>NC_135618.1:34917882-39917882 GCF_053574225.1 Canis aureus
AAGTATCATTCATCATAAGAATTTAGTGTATGTGTTAATTTACTGGCTGTGAGATAGTTTTACTGAAGAGAGGGAGATAGAGTGGCCCGGAACTGGCAGGTACTGATTATGTACAATATCCTTTAGGAGCTTCCTGGGCAGGTCACAGGTCTAAGGTTACCGAGGCACAGTACTGGGACATCACTGGGAGGAAGAGATCATCAGAACCAAGAAATAAGAGAGCAGTCTGAAAGATAATAATAACTGAGCAAATTTTAGTTACTTTCCCTCCTCTTTTGTTCTGATTTTTTTTTTTTTTTTGCAGTTAGGTGCTTCATTGTGCGTACGCGTACAAGAAATAGCATGTTAACATATGGAAGAAGTAGAACCAGTTGTTCAAAGCTTCCCCCCCGCTCCCGCAGTTGTCCTTTTTGTAAAACAAAGATTATTTATTTGAGAGAGCGCACACAAGCAGTGGGGAGGGGCACAGGGCGTGGGAGAAGCCGACTACCAGCTAAGTAGGGCGGATGCAGGACCCTGGGATCATAACCCGAGCTGAAGGCAGACACTTAACGGACTAAGCCACCCAGGTGCCCCACAGTTGTTCTATGTCAATGCCTCAGATGCTTTTTTTTTTTTTTTTAACAAGAATGTGTTGTTATTGTAGCAGAAATTTGGTTTGTAAGTAGAGTATCATGCATAAAGTGTAAGATAAGCGTAGGAAAGTTGCTATATCCGTTTAGCTTTACTTTTTGCCTTAACATATTCTTCAGCAAATGCAGATCTGAGAGACTTGGCTAAACATCTAGCTCTCCTTTATCACATGAGTGATTGATAATAGGAACATGTGTACTTTCCTCCGCTCATGCTCCAAGGATTCTCACACCTCTCTCAAACTGTTATCAACACTGGCCATTCCTGGGAGGCTGATTCCAGTAAAGTGATGCAGTGTTCTCAGGACTTGTAGCTCTTTTTTTTTTTTTTTAAGATTTTATTCATTTATTCATGAGAGACAGAGAGAGAGGCAGAGACACAGGCAGAGGGAGGAGTAGGCTCAGTGCAGGGAGCCTAACGTGGGACTGGATCCCCAGGACTCCAGCCTCACACCCTGAGCCAGAAGGCAGACGCTTAACCGCTGAGCCACCCAGGGATCCCCGAGACTTGTAGCTCTTGAAAGAGGAGGAGAAGGTGCAGTGAAATCTTTGTAAGAGGGCTGTCTGCAAGCAATTTGGGGAACAGTGAAGTAACCTTGTCAGTCCCAGGATTTTAGGCTTCCTCTTGTCAAGGGTTGGCATTGCTAATTGATTTTAATGTCTTGATATCACTCTGTTCTCCTTTGCATTCTCAAATGGGATCACCTGTTCCAAGCCAGATTAGTACCAAAGGTGTGTGTGTGTGTTTCTTTCTATAATAGTGTACTCCTTGGATGGAATTCTGGTGTTTGGTTTGCTCTTTGTTTGCACCTGTGCTTACTTCAAGAAAGTACCTCGTCTCAAAACCTGGCTGCTATCAGAGAAGAAAGGAGTTTGGGGTGTGTTTTACAAAGGTAAGATCTTATCTGGACAGGGAGAGGAGATTGCCATCTCTGGACAGTGAGGTGCTACAAAGTGTGCGTGTGGGGGAGGTGGGATAGGTTATTGTGGCATTATATTTGGTTCCACTGCGATATAACTATTTATTTTCGCATCAAGGTAATTTTAATATCCTCCATGTAGTAAAAGTATGTAAATTAAAGCATTTTAGACTGGACTAGAATTGTTGTAATATTTTCTCAATGAAAAGTTTTTCTGAATTTCTAGAAAGAATATACTGGATTCTCTTTTAAGTTTCATTAATTCAAATGCTTTTTCACTTTTTATTATAGGTAAATCCTACCTACCTAAATCTTTTGTCAAAACAGGGCAAAATACAAAGAGTATGTTAACCTAGAACCTAGAGCTTAAGTCTAATATTTTTTAATTAATTAATTATTTTTAAAAATGTGTTTATTCATGAGAGACACAGAGAGAAGCAGAGACACAGGCAGAGGGAGAAGCAGGCTCCCTGTGGGGAGCCTGATTTGGGACTTGATCCCAGGACTCAGGGATCATGATCCAAGCAGAAGGCAGACACTCAACCACTGAGCCACCCAGGTGCCCCCAAAGATAGTATTTAAATGCATTCCTGAGTGGGTTCTTGAGAACCTTGATAGGTCTCTTCATCGTGACTACAGGTTTCAAAATATCTTAATAGCATTAAGTGCTCACCTTGAAAGTGAGGACTTACATGAAGGGCAGATGTGATTTCTTTTCTCTTTTTCCTTTTGTCTGCTAGCCTCTGTGATTGGAACCAGGCTGCATGCTGCTGTGGCAATAGCACCTTAAGTGGTCACCTTGAAAGTGAGGACTTACATGAAGGGCAGATGTGATTTCTTTTCTCTTTTTACTTTTGTCTGCTAGCCGCTGTGATTGGAACCAGGCTGCATGCTGCTGTGGCAATCGCCTGCGTTGTAATGGCCTTTTACGTCCTGTTTGTAAAATGAATTCCAAAGCATCCATCTCATCAGCTGCCAACCAAGAGGATGAGGGTGAAGAAACTGTCCGGGGCCTGGGCCCAGTGTAAGAGAGCTCAGCTAAAATCATCAAAGTCCCCAAGATGACGCCACAGCATCTGCCCCTACTGTATATAGGGGAAATTCCTCCTGGTTACAAACATTATTTATGCTTCAGGGGACTCCAGAAGGCCAACTTCCTTTGACCTGTGTGTGAATCAGTCCTCAGCAGAGAGCATATAATGTCCAGATAAATTACACCCCACGGTGACAAGATTACATACCTCCTGCATCAAAACCTGTCACCCATTTTGTTCTTCAGCCCATCCTGAGGATCTTTTCAAACCGAGCCTCGTTAGGGAAGGACATAGGCTATATTCACACCTCTTGGAAGGAGGATTTTCAAGACTTGACTTTTTCCCCTCCACTGTTTGATTTGGATTTGGCAAATTGGTGGGGGTGGTAGGGGGGGCGGTAGGTGGGTGAGGGGGGAGGAGGGGAATAGGAGTTAAACAATACCAAGAAAAATGTTCAGCTTTGGAAATTTCTCTTTCATATACCCATCTGGGAACAGAAAAGAGAGGCATGGTCCTCACTGCAAAAAGAGGAGAGATGAAATAGCTGTGCTGTGTTGGTAGCTCAAGAGTTTGCCAAGAAAATCTGGGCCTATATAAGATTTAGGAATTATCTGTCTGTGATGAGACCAGAAAGCAGTAACTTGGGATGAGAAAAATGTTCTGTTCGCCAGTATCCCCCAAAAGAGACTTCATCCCATCAAATGGTATAGAGAAAATGAATCCACTGTTGTAATTTTCCTAAAACCTTTTTATGTACTCTAAATTACTGAGTACTAAATAGCGTTACTCAGTCTTAAATGCCATTACTAGGGAAAAGAGAAAGTATTGAAGAAATAATTTTTAATATATTTGCAGTTAGTAAAATTTAGTATATAATTCATACACTAGTAAAGTCATTTAGTATAAGAATTTATTGTGATGTTAGATGGATGTTTTGTCATGTTATCCAAGACACAGCCTTATTCTGTGTTTGAGTCTGGGTTATTATGGCAATTTTTAATTGATTGCTTGTTTTTCTTGGGCAACTCTTAGTTTTCCTCATATTGCAGTACTCTTTAGGTATCTTGGAAACTCTATGTATTATAAGAACATGGTAAATTCAAATGAGTGAGAGAAGTTGTTGATATTCACGGGCATGTTGGGACAGTTCATAGAATCCATGGATAAAATGAGGGTGTTTTCTAAAGTAAAGGAAAACAGATGTTTGCAATAGAGATTAATAGGCCTTTCCATGGATATGATACCTTACACAAATCATTTTAGATGACTCAACATTTGAGAAAAGACCCATTTAAAAAAGAGAGTTGGTCTAAAATTAAATTATTGTAAAAAGCAAGCAAAAGTATAGGAACTAATTGGATTGTCCATTACAGTAAAACTTGACTATGGACAGGTTAGCTGTGGTTGACCCCTGTGTGGCAGGAAATTGTTTTTTTTTTCTTATCCCCAAAGAAAAGCTGCTAGGAAGTTTAGGTTCCAAAATAGGCAGTTCAGTGCTTTGAGGGTTTCTAGAGGTATAGAAAGTCCTCAAGTAAACACTACATGTCTAATCATCTCAGAGTTGTGGCTTTTGCCTCTTCCAGAATTGGCCTGCAGGGTAAATTTCAATGATTAATGTGTTTTCCATTGTCACTTCTGAGGATCTTTCGCATGAGGGAAAGGACATCTATTGGAATAGAAAGGAAGAGTTACACCTTGTAGGTGTGTTTGGGACCTGTTGGCCAGCAGGAATGTCACTCCCTGGAAATACAGGTTTAGCATGTTTTGCACTTATTTTGTAGCTTTAATGACTTGTTTTCCAATAGGGCTAATGTCTCTAAGCTTGGTGAGTAGAGCTGCTTCATATTTCATTTCACAGTTCTAGTTCAAACCAATTTTTACAACCTCCCAGATGGGTCACCTTGACCTCAATTGTTATATTTTGAGATGTTTTCATACGAGAATGTACCAAAAACGTGCACAAAATGAAGGTAATTTACAGCAAGAAACAAATACACAGCTTATTTCATTTCTTGCCTTTATGTAAGCAGATGAGCAGACGGCTGTTTAACTCATTACTTTGGTTGATGTGTCATATATATTTTGACTAAAAATTATAGGAAGTTGTTCCTCTGAGGGAGTCTTTTAGGGGTGGAAGCAGGGGGATAGCAATATTGCCTCAGATTCAAACTGGCATCACCATAAACCCTGAATACCAGGGTGGGATGGAGTCAGCCTTTTATAGTTGAAATACAATTTTTTATTCACCATTGTATGCACAAATCCTTGAAAATAAAATTTCTTTCCCTACTATTTTTGTCCATTTTATTTGTCACATGATGAATTCATTAAGTGTTCAACAGTCCCCTGGGTTCTACCCAAGTATACCTTTTTAGTTTATTAGTGACTAATAAACTATTAGTTTATTCCTGTTAATCCCTTGTAATGGTCAGCAAATATGCGATATAGTTCAGAATTTATGAAGGTGTAGTTTCCTCCTTTGAGGGAACTGATACATGTATCAGCTTATATATAAGCATGTATATATGAATAAGTTTTAAAGTATATTAAATAAGGCAGATAACACTCCATACATTTTATCTACCACTGCAATGGAATACAAATATCTGTCATTACCAGTCATAAACTTCATTCAAATGAGATTATCAGGGATGCCTGGGTGGCAGGGCAGTTGAGCTCAGGGCATGATCCTGGAGTTCCAGGATGGAGTCCCAAATCGGGCTCCCTGCATGGAGCCTGCTTCTCCCTCTGCCTGTGTCTCTGTCTCTGTCTCTCTCTGTCTCTCTCTCTCTCTCTGGGTGTCTCTCATGAATAAATAAGTAAAATCTTAAAAAAAAAAACCAAAAAATGAAACATGAGATTATCAGGTTTACCATCCATGCACCCAGAAAATCCTTGAGCCAGTGGGATTCTGACATGAATGGATAGTTTTCCCCTATTTGTTTATTCCAAGTGCACAGTGGAACTGGCACAGTTACAAATTATAAATCCACAAAATTCTTCTGATTTACCTTCTCCACACACAAACGTTTTTCGTTGAAAAAGGAGAAAGAAGGAACTGACATGTAAAAAATTGTGTCCCTTGATGTGAAAGGAGCTAATTCTCATTATATAGTCACTACTCATTCTGGAATTTGAAAGACATGCTTTAATGGACAGTTAAGTGAAGGCTCAGCAATACCCGGGCACCCGGGTGGCCCAGCGGTTTAGCCCCGCCTTTGGCCCAGGGCATGAACCTGGAGACCTGGGATCGAGTCCTGCGTCGGGCTCCTTGCATGGAGCCCGCTTCTCCCTCTGCCGGTGTCTCTGCCTCTCTCTCTGTCTCTCTCATGAATAAATAAAATCTTAAAAAAAAAAAAATCAAGCTCCCAGTAGTAAGAGGGCTCTTGTAAATGACAGGGATATGCCTTCCTGCTTTTATTCATTTCACAGCCTGACTACTAAGTCATTGGATTTATTATTTCTTTAAAGATTGTTATTTATTCATGAGAGACAGAGAGAGAGGCAGATACACAGGCAGAGGGAGAAGCAGGCTCCATGCAGGGAGGCGGATGGGGACTCGATCCTGGGACTCTGGGATCAGGTCCTGAGCTGAAGGCAGGCGCTCAACCGCTGAGCCACGCAGGCGTCCCTAAATCATTGGATTTAAATAATCTATTCTCACTTTTCCCTTTGGTAAAATGTTTTCCTTTTCCCTTGGGAGAAGGAGCTCCTGGGGGCGCCGATCCTGGTTAATGACCAGGGTTGCCTTCTCCATGGGACAGCAGTCATCATCTATAAATCTCCTGCGACTGACTCATCTTATATCCAGAACTTGGATCAAAGACGTGGGTCGAAGATCAAAGGAAAGCTATAGATACGGATATAAATATGTACTTGGGCAAAGATCGTGCGTAAGGCAAGCACGATCAGGGCAGCCCCCGTGGCTCAGAGGTTTAGCGCCGCCTGCAGCTCAGGGCGTGATCCTGGAGACTCGGAATCGAGTCCCACGTCGGGCTCCCTGCATGGGGCCCGCGTGTGTGTGTGTTTGTGTGTGTGTGTGTGTGTGTGTGTGTGTCTGTGTGTCTGTGTGTTGTGATGAATAAATAACTACAATCTTTAAAGAGAGGGGGGAAAAAAAGACAAGCACGATCTTGCGGTCTAGTCTTGCCGGAGTTTGTCCAAACCTTCCCGGGGACCCGGGTTCCCCCTCCGAGCCACGCGAGGGCAGCAGAGCGCACCGAGGGCGCACCCGGCCGAGGGCGTTGCGCTCAGTGGCTCCTCCCAGAATCCTCCGGGGCGGAGGCCTTTAAAAGGGGGGGTGCCGACTTCCGGCCCTTCCCGGAGGGAGAGCGGCCTGGGGCGGCGGTGCTGTGTGTGGTGCTGCGATGTGCGTGGAAGGCGCGTGGAAGGCGCGTGTGGGCTGAGTGAGTGGGCGCGCGAGTGTGGTGGGTCCACGTGGGGCGTGCAAGGCGAGCGTGTGTGCGCCGTCCCTGAGCCCCTCCCCCCGTCTACACCTTGATCTTATTTGATCGGGTTGTGACCCAGCCCCGCCGGGCCGGCCCGAGATGAAAAGCTCCCTCCTGCGAAGCCCCCTCCGCGGGGCGCTGTGCGGCGAGGCCCGCGGGCGGCGGCAGCACCGCGGCCCCGGCGCTGGTCTGACGGGGCCCGGCGCTCAGAAGTGATGAATTGATCAGATAGACGAGGCCGGGCCCGTCCCGCGCCGCTGATTATCGAGGCGATTCTGATCTGAGCCCGGCCCCGGGGCGCGGCCGCCGGAGGCCCCGGGTGCAGCCGCAGGCACGGGGGGCTTGTGTGCGCTGCACGGTTTCCCTCCGCCCGTTGCCTTCCCCGCAGGCCTGGCCCTGGTGGCCCTGGTGGCCTCTGTACGGCGTCTGACCCTGCAGGTTAGGTCTACGGGCGTGCGTGTACGGGTGTTACACATGCGTATCCCGTGAGAGCGTGGAGCGCTTGCAGGGTCCGGAGTGCGGGGACTGGCCCCAGCTTTACGGAATTACAATTATCAGGGAGGCTTTTTTAAACCTCGATGTATGGGGTCACGATAATAAATTTTTAAAAATTCAGTATCAAATAACCTGCATGCGATGATTACCCAGAGCCCTTCCTCTCTGCCACTTTCATCAGGTCTAAACAGTGAGAACTGGGAGGCCCAGGGGCCCAGTGAGATCCTGGAAACGGGGTCCTGCTTCTCCCTCTCTCTGTGTGTCTCTCATGAATAAATAAATAAGATCTTAGAGAGAGAACTGAAACTTCATATTGCCACTTGGCAGCAGATGGGATCTGAATAGGCTGGAGTCTCTGGAAGAGGGCTTGTGATAGTTTGATGGTTTAAGGACCCTGTACCTGAGTAACAGGAAGCAGCTTTCTCATCTGAATTATGCAACAATGCATATGCTGTCCAAACTTAGAAATAGGAACTGATCCTACGGTATTCTGAAAGGTCTGCAGTTTCTTGCCTAATCTAACATCAGGTTCCCCTGAGTGACTTGTAATTTTAGAAACCACATCAATGCATCAGTTTTTAGGTACCTTCAAACCCAAGCACCAGGTTGTTGAATCACGTTTATAAGAATCAAGGACTGTATTTCACAGCACAAATTGACAAAAGGGAATTGGCTCCCAGGCAAGAAGAGAGCAGAGTTAGAGAATGAACAATGGCAAGGAACCAGGACCAGGAAAATGGAACCCTTATGGTAAAGTAGAGTCCAGCAGATGACTAAATTCAGAAGGTCTGACATCTGTTAAGTATGAATGACCTCAGCATAAATGCTAATTCTCCATAGAGCTTCCAGAATTATGGTTTGGTAAGCTCATTAAGAGAATGGGCTGTGCCCACTCTTGTTTCCCCAAAATTTATCTCAGTGTCTGACATACAAGTTTGGAATGAGTCCACTTTACAAAATATGAATACCTGTCCCCTGCTGAAAACAAGATTTTTTTTTCTTTTTTTGTTTTAAGTAGGCTCCACACCCAGCCCAATGTGGGGCCTGAACTCAAGACCCTAAGACCCAAGACCTCAGCTGAGATCAAGACTGAGACAGTTAACAGCCACGCAGGCACCCATGTGCTGTTTAGTTCTAAATCCTTAGCTTTTCAGCAAGATGACTTTCCAAATTGCAAATCTGTCCACGAGGACTAATTTCTAGAAGTTGGGAAACATCCCTCCCACATTTTTTTTTTTTTATTTTTTTTTTTTTTAATATTTTTTTTCTTTATTTATTTATGATAGTCACACACAGAGAGAGAGAGAGAGAGGCAGAGACACAGGCAGAGGGAGAAGCAGGCTCCATGCACCGGGAGCCCGACATGGGATTTGATCCCGGGTCTCCAGGATTGCGCCCTGGGCCAAAGGCAGGCGCCAAACCACTATGCCATCCAGGGATCCCGCCTCCCACATTTTAAAAGCAGTTAAGTGGCAACTCTCAGTCCATGGGTAATGCACTTCAGGCTTCATCCAGCACAAATCTATTTAATGGAGGTGAGCGGCAGTATGTTCCACTATGATTAATTAGTCCAGGAGCCTGTCAACACTAAGTAGAGAAGAAGCCACCATCATTCTTTCGGGAGTAGCCTCCATTGGTGGCAGCAGTGTGAGGGGACACTGTGGAGAAAAGAGAAGAGGGAGTAGGCTGTGAATTGCAAATCCTTTGCCTTTTCTGGGAACCTGTAATCACCCATACATTGCTGGGTACTGTGGAGGAGGTTCTTATAACATCTGGGGAAACTGGCCTATAGAGGACTGATGGGAGATAGCTGTAGGGTCCTCCACCCCCAGATTTCTGTCCTTTGATAGACATTTTGTCCCCTAGACTTAGGGGACAGAGCTAAAGGCTCTGAAAATTCATCTTCTAGTTTATAGGCAGTATGTCCTCTGGTATTAATCTGAGAAAGTGCCAACTTAGTCACTGCTATTCTAAGACCTTCAGTTATCCTTGAAGTTCTCTAATGACCAATCACCTCAATTCCCTGATTCCTGGGTCAATTTAAAAAAGCTCTTGTACCACCCATCTGCCCATCCAGTCTTCTAACCCTTACCTATGGATCCCTGGATGCTGTGGATAGACTCCTTCTTAGGGTTGATCCAGTGTCTGATGTTAGCTCGGGAAGTGACGGAAGGTGGCGGAGGAGGGGGTAAAAGTTCTCCAGGGAATTGGGTCTTGATGATTCTAGAAGATGGTATGGGGAAGAACAGGGGAGAGTGAAATCAATCAGAAGAAGAAAGGTGAGGAGGGAAAGAAAGTTGCATGCAGCCTCAAAAATAATGCAGCCAAAGACCTTTATCCTCTGGGAATTAGCTGAATATTTTGTTTGTTTATACAGATGAGCAAAATGCTGGAGGATCTCTATTCACTTTAGTTAATAAAAATACAGAAATTGCATTATAGATGTAAAAAGCACAGAAAAATGTATACAAATGAGTACCTATTGATTATCTTATTTCCCAGGTGACACTTTACCTTACATGACTGGGTGGCATTGTCCTTAGGGTGGAGAAGTCCTGCCTGTACCACTTACCCATGGATATCCTGGGTGGTCTCCTGGTGTAAAAGTATCTCACTTTTGTTCTTGAATGTCCCTGTGTGGTGGTTGTACAAGGCTGCTAAGCGGAAATCCAGGTCATCCTTTGGTATCTACAGAAGAAGTCAATCCACCCAGGGTTAACTTGCCACCTTTACCTCAACTCTAGTCAAGTTCTGTTGGGCTTACTTTTTCCCCAAAAGCAGAGTGAACTCCTTTTGGGCTTGATGTCCACCAGCTCCTTACACATCAAAGGCATCTTGACTCTTGTCAATATAGAATTGTGTTATAGGTCTAATGGGGTGGGGGGGGGGTGAGCTCTCACTGGAGATATGGAAATCATATTGTCCTCCACATGGGCTTAATGGGCCTTATGTCATGTATGGTTATCAGAAGAATGAAAAGTCTGGTGAGAAAATGATTTGCTCCAGATAATCTACTGTAGCAAAACACAAGCCTTCCGACTTCCCAGAGGCCAGATAAATTGATATTAGGCTTTAGGTTTGGTAGGACCTTGGACTAGGGACAAAATAAAGATGCTGATGCCATTGAGGACAGACTACCTTTCAAAAAAGATATATATGAATCTTAAGCAGGTGTGAAGAGAAATAGTATTTCAATGCTGGGTACCTCAGGATCAAGAAAATAAATATCCCGCCTCGTGGAGGTGATTGTGGGAGTTGAGCTGAGCCGACTCCAGGGTTCCTGTTGCTGAGCAAGGTGAGTTGGGTTCTTATATGGCAGTTTCTGCAAAAGAGAAACCACAGCAGGACCTGGTTACAGGAGGCCTTGCTGATATGATAGCTTCAGTGACATCCATCTCCTTATTTCCATCCTAGTGTAACTGAAGCTCAGGGGGTCTCTTCAAAGGGAAGAACGATATGAGGCAAGACTCCCAGGCTTTTGATGCTCTTAGGTTTTCAATATTAGAACTGACAAAAGTTGGCCAGGAATACAGGAAAAAGGGTGGAGTGGGACGGGGTGGTGAGTGCAGAGAAGATAAGAAGGAATATGAGCTCATGTTTAGATGTCCTCTGAGTTTGAAGAAAAGGTTAAGTTGCCCGAATGCAGTCAACACGTGGAACATGGGAAGTTGAAACTTGAAGGAGAGCTCAGAGCAAGTAATAGAGGTCTGGGGATCATCCACATGAAGTAGTGGCTAAAGCCTGCAAAAAAGGATTGTGGCCAAAAGGGCTCACGATTGCACAATATTATAATGGGGAGGGGGAGGAGAGAGAAAAGATACTAAGGTAATCAGAAACAGGAAAATCAGGAAAGAACCTCATAATGTGAAAAGCACACAACTGATTTCTTCATTTAATGTAAAATGCCACATTGTTCACATCCTTAGTACCTAGCGCAGTGACCTAACACATGGTATTCAAAAATGAAATATTGTTTGAATAATGACTGCATTCCAATGAGTATAGCTTCAACCTAGTAGAAATCAAATTCAATCTATTCAGTGTTGGAACCCTCCTCTACATATGACAAAGTGCTTGTGTAACTCGGGTCAGGCATTAATTGAATAGTACGTGCTGTCACAAAAAAAATATGATAAATGAAACAAGAAAACTAGAAATACATGATGCAAGCATAGGCAGCTCTCCTCCAATTCCTCAAAGGCTACATAAGCTTCATCATGTCCTCATTCAGCAGAAGAATGAGACTGTCCTCCACTGAGAAAGTAAGACTGTCAAGCATGAATACCATCCTCATATCCATTGTCCTATCTCAAAGAAAGGGATATACCTTTTACTCAAGAATAACCCTTATGAATGGAAAAAGATATTACATTCAAATTGAAGCAAAAAAAAAAAAAACCAGCAATACTTATATTAAACAAAATAAACTTTAAAACAAAGACTATACCAAGAATCACATTAAAGACATTACATAGTGATAAAGGGACCAATTCAACAAGAGGATATAACAATTGGGAAGATCGGATGCCTGGGTGGCTTGGTGGTTGAGCGTCTGCCTTTGGCTCTGGGCGTGATCCTGGAGTCCCATATTGGGCTCCCTGTAGGGAGCCTGCTTATCCTCTCTCTGCCTATGTCTCTGCTTCTCTCTCTGTCTTGTGAATAAATAAGTAAAATCTTTTAAAATTTAAAAAACCAATTGTGAATATCTATGTACCCAAAATAGGAGCACCTAACTACTTAGAGCAAATTTTTCCTTAATAGACATAAAGGCAGAAACTGACAGTAATACACCCATATTATGGGGCTTTAACATGCACTTACATCAACGGATAGATCATCCAGACAGGAAACCAACAAGGAAATGATGGCTTTGAACCATTTTTTTTAAAAATCAGATCAGATGGACCTGACACATAGATACACAACATTCCACATATTCTTTTCAAGAGCTTACGGAGCATTCTCCAGGAGAGATCACACATCAAACCAAAAAACAAGTCTCAATAAATTTAAGAAGACCGAAATCACATCAAGAAACTTTTCCAACCACAGTGGTATGAAACTAGAAGTTAATTAGCAGAAAAGAAAAAAACTGGAAAAAATACAGAGAGGCTAAGCAACATGCTACTAAACAACCAATGGGTCAACTAAGCAATCAGAGGAAATAAAAAAATACAGAGAAAATGAAAACACAGTGAAACACACTGTCTGAAGCCTTTGAGAGTTGTAAGAGGGAATTTTTTAGTAATACAGGCCTACGTCAAGAAACAAGAAAAGAAAAAGAAACAAGAAAAATCCCAAACAATCTAATCTTATACCTAAAGAAATTAGAAAAAAAGAATGAACAAAGCCTAACAAAGAATCTAACAAAATTAGTAGAAGAAAATAATAAAGATCAGAGCAGAAATAAATGAAGACTAATACACACACACGCACACACACACAGATCAAGGAAACCAAGTGAAACCAAGAGCTGGTTCTTGGAAAACATAAAATTGATAAACCTTGAGCCAGACTCCTCAGGAAAAAAAAGAGTGAGCAAGGACTTAAATAAAATCAGAAATGAAGGAGGAGAAATAATAACCAACATCACAGAAACACAGAGAATTATAGCAAAATACCATGAAAAAATGTATAGGATCTTCCTAAACTAAATCAAAAACAAATAGAAAATTTGAACAGATGAATTACTAGTAATAAAACTGAAATCATAATAAAAAAAAACCCAATAAACAAAAGTGTAGGACCAGATAGCTTCACAAGTGGATTCTGTTAAACATTTAAAAAGAGTTAACACTCTTTTCATTTTTTTATTTTTATTTTATTTATTTTTTTAAGATTTATTTTTATTTATTTATGAGAGAGAGAGAGAGAGAGGCAGAGACACAGGCAGAGGGAGAAACAGGCTCCATGCCGGGAGCCCGACACGGGACTCGATCCTGGGACTCCAAGATCGCGCCCTGGGCCAAAAGCAGGCGCGAAACCGCTGAGCCACCCAGGGATCCCCACTCTTTTCATTTTTTAAAAAAAGATTTTTATTTATTTATTCATGAGAGAGAGAGAGGCAGAGGGAGAAGCAGGCTCCATGCAGGGAGTCCTTGGGACTCGATCCCAGGTCTCCAGGATCACGCCCTGGGCTGAAGGTGGCGCTAAACCGCTGAGCCACCTGAGCTGCCCCAACACTCTTCAAACCATTCTAAAAAACAGAAGAGGAAGGAAGTCTTCCAAATTCATTCTACAAGGCCAGCATTACCGTGATACCAAAATCAGACAGAGACTACGAATGAAAGAAAACTACGAGCCTATATCTCTGGTGAACACAGACATAAAAATCTTCAATAAAATATTAGTAAGTCAAATTCAATAATACATTTAAAGGATCATTCGCTATGATCAAATGGGATGTATTCCAATGATGCAAGGGTAGGTCAGTATTCACAAATCAGCGTGATACATCACATTAACAAGGAAGGATAGAAACTGTATGATCATCTCAATAGATGCAGAAAAAGCATTTGACAAAATACAACATCTGTTTATTATAAAAAATCTCAAGTAGATTTAGAGGGAATGTATCTCAACACAATAAAGGTAAATATGAAAACCCGCAGCCAACATCAATTTCAAGGTGAACAACTGATAGATTTTTCTCTAAGGTCAGGAACAAAACAAGGATGTCCACAATCACCACTTTTATTGAACATAGTACTGAAAGTCTTAGCTGCATCAATCAGACAAGAAAAAGGAATAAAAGGCATCCAAATTGATAAGGAAGAAGTAAAACTGTCATTATTTGCACATACATGATACTATATATAGAAAACCCTACAGACTACTAAAAAACTATTAGAACTAATAAATGAGTTCCCTAAAGTTGCAGAATACAAAATTAATGTAAAGAAATCTGTTGTTTCTATACATCAATAAAAAAGTGGAAAGACAAATTAGAAAACAATTCTATTTACAATTGCACCAAAAATAATAAAATATCTAGGAATAAATTTAACCCAGTCAATGAAAGATCTATTCTTTGAAAATTATAAGACACTGGTGAAAGAAATTGAAGATAGCACAAATGGAAAGATATATCATTCTTATGGATTGGAAGAATTAATATTGTTAAAATGTCCATACTACTCAAAGTAATCTACAAATTCAGTGCAATCCCCATCAAGATATCAAGATACCAATAGCATTTTTCACAGAAGTAGAAAAAATAATCCTAAAATTTATAGAACCACAAAAGACTTTGAACATCAGAGCAATCTTGAGAATGAACAAAACTGGAGGTATCACAATCCCAGATTTCCAGATACACTACAAAGCTATAGTAATTAAAACAATATAGTACCTGGGGTGTTTTCTGGCTTAG
Organism: Canis aureus; assembly: GCF_053574225.1. Lineage (NCBI taxonomy): Eukaryota > Metazoa > Chordata > Mammalia > Carnivora > Canidae > Canis > Canis aureus. Next base: position 34,932,784 of record NC_135618.1, read on the forward strand.
AAGAGCATGCAACTCTTGATTTTGGGGTCATGAGTTTGAGCCCTACTTGAGTGTAGAGATTGCTAAAACAAATAAGCTTAAAAAAAAAAAAAACCCTACAGTACTGGCACAAAATTAGACACATAGATCAATCAACTAGGATAGAGAGCCCATAAATAAACCCAATGCTTATATGGTCAATTAATCTATGGAAAAGGATGCAAGAATATACTATAGGGAAGACAGTTTCTTTGATAAATGGTGCTGGGAAAACTGGGCAGCTACATGCAAAACAACAAAATCGGGGCACTTTCTTACACCATACACAGAAACAAAATGAAAATGGATTAAAGACTAAATGTGAGAACTGAAACCACTAAAAGAAAACATAGGCTATAATTTCTTAGGTATTAGCCTTATCAACATATTTGTGGGTATATCTCCTCAGGGAAGGGAAACAAAAGCAAAAATAAACTATTGGAAATACACCAAAATAAAAAGCTTTTGCACAAAGGAAGCCATCAACAAAATGAAAAGGGAACCTACCGGATGGGAGAAGATATTTGCAAATGATATATCTGATAAGGAATTAATATCCAAAATATATAAAGAACTTATACATAACTCAACACCAAAACACCTAATCTGATTATGAAAAGATGCTTAACATCACTGATGATCAGGGAAATGCAAACCAAAACCACAATGAGATACCACGTCACACCAGTCAGAATGACTAGTATGAAAAAGACAAGAAGTAACAGTGTTGGCAAGAATGTGGAGAAAAGGGAACATGTAAATTGGTGTAGCCATTGGGGAAAACAGTATAGAGGCTCCTGAAAAAATTAAAAATAGAAATCCGAGATCCCTGGGTGGCTCAGCGGTTGAGCGCCTGCCTTCCGCCCAGGCCGTGATCCTGGAATCCCGGGATCGAGTCCCACATCGGGCTCCCTGATGGAGCCTGCTTCTCCTTCTGCCTATGTCTCTGCCTCTCTCTGTGTGTCTTTCAGAATAAGTAAATAAAATATTTTAAATAAATAAATAAATAAATAAATATCCATATGATCCAGTAACCCCAATATTAGGTATTTACCCAAAGAAAATGAAAATACTTAATCCAAAAGGATATATGCATTATGTTTACTGCAGCATTATTTACAATAGCCAAGATGTGGAAGCAACAAAAGCTCCCATCAATAGATGAAAGGATGAAGAAAATGTGCTATCTATATATGTATATCTATATATAGCTTCATTGTTTATCCATTCATCTACCTACCTACCTATCTATCCACAATGAATATTACTCAGCCATAAAAAAGAAAAATCTTGCCCTTTTCCACAACATGGATGGAGATAGATGGTATTTGCAACGTGAAATAAGTCAGACAAAGAGAGACCAATACCATATTATTTCACTTATATGTGCAACCTGAAGAACAAAACTAAACAAACAAGAGCAGAAACAGACCCATAAATGCAGAGAACAAACTAATGGTTGCCAGAAGGAAGGTAGGTGGAGAGATGGGTGAAATAGGTGAAGAAATTAAGACATACAAACTTCCAGTTATAAAATAAATAAGTCATGGGCATGAAAAGTACACCATAGGAAACAGAGTCAGTAATACTGTAATAATGTTGTATGGTGACAGGCGTTGACTACACTTACTGTGGTAGACACTGAGTAATGTATAGGATTGTCAAATCGCTATGCTGGACAGCTGAAATGAATAGGAACACTGTATTTGTCGTCTATACTTCAAAAATAATAATAAAAATGAAGAACCTTTCTTCCCTGAAACTAACCTTTCCTTGTGCTTCAGAGACCTGTACCATCTTGGCATCCCCTATACCCAGCCCCTCTCTCATTCCTTCATCACTGTCTCGCTATCACTCTATCACTTTCCCTTCAGAACTAGACTTCTTCAAGAGTCAACATTTACTACCTCCACTTCCTCCCCATTTCCAAACTCTCTTTAGCCACTGCAGTCCGGCCTCTTTCTTAAGCAAGCACTGAAACCGATCTTTATCTTTAGCTACGTTAGGTGGATCCTTTCCAGACCTGATCTTATTTGGCTTCTGCATTTTCTGGCACCATGATTCTGATTTCCTCGAATGTTCCGTCTATGCTCTGTAAGGCCAGATCCTCCTGATTTTCCTCCTGCCTCTAGTTGTTACTGTTCAGCTCCCTTGTCAGCTCTACATTCTCTCCCTGCTCCTTAGTGCATTCTCCAGGAGTTTCATTTCTGTTTTTTGTATTCTCATTCACTGGATGAGCTCATTCCTTCCTGTGGCTTTGACCACCACATGGATGCTGTGGCTTCCAGACGCACAGCTTCAACCTAGAACTCTCAACCATGTGGCCTGCTATTCAACTCCACTTAAATGTCCCACAGGCACCACAAAAGCAACATCTACCTAACTGACCTGAACTTCTTTCTCCCCAAACCGGCTTCCCCTGGATGCCTCATTCAGTAAATGATATCAATGAAGCCCTCAGAAACCTAGGAGCTATCCTAGACTTGTTCCTTCTCTTGAGTGCACATCCAGCCACAAAGTTTCATCAGTCCTGCCCTTGGCAACTTTTTAACATCTGCACCTTATTGCCATCCCCTGCCTTAGATCTTTTATTCCTCCTGGAGGTTTCTGCCTTCTGAGGCTCCTGCCTTCTTGCTGATTCCTCTTGTCCCCACTTCTGTTCTAGCCACCGTGCTTTCCAAAAATACCCATTGATTGTGTCACTCTAGTGCTTAAAATCCTGACGTGATTCCCCAGCGCCTCCAGGATGGAATCCTAGCTCAGTAGCATGGTGTACACAGCACACCCAGCCCAACAAGGTGACTCCAGCTCCTGCTCTCTTCCCTCATCCATCTCACATGGATGCTCCAAACATTCTAGACTCTTTGGCCCCAAACGAGGCACTCTTCCTCTCCTTTCCATGTATGCGCACCTGCTGCCCCCTGTGCCTTGAATATCTGGTTCTTGTTTCCTTCTTTCTAAGTCACATTCCTCCCTCACCTGGCCCAGGTAACTCCTAGGTGGATGCGAAAACTCACCTGCTCTGGGAAGCTTTCCTTTAAGTGACACACGATGTATAACTCTGCCACAACACATGTGCTATTGGGCATTTTTGCTGTTGCTGTTGTCAGCTTTTCTACTAGATAGAGTTCCTCTAAAGCAGGAGCCCTATCTAACTCATCTATACATCCTCAGTGTTGAGCAGAATGCTTGGCATATAGTAAATGATAAATGTTGAATAAATCAAAGGAAGCTCTTTGATACTGTTGTCAAGCCACAATTCCTACTGAATTCACCTCATTTTGCAACACTTCAAGCATCCCAAATACTTCTACCAGAAAAAAAGAATCATCTAAGTTCCCAAATCACTGACACCCATACAAAGAACACATTCCAGCATTGGCCAAAAGACAGAGATGGTGTGAGGGTAGATGCATAAAAAGCATGACCTGGTGGCTTCCAGAGGCTTCTCTCCCATTCCACATCTCCTACCTCTTCAGAGAACACTTTTCCAAACAGGGCAAAGGGTGGCTTGGTGGGAACCTGGGCCCGTTTAATCCACATTATACCGAGCATTGCTCTGGGGAAGAAGAGCCCCTGTTCCTTGGGCTAGAGCTCTACTTCCCTCTCCTCGAGGGCACCTCTGAAACGTTAGCAGACCTGAATACGGAGCCAAGGAGGCGGGCAGAAAAACTTCTCCGGTACCTGACCCAGTGTCCTCACCAGAGTGCTCTAAGTTACCATCTCTACCCATCAGCCAACAGAAAGAAGCGTGCCATCGAGCCTGCTGGGAATCTAAGCAAGAAACCACAGTACCTTGGAAGCCCGGAGTTTCCCCAGGTAGGAGTCATCGTTTTCCAACGTAGGGCGCTGGAGAGGGTCTCGGGGGAAAGGCATGGTAAAAGGCGGAGCGAGACGCGGGTGCGAGGGCCGGGAGCCCGCGCAGCCCCACACCACGCAGGCGGAGGATCCCGGGTCCCAACTGTTTGGAACGCCCAGTTTCGGTTGCCAGGCAACTCCCCGCCATCTGTGACTGAGGCGAATTCCCTTCGAGAAGGGCGCCACCTGGCGGTCCGGCGCGGAGACACCCCTCGGGAGGAAGCTCCGGGAACGCAGGGCGAAAGCGCCGGCGGCGAACCAGGGAGCCCTGCGTGTGCACTCGGGGGCCTCAGTGGGAAAACGTCGGCCTCCGCCGGGCAGCAGTCCTGCAACACACCTCCGTCCAGCAAAGAAGCCCCAAAAGATGACCCAGGGATTTGCTACTCCGTCGCATCTAACAAAAGAATTTTTCAAAGCAGTGAGAGAATGAGGCGGAAGAGCCCAGGCGTCGTGCTTGGAAAGTTGCAGGCTAATGCAAACACTCCTTGCTTAACCTCGGTTTAACGGGGCCAGCCTCAAGGCTTCGCACGGAGCCGGTTGGAGAGGCGCGGGTGGATGTGGCCGCACGGAGCAGGATCTCCAGAGGCGGCTGCGGCAGCAGGTGACACCTTCCGGAGCCACGCTCCCAAGGCTGTAACCTCCGGAGGTGAGACGGGGCCCCAATCGTCCTCCGATCGCTGCACACAAAGTGTTGTCGAACGCCACGTCCTCAAAACATTAGAGATGCTCCCAAATGGCCCACGGCCCGAAAGAGCAGAGGAAACGGCGACTCCGGCGGCGGCCCGGGCGCTGCTGCTACCGCGTTCTCCGCACGCCCCCTGCGCCCGCCTGTTGGGCCGGTTGCGGACCCCCGGCGCGCGCATCCCCCGCGGCGGCGGCTGCCATGGCGACCGGCAGGTGAGCGGCGGAGGGGCTCGTGGTCCCCGACCCACCCGCGCGCAGCGAGAGGAGGCGGTTGCCAAGGCGACGTGGGTAGGAGGCGAAGAGGAAGGAGGGAGGAGGAAGGATGGGCGGCCTCGGCGTAGCCGCAGGGAGGTGACCGAAGCGAGCCCAGCCCCTTGCATCCTCCCCCCGAGAACCTCCCTCCCCTATTTTTCCGCCTTCTGCCAGCAGTAGCCGCAGCCGCCGCAGCACCTGAGCCGCTGCCGCCGTCGCCCAGGACGTCGCTATGGCAGAGCCGAGGCGCAGCCTCCATCCCTCTGCCGGGGGCACCGGGAGAACCGAGCGGCGCACGCTCCGGCTCCTGCGGCTGCTGCTCTGGGTTGGCACCGCCGTCCAGGTGACCCGGGGAGCGGGCCCGGAGCTTCACGCCTGCAAGGAGGTACTGTCTTCCCCGACCCGACCCCACGTTGGTCAGAACAATCTTAGATCCTGGCGGAGACCTTGGGCACCCAGGCACACACAGTTTCAGAGGCCACGGAGTTTACATCTCTTTGGGGATGAGGCGTGGGGAGGGGGGAGCGGGAGGGAAGAGGAGCCGACTGGCGTCACGGAGAGGCCGGCCCACTGGAGGACTCACTAAACGGATCATCCTTACAGCCTGAGCCGCTGAGCTCGGAGGGCAAGGTCCCAGGTCCCTGGGCTCGGGGATGAGGGAAGAAGATACGGGTTGTTTTCCAGCTGCAGTGAAATTACCGTAAAAGTAGTTGAAAACAAAAGATTATGCACAGAGGGGCAAATTAGAAAGTGAGAGGAAAGAGCGGGGTTAAGAAAGGAGTTAGGAAGGCCAGAGGAAAGTAGGGGAGCAAAGTGGGAATCCTTGTGGTTTTATCATGGCTTCAAGAAAAGGAGTGTGAAGGTGGGAGATGTGCCAGGGGACCGAAGGAACCCGCCACCTCTCCCTCCCCCTTGTTAAACATCCAGTTGCCTTGCAGCTGCTAATTACTTTGCCTCCTCCAGTTCCGTTTGTTTAATGTACCTGACAGCACACGACCACCTCTGACCAGACTTTGAGTCTGCAATATCTGGCTTTCCACCCGTCTCCACTTTCCTTCTCTGGACTTCCGCTGACATATGTCATAAGTTTTTTTTTTTTTTTTTCTTCAAGGTGTTTCTAAAATGTTGCCAACACAATTCAGACAGTAGGTAGTGAATGTCTTCCAACCAAAAATTCTTTGAGAATTCTTTTTGGAGGGATATAGAAAGGTATTAAGGAGTAACAAAACTCAGTAGTTTCTACAGTGTTGAAGTAACATTATTTGGTTGTTCTCCGAGTAACCTTTTCTAACCATATGGCAGAGGCAGCAACAAAATACAAGAACTGCATTGGGGAAGGCAAAATAAGAGTTGTTCTGTTATCTCTGTGAAATGTGAAAGATTTTGTAATACACCAGGAGTCTAGCCCTGTAAAAAAAATCTCCAATGTCATACTTGGTTAGGGTTTTGAGAGACTGAAATACTTTTTGTAAGTTGTCAGTATTAACTGATTAATAACAACAACCCCCTCCCATATGGAAATACATTATTATGAAGGTGCTCTATCCAGTAGACTGTCTACAGCATAACAGGTCATGAAGGAGTGGAAGTTGGGGAGAGGAGAGAGAATTTTTTACTTCATTCATAAAGATGACACAAGTGATCCCAGTCAATGGTACTTTTGGTAACTTTTAACAGTTCCAATGATGACCTGCCCTGGGCCATCTACATTTCCACTAAGCCACTTTAGGACCTGTTTTGTTGTTGTTGTTGTTGTTTTTAAGATTTCATTTATTTATTAGAGAGAGAGGGGGCATGAGCAGGGGGAGGGACAAGCAGGCTCCTGCTGAACAGGGAGCCTGACGTGGGGCTCTATCCTAGGACCCTGACATGGGGCTCTATCCTAGGACCCTGAGATGAAATCAGATGTTTAACCAACTGAGCCACCTAGGCACCCCTTTATGACCTTTTTTAAAGATGGCTAGGAACAGGATGATTTTCTCAGTGACTGTGGCTTACTGGCCTTGGTGGTGTGTGGTCTAACCAACTGAGATAACTAGTTCAAGCAAGTGCACTTGCCTAAGAATCCACCATGCAAGTTTCCTGAGTGGAAGGTAAGAATCATACAGTTCAACTACTACTTCGTGGTGAGATCTTGTCAACTCTGGAAAATGTGAGACATTTAAGAAATTAAACACTTTATGGGTGCCTGGATAGCTCAGTCCATTAACCGTCTGACTTTGGCTCAGGTCATGATCCCGGAGTCCTGGTACTGAGCCCTGCTCCAGTTCTCAGTGGGCAGCCTGCTTCTCCATCTCCCTCTGCCTGCCACTCTGTCTACTTGTACTTGCTCTCTCTGTGTCAAATAAATAAATAAATTTTTAAAAAGATTTTATTTATTCATGAGACACACACACACACACACACACACACACAGAGGCAGAGACACAGGCAGAGGGAGAAGCAGGCTCCATGCAGGGAGCCGGACGTGGGACTTGATCCCGGGACTCCAGGATCAGGCCCTGGGCTGAAGGTGGCGCTAAACTGCTGAGCCACCCAGGGATCCCCAATAAAATCTTTTAAAAAAAGAAGTTAAACACTTTGTATTGTGTCAGTTGGGAGGGATGGAAGAATATTGATGCTTGAGAACTCTAACTGGGGTACAAATTTTGTGTTTAGTCCTTTTATTTATTTATTTTTAAAAGATTTTATCTATTTATTCATGGGAGACACACAGAGAGAGAGAGAGAGAGAGGCAAAGACACAGGCAGAGGGAGAAGCAGGCTCCATGCAAGGAGCCCGACATGGGACTCAATCCCAGGTCTCCAGGATCAGGCCCTGGGCTGAAGGCGGCACCAAACCGCTGAGCCACCCGGGCTGCCCTGTTTAGTCCTTTTTAAACGGCTGACATTTGCCTAAGCAAAAGATCTTGTTGCAGAGCATGAACTCAGGACAGTGGAAATCTGTGCAACTGGACATACCAGGGTTCTAGTCCCTGCCTGTTACCACACAGTTTTTGCATCTGTACAATGGGTGTTTCAGTAACACCTACCTCAAAAAGGATCACTTTACGTCTTGAAAGAGAAAATACAAAATAAGTGCAAATTAGAGTTGCCTAACTCCCTTTCCTGTTCAGCTTCCTTACCCTTAGATCCATACCTCATGCCAGAGTCAAAGTGACTTAGGAGTTGTGCTCATTGGCCACAGGCATAGCAAATCCTGTTTAGACTCTCCTTGAGCAAACAGTGGCTGCCAGACACCCTTGACTCCAAATAATAAGGAAGAGAATAAACCCATTGTTACAACAGTCTTCATTTGGCAATATGAACTGACTCAACAAGTTTGGGGGCTTCCATCCCTAAAAGATGAAAAACCAATTCAGGGTAGACTAACCCTTCTCTTAATCTGCATATGAATTTCTTGGGAGTCCATGGTGGGTATACTGGCAGGGAGTCTTATCAGGCCAACCAGATATGACAGCAATGCTGTTCCAGCCTCATTTCTGAATCTAAGGTACCCCCCCAGATCTAATCAGGAAATAGAGGTTTAGCATGAGGCCTACACTGAGGTGGCAGAGAATGGGAGTTCTAGATTGCTAAACCTGTGCTGGGGGGTGACAGGCCTTTGCTCTCACAGTTTTACAATAATCGGATGACCAGTGGAACTAGGCATCCTGTATGGTATTTGTTTTCATGAATCATTTCTCTTTTTTTTTTAAGATTTTATTTATTTATTCATGAGAGACACAGAGAGAGGCAGAGACACAGGCAGAGGGAGAAGCAGGCTCCACACAGGGAACCTGACGTGGGACTCGATCCTGGGTCTCCAGGATCACGGCCTGGGCTGAAGGCGGCGCTAAACCGCTGAGCCACCTAGGCTGCCCCATGAATCCTTTCTTTAGCCCTCTGCCAGCCTGGGCCAAGTGCTGACTGAGAGCCAAAGGAGCATTTCCTATAGTACAATAAATATGAATCAAATGAGAGAGGAGCAGGAAATCTTTAACTGATCTGCTCTACCCTGAGGCTCCAGTGCTAATTGCCCCTCAAGGGACACTTCCCAGTCTATACTGGAGAGTCCATCGGGCTTGGGAACCCGGCATACATGGATTGTAATAGAATTGGATGAGTGAGTGATGATGACTCTGGCACTTAGTAAGGATGCTACTTTGAACAAGTTGACTAACTTCTCGTGGCCTCAATTCCAGATCTGTAAAATGGGGATGGTAATACTCATTATCGTTCTTACTCTCACAAGGCTGTTGTTAGGATTACATTAAGTTAGATAACACATATAAAATGCCTAGTGCATGCCCTTGACATGTCGCAGGTGCTGAAGAAATATTGGTAGGCAGAAAAGGTAGGTACACAAATAAGGATATAGAAATGATAATGCAAAGTTAACATGGGGTAAACCACGCAGGAGTGGCAATACAGAGGTGAAAAGGAGAAGAAGGAAACATATTTGAACAGTTGGCACTTACTTGACCTACTTCTGGAAAAATCAGTAGGACCGCAATGGGCAGAGGTGGATTAGGTAGAAAAGGGAGCCTGCAGAAACGTCCACAAGGAAAATGCAAGGGATCCTGGGATTCCCAAGGCCGCTAGTAGACCAGGCGGATGAAATGTGAAGTAGATGTGAGTGCAGGAGGAGATAAGGTTGGAATGTGGAGTAGGTGTGGGAGACAATAGAAATCAAGGTTGGAAAGTTAGAAAGCCGAAGTGGAGAATCCCTGAAGGATTTCTGGCAGAGATAGTGGAGTGTTCAGAGTGGATTAGCCTGAATTAAAAGAAACATGAGGTAGGCCAGAAGGTGAGAGCGGAAGATGGGGGCAAGGAGACCAGTCAAGAAGCAGGCTAACAGAGGGATTGTACTGGCTGGTGGCAGTGGGACACATGGAGAGGTGCAGATATGAAAAATATGCCGAAGGTAGAGGTTGGAGGGTTTGACAACTGACTTGAAGTATACAGTGAAAGAGAGGGGCAAGCCAAAGGTTTTGGTCAGGGTTTTAGAATAGCTGTGGGAGATGCAGAAAGAACAGCTTTAGGAGCAGAGTGGTGACCTTTCACAATTCTGACTTCCCTGGGGTCAGCCCCTCTCCCAGGAGGGAGAAAGTCCTGAGACCCTGGCATGATACTTCACTGTATGATCATAGCTTCTGGGTTTTTATATTTCCTCCTGTGTTTGGTTCTTTTTTTTTTTTTTTTTTCCTGTGTTTGGTTCTAACTCGTTATTCAAGGTTTGAATTCCATAGGGAAAGTAGTAGATCGAGAAAACACTCAGGACCCCTGAACTTTCAGGAAATATTTTACGGAAAGCCTAAAATCTAAAGTGACTCCTGAGGGGCACCTTAATAGGCTTAGTCCATTAAGCTTCTGGCTCTTGGTTTCCGCTGGGGTCATGATCTCAGGGTCATGGGATGGAGCCCCAGCATCTTGCTCTGCACTCAGTGCGGAGTCTGCTTGAGATTCCCTCCTTTGCCTTCTGCCCCTCCGCCCCCAAATAAATAAATACATCCTAGAGCTACTCAAGCTGCCCAAGCACCCCAATTTGACTTACTTTAAAGGAAAGACTTTAGGGGTGCCTAGGCATCTGACTTTAGCTCAGGTCATAATCTTGGGGTCCTGGGATTAGCCCATGTAGGGCTCTGAACTCAGTGGGGAATCTCTTTCTCCCTCTCCCTCTGCCCCTCCCCCTGCTTGCACTCTCTCATGCTCTCTCTCTCTCTCAAATAAATAAATAAAAATCTTTTAAAAATAAAAAATTTAAAAATTTAAATTAAAAAATTAAAAATTAAGAAAAACTTAAAAATTGTAAAAGTGACACATTTCATTTGCAGACAACTTGAGAAAGGATAGATAAGTAAGAAGAAGAGAGTAAAAATCACCTATATTCCTAGCACTCCAACTATCATTTTTTAATGTATGTATTTGTGAGAGGGAGGCAGAGTAGTGGTACAGAGTGTGGGGTCTGGATATACTGGGTGGGATAGATTCAATTTCCAGCTCCTCCACTCAGTAATGGCATGACCCGGGGGAAATCACTTAATCTCCTTACACCTCAACTTCTTCATCATTGCAATGGGAATATTAATAAAGTCCACTTAATTGATTACTATATTATGACAATTAAGTGAGTTAATACATGTAAAGTACTTAGAACAGTTCCTGGTGCATAGCAAATACTCAATAAACGTTAACTGTTGCAGATTTTTAGTGGAGCTATGATTAATATGTTCTTATAGTAGTAAAAAATTAGTAAGAATTGAACAGTGGTAAAAGTGTTGGAAAGGGAAAAAGAGTAGATGTGAAAGATGTTCTGAGGACAAAGCTGGTAGAATTTGGCAAAGAGGGAAGAAAGCATAGTAGTCAAAGGTCTGGAGTTATGCTCTCTGGATATGGTACCCACCAGCCCGTGTGGCTATGGCCCTGTGTGGCTACCACCAAGCAATGAAAATAAAGCTAGTATAGCTGAGGAAATAAATTTTTAATGTTATTTAATTTTAATTAAAGTTAAAATGTACACCCAATTCGGTCATTGAAAAATTATTAGCTATGTTTGGAACTACTTGGATATGTGCATTTACTTTTTTTTTTTTTAAGAGTTATTTATTTTAGAGATGGGGATGCAAATGGGGAGAGAAACAGAGGGAGAGGGAGAGCAGATTCCCCACTGACAGCGAAGCCCTGGGCGGGGTGGGGGGGGCTCCATCTAGTGGGGCCTGATATCACAACCTGAATGGGGATCATGAGTCAGTCACTCAACCTGCTGAGCCACCCAGGGGTCCCCATCTACTTTCTTAACCAGAAATTTTATGAAATCTAAATAGGAACCACAGAATTTTGATGAAAATTTAGCATCTGAATTGAGTCATATGGTAAAGTGTAACATACATACCAAATTTGGAACACAGTACAGAAAAATGAATGCAAAATATCTCAATAATGTTGCATACTGATTGTGTGTTGAAATGTATCATTAAAATTAATTTCACCTAAAAAATTTAATTTCACCTGTGCCTCTGCTTTTTCAAATGTGCCTAATGGAGATTTAAAAATCTTTTTTTTTTTTAAAGATTTATTTATTTAAAGGCAAAGACACAGGCAGAGGGAGAAGCAGACTCCATGCACCGGGAGCCCGACGCGGGACTTGATCCCGGGACTCCGGGATCGTGCCCTGGGCCAAAGGCAGGCGCCAAACCGTTGAGCCACCCAGGGATCCCCGAGGTTTAAAAATCTTGTACGTGGCTTGCATTATGTTTCTATGGGACAGTCAGTGTTGGCTTGCCAGTGATGGCTATACAAGTTGTCATCTGTGATTTAATCCCAGCTATCATTTCAACTACATTGTCTTGGGTAAGGTACCCTCCTGTTTCTCAGTTTTTTCACTTGGAAAATGGAGATAATGTAGTTTTTATCTTATTATGGATTGGTGAGAGGACTAAGCAAAATAATGCTTACAGTGCTTTGCCAAATGCATAGCATATAGTCAGTCAGTGCTTACTAAGTGTTGTGCTTGTTACTGTTTTATATCTTTTTTGAAAATTTAGGAATGGGATTGAACTCCAGATTGCCTTATTCCCTTTTGGCCTATTTAAATACAATTTTAAAATATCTTTATTATTTTTATAACGGTGGTACATTCTTATTCTAAAATATCAAGAAGTATAGAATGCAAACAGGGACACAAACCTTACCCAAAATTTCATTAATTGGCTAAAATCACTATAGAGATTTTGTTGCATATTTCCAGACTTCTTTATATACTTATAGACTTTCTATACTTTTATACTTAAATGTATAGATATAAATATATGATTCTCCATACATGGATCATATCACACATGCTGTATCAGAGCCCATTTTTTTTCATGGTATAATTTGGAAAAGACATCTCTATCTGTTAATAAATATAGGTCTAACTTCATCTACATAGAGTTCTGTAACATGTATATAATATAATCTACTTAACCAACCAATTCAGATGGCTTCTAAATTCTATTACTATCAACAATACTGAAATGAATGCTTTTGCATATACGTTTGTAGACATTTGCTCAGTTGTCATCCTGTTAACTCCTCAAGCTATATTCCTAGAAATGGAGATTTCTTGATCAAAGAACACATAAATCTTATATTGCACCATATTATCTGATTTCTCTTTTGGGGAAATTACACGAATTTCATTTTCCATGAACTTTGCATGTCCTCACCTTTTCTCATATCTCTGGCAATACTGTCAATCCCTTCAAACTTGGCAAATCAGTAGGCAACACACACACACACACACTTTTGTTTTAGCTAGGTCCATTGCTAAAGGACCCCATCTAGAGCTCCCAACTAGCCTAGCCTCAGGGTGTTTCTGGAAGCCATTACTGCAACTGAGAAACAGCATCTTAACTCATTCTATAACAAACAAATCCCTATACATCAATCTTGTTCTAAGTTGCTTCTTAGCTGCTTCTCTCTCTACCAGCTGGGAGTGAAAACTCTGTCACACTGTGTCTAGCTCCCCTCTGCTCTCTTTCACGTTTCCCCAGTTTCCCCACGTAGATGGTCCTGGGGAGGAACCGGGCTTGGAAAGCTGACTGGATACTCCCAAATAACCAATGCAGTCGACTTACAAATTTGGCTAAGCGGTATGAAAGAAAAGCCAAAGATATAACAAGGAGACCTATTCATAGATCATAGATCTACCCTAGATCTGTATATCAGGAAGGTTAGAGCTGGCCTCTCTGAGGAGTGGGTTTAAGTGGCGAGCTGATTGAAGGCCATGGAGAAGTTTGGCGGGTGAAGAGAAGTAGACATAAATGCAAGGCAGGAAAACGTCTGTGCTTAGGAGACAGAAGGCTAGTGTGGCCGGACAACATAATTTTACACTTCAAAATGAAAAATGCATATCCCCATTTTGAAATTTCAAGACTATTAAAAGAAGCTATGAAATCTTAATCAGAAGTCCTGGGGGGACATGGGTTTATTCAAAAATTGTTATTTACTTTTACATCATAAGGTAGCTATGCTCATAATAATAATTCACATTTATTGAGTGCCCTAAGTGACCTCCAGGCATTAACTCATTTGTTCCTTATAAGAACTCTATGAAATAAGTACTGTTACTACCCCACCTCCATTCCACCCCAACCCTCTCCTCTTGACTGCTCCACTGTCTTCCACAGCACTCTCCACCATCTGGTATTTTCCACATACTTTTTTAATTGTCCGTATTTTCTGGTTAGAACGTAAACTCTTTGAGGGCTGGTATTCTTGCCCATCTTAATCATTTCTACATTCCCTGTGCCTGCCACAGAGAGATTAGCCTGCCAGAGGTTACTTGGGTGCTAAGAGAGCAGGAATCCAGGCAGCTGGGCTCTTAACCACTGTGCTATTTTCTGCACGTCAGCCCCAATTGTGCAAAGGGTATAAGCTGAGAAGTAAAAGTTTCCCCTCCCCCTCACGAGTCCCCAAAGGCTAACCTCTGTCAACTCCCGCTTAAATATATTCTTCTTGAAGTGTTTCATGCCTAAACAAGCACATCTGTCTAATCTTTTTTTTCTATAGAGATCAGATCAGAATATTTGTCCTGTTCTGTATTTTACTATTTTCCTTACTATAGATCTACATCGTCATTTTTAACAACTAAATTGTGATTCATGATAAGCATGTGCCATGATTTACTAAAACAGAAATTTGATGAATAGGTCAATTCCAGTCATTTATATGGTAATAGTGCTGCAGTGAATATCCTCCAGTGTGTATTGAAGCGTACTTGTTTGAGTCTATCTGTCAGATAAATTCTTAAAAGTAGACGTAGTGGGTCAAAGAGTCCAAGTGTTTAACATTTCGATAGATGTGTGTCAGGTTGGGGGCATGGATTTTTAAAGATAGCATTAGCCTTCTCCATCTGCAGTCAGAGGGAGGAAGGAGGCCTTGTCTGGGAAGGCTGCCGCCAATTTATTCTCCCCTGGGAATCACTGAGACTGGGAGGGCCAGGCTGGAGAGCCTGTCAGCTTTATCAAGCTGCCAGCTTTCCCCAGTCAGGGCAGATGGGCCTGATGGCTAATTTTGCCAGATTTTCAGAAAATAATTTGGTCCAACTCAGAGCTCTTCCTCAGTCTGTATCATTCCTCTAGTAAAGTGATAAAAATTGTGCCGTTTGTCACAATTTTTTCTTAAGCTCTCCTTCTATGTCATACCAGATAAAGCACAGAACAGATAATTATAGTTAGTGCTTGACAGCTGCCAAAAGAAAATATATTTTTCATACTTTGTAGCTCTGCGCTTTTCAAAATCTTTTTAAGCTTGAGAACCCTAATATGAGGTTATCACCCATTCTTCTCCTTCAATTTGACATGTGTTATTAAAGGCATTTAAAAAAAGACCCATAGAACTATGCAGAGTGAAAAAATAAACTGACTCTCACAGGCCTAGAACATGATTTTCTAAATTGGAGTCATACTGATAATACAAAATAAAATGCAACAACTAGTGATAATAGTTGGATTTTAATGTGATCAGACTGCTTGCTAATTGGAGCATTCTTCTCCTTATCCCATGCGCAATAGTCAAGGAAAGCTGTTTCTGAATTAGAAAGGAAACTGAAGGGCACCCCGGGTGGCTCAGCAGTTTAGCGCTGACTTCAGCCCAGGGCGTGATCCTAGGGACCCAGGATCGTGTCCCATGTCGGGCTCTCTGCATGGAACCTGCTTCTCTCTCTCTGCCTGTGTTTCTGCTTCTCTTTCTCTGTGTGTGTGTGTCTCTCATGAATAAATAAATAAAATCTTAAAAAAAAAAAAGAAAGGAAACTGAAATTGGTGAATTTTCTGCTTGAAATTGATTACTTTGCCCTCCAACCTCAATCATATGAAAATAAAAGAGTGGCTAGTAAGCCACCAAGAAAAAAGATAAAGGAAACATCAGTTATATCTGTTCATCTGACTTAGTTCAAAGTCTCATAAGGATGGTACTGGCTTAGGACAGCACTTCAGAGGAGTCAGGTGTGCCCGGCAAGCCCTGTGCTAGACACAGATGAGATGCTCCATGAATTTTGAATTAATGGATCAACTTATTTTTCTTGTAAAATATTTCTTAAAAAGATTAGTGCTAGAGCTTCCATTTGCAAATATTGAGCTGTATAAATCATCCGTACAAGAAAAGGCGCTATGACCAAATACAGAGTAAGAAACAGGTTAGTAGACAGTCAGAAGAAAACAAAGAACTATGCGGGGGGAGGCACATTTTTAAAAGAATACATAGCATTTTTAGTCTTTTTTTTTTAATTTTTATTTATTTATGATAGTCACAGAGAGAGAGGCGCAGAGACATAGGCAGAGGGAGAAGCAGGCTCCATACACCGGGAACCTGATGTGGGATTCAATCCCGGGTCTCCAGGATCGCGCCCTGGGCCAAAGGCAGGCGCCAAACCGCTGCGCCACCCAGGGATCCTGCATTTTTAGTCTTGATTATCCAAAAGACTACTCCTGATTTTCATGTTCACCAGCTAGTTTTTCTCGGGTAGAGATAGATTTGGGTACAGTTTCAGAAAAATGTGTGATCGTGGTCAGTGTGCTTTATTTATTGTCTTTAATATAATTGCCATTTTATTTTATTTTATTATTATTTTTTTTTGCAATTATCATTTTAGTCAGATGATGAGTGACCAAAGGGAGTGGACGTGAATAAGTATGAGCAGATAAAGCTTGTACCGCTGGGAATATACAACATTCTCAGGAGCTTCTCTGAAAGATGAGAAATCCTTTTGATTTTTAGATAACCTAAAATCTCAGGTTTTTTGCTTTTGATTATAATTGATATCACCCCATCTCCATTAAAATATGTATTTTATACTTGCAGAAACTGAGGACCAAGGAGATCAACAGGTTGGTTCACTCTGGGGAGATATAAAATATGTGACCTCACAAAAAGCTGGTGTTAAGCTGGATCTTAGTAGCCATCCAGACAGGAGGCAGCCTTACCAGCTCCCTAAGATAGCAGAATGAGAGTTTACCCTCAGGTAGGTTATATTGCTTAATAATTACAAATGTTTAAAAAAAGGGTACTTTTTACACTGGATAATGAGAGCTCGTTATTTACGGAGTGGACCCCTACAATTAGGGTAAAAAGTACTCTTTTTTAAACTTTGTAAAGGTGAGACAGCATAACTGGGCACCTGATGGCTCCATTGTTTCTGACATTTCCTCCACGCTAGACCCTTTCTGTTTTTAGGAATATTGACAGAAAAAAAAAAAAAAAAGGAATATTGACAGATACTGTCCCTATTGGTACCTGGTCCCAGAGAACTGGTATCATCAGAGTACTCACAGTTTGAAAACATTAATGACAGATTTCCTCCAGAGATCAGGGGCCATTGTCAAGTTTTCCCTACCAGATACTTATTTTTTTTCTCATATTTTTAATCCTCTGAAATTTAAAATAATTCATTTGCCAAGTATTTATTGAGCATCATGGACTGAAAGAGACATGGAAGAATGATAGGCCATGAAACTGACAGCGGTGGCACATTCGGCCTTTCAAGGAACGAGCGGTTACAAAGAGAGATCAGCGCGTGAGAGCATGAGGGCAGATAGGGAGGAGCACTGGGCAGAGCACAGCCTCTGGAGACCAGGTTCATATCCTTGGTGAAGTCTCACTGGCTGTCAGACTCATTTTTCAAAGGAGCTAATCATATTTAACTTGAAGGGTTTTTGCGAAAGTAGAAATGAGACACAAGATATGCACAGTGACTCGTATTCGTTTGCTAGGGCTGCACTAACCAAGTATCACAAGCTGGGTGTTGTAAAACAACAGAAATTTATTCTCTCAGTTATGGAGGCAAGAAGTTCAAATCCAAAGTGCCTTGGTGCCATGCTCTCTCTGATGGCTGTAGAGAGGAATCTTCCCTTCTATCCTAGCTTCTGGTGGTTGCCAGCAATCCTTGGCAGTCCTTGATCGGTAGCTGCATCACTTCAATCCCTGCTCCGTTGTCACATGGCCTTCTCCTGCTAGGTCTCTGTGTCTTCACATGGTCTTCTTACAAGGACATCAGTTACTGAATTTCGGGGGAACCCCCCCGCCCCCAACTCCAGTATGTCCTTATCTTAACTAATTACATCTGCAAAGACCTGATTTCCAAATAAGGTCATATCTTCTGAGGCTTTGGCTGGACGTGAATTTTGGAGGGACATTATTTAACCGCTACATCAGCATATAGTAAGTACTCAATAAGTTGAAGTGATTATGGTTATCAAGAGCCGAAGTGCAAATGAACAGAAAAAAGTTATTTCAGTAGGGGCTCTTTTAAGCTCTCTTTAAGAGAGCTTCTTAAAAGATGTGAGAAAGTCAAGCAGGGCTTTAGAGAAGTGGTAACATTTATTTATTTTTAAAAGATTTATTTATTTATTTATTTTATATATAGATAGAGTGCGCATGGGCCAGGGAAAGGGAAGAGGGAGAGAGAGAGAATCTCAAGCAGACTCTTCACTCAATGGGGAACCCTGCCCCCCTGAGATCATGATGAGCCAGAATCAAGAGTTGAATGTGTGGGGCAGCCCGGGTGGCACAGTGGTTTAGCGCCGCCTTCAGCCCAGGGTGTGATCCTGGAGACCTGGGATCGAGTTCCATGTTAAGTTCCCTGCATGGAGCCTGCTTCTCCCTCTGCCTGTGTCTCTGCCTCTTTCTCTCTCTGTGTCTCTTGTGAATAAATAAATAAAATCTTAAAAAAAAAAAAAAAGAATTGGACGCTTAACCAACCGGGCCCCCCTAGAGAAGTGGTAACATTTAGATAAGAACTGGAGGTGTAGGGGTACCTGGGTGGCTCAGTGGTTGAGCATCTGCTTTTGGCTCAGGTCATGATCTTGGGTCCTGGGATCAAGTCCCGTATCAGGCTCCTCTCAGGGAGCCTGCTTCTCCCTCTGCCTGTGTCTCTGCCTCTCTCTGTGTGTCTCTCATGAATAAATCTTTTTTTAAGAAAAAAAAATAGGACTGAAGGTGTAGGAGAATCTATCAGGTGGGGAGAACAGTGTATTAATATTTTAATAAAAGGATTATTAACCTTGTAAAATCAGCTATTAATGAGACAGAAATCTCCTTTGGTCCAACAGGAATTAAAAACTATAATCTTTTTCTGAGTGGATAAGCATATATATTATCTATTATCTACTGCTTTATAACAAGCTACCCTAAAACTTAGTGGTTTAAAAAAAAAACAAACATTCATGATCTCAGTTTCTATAGGTCAGGAATTTATGGGTGTCTTAGCTGGGAAATTCTGGTTCAGAGTCTCTCATGAGATTACAGACAAGATGTCAACCAGGGTTGCAGTCCTCAAAAGCTTGTTTAGAACTTGAGAATCAGCTTCGAAGATGATTCACTCATGTGGCTATTAGCAGGAATGAGACCCTCGCCTTGGATCTCTCTATGGAGCTGCCTGAGTGCCCTCATGACACGGCAGCCAGCCTCCTCCAGAGCAGGTAATCAGAGAGGGCAAGGAAGAAGCCTCAGCCACTTTTACCACCTAATCTAAGAGTCACACACCATCACTTGAGCCACATTCTTTTTTTCATTAGAAGCAAGTCTCTGAGTCCAGCACACACTCAGGGGGAGCGTTAAGCTCTCTCTTCCTCTTGGAGTGAGGAACATCCAAGAATATATGGACATATTTTAAAACCACCACATCACAGCATATCATGAAATCATCCATTCCTTTAGCTGTTGGACTAGTTTTCCTAAATGTGATGTTCCTACATCTCCATGTTACTATTATTATTATTATATATTAATACAGTAATCATTTTGACTTCTCACAGTGTGCCAGACACTGTGCTTGCAGCTGGGGATTTAAAATGGATTGGCCCAGTGCTTGCCTTCAAGGAGTTTACAGTCCAGTGGGAAAGGGAATGTGTAATAAATATAATGCATTTATATAAGAGATAAAAGTGAATATAAACAAAAGGATTTGGGTTGACACTATAAGAGAGAAAATGCAGAAATCAGAAAAGACTGTAGGGGTAAATGGCATCTGAGCACCTAGGGTAGCATCCTAACCTTAGCCACCTCTTGGTATAGAGTAGATGCAGGGCACGTCTGTGGGGAGAAACATTCTAGGCCAGGAGATGGGAATGTGCAGAGTTACTTATGGGGGCATTTCAGGCTGTCCAGGTGGCTTTCATTGAAGAGGAAGGAAAGGGAATGGGAAGGTGGATTCAGGCAAGTCCTTGAGGCCCTTATAGAATAGATAGTGTTAGGGAGAAAAATTGAACTTGATTATGAATACACTGGAGAGGTTTTTTCTGGAGGGTAGTGAATGCTTAGATAGGTGGTTTTGAAGAATAGAAAAAAGTTGAACCATGGAAACTAGTATATCTGTATGTATGAACTCATTCCTTCACTCACTCATTCATTCAACAAAGTTTATAGCATACCCACTGTGTGCAGGCATTGTTTATAGTCTAGTGGGATATATGTATATGAAATCATTACAGATAAAATTACAACTGTGACAAATGCTGCAAAAGGAAGGTACAAGGTGCATTGAGAGCACTTATTAGGGGGTTTGACTTAAGCAGGAGGTTCAGAGAACTCTTAGGGTAGCAGTAATCCAGCTGGGGCCTGAAGGATATCCAGGAGTAATAAGCCATGAGGGGGTAGGAATCAGCACATATAAAGGCCCTGAAGTAGGTACAGAAGACTGAAAGGAGGCCAGTGTAGTGTGAGGAGTAGAGAAGGAAAGAAGGAGAACGCGGTGAGAAATGAGGTAGGAGAGGAAGGCAATCAAACTATGAATGGTCTTATTTTAATTAATTAAAAAAATTTTTTTAATTCATGAGAGACACAGAGAGAGGCAGAGACATAGGCAGAGGGAGAAGCAGGCTCCCTGCAGGGAGCCTGATACAGGACTTGATCCCAGGACTCCGGAATCATGACTTGAGCCAAAGGCAGATACTCAACCGACTGAGCCACGCAGGCATCCCTCATTAAGTAATTAATAGTGCTTCCACCTATAAGGACTTCCATTTTCAGGAAATATTTCATCAAATTAGTAAAATCCAAATATGAAATAAGATTATGGCTGGAAAAAAGTACAATCTAGAATGACAATACAAAAAGAATAATTTTTTAAAAAAATTTATTTATTCAGAGAGAGAGAGAGACTGAGAGGCAGAGACACAGGCAGAGGGAGAAGTGGGCTCCATGCAGGGAGCCTGAAGCGGGACTCGACCCTGGGTCTCCAGGATCAGACCCCGGGCTGTAGACGGCGCTAAACCGCTGCGCCACCGGGGGTGCCCCCAAAAAGAATAATTAAATGAATATATGAACACTATATAAACAAATGTACTGGAAACTTGCCCCTGAGCTCCCTGGTGGCCAACGTAAAAAATGAAAACATTACAGGACATGTAGTGCTCAGAGCCCATCATTTGCCTGCTAAATGAGGAAATCATTTAGCAGGCAGATGCAATAGGAAGATGTACTGATGGGCAAGCTGTGGCATGAGAATGGAAAAGATTAGGAACATCAGAAGAAGACATTGGAGAGAGGTTCACTGATCAGTTAATTTAATTACTGAAACTATAGTATCTGTGGATATTATCTCCCAGTATCTGTGGAGACTATTATGGGACCAGTGATTATTATTTGTCTCCTCTATATATATGAAGTAGAAATGGAATATAGCTTCTTTTTAAGCCAGAGTAATTTCCTTTGGCCTCAGATTGAAGTAGCAGGGGATATGCTGTTTCATGACTATCTGTTAACCATTTTTGAGGCTGGTACTGCTGGGAGTGGGAGGAAAAATCAAGGATGGCTTGCTTGTTGATCAATAAGTATAAAAATAAAGAAGTAGGAGAGATTTGTCCTGATTCCTCCTGTGACTGCTAAAAAGCCAGAGGACCATCTGAGGCCTTCCTGAAAATTAGGGAGAATGGCATCCTGCTTTAATTTCTTCCACTGAATTTCACTCTTGGACTCAAGCCATTTCTATTTGGCAAAGCAAGAGGTGCTGATGTGAACCAAGTTCTGAGTGACGGTGCCACAGGCTGGTCCCAGGAAAACCTTTCAAGACTGCGGCATGCACAGGCAGCAGAACCTCGCCTGACTGACTGGGGGGCGGGGGGTGGGGGGGATGTGGGAGGGGCAAGAGGAACTCTAATGGCAATTTTAGTACACGTAAAGAAGGCTTTCATTTTCTACCTTGTTGTAGCAGAAGCCATCCGAAAAAGTGAATGCAGGCAACACGGCTTGAATTTGAACATTCGGCTTTGGATTCTGTTCTTTCTTGGGGCTCCCCTCCCCCCAGCCCCATCTCTTTTTCTCACGATGGACAGTATTCCAATTGCCCAAAGCAAAGCATTGCAGGCCAGTCAGTGGCACTGTTTCCTCCCCTTGCTTTAGCTTCAGGTGTTTTCAGATTTTCCACTGCAAAGCCTCACAGCCTCCTCCAGGCAGAGCCCAGCCGCAGGACTCTGGTTTGGGCCTCTCGCAGGCCTTCTCCACCTCAAGGGGCTCCGGGCCTCTCCCCTGCAGGAGGCTGGCATCTGGCTGCCATACTCAGCTGCCACCAAGACCCTCAGAAAGAAAAGTGACTTCCTTTAAGAACTAGGCCATCTTTGGGGCACCTGGGTGGCTCAGTGGTTGAGCATCTGCCTTTGGCTCAAGTGGTGATCCCAGGGTCTTGGGATCAAGTCCCCCATCGGGCTCCCTGCAGGGAGCCTGCTTCTCCCTCTGCCTCTGTCTCTCCTCCTTTCTTTGTGTATCTCTCATGAATAAATATATAAAATCTTAAAAAAAAAATATCATCTTTGCAAAGGATTGCTGAGTCCTGGCCTTCTGTCCAGTGAACAGGTGGCCTCTACTACCATCTCCTCAGTTTACAGATAAGAAGCAGGTAGCTATTCAGTTGGCTGCTGGGTCTCCTGCTCTGGTCTTTTCTTCATGAGTATCTCCATGAAATTCCACAGAGCTAGTTGGTTCCACCTTCATCCTTACTTCATGCAACTTGGAAGCCCTTTTGGCAACTTTCAAAAGCATCTTGCCCACTTTATCCTGGAGAGGACTGTCAGTTCTCCTTTCTAGGTGGAAAGTCCTCAGGGGGGTGTTTTATTAGAGCTTCTCCCAGGCATGTCTCATCATTTCCAGCAGAGGAAAGAAACAGGACTGAAGTAATTGCCTTCAGGCACTCTCTCTCCTCCTTCCTTTTTAAAAATACTGGAGTAATGTCATTTTTCAGCATAAAAAAATAGTGATAGTGGTTGCACTTGGAAGGCAAGGTTTTTGGAAATCTCGCAACTGCATAGGGCACTCAAAAAAAAAGAAAGAAAGAAAGACCAAAAAAACCAAGTCAGTTTCTCAGTCCCTACCGACTTTGGACTACCCTGGACCTCTTCTGGCCAGCTGCCTGGTTTGGAGTGGGGGTAGGGGGCTCCCAACTCCCAACTGCAGCTGGTCTAAGCCTCTGGTGGAGGGCTTCCTACAACCCAGATTGTTGGCCCTGGCCTAGAGGTTCTGATTCAGCAGGTCAGTGAAGAGGCCTAAGATTTTGCATTTCTAACACAAACTTAATTGGGCCTGGTGGTATTAGGACCACACTTTGAGAACCACTGGTTTAAATGTAATGGAAATTATAAGAGCCTTGAAGACAGGTGGGTTTGGTCTTGAATCCCAAACCTGCAGCTTACTCACTAGCCATGTGACTTTGGGGCATGTGCCTGAACGTCACTGAACTAATTCTTCATTCTGAAAATGGGGTAAATAATATCTACCCCACAGGTCATTGATCCAACACATACATACTTGTTGCAGGATTGCAGTGCACGTTCTAAGTTGGGCAGCAGGGACTTGACAATGGGTGAGACTGTCTTTGATGTGAAGGAGTTAGGGTAGTTGTGAAGATTAAAAAGATAAAACTTGCAAAGGTTGAGGCCCCTGAGAGATGTCTAATAAATATTCACTTCATTTCCTTCATAGAAGGTAACATGGTTCTGCTTTTAGTTTTTTTTTTTTGGGGGGGGGGTGGTCGGGGGGGGTAGGGAGGGTCCAAAAAGAAATTCTCAAATTTTATAGCATGGGACCTAGAGCTATGATTCTCTCTTTGTCTAGATAGACAATTTGAGGTAAAGGAGCATCTGGGTGGCTTAGTCGGTTAAGCAACCGACTCTTGACTTCAGCCCAGGTCATGGTCTCAGTGTCCTGAGAACAAGCCCCACATTGAGCTCTGTGCTGAGCATGGAGTCTGCTTAAGATTCTCTCTCTCTCTCTCTCTCTCTCTCTCTCTCTCCCACTCTGTCCCTTACCCCCGTTCACACACACTCTCTCTCTCTCTCAAAAACAAAACAAAACAAAAAAGTCCTCAAAAAAAAATTTAGAGGGGAGCCCGGGTGGCTCAGTGGTTTGACGCTGCCTTCGGCCCAGGGACTAATCCTGGAGACCCTGGATCAAGTCCCACGTCGGGCTCCCTGCATGGAGCCTGCTTCTCCCTCTGCCTGTGTCTCTGCCTCTCTCTCTCCCTCTCTCTCTCTCTCTCTGTCTCTGTCTCTCATGAATAAATAAATAAAATCTTAAAAAGAAGTTTAGAAAAAAGAAAATTCGAGGTATGGGCACTGTTATCAGTTTGTGTCCTCCAAAAATTCGTATGTACCTTAGTGTACCCCTTATGTCCTCCAGCACCTCAGAATGTGACCTTATTTGGAAATAGGGTCTTTGCAGACTGTAGTCAAGTTAAGATGAGGTCATTAGGGTGGGTCCCATTTCTATATGACTAGTGTCCTTATAAAAAGAGAAAATTCAGACACACACACACACACGGAAAATGCCTTGTAAATATTAGGGTTATGCTGCCACAAACCAAGGAAATCCCAGGATCGTTGGTCATCACCAGAAGCTAGGAGGGAAACATGGAACAGATTCTCCCTCTCTCATCCCGTAAAATGAAAACTGTACTGGGCCCATATATGCCAGGGCCACCTTGAGCATATTTGTATCTCCTTACCCTATCTGTAGTAAAGATTTTTAGCTGAGTTACAGTGGGAAAATATCTCAAAGTATTATGGCAAGGGTATAGGGTCAGAATAGAGAGATAGATGGTAGAAGTAAGCATGGGCCAGAGAGTAAAGTGAACCTTGCAGGGAGTCTGGTGCTTACTCTGTAGGGCAGTGATACATTTTGTTCTGCAGTTCAGATGGGTCACCCTGGAGAGTGGCTTGGAGGAAAGGAGGGGGACAAAGCCTGGGAGACCAGTAAGGAAACTCTGCTAGGCAAGAAGTAACTGTGTTTTGACTTCATTGGTAGCAGTGTGGATGGAGAGAGGTGGACTGATTTGAGGTAGAAAACGAATAGGTCTCGCTGATTATGTGGGGCCTAAGACAGAGAGGTTTTGAGACTACACTTCCTGGCTTGAGCAGGGGCTGAATGTAGCAGTTTCAATAACTGAATAAGAAGACCATGCCAAGACTGGCATTTATTTTTTTTAAGTGGAATTTATTAAATATTTTAAAGAAATAGGTAAAACTAAATAAGCTTTTCATTAAAAAAAAAGATTTTATTTATTTATTCATGAGAGACAGAGACACAGGCAGAGGGAGAAGCAGGCTTCACACGGGGAGCCCGACGTGGGACTTGATCCTGGGACCCCAGAATCACGGCCTGGACTGGAGGCAGATGCTCAACCGCTGAGCCACCCAGGGATCCCTAAATAAGCTTTTTAAATGCACTTTCTATATTACATCAAGTAAAATGTACATTTATAAAAATATAAACATTATTGTCATTCCAATATAAATTGTTAGCAGATAAAATTAATGAGAAAAAAGTATTATTCCATAAACTCTGAAGACCAGTATTGCCACCACAGGTGGATGGTGGCATCACTCAGTTAGGTATGGAGCACCAGTAGGGAAGAGTAGTTGAGAACTATTTTTAAATGTTGGATCTGATGTGCCTAAGGAACACCCTGCATAGGCAGTTAGAGATCAGCATCAGGAGCTCCAGGGTAAGGTCTAAGCTCAAGGTGTAAACTTGCAATCATCAGTCCTCGAAGGCAATTGAAACTTTGGAGATAGCTTTGTGTAGGAGATCTGAACAGAGGGACACCTGAGTGGCTCAGCGGTTGAGTGTCTGCCTTCTCCCAGGCCGTGATCCTGGAGTCCTGGGATCGAGTCCTACATCGGGCTCCCCGCAGGGAGCCTTCTCCCTCTGCCTGTGTCTCTGCCTCTCTCTGTGTCTCTCATGAGTAAATAAATATTTTTAAAAAGAGAGAGAGATTGGAACTGAGTTTTAGGAGAGGGTGGGATTTTAATTGAACTAGAAAATGCGTATGTAAGAGGATAGATTTACAAGCCGAGGAAAAGAGCAAAGCAAAGAACGCTGTGGCATTAGGACTAAACGGATGCTGTTAGCCGTGTGCTGGTCAATGTTTAACAACTTGCTTTTAGAGGTGGGGGGAAACCCTGGTTTATCATGTTTGCTGACTTCCAGGGTGTAAATGCTCCCTCTAGAGTCAGCACCAAGCTATCAGTGCACCAAGTGGGGCTGGGAACGGATGAGCACAATCAGCTGTGGGCCCTGCTGTGAGCAAGTGAACTTCGCGGGAGCTGGACACAGGTCCTGATGGAAACGGAGGGCTCTGTCCGGGGTAGTGTCCGATACACTTAAGAGATAAAGTGGACGGCTAGTGTGGCTGTGAAGACAGTTAACAGACAAGTGCTGACGAGGACGTGGAGAAATTGAAACCTTCATGCTCTAGGAATATAAAACGGTGCAGCCACCATGGAAGGTGGTTCAGCAGTTCCTTGAAAAGTCAAACATAGAGTTACCGTACGACCGAGCAATTCCATTCCTAAGTATATTTCCAAGAGAACTGGAAACATACATTCACACCAAAACTGTGTGAATGTTCATAGCAGGATTATTCACAATAGCCAAAAAGTGGAAACATCCCAAATGTCCAAATGATGAATGAATAAATAAAATGTGGTATATTCATACAATGGAGTGTTATTGGCTTGTAAAAAGGAATTAAGTACTGATC
Source organism: Canis aureus (assembly GCF_053574225.1). Classification (NCBI taxonomy): domain Eukaryota; kingdom Metazoa; phylum Chordata; class Mammalia; order Carnivora; family Canidae; genus Canis; species Canis aureus. The sequence goes on from NC_135618.1 coordinate 34,959,586, forward strand.
CATGCTACCACATGGATGAACCTCAAAAACACTATGCTAATTAAGAGAACCCAGATACAAAGAGCTGCCTATTGGGGATGTCTGGTTGGCTCAGTTGATAGAGCATGAGGCTCTTGATCTCGGGGTCATGAGTCCAAGCCCCACATTGGATGTAGAGATCGTTTAAACAAAATTAAATAAATACATAAATACATAAATAAATACATAAATAAATAAAACAAGGTACACCTGGGTGGCCAGTGGTTGAGCGTCTGCCTTTGGCTCAGGTCGTGATCCAGGGGTCCTGTGATTGAGTCCTGCCTGCATCAGGCTCCCTGCGGGGAGCCTGCTTCTCCCTCTGCCTCTCTCTGTGTCTCTCATGAATAAATAAATACAATCTTTAAACAAACAAACAAACAAACAAACACAGAGAGCCACCTATTGTATAATTCCATTAATGTGAAGTGTCAGAAATAGATAAATCCATACACACACAAAGTAGACTGGTGCCAGGGGCTGGGGTAGGGGAAGATGGAGAGTGATTGTTGATGGGTAAGAGTTTGAGGACTCTTAACCCTCAGTTTAAGAAAACAGTCTCCTATTCTGGGAGACTGTGCTATTGTAGCCGTCTGGAGATGATTGCTCCATTGAAGTTATAGAAGCCCTGTCTGTTGACTTGGCTCTCCAGGCTGGAAGTCTGACCTCCAAGTTCAAATTCTCCATCATAAACATCTATCACATCTGAACACTAAACTGTCCTAGGAGAGTTTTACACAGGCCAATACCTAGTTGGCTTGTTTTTTTTTCATACATAATTAAAAGTTCAGGTGAAACAAATTTAGTGGAACATTTTGATTTCATTTAAAAAAAACAAGAAAAGCACATCTTTGAAATATAATCTCATAAAGCCCTGCCTTGTAGACAGTTGTGTGTACCAAACTCTCACCTAGCAGAAAGGGATTGGAATTTATAAAGGGACGTTGTGTTTCCTGGCGACAAAGCCATTTCAATCCTAGGGATATTTACAAGCAATACAGAAAGGCTCTCTGCACCTGACAGACTGGCTGCAGGTACCAAGTGTCTAAATGTCAGCAACCAGCCTTTTTCTCTTGGAGAGATTAGCTTTGGGGAGTTGGTGGGGGAGAAAAAGTGGAAAAAGGGCAGATGTTACTTCATATGTATGAGCAGACTAGGATCAGAGGGTGAGTCAGGGCGGGTGGTAAACAGCAAGGAGAGCCAGGGGGTGTCTAACTGCTACTGTCATCATTGCTGTTAGGCCACAAGTGTCTCCTTCCTCACAGCCCTATTACCAGAAAGGGGAATGAAGAGCCTCAGCACCCCCTCTGTGAGCTCTCTCCAGGCAGGGTCATAGCAGTAGCTGGCTTTCTTTCCTTTTTTCTTGTGTTAGCCAGTTTACAAAGAGCTTCCCTGAACATAATCTCCTAAATGTCTTGAGAATTTGATGTTACTCAGTTTGAGTAGGTGGATGAGTGGGGATCTATTTAACCATCTTAAAAACAAACAAGCAAATAAAATAAAATGTGGGACGCCCAAGTGGCTTGGTCATTTGAGCGTCTGACTGTTGATATCATCTCAGGTCTTTTTTTTTTTTTTTTTTTTTTAAGATTTCATTTATTTATTTGAAGAGAGATAGTGTGTGAACAAGAGAGAGAAGGAACAGGGTTAGAGAGAGAAGCAAACCTCCTGCTAAGCAGGGACACCCCCACCCCACCCCCACCACAGGGCTTGACCCCAGAATCCTGGGATCATGACCTGAGTTGATGGCAGACACCCAACCAACTGAGCCACCCAGGTGCCTTCAACTCAGGTCTTGATCTCAGGGTTGTGGGTTTGGGCCCAGCGTGGAGTCTACTTTTAAGAAATAAATAATAATAATTAGTTAATTTTTAAAAATCATCTTAGCAGGGCATTGTCACCCCTGTTTTATGATCACAGGGAGATTTAACAACTGGTCCACAGTTGTGCAGGCCGGAGTGGCAGCATAAGATGAGAGTCTGGATCTTCGGGCTCTGATCAAGAGCACCTTGCACAGCTCGAGAACTGTACCCCCCCACCCCCATTCAGTCATGCAGCAAATACTGACAGCTACTATGTGTCAGGTGCTGTTCTGGGCACTTGGGCTACATCAGTGAACAAAAACAAAGATGCCTCTTCTTACAGTGTTTGCATCTGATCTGGAGTGAGGGCAGGGGCAGAAATAGACAATAAACATAATGAATAACTAAGTTACAGAGTGTGTTTGAAGGTGGGAAGTGCATGGAAAAAAGAAATCACTCAGGAGTCGAGGATCAGTGGGGTGGAGGGGATTGGATTGCATTTGTAAATAGGGAGGTCACAGCCCTAGGGGTAGCATCAGGGGTGCTGGTGGAGGCTAAACGGGAGATGCACTGAAGTGACCAGCCCAGAGCCCATTGCAGGGGGTGCTCATAGGTGCTCGCTAGTGGTGGCTGTCTTCACCACACCGGTTCCGTCTCCCGGGAGCACCCCCCAGCCAAGGCTGTACCCGAAATGGACAGACAGCTCAAGTTCCAGACAGGTTGGACAGCAGGGTCAGGGGCCTACCTGGCCCGGGGCATGGCGGCCCAAGCTGGCCCAGCGGGCGGTGAAGCCCAGAATTCAGTTTTGTGCAACGTGTCCACGACCAGACCAGCAGGGCAGGTCCTGCCAGGGTGACCGAGCGCTGTCCCTGCTGTTTTGGATCAAAATGGAAGCTGAAAACCCAGAGTCAATAGAGAAGCTGAAAGAAGGGACAGCGTAAGGCCAGGGCTCCCCCACACTCCCTGGGCTGGGACCCCAGGGCGTCGGCCCCGTGTTGCTAGGCAACAGCAAAGCGCTTGAGGACAGCCAGCAGGGGCCCGCGGCCTGGGGTCTGTTGGCTTTGGCCACCGCTGGGTCTGGTGGCTGTTCCGGTGGAGAGGCTGTGTCACCTGCACGGAGAGGAAGTGCCTGACTACGGAGCAGCTGGCGAGCAGCTGGCGTGATTAAAGGGAGGCCAGGAAGACATCCTTGCCTCTGAATCTGCCTCACGCCTGCAATTCCACCTTGAGCCATATGCTCCTTCAAGCACAGTCTGGGGTGTGAAACTTCCCTGGGTGTGAAACTTTTGGTTACAACAAAATCTTCACTGAGAATAATAAATATGTAAAAGAGATTTTAGAAAAAAACAGCGTTGCTTGGTTCAAGCCGGGAATCCCCACTCCCCTCCAAAAGGGCTTTGTAAATGCCTAGACTCTGGACCATAATTTGAAAATCCTTGGCCCCCTGTTATTTCAGCCCACTGTTAAAAATGGAACAGCCTTTGTGGGGCAAAATATTAAGCTATTTTTTAAAAAAGATTTTATTTATTTACTAATGAGAGACACAGAGAGAGAGCCAGAGACACAGGCAGAGGGAGAAGCAGGATCCCTGTGGGAGAGCCTGATGTGGGACTCGATCCCAAGACCCTGGGATCACACTCTGAGCCAAAGGCAGACACTCAACCACTGAGCCACCTAGGTGCCCCTAATCTATTTTAACATTGCTAATACATTATGACAGATTTTCATGGTTTTCTGCTGGCAGATCACAGACTCTTTTGAGGATCTGATGAAGTCTGTACACTCTCTGAGCAGGAAAATGCACATACCTGCAATTCTGCATCTTGTATCAGGGAAGTGGTCCTTGGGCTGTAGATTAAGATTCTCTGTCTTATGGGACATTTGTTTACCATTTACTTCCAAATGAGACAAATACTTAAGTCCTGAGGCATAGAAGAGTGAGTTTTGAAGGAGGGAGAGAGGAAGGGGAAAAAGATCTAAATGAAAATAAAAATCTTGGGGATAGAGCCCAGGAATCTGTATTTTTAACATAATCTCCAGGCTGTTGTGTTGATCAGATAGACGGGGGCACCAGGGGTCTGGAGGTGGTAGGTCTAGGCCCTAGGGCTCAGGAGACACTGCTACTGAGTTAGCAGTCCTTATGAGGGTGAGGAGGAGGTAGGAGAGAAAGAGAAGTGTTGCTGCCCTCCCCAGTCTAACAGGTTGGAGAACAATAGGAAAGATCCTGTGTTCACACTGGGAAACTGAGGTCACTGCGTCCCTGAGCCTCAGCCAGAGCGTTCACCCAAAACCCGAATGAGGGTACTCCAAAGCAAATAGAACAAAGAACAGGAGTTCATCCAGCTGGGGCTGGGCCAAAGAGAAAGTTTCATTGGGACCCTGATGTTCAAATTCTGATATTTCCCTGCGGTTTTCCATATTCTGTATGCTGTCCCTCCCAGCAAAGGTTAGTGTCTCCTTGATAGTCAGGATTGCTTAATGGGATCTACTCCCATCTGAGTCAGGTGCTTTCCAAGCAAAGAAGTATTTGCCACTGAGTCAACAACTACCTATTGATCATCATATGGTTTCACTCATATGGAGAATATAAGAAATAGTGAAAGGGACTATAAGAGAAAGGAGGGGAACTGAGTGGGGAAAATTAGAGAGGGAGACAAACCATGAGAAATTCCTAACTCTGGGAAACAAAGTGTTGTGGAAGGGGAGGTGGGCAGGGGGATGGGGTAGCTGGGTGACGGGCACTAAGGAGGGCACTTGATGGGATGAGCCCTGGGTATTATACTAAATGTTGGCAAATTGAATTTAAAAAAATACCTATTTATCCCGCCCTATCAAGCATAGGATCTGCTTTTCAGGGACGGTGAGAGAAGGGGATGAGCCTACAGTTGGGGGAAGAGCAGGAGGTGGCCTCCTCCAGACCCCAAGGCCTAGAGTCAAAATCCGGGTTTACTTTAGAACCTGTTTCTTGATGCAGCCCTGTCCCAGCCAAGACAAACCCAAGTCATGTTTATGGTCCTGCTTCAGTAGGTGGTTGTGACTTTATGCAACAGTGAGACCCTCCCCCCCTACTTGGCTCTGTCTATCCTGCCTGTGGCAGAGGAGGTATCTCCTTCTCCCTGCCCCGCGCATAATTGCTGGCAGTGATTCTTTGCCCTGTCAATGTTTTCCTCAAGTGTAGCCATTTATACAAATTGAGCAGTTAAGATTTGTGCATTCCAATGTGCATAAATTTTACCAAAAATTAAAAATGACAACAGCTTTTAGAAGGGAGGTATAGGTGGAAGTTAAAGGGGAGTAGGTGCAGGTAGATGAACAAGAGTGGCAGATATTTAGTATTAAGACTGGGGGATGGGGGCACCTGGGTGGCTCAGTCAGTTGAGCATCTGCCTTCAGCTCAGGTCATGATCTCGGGGTCCTGGGATCGAGGCCCCCCCACCCCCAGGTCGGGCTCTCCGCTCGGTGGGGAATCTTTCTCCCTCTGCCTCTCCCTCCCAAACCCCCTGGCTCATGCTCTCTCTCTCTCACTATCAAATAAATAAATACAATCATTTTTTTAAAAAGAAAGAAACTGGGGAGTGGGGATCATTATATTCTGTTTTAAAAAGTAAATATTTGACATTATGACAATAAAAAGTAAAAAAAGAAAGAAAGAAAAAGGACTTAGAGATGTTATTAGAAACTTAAAGAAACTTGTACTCTTTACCCTAGTAATTTCACTTGTGGGAATGTATCCAAATCAAATAATGAGAATGCACAGAAGGCTTTAGAGTAGTGCTACTTTAAAATAAGGAAAAAGTTGGAAAAAACTCAATGTTAAAGGAACCATTAAAGACACGGTTAAGTGCTTGTGACCAAAATTGTTTAAAAAAAAAAAAAGTACAAAACTCCAAACTCTATGATCTTCATTTTGTTTTTAGAAATGCATGCTCACCTATAGAAAAAGAATCTGGAAAGAAATACAATCGTACATTTAAAGTAGTCATCTGTGGGACACCTGGGTGGCTCAAGGGTTGAGCTCAGGTAAAATCTTTAAAAAAATAAAAAAAGTAGTGATCTGTGCTTGCTAGGCATGTGGTAGATTTTTATTGCCATTTTAATTGTAGCCTCTACTTTCATCTTTTCTACAATGAGCATGGATTACCTTGATAATTATTATATTTTAAGATTTTACTTATTTATTCATGAGTGACAGAGACAGAGACACAGGCAGAGGGAGAAGCAGGCTCCTCACAGGGAGCCCGATGTGGGACTCGATTGGAAGACCCCGGGATCACGCCCTGAGCCAAAGGCAGGTGCTCAACCACTGAGCCACCCAGGCTTCCCCACAATTATTTAAAAAACTGAGCAGTGCCGTTTTGAAGGAAGTAAGGGGAACAGGGGAACAGGCAGAAGAAAGAACAAATTCTGGGCAGCCCTGGGTGGCTCAGGGCTTTAGCACCTGCCTTCAGCCCAGGGGACGATCCTGGAGACCTGGGATCGAGTCCCACGTCGGGCTCCCTGCATGGAGCCTGCTTCTCCCTCTCTCTGTGTCTCTGCCTCTGTGTGTGTGTGTGTGTCTCTCGTGAATAAATAAAAAAAGAACAAATTCCCCAAGCAGGTTCCAGCAGTAAAATAATAAGGTATCGGAACTGGAAAGAATCTTAGAAATGGCCTAAATTCAACTTTCTCAGTTTACAAGTGAGGCCCAGAAGAGGCATTTGCTCAGACTGCTTCTTTTAGTGCCGCTCGGAGCCCTCGCTTTCCTTCCCAGGCTTTCCTCTACAACCCGGCTCCTGGGCCTACTGCATTCATCCCTGCAGGCCCCGCTGGGGGAGCAGCCTTTAAGCCAGTCGGGGCCACCTATTGCCAGCATCCGTGGCCAGCTGGACTGGGGAACTGCCCTGGCAGGAAGAAGGTTAGAGGAACAATGGGCCTCGCTGCCACCTGACCATCCCCTGCCTCCCTCCACAGCCCTGCCGACCATCTCTGTCTCCTCGGCTCTGCCATCACAGAGGTTACTTCTAAGTAGTGAGGTTAATGTTTGTGGTGCCTGGCCTTGTCGTGGTTTTCAAACCACCATGAGTGGAAAACGAAACAGTGTGGTTCAATGGTTTAGTGTCACTGGGGTCAGGGACGTGTTACAGTCTTTGCCAGAATTCTTAGACATGGTCTTGGTCCATTTGGGCTGCTGTAACAGAGTACTATACACTGGGGAGCTTAAAAAGTTAAAACATTTCTTACTCATGGTTCTGGAGGCTAGGAAGTCCAAGATCAAGGTGTAGGCAGATCCAGCGTCAGGTGAGAGCAATCTACCTGGTTTTCAGATAACCTCACTGTATCCTCTCTTATAAGAGGCTCTGATCCTCTTCTTATAAGGACACTAATCCCTTCATGGGGGCTCCAGCCTCATGTCCAATTATCTCCCAAAGGCCTCACCTCCAAATACTGTCATATCAGGGCTTCAGCATGTGTATTTGGAGGGGACACAAACATGCAGTCCATAACAGATATCAAAACCCTTTCTGGGGAAAGTGAGGGCAAGCAAGAATGTGCAATGATAATTAATTACAGAGAATAGTGGAAGACCAGAAGTTAGCCTACCTATATACGTGTTCATGATCTACCTTCCTCCCTGCCAGGGCACTTCCCACCACATAGGCATCTACACTCCTTAAGAGCTGTGACTGCATTTCAGACACCACTGCTTCACCAGGACCTAGCACAGAAAAGACTCTCAAGAACTACTTGTTGGATGTGGAATTGAGTGGACACCATTTTCCTAGAACATGGAAGACCCGACATATTCCAAGTTAACAGTATTTCCAGAGTTTCAACATTTTAATTTGAAAAGAGCAGAACGTTTGAAAAACAATATTTTTTGGCACCTAATGTCTATTTTTGCACAACTGCAACATAATTCTTTCAAACAGCTGTCAGTAGCAAACACAGAGGCACCAGGGAACTGCCATGGACATATCTAGTGAGACTATCATGATGTCCACTCTGTGGTCTACCACTCCTTCCTCCACTGCTCCCTCTTTTTCTGTGTGTGTGAAGATTTTATTTATTTATTTGAGAGAGAGAGAGCGAGCGAGCATGAGCAGTGGGGAGGGGTAGAGGGAGAGGGAGAAGCAGGCTCCCTGCTGAACAGAGAGCCCGACTTGGGACTCAATCCCAGCACCCTGGGATCATGACCTGAGCTGAAAGCAGATGCTTAACTGACTGAACCCCCCAGGTGCTCATCCATTCCTCCCTCTTGTGCCTTTTTAATTTGGTACACACACACACACACACACACACACACACACATTATTTTCTTTTGAGGATATTTCTTGAATGCACACTACCAGATCATAGGCTTCTACTCTCTGGTGTAGATATAAGGATAAGTCAGAGATTGGGCATGTTCCTGTAGCATAATCTTTTTTTTTTTAAATTGTAGTGAAATACACATAGCATAAAATTATTTTGACCATTTTTGGGGTGCCTGGGTGGCTCCGTTGGTTAAGCGTCTAACTCTTGGATTCAGCTTAGGTCATGATCCCAGGATTGTGGGATCGAGTCCTGTGTGGGGCTCTGTGCTCAGCATGGAGTCAGCTTCAGATTCTCTCTCCCTCTCCCTCATGCTCGCTCTCTCTCTCTCTCTCAAACAAATAAAATCTTTCTTTACTTTTTATAAAGATTTTATATATTTATTTGACACACAGAGAGAGCACAAGCAGGTGGAGCAGCAGAGGGAGAGGGAGAAGCAGACTCTGCTGAGCAGGGAGTCTGAGGCCAGGCTCTACCGCAGAGCCCTGGGATCATGACCTGAGCCAAAGGCAGATGCTTAACTGACTGAGCCACCCAGGGACCCCAAATAAAAATCTTTAATATAAAATTATCTTGACCATTTTTAAGTGTATAGGTCAGGCATTAAGTCCATTCACATGTGGAGTCCTCACTACCACCATTGACAAAACTCTTTTCATCTTGCAAAACCAAAACTCTACTCAGGGGCCCAACCTCCAGCAACCACTATTCTACTTTTTCTCTATGAATCTGACCAGTGTGGGTACCTCATCCAAGTGGAATCATACAGTGTTTGTCCTTTTGTGACTGGCTTAATTCACCTGGCATAATTTTCATTTGCCAAATAGATAGCTTGGTATTTGACCAAGGAAATTCCAACTTTGGGATTTTTTCTTCTTTCTCGTGTTCCCCAGGAGTATAACATATGGCTGGATGACTTAGGAGAAGGCAGATTGACTAAGGTGCCCACCCTCATTTCCAAACCCTACCCTTCTTTTCCTGATGACAGCCAGCAGCCACTGCCTCCTATGCCCCACTTAAAATTGTATCTGGGAGGATGCCTGGCTGGTTTAGTCGTTAAGCATCCAACTCTTGATTTCGACTCAGGTCATGATTTCAGGGTTGTGGGAATCAAGCTCTATGGCTGGCTCTGTGCTCTGTGGGGAGTCTGCTGGAGATTCTCATTCTCCTTCTGCCCCTCGCTGCCCCCACTCAAACAAAAAGAAATCTTAAAAAAATAGAAATAATAAAAATAAAATTGTGATTTGGATATGTGTCCTATCACTGTGCAGTGGGGAGCAAGGAATTATGTGCTGGACATACCTACCAAATATGTTTGTGTGTCTCCTTTGTCAATCTGTATGTTATGCAGACTATACGGTTTCAAAGACAGATCACTGGGTAAACTTGATTTGTTCGTAGAATGCTGACTATAGTCAAGAAGTGCTGCCAGTTAATGTCTCTGATTTAACTGTGTGTCTAAGCTTATGTCTTGAATGGTGAGATCTCAAAATGTAGTTCAGATATGAAACAGCTGCAGCAGACCCATCCACCTTGGATGGTGGAAATATCCCCAAATGGCATGAAGTAAATTAGCACATATTGAAAGGGAAATTTTCTAAGATTTGGAATCAACCATTTCCCCAGCAAACCTCCCACCCAAGTGGGACTCAGGGGACACCAAATGAAAGGCAGCAAAAGGAAATGGACTTGGCCCGTGTGTCTCCAAAAAGACAAATGCAGTCCCAGTAAACTGAAATTATCTGCCCGAACAGATTAGGTATTTTAACACCAATTCTCAGGCCTCCGAAGTGAGCCTAGCTGCTGGCAGACAACCAACACTATCTTATTTAATTTTTAGATTTGGCTGTGAAATTTGGCCCAGGGTGAGCTTGTGTTTGATTGTATGCGTAAGGGTGGCGGATTTCTGGTGGGAAGGCCAGGGTTCTAGCTCAGTGACTTAGCAGCTGTGTGAGCTTGGACAGGCCATTTCACGCCATTGAGCGTGTTTTCTCATCTGGACAACGAGGGAAACACTCTCGCTCTGCTTGCCTTATGGGGAATTTGAAGATCAAATGAGACTGTGTTGGGGACTGTAAAATCACCATGCAGACGACCAGCATAATTATGTACACAGGCAGATCATCAAATCCTTTCTGCCTGGTTCACTCAATTCTGCATTTAATTTACACACTGTGGATTTTAACCCTCATTCTTGCAATAAAACCCTTTGGAGAGTATAGTTTTTAGACCTGGAATTGCTATCTATGTAGTTGCTCTGTTCATCTCAGGGTTCTCTGAGATAAGGAAAAGACTGGAATTATGGGGGGAAATAGACCCAGGGAGATAGTAGCCCGAGGAAACAAAGAATTGCCAGCCTGATGTCCTGACATCTAAGTCCAAAGCCAAAGATTCTCAGAAGATTTAGGCTCACAGTTACTGCAATTTTCCCCTTAATCTGCCTCTTATCCCTCTGGATGGAAATGCTGAGTTTGTGTTGCAGCCATCTTGAGCCATACTGGACACAACACTTATTAACTCTAATAGCTGGGCATAAAACATATATCTGGCAAATATTAATAATAGAGCGAAATAAAATTGTTCTCTTAACATCTTAAGTTTCTGAAACTACAGCTCGAGAAACGACATGTTCACCATATTTCCAAAAATCTGAGATACCCTTGCTTCTAAGACCAACCATTTTTTGTGTACTGCAAAGAGAGAAAAAATTATCTGTTTTTATCAGTTAAAATATGACAGGGCTTTCTTACTGTGTCGATTGTGATTTCACAGATGTTAAAATGTGAAAGAAACATGCATCTTAGAACAGATGAAGTGCAGTGTGTTTACCTCTTCCAAAAAGTAAAGCTTTCTCCTTTTGGTTCTGATGCATTCTTAGATTAGCAAACTTCAAAGCAAACTTCAAAACTGTCTCGTTTTTAGTCTTCACTCCTGGCATTACACATGGTATGCAATTATACTTTTAGGTGGGTTGAAAGGGGACATTAAATCTATTTTTCTTATGGATGTAATAGTACCAAGTACTTTGGCACTTAAATATAGGAATAGGTAAAGGCTTGTAAAGTACTTGTCAGAGCCAAAATTACATTAGTCCTGTGGCCTGTCATTTGTTACAAGACTTAAAAGAGGAAGAGTGTTTAAGTATATGGGATGCATCTATGGTGGTCTTTTTTCCTCCCACATAGTGCTTTTTATTATTTTTGTTGTTACTATTTTCCTATTTAATGCTTGATTTGGCTGTTTTTGGCTGTTATTTAGGTTATTCTTAGTTCAGTAAAGCGACTGAACTGTGAATTTCACAGTGCACGGAGAAATTAGGCGTGAACAGATTCAGGTGATGAGAGCTGCCTGGGCAAAAATAATGATGTTTTCATAAAATGCAAGATGGGGGAATTCAGAGTCTTTCTGGGCAGATGGGAGTCTGAAGAACAGGGCAATACAGCCTCAGTGACCATCCTTTGCAGGCTTTTCATGGACCAGACTTTGCTCGTAATTCTACTGTCTGAAACAAGAAAAACTGCACCTATTTCTAGCCTATTCTGTAGTTACCTTCTCACATTACTATGTCAGGTCACTACCTATATACAACAGCAAAGAGAGTCACTGCACAGAAGGGATTTCTAAGGACTAGACCATGGCTGGATGGAGAGGAAGGACCCAAATCGTTGTGGCTCCTGTAGGCTTCTGAAAAAGTGTTTGGGTGCCACGATCCTTGCTCTTTGCCCTAGGGGCTGGGTGTGGGGTGGGGGTGGGGGTGGTTGGAGGGGGTGCAGGGGTTTTAAAGGGGTAGAAGAGGATGGGGGGCTGAGGAGGTGTGGGGGGTGCAGGGGTCAAGGATGAGGGGTGGGTGTGCTACCACCTTCATAAATGTCAGTAGCCATCCTGTGGGGCAGGAAGTGGGTAGAAAGCTGTTAATGTCTGGTTACCGCTAATGCACCTTTTGCCCACTGTTGTCTCTCCTGCAGTCTGAGTACCACTACGAATACACGGCGTGCGACAGCACGGGATCCAGGTGGAGGGTCGCTGTACCACACACCCCAGGCCTGTGCACCAGCCTCCCCGACCCTGTCAAGGGCACTGAGTGCTGTAAGCAATCTTGCTGCTCACCCTTCGCCTCTGCCCCAAGCCTCCTGCCATCCAAGCTAGGCCCTCCCTGACTGTGCAGCTGACTTTAAGGAATCAGACCTTTCCCTCAGTTAGCCCTCCACCTCTTTGAGATTTGGTGCAAGAAATTTTATTTCATGGATGCAAACAGGATATCTAAAGTTGCGTTTATTGTCATTTTTCTTTGAATTTAAATCCCAGCAAGGAATAAAGTATGAATAACTCCAGCTGCCTGCCACTCAGGTCTTTTTTTTTTTTTTTTTTTTTTTTTTTTCTGTTTGCATCCATTGGCTCTTGTAGATCTCTCCAATCTACACTCAGCAGCCACAATCAGTCATTAGGAAAGACTGTGATTTGCTCTTGTTCTTGAAAAGGAAACCAGAGAAGATGAATTTCTGCAGAAACAGATCTTTAAAATGCACTGGGCATCAATCATTTCAGGGACAAGAATCTGCCCTGGCTGTGGAGCTGCCTGCACAAATCAGAAAGGTGGTGCCTTGTCTGTGGCTCCATCTCCACCTCTGTGACTCTGTAATCTCAACTTTTCTACAGCTGGCAGCTATTACCCCTTCCACTGCCCTTTCTATAATTTTTGAAAAGATTTTATTCATTCATTCATTCATTCATTCATTCATTCATGAGAGACAGAGAGAGAGGCAGAGAAATAGGTAGAGAGAGAAGCAGGCTCCCTGCGGGGAGCCTGATGCAGGATTCCCAGGACCCTGGGGTCACGCCCTGAGCCACCCAGACATCCCTCCTTTGCCCTTTCTAGAAATGCGGAGGAATAACAACAGGGAGTAGAATCAAGGAATATTTGAATTTTGGAAAGGAGATTGGGGACATGTAAATTCTTTTTTTTTTTTTTTAAAGATTGTATTTACTTATTCATGAGAGACACTGAGAGAGAGGCAGAGACACAGGCAGAGGGAGCCCAATGTGGGACTCAATCCCAGGACCCCGGGATCACGACCTGGGCCCAAGGGAGACGCTCAACCACCGAGCCACCCAGGTGTCCCATGGGGACACTTAAGTTCTTAGAAAAGAAGCTTGCAGAGTGCCTGGTTTATTCTGTGAGCAAATAAATGCCTGCTAAAATAATGAGCAGATATTGCTAAGATCTGAGCAGGATGGAGGTGTGACTATGCTAACAAATGAGCCACCTTCGGGTAACTCAGGACTCAGCAGAGCTCCTCCTCTGCTGAGCATGTTCATGCTCGTGCTATGAACCACAAAGAGAGAGAAGACACGTTCTCTGCCATCAGACTCTTAAAGTCTGGTGGAAAAGCAGACATTTGTTCTTTCATCCATTCTTTTTTTTTTTTCATCAAAACTTTATGAAGCCCCAGCTATGTCTGAGCCACTGTCCCTGGAGGAGCTCAGAGCCTGGTGGAAGGCACACATCATGATGTGTTACTATGAGATGAAGAAGAATGGGAGTTATGGATGCTTAGAGATCAGGAATAGCTGGGGGAGCCACTCGGGCAGAAGTCTGCAGGTGGGAGAACACCAGACCCATTCCAGAAGAACATGTAGTCTGGGGCAGATGTAACACGGGGAGATGATGGACCAGGCTGTGGAGGAGAAAAGCCTGTAGTGGGAGATCAAGCTGGAAAGTTAGGTTGAGGGACACCTGGGTGGCTCAGTGGTTCAAAGGTTCAAAGGCAGTGGTTCAAGCTGGCTCAAAGGCAGTGGAGTGTCTGCCTTTGGCTCAGGTTGTGATCCCAGGGTCCTGGGACTGAGTCACCCATCGGACTGCCCGCAGGAAGCTTGACTCTCCCTCTGCCTGTGTCTCTGCCTCTCTGTGTGTTTCTCATGAATAAATAAATAAAATCTTTTTTAAAAAAAAAAAGAAAGTTAGGTTGAGGGAAGACTGAATACTTGGCCGAGAGCTTAATTCTATAGCCAAAGGAAGAGTGCCTGAAGATTTTTTTAATAACGGGAATAATAGTACATCTCAGTGTTTTAGAAAGATACCTCTGACCACAGAATGAGCAAAACAGGACACAGAGAACTAGTTAGGAGGACACCGCCTCAGCGGTTGAGCTAATAGGCACGAGAATCCCAACCAGTTTGGTGGCAGCAAAACCAGAAAGGAGTCAGAGGCCAGAGGCTCGAGAGAGGAATTCATGGGTGAAGGGCTGGGAACCATTCAGAGGGGTCAGCACAAGAGATCATGGTATCCTCTCCTGGAGAGCTCTCTCATGTCCAACACTTTCCCTTAGGAAGTTGCAAGCCCAAAGTCCCTCAGCAAGGCAGGGCTGCCACAGCCCTAACTCATTTTTTTTTTAATAATAGCTTTATTGACACATAATTTGTATGTCATAAAATTCACCCTCTGAAAGTGTAAAGTCCAGTGGTTTCTCGAATGACCACATTTGTACCACCACTATCTAACTTACAATGTTTTTATCACCCCCAAAGGAAACATCATGTCCATGTGCAATCTCTCCCCATGCTCCCTCCCCCAAGTCCATGGCACCACAAATCTGCTTTCTCTCTCTGCAGATTTGCCTATTTTGGATATTTCCATAGAAAACGGAATCATACAAGATGTGCTGTGGTTCTAAATCTTTGGGGAGCAAATTCCTAGACCTCGATTCTCTGCTTCCCCTTGTAGGGTGCCCATGAGCCACCCACTTCTCCTGGGGTGGCAGCAGCCTCACCACCCTGTCCTATCCCTGCTCTGTGTTCCAGCCTTCTCCTGCAGAGCTGGGGAGTTTCTGGACATGAAGGACCAGTCCTGTAAGCCTTGCGCTGAGGGCCGCTACTCCCTCGGCACAGGCATCCGGTTTGACGAGTGGGATGAGCTGCCCCATGGCTTTGCCAGCCTCTCAACTAACATGGAGATTGAGGACAGCACCACTGAGTCCATGGAGAACTGCACTGCGTGAGTGTGCCCCCCACCCCCACTCCTACCACACTGGGCTGGGGAGGATGGAAACGAGGGAGCCAAGCAGCCAAGGAGAGGCTGGAGCAACTTTCCACAGGACTGTTGGACGCCTGCCTCAGCCCACTCTTACTGATCCAAACTTACCAGTGACCAACAGGCATTTGTGAGAGGTGAAAAATGGGGCGGGGGGGGGGGTGGCGGAGGTGAATAACGTGGTTAAGGGTTAAATGGCCCAGTTCACTTAAAACCTAACTGGATTTCCACCATGGGATTTTGGATCAGCAATCAACTTCCTCAACTTGATTGCCACACAGTGTGCAAAGCGTTTGGTGTCTTCCTGGCTTTGATGCTAACTTCTAAAACTGGTCAGCCCAAATGGAGTTTATAGGTTTGGGGAGGGGGCGCAGTGGATAGACTAGGACCAGAGCTTTGGTCAGTGGCAGTCCAAACCCCCCGAGACCCCAGGGACCAGAAAATTTTCCAGCTCAGAAGGGAATCTTTTCAGTACTTGAAAGGCTCAGCCCCAGATTCTTTGGGAACTGGTAAGTAAGCTATCCTTATCATATATTTGGATATTTCATTCCAGGGACCGGAATTAAATGATGTGCCTTTTATGTGTCAGGCGCTATTCTGGATGCTTTTCATGTGTTACTTTCTACAGTCCTCTCAAGAACCCTGTGAAATTGGTATTATTGTTCCCGTTATGAAAATGAGGAACTGGAGGCTCAGATAGGTTAAGTGACTTGTCCTTTTTTATCCAGCCTAGAACCGGTGATATTGGAATTCAAACCCAGTCCCAAGCTTTCTACTGCCGCATGCAGACACTCTCAAATAACACGTAGTGTATGCAAGGCAATGTCAGGTCCTTAGGGAGGAATAGGGGAAGGATGCACACATATAAAAGATAATCACCCACTTCTCTTTGTTGTATTGACAAAGAAGATGGGAGAAGAACCACCTGGGCTCAGTTAGTGAAGCATCTGACTTGATTTCGGCTCAGGTCATCATCTCAGGGTTGTAAGATGGAGCCCCATGTCAGACTCAGTGCTGGGTGTGCAGCCTGCTTAAGACTCTCTCCCTCTCCCCTTCCCCCTCCCTTAAAAAAAAAAAAAAGAAGTACCAATATCAGAGCCAGGCAACAGGCATTTTATAGTCCAATTTTAATGTCACTTTAGAGTTTAATATTATGTGTCAAATCATTGGCATGACAGCGTTGGCAGCAGAGATAAAGCTGGAGAGAATTAAAGCTGAAAGGGGCTCATTTGTGTCCTAATAGACCTTGTGATTGACCCCAAACAAGGGGCAGGCCTGGCTCATTCAATCAATTCTTACCCACACACGCAGGAAGAAAGAGTTTCTCTCTCTCTGGGGACCTCACTGAGCATCTAGAAATCATTACCACTCAGCAAGACAGGATGTGGGCCAGTTAATGACAACTTGTGTTTGCACAGCACAAACTGCTTCAGGGCCTGGATCTTAAGGCATCCCGAGACCTCCGTGGGAGGAAGGAAAGGATGTTTCTCTTCTGAAGAAACCGAGAGGAAATGGGCACCTAGAGAGGCTTTGCGACTTCCCCACTGCCCTCAGAAAAGTGATCATTGAGCTAGTACCAAGATACTGATTTCCTGATTTTCCTGCTCAACGGTGTATTTACCTGAATCCATGCCTTCTACCTCCAGCCTGTTCTGGCTCTGGCGCCCCCCAGCCAATGTTGGCCTCCAGTCCAGCATCTGTCAAGCCACTGGCCACCAGCAGCCAGACTGATCTTCTTAAAACATAAGTCCGGGGGATCCCTGGGTGGTGCAGTGGTTTGGCGCCTGCCTTTGGCCCAGGGCGCGATCCTGGAGACCCGGGATCGAATCCCACGTCGGGCTCCCGGTGCATGGAGCCTGCTTCTCCCTCTGCCTGTGTCTCTGCCTCTCTCTCTCTGTGACTATCATAAAAAAAATAAATAAATAAAATAAAACAAACAAACAAACAAAAAAAAACATAAGTCTAACTCCAGTACTTCCCTGCTCAAGGCTCCAGATTCCATGGATTCCTGTTTTCTTGGAATAAGATCCAATACCTTGCCACAGCCTGTACGGCCCTGCCTGGTCTGGCCTCTGGCTTCTGCCCAGTTCTCCAGCTTTGTTCAAGTTATTATCCCTCTGGCCTACTAGGCTCTAGCCATTCTGGCAACCATGCTTCTTCCCTCCTGGGTCTTTGGTTTTTGTTTTTAAAGATTTTATTTATTGATTCATTTGAGAGGACCAGGGGGAGGGGCAGAGGGAGAGGGAGAGAATCTCAATCAGACTTCGCAGCCAGCACAGAGCCTGTGACGTAGGGCTCCATCTCACAACCCTGTGATCATGATGTGACCCAAAGTCAAGAGTTGGACACTTAACTCACTGAGCCACCCAGGTGCTCCTCTCCTGGAGCACCTGGTCTTTGGAGACACTCTTCTCAGGCTCTTCTGGCTGACTCCTGCTTCATCCTCAGGTGTCTACCTAAATGCCACTTCCTTGGAGATGCCAGCCCTGAGCCCTTAGATTCCCACTCTTGCACCATCTTATAGTTCTCCTTATGGCACTTATCAGACTAATTACTCTGTGATTAATTGTGTGATTAGTTAAGTTTGCTAATCACTTCTGTGCCTCAATTTCCTCATCCTAAAAAAAAACCCAAACCAACAGTGATAAACAAGGTATTTTTCTCATAGGTTGTGGTAAGGATTAAATGAGATGATCCATGTGAGGAATTTGGAGCAATGCCTGGCCCTAGAAATCAATCAAAACATGTTGTAATTATTGAATGTGAATTGATCTTCACCAGAGACAACTCTTACAAATCCAGAATCCTGATGCCTTGTCTAAATATAGCCCACTTATGGCATCTGTTCAGTTATTCACCTCACTTTAGGAGTTATTTATACATAATGCCATGGAGCACATCGGCATTAAGTGTTGTCTCTTTTAACAGGAGAAATCAATACTGTTAGGTTAGCTGGGGTGTTGGGGTGAGCTCAGTTTAGGTATTTTGGATATGCTTCCATTTGAGAATAACACTATCAAAGAACTGGAAGTACACGTTAATATTCTAACAAACCCAGCGGGAAACTAGTGGACTAATTGAAGGTCCCCTTCACTGGCCATATTAGTAATTGCCTGGGCTGGTCTCAGGCAAAACAATGAAATAGTGGGCTTATCTTTGGTCGCCACTTTCCACATTTACCTGTGTTATCCCAAGTCCTTCCTAATGTGCCAGGCCCCCAGGGCTTGGTGTCAGGACTACAATACTGAGCAAGGTAAGTTTGGTCTCTGCCCTCACAGCGTCCATCAAGCCAGCTTGATACATAATTAAAGGAGAATTAAATACATTCAAGAGAAATTAGAATGTGATCAGAAGAGGAAGCCAACTTGCAAATAAACAAGGAAGTAAGATTTAAAGCCCAATGAGACATCATCTCCTACCGTATCACGTTGGCAACAACTTTACAGCCAAATTTGGGAGCATGTGGAGCATCAGGAACTTTCTCACATGCCAGTGGGTGTAAGTCAGTAGCAACCACTTTGGAGAACAGTGTGGCAGGAGCTGGTAAAGTTAGAGGTTCATATGCCCTCTAACATAGGTTCTCCCAGGTGCCCGCCTTAGACACACACATACAAGGAGAGAAACAAGAATGTTTCTAACAGTGTGTATAATAGCAAAAAATTGGAAACAATCTAAAAGTCCATCAGTGAGTAATGGGTAAATAATACTGTAGAACCACGCAAGGCAAAACTGTATAGTAGCAAAAATGAAAAAATGAAAAAAGAGCTTCATGTGTGGATATGAATGTATCCCACAATTATTATAGTGAAACAAACAAACAAAAAAAGCAAGTTTCAGTAAGTATGATGCCATTTACATAAGGTTTAAAAGCATGCAAAAGCACATAGGACATGTTGTTTAGAAATACCTGCATAATTAGTAAAAGGTAAAGAACCACGTGGAGATGGTAAGCACCATATTCCAGAAAGTGATTGGTTACTTGGCTGAAAAGAATAGTTGATAGGGATCCCCGGGTGGCGCAGCGGTTTAGCGCCTGCATTTGGCCCAGGGCGCGATCCTGGAGACCTGGGATCGGATCCCACGTCGGGCTCCCAGTGCATGGAGCCTGCTTCTCTCTCTGCCTGTTTCTCTGTCTCTATCTCTCTGTGTGACTATCATAAATAAATAAGAAAAAATTAAAAAAAAAAAAAAAGAATAGTTGATAGTCAATGGCTTGAGATTCTCTGGGTGAACACCAAGGCTTCCGCTGTATTATATTTCTTTTTTTTTTTTTCAAATATTTTATTTATTTATTTATTTATTTATTCATTTATTTATTTATTTGACACAGAGAGAGAAGACAAACAGGGGGAGCAACAGAGGGAGAGGAAGAAGCAGACGCCCTGTTGAGCAGGGAGCCCGACATGGGGCTCAATTCCAGGACCCGGTATCATGTCCCAAGCCGAAGGCAGATGCTTGACCAACTGACTCCCCACACACACACTCACCCGGCACCCTCTGTATTGTATTTCTTAAGCAGGATGGTGGTCTTAAGTCTTTCATAATATGTGTAAGTGAAGTAGAGGAGAATTGTGGCTAGGTGAAAAGAATTGATGAGAACTCAGGGCTCACATAGCAGAGGCCAGTAGAGTCAAGGAAGACTTCTCAGATGAGGTGACATAGACACAAGTAGGAATTAAACAGAGGAAAGGAGGGATGCCTGGGTGGCTCAGTTGGTTAAGCATCTGACTCTTGATTTCATCTCAGGTCATCATCTCAGAGTTGTGAGATTGAGCCCGGTGTCAGGCTCTGCACTGGGCCTGTAGCCTGCTTAAGATTCTCTCTCTCCCTGTCCCTCAGCCTCTCCCCCTCCTCTAAATGAATGAATGAATGGAGGGAGGGAGGAGGTAGTTTGTTCCAGGAAGAGAGAACAGCACGTAGGAACACCCAGAAGGAGGGAAATTTGGCAGAGGAGGTGAAAGAAAAGCTGGCTGGCTGGAGTCTAGAGAATGGGTGAGGATTTCTGCCCTATTCTAAGGGCAGCAGGTGGCAATGGGTTTGAAGCAGGGAAGTGGCATGGTCAGATTTTTGTTCTGGAGGAGGTCTTCAGCAAGTGTGGAGGAGGAATTGCAGGAGGCAGGACTGGATACAGGAGGTGAGATAGGGGCTGGTTCAGCACTGGGGAGGTGGGTGGGTGGGTGCAAGGAGGAGGGAGAGCCCTGGGGCAGGGTTGAACCAATTTGAGAGATATTTAGAAAATGAAATCACGAGACTAGATTGATTGTCTCTGAGGTTCTCTGGTCTTCCTTCTTCCTGGTTACCAGTTACATGCAGCATCTAAAAGTGAGCATTTCCAGAAAAATAGGTGGGCTAGACCGGATGGACTTCTGGGTTCTGTGGTGTCTGCTGACTTTCTTTGATAGCTTTGGAGTTAGGCAGACCCGGGTTTGAATCTCAGCCCTGCCACTTGCTGGCTACGTGACACTGGGCAAGGTACTTGCCAAGCCTCAGTTTCATCATCCATTAAATGGGAAAGAAAAGAAGTCCTGAATGCAGAACATGTAGTTGAGTACCTGGGAGATAGTAAACAACCAGTTAATGTTACCCAGCTCCCCCTCACCTGCCATCTATCTTCTGGATAGTTCTGTATAATGTGGTGGTGCGGGGGGGCACCTACCTGTCTGCCTTGTGTCAGCTGTATCCCCAGGCTCCTTGATCATCCAGGTCATTCTTCACTGAGCATGTTCATGTCTCAATTCCCGCTTGTGAATCACAAATCTGAAGTTCCTCAGAGAATCAGCAGGACATGAAACGTGTACTTCATACAAAGCATGACGGGCCATGCCCCTGCCGGTGAACTTGGCTCCCATTCCCTCACAGGTCCAAGTGGGTTCCCCTGGGTGACTACATCTCTTCCAACACGGACGAATGCACAGCCACGCTGATGTACGCTGTCAACCTGAAGCAGTCTGGCACTGTCAACTTCGAATACTATTACCCAGACTCCAGCATCATCTTTGAGTTTTTTGTAAGCCCCTGGCCATGGGGGAGGATGGGAGGTAAAAGACTCTCCAAGGGTCAGATTCATTTACAGGAATCACAAGCATATTTCTGGTTGGGGATTTTCCACAGTTGTCTTCCCTCTGGAGAGAACTGTGGACAAAATGAGCCAAGACTTCGAGAGGCGAGGACAAAGGCAGAAGTTGGGGGGCTTTGAAGGGGAAGAGAAGGATCCAGGAGACCCTAAGTGTTCTGTCCATGCAGACATGAAAGCGCATGTAAAGGCTTCTGAGTTAAAGCTGTTTCTTGGTGTTAATGCCCTGATGTTTTGTGTGTGTGATGAGCTCCCGCCCTGCTTCAAGACTCATGTGTTCTGGGCTCTATCCCTAAAGGAAATTGGCAACTATTCTCCTATAAGAAGGGCCCTCTGGAAGGCTGTGGCAGCACAGGGGGTAAAGGAACCCATTTTCTTGGAAAGCTGAGACTCTGTTCCTAAACTCCTGCCATCTCAGGTTCAGAATGACCAGTGCCAGCCTAATGTAGATGACTCCAGGTGGATGAAAACCACAGAGAAAGGATGGGAATTCCACAGTGTGAGTATCGCTCCAGCCTTCCTGGAGCCTTTCCTGGGAAGACCAGCAAAGGGGCAAAGGGCATTTCCTCCAAGGAGAGCTTCTTCACAGCCTGGGCTTCCACCCTTCCCTAGGCTTCCACCCTCAAGGCCAGGGGTCTGATATGTGAGGATAACATAATTTCCTCTTGAGTTGACTGAAGAGAGGTGTGGATGACTTGCATCCATGGCTTGACCCCAGGGATCAGCAGCTTGCCAGCTTTATGGGCCAGGTCTTCTAGGAATGGGATGTGGATACACAGAACCAGAGATAAAGGAGGGAACTCCACTCACCCTCTGTCAATACCTCCAGGCCCCTTTGTGGATCTCACTTTAGAGATCCTGGTGGGTGAGGGAGAGACCATCAGAGGGTGGTAAGAGGAAGCTTCAAAGCAGAAAGGAGCTAAGCTGAGCTGGGAGGAAGGGCAAAGCTGAGGAAGTCAAGGTGGGAGATGAGAAAAGGTGTTGACCCCTAGATTCTAAGGGGACAGGCCCCCATAAGAGGCTAATCTGATGGATTAGGGATAGCCGTCTTCCCGTTTGTGGTTTTTAGGTCGAGCTAAACCGAGGCAATAATGTCCTCTATTGGAGAACCACAGCCTTCTCAGTGGGGTCCAAAGTCTCCAAGCCTGTGCTGGTGAGAAACATCGCCATCACAGGTACCAAGAGGGGAGCTGGGCCTGGGGTCTGTTGCTGACTTCCTGACTCTGCAGGGAGGGTGGGAGCCAGTCCCTGGAGGGGCTCAGTCTCTAGGCTCAACCCTTGCTTTTCTATGTTGTTCTTCCTCCTTAGGGGTGGCCTACACTTCAGAATGCTTCCCCTGCAAACCTGGCACATATGCAGACAAGCAGGGCTCTTCTTTTTGCGAACTTTGCCCAGCCAACTCTTATTCAAACAAGGGAGAAACTTCTTGCCACCCGTGTGACCCTGACAAATACTCAGGTGAGGTTTCTGAGGGTGGGTGGAGTTTGGTAGGGGGGCTGCCAATAAACACAGGGAGAAACAGAAAGGAGAACCATCCTTCTGGCCATGCTGAAAACGACCCTTCTTCAATCCTTACTTTCTGGACATGGGAAGAGCCCTGCTGATTTATACTCCACTGATCACTCTGAAAACAAAAATGAAATCATTCAGCAAGTAATTATTGAGCTTCTACTATCTACCAGGTCCTATTCTAGGTGTTTGGACTATATTAGCGGAGAAAATAGACAAAGTTCCTTATCTTCATGGAATTTACATTCTGGTAGTGGGGGGAAGAGAGACAATAAACAATGACAATAATAAATATCTAATAAATTATAGTATGGTAGACAGTAAAATGTGCAGGGTGCTGTGGTAAAAATAAAAAGCAGTTCAGGGTTAGAGGGATTAGGAAAACTAGTGAAAGGGGTTGCAGTCTTTTTTTTCCCCCTAAGCAGTGAAGTTTGTAAAAATGAAACCTTATATAAGATTATAACTACAGACAATAGATACAGTAAACAAAAGGTATATGTTTATATATTTTAATTCATAATAATTTTATCAAAGCTAGGTTAGAAGAGCCATGAGGCTATATTGATAAGCAAAATATATTTTTTAAAGATTTTATTTTTAAGATTTTATTTATTCATGACAGACACAGAGAGAGGCAGAGACATAGGCAGAGGGAGAAGCAGGCTCCCCATGGGGAGCCCAATGCAGGACTTGATCCCAAGACCCTGGGATCATGACCTGCACCAAAAGCAGATGCTCAACCACTGAACCACCCAGGTGCCCCAGAGCCTGGCCATTTGAGGGAGTCCCAGGGCAGCAGGACTCTGCTGTAAGGTGGCATTCCCCCAGAGGACTCTGTTCAGGCAGCCCGTAACAGTTCCATTTTTCTTTTCTTACGCAGAACCACATACACACCCAGCTCGAGGATCTCTCTAGAGCAGACCCTCCAGTCTGTCCATAGACACACCCGTCCTTCACGCAGGTGTTACACTATGTGTTTGTTCAGCCACGACCAGCCATTGACCTTGTGAACTGCTTATTTATACACTATTTCTAAAACAAAAGTCCTATTTATCGACACAGATCTTGCCAAGTGAGTCTAGTTTCCAGTGAGAACAGGAATGTTTAGATCTCGAGGGAAGTCTTTAATCTATCAGTCTAAATTCCTGTTTTTCCACTTGAATTTCTCATTCCCGTTCCCTGCTCTATCAATGGCAGCCCCTGTTCGTCTGAGTCTCCAGCTGCCATTCCAGCCCAGCAGTCATACAAGGGTTTGAATGGCAAGGTGGCTCTCAAAAAACCTCCTGGGAATGTTTTGATCAACTCTCTATGTAAACTGATTGTTATCCAGAGAGCTGTTATGAAAGTGTCGGCTTAGAAGTGTGAGTTCTTGGAGTCGGTTTTCCTTTTGCCACCAATTACTCAATCCACCTCTTCGACTGGAAAGTGAGTTTTTACCGTGACTTGACTCTTCCAGAAAACAGGATCAGTGGGAGGCTGGGAAAATGCAGGGAGATCTGATCAGAGCTCATGATGGAATGTGCCTAAAGGGAGTGACTGAAGACCCAGTGAGCATTTAGTCATCCATTTACAAAGAAGTCCCAGGCACCTGCCAGGTGCCAAGGCTTAGACTTGGTGCTAGACTCGGAACTGGTGCCTGCCCTGCAGCTTAATTTGAAAAGTGAGAACTGGTTCTAGGAACACCCAAGTGTATAGTAACTCCACGATATGGCGGCTGCTGGGATAGGAGCTCTGAGTGTGGTGGACAGTAGATGTAAAGAAGGGGCGTGGCCAGTCCTCTCTGGGGAGGGAGAAAAGGTTTCAGTGGCTGTGGACTTGAAAGATGAATTGGTGGTTTGATGGATGTTCTGGAAGGAGTGTAGGCAAAGCCAGAAGGCTTGGGGATCTTGGAAAAACCCGGCATGGCAGGAGTTGACTTGAAAAGAACTAGCATCCAAGGCTAAGAGATGGGCAGGGAACAGACAGTGGACCAGCCCTTCTGTGCCATTGCTAAATATTTGGGATTTGATCCTATCAGCAGTGGGGACCATTCAAGAATTTTAAGCCGGGGAGTGACGTGATCTGGCTTGTGATTTTGAAAGACCACTCTTACCTGCCATTTGGAAAATGGATGAGGAAGGAAACACCTGGAGGCAGAGGCCTCAGTCTAGAGATTTCACAAGACACCATTGCTGGTATCCAGGACCTAGACTAAGGAAGATGGAGCTATTGGGATTGCAGACGTTAAGGACAAAGGCTTGACTAAATGCACCTTTCTTATTGATACCTAAAATGTGATCATTAAGAAGAATTCCTTTGTGTTACATTCGATATTAGGGATTCATTTCCTAATAGAGCAGCATGGAGTTTAAAAGCGCAGACTCCAGGACTAAATTACTAAGGTTCAGATCCCTACTCCACCACTTACTAGCTCTGCCATCTTGGGCAAGGCATTTATCTGTGCCTCAGTTTCCTTGTCTATAAAATGGGAATGACAATAATCATATCTACTTCATAGTGTTTTGTGTGGCTCAATTAACTACTACACATAAAATATTTAGAATTGTGCCTGGCATCTAGTAAGCACTAATTTTATCACATCTGAACCTTGAGCAATATAGGGACAAGAGGTACCAACACCGCCCCCCATCCCTCTCACCTCCCCACTCCCCAGCATATAACTTTGGACTCCCCAGAAACTTAGCTACTAATGACCCTAATGGCTTTACTGATAACATAAACAATTGATTAACACGTATTTTGTATGTTTTACATATCATATATTGTATTTTTACAATAAAAGAAGCTAGAGAGAAGAAAATGTTGTTAAGAAAAGCATAAGGAAAAAAAACAAAAAAGAGAAAAGCATAAGGAAGAGAAAATACATTTACAATACTGTATTTATAAAAGAAAAAAAACAGCATGTAAATGGACACGCCCAGTTCAGACATGTGTGGTTTAAGGGTCAGATGTGTTCCTTTACGATAAAGCTTGTTCCCAGCTGTCCTCTCTTAATATGAAAGTACTCTTACCGTAGGTAACAACCATAACAAGTCACTTGGATAGTACTTTACAATTTACCAAACATTTTCTCGATTATTACTCACAGCAGAGTGCAGGAGAGATCTCCCTGTTTATAAAAAAAAATAAAGGGGGCACCTGGGTGGCTCAGTGGTTGAGCATCTGCCTTTGGCTCAGGGTGTGATCCTGGGGTCCTGAGATGGAGTCCCGCATGGGGCTCCCTGCAGGGAGCCTACTTCTCCCTCTGCCTTTCTCTCTCTCTGTCTCTCATGAATAAATAAATAATCTTAGAAGAAGAAGAAGAAGAAGAAGAAGAAGAAGAAGAAGAAGAAGAAGAAGAAGAAGAAGAAGAAGAAGAAGAAGAGGAAGAAGAAGACGACGGAGGAGGAGGAGGGGGAGGGGGAGGGGGAGGAGGAGGAGGAGGAGGAGGGGGAGGAGGAGGGGGAGGAGGAGGAGGAGGAGGAGGGGGAGGAGGAGGGGGAGGAGGAGGGGGAGGAGGAGGAGAAGAAGGAAGAAGAGGCAGAGCAGAGAGGTTGAGGGATTTGCCCGGAGTCTGGGGTGGTATCTAAGCTGGGCCAAGCATTCATTAGGTGCTTCAATCCTCAGGGGAAATGTTTTCCTTTGATGAAATGGATCCGAATGAGAGGATATTGTACTCCTGGAGGTGGGGAGAAGGTCCTGAAAGGAAGAAGGCTCAGAAAAATAAATCCGAACACCCCCCCCCACCCCTCCTACCCCCACCCCACCCCCGTGATAAGCTTTATCTTCGCACAGTTTTACCCTGGGGCCTACGGTACAGGAATCACTTTTCACTCCCTCCCCAAACATCTAGGCGGATCTTTCAAACTTGACCAGTACCCAACTTCAACACTTTGATGAAACCTGAGGTCAGGCTCAGCGTTTGGGTTAATCATTGATATAAACGACGCTAGCAATTGTCAGTGTGTAAACAGCTGGACCACTTTTGTTGAAACCTGGAGCTAGGGTATCAGGTCGAGCAAATATTTGACAAGGAGAGAAAGGTCCATGTGCAGAATGTACTTCCTAACACGGAACTTGTAATTTGCTGGACCATATATGGAGGTTCTTGGAAATTGGTGTGTTTTCAGCATCTCCTTCCAAAATCCTCTTGGCCTTAGCTTGTCAAAAGCAGGAATCCCTGGATCCCTCTATGCGAATGAGGCATTCTGCTTGTTAACTAAGTCAATGAGCTGAGAAGACTCCAGCTGTTTCCCAGGCAGTAGCTCCCTCTTGCCCAGGATAATAAGACTGGGACAGAAGAGGTGTGGGAATGTGCAGTTGAGGGAGCTCCCCAGGATAGGCTGACGAGGCTGAAACTAAGAGATTCTCTTTTCTAGTGACTCCTTTGGTACCTCGGAGATCCAAGAAAGGATCAGTTGAGGAATAAGCCTTAACTGGAAGGGAGAGAAAGAAACTTTCAATCCTTACTTAAAATCCTATAATGTGATCCTGGACTCCTGGGATCGAGTCCCATATCGGGTTCCCCACAGGGAGCCTGCTTCTCTCTCTGCCTATGTCTCTGCCTCTCTGTGTGTGTCTCATGAATAAATAAATAAAATCTTTAAAATAAAATAAAATAAAATAAAATAAAATAAAATAAAATAAAATAAAATAAAATAAAATAAAATAAAACATACCATGACAGAGGGGCCTGGGTAGGCTCAGTTGGTTGAGTGTCTGACTCTTGACTTTGGCCCAGGTCATGATCTCAATGTCATGAGGTTGGGCTCCATGCTCAGTAGACAGTCTGCTTGAGATTCTCTCTCTCCCTCTCCCCTGTGTGCTTGCTTACTCTCTTTCTCAAATAAATAAGTCTTTTTTAAAAAATCCCATGCAGTTACCATATAAGAATAATTCCCACAGACGGTTACCAAATAAAAATAATTCCCACAAACTCAGGTAATAAGAGTTACCAGAATTTAGTGAGTCCCTTCTTACAATGCAGCCAGGGGATGTGCTGGCCTCAGTAAGGTAGATGTTATTATTCCTGCTCTACAGATATGAGCACTAAGACTCAGAGAGGTTCAGTAACTTGCCTAAAGTGACACAGCTACTGAATGAAGCAAGATCCAAACCCAGATCTATCTGATTTAAAAATCTCATTCCAGAGATCCCTGGGTGGCGCAGTGGTTTAGCACCTGCCTTTGGCCCAGGGCATGATCCTGGAGACCCAGGATCGAATCCCACGTCGGGCTCCGGGTGCATGGAGCCTGCTTCTCCCTCTGCCTGTGTCTCTGCCTCTCTCTCTCTCTTTGTGTGACTATCATAAATAAATTAAAAAAAAAAAAAAATCTCATTCCAGGGACGCCTAGGTGGCTCAGCGGTTAAGTGTCTGCCTTTGGCTCAGGGTGTGATCCTGGAGTCCCTGGATGAGTCCCACATCAGGCTCCGGATGCATGGAGCCTGCTTCTCCCTCTGCCTCTCTCTCTCTCTCTCTCTCTCTGTCTTTCTCATGAATAAATAAATAAAATCTTAAAAAAAAAATCTCATTCCACTCTATCACATGGCCTGCCAGGTGTATACAGAGAGAGGAAGGCTCATTCGTATCAAGTGCTTACCTTCAGGTGACACAGTAGTCACCTGAAATGGTAGTGACAGTAGTAGTAGTAGTAGTAGTAGTAGTAGTAGTAGTAGTATTGACATTCTATAAAGCAGTGGTTTTTATTTTGGAGAAAATAAATTCCTTGGAAATTTTTTAATGTATTTGCATAAGTTATGTATATTTTTCAGGAGAGGAAACAGGTCTTTTTTTTCAAATTCTCAAAATGTTTGTAATTCAAAAAAGGTAAAGTCTATTACTTTAAAGAGGGAGACACTGAAATAGTACTTCCTATCCAGGCATTCATGAGGTTAAAGCAGAACTAATGTACAGAGAGTGGAATAAGTAAAATGGTAGTTGATACCTTTTCTTATTAGGAACAGGTCAAGGGTTAGAAATAGTAGCAGGATGCGTGAGGGTGGGGAAAGTGGAAAGAACTCTACACTTTAAGTGGACCCAGGGGAAATTATCACATTTGTGTAGGATGGTTGCACGAAGAAGGGGAAATTCCAAAGGTGGAAGGCCTTCATTAGAGGTGGACAGTAAGAGAAACTGCAGAGAAGGAACTGAAATAAGAGTATGAAGGCACTGTCCTAAGCTTTCCAGTGTTTTGCTTTAATCCTTCAGGAGTAGTAAAACCACCTACAGAGTCAGGATTGGGAAGCACCTGGAAGGTGGCAGGTGTTGAGAACTCAAGTTAGTGGTGGTCAGCCTGCAAGATGCTCTTTCCAGTGGCTACCCACCCTCCATACTGACCCACTGGCTGGTCCCCTTCCATATGCCCTTCCCCACAGGATGGGCCCAGTAGCTTCTCATAGCACCAAGGTGCAAAGGGGATATCTGAGTGGGGCTTTAGGGATTGGCAGTGAAGTAAAGGGAAGGGTGGGTATGCAGAATTTTCTACTTCCTGCAGTCCCTGTGGCGTGTACCCCAGGGTCCTGGATGTCAGAGGGTCATGAGCAAGTGGTCAAGAGACCCGCTTTCTTAAGTAACTTCAACTATGTGTCCTTTTGCAATTTAGAAAAGGGATCCTCTTCCTGCAAAGTGCGCCCAGCCTGCACGGACAAAGATTACTTCTATACTCACACAGCTTGTGATGCCAACGGAGAGGTGGGTAGCATGGAGCCCCTTTGCCCCAGATAGCTCCTTTGCCCACTCCTTGGGTTTTACCACATTTACCTTGGAGAAGACCACACAGACCTCCACAGTGACCCCAGAGCCAGGGGTGGGGAGGGGGTTGGGGGTGAGGGGAGGCAAAACAAGATGGCCTCATTCATTTTCAGGTCAGAAACTGTTTCACCGCATTTGTTCTGCTGCTTATTCACATATGCTCTGTTGCAAGAAGCCATTTCGTTTTCTTTTGCTTGGTTTCATCCATTTGCTTAGTCCCCCTGGGCAATGACTGCCTGTCCATGCGCACTCATTTCCTCTTGGAGCTCATCAGACCTGTCTCCTAGGAGCTGCTTTTGTGGGCAAAGGGAATGGATTCCTACTTCTGGGCTCACTGGAGAATGGGCTGACCGTTCAGTCTCTGCTGGTTCCCTCTTCCCAGGGAGAGGCTTTCTGCCTCAGAAGGACGTTCGTTTGTAGCGTGCATCGCCTCTGATTCAGCAGGGTGTTCTAAGGATTAATGCTGTGCGGGCATGGGGCTCCTGCTGGGGGCTCCGAGGTGATCAAGGCTCCTGCCCTTGGGAGCCCACAGTCTGTGAGGGCAGGTGAGGGAGAAGAACCAGGCCCTGACCAAAGCAAGAGCCTGGGGGAAGCTGGAAGCTGGAAGAGGAGTGAATGAGGTGTGGGGGGCCAAGGAAGGCCTTTCAGAGGGAGGTCATGTGTTCATTTCCACAGTCAGTTAAGGTGCCAGGCCCTCTGCATCCAGCAGGTAACCGAATGGAGGGGACAGCTACTTTCCTGGAGCTTAATTCTCGCCGGGGAACAAGTGGAGAGACAACAGATAAACAACAAATTAGAGTATATCCGATGGCAGTAAGGGGAAGAAAAAAATTTAAAAAAAGATTCAGAGACAGAGAATGACAGAGGGTGGAGATGCTATTTTAGAGAGGGTTGGGATGACACTTGAGAACATTAACATTTGAACAGAGACCTGAGTGACATAAGTGGTGACCACAGTGCTTTCTGGCAAGCGCACAGCAGGTGTGGAGGAGGCAGTCTTGTGCCCAGTGAATTCCAGGAACAGCAGGAAGTGAGCTGGGATGGCTCAGGGACACAAGTGGAGGGATTTGTCTTAGATTAGACATTCTGGATGAGTTGTCTGTACCCCTAAACCACAGCCTCTCAGGAAGAGAGAAGTTGGGACATCTGCATTCAGTATAAGCATGTGCTTGGCTATTAGGATGCATAAGGGTTCGCTGGTTGGAAGGCTGGATGAGTTCTCCCTTTGCCAGATAAGCATGGGATAAAGTCTGGTCCTTAGCAGTGATTGTTTTTCATCCTTAGCTCTCACTCTCCAGCCTCCTCCACACCCCGGCCCTATCATTTGAAACATCATTCCCTTCCCCCGCAGCCAAGGGAAAATGGCTACACCTCTCATCAGTTTTACCTTAGACTTAGTCATGCAGTGTCTGGGCTTCTGTATGACCTTGTAAAAATCATTTTCATTTTCTTGGCATCAGTTGACTCACTAATTAAATGGGAACACGTAATCCTGCTCCTCTTCTCCCTCCTCAGCGTAACACATGATTGCATGGCTGTCTGCGTCCTTCTGCCCCAGTCTCTCCCCTCGCAGCCTCAGGCCAAGGCCCTCTTGATCTGTAGTGAACTCTGCTGCCTGCCAGCCTGGATGTCTGCTCTTGCCTGAACACCCTGGGGCCTTTGCCTTTGGATGCTCAGTCGGTCCAGAGCCAGTGCTCCTCTTGCAGCCCAGCCAAGGCTCAGGGGAGGGGCCCCGAAGCATGAGTGCACATGAATATGCATTCATCAGGAACACCTTACAGAACTCTCATGATTCGTGTCTCACGCCTGCATTGGTTCTGCTCAGTCTCATGATTTCACTTTGTCTTCTAAACTGTATTTTTAAATCAAGGATCATAACTCGAGCTGACTCCCATGATTGCCCTTGTGGCCTTTGCTGTGCCTTGGTGCTTTCTCAGGGACCAGGCTGGCCATTCCCCTGGGGCTGCTGCATGTGCTGCTCTAAGAGATGGTCCGAGTCAATCTTCCCGCCCGCCCCCCCCACCCAGACCCTTCTCTCCATGAGACTTAAGTGGACTAGCTGGATAAGAGCACCCAGGTTAGAGCACAAACCTGGGGCTCTGGCCATTGGCTACTCTTCACAGGGAGGAATCTCTTCACAGTGGAGCTGAACAGGAAGAGGATAAGCCCCAGGGACTCCCATCAGTGAAGGCAGCACAGACTCCTCTTAAGACTTGTCATTTCTTATCCTGAATAAAATGAACAGATGCCTTATTCATCCACTACTTCACACGTATGGCAGTGCTGCCCAGATCATCATCCCTTCAATGTAATTCATAAGAGCATCTTTCATCTCTGACTTGGCCCAAGGGCCACATAGGAGGCTTGAGCTGCCAAGTTTTAAGATGAGGAGCCTCCTGCAGGTCATCCCCTCTTCTGTGTCCAGTGCTTCCATCAAAAGAGTAGGGATGGCCCTAATGAGTGACAGACACAATGTTTCCCTTGTCCACTGATCTGATGGATGACTGTTCCATTTCACACTTCCCCCCTACAATGTCCCTTTTGCCTTAATGTCCCAGAGAACACAGTGTCCATCCACCCACATGGGCAGTTATTATGTGATTGTTGCCCTTGCTAGATGGTGAGCTCCTTAAGGGCAGGGACCATTCATCTCATTCATCTCTGAGCCACCAGGTCTGGCACACAGATGTATTAGGCTTTCTATAAATGTCGAGTGAATAAGTGAAAAAGCAAAGAAAATGCTTGGAAGACAAATTGGGACATCCCTTTTTATGTCTTGGGGTTTTCATCAGCTACTTTTTCCAAGTGATCTTGGTAGTAATAAGAGTCTACATTGGAATCAGAGCTCTCTCTGGAGACAACTGGTCCTTCCCATCTCTCGGTGACACATGCCCTCGCTAAGTATATCCCTCTTCATCTAGTCAGCAGTCAACAGATATTTATTGAGCACAGCCATGTGTCAGGCTCTGGGCTAGGATCATGGGATACACCAAATGAGTGACCAAACGAGTTCCCTGCCCTGGTGAAACTTTCATTGTAGCCCAGAGTCCCCTCCTCTCCCTCCACTCTCAGGATGAATTCCCAAAGATGTGCTAAATCCTACACAGGCTGAGCCATTCTTAATCCATTTCTGCAGACACAGCTCATGTACAAATGGGCCCAGCCGAAAATCTGTGGTGAGGATCTCGAGGGGGCTGTGAAGCTGCCTGCCTCTGGCGTGAAGACCCGCTGCCCACCCTGCAACCCAGGCTTTTTCAAAACCAACAACAGCACCTGCGAGCCCTGCCCTTATGGCTCTTACTCCAACGGCTCTGGTAACCTCTTTATCTGCATTCTGTCCATACCCACGTGACCCCAGATGGGTGGGTCACGTGGGGACACAGAGTGTCAGCCAAATGTGCACTCTGTCCTCCCAGGGGAGGCAGTAAGGGCCAGGCCACTCTGAGGACTGAGTTCAAGAGAAGTGAGGTCAGGGTGGGGGCTCTGTCCGTAGGTCAGAGTCACAGTCGAGAACTGCTTACCTTATTCCAACTATTCCTATTCCAACTGCAATTGTGACTCCGGCCTAAAGTACCCAGTCCTCACAACATAGACTTCCAGCATGCAGCAGGGATGCTAACCAGGAGGTCTGGGGAGCTGGGATGGCCGGCCTTACACGATCAGGACCATAAGTCATGCCACAGAAGGGTGTTGGGAGGACTTGTGTACATATTCATGTAAATGCATTTACTGATAATAATGTGACAATAATATGAACTGTGTGCATCAGACTAGAAGACACACTCAAGTTTTAAGATGAATACTTTGTGGGGGGGGTTGTATATTTTTTTATTGGAGTTTGATTTGCCAACATGTAGTGTAACACCCAGTGCTCATCCTGTCCAGTGCCCCCCTCACTGCCCGTCACCCAGGTCACCTCGTCGTCTGCCCACCCACCTCCCCTTCCAACTACCCCTTGTTCCTTTCCCAGAGTTAGGAATCTCTCATGTTCCATCACCCTCTCTGATACTTCCCACTCATAAAATGAACACTTTGGTGGGCAAGTAGGATAGCTGGAGTTTTGGAATTCAGGGTCTGTGTTTATGTCCTGAATATGTGAAAGATATTATCAGAATGTTTGGGAGTCAACTTGGTATAACTGTGCTATGGTGCTCAGTATTACCCTCCTTTGGCTGCCCACACCTATTGCCACTTGTCTCTGTGACAGCGGCTTCAGCCAGGGTGGCTGCAACCTTCCTGCTGAAGGTGTGGGTCTTGTGGTTCCCCCAGATTGCAGCCACTGCCCAGCTGGGACTGAGCCGGCCGTGGGATTTGAATACAAATGGTGGAACACGCTGCCCTCAAACATGGAAACCACCGTTCTCAGTGGGATCAACTTTGAGTACAAGGGCATGACTGGTGAGTGCCTCCTCACCTACTGGGAGCTGTTGGCTCCCTGCGGAAGGGGAGCTCCCTCACTTTGCATTTCTTCATAGCAGTGATGTCTGGAGAAAAATGAGCTGATCATGCCATGCATTCTCTGGAAAGTTCCACTCCTCATGGACCTTTATTCTGCCAAACTTTAGTTTTAGAGATCAAACTAGAGCTAAAAACAATGTGCACACACTTCAAAGGGCTTGCTCTGAGAATTTCAGAGTCCTTGACCAAGTAGCAGGATAAATAATATGGTTTGGTTTTGGCAGTGGTTCTGGTCGCTTCAAGGGATGGTGTTCTCTCTCTCTTTCAGGGTATCATCTGGGTGCACGTTTGCCCTGCACTTGTGACCACTGGGGCATTAACTCTCTCCTCTCCTTTTCCAGGCTGGGAGGTGGCTGGTGATCACATTTACACGGCTGTTGGAGCCTCAGACAATGACTTCATGATTCTCACTCTGGTTGTGCCAGGATTCAGGTGAGGAATACAAAGCTCAGGGGAAGCCCATACCACCTTGGCCACATCCAAGTCCCACAGAGCTTGGAATGTTGTAGAGGAGAGAGCTCCCGGCATGTGCAAGCATGAGCTCAGAACAGGAGAGCACGGCAATGGTCTAACAGAGTTAACCTGAGTGTAACGTGGCTTTTTAGTTGCTGCCCACACTGGCAGACCCACTGGTGGTGCTCTTTCTCATCTGGCTTCTCTCATTAATTAGCCACATGCTACTTGAATTCTTCTTCCTCACGCCACCAGATAAAATGTTATTTAAAAACCCCCAAAACAGGGGATCCCTGGGTGGTGCAGCGGTTTAGCGCCTGCCTTTGGCCCAGGGCGCGATCCTGGAGACCCGGGATCGAGTCCCACGTCGGGCTCCCGGTGCATCGAGCCTGCTTCTCCCTCCGCCTATGTCTCTGCCTCTCTCTCTCTCTCTCTGTGTGACTATCATAAATAAATAAAAATTAAAAAAAAAAAACAAAAACAAAACAGGCAGCCCAGGTGGCTCAGCGGTTTAGTGCCGCCTTGCGCCCAGGGCCTGATCCTGGGGTCCTGGAATCAAGGTCTGCATTGGGCCCCCTGCAGGGAGCCTGCTTCTCCCTCTGCCTGTGTCTCTGCCTTTCTCTCTCTCTCTCTCTCTCTCTCTGTCTCTCATGAATAAAGAAATAAAATCTTAAAATAAATAAATAAATAAACAAACAAACAAATAAATAAATAAAACAGTGTGGTAAGGTGGAAAGAACACTGGACTGAACACAGGGAACAAGGGATCCCTGGGTGGCGCAGCGGTTTGGCGCCTGCCTTTGGCCCAGGGCGCGATCCTGGAGACCCAGGATCGAATCCCACATCAGGCTCCCGGTGCATGGAGCCTGCTTCTCCCTCTGCCTATGTCTCTGCCTCTCTCTCTCTCTCTCTCTCTCTCTCTCTATGACTATCATAAATAATAAAAATTAAAAAAAAAAATTAAAAAAAAAAAAAAAACACAGGGAACTTGAACTTTGCCACTTACTGGCTTTGTGAACTTGGGAAAGTCACCGTGCTCCTCTGGGCTTTAGGCTCTCATCTGTAAAACAAGGTGGGTTGACAGTCTGTGACTTTGGACTAACTCAGGTTGAGATTATTCTTTTTTTTTTTTTTTTTTGAGATTATTCTTCTAGTCCAGTGGTTGGCATAACTGTGTAGACGGGAACAGGCACTGGTGGTCTTTAGGATACAAGCAAATGGCCAAAGCCAAAAGAAAAGCTAAGCTATAAATGGATTTCCAAAGCCAAAGCAAAATCTTTGCCGATATACACTTTCAAGATGAGATGGGAGCACTGAATGGGTTTCCCTATGGCCAGTCTGGTGTCTCCATTACCATCTTCAAGCTCCCCCTTTCCATCGCCGGCACAGTGTTTAGCCCACGGTATAGTTGCTCAAAAGGTATTCATTTCCCTTTCCTTGATTTACACTACTCAGAGGTGAGCAGTTTTATCTTGTTTACAAGGTGAGCAAATTTTTTAGGCTTTGGGGGGAGTAACATTCCCAAAACTACTTTTCGATTTACAAAGCTGACTACTGTAGTAAAGTGCTTCCTCACCTCCCTCACTCACACCCCCCTATCCTCCCCACCCCCGCATGGCTCTCTCTTTCCCAAAAGAAGGACCAGCCTGAGAACTTGGCTGAAGAGATGACAAACTGAAATATCTACTCCCTCGACCCAAGGAAAGCTCCTACCACCCGAGAGAGGGAGCTGCTAAGTGAACGTAGGTAATTTACACCTAATGGTGGTAGAGCTTGTCAAACCCTAATGTGCTCATGCATCACCTAGGAATCATGGCAGTGTGCAGATTCTGATTCTGTGGGTCTGGGGAGGCCTGAGGTTCTGTGCCTCTAACAGCTCAGGTGAGGGCAATGCTGCAGCTCCGAGGACCCTGCTCGGCTGGTGAGATTCTATAGCATCTTACCGAGCACTCCCACATCTGCTATGCCCTGGGATCTCACCATAGCGATGGAAGGTAGATAAGAAAGGTATTATCACCTTCATTTTACCGATGAGGAAACTACAATTTGGTCACATAGCCAGGTAGCAGAATTGGACTAATCCACGCTCTTTCCGGCATACCCAGAACTTAATCCTGTCCCCCAGCAGACATTTGGTTGCCGTCCGGGCTCTTCAGTAAGTGCTGCCTGGTCCCTGACACTAATTTTCAGCTTCTGCCCCCACAGACCTCCACAGTCGGTGATGGCAGACACAGAGAATAAAGAGGTGGCCAGGATCACATTTGTCTTTGAGACCATCTGTTCTGTGAACTGTGAGCTCTACTTCATGGTGGTATGTTTCGCTTTCTTTGTCTGCTATGGGGCTTCCTGGGACTGTTGGGAGCGTTGGTCCCCCTCTGCCCCTTTGGTGTATCAACATAACTGACACCCCCAATTATAGTGATTTCACAGAGGAAGGGCCCAGACTGTCCATCAGGGACTTCACAGTTTAACATGAGTCTGCCCAACCGTGATGGGCCCTGGCTTGGCAGCAGTAGGGGAACCCTGTCCCCTACCAGCCACCCAGCCATTGTGTCTTCTTCACTTGTCTGTCTTGGGTTCAGGGTGTGAATTCTAGGACCAACACTCCCGTGGAGACATGGAAAGGTTCCAAAGGCAAACAGTCCTACACCTATATCATCGAGGAGAATGCTACCATGAGCTTCACCTGGGCCTTCCAGAGGACCACTTTTCATGAGACAGTAAGCTCCTCCCCTTCTCCAGACTCCTGGCTCCCAGGAGAGACCTCTGGGCCAGGATGATTCCTGGCCTTAGCTTAAGTATGAATGTGAGGTTCAGAACCCAAGGGGTTAGAAGGATCTGAAGGAGTCAAGCATAGAACTCTCCTATTTCAGCTTCTGAGAAGCATCCAGCCTTATCCAAACAACCCCCAGGGAAAATGACACTCTAAGTTCAAATACATTTTTTTCCCCTTTCACAAGGAAAAGACCTGCTTTTTTTCATATGATGGTATCTACTGCATATTTCCCCTATGGCACTTAATATTTTTATACAACATTTAGAATGGGTTAGTCTTGGTTTAATGTGACACAAAATGTTCACAAAGAGCTACTCTTAAAAAAAATAACAACAACAAAGAACTGCTCTTTAGTGAGTAAAAAGATTAGGATGTTTCTAAGATTTTTCTCAAGTATCATAGGATAAAGAGTGTTAAATAGTCATATGCTATTCCTAGTGAACTCAATTGCTGCCGGTGTCTCAGGCCTGTGCCCTCTCTCCTCTTGTTTCCAGGGCAGGAAGTACACCAATGACGTCGCCAAAATCTACTCCATCAATGTCACCAACGTCATGGACGGGGTGGCCTCCTACTGCCGTCCCTGTGCCCTAGAAGCTTCTGACATGGGCTCCTCCTGCACCTCTTGTCCTGCTGGCTTTTACATTGATCGGGATTCAGGAACCTGCCATTCCTGCCCCCCTAACACAATCTTGAAAGCCCACCAGCCTTACGGCATTCAGGCCTGCATACCCTGTGGTCCAGGGACCAAGAGCAACAAGGTGCCAGCATTGTGTCATGCATCTTCACCTTGCTCCTTTGGATGGCCCACCTCAGAGGGTGTCAGGACCTGGGTGGGGTTCTTGAGGGGCCATACCCAAGCCTGCTCTGTAGCTTACTCCCTGGTGAGAGTCTTTGAGAACACGCACCCAGGCTGTGATCCTGGAGGGCAAATTCTTAGCTGTAGAGGTTGGTTTTCAGGACCATGGGAAGTCTCATCTTCAAGAGATGGATTAGGGAGGTCTGTGACCATCTGGTCCAGAGGGTTATCTGGATCTCTGTAGAGACCTAAAGGGAAGGAATAAGAGCTTGGGCTCACATTCAGCCTACTTCAATCAAGCATATTATCATGAGCGTTTGCCCAGTCTCCCTTGGGAGGGCAGCTGCCTTTGCTGGAACATACAGTTAACTGGCATTGCTGTCTTATATCCTAGAGGTTTTTTCTAAAGTAGAAAAACAGTGTTCTTGCCCCCATGTACTTTCTGAGGCTAAGAAAGCACCATGACAAAAAGCTCTTGGGTATTTTTTTTTAAACATTTTACTTATTTATTGAGACACAGAGAGAGAGAGAGGCAGAGGGAGAAGCAGGCTCCATGCAGGGAGCCCAATGTGGGACTTGATCCTGGGTCTCCGGGATCACGCCCTGGGCTGGAGGGGGCGCTAAACCTGCTGAGCCACCAGGGCTGCCCAGCTCTTGGGTATTCATTCATGCTTTTTAAATGAGCTTGGATTTTACCTATCACAACCACATGAACACACAAACATCTGTAAGGCATTTATACAGTCACATAAATGCCGCTCAGTTTAGCTGGGCAGTATATGCAACCGTTCTGCAGATCCTGGGCAACCTCTTTTGGGCACCTTAGCCTTGCCACAAACTTCCTCCCCTGGGGCTCCCTCTGCTGCTATGCGAGGGAATGACAGTTGCTGAATGAGGATCCTAACAAGGGAGTAAGGGGTCTATAGGACTTATGGGAAATAAATACCGCCCCCCCCTTTTAAGGATTTATTTATTTATGCCAAAGAGACTGCTCAAGGGAGGGAAGGGGCAGAGGGAGAGAAGCAGACTCCCCTCTGAGCACAGAGCCCAATGTGGGGCTCAATCTCGTGACCCGTGAGATTAGGACCCATGGGATCACAACTTGCGCCCAAAACCAAGAATCTGACGCATAGCCCATTGAGCCACCCAGGCACCCCTAAATCCCCTCCCAAAACTCAGTGTCCTGTAGAGAACCTGGGAGGGAGGAGGTAGGCTTCAGTGAGTTTTAAATGGGGCACAGGCAAGGCTTGTAGTTTCTCTTCTGCATCCTGTTAGCACCTCACTGTCTTCTGCTGAAAAGCAAGACGCGCTACCTTGTGTCTTAAGAGAGTTCCAGCAAAAAAAAAAAAAAAAAAAGAGAGAGAGAGAGTTCGATCATGTAGGCATAGGGACAAGGCTAAAACTCCGACCGAATTCCTTACTGAAAAATCGTAGACTTGGGTTTGTACATCACATATGTGCTACCAAGTGAGCCATGGGCTGTACATAACCCCCACTCGCCCATTTCCCTTATTTTAATGGCTACCCAATCCTTACGTCCACTTGTCCCACCCCTGGGCTGGACAAGGCGAGGACACTAGCAGCCCCTGTCCACCGCGGTCCCCTTAGGGCGCCGCCTGAGTAGCCAGCCTGACGGGCCCTTTCCCCTCAGATCCACTCTCTGTGCTACAATGACTGCACCTTCTCAATCGGCACCCCCACCAGGGTTCTGGACTACAACTTCTTGGCTTTGGCAAACACCGTCTCTCTGGCCGGAGGGCCAAGCTTCACTTCCAAAGGGCTGAAATATTTCCATCACTTTACCCTCAGTCTGTGTGGAAACCAGGTAAGCTGTGTGGGTACCGATTGTGTCGTATTGAAAGGGGACACCAGTGGGTCAGAGCCAGAGACGGACACAGGAGCAAAAGCCCGAAAAACCAGGCAGCAGGCCATTGAGAAAACGCAAGGGTTTCTAAGTGATTGTTATTCTTCCAGAGGACCTTGGGATCTAAAATTATTTCATTTGGATTATAAACACTTAGGAAAATAAAGGTGTTTAAGATAAGATACTCATTTACTCCTACTTGACTTTTACTCTCTATCAAAATGAATATATAGAAATAATGCCAGAGGAAGATTTTTTTTCCCTTTAAAAAGCAGTGTTCACTAATCATGGCACTTGTCATTTGTTTCCTAAAGGCTGGATAAAATAAACTATTTGCAGTTCATCTCTAAGAACCTTTGCTGACCGTTTAAGAAAAAAAAAAGTAGTGTAAAAGGCGTTATAGGATATGGAAAGAATGTTACCTTTAGCCATTTCATGCTGCTGTAAATTTTTTGGATGCAAAATTCAAAGACAGAAGTGTAGAGTAATAACACCACTTCTGCACTTAACTAAATTACAAACAAGCCAGGATTAGCAGTTTGAGAGTTAGTTTCAAATGTTACAAAATAAAGGGCACCTTGAGTCTTTAGTCTGTGACCCTGTGTGGTCGTGAGACCTTTGCACAGCACAGCTCTACCACCTTCTGTAGTGTGCAAAAAAAGTTGATTTGTGTTGATAGAGCATGCCAAGAAATAAACTAATCAATGTTCCATGGCCATTATATCTCAATTTTAAAAAAGAAATAAACTAACCTATGGAAAATTAGAGATACATGTCTCTATCTTGTTTTTAAAATCTTTGAATAAGTTAAAATGAAGCTTCCGAAGTGAGTTAGTGATAACTCAGGAATTGAAACTGATTAAAGCAAGACCCATGTAGCAAAAGTTATTCAGTGAGTTGGGAGAGAGATGAAAATGGGGAATTTGAAGAGATTGCCTTTTTTGGTTTTTGCTCCTTTATTCTTTTCAGAAATTCTTACTATGTACTGTCACACCATAGACTGTCAGTGCAAAGACAAAATAACTCTTTATTATACCATAATGTAAGGTTTCTTTCTGTTCTCATGTTCTTTATATCTTACAAGCTAAAAAATAAACTAAGAATCACCATAATTAGCAACTGACATAACTTCATTTGTAATAAAATTTAGAATATTGAAAATCATACATTGTCTG
Organism: Canis aureus; assembly: GCF_053574225.1. Classification (NCBI taxonomy): domain Eukaryota; kingdom Metazoa; phylum Chordata; class Mammalia; order Carnivora; family Canidae; genus Canis; species Canis aureus. The sequence continues at coordinate 35,000,555 of NC_135618.1, forward strand.
GTGGGTTGGTAGATTAGAGCTCCAGATCAGTTGCCACCATCACAACCCTGCTCATATGAGGCTCCCATGTGACTTCAAGGAAACAAGGCTTGCGACCCTGGGCCAGAGTTGCAGTAACTAGGACACGGAGGTCTTATTTTTAGCTTAAAAAAAAAAAAATCCGTCTTGTAATTAGATCTGGGATGAATCATTCCACTGCGACATACCGACATACTGTTGGAAGGCTGAAATTTCAAACGTGCAAGCACTCTGGCCTCCTCCACTTTGGGAGTTCTGTGACCATTCATTCACTCCATCCCTCTCCTTCCCCCCAACGTCCCCCAACCCAGGGTAAGAAAATGTCCGTGTGTGCAGACAATGTCACTGACCTCCGGATTCCTGAGGGTGAGTCGGGTTTCTCCAAATCCATCACAGCTTACGTCTGCCAGGCGGTCATCATCCCCCCAGAGGTGACAGGCTACAAGGCTGGAGTGTCCTCGCAGCCTGTCAGCCTCGCCGACCGACTTATTGGTGAGTAACCCAGCCGCTCCAGCCTCGTTGAGCGTGTATGTGTGTATGAGACAGTGAGGCTACCGGGCTCTGAGGTAAAAAGGCCCCAGATGAGGGACCCAACCTCTTGATCTCTGTCTTCTGTTGCTTCCCGGGGTGCCAAGTGCCCCCTGGGGCCTCTGACAAACTTTGGTTCGCCCTCTCATGAGCCATTCGGGGATGTGAGGAGATGGAGGAAGGTTTGGATGTTGACAGGTATTGAAAGAATTGAAGTGGTTGCTGGCTCATGCTACTAGTGACAACTAATTAGGAGCTCTAATTTGGCAGGGGTGACAACAGATATGACTCTGGATGGAATCACCTCCCCAGCTGAACTTTTCCACCCGGAGTCCTTGGGAATACCGGACGTGATCTTCTTTTATAGGTGAAGATGAGAGACCAGGCCGATGCAAGGGAAACCTAGCCCCTCCACAATTCCTGGTGCATCCCTCTCTCCAGCCACCTACTTATCAAGCCAGAACATGTCCGATGTCTAGCAGATTCACCCAGCAATGACAGCTACAGGCTGGGAGTTCACTGATCCCAGCTTTTGGGGTACTATTGGGGCAGGTCTGCCCCGGAGGCAGGGAGAAACATGGGCTTATCTGTGGCTGACTTCCCTTCTGCCTTAGGAGACTCCAGTGTTATGCATATGCTAACCTTTCCTGGACCAGTGCCTTTCCCCTTGACCGGATCTCCCTGAGCCCCACTCTCTCGGTGTATAAACCAACGCCTGTGCACTCCCAAGTCCTGATTTCCCCAGCAAGGGAATTGTTCCATGTTGACCTCAGTGAGTGACTCTCCAATGAAACAGGTGAGTGACTCGTTCCCCTGCGGGGGCTGGCTTTCTCTGCAGGTCCAACGATGTGACCCAGTCCTGTAGTTTTGGGAGGTCAACCACCATCCGTGTCAGATGCAGTCCGCTGAAACCCGCCCCTGGAAGTCTGTCACTGCCAAGGTAAAGGGGTGTGACAAGGTCTTGCTTCTTTGGATTCGTTTCATCCCAAGAACCAAAGAGAAAACAATCTGAGAACCATCGATGGGCTCTTGGGGACACAGGCATGGCTCCAAATTCTCAATCTTCAGATGTCAAGAATGGGGCAGAAGGAAGAGTCCAAGCTACTCTCACATTCTCATGCCATTATGGGGACAGTGGCATAGCCAAGTGGTTATTGGATTCATGTCCTCCACTTACTAGCTATGTTATTGTGGATACATTTCTTATCCTCCCTGGGCTTCTTGTTCCATATCTGTAAAATGAGGATAAGAAGAAGTTCCCTCAGGGGGTGGTTGTGGGGATTCAATGAGACCGTGAGACTTGTGGACTTTCGATTCCCTGGCATGTACTAGCTATTATTAGAAGTAATGGTTTAAAGAATCCTAGGAATCTCTCCCCAACCAAAAAACCCAATTCTGAGTTTAATAGCTGAGTACACTAAATTGAGCACTCTGGAACCTATTTGCTTATAGTACTCCTCCCCCACTGCACCCCACCCCACCCCATATAACCCCTACTAACATCTTGAAGCACAGGTGTCTTGAGGAAGATGGTTTGGAAAATGCTGCTTCTAAATAGCAGCTGCTCAGGGAGATAGGGAGCAAAGCAGGCTATTTTGGCTCAGCGGTGTTGTCAAAGCAGAAGACACTGTTCTTGCTGTTGTAAACATCACAGTAAAGTACCTAACAGATATCCATGGCCTGAAGTTCATTCCTGAAACCCATCCCCCAGGAAGCTGCATCACAGTGGCTTTGGCAAAATGTCACAAGTCCATGGGGGAGAGCAGGGGCCTCTGAGGGGTTGGTTGGGGCAACCATGCTATAGCTCAGACACCTGACACTAGCTCTCATCTTACGTTAGGAGAAACAAACAGGCATAGAGTAGACAGCCCAGTGGAGGCTGAAAGGCCTCTTGTCATCAGGGAAATCAGAGAGCAAAATCTGTATTAAGGACTAATTGGGAGGACCCTGGTGGGGCTAACAGTTTGGCAAGGAGAGGATGGTACAGGCTAGCTATCAGGTGACAGGACTCCCACCATCCAATGAGTAAGCAACTCAAGTCTCCTTTCTGCTTTGCTAGCACATGCTCCGATGGGACCTGTGATGGCTGTAACTTCCACTTCCTGTGGGAGAGCCTGGCTGCTTGTCCACTCTGTTCCCCTGCTGACTACCACGCTATCGTCAGCAGCTGCGTGGCTGGGATCCAGGTGGGTTTCTCTGCTTGAGGATGTCCCAGGAGAGGATGAAATGTGATCTCTGAGTTCCTTTGTTTTTCTCCCCAATAGAAGACTACTTATGTGTGGCGAGAACCAAAGCTATGCGTGGGTGGCATCTCCCTGCCTGAACAGAGAGTCACCATCTGCAAAACGATCGATTTCTGGCTGAAAGTGGGCATCTCTGCAGGCACCTGTACTGCCATCCTGCTCACCGTCTTGACCTGTTACTTTTGGAAAAAGAATCAAAAGTACATGATGGGGTATCGGAGTTTGGGGATGGGCAGGATTGGATCATTGAACCGGGAAGAGAATAGCCAAGAAATAAATTCATGAGGCTTTTCTCTGGAGTTCGCCACAGACCCTGTGACTCTGGCCAGAGACTTGTTGAGCCACTTATCCAATGTATACCTTGGCTATCCTGACCCTGTTCAGGAACGGGGACAGTACCACATGGCAGTCTATAAATGACTGTCAGATGCTCAAAAGCATAGTATCCTCAATTTGTTGTTATTATTAATAATTAAAATAATAACTTTGTGATTCCAATATTTCTATTAGGCTTTGGGTACACAGCAACAGCCAGCCTTAACAACAGCAACAACAACAACAACAACAACAAAGATTGCTGACCTGGAAATCAAGATTCCTTAGCTATATGCCCAGGCCTCACACCATTTTGTTATGCTTCAGTTTCCTTACCTGTGGTTACCTGTTTATGGCCCAGTCCTTCTCCCTCCCCTCTCCCTTATTCCACAATTTGTTATTTTCTCTTTCCCATTCCCCCTGCCTCATAGACTGGAGTACAAGTACTCTAAGCTGGTGATGAACGCTACGCTCAAGGACTGTGACCTGCCAGCAGCCGACAGCTGTGCCATCATGGAAGGCGAGGATGTGGAGGATGACCTCATCTTTACCAGCAAGAAGTCACTCTTTGGGAAGATCAAATCATTTACCTCCAAGGTAGGGAGGCTGGCCAGCGCCCCTACTGAGGTCAGCCTGGAGGGCTGGAGAAGACACCAGTCCTAGGACACTGAATGGTCCCACACTGTTCAGGGACCACTCACTACTCTACTCCCCACCCTCCCGACTGTTCTATCCCCCCACCCTCAAAATCCTGGCTTCTACCTTCAGTATTTCCACACCATTACTGTTTCCCATGGGGCCCAAGGCTGCTCTTGACCAGGCTCCTTCTCTCCCAACATGCACTCCAGTTGATGGACTGTTTGGGCCTTTTAACTTCCAGAAGGAGTATTGAACCATCCACGTTGTAAGAATCATCCCCCCCCCTTTTTTTTTTTGGAGGGTGGGGAAGAGGCGATCTCTAGGATCAACTTCTGATAGAAGCAAGGCTCTCCTTTGACCAGTGGAGGGTGCTGTCCCCTGATGTCTGGGCCCTGGTTCCTTGGGGGGCTGAGTCATGGTGCTCACGGCTGAGCATTGTGGAGGCCGGATAGTTGGCTGTGTATGTGTGGGTGGGTGAGCAAATTTGAAGCTCATAAATGCAATGCTGACAACACTGTCGCTGGGTGTGGGGTGAGCAGAGAGCATCCAAGAAACGCCTCCAGGGCCACAGCCCTCTGCATCCCCAGTCTGCCAGAACCCATACCTCACTGCTGCCCTGAACCAGTTCATCAAACAGGTGTGGGTGGGGAGGGTGGTAACAGAGAGGAGTGGACTGGAGGGATGGGGAGGGGAGGGCTGGTGGGTGTTTAGATTGCTGAATCTCATTCCCTTTATGCTGACCTATCACGGTGACGTTGCATGAACCTGCATTGCGTGCCCGTGCATGTATTTAATCAATGAGACAACAACTTCCCCTGGGACTCCTGAGTCTTTCTGGGTTTTTAGAAATCAGGAAAGATGCAAAGCAGGGGATCTTAAAGATTTTTCTTATCTTCTGACTGACTGAAAGGACCAAGAAGAATAGAGGGTATCTTATGTCTGTTTCCACAAAGCTACTGGAAGCAGGAATTCCGTAAGGGTTCCTTCTGTCACCTATTTTCCATTTCTCTCCTTTGTTTCCCAAACTTGCCCCCGTGCAGCAGCCAGCTCCTGTCACCATCTCTCTTTCAGAGGACTCCTGATGGATTTGACTCCGTGCCACTGAAGACATCCTCAGGAGGCCCAGACATGGACCTGTGAGAGGCACTGTCCTGCCTCCCCTGCCTCCTCACCTGGGCACGTCACCTTGCAAGCCTGTGGCAATTTGGGTGCCAGCTTCCTGCTGGAAATCTCTTCATTGTGGCCTTATCAGAAGAAGTTTGAATTTCAGATATTAGGTTTTTTATAGAATACCCAAGCCCTCCTTTCTGCTTGCCTCAAACCTGTCAAATATACCCACACTTTGTTTGTATATTACTCCCTTGCTTGCATCTTGTTTCCCAAAATGGTCCAGCCGCCAGAGTCATAGCTTCATCTGCTCATAACTCTTATAGCTATGGAATGAAAATAGTTCTCTCTTCTTAAATATAGAAACAACTTCCTCTGTCCCCTTATTTAAGGGCAGAAGCAGCTGGAGGTTTGTCCGATGATATGCCCTTCAGCTCATGATCTCTTGAGGAGAGAGGCTGGGTAAGGAGGGTGTTGGCGTTCCCTCCTGGACCATCATGGTAGCCTGGATTCGTCTCTCCTGGATAACCAGCTCACATTGAATTTCGTGCACATAGGCTGAGGGCAAGGTGAGTAAGGCCTGGGGAAGAAAAGGCTCGATAAGCACAAAGAGAGGCAAGAAGGAAAGTTTTATTTGTTTTATTTTTAAAACTAGGTACTTTACTCCCTTTTTCTCAGTAAGCAATAAATATTCTCACAGGAGCCAAAGGAAAAAGTGCACCAAGAAAATACCGAAAGCCCTGGTGGATCTATTCTCCCAACACACACTTTTTTTTTTTTTTTTTTTTAACATCCCACCATCTCCCTAGGACACTAAAGACAGCCAGGTAAGCCCCAAACACAGATGTTCTAGCTTTCTTCTCTGCTTGCTTTGACCCACAGAGATGACAAACCTTACCAGTAAGGAAAATTTCCTGTCCTTGAGGGCCCCATTCATAGAGATTTGAGCCTTATCATTGGAACAGGGGTATCTTATTTTGAAAGAACACAAGGAAGCCAAGGTTTTAACGGGGCTGTCTTGGAGGATCCGGCCCACAACGGGAAGGACCCGAGGTGGCTAGGATGTCTGCTTCTAAGCTTAACCATCTGCTCAGCTGCAGAATAAACATTTTCTAGGCTGGCCAAAAAAGGGAATTGACTCCCAGCCTATACCTGAGCCAGAGGACCAGATCAGTCTTCATGGAGGAAAGACTAGAGGAATTGAACAAGATATTTGGCAAACTGGTACATGTCATGCTTTCAAGCCCCTAACCTTCTCTGTTTCCTGTTCCCATTTCTTCTGTGTGCTAAAAAAACTAAAAAGACTTCTAGTCCCAATTTCTGGCAGCATCCTTTCTTAAAGGTGAGTAAAGTGAGTGTCCTCTGTGCCTCTTTTCTCCACTTTTATACCCAGTATAGTTGATGGACTTCAAGTAACTACAATGGCAAAATCAGTGCAAGAGTTTAAAATTCCCATTTTCTTTTTACTACTGGTGATCCTCCCTCCCATGTTGTCAGGCTGGCATGCCCATCCCTTGGTCAAGGGTCCAGTTATCCTTGGCTGTGCCTATCTCCTTTTCTGAGTGGCCACCTGGTGCCCACAGTGTAGGTATAGCATGGGATGGCAATTCAGGGTGGTTTGTCTGCCATAAAAAGGGTCTGCTAAAAAAAAAAAAAAAAAAAAAGGGTCTGCTGTTCTGATGAGGCATGGCTGCCCTGGCAGTGGCCTTAGAAAAGGGTCAGTGAGAACCGGGCCCTGCTGTGACCTCTGGTCATCAGTAGTAGCATCACTGAAGGCAGGCAGTCCCATTGGTTCAATAAATCTAGAAGCTTTGGGGGGTATCCTCCTCTCGTGGGAGTCAGGCTCTCAGATCCTGTAGCGATATTGGAATTTCTCCCAATGGATGCAGATACCTAGCTCCTGAACTCTAGTGTAAAGTTTTCTGTAGCTTCAGCAACACCCAGAAAGCATCTCCTTTCCCACTGAATAAATTTATTTGGTGACAAGAGCCATACAAGGTCCTTAGATGACTCTGGAAGCAGTAGGAAAAAGTATATACCCTCTTGACTTCTTTATCCTGACATCTTGAAACTGAGTGCCCCCAGACTGACCTCAGACTCCACTGATTTAGGCATAAATCATCTCCCTTTTACTATCCCTTAGTGTACCGACTTCTACAGATCTTCCCTATGTCCTGCCAGGAGCTCCTGAGTTATAATATTGGAATCACCTGTTCCTTAGACATATTTTATATTTTTAACAGCCCTATTGAGATATAATTCACATACCATACAATTGGCTCATTGAAAATGTACAATTCAATGGATTTTAGTATATTCACAGAATTGTGCAGCAATCACCATAATCAATTTTAGAACAGACACATGTTAGATTTTATATGGGAAAAGCCTTTCTCTCTTAAACCAAGACTATAATGGTTTGCACAGGCTATTGGGGGAGATAAAATACTTAAATCCCATTTGGTTACCTAGAGTGGAAGGCATAAGTAATTCTCATGTAAGCATCACCTGATTTGGCTGGGAAGACAAATGAGCATTTTGGTATATTCAAGGACTGGGCGATTTCTTATACCAACACATTTTTTTTTGGTCTGACTCTACATTAAAGATAAGACTGACTATATTTATACAATAGAGACTTTGTAACGGATTTTTCAGCTTTGTGAAACCAAATTTTCATCTCATCAAGACTGCTTGGATTTCCTTTTTATTTTGTATTCCAAGAGTTTGTAGTTTGTTAGGGGATGGCTATGGCTTGTCACATTTTTCCCCTTTTCTTTTTTTGTCAAATAAAAACATATGTTTCAAGTTGCTTTTTTGAACATGGGTCGGGCGGCTGGATGGGGGAGTGAGAAATGGAAGTGATATTGAAGCTTTAGCTGAAGGTGAGGAGGATTTTGGAACTCCAGAGTAACCGAGAAAAGAGCATGCTTCAGAGCAAAAGGGACCTAGACTAGAAAGCCTCTCACCATCTGTTGAGGGATCAGCCAACAAGCAAAGCCTGTTTCCAGGTAATAAAATGCATCTAATGATGCCTCACTTCCCCAAATTGGGTGAGGATCAAAGAGTTCATATAAATCACTTAGCATCTTCCCTCCCTTCCTTTCCAGTTTAGTTTCCTCTGGGGTGGCACTGAGGCCAGCCACATAACAATGTATCTACAAAGACAAGTAAAATTCTATTCTTTGGGCCTGAGGTGGACTCTTAGAGACGAGATGTGGAGAAAATCCTAGGGGACATCGGGACCTACCATTATTTCCAGGGGTAGCTGGCTTTTCCCGCATTAGTACTTTTCCTTCACTCTAGTTGAGAGCATTTAACCCCATAAAAAGATTTCCCTCAGCTGGTTGCTTCCCTCAGACTGAGTTTTACCTGGTTGTACTGATGGCTTAATATTTACATATCACCCCTGCTTATGTATAAGGTCCAAACTAGAGACAGGTACTATCCTCATTGTAATAGATTAAGAAACTGCATCTCCAACAGAGTACTGTGGCATGGAAGGTCCCTAATAGCATACCTGCCCCTCTCTATCCACAATTGCTTCTACTCTACCCACATTTTTTTAAAGTTGTTTTTTCTTTTTTTAAGATTTTTTTTTCTTTTTTTAAGATTTTAAGTAATCTCCACGCCCAGTGTAGGGCTCAAAACTTGCAACCCTGAGATCAACGGCTGCATGCTCTACTGAGCAAGTCAGACACCCTGCTGTCCCAGCAACTTGACTATCCTTCACTTATAAGCTCTTTCATGCCTCCCTGTGTCGGCCTCTGCCTCTGCCTTTTGCCCCTCCCCTTCCTTTTCACCCGACTGACCCCTACCCAGCCTTCAAAATCACCCCACTGTGAAACTTACCCTGGCTCACCCACTGCGGACACAATAGTGAAGAAACACTGACATGGGAGTACCATAGTTAATTTACATGGATTCAACCATATACTGTACAGTGTCCCAATGTCACAAACAAACAACAGACATGACTAAGCTTGAAACTGCGGGAGAGGGGATCCCTGGGTGGCTCAGCAGTTTGACGTCTGCCTTTGGCCCAAAGCGTGATACTGTAGTCCCGGGATCAAGTCCCACATCGGGATCCTTGCATGGAGCCTGCTTCTGTCTCTGTCTCTCTCTCTCTCTCTGTGTGTCTCTCATGAATAAATGAATAAAATCTTGAAAAAAAAAGAAAGAAGAAAGAAAGAAAGAAAGAAAGAAAGAAAGAAAGAAAGAAAGAAAGAAAGAAAGAAAGAAAGAAAGAAAGAAAGAAAGAAAGAAAGAAAGAAAGAAAGAAACTGCGGGAGGGGCACCTGGCTGGCTCAAACAATGGAGAATGCAGCTCTGATCTTAGGGTTTTGAGTTTGAGCCCCATGTTGGGTGTAGAGATTACTTAAAAATAAAATCTTAAAAGAAAAGAAATTGGTTGGGATGGGAGGTGGGATATGTGAATTATTTTAAAGATTTCCCAATCACTGACAAAGAAGTGAAATACACTGTCAGCTGAACAGGCAAGAAGATACTAATGTCTTGGTCTAAACCTTAAAGAAGACAATTAATTGAAAACCACAAAAAAAAAAAAAAAGAAAGAAAACCACAGAGCTACAATGCCTGTTGAAGAGACAAAGAAACTCATGTAAGGGACGCCTGGGTGGCTCAGTGGTTAAGTGCCTGCCTTTGGCCCAGGGAGTGATCCTGGAGACCTGGAATCAAGTCCCACATCGGGCTCCCTGCATGGAGCCTGCTTCTCTCTCTGCCTCTCTCTCTCTGTGTCTCTCATGAATAAATAAATAAAATCTTTAAAAAAAAAAAAAAAAAGAAACTCATGTAAGGCTGCATATATAAAAGTTCATGGCTAGGGGCACCTGGATGGCTCAGTGGTTGAGCATCTGCCTTTGGCTCAGGTCGTGATCTCGGGGTCCTAGGATTGAGTCCTGCATCGGGCTCCCTGTGAGGAGCGTGCTTCTTCCTCTGCCTGGGTCTCTGTCTCTTATGAATAGATAAATAAAATCTTTTAAAAAAAATCATGGCTAGTGTAAGAGCTATTCAAGGAGAATTTGGAATATAAACTAACTCCGTATCAGTGAAGTTAACAATCCCACATAAAACGTAATGCCCCAAACCATACAGTGTGGTAGGAGAATGGACACCTCATTCCAATTCTAACAGAGAGAGAGTAAGGATCAAAGTCGCCCCAGATCCTGGCAGCTTTCCCTGCCCATGTTATTTTTAGATGGTTTCCTCCTTCATTGTCCAAGGACAGCAACATTAACTTCTTTTGTTATTGTGTCTCTCTGATAGAAGGGAGTGGGCAGCCTCAAGCTGGAAGTTGGGTTGTCAGTTTCTTCTGTACCAGTATGATAAATGCTACTGGGCTGTAGGAACCTAGAAGCGGGGGGGGGGGGGGGGGGGGGGGGGGGGGGGGGGGTTGCTGCACCAATCAGGGAGAGGGGTGAATAGTGTATCAGAGAAAGCTTCCCCTAGGATGGAGGAATTAGCCCATTTGGAGTATCAGAGGAGGGAAGGGGAGTTCCAGGTAGAAGCAGTTTGTATAAAGGCTCAGAGACAAGAAAGGAGAGCTACAAGTAGCTCAGTATGGAGAATGTGAGAAGGGAATGCCAAGAGATAAGGGGAAGATTTTAGAGAATTTGGTAGAGGGCAGATCATGGAAGGCTTTGCAAGCTGTGTTGAGATGTTCTCCCAAGGGCAACAGGTAGTCACTGAAGGTTTCTAGTTGGGAATGAGAGGATAGGGCTTGCTTGTCCAACACTGAGAAATCCTCCCTTAGACTCAAGACAGAAAGTGGAATGCAAAGAGGTGCTAAAACAAGGCCTAGGAGAGCCCTCCTACACTGCCAAGCATGTGCACTGGTAAAATCTGAGGATGGCGTCTGTGGCTGGGTGCTCCCTCACTTCTTGCTCCCTCCCTACAGCTACTCATTCTCCTCAGTCTGCCCAATAGCTACCCCAGACTCCCAAGGCAATATCGCAGCTAGGACTCTACTCCCTGAACCTGTAACAAACTTCTAACCTCTCAGCCTATTCCCTGCAACCCACTCACCCAATAAGGATATAATAAGCACCTACCACGTGTAAGACACTATGCTAGGTCCTGTGGAAATAAAAATACAAAAACTAGTCTCTGCCCTATGAGAAAAAGCCGCTCTTTCTTTCCTTTCCTTTCCTTTCCTTTCCTTTCCTTTCCTTTCCTTTCCTTTTCTTTTCTTTTCTTTTCTTTCTTTTCTTTTCTTTTTTCTTTTCTTTCTTTCTTTCTTTCTCTTCTTTCTTTCTTCTTTCTTTTCTATTTATTTATTTACTTATTTATTTATAAATTTATTTTTTTTTTGGTGTTCAATTAAGCCACATTTTCTAGCAAGTTCCTCAAGCCTCTGTTTTCTGCTTAAGGAATGCTAACAGACAAGCCCAAACATGAGACTATCTTAGTGTCTTACCAGTATTCAGGTTTTGGCTCTATTGCTTAATTTCCCTGGGCCTCAGTGTTCTTGTACAGAAGATAAAGGGGTTGGCCTAGTTGTTTTCCTTGAACCTTCGAGCCCGAGTCCTCAGATGTAGCACATATAGCTATTCTCAGTAATAAAACCTAATAGAAACCACACATCCAAAAATGGTAGGGTTTCACATCATCACTCCATCACTAAAGTATTATGTTGATTTGCTTTTGTGTTAGCAAAAAGTAACATTGTGTAGTAATACTTTATTTTCTGTAGATCAGAAATTCTAATTACTATCTGATTAGTAAGAAAGGAAAATGAATTTTGTAATATGTTTGTTAGACAAACATTTTAAAACATGAGGGACAAGGTGATGAAAAGATTAAGAATTAGGGATCCCTGGGTGGCGCAGTGGTTTGGCGCTTGCCTTTGGCCCAGGGCGCGATCATGGAGACCCGGGATCGTATCCCATGTCGGGCTCCCGGGGCATGGAGCCTGCTTCTCCCTCTGCCTGTGTCTCTGCCTCTCTCTCTCTCTGTAACTATCGTAAAAAAAAAAAAAAAAAAAAAAAAAAATTAAAAAGAAAAAAAAAAGATTAAGAATTATTGGTCTAAAAAAAATAAAAGAATTATTGGTCTAGTAGCTAGCTAACATTCACCTCCAGCTCTAAAAAATCTTATGATTTTTAAGCTGATGAATGAAGTATGCTATTATGCTAATTTATTAATCAGGTAACATGAGCATTTTAAAAGAAGATGGCTATAATATAATGATCGGACCAATGGCAAAAATTCCTAAGGAATTTTTTTTTCTTTTTAATTTATGAGAGACACAGAGAGGCAGAGGCATAGACAAAGGGTGAAGCAGGCTCCATGCAGGGAGCCCGATGTGGGACTCCATCCCATCCTGGCCCTGAGCTGAAGGCAGACCCCCAAGCGCTGAGCCACCCAGGCATTCTGATTCCTAAGAAAGTTTGGAGCGGCCAGAATTTTAAGGTCATCCTTCCAATTATACTGACGACCTCCTTATAGGATTGGCCCAGTGAACCTCCTCTCCTAGGCCTGGGCCCCAGTGTAGCCTCAGGAACACCCATCACTGTCCTGAAACTTAGCAAACTACACACTTTGGCAGTGCCTTCATTGCCATGGAAGCAGTCAGCCCCTATCAGACCTTGCCCTCAGAAGATTGTGGGGAACCTTACACTATGAAGACAGTTTTCTTGCATGTTTTCTTCAGAGACTGCAGCTGTCCTTTCCACTGGTTTTAAATCTAGCATCCCAAGCAAAGTGAACCTAGGGAGGCAAACCCAGACAACCCCCTTTCCCAAGCCTCCCTCCAGTGCTCTACCTGTCAGCTTCTACCACTGTCCTTAGCGCCCTACTACATCTAAGTTGGCTTGGTAACTCCTTGTTGTGGAGCAGGGATAGCAATGCCATATCCTCATCACAGGAACCCATACAAGTGCTGTAAGGTCAAGAAGGTCTTAGCACAGCCAGCTGTGGGGCACTAGGAGTGGGGCTCTAAAGTCTCAGTAAATTAGAAGGATGGGGTGGACAGATCATCTATTCCCTAATCCTCCAAATAATCTCCTTATCAGCAGTACTTTTTGATAACCTTGGCTCCAAAATGCAACCATAATATTCCACTGTAAAGCCCTAAACATTATAAAATGAAAATATGGTAAAATCTTTGTTCAAGGAGTTTTAAATAGACCCTAGATGTGACTTCCATACTTCATACTGCCTTCAAATCTGCTTCAAATCGGCCCTTGGAAAAATCTCATGTCTCTCTCTAAAATATTTCAATCTCACTTTTCCAATCCTGCGATTCTAAAGGTTGGTAATAGGACGATCTGATTTGCTCAATCATCAGGCTAAGAAAGGTATTCTAGCTGTAAGGCAGGAGAGCAGGAATCTCGAATTGAGGTAACCCAGGGACTAAGGCCCGTAGTCATTCTTGTCCACAAGAAGATGGAGAAGGGAACAGAGGTTCAAGGACAGTGCCTAGCCTTAGGAACCGCGTCTGTTAAGACAAAGACTGGCATCCATCGGAAGCTCTAGCTTCCAAGCCAGAGACCATGCTGACAGGCACTCGCTTTTACCGGACAGTCTGAGATCGCACAGAGCGCGGCCCTGGGGAGGACGCACGAGCCCGGGACCAGGCCCAGCCGCCCGGCGGGCCGCGCGCACCCGGGCCCCGCGGGCCGCCCCCCGCGCCGCTGCTTCGGGCCGAGAGGGGGCGCCCGCGCGCTCGGGCCGCTCGGGCCGCGCCTGCGCGCGGAGGGCGTGTCAGCGCCGGCGCAGTGCGGCGGCCGCCGGTGCCCGGCTCGGTTCCTCACGTCCCTCAGCGTTGGCTGCGGCAAGGAAACATGGTGCTGGATCTGGATTTGTTTCGGGTGGATAAAGGAGGCGACCCAGCCCTCATCCGAGAGACGCAGGAGAAGCGCTTCAAGGACCCGGGGCTCGTGGACCAGCTGGTGAGGGCGGACGGCGAGTGGCGACGCTGTAAGTACCGGGAAGCGCGGGGTAGCCCGGGCGCAGTCCACGCTGCCTCTCCCGACCGCTCCCAGCCCTCCCCGGCGGCCTCCCCCGCGCCCTCCCCGGCGGCCTGCCCCGCGGCGGTGACGCCCAGGCCCTCGCTGGGCCCTAGAGGGCGGCGTGCGGCCCGGCCGTCCCATCTCTTCCCTCCTGGCGCGCCGGCGCCGGGCTGTGGTGTCGCGGAGGAGCGGGGCGCGTGCGCACCGGGGCCGTCCGGCCAGGGCCGCCCGAGTAGCCAGAAGAACGGGGGGGGGGAGGGGGCTCCTAACACTCCCCTCTGGGCCCCTTGCGTCCCTTCCTGTCTTCAGCGAGGCCCCCGAGCGGTCCGCCTCTAATCTGATAGGACCGAAGGCTCCAGCCTGACACCGACTCGCATCTGCCGCCTAATAGTTCGGTCCACCCACATTGCAAGTATTTGGGGACTTCGGAAGCCGCCCCTGGCTAAAACCGGGAGCTTTGGGGAAGGTCATCCCTGTGACCTGCAGGCGTACCTTTACGAATGGATGGAGGCCTTTTCCGTAGGAGACTAGATACGGGGAGAGGAGTGCGGTGGGCGAGAACAACCTTGTAACCATGGATCCCGTTTAATTGTGATTTGTGCAAGTTTTCCTGAAAAGACGTTATCAGAGTTGGTCTAGACCCTGGGACTGATCCGGGCATCTTTCATGAAGCTAAATAAAACCACAGAACCGCCTATCAGCTTCTGCCTGAGTTGACCCGGGGTAGTCACTGACTGGCCGGAAGCTGTCAAGCACACGTGATTCATTTTTTTGTCTGATGCAATAGGTCTGTAAGCAACTGGGAGCCAGGTTTTATGACAGCACGCTGCAAAGGCCCTCGCTGTCCAAGAGTGCGGTGCAGTTTTATTAGGAAAATTGGTTTTCCTAAATTTATCAGAGTATTGGGTGGATAGAGGGTATTTGTTTAACTTCTGTTTTCTGCTGATTCTGTAGTCTCAATCTTTCAGATGTGTTATTTGTTTGACCATGAGATCCCACCACCTAAATCTCAATCTGAATTTTTGAGTTGCAATGGAATTAAATTAAAGGAAGGAAAAAAACCAGACTGGACACTTTTACTGAATTGGAAGTCAGAAGTATTTGATTTTGTGTACAGCTGTTAAATGACTTTGAATGTGTTAGTCTCTTGTGTAAGATGTACACATCCACAGGAAGTTTTGTTGCTTGCTTAATGAGTGGATTTGTGGTGAGAGGAGGAGTTCTTTGGGGACAGGTTTGTGTTTTATTCGCCTGTATGTCCCAATAGCAAGGGTATACGTACACATACAGGGGGTATATAAATAACATCCCAGTATCTACCTGGTGCTTGGTAAGGGCTTGACAAAGGTTTAGTGAATTCACGAGTATCTTCTGTACTGGGGGCACTTTGGCCTTCTGTATGAAAAACAGTTTATGTAGGTTCTTTTCAACACATTTGTTGATTTGATTCTTTTCTACCTAATGTCCCTTCCCAATATTCTCTTTGCAGCCAAAAGGAATTAATGATTTTTTTTCCCAAGTCCTGGGCTGCCCCTGTTGGACATTGACAGATCTTATCTTATATCAAGGTTCTTCTGTCATTGGCTGCAACAAGGACGTGTAACGCGGAGCCGCATATGTTGGGCAGCCTGGGTGGCTCAGCAGTTTAGTGCCGCCTTCGGCCTAGGGTGTGATCCTGGAGACCCAGGATCGAGTCCCACATCAGGCTCCCTGCATGGAGCCTGCTTCTCCCTCTGCCTGTGTTTCTGCCTCTCTCTGTCTCTATGTCTCTCATGAATAAATAAATAAAATCTTAAAAAAATAAAAAGAAAAAAAAACAAAAACTCATATGTTCCCTGACAGGACAGAGCAGGCTTCACACGTATATCTATTTGTCTACCTATAGACATGCAACATGCCACTAGGGCTCTGTGTGGAACACAGACGTCTCCTATAACTTGGAGTCGTAGTATCACATTGAAGTTTACCACAACTCTTCTAACTCCAAGGATTCAAACTGTGATTCTTCTTTTTAGTTCAGAGTAATATAGCAAGGGCACATTTGGGTATATAATAAGCATTTGTCTCAACTATTTACAAAGCTGCTAGATTTTTTTCTTTTTTTAAAGCTGCTAGATTTCAACGTATCTTGAAATCTGGTAGTTACAGGAATTCTATCTAGCCTGTGCTATTGTGAATGAAAATTTTCTTTACTGCCTTATTGCACACTCCTTAAGCCGGGTCCTCATTTCGAGCACTTTCTCACTGCCTTCAGTTTTACTGAGATCTCATCTAGCGCAAGGCCACATCCAGGACATGTAATTTTTTTTTTTTTTTTTGGAATACAAATCTAATCATTTTACAGGTTTAAGTCTTGCAGTTGATATTCTTACCTTAAAGCAGTGCTGTCTGAGAGCCCCTGGGTGGCTCAGTTGGTTAAGTGTCTGACTTCTGACTTTAGGTCAAGTCATGATCCCAGTGTCCTGGGATCGAGTCCTAAGTTGGGCTCCCTGCTCAGTGGGGTGTCTGCTTGTCAGCTTCTCCCTCTCCCCCTCCCCTTCCATGTTTCAAATGCTCAATAGCTTCCTACCTAGTGGCTACCATATCAGACAGTGTAGCCCTAAAGCATAAAAATACAAATTAGTTAAGACAGTTTACAAAGCCCTGCATGTCTTCCTAGCCTCACCTTCTGTCACTCTCCCACATTTGTCCTCCACTCTTTGTTCTAGACTTGTTATGTTACGTGTTTGCTCTTTCACATGTCCATGATTGTTGCCTCTTCTTGGATATTCCTTATCAGGCTGCTGCCCCCATTCCCATCAGCCTCCTCGCGAAATTAACTCTGCTCCCATAGCACTACCTCATTTGTTGAGTGTTCTCCACGTATTATATATCTTGTTGTGACATTTATACTACTTTTATTTTTTTTAAGATTATTTATTTATTTATTTGACAGAGAGAGCACAAGCGAGAATACAAGCAGGGGGAGTGGCAGAGGGAAGAGAAGCAGTTTCCCCCCTGAGCAGGGAGCCTGATGTGGGATCATGACCTGAGCCGAAGGCAGATGCTTAACCAACCGAGCCACCAGGTGCCCCTATACTGCTTTTAGATACAACCTTTTTAAACTTATTTTTTATGGAGATGTATTCAGTAAAATGTACAGATTTTCATGTGCAGCTTAATGGGTTTTATAAAGCTGTATATGTATCTAACCACCACCCAGGTCAAGATCAAAGAAGACATTTACAGCACCCCAGCATGCTCTCTCATGCCCCTTCCAAAAATAACAGTGTTCTGCCCTCTGTCACCATAAATTAATTTTGCTTGATGTTAAACTTAATGTAAATGGACTTATGTAGATATTTTTGTATGTGGATTCTTTCCCTCAGAATTATGTCTATAAAATTATTCTATCTTCATGTGGCTTCGTGGCTGGTTCATTTTCATTGCTATGTAGTACTCCATTATGTAAATATACCAATTATCCATTATGTAAATGTACCAATCAATTCTATTGATGGACATTCTGATTGTTACCAATTTGAGGGTATTATGAATAAAGTGCTATGAATATTGCTTTGTGTGTCTTGGTATATGGAGGCACTCATTTCTGTTAGGTATATATGGGTGGAGTTGCTGGATCATAAAGTAGGTAGATACATGTTTAGATTTAGTAGGTATTACCAGATAGTTACCCTAAGTAGTTAATGGCAATCAACACTCTCACCAGCAAAATAAGAGTTCTAGTTTTTCTACAGCCTTGTCCTAAATATTGGCAGTCTATTCAATTTTAGCCATTCTGGTGGATATGTAGTGGTATCTCTTTGTGGTTTTAATTTGCATTATCCTGGTGAGTAAAGGTATTGAGCACCTGTTCATATCCCTGTTAGTATTTGGATAGCCTATTTTGAGAAGTGTCTGTTCAAGAATGTTGACCAGTTTTTATTTGATTACCTGTCTTTTTCTTATTTATTTGTAGGTATTCTTTATCCCTTCTGGATATAAGACCTTGTCAGATATTTATATTGCACATATTTTCTCCCAGTCTGTGACTTGCTTCTTACTCTTTCAGTCTTTTAATGAACAGAAATGATTAATTTTAGGGGTGCCTGGGTGGCTCAGTCGGTTAAGTACCTGACTTTTTTTTTTTTAATTTTTATTTATTTATGATAGTCACACAGAGAGAGAGAGAGAGAGAGGCAGAGACACAGGGAGAGGGAGAAGCAGGCTCCATGCACCAGGAGCCCAATGTGGGACTCGATCCCGGGTCTCCAGGATTGCACCCTGGGCCAAAGGCAGGCGCTAAACCGCTGCGCCACCCAGGGATCCCAAGTATCTGACTCTTGATTTCAGCTCAGGTCATGATCCCAGGGTCCTGGGATCAAGCCCCATGGTGGGCTCTGAGCTCAGTGGAGAGTCTGCTTGAGATTTCTCTCCTTCTCCCTCTGCCCCTCCTCCCACTCATGCTCTCTTTCTCTCTTACTAAAATAAGTAAATCTCTTTTTAAAAAGAGTCTGACTCAGGATCCCTGGGTGGCTCAGCGGTTCAGCGTCTGCCTTTGGCCCAGGGCGCGATCCTGGAGTCCCGGGATTGAGTCCCACATCAAGCTCCCGGCATGGGCCTGCTTCTCCCTCCTCCTGTGTCTCTGCCTCTCTCTCTCTCTATGTCTATCATAAATAAATAAATATAAAAAAAAAAAAGAGTCTGACTCTTTTTAAAGAGTTAATTAATTAATTAAATAGTTCACTTTAATTAATTAAAGAGTTCATTAATTTTAATGAAGTCTAATTTATTGCTCTCTTCTTTGTAGTTTTTGCTGCCTGTGTTTGTTTAGGAAATCTTTTCATTCCCAAGTTCCTGAAGAGATTTTCCAATATATTTTCTAGAAGTTTTATTACTTTGCCTATCACATTTAGGTGGATGATTCATTCCACATTGATTTTGGTATATGATGTGAGATAGGGATGAAGTTTATTTTTTTTCCCATGTTGCTCCAATTGCTCATGATAAAATGTAGGAACCTAGGAATGGAAGGGAACTACCTTAATCTGATAATAGATATTTATCAAAAAACCTATAGCTAACATTCTTAATGATGAATGTTGAATGCTTTCCCCCTGAGTTGGGAACAAGACAAGTATATCTGTTACCACCACTTCTGATTTACATTGTGCTGGAGGTTCTAGACAGTATGATATAAGGCGAAAAAAAAAAAGGAGGGGCTCCTGGCGGCTCAGTCAGTAGAGCATGTGACACTTAATCTCAGGGCTGTGAGTTTGAGCCCCATTTTGGGTGTGGAGCCTACTTAAAAAAAAAAAAGATTGGAGTAGAGTGTGATGACCGATGGTAATTAGATTTACTGTGGTGATCATTTTGCCTTGTATACAAATATCAAATCATTATGTTGTACACCTGAAACTAATACAATGTTGTATATTAGTTATACCTCAGTAAAAAAAAAATGATTGGTATAGAAGTAAAGCTGTCATTATTTGCAGATGACTTGATTGTGTATGCAGAACTGAACTACTTAAATTTAGCAAGGTCACTGTATACAATATACAGAATCAATGATATTGATTTTGTACATACAAATAACAAAAAGCATCTGATGCCTAGAATACATTTAGTAAATGACATTCAAGGTGCCTACACTGAAAACTGTAAAACATTGCTGAAAGAAATTAAAGATAATGAAGGAATATGCTATATTCATTGATTGAAATAGCAGTTATATTATTTTTTAATTGTTTTCTTTTCAGCACCTAGCATGATGTTTTCTTTTTTATTCCCAGCCCTTAACACGAGACCTTGCAAATAGAAGGGACTAAATAAAGTTTTTAAAAACTTTTAATTTCAAAATAGTTATAGATTCACAGGAAGTTGCAAAAATAGTACAAGGAGGTCCAGTGTACCCTTCACTCAGTTTCTCCCACTGATGACGTCTAACACAACTGGTACAGTATCAAAGCCAAGAAATTGACATTGCTACAATTCACAAACCTTATTCAGATTTCACCAGTTTCACATGCACTCGTGTGTGTGTGTGTGTGTGTGTGTGTGTGTAGTTCTATGCAACTTTATCCCATGTGTAGATCTGTGTAAGCACTGTCACATTCAAGACAGGACTATTCCGGGATCCCTGGGTGGCTCAGTGGTTTAGTGCTGCCTTCAGCCCAGGGCATGATCCTGGAGTCCCGGGATCGAGTCCCATGTCGGGCTCCTAGCATGGAGCCTGCTTCTCCCTCTGTCTGTGTCTCTGCACCCCCCACTCTCTCTATGTCTATCATGAATAAATAAATAAAATCTTTTAAAAAAAAAAAAAAAGACAGGACTGTTCCATCATCACAGAGATCCTGCTTACTGTCCCTTTGGAGTCCATTCTCTCTCCCCTCTCCTCTCCAGGCCCTGGTGACTATGTTTCTGTTCCCATCTCTCTAATCAGTGTAATGAGAAAGTAGATGATTTTGTACTAATGTTTAGTTCAAGTTTGGCAAAACCTTGAAAAACAGCTGCCTAGGAGCTGTCTCATTTCTATCAATTACACCTGTCAAAAACTTGCTGTTTACCATGTTGGTGCTCAAGCTTGGATTCAAGAGGTTCTACTTTTGCTAATTAGACTTAGGTTAATGAACCATAATACCAACATATTAGTTTGGGCCAGAATACCCATGTAGGCTGATTAGTGCACCGTCTTCCCCCCAAAGAAACTAAAGCATAAGAAACTTACTATTCTCCAGGATGCTGGGTGAGATTTCTGTCGAGCAAAGGGAGTAACATTAACCATTTCTGGCAGAGAGATGCAGCCACCAAGTTCATGGGACTAGAAACAGGCCTGCTCTCTCTCCAGGTTCCAGTGCTTACCACACAGTTTTGTTAATGGATTTTAAGACGATTGAGCAGGTTACAGTTACTTGAGTTTTTCCCAGGTTTCTCAGATGTGTTACTCAACTGTGGCATCATCCAGGTTATGATACTTCCCAAATTCAGTCCCAGAAGGTAATTTCCCTTGTCACCAAATCCTGGGGGAACCCCATTGTCACCAATATTTGCCAACTAAATTTGGGACTCTAAAGCTGTAAGATTTCACAACTTCATGAGATCCTTTAGCTCTGACTGTTGAGCTGTGATGGGGGAACGGGTGTTGTTCTTAATTATGTGCGTATCTTTGATATATTCTTGGATTGTTTATTCTTCAGGCAGATTTCGGGCAGACAACTTGAACAAGCTGAAGAACCTATGCAGCAAGACAATTGGAGAGAAAATGAAGGTAAGAGAACTAGGTAACAGCCTTGAGAGCTTGAGCCAGAGGTATTTCATCTTACTCTTAGTTAATACTCACATAGTTTCTGACCTAGTGTGTAACTAATTCTGTGAGACACTGAATTTCTTCCCAAAGGGGCAGATCTTTAAAAAGAAAGGTAGTGGGCAAGGGAACTAAGAAGTACTTTCAGGGATCGGGGAGTCCATCTTCTGTCTTTGGATAAGTCTTAGTGCCTTGGGGTTGTTGTAACAGAATACCATAGACTGGGCGGCATATAAACAAGAGCAGTTTATTTCTCACCGTTCAGAAGACTGAGAAGTCCAAAATCAAGGCGCTGACAGATTTCGTGTTGGTGAAGACCCACTTCCTGGTTCATAGACAGCTGCCTTCTCATTGTGTCCTTACATGGTAGAAGGGAGCTCTCTGGAGTCTCTTATAAGGGCACTAATACCATTTATGAAGGCTCTGTCCTCATGACTTCATCTCCTCTGAAAGACCCCACCTCCAACCGCCAGCACATTGGGGATTAGGTTTCAACATGTAAGTTTGGGGGGCACAGAGTCTGTATGTAGCCAGGTAAGATTCTTGCCACATTGCTCATTCGTTGCCTGTTTTGTTTTTATAATAAATATAAATTCCACCAGCAATCTTATTCAATTATTCCTTTTTTTTTTTCTTATCCAATTACTCCTTAAGTGTAATCTACAGTGCCAGAAAGGTTTTCTTAGGGCGGACTTGAGATTTCTGTCTCACTGTAGTCATGCTCTTTAGAAAGAGCACATATAAGGAGTCCAAATCCTGGATTGTTGGTTGTGTGACTTTAGTCAAGTTAACCTCTGAGCTTCAGTTTTCTCATCTGTGAAATGACAATACTAACAGTTACCCATAGAACAGAATTGTGAGAACGAAATTTTTTAAATGTGGAGAACCTGGCACAATGCCTAGAACATTGTAGTTATTCTGCAATTGCAAGTAACAGCGGAGGGCAAGTAGTTTCTGGCCTTCATCCAAAAAATCCTTCCTGTGCTTGAAGAATATTAAGTTTTAGTTTGGCCTTGCTTTGGTATCCAGAATAGTTTATGCTTTTAATCTTTCTTCAAAAACATCCTCTTAGCCCCTTAGTCATTTTTTAAAAAAACATATTAACTGCTCCCTCAAACCTGTCTCATTTTTAAGTTGTAAACCTCTAAACTAAACCACAAAATCATAAAATTTTGGAACCTGAACCAGTAAAGAGTATAATAGAAAGACTCCCTCCGGATTCTAGTACCTTACACTTCACAGATAGTCTGAATCCTTCTCTTTAACGGTATTTTGTTACACTTTCAGCTTGTGATTGGCTGTGGAAATTGATACCAATAATCATACAGTTTTCTTCCTTTGGGACTCAAGATGCTTAATATTTGCATGTCAAAGTCCCCATAATTATGTTAATTCCAGCGTGCACTCCTGCCTGTATATTCTTTGGAGCACATATATAGATAATGCCAGCCTAGCATTTTCCTAGCAAGAAGATGGGAGTGTTTTCATTTGCAATAGCGTTCTTATATCCCTTCATTGTAGCTCCACAACCAGTGTTAACTTACTGTCTACTAAGTTACTCCCTTACTATGCATTAGAATGGTTTTAGGGGCAGCCCGGTGGCCTTCAGCCCAGGGCGTGATCCTGGAGACCCGGGATCGAGTCCCATGTCAGGCTCCCTGCATGGAGCCTGCTTCTCCCTCTGCCTGTGTCTCTGCCTCTCTCTCTCTCTCTCTGTGTTTGTCATAATAAATAAAATATTTAACTAGAATGATTTTAGCAGTGCTTTCATTTGTATAGCACTTGAAAGTATTAAAAACTCTTCTGCTTACATCTCATTTCGGTAGTTTGTTTTTTTTTTTTAAGATTTTATTTATTTATTTATTCATGAGAGACACACACACACACAGAGAGAGAGAGAGGTAGAGACATAGGCAGAGGGAGAAGCAGACTCCATGCAGGGAGCCGACGTGGGACTCAATCCCAGGTCTCCAGGATCACACCCTCGGCTGAAGGCGTGCTAAACCACTGAGCCACCCAGGCTGCCCTATTTTAGTGGTTTTGATCTTTGCTGCAAACCTGGAATATGGACAGTACATTTGTCAACCTTATTAAAAGGGCAAGAGAATAGGCTTAGGAAATTAAGGGTCTTGCCTAAAATCACATAAATTAGTTGTAGAGTCAGAACTTGAACTCAGGAACTTGAATTTGCTGCCCTGAGGGATTATCAGATAACAGAGGGGCCTCAGCTCTCTTGGCTACTAAATGGAAAATCTTGAGATTTAGGCCATTTATTTCAACCTCAGTTGTCTCTGCTTATTCTTAACAAGACTCATTCTGAGATTTTCAGACTTTTGCAGTTTTTAAAGATGATTTTGCTTGAGTCACTGAAGGATGTAAGTTTGTTATGGTTAGCATCCTGACTTCTCACTTTAGTATATGAGAGTGTATAATAAATCTAAAGAATTTCTATGCTTTACCCTCAGAAGATTTAGTTCTTTATAAGACTCAGCTTTGTGCAGTGGTATATGAGGTTGTATAAATATAATTGCCTATTGTTAAATGTATGGAATTAAAAAAAAATCTTTAGGACATTGCACGTGATTTAGTCTTGCAAAGCAGACCCTGAACTTCCTCAACTTGTTTTTATGCAAGTTTTGCTGAGGTCTTACATATCTTGTTATTATAGCCTTTGATAATTTTCTTTAATTCCTTTTAATTTGGGAAGAATCTGACTCTTAAAATTATCTTCTTCACGGCTCTGGGCAAGGATTGGAAATGATTTGACAAAATATCATAAAGAAGGAGAAGAGAAACCAGAGAGGAGAAAATCTAGCCCTGGGTATGTTCTATGGTTTTGCCAAGTTGCATTGATTGCTCTAAAGTTAGTTCCAGATTGTGACTTTTTTCCTCAAAATTTTTGTGTTCCTTAGCGTCCTAATATTCTATTATCCTATCCATTTTTTCCTGTTAGCCTCAGTGCTGGAATTGTTCTTAGTGTGTGGACAAGGTTTCATAAATTCACACCCAGGCACTTGCCCCAGAGCTGGACAGTAGTGTGAACCTTTTCACACATTCTTGGTGCCCATAACTACTCTATGTCCAGGGCAGTCATTCTTCTTACGTTCCTATTGATGTCAGCTTTCTGACCTCGCTGGATTAATTGATCTGTCCAGGATAAAAAAAGCTAGAAAGTAGCAGGATAAGGACTCGAAACTTTCTTGCTTCCAATTTACTAATTTTTTTCTCTCACGTGTTGTAGCCTTCAGATATATAGCAAGTTCTGAGGTTTGTTTATATATTAATCTGGGGTGTACTTATAAAACTATGTCAGAAATTTTCTTTTATTTAGTAGTATTGTTTTGTTTCCCCTTGCAGAAAAAAGAGCCAGTGGGAGATGAGTCCATTCCAGAAGATGCATTAAATCTCGATGACCTCACTGCAGACACTTTAGCTGTAAGTTGTTATCCTTCCCTTTTCTAGGCTGGATTTCTGTTCTTCCATCGTAACTCTGTTCCTAGACAAGTGAGTGCTGACACTTGGCGCCACACAGCATTGTGGCATCCTTGAATGTGTGCAGTGGGGAAATGTCCCCCTCCACCCTCGTTGGACTCCATACTTGAGTATTTATTAGATCGAGTAGCCGGGGACGGATGAAGTGGAAAAGTCAAAAGTAGGAAGAAAAGATAAAAGGAGCCAAGCTATGTTTGGTTTATAGAAATCTGTTTTCACAAAGTCAAGGAATTTTTCAATTTATTATAATTCAGTAAATATTCACAACAGTGAACCTAGAAAAAATAATTTTCAAGTTTTTTAGTCACCAAACCCATTCTTAAAACCTATAACACAAAAGCACAGTGAGAGCATAAATACACAAAAACAAAGTTGCTGTGCCTGAAGGGCTGAGTTGGGGGTGCTGTTGCTGTCCAGCCCCACTTGCTAAGGGCTCTCCTGTCCCCAGGAAATCATAGTTTGAAACACTTGCAGGAAGGAATCCAAGGGCAGCCCTGGTGGCGTGGCGCAGCAGTTTAGCGCCGCCTGCAGCCCAGGGTGTGATCCTGGAGACCTGGGATCGAGTCCCACATCAGGCTCTCTGTATGGTGCCTGCTTCTCCCTCTGCCTGTGTCTCTGCCTCTCTCTCTCTCTCTCTCTCTCTGTCTCTATGAATAAATAAAATCCAAAAAAAAAAAAAAGGAAGGAATCCAAAATAGCTTAAGACAGGGTCTCTTACTCCTAATAAATTTATAATCTTCCTAGGGAACAATTAAATGTAGTACATAAGAGTGCTAAATCAGGAAATCAAAAAGTACAAGTTAAGGGAAAGAGCTCTTAAAAGAGCTACAGGGTTAAAACCCCTGAGATATGTAGGAATGAAAAGAATGGCCAGAATTGATCCGTCTCTGCCTTAGGTACCCCAGAAGAAAATGCCAATGCATTTGTAAGGGCAAAACTGTGTACTGGTGTATGTGTGTGTGAAATCTCAGTTCTTTGAAAGCCTTCATTACTGATTTGAAAAATGCTATCACAAGGGTTGTCATTAGAGCACAACAAGGTTAGGACAACAGAGTCTTATTCCTACTCTGTCCTCGGCTTGCTGTTGCTTAAGTCCTGGCCTGTTCATCTACAGAACCTGAAAGTCTCACAAATTAAAAAAGTCCGACTCCTCATCGATGAAGCCATCCTAAAATGTGATGCTGAGCGGATAAAGCTGGAAGCAGAGCGGTTTGAGAACCTCCGAGAGATCGGGAACCTTCTGCATCCCTCAGTGCCCATCAGCAATGATGAGGTAGGTGTGGGGTGCCACAGCAGGCTGCTGCCTAGCCGGTGCTTCTCTCTGTTGGGGAGGGAGCAGGGTGGGAGGAGGACAGGGAAATGCTGGCACTCTCTGTATAATAGGCCTTGTGTCAGAACCAGGCTCTTTGTATATTCGCTCTGCCCACCAATTGAGAATTGAAAGAGTCAGATTGTTGCCTGATTGGCAAGTAGCAGAGACGGCAGGTAGGAGGAGACTCCTGGCACAGAAATCTCGTCTAAATCCGGCTGCTGTCCTCCACTGCGTGTTGCCCGTGGTAGCAGTGAGTCCTGTGGGAGGGATCTGCTAAACCAACCTCACCCCTCACCCACACCCTGCTGAGAAGCTGCAGGTTGAAGGGAAATCTGCATGATAAAAGTTTCCTGCTGAGTGGGAGCTTCCCCGGCACAAAGCTGCTCTGAGCCCTGCCTTTGTTCCCTGACACCCCAGCCATGGCTGGGCCCATCTGTGCCTCTTTCATTCATTCCCTGGTGAACGAGCATTAAACTCATTGCAAGCTAGGGTGGGAGACTCGGGAGGTCAGGGCCCTGAGCCCGCCCTCATACGGCCCCAGGACCAATGAGAGCCTGGAAAAAAAAAAAAAATCTACATTCTCCTCTGTACCCCAGGCAATGCTGATGGGGGGTGGGGGGTCCTGTTGCTAGATTTTCAGGGAGTCATTTAAAAGGGTAAAAAAAAAAAAAGTGAGAATACAACAGATCTCTTAGAAATTCATGATTTCAGTTCCATGGCTAGAATCACTACTAAGAATTTGTAAATTATTATTTCTCTTTTGAGCACAAATGCTCTAGCAAATGCCCTTCCTTAGTATGTATACGCAATGACCAAAACCTGGTGTTTGAGTTAACCAGTAGTTCTGCAAAGCTCTAGGTTGTTCTTGGAATGGGGTTTGGAAAAGTGAGGTTGTGGAATTCAGGGATCATGCATCTTTCTCTCCTGGTCTTGTTTCCTTAGGATGCTGACAACAAAGTAGAGAGAATCTGGGGCGATTGTACAGTCAGGAAGAAGTACTCTCATGTGGACCTGGTGGTAATGGTAGATGGCTTTGAAGGTGAAAAAGGGGCCGTGGTGGCTGGAAGTCGAGGTTACTTCCTGAAGGTAAGAGTCAGGAACCTGTGGCGATGGGATTATAAAGAAAGAACTAAAAAAAATATGTGTGGAAAACATAACCTATTTAAAAAGGCCTACAAATCCGCCACTTGTTTTCAGCCTTTCTACTGCAAACGTACTGGCAATTAGGTGCACTTCTCTTAGCCAGGAGAGTGCTGCTCAGGATTCCCTAGAACAAGAGCCACTACATGACCCTCCATAATGAATATATGTTGTCCTGACTGAATCGGAACAGTCTGCCTTAGTGTAATTGGACAGTCAGACAAGTAACAAAGAATCAGGACCCACTGTGATGAGTGCTGTGGTGTGAGAGCTGTGAGCACAGGTAGGCAGAGGCAGCAAACCCAGATCAGTTGGGACAAGGGGCAAATGAATTCAGAGACTTCCCGAAAGGCATGGGAAAATAATTTTGGAGATACTGTACATATATACATATACATAAGTATGCTCTAACATATACGGAAACCCAGTGTTTTAAGAACTAGTGCAAAAAAGCTCTCCCACGCAGCCTGGGCACATAATCCTTTTTTCTTCACTTTACTTTTCCTTACAGTGTGCCTAGATGATACGCTGGACATTAGTATTAAGAAAGACTCTCTTGAGTCAGGTGTTGGGGTTCACAGTCTTTGCTGGCCTCCTGCATATCCCCAGTTGCCTCTGAGTGTAAATTTTAGCAGATGAACACGATGGCAACAGAACCCAATCACACAGTGCTTGTCTCTGCTCCTTTAGGGTGTCCTGGTGTTCCTGGAACAGGCGCTCATCCAGTACGCCCTTCGCACCTTGGGGAGTCGGGGCTACACTCCTATTTATACCCCCTTTTTCATGAGGAAGGAGGTCATGCAGGAAGTGGCACAGCTCAGCCAGTTTGACGAAGAACTTTATAAGGTGAGTAGCCTGGGGCAACACAGCAGACTGACTTAAGTTATGAAGTTTAACTTCAAGGACACAGAGCAGTGCTGCCCAGTAGAACTTCCTGCGGTGATGGAAATACTCTGTATCATGGCTGCCAAGCACTTAAAATATAGCTAGTACAACTGAGGAAGTAAAATTTTTATTTTTATTAATTCTGACTTAAATAGCCACATAAGGCTAGTGGCTACCATACTGGACAATGTAGACATAGAGCCTGTTTTGACTTTCCCAGATAATCTACATGACTTACCTAAATTGAGCATACTTTAACACCAGGGGCTTTGAAAAGAAGCATACTTTTTGAGTGCTTGGATGGAAGACTATTATAGAAGTGGCTGATCTTCCCCTATCCTCCTCCTCCTATCCCCAAACTGGAAGTTTCTAGACAGCGAGACATATTTTCCTTGGGATGGATGTGGCTTCCAGTTTGTGGCTCTTTCTCAGCCACAGACTATCTTAGGGAGAGCCAGAGGATTCACGTTGAGAGTCAGGTCATTCTGACGAGCTGGTTCCAACACCAGCTGTGGTGCCCCCAGTCTATACCTAGCACTCAGAATTTCTAGAGTGTCTCTGCTAATGGCTGCCCCTCAACAGCATAGTCCACTCTTCACTTGTCTCTCCCCTTCAAGACCATTCTGTCAGAAGGGAGTGACTTGGCTCTTATTGGCAGGAGTTAGACAATGCTCTTGGGCTCACCTGACTCACCTTTAATAGAACTTCTTCCCAAGGAGTCCTATTGATGAGTTCTAGTTATGTTTTCATTTAAGATACAGTGGGAAGCAAAATACTCTGTAAACCCTGAGCATTAGTCTAACCTTGGTATTCTCCCTCTCTTCTTCCCTTTCTTTCTATAAGATTTCATTCATTCATTCATTCATTCATTCATTCATTCATTCATTTATAGCAAGCAAGAATGCGTGACGGGAGGGCCAGTAGGGGAGAGAGAATCTCAAGCAGACTCTGCATTGAGCATGGAGACCAATGCAGGGTTGGATCCCATGACCCTGAGATCATGATCAGAGCCAAAATCAAGAGTCAGACACTTAACTGACTGAGCCACCCAGGAGTCCTTTCCTTTTCTTTTAGTGAAGAAGGGAATGTTCATGTATCGGCCAAAATCTGCCTTCTTTTCTTGTTTTCCTCATTTCAACCCCAAGACTGGATAATCACTTACAGAGCTTTAGAAAGATACCCTGCAGGGAACATCAGAGAGAAACTTGGTTTCTCATGGAGGATTATGAGAGAGACACTAGGTAGTAGGTACCTCCTATGTTTCCTGCATTTTCCATCTCTTCTCCAGATACTTCTTGGATCCATATATGG
The DNA here is from genome assembly GCF_053574225.1 of Canis aureus. Classification (NCBI taxonomy): domain Eukaryota; kingdom Metazoa; phylum Chordata; class Mammalia; order Carnivora; family Canidae; genus Canis; species Canis aureus. The sequence goes on from NC_135618.1 coordinate 35,029,802, forward strand.
GAAGAATCACAGGTCCCCATAGTGAGAGTTTGGGCTGGCACTTCTTGCCTAATAATCTCAGCTTGTGACTTCTCTGGAGCAGTGCTGTCCAGTAGAACTCTCTACTACATTCCCAGTAATGGGAATGTTCTGTATCTACTGTCTAGTTGACAGCACCAGCCATATGTGGCTGTTAAGCACTTGAAGTGTGGCTAGTGGCTAAATTCCCCCAGTCAAGTAGCAACATAGTCTTCTAGGTCCCCAAATGCTGACCCAGAGGAAGTTTCCTCCCTTCTTTTTTTTTTTTTATTATTTTATTTATTTATTCATGAGAGACACACACAGAGAAAGGCAGATAGGGAGAAGGAGGAGAGGCAGAGGGAGAGGCAGGCTCCATGCAGGGAACCCAACTGGGACTTGATCCCAGGACTCTGGGATCACGCCCTGAGCTGAAGGCAGACACTCAAGCACTGAGCCACCCAGGTGCCCCTCTACCCTCCTTTTTTAAAAATTAAAATAATACCATATGATAAAATTTGGAAATGATGGGGGAAATCATCTTCTTTTCCATTACCTCATAGTTGTCATTTTTAATATCCCTTTGGGGGCTTTTTTTCATATATATATATCATTTTCTCGTATTTCCCTCACAATGTGTATAAATTGCCTCAGCATTATATCAGAAGCATTTTTCAGTGTTAACTCACAGTCTTCATAACCACCATTTTTTAAATGGTTACATAATATTACCTGGCCTGGATGTAGGATAGTCGACTCTTCCCTTGTTGAAATATTTAGGGGACTTCTTTTTTTGCCATCAGTAAGTAATGTTACAGTGAACTTTGTCCTGTTTATACCTTTTTTTCTTCTGTGTTACTTTCTTTAGCTGAACACCAAAGTGATTCTTCAAGGAGTGTAACCCTAGACTAACTCATAAGCACCAAGAAAGCAGAGACTATCTCCTTTTGCCCAGCATTGGCAAACTTGGCATTTAATAAATGCCTAACAAACATTTGTTGAGTGGATTAATTTTTTTTAAGGGTTTTATTTATTTATTCATGAGAGACACAGAGAGAGAGAGAGAGAGGCAGAGACATAGGCAGAGGGAGAAGCAGGCTCCCCGTAGGAAGCCCAATATGGGACTCAATCCCAGGACTCTGGGATCACGCCCTGAGCCGAAGGCAGACACTCAACCACTGAGCCACTCAGGCATCCCGAGTGGATTAATTTATACTGCTACCAGCTCAGGTTTAATTGCACTGCCATCATTGGCCACTGTACATTATTTATAAATGCTTCATTTATTAGATAACTAAAAAACTATTATTATAGTATTTTATCTCCTATTAATTTGCATTTCTCTGATCCCTAGTAGGGATCCCATTTTTGGAGTGACTCATTCCCTCCTTTGTCTTTTTAGCATCCCCTGCTCGCTTCTAGGCAGAGATTAAAGGAAATTCTTCCCATCTCATCACTGGAATCTTCCCTGTGGTTTCTTGCTCTGGCTGAGGTCCTCATCCCTCACTCTTAACTAGTAGAGGTCCCTCCTCCTACAGGTGATTGGCAAAGGCAGTGAAAAGTCTGATGACAATTCCTATGACGAGAAATACCTGATTGCCACCTCAGAGCAGCCCATTGCTGCTCTACACCGGGACGAGTGGCTCCGGCCGGAGGATTTGCCAATCAAGTATGCCGGTCTGTCCACTTGCTTTCGCCAGGAGGTGGGCTCCCATGGCCGAGACACCCGTGGCATCTTTCGAGTCCATCAGTTTGAGAAGGTGAGTGGTCAGGTTGGGGTGGGGAGTAGGACCCTTCTCAGTCTCTCCTAGGTGGTTAGAGGAGAGGCAGGCTCTGTGTTGCTCAGACCCACTCTGGTTTCCGTCTTCCCTCTTGCCGCGTACCTCTGTTTCTACCTGAGAAGCACATGCTAGAATGGCTGTGAGCACAACTCTTGAATCAGGCTGCCCGAGTCCCAGTGGCAGTTCTGCCGCTTAGCTGTGTGACCTTGAACAAGTTACTTAACCTCTCCCCACTTAGTTTCCTCCTCTACAAAAAGAGGAGGATGATAGCTCCCGCCTCATTAGGCCTGCTGTGAGGATTCAGCTAGTTGGTGGGATAAAGTACTTAGAATAGGACCTGGCGTGTATGTGGTAGGAACTCCATGGAGCTTTGTTCTTGCAGCCGCGTCCAGCACCAATCTCTGGGCCGGGGAGGGTGGGGAGCGGGCAGCCTTGCCTGACTCCCAGTGGTGTAGGAATAGGTCTTCACTGCAAGGCTATCTCCCATTTCAGCCCTTTAGTTTTTTCGCCCCATCCCATTGTCACGGTCTCCTTGGGTCCCTCTCTGCAGATTGAACAGTTTGTCTACTCATCACCACATGACAACAAGTCATGGGAGATGTTCGAAGAGATGATTACTACCGCAGAAGACTTCTACCAGTCTTTGGGGATCCCTTACCACATTGTGAATATTGTCTCAGGTATCCACTCCCTTTCCCTTGTCCCACGAACACTACCCTCATCGGGTGAGCTGCCACACAAAGAAATAGCTTGCAAATCCAATTAATTGTTCACATTAATTAAAATATCACACTCTTGCCACTTGGGAGTATTTGGTGATAAGAATATCTGGGCATGATTTCATTCCTGGGGATAGGATGAGAATTAAAGAATTCCTCAGGTTTGCTAAAGGTCAGTCTTCTTTTTTTTTTTTTTTTTTTTTAAGGTCAGTCTTCTGAAATACCATCCCTCCTTCATGAATTCTAGGGGTTTTTCCTTACAGGTTCTTTGAATCACGCTGCCAGTAAGAAGCTTGACCTGGAGGCCTGGTTTCCGGGCTCAGGAGCCTTCCGTGAGTTAGTGTCCTGTTCTAACTGCACAGACTATCAGGCTCGCCGGCTCCGAATCCGATATGGGCAAACCAAGAAGATGATGGACAAGGTAGGTGACCCCTCAGGAGATGGGAAATAGGGCCTCATGTAGAACAGGTCCATCTTATTTCTCAGTCCTTAGAGAACATTATGTCCCAGCATCATGGGAAAATCTGAACTTCTCAGTCTAGACCAAAAAGGGAATCTGAAAATGACTTCTACTGCATCAGGACTGAGTCCTTTTAGCTAGAAACCTGAATCTAGCTCTATTCTACAAGGTAATTCTAGCTCTTCTCTTTGAGGCTTTGTTTTCTCTGACTCCAGATAAAGAATAATCCCCATTTGTCTACAGAAGACAAGTTGAAGGCCCTATCTTCTCTCTCACCCAAGAAGGTCTGGGTTTGTAAGTTTATCTCTTCAAACCCAGTTTTCAGGCCCTAATCTTTTCCAAGTCAGGGACTTGAAAGGGGTTAAAAGGAGAGGCCACCATGGAAGTTTCCTCCTGCCCTCAAAGGGCCCAACTCTCCTCCGTTTGCTAGGACTTATTACTAGTCTCTCATGGAGGTATGAGGAATCTTCCTGGAATTGTGTAATAGGCAATAAATACTATACAGAATGTCAGTCTAGAGAAAGATCAATAATGCTTTGGATTTGGATAGTTACAGTTGGGGGAGTCTGGCTGAGTGGTTGGTTCCTGGTCATGAGTGAGACCAGATTGAGTTCCATGCTCCTTCTGGGGACCCTGTCTTTGCAGGTGGAGTTTGTCCATATGCTCAACGCTACAATGTGCGCCACCACTCGCACCATCTGCGCCATCCTGGAGAACTACCAGACGGAGAAGGGCATCATCGTGCCTGAGAAATTAAAGGAATTCATGCCACCAGGTAAAACTGCCTGTCCAGCCCATCTTCCTCTTCTTCTGTCTTCATAATCCTCTAAATATCGAGCCCCCTTTCAGAATATATAAACTTTTTTTGTTCAGAAACAGTCCCCAGGGACACTTGGGTGGCTCAGTGGTTGAGCGTCTGCCTTTGGGTCAAGGCGTAATCCCAGGACTCTGGGATCGAGTCCCACATCGGGCTTCCTGCATGAAGCCTGCTTCTCCCTCTGCCTATGTCTCTGTCTCTCTCTCTTGCTCTCTCTCTCTTTCCCTCTATCTCTCATGAATAAAAAAATAAAATCTTAAAAAAAAAAAAAAAAAAAAAGAAAGAAAGAAACAGTCCCCAAAACTTTCCCTGTCTTCTGGTGCTGGGCATTACAGGGGCAAAGTTGAGAAAGTAGCCACTAGAGGTATGACATCCTGTTTAAGTGCAGCTAAGATTCAGACTGTGGAAGAAAAGAATTAATGAAACCAGTTCCCATCATGGGTGCCCTTTTGTTCATAGGGATCATCGTCTCATGGAACTCTCCCCAGAAGTCTTTGGGCTTTGACTCCTGAGAAACGATAGATTATTTAGTTGGCTCTCTCCCTCCAGGTCTCCAAGAACTGATTCCCTTTGTAAAGCCTGCACCCATTGACCAGGAGCCATCAAAGAAGCAGAAGAAGCAGCATGAGGGCAGCAAAAAGAAAGGGGCATCAAGAGACGTCCCCCTAGAAAGCCAGCTGCAGAACATGGAGGTCACTGATTCCTGAACATTCCTTCCTCCCAGTTTGTCAGGCTTTCATTTCTGTCCACTGGGATCTCAGAGTCTGCCCACGGGCAGGGAAGCCAGGCACCCACTCATCACCCGCCCCATCTGACTGCATTGCTAAAAGGGGAACAGTCTGCCATGTACAACGCGATGTTCCTGTCTCCTTGCATGGGCATAGGATCCATTCTCTGATGACTCATGAAACCATGTAATAAAGCATCTCTGAGGAAGACTAGGACTCTTCCACGGTCTTCTGCCCAGGGCTCAAACCCTGTCTCTGACAGTTCTCCCTGGAACCACATTCACTTCTGCTTTTCCTCTAAAGAAGGCTATTCCATTTAGCAAGTCAGCCAGCCTTTGAGAAGGTAGGTGAAGGCAGGGGTAGATTTAGGAAAAGCTTAAGAGAATGAAAACTTTGAGTCTTAGACACACAGGCTTGCAGGACAAGGACCAGACCCTCCTCTGGAAATTCACCCCTGCATAAAAGCAGTTAGGTAGTCCAAGCTTAGAGGCAGAGCTGACATAAAAAGCCTCCTACCTAATGCTTCCATTCCCTAGGAAAGGCTCTGTGGGAAGGGCAGGAAGCTGTGGGACCCCAGATTCAGGAGCACAAGTTGGGGCCTTATTAACAGCTGCTTCTCTTGCCCAGTCATCCCCAAGTGGGAGACCAAGGCAGCGGGGCAAAGGGGAGGGAGGAAGAATATTTTCTCCCTTCTCTGGCACTGCCCCTGTTGCCCTAATGGCCAGTTCACCCTTTCCCTGGGGAGGCTGATGGTTAGGCTCTGTGTTTACTTGCTGCCTTTCATCTGCAATCTACAAACACTTTCCTTTAATAACACCTTATGTTAGTATAGTGCTTCTCTTCTAGGAGCCAAAAATACTTCCTATAGCTGATCTCTTTCTTTTATCTTTGTGACAGTCCCAGACGAGAGGGTGGTGACATGATTATACCTTTTCCGTCATGCAGAAGACAGGCTACAAGGCAGGTGAGGGAGACGAGACACCATGGCCAGGTGGGAGCCAGGAGTCCCCTCTCCTCAGCAGTGCTTAGTGCTTGTTTCTTTGGAAGATGAGGACATGGCTCCAAACTAGCCTGTCACTTAGGAGCTTTATTTCATCTCTGTTTCCTTAGTCCTTTTTAGTCTTTTTTTTTTTTTTTTTTAAGATTTTATTTATTTATTCATGAGAGACACAGAGTGAGGCAGAGACACAGGCAGAGGGAGAAGCAGGCTCCATGCAGGAAGCCTGACGTGGGACTCGATCCCGGGTCTCCAGGGTGACACCCTGGGCTGAAGGTGGCACCAAACAGCTGAGCCACCCGGGCTGCCCCTGTTTCCTTAGTCCTTAAGCAGCAACTTCCCCAGGCCCGTCAGAGCTTGGCACCCAGGAAAGCAGCTGTGTGCTTGGTCTTCAGTGGGGACTTGGGGCTGATCCTGTTAATCTTGCTACTGGAAGCCCTGTCAAACCTGGGCCACCTGAAAGGATGACCACAGGTAGGCTCAACCATACTGCCTCTACTGTAACCTGTTGCCCTCGCTCTGGGATGACAAAGCCAGGGTAAGAAGACAAAAGAATAAGTTGTTCCCATGTACTCAGAAGGACCAGAGATGCACATTCCTATAGCCTCAACTATTTGGTGTGAAGAAAGGCAGTTTATACGGTGTCCGGAGGATGGTTTGGGTCACCACCACACCCTTCTTCCAGTTTGGAAAGGCCATTGGGCTTCAGGGTTAGAAACTTTCAAGTGGCTCTAAATACCCCCAACTTGCCATAGAGGTCCCTCTGGCTGCCACCTTTGCTCCTTGCTGCTCCCTGCTGCTCCCCGCTGCTCCCCTCTTCTGCTCTTGGTGCCTGTGACCTTCCTTCCACCAGGAGGCACTGCTTTTTTCTGTGACCCTCAAAGCACCATAGGAGGGCAGAAGCTGGGGCTCTGAGCCTGTAGGGGCCTGACTTGGCTCCTGGTTCCCCCAGCACCACCACCCCACACACACACACTGGCTGAAATACCTTCTCACCTGACCAGTTTTCTGAGTCTTTGGCCCCTGGAACCTAGACTTCCCTACAGCTTGCTTGCTTATTTATTTGTTTATTTAAGATATTATTTATTTATTCATGAGAGACACACAGAGCCAGAGACACAGGCAAAGGGAGAAGCAGGCTCCATGCAGGGAGCCTGATGTGGGGCTCAATCCCGGGACTCCAGGATCACACCCTGAGCCGAAGGCAGGTCCAAACCGCTGAGCCATCCAGGGATCCCCTCCTATAGCTTTATGTAGAGAGAGCCTGTGCTGTGCTCTGTGCTGCTGGCTCTGTGCTGCTGGCAGCCCCGCTCCCGTGCCAACCCTCTCTTACCTGCCCTGTCTGCACACTCATTGTATGCAGGCCTGCGAGCCTGCCTAGTGAAAAGGAATGACTGCCCTAGGCCTGGAAAGCTGGTGTGTGGCCCAGCTGGTCTGTTAGCATAAGGTCTGTACCCCTTTCTTACTGATGGAGCCAGAGGAGGAAAAAAATCATGAAGGAAAGGATAACCCTGTGTCCGAGGTCCTTCCCTACAGCTCACATGAAAGCATGCCAGTGGGCAGGTGTGATTAGAAGTAGAGCTTACAGAAAGAATGGGACACAGTCCCTGCTCTCAAAGAACTCTTAGTCATTGGGAAAGGCATGGTTTGCCTTCCTCTTCCTCCAGAGTGAGCTAAAAACCAGACTCCTTTCCTCCCTGGAGCAGTGGGAGGGGGCTGATGCAAGCCTTGTTTAGGATGGGAAGGCCTAGACGCTGAGCACTTGGGAACAGTCCCAGATAACCTTGACTCCACCCTGGCAGTTGCCTCCACAACCCACAGCTGATGCCCTCATCCCTGGCACCCTGACCTGCCCCATCTCCAACCTCGGCTATCCAGGTTACTAGCTCAGTTAGCAAACAACCCCACAGGCCTGGTGGAGTGAGTCAGAGCCCTGGGTCCCTCACCAACCTTTAGTTCCCACACCCAGGAATTCGGGGCCCAGGAGCAGGTCTGGGTGCTTCAGGCAAGAGAGGAGGCACCTGGCCTCTCCCTCCACCTAGAGATAGAGGCAACTAGAAGTCAGTCATTCAGAAAGAAATTCTAAAGAGCCAGGCAACTGTGTGTGGACCCAGTGTGAGACCAGGGGCCTGCCTGAGAGGGAAGACCGCCCAGAGGTTCAGTTCATCAGCCACTGGGGAGCCAGATGCTGCAGTGGTGAGAAGCCACACCTGGGAACTGACACTTTCCTTGCGACTTGTCCTGCTTTTTCCTTCGCTGAAGCTTTTCCGGGTTACCCAGGGTCCTAAGAACGTCTGCTCTCCCCTCTGCCTCCCCCAAGCCTCCCACTGGGGGCCTGGGGCAGCCCTGGCTGCGCTCCCAGGATGAGTCCGACAGGCAGAGCTGGGCTGGGCCCCAGAGAACCGAGCTGCGTGTCAGAGCCTGTGCCAGAATGAGGGGCCTGCACCACTCCCCCAGTCAACTCCCAGCAAGGGGTTGCTCCAAACTCCTCCCAGATACACGCAGAAGGGGGGGTCAACCCCGCGCCCTGGGGGAGGTCCTGGGGGCAGCCACACCACTGCCTCTGACGTTGCCCTTTTAAGAGCACCCCCTCCCTGGGGGTGGGGGGGTGCCGCAGACAGGTTCCCGCTGCGGGAGCCCAGAGCCCCGCTCCGCGCAGACCCGGGCAGGGAGACTGGGACGCCAGCCTCTACCGCTTTGGGCAAAGCCCCTTCCCCGAGGGGAAGGCCTCTCTCTCGCTGCTCCGATTGGGTGGCTGGCGAGCCCTGCTTTTGGGAGCAGCCTGGGCCCCTCCGCGGACTGGGGCTGCCCTCCCCCGCTGAAACCTGCTGTTAGAAATGGTCTGGAAAATTATTTTCATTGAGGTGTAAATTGCTAATAAGATGGTGCGACCCTTCTGGGAGCCTTGTTTTTTAAACCCTGAAGAAGGGGGAGAATTAAGCTTCCATTTAGAGTAATGTTCATTCTTTTCTTCCATCTTGTTTCAGGAGGAAAAAATACCTATAATTTTTGTTTCTCTTTCTCTACTCTTTCTCTGAAGCCAGCCCTTATGCGTGCTCCCGGGTGCCACCCCCACGTGGCTAGCTGTCTCCAGGCCCGTCCTCACCCATGTCCTCTCCCATTTCCCCGCAGTACTGACCTGCTTGGTTTCCCATCTTAAAACAGCCTCCCTGCCGCCCTGCCTCCGCTGTCAAAATCAGATCCCATCTGGCTCCTGTCCTCGAAGATAAACAGCAGCCACTTGTAGGCCCAGCTTCCTCATCAACATTCCTGGGCCTCCTCGTCCCCACCCCCTCAGAGGGAAGGTGGAACGTTCCAGAGGAGGGAGAAACACGAGGGAGCAGGAAGAAGGAAGCCTGGGGAGCCTGAGTGTGGAGAAGAGGAGGTGTTGAGGGTGGAGGAGGGCAGGGGAAGGAGATAGTACCTGCCACCAAATGCCAGCTCCCCCGGACCCTGGCCTCCACGCCTGCCCTGCACGTCCTGCTTCCCTTCCCAAAGCTGCTGCCTCCCCCCAAGCATCTCCAGGTCTCCCCTCAAGCATCTCCAGCTTGATGCCCTTCCCCACCCCCTAACAGACATATGGCTTCCCCCCAGGCCTCAAAGCCTAATTCCCTCGCTGATCCCCACCCCCTCCCTCCTCTGGACATTCAGACACCCGAAGCAAACACCTGACAGTCACGCTGGACCACCTCCTTGTGGTCGCCAGTGGCCGCTGAGTCTCTGGGTCACTCACATCTGCTCGGGCTCTCCTCCTGGGCTGTTGTCACCAGCGCCTCCTGTGGTCAGCAACCCCGTCCCTCCTTTGGTGGGGCTGCTCCTCAGGCCAGCAGGGCTGCCACAGACCTGCCCGCCCCTGCCCGCCCCTGCCCACGTGCCTCACGGTTCTCTCCACTTTCCTAATAAAGCCCAGACTTCCCCCGCAGGGCCCACGTTCTTTACACGGTGGCCACAGTTCAGGTCAGTGAGCTCTTCTCTTCTTATCCCACCATGAGCTTGGAGCCCCAGCCTTGCCAACTGCGCTCCTCTCCCAGCACTGACCCTGCCTTGTACCCTTCCGTATCTGCCTTGCCCTTCCCTCTGCCCGGATGTCTTTTCCTCCTGCCATTCTGTGGAATCCCTCCTTCCCCTTTGAGGTGCTTCAAATGCCACCTCTTTTGTGCAGCCTTCCTAACTCTTCCAGCCCCACACAGAAATATTCACGAATACGGCTCTACCACCGCATCTGTCTCTGTCCACATTAGACAGGTTGCTCCTTGAGGCCAGAGCTGGAGTCTTGTTCATTTGTGTACCTGGCTCGGCTCCTGGAGCACGGCTAGGGCTCTCTCCTTAACAATTTGCTTACTGCAGGTGTTGCTCTGGGATGTGCTGCTCATAGCTCAGCCCCAGGCTCCATCTCTTCCCCTCTGTGCTCAGGAGCCAAAAATGATCTCAGCTGGATCTTTGACGGACTGTACTTCAGTCATATGGAATGCTGGACCTACTGAGCCACCCTCAGCAAATAGTGTAGCACCTATTACTAACCAACCTAATAGTGGGTTGAACCTATGGCTAGGTTAAGACACCCAGTGCCATCTTTTAATGAGTCTCAAAGAAAGTGTGTATAACTTGGCTGGGACATCGGGCCTACAACTCCTAGCTGTTCTTGGCCTTAGGAATACAGTTTCGTGGTTAAAGTGAATGAGTTCAGGGCTGTCCACAGAGGAGCCCAGACACCCAGCTGGCCTCCCAGATGGTTCCACGAATGGACAAACACCTGGTCACTCCTCTATGCCTGCCTGCCATCCATCCATCTAACCAGTATTTACTGACTGCCTACTATGTGTCAAGTACCATGTTAGGTGCTAGTACTCAAGACACATGTTCTCTCTGTTCCTGGAGCTGACTGTTAGTGGCAAAGAGAGATGTCGACCAAATAAATTAACAAGTAAATACTTTATGTAATTACAACTTGTGATATGTGCCAAGAAAAGGGGTATATTTAAGACTAACATATTCAACAGCTGGAAGGAAGCCAGGGTGTCCAGAACAGAGTGATGGGGGCGGTGGCTAGGCCCCTCAGGGCTTTGTGAACCAGTATGAGGAAGTTGGCTTTTATTCAAGCACATCCAAAGAGCCCCAGTGCAAGGTTTTCAGGAAGGGAGAAACATGCTTAGATTCAGACTTTGCAGCATTACTCTGTGAAAGACACCACAAGAGGTCTTTCGATCTGGTAAATCCAGCATGTGGCCCATCCAATAAGAAAACTGGCCTGGACTCTTCAAGCAGTCAACATCACAAGGAAGGAGGGAGGGAGGATAGGAAGCAAGGAAAGAAGGGAGGTTCGTGTCACTTAGGTACGTGTATAAACCTCTGGTTTGAAAATAGTCACTATCAATGACGTCTGAGGAATAGCGAGGAATTTGGATTAGACTGGGTATTAAATGGAACCAGGAATCATCACTTGTGTTCTGAGTGTGGCAGCCACCCAGCGGGGCCTGGGGGAGCACCCGGCGAGGAGGAGCTGCACACTGAGGGGTGCGGGCGCAGGTGCCATGATGTTTGCACCTCACTTTCTCTAAAAATTGGAGAAAAAAAACATAGTGTCAGTGAATGAATCTAGGTAGAGGGTAGCTGGGGATGCATTCTACCATTCTGGCAATTTCTCTGAACACTTGCCGTTTTCCAAAATAAAAAAATCTGGAGACATTTTTTTTTAATCTAAAAAATGTGGGTACCTGGGGGGCTCAGTGGTTGAGTGTCTGCCTTCGGCTCAGGTTGTGATCCCAGGGTCTGGGAACAAGTCCCACATCAGGCTCCCTAATGTCTTTGCCTTTCTCTCTGTGACTCTCATGAATACATTAAAAAAAAAATCTTTAAAACATGTTTACCGAGGGGGACCCCTGGGTGGCTCAGCGGTTTAATGCCTGCCTTCGGCCCAGGGCGTGATCCTGGGGTCCCGGGATCGAGTCCTCCGTCGGGCTCCCTGCATGGAGCCTGCTTCTCCCTCTGCCTGTGTCTCTGCCTCTCTCTCTGTCTCTCTCATGAATAAATACATAAAATCTTTTTTAAAAAATGTTCATCGATTTAAAAACAATTACTTGGACTGCTAAGTGGAGACTGGTTTGGAGAGGAAGCAACCAGGTGAGAATCCAAGTATCCCCAGGACTCTGCCAAGTGCCCCTCGGTGCCAGGCATGGAGCGGGGGGCCCAGAAAGGACAGTGTCCACCCTCAAGGGAGCACAGCCTCAGCTGTGGAGAAAAGTTCAGGGAAGCAGACTGGGCACATAAGGCAAGTGTGGACAGGAGACACTCAGGTCTTGGCCTGCTCCAATTTTTGGCTCCTGATCCCCTCCGTCCTACCCCACCCCATAGTCCCAGAAGAGCAGAGTCTGGAGTTCCACACGGACAGCCTCTCCCCTCCCATTTCTGTGCCCTCTATAAAGCAACACTGAGCCCAGAAACAGGATCAGGCCCCAGGGGGATCAGGATCTTCCCACCTTTCTCTCCTGCTAGAAACTGCCCTGCCTGCCCAGCAAAGGTCACTAGACCCTTCCCTTCCACCGCCTCCATCCATACCCCTTCTGTCAAGCAGCCCACTGGTCCTAGAATTTCAGCCCACAAGCATCTTCCCATGACAGGGGAAGAAGATGCTTCTTCCCAAATGTGGCCTTGTCTGTCCCCTCCACTGTGCTGGGCCACAACACACCCAACCCCATCTTGGCTTCAGCCAAGGTAACACATCTCATTCATTCGTAAGTATAATGCTTAAGAGCATGGACTCTGGAGCCAGGTTGCCTGGGTTCAAATCCCAGGTCTGCCATTTACGAGCTATGTAACCTTGGAGAAGACCCTTACCCCGGTGTACCAGGTTAAATGAATTTGCTCATGACTTCCTCTGGCCAGGAATGCTATTTCTGATTTCCTACCTCCTCCAGGAAGCCTTGGAGGATTTCCTCCACCCTCACTGCTCTCTCCTCTGAGTTCCTTTAGCCTTTTGTGTCTCAGTTGCTCCTGGAGCACTCCACCCAGGCTCTCCTATTCAGCTGAGAGCCAGGGCCAGGCCTTATGCAAAAATGTATTCTCCATTTGTATAGGTGACCCTCAATCAAGAAGCAGCCTGGGCGAGGAAGACCCATTAGGGCTGGGGGAGAGCCTGGGGCTATCCTAGCAGGTCACTTTCCCTTCCAGCGGAGGTTTGGCCTAAACGAGCAGTAAATTCCCTTTGAACAGACTCCAGCATCTTGCTGCACCCTGGTTTTCTCCCACATAGGGGGAAGTTCTGAAGGTTCCCTACAGCTGGAAAGTTCCACAAAATAGGCGGCCCTTCTTCTAGGGGTCAAGGAGAACACTGTTGGGCTGGCTGAGAGACGGGCACCCAAAATGGCAGACATCTCAAATTGGGTCAAAATGGCTGATCTTCTGGCCAAAGCAGCCATGACCACCACATCATCTCCAGTAAGTGGAAGCCTAGACGAGAAACGGAGACTTTCCATCCAGGGACCACCCCCCATCGTCTGTACTATCCCCACCCCCAGCCAGTCACCTAGGGACACGGTGTTCCCTTGCCTAATTTGGCAAGAGACCCACCCGGATCCAGACCTGGAACCAATAAGGCTTAAAAACCCCCACACTCCCCAACCGGGCGCGACTTCCCTGACTCTGGCCACCTCTCCGAGTCACTCCCCATTAAAAGCACTCTCGAACCTGCTGCCTGGCTCTGCTGGTGTTTTTTTTATTTCTCCACTGTTCACTTTGGAAAAAAACTAACAAACACCACCAGGGCAAGCCCTAGACTGAGACACCATGGTGCACCGAAGACTTGGAAGTTTCCTTCCAGCTTTTGGGAGGCAGAAGCAGCTGAGGAGGTGACACAGCATGGAGAGGCAGCTCTGTCCTGTGCCCTTGGGGGCAGGACAGGAAGACGATTAAGGACTATGTGCCAAATGTGCTTGTAGATGGAAGGAGGGGTTCCCTGGATCCCCAACTCGTCTGGAGGAGGAGGGTTTCCTGTTCTGTGCCTTCCATGCCTTCCAACCCCTGTCTCAGTACTAGGCTCCAGAACCATGATCCCCATGTGATTCAGAGCCAAGGCGGTGGCTCAGTCCCACCCAGAAAGCCGATTTGGGTACAAAGGAAGAGATGAATGGAGAGCTGCAGCTTCCCCATGTGGCGGCTTAGGCCTTCGGCAGAAATGAGAGTCTCATTACCCAACCCCGATTCAAAGGATAATTAACAGATGGTATAATTTCCGAGCATTCTCTGCGCCACATGGCTATTAGGTGAAGAGCAAAATGCCCACGCAGCCCCTAGATCCTCCCAAACCAGAGTCAAAGCAAGTCCAGGGAGGCAGAGCCCTGCAGAGGCTGCTTAACCCACCCCTCTGCTCCTGGAGCTGCCCTTGGCCTTGCCCGGAGGAAGAAAGCTCATCTTCAGTCAAGAGCATTCCCATGAGCCATGGGTCCTCCTCCCACTTCCTTCTCCCCATCCTTTCCACCAGCACTGCCAAGAATATAGTCTAATCCTAATCCGTCTTGCCCATCTCCTTTCCTTTCCCCCGGGGACAAAGTGAAAAGCTGATATCACATCCAGTTGTATCAACGCATGGTCATACTGTGACCCCTGGGCCCAGGGTCCCTGAGGTAGCATTCTCGGCTCCTCTGATGTGACCAGAACACCACCATGCTGGAAGAGAGCATCTGCTTCAGTGCTTTTCAAATTGGGTTCCTTCCAGAGCATAAGCCCTACAAGGTGGCCCAGGGATGTACTGTTTGGTGGAACAGCGGGGATAGGGCAAGGCCCTGACCTGCCCTTCATCCCAGGAGCACTGCTGTTATCTGTTTTATATTTTGGGCTTCTACTTCAAATTTCATTTGAAAAACAGATTCTACTGCTAGCTTTTGGAAACCATATGCCTTGTTCAATCCCCTCATTTTACAAAAGGGAAATTGAGATGCAGGAATTTCACCAAGATCACACAGCCAGAGGGTTGCGGTGGAGGCTGACCAGGCCCCTGGCACTGCACCCTGTTGGTCCCATTGTCCCTGAATAGGGGTCCCTGGGTGGGGTATGGAAGAGGGCAGCTCCTTCTGGATCACCCTCCACCAGCCCGGCCTGGTTCTTCCTCATGGTCTGGTTTTCATGGCCTGGGCCACCCCCAGGACTTCTGGAATCCTGCACACCCCTTTCAAGTGATAGAGTCAGTCTGCAGGCCTATACTGTGCACTGGGCAGGGCTGTTTGCTAATCACAAAGCTGCGAGAAGAAGGAGGGGAACAGCAGCTGGACACTGATGGGGAAGGAGGGAGGGGGCAAGAGGTCATCTCTCCAGACAGGAGGCCCCATAGGGTAGAGAAATGCACTGGTCTAGGATCCAGGAAACCCCGGTCCTAAAGTTTGGCTCTGTCCCTAACTGGCCTTGTGACCCTGTACAGGTCTCACCCTTTCTGGGCCTCAGAGCCTGGTAATATTAGTATGTTTATACCAGCTAGCTTTGACTTTGACGCTCTCAGCTCACCCTCCCCTGAAGAGTCCAGGTGGTGTCCAAGATGAGCCTGGGGTCATTCTGTCCAGCAGTTGGACCCCAAGGGGGTCCTAGTTAGACTGCCACCTGGATTAGGGGTGGTGGGGGGAGTTTAGGACTTCAAAGTGTGTTGCCAGGGAGGGAGGTGGGGTGTCTCTCTAGAGTATGAAGGAGGCTTTATACTGTTGACCCAGGACCTGAGGGCTCTTATCAGCAGCCAACGGTAGGCAGGCGCGGTGGGGTGGGCCCTTGGTCTCGGAGAGCCCTTCAAAATGTTTCCGAAAACCTCTAAGCATACTTAGGATACTACCACCATTACCTTCATTCGTTGTCTGGTTCTGAAGGCTAATTCCTCCCTACCCTGTGGCAGGGGTCTGGCACCTGGCGGCAGGCCTGGGGGGATCCGGAGTGGAGGTCTGGCCCGCAGGAATCCCGGGACGGCGGTGCGGAGGAGGGCGCTGCGTGGGCCCACCTCCTTCGGTGCGGCTGGCGTCGCCGCTTTAAGGCGGCGGCGGCGCGAGCAGGTCTATGGTAATGAGCCGCCGCCGCCGCGGCCGCCGCCGCCGCTCTGCAGAGCTCGCCCGGCCGCCGGGGAGGCGAGGGATCGCGCGGCTGGGCCCGTGGCCGCGGCGACAGCGGCAGCCGCGGCGGGGACGCGGGGCGCGAGCGGGCGGCGCGGGGCGGTCGAGGACGGCCGGGGTCCGGGTGCGTGGATCGGCGGGCACAGGTGGGCCACCCCGCGGCGGCGCAGGGGCACCTCGGGGCTCGGGGAGTCGGCAGGGCCAGGGGCGCGCGGGGCCCGCGGGCGCAGGTGGCGGGAGACGGGCGCGCGAGTGGAGGCACAGCGCCAGCCCGCGGCGGCCGGGTGCCCCGGGCGCGGGCCGGGATCCGGGAGCGCTGCGAGCCCGGCTGCGTCGCAGGGCTCAGCGCGGGCCCCGCCGAGACAGCCAAGCGCAGGCCCCGCGGGGCGCACGAGGGCCCCCGGGGACCGGCGCCCCGGCCCGGGCATGAGGCGCGGCGGGGCCGGCTGGAGCCGGAGGGGGAGCCGCCGCCGCCGTTGACCCGGCCGGCCGGGAGCAGGGAGAGATGCAGAGCCGGGCGGCCCGCGCCCCCCTTCCAACGCCGCCGCCGCCGCCGCCGCCGCTGCTGCTGCTGCTGCTGCTGCTGCTGCGGCCGCCGCCACTGCTGGGAGACCAAGTGGGGCCCTGTCGTTCCCTGGGGCCCGGGGGCCGGGGCTCCTCAGGGGCCTGCGCCCCCGTGGGTTGGCTCTGCCCAGCCTCGGCCTCCAATCTCTGGCTGTACACCAGCCGCTGCAGGGATGCAGGGACAGAGCTGACTGGCCACCTGGTGCCCCACCACGACGGGCTGAGGGTCTGGTGCCCAGAATCCGGAGCCCTCATCCCTCTGCCGCCAGCCCCCGAAGGCTGCCCGTGGAGCTGTCGCCTCCTGGGCATTGGAGGCCACCTTTCCCCACAGGGCAAGCTCACCCTACCCCAGGAACACCCGTGCTTAAAGGCCCCACGGCTGAGATGCCAGTCCTGCAAGCTGGTGCAGACCCCAGTGCTCAGGGCAGGGGAAAGGTCAACAGAAGAGCCCATGGGCGGGCGTCGGAAAAGGAACGTGAATACAGCCCCCCAGTTCCAGCCCCCCAGCTACCAGGCCACAGTGCCTGAGAACCAGCCGGCAGGTACCCCTGTGGCATCCCTGCGGGCCATTGACCCAGACGAGGGCGAGGCTGGCCGCCTTGAGTACACCATGGATGCCCTCTTTGATAGCCGCTCCAAACAGTTCTTCTCTCTGGACCCAATCACGGGCGCCGTGACCACGGCCGAGGAGCTGGATCGTGAGACCAAGAGCACCCATGTCTTCAGGGTCACGGCACAGGATCATGGCATGCCCCGACGCAGTGCCTTGGCCACACTCACCATCTTGGTGACTGACACCAATGATCACGACCCTGTTTTCGAGCAGCAGGAGTACAAGGAGAGCCTCAGGGAGAACCTGGAGGTTGGCTATGAGGTGCTCACAGTCAGAGCCACAGATGGCGATGCCCCCCCCAATGCCAATATTCTGTACCGCCTATTGGAGGGGCCTGGCGGCAGCCCCTCTGAAATCTTTGAGATTGACCCTCGCTCTGGGGTCATCCGAACCCGTGGCCCCGTGGATAGGGAAGAAGTAGAATCCTACCAGTTGACAGTGGAGGCAAGTGATCAGGGTCGGGACCCAGGTCCACGGAGTGCCACAGCTGCTGTGTTCCTGTCTGTGGAGGATGACAATGACAACGCCCCTCAGTTCAGTGAGAAGCGCTACGTGGTCCAGGTGCGTGAGGATGTGACCCCGGGGGCCCCGGTACTCCGGGTCACAGCCTCAGATAGAGACAAGGGCAGTAATGCCCTGGTGCATTATAGCATCATGAGTGGCAACGCTCGGGGACAGTTTTACCTGGATGCCCAGACCGGGGCTCTGGACGTGGTGAGCCCTCTTGACTATGAGACGACCAAGGAGTATACTCTCCGGGTTCGGGCACAGGATGGTGGCCGCCCCCCACTCTCCAACGTCTCTGGCTTGGTGACAGTGCAAGTCCTGGATATCAACGACAACGCCCCCATCTTTGTCAGCACCCCCTTCCAGGCTACTGTGCTAGAGAGTGTCCCCTTAGGCTACCTGGTTCTCCATGTCCAGGCCATCGATGCTGATGCTGGTGATAATGCCCGCCTGGAATACCGCCTTGCTGGGGTTGGGCATGACTTCCCCTTTGCCATCAACAATGGCACAGGTTGGATCTCTGTGGCAGCTGAGCTGGACCGGGAAGAGGTTGATTTCTATAGCTTTGGGGTAGAAGCCCGAGACCACGGCACCCCAATGCTCACTGCTTCAGCCAGCGTCAGTGTGACCATCCTGGATGTCAACGACAACAACCCCACCTTTACCCAACCGGAGTACACAGTGAGACTCAACGAGGATGCGGCTGTGGGCACCAGCGTGGTGACAGTGTCGGCTGTGGACCGCGATGCCCACAGTGTCATCACCTACCAGATCACCAGCGGCAACACTCGCAACCGCTTTTCCATCACCAGCCAGAGTGGTGGTGGGCTCGTGTCGCTCGCCCTGCCGTTGGACTACAAACTTGAGCGGCAATATGTGCTAGCTGTCACTGCCTCCGATGGCACTCGGCAGGACACAGCACAGGTGGTAGTGAACGTCACTGATGCCAACACCCATCGTCCAGTCTTTCAGAGCTCCCACTATACGGTGAACGTTAACGAGGACCGGCCAGCAGGCACCACGGTGGTGCTGATCAGTGCCACGGACGAGGACACGGGTGAGAATGCCCGCATCACCTACTTTATGGAGGACAGCATCCCCCAGTTCCGCATTGATGCAGACACAGGGGCTGTCACCACCCAGGCTGAGCTAGACTATGAGGACCAAGTGTCCTATACCCTGGCCATCACTGCCCGGGACAATGGCATTCCCCAGAAGTCTGACACAACCTACCTAGAGATCCTGGTGAACGATGTGAATGACAATGCCCCTCAGTTCCTGCGTGACTCCTACCAGGGCAGCGTCTATGAGGATGTGCCTCCCTTCACCAGTGTCCTGCAGATCTCAGCCACTGACCGTGACTCCGGCCTCAACGGCAGAGTCTTCTACACCTTCCAGGGGGGCGATGATGGAGATGGTGACTTTATCGTGGAGTCCACGTCGGGCATCGTGAGAACGCTTCGGAGGCTAGATCGCGAGAACGTGGCCCAATACATTTTGCGGGCATATGCGGTGGACAAGGGGATGCCTCCAGCCCGCACGCCCATGGAAGTCACAGTCACTGTGTTGGATGTCAACGACAATCCACCTGTCTTTGAGCAGGACGAGTTTGACGTGTTCGTGGAAGAGAACAGCCCCATTGGGCTGGCCGTGGCCCGCGTCACAGCCACTGACCCCGACGAAGGCACCAATGCCCAGATCATGTACCAGATTGTGGAGGGCAACATTCCTGAGGTCTTCCAACTGGACATCTTCTCTGGGGAGTTGACCGCCCTGGTGGACTTGGACTACGAGGACCGGCCCGAATACATCCTGGTCATCCAGGCCACGTCAGCTCCCCTGGTGAGTCGGGCTACCGTCCACGTCCGCCTGCTTGACCGCAACGACAACCCACCAGTGCTGGGCAACTTTGAGATCCTTTTCAACAACTATGTCACCAACCGCTCAAGCAGTTTCCCTGGGGGTGCCATTGGCCGCGTGCCTGCCCATGACCCTGATGTCTCAGACAGCCTGACCTACAGCTTCGAGAGGGGGAATGAGCTCAGCCTGGTCCTGCTCAATGCCTCGACGGGCGAACTGAGGCTGAGCCGGGCGTTGGACAACAACCGTCCTCTGGAGGCCATCATGAGCGTGCTAGTGTCAGGTAAGGAAGGGCCCAGGTGGCGTCCGGTGGGGGTGGCCCTTGGGGGAGGGCCTGGGCACAGGTTCAAGGAAGCGCTGACCCGCCTCTCTGCCCAGTGTCTGGTGCAGAGGTTGAGGGGCGAGAAGCAGCTTGGGAAGGAGCCCTCAGAATCCTGGCAGCTGGTGTAGGCCCCGCCTGCTGCCCCAGGCTGGGCTGGGCTGCTTCGGTTGGCTGCCCCCTGCCTACCACCCTGTGACGTGGCAGGGGAAGTGTTGCGAGGCTGCCCTGGCCATGGCTGCCAGGATTGTGAAAAAAGGCGCGGGGAAGACTGGGGACCAGGAGAGCTGGGGGAGGGGTAGAGAGGACTGTGGTGTGTGTGGGGGGAGAGGCGAGCCGGGCCCCTCAGCACCCCTTCACGCCCGGCAGGATATTCCTGTGATCTCATAACAGCCTTCTGACAGAGCAGAGGGCCACGGGGCACAGGGTTGCCGCCGAGGGGTCAGGACCCTGCAGTTGGGCCTCTTCTGGCCCCTTCTGGCTCCCGGCTGAGTCCCAGACTGGCTGAGGGGGACTTTGTCTAGAGCATTCTTTTCCCTCCAGGCAGAAAGAGCCTGGCCTGGCTATCCCTTCAGAGCTCCCGCAGGAAGTGAAGCCAGAGCTCATTGTCTCTGTCCAAACAGACCCCACTGTCAGAGGCCATGGTTTGGGGTCCAGCTTGGGGGAGGGGCTGCAGGGAAGCCAGGGGCAGGCTGAGGCCTCCTGGGCCCCCTTGCCACCCTATGGGCTCTTCTTAGGATGTTAGGCCTTCCTGTGACCAGCCCAGGCTCAAGGAATGGAGTGTGGAACCAGGATGAGCCAGGGGACCGGTGGCCTTTGAGGGTACAGCCCCCTGCTCCGGTGGGGAGAGAACTGAGTCCTGGGGCGTGGGAGCCTGGCCGGGACCCAGGCTGGACATTCCTGCTGCTTGGCCAAGCGCTCAGCCTGCAGACTCCCTGGACAGAGGGCTGGGGGAGGAGAGTTGAGGGGGGCCGCTTTCTGTCTTCTCTGTCAACTGTGGGGAGTGATCGGCAGTGGCATAGGAGGGGGCCAGCCCCAGGTTGCTAAGGCCCTTCCCTAGCTGGGGAACAACTGGTGCTCCCTTGAGGGCCCCTTGTTAGGGGCACCCTGTGGATGGGTGGGCCACGGTACCCCACTCCAGACACATCATGGAGGAGGAAAAGAGCCGGGCACCCCTCTACTGCCACCCCAGGGAGTCTGGGCCTGGACTGGAACTAGATGGGGAACGAGAGGCATGTGAGATGCAGGGTGTGGCTTTAGCCCCCTCCTCGCTCTGGGTCCTTCCTGGACAGATGCCTCCCCTCCTCGGGTGGCCATGGGAGCCAGGACATGTGAGCCGTTATTTTTATTTATTTATTAATATTCTTTTAAGATTTTATTTATTTATTCATGAGGGACACAGAGAGAGGCAGAGACACAGGTAAAGGGAGAAGCAGGCTCCCTTCGAGGAGCCCGATGCGGGGCTCAATCCCAGGACCCCAGGATCATGACCTGAGCCGAAGGCAGATGCTCAACCACTGAGCCACCCAGGTGCCCTGACGTGAGCTTTTAGAGATCATCGGCAAGGCCCTGTGCCTGTCGAAGCTTCAGTTTTTCTCCAGGAGGAAGGGAAGGGCTGGAGTTCCTGTATCCTGTATCCTTCTCTGTGCTGGGAGAAGCAAGCAGTGGGGAGGGATGGGAAAGAAGGGGCTCTCCCTCGTGTCCTCCCCCCAGCCTGTCCTAGGTGAGTGTGGCAGGGCACTGAGGAGGCCCCACGCAGCCTTCAGGCTCCTACCTGCGGAGCCCCTGACCACAGCTCCCCTAGAACAGAAGGGAAGGCCTCAGGCTGGCCCTCTAGCCCGACCCCATCCTGTCCCCTCCATCCTGTCCCCTCCGCCCTGACCTTTGGACACAGTCACCACGGCAACCCCAAAGTTCAGGGAGGCTGGGGTGAGGGGGGGAATTGATTCCCACTGCCCCTTTGTTTTCCTTTTCTTGTTCTTTGTCTCTCTTTCTTCCCGCCCCTGCCCAGCCCCTGCCCACCGGGGCCCTCTGGTGCTGCCCATCTCTAGGGCGCTCTCCCCATCTCCTGCGGGGCTCTCTCCTTCCCCACTTTCTCCATTGCTGGGTCTTTCCCTGGATCTTTGTTTTCCCCTGTTTAGTCTCCGCGTTCCTGCCTCTCTGACTTCCCCCTCTCATTTTCCCCGTGGCTGAAGCTGCCCCAGCTTGGGCTGGGGGGCTGTCCTGAAGCCTCAATTCTCCCTGCCTCTTTCCTCCTCTGCTGGGACACACAGGAGCTCCTGTGTGTGGTCTGGTCAGCTCCCAGAGCGGGGGACCCTCTCTGGGGCTACAGCTCCCACCAGCGCACCTGCTGGGGAAGAGA
The DNA here is from genome assembly GCF_053574225.1 of Canis aureus. Classification (NCBI taxonomy): domain Eukaryota; kingdom Metazoa; phylum Chordata; class Mammalia; order Carnivora; family Canidae; genus Canis; species Canis aureus. Next base: position 35,051,605 of record NC_135618.1, read on the forward strand.
GGCTTGGAGTCTGATCCTGCCACAGTCCAGGGCCTGGGACCCCTGTTCCCACCCTGCCCTGGCACTGGAGGGGTGAGCCAGGTCAAGGCAGGGGAGAGGAACAAAGAGGAAGGCTTGTGCAGTAGGTTGATTGCTGGGGAGGGGGACAACAGAGGAAGGGGCAGGTGGCCACAGATGGTAGACCAGATGGGAAGCAACAGAGACACATTGGGTGAGGGGCAGGGGTGGGGCCTGGGGCTGCTGGGGAGGGGGGGCGCGCAGGGAGGAGTGCTTGTTCGCAGGGCTGAGTGGTGGTGAGGTTTCTCTTGCTCACAGGCTTTGCCCCCTTCCCTCCCTAATAAGTTAGAGGCACTGTGTGGACTCTCGGGCCACTTTCTGCCTAGAGGGACTGTCCCATCGAGGAATCACTGGGCAGAGGCACCAAGTACACAAGAGCCCTGTGCCAGCTCCGCCTGAAAGAGGGAGGAAAGTGGAGCCTGAGGTCATAAATCTGTGCAGGCTTCCTGGAGTCGGTGAGCTTAGGGCAGGTGAGAAATGTAGGAGGGCAGAGAGCTGGTGTCTGGGTAGGCCAGGTGGGAAGGCACAGCATGTTCAGTGGCTATAGACAAGAGTAGGAGGAGAGGGAGTGGGTAATGACGAGCAAGCATGCTGGTGAGAGCAGGAGAGCTTCAGCAGTCTCATGTGATGAGGCTGGAGGGGAGGTGGACCAAGGACAGGGCTGAGATGGTCTCTGCCTTCAGCCTTCAGGCTCAACTGAGCCACCTGGTGTAGTGAGCCACCTCAAATAGGCCTGGCTATTCTGGAGACAGATTCTATTCCCAGGTTCCTCCTCCTCCTCCCACCCCATCCCAGAAACACAACTCCTGACCCATTCCTGCTAGGGAGTCCTTTTCCATATCAACTCAGGGCCCCTCCTGCTGTGTTTTAAAGACCATTTCTTGGGGCACCTGGATGGCTCAATAGGTCGAGTGTCTGCCTTCGGCTCAGGTCATGATCACCGGGTCCTGGGATCCAGCCCCCAAGTCCCCTGCTGAGCCCCCTGCTTAGCAGGGAGCCCGCTTCTCCTTCTGCCCTCCCCCCCTCATGCTCGCTCTCTGTCTCAAATAAATAAATAAATAAATAAATAAATAAATAAAATCTTAAAAAAATAAAGACGTTTCTTCACTATGGAGACATCTTAATATTTACTGAACACCTACTTTGTGTAGAACATTATAGTGAGTAAAAATACAAATACCCTTTAGAGCCCTGCTGAGCCATTTACCCCTCTCCACTGGCCTCCAGCCTTCATTTCTGAGCTAAATAAAACCCATTGCCATGTGTATGTGCATTCAGGTGTGTATGGTATTTCTGGGCTTAGAGTGTGGGTGGAGTGAGACACTAGAGTGTGTTAGCACCTAGGTGTTAATAAGTGAGTGTGTGGCCTGCAGGTGTGGCAGGCACTCGGGTATAATGTGGTAAGCCAAGTGGGCGATGGATAGCTAGAGGCCCAAGGCTAGAGGAGAGATCAGACTCGTGGGGCTCTTCTGGGGTTTCGGATTGGCCAGCTGCCCAGGCCCTTCCATCTCTGCCCCCAAGATCTCTCACAGCATCAGGGCAATGGGTGGTGCAGCCTCTGGTAGGGTGGCTCAGCTGGATTTCCTGGGGTGAGGCCCCCACCAGGCTATCTTCAGCAGCCTGGAGTTGGGCAGGAAGAATGCTTTGTGTGGGGTGTTGCTATGGGGATAGCAGGCCTGCGCCCAAGCAGCTATGGGGCTCAGTGGGAGGGGGACTGGGTGGCCCACTGACCCAGTTCACCACCCCCACTCTGCCTTGGTCGGGGAGGAGAGAGCACAGCCAGGGTCAGGGGTATGGGAGCCTTGAGATATAGAGGCTGAGGGGGCAGGATGATCATTTTTGTGGCTTTCTCATGGTGCTCTGGGCCCTGTAGAAAGGTAAGAAATAGGAAAAATCAGGTTCTAGTGCAGGGAAGCCGAGATTCCGGTTTAGGAGAGCAAGACCCTCTGCTTGGGCAGGGAAGGGTGCACGAACATTCAAACATGTGCCATTCTTCAGACGTTGTGATCGCGGGCACGGGGAGGGGGGGGCGGTGTTGGGGAAAGCATGCCAAGAGAGCCTCTGAAAATCAAATCGCCCTAAGTGTCTATGGGGGCTAGTCCCTCAAGGTGTGACTTGCCTACAAGTGACGTCCATGTAGTTTCTTGGGCACTTTTTGCCAGTTAGTGAAGGGAGTCCATCGTGGCATCTGGGCGGAGCAGGGGTGCTGGGCCGGATCTCAGTCCCCCCTCCCCTGTCGGGTGCTCGGGCGGGCTAGGTCTGTGGCCTGGCAGCCCTGACCCTCCAGCCCCGCTCATCGCATCCCGACCTGTGTCGCTTCCCCGCAGATGGCGTGCACAGCGTGACCGCCCAGTGCGCCCTGCGTGTCACCATCATCACGGACGAGATGCTCACGCACAGCATCACCCTGCGCCTGGAGGACATGTCGCCGGAGCGCTTCCTGTCCCCCCTGCTGGGTCTCTTCATCCAGGCGGTGGCCGCCACGCTGGCCACACCGCCGGACCACGTGGTGGTCTTCAACGTGCAGCGGGACACGGACGCCCCGGGCGGCCACATCCTCAACGTGAGCCTGTCGGTGGGCCGGCCGCCGGGGCCGGGGGGCGGGCCGCCCTTCCTGCCCTCCGAGGACCTGCAGGAGCGCCTGTACCTCAACCGCAGCCTGCTCGCGGCCATCTCGGCACAGCGCGTGCTGCCCTTCGACGACAACATCTGCCTACGCGAGCCCTGCGAGAACTACATGCGCTGCGTGTCGGTGCTGCGCTTCGACTCCTCGGCGCCCTTCATCGCCTCGTCCTCCGTGCTCTTCCGGCCCATCCACCCGGTCGGCGGCCTGCGCTGCCGCTGCCCGCCCGGCTTCACGGGCGACTACTGCGAGACCGAGGTGGACCTGTGCTACTCGCGGCCCTGCGGCCCCCACGGGCGCTGCCGCAGCCGCGAGGGCGGCTACACCTGCCTCTGCCGCGACGGCTACACGGGTGAGCCCCCCGGGAGAGCCCCCCCCCGGGTGAGCCCCACGGGAGAGCCCCCCGAGTGAGCCCCCACGGGAGAGTCCCACGGGTGAGCCCCCCAGGTGAGCCTACCAGGTGAGCCTCCACAGGTGAGCCCCCCTGGAGAGCCCCACGGGAGAGCCCCCCGGGTGAGCCCCCACAGGAGAGCCCCACGGGTGAGCCTCCACAGGAGAGCCCCACGGGAGGGCCCCATGGGAGAGCCCCCCAGTGAGCCCCCCGGGTGAGTCCCACGGGAGAGCCCCCCGGGTGAGCCCCCACAGGAGAGCCCCACGGGAGGGCCCCATGGGAGAGCCCCCCAGTGAGCCCCCCGGGTGAGCCCCCACAGGAGAGCCCCACGGGTGAGCCCCCCGGGTGAGTCCCACGGGAGAGCCCCACAGGTGAGCCCCCACGCATGAGCCCGGGGGCTGCAGGGGGGCGCCTGTTCCCTTCTGGGGGCCAGCATAGCCCCACAGGCCTGGGCCTGTGGGGAGGAGCTGTGCGAGCCCCTCCCGGAGCAGCGGCCGCCTGGGCAGTGAGCGAGGTCAGGGCCGCAGTGAGTGAGGTCAGGGCCGGCTCGGGAGGCAGCCCCTCGGGGTTCTGGCTGTGCGACCCTGGGCACCTGAACCTCTCTGTGTCTCAGTATTTTCAAACAGAGATAACACGTCAACTTACGTCATAGCACGGTTGTAAGAATTAATATAATGAACTTAATACATGTAAAGAGCTAGCTTTGGAAGCTGTTGGCTGTGATGTAAGAGACCACTGGGATCAGGTGACTTGTTCCGAGTGTCCCCTCACAGCCTGACTAGCTCCAAAGCTGGGCCTGGGACCTGGCTTCCCCCACCCCCCAACACTGAGGGAATTACCTTTCCGGGCTATAGGCAGTGCTGTTCTTCCCAGGCATTGAAGGAAAGGCATAGAAGACACTGGAGGGTTCGGGTGTGGGGTAGGGTTGTTTCAGAAGGTCATTGTACCTGTGTGACCCCTAGCACCAGAGCTCCACCCCTGCCCAGGTGCTGGAGAAAGGGTCAGGCCTCCCCATTGGCCTGTGACCTGAGTCTTGACACAGCATCCCCTCCCCAGCCTCTCTGGGAGGCTCACTGCCTCCGCTTTGTGCTCTGCAGGATCCTGTTTCTCCTCAGGACACCCCCTTCCCCTCTCCTCCATGGGCCCTGCCTTGCCAGATAGGTTAGGCCTTCCTCTCTCCTCCACAGCCATGCCCACTGGCCCTGCCAGCAGTGGCAGCCAACCCCCACCGCCGTCCCTGCCGCCCAGAACTTGCCAGACTTGACTCCTCTCAGCTGCTGCTGTGGGTGGGGGTGGGAGGGAGAGGAGGGCTTGGGGGATGGGAAGGGAGTCTTTGTCCAAGAGGATGGGGAGGGGGGCTTAGGGTAGGCGAACAACAGTTTCCATGGAAACAAGAGCCAGTCACTAGGCACAGGAGCTGAGAACCTATCTCTAGAATCTGGGAATGGGGAGGGAGAGAGAGGAGTGGATTTTCCCATCTGATGTTGTTGGAATTTTCATCTCCTCCACTGAAAGCCTGGTCTGCTCCCAAGTCTCACATCTCCACGCTGTCAGCATCTCCCAAGTGCACAGAGGGCCTCCGTCTGGACCCCAGGGCTGAGAGTAGGAGTTCTCTGCCCCATTCCCAGGAGTCCCCAGCTTCCCCCCCCACACACACCCGTGTCCACCCATAATTCTGACAATCCAAGTGGGAGCCTGGTCTCATCCCTGGAGAGGGAAACTGATCTTGGCTCCTAACAGAGACAAAAGCACCAGTTAGGAGGGAGTGGGGAGGGAGGGGGTTTGGCACCAGCCCTCGTGTTGTCCTACAGTGCCTTCCTCCATGCACATTCACCCCTGTGGGAACACAACACCCCCATGCTTTCTTAGTAGCCTTGACACCAAAGGATAACTAGGACCTGGGCCTTAGACCAGGGGCCCTGGCAGGCTTGTGGCTTGAGCCCCAAACAGGAGTACAGAAGGGCCTGGGACCTTCAGGGACTTGCAGGGCAGCAGTATAATGGGATGGTGGTGAGGATGGTGCGGTGGGCTAAGCACAGCACCCCGGTTGCCTAGATCTCAGAGAAGGTGAGGACATGAAAGGCAGTGTGGGAGAATTTGGGAGTGTTCCAGGAGGTATGGCTGGGTGGGGAGGCATCCCAGTTCCGCTCCACCTCCTCAGGCTCTTGGTGCTCACTCTGCCTTTCTCCTTGCCCAGGTGAGCACTGTGAGGTGAGTGCCCGCTCAGGCCGTTGCACCCCAGGTGTCTGCAAGAATGGTGGCACCTGTGTCAACCTGTTGGTGGGTGGCTTCAAGTGCGACTGCCCATCTGGAGACTTCGAGAAGCCCTACTGCCAGGTGACCACACGCAGCTTCCCTGCCCACTCCTTCATCACCTTTCGTGGCCTGCGCCAGCGCTTCCACTTCACTCTGGCCCTCTCGTGAGTGGCTGGACACTGGGGGTGGGGTGTATGGGGAGTGTGGTGGGCCCCTGGGGTGTCTCCCGTTCTACAGACAAGGTGAGAGAAAGGGCAGCAAAAGTGCTTGGAGCAGGTTGTTGGCAGAGCCAGGTCTGCACTGAGAGTTACCTGTGCACTTGGCTAGCAGACCTTCCTCACCCACCAGGCTTGCCTTATCACTCCTCCTGCCTACCCTTGAGGGTGGGGAGCCCGAGGGGCCAGGGGCTCTGGTTTTAGTTCTGGTTTGGGCTCATCTTCCACACTTTAGCTCCACAGTCCATCACCTTAGCCAAGGTGTAAGCCCTCTGGAGGGTCCTGGGTAGGATCAGGGGCTAGTTAGGTGGCTGGGGGTTGGGGTTAGGTAGGTGGCCCATTCCCTACCCCCATCCCCAACCCCTGCTCAGGTTTGCCACCAAGGAGCGTGATGGGCTGCTGTTGTACAACGGGCGCTTCAATGAGAAGCATGACTTTGTGGCCCTCGAGGTGATCCAGGAGCAGGTCCAGCTCACCTTCTCTGCAGGTGACCCCGGTTGCCCTATGTCTTTGCCCATCTCAGGAAGGCCCTATGTGTCTTGGCCCCTGACCCCAAGACACACACTTCCCCCTCCCCGAGCCAAACCTGGGTCCAGTCCCAACCACGAGCATGCCCTCCCCATTCCCAGCCCTCATCCAGTGTCCCAGCTCACCTGGGTGCTTTCTCCAGGGGAGTCGACCACCACCGTGTCCCCATTCGTGCCTGGAGGGGTCAGTGACGGCCAGTGGCACACAGTACAGCTGAAGTACTATAATAAGGTGGGTGTAGGAGGGGGTCAAGGAGTTGGAAGGTTCTGTCCTTGTCTCAGTGTTCAGACGTAGGGGGCGCTTCGTCCAGGGGGTGCTGCTCATGGCACTTCTGGCAGAAAGGGAGGGACGGGGGTGGGGACTTGCCACTTTGCTGGGGTGTTCCGCTTCTACCACCCCAGAGCGTTAGATGCTCCCCATTCTGATAAACAAGCACAAAGTCTGGTGGATGCTGAGGAAGGCAGCTGAGCATGTGTGTCATGTGAGCACACTGTATGTGCAAGTGAGTATGTGTACACGCATGTGTATATGTGTGGTACGAAGGAGTGTCAGCATGTGCTGGCATTTTCGTGCCTGGCCCATGGACCTGCTGGGCTCCTTGTTCACCGTTTCCCTTCTCTGCCCTTCCCTGTCCACAGCCACTGTTAGGTCAGACGGGGCTCCCGCAGGGCCCATCTGAGCAGAAGGTAGCTGTGGTGACCGTGGATGGCTGTGACACGGGGGTGGCCCTGCGTTTCGGAGCTGTCCTGGGCAACTACTCCTGTGCTGCCCAGGGCACCCAGGGTGGCAGCAAAAAGTGAGCTGGGAAGGGGGCTGAGGCATGGGGTGTAGTATGGGGTGTGGCAGTGGGGGAGGGTTGAGAGGGTAGGCCTTAGGGGACCCTGAAATGGAAACCAGTCCGGATGGGGGCCTTCCCTCATTGTGCTTCCCTCAGCCTTCTGCAGGGGTCAGGGTTGGGGGTGGAAGCGGCAAGATTTAGGGCCTTGAGCAGGGTCTTGTGGAGTGGTCCCGGGAAGGGTGGGGACCAGATGAGAGCGGCTCCAGGTCGGGGTGCCTCCCTTCGCCTGTGCTGTTCTTCAGGGTCCCGTGGGCTCCTGTCTCGGCCCTTCCCCACTCTAGCCTGGTGGCAGGGAGAGGGGAGAAGGAAGAGCCAGGAGCTCCCCCATCTGCCACCACTTTTGCTCATGTGGCCACCATTTTTGCTTCACCAGGTCTCTGGATCTGACCGGGCCCCTGCTGCTGGGCGGGGTACCTGACCTGCCCGAGAGCTTCCCTGTCCGGACGCGGCACTTTGTGGGCTGCATGAGGAATCTGCAGGTGGACAGCCGGCATGTGGACATGGCTGACTTCGTCGCCAACAATGGCACCGTGCCTGGTATGGGAGCCTGGGCCAGGGGCGAGGCCAGGAGCCCAGGGCAGAAGGGAGGGCTGTGCCTGGTGTGGGGACGTGCTGGGGGGTTCAGAGGCCCCTCCGCTACAGGTTTACTGTTTGGAGCCCCGACCGAGCCCCCTGCTCTCCTTTCTAGGCTGCCCTGCCAAGAAGAACGTGTGTGACAGCAGTACTTGCAACAACGGGGGTACCTGCGTGAACCAGTGGGATGCGTTCAGCTGCGAGTGTCCTCTGGGCTTCGGGGGCAAGAGCTGTGCCCAGGGTAGGGGAGGCAACCAGAGAAGCCAAGGCCTGGGAGCTGTCGACAATGCTGGGAACGCTGGCAGGGTCGGGGCAGGCACTGGGCAGGGCCCAACCACGCTGGGCTGTGGGTGGAAAAGCATGTCTAGGCAGAGCCCTGAGAGGGGAGCACAGGAGACAAAGGGCCCAGTCAGTGGCAGGCCTGGGCACAGTGTGGGGCGGGCCCAGGACAGGTAAACGCTCTGGAGGGCGGGGCCTGCAAGGGGAGTGGGCACTAGGAGGCCTGCCCTGCCTCCCCGGGGAACCACCGCCTCTGAGCATCATACCCCCCGGGGCACTTGGCTGCTCCGCCCATCACAGTCTACCTTTATCTGCCTCCCCAGAAATGGCCAACCCACAGCGCTTCCTGGGCAGCAGCCTGGTGGCCTGGCACGGCCTCTCGCTGCCCATCTCCCAGCCCTGGCACCTCAGCCTCATGTTCCGCACGCGCCAGGCCAACGGTGTCCTGCTGCAGGCTGTCACCAGAGGGCGCAGCACCATCACCCTGCAGGTGATGCCAGGAGGGGTGGGGGGCGGGCGGGCCCTGACCCTGGCTGAAGTGCTTCCCGGAGGCTGGCCAGGAGGCTGGCCAGAGATGGCTGGGCAGGGTCTATCCTTTGCCGGAGGAAGAGGCAGCTAGAGCTGTTTGTTGGATCACTGCTGCCACCTCTCGGCCCTGAGAGAAATAATAGGTTTCCCTCTCCAGCCTCGGCTGGCCAGTAGGATGGTGTGGTGGTCTGGGAAGGAGGATGGTGGGCTACAGGAGCCAATTAAGGCAGTCGGCTGACCCTCTTTTCTTTTCTTCTGGTAAAGCTGAGGGAAGGCCATGTGGTACTGAGTGTGGAGGGCACAGGGCTCCAGGCCTCGTCTCTGCAGCTGGAGCCAGGCCGAGCCAATGATGGCGACTGGCACCATGCACAGCTGGCCCTGGGAGCCAGTGGGGGCCCCGGCCACGCCATCCTGTCCTTCGACTACGGGCAGCAGCGGGCAGAGGGCAACCTAGGCCCTCGGCTGCACGGGCTGCATCTGAGCAACATCACGGTCGGGGGAGTGCCTGGGCCAGCCAGTGGTGTGGCCCGCGGCTTCCGGGGCTGTTTGCAGGTGAGCATCCTCCTCTGCCTTCCCCTCCTCACCATCTGGAGGCCAGCGCCACAGAGGGCCAACATCGCTTCTGTCCCCGCCAGGGTGTGAGGGTAAGCGAGACGTCGGAGGGGGTCAGCAGTCTGGATCCTAGCCGCGGGGAAAGCGTCAATGTGGAGCCCGGCTGTAGCCTGCCAGACCCGTGTGACTCGAATCCGTGTCCTGCCAACAGCTACTGCAGTGATGACTGGGACAGCTATTCTTGCAGCTGTGATCCAGGTGTGCCAGGGATCCAGGGAAATGGGCAGGTTGGCGGGGGCCCAGGGACTCCTTTCGGCTCTGCTGTGTGACCTGAGGCCAGTCATGCGACCTCTGGGCCTCATCTCCTGCACTGCAAAGCCATAGCCAGCTGGTATGATTCTCCGAGTGGAAGGAGGTGGATTGAAGGCAAGTTTAAAGAGAGTGCCAGGGGGCACAGCCTGGGTGGCTCAGTGGCTTAGCGCCGCCTTCCGTCCTGGGGGTGGTCCTGGAGACCCGGGATCAAGTCCCACATCAGGCTCCCTGCATGGAATGGAGCCTGCTTCTCCCTCTGCCTGTGTCTGTGCCTCTCTCTCTCTCTCTCTCTGTGTCTCATGAATAAATAAATAAAATTAAAAAAAAAATTAGAGTGCCAGGGCAGGGTGGGTATTGAGCCTCTCTTGTCTTTACGGTTTCAGGTTACTATGGTGACAACTGTACTAATGTGTGTGACCTGAACCCATGTGAACATCAATCCGTGTGTATCCGAAAGCCCAGTGCCCCCCACGGCTACACCTGCGAGTGTCCCCAAAATTACCTTGGGCCATATTGTGAGACCAGGTAAGTGGACCAGGGCATGCTGCAGCAGGCCCCAGTAGCCACTGCCTGTCTCTGGGGTGTCCCTCGGAGCACCGAGAACCAGGCTGAGCTACAGCCAGCCAGAAGGGCCACATGTGGCTATAGCAGATGGGGGTGGCAGAAGGAACTCATGTCTTCCTGGGCCCTCTCCACAGGATTGACCAGCCATGCCCCCGAGGCTGGTGGGGACACCCCACGTGCGGCCCGTGCAACTGTGACGTCAGCAAAGGCTTCGACCCAGACTGCAACAAGACAAGCGGCGAGTGCCACTGCAAGGTGATAGCTCTGACCTGGGCCTTCGCAGTGGGTGCCTGGGCCCTTGCAGGGAGGCCGTGGAGAGAGCCTTCCTGCAGAGAGCTCCAAGCTATGTGCCCTTGTTCTGATGGTGGGTGGTGGGGAACAGGTGGCCATGGGCTCTTGTGTGTCTGTGGTTTGAGGGCACCCAGGACCGATAACGTTACCGGTGAGCTCTAGGCCAGCTATACTGTTTTTTTGTAGCCTGCTCATCGATCACTGCCTGTCTCTGGGATGTCCCTCAGAGCACCGATTTGGTGACCTCAAATCGTTACCAGTTAAATATTTTGAATACCACTCCTGGGGAGACCTGAAGTCAGCGAGCCTCTCCCTAAAGGGACCACCACCAAAAGAACCCATGAGCATCCCGGAGAGAGAGCCTGAGCCAATGACCCACGTCCTCTGTCCTCCCTCTCAGGAGAACCACTACCGGCCCCCTGGCAGCCCCACCTGCCTCCTCTGTGACTGCTACCCCACGGGCTCTTTGTCCCGCGTCTGTGACCCTGAGGACGGCCAGTGTCCATGCAAGCCAGGCGTCATTGGGCGCCAGTGTGACCGTTGTGACAATCCTTTTGCTGAGGTCACCACCAATGGCTGTGAAGGTGGGGTTCCTGTAGTGGGTTGGTGGCTGTCCCTCTGTGTGCCAGGGAGGCCAGGCATGGGGGGCTGGTTGCAAGCCTGAGGCTGCTGAGGGAGGGCTGGGAGCCTGAGCACAGCTCCCGGGGGACAGTTGCTCCTGGGTGACCCAGTGTGCTTCCCTGCAGTGAATTACGACAGCTGCCCACGGGCCATAGAGGCTGGGATCTGGTGGCCCCGTACCCGCTTCGGGCTGCCTGCTGCTGCCCCCTGCCCCAGAGGTTCCTTTGGTAGGTGCTGGAAGCCTCGAATGCAATATTGTGGACTCAGCCTCTCATCGCTGGGACGAGGGTGGGAAGCCCCTGACTGCAAATCCTGGGACCTCTCTCTGGTGTCCAGGTCCTAGAGACCCCATGTCCCATTCTTCCTTGGCGCACTGTTTCTCTGCTCCCAAGGTTGCCAGAATAAAGGGCACCTATATCTTGAATTTTTAGCAAAAAATGCTGAAAGACCCACAGTGTGCCTGCCATAGGGCTGGGTCCTAGAGATTCGAAGATGAATCACACAGGGTTCCCATCCTCCACTCACCACCTGGAAGGGCAGTGATGCCACTGGAAAGGCAGTTAGGGGAGTTGGGGGTGTTGGGTGCTCTTCCAGGGGACACAGCGCTGGGATGGGGGCTGGTGCTGGTCCTTGGATTGATGATGAACAGAGAGGGGCAGAGAGCACCAAGGGGCGGCTGCAGAGGGGTAACCATGTCTGGGGGCTTGAGGAGAACATATGCCCCGTACTCCTATAGTCCTTGTTCAGGCCCATCATGCAGAGGCTTTAGCTCTAGTGTTCTCTGCACCTGTCTTCCTCTTCTCACCTGGACTACAGGAAGGCAGGGCCCCTGTGTGCTTGTCTTCTATCTCTGGCCTATGAGGTGCTGGCCCCCAGGAACTCAGAGAGGTCCCTGAAGCCTCCTGTGTCTCTCCTGAGGCCTGTCCTCTGGGCTTCCTTCCCCCAGGGACTGCCGTGCGCCACTGTGATGAGCACAGGGGGTGGCTCCCCCCAAACCTTTTCAACTGCACATCAGTCACCTTCTCAGAGCTGAAGGGCTTTGTAAGTGAACCTCCTCATCTCTAGCTCCTCTCTCCCCTCCCTGCTGCCAGCTTTGAGAAAGGGGCTTCTGGAATTCCATGCCCTGCCTCCTGGGGCCTCCACATGGAGTGGTCATTTCTCCCCTTTCCTGAGGCCCCTTTATTCCTGAGTTCCAGGTCTGCCCTCTGGGGACCTCACTGCCGCCCTCCTGTGCTGATTTCCCTTGCTCCCTGTCCTGTCTGGCTCCATCCTAGGCTGAGCGGCTGCAGCGGAACGAGTCGGGTCTGGACTCTGGGCGCTCCCAGCGACTGGCTCTGCTTCTGCGCAACGCCACCCAGCACACGGCCGGCTACTTTGGCAGTGATGTCAAGGTGGCCTACCAGCTGGCCACACGGCTGCTGGCCCACGAGAGTGCCCAGCGGGGCTTTGGACTGTCCGCCACACAGGACGTGCACTTCACTGAGGTGGGGCTTGGATGGGGCAGGGCTGGCACCTTAAATGGGGGTCATGGTGAGTGAGCCTATTGCCAGGGCCACTTGGGGGCCTTCCCTACCTTTAGGAAGGGACTTCCTAGCTGGCATGAGGCCTCCAGGAGCTCCCTTGAGCCATGGAACTTAGAGTATCTCTTTGCAGCCCTTTTCCTAGTAAGGTGCTAATAGAACTGAATGTTTGTGGGGGGCCTGGTGTGACCCGGTTCCTTGGAGCAGAGGCCCTGCCCACTGTGCCAGGGTGGGGAGAATCAGCATCTAGTACATATGTGGGGGTCCAGGCCCAGGACCCGGAAGCTCTTAGTTGGGGAATGAGGAGGGAAGGTTTGTGGTTAGGGTGGGTAGCCGGGGCTGGTCTCGGCACAGGTGAGGCCTGGTGGTGGGGTTGAGAAGGTGTGGGGCTACAACACCGTGACTGTGCCCCCCCTAGAATCTGCTGCGGGTGGGCAGTGCCCTCCTGGATGCGGCCAACAAGCGGCACTGGGAGCTGATCCAGCAGACGGAGGGTGGCACCGCCTGGCTTCTCCAGCACTACGAGGCCTATGCCAGCGCCCTGGCTCAGAACATGCGGCACACCTACCTGAACCCCTTCACCATTGTCACACCCAACATTGGTGAGACTGGGTCAGGGAAGGGTTTGTAGAGAGAATCCCTGGCAAAGGTGGCCATGCTGCGGGCCTACCTGCTTGACCCAGGGTCTGACCTGTGACCCTCTCCCTAGTCATCTCTGTAGTTCGCTTGGACAAAGGGAACTTTGCTGGGGCCAAGCTGCCCCGCTATGAGGCGCTGCGGGGGGAGCGGCCCCCAGACCTTGAGACAACGGTCATCCTGCCTGATTCTGTCTTCAGAGGTCAGTGGGAAGCTAAAGGGTGGGTCAGGGGTCAGGCTGGGGCATCTGTGCAGGGCCCAGCTGAGTGGACAGTGTCCCGATCCCAGAAACACCCACCGTGGTCAGGCCCGCGGGCCCTGGAGAGCCCCAAGAGTCAGAGGAGCTGGCGCGGCGTCAGCGGCGGCACCCAGAGCTGAGCCAAGGTGAGGCTGTGGCCAGCGTCATCATCTACCGCACTCTGGCCGGGCTGCTGCCCCACAACTATGACCCGGACAAGCGCAGCCTGAGGTGAGCAGCTAGGGAGATGCAGGGTGGGTGGGCGTGTGGGTTGGGTGGCTGAGTGCTGAAGCCTAGAGAGAGGCCAGGGGTTGGAGGCACCCCCGAGTGATGCAGAGATGCGTCCCTTCAGCCACTAGACTGCCATAGTGACTGTATACCTGCCTGTTCCTCATCAGAGTCCCCAAACGCCCGGTCATCAACACGCCCGTGGTGAGTATCAGTGTCCATGACGATGAGGAGCTTCTGCCCCGAGCCTTGGACAAACCGGTCACCGTGCAGTTCCGGCTGCTGGAGACGGAGGAGCGCACCAAGCCCATCTGTGTCTTCTGGAACCACTCCATCCTGTGAGCCTGCACTGCCCTACCTCCAAGGCTTTGGGCGGAGAGCCAGGCCTCCCCGGGTGCCTTACCCTCCTTATCTCCTGATCCCGCCTTCCTCACGCAGGGTCAGTGGCACGGGTGGCTGGTCAGCCCGAGGCTGCGAGGTCGTCTTCCGCAACGAGAGCCATGTCAGCTGCCAGTGCAACCACATGACGAGCTTTGCCGTGCTCATGGATGTGTCCCGGCGGGAGGTTGGACCCACCACGGGGCAGGGGGCAGCTGTGGAGCTAGGGGTGGGAGCCCAGGGTGCGGGGCTGGATGCTAAGGCCCCGCCCCTCCTAATTCTCTGGGCCTCCTGCCACCCGCTCTGCAGAATGGAGAGATTCTGCCGCTGAAGACACTGACATACGTGGCCCTAGGGGTCACCTTGGCCGCTCTGCTGCTCTCCTTCCTCTTCCTCACCATCCTGCGTGCCCTACGCTCCAACCAGCATGGCATCCGACGGAACCTAACTGCTGCTCTGGGCCTGGCTCAGCTGGTCTTCCTCCTAGGAATCAACCAGGCTGACCTCCCTGTAAGTTGTCTTCCCTCACCCAGACGCTGTCCACAACCTGCCGTCCTCTCGGGAGTCCTCCCCAGCTCCCTGCTCCTGGTCCCTGCTCCGGTTCTGCTAGAACCCAGCCCGGCACCCAGCCCATGGTTTCCCCTTCTCCAGCTCCCCCTCACTTCCCTGGCACCCTAGAAGTACCTTCCTCTGGCCCACACCTCCCGAAGCACCACCTGACACTCCGACCTTCCCTGCTGCCTAACAAGATAGAATCCGTGCTCTGGGTGCACCCTGGTCACTGACCTGGCATGGCCGGGCCCCCCAGTTTGCTTGCACAGTCATTGCCATCCTGCTGCACTTCCTGTACCTCTGCACCTTCTCCTGGGGCCTACTGGAGGCCCTGCACCTCTATCGGGCCCTCACCGAAGTGCGTGACGTCAATGCTGGCCCCATGCGCTTCTACTACATGCTGGGCTGGGGCGTGCCCGCCTTCATCACAGGTACATCCCACCCCTTCCTCAGCCTGAGGTTCTACATCTCTAGGCTTTGGGTCTCCCTTCGTGCCCTATTCTCCCCACCCACATCCCCATTCCCCGGTCTGAGTTCTCTCAGCCCCCCAAGGCTCCCCACCAGGGGCTGGGGCTCCCCCCACCCATCCTGGAGAGGTCAGTGTTGACACATGGTGGGTGGAATCCTCAATCCTTGGCACCCCGGCCCTGTGAGCCCACGTGATACCTGATCAATTCCCAAGGCCCCACCACCCCTTCCCCTGCTGTTGTCACCATACCCCCAGGTCTGGCTGTGGGCCTGGACCCTGAGGGCTATGGGAACCCTGACTTCTGCTGGCTCTCCATCTATGATACGCTCATCTGGAGCTTTGCTGGCCCCGTGGCCTTCGCTGTCTCGGTAGGTGCTAGAAAGTGGGGTGAGCAGGCTGCATGTGTCCTTAGGACCTGGGCCCCCGTGGGGTGGGTACAAGCTGCCTGTCCCCTGACGATTCCCCCCACCCCCTCCCCTGCTAGATGAGTGTCTTCCTGTACATCCTGGCGGCCCGTGCCTCCTGTGCTGCCCAGCGGCAGGGCTTTGAGAAGAAAGGCCCTGTGTGAGTACAGGGGGCGGGTGCCTGGGCAGCGGGCTGGGGGCAGGCCTGGGTGTAGGAGGCCACTGGGCTCACAGCCTGTCTGTCTCCAGCTCGGGCCTGAGGCCGTCCTTTGCTGTCCTCCTGCTGCTGAGCGCCACGTGGCTGCTGGCGCTGCTCTCTGTCAACAGCGACACCCTCCTTTTCCACTACCTCTTTGCTGCCTGCAATTGCGTCCAGGTACCTGGCCCAGCCCCATGGAGATGGGTGGAGGGGGTGCGGCTCGGCTGTGGGGGGGCCACACACGCACTTAGCTGCTGCCGCCTCTTGTCCACCAGGGCCCCTTCATCTTCCTCTCCTACGTGGTGCTTAGCAAAGAGGTCCGGAAAGCACTCAAGTTTGCCTGTAGCCGCAAGCCCAGCCCTGATCCTGCACTCACCACCAAGTCCACCCTGACCTCGGTGAGGGAGCTGGGGACGGGGAGGTGGAGGGGTCTGAGGCGGGGAGGAAGAGGCAGGAGCCCCATGGAGCTCCTTGTCTGTGCCTTTGCCCCACCTCATCTTCCTCCTTACATCCTTTCCTGGAAGGAGGAAGGGGTGGTGAAATGGTATGTGAGGCCCGGGAAGAGAGGGCTGGGGGTGGGGTGGGGAGGAGGATTTTGACTCAGGAGAAATGGGAGTGGATGGAACTAGGAGGCATAAGGCGAGGAAGTGGACAAGATGGGATCCAGCCATGGATACCCAGCATCTGAGAATACTTGGCGAATCTTGGTAAACTTTCTGTCTGCCAGCACATTCTTGGGAGATAATTCCTTATACCATTTTTACCAGGAAGCCCTCATAGCCGAGTCCGGGGTACTTGGGGCGCATAGGGCTGGCACGGTTATGGCTGAGCAACAGCCACTACTGGGCCCTATACGGAGGGGGCAGCAGAGACGGGCTTCTCTCTTCTAGACCTGGGCGTGTGGGAGGTAGACCTCAGGGCAAGCTCCCTCGGCCCCTCCACTCGCCACCCTTCCCCCGTCCCACTTCCCTGCTTACTGAGCTCTCTGTCCCCTGCCTAGTCCTACAACTGCCCCAGCCCCTATGCGGACGGGCGGCTGTACCAGCCCTACGGAGACTCAGCCGGCTCTCTGCACAGCGCGAGCCGCTCGGGCAAGAGTCAGCCCAGCTACATCCCCTTCTTGCTGAGGTGAGCCCTGGTGTTGGGAGCACCAGCAGAGGGAGAAGAGCCCACGCATGTTGGAAGCCAGGCCGGCCAGGCTGGGAGTTGACTAGCTCATAGGGTGGCAGCTTCCATTAGAAGCAGGAGGGGGCAGCCCGGGTGGCTCAGCGGTTTAGCGCCGCCTTTGGCCCGGGGCCTGATCCTGCGGACCAGGGATCGAGTCCCATGTCGGGCTCCCTGCAAGGAGCCTGCTTCTCCCTCTGCCTGTATCTCTATTCCTCTCTCCCCCCCTCTCATGAATAAATAAATCTTTAAAAAAAAAATCAGGAGGGGCACCAGGTGGGAACTGGGAAATCAGGGAGAGAGAAGAGAATGGGACACCGGGCAAGGTGATGGGTGACCCCTCCAGCATGGTCTTGTCTTCTCAGGGAAGAGTCTACACTGAACCCTGGCCAAGGGCCCCCTGGCCTGGGGGACCCAGGCAGCCTATTCCTGGAAGGTCAAGACCAGCAGCATGGTGAGAAAGGAAGCTCCTGCTGGCCAGTGGGGGGCAGCTGCCTGGCTTTTGTGGAGGGTGTGCAGAGGTGGGTGGGTCCGCTCTGATCTCTCCCTCATCTCCCAGATCCTGACACAGACTCTGACAGCGACCTGTCCCTGGAAGATGACCAGAGTGGCTCCTATGCCTCTACTCACTCATCAGACAGCGAGGAGGAGGAGGAGGAGGAGGAGGAGGAGGAGGAGGCCGTCTTCCCTGGAGAGCCGGGCTGGGACAGCCTGCTGGGGCCTGGCGCTGAGAGGCTGCCATTGCACAGTACCCCCAAGGGTGGGCCAGCGCCAGGGCCGTGGCCTTTGAGGGGCAGTGGGAGGGGAGAGAGCCAGGGATTCCCTGGGTGGTGACTTTCCTAGTTGTCTGCCTTCTCTGGGCCTTATGGACTTCCTTTCTCCACCAGATGGGGGCTCAGGGCCGGGGAAGGCCCCCTGGCCGGGAGACTTTGGGACCACAGCAAAGGAGAGTAGTGGCAATGGGGCCTCCGAGGAGCGCCCGTGGGAGAATGGAGATGCCCTGCCTCGGGAGGGGTCCCTTGGCCCCCTCCCAGGCCCCTCTGCCCAACCTCACAAAGGTGAGTGGGGCATGACCGGCTGCCATGCTCCCCCGGCCAGCAACCTCACATTTGTCCTGTGGCTGGTAGGGCTCTCTAGGGCAGCCCCATGATCCTACCGCCTGCTCCTCATGGCGCCTGCCCCCTCCGCCCTCCCACCCTGGCCCACAGGCATCCTCAAGAAGAAGTGTCTGCCCACCATCAGTGAGAAGAGCAGCCTTTTACGGCTACCCCTGGAGCAAGGCACAGGGTCTTCTAGGGGCTCCTCAGCCAGCGAGGGCAGCCGGGGCGGGCCCCCTCCCCGCCCTCCACCCCGGCAGAGTCTCCAGGAGCAGCTGAATGGGGTCATGCCCATCGCCATGAGCATCAAGGCGGGCACGGTGGATGAGGACTCGTCGGGCTCCGAGTGAGTGGGTCTGGCTGGGTGGGACAGGGTGCGGCCCCACAGAGGCCCTGGCTGGGCTCAGAGCGGCTTCTGGGCCTCCCTGGGCTGCCCTGGCAGGCGGTTGGGGGGTGAATGGGCCGGTGTAGCCCAGCTCCACCATGACCTTCCCCCAAACCGTGGAGCCCGGCTCAGCTTGGCCTGCAGCAGGCACAGTGAGGGAGGGTGGGGAGCTGGGGTTGCTTTCCTGTTTCCTCCTCCTGGTGAAAGCTTCTCACTGTCTTCTCGGCTCTGACTAATTCGCTGTCTGCCTTTTCTGTCACTTTCCTTTCCTGCCTCTCCAGATTTCTCTTCTTTAACTTCCTGCATTAACCCTGGGCCGGTGGTTCCTACACCCCTGAGGCTCCCTTACCTTCCCCAGCTGCACTCATGCCCCTACTCCTGTCTTGTGCTTTATCCTGCCCCTGCTCCCCAACGCCTGCCCGCAGCAGCGATGAAACGTCCATCTGAGGAGCCCGGGCCTTGCCGGGAGGGGTCGCACCCCACCTAAGGCCATCTAGTGCCAACTCCCTCCCCCACCATCCCCTTCACTGCACTTTGGAACCCTGGGGCCAACATCTCCAAGACAAAGTTTTTCAGAAAAGAGGAAAAAAAGAATTTAAAAAAGGATCTCCACTCTTCATGACTTCAGGGATTAATTTTTTTTATATGCTGGAAACTGACTCCCCTTCCCCTTCCCAAAGAGGATAGGACCTCCCAGGATACTTCCCAGCCTCTCCTCGGTTTCCCATCTGCTGTGCCTCTGGGAGGAGAGGGACTCGTGGGGGGCCTGCCCCTCATTTGCCATCACCAAAAGGAAAGGACGAAGCCACGCGCACCCAGGGCATCGGGCCCTGTGGGCTGCACCCCGGCGGGCCTCAGTATGGCGAGGGCGGCCAGGGCGAAGGCATGCCGCACCCTGCCTGTGCTGTCCCGCCCAGGAACTGAAAAGGCCCTGTCTGGCAAGGGGGCAGGACTCCGCGCCCCCCAAACCCCCAAATGCTGCATGAACACATTTTGAGGGGAACCCGTGCCCCTGGGCGGAGGCCGGGCCACCCCAGTCCCTCTCCCTTCCCTGGACTCTGGCCACGTGCTGCAGCCCAGGCGTTTGCTCAGTTTGCTGACCCAAAAGTGCTTCATTTCCCTGCCTGACCCGCCCGGGGAAGGCCAGTCATGTGTTCAGTTGCGCTTCTTTGCTGTGCGGTGGGGGTGGGACGGGGAGGAAGAGTAAATTCAGGGCTGGCTCGGTTGCCCCCCAGAAGTCTCGAGCACAGGTCTCAAGTCTGGGTGCTGTTGTCCACCCCACCCCCCCACCGCCCAAGATCAGGCAAATGCCACTTTGTCTGACCTGCTGTGGCCTCTGAGACACGTTTGATTTTTAAACCCTTTTGGGAATGGGCTCTCTTCTTCAAAGGACCGGGTCCTGTTCCTCTTTCTGCCCCCATCCGGCGCCCATTCCCAGCTCCCTGCGAAGAGAGAGTTAATATATATTTTTATTTATTTGCTTTTTGTGTTGGGATGGGTTTGTGTCCAGTCCCAGGGGTCTGATGTGGCCGAGACAGGTTGGGTGTGTGCCCAGCAGCCCTGGCGAGGGGCCTGAGGCCCTCCCCTTGTCCTAGGCTGTCACCTCCCGCCTCCTCTCCTCCCGCCGCCGTCTTAGTTTGCCAACCGCTGTTTGAGGTACCATTTGCGCTGAGCATGTTTTACGGATTTGTCACTGACTTTACTCTGGAGCAGGTGGCTAGAAAAAGAGGCTATGGGTGGAAAAAAAAGTACCTATTTCTCATTTGTAAGGCTGGTTGCTGGCTTTTCTGCCATGGATTCTCCCCGCGAACTCTCCCCTCAGCAATTCCTACAAAGAGTTAAAAATTTAACTGGTTTTTAACTACTGATGACTTGACTTAAAAAATACAAAGATGCTGGATGCTAACTTGATACTAACCATCAGATTGTACAGTTTGATTGTTACTGTAAATACAGTAGGGTTTTGTGTTTGTTTTTTCATTTCCCCATACTACTGAATAAACTCTAGTTCTGTGCGGGTTGAGCACTGTCATCATGTGCTTCTGTGCAGTGCTCTGGAAAATAAGAGCAGCCAGGGTCCTAGGAGGGCTGGGGGACAGGGGCCTCGGATGTCAAGCGGCCACTGAGCTAGCCCTGCTACTGACATCCCAGCAGTGCTCCCTGGATGGCCTCATCAGCACAGAGCCCATGTCCTAGCATGTCCAAGGAGGATGTGGCAGGTGGCAGGAAAGGCTCTTTCTCCCCAGCACTGGAGGGACTTGTGTTCCTGGAGAGGCTGCAAAGAGCAGGCAGGTTTTCAGTGCAGCCCCTTAGGGCTGAGCCCTGGGGACAGAACTCAGGAGGCAGGGAGAGCAGAGGTCAGTGGCTGAGTGGCTCAGTGACGTGGTATCTCCTGACGCCACTCCTCTTGGGCCATTTTGTGTGTTCTACCGTTGGAAATGAAGTGACAGTTCACACTCAAGCCACCTATATGTTCTGCAACATTACTCCTATTCCCAAGTGTTGTGTTTTTCAAAGGTCTGTTCAGCAAACTATTTAGGGGGTTAATATGGGGGCAGTAGAGGGTGGTGATTAAGAGCACAAACCTCCAGACGGCTGAGTGACTTAATCTCTCTGGGCCTTAGTTTCTCTGCCTGCAAAACGAGTATGATAATAGCAACCGCCTAATTGAGCTTTTATGAGAATTAAATGAGTTAACACACGTAAAGTGCTTAGAACAGTTCACAGTGCATAGTAAGAGGCCAGTGAATGTTGGCTTCCCTCATTGTTGCTACTGGGGGGAGGGGGAAGGGCTACAGTGCATAAAGAGAAAAACAGCCAGATCCGAAGGGCAGGAAGTAAGCAGGTAGCTGCCCAGGGGGGCAGCTGTGCAGGCGGGCAAGGTGGGGGTTGCGAAATTCCAGACTGACCCAAAAGGGGAAAGGAACATGCCTCGTCCTTTCTGGCCACCAGGTGGCAACAGCCTGTGGGTCTGCCACTCATTTTGCCTCCCAAGCCACACATGTGCCATCTGCTGGCCACACCTCAGGGCTTGCCTAGGCGTGCGGGCACCCCATCAGGGAGTCACGACCAGCCCTCCTCACCAGACGCCAGCGCAGGTCTCAGCTGGAGAACACACCTGAGGTTTTCTTGCCTCTGCTGGATTTCTCCAGAGCCAAGTACTCAGTTTGTTTCCACATCCCCTCCCCCAGCTCAATTCTTAGAATCCCGGAGGCTGTAGGAGTTGTTGCAAGAGGCTCAGGGAGAGGGTGCATGCCTAGGCGGCTGCCACTGTGATACAGGTGAATGTGTTCAGTGAACCCGAAGATTAGCCACAAACGAGAAGACAGCAGTGGAGGCCTCTCTGTCTGGGGCAGGACATTTCGGTGCCTACATAGGATGCTGATGGGCATATATATGTGGGAGGCAGCGAGGTGGGGGGGGCCTCAGCTGACACACCACTTCCTCTACTCAGTTGCCTACTGGCTTCCTTAAGTCATCACCTGGCCTTCAAAGAGAGAAGTTCTCTCAAAACTCAGAAGAAATCAGGGGCACCTGGGTGGCTCAGTCGGTGAAGCATCTCACTCGGTTCCAGTTCAGGTCGTGAGATCGAGCCTCATGTCGAGCTCCCACATCAGGCTCCATGCTTAATATAGAGTCTACTTAAGACTCTTTCCTTGTCCCTTTGCCCCTACTTCCACCCCCTGGTGCTCTCTCTCTCTAGCATAAATAAATTTTTTTTTAAGATTTTATTTATTTATTCATGAGAGACACAGAGAGGCAGAGACACAGGCAGAGGGAGAAGCAGGCTCCACATGGGGAGCCCGACATGGGACTCGATCCCGGGACCCCAGAATCACGCCCTGGGCCGAAGGCAGGTGCTAAATCACTGAGCCACCCAGGGATCCCAAGCATAAATAAATCTTTAAAAAAAAGTGGGGGGGAATCCCTGGGTGGCTCAGTGGTTTAGCGCCTGCCTTTGGCCCAGGGCACGATCCTGGAGTCCCGGGATCGAGTCCCACATGGGGCTCCCAGCATGGAGCCTGCCTCTCCCTCCTCCTGTGTCTCTGCCTCTCTCTCATTCTATCATAAATAAATAAATAAATAAATCTTTAAAAAAAAAAAAAAAAAGCAACAACAACCAAGGAATTGGTTCTGGTTGCAAGTCAATGGCTATGAGAATAAGGGAGACCCTTAGTGAAATCTGTTAAATGAGTCTGTCATTCATTCAACAACCCCTCACCAATATTTTTCAACAAATGAAATTCTATACCACATACAAATCATAACATTAGGCACAGCAGAGGTTTATAAAACCTAGTGTCAGCCCTCAGGTCCAGGACCAACCATTCTAATGATATAAGGCAGAACGTGACAAGGTGTTCCAGGGTCTTCTGCTGAAGCAGTCTGCAAAACTGAATGCCAGGGTACCCACCAAAGGGTCCCCTCATCTCATCAGTACAGTCGACTAGATGTTGAAGCATTCTCAGAAGGCTCCGTGCTCTTGCCAGAAAAGGACACCCAAGCTTAAGATATAAATAATAATTTGACCAAGACCCTGCCTTGATAGCCTCACTCACATATTTAGCTTGATCTGGACCTTTCGGTAACATATGAGTCCTGGAAGAAAGCAGCTTATTCCCATCTAATGCCAACAAAGCTCCTTCAGCCTATTTAGTCCCTAGCCAGGGAAGTTTATCCCGGCTCCCCCATCAGAATAATAGTTTACAACAAATTTGTTTGAAATTGGAGAATTTACTTTCACATATACAGAGATTAGAAAAATACATTCACTTTATTTTAGAAAAACGCAGACCAATGTAAGCTTATTGTCAACTGGCCTCTTAGGAGTCATAGAATTCACAGGAAACAAGTTCTGGAGGCCAGGTGCCTGCCTCTGCCTCTCCAAACAGGCCTGCGTCCAGTAGAGGATGTGATTCAGGGCCACTCCTCAGAGAGCAAGGAGGTTAGCTACAGAGGCCAGCTACAGAGGCCATTCACATGTAAATGTCCAGTGAACCAATGCCTGGGAAGATTATCAAACTCTCTGGGACTGAACACAAGAGTGGGGGTGGATGAGGACAGACTATTTTCCCGCATTTCTCATTTTCTGCTTGTTATTTCACTGTTGGGAGGTGACCTCTTTTCCCTAATCCTCTTTGGACCCACAGGGTTTGATTCCCCTCCAGCTCAACCCTAATCCACCCCATCTCCCATCTCTTTATTCCTGGGGCACCAGCCCTAGTGGCATCTCTTCCTCCTGCTTCTGGGCCAGAATCTGCTAGAGTCAGGGCCTGTCTTCCACGGAAGGGCTTGCGAGGCTGAGTATAGGTGAGCCCAGGCAGTGACTGTAGTGGTTTGCTACTGAATTCTTGCTTGCTGTCCTGATCTCTTTACCTAAAGAGTCAGAAGGAAGAGCTGCTTTAAATTGTCCCGGCTGAGTTCAAGTTTCTCAGGGAAGGAAGAAATGGGACTCCCTACCCCTCCAGGCTCCCCTCCTCATCCCCATCTTGCCACACAAGACTCAGGGCTCATGCGCATAACATTTCTGGAGCCCAGATGACAGGGGAGAGAGAGCATCTCAACCAGTCTTACCTGGTAGGTCCTGGGACTGCAACTTTCTTGGGAGGCTGCAGATTGCTACGAGTGGCACCAGAGACAGGAAGATTCAGTCTCTGGGTAACAGGAACTTGAGGGTTGACAAAAGAAATGAGTTAGAGAGTTCAAGTGACCTTCTCAGAGTGAGTTTCTTGCCACCCAAGGTAAAAAAAATAATAATAATAATGTATTTGAAAACCAGGGTTCAAACTCTGCCCGGGCCCACATCCTCTCTCTAACTCAGTATCCTCATCTTCAAATTGAGTTGTAATGAAGACAGACAGAGAAAGTGGTTACTGTGCCCAGCTCTGGGACGGCGCATTCAAGTTGGGCAACGGTAAGCATTCTTCCACCTGATTTCCAACTGTTATGTCCACTCTTCCTCACCTCTGTGCCCTGCAGCGCTTGGTCGTGGAAGTCCTTTCCGAGTTGGCAGAGAGGCTGGAGGCAGGGCACCTTTGCTAGGTGGTACACTCCGGCTGGTGAGTGGCATTCGGCTGGCAGGCCTGGGGATGGCCGAGGGAACAGGCAGTCGACTGGAAGGCTTGGCAGCTGCTCCCTGTGGCCGAGAGAGGCGCTGAGAGTTGCCGGTTGGAGGCTGTGGGGCCAAGACTGGCCTGACAGGCGCAGGCGGACCTGGTGGAGAGGAGTAGAGGAATTTTAGCATCAGCTTCACATCCTTTCCCCTCACATTCACCCACAGCTTTGCTGCCCAAGCCTTCTCACTTGCTGTTGCTCTCCCACTGGGGCCAGCTTTGCTCCGGATTGGAGGAGTGGATCGGGCAAGAGGAGAAGACGCTGGGCTTTTGGATCCAGGGAACAGATTGCAAGTGGGTGACTCCTGAAATACAAAGAGAGAAAAAATAGGACTAGAATGGAAAAAGAATCTGTTCTGCTGGCTGTTGGAGAAATAAGAGGTGGAGAGTTGTCTAGATCCCAGTAAGGAAGAGCAGACTTTTGCCAACATCATCATCCTCACCAATACCATTTATCACGAGCTTATTATAAACACTATAGAAAAAAAAAAAACCACTATAGAGATATGTGCAGTCACTGTGATACAGTAAGTGCTTTGCTTATGGTATTTTGCTTAATTCCAACAATTCTGAGGTAGAATTTTACTATCTCCATTTTACCAACAAGGAAACCACTCTGGCTGTACCAAATCACACACTGTATCTGAGGGCATATGTCCAACCCAGACCCTCCAAACTCACCCTCTTCACACTCGAAGGCCTCTTTCCAGATGTTGCCCGAAGAGCCCTGACTGACCCCTTCTTATCGCTGCTCCGGAGTCGAGGTGTCAGGCTGCTTGGGGAGGGGGTGCTCCGAGTCAAAGAACTCACAGTGGGCAGCAGGTCTCGGACTGGACTGTCTTTCAGCACAAAGGTCTCCCGTCGAGGGCTGGGCTTCACCTTGCGAGGCCCCAGGCTCTCACCTGTGCTGTCCTGCTCCTGCAGGGCACACTGCTCCAGCTGGGCTGCCAGCCGGTTGGCCTCGTGGAGAATCTCCTCCAGCTTCTCTGGACTAAGGGGGCCTAAGCTGAGCCTCACCCCTGGGGGTGCTGGGGCCACTGCATTTGGGTCACTTCGATTGGAGAGTCCTCTTCGGAGGGGTTTCTCTGGAGTCACCAACACTGCTACGTCCTCCTCCTCCTCACGACTGAGACAGAGAACAAACCAGGCACCACGCCCACGCAGATGAGAGCAGGAGACTGTGCAAAGGAGACTGGGCAACCTCCCCACCCCACTACAAAGCCAGGGAGACAGCCCCAAACCCTGATGCCCATGCTGGCTGTGAGATCTGGCCTCTAGGTGATGAGACAGACACCCGGTTCTAGGGGGCCTAATATGCCTTGAGCACTTGGCAACATTGGAAATGATGCCAGGATGAAGATGCAACAAATCCACTTACCCTGCTTCTTAACATCCTGAAACCTCATTCCAGCTTATCCGTTTCCCTTCCCCCAGCACTGTCACAGAGGCCCATGTCAACAAGTCACTCAGCAGCCCCACCGCACCCAGCCTGGCTACATCACCAACCCAGACCCCTGAAGCCGGTAATTCAGCTGTAAGGGGTTGGAGACAAAGAGGTATAGTTGGAGGAAAGCAACGAGGTTAGAGGACGGTACCTGTCACACGGCGACAGCCCTCCAAAGTCCAAGGTCTCGTCCGCTATAAACTTCACATCTGTGGGGGAGGAAGGGATGAATGCCAGCCTCCGGTCGCTGCCACGGCTCTCGGTCGCAGCGCCTCATTCTTCCCTTCTTCCTTTCCTTACCTTCCTCCAAATCTTCCATGTTCCCGCCGGCAGGAGCGCGAGTCAGCTGAGACCTGAGCTGGAGAGAAAACGCACCCTTGCTTCAGGTCTCCATCCTGCCCGAGGCTCCCAGCTGCACGCAGGGTGCAAACCAGGGGTGAGGATCACGCTGGGGGTAAAGCAGGGGTCCCAGGAGTAGCACCTGCCCCTGCGACCTTCGGGGAAGGTGCGGAGAGCGCGCCACCCTCCCTCCTCATGCGGCCCAGCCGCCCCGCTACGAGCTGGCCTCTCCTCAACGGGGGCGGCCTGCACGCCCTATCTCCTTCCCCGCCACCATTCTCCGCTTCTTCCTCTCCCCAAATTACCTCTCCACTCCCACGGCACCGCACCCACACCACACCTCCAGGCCACCCTCCGTCTTCACTTTCCGCCCCGCCTCACCTCTTGCAGAAGGCGCCCGCCTCCCACCGCTTAGCCCCGGGAAACAGCCCCGAGGGGGTGGGGCTCCTTTCGAATCTCTCGGGCTCCACCCCCTCCGACCACCTGCGCCCAGTGATTGGTGGATACCAGCATCCCGCCCTCGGGGGCGGGGCGGCGAAAAGCCGCCGGCCGGAAGTCTGCAGGTGGGGGCCGTGCGGAGAGCAGTACTAAGAAAGACTTCATCCGGAGGGCTGAAGCCGGGAAGCCGCGAGCGCGCGCGCGTGCCCGGAAGACCCCCCCCCCAGGAGGCGGGGCCTCGTGACGGCGCGCGACGGACCTGACCAATGAATGTAGGCCTCGCGCCCGGCGAGCTCCTCCCCTTCCCCGCCCCCTCCCCGGCGGTGGGGCCGCGGCTCAGCCGTCTGCCCGAAGACTGGCGCTGCGCCTGAGGAAATTCGCTTCCGGAGGTTTGCTCCTTGTGCAAGCGCCGCGTTTGCCAGGTCTCGTCGGTTGTGATTTTTCCACGTTACGGAAGCAGCGGGACATTGCTGTTCTAGCGCATTGAGGTTCTCTCAGTACATCTTCCATCGTCTTTAAGCGAGGGCATTCGGAACCCGAGGTAGCCGAGGTGTGAAGAGAATCGGCTTTCGGGACGGGGAGGTCTGAGTCCGATTGCCGCGAGGCTCCATGTCAGGAGGCGGGCGGGCTTGAGCGTACTTGACCCCCGGCTTCTCTGCGGGGCGAGGATGCGGAGCGGCAGTCGGTTCGGGGTTCGGGGTTCGAGCTGCCGCCTCGAGTTTTCTGCCGCGTGCCTCGGGGGCTTTTGAGCGTGTTTGCAGCTTGCTGCCTCCCACTGCGAGCTGTGTTTGTGAGGTGCTTAACCCTCCTCCGAGATTTTCTCTTTGTTGTTTACCAGGGGTTGCCTGGGAATAGGCCGAGCCGCCAGCTGACAGGGCTTTTTAGAAGTAGTTCTAAACATTTATCTTTTTGTTTTAGTTTTTAAAGATTTTATTTATTTATTCATGAGGGACACACAGAGAGAGGCATAGACCCAGGCGAGGGAGAAGCAGGCTCCCTGCGGGAGGCCGGATGCGGGACTCGATCCGGACCCGGGGTCACGCCCTGAGACGGAGGCCGACCTCCACCGTTGAGGCACCGGGGGTCCCTGTTCTAAACTTTTAAAAGACCGGCTGGCGAGCTTAGTCTCCAGGGTTGATAACCATCATTTTGGCTATTTATGGGCTTTGGGGGTCCACTTCCTAGACCCCTGAGGTGTGCAGGCGTCAGCGGTTGCTGGGATAAATGCCGCGGCGAGCGCAGGAGCCTGGGAGTTGGTCGGTGCTGAGGGAAAGGGTGGGGAGGCTTGTGTGAAGAGCTGAGAGAAGAGGGTGGCCTGGTCTTCTGCAGGCCTGCTGGTGCGGGTGGAAGCCTAGTTGCTGGCCCTGGGGCTGCCTCGGGTTCTGTGGAGGTGGGAGGACGGGAGCCAGTAGCTTCCCTGTCTCCGGGCAGGTCGTGGCAAAGTCCCGTGGAGGAAGAGAAGCGCTGGGAGCCTGCGTTCCTGCCTTGCCTTGCAGGGAAACCCAGCACTTGCTGCTTCCCCAACCTCGGATGAGCGTCGCAGGCAGTGTTAGCAAATTGGAAGTTGGTTTCTCCTAAGGAAACTCTTCAGTTTCCTGTCACGAAATTATGATTTTGAAAGCTGTTGCAGTACAAGACAAAAAGCAATCGAACTACTTGCTCCTCCATCAGAATAACAACAGAAGCAGAAAATATAGGTTTCAGGCACAAGAGTTCTTTACTCAGCCTCAGCCTCAGGTTTCTACCCTGGGAATTATTTGTCCCCCTCAGCTCAACCTCAAAATGATATGTATGAAGAGATGTTTAAGATTTAGGGTAGTGAGGGACGCCTGCTGGCTCAGCAGTTGGGCATCTGCCTTCAGCACAGGGCGTGATCCTGGGATCCGGGATCAAGTCCCTGGTCGGGCTCCGGGCATGGAGCCTGCTTCTCCCTCTGCCTCTGCCTCTCTCTCTGTCTCTCTCATGAATAAATAAACAAAATCTCAAAGAAAAAAAAAAGATCTAGGGTAGTGAATATGTGAATTAATAAAGAGATTACACCTGCTCCCATGCACATGGTAGGGCTTAGTTCAGAAGGAACTCCATAGTGTTGAATGGATAAATGACAAAATTAAGGATGCCAGCACAATCCTTCTGGAACGTGGAAAGATGAACTATGACAGGAAGTCTGTTCAGAGTATAAGGGATGGCCCTTGAGTACTTCAACAGACAGCAAGGCAGCAAGGAGCTGTGGGCTGAGGCCAGAGGTCTAACTTATCCTGAAGGCATCATAGCTGGGAGTATTCCACTCCTTCCCGACCTAAGCCCTGCTTCAGCTGAGGGGAGGCCTTGTGGCCATCGTGGACCTGACTAGCTGGCTCTGAACTCTGGTCCCCTTCTCTCTCTCCCCTGTCCAGCACTCTCAGCAGGGGGCCTGCAAGGGCATTAGACCCCACCAATAATTTGTGTGGCTACTTTCTCAATTTTCCCAAGATGCTGCATAACTAGTAATGTTCTGAATGCATAGGAGTTAATTTATGACATACAGTGGGTGCCTTGGGAGGCAGTGGGGTTTAATTCTCATAGTGCTCTAGTTGAGAAAGGCTGGAATAGACACTTTGCCTCAACTGAAAATAGACCTTTAGTGTGAACAGAAAAGCCGTTCTCACTCTTCTCCGTCCACCCCTCCCCTCCCCCCGCCGCCAAAATCTTGCCTAAGATTTACTGCCTCCTATAGAAATCTTTTCTTTCTTAAACTCATGATCCCAACCCAGACCACAGTGAAGGTCGCTGGATGAAAGAGAGGAGAGGAAAGAGGGAAGGCTTCAAGTCAGGCCACCTGGGTCAAATCCTAGCTCTGTTACTTACCAGCTGCATGACTTGAAACAGTTGATAAACTTAACTTCCCCATTTAAAAAAATTAAGCCTGACATTCAGTATCTGATGCAGAGAAGGTTGTTTCAGTTACATATTACTGTGTAACAAACCACCCCAATACTTGGTGGCTTGAAACAGCAGCAACCATTCGTCCCATGATTTTACAACTTGGGCAGGCTTGTGCAAGGACCACCTGTCTCTACTCCACAGGGAGTAGATTGGGCTTGACTAGGGCTGAAGGGTCTCAGGTGGCCACACATGTCTAGGGCTGTGGTGCATGTTGGCAGGGATGTTTGGTTGTCCTGCATGTGGCCTCTCATAATTCAGTAATCCGTCCTGAGATTCTTTACATGGGACCTGACTTCAAAAGCAAAAGCAGAAACTACTAGAATTTTTGAGGTCGAGGCCCAGACTGGCACAGCATCACCTCCACTATATTCTTTTTTTTTTTTTTTTAAGATTTATTTATTTATTCATGATAGACACACAGAGAGAGAGGTGGAGATACAGGCAGAGGGAGAAGCAGGCTCCATGCAAGGAACCCGACGTGGGACTCGATCCCGCGACTCCAGGATTGTGCCCTGGGCCGAAGGCAGGCGCTAAACCGCTGAGCCACCGAGGGATCCCCCCCACTATATTCTTTTAGTTAAAGCACGTCACATGGTCAGCCCAGGTTCAAGGGGAAGGGAAATTGACTCTAACTCTTGGTGGAGCACCATGATGAGCACCATGCCCATCCTACCTAGGATGGGAGGAATTGTTGCTATCTTTTGAAGAGTCCATCACAGAATGCCTTTAATATCTTACCTATTATAAGAATGAAAGAATGAAAACAAACATGTAAGCAAGGACATCTCACCTTTTTTCTTTCCCCAG
Organism: Canis aureus; assembly: GCF_053574225.1. Taxonomy (NCBI): domain Eukaryota; kingdom Metazoa; phylum Chordata; class Mammalia; order Carnivora; family Canidae; genus Canis; species Canis aureus. The sequence continues at coordinate 35,081,569 of NC_135618.1, forward strand.
GGCTTAATGAGACTGTGCCAGTTTCGTTAGTATCTCCCAGCCCTCAAATCTTAGTGCTCTGTCTTTGATTAGCTATGTACATGTTTCTGTGTTCTGCTGTCTCTGTCTCTGTGATAGATGTGCATCCTGTTTTCCAGTTTATACTGGAAAGTGCAGAGGAAGGGAGCAAGTCATGTTCAGAATCTCTTTCAGCACCAGGCACTAGATAGAGTTGAATTCAGCTCTGTCATAGACTCTAGACAAAAGGACAGTGTTAGAATCTCTGTGGAAGAGAATGTGGGTATAAGGAAAAAGAGGAGTCTGAGGGTCTGCAGATCCCGTACCATCTGGCTAAAGAATTCCAACTTTCTAAATGGTTTTCCCATATAGAAAGGCTCAAACAGATGGACACTTATGCCCTGAAGACACACACGTTTATTTAGATTAGTCCAAACCAGATGCTGTGCTGGAGCTCCTTAAGAACACAGTCTCGCCACAGTCAGGCTTCCTAAAGGCACAGAAAAAAAAAAAGGTATGTTGTGGCTGTAACAAGCAACCAGCACATATCCACGATGCTGAGGCAGTCCTCTTCACGGTCCTGGGGTCCTGTGCTGTCAGTTCTCTACTTACCCAGCTTTGTTTCTGTGTGCTGACTGAGAGAGAGGTAACAGAGCAAGTCCCCCTTACAAGGCTGACTCCAACATAACACTGACATTAACACAGAGAAGGAACCCGGGATGGCCCGAGAACTGTCTTTGCAAGCCACTTGACAGGGAGAGCTCTCCTGAAAAGGCTGTACTTTAATGCATCCCTGAGGGGTTTTATTTGCTGTGTATCAATGATGGACTCAAATAAATGGCTTCTGGGATGGTATTCATCCTCAATTTTCATCAGCCAGGAACTGCAAATCCAAGGAGACATTGGGAACCAGGTCTCTCTGGTTCTCCCACGAGCTGCTTTTTCACCCTACTCATCAGTTCATACACAGCATTTCTACCGTGAGTGATTAAGAACCTCAAGGAGTTACCCAGTTTTAAATGATGGTCTGAGCTGCCCTTTGCCAGTATGTGCTGCATGGGACCACATACCCACATGTTGTTATAATTGACATGATGGTAATGGTGGTTTCTTCTCTCAGAAGGGAAGGAATCCATAAACTTCAAAGTGAAAAACAAGCAAATGAATCTGTTTCTCACCACGTTCATGATACTGAAGTAGAAATAGTTGACAGGAGTGGCTTTCTGTCTTTTTTTTTCCATGCTGCTGCCACTTGCTGGTGGTGACCCCCATCCATCCACCACTCCTGATTGTTCCTTTGATGCCTTTTCTTATAGCACCTGCCCCCTCCCTCCCATGGAACCTCCTTACAGTTAGGTAGATGCTATCACTCCTTTTCCAGAGGACCATTAGGTTTAATACCTATCATCAACTCAAGTACAGATAGATAGAGGATGTGACAAAAGTAGTACTGTCTATGGTAAATTCCTTCCTTGAAGATGATAGGATTAACTTACCAAAAAAAATGTTTAAAAGGAAAGTAGTCACCCATGAGTGCATGGTTGAGAGGCTCAGGAATACATATCTGTCCCAGACTCAACACTAGCCATAAGCATGGAATACTCCATTCAGAACCCCAGTCCCTCTTTCCTTACCTTTGTCAGAGTTGCCCTAATCCTCTCGGGGAGCCTCAGTGAGGAGCTGCAAGAATTCACACATTTCTCAGAGTTAACATCTCAGAAATCTCTGGGAAGCCTTCTTGTGGAGCACTGGGAAGGGATAGACTTCTCAGGTTTCTCCAGAGTCTGTGGTGCTAATTAGGAGTCTCCACATGGGGAAGAATAGGGCATGTCATGGCCCGTTCATTCCTGATTCATGCTATGCACACTCGGAGAGTGCCCACTGTGTGTCAGAAACTGGGCTTGACACTGGGTTGGGGGGAGGGGACAAAGGCAAGTCAGACTGTCCCTGCCTTCGCAGTACTCTTGGTTTAATGGAGAAACAGATCAGTAAATAGGCACTTATATAACAATACGCTAAATGCAATGATGGAGATTCAAATAAGGTGACAGGAATGGACGGATGAATAATACTTTAAAAGGGTAGAGAGGATGTGCAATTCTCCCTTTTAACAAACCAGAGGACTTGCCCCTCTGGTTTGTTTAAAAGCCTAACAGCTGCAGCTTTCCTGGACTAAATCAAAGACTGTATACTTTCAAGACAATCTGAGTGAGGGCCAGGAGGCTTGGGCTCTTTCCACCACAGTGCCAAGTCCTCAATCAATTTTGGGAAACTTGGGTAAACCGATCAGCTTCCAGTGCTTTAGGTCTCTCCTTTGCTGAATGGAACTAGCCGTTCTATATTACAGAATTATGTTGGGAGATAAATAAGATGTTGGATAATTAAAGCGCCTCCCCAAATACATCCTGATGATGACAGTGCCTAGAGCACCTGCAAGGGGAGCCAGCCAAGCCTGGCTCCATGCAGGCTTGTGGCTTGGCTCTGAATTTTTCAGCTGTGGAGAGAGGGGATGCATTCTGCACTCACCTTTGACATCCACCCGGCAGTCCACAGACGCCTCCCCCAGGGGGTTAACTGCCTTGCAGGTGTAGATACCCCCGTCAAAGGGACCAGGCTTGCGGATTTCCAAAGAGCAGATTCCCAGGTGACTGAGAGCTCTGTACTTGGGGTTGCCTTGAATATCCATCTTGTTCTTCAGCCAGATGATCTTTGGCTGCAAGATAAAGATGAGGGAGGCAGCATGGGAGGTGAGAGCCAATTGTTCCTTCTGTGCTCGATCCCTGGGCTCCTTGCTGATAAGGTTTGGGAACACACAGACCAGAGAAGTCAGAGGAGTAGGGTGCCTTAAGAACAGGTGGTACTGGATCTAGAAGAGATAATGGTCTTCTGGAAAGCTCCCCGTTCCTTACATTGGCAGTGTGTGTGTTTGTGTGTGTTCCCTTTCCAGTACCTTCTTCTTTTTTTTTTTTTTTAAGAGAATGGTCTAGTTTCTTTTTAAAGATTTTATTTATTTATTAATGATAGAGAGAGAGAGAGAGAGAGGCAGAGACACAGGCAGAGGGAGAAGCAGGCTCCATGCAGGGAGCCCAACGTGGGATTTGATACCGGGTCTCCAGGATCGCGCCCTGGGCCAAAGGCAGGCACCAAACCGCTGCACCACCCAGGGATCCCTCTTTCCAGTACCTTCTAAAGCTCCTTCTGTTGGTTTAAAAGAGCACCTGAAACCTTGCCTTATTCATCAAGTATTCCTGACTGGAAAAAAGGTGGAACCTCCTGCTCCATCCTGTGCAAGCAGCCCCTTCCTGGATCCTAAGTACCGGGCCTCAGGATCTCCTCTTTTTTGTATATATGTTGTTGAATCATTTGTATTCTGTTCCCACTGTCGGCTTGGGAGTCACTGTTGCCCCCTCTGGTTAGAAAGTAGTGTGTAGAGTGGGCTTTCTATATTCTCTTTCCAAGATGTTATCTCCATGTAGTCTGGCTCCGGACTCCTATGCAAAAGGTGCTTGGTAAGGTTGGTAGTGGTGTTTTATGTGGTATAACGTACAGAAGTACAGTGACTAAGTTGGAAATAGACTTGCTCGGGGTTGTGGCCTCAACTCTAGACAGCTGGCATGCAGATGGCCTTGAACAGGTGAGGCATAGTGGGTGACTAAGGAGAAACCAGGGGACTCCATCACCTCAGCCAAGAGACAACTTGAAGCTCATGCCCAATTGCTAGCAGATCAGTAAGTAACATCTTCATATATGAGGAACAGACACTAAAACGGAAGCTGGAAACATCATCCACACCAGCCTGTCTTGGACTCTAAGTGCCCTGACTGTTCAGAACTTACCTAACCTGCTGTGGGAGGGGTGGATGATGGTGATGGGTTAGACTGCTCTTCCACATAGTGAAGGTTAGGGCAGGAGCAGGAAGCAGTGTGGCACAGCCAGCCCACAGAACTCTCACTCACCTTGGGAGAGGCGCGGACACAGCAGAAGAGCTGGGTGTCATAGCCAGTGACTGTGGTGCAGTCTGCCAAAGGCTGGGTGAACTTCGGGGCTTCAGAGAAATCTCGCTGTGCAAACCCCTCAGTCTTAGAAATGGTAGCTGAGAGGACCAAGAAGGGCCGTGCTGTAGTGCCTGAGATTCCCCCACCTTGCTTTGACTCTTCATCCTCAGCTCTTCCCAGCTCCCAGGCCCTGGGCCCTACCTGCTTTCTGGATGTGGGCAAGGTCAGCAGTGATGGGGGCTGTCTCACTGAGGCCACACTGGTTCTCAGCAAAGACTCGAAATGAGTAGGAGTTGCCCACGATGAGGTCGGAAACCGTGAAGCTGGTGCGGTGATAACGCTCCAGCACTGTGAACCATAGCTTTGGGGTCCAAAGAAGATGCCTTGAATGAGATCCCTGTTTTGTGGACTCACTCCACCTCAGCTCACCATGTGGAGCTACCAGAGCCCCATTCCAGAATGTGTTACTCCTCTCTCCCCATTCCCTCCCATCTGGGCCTCACCCCAGATTTTGTGTCAGCCTTCTGTACGGTGTATCCTAGGAGTGCTGCGTTGCCTGTGTCTTGGGGAGGTGTCCACTCCAGAGTAGCATTGGAGCCCCAAACATCCACCAACTTGATACTCTGAGGAGGGCCTGGCCTCTCTGAAAGGGTCAAGCATGGCAGTGGGCATGGTGCAACTCACATATGCATGGAAACCACTTCAGGGGTGCCCTTCCTCTTCTCTGCTCAGCTGTGCCTCCTCTCACCCACCACTGTGCCCCACCCTTGGTGTGGGGAGTCACCCTGGCCTCCCTAGCTCTCTGTAATGGCTCCTCTTTAGCCTGGAGAGGGAGCCCCTGATGACCACCTCTGTCCCACTCCCCGCAGTGTACCGATAACCAGGATGTCAATGGTAGCAGTGGCCTCCAGCTCTCCCAGCTGCACACTGAGCTGGTAGCGACCCGAGTCAGCACGTTGGGCTTCTCGGATGAAGAGGATGGAGTCCTGCTCCCCATTCCGCACACTCACACGGCTGGCATCCAAGGCATAGCCGTCATGTGTCCAGGTGGCTCGAGGTTTGGGTTTGCCCTAAGAAATGGGAATAAGGCTGTGAGCAGCCCCCAAGAGACCCCATGACCCTCCCTGCTCAGTGGAGGGTTAGAGCCACCCCAGGTCCACATGGTGACTTGACTTGCAACTGCAAATGCCTTGAGTTAGAAGTCAGTGGACTGTCTCAGGGGACTCATGTCTTTCATCAACAGCCTAAGGATCATGGGAAAAGAAGGGGTTTGGCTTTGAGTCTCCCACCTCCTGGGAGTTTAGTCACCCCAGGGCAGCTGCACTAACAATAGCTGCCTAAACTCCTAAGAGCCCTCCAAACCAAGAGCTCCCAGACCTCTGCTGACCGAAGGACATAGGTTAGCCTCAGCTTGTCCATGGGACATGCCCAACCCAAACCCCACCTTAGGAGTACAGATGGAAGGGTCCTTCTGCTTCAGACTTCTGGTGACATGGCCCCCTCCATTCCAGGCCAGGATGATTGTCCCAGTGCCAGCAAGACTCTTAGTATCTATTTCCAAATCAAAACCCTGGCCTGGTCCCAGCATGGACCCAACATGGACCCAGCATGGGAACAGCATGATCACCTGGAATGGGATTAGTAGGTTCACAGTGTCTCCGACCTTCCGGATATATGTCTGTCTCAGGGTCCGAGGTAGCCAGATCTTGGGGTGCTCTGAGTGATGGAAGGAAAGAGAACAGTTGGTGGTGAGCCTCCTGTGGTGGAAGGAGCAGAGCTCAGAGGAAGTGGACACTGCATGTGACCGTACTCCATGGGCAGATGACCCAGGTACTCAGTAAATCAGTCCTCTCCTAGGAAATGAGAAGATTGCTCCCATTGTCTTGCTGAAATTTAGGGAAGAGTGATTGGCTGAAAGACCCTCTTGAGAGCATTCAAGTCTTGGCAGAAAGCACTGGAGTGTGAGCCTGATGCTTGCTTCTTTTAATGTGTAACTTGACTACTGACTTTTCATCAACTGGGGTTTCTTTCTGTTTGTGCACAGACTGGTCTAGCCTGTGTGGTTTGTCTTTATACCCCTTTTCTACATTTGTTCTTTTTTTTAAGATTTTTTTTTTAAGATTTTATTTATTTATTCATGAGAGACACAGAGAGAGAGGCAGAGACACAGGCAGAGGGAGAAGCAGGCTCCATGTAGGGAGCCTGATGTGGGACTTGATCCTAGGTCTCCAGGATCACACCCTGGACTGAAGGCGGCGCCAAACCACCAGGCCACTGGGGCTGCCCCTACATTTGTTCTTAACACTCCTTTTATCAAAGTCACTTTTTTTTAAAGATTTTATTTACTGGGCAGCCCAGGTGGCTCAGCAGTTTAGCCCCGCCTTCAGCCCAGGGAGTGATACTGGAGACCCAAGATTGAGTCCCTCATCAGGCTCCCTGCATGGAGCCTGCTTCTCCCTCTGCTTGTGTCTCTGCCTCTGTCTCTCATGAATAAGTAAATAAAATCCTTTTTTAAAAAAGATTTTATTTATTTAATCACGAGAGACACACAGAGAGAGGCAGAGACACAGGCAGAGGGAAAAGGTAGGCCTCCTGCAAGGAGCCTGATATGGGACTCCATCCCCGGCCCCGGGACCTGAGCCGACCGCAGACTGCTGAGCCACCCAGGCGTTCCTCAAAGCCACTTTCAATGTTAGTCTTGACCTCCAAGTGTCAGCCCTGCTACCCAGTTTGATGCCGGACTCAAGGAGAAAGCAATCCAGGCAGCACGGACATCACTGCAGAGGGACCTGGCAGCTGGGCCTCTTCCTCTGCGGGGCTGCCGGCTCGGGAGCCTGCGCAGTGCTCTTCCAGTTCACGGAGGATCGCTTTGTATGAACAGAATCTGGGGGAGACTGGGCCCGCTCCTCCCGCTCCTTGATCTCCCAGGCGTGTTCCAGCGAGAAGAGGGATTGGTTTCTGTCCATTGGCTTCCAGGATGGAAGCAGGAGATGCTCAGGGAAGTGCTGAGTGCAAGGTGTGGAGGCTGAGCAGGTGTGAGCTCTCTCCTCCCCGGGCGCCTCGGGCTGCCTGGCGCCGCTGAGAAAGTGCAGACCTCCCAGCCGGGTTCCCTTGGGAGCGTGGCCACAGCTTCCCCGCCTCTCCCCACAATTCATTAGAGCAGTTGGAGAATTTCACCCCGTTCACAACCGTGGCAAACAGCGCAACCGTTTGTCAGAGGACTGCGAACTGTGTGATAACATTTCCGTGCCAGAGCATTCCTGAACATTCTGCCCCAGCCTGTGTGTGTTTACTTCTAAGTTGAATTGTTTAAGTATGTGCATTACACAGTGCAAACTTTTAAATGGCGAAATTTAACATAAAGTAAACGGAGTTTCCAGCGTTCCTCCTCCACCTCATCCGCAGCCCGCCGTTCAGAGAGCCGCGCTCCCTCCGTAGCCGGCGCCCTCCCGCTCTCCAAGATCCCTTTTCGCCCAGCAGAAGCCGGAACTCGGCGGCCGGCGGCCGGGGCGGCTCAGGGCCGCTGTCCCTGGAGGAGCGGCACCGCGGCGGGGCCCTCCCCCGACGTGGGCGGGTGCAGGGGGCCACGGAACAGACGGCTGTGCGGGGCGTTCCTCCCCTGTGGCCTCTTGGCCAGCGGCCAGGGAGCCGAGAACAACGGATAGGACTCGCGTGTTTTCTGAAAGAAGAAAAGGAGAGCCAAGGCCTCATCTTGCCAGGCTCGGTTCGGCACTGTCGGTGGGGAAGGGCCCTTCAGCCTCGCCAGAGAGAGGCTGGCTCTGCCCGCGGGACCCAGGAGGGCCCCGCGTGAGCCCCCGGATCGAGCCCCAGGAGGGGAGGCTGTGAAGTGGCGCCGCTGCCCTGCCCTGCGCGGTCAGGGCCCCGGCATAAGTGACCCCCTTTGGAGGAGGAGGCAAAGGCCGAGGCAGAGGGATGGCCTCAGGGAGTGAGCAGGTGCGGAGAGGGGAGGAGCCCGGTGCCGGCTCTAGGCCTCGGTGGGCAGCGGGCTCCTGTAGGTGGGTGCAAGCCGCCTCCTGTACTTGTGCCCACCGAAGGGTTCCTTAGAAAAATCTCGGGAGATGTCAGCGTTGCTTCACCTGAACGGAAGAGAATAATTAGAGAACTAGGTTTATGTGGCACGTGAATGACGGTGGTGGCATTAGGAGGAGAACAGAACGGCCTGAGATCCCGAGACCCCCCCCTCCCCCCCCCCCCCCCCCCCCGGCGGGGGCAGAGAGAGACAGCGAAGGGCTGGCTGCCCGGCGGTGGTCTCTCCCTCCCTGGGGGCTCCCCGGCCGGGTCTTGGCTTTTATAAGCCAGATTCCCTGACAAGATGATGAACTGACAGGGAACAAGCTCACCGTTGGTAGAATGTTCTGCGTCTGAGGATTAGTAGGTGAGGATTGCTCTCAGCAGGCTCCCAGCCCCCAGTGTGGGGAAAGAGGATGGGCTTGAGGCCAGAGCAGCTGACAGAGGTGGGGGGGGGGGGGCAGGAGAGTAGTTGGCAGCTGTGGCCCAGGCAGCAGAATGCTCTTCCTCAGCTCCACTCAGGCTCTCCCGTCTGCCCAAATAAGCAGTCTGACCCTTTGCTAAGAATGTTAATCGGAGGCTCATTTGGGGCATCTCTTTTCACACATCTGCGGTCAAGAGAGGTGTTAATTGTACTGACCTTGGGGAAATGTGGCTTTTGCCTGATGCCCAAGGTCTTTCTGCTCCTCAGATGCCAGGAGGGGTGTGAACCAGAGACTGGAGCCCTACAGCACAACCTGGGTTTTCTGAGACCAGGTTTGAGAAGCCACAGCTTGTTTTTTATGCCCTTCACAGAGTCTTGGGGAAAGGGCATTTTGAAAAGTCCTCTGAGAGACATCGGGTTCTGAACTGTGCTGCTCTCAGCACTGTCTTTCTCTCAGACAGAATGCTGTCTAATGCTTTCTTTGAAATTAGCAGAGAAGACCCCTTAGAATCCAAAGATCTTGACTCCTCTGGATTAGAAAATCCCTCTTAACTCGATCCTAATTTCATTCTGCTGAAGTTTATGCCCATTTCCTTATTCTATGCTCATGGGAAATGAGTGTTCACATTCTCTCAAAATTTTCCTTCCCACGGTTAAAGACTTTTTTCTAGCAATTTCTTAAGGGCTATGCAGTTCATGTTGATGTTATTACTTATGTCCTGGAGCCTGAAAGAACCAGACACGCTGCAAGAATGAAGGGTGTGTGTGTGCGTGCACATATGTGGAAGACAGTGTGTGCATGTCTGTGGGTAAGTGTGAGACTGTGAGCATATGTGCATGCATACACGTGCCTGTGTACGTGAGCAGCTATCCACAAAGAGCAAATGCACAAGGTGAGCTATGGCTTTGAAACAGGATGTGGGTTGGGGCACCCCGGGTGACTTGGCGGTTTAGTGCCGCCTTCAGCCCAGGGCCTGATCCTGGAGACCCGGGATCGAGTCCCACGTCGGGCTCCCTGCATGGAGCCTGCTTCTCCCTCTGCCTGTGTCTCTGCCTCTCTGTGTGTGTCTCTCATGAATAAATAAATAAAACCTAAAAAAAAATGAAATAAAGAAAGAAAGAGAAAAGAAAAGAAAAGAAAAAGAAAAGAAAAGAAAAGAAAAGAAAAGAAAAGAAAAGAAAAGAAAAGAAAGAGGATGTGGCCTTGGCCTTATCAGAAACTTGTCTGGAGGAGCGTCATTGCAAAGGTGACCTCCGAAAAGCACCTTGTGAAGGACAGGAGTGTCACCTCCTTGGAGACTCTGAAACTAAGGTCAGAAAAACCCGAAGGACATAGAAATGGGCAATGCTTGTCTGAGAAAATCTGTGGCAGAGCCACAAGAGGGAAAAGGCCTGGGGTGTGGAATTACTGCATGGAGAACTATTTTTAATAGAAACAAATAGAAACTTTTTAATAGAAATAAACATCTATTGTTTCTGGGTCTTCAGTTCTGAGGCCTGTTTGTTACATCAATGGGCATTCCCTGACAGCGCAGTCTCTGCCACTCGAGCTCTGCTGCTCCAGTACCAGCGATCCTTCAGCACCTTCGGCGATCCCTGTCACCCTCTCTGCTCTACCACCCTCTTTTCCACCCAACTCAAGAATCCAGTCATTACACTCATTCCCTTGTGCTCCCACTCAGCTCCCTTAATCCCGTCACTCCACTGCACTTTCCCAGCAAGGCCAACCCCGGGTAAAAGCTTTCCATCCACTCAATGCCCCATCCACACACTGGAGAAAAACACAAGCAAGGCTGACTGCAACAGTGACCACTAACTACTAATGGCCCCTGGCAGTTTTTCTAGACTTCCCAGGTCCATTCAGCCTCCTATTCTGGGTGACAACTGTACACCTTCCTCTTCTAAAACCTCCCTACCTTCTCCCTCATCCTCATCCTCAGTTGAGGACCTTGCTAGTTTCTCAGGCCCGCTGATAGCCTATTCTTTTTTTTTTTTTTTTTTTAAGATTTTATTTATTCATGAGAGACACACAGAGAGGCAGAGACACAGGCAGAGGGAGAAGCAGGCTCCATGCAGGGAGCCTGATGTGGGACTCAATCCTGGGTCTCTAGGATCACACCCTGGGCCGAAGGCAGCGCTAAACCACTGAGCCACCCAGGCTGCCCTGATAGCCTATTCTTAACTCAGTGGTCAGAAAAAGCCTTAAAACCTAAACCTGATCATGTCAGTTCTCACTTAAAACCCTGCCCAGGCTGCCCATCAGCCTCAGAGTTGAGCCAGTCTTCACAATGGTCCTGCTACCTATCTGCCCCCAAACCTACCATTTTCTCCCTCACACTGCTACAGGCACAGTGGCCCCAACCCATAGGGCACACACCTGCCTCGGTGCCTTTGCATTGGCTGTAATCTGGGCATGGAAAACAATCCCCTCAAATATCTGCATACATTGTTCTCTCATCTCCTTTAAGTACCTGCTCAAATAGCACCTTATTAATGAGACCTTCACTGAATATCCTGTTGAAAACAGCAAGCATGTTTTCCACCCCCGGCACTTTCTGTCCTCCTCTGCTTCATTTTTCAGCACAACATCTTTTACCATCTGACATATTATATATATCTTAGTTGGTTATTTATTGTCTATCTCCTTACATTAGAATGTAATCTCCACAAGGGGAGTTATCTTTGCCTATTTTGTTCATTTCTGTAGCACTGCCTGGCACATAATAGACATAAATATTTGTAGAAGGAAGAAAGAGGATAGGAAAGTAAGGAGGAAGGGAAGAAGGAAGAAAGGAAGGAAGGTTACTCCCAGGCATTGGCTCCAGCTTCCCAAGCCTGGGAGACACAGAACAGTTTGGATTGACAGGAGATGCAGTTATTCTGAAATCAGCAGATGGGCCCTTCCTCTGGGTCTCAAGGTGTCTTCTCCCACCAGATGCTGCCTCCGGGACCCAGTGCCTCCATGTAGTGCTGGGAGCAGACAGGAACTTGTTTCCCAATGCCGGCTGCCTACTTCTGCTTAGTTAAGTGACGTAGCAGGCTTTCTTGACCAAAAGCTCAGTGTTGGCCAGATGTAGTTCATTTTGATGTTACAAATGAATTTCTGCCTCTGGTGCTTGCATGCACACACATGCTCTCTGCAGGGCCCCCTCCAGGTCCCACAGTGCTCCCCATAAGGTAGAGGAGGACTTAAGAGGAAGAAAAAGGCCTTGGAGCTCACAGGAACCTAGGGGCCATTTAGGCCAGGTCCATGGCATCCTGAAGGACCTTTGAATGAGCTTCAGGGTTTCTGTGAGCTCCCAGAACTTTGAGTATTTTTCCTGGGATAAGATTCCATAGATTTCATTAGATTTTCCTAGGGGTCCATAGCCATCAAAAGGTTATCCTTCAATTTGCAGATGAAAAAATGGAGGGGATCCCTGGGTGGCGCAGCGGTTTGGCGCCTGCCTTGGCCCAGGGCGTGATCCTGGAGACCCGGGATCGAATCCCATGTCGGGCTCCCGGTGCATGGAGCCTGCTTCTCCCTCTGCCTATGTCTCTGCCTCTCTCTCTCTGTGTGACTATCAATAAAACAAACAAACAAACAAAAAAACAGATGAAAAAATGGAAGCCCAGAGAAGTGCACTTACTTGCCTAGGGTCACAGAACAGAGCTAGGATTTGAACTCATGTCTTTAAGCAGATAACAGATGCAAACATACTTTGCAAAGTATCCCAAGCAATGCTTACTCTCACTGACCTCCGGGATGCTAAGGAGTTGAGCTGCTGGTGCTGGTGGCCCTGAGGCCTGCTCTCCAGGGGGGCTGCCACACCCAAGGCCAGGGCTCTTGAGGCTGCTCATGGGAGCTGGCCAGGAGCTAGCAAGAGCCCGTGGCCCACAGTGTCTACTTGCAGCCAGAGGGAGGAGCGTGGGTGAGATGCACGCCCTCCCCTAGGGCCTTGGGGAGACCAGCCAAGTCAGAAGTCCCCAGTCCCGGCTCTCATGCTCACTCTGTAGCTTGTTCCCTGGACCTTTTTGGGGAAGAAATTGGTTTTCGGTGTCAAGACCATCTCAGCCTGATAGGCTCACGATGACTTCCACTCCCCCGACCTCCTTCTCGGTGGAGCAAACTCAGCTGGCGGGCTGCCTGTGACATTCAAATAGCTCCTGAAAACCCAGTGTTTCCCATTAGGATGAGAAGAAGCAGCCAACTTTCCCTACTTCACCCCATTTGCAGATAGAACTCCTAGTCTTCACTCCTGACTTGGAAATATTATCTATTTACATCCTAGTTTGGCCTCTTCCGAGGCACTTCAGATCATCTCGACAATCCTTTCAACTGCCCTACTAGGTAGATGTTATTAATTACCATTTTACAGAGAGGAAACTGAAACTGAGCCACTGGTTGGCTTGTCCAAGGGCAAGCAGCACAGGGTAGAGTCTAGATCACGACGTGGTGTTCTACCTCTTCCTACCCTGGGCTTCCATGAGCTCTTTGTTTGCGGTCTTTGCATGGCCCTCCACTCAAGATGTCCAGAGGCCAAAGAGCAGGGACTTTGTGCAGGTAACTATCTTAAATGTTTGAGGCAGCCCCCGTGGTTCCTTCTGCCAGTTACTGCGTAGAAGGGAAAAGCCTGGCTCCTGCCTTTGGTCTCTGGCCCGCTGAGCCTGGCACAGTGGGTGACACCCCGAGGGAACATCATGGGGCTCACAGGCCTGTTAGCTGCAGAGGCCTCAGCCAGGGGTAGCCGGGGAGGGGGCGGCCCCGCAGGGGCCACCCACCTCCCCACCGACCCCACCCCCAGCTCCAAAGTGCCTTTTTGCTGAGAGGGCTCACAGAAGCCCGTGGGGGAGGGAGGCCAGCGCTTCTCCTAGATGGGCCCTGCCTCCGTGGAGTGCAGGTCTGGGAGGCTGGGGTTTCCCTGCGAGCCGGAGGAGTGGTAGGGTAGGTCCTGGACCCATGGCTCTGCCCAGGGACAACCAGGGTGTCACATACTCTGTTCACCACCCAGCCTCTCAGCTGCTAGAAGCTTTTCATCTCCCCCTTCTACTCCAGACGGCCACCATCTCGCTCACCCCACATTCCCTTCCTAGCTGGCTTCAGTAGATCAGGCCCTCAGTGCCCAGGACAGACATTTTATTACAGGTACAAATACAAACAGGCCATTTACAGTCACTGTAAAGTGCCACAAACACCATTCACTGACCTCTCAGCTAAATAGCACAAACCCAGCAGAGACACTTGAGCAGCAAAAAAGAATCCACCAAGGAACAGGGTAGGGGCCCAACTGGTGCTCCTCCATTCCAGGTACCAATCCCATGAGGGCGCTTACCTCTGCACAAACCTAAGGAGCTGCAGCCAGCGGCTGGGATGTCCTCCCCAACTCCTGCCTCCCAGACACCCCCCCTTCCCACCCCTGCGGGTCACCTTCGACAGGGGGCAGGAGCTGGGGAAGGGGGCTGCCGGGCTCTTGTTGAGGTGAAGCTGGGTGCCCTTCAGCCCCGGCCGGGCTCGATTCCTCCCCCTTCCGTGTGGATCCCGCGGCCGCCTCCATGCCGGGCGGCCGAGGCCTGGGCTCCAGCGGGAGATCCCGGCTGTTGGTGCTGGGGGACAGGCCGAGCACCTGCTCTGGCCCGGCCGCCGCCACAGGCTTATGTGAGCGGCCTGGCCTCCTCCCCGCAGCTCGCAGCTCGCTTGGGCAGGAGGCTGGAGCAGGGGCCCAGGAGAGGAGGTCAGACGGCAGCCCAGCCCCGAAGAGCTGCGGGAGGACCGAGGTGGCCTGGCGGGTCTGGGAGAGGGCTGACAGTCCCGCACGGCAGCTGGGGACGCGGGGAGGGGGGGGGGCTTGGCCCGCAGCCGCGGTCACTCCGGCACACAGGCCGGCGATGGCCCGGCTTAGCAGGCTTAGCGGCTCCTCCTCGCTCTGCTCCGCAGCGAGCTGCAGTCTTGCCAACTCACCCTTTGTGGGGTCTGTCCCCGTCCCCTCCGCCTCACCCCTAGTGGCAGTGGAAGGTAGAGTCTGCGCCCTGAGCATGGACTCCTGTTGGGCTCCATCACCCGCTAGTTTGCGTGACTTGCCACACATCCCTGTCTCTCCTGGGTCTGCGTCCTCACCTGTGAAACGGAGAGGATAATGACCATAGGGTTGTCGTGAGGATCACAAGAGGTAATCTGTGTAAAGTGCTTAGCAGAATGTAGCTAAGTGCTCCGTATGTGCGAGCTACCTTTAGGTCGGGCCTCGGAGATGAAGCACCAGCAGAGGCAGAGGGCAAGAGGCCGCGGGGGGTGGGGTGACTTCTGGCTCGGCTACCTTTTTTTTTTTTAAAGATTTTATTTATTCATAGAATCAGAGAGAGAGAGAGGCAGAGACACAGGCAGAGGGAGACGCAGGCTCCATGCAGGGAGCCGACGTGGGACTCGATCCCAGGACTCCAGGATCATGCCCTGGGCTGAAGGCAGCGCTAAACCGCTGAGCCCCCTGGGGTTCCCAGGCTCTGCTACTTCTACTTGCCCATTAGCTAGGTGACCCTGGGCAAATCACTTACTCTGAACCTCAGGGCCCTGGGCTCTGTGAAACCAGGGATGACAATGCCATGACCCGTGTT
Organism: Canis aureus; assembly: GCF_053574225.1. NCBI lineage: Eukaryota > Metazoa > Chordata > Mammalia > Carnivora > Canidae > Canis > Canis aureus. Next base: position 35,096,599 of record NC_135618.1, read on the forward strand.
GATGACCAAGCCATCATTTCTCACGTTCTGTGCACTGCATCGAGATGGCTTCCTATCATACTCTCAATTTACTAGCTCCAGGGACCAGCACCCCTCCTCCGTGTGTGTGTGTGTGTGTATGTGTGACTACTTTTTAGAGCAGCGTTGGTTTATAGCAAACTTGAGTGGAAAGTACAAGGTTCTCACATACCCTCTCCTCCTTCCCACTGACCTTTTCTCTTATGGAAAAAAAATGAGTGTGCTTGAATGGGCTCCTTACACTCATTCCCCCCCCCCCTTCCCCTTTAGCCCTCAATTTGGAGGCAGAGTGGATAGGATCTGAGGAACCTGTGCTACTATGGGGTGTAGAAATTCCTCTTTGCAACTTGTACAGGGGCTGAGGGCCAGGACAGTCTGCAGACACACTTCCGGCCCAGGAGCCTGTTTATCAGGAGCTACTACGGCTGAGGAGGGGCCTACGGGGCTTGACCTCTGAGGCTGCTCTCAGACCACATCAGGACTAGTATGAAGGCCTCTGCCCGATTTCAGCCTGACCCAGCCAAAGCCCTTCGAAGTACAGAGTGCCCACATCAGGTGGTACGAAATTGGCCTAGGCTTCCAGTCTGAGCCCTTGGTTGCAATAAAAGTATAAAAGACTCAAGTTAAAAACGCAGACTCCTAGGGATTGTCCATTACAAAGTCTATTTTAATGGGTCTGGGTTGAGTCCAGGAATCTGCATTTGAAAAAGCAACCCCGTGATTCTGGTACAGTAAGTCTCTGGACACTAGGTTAGCTAGACTTCCTGAAAATAAAACTAGCATGCGTTATCTCCTGGGGGAGGAACTCTTTAGCCAGACAGCCCACTCTTCAGGAGCTAGGTCTTCAGATCATGATGTCACCGTAAGTACTCGTTGGAACTGTCACCCAGGATGGCAGGCTGAGCAGCAGTCTTCCAGGCTCTGCTAAAGGCTCAAGGGGTGGGGTGGGGGTGGGTGGGCAGGAACCTCTCCTAAAATAAATATTTGAGGAGAAAGGGAAGCTGCAATTCTTTGAAAGATCCTTAAATGAAATGGATCAGCCAGGACTATGAGTTAAGGGCAGCAAGAGAAACCTAAGGAGGCAACTGCGAAGATACTGAAGCTTCCAGTACTGTCGTTTGTCAAAGTTGCCAGAAGGAACAGCTAATTCGCAACACTCAGTCTATGCTGTCATGTCCAGAGGAGGTGGGTAGCAGTCACAGCCTGAGATGGTGTGTGGGGTAAGAGCAGGAAAGCTGGTCCTAAAACACCCGTGAGAGCTAGACCTCTCGGGGCCGAAAAGAACAAGAACCACCTAAGTTTTCCCCGATAACTTACCTAATCCCTCCCAGGCTACCATGACAGTCCTGGCCCTTTGACAGGCTTATTCTCTGGTTGCTGGAGTTTGATTTCTGAAGCTAGAAAACTGGGAGACCTGTCATGTTAACAAACTAGCTTAGGCACTTTGGTAGGTCAGGTAACAAAGTCCAGTCTGTTTTATTTCTAACCCAAATATTGCAAATATACAGAAAATTACCAGTACAAAGTTAAACACATCCAGATTTATTTACACAATGCTAATAAAGAAATTTAAGTTTGATTTCCACTTTGTGGGATTTTGCTATGGGGTCTGGCTTTGCTGTGTAACTGACATGGGTCACAGAAACTTGATCATCCACCCCACATGCAACGTTCTGTCCCAAGGAACAGAAGACTTGGGTTTTTAGCGCACATGCAGTAATGATGTTAATACTGCTTTACATGTTAGGAGGAAGGCAGCTGCCCCCAGCCTGGGGAGGGGGCAGAGAGGTTACAGGACCGGGAAGGGCCACATGCTCAGAAAGGGAATGAGACGCAAGAGAGGGGTGAACAGCAGGCACATGGGGACCCTGAGCATTTCTGTGCGTGAGGATAAGGAGGGTATGACCAAAACCCTCCTTCCCTAAACGTCCAAACACGGAGGTGAGCAGAATCGTCAGGGCACATTCAAGTTACCCGACCGCAAAGTGAGGGCATGCGGAGGCTGAGAACCGCGTGACAGTGTGGGACGTATCAATAGATCGTTACCATGTACACTATACAGTTTATACATGTATATATGTACATATATATATAAAGGTACAGATTAGTTTCTGTTATTCTATATAAACAAGGATGCTTAAGAATGTACTGGTGTGAAAAAATGCACACAGCAAGTTGCTCTAGACAGTTTCAAATTAATGTTCTGATTCTTATTGTTATAATGCAACGTAACGGAGGAATCAACATGCTCCTGCTATGTCAGCCTCCACGAGGGCAAGGCCCGGCTCTCCTCGGGCAGGACGATGCTCCCAGGGCTGCTGGGCACACGAGTGGCAGGTGCAACAGAAAGTCTGGCACCTGCCCGGGGCCAGTGCCGAAGGTCTGGCCCTCCCAAGCACTCCCTCATGCGGCTCATCTTACACTTTGGTTTTGTTCAAAGGACATTTAAGTCCATGTTTATCTCCCTGCTTGAGGCCAGGTAGTAGCGACGCTGAAAAGCTGAATTCCCTTATTTTAGCAGTGCCAAGTATCCAGGCTTCATATGGGGTGAGGAGGATGTACCAATAATGAGTGGAAGAGCTCCAAACCACTGCATATGGAGGCAGGGTTCTTTAGAGAGCTTTGCTGAAGGGAAAGAGGACCTCTCTACTAGGAGGACTGGCCTAGAATACAGAGCGCTGGCCGGCCTTGCCACCCCGGGGTGGGTGCAGCCAGCCTGCACTCCTCTCTGTATCCTGGTACTGTGACCAAGGCCTTGGGGGAACCAGCTACAGTTTAGAGAGCCAGTGCAGGGGCTGCAGGTGGCTAGCTTGCTACTAATGTGTCAGGGATGAAAGGGCAGCGTGGACACGGAGAGGCCCAGAGGCAAACCTAGGACTAGGGTTACGCACCTGAAAGCCTTTTCAGAGGCAGATGGCAAGTTCTAGATTTCAGTTATAGCTAATCTATTCAATCTCCTGAGCCCAGCTTAGAAGCTGCCAGAACACTCTGGATATTTCTCTCCTAAATTGTGTCCCCATTCAACTACCAGCCTAGGTGCATGCACCCCTGGTCTCTGGACTCAATAAACACCAAAAGCCCCCTTAGGTCCAAGATGCCAGTCACAGGTGAGGGATGGTGAGTTCTCCACCTGGATTTAAAAGCTCAGACCACTTTAGACAGTTTGCTATGTCCAACGTATCTTGCAGTGCTCAATTTCTATTGCTGAAACCTCCAGAAATAATCTCTTCTGCTACTATCAAACCTGGGATTTTATACAAGGACAAGCTACGCTTTAGTTTCAAAGATAATGCTCCTAACCTAACATCAGTAGAACAAATTAGAAATTGTTTTCTCTTCGAAGCTACCATGGATTTTAGCTGTTAGACTTTCTGGCTGAGGGCATCCATTTGTGGGTGAGCAGGCTGAGATGGGAAGCTAACTAGCCAATGAAGGGGGTCAGCCAGGCTTATCAGCAGTCCTCCAAATGACGGGGCTCACTAGCCAGCCAACCAGGGATGAGGAAAAAAAAAAAAAAAAAAATATGGGAGAAGGGTGGCTCATTAAGGGAGAGCCTACTCCCACGACTAGGTGAGGGACAGATTCTAAACACATATTCAAAATGACCACTAACTTTTGTTTTTTGGCATGAAAAACAGGAGAATAAAATTTTCTGTTTACCACCGTGGCAAAAAAGCGCCACATACTGGCTCTGGCAGAGATGCCACTGACCCCTCTCCTAGAGAACAGCAAGTCATCCATCAGAAAGGAGCCCGGCTTGCTCCAGGTAGGCAGCACCTGCACGCCTAAAAACAGTCGAGAGCTCTGAAGACGACCAACCAACATGGCTCACGATACACACAGGGACCCTGGACGATGGACTCCTTTTGTATCTCAGCTCTGTCTCCTGAAAAATGGGAATGACAAGCCCCTGACTTCAAGGAGGAAATCTCATTGAGAATGTTGTAAGCTTCCAATGACATGATGCCAAGCGAAAGTACTCTGAAAATTGCTAAGTTCTAAAGAAATCCCAGATACTATTATAAGCACAGAGTTCTAACCTTATTTGGTTAGAGAAGATTAGCTTTCCTATGTCCTAAAACGAATCAGAGAATTACCAAATACCGGCATATCTACCCCAGCGGGTGTGTGCTGCAGTGGAGAAGGTGTGCAGCAGGAGTGGGACTTTTCTGGGCATCAGATTCACTTTGGGCAGGTGAGGGTGACCGGGACAAAGACCGATGCTTTATCATTTGTGAGCTGGTCTATCTTTGGAATTTTTTTCAAATTTAAAAACTATGCAAAATGAAAGAGCTTTTCCTAAAAGACCAGTGCTCTCTGGCTCGAACAAATATGAATTCTCTTCACAAAACCGCCCTAGCTTGAAGCTCTCTGACTCATTTAATTCTGCTGCAGCTTCGAAGTCTCTAACCTTCTCCATCCACCCCCTCTCCCACTTTCCCTGCTGCTGTTAATCCATTCTGGGGAGGACAGAACATAGCCATCTGCTCACACATTCTGACAAAAGTTGATTTGGCACGTTTACTTTTTCGTGACTTTATCACCATAAAATGAACTAGCAGCAAAATGGCAGTTACCAAAGAACGTCCCAATCATAATTACTGGGAGAAGCTGTGGCCAGCACAGTAGGGACACCAAGACCAAGAATGTACCATACTATATTCCTGGATAGCAAATGGTCAAGCTGTATTAAAACTACTTAGTGCAGTGTTTCCAGTACTATGTAGCCACCAAAAATCCACCTCGCTACATTCTACTATTAACTTGATTTGAAAAAATGTCAAATGGAAAACTTCCTGAAATTTAAAATATGAACTGAATGCATCACCTAAAACATCACCTGTGCTGCAAGTGTGTCTTCAGTTGATTTAGCCACAAGTTTCATGCCCACAAATTACTTGGCAAAGCTGGGGAAAGGGGTGAGGAGGAGAGCCTGGTAATAAAAATCCTGATTTTTAAAAAAATAGCCTACAAATCTGAAAACACGTCTAGTTCTGGCTCCGTGTACAATGGCAATCTAAGAGGAAGCAAGCAAGTAAGTGGCCATCCTAAGGATTCACCACCGTGCCAATGGGCGGCAGAGGACATGGGAGACTGTGATGCTCAGTCCTCAGGGGACACACCAGGCACCCTCCCTCGGCTCCAGCAGAGAGACGACTCGGCCTGGGCAGACATCCGGGGCAGACCCTAAGCCTATCCTTGAGCAAGTCCACTGGCACAAACACGAAGCACGGCTGGAGAGATCTTAGAAGAATCAAGAATTTGTCCTTTAATAGGTGTTAAATCTAGTCGATTCCCTGCTCCTCTCTACTTCCTGCCCCAAGTTAAAAATATTGCCCTTTCAGTTTTCCTGATTTAGTGTTTTGGAAGCACATGGTTAAGTCAGTTGCCAAAGGGCAATTAACGAGGGTATTGCCTAATTAAACAGGGGGGAAGAAACACCACTGCAGTCTATGGTCCCCAAAAAAAGAAAGCAAGCAAAGGCCGGGTGTGTGTGAGGAGCCGGTGTGCGGCGTTCTCAGGACAGGGCTGTCCCCGGCCAGGGAAAGGCCGCCAGGCTGTGCCAGTCATTGCAGCCCCCGAGTCCCTCTCAGCAGCTGCTTCGGGTCACCAGCAGAGCCCAGGGACAGCACCGAGTGCTTTGTGAGAGTTGATGCTGGGGTTGGCAGGTGCCCTGAGGCAGGCGCCATGCAAAACATGCAAGAGGGGGGTTAGTGAAACGGTCCCTTCCAATCCCATTTCATTTCCCTTAGAAAACAAAAACAAAACCAAAAGAACCCACACTTTGCAAAAAGACAGAACTTGAAACAAAAAGTTCAAGAATTTAAAGTTTCCCCCCCTTTCTCAGAGCCAATCATGAGTGCTTAGGGTCCCCCCTAGGGTCCCCCCCCCTCCCCCGGCTGCATTTCTTTAGCGCAGGTCCTTTTGGCTTTGGTGGAAGCAGCAGAAACAGAGCTGGGTCTCTCGCAATGGGAAATTTATTCCCCCAAGTCGGAGCCACAGGGAGTGTGAGAGGTACTGCGGTTCCATCATCCGTGCTCGGGCCCAGCTCCTCTGAGGAGCTATTCCAGGAGGTCCTGAGAAGAAAAACAGAGACCATATTATTTACACCCTAAAACATTCCTATTTTGAAAGTTATGACCTAGTTTCTGGGCTGGCCAGCTCTTACAGTCATCAAGTTGCTGTGTCTGGCATATACCCTCTTTTGCCTCAATTGGATCTTGGTCATGAACAGGAAAAGAAACATTCTTTTTTGTACTTCTGGACCACCCCTCGAGAAGAAATGGTCTCACCTCGTCTGAGTCGTCATGATAACCACTCTTATGAGTGTGGGAGGCCGTGTCCAGGGCGTCCACACCATCCACGCCGTTGGCCTCTGCGTGCTGTTGCAGCACAGAGTATCGATGCACCAGAAACCTGTGGGTGGAGACCTCCGTGAGCCCTCACGCGGTGAGGAGGGATGCACTGCCTACAGGGCTGTGGCCTTCAGAGTTTTATCCACTTACAGCACGAGTCACACACACAGGGAGCACAGCCCATAGTCGGCATAAGGCAAATAGAAGCTCTGAGAAGATCTGGGCCTGACACTTCAGGAACATCACCTCAATGAGTCAGTTTTCGCCAGGCGCAGACTCAACCACACGGCCCTGGCTGACTCTGTGGTTTGAATTCAGTACCTCTGACTGATATCCATGCTCCTTACCTTCCCCCGCAGACGTACTTCTTCACGATGAGCACCCCAGCTACGACTGTGACTAGCATCAATCCCACGGTGGCCAAGATGATTGGGACAGAATTTGACTTGGAATTCTGGACAAATTAAAACACAACAATTTCAGGTGTGCATATTCTAGGACTGCATTCAAAGGGGCTGTTCCTTCCCCTTTGTTTCTCTGTGAGCGATCTACAATCTTTAGGCACTTCGTGCTTTCCCAGCGCCCCCCCGGCGGTCCGTCTCCATGCCATGGAAGAGTACACCACTCACAGAGGGTGAGCAGAACTCTGGCTGCCTCGGCGCGGCCTGAACGGTACGGCCTTCAATGTCCCAGTTACCCTGGGGGCCTTGGCAGCGACCTGCGTCAAAGAGCCATTGTGGCTGTTGCCCGCTAGCAGTGTAGGAGTCGTGGAGCACTTAAGGGCATGGCGGGAAAGGACGACTCTGAGAACAGTGGGCTGAATGAATCTAGAACAGGGCCGGCACCCGGGAAGAAGCTGTGCCGATGCCATATCAGGCAGGACATCATCTGACATTAAGACTTTTGTTTGTACTTAATTTTTGGTATGTTTTTACAAATGAGCCTTTTCATATCATTGTCAGAGTGTGACCGTGTGACCTACCTATTTTTTTTTTTTTTTTTTTTATTTATGACGAGACCTACCTGCTTCTGGTGGGAGACATGGAGTGTGTTTTCAGTGTACCCAAGAGGAGGTGGAGCTGCGGATTCTGGGACAATTTGTGTCCCTGTGGGAGGGAGTCCTGTGCAATCACAGGCACATATACTCTGGGAACAGTCGCCAGGAGTGCAGGGTGGGGGTGCAGAGGAGGAACCTGCCCCCCGACAAGTACACCCCCCCCCGCCACATTTCTCTCCCACAACCTTCCTTTTTTTTTTTTTTTTTTCCTCCCACAACCTTCCTAATTCCACCCGTGTCAGGCCCTCATCCTTAGAAGGCCAGAAAGAAGGTGACTGTAGATTGGCCACCTCTCATTTTGTGGATTAGGAAACTGGGGCCCACAGCTGACTACCCCAATCACACTGCTGGTCCAGAGCTTCTTTAACAAGAGGTTTCCTCTTTACCGTTTCCCACATCGCAGCCAGACAGCTCAGTCCTACAGATCTGTAATCAGACCCATAACTTGCTTCTACATCAAAAACTCATTACTATCATGGTTCAGTTGTCCACTCTGAATGCACTCAGCGTACTCGGCACTGAGACCACCTGATCTATGTATGGCCCAGGGCTCCTCTCTTTCACATGTGCAAGGCTCCAGCACTTTATAGCCAGACTTCAATCTTTTTTCCTCAATGACTGTTAGCCTCAGAAATGTCCTCAACCCAATGCTTCCAAGACTCAGCTCAACTTTATGGAGTTCCACTTTCATTCCCCCATTAGTAGATGAGTTTATCATTGCATGGGTGACCCATCCGCCATCCTAATGGTTTCCTGTGCAAAGTGAGGCCTGCTGGAAGTGGTCTGACCACTCTGTATTCAGTAATAAAATTCTTAATGCTGTTGCTTTGTTCCAGGCAGATCTACTTTAAACCAGATCTACTTTAATGTACCTGCTTTTCAGGACTCAAAAAGTTGCTTGTGCATTTCTTTTTCAAGTCTTTTACTTCTCGAACTGGATTCACGCCACCTTGGCATCTGTCTCCTGGAATTTTTCGGTACCTGAAAAAGCAGAGACCATTTGTTATCAGACCATTAGGATGTATTCCTGGATTCTTGCCTCGTTCCTGGAAACAGGATATGAAAAGCTGCAGAAGAGCTTCTCAAGCTTACACCACCTTTAGGCCTGAGGGGAGAGCCACAGGAGTGTTTGGGGGATATTGTGTAGTTTCAGGCCTTGAAAAGACCAGGCATCCCCAGCCTTGCTGCAGGGGCATGCCTACCTTTCTGCCTGAAGAGATGGGGCCAAAGAACCGTGACCCAAGGAAAGCACATTAACATGTGGTATAAAACGGGGAAGGGAAGTGTTTAGCAGGGGAGGGAGGTACTGTGTCTGCTCCAGAGCAGCCCTGCCTAGTACAGCGGCAACTTACATTTAAACTAATTAAAATTAACTCAGTGCCTCAGTTGCTACACAGGGTTAGTGGCTACCATGTCGGACACAGCAGATCAGAGGGCCTTCCCAGCACCGCAGAATGTTCCATCAGACAGTATTTGGCTAGCGTGCTCCGAACACTGTGTGGAGATCTGGGGTCTCGCTCTGCCTGCTGAGGACGTGTCTGCCCTGATTTTGGAGGAGAGCTGCCTCACCCATTTGTTGTCAGGTGCTCCTCTCTGCCGTACAGACAAAACTCCAGGTCGTGGCCCTTTAGTTCTGGCTGTTCCACACACTTGGAGTCATTTTCTGGACGGAAGTAGCCAAAATCACTGTAAGAGTCAACAAATAAAGTATCTTTCAGAGTTGCTGGAAGACAGTCAAGTGACTAGTACTGAAGGTTTTGTGTGGAGCAGTGGAAGATTAATATTCCAGTCTTTGGAAGCAGTTCAGTGTCATCTGTAGAGAAGGTCTACTTAGGGAAACAGGCATGGAGAAGACCAAACTGGGGGGCCACGGGCAGCTTACGGGCAGGCCTGGTGAGCTTGGGCCTCGGGAACTGCCTCCCCCCCCCACCCCCCACACACAGACAGCACTGGCTCCAGGCAGGGGCCAACTGCACAGGCCAGGGACTCACGACACCAAAAAACTGTCGCATCAGCGACAGATCTAAACCCACGCCGCTTAGTGATCTTTTTATTTCCCTCCTGATCACTCGTTACTGTGTTCTCTGGCAGGGTGCCCTAGGGTGTAGGTCAGATTCTGCCTGCCTCATTTCTGTCCCTCTGTCTCCAGTGTGAATGCCCTGTCCTGCCCTCCATCCTACCCTATCTCTCCACCGCACTTCCCATCTGCCCTTTCCCCTAAGAACTCACACACTGCCCCCTCTCAGAGGCTGACGCCTTATGTGAGCATCCTTGGTCCGTCCTTCCTCCTGTCCCAGGACCTAGCTTCCCTGAGGGTGTAGAGGGACCACCAGGCCCGTGCAGCTGGGGGCTTCTCCTTAGCCTATGTGTTTCCTCTTCCTTCTCTCTCTTCTTAAAATAATATTTTGGATTTTTTCTGTTATACTCTTACTTTGCATTCTGTGCATGTGGGCTTTAGCACCCTCTACAACTTTGGGGGTAAACTTCTAAGGCCCCCAGGACTCACTAGGCCTGCAACCCTGGGGGGCCCTCTGGTCTGGCCTGTGCTGTGGCACCTAACACACTGCCTGCCCCAGCCCCTGGCCAGCTGTGCTTGCCTGTTTCTCTCGGTTTCCATCTTCTAACCTGGAAATGCACACACTTTCCAGCGTCGGCAAGTCATTCTCTTAGCCTGTGTCTGAGCATAATTATTTGTTGCAACTAAAACTTGTAGGTCTCACCTCTCTAGAGCTCTGAGCCTCCATTCTCAGTACCTGCTGGACATCACCACCTAAATCAGAACCCCAAATAAATGAAAACATCCAAAACGCATCATGTGTTCTCTCTCAAGCCAGCCTCTCCCATCACTTCTCTGTGTTTGCCACGGTGCTACCTTCCTTCCATTATCTAAGCTGAAAATTCAGCCTGGGCATCCCCTATTTGCCCCCTACTCGCTTCTTTATCGTGGCCATGGGGACTTCCCCTCATGGCCGATCTCCCAGCACACTCTTCCTGAGCATGCTGGTGGTATCTACTCTTGTACCAGTCCACTGGCTTTAAGGACTTGTTTCTTCCCAGATGTGCAAGGACAAGTCTTACCGCTTGCCAGGGCCTAGCTCAAATGCTACCTCCTCAACAAAGCCTTTTTTTTTTTAGATTTTTAAATTTATCTATTCATGAGAGAGAGGGGGTGTGTGTGGCAGAGACACAGGCAGAGGGAGAAGCAGGCTCCACGCAGAGAGCCCGACGCGGGACTAGATCCTGGGTCTCCAGGATCACACCCTGGGCTGAAGGCGGCGCTAAACCGCCAAGCCACCCGGGCTGCCCAACAAAGCCTTCTTTGACACACCTCCTTTCAGCTCTAGATGGAATGGCCTTTCCCTTCGCTAAATCCCCGAGGCACTGTTTCACCACATAATTCTGTGCATCTGACCAGGACAATCAACAACAAACTTACTGTCACTTTGTGCTACCCTGAGCACAGCAAGGATGCAATGGACGTTTAGGCAATGCACTGATGCTGCGCTTGTACTTCAAGGTGTTTCTGACAAATGTTTAGGGAACGGGGTAAGAAGAGAACAAGCGATGCCAAGACACCAGCCCTCTGACAATGGGGAAAATTCTGGCAAAAAGTTTAGGTATCCAATCGCACATGTCAGGGAAAATGTCCTTCCTGCTCACAAAGTACACATTTCTCAAGCATGGGAGGGAAGCGTGCAGGCTCTGGAGTGGGGCTGTCAGGAGCACAGTCCAGCTCTTCTGCTTCCTGGCTGGGCCACTGTGTGGGCTGCAAGCTAGTAGGGACCTCTCTGAATCTTCTTTCTTGGTGAGATGGAAATGGCAGCAGGCCCTATCTCAGAGGCTGCTGAGGTTAAATGTAAATTGCTCAGGATGGGGTTGGCTACCGGGTCCGTGCTCAGTAGACGTCAGGGGCTGCGTGTACTCCAAGATGATCAAATCTAATGTGCCCTCAAGGAGTCGGGAGTTTACCGGTGGAACCAATCCATGCACAATAACCAAAACCTAGCAGCAGGCATCCTGCAGGAGCCCACGTGAGGAGAAGAAGGGCGCTATGTATTAAAGGCCAAGTAGGACCTCCTCAAGCCTGGGGGTCACGCAGGGAGCATGGGAAGACTTCACGGGTGGAGGAAGCTGCGTAAACAACAGTGTGGAGCTTTGACGGAGCACAGCATGTCTGGAAAGCAGGGGAAGGCCAGGTAATTAAGAGCCTGGTCTGTGTGATGAAGACAGCCCGCTGGAGCATCAGTGTCAGCAAGCTCTAGCCCCAGAGGGACACCGCAGTGATCTGAGGGATCCCACTCCTTGTGGAAGGACAGCAGGTCACCCCTGGCCTGCTCCACATACAGACGTGAGCCACACAGGCAGGACCACAGCAGTCAGACCGGGGGTTCGCTCCATCCCCCATTCCCCTCACCCGCAGTTCTAGAGAAATGTCTATGCGGGAGGACACGACTGCTATCTGCCTGCACTCTTTCCAGATCCTTTAGGATTCACCTTACCTTCCTGCCAGTATGTTCTGCAAGAAACGAGTTCCATGAGGTTACTGGCTGTGACGGCATGCAGCCCCTCTCATTTGTGCTAAGCTACCCTGCTTGGCTAGCTGGGGCCTGTCTCACCCTTAGATAATCAGCTAACTCCACGCTGGCCGTGTCACTAGCCCTGTACCTGGTGGTCCTGAACTCGAGGGAGTCCACCACAATGGCCTCTAGACCCTGATGGGACATCTGGACATCACCACCCCGATGCCCCCTCCTGTCTCAGGACAGAAGCACTCTTTGCCTTCAGGCGTGCAGACAATCCAAAACCTAGCGCCCTACCTGCTGCACTCAGGCGGTCGGTATTTAGTGAGCACAGGAGGCCCAACCTCCCCCCAGCTGCTGCACTGCCCTTCCCTGTGGTTTCCACACTGTCGGTTCCTCTCTGGGTTTGAGTTCTCTTTCTCCTTATACACCTCTCTCCCTGGCTGTCTGGTGTGACAGATCACCTGTCTGAGGACTGTAACTGTGGATCCCTTCTCTGTGCCTCCAGCTCCTCAATAAGCAGCAGCAGCAGCAGCAGCAGCTCGCCACACTCGGGGAAGGAAGGATTGAAATCCTTTACAGCCCCCGAAGACAACTGCCTTTTGCCCCCTCCCGCCCAGCAAAGGGGCTAACAGGGATGTGAGGGGGGCCAATACCAGAGGAAGTCCTCCAGGGAGCAGGGACAGACGGACGGCTGCTTGGTCACAACATAGTCCCGGCCGTTCTGGCAGACGGACGACTTGCGGAGCCGCAGATACTGTTCCTTGTAACCCAAGATGCAGCCATCTCCATAATCCCCGGGGTCTGCGGAGTGAGCCAGCCATATGGTATAGTCCTTCTCCTCACCTAGAGAGAACACAGGCTGTTCAGGTGACCGCCTGGCCCCACACCCACATGCGAGAGGCGGTTGCAGGCGGGGAGGAGAACACGGAGGGGAAATGGGGGTGTCTGACTCATCCTACTGCCTCATTTTGGAACTGCAGATGAAAGTTGCAGGACTTGAAGCCTGCTAGCAGTTGGCATCACTCATGTCAGGGGAGGACTCTTCATGTCTCACCGTCCATCTGGATATTAGGAAAAACCCTATTTGTTTCAAAGTGGGCAGCTGGATGGGGGACCTCAAAGCTCCCTTTGAGGTGGAGAGGCTGCTGTCTCTACGTCTGGTACACCTGTGCTCTTGGTCAGCAGAGGCTGCCACTAGTAAGTGGCCAGGTGTTCCCTTTTAGGACAAGATAACAGCCAGCCCAAAGCAGGGGTTCAATTTCACCGTTAGGTTAGCTTGCCTCAAGTAGAAGGAGACAAGGTCTTTCTAGACCTTTAACTCTAGTCAACTGGCTTTCCAATCAGTGACAGTCAATCTGGTTTCGTGAGTCTTATCATACTGGAAAAATGACTCAAAGGCTATGGCCTGAAGACTGTGCATTAGGTTTTTATCCTTTGGGATATGAAGACCAGCACAGAGCCTTTTAAGAAGCAGGTGCTTACCAAATCTTTTAATGGCGTTAAACTTTAGGGATAACTGTAGAGCTGCCTTACGAAGGAAAAACTCGTAAGCTGGCTCCTTTACAGCCTATTTCATGAATCTGGATAATAATGACTCTCGAATATTAAATCATATTTAAACACCTGTAGAAAAGTAAGGTCCAAACGAGTGCTCCTGCTTCCTCCAGGGGTCACTGAAGTAACATTCTGAGGAAACAGAGCCAGCATACAATCTAATAACAAGACCAGGACTCAACCAAAGTGACCTGAAAACCTTAAGTCTTTTATTATAACACCCCAGAGTTCACAGGGTGGGGGCCTTTTCTCCAGTTTTCTCTTTTATCCTCCATATCTTTCAGTAGAATGTCAGCATCTTGGGTACTGGGGGCCTGGGTTGGCTTGTGATTCTTTAGCAACAGCTTGCGACGAACATTTTACCTCCTTTTCTGAAGTCATTTCCTGTCCCTTGAATATGCCTTCCAGCCTGAAGTCACAGAACTCTGAAATGGTCAGTGTAGGCTTCGTGCTTGCCCAGTAGCCATTCTAGAGCCTCACTTGTGACGGATATTCAAGCCAAAACTCTTTGCATGAAAACTTGCCCACTTCAATGTTTTTATTTTTTTCATTCAATGTTTAATAAGGGACACAGTCAGATGCTCTTTGCAATAGACTTCCCTCTAAAGCTTTCTCTCTACAGTTCTGTTGCAATCAAGGGTGAAAATCCCTGAAATGTCATGAAGTAATTTAAGATAAACACAAGCATGCACCGTCCTTACAAGCAGAAGGAAGTCCTATAGAATGTTACAGAACTCTACCAGTGCGAAGCCAGGCTCTCCTACATGACAGCCTTTGCCACTTATGGCCAGTCTGAATTGAGATTTACGATAAGGCTAAGTGGCAAATTTACACTGGATTTTGAAGCTTTAGAAGAGAAATGGACACCTGGGTGGCTCAGCGGTTGAGGGTCTGCCTTTGGCTCAGGGCGTGGTCCCAGAGTCCTGGGATCAAGTCCCAACATTGGGCTCCCTGCATGGAGCCTGCTTCCCCCTCTGCTTGTGTCTCTGCCTCTCTTTCTGTGTCTCTCATGAATAAATAAATAAAATCTTAAAAAAAAAAAAGAAATAGAAAATACAAAACATTTCATTGATAATTCTTAATACTCCTTACATGTTGAAATGATAATATTTTGGATATGTTAGATGATTGTATTATTACTAAAGTGGATTTCACTTCTTTTGCTCCTATAGTGCAGCCAACAGAATAATTTAAATGGCACATGTGATCCTTGTTTTATTTCTCTTGGACAGTGCTAGTCCAAAGAGGGAAGCTGCATTTCTGATACCATTCCATTGCCTGGTTACCTACATGGGACATCCTTCAACCCTTTTCCCTATTCATTTTCTTATTCCAGCTCAAAGAAATGAAACTGAATTGGTTATTTAGGAAAATGGGCTTCTAAGCTTCTGGTAGAAAATGCCAAGGGAGATACTCACAGTTCCTTTCAAGGACATCTTTAAAATCAATGGTGTAGGAGACCCACTGGCGAGTCAGGAAAGATTCTGTGAAACCCCAAATGCTGATATTCATGGACCGAGCTCCAGGTTCTGAAGCTAGGCCGGTAAAGTAGATGGGCTCCCTGGTGAACATATAGGTCTGCCAACACTGACCCTCATCCGTGGAGAACCTGAAACCACAATTAGAGAACAGTTGGGACAGACATCAACATGTTCTGGAGTACCAGGAAACCACTCTGGCTGTTTGATCCCAAACCAGAGAAAACCCTTCATATTTTAGGTTATGTCTTACTGACAATTATGTTAATTTTTAATGCCTACAGTTAACAGGGTAGATAAAAAGGATTCATTCAAAGAGTACAGAGGAAAATGCCTTTATAAAAATTCTTTCATAGGGAAGAATGGGCTTATAAATAAACAAAACAGGAATTATTTTATATAACTTATACTTAAGGAGTCATCTTCCACCCCAAATGCTTAAACACTCCTGTAAGATTCTCATGGAGAAAAAGAAGGATATTTTTAAAAAGTGACAAAGTGTTAGCTAGAAGAAGTCAGAGGAAAAAGCAAAGCCACTGAAGGGTTGCATTCCCTTCAAGAACGTTCCCTACAGTTGCACAGGATGCACCATTTGAATCAGGGTCAGTAATCAGCCTACTCTGACCCCCACAACCAAAAAACACCCCACAGTTGCCCCCTATGCAGATAGTGTGGGTGGAGTGGAGCTCATGCATACTTAATCACATTGATAGGATGGCTGCTGTGCTCAATGGCCACAATGATGCCTCCGGAATCCAAGATGGTGTAATAGTGGGGTCCTTCCAGCATCTTCGCCCAGGAGTAACCCCCATCATCTGAGATGTACACATCCGGGATCATCACTGAGATGGCATCCCCTACACTACCTGCAACACAATACACCATCTCATCAGCCAAGATCAGCAACGAAACACAGGGGATTTACTGCAGAGAGAATAATTTTCGATGAATTTTCTCTGATAATTTCCCATCGTGCTTCTTGTAACAGAAAAAAAGGGCCACAAAATTTGGGAAAGGGAGAAGTCACGTTTCTCTCTCTAGGAAAAACCCAAAGTAACATTATTGTGCAAGAAATTCTACGAAGAATGATAAAAGTCACATATGGTGGTTTTGTTATAGGATTCAAGGCTGGGACTGAGTCTCAGTGTGCTCAGCTGATAGTTCCCAGGGAGATGAGGGGAGAGCTGCTTACCGTGGGCAATGACTATGCCGACGGCCTTAGGCTCTGAGAGTGGGGCCATCGGAACATTTAGCTTCTGGGAGATGCTGTAGGAAGCATGAATATGAAGGCTGCACTGTGAAAAGAAACCAAAGCTTAGATTAAAATCAAAGTGCTATTTTTTACTCATCTCAGAGCCTTCTATGGCAGTTTTGAACTTAATCCAGACTTCAGTGGGATACCCCTTAAAAAAACTGTGATAAAATACACATACCATAAAGTTTACCATCTTGACCATGCATGTTTAAGTGTACAGTTCACTAGGATTAAGTACATTTACAATATTGTACCACCATCACCACCATCCATCTCCAGAGCTTTTTCATCTTGCAAAACTAAAACTCCCCATTAACCAATAATTCCCAGATCCCCCCAGACCTCCAGACCTCCCAGAATGAGAACCACCATTCTACTTTCTGTTTCTATGAATTTGACTATTCTAGGTACCTTATAGAAGTGGAACCATATTTGTTTTACAACAGGCTTATTTCACTTAGTGTTATGTCCTTAGGGTTCATCCGTGTTGTAACAAGTGTCAGAACTTCCTGCCTTTTTAAGATAGAATATTATTCCGTTGCATATATATATATATATATATATATATGTATATATATATATATCAATCATACTTTGCTTATCTATCCATATGTCAATGGACACTTGGCTTGTTTCTACCTTTTAGCTATTGTGAACAATGCTGCTATGAACATGGACACACGAATAGCTCTTTGAGACCCTGCTCTCAATCTTTTGGATATATAACCAGAAGTAGGATTGCTGGATATGGTAGTTCTACGTTTAATTTTTTGAGGAACCACTATACCATTTTCCATAGCGACTGCACTATTTTTCATACCCACCAACAGTGCACAAGGTTTCTAATTTCTCCACATCCTTAGTAACACAGGTTGTTTTGTTTTTGATAGTAGCCTTTCTTGTGTGTGTGAGATGATCACTCCCTGTGGCTTTGATTTGTACTTCTTTAATAATTAGTGATGTAAAGCATCATTTTTAAAAAAAAAGATTTTATTTATTCATGAGAGACACACACACACACAGAGGCAGAGACATAGGCAGAGAGAGGGAGAAGCCGGCTTCACGCAGGGAGCCTGACATGGGACTGGATCCTGGGTCTCCAGGATCACGACCTGGACTGAAGGCGGCGCTAAACCGCTGAGCCACCCGGGCTGCCCATGAAGCATCTTTTCATGTGCTTATTGGCCATTTGTATATTTTCTTGAGAAATGCCTATTCGAGTCCTTTAACCATTTTTTAATTTGGGTTTTTTTTTGTTGTTGAGTTATAGTCCCAATGGGATATATATTTTCTAAGATTTTGTTTATTTATTCATGAGAGACAGAGAGAGACATAGACAGAGAGAAGCAGGCTCCCCACAGGAAGCCTGATGGCGGACACAATCCCAGGACCCCAGGATCATGCCCTGAGCCAAAGGCAGAGGCTCAACCACTGAGCCACCCAGGTGCCCTCCAGTGGGATATTCTTGATTCCAAATGCATTAGTATATATCTGGGAGCAAATTATGTAATTATTTTCTTATGTGTAATGTCTTAGTTTATCTTATTCCTGCATTATACAAAGCCTCTGATCAATACTTAAAGCCTGATTCCACACAGATAAACTTGATAAACACTTGACGTTGTTTAGATACTGTACAAGATGTGGTGGTGATTAAAAGTAAGACCTAGTCCTGTCTTTAAGAGAGATTTCTGAGGGGCGCTGGGGTGACTCAGTCGGTTAAGCCTCTGACTTTTGGTTTCGGCTCAGGTCATGATCTCATGGGTCTTGGAATTGAGCCCTGCATCAGGCTCTTTGCTCAGCAGAGAGTCTGCTTGAAGATTCCCTCCCTCTGCCCCTCCCCCCACACGTGTGAACTTTCTCTCTAAAAGAAATAAATTTTTTTTAATTTTTACTTTTTTTTAAAAGATTTTATTTATTTATTCATGAAAGACACACACAGAGACAGAGAGAGGGGCAGAGACACACAGGCAGAGGTAGAAGCAGGCTCCATGCAGGAGCCGGATCCCAGGACCCCAGGATCACGCCCTGAGCGGAAGGCAGGTGCTAAAACGCTGAGCCACCGGGAGTCCCTGCCACGCTGATTCATTCATTCATTCATTCATTCATTCATTCATTGCCACACTGATTTTTTTTTTTTTTTTTTGCCACACTGATTCTTAACTGATCCCTGGCCTGTCTTCCACTCTGCATTCAGCAGCATAGTAAAACACAAAATTGTAGCCTTCAGTTTTTTCTTTAAAAGACAAATAATCCATAGTATTTGGGCTTTTCTTTGCAGTTCCTTTTCCTACATTCGAAGTCACTTTCATTACTCTCATTTCCCAACTTTCCACTTGTAGCTGTCGCCCCTAATCATGTTCATTAGTCAAAGGCCTGACACTGATCAAAGCAGAATGGGATGGCTGCCTTGCTCCCAATACACAGGACACTTGGGGGTAAAACAAACCTCATTCTTGTTTTTTGCCGTAGCATCACATTCACTGTTTTCAGGCTTCCTCAGGTGCTTCCACCTTCCTCCTTGGTCAAAAGTGATCATAGTCTGGATGGAATTATCTGAATGAGAAAATAATGATATTAAGTCTGAAACACCAGAAGCATCCTCTTAAATTTTTTTTTCTTTTTAAAGATTTAATTTATTCGAGAGAGAGAGAGAGAGAGAGAGAGAGAAGGAGAAACACAGGCAGAGGGAGAGGAAGGCTCCCTGTGGGGAGCCCGATGCAGGACCTGAGCCAAAGGCAGACACTCAACCACTCAATTACCCAGGTGCCCCCTCTTAAATTTGTTTATCATTGCATCTCTCTCTCTCGAGACGATATAATACCATTAAAAGTCTGGAGTCTCACAAGCTTGTAACATCCAACAAATATGGCTCAGTGTTGGTGAGCAGAACTCCAGGATACTTGAGGAAGATTTCCCACTTCAGTAGGACCCAGCTGATTCCAGATACCATCTAGACTGATACTCTTGAAAGATACCTTTTATCTCCTCACCAACACAAACAGGCTGATGTCCATTCTCCTTGCTTGCCTGCTTGCCTTAGAAGTAAAATGGACACTGGGAAGGCATCCCAATCCTTCCTCAGATAAGGCCAGGATATCAGGCTTGTTTTAGGGACTCTCAAGACTTGAATGTATATGTGTAAGTCTGGCATAATAATTCCTGGTTTTGGTCTGTCCACTACCCTCTCTTATACCTTTTCTTTTTTCTACATGTCTCATCAATGACATACACTACTGCAGGTTTATTTATTTTTTTTTTAGGTTTATTTATTTTTTATTTTTTTAAAAGAATTTATTTATTCATGAGAGACACAGAGAGAGAGAGAGGCAGAGACACAGGCAGAGGGAGAAGCAGGCTCCACGCAGGGAGCCTGACATGGGACTCGATCCTGGGTCTCCAGGATCACGCCCTGGGCTGAAGGCAGCACTAAACCACTGAGCCACCCGGGCTGCCCTACTGCAGGTTTAAATTCAGAAACAATTTGCGTTGAGATTTCCAAGAAAAATCAAACAAGAAGGCCAGTGAAGGACAATTCATTTAGTCAATAAATATTTATTGTGTGCCTACTATGAAGACTGTTGTGAGCCTTTGGGACTCTATCAGTGAACAAAACAGGAAAAAACTTTGTGAAACATACATCCTAGTGAGGTCAGACAACGAACACCAGATGCTATAAATAGGCAAATTATATAGTATGTTAGATAGTAAGTGCTATGAGAAAAACCTGCCCAGCTCAAGAGAGGCTGAATGTGTCTGTGAGGAGGGGAGAGCAGACAAGCTTCCAACAGGATAGCCAGGGCAGGTTCTAGTCAGAAAGCGACATATGAGCAGAGATGGGAAGGGGCATGGTGTCATCCTCACAGCTGTCTGGGGAACAGAGAACAGTGCCCACAAATTTCTAACCCGCGTGTGTGCAGAGGGCTGGAGTGACCAGAATGCAGTCAGCAGAGGGGAGAGGGGTGGGAGGTGAGGTCAGGGAGGAAACGGGACCAATACCATTTAGGACCTGCAGACTGCTGCAAGATCTTTACAAATAAAAACAAACCCCCACCTCCTACCAAAAAATAAATACATATATGAACAAAACCTTAAGAGTCGTTCTGTACTTCAGAGTGACGTGTTTATTTGTATAACTGGGCCTGAGGGAAGGTGAGCTCTGCAGAACCACCGAGTATAACACAAGAGAAATGCTGGCTACCGCTGTGCCCTCTACAAGGAGGAAAGCGGGCAGTGGTTCAAACTCAAGCTCATTCCTCTAGTCCTGAACCTCTCAATATAGAAAACTTATTTTTTTTAATTTAACACTTACTCTAAACAACATGGAACCCCAAAAGTCTTTCTTTCTACCTGCTATTGTTTTGCCTTTTTTTAGTTCTATTTACCATGACTTATGTAAAATAAAGGACCAGAATCTATATGGATAGGCTTGTAGGCTAGGCAAGCAACATTCCTGGGGGACAGGACCATTCTTCTCCCACAAAACCTCAACTCCCAACATTTTCGGCTGAAGGACAGCTGTGGCCAGACTCACCTTCTGAGAGCACACTGGTTATGTAGACCCCACGGAGGGAGGTCACATTGGTAAAGTCTGTCTCGCCACCTGTAGTGGTGTAGAGATGTCGGTCCAAGGACTTGGAATAGACAATGCCTCGATCGTCTGAGGTAAAGATTGTGCCATATCCAGTATCTGAAATAGGTGAACAAGCAAAAACACTGTCTTGGGAGGGAACAGAGAGAAAACAACAGTCCAACTGTACACATGGCTGCCTGCATACATTAGCCAACTGTCTCTCTTCATGATGTGGATGCAGACCTGAGAATAGGTCCTGGTTTGATACTCATGAGTGTGATGTCCACCTTTAACTCCAGCACCCAGCATGGTGGATGCTGTTTGTTGGATGAATTAGGTGCTACAGAAAAGCCCTTCCCAGGTATATTCAGATGGCAGAGGCAATGCACTTATATTCATTTCATACATATCTCTAAATCTTTATATTCCAGAACAACTCTTCTCAAACTATTTGTGGTGAAGGATTAATTTTTTCTTAAGTTTTTTTTTTAAGATTTTATTTATTTATTTATTCATTCATGAAAGACACAGAGAGAGAGAGAGGCAGGGACACAGGCAGAGGGAGAAGCAGGCTCCATGCAGGGAGCCTGACGTGGGACTTGATCCTGGGACTCCAGGATCACGCCCTGGGCCAAAGGCAGGACCTAAACCACTGAGCCACCCAGGGATTCCCCTAAGTTTTATTTATTTAAATAATCTCTGTACCTAGCGTGGGGCTCGAACTCACAACCCAAAGATCAAGAGTAACATGCTCCTGACTGAGCCAGCCCTGAAGAATCAATTTTTAAATTTCTATTATTATTAGCACAAACTGGTCCTTTGTGACATATAAAAAAATTAATCACAAGAAGAGTGAAATACAAAAGAGAGAGGAAATATGATCCATTACTTTTAAATGATTACATTTAACAGATATAAGATTACTTTATCAAATGGCTATAGAAAAAAAAATTAAAAAAAAAAAACAAAACAAAAAAAACAAAAACAAACAAAAAAAAATGGCTATAGATGTTTCTCAGTGCTTGCTACTGCTTTCTGTGCTTACTTGGTAACAAAGAGTTTGCAAACCAGTATCAGTCCTCTGACCATTCTTTAAGCAGCACTGCTCTAGAATACCTGGACATACACGTAAACCATATTACAGGATCAAAACAAGGGGCCTTCTTAACAGAGACTGTATTATCTGTAAGATAGTGTATTCAGTAGGACACTCACTAATTAATGCCTATGCCTACGGGTAAGAGGAAAAGTCAACATGTAAGAAGGAAGCTCAAAGTAGAACATGAAACTTAAATCTCTATGCATCAAGGGTGGGCCACTAAAAAAGCTCTTACCTCCAGGTTCATCTACATGCATGAACACCATGTCATCATTAGCTGCTAGAATGGAGTAGAACTGCTCCTGCCCCACAGAAGGTAGCTGGGCCATGCTCCACGTGTCCCCTTGATCTGTCGACACATGAATCCTTCTTGTTGTATCCTGGAACAAATGCCAATATTTACCTTTTCAATTTTATTATTTTTTTAAGATTTTATTTATTTATTCATGAGAGACACAGAGAGAGAGAGAGAGACACAGAGACAGAGACAGAGACAGAGACAGACAGACAGAGACACAGGCAGAGGGACAAGCAGGCTCCATGTAGGATTCAATCCCAGGACTCCAGGATCACGCTCTGGGCCAAAGGCAGGCGCTAAACTGCTGAGCCAAGATGCCATGTATAGGGACATGAATAGGAACACTATTATTCATAATTCTGAGTATCATCCATTTCCTCATATAACTGCTGTAAATGACAGGTCCAGTACCAATTACCAAAGCAATTTCTAACCCCCGGCAAAGTTCCAGGCAAAGGAACAATCCATTCTATTGTAAGTAAGGCTATCTTGGCCTCCTCTTTGGCTTCCTCATTCTAGTATGGCCCTGTAAGACAGAATCTTTCCAACCTCTGACATTCCCATTTCCTTCAATTGAGCTAAGAGTATGATGGAGCCACCATTAGTTTGGCTTTATAGCCATTTGCATATGCTTGCTCAGATAATTCATAAAATTACAATTGCTGCACAAAAGTTTGATCCCTTTGAGATAGTCCTGACATAATCCAAAGAATTAAATAATTAAGAATCCAAAAATTGGAGATGAAACCCATGCTTGGGAGATCACAGGGAAGTCAAGATGTGACGTATCTCCTCTTTACGGAAATAGGTGTCGATGAACAGCCATAATGAAGGTCACATGCACAGGCTGGGAAGTGGCCAAGGAGAGGCAGAAATTAATATAAAGGAGCTGATCAGGGAGTAGTTATCTGCTAAAAGGAGTCCGTTAAGGAGGCAATTAACACCTCCTCTTTGATAAACAGCTCAACACAGTTGGCCAGGGCACAAGAATTAGTCCCAGGGCCTCCTTATGTTAAATACTTTTTAAAATTCAGTGACAAGTACATTTAACTTATTTTTCTAACTTATACCTAGGTGTTTACTTTCAATCTTACCCATTATTACACTTAGAAACTAGAATTCAAAAGCATACAGTAGGATGATGATTTTATAGATAGTAGCAGTACACTGTTGGAGGCTACCTCTGGAATCTGCTTTCGACCATGGTTCTACCTTTGGGTAGTAAGCAACTTACTCAATTTCCTCAAAAACAAATTGAGGCAAGAGGACCTGTTCCTAGGGTTGCTGGGAAGATTTTATGAAACTGCTGGAGGAAGTTATGTGTGGTTACTGTGACTACTTCCCCTTCTCCACTCCCATTCTCTCTGAACCCACGGTAATCAGCCTGTTAACCCCAGTCCTCCGATGAAACTCCACTCGTCAAGGTCAAGGTCTGCAGGTAGGTGGAGAATAGCCTCCTGGGGGCAGGAATAGCCTCCTGGCACCAGGTGCAGTGGCAACCACCACTTTGCCAACTCCAGTGGATAATTCTCAGGACTCCTTTAACTCCGCATCTCTGTTGAGTTTCATGTAGCCAACCTCCTTCTTGAGGCAGTTCCTCCATTTGGCTTTCGTGGCTCAGTCCACTTGGTTTTCCTTCCTTCAGTCTTCTCTGCTACATTCTCATCTCTTCCCAGCCCCTCAGTGTCGTCAGGGTGCTCCAGCGAGTGCTCAGCCCTCCAGAAGATATCATCTTATAATTCTTCATATATCATATATCATATAATCATATATCATGTATCATATAATTTGGGGAGACTCACATGCCCAAATGCTCACTCGACATTTCCACTTAGATATCTAAGAGGCATCTCATACCCAATACCTAATTCTTGATTTTCCTGCTACAAACTTGGTTCTCTTGCCATCTCGGTGAATGGTACTACCATTCACCCAGTTGCTCAGGGCAAAGACTCTAAAGTTATCCTTGGTTCCTCTCATTTACTCCCTCGCAAACCATAGCTAATTCATCAGCAAATCCTATTGGGAATACGTTAAAAATATATCCAAAATCTTACCACTTCTTCCCTCATTCACATTAATAGCCTGGTCCCATCTACCATCTCTCACTGCTGTCACAGACTCCTAGCTGCGCCTGGTGCTTCCATTCTTGCCCCCAGGAGGCTATTCTGCACCTACCTGCTCTGTCAAAAGGGAAGCCAACTTATGCCAGTCCCCCGCTCACCACCTTTCACAGCTTCCCAACACATGAAGAATAAAAGCCAAGGTCTTTTTTTTTTTTTTTTAAAGCCAAGGTCTTAATCATGACCTATAAAGGTCTTGTTTGATCTGACCACTGGCTCCCCCTCTTTGGACCACCCTTCAGTGTGCTCCAGCCATGCTGTCCTTTTCACTTTTCTTCAATATTTCAAACATGTTCCAGTCTGAGGGGCTTTGCGCTTACTGTTCCTTCAGCCTAGATGTACACAGAACTAGCTCTCACTCCAGCTGGGTCTCAGACAGCTCATCCACACCACCCTACCTAAAACAGGACTGCTCCAGTTCCAAGCACATTCTGTTTCCTTACTCGGTTTTATGTTTCTTTATAGATTGGATCATTACTGTATATAATGTCATATTTATTCATTTAGTATCTAATTCCTTATTTAAATATAAGCTCTGAGAGCAGGACCTTTATCTATTTTGTTCACTGCTATATTCCTAGGGCCTAGAACAGTACCTAGAATATAGCAGGTACCCAATTAATGTTACCTATTTCTATTATCAGATTGGATAACGAGCAAGTGGATTGCTTTTTTTCAGATGTCTGTGTCTGAGTGAAGTCCAAACTTTGGGACTAAGTGTCACAAAACAGATATCAGAATTCCTGTGGTGACAACAGGCTGGAGTGCAGAGTAGCCCAGAAGAATCAATCAGCCTCTCAAAAGAATTACCTCCAAATGTTAGCGATACTAAATGTTGCAAAAAGGCAAGAAACTGTCAGTACTAGTCATAATAGGGATCCATTTAACACATACTTAGAGAAATTTCAGAACCTCCAAGAGAGGCAATACACACCTTATCAGCCATCACAGAGGCAAAAAGGAAACGTCCCCCAAGACCAAATGAGTAGATTTTCACACCAATGGTTTTGAAGCTTTTCCCCAAATCTGAAGTTCTCCATAATTCCAGTGCCCCAAGGTCAGCTTCTTAAACAAGACAAAATATGAATTAAAATTTCACATACAGGTGAATCTCTAGTTCAAAATAACTGTTTTAGAATGTTCTTAATTTTATAGCTAAAGGATTTTTAAAAAATATTTTATTTATTTATTCATAGAGACAGAGAGAGAGAGAGAGAGAGAGAGAGGCAGAGACACAGGCAGAGGGAGAAGCAGACTCCATGCAGGGAGCCTGATGTAGGATTCGATCCTGGGTGCCCGGGATCATGCCCTGGACTGAAGGCGGCCCTAAACTGCTGAACCATCCAGGCTGCCCAGCTAAAGGATTTTTAATTCTACGCATGTTAGTCAAGTGACCATGGAAATACCACACATTAGACATAGGGAATTCATAATTTGGGTTTTATTTTTATACATGTAAGGTTTTGCACTGGACAGAGAGTTTACTTAATTTTTAAAAAATATTTTATTTAAATTCAATTTGCTAACATAGTATAACACCCAGTGCTCATCCCATCAAGTGCCCTCCTCAGTGCCCATTGCCCAGTTACTCTAACCCCTCACCCTCTCCCCTTCTGTAAGAGTTTACTTAATTCAAATACAGTGTTGCATAAACACATCACAGCCACAGCGTCCTGTTTTTGCTTTCTTCACGACACACTTATCTTACTCTATTTTAAGTAGTATTGTTTGAGTTTTCTGTTTTCTTGCTCATCATCTAACCCCCTACTGGAATTCAGGCCCCAAGAGAGAAGGGCTTCGGTGCCTTCCTCTCTCCATCCTTAGAACAGTGATTCATACTACTGCAGGTGTGAAAAATCAATGAATGAAAAAATGAAATGAATTTGTTGAATGAATAAATGAAAGATTATGCTTTCTGCTTTAAAACGGTGTCACAGATTGGAAAGCCAACAACATCCACTGACACAAACACAACCCCCATCCACTTCTGCGGAAATCACTATGCATTTCAACTTGTTATTGTCTGTAGCCTAATATTTACTTTATTAAATACGCTGGTAAAATTAAGTACATTGTCTCTATGTATAGCTTGCATTTTTATTTGATCTAGGTTCAGTACTTCCAAATTTAAAAAATCCTTGACAGTTATCTTAGCTATTAAAATTACTAGAGAATGGAAGGATCTTTGATGTTTCTATCTCTTATAACCCAGAACATTCTACTATGAATGGACAACAGAACACTCTTATTTGGAACTAAAATATTACTTACTGCAGGAGCCATTCGCATAGGTGGTAAAGAAGATGGTGTTTTCTGAACCCCTACAGACAGACAAAGAGAGAAAAGACAGGGTTCAAGACAGCTGAACATCAACTGCAGTCACAAAGCTCCAAGCAATGCTGCTAATGATAAGCTCCATCCACAGGGGCCAGCCGGAACAGCCTTCTGGGATGGGATGCTGTACGCCGGACTCTCCCAGCCTCACTGGTCAAGCCCCCCCCACCGCCCCCAGCCTGGCCCCAGGATTTCCTCCAGCCCACTACTTCTTCACGTGAACTCTTCCAGCTGGGCAGACTGGTCTGTTTACTCTCTGCAAGTCTGCCTCTTGCATTTGCTGTTCCTGTTTCCGGCTTAAATGCTTTTTTTTCTCTCATGTAACCAAATCTTACCCTCACAATCTTTAGGGTCTAGCTTAAAATCTAGCTCTTTCATGAAACTTTTCCTGGCACTCCAATTGGAAAGCTTCTTTGCTACACACTTCTAGAGCAGTGATTCTCAACTGGGGGTGATTTTACTCCCCAGGGGACATTTCTGGTTGTCACAGCTGGGGGATGGGGAGTTGTTGCTAGTATATAGTGGGAAGAGGCCAGAAATGCTGCTAAACATCCTACAATGCAGAGGGCAACACCCCCACAACAATGAATTGTCCAGTCCAAAATGTCATTAGTGCCAAGGTTGAGAAACCTTGTTCCAGAGCACTGTGCCATTCTGTACCGGCCGCTCAGCACTCCTCCGTCTCCTATTTAATTATTTTAATCCAACAGCTTACTTCTTTTCCTTCTACATTATTAGGTTCTTCAGGACAGGTATGAAGTTTTAGGATTTGTTTCCCCTCAGAACCTAGTTCAATGCTTTGCATGTGCTAAATAAATTAGTTCTTTCATCTTGAATAGATAGCTAGGTCAGATGTTGAATAATTTAAATTCTAACTTGGAAAGGGAGTTTTCAGGAAAGCAGGTTCAGACTCTGATAGTACTTATGGATTAGCACCAGCACAAGGTGCAGGTCTGAGCATGTTCTTTCAGCACTTCAGGCTGTCAATTCCAGAAATCAAAGATCTACAAGTTATCTTACATTTAGATGCTAATCAAAGAAATGGATCATAAAAGTAAAAAATTAATATTGGATACAAAATAAAATACCATTAGTTTTTTTTAAAGATTTAAAAAATTTTTTAAGTAATCTCTACACTCAACGTGGGACTGGAACCCACAACCCTGAGATCAAGCGTTGCAGCTCTACTGACTGAACCAGCCAGGCGCCTCTAAATGTTTAGATAGATAGATAGATAGATAGATAGATAGATAGATAGATAGATAGATAGATAGACAGATAGATAGATAGATTTATTCATTCATTCATTCATTCATTCATTCATTCATTCATTCATGAGAGACACAGAGAGAGAGGCAGAGGGAGAAGCAGGCTCCATGCAGGAAGCCCGACGCAGGACTCGATCCCAGGTCTTCTCCATGATCACGCCCTGGGCTGAAGGTGGTGCTAAACCGCTGAGCCACCTGGGCTGCCCTAAATGTTTAGTTTTTTTTTTTTTTACCTTTTTATTTTATTTTATTTTTCTTTATTTATTTATGATAGTCACAAAGAGAGAGAGAGAGAGGCAGAGACACAGGCAGAGGGAGAAGCAGGCTCCGTGCACCGGGAGCCCGACGTGGGATTCGATCCCGGGTCTCCAGGATCACGCCCTGGGCCAAAGGCAGGCGCCAAACCACTGCGCCACCCAGGGATCCCTAAATGTTTAGTTTTAAAGATGAGTTTTCTGTTGGTTTCTTTTGGCTTTATTGTGGTATAACTGAAATATAACATTTAAAGTGCACACTGTGGAGTGTGATATATATCAAGGTTAGTTTTAATGACCAAAATTTATTTTAGGCTTACTTGAACACACCCTATATACTTTAGATCCATCGAGAGTGAAGTAATTTGTTAACTTAGTAATCTTAAAATTCCTTCCTTCCTGATAAGACCATATAAGGCACAAACCACATTCCTTAAAATACACAGAATGAATGCAGATGTAGCATGTGTATCCTAGCAGGGCAGCACAGACCTCATTTTACCAAGAGTTTCTGGGGAAAGGCTACTCTAAGCAGTATTTTTTTAGTATTTTAATTTCAGGAGATATATTTGGCAATGTCTGTATTACACATCTCCCTGACTCCCTAAGTAGAGGCCATTAGAGGCCATTAAATATTAAATTCTTCCTTGGGACTATGGGTCACATTCATGAGCATCAACCATATGGAACCACAACACAGTGTTCCCATTAGAAGTTACTGAGGTCCGTGTGCTCTCCTGGTCTAGCATTAAATCATCACATCCCATCAGAGTCTGTTTCTGCTTGTACAGTTACACCTCCACGAGGCTCCCAGGCAGAGGTTTCTCATGCTGGCATGGGCTTGTTGTTAGCACTCACATACCCAACCTCTGGCACCAATATGCTATCAACAGGAAAACTAGACTAACAAATGTGCTAAAATTAGTCAAAGAGAAAGAAGAAAGAGGCTCTAAACAAGAGTGTGAGCCTAATCAGAATTTTGGCTATGAAAGTTTTTAATTCAATTATTGCTCAACCAACTCCTAAACTCTCCCAATAAATCTTTCTTCATAAAAGGTAACAATGAA
Source organism: Canis aureus (assembly GCF_053574225.1). NCBI lineage: Eukaryota > Metazoa > Chordata > Mammalia > Carnivora > Canidae > Canis > Canis aureus. The sequence continues at coordinate 35,125,856 of NC_135618.1, forward strand.
AGCCCAGATATGTTAAGCCACTGACTGTCCAGTTTAGAACAAAGGTGACCTGACTCCCAAGTAAGAGTCCCTCCACTGCACAGGTGGTGGTGGTGGGGTGTTCCACTGAGAGAAGTGAAGGATTTTTGGTGCACAGACAGCGTGACTCTGCTGGTCTGGAAGCTGTCTGGGCTTTCTTCCTGATTCCCTGCTGCATTCCACACAACTGAAATGGATCTTCAGATGAAGGAATATAAATCTGGGTACAGGGAAATACGTAAGTCCCCAAATCAAAGCTGTATTTTATGCTACTCCAACTGATGTCACCATTTATGGAGAATAAACCTTTGCAGGCAGCAGCTACTCCGTCACGTGCCTAGTTTTATGCTTTATATTCTAACATTTAGTGAGATTAAGTATTCTTTCCCAGCAAAATTAGAAGCTCCTCCAGGTCAAGATCTGTGTCATACCCCTCCCCTTATATCCCTTATGGCACCCTGAGGAGTACTTGGCAGAGAATAAGTGCTCAATATTTATTCATGTGACTTTTGGCAGCACTGTCAGGAAAGGTTTAGGGCTCTGCACATACAGAGTCTTCTGTTACTCACCATTTGGCCAAACATACTGCTTTGTGGATTTCTTCCCATTTTCCCCCAAAATCCTTGGACACCCACAGGCCATTCTGAAATATTATAAAGGATTTATCAGAATTCTAGCTTTGTCCTGTGCAGCTGCTTATACGACCTTTAATAATTCATATCTAATCATTCAGGGCAGTGAAACACACGCTGAAGTTCCCTCCAAGCTGCCTGCACCCTCCCCCCATCACTGATGGGGACCCCTTCAGGGTTTTCGAAGTTCAGAAGAACAAACACTTACAAAGTGCCTACTATTAGCCAGGCACTGTCTTAGATGTTGCACTGGGGATACAAAGACAAAATATACCCAGGATCTCAAGGAGCTCTGGGTTTAACAAGGGGCGGGGAGAAGTAGTTTGATATGATGTAGTAAGTTATGTAGTAAGTTATGAAAACATGGTTGCTGGGGTGGGAATAAGAAGCAGGTGACATTGCATTGGATGGTTTGTGAAGACAGCGGAACTAGTATTAAATAATGAGGAGTGTAACCAAAAGAAGGCAAATAGGGGAGATGAAATATTATTGCATGAATACACAGTAGTACTAGCCAAGGTGAGAGGTGAGAACACATGACAGCATGGGCAAGGAGCTAAAAGCTTTTAGACACCAATGCAGCACAAATTCCAAGGTGAGCAAAGAAGGGCCCGCTCTGTGAACTGGCCCTCAGTTTTACTTTTTTTTTTTTTTTTTGAGAGAGAGAGAGAGAGCATGCACATGTGCAATGGGGGGTAAGGAGGAGAAGAGCAGAGGGAGAGAGAGAATCTTAAGCAGGCTCCATGACTAGCACCAAGCCTGACACAGGGCTCGATCTCAAGAGCCCGAGAGCTCATGACCTGAGTCAAAAATCAAGAGTTGGATTGACTGAGCAACCCAGGTGCCCCTTGGTTTTACTTTTTTAAAGGCAGAATACTTGGATGGCAATGGGAAAAATGGATTTCAGACCAGAGGCAGGAAAAGTAGTGAAAAAGTGGTTCTATATTAGTTCATTAGGAGTTAGTGAGGTCTGGGTGGCTCAGTCAGTTAAGCGTCTGCCTTCAGCTCAGATCATGATCTCAGGGTCCTGGGATGGACCCATGTTGGGCTCCCTGCTCAGCAGGGAGGCTGCTTCTCCCTCTCCTTCTGCCCCCCCCACCCCCGCTCATGCTCGCTCTCTGCCTCTCTCACATAAAGAAATAAAATGTAAAAAAAAAAAGTTAGTGAGGCCCTAAACCACAGCTATGAGGAATAGGCTCAGAAAGAATCTAGGAACTAGATTCCGTAGAACTGGGAGCTCCCCGCTGTAGGGCAGAGTGTATGAGTGTGTATGTGTGTGTATGTGTACACGCGCACGCACGCGCACAACGGGGGAGCAGCAAGACAAATCTGGAGCCCTAGAAGGAAGTCAGAAACATAGATCTTATATATAACCACGGCAGTTCAAATGGTCAGAGTGGAAGAGGTTGACAGGAGTTTACGATAGAGACCAGGAAGGAAAGGTTAGAAGGTAAGAAAGAACCAAAGGAATGAGGTCACAGAGGCCAAGCAAGCCCAGTTCCCAAAAGAAGAGACTGGTCAACATTTTCCAATGTAGCAGAGACTTAGGTAAAGACAGACAATGTCAGTTACATTGGCAACACAAGCCTCCTGGGCCCAGACCCCACGGGGGCGGGAGAGAAGTGTCCCCGAACAACTGCGATTAAACGGGACTGATCTAGGCAGTGCTTCCCCCACTCTCACCCACCATTCTTCCTCTGTAATTCCTTTCTCCTCTGGTAATACTCACCACCTCCCCACATTCCTGATTTACCCAATTCTACTTGGAAATAGGAAAGGGTCTGGTATCATCTATCTGCACTTTAGTACCTATTGGTCTGTCTTCTGGACTGTTTTTTTTTTTTTTTTTTTTTTAAAGAATTGGAGAGTGAGTAAGCATAAGTGCAGGGCGGAGGGAGGAGCAGAGGGAGGAAGGGAGGGGGAAAGTGCGGGGGGGGGGGGGGAGAGAGAGAGACAGAGATTGGATCTTAAGCAGATTCCATGCACAGCACAGAGCCTGATGAGGGGCTTGATCTCACGACCCTGAGATCACGACCTGAGCCGAAACCAAGAGCGGGACACTTAACCAACTGAACCACCCAGGTGCCCCAACCTGATTATTTTTACTTCCAACTTGCCTTTAACTGGAAGAAACTTGAGGTATAAAAGCCAACTGTGGCTGACTACCTCATTTTTTTTTTTTTTTTAAAGATTTTATTTATTTATTCATGAGAGAGAGAAAGAGAGAAAGGGGCAGAGACACAGGCAGAGGGAGAAGCAGGCTCCATGCAGGGAGCCCGATGTGGGACTCGATCCCAGGTCTCCAGGATCACGCCCTGGGCCAAAGGCGGCGCTAAACTGCTGGGCCACCTGGGCTGCCCAGGCTACTTCTTCTTGAGGAGAACATGTTTCAATGATCTTAACATACAGGTAAGGGCGATGGGGTGGTCAAAGGGGGGTTGGTGATTCTATCCATTCCTCAGAGGATGTCTCTGTACCCTTGAAGGGCCTGTAGCTCAAGCTGCTGGCGGTCAGCTTCCTGGAATTGTTGCTTCAAGATCTGAAGCCTACCCGGCAGGCTAGTTTCCTTCCTCTAGCCTCCTCTGGCTAAACTTAACTGTGACCTTCCTTGAGTCTTCAGCCTTCCCTCTGCTCAAATATCTGCACACAGAAGGCCCAGACCCAGACCACTCTTCCAGCGCACTTCACACTTCCTGGGTCACCCCATTGCTCAGCCCGACTTGTCCACATCGATGGTCAAGTTTCTGTCCCCTCAATGGTCACCACAGCAGTGGCTCTCCAATTGCTGTGTGCAGACTCCACTGGGAAGGTTGTTAAAAACACTAACCACCCCAAAACCGAAAGTCAGTGATGGACCATGTCTAGATTGGGGCCTATGAACTGCAAACGAAACCAGTTTCCCAGGGGTTTCTCTGATGTTGCTGGTCAGGAGACCATGCCCTAAGAAATAAGGTGAGAGAGAGCCATGTAAGCGTAAAGTATAATTATGATTATCATAGTTTAGCAACTCAGCGACTTTGGGTCCTTAAAATCCATGGTAAAGGACACTAGTCCCCCAGGAAAGGAAAAGTGAAACGTGCTCCCCAGAGAACTTTCAGAGGAGAGGTGTGAGGGCTGGGGGGGGGGGGACAACACAGATTTCTGGGGACAGTATAGGAATATGGTAGGGGATGCAGAGATTTAAAACTCTGGATATTTAATATAGGAGTATCAAAGACAGAAATCAATATGCTTTATATACTGGGAACTAACAAGAACAATTACAAAGATGTGGTTTGGCTGTAGGGAAGGAAAACCACCGTCAAGAGTCCGACAATCTTGAAGCACAAGAATGATTACACTCAACTGTTTTCTAGTTTATTACTCCGATAGCACACCATATCCACTTACTTAAAAAAAAATATGTAACGACAGTTAGATATCATACTTGTCTAGAAGAGGTAGCACATGAAAATTGTGCCCTTTATAAACAGGAAAAAAATGCAAAAAAATACAAAATTCATGCTTTACGAAGTCACTAGAAAGCAGCCCAATATAAAGACATTTCATAAAGGGTTCTTTTAAAACAGTGTATTTGAGCCTATAAAAATGAGAAAAAGCAAGACAAGTTCCTCAACTATACTTACTTCAGTGCTGAGAGCTAAAAGATAATCAGAATTCTGAGGACTATACATCATCTGAGTCAGAGGATGGAAAGGGAGATTGGACTGAACAAAGTTCTTTGCAAAATCTGATGATCTGAAGATTCTTCCTCCATGACTTCCTCCAGATACCTCTGCTGTTAAAATCACCTGATTAGGAAGAAAAAAGTTCAGATTCAGAATATAATACTATAAAAGCACAGGAAGTTCTTATACCATTTTCACAAGATATGTGTTTAAGAAAATTTCCAAAAGAAGAGTCATAAAAACAGATTAGTTGGTGTACTGTACTATTCAAGGATTAGTCTTATAACAAATATTATCCTAGATTGAAATAGTGGGTCATAACCACGAATATAGCCTGCTCAGTTTGCGATGAGCTAGCTTCCCAAAGACTAAAATGCTGTCTTGCGGATTATGAGCTGTGATGCCAAACAACTGCTACATAATTACAAAGAGTTTAGCTGGCTCTTGGCCAGGGACCAAAAAAAAGAACCTGTGTGCTGAATTCCATTCTTTTGTGAACAACACTAAATTATGTTTAATTTTAAAGCATACTAATAGCAAACTAAATCCATCACTGTATATAACTGGATCACTCCAACATTGTCATGACAGCCCTGCATGTGGTATCAAGTGCAGCTTCATATGCGTATGAATGAGTCTCACCTTTCCAGAATTCTCAGGACCAATAGCCATGCCAAACTCAGTCCGAATGAAGGTGTTATTGATGAGATTTGTAATATCCTTAAAGTTCTTTCCATAGTCTTCACTGAGAGGAAGAAAAGCAAGACACATTTAGTACGCAGTGGTCAAGGACGCTCCTGGGCTCCTGCCTGGCTTCCGTTACCCCTTCCCACTGGCTTTGCTGAGGCACTTGCTCTCCTCTGAACAGCTACCTGCCTCAGAGGAGTTGATTCATCTCTAGCTCCAGTGGTGGGCAGATTAGTCTGAAGGAAATTCCCCCCCTTCCCAGTGATGGGGTCAGAAATGGGGAGTGGCCCAGGTTGAGCCAATAAGGGGAATTCTGGGGTCTTTGAGGAAACACAAACACCTAACAAAATGATCTTCCTTTAGACCAGTGGTTCTCAATCAGTGCATTTTTCTGTGCCATCCCCCAACCCGACCACAAACGTTTGGCAATGTCTGGAGACATTCATGATTATCACAACTCAGGGGTAAGATGCTGCTGGCATCAAATGGGTAAAGGCCAGGGATGCAGCTAAATATCCTACAATGCACAGGATGATTTCACAATAAGAAAAAAATTCTCTGAGGCTGCCTGGCTGGCTCAGCGGTTGAGCATCTGCCTTTGGGTCAGGGTGTGATCCCGGTCGGGGGGGGGGGGGGGGGGGGGGGGGGGGATCGAGTCCCACACTGGACTCCCTGCAGGGAGCCTACTTCTCCCTCTGCCTGTGTCTCAAATGAATAAATAAAACCTTTAAAAAAGAAAAAAAATTAAAAAATTATCTGGCCCCAAATGTCAGTAATATAAAGGTCGAGAAACCTCAACACTATAATATGTGAATACAAAGCAAAAAATTACTACAGGCATTTTGACACGATGAGAGACAAAGCAAAAAATTACTACAGGCATTTTGACACGATGAGAGCACAACTTGAAAAATAAGCCAACATAAGTGGAGAGAACTGTTGAGGGAATTCTGGAATTCCGGAGAAGCAGAGCCTTTGACACTGGATTAAATCAATGCTGAAGCCCATCCTTCTTCTGTATTTAGTTATGAGCCATTAATTCTCTTATTATTTAAGCTGGTCTGGGTTGGGAGGTCTGCTAAATATAGCCCAAGGCCTCCTAACTAATCTATTCACGCACAGTACTCATGATAAAGCTGTAAGCTAAGGAGCAGGAGTCCCAAAATACCCCCACTCCCAAAGGTTGCTGTACCAGGCACTGGTCTCGAGTGCTCGCCGTGCACACAACACAGCTAAGGAAAACAAACAAATTAATCTCATCTCTTCAGTAGTCCAAGCTTTTCCCAAAAAGTTCATTCCAACAATATTTTTGAGAGAATTTCGTGTTTAGATTTTGAAAACTAAAAGCAAAAGTCAGTAGCTATCTGCCTCTGACGGGTTTAATACTGTGTGCAGTCTGCTAAAACACGACATAGAATGCAAACCCTCAGTATTCATTAAATCTAAATGTTCAGAGTTACCTGGGTGGTTGAATGTCTGCCTTCAGTTCAGGTCGTGACCCCGGGGTCCTGGGATCAAGTCCTGCATCAGGCTCCCTGTGGGGAGCCTCCTTCTCCAGATGCCTATGTCTCTGCCTCTCTCTGTGTCTCATGAATACATAAGTAAAATCTTAAAAATAAATCTAAATGTTCATCAGTGTAGACCACTGTATAGTGCAAGTTAGTTCCAAGTGATAAATGTAATGTTCAGGGGTCTTCGCTGATAGAATATATATATGACCTAACCAATTTTGGTAGTGGCCTCAACAAATAAAGAATCACAGAAATGCAGAACACGAGAGATGCAAGGGACTAAGGAGAACATCTTGTCCAACTCCCTCATCTCACAGATGAGGGTTCAAGAGGAGGCAATTATTTGTCAAAAGCCAACCAGTTAATTCAGGGCAAGATTGAAACTACAATGCAAGTCTCTTAACTCTCAGTCCTATACTAGAGGCAGCTTTTAATTATTTGTGAGGAGTTTCTCTCTCTCTCTCTTTTTTACGATTTTATTTATTTATTTATTTATTTGAGACACAGAGAGAGAGGCAGAGACATAGGCAGAGGGAGAAGCAGGCTCCCTGCAGGGAGCCTGACGTGGGACTCGATTCCTGGTCTCCAGGATCACCCCCTGGGCTGCAGGCAGACGCTTAACCGCTGAGCCACCCAGGTGTCCTTCTCTCTCTCTTTTTAAAAGGTTTTATGTATTTATTCATGAAAGACACAGGGAGAGAGAGAGGCAGAGACCCAGGCAGAGGGAGAAGCAGGCTCCATGCAGGGAGCCCGATGTGGGACTCGATCCCAGGTCTCCAGGATCCCGCCCTGGGCTGAAGGCAGGCACTCAACTGCTGAGCCACCCAGGTGTCCCTAGTTTTTCTCTTACAACGTGTAGACCTCCACAGTCTTGTCCGGGCTGGTGGGCTGGCAGTAAAGATGGGCTGAGAGGAAGCTGGAGACAGAGAGGAAGGCAGAGTCTCTGAGCATTTGCCTGGGTCCTCGACAGTATGTGGAGTAAAATACACATAACTTTAAGCTGTCTTACTCTACCTAAACAAAATAGGGATGAGACACTACCCAACTGATTCTTTACTACCCTTTCCTTGGCTTTGGAGTACAAGAAGTGTTCTTATCCTCTGGATAACAGGTCAAAGGGGTATGCATAAACAATCCCTGGCTCTATGATGTACATATCATCAGCGCTCAGACAACCAACCATCCAATAGGGTTACTGTAGTGGTTTGCTTATCACCAGCTTACAAATCTCCCCTCCGTCATGACATCCCCAGGGAGCCTCCACAGACCTGTTGGCAAGCCTGCTTGCTTTTTAAGAACTTGGCACAATAAACACATCCCTGCCCTTCAGAAAAAGAGCGCAACACTGAGGGAAAAAAAAAATCATCTGCAACAACACTACTTTAGCCACTTACAAAAAAAAAAAAAAACTGGAACACAACGGACTAGTAGTGACCTGCTAGGATTTATGTAGGGTTCTGTCAAGGCCACATAAGTCCAAGGAATATATTTTAATAGAACACCTGATTTTTAAAATTTTTATTTTAAGATTTTATTTATTCATGAGAGACAGAGACAGACAGAGAGAGAGGCAGAGACACAGGCAGAGAGAGAAGCAGGCTCCATGCAGGGAGCCTGATGTGGGACTCGATCCTAGGTCTCCAGGATCAGGCCCTGGACTTAAGGCGGCACTAAACCGCTGAGCCACCTGGGCTGCCCTTAACACCTGATTTTAAAGTAGCTTTATTTAGGGCACCTGGGTGGCTCAGCTGGTTAAGCATCCAACTCTTGGTTTCAGCTCAGGTCATGATCTCAGAGCCCTGGGATGCAGCCCTGCATCACGCTCTACACTCAATGTGGAGACTGTGTGACATTCTTTCCCCCTTCCTGTCCCTGTCTCTCTGCCCCTCCCACTGCTTGCTTGCTCTAAAATACATAGATTTTAAAAATCTTTAAAAAAATAAAGTGGGTTTATTTTCTATCAGCACAAAATACACATCACTCTCCCTCTGCCCCTCAACCCTCCCTGCTCACTATCTCTTAAAAACAAAACAAAACAAAACCCCAACAAGTATAGATATCCTTGTTTGGTTGGCTTTCAGGCCTAACCATTTCTGTTTATTTAGTTCATTTTTACCATGATTAAGTTCCTAGAAATTGCAACACACAAGCAACAAGGATGACAACAAACAAAAAACCCAAACTACTGTTTTGTAGTTTTCACTAATCAGCAAAGCTTATACAGTAGATCCTTATTGTTTCTAGATTCCATATTTGCAAATTTGACTACTCACTCAAATGTATTTGTAACCCTAAAATCAACACTTATGGCACTTTTGCAATCATTTGCAAGCACGCATAGACTGAAGAACATTGGGAGTAACCCAGCACGCACTTTTCCAGCTGAGGTCCAAAAAGGGGACCCTCTGCTTTCTTGTTTCAGCTCTTATACTGCCATTAAGTATCTTCTTCACAGTCTATTTAGTGCCATGCATTTTGCATTTTTTGTTGGTGATTCTGCTATTTAGAATAGCATCCAAGCACAGTGTTAAAGGGCTAGTGTTCCTGAGCACAAGAAGGCTTGGATGTGCCTTATGGAGAAAATACGTGAGTTAGTGTCTTCCGGGTATCAGCTCAATGTTAATGAATCAACAATATACATTATATAAGGTGTCTTTCAACAGAAAGGTGCATAAAACCAGATTATGTACCGATCAATTAACAAAAATGAATGTTGTGACCAGAGGTCTGCAGGAGCCTAAATCTTTCTTTCCCGTAGGAGCAATGGTTTGAGTATTCGCCAATTCAGTATTCATGGAGACTTTGTAAAATAATGAAAATCAACTGTACTGAAATTTCTAGTTAAAAGACCAACAGGGAGAATGTAGCTTATTAAAATGTGGCAACATAACAGCAGACCCAACATCACGGACTGGTCAGTAAAATGGGTAGAATTTGAATTCACATTAAGCTGAACTCCCAATACCTCAGTCTCTATCTCTTTTTTTATTTTACCCCCAGCTGTCTAAGGCTACCTTATGTCTTTTTATTTTAATATTTTATTCTGTTTTATCTTACCGAAAAACGCATGCATGTTTTCTGTAGATGTTTTGAAAATGCAAGTAATAAAATAAAGGGCTAAGACATTGTGAATAAAATCCTGAAACTTTTAATGAGAAGGAACATGAGTATGTATCCGGTATCTCTATTTTGCTTTGGTTAACAAGGCAAGTCTACTAGGCATTTTCATGGGAATATTTCCTAAATGAGGAAAATCACCTAGTTTCATGATTTTTATATGCCCTAAGTTTATAAAAGTGAAGCTGTAGTAAAAATGCCATCATCATACATCTTAATAAACTTTTTAAGAAAAAAAAAACAGTAAAATATATTTTGTAATGTAATTTGTGCTCACCTTGTAACTAAAATATGCAATCATTATTAATAATCTACTGCAGTGAAAACTGAACTAAGCATAACATTAAAAAGGCTGTCATACAAGATGTCTCCGATAAGCCAGTTCACTATGTTTTGCTTTATTTTTTTTTTAAAGATTTATTTATTTATTTATTCAGAGAGAGCGAAAGAGAGGCAGAGACACAGGCAGAGGGAGAAGCAGGCTGTACGCAGGGAGCCTGACGTTGGGACTCGATCCCGGGTCTCCAGGATCACACCCCGGGCTGCAGGCGGCGCTAAGCCGCTGCGCCACCGGGGCTGCCCTGTTTTGCTTTAATATCTGTTACATACCTTTACATTAACTTTTTTTTTTTAACCTCAAGTAACATCCTTAAAAATTTACATTGACACTGGAATAAAATTTAATATGAAATTAAGTACTCACAATATGCTCTAATTTCTAAAAGTTTGACTACTGATACAAAGTAAAAATTACAAATAAAATAGCACCAGTTTTTTTTAAAGATTTATTTATTTATTTATTTATTTGGTGAAGAAGGGCACAGAAGGAGAAAGAGAATCTCAAGTAGACTCCCCTTTGAGCGTGAAGCCTGACACAGGACTCAGGCTCATGACTCTGAGATCACGACCTAGGCCAAAATCCAGACACTTAACTGACTGACCCACCCAGGTGTCCTGAAATAGTTTTATGGCAACTAGGTACAGAATTTTGGTATAGAATCATACTTACATGTGGTGTTTGATTAAGTTGATCTTACAATGAAAAGTTACTCAAGAGGCCATCAGACAAAAGCATGCAAAACATTTTTCAGTTGCCAAAAATCAAATCATCATCTTAACCATAGATATAGTTTATTTCCTTTTTAACTTCACATTTGAAAGAGGAAATGTACTTTACAATTACATAAATTATTGCTTAACAGAGAATCAAAATTACATCTATTTAAATATAACTCCTTTAAACTGAAGGTATTAATATATTATTCGATTTTACCTAATCAATGCCTAGGAACTGTATTTATTATTTCCCAAATCTTTCTACAATTCTTTTTTATAACCTAAAGATCAAGGTATATTTCCCTCTAACTTGGTGTAGTTAACAAACACAACTCGTTTTATTCCTGTGAGCCTCTGGGCTGTACTACTCAGAGCAGCTGGCATGTGATAAAGTGCTTTTTCTTTGAATCCCAAATGAACCTTTGGCCACATAAGATTTAGTACAGAAAGATAATCCAATAAATAATATATTTGTGAGAACTGTGAAAAACAGAGTCTTCAGAGTAGATTCAACAGGCTTTAATTTCATTTTTCAGTTGGGCAACCTCACCATATCCATGACTCCTCTTAATCAAACTGCCCCCTCCCCTCTGAAGCCACACATTACTGGCATGCTCCACACCATGAGTCACTTCAGAGTGGCCAGCCCAGCTGGAAAAGCAACGAGGCCTATTTGCAGTTTCCACCTGAACTCTGGAAGAGGTCTCACTTCATAGCAGGGAGGAAATAATATTCAAAATGACCTTGGAAAAAACAAAAAACAACAAAACAAAAACCCCGCTGTGCAACACGAAGCAGAAGAACCTTAGTCACTTGAGACCATGTGAGAAGCAAATAGGATTGCTTTCTAGTAAAGTGTGTGTTGAGGGTTCCTCACAAGACTAGAGAAATATAGGATGTTTGGGCTGGTAGGTTATTTCAACAGTAACATTTAGTGATACTGCTTTTGTTTTGGTTTTTTGGCTATCTTAAAGCACAAAATTGAGAAGTAAAAGGATGGGAAAGAGAGTCATGAAAACACATTCTACTTCCCCTGGGTATGACTCATGAACCTGCCAGGTCCAGTTCTAGCCAAACGCTTAAAGAGTGGTGTAGAGGGCGGGGCGGGGGGGGGGGGGGAGTGAATTCAGAAAGCAAGCAAGCAAGTGGCCAAGGCAATAGGTAGAGAAGATAATTCAACCTGGAGAGGGAAGAATTTAGCAAGTAGCCTTCACAACATACAGGGAGGGATCCATCAGAGAAGAGGTTTTCATTTGCTACTAAAAAATTGGAGGGCAGCTTCTGTGACACAAACGTGTGATATTTACCACAGCAGCATCAGGAATACTGAAAACATTAGTTACAACCCAAGTGTTCAAGGGGATAGTGATTAAGTTCTGTCAATCTAACAAAAATAATGAGTTACTAGTAGAGGGGTTATGAAAAATATACGAGCACTCACGAAACAGAATAGACATAGGTTTGACATATTCTGTTGTGACACCAGGTGTTAGTAATATTTGCTGGGGCAAGGGTATGTTTGCATTTGCAGAAGCCATGGAAGCATGTGGGGGCAGGCAATCGTTTTTAACCAACTGGCACCAAAGGCTTTCAAATTCATTTTAACAACTGATGCAGCAGTGCCAGCACAGGCTGGCTACGTGCCATCCCTGACTGTTGTGCCGACAGCCGCTAACCCCACTGAGCCCTCACTCCATGCCAGCCACTGCAAAGCACAACTTGCAACAGCTCTACGGTGACCATTATTACCATCTTTCTCCTACAGATGACAAAAAACTTAGGGAGGTTAAATGACTTGTTCGAATTCATTCTGCTTGCAAATGACAGTGCTGAGATTCAATCTCAGACCTGTTTGCCAACAGAATCTGGCAACTTCTCTCTCTCTCTCTGTGTGTGTGACTATCATAAATAAATAAGAAAACAAGAAATCTATTTAAAAAAAAAAAAAGAATCTGGCAACTTTACCCTGGACCACACTGCTTCTTTCCCAAGACTATGTAGCTATATGAATAATACAAAAGGGAAAAATCAAGATAATAAAGTGTAAATAAATTAAGATTACATTTTACTTTTTTAGGGTGATTTTTTTCTTTCTTTTAAAATTTCCAAATGTTTTGTAATACAGTTGTTTTGCTTTTATAATGAAAAGTAAACTGGTAAGAAAAACTATCATAAGGAAAGATTTTATGACAGCAAGTTTTTTTAAACACTGGAAAGAGTTACTGAAGTTACAAATTTAAAACAATTTTTCCCCCTCCTCAAAACAGGATACTTTTCATTTGTCTGAAATGCTTCAAATACTGTTCTATCTGAATAAACAAGATCACCTATAGATTATAGCCCTTTCTAGCACTGGGATTCTACATGCATTGTCAATCTTTATCAAACAAATAAAAAATACCATCAGTCTAAAAATTATAGAGAAGCCAAGGTATTCATTCATTCAATTACTATGTACTGCCTGCTATGAGTCAGCTGTTTGGCCAGTTGGTGGAGAACCCTAAGTTAGTCAAGAACCTTGCTTTCATGGAGCATACAGCAATTTCAAGATGGCAATTCCTTCTTGGCCAATTTTTAAACCAACATTGCTGTGTTGAAGGGCAGAGAGCATTGGATCCAGGCTCAGGAGCAGCAGCCAGTGATCATACCTACTAGGGAAGGGGGGTTAGGTTGATCCATCTGAGAGCTTCAACATGGACTCACTCCCTTCTGGACCAAGACCAATAGTCAAAGAAGGAACTCTGAGAGAGTATTGTGGCTCTTGGGAGATCGCTTGGCCCTGGGAGGCAGTTTCTATGTCATCTGCTGGCATGTCATACTTCTCTAGGTCCCTTGGGGGGAAAATGAGATAGGCACAAATGACTGAGAAGACAATTAGTAATTGCTGAGAATTAGCTGGTCTCGAATCTTACAATTAAGGGAAAGAACCTAGTATTTAATCAAGCTGTACCTCTGAGAAGACAACTCTAAAACTTTGTGAATGTCACAGTATAGATTATGGTTCCTGAACATACTGCCACCATCATTACCAGTGTGAATATGATGACGCACTTGGGTTAGGTCTGACCTGAGAACTTCCTTCTGATCTGGAAACAATCTGTTTAGGGCTCAAAATACGTATCCATTTTATTGTAAGATAAATCACACTCATTTGGAGGTACAGTAAGGACTGTTATTTCAGGGATATAAAAACCATTTGTCTTATTTCAGGGATATAAAAACTCACAATAAATACAAAGATGGTTAAAACTCTATGCTACCCTCCCACAAATAAATACCCATTTAAATGAAGAGATACAGACCCCTACAGAACTTCCTTCATCTTCCTTTCTTGTTTTGCCACTCAGTGTGGTCAGCCTAATTTCCTTGGAACTAGATCCCTTTTCATACTTCTTCAGGTTGCTAAACGGACACTCAGTGTGCTGAGTGTGACAGTCTGGTGAAAATTTAAGATGGCTAGAAGATCCTTTAAATCAACTTTTAGACTCCGTCATGTCTATAAAAGTAGGGAACTTACATTCACAATGTGTTACTCAGCCAATGCCCCAGCCACATGTTATGCACCTCACCTTCGATATAGCTTGGACTGTCCGAAAGTCATAATTACCAGTGGTACATGGAAGGTAGTCAAGACTAGAATGATCTGGGAAGAGACAAAAGCATGCAGTCAATAAGAAAGATAGTCCAGTTACATGCTGGCATGTGATGGGATTAAATCAACATCTAAAAGATCGTCAATAACCCTGTTCTGTGGTAGCCTAATGTCAGAAAACCAAGAAGGGGGCGGCCTGGGTGGTTCAGTGGTTTAGCGCCACCTTTGGCCCAGGGCCTGATCCTAGAGACCTGGGATGGAGTCCCACGTCGTGCTCCCTGCGTGGAGGCTGCTTTTCCCTCTGCCTGTGTCTCTGCCTCTCTCTCTCTCGCTCTCTGTATCTAATTAATAAATAAAAATCTTAAAAAAAGAAAAAGAAAACCAAGAAGGACCATGTTACTAGGGTTCACCATGACACAGGATCTCAACTCAATTTGTTGAAATGGTTCCATCACATACTTTTGAAGTAGTGAGGCAGAGCTCATCAACTACACATTATAATAAAGGAAGGGTTCAACTATTTTGTATCTCTATAATTGTAAGATAGTCTCAGGCAAAGATCATCCCTTTTTCTGCTTACAGAGGTTTAAACAGTATGGGTGTTCTAACAGAGGTCAATATGTCACATATATTTATCCTTTTCTTCCTTTCCTTGCTGTTAGTTCCCCATGAAATTAATTTTTCAAATAAGTATTTTTCTAGACATAAATATGCATGAGGAAAAGATTCTGATAGTAGTTTAGTATAAGAGGGGAGGGAATCTCAAGTAGCCATATAACAAGAAACCTTAGAGATACCAACTATCTTAGATAAATGGATACATTCTGGAAATTAGCATGCTACTCAAATTGTAGAAGAACCGGAGATGTGTTTAAAGACATTCTACCAGAAGTTTAAAAATTAATTAAAATAAGAAATTTCTAACTTGCTTTTCAACACTAAAATTCTATTTCTTTTGGTTCCTGATACAGCAGTTATGTGCCCCAGTGCCAGGATATATACATTACCAGAATACCAGAGGGTATGAGCTGTGGCCTCCTCTGCCTTTGTTCAGACAGAAGGACATAGAGCTGGGCAACACCAAGCCCTGATTCAAGACCTGAGGCCACCCTCAGCACACCCTCCTACTGGGAAATCATATATACCAGCAGGGATAAGGGGCTGACGGACTCTTTCTCCATGGCCCCAGTCCTGGCAGTGGCTCCTCTGTGACAGGAGAAGAGACAACAGATGGAGTCGAACAACTATGAGCCCTGGGCGCCATAGTCCTTCAACGCTAACCACAGGAAAGGACACAGGAACAGTGTGGAGGAAAAAAAATGCCAAGATGTGCGACGTGCAGTTTTCTGCTTCTATACAGGGGTCTTCCCAAGTATTGTGAGGCTCTTGTCTGAGCACATGGCACTCTTCCTCCTCTTTCTTCTTCTTGCTCATCTTGATGCCAAGCAGCTACCAAAAACTAAAAAGGTGTCTATCTTCCTATTATGGAAGAAGGAGGTGACCAGATGTTCCCAGGTCTAAAGCAAAACCAAACCAATCACAGCTTCCTGAAAGTCTGTACTGCAAACATGTTATTTTCTGCAACGGAGGTTGGAGACTATTTCAGAAAGTAACAACATTCAGTGTTTAAACTCCTACAATCAACATCTTTTTCTCACCGCACTGAATTAACAGACTCAAAATGCTACTTACCCCAGTGCCATCGCCAACCCAGGACAAGGATACTGAGACACTGAGATCATCAAACACATGCTATAAGGGAAAAAAAAAATTTGATTTAGAATTGTCATCTGTCTTTCGATCTCCGGTTTCCTTAAATAATTCAGAGCACTATTCTTTTCAAAGTAATTAACTTCATTATTATAAGGGGATACGGATTCCCAGAAAAATCTGGGAGAGCTAGGATTGAACTACTTAACCCAAATTACAAATAACTTGGACATTTTAATTCTCTCACGTACGAAGTAAGCCAAGCAGATGAGTTTTCTTACTGCACCAGATGGGGAGATGGAATAATCTAATTGCTTTCTCCAAAAGAACTAAATATAAAGATATAGAAAGTATTCTTAGGATGCTTTAAAACAAGAGATCACAGCCCACATTGACAGATATAATTGTAACCCAATCGGCATAATTTGAATTTTTCTAGGCAGCCTTCACAGTACAGTTGAGTAGTTATTAGCCAGATTCCTTTTGCTCCTAGGCTAACACACTCACTCAAAATCACAAGGGACAGAAGCAAGAGCTGATGCCCTGCTTCACCTTTAAATAGTGATGATGGTGCCTGGGTGGTTCAGTCTATTAAGCATCTGGCTCTTGATTTTGGCTCAGGTCATGATCTCAGGGTCACGAGACCGAGCCCCATGTCAGGTTTTGTGCTCAGTGCGCAGAGTCTGCTTGAGATTCTCTCTTCCTCTCCCCTTCTCCCCCTCTCCCTCCCCCTGCTCTCTAATAAATAAATCTTTAAAAATAAATACATAGTAATGATGAGGATGATGAATTACGACAGAACAGTCTTAAAAGTCATGGTAAGAGTGAGGAGAAAGAAAAGGGAAAGCTGGTATATTATTTCCAAGATATGTTAAGCATGTTGGAATGTAGTTATAATGATCATTATGGATTCTTTAGGGTTTTGGTTTTCAAATACTTTCTCTATTTATAAAATAATACATACCCATTATAGAAAATGTAGGTACAATAGAAAAACTAGGGAGGTATAATAAAGAAAATATAAATTATTTATAGTCCTATCACACAGAGCTATTTAAGGCTAACATTATGGGTATAATCTCCTGGTCTCTACCATTTTTTAACTGATAAAGAATTCCTAAAAGGCAATACTGACACTTGGTAACAATTTCCAGCCATACACAAATGTATACGGGGTAAAGGGTGTTGACACCCCAGCATGGTCAAACATCCACATATAACTTTTGACATACAACTCATTAAAAACTTAACTACTAATCGGCTACTGTTGACTGGGAGCCTTACCAATATCATCAATAGTAGAGTAACACATATTTTGTATGTTACAGGTATTACAGGCTGTATTCTTGCAATAAAGTAGCTAGAGGAAATAAAATGTTACAAAGAAAATCATAAGGAAGAGAAAATACACTTAGAGTACTCCATTTATAAAACAAACAGAACACTCCATGTAAGTGGACTCATGCAGCTCAAACCTGTACTGTTCAAGGGTCAAATGTACAGGAAAAAGTGAAGAGCTTTCCTTTTCCCCGTCACACGTCCCACCACCTCAAGCCCCACTCCCCTGAGAGCAGTTAATAGTTTAGTATAGATTTCTGCTAAATGTTGACGATTATGCTTTTCACCTACAAAGACTTACTGTAACTTCTTAAGTTTTTAAATCTTTTCTTTTTTAAGTTTTTAAATCTTAAGCAGGCCCTGCCTTTCTGAGTTTGAGCAGTTCCTTAGAATAGAGGCTACAACTTTATACTTCTTGGTATTCTCTGTGCCCACCATGCTACTTTACACACTTACTAAGCATTTGTTGACAATGATTCTACATCCTTCCCAAACCATAAATAGAACATGTCTATAAATGGTGGGACTCCCGCCACTTGGTCACTTGAGCCATTGCCCCAAGAGAGAAGTCTGTAGAACTATGACTTCAAACATGAATTGTTTTGCTGATCTTCTATCTTCTTTCATGGTCCTCCCGAATGGGTTTCTGAATTCACCTCTGCTGTCTCCTCCCCGGATCGTAAGTACCTCTAGATCAGCAGAAGCCTTGGGAGAACCTCTGTAAGAGGTCCAAGCAGGGCCTCACGGACGACTTGCTCACTAAACGCTGGATAACCACCAAACGCTCAGCCAGAGCTGCTCACAGCCCTGTGGGACAGAAAGGCCATTCATACATGTGAGCTGGCTAAGCATTGGAGAAAAAGTAGGGCTGCTAGAAACATCTGGAACCGGAAGCTTAAAGACTGACACAGCCATGTGTCTTGTAAGATATTCCACACAGAGCAAGACGGCCTGTTCTCTTGAGTGAGGATATAGTGTCTGAAATTACATCAATGAGCTCCTTGAGGAGCAGGAATATCCAGAGCTACCACAGGCACCAGACAGACCACAGGGGCTCACAGTCATCTAAACACAGGCTATCTTTCCAAGGAAGGCTCTGGTCACAACTGACTGGGATAAAAGATAACCTGTATCTCTGGAGTCCTGGCTATCTTGATCAGGCCACAATATAGTCTTGAGCCAATCGGGATTTGCAACTCTGGCTTTTCGGACAAAGCCCTACATACCTGACCCAGTCAATGCACACTGGCATTACTCACATTTTCCTATTGCCCAGTCACAGTAGGAGGAGGATCATTAGATATCACTAGCAACACCTAGCTTCACCTGAACAACTCAAAGGATCATTATGGACCTCATTATCATTCAAATAGTTCCTCTGGAAATGGAGGCCAGATTTATTAACTATAATTGTGGTCTTTTGCGACCCCTAAGCCCCCTTCCCTTCCCAATAACCAAGTACATTCTCCTTTTGAAAGCAAACTCACTGAAAAAACCCACTCACCTATGGCAAATGCAATTAACTTTTTATATTCCAGTCTTTACCATTCTTATACTAGTGAAAGTTAAAGAGAAAAATGAAATCAGATCTAACAATGGTCCAAACCTCAGATGAAAAGAAAAGGACATATGGAAAGAAGACAAACCCAGAAACACTGGGGAACTAAAAGCATGGATATAATCCTACCCCTTCAGTGGGAGAAGGATTTTGGATGTTCAGGAAAGAGTGGACAACCAAGGCATGGTTAGGAGACAGAATTCACAAGCGTCAGCAAAAGGCTAGCAATTCTAATGGTTAGTGACCGATTATACTCGGTACAACACAAGTGTCACTCTACAACGCAGTGGCATCTTAGATGTTTCAAAATATGTATTACTTTTAATGACAGCAACAAGAACCTTGGCTGCATCCCTCATTAGCCCTGAAGTCCATCTAGTGCAGAGACAAAACCTATTCATTTTAGGAACTAATATATAGCACAGCACATGGATGGCACTCCATAAATATTCAATTCATTTTCTTTATGAACTACTTGTGAAGCTCTGAAAAGGAAGATGATGAAGTAGAAAGGCCAGACCCACTTAATTTCCCCATGACAGAACGGAGTATGACATGTAAAAGTTCTATTCTGAGAGGATTTCTGCCTCCAGCCAAGATGGAGTAACAAGGGTCAGATGTGCTTTCCCACCTGAAAAAAAAAACCCCAAGACCACAGCATATGTAAAACAATAATAGTTTTCAAGGCACTGGACTTCAGGCAATGAAAGACAATGATCTCCGAGAGACAGGAAACAAACGAGGGCCTCCATCTGCCCTACCTTACTGTCTGGAGAGAATTTCTAGGCCACAGTGCAGGGAAGGGAAACCCAGGGTGGAGCCCAGAGGTCTCCTCAGTTGAAGAGATGAGGTGGTAGTCTGTGGAGGCCGTGGAGGTTGGGGTTCACAGAATAGAGTACTAGAAAGGCAAGAGCTGTACAGAAAGAGAACTTGAGATCCACAGCCAGAGGCTCTCCAACCAAACTGCCAAGCCTTCAACTAAGTCCTCATCAGCATATCTGTGTAAGGAAGCTACCTGAGACCAAGGAAAGTTCTACCTGAAAGAAATGAAAGAGACCATATCCAGGCCTCACATGGGTCCAGAAATAATTCCTGTTCCCAACCATAGTAGAAAACCTCTTATGTCACAGTAATTGGATAGAGTACTCAGAAAAGCTCTACCTCACTACCTCACTTCTCCTTACCTCAGGAGAAAAATTAACCCTCATCTAAATGCTATAATGGTCTTACCTTAAAAAGCTTAAAAAAAAAAAAAAAACCAACAAAAACAAAAAGGACCAATTCACTGCTAAGGAACCTAACTATGGGGATCCCTGGGTGGCTCACTGGTTTAGCGCCTGCCTTCAGCCCAGGGTGTGACCCTGGAGTTCCTGGATCGAGTCCCACATCGGGCTCCCTGCATGGAGCCTGCTTCTGCCTCTGCCTATGTCTCTGCCTCTCTCTCTTTCTGTGTCCCTCATGAATAAATAAATAAAATCTTAAAAAAAGAAAAAAGGAACCTAACTATGCCTCGGACCAAAGTTCAAGATATTTATAGGACTATAAAAATATCTAGCACTCGAGAAGATAAAATCCACAATGTCCAACATTCAATCAAAAAACCAGGCGCCCAAAGAAGCAAGAAAACAGGAACCATAATGAAGAGAAAAATCAATCAAACTGACCCAGAAATAACACAGATAATAGAACTAATAGACAAAGACGTGAAGACAGCTGTAATTATACTCCACAGGTTCAAGAAATTAGAGAGCAGATTGAGCATGCTAAATAAAGGCCCAGAAGATAGGAAACAGACTCAAACTGGACTTCTAGAGATGGGAATTACAGTGTCTGGGATGAAAATTACCCTGGACAGCATTAACAGGAGAGGAGGCACTGCAGAAGAGGCCGTTAATAGACTTGAAGCCATACCCATGGAAACTATTCACGTGAGACATAGCAAAAAAGACAGGAAAAAATGAACAGAGCATCACTGGGCTACAGAGTTTCAAGTAACCTAATATATATGTAATAGGAGTCTCTGGAAGATGGGGGGTGGGAACAGGAAAAAAAATGGAAAGGAATAAGAGCCTCAAATTTCCCAGATTTAATGAAAAGTATAAACCCAGGGAGCTAAAAAGCTTACAAATCCCAAGCTTAAGGAGCATAATGAAAACTACACTGAAGCACATCACATTCAAAATGTTTAAAACCAGTGATAAAAATCTTAAAAGCATCCAGGAGAAACAAAAACATCATACACAGAAAAACAAAGAATCATAGCAGACTTCTCCTTGGTCACAGTGCAAGCCAGTGTATCGGTATCTCTAAAGAACTAGGGGGAAATTGTAAAGACAGAATTCTATGGCCAGTGAAAATAGTTGTTAAATGCAGGCTTTAGAAAAGAAAAGCTCTGTTCTTCTGAACTTGTTCATTGCCCCTCAGTATTATACGGTGGGCATGACTTTTTGACAGCCACAAGAGAGGGACTACACCAGTGCAAAAGATCTGAAAGACAGCTGAAATTCCAACTTACCATGTAGAACCAACCATTCTGGTTCCTAACACAGCTCACGTGATCTCTTCTTAGCTATTATTCTCACAGCACTTATGGATGTTGCTGGTACTATAACTATTTGCCTCTTTGACTACCTCTCAGATAATGCTAGGAATTCTTAGATGGCAAGCACTGTGCTCTGGTATCGCCTATCAGGCCTAGTACAAGGTCTTACATGCATTAAGAGCTCCACAAATATCTCTGTAGAAGTCTATTCACAAACCCCTGCTACCAACACTACTGACCTGTGTGTCATCTTCCTTCTAGCATAGTTACCAACATTTCCATAAATAATGGCTGAATAGGGATTCTTCCTATGGCCTTTCTGCCAGCCAGAACACTGTTAACACTAGCCCACACACATAATAGTGACCTCACTCCTCCTTCCCACTATACTTACCATCAGCTCCATATGGCCCAAACTGGTCAAGATGGCCTGCCTGCATCAAAGTGTTTGGAGACACAGGCCAGGGGAAGACTGTACAGAAGAGAAGTTCACACATTTGAGTACGAAGAATAGTGATCTGCATACTGAGATTTAGGCAGGACTTCCAGAGGTGGAAGCAGACACAAACAATAACAAGGTGGCTGTGCAGGTACAACAAACATGAGGATACATGCAAGCCTTCTGAAAGATGTCAAAGGATAACACAAGTAACCTACTAATGTCACCACCAGTCAAGGGCTGAGTATACAGCAGATGCTATAAGTGCTTGTTAAAAATGATAGAAAAGTTGTAGTAGGAATAGAAGGAAAATAAAAATATAGAAAAGGAAAAGTGTATAGAAGAAGAGTATTTGCTTGCATGCCCAAAGAAAAAAGGAGATGAGGCCACAGGATCACTCTCGAATATGCATGGTTTCCAATCATATATACAGCTGAACATAATCAACCAATAAGTTATGGTTCAACTGTTCTAATCAAGGCAAAGTAAGATGAATAAGAGAAATATGAGCAGAGAACGAAGCTGTGTGGCTAGAAAGAACTGAAAGGCAAAATAATCCCTTTAAGGGGAGAAAACCCCAAACCATCAGCACAATATTACCAATGAATAGGCCGCAATATTAAAATACTGAACATATAAAAACATGTGGGAGGCAAAGAGTCCAGCCAACAGAAGGTAGAGTGAGTGTCTACCTCAAGCAGTGTTGCAAAAACGACGTTATGTATTAGAGGTATATGTGACAATTGAAATGGAGAAGGTGGGGAGAGGTGACGCATGTTTCATTTCCAGAAAACAATGGCTGTGTTGCTCCAATGTACTATCCCTAAGAGGTAGATTATTTAGCACAAAGAGAACATGATCTGGCCACTTCCTATTGCTAAGCAGTGAGCCAAATGCACATTGCAGAAGCAGGCCAAAATTAAGGGAAACCGTGTATACATGCTGTTTATATGATGAACAAACAGTACAAAAGCCAGTATCCAGAGGGGCCACAGGGTAAATACAGTAATTCAGATTACTTCATCATACCCTATGGTAGGAAGCTCAGAAACCAAGCAGTTTAAGACTACGTAAAAAAACAAACAAACAAACAAGAAAAACCTCAGCTTGATTCAATCAGAAGCAGATGAGCATGGAACTTGCCACTCCTAGAGACAGATTTATTAATTTCCTAGCACAGTTACTGGTACAAGAAAAGACAAGATAGATCAATGGAACAAAACAAAGTCCAAGACCAGGCAAGGTTTTTTTCAGCCTATGATGAAGCTGGCATTTCAAGTTAGTGGTCGAAGTACTGGGGAAACTAGCTATTTGGAAAAAATAAGCTGGATCCTTAAAACCTTTCTTACCCCCACTCCCAAATAAATTCCACATACAGCAAAGATTTAAATATAAAAAGTCAAATCTTGAAAACCCTTGAAAGTATGAGTGACTATTGATATAATCTTAGAATGAGAAATTACAAAAAATAATACAGAAACTGGAACCCATAATATAACGTAGGGATTACCTGGACTATATAAAAGAATTTTAATGGCAAAACACAAAATGGTGGGCAGCCCCAGTGGCGTAGTGGTTTAGCGCTGCCTTCAGCCCAGGGCATGATCCTGGAGACCTGGGATCGAGTCCCAGGTCAGGCTCTCTGCATGGGGCCTGCTTCTCCCTCTGCCTGTGTCTCTGCCCCTCTCTCTCTCTCTCTGTGTCTCTATGAATAAATAAATAATAAAAAAAGATTCATTTATTAAAAAAAAAAAAACACAAAATGGCAAGTTGAAAAAATTGGGAAAATTATTTGCAACAAGACAAAGGGTTTCTATCATAGCTGTCAAGTCAACAAGAAAAAGACAAAGACCTCCAAAGAAACTAGGAGGAAGACACAAACAAGCAATTCACAAAGGACAAGGAAGTGGCTAATAACATGGGAAAAGCTATTCAATTTCACTAGTAATCCAAAGAAAGTCACAGAAAAATAATGTAATGACACTTCCACCTTCCAGAAAAGCTGGACAGCACATATCCAGTGAGGAGGACAGGGAGACCAGCACCTGTGGGTGGGAGCATACCAACTGCTACCACTTTTCTGGAGATCTGCTCACTGATGTGAATTGGAACTGAAAATGTCCATACCATGCGACCCAGCAAACCCACCCTCGGGATCTATCACAGGGAGATTATTACACGTCTTGACAAAGGATGATCGTACCTGGATGTTGCAGCTAACAACTACTGGGCACTCCCCATAGGCCACTGTGCGAAAGCATCTTAACACATTATCATCTAATCCATATAACAACGCCATAGATATCACTCTCTCAGTATATTCTAGGTGAAGGATTAAGCCTCGTTAAATATGCAATGATGCGCAATGAAACATACTGGGTGCTGCTGAACATGTTTCAGGTATTCACTGACGCTGGAAGATACTTGCAGTGCGGTGCGTGTAAAGCAAGTTACAGAACAGTGTGTGAAATCTTGTGTGGGTACTTCTGGTTAGAAGCTACCTGGAGGGAGGGCCTTCAAAAAATTAACAGCACCTGTCTCTATATGGTAGAATTTATGGTGACACTTTTTCTTCTTTTTAGTTTTTCTGGATTGACTGAATTAATCCCCATGCCACCTCCAACTAGCAGGAATCATGTTTAAAAATAAAACTACAGGGCAGCCTGGGTGGCTCAGCAGTTTAGCACCGCCTTCGGCCCAGGGTGTGATCCTGGAGACCGGGGATCGAGTCCCGCGTCGGGCTCCCTGCATGGAGCCTGCTTCTCCCTCTGCCTGTGTCTCTGCCTCTCTCTGTGTGTCATGAATAAATAAATAAAATCTTAAAAAAAAAAAAAAAAAAGATTCTCACTCCCTCTCCCTGTCCCTCCCTAAAAAATAAAAATAAAACTACAGATTTTTTTATTTTGAAAAAAAAAAAAGGATATATAAAAGAGTGGTGAGTGGTATAAAAAGTATACACAGAGCATATCAGTTTATTCTTCTGTTATACTGGCTAGCGGGATGCAAGAGAAGGTTACAGGACAGGTCAGAGAGCCCCGCTCCTCCCAGCCACACTAACAGGGGTGGGTCTCAATTTAAAGTAGACTTCCTAATACCACATCCCAACATCATTCTTCTCTGATAAACTCACAGTCTCTTGTTCATCACCTGTTGAACCGTGACTTCTAACATCCCAGATGGCACTGGCAGCCGTCTGCTGCCCCCAGTAGGGAAGCTCTGGGCAGCAGGGAATCATTGGCTGGCATTTATAACCAAATTGGTTTTCAGGGACTCATTATGTTAGGAAGTAGGGGACAGCCTGTACTACCTTTTCTGAAACATTCACCTTGACAGATGATGGTAAGATTTACCCATGCATTTACTGCCTACCATTTTAAAGTCTGAGGTCCACACATTTTAGAGACCATGAATTAACACAAATGTCCATTTCTGTGGTCCTGTGGCCGACTGCTAGCTCCATCTGGAAAATGAGAAAGGCTACAAAACACAACATCCTTCACAGGATAACTTTATCTTCACATCCAATTAAGCCAGAAGCCTAATTAAATTACTGTTGCTGTAGCTCAGAGAACTTAAAGTTGGTCCTGAGAGTCACTGTAGCTTGGAAAGAAAATGTGGTAATGAGAAACTTCTGCCTGTCTTAGTTACACACCTGATGGAAAGTAAAACACTGAGAGAACCAACACTGGCACAACCAAACGTGGGTCAGTTTCACAGGGTTGGCCCCAACTGAGAATCCACTTGCAGATGACCAGACCAGGAATGGCTTCTCTGGCTGGTAAACGAGGGAATGAATCCCTTGACGGCATCCTTCGCACAAATTTCTTCTTTTGACAAGTACCTCTGTCTACCACGTGCCATGCCCTATTTGGAGCACTGGGGAAACAGCAGTGAGAGTACATGTTCCGTGCTCATGGAGCATTTATACCCCAAAACACACTTCCTGCAGAAGTCTAAAAATGAAGGCTAACCATGCTAGTAGACCTTTAATCTAGAGACGACAGCCTGTCACAGCGAAAATACAACTATGAAAGTAGGTATGAAAGCCCAGACCAGTAACTCGCTGGTTGGAAAAACAGGCTCAAATTATTTTCTCTCTTGGGAATCCACTTCCTCAGAAGTAAAACTGAATTATGCTCCTTCACTCACTGGAATAATAGGAATCAAATGAAATAACATACAAAGGCAAGGCCCTGGTGATCTCATAAAAGCTGGAAATTTAAGATTCAGGCTTCTTAACCCCAACTAGGGAACACAGGGACAGACGGGACACAGGGCTGTGCAGAAGAGGTCTGCGAAACAACCTAGGTGACGCTTTTGCAGGCAGGAAGAACATCTTAACAGAATTCAGTTCCGTTAAATAAGGCGCTGCTAGGATCATAAAACATGAGCTAAAAATAAGATCACAAATGTTCCAGTTCTCATGGAGACTATTCTTAGAAATGAAAACACTAAACACAAAATATTACACAAGTTTTCATACCTACTCAATTATTCAGTTTTCTGCAAGGCAAGACGATACAGAGGAGAGCCCTGGGCTAACATTCAATCTGAATTTTATTTCCAGCTCTGCTGTGTGAACTTGAGCAGTGCAATCTAACTTCACAGCCAAGGTGAGGGGGATGGAATGCCAACATTTCTACTCCTTATGAACTTTAAAATTCTGACTCATCAATAATTTAACCACTCCGTTTGCTTTTCCAGTGCTCTTTGTTTAAAACAAACAAAAAACCAACTAAGCCTGCCGGCTCTGCAATACGTCAGTGTTGAAAGGAGAGGGCAACAGCAACCTGCTTTAGGCAGAAACCCCAAAGACCCACACACTCACTGGAAGGAAGCAAGGGAGGCCTCTGGGGCCAGGATCCATGTAGCAGAAATTTATGCATCTGACTTCTAAGATAAACCTACAGACCATCACTCTGATCAATTTGCTAAACTTGTCAGAACTGCCTAAAATTAGTGACCCATTTTCTTAGCTTACAGAGGCAGCAAATAAAATCTGGGGGATAGTACGTCTCAAGACAGGGTCAGCAGCAAGAAGGAGATGGATATTCCAAGGGGACTGTCATGTCTGCAGAACAAAAAAGTAAGCTCCAACAAGCAAACAGGCCCCACACATCTCAACAGCCTTGAGGGCATGAATGCCACGCCAGATTAAAATAATTTAATCTCTTCTTAAATGATCCAGCGTCATACTGTTGACTAAGAAGGCAGAGAAATATTTTAGAAAGATTCTCATTAAACAACCACAAAAAAACCTTTGGAACTTGAAAGGGTGGGCTTAGTTTTTGCAAAGTTCACTTTTGTGGGATAACTCAGTTCTCCTTATGCCCAATAAAAGCTGGATTTCCAAATCTTAGTCCCACTTCAAAGAAAAAGTGATAAGGGATAGGCCCTAGTTGGCAGCCACTGACCCACTGGGGGTGGGGACCAATCCCTCACTGCCTCTGCAGCAACCACACCTGCCTTCCTCCAGACCCTTGGGCACACCGAGCTCTTTCTAGCCCCAGGCCTTCGAACCTGCGGTTCTCTCTGCCCACGGTACTCCTACTGATCAAATTCTATTCATCTTCAAGTCTCAGTTCGAATAATTTCTCAGTGAGTCCTTAATGTCCCCAGACTAAAAGGACCTCTGTCAATTATTCTCCTGCTGGTACTTTTCTTCTTCCGGGTATATTTATGACTACATATTTGTTTAACGTTCATGTTTTCTGTTGGCTCTTGTCGGCCGTGTGCCACCATCAGTTTCCAGGACTGAGGATCCAGTACAATGTCCAACATCTGGAAGGTATGCAATCTGCAATGGCTGAAATAAAGAATACCAATAATGGTAGTGAACTCTTACTGAGCACCTATGACAGGTGACATACCCCTACCCTTCTAGAGGTGAAGCAGCAGCCTCAGAGCGGTCGAGTACTTTGTGCAGAATTACACAGCTGGTAGGTGGCAGTGCAATGATTCAAACTCCTACCTGCCTGCTTCCAGACTACAGGTGTAATGACTACTCTTCCCTCCAGCACTGTGTGAGGCAAAAGTGGTGCAGGAATAGCACAAGCCTGGCCCCCACCTTTAATAAAATTATAATCCGAGGCAAAAAAGTTTCATAAACCAAAGTGAACATGAGATGGAATAATACAGTTAAATGCTAGATTACGCGGCACTATTAAATGTTGTAGGAAAAAAGAAAGCCACTAGAGCTAGAAGGGCATTGAGACAGGAGGAAAACCATGTGAACAAAGATGGAGAAGTACATAGCACATGACCAGCTCAATGGACTGGTGGACAGATCACACTAACTGAACAGAGGGTTAACACAGGCCAGGAAATGGTCAAATGTTAGACTGAAGAGACATGCACCTAAGAAAAAATAATTCCATTAACATTCTGGTCTGCTATGCTTCCAAGCAAAGTTCCTGAGCAGCACCTATCACATCTTGTTACTATTTCTCAAAGCTTCACAGAGGTTAGTACCGTGCAAATCTAACAGTGGTGCCTGTTAACAAATGAGGGTGAAGCCAGCAACGTGCCATTTCAGAGCTGTTAAAACCATAGTCACTAACTCCAATAAACTACAGCTTAATGAAACAGAAGTAGTTATCAAATGATAAGTAGTCTTATTTTTTACCATCGTAAATTCTTTAAAACTATGAGTAAACAACTATATATACTGAAAACTACTAGAACTAAATGATGGTAGGATTATTATTTCTCCTGAATCTCCCATAGCTTCAGGAAAAGACACTTACTTGAGTTAATCTCTCTCTTACTTTATATACCCTTGTTCGTAAAATCCCAAGTCCAAGGACATAAGTAGTATATATTTCTTAAGCCAGATTTGGTTTCTATGAGTATCCATGATGATTTTCTAGGAATATTACAGCAATGAAAAAAAATTCAAGTACATACACAAATACTTGGGCATCTAACTGGTAATGCATCAGAATCTTTGTGGAAAGAATTATTGTAAGATAAAGGATGGATACACATTAAACCCCACATCTCATTTAATCTTCACAATGACCCTAAGACATAGATATTAGGATATCCATTTTATAGATGAAAAGACCAAGGCTCACTGAGATTAATGTGTCCATGCTCACCACTGAAGTTTGACTCCAGCCAGGTTGATCTAAGATCATGTTCCCTCCTATCCACTGCTTCAAAGAACTGCCAATCATATTAACAAGTTAAAATTTTGATGTAATCATGAAGGTTAAAAAAAGAACACATACACTTCTCACATTGCTGCCAATCTTGACTCAGCCTCCTTCTTGCCACCCCCACCCAAGCCTGTCACCCAACTCTGCCAAGTGATAAAACCACCTCATCTCATGTATCTCCTCTTATGCATGTGTTCCTCTGGGGTTGGTATTTATCAGGATCATCTGGCTGACAATTGGACCTTATGGAATCAGCAGCCAGATCAACAGGCTTATTAAGAAATGACATAAATCACACATATGTCATACTTTAAGGTTTTCAAGACATTTTCTCTTCAAAGCCCCTGATGATGCTACATTTTATATGAAGGGAAACTAAGGCTTAAAAAGGCTAACTGAGGGCAGCCCCTGTGGCCTGCAGCCTGGGGTGTGATCCTAGAGACCTGGGATCGAGTCCCACGTCAGGCTTCCTGTATGGAGCCTGCTTCTCCTTCTGCCTGTGTCTCTGCCTCTCTCTGTCTCTATGAATAAATAAAATCTTAAAAAAAAAAAAAAAAAGGCTAACTGAGCGCTGCTGAGGGTTCAATGACCTTAAGGAGCAGAGAATTCACAATTCTATGACTTATAGCTGGGGTCTATAACCTTGCCTTATCCCTAAAGCAAATGCATTAATTCAAAACATCTCTATGAGGGGCACCTGGGTGGTTCAGTAGGTTCCATGTCTGCCTTTGGCTCGGGTCATGACCCAGGGAATCCTGGGATTGAGCCCTGAGTCAAGCTCCCTGCTCAGCGGGGAGTTGGCTTGTCCTTCTCCCTCCGCCCCTCCCCCCTGCTTGTGTGCTCTCTCCCTCTCAAATAATAAAATAAAATATCTCTATGAAGCACTTCCAAATGTAGCACCATGTTGGGACATCTGTGTTCTACTCTCAGCTCTTGGCCCACATACAAATCATTTAGCCTCATCAGTAAAAGTAAGAGATCTGGGCAGCTAATCAGCCTAACAATCTATGCTTCACACTGTTAAGCACATTATCAGCAAGAACTCAACCTCATCCTTTCCCACAAATATTAAGAGCAATCTGTTCACTGGCTTCACCATCTCAGAGCTCTTGGGTTTCTCACGCCTTGGCTCCCATTCTCCCCTGATGAGATCCAGGAGTCCAAGAGTGTTTCTTAGGACCCTTAGCACTTCAAGTATAAAAGGTGGTCTGCCCTGCCCTCTACTCTGTCCTCCTGTTAGACCTACTCTTCAAAACCACAGCAATGGCCAACTTCTGAACGCTCAACTCTTCCTGGCTCCCCATTCCCACCTCTGCTTTCTCCAGCTCTGGCTTCATGTCCAGCACTACCTGTTAAGAGATGTTCCCTAGGAAGTCCCAATGTACAACTCCCTGCCCAGACCTCCCCTCTCCTTCCTCCTCCCGCCCTGCCCAAGACCTACCTTTCTTGACTTCTCTATATGTTTTTCTGGAAACCTTAGATATACTACTCATCAGCTCCTTCTGTTCCACAGAAACTTTCCATTAACCATTCTCTGAGGACATCCTAGATTTCCCTACCATCATGCCTTTACAGATCTCCTTAAGAATTACTTCCATACTTTTGATTCTCTCTTCATTCAAGAGGTCTTCCAGACCACTGCATTATAGTGGGCTTGCCTTTTTAAAAACTTCTTCCAAATTTCCATCAAGCCGTCTCTGAACACCTAATCCTTAAAGCAGCACCGATGAGAATATCTTGAACATTTACCTTGGATGTCAAAAGGCCTGGACTCCACTATATGTAGTTTACTAAGTGCTTAAGTGAATTACATGAACATAATACATTTAACAAAACATTTTGTAAAATTTTTATTTCACTCTCCAAATAATCCTAAAGTTGCTTCTCTAGTTTAAAAAACTATAAAGATCAGAGAAGTTAAGTGATTGTCCATGATCACACAGCTATAAAGCAGCAGAGCCAGGACTCAAATCTGGGTATTGAGATCTCTCTTTTGAATTTTGTATACAACATTTGCATCCCTTTGACAAACAGTAGGTACCAGATAGACATTTTTTTTAAAGATTTTATTTATTTATTCATGAGAGACACACACAGAGAGAGAAGCAGAGACACAGGCAGAGGGAGAAGCAGGCTCCATGCAGGGAGCCCGATGTGGGACTTGATCCCAGGTCCCCAGAATCACGCCCTGAACTGAAGGCGGCGCTAAACTGCTGAGCCACGGAGGCTGCCCCCAGATACGACATTTGATTTGAACTATCTTGTCTAGGAAGTACAAAGTCAATCAAAATTTTCCTCCCCAGTTAAATTCTCTTAGTCCTTCAGAGTGATCTTACTGTTGAACCAGACTTGCAAACTGGCTTAAGTACAATATCAGAACTTAGTTTCTTAGAACACACAAGAAGAAAAGAACAAAACTCTTAACAAAAGCAAATATGAGAGAGAGAGTATTCAAGCTCTAGAAGGAAAAAAAAACCCCACACATTTTCTTCTGACAAAAAAAAAAAAAAAATCAAGCCAATTAATCACTCATATGATTCTAGCTAGCACAGGGCTGAGTATATTAATGGGTAAGTTGATCATGTATTTTCAAACACACAAGCAGCCAAGACTGAAAAAAAAAAAAAAAAAAAGAAAAGAAAAAAGAAAAAGAAAAAGGCCCCAGTTTTGGCATAGTACTGTAGGGAAGAAAAAAAAATTTACTGTTACATGTTTACTGGGTTTGCTTTTGGACTATCCAAGCTAGTAGCTTTGCTTAGCATTAGATTTTTCAGGCAACAGAGAATGATAAAGTATTACTCAAAAAACAAATGAGTCAAGTGTCTTTCATAATTATATGAAAAAACCCAATCCTGCTATCTTGAAGAACACTCGTATTTCAGTGAAGCAAGCTCTGGAGGTGGTAACAAATTACCCCCAGATGTGAAATCCCAGGCTATGTTCAAGTTCACCTGGGAAGCAGAACAGCCTTAATTTGCTTCTAAATTTGGAAACAACCAATAAACATTTGTGATCACAACCTCTGGCCTCCCCCTCTCCATATGAGTCAGAATTGTTTTAGACATTTTAAATTTAATCCAAAATTTCTCATGTTGTAGATGAGGAACTGAGAGCTAGATTCCGAAACGCAAAACAGAAAATAAACTGCATTCACAGAAAACTTCCTCAGCAAAACACCACAGGCTCTGAATGGAAGATTCTGTTTTCACTGTGGTTTCCTGAGACTAGGGTTCGGGGTAGAGCAGGGAAAAGAGCCTCAATCTTTGAAAAAAAAAAACAAAAAAACAAACAAAAAACAGAAAAACCCTCCACGTGTCTGGCTTTCACCTAACAACCTCTATAGGATTGAAGGGTCTGTTAGGAAGATTCATTCAACCCAGCTAGCTCACAGCCACATATTACTAACCCGACTTTGATTAGAAATTGACCAGCATGTTCCTCAAGTGCCATTCCTCCTCAAACCCACCTACACACAGATCCCTGAGGCTACCTAGACAATGGGAAGAACAAATCTCTCCCAAAATTTTAAAATAGTAACAGATGCAAAAGAAACACTATTACAAAGAGATAGGAAGGTAACTGAAAAATTTTGGAAACTTACAAACGCACTATCAATTTGATAATATTTTTAGAGCTACTATCACAACGCCTTTTGCTAGAAAAGCTATATATTTATACATTTAAATATTTAATTTATTTATTTCAGAGAAAGAGTCCATGAGTGTAGGAGAGAAGGAGAGAGGAAGAAGCAAGCTCTTTCCTTGTTGGGATCCCCATGCAGTACTCCATCCCAGGACTCCAGATCATGACCTGAGCTGATGGCAGGTGCTTAACCATCTCAACCACCCAGGTGCCCTGAAAAGCTGTATTTTTAATTACATGTCAAATCTGATAGTTTTGCCTACTGTAATATTAGCTTCTAACCATATAAAACATCTGAGCATCATTTCTCCAGTCTTGAAACACATTTCACTTTCTGTAAAGACAGAATTTGAAGGGCACCTGGGCGGCAAAGTTGGTTAAGCATGCAACTCTTGGTTTTGACTCAGATCATGATCTTAGAGTCATGAGATTGAGCCTCGAGTTGGGCTCCTGCACTCAGCATGGAATCTGCTCGGGATTCTCTCCTCCTCTCTCTCTGTGCCTCCTACTCATGTGCGCTCTCTCTCTCTCTCTCAAATCTTTAAAAAAGAAAAAACAACTTGAGGGATGGGGTGGACAGAAAGGGAGAGAGGTGAGCAGACGTCACTCCTGCTCTGAAAGTTACCACTCAGTGTTAAGCACTGCCCTTCTTGTGAGGATCACACAAGGATAACAGGCCAACTAGGACAAAGTTGGGGAGCAGAGTCTCTGCAGACACCCACTGAGAATCCAATGCTTGTTGGCAAGAGCTGATTGGAAATCAGCAGAGTGCAGAAGAAGCTAATAGCCTCTGTGAACCTGACATGAGAGATCAGATCAAAACAGCAGGATGGAGAGCCTATTATTATTATCATTACAGAAAGAAAATAACCATTAGAAATTGACCAGAACATAAGCCTTCTTCCAATTATTTCCACAAACAGGAGATTCAGATTTCTAATTAAAAATCACTACACACAGAGCCAAATATTTGAGTCAGCAGAGAACTTACCTAATTGTTACACTGCATTCCCTCGGAGCCATTTGTCCTGCCTGGACAGCTTTCTACCCTCAGCTCAACCAAACCACAGATGAAGATTAACCTTTCCCCATATAAATATACTTCATCAAATCTGCTGACACTCGGAACTGAAATCCCCAATGCAGAAGTCATTTTAATGTCCTTTAGGGGTTAAAGGTCTGATTAGTACACTGCATGGGTGTAGAACCCTCACGAGGATTTTGCTCCTTCTGCTCAACCAGGACCAAGAAGGAAACAGAATTCCTCTTCTTTGACTTTGGTGTAAAACAAACTAGTGGAACAGAATCGAGCTATTAACTCAAGGGTGGCGGGGGGATCGAGCTATTAACTCAAGGGTGAGCTGTGGAGTGCTGGGGAGGACAGTACCGTGGGGAGAGGCTGGATGTGGTAATAAATAATGCAGTTAGAAAGTTCCAGGGCAGTTAAAGGCACTGACCCCTTCAGATTTCCGGGTGTGACAAAGATCCACAACTGGCTAGGAGCGGCAGCTCCCTGAACCTCCAACAGGCACATTCAGTCCTGTCAGCCTGGACTCAGCCTTGCCAGCACCAGCAAACAAACACGCACATTCTTCTCAGAGCCCACATGCCATACAACACAGTCTCTCTACAGGGCCTGTTTATTTAAGAAACCAGATGCTTTGATGTTGGGGTAGAAGTTGGGGAGTTCTGTGTGAAGGAGTAGTTAATGACAGGAGCAGAGGGAGGACAGAGACTGAGCAGTTGCTGGCTTTTAATCGTAAGTTTTGAAAGTTTTAAGGAAATTATCAAACAGTCAGAACCGAGGAATGAAAAGTACGGAAATTATGTCAGCAACCACTGCAACTCTGGCCAAAGCATTTCATCTGTTTCTTTAAGACAGTTTTCATGCCTAACCTCAAAGGGGTACTTATAGGAGGAATGTTTTGAAGCAATCCAACTTAGCAACCAACATTAGTAAAATCTTCTGTGCTTGCTCAATTTCTCTCATGTGCAAAGGCTATACATGTCACAAACACTCCGAGCGCTTAAAGGAAAGAATCAATTAAAAGTGTGGCATGAAAACAGTTTTGTGTTAAAGGCAAAAAAGGAGGTTATTTCTTGAGTCTAAAAGAAGGGCACTGGGATCCCTGGGTGGCGCAGCGGTTTGGCGCCTGCCTTTGGCCCAGGGCGCGATCCTGGAGACCCAGGATCGAATCCCACGTCGGGCTTCCGGTGCATGGAGCCTGCTTCTCCCTCTGCCTGTGTCTCTGCCTCTCTCTCTCTGTGACTATCATAAATAAATAAAAATAAATAAGTAAAAAATAAAAGAAGGGCATTTATAAATACACATACATATCTGCCAAATTTCATGAGGGAAGGAGCCTAAGTTATAGGTCATTAGGGCACAGATCTCTTAAAACCAGAAGAATATAAAAGAGTGCTTTAGTTTTACCTTGCTTTGTAAAGATTAAATGCCAATATATTCTCACAGGCCAAACAAGCAACAGTCTAGGAGATCTGCTAAAACCTTCTGAGGCTTTTCACTGTCCAGTCTGAATTATCTTTTCTTTGTATCTCAGCACCCCCAGCATCCGGCACATCTTGGACATTTGGAGGCCATTCTCATACACTGACTATACGAATTAACATGGCTTAACATGAACAGCAAGTTTTAACAAATAAGAGAACCAAGAACTTCTGATTTTCTTGGGAACTGAATCCTGCCATCTTATGAAAGGCTACTCTAAAAAGTATATAATATCCCTGATAAAAAGTTGTTCTATCACGCTGATACTTTTATTTCACACTGCTTATGAAAGGTCCCAAAATACTAGATCTCTTCAGTACGGTTCAGGATGATTTATCAGGACTTCTAAAAATGAAGAACCGAAAAGCAGAACAGCCTACTACGTAATTCCTGGTTAAGGAGATGGACCTCTAAGAACTGCTTTACTCAACTATGTGTAAGGTGAAGATTATTCACAACGGCTTCACTTTCACCATGTATACATGTTATAAACAGGATGGGATTTCTGAAGAAGAGACCATGGCTGGTTAACAAGTGCAAAAAGAGCTATTTAAAATTAGGTCACTGATGGGGATCCTTGGGTGGCGCAGTGGTTTAGTGCCTGCCTTTGGCTCAGGGTGCGATCCTGGAGACCCGGGATTGAGTCCCACATCGGGCTCCCGGTGCATGGAGCCTGCTTCTCTCTCTGCCTATGTATGTCTCTGCCTCTCTCTGTGTGGGACTATCATAAAAATAAATAAAAATAAAAAAAAAATAGGTCACTGAAAGAAAACTGAGGGGGGGGGGAAAGCCACACACAAAGAATATATTGGAAACAGTAGCTAAATAAAATGACAGAAATAGAGGGAAGTTTCTTTTCATATGGACCTAAAAGAACAAGTTCCAGTTTTTTCAACCTCTAGCTTCAGAAATCAATAGTTTACAAAAGACATATCAAGTCAAACCAATCAGGGAATAATTCGGGAGTAGCAGCAGGTCCTAGGGTAGGGCAAGCAGCAAGAGAAGAATCTAAAATGTGGGGTAAGATTTCTGTGTCCAGCTGACTCCCGGAAGGAAGTGATCCTGTTGTAAGTTCACCATCAGCGCTGTAAAGCCTTTCTCAACTCCCCACTGTGAGATGGAATCTACACCATTATATCCCCGGTACTCATTCCACCCTATCTGTACCCAACTGGTCCCCACCCATCAGCACTACTTTGGCTGTTGGTGCAGCTGTTGGCTGTATGGCCTTAAGTGGGGGCTCTCCCTGACTGGCGGGGCTCTGACTGCAGCTGCCCCGGGGACCTCACATCTGAGAACTCTGCACAGGTAACTAGTCCAGGCAGAGGGAGAAGGGCAGTTCAAGGAGAGACTGAGATTGGGCAGGCAGGGGATGTGGTTATACCGGGCCAAGTGCAGTTAAGCGCTTGTCTTTATTCCTCTGTGCAGCTCTTCCTGAAAGAGGAAGGGATGTAACAGAGAATATATCAAATTGAGAATACACTGTGCAAATACGGGTGGCAACAATTAAAGCTCTAGTTCTTGAGAAACATGAGGAAGATGCCGTGTTGCACCAGAGCAAGGAGCCAGGACCTTCTTAACAATGGGCTTTGTCAAGCCCGTAAGTGTGCAAAGGTCGAGGGGCCTGTCCCCTGGGACAGAGCTACCACAATTTCTGAAGTTTCCAAGGAGAACCCAGCGCACAGGAGACCATCCGCAATGTGGGTCCTGACTGCTGGAAATCTTGTTACAGCAGGATGGAGACAACCCGGTCCGAGGCCGAGGCCAGGCTAGAAGGTCAAACTGAAGGCGGAGGAGAGAGCGCGTGGGTGGCCGTGAGCCCCCTGCAAGCCGGCGCCTCCACGTCCGGACACGCAGCGACCCGAGCCCCGCCGCGCTCCGGGAAGGGCCGCCGGCGAGGTCGCACCTTCGCCTCGCGCAGCCCAACTGCTCGGCGCTTGGGGAGTCCTTCCTCCAGCCTCCCCGCGGGTCCTGGCCACGGGAGCCTCATTACTGACACGACGCAAAGCAACGACGCTCGAGAGATTGTGACAACTTAAAGAAAAAAAAAAAAAAAAGAATGCCGTGGAAGTCTAGGCTGCCTCCGCTGTGACGACACAGCCGCGCGGGCCGGACTCGCCGCCGCAGCCGGGGCCCGGCGGGGGGGGGGGGGGGGGGCGGCCTGCGCCCCCGGGCCCCCGTGGACACGCCAGGCGCGCGGCGAGGGGCGGGGGGCCGGGGGGGGATCGGGGGGGGCCGGGGGGGCCCGGCGGCCGCTCACCTGGTGCGTGTTGTTGGCCAGCTTGGCCACGACGTCCCGGACGCGGCCGCAGTCCTGGTCGTCCTGGAGCGCGCTGCGGCGCCAGCG
The DNA here is from genome assembly GCF_053574225.1 of Canis aureus. Lineage (NCBI taxonomy): Eukaryota > Metazoa > Chordata > Mammalia > Carnivora > Canidae > Canis > Canis aureus. The sequence goes on from NC_135618.1 coordinate 35,163,382, forward strand.
GCCGGCGCGGAGACCGGGGCCCCCGGGCGCGGCGGCGCGCAGCCCCCAGCTCACCCCGACGGGCCCGGGCCAGCGCGACAGCGGCGCGGCGGGCGGCGGCGGCGCGTCCAGCCGGTCCTGGCCGAGGCTGGCGGGCGGCAGCAGCTGGACGAGGAGGAGGAGGGGGAGGCCGAGGCCGTGCGCGGCTGCCCGGGGCCGCTCCATCGCCGCCGAATGCCGACGCCGCCGCCACCTGCCGCCCGCGCCCGCGCCCGCGCCCGCCCCCGCCCCCGCCGCCGGCGCCGCGCCACACCCCCGAGCCGGCCCGGCGCTCCGCGGACGCGCGGCCCGGCCCCTCCGCCCCATAGGCGGGCCGCCTGTCCTTCTTCGGCGGCCGCTCCTCATTGGCTCGCGTCGTCTCCGGCTGCGGGGGTCCTGCGTTCCGAGGCCGGGACGCGGGGCCGATTGGCTGGAGCGGCCGAGGCGGCTGAGGTCATCCCGCTCGCCCCGCGGCCTCGCCGGCCGCCCGAGTTCCGCGGGCGCTGCCCCGCCCCGCCCCGCCCCGCCCCGCCGCGGACACCGCTGCCCACCGCGGCGCCCTGGGGTCGGGCCCGCCGAGACTCCCCGGCCCCCGCCCCTGGGCTGCGGCGGCGCCGGGAGAGCCTCCCGAGGGAATCCCTCAGCTCGCTCTGCTGGAAAGGGGGCTTCGTCACGAACCGGTGCTTCGGGTTCTCAAGCCCGGCGCAGGGAGCGCCCATGGTGCGATGGAGCCGCCGCCTCGCTGCCGGACGGGGCAACGCGAGCTGTGTGGGCAGGTCCTGCAGAGGCAGATGGACACCGGGACCTCCGTGACTCCTGCAAGCCCCGGGAGCCCTCCACCACTTAGGGTCTCGCTCACCTTCCTCTCCTGCAGGGAGTTAGGCCAGAGGCAGAATAGACTGGCTCATTGGTGTCCCCGGACTCAACAAAGTAGCTTAGAAATCAGGGCTGGGTAAAAGGGGCCAGAGAATTCCCCAGTGCCCACTTCAGACACGATCATTTCATGGGTGCATGCTGCCTTTACCGATGTGCCTTAACCCCGCAGGCAGTGCATTGCACAAGTTTGGTTTTCCGTATGTGATGCCCACCAAATAAGGGCTCTGCCTCTAATCAATAAAACCCCCATGCTGTTCCCTTTATCGCAGAAAACCGCAGACTTAACTTTTAGAACATGCAGCGCAGGTAAAACCAGTTTTGAATCTTGACTTTATGGACTCCAACCCTTCGGAATGCTAAAAGCTGTTCAGTAGAAAAGGTAGTAAATAGAAAGAGACAAAATATGCAAAACGTTACACCCAAATAAGACCACTGATACTTTTAGCTATAAACTGGAGGTAAACCCAAATGAGATTATATTATTCACTGTAGAGCAAAATGGTGCAATGCACCCACCCGATGTTTACATTAAAATCCTACTCACAGAGATTTGCAAACAAAAAGATTTACAAATTTACATTCCCCCCCTCCCCCAGAACAACCACAGTAAGACTGAGGAATGAAAAATATTTTTGAATGGCATCTGAGCAGAGTGTTGAAATCACTAGACTAGTCTTCCAGGTTCTCAGCTGCTGAAATGACAAAGCTTGAAAACTGGTGTACAATTTGTAACTTTCCATTAATTACCATGTGTCAGATTATTTTTTTAAATACAGATTATTTTTTTGATCTATGCCAACTATGGAGTAGATCACAAGACAGTCAGTTCCAGTAGCATGTGATTAGCTAGGGGAAGAAGAGGGGCTACAGAGGAATATTTCTTTGTTTGGGTGACACAAAGATGAATGGTCTATTGTCTGTCTGGAAAAGAAAAAGAGCCAACTCAACAGTGCCATCTCCTGGAGAAATTACCAAATGCACTTCTTTACAAGTATTGTTGCAGTTCTCTGTACCTTCACTTCTGAATATATTGCTTTTAGTTACCAACCATATGCTTACAGAATGTATATTGCCTTCTTCAAACTGGACCAGTTGCTAGGAACATGGTACTTTGCATATGGCACTGAGAAAATGTTTTGAGTGTATGAACTTTTTGAATTTTACTTTCATCTGACAAAGGCACTATATACAAAAGTTGCACTGTCAGACCTCCCTTGTGAAATACTACAGTTAAGATCTTACCTCACTTGCAGGACTAAAATATATCAATTACCTATTACTAAAAACTGTACTTTTTAAAATATTTTATTTATTTATTATTTATTATAGTCACAGACAGAGAGAGAGAGAGAGAGAGGCAGACACAGGCAGAGGGAGAAGCAGGCTCCATGCACCGGGAGCCGGACGTGGGATTCGATCCTGGGCCTCCAGGATCGCGCCCTGGGCCAAAGGCAGGCGCCAAACCGCTGCGCCACCCAGGGATCCCTGTAGAAAGTTTTAAAATTCTACAGAAAACCAAACTTCTCTCTCAAGAATGCTGGAATTCTATTCTTTCAAGAATTATCAAGTTTGAATTATAGAGTATGACATTTAGTTTCACTAGTTGTATAGTCCCAACTACAAATAACACTGCCCAGGCAGCGAGAGGAGTAACAGTGGAAGCTGAGGCTAAGCGAGATATGCCAAGATCTGCTTTTCCCCACATAATATCCATAATTCAGAGACACAACTCCCACCTCTCCCTAAAGGAACATGCTTTGTTCATGAACCTATAGTTAAAGGGAATGTACTGTCTAGTTCTCCCCACTAAGGGCTCCGTGGGAGCAGACCATATCCAATATTTTCACAACTCTATCCCCAATGCCTAATACATTGCTTGGCATATAGTGGATAGGTACTCGGTAAGTTTGTTAGATTTGAATAAATAGAAGTTGTGATAGGACTTTTCAGTGGCATTTCTACTATGATCTAATTAAAGTGAACATGAGAGAAATGAATCTCATGATTATCGTGTTGTATTTATTTTAAAAATAATTGCTGTGCCCAATGTGGGGCTCAAACTCATGGACCTGAGATCAAAAGTTGCATGCTCTATTTTGAGCCAGCCAGGCACCCCTATCATGTAATATTTAATAACAGGGTTAAAGTCACCAAAACAGTCTCCAGAACATTGGTGACAACTCTAGTTCCCTGTTTTCCTTATGTATGTATCTAGGGCAAAATTATTTTCTTCCAAATGTTTCCTGCCATTGCAATTTCCAAATGTATATAAACACAAGTTTTTTGTTGTTTTTTTTCCCTGGAAACACAGTATGAAATTTAGTATGAATTCAACCTACTCAAATAACATCATTTATTTTGACATCATGGACTACAACATCCTACAAATGTCAATGAAGATAACATGCAATCAATTCTGCATTATCCACATATGGATTAGCCATGTTGTATATAGTCCAGGTATATTTCAAATCTCTATGACCGGGGGTGGGGGTGAATGGGTGACGGGCACTGAGGGGGGCACTTGACGGGATGAGCACTGGGTGTTATTCTGTATGTTGGTAAATTGAACACCAATAAAAAATAATTTATTAAAAAAAAAAAACAAATCTCTATGACCTTTCCCTATCACTCAATAGGGGTGTAGGCTCAAAGGACCTGGCATTGTAAAATCAAGAGTTGATATATGAAACCAGAAAATCTGAGTTCAAATCCCCAGTTTAATTTTCTGTGTCTATGGACACACAGCCTTAGATTCTTCATCTGTCAAAGTATGATAATGATATCTACTTCATATGGCTATTTGGGGGGCTCCAACAGATGATTCTTTAAATAATCTCAATGGGTCAAAAGATGGCGGCTTCTATAGTTAACTTCATTAAAAGCGAAAATCTCCCTCCAAATTATCTATTAAGATAGAAAAACTGGGACAACACTGTAGCTGGTTTAATTAACTCCAACCCTCAAAACATGTTTTTTATGGTCAATTTGTTAACATCTTCATATAAGAAAAGCAGCCAAAGTACCTATTTAATCAAGAGAAACTGCAGGACTGAAATGGGTTCACGTTGGTATTAATATCTCTAAACCATTGGGAGGAGCTGGACTAGTGTGAGTTCATTTGCCAACTTCAAGGGATTCATGAGATAGTCAGACACGAGAACAATTTTAGAACAAACAGATACTCTGATAGGACAGGGATATTAACAAAAGACTGCATTAGAAGAGAACGGTCTATTAACAAATTTGAAATTTTTCTTTATTTCAGAACTGCCTTTATGTACAGACATCATAAAAAAATGCACATACACTGGATCTCTTCCAAGGAACAGAAGCTGGAATTAAAAGTTAAAAGCATTTAAGAGAACTCAAATTGTCCCAGAGAAGTTCTGAGGATCATGCTTCTTTAAATGTCCTTGATAACCTCTTCGAGTTCTTCCTTTGTGAACATGTGGAAATTCTGGCCAGGCTGCACCGTGGCTAGCTGCAAAGAAAGCAGAGAAGGGTTGACGAGCTGGGCTTGATTACCATGCAGATAGCACTAGGTCAGGAGAAGCTGTGTTAGTGATGCAGCTGTTCATTAGGAACTAAGGGATCTGCTGTCCCAGGGATATCCTTTCCAGCCGTGGGTTCCTAAAATAGCTCTCTGACTCCCAAATTAAAATCCTTATTGACCAAATTTTCTATTTTGAGGTTAACTTACCACACAATAGTTAACCAAATGCCTGGTGTCATTGTCATTTCTTGAAGTTACTTCAATAAGGATCAGAAAAGCAACAGCAAATTGCATAGCATCAGTACTTTTTTCTGTTAACGATTCCTTTAGAAATATATATATATATATATATTTTTTTTTTTTAGAAATATTTTTAAAGTGTATTTACCCACTTGCAAGTGAAGCTTGTATTGTGTGACCTGTTTCTTGGCCACTCAGTGTTTCAATTTCCATCAGTAAAATGGGATAATAATAGCACCTAACTTATACAGAAGTTGTGAAGATTAAATGTGTTAACATATGTAAAGTGCTTACAACACTGCCTAGAACATTATAATAAGTACTAAATAAAAAACAAAAGTACGAAATATTAAGTATATTTTGTCTTCTCTAAAATTGTTCATAAGGCAACTTAACCACCAAATTTTTGTTTTTTAAAAGGACTGGCCATGAGGGGCACCTGGATTGCTCAGTCAGTTAAGTGTCTGTCTGCCTTGAGGTCAGGCCATGATCCCAGGGTCCTGGGATCCAGCCTCACATCCAGCTGAGCTCTGGTTCTGGCTCTGGCTCCCTGCTCAGCAAGGAGTCTGCTTCTTCCTCTGCTGTTTCTCGCTCTCTCTCTCTCTCTCACTTTCTCTCTCAAGCAAATAAATTAAAAATCTTTTCTTTTTTTTTTAAAGAAGAAACTTTAAAAAAATTTTTAAAATTAAAAAATAAAAGGACTGGCAATGAAAATGAAAGGATTCCATTAACACTGACAACAGGAAATCAGTTGTGATTGGCAGATATTACTAATAACCAACAATCCAGATATAATCTACTTAAGCAATAAAAGACCAAGGTCAGAAGATAGTTAGTTTCACATTTAACTAAAACTACCAACTTTTCCATTACCTCTGCTGATAACATAGTTCCCCATGTTTTGGGGGCAATACTGAGCAGTAGATGTCATTTCCTCATATTGCCTTTTTCTTTAGACTTTAAAATTAAATATACTAGGGCATTTTTGGTAATATTCATTACTGATATTTAAATAATTTGAAAACTGCCAGAATTAGCATCATCCAATTACAGGATGTTTATTATTTTCTGCCTCATCTAAGGTAAAACAAAATACTGCACATTAAAAAATATATTTTTTATTTATTTATTCATGAGAAACAGAGAGAGAGAGAGAGAGAGGCAGAGACACAAGCAGAGGGAGAAACAGGATCCATGCAGGGAGCCTGACATGGGACTCGATCCCAGGTCTCCAGGATCAGGCCCTGGACTGAAGGCAGCGCTAAACCGCTGAGCCACCAGGGCTGCCCAATACTGCACATTAAAAAAATATATATTTTATTTATTTATCTATTTATCTATCTATTTATTTACAGTGGGGGTGGGGGGAGGGGGAGCCAGAAGGAGAGAGAGAGATTATCTGGAGCAGAAGACCCTGTAAGCCCAACACAGGGCTCGATCTCATGATCCTGAGATCATGACCTGAGCTGAAACCAAGAGTCCAACACTGAACGGACTGAGCCACCCAGTCTTTATATAATATCACTCATCACTAGATGAATAAAAAGAACCCCTTGGATTTGCATAATGATAATTTTATTTATATAATATGAAAGATACTCTTCTATTTTTCTTATTCTTTCAAAAACCGTTGTGAGGGGGCACTTGGGTGGCTCAATCAGATGAGTGTCCAAACTCTTGGTCTTGGCTCAGGTCATGATTTCATGGGTTGCAGGATCAAGCCCCATGTGGGGCTCTGCTATCATTTGGGAGTCTACTTAAGATTCTCTCTCTCTTCTCCGTCTCCCCATCCCTGTGCACTCACTCTCTAAAATAAATCTAAAGAACCAAACCAATCTGAAAAACACCAAAAAACACCACAAAAACAAAAACCCAACTGACCAATCTCTGTGAGATAGGTAAAACATTCTTTCTTTCACTGAATAATAATTATTAAGCACGTGTGTACTAGTACAATTGTACTAGGCACTAGGGATCCAAATGAAGAAAATCTCTTATTTACTAAGGGTGCTGGATGCCAAATACTTTCAATGTTAGGTGTTACAACAGAGCTAAGCATATGTAGAGGCACAAAAGATTGACCTAAGGGAGGTCAAGAAGGTTTCAAAGAGAAGCAACTTTTGAGGTTTTTTTTTTTTTTTTAAGATTTTATTTATTTTAGACAGCAAGAGAGAGAATCCCAAGCAGACTCCATGCTGAGTGGGGAGCCCAAAGTAGGACTCAATCTTAAGACCCTGAGATCATGACCTGAGCTGAAATCAGGATTCAGATGCTTAACCAACTGAGCCACTCAGGCGCCCGCTGAGTTGTGTCTTAAAGTTTTCCAAGAATGGGTCAGACAGTGGAGGAGCAGAAGGGCACACTGAATGTGCAAATGCATAAAAGCATGAAACAAGATGATATATTTGCAAAACAAAGTGATTCTGAATGGCTGGAGCAGAGGTTGCTTAGAGGATGAGATAAAAATGGGAAGGGAAAGTAGGAAAGACAGTATATTTACTGGTTATAAGTATAGGACCTCAAAATCACAGTGGGTTCGAATTTTGACTTTACCATTTACCAATTCTGTTATTTTGGGCATGATTCTACCCTCTCAAAGCCTCAGTTTCCTCTTTTGTAAAACGGGAATACCCATTTGGAGAGTTGCTGTGAAGATTAAAAGAAATAATTGCACACAAAATGCTTAGCAAAGTGCCTAACAGATTAAACATTATGACTTAAGAATAGTGAATCATCATACTGTGGAAGAAGTTTCAAATTCATCTTGTGGTCAGGAGTTATAAAAATGTTTTTAAGTGGAGAACAAGCAACACTAGATGTGTAATTTAGAAAATCAACTTCAGAAGCACAATGATGGGGGCTGTAATGAAATGAAGGATGGCAAGACTACAGGCAGGAAAACTAGTTAGGAAACCTCTGAAAATATACAGCGCAGGAGAAAACGGAGTTCCTGAACAAAAGAAGGCACTTCAAAGTAGGGAGGGAGAGGGCGCACAGACATGAGAATTATTTAAAAATGTGCAAAGTCAGTGAAGAGAATGATTCAGTGAAGGGAAAGGGGAAGCCAGAGTCGTCTCGGTTTCTGCTGTGAATGACAGGTACCCCAGTGGTGTCATCTGCCAGAATTAGGAAGATGAGAAGATGAAATGGTTTTCAGGAAAGATAATGTTTAGTTTTAGAACTGTCAAAATTTTGAGGAGTCTGCTTCAGAAAGGTCAAATAATAGGTCTAAAATGTGACGATGAAATCTGACCAACAGGAGTTATCTTAGCAAGAAGCAGTCTGAGGGAAATATTAAGAACAGAAACAAATGGTAGCAACTGAGGAACAAATGATGGGGAAAGCGCTGAAGGCAATGAACAAAGTTCTGCTGGAAAGAGACCTAGCAATAAAGGTTACAAAAAAGGATGAATGGAATAGCTCTCAGCAATAAAATATAACAGACTATTGATAATACACAGGATGGATCTCAAAATCATTATACTGAGTGAAAGAAGTCAGACACCAAAGAGCACACACTGTGTGACCCATTTACATGAAATTCTAGAACACCCAAAACAAATCTATAGGGACAAAAAGCAGATCAGTGGGAAGAAATGGACTAAAAAGGGACATGAGAAAACTTTTTGGATGATAGAAATGTTCTATACCCTAATTGAGGTGGCGATTATGTATTTGTCAAAATTCACTTAACTGTACACTTAAAATAAGTGCATTTTATAGTACATACACTGTATCTCCACAAGGTTGGTTCTGTTTTTTTTTTTTAAAGACAGGACATAGATAGGGGGAGGAGTTAACAAAAGTGGATTTTGTTTTGTTCTCTTTTATTTTTTAAAAGATTTTATTTATTTGAGAGGGACAGAAAGAGAGAGAACATGTCAGCACAGGTGGGGGAGGGGCAGAGAGAGAAGCAGGCTCCCAGCTGAGCATGGAGCCCAGGACCCCAGGATCATGACCTGTGCCAAAGGCAGGCGCTTAACTGACTGAGCCACTGAGGTGCCCCTGTTTTGTTTTCTAAAAAATATGTGACTTGGAAATTTTTTTTGTAGAGGAGAGGCTAGGGATCCAAGGGACAACTGATGGAGCAGGGACCTAAAAGAGATGGAGGAAATGCTCTAGAGCAGTGGCTCCCAAATGTCCGACTTTCTCAGACTGACCATCACACTCACCCAACTTCAAAATACAGATTTCTGGGCCTCATTTCCAAAGACTGATGGACAGTTAGATTTAGAAACATCAGTACTGGTGGAGTAAATTGTCTTGGACAGCGAAGTGCCCTTTTGCTTAAATGTGAAAAAAACCACAGTCAGGTATTAATGCAGTTAATGATAGGAAGGAGACACGTCTGATGCTCTTTTCAAAGCAACACTGAAGGGATCCCTGGGTGGCGCAGCGGTTTGGCGCCTGCCTTTGGCCCAGGGCGCGATCCTGGAGACCCGGGATCGAATCCCACGTCTCCCGGTACATGGAGCCTGCTTCTCCCTCTGCCTATGTCTCTGCCTCTCTCTCTATATCATAAATAATAATAAAAAAATTTAAAAAACAAACAAACAAAGCAACACTGAAATTGAATGAGCCAAAAACCTTTGCAGTTTCAACTGAACCAAGCAGGCCTCAAAACTTTTTTTTGTTTTTTTTAAGATTTTATTTATTCATTCATGAGAGACAGAGAGAGAGAGAGAGGCAGAGACACAGGCAGAGGGAGAAGTGGCTCCCTGCGGAAAGCCCGATGTGGGACTCAATCCCAGGACTCCGGGATCATGCCCTGAGCCAAAGGCAGACGCTCAACCACTAGGCCACCAAGGTGTCCCAGGCCTCAGAACTTTCATTGTGAAATCAACAGAGCTACCTACGAATTACTCTGAGAGGGGTAGGGGATTTTCTCAGCAGAAATGCTAAGACCCTATCTCATTCAGTACCAACACAAAGTACTAGAAAGGAAATGACAAAATCCCTCCTAAAGGGTCAAGATAGGCGGTATCATGGCATTTGCTGTGCTTGATCATCTCAAAGACTGGCAAGGGTAAATATTTAAAGATCTTTGCTAAGAAAGTGAAAAACAGTATTTACATAGTAAAATTTTCCATTTCCATTCCAAAGCCCTCCTTTCCCCATTACTGCTCAAGGAGCAACGCCCCCCCCCAACCCCAACCCCTTTCTCCAACTCCACTCAGACCTTCCCACCTTTAGGCCAGCCTCTGTTTCATCATCCAAGTTTGCCACTTTCACTCAGTCTGTGGAAGTGGCTCTATTGGTAAGCCATCCTTAGGCCCTGAACCAGCAAATCTGCACCAGGGATTAATACAAACATACAGTATCTCAGTCTATGTTCAGTACCGCTGATAAATACTGTGGTAAGTGCTAATTGGTTTAATTACAGATTTGTGATTACAACTGCAGTTGCCTTTAAAATTTCTGTCTAATTGAAATATAACATACATACATACTATGCCTACTATCCAGACTTTTTATAATAATCTGTTTGATGATTCCAGCTTCTCCTAGTTTTTTATTTTTTTAAAGATTGTATTTATTTATATGAGAGAAAGAGAGGCAGAGACACACGCCGAGGGAGAAGCAGGCTCCATGCAGGGAGCCTGATGTGGGACTCGATCCCTTCAGGATCACTCCCTGAGCCGAACCACTGAACCACCCAAGTGTCCTTCTGCTAATTTTAAAAAATTATTTTTCTCCATTAGTATTTTATTTTATTATTTTTTTAAAGAAATTTTATTTATTTATTAATGAGAGAGAGAGAGAGGCAGAGACACAGGCAGAGGGAGAAGCAGGCTCCATACAAGGAGCCTGACGTGGGACTCGATCCGGGATCTCCAGGATCACGCCCTGGGATGAAGGTGGCACTAAACCGCTGAGCCACCCGGGCTGCCCTCCATTAGTATTTTAATAATGTTTTAGGGATCCCTGGGTGGCGCAGCGGTTTGGTGCCTGCCTTTGGCCCAGGGCGCGATCCTGGAGACCCGGGATCGAATCCCACGTCGGGCTCCCGGTGCATGGAGCCTGCTTCTCCCTCTGCCTGTGTCTCTGCCTCTCTCTCTCTGTGACTATCATAAATAAATAAAATTTTTAAAAAATCTTAAAAAAAAAAAACAAATTGACAAAAAATAATTTGAAAAAATGTTTTAAAAGATTTTATTTATTTGAGAGAGAACGAGAGAGAGCAAGCATGGGGGGGGGGCAGCAGGAGAGGGAGAAGCAGACTCCCTGCTGAGCAGGGAGCCAATTGATGGTGGCTCGATCAGAGGGCTTGATCAATTGATGTGGGGCTCGATGGCAGGACCTTGGGATCATGACCTGAGCCAAAGGCAGACACTTGACTGAACCACCCAGAAACCCTCTATTAGTATTTTAATGTAGCCCAGCAATCCTTTTACTTATCCTGGTCTTCCTTTTCCCTATTCATAATGACTCTTCCAAATAGTTCCCATTCTCCTAAATTCTACTGTTGCATTCACCCACCCTCAGCAGATAATGTAACAATCACTAAGGAAATACAGGACCTCTCCTCTCCCAATTCACCTGCAAACCTACTTGATCTTTACTCACTACCATCTCCTTTTCTCCCATCTACTCTTTGCATCCTAAATAAGGGCAGTCAGAATCTGGTCCACAACCCTCCCATGTCACCCTTACCATCTCACTACCTTACATTTATCTTGAACCCCAACAGTCAGAAAACCCTCAAAGTTCCTTTTATAAGGGGGGCCTGGATGGTTCAGTGGGTTAAGATCCAACTCTTGGTTTCAGCTTAGGTCATGATCTCAGGGTTGTGAGATAGAGCCCTTTATCATTGGGCTCCCCCTTCAGTGAGGAGTCTGCTTAGGACTCTCCCTCTCCCTTTGCCCCTCTCCACACTGTGTTCTCTTGCACAAGTACGCTCTCAAATCAATCAATCAATCTTTAAAAGTTTTTTCCTTTTACATACAATATTATTTCACATCTTTGAGCCTTTGCCCATGGCTGCTCCATCTTCCTAGAATCCCTTCTCTTCTATTCTTTAGCATCATCTCTTCCAGCCAGCTTTCCTAATGTCCTAGTATATTAGGACATATGTTCTTGTGACAATCCATTCTTATTACTATTATAGAAGTATTGTCTCAAACTGTTATTATCTATATGGCCCCTATATCATACAGTATACTCCCAGAATGGGGAACTGGATTTTCTGTCTGTATCCCTGGCATCTAGTGTAGTACTGGACATATAATGGCTATTCAATATTAAGCTGAATGAGTTCTTTTTTTTTTAATTAATTTATTTATTTATGATAGTCACAGAGAGAGAGAGAGAGGCAGAGACACAGGCAGAGGGAGAAGCAGGCTCCATGCATCGGGAACCGGACGTGGGACTAGATCCCGGGTCTCCAGGATCGCGCCCCGGGCCAAACCGCTGCGCCACCCAGGGATCCCAATGAGTTCTAATCTTTAAATCAATTCCTTCATTTGTAATATGCCTTCCCTCTTTTAGTTTTCCATCACTAACCTCTGCTTTTGTTTCTTTTAGCATGCTTCTATACACTAGTTTCTTCTCAGTGTATAAAAGTTGTTTTCAAGTCTTTTCTCATGCTTAAAAAGACAAAAATCCCTTTCTTTAATGCTGCCTTCTGCGGATAGTAATAACTCCTTGAGAAAGGAGCCCACTTTTGTTTTGTCCACCTCCCTTCTACTCTTTAACACATCCAATTCTGGCTTCTGCTGTTATCACTTACTCAAAGGATAGTAATAACTTTTGAAGGGATGAATGATCTCCATCCATTCAACCTTTAGCAACGGGTGCTATGATATCCGAATAAAAATAATGGAACAAAAAATACCTCTATATTAGTTGCATTCAGCTTCTCCTCCATTACTTGCTTGAGGATGATGAGTGAAGACTTGATAGCTTCTTTCAGTGTCATAGACTTGAAACAAAAAGGGTAAGGAGAGTAGCCATTATAATTTAATTCCACTTTCCTTCAAAGATTTCCCCTGTATCTCCCTGAAGAAATAACTTGGCAAATATTAATAAATAAAGTGGCTTAGTAAGTACAGTGCATGACAAGTATCTCTAGAATTCAAGTAAACCGTTAATACATTTATTCAAAGGAAAAAAAAATCTTATTTTGAACCAGATCAAAGTCACCCACTTTCATCTACGTGATCTTTGAAAAAGTGGAAAGGGCTACATTTCCCTAGTTATCTTCTTTAATACAGAAGCAAGATAATATTGGGAATATTCTATGAATGAGAATTCCCAAATAATCTAAAAAGGTTGCCCACTGATTTGGCAAATCTGCTCTTGTACTGTTTTGAACCCATGAACCCAATTTTTTTCATACATAAAATCAAAACTACCAGCGGTTCATGGAAGCAGGCACCCCTGTGTAAATCATATGAATGAGTATGGCAGCCTTCAACTACAACAATGAATCCCCCAAAACCAAGTTTTCCCAGCCTACAAGATAAAAAGTACCAAATACCTACTTGCTTCAAGAGCCAGACTAGGAAATATAATTATTAAGTAAAGCTGTAAAGATAAAGAATAAACTGTGGTAAACCTACACCATGGTATACCACTCAGCATTAATTACTGTTAAGTACAAAAATGTGAATGCATCCTAAAAACAATATATTGAACAAAAAAGAGCAAACACAAAATACGAACTATATGAGTGTATTTATAAAAATGACAAGAACAGACAAAACTCATCTATAGTGGTAAACGTGGTTACCAGGGAGGAAGAAAGTGACTGGAGAGGAGATAAGCATTTTAGGGAGTGAGGGAAGTAGTCTACATTTTGTTTTAGGTGGTGCTTACAAGGGTATATATAACCGTCAAACTCCTAGAACTCAATTCTTAAGGTCTGCCCACTGTATTATATGTAAATTATACCCTGATTTTAAAAATAATAATAAAAGTTGTGAGAAGGCTCAATTACCTTGTGGTAAACTTCTTGCAAGGAGCTCTGGGCACCCTCTGAAGCAGAGCCAATTGCTCTAGCATCGCACTGTACAAAGGTTCCAGATGGGTCCATATGAAACCTACAAAACTCCCCCAAAGGAGGGGTGGTTAAAATGAAGCGTGGTGGCATTTTAAGAAACAAACATCTCACTGAAGAATATAAATGCTTGGCTCTGCAGCCAGGAAACCACCAAAATACTGAGGCACAGGTCCAAAGACATTCTGTGCCTAGAGAACCAGATCTTTCAAAAAGCGTTTAATAAATTCCTCAGAGATTCAGAAGTACAGATGATATAAATATTGCACCTGAGTAGGCTTACCTAAATAATATTTGAGAATAAGGAGCAAATCAATGTTCTAAAACAAAGCTCTAAAATGCATCCTGACCATAGTAACAAAGTTACTTTTAATTCTTCCCAGAATTAGCAGTGGTGTCAATAGTTTTTCATAGAATCCCCAAATTTGTCTTTCTATATAAAGAGCACACAATCACTGAACTTTAGAGTTAGACGCCCCTCATTTTCTGTAATTCTATAATAATCTTCTCAGTTGATTTAAGCAAGTCCCCAACCCAAATTAAAAATTCTACCAAAAAAGAAACAGGAAAAAATGGCAAATTATTCTTACAGTTGAGGTCCTTTCTCATCAACTCCTCCAAATAACAGTGCTACTCCAAAGGGACGAGACTAGAACCAAAAAACAAGAGGTCTTAAGACAAATGGCTATTGAAGTAGGCGGTCAGAGGGGCTGAGAAAGATATATTCAGAAGACAAATATCCTGCATCCCTTAGAACAGCAAGAAAACTTGACACAAACACCACACTCACCATGGCACCTGGATCTGCATCTTCTTCACCAAACTGTAGAGCTAGATTGGACACAGCTTGAGTCACACTTTCCACTGTCATTGTCTCATTGTAGGTGAACCAATGGTTCTAGAAGAAGAGCAAAATGTGGTCTACCTCTTCTTCTTCTTCTTCTTTTTTTTTTGTTTAAAGATTTATGTATTTATTTGAGAGAGAGAGCACATGTGGTGGAGGGCAGAGAGGGAAAGAGAATTTCAAGCAGACTCCCTACTGAGCACAGAGCATGATGTGGGGCTCACTCCCACAATACTGAGATCATGACCTGAGCTGAAATCAAGAGCTGGACGCTTAACCAATTGAACCACGCAGGTGCCCCTAAAACAGTCTACCTTTTAAATAAGAAAAGCATTAAAGCAGCCCACCATCCCACTACACACATCCCTGTGAACTGTGATTGTAAACTGAATGCTCAGCTCCATTTCGTTTTCCTTAACACTAAACTCAAATGCTTGGGACTACATGAGAAAGAGAAATAGCTCTGCAAATAAACTCTGATCAAAAGGACTCTTAAGTAATGACAGACTAGAGGATGACTCCATTGAAAACCAGTTAACCCCTCATATAACCAAACTTAGTCTTTGCACAAAGTGAATGCTAACAGTTAAGTGCCACTTTCCCTCACAGACCTTATCTCATCATTGTGTTTATTGGTGTTTAAATTTTTTTTTAAAGGTTTTATTTATTTGAGAGAGAGCATGCATGATGAGCAAGGCAGGGTGGGGGAGAGAGGAGAGAGAAAGGGAGTAGCAGACTCCCCATTGAACAGGGAGCCCCACATGGGGATCAATCCCAGGACCCTGGGATCATGACCTGAGCCACAGGCAGATGCTGAACCAACTGAGCCACCCAAGTGCCCCACTGGCGTTTAAATTAATGACTTACTTGTATATAAGTCTGACAGCAAAGTTGAAAATAAATGCAAAAAAAATTTTACCAATCAGATTTTTTCTTACTGGTCTATTCTCCAAGCAGAAAATATCAGTATTCCTGATCAGTATCTGTCACCTGGAACCATACATAATATTACTTGCCACAGGAGAGCTGTTATTTGCAAGCCCAACACCAAAGCAGTTGGGATAGAATGCTCTTTAGCTACATCCACTTCTTGCTATGGTGCTCCCACAAAAAGTCAATTAGGGAACAGAAGGCAGTGTAAAGCTTGCTTTATATAAGGCAAATCAAAAAGAAGCAAGAGACTGTCAGCACTATTTGTCAGCTTCCTTAAAGCTACAATGGTTGGATGGCTAGACCCCAAGCCTCAGAAAGTTATAAACTAGGGATTCTATCCAAAACCACTCCCAACAGCTACATTTGATATTAACACAGATAACCCGCAAGATAGCCCAGGCAGCTATATCGTCATTAACAAGGAACTCAAGCATCATGGTAAAAAAGAGAGATGATGCTAATTTTACCTGTGTCTCCACTCTGGCTTTATCAATTAAAGTCTTAGCATCAGCAATTAGCCCACTCATGGCACAACCTGCAATGTAAAAGCAATAGTGACCCAGGGGCCAAATCCTTGCAGACTCTTTCATCCACTCAGGAAGTAACTGAAATACTGAAATGGAATCATGGCAGCCATATAGCAATCCCATGGCAATATACCCAAGAGACAGATGGGAAATTATTTGATTATCTGTACTGAACACAAATAGAATTATATTACAAATAAATAAAAAACCACCCACAATAACACAGAAGTCCAATAAGATAGAAGACAGAAAAGAACAGCCAAACAAACATGATTTTCCACATATTACATCCTTAAGCATCCCTTTAGCACTTTGTGACCACAATGCACTTTCAAAATAAGCAAACACTAGTATTCCAACAGAAGAAATAAAGATAAAAAATAACCATCTCACTATGAGCTATGGTGAAAGACCCTATGATAAAATCAAAAGCTTTTTCATCTTTCTGACCAAATACAAACCACATAGTTTAGAGAGAAAGTTTACCTAACGGTCCAAGATGCCAAAGTTATGGCTATTACTTTATATGCCATGACTCAAACTCTGTATCTCCAGCCTAAGCCTTATTCCCACATTTCAAACCTAGCTTAATATCTCCTTGGATGTACCACTGACTCAAATCAAGTTCTTTCCCTTCTAGACTCCTTGGCCCTCACAACCAATCAGACCCCAAATTCTATCAATCTCTATCAAATTGACCTGTCTGGCATTAATCCTACTTTCTCCATTCTCTGGCTACTGCTTTGGTTAAGGCCCTCATTATTTCCATGTGGATTAAAGGAAATTTCTTACGTGGTCTCCCTGTTTCCAGTCTCAAATCCCTTCACTCTACCATGCAACCTTGTTAATCAGAATGGCCTTTCTAAAATATTCATCTGATCATATTACCTCAATGCTTAAAATCTTTCTCATCAATGCAAAGGATCAAGTTCAATCTCTTTAGCATAATAATAAAAAGAACTTCCAACTATCTGATCCCAAGCTCACTTCTTGCTATAGTCTGCCTCCCAATTATACCAAACTGTTTGTGCCAACGTATTCCATATTTTACACCATCAAGGGTTTCTATTCTCTCTAACCACAGTGCTCTCCCTTGCTATACCCAAACACTTGTTCACTTGAACACTTCCTGATCTTTTGCAATTCAACTCAGCTCAAGCTTCACCTTTATAGAATCCTTTTCTCAACACCCACTACCACTGGCTCCAGACAAAACTAATTATTTCCTCCTTTGTACCCCTACTGAGCACATACTATAGCCTTTCTTAATACCTTATATCACTCAACTGCATATTCTTATTTACATGTCCACCTTCACCATTAGGCTGTATGCTTCTGAAATACAAGGACTATGTCTCATTTCTCTCTGTATCCCTGATGACTAGCATGTATCTGGCACACGGTAGGTTCTCAATTTGCTAAAGTGACACTGATCTATCTCCAAAAGACAGGTGACTTGAGTTAAAATAGAAACAATGTTCTAATCTTAAAAGATTAAATCTTAGTTTCTATATCCATGAAAAAAATAATGTCAAGCTCTCAGAGTCACCAGGGCATTTGGTTCTAAGGCCTTCAAGTAATTATTTTACTGATTTTACTGATGTTTCATTAATAAGATGACTAGTAGGTTAAGAAAATTTGGACAGCCAACTAAAATACCATGCTATAAATAAGCAGAACTACTCACCCTGTAATACTATAATGATGCCAGAAGCTAAGGCAGGAGAATTTAAACAGAGACCAAAAAAAAAAAAAAAAAAAAGTGCTGCGGTGTGGGTGAGGGATGTAGAGGGTGACAGAGAGTAAAAAGATAAATCTGAAAACAGAGGAAGAGGACGGATCTGCTCAAATATTCTTATGCTCTCTGAACCTTAGTCACCCTAAAGAGCTTTAAGAATTCCTCTTTTTAGTGGACATCTCTAGTTTTCCACATGATCACTCTCATGGTTTTCTATCAGGATTAACATTATGCATCACTGAAGACCCAATCATAGGGAGCTGGCCGATTCAACCTTTACATAGTTCAACAACCATCATACATGCCAAGTCTAAATTTGAAGGAGAAAGGAACTTCTGGGAGTAGGTGAGCTCTACAGCTGCTTCCTACTATTATATTATGCACACTGGCCTACTACCTGAAAAACCATAGCTAACAAAGGAATAAGATATTCATCTAATATGCACCTCCCTTGGAAAGCCAAAGAAGACTAACCCAAGCCAGATCCTACAGAACGGCTTTCCCCTACTCCTTACCTATGTGAGCATCGATCTCTACAATTTTCTCAATGCTGCTTGGCTCCATGAGTGGGGAGGTAATTCTCTTCTCCACAGCTAGGCACACACCCTCTGATGTCTGGATCCCAATGGCTGTAGAACCAAGCTAAAAAGAAATGTGTTATGGTTATCGTGTACAGGTTAAAGAACAGTCTCACATACTCACCAGGGATCTCTCTGAATAACTTCACAAGACAGAAGTTTCAAGTCATATCTAGTATGCAGACCCCTAATAAGTAATGTAGTATTCCTATCTATGGCAAGAGCACTAATTTATAGAATTTTGTTCTTCTAACGGGAAAGTTCACTAAGTTCTTAAAAATATGTGGGAAAGGATCAACTCTAATGCCAATATTTTGGAGGAGCAGATTCTAAAGTTCTAAACAGGCATGCAAAAAAACAATAAAACTCTAATGTTTTTCTTTTCACCTCTGCCATCTTGACTTGTCCCAAACACTATTATTTCTCAAATTTACGTGACCTCCAGAAAAACAATGTATTTTAAAAAGAAAAAAAAAAAAAAAGGGAAGAAAAAAGAAATCGCAACACCCATTACCAACATAAAAATATTAACTTAATCTTTTGAGGTCACTAGCAGTTCACAATATAGCTTAATTTCATCTCTCCATTTCCATGGCACCATCCTAGTCACCACCCCCCTATATTTCTTTATCTGCAAAATACATCAAGAAGAATAAACATATTAATATATAAAAGGCTTAAAATGGTGCCTGGTGCCTAATAAATGAATAATAAATTTAGTCATTCTTCTTATACGCCTAGATTACTTCAATAGTCTCCTACTTAGGCTCCCCTACTTAATCTTTCTCTTAATGTATATTTCATGTTATGGCCTGACTGATCTAATAAATGCTATTTTCATTATACTTCTCTGAAGAATTAACATCTCCCTATATTGTCTGTAACATAAAATCCAAATAAGCTTCCAGAGCCCTCAAAACCTAATCTCACTCTTCTCTTCCAACTTTATTACTCAGTATTCTCCAAAAAAATCCACCAGGTATAGCCTAACCCATTTTCTCATGCTATATTATCTCCTACCCTTGCACTTCTGCTCATGCAGTCTCTCCCCTTGAATACAATCTTCTGACTATCCAAATCCCACCCACCATTCATAAAGCCTTCCATGACTAAATGTGCTCTTTCCTCTGAATTACCATTATTATTTAGTTAGTTCTACAAACCAATGCCTGCCAGTGCAAGCCACCAGACTGTTATTGCAAAGGATTCCAAAGAATTCCATGAATCATTATGCATAACACGTTTAACATGTCTGCACACTGATCATGTCTCATACATAGATGTACTACTTTTCAAATGGGTAAAGTTGTGACTTTAAGTGTTTTTAAATGCACATACCAATTTTTTATTATATAATATCTTTTTTTTTTTTTCATTTATTTATGATAGTCACACAGAGAGAGAGAGAGAGGCAGAGACACAGGCAGAGGGAGAAGCAGGCTCCATGCACCGGGAGCCTGACGTGGGATTCGATCCCGGGTCTCCAGGATCGCGCCCTGGGCCAAAGGCAGGCACTAAACCTCTGCGCCACCCAGGAATCCCTTATTATATAATATCTTAATCAGTGTTTGCATGCATAACTCTAGGAGATGAACTATAAAAGAATTTTATGTAAAAAAAATGAGTATTCATACTTCTAGTTAAAAGGTATAGACTGAACACACACATTAGCTCTACTCCTTTCCCCAGCCTGGTAATAGTACAAGATTAAAGGCTGGGGTGGGGTGGGGGAGATAAACAAATATACTGGGACAAAGAGAATGGGCAAAGACAAGCAACAAAATTTCAAAGAAGATGAGTTAGTGATAAATTACTTAGCAGATCTGTGAATTCTGAATCCTAAACCAGTGGTAAAGAAAATCAAGAAACTATCTGATTTATATCATAGAACCCCCCAAAAAAGGAAATGGTGGCAACAAGGACCTCTGGCAATAGACAGAGGAGCTAAAAAAAATTGAGATCAGTTCAATGTCTACCTAAGAAACAGATTTCCAGATCCCTGTCCCTGTGCTGTAAAGCTAGATAATGGCCTCACCCTAAATCCTGTAGAAGACTCTGGAGAGGGTAAAATAGAGTGGTCTCTGGGTTGGGGGACACTAAGCACAGTCAAAGACTACAGTGAAAATAGGGGCATTAAGTAAAAATTGACAAGCTTAATGTTAAGAACCTCAGCCTTTCCCCGTTCAGCTCTCACAAACTAGTGGAAACGCTCTTCAGGCATGAAATGAGAAGGGGCAGTTTTCTCTAGAGCAGTGATTTTCAAACTTCTGAGCACTTCTGCTCTTTCTCTCAAATAAATAAATAAAATCTTTAAAAAGGGGGTGCCTGGGTGGCTCAGTTGGTTAAGCATCCGACTCTTGATTTTGGCTCAGGTCATGATCTCAGGGTGGTGGGATCAAGCCCCAAGATTAAGAATCTTTAATAGGCTATTTCAAGTGCCTGGGTATTTTGAGAGACTTTGGGGTGATTTTGTGATATATAAATATTAAATTAAGCACATTTTTTTTTTTAAAAAGAGAGTACTCAACTCCCAGGAAAATACTGTGCAGAAATGGGAAAATGGCTTACTGTGAATAGTACTTACACAATCATACAGATAAAAATGTTGACTAGTGATCTTACAAAATTATGCTAAATATGATATATATATTGAGTGGGTCACCTTACCCCCACCACAGTAGGAAATTGTGTGTATGTCTATCTGTCTGTCTGTGTGTCATTAGGGGCAGAAATTATCACACTCCACAATATAAAGTCTGTGGATAATACCTAAACAAAACAAAACAAAAATATGTAAGTCTGTGCTAGAAATACGAAGTTAATGCCAAGAAAATTATCAGCTAAAAAGATTTTAAAGTGTTGCTTTCGGGAAACTGAAGATAAAGGGGACAATCTTCAGGGACTGCTGTTTTTTAAGAAGTTTTTGTAATTGTTTTATCTTTTGACTCTGAAACTACATACAGTTATACCTTAATAAAATTTTTAATCAGAAAATATTATCGTTGAATTTAATTTGGCACTTAGTTGTTCTCTAGTTGTTTTATATATTCTGTATTGCTCTTAAATCTCCAACTGAACAGAAGAGGACAGAATTCATACCTACTTTTAAATTTTATCTAGCGAAGTTGTTCTCAACCAGGGGCCATTTTACTCTCTGGAGGACATATATCTGGAGAGGAAAGTTTTGAGACATTTTTGGTTGTCATGGTTGGAAATGTATTGCTACTGGAATCTAGTGGGTAGAGACCAGTGATCCTGCTAAACATTCTACCTTGCACAGGATGGTCCCCCAACAAAGAAATACCTGGTGCAAAATGTCAGTCCCTGGGTACTATAATTATTTTGTGGATGAAATATTCTCATATTACAAGAATAAGTTCTCAGCATATTCAATTTGGCCTCCACTTAAATAACTTCCTAAGCTTCCACTCAAAAAAGGATTAATAGTTTCAAGACAGTCTACTTTATAAAATATATCAAAATCAAGATAATTTTCTTTTGAACATTTACACTTACCCCCAGATGTTTCAATATTAAAGTTCTGCCTAAACTTCACCCTAACCCTTGATGGGAACTGGGGAAACGGAGAAGCAAAGTGAGAGAACATTTAACTTTACATAGTTATTTCTTTAGTATTTTAATTATAACCAATGTCCAGATCCTCAGTATAATACATTAATTTTGATACTGCCACAAATTATTCCCCCCCCAAAAAAAACCTACTCCAAAGGCAATTTTTTTCCATTTCTGCTGGCTGTATCTCACTCATGCCATCCATACAGTACCTTCAAATGACAATTCCTACTTGTCAGCCATTCCTAGTCATTTCTCCAGCTCCTTTCATACTATTGAATATTTAAAGTTATCAAATTGCTTTCTCAAAAAAAAAAAAAAAAAAATTGCTTTCTCACTGGCAGCTCATAAATTGTTTAAATATCAGGTAGTTGGGCAGCCCCGGTGGCGCAGCGGTTTAGTGCCGCCTGCAGCCCAGGGCGTGATCCTGGAGACCGTGGATCGAGTCCCACGTCAGGCTCCCTGCATGAAGCCTGCTTCTCCCTCTGCCTGTGTCTCTGCCTCTCTCTCTCTCTGCATCTCTATGAATAAATAAATAAAAATATTTAAAATATATATAAAAAAATAAATAAATAAAAATAAATAAATAAATACCAGGTAGTTTAAATACCAAAAAGCCTGAATTTTCACACAGGTTAAGTCACATCTATTAAAGGCCACATCACTATTTCTTAGTCCAACATAGGGCTAGGGATCGGATGCCACCTACCTATCTTTAAGCAATCTGGAAAATCACAATAAGGAGCTTAACGGAGAAACCCTCCAAAACTGAGGATTATTCTTGGTTTGCACATCTGGGTGGGACTGTTGTCTTTAGAGACTCAAAATAAATGCCACAGCTTGGAATTGTGATAGTTTCATACTTCATAGTACTGTATGGTTTCAATATAGGACAAACGTGATCAGAAACAGAAATAGGCACTTATAGCTGGCCTACCATTTTCTGTCCCACCATCCATCATAGTGCATCTACTTCTACTTCTATGTCTTCAACTAATCAAAATCTTTTGCCCTTTTCCAGATTCTTTTATTAACCATTTCCTACAATACATTCTTTTTAGAACTGGTAACTTAGAGAGAAACACAGGAGCTCTCTTCAATTATGTGAATAACGGTCTTTGGAGAAGGTTTATACATTCTGTATGGTTTCAAGGGCAAAACTAGGACCAAACAAAAGAAACTTCAGGAAGCTAGACTTTTCATTCAATACAAGGATAAATTTCTTAGCCCTTATGAATTGTTTTCTAACAGGATGAGCCATCCTGCAAGAAAATACTCTATCACTAGGATTCTATAAATATTTGAGGATGTAGAGTTGATTGAAGTACAGAGTGAAGGGTTGGACTAGATCAGGGATTCTCAACCCTTGCTAGATATTAGATTCACTGAGGGA
Organism: Canis aureus; assembly: GCF_053574225.1. Classification (NCBI taxonomy): domain Eukaryota; kingdom Metazoa; phylum Chordata; class Mammalia; order Carnivora; family Canidae; genus Canis; species Canis aureus. The sequence continues at coordinate 35,186,596 of NC_135618.1, forward strand.
GTCCTTAAAAATACTGATGCCTGGACTTTACCCTGGACAGTCTATATCAGAATTCAGACTATCCACAGTTCAACAAATGCAATCCCATGTGATAACTAACTTTAAGTATAGCTTACTTACTAATTTTTTACAGGTGATCATTTAAATGATTTGTTCAAAATGTCTCCCAGGTGCTAACTCTAGACTTCTATACCCCTCTCTGTATGACCAAGAAGATTACGAACACAAACGTGTCCCTTCAGCCCCACGAGAAAAAGCTACATAATATAGAATTATGAAGCAGTTATCTGTTCAAAAGGTTTTAGGAATGATATTGAAATTGCTATTAGAATGGTTAGTTCTTGGTTAAAGGGAGATAAAGAATATTTTCTAAAGAAATAGCTAATACACATTCACTCCAAATATTTTGCCAGCAAAGCATTAGGTTGCCATGAAATTTCAAAAACTTGCCACTTGATAGTATACCTTGATAGCTTCAATGGCATATTCCACTTGAAATAATCTTCCTTCAGGAGAAAAAGTATTCACGCCCCTATAATTTAAAAAAAAGTATTAAAAATTGGCAGAAAAAATAAGCATAGATACATGAAACTCAAGTTCCTTGATATTTAGCTCAAATGGCTACAAGATGTAAATATCATTATTCTTTCACCCAAAGCAATCTGTAGCTATTTTTTGTACATTTTTGTAAAAGCTTTTGTACAGCTTTTTAAGAAAATGGAACTTCTGTATGGAATACTTCTGTCCTATTCCCAGAGACTTCAAACTGATCAAATGAGAGCAGGTGATCTTCTGCCTCAACCCTGAATCAATCTGTAATTCCTTCAATAAATTCATGCCCCAAAACTACCAGGCGATTCCCAAGAAAATAAGTATTTATTCTTATCCTCTTCTCATTACATGGATTTGCTGTTAATATCTTACTTTTTAGTATAAGTCAGCTATAAGCACGTTTATTTATTTGTAGCAATTACTATTAGTATCTTAACAGACGGAGGTCTGTGTAGTTCCTAAAGCCTAAGCTAATTTATTTATTCCATACAGATTTATATCCATTTCTTGCCAGACTTCTTTTTCTCTCCAAAACACTTCCCCACCTTTCCTTGCTCCAGTCTTTTGGAAATCACTATAGAGAAGACACATCAGGCATGGTCTTAGCTACAGAAGTTTTCAGGACACAATGGACACTTCAAAAATACTTGAACAAATGAATGAAAATAGTTACAATCCTTGGTTTATGGAGTTTTGATTTTATAACATGTAATACGATGTGTAATACAGCATTTTCAAATTTATCAAAAACTGTCTTAAAAAAAAATTCATATATATCCCCCAAATATAAAACAGGTAATAATACAAGTTAACACTTAACTGCATATCTACTATATGCCTCGCATTGTTATAAACTTTTAAATGATTACCTCACTTAATCCTCAAAATAATCCTACGAAGTAGCATTTTGAGATAGATACTATTTCACAGATGAGAAAGTTGAGACACATAGAAGTTACCTAATTTGCCCAAAGTCCCTCAGCATATAAGCAGCAGAGGTGGAATTAGAATTTACACAAGTGACTGCAGAGTCCAAGCTTTTAGCTATTTCACTATACCACCTCTGGGAATTATTACTCTGGGTTAAATGAGGAGTGAAAGAAGAATCCCACCATCCCAGTATCCCCCTTTCCCAGAGGTCATTTAAAAAGTTCAGAACCTGGGGCACTTGGGTGGCTCAGTTGGTTAAGCAACTGCCTTAGACTCAGATCATGATCCAGTCCTGGGATCAGGCCCCACACCTGCTTAGCAGGGTGCCTGCTGCTTCTGCCTGTCTACTACTCCCCCTGCTTGTGCTCTCTGTCAGAGAATAAATAAAATATTTTTTAAAAAGTTCAGAACTCTAAGAAACAACTTTTTAAAAAAATATATTTTATTTATTTATTCATGAGAGACATAGAGAGCAGACACAGGCAGAGTTCGCAGAAGCAGGCTCCCTGTAGGGAACATCCCTGGATGGAGGACTTGATCCCAGGACCATGACCTGAGCCAAAGGCAGAAGCTCAACCACTGAGCCACCAAGGTGCCCCTCTAAGGAACAACTTCTTTAAAAAAGATTTTATTTATTTATTTGAGAGAGAAAGAAAGCATAAGCACAAGGTGGAGCCGAGGGAGAGGGATAAGCTGACTCCATGTTGAGAGGGGAGCCCCATGCAGAACTCAATCCCAGGACCCTGAGATCAGGACAAGCTGGTCAGAGGCTTAACCAACTAAGCCACCTAGGCACCCAATGAACAATTTTTAAAAATGACTGAGTGAAAAGCGAGGACAGAAGACCTGGACTTAAGTTCTAGTTCTGCAACTAGCTGTAATTCCCTCAAATGAAAAGCAAAAACCAAAACCTATGCTGCATCTGTTACAAGATAATTAATACTGAATTCCATAGAGTATGAAAGAACTTTGTAAAGTGTAAAGTACTGTGTGAATATAGCATTTTTACTCTAATTCAAGCACTTCACCCTAGTGAGGTACTACCAAATCCTAACATGGGCTCTACTCTTAGCCCTCTAACTCAAACTTTACTGTTTCCCTGGGTCATTTTATTTACACTAAGCACCAACTACTTTCAAATCTCTATTACCAGTTTGACCTCTTTCCTAATTTAAATGCCTCCTAAGCATTTTTAAAAGGATATCCCATTAGCACCAAACACTCAACATTTTCCAACATGAAATCTCTCTCTCTCTAAGATTTTATTTATTTATTCATGAGAGACACAGAGAGAAGGCAGAGACACAGGCAGAGGGAGAAGCAGACTCCCCACAGGGAGCCCGATGCAGGACTCAGAACTTGATCCCAGAACTCCGGGATCATGCCCTGAGCCGAAGGCAAACGCTTAATCACTGAGCCACCCAGGCATCCCAGAAATATCTCTTTAAATCCAGCCATCCTTGCAAAATCAGCTCCATCTCCTGCCATTCCTATTTCATTTCTATTTTAAAACATCTCCAATCTCCCAGTTCCCCAAGCTAGAAAGTTCTGAATGATCTGACCCATTTCTCTCCATCTCTCATATTAACAACATGCCAAGTCACATCAATTCCTCCCACATAGTAACTCAACACTCTTCTTTCAGTCTCAACGCCCTCATTACCTTTCACCTATTATAATAGCCTTCTAACAGGTATTGATTCATTCTTTCCTCTATTTCAGTCAAATAATCTCTGCAAACACAATTATAAAACTTCTTAACAGGAAAATTAATAGCATATGGTTGCCCAAAGAGTAAGACCTGAATTCAACCACACATAAAAAAAAAAAAAAAAAAAAAACCATTCAGATTCTAGCACCATCCTGTTTTTCCCATAGTTCACCATTCCCATACATACATGCATCATACATGCCACCCAGAACAGAATTTTCCCAAACATGAACTGTGCTTTCCCACTGCCCTCCCTTTTTCATACTATATTCTTGGCCTCAAAAACTACTGACTTTTACAGTCCATATTTATTAAAATCTTCCTCTTTCTCAAGACTCAGTTTAAATACCAGCTCCTTTTTAAAGTTTTCAATAATCCTCTAATATTGAATGCAATCTCTCTCAACAAAACTCCTATAGTACTTGATTTGAATTTCTCTAATGACATGAATACACTTCCAATTTACACTATAATTATTTTTGTAGATAGTTCTTTAAAAGACAGTCTCCCATATGAGAGTAAGGATCTTGATTTTGTTCACTGCTGTATGGCCAGCAACTAAACAGTGCCTTGTACACAGCAAGCATTCAAGTATATTAGCTAAGAGAATTTTAAAAAGCTGTATTTTAGGCATTCTTGGAAAGATACAAAAATGAGTAACACAAAGCAGTCACTGAAGATGTTAAAGATCACAAAATCTTGATAAAGGTTTTCTGATAAATCAGGATAACAATTTCTATCATGTACACCCTAACTCAAAATTCTATCACCTAAAGAAGATTCCTTTTAATGCTCTGGGATATACATACTAAGAGTCATTTTATAGGACAGTAGGAAAAGCTGTCAGTTTTTAAACTTCACATTATCTATTCTAAGAGTCAGTAAAAGAATAAAAAAGCGGTAGTTCCAGGTGTTAAAATTTTGACAGGGTCAACGTATACTTTCACAAGAAATGCAGCTCCTAAGGACCTAGTAGGAAAGGAAAATCTGCCCTTCTGGGCTTAAAAACAAAAAAACAAACAAAAAAAAAACTCTCTATAGTAGATGAAAACCTAACTGACCAAAACAAAAACTGAAAGTGAAAATGTCTACAGCTTAAATATGCACAATTTAATATTATTTAGTACTTCCAAGTCCTGAAAACTGTTGCTTTTTAAAATAAATACAACAATTTCACAACCTTAATTTCGAGAACAGATCTGGCCCTAACACACAACTAGCTTGCTATAAGCTTCTTAAAAAGTCAAAAAAGCCCAGGTCTGGTCGACTCAGCGTGATGAGGAAACTCTTGAGAACCACTCTAAATTCCAGTTCCTATAAAATCAGACTCCACACTCTTTATCTCTGCAGAACTGAGAATGCCTCGGCGCTTTTGCATAAAAGTACACATCCCAGCACGCCCTCCTACATTTCAAGAAAAGGCCGCTGTATTTCCACGACTAAGAAACAAAACGAGGTTGTTTCCCTAGAAGGAAAGGGGAGCTGAAATTATGAAAGCCATTAAAGAATCTCTAGTTGCTTTTTCTTTCAGGCAACACGTGCACATTTTTTTTTTTTTTAAAGGCAGTCATGATGAACGCGGGAGGCGGCGACCCCTGGACTCCTCCGGGTTAAAGGTCGGAGCCCCGGCCCCTCGGCCTCTCCGAGCACAAAGCGCAGCTTCCCGCTTCCGCACCCAGTCGCGACCCAGCAGTGACTCAGCGGTAGGACCCGGCGCGAGTCTAGCTCGGGGAATCGCCCCGGGCGGCCGGGGACGGCAAGAGATGCCCCGGGCCGGGCCAGACTCGGGTTCCCGGGGCGCCCCATGACACGGCAGAACCCAGGCCGGGCCGGGCCCCGGTCCTGCCCGCCCAGAAGCCCGGCCCCATCCCCCCACCCCGACGCACAGACCTGTCGTACTCAGACCGAGTGAGGAACATGGCGAGGGCAGAAGGCGGCAGCCGCTACGCGGGGTCTTTGAGAGCCAACACGAGCCCGCCGGCACCCAGCTCGCCCGCACCACCACAGCGCGAGGCCCTGCTCCCGACCGCGCGTGCGCCTGCGACCCCTTCAGCCCGCCCGCCTGTGACGGCCTCCGATTGGTTGGTCGTAGTTCCCGCCGACGTGATTGGCCCAACGTGCCTCCCTGCCAGGCCGCGGTTGGTTTCGGGGAGGGCGGGACCAGGGCCGAGCTTCCGCTTCGCAGCGCAGGTGGTTGCTAGGGGCGCTCGGTGCCGGAGGCGTGTGGAGAGAGTTCCTCCCCCGGAGGAGGTGCGAGCCGCCCTCAGATTGGCAGCCGGAGCCCGGCTGCGAGGGTTGGGCCGTGTGAACTCTGATTCAATAGGCTCCTTGCCCGCTCCCGGAATCCCCGCCAGGGTACGTCGGTCCCGTTTTCCCTCCGCTGTGCCCCCGCCCAGCCGCTGGCGGGATCCCCGCGCTTCCGGCTCTGGCGCTCCCGGGTTCCAGGCGCGGGGCGCGGGGCGCGGGGCTCCCCGTGGCGGCGGCGAGGCGCGCGGGCCGCTGCGGCCTAGGCCATCCGCTTCTGCCCTCGCTACTGCGTGGTCCGTTTGAGAAAAGTTGATGGGTTTCCGTTAAGCGGGAAGAGTCTCCCACGTTGTCACCTGGTCAAGGTAACCTTAGCAGCATTTCCTTCCGCTCTTTGCCCTTCCCCGCCGCCCCCCACCCTCCAGTCTGGGTTTTAGGTCGGCCAACGCACATCCTTGGATCCGGGATTCGTATGGCTCGCTGCCTTTTCTGTTCCTCATGAGAATTTAGCTGACCGTGCCGCCTTCTGGTGCTTCCCTTCCGTAAAGGTAGGAGAGCAACTTCACGCTTCATAGAAAGGCTGTAAGTGAATGATTTGCTCAAGAGAGGCAGCCCCTTAAGAAGCCCTGTGCGGGGGCGGTAGATGACTGAAAGGGAGACACCAGTTCCACTCCAGTCAGTCTGATCAAGTCTTAGCTTCCCAGGCCCCGTGTCTCTCAAGAAAAGTTCGTATTTGGTCCTAGATTAGGTTTGTAAACGATCAAGGCATTTCAGTCGGGGGGGGAATGTAGACATAAGCCTTTAGAGTATTGAGATCTGTTTTTCCCATCGTTTATTTCCTGCCTTCATAAATTCAGCAGAGATATCGTTTTTGTGGTCCCTGGCCAATCAGATGTTTGACACTAATAAAACCGAGAAGTTTCAAGTAGCAATCCTCAGAAACCTGTTTTCTGAGAAAAGGAGAGTATCCTTTAGGTTTCTGGTCAATTAATGTGACCTTTCTATTGAAAAATGCCAGTTAAATATACTGTGCCTGCACTTTAAAAGTTATGTTAAAATTAATGTATAGTAACTATCTATACACCTGCATAGGTATTACCTATAAACCTATATAGGTACTTGAGCATAATAATAATATTTCCTGAACACTCAGGGATGCAAGGTGTTCTGCAGCCCCTACTAGTTTCAGGTATGGCAGTGAATGTCTCGCAAAACGACTTGAAAGTGGAATCTCTTCTGGGTAAGTGTGTCTGTGCCCTGTATATCATAAATGAAGGGGAGCCAGTAGCTGATGGTGCGTAATCAGGGAAATCCTGTTTTCTCCCAAGAAAATGGATCGTCCTGGCTTTAAAAATCCAGCACCTAGTATAGTTTCATACCATGATCAATTCGATAAATGTTTCTTTTTTTAAAAAAATATTTTGGGATCCCTGGGTGGCGCAGCGGTTTGGCGCCTGCCTTTGGCCCAGGGCCCGATCCAGGAGACCCGGGATCGATTCCCACGTCGGGCTCCTGGTGCATGGAGCCTGCTTCTCCCTCTGCCTGTGTCTCTGCCTCTCTCTCTCTCTCTCTGTGACTATCATAAATAAATAAAAATTAATTTAAAAAATTTTTTTAAAAATATATTTTATTTATTTATTCATGAGAGACACACAGAGAGAGGGAGAAACACAGGCAGAGAGAGAAGCAGGCTCCACACAGGGAACCCGATGTGGGACCCGATCCCGGGACTCCAGGCTCATGACCTGGGCCGAAGGCAGACACTCCACCGCTGAGCCACCCAGGTGCCCCTCAATAAATGTTTCATTAAAAAGTTGAACCACTGAGACGCCTGGGTGGCTCAGCGGTTGAGCTCCTGCCTTTGGCTCAGGGCGTGATCCCAGATCCTGGGATCGAGTCCCACATCGGGCTCCCTGTGTAGAGCCTGCTTCTTCCCTCTGCCTGTGTCTCTGTCTCTCTCTCTGTGTCTCTCATGAATAAATAAATAAAATCTTAAAAAAAAAAAAGTTGAACCATGCATCCCTCTGAGAAAAATGATAATGAAGCCATTAAAGACAAAAAAGAAATGAATGTAATAAAACATGAGAGAATGAGCTACATTCAGAAACCCTCCCTACATTCAGAAAATATATTGGGAACCTAGGCACATTGGTCCTGGAGCAAAATGAACTGTGGCAGAATAAGCCCCAGCTGGACTGGAGATGCCCCCAAATGAGGACGCCAGTAAGAACTGATCCCCGAACTGAATTCTTTACGTACTTGAAATTGCCTAATTTTTAAATACTTCTGACTTTACATAAACTAGAAGATATTGCTGTAAAAAAAGACACCTCAAAGTGTATAACTGTCCCAAGTACTTTTAAGGAGAAATACAGAAGTGTCAGGAATTGTTTCAAAAACTAAAACCGGGGATCCCTGGGTGGCGCAGTGGTTTAGTGCCTGCCTTTGGCCCGGCGCATGATCCTGGAGACCCAGGATCGAATCCCACGTCGGGCTCCCTGCATGGAGCCTGCTTCTCCCTCTGCCTGTGTCTCTGCCTCTCTCTCTCTCTCTCTCTCTCTCTCTGTGTGACTATCATGAATGAATAAATAAAGTCTTTTAAAAAAAAAAAAAAAAACTAAAACCGTGAAAGAGAGCACCTTGTTCTTTGGTCAGAGCAAAATCAGGGAACTGGCGTCTGGGGAGCTACTGTGATGCTGCATACTCTAGCTTAAAACAGTAATTTTAAAAGCATTGTCATATCTTTTTGAAAGAAATTAAGAGATTAGCTAGCTAAAGATAAACAAAACGTGGTATATATGCACAACAATATTATTTTAGCCTTAAAAAGGAATGAAATTCTGACACATGCTACAACTTGGATGGAGGTTGAAGACATTATGCTAAACAAAATAAGCCAGACATGAAAGGATGGATATTGTATTATTGTACTTATATAAGGTATCTAGAATAGTCACATTCATTAGGGATGGAAAGTAGACTAGTGGTTACCTGGGGCCGGGGGAAAAGGGGCTGAGGAATTATTGTTTAATAGGTACAGAATTTCAGTGCGGGATGATGACGGAAAGTTCTGGGGATGGATTGTGGTGATGGTTGCACAACAGTGTGAATGTACTTCATGCACTGAACTGTACACTTAAAAATGGAAAAAATAGTAAATTTCATGTGTATTTTACCACAATAAAAATATTTTTTAAGAAGAAAAGTAATTGAAACATGAGTTCTCTGAGGACCAGTACTATGTCTTACTCAGCCTAGCACCTCTTATATGCTCTAGAATGATTGTTGAGTAAATAGACAATTATTGATGGATTGCTGTAAACATACTAGTTGTATAGAGGTTAATATATGTGTCACTTTGGATAGCTGCAGAAAAAAAAAAATGTGTCACTTCGGCATCCAGGAGCAGAGCACTTTACTCCTCCCTCAGAATGAATGGAGACCAGAAATTGGATGCTTATGCCCAAGCAAGGCAGGATTTCATCCAGCACTTCCCCTAGATTGTCAAGATGCTGACCGAGGATGACATGGGCCACCCGGAGATGGGAGACGCCATTGCCCGGCTCAAGGAGGTCTTGGAGTACAAAGCTGTTGGAGGCAGGTACCAGCGGGGTTTGACGGTGCTGATAGCATTTCAGGAGCTGGTGGAGCCCAGGTAGCAGGATGCTGCTAGTCTGCGGCAGGCGCTGAGCGTGGGCTGGTGTGTGGAGCTGCTCCAGGCTTTCTTCCTGGTATCAGATGACATCATGGACTTGACCCTCACCCGATGGGGGCAGATCTGTTGGTATCAGAATCCAGGCATAGGCTTGGATGCCATCAATGACGCTTTGCTTCCGGAATCATGTATCTACCGCCTGCTGAAGTCTACTGCTGGGAGCAGCCCTATTACCTGAACCTGATTGAGCTTTTCCTCCAGAGTTCCTACCAAACTGAGATTGGACAGACCTTGGACCTCATCACCGCCCCTCAGGGCAGTGTGGGTCTCAGCAGGTTCACTGACAAGAGGTACAAGTCAAGAGGTACGTTGTCAAGTATAAGACGGCCTTCTACTCATTTTACCTTCCCGTGGTTGCCACCATGTATGTGGCAGGCATCGACGGGGAGAAAGACCATGCCAATGCTAAGAAGATCCTGCTGGAGATGGGGGAGTTCTTTCAGTTTCAGGCTGATTTCCTGGATCTCTTTGGGGACCCCAGTGTGACAGGCAAGATTGGCACAGACATTCAGGACAAGTGCATCTGGCTGGTGGTTCAGTGTCTGCAGCAGGCATCTCCAGAGCAGCGCAAGGTCCTTCAGGAGAATTATGGGCAGAAGGAGATGGAGAATGTGGCCCGGGTGAAGGCACTGTATGAGGAGCTGAACCTGCCAGCCGTTTTCACGAAGTATGAGGAAGATAGCTATAGCCGCCTCATGAGCCTCATTGAGCAATGTGCCTCGCCCCTGCCCCCAGCCATCTTCCTGGGGCTGGCGCACAACATCTACAAGAGGAAAAAGTGACCTAGAGACTGCGAGGATGGGGTGGGGCGGCTTTCAATAAATTGTCCAATCTTAAAAATATATGTGTGTGTGTGTGTGTGTGTGTGTGTGTGAGTGAGTGTGTGTCACTTGAAGAATTAGAGTAAGTAGAAAATTCAGTTCAAATTGCCATTTAAAAAAAATTTTTTTTTAAATTTTTAAAAAAAATGTATTTATGATAGTCACACAGAGAGAGAGAGAAAGAGAGGCAGAGACATAGGCAGAGGGAGAAGCAGGCTCCATACACCAGGAGCCCGACGTGGGACTCGATCCCGGGTCTCCAGGATCGCGCTGCGCCACCCAGGGATCCCTAAAATTTAACATTAATATTTCTTTTCCTTTTATTTCCTTTGTGGAGTTTTTTTTGTTTGGTTGGTTGTAGTTTTTTTTATAAACATGACAGAAGTTTGTTGGTCACAACTTTTTTAGGTGACATACTGAGAGATGAGGACTGTTTCTTCCCAGAGAAATGCAGATCATTTGGACATTAATGAAAGTTCTGCATTCACCCACAGAATGAGAGCTCGCAGATATTTTGGTACGTTTTTGCACATTTTTTCAAATAAAAATGATCCCCTAATTGAAAGCTGCTTTAATCATTTTAAGAAATGAAACACAGAGGTCTTAACTATTTAAGTATCTACAGATTAGAAGCATTGTCATTCCACTGGAAGTAAATGAAATAGTTTGGTAAAATTAATAGCCCAACAAATATTGAAAATATTCAGATATGTTAGTAAATGTCCTGTATTATTACTTTGTGTCAGATATTCCTGGGTGAATGGCATAAAATATACTTAATGTGGAGAATTTTGTAAGTGATTTCTTTTTATTTTTTTTATTTTTTTAAGATTTTATTTATTCATAGAGATGCAGAGAGAGAGAGAGAGGCAGAGACACAGGCAGAGGGAGAAGCAGGCTCCATGCAGAGAGCCTGACGTGGGACTGGATCCCGGGACTTCAGGATCATGCCCTGGGCTGCAGACGGCGCTAAACCCCTGCGCCACCGGGGCTGCCCTGTAAGTGATTTCAAATCAATTTATAATCTAGGTCCCTTTGCTCTTCCTAGATACCATATTCCCCAAATCTATCTATCTACTTTTATCTTTAGTAGCTACAATTTATTATTTACATAAAGGAACATTTTAAATTTGGCTCCTTCACCTTGTTTGGGTTTTGGGTTTTTTTTGTTTTGTTTTTTTACTTCAGTCATTTTGTAGGAATATTTTTAAATAAGCAAAGATTTTTCACCAAGGATATTGAGAGGTTTAACTGGCTTTGGTTCTTGCAGGCCTCTTAAATAATAATTGGCTAGTCCTGGCCAATGACTGAGCATGGCAGGAGTACCAGTGGAGCCTCATTGTTGGAATATTTGGGACTCCTCTAATGGGTAGCTTTGCCTTGAGGACCACCTATCAGTCTAGCTGAAACTCTTAGAACTATGCTGCAGTCTGAGACCCTGTCTACTCAGTCATTTCTTTTCCCTCTCATTCATAGGTGTCAGATCTGTATCACAGTGTATACACTTTTCCACCTTCTCCTCCCCTTCCCTTCTATCTTTCATAGACATTTCCCCTAAGAAATCTGCATGTTATGGGCTGAATTGTGTTCTCTCCGAAATTCATATGGTGAAGCCCTAACACCCAGTAACTCAGACTGTATTTATTCAAATACAGCCTCCTTTAAAGAGGCAATTAAGTTAAAAGTAAGCTGTTAGGGTGAACTCTAATCCCAATCTTTCCAAAAGAGGATTGGACTCACAGAGAGACAGGAGGGGTATGGTGCTGACTAAGGGCCATGTGAGGACAGAGCAAGAAGGTGGCCATCTGCAAGCTGAAGGAGAGGCCTCAGAAGCAACCAAATCTGTGGAACTCTTGATCTTGGGCTTCTAGGCTCCAGAAGTGTAAGAAATAAATTTCTAGGTTCCAAAACTGTGAGAAATAAATTTCTGTTGTTTAAGCTACCCAGCCCGTGATATTTTGTCATGGCAGCCCTAGTTAATACACATGCCAAATTCCACCTTGGCAACTCTGAGTAGAGGATCCTAACTAATACAAGTGATACCGGCAGAGGTTCAAAAAACCCAAAACTAAAACAAAAGCTGAATAATAAAATGAGGTTTCAGGACCAGCTCACACACTACCTGGTGGGCAAGAGACAATATTATCCTGAGTAGGATAGGACCATGGGTAGTTCCCAGCACAAGGAATGGAGTTGGCTGGTTACTGCTAAATTATATTGATACTCAGGAGGGATAAAGAAAAAGCAAAGGTCTCCCTAGGTTAATGGCCAAGTATGAGAGACAGAGGACCTCTTCAGTAACTTACAAAGAGGCTTCTATCTCCTATAGTGGAGGAGCTGACACAGCTATGCCACAGATTCAGGACATGATAGAGGCACAGAGCCCCAGAAACATTAAAATGTATGGCCAGAGCAGGTTAGGGCCCTGGTTGAGGAAACCTGAACCCCGAAACAAGGGTTGGGACATCTGGATGCATGAATGCATAACTGTAAGGATATCAGCTCTACAGACCCTCAAAAACTTTCAGAGTTCTCTGCAAAGAGATGGTCTGTCCCTTCATAGTAAGAACTAGTACTTCCTCCATGCTGAAAGACAATGCAGAGCTTCCCCTACTCTGGCTGCTGTGCTAATAACCAGAACCAAATCCTAGCATTACCCAGCTGAAAACATGCCTGACCTGATAAAGGAGGAAAGAGATCATGTACAAAGGAGCTGTAAGAATTAGCTAGCACACACAAATCAGGAGAGTACAATTGAGTTTTGAAGTTGTTTGATCATGGAGGCTGGAATATCAGACTAGATAATCAAGAATTTATTGACTTAGGAGCATTTTCTTGAGTCAGGACTTAACACCCTGGTAAGGGTGTTTTATCTTGGAGATAAAACAACTCACTGTTGGGGGGCTCTTAGAAACCTAGAGAAAGTGATGGCCAACGCTGAGCAAAGTAGAAACATGAGAGTTGCCCAGGCATATATGGTAGGAGAGTGAATTAAAAGACTGGGGGAGGTGGGCATGCTGGGATGGATATGGGTGAGACCAATCCTTTGATAATCCTATCAAAGGATTACACTTCATAGGAGAGCCCAGAAGATAAGCCAGAAGGCCATTAGAAATCCTCTGGTAAGGGGCAACAACACCAAGAAATTCTCTACAGTCCTGAGCTAATACTAGCAGTCACAGAGTTAGAGCTCATTAATAACTAGGGAAATAAAGTTCCCCTTCCCCAAGTAGTAGAGGCCAGATGGTGGCACTTAGTCACTCGAAGCGAGGAGGCCACAACTATAAAGACCAGCAACATCTAATGAGTGGCAGCCAAAGGGACTTGACTCACAGGGAGTTGTGGAGATGGATATAGAGGTGGGCATCTGTAGGGATGAAATAGATGGGAAGCCTATTAACATCAATAACCCAAAAACAGACCAACATGGAGGAGCAGGATACTGAGGGTGATTTCACCCAAAAAGTCATTATCCCTTGTCAGTGTCCCAATCTGAAACAGCTTGACTTAGAGGTGGAAGATCCTGCTTCACTGCAGGGAGTATAAATGTAATGATTCCCTGGTCCTTTCCCAAAAGATAACTATGGCCACTTTCTTCAGTGATTACACAGTGGGGAAGAGGAGTAACCAGAGAATTTGAGAACTATTGGACTTAGGGTCTGAGTTTACATCAATATGCTGAGGCCCAAAGTACTATCATGGCCTCTTATTAGAGTGGAGGCAAATGGAGTTCTGACTAAAGTCTAGCTTACAGCCCACCCACATCATTTCTCCAGTTCTCGAGTATGTAATTGGAATTGATATACTTAGCAGCTGCAGTAATACCAAAGTTAAATCCTTGACCCGTGTGAAGTGACAGCTATCAATGGGGAAAGCCAAGTAGAAACATCTGAAAATGACCTTCCACCCGGCCAACATGGTAAATTAACAAACATATCACATAACAGGGGGCATGATGGAAGTTAGTGCTACCATTAAAGACCTAAGGAATGTCTGTCTGGCCACTGCAAAAACTAGGTGGATTCTGGAGAATGACTTTAGACTGCCATAGGCTTCAGCAAGAAACAGCCCCAACTGCACATGCTGTGCTTGATATGGTCTTATTACTGGAGCAGATTAATAAGGCATCAGGACGTGATGTGTGGCCAGTGATTTGTTGAATGAATTATTTTCCGGGAAGAGCGTCAGAAATGATTCACATACATGTGGGACAAATAATTATTCATTTACAGTTTTGCCTCAGGATCAGTTAGCTCTGCCTTCTGTAATAATAAACCTCTTAAACATCTCAGAATATAAGGGGATCCCTGGGTGGCTCAGCGGTTTAGTGCCTGCCTTTGGCCCAGGGTGCGATCCTGGAGTCCCGGGATCGAGTCCCACAAACAAAAAGAACAAAAAGACTGAATAAAAAGGAACTCCTGCTTGATTGCATAGGTAGAATGTTCGTCTTTTCCAGACTTCAGGCTTGGACAAAAACATCGGCTCTTTTTGGATCTTGAACTTGCCAACTTTCGGACTGGAAATTATACCATTGGCCCTCCTGGTTCTCAGGCCTTTGGATTCAGACTGGAACTACACATCAGCTTTCCTGGGTCTCCAGTTTGATGACTGCAGATCTTGGGACTTCTTGGCCTCCATAATCATGTGAATCAATTCTTTATAGTAAGCCAATGGCTATTGCTGTATAATCTATGTGTACTTATACCTACATCCATATAACTATAATGACTCTGTTTTTCTGGAGTTCTCTGGCTAATATAGATCTTGACACCACCAGTGGAATGCAGCTGAAACAAATAACTGAAAATGTGGAAGCAGCTTTGGAACTGGATAATGGGTGGAGTTGGAAGAGTTTTACAGTACATGCTAGAGATATGGACATTAAGGGCAATTCTGGTGAGATGTCAGAAATACGGATCATGTTACTGGAAACTGGAGGTAAGGTGAACTTTGTTATAAAGTGGCAAAGAACTTGGCTGAACTGTGTTCTAGTATTTTGTGGAAAGCAGAATTTGTGAGCAATGAAACTGAATGTTTAGCTGAGGAGATTTCTAAGCATAGTATTGAAGGAGGGGCTTGGTTCCTCCTGATTGCTTATAGTAAAATGCAAAAGGAGAGAGGTGAATTGAAGAAGGAATTATTGGAGCACCTGGGTGGTTCAGTGGTTGAACATCTGCCTTCGGCTCAAGTCCTGATCCTGGAGTCCTGGGATGGAGTCCTGCATCAGGCTCTGCAGGGAGCCTGCTTCTCCCTCTGCCCATATCTCTGTGTGTGTGTGTCTCTCATGAATAAATAAAATATTTTTTAAAGAAGAAGAAGGGGGCAGCCCAGGTGGCTCAGCGGTTTGGCGCTGCCTTCAGCCCAGGGTGTGATCCTGGAGACCCGGGATTGAGTCCCACGTCAGGCTCCCTGGATGGAGCCTGCTTCTTCCTCTGCCTGTGTCTCTGCCCCTGTGTGTGTGTGTGTGTGTGTGTGTGTGTGTGTGGTGAATAAATAAAATATATATATTTAAAATAAAGAAAGAAAGAAAGAAGAAGAAGGAATTGTTAAGCAAAAAGGAACCAGAACTTGATGATTTCAAATATACTCAGCCTATCCATATTGCAAAAAATGAGAAAGCATGATGTAAAGAGAACACCAATGGCACAACTAGATTATCACTTGATAGAGTTTATGGGATTATATAAGCAGCAACACAGCCAGTTTAAACTGAAGGGGGTGGAGATGAGAACAAATGAAGGAACGCTGTTGGACTTACTGAATTTGACAGGACAGAATGATAGAGCTATTTAACTGTGAACATGCATTATTCTTCAAGAAGAGGGAACCAAAAAATGGGGCAGCCTGGGTGGCTCAGCAATTTAGCACTGCCTTCAGCCCAGGATGTGGTCCTGGAGACCCTTGCAGGGAGCCTGCTTCTCCCTCTGCCTATGTCTCTGCCTCTCTCTCTGTGTCTTCCATGAATAAATAAATAAAATACTTAAATTTAAAAAAAAGGGGGAAAAATGACCCTGAAATTGATTGAGAGATCATCAGGGCCACTGCCTCAGTTTCAACAGCCTTGGGAGTGGGACTACCCAGTAGAACCTTGGGGCTGATACTGCCACCAACTGTACCTGGAGGGCAGAGCATCAAACCAAGGAGGATTATTCCCAAGCCTTAAAATCTAACGGAATTTTTGCCTTGCTAAATTTTGAATTTGCTTGGGACCATCATCCCTTCCTTCTTCTCCCATTTGGAATCCCTTCCTTCTCCCATTTGGAATGAGAATGTCTATCCTAGGCCTGTCCCACTATTATATTTTGAAAGCACATAACTTGTCTGATTTATCAGATTCACAGCTGCCTCAGGATGAATCATACCCCCAGTCTCACTATATCTGATTTATATGATATTCAGATGAGACTTTAGAGTTGATACTGGAATGAATTAATAAGAGCTTCGGGGCTTTGAAGATGGAATGAATGTATTTCGCATGCAATGATGACATGAATTTTAGGGGGCCACGGGTGGAATGTTATGAACTGAATGTGTCCCCCTTACAATTCATATGTTGAAGCCCTAACCCCTAATGTGATGATAAAGAGGCAACAGAGCGCTCTCGCTCTCTCTCTCTCTTTCTCTTTCTTTCTCCCTCCCCACTCCTCTCTTTCTCTACCCTGTAAGAACACAGTGAGAAGGTAAATCTGTCTACAAGTCAGGAAGAGAGCTTTCACCAGATCCTGATCATGCTGGCATTCTGATCTTAGACCTCTGACCTCCAGAACTGTGAGGAAATAAATTTTTGTTGTTTCAGCCACCCTGTCTATGGTATTTTGTTTTGGCAGCCCAAGCTAAGAGCTTATGGTAAGCCCTAGTGGAAAAATCACAATACATTCCCCAGGACTCTGGAGCAAGGTCATGCCATCTGCAACAGAGAATTATACACATTTTAAGAACCAGCTACTAGTGAGAACCAAATACTGAGCCTTGGTGGAGACAGAACACTTAACCACGGTACACTAAGTAACCATGTGTCCAGAACCACTGGTTATGGACCGGGTTCTATTGGTTCAGATGGACCCAGCAGCATCTTTTGTAAGATGGAAATAGTACGTATGGGATGGAGATCAAGCACAACTAGGGCACTTGTAAACTGCATGATCAGGCTGCCCAGATCCCCATGTAACCCACCACAGCTGCACCAATACCATGACCAGCTGAAGGAAGAAGGGTAAAGCCAAAGTTTGGCTTATGGATGAATCAGCTTAGTATATGGGTGCAAACCAAAATTAAATAGTAGCTGCATTATAGTTATATTCTTGAGAGTCCTTGAAAAACAGCAAAGAGGGAAAATCTTCCCAGTTGGTAGAGTTGCAAGGATCGTCCCTGATCATCTGCTTTATGTATAAGGAGATGCAGACTGAAGTAAGAATGTATATAGATTCTTGGGCAGGTGTCAATGGCCTGTCCAGGAACCTAGACCTAGAAGGAGGACTAGAAGATCAAAGACCAAGAGATCTGGGATAGTCATGTGAATGAATATACAGAAGTGGGCATGAAGTGTGAAGATGTTTGATCACATCTTGCATCCGCCAGGGAAGAGGCACTAAGCAATCAAGTAGACAAAATGACTCATCTAGTTGTCATTACCAGCCTTAATCATTGGCTACCTTGGAACCAGCATGATTGTTATAGGCACTGTTATGTTATATTTTATCCCTCCTCTCAAATATGTTATATTTTATCCCCCCTCTCAAATTCTCATGTTGAAAATTTAACCCCCAATACCTTAAAATGTGACCTTATTTGGAAATAGGGTTGTTGTGGATGTAATTAGTTAGGAAGACATCATACTGGAGTAGGATGGTCTCCTAATTCAATATGATCAGTGTTCTAATAAGCAGACAGCCATGTGAAGACAGGGATACACAGAGAAAATACCATGTAAAAATAAAAACAGAGATCAGAGTAATGTAGCAGAAGCCAAAGAATGCCAAAAATTGCCAGCAAACCACCACAAGCTAGGGGAAAAGCATGGGACAGATTTTCTTTCACAGCCCGCAAGAGGAACCAAGCCAGCGGACGCCTTGAACTCTGACTTCTAGCTTCTAGAACTGTAAGACAGTAAGTGTGTGTTGTTTATATTACCAAATGTGTGGTACTTTGTTTAGGGAGCCCTAAGAACCTAATACAAGTGCATAAATGGAGTGGCCATAGTGGCAGGGATGGAGACTATGTGCAGGTCCCAAAAGCATAGACCCCAAATTTCCAAGGCTAATATAGCTATTGATGTCTTAATGTCCAACCTGCCAGCAACAGAGACCAATGCTGAGCCCCTAATATGTCACGATTACTCAAGGAGACCAACTGGCTATTTGGTGACAAGTTGACTGCATTGGGTCCCTTCCATCTTGAAGGAGCCAGTGGTTTATTCTCACAGAGATAGATGGCTATTCTGGGCATGGGATTTCCTTTCCACCCACAGATCCTTAGCCAACATTACTATATTGGGGCTTATGGAATGCCTGCCTGAACTACAGACATAGAATCCTATGGTGATACCATACAATCCAGAAAAAGCTGACCTCATAGAGAGCTAGAATGACTTTATAAAGGCACAGGTGAAGTGCCCCTGAAGGGTAACATTCTGAAAAAATTGGGTGCTATTATTCAGAATATGTCATATACATTAAATCAAAGGTCTTTATGACCCCACTAAGAAAAAACATGGGTCCACTAGCCAACGAATGGGTGCAGGAATAGCCCCATTTACTTTTACTACCAATGACCCACTAGAGGATTTTGTGCTTCCCATACGCACAAATATGGGATCTATAGGGTTGAAGATGCTGGTCCTCAAAGGGCTCACACTTCTATTAAAGGACACAACGAGTGTCCCTTTGAACTATAAGCTATGATTGCTGCACTTCGGACTCATTATTCCTAGGACCTGTAGGCAAAAAGAGGAGTCACGATCATGACAAGGATAACTGCTTAGTAGGAAAAGGTAGCACTGCTTTTTACCGAATTCATATGGTCCCTCTTGGATATCTGATACTCCCTTGCCCCACTGTAACTGTGAACATATTCAGCAACCCTGACCTGAGAAGAGAGAATGGTTACCAAAAGCTCAGACCAAGAATAAAGCTTTGGATTATGTTACCACAAAAACCACCAAGACCTGCTAAGATGCTAACTGAGAGTGAGGGGAATTTAGACTGGATAGTGGAAAAGGGATAGGATGAGTGTCAGTTGTGGCATCTATATCAATTGCTGTAGTTCATCCCACTAAACTTACTTTTCTAAGTTCCCATCAGGAAGAGAGGCCCGTGGGAACCATGGAAGAGCTTCTTAAATCCAAATGAAGAAATAGATTTTTTTTTAAATAATTATTTTTTTTAAAGATTTGTTTATCTGAGAGAGAGAATGTGTGTGTTAGTGGGGGGAGGGGAGGTGGGAGGAGAGAGGGAGAGGGAGAGAAATCCTCAAGCAGACTCCCTGCTAAATGTGGAGCACAGAGCCCTACACAGGGCTCAGTTCCAGGACCCTGAGATCATGACCTGAGCTGAAATTAAGAGTAGGCTGCTTAACCGACTGAGCCACCCAGGCACCCTCTGAAGAAATAGATCTATGAGGCAAAGGGTTGAATTGTGGTGGTTCTGAAAATGGGCCACTGGATTCCCTTCTGTGCAGAACATAGTTAATTGATAGCCCCAGCTACTGACCTGGATCTGCCATATGTTCACAACTGAGGCCATTCTTCTCACAACCCATTTCTAGCTAATGACTGAGCATCATGGGCTAATAAATCAGACTCATTCCTTTGAGCCTTGGGATTCTACTAATGCGCCACTTTGGCTAGAGAACTACCCATGGGATTTAGAGCTCACAGGGAAGTTTAAAG
Source organism: Canis aureus (assembly GCF_053574225.1). Taxonomy (NCBI): domain Eukaryota; kingdom Metazoa; phylum Chordata; class Mammalia; order Carnivora; family Canidae; genus Canis; species Canis aureus. The sequence continues at coordinate 35,206,455 of NC_135618.1, forward strand.
AAAGATACAGCAAGTTTACTCAAAGAAAGCTTAAAAAGGAAATCAAGATAAAATCAGAAATCAATGAAATAGAAAGCAGATATACAAGAGCCAACACTCATTAATCAACAGAGTCGGCAAAGCCAAAGCTTACTAATCTTCAAAAGGACTGAAAAGATTAATCAACTCCTAGCAAGACTAATCAAGGAAGAATGCAAGAAAACACATTACCAATATCAGCAATAAAAAAGAGGACATTAGCATAGGTCCTAGAGACATTAAAAATATGAGGATATTATAAACAACTTATTACCAATAAATTTGGCAATATAGGGCAGCCCCGGTGGTGCAGCGGTTTGGCGCCGCCTGCAGCCTGGGGTGTGATCCTGGAGACCCAGGATCGAGTCCCACATTGGGCTCCCTTGCATGGAGCCTGCTTCTCCCTCTGCCTGTGTCTCTGCCTCTCTCTCTCTCTCTGTCTATGAATAAATAAATAAAATATTTTTTTAAAAAATTTTGGCAATATAGATGAAAGGGAAAATTTTATTGAGAAACAAAACTTACGAAGACTAAAACTAGAAATAGACTAATAATTAGAAAATTCTGTATTTTATGTTTTAAAGAAATTGAATTCATAATTTAAAATCTTTCTACAAAGAAAACTCCAGATGGCTTTACTGGTGAACTCTTTCCAACATGTATACTTCTTTTAGAAAGTCATAAAATGCATATTGACGCTTTCTAATGCTTATATATATTACACATTCTATTTGTGGATTAGCTTCCCGCTGCTCTATGCATCACTTATTTAGCACCTACTATGCATTATGTTACAAGCTGTAGATAAAAAGATGAATAAAGTTTTTGGCAGGAGGACCCTTCAGACTGATGGAAGAAGACAACATAAAATGTAAATGCAGTGAAATAAGTGCTAATAAAGATTTGCATAAAGTACTATGAGAGATGGGTATGAATCCAGGGAAGGGAAGGCTTTCCAGGCGTGATAGATGAAACTATGTGCCGTGTGCTATGGACATAAAAATAACTGGAAAATAGAGGATATTTCTTCTCAGTCTTCCTTACTTGATCTTCTCTCCTTATTCCCTTAAATTTTTTGATACCTCAGAGTTCTGTCTTTGGCTTCTGGCTTTTCACTCTCCCAAACAACTTGTTCACTTCCACATTTGTCCCTTTCATATACGTTAATCATTTCAAAATCTGTATCTCCAATCTCCATCTCCTTCTTGAGCTCTAGGCCTAAATATTCAAGTGTCTAGAGAACTCAACTACTCAAGGACTTTGCCTCCACACTTATATATTCCCCCTCTCTCCTGCATCACCAATCTTCCTTCCCTTCTCAAATAACAATAACAACAGCAACAACAACAAACCTCTCCCTTGATAGTATGTCTCTCCAGCTACTGCACTACTTCTCTGTTCCCTTTATATGGTGGTGCTTCTCACTTTCTTTCTTTCTACATATCTTAACCTTTATGATACATAAAATACTTTATGAGCCTATTATCCTTGTTACTCTCCTGAGACTTCTCTTATCAAGGTCACTGATAAACTTCATATTGCCAAATCCAATTCTCAATTGACTTGACCCAATAGCAGCTTGGCCAGTTGACCATTTTCCCTTTCTTTTTTTAAACATTTTATTTATTTATTCATGAGAGACGCAGGGAGAGGGAGAGGCAGAGACACAGGCAGAGGAAGAAGCAGTCTCCATGCAGGGAGCCCAACATGGGACTCGATCCCAGGTCTCCAGGTTCATGCCCTGGGCTGAAGGTGGCGCCAAACTGCTAAGCCACCGGGGCTGCCCCATTTTCCCTTTCTTGAAAAACTATCTTTACCTGACTTCCACCCTCTACTAATTTTCTTCTCATCTCACTAGCCACTCTTTCTTAGTTTCTTTGTTGGATCGTCTTTCTCCTCTCAACCTTTAAGTATTGGAGTATTCTAGTGTTTCATCCTTGGACTTCTATTTAGTTTTTGCTTTCTTTCATCTTAGAAAATCTTAACCAGTGCTATCATCATAAATGCCATCTAAATGCTAATGATTCCAAAAATTACATCTATAGACTCAACCTCTCCCTTTAACTCCAGAGTGCTATCTCTACTAGCTACTCTACTTGGACATCTAACAGGATTCCAAACTTAATAAGTCTAAAACAGTTCTTGCATTTATCAAACCTAATTCCCTTCAATCTTCTCCATCTCAGTAAATGGCTCTATGATTCAGCCTGTTGCTCAAGCCAGCAATGTTGGGATCATTGTTGACTCCTCTCTACCCTCATTCAACCCATCAACACATTACATCAGCACTGCCTTCAAAACATATCCCAATTCTGACCAACTCTCACCACCATGATCACTTCTATTCTAGTCCAAACCATCTTTCACCTAGATCCCTTCCTCCTAACTGACTAGCCAGCTTCCACATTTCCCTCACTATAATCTGTTGAGAGTGACCCTTTCACAGTGTAAGTTGGAATATGCCACTCCCCTGTTCAAAACCTTCCAGTGATTTGCATTACACTAAAATAAAATCCAAAGCTATTTTCATTATCTATGAGACACTCATCATCTGATCTCTTGCTAAATTCTGACTTTAAGGGATCCCTAGGTGGCGCAGCGGTTTGGCGCCTGCCTTTGGCCTAGGGCGCGATCCTGGAGACCCAGGATCGAATCCCACATCGGGCTCCCGGTGCATGGAGCCTGCTTCTCCCTCTGCCTGTGTCTCTGCCTCTCTCTCTCTCTCTCTCTCTGTGACTATCATAAATAAATAAAAATTAAAAAAAATAAATTCTGACTTTAACTCTACTCTCCCCTTCCTCTTTTCTGCACTTTAGCCATTCTAGTCTTATTGTTATTCTTCAAACATATGACAAGCATATCCCATCTCTGGACATTAGCACTTATAACTCTCTCTTCCTGAAATAATCTTTCTTCAGATATTCACATGGCTCATTTCTTTTCTGTTCAAATGTCACCTCCTCATAGAGACCACCCTATCCAGAACTCTCTCCTTCATTTGCTGTGCTTTTACTCTGCTCTATTTTCTTTTACAGCTTGTGACACTACAGGGATCATATCATGTATGCATTTGTTTATTGGACATATTATTTGCCTTCCATTCTAGAATGCAAGCTCCATAAGGACAAGGAAGTTACCTGTATTGTTCAGTCACCAAGTCCTGTCAATTCTACCTCTCTTTTTTTTTGCTTTTGTTGTTGTTGCTAAATATTTTATTTATTCATGAGAGACAGAGAGAGAGGCAGAGACATAGGCAGAGAGAGAAGCAGGCTCCATGCCGGGAGCTTGATGTGGGACTCATCCCAGTACTCCAGGATCATGCCCTGAGCCAGAAGGCAGACACTTAATCGCTGAGCCACCCAGGCGTCCCAAATTCTACCTCTTAAATACATCTTCAGTTCACCTTCTCTCTATTCTCACTACCTTTGCACTTATTCAGTTGTCATCATCAGTTGCTAGGACTATTTTAGTATTCTACTTGACATTTTGCCTTCACCTTCTTTTATCCAGCCTTTTCCCCAAACTACTACCAACTTGATAGCACTATTAATGCCTCTACATAAAACTCTTTGTAGGGGACACCTTCTTTTACATTTTACATTTTGAATAAAGTTCAAGCCCCTTAACACAACACCCAAGGTGCCTCCTGCCACCTTCTTGCCATAACTCTCCAATAGCACCAAACTTCTTGTATCTCCTCATGTCCTTGTCTCTGTCTATAAGACATGCTGCTGGTTCTTCTATTTAAGTGCCCCTCCTAACTCTCAGAAATAGATAAATATTTCTTTCTGTGGCCATACTTCTATTGCATTTATTATAAAGTGGTGAATTTTTTTGCATATATGTATGTCTCTTATTAAACTGTGAACTTCTTAAGGGAAGAGAGGTGTTCTTTTACTCAGAGCATAGCTCTTGTCACATAGTAAGTAGTATATGGAGGTGGGATTACGGCGTGGAGAATGTGCAAAGTAGAAGGAATTGTATGTACCAATACTCTGAGACATAGGGAGCTTGGCATCTTCAGAGAAAAGAAAAGGCCAGTGTGACTGGCCCAGTGAATGAGGAGTTATGGCAGAAGAATAAGCTGGATTGTGGAAACCACATCATGGAAGGCCCTGTTGAACATGCAAAGGATCTCAAACATTATCCTAAGAGAAATAGGAAGCCTCTAAAAGGTTTTAAGTAGGGGAACAACAAGACAAAATTTGTATTTAAAAAAGTGATGATGAGGGATCCCTGGGTGGCACAGCGGTTTAGCACCTGCCTTTGGCCCAGGGCGCTATCCTGGAGACCCAGGATCGAATCCCACGTCGGGCTCCCGGTGCATGGAGCCTGCTTCTCCCTCTGCCTATATCTCTGCCTCTCTCTGTGTGTGTGTGTGACTATCATAAATAAATAAAAATTAAAAAAATAAAATAAAAAATAAATAAAAATAAAAAAGTCATGATGCAGGGCTCCTGGGTGGTACAGTCGGTTAAGTGGCTGACTCTTGGTTTTGGCTTATGTTGTTATCTCAGAGTTGTGAGATTAAGCCCCACTGAGCACAGAATCTGCTTAGGACTCTCTCCCTCTACTCCTCCGCCCAACCAAAGTAAATAAATAAATATATTTTTAAAAACCTAGCCATGATGCTTGCTATGTAAAGAATGGGTTGAAAGGATGCAAGAATGAATGCAGAGAGACCAGATGGACATTATTGCAATGGTCTAGGCAAAAGTGATGATTGGTTGGGTTGGGTTGATATAGTGGGGATGGTGAGAGATAAATAAGTACCTCAAGAGGTATCTTAGAGGTAAAATGGGACTTAGTGGTAGAATAAATGATGGGATGGAGAAGGAAGATTGCACAATTGAATGGCTGGTGGGATCATTTGCTGAAATGAAGCAGATTTGCCAGAGGAGAGTCAAAGGAGCAATGGGTAAGTTTTGAGAGGGTAAGTATAGGATGCCTGAATATGAGACATGTATAGGGATATGCCAAAAATTCAGTTGAATATAGATAGAGGTATGGATTTCAGAAGAGAGGTCTGGGCTGGAAAAATAACTGGGAGTCGTGAACACACAGATTGTGTGTAAAGCTGTAAGAATTGATAAGAGTGCTTAGGGAGAGATTGTAGCATGAAAAGAGAAGAGGATTATGGATGATGTGAAGTTGAGAAGAAATTCATTGGATTGGAGATAATGAGAACATGAAACCAAGAAGCCATATGGACCTTAAAATTGCCCAGAAGAATGGCAGAAGTTGAGGGAGGAGGAAGGCTGTGAGCCAGGTGCTTGTTAAAGAATGAGGAAAATGGCCAAGAGTTTGGAAGATAATTGCACTGAGAGGGGAGAAAAGATGAGTGGATGAATGATATGAACTTCAACAAGAGACTTTACAAGAAGGAGGAGTAATGAGAAACAACCTAAATGTTTAACCATCTCTGTTTCAGGTAATGAGAATCTTCAAGAATGTCTTCAGACTTTGCAGGTTAAATAGGCTCAAAGAAATTCCACCCCTGCTGTTCCAGGATAAGCCAGTCCCCCTGAGGCTTAACCAAAGCAGGGAAGCTGATAGAGTGAGGCCTAAACTGTGGGAATGTGGCATAGAATGAGAGTGGGAACTAAATGAGTGATAAGATTGAACTAATACAGGGATCCCTGGGTGGCGCAGCGGTTTGGCGCCTGCCTTTGGCCCAGGGCGCGGTCCTGGATATCCGGGATCGAATCCCACGTCAGGCTCCCGGTGCATGGAGCCTGCTTCTCCCTCTGCCTGTGTCTCTGCCTCTCTCTCTCTCTCACTGTGTGCCTATCATAAATAAATAAAAGTTTAAAAAAAAAAAAAAAAGATTGAACTAATTAATACAGAGACAGAGAGGATGAACTGGAGGGAGAGCTTGAAGAAACATCTCTAACAAAGCTGGAGATTGAGTTCAGCCAACGATCCAAACAATCATGCCTACATAATGAAATCCCAGTAAAATCTCTGGATACTGTGGCTCAGAGAAGTTCCTGGTTAGTGAGCATAGGGTGTGCTGGGAAGGTGATATGTCTGGACTCCACAGAGAGAAGGCATGGAAGTTCTGTGTTTAAGACCTTCCCATGGGATGCCTAGGTAGTACAATGGTTAAGTGGCTGGCTCTTGGTTTCTGCTCAGGTCCTGATCTCAGGGTCGGGATTTGAGCCCCACATTGGGTTCTCTGAAGAGCACAGAGTCTGCTTAAGACTTCTCTCCCTCTAAAAAAAAAAAAAAAAAAAAAGACACAGACCTGGCCTTGTGTCTCTTCATTTGGCTGACCCTGATTTGTATTTTTAAAATAAAACTAATTGTAAGTATAGCACTTTCCTAAGAGAGTTCTGTGAGTCATTCTTGTGAACTGCTGAATGTAAGGAGGTCATAACAACCCCTGAATTTTCACTAATTGGTCAAAAGTGTAAGTGGCCTGGAGGTTCCCAAAGTGTAAGTTGATGTCTGAAGTAAGGGCAGTCTTGCTGAGGGTTGTGCCCTTACACCTGCAAAGTCTGACACTAACTCTGGGCGGTTAGCATCAGAATTGTTTTGGAGTTGAGGTTGGTATCAGAATAGAGAATTCTACTCAAACTGTCTTTAAGCAGTGCCTGGGTGGCTCAGTAAGTTAAGCGTCTGCCTTCAGCTCAGGTTGTGATCCAGGGTCCTGGGATTGAGACCTGTGTTGAACTCCCTGCTCCGTAGGGAGCCTGCTTCTCCCTCAACCTGCTGCTCCCCCTGCTCGTGCTCTCTCTCTGTCAAATAAAATCTTTTTTAAAAGCTGACTTTAAAAAGTAAAAAGAATTTGTTGGTACATATTACTGAAAAGTGAACAATATTGCTTCAGGCATGGCATGATCCAGCAACTTGATGTGACTAGCACAACTCAAATCCAGCAACTCAAACAATGTCCAGGTTTTTCTCTTTTAGTTTTTCTCAAGATTTTCTTCATTCTCAGGCAAACTCTCCCTTCCTGATGATAAGGATGACTGCTAGTTTTTCCTGAGGTTATGTGCTTGTGAATTTATATCTAATTAGAGGGGGGTGGTAGAGAGAAAGAGAAATTCTTATTTATTCAAATCAGTGTCCAAGAATTGAGTTAATTGGCTTGAATTGGGACATTTCCATCCTTGAATGAATTATCATGACCTGGGGTGTTGCCATAAGTCAATTAGATCCTACCTCTAAAGCCAGAAGTGGGATCTATCATACCCAAACCATTTGGCCATGAATGGCTTGCCTTAAGCAAAATGCGGGTACTATCATTGGAAAAATGGGGGTATTAATACTGTGGGAGCAACCAGTAATGAAAGTGTTCAGTTGATATTTATTGAATTGACTCTTCATTTTGAAAATTAGCTGCATTCTGGAAAGCAATCCCAGATTCTGTTAGTTCTTAAATTCTACACTAAGGAATTGTACTATCTCTTCTCCAGGTGGCTTAAATATCCTGCAAGGTTCTCTTGGAAACCTAATGATTTGCTGGTACAATTCTGAAAGAGAGAAATACGGTTTGTCAGATTATGGTACAGTTCATCTTCTCCAGAGCTTGTTTATGTGACAATTATTCAGAGAATAAAACCCTAAAAAATGCTTGCACTTAAAGAGTTGACAGAGGAAGATGATCCTGCAAAAGAGTGTCTCTATATGCCCTCAGCTCTGCAAAACCACTTGGAACTTCCAAAATATATGTCACAAAATTTATATACCAGTGTTGATGGACTTAACTTTTGGGAAACATTCCCAGATCCTCACTTAGAGCAAATTTGCCATGATTCTAGATGCATTTCTAAAGGTTTAGTTATCTGATGTAGTATGTTTATTGCTTTTGCTTGTTCACTGTCTATTCTTTCCTCTTTAGACAAAAGCACCCTGATTTGCTTTGGGGGAAACTAGAGTCTCTCTAACTTTCAGTTTTGTGGGTCTGATAGGACTCATATTACCCACAAGGTCCAAGAATGGGCATGTGGCCAAGATCTGGCCAGTCCTTGGCCACAGAGACTGACTCTGAAATGGGAATGCAGCCCAAATTGGGCCATTAGGAGCCCTACCCACAATTTTGCCTACAGCCCTTATGGGGTTGTTAGACTGTTAAGATGTAAGGCCAGATTGGCCTCCTTCTCAGCTTCCTACCCATCATCACAGGCACAGCAGGAGTAAAAGTTTGTTTCTGGTTCTTTCTTTAGAATTAAGTCCCAAGGTTGGTTTTGCTAAGCTCAGAGATATGTATATTCTTAAGACTTTGGGTACATACTGCCAAGTTGTCCTTGTTGTGGACACACATTTGCCTTCCCAGCTCTCCTACCTTTGGAGAATCCCTTCCCATTCTATAGTAATCTCACCCCAAACATATGGCTCAGGCGGAGCTGATCTATCTCCCAGGCTCCAGAGCTGAGATGGTGACCTGGCCTCGCCAGTAAGAGAGCTCCATCCCCTTGACCCAGTCAGTAAACAGTAAGGACAATGTAAACTTGCGTCTGCAGCAGCTATCTCTTCATCACACAGAGGCAATGAAAAGACAGAGGCAGAAATAGAGACAGAAGGAATCCAGCTTTGCATAAACCACTCCCATTCCTTGAACTTCTCAATGCATAAGCCAGAAAATCCCCCCCCCCTTTTTTTGCTTAAACTAGTTTCAGCTTAGTTTCTTTTTTTTTTTTTTTTCAGCTTAGTTTCTGTTACAAATAAAATACTGCCATAGCTCTCCTGAAAGCTTGTCTAAATGTGTTCCTCACCAGCTGTGAATGAGTGTCCAGCCCCCCAAACCCCTTACACACTGAGAATTATCTTTAGGACTAGCTTTGTTCCTACATAGCCTCCCTGCCCAAATTGCAAATCCTTAGATTTCTACCAAGGTTGAGCAATAGTATCAACTTTTACCTTTTACTTCATTAAATTGTCCATTTTTGTATGAACTATATCCTATAGGATAATGTTACTACAAGAAGAAGAAGAAGAAAGAAGAAGAAGAAGAAGAAGAAGAAGAAGAAGAAGAAGAAGAAGAAGAAGAAGAAGAAGAAAGAGAAGAAAGAAGAAAGAAGAAGTAGTAGTAGTAGTAATAGTAGTAGTAGTAGTAGTAGTGTAGTAGTAGTAAAGTCAGACTGATGTGAGATATCATGGGAAGAATCCAGCTGGAAAATGAAATCAATATAAAGGAAATCAGAGCAAAGAGATGGAGAGACAGAGAGAGGAGGAGCCCAGCTCTGATATTATAATTTGTGCCCCTGGAACCAGTCATGACTAAAACTCAGACTTTTCAGTTGCTGGAGGCAATACATTTTTCCTTAAGCCTAGTTGAGTGTCTGCACTGAAAGAGTTTTAACTAATTCATCTGGTTTTCTGGTCAAGCAAGTTAGAAGTAACAATAGAAGAGGTTTTTGCTTGAAGGCATGTGAGTTAGCAGCAGCTTCTCCAATTTGCTTATGTGTTATAAATTCAAAACAATGAAGTTAAAGTCCAGTTTTTAGTACTTGGTGCTGATATCAAAGGAAGGCAAATGAAAACTACAAAATCTCCCTCCCTCTCTCTAATTAAAAAAGGAAGGAAGGAAGGAAGGAAGGAAGGAAGGAAGGAAGGAAGGAAGGAAGGGAGGAAGGAAACAATTTGGGACTCTAGTTATGACATATCTTACAGTACAATATGCTATGGTACAGGACAATGTTTGATAATCCTGTGACATTCCTTATTTTTATAACTGTCCTCAATGGTTTCTCACTCTTCTTTTTTTTTTCTTTGTAAGATTTTATGTGTTCATTTTAGAGAGAGTGCGCTCACACACAAGTAGGGAGAGGGGTAGAGGGAGAAGCAGATTCTCCTCTGATCAAGGAGCCCAATCCACGGCTTGATCCCAGGACCCCTGGGATCATGACCTGAACCAAATGCCAACACTCAACTGACTGAGCCACCCAGGTGCCCGGGTTTCTCACACTTCTTTGATGCTGCTTTCAGCGAGTATTAATGATACTAGGGCAAAACTGTGTTATTAATGTTTCTGTTTTAATTTCCTGCAAAGCCAAAATACTGGATTTTAAATTGTATATGTTCAGAATTCATAAAGTTTTTAAAAAACTAATGAAACAAAGTATTATTTAATATATCTTAAAACAAAAATTATTATAAACACATTACAAAATACCCTTCTGGTCATTCCTGGCATTGTGGCTCTCTGCAACTTCATTGCTCCCCTATTCCCTGCCACATCCATCCATCATCATCTCTAATATAGCTGATTTGGAAGAGCTTTGAGGCTTTCCTGATGTCTAGCTCCTCATGGAGTTTTCAGGACTACTGTCTCTGATTGAAAATGATTTCTCCCCATTAGTCTAAGAGACATGATCTGAACTGGGTCTGATCTTCCCCATCTCCTATGGGGAGACTTCCTACTTCGCAGCCTCCTCCTCCCTATTCCTTGCTCAGCATTTTTGCTGTGAGAGTGTAGTAGAGGATGAAGGAGTTTGGAAGAGGTGGGAAGTTGCTGGAACTGGTGGTTAAAAGGGGTTGGGGGGATGCTTGTGGTGACAGTGATGAGGAGGGGGTGGGGTAAGAGAGGAAGGAGGGTTTGCAGAGACCTAAGAAGAGTAAATGAAGCTGGTGACCAGTGTCCAAAATAATGGTATTGCACTACCAATAGTAGTAGAATGGTACAAGAAATGTAAATGGTACAAGAATACCTCCATTTGAGTGCTTAAACATAGTACAGTACACCAGAATACTGGAATATAGAAAACAGTAATCATGACTCCTTCTCTGACCTTCAGTCAGGGTAGCCTCTAACTCTTGTTAATTTGACTTTAGAGACATGAAATTCCACGCCGAGATTCTAACTTCTGAAATATTCTTGGCACAGACCTTGGAAGGCCCAGGTTCTGTTTTAAAAAGGAAGCCTGGGGTCTTCTAAGTGGCTTAGTTGGTGTGGCTGCCTTCAGCTCAGGTGGTGATCCCAGATAGAGCCCTGCATGGGGCTCCCTGCTCATCTAAGAACCTGCTTCTCCCTCTTGCCCCTGCTTGTGCTCTTTTATGTGCATTCTCTCTCTCTCAAATAAATAAAATCTTAAAAAAAAAAAGGAAAGCCATATGCTTATACCACTTATGCACACAGCTGCCAGATTAATATTCCTGAAGCACAGTTCTAACTAGGTAGTCACTAATATTTATTGGATATTTGCTAAGTTCCAGGCACCAGCTCATCATATATCATCTTATTTAATTTTCACAATAACTTTGTAGTAGGTACTATCATTAACCCTATTCTGTAGATAAGAAGATAAGCTTAGAGAAATCAAATCTCTTGAAAAAAAAAAAAAAAGCATAGGCTACTAAATGGCAGAACGAGGTAGGGAACTCAGATCTGGCTGACTTGGAAGCTTGGTCCTTAACACTTCTATATTAACTGTTCTGCTCAAAACCTGAGAATAAGTGGTCAGTGATGTCTAAGGGTTTATCATGCAAGGTCTTTACCTCTAACTGCCTTTCCAATTTTATTTTCTACTACTCCCCTTCAAATGTCCTATTTTCAGGGCAAGATTTGCTGATCACCAATATCCCTCAATAGTTCACACTTCTATGCTTTTATTTATGTAAAATTGCTCTCTCTGTGTCAGTAGCTCCAGGAAAAAAAAAGAAAAACAACTTTAAATAATTGTTTTACACAATAATACCATGACTTCTATTTTTCATTACAATAATAGCTATTGATTTTTACTCTCAAATATGTATTTTCCCTTAAACTATTTTCTTCTGAGGCATGGATGAAGATTAAGAGGTTTTTGATATTAGGCCTTTACAAGTTGTTTATAAATACCAATCCAACAGAATTAGGATTCCAGATAGTAAAAGTAATTTTACCAAAATCTCAAGAATTTTTTTTGTTTAAGATTTTATTTATCCATCCGAAAGAGAGCAAGAGTGGCCTCATGGGGGGAAGGGGCAGAGGGAGAGGGGCAAGCAGACTTCCTGCTGAGCAGGAAGCCTGACCTGGGGCTCAATCTCAGTACCCCGAGGTCATGACCTGAGCCAAAGTCAGATACTTAACTGACTGAGCCACCCAGGCGCACCCCAAAATCCAAGAATTTTTTAGTGCTTCCTAAGGTTATCTAAAACAAACAAACACACAAGCAAAAAACTATTAGGACAGGGATTCAGCAACCTGTCAATCTCCTTTTGTAGGGTGGCTCTACTCCTAAGAGGCAGAATTTTCAAAATATGAATATCTGCTACGTAATAGTTTCATGGATTAAAAAAATGCTGGAAGAATGGTGTTACTTTGAATATGCAATTGGTTTAATTAAAATATGATGCCAGATTTTTAAAAAGCAGTAGATCTCCAGAATATATGAGAACATTTTCCAACTCCTTTTAGATGGCTATCATTACCTTGATAATAAAGACAATCCAAAAAAGAAAACTACAAACCAATAACCCGCATGAACATAGAAGCAGAGTTCCTCAACAGATATTAGAAAACTGAATTCAGGGATCCCTGGGTGGCTCAGCGGTTTGGCGCCTGCCTTTGGCCCAGGGCACAATCCTGGAGTCCCGGGATCAAGTCCCGCATCGGGCTCCCGGCATGGAGCCTGCTTCTCCCTCCTCCTGTGTCTCTACCTCTCTCTTTCTCTCTCTCTCTATGTCTATCATAAATAAATAAATAAATGTTTAAAAAAAAAAAAAGGCTAAAATTTAAAAAAAAAAAAAAAAAAAAAAGAAAACTGAATTCAGCAATATATATAATATGTAAAAATATAGCCAATATATAAAGAAAAAATATGAAGAATAACATGTCATGACCACAAATTCAAGATGGCTCAATATTCAATGAGCAGTTAATAGACCCACAAAAATATATTCAACTGATCTTTGACAAAAGAACAAAGGCAGTTCAATGGAGAAAGGACAGGCTTTTCAACAGATAGTGCTGGAACAACTGGACATCCACATGAAAAAAATTAATCTAGACACAGACCTCACACTCTGTAGGAAAACTAACTCGAATGGATTATAGACCTAAATCTAAAATGCAAAGCTATGAAACTCTTAGAAGATAATATGAAAATCTCAATGACCTTAGGTTTGGTGATGACTTTCTTTTTTTTAGATTTTATTTATTCATGAGAGACACATTGAGAGAGAGGCAGAGACACAGGCAGAGGGAGAAGCAGGCTCCACACAGGGAGCCTGACGCGGGACCTGATCCTGGGTCTCCAGGATCACGCCCTGGGCGGAAGGCAGCGGTAAACCGCTGAGCCACCTGGGCTGCCCTTGGTGATGACTTTTTTAAAAAAGATTTATTTATTTATTTATTTATTTATTTATTTATTTATTTGAGAAGGAGAGAGATGGGGCGGGGGTGGGGGGTGCAGCATAGGAAGAGAATCTTCAAGAAGACTCCCTGCTGAGCACGGAGCCTGATGCAGCTCCATACCAAAACCCATGAGATTACATCCTGAGACAAAACCAAGAGTCAAGACTTTTAACTGACTGAGCCACCCACATACCCCTAGTCATGACTTTTTAGATACAAAAAAAAGGGATCCCTGGGTGGCTCAGCAGTTTAGCGCCTGCCTTTGACCCAGGGTGTGATCCTGGAGACCCGGGTTCGAGTCCCACATCGGGCTCCCTGCATGGAGCCTGCTTCTCCCTCTGCCTGTGTCTCTGCCTCTGTGTGTGTGTGTGTCTCTCATGAATAAATAAATAAAATCTTAAAAAAACAAAAATAAAAGTTGGACTTCATTAAAATTATAAACATCTGAGGCACCTGGGTGGCTTAGTCCATTAAGCATCTGCCTTCGGCTCAGGTCATGGTCCCAGTGTTCCGGGATTGAGACTCAGTGGAGTGTCTGCTTCTCCCTCTCCCTCTATCCCTCTCCTTGCTCGTGGTCTCTCTCCAAAAAATAAATAAAATCTTTTTAAAAACCCACAAAAATAAAATCATAAACTTCTGCTAGGTGAAAGACACTGTCAATAGAATAAGTTGACAAGCCAAGGCTGGGAGAAAATATTTGCAAAATACATATCTATCTGATAAAGGACTGTTACCCAAAGTACACAAAAGAATTCTTTTAAATCTCAAAAAGAAAATGAACAACCAAAAAAGAAAAAAGAAAGGAAGAAATAAAAAAAAAAAAAGAAAATGAACAACCCAATTAAAATAGAGAAAGGATCTGAACAGATACTTCACCAAAGATTTACAGATGGCAAATAAGCATATGAAAAGATGCTCAACATCATATTTCATTAAGAAATTGCAAATTAAAACAATGAGATATCACTACCTATTAGAATGGCTAAGATCCAAAACACTGACAACAACGAATGCTGGCAAGGATGTGGAGCAATACAAGCTCTCATTCATTGTTGATGGAAATGCAAAATGGTGCAGCCACTTTCAGATATAGTTTGGCAGTTTCTTACAAAATTAAACATACTCTTACCATACAATACAGCAATCACACTCCTTGGTATTTACTCAAATGAGTTGAAAACATTTGTCTATACAAAAACCCGCACAAGGATATTTATAGCAGCTTTATTCATAATTGCTAAAACTTGGAAGCAACAAGATGTCCCACAGTAGGTGAGTAGATACATAAACTGTGGTACATCCATGCAAGGGGATATCATTCATTACTAAAAAATAATGAGCTATTAAGCCATGAAAAGACACAAAGGAAACTTAAAGGTATATTACTAAGTGAAGAAGGCATTCTGAAGAGGCTACAAACTGAATGATTCCAACTACATGGTGTTCTGGATAAGGCAAGACTGTGAAAGCAGTAAGATTAGTGGTTGGGGGTCTGGGTGGCTCAGTTGGTTAAGGGCCTGCTTCAGCTCAGGTCATGATCCCATGGTCCTGGGATAGAGCCCCACAACGTGCTCCCTGCTCAGTGGAAGCTTCTCCCTCTCCCTCTGCTACTCTCCCTGCTTGTGCTCTCTCTCTCAAATAAATAAAATCTTAAAAAAAGAAGAAGATTGGTGGTTGCCAGAGGGTTGGGGGAGTGAGAGATGAATAGGTAAAACATAAGGGATCTTCAGGGCAGTGAAATTATCCTTTATGATACTATATGTGTGAATATATGTCAGTATACATTTGTCAAAACCCACAGAATATATAACATAAAGAGTAAACCCTAATATAAACTATGGTCTTTGGCTGATAATGATGTGTCAGTGTTGACTCACTGACTGTGACAAATAAATGTACTATACCCAGCAATTGCACTGCTGGGGATTTACCCCAAAGATGTGAAACGGCGGGATATCTGCACCCCAATGTTCACAGCAGCAATGTCCACAATAGCCAAACTGTGGAAGGAGCCTCGGTGTCCATCGAAAGATGAAAGGATAAAGAAGATGTGGTCTATGTGTACAATGGAATATTACTCAACCATTAGAAATGACGAGTACCCACCATTTGCTTTGACGTAGATGGAACTGGAGGGTATTATGCTGAGTGAAGTAAGTCAATCGGAGAAGGACAATCATTATATTTTCACTCATCCAGGGAATACAAGAAATAGTGAAAGGAATTATAGGGGAAAGGAGAGAAAATGAGTGGGAAAAATCAGAGAGGGTGACAAACCATAAGAGACTCTAACTCTGGGAAAAGAACAAGGGGTAATGGAAGGGGAGGTGAGCAGGGGGATGGGGTGACTAGGGGGACTGGTGCTGAGGGGGGCACTTGATGAGATGAGCATTGGGTGTTATACCATATGTTGGCAAATTGAACTCCAATAAAACAATAAAACAAATAAAACAATAAATAAATAAATAAATAAATAAATAAATAAATAAATAAATAAATAAACTATACTGATTCAGGATGTTGATGATGGGAGAGGTTATGTGTGGAGAGGGGGAGGCGAAGTAGGAATTTTCTATACTTTCTGCCCAGTTTTGCTGTGTATTTAAAACTGCTCTAAAAATATAGTTATATATACATATAGACAAGCCAAGGACTGGGAGAAATATGTATCTTTAAATATTATGTACTTTATATTATTATTATAATATATTATTTAATTATAATATGAATCTTTAAATATTATAAAAAACACATCAATTTAATCTACCATATTAATAAAAAAAGTCCATGATCATTATTGATACAAAAAATTTTTGACAAAATTCAACATCCATTCATGATAAAAAACTGTCAGCAAACTGGGAATAGAGGGGAATATCTTTAACCTGATAAGAGGAGTCTATGAAATACCTAGAGCTAACATCATACTAAATGGTGAAAAACTAAACAGTTTCTCTTAAGAAGAATGAGGCAAGGATGTCCACTCTCACTATGCACTTCAACATTGTGATGGAAGTCCTAGCAAGTGCACTAAGGCAAGGAAGATAAATAAAAGGCATTCGATTGTAAAGAGAGAAAACTTGTCCCAATTTGCAAACAACATAATTGTCTATACAGAAAACCCAAAAGAATCTACAAAAAAACTCGTAGAACTAAAATAAGAGCCTTGAAAGGTCATGGGATAATGGATCAATAGAAAAACATCAGTTTCTAGCAATTGTCAAATGGAAACGAGTGGCTCCAAAAAAATTAAGTAATCCAATATAAATCTACCAAACATGTACATGAGTGCTGTATGCCTAAAACTGCAAATGCTGATACAGAAATCAAAGAAGACTTAAATAAATGGAGAGGCATTCAGTGTTCATGGATTGGAAAATGCAACATAGTAATGATGTCAATTTTGTCTAAATTGGTCTATAGATTTAATGCAATTTTAATCACTATCCCAGCAGAATTTTTTGTAGATATAGACAAGCTGATTCTAAAATTTATTTTGAAAGTCAAAGGAACTAGATAACTAAAACAATTTTGAAAAAGACCAAAGTTGGAGGACTCATTTTAGCCTATTTTAAGATTTACTAGAAAACTACAGTATCTGAGTCAATGTGGTATTGGTATTGGCAAAGGTACAGACACATAGATGGAATAGAAAGTCCACAAATAGACTCGCACAAATATGGCCAATTGATTTTTTTTACAAAAGTGCAAAAGCAATTAAATGGACAAAGAATAATATTTTCAAAAACTGGTGTTAGAAAAATTGGATATCTACATGCTAAAAATAATAATAACAATAACCCTAACTTAAATCCCATACCTTATATAAAAAATAACTCTACCAAGTAGTCTTACTAAATTTTAACAGTTCCTTGCTTGCCTCAAATCCATTCTTTAACAAAATAAAAATTGTATATAAAAACGAAGCCCTGTGTGTACCCTGATACCGTTCCCTCCCCTCTCTTTCCTCCCCAGAAGTAACCACTGTCCCATCCTGAATTTTTTTATTAGCTCTATACTAAAGTATTTTAAAACTTGTACTGTAGAATGACTGTAACTATGAACAAGACATCAAAATTCACCAGACTTATTCTATTGTTTCTCACATGATTTTTTTTAAAGATTTATTTATTTATTCATGATAGACATAGAGAGAGAGAGGCAGAGACACAGGCAGAGGGAGAAGCAGGCTCCACACAGGAAGCCTGATGCGGGACTCGATCCTGCGTCTCCAGGATCGCACCCTGGGGCAAAGGCAGGTGCCAAACCTCTGAGCCACCCAGGGATCCCCTCTCACATGATTTTTAACTTAACTTAAATATTGGGCTTTAACTTGTGGGGTTTTTTTTAATTTTTATTTATTTATTTATTTATGATAGTCACAGAGAGAGAGAGAGAGAGAGAGGCAGAGACACAGGCAGAGGACGAAGCAGGCTCCATGCACGGGGAGCCTGATGTGGGATTTGATCCCGGGTCTCCAGATCGCGCCCTGGGCCAAAGGCAGGCGCCAAACCGCTGCGCCACCCAGGGATCCCTGGGGTTTTTTTTTTTAATACTTAACAGTGGGTTTATTAGAGTCATGTAGCCTGATATATGTGCCTTTAGTCCCTTCATTTTAATTATATAGAATTCCACAGCATATATATAAACCACTGAATTATTCTCACATCTATGGACATTTAGGTTCTTTCCAAATATTTACTTTTACAAAGTGTTGCATTGAATATATACATACATCTATACGTCGCCACATAGCCCTGAATTTCCAACTTTCTTCTTTTTCCCCTTAGACACAATCCCTGGTAAAAGACAAATTTTTAAGTCATCGCCCATTGTATGAATTGAAACAAACATTTCATAAAACATTCTCATTATTTTCTATTCCATTTCATTAAAAAAAAATCTGGCCATCCAGAGCCAATCTAGGTTTTGTCTAAATTTGCCTAAAATTTATAAAATTTGGGGCCCTCCTGTAGAAAAAAGAACACAAAATTATGAATACAGAACTAGTAACCTGGCCTTGAAAGAAGGTTTTGCAAGTAAGGGAGCCCGAAGATTAACCATAATTAGTTTCAGGGTAAATGCCCCATAGAGGAGACACGCTAAATTGCTTTAATGGTTCCTAATAATGGTTCTCTAACAGCAGTTTGATAAACATCACTCTATACCTAAAAGTGAGCAGGCTAGGTCATAAGATGTGAATATTTCAACTTTGAGTTTTGATAAATATATGAAACCATGTAACCATCACCACGATTGAGATACAGATTTCCATCTTTCCAAGAAGCTCCCTCTTGCCCTTTTATAGTCAACCCCCCAGCAAGTAGTAAGACTACTTGGTAGATGTGGGATTCTTGCTGTATTATTCTGAATCTTATGGTTGTGTTATATTCTGTATGCATATCGTTGTAAACATTGGTAATAAGTATTTCATATTTGTGTAGTGTGGGCATTTACACACATCACAGCACTTAATCCTCTTGACGCCCCTTTGGGGTAAGTAGGGCAGACATTATTATTCCTATTCTATGGTTAAGGAACCTAAAACTGTAGAACAGTTTATTAAGAATTGGATTGGGGGAAGCCTGGGTGGCTCAGTGGTTGAGCCTCTGCCCCTGAGAGCGTGATCCCCGGGTCCTGGGACCGAGTCCCATATCAGACTCCCCATAGGAAGCCTGCTTCTCCCTCTGCCTATGTCTCTGCCTCTTTTTGTGTCTCTCAGGAATAAATAAAATCCTTTTAAAAATTGGGACTCTCTTGTTTCTTATTTCATCTAGATTTGCATGGAAATATGTTGGAGAAGTTTCCTTCAAGTGCAGCCATTCCCTCCTACCCGAACTTTGGTAAGTCACTGTACCCAATGCGGGTATGAATTGTATTAATAACAGCTAAAGGGCAGCCGGGTGGCTCCGCGGTTTAGCGCCGCCTTCAGCGCAGGGCGTGATCCCGGAGACTCGGGGTCGAGTCCCACGTCGGGCTCCCTGCGTGGAGCCTGCTTCTCTCTCTGCCTTTGTCCCCGCCTCTCTCTCTCTGTCTCAAATAAATAAAATCTTAAAAAAAAAAAAAAAACAGCTAAATGTTTGTTTAAAAAGTAGTCATTCTAAAGCCCTCCAGTAATGACTTTGTGACGGGGTGGGAGGGATACATACCGCGAGCCGGTTCTACAGAGGCACAGGCGGGTGTCACCTCCTGGCCGCAGCCCCCTGGCTCACTCGGTGACCTTGGACAAATCCCTTAACCTTCCACTACTTACACTTACAATCCAGGAGGCCGAACGTGTCACATTCATAACTGCTCCCTCGGGCCTCCTGCCAAACACTGCTTTGAAAACTAGGGACCGATGTAAGGCCGATCAGAACGCAACTGCCAACTTCTCAATGCAAATACTCTGCGAGCCCCCTATTCCTCAAAGACTCTTTCGCTCTCATTTAAGTAGTGCTGCGTATTTTAAGGGAGAATGAGTTTATACTTTGCAAAGGTTAATAACTTGTCAGCCACTAACATACGAACGCCTTTTGTTGTTGAAAGATTAAGCGGACGCCCAGCTAGACGGAATAAAAAGTGAGCGACTTCCCTGGTATTGCCCTTCCCCTCTGTAGTGGCCCCCGGAGATTCTTGGGAGCAAGCAGTTTGTTAACTCAAGTGGGGTCTAGAACCTTATTTCGACACGGATCATGCTTTATGCAAGTCCTGTGGATTCTGAGCACCGCGGCGCCGAAGGCACACGGGGCGGGATGGGCTGGGGACCGTGCGTGCGGCCCAGCGCCGGCCTCGGCCCGGCCCGGCTGCGGGTGCGCCTGGGGACCGCGGCTCCCGCGGCTCCCCGCCCCGAAGCCGAGCCCGTCGCCGCCCAGGCGCCCGCGGAGGCCACGGGTCCCTTTAAGGCGCCCCGCGAGCGGGCCCGGAGCCCGGGGGCGGGAGGAGGGTGCGCGGGCGCTCGCCACGTGACTCGGCGGCCAAGTGCGCTCGCCAGTTTGACAGAAGTTTGAATCGGCCCCGGCGGCTCGGTGCAGCCGGAGCGGCAGCGCGCGGTCCCCGCGTCGGCCGCCCCCGCCGCCCCCGCCGCCCCCGCCGCCCGCCGAGCCCCGCCGAGCCCCGCCGGTCCCCGCTCGCCCCGCCGCCCCCGCCGCCCCCGCCGCCCCCGCCGCGCCGGCATGTCTGCGACCGAGGGCTCGAGTCGCGCGGCGGACAAGTCGCCGCGCCAGCAGGTACTCCCCGCCCCGGCTGTCGCCCCCTCCCCGGGGAGTCGGCGGGACCCTCCCTGAGCGCCGCCCGTCTCCGCAGGTGGACCGCCTGCTGGTGGGGCTGCGCTGGCAGCGGCTGGAGGAGCCGCTGGGCTTCATCAAAGTTCTCCAGTGGGTGAGTCGGCTCCGGCCGCGGGCTATTTCGGGAGCTTGGGCCGTGACGCCGGCCCGAAGCAATGTGGCCGGAGCGGGGGGCGGCGACAGGTGGGCGGGGGAGGGGCGGGCCGGGGCTGCTCCTCCAGCGCCGGGGGCAGGGGGGTGCGAGCGGGGCCCGCGGAGCCCGGGATTCGGTCCTTCTATGTGCAAGGAGCCCTTGCCCAGGGCGCTCACATTTCACCCGGGCGACAGGACCCGGGTGTAACCTTTCCAGAACTCTGATCCTGCACATACCACTCCTCGGTGGCAGAGGGGGGAGGAGGACAAGGAGGACGAGGAAAGCCACGGAGGGCAGAGGAGGGAAGGAGGCGGGCGATGGAAACCATCCTGCCCCCAAACCCACTAGGACCTGGCTGATCTTGAAAATGGGCTCCGGGGGACAGGGTCCTGGCTGGGAGTTGTCCTGTCCAGGTCACCAGAATAATCTGGATTCAAGTGACTGAGTGAAAGGGGGAATGAATGAATGAATGGATGAATGAATGAAGTCTATGGGTCTAGGATTAAATAAAAAATATGAAGACAATAAACATCACACTGTGTCCAAATGTGCTTGTAAAATAAGGTAAAACATTGAGTTGGGAAGATGGAGCTCTGGGTTTCAGACCTGGACCTACCTGCCTTTTCCAGCTATGTGACCTTGGGCAAGTCACTTCCCTGGACCTCAGTTTCTCACGTTAGTTAACTGTTAGTCACACCATCCCTAGGGTCCCCTTCTGTTCTAAACGGGTTGGTATGCTAGAATATTGCCCTCCATTAGACTCACCCTGTGACCTTGAAGAAATCACTTGCCTGTGGCCTCAGTTTACCTCTGTAATGGTCCAGGGGAAATACCATCTCCTTGCCTGACTGGTACTTGGAGATATAGGTATGTTCTCTGTCCTTACCAGTGCCCAAGGCGTCCTGAGTGTAAGTCAGGAATGTGGACAGGTCAGTCTTTCAAATCATGACAACTTGTTGGAAGCATTTAGTGCACTATAACAGAAGAGATTTAAGTTAGACAATCCACACACCATTTGTGCTTTCACTTAATTAATTTATGTGCTTTCAGCACAGAATTCAGCTAGGCAATAAGTTACCGTTAATACGGAAGAGGATGGAGTTCTAAAGGGCTTTTAACTCACTGGAGATAGGAGTTAGCGCTGTGTCACCAATTCCTGAATCATCCTTTGGATGGGAATCATCAGATCTGGAATTCAGTGGCAATAGTGCATGTAGGGTTATCTCCAGATATCTGAGACCTTGACTGGGGCTACAGGCCAGGCAAGGCGCTCCCAAGTGGAAACTCTGGGACCTAGTGGGGACTTTCCATTCTCCTCACTGCCTCAAGAGCAGTTGGATGGACTGCTGACTGAGCTCTTTTATACTCCCACCCCCACTTCCCTTCAGGACTAGAGTGGTGGCCATATAAGAATGATATTAAGGTCTCAGTACCAGTGGTGGCCATATAAGAATGATGTTAAGGCTCCATGTGACTGCCATCCAGAACAAGGGAGCCATTATGAGGAGCAGAACCTGAAATATAAGAGTACAATTTTATCATTAAACTAGACAAATGGATCTAAGGGGAATTTGACAAAGACTGTCAAGGGGTGAGGGAAACAATGAGGATCATTATTAGACCATAGAATCTTCGTTGGTGGGGGGGGGGGGATTCCGAAAAGCTTCCCTCTTCAGTCCTTCTATCCTTTTCTGAATGCCCCCCACCCCAATACCCACATTTCTGTAAAGGCTGAGCAAAGCAATGCCTAGGAAAATGATCCAGTCTCCTCCCAGGGCCAGCACTGATGCCTACGTCAAGACCCATTTGACTTTTATGATCCTCACCTTCTCAGAGAGGGGGTGATGCCTTTCTCTCAGTGCTAAATCCAGGGGCCCAGGCTAGACTCTGAACTCAGCCTTCATTCGAAGGACAGCGTCAAAGGGAGACATGATTTGCTTTTGCTGCCGTGCTAGCAGAGCTTGAGTTTCACTTGCCCTGAGTCTCTCCAGGATGAGCTAATGTGAAAGTACACAGGAACCAGCACCAGAAATGACAGTAAAATATCCTTTTGGATTTTCACTCATCTCCTGCTTGGGGGATCCAATGTTCCTGGACTGGAAAAGGAAAAAGAGAAAACACAAATCTTGCATTTATCATAATGATGCTTGAAAACTTGTGTTTTTATTGTTCTCCAAAAGCAGTTTGCTGATACCCTGGTAAGAAGAAAGCAGTGGGGGGATCCCTGGGTGGCGCAGCGGTTTGGCGCCTGCCTTTGGCCCAGGGCGCGATCCTGGAGGCCCAGGATCGAATCCCACGTCAGGCTCCCGGTGCATGGAGCCTGCGTCTCTGCCTCCCTCTCTCTCTCTCTCTCTCTCTCTCTCTGTGTGACTATCATACATAAATTAAAAAAAAAAAAAAGAAGAAAGCAGTGTTAGTCTTTTATTCATTAGGAGTGTGGCTTAGAGTGTCTTTTTTTTTTAAGATTTTATTTATTTATTCATGAGAAACACAGAGAGAGGCAGAGACACAGGCAGAGGGAGAAGAAGGCTCCATGCAGGGAGCCCGACGTGGGACTCGATTCCTGGTCTCCAGGATCACACCCTGGGCTGAAGGCGGCGCTAAACCGCCAAGCCACACCTCATTTCCAATTCTGATGTCTCACTAAATCTTCACAAAGCTAGCGAAATGACATGGGTATAGACCAATTATTAAAGAATTGGTTTCTTAAAAAAAGAAAAAGGCAGATTGTGAGGTCAATGGGCTTTGGTTTACATTAAGTCTCCTCTGCTTTCTAGTCATGGAATCTAGGGTACCTGGGGTAAGTAAAATCTTTGTGGGCCGTGGTTTCTTATCTGTAAATGAGGGGAGATCTATTATAGGAGGTGACTTCTATAAAGCATCCAAGCATTCAATCCAAGAAATCCAGGAGATATTCAGTAAGTGTTGGCTCCCCTTCCTTTTGTTTATAGACCTCCCCTTTCCCCTAAATTTCCTCTTTATACAGACTGTCAGCTAGATTTGTCCTTTGATTAGATTACTCAAATGTCACCACCAGATCCTCATTTTGAGGGTAAGGCATCAAGGAATCCTGGATTACTCAGTCACTGTTTCCATAGTAAGTCATATTATCATTAACTGGGTGTATCCCTAATCAATAATTCACCTTTGAGGTGCCAAAGCCACTTACTTGGCTCCAGGATCTCTATAAAGAAAATAAGCTATTTCAGCTGGTGTAGGGGAATGCGAAAGAATACCACCAGAGTCCATAAAACCACTGAGATGACTGTAGAGGTAAGAGTAGGGGGAGAACTCATCTTCCTTGTGCCCTGCACTAACTGGGGTTCTCAAAGGATCATCACCATCCAGCAAGTCAGCACCAAACTGGCAAGGTGATTCTGGCCACCTGTCACCTGTATCAGAGATACAGAGACGAGCAGGAGTGCAGTGTATGACCATCACTGTCCCCAGCAATACAGTTCCAAGAGGAAGAAGGCTGGTTGGCATTAGAGACTTAGAGATTCCCTCCCCACCTCTCCCCTCTCAGTGACTCCTTGGCTACTGCTCTTTTTGAGCAGTTTGCTGAACTCAGGCCCTTGTGTTCAGTGATATGGATGGTTTCAGTTCTATCCTGCTCCTCTCTGTGCCTCAGTCACCTGGCACATTCTGGTTCCAAAAGGTGGAGGAGGCTGGGTCAGGGTGTCTTTCTCTGCCACCTGCATCCCAGGTGCAGAGCTCCTCCCTGCCTCCTTATAATCTTCACTGAACATAGGAAAGATCTCTCTCTCTCTCTCTCTCTCTCTCTCTCTCTCTCCCCCTCTCCCTCTCCCTCTCTTTCTGTCTCTGTTGCTCGCTCTCGCTCTCGCTCTCTTTTGGCCTTAATAACTTTGTGATGCAGAATTTTAGTTTGTTTATTTGAACATTACACTTTTTTTTCTCCTTGACATAAACTGTCAAGAGAAGGTACTGGGTCTTATTCATTCATCTTTGTGTCACCAGCACTTGGCACATAGCAGATGGTTCATAACTGTTTGTTGATGAATGAATGAAGTAGAAAGCACTGGACAGGGAATGAGGAGATGTGAATTCTAAGGCTAGCTCTCACAATCACTAAATGTGACCTTGGGAGAGTTACTTGATCTTTTGGGACTTTAGTTTCCACCTCTGTGAAGTGAGACCACTGGGCGTAACGATCTCTGAGATCTTTTTTTGCTCTGATGTCCTGTGAACCTGTGAGGTTCCCCTCAGATTTTTCCCTTTGTCCACTTACACAGCAAACTTTATGTTATCTGGCATCACATGACTGCCTGATATTCAGATTTAATTATGTATTCTGATTGATAAAGAATTATGTAAGGTGTTTCTGGATTCCTGACTTTCAAAGAATCAAAATAGAAGAGGAAACAGTTAGTACTCCAGCTATTTGTGGTATATTTCACTCTTTGAGGAATCATAGAGCAGGGTTTAGGATTTTCAGAACTTCTAGGTTACCATCTAGACATTAGCAGAACTTTGGACAATGATGGTAAAGTTCTATAACCTGTGTTGTCCAATATGGTACCTGCTAGTCACATGTAGCTATTGAAATGTGGCTATTGTGACTCAACAGCTGAATTTTTAATTTTATTTAATTTTAATGAACTTGAGTGTAAATAGCCGCACTTGGCTAGTGGCTACCATGGTGGATAGTCCAGCTCTAAATTACGAGTTCCATGAAGACAGAGATTTTTCTCTTTTGTTCACTACTAAATGATAGTGCTTAAAACAGTGCCTGGTACACAGTAGATGCTCAGTGTCATCCTTCTGTAGATGTGCCTGTCAAGGAAGTGCTGGTGAGGAGAAAGCTCCACAATTGACCACTCATTGCCCCAAGTTAGAAATACCTATTTTCTTAGGGGACCTCTATAGCGCTAACTGCCAACGGATAAAAATATGTCCAACTGTGCTGCCCTTCCTAGAATGTGACACTCTAATTGTGTGTCCAGTTCTCAGCGCCAGAGGCTAAGAGGAATAAAGAAACTTGTAAGAAGCTGACATAAATTCCAGAATTCCTATGACAAAAGAGCTAGAGGAGCACCATTGTTATGCCAGTGAGGAGGCTTGGAGTATATAAAAGGTAATGATGCAGAAGCTTTGGGCAACTTCTCTTCAGCTCTGTCAACATGAGCAAACAGGTCTCTATCTCAGCCTCTGTAAACGAAGCCAGATGAGGTTATTCAGGCATTGGAAAGAGCTATACTCTCTCCTTTTCTGAATGTTTTTAAAAATGAAGACAATTCTCATTTGTCTGAACTAAACCTCATGGAGACAGAGAGGTGCTCATTATGACCTTTAGAGAGGGGTGAGCAGCTCCAGCGTGGACAAGAGCTGCCAGGCCAGGCGATGCAAGGCAGGGCAGTGGCACCAGACACCACCCAGGGGCAGAGCACAGCTGCTGGCAAGCCCAGCCAAGAGCACTCTGATAGCATTACTCTCTTCCAGTGAGAGAAAGGCCTCTGGATTGCCTGCTCCAAAGCCCTCATTTTACAGACAAGAAAACTGAGACTCAAAGTGGAGTGACTTACTTGAGCTCATCCAGCTAATGAGTGACTGGACCCGGACTAGAACCCACATTTCCAAACTCCTAACCCAGGTCTCTTTTCCCTCTGTAACACTGTCAAGCATTAGCAAAATCCTGTGCACACAACTCTACTCTAAACTCTGGGTGCAAGGCTGGGATGTAGATGAGCTGTCTTCTAGGTGCTTAATGTCCAAGACACCAAGACACGGAAAAACATACAGAAAACGGTCATTAACAGAATAAGCTCTGTGCTTATTAAGAATGATTACATCATGTGCAAGCCTGGACGAGGTAAGTGCACAGGAAATGGGGCCTGAGCAGATGACGTGGGAGGATCAGAGATTCCAGCTTCTCACCTCCTTTTCTAACCAGTGTGTTTCCCCAGAAAGAAATCTGAAAACCATAGGTTGGGGAAATTTCATCTCACTCAAGACAGGAGGTTTAGTCAGATGTGATGAAAGGTGGAGAGGAAAACAATTCAAGTGATCTGAAATGCCTCGGGTTCTTAACACTGAGTGATGGCAGCACCCGCAGATTACAAAGGGCAACACCACTGGAGAAAGAGTGGAGGCCGATAAGGCAAGTGGAAGGTACTTTTCTCTGGGCCTGAGCCAGGACTGTCAGCATAGACGCAGCCAGCCCTGCTGCTGCGAGAAAAGTATGTTTGGGGGAAGAGGGGTTGGGCTGCCAGACCATGGGACGGCAGCTCCCTGCCTGGCCCCTCCGAAGGCTTGGCGACAGGTGTCCCTTGTAGCTATACCTCCAGTGAGGAAAGAAGCCACTGGAAGGTAGCAACAAGGTAATGACAAGATTCAACGACAGCTTCAAAGGAGAAATATTAGGAATTCCAACACACGCCTGATCTCAGCTGGCACAGAGGAACCTATTTCTAGGGTGGCTCTCCCTTGGGGAGAAAGTTCAAGTCCAGCTTTATGCTAGATATTTCCAAAAGTCTAACTTGCTTTGTGTTGGTCATCCTCTTAAGGAGACTACCTGTGCTCCACTGTCACATCCACCGGGGAGACGTGGAAAGTATCCATTTCCTCTCTCTACATCTCCCTTCCAAGTCAACCTCATTCATTTGGCTATTTGGTCCAGCACTTAGGTGCAGTGAACACGGCATCTGGAGCCTGGAAGGCCAATGGAAGCCACGAGTCCCTGCCCAGGAGGGACTTGATTAAAGGGAATCCTCCCCCACCCCCATAACTGCACCTGCGGAGAGTCAGAAGGTGGTTTTGATGGGATATACCTTGGCTGGTTGAGGGCTTCCGACTCTCAAAGTGGCTTCCCTCTCCCTCAGCTCTTTGCTATTTTCGCCTTCGGGTCCTGCGGCTCCTACAGCGGGGAGACAGGAGCAACAGTTCGCTGCAACAACGAAGCCAAAGATGTGAGCTCCATCATTGTTTTGTTCGGCTATCCCTTCAGGTGAGCAGGAACTGATTCCGACCCCACACAGCCTCTCTCGCTGGTTTGGCAGGACCTGCTTGGTCTCTTCCTCCTCCAGAAACCTAAAGACTTTTTTGCTGAGTGCCACTCCAGGTTCAGATAGAACTATAAGACTTGGGTCCTCCCTGCCCGTTAACAATCTCAGACACACACACACACACACACACACACACACACACAGAATTTCAGACACACTAGCCATACGGAAACATCAAGGAAACTCAAATAGATCATTGTTATAATAATGTTCCAGTCCACAGATGACCATTAGCAGGTGACATAGTTCCTACAGGAAGAACCCTTGCAGTTTGGGATGGAGGTTTCCAGGAGTCGGGGCTAGTTGTTCAGGTCTTTCTTGACCTCCAGCAACCTTCTTCCTGCCTTGAAGGTTAGGGAGCTTGAGCCTAGGGAGGGGAATCCCAACTGTTCAGAGGAGAATCGGGGACAGGGCTCATTTTCTCAGAAAGTTTTAGTACCAACAGCTAAGTTAGGTTAACTATCTTTTGTTTATAACAGAGTGATTTTTTTTCTTTGTCCTGATTTTGTACCATATAGTCTCATGGGGTGGGGGTGGGGGGCGTTCACTAAATAAGGCCTGAGAATGGGCAAGTCCAACCTTAACCTGGCCACCGTGGACCTGTGCTTTCCCAGGGGCAAAATGAAGCTGATCTCCCTGGTGGTTTAACAGTCACCATATCTGGGCAAGGTGGATGACTGTTGGGTAGTGGCTGAATGGGAGGTAGAGTTGGACCAGAATTCCAGGGATGTTCCTGTCTTTTTTTTTTTTTTTTAAGATTTTTTTATTTATTCGTAAGAGACACAGAGAGAGGCAGAGACACAGGCAGAGGGAGAAGCAGGCTCTCTGTGGGGAGCCCGATGCGGGACTCAATCCCAGGACCCCGGGGTCACGCCCTGAGCTGAAGGCAGCTGCTCAACCACTGAGCCACCCAGGCGTCCCTGGGAATGTTCCTGTCTTGACTACAAGGTTGCCTCCAGGAACGACCCTCCCCCCACACCCCTTTCCTTGGCTCTGTAAGAGTCCCGGGGTGGGAAGTAGCACAGGACTACTCCCACAGCAGGGACAGTCCCCTGCCTCCACTGGGAGAGGACTGCCCCGAGCTCAGGATGGCATCCCCTGCCACCTGCAGGTTGAACCGGGTCCAGTATGAGATGCCCCTCTGCGATGATGACTCCACCTCCAAGATCATGCACCTGATGGGGGATTTCTCTGCTCCTGCTGAGTTCTTTGTGACCCTGGGCATCTTTTCCTTCTTCTACACCATGGCTGCGCTGGTCCTGTACCTGCGCTTTCACAACCTCTACACAGAGAACAGGCGCTTCCCACTGGTGGTGAGTGGGCACAGGCCAGAAGGGATGGGCGGGGAAACTAAGGAGATATGCGTTCTGGGACTGAGGCCACATGGAGGGGAGAGGACATCCATATGTGGAACCTCCTGAGTCTCCCACCAGCTCTTTGCCCTTCATACCCTTTGGGTTCTGTGGCTCCCACGGCTCCGAGGACGCCGCCTCTCCCAACCTCCCATCATTTGCTGTGCTCACAGAAAGCATAATAGCATCAAGAAGTAGGCTCTGGAGTCACACTGCCTGGGTTCAAATTCCAGGACAGTCTTTACTAACTGTGCTCTTGGACAAGTCACTTCTCCTCTCCAGACCTCAGTTTCCTCAATATAAAATGGGGATAAGATAATACCTATCTCATAGTGTTTGGGGGAGGTGAGTGAAGCTGCATATAAAATATCTGGTGTAGGGTTAGCTTCAATAAGCGTTAGCTATCATTAATGTTGTTCCCCTTCTACCACCTTCCTATCCCAGGCATGCAAGGTGGAAGGGGTGCCTTAGAGAACCCCATTTGTCTCCTGCAGTCTGCTTTCACACTGCCTTCAGTTGTAGCTGAGCAATGATGATCAGAGGAAAGGCTTGAAGGCGAGGGTGGGGAGTTTAGGCCACCTAGGTTTGGGGGTGACAGTGACTAGCAGCTGTTTTTTTTTTTTTTTTTAGTCTTTTATTTATTTATGATAGTCACACAGAGAGAGAGAGAGGCAGAGACATAGGCAGAGGGAGAAGCAGGCTCCAGGCACCGGGAACCCGATGTGGGACTCGATCCCGGGTCTCCAGGATCGCGCCCTGGGCCAAAGGCAGGCGCCAAACCGCTGCGCCACCCAGGGATCCCTAGCAGCTGTTTTGATAGACTGTTGTCTGACTTCGTTCTGAGGGCCTGGGCAGGGGTAGCCCTGGGTGGCAGGGTTCCTTTGGTGGCAGTGAAGAGATTCCTTAAGATGATCTGGGCTCTTTGAGGCTCCAGGTGTTGGGTAGGATAGCAAGGGGTAGCTGTCCCGGACCCCAAGATCCCAGTGCATTATGACCTTATGACCAGAGGAAAAAAAGTAGACAACGAGAGGGGGGCCTTTCTGAGTGTGTTTCCTGTCCCTCTGCTCCTCCTAGGACTTCTGTGTGACTGTCTCCTTCACCTTCTTCTGGCTGGTAGCTGCAGCTGCCTGGGGCAAGGGCTTGACAGACATCAAGGGGGCCACGCGGCCATCCAGCCTGACTGCAGCCATGTCTGTGTGCCACGGGGAGGAAGCAGTGTGCAGTGCCGGCGCCACGCCCTCCATGGGCCTGGCCAACATCTCTGTGGTGAGACCTGTGACCGCTGAAGGGGCGTCGGGGAGGCAGTGCTATCTCAGGTACCTGGGCCTCGCCCGGTGGCAGGTTCTGAGGGGAACAGACAGGCCATCTCTCCACTGGTATTCCCTGCAACTGGAGCTGGTGACCCCTGCACCTAAGAGTGGCTGCTGGTCCCTGGTTGACCCTGAGAAGACATTTTGCTTTGGGGGGTGGGGAACCTAAGAGCCACGTAGCCTCCTGTTCTTTCCTCCTGTAGTGTCTTCCCATTTCCCTTCTCCCCATGTCCAGGCATGCTCTCTGCGACTGCCTCCCACTCCTCCTGCCTCTTTACAATATGTGTGTGTGTGTGTCTCTGTGCGCGTGCAAGATGTGAAGGGGAGCACAGAGTGTGGCTGGGCTCAAGACTGGGAGCAGACCCGGAGTGAGAAGGGGTTCATTGTCACTCGGGCCTCCAGACTGGAAAGAGGCTCTGGGCAGAGGTGGGTCCAGCTGGTACGCACATGTTTGGCCACCCCAGTTGTTAAGATTGTGGAAATTTTTCCATATCAGTTGGTAAATAGCTGAGCCCTCGAGCTTTTCAAATGTGCCCTCACCTTAGCCCTGCCCTGAAAATGACCTGGAACTCCCCAAGGTCCAGCAACTGAAGAGTTTCATTGCTGGCACACCAGGGAGCCTTCTAGACCTTGCTAGAACCCTGCTGATAGATTTTAGTCCCCAAGAGCTTATTGTAAAAATTTTCACACACACAGTAAAGTTGAAAGAATTTTACAATGAACACCCACACACTCGTCGCCCAAACTGTACCATTAACATTTTACTAGACTCGCTTTATCACATACCTATCTGCCTCTCTTCATCCATCAAACCATCTTATTTTTAATGCATTTTGAAGTTAACTGCAGACATCAGCACACTCCCACCCGAATACATCCTGCTGATAGGCTTTTAAGTATTTTTGAATAAATATTTGAATATGGCCCTGCCTGGGTCCCTGGCCCTAGGAAAGGAGCACCTTGGACAGCTCTGGTCCCACCCACCCTTGGAAAAGGCCCTCAAAACAGTGCTGTGGATAGCGCCACTAGAGCCCTTGCTCCGTGCTCTGTTTTGCATGATGCTTCACTCCAGGGGCCAGATTCTCCTAGTGATCAAGCTACAGCTCAGGTGCATGCTGTGGACAGTTACAGACTTTTACCAGAGAACCCCTAGTGGGCACTGGCATTGAACCCGGCCTCTACATCCCGTCCCCTGAAGTCCAGTCTCCCTAGCCCTCTATGCTCTTCTCCCACCCACCACACGAACAACTCCCTGTTCCCACAATGCTTTCTTTACCATTCTCACAAACTTCTTTGATGTCTTTGCAGCTCTTCGGCTTTATCAACTTCTTTCTGTGGGCCGGGAACTGTTGGTTTGTGTTCAAGGAGACCCCATGGCATGGGCAGGGCCAGGGCCAGGACCAGGGCCAGGGCCCTAGCCAGGAGAGCGCAGCTGAGCAGGGAGCGGTGGAGAAGCAGTAAGCAGCCCCCCATCTGGCTACTCCTGAACAGGACAGCACCTCTTCAACAACCTCCAGCTTCCAAGACCTCCCTCTTCCTTCTCCAACTCCCCTTCCCCCATCATTCTGGGCTTTGAGCTTTGAGACGTCATCGTGGATGGATGGGCATCAGCTGTCAGAAACCCAGGGCAGCCCACCCAGTGGCTTCCTATCCCTCCTTTTACTGAAGCCTCTGGTGGTAGGAGCTCAGTGCTCCTTGTCCACTGCCTGGACCTCAGCATCTTACTTGGGATCTTACTTGTACCTTTACAGCCTCTGAGAACGAGCCTCTACTGCAGGAGAGTTTGGGGCAGGAGACCAGAGTCCTGAGACCGGTTCCTAGCAGCCACTTCTATCAACCTGTCGGCTTCAATAAAAGTCAGGGGGGGAGGGGATTGGCCGGCAGCCTTCTTCCTGGTCTCTTGCATGAAGAGCCCACCAGTGGTTTGGTGGCCCCTCTTCAATGGCTGTCATCTAAGCCTTGTTTCTGCCCTGATCTCCTGTCAGTTGGAGCTCTCCTACTTTTTCCTCTGGCCCCTGCTCACCCACAGAGCCTATCATGTGGGAACCCAAGAGGCCAACTAGCCTAGAAAACAGCTCTGTAGAGGGTCCTGATGAGGCCTGGACTCAGTGGGGAGCAGATATATTGCAACTGGCTTGCAACTTCAAGAAACTGAAGCCAGGAAACTGTCTGGGGAAGCAGTTTCTTCTATTCCCTCAATCCTCCCACCCCTCCAGGCTCTGGCACTTTCTACCAACACTAGAAGCTCCTGACCTTCCTCCCTGTCCTCCTTCTTGGGCTTAGTCTCCCATATCGGACACAAGATGAGGGGTCTAGGAGCATCTCCATCTCAGCCCTCCCTTCCTCCAGCCGCTCCGTCCATCTCCCTTCCCCAGCCTCTTGGGTCTGAGGCATTCAAGATCCTTTTCCATGTCTGTCCAGGCCTTCCTTTCATTCCTGTGGGTCCAGAGAGGGCTTTGGAAGGGCCCAAAGGACCATCACGAGGCTAAGTTGCCCCAGAGCCCCAGGACATGGATGGATGGGCCCATTTCTTCCTCATTTCCCCCAAACCACAATTCCTTCTTTGGCCTCTCTTTCATACTTCTTTGTCTCACCTTCACGAAAGAATGTGGCCTCTCGGTTTGCCCTCTGTCCCTCCCAGGCTCTAACCCTCTCCACCCCAACCCCAGTCCAGGGCAGGCCAATGCTATTGGTGCTTCTTCACTTTGGGACCCAGTTCCATATTTGTCTTTGATGTGTCTCCTCTTTCTGACACCTCCTTCAGTCCCTCTCTGAACCCCAGGGCCTAAGAGTCAATGCTGACTGGGAAAAGGCCATCCAGCTCCTCCCCAACTCGAAGCACTTCAGTCTGCCCTGGCCATCGGGCTGCTCAGGGAAGGATGAAGAAGGATGAAGAATCCAGCCATTTCCCAATCCAGTGCCAATTAACCGATTTATCATCCCAAAGGTGAATGTGCCCTGTGCCAATTTCTCCTCAGGACGGAGACAACCCCTCCAACCTTCTCACCTCCCTAAACACCATTCACAGTGCAGATTACCAGGGTCCCCAGAGGACAGAGTCTTTGACTTTGGGCCAATCATTTCTTCTTTGGGTCAGAGTTTCCCCACTGGACAGGGGGAGTGTGAGATTTACGTCCTCAAATGCTCTAGAACCCTTCAGTGAAAGAATTAGTTTTTTGTTTTGTTTTTAGATTTTGGGGGAAGGGATTTGAGGAGGGAAGAGAGGGGATGGGGTTGAGAGTGTTTCTAAGTCTGAACCTCTCTCTGTCCTGAGCTGTCCCCATGGTTACTCAAGAAAGAGGGGGGAACAGTATTGCCTACAGCTCCAGAGACACAGAGAACAAAGAGGTGACCATTTTTCTTAAGCTGGCCCCTGTGAGGGTCTGTGAGCAGCTTCTACTGGAACTTCGTTTGGATTCTGTATATGTATTTATAATTTATTTGAAATGTGATGGATAAAGTGTTCTGATTTGGGGGCTGAAGTTAGCAACTGGCCCTTGAGCTAGGGGAAGGGGGGTGGGGTGGGTATGCACTCCTGCCAAGGACTCCTAGCCCAGAACTCTTCCTAGAGCAGAGAAGGTTCTTTCTCCTCCTCAAGAGGCCGGCTTGTTCTCATCCAGAAGGGCCTTGATTTAGGCTATGGCCTCATTTTCCGTGACCACCCAAAGAGGAAAGGCTACTTCACCTCATTACCTCCAGATGTCTGGGCTAGGCCAACTGCTGAGGGCAGAGCTGTTCTCATAGGACTCATGTCCCCTCCAGTCAGGGCTGGCACCAATGCATTGCCTGGTGGGGCCTGGAGTAGGGGACTGAGTCTGGTTTCTCCAGATTACAGGAGGCCAACAGGCAGGGAACATGCCCTCTGCCCTACTAAATGCTGACCCTGCCAGGGTGCCCGCCAAGGACCCTTTCTGAATTTGCGTTCCCTCCAGTATTATGATCATAGGTCTCCTACTTCTGGGATTGAGGATCGGGGTGGGAGGGAGAATGTTGCATGTTGTTTTCTGGTGCTTGTTATTACACATTTGAATAAACAGTGCTTCAAAGCATTTGCCATAAAGGAGCCAAGACTAGAACCCTTCCAGGGATTTTTTTTTTTCTCTTCCTACCATTGCTTTAGGTTCTTGGACAAATGTCAGCATTTCTACCAAAACATTATTCTACTCCTCTCCACTCTGCATCCCAAGCAGTAGAGTCTGAGTTTTTCCTCTTTTGGTGGCACCAGTTAGTTCAAGGCAAGTAGACTCATTAGAAAATTTGAGCAAACTCAAAAGGCAAGAGACAGTGGCTTCCACAGTGCTATTTCCATTTGCTCTTCTAAACTTCCTGTCAGGAGGTGAGGGCCATATGCCTTGCCCTTTTAACTATGAAGGTTCTTTCTGAACAAACTTGCACCTCTATATCCCTTGCCCTTCTTACAGGCTACCCTTACATTCCCTAGAAAAAACACATTTGGACACAATGTTAAATTCAATTTCAACAAGTTCCTGGACACCCCCCTCCCCCAATCTGTGGCTCTCGGGTTAAGAATCTCTGCCCTCAGAGATTATCTTCCTAGTACTTAAACATTCCCTGGGTGAAAGTGAAAAGAAAGTCTGAGTTCTTGAAGTCACAGACCTTGACTTACTTGCCTCCAATTTGGTTTCCTTTAGCTGAAGGAATGAATCTGGGGTGAGCTGTGAGGGTTGAAGAGGGAAAAGAGGACTAGTATCTCTTTTCTGATGTGATGGGGGGACAGGCTTTGTCTCTTGGTTGTGGGAGGGTGGGAAGAAATGTTATCAGCTGAAAAGAAGAAAGAGGATGATTAAGGTATTTTCCAGGCCTTAGTAAGGAAAATGACAGATCTGATGAGAAATCTCCCTATGCCTAGGCTCTGGTAGCAGCCCTTCCAACAGAGAAAATATTCATTAGAAAAAGGAAGCCAAAGTGATGGATGGAGTCAGGGTCCAGCCAGGGTTTGGGAAGAGGCGGTACAGGGTATCGATCGCAGTTCTCAGGAGGAGAGAAGGATCAGCAGAGATGCTGCAAAGACCAGCAGCCTCGGGGCCGGCTCTGGCTCGGAGACAGCCTTCTGTCATCCTGACAGGTGATCCTGATCAGCTCATCTAGGTCCTCCCAAACCCAGACAACGCCACCCCAGC
This sequence comes from Canis aureus, assembly GCF_053574225.1. Lineage (NCBI taxonomy): Eukaryota > Metazoa > Chordata > Mammalia > Carnivora > Canidae > Canis > Canis aureus. The sequence continues at coordinate 35,241,978 of NC_135618.1, forward strand.
CCTCTAGACTGCATCAGGGCACCGTGGGTGGCCCACAGAGGAGGCACAACACGGGAGCCGAGGACCCTCCCCCACTCCAACCCTTGTGTCCTTCAGCACATCCAACAGACTCCCTCCCCTTGCCCTTCTGATTCACAGCGCCCACCTCCCTGCACCTACCCTATTCGATCTACGGGGGAGCGAAGTCGCTTCTTGACCGCCAGCCCGGGAAGGGGCGCCAGCCAGCTGGCGGAGGCACGGCTCAGAAGGGCTCTCGGGCAGAGAGAGGGCTGGGGCTGGGGGTGCAGGGAGCTTGCGGGAGCGGGCTGGTAGCACAGAGAGTGGGTGCACAAGGGTTAAGAGAGGGGGTCCCGGGCCTTCGGTCTCTTCGCCCCCCGCAGTTGTGCATTTTGGAGGGGCTCTGGCTGCAAGCTCGGTAGGCAACAGCGCCCCCCCAAGACTACACTTCCCAGAAGGCTGTACGAGAGGGAGCGCGAGGGGCCGACGAGCCGTGGCGCGCTTGCGCAGAGCGTGAGCTGGCGGGGGGAGGGGGAGGGGAGGCGTGCCCGCGGCGGGGCGGGGGGGCGGGGGCCGCGCGGCGGAGGCGCCGGGGCGGGCGCGCGTCCGCGGCGGTGATGGCGGTGCGTGAACGCGCGGCGGCAGCAATGGCCGCTCTGGAGCGGCGGGTGCCGAGTCTCGATGACTTCGCGGGACAGAGCTGGAGCTCGTGGGTGGAACGGGCCGACCTGCCCGCGGCCGACGGTGAGTGAAGCCCCCCTCGAGTCCGGGGACCCCATCACCGTCTCCCCTCCCCCCCTCCGGGCCCCCGCCGGCAGAGGGGAGCCGCCGACGGGAGCCGCCGTCCGGCTCCGCGGCCCCCCAAACAAAGGACCCGCCGGGTCCTAGTGCCCGCCCGCTCATCACCTTCGCGCCTCCGGGTCCTAGCGCCGGCCCACCGCCCGCAGCCCACCCTGCCCACCTCTGCCTCTACCGGTGCCCGGCACCTGCCCCCACGTCTGCTTGCCTTTATCTCTCTCTTCGCCTGCTGTCCTCTAGCTTCCGCCCCTCCTGCACCTGCCCAGGGCTTTCCCCGTCCGCAACAGCCCTCTCCACGTGTTTCCCACGCACCCCACTTCTGTGCCCCCCTCCCACCCCCCTTGTTCCTTCGCCTTCTGCCCCGCACCTCCTGCTCCGTTACGGCGTTTGGGCCTGCGGGTTGCAGTGCTACTGGACCCCCGCCCCCTCCGCTTTAGTTCGTCGGTCCATCCATCTATCCATCCTCCCTTCCTCCCTCCTTTCGTCCATCCATCCCTCTGTGCCTCCAACCCTCAGTCCTCTCCCGGGCCTCTTGCCCTGCCTCTTGGCTCTCTCCCCTGACACCCACCTTCTCTAGGCCCCCGAGTGCCTTTGGTAAGCTGGCTGACAGCCCCTTCTGCTGATCTTTGTCTCCTGGGCCCCAGGGGGCACCTGGCCTCGTGGCCTTTGGGGTGACAGCAGGCATCACAGCCCTGAAGAAGTTTGCAAGTGAGAAGAGGTGGAGGAGGAGACCGCATGGAGCCGTCTCTGATGACACTTGTTCTCCTCTGAGACATCCGACTCCCAGCTCAGCTCTGCCCATCACTGCATTTTAAGGGACTTAAGAGTGGGAGCTGCCCCTTGTCTCTTGCCTGCCTAACCCACTACCCCTCGTATACAGAGATTATGTAAGACTGTCAGTGATCTTCTCATCCTAGAAAGGGGCAAATCTGTTGGTAGGTGTTAGAAGCACATCTCAGTGGAAGCCCAGGCCACCCCAGGACTGCCCCATGCTGGGTGGGCAAGGATGGGGCCATTGTCAGGGTCTGGGTGCTTTGAGAACCGGAAATGGAATCAGACGGGTTTGGTGACTCAGAATTGATTTTTTTTCCAAGGGACAGGGAGGGGGCATAGAGGAGGGAGGGGAGAGGAGTAAGGTAGGGGGATGGGGGAAAGAGCTGCTTTGCACAGCTAAGATGTTTTTGTCATCAACCCAGAAACTGAGGTAGAAGGGCAACCCTTGCCCAGAGCCCTCCTAAGGAGGGGAGGGGCTTGCATAGGTGACCAAAGGGACTTTGAGGATGCCAGAGGACCCCCCCAGCCAGACAGCAGTTTCTCTTCTCAGGATGCTCTGTGACCATCCTGTCAGCACAGGACCTCAGAAGCTGGGTGTAACTTTGTCAGTACCAGGGTAACCCAGGTGGAACAGAATAGCATTCATGGGGATGGGGACCTGGGAGGGTACCTGTTTGGCACGGCACAGAGTAGCAGAAAGGACGCATCAGAGAAATCTCCAAAGAAGGGACTTAGAGATTTGTAGTAAAATATGTTAAGGATCGTTTCCCATTTAAATGGGGAAGCGGGCCCAGAAAAGAGATCATATTTATTCACAATCGCCCAGTAGTTTGCAGTGGAGCTGGGAATCGCACCTTGGAGTGAAGGGTCCATAAGAAAGGTGACAGGATCCTTCCTAATGGGGTCAGGCCATTCCAGAGGTAGCAGGTGAAGGAAGAATGGGCACTTGAGAATGACCTGCTGAAAGGCACTGTAAGCGGTCCTGAGCACCAGATCCTGAGCACCAGAAGCGTGTTAGGGACTGTGGGCTCCTGCTGCTCTGCTGCCAGGCCGCTGCCGCTTGGGTAGGAGATGGGGCTTCTGGGGTGGAGGTGTTCCTTCTGAGCTGTGTTTCTCCTCTAGGGGCTGAGTTGGAGGAGAGTAACAAAAACACGAAGAAGTTGGATGCCATGACCCTCATTAAAGAAGGTGGGAGTTGACATTAGGCTGGGGCCTAGGGCAGACAGGACCACCTTCCTCTCTTCCAGCATATCCCAGGAGGTAGCTGCTTGAAGCAGCAGGCCTGGGGAGCCTCACTTTGCTAGATCTGAGTCAGCCCATTCACCTACCGCCTGTGACCTGTTGTGGGAGATCCTAATCATAGGTGATTGGGCTCACTCACCCAACAGCTCCTTCTTAGATGAATCTCTAGAAGCTGAGAGCATGCAGCATAAAGCTTGTCATGTCAGCTGGGAGGGGGAGGTGTCTTCTGCGCGGGGTGGGTGGGAGTGCTGTCTGACCTTACAGGGAAACCCCTGGGATCCCCAGCCCCAGTGATGAGGGCTTCTTCATTGCAGACATGTCCATCTTCGGGCACTGCCCTGCCCATGACGACTTCTATTTGGTTGTGTGTAACCACTGCAGCCAAGTGGTGAAGCCTCAAGCTTTCCAGAAGCACTGCGGTGAGGCGAGCCCTAGGGAGGAGACAGAGGGGACAGGGGAAGGTGGAACATGGGCCTCTGAGGAAAGGGTCAGTTGGGAGGTCATGTGGGTAGCGCGGGGAGGCCTTGGGGGGGGTCAGAAGGTCCTGGGGGTGGCTTCAGAGGATCGTGGCGGGTCAGGGTGCTTGTTTGAGCAAAGTTGTAGCATCTAGGGGAATTAGTGGAAGAACTAAGAGGTTCAGCAAGGTGAGTCCTAGAATTTTGAATCTTGAAGGCTCATGCAAGGGGAAAGAGGGCAAATTTAAAATCTTAGGCTTGGAAAATTCCAGACTTTGTATCGTGAGTCTGTGGCCAGGGTTAGGAGGTTGGGGGAGGAGCCAGTTGATACCACTCACCTTTTTTTTTTTTTGTTTTGATACCACTCACCTTGATTACTCTCTCCACCTCCTGGTGACAGAAAGAAGACATGGGCCCCTCAGCAAGCTTTATGCCCGGGCCCCACCCCCACCTCCAGCCCCTGCCAGCTCTCAGAAATGCCATGTAGTGAATGGGCAGGGCCCAGCTTGTAGGGCCCCAGGTTCCACCAAAACCTCCTCCAGGGAGAAGGGCCAGGGGTCCCGGAGCCGTGGCCACCAGCCTCCTGAGAAGACACAGAAGGACAACCTCTGGTAAGGAGAGGCTGGAGACTCCCTGAGACCAACCTTGACCCTGACCCTAGCCCAGGGAGGGGTTAATACAAATGGAGGCAGCCATGGGGCAGTGGGGGCTGCTCACAGCAGGAGGCAGCCATTCTCTCTGCAGCTCCCTTCCAGGTGCTCCAAGGAATATGGGGTCCCCTTTCCCCATGTTCTGCACCCCTGCTATAGCCCACCCAAGTTCAAGGGCTGGGAAGGAGATGGCTCTGGGCTAGAGTCCAGGGCCCAGGCCCAGCCCCCCTGCCCCCCAGCCCACACCCTCTCTCCGTGTGTAGCCTTTTCGTGCCTGTGGTGAATCTGGAGAAGATGTCCAGTCTCCCGAAGCCCGATGGACATGGAATCAGGGTGGCCCCGCCCTCTGCTTTCCTCAGCCAGCCTGGTGGCCTCACCAAGGACTCCCCTGGAAAAACTCCCATGGCACCCCCTTCTAAAGAACCTCCTGGGAGAGAGAGCATCGAGATGACCCCCAGTGAGGGCCCCAGTCACCGGGCTGAAGGCAGCCCCCCTGAAAAGGAGCCTGGTGGGGCCAGGCTGACCCACAAAACCCACCGGAAGATGGCCCGTGAGTAGTCCTGGTCTTGGGAGTCAGGAAAGTAGAGTGGGGACCCCTTTGGACTGCTTAGTCCTTGGACTAGATGGAGGGGGGTCAGGAAGGAGCGGTCCTGGCCATCACTGGTTGCCAGGGTGCAGGAGCCCCTGGTCACCGCTTGATGTGGACATACACTTGAACTCCTTGCTGTCTAGGAAGCTTCTCTCCAGCCCAGGTGTCCTGCTCAAAGCTAAGGGACCTTAAGCCCAAGTGGGTGAAGGTATTCTTTCTCACCCTGGGCTGTTGACCTTTATCTCTGTCCTCAGCTAGATCCAGGGCATCAGACCCCTCCCACAGCTGGTTTCCCTGGCATCTCAGATGCCTATGGCTGCTTTTGTTTATTGATACGTGTTGCCCTGTTGTGGACTTGGAGTGTCTTCGCCAGGAGTGCCTAGGCTGGGAGTGGGGACGGGGATGGTTCTTGTGTCCAGCAGAGAGTTTCTGTCTGATGCCCAGAGGAGTTTCTCTAGAAGGCTGCATCCCTGGACTTGAAGGCCAGAGGTTCTTCTGCCTTAGGCCCAGCTCTTCTCCCTCGGGCCTCCTGGAAATGGCCTTGGGGGGTCACGGGAACTGTTTTCCCCACAGGGAAGGAGTGCGACCTCAACAGGCAGTGTGGGGTAATAAACCCAGAGACCAAAAAGATCTGTACCCGGCTGCTGACCTGCAAGGTAATCTGAGTCCCACTGCACAGTGAGGGGGACAGCAGAGACCCGGACCCTGGGCAAGGAGAGAAACTGCAGTGTTATCCAAGATTCGGCTCAGGGCCTGGGGGTAAATTCCAGGTGAGGCTAGAGGAGAGGAAGTGCCCCCCAGGGGGCCCAGCATGGGAGCTTTAGGCAGATTGCCCCACTCCAAAGGAAGGTTCTGGGCCTGTGCAGGTGTGAAACAAAGACACACGAATACACCCAGGAACATGCGCACACGCCCCTCTGCTTGCCCAGGGGAGCGCACTGCCGCCCCGCGACACTGCTCGGCTCACACACCCTCCCTACCCTTCACCCTGCTCTATTCTAGATCCACTCGGTGCACCAGCGCCGGGAGGTCCAGGGCAGAGCCAAGGACTTTGACGTGCTCGTGGCAGAGCTGAAGGCCAATTCCCGCAAAGGGGAGTCTCCCAAAGAGAAGAGCCCAGGGCGCAAGGAGCCGGCTCTTGAGCGCCCCTCCCAGGAGCACCCCTCCTCAGGCCAGGCTGTGGCAGCGGCCACCCCCAGCAGCACCTTCTCTGCTCGTGCCAAGCAGACCTACCCGTACTGTGCACTGCCCAGGTACGTCCAGGGTCCAGTCCCCCACCTGGGGACACTTGGCCCCAAGCCACCCGGGACCCCGGGAGAGAGGTCCAGGGAGTCTCACTCTGCCCCAGGCTGGGGGGGGGGGTGACACCTGGGGCCCCTGGCCATGGCGCGGAGGTGGGCGACTGCTGCTCCTCACCAAGCATACCGCCGTACCTCAGGCTCTCCGTAGGGTGCCGGTGCCCATACCCGGGATAAAACCATGTGCCCAGCTGCTTCGCACAGGCCAACACTCGTACCTGGGGAACCGAAAGGGTCAGGGTCCTGGGTGAGGCAGTCCTACCGCGTATTCATTCACTGGCCCCTTCGTGTGCAGAGGCTGCGCCGGAGCCCGGGGAGAGCCTGCCTGGCCGAAGGAGACACACACGCATCTCTGCCTGTAACACAAGGGGCAGACCCGAAACAGGCTCAGCTCACAGACAGGCTCACAGGAATATGTGATGCAAGAAGGGGGTTGAGAGAATTGACTGGGCTGACCAGAGCTGGGTGCAGTTAAACTCAGAAGATGCTCTGGAGGAGGCGAATCTGGAGCAGATTTCCCACCCCATCCCCGCCCCTCAGGAGGCAGGGCCTGGGAAGTGAAGGGGCTGGGGAGAGGATCCCTTGGGAGCCGTGGCCCCTGACCCTTCTGGCTCCTACTCTGTGAGCTCTGTGGTTCCCTTCCTTCCTATCCTTCCTCTCTGGCTCACTGCCCAGCAGGGTGTCTGCCCTGGCTTTTTGAGCTTGGCGGGTTCAGGGACACCCCCACCCTGACCCACTCCCGTCTCATCGCCCTCACATCCCCTTTGGCCCTTCCAGGTCCCGGGCCTCCTCTGAGAGTGAGTTGGATGATGAAGGCCCCTGTGGTGGTGATGGGGACCCAGGCCTGTTCCCCTTTCCCCTGCCCCGGGGTGGGGCCCAGGCCTCCAGCGAGGAGAGTGAGGAGGAGGGGACATCTGAGGACCTCCACCTCCCCCCTGACTGCCATTATGCAACCCGGCCCCCGCGGCCACAGGCGGTAAGGACCTGGGGCAGGGACCTGGGGCGGGGGGTGGCCCAGCCCTCCTGGCCCACAGTGTGGGGAGGAGGTCAGATCCTCTGCACAGGAGCCCTCCCTGCGTCCCAGGCCCCACTAACCGTGCACCTTCCTTCTGCCTTTAGTTCTGCACCTTTGGGAGCCGGCTGGTGAGTCCAGGATGCTACGTGTTTAGCCGCCGGCTGGACCGGTTCTGCTCAGCACTGAGCTCCATGCTGGAGCGGCACCTCAGCTCTCACATGTGGAAGTGAGTCTCTCCGGCCCAGAACCACCCTCCCTAGTCCCCCGGGGCCCGGATGTACGTGGGCTTCAGAAGCCCTCGTTCTCACACACCTAGAGATGCGGTTTGGCTGTTTGGCAAGACCCCAGATAGAATGAAGGAGAGGTGGGAAGCTGACAGGCCGAGGCTGGGCTGAGGCAGGGCATGAGTGGGTGGTGGGGGAGGGAATCCCGACCCTTACCCATCGCTTCCAGTACCTTCTGGGTGACTAGGCATAGGGGACAGCCAAACTGAAATTTGAAATGAGGTTCTTAATGGGTCTCTGTAGCCCTCCATTCCTGCCTACCCGCTGTGCTTTCTTCCTGACCCTCAGTTCCACGGTCTCCCAGCAGATGGCAGCAAGGCCAGGGGCTCTGTGGGCCATTTCTAGGTGGGGCAGAGGCGGAGGTTGGTGGGGAGGTCCTCTTGTTTGCAGGGTGGCGTCACAGCGGAGCTCTTTTTGCTGCAGGAAGATCCCACCGGCAGCGGAACCTCCATCCCACCCTGTCAGCTCCCCACTCTCTGCTCCCCTGAGCCCATCCTCTACGGGCAGCTGCCCCCGCCTCCCAGGCCCACCCCCCAGACCTGCCTGCCCAGCCTCCACGTCCCCCGCCAAGGACAGCCTGGTCCCCAGCTACCCTGCCGGCTCCCCCAGTGTGGCAGCCGCCTGCAGCCAGGCAGAGTGCACGGGCGGGAGCCAGGCCATCACCTCACCACTGCCTGCCAACACGCCGTCCCCATCCTTCAGCAAACTCCCACCATCGAAGGCTAGCAAGTCATCCAAAGGCAAGGACGGGCCCGAGGCAGAGGCCCCTTCTCGAAAGCGAAAGTTATCCCCAGGCCCCACCACTTTCAAACGGACCTGCATCCTGGAGCCCTCTGGCAAAGGCAAACCCTCCGGCTGCCGAGGCCTCTCGGCCAAGACTAAAACAGCCCTGGGCGTGGGGCTTAATGGGACGGTGGGGCCAAGAGTGAAGCGGGCAGGGCCGCTGGACTGTCGGGCTTCCCCTCATCAGGCCCCTGCACCCGTCAAGGCTTCTCAGCTGGACAACCGGGGAGCGGCTGGACACCCAGCCAAGGCCCTGCCAACCAATTGCCTCTCTGAGGAGGAGGTAGCCAAGAAGCGGAAAAACCTGGCCACTTACTGCCGGCCGGTGAAGGCCAAGCACTGCCAGGCCGGCACCCCTGCCGATGCGGCCTGCCCCGTGCGCCGCAAGAAGCCGGGTCCTGCCGTGGCCTTTGAGGAGAAGTGTTCCACACTGAAGGTACCAGCCCAGCTCCCTGGAGAGCATGGGCAGGGAGAGATGAGGATGGATGAGGGTAGAGCGCACAGTGGGAGCCTGGCGCAGAGAAGGTGCTAAGGCAATGTTTGTGCGGGGAAGGGATGAAAGGGGAAGCTGAGAGAGTCCTGGGCCGCCTTCTCTAGGCAGAGGTAGGTCAGCTCTTTGAAAGGTGACCCAGCTTTTGCTTGATGGGCCCTCCCCTCTCTCTCCCTTGAGCTACGGAGAGGCTGCCTCTCCTCTGCCCCCACATCTGCTTCTGTTGTAATGAAAGGGCCACTTTTTGAATCGGCTGTTCCTCACACCAGGAACTGGAGCTCCCTCTGTCCCCGAAGGAAAGGAAGTTGGACTTCATGAACTCTGATGGGAAAGGTTTGGGCAGGGGCGTTGAACTTGGGTCCCCGAGCCATGGCCTGATAGGCTGGGTGGCAGGGTGGGTGGGCCACTCTTGTTCCTTGGTTCTGCTTCTGGGCATCAGGGCCTGGAAAGGCAGGGACACCACCCAAGTCCACGTATGCCTATGTGCCCACCTTGCACACGTGCCCACTTCCAGGATTTCAGGTGTCAGGCTAGTCCTCCAGGGTTTCTGGTAAAGCCAGCAGCCAGGTTTATGTGCCTCTTCTGGTGGGAGCCCCAGAGCAGCATGCTATGGGCTGTCTGTATGATCTCATCCTGGAGGGACTTCCTGATAGTGAGAAGGGGATGGATACTCTTCTGGTGTAGGCACGGGCCAGATGCATACCCGGTCCTCGGGCACCTGCATGAGTAGCAAGTCGGACGGTGCCCCACATGTGTGCGCATGTGCATGCGGATGTTCTCAGGCTGTCCCTGCTCGGCTGGCCTTCATCTGTCCCCTCGTCCAGCTGTCATCATCAGCTCCGCCAGGAGGAAAGCAAGCTTTAGCTCTAATGGCCCACAGTCCACTGGGTAGGAGGACTGGTAGGCCCCCAGCCTGATGGTGTCTCTTGCCTCTTGTCTTCCTGCAGTCTAAAGCCCATTAACAAGAAAGTGCCTGCCCACTGCGATGGAGCCGCCAGCACCTCCTCCCCTCCAGATCCGGGCCCCAGGCTGCTGCCGCTTTTTATAACTTTATATTATTTTTTTTAAGAAAAAAAACTCTTTAAAATACCTCAAGACTGTCTCCCTGTTCTGTTGCTGCTAAAGAAAATGTAAAAACAGAAACATAGAAAAGGAAGGAAAAGATGTAATAAAATGAGTATCCTTGCTGTCCCCATCCGCACCCCAGGAGGCGAAGATGATAGGCAGCCAGACTCCAGCTCCCAGCGCCTGCCTGCAGAAGTCTCTTATGCTCATATATTTTTGTCCTTTTAAATGGTGTGGGGATGGCTGGGATTTGTGTCCTGCGGGAGTCTTCCCTCCAGAGAGGATGATGAGGCATATGGCTCTGTGTGAGCAAGGCTCACGAGAATCTTTATCCCAGAAATGACCCTGGTCCCACTGGGAAGGGAAACTTGATGGGTGGGGAGGTGGGGGCACACCTCTGGCTCTACTCTCAGGTCTCTGCCCTGAGGGTCTGTGGGCATCAGTCTGGGCCTTCTTGCCCTCCGGCAACACTGGGCCTCCGTGCTATCTCTCAACCCATTGCCTCAGTCTCTTCCACTGTTGCTGCCCTAACCACCTCTCACTAGCAGCTTTGTTTTCTCAACCACTAGGGGAGCTCGAATGGAGTTGGTAACCGCTCTAAGGATGTCCATGATTTTCGTGGACAGCCTGTTTTGGTCTCTGTCCCAGGCCTGTGGGTTTGCCCTTCAGGAAGGGGTAGAGAGTCCCTCCCAGGTAGGCCTTAAGCTGCACCACACCTTTCTGGAGGCAGGAAGGAGAAAGGTATGATCGCTTACAAAACTTCTGGCGTGGGAGGCAGCAGGAATGTGGGAGGTCCTGGTCCCTCCGGATCACCTGGCTCCCCAGGGCTGAGCAGATGGTGTGGAGGTGGGAAGGCCTGGGGGTGCCCTAGTTCTTCCGTTTCTCTCACTGGCGACTGGCGTGCTGATAGGGGATGAGACTGTTGTTGCATCTCCCGCCTTGGGTCCTCCAAACCTGAGCTCACCAGCACCAGCTGGTTTCTTCTCCTCCAAACCTGAGCTCACCAGGCACGAGCACGATTTTTTGACCTGGTCCTTACCTTTCAGTCTCCTTGCTTTTCGGCAGGGAGGACACTTACCCCCTTTACAAGACAGAAGAAGGGACGGCGGGGGGAGGGTGTGAGCCGAGAAATTCAGAGTTTCTAGAAGACCGTTCAAAAAGCACTGGTTTCACACTCTCGGTTCAGTGCACGAAGTCGGTCATTGGGGTTTGGGTGGGATCAGTTGCCCTAAGTGTCATTTCCATAGGCTACTTGAGACGTAAGCCCTCGCGGGCAGGAAGGTACAGTGAGGCAGGGGCCGCCTGCCGCCCGGCGCCCTGGAGCCCCCCGCGCCCTGGGGCCGGCGCGCTTTCCCCCCAGCCCCCAGGGGGCGCTGTGGGCGAGGCCGCCGTGCTGCCGCCGCGCCCGGGGGAGGGGCCTCTCCCGCCGCCGCCGCCGCCGCCTCAGCGATCGCAAACCCGGAAGACGCGCCCCGGCGGCTGGGAGCGGGAGCCCGCCCGGCCATGCAGCCCCTGGAGGTGGGTCTGGTTCCCGCTCCGGCGAGGGAGCCGAGACTGAGCCTCTGGCTGCGGAGAGGCAGTGGGATCTTGGCGCACCTGGTGGCTTTGGGCTTCACCATCTTCCTGACCGCGCTGTCCCGGCCAGGCACCAGTGAGTGCGCGGGGCGGGGCCTGGCGGCCGGGGGCGGGGCCGGGCGGCCGGGGGCGGGGCCGGGGCGGGGCCGGGGCGGGGCCGGGCGCCTCGGTCCCTGGAGGGGCCCGGCGGGGCTCAGGGCGTGGTGGGGCGGGGCCCCGCGAGCTGGCGGGGCGCTGTGGGTGCTGGGCCGCAGAGGCAGAGCCCCCTGAACTCACCGGTTCAGCAGAAGCGGAGCCCCTCGTGGAGGATACAAGGAGGCCAAGGGCCAGTGTAGGGCCGAGCTGAGCTGGAGCTGCGGGAGGGGGAGCCCAGGCCAGACCTGGTGGATGGTTCCCCCTTGGTTGCTCACCGTAAGCCCCACTGGCAGCTCCACTTCGCACGAGTTGCTGATTGGGGCGGCAGCAGGGCGCCGACCTTCCCCGTAGCCGGAGTCTCGGGCTCCCGCCAGCCGCAGGGCAGAAACCTGGCGCCCGGCTGTCAGTCTGTTCTCTTTGATTCCTAGGTCTTTTCTCCTGGCACCCTGTATTCATGGCCTTGGCGGTGAGTTTGGGCTTCCTTTCTGCCCCTGATTTGCTTGGTATGCCCCTAGGGAAGCATCCAGCCTTCCTAAGGCCCAGAGACCAGGGGGAGAGGATGAGGGCCCCATCTTCCCCTGCAGCTTATGGTTGGGAGACATGGAAGGCTGGGCTGTAGTTAGTGTCCGTGGCTGAGGGGAGTTGGGAGGCCGTGGAAGACGTTTCTTCTCCTCTAAGACCTGAAAGGAGGAAGTAGAAGTGGTGTCCAGTCACCTGCCCCCACCCCCAACTCCAGCCCCACGAAGTTCAGGAGGAGGTTTAACACTTGCTAAAGATTTGCTTAACATGGGTCAGGAAATGGGAGCCCCGCCTGTGGAGGAGGTGGGCATGGCTGTGGCCTGAAGGAGGACCTCACTCAGCTGTCCATTCCTGCCTGTGCTCAGACGCTGACCCTGACCCGAGGCAGGAGGTCCTGGGGGAGTTCTTTAGGCTCCCTGCTGAGGAGTGTGGAGGAGTGCAAGCACGACCTCCTCCTAGGCCTCCAGGCCGGGCCTGCACTCACTGGCCCTCTCCTGTGTTCACAGTTCTGCCTCTGCATGGCTGAGGCCATCCTGCTCTTCTCGCCTGAACACTCTCTGTTCTTCTTCTGCTCCCGAAAGGCCCGGATCCGACTCCACTGGGCGGGACAGACCCTAGCCATCCTCTGTGCGGCCCTGGGCCTGGGCTTCATCATCCTCAGCAGGGCCCGCAGTGAGCTGCCCCACCTGGCGTCCTGGCACAGCTGGGCAGGGGTGGTGACGCTGCTGGCCACGGGTGGGCAGGCGCTGTGCGGGTCCTGCCTTCTCTGTCCCCGAGCAGCCGGGGTGTCCAGGGTGGCTCGCCTCAAACTCTACCATCTTACTTGTGGACTGGTGGTCTACCTGACGGCTACGGTCACGGTGCTCCTGGGCATGTACTCAGTGTGGTTCCAGGCCCAGATCAAAGGTACAGCCTGGTACCTGTGCCTGGCACTGCCCCTCTATCCTGCCCTGGTGATCATGCACCAGATCTCCAGCTCCTACTTGCCAAAGAAGAAAATGGAAATGTGAGTTTCTCCAAACTCTGAATGCAGGTGGGACACTTGCCTTGGACTTAAAGGTTCCCATTGGTGCGCTTCAGGGGATCCACTTCAGAAGTGGTAGGGTTTTTGTACCTCTTAGCTGGGCCAGGGGCTGCAGAAACCCAAACTGCTGTTGCTGATGGTGACTCCGATGGGGAAATCTGCTGGGTGCCCATAGAAGGTGATGGGGGGCCTTGCTCCTGAAGCCTCTACTCTTGTTGGGAGACAGAAGTGTCGGGTGGTGGTAGTGTTGGTGTTCGCAGTCATTTCTTGCCTGTGTGGCTGATGGGCGGTTGGGTTCCAGTAATTTATGAACAATAGCAGTAGTACTTTGGGTAGAGTATGGAGAGAGACCACGGGTTATGGTTCTTGTAGGCTCTACTGGGCAGCCTTAGGCAAGTCACATGTCTTGGGACCGGTTTCTGCATCCGTGTCGCAGGTGAGTGTTTCTAAACAATCTCCAACATTCAGTGTCTGTCAGATGGATGCCACAGAACACTCTTCCTGCTCTGGACCATGGGCTGGACCACTAAGCAGACTCAGGATGTTATTGTCACATTCATTATCCCCCTGTCCCTCATGGCCCTCCAGGAATAATCTGCTGATTGGGCTCCTGGACCTAGGGCACAGGGGGTCAGGCACTGTGGAGAGAAGGGTCCCAGATGAGGCTCTCTTGAACTCCAAGACTTTAATAAAGGCACTAAAGTCACTTTAAAGCTTTTGAAGGAGCAGAAGGGCGTTAGCCTCAGCAAGCCTGTGGCTCCGGGCAGGGCTTCTCAGCTCAGTTGAGAACTTCCTTCGCCCCACCTCAGATTCTGGACTTGAGGACCGCAGCACATGGGGTGGTGCCTTTCCCTGCCATGTGTTCTGGGTTGCATAGTAGTCCTGAGCATCTCGTAGTCATCCTTAGGCTCGGGCTCTTGCCTTAGCACGTAGCTCTGTGGAGGTATTCCAAAGCTTTTAGAACAAAATAAAAGCTAAAGAAGTGGGGTAGGGCTTTTCTGATCGAGGAAAAACAAAGTCTCCCTGGTTCCCCTTCTCAGCCAAGCTTTTCTCAGTTGCTGTCTCTTTTCAGCTCTTTGGCCCAGGAGGGGGCTAAGTGTGGTGCCAGCTGGCAAAAAATAAAAGCGCTGGGCCCTCTTGCCTGCAGAGACCCTTCCTTGTTCCAAACTGAAGGTAGTTCCCCAGCTGCCCTCAGTGGTGAGCTGGATGCCAGACTGGTTTGGTTGGGGAGATGCACCGCCGTAGATTGTGGCAAGGATTGAAGACTGCCACACCAGGAAAGCTGGTGTCGAGGCAGGTAGACAGCTCAGTGGAAGCTCTGGGAGGCCTGGGTGTTGGGGCTGGAGCTCCTGGTCCCAGGAGCAGGGCAGGTGTTCCTAGGTGGCAGTAATTTCGATGTCTTAGGTCCTCCTAAGATTTAAGACCTCCGTCTCTGAGTGGCTCAGAAACCAGGAGGTTGGTATGGTTTAACAATCCGGCACTGGGAACTGCAAGGACAGAAGTATCCTCTGAGTGGATCTCACTGGGTCAGATGGCATCTTCCAGGGGCATGTAAAGGGGGTCTCTGCTCTTCAGGTGATTACACCTGTCTCACTGTCACCTCTCCGCTCTCAGGCTACCCAGTGTGGTCTAAACTTGGGAGAGGTGGTTTCTGGGGCTGCCTGAAGGGCATTCTTATCCAGGGTCACTTTGCTCAGGGACTCCCGTCTCCCCCCCCATCGCAGCCAGTGCTGGGAGTGTCACTGTCTCCAGCAGGGCGTCAGGTCCGGGTGAGGTTCACCAGCTTTTGCGAGCCGGGCAGCCAGCGCCACAGAGCCCAGCCTGCCGGAGGTGTTGGCTGCTGCCAGGTGGTGCGGGGGCCGCGGCGGGCGGCGGGCTGACAGCCGGTGGTTTGCGTGGGCTGTGCCAGCTGATGTCTATTCCCAGCCCTGGGAGGAAGGGGGACGTCATTTATGTTCTGCAGGAGGAAGGGGGCCCCAGCTGTCACCTCTCTGACCGGGAGGCCTGGGGGGCAGGGGCACAGGGCCAGGAGGGGCACAGGTGGTCTTCTGCCGAGCCTGTCTGACTGCAGTAGACAGAGCAGGTCACCAGGAGGAGCCCTTCTTCCCGGTCGGCCAGCCTGGGGGGTACTTCCCGCCCCCCTCCTCTGCGTCTCTCCCTGCATCACCACCTGCCCTCCCATCCTGAGGCAGCAGCTGGACAACCATTAGACCTTGGCGCCAGGGCACTCTTCCTCCAGCTGGGATCTGGGTGGCTGCCTGCTGCACAGCCCCTGGCTTGTGTGGTTTCCTCCTCCCTACGCCCTGTTCCCCCCACCTCCCTGTCTCTCCCCATCTGGGATGTTAGCTGGGCTCCTCAGCAGTGAGGCAGAGGCTCTGGGGTGAAGGAGCAAATGGCTGCCCTTTTGCCCTTGTTCCCTGACTAGGGAAAGCTGCTAGTAGTCAGCCTGTTTTGCCTTTTAAAAAAAAAAAAAAAAAAAAAAAAAAAAGGCCGGGGTGCTCACATTAAAAAGAAAAAAAAATTGCATGTCATTTGCACAGATTTGCATATCAGGCTCACTAAGACTTGATTCCAAATATGATTATGTTTCAAACTCAACCTTGAGGACATTAGAAATGTAGATGTTTTTTGTAACCAAATCCAAATGGTAACAGGATTATCGTCCTGGGTTCAGACCCTCCCCCCATCTTCCCGGAACCACTCCTTGCCTTGAGCCCCACCGGAGCTGGGGTTGGTGTTGAATGGCAGGAGCTCTGTGTCTGGGGAAGTCTTCCAGCCTCACCTTCTTGGCTGCTACGCTGCAGCAAAGGTCGGTTACCGGGTCCCTTGCTGGCCCGTTCCTCCTCTCCGTACCACCCCATGGGGCCGACTGCCCGGCCCATCCCGACACTGGCCTGTACCTTCTTCCTCATTGTCCTCACCCTTCCACCCCCGTGCATGGCTGCTCTGGGTCTTGTTTTTCAAACCTCACTGTGGGAGATCTAGGCATCCTCCCCGAGCCAGCTGGCTGCTGTGCCAAGGCCTGTTCAGAGTTAATAATAATCATTAGCTGCACAGGGGCCTTTCAGTTCCAGAGCTCTAGGCACTTGCAGGCTGAGTCAGCCACTCCCCCCCCCCCCCACCGCTGGAGTGTAACGGAATGGGGAGGGGCAGGGGGGTCAGAGGCTCACTTCCTAGCCATGGCTTGAGGCTGCTGTCCTCTGGGAGTGGGGCCCGAGCACCCTCTGAGTAAATCACTAAGGTCTTTTCACCTGACAAAAGTCAAGACGTGGGGAACAAAGCGTAGGCTCCACTGAGAATAGCAGTGGCAGCTGTTGACTCTGAACCGCTAGCATGCTGTCCTTCTCTTACCTGTCTTGACTTCTAGAGGACACCCCTGCTCCTGATGCCCCAATCTCAGCATTTCTGGGGGCCCTTTGCAGGCTTAGGGAGCAGGGAGGCTTCTGGGTTAGTGCTCTGTTACCCTTGTATCTGGTTGACCTAAGAGCCTGTGAATCAGGCAGCACAAAGTGCATTGTCCTGGGAGCCAGGAGAGCTGAAGCCTGGGTTTGTTCAGCTCCTCACAAGGGTGTGGCCAAAGGCAAACCACTTACTGCCCCACCCACCTACCTCACAGGGATGTTGTGAGGGTCAGAGGAGAGAATGCATGTTAACAAGGGATTGCAGAGTCCAAAGCATTAAACAAATGTAAACAGCTGTGTTGAGAAGTATGTTCTTGTCCTTGACTCTCTTTTACTCAGCGTGGCTCTGGGTTTGACGCTTCTTTTAGGGAAGCAATCGACAGTTACGACAGTTACGGAAAATGATGCTGAGGGGACCCAACTCTGAGAGGTTGTGTTGTCGGCCGTTGTAAGAGAACACACACTTCCTCCTTCTAGATGCAAGGTCAGCTGTCACTCACTGTTAGGAATGCCATCAAGGTTATGACCCTAGCGAAGCCAGCCCTGAGTGCTGCCCACCCAGTGGTTTCCAGGCATGGGGCTGATTATAAATCTGGAGATCAGCACAGTTGTCCCTTCATCCAGCCCAAAGTTCATGGAGCAGGTCACAAGTCTGCCTAAATCTCTCCTACCTAATTCTGCACTTCGGAAGGAAAAGTGGAGCAGACAGGCCAGGAAGGCAGGAGCAACAGTAATGGACACAACACTGCCACCCTGACCCTCTGGTTTCCCCTGTAGCCTCAGGCTGAGCAAGGCCTGCATCGGGCCCTCATGCCAGGCACTGGAGGTAGAGAGCTGCGACACATGGCCCCCAGCTCCTTCACAGGCTTCTCTCCTTGGAGTAGGATCTGTCCCTTCCTCCTTAAAGGACTTCATTGGAATTAAAACACACACACACACCCCAAGAAAACAGTTCTATTTAAATGTTAAATTAGGGGAAGGATACTTTCCATTCCATTTGAGAACTGCCAGCAGCCCACCCGGAGTGCACACCGAGAGGTAGGTAGCACAGCAGTGCAGAGGCTTCGGTATTCAGTTTTTTATCGTTTCTTTTCTAACCTGGGATCCAGCAACGAGACATTAGTCAGCTGTTGTGGGCATAGCCTGGCATTTCTCCCCAACATGGGCACAGAGAAGACATAGGTGACAGACGGAACGACAGGGCCCCAGAACTGCCCTAAGGGGCGGCTTGAAGGAGACAGTTCCCAGCTCTGGGCTAAGCTTAAAGCAAACCCAGAATACCTCCAATAAGGCAGCCTTCCCTCTGCCCATCCACCCAGAAAGCTTAGCTAGTCACCAGTGTGCGGGGACTAAGAGCCCCAGTTTTTAATCTTCCTGCTATTGTCAGAATTTCCCAGAGGATTTTTTTTAACCTCCGCTATAGATCAAAGAGCTACTTCAGGCCATTCTGTGGTACCAGAGGATTCAACTCTTGGGTCTCACCGAGTATACATGAGGGGCCCCCAGCACCCCTTTCTTTAAAGCAGCTAGTGAGTTCTCTTGGCACGCTTTCTAAGGATGCCCAGGACTGAGCTGGGCCTTTCCAGCTGGACCCCACCAAAAATAAACTGGCCAAGGGAGGGAGCAGCGGAAAGTGAGAGGAAAGCAGCACGGAGTTCTGCCCAGGTATGGCACTCCTCACCCTATGTGCATGTTTGCACACCTACACATGCATGTGTATACACACACCCCTAACTTTGGGGCCAAGGACTCTCACCTTCTGTATGCCTGTGCCAGGAAGTCTCCCTGCAGGGTTCCATGTCCTGGCTCACAGAAGGGTGGTTCTCAGGCCACAGTTCCACACCCTCTAAGTTTCTGGGACAGTAACTGGACATAGACTGGAAGGCCTCAGGGCTGGTCTGTGCATCTTTACCACTTAGTATTTCCTGCCCAACAGCATGGAAGCCTGATGAAGGGGCTTGATGTGGCAGCTGCTTTTTAGCCTTCCTCTCGAGCCCCGGCGGGGGGGAGCATGGGCTCACTGCCGCCAGACCAGAAAAGCCAACCTTCCTAAGGCAAAGGTCTGAACTGTCCCTATGATTTGGATGGGGAAAGGAGCTTGGTTTCCTGGGAGACCAAGGTAAGTGGTATAAGAAGTACAACTGCAGAGGGGAAGGAGGTGAGAAGTCAAGAGGAAGGGAGACTAGGCTGGCCGGTGCAACTGAACTCTCAACTTCGGTTCTACAAGGCAACAAACAGTATGATCAGCCTCCTCCAGTCCTCCAAAATGCCACATAAGAGGAGCTAAGGAGAGAGCTGCGAGACATGACCGACAACATCGCATGTCTTGACCAGAATCTTAGAGAACTTCTTGTGGTTTGGGGGCTGAGATGCAGCCATGCACTTCTCCGGCGTAATGGGAGAAAGGAGCACGAGGACTTTGCAGGCTCAGAGACAGGGCTTGGCACAGGCCATGATGGCAGAAACACCAGCAGTCTTCCCAGACCCATTCTCTTTGCCAGCATCCTCTTCTTGGCCAACATCAGCCACAGCAAAAGCTGCTTTGAAAAAATGAAAAACTGCTACAAGACTATGGGGGCACTCTGGCATCAACATCTGTGATTTCACGGACTGCTAAGGTTGATCTGTCTGATGTGTCTGGAGTAAGGTATCTCCATCCTCTCACCACTTTGGTGGTTCCTCACAGAGAGAACAAAACTTTTCCAGACAGAGGAGGGCTGCCCTTTGGTCAAGATTTTACCAATTTAGCAAATCAGGTAATGATTCAAATTCTGGGTTTTCTTTTTTTCCTTATACCATTTCCTCTCCCCTCTTGGAATCTACCATGACAGTCCCCTTCCAGAAGTACCAAGACAGTAGCCAAAGAATATGCATGTTCAGAGTTTAGTAGAATCCAGTCCAATTTCTGATAGGCTGTGTCTGTACCAAGAAGGTGGGGGGTTGCATTTCTTTCTTTGCAATGCCTAGGACACATTAAAGTGTCAATGAATAGTAACCTGCCTATTCAATGAATATGCTTTTAGCCAAACTAAGATAGTTACCATTTACAGTATGATAAAAATACAGGTAATAATCAAAATACTGAAACTGAGCTAGCTACTTTCCACCAATTCTTTTAATCCAGTGCAAGCGTTTTTCCATAGCACAGTTAGTAGGCTTCATCTAGACTTTTAAGAGAACTCTGTGGGGAGGCAGATCTTCCTCCCCAGGGATCCAGAAAGACTTCATTATCTACAGGGAGTAGCCACAGGTTAAGGAATTTCTAAACTCTCTCCTGCTACAGCATCAGTAACATTTCTTTTGAGAATCTATCAGGTTGGGAAACTATCCTTTGCTGGTTAAAACCAGCCCACAGCTGGGTTTTGTATGGTCTGTGAGCTAATAAGAGTTCTTACATTTTTAAATTGTTGAAAAAACTCAAAAGCCATGTTAAAATGATATGAAATTCGAATTTTAATGTCTGTAAATAAAGTTTTACTGGAACAGGGCCACAATCATCAGTTTATATACTGTCTGGGGCAGCCTTCCTGCTCCCATGGCACGGCTAAGCAGCTGTAACGGAGTGTTCATGGCCTGCAGAGCCTACCGTATTTACTCTCTGGCTCTTTACAGAAAAAGTTCCTTGACCCTGGTCTATTTTCATGCCTGGATGTGGATTCTACTCTTGCCTTTATAACAGCATTTAAGTATCCTCTCCTTAGGGCACACACTTATGAGGTACAGCGAGCCCCACCCACAGGCTGAAAAGAAAGATAAACCAGTCACAGACTGCCAGAACAGAGACTCAAGCCAGGTTTAATGATCATAGTCTAGTTTTCAGAGCCCAGAGGCTCCAAGATTTGCCAGCCTGGGTGTACATAAGTGCGAGGGGCAGGGTCCTGGACACAGGAAGGCCTGCTTGCTTTGCCAGCAGGGCCACAAGGAAGTACAGAGGTAAGAACACACAGAAAATTGGAATCAGTTGGCTTTACTGTCCCCAGGTGGGGGTGTACCCTCTCCAGGCCCCTTCCTAGGAGCCCCATAAATACAGGCAAAGAAAAAAAAGATCACAAATAATCACACAGACAGATTGTAGAGCCCTGTCATATTCTGTCTCCAGGGACACCTGCTTCCTGGGAGACATGTCTGGTTTATGGGTGCAGGGTGGAAGAAGGGAGGGAGTGATTTCTCAGCCTTCTCTTATAACCAGAACTGGCAGTTTCCTACACAACGTTCTCGTGAGCTTATATAGGCTGAGTACCTAATCCCCCATGTGGAAAGCTTACCTTTGGGTTCTACCAACTGAAACCATGGGAAGAGGCCAATCAGTTCAGTCTCTTGGTGGGGCAGCCAGACATATCTACCAGTCTTTCAAACAAGGAGGCTACTTCATGGATATAGTAGGGAGACTTAGAGCCTCAGGGTCTTTTCTTATTCCCTGAACTGGGTAGTACTTCTGAAGAAAAAGGCCTTCCTAGTCCTCAGGAGCTCCGAATGTTCTAGAAGGCCAATTTCATTTGACATTTATTTTAAAGATTGTCAAAGCCCTAGCTGGTGCCTAGTGGGGAACTACAGAGAGATGAGATTTTCCCAGGTTCCCTAGTAAGTCTGAGGAGGGTGGCCTGGTTACTATAGCTCCAGTGACAAATCCTCAGAAGTCTCTGGAATATACAACAAGACAACTTTTCCTTCATGCCCCTGTCTTTCCAGGGCAGCTAACACAGGAAGAATAACTTCTAGCTGCTTGTTCCCCTGCCAGTTTCCTTCTGGGTCCATCACTGACCCAGTTCTCCATTTATTTCTCATATATATTACCTTCTATCCAAAGGAGGTTTCTGAGGGGTCTGAAGACCTGGCCAGTCCCCCATCATCCCTTTTCCTCAGGTCTTCAACCTGTGGTTCTCCTAACTCCAGCCTTTGCAGAGAAGTTATTCAGTGCCAGGGAGATGCTGGGTAAAGCTTCAGGGAGTTTGGAAACGAAAAGTACAAGAGTTTGTATCTGGGGAGCCTGGCGTAGTCACTGTCTCTCCTATAGGGCAAGAAAGTTGTCTGCACAAAGCTGTGCTCATAGATGGAACCCACTGTGACAGGGGAAATTAGTGGGGACTAAAGAGTCACTGTCCTGATGGAAGTCAAGGTGCTAGTGTGCATGCACACCTAGAAGCATGCATACCTAGGAGCATGCAAGTACTTGAGGGAAATGCTGCACCTCTTGACAAATGAGGTTACTAATAAAGGATGGACAGCAGTCTTGACATCCCAGGAACAGACAAGGGAAGATGGTGAGTTCCAGTCCCCTTTCCCAATCTTAATAGGCAGCGGGAGTCAGGCCCTCCTAGCAAGCATCCCTCACCTGTAGGGAGAGGACACCTCTTGGAACCTTAAAGAGCAGGTCAGAAAGCTAGAAGATCTGGAGAACTTCCAATGGACAGGGAGCTTGGTTGGGAGAAGGGGAGACACTGAAAAAGACCAACGTCAGAGAACATTTTCACCTTTGCTCCTCTCATCCCCTTGCCAGAGCTTGGAGCACCCAGGTATCTCCCTGGGCCTGCGGTATAGTCAAAGGGTGCAGTCATCTCTGTGCCCAGAGTATTCCACAACCCTGGATGGAATGGAATGTTGGGCCTGTTCTTAAGCTCCTCTGGCCTGACCACCCCAACAGCACAAACCTCTGGCTGAGAGGGCTGCCGGCGGCAGAACTTCCCTTCTGAAAGTTTAGTGCCACTGTCTCTGCTACAAGACTGCCTGGAACCTTGTGGAGAGGGGCCGAGCTCTAAGCTGCACTCCAACTTGCCATGCTGGGGCAGAGACCACCACCCAATTCCAACCCCTTGGATGATGAAATCCCATGCTTCAGCTTTGCAGCAGGGTGAGACCTAAGAGGGGACCAAGGCTGCTTTGCCAACATAGAGAAGACACATAACTGGTCCCCTCCGTCCCCAAGCCCAGTCTAACGCAGCTGGGGCCAGACCTTCCAGGGTTCCTCCATTTGCAGAGCAGCATATCAGGGAAAACTCAATCCCACCTGAGCTTGCTAAGAAGCTGAGAGAAGAGATGGCATCAGGGAATCTGGTAGGCCCAGCTGGACGCTACATAACAGAGGCTGATTTGCCCTCCTCCTCCTCCCACTGCTGACGTGGCCCCACATCCCGGGTCTGAGGCAAGCATCCATAAAAGCTCTGCCTTCAGCAGCCCCCACCCTGGTCTGACACATAGGCGCTGGGAACCAAATGCTAACTAACCAAGGATTTCACCAACCGGAGAATTAGCAAATCTGGAGTTTATCCCCCATCTACAAGTTTTGTGCTGGCACCTATGCCGTGACATAGACCCCTCAGTTCATGCTGTCTCCCTCTGGGTCACTGGTTCCAGGGCTTGGCACAGATACCACACCTCACATTGTTGCCATATCTGATAGGCAACAGGCCAGGCTCCCGCAAAGATCCATCCATCCAGGACTCGTTGGGAAAGAGGCATTGGTGGGAAATCACGACAGCTTTGGGGAGCGTTATTGATTGAGGTCTCAGCCTTTTCCCGATTCATTTTGCCAAAGGCTTTTCCAATTTCCCCGGCTGTGAAGTGTGACTTCCTGGCCAAAGAAGATACTACAGCTCTTCCCCAGGGTGGCTCCCGTGGAAGATCCACCCCCCAGCACACACATCACAGGTGTGGGTGGGCAGAGATAGCAAAAAAAATTTTTCCCCCAAAATGATTTTCTCTTAAGGAGCTAAGGATGACCTCGAAAAAGTTTAGGGAATCTGCTCTTCCCCCCACCCCTTCCTCATTCCCACCCAACTCAGACATGCTCCTCTTCCTCTACCAGGTTGAGAATTCCCAGGGCTTTGGGTAAGGGGGTAGCACTTGCCTGAGGATTAGTATATCCATATGGAAAGTCGTGGCGGCCACACCGTGGTTGAGGTCTTGCTAGCTATGGTACCCGTGACCAGTTCCCTCAAGGTCGGGGGAACCCACTCCCTTGGGCAGCCAGCTCTCTCTTCCATCCCCTCATATCCTTCAGGGGTGCATTACCTCTCCTGGGGCGGAATCTCCCCACCAACCCATCCTGCTCACACCACAATGGGTGTATCAGAGAAGACCGAGCTGACCGACTCCGGATCCGACATCCTCCGAGGGCCCTTGCCTGTTGCCTCGGGCACAGGCAGGGTGTTGCCTGGCTTGAGCTTGCCGTTTTGACCCTGTCCGGGACCAGCAGGTTCCAGGAAGGCCACCCGCCGGTCAAAACCATCATCCTTGTCCCCACCAGCCATGGGATCGTGGTTGGGTGTGGTACTAAGCATGGACGAACTGAGGCTGTCTCCTTGATGGCTGGACGGTTTCTCGACACCCCGGCACCAGCATCGGCAAGGGGTAAGGTACAGGTATATGAGGACCAGGACCACACTGAGGATACAGCCCACTAGGGTGGTATAGGCTGTGTTGAGGGTGTCATGGTGGCCGTGCAGGGTGAAATTATACACTTTCAACTCCACAGACAGTGTCTCATTGAAAGCCTCCCCCATGGCGTAGCAGGTATACACACCCCCATCCTCAACCTGCACCTGCTGGAAATGAAGACTGCCATCCTTGGACACTGTCACTGTGCTGTTGGCCACCTCATCTAACACCCGTTCATTGCTTGGTGTCACCCACACCTTGGTCATCCCCTGCTGCTTGGTGTCACACTTGATGGTCAAGGTGTCACCCAGGTGCGCTTCCCAGGCCCGCTCCTTGTACTCGCTGCAGTTGAGAAAACTCAGGTTGAAGACATTGTGCAGCTTCTTGGAGCTCATGCAGTACAGGTCCTCCTGGAAGTCCATCACGGAGCTCAGCTGCCGGTACTGCCAGTGTGAAAACAGCTGGTAGAGCTCACAGTCGCAGTGCAGGGGGTTGTTATGGAGGTACAGCCCATTCTTGATCCAGGCGGGCAGCTTCTGCAGGTCGGGCAACGGTAAGTTCTTCAGCTTGTTGGAGGACAGGTCCAGGAGAGTTAGTTTGGGTAGCTTGGCTCCTTCCTTGACCAGTTCCAGAGGGAAGCGGGAAATCTGGTTCTGGCTCAAGTAGAGTTTCTGTAGCTGGGCCATGTCATCGAAGGCGCAGCGGTCCACTGCCATGATGTGGTTATTGTAGAGCAGCAGCACCTCCAGCGCCTGCAGTTCGCTGAACAGGAACTCGTCCAGTGTTCGCAGCTGGTTGGAGGAGAGGTCCAGGTAGCGCAGGTTGGGCACTGGGGAAAAGGCCTCGGAGGAGATGAAATTCAGGTGGTTGTGGCTCAGGAGCAGGGACTGCAGGTGGATCAGGCGTGTGGGGGTCCACTCGGCCCGCAGGCGGCTCAGGTTGTTGTGGCTGAGGTCTAACAGCGCGGTGTAGCTGGGTAAGGAGTGGGGAACGTTGGGCAGCTGCTGCTTGGAGCAGCTGAGGATGTTGCTGGCGCACAGGCAGGCAGCAGGACAGCTAACCACAGGACGGCCGGCCCTGGCCACCTCGAAGAGGAGCGGGAACAAGGACAGCAGCAGGAGCCAGAGGCCTCGAGGGTCACGCTGGGGTTGCATAGTGTCACTGGGAAGGGCGAGGAAGGCCACTAGGAAGATCTGGGAGAGTCACCGGGCATGTTCTGGTGGGATAAGGAAGGGTCACTTTCACTGCAGGCTTAAGGGAGACAGTGGCGGGTGTGGGGCCACGAGGGCTCGCGAAGGTAGCACTGACCCCCCCTCGATCCCCCCCCCCCGTCACATTCCCCCTCCCCCTCTACGTGGGGCTCGAAGGGAAAGGAGCCGCGGGGCTCCCAAGCGCTGCGCAGGCGGTGGGCTCCCAACGGAGCCGAGAGGCGGGCGCCGGGCCTCCGGGCTGGGGTCCCAGGGCTGCGGGGCGGGGGGCGGGGGGGGCGCCTCGACCGCGGGGTCAGCGGGGTCAGGGGTCCGCGGGGCGCCGGCTGGGCGGGGAGGGCCGCTCCCGGGGCTGGGGTCCCCGGGGCCTGCGCGGCGGGCACCCCGGGGCCGCTGGTCACCGCACCTGCTCGCAAGGACGCGTCTCAGCCCATGGCGGGTCCGGGAGCTCCGTCGCGGCCTCCGCCCGCGGCGCCTCACCCGCCGGCCTGTCGCGGCGCCCGCCTCCCGCAGCGGCCCGCGCTCGGCCCCATCGCCTCCGGGCGCCGGCCGGCTCCGCGCCGCCTCGCCCGCTGCACCCGCAGGGCCCGCCGCCCCCCACCCCCCGCCTCCGGGGCCGCGGGGCCGGCGTGGAGCCGAGCGGGCAGCCGGCCGGGAGCGGGAGGCGCCGCGAGCCGAGCCGAGGAGCGGCGTGGGGGCAGCGAGCACCGCGCGCGCGCCCGTCGCCGCCGCCGGAGCCTCGGGGCGCGTGCGCGGCGGGGGCGGGGCGCACGTGCGTGTGTTTGTGTCGGAGCCGAGCGGCCGCGCGCCGGTGCCCCTCCCCCGGGCGCGGGGGGCGCGGGGGGCGCGGGGGGCGCGGGGGGCGCGGGGGGCGCGGGGGGCGCGGGGGCCGCAGGGCGCGGGGGGGGGGCGCGGGGGCGGGGGTCCGGCCGCCTGCTCCGCTCGCCCCCCGCCCCCCCTGCCCCGACCGGAGCCGCTCCCGGCCAAGCTGGGTCGAGCCGGAGTGACTTCGCTGCCGGGGACTCCGGGGCAGGGAGCGTCACACGTCTTGGAATCCTACAAATTAAAGAAATCTGGCTCGGCTCCCGCCTGTCAGTGTTGGCGGGAGATTCATTAGTCACGTTCTGAGGTTCCCCCACTTCTCTCTCTAGGGCTGTGAAGTCTCAAAGATTTGGGGAAAGGTTTGGGAAGAGCCTTGTTTCCGTGTGTGTCTCAGTCTCGCTACTATGCCCCCACCCCCGGGGTACCCCGACGGGTACGCTCGCACAGCGGGCCGGGCAGGTGGGCCGGAGTGGAGGTAAAGGGGTAGGTGCGGTCTTTGGTGTACGGCCAGGCCCCCCGATCCCACGTGCCCAGTTTTCCCATGAAGCGATCCCTACTGCATCCCTGACACACACACACACACTTCCTACAAGCCAGGGACAACCTTCTACGTCTGGAAATTCCAGAACCTTTCCGGCTGGCCGGGGAAAGCCATTCATCCCTTTGGCCTGGCTGCTTGCCCTCTTCCTGAGCCAGGACCAGTTCTTTCCCCTCCCCTTATGGAGCAATTCTAACATAGTTTCTTTATTACCTAATCCCCAAGAAAAGCTGGGATGGCGGGGGGGGGGGGGGGGGGGGGGGGGGGGCGGCGGTCAGGGTGGTGGTCTTCTTTAACACCAAGAAGCTGTTTTCTTTTTAAGATTTTTTATTTATTAGAGAAACAGAATGAGTGGAGTGGAGGGGCAGAGGGAGAGGAAGAAGCGGGCTCCCTGCTGACCAGAGACCCTGATGGGGCTGGATCCCAGGACCCTCTGATCAAGAAGCTGATAATCAGTGTAGGGTGGCGGTGGGGTGGGGGGGTGGACATGGACTGAGGGAGATGTAAGAAGACCTTAGACCTTATAACTCAAGACTATAGCTATTCTTGGGATGATAGACCCTGAGAAATTACCTTTTTATTCTTTCCAGTCTCTTACAACAGCAGGAGCAAGACTGAAATTAATGTCTCAATACATTAACCTGCTAAGTTTTAAAAAGAAAGAATTTATATTTGTCACATATGTTTTACATTGAATTTAAGTGAATGTACTATCTCTTCAAGGGGTATTAGCACGTTAACATATGCACAGTGTGAAAGGTCTTTTCCTGTTCATTGGAAGCATTGATGATAAGGTGGAGAGAGTTTTCAGGGAGTAGGAAATACTGAGATGACGTCGAAACAGTACTCTATTGCTGCATAACAAATTACCCCAAAATTCAGTGGCTTAATACAACTATATATATTCAGTGCCTTTCACAGTTTCTGTTGGTCAGAGATTCAGGTGTAACCTGGCAGGCAGTTCTGGCCTGGAGGCCTCTCATGAAATTGCAGTCATATGTCAGATGGAACTGCAGTCATGGGAAGGTTTGACTGGGGCTAGAAAATCAACTCCATGGAGGCTTGCTACATGGCTCGTTCTTGCAGCTGGCTGTTGGTAGGAGGCCTTGGCTCCTCTCCATAAAGGCCTCACTACAAGACTGCTTGAGTGTCCTCACAGCATGGTAGCTGACAGCCTTTAGAGCAAGAGATCCAAGAGAGGGACGCCGGGGTGGCTCAGCAGTAGGGCGTCTGCCTTCTGCTCAGGGTGTGGCCCTGGGTCTGGGGAGCAGGTCCCACATTGGGCTCCCTGCTGGGAGCCTGCTTCTCCCTCTGCCTATGTCTCTGGCTCTCTCTCTGTGTCTCTCATGAATAAATAAATTAATAGATCTTAAAAGAGAGAAAGAGAGCCAACAGAGAGCAAGGCAGAAGTCCCAATGACCTAGCTCTCCAAAGTCAGGCCTGCTATCTCCATCTTGGTCATATGGACCAGCCCTGATTCAATATGAAAGAAGACTATGCAAAGGCATGGATACCAGAAGGAGAGGATCATTGGGGGCCATCTTGGAGGTTATCACTCACATCATCTTTGAAATCATATCTATTTTTTTATTTTGAAAAATTTCAAATATACACAGAGTAGAGAAAATAGTACAATGAACTCTCATATACCCATCATCCATATTCAGTCATTATCAAGGGATCATTTATTCTGTATATCATTTATTATGTATAGGTATCCCCATGAAACACATGCTCTTCCCATTCCATCCCCCTCCGCATATTCTATACTAACTTTCCCTAGATCCCATGTTCTAGGGATGGGGAAACATGGGGTCATGTTTCCCCAAGGAGAGACAGATACAAAGAAAGAAGGCCCTTCATGCTGGACACCAGTCTCAAGTGTGGATGTCTGCATTTCAGAGAGGTCACCACAGATAGGGTCCTCAGTCAATCCTTTTTCTTTTCTTTTTTTTTTTTTTTTAAAGCTTACTAGCAGACTTTTTTTTTTTTCCTTTATTTATTTATGATAGTCACACAGAGAGAGAGAAGGAGAGGCAGAGACACAGGCAGAGAGAGAAGCAGGCTCCATGCACCGGGAGCCCGACGTGGGACTCGATCCTGGGTCACCAGGATCACGCCCTGGGCCAAAGGCAGGCGCCAAACCGCTGCGCCACCCAGGGATCCCAGTCAATCCTTTTTCATCCAGCTCATCCAGAAGTAACCATGCCATTTTCAAATTTTATTGTGCATACAGATCTTGCTAACATACAGTTTTGAATCAAAGAGGCCTAGGGTAGGACCTGGGAGTCTGTTTTTTTTTTTTTTTTTTTTTTTTTAGATTTTATTTATTTACACATGAGAGACACAGAGAGAGAGGCAGAGACACAGGCAGAGGGAGAAGCAGGCTCCACGCAGGAAGCCCGATGTGGGACCCGATCCCGGAACTCCAGGATCATACCCTGAGCCAAAGGCAGACACTTAACCTCTGAGCCACCCAGGTGTCCGGAGAGTCTGTATTTCTAACAAACTAATAAGGTGACGTAGACCTTGCTAGTTCACAGACCACAGTTTGAGTAGCAAGGATCTAGAGCCGTGCTGTCCAAATCGGTAGGCACTAGCTACATGTGGTCGTTTAAATTAATTAAAATTAAATAACATTGTAAATCACCTCTTCAGTTTCCCTAGACGCCTTTCAAATGTTCAATAGCCACATGTGGCTAGCTACCCTATTGAATAGAATAGTGGAAAGTTCCATTGGATAGCACTGGCTCAGAGAATTGACTGAAGCTAACTCTCCCACAGCTGCTTTCTAGGCCAGAATAACTATCTATTAATTCACAATAAAAAGAAGAACTTGATAGGATAAACAGGTTATTTATAGTGAGTATTTATTTCATCTTGCTGGAAGGGATCAACCCAATGTTCCTAAATACAATTTGGAAGATTGTTTGGGCAGCTCAGCATTTGAGCAAAAGAGGTTGGATATGTCTACCAGGTTATGGGACTAGATGAATTAATTTTCTCTACACTAGAAGTAGTTTTTTTTTTTCTTTTCTTAATAGCTAGTACATACTGGCTATCAGAATCAAAACTAGAGAATACTGGAGGAATTAAAGCACCCTAGCTACCTTTGACTCTGTTTTAAAGACTCCATGAGGCTGGCCACTCTTCTTTAGGACAATGTAGTCTAATTTGCTGGGTGCACTTAGATGTCCCTTTCTTTGATCCATTTCACATTGTGTATATGTCCTTATAGCACTTCTCACCTACTATTTTGCCTGTTTACATGACTGCTTAGTTGTAAGCTCCTTGAGAGGAGGGATTTGCCCTGGGTCTGGCTAGTAGTAGGCGCTCAAAATATGTTTGTTGAATTAACATTAATAAGTAATTCCATTAAATTAGTACATTTATTATATGTTAGTCTCAGTGCCTGCTTTAGAAGTAAGGATAAGCATAGGATTTGGGCTTGGACAAATCATAGCTGTATTTAGGCTGCGTGACTTTGGGTATTTCACTTTGTTCTACTAAATCTCATTCCATTATCTATAAAATGGGAACAATAACAGAACCTGAGCTTACTTCATAGGGTTATTTTGTGAAAGTGCTTTATCATTTATAAGTATTACTTTTGTAAAAAAAAATCCCGGTTTTCTCCGTAAGAGTTAGGAGATCCCTTGGTCTTGCTGTCACCATGTGTTTAAATTACTTTGCCCAATTATATGCCTTGTTCTTACATTCAAGGTATCACGTATTTGGAGCATACATTCAGATTTATAAGATCTCCTTCACTGGTTTAACTTTTACAATTTAGATATGTTTACAAATTTTATTTTATTTTATTTTTTTAAATTTTTATTGATTTATGATAGTCACAGAGAGAGAGAGAGAGAGACAGAGAGGCAGAGACACAGGCAGAGACACAGGCAGAGGGAGAAGCAGGCTCCATGCACCGGGAGCCCGATGTGGGATTCAATCCCGGGTCTCCAGGATCGTGCCCTGGGCCAAAGGCAGGCGCCAAACCGCTGTGCCACCCAGGGATCCCTGTTTACAAATTTTAAACAAAAATTTAAACTTAAAAAATTAAAAAAAAAATTAATCATTCTTGAGGCACCTGGATGGCTCAGACAGTTAAGTGTCTGCCTTCGGTTCAGATCAGGATCCCAGAGTTGTGTGGATTGAACCCTATGTCAGGCACCCTACTCAACGGGGAGTCTGCTTCTCCCTCTCCCTCTGATCCTCTCCCCTGCCCAAGTGTGCGTGTGCTCTCGCTCTCTCTCTTTCTCAAATAAATAAATAATCTTAAAAAATTATTTGAGACATTCTTATATTTTGTACAGAACCCCAGTGGTGTTACTAATATCAGCACCATTTTTGTAGTTCTTGGAGTATCTCTGAAAAGAGGGGGGCTCTAAGATGAAGCTATTTCTGGGAGGGGTAGCAATAACGATTAGTCCTTTGTGAAGTATTGCTTAAAAGGCTAAAATGTGAGCCCTTAGCATTGGGCTGAGCCCTTTCAGTATCTAGCAGTTCACTCATGTTACCATTTGTGGTTTCTCCCTAAAGGTGCTCAGTTTGGAGGATTCCTGTTGCCATCCCCCACCCACTTTCATAAACTATCACTCATTTCACTGATTCTTTTAACCTTTTCAATTGCCCATTAGTATTCCCACCCACTATTGACTGCCTTTCTATTCCTTACCCACTTCCACCTCAACCATGGCTCCACTTGATCGGGAGAAGCCATAAGAATAGGGATATTAACTATGGACAAAAGAGGAATGATTGGTGCAGGTGGAGGGGACCTTTGAGTGTCCTGGGCTTTTCAGGTCTGTCAAATAAATCTGAGAGCACCTTATTCAATTTACAGCTTGTGCTCTTGGTCAGGGTTTTATTCTCCTTCCGTAGGCGAGGGATCGTTCCTGATGGCTAAATCACGAACACTTTCTTGACTCTTGACACTCACATATGGATGTCTCAAAATAGCCCAGCACTGAGTCATCAGAATAAATGCATCTTTGAAATATTGCTGACAAATAAATTCATGGCACAAAATGTTATCTCCGCCTTTACGGGTGGGGTTCCACCACCACATTCACCCTGCCGCTGACCAGACAGACATCCCAGAGATGGAAGATTTTGTTCCAAGGCATTGTTATAAGACTCCTCCGAGCTCCTGCCATGTGAACCTGGATAACCAGGGGGTCCTCTAAAGGGAGTTTAGGATTTTTTTCATTAAGAAATTTTGCCATCAGTCTAGAAATATTTTATTTTCCTGTACATACAACCCGCTCTCTGGATTTCTAAAGGTTTTACTTTTTTTAAAGATTTTTTAAAAAAAGATTTTATTTATTTTTTTCATGAATGACACAGAGAGAGAAGCAGAAACACAGGCAGAGGGAGATAGAGGCTCCCTGCAGGGAGCCTGACCGGGACTCCATCCCAGGACCCCAGGATCACAACCTAAGCCAAAGGCAGATGCTCAACTGCTGAGCCACCTAGGTGCCCCCCTTTTTAAAGATATTTGTTTGTTTGTTTATTTATTTATTTATTTATTTGAGAGAGAGAGAACACAAGGCAGGGGCGGGGGGAGGGGGTTGAGGGGGGAGAGGAACAGAGGGAAAAGCAGACTCCCCGCTGAGCAGAGAGCCTGATGTGGGGCTTGATCCCAGGATCACGACCTGAGCCAAAGGCAGATGCTTAACCACTGAACCATCTAGGCATTTCTAAAGCCTTTATATCTAAAATTAAATTCTAACTAATGTAAGATTTATCACTGAATTCTTATCATATGAATCCTTGATTAGTTTGCATTATATTTGGGAAGTTAATATTCTAGTTTAGGAAGTCAGTGCTGTTGTAATTTGGGGAAGGTTTATAGTTAAACTACGTTAAGTTTACTGCTGAGGGTTTTTCTCCTTTATCTAAGACCATTTGACTAACTCTCCGAGTTAATCTTTTTCCTCTAATCATGCCTTTTGTATCCTTAGCTATTCATTTATGCTTGAAGTTTCTACTCTTTAACCACTTAAACTGTTTTTAGCTGATTCTAAGGCTAATAATCATAATGTTAGCCTGTCTGGCCCATACCCATAATGACAGGCATTTAGACTACCAGGCCTAGAAGATACCTTAGCAGTCAAGTTCACAAGCTGGTTCACAGCAGGCCTGAGTTAACCTGGAGAGGGAGTCTTGCTTTGTGGTTAAGAGATAGTCTCTGGAGCCAGGCTTCTTGGGATCATATTCAAGCTCTGCTACTCACTGTGTGACTTGAGCTATTACTTAACCTGTAAAATGGGTACAGTAAGATGCCCTACCTAATGGATTTGTTGTGGGGATTCACTGAGTTCATGTACCTAACATAGTCTCTAACATGTAGTAGGTGCTCTATAAGTGTGAGGAGGTAGGAGTGGGTTGCATCCTTCATCCTTGTTTGGGATTCTGATGATACCACTTCCTGGGACAATGCAAAGCAAATAGAAACAGGAGAAATCTGAATCTGTGGCCCAGGTTCTCCAGGGCTTCCGGGCCCAGACTTTGAGCCTAGCAGGATTCTATGTGTTAATGAGTGGGAGGCTAGGATTAGGATTCATAGTAGAAGCTGAAGATGTTGAGGAGGGCCCAGGGTTAGCAAAATGGAGTCAATTCCTATTAGTTCTGTGAGGACACACAGAACTAGACCTGCAAGAAGGGCAAGGCCCAACTTCCCAGAACAGGCAGTAGTAGTTCCTTTAAAACCATGCGCAAAGAAGCTCCTGCTATGCTCAGTTAGGGCCAGACCAGAGCAGGAATATCAGGTTCAGTTCTGGACAGCTCATTTAAAGTCTGGAGCACAGCCAGAGGTAGCTGATGGAATGATACACAGTCCAGTAATCATATCATAATGCATTCTCTCACAAACATCTGTGGAACCCCTCGGGCAGACCACTGTGTTGTATGACTTGGGGTGAGGCTGGGTGGAGTGGGATGCAAATATGCCTTAGAAATCATCTCTTTCCCCCAGGACCTAGAAAGTATATATGTGGATTCTATTCAATTTAACAAACATCTATCTATTGGCTGTTACATTCAGGTCTCTATATAGGTGGTGGCTTCTGTGGCCTAGTAGAAAGAGCATTGGACTGAGTGTCAAGAGACCTGGTTCTAATTTCACCCTTGTCATCAGCTAGTTATAAGACTATGGATAAATTACTCTGAGCCTCGGCTTTCTCATCTATAGAATGGAAGTTGTAATACCTATTCAATTAAAAGTACAAATTCCAGAGCCCCTGAGCCACAGAACTAGAAATCTTTGAGGAGGAGTCTAGAAAGCATTTTGATCATCAGGACAATTAGGAAACATTACCCTTTAGGGTCATGTTCTCCCTGGGTGGGCCTCAGGCTGTTTGCACCAGGAATCTCCAAGGAACTTGATTAAAAAGAGGATTTTGAGGCCACTTTAGACCTGCTTAGAACTTCTGGGGATGGGGGCTTGGGAGTCTGTTTGTAAGAAGCCCAGTGATTCTTGGTACCCCTAAATTTGAAAACCACTGTTAAAGGAGTTCCGTGGGGCACCTGAGTGGTTCAGTCAGTTAAGCATCTGCCTTTGGCTCAGGTCATGACCCCCGGGTCCTGGGTTCAAGCTCCGCATTGGGCTCCCTGCTCCATGGAGAGCCTGCTTCTTCCTCTGCCTCTGCCCACCCCCCTTTCTCTGTCTCTTAATAAATAAATAAAATCTTTTTTAAAAAATAGAAAATAAAGGAGTTTCATGAGGATTAAATGAGAATGCATGTGAATCTTTGGTAGTTCATGTATGAAGGGTGCTTTAACAATGAGACCTTCTACTTTGGGAGGACGTCATAATAACCACTTCGGGAAGTTGAAAGGTTGTGGATTAGTCAGAATCTTTGGAACCATATAGAAGAGTTACCCCTCATAGTGCTCCGAAGACAGGTGGCTTGCAGGGTCCCACCGAGAGGTTTACTGTAGCTAGGGAGGTGCTTTATTAGCTATAGGAGTTGTGAACACAATGTTTCTAAGACTTGGAGAGCTGAAATAGTGGGTCTGAAATGGCAGAAAGAGGTTTGTAGGCCCAGATGTACCTACCTTCTGTGGGTACCACTAGGATGTGTGCTTCCCCAGTAAGAGGCTTTGAATGAGCCAGATTGCTGCCATCCAGTATGGAGAACCCTTTGGAGCAGAAGTCCTATCAAACCCTTTCCTTCAGCCTCCTGTGTGTCCCTCCCATACCTGGTCCACTTGAATATGTGAATTGATCCCCATCCAATCATCTGTGGTTAGAGTAGCAGAGTAAATTTTGCTCATGACACATAGCCCAGATCTGCTTTCTTTGGAAGAGTAAGGAGGGAAAAATTTACAAAAGCAAGCATTTTGAAGCTGCTTGGTTTGTCTAATATACATTTTCATGGGGAAGAGGGAGTAAACAAATGTAGTGTGGCTGTAAAATTCGGTAACACAGACTCGTTGGTGAAACCAGTGGATTCCCTCCCCCTAAGCACATGGGCACACACAATTTTACACACATTTCTTGGGGGCAGAGATCTCATAAGGCTCATCCGTGGAATCCTAGGTGGAGGACTTCTCTGTTCTTCTGGGCCTCTAAAGGGAAGAAGTGTGCTACTGGGTAGAAGTGTCAGAGAAGCAGATTTCTATCCCATGGACAGAAACATCTTCTGACATTTCAACTGTCCAGTAATGGATCTTTTCCATCTTGAGGTAATGATCTCCCCATTGCAGGAAGCATTCAAGCAGAGGCTGGATGACTACTTTGCATAGATGTCCTTTCACGTGTTTGTTCATTCATTCTATTACACACACCTCATTCATATATAGCAAGAAGTCCTGAGAGTGTTTAGGAGTAGAAAAATGGCAATATGAAGGTAGACACATAAGAAACTGTCTCTGTTCTCAAGTATCATGGTTTGGTGAAGGAAACTGAGACACAGGTGGTCATGATACATGGTGACAGGTAATATATGAGCCCATGTATAAAGAGGGCTTAGAAAGCCAGAGAAGAGTATTAAGCAAACTTGTAGGGATTCCTGTGTAAGGGTGGAGGTTGACCAGATGTCCCCCAAAGTCCTCTGGGTGGCAATGGGGCCAAGAAGTGGCATCAAAGGGCTTTATCTACACCATTCCAGAAAGATGTACAATATATGGAAACAACCCCGATGGGCTTGCTATGCAAACATAGCTTCAGGGCAAGCCTTTCACCTCCCCTTACTTCTACCTTCCAACCAAATGGCAGCCTCCTAGCTTGTGCTGTAGAGACATTTTGGAATTACTACTGACCTAAGCTTCAGTATCTCGTGAAGTTATCAATCAAGTCACAGATCTGAGCCCTTACCCAAGATTGTTATTTGAATGGAGCACCTTTGGTCTCCTATTTGGGCTGGAATGACAGGACTGCCAGTGAGAATGTGCTGGTGAGGATGAGGAAGGAGGCAGGACAGAGTGCTGGTGAGCACGGAGTGGCTATCCTCAAACCTCCAGCCATCTCTCTGTGATTGTTCCAAAAACTTTGAGGTTTGAAAGCATTTCCTTCCCTCCAGGTTTTTCTTATTTTCTTTGCCTGCTTCCACAGAAAGTACACCCGCCCTCTCTCCCTCCCACCAAGGTCACCACTCAGCAGGCTTTGATAAATGTCATCTTTTTTTTTTTTGAAAGTCGCCTTGGAAAAAGGCAATTTGACTGCAGTGAGGCAGAACAAGGAGCTGAAGGCCAGCCGCCCTTTATCGACCAGAGCCCAACCCCAAGACCAAAACGAAGAGGGGTGTTGCACTGCCTGGGGCTCCTGGTGATCCCAGGGCTGCCTCTCCCCAGGGAGCTCTGTGCTGTGTGGAAGCCTGCGGCGCCCAGGTCCTGTGGTTGGTGCTCAGGTCCTGTGGTGGGGGATCCTCCTCTCTCTCCCCCTCTCCCCAGCCCTTTGTCTGCTACTTGTTTCCTGGCTGGTAACTAAAGGTCCCTGAGAACCCCCACAGCTCAGGGTGGGGGGGTGGGGGAGCCCTCTCTGCTGTGCAAGCAGTGGGCTGCTGATTAGTGTAGGGAATAAATAACAGCAAGCTAATTATCTCCTGATTGTGGCTTGCCTCACTAACAAGGCCAGGCTGGAGTGGTGATGCGGCAGTTGATACTATTCCAAGCATGCTTCTGGGTTCAAGGAAATTTCCATGCCTTTCCAGTCTGGAGACTTTCCCTTCCCAGATACTCTGGAGCTCTGGGTGGAGATGTTCTCACTCGAGCTTCACCTTGGAATTGAGAGACTCACCCCAGACAGGCTGTTTGTGTCAGACCCTGGTGGGTGATGGGAGCTGGCTCCTGGTAGAAGCAGGGAAAGGCTTTCAGGGAGGCTTGGGGGTTGGCCAAGGTCATGGAGAGATAGGTCCTCAGGGAGCACACTCTCCAGCACTTAGTATCCTAATTACATCTGCTGCTCCAACTGTTAGAACTGAGTGGTTCCCATCAGACCTGTAAGCAGAGAAGAAAAGTGCAAAGAATGCTGGTCTGGGACTTGAGAGTTCTGGGTTCTAGTCCTCCCCCTGACTCCCTCTGTGACGGTGGACCTGCTCCTTCATCACTCTGGTCCTTGATTCCCTCTCTATGAAACGAAGATGAGGCGACTCTCAGGGCTTTGGCTAACTCTAGAAATAGGACCGTGTGACTTTAACTCTGTAATTTGGACTGTGATATTAGGAAAGCTCTCAATACCTCATACGTCCACATTTCTAGGCTGTTTTCCTTTCCTGTAATTGCACTGTTCCCCACCTTCCCCTCCCACTTTACTTGACTTCTCTTGTGCTCTCAAAACTTGAAAACTTGTCTAGCCTAGAAGGAAAAGGGTGAAGAACAACCTTTCTGGGAAGATGTAAGTTTCTAACAGCCTGGGCTATGCTAACTTGCTGAACCAATTATCAGCCCATGAAAAGCCAGGATATGGAGATGACCCGTAACTGCTATTGACCTACCGTGTTCAGAGGAAG
Organism: Canis aureus; assembly: GCF_053574225.1. Classification (NCBI taxonomy): domain Eukaryota; kingdom Metazoa; phylum Chordata; class Mammalia; order Carnivora; family Canidae; genus Canis; species Canis aureus. Next base: position 35,278,972 of record NC_135618.1, read on the forward strand.
AAATCAACTTGCACCTCCGCGTATTTTGGTTCGTCCTGAGACTACAGGTATTGTCACTACCTCCACACCAACCACAGAATCTGCTTATAGGAAATGAAAGGGCTGGGATGCCGGGGTGGCTCAGGGGTGGAGCGACTGCCTTTGGCTCAGGGTGTGATCTTGGGGTCCCGAGATCCAGTCCCACATTGGGCTCCCTACATGGAGCCTGCTTCTCCCTCTGCCTGTGTCTCTCTCTGCTTCTCTCTCTCTCTCTCTCTGTCTCATGGATGAATAAATTAAATCTTTTTTTTTTAATTTTTATTTATTTATGATAGTCACAGAGAGAGAGAGAGAGACGGGCAGAGACACAGGCAGAGGGAGAAGCAGGCTCCATGCAGGGAGCCCGACATGGGATTCGATCCTGGGTCTCCAGGATCACGCCCTGGGCCAAAGGCAGGCGCCAAACCGCTGCGCCACCCAGGGATCCCGAATAAATTAAATCTTAAAAAAAGAAAAGGAAATGAAAGGGCTGTCCCCTTTCACTGGGGATACTCACCTCTACAGGGTAGGTAAGACTCTCTATGCCTGAGATCAGGTGTTAGACAAACCAGATGTTTCCATCTGATAAAAATAAACCCATGAAAGAGCAAACTCCAGGTCACAGTCCTCTTGGGAAAAGAAAAGGGAGAAGCAGGGGCAGGAAGGGGGAGGCACTAGTTTAGAGTTGGGCAAAGGAGGGAAAGGTCACTTTCAGAATACTGAGAGATTCTGAAAGATAGAGTTACAGTATCCTGAGGTATCAAGTGCATGCCACATGGTCTTACCTGATGGGAGGAACCCTCAGGTAGGGATAAGAAGGTTTCATTCAACATTATGCTTCACTGTCTTTTTTTTTTTTTTTAAGATTTTATTTTTATTTATTTTTAAGTAATCTCCACACTCAACGTGGGACTCAAACTTACAACCCTGAGATCAAACATTGCACACTCTATGACTGAGCCAGCCAGGTATCCCAATGCTTAATTGCATCCCAAGGGTAAATTTGGACAATTCATTTACTTGCTGTATTGGTTAGGGTGACCTAACTGATATAACCCCCAAGTTTCAGTGGCTTATCACAATAGAAGTTGACATTCTCACTTACATGACCATTTTTTAAAAATTTTTTTGAAGATTTTATTTATTTATTCATGAGAGACACACAGAGAGAGGTAGACACACAGGCAGAGGGAGAAGCAGGCTCCATGCAGGGAGCCAGACATGGGACTCAATCCTGGGTCTCCAGGATCACACCCTGGGCTGAAGGTGGCGCTAAACCACTGAACCACCCGGGCTGCCCTCACATGACTATTTAATACTGATATTCAGTTGATGGTCTTCAATTGATGTGATGGTTCAGGTACCCAGCACTGTCCATCTTGCGGCCCTGCTAACTGCTACAGGCTTTGGAATCTTCTACTAGGATCCTCTGTATTCAATCAGCAGATGGGGGAAGAGACAGGGAGCGTGCAGAATTGTGTGGAAAGTTTTCCCAGCCAGGTCTGGAAGTGGTGTTTATCAATTTTGCCCACATTCCACTGGGCACAACTCAGTCACGTGACCACATCTGGCTGCAGGGGAGGCTGGGAAATGTAGTCAAGCTATGCATGCAGTAGGTAAAAGAAAATGGTTTGGTAAACATACTTTCTTTGAACTTTTGTTTCCAAACTTATCAGTACAGGCAAAGGGCTTCTGCATTGCCATTTCTACAAGTCAGCATGAATATAAATTAGATTATGAGAAGTTTTAGAGATGCAGAATGAGCATATACACACACATTATAATCTGTTTTTTCAGATTAATCCAGAAATAACTTCATAAATAATTGGCCCTTAACTCTATTAGACATATTAAAATTGCTCTATTATTGGAACAGGTATATTTAGGGTATATGACAAGTATTTGAATGATTGTGAAATTGATTTCAATGTGTGATGAAGACAAACTCTTCAATAAATCCAATCCTTTAAAAAAAATATGGCAAATTCGCCTTCCTGTCTTCTTTCCCTTTGATCTGGATGGAGGATTTAGCCAGTACAGCTAGTGTGGTCAGAAGAGTTGGGGGCAAAATTTGGCTGGGCCAACCGGCATATTTGGTGAATCTAGGGCAGAGAAGATGGCCTATGTGGCCAGGAAATTTATTACATTAGTTAGTGAAAGGAGTTACATTATGGAAAGGGAATACACTCCATGGTATTAGATCAGAATTGGGGTGCCTACTTTGAACTCATGTTTTTAATATAGAGTGGTGTGTGTGTGTGCACACATATGTATTTCTAGCTCTGTCTGTTTTGAGGTCCTAGAAGCAATGATAACCCAATAGCAGCGAGCACACCCAACACCCAGATCTTGGCTTCTAAATATCATTTTCCACTAAAAAGAACCAGGACTGATCAGCCTGGAAAGTACTAGATGAGCCTGGAGCATCTGGTTGTGCTATAAAGTAAGGATGTGCTCAAAGAATGACGGGACCATGTCAAAAATACACAGAATCCAGATTGAAGGGTTATCTACAGGCCAAGACTGGGACAACTGAGGCATCAAAATAAATAATTTTATTATTAGGTTGTGACTCACTGGATAAGAATGGTTGAGTTGATATAATTATATAAATGGGGAGAAGGGAAGGCATTAAAATGTCAAATGATAAATTTGAATGGGGTCTCTGGAATAGATGGTAGTTTTGTATCATGTTAGTTTCTTGATCCTAATTGTTGTACTACGGTTATGTGGGAGAATGTCTTTGTTTTTAGGAAATATACACTGAAGTGTTAAGAGCTAATGGGGCACCATACTTGTAACTCACTCTTGAGTGGATCAGAAATTTTACATATATATATGGGGGGGGGGGCGGAGGGAGAGGAGAGAGGGGAAGTGAAAGAGACATACCTGCAATGAAGCAAATGTGGTAAAATTGAAACAGAAAACAAATCGAGGAACTCAGCGAAAGGTATAGAAGAGTCCTTTGTACCCTTCTTGCAACTTTTCACTAAGTTTGCAATTATTTCAAATCCAAGGGATCCCTGGGTGGCGCAGCAGTTTGGCGCCTGCCTTTGGCCCAGGGTGCGATCCTGGAGACCCAGGATCGAATCCCACATCAGGTTCCCTGCATGGAGCCTGCTTCTCCCTCTGCCTATGTCTCTGCCTCTCTCTCTCTGTGATGACTATCATAAATAAATAAAATTTAAAAAAAATCTATATCAAATCCAAAAGTTAAAAACATCACAGACTCTAGTAGTAGGTGTTCAGTAGCAGTAGCATAGCACTCTGCTATTGGTCTCGGGCAGAAGAGACACTGGTGAGGGTTGAGGGTTCACGGGAGGTGAGAAGTAGTAAAGTGTCACAGGAAGCAAACAGGATTGGGGATAAATGACCTAGATTGTCACCTAGCAGTTGGGTGATCTGGAAAAAGGTACTTCACATCTACAAGCCTCAGACGATGGTATGTGTCTCCTAAGAATGCCATGTGGCTTAATAATATATATGACAGTCCTTTGAAAGTCAGGAAACATGATACCAAATATAATTGTTAGAGAGGTAGCTTCTTTCCCTGGGCCAACGACAACGAACGAATGCAAAACTACCCCTTCAGTCCTGGTATCTCTTTCAGTTCTTCATCTGGTTACCATCAGGACATTGTTATTCTCAAAAAGATTACTCTTTTAATGGACTGAGAACCGAGGAGGCTTGGCACCTAAGAAGGGGGACAGTTGATGACAAAGCCACCGGGGATTGACATGATTCATGGGTCTGTATCCTTTGCGTGTGTGTGCATACACATCCTGGAAGCCTCAATTTTAGGCGCCTTCTCTGCGAGCAGAGAGACCCTGTGGGGACTGATGAATGCTGTTATAGATTCATAAACATCTGCTAGTGGGGCCTGGGAAGTCCCTTCTAGAAGGAAAGCCCCTTTGCTTCTGTCACTCCTGACAAAAATGCTTGTGCACACAATGTTACGATACAAACCATTCTCTGGCAGTTTGGGAATCAGTGTCCTTATGCCATGCACTGCGATGAGCTGACAGCAGCGTGGGGTAATAAAAATCACCATTCCTGTTTGTACCCTTCCCAAAGCCTCTCGCTGACCTTCCCTCACGTAGGCCTTGGAGCCACAGCAACCTGCACAGCTAATTGCTCCCTGTATCTTTTCACAGATCAGGAAAAGCTGACGGTCCGGGAGTCCAGGACTGGCTCCAGTCCACAAAGCTAATGAATGACACTGATGGGACATCAAGCCAGGACTTTAACTATTGTCCTCCTTTCCATGACACTTGGACTGGAGATGGTCTGTCGCTGGCACCTCTCTCACTCCCTTTCCATGACCCCTGGCCTGCCTCCGGGCGCTGCTCTCCTCTTGCTCTGCCTCCCAGAGCTCGCTACCACGGTGGGCCGCTGCAAAGCATCCTATGCTAGAATTCCTCTCCAGGCCGTCTGGCCATCTCCTTTCCCACATGGCCTTGCTAGAAACACAAGGGTTCAGGGTTTTACACCTGCTGCTTAAGGATGTCACTCCCTATCTGGAGCCAAGAGAGAAGAGAGTGAGGATGAGGCTCTCCTGCCAGTGGCTTTGGGAAGCCGTCCCCGGGAGCTCATCTCGCACCCTCTCTGATTCCCAGGCCACTTGCTGCATCATCTTCTAGTCCATGTAGACATTTCTTTCCTCACGGTGCCAGCAGAAGGAGCAATACTTCATTTCTTCTAATGTACTCCATCCCAGTGACTCAGGCTGGAGGAAGTTCCAGCAATGCCACATTATCTCTAGGCTCCCGCTGTCCTCTGACCCAGAGAGACAGACAGACAGACAAACATCAGACACAGCAGAGCCCAGCTGGTCTTTGCTTGATCCCTTGAGTAGCAGCTGCTCCTGACTTGATGGGGGCTCACAGGAGAAAGGGCTACTTCTGTTGGTGGTGGTGTGACCAAGGAGCATTCTGATGGGCCTCAGGTGCCCTCTGTGTTCTGAGAGCCCTGAGAAAGAGGGTGCACTCTGGGTTTGTTAGACAGACTTGTTGGGCTTTTGGGACATGCTGGATGGGTCATGGGTGATCCACTAGACCTTGATCAGTGACTTTTGGAACTTAGAGACCAGGCCCTGTGGTGGAATGGAACCAATACCAACCACCTGGCAGTTGGCAAACCTGTCTCAGATCTGCCTTAACCAGTGAGGCATCCTTGAGCAAATCACTTTTCCACACTGGGACAGTTTCCTCATCTGTAACATGAGGAATACATTTTAAGGGCCCTTTTGGCCTTTCAGTATTTCTGGTTAGTATCATTCTGCAGGCTCTTCAGGGCTGGAGCCTGGCTGGAAGGAACTCAGGTCTGGAAATCAGAACTTCTGACTCTCACGCTCTGTTCACTGCTAATTCTGGAAAGCAAGGCTACTGTGGTATGTTTAGGAAGCAGAAGGCACTGCCTGGCCTCTGTTGAGTGGAGCAGGGAAACTGCCCAGGAACTCAGCATCTGGACCCAACAGGACTTCCAGCGATGGGTGTGGTGGTGCGGTGAGGCTGGGGGCAGGGGTGGAGGCAGGGTGGAGGGGAGTCTAGAGTCCAGCAGTCTTCACAACTCTCTTGGTGAGTGCTGCCTCCACCGGTAGCCTGAGGACAAGCCCAGAGAGACCTTGGGGTAGGTTAGAGCACAGTATAGAACAAACAGAAGAACCGAGGGGACTAGCACCACTTGTCAGCAGTCAGCCAGGCATAGTAGACCTTAAGGCATTTTAGAGCTTGCTTCCTGCCTCTGGAGGGTAGCTCAGGATATTTTGGAGGTCTCTTCCAGACTTGACACTCTATGAGTCCATAAATAAAAAGCCAGTTCACTTCACCCTGAATTCACCTCTGATAGTGGGCCTCCTGGGGTCAGGCAGTGTGGATAGTTTTCCTCCTGCTTGGGTGCCACCCAGTTGACCTGCTTCCCCAGGGCCAGGAGGAGAGAGAAAGAGAATGAGAACTATCACCTCTTTCCTCCCTCCTCCCACCCCCTCCCAATCCCCTCCCAATCCCCTAAGGATCAGAGCATCCCCTGCCATCTCCCCACCTCCCGGGAAACCAAACGCTGGCTGAGCCCAGGGGCACAGAGAGGTGGGCCTGAGGCCAGCAGAAGCAGCTGCACGAGGTGTCATCTTGCTGTGGGGGTGGAGAGAAGCTGGTGTCCTTGAAGGTGTCCTCTGAGACCAACGCCCGTAACCCGAACCTCCTCCCTGCCCCACTAAGGCCCTGGGAGAGAAGACTCAGAGGGTACCTGTGGGCCAGGTCAGGGTCAGCTCAGGAGCCACGGGTCTGTCACTCCAGGCAGGAAGGAGACAAGCTTTGTATGAGAATTCCAAGGAGCTCAGCCCCTGGCAGCCCAGCCCCGAGAGAGAGCCGAGGCGAGTGCCAACGGAGGCAGCCGCCGGCCGCTTCCCCCACAGACAGACCGGGTATTGATCCTGCTTGCGCCCCCCTCCTTGTGCAGCTAATGGCCTGGAAAAAACTGGCCAGCTGTTCCCCAGCTGTGACATAATGAGCTCAGGGACGATCAATGCCCGTTCCGGTGTCTAATTAGGCCAGGGAGCTGGCTAGGGTGAGAGTGCGGCCTGTTTCCTGAGGGCACCACTTCCACTGCATCCCCAGCTGCTGGCTGCCGGCAGCCACCTGCCCCCCCCCCCCCAGGGCCCCGCGCATCTGCGCCCTGGAGGAGGGGCCGGGCCCTCCAGTGGCCCTGGGAAGTCTTCTGACCCAGACTCCTCTCTAGCAGGAGAAGCTTCTCTCACCGTGTCAGGTGTGGGGGGGTGGATCGCCGCGGGGAGAGCTGGGCCTGCAGGGGAAGCTCCGGACTCCCAGTGTACTGTCACACCCCCTCTCCATCAGGGGCTGGCACTCTGTACAGTGCCCTTCAGTCCCAACCCTCCAGCCCCTTGCCCCCAAGATCCTGCCTGGGACCCGCCCCACCACTGGTGCTGATCGCCCAACCCTGGGGCCGTGAGGAAGAGGCTGTGAGCAAGTTTGGCTCCTGGCCTGGCCTCCCTCTGCTATTTATACCCTGGGTCCAGGGAAGGATGGATCAGATTCTCAATGTGCTCACTGCAGAGGAGGAAGTGAGGGTGGAGAGGGAGATGGAAAGGGAAAGGTGTTCACTGAGGCAAAGCAACAGAGAGGTGGGCAGTGAGGCCCACGGTGAAGAGGCCCTGGGACTTGGAGAGTCCTAAGAGCTGAGAGTGAACTCTCAAGAGAGATCAAAAGAGGGAAGCCAAATAAGAGAGAGAAAAGGGAGAAATGGGGCCATGGGGGAAAAAAGAGATGGGATCCAAGCAGCAGGACACACCCTGTACTGGGTGGAGTCAGGCCCCAGGTGCCAGATCAGATGCCCCATCAGGGCAGCTGCTGGTCTGGTCCCTGCGTCCAGGTGCCTGGTGTGAAATTACAGGCGTTGTGAGAATGGCTGGGGTCAAAGAGGCACAGGGAACAGGGCTTGTCTGGGGCTGGGCAAGGATCTTCCCCTAGAATCCAGGCTGTGGGCTCTGCTTTCTGGGGCTGGGAAGGTGTGGGCAGGGAGCTGGAAGCAGAGGTCAGAGCAACTTTGGCGAGGGAGGAGGTGACTACTGGGGAGTGTGGTGTGCAAAGGTCTGGGAGGGAGGGATCTAGGCTTTCTCCAGCCTCCACTGTAGGCAGCCCAATCTGCCCCAAGGCTTTTTGGGTAGCCTGGGCCTAAGCAGGTGACATCGTTCAGGCAGCCTCCAGCCTTCCTACTAGTCACATAGTCACGTACAAATCGTCAGCTGGACCTGCTTAGAGGAGGGGTCTTTCTGGGGCCCAGCTGACCCTGGTCAGCCTTCCTGTGCCCCTTCCCAGTGCCAGCACTGCATTTCTTCCTGACTATGATTCCCGGAGGAATGGCCTGGTTTGTGGAGAGTAGGAGTGCCCAGTGCTATTTCCGGCCACTGCCCCTGGCCCTGGGGCCCTGAATCCTTCGAGCTGTCCTGGCCCGGGCCAGAGAAGCCGCACTCAGGGATGGCTGCAGATTCAGACTCAGTCTAGAGCTGCAGAGGACCTTGGGCATCTACAAGCTTCTCCCAAGCCCTCCTTTGACACTGAGGTTCAGAGACGTTACGAGGGTAGCCCCAAGGGCGCTGTTCACTTGCGCACCTGCAGCTCCTGGACTCCCGAGTTGGGAGCTCCTTCCAGGACGCCAGTCTGTCCATCTCTCCCACGGCATCTCCTAGGAGTAGAAGGGATTTTCTCCTGGAGGCTTGGCGCTCCTGCCTGGACCTCCCAGCAGACATTGTGGGAAGTCAGATCGGTGAAAAGATCGGGACCCACGGGACAGTGAGTCCCGCAGGAGAGACCCAAGTAGAAGCCTGGCCTCCGGAGACCGGTCTCTGTGGCCGACACTGCCCTCTTGCGGCCGCCAGCCTTCAGGGCGGCCTGGGGATGGGGCCTCTTCCCGGCCGGTGCCCCCTCGCCGGACCGGGCTCAGGCGGGCCCGACTTAGCCGCCGCAGGGCTGTCCTTCCAGCCTGGGCCTCGGGGAGACGGAGCTGTCACAGCGCTGAGGGCCCTCAGGCGGGCGTCACCCCCTCTGGGGAGGCACTTAGAAGCCATCTCTCCAAATCCCCGCGGAGTCCTGGCCTTTCCTTGGACTGAGGGGCGTAAGACTTGAACGCGGGGAGGATCCTGTGTCTAGGTGGATCAGAAATTCATGGGGAGGACGTTGTAGGAAAAGAGAATGTCTGGGAAAGAGGCCTCAGAGCCTGCATCTCTGTGCCCCGCTTACAGAAGGAAGGGAAGGCTGCCTGGGGCCTCAAGGGGGCTGGTGGGGTGAGGGCCCCTCTCTTAGATGGAACTGCCCCAGAAATGTAAATCGGGGCGCCCCCACCCCCCACCCCAGACCAGAGACCTGGCACAGCTGGTCTGCTCTGTGGAGCTCAAGTCGGGAAATCCAGCCCAGCTCTTTGTTCTCAGGCCAGAGCGGAGGATGTCATTCCCACAGGTGTGAACGGCCAGGTGGCCCAGGGTGCTGCGTCCCTGCACATCAGGCCGTGCAACTTCTTAGGACATCGTGAATCTCGAGGAGAGAGTTTCCAGGCTCTCAAATGACCTAAGCACTCCACCCTTTGCCTCTTCCCCGTGGAATGGACACACCGGTGGCTCTGAGAACGCCCCCCGGGGCACAAGGGCCATATGGGTTCATTGCTTTCTCTGACCCCCCCTTTTCTCTGAGCTGACTTTGTCATATATTCACAGACGCTACGTCCTTGAGGTGACCTATATGTTTTCCCTCCTCCCTCCAGGCCTGAGTGACAAGGACAACTCCCAGCCTGGAGTTCAACCTCTCACTCTGGAACTCGAGAGTTCAGTAAATACTGATTGACTGACTCACTCAGAAGACAGGGGATGGTCCTGGGAGTGAGGCCCTTCATCCGCGCCCCCCCCCCCAAAACATTTTGCTGTGTTGGCTTTGGCTTTTCAGACTGGCTTGCCCACAGCCCTGCCAACCTACCTCTCTATTCTTTTTCCCTACACGTGGATTAAGTCACAGTGCCCTGATATTCCCTAAGCTTGTCTGTCTCCATGTTTTTTTCCAGACCACCTTCTTCCTTCTTGACTCTTCTCTTCCCCAACCCCCTTCATTTACGGCCAGTCAAAATTCTACCTTCCTTTAAGACCTATGCCGCTTCCTCCATGAAGCCTGCCCAGATTTCCTGAGGGAGTAAGTTCACCTTTTTTCCTTTAAATCTTCCACGACGACTGGAAGCTGAAGCTTACAGCCTGCTTCATCCCCATCTTAGATTGTAAACACCTTAGATTGTAGAGGTCAGGGTTTGTATTCCTTTCATCCTCATACCTCTCTCTCTAACACCCCCCCCCTCCCAAACAGAGTTTTGCATATAGTAGGTGCTCAATACGCATTTCTTGTATTAGGTGGAGTGGAGTTTGCTGTTTGGGCTGCTGAGAGCTGAGAGGTGGGAATGGGGTGCTCTGAAGCTTTAGGAGACCATCAGCATGTGTTCAGAATGGGGAGGCACCTATATGGGGAAGTGAGGGGGGAGTCTGGGCACCCTCAGACGCTTGGTGGAGAAGAGGAGCACTTTGCTGAGGAGAATAGGGCAGGTCTTGGGAATGCGGTGGGTTAGAGAAAGGCATTGGTGATAGGGGACCACAGGTTGACCACAGCATCAGATCTGATGGACCCCAACTGTCTGCATCCTTAATAACAGGCAGAAAAGGGAGTAGGAATCCAAAGGCTTGGATCCTGGTCTCCTTCACTGGTCAGCTGGGTGGCCTTGGGCAAGTTGCTTCTCCTCTCTGGGCTTCTTTGTCTGTGAAATAGGTACCTGACCTCCAGTGACCCTTTGATTATTGGGGGGGGGGTGGGTGTACATGCCCTCTTTCCCACTAGGCCTAAGCACTGGAATGATCCTAAGTCCTGGACAGTCCCGGAGAAGGTGACAGAGCCCACAGCTGTGGCCTGACTCAGAGGTTGTAGAGGTTGGTGGCGGTGGAAGACAGTGTGCCCAATTCAGAGCAAGTCAAGTGGCCCGTTATCAGACCACAGGGAAGGGTTTTCAGGGACTCCCCTTCCTTTGCTGTGCTTCCCTGTCCTCTTCCTTGCCACAACCCCGCACTCATAAAATATAGATCTTGGAGTCGGAGCCCAGCTGCTCAACTGTGTGGCTCAAAGAAAATCACTTAACCTCTCTGAGCCCCAGTTTCCATATTTGTGAATGGGGTTACTTGGAAGATGGTCGAGAAACTCTGTGTAAGTGCCCAGTACCGTGCTTCCTGCTGGATCTCCCTTTCTGAGTCTGCAGAAGGAGAATTGATACAGATTGCTTCACAGGCCCCAGGGCCAAGGGTTACAGTGCTCTGCAGGTGCACTGGGGGTGGGGCATTCCGAGGGCTAGGCTGAAGGTGGGGAGTGTGTCTGGGAAGAAGAGGGAGAGGGCTGTTGCCCAAGCAAACCCCTACTGCTAGTGAGGAAGGCCCATTCCCCTGTAGACTGACTTATTGCGTTAAGGAGCCTGGAGCTCTCTATATTTTTCTTTGGGGGTCCGGCATGGAGCCCCAGCTGGTGGATGAAGCGGGGGCTGTGTGGGGAAGGCTCCCCAGTCTCATAGCAGGCCTGGCCTGCACACACACTGTGGGTGTTCCTGCCACTCTTTTGAGCCTGGTTCATCCAAGGCCCCCAGTTTCTAATCTGGTTGGGAAGGATTTATTTTTGGGTCCCTGTAACCTAGCAATGGGCTCACATGACCAGTGGCAGCTGCAGGCTGAATATACCGTTGGATCTTGGCTCCTGGCAGGGGGTGTAGGCCAGACTGTGGGGGAATAAAGGGAATGGAAAGGCTCTCACCCCTGCTTTCCTCCACAGCCCCTCAGCCTGGCCCCCAGATGGGGAGCATGGGGGTGGGGGCCTGGAAGCAGGCATGGCTAGTGCTGGCACAGCCGGGGCTGCGGTGGGGAGGGCCCTGCTGTGAGGCCGCTGTCTCATGAGGAGAGCTGGGTGTCCATGCGGATGTAGGGGGTGCAGAGGATGCAATGCTGGCGTCCTGGGGGCAAGCCCAGGCTGGGGGAGCCGACGGTTGAACCCACAGTCTGTGTCGTGGGATCTCAGGGACACCCCTGGTGGATGCTGGAATCCCAGCCTTCAGCTTCTTCCCTTTGTTCCCTGTTAGATTGTTAACATCCCTGGGAGACAGAACACATTAGCTGCTACCCGCGCGAGTGGCTTTATCAGCCTCTTCCTTGACAGCAGGTTTTGACAGAGGCAGAGACAACAGAGGAGGGCAATGGGTGCCACTAAGTAGGTGAGGGGCTACCGGGAGGGTGCTGTGGGAGCCTAAAAGGCATTAGAGAGATATTTATTGAATAAGTGGATGGATGGACGGATGGACGGACAGATAGATGGAAGATAAACTTGGTTAGCTCTGATCTCCTGAGGGGGTGGGAGAGGTTGGGTGGGGGTGGACGTGACCTTGTCAAGAGGCACTGGTGGGCAAGGGAGGGACAGGGCCACCTCGAGGAGCAAGTTGAGGATGGAGATATCAGACCTCAGCACCAGGGGCCCCACCAGGATACTGAGGGAGGGCCGCCCCCTGCCCCAGTGGACAGGAGTCCCCTCCTGGGCTCCGCGCGGCATGGTGGGCCATGCACCTCTGATGTGGCTTGTGAGGCCACCCCAGTTTGTCTACCTCCGTCTCCCACATCGTCTATTGCACTAAAGTCTGAAAGGGGGGATTGGCAGAGCGGGTGGGGGGAATGTAGTGCCAATAGCTACTTCAAACACTGACTGAGATCATTTAACGAGATACAGCGTAAGAAGTGCCTCCCCAGGCTAGGCACTCAAAAACTGGCATCATCTCCAGTACTGTTTTTATTATTTAAAAACAATATTTCTTTGTTTATTAGAGACAGAGAGAGAGAGAGAGAGAGAGAACAAGCAGAGGGAGTGTCAGAGGGAAAAGGAGGGAGAGACTCCTCAAGCAGACTCTCCACTGAGTGTGGAGCCCCACATGGCGGTGGATCCCAGGATCCCGAGATCATGACCTGAGCCGAAAGCAAGAGTCGGATGCTTAACCGACTGAGCCACCCAGGCGCCCTTATTGTTCATGGTTGTTATCAGCTGCCGCCAGGCCAGGATAGGCGGTTTTCTCTCACTCCATGTTCCTAAGCAAAAATGTCTTCCAGCAACTGGGAGGACGTGCCAGGATCCATTGGCTGCTTGGAGCCACCTTTCCTAACAGCTCTCTGGGACCTGGAGATTTGGCCCACCGGCCATCATGCCAGTTGCTTGGGCAAACTGTACGAGCTCCCCCAAGCCGGAAAATAAGACTATATTTGGGTTGCAGGCTTCCTATCCCTATTCGATAAACTGAGGGGTGAATCTTTGCCAATTTTAGAGATAGAAAAAACTATAGTAGGTAGATAAACTGAGGCACAGATGGCCAACTCACAGGCCAAGGGCTTACCACCAACCAGTAGAGTAGAGCCCAACTAGAACCAAGGTTCTCCTCCCAATCCAGTGCCCTTTGGATAATCCTGTACTGGTGAGCCTGTGTGTGCTCTGGTTCTTTCTCAGTCCTTGGAAGGGGCCATTGGCTTCCTTTCAGGAAGCATGCGGGTGCTGATCATGCCTTACCTGATCCCAGAGGGTTTGGCCGATCTCAAGATGATCTTGCCAACATGTCAGCACAGGGCTTAATAAAAATCATTTTGCTGGGATCCCTGGGTGGCTCAGTGGTTTGGCGCCTGCCTTTGGCCCAGGGCGCGATCCTGGAGTCCCCGGATCAAGTCCTGCGTCGGGCTCCCGGCATGGAGCCTGCTTCTCCCTCTGCCTGTGTCTCTGCCTCTCTCTCTCTGTGTCTATCATAAAATAAATAAATAAATCTTTAAAAAAGAAAAAGAAAAAAATCATTTTGCTGTTTACAGGGTGTCAGGCATGTACCTAGAGGAGCAGGGTTTCTTTATAGTGGGAGGCTATGCCCCTCCATCTCGCCTCCAAAGGCTCATCACATGGCCTTGGACGCTGTAAGGATGGTGTTTACAGGTTTACATTTGATATTTTAATTTGATTTCCCTGTACTAAGTAACATATGTGTTTTATTTCAGGCTGTCTCCTGGAAAGCCACGGCCACTTCTGTGGAATAGGCTTTAGGGCTTCAGCCCAGAGTCCCATGTCAGGTCTCCAGAGAGGCCATGGGGGCATGGAGGAAGGAGTAAATGCTTTAGCTTCAAACAGGCCTGGGTTCAAATATTGGCTCTGGCACTTCCTCTCTGTGTGATCTCGGGAAAGTCCCTTAATCTCTGGCTCCCATATTTTCATCCATAAAATAAGGTGAATAAAGGCTGCCTCATAGAATTTATGTGAGGATTGAAGGTACAGTATATAAAGGACTTGGCACTTGTAAGAGCTCAAGAAAATGTGTTTGGGGATACTGGTGATCACTCTGCGCTTTGGGCTGGTCAGTGGCCTCTTCACAGTTAACCTGGGGCACAGGGCAGACCTTGACTTCTCTGGGTTTTCTGGGTAACTCAGTGTTTTCATGGCTCTTTCAGTTGAGTCTGGTCTTTCTTTCCTTTTGGAGGCAGAAAGAATTTCTGGATGGGCAAGTCTCAGGACAGAGGGCTCGGGAGTAGGTATCATGCCTGAATTCCTGGCCTAGGCTCATGGCTCTGCCATGTGTGGCTTTGGACAATGTCTTCACCTCTCTGGGCCTCAGAAACATGGGTAGTTTGGCCTGTGGGGTGTGTTTCAACTCTGCAGTGTTAGGATCCTATCCTTGGGTGTCAGGCATGTACCTAGGGGAGCAGGGTTTCTTTATAGTGGGAGGCTATGCCCCTCCATCTCGCCTCCAAAGGCTCATCACATGGCCTTGGACGCTGTAAGGATGGTGTCCTGCAGCTCAGTCCAGTCCTACAGATCCAGAGCAATCTGAGCCTTCCTGAGTTCCTGGTGCCCACTCTGTCTTCAGGGAACAGTGTTATGGTGGTACCACTATGGTGGCTCATGGGGATGTTAGATCCCCCCACCTCCATCGGTTCTCACAAGCCCACACCAAATAAACATACAATCTAAGAAAACAATAGTAATGTGACTCCTGAGGGATAATGCAGAGTTAGGAAAAGGCCTTTAGCTCCCTGTCGAACCTGAATGCCACTCCTGAACCTATCCCCTGTACATTTTTGGCAGCTGACCCTGGAACCTTGGCCCCTGCCAGGCCTAACCTGGTACTCTGTGTCTGCGTTGAGCAACCTGCTACAAGAGCATCTTGGTTCTGATGTCACACAGAAGCATGCGATGGCAGGGCTGTCAGGAGCCTCAGGATCATCTATCCTATATTCTCTTTGAACAGATAAGAAATCAAGGCCAGAAATGGGAAGTGACTTGCCCTAGGTCATACAGCTCATAAGTACCAGAGCCAGCCCTTAAACTGGGATTTTCTGATTCTGAGTAGCCTTTATACTTCACCAGGCTGGCCAGGAGAGTCTCCCCTGACTATGGTCACTGGCCCCAAGAAGGTTTTGAGATGCCACTCCAGCAATCCAAGAGAAGTGAGGGGGGTTGGAACCACCCCTGAGCATTTTCCGTGGGGGCACTGGTGCCTGGCTCCTTGCTTCAGAAGTGGCTCCAAGGGGCTGGGTGGGAAGCAGGAGGCCATTAGGACCCAGAAGCTCTTGGAGCATCCTGCTCTGCCTGCTGCCTCTCACCACTCACTGCAGTGGTTCAGGCTTCAGCAGCCTTGGAGAAGCATCAGCTGAGAGGAGCTATCACATGGGAGCCGGGAGCTGCTCAGCAAAGGTAGGAGTTGTCGACTAGGCCAGGAATAGGGGCCTGTCCCAGGGCCTGATGGTGAGTGCTGAGGTACTCTGCAGGAGGGTAGCTCTGCGTCCCCAGGACCAGCCCACCCTACCTTATGGTGGGCAGTTTCGTCAAGGGATGGGCTCCCAGGTATTGGGGTGTGGGCACCTCTGAAGCCTAGAGATGGGGGTTGATCTCCTGCCAGAGGGAGTACCCACATCCTACAGGCAGACAGGGTTCCCCATCTGTCTTCCTCCATGTCATAGAGATGGGTCCCCCGCATCCTAGGAATGGGTCCCTTGGCATGTAGGCTGATGGGCAATTCTGCGTCCTGGGCGTGGGCAACTCTGCTGGGGAGAGGTGTGGTTGCCCCCTGGAAATCTCTCCTGGCTTAGGAGGGACATACTGTTGTTTGAAGGAAGGCCGTGCTGGGGTCCTTGGGTTGGAAGCTCTGTATTTAGGAAACAGGTGCATTCGAATCCCAGCAACATCTCTGTGGCCTTGGGGTGGGCACTTATGCACATCTTGCATCCTGAAACAAAGATATTTGTAACTTGACGATGCCCTGGCCAGGGGGCCAGACCTTGGCCCCTATGGTGGTAAAGCCTGCCAGGTGCTGAGAGGTCCTGGAGGTGAGGGAGGGCTTGCTGTCAGGAAGCAGTGGCAAGATGAGAGCGAGTGAGAAGGCATGATGCTGTGAGCTAGGAGTGGAGTGAGGCTCTCTGGGCTTCCCCTCTGACACTGTGATGCACAACCCTGCCCTCCCTGACCCCCATCCATCAGTAGGGAGTGCTGGGGAGCAGGCACGTTGGTCCATCTGTTAGGACAGAAACTGGAATCCTGGCATTTAGGAGTCAGTGTGGAGATCCTGCCCAGGCCGAGGGGGCTGTGGAAACGAGAAACGTCCAGTGCCTTCTTGCCTAGGGCTCCGTCATGGCTGCACAGTGCCCCCTCCATCTCCACGTGGAAACCATGTCTGCTTCCCTCGGTCTGGGGCCCTGGGTGGGCCTTGCTGGCAGACTCTTGATGTTCATGCAGACATGGAGGGCATTCACTCCTTTAGCTCCCGGGGCCTCAGAGCCACATCTTCAGGCCTCCACTCCCAGGTAGAAGGGATGAGAAAGATATGAAGCCCGGCATGGAAAGTAAGGGGCAAGGATGCCTTCCCTAGCGTTGCTTTCTGCATTTTTCCTGGTAGTCTTATGAGAAGCTGATGTCTCCACTTTGGAACCATCTCCACCTTCTCTATAGACCCTGGGTCAATGTGGCCATTTTAACTGTGAAATGAGCTTCCTGTTATCCCTGGGGAGAGGCAAATCCCTAGGCAATTGTCCAAAGTTAGGGCTGTGCCAAGTCCAGGAGACCAGGTTACCCTTTCCAGAGCAGAGTCCTCTGGCTGGCACGCAGCTGCCCTACTGAGTGTACTTGGAGCAGGTACGAAGGGGCAGGGGCAGGTACTAAGGGGCAGGGACTCAACAGATCAGTTTGAGTTTGATACAATTCACAAAGTTATACTGAGCACCCATTGCATGCATGGCATGCTTGAAGTTAAAGGAATACACTATTGGTGGTTACCAAAACCCAAGGGTGGTTGTAAGGCTGTAACTACGGAGAGGGAATGGGAACGGTCTGCCCCACGTGGTCCACATCATTGCAGTCAGAGAAATGATGGGTTTTTAAATTCAGCCACCACCAAGCCCTTGGCAGCCCAGGAACTCACAGAGTCATCAAATGTTGTCAGAGATGGGAATCTTGGAGGTCGTCCAGTTCAATCTTCCCATTTTACAGATGAGGAAACCGTGATCCAGAGAACTTGTGACCTGGCTACAGACTTGGCGTATCTATAGCTTGCCTTGAGTTTGCATACCTTTCTATATTATACTGGGAGAAACTGGACTGCAAGAATAGGATATGGAAATGAATTTTTTTTTAAAATTTATTTACGATAGTCACACACACAGAGAGGGAGAAGAGGCAGAGACATAGGCAGAGGGAGAAGCAGGCTCCATGCACCGGGAGCCTGACATGGGACTCAATCCCGGGTCTCCAGGATTGCGCCCTGAGCCAAAGGCAGGCACTAAACTGCTGCGCCACCCAGGGATCCCGGAAATGAAAAATTTTAAAGGCATTATTATTTCAACTATATGCAAACTTAATGTGGATAATGAGACACATACAACATTTGATCTGCCATTTGGCCGGGAGAAATGAGAGACGCTGAAACCCCAGACTTCTTCCCCTCTCAATGCCTTCCAGTTGTCTTCTCTGCTTTATGCTCACCCATTTCCACCATCACAGTGACCTACTCACTCTCACACCTACTCCTCCCCCACCCCCCAGACACCTACTCCTCCCTCCTAGCTCTGGAATGTGCTAATGGTCCAGGATCAAGAGGACTCTGGGCCGGGGATCTGCTCCAATGATCAGAGATCTGAGGACCCCGGGAGTGGAAGGTTAGGCACTTCCTCCCCCACCTGCAGGGGTACGGTGGCTTGGAAAAGCTAATGAATGGGTAAAGAAGGGCAGCTTTCAAGTGACCTATGCCCTTCTGGTTTGGGGGGCAGTGGAGCCTGAATGGGCTAGCATCCCAGTTTCCTTCCAGCTGGAATGTTTTGTTTTCACGGTTCTTCCTCAACACTCCCCAAATGGCAGCTCTTTATCTTGGGGGTGGTGATGTCACAGGACACCAAACACAGTCCTTCCCTCTTTCAGGTGATCTCTTCCCAATGGTAGCCCCAGAGCACTAATAGACATTTTTGGAGATGATTCAGATGCAACAACTATCCATTGAATGCCTATTGCATTCCAGTCGCTGTAGAGGGCACCATCAGGTGGGCTGGAGTACTGACCCTGGAGCCGGACCACACGGGCACGTACCTGGACCTTGCCGCCTTTGGTAAGTTATTTAATCTTTCTGGACCTCAGTTTCACCAACTGCAAAATGGGGATGAGAGTAATACTCATAGGTTGTGTGAGCACTAAAATGAGCATATTTAGGTACAGTGCTTAGAACGGGGTTTGGCACCTGGAAAGCATCTTTAAACATGTTACTACATATGGGTGGTATTGTTATTAAGTCTCACAGGCTCCTCCAAACACAGTTGTGAAGTGGCTGCTGTTCCCTTCATTTTACAGATGCCTTCATGAGGAAACTGAAGTCCAGCAGAGTCACAGAGTCCATCATTCCCAGGCCTAGGACTAGAAACCAGATTTTGTGTCGCCTCTGCACCCCAACAGCTCCTGCCATTCTGAGACAAGAAATCAAGAAATTTACATAAGCTACTTGAAAACTGGGGCACGATCCCGGAGCTCAGCGGGACCCTAGGAGAGGGAGACAGAGGATTTAGGATCTCTGGATAACAGTCCCTGAGAGAAGAGAAGGGCATGGAGGACAGTGGAAAGGAAAAGCAAAAGAAGGAGCTGGAGACCACTCGGAAGGTGGAGTGTTGAGTGGGTGAGGCTCTGGCATCTCTCACGTCTCCTTCTTTGAGGTCACCAAGGCAGATCAGAGCCACCTCCTTCCTGCCTGAGAGGAGAGATGAGCTGCTGAGCCCTCCGTTCCCTTATATGCACAGCCCGGCCTGGAAGGCTGGCGATTAGAGCCTGCCTGGCAGGCTCCAGCAGGAGGCACCCCCTGCCCCCATCCCCACGCACGAACTCGAACTCGGCAAGCCTGGGCCTGGGCTCGCCATCCCAGGGTCACCGGACTAGGATGGGGGATGGGCCTGTGACAGGAGGTGCCCTGGGTGTCCTCTTTCGGCCCCATGGAGTCCTCCCCCATCCCCCAGTCATCAGGGAACTCTTCCACTCTGGGGAGGGTCCCTCAGACCCCAGGTCCCTCTACTGCCAGCGGGGTGCCGGAGGTGGGGCTGCAGGACGTGGCCTCAGAGTCCGTGGCCCTGTTCTTTATGCTCCTGCTGGACTTGATCGCCGTGGCCGGCAACGCCGCTGTGATGGCCGTTATTGCCAAGACCCCCGCCCTCCGAAAATTTGTCTTCGTCTTCCACCTCTGCCTGGTGGACCTGCTGGCCGCGCTGACCCTCATGCCCCTGGCCATGCTCTCCAGCTCTGCCCTCTTCGACCACGACCTCTTTGGGGAGGTCGCCTGCCGCCTCTACTTGTTCCTGAGCATATGCTTCGTTAGCCTGGCCATCCTCTCGGTGTCGGCCATCAACGTGGAGCGCTACTATTACGTGGTCCACCCCATGCGCTACGAAGTGCGCATGACGCTGGGGCTGGTGGCCTCCGTGTTGGTAGGGGTGTGGGTGAAGGCCTTGGCCATGGCCTCCGTGCCCGTGTTGGGCCGGGCCTCCCGGGAGGAGGGGGCCCCCGGCCTCCCCCCGGGCTGCTCGCTGCACTGGAGCCGCGGCGCCTACTGCCAGCTGTTCGTGGTGGTCTTCGCCGTCCTTTACTTCTTGTTGCCTCTGCTCCTCATCCTCGTGGTCTACTGCAGCATGTTCCGGGTGGCCCGGGTGGCCGCCCTGCAGCGCGGCCCGCTGCCCACCTGGATGGAGACGCCCCGCCAACGCTCGGAGTCCCTCAGCAGCCGCTCCACCATGGTCACCAGCTCCGGGGCTCCCCAGACCACCCCGCACCGGACGTTCGGGGGAGGGAAGGCCGCAGTGGTCCTGCTGGCTGTGGGGGGACAGTTCCTGCTCTGTTGGCTGCCCTACTTCTCTTTCCACCTCTACGTTGCCCTCAGTGCTCAGCCCATTTCCACTGGGCAGGTGGAGAACGTGGTGACCTGGATCGGCTACTTCTGCTTCACCTCCAACCCTTTCTTTTATGGGTGTCTCAATCGACAGATCAGGGGGGAGCTCAGCAAGCAGTTTGTCTGCTTCTTCAAGCCAGCTCCAGAGGAGGAGCTGAGGCTGCCCAGCCGGGAGGGCTCCATCGAGGAGAACTTTCTGCAGTTCCTCCAGGGTACCGGCTGTCCCACGGAGTCCTGGGCTGCCCGACCCCTCCCCAGCCCCAAGCAGGAGACACCTGCTGTAGACTTTAGAATTCCAGGCCAGATAGCTGAAGAGACCTCTGAGTTCTTGGAGCAGCAACTCACCAGCGACATCATCATGTCGGACAGCTACCTCCATCCGGCCCCCTCACCTCGACGGGAATCGTGACTGGGCTGCTGGACACCCGGAGGGAGATGGGGCCGGGGCTGCTTGTGACTGAAGGAACACCTTGTGGGGTCACCTATTCCCGGCTAGCAGGGGCTGGGGCTGGGGTCTCTGCACATGGCTTTTGCTTAGTGTTTTCTGGATCAGGAACGATGCCAACGGGATGAACGTGTGGCACAAACCTTGGACGTGGCTTTGATCCTTGACTACTGGGGGAGGGAACCTGGTGAAATGGTAATGAGAATAAAGGGTCACGAAGGTGAGATGATGCCTTTCAACCAGTGAACCTTACATGCCTCAGGAAACAGGGAAACTCTATGGGTAGGAGTTGGGGGATATAGAGCGGCAGGCCAGGTCTGGAGTTATCTCAGGGATCCTTTAGGATATTTCATTTCAGTGTAATTGTTCAGGGCAGGAACTGCACCCAAGCAAGGTAAGAAAATGACCTGTGTTTTTTCCTTTCCTTGCTAGGTTTAAAAAGAACTAAATAAAACACAGCTAAGTGTTTCCATTTGGGTTAATGGGTCTTTTTTAGTTTTAGACATGATGTTTCCTTAAAGTGAGAGGGCCAGTTGAGTATATTCCTTTCCTGAGTTTGGCCAGAAGCAAGGGGAAATAGTAGGCAAGGTACAAAGAGTAGAAGGCAGGAAAGCTGACTGCAGCTCTCTCCCACCCTCTGGGAACAGCCCTTCTGTTCTATTTTGCAGTCTCTCTCCCGGAAGCTTGATCTCAGTAAAGCAAGGATACAACAGGATGGCTCTTTCTCCTTATTTTTTAGAATGAAGAAGTACAAAAGATTGGGGTTAGATGGCTGAAGGTGGGGTTAGCATTTGAATTGCTAAGATGGTTGGATACAGAGGCCAGGCCAGATGATCACCTTGACCAATAACACTGTAAATTTTTTCTTCTTCTTCTTCCCAGGATTGGCCTCCCTGATAATCTCTCCTCATGGCAGTGACCCACCTCCAGCCCCCTGGACAATCGGGTACAAGAGACTAAGGTTGGGAATGGGAAGGGTGGGGTTTCCATGGTCCATTAAATGCTTCCCTACTCCCATTCATCGCTCTCAAAATTAGCTTCAGTGACAAAGACTTAAATCTCTCTCCTATCTGCAGCCCTGGGGTGGAGAGAGGGCACAGGAATTGGGTTCAGCTGTTCACTGACTGAGGCTGTAGGAATTTGATGGTTGGTATCAGTGGTGGTATTTTCAAGGGAAGAGGAATAGTTGCAAACTGGACAGGATACCCATCTGGGACTCCCTGTCCATCCATTTCCCTCAATTGAATCAAGTAATATTAAAGGGATGAGGCAGGACCAGAGGGTGTTCTGATCTGTATGTGAAGAAATTCCTCGCTCATTGAACATTAAAGGGTAAGATGGGTTGGTGGGAGTGGGATAGTTTCCCTCTGAATGGCCAATAAATACTTTTTATTATAAAAAGTTATACTGATATCAACATTTACTATTTCAGTTCAAGTCAGTGCATAATAGTTGAAGACCTAGTATTCTCCGGGGCCCACACAGAGTCACTGCCTTTGAGGAATTGTCTAATTCGATCAGGTACCTTGTATTTTTACAGAGCATTTATATCTGGTAAAGCACTAAGGAATGTTTGAGAAATATATTGGAGCTCAGTCCATTGCAGCAATACCTACCTGGAAGCTTTCTGGGGATTGTGGAAAGTGTGAGGGTCTTAGATGCAACTCTAGTCCAGGAAAAGAATTTGTTAATTGAAACTGGGCAAATAGCTTTCCCCCTTTAGATCTAGGGAAATTTATAGGTTTCCGTCTTCCTACCATCAGACTTACTCTAGTCTAGAACCTATTAAACTGAGGAAATCCCTTAGTATATCTACCAAGGAGAATCTTTTTCATGATTGAGAAACATGTTCTTCTTGCTCTCCTCCCTTTTAACTCGTAAGGGAGGCATCTCATTCTTAGGTAAGGGGAAACTCTTCCTCAAGTACCGCGGATCAGCTCGTAGGCCCTAAGCATTGCCAGCAGGTGGCAGCGTGAGTCCAGTGGAAACCGGAAAGGTGCGCGCCTGGGGGTGGGGAGAGGGAGTGGGGAGAGGGGAGGACTGGAAACATTGCCTGGCAGCCATTTTGTTCATTTACTTTGCTTTTCCTTTGACTTTGCCCTCCAACCCTTCCTTCACATACATCAAAAAAGAAAATTTGAAGTGCAAGGGTATCTTTAATTCAGGCTGAAATTTCCTGACACTGTGATCTCACTGGCGTTGATTACAGAATCTGACACATGCTGGTTCAACTTGCCACCCCCCCCACCCCCCCCACCCTCCCGCTGGGGGGGATCATGAAGGAAATAAAAATTTCTATTATGCTGAGTATTCTCCCAATAGTTTCTGCCGTGACCACCTTCCAGTTGTTTTCTAGTCATCAGGGTCGCTTGGTAGAGTCTGCTATGTAATCCTTGGCTGGGAAAGCTGTTCCTGGATAAAATCTGACCTCTCTAGTGGGCGCAAGACTCAACAGGTTGAGACAGCCGTCCTGTTAGTTACTCTTCCTGCACCTGGTGGTGTTGGGCGGTAGCTCTCAAGCCTGGATGACGACTTTCTGTTGTCAGGTCTCCCCAGGTAACATCTTCCAGCGGCATGGCAGGAAAGGGGTGAATTTGGAGTCAGACCTCTATTTACTGTGTGAACTCGGGAAAGATGCTTAATTTTCTGAGCCTATTTTTTCAATTGAAAAAAAATGGGGGTGATATTACCTACCTCCCAGGTTGTTGTGAGGGTTAAGAGATGAGCACGTGGAAGCACCTAGCCATACCTGGCAAATAGGTGCTCCATAAATACTGGATTTTCTTCCCTTTCTTCTTGCCCTCCTCTCCCATAAGTACCGATTACGGGAAAGCCATCATTCTTATTGTAACAGTCATTTGGGAATGAGTAGGAGTCTCTTCAAACTTTGAAGGACTGGCATTACTAAATTATAGGGGATGAAGTTGTTTAAGGTGGCTCTCAAGAAATCCCTCTAATGAATGAATCATCGCCATATAGACCTGTTTGGATCTTATACGCTAAGGTTGAGATTCTATTAGGGAAATAATTTTTAATCCCAGGCAAAGGTTTGGGGGCCCACAAGAGTTCTCATCTCTAGAATGTAGGGTGGAGGGTATTTGTGCAGCTATTTAGCCATCAAGGTAATTCAGAGTCACTTTGAAGGTAGTACTCAGAACTAGGAGTGAAAAGTCGAGGGCTTTCATAGAGGTTTGTTTTCAGGTGACGCAGGAGCTGAAAGACAAATCTACCAGAACTTCCCTTTTTGTGTGGTACTACAACAGGAGATTTCAGCGGGGAGATTGACAGGATGCGCTGGTGTGTTTTGGGGCGTGGGCCTGAGGTTAACTGATTTTGGTAGGAGTCCGAGGCGCCTAACGCAGGATCCTCTCTCTATCCGCGCCCAACTGGCTCACACTGGAGAGACGTGGCGCGGGCACCGCGCAAGCCGCAGGTAGCAGCACAAGCACCGGATCCTCCAGGAGGGCGGTCCCACCGGGGCAGCGGCGGGCCCCGGGGGGGCGCAGGCGCGGGGGGGTAGGGTGCGCGGCGAGCTCCCACCGCGGCCGGGCCGACACAGCTCGGCAGGGCACCCTCGGGAGGGCGCTCGGGCTCCCCACAGCCTGGGGCCACAGGGGCTTCCAGGCCGGGGAGAAGCCCTCAGCAGGAACTTCCGTGCGGGGAGCGGACTCTTCCTGGGAACTCCGCCGCCCTCCAAGGCCGGCTGGGACTCAGGAGGGCGCCACGAACTGGGGAAGCCAGTCCCTGGTTCTTCTACATTTATCCAAATAAAGCAGCCGAGAAGGAGAAGAAGCTGTAAGCCTAGCGGCGTCCCCGGGGCTGGCCGACGCCTCGCCCGCCGGGCACCGCACTTCCGCCTTCGATCGCTCCTCCTCGGCCCCAGCGGGAGACGCGGAGCAGTCACCGCCGTGGGGCGTCGCCGGAAGTGTCGTACACGCCGGATATCCGGTTGCTTCGGGCGCTCAAGGAGCTGACGGAGAGGGCCGCCGCCCAGCAGTAGACGCCGTCTGCGCCCGCCGAGCCGCAGTCTCTGCGGTGTGTGAGTGAGCCCGGCCTCGGTCCCTCTCCCGCCGCCGCCATGGGCTGCACGTTGAGCGCCGAGGACAAGGCGGCGGTGGAGCGGAGCAAGATGATCGACCGCAACTTGCGGGAGGACGGGGAGAAAGCGGCCAAAGAAGTGAAGCTGCTGCTCCTTGGTGAGGGGCTGAGGGCGGGGCTGGCGGAGCCGGCGGGGGGGCGGGAGGCCCCGGCGCTCGGCAGCCCTGAGGGGGGAGGCCCGGCCGGCTGGAAGGACCCCGGAGGGATCTGGGGGCGTGACGGCCGTGGGGCGGGAGGCCCGGCGGGCGCGAGGAAGGGGTGGGGTTTGGGGTTGTAGGAATAAGGCTGCGGGGAGGGCGTGACTCCGTGCTGGAGTCGGCGCTGGGCAGGAGGACGTGGAGGCTGTGTTGGGGACCCGGGAAAGACTCATGAAGGGAGAGCTGATGGTAGGGAAGGCTTTGCAGGGAGTTGGAGCGTGTTGATAGCGAAGAGGACGGGAGAGTGTGGGTGAGGCTCGTGTGATGGCTTAGGAGTTGGAGCGATACCTCGACCGGATGGAGTTGGGATGCGCGAATGAGTAATGTAAACAGGGTCTGAGACTGAGTGGAGGTGTAAGGACTCTCCTTTATTAGCACGTGGGCGTTTTCAACTATTGATAAGGCAGAGGAACCCTGGATTAACCAGGAGTGCGAAGGTGTGTGATTGGGATCCATGACACGTTCTTGGATACAAAGGAGAAGAGCTTGCGTGCACGGGCTGTGTATATTTTTTCACCGCCTTATGTCACTTTTACTCTCTGAAAGTTTTTGTAACTCCTCTTGTCTATATAAAGGGGGAGGTTTTGTGAGCCGAGGAAATTTAAGGACTGGCTGGTTTGAGGTTTGTGGTCAAAGATACAGTGGACAATAGATTACATATTGGGAGTTGCTGAATAGTTGCTAGGGATGATGTGCAGTGGGAATGGAGTTATCTTAGGATAGATTATGGAATTGGACACACTATAAAAGCTGTGACAAACTTCTGGTGAGCTGTCTCTCCAAACTAAAAATATTGGCTTCAGAAATTACTGTTTTTTTTTACCCGACATTCTTTTTGAGCAGCTTTTAGGTACAGTCAGATGCGTTTTACTCAGCATGATTTTTTTCAAAGATTTTATGTATTTATTCATGAGAGACACACACAGAGAGAGGCAGAGACACAGGCAGAGGGAGAAGCAGGCTCCATTCAGGGAGCCCGACGTGGGACTCGATCCCAGAACCCCGGGATCACCGCCTGGGCCGAAGGCAGACGCTCAACCGCTGAGCCACCTGGGCGTCCCACTCAGCATGATTTTTAAGCATTTTTGAGACCAGTTTCTAGAGGCTCAGTAAGTCATATAAAGTACCCTGGCATCAGCTTACTAATTAGTTGTCACTGATTCTTTACTATTAGTATTTTCTAAAGTTCTGTTAGAGAAGAATATGTAGGAGTAATAGTTTTTGTAAGCAACAAAGCCCCCCCCCTTTTTTTTTCTTTTTTAAAACAATTTTTGGGAAAAACAAGTCACGTTAGGAGAAGTGCCAAATTTTCATGGTGTAAAGCTCCAGAGGTCAGAGTACACCACCATAACCCAAGGCTTATTTTGTACTCCGGGTTGTGCTGGGTGCCCATGCTAGTCTCTTCATGTTAGCATATTTAGTGGTTTGTAGATTGCAGAAGCCCTAGGAATAACTCTTTGGATATAGGAAGAAAGTTATGCATTGGAGCTTGAGCTTTTGGTTTGAATATCTAATGTGATATTCATAACACAAGAATTTGAATTGTAGTTCTAGACTGCCACTCTCTTTTTAACAAGTATCATTTGTGGATGAGCATGGTCCATGGCACATAGTAGGTGCTTCTTACATATTTACTAGCATGAACCACCTAATGTTGGACATTGCTCTTTGGGCTCTTTCGGATGCTTAATACAAACCATTATGTAATACTCAAGGCATTAATGTCTGTATTGATTGATTGGTTATGAAATTAAAGGTGTATTTTCATTTTCTGTAAATGTTTTGAATTACATTGACCATCAGAGATCTCCTCAGGACATTAGCCTATTGTAGTACAGTTGTAAACTGTGAGGTTTTCTTCCAAATGGCAGGATTTGGCAGGGAGAATTTAGGCAAGCAAATGTCTGGAAAAAAATCTTTATTTGGGATTTTATAAATAGTGCATTTAATTAAAAACAAAATTAAACACATGACTTAGCGAACTTCAAAAACAGTAAGTAAAAATCAAAGTACTAAGACATTTGCTTTTAATTTTTATCAATTTCATTGTTTTAAGTAAGATTTTTTAATATTCTTGAGCAAGTCAACAAATATAAATAGTTGCAAACACAGATGCTCTTGCTTGAACCATATCATAATGCACAGAAGTTAAAGTTACCCCTTATTTTCAGTAAGCAGAACACACTCATCACAATATACAGATAACCTTTTTTTTTTGCTATAGAATACGTCCTTTGATGTACATGCAAGTTTTTACTTCATCTCTGTGAACTAACCAACTTGTCTAAGTTGGGATGTATTTGGTTACCTTTGTCTCTCCTGGCACACAATAGGTGTATTGTATTTTCTCTTTTGGAGAGATGCAGTTTAGTATAGTGATTAACAAGGTGGACTATGAAGTCAGAGTGTTTCAAATTCTAATTAAATTAGTTAAGGAGGGCAGCCCTGGTGGCTCAGTGGTTTAGCGCTGCCTTCAGCCCAGGGCGGGATCCTGGAGACCCAGGATTGAGTCCCGCATGGGGCTCCCTGCGTGGAGCCTGCTTCTCCCTCTGCCTGTGTCTCTGCCCCCCCCCCTTTCTCTCTCTCATGAATAAATAAATAAAATCATTAAAAAAAATAAATTAGTTAAGGAATACTTATGTGTTACAATTTTTTGATTACCTTTGGTTTGAATTTCCTTTAGGTATGTTTTTGAGAAGATCTTGAAAATGCCAAAGTAATGTTTAGTCACAATAGTAGGTGGAAAGACAAAGTTATATTATTGCAAAGCTTCCCAACCAGAATGCAGTGCATAGGATGGCATACAAGTATGCTGTTTGTAAATTTTTTTTGTAGTTTTGAAATTTTATTATTTTTTAAAGATTTTTATTTATTTATTTGAGAGAGAGCAAGAGAGCGTAAGCAGGGGTTGCTGCAGAGGGAGAGGGAGAAGCAGGCTCCTTACTGAGCAGGGAGCCTGATGTCGGTGCAGGGGTTCCATCCCAGGACGCTGGGATTGTGATACAAGCTGAAGGCAGATGCTTACTGACTGAGCCACCCAGGCACCCCTATATTTTTGAGATTTTAAATCATTTTCATAACTTTTCAAAATTTTGCAACAGTTGAAATGATATTTGAACACTTTTAGTACGATTTCTTTAAACTTTGGGAAGATGGTAGTTGAAAATATTTTATTAGGAAGGTTTATGCCAGTTAGTATTTAATATCATCTGCAATACTTTGTATCTTATTTTCATGTCATAATTTTGTGATATAAAGAAAATATATATTATTTTTACCAAGCCCGCCAGCTTCCCTTAGTAAGCCTTACAAATATCATTTTTCAGTGTGGCCATCATGTGACAGAAATTGGGAAGCATTGGTTTAATGAATGGATAAGAGCACTGCTTTCAGAGTCTCATAGAACTAGATTCAGTCCCTTTCAC
Source organism: Canis aureus (assembly GCF_053574225.1). Classification (NCBI taxonomy): domain Eukaryota; kingdom Metazoa; phylum Chordata; class Mammalia; order Carnivora; family Canidae; genus Canis; species Canis aureus. Next base: position 35,307,144 of record NC_135618.1, read on the forward strand.
TTACTAGCTGTGAGACCCAGAGCATATAACTTAGCCAGTGAATCTTAATTTTTCATATATATAAGGTGGGCATGATGATGCTTATTTTATAATATTGCAATAAGAAAATATATGTAAAATGCTTAGCAAACAAGTATTCAGTATTGGTAATTTCTTTTATTATGATAATGTCTGTGAAAGCTTATCATTTAGCTACTTTTTTCAAGGGTGTTTCAGACAGGTAATTTGATTTTTTTTTAAAGACTTTATTTATTTATTCATGAGAGACACAGAGAGACAGAGGCAGACACCGGCAGAGGGAGAAGCAGGCTCCATGCATGGAGCCCAACGTGGGACTCAATCCCCGGTCTCCAGGATCATGCCCTGGGCCGAAGGTGGTGCTAAACCGCTGAGCCACCCGGGCTGACCAGTAATTTGATTTTTTAAAATAGTATATTCTTGGGGATCCTGGGCAGCTCAATTAAGCATCTACCTTAGGCTCAGGTCATGATCTCAAGGTCCTTGGGTGGAGGAACCCCATGTCAGGCTGCCTGCTCAGCGGGGAGCCTGTGTTTTCCTTTCCCCCTGCTTGCAGGTGTACTCATACTTTCTCTCTCAAATAAATAAAATCTTTAAAAATAAAATAATATATTCTTTTCAGAGATTCTCAAGGAATTAAATATTATAATTTAATTTTATAAGTTATTGATTGATTTACTCCTGTGCTATATTTAGATTTTTTTTTTAATTTTTATTTATTTATGATAGTCTCACAGAGAGAGAGAGAGAGAGGCAAAGACACAGGCAGAGGGAGAAGCAGGCTCCATGCACCGGGAGCCCGACGTGGGATTCGATCCCGGGTCTCCAGGATTGCGCCCTGGGCCAAAGGCAGGCGCCAAACCGCTGCGCCACCCAGGGATCCCTATATTTAGATTTTTATTTCTTGATAATTCCCCTTAGGAGATCTTGAGAAAACATTATTATACAAAATAATTTTAACGCTTTGTTCTTTAGGATTTTTGTGGTGGTGGTATGGCAAAAATTAAGTTGCATGCAGAGGATTGGAATCCTCTAATTCACTTAAACCTTATACTATTTGGGTAGCTCCGATGGCGCAGCGGTTTGGCACCGCCTGCAGCCCGGGGTGTGGTCCTGGAGACCTGGGATTGAGACCCGGGATCGGGTCCTGTGTCGGGCTCCCTGCATGGAACCTGCTTCTCCCTCTGCCTGTGTCTCTGCCTCTCTCTGTCTCTATGAATGAATAAATAAAATCTTAAAAAAAAAATCTTATACAATTTATTACTCATATATAAATATCAGTATTTACCGGCTGAATATGCTTATTATTGAAAATAAGAGTTTTTGGGATCCCTGGGGTGGCGCAGTGGTTTAGCGCCTGCCTTTGGCCCAGGGCGCGATTCTGGAGACCCGGGATCGAATCCCATGTCGGGCTCCCGGTGCATGGAGCCTGCTTCTCCCTCTGCCTATGTCTCTGCCTCTCTCTCTCTCTCTCTCTCTGTGACTATCATAAATAAATAAAAATTAAAAAAAAAAAGAGTTTTTGATAATTAGAGTTATAATACCTAACTTTTCCTTTAATTTAGCCCATACTAGCTTCTTAATTTGATTTTTTTATACCTATAATCTATTGCTTTCATTTTGCCTTAGTAATAACAATAATACTGTTATTATATTGATTAAATTAAATTCTTATAGGATGATATTCTTTAAGGTTTGCCATTTATTTGGCAGAAGATTCATAAGCAGTTATTAGATATCTTGTGAAGATGCATCTTGTGTCTGGGGGGAAAATGAACTGGCATAAAAAATAAGTCACAGTTCAAAGATAGATTTGTTTTTTATTTGCACTTAACTGTTCTTTGTTCTTAAATGTATATATGTCATTACTTGTTTAGTCTGAATATATGGTCCTTTTCAGGAATTACAATATTGCGATTTTCCCTAAGTATGCTAATTCTGAAGTACAGAGATGACCATAGAATAGGGTCTTCGTACTTAATAGATTTGACAAGCATGTGACCTTTTTTTTTTTTTTTAATTTTTATTTATTTATTCATGAGACAGAGAGAGAGAGCAGCAGAGACACACAAGCAGACTCCACGCAGGGAACCTGACATGGAATTCGATCCCGGGTCTCCAGGATCAGGCCCTGGGCTGAAGGTGGCGCTAAACCACTGAGCCACCTGGGCTGCCCAGCATGTGACCTTTTAATTATTCCTACGGCTGTCCATGCTCTGTCTTATATTTAGTTAGTTTAGTTTAGCTTAGTTTTATTTTATTGGGGAATGGGCTTGTCAGGGAAGGTGGGGAGGAAAAGATGTTTTAAGTCCTCAGGAACTAGAATATTAGCAGTAAAGACCAAAGAATAAAAATATGGGTCTTTTTTTTTCTTTTAAGATTTTATTTATTCATAGAGACACACAGAGAGAGAGAGGCAGAGACAGATGGAGAAGCAGGCTCCATGCAGGGAGCCCGAGGCAGGACTCGATCCCAGGTCTCCAGGCCCTGGGCTGAAGGCGGCGCTAAACCGCTGAGCCACCCAGGGATCCCCCAAAATATGGGTCTTATAAGAATTATTTAGAGCAGTGGATACTAAATTTGTTCAGGTAACTGAAGTTTGTTTTAAAACTTGTTTTCTGGGATTCCTGGGTGGCTCAGCGGTTTAGCTCCTCCCTTCGGCCCAGGGTACAATCCTGGAATCCCAGGATCGAGTCCCCCATCAGGCTCCCTGCATGGAGCCTGCTTCTCCCTCTGCTTATGTCTCTGCCTCTCTGTCTCTCATGAATAAATAAACAATCTTTAAAAAAAAAAAAACTCAAAACAAAAAAAAGCAACAACAACAAAAAACTTGTTTTCTAGTCAAAGAATGTAGTAGACTAGCACTAATGAAAGACAGTTCTTTGAACTGGTAACTTAATTCGTAAATAGGAGATCCCATGTAGTATAGGATTAAAGAGCAAAGATGCTGAAACTTGGGGGATTTGTTCTAATCTCTGAGCTTCATTTTTTGTGTATCTGTACAATGAAGTCTGATTTCAGGGGTCTCTTGTCTATGATGTTAATATTATCAACCAGATGAAATATTTTAGCAGGGTTTATAAAGAGGGCTGCTTTTGTGTTGTTATTTCTCTTATTCTTTAGTTTGGCTGAAATTAGTGTAATGTAATAAAACTGTTTAGGAAGATAGTTAAAAGGCTTGAAAGACATAAATTTGTAAAGTGCCCATAATGTAAATGTTCAAGAGAATAAAAAGAAAAGAAACTGTTGTAGTGTTTGATTTTCAACTGTCTTCATTTTAGTAAAATTCTTTTTCAGTGTTTAGCAAGTTAGAGTTTATCTTTAAACCTTTATCTCTCCAGGCTATTCTGTTACCTGCTTAGCAATCATCTGTGTCATATCTGTAATTCAAGCTGCTTGAGCTGAATAACATTGTCTTTGGAGCACTGTTTAATTGTCCCAGTTTTGATACAGTGCTCTCCCTATTTTTCATGTCTTGATATTTAGTAAGTTGTAACAAATGAATAAGAAGAACTAGAATGACCAAATTTGTTTGACTTGTACCTGAATAACAGCCTGGTAATCTTAGAAACAAGTTTCAAGAGGGTATAGTCTTTAGTGGATTTCCTTTGATTTTTCAAGTTGGACTTGGAAGATACTTAAAAGTCTAAGATTTGTTAAGGGCTATTGAAGACATTAGTATGTTCATTGTTCCATTACTGTTTTGCTGTTATGGGCTTCTTTTTGTCACCAAGTCTTTTTTTTTTTTTGTCACCAAGTCTAATTCACAATGGGTAAATGTTTTTAATATTTGTATAAAAAGACTGAGTTTTTTTGGTAATTGTTAATGTTTTACACCTTGAAAATTTTTTGTTGAAGTAGATAATCTAAATTTTTTTCTAGTTGCTTGTTTAAATCTACAGCTGTCTAGTCAGGTATGTCTCATCATGATTAAAACATACTCTTGTGTTTAAATTGTGCTTGTATCTTGTGACTTTGTTTTTTGTTGTTTTTTAAGATTTTATTCATTTATTAGAGCACAGCAGGGGGTGGGGGAGAGGGGGAGAGAGAAGCAGCCTCTGCACTGAACAGGGAGCCCCATGTGGGGCTTGATCCTAGGATCCCAAGATCTTGACCTGAGCCAAAGGCAGATACTTAACCAACTGAGCCACCCAGGCGCTCCTCTCTTGCTTTTGTTTATGTGGCCTGCTGTTTATAGTTATTACTCTGGTGATATGGGGACCATATAAATAAGACTTCTTTAAAATTAATTAGCAAGGTAGTTTGATTCTTGTCATTTTATAATTTCCTGTAATAGTTGGATTTTATTTTATTTTTTTAAAGATTTTATTCATTCATTCCAGAGACACACACAGAGAGAGAGAGAGAGAGAGAGAGAGAGAGAGGCAGAGACACAGGGAGAGGGAGAAGCAGGCTCCATGCAGGGAGCCCGATGTGGGACTCGATCCCGGGACTCCAGGATCATGCCCTGGGCTGAAGGCAGGAGCTAAACCGCTGAGCCACCCGGGCTGCCCAAGCTATTAGAGTTTAATGGAATACTATTTTAATTTTAAAATCCAACTATTAGGGATCCCTGCATGGCTCGGCGGTTTAGCTCCTGCCTTCGGCCCAGGGCATGATCCTGGAGTCCCGGGATCGAGTCCCACATCGGGCTCCCTGCATGGAGCCTGCTTCTCCCTCTCCCTGTGTCTCTGCCTCTCTCTCTCTCTGTGTCTCAGGAATGAATAAATAAAATCTTAAAAAAAAAAAAAAAAAAAAGAACTCTAAGAGCTTATTATGGAAATGGTACACTGTATCTGGATTTGTTTTAGTCATGTATTGATATCCCTAGTTTTTATACTTTTTTATTAAATGGAGAATGTTGTATGGAAATGGATTTTGCCTAGGACCTTGGAAATTACATATTACAGATTACTGTAAGTTACAGGATTGTTTTACAGTGACATACTTCTGATAGAACATTTTCCCCTCTATTTCCTGAAGTTAGAACATCAGAATTGGTAACTTCAACACAGGGTTTGGGGGCTGCCCGGTGGCTCAACGGTTTAGTGCCGCCTTCTGCCCCGGGCCTGATCCTGGAGACCCAGGATTGAGTCCCATGTTGGGCTCCATGCAGGAAGCCTGCTTCTCCCTCTGCCTGTGTCTCTGCCTCTCTCTCTGTCATGAATAAATAAAATCTTAAAAAACAAACAAACAAACCAGGTTCTGTTTGATGTAATGATAAAATCACTACCATGATTTACACATATAATGTAGTTCTGATGTATGTGTTAGGATAATGCACTTTTAAACTTTCCATGGAAGTTATTTCAGTGTTCTCTATTTTTGAAAATAGAAATTGAATTCTTCAGTTTAAACTTTTTTTTTAATTATTTATTTATTTATTTATGATAGTCACACACAGAGAGAGAGGCAGAGACACAGGCAGAGGGAGAAGCAGGCTCCATGCACCAGGAGCCCGATGTGGGATTCGATCCTGGGTCTCCAGGATCGCGCCCTGGGCCAAGGGCAAGCGCCAAACCACTGCGCCACCCAGGGATCCCGAATTCTTCAGTTTAATAACATAAATTTCTCTCACCATTTTTCAGCATTACTTATATATTTTGGTTCATTTCAGGTTGTTAAAAACTAATTTCCTTCCTTCCTCTGTTCCTTTTTTTCTTTAAGATTTTATTTATTTATTTGAGAGAGAGAACAAAAGTTGAGGGAGAGCAGAGGGAAAAACAGACTCCCTGCTGAGCAAGGACACGCTATATGGGGCTTGATCCTAGGATTCTGGGATCATAACTTGAGCTGAAGGCAGACATTTAACCAACTGAGCCACCCAGGTACCCCTCTTCCTCAACTTCTCAGAGGAGAAGTGTATTTCTTTTTTCTTTTTTCTTTTTTTTTTTTTTTATGATTTTATTTATTTGAGAGAGTGAGTGAGAGCACACAAGTGGGGGGAGGGGCAGAGGGAGAGGGAGAAGTAGAGTCCCCACTGAGCAGGGAGCTCCATGCGGGACTCGATCCCAGGGATCTGGGATCATGACCTGAGCCTGAGGCAGATGCTTAAGGAACTGAGCCACCCAGCCACCCTGAGAAGTATGTTTCTTATCCTTGCATTTTTGTTGTTATGGTTATAACTAAAATTTACATCCTCTTCAGTATTTGTAGTTTTTTGAGTTTTTCTAGACTACCTACAAGTTTGTGTGTGTGTGTGTGTGTGTGTGTGTGTGTGTGTGTGTGTGTGTGTTTTTTTTGAGATTTATTTATTTATGAGAGACACACAGAGAGAGAGAGGCAGAGTCACAGGCAGAGGGAGAAGCAGGCTCCATGCAGGGAGCCCGACGTGGGACTCGATCCCGGGACTCCAGGATCACACCCTGGGCTGAAGGCAGGCGCTAACCCGCTGAGCCACCCAGGGATCCCGTATGTTTTGTTTTTAAAGATTTTATTTATTTGACAGCACAAGAGAGTACAAGTAGGGGGAGCATCAGAGGGAGAGGGAGAAGTAGGCTCCTTGCTGAGCTGAGAACCTGATAAAGGGCTTGAACCAAGGACCCCAGGATCATGACCTGAGCCGAAGGCAGACTTTTAACCACCTGAGCCACCTAGGTGCCCCTACAAGGTTTTTTGATAAGCTTTTTATTTTGTAATAATTTCACATTTATAAGAAAGTTGCAGAGATAGTACATAGAGTATCTGTATAGTCTTCACCTGGTTTCCCTTAGTGTTGACATCTTACATAGCTATGGTATATTTGTCAACACTGCACAATATTGGTGCATTCTAATGTATGTGGAATGTGGTTACAGGAGTAGCCAATTTGAGGAGGAGAAAGAAATACCTCAGGAAGTCTTCCCAGAGAAGACAACATTTGAGATGGACCTTGAAGGATAAATAGAACTCTTAAGACAAAGACAAAGAAAGTGCATCCAGGCAGGGAATAAAGGCTCAGGAATATGAACAAATAGATTGGCCTAAGATGAAGAGTTGGTATAGGAGGACTGTGGGAGATAAGGCTGGAAAGGTGTGCACGGGATTTGGAGAGTGTTGATTTGAATTTTTAGTAGCTGTCTTTTCAGCCCTATTTTAGTTTACAGACAGAGATAAATATAGATATAATTTGGGGGAAATCATCTGGGGACTTTGTATTCTCCTCCCTCGTATTTAACTGCCTTTTTTAAGTTGCTATACTAATTTATGCTGTCACAAAAGGTTAGTAAAAGTAAATATATGTATGAACCCCAAACTTTCTGGGTTTTGACTTACAGCATTGATGAATATCTAAGGTAAGGGAAGTTGAAATTGTAGGTATCCTTATGATCTGGCAACTCAATTTATAATGTTTTGCTATTTGTGAATTTTCAAAATGTGGTATTTGCATTTAATTAAATAGACCTGTAGAAAAGTGCTATGTGCTGCTATCAGTGTTTGGGAGACTTAGGGATATGATTTTAACTTTTTTTTTTTTTAAGATTTTATTTATTCATGACAGACACAGAGAAAGAGAGAGGCAGAGGCACAGCAGAGGGAGAAGCAGGCTCCATGCAGAGAGCCCAACGCAGGACTCGATCCTGGGTCTCCAGGATCACACCCCAGGCTGAAGGCGGCACTAAACCGCTGGGCTACCGGGACTGCCCTGTTTCTAACATCTTTAAGTGTAAAATTTGGGGATATATGGATTTTGGTGAATGGATGTAACATTACAGTTACCTTTGGAGGACATCTCCGTTGCATATAAAAATTTATTTGTATGGGTTAAAACTGAGTATTTTACATTTCTGTCTCACAAGAAAATTTTGAGGCAGAGCTAGAAAGAAACACATCTTTGCAAAAATAGTGTTCAGTCATGTTCTATGTACATACTATATAATTTAGTGTTAGCATCAAAATGGCTATTTGTTGCCCTGCTTTTGAAGACATAAAAGCAAACTTACTCACCAGGGACCAAAATTAGAACATTGAGGCCCGCAGAGGATAATCTCCCTCCTTGCTCACAAATGACTGCTCCCTTAAGCATTCTTTTTATATTCCACAAAGGTGAAGAAGAAACCCTGCTTCTCCCTCTTAATTGGCCAGTTGCCAGAAGAGTACACATGATCTTTAGCAACACTCAAGTTACCTTTTTCATATTCTCAAGTGATAACATTTGGAGGAGGCTAAGTGAGTTGCTCTTCCCCCCTCCCCCTCTTAATCTAGGATTTAAAGCATTTTGATCTTGTAATTATTAAGACTTTTTCTGTATCTTCTAGTGGAGATTCCTCGATAATCTGCATGTTTTTACCCATCTTTTGGAGCTAGGTCACACAGGGTGTAGGCCCTGTCAGCCTGTGACTGGGTGATTCCTGTGTCAGGTATTCTGATCCAATCACAGAGAGGGGCGTGGCTCAGTAGGCAGTTGCCCTGAGGAAACGAAAAGTAGGGATTTCTCTAGAGGTTATGGGCAGACATATATTCTGAAATTATGTCTAATATAAACAGTTAATATATCAGTTAATTATTTTAATGTATCAGTGTAATATAATTTTTTAAGATTCTGTTTATTTATTAGAGAGGGGGAGACAGCGAGAGTGAGAGCACTAGCTGGGGGAGGGGCAGAGGGAGACGCTGACTCCCCTCTAAGCACAGACCCCCAAGATCATGGCATGAGCTAAAGTCAGTCTTTTTTTTAAATATTTTTTATTTATTTATTCATAGAGACACAGAGAGAGAGAGAGAGGCAGAGACACAGGCAGAGGGAGAAGCAGGCACCATGCAGAGAGCCTGACGTGGGACTTGATCCAGGGTCTCCAGGATCATGCCCTGGGCTGCAGGCGGTGCTAAACCGCTGTGCCACCAGGGCTGCCCTAAAGTCAGACTCTTAACTGACTGAGCCACCTAGGCACCTGTATATCAGCAAAGTTTTATCAAAAACTTGTTCTATGTGTCTTAAGCCTTTTTGGTTGTTGGTATGTGATTGCTTCCTAGAAAAATCTTTTTCGGGGGCATCTGATTGGCTTAGTCGGTTAAGCATCCAACTCTTGGTTTTGGCTCAGGTCATGATACCAAGATTGTAAGATTCAGCCCCAAGTCAGGCTCCACATGGCCTGTAGCCTGCTTGAGATCTCTCTCTTCCTCTCCCCTGCTCTGCTCCTCCCCCCAAAGAAGAAAACTCTTTCACAGAAGAGACCCATAATCTGTCAATCACAACTAACTGCCATCTTTTACCTTTAATACATTCATTCATTTATTCATTCACTGAACAGGTATTTGAGTACTCATTATGTTTCATGTACTCTTTTAGGATACAGGATGTTCAGGACAAATTTGTAGTTTATTTCACTGAAGTAGGTGGTGGGTGCAATTGCATGGGAGCTGTGGCAGGGTTTGAGAGGTTTAGAGGGGAATAAGGTGGATAGGAGACTTGTGAATGAGTCCAAATTTACAGGTATGGTTGTGGGTTGAGAGCTGAAGGCCTAGCCAGGAATGGATGTGGGGCTGAGTAAAGATAGCAGAGGAATGGAAATCTATTAACTGCCCACATTGAAAATTCCATTCATTGCAGCTGGCATTTACAAAATGTGATTAGGCAACTACTAAATCTCATAGAAACTCAAATCATTCATCCCACAGTTATTATGTGCTTGGCACTCTGTCCTAGATATGGCGGGGGGTGGGGGTAGTAGAAACACAAAAAGAAGGCACTGTTTTGTGCTTTCGAGGAGTGTGCTTTTTTGAGTTTAGGACTAATGGAGTCCTAAACAGGTACAAACCCAAGTAATTACAGTAATTTGACTAAGTATTAGTGTGATGGTGTTTGACACTAAACTATAGGGCCAAGTTGAGTCTTGTCAGGATGCCCTTGAGGGAGAAGTACACAGATGTGGAAGGGTTTTCAGATCATACTAGAAAGAGTTTCATTACCATTTTAATCAAAATCAAGAAAACCAGTTAGCAGTTTATGTAAAGCAAGATTAGGATCTGCAAGACAGTCAAATAAGTTCTTTTTAGGGATCCCTGGGTGGCGCAGGGGTTTGGCGCCTGCCTTTGGCCCAGGGCGCGATCCCGGAGACCCGGGATCGAATCCCACATCGGGTTCCCGGTGCATGGAGCCTGCTTCTCCCTCTGCCTGTGTCTCTGCCTCTCTCTCTCTCTCTCTCTGTGACTATCATAAATAAATAAAAGTTAAAAAAAAAAAAGTTCTTTTTAGAGTAGCCACACCTGGCTAGAGATAAAAAGAGCCTGGGAAGGACAATTTGGGACTTAGTTTTGGAAATTAATCTCTAGGATTTAGGCTGAAAGGGAAGAATCTGTATTAGCCATCAGAGTGGCAGTAATATCTCCGCTGAGAGGAGATGAAGAAGGCTTCAGCAAGAAGTTGATGTTTGAGTTAAATAAGGTTTTCAAGGATGTTCATATGTAGAGACTTGGCATGCTTAAAAGAGGCAGTGGGGGAACCCTGGGTGGCACAGCGGTTTAGCGCCTGCCTTTGGCCCAGGGCGCGATCCTGGAGACCCAGGATTGAATCCCACATCGGGCTCCTGGTGCATGGAGCTTGCTTCTCCCTCTGCCTGTGTCTCTGCCTCTCTCTCTCTCTCTCTCTCTCTGTGTGACTATCATAAATAAATAAAAAAATTAAAAAAAAAAAAAAAAAGGCAGTGGGCTGGGTGAAGCAATTGTTCTGATATTTTAGGCTATGGAAACTTGATAATTTCACACATAAAATAGATCTAACATCATCATTAGACCACACATTCCTTATTTGTATTTGTGTCTAGCGGTTCCAGATACATACAAGAGACTTTTTTTTTTAATGAATAACAATTTTAATTTGCTCCATATGTGTTTCACATCTATAATTCTGCTAACCTTTTACTGAATTAGGGAGCAACTGGTTTTGTATTAAGTCTGGTACTTTGAAAAGCATTTTGAATGAAATATCATTTTTTTTTGAAATGTCATTTTAACTTTAATCTGAATTTTTACTCTGTTAGTTATGCCTGTCAGTAAACAAATCAATAGGAGCAATAGATAAGCTTATTATTGGAAATAGCATAAACTGTGCTGCTGTGACCTTTTGTTAGAGATACATTTTTTCTTAAAAATAGCAATCTAACTTGAATGTTCTGTTAGTTTGAGACTGTGTAATTATAGAATACCCTCAAGCATGAATATAGAAGGTTGGCTTCCTGACAACTCTTACTTCCTTACAGTGTGGTACTCTTTACTTCTTTGTCTTCTCTGTGTTGATCAGGAGTGCATGATTGGAGAGCATGCTGGTCATTATATTATGGTAGCTATTTTGAATGAATGGGTTAGTAGGAAGATACGGATTCATGGTTTGATTTGAAGCCTCTGTGTGTCAGGAGTAGAGATTTAATCTGCTTTTAGCCTTATAATTGTAGTCATAGAATGTTAGCAACTGAGATGTTAAAGAGCACATCTAGGCCAAAGTCTTTCATATTTTATATTTAGGGGGTTGGCATTGTGAAGTTAGGTGACTTGCCCAAGTCACACAGCTAGTCATGGTAAAGCTAGGAATAAAATCTACTCTTCCATTGAATTTATTACTATATGGTATCATTAACTAAGAAAATCTTTTTAAGTGAAGTTAGAAAAATCAAATATATATGCTGATCAAACTTTTAACCTGCTGTGAGAGGAAGCCTGTCTATGCCTGTTTTAGTCATATGTGCCCAAGTGTCTGAGAAGGGGTGGGGGGAGAAGGATGGGCTGTAGAAAGACCAAGAAGAGTGTTTTGGTCTAACCCTGGCTAGAGCATTATCTAAAAATAGTGCTAAACTGGGACTTAAGTTATGCAGACCTCTAGAAAGAGGGCTTTGTCCTAGTTATAATGTGCACTTTTACAAGTTTCAAGATTTCTCCACAGAAATTAGTATTTAAAAGGAAAAGGAGACGTTTCAGTTGCTACTGGAATAACTGCTAGTATACATGATAGTGGTACAAAAACCTTTGAAGAACATTCAAGGAACGTACAGATGGGTGAGAAGTGTGGGAGAGGAGGTAGTTAGGAGTATCTAGGGGCTGAAAATATATTTGAGGAAGAGAGTGTTTTTGTTCCTCATGGTGGGGTGGAAAAAAATGATTAATGCTTTGACATAGTTTGCTGTGGCATTTAGGTTCTAAGTTGCTGTTTTAGTGTGTGAATCCAGACTCCATCTAGATTTTTGTTATTGTGAACTAGCTGATAAGTATTTATACCATTTCTGCTGGGATTTTGAACCAACATCAATATCCAAAGAGTTTTTATTAAACTTTTTGGGACTTTTTCTTTTTTTTAAGATTTAAAAAAAATTTATTCATGAGAGACACAGAGAGGTAGAGACACAGGCAGAGGGAGAAGCAGGCTCCCTGTGGGGAGCTGGATGGGGGACCTGATCCCAGGGATCATGACCTGAGCTTCAGGCAGATGCTCAACCACTGAGCCATCCAAGTACCCCAACTTTGGGGGACCTAACATGACTTGTTGGTATTCCAAACAGTGAAAACAGCATTCCCAAATAATAGCCAGCTGGTTAACATTTATTGAATATCTACTATATGCCAGCTATTGTTCTAAGCATCTCCTGTTGACCCTTGTTTTTGCAGATAAGGAAATTCATTGTACCTGAAGGCGCAGGTATAATGTACTTCCTTAGACTGGCTTTAAGTTTTCTTTTAATCAAAGTGAAAGAAAAGAGAAGACTATTGGATGATACAATGTTTTTGAGTATCAGCCATCTTTTAGAGTTCATTCTTAAAATCGTGTGAGTTGAATGTGTTTACTCATGATAATTATTTGATTACCAATTCACTGGCCTATAAAAATTTTGCAAAGACGTTATCATCATCTCTCGTTTTACATACCCATAATATAGTATATGTTATGGGAAGAAATAGAGGGAACATGTGATGGTGCCTGCTTTCCAGGAGCTCCTTAAAAATAAAACTTAGGATGTTTTTAGGTAAATATAATGATTTTACAGTAGAGTATGTGCTGGTGAATTACTTTTCATCTGACCTTGTTGGTTGATCAAACTTAACTGCCACACATACTTCTTACTCATTTTATTTGATTGTTAATAAGAGATTTTCAAAATTAATTCTACCTGTTTATCCTCTGCAGATTGCCTGCCTTGGCTCTTTCTCTCCTTTTTCTCTCAAAAATCTCTGTGGCTTCCCTTTAGTCCTCTCTTCCTCTTTATATAAGACATCCTTTAGATGTATATTGTTTTAGGGATGATTCCATCCCCTCCTGTTGTTGGGACCTTTCAGACTTTTTTCCTCTCAAAATCCTATCCCCCACCCATTTCCTTCCCTCCTGCCTAGAGTCACCTTCAGTTTCTTCCTCTCCTAACCATAGGTTGTTTCTTTGCAATTCCTTTATATCCATTACATTCTTTGTTTCCTTAGTATTATTACCCTGGTAGATTGAAGATGGACAAATGAATCTCTCCTTAAATTTGTGATAAATTTTGAAGGAAGATAGTTTAGAAGATGTAAACAAAACTAGGAAGTTCCAAACATCACATATATTGGGGGTGGGAGATGAAACATAGGATTGAAGTAAAAATGAAGAATTCAGACCTAATAAGAAAAGATTATAGAAAATGGTAGAGAATTATTAGTGCCATTTAGAAATGATAAGAAAGAAGAGGGGCTTTGAGCTATAAGTTGAGAAAATTACAGCAGTAACATACAGTAGGCACAACATCAGCCATTTGAGGAATAGAAAGGATTACTTTGAGAAAAGAATAAGAAGAAAGATTTTGTTACAGCTTAATGTAAGGAGAGAACAGTGAGTGGGTTCCAGATGATTCTTAGATTTCGTACTTGGAAGAAAGGTAAGATGGTGGCACTTTTCTTCTGATCTGGAAGCTGAATGGGTCAAAGACTTTTGGTATAAAGCAGTTCTTTTTTTTTTTTTCCAATTCTTTATTTCTTTTTTCTTTTTTCTTTTTTTCATTCTTTATTTCTGTACAATGCCCTGGAACACTTAATAAGATAAATCTTATATTTGTATTTAGTTCTGTAGTCCGTAAGAGGTGCTTGTAAGGAGAGGAACTGGATGCTTAGTAAAACCTTGGGTAAATAGATGTAGTTGAAAATAAAGAGAAGGACATCTTATCAGGGAACCTTGAAAAAACTTGAGAGACACAGGGCAACATACTCCTTTGAAATCACCTTCATAGGATGGAACTTGATGAGATGAGTAGAAATTGATTCTGAGGATAATGGACTCGTTGATTATTTCATTTAGTCCAATGTAAGTGGTAGAAATCCTGTTTGCAATATGTAGAAGAATGGTGCACATTACTTCATTAATCTTTGCTTTTCCTGGTTAATTTAGTAGCTGGTGCTAACATGGAATCATCTGGGAATTCTGTTTTAAACTAGTACTTAAGCTAGTATTATATTTCTGTATTCTTTTCTTCAGAATAAAAAAAGGTTTTTGGTTTTTTTTTGGTAGATATGCATGGGAGAAAGCACTTCTTGTTTTGAAGATTTATTTGAGAGAAAGCAGGCAGACAGGCAGGCAAGTGAGGAGATTGGGGGGACAGTGGCAGGATGGGATAGAGGAAGAGGGAGAGAATCCTCAAGCAGACTCCTTGCTGAGCACAGAGCCTGACGGGATGCAGGGCTCAGTCCCAGGACCCTGAGATCATGAACTTGAGCTAAAATTAAGAGTCGGCCACTCAGCTAACTGGTGAGCTACACAGGCTCCCCTGGAGAAACAATATCATTAAAAGTTCCTTGTGTGTTATGTAAATATTTAGTGCTACTCCTGATTATCATTAGATGATAAGTGCAGAAATAAAGTCAAATAGAAATGTCCTCTTTGAGTGTGTAAAAATGTAGTTGTCTGGATTTTTAAATTATTTGAATTTTAACTAACAGCTTTGGTTGATAGAGTTGAGAAATATTTAGTAAGGGATCATGCTTAACTAAGCATTAGTAATGTATCTGTTCAACAGTACTTATTTGCCTAGCTAATTTATGACACGCCCAGTTGTAGGCCCTGGGAATACAGGGATGAATAATCCTTTATGGGGTTTATATTTTAGTGAGATAGGAAATGAACAAATCTGTAATGTGAAGAAGTGATAAGTGCTTTGTGAAAATATAACCTAGAGTGAGGAGAGAGAATAAGATGGAATAGATTAGTCAGGGAAGGCTGTTCTAAGGGAATAAGAAAATTTTGTAAAAACTTACTCCAGGCAGAAGGAATAGTAAATGGCAAAGAGCATGAGTCAGGATCTAGCTCATTGAGAACCAGTTTGATATGTTGGAAGAAAAGGCAAGAAAGCTGGTTTGACAAGAGTGGAGAGAATGAAGTGGAGAATGATAGGAATTGAGGGTAAAGTGGTAGGAAGTGGTAAGCATCAGGGGCCGGAGTATGTTTGACCTTTATTGCCCATGGATTTTTATTTTGAGTGTACAGTTGACATACAGTATAGAGTTAAGGGTGCCAGCACCCCCTCCCACCCCACATACTTGAAAATCCACATATAACTTTTTGACTCCTCCCAAAATTTAACTACTAATAACCTATTTACTATTAATAGCCTACCGTTGGTTGGAAGTCTTACTGATAAAATACATAGTCACTTAGCACATACTTTGCCATATATATTATATACTGCATTTTTTCAGTTAAGTAAGCTAGAGAAAAGAAACTATTTATGAAAAAATATTATAGTACTGTACTGTGTTTTTTTTTTTAATAATCATGTATAAGTGGACCTATGTAGTCCAAACCTGGGGGCAGAGTTGTGACATAATTTGATTTACATCTCACAAAATTCAGTCCAGCTATTAGTGGAAAACTGGCTGTAGGAAAGGCAAGGTCTCAAGCAGTGGACCATTCAGGAAGCTTTAATAGTAATCTAGGCTTATGGTTTTTAGTGTGTTCATGATGATCCAGGAAGAAACTGTTACAACTATATTTATATTTATTTTTTAAAAATTAAGTTTTACTAATATTTGATGTATATATTGGTACTGGCACCCACATTCTGTTTGTGACCTGCCATTTTTGGCCTAAGCAGTTAGGTGAGTGCTGGTATTTACTGAGATGAGAAAACAGGGTGGAGCAGGTTTTGTTTTCCCCACCCTTACAGTGGGGAAACAGTAACTCACTTTTGGGCATTTTAAGTTTGAGATGACTGTTAGAAATCTAAAGAGAGTTATCAGGTAGGTGGTTTAGATGCATGACTCTGGAGCCAAAGTTAGAGATACAAATTTGGAAATCATTTGCATACAGGCAGTATATAACAACTTTGGAGCCAAACTGTGTGAATGCAGATTTCAGCTTTGCCAGTTACTAATTGTGGACAAGTTAACTTGGCATCTCTCTGCTTCATTTACCTCATCTATAAAATGGAGGTAATAAGTGTCTGCCTCACTGGGTTATTGTGAGGATTAAATGAATTAATAAAAGCAAAGTGCTTAGAACAGCATCTGGCACATAGTACACATTAGGTATTAACTATTACTATCAGTTTATGAATAGTGTTTAAGACCAGGAGATTAGATGAGATGACCTAGGGAATGAATGTAGGTGGAGAAAAGGTCCCAGGGAAGGAGTACTCAAATTGTACAAACCTTAAGACTCAGAGACAGGAGGGAGGAGACTGAGGAGTGAGCATAGGGGTCAAACCAGGAGGATGTGGGGTCTGGAAGCCTGCCTAGTGAAGAAAATATTTCAAGGGGAGAAGTCATCATTGGATCATTTCTGCTCAAAGACCTAGAATTGATCAGGGGGCTTGTTTTTTTGTTTGTTTGTTTGTTTTTTTTAATTTATGATAGTCACAGAGAGAGAGAGAGAGAGAGAGGCAGAGACACAGGCAGAGGGAGAAGCAGGCTCCATGCACCGAGAGCCCGATGTGGGATTCGATCCCGGGTCTCCAGGATCGCGCCCTGGGCCAAAGGCAGGCGCTAACCCGCTGCACCACCCAGGGATCCCTCAGGGGGCTTGTTAAATTGGAAGTTGCTGGAAAACATGAGAAGTGGTTTCAGTTAGAGTGGTGGTAAGAGTGGGTTAAGGAGAAGAATTGGAGGTACAGAACTGGAGAATATGAGTATCAACAACCTAGAGGGGTTTTTCTACATGGAGGAAGAGAGAAATTAGAGTGGCAGAGGAATATGTGTGGAGTCAAGGAAAGGTTGGAATAGGAGTATATGTTGATTTAAAATGGAAAAAAGTGCAACAGGTTTGTATACTGATGGGAGTGCCCCAGTGGGAAGAGAAAACTTCATATGTGAGTGACATGGATAGTGGCAGTAGCCAAGACCTTGAATAGGTAAAATCAGTGGGTTTAGGACACAATTGAAAAGATTAGTCTTAGATGCTGGCAGGAACCCTTCACCCATTGATGAAGGTAGAGAATATTAGTGGGAGTACAGTTAGATTGGTAGATTTGGTTATGGGAAAATGAGATCATTTTTTGAGTGCTTTAATTTTTCCAATAAAAGAGGCAAGATGATCAGGTGAAAGTCAGAAGTGCGAAGGAGTTTGTAAGGTTTGAGAGAGAAAGGAAATGGTGTGAAATAGGCATCTTGTAATGTGGGAGAAGGAATTGACTAAGGAAATGCCAGTGAAATGTTAAGGAATTCTTAGAGGGCTGATCTGACGTGGGTGACCACTAAAGTGATTCCAGTTGACAGACAAGGGAAATGTGGTCCTGAGAGCATATATAGTTAAAAAGTGGGGACGACGCCTCCTCTGCTTCTAATTTGAATTCTAGTCACATGGTTGAGAGGATGGATCACTCTTGGAATATTTCCTCAGATCCACAAGATACTGACAGAGGAATTAATAAAAGCAAATAGGCCAGGAACAAATAATTTCATTTTTGCCTATGTTCAGTTTCTGTATCATGGTATTCCATGTAGAGGATGAGTTCCTATGTTGCCATATCTCCTTAAGTATGCCTGCTTGACACAAATGATATCAAGTAGCGTCTGGGCTACTTTTAGGGAATTATATTTGGTCACTGAATTATGCTAAAGTGAAAAACTCTGATAACAAAGCTTAGTAATTTTTCTTGCTAGATAGCCTCACTTAAGTTTTCCCTGGGACCTTGGTTTCCATTAATCTAGAATTAGCACTCACATTGATTTCATACTTTGTGTTTGATTACAGGTGAATTCAAAGTCTGATTTTCTTTTCTTTCAGGTGCTGGAGAATCTGGTAAAAGCACCATTGTGAAACAGATGAAGTAAGTTGGAACATGGCCTTTTGTAAAACTACAGTTCCTCATAATGCACAAAAGCCCATAGTATCTTTTTCTTTTTAGGTCTGTGGTAATGATTTGTGGTTTTCTTTTTAAAGAATCATTCATGAGGATGGCTATTCAGAGGAAGAATGTAAACAATATAAAGTAGTTGTCTACAGCAATACTATACAGTCCATCATTGCGATCATAAGAGCCATGGGACGGCTAAAGATTGACTTTGGGGAAGCTGCCAGAGCAGTAAGTGTTTCTCATTTCCTCTTCACTTGCTTTCTTTTAGTAGATTCAGTTAAGGAAAATTTTCTTCGTGTTTTAGGGAAATGAATTTAAGCAACAAGATAAGATGGAGCAAAGTACTGTGTGCCCATTTGAAAAGTATTAGCAATCTGCTTTAGGAGATACTAGATTACCACCAGAAAGAAGAATTGAAGAAATGTAATTGTGTGGATATACTGTAGGTTTCTGTGACAGCTCTTTTTTATTTGCTTCTTTATAGCACTGTTTTATTAAAGTAGTAAATACTAGTAAATTAAAATAATCTAAAAGAGGTAGATCTGCTTTCTGTGGCGTAAAGATAAAAGGCAAATATCAGACTTGAGAAGGACATGAATGCTAAGTCAAAATTTTAGGTACAATTTTTAGGTATTCAAAAATACTATATCCCTGTACTATGTTGGACTGTAACCTATACAATTGGATTATTGCATGTCCTAGGACAATTCTTGCACATGTCAGATACTCAAAAGTTGTGTTGATGAATCATAATACGTGGTGCACCATGAAGTTCTCATTTGTGAATTAGGATGTTTGCTGCAATGGGAAGAGGGCCAAAATGAAGGCAGGAGATCTTTTATATCTAGTTGCACTGAGAGAACGCTGATCCTAAGAATGATTTCCTAGAACTAAAGGACTCATCAGCTGTGTTCAGAGTGCTATAGACAACAAAAGGGGGTGACTTGGGGAGGCTGCCTGGAAAGGCAAAGCCTGTGTGTCCGTGAAGTAGCTTAGGAACTCTTAGCTGCTCTTGATTTATCCATTAACAAGCTATTATAAATGCAAATTAATATTCAGTAAATAAGTGGAGAAATTGTTGATGGGAAAAAATCACTAAAGGATAGTTGTAATTGGTTGGTATTCGATTAGGGATACTAGAAGTGGACCTAAGGGAAGAGGAGCTGGGCTAAGTTTGTAAAATGACTGGAAAGAAGAGTAGCAGAAGAGGGGACAAGGAAATATGTGAGGCACAACTTTTATGTTTTTGTAACAAAAGATGTCATAGCATAACATCCTGAGACTTTTTCTAAGCATCTGAGGGGAAAATGGGATTGTGAATGTAAGAATGAACAATGCATTTTTGTCTTACATCTTTCTGTCCCTTCTCTGCCTCCTGCTTTTCTTTTCTTCCCTCTGGCCACTACCCCCCCCCCCCCAGTATTATTTTCTTCTCTTTTCTTATCCCTTCCTGTCACCCAGCTCTGCGTGTCTGTTTTGTTTGCCAGATCCGTTATAACTGGTCGATGCTACTGTATTTAGTCCTTTCCCTCACTTTGTTGGCTTTTTCTCCATCTCAGTTCTTTATGTCTTCTCTTCATTCCTTCCTTTTTAATTTTTCACTGTCCTCTTTTTTTTTTTTTTTTTTAATTTTTTTTATTTATTTACCTATGATAGTCACAGAGAGAGAGAGAGAGAGGCAGAGACACAGGCAGAGGGAGAAGCAGGCTCCATGCATCGGGAGCCCGATATGGGATTCGATCCCGGGTCTCCAGGATCGCGCCCTGGGCCAAAGGCAGGCGCCAAACCGCTGCGCCACCCAGGGATCCCTCACTGTCCTCTTTTATATCTCTTGATGAACCTCTCCCTTCTTGTCTCTCCCTTGTCAAATTGGTTGTTATTAATGTTTGGGTCCTCACACTACTTTGTCACCAATACAGTTGACATTTTCTGTCTTTGTCCTGTCGTAACAAAACACTACAGACTTAGTAGCTTATCAACAACAGTCATTTATTGCGCACACTTCGGGAGGCAGGAAGTCTGAGGTCAGATGGGAGGTCTGGTGAGGGTCCTCTTCAGTTGCAGACTTCTCACTATGTCCTCACATGGCAGGAGAAAGGAGCTCTCTGGAGTCCCTTTTATCAGAGCACTAATTCCATTCATGGGACCTCCACCCTCATGACTGTAGTTGTACTTCCCCAAAGCCCCATCTCCTAATACTATGACTTTGGGCATTGGAATTTAACATATGAATTTTGGAAGGACACAAACATTCAGACCACAGCATCTGTTCTCCTTTCGTTCCTTCCCTTTATCAAATGAGTGTCATTCCTCTTTGGGTCCTAACACTCCTATGTCACCAGATGCGGTCAACATCTCCTTCATTCCTGTTAGGTCTCCTGAATCACTTAGCTTTCCATCATCTACCCATCCTAATCTGCAACCCTATGTAATTTTTTGAAGTTTCTCTTTATCTAGTTTCTTACGGCTGTTTAGAGAGTGAATGGACAAGAATAGAGCCAGGTGAGTGGTAGGTTGCTTTTTCATATCTGCTTAAAGATGGAGGTTTGAAGTTCATTGTAAAGAGGGGCCTCCTTAAAGGCCTAAAGAGGGTTTATTGTGGAGAAGCAAGAGTAGGTCAGTGGAGGAGATGTAAGTGGTAAGGGGAAAGTGATTCTGCTCAAAATTGTCCTTACAAAGTCAGGACAGCAGAAATATGTAGCAATAGCTCTCTCTCTTTTAAAGTTTTTATAATTAGAATTGCACTAGTAAAATGTAATGCTTATTGAGGTTTTGAATAGCTGTATGAGCATAGTTCAAATTTCAGAATGGACTGTAAAGTCTTCACATGTTAAAGTATTAGACATAGAAGGACATGTTCAATATTGAGTATGTTTGCCAATTTGTGTAATTTTTCAACTTTCCTCTGTCATTTGTTCCTTTATTTAAAATTTTTATCTTTGAAAAGAGAAGAGGGGAATATAGATGTTAGATGAAGTTTCAGAGAAGGATGGGCATAAAGTGTTATTATTAAGAAAGGCAGCTTCTAGAGGAGGGCTATTACTTGGCTGAAGATCTTGAGTTTGACAGCATTAACTGGAGTTCACAATGGTTAGTCTTGTTTTTTGCATACTTTTGGGTGCATGAGTTTTGGAAACACACAAGTATTAGGAGTTTTGGGTTGTGATTTCACCTCTGGTCTGAAATGCTTTTTGCTTGCTAGTTTATTGTCCTAATGACAACTTACGATACAACCAATTGCTCCTTTTCCCTCTTTACTTTTCCTTTACCCAGTAAGTATGGGTATTTTTTTAGTATCTGCATCTTAATAGTTATTTGGAACTCTCCTAAGGCAGATAAATATGAGATTTGAGGTGGGGAGAGCATCCCATGAGATTTCAGTATATTGGGTTTTTTAAAGATTTTATTTATTTATTTTAGTAATCTCTATCTCCAGTGTTGGGCTGAAACTCACAACCCTGAGATCAGAAGCCGCATGCTCTGAATGAGCCAGCCAGGCGCCAGGTTCTGTTCTGTTCCTTTCTCTTCTATCTTGTTTTTAAAGATTGAGACCTGGGTTTGTTTTTAAACTATTTGACAAGTAAGGGTAGGTAGAATAAAGCAAAATAATCAGAGTTCTCATAGCCCTTTTCTGTCCTCTTTACAGCTCATGTTTTAGGTTTAAAAACGTTAGCCACTTATAAAGCTTTTTGACTCATGAGTTTTGATCACATCTCTTTGTAACTTTCTTTTCCTCTTGCTCTTTTTCCCCCCTCTCTTATATGAAGGATTATTATTCCTTGGGGAATCTACAAACTGAATTTTGCCCCCAGGGATTTATTTTCCCCCCTAGGCTTCTAGACTTCTTAAATAATTCAGTCTCCTCTTCCTGTTCCTCTGTCTGAGCTGAGGAAGAAGAGAACACTTTCCTTAAACTCCATTAATGTTTTACTCGCTCTGAAGTGTTTAGACTTTACCTCTTACATGCTAGTTTTTTTGTTTCTATTTTTATTGTAGGTTTGTTAACAAAATGGTAATGTGTTACATGTGTTTATATCACAGACCAGGTTTTTTCTGTCAAAAAGCTATGAGTAAGCAGGGTGGAGATATGTAAGCCACTCAGAAGAGATCTTTTTAGGAGATAGTAGTATGTGGTGGGGGGACTGAAATCATTCCTCAGCTCAGCTCTGCACTTCTAACTACAGTGGAATGAGTAGGGGGAGTGACTTCATTGTAAATTCTCTCAGACAGCCCTGCCTGGAAAGATCTCTTCAATACTTCTCTTAAAATAATGAAACATATAATGTGCGTGTCAAGTTCTTTAAGGAGCGGAGAAGCATTCTGTCTCTTAACTTCTTTCTTCAGGATGATGCCCGGCAATTATTTGTTTTGGCTGGCAGTGCCGAAGAAGGAGTCATGACTCTAGAACTAGCAGGAGTGATTAAACGGTTATGGCGAGACGGTGGCGTGCAAGCTTGTTTCAGCAGATCCAGGGAGTATCAGCTCAATGATTCTGCTTCATAGTGAGTAATTTTTCCATAATAGAAAATAATTTGGTGACACTAAGAAAGTTCAGGGTCTGTCCTTGACAAAACCTTAAGTAACAGACACTTTTAGAAGTCTGTTGCATGATTTCAGGTTAGGGTAATTACAAGCCCTTCGTCATTTTGTATGACTTGGAGAACAACATTGCCTCTTGGAATGTAAATGGGAGAATTAGTACCATGAAAAGTAGCTCCATGGTAGTTTATAATAAGTAAGTGAAAGAGGAGAGAAATCTTTTGCAGCTGGATCCTGGATCTCTTCCAATGCAGTTCCTTCTGCATAAGGACTTTGCATTAATTGCCAGCTAGTGAGGGAAATTAGAAATGTGATATCCCTTTTTATGCATCCAACTCTGTGGCTGGCCTGCACTATGGATTTCTCTGGTACTAGTCACCACTAATAAATCTTTGGCCAGATCACAATAGTAGACGTTGTACAGAGAATGTTGAGTCTTAGTAAGAAGTCAAAGCATCTATTTGTCAAGGGAATTCTGTTAAGTGTTAAATAGTTTGAGAGAATGTGTAATTAATACTTGTGTGAGGCTTTGATGTGCTATCTGATTCTGCCCCTTATACAACATGTGTATATATAAGATCTATATTCTGAATGTAGGTTTTTAATGTGCCTTTTGGGAACTTGGTGAGTTCTTTGTACCTGTATCTATCTCTGTTCTAATTGGAGGCACTTTTAAGCATTAAGGTATTTTCTCCAATATTCACATTTTCCTATCTTTCATTCTTATTTAAGTTGTTGTAGGAAGAAGTTAAATTATATTTGAAAAATTTAGTTATCTTGAAATGAAAACTTAACCTTAGAAAAATTTCAGGATTCTTGCCCACCTTTTTTTTGTTTTTGTTTCTTCGTTTTTCTTTTTTTTCTTTTTTTTTTTTAAATTGGAGTTCAATTTGCCAATATACAGCATATCACCCAGTGTTCATCCCGGCAAGTGCCCCCCTCAGTGCCCGTCACCCAGTCACCCCAACCCCCCCCTCCCAGCTACCTTTCCACCACCCCTTGTTCGTTTCCCAGAGTTAGGAGTCTCTCATGTTCTGTCATCCTCACTGATATTTTCACTCATTTTCCCTCCTTTCCCTTTTATTCCCTTTCACTATTTTTTATATTCCCCAAATGAATGGGACCATATAATGTTTGTCCTTCTCTGATTGAATTATTTCACTCAGCATAATACCCTCCAGTTCCATCCATGTCGAAGAAATGGTGGGTATTTGTCATTTCTAATCTTGCCCACCTTTTAATATTTTTTAGTTGCATATGTTGGTAGTTTCAGTAATTCTCCCAGTAGTCATGAAAGCTAGATTGTTATTATTTTTTATCATACATTCATTAAGCTCTAAATCCTTCAACTACACCAGAGAATATGTGATTTATAAATTTTTTTTCCTGGGGATCCCTGGGTGGCTCAGCGGTTTGGCGCCTGCCTTCGGCCCAGGGCATGATCCTGGAGTTCCGGGATCGAGTCCCACGTGGGGCTCCCTGCATGGAGCCTGCTTCTCCCTCTCTCTGCCTGTGTCTCTTCCTCTCTCTCTCTCTCTCTGTCTGTCTCTCATGAATGAATAAATAAAATCTTTTAAATAAAAATATAAAAGTAAATAATTTTTTTTCCATAATATTTGATTGAGACTTGCCTGATTCCTTAACATTGATGGTAGTACTTAGTTTTATAGAGGCTCATTAATGATTCACTTATAATAGTGCTACCTGTTCTTTAGTTTTCTAGCTAAAAACTCTTTAGGAATCTGAAATTACCAAAAATTTAACTTAGCTTTTAAAAAAAATTAACTTAGCTTTGAAGCCGTCTTTTAATTAATTCCCTGAATAAATTTCTTGGAAGTATTTACAATATTTTTGACTTAGATTTTAAAAAACCCACAACTTTTTTTTTTCCTGAATAAAACCAGAAAATATTCTTATTGAACATAGTTCTCATTTTAATTTTAGTAATTCAAACACCATTCTCTAATGTCCCATCAAATGTCAGAACATACAAATGACCTATTAACTTTAAATGTCTGAGGGCTTTTGTTTTGGTTTTTCTCGATTTTTTTTTTCCAAAATTTTTTATTTTTAAGTAATCTTTTCACCCAACATTGGGGCTTGAACTTAAAACCCTGAGATCAAGAGTCACATGCTGGGGATCCCTGGGTGGCGCAGCGGTTTGGCGCCTGCCTTTGGCCCAGGGCGCGATCCTGGAGACCCGGGATCGAATCCCACATCA
The DNA here is from genome assembly GCF_053574225.1 of Canis aureus. NCBI lineage: Eukaryota > Metazoa > Chordata > Mammalia > Carnivora > Canidae > Canis > Canis aureus. The sequence goes on from NC_135618.1 coordinate 35,332,134, forward strand.
GGCTCCCGGTGCATGGAGCCTGCTTCTCCCTCTGCCTGTTGTGTCTCTGCCTCTCTCTCTCTCTCTCTCTGTATGACTATCATAAATAAATTAAAAAAAAAATGTTTAAAAAAAAAAAAAAAAAAGAGTCACATGCTCTACTGACTAAACCAGTCAGGCACCCCAGAAATCTTTTTTAATAAGAATGACATTTCCATATTTGTTTCCTTCTAATTGGCCTTCACAGCTTAATTGTGGTAGAATTAAAACCCCCTTTGTGTGGCATTTATAAAACCTACATTAATTGTCCTATGCTAGATTCACATTTTTTTCCTCATCATTTCTGTGATACCGAAGCTCTGATTTTGTTCTGCCACTTTATTTTTTATTTTGTATTTTTTTAAACGATTTTGTTTATTTATTTATTCATGAGAGACAGAGAGAGAGGGAGAGAGAGAGAGAGAGAGGCAGAGACACAGGCAGGGGGAGAAGCAGGCTCCATGCAGGGAGCCCGACATGGGACTCGATCCCAGATCTCCAGGATCATGCCCTGAGCCGAAGGCGGCACCAAACCGCTAAGCCACCCAGGGATCCCTTGTTCTGCCACTTTAGTGACAGGTTTAGAATCTACTTTTGGCAAGGAACTAGTTTAGGTTGTTGATTTGGTGCGTACATGGTTAGCTTCACCAAGTTAAAATAAATGTGTGTTTTATTTAGTTACCTAAATGATTTGGATAGGATATCCCAAACCAACTACATTCCAACTCAGCAAGATGTCTTGCGGACAAGAGTGAAGACCACAGGCATTGTGGAAACTCATTTCACCTTCAAAGACCTATACTTCAAGTAAGTCATTATTTTGCTAGATGTGCGAATTACAAATATCTTTCCTTTAGTTTGTATCTTTAATCAGGGTAAAATTTCTCCAGGCCATATTCTTTGCTTTAAAAACCTATCATCAAAACAACCAACTAACCAACCATCATATTCATCAGCCAGTATTTGAATTTTAACTGAATGAGGGCCCAAACCTTTCTTCTTTCTCCAAATAGCATCAAATACCTTTGTCTATTTGAGAAATTTAAATTCAAAATTAAGTTGTAAATATCAATAAAAGTAATCACATGGTTATCAATTTATTTTATTTTTAATTTTAGTCTTTTCAGCTGCTTTTTTGTTGGAATCATCAAAACAGGTATTGAATGTTTGTTGTTTAGAAGGGGTAACAATAATACTAAGTATAGATACTTAGTGATGTGGCTTTGTTCTGCCATTTTGATATTAAAATAGAAATGCTTTACTCACCAGTGTTGATCTTTCCTTACCAAAGCACATTTCCCTTTAAGTTTAGTGGAATGGAGCTAATACTGTCATGGCTCTTGGACTGATTTGTGCATAATGTCATGTACAACTAAGTTCTTAATGTAGTATGAATGGAAAATTGATATAGACATAGAGGTATTTTGGTAAAGTATGATAACATAAAAAGTGGTTTTAGAGAGAGAGAATTCTAGTACATGAATACAAAGGACTTTCTCATTAGCATTAGTCTTTCTAAAATAGGCTTCATCTTGTCTCTGTGTTAATGGTCTTTTGTAAATAACTGTCTTTTTGGTTCCCGTTTTCTGCTTTTGTGACCTTTAAGATTAGGAATAAACTTCTCTTCAATATATGATGTTTGTTCCAGCTACCTCATTATGCTTGTATGTAGTCTGTGATAATCATCACTTTTGCACAAAACTGTAATTTCTAGCTGAGAGCTTCTCCATGTTCTTCTCTCTGAAAACAGTTACTTCACAGGATTTGTGAAATCTACAGAGTTCAGGTATTACTTGATACCATTTGAGGTCTTGAAATCTTAATAAACCAAAACAGATCTGAAACATGGTGCAGGAAAATAGTTCAGCTGAATATTAGTAGAATAGAAGAGCTGCTTATTTTTTTAGGACTGATGTATTTAACTAGAGTAGCAAAGGCCATATGAATTTATCACCTGTGCAACCTATAAGAATGAGATGTCTTTTTGTGTACTACAAGATCAGTAATCCATTTATAATTAAATGTGGTGAACTTTATTTAGTGTGGGAAACATTCTTGTTGATGTTGACATGGGTTGATCTTTAGTTGGGTAAATCCTGTTGGTCTTGTGTCAGAATCAGTAGCCAGCTCTAGTTAAGATGCCACACCCACTTTATTATTGGCATAGAGATCTTGTTATGAAGTACTATCACTTCTTCCTTTTCCTCTTCTCTCTAGGCAAAACCACTATCCATTTATTCAAACACTTATTGAGCATCTGCTATATGCAAGGCATTGTGTAATTGCTTACTTGCCTCTCAGTTATGAGGTAATGTTTATAACATGTTGATCTGTTAGTGAATTATATTGTAAATGTTAATATGTGCTAAAAGCCCACCCTTGGGACGTCATGGTATTCTGCAACTTTTATGGACTTTGTAGAAGACAACAGAGGGATAAACTGAAATTATTGCTGTACCAGCATGTGTCTCTCCTTGAAAGATTTCTGTGGCATATGTGATGTTTGCTTTCCTAAAACCTATTATATGATCTTGTATTAAAGCCAACTTGTGATTGCATCATTCCAAGTGTCATGTCCAAAGGCTGAAAAAAACCTATGCTAGATCAACCACAAGAAAAGACTGGGTTGTAAACTCAGTTATGTCTTATTTCTCTTGATCTTCAGGGGAAAAGTCTTTGGAAATAGACATTGAGTCACTTTAGATCTGGCATACTAAACCAGCTTGGCACAGTTTACCTTTTAAAATTTTGTCCTTGTCATTAAACATCTATCTTCAGAGCATCTAATCATTTGTATACATACCTCCTCAGATGCTGGTACTAGCTAGAGGTAGAGCACTGCAGGTGTTCCTCTTACTGTAGGAGGTAGATGAGGACACTGTTGACAGAAGTGCAGTAGGTGGGCCAGGATGTCAAGTAAGCCCCCCAGAAGGGAGTGGTGGACTGAAACTAATCAGGAGTGGAACATAAAATCTGTGAACAGCTGAGGCTTTGTTATTATTAATTAGATTCAACTAGGACATAGAGTTGGGAAATAGTGGTTATATTGGGCTCTTAAGAGTCCTACCCTGAAAAACAGTTTACTTTCCCCCCGTAATTAATCTCTGAAATATTTTTTCCTTAAAGTAAGGAAAACATACCTCAGCCATACCTCAGTTAAAAAAAAAGAAAGTTAAAAAGTAAGGAAAACAAACTTTCTGGAAGCAGAATGCAAGTTGGATATTTCTATTTTTTATTGTTCTCTTTGACTAAAGAGGTAAACCATTTTGGGGAGTTGAATGGTGTTACGGCTAAGAGCCTGGGTGCTGCAGTTAGAGTGCCTGGGTTCAGAGTCCCAGTCCCCATTTGCTAGTAGTGTGCCCTAGACCCAGTTATTTACCATACCTGTGCCTCAATTTCTTCATCTGTGCACTGGAAACAATAGTACTAGCAGCAGTGTTGTGAGGGTCAAAGGAGTTAGTGTACTTAAGATGTTTAGGATCATGTTTGGTACCATGGGAAACAATAAATGTTAATATTTTGTTACTATTATCTTAAGTTGTATTATTTAGCTCTTTATTTTTCCTGTTCTTTTCCCCCCTCCTTCCTTTAGTCCATTTCAGTGCTTTTTCTGCTGACTTTTGGCACTCCTGATAACAAACTTAAAGGAAGTGCAACTAGTTACCTAAAATGAGGATTTTGATTGTTCCTAGATTTTATTTTCTCATGTTGTTCTCTTTTACTTTTAACCACAATATTAGTTTGACTGCATTTTATCTGCTCCTTGTTTGTCTTTTCTATTATAAATGGAGTTTTGAATATACATTAGTGGGAAGTTCTCTAACCACTTCAGTTTAGGGAGAGGTGTATTTGTGACCTTGCTGAATTTGTGCATTCTTTCCCTTTACTCAGGATGTTTGATGTAGGTGGCCAAAGATCAGAACGAAAAAAGTGGATTCACTGTTTTGAGGGAGTGACAGCAATTATCTTCTGTGTGGCCCTCAGTGATTATGACCTTGTTCTGGCTGAGGATGAGGAGATGGTATGTGGATCTTCTGTTTAATGTAGCCAGGAAGTAGAAAATAATTCGTAGGAAGATGTGCATTCATTTGCTCATTGAACCAAATCTTGATTCCTTAATTTTTTTTTCCTGTCAGTGAGATTAGACTTAAAATATTGATCCATGCCCTTCTTATTCTTTAAGAGGTAGGACAGCACATTGAGTATGTGGGCAGGATTAAGGCCTCTTGTTAGCCAGTCTTCCCACTTCCCAACTTCCAGGGATTACGAAAATGAGGATTGATTTAGCTTTTGTGTTATCAATGTCTAGCTTATTTCCATGAGTGCCATTCAGTTCTTCTAAAACTTATTGGTCTGTTTTTTTCATGAACAGTTCATGCACTTTTACCTTTTGCTACTGACATCATTTTCCCCCCCTCAGAACCGAATGCATGAAAGCATGAAACTGTTTGACAGCATTTGTAACAACAAATGGTTTACAGACACTTCAATCATTCTCTTCCTCAACAAGAAAGACCTTTTTGAGGAAAAAATAAAGAGGAGTCCGTTAACTATCTGTTATCCAGAATACACAGGTAAGGGATCCTGAATGATTTTGTTGGAGGTACACATCTTAGATCAACACTTCAGTGACATTGTTAAATTTGTCTTTTATTTTGAACAATGTATGTGTGTCCTTATGGAGAGTGTTCACTGGTAGTGATATTAGCATTAAGCATGTGATTAAGACCCTTTAAGTCTAAAGTGCTATTCCAGATATAATTGAGTTTACTATGTATATTACATTTCTGTCCTCATTTTTTGAAGAAAATAGAGAAAGATAAAAATAAAAATTTGGTGTGTTTCCTTTTTTCTAGAGGAAATGACATTTGGAGTGAGATAATGAGAGGATGAATTAGAGACCACTAGGCAGACAGAGAATTAAAAGCTTTTTAGGAAGAAGGAATAGTGTATATGAAAATAGGGAGGTAAAAAAAATGTCATGAGGGGTGCCTGGGTGGCTCAGTTGGTTGACCATCCGACTCTTGATTTCAGCTCAGTTCTTGATCTCAGGGTCATGAGTTCAGGCCCTGCATTTATTAATAAAAGTAAGTAAATTTGTTAAAAAAAATTTTTGTTTTTGGAACCTAGAAAGAATTTGATATTGCCAGAGTTTAATGTGATGGGAAAGAGTCATTAGAGTGATAGGCAGAGATGCTCATGGAGGGCCTTGTATCTCATGTGGAGATGGTGGGGCGCTATTGAAGGATTTTGATTGGGGTACATGATATAGTGGAAACTGTGCTTTAGAAAGATAAGCAGTAAATAGCAATAAAGATAGTAGGGAGTTGAATTAGTAAGGAGTCTCTTAGGATGCAAATAAAAACTTTAGGTGAAGATACAGGGATATATCCTAGAAGCCAAGGGCAAGAATGCAGACATATCTTAAGAATACATTTAGGAAAAAAAAGAATACATTTAGAGGGGGATGCCTGGGTGGCTCAGCGGTTTAGCACCTGCCTTCGGCCCAGGGTGTAATCCTGGAGTCCTGGGATCGAGTCCCACATCGGGCTCCCTGCATGGAACCTGCTTCTCCCTCTGCTTGTGTCTCTGTCTCTCTGTGTCTTTCATGAATAAATAAATAAAATGTTAAAAAAAAAAAATCATTTAGAGGGCACCTGGGCAGTTCAGTTGGTTAAGTGTCTGCCTTCAGCTCAGATCATGATTCCAGGATTCTGGGATTGAGCCCAATTTTGGGCTCCCTGTTCAGTGGGGAGTCTGCTTCTCCCTCTGCCCCTCTCCCTTATTCCTGTGTGTTCTCTCTCTCAAATAAATGAATTTTTTTTTTAAAGGGAGTTCTTCCTTTAAAAAAGAGGAATGCATTTAGAACTAAGAAATAGAAAGCTGTCAAGGACTCTGAAAGCACCTTTTCCCTGTCTCTTTTTTTTCTCCTTCTCTCTGTGTATCTTTATTCTTCTCTCTGTTTACCAGCCTTCTGTGCTACTCACTTTATGTGATACAAGATGGCCCTGCCACAGTATCTCTCCTGTATTCAAAACACCAGGTTAGGGGCACTTGGCTGGCTTAATCAGTAGAGCATGCGACTCTTGGTCTCATGTTGTAAATTTGAGCCCTGCACATTGAGTGTAGAGATTATGTGGAAATAAAATCTTAAAAAGAAAAAAAAAAAAAGAAGACCAGGGTACACTGATAGTGGCTGGCCCCAAGTTCAAATTTCTAGAAGAGAGATTCTGGCCAGTATTAATTTAGGCAAAAATCCTTAGCCCAGTCATTCAATCAAAGTTAGGGATACAAATATGAATGCCGGGCTGCACCACTATAACCTTTAGATCAGAGTTGGGTGTTTTCAGGGAAGGAGAACATATGTTGGCTGAGCAGACCCTGTAAAGGCTTTCTGTAATGAAGTAGAAGAGTGTCACTAGGGTAAGGAAGTGGGAAGAGTACTCGTAGAATTCTGCCTTGATTGGCTGCTGGTGCTATGATCTGAATTGATATTTAGGAATCTTGATTTTGAAGCATCTGTGGAAAATCCAGATGGGGGTATCTAATAGGTAGATACATACGTGGCCTTGGAGCTTTTATGAGAGATTGGGGGTTAGATATATTGATTGGAGATCATGTATAACTACAACATGGAAATGGATGAAATGACATGGGGTGATGATATAGAATGAGGACAGAAAAGACCACAGATAGAATGAGAATACCAGACTATTGGCAGGAGAGAAAGAAAGGTTTATATTGGATACAAAGAGAAGAACCAGGAGAGTCAAATTATCAAAAACTGAGAAACTAAGAAGCGAAGTGTGGTCAGTAATGTTAAGTGCAGACAAAGTAAGATACACATTGAAAAATGCCCTCTGAAGTTAGTGGTCCAGGAGATGGTGAGTGTTATTGAGAGCAGTGTCAGTGAGAGCAGAGCCAGGGCAGTGAGTTTTTGAGTAGGAAGTAAAGAAATGAAGACAGGTGTAGCCTACTCTTGAGCAGCTTGGATTACTGGAGAAGGAAAGATTTAAGAATGTTCATATGTGAGCAGCCCCGGTGGCGCAGCGGTTTAGTGCCGCCTGCAGCCCAGGGCGTGATCCTGGAGACCCCGGATCGAGTCCCACGTCAGGCTCTCTGTATGATGCCTGCTTCTCCCTCTGCCTCTCTCTCTCTGTCTCTGTCTCTATGAATTTAAAAAAAAAAAAAAAAAAGAATGTTCATATGCTTAGAGGTAAGATTTTATAACAAGAGAAGTTGTAAAAAGTAGATGTAATTAATGGAGCAAGATTTGTAAGTAGGTGGAATTCCATACAATAGAATAATAAAAAGGAATAAAATACTGATACATTGTATGAACCTCATAAATATTATGCCAAATGAAAAGAAGCCAAACACAAAAGGTCACATTTATGTGATTCCTTTTATATGATATACCTCAAATAGGCAAATCCATAGAGACAAAGCAGATTGGTTGGTGGTTAGCGGGAGATGGGGGAGCATAGAATTAGAGGAATGAAGAATGATTACTTAATGGGAATGATTACTTAATGGGAGTGTTTTTCTGGGTTGGTGAAAAAGTTTTGAAACTAGAGAAAGGTGGTGGTTGCAGAACATTGTGAATACACTAAATGCCACTGTATTGTACATGTTAAAATTGTATGTTATATTAATTTCACCTCAGCTTAAAAGAATCTTGGTAGAGGAGTTAAATTTTGAACTGGAAGGAAGACCACTGTAAGACCAAAGGTAGAAATATGTGGGGATATAGGTGACTTCTAAGTGAGGTGGTCGGCTCAAGAGTCGAGGTATAGTTTAAGCCTCTGGCCCTTGTTTTCTCAGGGAAGTTGGCAGTGTGGCCAGAATCTGGAGGGAGGGGAGAATTAGGGGAGTTCATAGAAAGTAGCCAAGTTTTAAAGCGGAGAGAAATCTTACTTAAGAGGATTGCCAGTGTTCTGACTGAGAATCTTCCACAAAGCAAAGAGCCCTCAGTGTCATATCCTTTTTTGGAGTAGAGGGGGCAACCTTCCAAGCCTGTTTTCCATTGACTTCATTTTTCTTTTAAGAAGTCTTAACAGTCCTCATTGCCCAAGGATCACTGTCTGTTCCTGCCAGACAGAATTCGCTTCTCAGTGCTGTTTTTCCTTGAATTTACAGAAGTTCTGCTCATCTCAAGAAACCTATTTCAAGCACCTACCAACCTATCTTCCTTTGTTTCTCTAAGTATTCTGTTTAAATAACACTCCTTTCTTTCTTAAGTTTTTCTTTGTTTAGTCTTTTTTTAAACACTTCGCTTTTGGCATTTGTTGTCATGCTTAATATCACTTAATTTCATAGATGTTATTTGTTGAAAACAGCCTCTAGTTTACAGGAGTGAAGACTTGTATTTTCTTTGTTGAGGTTTCCTGTTCTAGTCAGTTTCTAGGGCTATTCTAAAGGTTCACAGGTAGATGAGATGGTGTAGGAAGCATGTGGTAATGAGTGTTAATTACAAATGTTGAAAATAAGGTTTACTTTTGAGTCTCTCCCCCCTTCATAAAAAAATAATAGCTTTATTGAGATGTAACTTATATGTCACAAAAATACATTTTAAAGTGTGTAAATTCAAGCCCCTTTCGCTTTTACATGTACTGGTTTACCTTTCATTAAGTTATTGCTGAAAGGCTCTGAAGCTAAGCCCTGGCCCCCTTTTTTAAAGCCCCCTTAAAACTGGTATGATTTTGAAAAGAAGCATGATTAACTGTTTTGAATTGTTTGAAGATCACTCGGAGGAGCACGGGCTCTCTGACCTTTTAAACAATTGTGTTCTAGCAATGTGTCCTCCTACTTCCCTAGTCTCCTTTATGCATTCTAGGTTTTTTAGCTGAAAAATCTAAATGAAAGGAGGAAAAGAAAAGGTTTTGTTTCCCAAGATCTTTTTTTGTGATAATTTTGTTTTACTTAGTCCGCTCTCAAGAAAAGTCTGATGATTGTAGAATAACCTAATGATTACAGAAATAAAGAAATCTGTCTTATATTCATTTGGGTTATATTCCCTTAGGTGATGGCCTGACTTAGTTGAATTCAGGCAGCTGTTAGGATTTGAACTGAGAATATTGGTTGTCTGCTTCAGGTTCCAATACATATGAAGAAGCAGCTGCTTATATTCAGTGCCAGTTTGAAGATCTGAACAGAAGAAAAGATACCAAGGAGATCTATACCCACTTCACCTGTGCCACAGACACCAAGAATGTGCAGTTTGTTTTTGATGCTGTTACAGATGTCATCATTAAAAACAACTTAAAGGAATGTGGACTTTACTGAAGAGGGTTGGATGTTAATAAAAGGTAAAACTTGAGACAATTTAGTTCTAGTTCTATAGTGATGTCTCTTGACATTGTAAGCTTTTCTAATTAAGAATGTTCTTCTTTTCTAGTTATTACAGTGTGGAGTGTTGAGACCAGACTTCTTTTGCTGTCTCAGTGGGCAGCTACAAGCATGAACGGGACCAGGGAATGGCAGCAGCATGCAGAATCTTAGCACTCTTTAGCACAATCTTCTGTATTAGGGAACTCTTAATTGACATGAGATGCTAAAGTCAGACATTGGAATTGGAGCAACTGTAAAGTATGATTTGATCATCAAGACATCACTTGGATTTCATAATCTCAAATGTTTAGGGCCGATGTGAAGTTGAGGTGCTGCATTCCAGAACTTTAATATGTAGCTTACTCTTTTTTTCCTTCTTAACAAACCACCAGTAGTTCATTTTTAAAGGTTTTTTTTTTCATCCAAGAGAATAATGTGACTAAATTTTATTTCTTTGTTTGCAAAAGAATCTTTATTAAAACACAACCTTAACTATGCACATGATGTGGCCAGATCATCTTGAAAATATTCCTCTTAGTAGGAACTCTTTGTTTCTAACTTTGGTATGGTCAGAACATAATACTTCCATAATTAATTCTTTATGGTTATTGGGGCTATGATTTTAGCTTTTTTGGATGAAATTTATGTTACTCTCCTGCTCAAAGTACCATTATGTTTTCTAAATGGTAATCACATTGGAGAGTTCTATAATAAGATTCTAGCTAAGTTTTGTTTAAGCTTATGGTTTAAGGTTAACCTGGTTTATGCTGATTACCAAATTACTAGGTAAATGCTGATGTAGTATGTAAAGTTAGTTTCTTGGATACAGACACACCCAGGGCAGCTGTTGATTAGAAATGCAAATTGCTAAATTCCAAACAGAAACAGTGACTTTGCTGCTACAGATCTACTAAATTGACCACTTTGGTTCTTGCTTGTTTGTCTCAGTCATAGGGAGTTCTGTAAAAGATGCCCCTTGTTTTCCATCTTCCATGGCCTTTTTTGTTGGGAAACATCTAAAGTGTATTAACAGTGCATGCTTTTACTTTGTAAATGTGGTGCCAAATCCCTGTTTGCCATTGTTTTTATTGTAGCAATGTTAATTGTAGTAATCCTTAGTACCTTCTTTTGCCGAAATGATTGCATTTTGGGACTTTTTCCACTATGTTGTGTATACAGATTTTAATCTGTTATAGTTGGCAGCAGTATTAAAATGGTGAGTAAAGAGTCCAGGTTTGTTCCTGTTTGTAACTAGTCCTTTCTGGAAATATTTTCTTGTTTCTTTTTGTCCCTGCTAAATGTGCTTTGGCCTTTGTCTCAGAATGGGTGTAGGTGGAGGGTTCCCTGAAGGGCTAGGCTAGTCTTTGGTGTAATAGTATTGTTGAATCATGGCCTGACTGAGGGTCTTATGTCCCATCTGTGTAAGTGACATGTAGTCATAATCCATTTTCCAGGTTTACATTTTGGTTTTGTGGAGAGCTTTATTCACATCAGCCTGCAGGTCCTTTTGTATAATGTACAGCAAATGTCCTTAAATATTGAATGGGCCTTTGGGGGATGGCAGATGAAGAGAATGTATTTTGAACATTCCAAATCAGCAGTTTGAGCAGTGCCTTTTGGGGTCCAGTCTTTTTGGATTGGATTCTGTGTCCTCTTTGAGTGACCTTTTACTAGTTTAAAAAAAAAAAAAAAAAGTTGATCATCAAAGCTGGTTCAGAAAGCAAGCCACAGCAGTTCAGTGCCTTTATTGGAATTTTTATTCTTTTTTGGGAAAGTATAACTATGTAGATGGTATAACTGTTATTATCTAAACAGTTCTTTTTTTTTTAGGGTTGGGAAAATTGGATCTAAAAATGATCAGCTCCAATTGGTGATTAACTTATGCACACATAAGTTGATAGTTCCTGTTCACTTTGAATATATCTTTTCCTACTGTATCCTGTGATAGAAGATCATCTGGAAATGAGAACTAGTGGAATATTGTTTTAACCATAGTCTTTATATAGTCAGGGCTAATAGGATGGTGTTTTGATAATCCAAAATAACAATCTAAGTTAATTATACTTTGAAATGTACTTTGTAATTTCATTTGAATACATCTGTCTGATATGTTCATTTTTTAGTTTTTAATGTTAATGAAAAATAGTTCTCCACTATTCTGCCTTTATACCATTTACCTTTGTTCTATATTTACATGAAGATCACCCTCTACCCTACAGTCCATATAACTTATTTAAATGCACAGTCTTTGAGGATACAGGAACACAATTCAAGCCAGTGGTTTTCAAATATGCCTTAAGTCAAAATCATCAGGATCCATCTCAGCGATTAACTCTTGGCTGGTGGGCTAGTGATCTATAATTTTTAAAAAGTGATTCTGGTTATCGGCTTTGCAAATCATTGTTGTATTTTGAAATAAAAGATGTTTTCTAATAGGAGAGTCAGCGTGCAGGGGTGAAGAAACGTGTACTAGCCTGGAGAAAAAGGATTGATATTTGTAATCAAAGAAATTAAAACTTGCCTTGTGTGTTTTCTGTGGAGAATGCTGGAGGTTTGTGATGGACCACATTTCAGTATTCATGTGGCCAGGCTCTGGACCATCTAAGAAACCAGCATATATAAGAAAATTAAATTTTAATGAATAAAGAACAGTAAATAGACCCCAGCATGAAGGACTGCAGCAATAGCTTTATTTTGTTGACAGTCACATCCACCTGATTAAAATCTTGGGCCGTAAAAAAATACCATTCATTAGGCTAAAGGTAAAGAGGAAGTATTCTTAATAGCCAGTCTTCCTCAACTATGCATATAAGTTCAAGACTTGTAACAGATTTCACCTCCTGGTATGAAAATTCCAAGGACTTTTACAGTTATTCTTATATAGTGGATTTTGGGGTGACGTTTCATTTTGGATAGTTTGAATTCTAAATCTTTAGTTCAGTGTATCATTTTATTATTATTTCCAGTAATGGATTGTTATTTTTTACAAGGTGCTGCATTCTAAGAATAGATGGACCAAATTTAAAAAAAACTATCTTCTTGCCTTGTTTCTTACTCTTATGTGTTCTTCTATTTGTGTTTTATTACATGCACATTTTAGAGCATTTAAAAATAACTGCTGGTTCTTCTAATTTATTTGCCCACCTTATATTCTTATATCCTGGCCACTGTTCTCTGATTTGTAGCTGTGACTCTATTTGGACATTGCTTGCCTAGCCTGACTAGTTACTTCATATATATATATACACATTTGTTTAGCATAGTTCTGGAGTGTCCTTTTGCAGAGCTAGTTGCTGTATTGGCTGCTACATATAAGGTAAAGTTAGTCTTTCAGTCCAATTAAAAACATCCCTTTGGTTGATCTTTTTCCCTTTCCAGAGGTTCAAAAAACCAATCTTCTACTCATTTAAACATACCTAGCAAAGCACAAATTTTCTTCATTCTTACTGCTTGTGAAATCTTTCATATCTTATACCGATTTTAAGAACAAAGTAACTTCAGTTTCCCAGTACTACTAGGTCATCTTTGTGTTCTTCATGCTTCATAGTACAAGCCAGAGTTCTCACCTGGACCAGTCATGGCTCTCCACATAGCTGTATTGTCATCTAAGCACAAGAGAACACCAGGCTGCATTGAGGCCTGAAATTGAAAGTTAGCTTTACTGTCATCTATCAGGAAGTAAAAGGTGTAGGTGAGGCACTGGGGAACAGACTTCCTGGATGGTCAAGATCTTTGTTCCTTTACCTTTGGTTAGTTTTTAACTATCCTCCCCCCATTTCCTCATAACTTATATGAGTTACCTCTGCTAGGAGAACATACTCCAGAAAAGTTAGGACAGGACAGTTTTTTTTCTGATACTGTGTCAGGCTTACCTACCTGGCTTGACTGAAGTTTTCTTAGGAATGAGAGAGAATACAGTAGGTTATAATAACAGCAGAGACCTGAGGTGCAAGATTAACATGTATAGATCCCCTGGCTAAACTGTACTAAATGGAGGTGTTGAAGACAGATCCTGGGAACATGTATTTTAGATAAATTCCCTATGTGGTTCTGATGAAGCCAACCTGGGCCAACATTTGCAGATGACTGAATAGGACCTAGTGTTAAAAATCAACACAAATAGGGGCACCTGGGTGGCTCAGTCTTAAGTGTCTGACTCTTGGTTTCAGCTCAGGTCATGGTCTCAGGGTCCAGAGATTGAGCCCTTCTCAGTCTGCCTGAGATTCTCTCACCCCCTTTGCTCCTCCCACTCATACTCCCCCCCCCTTAATAAATAAATGAAAATAAATAAATAAATAAATCTTTGAGAGAAAAAAGATCAACACAGACATGTAACCATAAAGTCACTAGTGAATGAGGCATATTTTATTTACCAATAAAGAAGAAGCATCTTTTGTATGTGACCTTAGAGTGCCTTTCACCAAAAAAATTAGTATGAGAACTGTCTAGTCAAAGAACATTCCTACACTTCTGATACAGAGTATTTAGTTTTTATATAAATTAAGACAAAACAAGAAACTTAGAGTTTCCAAACATTTGGTTCATTTGTGTTACTGCATTTATTCAGTGAAAATTGAAAGATACATCAAAGTAAAGATAAAATCCTGTGACAGAGGTCTAACTATATATATGTAATAATATGAATATTCATTTACAGTTGGTGGGTAAAGAGCAGACTGGGAAGTCTTTTTGAGAAAAGGCTGGGGAAGGGGTATGGAAGGCAAATGAGGAGTTGAATAGAAAAATCTTTGTGTGCTCTCTGCTAATGTTTTCCTGAAATTTAGTGGGAATCAACAAGGTAGTAGCAGAAATAATCCAGTACTAGTAAATACGCTGTTGGGATACACCATCTCAATGTTTTAGCATCCAGATTTAAGATCTTTGACAGATGGAATATTAAATTCTGTACAATGTGGTTTATCTATCTCCTATTCTCTACTACCTGGCTCTTGCCCCCATATTCCTTTGGATTATCCAAATATTTTTTACGTAGAGGCTGGTTTAAAAAAAAAAAAAAATGCAAGAGTGATTCCTAGCAGATATAACAAAACACGAGAAATTACCCGTTCTTTTTAACTCTTCGTCTTTGCTCATGGGGTATAAAGGTCCTGAGACCTTTTAGAATCTTATGGAGAGCTAGTTGTCACACCTTGTTCTCGTCTTTTCCTTGCTTCCAAACAGCTATGAAATCTTTTTCTTCTAAAATCCTCATCTGTTACCTAGAGGTGCACTAAATTATTCCTTCCAGCTATGATGTGCTTTGGTTCTGATCCAATTGAAATAACATTTAAAAGTGCTTTGTAGATATCCTTTATGATACTCAAGATTATACTTTACAGCAAAACAAGTCATCTTTTAAGATAATACCAGGAGATGTATTCATCGTAGGGGGCTGTGTTCTCAGCATCACTTTTCCCATACTCATTTTGAACACCTGAAATGAAGTTTAACTATAAGTGGCTCTAAATTTTGTCAAGCTGGGTGAAAAGAAAGGTCTTTGCTTTGTTTTGTGTTTAAATCCAGTTATTTCTGTTCATACCAGTGCTTACTTTCTCGTTTGACCAAAAGGCAGAAACTTTCCCTTCTGCAGTCTGCACTTCGTCTGTTTGACCTCACAGAAATGTCCTCATCCTTTTACCTAGCAGGAACACCAGTGGCTGTGGCACACTTGCAGTCTCTGGGCCAACACTGAAGTCCTACTGGAATCTGTGCTCCGGGGGCTGTGCCGGGTAGAGAGGGCAGTGGGAGGTAAGAGCTCTTCACCCTTCACCACCTTCTCCACCCAGCATGGCCGGCACACTATGGTCTACGGCACATCTCCAATTATAGAGTGGGTTTTGAATGCTGTTATTTTTTACCTTGGGGATTGGGCTACCCTGATTTGGACTATTTGGGGTACATGTAAGTGAAATTTTTATCCAAGTAGGAACTGTTACAAGTAAATGTCTTTTATATTGCTTTTAAGACTAAATTTTTTTTGCTGCTTTTATCAACAGAACATAAAAGCACATTTCCAATTATATTGTATTTCTCCACTATTTTTTTTATTGTAGTAAACCATACATAACATACACTTTACCATCTTAATAATTTTTTAGTACATAGTTCAGTGGTCTGAAGTATATTCACATTGTGGCACAGCCGTCACCCACCATCTATCTCCAGAACTTTTTTTCACCTTTCCAAACTGAAACTCTACCCATTAAACACTAACTCCCCATTCCGCCTCTTCCCGGTCCTGATAACCATCACTCTACTTTGTCTTTATAAATTTGACTACTGTGATATGATACCTCATTTAAGTAGAATCATACAATATTTGTCCTTTTGTGTTAATCATACTGTACTTTTGTAAAAAAAAGAATAATTGTCACCAGATTCACAAGTGTAACATAATTCACATCTGGCGTACTGTCATCAGTGTCTAATGTACTGTAAGGGAACTGCATTCAGATCTCTGCCCTCTGAAGATATGAACAGAAAATTAATTACACCTTCAACAAACAAACTTAAAGCTTATGTTTTTGTTTTATGCTAAATTCACATTCAAATTTGAGACTGATTTGTATTCATTTTGGAGATAATACTGTTAAATATCTATGATTTAGAGATGGCATAATTTAAAAACAAGAATTTGGGAATGGGAGGAGCTTAGGGAAATGAGAAAATTGACTTGGACTTTATATAGTATATGGTGGACTTAAAGTAGCATGGTGCATATATAGAACACTGGTGTGCGATTTGGAAGACCTGTTTTGGAGTTCTAATTCTCCTACTTTCTAGCAGTTTGATATTGATTTTTTTTTTAAGATTTTATTTATTTATTCATGAGAGACACACACACACACACAGCAGAGGCAGAGACACAGGGAGAGGGAGAAGCAGGCTCCATGCAGGGAGCCCGATGTGGGACTCAATCCCAGGACTCCAGGATCACACCCTGGGCTGAAGGCAGCACTAAACCGCTGAGCCACCTGGGCTGCCCTCTAGTAGTTTGATCTTGACGAAGACATTCCACCTCCGTGGGCCTCAGTTTCTTACCTATAAATTGCTAGTGAATAGTCCAGCGTCTGAACTATTTTAAAATTCCTTTGAGTTTTATCATTCTAAGAATTCAGATTATGGTTCATGAAAATAGGGTTGAACTGCTTCTTAACCTACCTTGTTACAAAAAAGAATTTCTGATGATGCATAAGATTGACACTATAGTATAAATTTAAAATAAAACAAAAGCACAAAATAAAAGAGTGAGTAGAATGCCAGAAGACCAGGTCCACTTGCTGACTGTTTTTGTGCTAGGATTGTAAGGCTGGTTCTATATGAACATCCATAACCAAGAAGCCTGGGATGGGCTTTTATATTTTGGCCTATCACCAAGTCCTGCCTGGAGTCAAAGATCAAGGAAAAGATAATGAAAAAAGCAAACAATCTGGTACAATTTGTGGGGAGGTTGGGTTATCCTATTAGAAGATGGAATAAGTGGATACGTTAGTTTTGGGGCCTGAACAGACAAGATCTTAGCTATAGTGAGGATTCTTAACCTGGGGCTTTCGGGCTCCAAAGATAAAGCTGTATTCCTGTATGTTGGTTTCCCTTGTAATTCTCTGAATTTTATTTTATGCATTTTTAAATATTCTGAGAAGAGGTCCATAGGTTTTGTCAGACTGTTAGAGGGATCCATGATAAAAAAAGAATTATAACCCCTGTATAGTGAGTTAAACAAGCAGGTTAGTGGTAATTGGAATATGCCATTTAGAATGTAGTCCCTGAACAGCTCTTGGATGCATGAAATCTTGCCCAGGTTTTTTCTTTGGTGAAGATTTTTAATGAGCAGTAGTCAGAGTACTTTCCCTTATTTCTCTGGTAATTCTCTCAAGTTGATTTCTTTTCATGGAATCACAAAGACTATTAAATGAATCCAATTTTAACAGCTGCAAATTTGTTCTTAAGTGTATTTCAAGCTCATATGGCTCTCTAGTATCAATATTGCTAGTAGCAGCCTAAGTGTGAATGTGCGTTTCTGGCAAAGAACAGATTTTCATTTTAATTGACACTTTCTTTTAAATACTAAATCTTGGATGCCACGAGGTTTCCTCATAGTAGTTGTAAGTGCTAAATCTGTACTTGACTTCACCACTTCCTGTCAAGATAAATGGAAGCTTCTTTTCCCCTCAGAGTAGTTAAAAGAAATAATTTTTACTTGTTGTCTGTATGGGGGAGATGTTGTTTTCAGCCAGGCTTCCCATGGATTCAACTGCAAAGATTTTTAGTGCCTAAAGCAAGATCAGCTGCCTTTTTTGTTCTGAAACATGTAGCAGTTAAAATGCAAATTTTAGCTTTGCTTATTCTAAATTCTGTGATTGAGGGGTACCTGGCTGGCTCAGTTGGTAGAGCATGCAGCTCTCGATCTCGGGGTTGTGAGTTTGAGTCCCATGTTAAGTGTAGAGATTGCTTAAATAAATACACTTAACAACAACAACAAAAAAATTCTGTGATTGAGAAGTGGTAGCAATAAAATCATTAATACTCCAAGTGAAAGTGTGTTGAAATCTTTAAGTTTATTCAGAAAGTGTCATATATCTGAAGGGTACCTGAGTGGCTCAGTCTATTAAGTGTCTGACTCTTGATCTCAGCTCAGGTCTGGATCTCAGGGTCATGAGTTCAAGCCCCACACTGGGCTCCATGCATGGCATGGAGCCTACTTAAAAAAAAAAAAAAGTGCCTTATATACCTGATACAGTTACTTACAGAGATAAATTAGGAAACTCAGTCTTTATGGCAATTGTGGGGGCAAAGCGATAGTCTGCTTAATAAAGATGATCAGTTTTGGATGTGTACCTTAGAAATTAACATAAACTCACATCTCCTATCCAGTGATTCAGATCTCTGAGCTAAGGTTTGTTAGTAAAAAACAGTGGTAGATTTACTGAGGTCTTGTTTTTAATTGTTTTCTTTTGCAGAACGTAGGGAAGGTTTGTGGCTTTCTTTAGGATAGTTCATCTAAAAACTTAGTCTTGAATTTCATAAATGGCTGCTTTTATATAGGATTTCTTTCTGTGACTCTAACCACACAGCTTTTATGTTCCTTCCCTTCAGTTTATGTTTGTGATCATTAGAGTAACCCTGTGAAGTAGTAGAGAAGTTATCTTCATTTATAGATGAGTGACTCAAGGCTCAGAGAAATGAAATATTTATACCTTTTAGTAAGTTATACTGGGTCTTTGACTTCTGGCCTTGTGTTCTTTAAACTGCACTAGCTATCCCACTCTGAAAAGAATGTATGGGACACAGTTGCAATCATGTAGAAGTCCATCTCTAAGGGAGAATGGAATCTTTCTTCTGCCATGGTATGCTGACCTATGATTTTTCTGCTTGAAATTAGCCAGATTCCAAGCCTGTTTATGGAATGTTTACAAGAGGAGTGATGAGGATTAGAAGAGCCCGCAGTCCTTGAGATTTTCTTTGATGATAATATCTGTAACTGCATCAAATACAAATTTGACGTTCTGTGTGTCTGTAGCACAGGTCATGTGACTGTAGATTTCTTTGACATCTTTTCGCATGTTGAGGTCAAGGAACTGACTCTTGATGTAATTCCCTGCATCTTCAAAAGAGTTGTTTCCTGGTTTTCCAGAAAAAATAGTGAAGAAGTGGGATAAATTAACCCTTCTTAGCTACGTACTTACTTTTTGGGTGACCACTTTGACCCTCAAAATGTTTTGGACAGCTGCAGTTCGGGGCCTGTTTTTGGAGGGAGGATCCTCTCCTCTTTTGCACTCCAGTGTTTATCACTTGAGTTGAACGACAAAATTGAGGAGAGGGATCTTTGTGTCCCCACCCTTGATTTCTGGTAGATATCCTTTGAACAGTCAGTGGCTCTCCTGCATCTGACATCTGTTCTGTTCCAGGGGCATCTGAATTTAAACCTATGACCAAATACCCAGGTTTCTCAGATTAGACATCCAAGTATCACTTGGACATCACAAAGCTCATAAGAGGAACTGAGTATTAAGGGATAAGGGATCATCAACCCAGCCAAGCAAAGGAGTTATACACTTAGTACTTCTTAAAGACAGGTTCCTTTATGTATCTTTGGTATAGGAAATGAGGCAATCACCAGTCATTACCAAGCAAGCATTACCATTGTCTCCAGGGCTTGAGACTTACCATCATACTCTGGAAAACAAATGCTGAGATGGACTTTCTTGATTTTTTCCTCAAAGAGGTCCTTCTTGTTGAGAAAGAGGACAATAGAAGTGGCGGCAAAGAACTTGTGGTTACATATGCTGTTGAAGAGGTGCAATGACTCATGCATACGATTCTAGTAGGAGGAAACACCATTAGAGATTTCAGACTGAGCAAACAGGGTAGTGTCTACTTCCTGTTCTTCTCCTTGGAGAGATTAGTGCTCTGAATGTAAGAGGGATGTTGGGGAACAGCTTATCTCCTTTTGGTGGGTGGGATAGAACCAAAGAGATACAGCTGCTCTTCTAATCCTCTTTCTGTCATTGGGACAGATAACTGAGCTTTTCTGAATTTCAGTTTCCCTATCTCTTAGTGTTATTATGGAAGTTCAATGAGATCAAGTATGTAGTGTCCATGACAGTGGTTGGCATATAGGTGTACAGTAACTGTTATGCTGATCTTAGGCTGCTGGGGTACTGTGAGGGACTTCGACATCTGTAAGTCCTGCTGATACAGGGTTGAAACTAGGCCTGAGTTATCATGTCCCCATTTGTGTCTCCAGGATGATTTTGATAGGCTTCTGTTAAAGAGTCCTGGATCTCAGTTTGGGCAGGAACATAATAGGGACTATTGCCTTGGTGTCAAATGGTAAGGGCCAGAGAATTTCTCAGTGCCGCACCACAAGTACTTCTGCCTTATTTCCTCATGTGATTGGAACTTTGAGTGAGTGAGGAGTGGTGCTGTGTATCTGAGAGTCTAGGTGTTGCCAAGTGCCCCAGACCAGCCTATTTTCAAGGAGCAGGCCTTGAGGGATCCCTGGGTGGCACAGCAGTTTGGCGCCTGCCTTTGGCCCAGGGCGCGATCCTGGAGACCCGGGATCGAATCCCACATCGGGCTCCCGGTGCATGGAGCCTGCTTCTCCCTCTGCCTGTGTCTCTGCCTCTCTCTCTTTCTCTCTCTGTGACTATCATAAATAAATAAATAAATTTTAAAAAAATTAAAAAAAAAAAGGAGCAGGCCTTGAGGGTTTGAAGTATTCTGTTAGTTGACTTGTGCTCAATCTTTTCATCTAATGAAGAAAGAAATCAACTTTTTGTGGCTTTTGTCATTGCTAATACTCCTGCAGAACCCCTTAAAACCTCGTAGACTTTGGGGTTAAAGACAGAAGAGATCTTGAAAAAATCAAATTTGGCTAGAAGATATTCTTAGAGCTCTAATGTGAACTTGAACTACCAGGGAGAAGGGAGAACTGAAGCAAGAGATGGGAGTGTAGTAGCTTTGTTTGATGTGGGTGAGCTGTGGGCCTCCATTAGCATTTTTCCATGCCTGATACCCTGTCTCAAACTCCAAAGGTAATTGGCTAGGCTGACACTTGGCATGCAGATTAAGCTCTGCAGGCTCAAGAGACTCAGTCTCAGGTAGTCTTCCAGCTGCCAATTTAAGTGGCATGTGAGAAATCTGGTTTGCCAGTTTCTCCTTAGTCCTGTTGACAGTACATATTTAGGCTTCCAAGTGAGGTTAGTCCAACCCCTCTATCCTGTTGCACAAAGATACACATCATACGTTATTTTTCTGCTCTATCATTTTCACCTCCTATCCTTTATTTCCGTAGGCAGCCTGAGAAAGTCCTAAGTGTAACTCCTGTGCTTTGCGAATCCAGTTGTGTTTCCTTGTCCCCTTAATACTCAGTTCCTCTTGTAAGCTCTGTGATGTCCAAGTTATTCTTGGATGTCTAAATCTGAGACCAAGCTCACTCTCAGTAAATTTGGAGCTCTAAAGTGCTAACCTGGAACCTATAAAGGAGTTTTTTCTAGAATTACTGCCTGAGACGTTGATTTGTGTGCTAGAGGACTGCTAGACTGTCTTGAAAGCAGCCAAGTTGAAGAATTGGTGACATAAAGCTTAGAGGAAGGATCACGGGGGAGCTCTCAAAAGTTGCTTGGTACAAAGGCCACTTACTACTTCGTCGTCTTCCACTAGCACCATATCATAGGCGCTGAGGGCTGCACAGAAAATGATGCAAGTGACTCCCTCAAAGCAGTGTATCCACTTCTTTCTCTCTGATCTTTGCCCTCCCACGTCAAACATCCTGAGGGAAAAAACAGCACATGCTCTAGAGAGGTGGCTACTTTGGGGCCATTTGGCAGTGAGATGGGAAAGGAGGAGAAATAGGATAGTCATTCAGATTGGGCTTTAGTGAAGGCCAGGAAGCATGCCCTTGCCCTTTTTTGGTATCTGAGGTGTCCCCAGGAGCCAAGTGTGTATCTGCAGTTCCCTAGGGAACTGTGTACTCACCTGAAATTCAAGTCTTTGACAGAAAACTTGGTCTCAATGATGCCTGTTGTTTTGACTCTGGATCGAAGCACATCTTGCTCATTAGGGAGGTAGTCAGGGGCTGTAATCCGGTCTAATTGGTTCAGGTAGCTAGAGAAGAGAGCTTGGAATTGATGACATTAAACTTTCCACAGCCACTGCCAAGAAAGGTAGAGGGTCTTACCCAAAGCTACACAACTAACTTGGTGATAGAATCAAGACTAGAATCCATATTGTTAAACCTAGGGTTCTTCCCTTCAGATCCCCTTGTGTCCTTACAAAAGGGAGTGTGGGATGGGCTGAGAGGCATGGGGTTCTAGCCCATATAAGTCAACTCAGGTAAATTTTCCTTAAGTTTTGCATGACTACAAGGTTTTCTAGACCCTCAGTGAGATTTGGTGGTTTAAATGGGTGCCAAAAGTTCCGTGAAGACCTAAGAATAGACTAAAAGACATCAGAGACATTAAGAGGTGTCAATTGGTGCAATGTATCAACATAATTTATATCCTGAATCAAGTTGGGGAGCAAACATTTGAGATAACTGGGGAAACTTAAATTAGCACTTGCTTGGATATTTGATGATATTAAGGAATTATTAAATATTCAGGTGTGATGATTATGTTACAGTTTTTTTTTTTTAAACGGGCCTCTTTTTTTTTTTTTTTTTTTTGAGATGCATAATGAAATTTTTAGGCTGTAATGAGAGGATATCTGGGACTTCGTTCAAAATAATCCAGTGGGAGATGAAAGTACAATGAAACAAGCATGGCCATGAATTGTTAACCGTTGAAGCCAGGTGATTCACTATATTCTGCTTTCATATATGTTTGACAGTTACCATAAAAAATTTTAAAAAGACAGGAAGGCAGATATGAAGTGAGATGACAGAAAAAGGGAAGGAAAACTGACAAGTGCCTACTGTATGTCAGGCATTTGCACCTTTAAATGGTCATTTAACCTCATACACTTTCCTAATTTCATATCCCGTTTTACAGATGAAGGAAAATTCAGAACAGTTAAATGACTTGTCCAAGGTCAAGAGGCAATGTGATACATTGTAAAAAGCCTTCAGCTTAGTGGTCAAATAGAACTGGATTCAAATCCAGCTGCTGCCATCTATCAATATGACTTAGGGCAAATTAATTAATCTCTCTGAACCTCAGTTTTTCATCTATAAATGGGACTAATAATTACTGTATCTCAAAGGTTACTGTGCAGACCAAATGAGATGGTGTACCTAGTGCACCTGGTGGTGCCTTGGCCTTGGTGAGTAGTGCTCTGTGGGTGGTAGATGATCACTGTACTACAGAATTAGGTGACAGAAGAGGGGTTGAATCCAAGTCTGTTTGACTGCAAAGTTCCTGCCCATCTAGGATAGAGACCACGTTGTTAGAGGTAGACTTGACGTGCATCTGTGTACCTTATCATTTTGGAACCAGCCTTGCAAAGTTGCTTCTTTTCAATCCCCTGACCGACTTCCTTTCATTTGCCCTGAAAATGTCTGTCCCGTGCCCTGGCCCCCTGACATGAGATGCTGTGGGTGAAGGAGGCTTTAGTTTCTGGTTAGTGGCCTAAGTAGAGCCTAGATTACCAGCTAGAAAATTCCACCCTGGAAAGGCCATCACGAATCATGCACCTCCTGGGAGAACATGTGGCAGGACTGCAGGTCGGTCTTCGCATTCATGGTTCTAAAGGACAGGCTATGTGTATGAATTAATGAAGAGGACAGCAGTCTGACGGCTACTAAACAGAGCACCTTTGATTGAATTTTGGGGGTCTTCAGCTCTGTAGGCTGCAGTGAGCCAGCGTAAAGCAATACAGAGTGTGACAGCTATGGCAGTGTCCATCTAAGGGCATCACATTCAAAGCATAGTAGAACACTGCTCAAGCCTAAACAGGAGTCCAGGCTGAATTCAGTCCTTGGGACTCCAGCTTTCAGTGCCTGAAATTTTAGGCTGGGTGTGATTTCTCTTGAAAATCCTGGTTGCTTACGCCTCATCCCACCCCTTCCCCAGAGTCTTACTAAGATGCTGAATCATTGAGCTGGTACTCTGCAGCTCGGTCGAAGCAGGCTTGCACCCCACCATCCTTCCACAACTTCCCGATGACCTCCACCAGCTCGGGAGGCATGGTGCCTTCCTCAATAGAGTCAGCCAGGTTGTTGAGCTGTCGCCCAGAATCCTGTAAGGCAAAGACCTGGCTGAGAACTGCACAGGAGTAATGGCTTTCCAGGAGACTCCTGGGACTACTGCTGAAAGGAACGCATTTTGCATTGCTACTGAAGCCTAAGATGGAGATGCTAAGAAAACACTGATAATTTTGAATGTGCTTCGGGTATATAGAAGGTGGTAATTTATCCAGTCCTGGGATGCTTAGGGGAAAACAGAGGTTCCAGGGGCTTCCTCTTTGGTGTTTCTACCTTCCAGCCTTCGTCTAAAAGGGTACTGCCACCTTAGTGGGTCTTCCGCTACAGTAAGGTTGGAATTTAAAAACCAGATTGACCATGAAATAGACAACATGGGAGACAGGAAACCACCTTTGGTCTCTCTGTGGTTCCAATTTAGGAAAAGGCCAATACTGGAACTAGGGATTTAGCTTGTAAAAGTTCCATGGCCAGGGTAGGGAGCCCAAGGAGAGCAATTTAAATGGTAAAATAAGACAAAAAGGCAGAGGAAGCTGAAAGCAGATTTTTGTAATTTGTTGTAAGGTAGGGATTGCACACTTTTCCAGAACTGAAGTAAAAACTGGAAGCTCAGTAGGTGGGATTTAGTTACATGAAACTTTTTTTGGCCCATGTTTCCTCATAGCTTGTTGGCTGCTGTTTCTTCTCATTAGCTTTTCCTCCCACACTTAACCACATACTGTTAACCACCTACCGCACAGCTTGGTTCAGCATAGTCAATACCCAGTGTGGACATGGCCCGGATGATAGCCAGAATGGACTGCAGCACATTCCCATAGATAATGGCCTTATACTCCAGGCACTCCTCTGGTGAATAGCCATCCTGATGGATGATCCTGCAAGGAGTAGACACCCAGCCCTTAAGTGGACCTGAATAACCAGACCTAAGGGATTGGGAATCTGGAAGGATTTAAAGGGTCATGAGAACCCAATTTCTATGCCTATGGCTGTCCCAAAGTGAAGAGTGAGGAGAAAAGGGCATATAGATGAGGGACATTGGAGATCAGGTTCTTTATATCCTTTACATCTGGGTTCCTTGAGGCCGAAGAGCCCTTCATCCTCCATGCTTCTATGGGCTCTTCTGACTTCACCCTACCTCAGTCCTCTGGGGCTTTTTTCCTACTCACTTCATCTGTTTGACGATAGTGCTCTTTCCTGACTCACCAGCACCTGCAGGGAGAAATGCTTATGCTTCAGATTTCCACCAGTTCTCCCCAACCCTCCAGTAGACGGCCTGTAAGAAGTCCAAGCTAGAACTTGTTTGGGAGCCTTGTTAGGGGAGAACACATAGGGTTGATTGCTGCCCTCAATTTCTGACCACCTTGAGCTCAGGCCATTCAGTATGGATTTAGAGCAGAGTTTCTCAGCCTCGGGACTGTTGACATTTTGGGCTGGGCAATTCTTTTTTGTGGGGGACTGTCCTGTGAATCGTAGGGTGTTTAGCAAGCATTCCCGGCCTCTGGAGGCTAGCAGCACTCTTCCCTTCCAGTTGTGACAACTAAAAACGTCTCTAGACATTTCCCAGTGTCCCAAGGAGGTGCAGGGAGTGATGGCAAAATTTCATTGAGAACCACTGATAGATTCAAGGGAATTCCTTTAATACCTTTCTTCTATTTTTACTCAGGAGAGTGATCTTGGGGCAGTATTGCAGATTTCACTGAAATATTATTTTTTTATCATCTTGCTTTTTCCTTTATTGGCTAAAATGCCCTACCATCCTCTCATTCACACTCCGCTCCCCCTCCATATGCCCTTCAACCCTCTCCCCCTGTCTGCACTGCCCTGATACGTTAACCCCCTCCCACTTAACCTGTGCTTGCTTTTTCCCTCTAAGCTGCTTATCCTGTATGTGGAAGAAAGCTGCTTAGGCTTAAAAGATCTCTCTTTTAAGAGATGGCCTTGCCATCTCTTTCCCCTTCTGTAGGTTCTTGGGCTCCTTGGAGTCTGGTTCCAGCTTATAGTGGTATGCTCACAGATCAGCTGGGGAAGAGGAGGTGCAATGGGTTCAAAATAGCCGAGCCAGCTAATCTGCTGCTGCACAGACCCCACCTGCTCCAACTTGCCTACCTCTGTACTACCATTGGAGTTTTTACCTCTAAGCCAGGTGTCCCAAACTCTTCATTGTCTTGGTTCTATTTACAGCTGTGACCACTTACTCTGACCAATAGAAGTGTTTTTCTTTTTTCAGCACAGACCTGTGATCTGCTTAGGAGCTCATCATGTTGATGGACCTCCCATCTGGCAGGGGCTCTGAGGGCAACTACTCAACAGAAAGCCAGGAAAGGACCGCCGTAAAGACTCCATTCCTCCTCCCTCAGGCTCCTTAGCTCTAAAATGTATATGAATTGTGTACTGGAAGCAAAGAGAAGGAACCAGTTTGCTTGGCACGAAGCAGTGGGCCTGTCCCTGGGACTACATGGCACTGATTATATGGTAGGACTTCTGAGTCCTTGACTCAGAGCTCTGACTGGAGATTCGGTAACTGTCTGCAAGCCTAGGGTTCACGGTATTTGCCAAGCTGTGAATTGTTAGGTTTGGTTAGATTTAGAGATGGATAGGTCTGCCCCAGCCCTTGCACTAATTCTGGTTCAAGGAAGAGCAGAACAATTCCAGGGTAGTTTTGGCATTCTGCACCTCTTTGGGGTGGCTGTGCTCAGCCCTAGAGCCCTGATTCCCTAGACCAAGACCCGATGGGGAAAGGAAAAATGACCTGCCATCCCTCCCCTCTCCATGGGTGGGCTAAGACCCACCTACCATCCAGGATAAGCAGGAAGGAGCAGTACCTTCTCCTTCTCTGGCTCATCTTCCCATCTTGCTCACCCAGCAATAGCAGCTTGACAGTCTTGGCTTCCTTGTCAGCATCCTCCTGCAGCTTCTTTTCTAACTCCTTGGACCTCTTGGCCAGTTCTTTGTCCTCAGCACTGACTCCACTCCCCATCTTTTTGCTGTCTCCTCCTCAGCTGTTTCTTCTGGCCCTTAAGCTTCTTCTCTAGAGCTTCCTGTCTGTGAGATGGAAGATAAGGAAAAAATAAAATGGGATGAGTATCCCTTTTGTAGTCCTCCTAAAAAGCTGGTCTATAGGGGCCTCGGTGAGGAAGCAGGCTCTAGGTTCTTATACCCTGCCTGTCTTGGCCGAGACTCCCTATCCAGCTGGAGATCTACTTAGTCTAGGGATTGTAGCCTTTATATCTAGCAATGTGACGGAGCAAAGCCAATTAAGAGCTCAGTATGACAAAGGGCAGAGACTTGTATTTATGTAACTAGGAAAATGATCTTCTGGATTCTCACACAGGAGGATAGGATGCGGGAAACTGAAGCTCTCTGGAATGAGATCACAGTTGACCCATCCTTTTGAGGGGCTGATCCCCTAAAAATCCCTTCCTGGGATTCACTTGCATCTTAGCACTAGAGATTAAAGACATAAATGCAGGAAGCTCTGCCCATCCTGAGATTCCAGATTTTAGGGTCTTGGTTTCAAGGGCTTCAAGGCATCAGAGCACCCTCTCCATCATACCAGGCTGGTTCTGGCAAAGGTGGTTTTGTTAAAGGTGGTGCCCTATCTGGAAAGATTATAAATGTTTCCTCCAGTGACTGCTGCACCAGGAAGCTCTTATCATCCTTTCTCTTGGCTCATCTCTTTGTATGTGCTTCTTCTGTTAATAGCACTTATAACTTCATACTGTACTTTGCTTTACAAATGGGTTTCCCCCAGGGTGAATTCCTCCCCCTGCGGGTCTGGGACCAAATCTGATTCATCTTTGAATGCTTCAGACCTTGTAGTTTGTTAGTGAACCATCAGTAAAGGTTTGGTGACTAAATGAAGGAAAAGGGGTATGTGTACAGAGAATGGGGCTGCGTCCCCTTAATCCACTAAAGCCACCTAAAGGCCCAATTTCAGTTGGTGAGTGAACTTCTGCTGGCATTTAGAGTGGGGATCTATGTTGCCTCATATAACAAACTGCTTCCTTGGGAACTTGGACTCTGGCTTTGCAAACGTCGGGATGGCCCTCGCTCTGGTCCTCATCCCAGCTGCCCCTTCCTGGGGAGAAATGCTAGAGTGCAGTCCAGCAGTTGCCTCTCAGACCTATCGAAGACTCTCTCCATTGGTCGTATTTCTCTATACCAGTTATTTCAGTTTAATTAAATGAGTTGTTGGTGGAGCCTCCTCAGAAGAAGACATTTCAGAACTTTGCTACCCAAAATGTGACACAAAATGGTCTTGGCCCAGCACAGATCAACTAGGAACTTCTTAGAAATGCAAGATCTTAAGCCTTAACCTAGACCTTCTGATTCAGAACCTGTGTTGTAACAGGATTGCAGGTGACTCTAAGGATGTTAACATTTGCAAAGTGCTTCTCTAGAAAGTAGAGGGAACTGTTTTTTACTCAAACCTGCCTAATTGTGAGGATCACCTGAGATGCTGATTTCTGTGTGTCATAAAATCTTCAATATCACTGATTGGAAGATCACTCAGATTTCAAAGATACTAAGATACCCTGTATATTTTTAAAGAGGTGTGTTTTAGGGCAGCCCGGGTGCCTCAGCGGTTTAGTGCCGCCTGCAGCCCAGGGCGTGATCCTGGAGACCCAGGATCGAGTCCCATGTTGGGCTCCCTGCAGGGAGCCTGCTTCTCCCTCTGCCTCTCTCTCTCTCTCTCTCTCTCTGTCTCTCATGAATAAATAAATAAAAATCTTTAAAAAAAATGAGGTGTGTTTTAGAAATACTATGTTCCGGTAATGGTGCTAATTTCAGAGACTGAGAAGCTATTTTAAGCCAATATAGGTGATTATCATCATGTGGCAAGTTTGAAAAAAGAAAAGATCTTGAATAGTGGTTCTCAACTTTTGGTGTAACTTGGAATTTACCTAGGGAGCTTTAAAAAGCCTACTGATCTAATTGGTCTGGAATATAGTCTGGACATGAAGATAGCCAAATTTCCCCAGGTGATTCTAATGTGTATCCAAAGACTTGAGGATTTAACTTGAGTTCGAAGGGTTTAATGTGCTCCTTTCCTTTTCGAGTAGAAATGTGCTGCAGTGGCCCATATACACTCGGATGGAGAAAGGGGGCAGTAGCACCTGGATCTCCTACCTTCTAGGTGGCCTGAGCCACTGCTGAGCATCTTCTTCCTTCCACCACCTTTCAGTTGCATATCTGAGTATCTGGCTGAGAACCTCTGGGCTTGGAGCCCAGCCTCTCAGGGCTGATGGAGAAATAGGTAGCCACCAAGGTGCCTTCCATAGTGATCATGTTTTTCCCAATCAGAACTTGGCAAGTGCTTCTCGACTTAAGAGAAAACAGGAGAGTGTCTTTGAAATTGTGACTGTCTTGGAATCTTCGTTATAAAGTTTGAGTAATCATACCTCCCCAGCCCTGCCCTAGCCTACCCACAATATTGGTAGCCTACACGCAGGCCAGAGCTATGCCGAAGCTGCCTCTGTTCAGAGCAGGGGACTGCCAGGAACTGCTAGACAAGTTATGTGGCTCCTCTCAGTTCATTCTCACACTAACTTCAAGGTAACTACTCTGTCCCCAGTTTACAGACCAGATAACTTGAGACTTGAGGGTTCAGAAATTTGTTCGAGGTCATGTAGTATAATAAGCAGACAAGTCAGGTGATCTTTCTCTCACCTGGACATAAGCAGCCAGTAAAGAATACTTGGACAAAAAAAGTCAAATGCATGACCTTGCTAACAGTAGCCCTTGCGTTGTTAAAGGAACCACTAACTTGTTCCACACACGGGGAAAATGTTCAAGCTGTTCCTTTTTTTTTTTTTTTTTTTAAGATTTTATTTGTTTATTCATGAGAGATACAGAATGAGAGGTGGGGGGCAGAGACACAGGCAGAGGGAGAAGCAGGCTCCATGCAGGGAGCCCGATGCGGGACTCGATGCGGAACTCGATCCCAGGACTCCAGGATCATGCCCTGGGCCGAAGGCAGGCGCTAAACCGCTAAGCCACCCAGGGATCCCAAGCTGTTCCTTTTTCAGCCACCACCTCTGCAAGCTTCAGGGCTGCTTCTACTTGTTTCCTAGTTTGCTGGGCTCCCCCTCCCACTACTAAAGCTGAGTAAGGGAGCTCCTGACCCTCGCCTGGCCCCTAAGTGTGCTGACCCATCTTGACACCAGTGACCTCTTGCCTTCCATCTTCAACTCCTGTGCTTTTCCTGAGCTGTTGTACCTTGTTACTGCATTTGAGTTCCTGGTGGAATAGGGAAGACATGTAGGTCCTGTTCCCATTTAGCAGCTCAGAAAGATGATCCTCCCACTAAGAAACAGGTTAGTATCAGAATCAGCTAGAGCTCAGGAATCCTGATAGCCAAATCAGGTTGACAGAAGACTCACCATTTCCCAACAAATTTGGTCCTGCCTGCCTAGCTGAGGGGAGATCTCAGGATCTGTTCTCCCCTCAGTGCTGGAGACTGTGGGTAACGCCTCATGCCTCATCCCGGCTGCAGTGGGGGTGAAATGAATGAGGAACTGCCTTCAGGACCTTCCAGTGCAAAGGAAGAGGAGGGGCAAATTCACAGAGAATGTTTAATTAAAGGAACACTGTGCTGGAGAATTCTGAGCTGTTTAGAACCTAACCTCCACCCCTGGTAGAAAAGACAATTACACACACATTTAACTGTCAGACTGAAAAATTCTGTAGAAGAAAGGAGGGAGCGACTAAAATGAACAGACTTTCAACAGAGAAGCAGAACAACAATAGAAACGGGGGTAAGGCATTTTGGGGAGAGGAAAGCCCGAGAGAAGGCTTGGAGGCCCGAGGCGCAAACTGTGCTCAGGGAAGACTGAGAAACGGGATGCGGGATGCAGCCGAGCCCCGGGGAGAGGACAGCAAATGCATTGAGGCTAGCCAGCCAGGGCCTCGGTGGCGGCGTGGCTAAAACCATTTGAAGACATAAGTACAGGTGGATACAGCTGCGTGTGACTAGACAGTTGGCGGATAGGTCGGGGGTGACGGGGCGGCTGCTTGGAAGAGCTGAGGCACGGGAGCTGGGCAGTGTGGTTCCAGAAGGATCTAGGCATAGGGGATGCTTTGGGAAACTTGTGGCCGAGGATCTGGGTGAGGCTGCCGGCCTTCCCTCCCCAGTCCGGTGTGGGCAGAGTAGTCTGGCCCAGGGGGGGAGGCTGACCTCAGCGTGGGCTGCAGGCCAGAGGCTAATAGAAGCAAGCGTTCTTCAGAGAATTAAGGAGCACACTTGACTGGGGCCCTGGGGTTCAGGGAGGGCCATTTAAGGAACCATCTGGTGAATATGGTAGGAGGAGAGGAAGCTGTGTTTAGAGCTAGGGAAGATCCCAGAGGCTCAAAGAAAACATTTAGAACCCAACATGAAAGACGCTGGAGGCCAAGGGGGATGACTCACTCTTTCATTTCCCAAACTGTTCTACTCGACAGTGAACCCCACTGAGATTTTTTTGCTGGTGTTGTGTAGGTGGGGAGATCGATGCGTAGCTGTTGTAATCAGGACACACTTCCTAGCAGGGAGGGTGTACCAAGTGGCCTGAAATAGGGGAGGGTTACTGGGTGGAGGGTGTGTTGCAGATGGGACTAGGGAGGAGCTTGAAGGGACTTGTGAACCGGTTTGCCTGGGTAAGGTGGAGGGCAGGGATCGCCACCTATGGGCTGGTTAGGTATGTAGGTCTGAATGGGGGAATCCTAATGAGACTTGGCTCAGTGCTTAAATACCACCCCTTAAAACTATGTCAAAATTTGCATTTTGTCGGGACGCAGATGACATTCTACATGGTTACCTACTGCCTGATTTTTAATTTTCTGTTATTCATTGTTGAGAGCCCAATGGCTTCAAAACTCCTAAAGATCCCAAGACTGATTTAATTTGGGGTTAAGACCTAGGAGAGTCTGTTGGGGGTGGGGGGTGGAGCCTATTACAGATGTTTTATTTTTTTTTTCTATTCTCTTGATTATAAAAGTAATGGATATGATTGTAGGCAATTTTTAAAATGCAGATAAGTATAAAGAAGGAAATAAATATAATTCCCAATTCTGGGCCACCTGGGTGGCTCAGTGGGTTAAGTGACTGCCTTCAACTCAGGTCATGATCCCAGGGTCCTGGGATTGAGCCCCACATCAGGCTTCCTGCACAATGAGCAGCCTGCTTCTCCCTCTCCATTGTTTGTGGTCTCTCGAGTGTGTGTGCGTGCTCTCTCTCTCTCTCTCTCCAATAAATAAATAAAATCTTTAGAAAAAATAATTCTCAGGCAGCCCCCGTGGCGCAGCGGTTTAGCGCCGCCTGCAGCCCAGGGCGTGATCCTGGAGGCTCTGGATCGAGTCCCACGTGGGGCTTTCCATATGATGCCTGCTTCTCCCTCTGCCTGTGTCTTTGCCTCTCTCCCTCGGTCTCTATGAATAAATAAATTAAAATCTTTAAAAAAAAATAATAAGGGACGCCTGGGTGGCTCAGCGGTTAAGCTTCTGCCTTCAGCCTAGGGTGTGATCCTGGAGACCCAGGTTCGAGTCCCACATCGGGCTTCCTGCATGGAGCCTGCTTCTCCCTCTGCCTATGTCTCTGTCTCTCTTTCTGTGTGTCTCTCATGAATGAATAAATAAATAAATAAAATCTTTTTAAAAAAATAAAATAATAATGATTCTCAATTCTACCACCCACAGATAATCATTTGTAAACTTTTTGGTGTGTTTGTTTTCTATGCATATATGTCACATATTTAGGCCCATACTGTATGTACAGATTTTTACATTCATTTTTTTAAACCCAACTTTACATTGTAAACATTTCCACCTCATGAAATTCTCCAAGAACAATTTTTAATGGTTGTATTTCATTGCATGCATATGACAAAATTTAAACATCCTCCTATTGTTGGACCTTTGTTTCCAGTCTTTCTATGTGATAAACATTGCAGTAATGAACAAATTTGTGCATATTTTTCTGGCAGCTCTTTTTAGCAGAACAGTTTCCTGAAAGTGGAATTACGGGATCAAATAATAAGAACTTTTTAAAGACTCTTGATTAGTTATGAAGCAAATGGCTTTCAGAAAGATTATGTCGCTGTTGGTGTCCAACAGTAGTGTATGTGTCCCATCTCACCGCACTCTTGCCTGCATTAGGATTTTTTTCCCTTTAATCTTTGCTAATTTGATGGGTAAACATGGTCTCTGACTGGTTTTATTGCTTCTTTGTGAGGTGAACTCCTCCACCCCCATGTGTATGGAGGCCATGGTTTTTTGAGTTTGCCCAGAGCTGAGGAACAGAGATCAATAGAGGTGACACCAGATACGCATGGATCATTGGGTTCAGGGTCCAGAATCCAGCTTGGGGAAAGGTGGGGGAGGCAGAGTTTGGGGAGGAATCTGGCTGTGGGGGTGGTGAGAACTGGGAGGAACTGGACAAACAGCATTAGTACAACTGGGTGTGGGGGACAAAAGGCTCCCACAAGGTGGAGGAATAGAAAAAAGATTAATTGCTGTTAATACACTTAATTATGTTCAGGGAAGTCTTAGGGCTCCCCTGCAAGTTCCCTTTAGGTAGGATTCACTGTCACCTGGAAATGGGGGTGCTGCCTGGGTGGGGTGTCTACAGTCTCCCCAAACAGCCCAGCTCCACTTCTTTATAAGTGCTAGGAGGATCATCACCACGGGAGGCTGTCAGCAGGGAACCAAGGCCAAGGTCATAGCAAGAATAAGACACAGATATTAACTGAGTAGTAACTACAGGCCGGGCACTGTTCTAAGCACTTACATTTAAATTTTTATTTAAATTTGATTAACATATAATGTGTTACTGGTTTCAGAGGTATATAATCATCAGTCTTATATAACACCTAGTGCTCATTATAGTCAGGCCTCCTTAAAGCCCATCACACAGTTACCCCAATCACCCCACACCCCCACCCCTCCAGCAGCCCTCAGTTTGTTTCCTCTGATTAAGAGTCTCTTATCTCTTATCGTTTGTCTCCCTCTCTGATTTCATCTTCTTTTATTTTTTCCTCTTTTCCCCGTGATCCTGCTTTATTTATTAAATTCCACATGAGTGCGATCATATGATAATTATCTTTCTCTGATTGACTTATTTTGCTTAGCATGATATCCTCTAGTTCCAGCCACTTTATTGGGAATGGGCAAGATTTCTTTTTTCTTTTCTTTTTTTTTTTTTTTTGCTGAGTAATATTCCATTGTGTATATATATGTATCACATGTTCTTTATCCATTCATCTGTTGATGGAGATCTGGGCTCTTTCCATAGTTAGCTATTGAGAACATTGCTGCTATAAACATTGGGGTGCAGGTGCCCCTTCGGATCACTATATTTGTATCCTTGGGGTAGATACCCAGTAAGCACTAGACTTACATGAACTCATTTGTCTTAACGAACACCATACAAAGCAGGGTCTCTTACAGTCATTTTCCAAAAGAGATAGAGCACAGAGTCCAGTTAACTTTCCCAAGTCAATCACAAAGTAGGCGGAGTACGGAATTGAACCCAGGCATTCTGGGTATAGAGTCTAAGCTTTTAACCAATAAATACATTAGTAAATGCGGGAAGGGGAGCCAGAGTACAGGGCACACCCTGCTATCAGCTCCCGCCGGAAGAAAACAGGAACTAGAGTGAGAATGCCAGGGTAGGATTTCTAAAAGTGAATGAATCTTGCGACAATTCTAGTTCTTTCATTGCCCACCGACTTTGTGCCAGGCACGGAGCAAAGGTGCTTGACACTTCACGTTCACAGTGACTCCCTGGAGCGCGATCGCCCCACCCAGGTCGCCGAGGAGGAAGCTGACGCCCAGGACTCGCCCAGACCCGCGGGGCCAACTGCGGAGGGGCGGACGCCCACGTGGCGCGGGGAAGCGGAACGCGGCGGGGGCGGGGCCTGCCCGGCGGGGGCGGGGCCTTCGGGGCGGGGCCTGCCCGGTGGGGGCGGGGCTGCCGAGCGGCGAGGCCCGGGGCGGCGGGAGGCTCGGGGCGCCGAGAGCCCGCGGTGGGGTCGCACCTGTTGCGTGCCTCCCCCAGGGCCCCGCGACGGCCGTCCGACCCTGAACACCCGCAGCGTGCGGCGAAGCCCAGACGAGTTCCGGGTCCTGCTCTCTGCGGAGCACGTGGGCTGCTCGCCTCTGAGAACAGAGCGGGGGTCGGGGGTCTTCGAGGCCGGGTGGGCCCGGGTCTGCGTCCCGCCTCCGGGCAATCTGGGGAGACCCTCTTAGTCCATCCATCTCGGCGCCAGGGCAGAGGTCCTCGGAGCGACCTGGCCGGGGTCTGGGTCCCGGGCCCGCCCCGCTCCCCGGCGACCGCGGCCCCCCCGGGGCAGCCTCCCGACCCCGCGGGCCCCGGGCAGCATGGCCTCAGGTGAGTGTCCGCGCGCGTGCGTCGGGGGAGGGGCTCAGGCTCCGAGAAGTGCCGGGCCTGGGTGCCGCGGGGGTGGGGGTCTCCGCACGGCCTGCGGGCCTGGGGAAGGCGGCCGCCCTCTCCGGGGCGGGCCTGGGAGAGCCGAGCCCGAGCGCCGAGACACGGGCGAGTCGCCGTCGCCGGGGTCCGTTTCCAAGCGCCCCAGGAGCCCCTGCCCCTGGCCTCCCTGCCCTCCTGGAGGCGAGCTTCTGCCGGCCAGTGGAATTTCCCAAGACAGGCTCCTCCCTACGGGGCCGGGGCTCTCCCTTCTCCCCCTCCCGCGGAGCTGGACCAGCCCTGGGGCCCGGAGGCTGGCGGAGCGAGGGGCCCGGTGCCCCCGAGGGCCTGGCTTCCCGGGCCCGCCGCTCCGAGCGGTGCGCTCCGAGCTTGGGGCGCGCGCTGGCCTCCCGTTTATGGTCTTCCTTCTCCCAGGCCGGCCGGACCAGCTAGCTGGACTCGGACCCCGGGGCGCCAGGGCCTGGCGAGGGGCAAGGGCCCCGGAGGGCTCGGGGCGGTGCTGGGCGCCGGCCCGCCCCTCCCGGTTTGCCCCTCTCCACCCCGCCTCCCCCGCCCGCCTGCCGGCAGTCGCGGCGCGCCGGGCTCTGCGGAGCCGAGGGAGGGCGCAGGGAGGCGACGGAGGCCCCCTCCCGAGGTTGCCTAGACAACCTCAGGAATCGTGGCCAGGGCCTCTTCCGCCTGCGGGGCTTCTGCTTCCTGCACGGGTCGGCCCGCTGGGGGCGGGGCGGAGGAAGGGGTTGGATGTGGCAGGGCCGGGCCCCGCTCGTGCGCCTCCGAGTGCCCCCGCCGTCCCCGCGGCGCGAGCCATGGCATCCAACCCACCCGGCCCCGGCAGCCCCAAGGCCAAATACCCCTTTAAGAAGCTGGCCAGCGTGCAGGCCGCCTCTGCAGTGCCAGGTGAGTGCTGCCCAGCCCCAGGCACCGGTCTCCCCCCGCGGCTGGCCCCGGGCCGCTGGTCCTGACGGAGGGGCCGCCCCTGTCCTGCACCCTGCCTGGGGCACCCTGCCTGGGGCGGCGCCCCTCCTAGTCCTCTGCCCGGGACAGCTGGCTAGGGAGGTGCTCTGGACACGGAGGTACAGTGGGAGGTGACAGGTTCAGCGACGCGGCTGCTGGCCTCTGAGAGGAATGAGCGCAGGTGTGGGTGCCGCAAGAGGTGTGTTTGCACACGTGTCAGCGTGTGGATGTGCTAAGACTGTTTGCATGTGGAGCGTGTGTGAATGGAGAGGGAGATGTGTGGGACTGACTGGCTCGTGGGCTGGTCACACTGCTGGCGGCTGTGTCTTTGCCCAGCAGGCTCAGGCGTCCTCCTGTGCTTCGTTCTTCCTAAGACCCCAGATCTCCAAAACCCTTCCTGGGGTGGGGTGGGCGTCTGCTGTTAGGGCACACTCACCGCTGCCAGGCATCCAGGGGCTGGGGGCTCAACTGTATCCATCATCTGCTGTTTGGCTATTCATGGTTTTGCTTGTGGGCTTCCTCAGTACGGGGTGTCCTTGGGCCAGGCCTGCTTTAGGGGCTCAGGCCGGGCCGTGGGCTGCCTGCCTGTGTGTGCTCCTGCACCCTTCGGTTTGGCTCCCACTCTGGGAGGCATGTCTGCACCATTTGGAGCAGGCAGCATGGTGGGGCTGTGTCCATCCCCCTGAGGGCCTGGTGGGTGCTGGAGTGTGTGCCTGCTGAGGGCCAGCTACCTGCTGTCTGCTGTCCCCAGGCCTCGTGGCTAAGGAAGGACCGCCTCCATTCTGGTGACCAGGTCAAGCCAGTGTCTTCTCCCCCTCTCCTCAGCAGCTGTCTATACCTATAGCCAGATCCTCCTCCTCCTGTATTTTCTTCTGCTGTTGAAAATACTGACCAGAGGTCAGTACTGTCCTGAGGGTCTGTTTTCTGTGCCAGGTCTGAGCCCTCCAGAGTGTGTCCCCTGGGGCTAGGTCTGTACATCTTTGGGTGGTCACCCAGTGAGAGCATCTGAGACTTATGGGTCAAAGCCTTGGGCACGTCCCTGCCTCTCTCCTGAGGTGGTCCTGGCAGTGGGTGAGGGGGGCTCCTGGGGAGAGGGTAGATGGGGTGGCAAGACCTTGGTTGGAGGGAGCAGTCTCCCCTGGCTCCTGTGTGTGTGTGTGTGTGTGTGTGTGTGCGTGTGTGCGCGTGCGTGTGTTGCAGTGGCATAGATTCTGGGGAAGGGAGCAGCAGGCAGGAAGCTGGGTGTTCTAGGCCTGGCCTCAGGGAGTGTGGAGACTACTGCCTATCTACTACTACTACTATCACCTCTAGTGAAACCCGGCAGCCCTTTGCAGGGGCCTGGAGGAATGGCTCCAGCTGCTGGAACCTGTCCAGGTCACCCCAGCGTTTCTGTGATCTTGGGTCACTCTGCTAAGAGAGGAGGTTGAAAATAGGACCCTCAATTCAACTCCTGCTGACCTGACTGAGACCAGCCATGGAAGTCTGTGGGCCACACCCCTCCCCCCCCCCCCCCCCCCCCCGCCCCGCTGGGGTCTAGAAGCAGCCAGGAGTTGTGTAGGGTCAAGGTTCTTGGGCAGGTGAGGACCTTGGGCTCTGGCTTATACCCTGGGTGTGGAGTAGGTGCCCATCTTTCTTTTCTCTTCCTGCTCTGCCCTCTTCTGAGTATGAGATAGTGTCACCTTCCTCCCCCCATCTCTGCCTGTGTCAAGTTCTCTTTCCTGCTCTTCACTGCTGGCTTGTGCTGGCCGGCACGGGGTGCAGAACCTCCCATCCTCCCTGGTAGGTGGCACTATAGGTGGTGTTTGGAGGGTCTCAGGAGTTCACAATCCCAGAATATGGTGTTTCACGGACCACTTGGAGACCGTATCTCCATTAGCCTTACGGCAGTTTGTGGCTAGGCAGGGCAGGACCTGCTTATCACCCTACTCTAGACGGGACTTGAAGCCTCCGCGAGGCAGGGACCCGTTAGTAGGTGGGTATAGAGTCCGACTCAGACTCAAGTCCTCCAAATTCTAGTCCCTTATCTCCCACACTTCTCCTCCTGGACAGTTTGTTCCTGGCGATAGGCTTAGAAAGGAGGTTGGAGGCCTGGGGAGCCGTGAGTCAGCCCCCATGGGCAGCAGAGGAGCTCAGCAACTGGTCTCTATCTGGACCGACTCACTTTCCTCACTGCCAGCCAACTTCTCACCCTGGAAGATGCTTTGTCCCAGGGGACCCCGTAGTCCGAGCCCCAGGGGACAGTGGTGAGCAAAACAAGGCCCCCGGGCAGGGGAAGCTGGCCTGGGAGTGTTGTGCACACACAGGAGGGCTGCTCACCCCCCTCCTTCCCCGCCATCCTTTGGCCACCCTGGCCCTACCCGCTCACCAGTCCCCAGGGTAGTGCTTTTGGAGGAGGCCTGACCCCCCCCCAGACTGCCCTGGCCTTATTGGCCTACCCTGCTCCACCCCCTTGGGGGCTCCACTCTGGTACTGGAGAGGTTAAGGCCCTGTTCCCTTCTGAGATTCCTTTCATTTCCCAACTCTGATACTCCTTGCCTTGATTTCTGGCTCCCCTGGGCTTCCCTAGCCCCCTGCTCACTGCCATCCTAGGGTCTCCCCTGCATGCAGCTGCACTTGGTACAGCCCGTGCCGGCCCCTGAGCTGTCCTGGGGGACTGGCTACAGCTTCACTCAGCAAACCGGAGGGCAGGGGGCCCTGGGCTGCTGGCTGGGGCCGCCCGAACTCTGCAGGTAGGATCCAGACAGGCACTAGGGAGAGTGGGTGGGGGGAGCTGGGTCCTGGATCCTAGATCCAGGGCAGGCCCCTCCTCCTCCCTTTGTCCAGCTTTGTAACCCAACTCGGGGGTGGGGGGGTCGTGAAGTGAGCCCACAGACTTTAAGGTGCACGCCACCTGGGCAGAGCCTCCAGTCCTGGCCCCGAGACCCGGCGGAGAGGGGAAAGGAGGGTGCTGGAAGGGAGTACCTTCAGAGCAGTCTGGGAGAGCCCAGTTGGGTGTGGAGAGCTTCCTAGCCGGGAGGGTGGGGCTGGAGCCCAGGGAGGGTCTGCGGTGGCTGGGAGCTCAGGACCAGCCGAGACTAGCACCCTCACCTGCACGGCCTTTACTGCCAGCCTCCTGGTCGTGCCGCTGAGGAGTGCCGCCCTCCTTGTGGGGACACCCTGGCTTCGAAACTGCCTGCCTTCCCCGGGCCCTCCCTGGGGCCTCCGGCCCAGATCCTGGGGCCTCTGAGTGGCGCAGACTGTTTGTGGCAGCTCCCTTCGGAGGGGCAGCCAGCAGTGGGAGGGGCAGGCTGGGGCCAGGCCGGTGTTGGCAGCCCTGGGGTCCTGGGGGAGAGGCACGCCCCTGGGGAGGAGGTCGCCGTCCTGCTGCCAGGCAGGTCCTGCACTTCCTCTCCTCCTCTGCCCCAGGGGGCTGGCACTCAGCTCAGAGCCCAGTGGCAGCCAGTGTAGGTCTCTGCAGGTCTGGGATGTCGGGCACAGGCCTTGGGTTTCTGAGAGGAGGCTTGCTGGGGCCAGAAGCAGGTCTAATCCTGGCCGGCCAGCCTGCCTGCCCTGGAAGCTGCGGCCTGGGCATTGCTGGCACAGCCACCAGGTCCTTAGTGAGCACTAAGGTGTGTGTGCGGTGTGTGCGCACACCCGAACATGTACACGTGGATGTGTCTGTAGGAGGTCTCCTGCTCACTGAGGCAGCGCCCCTAGTCCAGGATTCAGATTCTTACTTCTGGAGTGAGCAAATCCACTGGCCCTCGAGGCTGACTCAGGACCCCCACTCCTGAGCCTGCAGGGGGTGAGGGGCCCCTTGCCAGACAGTGAGGGTGAGGTCCTTTGGGAGCCACATGCAGGCCCACTCCTCAGCCTCCGAGGAGGGACTGCCCACTCTCTAGGCCCTAGCCTCTGTTTGGGACAGGCCTGGGGCACGCAGGGGCCCAGGGCTCCCAGTGCACACAGGCCCTGCCCTCCACCCTTTGACCCTGGCATCGCTGTCTCCACAGAGGCTCGGGGTGGGCTGGGGGCCCCTCCGCTGCAGTCTGCCCGGTCCCTGCCAGGCCCTGCCCCCTGCCTCAAGCACTTCCCACTCGACCTACGCACGTCAATGGATGGCAAATGCAAGGAGATCGCCGAGGTATCGCCTGACACCTCACCCTGTGTCCCTCCACTGCTGTCCCCATGCCCTGTCTCTGCTCCCCACACCCCTCCATCTCAGCCGTCCCCTTACTTCACGCTTGGCTGTGCCCTCATCCCTAGCCTCTCCCAGGTACCTCTGGCTCCTGCTGCCCTCACCCCATCCCTAGACTCCACGAGGGAGGGCCTGGCGGCCGAGTGCCTGGCACACTGACCCTTCCTTCTCCCCCCCAGGAGCTGTTCAGCCGCTCCCTGGCTGAGAGCGAGCTCCGCAGCGCCCCGTACGAGTTCCCTGAGGAGAGCCCCATTGAGCAGCTGGAGGAGCGGAGGCAGCGCCTGGAGAGGCAGATCAGCCAGGATGTCAAGTAAGGCCCCAGCCCCCGAGTCCACAGGCAGCCGTGGGACGGAGGGGGCACAGCCAGACGGCTGCGGGGTGGGGGGGCACGGCCGGGCAGCCGTGGGACGGAGGGGGCACAGCCAGAGGACTGCGGGGTGGGGGGGCACGGCCGGGCAGCTGTGGGACGGAGGGGGCACAGCCAGATGGCTGCGGGGCGGGTAGGAGGCACAGAACAGTGCCCAGTGCCTGTCTCTGTCTGGGCACTTTGAGAGCCGTGTCTCTGTCCCTGTCCCATCCTGCCCCCTCTTTTGGGTAGCATAGAACAGTCGTGTGAAGTGCAGGCTTTGGAGTCAGGCTGTTGAGTTCCAGTTCTGTCTTCTACCCACCAGTGTGGCCTAAAACATGTCACTCACCTTCTGGATGTGCTTTCTCATCTCTAAGGTAGAGCAAGAGAGCACCCACAGTGCAGGGTGGGTGCAGGGTTCTGTGACCCCATGCAGCCACGAGGACCAACATGTGCTCAGCAGCCAGCACGGTGCAGGGCCCCGAGAATAGGGGCCATCCCTTGTCACCTGACTGACGTCTTGCCCCTCTCAATTCTAGGCTGGAGCCAGACATCCTGCTTCGGGCCAAGCAAGATTTCCTGAAGACAGACAGTGACTCAGACCTCCAGTGAGGAGGGCGGAGGGGCACGGAGGGGGGTGGGGGATGGGTTGGGGCCTGTCCTGCTGCTGGCTCCAGCCCCCTCCCTTGGACTGTCCCCCTATAGGCTCTACAAGGAGAAGGGTGAGGGGCAAGGCGACCGGGGCCTACGGGAAAGAGACGTGGTGCTAGAGCGAGAATTTCAGCGGGTCACCATCTCTGGCGAGGAGAAGTGTGGGGTCAGTGTGGGCCTTGGGTCTCCACCACCCCTTGACTCGGTGTACCAGTGGGCTCCCCTAGCCTGGGAATGGGGTGTAGCTAAATGAGGAGGCATTTCTCTTTCCAAAAACTGGAGGGGCACAGGGTCTGGCTGGGAACTGGTTGATACACGGTTTCTAGGGTCAGGCTTTGGGGGAAGAAGTGAGCCTGGTCTGGGGCTGAGACCAAGGAAAGCAGCCCCGTGTCCTTGTCTCCAGGTGCCGTTCACCGACCTGCTGGACGCAGCCAAGAGTGTGGTGCGGGCGCTCTTCATCCGGGAGAAGTACATGGCCCTGTCGCTGCAGAGCTTCTGCCCCACGACCCGCCGGTACCTGCAGCAGCTGGCTGAGAAGCCCCTGGAGACGCGGACCTACGAGCAGGGCCCTGACACCCCTGTGTCCGCTGGTGGGACCCCCCATCCTTGCCCTACTCCAAGTACCCTGCTGTCCCAGACTCCCCGAGCTTTGGTGCCCAGGAGCCTCCACCGTGCCTGCGGCTTCCCACCCAGGCTTATTCCCGCCTCTCTCGGCACATGGTGGGTGGAAACGGGCAGGAACTCCCACCCTCCGTGGGGCCTCTGGGCCAGGCAACAGGTGGCCTGGAAGATCCCTGGCCCTGACTCCACCCTCCCCATCCTGCAGATGCCCCGGTGCACCCCCCTGCGCTGGAGCAGCACCCATACGAGTACTGTGAGCCAAGCACCATGCCTGGGGACCTGGGCTTGGGTCTGCGCATGGTGCAGGGCGTGGTGCATGTCTACACCCGCAGGGAAGCCGATGAGCAGTAAGCGGGTGTGGGGGGTACCCTGGCTTGGGAGGGTGTGTAGAGGGGAGCTGTGTGGGGACTGCACTGGCTGAGCAGGGTCTGTGGGACGTGACTTGCTCTCCTCACCGAGCTCTGCTTACCTGCCAG
Organism: Canis aureus; assembly: GCF_053574225.1. Taxonomy (NCBI): domain Eukaryota; kingdom Metazoa; phylum Chordata; class Mammalia; order Carnivora; family Canidae; genus Canis; species Canis aureus. Next base: position 35,374,767 of record NC_135618.1, read on the forward strand.
TTGCTCAGAGGTGGAGCTGCCGTACCCTGACCTGCAGGAATTCGTGGCAGATGTCAATGTGTTGATGGCCCTGATAATCAATGGCCCCATGTGAGTCCCCGCCTGTCCCAGACACTTGGCTTCCTGGCCCATCCAGCCCCAGCCCTGCCACAGACACCTCCTACCACCTTCATGGTCACCAAGTCCTAGACTTTCCCTCCATCTGTTGCCTCAGTGTACCCCTCTCCTGCCCCCCTCTGCTTTGCTACCCAGGCCCTCCCAAGGCGTGTCTGTGTGGCCCAGAGCCCCCCCCCCTTTGTTCTCTCCCTGCCCAGAAAGTCCTTCTGCTACCGCCGGCTACAGTACCTGAGCTCCAAATTCCAGATGCACGTGCTGCTCAACGAGATGAAGGAGCTGGCCGCCCAGAAGAAGGTGCCACACCGAGATTTCTACAACATCCGGAAGGTGGGTCCTCTCTCTTGCATCCGGCCCTGCGCCCCTGCCTGGCCTCCCTTGTGGAAGGTTCCTCTCTCGTCCCACTGCCCGAGCCCTGGGCCCTCCCAGTCTCCAGGGAACCCAGCAACCGCCCACCCTGTCCTGCCCCAGGTGGACACACACATCCATGCCTCGTCCTGCATGAACCAGAAGCACCTGCTGCGCTTCATCAAACGGGCAATGAAGCGACACCTGGAGGAGATCGTGCATGTGGAGCAGGGCCGCGAGCAGACGTTGCGGGAGGTGTTCGAGAGCATGAATCTCACTGCTTATGACCTGAGTGTGGACACGCTGGACATGCACGCGGTCTGTCCTGGTGGCACAGGGGAGGGGCCGAGGGACTGGGTCATTGGGTGCACCGGGGGCAGGGGTGACCTGGGCTTGTCCGTCTTCCCCAGGACAGGAACACCTTCCATCGTTTTGACAAGTTCAATGCCAAATACAACCCCATTGGGGAGTCTGTCCTCCGAGAGATCTTCATCAAGACTGACAACAGGGTTTCTGGAAAGTACTTTGCCCACATTATCAAGGTGAGGAGGAGTCACTGCCCAGGCCCGCGTGCAGGGGAAGCGTGAGCCGTGAGCAGCCTTCCCCCTGGCCGCACGGGAGTCTGGTGCTGTGGCTGGGTGGGTGTGACATCACCCCCTGTGTGTCTTTCAGGAGGTGATGTCAGATTTGGAGGAGAGCAAATACCAGAATGCGGAGCTGCGGCTCTCCATCTACGGGCGCTCCAGGGATGAGTGGGACAAGCTGGCCTGCTGGGCCGTGAAGCACCGAGTACACTCTCCCAATGTGCGCTGGCTCGTGCAAGTGCCCCGCCTCTTGTGAGTGTCCCTTGGAGCAGGGGTGCCCGTGGGGGGGGGGGAATTCGAGGGGAGAGCCCCACCTTCTGCCCACCTGGGGTGGCGGATCCTCCCCGGTCCCAGCCGAGCCCTCCAAGTAGACGAGAACCCCCTGGTTCCACGTGTGGAACCTGCCCAGCCTGGCCCACCCAGTGTCCAGTGCCCTCCGTGATTTCGGGCCAAGCTCCCACGCCAACTGACCTGTACATACTATGTGCACACATCTTGCTGCAGCGACGTGTACCGCACCAAGGGCCAGCTGGCCAACTTCCAGGAGATGCTGGAGAACATCTTCCTGCCCCTGTTTGAGGCCACCGTGCACCCTGCCAGCCACCCAGAGCTGTACCTCTTCTTGGAACACGTGAGGGGGGCTAGCACCAGGCCAGGGGGGGCAGGGGGAAGGGGTGGCCTGCCTCAGGCGCAGCCACAGCTCTGGGCCTGACCCCAGGGACCTGTGCCAGGTGGATGGCTTTGACAGCGTGGATGATGAGTCTAAGCCCGAGAATCACGTCTTCAACCTGGAGAGCCCTCTCCCCGAGGCTTGGGTGGAGGAGGACAACCCACCCTACGCCTACTACCTATACTACACCTTTGCCAACATGGCCATGCTGAACCACCTGCGCAGGTGCCTGTTCCATCAGTGTGATGTCTCTACCCACCTTGCCCTGGGGGCCCCAGAGCCCTGACCCACCTCTTGTCCCCCACTCCCTGACCCAGCAAGTTCTTTCTGTGCCCTCAGGGCTCCACGGCTCACCCCCTCACAGCCAAGAGTCCACTCCTGGCCCTTTGTCCCAGGTCTGCACAATCACTGGGGGCGGGGGGCTGAGAAGCCCGGGCACGGGAGCTAAGGCCGTCTTTATGCCCCCAGGCAGAGGGGCTTCCACACGTTTGTACTGAGGCCGCACTGTGGGGAAGCCGGGCCCATCCACCACCTGGTGTCAGCCTTCATGCTGGCGGAGAACATTTCTCATGGGCTGCTTCTGCGCAAGGTCAGGGTCTGCACCCACAGCTTCCCCTCCCGATCGCTCACCTTCCTCTCAACCCTTTGAGCCTCTTCAGCAACTTATCTTCTCCTCCCCAAACCTCCAGTTTGGGTCCCGCCACACGCCAGCCTCCACCCTGAGGCCTCAGCTTGATTTTGGCTGTACATGAGCCCAGACTCCCTGCCCACCCCCGGCAGCCTGTGCCCTCCAGAACCAGGTGTCCTCCCCAGCCTTGAGGCTGCCTGACAGGCCCTCCCCTACTGTTGTCCACACAGGCCCCGGTCCTGCAGTACCTGTATTACCTGGCCCAGATTGGCATCGCCATGTCTCCGCTCAGCAACAACAGCCTTTTCCTCAGCTACCACCGGAACCCACTACCTGAGTACCTGTCCCGTGGTCTCATGGTCTCGCTGTCCACGGATGATCCCCTGCAGTTCCACTTCACCAAGGTCAGAATTCAGAGGGTGGCCAGGTCCGCGATGGTTCTGGGACTCTAAGGCCACACTGGCACCTGGGTCACAGGGCTGGTGCTGCCCCCTGCTGGTGGAGGGCAGCAGTCTTGTGGCAAATCCCATGGTGGAGGGGGCGGCGGGGAGGCATGGGTACCAGGATGCGAGGTGGGGACTGGGTGGCAGGTCCGCGTGCACTGTCTGAGGGAACCTGGCCTGTGCAGGAACCACTGATGGAGGAGTATAGCATTGCCACCCAGGTGTGGAAGCTCAGCTCCTGCGACATGTGTGAGCTGGCACGCAACAGTGTGCTCATGAGCGGCTTCTCCCACAAGGTACTGCACCCACCTGCCTGCAGCCTGGTGCCCGCCTTCCCCTCTGCATCCGGGGGGGGTCCCAGGGATGCTGGCCCTGGCCCCTCAAAGCTAGCGGCAGCCCTGCCTGATACCCGTGCTCACTGCAGGTGAAGAGCCACTGGCTGGGACCCAACTATACCAAGGAGGGCCCCGAGGGCAATGACATCCGCCGTACCAACGTGCCGGACATCCGTGTGGGCTACCGCTACGAGACTCTGTGCCAGGAGCTGGCGCTCATCACACAGGCTGTCCAGAGTGAGATGCTGGAGACCATCCCAGAGGAGGCCGGGGTCACCACCAGCCCGGGGCCTCAGTGAGGCCGGCCCACCGTGTCCCCTGCCTCTCGGCACCTTGACCACGTTTTAGCCTCCGGCCCCTCCCACCCTGTTGTGTCTGCATGTGTCCTTTCTACTTTGTTCTGTCCTGCACGTCTCCGACCTGTTTCTGTTCCCATGCCACCTCAGTGAAAATGGTGCCCCGAATCTGCCCTGCCCTGGTCTTGGTTCGGCTACTCGATGGCCTCCGGTCTGCTGGCTGCCACGCCGGTGGCCCTGTCCCAGGAACCTCCGAAGTCTGGCTGTCCTGTGGGCGTCAGTGTGTCTGCAGGGGCTAGGGATGGTTGAGGGGGGCTGGCCCCTCTAGCCTTTGGGGTCCCGCCTGGGCAGATGTTGTCTTGTGTATGTGTGGCTGAGGAGCAGACGGGCCGGGGGGTCTCTACAGCTCCTTCGGCGGGTTTGCGGTGAGCACAGCTGGGCGCAGAGCCCTGGCTCCCTCGACTCGGGCCATGGAGGTGCCAGACCCCTGCCTTGACCAAGTCACTGCCTAGCAGCCCCCCCGTCCCTTCTTTGGTCCACATGCTCCTCTGGTGTCAGCTCCCTGTGCCTCTGTGGGAGGGGCGGCTGCCCTGTGTTGTGTCCGGGGCCGCTGCAGCTGGGGCATCTGAAGCTGCCAGCAGCCCTGAGGGCGGTATCCCCACTCTGGTCCCGAGTTTTGACCAGACCTGAGTCCACCTGGTCCCCTGTGTTGTGTTCTGGTCAGAGGCCTTTGCTGTGAAATGCAGTGTTTCATACGATCCCATCTTTCCTAGTGCATGAGAAATAAAGATTATTTAAGTAATGAGGCAGGTGGGATCTCTGTCGGGAGAGAGGGGGCCATTGGCAGTGGGGGTGGCTGAGGGTGGATCCAGGAGCGATGTGGACAGAGGCAGAGCCGCTCTGGGGGTGACGGGGCTTGGCTGAGGAGTGTGCACGCAGGAGACTCACTCAGGAAGCTGGGAGGGCGGAGAAGCCCGCGGGGGATGCGTCTGCTCCCCAGGCCCTCTGAAGTGGACACTTGGCCCCCGGTGTGGGGCACACGGCCGTCAGACCCACGTGTCGGCTAGCATCTCCTTCCGCCTCCTGCTTCCTCACTGCCAGCCTCGGGTAACCGTGGGAGTCTGCCCTCACAAGCAGACCTGAGGCCAGTGGTTCTCAAACTTGGGACATCAGGCTTTTCCGGGGAACTTGCTTAAGATGCCATTTCCGGGTCCTCCTCTCAGAGGTTCTGACGGAGGCAGAAGGTGTGGTGTGGACACCCGCAAGTTCCACCTGCACGCTCTCTTACGAGGGTTGGAGCAACCCTGTGCCTTTGGAATCCAGGCTTAAGCAGCTTAGCTTCGCTTCGTGTTTGATGCATGGTCTCCAACTACCTCCTTGGGCCTAGAAGTTGCTGGGGTGTGTTGCCCGAGTAAAGAAGAAGAGTGGAATGTGCCCTGTGCTGTCTGCGGTCTGGGGTTGGTGACAGAAGCCTGTGGATGCTGCTGCAGCTGCTGAGTGGGGAGGTAGGTGGGCTGGCGCTTCACCAGCTGTTAGCCCTGGAACAGCAGGAGCGTGAGGAATTGGCCTGGTGAGGCAGCAGGAGGCAGGCTTCGTCCCCTCCTGTGCACTGGCCTCTCCCGGGCCTCTCCCGGGCACAGCGCCTCTGCGTCTCACCAGGCACCTCTGGGCAGTTCTCCCGAGGGCCGCTGGCCACCAGGCTCACTCCTGGCCAAGACCAGGGGTCCGTCGGCCTCCAGAAGGCATCACGTACTAATTCGTTCCACTCGTGGATAGATGCTAAAACCAAACCCGAGAGCAGAACGCTAACCCGGAGATTGTGCCACCCTGGCTGGTTTCTGGTTGGTGAAACAGGCCCGGGAGGTCTGAGTGGCAGGCCGTGGGTCGGAGGCCATGAGCTTCTGGTCCAGGGCCCCCAGCCCCGCCTGGGCCTCGTGTGCCCAACCATCCATTCCACGTTCTCTGTATGTTCTCGGGGTGTGCTAAGGCCTAGTGTTCCCAATTTGAAGAGTTTCTTCACAACCTCTCAATCTTTTTAAAAAACGCTTCTGGATTTTTAGTTTCTCTGAAATTTTTCTTTTAAGCATTTACTGAGAGCAAATAATTTCAAAACCACAAGGCCATAATAGTTTTCTCTGAAAAGAAAATAGTTTTTCTTTGGAGAAATTTGGAGACTAGAGAAAAATGGGAAGAAGGAAAAAAAAAAGCCCACTCAAGAGTCTACCACGTTCAATAACTATTTGCTGATCATCTGCATGTCTGAGATATATTTATGTATTTTATTTTTACTTATGTATTTTTTCTTTAGAAAAAGCACACATGCAAGAATGGGGTTGGGGGAGGGGCAGAAGGAGAAGAAGAGAAGCTTTTTTTTTTCGTTTTTATTTTTTTATTGGAGTTCGATTTGCCAACATATAACACCCAGGGCTCATCATGTCAAGGGCTCCCCTCTGTGCCTGCCACCCAGTCACCCCATCCCCCCGCCCACCTCCCCTTCCGCTATTCCTTGTTCGATTCCCAGAGTTAGGAGTCTCTCATGCTTTGTCACCCAGAGAGAGAATTTTAAGCAGGATCCACGCTTGGCAATGGAGCCTGATGTGGGGCTGGATCCCATGACCCTGAGATCATGACCTGAGCTGAAATCAAGAGTCCAGTGCCTGGCTGAGCCACCCAGGTGCCCTTTTATATATCTTAAATATGCATGTATAAATTCCTTTCAGCTCTTTTCTAAGAAGACATTTTAGAGTTGAGATCATATATGTGTAATTTTGCGTTCCTAAGATACTTTGACATAAGTCCTTCCACATGTCATTAAGATACCCTTTATAAATACAGGCATACCTCAGGGAGGTTGCAGGCTGGGTTCCAGACCACTGCAAGAAAGCAAATATCACAATAAAGTGAGGAGTTAATTTTTCATTTCCCAATGTGTACAAAACTTATGTTTACACTATACTGTAGTAAAGTGTGCAATAGCATTTTGTCTAAAATGCAGCATATGTAGAGAATATGTAAAAAATACAATGGCATATGTATAAGAAAACAATGCATACCTTGATTGAAAAGTGCCTTATTGCAAAAATGCTTGCCATCACCTGAACTTGTCAGCAGGTCCTAATCTCTTTCCTGGTCGAGGGTCCTGCCTGGGTGTTGAGGCCTGCCGACTGATCCTCCTCGTATTTACTGAAGGCCGGTGGCGGTGGCAGTTCACAATTTCTCTGTAGCTAGCGATGCTGTTTGATAGCATTTTACCTACAGTTGAACTTCTTTCAGAAATGGGAGTCAAGGGGCGCCAGGGTGGCTCAGTTGGTAAGCATCTGATCCCAGGGTCCTGGGATGGAGCCCCGCTGAGCCGGGAGCCTGCTTCTCCCTCTCCCTCCGCCTGCTACTCTGCCTACTTGTGCTTTCTCTCTCTCTGTCAAATAAATAAAATATCTAAAAACAAAATTGGGAGTCAATCCTCTCAAGCCCTGCTACTTTTTAATTTAATTTAATTTAATTTAATTTTTTTTAATTTTTATTTATTTATGATAGTCACACAGAGAGAGAGAGAGAGAGAGAGGCAGAGACATAGGCAGAGGGAGAAGCAGGCTCCATGCGCCAGGAGCCCGACATGGGATTCGATCCCGGGTCTCCAGGATCGCGCCCTGGGCCAAAGGCAGGTGCTAAACCGCTGCGCCACCCAGGGATCCCCTTATTTTTAAAATTTAATGTATTTATTGAGAGGGAGCACGAGCAGGGGGAGGGGCAGGGAGGGAGAGAATCCCAAGCAGACTCCACGCCAAGCACGGAGCCCAGAGCCCGATGCTGGGCTTGATCTCTTGGCCCTGAGGCCTCCACCCCGGGATCATGACTGGAGCTGAGATAAAGAGTCCACCACCGCTTAACCAACTGAGCCACCCAGGTGCCCCCTCCCCTCCTGCTGCTTTATTAACTAAGTTTATATGCTGTTCGAAATCCTCTGATGTTAGTTCAATAACCATCACCTCATCTTCAGGAGTCGATGCCACCGCAAGAAGCCACTGTCTTTACTCCCTAAGAAGCAGCTCATCTGTCTCCTGAATCTGCAGCAGTTCAGCCTCATCGCCAGGCTCCTCTTCTAGTTCTAGCTCTCTTGCTGTGTCCACCTTATCTGCAGTTACTTCCTCCGCTGAGGTCTGGAATCCCTCAAAGTCAGCCATCAGGGCTGGAATCCACTTCTTCCAAACTCCTGTTCATGATCTTTGACCTCTTCCCACAAGTCACAAATATTCTTGATGGCGTCTAGAAGAGTGAATCCTTTCCAGAAGCTTCTCAGTTTGCTTTACCTAGATCCATCAGAGGAGTCACTGGCCAAGGCAGCGACAGCCTGACGACATGCAATTCTCATTAAGTCGTAGGACATGAAAATTGAAATGACTCCTTGATCTGTGGGCTGCAGGGTCGATGTGTTGGCAGGCACGAAACGGCATTCATCTCCTTGCACATCTTGACATCAGAGCTCTTGGGCGACCAGGTGTATTGTCAGCAGTCATATTATGAAAGGATTTTTTTTTTTTCCCCTGAGCAGCAGGTCTCAAATGTGGGCTTAAAATACTTAGTAAACCATGTTGTAAACAGATGTGCTGTCCTCCAGGCCTCATTGCTCCACTGACAAAGCGCGGGCAGAGTAGTTTTAACCCAATTCTCAAGGGCCCTAGGACCTTTGCACTGTGCAGGCGTACCGACTTCCAGGTGAAGTCGCCAGCTGCATTAGCCCCTACAAGAGGCTTTGGCCGAAGCGAACGTGGTGGCTGGTTTGATCATCTATCCAGATCACCAAAACTTTCTCCATATCAGCAGTAAGGCTGTTCTCCTCTCCTCTCCCCTCCCCTCCCCTCTCCTCCCCTCCTCCCTCCCTCCCTCTCTCTCTCTCTCTTTCTTTTTCTTTAAAGTGTGAGACTCTTTCACTTGAACACTTAGAGGCCCTTGTAGAGTTATTAATTGGCCTCATTTCAACATTGTTGTGTCTCGGAGGAGGGAGGCCCAGGGAGAGCCATGGGAAAGGCTGGTGGGTGGAGTAGTCGGAGCGTGCACATTTATTAAGTTTGCCACCTTATATGGATGCAGTTTGTGATGCCCCTCAATTACAATAGTGACATAAAATCACTGGTCACAGGTCACCATGACAAATAATGAAAAAATTGAGGGATGCCTGGGTGGTGCAGTCAGTTAAGCGTTGACTCTTGGTTTCAGCTCAGGTCATGATCTCAGGGCCCTGAGATCGACCGAGTTGGGCTCTGTGGTGTGCATAGAGCTTGCTTAAGATTCTCTCTCTCCCTCTGTCCCTCCCCACCGGCTTTTGCAGATGTACTCGCTTGCTGTCATACGTGCTCTCTCTTAAAAAAAAAACTGAAAAATTGCGAGAGGTATCAAAATGTGACACAGAGACACCAGTGAGCAAAAGCTTTTGGAAAAATGGCACTGATAGACTTGTTCGAGGCACGGTCACCACAGACCCTTAGTTTATTAAAAAAACGCATGATCTGTGAAGAGCAATTAAGCAAAACACAATAAAACGAGGTATGCCTGTATACATATTAATTACTATTCACCGTCCCATGGTATGCTTCACCGTAATTCATCATCACAGCTCTTCTCTTGAGAATGACTGTGGCCTAACGTCATGGCTAATGGTGTTCACTCTGGAGTTAGACCGCCCAGGGATTGCATTTTGGCTCCACTGCTATCCTGGCTGTGTGACCTTGGGCAAGTTAATACCCCTCTCTGTGCCTCTAGGTCCTCACCCATTTCATGGGGATGATAATAGCACTGTCTTCAAGGGTTGATTTTGGAATCATTCAGTCAATCCCATCTCTGGATATAAAATACTAAGTGCTCAATAAGTAGTAGCTAGTATTACCTTTACATGCTTTATAGATAGTCCGTCAGTCTAGATGCCCATGAATGAAATGATCGGATCCAAGATTTTATAAATTATTAAGTAAAAATGTATTATATATGCTTTAGGGATGGCTGCTGGCTCAGTTGGTAGAGCATGTGACTCTTGATCTCGGGGTTATGAGTTTGAGTCCCATGATGGGCATATAAAAAAGAAAAAAAACCTGATGTGCTTTAAAAGGCTCCCACTAGGAGCACTTGGTGGCTTAGTGGTTGAGCATCTGCCTTTGGCTTACATCATGATCCTGGGGTCTTAGGATCGAGTCCCGCATTGGGCTCCTCATGGGGAGCCTGCTTCTTCTCCCTCTGCCTATGTCTCTGTGTCTCTCATGAATGAATAAAATGTTTTTAAAAAGGCTCCCACCAAAATAATAAATATCCCACAGTGCAATACCCCACCTTGTCCAGTCTGCCCTGCAGAGCAGGCCCTCAATGAATTCTTCACCAGGAGACTGTTCCTGACCAGTCACAGAACTTTCACCTTCCCTGTGGCTCCTCTGGGAGGGGAGGGGAGGGTCCTGGCTGTGCCCCCACATGGGATGGGGTGGTATGGTTTGGTTAGGATGACAGTCATCCTAATTTCCAAACCCTACATCAGAACAGAACATTCGTTCCATCAAAGTATTGCTTCATTTGTAAATTCATTTCTCAGAAACTCCAATAAAGCATTAAGTATTGGGACACCTGGGTGGTTCAGTGGTTAGCATCTGCCTTTGGCTCAGGTCATGATCCCTGGGTTCAGGGGATGGAGTCCCACATCGGGCTCCCCACATGGAGCCTGCTTCTCCCTCTGCCTGTGCCTCTGCCTCTCTGTGTCTCTCATGAATAAATAAATAAAATCTTAAAAAAAAAAAGGCTTAAGTATTAAATCACATTTAACCTAATTTTGGGCAAATCGTTTTGTTTTCAAGATGAGAATATGGTTGGGGCACCTGGGTGGCTTGGTTGAGCCTCCTACTCTTGATTTTGGCTCAGGTCATGGTCTTGGGGCCATGGGATCCAGCCCAGTGCTGGGCTCCAAGCGCACCATGGTGTCCGCCCGTTCCTGTCCCTCCTGCATTCTCGCTCATAAATAAATAAGTAAGTAAATAAATAAATAGTAAAATCTTAAAAAAAAAAAAAAAAAAAGATGAGAATAAAGCTGCCCAGATTGGGCAGCCCTGGGCAGTCTGGGGTGGGTATTGTGTGGGGCGGCCTGTGGGTCTGGAGGGGGCCCCCCCGCGCACCGGCCCGCGAGCAAAGCCCTCCTCCCCAGGGCCTGGGGGCTGGGGGGCCCTCCTGCCTCCCTGAGGAAGCCGCGCAGATCCAGAGCACCTGCTCCTGCCACACGCACGCCTTCTCTGTGTCAACGCAAGACTGCGTGTAGCTGGAGTTTTGGTCTCCGTCTCACAGGTGGGACGCTGCCCTGGGTGGGGAGCTGAGTGCTCCTCTGTTAGGCGGCCAATCCGCAGTCCTCTGACTTCCCAGGGGGGGCAGCGACGCTCGCAGGGGAGAGAGCACCAACCCGTTGGCAGCTTTGTGTCCACCATGCATTCTCCTGCAGCACAGTCAGTGCACCTGCATGCCACTGTCCTCACGTTCCTCTTAGAGAAAATTGAGGGCCAGGGAGGTTAAGGAACTTATCCAAGGTGACCCAGCTAGCAAATAGCAGAGCTGATATTGGAACCCTGAACGTCTGGCTGCAAAGTCTTTGTTTCTTCCATTCTATGACGGTCCGTGGGGTGGGCCAGTGAGTGCTGGGTGTTTGTGGGGCTGGTGTCTGTAGGAGTGGGTACCCAGGGAAAGGCTGCTGTCTGGCTCTGGAGAAGCTGGAGGCAGGAAGGCCACGGAGGAGGCTCTTGCAGCATCCCAGGTGTGAGTGATGAGGACCTGGGTGGTGGCAGCGGGGAGGGAGAGCAGCTTTTGCAGGGTGCAGTCAGGACTTGCATAAGCCTTGGTACAGGGGGGCAGAACTGGCCACAGTGTCATGGTCGGATGGCTGGACAAAAGACCGAGAGTGGGAATGTCCCCAGGTGGGTGTGTGCTCCAGTTGCCACCTAGAGCACCCCCCATTCCCTTTTGCCTTACACCTGGCCCAATCCACGCATTGCCAGGGAGGCATCTGAGTTGTGTTCCTGGGGATAAAATCACCATTTCGTGGGATAGCTCTTTCACTTATTACCTGCGAGATCATGGGTAAATTATATGAATTATGAGCTTCAGTCCTCTTATTTATAAAATAGGAATGGGGCACCTGGGTGGCTCAGTTGCTTAAGCATCTGACTTTGGCTTGGGTTATGATCTAGGGGCCCTGGGTTCGAGCCCCGTATGGAGCTCCCTGCTTAGTGGGGAGTCTGCTCCTCTCTCTCCTTCTGCCCCTCCCCCGACTTATGCCTGTGCACGCTCTCTCTCTGCCTCCCTCCCTCAAATAAATAATAAAATCTTTTTTAAAAAAATGGGGACAACAAAAGTCTACTAAGTTGACATTCAATGCTACATTTAAAGCTCTTAGCACATTGACCAGCACACAGAAAACCCTCAATGCATCTATGGAACTTTTGAAGCCATAGTGGAAGGTGGTGGAGGAGGAGGCAATCATGCATCAGGCCTGAGTTCAGCTCAGAGAACTTGGAAAGTTTTGGGGTTACCATTGGCAACTCTACTAGTGGAGGGGGGCAGACTAGGGTGGGCTAAGTCCTTTTGGAGAAAATAGCAACAACATCACACTTGTATTGTGTTTGATAATGTTCCACATTTAATTTTTACAACAGTCTTATGACTTGGACAGGGGTGTGCTTACTCCTACCAGCAGCCTAAAATTATTTTGAAATAAGGTAGGATCCAAACAGAAGTAAAAAAATGTTACATATCCATGGTGGAGAATGGATAGTATCCATTATCATCACATCTCAGACTCAGGAAAGACATTTTATTTTTGTTTTTTTAAAAAGATTTTATTTATGTATTCATGAGAGACACACAGAGAGGCAGAAACTTAGGCAGAAGGAGAAGCAGGCTCCAGGCAGGGAGCCTAACGTGGGACTCGATCTCAGGACCCCAGGATCATGCCCTCAGCCAAAGGCAGATGCTAACCACTGAACCACCCAGGCATCCCAGGAAAGACATTTGCTTGGGAGGGAGGCTGGTGCTGGGAAAGTGGTGGAAAGAGGGGAGGAGAAGGGAGGAGAGAATCCTTTACGGTACTCACTGAGGGCCTTAGGAGGATAAATATATTAGCAGAGGTCAAGATGGAGATGGACACGGGATTCAAGAGGCTGCTGGTGGGGGGTGGTCCTGCAGGTTAGATGCTCAATCCGTCTGAGCACCTAGAGATGATCAGTCCACAGGAACCGACTCTAGTCTACAGGAACTAACCCAGCTCACAGGAAATGTACACCAGACCAGGCAAGCTACTTTCCAGCTTGCAACAGGGGAATCAAAACACCAAGCATAAGCTTTTTTTCCCAAAAGTCAGTGAACAGTGAATTGGAACCAGGGTTTTGAATAGCTCGTTGGCCTTGGGCCTCCTTGTCTGCACCCATGTGCCCTGGGCAGAGCCGTGTTGGCTTCTTGAGTGGCTTTGTGTAAAAGATGCCCCTTCCTTGGGTCAACACAGCCTCATGCTGGGGAGCACAGGTTGGTGAGCAGAGGACAGGCTACTTTGGCTCCCCAAGCACCACGGGCTCTTATCCATGCATACCCTGTCTGACATAGGTGGCAGCCTGGCCCTGAAGTCCCTGGGCCCCTGCAGCCTGCGGGTGTGCATGCAGCTGTATTACCACTGAGGCCTCCGGCTCTTGCACCTGCTCCTGGTAGACGTCCCCCAGCTGGGTCTGGGACTTGAGCAGCCCCCTGCACAAGCTTACATGTTAGGTGAGGCTCCAGCCACCTCTGCTCCGCCTCCAATCCTGTTCTGGAGCTGTGGGCTCAGGGCCCACAGAGTTGTGTGGGGGCCTCAGCGCTGCTGTGGGAGTACATAGATCATGCCAACGTGTCCCTGGGGAAGCCTGCCGGAGGTGTGGTTGAAGCCCCCACTGTGAATAATCCAGGTGCACGGCTCTCTCCCTCCCCCTCTGTCCTGTCCCTGTGCGCCAGATAGCTGCCGTGGCTGCCTGGGCAACCGGGTCATGCACAAACCCGGGACTGATGCTCACCGAAATGTCACCTTTGAGTTAGGAACAGGTGGGCCCTCTGGGCAGACATGACCCTGACAGCTCACAGAACTGCTGATATCTTTGGATAGCCAAGGGAGTGTCCCTCCGTCCAGGTGTCCTGGCGGGGCCAGGGCCGGTTCCTTGGTGAGCAGAACGCAGGCAGATCTCCGCTTCTTGCTGAACTTGCTCCCGCCTGGTAGCTCTTTGCAGTGTCCACCTTCCCACAGGGTGGCGGTACTGAGACCCTCCACCGGCCTCGGCTGCAGGCTGCAGCTTCTGGCTCTGGGGCTGGGCACCCTCTCCAGGCGCCCACACCTGCTAACTCATGCGCTGGGCTCCAGTGGGGCCCCGGCTGGCCGGCCGGCTCAGTACACAGGCTGGCTCACATAGGAGTCCTCCCAGTTAGTCCTTAGCCTGAGCCAGGACTCTGGCAGGAGAGGTGCCCAGGGGCCAGCTGATGTGGACACGCTTTCTCCCGGACAAGGCTGGAGACGTACATTCTGGCCCTTAGGTCGTGCTGTTCAAGATCCTTTTTCAGGGAAAAGCACCAGCGGGGAGGCTGAATTTAGCCGTCCAAGGTAATAACAGTGGCTGACATTTATTGAGCACTTGCAGATGCAAGTAGGCCCAATTTAATCCTCAGATCAGCCCTGGGAAGCAGGCACTATTGTTACTGCCATTCACAGAAAATGAAACAAAGGCACAGAGAGGTTTAGTCATCTTCCCATGTTTACACAGCTAGCAAGTGGTGGATCCAGGATGTCAATCCAGGAGGTCTGTCTCCAGAGGCAATGCTCCACGGGTTGTGCCCCAACCTTCTTCTTTTGGGTTCTGTGGATGAGGTGGTCTGGGGCCCATCATGGTTGCGCAGGATGGGGGCTGACCCCTCACACTACAAGGGAAGGCTGGCCTATGTCCTGGGCCTTACCAGCTCCTCTCAGTAGATTTCCATGGGTGGGACATCCTGATGGTGATTGCAGCCCTGGGCCCTGGTCCACAGCTCCTGCACTCTAGGGCAGCCCTGGTTCTGGGACCCAGTCAAAGTTAATCAATTCTTTTTTTTTTTTTTTTTTTTCAGTTAATCAATTCTTTGCCCGCATTTTCCGTCTTGCACTTGCCAAGCCAAAACCCTATCCCCTGAACTCCCTGTGAATGTCCCATTTATATACCTCTGTCAGTCCCTGGGGCTTTTCCTTCATTTCCTGACAGCCTCCTGGCTCCTGGGCAGGACTCTTTTTCTCCTAGGGCCTATTTGCTATTTGTGTGGCTGTGACAGATACAGTCCTAAGTGCAACCCTCTTCCCAGACTTAGAGAAAGCAAAATGCCTTACATCCACGCCTGCCTTCACTCGAAGAGAAATTGCTATCATCACTCACCCCAAAATGGGGTCAGGAAAGGACAGCCTTTTCAATAACTAGTGCTGGGGCAAATGGATATGCACATGGAAATAATGCCAGGCCCAACCTCACACCAATTACAAAAGTTAATTTCAAATGTCTTAAAGATCTGCTTTTAGATGACAATGTAAAAGAACACCTTGATGAACTTGGAATACAGAGCTTTTTTTTAAAATTTTATCTATTTATTCACGATAGACAGAGAGATAGAGAGAGGGGGCAGAGGGAGAAGCAGGCTCCATGCAGGGAGCCCGTTGTGGGACTCGATCCCGGGTCGCCAGGACTACACCCTGGGCTGCAGGCGGCACTAAACCGCTGTGCCACCAGGGCTGCCCACTTAGTGCTTTTTGTATCCTGTTTAAGAAAGCTCTGTATTCCGGGGATCCCTGGGTGGCTCAGTGGTTTAGCGCCTGCCTTTGGCCCAGAGCACGATCCTGGAGTCCCGGGATTGAGTCCCACGTCGGGCTCCTTCATGGAGCCTGCTTCTCCCTCTGCCTGTGCCTCTGCCTCTCTCTCTCATGAGTAAATAAACAAATCTTTTTTTTTTTTTTTTTTTAAAGCATGAAGCATGATGGGGGAAAAATGATAAATAAGATTGTATTAAGGGGCACCTCGGTGGCTCAGTGGTTGAGCATCTGCCTCTGGCTCAGGGCGTGATCCTGGGGTCCTGGGATCGAGTCCCACATCGGGCTCCTCACAAGGAGCCTGCTTCTTCCTCTGCCTGTGTCTCTGCCTCTCTCTCTGGGTCTCTCATGAATAAATAAATAAAATCTTTTAACAAAAGATTGTATTAAGATTAAGAAATTCTATTTCTCAAAAGCCACAGAATGAGAGTGGATAATAAAGGGCTTATGAGCAGAATAAAGAACTACAGATCAGTAAGAAAGAGACAACTGACAGAAAACAGAAGGCTTGATCAGGCATTTCACAAAGGAAATCCAAACGACCCGTACACACATGAAGAGGAGCTCATTTGTATTTGCTATCAGGGAAATATTAACTAAGACCTCAAACAACTATGACCACACAACCCATCAAAATGATCCAAAGGAAAAAGCTTGATAACGCCCAGTGCTGGTGAGGACATGCAGTTGGAGCTCTCGTGCAATCTGGTGAGAGTGTAAGTTGGCACAGCTACAGACAACTGGTTGCATCTGTCAAAGCAGAACATGGGTGGACGGTGGCCTGTGTACCCTGGTCATAGGTGGAATGTCACAGGAGCACTGGGCACAGAGCTCAAAGCTGTAGACCACTCAATGTCTGCCCCCTGCAGACCACATAAAGACATGTGGCACAGCCACACAATGGGGATGCCAGACTGCAGTGGACATGAACAAAGGGCGGTCACACACTCCAGTGAAGAAGTGTTGCACAGACAGCAACACTTCTCCCACCAGCAGAAGCCAGACGCAAAAGTATCCACTCTGTAAGCCCGTTTATATACGCTTCAAAGCAAGCAAAGCTCAGCTGTGGCATTAAAAGTTAGACTAGTGGGGGCACCTGGGTGGCTCAGTGGTTGAGTGTCTGCCTTTGGCTCAGGTCGTGATCCTGGGGTCCTGGGATTGAGTCCCACATTGGGTTCCCCTTACAGAAGGCCTAGCTTCTCCCTCTGCCTGGGTCTCTGCCTCTCTCTCTGTGTCTCTCACGAATAAATAAATAAAATCTTAAAAGAAAAAAGCCGAACTAGTGCTTACTCTTGGGTTAGTATGAACCTCTGGGGATGCTCGGGGGTATTGATAATGTTCTGTTTCATCTGGGGGCTGGCTACCCAGAGTGTCGACTTTGTGAAACGACACAAATTGCAGGCTTAAAACTCCCGTACTTTATACTTTAATATGAAGTTAAAAACCAAAATCATGGGGAGAAGTCAGGTAGCCCACAGACCTGGCCTGGGGGCTCTGGTGATCCAAATCTGGGCGTTCTGGTGCACAGGACCACAGTAGGGCCTCCAGAGGTGGTTTGGGCTCTGCAGCAAGAAGATGGGAGACCCAAGGAAGGCCCTCTGACCTGGAAGAGATTTGCCTCATCCTGAGCTCACCTTGATGAAGGAGATAGAGGATGTTTGCCGGCCTCCTGTAGAGTCAGGTTTGGGTTTGGCTTGGGTTGCTGGAGGGGAGGTAGTGTGGGCCAGAGAAAAGTGACACACTGGCCTACATCTGTTTTCCTGCCTCCAAACTGCAGGCTTTGGGTTTGCCAGTCTTACCTGCCCTATCCGTATATGCCATGCTATTATTTTCTTAATATTTTCTTTAAATATTAAGTTAATTCGCTTTGAAAAATTAGCCATGGTACAACTTCATAATTTTTAAAATAATATTTTTTTAAAAAGATACAGAAAAAATCGCAGGCGCTAGCCAGGACACGGAGAAACTGAAACCCGTATACAGTGCTGGGGTCATGTGAAATGGTGCAACCAGTGGGGAAATGGTTTGATGGTTTCTCAGGAAGTGAGACACAGGATTGCCATCTGACCCAGCAATTCCAGTCCTATGATACAAAAGAAAAGAAGTGAGAATTGTTATTCAAACAAATAGATGAGTGTGGGTGTTCATAGCAGCACTGTTTACAATAACCGAAAGCGAAAATAGCCCAAACGCCGGTCAACAGATGGAGAAACAAAACGCGGCACATCCTACCAGGGAACATTACTCCGCCACGAGGAGCCCGGACACAGGTCACGCCGCGGAGGAACCGCAAACGCGCTGTGTAAGCGCAGAAGCCGGGCTGGCGGGTCACACAGCCTCCACCTGCAGGAAGTAGCCAGATGTGGGACTTCAAACAGACGAAGTGCAGGTTGGGGGTGGCCAGGGTTGCCAGGAAGGGGGATAATGAGGAACAACTCACCCTTTAATGGATGTGAACCCCTTTAGGGGGTTCCTGTTGGGGCAATGAAAATGTTTTGGAACTACTTAGAGGTGGCGGTCGCACAGCGCTGTAAATGCGCTCACTCGCTGTCACTGAATCGCTCACTTCAAAAAGTTTCACGTTATGAACTTCTTACTCATGTCACTTTCGCCGCAACAGAAAAAAAAACAAGTGAGTGAGGAGAAACCAGCAGTTCTCCTGCCCGCAGCTCGTGGGGTCGGCAGGGAGGGAACCGGCGGTGCCGCGGGCTCGGGTCGCGCCAGTTATGCCGGGGCGGCGGGTGTGCGGGGGCGGCGGGGGCACGGGCGTGCGGGGGCGGCGGGCGTGCGGGGGCGCGGGGGCGGCGGGGTTGCGGGGGCGGCGGGGTTGCGGGTGTGCGGGGGCGGCGGGGGCACGGGTGTGCGGGGGTTGCGGGGGCGGCGGGGGCGGCGGGGGCGTGCGGGGGCGCGGGTGTGCGGGGGCGGCGGGGTTGCGGGTGTGCGGGGGCGGCGGGGGCGCGGGTGTGCGGGGGCGGCGGGGGCGGCGGGTGTGCGGGGGCGGCGGGGGCGCGGGTGTGCGGGAGCGGCGGGGGCACGGGTGTGCGGGGGCGGCGGGTGTGCGGGGGGGCGCGGGGGCGGCGGGGGCGCGGACAAGCAAGCGGCCGCGGTCGGAGGTTCGGGGCCGCGGGGCCGAATCGGGCCTTTCTCTGCGCGGGAGCTGCGCGTTCGGCCAGCAGGGGGCGCCGCCCGACCCGTGCGGCCCGGGCCCGGGACGACTTGGCCTTACAGAGGACGCGGTGACTTCAACTTGCAACCTCTTGGTGGCCGTGGGGCCTGCTGCACAGGGGATGTGCGGGGTCCCCCAGCCTTCCGCGTCGCTTACCCGAAGCCAGACGATGCCTCCACGCCCCTCTCCCGTCCTTCTCCAGGCTGCACCCCCTCCCGAGTAAATGGGTTACTGCACCTTCTGCGGTGAACGGGGTGAGCTCCCGAGGCGAGCAGGCGACCGGACGACTGGGCTCAGCCACCCCCGCTAGTGCACCAAGGGCCTCGCCTTGCCTCGCCTTCCGAGCGGCCCAGCGCAGACGCAGGCCCAGCGTGAGAAGCTTCCGGAGCCAGCAGCTGGGGGGGGGGGGGGGGGGCTGGTCTCCCAGGCTGGATCCGAGGTGTGGCCTGATCCCTCTGTGCTGCGAAGCCACAGCCCTTCCTTACCCCCCACGCACTTTGGCAAGAGCTCGTGACCTCGGCTTCCGGTTTAAAGGGCTCTGCTCAGCCAGGCTGGGGTCGGCCTGGAATCCCACGTTGCCCGGTGAGACCCAGCCCTCTTGGCCCCCACTCTGGAGCAGTCCCCAAGCCCCGATGCTCCACAGGGTCGGCACCTCCTGGACCACACCACCAGCACCACCGCGGTGCCCGGGCATCCCGGCTTCTTCCCTGCTCTAGGCCTAGACCTCGTGAGCACACACAAGGCCATCCCCAGTGTCCTGGGGCCCAGCCTGTAACCTGCCTGGCTCCGGCCGGATCCAGCTCATTGCCACCCTCACCTGGCCCCACCCTTTCTCTGCATACTTTCTTTGTATTTAGAACTCCACTAATCTTCTCATGTTATCCAAAAGCCCAGAGGTTTTTGTTGTGTGTGTGGTTTTCTTTTTTTTAATATTTTATTTATTCATGAGAGACACAGAGAGAGAGACAGAGACACAGGCAGAGGGAGAAGCAGGCTCCTTGCAGGGAGTTTGATGCAGGACTCGATCCCAGGACCCCAGCATCACGATGTGAGCCAAAGGCAGACACTCCACCACTGAGCTACTCAGGGGCCCAAGCCCAGAGGTTTTAATACAAGAGGCTTCTTGTAGCTCAATGAGGTTTTGATCCCCAGTGAACTGTTCTGAAGCTTTCCAGCACATGCTTTCTGGCTTATGGTCTCTCTCTGGCCATATCTGTTGCTGTGTTGACACCACTTTGAAGTGATTATAAGATCTACATTGGGATCCCGGGGTGGGTCAGCGGTTTGGCGCCTGCCTTTGGCCCAGGGCGTGATCCTGGAGACCTGGGATCGAGTCCCACCTCGGGCTCCTGCATAGTGCCTGCTTCTCCCTCTGCCTGTGTCTCTGCCTCTCTCTCTCTCATGAATAAATAAAATCTTAAAAAAAAATAAAAAGATCTACATTAGAATGAAATATTCTGGCCTGTGCAGTTGAGTTTCTTGCTGATAATGAATACAAAAGACACAAAGCCATCTAAGAAACATCCACTGTGCTTGGCATGTGAGGACCTCTTGGCTTACTTGCCAAGTTTGTCTAGTGTCAGCTTGCACAGGGTTTGGAAACAGTCCTGGATTGTTGCTGGGTCCTCTGGTCCGGTGGTTTCACTCTGCGGCCTCTTGTAGGCAGTGTGGTGTCCCTGGAGAGGCCGTCCAAATGCTCCTCTCTGATTTACTGTGTGTCTTTGGGCAGGTTACTTACTTTATCTGGGCCTTAGCTTCCTCATCTATTAAATGGGAGAAGAAATATGTAATTCAAAGAGATGTTTCAAGAATTCGATGAGAAAGTATATGTAGTAGATGTGCAATGGGTGCTCAATGGCTATTGACCGGGATTATTAGTAAATGCAGACGTGCCACTTCTTGAAAGAGGAAAACAGTGCTCTTTCCTAAACAACGTTGTCACACTTGAATTGGCTGCCAGAAAGTTATCACTCCTCGAGGCGTCTGGAAGCAGAGGCGGGGAAGGGGCTATTGCATGGGGCAAGGGACAGGGGGCCGCCATGTGGTGCTAGTGTCCTGGACTAAAGGCAAAAAGCAGGAGAAAGACCATTTCCAACCTCTGCTGGTTTGAGAAGTGGAGCCCTCTGTCTGGGCCAAGGCGATGTTGTTCTCAGAGGTATTAGATATAAGGCCCAGAGCCAAATGCGGGATCAAATCTCAGAGAACAATGGAGCCTCATGGGACCTTGGATGAGAACCCATGCACCCAAATCTGCTGACAGCTGCTGGAGACCCCCCAGCAGGAGGGCAGCGGAGTCCCGCGTGGACGGGAGGTGCTGCACATTTGTTGGCCATGTACTGTGTGCAAGGCACCGCTTCCAAGTGCTTCTCTCGTCTTAGTAGATCAACTCCCACTAAATGAAAGCTCTGTAAAGTCTGAACTTTGTCTATTTTGGTCACTACTGAATTTCACAAGAGTGCCCAGCCCATTAGTGAGATTCCTGAGAAAAATTTGAAACCCTAAGGGGCATGTATGGGCTACTGTAATCCGAGGAGGCGATTCTGGTGCACAGAGATTCAGTAACTCGCCCCAGAGTCCCCGGAGGGTAAAGGGCAAAGCCAGCATTCGAACCCGGGCCACAGTGAGAAGCCGCCTCCAGATTGCCCGTCTTCCTCCTACCTCTTCTCACTGAATGCTTGACCAGTTTCTTTTCCTTCTTGTGTGTTCTTCCTACCTTGGCTGTCTGTAGACATTTGTGTAACTCCGACAAAATACCTTTGGGGCCCTTGGCTCCATCTGCTATCAAGTTCCCAATTTCACAAAAAGTATAGCAATAAAGGGTCTGGTCTGTTATTTTTTAAAAGGTTTTATTTATTTATTCGTAAGAGACACACAGAGGCAGAGACACAGGCAGAGGGAGAAGCAGGCTTCCTGCGGGGAACCTGATGCGGGACTCGATCTCAGGACCCCAGGATTATGACCTGAGCCAAAGGCAGACGCTCAACCACTGAGCCACTCAGGTGCCTCAAGGGTCTGGTTTATAAGTACTTCAGACTCTAGTTCTTCATGAAGACCAGGGTGTTAAAGGGAACTCAGTTTCGTGGGTGGAAGCATTTACACGCAGGCTCAAGTCCTCCTTCTAGGCTGTCCAGGCATGTTCTGCATGTTTAGTGAGGATGTGAGGAAGGAGGTGATGGTGTCTGAACATGTTCTTCCCACCCCACCCTCCCCCCCCCCCACCCCCAAGTCCAAGAAATTTGGAAGGAAATGAAAAAGGACAAGCCACCAGTGTGTTGGTCTCTGCCTCAGTTAAGGTCCTCTTCTGCTCTCTGCTTCCCCCTTCCCCCATCTTCCCTCCTCCCCCTCCACCTGTTTCTCACTATTTCCCCTCCCACCTCACCCCCAAAGGCTCCTTTCCAGATTCCAGACTTGGAGGACTTGGGCAGTGCCTGGCCCAGCCCAGGACACTTGCTGCAGTCTGAGGCTCTCCACCCTGGTTGCACCATTGGCAGTGCTTCTGGGGCTGGAAAGAAATAAGTGCGAGTGCCCTGTACTGCGTGCACCTAAGATGCAGGTCTGGGCGAGTCCAGGAATCTGCAGTAACAGCCAGTGGTACTACTGATGCATGGCCTTGGTTGATGGGCTGCTTCTGATGTTGCTAGGTTTCCTTAACTTAGGGCTATATGAAGAAGAAATAAAAGGATGCATCTAGAATCACAGTGCTGATACCGTGGAAAGAACTAATGCACTCAGGAGGCCTACTTGGGATTCTTCCCTCAGCTTCACCACGTAATTGATGTAAAACATTGTGGACTTTAAAGGTGTACAACATGATGGTTCGATACAGGTATTTATTGTGAAATGGCTGCCACAATAAGGTAAATGAACACCTCCATCGTCTCATGTATTACCATTTTTATTGTGTGTATGCTGAGAACATTTTGGCAGGAGGTGGGGTGGGGGATGAGGAGCAGAGGGACAAGGAGAAGCAGGGTCTATGCCAAGCATGGAGCCCGATTCAGGGCTTGATCCCATGACCCTGAGATCATGACCTGAGACAAAATCAAGAGTCAGACACAACCGACTGAGGCACCTAGGTGCCCCCTGGTGACATTTAAGATCCACTCTTTTAGCAGTTTTTAAAAACTGTTTATTTATTCAAGTAGGTTCCATGCCCAGCATGGAACCCAACGTGGGGCTTAAACTCACGACCCTGAGATCAAGACCTGAGCTGAGATCAAGAGTCAGATGCTCAGCTGACTGAGCTCACCCAGGAGCTCCAACCATTTTCAAGTGCACAATGCTCTCTTGCTAACTGTAGTCTCTATGCTGTGCACTCACCCCTAGAATTTATTCATCATAGAGCTGTAAGTTTGTATCCTTTAACCAATATCTCCTCATTTCCCCCACCTTCTAGCCCCTGGCAGCCTCCAGTATGTTCTCTATTCTTGCAAGTGTGGCGTTTTCAGATTCCACATGAATGAGATCAGATGGTATTTGTCTGACATTTCATTTTGTGTAATGGTCGGGGTCCATCCATGTTGTTGCAAATGGCAAGATTTCCTTCTTTTTTATGACTAAGTAATAGTCCATTATATAAATACACCACATTTTCTTTATGTCTTCATCCATCCACAGACACAGGTTGCTTCCATATCTTGGCTATTGTGAATAATGCTGCAGTAAACATGGTAGTGTAGACATCTCTTTGAGATAGAAATTTCATTTCCTTCAGATAGATAACCAGAAGTGGGATTGCTGGATCATATAGTAGCTCTACATTTAACTTTTTGAGGAACCTCCATACTATTGTCCACAGTATCTGCACCAATTTACATCCCCTCCAGTAGTGCACTAGGATTCCCTTCTCCCCACATCCTCACCAACACTTGTTATTTCTTGTCTTCTTGATATGAGCCATTCTGACAGGTATGAAGTGATAGTTCATTGTGGTTTTGAGTTGCATTTTCCTGATGATGAGTGATCTTTTCATTTACCTGCTGTCCATCTGTATATCTTCTTTGGAAAAATGTCTTGTTTAAAAAAAAGATTTTACCTATTTACTCATTTGAGACAGAGAAAGAGAGAGAGAGAGAGAGAGAGCGCGCGCACAAGCAGAGGCAGAGGCAGAGGGAGAAGCAGGCTCCCAGCTCAGCCCAAGGTAGGTCTCGACCCCAGGACCCCAGAATCATGACCTGAACCAAAGGCAGATTTCTACCCAACTGGGCCACCCAGGTGCCCCTAGAAAAGGTCTATTCAGGTCCTCTGCCCATTTAAAAATCAGATTATTAAGTCCCACCCCATTGAATTGTATGAGTTTCCTATGTATTTTGGATATTGTCTTCTTATCAGTTATATGATTTGCAAATACTTTCTCCATTCCATAGGTTGCCTTTTTATTTTGTTGATTGTTTCTTTTGCTGTGCGAAACTACTTGAGATACCATTCCCATTCTGATAACACTTCATTTTTATGCCAATGTTTGCATAGCAGGAGCCCTCTTTGACCCAAGGGCCAGATCATTTATACTGTTTCTGCTGTTGCCCAGAGTATTGGTCTCACCTGTGCCCCCTGCTCCCCAGCTGTCTTCTGTGGTGACAATTGTCGACAGCCTTGTGTTTCTACCTCAGCACCTGGAACTGAAAGCCGTAGAACGCAGTTGACAAGACTTTCCTCCCAGTGAGAGGCTGATGGAAGGTATTATCATCACCGTCATCACCATCACCATTATCATCTTCACAGCAAACTCTGTGTGCCAGGCCCCTCCAATTGCTCCATCACACCTCATCCTCACAGTGATGCTGGGAGGTAGGTACAGTTATCTCCATTTTGTAGATGAGGAAACAAATTTCCCAGTACCAGGCACCAAAGCTAACAAAGCTCGTGTGTTCCTGGCAGGGTTTACTGTTAGTAGCCACAGCCACAGGTGAAAATGGTGCTGAAGGTCCCAGGCAATTACTCCCAAAGGACCCTGAATGGGAAATGTGAATCCAGCCTTTATCAGTATGGATTTGGGGGCTCCCTGAACCTCAGACTCCAGGTCAAACTCCCTCCCTCCTCACTTCATCTATCCCCCATCCTTCTCTTCCAGTCTGAGACAATCCTCTCTGTTAGTGAGAATATCCCCCTTGTAGAGCTTCTACCACTCCCCCCCTTCAAGGGAGGTATGATCCAGAAGAGTCAGATTGGGCAGGTGTGACAGACAGTCCACCATTACTTTTCTCAAGGTTTCAGGTTGGGAACCTAAGCAGGCACTGGAGAGCAATATTCCCACCTAGCTCTGAAGCCCTCACCCAGCCTGGGACACGCACATACAAAAGCCCTAAGATTGGGCAGCCCCAGTGGCGCAGCGGTTTAGCGCTGCCTGCAGCCCGGGGCGTGATCCTGGAGACCCTGGATCGAGTCCCGTGTCAGGCTCTCTGTATGATGCCTGCTTCTCTCTCTCCCTCTGCCTGTGTCTCTGCCCCCCTCTCTCTCTCTCTATGAATAAATAAATAAAATTAAAAAAAAAAAGCCCTAAGATTAAAAAGCGAGCACTTAATAATCCCCGAAGTAGGCAAACGAAGAAGATGCTTCTGTAGTTATACAAAACGATATCTTCAGACAAACAGGACGAACAATTCCTGGTGACATTTCTTTTGTTTTTGGGCCTCAAATTCTCTTGGAAATGCTTCATCGAATGCTGAACTTCATGCAATGGAGTGATAAGCCAGTCACTTTCTGTTTGCTTTGGCATTAAACCATCTACAATAAAAGCAGAAAGGGTCTGACTCACATGTGAAGTGGATGATTAGAGAGACAGTTTCTCACGTTTTGTAATTACTTATGCTAAAGAAATTTCAGGCAATTTCTGAGTCTGAACTGTGCCTCCTAAACCCAATGAAAGAAAGCCAGCTTTTGGACACTTGGAGTCTTTTGTTTCATTTTAAGTTGCCGCTCAAACGAACAATTTGCCCACCTCAAAGTCCCCCCAAAGTGGCCTGTATAATTTCAAATTGTCACTGGTGAACTCTGCCAGTTAGAAAGATATATACAGGTGTTAACATTATAGGAGCAAGAGCGAAGGAAGCAGGTGTTTGGCCGGGATGGGTGCCGTTGAGACCTGTAGTGTGACCATCTATGTGACATGTGTCTCTGGGACTTGGTCAAAGACCAAGGATCATTCATCAGGGGCCAGATGAGATCTCCTGATTCCAGGTAGACTGAACTAAGTTGATTTTTAAGGTATGGATACAAAACACTGTTTACTAAAGTTAATTTTAATTTGTCCTTATTTTAAAAATGCCAGCAGAGTAACAAAACATGAAAATGCCTTTGGATGATAATGCATGTATATTTGTTTTGGCCTTCTTAAAAGGTTTACATAATGTGAGATAAACATGCATAAAAAATTGCTGAATGGTTTTTAAACTTATTTCCCTTTGAGTTTCTCTTGTGTCTGCAGAAAAAAAGAAAAGATTGGTTACTCTAAAGATAATAATTAGTGTGGATGATTAATTGTATTGGATATAGTAACAGCGGAGATACAGGTATATATATCTATATAAAATAGGATGTGATTTTCTGTTTATGTAGAAAAATTATTACAGTTAATTCAAATGATGAATTTAATATGATACATATTATTTTATTTATTTATTTATTTTTATTTATTTATGATAGTCACAGAGAGAGAGAGGCAGAGACATAGGCAGAGGGAGAAGCAGGCTCCATGCACCGGGAGCCCGACGTGGGATTCGATCCGGGGTCTCCAGGATCGCGCCCTGGGCCAAAGGCCTGCGCCAAACCACTGCGCCACCCAGGGATCCCTATTATTTTATTTAATATGCTGATAAGTTAATGATACTTAAAGCAATAGCCAAAATCTTTAAAGGAATATTTATTGTATGTTTATGTACCTGTGTATCTGAATACATACAAATGAAATATTAGTAGATCCTTTACTATAATCTCTTACAAAAATAATGCACTTAATGAGTAAAGTTAATATTGGGGTCCTTCATGTAAAATGCTTATGTGCTTCTACACACAGATAAGTAGAGGTTCCTTTTCTTCACCAAATGATTCTCAGAACCTTTACTGCTTTTCCCACACTCTTAAATCATTTTGTTAGAAATTCCCTTGAATAGCCCTGACCTCACTGTATTTGCTCATATTTAAAAATGCTAGCACAGACCTAAATTCACACTTGAAATATAGACTTCTCCAGAAACCAAATCAGTTCCAAAGATTAAGATAATTATCCTTACCTGGGCCTCCCAGCTGCTAAAAAGGAAAAGAGCAAGCACCGGTGCTATTAGCAGATATGTTTTTGGGGTAGCCTGCAAATTTGGAATGCTTTAGGAAGAGCTTTCTAACTTTGACAAAACCATAAAGATTGGATAAGTTAAAAAAAAGGGGGGGGGGTGATTAGCTGATTTGCTGTTACCTAAGGAAATAGTTATAATAAAAGTAGAACATCATTCACAACACTAAGACCGGGGATCTCACGGTAGTGCTGTGGCTGACCTTCTTGCTCTGCAAGTAGCATTGCCCAAGACAGTGTTCCAGTAATCACAGTGAAAAGAAACTCTTGGAAGAACACAAAGAGGCTATTTTTAAACTGTCATAGACAAATCCCTGATTTGGAAAACCGGAAAGTGGAAAAATTCAGAAGCAGAAGTTGCATAAAGAGGAATTTTGCGTTCTCACAGTGGCTGATGCGTAACCTCAAATAATGTTAAATGAAGTTTAGCAGAGATGCTTCGTCTTATTACTCATAATAGCAGAGATACACCGGCAGCAATCTTGAGCCAACATCAGTAGGATACTTTATTTATTTATTTTTTAAAGATTTTATTTATTTATTCACAAGAGACACAGAGAGAGAGAGAGAGAGAGGCAGAGACACAGGCAGAGGGAGAAATGACAGAGAGAGAGAGAGGCAGAGACACAGGCAGAGGAAGAAGCAGGCTCCATGCAGGGAGCCTGACGTGGGACTCGATCCCGGGTCTCCAGGATCATGCCCTGGGCTGAAGGCGGCGCTAAACCGCTGAGCCACCTGGGCTGCCCAGTAGGATACTTTAGAAGCATTGCCAAGGATGTTTTTAAAACATGTCACACTGCTGATGATGTGATCCTGGTGTAACATAAAGGTAGGATATGGACAAGAACTGAAGTCTTGAGAGCCTTTCATACTTGCTAATGGACTTTATACAGTTGCCTCTTGCAATGGATTATAAATGTGTTTTGGTTATTTTCTGTTTTCTTCTCGGAGAATATTAAAGATTTTCCTTACCAGGAAGCTACGGTTCTAATTGTAGGAAAAGAAAAAAATAAATCTGCTTGATTTCATCTCCTATCCTAGGAAATTTCCACTTGTCTCTCTAATAACAACACTCATTATACTGGTGCTGTTATTAAGGAACTCTATAAAGTTTGTCTTTTACCCCCAAACTTTTGCTATTATTGTCATCCTTTTATCATTAACTTATTTTTGTAGTCCTTTAGGAAAAATGCCTGGGTGGCTCAGTGGTTGAGCATCTGCCTTCAGCTCAGGGCGTGCTCCTGGAGTCCTGCACTGGGCTCCCCACATGGAGCCTGCTTCTCCCTCTGCCTATGTCTCTGCCTCTCTGTCTCTGTGTCTCTCATGAATAAATAAAATCTAAAAAAACCAAAAACTAGTAGAATCCTAAAAGCTGAAATTAACAAAGCTTCCTTAAACTTCCATGACCTAAAATATTACCATTGGTTGTAACATATATAAGATGAATCCCCACCGGGACTCAAATGTTATATTCTTATCAATTAATAAGAGGCTGGTCCATGTGTTTGAAAATCCCACCCCCAATGTTAGATTCTATTCTATTACAGGATATGATTGAAATATGATTATATTCTACAAGGAACTCATACAATAACTCTAGCTTTATCATTAACAGGTCTGAGCTGCCTTTCCAAACCACTCACTTAACAAGAGGAGATTTCATGCTCTGGAAAAGACACCTGAGGTAAATTACCCTTGAGCTTGGATGAAAAGGAGCTTACATATCCTGTTAACTGACCCAACATCAGAATTGTAAAGTATTGATCCTTAGGGTAATATATACCAGCTCAAAAGATATACAACATTTCCTCCTGAGGACTGGATGTTCATGCTATTGGAAATCTGAAACTGAGATTCTTTTTTTTAAAGATTTTTAAAAAAATTTTTATTTATTTATGATAGTCACACAGAGAGAGAGAGAGAGAGAGAGAGAGAGAGAGGCAGAGACATAGGCAGAGGGAGAAGCAGGCTCCATGCACCGGGAGCCCGATGTGGGATTCAATCCTGGGTCTCCAGGATCACACCCTGGGCCAAAGGCAGGCACCAAATCACTGCGCCACCCAGGGATCCCTGAAACTGAGATTCTTAGGAGTCTTCTAGAAGATGCTATTTCAGAAGTGAACAGCTTCTGCTCAAGACTTCAGATTGAGATTAACATTCTGTTTCAATTTATGTCAATTGAAAAATGAAATCTCATCAATCCTATTAAAAAGAGGATAACTTAATTACTTCGTTTCAGGGGTGCCTGGGTAGCTCAGTGGTTTAAGCATCTGCCTTTAGCTCAGGTCATCATCCCAGGGATCCCTGCTTCTCCCTCTCCCCTGCTTGTGCTCTCTCACTATGTCCCCCTCTGAAATAAATAAATAAATAAATAAAATCTTTTAAAAAGTTATTTCCATGAAAAAGAAATTGTCACTTTACCTTTTGACTTGGAGACCTATTACCATGACTAATAGTCATTTTATTTCTGTTAATTGCCTATTTTACACTTGGCCAGTGTATCGTACCCTTAAATGTTAATGGCACAGCCACTGTCACTTCGATAGTTCAATGACTCATCCCATAATTGAGGGAAAAGAAAAAATGAACTCTGGTTTAAGTATAAACTATGCTCCGTGCACACTCTTCTGACCTTAGGAAAATCTCAGCATTGGGAGAAGAAATCTGGATTTCATGAATTATTGTCTTGGGGTCTGACTTTGTCATTGGCCCAAAGGTGGGGTGTGGGGGACTGAGAAAGTAGCCCCTGGTGGCTCAGAAGAGAGTGCATGGAGTGTAGGCTTCAGTGTTGCTGCAAGTTCCTTTGATACAGCTGGACTCTGTTCTCTTATTTGTTTGTTTATTTTTAAAAATTAAAGTATAGTCAACATACAAGAGTACATTAGTTTCAGGGGTACAACATAATGATTTGACATTTAACACAATCAGGAAATGTCCACCATGATAAGCGTAGTTGCCAACTGTCACCATACATCATTATGTTACTGTGTTCCCCCATGCTGTACTTTTCATTCTTGCGACATACTTATTTTATAACTGGAATTTGTACCTCTTCATTCTGTTCCCCTATTGGACAAGCAATCCCACATAATAACAATCTCCCAGTTACTCTGAGACCACAACAAAACAAAACAAAACCACTTTATGCTTTTACCTAATCACAGACAAAAGGTCACTGTGACAAAAACACCCAACCACAGAATTCTCCCCAGCTTTCTGACAGCGTCCATTCTAGAGTGAGCCCCCCTTCCTGGGGCCCTCCCCCAAATCACCCAAGCAGAACTGGAACCCTCTGATAGTGTGTTTCTCACACCCTGTTCCTGAGACACTCTGGTTCTCTGTGTACTCTCCCTGGCTGCAAGGACCAACAAACCCAATTTCTACTTCTCTGTGTTCCTGGTGGTCTTTGGCTGGAGGACAGTGACAGAGTCCATCACGGTTATTTAAAATTCTTGGCCCTATGCTGAGTGAAATAAGTCAATCAGAGAAAGACAGTTATCATATGGTTTGCTCATATGTGGAATATAAGAAGTAGTGCAGAGGATCACATGGGATGGGAGGGAAAATGGAATGGGAAATCATCAGAGAGGGAGACAAACCATGAGAGACTCTTGACTCTAGGACACAAACTGAGAGTTGCTGGAGGGGAAGAGGGTGTGGGATGCGGTAACTGGATGATGGGCATTAAGGAGGGCACTGCTGGAATGAGCACTGGGTGTTACATGCAACTGATGAGTTATTGAACACTACATCTGAAACTGTGCACTTTATATTGGCTAGTTGAATTTAAATTAAAAAAATAAGATTCTTGGAAATCCATATATTAAAGCAATGCCGGGTCTGACAGTGATTGTTAAGGTTGTTGCTTTCTTTTACGATAACTGTACTTCTCAGATGTCCATGAGCCCATGACTGTCTGTCTTCTACTCTGGTTTCCTCACCCTCCCCACAAAAGTCTTATAAAAATATATTCAAAATTGTAAAAAGTGAGTTAATCAGAGGAAAACTGAAATAAAAAGACAAGAAATAGCACTGAGTCAGAGGCCAGATTTACACAGAATGAATATCATGAGATCCCGTGTTCTTTCCACATGATAAAATTTGGCTGTGATTTGTCTAGAGCTCAAGGCGAGAATGAATTACAATTTGTTATGTACCTCTGTGCCTATAAAAATTAAAAATGTGAACCAGTGGCTTGGAGAAAGCAGCCCTGTTCCAGGAATGACCCCTTAGAAGAATGTTTCCTGCAGGATCCCGGTTAAATGAACTGAATACAAACCATACTGCCCACAAGGGAAAACCCCATGACAGGTTTCAAGGGACTGCAACATCCTTCCAAGGAAGTGTTTCAGGATCCACCACAATAAGGACTGGCCCCTACCCCACTCCATTCCTGGACCAAGCTGTACTTGGAGCCTCATAATGACCATGTGAGGACATCACGGGGCTCCCTGCCACAAGGGCTCCGCCCCCTTTACTGCGTGCACTGCCCTGCTGCCCTGCTCTCTCCTGAAGTTGCAGATCTTCTGGGAACATGGATGATCCCGGGATCCATCCATCCCGGGCTTTGAGGAATGCCCGTTACCTGTTTCTGGGCCTCCCTGGAACCCTGTGGGCAGCTCACTGAGGTGAAGGACCTAGTGCTTTCCTCAGCACAGGTCCTGTGGGCCGCAGGTGCCAGCGAGGCCTGGTTCTCTCTTATTCCTGACCTCAGAGCCACAGCTTCCTCCTGCTTCTCTGATGGGAACGCAAAAAAAGGCCAGGAGGACTTAAAACACTTGATATTCTTTTTTTGCCCAAGGGAAGGGTCACACAGGCATTTGAGTTCCTATTGTAAGAGCAATAAACAGTAGCCAGGGGCTGTTGATCCCTTCTGCTTGCTCGCTTTGACGTCAGAGGGGCTCAAGGCTCAAGTCCCATAGAGATTTTCCCCAGGTCTCCCAGCATAGCAGGCAGGTTGTCAAAATACCAAAGCCCTGCTCTCTTAAAGCCATTCTATGGGGGCCCCCAAAAGTGTGGTCTAGGTAGAGATGGAGAATTTTATGTTCTGTGTATTTTACCACAATATGTTTTTAAGGGGATCTAAAGAGTCATTTTCTGAAAGTCTGTTTTTTTTTTTTTTTTTAAAGGTGTCATTTATTTATTCATGAGAATCCCACAGAGAGAGGCAGAGACAAAGGCAGCAGGAGAAGCAGGCTCCTCACAGGGACCCCGATGTGGGACTCGATCACAGGACCCCTGGGTCACGACCTGAGCTGAACGCAGATGCTCAACCACTGAGTCTCCCAGGTGCCCCTCAAATAATATTCAAAAGAATTTTAAAAATCACCAGGACATGGGAACTTTAATACTATACTGTTGGTATTTATTTCTAACATGTCATTTTATATCCTGAGGATATTTTACATAGATTTAAAATTTTTTACCTTGAGGGTTTAGAATATAGAGCTGGGAGGAGTTATGGAATACAAGCCAGAGGTCAGATTAAAGTCCCTTAGCCAAAATCTGACACAATTTGCTTTTCAATATGAACTGGTCAATGGTCTAAAAACAGGAGAGAACCCGGATGAATCTGGAAGCCCTGGCGCCCGCTGGCCACACTGGCGCCCCTCAGCCCAGCCTCCCGCTTCCCCGGCCCTCTGCTCCCCTCTCCTTGCACCCACTGCATCCCCGCCCTGACCCTCTGGGCCCCTGCACCCAGGCCAGCCCTCCTCCTGCACCCCTGCAGAACTGCCCTGTTTCTTCTGAGGCGCCATGGGAGCTCTGGGCCCATCTCCAGTTGTTGCCTGCCTCGGTGTCCTTTCCTGCCACACACTGCCCCGCCCCCCCCCCCCCCCCCCCAGGAATCCCTCCCTGGATTCCTCTCTGCCTCTCACTGCCTCTTGGTGTTTACAGGGGAAATGTGTCCCCCAGTTGAAAACCTCTCTCCCTGGCAGTGCCCTGGGACTCCCAGCATTCGCAGCCAGGATCATCTTATTCACGGTGCCCACCTGGTGACAGCATCTCAGTGACTCTTGGTCACTACGGGAGTGACCTCAGGGATGAGTGCCAGTGGACCAACATCTGTCCCACTCTTACATGTTCTTACTCTGCTTATCCTTAGCTTCAAAAATAGAACTTTCTCAGTGGAATCTTGTGATGTTGCCGTTCCAGGCTGAGGATGTGTAAAAGTCAAAGGGACAACTCCTTAATGTATGATGAACGTGTAGCCACGTCGAGGGCCACTCATGCGTGTTTGCACTTGGCCCCCATCACCTCCCCGTGGCCAGACTTACCTGGAATTCACCTTGACCCCAAGGGCTACTTCCTGAGCCTGGACCCAGCCCTGGAGCACTGAGGACTGGCTGGGGGTGGATGGGTGGGCAGCACGTGCAACAGGGACTGAGCTCTGCTGGCCTCAGGCGACACACCCTCCCAGCTCCCCAGCCTAGCACAGATGGACAGACCTCTGACTTCTGCGATAGCTGATCAATCAGGGGAAGCCTGTGGGTGTTTTTGTCTGTTAAATGTTTAAAATTAATTTATTTTTAAAGATTTTATTTATTTATTTGAGAGGGAGAGAGCATGCAGGAGCATGAGCCGGGGTGGGACAGAGGGAGAGGGACAAGCCGACTCCCCACAGAGCAGAGACCCCAACTCGCAGCTGGATCCCAGGACCTGTGATAAGGACCTGAGCTGAAGGCAGATGCTTAACTGCTGAGCCACCCAGGCGCCCCTAGGGGAAGCCTCTGTGTCCTCCTCTTTCCCCACTCCACACTTGATCATGGTGCTTTGAAATCCTTATCAAACACCGGGTTCGCACTTTGCTGTCCTAACACAGTGTTAAGTCATTTCGGGCTTATTTTTCTGTAGTGCATTTTTCTGTGCTTTAAATGAGTTTTAAAGTCATTCGTTGGGCAGCCCCGGTGGCTCAGCGGTTTAGCGCCGCCTTCAGGCCAGGGCCTGATCCTGGACCTCGAGATGGAGTCCCAAGTCGGGCTCCCTGCGTGGAGCCTGCTTCTCCCTCTGCCTGTGTCTCTGCCTCTCTCTCTCTCTCTCTCTCTCTCATGAGTAAATAAATAAAATCTTAAAAAAGAAGTCATTTGTTGTTTTAAATTTTTATTTATTTATTTTTTAAAGATTTTATTTATGTATTTGACAGAGAGAGCACACAAGCAGGGGGAGCACAGGCAGCGGCAGAGGGAGAAGCAAGCTACCGGTGACCAAGGACCCCGATGCAGGGCTCGATCCCGGGACCCTGGGATCATGACCTGAGCCAAAGACAGATGCTTAACCAACTGAGCCACCCAGGTGCCCCCCATTTGCTTTTTAAGGCTCCCTTCTTCTGGGTGATGCAGTTGGTTAAGCGTCCAGTCTTGGTTTGGGCTCAGGTCATGATCTCAGGGTCCTGGGATGGAGCCCCGGGGCCAGCTCTTCGTCAGTGTGGATTCTGCACCTCCCTCCCTCTGCACCTCCTGCGTGTGCTTGCTCTTGCTCTCACTCTCTCTCAAATAAATACATAAAATCTTAAAAAAAAAAAAAAAAAAAAAAAAAAGTCCCTGCTTCTGTTTTCACATACCCACCAGACCTTGCAATATCCTTTATCCAAAGGGAAACGAGCACAGGCCAAGCTCTGGCCTACTCACCTAGTTCTGAAATAGTCTTCTGCCTCCAAAGAAGAAAGGTGGCAGGGAGGACACCGTGGTTGTAGACGTCGTGCCACACGTCAGAGGTCACAGAAGAGCCTCAAAGGCCATCTGAGCCACCCTGACATACAGGGGAGCACACGTGGACGCCAGCTAGGGTCAGGCTGGAATGCGTGGGCCCACATAGCCGAGGAGCGCAGCCGGCCCGACTGCCATCCTGTGGGGCGCCCTCCACCCTCCTGCTCTCCCCCCATCCTCCCCCCCCACCCCCCCACCCCCGCTGCCCTCTGTGGCCGTCAGGGCTCCCGTGCCGCTTCAGCCCCGTGCTGTGTGTGAGCACCACACTCCCTGTCGCTGTGCTGGACATGGACGACATCTCTGGGGCTGCACCCCACAGCCCCGCCCTTTGCTGGGACGGCTGGGTTCTGGGTTCCGATTCGCAGCCTGGGTCCTAATGGTAATGGCTCCGTTGCCAGCTGAGCCAAGGGCCCTCAGGCACGTGCCCGAAGGGCCGGGGCCTCCGCAGGCCAAGGAGCAAACACGGAGACCACGTCGTCCTGGCGGCAGTTCCCACGCAGGGACCGCGTGTTCCGGAGACCCGTCCCGGGGGGGGCCGTTGGGGCGGGTCTGAGTCCTGGGCCCCCGCCCCGGGCCGCTCTGCACCCCGACGGAGGACGCCCTCCCGGCTCTGCACCTGGGCGGAGAGCGCAGCGCAGGTGGGATCCGGGCAGCGCGGGGCGGAGCCAAGTGCAGGGCGGGGGCGGGGGCGCATCCCGGGGCCCCGCGCGTCCCGAGGGTTCCGTCAGGTCCTAGACCTAGAAACAGAGCCCTGGTTTGCGCGGGGAGCCGCGGGGAGCCGGAGCACAGACGCCCGCAGCCCCCCGCCTTCAGAGGCGGCCCGGCCCCGGCGGCTGGGGGACCTAGAGCCCGAGTGGCCCGGGGCCGTACCTCGGCCGGGTCGTCGCGCCTCCGCGGCAGGCTGGGGCGGGGCTCGGACAGGCCGGGGCCGGAGCCGAGGGGGCCGGAGCCTAGGGGGCCGGAGCCGAGGAGGCGGGGCGGGGCGGAGCCGTGAGGATGGGCCGGGCCGGAGCCGAGGGGGCGGAGCCGAGAGGAGGGGCCGGGGACGGAGCCGGGGGCGGGGGCTGGCCCGCCGCAGATCAGCTCAATAAATTGCGAGCTCGGCTGTGCCCAGTCCCTCCACTCAGCGCAAAAATCCGGCACCATGGTCATGATCTTCGGTTACTGGGACATTCGCGGGGTGAGCGCTGGGGCTGCCGGGTTGGGTGGATGGAGGCTCCTGGAGAGAAATCTTGCGTCCTGGGGACCGTGTGTACCAGAGTCCGCTTCAGGGCTTCTGCAGCTCAGTCCTTCCTCGTAGTCTGTCCTCACGGGGCGTGTTCTTGACTCCGCGCGCGCATGCGTGTGTGTGAGCGGGCGGGGGTGCGGCGGGGGCAGGTGGGCGCGCGCGCGGCCGGGGTCCCGGGGCCGCCGAGGCTCCCCGCGCGGGCGAGCACCAAGCCAGAACCCCGTCCTGCAGCTGGCGCACGCCGTCCGCCTGCTCCTGGAGTACACGGACTCGCACTACGAGGAGAAGAAGTACACGATGGGGGACGGTAACGCAGCCCCGTGCCCTCTGGCTTTGGCCCACCTGCTGCTGATTTGTCCCCCAGCAGCCATTGCCTTAGCCACATGCGGCTTGACTCCGTCACCCACCACCACCTGGAGCAGGGCCTGCCCTACCCTAACGCCTTTTAGGGTCCCCAGGCGGGACGGGAGAGGGAGTT
Organism: Canis aureus; assembly: GCF_053574225.1. Taxonomy (NCBI): domain Eukaryota; kingdom Metazoa; phylum Chordata; class Mammalia; order Carnivora; family Canidae; genus Canis; species Canis aureus. The sequence continues at coordinate 35,410,898 of NC_135618.1, forward strand.
GCTGGACGTTGGCGTCAGGAACTGGGATGGGTTCCCCTTAGGGCTGCTCTAAACGTTTTGTAAGCTTACTCACGCAAGTCCCAGAGCCCTGTAAGCCTACACTGTCCCCTGACCTGGGACGTGAGACTCGGTGGTCCAGATTCTAGATGCAACTGGTACAGGGGTTTGCCACTGATCTTTGGGGTGTGGGGGGTGTTCCCAGCCCTACCTCCGCCCCAGGCCCAGTGAGGGTGGGCTCTGGGGAGGTTTGTTTCACTCCATCTTCTCCACCACAGCTCCCGACTATGACAGAAGCCAGTGGCTGAATGAAAAATTCAAGCTGGGTCTGGACTTCCCCAATGTAGGTGCAGGGGGTGGGGGTGATGTGGGCGCAAGTGGGGGGGTGTCTACTCCACCTGCTTTCCCAGCTCAGAGGTTTCAGGATTTGCTGCCTTTTGCTCAGCCTCTCAGCCTTCTAGTTCTTGTCACTGTCTGTCCCCCATGCTCTACGTTCTAGTTCATTCAGTCATTTTACAGTGTACTGATTGAGTGGCTACACGAGCCAGACTCTGGAAGTGCCCTTGTTCAAGGGGGGAGGGGTTGCAGGGGAGCCCCTGGCCTACCCACCTGCCCCTGTTGCCCTGCAGCTGCCCTACTTAATTGATGGGGCTCACAAGATCACCCAGAGCAACGCCATCCTTCGCTACATTGCTCGCAAACACAACCTCTGTGAGTGGGGCTGGGTGGGGATGCAGGGGAACAGGTGACATGCCCCTGGGGATGCCTGGGTGGGATGCAGAGGGTGAGTCTCTTGTTATGTGGGCCTCAGGTGGGGAGACGGAAGAGGAGAAGATTCGTGTGGACATTTTGGAGAACCAAGCTATGGATACTTCTAATGAGATGGCCAGGGTCTGCTACAGCCCTGATTTTGTGAGTCTCCTCCCTGTGGCTGCAATGGACAGAGTCCAACAGGACACTGAAGTCTTGTATCCCCTCCACTTTGTATCTATTTGCCATTTGAACACTGCGGAGCTGCTGATCCCCCAGGCCAATCCCTGTACTGTCAGAAGAGTGACAATGCATGGCATGAAAACTGACTCAAAAAAAAAAAAAAAAAAAAAAGAAAAGAAAACTTTGACTCAGTTCCTTTTATTTTATTTTATTTAAAGATTTTATTTATTTATTAATGAGAGACACACAGAGAGAGGCAGAGACACAGGCAGAGGGAGAAGCAGAGGGAGAAGCAGGCTCCATGCAGGGAACCCAACGCGGGACTCCATCCTGGGTCCTGGGTCTCCAGGATCACACCCTGGGCTGAAGGTGGTGCTAAACCACTGAGCCACCAGGGCGCCCACTCAGTTCCTTTTAATCATAAGAGTCCATCCCCAAGTTGGGGGTTACTGGGACATCGAGTTCCTGGACGAGGTGTTTACCTTGTTAGCTCAGCACTGTCTTCCTGATACCCCCAGACCTGAGCACATTTGCCCAGCAGGCAGCACAGGGGCAGACCCAGGGCTTTGTACTCCCTCTCCTTCCTCTCAGTCTCTCAAATTCTACATCTTTCCAGAAACTACTCGAGTGTCCACTCCTACCTATCACCTGCCAAGTAGAAGGCGATAGACCGTGTCTCCCTAGGCCATTTCAGTTGTGTGCTTCTTTGCCTCTGCCCGCCATCTGAGTGCAGAGCGCTGCTGGGTTCTCACAGACACCTGGGTGTGACCTCTGGGAGGGCGTTTGGAGAGGAGCCGTGGCAGATTCAGGGACAGTGAGGTGGTGCTCTCTGCCTTCCACAGTCTCTCACAGGTGGGCGGTGGGACCCAGGAGGACTCTGCTGAGCACAGCTTCGCTAAATCATAGCCTGGACAGTGACTCGGCTCTGGTGGGGGGGACACAGCTGCTCACCCCCGGCAGCTGGGGTCATGCACGGCCCAGGGGAGACCGGCCTGTCTGCCCGGGGGGCCTGTGTCTGAGGTGGTGACGGCTGTTCTGTGTCTCAGGAGAAACTGAAGCCTGAGTACGTGAAGGCAATCCCTGACAAGATGAAGCTCTACTCACAGTTTCTGGGGAAGAGGCCTTGGTTTGCAGGGGAGAAGGTAAGGGGAAGGCTATGGGCGATGGGAGGCTGTCATTTTGCCCAGGTTCAGAGTTAGGTGCTCATTCCTTCTTTGCCTTTCTTTAGCTCACCTACGTGGATTTCCTGGTTTACGACATCCTTGACCTGCACCGCATATTTGAGCCCACTTCCCTGGACGCGTTCCCGAACCTGAAGGAGTTCATGGCTCGCTTTGAGGTGATTCTCGACCCTCTTTACTAGTTATGGGTCTCTTGTCTTCTCTCTTTTCTCCAAGGCTTTCTTAGCTTTACAGCTAAAATAAAGAAAAAGAAGTAGGATTTATAGAGGATTTGGTTATGCCAGGACCCATGCTCACATCTTACGTATAGTGTGTGAAATGCAGTCTTTACAACATTTCTACACGGCAGAGGAATTATTGCCTGCATACTACAGGTTAGAGCAATGAGGCAGAAAGGCTAAGTCATTTGCAGAGTGTGTCAGGGGCAGTGAGGCTGTCCTGGGCTCCCAGGTAGCGGCTGGTTGGGGTGGGCAGCAGTGAGTGGCTTTCCCTTTCCTGGGCCAGTTGGTACACCTTGGATCTATTTATGCTGGGCTCTGCGGCTCAGGATGGCGTGAATGAAGCCGATGTTCGGGGGTGTGTACGGAGCTGGCATTAGTAGAGCAGAGCCATGGTGGGGATGATACTACGTAGGAAGGACACAGACGGCATTTACTCTGCATCTCCAGGCAGCTTTGCAGCCACCCGATCCCTGTTGGGAGCCACCCTGAGATCCCCAGGAATGTAGTTGGTCCTGGGTGTGCAGGCCTAGGTGGGTGCCCCCGTGGAAGGAGACCACCTTGCGTCTTCTGTGGTGGGCGCCTTCCTTCCCTCCCTGACTCCCTTCCCTTCTTCTTTTCCATTAGTGAAGCTTCCGTGTCAGAGGCGGGCAGTCCGTTTATTTTAAGTCCTGTTGGCCGATCCAATCTTCCCCTGGGGTGTGAGGCACCGTGCCAGGCACAGTGGGGATGCAAGGGTGAGCCGGGCCTGGGGCCACCATCCTGGGGCTCAGAGCACTTGGAGAGCTAGAGGAGCACCCCGCCGTGTGGTGTGTGTGCTGTGCTGCCAGCTGGGTGCTGGAGGAGCACAGCCTGGACCTCACCCGATGTCACTGGCTGGAGGGCTTCGGGTGTGCTTTGTGAGCCATGGGCGGCTTTGAGGCATTTGTCCAGCAGGACTTTCAGCCTGCAGTCTGAGTCTCTTCCCCATTCCTCATCCAGAGATCTGCTTTCTCAGCTGGTCCTTATCAGCCCTGGCTTGGGCTTGGGTGACTGGCCTTGGGGACTGTGCCAGAGCTCCGGGGACTGGCTGGCAGGAGGGACAGAGGACATCCGTGGGCTGCAGTGTGTGGCCTGCTGGGTACAGGCAGTCCCAGGATCTTGAGTCCTTTAGAACCCACTGGGCCCTCCGTGTGCTGGGAAGGAGGGCCTCAGACAGCCCTGAGTGTCCTGTGCCCACTGGCTGCAGCAGCACTAGGGAGGAGGTAGTGGTGCCCATGACATTGGCCTCAGCTACCAGGCCAAGCAGTTGGATCTTCTTCTTTCTGAGGCGTAAATAGAGTCTGGCCTGGGCTGGTTTTCATGCTCCCCAGCCTCTCCTCTTTGCTCCAGATTTTGCTGAGTCACTGGGTGAGGTCTGGGCTCTCCTGCAAGCTGTGTGGCACATTCTGAGCGCCCCTGTTCTGCTGGGATTCCGTGTGTGTCAAACCCTGAGATGCCAGGAGCCTCCCTCTGCACTTGGGGATGTTTGTATGACAGGGAGGGATAGGGCCTCCTGAGAGGGTGGAGGAGGGAGAGGAGGAGGGGGGAGGCAGAAAGAGCTCAGCTCTGGAAAGAGAGCCAGCTGCCCTCCAGCCCTTCCCACCTGCTAGCCTTGGGAGCCTGAGGAGGCCGCTGCAGCCCCTGTGCCTGTTTGCCTTCTGCTGTAGGGAGATAGTAGGACCTGTCTTGTAGGGTGGTTGATGGGGGTCCTTTACCTGTACTGTCATCTCTGGTGGATTGAAAGCACCCAGTGCAGGGACAGTCTCCATATCTTTGTCAGCTGCCGCATTTTACAGGAAAGTGAAAGGGCGAAGGCTAACTTGCCAGGGCAGGGGACCGCAGGAAGACCACCTGCTGTCTCCCACTGGACCTCACAGGGCAGGGTCTCGGGCTTGCTGTGCCTCCGTGGGGCTGCATGAATCCCAGGGAGGCAACAAACCCTGATGTTGGACTTTGTCTTTCTACCCTCAGGGCCTGAAGAAGATCTCTGCCTACATGAAGTCCAACCGCTTCCTCCCACACCCCGTGTACACAAAGATTGCCACGTGGGGCAACAAGTAGGGCGGATGTGAGGCGAGATTGAGGAAGGAACCGGTGCAGGGCTTGCTGTGCCTGGGCTGGAAGGGGGAACAGCTGAACCTCCCTGTGCCCCCAGAACCAACTGTGTTCTTTCTTTCTCCTTCATTACTTTCTGGTAACTTCCACTCAGGCCTTATATCACCCCTTTACCTTCCCTAATGCAAGTTCATCCGGGGCCACTGAAGCCCTACAGCACCCCACTTTTCTTCAGAGAAGTTTCCTCCTGACATTATCCTTCCCACGTTCTAGCCAGCCAGCCAGTTTGCCCCTCCCTCGTTGCACTAGTAGCCCACTGCTGTAGAGCTCAGTGGTGAGTTCCCTCAGTGCTGCCATCAGGACAGTGCAGGCCCAGTGGGCCCTTCCCAGTCCTGCCTGAACCCCAGTAAAGCCTTAATCCCATTTGCCATGTCCTGTCTGTTTGTTTTTTTTTTTTTTTTTTCCTTCCTGGGCGCCTGGACTCTCCACTGACCCTGCTGCCTTTGAGGTCTGACTGGTGACGCTGGGTGTGAGGGGATCCTGCATTAGTCAAGTGTTTTGAGACTTCTTGTTCTTCCTGACACTCTTAGAGCCAGAAGCCTTATTGGGCTCTCTGTAGAGGAGAGGCTTCTTTCTGGGCCTTTTCTTCCTTTTATTCATCCTGTTACTAAGGGTTTTGGCTTTTAGGGCTGTGTGGTTGGTGAGCAGGATCCAGGGGTGGCGGTGAACCCAGTGCAGAGAACCAGGAATCTCCTTCTCTTTTGCACTGCCTGACTTTATCCCTTCTTTTTTTTTTTTTAAGATTTTATTTTTTTAGATTTTATTTATTTATTAATGAATGAGAGAGAGAGAGAGAGAGAGAGAGGCGGGGACAAAGGCAGAGGGAGAAGCAGGCTCCATGCAGGGAGCCCAATATGGAACTCAATCCCGGGTCTCCAGGATCCCACCCTGGGCTGAAGGCGGTGCTAAACCGCTGAGCCACCCGGGCTGCCCTAAGATTTTATTTATTCATGAGTGAGACAGAGAGAGAGAGAGGCAGAGACACAGGCAGGAAAGAAGCAGGCTCCTTGCAGGGGATCCCGATGAGGGACTCGATCCCAGGACCCCGTGATCCCAGGATCACGACTTGAGCCAAAGGCAGAACCCCAACCACTGAGCCACCCAGGTGTCCTGACTTGATCAGTTCTGTGATATCTTTTCTCACATGTTCACGACATCCTCTCCAGGCTGGCTTCACGGCTGTCATTCATGACCTTGTTTCTCTGTTTACACCCTCATTTTCCTGGGTAATCAGGAGATACATTTTTGTAGTCCTCATGTATCTGAAAATGTCTATCTTAGTATACACAGAACTAATACTTTGGTTGGGTATGGGATTCTTTGGACCTTTGAGGGAATTACAGCTTCTAGAACCGTGCATTGCTAATGAGAAGGGGTGCTGCCCTCTGACTGGAAGGCAGTATCCGATTGAATCCCTTCATAAATGGCCTTTTCCTTTTATTTAAATGTAAGAAGCAAGTGATACATTTTACCTGGAGGATGGTGGACACCAGCTCGCACCGCGTGGTTGCCAGCACCTGCATCCCCTCGTACTCGGCCTTCTGCACGGCACCCAGCTCTCAGAGGTGGCCAATAAATTCGCCAGGGCAACAGGCTAGTGCCAGCACCTCTTCCCTCTTGGACATCTACAGCTTCCAGTTCAACAGGGCTACTAAAGCCCTGAAGTGGAAATTATGGGCAAACGGACCAGTGACTAAGAAGCCTAAGAAGACTTCATCCAGTGACAGCAGTGAGGACAGCAGTGAGGAGGAGAAAGCCCAGGGGCCTCCAGCTAAAAAACTGGTGTACCTGCCATGTGGGCCAGTCTGCCTCGGCATCCTGGAGACGCTGCAGCCAAAGCACCAGAGCAGCGGCAGTGAAGAATCCAGTGATGAAGGGTAGCTGGGCGGCTGCCTTCGGCTCAGGGCATGATCCCAGGGTCCTGGGACCGAGTCCTGCATCGGGGTCCCGGCGGGCAGCCTGTTTCTCCCTCTGCCTATGTCGTTGCCTCTCTCATTGTGTTTCTCATGAATAAATAAATAAAATCTCAAAAAAAAAAAAAAAAAAAGCCAGTGATGAGAAGAAGGACAAGAAGAAAAAGCCTGTTCAGAAGGGAGTAAAGCCCTAACCCAAGGCAATTAAAGCTCCTCCGAAGAAAGCCAAGAGCCCTGATTCTGATGGAGACTCAAGCTCAGAAGATGAGTCCCCAAAGAACCAGAAGCCAAAGACGACACCTGTGGCAGGCTAAAGCCTCAGCCACGCCACGTACACCAGCCCATGTAGCACCTAAACTAGCCAATGACAAAGCAGTGGCAGTGATGACTCGGAGGAGGTGGCAGCAGCCAGACCTAAGAAGGCTGTACCTAAAAAGTAAGCTGCAGCCAAGCCCCAGTGAAAGCAGCGGCCACCACTGCCCAAAAGAGTTCCAGCAGTGAGGACTCCACCAGTGGGGAGGAGCACAAGGAAGAACAGGAAAACACCCACGAAGAAAAAAGCCAGGTCCCTAAAGCTCAGTCCCCACCCCCCCGCCTTCTGCTGCCCCATCCAAGAAGCCCCTGGAAACCCAGGCTCCCAAGAAAGCTGCAGAGAAGAAACAGCCTATGGAGAGCGGTGAGGACAGCAGCGAGGAGTCTGATTCGAGTTCAGAGAAAGAAAAGAAGCCCGCAGCTAAGGCAGCCACCTCCAGAGCAACCATCAGACCGGCTCCAGCAAAGAAGGCAGCAGAGAGCTCTTCGGACAGCTCGGACCCTGACAGTTCCAAGGATGGAGCTCCTGCCAAGCCAACAGGTGCCACCAGGAATCTGCCAAGACGGTCAGCTACCGCTCCAGGCGCCTGCAGCTGCAGCAGCCACGGCTCCCAGGCACCTGCGTGTGTGGCCAGGAGCGTCCGACCGGGAGGCGGTAGCAGCTCGGGCGAGGGCAACAACCATCCTCGTGCAGAGGAGAGGACAGAGCAGACTGTGGTCACCCCCTGGGTCTGAGGCAGGGCCAAAGCAGCTGGCTCTTCACCCGCCGAGCAGGCCCCCAGGGGGCGGGGCCGGCAGCTGGTTCGGTGGCCCGCGGTGGAGGACGGAGAGCACCTGTCCGAGTCCTGGTGAAAGAGATGCCGCAGAGGCAGCCGAGTGGAGCCTCGTCCGGGCAGCCGCAGAGGGACGCAAGGACCGAGAGCAGGTCGGGTCTTCCTCTGAGGACTCCAGTGAGGAAGAGGAAAGCAGAAGCCACAGCCTTCAAGGCCGCTGCAGCCTACGCAGGATGGACAAGCAGGCAGGGGGGGCAACGGGGGGCGGGGGGGAGAAGGCAGCTGTAGCGGTTTCTAAGCCGGGGTCGGGGAAGAAGCGGAGCAGAACGAGGTTGCCAAGGAGGCCGAGACTCCTCAAGCCGAGAAGATAAAGCCCCAGACCCCCAACACATTTCTGTAATGGAAGGAGGGAGAGAAGAGGGCATCACCCCATTCTGAGGGATCAGGGAGGAGGGGATTGAGGTGGATGCTCCAGCCCCAGACCGTTCCTTTGATGCCAAGTGGGGTGCAGCTGGAGGCGGGGGGGGGGGGCAGCGTGCCCATCAGGTTCTGAGGTTCACCAAAGGCAAATCGTTCCAGCACAAGAAAACCAAGAAGAAGCCGGGCAGCCCCTGGGGAGGCTCCCTCTCCTTCCAGGTCGATTCCGTTAAGGTTGACAGCAAGTGACCTGGGCCATCTGCGGGGAAGGAGGGCAGGATCTGAGACCACCCCTTCCCCCGCCGCCCCCGGAAACCGTCTGCTTTCTTCTGGGAGGGCTCGGCCGCGTCAGCCCTTTAGAACAGGTCTGAAGACTTTGCCCTGAACGTCCTCTCAGTCCCTTTCTGGTGTTCGTAGTTTTGTACAGATTTGTTTTTGAGTGTTGAGAAGCCAGGACAACATAAGGCGAGTGTTCTTTTTTAAAGAAAAGGGAAAATTTTAGTTTGTCGTCCCCTTCTCCCTGTCCTGTGGAAGTCTTCATGCTGGGAAATTTGTATATTTTATATTAAATCATTTCCTGGTGGTATTTGTTATTTTTGCAGGTGGGTTCCCACAGATAAAATCTTCACTCTTGCCCAAGACATAGTAAAGGTCACATGTATGAGTTTTTATAATTGGAGAATTGTGCCTGTTGTGCACGTGTCCACACTTCGTCTGTCCTACCCCCCACAGCTTTGGGAATGGTTAATGTATATGTTTGCTAGGCATGCACGGCGGAGTTCATCCTCATTCAGGAGGTTTAGGACCGATGTTTTCAGCAAGCATGGACTTAACTACTTTTTGGGATAAAATTCACTTTTGTTGCAGGCGAAATTCCGGTGTAATGTGAATGCTGTGGGGTTAGTCTGAATATTCTTTTTCTGTAATTTTAACATTGTCTAATGTTTGCAATACATGTTTAGTTTTTTTAATTTGAAAGTGTAAACTCTTCTATTGTTCAAGGAGTTTTTTGGATGGCCCTTAATAGTACTAAATTGAGGATGGCATTTTCTTGTTTTTTACATTTTAGAGAACAAAACAACATTAATATGAGCAGTACATATGATTTGCTATTTCTGTTTCAGTAACAGTGGTGACACAAACTGAGTTTCATGAACTCCTGCGTGGTTGGAAATCACTGATCAAGAAAGCGAAAAAATAAAAACTCTAATTAAAAACCTCAATTCTCGGTAGGAATCAGATTGTACTAGTCTGGCTAATTTATAGGTAGCCTGTGTATATACTAATGGAAATGGGAAGAACCTTTATAAAGCATAAAACTTGAGTAAGGTGGGGTTGGGAGAGCATCCCAACAAGATTGTTGTGTCTTGTAGTTGGAAACATGGGAGCAACTGATGTGGCCCTTTCAGAACCTGTCAGTAGCAGTGGAGGTAACAGTAAAAACCAGTAAGCAGCAATATGACTCCAAGGCCAAGCCGGCTGATCCTAAAACTGTAGGAGATGACAGTGCTTGGCCAGAGCAAGATGGGGAGGGAAGAGACAACAGCAAAACTCTGGAGACTGATCTGTTCCTGGAGAATATGCCCTAGCTTCATGGATGAGGGAGGCATAGATTTTAAGATTAGCCTCTCCTTGTTTGGATTCCATACTTGCCAAGTAACTTGATAATAACTTGGTTTTCCATGTCACTGCCTTTGGGAGGAATATGCACTGTTCATGCTGACACAGGTACATCATTCTGCATGGTAAATGTTATCCATCTTACTACAAAACAATAGACTGGCTGGTTTATAATGTGAAAAAAAATTCTAAGACTTTAGGTTCTTCTTGTCATTCTGAGGTCTCTATCCGGGGTCCATGTGGGGATTGCGGGGCTTATTATCACCTCACACCCTTCCATGGGTGTTCTAAGCATAGGCCTCTACCCTGACTCACCAGTCATCATTCCTCCATCTGCACTGCATCCTTTGGAAGTCACTTTATTATTAATTTTTAAGGACTTATTCATGCATGAGAGAGAGAGAGCGTGCAAAAGCACATGTGTAGGTGGGAAGGGCACAGGGAGAGGGAGAGAGAAACCCATGCACACTGCATGCTGAGCCCCAACACAGGGCTTGATCTCATGACTCCGAGACTGTCACCCAAGCCAAAACCAAGAGTTGAACTCTTCTAAGTAACTGAGCCACCCAGGCGCCCCAACATCCTCTGGAAGTAACTTTAAGTCATAGTGTAGAGTGAGTGGGCTGCTTAAGAGAAAGCTTCTAGTAGCTCAGGAGTTCCACAAACATGCCATCATAGATAGTTCTTCTTTTTGTGGGTCTGCTATTCAGGCAGGGCTCATCTGGGAGAAAATAACTGCAAATCAACAGAGGACTCTCATATAAAAACAATATATCCAAAACTACAATCTAATGAAAAGGCTAAGTCTAGAACAGGCATTTCCCAAAAAGAATATCCAAAGCCAATAAGCATATGAAAAGGTGCTCAGCATCATTATATTTTGGAGAGGTTACATACATAGTTAGATCCTATAACATATCCATGTAGACTACAATTGAAAGGACCAATGATTGAATTTATGGAGTAACTAGAATGGTCATTTCACTGCTACAGGGACCCGTTTGGAATGCCCTCAATGCCTTCTAGAAACATACTTATATCTACCCTATGTGCTACAATTCCGTTCCTTGTTATATACCAACAGTGGTGAGTGCTTAGATCTTCCAGAAGACCTATCCAGTAATGTTCACAACAGCCTTGTTTGAAATAGCCAATAGCTGGAACAATCTAAATGTCTATCAGTGGGAGAATGGGTAAATTGAAGTTTCTTAGTACAATTCCATTATTCACAAAATGGAATACTATCCTGCCGTGAATATACTATGGTGAAGGTAATTGTACTACTGCTACGTGGAAACACATGGATGATCTTACAGACCAGTGTTGACCTAAAGGATGCAGACACAAAAAGGGATATACTATATCATTCCCTTTAGATGAAAGTCAACAGGCTCAATGAATCCAAGGTGATAGAGGTCAGCCAAATGGGGCTATGTGTTTGTTGCTCGTGGAAGGGACCTCGTGAAGTATGGGAAAGGTCCTTTATCCTGATCTGGTTGGTGATTCCATGAGTATACATATGTAAAAGCCCATAGAGTTAGACACTTAACAGTTGTCACTTTATTGCATGTGACAACGTGTATTATTTTGTATATTACATTACTTGTGTGTTTAAGATTTTAAGTAATCTCTCCACCCAATATGAGGTTCAGATTTACAACCCTGAGATTGAGAGTTGCATGCTCTACCAACTGAGCAAGCCAGGTGTCCCAAATTATGTGTTATTCTTCATCATCTGACTCTCCCCATAGGCTGTAAATACTTTTGCCTCTGGTGCAACTGTGCAATTATGTAATGGGTGTTTCAAGTGTTTGTACCACACCTGGAACAGAACCTGGAACCTAGTGGGTGCCCAATGGTTATTTATTTATTTATTTATTTATTTATTTATTTATTTATTTATTTATTTCCAATGGTTAGTTATTAAGCTAATTCTAGGCTTATCTTAGGTCACTGCAAATATTCTTTTGGTTTTTCTTCATGCTTGCTGCTTTGGGTAGGTGAGATGGGTGAGCACACATATTCTTAGGTTCTGCCCTTTTTTCTCTTCACATTTCACGTCAAAATTTGTACATATTAGCAATCCACATCCACATGTCCTTCTAAATATTTAATGGCTATGAGGCATTCCTTCCTGCAGATAAAGTCAGTTTGATACTACCGGGGTATTCTGATTTTTGCCTTACTTACAACACTCTGATCATGTTTAAGGTAATGCTTTCCTCTGGTTTTGGTTACTTAATTTGGGTAGATCCCCAAGCAGACACTTGAAGGCAAAGAGCAAGAATGGTATTATGCATTCGTCGTAAATTATTTTATTGCTCTACAGAGACTAATTTATTTTGTGGTGCCACCAGAAGGCAACTGGATCTCTTTCTCCAATGCCGTAGATACCTGGTGCTCCACAATCTTATCCTATGCTAGCTTTACGTGTTCCTGATAATCCTTTGAGGTTTTCCACCCTTTACCTTCTGCTAATCATTTAGTGGCTGTGCATGTTTCCGCCTGATGAACCACTGCCTGTGAGTCTCCCTGTGGAGAACTCTGTGTAATCTTTCTCTACCCATGGATGATTTGATTCCTGGATCACAGTGACGAGATGAGGGGGCAGCAGTCAAAACCTTTTTTTTTTATGGGCCCAGTGGACTTAATGGTGGTTTTATAATAGGCTTATCAGATATAATAAGCTTATCATATAACAAGTTCATCTTAATTATCAATGAGTATGTTTGTAAACTCACTGAACATAAAAAGCTAAAGCACAGCCGTGTGTTAGATTGGACAGGCCGAGAGGCCTTCTAACCCAACCTAAGGAGAGTTGGAGTGAAGATGTCATCCTTTCTCATTGGTAAATCTCCTTGACCATTTTCACTGTTATGGCTTTGAAGGGCCCATAACCTGTCTGCCTGCGCACTTGCCAATCTGACGTGCCTGAGTGTCCCTGGGAGGCCTTGCATGATAAGGGGATATAGGATAAACTGGGGGAACTCAGCTGTTTGTATGAGGACTCCATCCTGGATGTCCATGTCTGTGGCAGGCATGGGTGCTTAGATAAGGAACATTTGGCCACGCCATTAGGGTGCTGAAAACACGATCCCAGTGTAGAAATTGTGAGCTGGCAGTTACTGCAGTTATTTGTAGGAACTGTGCATACCCCCTTCTCGGTCATGGTAGGTGCATTTAAAAAATCAATTCGGTTCTGCTTGGGTCACCATGTCCCCAGAGCTCCTGAAGAGTTAGTATCCTGGCACAGGACTCAGTGCTGCCTGACCCCAAACAATGTGCAGAGAGCTTGGAGGTGCTTGTTGTCTGACAGCCATAGTTGCACCACTGCATACCCTGTACCCCGGCTGCTGGGCCCAGGCCCTTGCCTTCCCTGGCCACCTGTCATCCTCCTGTCCCTGATCTGCAGCCTGGGGCCTGCAGTGCCAGCTCCCAGGGAAGGACTGTTTGCATGTCCTCCCTGCAGACAGCCCTCTCTGCCAGCTGGTCACTGAGGGCAGGGGGTGCTCTGGTTTCCTTTCTGTTGCTAGCATTGCCCAGGCAGTGTTTGTCCAGTTGCAGCTTTCAACCTCTAGCTTTCAACAATCATAAAGCTAGAGGTTTTTTTTTGTTTTTGTTTTTTTAAAGATTTCTTTATTTTAGAGAGAGAGAGTGGGAGCAGGGGGAGGCACAGAGGGAGAGAATCCTCAAGTGGGCTCTGTGCTGAGCAAGGAGCCGAAGCAGGGCATCATCCCAGGCCTCTGAGATCATGACCAAAGTGGAAATCAAGAGTCAGACATTTAACTCACTGAGCCATCCAGGCGTCCCAAGCTAGAGTTTCTTCGCCTCAACAGTACTGACACGTTGGAGTGCAGAATTCTTCGTTGATTGTGGTGTCCTGTGCGTAGCATGGTGTTTAGCAGCATCCCTAACCTCTAACCCGCCAGAGGCTCATCCTGGTCATGACAATTGACCATGTCTACACACACTGCAAAATGTCCCCTGAGGGGCAAAATCGCCCCCAGTTGAAGACAGCTCATGGAGAGGATGGAGAGTGGCATCTAAAGAGAATAGAATTTTAAGACATCAGAGTGCATCAAGTAGTGAGGTAAGTCTTCCTTGATGAAACTTTTATTTCAATTAAGAGTATGTATGTGTCTGTATGTTCTGGATCATGCGGTAAATGTATTGCTTTTAAGTCTGGATACATGTGACTTTTAGTAAATGGGCAAGAATAGTGAAAGAGCTCCTGTAGACCCCAGGAGTTAACCTTTCCACATGTGCTTTTCTCCTCCCTCTCCTCCTACCTCCATCCCTTCTCCGTTGCCCAGTCAGCTGTGCCAGAGCACAAAGGCATTTGTTAAGGAAACTCCATACTCTGTCCTCTAAGCTGACATCACTGGCGTTAGAATTTAGGGGCAAAGTGACCATGATTCATAGTCCTCCTCACCTGTGTCCCTTCCAGGCTAGGGTGTTCACGTCATACCTGAATGTAGCTTAGGACACATTCCAGAATGCATGTCCTTTGTGAAAGTTTGAAAAGTTCTCTAGAAAATTCCTGAGGACTGGGCAGCCCAGGTGGCTCAGCGGTTTAGCGCCTGCCTTCAGCCCAGGGCGTGATCCTGGAGTCCCGGGATGGAGTCCCACGGTGGGCTTCCTGCATGGAGCCTGCTTCTCTCTCTGCCTCTCTCTCTCTGTCTCTCATGAATAAATAAATAAATAAAATTAAAAAAATTCCTGAGGACCAACTGTCCTCTGTGTTATTAGTTTTTTTCATTAGGCTCTTCACTAGATTCAGAACTTTTCTTTCTTTTACCACATATGATGTATTTGTGTTTGTTCCACGTGGTAGTAACATTAAAGAACCATTAGCTGAGAAGACTGTTTCCCCGGTTTTGCAAATCATTTGAGTGGCTTTTTATTAGTTTGTAACTCCCTTTTTGTTTCTATTGTGGGGCTAATGCTCTACTAATTTAGCTAATGTTTTCAGGAAATTAGCTAATGGTTTCATGACCATACTGATCTCTACTTTGATATTTTTCTTTGAAGTATTGTTTCCTTATATTCTATATTTTTCACCTTGAATGCTGCTCCTTTCCTAAATTTGGGAGACCACAGTGGTCTTTCCTTATACAAAATGAGCTAAGCCTGTAGAAAATTTTCTTTCTCAATCCTATGTGGCAGCATCTTGTAAATTTGTCTGTTTGTTGTAATATTTTCAGACTAAAAATTGTTCTTGTTCTGGATTGCCTAAGTTTACCCAGAAAATATTTAAAGACTTTAAGAAATTATCATGACAGGGCATCTGGGAGGCTCAGTTGGTTGTGCGTTGGACTCTTGATTTCTGCTCAGGGCCTGACCTGGGGGTCCTGTTTCAGGCCCTTTGTCAGGCTCCCTAAGTCCGCTTGTCTTCCTCTCCCTCTGCCCCTCTCCCTGCACTTTCTCGCTCTCAAATGGATAAATAAGCCTTTAAAAAATTACGATGTAGAATATTTTAATAGCACTGTTGGCATTTATTTCTAATGAGTAGTTTTGAATTCTGAGCCTATTTTATACAGGATTTTTGCTAATTTCCCTTGAGAGGTCAGAGTGTCAGCAGTGAGGCTGAGAAATCATACCAGACACAGGACTTCTGAACTGAATGTGTTCTTTAATATATTAGAACTTACAAACATTTTACTTGATTGTATTTTTAAAAAGATTTACTTATGTATTTGAGGGAGAGAGAGTGAGAGACAGAACGGGGGGGGGGGGTGGGGGCAGAGGGAGAGGGAGAAGCAGATCCCCACCAGCAGGGAGCCCGATGCAGGGCTCCCTCCCAGGGCTCTAGATTCAGGACCTGAGCCTAAGGCAGACACTTACCTACTGAGCCACCTGGGTGCCCCAACTCGGCAGTATTTTAAAATCAGGAGAGAACCCCGATGAATCCGGAAGCCCTGGCGCCCGCTGGCCACACTGGCGCCCCTCAGCCCAGCCTCCCGCTTCCCCAGCCCTCTGCTCCCCTCTCCTTGCACCCACTGCATCCCCGCCCTGACCCTCTGGGCCCCTGCACCCAGGCCAGCCCTCCTCCTGCA
The DNA here is from genome assembly GCF_053574225.1 of Canis aureus. NCBI lineage: Eukaryota > Metazoa > Chordata > Mammalia > Carnivora > Canidae > Canis > Canis aureus. Next base: position 35,426,454 of record NC_135618.1, read on the forward strand.
CCCCTGCAGAACTGCCCTGTTTCTTCTGAGGCGCCATGGGAGCTCTGGGTCCATCTCCAGTTGTTGCCTGCCTCGGTGTCCTTTCCTGCCACACACTGCCCCCCCCCCGCCCCCCCCCCAGGAATCCCTCCCTGGATTCCTCTCTGCCTCTCACTGCCTCTTGGTGTTTACAGGGGAAATGTGTCCCCCAGTTGAAAACCTCTCTCCCTGGCAGTGCCCTGGGACTCCCAGCATTCGCAGCCAGGATCATCTTATTCACGGTGCCCACCTGGTGACAGCATCTCAGTGACTCTTGGTCACTACAGGAGTGACCTCAGGGATGAGTGCCAGTGGACCAACATCTGTCCCACTCTTACATGTTCTTACTCTGCTTATCCTTAGCTTCAAAAATAGAACTTTCTCAGTGGAATCTTGTGATGTTGCCGTTCCAGGCTGAGGATGTGTAAAAGTCAAAGGGACAACTCCTTAATGTATGATGAACGTGTAGCCACGTCGAGGGCCACTCATGTGTGTTTGCACTTGGCCCCCATCACCTCCCCGTGGCCAGACTTACCTGGAATTCACCTTGACCCCAAGGGCTACTTCCTGAGCCTGGACCCAGCCCTGGAGCACTGAGGACTGGCTGGGGGTGGATGGGTGGGCAGCACGTGCAACAGGGACTGAGCTCTGCTGGCCTCAGGCGACACACCCTCCCAGCTCCCCAGCCTAGCACAGATGGACAGACCTCTGACTTCTGCGATAGCTGATCAATCAGGGGAAGCCTGTGGGTGTTTTTGTCTGTTAAATGTTTAAAATTAATTTATTTTTAAAGATTTTATTTATTTATTTGAGAGGGAGAGAGCATGCAGGAGCATGAGCCGGGGTGGGACAGAGGGAGAGGGACAAGCCAACTCCCCACAGAGCAGAGACCCCAACTCGCAGCTGGATCCCAGGACCTGTGATAAGGACCTGAGCTGAAGGCAGATGCTTAACTGACTGAGCCACCCAGGCGCCCCTAGGGGAAGCCTCTGTGTCCTCCTCTTTCCCCACTCCACACTTGATCATGGTGCTTTGAAATCCTTATCAAACACCGGGTTCGCACTTTGCTGTCCTAACACAGTGTTAAGTCATTTCGGGCTTATTTTTCTGTAGTGCATTTTTCTGTGCTTTAAATGAGTTTTAAAGTCATTCGTTGGGCCGCCCGGGTGGCTCGGCGGTTTAGCGCCGCCTTCAGGCCAGGGCCTGATCCTGGACCTCGAGATGGAGTCCTAAGTCGGGCTCCCTGCGTGGAGCCTGCTTCTCCCTCTGCCTGTGTCTCTGCCTCTCTCTCTCTCTCTCTCTCTCTCTCTCATGAGTAAATAAATAAAATCTTAAAAAAGAAGTCATTTGTTGTTTTAAATTTTTATTTATTTATTTTTTAAAGATTTTATTTATGTATTTGACAGAGAGAGCACACAAGCAGGGGGAGCACAGGCAGCGGCAGAGGGAGAAGCAAGCTACCGGTGACCAAGGACCCCGATGCAGGGCTCGATCCCGGGACCCTGGGATCATGACCTGAGCCAAAGGCAGATGCTTAACCAACTGAGCCACCCAGGTGCCCCCCATTTGCTTTTTAAGGCTCCCTTCTTCTGGGTGATGCAGTTGGTTAAGCGTCCAGTCTTGGTTTGGGCTCAGGTCATGATCTCAGGGTCCTGGGATGGAGCCCCGGGGCCAGCTCTTCGTCAGTGTGGATTCTGCACCTCCCTCCCTCTGCACCTCCTGCGTGTGCTTGCTCTTGCTCTCACTCTCTCTCAAATAAATACATAAAATCTTAAAAAAAAAAAAAAAAAAAAAAAAGAGGTCCCTGCTTCTGTTTTCACATACCCACCAGACCTTGCAATATCCTTTATCCAAAGGGAAACGAGCACAGGCCAAGCTCTGGCCTACTCACCTAGTTCTGAAATAGTCTTCTGCCTCCAAAGAAGAAAGGTGGCAGGGAGGACACCGTGGTTGTAGACGTCGTGCCACACGTCAGAGGTCACAGAAGAGCCTCAAAGGCCATCTGAGCCACCCTGACATACAGGGGAGCACACGTGGACGCCAGCTAGGGTCAGGCTGGAATGCGTGGGCCCACATAGCCGAGGAGCGCAGGGACGGCCCGACTGCCATCCTGTGGGGCGCCCTCCACCCTCCTGCTCTCCCCCCATCCTCCCCCCCCACCCCCCCACCCCCGCTGCCCTCTGTGGCCGTCAGGGCTCCCGTGCCGCTTCAGCCCCGTGCTGTGTGTGAGCACCACACTCCCTGTCGCTGTGCTGGACATGGACGACATCTCTGGGGCTGCACCCCACAGCCCCGCCCTTTGCTGGGACGGCTGGGTTCTGGGTTCCGATTCGCAGCCTGGGTCCTAATGGTAATGGCTCCGTTGCCAGCTGAGCCAAGGGCCCTCAGGCACGTGCCCGAAGGGCCGGGGCCTCCGCAGGCCAAGGAGCAAACACGGAGACCACGTCGTCCTGGCGGCAGTTCCCACGCAGGGACCGCGTGTTCCGGAGACCCGTCCCGGGGGGGGCCGTTGGGGCGGGTCTGAGTCCTGGGCCCCCGCCCCGGGCCGCTCTGCACCCCGACGGAGGACGCCCTCCCGGCTCTGCACCTGGGCGGAGAGCGCAGCGCAGGTGGGATCCGGGCAGCGCGGGGCGGAGCCAAGTGCAGGGCGGGGGCGGGGGCGCATCCCGGGGCCCCGCGCGTCCCGAGGGTTCCGTCAGGTCCTAGACCTAGAAACAGAGCCCTGGTTTGCGCGGGGAGCCGCGGGGAGCCGGAGCACAGACGCCCGCAGCCCCCCGCCTTCAGAGGCGGCCCGGCCCCGGCGGCTGGGGGACCTAGAGCCCGAGTGGCCCGGGGCCGTACCTCGGCCGGGTCGTCGCGCCTCCGCGGCAGGCTGGGGCGGGGCTCGGACAGGCCGGGGCCGGAGCCGAGGGGGCCGGAGCCTAGGGGGCCGGAGCCGAGGAGGCGGGGCGGGGCGGAGCCGTGAGGATGGGCCGGGCCGGAGCCGAGGGGGCGGAGCCGAGAGGAGGGGCCGGGGACGGAGCCGGGGGCGGGGGCTGGCCCGCCGCAGATCAGCTCAATAAATTGCGAGCTCGGCTGTGCCCAGTCCCTCCACTCAGCGCAAAAATCCGGCACCATGGTCATGATCTTCGGTTACTGGGACATTCGCGGGGTGAGCGCTGGGGCTGCCGGGTTGGGTGGATGGAGGCTCCTGGAGAGAAATCTTGCGTCCTGGGGACCGTGTGTACCAGAGTCCGCTTCAGGGCTTCTGCAGCTCAGTCCTTCCTCGTAGTCTGTCCTCACGGGGCGTGTTCTTGACTCCGCGCGCGCATGCGTGTGTGTGAGCGGGCGGGGGTGCGGCGGGGGCAGGTGGGCGCGCGCGCGGCCGGGGTCCCGGGGCCGCCGAGGCTCCCCGCGCGGGCGAGCACCAAGCCAGAACCCCGTCCTGCAGCTGGCGCACGCCGTCCGCCTGCTCCTGGAGTACACGGACTCGCACTACGAGGAGAAGAAGTACACGATGGGGGACGGTAACGCAGCCCCGTGCCCTCTGGCTTTGGCCCACCTGCTGCTGATTTGTCCCCCAGCAGCCATTGCCTTAGCCACATGCGGCTTGACTCCGTCACCCACCACCACCTGGAGCAGGGCCTGCCCTACCCTAACGCCTTTTAGGGTCCCCAGGCGGGACGGGAGAGGGAGTTGCTGGACGTTGGCGTCAGGAACTGGGATGGGTTCCCCTTAGGGCTGCTCTAAACGTTTTGTAAGCTTACTCACGCAAGTCCCAGAGCCCTGTAAGCCTACACTGTCCCCTGACCTGGGACGTGAGACTCCGTGGTCCAGATTCTAGATGCAACTGGTACAGGGGTTTGCCACTGATCTTTGGGGTGTGGGGGGTGTTCCCGGCCCTACCTCCGCCCCAGGCCCAGTGAGGGTGGGCTCTGGGGAGGTTTGTTTCACTCCATCTTCTCCACCACAGCTCCCGACTATGACAGAAGCCAGTGGCTGAATGAAAAATTCAAGCTGGGTCTGGACTTCCCCAATGTAGGTGCAGGGGGTGGGGGTGATGTGGGCGCAAGTGGGGGGGTGTCTACTCCACCTGCTTTCCCAGCTCAGAGGTTTCAGGATTTGCTGCCTTTTGCTCAGCCTCTCAGCCTTCTAGTTCTTGTCACTGCCTGTCCCCCATGCTCTACGTTCTAGTTCATTCAGTCATTTTACAGTGTACTGATTGAGTGGCTACACGAGCCAGACTCTGGAAGTGCCCTTGTTCAAGGGGGGAGGGGTTGCAGGGGAGCCCCTGGCCTACCCACCTGCCCCTGTTGCCCTGCAGCTGCCCTACTTAATTGATGGGGCTCACAAGATCACCCAGAGCAACGCCATCCTTCGCTACATTGCTCGCAAACACAACCTCTGTGAGTGGGGCTGGGTGGGGATGCAGGGGAACAGGTGACATGCCCCTGGGGATGCCTGGGTGGGATGCAGAGGGTGAGTCTCTTGTTATGTGGGCCTCAGGTGGGGAGACGGAAGAGGAGAAGATTCGTGTGGACATTTTGGAGAATGAGGTTATGGACACCCGCATATACTTTGCCAGGATCTGCTACAGCCCTGATTTTGTGAGTCTCCTACCTGTGGGCTGAGATGGACAGGGTGTTTTAGGGAGAGTGGACTTTTTGTGCCATCTACCTTGGTCTCCTTTGCCATTTGAATCCCAAGGCGCTGCTGATTCTGCAAATCATTCTCTGTACTTTCACCAGAATGACCCTTATAATTTATTTTTTATTTATTTTTATTTTTATTTATTTACTTATTTTTTGACCCATATAATTTAATGCATCAGATGAGTACTGTGACTCAGTATCCAGGGTGGAAATTCAGTTCCTAGATAGTGTGTTTACCTTGTTAGCTCAGCAATGTCTTCCTGACACCCCCAGACCTGAGCACATTTGCCCAGCAGGCAGCACAGGGGCAGACCCAGGGCTTTGTACTCCCTCTCCTTCCTCTCAGTCTCTCAAATTCTACATCTTTCCAGAAACTACTCGAGTGTCCACTCCTACCTATCACCTGCCAAGTAGAAGGCGATAGACCGTGTCTCCCTAGGCCATTTCAGTTGTGTGCTTCTTTGCCTCTGCCCGCCATCTGAGTGCAGAGCGCTGCTGGGTTCTCACAGACACCTGGGTGTGACCTCTGGGAGGGCGTTTGGAGAGGAGCCGTGGCAGATTCAGGGACAGTGAGGTGGTGCTCTCTGCCTTCCACAGTCTCTCACAGGTGGGCGGTGGGACCCAGGAGGACTCTGCTGAGCACAGCTTCGCTAAATCATAGCCTGGACAGTGACTCGGCTCTGGTGGGGGGGACACAGCTGCTCACCCCCGGCAGCTGGGATCATGCACGGCCCAGGGGAGACCGGCCTGTCTGCCCGGGGGGCCTGTGTCTGAGGTGGTGACGGCTGTTCTGTGTCTCAGGAGAAACTGAAGCCTGAGTACGTGAAGGCAATCCCTGACAAGATGAAGCTCTACTCACAGTTTCTGGGGAAGAGGCCTTGGTTTGCAGGGGAGAAGGTAAGGGGAAGGCTATGGGCGATGGGAGGCTGTCATTTTGCCCAGGTTCAGAGTTAGGTGCTCATTCCTTCTTTGCCTTTCTTTAGCTCACCTACGTGGATTTCCTGGTTTACGACATCCTTGACCTGCACCGCATATTTGAGCCCACTTCCCTGGACGCGTTCCTGAACCTGAAGGAGTTCATGGCTCGCTTTGAGGTGATTCTCGACCCTCTTTACTAGTTATGGGTCTCTTGTCTTCTCTCTTTTCTCCAAGGCTTTCTTAGCTTTACAGCTAAAATAAAGAAAAAGAAGTAGGATTTATAGAGGATTTGGTTATGCCAGGACCCATGCTCACATCTTACGTATAGTGTGTGAAATGCAGTCTTTACAACATTTCTACACGGCAGAGGAATTATTGCCTGCATACTACAGGTTAGAGCAATGAGGCAGAAAGGCTAAGTCATTTGCAGAGTGTGTCAGGGGCAGTGAGGCTGTCCTGGGCTCCCAGGTAGCGGCTGGTTGGGGTGGGCAGCAGTGAGTGGCTTTCCCTTTCCTGGGCCAGTTGGTACACCTTGGATCTATTTATGCTGGGCTCTGCGGCTCAGGATGGCGTGAATGAAGCCGATGTTCGGGGGTGTGTACGGAGCTGGCATTAGTAGAGCAGAGCCATGGTGGGGATGATACTACGTAGGAAGGACACAGACGGCATTTACTCTGCATCTCCAGGCAGCTTTGCAGCCACCCGATCCCTGTTGGGAGCCACCCTGAGATCCCCAGGAATGTAGTTGGTCCTGGGTGTGCAGGCCTAGGTGGGTGCCCCCGTGGAAGGAGACCACCTTGCGTCTTCTGTGGTGGGCGCCTTCCTTCCCTCCCTGACTCCCTTCCCTTCTTCTTTTCCATTAGTGAAGCTTCCGTGTCAGAGGCGGGCAGTCCGTTTATTTTAAGTCCTGTTGGCCGATCCAATCTTCCCCTGGGGTGTGAGGCACCGTGCCAGGCACAGTGGGGATGCAAGGGTGAGCCGGGCCTGGGGCCACCATCCTGGGGCTCAGAGCACTTGGAGAGCTAGAGGAGCACCCCGCCGTGTGGTGTGTGTGCTGTGCTGCCAGCTGGGTGCTGGAGGAGCACAGCCTGGACCTCACCCGATGTCACTGGCTGGAGGGCTTCGGGTGTGCTTTGTGAGCCATGGGCGGCTTTGAGGCATTTGTCCAGCAGGACTTTCAGCCTGCAGTCTGAGTCTCTTCCCCATTCCTCATCCAGAGATCTGCTTTCTCAGCTGGTCCTTATCAGCCCTGGCTTGGGCTTGGGTGACTGGCCTTGGGGACTGTGCCAGAGCTCCGGGGACTGGCTGGCAGGAGGGACAGAGGACATCCGTGGGCTGCAGTGTGTGGCCTGCTGGGTACAGGCAGTCCCAGGATCTTGAGTCCTTTAGAACCCACTGGGCCCTCCGTGTGCTGGGAAGGAGGGCCTCAGACAGCCCTGAGTGTCCTGTGCCCACTGGCTGCAGCAGCACTAGGGAGGAGGTAGTGGTGCCCATGACATTGGCCTCAGCTACCAGGCCAAGCAGTTGGATCTTCTTCTTTCTGAGGCGTAAATAGAGTCTGGCCTGGGCTGGTTTTCATGCTCCCCAGCCTCTCCTCTTTGCTCCAGATTTTGCTGAGTCACTGGGTGAGGTCTGGGCTCTCCTGCAAGCTGTGTGGCACATTCTGAGCGCCCCTGTTCTGCTGGGATTCCGTGTGTGTCAAACCCTGAGATGCCAGGAGCCTCCCTCTGCACTTGGGGATGTTTGTATGACAGGGAGGGATAGGGCCTCCTGAGAGGGTGGAGGAGGGAGAGGAGGAGGGGGGAGGCAGAAAGAGCTCAGCTCTGGAAAGAGAGCCAGCTGCCCTCCAGCCCTTCCCACCTGCTAGCCTTGGGAGCCTGAGGAGGCCGCTGCAGCCCCTGTGCCTGTTTGCCTTCTGCTGTAGGGAGATAGTAGGACCTGTCTTGTAGGGTGGTTGATGGGGGTCCTTTACCTGTACTGTCATCTCTGGTGGATTGAAAGCACCCAGTGCAGGGACAGTCTCCAGATGTGGTAACTCTTTGAGATGTCACAGTAGTTAGAGGTTGCTGGAGAGGTGAATTAGGAGATCTGCAGACCCCAGGTTGATTGTCTGTAATCTCAATACCGGATGTCACAAGGAATATTCCTCACCTCAGGTTGCTCAGTAGGTCAGCAGACCTGAAATCTGACATGTCTTTCTCCACCCTCAGGGCTTGAAGAACATATCTGCCTACATGAAGTCCAGCCGCTTCGTCCCAGGCCCTCTGTTTCTAAAGATTGCCATGTGGGGCAACAAGTAGGGGGGGCATAGGAGGAGATGCCAGCAAGGAGCTGGAGCTGTGCTTGCTCCATGTACCAGAACAGGTGTCCTGCTTTTTCCCCTTTGTTACATTTTTTTTTGTCCCCATGAAATACCTATTGACTCCTTTTTCTCCTTCCCAACCCTATTTTCCTCAATGGCCCTTGACGTCAGCTATCCACTTCAGCAATTTTCCTCCTCCCCCAGTGTTACCCCTCCTACGCTAAAGCCAACCAGATCATTCTTCCCTCGGTGCTTGTGCCACTTGCAGGAACTGGCCTGGACTTCTGGCCTGCAGAGCCTGCCCCTGAGCTCTGGAGCACTGCCCTGAAGCCTGGTGTGACCTGGTGTGCCCATGTTGCTCCCCCGGGGTGGTCCCTGCCCAGCCCTGCTAATCCCCAGTAAAGCCTTGAGCACTATGACCTGGCTTGTGTTCTTCCTTTCTGGCCTTTGGATTCAGGACTGACCATGTTTGGGAACATGAGAGTTCCCTTTTCTGGCGTCTGTTGTATCAGCTCAGTGGATTGGGATGTGTGTGTGGTGCCAAGAAAGGGGACACATAGGTTTTTTTTTTTTTTAAAGATTTAATTTATTTATTCATAGAGACACAGAGAGAGAGAGAGAGAGAGAGGCAGAGACACAGGCAGAGGGAGAAGCAGGCTCCGTGCAGAGAGCCTGACATGGGACTCGATCCAGGGTCTCCAGGATCACGCCCTGGGCTGCAGGCGGCACTAAACCGCTGCGCCACCGGGGCTGCCCGGGACACATAGGATTTTAAGGATTCTTGCTCATTTCTACCCACTTCATACACTGCTGAGCCTCAGCCTGGGGTCTTATAGAAAGAGGGAGGCCCTTTTGTGCCTGAGTCCCTCCTTAATGCAGCATTCATGGGGTGCCGCCTATAAGCTTGCAGAAAGCACTCTGTGTCGTGATCTGGGGGCCCTGGGGGCTTGAGGAGTCCACTGCAGAGGACATACTGTCACCCCTTCCTGGGTGCTTTCCCTGCTTTGGCTACCTTTCCTTCATGCTCAGATAACTGTGGAAAGTGAAGTGAAATGTAATGACTTCTTTTCAGGGGTTTTCAAAAGCAGCTGGGAGGCTATTAAGGAGATGGACCTAATGCTCATCCTCATTAATGAAACCGTGAACTTTGAACCGGACAAATTGCAACTATTCCAAGAACTCTGCCGAAATACCTGCAACTTTCTTGAATTAAGAAATCTTGCTCAGTATTAGCCTTAGCAAACCAATTATATTCGGCCAAGGTTAGTTTTCTGCCACCAACACCAATCACAATTCTTTGTAAACAATACATACAAATCTTTTCTTTTTTAATGATTTATTTATTGTAGAGTGTGTGTGCTTGTGTGCACGAGTGCGTGTGCGAGTTGGGGCAGGGGCAGAGGGGCAGCAGACTCCCTGCTGAGCATGTGTGGTCCCATAACCACAGGGGGTCAATCTCACCACTATGAGATCTTGACCTGAGCCAAAATCAGGAGCTAGATACTCAACCAACTGAGTCACCTAGGCACCCTGATACAAGTGTCTTTTAAAACCTTTGACTTTTGTTCTCTAGGGGAACACAGTTTGGGTTGCTACCCAAATCTGTGCTCCCTCAGTTACAATTCTGAGACCCTAAATACGTGCTTTTGCTTTATTTCAGCTCTGCCAGTGGTCAACGTACATATCTCAATAGAATAAGAAGGGCTAAGAATAAAAAGGAAAGATGTAATAGAAACTAGGAGGGGCGTTAAGTTAAAAGATAAGCAGAACAAAAATATTAGATCATAGTAAAATAGATCTAGAACAGGAGTTGGCACATGTTTTCTGTAAGGTGCTAAATAGTGCATAGTTTTGGCTTTGTGGGCCACATCTCAGTCACAGTTAACCTCAGTTCTTTTGTAGTCTGTTTGCGAGCTCCTTGGAAGCTTCCTGGGTGTAATCTGAGCCCTTTCCCTGTACTAGGAGGGCAGGGAGGGACAGAAGAGGCAGGTCTCTCCAGTTTGGTAGGTGGGAGGTTACCCAAGCATGGGAACGGATCATACGAGGCTTGTCTTGGGTGGCCGCAAGATGAGTAGATCTGCACACCCGCCTGGCAAATCATAAGTTTATATAGAGGCCTTAACTGGGTTCAGTCATGTGTACTGTCCAGATGGTCTCAACATCACATCACTATCTGAAGACTCTGTCCTTGCGACAGCTTTTGGGAGCAGGGAAAGCAACGGAATGTACCTTCCAGGGACAGGGAATGAGGAGATTCTGATTGCTGGGGTCCAGGTCAGGGGCCAACCAGAGGCCACATTTTCTGGATGACTGCCCCAACCCTGTGTAAAAGCAGCCATGGGCAATACAGAAATGAGTGAGTGGGGATGTAGTCCAAGAAAATTCAAAAACAGGTGGCTATAGTTTCCAAACTTCTCTATAGAAACAGTTGACTCCTGATCCAGAAGCTTAAATTAGCTATATGGAAGTTTAAATGTGAAATTTGAAATAAGAAAGGTGATTACCAGGGCACCTGGCTAGCTTAGTGGGAAGAAAATGTGACTCTTGATATCAGGGTCATGAGTCCAAGCCCCATTTTGGGGGCAGAGTTTAGAAAGAAAAGGAAGGAAAGAAGGAAGGGAGGGATAGAGGGAGGGAATGGGGAGGGAGGGAGGAGGAAAGGACAGAGGGGTGATTAGCAAAGAATAGAGGGACGATGTGATAGAGATAATTGCAAACAAAAACAATTTTCTAAACGTGTGGCCAAAATCATAAAAGGTAAAATAGTATATTTTAAAGTCTGGGGGTAGAAGTAGTAGAATGTATGTACTTCAAACTGAGGCAACCAGAAAAGATGATCTTCCTGTGACTAGGATCTAGCTGAGGTCCTAAGAAACACAAGATCTTTATTTAAAAAAAAAAAAAAAAAAAAAAGATCTTTATTTTTGATAAACCTGAGGCTCCTTGCCGCAGAAACAGGAAAATGATTTATTAGAGGTATCAGGTTGCTCACGGAATCCCTGAGAGGAGCAGTGAGTTGGCCTTGGAAGCTGGGCAGCCAGGAGGTGTGGCTAACCACATGTGAGAACATTCTAGAGAAAGCCCCACAGCCATTGTGGGCCGCAGACTCCACAGCTCCTACCCCTGCCACGTGGCACCAGATGCCAATGCCTCTCACCATTGCTGCCTCGAAACCCCGATCCCTTCCACTCCTGTCCTTGCCAGAAAAGGAATTTTCAGAGCCTGCTTCTTTATTTTTTATTTATTTTAAAAAAGATTTTATTTGTTTATTCATGAGAAACAAAGAGAGACAGAGACAGAAGCAGGCTGAGTCCAATGTGGGCCTCGATCCCAGGACTCCAGGATAATGCCCTGAGCCAGAGACAGACGCTCAACAGCTCAACCGCTCGCTGAGCCACCCAGGAATCCCAGAGCCTGATTTTTAGAATTGAAGTCTTGCACTCCTGTGCACAATGACCAGAGCCCGGGTCACAGGCCTGTGCCTCAGCCTCAGGGGGCTGGAAAAACAATTGGATTAATTAGGATTAAGTTCTGCTGGATGTAACTAAATAGTAACAGTGGCTTAAATGGGCAGATGTTTATTTCTCATTGAAAAAAAGACCTGGAGGTAAACACTCGTTAACGTTGGCTTCATGGTAGCCTTAGTGACCTAGTTTAACTTTATGCTCCATCATTCTCAGTATGCGGTACCCATTCTTTATGTCACCATGGCCCCAAGTGACTGCTAGAGCCCCATCACATCTGCATTCCAAACAGCAAGGGAAAGAACGAGGAATGGGGGTTTCTCTTTTCGTCTTGAGGAAACTTTCTGGAAGTAAAGTAGAACACTTCCATTTATACCTCCTTGGCCAGAATTTAATCAGATTGGAAATGACATCTTTTGCCTGAGAAGTAATGTGCCCGGCAGTCACGGAGGGTCGTGACAGCAGAAGCTGGGGAGATGGATCTCAAGAGTGAACTAGCAGTCACGACTTTGGGGAGGTAGGGCTTAAAACATAAGAAATTCCCCACCTCTAGGTGCCTAAGATAAACACCTTTCTTCTTTCTTCTTCTTCTCTTTTTTTTTTTTTTTTTTTTTTAGATTTTATTCATTTATTCATGAGAGACACAGAGGGAGAGGCAGAGACACAGGCAGAGGGAGAAGCAGGCTCTCCGCGGGGAGCCCCTTGCAGGGACTCGATCCCAGGAACCTGGAATCACACCCTGAGCTGAAGGCAGATGCTCAACCACTGAGCCACCCAGGTGTCCCAGATAAACACTTTCTTTTCCATATGTGCATTTCCAAGCAATAGCCACCACCATAAAATGCTCCTGCCTAACGTAATGCAACCATCCCTGATACAAACAAAAACACATTTTACCCCAAACAGGAACAACTCAGGATCATCAAGTACTGCATCCAGTTCCAAGCTGGAGATCTCTGAGAAATGTTCACTGATATTTTGAAAATGACGGTCGGAAGTGTAATGCCAATGACCTCCAATTCGCCCTATGTAAAATAGTAAAGGAATGGGAGGCAGGAAAAAGGGAAATGAGATGAGCTCAATAATGTAGTAGAAAGTAACCTGCACTCAGATCTGCAGATAAGCCATTTTGCACTTATTTATATCTTGCATTTATTTAATTGCCCTTCTTTGTTGAGATTCCAAAGAGATGTTGCATAATAAGGCTTTTATACTTGGGTATCAACAGCGTAGAGGTATTCCCGATTGGCTTTTTCTGTCTCCATCCCTCTGATAACCACACTTCCAGGTTCACTGTCATCCCACTTTGTTAGCCTACATTTTCCTAACTCAGGTGACATGATGAACAAAATCTTTATTGAAGGCAGATAGATACACAGAGACCAGCCGGCTGCTACGTCATGACTCAAGACCTGGGAAGCAGAGGATAAGAAGGGCCAATCCTTGTGGGTTCCAGAACAACTCTTCCTGTAGTGCTAATTGCTACATTCCTAGTTAACCAGATCTGGCTTTTCCCAACAGACTTCACTTTGTGAGGTAGCCCCAACAATTTCCCAAAAAAGCACAGTTCCATCAAAAACACCCAGAGTCCGCATACCCTGTGTTTCCCACATTCTTCCCCATTCTCTTCCCATTTGAAACATAATTTTGGAAGGAAGCAGATATGGCTTCAGCCATAGTTTTTTTTTTTTTTCTTCTTTTTTTTAAAGGTTTTATTTATTTATTTATTTATTTATTTATTTATTTATTCATTCATTCATTCATTCATTCATTCATTCGCAACACACAGAGAAAGGCAGAGACCCAGGTTCCCTGCGGGGAGCCTGATGCTGGACTCGATCCCAGGACCTTGGGATCACGCCCTGAGCCGAAGGCAGAAGCTCAACCACTGAGCCACCTGGGTGCCCCTTCAGTCACAGTTTTTTGTTTGTTTTTTTTTAATCTGTTAGTGCAATTTGGAAACATTATACCATAGAAGATGAAATACAGGCCTGTTCTAATTGTCCTTCAGGCCTCTACCAACCGGAACGTTACCCTGTTTCCTTTAATCCTATCCTCCGCACCACTGAAAACACTCCCTGCTAATAACCTTCAGTTGGCCCTCTGTCTCCATGTGGGGCAACATGGCAGCACCTATTCACTTGAAATTCAAATAAACACATATTCAGTTAATCTTTTCTTCTGGATTAAATCCCATGTGAGCCACCTGTAATTCTTTCCATTGAAAATGCCAAAAGAATGCTGACAGCCTTTCCCTGTTGGCTTTTAGAAATGTTCCATTCCAAACTGGCCTAAGCAAGGAACAAGCGAGACTCCGAAATCCTAAAACCCACTCCGCATGCTTGGAGTTCTTTGTTGGTCCTCAGGACCTCTCTGGACCTGAACCTGAACTTCTGTCCTGACTTTAAGCACTTCTACCTGAACCATCTCCCAAACAGAGGAGAATTTGAGAAAGTTTTCCGAGAGCATTAAGCACTTATTTGAAGCAAACCCTTTTTCTCCTTCCAATTCTCATCAGAACAAAGTGGAATCATGCAATAGTGAGTACCTGCTTTGTGCTGGGCTCTATACAAGCACTAGATATAAAAATTTGCTTAAGACTCCATCCCTGGGCAGCCTTCAGTCCAGGGTGACCCGGGATTGAGTCCCATGTCAGGCTCCCTGCATGGAGCCTGTTCCCCCCTCTGCCTGTGTCTCTGCCTCTCTCTCTGATATAAATAAATATATCATGAATAAATAAATAAAATCTTTTTTTTTTTTTTTAAAGACACAGTTCCTGATGGGGCACCTGGGTGGCTCAGGGGTTGAGCATCTGCCTTTGGCTCAGGGCATGATCCTGGGGTCCGAGTAGGGAACTGCCACTTCTGAGTCTCTGCCTCTTTCTCTGTGTCTCTCATGAATAAATAAAATCTTAAAAAAAAAAAAAAAAGACACAGTCCCTGCTCTCAGACAACTTCTAGTTTAATGGCAGAGACAGACATTTAAACAAGCAAATAGTTCAGTGCAGTAAGTTGATGGAAGAAAACATTTTTTTTTTTTTTTGGAAGAAAACATTTAATCCTAAGGGAATAAAGATTTAAAATAAATGCATTTAAATTTGCCTGGGGGGAGATGGACAAATGTCAGTTCTAAGCTAAATCTCAGTGGTTTATACATGTTTATTTCTTACTCATGCTTCATGTCAGATGTGGTCAACAGGAGCCCTGCGTTTTGCAGTCTGTCTGACTGGTGGAGACTCAGGTTGACACCTGCTCACAGTCATCACAATGGTAGGAAGTGGGTATGGAAACTCACATCCTGGCTCTTAACGCTTCTGCCTGGAAAATGGGTGTAATTTCTCCTCATGTTTCATTGACCAAAGCAAGTCATGGAGCTGCACTTAATTTCAAGAGGGTGGTGAAACTTTCCTAAAAGGAAAATGATCACAAATCTTTGGTGACCATCACTAACCATTTTCATGGGGGTTATCAGTTGTGGCCTCCCAGAGGCAGTGACTTGTGAGCTTACCTTAGAAGACGCATGGGCATGATTAGGCAGGCAGGGCTGGAGCAAAAGCAGTCTAGGCAGAGGGAACAGCAAGTATAAAGGCATGAAGATAAAAGAGAACACGGTACTTTTGGATAATTCATATTTACACATTTATATAACATTGGTCTGTTCTGAGTGCTCTAGAAATATTGGGTTAATTCTCATAACAACCCAGTGAGGGAGGGTTCATTGATGGGAGAAGGCACTGAGGCACAGGAGGCCAGAGTGCACTGGGGCAGAGCCAGGATCTCTACCCAAGCAGCCTCCAAACTCCAGAGGGTGTGCTACTTCCTAGGGAATTCAGCAAGGCTGGCACCCAGGGCTCCAGGGCAGGGGCAGGCACAAGCCCAGAGATGTCACTGGAAAGGAAACAGAGGTGAGATTATGAAGGATAATTAAAGGAGGGGAGGGATGTGAGCACATTTCCGCATTAGAGAAATCACTGGCTAATGGTCAATTCCTTTTCTCTTCCTTACTGTCCATCTGAACTCCCTAAATCCATGTTGTTCGTGGGGCTCATTGATCCACCCAGTCCTGCAGATGAAGGATAAGGAATGTGCAATTTCTGTGCAAAGTCCAGACATTCTCACAGGCCCTCAAGCTAGCTTTGAAGGCAGATCCATGTCCATACCCATCAATGTCCCCTAGTCCACTCGGCCCATCAATGAAATGATTCTATGACTCATTTTTCTTTAATCACATAAGCTATTTCCTTCTATTTTCTTTTTTTAAGATTTTATTTATTCATTCATGAGAGACACGGAGAGAGGCAGAGACCCAGACAGAGGGAGAAGCAGGGTCCATGCAGGGAACCCGATGCGGGACTCGATCCCAGGACTCCAAGGATCATGACCTGAGCTGAAGGCAGGCACTCAACCGCTGAGCCACCCGGGGCCCCAGAAGGGAGAGATTTAAAAAGCACGGACTGGGGCACCTGAGTGGCTCAGCAGCTGAGCGCCTGCCTTTGGCTCAGGTCATGATCCTGGGGTTCTGGGATCGTGTCCCGCATGGCACTTCCTGCATGGACCCTGCTTCTCCCTCTGCCTGGGTCTCTGTCTCTCTCCATGTCTCTCATGAATAAATAAAATCTTTAGAAAAAAAAAATCCCTCCCTTCTGACTTCCTCGTTGCTGTCTTCCGTCATCTCTCTGTCCCAGGAATTTTCTCTCAGAGGACTGCAGGGCCAATTTCCTGTTTTCTTGCCTTCTTCCCTGTGGTGAACAGACAGTCCCCCATAATCCCATCCTCTCCCCTTGAGTGTGGGTGGGACTGGTGATTTGCTTCTAATAGAGGACCCCAAAGGTGGTGGGATGTTTTTCCATGATTACATTACATAGGGCTGTAGTATCTGACTCCCCAGGAGACTTTCCCCTTTGTTGGTATTGATGAAGCAAGAAGCCCCCTTTTCAAGGAACCGAGGGTGGCCCCAGCTGACAGCCAGCAAGAACCTAAAGCCTTCTCTCTGTCCAACAGGTCACAAGGAACTAAATTCTATTGGCAGTCTTGTGTCTCAGAAGCAGATCTTTCTCCAGTTGAGCCTTAGGATGAGATCATAGCCCTGGCTGACACATGGACTGTGGGTTTCAGATGAGCCCCTGAAGCAGAAGACCCTGTAAGAGATGTGCCCAGACTCCTAACCCACAGAAACTATGGGATAGTGTGTGTGGTTTTAAGCTGCTAAATTGGTGGTAAGATTGTTACACAGCAATAACTCATACATTCCCTTTCTGACTTCTGGCCACATCCTCTGTCTAGTTAGAGAGGCATTCTCAGCTCCTCTGGCCTTCCCTAAATCCACAAAGCCTTTCCTTCCCCTAGGGCACACTTTACTCACTCACACTATTGAAATTCATGCAATAAACAATCTCTAGCTTTGTACCTCTTCTGGCCGTTGCCTCCCCATACCCAAAATATGGCCCTAGATATCTAACTACTGTCACGAGGGGTGGCAACACGTGGCAGGTGAACCACCTGCTTAAAACTTTGTGTCTAATATCTTCTGAGGTCGTCCTCCTGATATCACCTGGCCATTTAGATCCTCTGTCTTTCCCTCCCTAGAGAGATCTTTGCCTTCTGGTCTACCGGGGAAAGCAATCTGGCCCTCAAGTCCCTGTTTAAGGCTGGAAACTACTCAAATGGAGCTCTGCAAATGGAGCTGGTGCCAATTCAGTCATAGGAGTTCACTTCCTCTTGGTTTGCTTTTTCTTTTTCTTTTCTTTTTTTTTTTTTTTGGTTTGCTTTTTCTTAAAGCTAGTTTCTCTTACACAGAAATACTTGAATACACTCCCCTCATTTTTTAAAAAAGATTTTATTTATTCGTGAGAGACAGTCAGAGGGAGGTGGACTTCCCTATGGGAAGCCTGATATGGGACTCAATCTGGGACCCCAGGATCACAACCTGAGCCAAAGGCAGACATTCAACCACTGAGCCACCCAGACGCCCTGAAATTCAGCCTTTTAAAATGGACATTTCAGTACAGATGGTCCCCAGTGCACAATGGTTCTAGAAAAATAGAGAGAAATCCTTAGCCCTATCTCTAAAATCCCCATTCATCCTGAAGCCTGGGCCTCTCTCCCATTTGCCTGAATAAGCATGGTTCAGTGTGTCCTCCCAGATCGATCGATCGATGTTTCTTTCTTTTTCTTCTTTTCCTTTTTTTTCTTTCTTTTCTTTCTCTTTTTTTCTTTCTAGAGAGTGAGCACAAGCAGGAGGGGCAGAGGGAGAGGGAGAGAAAATCTCAAGCAGACTCTATGCTGGGTGCACAGCCGGATGCGGAGCTTGATCTCACAACCCCGAGGTCACAACTTGAGCTGAAACCACAAATTGGATGCTTAATCAACTGTGTCACCCAGGAGACCTCCTCCAGTTGTTTTTCTAGCCATTCAATACATAAATGTATCTGATGAAAATGCCTACCTCGTGGTTTCCTTCTTTAAAACATAAAAGGTATTTTACTGTACATGCTCATCTGCAATCTAATTTGCAGAAAATTCACCAATGTGTCTTGGATCTTTCCACATTAGTTCACACAGTTAAATCTCATTCTTTTGTTGCTTTATGGTATTCCACAGTACTGATGGGCACGGACAGGATTTTCACCTGGTCTCACAAACAATACCACAATCTTAGTTATATAGCTTAGGTACATGGGGTAGTTTTCACCAGGACAGAAATTGTTGGGTTAAAGGACATGATTTGATTTTTAGAAGATATTAGCAAACTGTCCTCCAATATAAGTATACCGATTTATAAGCTCACTGGCAGGAAATGCCAACACTTCACAAACTTCTTTTTGTTCACCTGCTAGATAGAAAATGGTCTTTTGCTGTTGTAATCTGCAGTTTTTGGATTATAAACATCTGTTTAACATTTTTTTTGGCCATAACTATTTCTCTAAATCATGTGTTCATGTCCATTTTCTTTTTTTCCTTTTTGTTTGTCCATAAGTCTTAATTATTTATAGGAGTTCTTTCTGTAGTCTTTATGTTGGGACTTCTTGTCAGTTTTGTCCTTTTGTCTCGTTTGCCATCTTGCCATTCAATTTTGTGTATTTGTGCCTTTGTACTAGAAAATTCTTAAATCTGATTAACTGTTCAACTTATAAATCTTTCCCTTCATGGCTTTTAAAAAAATATTTATTCATGAGAGACATATAAAGGCAGAGACATAGGCAGAGGGAGAAGCAGGCTCCCTATAGGGAGCCTGATGCAGGACTCGACCCCAGGACCCCGGATCACGACCTGAGCCAAAGGCAGATGCTCAACCACTGAGCTACCCAGGTATACCTATGGTTTTTTGTTTTTAGGTCTCATTTAGAGAAACCTATCATAAAATCACAAATATTCTGTTTTCATTAATACTTCTACAGCTTTAATATTGGGCCTTAAGTTGTAGATGAGCTAGTTTTAGTGAATAGTGTGAGGTAAGGTTCTATTATTATAGATTTTTAGTGAGCGAGCGAGAGTGCACAAGCCCCAACATATGGCTCAATCCCATGACCTGGAGATCATGACCTGAGTCAAAACAAGAGTTGGATGCCTAACCAACTGAGCCACCCAGGTGCCCCATTATTGTTTTTTTAAAAGATTTTATTTATTCATGAGAGACACAGACAGAGGGAGAGAGGCAGAGACCCAGGCAGAGGGAGAAGTAGGCTCCATGCAGGAGCCCGACGTGGGACTTGATTCCAGGACTCCAGGATCAGGCCCTGGGCCAAAAGGAGATGCTCAACTGCTGAGCCACCCAGGGATCCCCCCCATCTTTTTTTTTTTTTTTTAAAGATTTTATTTATTCCTGAGACACACACAGAGAGACGGGCAGAGACACAGGAAGAGGGAGAAGCAGGCTCCATGCAGGAGCCCAATGCCCCATTATTATTTTTTTCCCCACTATTATTTTTAATTGGTAACTGATACAATCCCATTTATTGGTTAGTCCACCAGTTTGAAAGTCCATCTTTATCATACTACATTCCCGTGTAAAAGGATCCATTTCTGAACTCAGTTCTGTAAAATCGACAGTTCCATATAGTTTTGCTTGGTATCTACACCACCTCTTCATAGGGCTTCAGTCCCATTTAATGTATCTGTCCTCTACAACTGTACAATATCACCTTTGTTTTTAGTGCTTGGACAAGAACCTCTAGCTTTGAACACAGTTGAGATGTAGGGGGATTGTCAGTGTTACAGTGACTGTATTCACATCTTGGACATTTTCCATATATCCTTACTCTCCCCTGGCCTTTAGTCCCAAGAGAAATCCAGCTAGACACCAGTAGCCTAAACGCTATTTATTGAAAAGAGCAGAGAAGAGAGAGTACAGGCTCCCTAGGCACAGGATGGAATAAAACAAGCAGATCAAGTCCACCTCCTGCTCAACATATTCTCTTATTGCCCCACAGGGCCATCTTGTTGTTGATGGGCATCTTCAGGAAGCGGTCAGACTGCATGTAGTTAGCTATCTTCTCCAAAGCCTGAAGGGAAAGCACACCAAACCTGATACTCTAACCCAGTCCAAAAGACCCATGCCGAACCAGTGACACTCACATACTGCCTGCCTCTATACCATCCCCCCTTCCTCCCTCCACTACCATTTCATGTAGACAGTGCTTTAGGGTGTAGAAGCCGAGGCCTTTTCTCAAGACTCGTAGGTTTAGAAGTGTACCACCACTGATCCCTTTACACAAACGCTGGTGTTGAGAATCTACCACAGTGGGGTCCCTTGGGAACCAGGAGAGCCTGCGAGTGTTTCTGTACAGGAAAAGTGTAGGGAGCATCACCTCAAAACGGCACATGAAAGCCTTCAGATTTGGAAATTCATCCAGGCACTTGGGCTCAAACATACGGTTCTGATCCAAGACATCATAAGTGAGGAAATCCACAAAGGTGAGCTAGAAGAACAGTAAGATGGTCAGGTCTGCAGAGATCCTTAATCCTGGGAGATAGAAAGGCATCTTTCCTCTTTCCTTTCTTCCTACCTTTTCTCCTGCAAACCAGGAGAATTTCCCCAGGAACAAGGAGAACTGTTTCAGTTGTCCAGGTAGCTGTTCCAAGTACCGAGGCTTCAGTTTTTCCTGGGAGAGAAGGATAAAGAGAGTAAGAGCACAGCTGTCAGCGTCTTCAGAGCTAGTCAGGGCATGGGCCAGTGGGGGACACTCAGTGGTCCCTTCTCCGTGTGCCTCCCTCTTACTGCCTGCAGTAGGGGTGGCAGGACAGAAAGGGGGAGGGGCCAACACCAGAGTCCTATAACAAATGGACCCCCCCAGCCCCCCCCTCCCTGCCATAAAACAGTTCTTTCCTATTCTGCAGATCTGCAGACTGGGTTGGTGGGAAAGCAGAAGTGGCAGGAAGCAGCGGATGAACCCCTGGGTTCTCAACACTCCTTCTCCTCGATGCCTGCTTGCTAAGGAAACTCACAAGGTCAGGACTGTAGCACAGTTGTACCAGCTGTATGCGGAAATCCATTATTTGGTTCTCCATGATGTCCACTCGAATTCTTTCTTCTTCAGTCTCACCACCTGTACGCCAAAAGATGAGAAATCACATTTGGAATGATCCACTTCCAGGAAAACTGCCAGCCTGGCCTCCCTCCCTGGCCCTACGCCACTCACACATATTGTGCTTGCGAGCGATGTAGCGCAGGATAGCATTACTCTGGGTGATCTTGTTCTTACCATCCATGAGGTAGGGCAGCTGGAAGGAAAAGGACATGTCAGATGAACAACCAACTCTCTCTTGCCTCCCTGCCTCCCTCTCTCTCTCTCTCTCTCTCTCTCGGGGAACATGAGACTTGCAGGAAGTGAAAAGTAGAGAGAAGATGCTGTGCTAGGAGGAAGAAGAAAATATGTGGAATGTAGCAATTGGGTCCCCACCTGATTCTAGACCAGAGTTCTTAATCTCTCTGTGCATGTGTACGGGCATACCACAGACCCTTTGTCAGAATAAGATTTTTAAATGCATAAAGCAAATTACATGCTTTCGAAATTTATAAAACATCAAAGCAACAAAATCATAATCAAGTAATATGTGCCTATTGCATTAAATAACAAGGCAAGGCATACAACTATCATAATTTCAAAGTATGATGCGTGTAAATAATATTTTTGCACAGTATCTGCCACATATGTGATATGAAAATACTCAATTTCTACTAGTGACAAAGTCACAGCCATGGCTAATCAGCATCGTCACTTATTACCTAGATTCACAATAGAAGGGATTGTTAACTTTTTTAGTGGTTACTGTTAATGAAAACTTTTTCTCTCCATTCGAGTTCGGGCACCCTTGCTTTCTACTTCTCTTAGCCAGCTTCCGAGCCCCCATTCTCGGTGTCCCTAGCCCAGAGAGGAAAGCGGCACGGCTATACTGGACGGCCTTGCCGTCTGACCCCTCTTCTCCTGAGGCCACCTACGTTAGGAAAGTCCAGGTCGAGCTTGAATTTCACATCCAGCCATTGGCTTTTATCATAGTCCGGAGCTGAAAGAGAATGCGGGGCCCAACCTCCTTAGCAGCCCGCCTGAGGGGAGTGGAGAGATCTAGCACCTCGCACCCTGGGCCCCCAAGGGTGGCCTCTGCTCTCCGGGCCCACTCGGTGGGCCGCTCACACGGTGGGACCGCGGCTTGGAAGAGGCTGCATCTGTGCGTCCGGCGGGGGGCTCGGCGCTCCCGGGTGACTGGGGCCGCCTCGCACCCGCCTCAGGCGTGGGGCCCCTCTGGGCACAGCGACGGGGGGCGGGGGCTCGCGCGGGCCGCATTACCTTCCCCGCACGTGTACCGTCTCTCCTCATAGCAGGTATCCGTGAACTCCAGGAGCAGGCGGATGGCGTGCGCCAGCTGGGGCAGAAGACCCCGTCAGCGCCTGCGCGGCGCCCCCGCCCCGCCCCCAACGTCCCCTGCCCGCCTGGCATCCCGCCTCGCACGCAGCCGCGGCGCTCGTTAGGCCGCCCGCCGCCGCCCCGACATCGCCTCGGCGGCCGGCTGCCTCAGCTCCGCTCGGGGGCCGCCACCCTGTGGTCCGGTCGCGGGGCCCCTGCCTCCGCGACCCAGCGGCTCGGCCGTCGAGCCGGCACTCACCCCGCGAATATCCCAGTACCCCAGAACCATGTTCGACTTGGACAACGACATGGCGACGGCGCCTCCACTCCTTCGACGACTGGGAGTCGCCGGCGAACGGGCGGAGCTTTATACCCGACGCCAGTGGGCGGGGCCAACGCCGCGGCTCTGACCCCGCCCCCGCCGGCTCTGACCCCGCCTCCGCCGCCGGCCTCCGCTCGGTCCGCGAGCCCGCGGGCGGCCCCGGGGCTGCGGGCTCTGCGCTCCGCGGACTGGGACTGCGCGGGCGGCCGGCGGCCCGGCTGAGGGCCCTGGTGAACCCCGGACGGTGACGGCCTGGTCATAAGCACTTCTCCAGCCGGAGGGCTCGGCGCTGTAGACAAGCACCGAGAGGTGATAAAGGAACGGTTCAGCTTGCAGCGTCGGTGGCCCCGCTCCGCGCTCCCAGGGAAGCTCTGCTCTTACCGGGGTCACGATGGCTTCAGCAGTCTTGGAAGCACGGGTTCCCTCTCCGCCCGAGCACACGTTGTCCGTCTGTTAGCAAGTGACCTAAAAGAAACATTTCAAACTACAGATAAGAGTAAGGATCTCCCTACGTTCTGTTCTCACACCTCTGAAGCCTGCAACCTTGCACACAGTAAAAGCCTGAGATAAAGTTTGTGATTTTCTGAAATGTCCGTCATCGTGGTGATTTTGTGACTCTTGATGTAACAAGAAACCACATCTAACCCTGTAGTAAGCATTCCTTCTCAGGGGTACTCTCTTCTCTCTGCAGATAGTGTATCCCGGGCCGCTGTCCCGACTTGGGCTCCAATAAAACTCTCTCCCCCCGCCCCCTTTTCTCTTTCCTTTCCTTTTTCCTTTCCTTTTTCCTTTCCTTTCCTTTCTCTTTTTTTAAGCAGTTCTAAAAGGTTTGTTGTTAGGCGTTGGCAGTTCCTGGCGTAGCAGGCACAGTATCAGAGAAACTTATCTGAGAACAGTGGGGGCCTCCTGGAACTCGATGCTCGGACCCCTGTGCCCCTCTTGCCCCTCTGACTTCTCAGTGCTCACAGGTGTATCTGCCGAGGTCTCCTGGTATCCGGACTCGTCAATCAGTTGAAGCTCCTGACTTTTATTCTAGTGGCTAAAGACTACCTGGAGGGCAGCCCCGGTGGCGCAGCGGTTTAGCGCCGCCTGCAGCCCGGGGGGGTGATCCTGGAGACCCGGGATCGGGTCCCACGTCGGGCTCCCTGCGTGGAGCCTGCTTCTCCCTCTGCCTGTGTCTGCCTCTCTCTCTCTCTGAATAAATAAAATCATAAAAAAAAAAAGTCTACCTGGTAATGTTCTGTAGCTGGGAATAGCCCGGGGTGGGGGGGGAGTTCATGCGTTGGTTGTTTCACTTTGGCTTTATACTAATATCATTAAAGTTTGAATAAATTTTCTGGCTAGAAGTAGGAGAGACTAAACCGTTCAGTTCTGAAGAGAAGGGACACTTGTCCCTTCCAGCCAAAGCCAGTCCTGCTTTCAGGTGACTGAATAACTAGAAGAAGCGTCTGAGGATATTCCTCAAGCCCTGTTAGGGTCCCATCCATCTGGTAAGGTAATGGCTCCTCTGGGGTAGCAGACAGAAGGATTGCTCATCCACTGCTCCAGATCCCTCTTGGTGGTCTTAGAGCTTGCTGGGAAAAACTGAGACACCTAAGAGTGTATCACAGCTGTTGGGAAAGTGCCCCCCATGAATAGTACCCTCTTGATCCACCACACTTAATATCCTTAGATTTTATTCAAGCCTTATTCTAACAATAAAGCTGAAACTAAAAGAAATAGGAGAACCGTGCTTCAAAGGATAGAACAACTCCCAGAGAACCAGCAGCCACCCACAGAAACTCTGGCAGGCTATATGTATAGTACACATGAGCCTATACTTGCAAGTATGTACTTAAAAGGGAAAATTTAAGGATAATCTGAGTCTCACATGGCCCAAATAGGGTTCTTTCGACATGTCTGAATTAGTTTCTTGTGTGCACAGAGAAAGCCAGCTATAAGACTAATAACCAGAAATTAGGAAGTCATTTGGTTCAGTCAATGAAGTCCCTGGCTTTTGGGGAGGAACCAACAATTACAGAGGTGCTCTGGCTTCATTTGGTTTGTCTGTTGTTACAACTTTTGGTATCTTTGTACACAACCGACCTTGTTCTAATTGGAAGTGGAAAATAACTAATTAATAGATCTGTAAGTTTTAATGCCACCTTATAATTAGGTTGGTTTTAATAAAAGGGGAATATTTGGAAATTGGGTCTCTAATGTCCTCTCCACAAATAATAATGAAACATAGACTAAAAGCATTTGAATCATTGTTTGTGTACAGGTTTCCATGTGCATTGTAAACATAAGATATTTGCTCTACCTTCCAATGGTTTGCTAAAATTAATTTGTGGAAGAGCTCGATTTAATTGGTTTAAAGGCTAGCACTTGTAAAGATTGGGCATGCTAAAACTCAAAGGATAAAAACTCACCCAAATGCTTTTCAAGTTCACATGATCTGGGATAAAATTCTCCAAATTCAAATTTTTATGTTATTCCACAATAAAGACACATCACAGGAAGGGACCTAACTGATGATCCAAAGACATACGGATGAACAAAAATGTGAGACGACCCCTCTCTGAATGAGGATGAGGAGGACGAAGACAGGCCACCACTAGACATTCTAAATCCACCCCTGCTCTCCAAGCACAAGCGTCAGTGCCCAATCCACTGCCTGCTCCTCCATCTCTTCTAGAGGGCTGAAATGCAACGAGGCAGGAGATGGAGATTTTTTTTTTTAATGTTATTCCAAAACTTTAAATTTGCCTCCAGCCTTGCCAGCAGCACCCCTGCTTCCTTTGTCTCTGCCTCCTCCTGTTCCCTGGACCCCACCTGGCCAGCTCCTATGCCATCCCTGGTGCCTCTACCACCTTCTCCTCCTACCCTCACTATCAAGGAGGAAAAGGCACCCCAAGCTATTGGGCTACCTCCTTAAGGGCTTTATTCTAAGATTCCTATTCTAAAATAAACTGAAGCACCTCCCAAATCAACATGAAGGAGCCCAAGGACTCCCTTGAACTAAACCACTCACTTCAGATTTCCCCACAGAAGTCCAAAGGAAATTGACCATTGGGAAACAAACTGACTTTTCAGGGGATACAGATGTAATATATTCAGTATTAAAGCTAAACCAAGGCTGTTGGTTTAACTAAAATAAACATGCCTTTAGAGTTACCAATGTCAAATATTACACATATAACTCACTTTTGTTCTACTTGAATTTTATTTATTTATTTATTTATTTATTTATTTATTTATTTATTTTAAAGGATTTTATTTATTTATTCATGAGAGACACAGAGACAAGGCAGAGACATAGGGAGAGGGAGAAGCAGGCTACTCCCAGGGAGCCTAATGTGGGACTTGATCCCAGAACTCTGGGATCACACCCTGAGCCAAAGACAGATGCTCAACTGCTCAGTCACCCAGGAGCCCTCTACCTGACTTTTTAAAGTTTGTGTTATCTCTGTTTCAATCTCTTAGCTGGAGAGGACTTAAAATGTTGTTAATTTTGTATTTGTCACGAAGTTTTTATGGTTAATTGTTAAGAATAAGTAGGTCAAATAAATAAAAAGGTTTACAGATAAACTTTTAAATAGCTTCCAAACAAAACATTAAAAAAAAATAGCTTCCAAAAAATCATTGGTTACCCAAAACTTTGAAGTTTTGCTAAGTTAAATGATAAGTTTAAATTCGTTGAATATCTAATCTTATCCAAATAAGATGAAATACTAATACCACTGAATGTGTTTGTCTGCTTTTGGCTTCTTATTTAGAGAAATTAAAGATATTCGAGTTAGTTGGTAAACATGCTTTGTGCCTTATTGAAAGATTGTACTATGAAAAGAAAAAATGTTTAGAGAAATTATAAAATATATTCATAAATTTGCCAATCTAAAGAATTCTGAGATCATGACTCACAATTTGTTACTAATTAGTTTTCACAGGAGAATAAGTTTTCCAGAATTAGGATTCTGATAAATATGCCTGAGACTACTAGAAAATGATTTTAAAAAGCAACTCTGTATGTAGGAAAATATGAGGTATATTAGAATATATAAGGAATGAAAAAACATTTTTGTTGATGGAAAAGAAAATAATTTTATCCTGAAATGAGACTGGTTATTTAGAGAGGTAAAATGTAGGATGAAATCTAAATAAAAAAGAAAGTTGTAGAAGATTTGTGAAGGTGAATCCTTGAAAAAAAATTTTATGTGTGGTCAGGACTAAGATTGGAATAAAGTAATTTTAAAAGTATACTGATAAGGGGAGCCTGGGTGGTTCAGTCGGTTAAGTGTCTGCCTTCAGGTCAGGTCATGATCCTGGGGTCCTGGGATCAAGCCCTGAGTAAGGCTCTCTGCTCAGTGTAGACCCTGCTTGTATATGCGCTCTCTCTCTCTCTCTCTCTCTCTCTCTCCTTGTCAGAAAATAAAGTCTTAAAAAAAACCCTGATATAAAATTAAAATTTGGCTTTTCTCTCTGTTAATAAAAAGACAAAAGTTTCTTGGATTATTGGTCTGCTCTTGATAAGAAATTATAAACAAGGTGGTGGTTTTTCTTCCCTATTTG
Organism: Canis aureus; assembly: GCF_053574225.1. Classification (NCBI taxonomy): domain Eukaryota; kingdom Metazoa; phylum Chordata; class Mammalia; order Carnivora; family Canidae; genus Canis; species Canis aureus. Next base: position 35,453,500 of record NC_135618.1, read on the forward strand.
CCCAGAAAAACAAGGTTTCCATAGTTGTTTTTATCAGGTCTTTGCTTATTTAAAAAAAAAAAACTAAATCTTCTAAAAAAAAAAAAAAAAAAACTAACCAAACAAAAAAAAATCCCAAAACTAAATCTTCTCAATATTAAAGGAGCTAAGTTTTGCTAAGAACTATATATCCTAAAAAAAAAAGAACTATATATCCTTCCATAAAATCTCTTATGGCCACCTTAGTTAAGCCTGGAGGGCAGGCTTAAATATTAGTAATATTAGTAATATTAGTAATATTTAATTAAATATTAAATTTTGTAATAACCTATGATCCTATGTAGACACATGCTTTAAAACATTCTGAGGTTAGTTTTTTTTTTTAAATACACTTCCCAGAAATTCAAATCCTAAATGAAGTCTTTTTGGTATGTTAAGTTACTTAGAAAGCACTGTCAAACAAATAATGATAAATCTTAGGTTATAGTTTATGGATAAATGCTATAACTGTTCTAGAAGATATATGAAATTCCTAAAGTTTTACTATGTCCTGGGTTAGATCATCACTTGATATTATGATTTTTGAAATGTTATATATCAGAAATAACTGGATTTCCTTGCCAGCTATATTATAATGAACTCATATCAGATTTTTAATCATGTTCATTTTTTTTAAAATTTTCGTTTATTTATGATAGGCACACAGTGAGAGAGAGAGAGAGAGAGGCAGAGACACAGGCAGAGAGAGAAGCAGGCTCCATGCACTGGGAGCCCGACGTGGGAATCGATCCCGGGTCTCCAGGATCGCGCCCTGGGCCAAAGGCAGGGGCCAAACCGCTGCGCCACCCAGGGATCCCTCATGTTCATTTTTGAGTCTTTTGTCATTTCTAGTTATTGTTCTCATGCTCTTACAAAATGTGTTTTGTCTTCAAGGAGATTCACAAAAGGAATTTTTGGCAAATACAGTTGTTTAATATTTTTAAGATCATAAATGTAAGCTGAATAAAAATTTCCAGAACTAATAGAAAAAATTGCATTCAAACAAAATAAGAATTAATAACATGAGGCTAAATGGATCAAAAAAGATGATTATAGTTTTTTATGACTCTTATTTAAAACATTGTTGATTCTCTAATGTTTGCTCTTTCAGATTAAGGAAGCCTTCTCTTAATTATATCCGTGATCTACAGAAATATAATAAAATATTCCTTTGAGAACAAATTGAGACATTTAACTTTTCTCCCTACCTGAAACCTCTGAAATTCAGAAACTCTCAGTGAGTGTTCTTTCTTTCATGGCATCTATAATTATTTACATAAGTTCAATAAAAATCTGTTCTCCGTATAAGAGGACACCTTGGAAACACTGGTTGTATTTTCAACGCTTTGACAGAAATATCATATTTGAGAGAGACATGCATAGACTCATACGACCAGATAATTTTAAGGAATTAAGGTTGACTTTTTGAAGCCAGCCAATACAGCCCCTTGGAAATGTTGGTCTGATTCCCTTGTTTATAGGGTTCTCAGCAGTCTTACCAGGTAAGTAAAGAATATTGCTTCCCAGCAGGTGCAAGAACCTCAGGATATTTTGGGGACCTTGAGAAGAGGAATCCACTCAAATCTACAGGTATCACAAGGCAAGTCTGATGGCAATATTTGGCTTGGCTTTTGGCCTCAAGAGGCTACTTAAAGTTCAATCTAGAGATGCCTTATGAAAAGTTCTAGGAGTATCTGGTTGGCTTAGTCAGTAAAGCACGTAACCCTCCTTTTCTTTTTAAAAATTTTAAAAGATTGTATTTATTTATTTGAGAGAGAGAGAGAGAGAGAAAGAACACAAGCAGGGGGAGCAGCAGAGGGAAGGAGAAGCCACCCAAGCGTCCCAAGCATGCAACTTTTGATCCTTCGAAGGAAATCATGAGTACAAGCCCTACGTTAGGCATGGAGCCTGGTTAAAAAAAAAAAAAAAAAAAAGTTCTAGTAACACAAGTTTAAAAGAATCTGCATGGTCAGTCACTGCTCTTGTTGAGTAAATAATTAGGCCAAGTTTATTAAAAAATTTATTACAAACAAATTAGTTTTGATTTGGCTATGTTTAAAACTGAGGGTGACTATATAGAGAAAATGCGTTTCAGTAACACATCTTTGTAGATATTAGATATTAATACTATTTATTATAAACTAGACTAGTCCTGAATTCTGGTTTCCTCAAATATCTGGCTATGGCTCTCCAAGCTAAGGTTTCTAGTCTGCTTCCATTCTCCTAACTAAAACTGCCTTTTTTTCCTAAAGCCCTAAAAATTGATGCTGGACAACTTGAAGTCAGCTTCAGAGTAACTGCCACAAAACTCATTCATAGACAATCTTTGTGCCTGTTGCTCTATGGGTCATTCAAAAAGATCATGAGGGGGCGCCTGCGTGACTCAGTCTGTTAAGTGTTTGCCTTTGGCTTGGTCCTGGGGTCCTGGGATGGAGACTCCTGCTCAGCGGGGAGCCTGCTTCTCCCTCTGCCACTCCCCGTTTGTGCTCTTGCTCTGTCAATTAAATAAATAAAATCTTTTTTTTTTTTTAACTTAGTTAAAGAGAGAGAGAGTTAACTAAGTTAAAAAGAGAGAGAGGCAGAGACACAGGCAGAGGGAGAAGCAGGCTCCATGCAGGGAGCCCAACGTGGGACTTGATCCCTGGTCTCTGGGACCAGGTCCTGGGCGGAAGGCGGCACTAAACGGCTGAGCCACCCGGACTGCCCAATAAATAAAATCTTAGAAAAAAAAAAAAAACAAAAAGATCATGGGAGACATTTGAATTATAAACTGGAAAAACCCATTTGATTTCCACTGCCTATTCCCACTCCATCTGAGGATGCTTCAAGCTTGACATCTGAAAATCTCACTGGCAGCATTTGAGACTCAGAGGCTGGGTTTATCATTTGCTCCAACCATTAACCTGTGTTTTACTTTTGTTTTCATAAAAATGCCTCTTCCTGATTACTTGATTGCTTGCTAACTAAGGCAGAGTCTATATGATGGCTAATACCACTTGCTGCCCCTATATGAACTCCTCCTGGGAAATAAGAATCCATATAGATAGAAGCAGGCCCAAGCCACTTGGCTATAAGAAGCCCTCTCTAAGGTGGCTGGGACTGGTTTACTGATCTATTCTCTTGGATACCCATTGTTATCAATTTTAGAGGGACGGGTAGGTTTAACTGTACTATTACTTTCCCTTAAAATATACTGGGGATAAAATTAATGATGTCATATAGTACCAAATTATGTGGGAAAATATCCAAGTTCTTAGATAAGGAACCATTTCTGGTAGTTGGTTTCTGTTACCACAAGGGACTGAGAGCGGCATCCTATACCATGGCAACTCCTTCCATTGCAAAGCCTCTACTGCACCCTGATTCAGCTTGAAGCAGTTACAGGAGACGGATCTTTGCCCATATCCCACAGAAATGTAGCAAAAGACTGACAATGGGAAATTACAACTGGAAAAAAATTTAGTATGCCCGACCCCGTGTTGCTTCTATTTCCCTTGCTGCGATGGCTTTTAAGTTAAAAACTTCTGCTTAGCCCGGCACATAGGCGTGTTACAGATAAGATCTGCCAAGACTGCTCTTTACCCTGAACCTACTTCACCTGAAGAAAAAGAAGTGGCCAGAGTGCTCATCATTTCAGTTCTTCAAGATGGAGAAATGATCATAACCCAGGAGAATTGCAACTGTGCCCCATGGGGTTAATGAAGTTAAAACTAACAAAAAGTTTGAAACTTGTTTTTTAAACAACCATTTCTCCCAACCCCCTATTGTGTCTTTTCAGACCCCACTAATTCACTAGCTGTTCCTGTAGAAGCCTGGACTCAAGGTTAGTTGATATGGTTCTAGCCTCTGAATGAACAAGGCTCTGCATTCCTTTCCAGAGACCTCATCCATATCATCAGCTCTTGGAGCATGCCCATAGCCCCCTCTCTTTATCCTAAGAAAAAACCTCCTGATATCAGGGACTTAATTTTGCCTTTTTTAAAAAAGATTTTATTCATTTATTTCATGAGAGAAAAAAAATATATTTTCGTACCTAACAACGAGGGACTTGATGCACCCAGGGCAGACGAGCCAGTCACCCTTGCACCAAGAGACATAAAATAAGGTTGATTTTCAATGTTTTCTGAGAAAAAACTAGTGATCAAAAGGGGGAAATGATAAAGGAAATTTTCAACTTTCAGTGTCAGTGGCCCTACTCCTGGGCTCCCAGGGAAACTCTACTCTTACCAAGGTCAGAATGACTTCACCAAACTTCAAAGCATGGGTTCTCTCTCTGCCCTGAGTACACGTTGTCCGTTAGCAAATAACCTAAAAAAATATTTCAAACTACAGATAAGAGTAAAAGTCTCCCTAAGTTCTGTCTCGTACCTCTGAATCCTGCAGCCTTGCACATAGTAAAAAGCCTAAGATATTGGGGCAGCTGAGTGGCTGAGCAGTTGAGCATCTGCCTTCAGCTCAGGGCGTGATCCTGGGGTCCAGGATCGGGCTCCCTGCAGGGGGAGCCTGCTTCTCCCTCTGCCTGTGTCTCTGCCTCTCTCTCTCTGTCTCTTGAGAATAAATAAAATCAAATCTTTAAAAATAAGTAAATAAGCCTAAGATGAGAATGAGCAGAGGGAGGGACAGAGGGAGAGGGAGAAGCAGATTTCCCTCTGAGCAGGGAGCCTGATGCAGGGCTCCATCCCAGGACCCTGAGGTCATGATCTCAACCAACTGAGGCCACCCAGGCCCCCCTCCCCTTTTTTTTTTTTTTGCAATTCTAAAAAGTTTGTTCATGTTGTCATGGGCAGAGGGACTGAGACTCTGACCACCAAGGAATTGCTATTGAGGATGGTAGAAAGGCAGCTTACGCAGAAGGTTCTGGCCCGGCCTCCACAGCGTGGCTCGTCAGGACACTGAGCTCCCAACCCTCTAGCCCTGGTGTGGGAAATCACATTTCCCCCTTAGTTTGCTGAAGCAAGGTTGGGATTTCTCTTCTTTCTTTTAAGATATTATTTATTCATAAGAGACACAGAGAAAAAGAGGCAGAGACATAGGCAAAGGAAGAAGCAGGCTCCCAGCAGGAAGCTTGATGTGGGACTTGATCCTAGGACCCTGGGATCACCACCTGAGTCAAAGGCAGACACTCACGCACTGAGCCACCCAGGTGCCCCAAGGTTGAGACTTCTTAAAAGGCCACCTTACTAAAAGGAAGAAGGAAAAAAGTACAAATGCATAGGGACAGATGACTTAAAATGCCTGCATTTCTCTTCCAAGGTAACAAAAGGCCAGTCACAAATTAACCGGAGGAAAAAGGCAAACATGTTTTGAACACCTATGATATGTCAGACAAGAATCTAGGTATTTTGCAGCGCTTGGGTGGCTCAGTCAGTTGAGTGTCTGCCTTTGGCTCAGGTCATGATCCCAGGGTCCCAGGAAGAGCCCCATGCTCGGCTCCTGCTGAGCGGGGAGCCTGCTTCTCCCTCTCCCTCTACGCCTCCCCCTGCTCATTCTCTCTCTATCTCAAACAAATAAATAAAATCTTAAAGAAAAAAAACTGTTTCCCATAGGTTGGCTGATTAATTCCATTTTAAGCTTCACAACAATTTTGTGAAATAGGTTTTATGCCCACTTTTTAGAAGATCAGCAATGCCTGGCGAGGTTAAGTTGCCTTTCTAAGCTTCAGTTCCCACGGGTGGCCGGGGGTCCAAACCGAGGTCTGTCGGGCAGCACAGCTTGTGCCAGTTCACTAAGCTTGGGTGTCCCAGCAGCTCCTCACCTTATCTCAGTCTTTGCTGGGAAATCTGATGAGCCCTGGGCTAAAACACCTTTTTTCCTTCTGGCCCTGAAGTCTTTTCCTGTGTCTAGGACCCTTCAGCTCTCTGAATCCCCAAAGGGCAGTGGGTTACTATCGTCTCTCCGCATCTAAGAAATTAACTTTGCTGGGTTGGCTCTGACCCTTGACAGTCAGATTCTAAGAGTCTCACCATTTATCTCTTTTGTGAAGAAAAGCTTTTACTTCCCTATTCAGCGTTACCAGCTAAGAGAGGTGATTTTTGGAGGCCAGGCACTCAAGGGAATGGCACAGGCAGTCCAAAAATAGGGTAATCTGGGGCCCAGACAGAAGAGATACTCAAGGGAACATCTTAAGAACCCTCCAGGGCCATTGATCCATAGGCACAACACTTCTCGGAGACAAAATCAATAAAAGTATAACCTCTGTTCTGTAGGGAGGAGAGTCTAGGGCAGCTTATGAAACTTGAAAAGGCTGTGGATACTAAATATTAGAAGCCACAAACAGTCCAAACTTCTCATTTCACCTTTGAGAAAATAGGGATTCAGACTGTGAAGTGACTTGCTATGGTTCCAACAGCCAGTTGGTGGACTGTCAACTTTTAGTCCAATGTTCCTTATGCTCTGCCACTAAAAGACAAGCTGAGGAGGGAGCTCATGGTTGGCTCCCCCAACAGGAGGGGACAACAGTTGCATTGAAAGTGAAAGTTGCAGGGGCCCCGGGGATGCGGGGTGGGGGGGTGGTGCTCAGTCAGTTAACCGGTTAAATGGTTAAACGTCTGCCTTTGGCTCAGGTCCTGATCCCAGGTCCTTGGATCCAGCCCCACATCAGGTTCCTGATCCGGCATCCAGCTCCCTGGCTGTGGGGAGCCTGCCTTTCCCCCTCCCTCAGCCTGCTTCTCTCCCTGCTTGTGCTCTTTGACTCTGTCCAATAAATAAATAAAATCTTTAGAAAACTAAAATAAAATAGGAAGTTGCCAAGTAGAGCCTAGAGCAGCTGACACACTTGCTAGTGCTTCTCTGGCTCATCAGCCAGTGTGATCCACACCAACTACTGTCAGCCTGAGTACTCTTTCCTCCTCTGAGGAGCTGTACCCTCAGCTGCTCTGGGTGCCTTGGGACATACTGGGAGAAGTGTGCACAGAAGGTAGAAGGTGGTGGGCATCACCTTATTTTAGAATTTGTTTATAAAGAGACTAAGGAGAGCTTGGGCCATTATTCTCAAATTCTCTCAGCTCCAGGTTTGCGGCGGGAATTCCCACTCACCTTCAAACAGTCTGGCCCAGTGGTGGGTGTGGGGCTACCACTGTTTCACAGCCAGCATCCCACTGCTTCCAGCCTCCCTGCCCTTGGCTCCCATCAGGCCCAGAAGAAGCCACTGGGAGGCACATGCCAAGCTCGCAGATGCTTTTACTGGGGAGGAGGGGGGCTGAATGAGAGTCCTGACAAATCAAGCACAAAGTGCTCCAGTCTTAGGAAAGACACACAATAAATAGGTGGTCACTGGGGAGGGCTCTCAACACAGCGAGAAGAGGCACCGTTTGTCTCAGCCTCCGGGCTTGCTCATCCTCTTTGCTGTGTGAGCTGGGGCGTGGGGTTCACTGCAAACTGGGGACGTGAGTGTGGATTTCTCAGGATGCCAAAAAGTATCAGATCTGCCATCCTGCTTGCGAGAGGGTCTTGGTCTCAGAGGTGTCTGGGTTGGTGCCTAAAGGCTCATCTGAGGAAAGAAAAGGATCGAGGTGAGGAAGGTGGCAGGCCAGGGATCCCCAGGGCTCACGTCAACACTCAGCTTGGAGCCTCATGGCAGGCTTGAGCACCCTGGCTGCGCGTGGGAAGTCGGGCCTCTGAGGGGACTGTCCTGTGCCCAGCACCCGCCACACTCGCTCCTAGCCCAGGGCTGGGCCTGCGGGCTTGTCCACCTGGCACTCTCCCTCCTACCCAGGGAGCATCCCACACTCCCTGTGAGGGTCAGGGCCACAGGGTGTCCTCACCCCCAACGTCCTTCTGACATTTTCTAACTGCGCCAGGACCCGTGGGGCCTCCTGTGGACACAGCATCTGGAGCTCCCCGGGTCTCATGCGAAGCAGCTGGCTCCCTGTGAGGAACCTGAGGCTCTTCACGGTGCTGGGAACAAAAACAGGAGGTGTCGGCAGGTGGAGTGGAGGGCGGGGGCCTGTGTGTTGGAGGCGTGTTACATTTTGGAGTATGAGGGGCTGTTGGGCTTGGGCGCTGGGGTTACAGAATTTGGGGAAAAGTGTATCTGGAGGTGACGGAGTAAGATACGCATGTTGGCTTAAACCGACTTCAGAACTCTTGGGTTTGAATAGAGGAATGCCCTGGAAGAGAATTTTGCGGCAGGAAGGGATGGTTGGCACCTGAAGTTCTTTCGGGCTTCCTGGAATCCTACTGTCCCCCCGAGGCAGAGGCTCCCCGTTCAGTGCTCTAGCACGCTCTCTCTAACTCAGCAGAGGGTGGCACCTGCGGGTCTCTTCTGTGCGGTGCATGTTCTGGGTGTTCTGGGGCTCCGGGCTGCCTCGGCTGTAACCTGACTCCCTCCCAAGTGCTCCCAGCACAGCAGGGCGGGACACTCACGTGGTGGAGAAGTTCTGTGCCTGTAGCCAGGCCGCCACCTCCTCAGGCGTCGAGCTAGGTCGAAGCACTGGAGCCTGGAACCAGGGGAGCCCGGGTAAGAGGCCGTCTCATCTCATTTCTACCCACGGTCCCCAACATCTGGGCCCTTTCTCTGGACTCCCATCAAATCACTTATCTCACTCTGCGGTTTGCTTGTCTGGTGGAGACAAGGCCTTGTTCTCTGCTCAGGCCCCAGGATAAACTTGGCACACAGGGAGCCTGTGATGATGCCGATTAAATAGAACCAAGACTATCTCCTCCACTTGTCATTGAATCCCTCCTGCTCCCACCCCCGGCCTGTAGCTTCTGGACGGTCTAGGCTGGATAGTACCCAAGAAGGCGACTGGCTCTGGTCCCCCGGGGCCCTCGACTGTAGGGGCTCTAGGATGTTGCTGGGAATGTAGCCACTCTGTCCTTTCTCATTCTTCACCAGCCACCACCGCTTGCTCTGGTCCAGGACCTGCCAAGAGTCCCTACTTCAGTCACCGGAGCCTCTATCCACGCCCAATCCCCAACATGGCTTTCTTCCTTCCTGCCCTTCCCCACCCTCCTTCTCTCTAGGCAGCCCCACACCCAGACCACCAATGCCAGGCTGCCTACAGCTCCCACCCACCACCACCTCTTTTTCTAGGCTCAAGCCCGAGTCTCACCTCCAGCACCTCTCCCTGGGCTACAGTCAGTTCCTGTGGGTTCCTGGCTTCAAACTCGTATAGGACTTGCATTTTCAGGGCTGGTTTCATGGGTCTGGAGCTGGAGGGCACGTGGTTGGGGTCCCCAGGTTGAGGGCCATGGTTGTGTGTCTCCTCTTGGGCAAGGTAGGAGGTGCTCCCTAATCCAGGGCTTCCCCCCCACCCCGACCATACACAGAGTCAGGAGGGCTGGAGAATGGAGTCTCAGAGACTGAGTCCCTGTCCCAGCCCCAGAGACCCAGAGATCTCCTGCCTGGAATCTGGTGGTGACCCTTCGGCTGCCACTGGGATTTAATGGCAGGTCAGTGTAAGGCAGGGCTTGGGGTGGGGGTTTCTGTAGGCAGGAGGGGGCTGAAATGTCACTGATTTCTGAAGACTCTGCTAGCAATGGACTCTTCTCTGTCTGAGCTCTCCTCTGAGTGCTTTATACCTGAGCTCTGGGAAATCAGAGGCATGGTAGGTCATATCACAGGAAGCAGGATGGGAGACTGGGAAGGTAAAAAACCACTTTTCGATTCAAGGTAGGGGTGAGGAGGTGCTGTACAGGCATGTGACTGGCCAAAAGTGAGCTCAGAGGGTCTCTGAGTTGTAGAATCCACAGATCCATAGGGTCAGTCTCACACACCCCCCCCCCCCCCCCCCCGCCATCATAGAGTCCTGACTAAGCCCAGGGCATACCGTAGAGAGGTAGAGCTCTGGTATCCCGAGGGTGCCTGGGGGGAAAGAGCAGAGAGAGCAAGAGCAGGGAGTCAGCCAGCCTGGTATGGGAGCTGGCGTATCAGACCACAGCCCCACTCACACATGCCTGCCTCACACGCCCTCCCTGCCTGCCCAGCTCGCAGATCTGGGACCTACCTGAACCCACCTACCACTTAGAGCTGTCATGTGACCATGGTGGACGGGGAGGGCAGAAAATAGCCAGAGCCCAGGGCTTTGAGCAGGGCTCTTTGCTAAGCATCCCTTACCTGGTTGGAGGGTTCTGGAAGCTGCCAACCATCATAGAATGTGGGTTGGTACGGTGGGGGCTCACTGCCTGTCCAGTTGGCCCTGGGGAGAGAACAAAGCTGAGTCCACTTGGTGCCAGGCTGTCGGATGTGGAGAGGGAGGAGATGGCAGGCCCTGGCCTCGACGTCTTACAAGGGAGGACATGGCCCGTGAGCAAAGATGAAAGGCCCCAGATACCCTTACTGGGGCACCCAGTTAAGCAGAATGCATGTGTCCGCGTGGGTCTCTAGAGCCCAGCCTCACCTCTGCGCGTGAGGTGAAGATGCATCCACTCCCTAAGAACACGTTGGACACTTTATTGCACAACCTGGGAGTTTGGATCGAAGGGATGGAAGCACAGAGTGGCAGTGCTGGAAGACCCTCCCGGGGCTCAGGCTGGGCTTTTCTGACCTGATTTTCACTTCTTGGCAGCAGCTCTCTTTCTTTTGAGTTAACTAATGGGTGGAACTCGGCTTGAGGTCACAGCAGCTGTTGTGGTTGACTCCGGAGTGGGGGCTGCTCCTGGCTCCCCAGCCTCCCGCCCTATCGCCCGCTGCACCCCTATTGCAGGAGGGGCAGTGCTGTTTGTGGCGTCCAGGCTTGTTCTGCTGGGAATCTTCTCCGCTTGCCTGTCCCAGGGAACCCCTGCTCACCTTGAGCAAGTTCCTTTCTTTCTTCACTGGGGCATTTCCTTCCTCTTGGATCACCCCAATTACTTTCCTCCCCCACTGTATCCCACATGCTTCCCATGAGTCTGTATTTCTAACTCTAGGGAGCCCCTTGAGAGCAGCAGCCTGAGTGTAGTGGGTGGGATATTGGAAGCAGCTAATAAATATCTATTCAACAGGAACGAAGAAATCATTCCGTTTCTGAACCTTTTTAATTGGTTCCCTTTCTTTACCTTAAAAATATGCTCAAGGGGGCACCTGGGGGGCTCAGTGGTTGGGCATCTGCCTTTGGCTCAGGGCGTACTCCCAGGGTCCTGGGATCGAGTCCCACATCAGGCCCCGTGGGGAGCCTGCTTCTCCCTCTGCCTGTGTCTCTGCCTCTCTCTGTCTCTCATGAATAAATAAAAAAAAATCTTTAATAATAATAATAATAAACTAGGACAGAAAAGAGAAGAGAAATTATCAGGGGCTGGGGAGAGGGAGGAATGGGTACAGAGTTCTGTTTAGTTCATTGTTTCATGGGTACAGAGTTTCTGTTTGGCATGATGAAAAAGGTTCTGAAGATGAACAGTAGAGACGGTTGCACAACGCTGAGAACGTACCTAACGCTGTGGAATTCTACTCTTTAAAATGGCAAATTTTATCTTATGCATGTTTTACCACAACAAAATAAATAGATTACATTGAACCATAATCCACATCTTCAGGTGGATTGGACAAAAATTATTTTAATGAGTCTGTACTGAGAAGAGCACCCTGGTAGGCAAGGGACTCGCTAGCCCAACTGGCTTATTTCCTGGTTGACTCCTCTCTCTCTTCCTAAAACCCTCTTCTCTCTTGGTTTTCATGCCTTTGCTTTTTGGTTGCTCCTTTGAACTCTCTGGAATTCCTCTTTGCCTCCTTGACCCTCTGCTCCCTTTGCTACCTACACGTGAAAGTGTCCCTTCCTATCCCGTGGGCTCAAGGGGGCCTCGCTGGTTAAGCGGGTCCTTGGGGCTCCCTCTGGAGTGCTCCACTTCTGTGCCCACTGCTCTCAGACAGAGTTCTGGGTCCCCCTGTACCTGGGGACCGTCTCACTGACACCTCAGCTCAGCCGACCCCCACTGGTCCACACCCCCCACCCCACCTCACTTGCTCCCCACAGCTCCCATCAGCCAGCTCAGCTGTGGCCTATCTCACCATCACACTGCGTGGAATATCTCTTTCTCCCTCAACCCTTTGACCGGTTGCCAAGTCTTACTGATGTTACATCGGCATCTCTTATGTCAGTAATTCTTAAATTCTGGCTGGAGTGAGACAATGTTTTCACTTTGTCCTTGACCAAAATGTGAACATTTCTCATAGCAGGCAGCCAACTCTACTTTCTTGGAAAGAGCTGTCCTTTTTTTCCTTCAGTGGTGAGTGATGGTGACTGGTGGGGTTTTTAATTAAAAAAATGTTTTTTAATTGTTTGTACTTAGTCTAATAAAAAGTTGGGAACTCCACGGAGAGGTCCCCCCGAAATTTGTTTTGAGATATTTCTGGTCTGTGACAACAACAGAGCCTACCATCTCTAATGTCCTGACCCAGGGCAGTTCAGGCCTTGTCCTCACTCACCGGCTGGTGGTCCAGGCCGCACCCAGTCTCTTCCAGAAGTTGCTCTCAGCCGGGCTGAGACAGGACTGCAGCAGGTCGATGGCTTTGGGGGTGAGGAGGGGTGAAATCACTCGGGCTGCTAGACCAGGCTCAGGGCACTGGGCCAGGATCTAGGGGAGGGAATGCAAGGCGTCAGGCAGCCTAGGTCTCCCAGGGCCAAACAGGAGTGGGAAGGGGCCCGGAATTCCGAGCTTCCAACTCTTGTAATGCCACATTCCTGTCTCCCTCAGATCCCTGGGGTCCTCGGACCAACCCCAGCCCCTCTAGTCTGTTGAGAGGTGCTGTAGACAGCAAGGATGGTGTCTTGGGGTCAATGAGGAGGCTGTATTGTGATGAGCAAGGGGCAGACCCCACAACCTTCCCTGTCCCCTGCCTTCCACCCTGGCCTCTGCTCCATCTTCACTCCAGCCTGTCCCTCTTCATCACCCTCTCGACCCCAAACTCACAGAGTCTAGAAGTTGGAAGAGGATGTGCACAAATTCGGGAGCGTTCTTCTCCTGCAGCCAGATGGCCAGCTTGCCCTGGGGACACAGGGCATTATGTGCTACTACCCATCATTCTTCCCCACCTTCACCAGGACCCCAGGACCCTATAATTGTTCAGGGCCTTGGCTGGGAGCCTGGAGATCTCCAAAAGTGCTTAGTGGAGGAGGGGAGGTTCCAGGGGGAGAAGCTGGAGAAGAAAAGGACTTGGGGTTCTAGGAGACCAGAGAGGAAGCGGTGGCTGGGGAGGGGTGAGGGGAAGACTGTGAACTGGTGAGGAGTCACATACTAGGAGGTTGAAGCTGTACTTGATCTTCTGGAAGCAATCAATGTACTGTGCCTGTGTCATTCCTATAGGGGAGGGGGACAGTGGGGGGTTGTTCATCATCCCAAGACCACACCCCCACATCCTCCCCCTCCCCCCCAGCCCTCAGCACTCACCCCACTGATCCTTGCCTTTTTTCTTCCCTAGTTTCTTCTTCTTATGACTGCTCTTTGCCTGGGCCTCCTTCAGCTTGCCCACAAACAGCTCGATATCCCTAAGGACGTGGCTTAGTATCTCCTGGACCCCAAACAACCCGTGCCCTTGAGTGGGCAGTTGGGTCCACCCTGGAACTCCCAACCCTGCCCCCGACCCTTCCCTACCTCCAGCCAGAGCCTCAGGCCCAGCCCAGGGTCTGACCAAGCCTCCCTGTCCCTCCTCAGTCCCGGGCCTGCCTTGGCCATCCTGGGACCCGGTCTTCCCTTGGGCTGGAAAGCTTCAGCCAGCTTAGGATGATCTACAGTTACCTCATCCCTCTCTGGGCTCTCGGGAGATGGGGTCCGCCTTGGAGGAGGCAAAGTGAGGGTGCTTGATTCTTGGGTACTGGAGTTGCGTAGCAGGGGCCTTGGGGATGGCGGTGTACCTACAATGTAGGGGGACCATGAGCCTTTCTGATCTTTGATTCAAACCTTCCTTTCCACCTGCCCTCGTGCCCCAAACTTACTGTGCTCTGGGGTCATCCAGTAGGACTGCTCTGGAGGGAGCCCCTGCTCTGGTGGGGGTACTTGCTCCTTAGAGAATGACCTCTCTGGAGAAGGCCCCCTCCATCTGTCTTGGCTGGGGTGACGGGCTCTAGAGTGGGGTCTGCTGAGCACATGATGGGGACACAGCTTTGACAGGGTTCTTGGGACAGAGGCTCTGCCCCAGATCAAAGGGTATTACCATCCCTCTCTAGAAGATCCACCTGCCCTGCTCCCTGGTCTCCATCTGGACTCCACCCCACCGCATGTGCCTGCCCTGTAGGCCCTCTCAGTCCGATATTAGTTTCCAGGGACAGTCTCCAGTGTTCCCTGGGCCTGGCCCCCGCTCCTCCCCCACGCTCATCTGCACCCTAGCCCCAGGCTGGTCCCTCCCCAGTTCCAGGCCCAGGTTGGTTGGGTCACATGCTTCTGGGCTCCCCCAGAAGTGGGGCCAGGGCCTTGCCCACCCAGGCCCCAGGTCAGAGGTCCTGCAGGTGGGCTGGGGCAGAGACTGCCTACCTTTGCTGTTGCTCCTCCTCCAGGGCCTTCTTCAGGCTGTTCCTTAGCTGCTCTGCCTGGAGGAAGCAGGAGTCAGGCAGGCTGTGTGTGTGTTTATGTTGGGGGGTGAGGGATGTTAGGGGGAAGTGATGGGCGTTGGACCCTCTCTCGCTCCCAGCCCTACCCCTAGTCACTCACCCTCACTTCCTGGCAGTGGAAGAGCAGAGTGCTGGTGGCTGGCAGGCTGGACTCCTGCACCGTGATGGACAGGATAGCGTTGTAGGAGCCGATGCTGAGCACCACGTCCATGGCCTGGATGCTGTCCAGGCGGTAAGAGTCCAGCTCCTCCTGCGCCACACAGAGTTTGGCGGTGAGGTCCCTGAGAGTCATGGTGGCTCCTCATGGCCTCGGGCAGGGGTGTCACCTTCTCTGACCCAGTGCCTCTGTCTCCCCTCTCTTCCTAGGCCTGAATGTGTATTGTATACTGGGACAGGCTGTTCTTTGGGGCAGGGAGGGTGAAGCCCATGCCAGGTGCTTGCTTTTCTACACCCCACGTTAGCTGTTATCCATTGCCAAGTTCAGGGGGGGCTGACCTTCGTCTCGATGTCCAGCAGTTGGAACCAGCCGTCTCTGACCTGCAGGAACAGGTCCTGACTCCACACCCGGCCCTGAGCATCCATCTCCTGCAGCTTCTTCAGCGCATCCTTGGGTTCTTGGATCTTCTGAGATCCTAGCTTACATGTCATTAGGTGCTGAGGGGAAAGGAGGTTTGGATCAGGGGCCCACAGGTGGTGGCGGGATGGGGTAGGGGTGGGGGGAAAAGCAGCAGAGGGGGAAGGCACGTTCTTAGCCTTGTTGCTCAGGAGGTCCCAGGCCATCCCCACACAGCAGCCTTTCTGGGCCAGTGGGAGGGCTGGAAGCAGTTGGGCTGGGATAGAGCCCTGGAGGCAGAGTCTGATGAGCTGCACTAGAGGGTTTAGAACCCTGGAGGAAGGATGTCATGGCCCTTAACAGTCCAGGTCACTAGACAGGGCTGGATGGTGGTAGATGTGGGTTCTAATAACCCAACAAATGGTCTGAACTCCTCTGGGCGGGATATAGGACCCTCCAATTCTGTCCCTGGCTGCCTTTGCCCCCTTTGGGAATCTACCACCCCAGCCTGGTCCTTCTCTTCTCTGACTCAGCACTCCTGCCTCCTTGCCTTTGCTCATGCTGTTCCCTATACCCTGAATGCTTTTCCCACTTCTGCTAGTCTGTCCCTTCCCAGTCTCCCAGGAAGATCCAGAACCCCCTGCCCCTGATTCTTGCCCGATGAGGTCCACGGTCATCTCGGTCTTGCTCAGAGCCTTGCCCGCTGCTAGTCCCATCGCCCTGGCAGGTTTTTGCTGTTATTCTCCTTCCTTGAGAAGACCCTTCCCTCTTCCCATCCAAACTCCACCCCCACACACCACAGTCCCCCTTGCCCCCCCTCCAGGCCCTTGTTGGGGGGCTCCCATTGTCTCCTGCTCCTTGATCCCCTGCCCTGCTCTCAGCCCAGCCCTCAGTGCCTCTCTGGGAGTTCACGCTGCTTACATATTCAGGGGCCCCTGATCTCATGAGCAAATGCCTGGCATCCTGGACACATCTCCTCCTGACCTCACCTGCCAGGCCTAAACGGAGCCGGCTCCCACGCCCACCTCTACCGCGAGGCCCAGGACTCCTGGCCCCAAGCCGGCTGCCTGGAGGAGCCTGGCCTCCGCTGCCCCGTGAGCCTCCAGACCACTGGCCCTGTGTCCTCCTCTGCTTCTTCTCCCTGAGAGCCTGGATCGGCTGCTGCCCAGGGCTGGTGTCTACCCTGGATGTGCCAGCCTGATCAGGTGTCTGCTCTTCCCCACAACACCCTTCCGGCCTGTGCTTCCCCTGGGGTGTCAGCAGCCCTTTGGGCAACCAGAGCTCGCGGTGTTGTCTGCCCAGGCAGGGCCAGAGCCTTCATTCCAGCCCCCAAGCGGCCCCGTGCCTGCCCTGGGAACTCAAGCCCAGACACCTCTGAGACAGTGGTCTGTTCAAGTGCTTGCAGGGAAGGTTATCCTCACACGTTCCTTCCTCCTGCCATGCTGGACCCACTCACCTCCACCCTGTGCTGCAGACAGGTGGGCTCGGAGGAGATGTTCTGCAAGTACTCCTTCCGCTGCACTGTAGGGGTGCGGAGCAAGGGGATGGAGACAGAACAGGCCGGGGAGACACAATTACAGGGGGTGGTCAGCGAGGGGAGGGAGATGCCCGTTGGCAAGGGGTTCAGGAAGGGAAGGGGAGAGGGGACCAGAAGGGGAGCTTACGGTAAATGGCTCTGCTGCTGGGCCGGGACATGTTGGCACTGTTAGATGACTCTGAGAATCTACACTGAACCAAAGAGACAGCCATCAGGGCTGGGGAGAAAAATACCAGGACAGACCCTGGCAGGAGAACTGCTCTTGCAGCTCATCACTCACCCAGGCCGGAGGCTTGGGCCAGACTCTGACTTGGGGCCTCCAGGATCAAACCCAAACCTGGCTCCAGGGGCCTTTCTGGAACCATATTCAGCCTTGCCTTCCTCTGAGGAGCCCCATTTTGGCTGGGCCTGGGAGGCCTCAAGGCAGGCTCCTGGCCTCCTTTATTTTATTATTATTTGTTCAGTAAAGCCCATTCCTGTGGACTTAGGAAAGTTCTGTGGACAGGCACCTGGAAACATCCTGTCTTGGGCCTGGATGTGAAGATGCCTCGCTTCTGGAGGAAAAGTGTCAGGTACAACAGCCTTTCTTGCCAAAGCAAACCTTTTGTCCAAGCCTGTTTCAGTTCTGCAAATTGGGAGGAGGTCCATGTTGCCTCTTAAGCTGCAGACCTACCCAGGAGGGGTGTGTGTTGTGTGTGTGTATCTGTTTGCATGCACGTGTTAATGCATGTTTATGATGTGGCTCTATAGGGTTTGTCAATGATCTACACTTCCCTGAATGTCTTATCAAGACTCCTGTCTCTTCATCTGTCCATACACTGAACCCTCTGTTCAGAGCCCTTTTCTACCCAGCCCTTTATTTTATTTTTTTAAAGGTTCTATTTATTTATTTGAGAAAGAGAGAGAGAGAGAGAGAGAGAGAGAATGAGAGCACACAAGCAGGGGGAGTGGCAAGCAGAGGAAGAAGGAGAAGCAGGCTTCCCACTGTGCAGGGAGCCTGATGTGGGGCTCGATCCCAGGGCTCTGGAATTATGACCTGAGCTGAAGGCAAACACCTAACTGACTGAGCCACCCAGGTCCCCCTTGCCCAGCCTTTTTTAAAGTTTTATTATTTTTAAAAGATTTTATTTATTTATTTATGAGAGACACAGAGAAAGGCAGAGACATAGGCAGAGGGAGAAGCAGGCTCCCTGAGGGGAGCCTGATGTAGGACTTGATCCCGGGACCCTGGGATCATGACCTGAGTCAAAGGTAGATGCTCAATCACTGAGCCACCCAGGTGCCCCTTACCCAGCTCTTTAAATCCAGCTCAAGGATCACCTCTTCAGTGAAGCCCCCCCTTGACCACCACACTCTCCCCTGCCCAGAGTGCCTTCCTGATGCTACACCCAGCCTTGTAGTTTTATCTCTAACAAAGATAGCCCCTCTGGTTAGCGTGTGAGCCTGGGGCTGTGCCCCTTACAAACATCCTATTTAATTTTCACTACCATTGCTCGTACTTCTTTGGCTCTACACGTTGAACACTGTTCTATGGACTTCACCCTCATCAGCTCATTTAATCCTCAAAACAACCTCACCCAGTGGGTGCTGTTATTGCTCCATTAACCAGATGGGGCCTCTGAGGCTCAAAGAGGGTAACAAGCCTGAGGTCACCGGAGAGGATTTCCTGGAAAATGAGCCTAGCCCAGTCTGGCTGCAAACCCCATGCTTTAATTGTGTATATATGTCTCTGTTACGGGGCTGCAACATGCTAAGGACAGACTTGTCTTGCTACCACTGTCTCCCCAGTGCCTTCCCGGCACAGGGTGTGTGTGTGTGTGTATGTGTGTGTCCAGAATGCACACACATGTTGAAATGGAATGGAGGTAAGTGCAGTGCGTGTACAGGTGCAGGGTGGGGTGGGAGTGACTTGAACATGTGAGTCAGGGGGTAAGTGTCATTTGAATGACGTGTGTATGCTTCATGAATAGGGTGTCAAGTTTGTGGGTGCCATGCATCCCCATGATGTGCCTGCGTCATACAGAAACCCTGAAATAGCCCGGGCAAAGTGTAAGAAGGCAGCCCACACCCATTTATTAGGACTGTTATGAAAATAACAGTGGGTCTGATAAGATGAGTCAGTGATGAGGAGATCAGTTGCTAGGAAACAACTGAGGGATTGTGGAGGAGATGGTTAGCTCTATTTTCCTTGTTTGGGAGCTTGAATTAAGGGGAATTTGGCTCTGTCCCCTCCAAGGGGAGGAGGATGCTGGAAGCCTGCTCCTCCCTACTCTACCCCCCCAGGCTGCAACACTTCCTGCTTCTAGATCCGGAAGAGAAAGAAGAGAAAATGAACTCTGCCTTGGTTGGCCCTACTGCCCTCCCCCATGCCAGCATGATTCCTGTGGGTACGTCCAGGGAACTGTCAAGATCCCAAACAGCAGGAGAGGGGAGGCGGCTGGCTTTGGCCTGCCTTGCCCTTGGGGGAGTAGAGCTGTGGCAGGCTGGTTTCCCAGATGTATCCTCTGAACTTAGGGGCTTGGAGCAGGGAAGGGGTGTCTGCATCGCAGACACTGGGAGAAGGAGCCCAGAGTTGCTTCTGGAGCCCTGGCTCCCCCTCCCCTGCTTCCTAGCCAGCTAGCTGCAGCCAAGTGCCAAGCCTTGCTGGGGCATGCTCTTCCCGGCAGGGAATGCGCTGGAGACCTGGGCCTGGGATCACCTGCAGCTGGCGGAGCCCCGATTTTCCTGTGGGCCAGGCCCTTACCTGTGTTCCAGAGGCGCTTGTCCCCCTGAGGGGGCCGGTGCTTGAGCTGGTGGTCTGGTGCTGGGGGTGGGAAGGCAGCGCTTCTCTGTTAGCGGCTGTGAACAGGGGCCCTTGAGCCGTGGGCCCTGGGGAGCAGGCGGGCCTTATGATGATGAGGCCACGAGGCAGCCACACCTGTGCTCTTTGGACTCCGGTGGGCGTGGAGGCTTCGGAGGCCACCACCCGCTCAGCAAGGAAGCTGGACCTGTGGCAGCGCCAGGCTTAGCCAGGGACCCTGCTGCGCAGCCTCCTCCTCTGCCTTCCTCCAGCTTAGGGCGTGGCCTCTCCTCCCTCTGCCGCCTGGTGCCCCCTCTGAGGCCCCAGGTCCACATCAGGCACTAGGCTGGGGCCGAAAGGAGAGGACTGTCTTGGCCCAGGGAGGTCTGGCTTCTGTGGTCCGGGGACAGGTGGCTAGAGGTGGACCCCAGGCTTTGGGGAGGCCA
This sequence comes from Canis aureus, assembly GCF_053574225.1. Classification (NCBI taxonomy): domain Eukaryota; kingdom Metazoa; phylum Chordata; class Mammalia; order Carnivora; family Canidae; genus Canis; species Canis aureus. The sequence continues at coordinate 35,473,292 of NC_135618.1, forward strand.
TGGACTGGCACGTGTGCCCGAGCGGGTGTAGTGCAGCACGTGTGGATGCATGATTACGTGTGCCCAGTGGTGCCTGTGAGCAGGACCTGGATCTCGGAAAAGCAGATGGGGACCAGGGGCTGGGACCACCACGGGCATTACAGAGGGTGGAGACTCTTCCTGGCAGGGCCACACCATTCTGTCCTTTCTTGTCTCCTCCCACCCCGCAGGGGACCTGTCAGCCCCAGTTCTTGTGCCCCACTCACTTTCCTTCCCCACTGCCCTATGCCCTCGGACCTCTGCTCCATACCTGGCGGGCTTCGAGAAAGATGAGAGACCGGAGGTTGCCTTTGTCCCTGTTCATGTCCCAGTCCCTCTGCTTCCTTTTACTTAAAAAACTTCTTTGGCACCCAGGCTGGGCTGGGCAGCCTGCCCTCTGGGAGCTTGAAGTCCAAGGGGGTCATGGAAACAGATCAAAGGGAACAAGGCAGCAGGGGAGAGGAGAGGAGAGGAGGGGAGGGGAGGGGAGGGGAGGGGAGGGGAGGGGAGGGGAGGGGAGTCCAATTTGGTGGCAGATCTCCTGGGCGGAGGTCAGGACCTGCTAGGTGTTAGGATCCACGGGGAGGCCCGTGGTCTGGGAGCGGGGCCTGCGTCTGCACGTCCATCCTCGGCTTCCTGGGGCCATCCTGGGAGGTCTTGGTTGACTCCCAGCCCCCGGCCCAGCCACCACTGCCCTTGAGGGTCTGGAGGCCAGGGTTTGCATCCTGGCCACGGCCAGCCCCCCTGCGAGAGTCTGTAGGGCTGCCAGCTTTAGAGGCCCAGGGATGAGGTGCCTGCTGGGCCAGCCTCTAGCCATGGCCTCCCAGGGGGCCTCTTGCTTCTCACTTCTTTCCCGATAGGACAGCCTGTCACCTTGCCTCCTCCAGTCCCAGCCTAACTTCATCAAGGCTGTGGGCACATTCCACCTCTGGCTCAGGCCGGGGGCCCACCTAAGCCTGTGCTCCTACCCAGCTCAGGACAGGCCGTAGGCCTCCCCTGACATCAGCACAAGCACAGTGGGCTCTCGCACAGCAGACAGTGGGCGGGGGGGGGGGGGGGGGGGGGCACAGCCCACTGCAGAGATGCACGTGAACCTCAGGGCAGAAAGATACGGAGCAGCCCTTGGCACGATGGGCTCTTGCACTCCACAGTCCCTGTAGGGGTGCCCTTGGGAGCAGCAAGGCTGTCCTCAGACAGGAGCCCTTTGTGCCCTGGGGGGTGGGGGCTGGACTCAGGGATTCTTCCGGGCCGGACATTGTGGACACCCGCCAGGGTGGAGCCACTCCAGGGAAGAGGGGGCATTAGGAGGGATGGAGAGGCCAGGCCACACACCCCTGGGGATGTGGGGGCCGTAACTGAGGATTCTACACAGAGAAAGCTCCCGGTGCCAAAGTAGTTCTTTATTTTTTTCTTTTCTTTTCTTTTTTTAAGATTGTATTTATTTATTCTTGAGAGACACACACACACACACAGAGGCAGAGACACAGGCAGAGGGAGAAGCAGGCTCCATGCAGGGAGCCTGATGTGGGACTCAATCCCAGGACCGGGATCACACCCTGGGCCGAAGGCAGGCGCTCAACCGTGAGCCACCTGGGCATCCCACAAAGTAAGTGCTTTAGCGAAGCAATCCTGGCTGGGGCATCGAGAGCTGGGACTCAAAGGGCATCTCCTTGAACTGTGAGGCTACGTGGGCTTGGGACCTCATCCACTCACTCATGCACTCCCTGGCTCTAAAAGGAAGGCTTCCCATCGGCCTGGCCCTGTGCTAGATGCTAGGAGACACCTTGGGACTCAGCCTGACTTCGGTGTCTCCCTCCAAACAACCCAGGCTCTCCACCCACGTCCCCAGCTCAGTGGAGCCACCAACACCCAGCCAAGCATCCAAGCAGGGACCAGGGCCATCTTCTCCTGGCCCCCACACCCAGCCCCTCCCCCACCCTGTGAGTCTCCACAGATAGATCCACCTGTCCCCCCACCTCACTGCTGTGGCCTGAGCTCAGATGCATCAAACTGGCCACCTGTGACCATGCCTGGTTCCAGACATATTCTTATTCATCCTCCCTCCTCCCTGCACATAGGGGATGATCCTCACCCAGAAAGGTGACCATCCTTCTGTGTCTAAAACCCATCACTGGCTCCCTGATGCTCTCAGGATACAATCCAAACTCCTGATCATGCACCTACATGAAAAGATGCATACATTAATTAAAACTTTGGAGGTATTTGACAATTTATTGGTAAATTCTGATGGACTCTAGGAAACCCAGAAGTCTCGGGAATTAGATTTCAAAAGATTTAGAAAGAATCCCTTAAAAAGCTTTCAATATCACATTCCTTATTAAACTGGGGCTTGGGGGCACTTTGGGCATCATTTCACCCCTGAATTATTATCTTGATAAATTAGTCCACAGTAGAACCTGAAATCAAGGCCAGGCGAAAGATGTGTATTCACTCTTCTCCAAGCATGCAGATGGTGCCACATTTCCTACTGAACAGAGTAGAAGCTTCATAGACTTGAGGCTCCTGCCTCTGAGCCCGGTCTTATCCCCCACCTCGCTGCCCCTTGCACTTTACACTCAGCTTGGCATGACCCAGGAATCTGGAGGAGTCACACCTTTATAGCTGGCTCCTCACCTTTCTCAGCTGGGAACATTCATCCCTTTATGCCTTTAGGCCAAGGCTGTGCCTTGGGCACACCCAAGCTGTGCCTCCTTTGGAAGGTTTTCCACTGCGCAGGACTGGTGGCGACTCTGGTCCTTGGCTCCCAGGTCCCTGGTACACACGACCCTCCATCACTGTACATGTCACACTGAGGGGCATGTCCCCATCAGACTAGGATTCCTGAGGACCCAGGGTAGTTTTTGCCACAGTCTAGAGGAAAGAAGGACTTTGTCAACAAATATATGGACTGTGGCATCCCAGGCACAAAGGACCATACTCTGTTTGGGGCATCAGGGAAGGCTTCCCAGAGGAGGGAATGCTGGGGTGGGCTTTTAAAAATCAAATAGGAGTCTGGCCACGGGGTGAAGTGGGAAGGGAATGCCAGGTGGAGGGAGTAGCAATCCTGCTGAACAGGTGGGCGAAATGGTGTGGTGAGAAGTGGTGTATGGCCAGAGCATGAACTCCGTGTGTGTCTACGTATGTGCGTGTGTAACAGGGAGGTGGTGGCAGGTGACAGAGGATATGTGTGTCCTCATCACCTGGTGGTGAGTGGAATCACTGAATGGCTTTGGACAAAGGTGTGGCGACGATGTTGCTGGTCTGCTGCCTCCTCAGAAGGCCCTGCCATTTGCTGATTCTCAGGGCATAGAGAGCAGTGGCTGAGGAGTTGGGGGGGTGGGTAGGGACAGACCTAGGTGCAAAGGTTTAGGGCCGAAGAGGCCAAGGAGTCCCTCCAGGCTCCCCTGGCCTGGGCCTCTCAGAAACTCCAGAGCAGGTCCCAGGCCCTACTCAGTGCTGGGGAACTCTGGAGGAAAGAGGTCCACTTTCACAGAGGGCAGTAAGGGAGGTAGGGCAGGACTCTGGTATTTGGGGACAGAGGCCTGCTTGTGGCTGAAAGGGGTAGAGTGCCAGCTAAGAGCGCCTCAGGCTCATGGAGCCAGCCGCCAGGGTGGGTCGAGCCAGAGCTCTTGCTGGTGGGCTGCATGGATGATTCGGATCAGGAGCCAGGGCCTGAGTCATGGCCTTGGCTGGGCGCTGGTGCCTGGTCCTGGGGCTACGGGGAGCCACAGAAACAGGCCTCCTCTGTGCCACTGCTGCATCTGGTCCTGGCACATGAGGCTGGGGGGCGGGCAGTTGGCTTCTATGAGCCAGGTAGAGGCGTGTATGAGAGATCTCATCCCTGCATTTGGAGTTTACATTCCAGAGGTAGAAGAAATGAGCAGATACCTCAAGCACTGATAAGCGACAGGAAGGAAACCAGCAGGGGTGGTGTAACTGAGGGCATGGGTGTGGGAGGATACTTTGGGTGCATGTAATCAGAGAAGACATCTCCGAGGACTAGGACGGGAGCTTTGAGCTTCGATAAGGGGTTCAGAAGGAGCCAGTGGGACGAAGTGCCCATGGGAGGGAGCAGCAAGACGGAGATGTGGCAGCTGGAAAGGCAGCCGGGAGACTGAAGTCTAAGGAGTGCAGAGAGAGGTGTTGCCAAGTGGCCTGAGGCGGGACAGGCAGGCATGGGCCGCAGTCACAGAGCACCAGCCTCAGCGGACCACAGCCAGGAGTGTGGCTTTTACTTCGAGGGCAATTGGGAGACACTGGGGGTCTGGAGTGGACTGGTGTGATCTGATTTGTGTTTCAGGTGCAACCTTCCCCTGGCCGGGAGAGCAGGCTGCGGTGGGGGCAGCTCTGCGGTGACAGGGAGGACGCGGGGCCGTGGGGGGCTGGCCGCGCGCACTAGGGATGAGATGGGTTGAGGAGGAGAGGGCCTGGGGGGACTCCAGGTGGGGGCTGGACAGCGAGGCTGTGGTGGCTCTTGGTGAGGTGGGGAAGGCGCAGGGGAGGAGGAGCCCACAGAGGGAGGAGATTCAGTTCTGCCGGGTGGCTACAGTTTGGAGGGCTTTTGTGACTTCTGCTGGAAGCATCGAGAATGTAGGAAGCACGGTGGGATGACCCTGATGCACCCTGATTCAAGACTGGGTGGCAAGACCATTCAGCCGTGTTGGGGCGCCGTTGGCGGCGCGGCCTTCGATGGAAGAGCTGCTGCAGGGTGGCCGGTACCTGGCAGTTGTGCACAGATGCCCAGTGTTCTCAGGGGAGGAGGCCACAGAAGGCCACTGTGAATGAAGGGCAGTGGCCTCAGGCTGAGCCCTGGCACTCAACATGAGGAGACTGGAAGGTGAAGAGGAGCCTTCTAAGGAGCCCATGAGCTCTCAGGGGAGCTGGGAGGGGACAGAGGTTCTAGAAGGAAGGAGTAGACACCTGGCTGAGGTGTGACCCACAGGTGGGGAAAAGTGCTGAGAGAAGAATCTGTGTCCTTGTCCACATGGAGGCCATGGTGGGGGGGGAGGGGAGGGCAGTTCTCTGGAGCCATGGTGGACGGAGCTGGCTGGAGAGGGTTAGTGTGGGCACCTCCAAGAGGCTCTGCTGGGAATGGGGTGGTGGGGTCAGGGGATGACATATGGTAACCTTTTCAAACGTGTTCAGGAGGCGGGGAACCCGGGTGGCTCAGTGGTTGAGCTCTGCCTTCGGCCCAGGGCGTGATCCTGGAGACCCAGATCGAGTCCCGCATGGGGCTCCCCGCAAGGAGCCTGCTTCTCCCTCTGCCTGTGTCATTGCCTCTCCGTGTGTGTCTCATGACTAAATAAAATCTTAAAAAAGAAATGTGTTTAAGGGGGGAGGTACTGTGGCATACTTGCTGCTGGGGAGAAGCTACTGGTGAGAGAACAGAGACAGCAAAGGCCTGGAGCTTTAGGAAGCTGCGGAAGAAGGAGGTCCAGTGTAGATGGAGGGGCTGGTGTTGCTGGGGGAGACTCCGCCGTGCTCCCCACTCCCCAGACAGGCAGAGGAAGGCAAGGAGGCTGGAGCAGGAGGAGGCTGGGAGAAGGGGTGACTTCAGGGCATGTGGTCCATTCTCCAGAGGCAGTGTGGTGTCCCGGCCTTGAATTTTCCAGAGAGAAGGCCAGGCCCCAGGTGCCCCAGGAAACTTCCCCATCCAGGGACTGGGAGACCAGGGTTGGAATCTCAGACCAGCCCCCTTCACCTAGCTTGCCCTCAGTCCCTCAATCTCCTGAACCCCCAAACCCAAAGCCAGCACTCAGGTCTTACTTCTCCTACTTTCTCTACATGTCCCTGGCAGCAGGATGCCATTCTAGGGGTTTCTCAGCACTCCTCTCCCTGCTTCTGCTCACTTGGTGCCGCCTCTCTCCAGCCTTGGATCCACTGGGTCACTCCCACACATGTCTCCTCCTCCCTCCCTTGTATTCTGGGGCCTATCCCTCATCCAGGGGGTAGGAGTGTAGGTGGTCCCAGAGGCCCGGATTCACCCAGCACCCTTCACCTGACAGCCCTGAGGAAAGGCCCTCTGTCTGGAAAGCCCTTCACCAGAGGCTTGGACTTTGCACTGTGATTTAGAGCAGGGTTTCAGGAAAGCAGGCCTGGAAGGGCGGCTTGGGAGGTGGGGGAGGGCATGCGTGTCCTCTGCGCTCTCAAGGGAGGGGTCTGGCCGGCCCAGCTCAGGCCTTGCCTCTGGGAGGGGGTCAGTGTCCTGAGTCAGCCCTGTGGGGAGCGGCTGCCCTGGCTGCGCCGGGGAGGGGCCTCCCCCCAGCACTTCCAGTGTGTACTTCTGCTCTGGCCTCTACTTCAGCTCGATGCCCAAGATGATTACAATGCAGCCATTCAGAACAGCGTGTAAAAGACCGGTCGGGATGTGGGGGAAAGTTCATGATGGGGATAAGCTGAAAAGGGTAGGCTACAGAATGGCAGATCCTAGTTTTGTGTGATCTCATTTTATGAAACAAACCAATGAACAAATACATAAACTGAAATCCTATCAATGGAAACAGAAAGAACCTCAACAAAACCTAGAATCCTGTAAATCTAAACAGAAAACAGTGCAATCATGTAAGTCTACACATAGAAAATCTTCAGGATAGGGGCGCCTGGTTGGCTCAGTCAGTAGAGCTTGTGACTCCACCTCAGGGTTGTTGAGTTTGAGCCCCATGTTGGATGTGGAGATGACCTAAAACTAAAAGAAAGAAAGAAAGAAAGAAAGAAAGAAAGAAAGAAAGAAAGAAAAAAGGAAAGGGAAGGGAAGGGAAGGGAAGGGAAGGGAAGGGAAGGAAGTTCACGTAGCTCTAGATGAAAAAGCCTACTTACAAAATGGCAACACTCAATTTTGTAAAAAAAAAAAAAAAAATTGTAATCACGAAATCTTGAGCAAGGAAAAAAATGGTCACCCTGTGAATCTGAACACTTAGGCAGCACTTGCTGCAACCCAGGAAGGTAGAGTCTGTTATTTGCATTTCGATTTACATAAAAAGAGACTGAGGCCCAACGGTCAAAGAGGTTAAGTAATTAGTCCCAGGTCACCCAGCACCAAGCAATAGGCCTGTGATCTGAACCTAGGAGGCTGGTCTTGAGAAGACACCACAAGAAACAAGATCAGTTATCTCCAGCTGTGTGGGTGCTTCTATGTGGCTTCACTCTCTTTTTTGTGCTTTTATGCATTTTCCAACTTCTTCCCAAAGAACATGCTATTTTTGTAACCAATGCCTCTGCTCCCATTCCACCACACACAAAGTAATTGGGAATTTAAAAAGTAACAAAACAAGACAAACATATCCCAGGAAGCCACTCCTGGGGCCCTGGGACCTCTGTCCACCCCGGGGTGGCTGCTAAAGGGTGTGATCAGTGGCCTGAAGCCTGAGAAGGCCAGTGGAAGGGCTCAGATTTCCCCTTTGTCCCACATGGCCGTTGAGGGTCCCAAAGACCTGTGCTGTACCCCTGAGAATCTCAGGCCACCCCACCAAGGCCACTGAGGTCTTGGGCTGGCGCCAGGCCTCCTCTGTTTAGCACTGGACTGGCTGTCAGGCTTCCTTGAGGCTTGGGGAGGTGTGTGTGTGTGTGGGGGGGGGAGGAGGTCGGTGGGGGGGAGCACAGAATCAGCCAAGGAGTCTGAAAACCTCTCCTTGACTTCTGGGCCCTCACACGCCCACCACACACATTCCCACCCCACACTGTTTGGTTTACACCCAAAGCCAGGTTCCCCGCTGCCGTTGGGACTCTCTTGGTGACCAGGCGCTTGTTACCTTGCCAGCAGGGCAGGTGGTGTGGGACTCTACACAGGACAGAGCAAGGACCTTGGAGTCAGAAAGAATTGGTTTGAACCCCAGGCCTGGCTCGCAGCTGCGTGGCCTTGGAATCTGAGCTCTCTGAGCTTCGGGTTCATCATTTGTCCAGGGGGCTAAGGAGGGCAGTGAGGGTTATGCAATAGCAGGGTCACATGTCTGAGCAGGGGAGGAGCTCCATGAATGCTCCCCAAAGTTGGCCTCCTACAAGTGCTTCCTGCTGCCCCCAGCACCCTCGCAGAACCGCTGGGACTAGACTGGATCCCTCCTAGGTGTCTCCCCATGCGGCAAGCTTTCCTCAGTACCCTCCGCCACCCCAGGAGGGCAGGGTGCCACACAGGCTGCCGTGTGGGTCACTCTGGAGTTTCTCAGATGCTGGCTCCATGGGAATCCCTGGGAAACCGGGTTGAGAATGGAGACTCCATGAAGGGAGTCCCAGAATCCAGTTTTTTACGCTCTCCCCAGGGGTTCCAACGGGAGCAGTGCTTTACCTTCCTCCAGTTGGTCCTGTTCTGCCCTGCGTGTCACCCCGATCTGCTGCTGCCTGACCAGCCTGGACCCGAGAGACTCCGTTGGGCTCCCTCAGTCTCCCTGTTCGGCTCCCTGGGTGTGCCCCATGGGCCGTGCTCGTGCCAGACTCGCCTCAGAGAAGCCCGTCCGGCGTGCTCTGCTCGGACGTGGACAGCAGCTGCGGCCAGGAGCCCGGGGGCCCCCAACTTGGATCCCAAGTGGTGGTCCTGCCTGGGGCTCCGCTGCCCACGCCCTTAGGCTGGAGGGGCCATGGTGACACGGGACAGCTTGGTTCTCGTCTCACAGAGCCGAAGACCCAATCTCACAGGCAACAGAGCGAGCACAGCCACAGCCACAGACAGACGTTTGTTAAGCAGAGAAAGCTCTCAACCTGAGAGGGATCGGAACGGTGGCTAAGGAGGGCTTTTTTTTTTTTTTTTAACTTATTTTATTTTATTTTTTAATTTATTTATGATAGTCACACAGAGGGAGAGAGAGAGAGAGAGTGAGAGGGAGGCAGAGACACAGGCAGAGGGAGAAGCAGGCTCCATGCACCGGGAGCCCGACGTGGGATTCGATCCCGGGTCTCCAGGATCGCGCCCTGGGCCAAAGGCAGGGGCCAAACCGCTGCGCCACCCAGGGTTCCCCAGGAGGGCTTTAACCATCTTTCTAGGAAACAGACTAGAGACCTTGGGGAATTTCTCATCAGTATCAGGGGGGGGATTTGTAAGTTTCCTGTCTATACTTGGAAGGAACTGGGTGGACTTGAAACAAACAAGATGTTTTTGTGAATATCAGGAGCACAAACCAGGTGTTCCCTTCTCTCTGGTTAATACTCCTCCATAATATTTCTCTACATCTGGGGTTTCTGGGAGCCTAATAACCATTAAAGGGGGTTACTCCCTAACAATTTGGAGTTAGGGAGCCAGGTTTGTTTTTCTGATTTTACTGTCTTATCTCTGTTCCCTTGGGATGGGCAGGAGCCTGACTTTGGGGCCTTTCCCTGCCTGGCCCAGTCTGCCCCTAACTCATTCCTGAATCACTAGCCCCATGAACACAGCAAGCACAGAATTCAGGCCACCGAAGACCGCCCCCCCCCCCCCCCCCGCCCCGGCCACCTAGAGGCCTACCTGGGAAGCCTTTGGTGAGAGACATAGCCAGTGGGGTGTGCCCCTTGGTCCGAGGCAGGGATCCAGAGAAAATACCAGGCCTATCTAGCCCCGAGGTGAACAGTTCCAGGGAGAGTGCAGACAGCAGTGAGGCCCCAGTAGGGCCGAGACCCCGGAGGGCCGGTGGCCTCTGTCACTCGGCAGGCACCCACTGTGCCTGGCCCCTCCTCCTCTCAGAATGTGGTCCTCGGCTGGAGGTGGCCTTAGACTTAGCGTCCTGACCCCCCGGGGAGCCAAGGCCCGTCCCAGCCGCCCGCTCGGACCATCACATTCTCCCCCGTGTCAGGCCCGCATCTACCCAGTGTGCGCCCCCCCTTTCAGGCAAGTCGCTCAGATATCTAGAAATAGTACGGTACCCTGAGAGCCGCCCACGCCGTCACTAACGCCCGAGCCCCCGGGTTCGAGCGAACTCTTGGCACCTCAGTTTCTTCATCTGTGAAGTGGAGACAACTGGCTGCTGCTCACTGACCGCACGCGGGGTCCGGGCGGGGGCGGGGGGGCGGGCATCGGCTGCCCCAGGAGCGCTCTGGCCCCCCGGGCTCCAGGCTGCGGGGAGGTGCCGGCTCCCTCTGCTGGACGGCAGGTGAATCGCAAACGGGAAAGGCCAGGCCGGGGGGACTGCCCGGAGGAGGAGCACCCCACTCCCACCTGCCGGAGGAGGGAGGAGCCCCGAGGGGCCTGCCCAGAGGAGGGGGGAGCCCCGAGGCGCCTGCCTGGAGGAGGAGGAGGGAGCCCGCTGTTCCACGGGGGAAGCCTCCGAGGGCGGCGGTTCACGGGGTGAAGCTTGTCTGCGTTGCCGCTGGGTTGGGACCTCCCCGCCCCCCCCGCCCCCCCCCCCCCAGGTCCTCCATCCGTGCAGAGAACACCATCCCGGGGAAAGAGACAGGTCCAGGCAGCCGGTGTCCCAGTCTGTGCCTCTCAGGGACATAAGTGGCACTTTCAGGGGCATCCATGTCCTGCCTGGATTCGCTCATCCGGCTGGTGACAAAATTCTCAGGTGGAGGCCCAAAGGAGCTTCTGGCCCATAACACTAGCACACTTGGACAATTCTGGAAGCTTCTGTAGCCTCTCTGAGTTTGCCGGTCATGATAGTGGCTCTTACTTATTGCATTCCCCTGGGTAAGGAGCTGTGTGACGGGCTTTCAATGATACAATAAAGTAGGTATTGTTGGGGCCATTTCATGAATGGAAAAACTGAGGCTGGAAAAAAAAAGATAAAGATATGGTTACACATCCGGAGGGGCTGGGATACGAGCCTATGTTCTGCGGTGTGAGTGCCTCTAACTGCTCTGCCTCCAGTTGTGCTAGCCTCCCCATCTCCCCAGAGATTAATTACACAAGCCCTAAAATGAGCAGATCGTTGCCTCTCAACCTCCCTTCCTGGATGAGCGTGTCCACTCCCATAGTTTTAGCCACAGTCCGAGAGCTGAAAAGGCCTCTGCCAACGGCTTGAGCCCCAGTCCCTTTGCACCTCTGACCCAGCTAACGCCCGTCTCGGTCACCCTCAGCCAGTGAGCCTCAAACATTTGAGCCTCAAACATTTGAGCCTCAAACATTTCAGGCTCGGTGTGCCTCACACTGAGCCAGCTCCTCCCCCAGCTCCCACCTGCTCCTCCCCCTGGCCCCCATCCCGGCTGTGGTCCCACCATCTACTCCCCACAGGTGGCCACAGAGTCCTGGGTTTTTCTTCTTCAGCTCTCCAGAATCTCTTCATGATCTCCCTTCTCTGCTGTTCTGCCTTGACTCAGATTGCTCCTCCCTTAGTCCACCACAGCCTGCAAACCTCTCATGTAGGGTGTCCTCCCCTGGGATTCCCCTTCTGATCCCTCCCACCTCTGTCCCACGGATCTTTGTAACTGAGATCTACACAAGTCACTCCTCTGCTTGTAAATCCTCCAGTTGCTCCCGCTGCTTTAAGGAAAAAAGCAAACTCTAGATTCGTCCATGGCACTGGAGATCTGCCTTCGGCCTCCTCTCCGCTTCACGCCCTTCCCACCCCAGACCTGGCCGCAGAGGTACCCAGAGCCTTGACCTTGCTGCACCTTCTGTCTCCCCACCTTTCTTGCCTGGAACCTCCCGGACTCGCCTTCCCCTCAGCTGGTCCAGGGTTCTGAGCTGAGAGGGCACACTTCTTTTTTCATCTCTTGTCAGAAGCCTTCATGCAGGATATTGGTGAAGATTGCGATTTTTTTCTTCCACTAGATGTTGAGGACAGGATTTTGTGTCTTTTCTGTGTAACACCCACTTGAGCTAGTAAAGGCCAATGGTGAGGCCCTCAGGACAATGGGGCCGGGTGGTTTTGTCTTCTAGAACGGTCTCTTGCAGAGTGGCCAGGCAGCCCCTGGCACTCCTCCTGCCCAACTCCCTCTGCACCCCGCCCCACTTCACCAGTTGAGGGGCCATCCCCATGGTGGCCAGCAGGGGGCAGGACCGATCCACAACATTCCCTTAGTCCGGGTCTGGAGTGGGTTGGCCCTTCTGGCGGTAGGGAGCAACACCAGGCCCTGGGAGAACAGGCCAGCTGTGCACAGCTGCGGCGGGAGGGGCAGGCCTCAAAAGGCCAGCTTATGGTCACTGAAAATGCCAGGTCGGGTGACTTGACAGGATAGCCCTGGGATGGCACCCACTCTTCCTGGGCGTAGACCCCAACCCCAGCCTAGCTCTCCAACTGCGCCCCTTTGCCTTTCGTATGCTCAGCTGCTCCTTCCCAGCGAGCGCCCCAGCGTCAAGGGGGGTCTGAATTGGGCCCTCAGGGTACCCTAGCTCCTTGGGAATCAACCCTAATCCAGGAATTTGAGGAGAAAGAAGTCCCATTCCTCTCGGCTCATTCCTGTGCCTCAAGAGGAGGAGGGAAGGCTGTCAGTTTGAGGAGAAGCCACTCATGTGGGCGTTTGACAAAGATTTATCCCGTGGCCGCTGTGCTAGGGCCGGGGGCTAAAGATGGGAGAGCGGGTATCCCAGCGCTGGGACCCCAAGTGCACAGGGTGAATTCAGGCCTCCAGTGACTCAGCCCACACGGCCGCAAGGGCTATGAACAGAGTGCCCGGAAGCTCTGAGGACCCGAGCAGCTTCCGCTCAGCCAGGCACTGCAGGAGTTTCGACAAAGGAGAGGACATCACAGCCAGGCTTGTGAACAGGAGTAAAGTTCTGCCAGGTGGAGGAGGAGGGCCATCCTGGACAGAGGGACCCAGCATGAGCAAAGGTGCAGAAGCGAGGCTGTGTCTAGAGAATATCGATGAACAGATATGGTTAGATTTGCTTTCCACCCTCCACCAGCTGTTTGATGTGGAACACCGTGTAAATTTAAGGTGTACAACATAGTGAATGGACATGTGTGCATATTGCAAAATGATGACCACAGTGAGGTTCCTTAACTATCTGCTTTTGAATGACCGCTTGCTGTATGGCAGACATCATACTATCATACTTATTTATATTATTCCTTTTTTAAAAATATTTTTATTTATTTATTCATGAGAGACACAGAGAGAGGCAGAGACAGAGGCAAAGGGAGAAGCAGACTCCACGCAGGGAGGCCGATGTGGGACTATGGGGCGCTGATGTGGGACTCGATTATGGGAACCCAGGATCCTGACCTGAGTGGAGGGCAGACAGTCAACCACTGAACCACCCAGCTGCCCCTATTTATATCATTTCTGATTGTCATGTCAATCCTCAAGGTACCATGATCCACACTTTACAGATAAGAAACTGAAGGTCAGGGAAGCAAAGTGACAGCCCTGGTAAGAAGCTCAGAAGCTGATGTCCCGGTCAGGATGGTGTGACCCCACTGTCTCCAGAGGACTGGAGTTAAGGTGGTGGGTGTGTAGGTAGGAAGGGTCGCACAAAAACCAGAAAAGTCCTCCTCTGTTCTAGGACCTCACCGCTGGCCCCAGCATCTCTGGCCAGACTCTTAGACTCTTCAGAAGACTCTTCTCGAACAGCGATCTATCTGTCAGACTTGTCACTTTTTCTTTTCCTATGGGAAAAAATCCTGTGCAGATTTCATTCTGTGGGTCACAGATTTTGTCCAGGCCCAGTTGAAAGAGAAAGAGAAAGAGGCCTGAGGAGGGGTGAAAGGGATGGGGCTGCTCAAGTCAGGGCAAGTCAGCCTGCCAGGGAATGCTCCTTGGCTTCCTTCCCCGCGCTGTTTGTCTCCCCTGTCTGATGCGATGGAGGTGCAAGGGGACCTCCTCTTCCAGCGAGAGAAGCCTGCTCCTGCGGGGCTCCCTTTCTCTGCGGAGGACCCTCCAAGCCTCCCCATTCTGGGCCTCAGTGCAGCCATCCCCACACCCTCCTCGGGATGCGTCCAGTCCTTATAAACTGGAACTCTCATCCTGTCCTTGCCAGGGATCGCTTTTAAAAAATCGAGAAAAAAATTATGGTAAATAATATGACAGAGAAGGGCACATCCAAATTAAAGGCATTCTGCGCCTCTTGGCCCTCGCTGCGGCCTTTGCGGCAGGGAACCAGTGAGCAACCTCTTGTTTATCCCCAAGACATGTCTTTCTATAGGCAAACAGAGAGAGTGCAAGTCCCTGTATACGCTTTAAAAAAAGTATGAATGGTGGGCGCCTGGGTGGCTCAGTCGGTTAAGCAGCTAAGTTTGTCTCAGGTCATGATCTCGGGGTCCTGAGATCGAGCTCCGTGTGGAGTGACTCTGCATTCAGCGGGGAGCCTGTTTCTGCCTCTCCCTCTGCACCCCCAGGCCCCCTCCTGCATGCTGGCTTTCTCTCAAATAAATAAAATCTTAAGAAAATACAAATGGGACCATATTATAACCATATTGTCTTATAGCTTCCTTTTTTTTTTTTTTTTTACCTCACATCATATCTTTGACATCTTCTCCGTGCCATGTACCCATCATATTTTTAATGACTACAGAGTTCTTTCTATAGACGAGGTACCAGTTTCTTCTTTGATGATGTTTCTTCTTGACATTTAGGCTGCTTCTGGTTTTTGCCATTTCAAACAGTGCTGGGATAAACAGCTGTATTTGTAGATTAGTTGCCAGCTAACTAATATAGTGTGTGTTTAAATTTGAATATATGTTCCCAAATTGCCTTCCAAAAACACTGTATCAATTTACAGTTCTGCCAATGTATGGGATTTCTCATACCCTTACATCTGCACCAATACAGTATTATCAATCTTTTAAGTCTTTGCTGATTTGATAGGTGAAAAATTACATCTCACTTCAAAAATTTAGATGCCTTTAGGAGGGAGGCTGGATATATTTTCCTATCTTTATTAGCTATATGAATTTCTTCCTTTCTTTCTTTCTTTCTTTCTTTCTTTCTTTCTTTCTTTTTTTTTTTTTTTGGTGAATATCATGTTATTGACCTTCAACTATTTGGGGGGAAGCTATTCACTTTTTTCTCATTGATTTGTAGGGGCTCTTTGTATATTAAGGAAATGAGCATCTAAGGGCCATTTTATTATTTCCTCCACTACAAACTCCATGTTTGGGAAAATTTGTTAAACAGCAGTTGTTATTATTTCGTACTGCATTCTCTCAATCTGATCCTTGTACATGGACCCTCAGAATGTTTAACAGCCCAAGATGGCCAGAATTTCTGTATTCAGCTGGTGTAACCCAAGCCAAAAGCAAAGCCTTGGAATTTTTGTTAATCCTAGAAGCTTCTCCATGGCTAAATGTAGGATGTCCGTTGGCTTTCTGAAATATTTTAAGTGGCTTAAGAAACTCTAGAAGTTTGGGGCCCTAGAATGGGAGCAGCAGCTCCAGATTTGGCCCCTTTAATGCAGTTCACTAGAGCAGCAGTGTGGTCTGCACCTGTGTGCATTCCTGTCCAGCTGTGGATTCTTTTCTTCTGGTGAGTGGGTGGAGTGGATGCATTTTTTCTCCTTTGTTTATAGGCACTTAGGGATGTGGTTCCACCTTCCCTTCACCAAAAAGTCCCTGAGGCTGGACTGAATCTACTACCCTCAGGCCAGGCCCAGGGAGACTTTGCTGGTGCTGAGTCCTGGGAATTGAAGAGGGGATGGAGTCAGGCAGGTTGGGGCTCCCAGAGCCTCCTTGCTGGCCCAACCCCTCTGGTCTCTTACTTCCTTAGGGGAGATCTCTCCAGTACAATGTCCTATTCCATTGGGGGCGGGGGGACGGGTATAGGGTCCCAGGGCAGAATGAGAGGTGGCTTGCAGAGTCTCAGGTTGGAGAGTGAGACCCCAAGTACTCCTCTGTGTTCTGAGGAGTGGGAGACAGGGGGTGGGGGGTGGGAGTAGGTCGAGAGGGGAGGCCTGGGCAAGGGGAGGTAGTTCTCAGGTTTCTGGGCACCCCCCCAATCTAAAGGTGGTTTCACATGGGTGACATGGTGCCCTCGTGTCCTGGTACTTCTGAGGTGTGTTGGGGCAGGAGGGCGGTGAGCAGAGCAGAGGAAGAAAGGCCAGAAACCGGGCAGAGCAGCTGACTTAGAAGCCAGGTTGGTTGTTTGTTTAACCCAGGGCCCACTTTATGAGACCGCGGCATTCCTGGGGGATTGGGTCAGCTCTGGGATGGGCTCTGGTAGCTGGACAGCCCCAGGGGAGATGGGGGAGCCAGCAGGAGCTCTCGGTCGATGCCTGAGGGTCCCCATGCTGTGGTGGGTGCCCAGGAGGACTCCCCTCTGCCGCCCCCGGGGCTTAGGTGCGGAGAAGCTAATGCCTTCCAGACTTCCAGGGAGTGAGGGCTGGGCTGCTCTCAATGAGGCAGGAGGGAGCTGGAGCAAGGGCTGGAGCAGGGGCTGGAGCAAGGGCCTGAGCAAGGGCCAAAGCAAGGGCCAGGAGCAAGGGCCAGGAGCAAGGGCCAGGAGCAGGGGCTGGGAGCAGGGGCTGGGAGCAGGCCACTTGGTTTCGGGGTGGGAAATGCACCTGGGGCCCTGGGGCGACACCTTGCTCAGCTGGGCTTCCTCTTAGAAACAGGCTGGGAGGCAACTTAGAGGCAGATGGCAGGGGGTGGGGGTGACGGCCTCCTTCAGTGTCATCCCACAGCTCAGGGGCGCTGAGGAGGAGCTGCCCCTCCTTCCAACGCTTCTGCTTCTGTCTGCCAGAGGATTCTCTCCAAACACACATGTGCCGGGACAACGTTTGAATGCACTCCCTTGTACAGCACGGGCATATGAGTTTCCATCTCCTCTATCTCTGTCCCCGTCCTTCCTGTCACAGCCACAGACGACATGTGGAACCTCTTGGTGAAGAGCAAGTCTTTAGGCCCAGAGCCAGACAGGAGCAAACCTGGCCCTGGCGCCCTGGCGCTGGCTCTGTGGGCTGGTTCCACATCTCAACCAGGGCCAGCAGGACCCAGGACTCTGTCAGTCATGAGGATTAGGTCACCCCTGGCGCACCCTTCTGCCTCCCCCAGCCAGGCCCTGCCCACGGGGCCCCTCGGAGTCTGATTCTAGACTGAGCGCCCCCACGTATTAGACGAAGTTGCTGGCTCTCCAGTGTGATAGTCTCTACCACTGGCAGCACGCCTGAGCTCTCAGGCTCCGGGCTTCATTCAGCAAGCTGGGTTTCAAGAGCAAGCCAAGGCCAAGGACTTGGGACAGAGCTGTTTTGGTGGGAGAGGAGGCAGGAAAGGCTTGGGCCATGAGGGAGGCAGGGGGCTCAGGTGGAGGTGAAACAGGAGGCGCTTAACTGTAGTTGACATGGGATATGTCTGTGATACATGTACTTGTGGCTGAAGTCAATGGTGTGCCTGTGTGTGCGTGTGTGTGCGTGTGTGTGTGTGTGTCTAGTAGTCGCTGTTGTGCATACACAACATTTGTCCAAAAAGGCTCTTATTTTTCAAGAGCCGGCCTGATTGGGGCAGTGTGTGTCCTGGAACTGCCAAGGCAGTGTGTGTGTGTGTGTGTGTGTGTGTGTGTGTGTTGGGGGTAGATGTGACAAACGCAGCTCTTGATAAGGCACCATTGAAAGGTTTCTCAATTTCTTCGGTGATTGGGGATTTTTTTTATGTTCCTGCTGCACATGAAATGAAAGGCTTCTATTTGATTCATTCGTTTAGGCATGTGCTGAGCTCAGCCCAGAAGATTGTTCTCTATGTTGGGACTGGCCCTCCCAGAGATAAAGGGAGCACAAAGTGTGATTCCCACGGCTCTGAACCTTTGGCCTGGCAGCACAGTGCAGAAAGCATGAGTAGGGGTGCAGGTCCCCAGGCTGTGGCGGGATTCCTCAAGCTGTGGTGTGCGTATGCAGGCTGTGGTGTAAGTCCCCAGGCTATGATGTGAGTACCCAGGTTATGATGTGACTACTTAGTCTATGGTGTGAGTTCTCAAGCTGTGGTGTGAGTACTCAGGCTGTCATTGGGTCCCCAGGCTGTGGTGTGAATCCCTAGGCTATGGTGTGAGTATTCAAGCTGTAGTGTGAGTACTCAGGCTGTGTTGTGAGTCCCCAGGCTGTGGTGTGAGTACTCAGGCTGTGGTGTGAGTATTCAAGCTGTAGTGTGAGTACTCAGGCTGTGTTGTGAGTCCCCAGGCTGTGGTGTGAGTACTCAGGCTGTGGTATGAGCCCCCAGGCTGTGGTGTGAGTCTCCAGGCTGTGGTGTGAGTACTCAGGTGTGGTGTGAGTACTCAGGCTGTGGTGTGGGTCCCCAGGCTGTGGTGTGAGTACTCAGGTTTGGTGTGAGTACTCAGGCTGTGGTGTGAGCCCCCAGGCTGTGGCGTGAATCCTCAAGCTGTGGTGTGTGTATGCAGGCTGTGGTGTGAGTCCCCAGGCTATGATGTGAATATCCAGGCTGTGATATGACTACTTAGTCTATAGTGTGAGTCCTTAAGCTGTGGTGTGAGTACTCAGGCTGTCATTGGGTCCCCAGGCTGTGGTGTGAATCCCCAGGCTGTGGTGTCAGTATTGAAGCTGTGGTGTGAGTACTCAGGCTGTGGTGTGGGTCCCCAGGCTGTAGCATGAGTCCTCAAGCTGTGGTGTGTGTATACAGGCTGTGGTGTGAGTCCCCAGGCTATGAGGTGAGTACCCAGGTTGTGATGTGACTACTTAGTCTGTGGTGTGAGTACTCAGGCTGTCGTTGGGTCCCTAGGCTGTGTTGTGAGTCCCTAGGCTGTAGTGTGAGTACTCAGGCTGTGGTGTGGGTCCCCAGGCTGTGCTTTGAATCCCCAGGCTGTGCTTTGAATCCCCAGGCTGTGGTGTGAGTATTCAAGCTGTGGTGTGAGTCTCCAGGCTGTAGTGTGGGTCCCCAGGCTGTGGTATGAGTCCCCAGGCTATGGTGTGAGTCCCCAGGGTGTAGTTTGGGTCCCCAGGCTGTGGTGTGAGTCCCCAGGCTGTGGTATGAGTCCCCAGGGTGTAGTGTGAGTCCCCAGGGTGTAGTGTGAGTCTCCAGGCTGTAGTGTGGGTCCCCAGGCTGTGGTGTGAGTACCCAGGCTGTCACGACACAGAGAGGCGCTTCCCTGAGAAGGGGTGGCAGGAAGCCTCGCCTCTGCCAAGGTGGCCTTGAGCCTAGACTGAGGATCAAGTAGACATCAGAACAGTCCCCACCGTGGCTGAGGTCCCACCTTTGCAAGCACTCCGAGGTGTGTAAAAGCATGGGTTGTAGGAGTATCGGAGGTAGTGTGATGTGGACAGAATCTCGGGGGCAAGGACAGTGAGGATGGATAAATGGAGATGCTCAACCTGAGTGAGGGTCACATGCGCAAGGTCTGGACTTCTGCCTGTGGGCAGGGGTCACTCTCTCCACTGTGTGCAGGGCCCAGGGTGGGAAGCCGGAGGTTGAAGGCACCAGGGCAGGAAGAGGTTGCTGGGAGGGCAGGCCCTCTCCAAGCAGCTCCTGCCACTGTCCAGTGGGCAGGACCTGTTGATATGTCACCCAACTGACTCTTCAGAGAGGCTAGAAACCCAGATTTTTCTGTGGGCACTTTTATTTTTAGATGTTAGCAAGTGATTCAAATTTAACACATAACAAAACAAAAACACACAGTGTGAGCCAAACAGGGAGGGTCAGTGATCCAGATTTGGCTCAGAGGCCACTGGTATGCTTCCCCCACCTCTACCCACAGGTTCCCAGTGGGAGTGATGGGGTCCCAGTGGCCCTGGGGGTGGCTGCAAGAAGGCACAGAGTCGAGGGAGGCAGGGAGAGCCGTTAAGAAGCTAATGGAAATATCTCCTTCTTCTTCAGTCATTCATTTAACGAATGTTTATAGGGCACACGCTCTGTGCCAGGCAGGGTTCTGGAATATGCACAGGAATACCCAGAGGTCCGAGTTGAGACATAGGTTGGAAGCTTGTGTCTGTGTTCTGGGCCTCTGCTTCCTTTGTCCTCATTATGCCCACCTGCAGCCAAGGTCTAGGCTAGGTCTCCTGTTCCCTCCCAGGCACCCTTTCTGTCTCTGTAGGCCTGGGGGCTGCACAAGGACGTCCCAGGCCACCTGCCCTCTGCAGGGCCTCCGTCACAGCCTCATTCTAGATTGTGCCCTCCCTCTGGTCATACTCCTTCTCTGGTGTTTGTTGCTCCTTCTTTTGGAACTCATGGGTTCTCTGAAAGCTCTCTTTTGCTCCCTAGCTCGGGCCTCCCCACTCATCCTCCAGCCCTTGGATCCGGGTGGGTGGAGACTGCTCATGAGCAGGAAGTTAGCAGTGCTTTTACTCTGGACCCAGGCAAATGGGATGCGTATCTGTGCATCTAGCTGGGCGACCACCCCTGGCCTGTGCTGGCCCAGGAGCAAAGTGGGATGCAGGGAGGCACCAGACCTGGTCTTACCCTCAGGGCGCTCCCAGGCCCAGGGGAAGAAGGCCTGTACCCTTCGTGCCCTTAAGGAAACCACTCAGTGCCCGAGAGATGGTCCCCGGGAGGCAAGGAGGGCTGTGCGAGCCCAGAGATACCATTCTCACACTAGCCGCTTGACCTTTGGGGCTCATGGCAGCCTTGCCACAGCCCGTTAATGTCAGCCCCATCCTTGCACCATTGCACGGAGGAGGAGGAGGAGGCTCGGGGAGGTGCCGCCCCCCCCCCCCCCCAGTGTGGGTGTGGTGGAGCCAGCAGCAGCACTTTGGTTTGATCCCAGGGTGGTTGACTACAAAGCCCACTCTCCTGGCAGTGTACACGCTTCCTCCTCCTAGGTAAAGGATGAGCTCCAACTGGGTTAGGAGCTGGGGTCCAGAACCCCCCCTCTGACCTTGACTCTGGACCTATAAAATGGGTATAATCACTGATTATCCTGCAGGGATTAAAAAAAAATGAAGATCACACTCAGAAACTGCTAGAAGACTTAGGAGGCTTAATGAATTCAGTCATTCATTCATCAAATACTTACTGAGCACATGCTCTGTGCCAGGCTTTGTGCTGGATTTTAGAAATAGGGTCCCAAGGGAGACAGAGACGGTTCCCACTGACATAGATAGCTACGTAAGCACAAAGTGAATCATGCCAACACCATTGTCTAACGGGGACCGAACATGGGGCCAGGGAGGTGTTCCTGAGGAAACGGGATTTAATGTGAAGGAAGACTGCTCAGCCTGGCACAGAGCGGGGCAGGGCCCCCAGGCACGGGTGTGAGCAGGAGCAGGATGGGCCTGAGCCGGGCAGTCTGGGCCACTGCCTGGGCTCCCCTGGGTATGCTCACAGGGGGGAGCTAGCAGAGGGTTTCCTCCAAGGGAACTAACCACAAGTAAATCTACATTTCTCGACCTTCTCCCCATGACCTGAGTCCCCAGAATGTCTCCCTGGCTTCTTCAGCCTTGGTGTCCATTCTGCCTGGCAAGAGCTGGGCCTGGGGACGAGGCCTCAGCAACACCCCCCGCCCCCTCCCTGATTGGAAGCAGATGCCTGGCCCTGGTGGGGCCCTGCCGGGGACGGCGAGGCCGCGGTGGGCCCGGCTCCCCACTGCTGACCTCAGACCTGCACCGCTGGCATTGTCCAGGCCGCAGACTCTCTGTCAGCAAAGCCGCATCCGTCCTGCCGAGAGACGGTCACTGTGGCTGTCCACACCCCCAACCGGCAATTTCCCTGCCACGGTGAGAAACCTCCTGTGCTCCCTGGCCAAGGCCCAGCCTCCTCCAACCGGGCCTGAGATGCCAAGTCCACCGACGGACGCACAAGGCTGGAAGAGGCCTGTGTGACCCCACCTGACGACTTGGACACCGGTACCAGCATGAGGCCACATGAGGCCACCATTTGGTACCACGTGCTAGGCTCTGGGCTGAGCGCTCTCCATCCTGCCACTGGATAGTTCCACGGGGTCGGTATTGTTGCCGGGTGCATGTCTGAGGCTCACAGAGGGTACCTTGGCACACGGCTGGCAGGTGTGAGCGAGGGTTTGAAACAGGGTCATGGGGCTTCAAAGGCCATGACCCCACCGGTCCCCTGCAGCGGGTCCTGGCTGTTGTGTTTGTCCTCCTTGGGCACTCCTGGTGCCCACTGCTCCCGAGGGAACCCAGGTCAGCGGCTGTGCCAGCTCCGGAGGCCCCTGCAAGCTGGCACACCTCAGCACAGGGCGCCAAGATGGGCACAGAGAGAGCCAGAGCAGCTTCTGGGGAAGGGCCAGCTCTTCTCCGGGGCAGCCGAGCTCTGGACTCCGTCAAGGGCTGTGTGCTTGCTGTTGACTCACAGTTGGAACCAGGGCTCCCTTCACGGAGGGGAGTTACAACCTTGATGGCTGCCTCTGAGTCCCTGTGAGAGCCACCTCCCCCCCACCCCCGTGGGGGCTGCTGCTCCACTAGCTCCTGCCTCCTGCTCCCCAGCCCCACCTGCACACCTGAAGGAGTCCAGCAATCCCTAGGGTTCTCCCAGAGATGCTTCCCGGGTCCTCAGGCTACCTAGCACCACCCTGACTGCCCCCAGAAATGCATCCTGTGCTCCCAGGACACCGCTGCATTCCTCCGGCAGACCCCTCCTCCTGCTTCCCTGCTTCCTGGGGGCCTGGTTTCCCCTCTTCCGCCCAAGCCAGCAGCTCTGCTTCATCCTCCCCGCCTCAGATAGGTTTTTTGCTCTTGTCAGTTGACCAGTCAACATTCATGAGCCATGTAGGCATGCTGGTGGGAGTTCAGACTCTGGAGCATCTGGGGGATACAGAAATGCCACCTCCTTGTCTCCCCTTTGCAGGAGTTCCCATCCCGCGCTCCTGGAGCCTAAAGAGAAAAGGACTTTGTCGCTGCCTTGACCTCAACTTTGGCTTCTCCCTGTGTCTAGTTACTGTGAAGAAACATAGAATGGCAGGCTGCCCCATAGTGATGGTGCTCTCTCTGATACATGGGAGGGTTGCCTTGGTGGTCCATGGGCCAGTGAATCAGCATTGAGGCAAGCCGTCGGGTTGGGGGCTGGAGTGGCCAAGGTGTCAGCTTTCTGGAGACTTGCAGACACAGAGAAACGTGGAGACCATTTCTGTTTGGGGGTCTGAACAGGAAAAGTACCCCCAGCCCCCATGTGGATCCTGAGGAAGGAAAAGAGATTGAGTGCCTGTCCAGTCTGTGAAGGGTGGACCCAAAAGCCCCGTGGGCTCAGCACTGGCAACAACCACGTATGGACACAAACAAGCCACGGATATGGGTAGCGCCCCGGGAGTAGGAGTGGGGCACTCTGGGCCATGCTTGGAGTCATCTTGCCTGGAAGATCCATGTGGCCTCGCGGGGCTCTGGGTGGGGTGGGACCAGCTTCCTCCTTCCGACCACATGGAAACAACTGTCAACCGGCACCATGGCAGTGGGACTGGTCAGAGTTCTAGTTCTCCTGGCCCAGAGGTGGAAGCTGGACCTTCTACCTCCATCTTTTGAAGCATGTAGGTCTTGGGATTCCTGAGCAATTCAAAGGGAGAGGAAGCGTCCAGAGGAAGGTATATACTTCCTTCAGGTATTGTAGATTGGGTCTTGATGGTTTTATTTATTTATTTATTTGTTTGTTTGTTTGTTTATTTATTTATATTTTTAAAGATTTTATTTCTTTGGGAGAGAGACAGAGACAGAGAGACAGAGAGAGAGAGAGAGAGAGAGCACAAGCAGGAGGAGGAGCAGATGGAGAGGGAGAAGCAGACTCCCTGCTGAGCAGCACCCCATGCCCCCCCGCCCCCCCCCCCGGATGTGGGGCTTGATTCCAGGACCCTGAGATCACGACCTGAGCCGAAGGCAGACATTTAACCAACAGAGCCACCCAGGTGTCCCGGGTCTGGATGGTTTTAATTAAAATTGCAAAATCAAATAAGTGCGATAGTGTTTGCACCCTAATTTCTGTTGCCACTCACAGTGTTTACTGAAACAAGAGCTTCGGGCAGCCCAGGTGGCACAGCTGTTTAGCGCCTGCCTTTGGCCCAGGGCCTGATCCCGGAGTCCTGGGACCGAGTCCTGCGTCAGGCTCCCTGCATGGAGCCTGCTTCTCCCTCTGCCTGTGTCTCTGCCTCTCTCTCTCTCTCTCTCATGAGTAAATAAAATCTTAAAAAAAAAAAAAAAAAAAAAAGAAACAAGGGTTTCTATTTACGGAAGGTTTGTTGTGTGTCAGGTACTGTACCCAACCCTCCATGTGCATCGTTCTATTCAATTCTGACAACAAGGCAGGTGTGTTTTTTAAATCACCATTGTACACACGAGGGCACTGTGAAACTGAGAGGTTAACCAACTTGCCCGAAGTCACACAGCTGGCGAAACTATCAACTGGGCTTCTAACCCACATATCCCCCACTCCAAAGTTATTCGACCACAGATCCCACCCTACGGCTGCATCCAGGGGTCCCCTGCATCTTGGGGAGCGTAGGGAGTTATGGGCTTATGGGGAGGAGCCCCGGGGTCTGGAGGCCCAGGACATGCGGCGGGGGTGGAGGAGTGGGCAGGGTGCAGGGTGCAGGGTGCAGGGGGCGCCATCAGGTGCCTGTTCCTCACAGCAGCTGGATTCCATTGCCACGTGGAGGGCAGTCTTTAGGAAGCCACCTTCTCCTGGGCTGCAAAGGAACAGGGCGACCACAGCCAGTGAACCCGGGGCCCCTAGAGCTGCGGCCACCCGCCAGGCAGGGTTTCACAAAGCCGTTGACGTTGACAGGGCCGCCTGTGTGGAGAGGGCAGGAAGCCTGGGGGCTCTGTGGTCTGCCGGCATTGCTCAGAATTTCCTGGGCTGAGCTCTTCCTGCTGGGCCAGCGCCCCCTGTCCTGGGGCCTCCCATGGCCCTGCCTGGCTCTGAGAGACGACTCCTGCCCACTCCAGGACCTCTGAAGGGCCAGGAGGGCCCATCGTCTGGCTGCTGGGCCTTGGAGGAGCTCTGAGGTTCTGGTGGCTAACTTGGGGTGTCTGAAGTTTCCTAGGGACCTGCGCTGTGAGGGAGCAGGGATAGTGCCTCCTGCAGTCAGAGGACCCGGGCTCCACCGTAGCTCCAGCACTAACTAGGGCTGCACCATCAGGCAAGAGTCTGGTATGCCTTCCTGAGCCCCCTTCCCTCATCTGCCTCACTGGGGAGCGTGAAGTGCTCTGCGAGGGTTGGTGGCCCTGGCAGGGCTGGGCCTGACCTCAGGCCGGTCCCCATCAGTCCTCCTTTCTGAAAACTCTGCCACGACTGAACCCCTAGATTCCTGTAGAAAAGGAGAAAAGTATTCCAGGTAGAGGGCAGTGAGAGCAAAGACACGGTGTGCACAGCAGCCCATGTGCGCGGGTGCACACACACACATCCTGAAGTCTTTGTGCCAAGAATTGTTCTAAATTATTTTTTTTAAGATTTAATTTATTCATTCATGAGAGACACAGAGAGGGAGGCAGAGACACAGGCAGAGGGAGAGGCAGGGTCCTCGCAGGGAGCCCGATGTGGGACTCGATCCCCAGACTAGAATCAAGCCCTGAGCTGAAGGCAGATGCTCAACTGCCAAGCCACCCAGGCGTCCCTGTTCTAAACATTTTACATATATTAACTTAGATTACATATATTAACACATATGTACGTATATTATATATCAACTCATATGAACTCATATATCTCTCTTAGCACCCCTATGAAGTAGGTATTAGCTTGCCCTTGTTTTGTAGATAAGACAAGGTTCAGAGAGAGGTAACTTGCTCAAGGTCACCAGCTAGGAGTGGAGACCCAAGTGATCTGGGATGACAGCATATTTGGAAGCAAGGCTGCTGGGCCTGGAACGGATGGGAGAGGTACTAGGATTGGCCACATCTGTGTCGTCCACTGCTAGGGGCCAGGGCCTAGTGTAGGGCCTAGCACATGGTTCCTGAAACATGAGCTCTGCATATGGTGTGATCAACTTGCACTTCTGTGGACACCAAAATTTTGTACAACAAGGGGATGCTGGAGTTGCTGGTTGGGGGGCAGTACAGGCCTAGGGATGAAGCTTCCTAGACTGCCTCGTCTCCTCTCTAGCTTGAGATCTGGCCCCTGCCCGGGCCTGTCCTACACTAGTAGGCTCCTTTGCAGTGGGGCTGCTGAACCCTCACTAGCAGGAGGGTCCGCAAAGGGGGCAGCTGGGGAATTTGAAATAGTTCCTCAATGCCCCTGGAGTCCCCTACCTCCACCCCCTTAGTCCCAGTCTCTCCTCCCTTGGCATGCTAGCATCAGTCCCTTGCCATGGAATGTTCTTATATCACTCAGAGTCAGGGTCCAGGGAGGGTGGGGGCCCTAGGGGGAGGACCCCCACAGATGCTTCAAGGAGAGCCTTGGCGGCCAGCAGAGGCTGCTGAGAGACCGGACTGTGTGCCCGGCTGGAGCACTGGGGTCTGGTGAGAAAGGAAGTTTCCAGCCTCCGTGGCACTCAGACCCCACCAGGAATGTGGCTCTGGGCCAGGATCCCTTCTGGGCAAGAAAGGATGACTCGGCAGAAACAGTGTCCTGACCCCACAGGATAACAGAGCCGCTGTGCGGGGGGCGGGTGCCAAGTGGCCGGGCTGGTGAATTCATGACCCTCCGACACAGCCTTCATCTGTCCGGCTCCGGGTTCTCCCTCGATGTCCTTCTCTGGACTGGGGTTTTAAGACTCTCAGAGGAGCGGGCAGCCCGGGTGGCTCAGTAGTTTAGCGCTGCTTTCCGCCCAGGGTGTAGTCCTGGAGACCCGGGATCAAGTCCCACATCGGGCTTCCTGCATGGAGCCTGCTGCTCCCTCTGCCTGTGTCTCTGCCTCTTTCACTGTCTCTCATGAATAAAAAAAAAAAAAAAAAAAAAAAAAGACTCTCAGAGGAGCAACTTCCAGGGAGACTCGGGAAGCACCCTGCCCTGGCTTGCTCTTTCCCATTCCAGCGGGGAGGAAGCCAGCAGCCTGCTGCTGAGGCCCCCCGGCCCGGCCAAGGGCAGAAGCCCGCTCATGATTCAGGGCAGGGAGGCCGCTGGGCAGGGAGCGCTAGGTTGGTCCCTGGGGAATTCCAGCCCAAGGGAGCCAGTGCAAGCACATGTAGTTAGGCACAGAAACCCTCAGAGCTGCTTCTTCATTCTTTGAGCCCAGCATCTGAAAAATTAAGAATCTACCACTAAGAGCCCCAGGAATCGTGTCCCTTTGTCACTGGCCGCCCTCCTGGCCCAGGCTGATCACCACAAGGGACTGCACTGGTGCTGTGGCTGGCACCGCCTGCACCCCAGGTCCTGAGCAGGAGTGGGTGCTGGCTGCGGTGAGCACGATGATATCTTAGAGCTGTGACCACGGCTGCTGCCAAGGGGTTCCCACATACCCTGCTGACCAACATTTAACTGTCTAATCTCATGCATTCCTCATAACAGCCCCATAAAGGAGGGAGGTACTTGTCCTAATATTTAGAAAGAAAACAGCACTGCAGAAGACTTAGTACCTCGCCTGAGGTCACCCACATAGTGACAGATTGAACAAGCTTGTAAGTGTGGGATCTTCATGACCTGCTTTATTCATGACCCTGTCCCCTGGAAGGAGGAGGAAGGTAGAGCGCCGGTGGCCCTCTCGTCCCAGCACCCCACAGTAGCTGAGGGGCACCGGGGCCGGCCCATGGAAACACTGACCCCTTTCCGGGAGCCACTGTAGCACCTGGGCGGTTTCCTATGTGGTGTCCATCACGGGGAGCCCAGGGGTCTGGAGAGCAGTGAAGATCCTGGGATCCAGGGCTAGAGGACATGCATCGGCCTCCTGTCCTACTAGCTGTGTGACCTTGACACCTCACTTTGTCCCTCTGGACCGTGGCTCCCTCACCTGTTAAATGAGAGAGAAGAACACACCTTGCCCTCTGCCACCTGCCCCAGTGAGGTACAATGTAGACCTTTAGGCCAGAGAGAAAGCGGGGAGGGGCTGGGGGTGCTAGAGCAGAGGAGGTGCTGGGTGTCGGGAGACGGTTGTCAGGCTGGTATCACGCCACTTGGCACTAATTCATCCGCCTGATGGAGATCCCCTGGGAGCGACCCAGGAGCCTTTGCGGGGGACCCAAAGCAGAATGGCCACATCTTCCCAGGAAAACTGCATGGGCAGAGTGCTTCTAGGCACCAGGCGACAAGAGTTTCTCGAAAGTGCCCTATTTGCGGACTTCCTGTTGATGGAAACTGTCCTGCTCTAACCAGTTAGTTGACTGGTTCCTCTTACCCCAGCAACAAAGCTGGAGGTGGCTGCAAGTAGCTATGTTCACTCACTTCATCAATTGTCCCCCCAGGCACGGTGTCAAGCAGGGAGTGGTTACAGCTACGTTAGACTTAGTGACTGCTCCGAAATGTGGCTGAGATCGTTGTAAACAGTCACCGAAGAGGCAAACAACAGGCCTCCAAAAGATACATCTTGGTGGATGGAGGAACTTTTGGAATCCTGAAGGCCTTATATTACAGCCCTTCCCGTCATCACAGATAACTGTATTTTGTTATGTTTGAAACCTTGGCAAGCCAGTAATTTACAGAGGATGTGCATGGCCAGGCTTCCCCAGCCTCGGCTCTTTATAAGGATTTATCAATAACAACATATCCATTCTGTTTGGGCTGTTATTGTGGCTCTCTCCTGGAACATCCTGTAGTGGTTATTTTTTGGAAACATCATTTGGTTCATAATCTCTTAGCAACAGAACTTTGAGGGCTAACGGCTGATGCACACTCCAGCAAGATTATTGTGACTCGTGGGCAAACAAACCCACAGCAGCCGAGTCGGAGCACCCTCTGATTATGGGTTTAATTGTTTTAAGTCATCAAACGTCACCATCACCCACTGTGGGCTGAGCTTGCTTTGTTACATGCCTGAGAGCATTTGCTGTGCCAGCCACACACCCAGAGCTGGGGGAGCTTTCGGTCACTGGGTGCCCGAGGCTGTCACAGCCTTTTCCCTTCCTGGGTACAGGCCTGGAACATGTGTCTGACTGGAAAAGGAGGAAGGCAGGAGCAGTGGCCTTGTACTCTGTCCACGCCTGCACATTATGTCCTCACAACCCCCAGTGTTAGGACTGTCCTGCCTTCCATGTGACAGCTGAAGAAGTGGCAGCTGAGGCAGTGAAGAGTCTGGTCTGGTCACACTTGCAGGCTGGCAGGGGTGGCGGTGGGTTTGGAATACAGGCCTGCTGAACCCCTAGCTCCTTTCTTTCTTTCTTTCTTTCTTTCCTTCTTTCTTTCTTTCCTTCTTTCTTTCTTTCTTTCTTTCTTTCTTTCTTTCTTTCTTTCTTTCTTTCTTTCCTTCCTTCCTTCCTTCCTTCCTTCCTTCCTTCCTTCCTTCCTTCCTTCCTTCCTTTCTGTCTTTCTTTCCTTTCTTTCTTCTCTGTCTTTCTTTCCTTTCTTTCTTTTCTTCTTCCCTCCCCCCCAATAATTAATTGTTTATTCAAGGGCTCATACTGCAAGCATTAAACCAAGCATGGGCTTCGATTCTGTGAGCCCAAATTCACATATCTAGGAAGATAAAAGCCAGATATAATCCAAGTACCTGTATAAAAACTAGAGATTCACAGTTAATCCACATTTGGAATTTTTAAATTTCTATAGCCTACAACCCAGAAGTCACAGATCTCTTAGGTTCTTCTGGATGTCCCACAGGGTATCTGTACTTTTCTTGAGTTGAGCAACTTGGTCAGCCTTCAGCTTCTGCTTGATAACACTGGTTAACCCCTGAGCACTCAGGATACATGGAAGGCTCAAGAAGGCCTCATTCTCAGTGCTACGCATTCTCTTCACCATCATTGACATGGGATGAATCCCAGATAGATTTTCAGCATGGACTCTATGAGAGTAGCCACATTTATCCAATAGCCCAGCTGGTATAGCCTTTTGGCTTGATGATTCCATAAGCACTTCTAGTCACCATATTACGTATGTCCTTCCAGTTTTCACTATTATCGTCTCTTCCCATTTCTGGATTCAGTTCCTAGAGAGAAACGCCTACCATCTTCACTCTACTCCATACAGCCTCACTTGAGATGCCACATCCTCCGAACTCAGCAACCACTGGGATGAATGCCAAGTTTTTCAACCATAAAATGGCGAAATCTAGCAGATTCCAGATTACGCTCATTTCCAATCACATGGTGCTCAGGTAATCTGGTTAGTTTCCAGGTAACATATGTGAGAATGTGAGAATCCGCTGGGTTGGGAATCGTAATTATGATGCAATTGGGACCATATTGGATGATCTGAAGAATAATGAATTTGAAGACGTTAACATTCCTCTGCACCAGATTGAGATGACTCTCTTCCTCTTGCTGGTGGACTCCTGCATTTTCCATCACAATTTTAGAATTACCAGTCACAGAGTAATCTTTATCTGCCACAGTTTTTGGCGTCTGAAGAAGTGAGCTCCCATGCCTGAGACGCCTCATTTCTTTTTTTTTTTTTCTTTCTTTTCTTTTTTTTTTTTTTTTACACACAGAGAGAGAGAGGCAGAGACACAGGCAGAGGGAGAAGCAGGCTCCATGCACCGGGAGCCCAATGTGGGTTTCGATCCCAGGTCTCCAGGATCGTGCCCTGGGCCAAAGGCAGGCGCCAAACCGCTGCGCCACCCAGATCTTCCAGAACATCCACAAGGGCAAGTTCGTTGCCAGAGAGTTTCCCAGAATGCTGATGGCACGTGCCATACCAGCTTATCCAACACCTGCTATGGTGATTTTATTGCTTGGGATCATCGCCTCTTCTACAACCAGGGCAATCAGTTTTTCCAGAAGAGTTGCCATCGCATACAAGAGAAGTCTCTGCAGATGGTTGTAGTAGCTGTGTAACGAAGGCAATGAATACCAGCTGTGTGCCCTGCCTCTGCTCCCTGCTCACCCCCATTCACACATACAAGTCCATGGTGGCGGGGGTGGGGTGGGGAGCTGGGCTTTCACTGGAGGTGCAATCTCCATAGATGTGCTGCATAGTGTAGCACATGAAGGCCACTGCCGCAGACTGCTTTGCCTCAGACCAGTTCACAGGTCAAAGGTCACACACACAGTGTGTGCATCCCTGAGTCAGAGTCCAGCACTCCCAGGGAGCTCTGGGCCTTCCTGTCACCGGGGCTCACAATCTTCTCCTTATTCTGGTTCTTTCTGCTCCCCCTCCAAGGTGAGATCATGGTGAGATCATCCATCTGTGAGGAGTAGGAATAAAAATTAAAATACTAGCTATCACTTATTACTGAGTCAGGATCTTTACTGATAGGGCCTTATTTCCTCCTGAAAACCTTATAAGGACATAATATTTTTTTTCCTCATTTATAGATCAGGAAATTGGGGCTCAGAGTAATTTAATGACTTGCTGTAAGTCACAGAAACAGGTTCTGTTTGTGACACCCACAGTCACACTCCTCCCCTTCCCCAGCCCTCTTACTCATGAGCAGGGACAGATTTACTGAGAAACTCTTGAAGCTCTGCTCTGGGCTCCTTCACTCGCACCACCCTGTCCCATTGATTCATATGGTCAAGTATCTTTGTGCCATCTGCAAAAATAAGATATTTTAATACTTTGTCTACAGGAGATTCCCCCCTCCTTAGATTCCACAGAACCTGGATCCACCCTGCTTGTAAATGCATATCTTGAATATCTTACCTAAAAATTTAACTCCCTGTTCTCTCCCCTTCCCTGCTCTATTTGTTCTCCTTAGCCCTGTCATTAACACACCACATACTTTATGTTTGCACCTTATTTATTGCACATTTCTTGTACCACTCACCATGTGTGTTTTTTTTTTTAAGATTTTATTTATTTACTCATGACAGACCCAGAGAGAGGGGCAGAGACATAGACAGAAGGAGAAGCAGGCTCCTCATGGGGAGCCTGATGTGGGACTCAATCCCAGGACCCCAGGATCACAACTGGAGCCAAAGGCAGATGCTTAACCACTGAGCCACCCAAGTGCCTCGCTTACCCTGTGTTTTGAATAAATGAATGAACACAGCTCTTGTCCTTAAGCTTAAGAGTTCCCAAGCAAGATGACTTGCTCAAAGGCCCCCACTTACAAATCCGATCCCCTTTCTCTTGCTCTGAGCTGGGTTTGAACTTGGCCATGCCTAGGTTTCCTCTGGCTTCGACATTACAGTTTACTAACAGTCCAGACATCATCTTGCTGGTGTTTCATCTTTGACTCCTCTCTCTCAGTGAGTTGCCTTACCTCCCAAATCCTATTAACCACCTCCCAAAAGTCTCTCAAATGTAATCACCCAGTTTATCTCCACAGCCTATACCATCGATGGTATCTCTATCAGCTTCCTGACTGCTCCCTGCCCCCAGTCTGTTCCCCACACAGCTTCTAGAGGCTGACTCTCTTGCTGGAATTACCCCTTGAATTCTCATTTCTTAGAGATCGTATCTGAAAGCCTGACCCACAAGGCTCTCATTGGCTTTTTTTTTTTTTTTTTTTTTTTAGCAGTTTCTCAAACTTGTGTCTTTGCACATGCTCTACCCACTTCTGGTGCCAGAACCATCTTCCCCTCCTCCTTCTCTACCATCTCACTTAATTTTTACTCATCCATCTGGTCAAGGATCACTTCCTCAGGGCTAGCTTCCATGTCCACCCACATTGGGTCAGAGCCCTGTGAATTATTTTTACAGTTCCCTGTACCTCTGCCTAGGACATATTACACCTGCCATTAAATAACCAATTGTATAATCCAGGAGGCTTGACCTGGCGTTGTGTCCCCTCCCTCCTGCTTCCTCCCCAGTCAAAGACAGAATTTCCCAGAGGACATGGACCATGTCTGCCTTGCTCGCTGCTCTATCTTTGTTTTGTTTGTTTGTCTGAAGGCAGAAAGACATTCATTCCTTTCTCACTTAATCCTTGAACTGAGTGTTTCTCATCAGCTGACAGCAGTGTCCCATCTGGTCCTTTAGGGACCTGGATTCCCTCCATGCTGTGGTTCGGTCATCCCTAGGAGTTGCCATCTGCATAGTTGAAGCAGGTCATTGCTACCCCTGGGTTGGAGCCAGCAGGAAGATGGTGTGTATGGGTGTGTGTGTGTGTGTGTGTGTGTGTGTGAATTTTCTAGGTCTTAGAGTGGGCCAGTGATCTATTACTGAATAATGAGCTGTCCTGACATTTAGTGTTCTAAAGCATCAACTATTTCATTATCCTCACAGATTCTGTGGGGCTGTGAGGAATGCTGGAGAATTTGGACAGAACACCAGGAGGGGGTCTTATCTCCCTACTTTATAGTCTGGGGCCACAGCTAAGACTCAAATGACTGAATGTGACTCAACTGGTTGGGAATTAAATGATCTAGAGGCATCTTTACTTACTCAGTGCTTGATTGAAAGACTAGGCTCAGCTAGGCCTATACCAGGGCACCAACAGGTGGCCTCTCCAGTTCAGTGGACTCAGGAAAGTTAGACTGCCTTATAGATGCTCAGGGCTCTAAGAGCAAGAGTTCTTGGAGAATAAGATAGAAACCTCTATGCCCCAGTCTTAGAAGTCACATTGGAGTTGAAGACTGCCCAGGTTCATTCAAGTGGAGGGGTCATAGATGCCTCCACCTTAAGATGCTTGCCATCCACAGGAAGAGGGTTGAAGAATTGGTGTCATATTTGAAAGCCATTATAGGGACACATGCCTGCTTTGCTTACGTTCCCCTGCTGAGGATGTAGTTTTATGGCTCCAGGTAAATTCACAAAGCTGGGGACACTGTTCCTAGTTAGGCAGCCACAAGCCTGGCATCAACTCTGTTATAATGGAAGAGGGAGAATGGGTTTGAGTGAATTTTTTGCAGTCTGCCGCAGCTACTCCTCTGGCCACCAGATACCCAGTGTACCCCCTCTTCCTACGTGTGCAATATATTTCTCCTCAGAGGGAGAAAACAAAATTCCATTGGTTGGCTATTTGTTGAATGACTGATTGGATGTTTGTGGAGCATCTGTGTTCAGCCCATACACTATAAAGATAGCGTGGGCAGAGATAGTGTTCCATTTCTTAACCTAGAGCCTCGAGGTGGGCTAGTTCTAAGTGGGGAGGCAAAATCAGGTAGCAGTAGTCTGTAAGGAGTGGAGAGAAATCTGCTTTTCTCTTTATCTTGGTATTTAGTTCCATCTATTTACAGAGTAGGAAAAACAATAATTGTTAATTGAAAAGAATGTCTATCTCACTGTTCATCTAAAATTAATTCCAGATGGATCAAAGATTCAAAAATGTAAGAATAAACCCATAAAATGCTAGGGGAAAGACAATAGCAGACAGTTCACAGAAGAAGATAAATAAAAGACTGACAGTGGTATGGAAAGACACGGTCTTGATGATGTGGAGAGACAGGACTCTCATACATTATTGATTGGTGTTTAAATGAATCATTTTTATTGGGGGGGATTGGTAATATCTTTTAAGATGTCAAATGCTCAGTATCCTTTTATCCAGAAACTGTACGTCTAGGTATTTACAGATATACAATATTCCCACAAGTGAGTAAAACTATATGTCAAGGATGTTCAGTGCAGGCTTGTTTAGAAGAGCTAAATGCTGGAAACCACCTAAATGCCCCTCCATGGGAAACTACTAAATAAAGTAGAATCCCACGCAGCTGTTAGAAAGAATATGGTGGATTTATCAGTATTCACACGGAAGAGGGTCCAAGGAGCTACAGTAACCAGAAACAAAAGGCAAATTGGAGAACACAGTACATAGTTTTCTCTGTCAAGAAAGAAAACAAGCAAATACAATTCGCCATGTGTTTTAAAATACCTGGAAAGAGTCATAGAAAGTTTTAACAATGAGCACTTCAGGGGGAGTGAGTTTAAGGTTGTGGGGAGTAGGATTCTTGCTTTTTGCTTTATGTCCTTCTCTACTGTATGGATTGTTTTCATTATAAAACATGTATCCCATGTATCACTTTTTAAAAAGATTTATTTATTTATTTATCTATTTATGTATTTATTTATGAGAGAGAGTGAGTGAGGGAGAAAGAGAACAGGAGCAGGGGGAGGAGCAGAGGGAGAAGCAGACTCCCTGTGGAGCAGGGAGCCCGGTGCAGGGCTGATCCTGGGCCTCCAGGATCATGACCCGAGCCGAAGGCAGATGCTTAACCGACTGAGCCACCCAGGTGTCCTACATGTATCACTTTAGTAAGAGAATCAAATTCAGAGTGATGATTATTCCTAAGGAAGAAGGGAAGGGAATGGAAGAGAGGCCACAGGCCCTTTAACTGTATGCATAACACTAGGTTTCTTAAAGAAATTGAAATGGTTAAGAAATGGTAAATTTTGTTAGTTACATCTTACCACCACCACCACCACCACCACCACCACCATCAGCACAATGAAACCAAATTGGCAATATGTTAAGAATTCACAAAGCTGGTAGGTGGATAGCAGGGTGTTCATTATATGATTTCCTATGTGTTTCTAAATTTTTTGGAACGTTTCACAACTTAAAAAAAAGTTTTTAAAAAAGTATACATTCAACACAACAAGATGAAATAAATGGAAAAGAAGCCAGGAACATGAAGAGAAAGGAAAATAGGGCAGTGAAATAAAGTTTACAGCCCAGGCTTTCTACAAGCGACTTGGTAAATTCCATCACAGTCTCATAGGAAGGAGATACGGAAACGTAATGTTTCCCATTTGGACTCTCGGGTGCTCCCGAGTTGTAAGAAACAGCAGGGAAGGCGTGACTTAGGGAAGGGAGAGTGCCCATCAGGCTCTGAAGCTGGAGTTCCACGCTGGAGCCCGGCTGGGTGGGCAATCAGGAGGTTCCCGCCGGTCTGGGTGCCAGCAGGCGAGTCCCCAGCAGTGCAGGGGTTTGGGGGTGCTGGTGGTGGTCTGGGGCTCACCCTCAGTACAGCCAGGGCCTCCCAGGGCAGAGGAGCTGGAGGAGGACATGCGTGGGTGCCAGGAAGCACTGTGCTCTTCTCAGGCCTCCAAGTGACCCCTTTGCCTCTGCTTGCTCCTGTCATGCACCAAGTCATCATCTGTCAACCTGGGGAACAGAAGGGGCAGGCCTGCCTCCTTTCACCTGGGGACTGCTTTTGAGGGAGACTGAGCAACACCTCCTGCTCCTCCTGGGATGGACCTCCCTAGGCCTTCCTGCCCTCCCCTTGGGTCCCTTGCCACCCGGTGGGGCCTTAATCTGCTGTACCTGCAGTTCTTCGATCCACTTTGGTTTCCTTTCATCTGAAAAAACCTGACCGCAGTGGTATTGCAGATCTGATGCTGTTGCTTTCAAAACCCTCTTCCTGTGAACCTGAGATGTGGGTGATAAAGCATTAAAAGGCAGAGGCCTGTGGCTCTCACCAAGGGCCTTTGTTCTGGGCATTGATGTCATGTCACCGGTAGGCTGAGGTGGGCCCCAGAATCTGTCCCCAAGGCTCGGAGGCCTGTCCCAGGCAGGGCTACCCTGTTTGCTGCTGGGGTCTCACCTAAGTGACATATGTGTGGGGGCGCATGGGAGGATTTCTACCCTGGGGAGGTGGCCTAGGGCTGCCAAGTGTCTTTGCAGCAGGGCCCGGGATTCTAGGTAGTGCTGGGGCCTTAGGGCCGCTTTCACTGCTCCACCCACCTCAGACACCCAGGTGCAGACCCTGGGCTGCAGGCAGGCCCTGTGCTGCTTCTCTCTGGAGGGGCTAACATGCAGGGCACTACCCTCCTGGTGGTGCCTGTGTGTGTGTGTACATGTGTGCATGTGTGTGTGTATGTGCACCCCTCAGGCCCCTGCAGGGAGACAGAGAGCTTCTGGGTTCCAACCCTGGCACGTACTGGACCTGCTGAGCAAGCTTCTCATCCAGTGTATTGTTTGATGTCCGGGGTTTCTGGACTGGTGTCTGTCTGGCTTCTCAGTGGCCCCGATTTTGTGTTCTTGTTGCTGAACTCTTAGGAACCAAGGCCAGCAGCCAGCCAATGGGTGCAGGGCTCCAAGCTGGAATTCTTGAACACATCTTCACATTTCAAACTCAGAACTGAATATAAGCATGCTCAGCATCCCCTTTTTATGGAGGGGGAAACTGAGGCCCAAGAAGTTCAAAGAGCTTGTACAGAGTTCCCGGCTGGTAAAGGATGGGGTTGGGATTGAGTTTCTTCTCACTTCCAGTCTGTTCCCCAACTTCTCTTCCCTGCTCTGTGCACTGAGGTGGGCCTGTGGGGATTGCATGGGGCTGGGGGTGGGTGGGGGACAGGGGTAGGTGCCCTCACTCTGCACCCTGATCAGGGAGGAGCACTGACAGCATGTGGGAGGCAGAGAGGAACAAGAGTGCACAGTGATTAGTCCCCCTACCCCCCCAAACCTGCCTTGGGGTGGCCGTGATCTGGCTGAGTTGTGGCCACGGCTCCCATCAGGGGTCCGCTCTTCCCAGAGGGGTTCTAGTCACCCCCTCCACCTCTCACCCCATCCGGCACAGCAGTGCACAGTGCACAGACTGCTGCTATTGGTCCAGCTTCTGGCCCTTGAAAATAGTCCCTTTATTGCATGCCCCTCGGATGGCCCGATCTCAGTGTGCCATCTGCGTCCTGCTGGGACCTTGCCTGAGCCACATCATGCTGCCCACTCACTGGCAGGACCCTGGGTCTGCTGAACCATCGCACACTGCAGCTGGGCTCATGCAGGGCCCGCTTTCTCATTCTTGTGCTTTCCTCTGGCTCTGCTCCTACCCTCACTGCTCCTCATCTGCCTGCTTTGCTTCCCACTCCCACCTGCAGTTCTTCCCCTGCCAGATGTCCAGGCATGATTAGGGGATAAGAGTCACGGCTAAGCCACCCCTACCTCTGCCCATCCACCCGTGATGCATTCAGGAAGCACGCTCCAGAATCACGAGCGTCACGGGCCAGTCATAAAGCCCTGGGTCCTTGGGACAAGATGTCTTGGAAGCCAATGCACAGAAACAGGATGATTTCACATTGCTGGGAGAGCCTTCTTCCCTGGGGACCCATGACCAGGAAAGCTTACCCAGTCACCCGCCCACTCACTTGCTCTCCATGCAGAAGGGTTGACTCCCCACCAGGCCTACCCCCAAGGGACCTACATGCTACTTCCTCAAGGACACTGTCCCTGGCCTTGAACTGAGGCTGGCTGCCCTACTACGTGCTCCCAGTTCATCCCATTCCTCCTTGTTCTGAAACCCTTATCACACTGATAGCACTTGTCATCCTTTATGTCCCTCATTGTAGCTTCTGCTCCCCAAAAGCAGATCCTCTATCTGTGCTGCTCCCTGCTATATCACCCACGCCTGGCACAGTGCTGGGCACATGGTGGGAGTACAACAAATTGTTGAATTGAAATGAAAAAATGGTCACTGAATCAAAGCCGTGTAGATTACTCCTCTCCTATCTAGGCAGCCACACAGAGAACAACGGCCAGCACTGCAGGCGGAGTCCTGGAGAGAATGTCAGCCTGCAGTCTGCAGGCTGGGGCTGGTCCCTGCTGTGGCTTATAGTTATCATATGGCTGATCAGCCTCTGAGCTTTAGATCCTCATCTGTAAGATGGAGATAATACTTATATTCACTTTTGCTCGCTTCATCATAAATTATCATAAACTTAGCAACTTAGAACAATGCATACTGGTAATCCACAGTGTCAGTGGGTCAGGAGTCTGGGGGCAGCCTAATGGGGTCCTCTGTGAGGCCAAAGTGTCAAGGTTGTTAGCCAGGGCTGGGTTCTCATCTGGACCCTCTGGTGGGGATGCATCTGCTGGCGGGTTCACACAGGCTGCTGACACAAGTCATCTCCTTGTGGTGGTGGGTCTGAAATCTTTTTGTTGGCGGCAGGCTGGAGGCTGCCCTTGCTCCTAGAGGCTACCCACAGCTCCTGGCCAGGAGCCCTCTCCAGAGGCTCTCTCAGAACTTGGCAGCTTTCTTCTTTAATATCAGCAAGAGAGGAAGTCTGTACCAATCTGCAAGAACAACCGAGTCTTTTCTAATGTAAGGTAATCATGGGAGGGATATCCCACTGCCTCTGCCAGTATTGCTTGGATGTTGGCATATTGGTTATTATCTTGGTTAGAAACAAGTCACAGATCCTGCCCACACTCAAGTGGAGGAGATTACACAAAGGCATGAACACGAGGATATAGGGATCATACCGGTCACTTTAGACTTTGTCTCCTATAATACTATTCCCTCTCTCAAAGAATTCTTGAGAGAATGAAGGAAAATAATATACGAGAGCACTTCACACAGTGTCTGGCACTTGGTAAGAACTGAGAACATGTCACAACAGGTGGCTGGCAGCAGCTGTCTTTTCTTTGGCCCACTTTGAAATAGGACGTGTTGGCCCAGGGTTGGTCCACAGGTCCCACCATTCCTTACTGCCTTCCACCAGCTTGCTTCAGCCACTGACGCTGTCTAGATCTTGAAGGCAGTTGAATTTGTCACATAGTATTAACTAATGTGATCAAATAGGTATTCTTGGCAATTGTGGTTAAAAATTCTTGGCAGATAGGGCCTGTGTCTTACTAATTTTTCTAGCCTCTGGTGGGCCTAGGATATTGACTTTCGCTTGGAAACTCCACTTATGTTGAGCCACAGCACCAAGCAGAATGATCTGAGTCAGAGCTATAGCCCTAGGGAACATGTGGTGGTTGGTGGGGAAGGACAAAGCAGGTGTAGGTTGGATGGACAAGTCAGGGAGGAGCAGGACCAATGTCATGTTCGGCCTAGGGAAGCCCTGTAGCCCTTGTCACCATGTCTGCCCACCTCACTCCACTCCCAGATTTCTTCCCTTCCTACTGTTCAGTCCCCTGCCTTCACCCCCAGGTTTCAGCAGGGTCTCCATGGGACCTGGGTATGGTGGGCCCTGCCTGTGCTGATGAGGGAAGAAAAGACAGATTCCTTCGTAAACAGACCGTCTGAGCTGGGGAAAGGTCTTGGCCCCTGG
Organism: Canis aureus; assembly: GCF_053574225.1. Classification (NCBI taxonomy): domain Eukaryota; kingdom Metazoa; phylum Chordata; class Mammalia; order Carnivora; family Canidae; genus Canis; species Canis aureus. The sequence goes on from NC_135618.1 coordinate 35,512,858, forward strand.
GAAGGAGTTGACAACTGTCTTCAGGTTCCTGGATGAGGAGTCATGTTTGTTGAACACAGACTCATGCCTCTGACTCTACACTTCACATTTTTCCTCTGTTGTCTCAGTCTTCAAGGAGGATGAACCAAAGCTCAGAGAGGGAAAGTGGCTTTCCCTGGTCACACAGCTACTGGAACCTAAGTGTCCTGAACTGCTGGTCCAAAGTCTTCTCTCTACAACTCCCCTCGCACCCGGGTCTGTGGGCTCACTGGTGCTGGGGGTGGGGAGCACACTTTTCCTGCCCCTAACCTAGGCCTCCATGCAGGATGCTCTGATGCCCCAGCTCCTCATTTCTTCTTTCCCTCTGCCCCCGCTTCCAGCACTTTCTCCCCTGTGGGTGCTCCTTCAGTGGAGTATGTATCACATCACTCATCCTCAGCCTGGCCCATACTAGCAGTGGTGAATGATCTGGCCCCTAAGCACAGAGATTCCCTCCACAGCAGCCACAGAGGCTGTATGAGGCGTGCACATCTGGGCCGCTATTGCCTGAGTCTAATCTGCAGAAGAGAAACCAGAGTGATCACGTCTTTCATTTCTGGACAAAGCCACAGCCCTGGGAGCTGGAGTCACTTCAGAGAGGCAGAGAACACGCCTCAGCTGTGGGAGGGGTAGTGGTGAGGAGGGTCCTACCTTGGTGGGGTCACCTGTCCTGGGGTAGGTGGGTCCCTTTAAGGCAAGTCAGACAAGAAGATCACCCACCCTCTGCAGGTAGTGGAGTGGAGGCAGTCATCCAGGAGCCGGGACTCTAACAGATGCTTAAAGTCGGAAACATGTGAAACATGCAGGATGCCTTTGTTACTCACTGCGCTTTCCCTGAAAGGGTCAGTGGTAAACCCTTTAAAAGGCATGTGCTTGTCTTCAGGGTGGGAAGAGAAGGGGAGCTGGGGGCCTGTGTTCCCTCTGCACCAGGATTAGGTATGGGGAGGGTGAGAGCAGATGGCCAGGGCCGACAGAAGCTGGCTGTGTCCCTGGAGGGGTGGGAGGCAGCCTGGCCCCCAGCCAGGCCTGGGCTGAGACTCTGTCAGCGTCGGGAGCCAGCTGCTACGAGGGCTCTGATGGGCTGGCATCGCCCTGAAGCCCAGCCTGACTTCCAAGAAACCACTCTCAAAGTGGTCAGTGACCCGGGGGAAGAGGCTTCTGCGGCCTAGTTCCACTTCCTTTCATAAGTGGGAGTCCGTACGGGCTCCTCAGGGGCTGAAGCTAGAAAAGGGGAAAGTGCACAATGGATAGACACTCACGTCTCTCTCTTACGTGCCGCGGACCTGGGGCTGCAGACCCCTGACCTCCTTGGGCCCGTGGCACAGAACACACACGCGGTCCTGAGGAATCACACGAAGCCCATCCCCGGCCTTGCATACCGTGACAGTCAGCAGTACGCAGCCATGCGGAATCACATGTAACCACAGGCCAGCATGCATCCATAGGCCACGACATACAGCCACACGGGCTCCCACACACGGCACACAGTGAGCCTTATCCACACACGTGCACGCTCACCCATTCATCTGCATTAATCGCACCGGGCCAAACACAGTTACACCCGGGGATTCTAAAACCCATGCAGTCACACACAGACTCACACCACTCTACACAACTACCGTACATTCGACCCTGGGCCTCGGCACGTGAAAACCCAGGCCATCGGCGATTGCGAGACACGTCTGATGGCAGGCCGTGTGGAAGGCCAACCGCAGGGCGAGCTGTGGAGGCTGCTTCAACCCAAGCAGCGGGGGAGGGGGCGGGTAAAGCATGTTCTGGGAAACGGGATTAATGAAGGCCTGGCTGTGACTCAGGCAGGGACAGAGGAGCCACTTGGGCCCTCAGACCGTCTGCTTCCTGGTCATCATCCCGGCTGAGCGGCGGAGACTCAGAAGCATTCCTGGGTCCTGATGCGGCTGCCCCCTCCTCTCACCGGGCACGGGGGCCCAGTGAGTCAGCAGGACGGGCTCTGGGAATGCGGGTGGGTGACCCTCGGGCCTGTAAGCTGCTGGGGAGGAGCAGCTGCCCCTGGAGCTCTGGCGCCCAGCAGGGAGGCCCGCAGGGAGGCCCGCAGACCGGGCCTGGGTGCGGATGGCCGTTTCTCAGCCGACCCTGTGCGCAGGGAAGCGGAGGTGAGGGCCCAGGTGCTTCTGCAGGCCGCACCTGGGCTGCCCTTACCTGCTGAGGTCCCGGGAGGCTTGGCCCTAGGCTGGCACCACGCCCGGCTCTCCACCGTCGCCGATCCGCGGGGCATTCTCGGGGCACCCATTGCACCCAGATGCATGATCTGTGCCGTCCCAAGGTCACATAGAAGATGATTCCAGAGCCCTGCGGACACACAGGAACAGATGTACCGTGCTACTGTGGAAACTACTGAGGCTAACTGCTGGGGAGCATTCGGACTCCAGCCTCTGCTGGGGCACAGGGGGGCAGCCAAGATGCCTGCTGCCGGTGGTGCCAGTCCCTGGGGGGGGGGGGTCTGACCTCTGACCTCTCCTGAATGGGCAGCAGCACAGTCAGGGAAAGCGCAGGTGGGCATGACTCTTAGTAATGAGCCATTTTGCTTTTTCCAATAGAGTCAGGGAATTACTTTTTCAGATCTCAAGAACAAAATTTTGAATGCCATGTCTGAAGGCTTTTTTTTTTTAAATTTTATTTATTTATTCATGAGAGACACAGAAAGAGGCAGAGACTCAGGCAGAGGGAGAAGCAGGCTCCCTGCAGGAAGTCTGACATAGGACTCAATCCCAGGACCCCAGGATCACACCCTGAGCCAAAGGCAGATGCTCAACCACTGAGCCACCCAGGCGCCCCTGAAAGGAATCTTCCTAAAATGACCTCCTGCAGCTTGGCAGATTCCTCACAAGTGCTCTTCTTGCTGCCTCAGGGTTATTATTTTTTTTAATGCTTTTTTTTAATGCTTTTTTTTTTTTTTTTTAAGAGAGAGAGAGAGAGAGAAAGCACAACTTGAGGTGGGGGCAGAGGGAGAGAGAGAATCCCAAGCAGGCTCCACACCCAGCGTTGCCTCAGAGTTATTATTACAAACTTCCATTATTGCTATACCAGAAATGATGGTCCTTTCTTGAGCTCAGAGTAGGTGGTCAGTAAATACTTGTGAAGGAACACACACCGAGGAGCCCAGACTTCTGGACTGAAAGACTGCAAAGCAGGTGGTGAGAGTACAGAATGCTCCCTGGTATGGGGTCTGGGGTGCAGTGGTCTTTCTCTTACTCTCTAAACTCTTCTCAAGAGAAGCATCCTTCCCTTCCCTTCCTTTCCCTTCTCTTCCCTTCCCTTTCCTTCCTTTGGAAGGAGAATCAGGTTTCTTAATATGTTCATTTCTTGCATTTGAAGGATTACTCAAGGACGTCCTTTGTCATCGTCCTTAATCACCACACAACTGCAACTGGCCACATTGTGGGGTTTTCTCTTTGTCAGTTTTACAGAGGCCCACTCATTCCCCTAGTTTCTTGTCATCAATCTTAATTAGGTTGATTTGGTGTTCAGCACAAAGAGCGTCCACGAACTGGACATGCAGGCTTATCTCAGTTGGACCCTCCTTCTTTCTTCTTTGCTGCAGAGGCTCACCTGCTTCCCCTCCTCTGGGCACCGCACACCATCTTCCCAATGTTGTCTGAAGACTGTCCCGGTCTTGCTTCTTCTCTCTTTCTGGAGTGACCCTGAACTTGAAGACAAGCACCAACCACTTTCCTGCTAACCTATCTAATCACCCCATGGAAACAGATGTTAGCAAAAATCAAACCACAGGACAGTGAAAGAGGGTCTAGAATCTCACCAAGTTCTTAACATCTAAATTGGCTATCTCTTTGTAAAAACGAAATTCACCCCTGCCTCACATGTATAATATAATAAATTCCAGATAAATAAAATACATAAATAGAAAAAGAAACCACAGAGGTCATGAAAGAAAACATGGGTGACCATTGTTTTGTTATTTTAAAGTGACTAAGACCTTTCTAAGCAGAAAACTGAAAAAGCCTGATACATTTAATGACATAAAATTTGTCAAGTTCTCTCAACAAAAGCTGTATACACAAAGTCAAAACACAAAGGACAAGCTGCAGAAAATATTTCCAGCAGTAAAACAAAGAGTTTGTATCCCTAATCTACAAAGAGCTTGCACAAGTCAGTAACAGAAAGATAAATAACTCAATAGAGAGAGAGGAAAAAAAAGCAAAGACCACAAGCGGGTAATCCACAGCAGAGGAATTATGATTAATTAATAAGTGGGTGAAAAGATGTTCACCCTACCTTAGAGTTTTCAAAATCAAATTAAGTCTATCAGTATGACTTGATGGGATGAGCACTGGGTGTTATACTATATGCTGGCAAACTGAACCTAAATAAAAACAAACACAAAATCTATCAGGATGGCAAAGCATTAGAGAGATAGATATTTAGTGCTGAGAAGATGTGGGTTAATGGACCTTTTCACAGATCATATTGTTGGAAGGAGAAATTGGTGGGGAAAGAAAACACAAAAACTTTTTTTGGAGGGCAATTGCGCAATATCTATTTCAGTCTGAATTCGCAAGACCTTTAACCCAGCAGTTCCACTCCCAGGAACTTATTCTAGAATAGCGGTATACATTCACATCAGGACATTCATGGTGCGTCTTAAGGGAGTATCCTCCTCCTACACTCGAGTGTTCAGTGTTCGGCTCTACCCGCTTGGACTCTACAGGCCTCAGGGGTGTGGGGGTTTGCACAGCCCGGAAACTCGCTTGTTTTTCTCTAAGCAGGGCTGCTCGGCCCATCCACCTTTAGGGGATCTCATGAACCCCTCTGTCACCTCCTGACCTTTCCACTCCTCCCTATTTCCCATTTTCCAACCTCCTAATTTTTAAAAAAGATTGTGTTTATTCATGAGAGACACAGAGGGAGAGGCAGAGACACAGGCAGAGGGAGAAGCAGGGTCCCTATGGGGAGCCCGATGCAGGGAGTCCTGGGAACCCGGGATCCTGACCTGAGCGGAAGGCAGGCGTTCAACCACTGAGCTCCCCAGGTGCCCCCCAACCTCCTAATTTTTATTAGAAAATCCCTCTGAGGACTTCCGGTGCCACGCGCATCCCTAACCCCAGAGCTGGAGCACGCGCCCTGGACTGTAAGCCCGCCCACCTGCTCAACAGCGATTGGTCAGTGGTGGCACGTGCCTCACGCTGGTCCAATCAGGAAGTGTCTCGCGCGGGGGTGGGGGCAGGGGCAGAGGCCGAGGTCGGCGGGCGCAGCAGCCGGGTGACTGGGCCCTGGAAGTGCCCTGGCTCATTTACCACAGGGAGGGAAGTGAGTCTGTGGGCGAAGCTAGGCCGCAGGGCCAAACTGAGCCAAGAAAATCACAGAAAAATGAAACCAAGAGCCTGATGACATTGCGAACCTCCGGATGAAACCGCACCTGAATTCCGCGCTGCCGCCGGCGGCCTTCCCGACGCGGGCGGCCTTCCCCAGGCGGGCGGCCTTCCCGACGCGGGCGGCTTCCCCAGGCAGGCGGGGCGGCCTTCCCCAGGCGGGCGGCTTCCCCAGGCAGGCGGCCTTCCCGACGCGGGCGGCCTTACTGAGGCGGGCGGCCCGTCCTCTCGCCTGCGTCGGCCCGGGCGGAGGTGCCGGGCGCCCTCGCGGAAGCCCCTCCACACGCACGGAGCCCCCTTCCCCGACAGGCCTGTTCCCCGACCCTGTGAGGCTCCGCCGTGGAAAACAGAGGCCTATTAATTCTTCCTGGGAGCTTGGGAACCCTGACGTCCTTCACCGGAGGCTGGCCGGCCGGCCTTGCGGGGAGGCTGGAGTCGTGTGGAGAAAGACAAACGCCTCCCCATCTTTGGAGCCTCTCACAGCAACGCGAGCCAACCGCGTACCAGTGATTCCGAACTCACCGCGTGGGTCCAGCTGAAAATCTAGGAACAATCCGATGCCCTCTGGTCCGCCTCGGCCTTCGGGAAGGTGGGGGAACCGCTACCCGAACCGCCCTGGAAGGCAACCACAGTATGTTATTTATGGAAAAAGCCAGGTTGATGAACAATATATATAGTATAAATTCATTTCCATTCATTAAAGCTATATGTATATCTGGTACTATCTGAATAGGAAAAGGTCTAGAAGGAAGATCTCTTAATACAACAATTTCTTTTACATTATCTCTGAGGGCTAGGATTCTGAAGGATTGGTATTTTCTATTTTTTCTCCATTCATTATTGAAATTTTATGGTGTTATTTTAAAATATATACTCTTTAACTTCTGACAGTCCTGGGCCCTGGAGTGTAGCTCCCTATGTCCTTTTGTGGCAGTAACTGGAGGTCTGAAGGGAGCTGTCATTGCTTCAGTAAGCAGTCCCACATCCTTGCAGCCAGAAGCCCCAGGCCTGGCCTATTTGCAGGTCTTACAGGTCTCGTCCCAGATGGGCAGGGCCTCAGGGTCAGAGCCATGTGGGCAGTTGTCCCTACCCAGGTGTGTGGTCCCAGGTAGAAGGTGATGGTGCAGGATGCCAGGAGGCTTAGTGGTGACCTGCTGTCTGGTTCTGTTGGGGGAAGTCATGGTTTGGATGGCATTGGCTGAATAAGGATCACCAAAGAGATCAGATTCTAATTCCTTGGAATCTATAAATGTTACTGTATATGGAAAACAGGTCTTAGCAGATATAAGACTAAGTCAAGAATCTTGAGATAGGAAGATGCTTTTGGATTATCCAGGTGGGCCCTCTGTGCAATCACAAGTGCCCTCATAAGAGAGAGGAAGAGGTGTCAAGAGACTTGACACAGAAAAGAAGGCAGTGTGACCAGAGAAGCAGAGAGTAGAGTGACAAGGCCACAAGCCAAGGAATGCCAGCAGCCAGCGGCAGCCACAAAGGAACGGATCGTCCCCTGAAGCTTCCGGAGACAGCACAGCCCTCCTGACACCTTGATTTGAGCCCAGTCATACTGATTTTGGACTTCTGGCCTCCAGGACTGTGAAAGAATACATTTCTGTTAAGCCAGCAGTTTCACAATAATTTGTTACATCAGCCGTAGTAAACTAATATGGTTTTAGAAAGCAAAGCATGCGAGCTGTGTAAAATGCTCTTTCCTGATTTGCCTTCCCCAGGACACACTGCTCAGGCCAAGAAGAAAGAGAGGCTGCTTCTCAGGCACCCCAGAGAGGGCTTCCAAGACATCTAATGAGCTCCTGCACTTGTGAGCAGGGTGGCAGGGGGCCGGGGAGCCCACCCCTGGCTCTGTACCGCCCTCAGCTCCCATGAGAGAGCAGAGGGGTTGCCTGGCAACCAACCCCAGAGGCATGGCAGGCTCCCCACTGTGCCCTGGTTTCTCCTCAGGGTGGGCACACGCGGGCTGTTAGAGTACAGGCACTATTAAAAAAATAACGCCCGGCCAACCCTCTGCTCGAAATAACTTCCATGTTCTAAAAATGGAATTGTGCCGGTCATCACATTTCTCACTCTTAGAGTAGTAACATTTCTCACCTCCTCGTGCTCTGTAGGTGTGTGACTGGCCAGAAAGGGAACTACCATTAATGGCAGTTTCCACCTGACGTAATCCCCTTGGTGAGCCGAGCTTGCACGGAAGGCGGAAGGTGACAGTCCCTTGCATAACAGGCCGCCTCCTCGCCTCCTACCGAACCTCCCCTAGGGCTTGGGCTTTTGTGTGCTCTGATATCCATAGTGTCTCTTGGCTCAGAAAATAATAAGAACAATAATAGTACAGCTGACCCTCGAACAACAAATTTGAACTGCATGGGTCCACCTACATGCGGATTTTTGGGAAAAAATGCAGCACAGAACCATAAACGTATTTTTTCCCTTGTGATTTTTCCTAAGAACGTTTTCTTTTTGCTAGCTTACTTTGTTTTATTCTGAGGATGCGGTATAGAATACACAAAGCATACAAAATGTGTTAGTCGACTGTGTTATCAGTAAGGCTTCTGGTCAATAGGAAGCTGTTTGTAGTTAAGTTTTTGGGGGAGTCAGAAGTTGTACATGGATTTTTTACTGCACTGGAGGTCAGCACCCCTGGCCCCACATTGTTCAAGTGTCAACTGTAATATTAAACCACTTATGTAGTTCTCACGATGTGTCAGGCACTGTCCTGAACACCCTACTTGAATTAACTCATATACTTCCAAGGACTTATCCTATGGGGCAGGTACTGTATTATTCTCATTTTGTAGATGAGAGGTTTAAAGCTTGCCCAAAGTCACACAGCTAATGGGTGGCAGAGCTGGGGTTTGAACCCCTGTGGAAGGGCTGCAGGGTGTAAGGGCTCTTACCTCCCACAGTGTGTGTTAGCTGGCTGGAGTGGGGTGGCTCCAGGGAGCGGGCTGGTGGCTGAGATCTTTCCTCCGTGCAAAGTGAGCTGTCTTGGGCAGGGACCGAGGCTGGTACTGGGGCCTCCCCAGCAGGGGAGCCATGGGCTCTCTCCAGGTTGGGGCTGCGGTGGCCTAGAGAGGCTTTCCCCCCAGCCAACGCTCCCCTCCTGCCGTCCACCTTGTCTTCCTGCTGCAGCCTTTGCAAAGGTGTGATGGTGAGCAGGGTGGGGAGTGATCCTGTCCCTTCTGGGCACAGGCCTCTGGTGGGTGCCCAGGAGAAGCCAGTGTAAGGTCTCTAGGTCAGGGCATGGGGCAAACCTGGCTTCCTCCTGCTCATGCTTACCTGACAGGTGGGTGGGTAAAAACACTGGGTGCTTTGAGATGGCTGTGGGTACTGAGACCAGAAGGGGAGCCAAGCAGCTTCCTCCTTCTCCCTTTGCTGAGGAGGGGGGCAGGAGGCCCCCTCCCCCTTGCCCTGGGGTGCAGAGGACTGGCACTCACTCTGGCTGCATCTGTGCTGGGCTGGCCTGGCTAGTTGAGACGAGCATAGCCTAGAACTTGGAGTGAAGAGACCTGGCCTCCTCCTCGCTCTCCCAGGTAGTCCTCTCTCTGGATCCCAGACTTCCCCTCTGTAAGCCAAGGGATCAGATGCGTTTGGTATGTGAAAGCCCTTTGTAAACGCCTAACTGCTTTACAAATCCAGGCTTCCTCAGAGGCAGGCACCAAGGCCTAAGCAGCCAAATCCAACCCTCACGGTCTGCACCTCCTGCCCACCCATACCCTCTGGCTGAGATTTTGTTCCTTTGGGGTTGGAAAAATACTCATCCCAGGCTTGTTGGACTTACAGAGACACTGCCTTGCCCAGCAAGGGCAGAGCCCCTCCCCTGTGGGGCCCATGGGAGACAGGTGGGGCTCTTGGCATTGGTGCCAGGATCCTTCGGAGGCGGAAGGAAACCCATGTTTTTGCCCAGCAACACTAGCACATTGAACAAACATTGCAAGTACTTTGGGCAGGAGAGGAGGGGCTCCCTGTCTAACGTAGCAGCACCCACCCCTCTCTGCTCGTCTGTCCACAGGGCTGCTTAATGCTTCTGTAACCTGCCTGGCTAAGGAACTGGCCTCCAGGGAAGCCTGAGCAGAGGGTTTGGATGTCCCGGGGGCAGGGGGTAGGGTGGGAAGGCAGGATTGCTGCTGTTCTCACCCCCCTACCCCACCCAGGACTTGGCAGGGCATGAGTGGATATGTTATGAGGGGGAGTCCTGAATTGATCTGGACCCCACAACTGTCCCTCACCTCCACCCACTCCTCAGACAGGAGCTCAAGTCCAGCCTCTGCTGAGTCTGCTGCCTCCTTTCCCCTGTCTCAGGGGCCCTGATCCCCTCTTTCTGCAGAGAGAGTCAGGGCAGAGGGAGGCAGTGTTTCTGCTGGGTCTGTGGAGGAGGCCGAGGGCTGGGTGTACCCTGGCTGGCAGCCCAGGAAGCCTGAGCATGTAATTAAAAGATTGTATCTTCTCGGGTCTGCCTTTTGGGACAAGAGCTCCCAGTGTTGTCTTCGCTTTATGACCTCTGTTTGGGCACTTAGTCCCCTGCTGCCTGGCTCTGTTCTGTCCTCTTAGGCAGGGCTGGCAGCTCAGTTCAACTGGTTCTGAGCACAGGGAGGATAGACTCCCCTTCTCTCCTTGTAGCAGGGTGAGAGATCGGCCTCCCTACTGCTGGTAAAGCACCGTAGCATCCATCCTCGAGGGAGATATCCTCATTTTACAGAGTCCACCCAGCTAGTAAGTGCAGAGCTGAGCCTCTGATACAGCTTTGCTGAGGGTGGCACCTGCAGGGAGGACCATGGGTGGTGGAGATGTGGTGGATATACGGGAGAAGAGCTCCCTAACTCCAGCACTAGACCATGGCTTTTAGGAACTCAGATGGTCATCAAACACTTTGGCCTTCGCAAGACCATGAGACATCAAGGCATCGTGGCCTTGGCAGCCCCAGCTTCACCAGCCAGAAGTAGGTTAAGGCAGGCAAGTGTGCCCAGCAGGGGAAGGAACGAGCCTTTGGGGATGCCAAGGGAAGGGAGACACAGCAAGATAGGGGAAAGGTCAAGAGCTAGGAGCCCGAGTGCCTGGGCAATGCGGAGAGTGTTCAAGGGATGTGTGGTGGGCTGGCTGTGTGGCCTTATAGTCTTGTCTTCAATGCTGCTGGTCGGGGGGTGGAGGGGCATGTGATTCCTGGCCCTGGGGGCCTGAGCACAGAGTCCGTGTGTGTCCACGGGGACACCTCCTACTGATGAACTCACTGATTCTGCCACAGACCTATGAGGTGTGGGGGCCCATCCATCCTTTTCGTACAGCCAAATGGCTGCAGCCCAAAGGGGAAGGGGCTGCCCACAGTCTCCCAGGCAAGGGGGCAGCTGTCCCAGGTCTGGTGCGGCCGCCATTCACTAGCTCTGTGCTGAGCACTATATAGGCACGGTTGTTAGCCCATTCTACAGACGAGGAGAGCGGGACTCAGGGAGGTCTCACCCAGGGCCAGTAGCAGCATTTGAATCAGGTGAGTTTACTCCAGGGTCTTCATTCTTAGCATAACTGGTGCCCCCCCAACCCCTCATCCCACCAGACATTTTTGTGTGGTTTTTCTCCTTCTTGGCCTTGGGGTCATCAGACTACTTTTCTCATCCCCAGGGCCCCCAGGGGGTCATAAGCCTCAGACCGTGGGGAACCGGCTCTAAAAGAGGGGTGGGGGGCAATGGGGGAGAGGGTTGGAAAAGTCTTGGGGGTGGGTACAGAGGAGGTCTCCCTTGGAGACTAGGCGCCTCCAGGTTGTTGCCTGTTTGGTGACCCCAGCCAGGGTAGGGTTGGGTGAGGAGGCAGGGATGTCAGGGCTGGAGGTAATGAGGATGGCCCCCGGACACCATCCAGAGGCTTCCTGTTCTTCTCTTCGAGGGTTAAATCTGTAGGGCATCCAGGTCAGGTGTCCACTCAGCCAGCAGGCCTCATGACCTCCCTCAGCCTTGTCTCTGTTGCCTCACTACCAGCGTGGTGGTGGGCCGCGGTGGGCAGTGGTGGGCTGCTGGGATCCTGCAGTCTGTACGCAAGGCCTGCCGAGCTCCTGAGACTGTTGGGACAGGGATCTTGTCGGCACCTATGAGCGGTGTAGGAATTTTTAAAAATTATTTATTTAGATAAAAGATTTTATTTATTCATGCAAGAGAGAGGCAGAGACACAGGCAAAGGGAGAAGCAAGCTCCCTGCGGGGAGTGGATGTGGGACTCGATCTCAGAACCCCGGGATCACAGCAGGGAGGGCAGATGCTTGACCATGGGGCCACCCAGGCGTCCTGGGGTGGTAGGAACTATCACACCTTTCTGGGAGGTCAGGAAAGGCCTAGAGGGCAGGTCCCTTAAGGATGAAAAAGCCAGACCAGGCATGAAAGGCAAGGCATCCCGGGGGTGGGAATCGCAGGGACAAAGGCAGGGTGGCAGAGCAGAGCCTTTCAGGGAATCGGGAGTCCTCTGGGTAGATGGCGTGAGGAAGAATGAGAGGGAGGCGCACCTGGGCCACGTGCCCGTGGGGGCCTGAATGCCCGGCTGCAGGGCAAGGCCTTCCGGCCAGGGACCACCCAGCCGCCGAAGCCTTGAAGCCGGCTTGTGAGGTGGTTGTGCTCGCTTTTGGAAAAGCCCCCTTTGGCTGCAGGAGTGGCTTGGGGACAGTGGTCGGGAGGTGCCAGGCAGAGGGCGACACCACACGCTTCATGGAGGAGTCTATGATGAGCGGCCTGAACAACTGGTTCAGTGGTGCGACGGTCCGGGCCTGGGCTGACAGGTCATCCTCCCCTTAGCTGGAGTGGGGCCGGCTTGGCCGGAGAGGGGAGCGGGCTCGAAGAGAACCAGATGCAGCTGGAGTGAGTGGGGTTGAGGAGGCTGTGGTTTTGCAGATGAGTCAGTTGGCTGTGCCCTGTGCCAGGGCTGGCAGCCTCTGGGATTCGGGCAGGGATTCAAGGAAGGGCTGGGTGCGAGGGAGGGGTGAGGGGCTGCCCCAGGGAGGCTGTGGCTTGAGAGGTACCAGGCCAGCCTGGCCTCCCACCTCTGTTTACACCCAGGAGGCACTCCTGAGCTGCTTTCGGCAGGAGGCTGGGCAGCCCCGGTTAACACCTGCAGTGCCAACCCTGTCACGCCCAGCCCCTCCCCCAGGTCCTGGCATTGGGACGCAGGGCAAGCCTTCATTTCCTTTCTCTCTCAGGTAAGCCTACCCTTGGCTCCAGCTCTCCTAGCCTGGGAATCCCGGGGCACTCTTGGTCCTGATGCCAGGCCCAGGGGCCAGCGTCCTCCTCCAGACTTGCTTTTCCAAGAGGCCCCACCTCTGCCAGCTGGCTCGTCCGAGACAGGTAAGTAACCCACCAAGATCAGCGGGCTTCCCAAGAAGGTAGCTAAAGGCTGGGTTCCATCAGGGGAATGGATTCTAATGGTAGCAAGCATCCTGACAGGCTGAGGGCGGGGAGCATGAGGGTGCTGTCATGGGGTTAGGGGCTGTCGGAAGCTATCCAGACCACAGCTCTGACACCCAGCAGTCTGGACAGCTAGCTGGGATGGCCTTCCCTCGGGGCTTCCTGGAACTATGTTTCGAGGGTCCCACATGGAAATGGGCTGGCTCTACAGGAAACGGGGCTAGATTGTTGGCCCTTGGCTCAAGGGAGGGAGGGCAGGAGGACTGCTGGTGCCATTGTCCTCACCAAGCTCGAGGCCCCAAAGGTCAGAGTGAGTCATTGATCTACGCTTGGCTGCTCCCTTGGCTCCCTTGGAGGGGAGGGAGGTCTGAGGGAGAACCCAGGGGGCTTCTCTGGGACCAGGGACCAGGGATAGCAGTGAAGGCAGAGGTGGCTCTAGGGAGACTCCATGGACAGTGGGGGAAAAAAAGACAGAGGCAGGAAAGATGACTCCATGAGCTGTCCCTTTCTTGAGTAAAGCAATGAAGAGTGGGTGGAGCTGAGGGGTTGTTGAGTAATGTCCTCACGGGGGAGGCTGAAAGGAGAAGGGCATGTGACCCTCGGGTGGCTCAAGGGCCAGTGAAGTCATTCTTTCTCCTGGCCTCAGCTTCTCCAGCTTCTCAAGATGACAGCCCTCCTGATGTAAGCTCTTTCTTAATGACACAAGACCAGTCTCTGGCTGGCCTTCCTTCCTTCCTCATTTCCTTCCTTCCTTCTTCCCTTCCAACCACAAACAGCCACCCAGGACAAAGAGGAATAGTGCTCTTTGTCTGATGGGCAGAGTGGTTAATTGCTATTGAGTGAGTCCACATCTAAGCATGTGGAGGTCCGGGGGCAGAGAGATGGGGGTGCCCAGAGAGAGGGGTTGGCTGTGCTGGGTCATACAGGGAGCCTTCACAGAGAGGGTGGCATTTCTTAAAGGAAGAGTAGTGATTGACAGGAAGGGGACCTCCGGACAAAGTGTAGGTGGCACCCTGGGGCCAGGATGACGGGCAGAGGCACAGGGGTGTGGAGATCACGAGGACTGGATGAGCAGGGGGGGTTGCTGTAGATGGGGCAGCGATCACCAAGCCACCCTCTGGACTTGATGTTGGGTGAAGAGTGAAAGAACCTTGACGTTGGTCCAGCGGAAAGACCGCGGGACCTGAAATCAGACCGGCTGGGTTCAAGGGCAGGTTCTGACACCTAGCAGCTGCCAAGCCACTTAACACCCTCAGTTTCCTCCTCTGTGCATTGAGATCACTGTGATGCTGGGGTTTCTGTAAGGATCAGACGTGACAGTGCTGCACAGGCTGCAAATAACTCTGCAAATGCGAGGTGTCCTTGGGATAGCACCTCACCAGCAGCCCCACTTCTGTGTTGACCTTTGCGGGTGCCATTTCCTAGGGAATGGCCACAGAAGGCTGCTCTTACCAGGCAGGTTAGCATTCCTGCAGGCGGTGAGCTTTCTGACCTTTACTGCCCGCTCTGTGGAGTTGCTCGGTTTGGGATCCACGGCTGCCCACCCCACGTCTTGGGGGCCTGCTCAAGTGATCCTGGAGGTACTGAGACCAAAGCCTGAATCTGGAATTGCACAATGCTCTAGAGCTAATTCTAGGCACTGAGACAGTGAGGCAGGAGAGGGTAGGGCCAGTACACCCAGCACACCCTGACCAGTGGGACTGGACCCTGTTGCCACAGGACAAAATAGGACAATGGGGCAGCGGGCGGGTGAGGCCAGAAGTGGGTGGACACATGAGGATGTGGGTGAAGGACAGGGTGAAAAACAGATGAACGGGGCAGGTGGAGCCTTCACTCCCCGCACGGCCCCACATTCCCTACGCCGGCCCCACACCCCGGTCTCAGCATCTCAGCTTTGGGCCTGCCTAGGAGGTAAGGCTGGAGGCGGGGAGGAAAAGGATTTTTTAGCTCTTAGTGCCTGTGATGCCTCTCCCTAGCCCTGCTTTCCCCATGCTCTACTATGGCAGCAGGTTCAGGTCCCCCCGGCCCCTGGGTCACCCTAGCTTAGCCTGGGCAATGTCCTGAGTGGTCTGTGACTCAGCAGTTTTTGCCAGAGGGCGGGGCCTCCGTGGGCTGCTGAGCTCAAGTCCCCACAGGGCTGAGGTATCTCAAGCCCAGGTGGTCCTTGGCACCTGCCCTGGCTCCTGTACCCCCCTAAGCCCCTCATCTGCTCATGGACTCTGAAGGTCCCTCTGTCAGCAACACTGTGGTGCCAGGACAGGGCTGTGCCCAGTGACTCAGCCTGGCCCTCTTCTTTGTACTGAGTAGGTGCCATAAATATTTGTTGAATGGAGTTCTTGCCTCTGGTTGGGATTTTCCACTGCAGCCAAGTAGCTGCTCCCGGCCCTGCCCCAGGCCTAGCCCGTCTCCACGGCTGCCTCTCACACACTGTCCCTTCTCTTCCCTGTCACATCCTGCTCTTCCTCTGACACCCCTTCAAACTGCTCCTCCAAACCTCCATCTCCTGGAAGTCTTCTGCTTCCCCAGGGGTCCAGCAGCCTCCCCCTGGGACCCCATCTGCCCAAGAGCCCTGGCAGCTGTGCCCAACATGTCCCTAGTGCTCATTTCTGCCTTCTGGTCACCATTGTCTTCCTTCCTCTGTGGGTGTCTCGGTGGCATGGCTGAGAAAAACAGGCCCAGGAGCAGAATCCATGGTGAAGTCCTGTCTGTGGGGACCCGTTGGTGGGCCTCCTGGCAGCAGGGCAGAGGGCCAGGGCCAGGCTAGACTACATGAGACCAAGACTTCAGAGTGGGGAGAAAAAGGATCTCTCCTAGGCCAGATGGCCACGTATGCTGGTTGCTCAGGGCAGGTCTGGCTCTGGCCTGATGACTGAATAGCAGTGTAAGCTGTATGGCCACTCTGGAGGGGCTGCCATGGGTGCCCAGGGCATGGGGAACCGAGCTCATGGCCTGCCTCCAGGGCCCAACAGGGCGACTCACTCAGGTTGGCAGCTTTCCCCTCTTGAAGAGGGTCCTGAGCATCAGTCCCCTGACTGAGCCTGGGTTTTAAGATGGAGGCAGATTCATGAGGTACGCGGTAACAGGACAGCCCATGCTTGAACTGCAGCGAGAATGGCAAGGGGATGTGTGACAAGCGTGTGAGTAGCAAAGAATGTCAGGTGAAACCGGGAGAGAGCTTTGCAAGCCGTAAAGTTCCTGGATATTCATGATAACAGCTAACCTTTATAGGGGACTTACCACATTACCAAGCAAGCCAATGACGGGAATCATATTATTGCCCCCCATAGATGAAGAAGCTGGGGTGTGGAGGGATTAAGTAACCGATGGTCACACTGCTAGGAAGCCAAACTCTAGAGCCACTGTCTTTCTTTTTTTTTTTTTGTTTTTTTTTTTTAAGATTTTATTATTAGAGAGAGAGAGAGAGAATGAGCAAAAAGGAGAGAGGAAGGAGCGGGACTCCCTACTGAGCGGGGAGCCCTATGTGGGACTCGATCCCAGGACCCCGGGACCATGACCTGAGCTGAGGGCAGACACTCAACCATTGAGCCACCCAGGTTCCCCAGAGCCGTTATCTTAAACACTACATGGCCATGCCTCATATCTGAAGCTTCAGTGCAGCTGAATTTTGTGAAGATGAAAATAAGGCCATGTGTGTAAGTTTATAAACAGTAACAAATGTAAAGTATTTTGGAACTAACTTGTGACAACCCATGGGGTTCTAGGATTTTATCCACAGTCATGCCATCTTCACACCACAGCTAAATTATTATACCAGTATCCCAGCCAGGGCTCTACTTTTAGCCACTCTCATCTCACATCCATCCTTCTCGGAACTGCTCAAATATTCTTTTTTAAAAATTTTTCATTTCTTTTTTTTTTTAAACGCAGCTTTCTTTCTTTTTCTTTTTTGTATATTTTTTTTATTGGAGCTCAATTTGCTAACATATAGCATAACACCCAGGGCTCATCCTGTCCCCCTCAGTGCCTGTCACCCAGTCACCCCCACCCCCCACCCACCTCCCCTTCCACCACCCCTTGTTCGTTTCCCAGAGTTAGGAGTCTCTCATGTTCTGTCTTCCTCTCTGATATTTCCCACTCAGTTCCTCTCCTTCCCCTATGATCCCTTTCACTATTTTTTATATTCCCTGTATGAGTGAAACCATATAATAATTGTCCTTCTCCGATTGACTTACTTCACTCAGCATAATACCCTCCAGTGCTGCTCAAATATTCATCGTGGTTTTTACCACTCTCAAGAAGGGCTGACATGATAGCCAGTGAGATAAGGCCGGAAATAGAAATGGGAAGTGGAATAATGGAAAAAAGAACTGGGCAGTTTTTCTTTAGTCACCAATGATAGGAGAAAACGTGGGAGAACTCACTGAAGGGCAAATATTTTACGTGACTAAAAAAAAATAGCAGCTGATGCCTATGTAGAACATTCGCTGTGCCAGGCCCTGTTCCCAGTGCCCTGCTCACATTGCCTGGGAGTGGACACTATTGTCCTCATTTTGGATGAGGAAACTAAGGCAGAGAAGTTTAGGGGCTTGCCCCAAACCTAGGCAGCTTGGCTCCTTTGTCTGCTTAGCTCTTCTGCTATTTTTTTTATAAATCTTTTTTTTTTTAAAGATTTTATTTATTTATTCATGAGAGACAGAGAGAGAGAGAGGCAGAGACACAGGCAGAGGGAGAAGCAGGCTCCATGCAGGGAGCCCGACGTGGGACTCGATCCGGGGTCTCCAGGATCAGGCCCTGGGCTGAAGGCGGCGCTAAACGGCTGAGCCCCCCGGGCTGCCCAGCTCTTCTACTATTGACAGCTTTCCTAATGTGCCAGTAATTTCTTCCTGCAAAGTATGTTAGGAGGGCAACATACAATCATAATAGCCATCAGAGGCGTGACACTTCCCACTTTGGTAGCACACTCTGGCCCCTGTATCCCCTAGCAACAGCACCTGCACATGCTCAGAGTCTCACGCACAAAGTCATCATCAGCTTCTGGTCCCTATGCCACTAACAGCACAGTGCCCACCCCGTGCCTAGGGATCAAATGGAGAGGAATGTTGGCCTTGTCCTTTCCTCCGTGAGAACACATTTGTCCACAGCAGCCTAGTTTACAGAGGTTCACCTCTGCCTTCTACAGAGACAGCCAGAATCTTCTTAAAAGCGTTTCGGGAGAGGGCCTTTGGTAATTGATAGACCCATCTGAGGAGATCCTCCTCAACAGAAGGACAGAGTGCCCTGGATGAGTATTGCAGACCCCACTTTCTTATCAGAAAGTAACTCCTCGTAGCCATGCCAGGCCTGAGAGCAGAAGTGGTGGCCTCCCAGTGTCTGCAGGACCCAGGGGAGGCCTGGGTGGCACCATCTTGGTTTGCTAGTAGAGTCCATGGATTATGGCTTCCCTCAATCATATGGAAAGATTTCCAGGGCTGAGACTATTCCTTCCCCCAGTAATCATTTATGGGGCACCAAATAACAGTCTGAAAGGAACAGGGTGCTAATTGGTTGATTGACTGAGCTATGATGTGCTCTCCAGAAGCAGTTGAAGGAAACAACGTACGTCAAATATCTTTTATGCGTACCCAGTGTGTTAAGTACTTTCCCATGTCATCTTATTTATGCCCTGCAATAACCTCACAGAGTAAGTGTTGTTATAGTCACTAGAGATGTGAGTAAACCAAGGTTTCAAGAGGCTGAAGAACTTTCAGTAAATATTGTGGCTGGAGGTTGAACACAAGCCTAAGTCTTCCCACTGTGTTGTACTGCCTCCATAGGAAGACACTTCTCTGTCGTCTCGCTGAAGCGACCTGGAGCTGGATAGGGTATCTATCTGGTTAAGGCATCTCCCCAAGAATGACAGTAGGCAGCCACCGTGGAACACTCCCCGCTATGATGAGAAGATTGCAGGGCAGGTGGGGGGAGGGGCAGGGTTTCCAAGGACCGCTCGCCAACTCTGGACAACACCAGCAGCAATGGCAGGAGGGTCCCCGCCACCACATCAGACTGAGCTTGTGTCAAGCACTCCTCGGGTGGTGCGAGCCCAGCAAGGCCTATCCTGCACCTGCCAGCTCTAGGTCTTTCTTCGGTGTTCTGAGCCCTCCGCATGATGGGACAGGCCCTGGGACGCCCTGCTGAATGCCCAGATGCTGGTGGAGTGACCAGGAAGGCGGGAGTTCGGCTTTGGTCCCTAAGGCCAGGCCTCCTCAGGGAGGACAGGGAGCTTGTGGAGACTGTCACTGCCCTGCCGCTCCCTTGTCCCTACCAGCCGCCCCACCCCCGGTGCTCATGCCCTTCCCTGCAGCTTTTTCAAGGGTGGAGGTTTGGCTGGAGCAGGAGTGGGGGAGGAAGGGGGTCAGGAGGTAGGGACCCATGAGGGGGAGGACCAGCACGCCCAGAGCCGCACTTTCTGAGCTCCCACCACGCACCAGGATGATGTCGAGCGCTTGGTGTCCGTCATTTCTCTGCCTCCTCATGTCCACCTAGGGCTGGGCACTCTGATGATCCACCCTGCACTGGCTCAGGAGCTGAGGCTTACGGAGACTCGAGTCCGGGTCGGTCTGCCTCTCCAGCCAGTGACCTCGCCGCGACATCAGAGAGAGGGCCCAGGGAGGAGACGGGGAGGGCTCCTCAGGCAGGGCAGGTTGGCCCAGAGGCCACTATAGTCCCGGGTTCCCCATTCCTGTGGCCCCCTATCCTGCCACCCCTGACTGTGCACTCCTCCGTTTGGCTGGCCTGCCTCATTTAGGGACCTTTCTGCCGTGCTCTTTGCTCCCAGGAAACCCTGCTCCCTGCCCGATGTTTCACACGGAGGCAAAATGATTCTGGGAAAAGCACCGCATGTAGAAGACCTGGCTCTGTCTTCTCTGTCTTGATGCTAAATACATAGCATCAAGGGGTCTCTGAACCCCTTACTACACAGAGAAAACTAACCTGGGAGGAAGAGCCTAGAATAGTGCCTGACGTATAGTAGGTGCTCATTAAAATGTTCATTTGTAAAAGCAGAGATTATAACCCCACTTTACAGTCACTGATAAGTCTGGATGAATATTCTGTATATAAAAGCTCAGGAAACGGTGAAATTAATTAATTGTAAGAGTATTAGTATGATCTCAGGAATGTGTGTGTTTTATGAGGGCAAAGCCTTGAGCCAAGGGATGAGGCCTTGACTGGCTGGGAAATTTTCCTGGGTACAGAAAGTCCCCACTGTTGCTCTTGGAACACACCTAAAATCCCGCAGTTTGTCTCTGACTGCCTCCTATGAAGCAGGCAGCTGTGCTGAGCTGGTAAAAGACTCTCACAAGGAACCCCAAGACTGGATACTTCAGGTCTTCAGAGAATTTACAAGGATCTTGTTTTCAGAGGGAATAACCCAGACCTGAGTGGCTGGGAGGCTATCCTCAGGGAGGGGGGACCACAGGGAGCTCCAGGTACTACCACCACAGTGCTCTCAACTGGCTCCCCGAGACCAGACAACAGCCAGACAGGCAGACAGACGTGCAATGGGAAGGGGCTGTGGTTGCATACTGCACCTGGAAGTCACAGCCCCTTGGATTCCCCTCAACCTGTCAGGCACTTGACTCCCAGCTGACCCACCTGCTAGCACTGAGAACCAGCTGCCTCCCTGCTGAAAGCACGCAAGTGTCACTCAAGGCTTGATGTTTTCACCCAACAGCTCCGAAGGGACAGAGCAGGGCTTTACAGCCAATTGTGTGAGCTCCAACACCCAAGTTCTGTCAAGTGATGTTGCTTGCGACTAGCATCATCTTTTACAAATTTTTTACTTTAAATTGTGGTTTAAAAAAAATGCATAGAGTGGGACACCTGGGTGGCTCAGTGGTTGAGCATCTGCCTTTGGCTCAGGTCGTGATCCCAGGTCCCGGGATTGAAGCCCACATCGGGCTCCCTGAAGGGAGCCTGCTTCTCCCTCTGTCTGTGTCTCTCATAAATAAATAAATAAAATCTTAAAAAAAATACATAGCATCAAATTTATCACCTTTGTCTTTAAGCGTACAGTCCAGCAGTATTAAGTCTTTTCACATTGTTGCGTATCAGATCTCTGGCACTTTTTCATCTTGCCAAACAGAGACTCTGTGCCCATTGCTTGACAGTGCCCCATGCCCCTTCCCCCAGCGCCTGCCCCCCCCCCCCACTTTGTCTCTATGGTTTTGACCACCCTAGTACTTTGTGTAAGTGGAACCATACATTATTTGTCCTTTTGTGACTAGCTTATTTCACTCAGCATGATGCCGCCAAGATGTTGCAGCATGTGACAGGATTTCCTTATTTTTTTAGGCGGCCTAACATTCCACTGCTTGCGTGTATCACCTTTTTAAAATCCACCTATCTTTCAGTGGACTGCTTAGTTATTGTGAATAATGCTGCAGGGAATATGGATAAGCAGTACCATCCGTTAAAGCAAGGACGTTTGCACGTGTGTACCTGTGCATGAACACATGTACGAGCGAGTGCCAAGCACACACCCTCCCACCAGGGGTAGACCTGGGCATGACCTGCCTTTGCTTATACTTCAGAACAAACCAACTCTTTGCAGCAATCACATTTTCATGAAATAACATCAGGTATTAAAAACTTTTGTTAAATTAATTGGGTATTAAAACACAATAGAAAAAGTCTTTTAAACTTTTCACTGGGTTCAAAAGAGTGGGTTGATTTTATTAATTAAATTGCTTTGGGATTTAAACCTTTTTTGATTAGCTTCGTATTTTGAAGCTGCCGGTCAGATTTTCCCAGGGCTGGAGCAGTGGCACTTGGCCATGACATGTGTTTGGAAGGACAGTGACCCCTTTCAAGGATAGGCTGTTCCACTCTCCACGAAGATGGAGGCTGGGGAAGCTTTCCGTGAGTAAGAAACACAAATACGCTTTACATCTCAATCCCAGACACATATACGCGTGATGTAACTGACATGAACGTTTTCTGAAACACCACCTAACCTCCTTCTGTGAGATGTTCTCACATTTTCCAATCCAGTGTTGTTTGCAGCGAGGACTGTGAACTGCTTATCACCAGCCAGGAAGGAAATAAGGGCAGAAATTAAGAGTAAGTGTTTACTGTATGAAAAGATGCTTGACATCATTAGCTATCAGGGAAATGCAAACGCAAACCACAAAGAGATATCACTTCATGCCCACGAGGACGGCTATAAGATAAGTGTTGATGAGGATGTGAAAAAATTGGTTGAGAATGGGAAATGGTACAGCTATTCGGGAAAACATGTGATGTTTCCTCAAAGAGAGAAGCACGGAATTCTATGACCTGGCCACTTTACTCCTGGGTGTATGTACTCAAGAGAAGGGAATATGTATGTCCACTCAAGAGCTTGTATGTGAATGTTCACAGCAGCATTATTCGTGACAGCCAAAAGGTAGGCACAACCCAGATGTCTATCGATTGATGAATGGGTCGACAGGATGGACTGGATCTACTCAATGGAATGGTACTGGGCCATAAAAAGAGCTGAGGTACTGATCAGTACTACAGTGTCAACATACCTTGAAAACACTATGCTAAAAAAAGAAGCCAATCATAAAAGATAACATACTGTATGATTCCATTTGCATGTAGTATCCAGAACAGACAAATCTCAAATAGAGAAAGTAGATTAGTGATTGCCAAGGGCTGCAGGAGAGAGGCTGGAGGGGAAGGGGACCGACTGCTAATGGGTGGAAGTCGTCTTTCAGGCATGATGTGAATGTTCCAAAATAGACTGTGGTGGTGAGGGCACAACTCTGAATATACTAAAAACCAATGAGTTGTGCACTTCAAAGCCTGGATTGTACGGTGTGTGAATGACCTCTCAGTAGAGCTACTCAAGAGTAAGCGTTTTTGTTTGTCTGTTTGTGTTTTAACATTTTATTTATTGTTCATGAGAGACACAGAGAGAGGGGCAGAGACACAGGCAGAGGGAGAAGCAGGCTCCCCGCGGGTGGCCAGATGTGGGACTTGATCCCGGGACCCCGGAATCACTCCCTGAGCCAAAGGCAGACGCTCAGGCACTGAGCCACCCAAGTGTCCCAAGAGTAAGCATTTTTTTGTTTGTTTGTTTGTTTTTTAACTTTTATAGCAATTTGACATTGCTGTGACATCCAAGAGCATGATCCCTTTTCTACTAATTCATTTTTATTGCTTTATTACAGTTTACAAAAGTATCAGTCCATGACAGATTGGAATTTAAAAAAAAAGTCAGCTTGTGAATGACAGATCATTGGAAAAGCCCTGTTCTGATCTATTTCATTATTATTTTTTTAAGAATATAGTTTGAAAAAGTTAAGCTGATTTCATCATTTGCTGATGGCTTGTGACCTTGTCGTTTGAAAAAAATAGTGAAAAGTCCTGCTCCAGGGACCAGTGGCATGCAGGCAGGCAAAGTCCATCCCCTTCAAAGTTCTCACAAACCATCATAGGAGGTGGCACCTTCAAGGTAAACTAAAGGCCATATCCGTGACCTGACTTCTGCCCACCCTGCCCGCCCCATCTATCAGACCCTCTGCTCCAGGCAACAACATGATTCCCAGAGCGGGCCAAACTCATTCAGACCCCAGCGCCTTTGCTGATACCGTGTCTCTGCTAGAATGATGACCCTCCAGTGCCACCCACCTGGAAATCACCACATTGTGCTCCAAGCTACAGCCCAGACATCATCTTGGGCCTGGCTTTCTCTCTTTGCTCCTCTTTCCCCAGGTCCACAAAAGCAATCGTTACACAGCATGGGCATCATATGCCTGCCGGTCCATCTCTCCCAGTAGACAGTCAACTTCCTGAGGAGTGATCTTTGGTTCACCTTTTTTTCTTTTCTTAGATTTTATTTATTTATTTATTTGAGAGCGAGAGAAAGCATGAACAGGGGGAGGAGCAGAGGGGAGGGAGAAGCTCTCCGATGACCAGGGAGTCTGAAAACAATGACAAGGGGCTCCTTGGTTCATCTTTGTATCCTGATACTCACCAAGGGGCATGATCACTGCCCGAAGCATAAGTGTGGGCTAGCTCACCTCAGTTTATATGAAAGCCAGGATACCCCTGTCTCTGACACCAAGGCGAAGAGCCCAGCAGAGTCCCTTTAAGTAAATGCCGCCCACTGCCCCCCATCCTTGGCCTGGGCACTCCCTTCCCTCGTGCCTCTGGGCACATCTCCTGGCACCATGGATTTCCACAGTGACGCTTATACGTCTTGTCTTCCTTGCATCCTCTACCTTGGCACCAACTACGCCGGACCTCTCTGTTTCACACTGATCATCATATCTGGAGCTGCAGTCTGTACCATTCCCAGGCTTCTTTGACATGGGAAATTCTTACTTTGCACTGTGCCTTTTGAGGGCAAAATGTTAGTTTCTAAACATGTTACTCAAAAGAGGATCCTCCTCCCTGACCCTGCCCTGCCTCAATTTGGCCTGAGTTTTTATGTCCAGCTGGACCCAGGCTACTATTTACGATACATGGTATTATGTTAATCTTGTTTCTCTCTCTCTCTCCTTCCCTCTCTCTCTCTCATAAGCATGTGACCATTTAGTACTGTTAAAGTGTAAAACGTCAAATTACTCCCGAGGAGGTGAGCAGCATAAACAAATCAAGAGAGACAAGCTGATTAAAACATCACTGAGATGATTTAGAAAGGCAGAGAAAAGCAGGTGGAACTAAGCACCATTCGGCCAAGGTTTGGTACAGATTAGAAGTAACCTTCATTTCCAAGTGTCTGGGTAGCTCAGTCGGTTAAGCATTTGACTCTTGATTTCGGCTCAGGGTATGATCTCAGGGTCATGAGATTGAGCTCTGTGTCAGACCCCACTCTCAGTGTGGAGTTGGCTTGAGATTCCCCTCTCCCTTTCCCCCTCCTGCTCACTCTCTTTCTCCTTCTCTCTCTCTCTCTCTCTCTCTCAAAAAAAAAGAAGTAACCTTCATTTCATGAGTCTGTGTCTCTACCACACACACTACAAGGCATCATCATACATTATTCGGGAGCAGGGGCTCTGGGAATGGAACATGTGGATGCGTATACCAGCTCTACTGTTTCCCAGCTGTATGATGCTGGCCAGGTTACTGAACTTCTCTGTGCTCCTCTTTCCTTCCTGTGAAACGGGGGTAGCAACTGTGTGTATCCCATAGGGCTGATGTGAGAATGAAATGAGTTAACACAAAAGGGCACATAGCAACAGTGCCTGGCTTATTATGACAAGTGTTCAATAACTGTAGAGCTGGTCTTCTTTTTTCCCTTCTTTAAAAAGATTTTATTTGAGAGAGAGAGAGAGAGAGAGAGAGAGAGAGCACAGAGGGAGAGGGAGCAGACTCTCCACTGAGCAGGGAGTCCCACGCGGGGCTCGATCCCAGGACCCTGAGATCATGAGATCATGACCTGAGCCAAAGGCAAATGTTTAACCACCTGAGCCACCTAAGGGCCCCTGCTGGTGAGCTGGTCTTGAGTACTTTGACCGCATCAGAGCTAAGGATGGGAGCAAGACAGGACCGGGGTGGAAATTGACTTCTGGCGCATGCTGCACCTTTGCCAGCCCTGCCTTAGTAGTAGACACTTGATACCTTGTTTAATTCTTACAGTCACTCTATGAGGTACATTGTGTTACCCTAGTTTACAGCACAGTTAGGCTTAGAAATGTTAGAACAGGAAGGGAAAAAAAAAGCAAAGAAATTACTGTGTGAAGTAGGGCAAAACAACAAACGATTTCGGGTTCTGTCAACAACTTTTCTCACCCAAGATCAAAGTGAAAATTAGTAGGAGGTGATGCTTGCTTACCCATCTAAGGTTGTGAAAATGCTGGCAGAGCTGGTTTCCAAAACACATCCCTGTTCTAGTTGTATATCTGGCCCACATAGCTTCTCCATGTAGCTGTTAAGCGTCTGAAGAACTCTGTTGAGAAGGGAATTGCAATGTTCCCAGTTTATGGCTGGGAAAGTGAGCCATCTCTGGGGGCCCGTGAGCAAAAGAGAAGTGCCTGCAGCTGAGGCATGAGCACTGACCATGGACCACAGACAGTCCTCCCTGCTCCCCACCCTCACAGATGTAATGCTATCATCAGTTCGGATCTCTGCACAGACCCTGGTGGTTCTTCAAGGGAGAACACTCCCATGCTCTCCATGTCACAATCCAGAAAACTCCACAGATGGGCCTCTACACACAGGTCATCCTGCTAGCACATCTGGGTTGGAAGGTGACGATCAAGTCACCTTTTCACAGTTGTCTCCCCTCCTGGTGGCAGCTCTGGGGGGCCTTTCCCACCAGTGGTCCTCAGGTCAGCTTGTCAGAGAGGCTCTCATAATCTTGGGTCTGAGAAAGTAGTATTGAAGTATTGGGTATTGATCCCTTTCCTCTCAGTGCACATTCATTAAATTGAATTCCGTTGACTCTGATTCCAATCCCACGAATTTCTCATGAGTCACATAAAATCTGAACCTGCCTATGGCAATTCGAATAACTTTTCCTCCCTCCTTACAGATGACTTTGAATCATCTGTAGAAATTGCTCAACTGGGGAGTTATAAATGGAAATCCAAACTTTCTTAGTTTAAGTCTATGTTTCATCCAGAGATGGTTTCATTGTTTTGTTACCTCCATCCCCCTCTAGGTCCCACTCAACGTCTAGCACTTTGAGACTGGGAAAGATTTTTCTTTTCATTGTTATACCTCCATTGTCCCACATAGGACTGGCACATAGTAGAAGTTAAACAAATATTGGCTTGATGGATGGAGGTGTAGATGGATGGCTGGAAGGACAGATGATGGATGGATGAATGGCAAGATAGGCCTACCATCGATCTGCGGCCAGGTAGATGGACAAGAACACAGGATTGACAGTGCTGCATTGTGATGCAGTCATTAGCTACTTTCTCATGAGCTACTTTCTCACGAGGATGTTGGTGGACTAAATGTTTGCTTAGCTAACCTGGCAGAAAAATCTTGGCTATTGATTGGTTTTGAAAAACAGACATGTGAGATCTTAACTTACACATTAACTAATTGCTTTTCCTTGTTACCACTTGGTTGGCTTTGTTTTTCAGTAATGATATGCATTTCAAATACATATGATTAACATCCTTTGAAGGACCTCAGGCCAGGAAGCCATAGGAACTGTCCAGACTAGAGTCTATGCCACAGATCTGGTACCTTTCTGGCCCCAGCATGCCCCAATACCCCCTAGGAGGGGCCCCTGTGTTTCTGCACCGACTCCAAATTCCCAGACCTAAGAATATAATTTCTGCCCCTCTGGGGACACCCTCCTCCTCATGAGAGTTAGAGAGCTTGCAAGAGTGAGCAGGCTGGACAGACAGTCTACTGGGAGGGCTATGGGAAAATCCTCCTACTGCCTGTTAATAGTGGACTTGGGCAGCAAACCTGTTAGAGGAAGTGCGCTCTGTTCCTGCTGTTGTCTTGCTAACCTACTCAACTAGACCTGGCAATCAAACCTTTGTGTGCTCTCCTCTCCCCGCTGAGTCGGATGTCCTTAAAGCAGGAGGACCCTGCCAGCGGCCCCATGGCTGTTCCTGCTCTAACCCCCTTCCCTTTCTCTGGCTTCTCATCACCCAGGCTTATCTTCTGCCTGGATCCTGCCTAGTTCTGCCAAGGCCCCATGTATGATTAGTTAGTTCTAACTGACAGAATATTCTGGCTAGTAGCAAGCTGAAATCTTCCTAATAGGAATTCCACCTCTTGGTCCTATTTCCACCCCCTGGGGCAATATTGAATACTCCATCTTCTGCGTGAGGGTCCTTCAGGCTTTTGAAGACAAGTAATGTGCCCCCTTAACACTTCTCCACTCGAGGCTGACAGCTCCAGTTTTGGCAACAGTTGCTCGGGGTTCTTGCTTTTCCAGACCCTCACCATTCTAGACATTTTCTAGTTTGTTAACTTTACTCTGGAAAAATCTTTCAGAAGACTGACAAACTATCCCAGATTGAAGGAGACTAAGAAGACATGACAAGTAACTGCCATGTGAGAGCCTGGACTGGGTTCTGGACCAGAAAAGGGAGAAGAGTGAGCCAATTGACTCAATTTGAATAGCATCTGTAAATTAGCTAAGGATATCAATGTTAACAACCTGGTTTTGATCATTGTACTATGGTTGTGTACGATGTTAACATTTGGGGAAGCTGGGTGGAGGGTGTATAGGAATGCTTTTGCAACTTTTTTGAAAGTCTAATATTCTTTCTAAATAAAAGTTAGAAAGTAGTCTTTCAGATGTTGTGTTGGATTTGCAAAGTATCAGTTGATCTAGTTGACTGGAGAGTGCTGGTGAGGTCTGGGCTGGTCAGACAGTGCCTCTGCTCGTGTCTTGTTGCTCATCTGCTAGTCTACCCTGTGGTCAGCACAGTGCCATGCCTGCAGCTCCTGCCTGGTCGGCTCCAGGGTCTCTGACTGCTCAGTCTAGAAGGGCTTCATTGGGAAGGAACAGTTGGGAATCTCAAGGCTGCTCATTTTGTATTTCCTGTATTCTGGGCATTTTCCTTGGGAACCCTTCCCTCACCAGTACATGTACCTCGTCATTCTTATGTCTCAAAGTTAACCATGAATTGTCTGGTTTCCCCAGTAAACACTTTGATAACTTATATGAAAATTATTTTAACCATTGGTAAGGAACTTGATTACAGAGTTAATTGTTATTAGTGAATCTGTATCAATGTGGTCTAAAATTGTATTGCCTTTTTGAGTAACCAAGGCATATCGCTGTCTCCTTTTAAGCTGGGATCAACTGTAAATGTCTAGAAATTTTCCCATATGAGTTGTTCTCAATACAGATCTCCTGCAGTTCACTTTTGCACGATAACTTTTTGAACCCTAACTTTACATCTTTTCCCCATAAAATTTCATTCTAGATATCTTGACTGATTTGGATGTGGGATCTGCCATCTCTCATCTTATCCCTACCAACTCTATATTACTTATATATTTAATAAGAACACATTCCAAGTCTTATCCAAGTCACTATAAAGGACCGAGAGGCGTGCCATCTTCAGTGGGTCGACATCAGTCGGTCCAAAAGAGTGCTCAGCTAGCTAATAAACTCTCATACTTGTGGCTATCATCTAACCCACATTTCTCTGGTTTATCCACAAAAATATTCTAAGACGTTGTCATTTTAGCATTTTCTTGATTTATCAGAACAGATAAGACAACAGCTTAATAATCTGGAACTGGCATAACTTGTTTTACCAGACTGGAATTCAAATAAGATTCAAATCATTTCTTACTTTCCAGATTCATATCTCGAATCCCTACATGCCCAAATCAATTTGTTTCTAGGACAGCCACAATAATGTACCACAAGCTTGATGGCTTAAAGCAATAAAAGTGGATTCTCTCACAGCTGAAAGACCAGAAGAAAAAAAAAAAAGAAAAAAAAAAAAGGCCAGAAGCCTGAAATCAAGGTGTTGGCAGGGTTGGTTCCTCCTGGGGGCTCTGAGGGAAGATCTGTTCCATGCTTCTCTTCCAGTCTCTGGTGTTTCTTAGCAATCCTTGGTGTTCCCTGGCTTGTCGTGTTTCACTATGATTTCTGCCTCCATGGTCACGTGGCCTTCTTCCCTGGGTGTCTCTGTGGGTCCTTCTCTCATCTTTAAGAATACCAGTTGTATTAGATTTAGGGCCTACCCTAATCCAGAATGATCTCATCTTCATTATATCTACACTGACCTTGTTTCCAAATAAGTTCATGTTATGAGGTTTCAGATAAACCTGAATTTGGGGGGCAGGGGGTGGGGGGGAGAAATACTGTTCAGCCCAGGACACCAACTCAATGAAAACCGCTATCCCCTGCTGCCCGTGTGCGCTGTGCAGCGAGCGCAGAGCTGGGGGACCAGGCTCCCCGCCGCCCCCGGAGCTGCGAACCGCAGGCCGCACCTGCCGCACCCCACCCAGGCCGCGCTCCAGCCCTGCTCTCTGGCGCCCCGAGCTTCCTCGCATCGTGCTCACACAGGACCGAGCCACGCGGGGCTCTTCCTCCGGGTCCTCGGCTGCGGAGGGTGCATCAGCCTCAGCCACACACTATGCTGGCAAATAATCAAGGGACATTTGACATCTCCCCTTGGGCGCCGTTAGGTGCCCTCTGGGAGGTGGGGGGCTCTTGGCTGGTTCAGCCCGAGAACATCCAACAGTATTTAGCCTCAAGGCCGAGAGATGGGTCCTGACCCTTCTCGGCCCGGGCTCCTTGTATCTGTGCAAATCTGTCCAGTTGCTTCCAGCAACCAGCGAGGCAGGCCAAAACTACGGAGAACGGCGTTTGTCAAGCTGTAGGCCAGCGGGAACGTTCAGTTACATCGTGTTGTCGGGGTGACGGCACCCCGCTGCCTACAGCTGTATGACTGAAGGAACCATTCACTCGTGACATCGTTGTAGGAACAAGGGCGTCCTCCGAGGTGATCTGCTGCCTCCGCCTTGCTGGCTGCTGTCCTTGAAACGGTAGCTTATCAAGGTAGGAAGATGGGAAATTCCGCTCTCTACTATCCCATCACACTTGTGGTTCACGTTTGTGCCATGAATCATTGTCACGTCTGGAAGTCAGAGGTACTTAAACTTAACCCAAATGCACATTCTTTCCCTTTTTGAAAACTAAGAAACATCTTGTGTTTCCCTGGCTATTGGCTTCTTTCCCAAATTTCTCAGAATTCATGGACAGTGGCTCTGTAATCTTATCTCCAAGTTCTGATGAGATTCCTCTGAAGCTGAAGCTTGTGTAATTTCGCCAGATGCTCCCACACCTCTTCTCTGATCTTAGGCTTGATATTCTTCTTCTGGAATCTGCCTTTACACTCCTAGTTTGAGAATTACTACTCTTTTTATTTTTTTTTTAAGATTTTATTTATTTATTCATGAGAGACACACAGGCAGAGGGAGAAGCAGGCTCCTCGCAGGGGAGCCCGATGTGGGACTCGATCCCAGGACCCCGGGATCACAACCTGAGCCAAAGGCAGACGCTCAACCACTGAGCCACCCAGATGCCCCAAGAATTACTATTCTTGAGAAAAACATTATGTGTTAAAAAAATTATGCCCCTTCCACTAAGTGTGGGGCCTGGTTCTTCCTTGTTATTTTTCTTGCTCCAAATCATTTTCTAAATCAGGCTTTCTGTGGTCTTAGGCATTTGTTGAAGGCTCAGCTCATTTTACACATTAGTATTCTTGACACCAGCCTCACAGGTTTGTGCTTTTTGGCATTTGTTTTTGGCCGTCTGCCTCCTCCCACTGTTAGACATGCTCTTTGAAATTCTGGACTCACCCTGTATTAGCAGTGGTTTCTTTAAATGACCCCTCGTCCTCCACTCTACTTTCTTTCTCAGCGAGGTTATTAGTTTACTCCTCACTCCGCAAATGCTCCTGTCACCCCCTCACATGTCAGGCAGGGTACTAGGCACTACTGATTTACCAGAGAACAAAGCCAGATGTGGTCCCTGCTCTTACAGATTCAGGGAAACAGACGGTATTCAAATATTCAAGCAAATAGTGTAAAATTGCAACTCTGATAACTGTGAAGAAGAGGTACAAAGCACTCTAAGAATTTATGAGTTTTGTTTTTTTTTTAAATCTAGTCTAAGATGCAAAAAGGGATCACTGAATTAGTATCTAAAAGATGAAGAGGAAATGTTTACTGAGGTCAAAAAGAAAGAAGAAAACAATTCAATTAAAAAATGAGCAAAAGAGGAATGCCTTGTTGGTTCAGTTGGTTGAGCAACCGACTCTTGATTTCAGCTCAGGTCCTGGTCTCAGGGTTGTTAAGATTGAGCCCCACATTGGGCTCCATGCTCAGCACAGAGTCTGTCCCTCTCCTTCTGCTCCTCCCCATGCTCTCTCTCTCATAAATAAACAAACAAACAAACAAACAAACAAGCAAACAAATAAATAAAACCTCTTTAAAAAATGAGCAAAAGGCATCTGGGTGGCTCAGCAGTTTGGCATCTGGGTGGCTCAGCAGTTTGGCACCTGCCTTTGGCCCAGGGTGCGATCCTGGAGTCCCAGGATCCAGTCCTGCGTCGGGCTCCCTGCGTGGAGCCTGTTTCTTCCTCTGCTTGTGTCTCTGCCTCTCTCTCTCTCTCTATGTCTATCATGAATAAATAAATAATTTTTTTAAAAAATGAGCAAAAGATCTGAATAGATACCTCATCAAAGAAAATATACAGATGGTGAATGGCATATAAAAAGATGCTCAACATCACAGTCATTAGGAAATCGCAAATGAAAACAATTTGATACCACTATACACCCATTAGAATGGCCAAAATCCAAAGCACTGACAATGTCAAATGCTGAAGAGGGTACAGAGCAGCAGGAGCTCTCCTTGCTAGTTGGAACGCAAATGGCACCACTATTTGAGAAGATAATTTGGCAGTTTCTTATAAAACTAAACATACTCTTACCATAGGATCCAACAGTTACACTCCTTATAATTTGCCCAAATGAGTTGGAGACTTTGTCCACACACACACACACACACACACACACACAAATGTTTATAGCAGCTTTATTCATAATTGCTAAAACTTGGAAGCGACCAAGATGTCCTGCAGTAGGTGAGTAGATACATAAACTGTGATATGTCCAGACAATGGAATACTATTCAGCACAAAAACTATGGAAGAAGAAGAAAAAAATCAGTGGTTGCTAAGGGTCTGGCAGAAGGAGAGTTGAATAGGTAGGACA
The DNA here is from genome assembly GCF_053574225.1 of Canis aureus. Classification (NCBI taxonomy): domain Eukaryota; kingdom Metazoa; phylum Chordata; class Mammalia; order Carnivora; family Canidae; genus Canis; species Canis aureus. The sequence goes on from NC_135618.1 coordinate 35,545,275, forward strand.
CAGAGAATTTTTAAGGCAGTTAAACTATTCTGTATGATACCATAAGGGTGGATATTTATAATTATACATTTATGCAAATCCGTAGAATGTACAACACCAAGACTGAGCCTTAATGTAAGCAATAGACTTTGGTTGATGGTAATGTGTCAATATTGATTCATGAAGTGTAGTGTAAAAAGTGTACAATCCATTGTACATTTGGTGTGGAATTTTGGTGTAGGAATTTGGTGTGGGATTTTGATGGTAGAGGAGGCTGCTTGTGTGTGTGTATGTGTGTGTGTGTGGTAGGGAAAGACAGGATATATGATAAATCTCTGTACTCTCAATTTTACTGTAAACCTAAAACTGCTCTGAAAAATAAAGTTTATTATTTTTTTAAAGGCAAGAGGAGGAGTGTTCCAGGAAGAAACTAGCACATTCAAAGGTCCTGTGGCACAGGGAGACTTGAGGATCACGTGGGCCCAAAGAAAGGCCCACAACAGTGAATGGAAAAAATGAGACAGGGCAGGTGGACCTGGTAGAGCTGGAAAGACAGGTGATGGCCCAACTCTGCAGAGCCCAGTAGGCTGTTAAAGCTGTTTTTCTTTATCCTGAAAGCTCCAGGAAGCCATTGAGTGGTTTTAGGGTGTGGAAGTGGGATAGGGATGGCAAGAATACGATCAGATTTGTATTTCAAAACAATCACTCTGGCTGCAGTGTAGAGGGTAAAGAACACGTTGAAACTGTGGAAGGTGCAGAGCTGGCAGGAAGAGGCCAGTTGGGGAGCTGAAGCTACAGCTCCACTGCAAAATAAAGGTAGCCTGAGCAAGAGCGGGTGGGTGATGTGGGGATGAGAAGAAAGGCCAAGGCAAATTTGGGATGTCATATGGAAAGTACTTGGAAGGGGATGAAACATACGAAGGAGGGGGAGGAGAGACTGGCCAAGCATGCTTCCTTGATTAATCTGTGATAGTATAATGAGAATTTTATTTCTGGAGATTTACGTCCTTGTTTAACCACATTCTCCTTTGAACTTTCTGACTCATGCAAATTTCCCAACTGGTCAAAATCTGCTTTCCTTAAGTGAAGTGAACATGGCGAAATATGTCCTACTGGCCCAAGTCCCTTTTGTACCATAAAGGGCTCCCTGATATCACTTCTACATTGTAAACCAATATTGATACATGTAGAATTAGGTCCAGCAACAGAGCTCATCATGTCTCTTCTACTTTCAGAGAGTTGAGTTCATAAAGCAAATTAAATATTCTTGAGGGGACCCCTGGGTGGCTCAGTGGTTGAGTGTCTGCTGTCAGCTCAGGTCGTGATCCCAGGGTCCCAGGATTGAGTCCCCCCATTGTACTCCCTGTATGGAGCCTGCTTCTCCCTCTGCCTGTGTCTCTGCCTCTCTCTCTCAGTCTATGTCTCTCATGAATAAATAAATAAATCTTTAAAAAACAATAACAACAACATTCTTGGGCCGTCCACGGAGGGAGGGCATGGTCACCTACCTATACAATAGTTACCACGTACCAGGAGTTGTTCTGAGTGTGTCATTAGCTCACTGAGTTTCCCCAAAGCTCAGTGGAGTAGATATAATTATCATCATTTTACAGTTGGGGAAACAGAGACACAAAGAGTTTAAATAATTTGCTTGTCTACACACAGCCAGGATTGGAACTCTGGCTCTGGAGCCCTTGCTCTAAGCCATTACTTGAATTGCCTCTCAAATAAAGTCTTTCTGCAGCATCTTTCAAACTAATCCTAGAGAGAGAAATCCTTTTGCCTCTTAGGTCTCAGAAGTGGAGGATGGAAGCCTGCAGGTGCCTGTTCTATGGGGAAAAGAACAAAGCTGACCTGCAGGGTAATCTGAAACGCGAGATGGGAAGGGATAGAGAGATAAAAAGAGACAGAGCAATAGGCAGAGATTGGCCAGAAGAAAGAAAGAGATCTAAAATGTCTGCAGGAAACTACTGTGGCCAAAGTATGCAAAACAGCCAACACCAGCATCTCTCAAGGACGGTTGGCTCTTTTCCTGATAGTCAGAAGGTGAATGTCAATTTTCAGGGAGGCATGAGGAAAACAAAAGATGGACATCTGTTTCCTGAGACACAGGGCTAAAAGCCAGGTAGCTGGGGAGATGGACTTGCCTTGAAGAGTTTGGCAAAGACAAAGACAGGCATGAGCCTTGTTTGACACTATGGTTCTTAACCAAGAGTACGTAGCTGGCCTTTGGGGGAGTACTTTAAAATTCTTGCATCAAGGGCACCTGGGTGGCTCAGTGGTTGAGTATCTGCCTTTGGCTCAGGGGCGTGATCCCAGGGTCCTGGGATCGAGTTCCGCATCGGGCTTCCCGCAGGGAGCCTGCTTCTCCCTCTGCCTGTGTCTCTGCCTCTCTGTGTGTGTCTCTCATGAATGAATAAATAAATAAAATCTTAAAAAAAAAACAAATTCTTGTATCATCCCTACAGAAACTCTTAGAATGGGGTTGGTTCCAGGCATTTGTATTTTTTAAAAGCTTCCCAAGTGATTCCCATCTTTTGTTTTCTTCATGCCTAGGTTAAGACCTATTGGTCTAAAGACATATAGCTGATGCTCATGAGAAGTCTCCAGGTGAAATTTTTACTAAGTGTTTAAGAGATAAAAGGGAAATTCTTTTTTTTTTTAATTTTTATTTATTTATGATAGTCACAGAGAGAGAGAGAGAGGCAGAGACATAGGCAGAGGGAGAAGCAGGCTCCATGCACCAGGAGCCCGATGTGGGATTCGTTCCCGGGCCTCCAGGATCGCGCCCTGGGCCAAAGTCACGCACCAAACCGCTGCGCCACCCAGGGATCTAAAAGGGAAATTCTTTTTTTTTTTTTTAAGGGAAATTCTTGAACATGGATGTCAAGCAGGGCGACGAGGTGGGGTGGGGCGGGGGCTATAATTAATTTGACCTGAAGAAGTTTGGGCTATTGTCCTTGAATTTATCCATCTGGATTCCAGGTGGGTCACCTGTGTTTCATGAGGCAGAAATGGCCTGACACCATCTTAACACAGTCTAGAGAATGAGACCAGCAAAAGTGGGTGTCCCCATAAGAAAGGCTCAGGTCCCACATTCCTCAAACACTTGCCTTCACCATGAGTGGGATTTGATCACCACAAACCCAAGCGTTGAACTACCACTCCTGAACTAAGGGTAAAACTGGAATGATTATGGATGCTTTGAAGAATAAATAGTTAAAAGGGCATTTTGTCAGTTACTATTCTATCCACCTTTCCTGTTCGAATGTAGAATTCTTTTTAAGAATAAACATGCTTCCCTCCTCTTAAGACTCTTAGGAAGAAAATGAAAGAAAAGGGCTTTGGAAGGGTATTGGCAATCACACAATAGATACAATAAAACTATATAAAAAGGAGAGCAAAAAAAAAAAAAGAAAGAAAGAAATATGGGATTCAGGTTCTGGGTATGCTTTGGGGTGCTTTCATTTTGAATGCTAGGTGTGGGGGTACTTTTTCCATTATCAAAATAACCAGCAAACAGACCAAATAAATAAATAGAAGTGGCCATGCATGAAGGATGATGATCAACTTGATTCTCTGCATGTAAGGAGCAATTTAGAAAGAAATCAAAGCTAGATACATAGGGAAAATTCACCTGCACGTAATCCCACCACCCACAGGGTAACGATTATCATTAACTTTCTCTTTTCTAGGTTTTTAAAATACATACATACATATATATATATATATATCTTAAATCATATTATATCTATGATCTTCTCTTTTTTATTCTCATTTTAATGTGTATACTAGAAGGCAAAACAAAGTTCCAAACACTGAAAGCAAAAAATGCACAAAAAGGCTCTGACAGGCATTATACAATGATCCAGATTTTGTAAAACTTGGTGTTGAACATGGGGATTGCATGATCATTTTTCTAGAAATTGAGTCTCCTGGTTTTTGTTTTTAAGTAATAGACTTTGTTTTTTTTAAGGAGCCTATTTTATTTGTTTATTTTTAAAGATTTTATTTTTAAGTAATCTCTACACCCAACATGGGGCTCAAATTCACAACTGCAAGATCAAGAGTCGCATACTCCACCAAGTGAGCCAGCCAGGCGCCCCACTTTATTTATTTATTTATTTTTGAGCAGATTTAGGTTCACAGCAAAATTGAGCAGAAAGTACAAACGTCCTCCTCTTTTTACTTAACATCAGGGCACACAAATATTTTCATTTCATTAAAAGCTTCTCAGAAACAAACTTTTTACTGTCAACAAAATGTTTCCTTATATGGATGTCATATGGTTTACTTAGCCTTACCGCCACTGGACATTAGGGTTGTTTCCAGTTTTTTGGTGGTATAAGTAGAGTGGTAATGAACATTTTTGTGTATAAATTCCACCCACACACATATTTAGCATTATTTCTTTGGGACAGATTATTAGAATCATTGAAAGAACCAATATGAACGTTTTAAGGCATATTTTATCAAACTACCAACTTTCTTTTCAGAAATTTTGTGCAAATGTACACCTTTACCAGAAGAATTTGAGAGGATCTACTCACTACACTCTTAGCATCTGTGGTACGTAGAAAAATACACTGTCCCACCCCTCGTGCCAAGATGTCCCCTTTAATCTCTGGAACCTGAGTAGGTCACCTTATATAACAAAGGAGCATTGTTGCTTCCCAGATGATCTTGAGATGGGGCGATTACCCTGGATTACCCAGATGGGTCCAATATAATCACAAGTGTCCTTAGAAGTGAAAGAAGGAGGCAGAAGAGAACCAGAAAGACAGCTGAGTGAGAATGACTCAGCCCTAGGTTGCTGATTTTGAAGAAGGAAGAGGCCATGAGCCAAGGAATGTGGGAGAGGTCTGGAAGCTGCAAGAGGCAAGGAAAGTATTCTCCCCTAGACCCTCCAGAAGGAACACGACCCTGGTGACACCATGATCTTAGCCAAGAAGATATGTTGGACTTCTGACTATAGAAATATAAGTGAATACATTGGGTTATTCTAAGTCACTAAGTTTTTTTTTTTTTTAATTTTTTTTATTTATTTATGATAGTCACAGAGAGAGGGAGAGAAAGAGAGACAGGCAGAGGGAGAAGCAGGCTCCATGCACCGGGAGCCCGATGTGGGATTCGATCCCAGGTCTCCAGGATCGCGCCCTGGGCCAAAGGCAGGCGCCAAACCGCTGCGCCACCCAGGGATCCCAGTCACTAAGTTTTTTAGTGATTTGTTAGCCCAGCAATAAAACTGTATTGGGTATCTTCATTTCATTTCATTCCGGTGGGATTTAATGCCATTTTAATTTGCATTTGCTTGATTTTCTGGGCAGAGCACATCTATTGTTCTGTATACCCAGAAAAGACTCTTCTGGGAAATGCATCTTCTCCTCCCTTATAAACAGGTAGTCCAAAATCAAGTCGGATCCCCAACCAGTTTAAGCCATTCAGAGCCTTTCTTTGTAATTAAACATTTTAGGATTAGAGAATACAAACCCTATCCTTCGGTATTGGTGCGGAAAGAGGTGAGTCACAGCAGCTGCCAGGGGCATGTTTCTGCCATCAGCACAAAGCCTGTCGGAGAGAATGACACTGACACACAGAGAAAAGCAAGGCAGAGGGGCAGGGAGAAGTCTCTGCAGGATTGGTCAGCTGCATGCCTGATCTTCTGGCTGGGTGACGCTTCCAATAAATGTCTCTTTTGCAGAAATTAGCTTGAGTTGTGTTCCTGTCACTTACCACTACAAGAAATACAGAAACTGGAACCTGAACTGGGGTGTGGAATTTTCTTTTTAAGATTTTATTTATTTATTCATGAGAGACACACAGAGAGAGGCAGAGACACAGGCGGAGGGAGAAGCAGGCTCCATGCAGGGAGCCCGACGTGGGACTCGATCCCAGGACCATCACGCCCTGAGCCAGAGGCAGAAGCTTAACCACTGAGCCACCCAGATGCCCCACATTCCTGTTTTTATGTTATCAAGCCAGTCAGTTAGATTATTTTCCAGTGGCTCGTAGGACTCAGATCATGTGTCATTCAGACTTACACTTTGGGAGACTCAGTACTAGAATACGAGGATGAGGGATTCCTGGGTGGCTCGGCAGTTTGGCACCTGCCTTTGGCCTGGGGCGTGGTCCTGGGGTCCCGGGATCGAGTCCCACATCAGGCTCCCGGCATGGAGCCTGCTTCTCCCTCTGCCTGTGTCCCTGCCTCTCTCTCCCTCTCTCTGTGTCTATCATAAATAAATAAATAAAACTTAAAAAAAAAAAAAAGAATACGAGGATGAGAGAATACGTCGATGATTTCTCATAGCCGTTGGGAGGGTGCTGTGAGAGACATGTAGTGTAGGCCCAGAAGAAGCAAGTGTTTCAGGGTTGCAGTGCTATAAAGCCCAAGTCTGCCAAACTCAGGTGTGTGATTGTTCAACCACTAAGGTAATTATTTTTCAAGTCTTCTTTCTTTTTTTTCAAATTTTCATGATGATAAGAACCACCTGGGATGATTGTTAAAAATACAGATTCCCAAGCACTTCCCAGACACAGAAAAGACACAGAAAGACAGTAGATGTGGGATGTGATTTAGAATCAGTTTTTTTCCACCAAATTCCCCAGAAATTTCTATCATTTCACAACTCCATGATGAGGTATTTCTCAGGTAACTGGACAGCAGGAAGTGATTTGTGAGGCAGGATAGCTATGAGGCGGAGAATCCTCTCCACTGCTCTGCTTATGAAGGGTCTTGCAGATATGGGCAAGGGAGATACTATCAATAGGCAAAACATGAAGAGTCAGCCTGGTGACCAAGGAACTCACTCTTTGCCAACACACAGTGATATTCACCAACCACAGCTCTGACCTCACCATCCCTGTCCAGCTGGTTGTGGTTTAAATGCTGGACCAGTGACCACTGTGTGTCACCTCCTTTTCACCCATCTAAATGGTAGCATTTATAACAGTAACCCTACTTCCCACCAGCATTGTACATGACATGTGTTGGAAGTGGTTGTGACTATAGGAATCACATACCCAAAGAGGACAGGAGCATGAGGAGCCATGAGAAGACTTGAGCAAGAGGAACAAACACACTCAGGAACCCTGGACTTGTACTTGCTACCAAACGGTCCTCAGAGTTAATGCTTTGAGCACTGCTTCTATCCACACCCAAACTCACTTATTTTCTCCAAACATGTGGAAACAACATCTCACGTGTATTAAGCGCTCACTATGTTCTAGGCATCGTTTAAGAGCTTTATGTGCACCGGCTCACTCAATCCTCTCAACTGGGGAAATGAGGGCTCAGAGAGGTGAAGAAACCCTTGCGTGAGGTCACACAGCCCCTGAATCACAGAGCCAAGACAGGCATGCAGGCCACCTCCAGAACCTGAGCTCTTACCCAGGACTCCACACTGCCTCTCCAGGGAAAGAGAGACATACAAAACAGGAAAATAGAAAGATTCAGACACATTTCAAAAGAAGATAAACATCTCCATGGATAGCACAAAAGAAACAGGGAAAACTAAAGTGAAGAAAGATTGCCAACAAAAGCATTTGACAGGAGATGAACTCCCTCTGGATGAAAACAGTAGAGCAAGGTGGAAATGATTATAAAGTGGGCGTGTTTAGAATCCTCAAAAGATGAAGGAAGAAGCAAAAGAGAGTTAGCGGATATAGAAGAGGAACTATTAGAAACAACGGACATGAAAAAAAAAATCCCATACTTGAAATAAAAATAACAGATGGGGGAAGCTCTAGACCAAGCGGAGTTGAACAAACAATTAGTGCTTTGGAAGATGGAGCTGAGGAATTCACCCAGAACTCAGCACGAGAGAGAGGGAAAAAAAAAGAAAAATGGAAAATATGAAAAGGCAATTACTAGACATGGAAGAGTTTGAGAAGCTCAAACCAAGAAAAGGTTCCAAAAAAGGAGTAAATGGTGGAAAAGACTGAAGAGATAATAGGGAGGAATTCACCAGAATCCTCAGACAGAAAGTGCCCTCTGAACACTGAGTAGAATAAATAACAAATCCTCATCTATCCATGTTTAGATCTGCAGAACATCGAGAATACACAAGAAAAACTTAAAAACTATCAGAGGAAAAAAAGATTTTCCATCCCATAGGTTCTGGACGTGGAGTGGGACGAGGAAGTCGGATGACTTTGAGTAATATCCCATTGGGGAAGGTTGCCCATGGTAAGAGAGGACAATTTGTGGGCATAGCTTGTATGGAAAGAAACACAAGAATCTGGTGACTATACATCATTTTGCATCCCCCTTCTTCTGAGGAGAGTTCTTTCCCCCCACTAAACATGTGGTTCATATACATGCTTCATTCTCCTCCAAATCCTGATCCCAGTTTATTAGCCCAAGAAGGATACCCGACCTAAGGTGCCCAGTCACAATAGCTCACTCTAGGCCTTGGTTATTGGACCATGTTGGGTGAATAAGAGCCCTTCCTTGGGGTCTTTGACTTTGGGACAAGTGAGAGCAAGTCCCAGTAGTTCTCTGGAGGCAAAGCTGTGAGAGATGACCTTTGGGGCTCTTGGAAGCCATGCTTCCTGCCACGTAGAATGAGGCCAGTCCAAGAGGGAATAAGGTTAACTTGTAGAGAAAAGCAGAGAGTGACTCCTGTCAATGTGTGAGGATCTGGTGATAGCTCTCTCTCTCTGCTCTTCCAGTCTTTTGTGAATCTTCCCTTAATTCTCCCTCTTTAATCGAACTTGTAAAACTTAACATTTCTATTATTTTCAACCAAATGAATCTTAGTTCATGAAATGATGAGGTTGATACTTTGTTATTCTTTAACTATTTGCATGTTTTCTTTGGGGGAAATGTTTTTGCTTGTTTATCCTCTGGGTCTTGCACATAGTTTTTTGTTTGTTTGTGTGTTTGTTTAACTATGCAGTATTCCCAAACTGAATGTCTATTCTCTGGTTTCCAATTCCCCTCCTTCTTTCCCTGTCTCTGCTAAAGGCTTTCCCATCTTTACACACACCTGAGACAAGAACCTCAATGCCATCCACTCTTCATGATTTACACTCCCACACTCCAGCAATCATGGATCCCCATCAATTCTACCTTTGGATACAGTTCTCAGAGCTGTCCACTCATTCAAACAGCAGCTAAGCCACCTGTGGACAGGGCCGCAAGCAACACTCATTGGCTACTGAGTGTAATTTGGAACAACTTTTCTGGAGATACATTTGGAAATATATTTCAATAATCTTTAAAATATTTATACCCTTTTTAAAAAAAGTATTTATTTATTTGAGAGAGAGAGCGAGCAGCAGAGGGAGAGGGAAAGAGAGAATCTCAAGCAAACTCTGTACAGAGCTCAGAGCTCAACTCGGGGCTCGATCTCATGACTCCGAGATCATGACCTGAGCCTAAATCAAGTCAGATGCTTAACTGACGAGCCACCCTGGCACCCCAATGTGTATACCTTTTGACCTAGCAATTGCACCCCATGGATAAGGGGGAAGTTAAAGACAAGACTTTAAAAAAAAACAGGGACATTTACAATAATGACCAGTTTGAAAATAAGCAGATGGATTGTTGCTTAAGATATAATGCTAAATAAGAAAGGATATGAAACACACATTCATATAAAGTATTTCATTAAAAATACATGTCAAATTCAGTGAGTATGCAAAATTGGATGTAATCAGTAGGCTTCCTTTCTCCCAGGCCTCATTCTCAAACTGGCCACCCGCTGCCCTTCCCTTCTGAGGATGAGGTGGGTGAGGTTAGGAAGTGATAGCCTCAGGGTCCTTTGGGGCTTTTCTCACTTCAGTGGACAGAGTGCTGAGTGTAGTATAATTTTCAACATCTTCATATTGTGTCTTTTGTGATAATATAGACTCCTCCCCCCATAATTGTTTTCCAAAATGCAACTCCACACTTAATACAATTTAATTTCCATCCCCACACGTATCACATTTGGGTAGGATTTTACTGCATTTGTATAGGTACGCTCTAAAGTATTAAATCAAACCCCTAAGTCTTAAACGTTTAGATAACTCTCCATTTTCCGCTATTGTAAGTGAAGCTGCAGGGAACATCTTGGCATCCACAGCTTTGTGCCAGCTGAGTCCTGCAGAATTATATCGACATGGACCCAGAAGGCTCCTGCCTTCTAGAACCTTTCGTCCTTAGTAAAGAAGAGCAGACAGAGAGACAACTCTAATGTGAGCCACAAGGTGATAAGTGCTCCCAATCCAGGCAGGGAACAGGCTGCCCGGAAGAGGGGACATTTGGACCAAGGTTCTCAGAGAGCTGGAGAGAGGGAGCTCATCTTCCTAGTGGGCATAGAAAGTTGACCCTAGTGGGTTAGCCCCGTGGCACCTGAGAGCTGAAAAAACAGGTCTTTGCACCAGAGCGGGAGAACCTGGGCCCAGTGCGCAGGTTTCCCGTTCCTCCTTCTAGCCCCACCAGAGCTCACTCTTCTCTCAGCCCGAGGGCGGGAGCGCAGGGGTCTCTCTAGCAACCCCCCTCCACCACCCCCCAGTCCCCCCCCTGCAGGCGGGAGGGGCTCTTCCCTGGCAGTCCTGAGCCATATGGCAGGCTCACAGGCGCTGAGTCCCCAGCTTCCAGCACCTCCTGCCAAACCCCAACTCCTGGGGTCAAAGGAATGTTGAGCAATCTTTGGAATTTTGAATTCTGTTCAGGCCTCCTGAGCCGGGCAGGCTGCCCGTGGCCTGGAGCCCTGCGTCTTCCTGAGCAGACATCTGGGAGCGCTGGGGGACTTTTCGGTGTTTGTTTTCTCCTCCTGCTGGCGGGGCTGTAGGACACCATTGCGGTGAGGTCATGGGCCCTGCCCCGCTGTCCCGGCCCCCACCCCCCGTTCGCGTGCGCGGGGCGCGGGGCGCGGGGCGCGGGGCGCGCAGGAGGGCTGTGGCCGCTGCGCCGCCAGGTCTCAGCCGCTGCCCGGGCCCTGCCGACGGCGTCGGGCCGCGCTGCCCGGCTTCCCGCGGCCGCAGGAACACGCGCGCCGCCCGGCTCCGGGGGCTGCAGGCCGCTGAGCAGCGTCTCGCAGATGACGGACGAAGGAGCGGAAGGCGGGCGGGGGTGCAGCGCTGCCCCCCAGCCCGGGGGTGGTGGGCCCCCCGGGACCCCCGCGGCCGCCTCCGCCACGGGGAAGGAGGAGCGGATGGCTGCCCCCCGCGGTTACAGACGCCGCTCGGAGCGCCGGGGCCCGGTGACCTCACGAAGGGCGGGCGCTGCCGGGGGCGCCTACCGAGCGAGGGCCCCACCGCGGCCCCGACCCAGCGCCACCCGCCCGCCACCAGTGACCCGGGGAACAGGCACTAGCGAGAGGCAACAAAGGGGAGCTTCTCTGGGACCCGCAACCCGGGACGAGGACTGCACAGGAGCGCGCCCCCTTCCCGGAAGCTCCCGACGGGCCCCTGACGCCTTCCTAGAAGGAAAAGCAACCCCAGCTCGCCCCGCACAGCCCGGCCTGGCTCCGCAGCCCCCAGCCCCGGTCTCAGCGCATCCCAGTCGCTCCAGCCCCGCGCGTCCTCCTCACCTCCTCCAACTCGCCGGCCGTTCCTCCTCGCAAGCCCAGGGCAGCAGCTTTTTCTGCCTACGGTCCTGACCCCCGACCTTTAATAAAATCACCTTTTTTTTTTTTTCCACCAAAGGCGTCTCAAGACTCTTTCTCGGCCGTGGGCTCCGGACCTCACCAACATTCCAAAACAACATCACAACTGGTTCTCAGATCAAACAGCCCTTCAGGGAAGCCTTCCTGACACCCCCACCCGATCGTCCCGGAATCTTTATTACGCACTTTTGTGGTACCCTGTGCCTCCCCTCCAGGCTCTTGCCTCGGTGGTTAATAAGTACTCGTGTACTCACTTAATGGGTGTCTGTGACTCCCCCAGACAGCGTCCCCCAATGGGGGCCAGGGTCCCGCCGCCGATGGCTGCTGTAGCCCAACGCTGAGCAGCCGCTCCACTACACCAAGCAGGACAAGACGCTCCCAGAGCCCTGTCCGCTGGTGGCCCAGCTCCTCACTCTCAGCCTCATCTACAACCCGTTAGTCAGGAGACCAAACGGTCTTTGTTTAGTTGAACATATACTGTACGTTAACTAACTGGAAATTGAATAAAAACATTAAAACCCTCTTTGTCTGTAATCAGATCACAACTTCCCCCCTCCCCAAGGGTGACCTGATGTGGCAAGGGTGACCTTTGCAGATCCCAGCTGTGTCAACAGCCCCTGCTGCCCCCTACTTCAGGTTCTTTGTCATTCTGGCTCTGGGGCAGGACCTGACTCTGCACACCGTCCCATTTCTTTTAGGTTGGCGTAAAGTTTGAAAGTTCCCGATGCCCATCACACCGATATTTTAACAGGATTCAGAGGCCACAGCATTACTCTTCCCATTCTACAGAAGAAACCATCCCCGAAAAGTGGCCTTCTCTAGGTCATGGCTGGGAGGTCTTGGGGTTCAGTTTCTAGCTCCAGGGGCGGGCGGGAGGAGGAGGAAAGCAGGTAAAGTGAGGGAAGCTTGGCACCCAGGAAGCAGGGGATCCAGGCCAGGCACCGGGAGCAAAACTGCAGACGTCTCAGAAGGTACTGGAAACCAGATAGAACCTACATGCTCTGAAGACTGAACCAGAATCCTGCACTTTGTCAACCAGGACGTTTTTATATTTCTAGTGTTTTCTGTGTTTATTTCCCTAATTTTCTCCCATAGCAGGAAGTAGGAAAAACTCAGGAAAGTTCCATTTGGCTCTAGCTGTGCAGAGGGGAGCCAAAGGAATGGCTTCGCATCTGTGCTTGTGCCAGAAGGGTGAAAGGGGCAGCATCCCAGGGCGAGAGAATCAAAGAGGGGAGGGGGCTGGGGAGACAGGGCAGCGACCCCCACCCTGACCCCAGGCACCTGGGAAAGATCAGAAGTTCACTATATATTAAAAAAAACAAACAAACAAACAAACAAACAAAAAACAACCCAGGGCTTTCTGTCATTAAAAGAAATTGGTTGCCTTTACCACCTCCCAGGGTTGCTTTGGGATCCCATCACTCACATGACACGTATTTATTGAGTTCTAGGTGCCTGGGACGCCAAAACGAAGATCTCTGCCCTCGTGTGCCTGTGGGTCACGTCATGGGGTGTGCTAGAAGGCGTGAGGTGCCCGGGGGGTTTCCGGGGGCTCAGTGCTCCAGGGGGGCCTCAGAGGGCGGGGGACCCAGCTGCCTGCCTGGGCACCCTGCGGTGCCCGGCTCGGTGGTGCAGCTCAGCAGGGGGGCGGCGAGGGTGAGCCGGTCAGCAGCGGCCTCGGCCGTGGAGGGCTCGGTCCCTCTGGCTACTGTGCTGAGGCAGGACTGCCGAGGTGGTAAGGAGAGGCGGGATGTTGGCTGCAGGGAGAGACCAAAGAACTTGCTGGTAGTTTTCATGGGGGATGTGCAAGATAAAGGAGTGAGGGCTGACTCCACAGTTTGTGTGTGTTTATCTTTTTTTTTATTGTTTAAAATTTAGATAGTTAATACGTAGTGCATTACTCATTTCAGGAATAGAGTTCAGTAATTCATCACTTACATACAGCACTCAGTGCTCATCACAAGTGCCCTCCTTAATGCCTGTCACCCGGCTACCCCATCCCCCCACCCTCCCTCCAGCAACCCTCACTTTGTTCTACGTCATTAGGAGTCTCTTATGGCTTGTTTCCCCCTCTTCTTTTTTCTTTTTTCCTCTTTCCCATATGTTCATCTCTTTTCTTTCTTAAATTCCACATATCAGTGAGGTCATATGGTATTTGCCTTTCTCTGACTGAGTTCTTTCACTTAGCGTAATACCCTCTAGCTCCATCCATGTTATTGTAAATGGCAAGATTTCATTCTTTTTGATGGCTAAGTAATATTCCACTCCCCTCATCTTCTTTATATTCATCAGCTGACAGACACTTGGGCTCTCTCCATAGTTTGGCTATTGTTGATAATGCTGCTATAAACATCAGGGTGCATTGCACGTACCCCTTTAAATCTGTATTTTTGTATCCTTTAGGTAAATATTCAGTAGTACAATTGCTGGGTCATAGGTTAGCTCTATTTTTAACTTTTTGAGGAAACTCCATACTATTTTCCAGAGTGACTGCACCTGTTTGCACCCCCATCCACAGTGCAAGAGGGTTCCCCTTTCTTGAATCCTTGCCAGCACCTGTTGTTTCTTGTGTTGTTCATTGAAGCCATCCCGACAGGTGTGAGATGGCATTTCATTGTGGTTTTGAGTTGTATTTCCCTGATGCTGAGGATGTTGAGCATCTTTTCATGTGTCTGTTGGCCATCTATCTGGGTGTCTTCTTTGGAAGATGTCTCTTCATGTCTTCATGCCTTCATGCCCTTCTTAACTGGGTTTGCTTTTTGGGGGTTGAGTTTGATAAGTTCTTCATAGATTTTGGATACCAACCCTTTATCCAATGTGTCATTTGCAAATATCTTCTCCCATTCTGTAGGCTGCCATTTAGTTTTGTTGATTATTTCCTTTGCACCATTTTTGGACTGAGATCCTGGAAGAATGGAGTTGCCATTTACTGAGATCATGTGTGTTGTCATAGCTACTGACCACATACACTGGGCCGGGACCTGTGTCACCCACTTTGCACCCTGATCCCATTCCATCCTTACAACCCCAGGAGGTAGAAACTAGTCGCCTCATGCCAGAGGGAGCAACAAACTGATCATGGTTACTCAGCATGCAAGTGCCAAAGCCTGGATGCCTTGGGTGGTCAGATCCAGGAGGCAGATATGCAAATGTTGTCACCAGGACTCAGGACAATAGCTCCCTCATCTTGCTTGACTTTGGCTTTGTACTCCACCCCCTTTTCCACTACACCAATCTGCCTCCAAGCTACAGAGCTCCCTAGGCCTGTTATTCTTTAAGTGATGGAGACTTCTTTTGGATGCACTTCAAAACTCCTTATTTGGGTATCTGAAATTAAGTAGGGGGTGGCCAGGACTAGGATGTTTGGGGACTTCCTCAGAGGCCTTGGGCAGACAGGTGGGCTGAGTCAGGGAGGCAACAGGTGGAAGAGAAGGCAGGGAGGCTCAGCAGCTGCTGCGATCAAAATCTGGAGTTCCGATGAACAGAGTCGGCTCTGAAACCCCCCTCACCATAGTTCCTGTGCCCGTGCTGGGGGGTGGCTTTCTCACCCTCAGGATTTCGTTTGCCCTTCTAGAGCACTGGATTCACAGTTTAGAGGCAAATTATGTGGGCTCACAGATCTGACCCCGATTTCACTCAGATATGGCAGCAGCATGTGTGTGTGTGTGTGTGGGGGGGGTGCATTGAGACGGTGGAAATCCACAAGCCAGCCCTGTACCACCGCAGGGGTCAGAGCATTGCCACCTCAGCCCAGTGATGCCCTGGTCCCCCTTTAGAGGGTGACTCCACAGAAGACACAGGGGTGCCTCTCCCCGCAGAGCGGTGCAGAACTCGGCCCGTCCAGTGCAGGCGGCCAAGAGCCGACCCAGCCGCGAGCCCAGGCTAGGAGCTCCTGATGGATTCTGTGTCTGGGTTCCTTACTGGAGCCGTGCTGAGGAGTCAGACATAAAACCCTGCCGCCTGCCTGAGTCACAAGGGAGGCTTTAAACATGTATAAACACTTATTCTGTGGTAGGCACTTTCACACACGCACACACACACACACACACACACACACACACACCCTGCTTTCTCATAGGGATTATCCCCAGTTGAATGAAACTGAAGTTCAGAGAGGTCAAGAGAGGTTCAGAGGGGTCCCTGAACCTGTCACCCACACAGCTGGGGTCCCTGATTGTACCCTCAGCTGCCCGACTTCAAGAGTCTCGAGGTCCAAGGTCTTGGTCACGTCCAGCACCCATTCTTTGGCCCCCACTACACCTCCTTCCTGACTGGGCCTACAAATCTGCTGAGGAGCAGTTCTGGGTCAATTTGGCTTTCTTACCAAGGCCACACCCTCTCTGGAGCCTCCCAGACCGTCCTGGGAAGGGGGCAAGCTTGCAGGGATGACCTAAGCCTTGGGAATGGGAAAGAGGGTGCTGCACTGACACAGTTTTGGGATGTGAGCGAGAAAGAGTACTTCTCTCCTTAGGAGGTGGTCCTGGGGCTGCATGTGGTGACCTCTATCCCCTAGATGCCCTCAGATGTGTCCTCAACCTGTCTCACCCCAAAGCCTCTGCTCCAAAGCCAGGAACCTGTTCTCCAGGGCTCCCTCTCAGCAAAGGGGAGCCTCAATATTTCTATTGGCCTTGCTGCTGAGCCTTCACTTCCTCCACCTGTTTTCCCCCGTTCCCTGGGTGTTTCCTCTCTGCCCAGGCCCCTGGACCCTACCCAGTTTTTCCTGGTGGAGAAGAAAACACTTCCCTCTTTGGGTGTTGGGGCTGAGGTGCTCCACCTTTCCCAAGGGCAGTGGCCTGCTCAATGACACCCTGCATAAAAAGTGCTGATCCCAAAGGACAGAATCACTAAAAAGGGGTTGTCTGACCTCCCAGAGGGACACTTCACAGAGGCTTCCCCCAACCTTGCCAAAACTTCAGAGAGGTTTGATCTGGGTTCAGGGTTTCAGGACTGCAGGAGTCCAGTTTGGAGGTGCTCTGAGCCCTAGATTCCCAGCACTGACACATCAGGGCCCTGGATTTGGGATAGGGGTGAGGGCATGTTGAGGGGGGCTAGAGTCGGGCATCTGGGATGTGACAGGACACACACTGGGCCTGCTTCCCATGCTGTTGGCCATCCTGGCTATCCCCAAATTCTGCCTTTCTAAACTGCCTCCTAAATTGCCACCAACCAGCCTGTTGCTCAGATTCCATGTGTGGAGAGCTGCTACAAAGAGCCAGAGGATTTGCACATGAGTAGGCCCCGGTGGAGGCCAGAGACGGAGCCTGGGTGAGGGGGTTGGGCAAGCACACAGACGGCCTCTGTTGGCCTGGGCGGCAAGAGAACACTGGCTGGTGCAAACACTGTTGCTTGCAAATAAACAACCCCGGGCTGGGGGGAACAGCTCATCTTTGTTGTACTGCTTGGGGCCCATATGGCTCCTGCAGCCGCCCACCTCCTGCTCAGCTTAGGCTCCCTCTGTCCTTGCCCACCCCAGCTGTGGTTCTGGGGTAGGGACACAGGGGGAGGTGAAGCTCCGGCCTGGGACACCTGGTGTCCAGACTGGAGGATGTGGTGCTAGTGCCCCTGGCCTCTCAGCTGTGGCCCTTTGCACCTACTGATCGTGGGAAGTTGACTTAGGTTCACGTGCCCCACGTCCATCCCTGTTGGACCTGTGCCTCCACCTCAGTGAGGACTCCAAGAACTTCTCTCTGTCTAGCAGCTGGCCCACAGCTCTGTGCCAGGTACGATCAGCTCCTAGGTCAGGGAACCTTGGTGTGAGGATAAGAATCCAAATCTAGGGGCACCTGGTAGCTCAGTGGGTTAAGCACCCGGCTCTTGATTTTGGCCCTGGTCACGATTTTGGGTTCTGTGCTCAAGGGGATTCTGCTTGGGGATTCTTTCTCTCCCTCTGCCCCTCCCCTCAGCCTCTTGCTCACTCTCTCTGAGATGAATAAATACACCTTTATTTTTTTAAAGATTTTATTTATTTATTCATGAGAGACAGACAGAGAGAGAGGCAGAGACACAGGCAGAGGGAGAAGCAGGCTCCCTACAGGGAGCTGACGTGGGACTCGAAGGCAGACGTTGGGTCGAACGGCAGACGTTCAACCACTGAACCACTCAGGCGGCCCTGTATAAATACCTCTTTAAAAAATAAAAAAGAAAGAAAGAAAGAACCTGAATCCAGAGAAGTTAGGTGACTTGTCCAAAGTCACACAGCTGCTGAGTAGCCGAAGTAGTTGGCTCTCCATGCTCTTGGAAGAAGCTGCTTCTCATTTTTTTTCATGTGGGTCCCTCCCAGACCCCAGCCCACCCAGGAGAGCCCAGCTGGGCTGGGACCAGTGCTCTCTGTACACATGTGGTGCTTATCAAGCAAGCAAGCATGTCTTGCAGAGTTTCGCAACGGGTTCTGGTCGCCCTGGTGGACTTGGAGCTGCAGGAGGGCAGGCGCCCTCCCGGCGATTCTCCTGATGCTCCCCGGGTGACTGGCACATCCACACCCAGAACCCAGGCCCAGCAAATTCTGCTCAATGAGAGACGGGGGTGCGTGAGGGCCTGGAGAAGCAACAGGCCCAGGCCTCAGGCTTCCCCCGGAGGGAGCAGAGGCCCAGGCCTTGCAGGAAGGCAAGGCGGGAGATGTTTGCCAACGGGACTTGTAAACCTGGGAGTGGCCAAATTCATTCAGCAGCCAGTTCACAGAACCAGCTGACACACTCAGACCTGGAGGCGAGCGACACGTCCCCGAGAGGCTGGAGGGGGAGGCCCAACAGAGATAGCAGAGGCACGACCCTATCCCGGGCGCCCTGAGCGGGCACAGGGTGCCACCAAGAGTTTGGTGGGCCCTCGGGGAGCTGGCAGCTGGGATTCTTCTAGGAGCCCGCCTTCTAGGATTCATTAACCCCCACGACTCCGCACTCAGCCAGCCGGTGGCTCGGCCACGTCTCCAGGCTTCCCAGGAGCCCCCCAGGGCTGCGGCAGGGGGGGCAAACGGTGGAACAGAAGCCAGCGTCTGCTTCCCGGGGCCTGGGAAAGAGGAGGGGAGGCCAAGCGGGCAGGCACACATAGAGCACAGTGAGAACAGCTCCATAGCACACCGTGGGTGACCAATGCCACGGGAGCGTGGGGGAGGGTCCCCGCTGAGCCGGGACACCAGGCATCTGCTCTTTGATTTCCATTCTTTCCTTCTGCTCCCACTCCTCCCCGCCCCCCTCCACAGACTGCGCCCCTACATAACAGGCCCAGGGGGAGGTAGAGACTGTCCTCCCATAAATCACGACTCTGTGAGGCCCTGGCGACAGCTCAGCTCCAGGCCTGGGTTGGCAGCTCCCGGGGCGCTCACCCTGCTGGCCGCCACCCCCAGGGCACCACGACACCTTCAGTCTCTTCACCAACACGCAGATGAGCAGCGTGGGGGCGGCCAGTGCTCTCGGTCTGGGGCAATATGCTGTGCAGGCAGGAGGGCGGTTGAGCTCAGGGCCTGATCCCGGGGTCCCCACGGGGAACCTGCTTCTCCCTCTGCCTGTGTCTCCCTCTGCCTGTGTCCCTCTCTGTGTGTCTCTCATGGATAAAAAAATAAAATATTAAAAAAAAAAAAACAAAGGAGGGCACCTTGGCCATGTGCAAATGGTCTCATGTACTAGAAAGAATAAGGACTAGGATTGCTCTCTAGGGAGACTTCCCCAGCAGACTGTTCGGTTCCCCTTCTGAACCTTCACATTTTCCCAGGGGCTGGAACTTCCCCACCTCTCACCAGAAACATCCTGCCCTGATTCTGAAACTGACTTCTAGGGAACGGCCTCTGACTAAACCCAGGGGTCTGCCCCCCTCCTCTGTGTTTTCAGCTCAGGCACCCAACTCTCAAGCACCTCCCTCACCCCCGTTCCGGGCCAGGATCTTTCTGGTCTTTCCTGGGTAGAAAAAAGTTTTCCACTCAGCAAACTCTCTGAGCCTCTCTATTCCTCAAGAGACAAAGTGGTACAGTGAGCCTTGCCCCCCAGAAGCTCACAGTCTCGTCAGGGAGAGAACACGTAAACCTTCCAGAATGAACTTCACCTGACAGGGCAGCCTAGATTTAGTGTCAAATGAGCAGAAGAGTTATGACTTTTGGGGGTTTTATTTATTTACTTATGTATTTATTGCTTACAGCAGCTCCATTCAACCCCTCTAGAAACTAAAAACAAACTAAATGTCCCTCAACAGTCATTACCTTTATTTATTAAAGATTTTATTTATTCATGAGAGACACAGAGAGAGAGGCAGAGCTCTAAGCAGAGGTAGAAGCAGGTTCCCTGAGGGAGCCAGTTGCGGGATTCCATCCTAGGACCTGGGATCACGACCTGAGTCAAAGGCAGACGCTCAACCACTGAGCCACCCAGGTGCCCCCAGTCATTATCTTTAAACAGTGCAGATGAGAAAGAGGCTTCTGAGGGCAGGAAGTTAGCCCTGCTTCCTGAAGGCTCTAGGTCCTAAAAGAATTTGGACAAGGAAAGAAGAAAGGAGGGGTTCCCAGGAAGGAGGAATTGCTTGAGTCAAGGACAAGAGGCTGAAAGAGCATAGGTCAAGTTAGGCAAATACACAGCCCACGGCACCCCTCTCTTCCATCCCTTGTCCACGGAAGACATTGTGAACTGATGGTCATACTGTTTCCTACAGCCCCTGAATGCACACTCCTTCTCAGTGTTGCCATCACTGACTGGTTAGAGCTGGCCAGTGGAAGCCTATTGGCCCTTTCTGGCGTAGAATGTTCGGAGGCCTAAGAAAATGGGTCAGGCTGGAGCAGAAAGCTGTCGGGAGTTGGCCACGCAGGAGCCCCAAGTAACTCATTCCTTACTCCAGCACACCTTCTGTCCTCCACGTCCGAGCACTCATTCCTCATGTGCTGGAGGCCCTTGAGGTCAAGGTCCAGGGAGGCTCCCAGGAGGGACTGGGAGCAAACACCAGGACCTCATGGCTTTGTCGGTTGTCAGACTTCGTAACTCTGAACCCCAAGTTGGATTGATTGCTTGTTTTGCTGCTTGTCTCCCGAAGTAGATGTAGGTAGAGGAGGATGTTGTAGGCTTCTCTTGTGGGATAGAATGAAATGGAAAATCGGGGAGACAACGACCTTTTCTGCAGTCAGGTTCTGGGACTCTGAGAAGGGGGAGGTAAAAGACAAACTCCAGGCAAAAGAGTGGGCGCTGACAAGAAGAAACACAGAAAAGGATGCAGCCTGCAGGAGCCTGGTCAAGAAAAGAGGACTGTCCGGGAGCCCCCTGGTCTGAGCAGGGGCAGAGCTGAGCAGCGGCCCTAGACACCTGCACTAGACAGTTAGCCTCTGAAAGGTGGCAACCATCCCACCACCTTCTCAGCAGTCACAGGCCCTGGAGACCAGACACAGAAGATGTGAGCTTCCTGACCGGGACTGACTCTCTCCCTCTTCCTGACTACTTCCCAAGTCATAAATGGTTCTCTCGCTTATAGAAAGGGACACGAGGGACGCCCGGGTGGCTCAGCAGTTTAGTGCCTGCCTTCGGCCCAGAGCATGATCCTGGAGTCCCGAAATCGAGTCCCCCATCGGGCTCCCTGCATGGAGCCTGCTTCTCCCTCTGCCTGTGTCTCTGCCTCTCTCTCTCTCTCTCTGTGTGTGTCTCATGAATAAATAAATAAAATCATAAAAAAAGAAAGAAAGAAAGGGACACAATGGGGAATTCAGAGTGAAGGTAGAAGGGGCTGGAACCAGAGAGAGAAGCTAATTTCTCTCTTCAAAGGGCACTACTGACATCCCATTTTCCAACCCCAGCCTCCGCTTCTCAGAGCTCACCCTCTCTGGGGCAGTTGACTGTTGCTCAGTCTTTGCTTCTCTAAATGTTATCTCCTTTAAATGTTATCTCTCAACCTGTGTGCCTTCGTGATACTCTTTCTACAGCTCTGGTTCCTCTTCTACTTCTTCTGCAGTTTATTCCTCTTGCTGAATCCCTTAAGCCAGATGTCTCCCAAATTCAGTCATTGTCTCACTCCTTGGACAGACACCCCCATGGTCTCCCTGGGGGATTCTCACTACTCATGCAGCTTTGATGGTCACTTGCTCATTAGTGACTCTATAGCCTCGATTCCTCCTTCGATTCCAGGCCCTCGATTGCAAAAGCCCACTGGCGGGTGCAACTGGAAGCCCTCGCAACCCCCAAGCTCCACACATCCGTTATTGGGGGGCTTCTGTGGCACTTGGGTCACCATGCTGGAGGCCACATTTCAGGAGCCAGGCCTGGAGACAAGGCTGCCCTGATGTCTGGGTCTTGGCCTCAATTCACCAGGCCCGCCATCATCCTGCAGGAGGCTATCTGCTCTTCCATGTCTCTGGCCACTCTGCCTTCTGCTTTACTCTATTGACATGCAGAAGGGAGACACCTCTGGCTAAGTCTGGGTTACTGATGTTGGACCTGGAGGATGGAGATGTCCCACTGGGAGATGTAGTGGTAGGTAAACTCTAAATCCGTCTGGAAACCATTCCAGTCCTGGGAGTGCCCCGTGCTGAGCGCTCACAGGAAGATAAGAGGAGACCTCCCAGGCTGAAAGGGGAGATGGATTACTCTCACAATCATCCCTGAAATATTAATTGAGCTCCTTCTCTGGGGTAGGGACTGTGTTAGGGCTTTGGGACACAATGGAGAAGACAGACAAGGTCCAGGCATAAACAGGTGAGGAGAGAGTGCCGAGAGTCTCAAAAGAGAAGCACAGGATTGAGGACAGGAAGCAAAGGACAGGGGCTGAGACCTAAAGGACTACTGAGAGCGAAGAGGAAAAGAGGGAGAAAAGAGTGTTCCAGGCAGAGAGATGAGCTTAGGGAAGGCCCAAGTCAAGAGTGGGCTCAGGACTTCTGAGGAACTTAAAGAAGCTCAGAGTGACTGTAGAGTAAGTGCCCATAGAGAGGAAGGAGAGATGGGCAAAGGCCACAACATGCAGGGCATGGGGGCACTAGTGGTAAGGATTTCAAACTTTATTTTTTTTTAAGATTTTATTCATTTATTTGAGATAGAGTGCTAGAGAGAGCACGAGCAGGAGACGAGCAGAGAGAGAGGAAGGAACAGACTCCCCCATGGAGCAGAGAACCCAGATGGAAGTGGGGCTCAAACCAGGCCCCCCCCAGGATCATGACCTGAGCTGAAGGCAGACCCTTAACCAGCTGAGCCACCAAGGCACCCCAAGAATTTCAAATTTTAGAATTCAAACCAATGAAATCATGATAAAAATAGGCATAAGATATTTTGGGTTGCTATGTGGCAATCACACTGTAGGGGCCAGAGGGGAAACTGATGGGTAGAAGATGATGGCAGCCTCTTTAGGGTGATAGCTGTCACTGGAGAGGATAGCTGTCAGATTTCAGGGATATTTAGGAGGATTCAGGAGCTAAAGAAGAGCAGTGGAGCCAGGGATAATTTTGCTTTTTTCATTTATATGACCAGTGTATAGTTGAGTTTGTCCCATGGGAGATTCGATTGTGAGGCTTCGATAAAGATGCCAAGTCATTCAGGCTTGCCAGAGAGAGTAAGGAACAAATTTGAATTTCAGAAAAACAACAAATAATTTTTTAGGATAAATCTGTCCCAAATATTACATGGGGCATACTCACACTAAAGCATTTTTTTTTTTTATTGTTTAGCTGAAAGTCAAATTTAACTGGGAATCCTATATTTTTATTTGCTAAACCTGATAACCCTACAGGCCATTGCATGCATGGATCTAAGTCTCAGGAGAGAGGTCTAGACAGAGGTATATGCTTGACAATTGCCAGCATAGGGAAGCACTTGAATCATTGGAAATGTAGAGGTGCTTTGGACCAATATATAGAGGAGATAAGGCCTAGGACAGGGTCCGATGAACTCCAACATTTAGGATTTTGGTACAGGAGAAAAAAGGAGGGAAAAAAGCAGAATGTCACTGAGCTAAGAATGGTAGAAATGATCAGAGCAGAAAAATCAAATACGCAAAGGCTAAAAGCATTCACTGAATGAATAGACAAGTCATTGGTGGCCTTGGTGAGAGCAGTATATGGGAAGATTTGAAATATTTTTCTATGAAGGAGAAGATAGTCGTTGGAGAAAGAGATAGGATCAAGGGAGGGCTTAATTTATCAGACACTTGATCTTGTTCAAATGTTGATGGGAAGACATGAGTAGAGAGGAAGAAACTGAAGATGAGGAAGAAGAGGGGACAGGCAAGATCCTGAGATGGCAGAAAGGAAGGGCTGAGATCCAAAAAATAAGTGGCAAGATTAAACAGGATACACACCTCCCATTATACCAGGAAGCAAATGGAGGGTACAGGCAGGTTGAGAGACTGAATGGCAGGATGTTGAAAGATGCCCTGGTTCATGGTTCCCATTTTTGTCTTTGAAGGGAGACATGATATTAACCTCTGAGAATTAAAAGATGGAGGTAAATATGTGGAAGGTTTGAGGACAGGGGATAAGGTTTAAAAAGGTGATTGTACAAGGAGTTGAATAGATGTTGACTAGGGAAAACATAGCAGGCAGTACCGAGGACCCGGTCAAGCTTGGTGACCACCAGTGATGAGGATCCAGTCAGCTTGCTGGTGTGGTCTTTTCCGGGTGCAAATCACCTCCGACGTAGGTACACCTCAGAGGAAAAGAAGAGCTCTTGATCCACAGTTGGGATTTTGCCAGGTGGTGCAACAAAGGGGAATTTACATTATGGGGAAGAATGAATGAAATCCTGAGCCCTACAATCTAAGCCATCAAAGAGGAGGGTGAAGAAAGGGGAAGGATAGGGAGGAAGATGGGGGGGGGGGTTGGCTGTGAACAGATGCTTCTGATAAAGTCAGAAGACAGGTGTAGGCTAATGACTGAGTGAATAAGCAGAGAGGATAGAAGGGTGCCAGAGTTAGTAATTTCAGAGGTGGGGGAGTTCTGGGTAGTGACTAAGTCTGGGGAGTGGTTATGGGAGTGGGTGGCCATGACACAGTAGGACAGGAGGTGGTCAGAGATAGAGAAGAGGAGCAACTAAGAGGCTAGGGTGTGGGCTGGGTCACATCATAGAGGCTGACATCATCCACAGTGATGGCAGGGCCTCCGTGGGTCCTGCAGACATCTTGCTTCTTGGCAACGCGTCCCTGTTTGTCAAGCCACGTGGGTTGCTATGGTGGTGGGTGGGAAGCAGGGAGGTGGCAGCTGCTAAAACTAGGAGGGGACTGGGAGATGTTGCCATAGTAGAAAGCGATTTTGTGTGAGCTTTGAACAAAATGGATTCCTCTGTGTCTTCCTAGGCTAAGGCATCCACTGAGAGAATCTCCTACGAGTCCTTCTCTTCTTAATGTTACGTAAGGAGCCCAAGGAGCCCGAAGGGGAACAACCCAGAACCGTGTGCCTCATCTTCCTCCCCTGACCCAGAGAGCCTGCACCTTCTCTTGTGTTCCACTCTGGCTGGAAAAGAGTCTGACTTTCCCATCCAGTTGGTCACTAATTCTGCCTTTTTTTTATGACCGGGGCCCCTATTCCGATTCGTATCATTGTCATCTGCCTCCCAACATTACAATGGCTTCCCAAGCGACTTCTCTGCACATCCCCCACCCCGATTTTCTCTGGCTTCTTCCTCTCTTCAAGAGGCCAAGGCCAAAGAGAAGACACTCCTAGCAATGCTTTCGCCACATGGACATCAGTGTATGTCACAGTCATCAGTATAATCTTCCCCAAACACTGCTTAGTCCCTGTGACTCCTGTCCTCAATATTTCCCAGAGGACCCTGTATCTGCAGAACAAAGATCTTAGTGTGGTATTCATGATTCCTCTTGACCTTGCCCTGTGTTCCTTGCCACCCACATCTTCTGCTTCTCCCTCCATGTACCCTGTGCCAGTCCCTCTGGCCATTTTACACTTGCTGTGATAAGTCATGTTCTTTCCTGCCTCTAGGGCTTTGTATGTGCTGTCCCTTCAGCCTAGGATGTCCTTCCCATTCATTCTCCATCTCCAACCGGTAGGGCTTAGCTGTGATCACGCCTCCTCCCTGGGTCCCTTACCTGATCCTCGTGTTCAGAATTAACCCCTTCCTCTACAACAGAGGCAGGAAATTGCCAAGCTCTCTATCTAGCATGCATTTTCAGTCTTGTGATACAGTCAGCTGTTTAGAAGTCATTTGTGGAAGTTACCTTGCAAATATGTCTAGTTGTGTGAGACTCTGGGGATCCCAGGAGAGAACACTGGTCCCTGCCAGGCGTGTGCTGAGAAGGGCACGTTGTGGAGTTACCAGTGTACACCTGTCTTCCCAGGCAAAACCTACGTTGCTTCAGTTTTCGTTCATCTGAGGCCCCATGCCCCTGCCCAGAGCCTTGTGTGTCAAAAAAGCCCCCCTGGGTGATCTGTTAGCACAAGCCTCAGTCTCCCTGAGGGCAGGAGCTGTGTCTACTTCATTCCTTCATTCCTCTTCCCTCTACTGCCTTGTAGGAGGCCTGGCAGGGTCAACATTTGCTGAAATGAACAGAGAAAGACTTGCTCAGAAGTAGCAAGTGCTCTGGGGACCTGTGAGTAAACAGTTGGCTTGGGAGATGTCTCAGACCAGACGAGTGCTCACGATTCATGTGACTGCTGTCTAGACCCCTGGCACCAGCAGGTCACGGCCTGTCCTGGAGGGCCCCCTGAGGCCGGCAGACTGACGCCACCTCCCAGCCCACCCTATAGCCACTCTCTCCCGCGTGGAGCCAGGCACAGGGCAGGGAAGCTTCCAGCTAGCAGAGGCAGCATCGGGAACTACAGAGGAGCCGGCTAGAGTGACTCACTGGGCAAGTGGACCGGAGCACTGAGATGCCCCAGCAGAAGCCTCCTACTCTAGCCGCGACCGACCAGGCACCATCTTGGTTTTAGGGGCCGTGTGTTTGCGGTTGGCCCGAGCCGTTGAGTCACCCTAAGGAGGGGGCGGACAGACAGAGCCGACCTGTTCCCTGCGTGTGGGGAGATGCGAGGGGAAAGGGTTGCTCCCAGAGCAGACACAGAGGTCTCCGGGAGACTATCCTCTCCTTTCAGCCCAGCATCTCCAAATTTACCTGTGGGGAGAGCGTGGAGAAGTCGTATTGCAGAGTGTGAAGAAGCCATGACAAAAGCTGGAAAGTGTCCCACATTCCTGGGCCGAGGAAAATCCCCCCCGAGCTTCTACTGTTCCTACCAGGAAATGGGGGAATTCCCAGCAGCTCGGAGGGGAGGGGTGGAGGGAAGAAGGCAAGACCAGGTCAGCACTTCATGAGCAGGAGCATCCCTTCCTGAGGCAAGTCCCTGTTTATCCCCTGGAGGTAGGACTGGGCCGCGGGGTCCAAGGTGTCCCCTCAGGGTTCGGGGAAGCCCACGGTGCCCACACGGGCAGGCCGCCCCCATCCCTCCCTGGCATTCCCTGCCCTTCTGGGCTCCTGGGTTCCTCCTTCTCCTCCCCTCCCAGCACCTCTCCGGGGCCCTTCTTCATCTCCCGCCTAAACCAGGAGAGAGCAAGGCGGGTGGGCGGGCTCCCCCTCCAGAGGAGGCCCCCCTGCGCCTGAGAAGGGCCTCGGAGCGGGCTGCGCCCTGTGGCGCTCAGCGGGGCCCTGGCTGCCTGGCAAGCCGCTTGGCTGCGAGCCTGGGCTCTCTCTGTCCGAGAAGCATGACCCTTCGCAAAGCTGTCATGAAGAGCCACTGCAGGGGAGGACGCCGCCTCACACCTGCCTCCGACATCCAGTTATTGCTGCTCCCACATCCGTCCCATAGCGAGCACGTGCCAGGCACTCTTCCGTGTGCCGAGGATGTAGCGGGCACAAAACAGACACAACTCCATGTCCTCCTGGAACGTGCACTTTAGTAGGGAAGGTGAACACGAAACCGATAAATAAATGCAGATCTAATAAAAAGGAGATACAATGTTCTGCTGTGCAGAAGAATAAAGCGGGGTAAGGCAGCAGCAGATGGGACAGCTCCATCTCGGGATGCTCAAGGAAAGCCTCTCTGCAGAAGTGACATTTGGGCAGAGACGGACTATAGACGTGGGAGAGGGCCAGGTGACAGTCTGGGAGGGAGCATTCCAGGCAGAGGGAACAGCAGTGCCAATGCCCTGAGGCAGGGCGGCTGTTGGCCCAAGGACCAGCTTGGAGCCCGTGTGGCTGGAGTGCAGTGAGCGGGGCCAGCGTGGGGGGATGAGGTCAGGGGAGAAGGCAGGGCCAGGGCCTGGAGGGCCTTGTTTATCACACTAGGGAGTTTGAGTTTTATTCTAAGCGATGTTTTTGAGCAGGGGAGTGACATGATCTGATTTGTACTTCTGAGATTACTCCGCACGGGGAGTTCACTGCCGAAGTGAGGCCAGGAGAGCAGTCAGGGGGCTGCAGGCATCGCTCATCACAACGGCTGTCCTGTACCTCCATTCCCACCCTAGTTTCCATCAGGGAGGTGGCACAGCGTCCAGTGCCGCTCGCATCTCTCCTCCTCTCCCCTCCAGTCTGCAGCTCATGCCTTCTGTGGTTGGGGTGCCCTCCTCTTGCTGGGGTTCGCCATCCCCTGGGCATCTTGCCACTGCACTGACCACCTGGGGCCCCTCTCCCCTGCCTGAGGTGTCAGCTTCTGTCCCAGCCCCTTCTCCTACTCTGCGTCCACTTGGCACCCTTCTGCACTGGTGCTGGCAGCTGGTACAGCCATCCCCTCCCCGGTGAGCTATTCTATTACCTGTGTTTATAGGTGCCTGCTCTGAACACCCTCAGGTGCCTTCAAGGTGAGGGTGAACCAGACAGACCGAACCCCTGCCCTGAAAGAAGTTAAGTTCCAGGTGTAGAGACCGCAAAACACATAAATGATTCACAATAGAATGCTGCAGCGAAAGTAGAAGCAGAGCCAGCAGATAGCGAGTGATGGGGTAAAGGGCTACTCTAGAGAGCTCTGAATGACCTGTGCACACAAGCCATGTGAATGTGTAAGGAGAGAATGTTTCAGGCTGAGGAAAGAGCACCTGCAAAGGCCCTGAGGTGACAAAGGAGCTTGCAAGGAAGGCCGATGTGGCTGGGGCAGGAAGAGGGCTGGTGGATGAGGCTGCTTCATGTGTAACTCCAGACTCTCCTCTTAGCCTCAGACTCTTGTGTCCTGTGACCATCTGGACTTGTAGCTAGAGGTTCCTTCTGCAGGCATCACCACACAATCAGTAAGTCCAAAACTGAACCTATTTTCCTCCTCCTGAAACCTGTCCCTCCTCCTGTCCTCTAGAGGAACCCCTATGCCAGTAAACTGGGAGTAGCTGGGACTTCTCTTTCTCCCTCACCCCACATACCCCACAAATCATGAATGAGTCCCACTAAAACCCCTTTTCAAATATTTCTTGTATCTGTCCTCTGTCTCTGGATTAGGCTCTCACCCCTGCTGTGAGGACTTACTGCAGGGATCTCCTAACTGGCTGATCTCTGAGAACTCTGATAGGGAAGATGGCACATACTTAGAGAACAGCTACTCCCACAGGCAGCACGTACTATGTCAAGGGAGGCCTAGGGCTGGGTACAGTGGGCCAGAGGGCGAAGGCCGGCTTCGTGGAAGAGGCCATCTCATCGTCTCCCAGTTCAAAGGCCATATGCACCCGGGGCCTCCAAGTCTGTCCTTCCACAGGAACCTCTCTCCAGAGATCTAGCTTTGCCCACCTCTGGGGCACCTGCTTGCCCTTGGCTGCCCCTCGGAAAGTCCAAACGGAACGGGTTCAAGTTTGAGCTCATCATCCTCCTAACCGCAGACTGCTTCTTGCAGACAAACTCCCCCCTGCTTCCTCAGAAACCTAACAGCCAGGCTGAGTCCCCTCCCCTCCACCCCCAGCTAGGCAATCACCAAGTCTGGTGGCTGGAAGGAGCGCTGGAGCTTCCTCTCTGTGCTCAGCTCCCGGGCTGTCACTCGGTTCCAGCCACCAAGCCTCCAGCCCAGACCACAGACATTGCCTCCTAACCAGTGTCCAGGGCCTGCTGCTTGCCCTCATCCGATCTTCAGCCCTCCCGTGGACCACCTGGACCATTTAAGGTGCAAGTCTGTTTGTTGTGAGCCTCTGCTGTAAACCTTCCATCAGCTTCTCATGGCTCTGAGGATAAAATCCAAACTGTGCAGTCACTAGGTAGCTTTCAACCTCTTCTCCCCCCATACCCCCTTGCACCATCTACTCCAGACTTAATGACCAACGTTCAGTTCCTGGAATGTACCATCACTTGCCTTGGACCTTCTTCCTTTCCTCTTCTGCTGGTCTCAACATCCTGGCTGCCCCCTTCACTCCCTGGTTCCCTTGCCTACCTAACTCCTCCTCACTCATCAAGACATCAGCAGTGTCACCTCCTCTGGCAAGTCCTCGGTGATCTCAAGGTGGAGCCAGGTGCTCCTCCCAGGTATTTCCCTAGCCCCCTAAGCCCACCTTGCTTCATTGCAAGTGCCTGTTTATGTCTCTGTACCCTCCACAAGCCTCACTGGCCCATGAATGCTTAGCTTGTCTAGCTAGTTGGTGGCCGAAACCTCAGCTCTTGGCACAAGGCTTGACAGTTAAAGGTGTTCGACAAATATTTTTTGAATGGATGGATGATGTGAGAGTGGAAGTGGGGTTTAAAGTATAGGTACATCTGGAAAGAAAAAGACATTAGAGCATGGAAGGGGCATGCAAAAGGCAAAGGTATGGAGGTGGCTGTGGGCACTCTCACGTGCAGGAGTGAAGGAGGCCAGCCACCCAGACTGGAGCCGAGGGCATGAAAGGAGTGAAGGGCGATGAAGCCAAGGAAGGTTGGGGCCAACCTAATGCATTTGGACCTTATTCTAGAGGAAATGAAGAGCCTCCAAAGACTGCAAGCAAGCTTGACGCGGGTCAAAGCCATGCTTAAGAACCCCAGATGGACTAGAGACCACCCCCACTTTGGGGGAGGGGTTGCGAGCCTCCTCTCTCAGATGGAAGGCCCTCGACTAAGCCAGTAAGCCGCAGGCCTCTGGCTATCTTGGGCTGTGGAAGGAAAGCTCTAACACTGATGCTTCCTCCTCCATTGGCAGAGGCTGATTGCCCTTCCCGGTGACTCACCGCAGAGGGGTCAGCTCTGAGCAGAAAGTCATTGTTGACAGGAAGAGGGGTCAGACTTTCCCCTCTTCAGCCAGCTTCCTGGGCACCAAGACAGCAACACAGGACAACATGGAGAAGGGGGGAGGCCCCCGAATGGGTTGGGAGCACACCCACCCCAACCCGTGCTGCCCGCCTACCCGCTTGGGACCCACCGTGCCACATGACAGCCAGCCTGACAACACCAGTTGTGGGTGAGTCAGGCAGTTCTAGAAACCTCTTCCAGCCAGCTAGGGAGGTAGTGAAGGCCATGAAGGAGAGAGAAGGCACCCTTCTGGCCCTCCCAGGCCTGTCAGGGTGAGGAGGGGACACCGGCTGGGCCTGGGTTCTGAGGCATACCTTCTGAGGGAGATGCTAGCGCCAGTGAGGGCTTCGGAGCTGGGGACAATGTCTGGCAAGGCTTCTTAAGGAAGTGAGCATTGAAAGAGGGGACAGAGGGCCACAGGCCCCCAGAAGGGTGTAACCTGGAGCTGAGACTGGGTCAGGAAACCCATCCCTCTGACACAGAGGCTGGCAAGAGCGAAACTACTGCAGCTGCCACCATGGCAGGCTGGCTCCAGCTCCAGACATTGTTGGGGTTTAGACTGTGTTCTCTGCAGAAGAGTCGTGTCACACGGCCCACAGCGTCTAGTAAGGGAAGGCTGCGGTGTCTATTGTCAACAACACGACGTGGTGCTCTTAAAATGTTGTGAAGAGGGTGAATCTCAGGGTAACTATTCTTACCACAAAAATAAAGCAAAGCAACACAAAACACAAAGGGACACAAAGAGACATTTGGAAGTGGTGGATCTGTCCACTACCCAATCGTGATGATGGCTTCACAGGTACATGCCTAGGTCTAAACTCTCTAAGTAGTATACATTAACTATGCACAGTTTGTTTTCTCTATCAATTATACCTCAATAAAGATAAAAAAAAAAAGAGAGAGAGAGAGAGAGAGAGACAGGGCACCTGGGTGGCTCAGTTGGTTAAGCGTCTGCCTTCTGCTCAGGATCCAACCCTATGTTGGGCTCCCTCTCCCTCTGCCCTTCACCCCCCTTGTGCTCTCTCTCTCAAATAAATAAATGAAATATTTTTTTAAAAAACTAAAACATAAAAGAGAGAGAGAAAGAAAGGGCGAGAGAAGCACCCCACTCATGCTCTCTCTCTCAAATAAATAAATAAAATACTTTTAAAAAATAGAGAAAGAGAAGCTGCAAGTTGGGGTGTGAAGGAAAGGAAGAGAGGGGACTTGGAACATTGTCCAGAATATACATGCACAGGCGTTTTGTCAACCAACAAAGAATTAGGGAACCACGCACCCGCACCCGAGGGCAGGATTCCCAAGGTTTTTTCCAGTTCCAGGGTCTGCCTCTGGGAGTGGCTCCAGGGAAGCTCACCCCATTCCCTGTGCCTGGAGGTCCAGCCTCCCCTGCACAGAAGGAAGTGGAATCCGACCCTCCTGCTGCCCTGCTGGTTGGCAGGAAGGGAGCACCTCTGGCTGCAGGTAGTGGGGAGGGGGCTATGGCAAGCCTGGGACCCCGGGGCAGATGTGAAGAGCAGAACTGGGTGCCTGGCCAGGGGCACTGAGGGCTCTGAGTCAGGCGACAGGAGGAGAGTCGGGGGGGCCCCCTCAGAAATCTCTCTCGCCCTCTCCCTCTGACTGCCCCGCCCCCCAGCCCCACATACACTCTCTCAAATAAATAAATCTTAAAAAAAATAATTGGGGGATCCCTGGGTGGCGCAGCGGTTTGGCGCCTGCCTTTGGCCCAGGGTGCGATCCTGGAGACCCGGGATCGAATCCCACGTCGGGCTCCCGGTGCATGGAGCCTGCTCCTCCCTCTGCCTGTGTCTCTGCCTCTCTCTCGGTGTGACTATCATAAATAAATAAATTAAAAAAAAATTGCTAACATTTCTTATTTACTCTCTGACAAACACTTTCATCATGCATTAACTCGGCGTCAGCAAGCCACTTGGCTCGCCGCCTACTTTTAGAAATTAAGTTTCACGGGCCCACTTCACCGATCATGGACGTCCTGGGGGCGGCGGCCGAGCTGGGCAGCTGGGGCTCGCCGTAGGCCCGCACGCCAGAACGATTTACTTGCCGGCCCTTTACGGAAAGGGTGCGCTGGCCCCGGCGCTAACTGTCCTCGCCAGGACTGTGGAGGTCGGCACTATTATTATTGCTATTTTACAAATAGGGCAACTGAGGCACCGGCAGAGCTTGTCCCAGGTTACACAGTGAGCACAGAGGTTGGATTTGAATCCAGATAGTCTTGCACCGAGACGCTTGTCCTTGGCTAGCTGCCATGTGCCATTACCTTTCCAGGAAGAGACAAGAAGAGATGCAAGTTCAAGATAGTCTTGAGCATCATGGGGGTGAGCATCTAAGAAAGGAAAGCTGGGGCACCTGAGGGGGATCAGCGGTTGAGCGTCTGCCTTTGGCTCAGAGCGTGACCCCAGGGTCCTGGGATCGAGTCCCGCATCGGGGTCCCCGCAGGGAGCCTGCTTCTCCCTCTGCCGTGTCTCTGCCTCTGTGTGTCTCTCATGATTCAATAAATAAAATCTTAAAAAAAAAAAAAGGAAATGAATGAAAAGAAAGGAAAATGGAAAGTAAGGAAATCTAGGGCAGCCAAGAGGCCAGGAGAGCTCTCAGGATGCTCGGCCGTTTCTTTGAGGTTTGGTCTGACTCTGAGACTCAGAGCTCTCAAATTCTGTTCCCTTGAACAGAAGTCCTACCCCTAAACATAAAGACCCATCCGAAGGCTGAGTGTAGAGTGCTCTCCACTTAGGACTTGAGGTTCTGACATTCTTCTTCAACCTTAAACCTGTTGCCCTGCTACTGCTTTGCTCCAGGAGAACCAAAGATCACATGGTCTCTGGTTTAGCACAGCTAAGGATGATTTGAGGTGGCACGTGCTACTTTTTTTTTTTTTTTTTTAAGTTCCACGAAATAGGTTTTGGCTTCTAGAGGCTCCACCA
Source organism: Canis aureus (assembly GCF_053574225.1). Taxonomy (NCBI): domain Eukaryota; kingdom Metazoa; phylum Chordata; class Mammalia; order Carnivora; family Canidae; genus Canis; species Canis aureus. The sequence continues at coordinate 35,578,837 of NC_135618.1, forward strand.
TGTGAACATGTTTGAGAACTTCCCACTCTCCCGATGTTGAAATGCAGATTAGTTCAACACAGAGATTAAAGAAACCAAGAAGTAGAGCCTCTAGAAACAGAGGATGCTCTGCAGCCTTGGAAATCACAGCCTTACACATGAGGCCTCCTAGCAGAACTGGAAGCTTTTCCTTGCTGATAAGAAATGCAAAAAAAAAAAAGGAAGGCAAACCAGAGAGAGAGGAGTAGTGAGCCAAGGGCCAAGCTGAGCTGAGCCAGCTTTGTCCAGGCAGGACAGGAATAGTGGAAAAGCACTGTACTCCCAAACTTTTGGCCTTTGGAGGCTGCTTTAAAGTTCACCTAGCACTTCCATATTTGTTAGCGCACTTGCTCCTGACAAGTCCCTGAAGGAGGAGTTACTTTTTTTCCTATCAGAAAGGCTACAGGATTTGCCAAAAGTCACACAGCAAGTGGCATCAGATGACTGCCCTTCCTTTGGATGGGTCCCTTGCTCATCAAGCAACCTCCAGATGACTCACCGATAAGCCTGATAAAGGGACAGAGGTGATCTGGGTGGGGACTTTGGCATTTCTATTCAGTTTGTGGACATCTCTGCTGCCTTCGAGGGACCCTAGACCTGGCCCAGAGTATATCCCCTCTAGATGTTTATGGAGAATGTTGAAATTATGTGTCCCTGCTCTGGAGGAGTTCCCAGTCCAGTGGGAGAGCTGGGGCAGGTACACATATAAGGCTCAAATAAATTAGAACATGAAGAGGGCCCTCGGATACACAGCCATTGGTTGCTGTAAAGGAAGAAACCACATGGGCTGGGGAAATAGGAATTCTTGGAGGAGGTGGCAGCTGAGAGGGCTTGAAGGAGGGGTTTCTTTCCCTAGGTGGGCATGGGCGCATAGTGACAGTCCTGTGGCCCAGTCCAGCCTATCTGACCATCAAACCCCCAGTTGCCCACACTCAGCCATACCAAACCAGTCTCCCCTCGGCCCTCTGCTGTCACCACTCCTACCGGCTGGAACACCCTCTCTTCCCTCCCTTCTCTTCTTCCCTTGGGCATGCCCCTCCCCTCCCTATTAGCCTTCCAGACCCCCTCCTCCTAGCGCTCCCATGGCAACCTGGGCTTCCCACCTTCGGCTCTAACTATGGGATGAGGCGACACTGGAACTGGCCACTTCCTTGCCTAACCCCATCCAGTCCTGCGGGACCATGAGCTCCTTGAGAATGGACTGTCTTTCATTTTAGAAATTCCAGCAACTAACCATGAGCTGGGCCGTAGTAAACATTGAATAAAGATTCATCTAGTGGGTATGGCTGCCTGGCTCAGTCGAAGGAGCCAGAGTAGTAGTAGTAACGTCTCTTGATCTCGGGGTCATAAGTTTGAGCCCCATGTTGGGTGTACAGATTACTTAAATAAATAAAACATTAAAAAAAGATTCACAGAGTGGGTACGTATCTAATTTTTTTTGGGGGGGGGACCTGCAGGTGGATAATGAAAGCCAAAGCTCAAGCAGAAGACTGGGACCAACCGGAGGGAGGCCTCCCATCAGGCAAGGTGGGGGTGGGGATGGGTGGCGCAGGGAGCCAGCGCAGCACGAGGCCAGCATGGTAGCTGATGGTGTCCACTGACAGGCTTGTCCTGCAGGGACATGAGGACAGGCGCAGAGAAAGCGGAGATCATGGGGAGGAAGGCCTGAGGGCTGCTCCAGCATCCTGGTCAGCAGGTCTCAGGGGGCATAGGTGAGCCTGCAGGAACCCTCGGGGTTCTACTGTCACCTGGGCTCACGGACAGAGTGAGTCCAAACCCAGCAGCTCTGGCCTCCTGCCAGAGCCCTGACCTCACCCTAGTGCAGAGGGCCTATGACAGCATGTGACACAGCAGCCAGCCCTGGGACAAGCAGCAGCCGGATGGAAAGGAGAAGCTCAGTAAAAGTTGGGTTTGGGGGGAGCTGTGGTCTTTTCCATCTAAGGAGTGACCTGGGCTCTTGAAGTCCATTCATTCATTCATGCATTCATTCATTCAGTCAGTCATCCAATTCAACAAACTTCTATGGAGCCCCTCGTCTATTTGGGTGCTGCAAGACACAAATTGCTGTCTCTATCCTTAAGAATCTCAGAGTTGAGTTGGAGGAAGGAGGAGAAGCATACACACAAAAGGGAGAGACAGAGACCAAAGCACCACAGGGCCCAGCAGAGGGAGAAAACATCCGTGTTGATGGCAAATGGGAAAGTTCTCTGAGGAGGGGCCATTTCAGGCACCCTCAGAGATGTGATTTCAACAAAAGGACTTGGGAGGGGTGGGTCGGGGCAGCAAGCTGGGCAGAAAGAGGCCAGGAGCTCCCAGAGGTGGGGGCACAGCCCACAGCCATGGCTTGTGTCCCTGGCCCCCTGGTCATACTCAGTAATCATTTGCCCTGTTGAACGAGGTAGTGAACTTCGGACCCTCCTCCTCCCCTCCCCACTGATCACCCACCACTGATCACTTCTCTCTCAGTAGCACTTAGTCTCTTGAGCCCCTTTCCTTCTGCCGAACCCAGAGCTTAGGCCTGGAAAGTGAAACATCCCTCCTCCTGACCTCTCAAGAACCTTTCCTTGTGCCCTCGATCTTACCTTGCCCGCCCCTAGGACCTTTCTCCTTCCGTGGCCTTACTCACTTCATCTGTTTAGCAACCTGGCTCCCTTCCCCTGTAGTTGTTAATATATGTGGTCAGGTCTCTGACACACACACACCCCCCAAATCCCCTCGCTTCCTGATTAGATGCTGCATTTCCTGAGGATAAGAGTCCACATGGTACAACATGTGCCTCTTCCTAGGCCCCCCAGAACTAAGAACAGCACCTGAAGCTCAAAAAACAGTCATCGAATGGATGGATCTGATCCTGTCATCCAGTCCAGCTTCCTCGGTGGCTCCTCAAGGTAAAGTCAAATGTCACGTGTGACCTACAGGCACCTGAGGAACGGGTCTGGTCTGCCTCTCTCCCACTGTGTTCTCCCACCTAAGCTCCAGTCACTCCAGAATAATTATACTGCCAAAGTCCACTGCTTACCTTTCTTGACCTTTGTGTGTGCTCGTCCCTCTGGAATGGCCTTTCCTCATTTCTGCACATGGGGCACTTCTGCTCTCAGGTAGCTCAAAGCTCTCCTCTTCCTGGAAGCCTTCCTGGCTCTCTTCCAACTCACATTTTCTCCTAACACTGTAGGGCACTGCTGTTCTTTATAGGAACTGTGGGTTTACAAGCTCTTTGAGGGTAGGGACGAGCCTTGTTTGATGATTTTAGCTTTAGTGTCAAGGGCTGACCAGTTGGTGGTGCTCCCCGGATGTTCATTAAATGAATGACTTAATTAATGCCTGAAGAAATGCTAATGATTTCAGAGGCACGTGTCTAATTTTTCTCTCTGGCCCTGGCTCCCACTGGCAGAAAGGGGACAAATTCCCCCAAAGACACATTATCCTGGATGACATGAGCCCATGATCCAGGATCCCCCAAAACTCAACTCTAAGAAGATCCCTCTTTGAAGTTGGCTTTAAAAACATCAGGTGTATAGCCCATGGTCTTATTTTTTAACATCCAAGGAAGAACCGGAATACGATTTTTATTGTTGTGTTCTAAAAATATTTTTTCTATGGGTTTTTTTTTTTTTTTTTTTGCTTCTTCATAATAAAATAGCTTTGGCATAACAATGTTCTTGCATAAGTGAAAATACAATTTCGTGAAATAGTGTTTCGTGAACTTTCAGGGAAGCAAGTATCTGATCTAAGGCTGGGGTGCAGGGAGGGGTGGGGGGTTCCAGGCAAGATAGTTCCATCTCCCGTAGAGCAACCCAGGGCCTGGCACCCAGGGGGTTTGGAGTTTCCAGCTTTTTGAGAGATTTTGGCACCAGAGTCCAGGATCAGTCATCTTCAATCAATCAGCAAATATTTATTGAGTGATTATAGCATGGGGAGATGCAGCTGAGTGGAACAGAAGAGGCTTGTGAGCCTGGGTTACTTTCCATGGCAAGTTCCTCGGGCTGTATCATCACTACTACTCCTATGCATGATGGAACTAACATTCAGTGCAACTCTTGCCCTGCGACAAGGGTCTGCTTTTATCCTCTATTGACTTTTCACAAACTCTCTAAGGCAGGTAGCATTATTTCTACTTATCAGATGAGAAAAACTGAGGCTCAGAGATCTGTTGCCCATGATCTCATAGCTGGAGCGTAGCAGATCTGGGATCTGAAAGTGGCTTCTCTAGTTTTAGACCCAAAGTCCTTAGTAGTGACAGCCAACATCTGCAGGAGTCTTCCAAGGGTACAGAATATTTTCCAGGAAATGTCTAATTGGATCCTATCACTGTATCCTATGGGCCCCAATCATTATAATGCCCATTTTATAGATGAGCAAACAGAGGCTCAGAGGCTCTGGGGGTTCTAGCAACTTGCCACAAGTCCCTGTTGTAAATTATTACAGGACTTGAGCTGCAGCCAAATCCTGTGTTCCTTCTGCTACACTGAATGGGGGACTGGATCATCGGGTTTGGGCCCTGCTCAGCTTCTAGCACAGCACCAGAATTCTAGGAAAATAATTTAATTCTAGGAAGAGAATTCTCACCTACCAGCCCGAAAGAGCCCTCGTGCCACACCGTGGCCCTGCCTGGACTCTGCTCCAGATGCTGTTCCTGGGAAGAGAGAGAGTGTGGGCCTCCAGGCCTGCCAGCATCTGCTTTAGGGCCAGGAGCCCAGCTGAGAGCAGGAATGTGGGGCGGGGGGGAGCTGCCCGGGCCGGCTTGCCGCGCAGGAGGCTTTCCAATGAATGGACCATTGGTGGTTGCGGTTACTGGGCCAATTGTGGTTAGGAGAGGGAAGAGGCTCCCAAGGAACACTGCATTCCTGCTCCCGTCAGCAACTCCCGGAGCTCTGGACCCAGTGGGAGCACGGGCCCATCCATCCTCCGGGATGCAGGGTTAAGCCCCCTTCTTGGGGGCTCCGGAACAAGGCCGTGGCGCCCACAGTGGAAAAGGGCTTTCCTGAGGTGGAAGCAGGCAGCCTTGGCCATGCCTTCCTACTCACCCCCTCTTGTTCCTGGGCCCAGGCACTGCTGAGGAGGCATTAGCACAGCCACTCTGGAGTCCTCTTTTAATTTCGCACGGGGTAGTGCTGACTGGTCAACAGATGCACTGCCTTCTCGGCTTGAGGAGTTCTCCCCACTATAGAGCACCTGCTGGAGTCCAGGCAATGTTCTAAATATTTTACACATAATAACAACTTTAAAGAAGCCCTCTGTGGAAAATGCCATCATTATCCCCATTTGACAGATGAGGAAACTGAGGCACAGAAAGGTTAAGTTATGACGCAGGGTCATAGAGCTAGCAGGAGGCAGAGCTGAGTTTCAATCCAAGCAATATGGCTACAGAAATAATCTTTTGCTCCCCACCCTCCACGGCTCCCCTGGTGTTGGCTACTCTGAACTGACTCCTCCTCCTCCCTGGGGAGAGGTGCACAGCACCTGCCAACAGGAAAACTTGCCACCAGGCTGGAGGGAGGGCCTGGCCTGGGGTTTAGGGCAGACACAGAGATGATGTTTCAGGCCAGAGTGGGAGTCACTCATGCTTCTCTTTCCCTCACCCAGGGGAACTCTGGAAAGGCTTTCCCTCCACATTCACGCCCTCTGATCCAGGCTGCCCCAGCCTGGCCAGCCTACCCCCACCGCCATTGTGAAAGGCTCCTCTGAGATTTCCCAGGTGGCCTCAGGCAAACCAACATAGAGACCTCAGGCAAGCAATCCTCTTAAATCACGTGGAGTGGAAGAAAGGGGTCTGTAGCCAGCGGTATCTGACACCTGAACTCTTCCAACCCTCACGCTCTTCTCTCTCCAGGTTTCTGGCTCCTTGCAGTGACTTCCAGAAGCCAAGCCACTCTGGTCTTTGGCGCACCTCAGACCTTTCCCCATCACTACTCGCCCTGCCTCCTGTTGGACTGTCCCTGGCAGTCTTTGAGCAAGGGGCATGCAATTCAGCTGGACTGGATGAGCGCAGGCAGGGCCCAGCATGCAAGAAGCACTCAACAGGGAACAAGCTTATTGCATTAACAGATGAACATGGAGAGCGTAGGCTTTTAACTTCCTGTTTCCAGGTAATTCTCTGCCTCCTTCGCTCTGAAGTCATACAGTACCAAAGATAGGAAGTGGGCTTGTGAGCTGCTTGGACACCAGCAGACACATCATCCTCAATGTGGTTCTTTTTTTCCAATGAGTATTGGAACAAAATTTCATTCTAGATGTTTCCTCAGCTGAGGGATTGTGACTCTAGGGGGGGCAGGGAGAGCACTTGGGAACCCCAAACTCACTGAAGGTAAGTTGCTTTGTTTCTAGGTTACACTGATCAGCTCTGAGAAGTTTGTGACACCAATCTGAGAGGGCCCATTCCTGCCCACATCCAGGAGATGGTGCCCAGCCTGGTAGTGGCAGGAAGTAGAGGGCAGAGCTGAGCCCCGAAAATGATGCAGAGAGCCTACCAGCAATGCCCTCCTTCCGGGGGGCAAGACTCCTGGTGGCATGCCATAAACCAGCACAGGAACTTCCCCAGCTTCAGGGACAGGGGGGACAGCTGGCTCTCCCCCCCAGCCAGATAAAGAGTGGTCTTACCATCCCCCTTGGTAGTTTATCAGATACAAACTCTTCATGGCAGCCCTGGGAAGCCAGCTGGCAGGGAGCTACCATTCCCATTTAACTTATGAGAAATCCAGCCCAAGATCTGTCCATCATGGTTGCTTTACCACCCTTCGTGCCCACCCACCCTCTTAAAAGAGGGGGAAGACATGTTTAAAAAGGCAGCTGGCAGCACCAAAGACCTGCAGGGGGCAGGACGGGAGATGGGATACCTAGCTTCCCTAACCTGGTTAGCCAGGGGTCTGGGTACACCCTGGCCCGCCACAGCACGGGGGCCACTTTGATGGAGGAAAGAGAGGAGGAGACAGAGGAGGAGGAGGGAAAGAGGAAGGAAGGAAGGGAGGGAGGAAAGAAAGAAAAGGAGAAAAAAAGGTTGAGGGGAAGAAGGAAAGAAGGAACAAGGAAGGAGGAGAGGAGCGGCGAGGAGAGGAGAAGAAAGAAAGGGACAGAAGAAAGAACCAGCAAGGAAGCCCTTTGCGATAGAAGTCAACTCCTTGGATCTCAAGGATCTCAAGGGGATATCGCCTGTCAAATAATTTCAGGGAAATGACATGTCAACGCCCAGCAAATGAGGCTTTCCTCCCACTTCCTGCCATCCACCTCCATTTCTCTTTTCAACCTCTCTCCTCCCACCCCTGGTTCACTCCTCTGGCCAGCAGGGTCCCTCTCATACTCCCTTCTGCCCTCCTCCAGGGTCAGCTGAGTGCTGCCCTCTTGATGATTCTACATTAGGAAATCATCGAGACCAAAATCTTGGATTGTTCCAAATTCCTCTTTGCCTCCCCAGTGACCCAGCTCCGGACATGACTCTCCCAGAAGTCAGTGTGGAGAACAGTGGCTAATCTGACCAGGGAGAGCACACGGGACTCAGAGTTAGTTCACTTCGAGTCTCACTCCTGATTGTAGACCCCACCCCGGATTGCACCAATTCATGCAATCCTCTGGAGGAGGTGCCTTGGCCTGTCTGGGCCTTCACTTGCTCATTCAAGGCAGCATGGGATGGGAATGCTTCTAGTGCTGTGGTTCCAACACTCCCTGCCCATGGCTGGGCACATGCAGGCCTACACGGGTGTGAACAGCCAAGAAGCTAGATGCACATGGACACTGTTCTGTAGGATTAGCCCTGATATCCAATGACGACCTGCCTACCCAAGGCATCCCAGGCCAGGCAAGGAGAGGGGGCAGGAGTACTGGCCCAGTGCAGGAAAAAGCACAGGAGATGCAGCCCAGGGAAGCCCATTAGACGTAACATAAGCTCTTGTAGCCTCAATTTCCCCATGTCTGGTGGTAAAGCACATCTGAAGTCAAGCAGATTCACAGCCTCTCCTTTTCTTTTCTTTTTTTTTTTTTAAAGATTTTATTTATTTATTCATTAGAGTCACTGAGAGAGAGGCAGAGACATAGGCAGAGGGAGAAGCAGGCTCCCTGTGGGGAGCCTGATCAGGACTGGATCCTAGGACCCCAGGATCACCTGAGCCTAAAGCAGACGTTCAACTACCGAGTCACCCAGGCGCCCCAGTACCTCCCTTTGAAGGTAACACAGACAAGCCGGCCGTGAGTCCCGCTGTGGAGTCCTGTGATCCAGGGCCTGCTCATCCCTCTGCAGCTCCACGTAGACAGAGCTGCCCACCCCACCCCCCCCATACCATAGCCCTCGATTCCAAACTGTTCTTTCATAACCAAGCCCTCGTTCTGTGCTGTCAGCTGCCCTAGAGACCTCCATGTGTCGCCCATTTGACCTCACAACCATTCCTTGGGGAAAGGGCTTGCCATGGTCATTGTACACTTGAGGAAAGAAGGGCTCAGAAGAATTAAGGGCTTTGTCTAAAGTTACACCGCAAAGCAGTGGCAGAGCTGGGACTGAAATCTGGCGCTGGGGCTCCTAGGTCCACAGGCCCTGGCTGTGTCATGGTTTAAGGCTGCCGTGGGGGGACAGACAAAAATGGTAACGAGAGTAACTACAACAGTGGGACTCACTCCCTGCGGGCCTCCTGGGAACACTGACGTGTGCCATCCCTTTCAATCCTCACCACTTTGGTAAGAAAGGCAAATTAATGTCTCAGGGGCAGAGGTCGGGTTCAAACCTGGATCATGCAAATGATTTCAGTTGAGGGAGAAGGAGGACCCAAGCTTCGTGCCCACAGGGAGGACAGCGGCCCTCCAGGGAGCCTGAGGCAGGGTGGAGGTGGTAAAGGACACGGAGCAGGTAAAATTTGACAACCTTTCAACAAGTCAAGAGGTTTCTCTCTTCACATTACTTCCTCTAACTTATCAGTCCTAAGCACTATTGTGTTGTGTAGGGATTTTTTGGTTGTTGGTTTTTTTCTGTTTTGTTTTGTTTTGTTTTGTTTTTTTGTACAGAGACACTTGACAAAACATGCCCGGAGGAAGTAAATCCTTAACCTCCTTCCTCTGGCTGAGCCCTGTCTCTTATCTTCCTTCCGCAAGGCTCTGAGGACCCATCGCTGGCCCACTCCTGAGCTCTGGCTGCCCCCAAGGCCAGGGAAGCCGGGACATGTCCGGGACATGTGGGCATGTCCATCATCATATCCCTGGGGCCAGCACAGCACCTGGCACGCAGTAGCCACATGGTGCGTACTCCCCGAATGGTCTCCTTTGACTCAATCATGGTTAACTGGGTACTTTCTATGTGTTATGCACTGTTGTCCTGAGGTAAGCGAGCAAAGGACCAGCCGGAAGGGAGTCTCAGTGAGAGTGGGGGCCCAGTAAAACTCTCAGTTCCCCTTTAGATACTTCTGAGAATAATGTGGAGAATGAATGAGTAACAACTTTTCAGGACCACCATGAAGGAAAGAGGCGAGTCCGGTGGGAATACAGAAATAGGAACCACTGATCTGCCTGGCGAGTCAAAGAAGGCTTTGCTGGAGGAGGATGTGGTATTATTTCAGGCCTGAAGGATGAAGAGTTTGCCTTAAAGACAAGAGGAAAGAGGAGCATTCCAAGCAGAGGGGCCAGTATGAGCAAGGGCATGAGGATGTAGGATTACTGTTTGGGGTTGGAGCCAGCGACAAAAGATGCCCCTTTGGGACCAGGCCACATATCACGTATTTCCCAGGGGCTGAGGGTGGGTGGCTTCCCAGAGGGATTGGAACATGAATCACAATGAATCGAAGAGAGAGAAAAAGAGCCTGAGGTAGGAGTTATAATTAATAGGCTCATCCTATTAGGCTTCATTTAGATTCGCTCTCCTGTAGAGACAGTGTGATTAAGCATCTCGGTAAATGCATTTCCAAAAGCATCGGTGGAAATCTAGGGCCCAGGTGCCAATCACCCCGGGTTCTGGCGGCCAGGAAGGAGCAGGGGGATCAGCCAGCGTGTGCATCACCCGTAGCGCAGGTCAAGCGCCCGGAGTGTCTCCTGGCACGGAGCAGAGGCTCCCAGCTCAGTGCCACGGCCGCGGGCCCTCCCCTCCCGCCGGGTCTCGCGTCCCGCGTGTGCCCTGCCCGGGAAGGAGCGCGAGCCGAGGCCGGCGGGCGGCCGGAGGAAGGAGCTGCTTCCGACCCCGGCCTCAGGCGCCACCAGGTGCGGCGGCCGCAGCCCGGCTGGGGAGGCTGGGGAGGCCCGGGCTCCAGCCGTCGCCCCTACTCTCAGCCCACCGCCCGCTCAGCTTTGGGAATTTTCAGGCCTGGAGGGAAAGTCCCTCGAGAGGAGTATTAGGGCGAGAGCGAGCGAGCGCCGGATCTGCCTGGAGAGCGAGGAAGGAAGGAAAAGGGGAGCCGCGGCTCCGGGCGGGGGGCGCGGGGGGGGGGGGGAGCGGTATGGGGGAGGGAGGGCGCGAGGGCGGGGGTCGCGCGGGGCGGGGGCCGCGGGGCTGGGGGCGCCGGGGGACGGGGGCGGGGGGGGCGCCGGGGGACGGGGGGGCGCGCGCGGCGGGGGACTAGGGGAAAGGGGGGCTGGGGGCTGGGGGCAGGGGGCAGGGTGGAGGGAGGGGGAGGGAGGGCGCGGGGGCGGGGGGCTGTGGGGAGGGAGGGTGCGGGGCGGGGGGCCGCGGGGCGCGGGGCGCGGGGTGGCGGGGGGCCTCGCCCCTGGCGGAGGCCGGGCGCGGAGCACGGCGGGCAGGCGCGGCGAGGAGCGCGGGGCCGGGCGGCGGGGCGGCGGGGCGGGGCGGGGCGGGGCGGCGGGGCTCCCGAGTGTGTCTGCGTCGGGTGTGCGGCCGTGCGCGCGCGCGTGTGTGTGTGCGCGCGCGCGCGTGTCGGTGTCTGTGTGTCTGTTTGGCGCCTGTCCAAGGTGATTTCCCATAAACCACATGCCCCGCGAGTCCGCTTAAAAGGCTGTGCCGAGGAGCCGGCGGCGGAGCGGGGCCACTGGAAAGTGAAAGTTGCCTGGGCGCCGGGCGCCGCCGCTCCCCGCACCCCCGGACGGCAGCGCGGCCCTCGGCCGGGGCGCGGGCTCCTCGGCGGCAGCGAGCGGACGAGCCGGGGCGGCCGACGCGCCGGCCGGGACCCAGCTGCCCGCATGACCGCGCGGGGCGCCGCCGGGCGCTGCCCCCCCACGGTAAGCGGCGGCCGCGGGGCGGGGGGCGGCGGGGCGGCGGCTGCTCGGGGGCCCTGCCCGCGCGCCGGCCCGCGACGCTCCCCCGCCGGGACCGCGGGCGCCGACGTCCCCCCGGGCTGGCTGCCGGCTGCCGGTCCCGGGCGCGCCCCGGTCGAGGGCCGGGGCTCCCCGCGGCGGCTCCCGGGGCTGCGGGAGCTCCCCGGGAAGCGGAGGCTGCTCGCCCCATTGCACGGAGGCGCACACTGAGCCGCGCGCTGGCAGCAGAGAGGGCTTCGCGCGGCCAGGGCTCTGTCCCAGCCCCGCACGAGCCCCTGCCCCTGTCGCCTCTGTGCGACACCACCAAGAGACGGGCGCCCTGGCTGTGGGCCGAGTGTGGCACCTTCCCGGGGGCACCCTCCCCGTGGGCCACACACACGCTTCGAGGTCTGGCTATCGCTGCTGGGCGGGGGCCGTCCCGGGGTCACCCAGAAGGCCAAGGCCTGTGCCCGGGAACCTGCTGGCAGAAGGACGGAGCCAGGCAAGCCGCTACTTGTTCCAGCACAGGGGCAGGAGCTACCGGGGGACTCGGGTGGCCCGATCAAGTCTATTTTGCAGGGGACTGGACTCCAGGGCTGCCTGGGGCTAATTTTGAATTTTTTTATTGCAAAATCTGGTTCCGTCAGCTGGGGAGGTCCCGGGCTTAGCAGTGCAGAGGAAGGTGGAAGGGGGTTCAATGGTGCAGTCTTAGGTGTGCTAGGGGCTGCTCTGGGCTGCTTGGGTGATGTCTGGACCCAACTGTGAGCACAAGCAGGGTGGCTCCTAGGAAGCAGGGTGGCACTGTTGATGAATAGTCTCGTGCTCTCCCAGTAGGTTTACTTCTGAGGAGCACTAGAGGAGAATGGGAGGAGAAACCTGGCTGGGAGAGAAGCAGACAGATATTTGGAGGGGAATGGGAGGGGGTTGCAGGTGGGGTTGAGAGAAGGGGAAGAGCAAGTCCACAGGGGAGGAAGAGCCCAACTCAGAGAGAGGAGACAGGGATGGGAGAGGAAATTGTGGAAGGGGAACTGATAGGCAACAAGACGAAGATAAAGGCTCCAGGGAGACCAGGAGGAAAGTAAAGATGGGCAGATGGGAGGGGGGGGCAGTGGGGGCTGGTTCTAGACAGGAGCAGCTGGAAATTCTGATCAAGCCCATCAGGCAGAGGTCCCTCCAGAGCCCCCATTGATGAGGACGATGGGACAGGTGAGGCTGGACAGTGGGGCTGAGATGTCTGTGGGCCTACAGAAGAAGGAGCCTTCCTGGCTGTCCCCAAGGCTGAGGCCGGTGGGTGGGAGGAAGAATGGAGGGGAGAAGAGCCAGCCCAGCCACTTGCAAGCTAGAATGTTAACCCTTGGGTGCCCATCCAGCTCCTCCTCAGAGGCAAAACTAGGACCTTAGGGGCAGGCCAGGGGAGGGCCTCTTCAGCCACCTTCAAAGTCAGCTTCCCACGTGGTGGCCGCACTCTCTTCACAGTAATGCCTGACATAGCTCAGAAAGCCAGGCAGCCCTTGAGTTAAGCTGTCCTCAGACATCAATATCTTGAAGTGTCTATGACAAGGCTGTCTTCCTGAGTATCCCCTTTCCCGCGGGTTCTGTCCTCCATACTGTCTAAAACTGGGGGCTCACAGGCTTGTGGCAGCCGGCCGGGAACAGAGACACATCTTCTGCACCATCCGGTTTCCAGCGGGTCCTGCAGTAAAGGTACCGGAGAGCCTGGGCAGTTGTTCCCACCCAGGGCTACCTCTTCTACTGCCCAGCAGGGCCTGAAGTCCCCCCCATGACCATCCTCCCTCTTCTCCACCCTCCCTCCCCTAGATCAGGCCAGGACCCTCACCAGATCCCTGTTACGGAATGGCCTTGGACCATCCCATGCCTCTTCCCTCTCTCTGCCATCAACATCTTATCATTTCCAAGGCCTCAGTGTGGCCTCTCCTCCCTGACCCTCCCTGGTAGCCCGGCCAGGGCCTCTCCCCTCTGGTAGCAGCTAACAAACTTTTGGGGTTTTATGTCAACCAGCATGTTGTGCTGTTTCCTAGCCCTCCTTGTTTTTCCAGTGTACTGATTATCTGTGGCATTTGTGTCATCATCTGATTACTGAGGCAGAGCCCAGGGCACAGGAAGGTACCAGTTCTCACCCCACCTGACAGCGTTTCCCTGAATCTGGGGACATCCAGTTGCCAGGAGGCAACCTTGAGCTGGGGAAGGAAAGCTCTAGAGTCCCTCTGTCCCTGCCCGGAGAAGGGGAGCTCTGAGCCAGGGAGAGGGCTAAGGAGACCCCGGTTGAGGAGGAGGGAGAGATGAAGGAAGGGAATGATGGCAGGGGGTCGTCAGGGGCCAGTCCCAGTGCTCTGAGGGTGGACAGCTCATGGGCCAGGTGGGAGCTGAAGGAGGAGAGATCTCAGGAAACTTCCTGGTCATGATAAGAGCTGGCAGCCTGGAGGCAGAGCCTGATGGGGCTCCGATAGGCAGGATGGCCTCGAGCCGGCACTGCCACCCCTGATTAAGCAGTTGGGCTCCTTTTGACATACACACCCACAGCTCCAAAAGGTCTCCAGCATGGGATAAGTTCCCAGTGAAACTGAGTTTGGGGCCCTGGTTTTTCCAGTAGCAGAGCCAGACCTGTGTGGAACCAGGTGGGAGGAAGGGCTGGGCCCAGGGAAATCGTCTCTGGCTTGAAGTCTGGAAGTGGGTGCATGAACATGAACTTGAGAGGAGTGGACAACCCACAAGATGTCTGGCTCGGTGTTGCATGTCACAGGGACACAACAATGAGCAGATGCAAGTCCTGTGCTCGAGGAGTGTCCTGTGTAATTGAAATTTAGACTGGTAGGAACACCTTCCATATACTCGTGAGAAGTTCAGTGTGGGATCAAGCTTGGCCTGGGTTAATCAGGGAAGGCTTCTTGAAGAAGATGACATGTGGGTTGTCAAGGGAGAGCAAGACAGTGCATGCCAGTGAGGAAATCTTGAGAAAGCTGGATTCAGGGACCACTGCATCCTGGGGTAAAGGGCAGAACCTGGAGCATTGTAGGTATGAGGTCCTTGGTTTTCCCCTCTCCTCAGGGCATGGGGGTTCCTGGGGAGACGGAGAGCTGGGAATAATGATGCACTCTCTATCATAGACATGGCTGATGCCCCTGCTGCTGCTGGTCTCTCTCCTGGTGAGCCGGAGTACTACCGAGGAGGTGTCAGAGCACTGTAGCCACATGATTGGGAACGGGCACCTGCAGTTCCTCCAGCAGCTGGTGAGTGTGGGGCCGTGACTGTCTACCTTCTCCTCACTGGGGAAACTGAGGCAGGAGCCAGGCAGCAGGGTCAAAGGCAAGGGTTGCAGGCAGTGAGGTATGGCTGTGCAGGATGTGGTTTGTGGCTCCCACCTAGCCCCACGGATTCTCTCCTCAGTGACCTTCTCGGGGTCAGGGCCTGTCCAGACCATGGACAGGGTGGGCTTCCAGCCGCTGGCCTGGGTTAATGATCGCCCAGGGTGTCAACCATGGACTTAGAAAAGGCTTGTGAGGCCTGCAGTCCCTCGCTGAGATGCTTCCTCTAGGGAGCCAGCCCAGTGTGTCTGCCTGCTGCATCCAGATGTTGTTTCTAACTCCTGGACTCCCAGATATGCCACCAACCTGGCACCAGGGCCTCAGCCAGATCTGGAGTGGAGGCTCCAGCCTACCTCCCAGCCCTCCGCCCTCACTTTCCTGGCTCTTGCCTGAGCCCCGGGGCTGGGAAGGACTGCTCACCCAGGCCGCCATGGAGGAGCCCGTGCCTTGTTCTAATTGGGCAGGCAGGGATGTCAACAATTCCAAATGTGATTCAGGGAGGCAGAGTCAGGTTACCATGATGGCCACTGTCCTGCTCAGAAGAGAATTTACCGTCCCTCTAGCCGGCCAGGCCGGGTGGGGCAGCACTGGCTAAGGCCAGCTCCTTGGGGCCTGTAGGCTGGGCCTGCTGCCTCTCTTACCGCTATGGTTTTCCTCCTGCACACAGCTGCTACAGCTCTCCCAGGTAGACCAAGAGCCACAGCATTCTCTGAGCCTTAGAATCACAGAACCACTGCTCTGGGGGGGCCAGTGAGGGCTTGATGGACATCTAGCCCCAGCCCCTATATATTCTGAACCCCCAGATCTTGTCTAGTCTATGCTTGAATTCCCACCACGACAGGGAGCTCACTACCTATCATGGAAGGTTATGCCCAATATCCTCTGAGATAGTTCTTCCTTATAACTAACTGGTCTTTGTCAGATTCATGGAGTAGGAGGTGGAAGGAAGAGACTTCTTCTACAGTCCACGCTGGGCATGTGGGAGGCACAAGTCTTTCCCTTGGCTCTGTCTTTCCCAGTGTGGTTGGTGGGAAGGTAGAAGAGGCTCAAAGCCTGATCCAGCCAGGGACTCTAGCCCTCATTCTTAGGTGGGCCCAGTGGAGCTACAGACACCCTGCCACCACTGGCCTGCTCTCTCTTACAGATTGACAGTCAGATGGAGACGTCGTGCCAGATTGCCTTTGAGTTTGTAGACCAGGAGCTATTGGTGAGTTCTGGTTATTTACAAGGCCCGGGTGCCAGCTTTCCGAGGTGGGTATATGTGGGAGCACGGAGGGGGTAGAAATCCTCTACCTGAGCAGGTAGGATTTGAGGGTGGGAGGATTGCCGGTTCTCAGTCCTGGGATGCCAGGGTCTGGGGCTGAGCAAGGTCCAGGCCTCAAGTCCCCTGCTGCTCCCTTCTCCTGCCCTGGCACATATCAAGCTCTTACTATGTGCCAGGCACTTTCTAATTTAATCCTGACGGTACAACTATGTGATCTGCTAATCTTGGTTATTGTCCTCAGGGAGGGTAAGGGAGCACAGCTACTAAGTGGTGGAGGCCTGATTTGAACCCAGGCAGGCTGGCTCTAAGGCCTAAGGCACACCAATAGGCCTTCTGCGTCACATGCTTTGCTTAAGGATGTCATTTCCATCCAACAGACAGCACAGCAGCCAGGGAGTCGGTCCAGCCCTTTCCCTCCTCCTCCTACCCCACACCCAGCCAGCCCCCGTGAGCTGCTGTTCTGTCTCCCAGCAGCTCTGGGTTCTGCCCCAGCCTTGCCCAACCAGTTGCCTGGACAGTGCCAAGCGCCTCCTAAGAGGCCTCTCCCCTTCCAGTTGCACCCATCATCCAGCCCGTAGGGGGAGCTCTCGGAACTCCAGCCTATTGCCTTCACTTCCTCTCCCGAACCTGTTCTGGCCCCCCTCGCTGGGTGAGAAAGCCCAGCTGGGTCAGCTTCAGCTTCGGGGGCACATCACCTGGCCCGCCCCCGCCATTGCCTTCCCCTCCCTGCCTCCCAGCCTGTGCACACGCTCCTCCCGTGCCTGTGACGCCTTTCCAACTGCCTGGACCCTGTCCCTTACTGCACATGGGCTCATCCTTGTGCCATATACAAAATCACCGCGGTGCACCCAGAAGGGGCTCCCATCTCTGAGCTTCTGACCCCCTGACCACCTCACGGCCCAAAGACTAACCTCAGTATTTCACTCAATCACTCACGCAGAAATGATGGGGCCAGGTACTAGGATAGAGAGCTGAAGCAGGCTGTCTGTTGAGGCAACCACCATCCCTCGGGAAGACAAAACACTGAGGTTATTCTTTGTCCCCTCTGGTGTCCTCTAGTTCCCCTGCAGCCTGGAGGTTTAGAAGGACTTTTGTGAGAGCAAGCAAAAAGACAGCAGTTCCCCAGAGCCCACCCTACCCATGCACCCCCATTCTGATTA
This sequence comes from Canis aureus, assembly GCF_053574225.1. Classification (NCBI taxonomy): domain Eukaryota; kingdom Metazoa; phylum Chordata; class Mammalia; order Carnivora; family Canidae; genus Canis; species Canis aureus. Next base: position 35,595,753 of record NC_135618.1, read on the forward strand.
AAGCCGCATCTTCCAGAAATCTGAGGAGGTCTCTAATCAGAGCCGCCACTTCCTTCCCTCTACCCCAATTCCAGATCCCAAAGAGACAGAGTGAAAGAGCAGCCAAGGTCAGCACCTCCCTTCTTATACTAGAGTGGCTTGGCCCTCACCTCAGGGGCAGGTGTAAGGCAGGCTGCAGCCCTCCATCTGCCAGGATTGGGGACATCTGTCACAGAGCCTGGGTTCTCAGACCACATCAGGAGTACCATCAACTCCCGTTTCTGGTTTTCCAGAAAGATCCCGTGTGCTACCTTAAGAAGGCGTTTGTCCTGATGCAAGACATAATGGAGGACACCATGCGCTTCAAAGACAATACTCCCAACGCCAATGTCATCGTTAAGCTCCAGGAACTCTCTCTGAGGCTAAAGAGCTGCTTCACGAAGGACTACGAAGAGCAGGACAAGGTAGGAGTGTCCTGGGGAGCACTGAGTTCTAAGAGCCCCGGGTGGCTTTGGGGGTACCATCCCTGCCCATACACGCAGAGTGTGTTTGCTTGCCTCTCACCCCGTGTCATTGTTCACTCACTCTCCCATTCATTTATTCACCCTACACACCTCTGCTAAAGACATACCATGCGGGAGACACAGTACTGGGCCTTGACGATGTCTTCGTGAGCAAAAACTACATGGTTCCCGCCCTCGTGGAGCTTAGGGTTAGGGGAGGCTGGTAACAATTAAACAAACAATGACACAACTATATAGAATTCCAGAGCGTGAGGACTATTCATTCATTCAACAGATAGTTACTGAGTGCCTGTTGTGTGCCAGGTACTGTTCTGGACACTAGGAAGCAGCTGGGATCAAACCAGACAAAACCCCTCGCATTCATGGAGCTTACTTTGGGAGAGGGCGTGAGACAGTTAACAGAATATATGAGTAAAACAGGGAGGATTTAGGATGGCAATAAGTGCATCCCTGGAAGGGAACACCAGGCAAGAGAAGACCTGAAAGGGGTGAGGGAGGGAGCCATGAAGGAGGCCTCCTGGTGCTCTGAGAGATAAATGGCACTCTCATTTAAAAAGGGAAGGTGGGGGGCACCCTGGTGGCTCAGTGGTTGAGGGTGCGCCTTGGGCTCAGGTCGTGATCTGGGGTCCTGGGATCAAGTCCTGCATTGAGTTCCCTGCATGGGGCCGGCTTCTCCCTCTGCCTGTCTCTGCCTCTCTCTGTGTGTGTCTCTCAGGAATAAGTAAATAAATAAAATCTTTAAAAATGAATAAATAAAAAGGAGAGGTAAGAGGGAGTGCTGGGTGGCTCAGTAGGTTAAGTGGCTGCCTTCACTCAAGTCATGACCCCAGCATCCTGGGATCCAGCCCAGGCCTATGTTGGGCTCCCTGCTGAGGGAGCTGGGCTCTTCCCTCTCCTCCCCGCTCTTGCCCTCTCGCTATTTCTGTCTCTGTCTCTCAAATAAATAAAATCTTAAAAAGATAAAAAAGGGGAGGTAGGGAAGAAGGGAAGGAGAGAAGGCTTCTGGGTAAGAGAACATTTATTTGAGGTCCAAAGAGGAGTAAGAGGAAGCAGCGAGGCTGGTCAGAGCATTCCAGCCCAGCGGAGCCTGCACACCAAGCCCTGAGGTGAGCAGCAGCTGTGCACACTCAGAAGCTCAAAAGGCGGGCACCCGATCTCGGCTGGAGGCATGGGAGAGCCTGGGAGAGAGGGGAGGCGGCGGGAGCCTGGAGGGATGCACAATGTTGTCTGAGGTGTGTGGTAGCCCTGCAGGGCACAGGAATGGGGGCTGGGAGGCCGGCAGGGGTGCAGGTCTAGGGGGTGCATGGGGAGCCCCAGGAGACAGGCCCCACAGGACTCGGTGGCAGGTGGCGGTGAGCAGCGGAGGGAAGGGGCGGCCCCAGGACCCCTCTGTCCTGAGCCCTGCTTGAGGGCCGAATGGGGAGCGGGGAGCAGCAGCTAAGTTTGGGGTACAGGAATCCCGAGATGCTAGAGAGGCAGCCAAGCGGAAATGCGGAGCCGGCAGCTGGGCGCACACGGAGGAGGGGCCCCGAAGTCACTGCAAAGCCAGGAGGTGTAGGACGTGGCCGCCTGTGCGGGGCAGCCCAGAGCCCCGGCCTCAGCAGCCGGGCACAGGGGGGCACCCGGCAAGGGGACCCGGAGGGAACCGCCTGGGGGAGGGAGGGAAACCCGGCGAGGGTGTCAGGATGGAAGAGCAGTCCCTCTCCCGGGAAGTCAGCGTTGCGGATCCAGTAGTGTGCGGTCGCCGCCAGGGGCAGGTGGCAGCTGGGGTAGGTGGCAGCTGGGGGGGGGGGGGGGGGGGGGGGGGTGGGGGGGTGGGGGGGGTGGGGGGGTGGGGGGGGCGAGTGCACCTGCGGAGGAGGGAGAGGTCCCCAGAGCAGGTGTGGGATCACGGGAGACAACATTTTCACTGAGAGGTGTTAAGGTTCGGACATATCACTTGGGGGGCTTGTTTAAATTCCAGATTCCCAGTCTACACCCCTAAAGGTCGGATTCACTGGGTCTGTGGGTGGGCCTGGGAAGCTGCATTTTCACCAGCCGCCCATGGTGTGAGAGCAGTGAGGTGCACTTGAGAAGGGAGGGAGCCCCAGAGGCGAGAGGAGCCAGCCCCCCGAGAGGAGAAGGCTGGAGAAGGCTGGGCCGGGGTTCAGAGCCACTGAGGAGAGAAGGCGCCGCCTCCGTGTCATAGGTGGGCACCTGGCAGGTGCGTCTATCTGATGGTTGCCGCTTTCTCATGGTCTGCTTGGCCAGTGCCACCTAGCTGGTGGTGGTGCTGAGCCCAGTCTTCTCACGCCTGTGTCCATTCATTCATTTGGGGGGTCACCATCGATCAGGGGCCTGCTGTGCACAGGCCGTGAGCATTCAGAGATGGCTTGGGACTCCATGGCCGGTGACGCTTGGGGTCCTTCCCTGTGCAGCTCGGTGTAAGGGAAACTTGGTACTTGGAAGTCATTGGCAAGGAGGCCGCAGATGAAGCGGTGGGCATGTGTGGCACCTTCTAGTGTGAAAGGAGAGATGGTTCCAGGACGGTTCGGAGGAATGCCAGAATTTATAAATCAGGTGGAGGAGGGGAGCCTGGGAAGGAGACAGAGGAGCAGCTCAGGAGGTGGGAGGGAAACCAGGAGCATGCGAAGCTTCTCAGAGTTCCAGTGGGTGTAGGGAGCCTGGGTCCTACGCGCGGAAGAGAACAGAACAGCTCAACAGGCAGGACTGGGACAGCTTCAGAGGCCAGAGAAGGACCCACAGCCCCCTGGCCTGCTCCACAGCACAGCGGGATGAGTCTTCTAAAACTTAAGTCTTACCGTACCACCTCCCCCAAAAGCCCCTCAGATGTTTTATATTTGCTTTGTGGATCAAGTTAACAGGTTTTGACACCTGCAGAACCTGGTCCTTGCTGACCTCTCTCAGGATCTCTTGCCACTTTCTTCCTCGATGGCACTACTGTAGCCCCCCTAGCCGGCCTTTAGTCTTTTGACATTATAGGCTCTTTCCTGCCTCAGGACCTTTGCACAGTCTGTTTCCTCTCCAGTGGGACAGCTCTCTCCAACTCCATGTCCTTTCCGGTTGACTCCTGCTCATTTTTCAGCTGGTTCCATGAGGAAACTCCCCTTGAGCCCTATGTTCCCCTTGTTATTGTTTTTTAAAGATTTTATTTATTTATTCATGAGAGACACAGAGAGAAAGAGAGAGAGGCAGAGACACAGGCAGAGGGAGAGGCAGGCTCCATGCAGGGAGCCTGATGCAGGACTCGATCCCGGGTCTCCAGGATCACGCCCTGGGCCGAAGGCAGACGCTCAACCACTGAGCCACCCAGGCGTCCCCTGTTCCCCTTGCTGTACATTCTCAGATCATTCCACACTTTTCCATGTGACTCACTGCACTTGTAACAGTGTGTTTAATGCCAGTGCCTTGCTGGACTCAGTGTCCAGCTCAGCCAGTGACCACGTCCCTGGTGTTCGTTGCATGATTCCCAAATAATTGCCATATGCCTGGCACACAGATATGTGTTAAATGGATCTGCGAATAAATAACAAATCTCCAGATCTCAGGACTGATTCCACCACATACCAAGGGTGAGGGGAGGGAAAAATGAAAAAGAAGACAGATGTGAGAAAGGCCAAGGGAGTTTGGCAAATATGCTAGAGACATGGGCCACGGCCCATCCTCACTGAAGGGGTGGGGTGCTTCTCTCTTTCCAGGCCTGTGTCCGGACTTTCTATGAGACACCCCTGCAGTTGCTAGAAAAGATCAAGAATGTCTTTAATGAAACAAAGAATCTCCTTAAAAAGGACTGGAACATTTTCAGCAAGAACTGCAACAACAGCTTTGCTAAGTGCTCCAGCCAAGGTAAGCACCAGAGGGCCCAGTGAGTGCAGGACAAGGGGAGGGTGTAGGGAGCCGAGCCGGGATGAGGAGGTGAGATGTGGGGGCCGGAGGGACCCTGGGGAGGCAGCCTGGCTGCTACTTGTGCTCCTGTGTGTGTAGATGTGCTTTTCTTGTGTACACGTGTGGCTTCATGTACCTGTGGGCAGTCCTGAGCACATGTCTTTTCTGACATGTGTGTGCATGCACACCGAATATGTCTGCATGTGGAGGCATCAAGAAGGATCTTGCTGGTGGCTGTGAGATGAGGGATGGGGAATGGGGCCCCTCTCGGAGAGCCCTGTAGGCACAGAGGCTTTCCCCACGGGCACTGCAGGCTGGCTGAACGTACAGGGGCTTCCGTGGAGAGAGCCGGGCTCGATCTGGGAGCCAGGGCCCTTGCACCAGGAGCCCTGCTGCGAAGCACCAGGAGACCCTGGCTTCAGACGTCCCCAGGATGCCTTGAGTGTCCCCTCAAGGGAAAAGGCTGGATTTGAAGTCTGAGCATCGTTCAAAGTCTCCCAGTGCAGGCTCAGCCGCACACATGGGTACCCTGCGTGTCCTCGTCTCTGCGTCCTGTGCCACGTTACCCTCCTACATTCAACCTTGCTCCCTGAGGCAGGGGCTGAGGCCCTGCGACCTGCCAGTGGCCGAGTCCAGTCTCGTGGCTTCAATCCCAAGGCCTCAAGTCTTGGGCACGTTCCAGCCCCAGCTTGATCTCGCCCGTGGCTGTGGCTGTGTGGCCCCTGGCTGTGCATGAAACCACCTTGCTGCTTTCCAACCAACACTGTCTGTGCGACTTGAGGGTGACTTGTGGTGGTCCCGGAGGCCACTGCTCAACCTCCTGGCTAGCTGCTGCTCGATCCTGGCATGGCGCCTAGCCAGCTGGAACTCCAGGAAAGGCCGTTCCCTGGTCTTCACTCACCCTGGCCCCCAGACTGTGCCTCTCAACCCCACTCTTTGCTCTCTGCCTGTGACCCTACAGTGTCTGTCCCTTCACTGCCTGAGGCCTGTGTCGTGAGCACTGGCTCCAGTCCTGTCCTCTCCTGAGCCCCAGGGCTGAACTGGGGCATGAGGGACCCCCAGACCCACATCCCCCTGGCACCCCCCTTCCCCCGGGAAAGCTGTGCTGAAGGCTGGTGACTCTATCTCCTCCCTGTCTTTCTCTCTCCCTCTCTCTGTGGTTCTTTCAGATGTGGTGACCAAGCCTGATTGCAACTGCCTGTACCCCACAGCCACCCCTAGCAGTGACCTGGCCTCTGTCTCCCCTCAGCAGCCCCTTGCCCCCTCCATGGCCCCTATGGCTGGCTTGACCTGGGCCGACTCTGAGGGGACAGAGGGCAGCTCCCTCTTGCCCAGTGAGCAGCCCCTCCGCACAGTGGACCTGGACCCGGGCAATGCCAAGCAGCGACCACCCAGAAGCACCTGCCAGAGCTTTGACTCTCCGGAGCCCCCAGGTGTGGAGGCCAGCCCCGCCGGAGATTCACTTCAGGCTCTGCCCTCTGTCAGGGCCCCCGTCCCTGGGATGGAAGACGTTCTGGACTCTGCGTTGGGCACTAACTGGACCCTAGAAGAGGCCTCCGGAGAGGCTAGTGAGGGTCCCGCGCCGCAAGGGGCAGAGCTTTCTCCCTCCAGGCTGGGAGGAGGCAGAGGCCAAGCCCAGACGACCGCCAGGCCCGGGGACCTCTCGTCAGCATCTTTTCTGCTGTCCTACTCAGCCGGGGGCCGGCAGCCAGGGGACGTGCCCGGCCTACCCCCGCCCACGGCGGGCCCCACGAGACCCGCTGGCCCGGCCCAGAGTCGCACGCCTGAGAGGACCGAGCGACCGTCTGCCGCGCCCGGAGACCATCAGAAGCCAGGCCCTGCCAGGACCCCGCCGCGGCCCCCGAGAGGCCTCAGCAGCCCCGCAGCCCGCTCCGAGCAGCCAGGGCTCCCCAGAAGGCTCTCCTGGGGCCGTGCGCTGCCCCTCGGGGACGTGGAGGGCAGAAGGAGCACCCGGGGCCGCAGGAGCCCCGCGCAGCCGGAAGGAGGACAAGCGAGCGAGGGGGCGGCCGGGGCCCTGGCCCACTCTAACGCCATTCCTTTGACTGACGCAGGCCACGAGAAGCAGCAGGAGGGACCTTCTGGCCCTCAGCTCCCCAGGTTTGCCTTCCGCCTCCTGGTGCCCAGCGTCATCCTGGTCCTGCTGGCCGTCGGCGGCCTCCTGCTGTACAGGCGGAGACGGCGGGTAAGGGGAGCCCCCGAGAGAGGAGGGCGGAAGGGGGGCACAGCCCAGGCGGAGGAGCGGGGCAAGCGCATCAGGGGATTCCTTGGGCTCTGCCCGGATTCTTCAGGTGCCAAGACAGGAGGCCACCTGAACACAGGACAGAGGAGGTTGAAATGGAGGGTTTCTTCAAAACTGGGGGAGACCCAGGCTATAAGGCCAACGGGAAGGGACCAGGAGAGAATATTCTCGGGCTGAGAGTGGAAGAGAACCCACCGGTGAGGGAGCCAGCAGAGGAGGGTGATGCTGTGCCAGCCTCAGGGCGGGGCGCTCGCTGGGAGCTCCGCAGAGCCTGGGCCCAGCCACCCCTGGGGTAGGAAGCAGCCTGCGTGGGGAGCGGAGTGGGGGCACCACCAGCAGGGAGGCCTTACGAAGCTCTCCTGGCCCTGCGGCTCATCTCCACGTCTGGGTAGCTGGGGGAGACTTCGATAACTGTCATCTACTCCCCTGGGCAACCCTGCCTGGGGGTGAGGCCACAGTCCCCACATGATCCCTGGCTCCTCCACGAGCCTGCTCTTTGCGGTCTGTTCCCAGAGTCATCGAGAGCCTCAGGCAGCGGATTCTCCCGTGGAGCAACCAGAGGGCAGGTGAGAGTTCGCAGGGGGTGGGGATGCTCAGGAAGGCATGGGGGTGTGGGGGGCTGGGGGGGCTGGCTTGGCATCTGTTTCCCTTCTAGATCTGAGGGAGACTTTCTTTCACTTGCTCTGAGGAAGTGGAGCTCAGAACAGGATAGGAGGCAGGGAGGAGGAAGGGCGTTTCTTCTTTCCTAGCTATCTGGGATTTTTGCTGATTTCTCCTTAGGGTTAGGCAGTTCTGGCTGGAGCACATGCCACCCTCTGAGGGACAAACTTAAGGGGTTTCCTCACTCCTCAGCCTCTGCTGAAGCCTTATGCCAGTCCTATGCTCTACCCGCAGCCCCCTGACCCAGGATGAGGAGAGACAGGTGGAACTGCCGGTGTAGGGGCATTTCTAAGGTAAGACTCTGATTTGGATCTCTCTCCACCCCTTAAAATTAGCTACCCCCTTTCCAATTACTCAGGCTGGCTGATGCTACCAACTTCCCTGAGGCCCACACTTGACTCCCTCCCCTCCTACTCCCTTTTCTATCCATCACTGATCCCGCCAACTGTCTCCTTTTGGAGTCCTCAGGTCTCCACACCACCACCGCCCCCAACCCCCTGCCAGTCTGAGGCCAGGCACTATCACCTGTGCATCCGGTTATTATTTCTGTATTCAGCTTCTAGTCTTGCTGCCTCCTTCCATTCCAGAGAAACCAAAAGCTTGCCTAGAGTCTTTACCCTCCTAGGGAATTTGCATACCCATTCACTTCAAACCCGACATTCTCAGCTTGGCTCCCAGGCTCCTCCAGCAGCCGCCCCTAACACCCACCTCTTGCCAGCTTTCTATTGCTCTGCACCCTATCTGAGCCTTCTCCCCAGCCAGGATCATTTCTATGTCCCTGCTTTTATTTTATTTTATTTTTTAAGCTTTTATTTATTTATTCATGAGAGACACAGAGAGAGAGGATGAGGCAGAGGGAGAAGCAGGCTCCATGCAGGGAGCCCGATGTGGGACTCAATCCCCGGACCCAGGATCACGCCCTGAGCCGAAGGCAGGTGCTCAACTGCTGAGCCACCCAGGTGTCCCACCATGTCCCTGCTTTTAGATTCATGGATCCATAGAGCCTTAGTCTTGGAAAGGCTCTTAGAGGTCATTTGGCCAGCATCCTACCCTATAGGGGTCTCCTTTCTCTGCGCCCCTGACATGGGGTCAGCCAGCTGCTGGGCCCTGGGCCCTCAGTCCCAGGCAAGCTCCCTGCCGTCTCCCAGGAGTGCTGTGAGGACATCTTTCCATGAGTGAGCTTCCCTGCCCCCTCCATGATGGTCCTCCCTTCTATTCTCATGAGAGCCCTCTAGTGTCTCAGGTCAGTTATCCATATCCCTGTTAAGAATTCTCTAAGCTAAGTGTGGCCAAGTCCCTCAAACATTCCTTATATGATATGGTTTTCAGACCCCTCACCATCCTGGTCGCCCTCTGGATACACTCGTTTGTCAATGTCCCTCTGAAAATGTGGCACCCAGCCCTGGACACAGTGCTCCAGATGTTGTCCGACCAGCTCAAAGTACAGTTGGACTGTTACCTTCCTTGATCTGGACAATATTCTTCTATTAATGCAGATTCAGATTGCATTAGTGTTGTGTTTTGTTTCCTTAACAGATGCATCATACTGTTGTCATATGTTGAGCTTGTGGTCTATTAAAACCCCTAGTTCCATTTCCCATAAACCTCTGGCAAGCCAGGCTTTCTGTCCCGTACTTGGACAACTTAGTTTTTTAACCAGGGTGCAGGAGTTTATGTCTGTTCTTGTTAAAACCACGTTTTTGGTTTCTGCCCATCACTTGAGCAAGTGGAAATTGTTTTAAATCCCAAGTCTGGCTTCATAGCCCTCCCAGGTGTGTCCCCTGCACATTGGTCAGTGCCTTCTATGAGCCTCACCCATGTTGTTGGTAAGGATGTACCCTTTATCATTCCTCATCCGCAGCTCCCTGATTCTAGACAGCTCCCACCACCACCACCTCCTGTTCTTCCAGATTGCTTCCAACACCGGCTGGTAGCTTATCAGTTCCTACCCCTCAGTTCTTTTGTATTTGGTTAATATATATCAATTTGCACTCATTTGGATGTCGTTTTTATACATTTTAAAACCTTCTTTTATGTGTATATGTACATTCTGCATCCCTAAGAAGGCTGTAAGCCCCTTGAGGGCAGGGACTGTGTCTTCCCCCTTTTTTTTATTTTGCATTTTTTTCTATCCCATGTTCTAATACAGAGAGGGCTTCTCCATACTTGCCAAAAACTCAATAAATGTTGACTAGATTGGCTTAAGGGTTGACTGACCACCTGACCCTGGCCAGCTGTCTCTAACTGACCAGCCTTCTGGGTCATCCATTAACCAGCTAACTAATCGATTCTGTCTGACTGGCCGATCAGCTGGCTAGATGACTTTAGCTGAGTAACCAACTAGCTGGTAACTGCTTTTAATAGGCTGGTTATTGATTGGTGAGTTGACTGGCTAACTGATTAGCTGGCTAATGGCTTGGTTTGCTGATTGGCTGGCTGGCCAACTAGCTGGGGTAACCCATTTGAGTTTCCAGTCACACCCTATGCCAAAAGCAAGTGAGTGTCTTAAGGTCTTTCCATGTGTGCAGTGACAAGTCTGGGCCACTTCTAGACAGAAGAGGGATATAACGAACGCTCAAAAAACCAGGGGAGCCTATTTAGAAAAGAACACAAAGCAACACAGGGTGGGCTAAGGTGGATGAGTGGGTCAGATGGGACACTGGCAGGGCTGTAAGGATGATCCAGACCTCCTCAGGACTGGTAAAGCAGAGGAGGCACCAAGGTCCACAGGGACTCCGTGTAGCTCAGAGCTGTGCCCACCTCTGGCTGGTTGCCAGCCTCGCCCCTTGGTCTGGGCCCTCTGCCCCATCTCCTCCACACTCCTACTCTGCTTTCCCTGCCTGTCTCTTCTCAAGCCCTGACAAGCTTTTCTCTTCCTCCCCTCAAGATTTCACTTAGAAAGAGAACCCAGGGCAGGGGCCACATCCAGACCCCGCTTGGATCAGTAGGTCCAGCCCAGGCCCCAGGAGCTTCAGGAGATTCAGGGCCAGCCCTTAGACTACCTACTGCTCTGATAAGAGAAAGGAAAACACAGAGGCAGAGAGCCTGCTAGAGGGACAGTCAGAAAGAAGACGGACACGAGCCCCCTACTCCCAGGAGTTGGGACATAGGGGCAGTGAAGCTCACCTATTTGGCCCTTCACTCCACCTAATCCCAGCAGGTCCTAGGGCCCAGTCCTAGGGCCCAGCTATACCCAGCATGGCTCGTGTCCAGTTTATGGTTCTCCCTTCTTCCCCCTCCAGAGCATGGGAATGGGCTGGGAGCCAGAAGCTGTGGTCCCATCTGCCCTTCTCGTCCATTATGGACTTTGCCATTAGGGCCTATGGATGGTTAGGGAGGGAAGCTCCACACAGGATCCAAAGTCGCACTGTTGGATGGAGTCCAGGGGATTTCTGTTCTGGGAACAAAGCCTTCTGAGGATGCTGGGCAAAGGACAAGGATGGGGGTGGGGTTGGAAAGAGCAGGGCCCTGATTCCCATGGATGATGCAGGGAGGCAAGTCCTTTGGTCCATCAGGAAGGAGGTTGAGTTGCTTCAGGGTTAACATACCACATGGCAGGATGGGAGTTTCCTTGTTCCAGAACTGCCTCTAATTCTTCCTCTTAGTTACCTATGACCTGCTATCCCGAGTGTCATGTGTGATGACCCCTCATGATGAATGGTGTAGAGGGGGGAATGAGAAAGTCTTCTTTGCTGGAGTTAGCAGGAGTCACCCTGGGTTCATTGGCCCAAGGCCAGTGAGATGGTCTAAGGACTCTTCAGGTGCACCTTCCCTCCCTGTCAGATTCCTCCACTTGAACGGTGGCCAGTCCCCTCTCCCAGCCCTGCTTAGGCCACTACCAGGTCCCATTACCTCCCCTTGTGGTCCCTTGCTCCCCAGGAGGAGGTAGGAGGTGAGGCCAGTCTGGCCAGAGGTCTGGGCTGCTGCCAGGAAAAGCCGCCTGGTCCCTTGTGGTGTCTGGGGTGGCTGGGAAGGCGAGGGAGAGGATGGGAGGAAGTCCTGCCTGCAGCACCACCAACAGCCCACAGGAACGCTGTGCCTCCCCCACTCATGTCCTCAGTGACCCCTCCCTCCACTCCCACTCGCTGACTGGCCTTTCTTTCTCTCCCGTACAGCTGGGCGCACAGGACAGTCTCTCCATGGGAGGAGACCTTATGGGGGTGTCCACCACCACCCATCCCCAGCCATTCTCCTGGGAGTGTGGCCTGCCCACCACAAGAGCTCCTGCCTGCCAGGACTAGACCAGAGCAGCGAGGCTGGGGTCCCTCTGCCCTCGCCCCCTCAGACTGGACTGACTAGGAGAGGGCTGGAGATGCTCCCCACGCTGCTGATATTTATCGTGGGCCCTGGAGGCGCCCACCCACTGGAGGAAGGCGAGGAAGCTCGGCCGAGGACCCTCTGCACCTCGGGGGCTGTGTCCTGCTGCGTCTCCCCTCCAAGCCTCACCCGGGCCAGGGACCCAGAGGCCCTAGGCTGTGGGAGCGCAGGGTGGGCACCGAGGCTCGGAGGACCGCCTGGTGCCAAGGGGTCCCAATGCCAACAAGCAGGGACTTGTCTCCAGAGAGAAGCCGGAGGTGGGCAGGGCAGCTGGCGGCCGGGTTTCCCTGAGGCGTGCAGCCCAAAGCCGGAAGGGAAGGCCTGCGCCACTGGGCTCACCCACCCGCTTGCCTGGTGCCCCTGCCGGCCGCGCAGCTCTGCCCCGGACCGTGCGGCTTGGCTCCACTGCCAAGGGCAGGCCAGCTCTGGCATCTGCGCCGCCGCCCCAGCCCTGCCAGGGCCCCGGGGGCGCCGAGGCCCGCTAAGAGGCCATTGCACTGTGAACCCCGAACCTGCCTGCTGAACAGCCGCCCAGCCCTGCGAGCGCCACTGTCCGGCTCCCCGCCTGGGCCAGGGGCGCCCTGGCCGGAGCTGGTCTTCAGGCTATGTCGCTCGCAGGTTTCTGCATCTTGCACTTTGACGTCCCTAGGGGGAGGTGACAAGCGGGAGGGAGGAGGCGGGAGCGCATAGGCCCACAGGGGCTCTGCTGCCCACCGACTGCCCAAGGGTCTCTGCAGGCCTGGGCATCCTCCGAGCTGGGGGAGGCGTCCGCGCCCCGGGCCGCAGCCTGGCCCCCTTCCCCATGCGGCCCGGCCCCATCCCAGCAGCAGGCCTCACTCCAGCCTCCCAGCACAGCGCCGCTCCGGTCCCCTTCCCGCCCTCTCTTCCCCACCCTCCCCGGGGAGGCAGGGATCCCCCCAGCCCGGCCCCTACACTGTGTCTCCCACCGGGCCACAGGCCAGCCATGACGGAGAGGGACCAGGCAGCTGGAGTCCGTGTGAAGCCTCAGCTTCCTGGGCCGGCCCGCGGCCACCGCTCTGAGAGCTGGCGGTCTGCGATGGGGCCGATTGCCCGTGGTCCTTTTGTGCTGCTGTGTCTCTCCTCTCCTGCTGCCCTGGGCCCTCCACCGAGAGATGCCACCCTTCCTGGCCGCTGAGCCGGGGCCCATGAACTTTCCTTCCTGCCCTCAAAAGCGGGGGTCTCGTGGCTCCTGCCACCCCGGCCCTGCTGCTCTCAGCTGAAGGGGAGGCAGCCGGGAACTTGCCCTGTGGGGCTCCTTCTAGTCTCAGACTCTATATTTGATGCTAGAAAATATGTATTTAAAAGGGAAAGGGAAAAAAAAAAAAAAAACACAGAAAAAAGGCATTCCTTCCCCACCCCAAACATATAGTATTTTAAAAGTCAAGAAAGCAAGTCCAACCCACTGCAGAAGTTCTTTGTGGGCACTTGGTGACACAGGCATAGGAGGGGCCCCAGCCCTCTGGGTGGCTCCCCTGGCTACCTGCACAGGAATCCCTTCGTTGAGAAAGCTGAGAGGGAACATTGGCTCACACACTGTGAGATTTTGTTTTTATACTTGGAAGTGATGAATTATTTTATATAAAGTCATTGAAATATCTATTTAAAAAATAGGAAGCTGCTTTTATATTTAATAATAAAAGAAGTGCACAAGCTGCCACGTGTGAGTCATGGCAAAAGTGCTTTTGGGGTGTGGGTGGCAAAAGTGGGGGTGGGCGGGCAGCAGCTGCTGGGCGAGCCCCAGCTCAGGAAGCTTTTTCCGGGATACATGGGGAAGGAGGGTTCTCTCCAAGTGTCAGTCTCGTTACCAAAACCCGCATCATTGCTGTCCCAAACACATTCAACAGCAGATCTGTTTCAGGGGAAAGTAGACAGGAACCAGCCAAACCTCAGGCCTGGCCAGTGGCCCTTGCTCCAGCCCAGCCTCGCCCAGCCTGGGAAAATGGCTGGTGGGGCTCTGTCCAAGGGCCCTAGGCCTGCAAGGACCAGGCTCCTTGACCACTGACCCCTGCTATCCCCTGCTGTCCGGAGGCAGGTGGCTGTGTCCTAGCAGGGCTCAGGTGGATGAGTGCTGCCTCGGCTAGGAAGTGGGTAAGGCAGGCAGGGGGAGAGCCAGCAGGCTTTGGGAAGGGCCTTAGGGCCTAAATCTTCCCACTGGGCATTGTAGCTTGAGGGGTAGAGGGGTGTTGAGGAAAACCCAAACACTCCCCCTAAGTAGCCCTGTGAAACCAGGGCCTCCCCACCTGTGAGTGTGGGGAACACAGCTTCAGATCAGAGGTTCTCAACCCTGGCTCCCGTGAGCATCACTTGAGTTGTTTTCAAAAATACTGATACTCAAATGCCACCCTAGATCCACAAAAGCAGAATCTCAGGGGTAAGGCTCGGGCACGGGGCACCAGAAATTTTGGAAGACATCTTAAGTGATTCAAATGTGATCCAGGGTGAGAAGCACACAGAGGTGCATGTCTGACATGGTGACCATTTAAGTCCAAATGGCTTAAAATGAAATAAAAGTAAACATCCAGTTCTTCGGTCATGCTAGCGACATTTCAAAGGCTCAGTAGCCACACACATGGCTACTGTGCTGGAGAGTATGGAAACAGAACCTTGGCTCCATCGCCAAAAGCTTATTGGACACTGCTGACTCAAAAGGTTGGGTCCTTGCACTTAGGAGACCAAGGTTATGGGGCCAGGACTGACCTCAAACAAACTTGGTCAGGGACTAAGTGCCCAGGTGCCTCTGTCCTGTCATCCCTCTTTGTCCCCTTAACCCCTACAACCACCCTATCCCCTCATCATTTCCTTCAAGCATTTCCCGTAATTTATTAAAAACTCCTCAGAAAGGATTTTTGAAGAAACTTACTTGTATTTTTCCCTTCAAGTCCCAATGCAAAAGTCACCTCCTCCGGGAAGCCTTCCCAGCCCAACGCCAGTCCCTGAGACCCACCTAGGCTTAGTTCCCTCCTCCCCTGTGCTTCCACAGACTGAGAACCTGGAAATGTGTCTGTCTGTCCCACTGGGCCATGAACAGTAGCAGTAACTGTTTTGCAACCCTCCTTGCATCCCAGTGCCCAAGAGTGTCCCGCATACAGTGTAAATGTTTAATAAATGCATGTCAAAAGGTTAATGCTGAACGTTTGAATGAGGGCATAATAACGCAAATTGCAACCAGAGTTCACAGGTGTCCTTTTCTAGGGCCTTGCTTGTCTCAACCAATGGAATGTATATCAATCAACTATACTAATTCATTAGCCAAGTAGCGGGACGTTCGCCAGAAGGTTCTCCCTAGCTTCTGATGGTGACGAGGTTAGGTTAGAACCCCAACAAATCACTGGGCTGCGAATGGAATGGATACTTCAAGGCAAGGATTGACAAAAAAAGAAAGAAAGAAAGGAAAGAAAGAAAGAAGGAAGGAAGGAAGGAAGGAAGGAAGGAAGGAAGGAAGGAAGGAAGGAAAGAAATGAAAGAAAGAAAGAAGAAAGAAAGAAAGAAAGAAAGAAAGAAAGAAAGAAAGAAAGAAAGAAAGAAATTAAGAAAGAGAAAGAAAGAAAGAAAACCACCTCAAAACCAAAAAACAAACCAAACAAGAAAAAACACACTTGCCCATCACTGCCTTTCCAGAAGGCCCAGAAGGCATCCAGAAAAAAAGGCCAGAGAATCTCAGCAGGGCTTTCCTGGGTTTCCCTGGCTGCAAGTGGCTGCTTGAGAAGGGTATCTATGGAACAACAGTTACTTTGGATTCAGAGCAGGAAAAGGTAGGTAGTTTGCTTGGATCCCTTACTGCCCAGCAGTATGGACTTGGGCAAGCGTGTAGATCCCTGACCTTCAGCTTTCTCCTCATCCTTAGAACTGATTTCGGATACAAGCCGGGCCTACCTGGTCTGAGAGGACACATCGGAAAGGACAGTGTGGACTCCTAAGGGCTGCACCCAAGTAAAGCGTGTTCTGGTGCTGCCCTTGCCAAATAGTCCCACGGGGCTCACGCTAAACACAGCTCCCCTCTGGGCAGGCACTGGGGAGCCAGGAGGCCACCACCCCCGGACCCCTCTCAGCCGAAAGTGGCAGAGCTGGGTGCTCCCCAGGGGAGGATTCTGATACCTCGTAGCTCAGGGATTTCTGATTGGAGGCAGGAGACAGGTAGGAGACCCAGGGGAAGGCGGCCCTGGAGGCAGTAGGTGCCAGTCAGCAGGCAGGGTCAGGAACTTTGTCTTTGAGTAAGTGAGCAGAATGGCCCAGCCAAACCTCAAACCATTATCCGGCCAGAGACAGGAAAGTGAATCAGAGGCGACCAGCGACCAGGAAGAGGCCTGAGGTTAACCTTGTACAGACTGCGGGCCACGGCGAGGAAGGAGCTGGTGCGGGGTGCCTGGGGTCGGGGTGGGCATCTGATGACCCCTTGAACAAGGTGCTAGAGTGATTAAGGCAGGGGCGGTGCCCAGGTCAGCATGGGGAAGGAGCCCACATTCCCCTATTCCAGCGAAGTCCCCACCTGCCTTAGCAGCACATTCGCCCCCTGGTTTCCCACTTCACTTTCTGGGAAGGGGAGATGACCAGGTTCTGCTGGCCTGGCTGCTGGGACTGCTGAGGGAACACGGTGGAGCACACCACTCGGGAAAGCTCCATGGCAAAGTGACTGACCCACAGAGAGGCTCAGTCTGAAGCCTGCAGGGCTGTGGCTGCTGTGGCCCCATCTCTGGTGTGAGACCACAGGAAGACCCACAGGTTGACCCCCATGGCCCTGTGCAGAGTCCACACTGAGGCGGCTCTGGGACAGGGTGGCATTGGGGTGGGAGAGGTTACAGATGGGGGTGGTAGAGGAGAGTGGGTCAAGGGAGTTGTTCAAACAACCCCTGGAGGAGAGCTGGGTGACACCCCCATGTTAGACTTCAGCCGCTCCTGCCCCCAGGTCCCAGCACTGCTCTGATGCCCTGGACACCTGCCCCCAGCTACCTTGCTAATTAGCCCCTTCAAGTATGTGCATCTAATGAGGTCTGTGAAGGCTACAGCCTCATCCTCATTTACTCATTCGTTTCCCCATGTATTGCTAGACACTGAGCACAAAATAGGGAGCAAAAGAGTCAGTGAGGGAGACAGGCATTAGTTAGTTACATAAATAAGTATCTAACCATGAAACTGAAATAGAGGTAGGGCAGATACAGGTGCTGGGAGAGCCTGTAACAGGGGACCTGACCAAGGCCGCAGGCCATGCAGGCTTTCAGAAAAGTCAAGGCAGAGAAAGCCATAGCATTTCGAGCAGTGCAGTGTGGTTTATTTCTCTTCCTTTTCCAACACTGCCAACAAGATGACTAGCTTTCACTGACTAATTGCCTGGTGTGAGTGAGGCACTCTATAAAATTGCAATCTCATTCCATCCTACAATAGCCCATGAGTGGGTGCTAATATGCTCCTTTTATAGATGTAGAAACTAAGATTTAGAGACTCTTAATTAAAACTTGGCTATGGCCACAGCAGGTGGTAAGTGGCAGAGCCTACCTTTGAACTCCGATCTGGCTATTTTCAAAGTCTTGTCAGATCACACTCTAGTAGGCATCTAACAGGTGCTTGTTACACAAATGGACACTTCGCGCCAGTCGGGCAGGCTTTCAGGGTCCCCCAGGGCCTTAACATCTTCCTTCTTCTTCCCCTGAGAAGGATTGTTTAGTCTGGCACTGGGCAGGGGTACCTATGACAGATCCCTACTCAGATTTGTATTTGGCCCTGCTGCTAACCCCACATGTACCAGGAAAAGGGGAAGGGCCCTTCCAGGGTGATGTGCCCACCGCCTAGGCCTCCGGGAAAGGCCCTTCTTGACTCCCAATTCCCTCACTGACTTCCTTTGGCTAGATCTTTTGTGATCCTTGTGTTTGCTTCCTGCCCACCCTTTGGGCGTCTCCTGGGCCCCTGGCCCAGGAGACATCTGGGCACTGATTGCTTTAGCTGGCAGCAGGCTTTGATATTATTCTTATTTTGCCTGATCATGACCTTCTTGGGAGAAGAGACTGGAAATTTGCTCACCATACAACCTGTCAAATCTCCAGAGGAGATTGTCATAGGCTGGCATTGCATGAGCAAGGCTGAATCAGGATCACTGAGTGTTACATCTGCAGGTTCAACACACTCTAGTCATTCTGGGGAGAAAGGGGAAGGGCTGAGGACATAACCCTCCCTCTGCCTGTGATATTGGGGGAGCTTCAGAGGCATCATTATCAGAAAACACTGTAGACACTTAATCCACATTGGTTTTCCTCAAATGAGCTCCATGCTCACATGCAAGAAGCTCTATCTATACTCTCCCAAAGAGCAGCTTTCGTATTTTTTTTTTTTTTTTGAGCAGCTTTAGTCTTGAAGAGAATTTGGCCCAAGGCCTATGCTATGTTTGGAATATTTTACTATAGCAGCCATAACAACAAACCCTGGAGAGGGAATAGAAATCGGATTTCCAGAATTGATGCATTATATTCTTTTGAAAACCTAGTTCTAACAACAACAAATTACAAGGTGTGTAAAGATGTAAGAAAGTTAGTCCTTACATGAGGGGATAAAAAGAATCAAGAGAAATCATACCCAAGGAAACACGGACATTGGAGTTACCAGGCAAAGACATTAAATCAAGTTTTTTAAAAGTGTGTTCAAAGACTACAGGAAACCAGGTCTAAAGAACTAAAGGAAGGGGTGCCTGGCTGCCTCAGTTGGTGGTACATGTGACTCTTGATCTTGGAGTTGTCAGTTTGAGCCCCACATTCAATGTGGAGATTACTTAAAAATAAATTCTTTAAAAAAAGAACTGAAGGAAAATATGAGAATAATATCTCACCAAACAGAGAATGTCAACAAAGATACAGAAATTATAAAGACGGATCCAAATAGAAATTCTGGGGATAACTAGGGATGCCTGGGTGGCTCAGTGGTTGCGCATCTGCCTTTGGCTTGGGTCATGATCCTAGGGTCCTGGGATCGAGTCCTGCATTGGGCTCCCCACAGGGAGCCTGCTTCTCCCTCTGCCTGTGTCTCTGCTTCTCTCTCTGTGTCTCTCATGAGTAAATAAATAAAATCTTTAAAAAAAAAAAAAAAGGAAAGCACAATAACTGAAAGGAGAATTTCATCAGAGAAACTCAAAAGTAGGCCTGAACAGCCAGAAAAAAAGAATCAGTGAATTTGAAGATAAAGGCATTGAGATTTTCCTGTCTGAATAACAGAAAGAATGTAGAAAAACCAAGGAAGCCTCAGAGACCAACAGGACAGCAACAAGCCATACCAACATATGCATAATAGGAGTCCAAGAAGGAGAGGATGGACTCTGGGTGGCTCAGTCAGTTAAGTATCTGACTTCACTCAGGTCATGATCCCAGAGTCTTGGGATCAAGCCTCACATCAGGCTCCCTGTTCACAGGGGAGTCTGCCTCTCTCTCTGCCTGCCACTCTCCCTGCTCATGCTCTCTTTCTGTCAAATAAATAAATAAATAAATAACTTTTTTAAAAAAAGGAAAGACAAAGCAGTAGAAAGAAATTTGAAGAATAGTTTGACACATTCCAAATCTGATGAAAAACATTAAACTACACATTCAAGAAGCTCAATGGACTCCAAGTAGGAAAACTCAGAGACTTCCAAACCTAGACTCATCATAATCAAACTTTCAAAAGAGAAAAAGACTTTGGAAAGCAGCAGGAGAGAAATGACTCAAACAGTACCAGGACCCCTCAATAATGTTGCCAGCTGAATTTTCATCAGAAACCATGGAGGCTAGAGGACAGTGAGATGACATACATACACAGAGTGCTGAAGGGGGAAAAAAAAAACCTATCTACCAAGAATTCTATATCCAGCAAAAATTCTATATGCAGCTTTCAAAAATGAGGGTGAAATTAAGACTTTTCCAGATAAACAAGAACTGAAAGTTTTCCACCAAGCAGATGTGACCTACAAGAAATACCAAGGGAGTTTTTGGGCTGAAATGAAAATATGCTACATAATGGGGCACCTGGGTGGCTCAGTCAATTAAGTGTTCTGCCTTCTGCTCAGGTCATGACCCTGCGGTCCTGGGATCTAGCACCCATGTTGGGCTCCTTGCTCAGCAGAGTCTGCTTCTTCCTTCCCCTCTGCTCCTTTACTCCACTCGTGCACTCATGCGTGCTCTCTCTCACTCTCGTGCATGTGTGTGCACACTCTCTCTCTCAAATAAACAAAATCTTAAAAAAAAAAAAGAAAATATACATTGTAACCTGAATCCACATGAAGAAGTGGTGTGTAAAGGTAAATATATAGGTAGATACAAAAGACAGTATTTTTTTCCTACCTGATTTAAAAGAAAACTGCATAAAGTAATAATTATAAATCTATGTCAATGGGCAAAAAGTGTGTAAAAATGTCATTTGTGAAAATAACAGCATTAAGGAGGGGGAGTATGGGAGCAGTATAGGAGCAAAATTCTGGTGTACTATCAAAATTAAGTTAATTTCCCCAATTATTTCATTTGTTTGTTTCCTGGTTTGCCATTTCATTTGATTCAAGATTTTTATAAGCTCCATAATTCACAAGTGATTGATCTGTATGTGAAGTCTCTTTATTTCTTGAAGACTTCCTTCCTTCCTTCCTTCCTTCCTTCCTTCCTTCCTTCCTTCCTTCCTTCCTTCCTTTCTTCTTCTTCTTCTTCTTTCTTTCTTTCTTCCTTTCTATTATTTTAGAGAGAGCACACACACAAGTGGGGGGAGGGTCAGAGGGAGAGAGAGAGAGAGAATTTCAATGCAGGGCTCCATTTCAGGACCCTGACATGACCTGAGCCGAAATCAAGAGTCAGACACTTAACCAACTGAGCCACCCTGGTGCCCACTGAGAGTGCATGAATTTATCTATAAATATTTAATGTCCTGTAAAGACCCAGCATGGATGAGCTACAGAGATTGAAAGAGACTTCACATACATGGGGCATTGGGGTGGCTCAGTCGGTTGAGTATCCAACTCTTGATTTCAGCTCAGGTCATGATCTTGGGGTTGTAAGATCTAGCCTGGCATGGACATCTATGCTCAGCACAGAGTCTGTTTGAGATTCTCTCCCTCTCCCTCTGCCTTTCCCCACACTTGCTCTTTAAATAAGTAAATAAATAAATTTTAAAATATCTTTTTAAAAACACCATGCACTCTCTGGAATCTGCTGTAGGTTCATTCCATGCGAGTAGGACCCAAATCATTTATGAGTTGACAATTTTTAAGGTAAAATGACAGATGCCAGAAAACCAGATAGGAACTGGTTTTCTCTAATCCCTGCTTTTGCAGATTTTTGAAAATTTTCAGAATAATATTTTAATATATATAGTACATTCAATTCACTGTTCACATCATAATGCTTGAGAAAAGTCAGACATCACAAATATTTAAAAAATTAAGTTGGTGTAATCTAAGCCAGATTGTTCTAAAATGCTAACAGTAATCCCCAGGACAACCATTAAGAAAACAATTCAAAACACACACACACAGCATACACACACAACACAAAACAAAAACAAAGCAAAAAAATTCAACCATCCCTCCCCCCAAAACCAAAAAGAAAATAATGCAAAAACATAATAATTTTTTAAAAGGGAATTAAAATGGTGTACCAGTGTTTTTCTGTGAAAAGCTCACTCTTAGCTGTCAATGAAAAACTGGGGATCCAGGACAACCTGGGTGGCTCAGTGGTTGAACTTCTGTCTTGGGCTCAGGTCATGATCCCAGGGTCCTGGGATCGAGTCCTGCATCAGGCTTCCCACAGGGAGCCTGCCTCTCCCTCTGTCTCTCTCGGTGTGTCTCTCATGAATAAGTAAATTTTTAAAATCTTTAAAAAAAAGGAAGAAAAAAAAAAACTGAGGATTCCTAACTTCCTGAGGAAGGAAAGGGGTACATTCTCCAGGACTTCAGGTCCTACTTATCTCTTGAGATAAAATACCCAATGTTACTTAGTTTTCCAAGCACTTTCCCAGATAAGATCATGTTTCCTCCTTACAGCAACTTTTTGGCAGACATTATAATATCAATTTTATAAATGAGGGCTCTAGGGCTCAGAGAGGTTAGGTAAACAGTCCAGGAATACAGAGCCAGTGTATGAAAGGTGGGACTAAAATGAGGTCCTTCCTATTCAAGTGTAGGATTCTTTCCTCCAGAGCTCAGCTCAGCCCTTGGCCATCAGAGATGCTGGCTTCCTTTTCCTTTGCCCCTTTTCTTTTCTTTCTTTCTTTCTTTCTTTCTTTCTTTCTTTCTTTCTTTCTTTCTTTCTTTCTTTCTTTCTTTCTTTCTTTCTTTCTTTCTTTCTTTCTTTCTTTTCTTTCTTTCTTTCTCTTTCTTTCTTTCTTTCTTTTTTCTTCCTTCCTTTCTTTCTTTCTTTCTTTCTTTCTTTCTTTCTTTCTTTCTTTCTGATATTATTTATTTATTCATGAGAGACACAGAGAGAGAGGCAGAGACACAGGCAGAGGGAGAAACAGGTTTCTGGGGAGCCTGATGCGGGACTCGATCCCAGGACCCCAGGATCATGACCTGAGCCAAAGGCAGATGCTCAACCACTGAGTCACCCAGGTGCCCCAAGGATTTGTTTTTAAAATATAACCAGGAATACTCTTATCACTCCTGAAAGATTAATAATTCCTTATTATTATCAAATATCGAAGTAAGCGTTTCAATTTTGTCTCATAAATATTTTTGTAGAATTTGACTATGAACCCAAATATCATTCATATACTGCATTTGGTTGCTATGTCTCTAAGCCTCTTGGCATCATAGATTCCCCTTCCCTTATCTCTTCCCCCAGGCAGTTTCCCTCCTGAAAAATCTGGTTAATTTGTCCTGTAGTTTCCTGGAACCCAGATTTTTCTGGTGTCATAATGTCACTCATGTGTTCCTCTGTCACTCATTTCTAATAAATTGGAGGTTAGATCTAGAGACCTTATCAGATTCAAGTTCAATTTTTTGACAGGCATTCTTCATAGGTGCTGATGTGTGCTTTGATCAGGAGATATCTAGGGCTGATTGTCTCTTTTTTTTTTCATGACATTTTTATTTTTGAAACATAGAAACAGCTTAAATGTCTGATACCAGGAGAACAGTTACATAATGATGGTTCATTGTCAGAATGGAATTTTATGCAGTCCTTAGCGTAGTTTTCAAAGGATATTGAGTGACATGGGAAAGCTTATCATATAATTTTATGGGAAAAAAGCAGGAATAAAAAATACATACCGTATGCTATATATCTGTACAGAGGGAGAAGATTAGAAGAAACCACTAATTGCAAGGAAAAACAATTATGTTAATAAGGGATATTACTAAAGGTAAGGATTATGAGGGATTTATTTTCTTTCTTTTCTTTGTATTTTCTAGTCTTTAATTTTTTTTTAAAGATTTTATTTATTTAGTTGAGAGACAGAGCAGAGGGAGAATGAGAGGAAGAAGTAGACTCCCTGCTGAGCAGAGAGCCTGATGCGGGGCTCAATCTCAGGACCCTGGGATCATGACCTGAGCCAAAGGCAGACACTCAACCGGCTGAGCCACCCAGGCACCCCTACATTTTCTAATTTCTAATAAAATTCTCATATTATTTTTATGATAAGAAAATATAATTAAAATATTTTGTAAAACGTCTACTTCCGTGTGTAAAGTAGACGTGATTTTCCTGAAGCCATCTGCTAGACCACAAAATCTTCTGAGGCAAGATCTAAACATGCAAAAGTAATTTGACCAATAGGACAAATTACTGGTCAGTTGCTGGTTGAGGACTGGTTGTTTGATGTCTCCAAATGGTCATTTTGGTCACAAACAGCAGACTGCTGGTGTACATGGGCCTAAAAAGAGTAGAGAACATTTAATCAGAAAGGCCAACTGAGCAGACTCTTTAGCTTAGCCAACTGGGCCGGTGGGCCTGGGTTTTCAGAGAGCCCAGTCCCACTGCTCTGTGCACTTCTCCAAATTACTCATTACAAGACCTCTCACGCACAGCCACAGAGACACAGTGCCCCCAGCAACAGAGACAACTGGGGACAGCTACAGGTGCTCGGAGAAGGGCTGGACCAGGGCAGCAGCCCACCGCTGGAGGCATGCCTGAGGGGACCTCTGCCAGGACAGCAGGACCAGGCTGCAGGTTTGACCCACACAGAGCAAGAAGTGAGAATTCCATTTATGATTTCAATCTCCTTTTTCCAATCTAGTTAACCCAGATCCATTCCCTGAACAAAGTAGGCATTAGATATTGATGTATAAAAGAAGGAAATTAGATTTTAGGAACTCTGTGGCCTTTTTCCAGCTCTGTCATTCCAGTCTTTTCTAGGACCTGTTTCTTCCAAAGCCTATAGGCCATTTGAACTATATTAAAGAGAGAGATCTTTCACTTCCTCATTCATAAGTAATCATTTAAACTATGTCCTGACATGAATACCATCAGATTGCAACACAGATGTCACAGACACACATACACCGAAGCTGTGAAATCCACACCACAACCCAAATTCCACTCAATCCCCTGGGGAGACCACAAATCACTAGAGCAAACTTCCAGTCATGCTCTCCTTGCTTTCCTTTGAGTGTATGATATACTTGAAAACTTTCATTTTCCTGTTTATGAAGTTAGCCTAAGCCAAATATACATAAATAGGAAGATATAAAAAGTATAAATAAGAAAATTAAAAATTACTCTTAACCACACCATTCAGTGACAACTACTGCCAACCTTTTCTTGTATTTTCTTCCAGAATATTAATAGTACTATATTTATATTTTTATATAGTTAATATCATAATGTATATTCAGTTTTATATCAATTTTATACTTAATAGTGTCATCATGAAATGTTTCCCACATCATTATAACTTTTACAGATATTCTTTTTTTTATTGTTTTTAAAGAGTTTATTTATTCATGAGAGACAGAGAGAGAGAGAGACAGAGACACAGGCAGAGGCAGAAGCAGGCTCCATGCAGGGAGCCCAATGTGGGACTCGATCCCAGGACTCCGGGATCACGCCCCGAGCCGAAGGGAGACCAACCACTGAGCCACCCAGGCGCCCCCAGACATTCTTTTATTCTTTTGGCTTCTATATTTTTCCTCAGCTGATTCACCTAATCCACAATTATTTGAACTTCCACTATAGACAAGATAAACACGGTGGAGAATTCAGAGGGATGAGACCACAATAGTGTTTCTGCCCAATGAGCAGATGAAAACACAGATGTGCAAAGCTTTCAGACAAGGCCAAGGAGGAGTGGAAGAGACAGGACAGGTGACTGTGGAGACCATATTTTCTGAGCTGGAAATTGGTCCACAAGATCTGACCAAGGAGACTCAGGCAAGTCATCGAATAGCCCCCTGCCTCTGTCTCCTCATCTGTAAAGTAGGGATGATAATGGTACTTATTTCTCAAGTGTCCTGGAAAATAACACTATGCAAGTGTTTGCTGTTTTTATTATTTGGGGGATGCAAAAGTATTTCAGAAGTTGTTGCTTGGTTGTCAAAATATTTGCATTTCTAGTACATTCTAATGTAGGAATTGTGGAGCAAAATATTTGAAATATGAAGTGTCCAGGGAGATACAGGGTAAAGGCCTCCGTTGGAGGAAGGGGTGATGGGAAAGGAGGAAGCAAGAGAGACCTAAAGAAACAGAGGCAGAGAAAAAGAGACAGAGTTGTTCTAGCTAAGGATCAGTGAAGATACACAGAGGAAGAAGATTTGGGATGTTCTTTAGAATCTTCCTTAAAAATTATAGCCCTTTGGGACGCCTGGGTAGCTCAGTGGTTGAGCGTCTGCCTTGGGCTCAGGGTGTGATCCCGGGGTCCTGGTATAGAGTCCCGGGAGCCTTCTTCTCCCTCTGCCTCTGTCTCTGCCTCTCTCTGTGTGTGTCTTTCACGAATAAAATCTTTAAAAAAAATTATAGCCCTTTGATTTAAAAGTTCAATCACCGATGTAGAGGAAGCACATATGACACATAGCCTCCCTGGGTTTGAACTCCAACCTCAGAGCCCGCCCACCGCGCCGCACACCACGGGATGGAGGAGGCACTCATTTCACCTCCGTGGAGGCGAAAGGAACAAAACAGAAAGACAGGCAAATACAGTTTGTAAACCAATGATTTTCCTCTTTACTGTTCACCAGGAGCCAAACTCTGAGCTGGGACTTTTGTTCCACTGCAAACATTCACCATCAATTTTTCAGCACCAGGTCATCTGATAAGGGAATATTAGCAGAGGGCCAAAGGGAGCATACTTTACACAGCATTTGATTTTCTAGCTTACAATAACAGATCATCTTTCCCAGGAACTATTCTCTTCATCCTTCACATGATTTGACAATAAGCAACTTCCTCATTTAAAAAAAAAAAAAAGTTTTCACCTAAGCCGTATTTTTTTAAAGAAAAGGAAAAAAAGGATGAACGAAGCCCAACCCCTAACTGTGCCTGCTGTGGAGACAGCGCTGATGGTGAGGTGAGCCCTGATTGCAGACACACAGCCTGGGTTCAACTCCCGACACCCTCAGGAGGACCTGGGAGCCTCCTTAAGGTGAAGGTGGTGGAAGCGGGGAGATCTCCAGATTTAGAAGGTTTATGGAAAGATTGGTATTCAGCCCTAGAATATGATTCATAAGTTACAAAACAGCTTTGCACACATTTTATTGCTTGGTCCTCACAACATCTGGTGAAGCAGCTCTTTTTATGATTTACACAGAAAGAACTGAACCCAAAGAAGTTAAGGAACTGATTCAACGTAAGGACACCCCAGGGCTTTTAATGCCAGACTCTCCCTTGCTGGACCGGAAACTCCTTGAGGACAAGAACTCTGGTCTATTCATCTTCAGATCCCCATCGAACTCAAGAGAGGACCCAGCTCAGAGCAGATAATAAATGTTTGCCTGGAGAATGCATGTGTATGGGCTTGGACGATGCTTTCATCACTCCCCACCTCAGGGTGCTGGGAGAAGAGTCAATGGTAACACCTCTCTTCTCGAATTCCCTTCTTACTATTTTTTTCAGATTTTATTTATTCGAGAGAGAGAGAGAGAGAGAGAGAGAGAGAGAGAGCAAGAGAGTGAGCACAAGTGGGAGGGTAGGGAGTAGGGGAGGGGGGGAGGCAGAGGAAGAGGGAGGAGCAGACTCCCCACTGAGCAGGGAGCCAATGCAGGGCTTATCCCAGGACCTGCGATCCTGACCTGAGCCAAAGACAGATGCTTAACTGACTGAGTCGCCCAGGCGCCCCCCTAAGTTCCCCTCAGTCGCCTATGCGCTGTGTGTCAACAGGGCAACAGAGCATCCATTCCATTCTGTGCCCCTTACTGGCTCCAAAGAGACAATCTCTTTCCTGGCCCTTTTCAACGCCGGGACACCACCCACATCCCTGGCCCTGTGGCCCTGCCTCTGCATTCGCAGCGTATCCCTGGGCCTCTGCTTCTTCCCTCACATGGCCTTCTCTTCTGGGGTCAAATTTCCGCCTGCCTCTTTCTTGTAAGGACACCTGCAATTCCATGTAAGTTCACCTGGATCAGAGGACATCCGCAGGGAGGAGGATTCACATATTTTTAGGAAGCATTATACAGCCTACCACATTTATCCTTATTATACTGACAGTTTACCTTTTCGTTTTTTGTGTGTCTGTCTTTCTAGAACGCTGTGAGCAATTTGAGAGCAAGGACTGTGTCTTATTTACCTTGATATTTTCTGCTCCACATACATGTGGCTTCACATACAGTAAAGGCTTCATAAATGACTATGTGAATAAATAATCCCAGATTTGTGGATTGCTTCTGCCCTAGGATCATCATAGTACAACATTCCAAAGAAATCTAAATCTGACTTCAAAAAGCCTTAAAAGATGAGTCAGTCTTTAGCAAAATTCTCTTGGGGACGTAGAGGAGGAGGTCACACAGCACAGTACATTGCAAAGCTTCCTAAAAATGCCCAGGAGATATGCCTCCCTTCCCTCTGGATCCCTTCACTCAGTCTCTCCCTTCTTCTGCGCATCCACTGCCCCAAGCAGCCAGATTTGTCATTGTTCCCGGGACCATCAGGATTCAATTTCGACAATACCCATTCTCAACCAATAGGCAGGCTCTCACTAAGAGAAGAAGAAAAGAAGCACTATCCACTTCCTAAATTCTGGGTGTGTTCCTGGATCTATCTGCCACACAGCAGGTTCTGCAAGGCATTGTGTCTAGTTCCCAGACATTCCATTTGGACCATATTTAGGACCAGCCTTCTGTCCCAGGAAGCAATTCAAGAAGAACTGCCTCCAGCCAGAGCCCTGAGGCTGACTCTGAGAGGTGAGGGGAGCTGAGCTGCTTGGCAGCCTGTGGCCCCAGGATCCTGGAACATGCAACCTCCCCAAGGCAGTCCAGCATCCCCAGTATGAACACCTTGAAGGTCTTCCCTCTTCCTCCCTCCAGATTAAGGTCAAACACCAAAAAGATGTGTCTGAGTAAAATCTCAGTTGGCTTAGTAACTCTTGGCTATAAATTCTTGGTGCTCTGACATGATCCAGCCCGTCCTGACACTCCAAACTCTGCTTGTAGGCACTTTGTTGTGTGGACAGGTCTCTCCAAGGGCATAATAATGACAAGAGTCTTAATGTTTTATTTACTTCCTTGTGGGTAAGTTTCCTACAATGGAATAAATAGTCCAGAAGATATGACTGGACCATATGAAAATTGTTATAGCTTTTGGTGCATATCATTTGATTGTTTAAAGAATTATACAAACATATCATCATCAGCAATATGAAAGTACATATTACCCCACAATTCTGTTAATATGAGATTTATCATTTTTACTTATTTTTACTAGTTTAATAGTTCCAGAGTGGTATCTTAAAGTTGTTTAAATATGTTTTTCTTTATTACTATCAAGGCTGTGTATTTTTCTATGTGATATTTTTCTATGTGATATTTATTCTTCCTTTTTATTTGTTAATAAACTACTCATCTCCTATGGCAATTTACAGACTGGAATCGGACACAACTATCTATTATGGCAGTTCTTTCCTATTTTGGAATAAGCTTCCAAAATTCTGTTCTTCACATATATTTTTTCTATAGCCTGTGTCTACCATAAGTTTTAAAATAATCTTTATTTCTTAAGAATAATGTTTATAGGGACACCTGGGTGGCTCAGAGGTTGAGCATCTGCCTTCAGCTCAGGTCAGGTCCCAGGGTCCTGGGATCGAGTCCCACATTGGGCTCCCTGCATGGAGCCTGCTTCTCCTTCTGCCTGTGTCTCTGCCTCTCTCTCTCTCTCTCTCTGTGTCTCATGAATAAATAAATAAAATCCTTAAAAAAAAGAATAATGTTTATATATTTGTATTTCTCTATCTTATCCTCAATATTTGTCATTTCTTCAGTAGTCAGACCTTTATCACCCCTTCAAACACAAGATTTTTTCCTATTTTTAAAAACATTAGTGTATGTTTTACTTTGAAATTTATTATGGAATATGATATAATGTATTACTCTAAAGTAATACATGGCAGGGGGCCTGGGTGGTTGAGTCGATGAAGCGTCTTCCTTAGGCTCAGGTCATGATCTTAGGGTCCTGGAATCAAGCTCCTGGTCAGGCTCCCTGCTCAGCAGGGAGCCTGCTTCTCCCTCTCCCTCTACTTACTCCTCTCCCTGCTTGTGCCTCTCTGTCAGATAAATGAATAAAGTCAAATAAATAAATAAATAAATAAATAAATAAATAAATAAATCATCCTATCATTCCATTGCTTGAACAATTAGTAAGCAATGAAATCTTTCTGCATTGTTATATCGCTTCTCCTATAGCGATATAGGAGCTATAGGAATTTCTATTTTGTTTTGTCCACTCAAAAAAAAATTTTTTTGAGCACTTACTATATGCCAGGCATTGTTCTAGGTACTAAGGATGCAGCTGTGAACAAAACAAGCATCTCTGCCCTCACAGAACTAACATTCTGGTGCAGGAGTGGACGGAGGGAAACAAAAGGGAAAAAAATGAGAGATGGATAAATAACAAGTAAGGTAAGAAAAATGTTAAGGAGCCTGGCATGGGGTTGAAAAGTTTAAATTTTCAATGACAAACGTAAGGACCTCGCTGAGAATATGATATTTGAGCAGAGACCTGAAGAAAAGGAGAGAGTAAGCATGGAAATATGGGGCGGGGGGGTGGTCCTGGGGGGCTGTTGAGCAACTGACTCTTGGTTTTTGCTGGGGTCCTGATCTCAGGGTCGTGGGATGGAGCCCCGAGCCAGGCTCTGTGCTTGGGGATTCTCACCCTCTCTGCCCCTTCCCCATTCAGGCGCGGGCTCACTCTCCCCTTCTACCCCCTCCTTCAAGTAAATAAATAAATCTTTAAAACACACACAAGCACACACACAACACACAAATATGTGGGGGAAAGCAGGTTCCAGAAGAGAAGAGCGCGGAGGAAGATGCTTAAGAGCTCAGCTGCGGGGGCGAGAAAGGAGCTCCCACTGCGGGACAGACCCGGGGCCCAGGGGCCTGGGCCGGGGGGAGGGGAGGCCCAGCAGTGGTTGGTTCTCGATCTAGTTTTCACCTGAAATAAAGAAAGTCAAAGATGACTCCACATAGTTTGGCCAGACCATTGGAAGGGTGGTTTTGCATTTACTGTGATGAAACAGACTGAAGGAGGAACAGTTGGAATTTGAAACTGGTTCTGTTTGGGGGCGCCTGGGTGGCTCAGTGGTTGAGCATCTGCCTTTGGCTCAGGGCTTGATCCTGGGGTCCTGGGATAGAGTCCTGTATCCGGCTTTCCTCAGGGAGCCTGCTTCTCCCTCTGCCTGTGTCTCTACCTCTCTCTGAGTCTGTCATGAATAAATAAATAAAATCTTGAAAGAAAAAGAAAGAAAGAAAGAAAGAAAGAAAGAAAGAAAGAAAGAAAGAAAGAAAGAAAGAAAGAAAGAGAAAGGAAGGAAAGAGAAAAGAAATTGGTTCTATTTTAAGCTTAAGATGCTACATACCAAGTGGAGATGTTCTTCTGGTTTGTTTGTTTGTTTGTTTGTTTGTTTTTTCTCTCCTGGGGACCTATTGTTTTGATAAATGTGCTTTTTATAATGCATTTTCAATCCTCTGAGAGAGTCCTTATTTTTTCCCACTGTTCTCTAAGATTGATATTGATTATTCAGCTTCTGTAAGTATTTTATAAGGCCTTAAGCTAATATTGCATTAAATCTATCAACTTTGAAAACACTGTTAGGTTTACTAGACTTTGTTTTTCAGTAATGATCCATTATATCTCTCCATTTGTTCACATCCTCCTTTCCTTTTCCTGTTATGGTTTAATAATCATCTTGGAATAAATACTGTGGCTCAAAGAAAATCCTCAACCAAGTTTATTTTTAGTTTGTGGTTATAAATGGAATCTTTTTCTCTTTTTTATTTTATATTTTTATTAATATGCGGCTGTATTTCATTAAGCTAGAAATGCAATTGTTCTATGTGGTTTCTTTTGGCTACATCTTTGCTGGATTCATTTATTATTTCTAGTAATTTAGGGGTTGCTTTTCTTGGAACTTGTAGTTGACATGTCAACTACAAAAAGTAGTACTTTTTTATCCTTATATTTTTATGTCCTGCCCAAATAGCTATTACCAGCATTTCCAATACCATGTTGAAAGAGTAGTGCTGGGTGAAACTTCTGCTCCTGCTTTCAAAGGAAGGAACTGTCCGCAATCTCCAGTAAGTGTGACATTGGCTCTTCAGAAGTACATTGTTCTTCTCATTGAAGAATAAAAATCTCCACATCTTATTTCAAAGCCCTAATGAGGAATAAATATTAGCCTTCACTTACTGTCTTTTCACCAATTGTTTAATAAACGAGTACATAAAAATTGCTTTTCTTTTTCACTCCTGATTTAATTTGTTCAATTTTCTCTCTTGCTAAAATGGAAATTAACTAGTTAATGAAATGCCAAGGGATTCAAATGCAATCATATTTTTCTTTCTTTCTCTTTAATTTTTACCAGCTTTGGGCTTGTGTTTATTATTGCATCATTTAGGACCTAAAACTTGAGAACCGTTAGGCACTCATTGTTGGATGTATGTTATTATCCTTAATATTTGTGCCTGTAAATCTACTTTATTTGACACCTAGTTTTTTATGCACTCATAGCAGAACTTAGAATATGCCATCATTTTAGTCCACTTTTTAAAAAAGTCTTTTGGTTTTAATTAGTTCTTTTATAGGTAATGAATAGTTGTATTTATTTGTAACGTAGACTTTAAATTTATTTTCTTCTCATAGGGAGGCTTATCTCCTTGACATGTAATATAAATGATATACTTGTATAATCTTTCCTTGCCCTTTACATTTATCTTTATTGCTTTTTATTTTGACTTTACTATTTTCTTTACTTTGTCTCTGTGGAGAAATGGAAGCACCAACCTTTGTGATAATATTTTGACAGTCTGGAATCCTTTTTGAGTTTCTAGTTTTTCAGGTAAGATTTGACAGATATTTGAATGCAGCCTTTTTTCTTTCTCCCCCAGCAGTATCTCACTGATATGTGGTAACAGATCTAGGAAGCAGGTATTATTATCCTCATATTGCAGATGTTGAGACTCCGGGAGGTTAAGTGACTCGTCAACGTTTTACATCTAATAAGTGATAGAACCATAGTAACCAATTTTACTATATTACCAGTTGACTTTACTTTGATTCATTAGCCTTGTCTTTGTCTTTCAGCAATGGCCTACTAGATTACCTTGTCCTCAGGATTTCTCTGCTTCCTGGTCTCCTTTGTCTGTGGTTGTGGTCTTTTCCTCTGTAGGGTTCTGCTGGTAAATTGTACCCAGCCTCTCCTTCGGTCTTCAAGAAGAAAAGATGGAACCGGTCAATCTCACTTGCTAATTGGCAAAGAGGAAGCTCAGAGCCAAGAGTGCCCCTCTCCAAAGCCATGAAGTAACCTCCTTGACAGTGTTTCTATAGATGTGGCCTGGGGCCACCTGCTTCAGACACATCTGAGACAGGAACTGCTCACTAAGAAAACAAATTTCTAAGCCCCAGTTCAGACTTACTGAGTCAGAAACTCTGGCAATATATCCCAGGAATCTTAACTTCATCTTAATTGAATGGGTCCCCTCAGGTGGTTCTCAAGCACACCCAAATCTGAGAACCATGGCCCAAGTTCTTAGAGGACTGGAGAGAGAGTCTCCCACTGGCCTTCAAAGTAAGCCACCATGTCGTGGAAGCCTATGAAAGGGCCACATGCCAGAAAATGTGAGTGGCTTCTGGATGCTCAAAGCAGGCCCCAGATGACAGCCAGCGAGAAAACAGGGAGCTCTGTCGTACAACCAAGGAACTGAATTCTGCCAATAGCCATGTCAGCTGGAAGAGGACTCTGGGCTCCATAAAAGAATGTAGCCCTGGCCAAAACCTTGATTGTAGCCTTGTGTGACCCTGAGCAGAAGACCCAGCAAAGCCAGGCCTGGACTCCTGACCCACAGAAACTGTGAAATAATAAATGCAGGTTGTTTTAAGCTGCTACGTTACAGTAATTGGTTACACAGCAATAGAAAAATAATACACCTCCCTTCTCAAAATTTCAACACCTACTTTTCTTATCACATTATTTACAGACTCGAGGGTAGAGGCTATCAGTTATTATTTATTTATTTATTTTGAGCTTAACTATATCTTTTAAAATAGGTAAGGGACGCCTGGGTGGCTCACTCAGTTAAATATCTGACTCTTAATTTTGGCTCAGGTCATGATTTCCATGTCATGAGGTCGAGCCCTGCATCACGCTCTGCACTGCGCATGGAGTCTGCTTGGGATTCTCTCTCTCCTCTCCCTCTACCACTCCCAATCTCTCTAATTTAAAAAAAAAAATAAACAAATAAAATAGGTAATATACCATTACACATTCATTATAAAATTTAAGAGACCAACAACATCAAGTATTGGCAAGGATGTGGAATTCTCATGCACTGCTGGTAAGATGGAGAAGCGTCCAATCACTTTGGAAAACT
Source organism: Canis aureus (assembly GCF_053574225.1). Taxonomy (NCBI): domain Eukaryota; kingdom Metazoa; phylum Chordata; class Mammalia; order Carnivora; family Canidae; genus Canis; species Canis aureus. Next base: position 35,629,336 of record NC_135618.1, read on the forward strand.
GGCATTTCTTAAGAAGTGAACATACACACACCTACAATTTAGCATTTCCACTTCTAGGTATTTACTCAAAAGAAATGAAAACATATTTCCATCCAAGGACTTAGTCACAAGGGTTCACAGCAGCCTTATTTGCATGGCCCAAATCTGTAAACAACCCAAATATTCATCAACAGTTGGCTGGATAAACAAAATGTGGTAAAAATCATACAAGAAAATACTATTCAGGAACAGTCTATTGAATGCACAAAATAACATGAATAAATCCCTAAGCTATTACACAGTGTACAGGAGCCAGATACAAAAGAGATACTGTTTGATTCCATTTATGTAAAACACAAACTGGCCTCTGATGACAGGAAGTAGGTCAGTGGTTGTAGGGGACCAGGGTGGAGAGAGTGTTGGACATCAGCAAAAGGGCATGAGGTATCTTTGGGGGATGAGGTAAATGTTCTGTATCCAGATTATGGTGGTGATGTCACAGCATATACAATTTTCAAAACTCATCGCATTGTGCATTTTAAATGGATGTGGTTTGGCTGTACAACAAGCTCAATAAATTAGGCAAGGAAAAATAGATTCATTTGGTACAAAAGGTGCAAAGTGGTTGCCACTGTTACCAATTTCCTGTGTACCCTTCTGGAGGTATTTTTACATAATAAAAAGTGATGATCTTTACATATCAGTGCACTTTTTAAAAAATTCTCCTCTTTCTTCTTTTTAATAGCTGTATAATTGTCCCATTATGGCTGTACCATAATTTACTGAACTAGTTTCTAAGTGATGGACATTAGGTTATTCCCAATCTTTTTACAAAGAAAACAACCATGAGCTTAAATTGGTAAGTTAAAGAGCATGTGAATTTTTTTTTTATTTTTAAAGGTATTACTAAATTACTCTCCATAGAGGTCATGGTAATATCTATCTCCACCAGCAGCAAGAGTGCCTATGGTTTCCACAGTCTTGCTGGCATACTATGTTATCAGACTGTTCAGTGTGATAGATAAAAAAATATAGGTCATTATCATTTTATTTTGTGTTTCTCTTATTGTGAGTAGAGTTGAGGGTCTTTCCATGTTTTTAAAGAGTTATTTACAGTTGCCTTTGCAGTTACTTTTCTGTGTACTAGTTATTCATATCTGCCTATTTTTCTGTAGCATTGGGATTTTTTGCATTGCCTTCTAATAGTTCTTTATACATGGTCTTGGCTCAGATTCCCTAGGAAACAGGCTGAGACAAAGCTTACATGCTAACGCTTTCCTGGGGGAGTGCAATCCCAGGACAGCAAAAATGAAGGAAGGAAAGGAAATACAAGGTGGCACATTACCAAGTTGGTCACAGCTTCACGAGGAAACAGACCATTGCACAGTTATGTGAATATCAGGGGCCACAGCTGGTGAGAATGAGGAGAAAAGGATATCCCCTGTCAGTCCCCCCCCACCCTTTGCAATCTCTCTCTGGGGTCAATATTTGCCCCACAGGGTGATAATTGCTCTGCTGGCCCAGCACATCTGGTGGGGAAGCCAGATCTCACATCCTGTGGCCTGGTGTTTCTCTGAGTGCAGAAAAGGGCAGAGGCATATCTCCCAGATCTGAACACCAGTGCAACTGTGGCCTTTGCCCGGCCTTCATGCTGGTGGAGGACAAGCCAGGCAGTGTGTTGGGGACAAAGCAATGAAGGCAGTGGCCAGGGGACTCCACCAAGCAAGCAACTGAGGTCTTGGAGAGCCAAGCAGCTCCAAGCAATTCTGAAGAAAATTTTATATATACATTTTATGTAAAATTATAAATCTTATACATATAGTTCCCCTACAATTGCTTAGATATACCTGCAATATCCAAAAAGGATAAAGGATAATTATATATATATATATAAAATGTAATTATATACATATAGGATATATAATATATATCTATAGGATAAGGACATATTTTATTATATATATTATATATATTACATATCAATGATGTTATATATTATTTTTGCTATATTCTAAATTTCACATACTCCCCTCTGCCCAGTTTGTTATTTGATTTTGACTACTTATGGTGATTTTTTTGCTATGCAGAAAAATTTTATTTTTATGTGACTGAATTTATCAATACTTTCTCTTATGGCTTTAACCATTTCCTACTCTGAGATTATGAAGAGGAAAAATACCTTCCTATGTTTCCTTCTGGTGCTTCTAGATTTCATTTTTCAAAGTTTAAATATCCCGTATTCGTCTTGTTTTGTTTTGTTTTGTTTTTTGGTATAAAGGCATATAGTCTGGATCCAACTTTATTTTTGTTCCAAATGACCACACAGTTGAGCAAGGACACCTTTATCATATATTAAGTTTCCACACTTTTGAAGACTTTTTTTTTTTTTTTTAAATTGATGTCTTATGTCACACTTTTGAAGACTTTTTGTTGAACCTGCTTTCACTTACTGGGTCTGAGACTCACTCAATGGAAGGGATGATTTACGAGAGGAGAGTCACGCAGTTAACAGAGCTCCACTTTGTCCGGTACTGTGGTTCACTCCAGAGAGGGCAATTGTGGGCAGTTATTTTCTTATTGTGTTATTTTTTAACATAATACTGCATTTTGTGTAAAGATTTGAACTACAATACGTCAAGATGGGGTGATATCTCTATAACTAACAACATCTTGGAGAAATGAAGGAGATGGAACTTTGAATTATGGCTTCCTTCCCTGGAGAATATCGTACAATATAAATTTAGTTTTGGATATGCTATTTTTAGTTGGCATATCTGTGGGATATCCTCAAAGGTGTTTAAAGTGCCTAAACACCAATAAGACAGGAAAAAGGGGGAAAAACAGTTCTTTTAAAAGAAACTAGGCCTCTGAGGCCACCCTTGGCCTAGAGCATTAACCATGACCCTGTGCCCCTCAATGCAATTTTAGTGACATTGATTGATTTATGATCCATCCCTCCTGGCTAGACATGAATTTCTTAGGGGCGTAGACTGAACACTTAATGCCAGGATTTAGCCTAAAGCCTGAAACATAGTTGTCACTTAAAATGTGTTTCTGGGATGAATGAAATAAAGAGCAGAATAATGAATCAACTCAGATCACCTCCTGTGATGCTTTTCCTGACACCATCACTGCTCCCTTCAACCCTACCTAGACAGGCGGCCCACCATGCTCTTTTATTTAACTGCTGGCTTCCCCATTTATCCATTTATGCATCCCTCTTTTCCATGACAGTGTGAACTCTTTAGACACATGAACTATCTTAATCAATTTTATATCCCTAGCACCTAGTAAACATTGAATAAACATTTGCGGAGTGAAGGAGTGAGTGAATGAACACATGGTCTGTAGGAAGACTGTTAGAAAAGTTCTGAATGTTACTAAGGGTTAGCTGGTGTCTCTGATCTTCATTTCTAGAAAGGAGATTATTTTTCTGGAAGAGAAAAATGCAGAAAGAGCATAGGCTTTGGACAGAGAACACAGCTGAGTTCTGATTCCAACTCTGCCACTTTCTTTGAAGAAGTCACTTCCCTTTTCTGAGCTTCGGTGTCTTGCACTGTAGAGTAGATATAAAAGGATTGGAGATGAGATTTGCCAAGTACCCCCCCCCCCCAGACCCAGGGCATGGTGTGTCTTAGGCCCTCTCTAATAGCCGTGTTGCTGCTGCTGTTATTATTTATTATTTACTACTATGGTTATTTAGAGTTGTGAGGGAAGCATGGAGGAAGCTGTTACATATATAGTTTAGGTAGCTTTGGAGGAGAGTTTGGGGGTGGGACAGATAGTGGGGAGACCTCCGATAATTGCTGTGGTGATCATACCCAGCAGATACCGAGCACTGACTGTCAGGCATTCCACACACATCCTTTCCTTAAATCCTCACAATAAACCCCTTAACACTGGTGGTATCACTGGTATTACCCCTCTTGTCAAATGAGAAGTCACAAAGGCTTCTCTAAGGTTCAAGATCACAGAGGTAGTAGGTGATTAAGCCGAGTTCAATGCAAATCCATCTTGAAAGCTTTGCTTTAGGGCAGCCCCAGTGGTGCAGCGGTTTGGCGCCGCCTGTAGCCTGGGGTGTGATCCTGGAGACCCGGGATCGGGTCCGCATCCTGCTCCCTGCGTAGAGCCTGCTTCTCCCTCTGCCTGTGTCTCTGCCTCTCTCTCTCTGTGTCTATGAATAAATAAATAAAATCTTAAAAAAAAAAAAAAGAAAGCTTTGCTTTAGGTTTGAGCTCCTACCCTATCCTGAGTAACCCAGGAGGTAAGAATATTCTGGGAGTAAAACCTAGGTAAGAAACCTGTCAAGAACCTGGATATTGAGTTAATTTATGTAAAATTACAAGAACAGATACACTCATTTTTTTCATGAACTCATGCTTATCATTAATGATGTCTTAGTATTTAAACAACTGAGTTCGCCTGGACCACATGGACTGCACTGGGTGTGGGGAAGTGGACTTTGGGGGGAAAAAAACTCCCCTTGCACCTATCCCTCCAGCAGCAGCAAGTCACGTGGTTTGAGGACAGCCACCTTTTTGGAAACTGCCCTGGGCCTGGCTCTTCACCTAATAGAAAATGTCATTGGTTTGCATTTCCCCAGCACACACCAGATGTTTGCCTTAGCATACCGTACATTCTCCAAGCACAGGGGTCGTGAAGACTCTCCCTAGGCGCAGCTGTCACAAAGCTTCCTCTGGCCGTAGCCTCTGTAACCCCTTCTCTAGTGCACAGGCTCATCCTGTAGAGAGTTCTCTTGGGCATCACAGAGGGTAGAACCTGATTCTGAATTCCTAGGCCCTGTTGGCCATTGTTGTGCCAGCCTTCTCTCTGTCAACCAGATGGTCTTAACTGTGTTCTGACTTCCCCACCCCACCCCCGCCACCATCTCCAATAAGTTGCACCTCGCAGGTATTCAATAAATATGCCCCAAATGGAGAGGTTAGCTGAGCAAGAGCGAGCAATATACCACCTCTTGGCATTACTTTTATGTGGCATCAGTATTCAGGAGGGGTTTAGGAGACACAGAACAGGGTTGACTTGTTTAAAACCTCTTTGTTTGTATATATGTCTCTCCCACAGAGTCCTGCTGAAAATAAACATAGCCTGTCCTGTGTGTCTCTACCACAGGAGGGGCATACAGCACGGATTAGAACTGTCTTCTCTGGGGGAGCTTTTCCAAAGGACGCTATCTATTTACTCAGCAAATATTTACTGAGCAAGATGGGAGGAGGAAGGACATTCCAGGGAGAGAGAACAGCTTGAACAAAGCTAAAGAGAGGGGAAACCAAGCATGGGGTCCAGTGAGTACTGAAATTCAGAAGGGAACATTTGAAAGGTAGGAAGGAACAGATCAAGAGCCTTGAATGTTTGGCACAGGAGTTTGGGCTTATTTCAACAGGCAGGAGGGAGTCAAAGAAAGATTCTGAGCAAGGTGAATGTAATCAAAACTGTTCATTAGGAAAATTAATTTTATGAAGAATAATCATACAGAGCAGCCAGTAGTGACTGAGTACTTACTATGCGCCCCGCACCATGCCAAGCCCTTTATACACATTGTCTCATTCAATAAAAGTAACAGATAATGCATTTAAGACTTAGTGCCTGGGTCCTAGTTTTCCAATCTCCACAATCACCCTGTGAGTCGAATATTATTATTAATTTTACAGAGAATGCCTGAGGTGCAAAGAGGTTAAGTAAATGATGTTCAAGATCGAAGTGTTAAGTGGCAGTGGTGCCTTGGTGGTACAGTCAGTTGAGCGTCCAACTCTTGGTTTCAGCTTAGGTCATGATTTCAGGGCCATGAGATGGAGCCCCACATCCGGGCTCTGCACCAAGTCGGCTTGAGATTCTCTTCTCTCCCTCTTCCTCTGCCCCTCTCCATTGTGCCTCTCTCATGCACATGCTCTCTCTTTGTCTCTCTCAAATAAATAAATAAACCTTAAAAAAAAAAGTGTTAAATGGCAGAGCCAGGGTTTAAACTCAGGTTGGTCTAAAGTGGACTCTTAAGGGAGGGAGATGTTAGGAAGTAATTGAAAAATCCTGACAAGTGGTGATGAACTAGAAGAGGGGCAGGAGGGAAGGAAAAGAGAAACAGATGTACAACTGAATTCCAGATACATAACAGATACGACATAGCAATTGAGTGACAGAGTGGCCAAAGATGGCCCAAGGTTTGGAGTACGGGTGACCAAGGGAAAGGTAGCACTATAATGAAAGTGAAGAACAGAGGAGGTAAAGTAAGTTAAAGAAATTCAAACTATGTTGAGTTTGATGTATTGATGGCAATATCACATAGAGATTTTTTTGCAAGCATTTGGAATACTCACCTTATCCCTTACACTTCGTTCCTCATTTATAATGTCTCATTCTTAAATGTCTCATTCATTTCTTTTTTAACTGTTATTTTCTGAAAAATAAAAAAAAGTATGGTGATAAAATATACCTAACATAAAAGTTACTTTGAACCATGTTCAGAGTCTTGTTTTTTAAGTTAATGTAAGTTGGCTTTGGGCTTCCACTCCGTATGGGAGGAGCTTGGAAGTCATCACTCCATCCAACCAAGTAAAAAGCTGAACAAAGTGAAAAATCAGCTCTTTTTAGATCCATCAGAAAAGTGAGGTCACAGAGCAAACTGCCGCCCTCCAGAATGGAGAGACAGACAGGTAGACACAAAGAATCACTACTTTGTGGAGCAGAAACCTCTGTGGGACTCAGTCCAGGGGGAGGAAACCCGAAGCTGTAGCTGACAAGTTGCTGGAGGCTCAGTGTGGACAAGTCTGAGAGTTTAAAATTCCAGGGGGGTAATCATGGGGGATGCCCATGCTTTGAGGAGTTTTAGCTCTAGAAACCATATCAGCCATAACCTCATCAGGTTATTGCTGAGAATAGCAGAGAAAAATCCCCTTGTGTCTCCTTCTGGCAGAAGGGGAAAAGTGACCATTTTGAATTATGCCAGAGCATTCCATTCTGCTTAACAAAGGCCTGCTCCCAAGAGAAACTCTTTTACCAGAGCCTAACCTATTGGGGCTTTCCCAGAGGTTAATCCTTAACTGGAGGAAAAGAAGTACCCAACTCCAGCCCCCTATTCCACCTAAAGGGAGAAAGAATTGAGAAGCCTGGGATCCCTGGGTGGCGCAATGGTTTAGTGCCTGCCTTTGGCCCAGGGTGCGATCCTGGAGACCCGGGATCAAATCCCACGTCAGGTTCCTGGTGCATGGAGCCTGCTTCTCCCTCTCCCTGTGTCTCTGCCTCTCTCTCTCTCTCTCTGTGTGACTATCATTAAAAAAAAAAAAAAAAAAGTCTTTAAGAATTGAGAAGCCTATGTGAAGTTCACAGCCCTGGAGAAAGTTTCACTAAAAGACACAGGAGTACAGCCTCAATCAAAGCATCAGGCTACAGAGTGCTCCTTCTCTCCCCACACCTGACCACCACACCATTAAAGGCCTATTTTCCAGAGTTCCTTTTACTCAGTACATCATGTCAGACTTTCAACAACCAAAAAAACTTTGCAAGGCACGCTAAAAGGGAAAAAAAAAAAATCAGTTTGAAGAGGCAAAGCAAGCATCAGAACCAGATTCAGATATGGCAAGGGTGTTGTATTCTCAGCTTGGGAATTTAAAACAACTACAATTAATATGCTAATGGCTCCAATGGAAAAAGTAGACAACGTGCAAGAACAGATGGGTAATGTAAACAGAGAGACGGAAGATCTTAAAAAAAAATCAAAAAGAAATGCTAGAGATTAAAAAAAAAACACAACAACACAGTAACAGAAATAAAGAATGCCTTTGATGGGCTCATTAGTAGACTGGAGACAGCTGAGGGAAGAATCTCTGAGCTTGAGGATATGTCAATAGAAATTTCCAAAGCTAAAAATCAAAGGGAAAAAAGACTGAAAAAACTACAGAAGGGGTAACATTTATATAATGGGACTACCACAGGATGAAAAAGAGAAAGAACAGAAGAAATATTTGAAGCTGGGATCCCTGGGTGGCTCAGCAGTTTAGCGCCTGCCTTCAGCCGAGGGCGTGATCCTGGAGTTCCGGGATCGAGTCCCACGTCGGGCTCCCTGCATGGAGCCTGCTTCTCCCTCTGCCTGTGTCTCTGCCTCTCTCTCTGTGTGTCTCATGAATAAATAAATAAATAAAATCTTAAAAAAAAAAAAGGAAATATAATTTACAGACTAAGAAAATGGAATCATATAAAATACTCGATTAAAACTTCGAAAGCCAGAAAAAGAGTGGAAGACAAAAACTGGAACAAAGACCAAGGGTAATGAATGGAGAATGGCAACAAATATGGTAGACACTAAAACAACTATAGCCATAATCACTTTAAATGTCCATAATCTATCATGCCAATTGAAAGACATTTCAGAATGGATCAAAAAACAAGACCCAATTAAATGCTGTCTATAAGAAACCCATTTTAAACATCATGTAGATAATGTATACAAATAAATATGATTAAAAGCAAAGGGATGGAGAAAGATATACCATGCCAATACACCAAAAGAGAGTGAGAGTAGCTTCTTTCACTCAGCATAATACCTTTGACGGTCATCAAAGTTGATATATGTATCAATAGTTTATTCCTTTTTAGTCCATTGTATAGATGAACCACCGTTTTTTTAAATCCATTTATTCCATTAATATATTTGGATTATTTCGGGTTTTGGCAATCATGAATAGTGCTGCTACAAATATTCCTGTACAGGTTTTTGTGAAAACATAAATTGTCATTTCTCTAGAGTAACCACCCATGAGCACAAGTGGTGGGTCATATGGTAATTTGTGTTTCATTTTATAATAATTTATCCATTTGTTTGTAGTGTGATTGTACCCTTTACATTCTGACCAGCAATGAATTGGAACCATGTTACCAATGTATGACAGCATTCTCATCAGCACTTGGTATTGTCAGGGGTTTTATTTTAGCCATTCCAACATATGTTATGCTCTCCCATTTTTTAAAAAAGATTTTATTTATTTATTCATGAGAGACACAGAGAGAGGCAGAGACATAGACAGAGGGAGAAGCAGGCTCCCCACGGGGAGCCTGCTATGGGACTCCATCCTAGGACCCCAGGATCACACCCTGAGCCAAAGGCAGATGCTCAACTGCTGAGCCATGCAGGCATCCCGGTGTTGTGTTATCTCATTGAAGTTTTAATAACTATTTTCCTAATGGCTAATGATGTTGGACATCCTTTCATGTACTTACTTGTTTTATCTTCTTTAGTAAAATATTTAAGTCTTTTACTCATTCTTGATTAAATTGTTTGCATTCTCACTATCAAGTTTTTAGAGTTCTTTGCATATTTTTGCTACAAATCCTTTGTTGGACATAATGATGTATAGATATTTTCTCCCAGTCTGTGGCTTGTCATTTCATTCTTCTTGTTTCATTTATTACCAAAGTTTTTAATTTTTTTACAGATTTTATTTATTTATTTGAGAGAGAGAGAGAGAGTGAGCCCATAAATGGGGAGAGGAACAGAGGGAGAAGGAGAAGCAGACTCCCTGCTGAGCAGAGAGCCTGACTAGAGGCTTAATCCCATGACCCTCGCCAAAAGCAGACACTCAACCAGATGAGCCACCCAGGTGCCCCTAAGCATCCATCTTGAATTCATTTTTGTACATGGTGTGTGTGAAGTTTGTTTTTCTTCTTAGGGATGTCCAACTGTTTTAGCACAATTTGTTGATAAAAACTGTCCTTTTCTCCCTTGGATTGCCTTTGCATCTTAGTGAGATATCAATTAGCAATATTGGTGTGTCTTTTTCCAGATTCTCTATCCTGTTTCACTGATGTATGTGTCTCTCCTGTTGCTAGTACACTGTTTTGGTTACTAGCTTTGTAGTAAGTTTCAAATCAGGGAGCGTGATTCTCCCAGCTTTGTTCATTTGCAAAATTATTTTAGCTCTTCTAGTTCCTTTGCCTTTCTGTAGAAATCTTATTTTATTTTTTAAAGATTTTATTTATTTGACAGAGAGAGAAAGAGAGAGAGAGAGAATGAGGGAGCACAGGGAGGGGGAGCTGCAGAGGGAGAGGGAGGAACAGACTCCCTGCTGAGCAGGGAGCAGGACTCAGGCTGATCCCAGGATGTTGGGATCATGATCTGAGTCTAAGGCAGATGCTTAACCAACTGAGCCACCCAGGTGCTCCTCTGTATAAATTTTAGAATCAGCATGTGTATATCCACCAGAAAGCTGCTGAGGTTTTGATAGGAATTGAGTTAAATTTATCAAGTTAGAGAGAATCAAATATATTTAAACATGGCATGACTTTCTATTTTTTAGACCCTCTTTGATTTCTCTCATCAGTCTTTCATACTTTTAAGCATATAGATCCTGTATGTGTTTTAGGAGATTTGTATCTAAGTATTTGATTTTCTTAGCTATTGCAAGTCGATATCGGTTTTTTTACGTTTTGGTTTCCAATTTTTATTGCTAGTATATAGATATAGGATTGATTTTTAATGTGTTGATCTTAAGTTTTGCAATCTTGCTAAACTCAGTGCTAGATGATGTTTTGCATGTGTACATGAATTTTTTGGGAGTATCTCTGAACAGAGACATTTTTTTTTATAAAGAGAAACCATTTTATTCTCTTTCTTTTTTTTTTATGATAGTCACACAGAGAGGGAGAGAGACAGGCAGAGACACAGGCAGAGGGAGAAGCAGGCTCCATGCACCAGGAGCCCGATGTGGGATTCGATTCCGGGTCTCCAGGATCACGCCCTGGGCCAAAGGCAGGCGCTAAACCACTGCGCCACCCAGGGATCCCTGACTTTTATTTCTTTATTCTAAAACCATAAATAGATGTGAATTTTGTCAGGTGCTTTTTATGCATCAATTGCTATAATAATCATGTGGGTTTTTTTTTTTCATGAAATGGTAAATGTGGGAATTATATTGATTGGTTTTCAAATAATGAACAATCCCTGCATTCCTTGGATAAATCCCATTTGGGCATGGTATATTTTTTTTACTATATTGTTGGATTTGATTTTCTAATATTCTGATGAGGATTTGAGTCTATGTTCATGTGAATTTGTTTTTTGTTTTTGTTTTTTTTTTAATTTTTTTTTATTTATTTATGATAGTCACAGAGAGAGAGAGAGAGGCAGAGACACAGGCAGAGGGAGAAGCAGGCTCCATGCACTGGGAGCCTGATGTGGGATTCGATCCCGGGTCTCCAGGATCACGCCCTGGGCCAAAGGCAGGCGCCAAACCGCTGCGCCACCCAGGGATCCCTGAATTTGTTTTTTATTTTCTTTTCTTGCGATGTCTTTTTTCTGGTTTGGGTATAATGCTATTCTAATAATGGACCAATCCTTTATTTTAAAAAGGATAAAACCTGAGAAATGACAAGGATTCTGCAAACATTCCAGAGAAGACAATTACTGGATTCTGAATCAGTACCATTTGCTGTGCTGTGTGAATTGGATATAATTTCTTTTATGTTTTGCTCCTGAATTCAAAATACAGATGGTAGTCATGTTATCTTCAGGGATAAGTGACTTCTGTAATCTTAATATCTCATTGCCAATTATTAAAGCTAGTTTTCCCTGCTGACATATTTTTAGTGATTGATGTAACAGATGTTTATATCTTTTTACAGCTGCACTACCAACCTGATCTCTTTTTCCCTTCTCTTTTGCAGTCAGACCTGGAACTGTACAAAATCTACTAGCCAGGTAAGCCCCGGTAAGCTCAGGTAAGCTCTGTAAAATTTATAACCACAGACAGTCCCTGACTCTATGATTTGACTGACTTACAACCTTTCAACTTTACGGTGATGCAAAAGCAATATTCAGTAGAAACTGTACTTTGAATTTTTATCTTTTCTAGGGCTAGCTAGAGACCTTACAATCTTCTCTCATGGTGCTGGGCACTAGCAGCCAGCCACAGCTCCTGGTCAGCCACGTGATCATGAAGGGTAAACAAGCCTTACACTTAAAACCATTCTGTGTCCATACAGCTATTCTTTTTCTCACTTTCAGTACGTTATTCACTAAATTACAAGAGATATTTGACACTTTGCTATAAAATAGGCTTATGTTAGATGATTGTGTCCAACTCTAGGTAATGTAAGTGTTCCAAGCATGTTTAAGGTAGGCTTGCCTAAGCTATGACATTCAGTGGTTTAGGTGTATTAAATGCATTTTCAACTTAGGTATTTTTGACTTATTATGGGTTTATTGAGACACGACCCCATCATTAGTGGAAGATGATCTATACATTGATTTCCTGAGGGCTTAGGGAGTTTCTGCTTCCTTCTCTCCAGAAAGATACAATAGTTCAGATAACCCCAGGCCTGGTAGCATGCATTTAGCTGAATATATTGCCCATCTAAGGGCTCATGATCACTGAGGTGAAGACCGGCCAGGTCATCAACATGAAAGTAGGTAAAGGGGCAACTTTCCACCATGCAGCCCCTCTCCAAGTGATGAAAGGAATAGATGAGAAGTCAGCTATTCATTTGTTTTAATTTTTTTAAAAACCACAATTCTTAATTTTTTCCTATTAAGTTGATAGTCTTAATGTGGATGGATATCTATGAAATAGTGTGGAAAATCAAATAAAAAACATAATAAAATAGTTGAGAAGATTCAGGCAGTGCTTTTTAAAAAAGATTTATTTATTTATTTGACAGAGAGAGAGTGAGCACAAGCTGAGGGAGCAGCAAGAAGAGGGAGAGGGAGAAGCAGGCTCCTCTCTGAGCAAGGAGCCCGATGCAGGGCTTGATCCCAGGACCCTGGAATCCTGACCTGAGCTGAAGGCAGACACCCAACCGACTGAGTCACCCGGGTGCCACCAGGTAGTGCTTTTTCTATACCAGGCATGGCTCTTGGCTCTAACCCTTTTACATATATGAGCTCATTTAGTTGTGACAAAACCACCAACAAGGTAGTAGGTATCATTATAATCTCAACTTTACTAGGTAGCTGTCACAAGAGGGGTTATAGAATAATATGAATAGCTTTTTAATGCAATAAAAAAGCCCACCTATGAAAATACAACAAATACAAAGCCCGGAGTGCTTGCATGCATAGGGAAAGAAGATTTTCATTTTTGTTGCACATTCATCTGTTTGCTTAGATTTCTTTTTACGAGTATACATTACTTTTATCATTTAAACTTACATGTTTAAAAATAAATAAATAAATAAATAAACTTACATGTTTAAGGGTGCCTGGATGGTTAAGCGTGTTAGGTGGCTGCCTTCGGCTCAGGTCATGATCCCAGCCCCACATCTGGCTCCTTACTCAGCAGGGAGTCTGCTTCTCTCTCTGCCCCTCACTCTGCTCATGCTCTCTCTCTCTCAAATAAATAAATAAAATCTTTTAAAAAACAAAATTATGTTTTTATTCAAATTGCTCATTTATTGCACTTATTGTCAAGTTTTTAGAAAATGAGATCACATAGGAATGAGAAAACAGGAATGACCTATAATCTTGCCTCAGAGAGGAAATAGCATTTTGGTGTTTATCTTTTCAGTTATCTTTTTCTTTGTATAAATACATGATTTGACATTCATCCAAACATTGGTTTGCACTTGAGAGATGATAGAAAATATATATCGGCCACTGCCCCCAGACCCCATCCCTGGCTCCTAAAACCCTTGTAATTTCCCATATGATGAGAGCCCTAGGAGCCACTGTCATTCTAGTAAAGTGACTACTGGTGAGCTCCTCCTCCTGGGTAGGGGCGGGTGCCTAGAAAGAGCAAGCCATGATTGGAAGCTCAGAATTTTCAAGCTCTTCGAGAAAGTATGGCTGAAAGTAGAGCTAATGATCGATCATACTCCTGTGGTAAAAAGTTCATCAATTCCCACAAGTACGGACTCAGAAAGCTTTCAGGTTGATGAACACATGAAGATGGCAGGGAGAACGGCCCTCGGAGAAAGCATGGAAGAGTTCCATGTGCCTTCCCACATACCTCGCCCTGGGCATCTCTTCCATCTGGGTGTTCCTTTTATAAGAAACTGGCAAATACAAGTCAGTGTTTCTCTGAGTTCTGTGAACAGCTCAAACCCAAGGAGGGGTCATTGGAATCTCTGGTCCACAGCTGCCTGGTCAGAAGCACAAGTGACAGCCTAAGCATGCAGCTGGCATCTGAAGTGGGGCTGGGGGCGGTGGGGGTTTCAGTGTTGTGGGGCTGAGCCCTTAACATGTGGGATTTGACGCTGTCTCCTGGTAGATGGTGGTGGGATTGGGTTGAACTGTGGGAACCCGGCTGGTGTGGCAAGGAGTCATTTATTGTGGTGAAAAACCTCTACACATTTGGTGACCAGAAACAAAATATTCTGTGTAAAAGTAGAGAAGACACTCAGGAGAGACACACAGTGGGCAGGAGCTGGGTTTTCACCATTCATGGGTGGAAAACTGAGTCTCTCTCCACCTACAACACCGTAATGTTGTTTTAAAAGCTGCCATTTTCAGCTAGCAATTTTATCATGAGCATCTTTCCAAGTCATTAAGCATTCTTGCATGATATGGCCTTGACCATATTTTTGGTACCCTAATGCTGTACTTTTCTTTTGCTGTTGGAAGTAGGAAGGGGTGATTAATTGGACATTTAATGTGATGGGATAATGTGATTGAGAAATAAGCTATATGTGGTTTTCTCGGCCATAGACTCTTCAGGAAAGAATGTGAAGTATTTTCCCCACATCCTCCCAGAAGGGTGGCCAGAGCTTCCAGTCCTGAAGGTCAAGGGGAAAGGAGATGGTTTTCCAATGGGGGAGCAGAAGCCTTACCTGTGGGACAGTGACTTCCAGTACCTGAGAAGAAGGTGCGAGATCGCAGGTGTCCACAAGTAGAAGTTGTCCAGCTGGAACACATAGTCCCTGACCCCGCACCCTTCAGGTGGTGAAACCTGGTGTGGGATGGCTATGAGGAGGAAGCAGTATTCACAGACAGGAAGGACCAGCATTCAGCATGTATACAAGAAGCAGATGTAACTGTCACTATTTCCACTGGATAAGGACCAGCTGCCCTGTTTTACAAGATCAAAACTTTCGTTTGCTTGTTTGGGGATTTTTGTTTGGGGGTTTTTTGGTTTTGTTTTTAATCCAATGGACCAGGGGATGAGGACCTAATAATGATTTTAAACTTCTCACCAACTGTGGATGGGCCTTGGGATCAGATTGAAATAAACCTGGCAAAATAAAAAATATTGGCATTTCTTCCCCATCAAGTGTCACAGACCTATTCATTCCTCACTTATGCACCACAATATGAGAGACATTTGTGTGGCTAAATCTTCGTTCATCCTTGATCACTGGCTGTTCATTTCAAACATCTCTTGGCCTGGTAAGCAGTGGCAAAGTCTGCTTGGCCGGTCAGCTCCACGGATTAAGCTCTTTGGATTAAGAGACCAGAACTGGACAGGAGTAGGGGACCCTGGTTCCAGTCCTCTCTCTGTCATACTGTGCTTTCTAACTCCGAGCAAGTTCTTTTACCTCCCTGTGCCTCCATTTTCCAGTCTGTAAAGTTCTGTGGACCTATAAGTCCTTGCCTCTTGGAGTCCTCAGCCTGTAGAAGTCAAGACAACTCACCAGTAAACTAAATGACCTATCCATGGAAACCATAAGCAGCTCAGTGTTCTCCCATGTGCTCCAGTCAAACTAGATTATGGGCTGTGTTCCAGAACATACTCTGAGTTTTATCCCTCCAGAGTTTTGCTCTTGCTGTTCCTCTAGAATGAGTGGCCATCCCTCCTGCCTGTGGAAAGGAAATCCGAGGGGCCCTTTTAAATTCAACAAGAAGGACTCTCCAGGAGGCCGCCCCCAAAGAAAGCCTCTTTCTTTCCTCTTCCTCTGGCCTCTTCTGCCTGTGACTACAGTCATCAGGGTACATTTGCAAGCTCCCTGAGGGCAGGGGCTGGGCCTCACTCCTCTCTGTGTCCCCCACAGGCCCCAGCCCAGGATGCTGCGAGTTAGGTACAGCCAAATGTTGTGGAACTAAAATTGGGACCTGCGCCTAGGCTTGGCTCAAGTTTCAGACTATTTCAGGCCCTGGAATGGGTGGGGCAATGAAAGGAGTGCTGGGGCAGCGAGATAAAAGGGCTGAGCGGGAATGTGGCCTGGGCTTCACTGCCTGGAAGGCCCTCTCTGCCTCCCTCCTCTCCCCACCACCCAAGCGGGAACAGGGAAACATTGTGTACTAGGGACTCTTCCATCAGGGCCCCATGGGTCCCTTAGAACCCTAGCCCCACCTACCCCTTTCCTGGGTCCCTGGGGCGGGGGGGGGGGGGGGGGGGGTCGAAGGCCCAAGCAGGTCTGCAGAAAATGGTTGGAAGGGCTGTGGAGACAGGTTACTGTCCAAGCTCCTGGTCTCCACTTGGGCCTCACTGTTGCTCTTGGTCTAAAATGTGGTGTTGACCCTTTGTCCGGGCTCTGTTTGGAGTGTGGAAGTGGCATGAGCTCATGTGAGAGGCCGAGGAGCCTTTCCTCACTGCTGCAGAATGGGACAAATGCTGAGGGTGGGGATGAGGGAGGTTAACTCTTTTCCTGGGGAAGAGTCCAGGCTCACAAAGCCTAAGGTGGAGCCCTCGGCCCTCAGAAGGCCGCCTGAGCAGAACTTCTGGGCATCACAGAGCAGAAGAGAGGCTGGCGAGATCACACAGAAGGCTGTGAGGGGCAGCGCTGGGAATCTAGGTCGGCTCTAGGAAGGCCTGGGAGGCTGAAATGGTTAAGGGTTTGTTGAAAAACAGGGAGAGTCCCTCCTCCAGGGGCCCAGCTGGCTGCAAAGCCAGGAGCAGAGGCTCCAAGGGTGATGCAATGGGGCCCGCCCTGCACATCAGAGAGGGTGAGGAAGGCGGGCTCCCACCCAGCAGCAGCCTCCAAAGAGACGGCTGACCACACTGCTCCCACTCCAACAAGCCAACGGCAGCGGGGCAGGGCCTTTGGGGCAAAAGGGGCAGGATCCGGGCCACCAGAGACTTAGGGAGCTGCAGCATCTGGCTCTCCCACTGCATCCAGCCCCAGTGCCCTTCCGGCCAAGGCAAATCCCTCTCTGAGCCCCCAACAGCAGATCTCATCAACCTGGCAAACCTCTTGTCTCTTCCAAATCTGAGACCACTTCCAGCGCTAGGGGCAGGTGGCTGGTGGCAGGTGGGGAGCCAGTGCCAAGTGAGAGGCGGAGCAGACAGGCAGTGCAGTCTCTGGTCCCAGCAAGCTGGCACTTCCGCCTCACCAGCCCACTCTCCATCGTCTTAGGACAGGATATATGCCAGGGAGACAGTATTCCAGAAACTTCTAAAAGACTCAGGACAAAGCCAAGGGTGGCTAAGTCGACGTGAACTCTGGAGTTGGATTGCCATCCTCCTCCCTGCCCTGGGGTCTGGCATGGTAAATGCAGTTCACTTCTCAAAAGGACTTTGCAAGGTGGGACACATGGAGCAAGCGAGGATGGAGGCCCCTCCATGGAAAGGTATGGGTGGATTTTGTGACAAAGTCCCACCATTGACTCTAAGCCCCATGAGGACAGGAACAATGTCTGGTTGACTGCAGGCTCCCTGGCATCTGGCACATACCCTGACACAAAGTGTGTGCTTAATAAATAACTGGCAAAGACCTGGGTGCAGGCTGATGCCCAAGGCCAGTTTCACAATTTCTGGAATCTGCTTTTTTGGTAAACTCCTTACCACTCTCTCTCTCTCTCTCTCTCTCTCTTACAGGAAAGTACACAAAGTAGCACAAAGAACCAGCAAAACAAAACAGATTCCTTGAACATTGAACATTGTTTACAATTACTGGATGCTTGCTCAGCCTTAACTTTTATGGGCTGCAGTTTTGGAAAATACAAATTGAAGAAAGATACATCAGGCTCTGTGGCCCAACACAGAAGATAGCACTGGAGGAAGTCTGGAGGGGCTGCTGGATACACAGTAGCCAGACCCCAGGCTGGGCCAGGGCAGTGGCAGTTGCTCATGGCTGGGACAAGGACACTTCAACACTTCTCAAGGAGGTAGGATCCCAACATAAACAAGTACTCAGCACCAGCACGGACAACCTTCCCCAAAATGAGCAGGTTGCTGCTGCTCCTCCTCTTTCTGAGAAGCGGTGCACAGTGAAAATTCCAAATTCTCGACAATTACACCTTTCCCTCCAGATTTTTAGCTAGAGTCACCTTTTGGTAACTTCCATTTGTACAATACTTGTTCAAAGCTCTTTTGTATTTATTATTTTATTATATTGGATCATCACAAGCCCCAGAGGGAGAGCTATCCTCCTGTTTTGCCTGAAGAAACAGAAGCCCAGAAAGGCCCAGGATTCCAGCAGCCAAAATGGTAAGAGTTAAGACTTGCGGGGCCACATGTCCTTCTACCGGGCTTCCCTCCACACCACGCAGCTCCCCGCTGTGAGTCAGCCAGCAAGAGTTCCAAGCATGGGGCCTCACATCCCCCGTGGTGGAAAGGTGACTTCCCCTAGTTCCTATTTACAGCCTGGACCATTGGCCCCACTATTTACATTTTTGCTCCTTCTCTCCGGCAGGACCCGGGTGCCGTGACCCAACCTTGTCTGTTTTGCTTGAAAGCCTATCCCACTCTGACTCCTACTCTGACACACTCTTTATTCAGATTGCACTAAGTTGGAAACCAGGGGCCAGCGCTGGGAGCGCGATGAAGCCAACTTTCATGGCAAGATGATGGAGCACTTGGGAAATGCTGGCAAGAACAAGCATGTAAGCAATCTCTGTATGTGGTAATATGTGTTTTCAAAATATTGTAATCTGATCAAAGCAGAACACAAGGTGACATGCACCTACTGATCACAGGTATGTAAAAGCAAGCTTCTTCTGCAAATGGCCAAGAAAGAGAAGTGAACTTTGAGGCAAAGAGATTTTTATCTTCACAGGTTTTCCTTTCCTATAATGCTCAAAACTATAATAAATAATAAACATGATCATAAGAAGCAGAGGAGAAGGCCCCCAGGGGACTTCCATCTTCCCGCAAAGGGCTAGAGTTACAAGGCGGGGAGAGGACATGGGGACGGAAGGAGCTGAGTGGGAGGCAGGAGCCAGGCATGCTTGCGGAGCCAGTGCCTGAGATGCAGAGGTGGAGCTAGGAGCCTTGCCTTGGGGAGCCCTTTGGGGCCCGGAGAGCAATCTGGGAGTCCTGCTCCAGAGCCCCCTTCCTATCAATTACAATGTCAATGGTGCCTCCCAGAGTTGTGCAACATGGAGGGCCCGGGACAGAAAGAAGATGGGAGGCAATCCACCCAATGCAGAGCCACTGACTGAGCCTTGCTTCCTTGCTTCTGTTGTCATCCAAGATCTCCTGCAATTTTTCTGCACCTTTCATTTCGGCGGTCTAAAGAGAGGAGAGGCTAGCCTACAGAAGGTGAAAGGCCTCCAGGAGGAAGCTCACCCTGGCTGGGAGCCAGCCTGGCAGGGAGCAAGCAGGTGTGAAAGGTGCCAACCCAGGATCCCCTGGGACTCCGGGACAGTTCACTCCACAGACAAATCAAGCTCAACATGCCTGAAGCTGACTCCTTATCTCAGCAGCCCCTCTGCCCAGCCTTGCTTCTCCTCCCAGGTTCCTCATCCTGGTGGATGTCAGCACCATCTACCCACAGCTTGCCAGGCAGTGCAGGATCTGGCTCCACCTTCAGCTCTCACTCTGTTCCACTTTGCCCTGTGTGCCCCACCTGCACCGAAACACCTACAGTGCCCGTAATACACCAAGTCATTTCATTGCCCTGCCTCTTCTCATGCTATCCTTTCTCTACCTTGTCAAGCTGTTTATCTTACGTCAAGAGTCAGCCCAAGGAGCAGCTGCCTCTACAAAGCTTTTCCTGCTCATCCCCACCGCCACTCCCCCATATCCCCACCATCTGTCCCCTGGTAGAGATCAGTACGTCTTTTTTTTTTTTTTTTTTTTTTTTTATTTATGATAGTCACAGAGAGAGAGAGAGAGAGAGGCAGAGACATAGGCAGAGGGAGAAGCAGGCTCCATGCACCGGGAGCCTGACGTGGGATTCGATCCGGGGTCTCCAGGATCGCGCCCTGGGCCAAAGGCAGGCGCCAAACCGCTGCGCCACCCAGGGATCCCAGATCAGTACGTCTTTTGTCTCTGTAACCCCAATATCTAGTGCTGCTCCTGGCACATCTTCAACATTTGACGCATATTTTGTGAATTTAAAAAGATGAATGAGGGGCGCCTGTATGGCTCAGTTAGCTAAGCATCTGCCTTTGGCTCAGGTCATGATCCCAGAATCCGAGGACCCAAGTCTCGTGTTGGGCTCCCTGCTCCATGGGGAGCCTGCTTCTCCTCCTCCCTCTGCCTGCTGCTCCCCCTGCTTGTGTTCTCTCCCTCTCTCTCTGTCAAATAAATAAATAAAATATTTTTTAAAAAATGAATGAATGAATGTGGAGAGTCAATTTTTGGGAAGACAGAAGAGTGGATTTCATTAACAAGACCAAGCCTATGGGTGATACCCCAGTGCCACCACATTTCTGGGGACAGCATCTCCTAATTCATTTCTACCCTCAGGCTACTCTTTTCTAGAGTAGGGTCCCTTCTGGTCCCTAGGCTCTTTGACACCTTCCCTCCGCACACACAGCAGGTGTACCTGGCCTTGGGGCTCTATTCTTCTCAAACGTTGGCTCCTGGTCATTGTTCTTATCTGTGTATGGATGGTGCCGTTCAGGAGAAAGAGCCCTGACTCACCTACCTGACTTAGCTCAAAGGTGCTGAGTCAGATAGGTGGGTAGGCAGGTTGAGCACAGGTCATTTCTTGATATCCATGAGAGGCAACCCCCCTACCTGGGCCAAGTGGGACCATCTAGGAGGGAGAGGGTGCAGCATGCAACAGTTCTCACCCATGTTCTGTCATCATACTCTCTGGCTGGGTGAGTTCTTCGGGCCCTGGTCCACACATGGTGGGAGCAATAGCAGCCAACCATGTCCTCTGCAGCAGGCTGATTTCCAGGAAGGCCCTGGGCCCTGGGCCCTGGCCCGACATGAACCACATAGGTCTGCTGCTTTTTCCAGGCAGGGAGTACTATCACTCCTGCCTTCCATTCTAAGAACCCAGTTCCCCTAGCTCAGCCTCCCCTGCCTCCCCTTGGGCCAGGCACTCAGGTAAGTGGAGTCAGACCTGCTGGTCTCCTTCCTGGTTCAAACTGCAAGGGTATTGTTTCATCTCAGACCGACTCTGCCTTGAGCATCCTCAGCAGCAGCAACGGCCAATTCCATGAGTGAGGTGTTAGGGAAAACCTCTTACTTTGATTCAGGAGGAGTCAGAGTGGTGAACCTCCCTCTCACGGAGTCTCACAGTCTGATTGCTAGGACCCATGGCAAAATTTGGGCTCAGAGAGACAAAGCCCTCAGACAATGGGAATTTTAAAAATCAAATCCAGAGGACAGACACATCTACTTTTTTGTGTGCTTTTTGTTTTTTGTTGTTTTTTCTTTTTTTTAATAAGCTAGCCTAAGTCACATGCTTTCCTATTCTAGGGATATGAAGTTTTTACTTCTGTTCCAACTGGCTCTGCCTCTGTTCTCTGAGCAAGCACCTCTGATCCTTGGACACTGACAACATTTGGGCAAACTCATGGGCTGCAAGCTACTTTAGGCTGTAGGTCCAAAGACTCCTGGGTGGGCAAGTATGGTTCCTGGCCCCAGCTGAGAGATAAAGAGGAAGGTACCAGTGTGGTACCCATGTGAATGAATCTGGTATTCTGGTCCCCCTGCTCTCTGTCCCTTCTGATACAGGAATACCCCTGAGAGGGAAGTTGGGGACCTTTGAGTGAATCCCAACAGCGAAGATGAGGATCTGCAGAAGCATGCACCCCATTGGCCATTTCCAAAGCCCAATTCAAACACGTGGCCCCATGGGGTGGGGCGGTTGGAACATGGGCTTCTCTGACTAAGATTTCCGGGGCCCCAAGAGGCATGTATTTCACACCCTCCCCAATCTTGAACACAAACCAGTGAAAAAAGATGTCATTTCAAGGCACAGCTCTTTTCTTCAAAGAGCTGAGCCTGTCAGAGACCTGGTGGGCTTCTGGATATAAAGAGGTGGGCTTGGTGGAGCCCTTGAGAAAAGGGCACTGGGAGGACCTGAATTACTCATCACAGTAGAGAGGAATCTGGCTTCCCAGAGTCAGTCAAGGAGGAGAGAGGGAGGTGGAAGGATGGGAAGGGAGTAACAGTGGGGGTAACTGAGTGATGGGTAGCAAGGAGGATACGTGATGGAATGAGCACTGCGTGTTATGTACAATTGATGAATCACTGAACACTGCCTCTGAACCTAATAATACACTATATGTTAATTAACTGAATTAAGATAAAATTAAATTTAAAAAGGGAGTAACAGGAGGAAGCCACATTAGACAGCAGTGGGCTCGCGGAGCTTAGTGCGGTGGTGTGGCCAGGGAGAAACCCCAGGTGACAGGGTAGCCAAAATCACTTCTCAGAACATTTCAGAAATGTGACTTTAAATTGTTTGCCGTGTGATGTAATCTCTCCCCTGTGGCCCACAAACCTTCATTAAAGTTCTGCTACATGTTACGGCATTATTTTTGCAGTTGTTTTGGAATAGGGGTGGGAGCTGAAAGCAGACAGGGCTGTGTTCCGTATCTGAATTGACAGCAGGAACTGAAAAATGGCCACACCAGCGGGAAGGTGAATAAGACCTCAGATGAGGCAGAAAACTAGAGCCAGGGGCGACCACGGAGATCTAGGTCCCCCCGTAAGTCACAGAACTCTTGGGGAGGGCCCTGGACTTTCCACAGGACACAGGACGTGGGCACTCAGCCAAGGCCGCTTACGCCTCAAAGGACTCGCTACCCGGGCTGACAGCAGGCTCCAGGTGGGGTCGCCCGGCCCTGGGACGAGCTGCGGCCACCGCCCCGCAGAGGAGCCACGCAAGGGCGCCCTGGCGGGCCGGACCCTCGCGGACCCCGCCGGCCCGACGACGTCCCCGGGCGGGCCTTCCCCGGCAGGCGGCTGGCGGCTGGCGGCTGGCGGCTCCCGCAAGGTCGTGGGAAGGCCGAGGGCTGCGGCGGGCCCCGCGGCGCGCGGGGGGAGGGGCGGCGGCTCGGCGGCTCTGCGGCTCGGCCCCCGCACTCCCTGGCGCGGCTGCAGAACGTGTCGCGGGGGGCTCCGGGCTCCCCAGCAGCCCGCCCTCGCCCCTCTCCGGCCGAGCGGGGACCCGCAGCCCCAACTGCCCCCGCTCAAGTCCCCAGGCCTCCTGGCCCGGAACCACGCGCCGCTCACAGGGCGGATGCCGCCACCTGGCGGCGGAAACGTCCCGCTTCACTCTGGGAACCTGCGGGGCAGGAGGAAGAAGGCGGGGCTTCTGCCGCCGGTCCGGCGTGGTGACGTCAGGACGGGACGCCGCGGCCCCGCCCCGCTCGGGCTGCCAGTACTTGACGTGGCGTCACCGCCCTCTACCCTTACTTTGCGTGCGTGTCGGCGTGCGGCGGAGGTGGCGGCGCGGGCGGGCCGGAGCTCGGCGCTGCAGCCCCGGGCGCTCCTGCCGCCGCCGTCGCTGAGCGGCCGGTGCCGACTGCCGAGCGGGCGAGACCCCGGCCGCCGCAGCGTAGGCACGGCCGCGGCTGGGCGCGGGCCGGCGGGAGGGGGCGGGCGCGCGTCGGAGGGCGCCGCGCGGGGACGAGGCGGGCGGCGGGCGGGCGCCGCGCGGGGACGAGGCGGGGGCGGCGGGGCCGCGCGGGCCGGGCCGGCCGGGGGATGTCGATGCCTGACGCGATGCCGCTGCCCGGGGTCGGGGAGGAGCTGAAGCAGGCCAAGGAGATTGAGGACGCCGAGAAGTACTCTTTCATGGCCACCGTCACCAAGGCGCCCAAGAAGGTGCGGGGGCCCCGGTGGCGGCGGGGGCCTGGGCCGGGGCCTCGCGCGGGGGGGCGAGCGGGCGCCGGCCGGGCTGCAGGCGGCGCGGGGCCTCGGGCGGGGGGGGGGGATGCGGGGGGCAGTGCCCCGGGCCGCCCCGAGCCGCAGAGGCCGCCGCTGGCCCCACTTTCCTTTGTCCCTCGGCCCTGCTCCTCCGGGATCTTTATGAAACCCGAAAGGGCCGGGCCTTCAATCTGCGGCTGACTTTTCCCGGATGAAGGGCCAGGCGGGGGCGGGGGGCCGACTCGGCGGACCTCGTGACCTGCCCCCGGGAAGGCGCCGTGCAGACCCCCAGGTGAGCGGGGTAAGGCTGGCGGGGCTGCTGTGGGCAGATGTTTGGGACCCGGGCCGGCTTACCCGGCAGCTGCGTGCTCAGCTTGGAGGCAAGAGGGAAAAGACCTGAAGCCAGCTGTTTCACGCAGGCGAAAGCAGCGAGGGCAGTGTGGACTTGAAAGTATGATTTTCACCTTCCAGGGTCATCCAGTTGCTTCGGCATATGTGAGATACTAACGTTTGGAGGTTGGTGACAGCAGGCACCGCCATGAATACAGGTTGATTGTAGTCATGTGAATAGATCCCTTAGGCATCCCTTGAGAAAGGAGCCCGGGTGGGTTGGAGGGTGGGTGGCAAGGAACGATTGCTCATTCTTGACTGCACTTAACTGAGGCAGAACAACTTTAGGCTATTGTGCTGCGAGTTGAGCTCAAAGGACACCCTTCTGATTCTCTTGTCGTGAAAGATTAAGTAACGACCTTTTAGTCTTACCTAGCTCTCTGGTGGAATTGGGGTCCCAAGTGCTTTGTGAGCATTGGCTGCCAACCACATCTTGACTTTCCACATACCTGGCACCCAGGGAACAGTGGACCCGAGAACCTTTGCAAAGAGGTGACCTTTCTGAACCAGTGAGGAGCTGGATAAATATTGCCCTCCTGTAAAGACAGTGTTTCGTTCGAGGCTGTCTCTGCCTGCAGTGTTTGATGGGATGCAGCGCTTGTGTAAGCTAAGTAAAGCGAGGTTTGCAGGAAGAGTTACGGTCCTTGAGGTTCCTGAGACCTGAATTCGTTAAGCTGTCATCCTGGGAGCGATGACTTTGTTTTTAAAGGAGGATAATCTACCACTCCAGAAATCAAATGAAGGATTGAAAAGACAGGTCGCTGTTGTGTGCTGTAGCTCCGCTTTCCCACAAAATTAAGAAACTTATCAATAGAATGCATTAAAAAGGTAGTAGAAGATCTTCTGATTCTGTGGTGTCTGATTTGAGTGCTCTCGGTTCAGCTGACTGCTTTGTTGGGACAGTACCTGTAATCTGCACTATTTGGAGACACAGCTTTTCTAAGAATGCTTAAGGATAATAACCTATGAGGAGTTAGGGAAAAGCCCTGGTATCCTAATTCCCTGAACTCTTCCTCTCCCCATTAGACTGTCCTCTTTGTCTAGTTGCTTCAGGTATTAAGCGCCTTTATTCTTATTTGCCTTAATTTTATCCCATGCTGTTGCAATTGCCAAGACAGTTTGTATTGTAGATTGTAAACTGAATAAAGGCAGGTAATCTTGTTCACCAGTGTATGTATCGTGCCTAGCTCTACATCTAGGATCTAGTAGATTATTTATTTATTTATTTATTTATTTATTTATTTATTTTAAATTTTTATTTATTTATGATAGTCACACAGAGAGAGAGGCAGAGACACAGGCAGAGGGAGAAGTAGGCTCCATGCACCAGGAGTCCTACGTGGGACTCGATCCCGGGTCTTCAGGATCGCGCTCTGGGCCAAAGGCAGGCGCCAAACCGCTGCGCCACCCAGGGATCCCTCTAGTAGATATTTAAATATTAATTGCCCTCCTGGCTAACTAGTAATTGAGATGTCCATAGGACAACCTACCAGGAATAAATATTCCTTCTCCCCTATTCTTCCTAGGAGGAATATTGTTATGTGTATTATTGTCAAACCAAATAAAGATGATTTTAAAGACTCATTCCGTTAGCTGAAATGAGCATCTTCTGCCAGGATTGTGGGAAGACTGTCATAAGTTTCCATTTGTTGGTCAGTGTACCTACCCCCTTGTTTCTCTCTAATCTTGCTCTTAGCTCTGTTGTTTAGTATTTGCATAGCACTTTGTATTAAAGTGATTTATGATGACTAATTACTTTTTTTCCCCAGTGATGGTAAAAGGCATTTATTTAATGAGTTGACTGAGGACTAGTCAAGGTCACATAGCCAGTTCTAGGTGACCTGTTTTTTCAGAACAAGTGAATTGGACATTATGACTTAAGTCACTTATGTACCTCTGCCATGTGTGGATAATGTGAGAAAGCATGAGAAAAGAGAAAAAATGTAGCTTGGCTTTACTGAATGGTGTAAAAGGGCTCTTCAAAAGGTGCCGTCCTTAACCTGCGAGGATTCCAGCTTGGCTCTAGACCAAGTAATCCTTAGATCACTCCAAGCCCTGAGGCCTCTCAGGAAGTGAGGTGCCAGTCAGGCTATAGGTTACTCTAGGGTGACCTTGATAGTCTTTAGATCAGATTCCAGTGTAACTGGTGAAATTTTATTCACTTCGGGGAAGAGTTCATGTCCATCAATTAAAAGCATAGGTTAAGGTTCTTCAGCCATAATCATAACTTAGTTTTGTATGCCCCAGGGTCTGCCACAGTACCGTGAAGTTAACAGGACTTGTTGGTTTGATTCAAGGCTTGATCTATCTGTCAAGAACTCAACTAAATGGGTACCACCTTAAGCAAATGAGGTTCAGTTTCCTCATCTACCAAATAAGTGCTTTTTATTTGGGACAGGTGGAGATAAGCGCTTGTGAGGAGCTAAGATTGCAAAAGTGGTTTTGAGGAAGTCTATTAGTATACTTTAACTCTCTCTTTTTAGTGAGTATTTGAGATGGCTTATAACACAAGACACATATAGGTAGAAAGTCAAAACTATAGAAGGAAAGGAAAAAATATTATTAACCCTGAGGACTAAAACAGTTGATGAGGCTGATCATCACGTGCAGCTCCAAGCTTACTAGGAGCCAGAGGATAAAGGGAATCATCACATTAGCAGACATAGGAGATAATACATACCATTTCCTTGGGAAGACAGCCTTGGCTGTCACAAAGTTCTAAAGGAAATTTTCATGGGACAGTATTAACAGCTATAGTATGAGTCCCATGGTGAGGCTTGTTCACAACTGTTACGTTGATTTCAGATTGTATTGCCAGGAAAATTTGGATGAGGAAAGGCGTCCCTTAGTTGTAAGGGAGTGTACATTGTGCCACAACTAAGGAGGATCTTTGTTTGATGTTGGCAGCTACCAGTTAACCCAAATAAGTCTGCTAGTTCCCCATAATCACTGGGTATTTATCCTTCTTTCTGCTACTTTGTGTTGCAAGGATGATAGCTGTCTTTGGGTCTTTGGAAATTGACATTGTATCAAGGTTTTGTTTTGATTTTTTCCTAAGCGTAAACCCATATCTTCAGCTTGTTGATGAAACTTCCCTAAGATAGACTTATTTCTCTGGTAGGCCTATCAGAGCATTTGCTATTGTCTGTACTTCTGAACATTTATTGGGGGGAGACTGGGACTGGACGGACTTTCCAGAGTGATACGTTAGGCATTGAACCACTAAGATCTCTGTAGACTTTTACCACCAGCACAGTAGAGGAAAAGGGAAGACACAAAACAACTACTTTTGCTTGTAAGATATTCTTTATTTGAATAAGGCATATCAAAAGCGTTTGCTAGGACTTAGGACACCAAGTAGAGCCCTAGTGAGTACTCTTTAGCTGCTAACCTGTTGGGTGAAAGAAATGCAGGATAGGATGCTCCTCTTCTCATCGGGGCTATGTTATGGCTGATTCTTGGTGCAGTTTTACAGAATTTGCACCAGTACTTCTTAGATACACCGAGAAAAGGTTTGATAGGTGGATATTTGCTATCTTCTCTACATCATAAGCATCTCTTGATTCTCTTTAGAGCAACTACTATTTTAGTATCAGTCTTCAAACAAGTCAGAGGCATAAGAAGGTCTTGTTTGGATTTCTCCACAGATAGTGATTATCTCTTTTTCTTATTTGATTTGTTTAATCAGACATTAGTTTCCATATTACTTTGTTCTAACTTACTTTAGATGATTTTCTTTTAACAGAGAGGAATCTGTTGGTTTCCTAGATCTCTTGCTGGCAAGATTACACTTATGTATCTTTTATCAGGAGGGTATCCATTTGGATCCAGTGTGTGTTACCTGGTGTATTCCTGTAAAGTTATTTATGAAGGTATTTTGATACATAGAATCGGGTAGCTTTCTAGTTGCCTATGACTCTTCATAAATATACTGCAGTCTCAAGTACTTATGATCTGTAAACAAGCACTTTAATGCCTTCTTGGGGCCTTTATTTAAAGGAACTGGCCTGGGGATCCCTGGGTGGCGCAGCGGTTTAGCGCCTGCCTTTGGCCCAGGGCGCAATCCTGGAGACCCGGGATCGAATCCCACGTCGGGCTCCCGGTGCATGGAGCCTGCTTCTCCCTCTGCCTATGTCTCTGCCTCTCTCTCTCTCTCTCTCTCTCTCTCTGTGACTATCATAAAAAAATAAAATAAAATAAAGGAACTGGCCTGTAAAGGAGAATCATTTCTACTTACCAGTTTCTCAAGTTTGGGAATTTGAACATTAAAATTTTATAAAGAAGGGCTACCTTTATTATACTGAGTAGAATAATTCCAAACACATTGTGTTGAGGTGGGTCAGAGCATCCTCATCAGATACGAAGAACAACACATTTGCATGGACCAGAGTTTATTCAGCCTGAAATCTAAGAATCCAAAGTGAAAACAGATTCACAAATTTTCCTTCTGACCTTTGTCAACGGTGTCAGTGTCCTGCATATGACAAGCAGTTAAAACTTCACATAGCGTTATGTTCACCTTTCTGTTACTCATTCAGGTAGTTCTCTTGCTATCCCACTGTTGCTTGGCTGTTATGTAAGGTCTCTTTAACTTCCCCCTTTTTGTTCCTAAAACCGAGGGAGAAGTACAATGTACGTTAAGCGCTTGATTTTTGGAATCAGGTTTACCTTCAGTCCCTACCATCTCATAACTGTGTGACTCTGGACAAGTGACTTAACCCCTGCAGCCTCCATTTTCTTGTCTATAAAATGAGGAATAATGGTAGTACTACAGGATTGTTGAGGGGATTAGCATTTAGTAAACTTACTAAATTTGCTTAACGCTTTGGTTCCTTTATAACCAGAGTGACCATATTTCTCATTTGCCTGGTACAGTTCTGCTTTAGACCTGTTATCCCAGCATGCTATTCAGTGACTGCTTCTGTAAACTCTGAATAGTACCATGGGTCATATGGAGTTTTGAAATAATCTTAAAGAGCCAAAACAAAGATGATTCTATTGGAATGCTTTTTCAACAGGGAAAAATTTTTCCTTGAGAAAAATGTTATTTTACATAGGGCTTGCACCTACTGAACACTGAATTATTTGATTTCTAAGAGGTACACAGACAACAGGAGAACTTAGAGCTTGTGATAGAAATGGGATGTGGTATACCACCTGACCCCCCCGTCCCCCCCCCTCCCGTCCCCCACATCACACAGGGCACCTGTAAAAGGTGGGCTCCTTACAGACACTGGGCAGGCTGAATCCAGGAGTTTGTTTCCTCAAACTGCAGTCATCTGGGAGTCTTCCCAAACTAGAATCCTTGAA
This sequence comes from Canis aureus, assembly GCF_053574225.1. NCBI lineage: Eukaryota > Metazoa > Chordata > Mammalia > Carnivora > Canidae > Canis > Canis aureus. The sequence goes on from NC_135618.1 coordinate 35,658,888, forward strand.
TTGCATGAAACAAGTCCAAAGACCCTTTGGAAGTGTGATTTTATCTTCTTACATAATCATCTTCAGATCACATCCCTGTGTACTCCCAGCTCCCTCCCTCAGGTACTGTTTCTCTTTGCTCTAAACAGCCTGCTCCTAATTACATTTAACTGATTTTCTGCTGCAGAAATGTGTGGCCTTTGCTCCGAAGCAATTGCAGAACTAGGGTGGAACACCTATGCTTTTGTTTATACTCTGACTGGTTTCATTTTTTTCCTATCTCTGTTCAGTTTCTCTAAAGGATTCAGCCCGGTGCCTTAATCTCAGACTGAGTATAATGATTGGTGCTACTTAGTAATGTACAGTGGGGCTTAATCATTTACTACCCAAACGGGCCACAAAGTATAATGAACTACTGGTAAAAGGTTGTACTCGGAATCCTGTGGTGGAGACGAGCAAAAGACTTTGAAGAAACACAAATGTGGGACTGGCCCAGCATGCTCCTGCTTTCTTGCCATGGAAGTCCCAGGGCCTCAGCTGACATGCCTCTGTGATTAACCTGTAGAGCTTAATGGGCTGAAAATGTTCTCCTTGACCAGCCCAAACCAGTTCACTGCTAAAATGGACACCTCGTACTCCGTTGTGTGCTTGATTGAGGCTTAAACAGGAGGGGCTTGGGACTGCTTACTGTTCCATGCTTCTCATCTTGGACCTGCCTCAGGCTTACTTAGTTCTTTACAATCTGAAGAACTGCCCAGCTAGAGTAAGCCCTGTTGTATGTTTTTCTCTTCTTTCTTGAAGAGTGTGTGTACAGTGCCATCAGTGGAATCCCACTGAGCATGCTGTGTGCTCGAAGTGCCACGGAAAATGCTATTGGAATAGAAAATGGTAACGGAAAATGCTAATATGCTGATCTGCAGTGGTGTACAGCTCTGTGAGCTAGATGGTGAATTGGTGACTGACGGAGTGAGGGTTAAAGGCCTGGAGGAGATGAGTGTAAACCATGTTTCATTTTTATCTCCCAAATGAAGCTGTCCATTACCACTGTTTGAGTAATGTCAGGATTTTGGAAGTTCTGTTTTTAAGAAGTGTTTCCAACTCTTATGGTACTTATTAAAGTGAACCTTTGGTGCACAAGTTTCCATGGGCATAATGGGAATTACTTTATTCCCTTTCTCCAGGACTAGCCAGTACTACTTGACCTCAAGTTAAAATTTTTGGACTGTGACTAGTTTTCATTATGATCTTAGGATCCTGAAATCAGAAAAGAGACCTATCAGAAAAATAACTAGGACAGTGGTTCTGCTCTGCCCTTTTTGACCACCTCTTTCCTCAAAGGTCTTAAGAAAGATTTATTTGGGTTCTCGTGATGATTAGCTTTATTTTGGAGATGTAGAAAAGAGCTCTCCACCTTGAATTTTCAAAGTGCACACCTCATCTCTGTTTCTAATTTTAGAAGAGAGGAGTAAGTAGACAAGTGTGTGTGGAAGGTAGAAAACTAAAATAGGTTTCTCTTTTGCCAGTTAGAGGGAGGCTCCTGAGATACTCGCTGGTTCTTAATCTTTTGAGTCACAGATCCCTTTAAAAATCTTATGAAAATTATAGTTCTTTGGGAAAATCCAGGAACACAAAAGCTTTCATATACTTTTCAGAGGACTTGTGGTACTTACTGAAACTCACCCGTGGATCCTGGGTGAAAAACTCTGATTTAGAAGAGGAGGTCTTTATGCCATAGTATCTCTTCCCTTTACAGATCCAGAAACTGCTGAGATTGTTTCCAGCTTGCTGTTTGTCCTTGAAACAAAGCTGAGGTTGTTGGTGTCCTCTGTCATCCCCCTCTGTGAGATGCTCCTCACCTTCCCAAGAGACTCATTATCAATGCCGTGAGGGTTCAACTCAGGAACTTAGGCATATGAAACCAGCATTTCAGTCGCTTCTGGGGGTTCTTGTACTATCTCATGCCCTCTGCCCTTCAAATGAACTGTGGGTGCCTCTAAAGCTTCAGAGCTGATTCCCAGGAGTGTTTAGGGAATTCACGGGCTACACTATCAAAACTAAACAAAATAACTTGTTCCCTTGTATCTCTCAAAAATAGATTTGATTTCAGTGTAGTACCTCTCAAAACTTTTCAGGACTGACTTGATATCTGAATCTTAATTTTCACTTGGTTTCTGTAGATCAGGCAGGCATATTGAGGGCAAGGACCACATCTCACACATACAGATAGTATACAGTGCTTGGTGTATAAGTACTGTCAATAATTGTTTATTGAGTAAAAATATTGGGAGATGGTTATCGCTAGGAGAAAGTGGGTTGGACTCACTTGGTTGCTTTGGCCCGCTGTCCTCTTCAGTCGGCGAACGTGGTTTTTCTGATTCAGATCCCTCTCATGTGGGTAATAATGGAAATACCAAGAACTGCAGGTGAGAAATTGAGAAGAATTTCCAGCAGCTTTATAGATCCCTATATAATGCCAGAAATCGAAGATAAGGGAGAAGACTGTTGAGACACAAGGCCTCCAGCTTCTCAGCCCAGTAGCCAAGAACCACAGGGCAGTAGGCTAGCAGGTTAGGGGTATCCTTACATGTAGTGGGAAGGTAATGTGATGTCCCACCAAGTTTTAAACCCTTAGCATTAGTGACACTGTTCTAAGTTGAAAGTGGTACTCTGGTTTACACATGCTTTTGATTTAAGGAACAGAAGCTTACTCTTATGGTATTCGAGATTTGAGGGCCAGCAGTGAGTTGAACAGTTTCATTTTGGAATTTGTGTTGGAATCCTAAAAGTAATAAACAACAGCCCTGCCCTGCAATGCCAGGCAGACTTCTGATTCTTCTCATTTTGCAGCCCTAGCTGCCACTTCTGAACCAACGGCTGAGCTCCATGTTCAAAAGCTTCATATGCCCTTGTCTTTGAAATACACCTCTTTTAGAGTTACAGTCCTCTGGGAAGTGGGCCAATGCTTGTCCTAACCAGGAATCAGGCTCTAGTTGGCATTGAGGATTCTGTGTGTATTGTTTCCCTTAAGTATGTGACGTAAGCAGGATTCAGGGGAAAGGGAGACCCTCAGAATTCTGTAGTTTTGGAAGTAGAAAATAGGCACTTTGTAAAGATGGCAGATGTGTTCAGTTGTTCTGGTAACTAATTCAGTTTCCTGTGGGTGGCCAGGTAGTATCCTACTTCGAGTTTAGTACTTGAGTTTTGCATGCTCAGCTTCAGAGCACCAGACTTCTTAGGAAGCAAGACATGAAGATTCCCAATGTTCAGTTTGTATAGAGAGTAGCCCAGCTGGCTTGTCATGCTGGACTAGATGAATTGTGAATGTTAATTATACTGATCAATACAGTGGCCTTGGTAACAGACTTGTAGCTGCTGTAGAATCTGTTTACTTCAGGTTTATAACACAAAAGAGACCAAGCTGGTTGGGAACATGATGTTCTAAATGTAATAAGCTGTATTGTAAGTCCAGGGAAAAGGCACACTGGAGGCACTGACCCTATTGCACCCTTCCCTAGGATTTCCCAGAAGGAAACATTATTCTGTGGGTGGTTTCTGTCATTATTTGCCAGTTGAAAATGAGCTGAGGTTGGCAGAGGTATAGCTTTTGTGAGGTGGGGTATAGAATATTTATAACTCATAAGGATTAGACGTAGAGCACCCACGTTGGAAGGCATCTCATTCTTCTACCTAGTTGGTAATTAGGAGTGGAAAGTTGAGATTAGTTGCAACCCTTGCATTCAGAAGAAGGAACCCCTCCTATTTGAGGAATAGAGGGTTCAGAATTCTGCACATTCTTTTCTGACTCCACAGGGAGGGGATTAGCTAAACACTGGGCATGTTTGGAATGAGAGCACCTTGCCAATTTTTACTGATTTTTGGACCAAGCCATTATAAAAATACAGTCTCTCTTCCTATGACAAGCTCTTTGTCATGTTCTAAACCCTATAGATCCATTTGATGGATTGGCTGTACCTGACAGATGGAGTTGGTATTAAAAGGGCAGATTTTCTACTTTCTTTGCCTTGTTTTATCTCTGAACAAGACATGTCTAACCCGTTTGTTCCCTGTGTTGCCTTCAGTTGCTTTATCAGGAGCCTGGTAAACTCAGTGTGCTTATGTTTGCTTTTCAGATTCTGCTTAGATTGTCTTCAATGAGTACTTCTCATGGAGTGGAAGGAATGGAAGGAATCAGTCACCTAGGGAGCTTTTTCAAAACATTCATTTCAGGGCCCTAACCTAGATCTACTTAATCAGAATGGGGAAGGGTTGAGGTATACAGGGGCAGGGGGAATAGGATAGTATGTGCTTTTTGAAACAGCTTAAACTTGAAAGATCTCATATTTGGAACCACTCTTTTAGATTATCAGCAAGACTGGCCAAAATAGTTATGAAATCTGATATTGGGATGGTAATGTAGCTCCTACTTATCTTGGGTGACTTTGGCCATGAGGAAGAATCTTGTGTCCATGTGAGAGGACTGGAAATAGCTTATGGTTACTCTTCTTTCCAGAGTATTCAGAATAAACTGTGACCAGAAATCATGCAGCTCTGTGTCAGCTCAGGGTTGAGCTCTACTACTGTATCTGAGGACCTGTGCTGGGCACTTAGGATTCATCAGTGAACAAGACAAAGATCCATATCCTCTGGAGTTTACATTGTAAGGTCATTACTTTTGGGTCATGTAAGTCTAGTGTAGTGGTTCTTAACCATTTGGTTTTTGGAGCCCTACAGACCCGTGTTCATTTTCCAGAAAAATAAACACGCATGCACACATATTTTTGACAATTTACTTATAAGGGGAGTTGGCAGCCTGAAGCCCATCCATGAACCCCGGGCTAAAAACCTAGAATGCTTGCCTAGAATTGAAAATGTGGTGATTGGGATTAAGCCAGGCCATGATTAGGGTGTTTGGGACTATTGTCTCCTAGCCACACTGGATTATAGTTTATTCTATCTAGCTGAGGCCACTTGCAAAGAACTTAAGGATGTCTATAAATAAATAAATAAATAAATAAATAAATAAATAAATAAATAAAGCAATTGCAAGGAATTGCTAGGCATCCACTACACCAATAGCGTTTCTTGAGTCTGCACTCTTTGAATGATTTTGATTTTGTTGCCATTCCCGCCTCTGATTTCTGATTAGCTGGCCTTCTTGGATTCAGTAGATTAAAAATCAGGTCAGAAGATGAGAATTGCTTTAACATAATTTATATTATCAATTCCTGGACTAAAAGTGATAATAAAATTATAAAGATCATGAGAGGGCATTTTAGCAAAATTCTGGCTTCAAAACACAACCTTCCAGAAGGAATTGATGAAGGACTGAGAAAATAGACAAGGAGTGAAGACTGGAGAGAGATGAGAGGAAACAAAGGACAGAACTCAGACAGCTGATAAGCTGGCAAGCCAGATAGCCTTAAGCCAAAGGGAGTGGATTTGAGACCCGGGGGGGGGGGGGGGGGGGGGGGGGGGGAGCTGCGGGGGGGGGGGGGGCCGGGGGGGGGGGAGATATTCCTTTTTAGTCTTGAAGGGTCTGTCACTATTGCTTTATTATCAAACAGAACTCAGGATAAAAAGGGGAAGGCAGATAAGGCTTTGCTTCATGTATACCAATATTAATATGTCTCTATCCTTGGAAAAGTTGGTGTTTGACTTGAATGGCTAAACCCTGCCTCAGGATTAGTACCATGTATAACATATATTGCAGAAGCATGAATGAGATTTCATTTGGGACACTGGCAGAATTATGTAGAAGTGACATGGTCAGATTTAGAGGTTGGAGCACAGTGAGCACACAGAGTCCTGTGCCATTTCTCCCTTTACCTCCCTGGAATCTGATCTTCAGTGTAAATATGGATCAAGACGTCTTTAAGGGTGTTCTTTACAAGGAACTCTTGTTTCTCTGCCTGAGATCTAAGGGTCCAGACCCACACAGAGGGATTGCTGGAAAAGTTCAGGCCTTCTAGGCCAAACTGTTAGACACTAAGAGTCCATTAAAGAACAGAGCCCACAGTCCTCCCCAGAGGAGCCTGGAGGCTCTAGATGATTCCCGTTGTAACTGCTCCAGTTGTTCAGCATATGGAAAAACTGTTCTGCTGTGAAACCTTCCAACCTGCTGTTATGTTAGTACAAGGACATCTCATTGTTTGCTCAGTGATGCATTAAAGCCAAAGCTCCCTAATCTAGGGGAATATAATCACACCACCAATTATATTTATTTTCTATTTTTAAAGAAGCCCTTTGAATGATCAAAGGGATTTCAGACCTCACTTCCTGGGACTGTTTATTTTAAGATTTTATTCAGCTTATAAGCTACATAGTTAAAACTTGCTGTTCGGTTTTTGGAAAAACTCTCCTAGAAACCATATAACTAGAATGTTTTCTTCATTAAATGAGTAGTTTAAATAAATATCTAGTGTGGATATGGAATCAAAATTCAATCAGCATATGTTGTTTAAATACTTCAATAAAATTGATAACATTATAAGAACTTTTCGTTGTAGTAAAGTCAGAGAACTTGTTTTGTATTGGATAAATGTGACTTTGTAAGATCTCAGACATATTGTAAGATGTAAGGTGACTTGGAGTAGATACTGTTTGAGTACCACACCATAGAGGAGAAAGGAACTTAGTGGAGTTTTCCGTTTAAGGGTGTGTACTCTGAGAGATCACAAGTGGGGGTGGGGGAAGGGAGGATAGAGGGAGAAGCGGACTCCCCGCCGACCAGGGAGCCAGATGCACAGTAGTGGACTCTGGGATCATGACCTGAGCTGGAAGGCAGAAGTTTAACTGACTGAGCCATCCAAGCACCCTCTGTTGCACGTTTTAAAGTATGGTCATTTCTTATGAAAATAATCAGCAGGTTTCCCAAATGATGAAAAAAAAGTTATTGGTTGGTTTTAACCGTGCCAGATTGAATACCTTCTTGTATAAATAAACATAGTTGGAGCTTCTAAATTACTTTTGATATCTACAAGACATTCTGGGGTCATTTCCCTCATCCTAGTGGTCAGGGTTAGATTGCCTGTGTGTTCTTCTCCTCTCCAGTCTGTCTCCAGAAGACAGTAGACATATATGCCAAAATGGAGCTTTTTGCTTCCACAATGTTTGGGCTCTTATACTTTGTCCTCACCCTTTCTAAGTCCAAGGAACCCTACCCTTCAAAGATAATAAATTGGCAACTTTAAAATATTACATTTCTTTTCATCATTTCACTTCTCCTAAAATCAAAGTAGATTTTGGAAAAAAGAATTCTTTTTCTTCCCTAGAGCCTCACCAAGTGTTCATCTGGAAGCGGAGAAAGCTTCAGTGCAATTGGAGAGTATTCTGTAACTGTCTTCTTGAAAATAAAGGGGAGAGCTACTGTTTCCTCTAGCCTATTCCAAAAGAAGGGTAATAGTACTAGACTTGTAGGGATTATTTTTCTCCCTTGTATTTTCCTTTAAAAAAAACAAAACTCCGTATTGTTAGCAAATTTTGCCTTCAGCAAGTCACTTAATCCTCACTCCTGTTTCTTTCCTCAGAGCAGAGTAAATCCTGCACTCAAAAGATTATAAAATTTTTTGAAAATACATATCCTCAGTAAGGAAATCATATCTTCAGGCCACTTATGTTGAAGCAGATTGCTTAAACTAGAATATCATAGAAATCTAGGCATTCAGAACCTTGGTTTTTACAGTACCAGTAAGTGTAGATTTCAAATTTATAATCAGCTTTTTTTTAAAATTTTTATTTATTTATGATAGTCACAGAGAGAGAGAGAGAGAGAGGCAGAGACACAGGGAGAGGGAGAAGCAGGCTCCATGCACCGGGAGCCTGATGTGGGATTCGATCCCGGGTCTCCAGGATCGCGCCCTGGGCCAAAGACAGGCGCTAAACCGCTGCACCACCCAGGGATCCCTATAATCAGCTTTAAGTAAAAGTCCTGATGTAATGCTGGCAGGTGTTTTCCCTTGTTTGTACACCAGAACTTAAAAATAGTTTGAAAAATACTGAGATCAGTGATGTCTGGCATTGTTATTTATTGATAAAATTGCTGAATAACTCTTCCTATACCAAATTTGATTTTGACTTTTGGTTTTCAGTACAATGTAAAAGCAAGAGATCTTTATCCTTGTGCATCTATCCACTTTACTCGTTAGAAAATGTTCGGAAAGTTATAGGTCAGGAAAACCACATTTTTGTATTCTTGTCTGGGAAATAGAGTGAGGGGATTGTACTGTATTCCCTCTGGAGCAATAGGTAGTTTGGGTATTTTGGTTTTTTGTTTTGTTTTGAGTGTGAGAAAGCACATGGGTGAGGGGAGGAAGTGAGAGAATCTTAAGCAGGCACCATGCTCAGCACAGAATGAATGCAAGGCTTGATCTCAAGACCCAGAGATCATGACCAGAGCCAAAATCAAGAGTTGGACACTTAACCAACTGAACCACCCAGGCACCCAGGTAGTTTTTATTTTTAAATAGCCCCAAAGGCATTGCAGCCAATAATTCCTTTCAACCAGCTTCTTTCTTTTACAGGATATCTAAGGTCATGATTTCATACTGAGACTCATCTAAAATTGAACATAAACATCTCAAGTTAGAAAGTCAGGAAGAGATGGCAAATACTACCTCTCTAGAATGAAAAATACAGTTAATACAGTTACAGTTTTTTATGTGATTGTCAGATTCTTGTCCTTGTATTATGTCTCTAGTCTCCTAGAAGTTTAATATTTTGGGTTTTGTTAAAAGCTATGGAAACTAAAGCTACCTGCAGCTGATCTTTTTTTTTTTTCTTGCAGCTGATCTTTAAAGTGATTTTACTTTGTTTTTTTTTAAAATTGAAACTATTCCACCTATCTACAGAGTGGATTCTGAAAGATCCCATTGACCTACCTACATTTGGTTACAATACCTGTTACTACATAGTTACTGTTTAGTATTAGGTCTTTAAAGTCAATTTTTAAAAATTTAATATTGAGTTTTGATGTCTTCTTCCTCCCTGGAGCCCATACTTTATGGGAAGCAGTGGATGGTAACTAAAAAAACATATACGGTTTCTGTCTTAGTAAACTTTGTTGGGTGTTAGCCTAGGGTTTAGAAAGCACACCTAGCTAAACTCAGAGCTGCATGTAGTTCTTTTGCCATAAACTATTTGGCAAGGATTTTCATGTCTTTGACCTCCCAATTGGATATAGGCTTCCCAAATGCTGCTCTAACAAGTGGGATTCACTCAAGCCAATACTTGCATAGAGGGTTTGAATTTGTAAAATGTAAATTGGCTTTCAACTTCATTTTTAAGCTAAACTTCCAGATCACAGCGCGAATTGTTTTTATACATCTCCAATCTTGTTCCTTCTTGGCAGACTAAGAAATGATACAGATGGCATTTACTCAATCTGTGTGGCCACCTTCCAAAATGTCAGAAACTCCCATCTTCCTTCTAGACCTGTCCATTGATCCATTGCTTGTTTTCGCTGTTTTTTTTTTCCTTATAAAGAACATCCCAGCCTACCTTGCAGTGAGGTTTGCTGGTTTGATTTCTTGTGAGCTTTATTTAAAGTCAAGATTGGCTTAGAGAGGCTGCAAATTAAGGCTAATAACTTTTTATTAAAAGCATAATAAGGTGAACAGTAGTAACCTGGCTCAGTCTTTCCCAGAATTTAAGAATTACTGATTCTTATACTCTGAACCAATACAAAGTGATTCCTAAGGCGGGGTGGGGTGGGGTGTGCAGATTATTTTAGCATTCTACCTTTTGAGTAAGAAAAGGAAAATAAGAGTATAAAGAAAAAAACACAAAGCAAGTATATACTTACTTTTTTCCTACCTTCAGAAATAAATATAAACCAGCCACTGACGATAATAGGGAGAGCAGGGGGTTAGAAATGGCAGTGAGACTTCTCTGAATATACCTTTAAAACTTCTGAGATGTGTGTTTCATATGTCAAAAAATTAAAGAGTAAAAAAGGAAACCTTAAAATCGCTTGTTATCAGAAACATAGGAACCTAAACTAACTACATATGGAATTGATTATTTAATCACCCAGAAAACCATACTTCAGCTACACATCCTTTGTGAGAGATTTTTCAAAAAGAACTTCAGTGAAATATTGACACCTCACTATGTATTGTTAGTATTACTCTTAAAATTTTGAAGTTGTTGTAGCGGTATTATAGAATAAAACAAGAGTATCATTGCTGTTAGAGACCAAGATTTGTCAACTTAGAAGAAAAGAAATACAAGTAGGAAAATTAAAAGTTTAAAAAAAAGTAATGGTAAATTTGAAATGGAAATATCAAAATAAACTGAGTAAACAAAAAGATTTCTCTATTCCGTGAAAGAACTTAATACACTGACACCTCTAATAACAATTAGCACATTTTGTACTCAGATGTTATTTTCTAAATAACATTCCCCACTAAAAGAAATCAGAGCTCCTTGGAGAAATGGCTGATTCTAGGTCTGAAGCAGAGAAAAAATTAGGTGAGCCTGGTGTATCTTCTTATGCCAGAAAGGAAGGAAGTGCTAAAACAGAAGAGTCAGCTTGAAGGAGACTCCTGCTGGCCCAGTTGGGGACAATTGGAGCATTCAGTGTACCCGTTGTGTAATTGAGTGTAACAGATTGAATAAATAAAAATATGAATGACGAGTAAAGAAAAAAGTGAGAGGGAAAAGAAAAGCTTTTCTTTACAAAAGTAATGCTAGCTAATATATGTAGAAAGAATGATAGGGTAAAAAAAAAAAAAAACATGGTTCTGTAACACTCTCCCCCCAATATAATTGGTTCAGGCAAGGATTATGAACAGATGGTAAAGTCACTAGGGAACAGGATATTCACAGGCTGACAAATATCACCCTGCAATTTAACCTTTACTTGCAAAGGAGAAAATAGTGTCTCACTTTAACCCAAGGCTCAGCCTAGTGTCACTAATCATGGAACAGCCAGATATTACATGCCACCTAATACGATGCAAAGTAAAGTATACAATGTTATCTATGCAATATTCTTGCCAGAATTTTAATCTTTCTGATCAAACCTCAAAACTGAACTTCCAATTTACGGGAAAGAACTAATCTAAAAAAATCAAGAATATGGGAGATTCTGCAAGGCAACTCACCTGGACCCTTCCAGGAAAAGTCAGTATCATGGGGCGGGGGGCGAATAAGGGAGGGAGAGAACTGTTCTAGATTACCAGACACTGAAGGAACCTACCAACCAAATGCATTTAGTGAACCTTGATTCCATCCTGGGTTGGAAGAGTTGGGGAGTCATTTGGGTCTATATGCAAGACATTCTTTTTTTAAATTGCACAAGTATGATTAACATGGTGTTATGTTTCAGGTGTACAGTGTAATGATTCAACTATTCTGCACATTACTCAATGCTTGATGAATGCTTAATCTCCTTTTTTTTCCCATCCTCTCCAACCACCATCTCTCCTCTGGCAGCTACCAGTTTGTTCTCTGTACTGAAAAGTGTACCTTTTGTGTGTCTCTTTTTTTGTTTGTTTTTATAATTCCACATGCAAATGAAATTATATGGTATTTGTCTTTCTCTGACTTATTTCACTTAGCGTAATACCCTCTGGTTGCTGCAGATGGCAAGATTTCATTCTTTGTTATGGCCACATAATCCATCCTGCACATACCACATCTTCATGAAAGGTATTCTGGAGGTACTTGGAGAAGTTTGAATACAACTCAAATGATACAGGGTTATTAATATTCTTAGAAGTATGAGAAGATTATTGTGGTTCTGTAAGAGAATATCCTTATTCTTAGATGATTCATTCTGAAGAATTTATTGGTGAGTTTTCATGTTGGCAACGTTTTTTCTTTTTTGGCAGGACCACTTGAAAATACGCATATGTACATATGTATATATATACAGAGGAAGAAACCTAATGTGGAAAATGGAAGGATTCAGTGTAGTTGGAGGGTATACGGGTGTTCATTATACTATTCTTTTAAGGTGTTTACATGTAGAAAATGAAAGTAAAGTTGGGGAAATGGGACAGTGGGGGACAGAGTAAGTTGGAAGGGAACTTCAGTTTGTCATTGAAGTCATGGGTATGTTCCAGGAATCTTGATTTCTTCAGGCACCTGTACAAAAATTAATTAATTAAATAACCTAGGATTGATGATAATTGAATGGTAGGAGAAAAAGAATGACCAGTGTATTTTCATGTATTATTGGTGACAGACTGAAGAAGAGAGAAGTATGGACAGGCCACGCAGTTGGACAGGCAGATAGCTAAATAGACTTTGAAATATAACTGGGAATGTGTGTCTGTTAAAATTACAGTTTTCAAAAGATTAGGAAGCCCCTCCCTGTCCTACTTGTTGCCACTTTTTAACCTCTTGATTTTACCTCTAGTTGGCAGTTGGAGGGCCCCAGAGCACTCAGGAGCTAATAGCCAGTAAGGTATATTGTCTCATATGAAGAGTGGGGGCTGGGGGAGTCTGATAGGAGTGAAACCGCTCTTTGGCAGAGGTTTTCAAGCTTTATGTTCCTTCCTCACCAGTTAAGTGTTAGCCCTGGTGTTGCCTCACCCCTTCCTCCTACCAGCTTTGATGAAAGATCAAGTTAAGTCCCATTTTTGAAAGGAGCGTTTCTTCTGGAAGTGGATTCTAGCAGTGTGTGTGTGCACGCGCACGCGCATGTCATCCTGTTACCCTTGAGACACAGAGATGGGTGGAGTGGAGGAGGGAGATGTATGCTGTGATTAGTCAGCCGTCCCTCCCCTCCCCCCCAGAAGCTCAGGCCCCATCTGGGGAAACTGAGAATTTAAGAAACTTGAGACCGAGAAGGAGGACAGGGAGCAGCCAAGACCTGCTGAGTCTCAGAAGACTAGTTTGTGCACTAGGGAATGGAAGCAGTGACTGAAGGAGACTGTGGATTCGACTCTGTGGCCTGAGATTGATTCCCTTGAGATAAATTATTTTCTGGTGGTGTACCTGAGCAACGTGTTGGGAAGAGGATATCCTTCTTTGGGAAATTTCTTTTATCTAACTGAAGGTCTGAAAGATGCGCAGACTTACATAGTTCTTGTACCAAAAAGTTGGTGTTCATTGATCACTATTTTTTTGGATTCATCTGAAATGAAATCAGACTGATAAGTGGTAAGTATCAAGGAAAGGTCTTGGGCCGATTTAGTTTAGGGTGACAGCCATACCCTCTTCCTTTCCTCTGAGAAGAGAGCAGAGGAGAGTTGAATCTGTTGAAAAAGGAATATATTAGGCAGAAGATGTGAAAGAGGGATTAGAAAAGATGTAGGAATCCTGGAAGGTGTTGTAACATATTGCTTAGTAATTGACCTTGTTAAAATCTCTGATCGTCATCTTGTGCTCAGTTGCTAAGTATTAAGCTAAGAAATAACGCCAACCATTTCAAAACAGAAAAATCTGCACACACAGTATGCCAGAGGAGACAATGGGACAGATTATATAAATTTGGGAATATCTCAGAAAATCAGTCGTGTACCAGAAGAGGGGACACTGGCCCTTTAGATAACTCTTCAGCAGTTAAGACAGACCAATCCCTCTACTCATTTCTAAGCTATGCTTTCTTAATGATTTGTTTTCCTAATAATTGCTGTTTACCTTTGAGTCTAGTCCTTCACCCTTAGGAGGAAACCTTTCTGAAGAAATTAAAAGCTGCTAGATAGGTATGTGAAATCACAGGTCTGTAAATTGTCTAGCCCAACCTCTGATTTTTGGAGGCCTAAGCTAAACAGTATCCAGATAAGACTGTTAAGATCTATATCTTAACATCTATATCTTCCTTAAAAAGCAGTAAAATTCTTTGGCAACCATTTGTGTTATTATTACCCTGTCATCAGTCTAAATCTACAGATTGTAAGGGTCCATGTTTCCTTTCATAGTTCTTTCCTGGGATAGTGCTGGGTGCTTAGGTGGTGCCTCCCAAATGTGTTGACTAAAAGAGTATAATAGTCCATGAATATTATCCTGATCACCATCCCTTGGCCATAGTGTCATAATGGCATTCTGATGGCTTTCGACTCTCTTGGATTCTGGGGCTAGACAGCAAAATTGGGTGAGACCTGGGAAGGAAGTGTGGCTAAGCTACTTAACATCTGGGTAGATAGAACATGTGTTTGTGGAAGTAAACTTTTCAGCTTCTAATGGTAAATAATGTCAGTTGGGATAAATTGAACCAGTAACATATAACAGTTTTCCTTCCCTGGAGGTTCATAACTGTTTTGGATTGCCTGTGATCCCTTTTTCTGGATAAATTATCTACAGAAATTCTTTCAGCTCACTTTGTCACCAGACTTAACAATGAGGTGGTGGGTGCACCGTATCCCACGTCATTTCTTTGGCAAAGCTTCTCTTCATCATTTTCAGTGTCACATGGAAGACAGTCAACCATTATACCCACTGAGCCTTTTGAAGAGGTGCTCTAAAATAGCACATTAAATTGGCCTGATATTTAATTGAGTTTTTAAGACACAGCAAGTAGGCTTCTGTATTTGGATGTGCTATTTGGAGAATGGGTCAATCTGACCTTCTAACCTTTCTCAGATGTAATACTAGTTCAAGAATGAAAAACACTGGCATGCCTTGTTGTGGGTAAGGCTGGTTTATGGCGGGGGCGGGGGGTGAGTATTCAAACACAAAATAGTTCTTTAACATAGGACTTTTTGAACATCCAACTATCTTATCTTTTTCTCTCCCCCTTTTTCCCATCCTACATCCTATTTAGAACTAGCCTTCCTTACAGATAGAGCTTTGAAGAAACACTGAAGTGCACCAATTGAGATTTAATTATGATTGGAAGAAATGACCACAGGAAGTAATGTAAACAGAACAGCTTTGCAGCCATCTTTGGGTTTTGTTTTTACCTAAATGATCATATTTGCATAAATGCAGTGAATCCATCCCAATTTAGAGGGCTGTTACTGAGATCTGGTTTCACTGAGGGAAATCTTGTGATAATTGCTTTTGGCAACAGTGTCTTTGTTTATAACATGCAGGTGAACAGCACTTCAGGAGGTACTTTAAAAAGGATGGCGGGGATCCCTGGGTGGCGCAGCGGTTTAGCGCCTGCCTTTGGCCCAGGGCGTGATCCTGGAGTCCTGGGATCGAGTCCCATGTCGGGCTCCTGGCATGGAGCCTGCTTCTCCCTCCTGTGTCTCTGCCTCTCTCTGTGTCTATCATAAATAAATAAATCTTTAATATATATATATATTTTTTAAACTATATATTTATATATGTTCAGCATGCAGGTTGGGAGAAAAGACAAGGTCATCATGAATCTTTGTATAGCTGGACCACCCTATTTATATTTATAAGCAGTGAAAATGTCCAAGAGCTGTGAGAACAGACAGCTACCCATCCATGTCATGGCTTGAGTTAACATTCTGCCCACTTCAAATATGGACCAAATTCATTATTTGAGAGATGGGGCACTGCACTGATTAGTAAGCTGCTTGCAACACAGTCTAATATTTTTAGATGGGAAAGATTTTGCTAAGCTTTAGGCTACTGGTGAGCTGCATTAATACAAGGCGGGATTATGACTATTAAATCAGTTCTTAGGTGGCTGAAGAAACATTTCTGTCCTGCCACAGCTATCTCTCTCTCTCTCCTTTTATTTAAGAAACTGCAAATGTTACTGCATTTCCCTTCCCCACCCCTGCCACCACCAGGTAGGTGGTGTCTGGGAATATGCCCAGAGCCTTTTGAAAAAAGATGAACAAGGGAGGGAATCATCACAGTCAAGAGAGAAGACTAGCTTCCGACTAGACTGCCCATGCCAGGAACAAGGAGGCTGATGGAGGAAGGGCTGCCTCTAGAGAGTGGTAAAAGGCATGGATGGTCTCTTGACTATTTTTTCTGGCACCAAAAGAACTACATATTGGGTTGAAAGTCATTACCTTGGTCCTGGATTAATCTCTTCAGTAAAACTAGCTTTGCTGACTGTAGAAGTCATGTGAACATGCAGTGGGAAATCCTGTCCAGAAGGGCAGATGCTGACATGGAGCCACTTCAGGAGTGGGGTTTTTTATTTTGTTTCTTGTTTGTTCTAGATTATTTGAGAGTACTTGGGGAAAGAGGCAGAGGGAGAGAGAAACTTAAAGAGGCTCCTTGCTGAGCTCAGAGCCTGACACAGGGCTCGATCTCATAACCCTGAGATCAGGACCTGAGCCAAAACCAAGAGTCCGGTGCCTAACTGACTGAGCCACATAGGCACCCTCAAGTGTGGGGTTTGTTTGTTTTTCTGAAAGTCACTGTGCTTTTGGCATTTCAACTATTTAAGTTTTAGCACCTAAACTTTAAAAATTGCTTAGAAGATATAAAGATACTTGTCAATCAAGTTATGGTGTCATGTATGTTTAGACTGAGTCCCTTTTATTTGATTATTTTTCTGTGTTTCACATTTAAGCCTGATTCTTACATGGCTGGCAGATGCTACCCTAGCTGGAGGGTACATATGACAGAGGTGGGGGCTGTTCTGCAGCTATGACAAATGGGTAGTTTACTGTTCCTGGCTTAAGAGTGGCTATAACCATGTTGCTAGCATTATGGGGAGAAGATTTTAATCTGTAATAGCTTTTACACTTCCCAGAGATACCTGCTAAAGACTTAGCTTAATGGATTCTTCATGGGAACCTTTTCAGATTTAGTGAGATTGTGAGGAGAATCTCCATTCATAGTCTCAAACTGTTCTGTTTTTCAGGAGGCTGAAGTGTATTTTAAAGAAAGGGTTTTTCAGAGTTTAAAGAGTTCAAGAGGAAGATTTAAACCATTTAATGGAAGAAAGTGTTTTCATACACTTTAGAAGCATCCCTTAATTTGACTTGACTATAAATTATATTATTTGTGGGCAGCCCCGGTGACGCAGCGGTTTGGCGCCGCCTGCAGCCTGGGGTGTGATCCTGGAGACCCAGGATCGAGTCCCACATCGGGCTCCCTGCGTGGAGCCTGCTTCTCCCTCTGTCTGTGTCTCTGCCCCTCTCTCTCTGTGTCTATGAATGAATAAAATCTTAAAAAAAAAATTTTTTTAATTATGTTATTTGTAAGGAATTTACCATTTATTAAAGCCAATTTTCCAAGTATCCTTCAAACAGTTACCTAGTTCTGGTGTATTTCATTGAAAGAAGTTTGTAATGCAGAGTTTACCAAGTCATTTATTTTCTCCTTCCTTCAAATTAATTCTAATTAGTTGGATTTTACTGTGGAGTGCATACACTTTTTAAAATTTTGCTTTCTTTACTGTATTCCAGTATTTTACTGAATGTAGAAAGTTCTGGGCATACTGTACTGGCTTTGTGAAGTATAGGTATGATTGGGCTCTTGACTTGGCATCACCATCAAGTGCCCATCACCATCTCAAGACAGCTCCATGGTTTTTCAAACAACAAGACAGTTGCTAATTTCAGGATAAGAATACGCTGCAGATAATATTCTGAAAAAAAGAAAAAGCTCTATGAGTGTTTAAAATGTCTGTTTTTTGGTAGTGTTGGGAGGAAGGGCGAAGAGTTTAATGTGTCAAGGTTGTAAGAGGAAAGAAAACTTTATGGAATGTGAGAAGAAATATTTGTGAGATTTGGACAGATGCTGAAAGAAATTGAGTCTTAAGCACCACGCCCCAACAAATACACACACACATATAAATTCTTCATCAGAAAGAGACAGTAATTGGCATTTGGGGAGGAGTCAGCCAGGAGCCTCTGCCCACCCTCATTCTGGTAGGAGAGTTGCTAGGTTAATAGGAGCCATACAATAATATTGGGTTTTAGGGAAAGAAATGTATGGCCTTCAAAAATGGAACATTTCATAGAATTCTTGTTGTAAGTTTTCAACTGTTTGTCTTCTTCTTACAGCAAATCCAATTTGCTGATGACATGCAGGAGTTCACCAAATTCCCCACCAAGACAGGCCGGAGATCTTTGTCTCGCTCCATCTCCCAGTCCTCCACTGACAGCTACAGTTCAGGTAGGTACAAACTTCGAGTCCACTCTGATCTCTCTTCCCAGTTCCAAAGCCTTAAGCTAGTTCTCTACCCACTGCTCTTTACTTATCTAGAATCTGAAAGTTCCTCCTATCAGGACTTCCCATCTTTCTGCTGAACGCTGATAATTAGCAGTTGGGCAATTGGACATGTCCCCAACCAGGCTTGTAGCTGAGGAGGCTTTTGTCATCTGAGGACTCTCTTCCCCTGGCTGTCTCTGTGTGTGGTCTGTGGGCAGTGCCTGTTTGGTAGTATTGGGCCAGTTCCCATTCCCACGTTTCTCCGCCCACATCACAAATGGAGAAAATCAATTCTATCTTGGCTGACAGAACTGGCCTTGAAAAAGAGGTGTACTTTGGAAGCATAATTTCTCACTTTGTTGTTTAAGATATACACCACCACCTATCCTTTTCTTTCTTGGCTCCAAGACTGTTTAAGTGGTGACAATAAGAAGGAATATTTTGGCTCCTTTTATTCACTAGGTCATCCTTTATGTTGAAGTGTCCTCTTCTGTTCACCTCTGGAGTAGGAAAGGTTCAACTACTATAATGTGACTCCAGCTTGGTTTCTTTTTAGCTCTCCTCTCCTATCTTAACATAGGCTTTTTTTTAAGATTTTATTTATTTATTCATGAGAGACACAGAGAAAGACAGAGGGAGAAGCAGGCTCCATGCAGGGATCCCGATGTGGGACTTGATCCCGGGACTCCGGGATCAGGCCCTGGGCTGAAGGCAGACGTTCAACTGCTGAGCCACCCAGACATCCTTTTTTTTTTTTTTTTTTAATTTTGCCCTTCTCAACTTCAAAGTGAGTACTACTAGAAAGTTAATGTGGAAAAAAAGGATGTAGAATTTAGGATTTGAGTACTAGAGGAATAGACACTGGAAGATCCACAGGGGCCACTGATCTAACCTCCCCCCATTGTTCAAGTGAGGAAACATTGTTAAGAGATTAAGAGGCTTGCCCAAGGTCCTAGATTGCTGTTAGTTTTAGCAGAGATTTGCTGTCTCAGTAAGTGGCTTTGCCAGAATACTGTTTGTACAGTGTTATTAACATTAAGGACTGGGCTTGAGGGGAAAGGAATGTAAAACAACAAGTAAATGCATTTTAAAAAAAAGTGTCCTTTGCTCTGTGCCACTGATAACCCAGGGTAGATAAGATAGGCAAATAAGAGTAAATGGTGGTCTACAGGGTTAAGTATTGAAATAAATGAATATCCAGAGTCCCTGTGGGCATGTGTGCAAGAAAAGGTTCCCAAATATATTGGCTGTCATAAATGTGTCATGGAGTGACAGATACCAGAGTGGGGGTGATAAGCAGGCTGACTATAGCTAAAAGTGAATTGTGAAAAGCTGTTATAAGAGGAAGAAGGAAGGAGTGAGGGAAGAAAGCTTTAGTGAAGTCCTCAAAGATTTTGATGTCTGTGTATTAACAGGAGCCTATCAGAGCTTTTTTAAAAAAGCTTTGTGATCTAGTTAAATTGTCCCCATGGGAAAGAAACCTTGGAGAGTATTTGTGTTGGCTCTAGTGTGAGGAAGACAGCCAGGGAGACCTGATGCACGGGCAGAGACAGATCAAGAAATACTTGTCGATTCAGAGAGGAAGGAAGTGATTTGAGAGTCTCAGGGACTGATGATTATACGTCCTCCTGCATATGTCTAAAAGGACATTTTCAGCCTTTATATGAAGCTGCTTTTTTTACAGTTGAACATATTGAGTGATCTCAGGACTGGCAGAGCCAGAGCTACTCACCCACCTTTCAATTCGTTTCTTTCCATCTCTATTCCTTCAGCACAACCTTGTGTAAAATCCCTTGCAAGATTCTCTTAGCACTATCGTCCATATTAGTGGTTCTCAGAGTGTGTGGTCTTCAGAACAGCATCAACAGCACCTGGAGACTTGTTAGAAATGCTAGTTTTGGGGTCCCACCTGAGACCTACTGAGTGGGACTCTCTGGCGGTGGGGCCTGGCCATTTGCATTTTAACAGACCTTCCACATGATTCTGATGAATGCTTTAAATGCTTAAGTTTGAGAACAGGTATTCTCCAGAAATGGTGTTCCTTCCATGCCCTAAAGTATTCTTCCATTTTGGCCATGTCTGGTTCCAGTCCAGGTTGGGACCAAGCACCCTTGTTACCTGGGATCCCTCAATGCAGTGCAGGAGTGGGATCAGTAGCTTCCCATTACAGGCACTGATGGCACAGCATCATCAGGGTGGATGAAGGGGCCCCAACACTGAAAGATCCACAACAATTTCATTCATCTGTTAGACTCTGAAGTAGTAGAGCTGAGCGTGATATAAAAGGCAACTCCAATTCTGAGTTTGCTTAACTTAAATGAGAGTCTTTTGGGGGAGGGCGGTTTGTGGAGTTGGGGCCATTGAGGTTTTTCTATCCTTGTTTCTTTCTCTCCTGGCTCTAGCTGCATCATACACAGATAGCTCTGATGATGAGGTTTCCCCCCGAGAGAAACAGCAAACCAACTCCAAGGGCAGCAGCAATTTCTGTGTGAAGAACATCAAGCAGGCAGAATTTGGACGCCGGGAGATTGAGATTGCAGAGCAAGGTAAAGAAAGGGAGAGGGTGGGGGCCAGAATCAACCCACTTGTTGCTAGTCATCAGGATCCACAGACAACTTCACACTTGAAAGCTAACTTGAAAGTCACCTTGGACAATTCAGTATTCTAGACTCTTGTATGAGCAGATCTCTGTGTGTGCAGCTCGAGCCTCAGGGTACTTGTTCTTGGTCTCCTTGCTTCCTGTTCTCTGCACGTAGTGATTACACAAAATAGTTTCTGTTTTCCTCCCCCATGACACCATATTCGGAGAGCTCCTTATAGAGTTAGCGAGTCCCGGACCACTATGTGGTGGTTAGTTCTGCAGGATCCTACCATAGCTGCCAACCTCAGGGACCCACATTTCCCAGAAGCAGAAAATGTGGGAGGGTTTTCAGCTAAGGATGTGGTGACCTAGGGTCTCGCTGGTCTTTGGTCCCAAGCACCCTCTGCTGGAGCAAGAGTAAAAGTGACTGGCAGTTAAATCTTGATTTCCCCACCCTCTCTACTCCAAACAAGGTCTCTTTACTCTTGTGGCTTTCACACTGAAGGCATGCTCTGTACTGGGAGGAAGTACAGAAACCCAACAGACCAGCACAATGGGGTTAGGCAGCAAGTGCTCTTCTGCTGAGGGTGAAGTCTCCCTTCCTGGTTTGATGATTATATATAGGAGACCATTAGCCAATGCCATAACCACTTCCCTCTCCTCCCAAGTGAATGATGAGACTTCCCCTCCATTTTGACGAGATTTGAGAATTTACTTCATTCTCCATTCAGTCCTCTGTGTAGAAATCTAAAACGGTGGAGGAAGCAAGAAATTTCCAAGCGGTTGGATGGCAACTCCCCAACTGTCTGTCTGCTGTTGAAGCTGCCAGTCATGGAAATTTGCTTAGAGTTTTTCATCCGAATCTTTGATATCTCTACAGATGCAGACCACCCCTAGATGTTGCTGGGGCAGGAATTGATAATATTGCTAGTGCAGACCTAGCTCAAATCCTCTGTTCTTTCACAGACATGTCTGCTCTGATTTCACTCAGGAAACGTGCTCAGGGGGAGAAGCCCTTGGCTGGTGCTAAAATAGTGGGCTGTACACACATCACAGCCCAGACAGCGGTGAGTTTGTGGGGAGGAAAAAGAGGGACTTCTGATGAGGGGGAAGAAAGAAACTTTTTTTTACTTGCTTTTCCTTCCCTAGCTATCCAATTTCCAAATGCTTACGACTATTATGTGGGACCCCCTGTTACCCAGTAATGGGGTTTTCTACTCTGTGTGCACAGGTATAACCTATGTTTAACAAACTTGACTCAAGGAAATCTAGATCTGCAAAAATGTAATTGACTATCATGAAAATGTTCAGACTTTAGGACACATCTGTTGGGTAAAGTTAGATACCAGTATTCTGGGGATCCCTGGGTGGCGCAGCGGTTTGGCGCCCGCCTTTGGTCCAAGGCACGATCCTGGAGACCTGGGATCGAATCCCACGTCGGGCTTCCGGTGCATGGAGCCTGCTTCTCCCTCTGCCTATGTCTCTGCCTCTCTTTCTCTCTCTGTGTGACTAGAATAAAAAAAAAAAAAAAGATACCAGTATTCTATTTCACTGGCCCCACATTGTGACTTCCGGCGCACCAC
Source organism: Canis aureus (assembly GCF_053574225.1). Lineage (NCBI taxonomy): Eukaryota > Metazoa > Chordata > Mammalia > Carnivora > Canidae > Canis > Canis aureus. The sequence goes on from NC_135618.1 coordinate 35,681,013, forward strand.
TGGTCGCTACAGAGTTGCTGGGTCTTGTCCTCTTACATGTGCGCTTCTGTCTGGCCCTCCTCTTTCTCACCCTGTCTTCCTCTGTTATCTACGTAGGTGTTGATTGAGACACTCTGTGCCCTGGGGGCTCAGTGCCGCTGGTCTGCTTGCAACATCTACTCTACTCAGAATGAAGTGGCTGCGGCACTGGCTGAGGCTGGTAAGTTTAGCTTGTTTTCACCAATTCTGCCTCAGAATAATTATCTAAGTAGATTATTTTTTTAAATATTTTATTTATTTATTCATGAGAGACAGAAAGAGAGAGAGAGAGAGAGAGAGAGAGAGGCAGAGACACAGGCAGAGGGAGAAGCAGGCTCCACACAGGGAGCCTGATGCGGGACTCGATCCTGGGACTCCAAGATCATGCTCTGGGCTGAAGGCAGGCACTAAACCGCTGAGCCACCCAGGGATCCCCTAAGTAGATTATATACACACCAAAATTGTCTTCGGGGATCCCTGGGTGGCTCAGTGGTTGAGCGTCTGCCTTCAGTCCAGGGTGTGATCCTGGAGTCCTGGGATCGAGTCCCACGTCGGGCTCCCTTCATGGGGCCTGTTTCTCCCTCTGCCTATGTCTCTGCCTCTCTCTGTGTCTCTCATGAATGAATAAATAAAAATTTCTAAAAAAAAAAAAAAAATTGTCTTCATGGTTATATGTACGTCTAAGGGCTATAAAACCTAGAGGGTAATAAGAATATCACCAGGAAGAAAATGGGTAATAAACTGAAGGTCCATATCCCTGATGAAATATATGGCCATTAAAAATGACCTTTGAAAAGAATCTTAATTACGTGGGAGATGCTAATTCTAATGGTTAAGTGAACAAGGAAGAGTATCAGACTATATGAGGTACATGAGTTCAGCTGGTCTTTTTTTCACCAAAGGCTCATCACTTTTGAGGGACCACAAGTAAGAAGTGCCTTCTGTATTAGCAGTTTGGTTAGATAAGGTGGTGGTCAATACTGCACTGAAAATATATGGACCACTTGTAAGTTCAGTTTAGCTTACAATTTTTATTGTAAAAATGTTCATAAGAAAATCACCATGAAGTTTCTTGAAGGACTTATCATCTCCCTGGGATCCTCAGAGAGCAACTGTATAACTTTTATTTTTCTTGTTGTTCTTTTCTGGTGCTCATTGCAGAAAATGTAGGGGTTTTCAAAATAATAATAATCCTACACAGGAATAATATTTTTTTAAAGATTTTATTTATTTATTTATGAAAGACACAGAGAGAGAGGCAGGGACCCAGGCAGAGGGAGAAGCAGGCTCTTCACAGGGAGTCGGATGAGGGACTTGATCCTGGACCCCGGGATCACGACCTGAGCTGAAGGCAGACACTCAACCACTGAGCCACCCAGGGATCCCCACAGGGATAATATTTGATGCATTTTTCCTTTTTTCTCTTCATGTTTTACAGAGATGAGATAAATCTCTGTATACTTTTATAACATTTTCAGAAGTAGTTTTCCATTTCACTGAAAACTTTTTGAAAGCATCATTTATAATAATCATATGGCCACGTGATTTTACTTCACCGTTTTACTCATGTTGAACATTTAGGTTTCAAGATTCTTAGTAATATAAATAATGTTCTAATGAGCAACTTTATTTTAATTCCCATTTCCTTTTATCTCCTTAGGTTAGAGTTCCAAGTATAAAATTGGCCAAAGAGGGCAGCCCGGGTGGCTCAGTGGTTTAGCGCCGCCTTCAGCCCAGGGCCTGATCCTGGAGACCCAGGATCGAGTCCCATGTCGGGCTCCCTGCATGGAGCCTGCTTCTCCCTCTGCCTGTGTCCCTCTCTCCCTCTCTCTCTCTCTCTCTCTCATGAATAAATAAAATCTTTAAAAAAAAATAAAATTGGCCAAAGAGAATCACATTTTAAGGTTCCAAAAATGTCTTAAATTTGTTATTGATTGGAGAAATCAGCTGATTTGTTTCCATCCCTACAGGAGTTGCAGTGTTTGCTTGGAAGGGCGAGTCTGAAGATGACTTCTGGTGGTGTATTGACCGCTGTGTGAACATGGATGGTTGGCAAGCTAACATGGTAATGATGTATATTCATCCTACAATTTGACCATAGATTTGTTTCCTTTTTTCCCTCAAAGCATGGTTCCCTAAATATGTTTTGGTTGTGTTCTAATACACTTAACTTTGTTGCCAAAGTGTTGAACTTGATACCTATTCAGAATGGGTCTGAATACTGAATGGAAAGGTGGGGGAAGGGTAAGACGAAAGTGAACAGGTTGGCTCAAACACAGCAGAGTGAAATAGAAGTAATGTGGTACCTCTTTGCAGTGGAATTCTGGTTTCTTTCCTTCCTGCCCCAGCTCTCCTTTTGCATTCCACAGAGCCATAGATTACAAGACTCTAGACTAAAACGAGTCTGTGATTAGCCTAATACTCTTCACTATAGCCAAGAACAAACTTAGGAATCCTTTTAACCATTCTACACCAACAAATTTGACTGTGTTTCCATTGTCTAAACCTGCTCTAAGGAGATCTGAGGAGTGCTCTTCCAAAACATACAGGGCTCTCTTATTAGTACAGAAAGTGGGTTCAAAGTTCCCCCCAGCTCTAGCAGCCTGAATGCCCATAGAAGTCTTCTGGCTGTTCTATAGATCCTGGATGATGGGGGAGACTTAACCCACTGGGTTTATAAGAAGTATCCAAACGTGTTTAAGAAGATCCGAGGCATTGTGGAAGAGAGCGTGACTGGTGTTCACAGGTAACAGATTCTGGAGTAGCTGCCCTTGGGTCCTTGCCTCAGCAAACTCTCCTGGTCTCCATTAGGCCCGAGGGCTGTGTTTCAGACTTATAACTAAATGGGAGGATCTTCATTAGATAAAACTCCATTTTTACTTCTGAAGAATCCAGGAGATCCTAAAAGGAAGTGACCTCAGGCTCTAGTTCACACATTTTTCTTTCCCACTTATTCCACTGTGAGTCTCAACCAGTGTTGGGAGGTGTAGGGAATGGATATATCTGGAAAAACTGTATTCAATATGTATTATAATTTTATATTTGAAATACGAAAAAAAATCCTATTGTAAAACTATACTTATACCCACTACAAAAAGTAAAATTTGGCAAAATATTCTTGGCTTGTTGGAAAACCTCAAAGATATATCTCCGAAAAAGTGTTTCTCAGTTGGGGGCACATTGCACATGCTTGCACACGCACACATAGGGAACCAAAGCAGAGTCACTGATAATCTTTGTTTATCAGAAGTAGGCATGTTTTTGTTTAATTGAGAAAATGCTGGTCTAAGGAAATACTTCCCCTTTTATGGAAGAGAAGTGAATTTCTTCAGTTGAAAGGGTTTTTTTTTTTTTTTTTTTTTTTCCCTTCCAAGAAAAAGGGCGGGGGCAAAAGGGGAGAGAAAATGAAAAGAGGTGAGGGATGACAAGGAAATGCTCTTCTTTACTAATATCCTTGGGCAGTAAATACAGCTTGGGAGGTCAGCATGGCACTCGAAGAGAATTAGGCAGACTTTGTCATGTATTATGTTTTACCAGCTAACTTTGGTTTGTTTGTTTTTGTGGCTTCTTCTCCCTTTAGGCTGTATCAGCTCTCCAAAGCTGGGAAGCTCTGTGTTCCGGCCATGAATGTTAATGACTCTGTTACCAAACAGAAGTTTGATAACTTGTACTGCTGCCGAGAGTCCATTTTGGATGGGTAGGTTGAAATGTAGAGATATTCAAACTTAGAGGGGACAGGTTTGGGTTGGGTTGCAGTGTTAGTCTGATACCACTCCAGTCTTGTCCCGTGGTCTTCCTTTGGCATTAAAGGTTTGTTAGAGGGGTCCATTTCATTCTATGCCCAGCCAGCTTCCAGCTGGAGTTCTCCTGGGGCATTGCCTCACGCTTTTACTTTTGTGCAAAGGGACTGTGTTTGGGCTAATAATGTTTAAGTTGAGCCCTTATCTGTTTTCCACAGCCTGAAGAGGACCACAGATGTGATGTTTGGTGGGAAACAAGTGGTGGTGTGTGGCTATGGTGAGGTAAATAGTTGGGCCTCAGTGTGTCTTTTCATAGACTTACTAGAAATGTTGAGTGAAGGAGATTTGTGCCATCAGTGTGGTCACTGATATGGGGTTAAAATATACTTTGAGATAGTTATTGCAATAGCAAAAGTGCTTTATTCAGACTTATCAATACAGACATATAGATCAACTGAATTTTCAGATCTCACCACACTGTTTTATGGATTGGCATGTTGGCATCATCCGCCCCTCCCCCCATGATAAGTTACCTTTTATGAGACTTACTTTAAGTGAATATGTAGCATTTTAGCTGCACAAGTGACCTGGTATTGGGAGTGAAGGGTGGGATGCGAAAGTGGTATATAGATGATTCTCTCTAAACTAGAGTAGGTAAAGGAGATTTTATTGTCATCCATGACCCATGGAGTCTCTTGAGCTACTGGGCTATCCTGAGTTAGATGCATCTCAAAGGAGAGTTAATTAGGTTTTTCTGGAATAAGCTATGAGAGGTTACAATTGCTCTTCCTTGGTCTTGCTTTCCTAATGGTAACACTTATTTTATCTCCAGATTTCTTTTACTATCCCAAGCCCCGCCCTTGATATAAAATATGAATGTCCACTAAGTCCCCTTTCTAAGGGTCACAGCATAACCTGGATCTGTTTATGCTCTGCTTGGATTGGAGCATCCCTGCCAGGGCTCACTAGATAATTGGTGATTTCAGGGAGGTTATTCCCACCTCTCAAAGGGCCTACCTGCCCCAGTACCCATGCCTTAATGGACCTGACACCCCTACTTCTTTCTTATGCCATGCAGGTAGGAAAGGGCTGCTGTGCTGCTCTCAAGGCCCTTGGAGCAATTGTCTACATCACAGAAATTGACCCAATCTGTGCTCTGCAGGCTTGGTAAGAACAGAGTGGTAATACCATTAGATTCATCCCTGGTACTTTGTTGTTTCTGAGAGTTATTGATTATATTAACCATTCCTTGCAGAAATCTCTCAAAGGAAGAGAAAACTAGGAGGATGGCTCTGTTCCCTCCATTTTAACCCCAGGGCACTCCTAGAGCTTCCTGGCATTTTCCCTTCCTGAACAGAATCTCAGGGAATATGAAGAGGCCAGTGTGAAGTTTAGCACAGCTTGTCCCTTAGCCTTGTGAGGTGCACTGGACCTGACTTCAGAAGGGAATTTAGCAGTCTCATTTTGTGACCAGCTTCTATCCCACTGCCCCCTTGCTTTGCTCATCGTGTTCCTTCCTTTTCTTCCAGCATGGATGGGTTCAGGGTGGTAAAGCTAAATGAAGTCATCCGGCAAGTTGATGTCGTAATAACTTGCACGGGTAAGTATCAGTGCTTTAGTGTATGTGGAGGATTGGCCACTCTGAGGCCAAATCTTGAATGTGGTCTGCCTTTCACATAAAGTAGGTGAGACCTGGGCTCAGTGTAAAAGTCTCAGAACCAGAATAAGCTTTCAGAACCTTAACATGTTTTCCAGACCTAAGAGCCTTTTTCCCTGATGGCTATTTATACTGTTTAATCCTCAAACCAAATTACTGAGTCTACAGAGCTGTCACACAGTGTACACTTTCTTACAAAGGATACATGCCCTTGAATGCAGCAGACTTCTTTCCCATGCTCTAACTGGAAGCCAGTTGGTACCTTTGTTCCCCAGCATCTTTCTTTGGCTACTCTCCTTTACTCTTAGGAAATAAGAATGTAGTGACACGGGAGCATTTGGACCGCATGAAAAACAGTTGTATCGTATGCAATATGGGCCACTCCAACACGGAAATTGATGTGGTAAGGTTTCTCTCATTCATTTACTGCAAGGGCTCTTCTCCCTCTCTTCCATTATGACCACAAGTCAACTGTGCTGTCTTCCTTTCAGACCAGCCTGCGCACTCCAGAGCTGACATGGGAGCGAGTACGTTCTCAGGTGGACCACGTCATCTGGCCAGATGGCAAACGCGTCGTCCTCCTGGCAGAGGTACACACGCAGGAGGGCTTTGGCAGTGTAGCACCAGCAGTGTAATTAGATCCATGGCAGAGTCAGGGAGATGGGGAAAAAAGTATTAGGTCCCTGTCTCCCTCAACTCTGTCTTTGGATAGTGATATTTCTTAAATTTTTTGGTCCTTAAGATAGAACCACTCAAGAGGAAAAAAAAAAAACAAACAAACTACCTTTTACCATGTAACATACTGTTTCCTGACCACAGCGGATTCTTCAGCTTTTCATATTCAGATGGACTTACAGAAAAATAAGATAAAACCTAGAGTCCCAATCTGGAACTGTAATTCTTTCTCTACCAACTGACTGCTGTCCTGCATTTGCTTAACTTGTATGACACTGGAATCTGAGAGGGGGAGCACAATTCATCCCAGGCCTCTCTTACCTTTTCAGGGTCGTCTGCTCAATCTGAGCTGCTCCACAGTTCCCACCTTTGTCCTGTCCATCACAGCTACAACACAGGTACGTGACCCAATGCCGCCTTCTCCCACCCTGAGATTAATGGAACTGGGCCTGGGTCACAGTTCAATGAGTGTGTGCCCTGCTATGTTCTTTTCAACCTGTTTCAGGTCACAGGTGGTCAAGATAAGCTTGCTTTTTTTTTTTTTTTTTTTTTTAAGTTTTATTTATTTATTCACGAGAGACAGAGAGGCAGAAACATTGGCAGAGGGAGAAGCAGGCTCCCTGTGGGGAGCCAGATGTGGGACTCAATCCCAGGACCCCGAGATCATGCCCTCAGCCGAAGGAAGACACTCAAGCATTGAGCCACCCAGGTGCCCCACAATAGGCTTTCTCAAGTATAGAAGAGTCATCAGGCAGGCAGTCAGTGTTTGTGTCCTTTTGAGATGGCTATGTTAGTTGAGAATGTAGTGTTGCAGTTTAGTTGTATTTAGTCTGTTTTATTAGGAACCAAACAAAGACAGCAGATCCTCTTACGATGCATGGTGGTGTTTATTGCAGGGCAAGTCCTGGGTAGTACTACCATGGTATATCACTGTAGTACTTACCCCAAGACCCTGTTATATCTAGTTTTATTTTCATGTCCCTAAGAAGTGTTTTTGTGTCTTCTGACCCTCTTTTTCCCAATCTAGGCTTTGGCACTGATAGAACTCTATAATGCACCTGAGGGACGATACAAACAAGATGTATACCTGCTTCCTAAGAAAATGGGTGAGTGAGAAACAGTAGGAACCTGTATTGATTCCCCAGACTTTTGCATGGTTTAGTAAAATGATTATCATTGAAATTATTGGATTTAGAGTCAGAGTTCTAATCCACATCCTAGCATTTCATAGTTTCTGAACCTCAGGACAAGCTCTAATCTCCACAAGCTTCAGTTTCTTGAACTTCAGTTTCTTTATCAATAAAGTAAGAATGATATTTATATACACTGCAAAATTATAGTAAGAATTAACAGCTAATGAGTAAAAGTGCTTAGCACAATGGTTTAGGGTAGGTGCTCTTATTCTAAGTAGCCTCATGGAGTTCAGCAAACTTCCCACCACCAGTGACTACAGCCTGCAACCAAGATGAAAGAAACAGAAACAAATCTTGGTTTTATCATCCATCCTCTGTAAATATGCAACCTCCTGATACTCCAGGAGACAGCTGTGTTGTGTTCATGTGGCATAATACATCATCTCTGATTCTTTCCCTTCTTGAATAGTGGTACCCACCTCCCATCTATGATTGGTCAGCCCCGACCCCTTAATTAATTAGCTGAAAGACTTCTCCTTCTCATCTCCTCCAGTGGCTTTCCTCATATTTTTTTTTCCTTTAATTCATATTTATAAAAGTAAAGCCTGGGAAGTTTATCTATGGAAGAGTAATAAATTTGCACCAGCTGCCTTAGAAATCCATGATCCTAAGATTTGAGGCCTTTATGGATGTTATTCTAAATAAACCTTAATTTGACACAGAGGTCTTTTGAACTGCTGGTATCTATTTTGTTTCATAGTTTGATTGTAATTCAGTTAAGGAAGTTGTTGCAGGAAGGTGAGAGTATTACATAGCATGTTTACCTTGGGTAAAGCCAAAAACTTTGCCAGAGAAGGATGAGGAGGTAAGAGTCCACCCCATTTTGTCACGCTGACAAATGGCTTTCTTAAATGCATTCTGGATGTACAGAGAAAAGTTCCTGCCAGAAAGGCAACTTTGAGGGTTCTTTAAGCAAATACTTTGAGTTACAGATACTTTCAGAGTTACTCTATTCCTGTCCTCTTCAAAGAGCTTCGGATGAAAACAGGAGGAGGTTATGCCCTGGGAGGTAGATTAAAGTAAGAGTCTGCTCCCCTGCCACTGTGTTCTTCCTAGATGAGTACGTTGCCAGCTTGCACCTGCCATCATTTGATGCCCACCTGACAGAGCTGACAGATGACCAAGCAAAGTATCTGGGACTCAACAAAAATGGGCCATTCAAACCCAATTATTACAGGTAACTTGGGGAAAACAAGTGAGAAGCTCTTTTACCTAATATTAAACCAAGCATGCTAGCCAGCTTTCATAAGTGCTGTGGCTGATTTGAAGAGTATGAGAACTCTGCTCCAGACTAACAAGGTAGGCAGAGAAGTTGTAGTAGATGTTAGAGGAGTAAGGGTTTTCTAGAATTTTGAAGCTTGGGCCTCACCTCCAGAGATTGTAATACAGTTGGTCTAGCATGGGGCCTGGTGTTATTTTTTTAAAAGCTCCCTAGATAGTCAGGGTTGAAAGCTACTGGCTTATATTATCAGGGAGCAGGAAATGAAACCAGAGATGGCATTGTCAGAAGCCCTGTGGAAGCACAGGGAAGAAGAATCCATGGGGAATGGGTGTAGGGATCCCCAGCCGGGACCAGGGAGGGACCCTGGGGAGTGTCCTCTCTTTCTGATTTTTCCCTTGGCTCTCTCATGAGCCAAGTGCTAACCAACCAGTCTCTTTCTTTACAGATACTAATGGACCATATTATCAAGGACCAGTCCACATGAACCACACGACTCTTAAATCTTTTTTAAGATAACTTTTATTTTCTTCTTATTCCTTTCCTGTTGATTTTTTTCTATAATAATTTCATTTTTGTTTTTTTCATCTCATTGTCCCAAGTTCTGCAGACCACACAGGAACTTGCTTCATGGCTCTTTAGATGAAACTGAGGTTCAAGGTTCCTCACCCTAGTCACTAAAGAAGGATTTTACTCTCCCGGCCCAGAAAGGTGATTCTTTCTTTCCCATTTCTGGAGACTTTAGTCTTAATTGGGTACCTTATTAAGAGGAAGTGCTAAGGTACCTTCTGTGTTGAACAATCTGCAATGTCTAAATTGCCTTAAAAGAGCCCATTTCTTAGCTGCTGAAATCAGTGCTCTTTCACTTCATCAGAGGAGCAGGGATGGTACCCACCAGCCAGGTAGGTTAGATGTTAGGTGACGCACGTTCATTTCCCCAGGTGTTCCAAGGCCTGTTTCCTGTGTGAAGGTGGTGTGTCTGGTTCAGAGATGAGTATTGTTCAGATCCAGTTGGTCCACTTGGATTTAGTACAGCCCTTCCTCCACCCCCACCAGACCTTCTCATTTTTCAGGTCTTTAACCAGACTGCAGTCTATGAAGTTGAATTTTGTCCCCTAGCATCAATTTCCATCGTACAAAAAAAGAAAAAAAAAGTAAGAAAAATGTTTAGCGTTAACACTGAGGAACTGCTGGGTGATTAGTTGTTCACCAGTTTCTCCTTTGAACCTTCGGAGCTGAGCGTGCAGAGTTGAGTCTGCAGAATGCTGGCCTCCACCTCTGCGAAGTCCCTCTGTCTCTAGCCCGTAGTCTTATAGCATCAGTGAACTGGGGCCCCATACAGCTTGTGCTGAAGGCGAATTTCTTGAGCCATCGCTCAGCCTGAAACGCTGAGCTCTATCTTTAGGATTTATCCTTTAAGAGTAAATTTCTGGTCAGCTGTGCTTCTGCAACCTAAAATATTTAAAAGGAGGTAGATGTGGATGGGAGAAGGATAAATTGGGCCAGGGTGAGGGAAACGTAGTTCCGTGTAACTGGTCCGGGACTTGAGGCCCCTGCATAACGTTAGTGTTGCAGAAGTGGTGATCGACGCATGTCACAAAAAGTTTATGAACCAAGATCTTAAAGAGCAGTTTGTGCACAGAGAGGGTAATCAGTGTGTCCTGGCTCATGCTCAGAAAGAATCCCTCGAGAGGCCCTCAGAGATTGGAGAGGTGTATTCCCATGCCATGCACCCGGCTTACCAGCATCTCTGCATGGTCCGATGAGCTTTATGCTCATGAGCTTTATATAATTATCCAGGATTCAAAACCTTCAACTTGTTCTAGCTGATGATCCTTCCAAGTTGGGTCAGGCATTAGTGCTAGGTACGAACAATGTTCATTTCTCTGTTGCCATTGATCAGAGACAGACATTAAAAACAGTCATATAAGAAAGGAAAGCTTTCACTCTGCAGCCTTCTAGCAGAGTTTTGCCAAAACGTTTTTCCTTTTCCTCTCCTGGTTCTCCACTACCCAGGCCCTTCCCACTCCTTTTCAGTGTGACCATGCTTTCTTCTCTGTAGATGTTAACGGCCCAAGCCCTTTTTCCCAGGGCATTGAACCAGCCAATCAGAACACCCCATCCTTGAGGGGCAGTAACCTGGCCAATAGTGGTATCCATCGCATCAGCTCTGCTGGAGGCAAGGGGCCTAGGTCCTGCTGCCCTGTGGCCTGCCCCCTGCTCCCAATCTTTTATTGTGTCCATAGGAATAATAGGTAAGGGCTCCATCTCTGTCAAGCCATGTAACAAAGGACACTGTGGGAAAATCTCTGGCATCAGAGGGAGCGTGTGGAGAGCAACTCGGGAGGAACAAGTTTATTTTGTATTGAATGATTTTTAATGAATGCAATATTAATCCTTGCAGATGAGCAATAATCATTAAAGTCAATTAAAATGATAAGACCTTATTGGGATTGTGTGTCATTCTTGTTTAGACTTGTCATTAGAACTTCTTTTCTGGGGTGGGATGGGTCAGAGGCCAGTCAGCAGTCTCTAACAGAGATTAGCTGAGGACCTAATATGGAGAGGAGCAAGCTGGATGCAAAGTTCTTTGGGAATATCTTAAGTTGTGTTTGCCTGCTCTGTGCCAAAGCACTTGCATTTGAAACTCCTTCAAGAGTCAAATCTGCAAGGTGCCTGACTGGCTTGGTCGGTGGAGCATGCAATTCTTGATCTCGGGGTTGTGAGTTCGAGCTCTATGTTGGATGTGGCCAGGACTTAATAATAAAATCTCAAAAAAAAAGAAATGTTCAAATTTCAGGGCTCCTCGCTTGCATCGCCCCCCTTCTAGACCTATACCTAATTCTTTTCCTTAAAAAATGTCTTTAAGGCATCTGGTTGGCTCAGTTAAGTGGCTGACTCTTGGTTTCAGCTCAGGTCATGATCTCAGGGTCATGAGATCGAGCCCTGTGTCAGGCTCCATGTTTAGCTGGAAGTCTGCTTGGAACTAACTCTCCCTCTGCCCCTGCCCCTCTCCCCTGCTCACTTGTTCTCTCTCTCTCTAATCTTTTCTTTAAAAAAAGAATGTCTTCAAAATTAGGAAAGCATTAGCCCATCTCACACCTTTATCCAAATTTGGAGTTGTGTCTATGTCTTCTGATGTAACAATGTACCTATTAATACTCAAAAGTATTTTAAATTGGTCCCAGACAATGTTGACGGTGTCTATGCAGACTGGTAAAATTAGTATTTTTAATTCTGGGAGGCTTTATCCATGCACATAAATCCAAATTTAAGATAAACTTCAAATTGCCTAATTAGAGATTTAAACTTCTAACTACCCTGTGAGTCTCTTCGGTAACTTTTGAGATTATAAAAAGTTGCCTATTATGGTGGGAAAATATCTTGAAGTTAAATATTTGAATACAAAGTATTTAAATGAACTGTTGACCTTGTAGTTTCATAAAATTGATTCCTCGTTTTTTGTTTTGTTTTGTTTGTGCCAAGGCCTGTTTTAGATACTTGAGACATATATCAGTGAGAATCCGATTTCTTCCTTTGTGAAGTTTACATAAAATTCCAACAAGTCTCAGATTCCTCTTCCCCTTTTTCCTTTACCCACAATTCTGCAATTCAGTAGAGCAGAGCAAGCTAGGCATCCACATGGATTGGTAGGTTGGTATGTGGATGTGGAGCTGGGGGTAGGCCCCGTGCAGAGAGTCCATGTAAGTGGGATGAGGAGGGCAATGGGGTTGGATAAGAACAGGAACTTGATCAAATACGCAAAAATATTAAGGATAATGGAAGAGAAGGTGTTACAAATCGGAAAGGGGGAGAAGACCAGAATGAACTCTGGTGTTGTGTCTGAATAGGAGGTATTGCTGTGAATTCATGAATTTCAACATAAAGAAATACAGGAGCCTATATTCCATCCCCTAGCCCTGTCTACTAAATGAGGCTTGCAGCAGTCTCCTTCCGCCAGAGCAGTCACGCATCTACCATCCAGATTCAGGGACAACGTTCTCCACTTAAAGGAGTCAGGACTGTTTGAAGAAAGGGCTGATTACATGGCTGGGCGGGAAAAGTAAAAGATGAGCCAGAAAGAAAGGAAGTAGTCCAAAAGTGATGGGGGCATGTCAAAAGAACACAGAAGCTAGCTTTAAAGGGACTTCATAAAAATAATAATAATAAAGGGACTTCATGCTGGGCAAACCTGAGACAATCTGACATAAAAATAATGGCTTCTAAACCATTAAATAGAATAGGAAACTATGAGTTTATACTGATATGAATGAATGAATGAATGGTTAAATAAGGAATTGGCTATGTATACAGTTTCCAAGTACTTCCCTGTAAAATATTAAGTGCAATGGCAAAAGAGTATCTTAAAATGGAGAGGTTGGCAGACCGCCTTAACAGGATGAAAATCAGTAATAAGATTCTATATCCTCCACCCCTGGGATGCACTGAGAACACAGCATGCCTTCTGCGATATTCCTGCCAAAGATGCAAAACCCAAATGTAATCATGAGGAAACAACAGACAAATAATCGTTTTACAAAATTACTGGCCTATAGTCGGTCTTCACAAGTGCCAAGGTCACCAAAGTCAAAGAATGACCAAAGAACTGCAGAGACTAATACAACTAAATGAACTGAACTGGATCGTTTTGCTGTAAACATTACTGGGACAACTGGTGAAACCTGAAAGGAGGCAAGGACTAGGTGGTGGGAACATCAGTGTTAATTTTTTCTGAAGTTGATGGCTACAGTGTGTGTGTTTTTTTTTTTTAATTTTTTATTTATTTACGATAGTCACACAGAGAGAGAGAGAGAGAGAGGCAGAGACACAGGCAGAGGGAGAAGCAGGCTCCATGCACCGGGAGCCCGACGTGGGATTCGATCCCGGGTCTCCAGGATCGCACCCTGGGCCAAAGGCAGGCGCCAAACCGCTGTGCCACCCAGGGATCCCTACAGTGTGGTTCTGTAGGGTGTCCTTGCCTGGAGGAAATCAATACCCAAGTATTAGGGGGTAATGGGTCATCAGGTCAATGACTCCCTCTCAGATGGACTAGGAAAAGATTATTTGTAACATACTTGCTACTTTTTTGAAAGCTTTATTGTAAAATTGAATTTTAATGAGAAATCAAAGACCAAAAAAAAAAAATTCAGACTTTAGTTTCATCAACTGAGAAAAAAATTTAAATCTTTTTGCTCTATTTAGGAACATTTTAGGGCGGCCAAGGTGGCTCAGCAGTTTAGCGCCACCTTTGGCCCAGGGCCTGATCCTGGAGACCCAGGATTGAGTTCTACATCGGGCTCCCTCCGTGGAGCCTGCTTCTACCTCTGCCTGTGTTTTTGGCCCCCGCCCCCCATGAATAAATAAAATCTTTTTTAAAAAAAAATAACATTTTAGACCAGATAATAAAGGTAAAGCCTCCTGGGTTAGCAAAGAAAAAGAAAAACACAAAAACAGTATTTTACCTGCCCACACAAAACCATATTTCACTGACAAGTCCCAATGAAAGTAGTAACAAAGACCTGGATGGCTCAACCAAAAGGTGGGGAGTGTGGGTGCAGCAAGGTGCAACCACTCCAGAATGCTCCCTGAACAAAGTCTTAGCTGCCAAACAACTTCTGAATGTGGGAAATTCCAGAGAAATATGTGAATCTTGAAAGAATGGAGAACAAGAATTTACATTAGTACTTAACTTGCTAACCAGGTGCAGAACTCTGGGTCAGAGCAGGGGTCCATAAGTGATAGCCTTCCCATGAGCCAAATCTGGCCCACAGCTCACAAGCTAAAGAATGGTTTTCACTTTATTTATTTTTTTTTTTAAGATTTTATTTACTCACCCAACAGAGAAAGAGCCAGAGAGCACAAGCAGGGGGAACAACAGAGGGAGAAGGAGAAGCAGACTTTCCCACTGAGGAAGGAGCTGGACATTGGGGTCCATCCTACGACTCCGGGATCATGACCTCGAGCCAAAGGCAGATGCTTAACTGACTGAGCCACCCAGGCGCCCCTGGTTTTCATATTTAAAAGAAATTTTTTAAATTGTGAATAATATTTTGTGACACTTGAAAATTACATGAAGTTCAATTTCAGTGCCCATGAATGAAGTTTTGTTTTTTTTTTTTAAGATTTTATTTATTTATTCATGAGAGACACACAGAGGCAGAGACACAGGCAGAGGGAGAAGCAGGCTCCATGCAGGGAGCCCGATATGGGACTCTATCCGGGGACTCCAGGATCACACCCTGGGCTGAAGGCAGGCACTAAACCGTTGAGCCACCCAGGGATCCCCACCATGAATGAAGTTGTATACACAGCCACAGTTACTCGTTTGTATGTCTATGACTACTTTCATGCCACAATGTCAGAGTTGAGTAGTTGCAACCAAATAGCCCACAAAGTGCAAAACATTTACTGGCCTTTTATGGAAAGTTTGCTGATGGCAGGCATACAGGTTGTGTTAGGTATAAAAGGAAAGATGTGTTGAAAGGCATTTCATTTGCATTCTGTTAGGTAAGAAGAGAGCAGAAGCTGAGAGAATGAAAGCATTGGAAAGTAAAGGGTATTGAGTAGAGTATTATTCTAGTGTAGGTAGCAGATGCTAAATCCATCTGCATCCTGGCCAGGTTCCCTCTGGTACTAGGAAATCTCAGCAAACTGATAACTTAAAAATTAGTTGGGGAAGATAATTTGTGATTCCAATCTAGAGTATGTGACTGAGTAATCAATTAAGACTTAGTAATCAGTTTTAAATTGCCATCGATTCTATACATATGGTATTGGAAACTATATATACACCATCAGAACTTTTTATTTGAGAGCACTATCAGAACTTTTAATAGTATTATTTTGTTTGCATTTGGTTTGGTGATAATTGAAATACTCCAAAAAGGAAATTGAATATATTAAATATATAAGTGCAATAGTAAATGTTTAAAGGAGTTTAAGTTATGAATTGGATATTCAGACCTCCCTTAATTAAAAGTAATTAACATTTGCTAGATTTATAAATATAACATCTAGAAGCCAAACTTTAAAAAGCTTAAGTAATGTTTTTATTACTTTAGTAAATTGAATATTAATCATTTGGACTGAAGTGATGTCTTCTCTACCCATACAGCAGCCCTTGAAGACATTTAAAAATGTCCTCTAAAAAGAATTCTTCTGAACTGTGGGCCAGAAGATACAAGTCTCTGATGGTGGGACATTTCCCCTCCTCCTGCCCTCCTGTGGCGTGGTTCTCCACTGCAACCACCAGAGGGCGAGTTTTCCCACATTGTCTTATAACGTGAGAAATGTGTTGTCATATAGGGTCTCCTGCCAACAAATGATAATAAGATGTAGCTCCACTGTCCCTTCTCTGAAACCCCTGCGCTTTGAAGTCAAGAATATTTCAGATTTTTAGGATATACACAAATATACAGTATATTATGTAATGCCTATTGGGAGGTGCAGGGCAGCCTTCCATAATCAAATGTGTTGATATTTCTTCAATTAAATTTTAATATTCACAGAATAAAAGATAAAGACTATTAATGGCCTCCCATCAACTCAGATCAGGTTTTACTGCCAAAGTGATTTATGCCAAACTTAGGGAAAAACTTTTTGATTTTTAGAATTTCTTTTTTAATTTTGGAGTTGTGGATAATGCTTTGTGGATCTAGAATATTAAAAGTAACACATAAAAAAATAATAAAAAATAAAAAAATAAAAGTAACACATAGGTGGGGCAGCCCCGGTGGCCCAGCAGTTTAGTACTGCCTTCAGCCTGGGGTGTGATCCTGGAGACCCGGGATCGAGTCCCACGTCAGGCTCCCTGCATGGAGCCTGCTTCTCCCTCTGCCTGTGTCTCTGCCTCTCTCTCTCTCTCTGTCATGAATAAATGAATAAAATGTTTAAAAAAAAAAAAAGATAACACATAGGACAGCCTGGGTGGCTCAGTGGTTTAGTGCCACCTTCAGTCCAGGACCTACCTGATCCTGGAGACCTGGGATGGAATCCCGCATCGGGCTGCCTGCATGGGGCCTGCTTCTCCCTCTGCCTGTGACTCTGCCTCTCTCTCTCTCTCTGGGTCTCTCATGAATAAATAAATAAAGGGATCCCTGGGTGGCGCAGCGGTTTGGTGCCTGCCTTTGGCCCAGGGCGCGATCCTGGAGACCCGGGATCGAATCCTACGTCGGGCTCCCGGTGCATGGAGCCTGCTTCTCCCTCTGCCTGTGTCTCTGCCTCTCTCTCTCTCACTGTGTGCCTATAAAATAAAATACTTAAAAAAATAAAAATAAATAAATAAATAAATAAATAAATAAATAAATAAAATCTTTAAAAATAAATAAAAGTAACACATAGGGGCACCTGGGTGGCTCAGTCAGTTAAGCATCTGCCATCAGTTCAGATCATGATCCTGGGGTCCTGGGATTGAGTCTGCATAGGGCTCCCTGCTCCACAGAAAGCCCACTTCTCTCTCTGCCTCTGCCTCTCTCTTCTTTTTGTCTCTCGTGAATAAATAAATAAAATCTTTAAAAAATATATTTTTTAAGCAATGCATAGTGTTTGCTGTAACTTGGCTCCATTGTGTTTTCCACAATACTTGATCTTCACAATAACCCCATAAGACAGGTACTACTATCAACCCCATTGTATAGATGGGGAATTGAGACAAGAAAGTGAAGTAACTTGCCCCAGGGTACACAACTCCTAAGTTGGTGGAGCTAGACAGTCTGGCTCTAGGGTTCATGCTTAACACTAGGCAATACAGCTTATAGGAAACGGCCTCAAGCCAGGTTTCTAGTATGAGTCACATAAGGGGGCTGGTTAAAAATAATACATTCCCAATCCTGTCCCAGACCTACTGAAATAAACTCAGAGCCAGGAGGAAATAAAATATATTGAGTCACAGCGCAGTTGATAGGTAGAGCTAGGATTTGACCTCCAGTCTTTCTGGCTCCCTGTAGGCTTTCT
The DNA here is from genome assembly GCF_053574225.1 of Canis aureus. NCBI lineage: Eukaryota > Metazoa > Chordata > Mammalia > Carnivora > Canidae > Canis > Canis aureus. Next base: position 35,698,467 of record NC_135618.1, read on the forward strand.
TCTGAGTCACAGCGAAGCTCCCCAAGGGCACTTTCAGGTGGTTTCCCTATGGTTCTCGTTTCTTAGCAAAGACCCTTTCAGCAGAAGAAACAGCAATGGCGTGAAGACCCACACTGCAGATGCCATGACATGCTAATGCTCCCTGAATAGCAAGCCCTGGCAACCTTGGGACCCTGCTGCCTCCTGGTGCACAGGACTCTGCTTCCCAAAGCCAGCGCCAAACTGGCTCAAAGTTGCCCACTCTTGGGGCCCCAAAGATTCCCTGATGTCCCATTGGGTCCTTGTGCTCTGGACTGGGTTGTTAAATCACAAAAGTTCACACATATGTTCATTTCTTTTTTTTTTTTTTTAATTTATTTATGATAGTCACAGAGAGAGAGAGAGAGGCAGAGACACAGGCAGAGGGAGAAGCAGGCTCCATGCACCGGGAGCCCGATGTGGGACTTGATCCGGGTCTCCGGGATCGCGCCCTGGGCCAAAGGCAGGCGCCAAACCGCTGCGCCACCCAGGGATCCCCCATATGTTCATTTCTGACACCACTATTTCCATGCACAAATGCCAAACACAAGGTGCATTCTCTTCAACAATTCTCTTGCCTTTTTTGTGGGCAAATTACTTCCGAAGGGCCACTTAGCAGTGTTTTCTCGCCAGGGAAAGTGCAACTAGGAGCTTGAAGTAGATTAATATGAGCACACTGCTCTACTGAAGGTCCATGGAGCCTAGCCTTCTCCGGGCTGCGCTAGCTCTTACAGCTTGCTTTCAGGCAAATCTGTCGACAGAGGGGATAGCTGTGTGAATTTCAAGTAAACATGGCTTTATCTCAAATCTCATGGTAAAACAGGAAGAAGGGAACTGTTTTTCTCTGTCACACATATGATGGGGAATAAGCCACCACCTGTGGCTTTTTCCTGTCTATGCTGGGAACTTACTAATGTTTATGCTTTTTGTTGTTGGAGAGAGGGTTCTGTGTGTCTGTTAGAGCTGGCTGGTTTACTGCGTTGTTTCAGTCCTCTGATCCCTTGCTTATCTTCTGTTTGGTGGTTCTATCCATTATCGTGAGTGGGGTATTGAAGTCTCCAACCAATATTGTAGAACTATCCATTTCTCCTTTAAGTCTATCAGTTTTTGCTTCATTTATTTTGACGATCTTCATTAGATGCATAAATGCTTATGATTATTATAGCTTTGTGCTGTGTTGAACCTTTTATTAATACATCATGTCCTCTTTTGGAGAGCCTGGGTGGCTCAGTCAGTTGGGCATCTGACTCTTGGTTTTGGCTCGGGTGGTAGTCTCAGGCCCTGATCTCAGCATTGTGAGATAGAGCCCCACCCCAGACTCCCTGCATAGCAGAGTCAGCTTGAGATTCTCTCTCCCTCTCCCTCTAGCCCTCTCCCCTTTCTCTCTCTCTCTGAAATAAATAAAATCTTTACAAAAAATATGTAATATCCTTCTTTGTCTCTTCTAAACCTTTTTTTTTATTTAAGATTTTACTTATTTATTCATTAAAGACAGAGAGAGGCAGAGGCAGAGGCCGAGGGAGAAGCAGGCTCCCAGGAAGCCTGATGTGGGACTCATTCCCAGGACCCCAGGATCACGCCCTGAGCCGAAGGCAGACGCTCAACCACTGAGCCAGCCAGGTGCCCCTCTTCTAAACTTTTCTGATTAAAAATTGATTCTAAGGTGTCTGAGTGGTGCAGTGGGTTAAGCAACCGACTCTTGGTTTCAGCTCAGCCCATGACCTTGGTCATGATCCCAGGGTCATGAGATGGAGCCCTATATTGGGTTCTGCACTCAGCATGGAGTCTGCTTGAGATTCTCTCTGCCTCTCCCTCTGCCCCTCCCCCCATGCTCACACATACATGCATGTATGCTCTCTCTCAAATAAATAAATATAGAAAGATAGATGATAGATAGATAGATAGATAGATAGATAGATAGATAGAATCTATTTTGTCTGATATTAATATAGCCATCCCCACCCTTTCTCTTTGGTGCCTATTTGCATGGAATATCTTTTTCCATCCTCTCCTTTCAACTTGATCGTGCCTTGGGATCTCAAGTGCATTTCTTAATAGACAGCATATAGTTAGGTCCTGTTTTTGTCCATTCTGCCCATCTCTGTCTTTTGATCGGGGCATTAAGTCTATTTATACTATTTTATATCTATTTACACTACTTGCACTTAATTACTTATAAAGAGAGACTTCTGTCATTGTGCAATGTGTATTCTATATGCCCTACAGCTCTTTTTGTCTCTCATTTCCTGTATTACTGTCTTCTTTTGCGTTTAGTTGATTTTTTTGTAGTGAATTATTTAAATTCCTTTCTCATTTCCTTTTGTGTATATCATATAGCTATTTTCTTTGTGGTTACCATGGGATTACATTTAAGATTCTAAATTTATAATGCTCCAATTTGAACTTATACCTTCAATAACATACAAAAACTCTGCTCCTTTACAGCACTTGTCATTACCCTTTTGGTTTCTGATGTTACAAAATATCATCTTTAGAGGTACCTGGGAGGCTCAGTTGGCTAAACTTCTGGCTTCCTGGGGGAGTCAGCTTCTCCCTCTCTCTCTGCCTCTCTTCCTCTGCTCCTGCTCTCACTCGTGCTCTGTCTCTCAAATGAATAAAAAATCTTAAAAAAAAAAAAGTCATCTTTGTACATTGTGTGCCCAAAAACAAAGTAATAATTCTTTAAATTCTTTATTCTTAAAAAATAAAATAAAATAAAAAATAAAATAAATAAAATAAATTCTTTATTCTTTCAAATTATGGAGAGAACAGAGTGAGGAGTCACAAACCAAAGACACAGTAATACTAGTTTTCACACTAACAATCTTTTTCTTTAAATGCATCAGTCTCAGAGAAAACAAAACCTACAGTTTTAAGCCATTGGAGAGAGATAATTGCTACTGTGCTAAAAGCTGAAATTGATCAAAGTTAAGGTAGTTTACTCTCCAGGTCTTCCCCCTGGGAGGTGTAAAGCCTTCAGCAAACTTCTGAGTTCCAGAACAGTTACATCAGACAGCCTCTGCCAGTGCACTGTGTCCTCTAGATGAGGAGACCGATTTCCTGGGGCTTCCTACTCCACCATCTTCCTCGAACCCTCCTCCTGCAACCCCTAACACTGACATATCACTTGAGTATGTCCCATCACCTCCCACCTCCCCGGGTCAAGCTGTCATATAAGACTACAGCCCCAGTTAACAGTTTGCAGCCTCATGAGAGACCTTGGCAAGAGGCTCTGCTTGTCCAAACTTCAATCAGGCTCCTCCGAGCCCTTTTCTTGATGAGGCCTTGACCTTGCCCCCTTCACCTTGGCCTTGTCAGGCTTGCAGAGCCCAAGTGTAACAAGAGTTCTGTTAAGTCAGTTCAGTAAGAATCTCCTCACCCTTGATATCTAATCATATTCTTCATTCTCTACCCTTGGTATCTGATCACCTTGGCCTGGCTTCAGCAAGAATTTTGTGTCAGTTTAGCAAGAATTACCCTACCCTAGATACCGCCTCCTAGTAACTTTTTTTTCATCCACTGACCCCCTTATTACACTCGCTGGCTACAAGTCCCCATCTGTCTTTGCTGAATTTGGGTTGAGCGCAACCTTTCTCAACTTTTGATAACCTGGACACCACCTATTTCAAGAGTCCTGACTAAAGTCTTCCTTACCACATTAACAAGTATCAGAATAATTTGTTCTTTAACATCCTTGAGCTAGAGGCTCTCAGCAAAGCCATCCTCAGATTTTCATCCCATAGAAACTATGAGATAATAAATGTGTGTTGTTTTGATCCTTAGATGTTGGGGTAACCTGCTACACAAAACTAGAAACTAATATGCGGTGTGTCCTGGACAGCGTGATGCACTGTTCAAACTCTCCTTCCAGGGCTGGGGTTCTCACAATTCTATTGCCCACAGTGTTGGCTGCTAGCAGCTGAAGTTACCAGAGGTGCTTCTCCAGTTACTGCCTTTGGTAAAGAGAGCTACCTTGCCCAAAGATACACCCCTTCCCTAAGCATCCCAAGGATGTGTCCATGCAGAAACAGAAAGGCCTTGGCCTCCAATGTGGGATGATTCTAAAGGGTCATCTCAGCTCTCCAAAGCCATGAAGGGTCCACTGAGATCTCTGCTGCACTGCGTCACAATCCAACTTCTCCCTCCCCCGAGTCCTGGTGCTCTTACTGTAGGTGCTACAGGGTCAGTCTCCAACATACCTCCTAAATGTGAACCTCTGCTTCAGAGCCTCTTTTCAGGGAACCTGGCCTAAGACACTCTGTGACCTTGAGCAAATACTTTACCTCTCTATATCCTGGTTTCTTCATCTGCAAAGTGTCCATCCCAGAGTGTTGTTGGGAGGATTAAATGAGTTTAGGTCCTTAGCAACAGTGTCTGCCATACAGGAAGCACATACACATATTTGCTGTTATTATTATTACTGTTATCTATAAAAGAACACTCCAAGCTCCCTGCCTCCTTTCACCTCAATAAACCAGCTAGTGCACAGGTCTTGCCACGGCTGCAACCTTGGCATGCTAGAGAGACAGAGTGGGGGGCCGTGAAGTCAAAGGAGGAGAGAGTTAGGAGATGAGGTCAGAGAAGCAAGCAGGGCCTTGCTGGGCCCACGTGGGCCTTGGGTGTTAGGGTAAAGAGCTAGGATTTAAATCTAAGTAGGGTGGGAAGCCATGGCAGATTGAAAGCAAGTAAATTACACGAGTTGCTTTGGGGTTCTCAAAGCCCAAATTGGCTGCAGGGAGAGTCAGGCAAACAGAGGGAGAGAAGTGGGGACGACTACAGGGGTGATGTGCATGAAACGGAAGCTCTGGGATGGGTTTTAGGGGAGAGTCACTGGTGGATATATGTAAGGGGTGAAGCAGAGAGGAGTCAAGGACGTGTCCTAGGTTTTGGCTTGAGAAAAGTGGGCCATTGGGAACATCATCTATTCCGAGAAGGAAAAACAAGGGAAGAGCAGGTTTGGGGAAATGGAGAACTCAGAGTTGTTTGTAGCATGCTAAGTTTGAAATGCCTATTAGACATCCAAGTGAGATGTCAAACCAGCCATCGGATGTATGTTTGGATCCTCCTTTGACTGAGCCATAAAGCATGTAAGAAGGGTAGGAAGTTATAAATTAAATATGTCCTGGGACAGAATTAAGCTGGTTGATTCCTTTAGAAGACAGGATTAATGTTATTTGCCTTATTAACTGACTACCACATTATCAACCTTTTCTTTTCTTTTTTCTTTTTTAAAGATTTATTTATTTATTTATCATAGACAGAGAGAGAGGCAGAGACACAGGAGGAGGGAGAAGCAGGTTCCATGCCGGGAGCCTGATGTGGGACTCGATCCCGGGACTCCAGGATCGCGCCCCGGGCCAAAGGCAGGCGCTAAACCGCTGAGCCACCCGGACCTTTTCTTCTTCTCATAGCCATTAATAGAGAAAATGCCACATAGCACTGCAACTAGAGGGTAAGACTTGGTCTGTATGTGCTCCACAAGTCATGACTTGAATATTGAGCATATCAGTGACTAGTAATAATCTGACTAGGGCTAAGATGGAAATTTCCAGAAATATGCAGTTAGGTATGGATGGTAGATGACACCCTAGAGGTACACAGCACGGGCCAACTTCCATCTACAGAGCCTACCTGGAACCACTACCATGTTCTTGGGCGCAGCCCCATGACTACTGTGGCAAAGGAAGGGCCTTCTCACTGTAGGGTTCACCTCTTGGTAATAATAATAATTCCCCTTTTTAAAAAAACACTTTATAGTTTTCAAAATGATTTCACATAATTTGATCCATAGCCTTCATAAAACATGGGATTATCATCAGTTTACAGATGAGGAAAGAAGAAAGTCATAACTATTTTCCTACGTGTCACTGAAAATTCTTCTTAATATTAAACATGAATATTCATATCTTCTATATATTCAATTTTATCAAAGCCCCATTATTTAGTTAGTCATTTTTTTTATTGGCTATTTCTCAAATTGGGTTGGTCCCAACTTTATACAACTGAAAACACCAATGGCTGGAACATCATCACATATATATCTTCATCTAAATCTTTGTTTCTTTAGACTCTTTTAATAGAAGTGGAATTATTAAACTAATACCTTAAACTTTCCCAACTCTGAACGGAGATGAAACAGTATAGGGTGTTTCAAGGTCTATTCTTCCCCCTAGGTGATAGAACTTGTGGTATAAGTCAGTCTTAGAACTTGGCCAAACTGGTGACTAAAACTAGAGAGCAGTTATGTATTGGGTTTTGTGGGACTTGCTAATTTTATCCAAAAAGGTTAGCCGTATTAGTCCTTTTCCTGCAAATTCCTAGTTTTTCCTATCACCTTGGCCCAGCCCAGCTTGGATGAAATGCTAATTTATAAAGTGTATTATTAGACATAAAAGGAAATGGGCAAAGGATGGGAAGATCAGTAGGAGGAAGAAGCAACATAGTGGCTTTAAGTTTATTCATCAGTTTACAACAAAGATTTTTAAAGCAACTACTAGTTGGATGGTGGAAATTTCGAGAAAGTTGCATCACGGGGAACTTTCTGGGAATTGAGCTGGAGTAGCCAAGATGGAGTTCTGGAGGGACAAGGACGGAGAAAATGCCTTTAATGCCTTCACAGCATAGTAACAGGTAATTATCACATTACCTCTAAGATGTTTAATGGGCATCTCTAGCTTGACATGCCCCAAAGAGAAATCTTGATCTTCCTAAACCTGTTTTTCTTTCTCCCAGACCTCCCTAATGTAATCAGCAATACAACCATTCACCTAGTTGCTTAAGCCAAAAATCTAGGACTCATTCTTTACTCCACTCTAACCTGCTGATAGGATTCTAACCTTTTACTAAATCCTGTCACATCTACCCACACAACATAGAAATATTGTTAACTCCACTTTGGTGCAAGCACCATCATTTTCATCTACAAAGTTCCTAACCTGCCTACCCTCATTCACTCTCAAGTCTCTAATTCCTTTTCCAAAAGCAGCCAGATTGGTCTTGTAAACTTCAGACCACAACAGCTCCCTGGTTAACACCCTCTGATTGTTTTCCATTTTACTTAGAATAGAAAATAGAAAAAAAAAAATTTCATCCCCTTCACGGCTCTGCATTTATCTGGCCCTCATCTCCTCCTGTTCATCCCCTGGCTCACTCCACTGCCACAGCGACCCCAGGACCCTCTGCTTACGATGCCTCCATGCCTCTTTGCACGGTAGGGGCACGCGGGGGGCTCAGCAGTTTAGCGCCACTTTTGGCCCAGGGCGTGATCCTGGAGACCCGGGATCGAGTCCCACGTTGGGCTCCTGCATGGAGCCTGCTTCTCCCTCTGCCTGTCTCTGCCTCTCTCTGTGTCTCTTATAAATAAATAAAATCTTTTTTAAAAAAAAGTGTTGAATGAGTGATGAATGCATGCTAGTCACAACTCTAATTGCTTTAGCCACTTGTTTCGCCCATGACCCCCAGGTGAGTGTCCACTCCCTGAAGACTGGGGATCCTGCCCGTTTTGTTCACTGTTCGGTCGCCTAAGCTTTGCAAAGGGCTATCACAGTGACAAGTGCAAAGCTATATTAAGGCAAAGTGGGGGCAAGTCAAGGACTTGAGCTATGGGACTACTCACAGGTAAAACTGCACCCACACAAGGACGAAAAAGGGGTGAGAACCAACCGGACAGAGAAAGCTAAGAGCCCGGGAAGAGATGATCTCGCGAGGTGTTGAGCAGCCAAGATGGCTTCCGGCACTTGCCGACACACCTAATATGGCGACGAGGGGGGCGTTCCTGGAGGAAATCACGCGAGAGTTACATGAAGACTAGAGTCCGAGAATTGAGCCGGGGGTGTGGAGCCGCCAAGATGGAGCCGGCAGCCGGCGTCCCCGTCCCGCTGATCATGAACAACAAGCAGCCCCAGCCGCCGCCACCGCCGCCCCCCGCAGCCGCGCAGCCTCCCCCCGGGGCCCCGCGGGCCGGCGGGGGCCTCCTGCCCGGGGGCAAAGCCCGGGAGTTCAACCGCAACCAGCGCAAAGACTCGGAGGTCAGGCGCTTGGGGGGCCGGTGTAGCGCCCGCGGGCGCGGGGGGGCGGCTTTCGGGCTGGTCGTGGGCTCCCGTGGGCTTCCCGTGGGTTCCCGTGGGCTCCCCGTGGGCTCCCCGTGGGCTTCCCGGAGCCCGGGCGGGCCCGCGGGTGGGTGGCACTTCACAGCGAAAGGAGCGGGGCGCGAAGCCGGCGCCCCCGGCCGGGCCCGGAGCCGGTGCTCCTCCGCGGCCTCCCCGGCCCCGCCTCCGGGACGCCGCCCCCCCCCCCCCCCCCCGGCCCCGCAACGGCCGGCGGAGGAGCGGGCTCGGCGCCCCGGGACTCCCGGCCTCCCCGCGGAGACCTCAGGAAGGGAGCGCCGGGGCCCCGGGCTGTGACCCGCGGCCGCCCCCGCCGAAGGTCGCTCGGAGGTCGCTCGGAGGGGACCCCCGCTAGTGCCCGCGCCGCGGCCGGCCTCACAGCCGGGAAATCCGGTCCTCTCAGGCTTTGGTGTCCTGGTGGCAGTGCACGCCCCTGGGAAAACGTGTCAAAATTTGGCAAGTCCAAAATAGAGGTACTCTGAGCTTGAAGTGAATTATTTGAAAAAGCAGTGAAACTGGTTTTTTAGGAGCCTTTGCATGGTGAAGTATGAAAGGCGTGGGAGTGAACCTGCCTTCATCAGGAGAGGACTTAGAGCTTAAGAATAGTTTTAGATTTTCCTGAGTAGCCTTCAGTGATCAAGGCAATGATCATGACCCTCTGATGCATGTAAATTTCTCTTTTCTACCCTTTAATTTCCATATAGACTCATCGCAGGGAAGGCAGCCAATGAACACATTTAAGCTGAGAGACCTGCTTCAGTTATTTTATTGGAGATGCCAGAGCTGCACTCCGCTCTTTGGGGCATAGCTGGAATCCACCGGCTGGGAGCTTGAGCAGTGCCTGGAGGACAGCGAGGCGGTCTTGGGGAGAGCCTACTGTGTGCTACATAATTTTGATTAGTCCTTAAATCCTTCAAGATAGGGGCGCCTGGGTGACTCAGTCAGTTAAGTGTCCACCTTCAGCTCAGGTCATGATCCCTGGATGCTGGGATCGGGCCCTGGGTTAGGCCCCCTGCTCAGTGAGGAGTGTGCTCCCTCTCCTTGCCACCTATTCATGGGCTCTCTTAAATAAATAAATAAATAAATACTTAAAAAAACAAACACAAAACCTTCAAGATGGATTTTTATCATCCCCTTTCCATAAATGAACTGAAGCTCAGTAACTAGAGAAAGTATGCATTATTGCCTTTGACCGAGTAAAGTTCTTTGTTTTTCCATCTCTGTGGGTTTGCTATATTGTTTTGTGAGTGCTCTTTGTCTTACAAAGTAGCTTGTAATTAGGCCTGAGGCCTTTACCTATTTCGTCCCTTCTCTCTTCCCAGCACAAGGTTTTCAAGATGGTGTGGTCTCCGTGATCACCTATCCCCAGCAGTGAACAGATTCTCTTTGTCACTTTCTCTCCTGTCTGTTGGAGGGACACCATTCTGCCCGTCAGTTCTCACGGAAATTTGAGAGAAGGGCAGGAAAGCGGACTGTCAATACTCATTTTGCCCTGAATTGTTGATGGCTTACCACTAGCCAGAAAGAAGTGAGGCTTCCAGAATCTTAGCACCATGTGGAATGGGTCATTCACTGCACAGAATACATAGAGGCTTTGTGTTCATTTGTGTTCATTTGTGTTCATTTATCTAACAAGAATTTATTTGACTATAAACTCTTCATTTATATTCGCTCATTCAAGCCAGGTAGCGTGCTGGGCATTGTGAAGTCACAGGTGAGCAGAGTGGACAAGTTCTCTCTCTCAAGGAACTTGGAGTCTCATGGAGAGGCATACATGAAATAAACACACATGCTGGTATATAATTATAAGTTGAGGGACGCCTGGGTGGCTCAGCGGTTGAGCGTCTGCCTTTGGCTCAGGTCCTGATCCTGGAGTCCCAGGATCGTATCCCACATCGGGCTCCCTGCATGGAGCCTGTTTCTCCCTCTGCCTGTGTCTCTGCCTCTGTCTCTCTGTCTCTCATGAATAAATAAATAAAATCTTAAAAAATATATATATATATAAATTGTGCTACTAAGGAAAAGTGGAAGGTGTTCTTGCAAGGGCTTAATAGGAAGACCTGAGCTAGCCCTGGAGATAAATGTGTTAATACCTAAGAAAAGTGGAGGCAGTGGTGTCTTATAACACAACAGTGTCTCAATGCATATGTATTTCCTCCTTTGGAAAACAGGACGGTCTCTTGCATTACTCTTTGTCCTTTTCTCAACAGGGCTATTCTGAGTCGCCAGATCTCGAGTTTGAATATGCTGACACAGACAAGTGGGCTGCAGAGCTCTCAGGTAAAACACAGACCTCCATATTATTTGGGGGTGCTTTTTTCTGTATTGGTCTTCAATAAAATTGAGAGTGAATGTCACAAGTGCTTTACAATATAAAAAGGTATTCTCTAGGTTATGGCCTATGACTTTTTAGTAGAGACTAATTCTTCTAGATGTCAAAATTAAAGCAATGAACAGCTTTAAAAAAAAGAAAAAAGTGAATGTCATTTTGGAGTTCATTTTTTCACCTGGTTAATTATGATTTATATATATATACATATATACACATATATATATTTATAATGAACATGTTTACATACATGTACATACATATATATATACACACACACACATATATATGTAAACATGTTAATTATGGGATTCAGGCTTTGTGTATCTTATAACTTTGGCTTTTCCTTTACTTTGGTGAAGCACCTCTTCTGTGTGGTCAGCTCTTTTGGCTGTGGCCTAGTCGCAGACAGTGATGCTCCTTGGCCATGCACTCTGTGCCCAGCAGTGGTCTTTCCTAGAGCAGTAGGTCACTCATGAGGCTTGCCAACAAATGTGCCTGCATCTGTGCACATCTGTTACTGCCACTGCTACTCACATGTAATGTGAAGCTAGCCTGAGCTGCTTCTCAGGCCTCCATAGTACAGGTCCTATTTAGGAGGTCAGGGCCACCTGAGAGACACTTATCCATGGTGGCAGTCAGCCTTGTCATGGCATGGTGGGATTGATGTGCACAGGACTGGAAAGGCCTGGATTTATGTGGCATTCTGATTATCGGCTGCTAGCGGGAATCAGCACTCTCTGCATCGTGCACATCAGAGCACTCACACCCCCTTAGTCATTGGATAGTCTGGGAGTCACTGTGATTCAGGGAGACTGGGGCCTAGAAGCAGATGCCTTATATTCTTTGCTACCTATGAGAACTGCTATGGAAGGTGGACGTGGAGTTAATGAGACTTTGTTCTTAATAGAGCTTTACAGCTACACGGAAGGGCCAGAATTCCTGATGAATCGAAAATGCTTTGAGGAGGACTTCCGGATCCATGGTGAGCTGGTTCCCTGCACTTGTTGGTTCCTCTGTCCCTGTGTGGTGAGAGCTGCAGAGTTTCTCTTAGTCATCTGAGCGACTTGAGTCATTCTGGACTGGCCTAAGAGACCTGCTGAACCATGATTGTTCAAGGCCCCCTGTGAGCTTTAGAGGGGGATTGCTGGTACTCTGGTGGTGGCTTTTCAGAGTGTGAATATGGGGAGCGGAGGAAGCTTTATGTGATAAAAATAACATAAAAAATATCAGTGTTTCAGTCTGGAAATCTGTAGAGCAGCAGCATGACCTTCCACCTTATGTAGAGAGTAACTTCTCTTACTGAGTTTTCTGGTCTTGTGGCAGTCTTGAATTTGGTGAGTTAGCATTGTGTTCATTCCATTGTGAGGACTTTTTTTTTTTTTTTTTTTAAGATTTTATTTATTTATTCATAGAGACAGAGAGAGGCAGAGGGAGAAGCAGGCTCCATGCAGGGAGCCCGATGCAGGACTCGATCCCAGGTCTCCAGGATCACACCCCAGGCTGCAGGCGGTGCCAAACCGCTGCGCCACTGGGGCTGCCCGCCATTGTGAGGATTTTTCTGGGCTCAAGTATAACTGGTCTCTTGCCCTGCAGTAACAGATAAGAAATGGACCGAGCTGGATACTAACGAGCACCGTACCCATGCTATGAGGCTCCTGGATGGCTTGGAAGTCACTGCCAGGGAGAAAAGACTCAAGGTGGCTCGAGCAATTCTCTACGTTGCCCAAGGTACTGAGTGGGCCCCCGGATACCCTGACACTACCTTCACTGACGTTGCCCAGTCAGATCTGGGGAAGGACTCCATGAGCCCTGTGTCTGCAGGCACCTTTGGAGAGTGTAGCTCGGAGGCAGAGGTGCAGTCCTGGATGCGCTACAACATCTTTCTGCTCCTGGAGGTGGGCACGTTCAATGCTTTGGTGGAACTTCTGAACATGGAAATAGAGTGAGTCCGTCTGAGGAGCTGGAGTAGGGAAGGGGAGGCAGGGGTCGAGGGGACAGAGCTGGCAGGACTCAGGTCTCAGAGGAGGGTGACTGGGCCTAGTAAGGCTGAGGGCGTGGTCCAGGCTCTGTTCTGAGCAGTCAGGTTGAGCTGTGGCCTCTTGTGCAGTCAAAGCACATATATAGTTTTATTCCTCCACTGGGTGGCCCTTGTCAGGGGAACTCCTCCTCTTCCTTCCTGGGGGAAGACTTGACTCCCAAATCTCTCCTGCAGCAATAGTGCCGCCTGCAGCAGTGCAGTGAGGAAGCCGGCCATCTCCTTGGCTGACAGCACAGACCTGAGGTGAGGCAGGCAGCAAGCCTGGGTCCCTGAGAATGAGATCAGAGCGGGCAGCAGGAGGGTGTCTTCGGGTGCCCTCGCTGTGGGTGTGCTCCTTCTGAGCATGCTGATCTTCATGTGTCCTGAGTCAGCCCTGCAGAAGGTTCTCCCTCGGTGGGCCTCTGGGCTGTATCCCTCACAGGAAACCTAGGGTGAAGCCACTTATTAGAGCCACAATGAGATATGGCCTCCTGCCCACACTTTTGCTGAGAACTTGGTGGTGTGGTACTTTGTGATTGGTGAAATGCATGACGTGGCTACTTGGGCTCCACCTTCTGGTACGCAGCTCGACCCCCATCTACTTGATGATATTTTGTGGCTGCACAGGAGGTAGCAACTGCTGAACAATGAGATCACCTTCCCATTTTTGTGAGGCTTAGCATCTTTGTCTCTGAGTTTGGGAGTTTTCAGACCTGGTGTTGGTGGTCTTCCCCACTATGGTCGGGTCCCTGGGCACTGCCCGCTGGCTCCCTATTTCTGCTCCATCACGGTAGCTTTGACCCCGTGCTGCTTTGTCTGATCCGGCACCTACTTCCACAGTTCGCTCCCACCTCTGAGTTTTTCTTGCTCCAGGAAGCTTAGGACCCGAAATGTTTTGAGCCTTTCTTGTTCATGTTAATCCATTCAGCAACCCATTGATGAAGCACCTGCTTTGATATCCACTTAGCTCGACGCTGCTGAAATATCAAGCAGAGTAAGATCTGGTCAGGATCTTAACAGCAGAGACCAAGAAAGGGCACACCAAGAGGTGCTCTGTGGGACTCTTGGTTTTCTCTGCGTCACAGCCCTCGCCCCCAGCTAGCCTTTGTGCAAGCACTTTCCTCATGTCAGCTAGACCATGGGGAAGCTGGGACACTCCCTTGCTTCCCCATTCTGCACCATTATGAGCTGGCTCTTGTTCCCAGGGTCCTGCTCAACATCATGTACCTGATTGTGGAGACCGTTCACCAGGAATGTGAGGGCGATAAGGCTGAGTGGAGGACCATACGACAGACCTTCAGGGCTGAGCTGGGTAGGCCCCTAGAGATCCTGGGGTGCTGAGGCCCTGCCTGGAAGCAGAGGCTTCTGGCCTTTGGGAGGGTCCTGTTCCTGCTGGTGGGCCTGATCCCTTAGTGTTCCCTCTAGGTTCCCCCCTGTACAACAATGAACCATTTGCCATCATGCTGTTTGGGATGGTGACCAAATTTTGCAGCGGCCATGCCCCTCACTTCCCCATGAAGAAAGTTCTCTTGCTGCTCTGGAAGACAGTGTTGGTGAGCATTGCCTTGAAGGGGAACTCAGCTCCTAGGGATCGGGGCAGGAGGGAGACTTTTCATTGTATATCTTTTTAAATGTTGAATTATGTGAAAAACTATATGTGAATTAATATATAACTAACTGCTTTGACACTTTTGTCTCACTATGGTCAAAGAGGACTTGGCCCTTGGGTCAGAATAGATTGTGGGCTCCCTGACTCCTGGAAGCTGCTTCTCTAGCCCTAAAATGCCTTCTTTCCAACCAGGCTGCTTCTGAACCTGGAGCATATAAAGTGATTGGAGGCAGAATTAGAGCTGGTGTAATCGGGTCCCCTCAGTCAGAGGTCACTTGAAGGAAGCAAGAGCGAGCCTTGTGCTAGTGCCATCTTCCTCAGGGTGTGGTATGGAGCCCATTTCTGGCTGGGGAAGGACTGGCCAGCACCCTTGGCTTGGGGCCATTGTCAGCAGCCAAGCCCAGCGCCCTTCCCACCTGGAGGAGTGATTTCAGCAGAGAGCAGCGTTGCAGTTGGGACTCCTCCTCCCCCTGGGGCTCACCTTCCTCCTTCCAGAGCAGGCAAACTCTGCAGAGCCAGGCTCAGTGAGTTAAGGGCCTCTTAATCTTTAGAGTGATGTGCACCTTTTGTTTTGGTTCCCTTTGGTTCCTCACAAAGCCTCACTGAAGCCAGAGGCAAAAGCTGAATTCCACTGGGGTTTTGGCTTCTAGGGGCATGATGAGAGGAAGCTTTTTTTTTTTTTTTTTCCTTTTTTTTTGTAGTATCTAACTGTATCCCCAATTTGATTTTGAAAGACCGGCATGTACAGTTTTTGAAGTATGTGAGTTTCACGGACTTTTCTACGAACCCGATAGGGTAGGCTTTGCAGTCTGCCTTTTTGACATGTAGAGTATATCGTACATATGGAGCTAAGCATGTCCACTAGCTCAGTTAGCCTCCATGTCTCCTTCCCTTGGTCCGTTTTCTCTGCTCCCACCTTGGCATTGCTGAATTCTCGTGTGAGTTCCTTATTCAGAGATTGATGTGGGTCGTGGTATCACATGTGCTTTTGAGCCTAACACAGGGCCCAGGGACCCACTCATGGATGCATTCAGCCCAGCCCTGCCCCTTGTCCACGATGCAGTGCACACTGGGTGGCTTTGAGGAGCTGCAGAGCATGAAGGCTGAGAAGCGGACCATCCTGGGCCTCCCTCCGTTGCCTGAGGACAGCATCAAGGTGATCCGTAACATGAGGGCTGCCTCTCCGCCGGCGTCTGCCTCAGACTTGATTGAGCAGCAGCAAAAGCGGGGCCGTCGGGAGCACAAGGTGAGGGTAATCGATGTCCCCTGTGACTCCTGAGGGTCTCAAGGTGCATGACATGTAGCAGCATGATCCCTGTGTGAAAAGGGCTGTTAGAAATCATCTCTGACCAGCTAGTCCAAATGAAGGCCTCTGGGCCAGGGATTCTGTGTCGCTAGCCCAGGGCCCAGTTTATTATAGGTACTCACACATGGCTTTTTTTGAGGCTCTGGGGCAAGAAGGCCTTTGTTGTTTTGGCTCAGCTTTGGCTTCCTCTCAGGCTTTTCCACTGCCCTTGGCTCTGCCTACTACCTTCTGTGATAGAGCCTCTCTAGCCTCCTTGCCCTTAATGGTTGCTTGGTTTGTCCCTCTGTTTTCAGGCGCTGATAAAACAGGACAACTTGGACGCCTTCAATGAGCGGGATCCCTACAAGGCTGATGACTCTCGAGAAGAGGAAGAGGAGAATGATGATGACAACAGTCTGGAGGGGGAGACATTCCCCCTTGAACGGGATGAAGTGATGCCTCCCCCACTGCAGCACCCACAGACTGACAGGCTCACCTGCCCAAAGGGGCTTCCATGGGCTCCCAAGGTCAGGTGAGGCCCAGACATCTGGCACACTCCTGGCTTCTGAAACCAGAGATCTCCCACCCCCAGGCCTGGCATCTGGCCTGAGTCACCATGGGAAGTCCTCTGTAGGGCCAGGCCAACCGTGGCTCTGGGATGAAGCTGTCTTATACAGTACCACATGTTGGCCCAGAGGTCTCGGGGCACTGGCCTTGCACAGAGAGACCCATGTATGGCTCTTGAGTTGGTAATATGAGTTAGCACTTGGTTAGCCATACTAATAAAGGGAGAATAGGGAAAAATGAAAACCAGAACATTTAACTGAATTCATCTTCTCTCACCCTGGGATTGTATGTGGTTTTTAACAGATTAAAAAAGAGTTTTAGGATCATACTTAAGGTGTTTGAAATATGTGTGCATGAATCAGTGGGTGGGAAGGTACCTGCATAAGTAAATGGAGGTGGTATCTGTTTGAAAAGGCACCAGCTTAAGAAATAGATGGACGTGCAAAAGAATACAGAAGTCAGTTTCTTGATCTGAAACCCCAGTTTTCAGTGATCTGTGATGGCAATACAAAACTAGTCATCAGAAAACTGCAAGATGTGCATGCCAATTGTTTAAGACAGGGACCCAGGACACATGTGAAAATATCAGTAGCTGAGAGGTCTAATTGTAATAACTTTAAATATTTGAGAAATTCTTTTGACAAACTTGTTAGCTGAATAAAGTGTGCTTTTCAGTTTGATGTAGTACCTTAATTTTACAGATAAACTAATTACCTGTAACATATTTTCAGGTTATTGATCCAACAATGTTATAAAGGACATTAAAAAAAAAGTCTAAGGATTTTAGTTCTTTCTTCCTTTCCTCCTTTCCTTCCTTCCTTCTTTCTTTTTTCCTAAAAAGAAAAACAATGGTGGGAGACCTTTTTTTCTGGCTTCACCATTTTTGGGCATTCTGTGTTTTATTGACCATGACACCTTGAAATAACATTTAATAAAAACCTGGTTCTTTCTCTTTGGCAGAGAGAAAGACATTGAGATGTTCCTCGAGTCCAGCCGTAGCAAGTTTATAGGTTACACTTTAGGCAGGTGAGTGTGATCTGAGTTCCTTTTGAAGAAAGGTACTGGGAGTTCACTCTCCTGGCCTTTGGTGTTTGGGGATCGAGGCGAATTCATGTCTGGGCTTAAAACAGGGCTTTCTTTATTCACCAGTGACACCAACACAGTGGTGGGGCTGCCCAGGCCAATCCATGAGAGCATCAAGACTCTGAAACAGGTAGGTGGCATTGAATGAGCTTTTGACCTACTTTGGTCCCGAGTGAGTAAAGTGAGAGCAGCCTTTTGGGAGAAACCTTTTAAGACTATTGTCTGCCCAAAGGAACCTAGGGCGGAGTCATGGGTGGACCGTGGTGATATCCTTTAAAACAGCTCTTTGTAAGTTTCACTTATTTAAGCTGACTTTTTGTTGGAGACTTAACTGGGAGTTTATTAAAGATAGTACTTGATAATTAGAGTTTTAAGGGGCCTGATAAATAGCCCTCCCTTTTCCTAGCCCGAGCTCTAAGGCAATTGAGATAGAGGAGTAGATAGATGGAGATTGAAACACCAGCTTTCTTGCTGATAGAGCGACTGGAGAATGAGGCAAAAGGGCACAGCAGCGACATGCACCCTAATGCTTTACTTCCAGAGTTGGTGGACTCACCTACCCACGGCCAGGCGGTATTGGAACCCTGCTAAGCCTGATCGAGGAGCAGAAGAGAACATAGGCTTTTCTTTTTTCTAAAGAGAAATTCAAAGAAGGAAGTTGGGCTCAGAAAATCCTGTTCCTTCCCTGATACTTGCCAGTCGGCGAAGGGAGAGGAGTGAGTGTATGGAAAGGGGCAGGGGAGATCAGGAGTTTTTTTTTACACACACGTATCCCTCTACATGGGAGGAAACATCAAGTGGGGAAGAGGTATCTCCCCTAACAACATGTCAAGAGTGTAAATGTTGATGATATGTTTTTGAAATACGTTTTTGAGATTTGTACAAATGGGCTAAGCAGGCCCTGTGCCATTAGGCTATTTGAGGACTTGGTTCTGAGTCATTGACTCTCCCTTTAGTGGTTTTCTCGTATCTCTTTAGTTATCTGGAAGTCCCTTCTTTCCTTTGTTTTTTCCTAATCTATTGTGTGCTTTTTAGACTGGGTTTAAGAAATATGTGTCCACTTAGAAAAATATTTCAGGATTTGAGTTAGGGATTTTTGTGGTGATGTTAGCTCTCTTTGAGAAGATTGTGTTTGAAGAAAACCGCATGGGGTCTTTGCCAGGGTGTGCGGCTTTGGCCAGCGAATGAGGGGTGTTTCCCCCGCTCTCTCTCCAGCACAAGTACACATCGATTGCAGAGGTCCAGGCGCAGATGGAGGAGGAGTACCTTCGCTCTCCTCTCTCAGGGGTGAGTCTGAGGCCTTCTCCAGTCGCCACCCACTCCCCTGCTGTTCCCAGGCACTGGGCTGGGCCCAGACCACAGAGCTGCCCCAGGCCCTGCCCTCGAAGCTCCCAGTCTCTCTCCCATTGCAGGGGTGGTGGGTTATTAGTATGAGGGTCAAGAGCACAGACTCTGAGCCCATCACCTGCCTCTGACTCCCAGCTCCCTGACTTGGTAGGTGGTCACTTAGGCAAGTTACTGGATCTCGCCGTGCTTTAGTTTCCTCACCTGTGGAATGGGAATAATAATAGCCTTCTTCACAGAGTTGTAGTAAGGATTAACTGAGTTATTACAGGTAAAGTGCCTCACAGGTTGTATTATTCAATGTTTGCTGTCGTTATCAACATCTTTATTTATATCACTACTTACAGATTCTCCTCTAGCCGCCTAGCAGGCTGGCTCAGGAGACCCATCAGGACTGGGGTTTTGTATTTGTGCCTAATTGTGTTAAAAGGGAGAAGAGGAAGTTGAGCAAGTACCTGCAGAAACCCTCTACCAAGGCTTGCTTCCCAGCCTGCCTCAGTACATGGTGAGTGCCCCTGCTCCTGGGGCCTTGCCACCTCTTCAGGAGTCCTCTGGGTCTGGGACCCCTTTAGTGGCCATGCGTAGGTACTGCCGCGGGATCGCCCTCCCCACTACACTGGCCTTGAGAGCACGCTCTGCCAGTGTCCTTTAGCCCCTCCCACCGCCCATTTGAGCTCCTCTGGAAGGACCACCTCTAAGGGCTTAGGGCTGCTTCTGCTTCTCTGGCAGATCGCACTGCTGAAGATCTTGCTGGCTGCAGCCCCCACCTCAAAGGCCAAAACAGACTCAATCAACATCTTAGCCGATGTCCTGCCTGAGGAGATGCCGTGAGTAGCTGAGTAGCATACCGGTGAATGGAGCAGGGCAGAGGCTGCAGGGTAGAGGGGAAAGGCAAGGTTTTCCTCTCAGGTCCCACTCTTTGTTAGGTTGATTTCTCTCTTTGACTCACTTTCTCTGTGGGTTAAGTTTAGGGTATTCCTGGCTCAGAAGAAAGAAACTGTATTGGATTAAATACTTAATTTTACTGGTTGGGGAAGTGGCTTTGTGTGGTAGGCCCGGATTCTGGTGTAGACTCTACCATTGAGTGAACTGGGGAAAAGTCATTTCCTCCTCTGTAAAATGAATCAGGCTGTGTTTGACATTTCCCAAACCCTCCCTCGAAAGCTGTGTGATCATCCAGGACTACTGGACATTTTACCGGCCAACAGCTGAACTTGAGCTGGGTGTGGATTCTTTTCTATTTGCTGTTGATTTGGCATGCAGGATATTTGTGGATATCTCAGGGTGATAGTGAAATCCTTAGGGGTTCTTTTTCCCTGGGGCACTGACCTCATCGCTTTGATGTGAGAGTTCAAACCGAGATCATTTTCTGCTTTGAGAAGGACCTGGGCCTTGATCTGACTTTCTGCTTGCCTGCCTGCCAGTACCACCCAGCTCTGAACCCAGCTCCCCGGGGGCTGGAGCCCCTTGAGTCTGGCCATGATAGCCAGGTGAGGGAGGAGGCAGGGATTGGTTAATACCAAAGGGAGCGTCCTAGAACACCAGGCCATCATGATGGTCCTTGGAAGAAGGGTTCCAGAGTCAAATACTAAATTTCACAGAGATTTACAGTGCAAGGCCCTGAATTAAGAAACAGTTTAACTTAGTGCTTCTTCAGTATATCTGACTCCAAAGCCCTTTTTTCTCCCCAGTATGAAAAGCCTCAATGTACTAGTATTCCACAGGATACACTGGGAGGGACCCAAGTTCATACAGTAGCAAAAGCTTAGGAAGAACTTGGAAAGGAGTTCATTTTGCGAGGAAATCAGAGAAATAGGCTAAGAATGTGTTTGGGGCCTCACAAGAATTGTGCTGAGCTGGATTGCTTGTGAGGCAGGTAGGAGGAGCCCAGGGCCTGATATCTGAGATGCCCACGAGGGGTGGGTGGTGAGGTGGGGGCCTTTGCCCAGGGAAGGCTCAGGAATGCCATCTCTCCCACGAGCATCTAGAAGGGCTGTGCTGTACCTGCTGGTGGCTCACCCTGGGAATTGTGTTTCCAGCACCACAGTGTTGCAGAGCATGAAGCTGGGGGTGGACGTGAACCGCCACAAAGAGGTCATTGTTAAGGCCATTTCTGCTGTCCTGCTGTTGCTACTCAAGCATTTTAAGTTGAACCACGTCTACCAGGTACCTGCAGGGCCTTCCTTCCTGTTCCCTGGGCCAGGGCCTCAGGCAGCACTACTCCTCCAATCCTGAAAAATTCAGGCCTTGACCTTCAAACCTCTTTGAACTCTGCATGAATGTTTTAAGACACAGTCTTCCAACCAAGGCCTTTTATCATTGGAGGAAAGAGGGCGAGGTCCTAAAGGGCATACTTACTTTTTTCTGTTGGTTTCAGTTTGAATACATGGCCCAGCACCTGGTGTTTGCCAACTGCATCCCTCTGATCCTAAAGTTCTTCAATCAAAACATCATGTCCTACATCACCGCCAAGAACAGGTGATACGGGAGAGGGAGCAGGGAGGGGTGGGTGTGGCCAGGTGGCAGGGCTCCTGGCCGGCCTCCTCTGCTGAGCCCACTCAGCCCCTGCAAGCCAGCACTCTCCCGGGCCTCAGCACAGGGACCGCAGGGACCGACCCCTGCTGTGGAGAGTGCCACTGTGTCAAGTCTGAGTCTAGCCACTCCAGTGACAGGTGGCACAGTCCACCTGGGTGGGAGGGTTCTCACCCTGGGTTCCAGTACTGTCCTCAACTGTTTGGTGTTTCTTTGAGGAGACTGGCTGGGCCTCCTGCTCTCTGAGGAGCTCTGCCACGTGCACCGTGAGCCCTTGTCTGCCCCCTCCCCCACCTGCTGCCGGCTGTAGCTGATGGCGCAGCACAGGGTGAGGGCGGTTGGCCAGGTGCTGTCTCCAGTAGGGGCTTGGCATGCATTAACTGCCTTGAGAAATCTTCCCCATTTCTGCAGATTTGCTGCTGTAGGAGAGGAGGGCCTCTGGACCTTACAAGATGGCTACCTGGTCTTTGGCCATGAGAGACCCTATAAGTTCTCTGGTAGCAGGGATTTTTTTTTTTTTTTAAGATTTTATTCATTTATTCATGAGAGACACAGAGAGAGAGGGGGGCAGAGACACAGGCTGAGGGAGAAGCAGGCTCCATGCAGGGAGCCCGACGTGGGACTCGATCCTGGGTCTCTAGGATCATGCCCTGGGCTGAAGGTGGCGTTAAACCGTTGAGCCACCTGGGCTGCCCTGGTAGCAGGGATTTGATCCTCCTATTTGATCCTCCAGCTTGGAAAATGAGGGGAGTGCAGGCAGGGCAAAGTACTGCTTCCACTGCCACCAAGTGAGGGAGGAAGGCCAGGAGCCAGCCCTGTCACAGTTGCTTCACCAGCCCCTAGCCTTTGCTCACGGTGGGCACTCGCCTTCTCTTGCTCTCTGCAGCATTTCTGTCCTGGATTACCCTCACTGCGTGGTGCATGAGCTACCAGAGCTGACCGCTGAGAGTCTGGTGAGTGGCTCTGTGCTTCCCCAGCCATTCTTTGACTTGAGGGGTGATGGTAGAGGGCCTGCGTCCCCTGACAGAGGGATAAAGGTGTTCACAGATGAGGTCATTGTTGAGCACTGGCTTTTAAAGCACCAAAATTGCATAGAAGGGCTGGAGGGAAGGACCTTACATAGTGGAAGGATTTGGATATAAGGAGTAATTTGTCAGGAGCATGGTCTTCAGGGGCCACTGACCCAGAGTTCACTTGGTTGAGTGGTGCCTCTCACACAGTCGTGTCTCTGTGGGGCACAGCTCTGAGGGAGCCTGGGTACAAGTGCCCCAGGTATGGGGGCTGAGGGTATAGTCCCCAAAATCATGCTCCATGTTTCCTACAGAAAAATTCTAGGGAGGTCCCCTACCCCTGCCAAGCTCTGGGACAGAAGTCCTCCTGGCTTGAGGAGAGGGTTGCCGGTACAGTTCCAGGGAGGTGTGAGGGCCTTGGACAGTGCTGAGCATCCTGCAGCTATGAGGGTTACAATTGTTCCTGGACTCTCCCTGTAGGAGGCGGGTGACAATAACCAGTTTTGCTGGAGGAACCTCTTTTCTTGTATCAATCTGCTTCGGATCTTGAACAAGCTGACAAAATGGAAGCATTCGAGGACCATGGTGAGCCAGTGCTTGGGACAGAACTTGGGACTCGAGGCAGAGGGCTACACCCCATGCTGTCCCCTCCCAGGGCATCCCCATGCAGCCTTGCTGCTGCCCTGACACCCCTCTTGCTGCACTCGCTGGTAGCCACATCCTTGCATTTTAACAGCTCATCCTTGGTGCCTTGCTGAGTTGAACTGGAAGCTAGAAGCTTAGTTGTACCCTAAAGCAATGAACACTTAGAGAAGGGATTTTTCTGTGTCCTCTTAGTCTCCAGTGGTAACACAACCAGGCTTCTGGGAGCCTCCAGTAACCCTGAGCCTGAGGATGCCTTTGGGGTGGGGAGGTCCGTGAATTCTCGGAGATTCTACATCTTGGTGCATAGGAATGTTGGAGGTGAGAGAGCTCACAGCTTTTCTTCCATCATGATTTTATGATGACCCATGATGTTAGCAGTGGGGGTCCATGTCCTCCCAGGGGAAACTGTGATGGTAGGGTCCCCTGCCTGCAACCCCAGAAGGTAAGCAGTAAGGTGGTGGTGCAGGTGTTGATCCATGCCCTCAACCCGGTCCTCTCGTGGCCCTTCCCAGATGCTGGTGGTGTTCAAGTCGGCCCCCATCCTGAAGCGGGCCCTGAAGGTGAAGCAGGCCATGATGCAGCTCTACGTGCTGAAGCTGCTTAAGGTGCAGACCAAGTACCTGGGACGGCAGTGGCGGAAGAGCAACATGAAGACCATGTCTGCCATCTACCAGAAGGTGCGGCATCGGCTGAACGATGACTGGGCATACGGCAACGGTAAGGCTGTGGCGCGAAGCTGAGGGGGGAGGCTTTTCCCTCTGATGAACCCGCAGAGTCCAGTTCCTGCTTCTCTAGCATCAGGATAGGAGCTCCAGGAAGGACCTTGAGAAGCTGCCTGGGATTGGTGCATGTGACCCTCCCCCTTTCCTCTGTCCCCCTGACATAGTTCCTTTTCCAGAAACTGCCATGAGATCCTTTCCTGGCTTTCCTCTCCCCACTGCCACTGCCTTGGTTCTAACCACCGAAATTCTCACAGACCTCAAACAACCTCCTGGCCCTGCTCTTCTTCCCCTCTGTCAGTGCCTCAAACTGTGTCTGAGTGATCTTTTTAAAAAGCAGATCCTGTGATCCTAACTCCCGGAGTAAAATCTTTCATGAGCTTCAGGTTTCTCATAGAATTTGAGCCACACTCTTAACACAAGGCATATAAGGCTCGCCAGCCTCCCTTCCCTCCTCCGTAATCTGATCCAGCTTCTCTTCACCCAGCTAGAGCCCAGCCTCTGTCACCCCCAGGGATCTTGGCCCAGTAGCCACGTTGTCCCCACTTTCCTTGCTCCTGGCAGGAGCCTCCCTCGTACCTGCACTGCTCACTGTCTGCACAGGTTCTTCCCCTCTGGTAGGCTGCTTCGGCCTCAGGCAGAGCGGACTTCCCCGGGCTTTCCTGAGCGTGTTGCCACACCGGTGGCAGTGCCTCGCCCACCACCCCATGGCCGAGTGACCGCATCTGTACCCCAGTGCTCTGTGAATTTGTGAGGAGACAGAGTGGTCCCCGGTTCCTGGTCAGGGAACTAAGAGAAGGAGCCAGTGAGGGGATCCGCAGCTTCCTGCCATCCATCCCAGAGAGCCGGGGAGAGCGTGACTTTCAGAGAAGCTGGTGTTCCTTTGGCTCTCCCTGGCCGGGTCCCCCAAACTGCAGTTGGGCCTTTTTCTCTGTAGATCTGGCCTCTCTCTTTTTACCTGATTTCCCTTTGTATCTAAGTAAAAAGTCCTGTCAGTCTTTCTGAGGATGGGGATCGGAGGTCTCCCGGTTGACAGCATTACAAGCCAGGGTCAGCCTGTTCCCGACTTCAGGGAAACCAGGGGGAGCTACCATGAGGACTTGGCTCCTAAATATGTCTTCCTGCTTTGTCCCAGATCTTGATGCCCGGCCTTGGGACTTCCAAGCAGAGGAATGTGCCCTCCGTGCCAATATTGAACGCTTCAACGCCCGGCGGTATGACCGGGCCCATAGCAACCCGGACTTCCTACCTGTGGACAACTGCCTGCAGAGTGTCCTGGGCCAGCGGGTGGACCTCCCCGAGGACTTCCAGATGAACTATGACCTCTGGTTAGAAAGGGAGGTCTTCTCCAAGCCCATTTCCTGGGAGGAGCTGCTGCAGTGAGGCTCCTGGGCCAGGGTACTGAGAAGGAAAGAAGGGGTGACCTGGAGGTGCCCCAGAGGCTGTCCTGGTTCATTGCTGCAGTGCTCCCACATCCCTCCAGGTGGCAGCACAGCCCCACCATGCCCTGCCCTTGGTCCAGCTGGGTTTGTGAGGGAGGCCAGATTTGGCCCCTCTTTGATTGCCAGCATCCTGCCCAGAGAGCCATCTGCTCTCTGCTTGGGATCCTCTTTTCCTCCACTCCTTCCCACTTTCTTCTCTTGGACACGGTTGGTTGCAGCTCATTTCTTTCAGCCCAAGGCTGGGAAAAGCTGGGATGGGCTGGGAAGCCATTGCATCTGAATTGCAGGGGTCATGCTGACTCTTCCCAAGACACAAATCCTTGGCGTGTCAGCTTGCCAAGGAGGAAGACCAGGGCCAGAAAGTCAGAATCTTGGTTTTGCTTTGAGGGGTTTCTCATGTCATTCCAGCTTCCTGCTAAGTTTCATCCAGAAGCAATTGCAGAGGCTCCTACAGATGTTTCAGTGCTTTGATTTTGGACAGGCTTAGGGTTTAGGAAGAGAAGCTTCCCTTAACCAGGGGTGCCATTTTTCCTCTTGGTTTGCAAGGGTCTGTAAATACCTATATATAAATTTCTGTGTATTCTCTTGTGTCACATTGGGGTTTTTAATGTGTTTGTGTATTCTGTTTACATTAAAAGGAAGCAGAACCAATCCCCATTGCCGTGTCTGCAGGAAACATGGCTCCTGAATATCTCCTCAGATCTAGAAAGTGGGTTTTCTTGCCAGCATTGATAGGTCACCCACTTGTTCCCCGTCAGGCTTCATGCCTTTCCCACCTGAGGGGGAGAAGCAAGGGGAGTTGGCGCTTATCCAGAGTCTTTTCCCCCCTACATCAATCTGGAATAGCTCCAGCCCAGCTCCAGGGCTCCTGTACCCCTGGGTGTGATGTAATTGAAGTAGAAGCCCCAGGCATCTCTGGATCGCACTCCCGAGTTGGCCTCCACCAGCCCAATTTCAGTGCTAGGGAGGGAGGGGTGGTTGGCTGCTCTGGGCCCTCGTGAGAGTAGGTGGTTGGGACTGAGAGGACCTCTGTGCCCAGGGCTTAAGGAAGCAGCCCCTCAGGAGTCAGCTTCACAGCGGGGAGGAGTGTGTCGGGGGGGGGGCCCAGGAGTCCACATCGCTGGGAAAGAGGCAAGGAAACTCTCTATGGTAGGTGTCCATTTGGGGCCTCCTGGAGTCTGCCCCTGGCCTTCTGATCCCTGGACACATCTGCTTCCACCTCGTTCCATCTTGAGGTTCTGTATGATAGGACTGTTCTCTTTCAAGAATTACTTGAAGGTCCCTTATCTTAACCTGTAGGCTATGTGTACGGAGTCTTAAGTATCTGAAGGGTCTTGACGTACAAAGGAAATGTATTCTGGGGACAGGCTCCCTTTTGTTTGTTCAGTGCCTTCCTGGCCTGGGTTTTGGCTGAGCCTCAGTGCAGGCCCCAAGCTGGGCTTCTGGGACACGCTTGCATGGTTTGCAGCAGCAGGGGCGAGGCCAGCACTGTACCTTTTCTGCAAGTCACACAGCCTCTGAGGTGGGGCGTCTCTGTGACTGACTTTTTGTCTCATGGTAACTTGCACCAGATGAGAGAACTTGACACAATTTGTGTGTGTGTGATGGATTTTTCTACCGTTCCCTGCCAGGACCCATGGGAAGTACATATCTCGGGATTGTAGTTTGGGTAGGATAGATTTTCACATTCATACTCGCACCAGGCTGTCTGGCTCACTGCACCAGCCTCACGGAGGTTTTGCTTCCTTCCCCTCTTTTGATTTCTCCAGTCTCTCCTGAAGCTTCCCTTAACCAGAGGTGTGCCATTCTTTCCTCTTGGTTTGCAAAGGTCTGTAAATATCTATATATCTAATTTATGTATAAATCTGTGCAAAAAAGAACACAGAATCTCAAAGCTGACCCATGAAGCCTGAGTGGACTGGTGTATCCCCACATCTGTAGGCCCAGGGGCTGGCCCAGGAGAGGAAGAGCCTTATCCCAGCCACAGGGCATGCTAGTGGTAGATTGGCCATTCCAATCCAGCACTTGTACAGAAATGTCTTTTGGAGTAAGTGGTCACCCCATGTCTGTGGTTTTATTTCTCATCTAGGTCCTGAGATGGGCAGGGTACATGAAGCCCTTTGTAAACAATTGAGTTACATAAAATGGTGACTATTGCTAACCAGGCTCAAGGTCCGGGCTCCTTTAATCCACTAAGGATGGCTTACCTTGTGGCTCTATCACCTGAGGGAACTGACCTTTGTTAACCAAAAGTTACCACTTAACTAGATGCCAGATAGGTAAGTACCAGGCCCCGTACTGATGTTTCTTGAAAGCTAGTTTTCCACACAGGAGCCAGCAAATGTTTAGTGCTTACTATGTGCCAGCCACTACTCTGAGGACTATATATATAATATATATATGTATGTATGTAATATATATTATGTAGATACAAAATACTGCTGCAAATGTGTACGTCCCATGGCCCCCAACCTTTCTCTAAGGAATCATTTTGATTCTACAGCACTTAACACCACTGCATTCAGTCAGCACTTTGTATTTGCTCAAGCATGGTCCTTGGCAAGAAGGTTCTTGGCAAACGTCAGCTAGGCCTTAGCCTGACTTCTAACGTGCCCCAAATGTGCCCTCATCAGGGTAGTTCGGGGGTGGTCGCTGCTACCTTCCTTTTCAGCCTGTGCCTGGGCGTCTGTCTCTCCTGGGTCCCAGAGGACTCTTGTGTGTGGCAGCCCCTCCATTCCCATTGGGCTTCTCTCCCGGAAAGCTAGCTTCCTGTCTATCCTCTAATGCACTGACAGCGCAGGGCAGCAGTAGCTGTGCCATTCGTTTGTCAACTTGGCAGGGTCAGCCTCAGGCTGCAGGCTCTTGCATTTATTCACTGAAGGACCTTGAGCTCATCAAGCTCTCTGCTTTAGTTGGCTTATCTGTAAAAATCCGATTAATAATAAACAGCAAGGTGGTCAGGAGGGCTGAATAAAATAATGGATAATAGACCCACATACCTGGCTGAGGAGGGACAGCGTGGCCCATAAATGATAGCTACTCAGTCCTGCCAAGGGCCCTTCCAACTCTAGCCTGCACTGGATTTGCTTCTACTTCCTGAATCCTCGGAAAAGAGACCCTCCTTCAAGGGCCAGAATAATGTCTTAGGCCTCCTCCTATCCCTCATCCTGAGCTCAGCGCTCTAAATACAGAAGGCTCTCAAAAGTCAGCCACTCACCTAGCCACCCTGCCGTCACACCTTGAAGACCTCTTCTGGGCCAGGCTGTGTTCCAGGTGCCCTGGGCATCCAGGTGAACAGAGCACCACACTCTCACTATGCTTGGTGAGCTGTCAGTTGGTGGACAGATTGGCTACGAGAGCAAGTGAAAGCATTAACGTGGGTGCAGAGACATGTCTGCAGGGCCCCCTGGGCTCCACTGGCCCCGATCAGTGCCCTGGAAAAGAGACTGGGCGTGGGAGCCTGCCGTGGGTGAGGGGCAAGGGTGGGGGCTCCAGCATCAGGAAACAGGAAACTGCTGCCTCTGGGAGCAGGCATTTTGTGTTCCTTACCCTTGGGGAAGATGGGTAGGATGAGCCTGGGGCAGAGGCTGGGGCAGAGGCTGGGGCAGGAGTGAGGTGTGTACTCCCTCTGCCTGATACAGGGAATGCGTTTCCTAGCGTTTCCTGGCGAGCCTGTGTTCCTGTGGGGGGGGGGGGGAGGCTGCAGAAGGTCTGCACTTCAGGGCTGTAATTCAGGTTGATGTGTAAATGCTTGGGGGGAGGTGGGGAAGGAAGATTGAGCGGCTCTAATGAGAAGCATTTCCTCATGCCTGGACTGAGACCAGACTGAAGGGCCCACTTGCTAGGGCTCTCTGCTCTGGGGCTGGGGTCCATGCCCCTGCCAGGACCAAGATTTAGGGCTTCTCTGGGTGGGCCTCACTGGCGCAGAGAGGGGCCTTAGCAAAGAGACATTGAGACTAGCAACTCTCTTAAATGTGGGATTCCAAATTTAATTCACCTCTGGGGTGAGGCGCGGGGGCAGGGGCATCTGAAAGACTCGGGCTGTGTTGGGTGGGACGCCTAAGGCGTGGAGGAGGAGGGGAGGATGGGAGGATGGCTAATGGGAAGCAGGTGGAAGGGCTGCCTGTGTCCCAGCCAGGGGACAGGCCCTCTATGATGGCCCAGTCAGTGGGAGAAGCCATCGGCTCACAGATAATCCCAGGGAACAGGCTCCGGGATGCCCATTCATATTCATTATGTGTGAAGTGGGCGGTTGTAAAGTTAGCTTTCTCTTCATTTAGCTGTCACTGGACAGAAAAATATGAGCTGTGGGCAGATGCCCCTGGATGGGAGCCAGTAGCTGGTCTCTGGCCTCCCCGTGCCCTCCCCCGCCAGGGCCTCCCTCCCGCCTGGTTTGCTCCCAGCCTCCGCCTGCCTCTTCTCTGCTGCGTGGCTCTCTGCTTTGCCTTTACTGTCTGCCCTAGTCTGTCTCTTCCCCACCTCTCCCTTTGCTTTCACAGGTCTTTCCTCTGTGCACCCCCGCCCCTCCGCCTGCAGTGTGAGAGAGGGAACTGTGTTTTACTTGACTGTTGTTCTATCCCTGCCACCCAGCACAATGCCTGGCACAGAGTGGGCACCCAATAAATATTTGTAGAGCAAACTATAGTCTTTCTGCATGTGACTTTATGACACAGGAGTCCAAAATCTGGCTGGCCACTCCTTGGGTGAAGAAACTTCTAGTGCAGTGGTCTTAGCCCTAAGTTAGAAATTTGGGTCTGACTCCCAGTTCATTATTAACCTGCTGTGTGAAGGGGATTGTGTTCTTCGGAGATACTGGGGCTGCCTCTTCCTACTACTCAGACTCTTCCTGATGGACACAGGGCTCATACCTGGACCTCTCAGAGCCTGCATGAATACAGAGAAGAGAAATCACCAGAACCCGGGCCCTCGAATGAACGAAAGGAAGACACGGATTTCTTCTGAGGGGTGCCCGAGCCTAGACACACTGGGACTGTCTTAGGGAAAGCTGATCTGATGGGGCCTTACACCCTCTTTGGGACTAAGCACAGCACTGGTGTCTTTGTGTGCTCTGGTTTCTCCATGCCTGGAAGTGGGGGCACGGGGCGTGGTGGCTGGGGCTGAGCTCTGAGCAATGTGGTTGTGTTTACGGAGAGGGTGGGAGGGCCAGGCCTGCTTTCTTCCCGCCGTCCAGGCTGCGGAGATAAGGCAGAAAGTGGGGATGAAGGATAGAATGGCTAATACTCTGAAACCACAAGAAAGAGTCCTGGCTTTCGTCTCTGCCCCACAGCTCAGACACGCTTCTGGGGCCTCTGGGAGAAGGGGGCTGCCCCACCCCCACGGCTCTGGCCCAGGGGAGCTCAGAGCCCTCAGTGGGCTCCCCCGCCTTTCATCCCACCCCCCATCCACTGCCAGTTCAGCCACAAGCTTATCTCTGCCTTCCCACTCCCCTTCCCATCCCCAGCCCTCAATTTTCCCTTCCACACGAGCCCCAGCAGCCCTAGAGCTGGGCTCTTCCTCCTGCTGCTCCTGGGCAGGTGACAGGGCCAGGCGTGGCATATATCCGCTTTGGGGGGCTCTGCTGCAGGGCTGGCTTCCCTTAGCCCCCAGGATCCCTGCTGGCCCCTCAGGAGGCCCTGGCTCAGCCTGAACCCTGGACACACCCACTAACCAAGTGCCAAACCCTGAGGTAAACAATCACTTGGTCTAAGAACTACTGTCATCTTTATTATTATGCTGGGCAGCACATTTTTTTTTCTTTTTTTTTTTTTTTAACAAAAGTAGGGGGTTGAGATCTCAAGGGCTAGAATCTGGGAAATCTGTTTTATTCTTTTTTTTTTTTAATCTGTTTTATTCTTAACCAACATCTAATGAGTAAACCAGGAAGCCTACAGTTTGCATGGCACAGCTGGCCTGATCACATAGAAAAGAATCCAAATAGTTGGTGGTTTCTGGTGGACTTTATGTCCCCTGGGGGCGAAGGGGACTCCAGGGCCCGGCCCCGTTGCAGAAGCGGGCACAGGACAGGAGTGAGGGGCGGCTGGGGCAGGGGCTACCCATGCCTCTTCCGTGGCCGGCCTCAGGCCTGTGAGCCCCAGTCGCCAGGTGCTCGCCCCCTAGTGCCGGGAGGGGAAGATGGCCCTAGGTGCTCGCGGAAGTCGGTTCCCCTAAGGCACAAAGAACTCCTCCTGCTTCAACCTGTGTCGTCCTCCTAACTTTCCCGGGTTCCCTGAATGAGGAACCAATTCAGGCATTTCAGCTGGAGGGATGACAGTTAAACTTGGACAAAGTCTGGAGGAAGCAGGACAGTGTCTTCCTCCAGCCGAGCTGGATGTTGGGACCCAGTGCGCAGTAGGAAGAGCGCTACCCGCTTTGCAGCCCCCTTTGTCCTGGGCAGGCCCCCCTTAGCTTAGGAGGAAAGTCTCTAGCTTGTTCCCTGCGGGAGGCTGAGGATCCCAGCTGCTCTGCCTGCCTCCGGGAGCCAGCGGGGGCTTGGAGGCAGAGGGGTGTCCTCTCTGACATCCAGGCTGGGGTGGGGTGGGAGCAGCTGGGATCAGACCCGGGGGTGGCAGCTTAGTCTGCGTGTCCACGCAGCTGATCACGTGGTCCAGTTCAGTAGGCTGGGTGGCTCCTTGGACTTCACCCTGAGCGAGATGAGGCTCGGAGACTTATAGTCGCCCTCTGGGGTGGGCTCGAAGCTGTGGCCCCCCAGGGCAGGGGAAAAGCCATGGATGGAGTAGATGCCAGGGTGGGCTCCGGGGGAGGCAGGCACCCCCATGAAGCCAGCCACATTGCCATGGGAGTGGGAGTACGGGGACATGCACGGGGAGGCCATGCCCTCTGGAGACACGAGGCAGGGACCTGGGGGGCTCCCAGACCCCGGGCTGGGCCACAGGGAGTTCTGCAGCTGCAAAGAGACAGAACGAAGGCCCATGATGAGTGGCCCAGGGCTGCCTCCCTCACCAGGGGCTCGGTCTTTGCTTCCCAGGAAGCCTCCCTCCGCCTCAGGAGCCCCCTGCCGCCGCCTCCCTCACGAGAGGGCCCCGCAGTTCCCCGCGGCAGCGCGGCCTCACCTGGGCGTGGCTGGCCGCTCGCGGCAGCACGGAGGCGTCGTAGGCCGACGGGAAGGGGTTGCGCCCCTCCTGGATCTTCCCGAATCGCTCCCGCTTCCGCCACTTGGCTCTGCGGTTCTGGAACCAGACCTGGGGACCGAGGGGAGAGGCTGAGGGAGTGACAGAGTGGCCCCCGAGGAACAGTGCCCTCTGGGGAGACCGCGGCTCCTCCCATGGGGCGGGGAGCTGGCCGCCCGCGGGAGGCTGCAAATCCCCAGTTCTCAGGGCCGGGCGGGCGAGCTTGCAGGGGGGCCTAGCAGAGGCCGGAGTTCCCAGGGGCCCCACTGGTCCCTTGGGCCACCCCTCACCCTGTCACCAAGCTGAGTCACCCTCTCGGTTCTCCAGCCTGCTCGCACCACGCAGGGCCCAGGGCTCTAGCCCCGGCCTCCTCCGGCCTCCTCCGTCCCCAGGTGCCCCGGATGACCTCATCCCAGCGTTCAGCTCCTTAAAAAAGCCCCAGGGAACTGAGCCCGCTCCTCTCCACAGCTTCATCCGCGGCCTGGTGGCATCACCGGATTCCTCCCACTTGCCTCACACCAGCGCTTTTGAAACCGTCTGCCACCTTGCTACCCTGCCTGGGCTGCCCGCCCCCCCAACACACACACCTCTCTGGCCACCGGCCCGGGCCCGTGCTGCCAGTTCTCTCAGACTTCCACACTCTGTCACCATTGTCCATTTTGTAATCTGGCTCCCTCTCATTTGTGAACACCTGGCAGGTGAGAGTGGCCTGTGTGCTGTGCACATCTGTGTATGTATCTGTGACAAATTTATCACTTGGCACTCACCCTGTGGCTGTTCTTTTTGTGTGTACCTGTGTATGCACTTTGTATTTCTATCATTTAATAAACATTTATGTGTCGGGTGCTGGGCTAGATGTTGGCCACATCAAGACCAGACCAAACCATCCCCTTGCTTTCCTGGGATCTAGTTGGGAGCCCCAACAAAAGAAATTCCCTGTGTGTGTGTGTGTGTGTGTGTGCACGCTCACGCGCATGTGCATGTGTAAGCAACCCCACCTTAGCCCCTCACACACTCCCCCGTGGTGGCCATCCCTACCTGTGCAGGCAGGTGAAGCCACGATGGTTAGGGAGCTTAGCACGCCCCCAGCCCCCTCAGCCCCAGATGCCGGGAGCCCAGAGCAGGCCTGGGGCAGGGACGGACGATCCCACCTGCCCAGCCTTCCCTTCTCTGTTCTTCCCCTGTGGGCAGATGAAGGAGTCTGCAGCCGTTCTTCCCACCATCGCCGGTTGTCTCTACGGTCCCCACTGTAGACTTGCACCTGCGCTCTGGCCCTGCGAGCTTGTCCATTGCTCTCCACCGGGCAGGGTCTATGGGTGGATGTCATATTCCCCGCGGAGAAAAGAGCCCTACTCCAGGGCCTCAATTATCGGGGAAGCTTTTAGACTAGGTCTGAGGGCCTTGCGGCCACCCCTGCATCCCTTCAGGTTTGAAAAGGCCTGGGAGAGGGGTGGGGTGATGCGCTCTACTTCTCCAAGGCGGTTCCACTGAGACAGCTATTCAGACCCCACCCCAGAGGCTCGCTGAGGGTCCAGAGACTCGATGTTCTGGACTTCGTGGCTCATGGAATCTGGGGCTGTTGTGAATGCTCAGTCTCTTACCCCGATGGCCCCAGGCCCTGGAGCACCCTGGGACGGCTGTCCTAAAAGTCTGTTTTGGGAGCCACCTGGGAGGAAGAGTGAAAGCAGGAGGACCCAGAAGAGAAGGGGAAACAGCCCAAGCCCCTCTGGTCCTATGCTGAATCCCACTGTAAGACCTTGTCTGCTAGAAGGCAGCTGGCCTCTTTGTGGATTGGCCTGCTGGTCCCCACATTTGGCCAGGAGGCTCAATACAGGGTGTGCTATGTATGAGCTCTGTCCCACTTGGTCTCCCCTGTGGTGGGCAAGACAATCCCGTCTAAACGTCACCTCCTCACCTCTCCGGAGGAGCCCACATCCCCACCCCTCTCCCAGTGCCTCTCGCTTGGCCCTTGGCCCGGGAGCTTGTCGTGCCTCACGCCAGTTCAAAGTCAAAGCAAGGCAACCACCACCACCTTCCTCCGAGGCTAGGTCTTTACTGAAGCCTCCTTCCACCCCCCCCCGCCCCCCAACCCCCCACCCCCCCGCCCCCCCCGCCCCCCCCACCCCCCCCACTGCCGCTTGCCACCTTTGTGTCCTTTCTCACTTCCAACGTATCTTGGGCATGGACTTCCCTTTTCCCTCTCCCCAGTTTCCAGCACCCTCCATTCCTTCACCCCCAACCCCTGGGAAGCTGGCCACAGCCCTACCCAGGAAGCCCTGGGGCTGATCTCTGCTGGGGAGAGCAGGCTGGGTGGGGAAGGGCCCCTGGCCAGCCTCTTCCGGCCAGGGCCTGGAGCTGGCAGGCCGGACAGTCACTGGCTCAGGATGGCTTTGAGCATCACTGAGCCTGAGACGCCCCAGCAGGGACCCTCCAGCTCTGCTCTGCACAGCTATATCAGGAGCAGCCTGATATGTTCAGCATTTCCCTGCTTCCAAAACGCGGTCACATCTGTGATCCTCAAAGACCACCCTACATAGGAAAAGTGACACTGAGATCCAATGGCAGGCCCCAAGTCACCTGGTCAGTCACCAGATAGATCTTTAGATTCCGAGAGGCCACCACCCCATGAGGCACTTCCAGGGGAGGCAGGCACCTGGGCAAGGTGGCTCTGCGTGTCACTTGTGCCCGCCTCTCTAGACCCTTCCGTGGCCCGGCCCATGCTCAGGGTGGTAGAGGCAGCCAGAGAGGTCCGTGTCCGGGGTGCCCTCACCTGTACCCGGGCCTCGGTTAGGTCCGTTCGCAGAGCCAGCTGCTCCCGGGCATACACATCAGGGTAGTGGGTTTTCTGGAAGACTTTCTCCAGCTCCTCCAGCTGGAATGTGCTGAAGGTCGTGCGGTTACGGCGCTTCTTGCTCTTGTTCTTGGCCAACTCCATGGAGTCGGGGAGTCCCGGGGACAGAGGGACGCGCAGGCTGGCCAGACAAGGTCCTGGGGAGCCTTGCAAGTTAGAGGGCCCGTCTCTGGGGGCCCCTCGGCAGTCCAAGGGCAGCTGGGGGAAGCTGGCAGCTTTGGAGGCCTTCTCCTCGGCTGCAATGGAAAACACAAAAAGGAGGATGGAAATCGAACCAGGGGGTTTTGTGGGTGGACTGGGGGAGGGGGAAGAACAGTTGACGCTTCAGTCCCCGCCTCCCCCTTCCTTTCTCTTCCCTTGTCTCAGCAGCCATCCTCCATGGGAGCCTGGCATTCGGAGGCCTGCTTGCTGAGCCTCCAGCTGGGGAGGGGGCCCTGGGGAACCATGTGCTCTGTGGTCTGGGCGGATCTGCTGGGGCCAGAGGAGGGTTCATTTCGGGGAAGCGCTTTGTGGTGGTGCGTCCCACAGGGTGTGGAGGTGCCAGGATTGGCGCCATGGCAGGGCTGAGCACAGAGGCAGGAGGAGGGGGTGAAGATGGGGTGGCTGACATCTCCCGCCCCTGCCAGGAAGTGCCTCCTCCAGCCATGGTTCCCAGGTCCTCAGGCCATGCCTCTGGTCCCAGGTCCAGGCAGGCAACAGACAGGGACACTCACATCCCCTTTGGCTGGTCTGTTGTGCCTCATTCTCTGGACCCCAAGTCTCAGGGCAATGTCAAATCCCCCAGCCTTGGGGCATGAAGGGCAAGACAGGGCAAAGGGGCATCCAGAAAGATTGTCGCATTCCTCTGAAAACTGTGATGTTTGGGCACAAAGACTTGAGCTCTAGGATTAGAGAGCAAGAGATAGGCTATGTGGAGAGAAGAGTTGGGGGGGGGAGGCCAGTGTGGAAACAGGACTCAGCTTCCAACCCCAACATTCTAGCCCTCGGCTGCCCCCTCCCTCCTCAGCAGTTTCGGATGGCTCCCCAGATGGGGGGACCTGACTGCAGCTGGACGCCGTTCCTGGCAGCCCCACTCTGACACATTAACCCTCACTCTCGAGGCTTGGTGGAGCCCTGCCACAACCCAGGCATGCTGAAAACAGGTCACCCAACTGCTCTGCCCTCTTCTGTGGCAAGGCCCCACATCAGCACTGTCATGAAATCTCAAGAGTCTGCTGGGACAGCAGGAGGGCTGCCACAAAGCCGCCCCACAGACTCACACACCCCTGCCCTGGCCCTGGGCCATCCGTAGCAGGGGCCTAGGCCCTGGGAGGCCCAGCAAGCTGGCACCAACAGGCAGTTTCCTCCTTGGAACTTGGTATCAGGATCACAGCTGTCATCAGGGAAGGATGGGACCAGAGAGATGGGGCTCTCGGTTCTGGCTCTGATGAGTCCCCATCTGGACTATGGAGGACGGAGAATGAGTCGGGCAAGGTCCCCCTCAGCGGGAATGTGGTTGGTGACCTCCCAGGACCCGCCAGGCTGTGTTGTGAGAGTGTCCTGGAGGCCTGGCAGAGTCAGGGCCTGCTCTCTGGGCTGCGGACAGCAACAGGCTCCCAGCTCGGGGAGCATCCAGGAGAAAGGGCCCTGGCCACGACTTCCATCCTTGGCCAATGTGTTTTGGTTCTAGGGGGAGTTCCATGGGCAGCAGCTTCGGAAGGACTCATGGAAACTGAGCCAAATAACTGGAGATGGTCAGGGAGAGTGGGAGCTTGGAAGGGACACCCCACATAGAGCAAGTCTGAGAGAGGGGATCTTGGAGTCCTGGGTTCAGAGGGAGGTCCTGCTGGACTCTAGGCAGAGAAGGGTGAGGGTGGCTCAGGGATGGGGTGGCGGTGGGGGAGCACTGACGTCACTGTAGAGGGCTCCCCAAAGTTCTGAAGCTTGCTCATCTGGCTCTTGGGCCCTCAGTGTCTGAACAGGATCTGCCCAGAGAACAGTGACTAGCTCTGGCTCTGACCTACCAGAGTAAGAGATAAAAGTGCAACAAGACTTTTCTGAACAGGCACTCAAAAAAGGGGCCAAGCCTCCCATGCCTGCCCATTCTGCAGCCCTCCCGGGGCACCAGGGAACTTCTTCCCCCCTCACTGCCATTGCCCCAAACCTCCAACTACCTGGAGGGCTCCACGGAGAAGCAGGCATCCCCCGCTTGGCGAGGGGGGGTGGTGGCAGGGGCACACCTCACGGAATGCCTCCTGGAGAGCGCGGCCCAGCGCAGAAGAGGGGAGGGGGCACCCCGCGGGCGGCGGTCAGGGGAAGCAAGGAGGGCAGCGCACTTGGGGAAGCCAGCCGCTCGCAGGCGGCGGCTGCGCTCGGGGGTCGCCTGCAGTCCCGGGCCGCCGCCCCCAGCCCAAGTCCATCCGGCCCTCTGGCGCGGCCACGGGGCAGGGCAGGCCCCCCACCCGGGGCCGCCGGGGCCCCAGCACCCGGCTTCCAGCCTCCGCGGAGCCCGGCTTCGCGCCGTGTCCCACGCGATCGGCTGAGCTCGCAGGGGTCCGGGCGGACAACCCGAGCGCAACGCCGCGCGCAGGGCGCCAGCGGGGCCTCGGTGCTCCCCCGAGCGCGGCAGCTTCGGCCCGCACGCCGGGCCCCAGGCCTTCTCCACGGCGCCGGCGGCCCGGTGGGCGCGCCCGCGGTTCCGCTCGGTCGTGGCAGGGGCCACGCGGGGCGGCCCAGCTCGGCGCTTCCCCGGCCCTCGCCGCCCGCGCACGGGGCTCCGGGGGTGCTGGCACGGCCGGCACCGCGGCGGGGGGGCTGGGCCGGCCGAGGCGGAGCGCCCGGTGCCGGGGACCCCGGCGCAGATGGGGCGCAGCTGCGCGCTCACTGGTCTAAACTGGAAACGCTCGGAGCCGGTCAACGTAGAAGCTGGGAAGTAAGGGGGCTGCCCTCGGCCGCCACTTCCCACCCGGCAGGCGGCGTGGCCCCAGTGCCCGGCGGCCGCGCCCCGGCAGCCGCGCCCCGCCGCGCTCCGGCCCGGGCTCCGCGCTCACCGGGGCGCCTGGTTTTCGTTCGGCCGGCTCCCCGCTCAACGAGAATCGTTGGTTTTCCTCTCCCACTCGGTCTCCTTTTGCTGCTTTCTGCTCTTTCAGGATGTCCTCTTTTCCTTTCATTTTTTTCTGCCTCTACTTAGTCCTTTCCGTCCTTCTCCATTTACCCGCTTCATTCGATCGTTCGATCCTCCGTTTTTGTTTTTTGTTTTTTTGTTTGTTTGTTTTTCCTTTCGCTCTCCGTGTACTTCCTAACCTTCCGCCCTGCTCGCTGGCTTTCGTCGACCTCTCCTTCTCGCCTCCCTCCCGCGTTGTTTTGTTCGGGTTCCTTTCCCTTATTTTTAGTTGTTGTTGACCCGGTTTGGTTTTACCTCTGCGCGCTCCGTTGGTGACGCCGTCGCCGGCCGCGGCCCCGCCGCTCCGCTCTCCGCTCCGCTCTCCGCAGCGCGCCCACCCGGGGTCCCGCGGTGCGAGCGCACTCGGCGCGCCGGGCAGGGACGCGGGTCCGCGGGCGGGGGCTGCCCGCCGCGGGCGCCGAGCCAGGCCGGGTACCTGTCCCCAGCGGTGCTCCCGGCGCTGCGCGGCCGCCGCCGTCTGGCTGGGATCAGAGGAGCCGGGCCAACTGCTTCTCATTAAGTCCCAACTGTGGTTTTTATCAGGAGAGCCTCTTTGAAAGGGCACAGCCACGAAGCTCCGCGCACTCGCTCATTTCCTCCGCTGACCCCCACACGCCTCCCGCCCTCCCCTACACATTCCCACCGCCCGGCCAGGCCAGGGCCCGAGCCGCCCGGCCCTCGGCGGAGGCCGGCGGGGGCCAGCGGGGCGCGGGAGGGCCGGGCCCGCTCCGGAGGATCCAGCTCGGGCCCGAGGCGCGCAGACGGAGCGGGCGCCCGGCCCCGACAGGCCAGCGGGTGCAGCGGGCGGCGGCGGGCGGGCGGCGCGGGCGGCCGGGCCTTGGTGCAGCGGCGGCACCCGCGGCCGAGGCGCCCAGGGGGAGCCCCGCCCGGGCTGCTCTCGACGGCCCAGCGGCGACGGTCCGGTGCGAGGACGCCGAGACGGCGGGAAGGGCGCCCGTCGCCGAGCGTGACGCCGGGCCCGGGGTGGTCTGAGAAGGAAGAACACAGTCACTCCGTGTGGAGGGCGCCCCGAAGCGCGGGCTGGGCCGCGGCCGCGCCGCCCAGAGCCTTCCGAAGGCGCAGGGGCGCCTTCCTCGCCGCGGCTGGGCCCGGGGAGGCCCGGGGAGCCAGGCCGCAGCCCGCGGCCCCGTCCTGCTTGGCGTCTCCGCGTCGGGGCGCGCGCCGGGCCCGCACGGCCGCCGCACACGGAGGCCGCCGCACACGGAGGCCGGGCCCCGGCCCGCTGCGGGCGCCCGGGCCGGCGGCACCTCCAGCCCATCCGGCCGAGCGTGGTCTCTGCTTCCCGCCTCCGGTCGCCCGCGGGCCTGTCGCCGCGCCCCCCCGCGCGACCTCCCGCCTCCCCTTCCCGCCACGGGAGGCACGGGGCCCGGCCCTGCCCGGACCAGGCCGGCGGGGCTGCGGCCGGGCGCGGCGAGGCCCGGGGGCTCCCGAGGTCGGGCTGCGCGCACGGCCGCGCCGCGCGTTACCTTCCGCGGGGCCCTCGTAGAAGTGGCTGCCGTTGAGCGCCGGGCCGGGCCCGAGGCCCTGCAGGTACCTGGCGGGCGGCCGGGCGGGCTGCGGGGCGTAGGGCTCCAGGGGCGCGCAGGCCGCAAAGCGGGTCGGGCGCGGGCCGCGGGGCGGCGCGGGGTGCAGGTGAGGCGCGCCGGCGGGGGCCCCCGGGGGGCCGGGAGGCTCGCCGTCCGCGGCCGCGTAGGGGCCAGTCCCGGGCCCCACGCCGAACCGCGCGCAGCGCTCGGGGTCCATGCCGGCTCCCGGCGCGCAGGCCGCGGGGGCTCCGGGGCTCGCGCTGCCCGTGCGGCCTGTGAGCGCCGCCAAGGGGGAGGGCCCTGGGCGCGGGGGCGCGGAGCCCCGGGAGCGGCGCGCGCCGCGGGGGGCGGGGGGCGGGGGGGCCGCTGACTCAGTGCTGGAACCATCCACGTCACGTGCGGCCCCGCGCGGGTTAACCCCTCGGCGCCCGGGAGCCCCCTGGTTGGCCCCCGCCGCGACCCGCGGCAGCTGGAGCGGACGGAGGAAGCCGCCTTCTCCCGACGGCAGCCGGCAGGGCCCCCTCTGGTGCGGGCCTCGGTGAGTCCCTCGGCCGAGCTGCGCCCCGAGGCCTGGCCCCTAGGGGCGTGAGGCCCGCCCGGCAGACGCTCTGAGGCCTGGTCTCCCGACCGAAGCCTCGAGAAGGCGGCGTGGGGGAGGGGCTGGGCCGGGCCCTTACCTAACTCTTTGCCGGGAGCCGGAAAAACGTGGCCTCGGACAGAACCGCGTTCCTTGGGGATCCCTTGCTCCGCCCGCCCGGGGCCGGGAGTCCTCGGGAGAGGCTCGGAGACAGCGCTAATCCGGGAATGGGGGCTGGGAAGTTAGGGCCTGGGCCCGACCATTAATCAGCGGTCGGATCTGGACCTGTCACTAGTGTCTTCGTCTGACTCTGGAGTCTGGGGCGAGTCAACCCGTAGAGCCCTGGTGGGCTTGAGAAGCAGACGCAGGCCCAGCCGTGCAAGGAGACTTGCTCAGGACCGAACAGGGTCCAGC
The DNA here is from genome assembly GCF_053574225.1 of Canis aureus. Classification (NCBI taxonomy): domain Eukaryota; kingdom Metazoa; phylum Chordata; class Mammalia; order Carnivora; family Canidae; genus Canis; species Canis aureus. The sequence goes on from NC_135618.1 coordinate 35,738,833, forward strand.
AGAGGCTGTCTTTGGAGCAGGTGGAGGGGCACATAGAGGGTTTTGGGTCTGAACAGCAGGCGCGCAACGAACACCTTTCAAATGATCTGGAAGTGTGTGCGGATCCACTGGAGGAAGGCTGGCTCTGGCCAGACCCCAGGCCTACCATTTTGCAGAGAAGTGAGGGGGTAGGGGGGCCACTCCTAGGAGTCTCCCCAGCCAGAAGGAAGCATAGGACTAGCCGTAGCTAGGAATTTGTCAGAAGGGAAACAACCCCCACCCTAAGATCTGGGAAGAAACTCCTGAGGGCCCCGGGACCCTGCTCACCTCTGTGGATCTTGAGGAGTCCCCAGGTCTGGGTTACACTGCTTTTTATTGTCAGTGCCTCCAGAGACCAGTGAGAGAAGTGGGGAGTCAGACATCATTTGTATTTCATTTGAATTCTCAATTTTTAAAGGAATCCAAGGGGCCTGGTGTGAACACCTCCCTCTTCCGCTGGGGGCTTAGAGGGGGTTTCTTGGCTGTCCTCAGCCAGAGTTGGGCTGTAAATCAAGGCCAAACAGGAACCAGAAGCCTTGCATCTCGCAAGTAGTCATTAAGCCATTATTAAACATACCGTAACTTCTCTGAAGCCTTATTGGTTTAAACACCACATTGGAGCATTATGGCTATTAGGGCCCCTAATCACAGACTGCAGACTGGGGCAGTGAGGTGGGAGCACCTGGGGCTGGTACTTCCAGCCAAGAGGGAGGCTCAGCTCAGAATTAAGCTTCCTCTCTGGCCTCACGAGGGGGAGGGATCCCTTCTCTAGGATCCAGTGGATCGAGGCTCTGAGCAACCAATTTGCATCAATCACTTTGGCTCATTAATACGGTTTTTCCATAGTGATTGGGCTTCGGCTGTGGATATTGTTGACTTTATAGGAGGATGTCAGTGTCAACTCAGGACACCAGTTCTGTTGCACAAAGGAATGGAGCAGCTTACTGTGAGAGATGCACGTAGAGTGTGGGGAAGCACATCACAAACAGTTTAAATAACACAGCCAGGCCTGAATGCCAAGCATTTTGCCTCAGGCGATAAACCTTTCTCAGCCTCAGTTTCCTCATCATAAAAATGGGCCATGCACATGGAAGAAGGACATTTGAGAAGCATTTATGTTTTGATGGATGTGATGAACAGTGTTAACGAGATGAGTGTTACCATTACGATCTCCAGAGACAGCAGCCCAGATTTCTGTATTGCATCACTGAATTGGTGGAAGGCTCCTGACCCCCGGGGCTGAATGGGCTAGAGGCTGGAGCCAGTCTGAGAGACCTAGGGACCCACAGCCCTGCCCCAGCCCAGAAGCTCCTCCTGCCATTCCCCACTCTCTGACCAGAACCAGTTTCTATGCTGCCAGTTGAACTGAGGCGGAAGAAAGCCCCCACTTACATCCAGACTGCCCAGCCTCTCCAGGAGGCTTTATTCCCAGGATCATGCAAGACAGGGTACACTTTTGCTTTCCTATTCTCCTTTTCAACCACTGATGCAAACTCTATCTGTAGGAGATCTGGGGAAGAATTTGATGGGGCAGAGGCACATAGAAAATGCCAAAACAAAACAAAACAAAACACCCTTAGAATTGTCAAGGTTTTCTGTTAGGAGGGCAGAGAGATCCTGGAGTACCACAGGGGCCCTGGTTTTACAGATAAAAACAGTGGCTAACACATCTTATAGGGTGCCAGGCACTATCTAATGTATCTATCCTATGGACAGTGATTTATTTTATCGTCGTACAACTCCACAAAGTAGGCACAATTATTATCCCCATTTTACTGAGAAGAGATGGAGACTACAGAGGGGACCACTTGTCCAAGGTGGACACAGCCCCTTAGTGGTAGAACCAGAACTTATGCCCAGATCCATGGTCCCCCACCTGACACTGACCGCCTCTTGATCCTTCTTTTTCAGCTAACATAACAGAGCTAAAATCATTCAGTGCACCCCCTCGTTTTCCCAGAGGAAGGTTGGGACTTTTCCCTGAAAAGGAAGTTGAGGCCAGAGTGGACCAGGGACAGAGTTGGTCCAGGGTGGAACCCCAGGGCTGATCACTGAGTGGCACTTTATTGAGACCCGCCGCGGCTCATGCTGGGGCTGCTGGGACTGTAGGTGCAGAGTGGTTTCTGCTAAGCTGAGACCAAATGAAACGGAGCAGCTAACACCTGAGAGGTTTTACGACCCACTGACACAGCCAGATGTGGGGCAGAGATTTAAGAGAATTTGCGAGTTCACCCTCCGTGCTGTTTGAGAACCACTTGATTGCAATAATGTTTGTCACTGCTGTGTTATCTGTGGACAAAGTGAGATGAACTGATGCGATGATTCAGATCATTCTATCATGAAAAACCTTTAAAAACAACAGCAACTTTCCACCTGCTGAGAAAAACTACTTTTAAAATAATGCTGCTTACTGGCCGTGTCTGTGCAGCTGTTTTGCACCAGCAAATTGTTTAATTCATTCACTCAGTAGGAGGACCTACTATGTGACAGGCACAGTGTGCTGGCGCTGTGATACTAGACGTGACTCCTGCTTTATGGAGCATACACTTTGCCAGAATGGAAATGTCTCCTCCACCACGACTAAATCATCATTTGGATGTGAGTTAGGATGAACTCTGGTCTTGAGAGCAGAATTCCTGGCTTCTAGCCTCACCTGTGAAGTCAGTTCTTGAATCAGGGAGACAGTCCCACCTACTGCTTTCTTTTATTTTCAGCTTGCTTCAGCCTTCACCACATGAAGGCGAATGTTCCTCCCTTTTGCCCCGTGGATATCCTGAGCAAGGTCAGAATAACGGGAAAGATGTCACCTCAGATCTGGCATATACGAAACTTCCTTCCAGACAGAAAAAACTCAGTTGCTTTTTTTTTTTTTTTCCTTCTAAGGAGGACAGTTACCCTTGTCCTGTTTAGACTCTGAAATCCTAAATTGATCCTTAAGAAAATTCTGGGTTTGGGAGCCCAAGTAGATTGTTTCTCATTAGTGACGTTCTTCCTGGAAGGTCAGGCTAAGGAATGGTAAATAAACCCTCGGATCCGGTGCTTCCTCCTCACCCATGATATTTAAAAGAAAGAAAGAAGGGGGTGGGGAGCTTTGTGCTGTGGATACCCAGAATCCTGGGCTGACAATCCAGACTGCAGTCTGGGCTTTAGGGTGAAATTTCTGGGAAGTTAGGGAGCTATTTTTTGTCTATTTTGTTAATTTGATCTGTTTCCTTGGGACAGTCACGTAACCTGTCCATACCTGTTTCTCACCCTGGAAAACAAGAGGAATGATTTTGTAGGTCAGCTTTCCTGTAATGAAGAAATAGTGTTTATACGGATGTCTCTTGAACCTGATTCCACCTTGAACCTACATTTCTCTGCTTATGCTCTCTGCCCACCTCCCTAGGGTTGGGTTGGGTTGGGGGCGGTGAACAGAGAGGTGGAGCTGTGTCTGGGATGTGTCCTGAGTGCCTGGTTTGGCCTGATGTCTGCCTTACTGCCTTTGTGTGAAGGTAAACGGGTTCTGTGGCAAGTGCCAACTCAGACCAGGAGAAGTCATTTTGTGGGAGAGTTTTTGATGAACTCATTCTTGGTGTGAAACAGGAGGTAGGTTTGGACTTCTCGGCAATTCTAATACTCTGATCGATTAATGCTGTGCATTCGCTTATTCATCAAGCGTGTATTGAATGCCTGCCATGTGCCAGTCAGTGGGGCCGCACAGTGAGGGCTGAGTCAGAACAGAATCCTTGCTCCCAGGGCTTTTCCAGGCTGGCGGGAGAGGCACAGAGCAATGGGCACTGAGATCACAGCTATGCTGTGCTGGCAGGAAGCATGGGGCTGTGGCGGCCATGACATGGGCACCTGTCCCAGCCTTGGGCTGGGGGTACCTGGTCGTGGAACACTTCCATGGAAGAAAGTTGAGTGGGGCTTAGCAGGGGAAAGGAGTATCGAGGGGGAAGGGAGAGAGGGCATCCAAAGAAAACAGCCCAGAGGCAGGAAAGAGAGCAGCCGAGTTTGGGGAGCTTGGATTTGTTGAATTGCCAGGGCCAGGGCTGGAAGAGTCAGGGCTAAGGTGGGAGGAAGAGAAACCAGGACAGAGGCATCCACCCGAATCAAGAGAGACTCAAAGGAGAGGGCAGGATGGTTCCTCAGGCATCCATCCGTGCACAGAGTCTGTCAGCCCAGCTTTGAGCACGGGGTTTTCAAGCGGGAGATGACGGGGAGCAAGCCCCAGGGCCCAAGAGTCTCCCAACTGTAAGGGGGCACACGACCCACACCTCGCAGGCAGGTAGTAGGACAGCATGCAAAGATGAAGCAGAGCAAGAGGCTCATGGGTTTGCTGGGGCACCCTGAGGTTGGAGAGTTGGCGGAGGGCAGAGGAACTGTGTGAAGCAGGCTGAGCATGGGGATCTGTGAGGCCTTCCATAGCAGAGCTTTGGCTCTTACGGGGAATGCTTGCCGGGGCACCTCTTGAACTCATTTCAGCAGGAAATCCATTGGTTCCAGAGTGTAGATTCCAGATTTGTTGTTTTACAGGGCTAACAAGTATGTAATTATCACATCTGGGGCCCTTCAAAGGCAATGCAAACACACAGCATTGAACACCTTTAGAAATGTGGGTGGGACCCTAGAGTTCTAGAAGGAGCTCACCACCATGTCACAGGGACATCCACTTCAGTCCAGTGCCTGTTCCTGTGCTGGAGGGAGGGAGGGGGAGAGAGAGAGAGAGAGAGAGAGAGATTGAGAGAGAGAGAGACTGAGCGTGAGCGCTGACCGGCCTGAACTTTACGAGGGGGTTGGAGAAAAGCAAGTGACAAGGGGCAAAGTGCCTCTGCGTGGCCTCCTCTAGAGTCACCGGGGCCGGGTAATAATAATGTGCACCACTTACAGAGGGTCTACAGTGTGCCAGGCAAACAACCGTCTCATCTCGTCATCACGTTGTGACAAAGCTGACATTAATACGTGTGCCAGTTCTCCAATACTGGATAGCAAAGTATCCCAAAACTCGGTGGGCTGAGAACAACAAAAGTCGATGACTATGGGTCAGGGATACAGGAGCGGTTTGGCGGAGTGGTCTGTCTTGGGGTGTCTTATGACCCCAAGTCAGATATTGGCTGGGCTGCAGCACTCTGAGGCTTGATGTGGGCTGGAGGATTGATTTTTTTTTCTTTTTTTTTTTTTTAAGATTTTATTCACTTATTCATGAGAGACGGGGGTGGGGGTGGGGGCAGAGACACAGGCAGAGGGAGACGCAGGCTCCATGCAGGGAGCCCGACGTGGGACTCGATCCTGGGTCTCCAGGATCACACACTGAGCTGAAGGCAGTGCTAAACCGCTGAGCCACCGGGGCTGCCCTGGAGGATTGATTTTCAAGGGGGCTTGCTCACATAGTGGGCAGGTTGGTGCTGGCTGTCAATGAGAGGCCCCAGTTCCTCCCCCTGCGGGCTGTTGCACCTGGCTGCTCAGGTGTACTCACAACCTGGCAGCTGGATTCCCCCACAGCGAAGGATCTGAGAGACCCAGGTACAAGATTGCAGTGCTGTTCATGACCTAGCCTCAAAACACATGCACGCACACACACACACACACACACCCATACACATACACACACTTAGGCCATATTGGATTGGCCACACAGTTCTGATTGGTTCTGATTGAGCGTCGGAGAGGGTCCCACAAGTGTGGGGCCCTTGTGCAGGCTGGCTACCACAGACCAGTTCAGAAAACTGTCCCTGTCTCACTGCTGCGAAGTGCTGCTGGGATTCACACTCAGGCCGCCTGACTCCAGCGAGGAGGCCAGATGTTGGCTCAGAAAGACTGGCTATGTTGATGAGCTAAGAAGAGGCCCTGAAGGGGCAGGATGAGGGGCCTGGCCGGCAAGTGGCAAAGTCCCAGTGGGCAGGGAGGAAGACTGGGGAGATGTGGAAATGGGGACAAGGTGTGCCCTGGTCTTTTCTGTACCCCGAGTGGTCAGCAGTCACAGCACACAAACTCCTAGGACCTCTGTCCATACAACAAACTGATCCCAGGCCTCCACTGGGGCTCTTCGTTCATGCAGAGGAAGGAAGGAAGCAGGTTCACTTTTCCCTGAACAGGTACTAGAATATCCTATTTGCATTGCTGTCAGCTTAGCAAGGGGAACCCTGGCCTTAGAACTTGAATTGAGTGATGGAGGGTGGGCGGTGGGGGGCAGTGTTTAGAGCCCACTGCGAGTTCAGTCTAAACCAGGCACTCCACTTTTTAAAATTGCATATAACCCATCCAAGAGGTAGATGCTATTTCTGCCTCCCAGCTGAGAATACAGAACTCAGAGAATGAAGTCAGTTGTCCAAGATGTCATACACGTCCTAAGTGGTCCCCAGGAGGGACCCCCAGGCAGGTGGCTTGCGCTGTCTCCAGCGAGCTGTACTGCCTCCAGTCTTCTCAGACAGAAAGCGTTGTGCTTTCCCTCCAGCAGGCTGTTCAGTGGATGTGAGCACTGGGCGGGGCAGAGACCATGCCAGGCAGAATGGAGAGGGGAGCTAAAAATGTACCCACTCTAAATTCTGGGGGGATCTTTCTTATTAGATTATTTTTTTCCTGGAGAGACAAGATTTGTACACATGAGCAATTACCCAGTAATACGAGGATGTTTGCTCAGCGTGAGACGGGCTGCCTGTGCTGAGGGGCAGACACAAGCAGGGAGGCACGGTGCTCTCCGGGTCACTTCTGGCTGGAGAAGAAACCTGCCGGGTGGTCATGAACATATCTGCACCCATCGCTGGACTCCCAGCTGCACAGCCCTGGGGACCAACCAAAGCAAAGGGCCATTCCTCCTGGCAGAGAGTCCTGGGAGATTTCCAAGCTGCCGCCTGAGAAGATGCGAAGGATCTGGACAGATGGACAGCAGGGCAATTGCTGAGCCCTGGTCAGATGGACTCAGTGCCTCTGAGCATGGGATACTTGGCTGCCTCCAGCAGAGGGTTTTGGAAAGGAGTAGTGAGTGTGACAGAGATGGGCTGGGCAAGACCAGAACGTGGCAGGTGTGAAAAATGGAGCCTCCTTTTTTTTTTCTTTTCTTTCTTTTTTTTTTCTAAAGATTTTATTTATTTATTCATGAGAGACACAGACATAGGCAGAGGGAGAGGCAGGCTCCCTGTGGGGAGCCTAACTCAGTACTAAATCCCAGGACTCGGGGATCATGACCCAAGCCAAAGGCAGATGCTCAACCACTGAGCCTCCCAGATGTCCCTGGAGCTTCCATTCTTTCAGGTAACAGGAGCTACTGGGGGGTGGTGAGAAGTCCTTGGAGGAGACCTGACCTTTAATAAGTGTTTGGTGTTAGTACTATTACAGTTGTTGTTATTTAGCCAGAGAAGGAGAGCTGTGCTTCGGCAAGAGAATTTTGGTGGCCTGAGCAGAATAATAATAGAAATGATGATACCTAAGTTTATTAAGTGATTACTGTGGGCTGGGTTCTTTAAGTACACTGTCTTACTTAATTCCAACCTTACAAGGCAAGTCCCACTATCTCTGTTTTACGGTTGAGCAAACTAGGGCACGGAGAGAGTAAGTCACTTGCCCGAGGTGGCCGGGACACATAGGACAAGGGGACACCATCAGTGTGTAAAAGAGTGGTCCTGGCATAAGGTGACTAAGGGCTGAACTGGGGCGTGGCCGAGGGGATGAAGTGGGATGGCTGGAGAGAAGCGGTAGTTAGTGGGAAGAAGTGAAAGACTTATTGCCAGGGGGCTGGGGATGGTATATGGATGATCAGTAGCCCAGAGAATGGGTGCCGCAGGGACAGGGCACAGAGATGTCTTCAAGGCACATTTGGAACCTCTGAGGCAGATGTCCATCCAGAAAGAGGTCCTTCACCCTGTACATACTATCGGCTGCAGAAGGCTGAAGGCGGCAGAGTCAGGGCTGCTCTCTGGACTTTGGGGCAGAGGGAGGAAGACTCCCTGTGGACTTGCCGGGCTCTGGAATCCTGTGATCGCTAACATCTTCGTGACAACACTAGGCATACCAGGTGCTGAGTGAAAATGGGTCTGGATGCTGGCTGTCCTACCCCTCAGAGAGTGTGGGCCCGGCTGGGAGGCCTCCAATGGGGTTGCAGGTAGAGATGTAATGAGCCCAGCCCTAAGGTTGGCAGGACTCCTGGGGAACAAGCAGGATATTTCGGGTGCTGCATAGAGGAAAGTGGAGAAGACCAGGCATACAGCTGTTTTGAGTTGACCTGTAAAGATTATGAAACACTTGGTCCCTTTAAATGGGAAGTGAGAGCCCCAGCTCTCAGCTTCAGGGACGGTGGCTCTCTCTATAGAGGTCCCGAACTTTGGGATTGAGAAGACTGATGATTTTAGAAGCAGCTCCTGCCCTTGGGCTGGGGGTGCTATGCCAGGTCAGGGGCCTGGGGTGGGGGCATTGGGGGTTGTTAGTCCACTGTGGGGGTCTAAGGCTCTGTTGGTGGGGTGTGAACATGGCGAGTGCATGTGTGCAGTATGTGTGGCTGGGTCTCCCTCTTTAGGAGAAGACTCAAAACCCCGCATCTGCTTTGGGGGCCCCTTGCAGCAGAAACAGGCAAGCCCTGGATTTGGCGGGGTCCATACAGGGGAGGGTATATCTGTAACCACACACAGACCCCGGGACGTCTGGGGAAAAGCAGCTCTGTAGGCACATTCACACCAGATCCATTGGACAAAGAGACCGGATATTTTGCTGTTTGATAAACTTCATAAAACAGTGGAGCTGAGTGATTTTGCTGCTGCCTGAATGGAAGTATTCTAAGAACCCATGCCAAGAAGATAAATAAGGCCGTGGCTCAGGAGAGGAGCTGAAACAAATGTGCAGCGAGAGGTACATCAAAGTAAAACTAGTTCTCCTGACGACTGAGGGGTTCTGCGTGTGGCAGAGTGTGTGCGTGTGCATGTGTGTGTGTTGGGGCAAGTGTCTGGCAGACACTAGGCTATATCAAGGGGCCCAGAGATGTACCCTGGGCTCTTGCCAGCCCCTCTGAAGGCAGCCCTCTACACAAGAGGCCTGCTTGGGATTTAGTTAGGATTAGGCCCAGCTCTGCTTGGTACAAAGGGAAACCAGTGTTAGCCACTGTTGGAAGATTCAGTCCCCACCGTCAGCCAGCTGGGGTTAATTCACACTGGGATACGTGCACCGAGAGGTCAGGAATCCCTCAGGGGGCAGGGTGATCAGCTCATGTTGGCCAGTTGAAAGATTTATTCTCTACTGATGACAGAGGGTACAAGCTGGAGTATAGAAACATCAAGCCTCTCATATTTGTTTTTTTAAAGGTTTTATTTATTTATTCATGACAGATACACAGAGAGGGAGAGAGAGAGAGGCAGAGACACAGGCTGAGGGAGAAGCAGGCTCCACGCAGGGAGCCCGACGTGGGACTCGATCCTGAATCTCCAGGATCCGGCTCTGGGCTGAAGGCGGCGCTAAACTGCTGAGCCACCAGGGCTGCCCAAGCCTCTCATATTTGGTCCCAGACCCTTCAGGGGGTGAGGGGGAAGTACAGGGGTGTGGAGAAAGAACAGAATGTTAGGTCTGGATGGGCATCATCTAAACATCACCTGCTCCAAAGGTTCTCAAAGGATGATCTTCAGCATCATCAAGGAACTTGTTAGGAAGGCAAATTACTGGTCCCATCCCAGAACTGCCAAGGTCAGAAAACGTTGAGCGCGCGGCCCAGTGAACTTCGCTTTGGCATTTTTTTCTGGGTGATACTGATGGTGTCTACAGCTTGAGCACTGCTGATACAGGCTGTCACCTTCATTTTAAAATGAGTCAAGGAAGGCCTAGAGAGGGAACTTTTGCCAACAGTGTATAGCTAATTAGGACCCAGCCACTTCCCCCTTCACCCATATGTTTTTGGCTATTTATTTTGCAAATAACATGGGGGGGGGGGACACATTTAATAAATTTTTTCTTAGAGGCAGTTGTTATGTGTTTATATATTTTCCATTTGTTAGTAAGCTATTTAGATCGGCAGTGTTGCCGGGGCTCAAACCAAGGAGTTATTTGCTATAAAGTTCAGGCTTTGGGAAGTAGACTCTCTCTGGGGCCCCAAACCCAGGCGTCCTAGCCGTGTTCCCCCAGCCACCCCCAAGTCACCAGCACCTTCTTCCCCTGTTTGTCCCCAGATGCTCTCTCTGTGACTACACCACTGGCCCCATAGGCTTGCTTGGAGCAGATGTTTTGGTCAATAATCCCTCCCTCCATCTGCCTGGCGGAGTGCAGGTGGATGTGATGGGATTAGTTTCACCCTCTGGCCTTCACTGGCTGCCGGAGAAGACCTGCCTCTCCTTCCAGTGGCCCTCGCAGTGGGCCCAGCATGTTTCCAATATTGCCTCAGTGTTTTCCCCGATGGAGTAATGCTTTAATGGTGCAGATTTGTTCTCTGTACGGGAAACATGTGGGCTGCTGTCAGACGCCGGGAGAGTGAGCTGCCCTCCGCCACAGCCATCTGGGCACCTCTTGGGACTCCCATCCCCGAGCTCAGAAGAAGGGCAGTTTTCTGAATCCAGTGGTGTGAGGAGTGAGGAGGGGGTCTCGGACACTTCTGGGTGAGTAACTCTTCTACAAGAGCAGAACTGTGACAGCATGTTTACATCAGTCCGCATTACTGAGAAGTTCATGCAAAACTTCTGTTGTGGTCTGAATTCAAATGGTGAAGGAACCACTGTGTCCAGTCTAAACTGGACCTTACTGATGAATTTTAGGTGGAAGCAGAGTGGGGGAGAAATGCACCCCCTTCCTCTTCCAAAGGCCTTGGTGGGGATGGCTGGTGAGAGGGTGGGAGGCAGGAGGCCCACCTCAATCAGAGAAAGAGCCTTCCCTGGCCCCAAACCATACTAAACTGAGGCCCTGACCTGCTGGGAACTTGATTTTCTTTGCCTGAGTCCAGGATTCTTTCCCAAGCTCTGAAATTTCTGAAGCCCTGGGATGCCTCTGCTTCAGAGAGCAGTGACACCCTGGGATGATTTGCTTGATTCCCCAACATCCTCCCCGGCTTCTCCTGACCAACAAGAGGTCCATAACCTGCAGTTAAATAATTAAAGTTAATTGAAGTTTATTTCGTCTTGCGCATTTCACAAAGCCCTAGAAATAATTGGAGTTTCCCTGGAGTGTTGCAAAACTAGATTTGGAAATCTCAGATCAAGAGAACATTGGGCAATGGATGATGGAGACAAAGGAGGAAAGGGGAGAGAAAGAAGTGAGGGAGAGGAAGAAAAGAGCGCTTTCTGTTTCCAGCGGGTCTCCCGATGCAGGCTGGAGGGCTGTGGCGATTTTAAAAGTGATTTGATCCCAAGACGGTTGGTTGATTCGGTTGATTCCGTAATGAAATACGGGGAACAGCCAGAGCCAGAGCCCAAGGAGCGACCCACGGAGACAAAGAGAGCGCCGCCGGGGACAGTATCGGGACAGCATCGCGGCAGGAGCAGGCCCCTGCGCCCCGACCCTCCTCCGGTCCGGCCCCGGCTCCGCAAAAACCCTAAGGGATGATAGGGAAGACCCTCTTTCTGAATGTGGAGTCTGCGGATTGGAGTTGGGCCCCTGGAAACTTGCCTCCTGCCCCGGAAGATTTATTTTATTAAGTGGCCCGCACCTGAAAGTAATTCAGTCTCTCGGCTGGGCCTGGGCTGCGGAGGGAGGCCCGAGGCGCGGCGGCGGCGCCCACTTCAGCCGCAGCCCCGCCGCCCCGCGCCCCCCGCTCCTGCCCTGCGCCCCGCCCCCCGCGCCCCGCTCCTGCCCCGCGCGCCCCGCTCCCGCCCCGCGGAGAGCCTCCCGGGGTGGGCGCCCACAGGCGGGCGGGAGTGGCGCGTGGCTGTGGCAGGGCCTGCGCCCCTCGCCGCACCCTGCGCCTGCGGACCTGCAGACCCGGCGCCCGCGTCCCGCCCGCGGAGGTTGCTCCCGCGCGGGCCCAGGAATCCCCTTTTGAGATGGGAATAAGGGAGATTGAAATAGATAAAAGCATTCAAAGTTTAATGTCAACATCAAATCTCTATAAAACCAGATCAAAGGGAACAGGCGCAGGGTTTCTTCCCGGACCGCGGGGGCCCCGGGGCTGGAGCCCCAAGGTGCAGCCCGAGGCCGCCCAGCGCGTCCTGCTCTGCAGCGGGGCTCGGCTCAGGGCGGCGGCCGGGCGGGGCGCACGGGGCGCGGGGCAGGGCGCGGTGCCGTGGGCTTGGGCCTGGTCCACACTGGCCGCGAGCCGCGGGGGGCGGCGGGCGGAGGGGCCGCCCCGGGACGGACGGACAGACGGCCGGAGGCGGCGGGACGCGGGAGGCTCGCGGGCAGCTCGCGGGCTCAGGGCGGAGGGCGGAGGGCGGCCGGGCCGGGTCCCGCGCGGCGTGGGCTGTCCGCGCCCCGCCCGCCCGCCTCGGCCTCGCCGCCGCTCCGCTTTCGTTTTCTCCTGCCCTGTCCCAACTCCAGTTTTCCATGAACACCGAGTGCGGTCCCCTTCCCTTTCCCGAAGGGATTCTCCTAAGGGGAGGGACGCGGGGGCCCTCTCTTCCGTGGTCACAGCGTGAGGCTTTGCAGGAGCCGAGCTCTGCGCGTTCTGGGGCCGCGCTCCGACCGCCCTGACCGCGAGCCACCGTCCAGCAGGGCTTCAAGGCGAGGGCCACAAGAAACGTGGACCGCGATAGACCCTCACATCTTGAGGATGAATATGGGGAACTTTATTAGGAGCAAAATTATAGACTCTCTCATCCCACATAAAAAAAGAGTTGTAAATTAAGGAAGTGCTCTGCGTGTATCAGTTTTATGTGCTGTAGCATTCCAGCCCTCCAGACATAAATTCCCATGTCTGCTGAGCCAGTTCATAGGTAAAACCACATGTCTATTTGGTGTGCCTGTATGTGCTGGCACAGTTATATGGCAGCAATGCGACGGACAGCTCATGGTGCTGGGCTTGGGGAGAAAGGTCCCTAGACGGCTCGCATGGAGAGCCGTGTGTGTGTGTGTGTGTGTGTGTGTGTGTGTGTGTGTGTGTGTCTGGAGAGCTGGAGGAAATACCGGACTCACATTGGGGTATAAACTAGTCAAAGGGGATTTCACCTCATGCACAGTCTGCAATTACAGGAAATTCATACACAAAAAAAAGGGCAGAAAACTCAGAGAGGCCAAGGAAGTGAGGTTGTTGGTATGGAAGGAAGGGAAGAAGAAGGAAGGAAGAAAGGAAGGAAGGAAGGAAGGAAGGAAGGAAGGAAGGAAGGAAGGAAGGAAGGAAAAGAAAAAAACGAAAGAAGAAAGGAAGAGAAAGAAAGAAGACAAGACGTAGAGACAATGGTGAAAGACCCAAAAAGGACAGAAGTGTCACAAAAAGTCAGATGACGGAGGGGATGTGGAAAGAGAGAGAACACTCTTAGAAAAAGCAACGTGAAAGAAATGGAGAAGAGAGGCAGAAGGAGAAAGACGCACAAAAAGTTGTGGAGGAAGAGAGACACCAGGACGTTCAAGACAAAGGGGGGGGGGGGGCTCTGGCCCAGACTGGGGGTGGGGTGGGTGGATGGCGAGGAGAAGACAGAAGCCCTAGGAGCTGGGAGCCTTCCCAGGGCTAGGCGCCTCCCCAGGGCCTTGCTTCTCAGATTTCTCCAGCGCAAGGGAAATCCAGGGAAGCCTTTGTGGGCAACATTTGTTTGCTCCAGACCCGGATCTGATGATGCTGTTGATTTGGTTTTTAAACAGTGGGTTTGCAGCCTTCTGCGCTGGGGCAGGGGTCTGCTAGCCATCCTTAACCCTGCACATTGGATTGAATTTCGGCCACTTTGATGGTCCTGTGATTGTCTCCCAGTTTTCCAATTTCCAATCCCCTCTGCCTGGCTGGGGGTTGAAGAGGGACTTTAAAGATGCCTTTGATAACGTCTCATGGTTACATATTTCCATACCAATTTTCTTTACCAGACCATTATGTCGGATGCAGCCCCAGATGTTCTGCGGGAGAGAAAGGGAACCAGTCCCCTGTGCCCCAGCCTGCCAGGCCCTGGAGACAGGCGTGGGGAGGCAAACCCTGCTGCGGGACCTAGGACCCTCTGGCCTCTTGCTGCCCCTTCTCCCAGCTTCTCCTTGGCCACGTTCTCTGAATCCTTCTTAGGGCCGGGGACCCATCCTCTGGTCATGGCTCGGGGACTAGTGCAGCCCTAAAGGTCTCTTTTCCATCAGAACTTCCCTATACTGGATCCCCTTCCACACGCTCTGCTCGGTGACAGTTTGTGGAGTGGATAAACCACTCCATGCTAATGTCTCAGGGCAAATTGATTCCAGGTGCCCCTTCTGGAGAATTTTAACAGGCCCTTTCTGGAGACACAGTGCCCTTAGGAGCATGAGGAGACTTGCCTTCTTCCTCAAACAAATGTATTGACTATTACTGCATGAAGGCACTGGGATGGATGCAGAAGGCAATCAAACATGTCTGGCCCGTACGGAGCATCTACGTTGCTGGGGAAATGAGATGTGCATGCACATAACTTGAGCTGAAGGCTGAGTGCATGTGAAGAATGCAGGAAAGAGGTGTAATGAAGTGGCTTTGGTGTTCAGAGGCAGCAAAATGACTGGCTGGCAACATCTGGGAAAGCTTCGTGGAGGAGGTGGCACCTCTTCTGGATTCCAGACGACATGCAGGGCTAGACTGTACGGTAATGGGGAATGGTAGGCACTCTGATTGGCAGATGGGTGAGACTTTGGGAGGCAGAGGCATTTTTTGATGCTCTTTCCCCAGACCAGACCTGGGTGGTCGTTGGAGCAAATGTCTCTCATTCAGTTCATTTCACTCAACATGTTGAAGAAGGGCACCAAACTGGGCATATGCTGGGCACTGGGGCACAGGGACGGAAGGGGACAGGTTCCTGCTGTCCTGGGCACTGCTTGTACAGATCATGTTCTACAGAATTCCAGGGGGCTACCCAGGGCTGTGGGGCAGAGAAAGGAGAAGCCAAGCAGTTAGTGGCTGGTCCCCACCCCCATGGCAGCCAGAGCAGTTCTACTTTTTCACTGAGGTCCCATATTAAATTTCCTTTGGGATAAAAGGGGGGCTCTGCTGCTTTAAAAGAAAGAAAATCCCTGGTTCATAGGTGCTTGTGCATGATGAAAAAATAGCTAAGCGAATCATTGAATAAAAGCATGAGAATGCACCGGGAACCGAAGATGGTAATTAAGCCAGAATCCAATCCTGGACACTTGAGTTTCGATGAAGAAATTGCCAAGTCCCTTCTGTACGTTCCCGTCTCTCCGTGGAACTGTCCCTAGAGGGCACATCGGGTCCCAGGCTGTCGTTTTCTCTGGCCTTGTCTCCCCACATCCTGCTCTTCTCTCTCACTCCCCAGCTGGTTGGGGGTGACTGGGTCCCAGCCGTTCCCAGAACACCCAGGGGCCCTATCCTAGTGATACCTCAAGCCCATCTCGGGGAGGGTCAGAGCCCAGCCGCCGTCCGGAACCCACCCTCCCGCGCGCGGCTAGGGAGATCCTGTCCGTTGCAATACAACAAGCTGCCACCAGGGGTCAGGGCAGAAACGCGGGGTCCTGCTCTCGAGGGCCAGGCTGGGTTTGGGCCGGTCCCGCTGGAAGCTCCGCCCTGGGGGGAAGACCCAGAGGATGCACACAGCCCCCGTCTGCAGGAGCCTTAGGGTCCGTGGTGACTTTGGGCCGCAGCGTCTGCTAGCGGTGAGCCGGAGCCCCTAACCTCTCCCAGCACCACCCCCGGCAGTCCTTGATGTGCCCAGCAGCCGGCAACACCCCACCACCCCCACCCCCCCACCCCCGGCTCAGCGTCCCCACTGGCTTCTCCAGCTACAAGGACCGCTACAAGGACTGAGGCCAACGGAGGCCAAGCTTGGCTCTGCCTCCCCCTGAGGCCCCAGACATGCACGGAGCACCTGACTGTTGTAGGCTCCCTGCAGGTGCCCCCCACCCCCAGGGAAGAGCGCAAGAAGGCTTCTGAACTAGGGGAAAAGCCAGCTCTGATCTTCCCACCTTTCATCTCGGGAGGCGGCTCCTACCCTAGGCTGGGTCTGCCCTCAGGCCTGCTGTGTTCCCCCCTCCAGCCTAGAAGGGTAGGGGCCCCACTGTGCTGGGTTGGGGACAATGCCTTCACCGGCTAGGTGAGTCCCCGTGCATAGAGGGAAGTGCTTGTGGGGGTGGCGTGGGTGGTGGGCTGCGTGTTCAGATCACTGGTGTCCCCGCCTCTAGCCGCCCTCAGGACCTTAGCCCCGCAATCCAAAAACAGGTATTAAACACCTGTGCTGCACAGGCGCCTAGTGGGGCAACGGGGGGGGGGGGGGGGCAGGGGGGTAGAGCCATGAGCTAGATGCAGCCCCCACCTCAAGGGGTTCGCTGGGGCAGGCAGAAAGGATGTTTCTTGGAAACCTGCCCTGGAGGCACCGAGCAGTGGGCTGGCTGGGCAGGTGGCAGGGTGGGGAAGGGAGCATAGTGTGCGAGTTCCGGGTGGCAGGGGCCGCACCTGTCCTTTCGCTGCTGTAGCCCCAGTGGCTGGCGGCAGGCCTGGCACGGGGTAGTCGCGTTAGTCCTGGCCCAGTAAAGGTGGTGCTGGGCGTGGGAAGGCATCCAGACGGGTGATGGCAGGAGCCCGGGTGACGGCATGAGCCCGGATGCTGTGCGGCAGGGGGACTCTGGCTGCCCTGGGTTCACTGGCCCTCTGGCCTTAGACGTGGAAGCCCTGCATCGCAGGAAGGCAGACCGGATGCTTGGCCACCCTCGCTGCTCGTCGCCTTGGCAAAGGGCCCTGGGTGGCTCCTCCCTGGTGCTCCCTCCTCCCGCCCGTCCTCTCTCCCTCAGCAGCTGGCCTCCTCCCAGGGCTCCTGGCCCTCCGCGGCCCCCAGCCTGACCTCCAGGGCGGTCAGCTGCCCTTTCACTCGGCTGTTCCTGATAAGGAGACTGGAAACAGCTTTGCCCTTTCACCTTCGCATATCTTTCCCCAGAGAGCTTTGGGTCCCGCCACCCCGGTCACGCAGGAGGGTCCCCGCCGCCCCAGGCTGCAGGCCACCAGCGCTAGGCCCCGGGTGGGAGCGGACGGGTGGGAGCAGCTCGCCGCCGGCCACAGCCAGCGGCCAGGGGCCTCTTGGGGTCCTGCGAGGCTGCCCCGCACGAGGGCTGACCTGCCCCATCCCTCCCCGCCATCCTGACTGACATTCTTGATGCAATTGGCCGGATGTTTCTCCTTCACCAGAGACAGGGCCTCAGGCAAGACAGCTGTGCCTCCCTCGGTCCAGCCGCAGCTGGAGGTGCTGAGAATCCGGGAGCCCCACTTCCTACTCGTGGGCTCCAGGGAAAGGGCGCGGTGGCTCCTCCAGGGTCCCCGGAGTCAGTGGGAACTGGCTCCTGAGAAGCTCTGCCCATGCCGGAGCCTGTTCTCTGCCTGGGTCTGTGGCTCCCACCCGGTCGCTGTCCTTGACTTGGGGGACCATCGAGTCACAGGGACCCCTGAGGCCTGGCCCGGGCCGGGCTTTGCCCAGGGCCGAGTCCCGCCTGGACCCACTTCTGAATTTCGGAAGCCACCTCCGCCGAGGTCCGGACATCGGTGTCAGACCTTCCGTGTCCGCGAGTTAGAGGTGTGAGCAGAGGCCGCTCTTACGGAAAGGGCACGTCGTAAGCTTTGCTGATTCAAAGGGCATCTCATGAGCTTGCAGCGCTTGGGGGGCTTGTCATTGGTAATGCCATCAGTTTTATGGCCTTGAGATGGTGAGAACTGTATGTTCAGAGAATTTTCCCCTTTGGGGAAGCCCAGTGGTGGCAGATACCAAACGCCACACGGAAGAGAGAGTCTTATCCACCTGTGGCCCGCAGGGGCTCCACAGCAAAATGAGAATGCTCGCACTCTTGATCTTGGGGTGGCTTGATGATAATACTTCAGTGTGTGAATAGGAGGCTCAGGGCTCTTGTTCTCATTTCTGTACCTTTATAGCCATGTTTTTTTCAGATTTTAGCCATAGAAGTAGCACCTTCATGATTTGGGCCACATTCAGTGCCACTTGTGCTATTAACAATTTTTTTTTTTTTACAATAACTCCTGATATGTGCATATGCATATGCCCATGCACATGGGGATATCTTTTAAAAGGAAATTTTACAGGATCCCTGGGTGGCTCAGTGTTTTAGCGCCTGCCTTTGGCCCAGGGTGTGATCCTGGAGACCCAGGACCGAGTCCCACGTCAGGCTCCCCACGTGGAGCCTGCTTCTCCCTCTGCCTGTGCCTCTGCCTCTCTCTGTGTGTCTCTCATGAATGAATAAATAAAATCTTTAAAAGAATAAAAGGAAATTTTACATCCTTATCATAAATAGGACACTGGTAGTACTTGTCATTAACAGGAAGTAGGGCAGCCCAGGTGGCTCAGCGGTTTAGCGCCGCCTTCAGCCTGGGGTGTGATCCTGGAGACCTGGAATCGAGTCCCACGTCAGGCTCCCTGCATGGAGCCTGCTTCTCCCTCTGCCTGTGTCTCTGCCTCTCTCTCTGTGTCTCTCATGAATAAATAAATAAAACCTTAAAAAAATAAACAGGAAGTGGCCATAAAGATACATAAAACAAAAACACAGCAGTGTAGCTAGTGTTACCCCTGGAAGGCTCTGAATCCAAGGGTTGTGTTCTTTCCTACAACAGAAATGTTAGCAAGTGTTAGAGGGTGTGTAGAGCCCCAGTTGGCCACACTGTTAGTAACCAGATGCCCCTGTTATTTAAAGGACACACTGGGAGCACCTGGGTGGCTCAGTTAGTTAGGTGTCTGCCTTTGGTTCAGGTCACAATCTTGAGGTCCTGGGATTGAGCCCCTAATCCATCTCCCTGCTTAGCGGGGAGCCTGCTTCTCCCTCTCCCTCTGCCTACCTCTCCCCCTGCTTGTGCTCTCTCTCTGCCAAATAAATAAGTAAATAAAATCTTTTAAAAAATCAACGACACATTGTTATCGGCAATGATAAGGGATCGTAGAGGAATGAATTTCTCACTCTTTCTCCAGGCACCATCGAAGACCATTGCAAGTTCCACCCAGGAGCAAGGAGTGGGCCTGCCCCGGAGGGATTGCTCCCCGGCCATTGTCCTGAAGCACCCCTCTCAGCTAATTCCAACCACGTCCTCCCAGGAGCTGCGCTGCATTTATCTGCTCCACTGAGCCACGTTCTCCAGGCCACAGGGAGAGGAACGACAGGGTTGCTGGAGGCCAGGGGGTGCTGGTCTCATCTCCTCTGATGTTGCCCAGAATATTCCAACTTTATTGAGACAACGCTAGAAAGACTATTCCACTCTCGCTAGCAGAGTGACAGGAGTTTTCCCTAATGATGGTGAGAAAGCCCCAAGCATGAGAACAAGCAGGGCCTCTGAGCTACACTGCCTGCTGCTGCTGCTGACTCCCAAGTGGTATTTTCAGCTCTGCCTCTCCCGTGAGGCCTAGGCTTGTATGTCTGGCTGTCCGGTTGTCCTGTCCACGTGCAGGCTTCATAGGCATCTCGTGGCCAAACAGAGCAGAGCTCTTTTTTTTTTTTTTTAAGATTTTATTTACTTATTCATGAGACACACAGAGAGAGGCGGAGACACAGGCAGAGGGAGAAGCAGGCTCCGTGCAGGGGGCCCGACGTGGGACTCGATCCCGGGACCCCGGGATCACACCCTGAGCCCAAGGCAGACGTTCAACCACTGAGCCACCAGGCGTCCCAAACAGAGCAGAGCTCTTGATTGCCAGCCCTGCCCAAGCCTGCCACAGACCTCCTTCTGTCTCAGGTCGTGCATCTCAGCTGCCCCACTGATGTCTCCAGCTGCTCAGGTCAAAATATCCACTTTGCCCCTTTCTCTTCCTCACATCTCAGATCCAATCCATCCATTCTTCTATTGGCTCCCCCTTCCAGAAATATCCAGAGTCCAGTGACTCCCGCTCCCTTCTGCCACTGTCGTGGTCTGCGCCCCACCATCTCTGGCCTGGTCAATGCCTTGGAGCTCCTCTCCATTCTCTACACACCAGAGCCAAGAGCGGGGTTTTGAAGGTGTCAGTCTGATTCTCACCTCTCAGGTCAAATTCCTTCAGTGGCTTCTCATGGCATGCAGAACAAAATCCAAACCTGACCCCTGTGCCTTCCCTTCCTCACCTCACAGCCTCTGCCCTGGGCTCATCGTGCTCCAGCCATGCTGGCTTCTTTCTATTGCCTCAGCACTCGCTCCCTATCACCTCAGGTTTTTGCCTCTGCTGTTCCCTCTGCCAGAGGCTCTCTCTCCCTTATCCTCACATGGCTCCTGCTTCCATCCTTCACTTCATTCAGGTCTCCACAGAAATGATACACCCTTGGAGAGGTCTCCTGACTGCCCTGAGACAGCACCTTCCTCCACCATTCTCTAACCCTTTATGCTGCTTTATTGATGCTGCTGGTGATGCTGATGTAACCTCTATGCCCAACATGGGCCTTGAACTCATGACCCCGAGATCAAGAGTCAGATGCTGGCACACCTGGGAGGCTCTGTGGTTGAGCATCTGCCTTCGGCTCAGGTCATGATCCTGGGGTCCCAGGATTGAGTCCCACATCGGGCTCCCTGTGAGGAGCCTGCTTCTCCCTCTGCCTGTGTCTCTGCTTCTTTTTCTGTGTGTCTCTCCTGAATAAATAAACAAAATCTTTAAAAAAGAAAAAAAAGTCAAATGCTTTCCTGATTGAGCCAGCCGGGCACTTCCACCCTGCTTTATTTTTCCTCACAGCATTTACCACCATTAACATTGCTAGTCTGAGAAAGTCTTTATTTCTCTTTCACTTTGGAAGGATAATTTTACTGGATCCAGAATTCTAGGTTGTGATTTCTTTTTCAACAGTTTAAATATTTCATTCCACTTTGATCCTTGCTCGCATGGTGTCTAAAGAGAAGTCCGATGTGATTCTTATCGATCTTCATAGGTGAAACATTTTTTTTTCTCCTCTGGCTTCTTTCAAGATTTGTGCTTTGTGTTGATTTTTCTGCAGTTTGAACATGGTACATCTACGTGTAGAACTATTGGTGTATCTCCTGATTGGTGTTCTCCGTTGACATTGTATTATATATTTTTTTTGCTCATTTGGTTTACTGAGTGTCTTCCACAGCAGAATAAATTCATGAGGACAGAGCCTTTGCCTGATTCACTGCTTTATTCCCATTGTCTGGAACAGTCTCTAAAGCTAGTGGTGTTCGGTAAACATTGATTGAATAACGAATGAGTCATCACATATGGTGCCTCTAATAAGTTTGTATAAGAAAGCAATATCATATAATGTGATGTGTCCTGTAAAATGTTACGTTATGTTTTCTTTTCTTAATTTGAAGCTGTTTAATCTATTTTATGTTGCAGCATAGAGTTGTCAGCTGCGCTTTCTTAGAACAGCAACAAGCACCACTGAGTAAGAGATTGCTCCATGGACAGGCCCTGTGTGATGGGCTTCGTGAGCACTGGCTCATGAACTCCTCACAGGGACTCTTGGAGCTGAGTCTCAGTATCCCCATTTCCTCCCTGAGGAATCAGGGAGGTTAGTTAGACACTTTGTTCAAAGTCACACAGCTACCAAGCGGTAGAGCTGGAATTTGAGTTAGTGAAGGGGAGAGAAGCCCACGGATGTTGCTTTGCAAGTGGGGATGGAGCCCAGCCTCCTATGAGCATTGCCCTTGAGAGTGCAGAGTGCTGTGTGTCCCTGGTCATTCTACCCTCCCCCCCATGTCCCCAACATATGACCACACGCTTTCTAGGGAGAACCTCCAAGAGCAGTAACGGTTGGGGAATCTCAATTCCCGCTCTGAGGATCCCTCCCACCACTTACCCCCAGCCCTCCCCAGTTTCTGTCCAAGTTTTTGAAATGCTTAGAAGCACCTGGGAGCCAACTCATGTTTGTATTTTAATAAATGCAGCAGAGAAGAGAGGGGTAGCAGGGCAGAGGGAGGGAAGGGGATGGCACAGGAGGCAGATGCAGAGCAGGCTGTCTAGGACCCAGAGGGACAGAGTAGGACAGGGGACAGCCCTGTGAAGAGGGGATGTGATTCCTCTCCAGATTAAAGGCAGTAGGGGACCCCTTGGGTCAGCAGCAGGCACATGGCCTGGTGAAGGTGGGGCAGCCGTGGCTTTCTTCCTGGAGGGATCCTAAGATGCCAGTTTGTACAACCTTGGAGTGTGCTGGGGAGACAAAGGGGGTCCTGTGACCCTTGGACATGCTGCCCTTCCCCTCCATTCTTACCCCACGCAGTCTGGCCACAAGCTCCTAGGCTCCCTAGCCTCCCGAAGAGAGCTCAAGAGGAGCAGGGCCGGGATGGAGATGGCAGGGCCCCGCCCTGTGTGGCTAAAATCCCCTCCAGCCCATCTAATGCCTGCTCAGAGCTCACCGACTGCACCATCCTGGCCCCCGACTCCCTGGGCCCTTCCCCGAGTGTCAGCAGCAATTTCCTGGCAGGCCTGGTGACAGTAGCCTGAGCTCGCCCAGGGGAAACCCAATGCCATGGTGTCAGCCGCGAGTGTCCCCTGGTGTCTGGGGAACGGGGCTGAGACTGTGCAGATCTGAGCTGCCCGGGGTGGGGGGGGGCGGTAGGAGACCGGCCACCACCCATCCCCACAGCTCCCCTCTGCTTTCCGCACTCCGTGGGGGTCGCCGTGTCCTCTCCCCCTGCATCCAGGGACCCTGCCTCTTTCCTGTTTCACAGCCAGACCAGGGCTGGAAAACATCACCCATGGTGACAGAGACGGGAGCGCCCGGCTTCAGGGAGGCGCAGGCTAGCGCTGGTGCTGCCCCAGCCTCTCGGGCACTCGGCACTTCGCGGCCAGGCCCTTCGATGGTGGCCGGCGGCCGCGCCTTCTGCTCTGGGTTCCCCTGGGCCGCTGGCTCCGTGCGAGCCCACCCGGCCACCCGGCCACCCGGCCACCCGGCCACCCGGCCCGCGGGCCGAAGCCAGGAGGTTCCTGCGGCCGGAGTGCGTTCCGTCTCTCCTCCGCCTTCTCCTCGGTCCCCGGGGCTGTTTTTCAGAAACTGGCCCTTGAGGGCAGAGCTGGTCCTGTTTCTTGCCTCGGGCTTGCCCTCAGCGGATGGGCGTGAACACACTCACCGAACCTGACCGGCGCGGCCCTACGTGTGCCCGGCCTGCTGGCCGCAGAGCAGGGCTACGCAGCCCTGGGTCGGGCGCACTTGAGCCCGGAGGCTGGGGATCGCGGAGGGAGGCCCGGCTGGTCGGGCCAGAGGGGCTGGGGCTGGGGCTGCCAGAGGCCCGCGCCAGCACCGGCAACGGGAGCTTCCCCGCGGGGGGCCTCCCGCGGCCCCGGCCCCCTGCCCGGGCCCAGCAGCGCCCCGGCCTGCGCGGCCTCCCCAGGCCTGCCCGGCCCAGGCCTCCTGCGCCACCTGGACGCTGACCAGCCTGTGATCCGCATGTGTTCAGCGCTGTAGCCTGCAGAGCTCTAGGCTGCCTCAGGCTAGGTAAGCATGTCTCCAAATAAATAACGGGGGGCCTGGGGGGCGCCATCGGTTACAGTTTCAGCTTCGGTGGCGATCTCGATCTCGGGTGGGGAGACCGAGCAATGCGCCTCTCGGGGCGCCCAGGCCCTAGAGCTTCCCTCTGCCTCCAACACGGGCGCTCAGGCGCCATCTCTCTCTCAGATAAATAAATACATGTTTTTAACAAAACCAAATAAATAATATACAGTTGTTCCCAAACTTGGGGATTTTATGGACCCATTAAAAATGGCTTTTAACTGAAGGGAGGAAAAAGTTGGACAATTTTTATTTTGCCAAAAATAGACTTTCTAGAAGTCCTGCGTTCATTATGTTTTGTAACAGGAAAGAAAGAGCATTTTACATGAGAAAAAGGATGATATCATTTCAAATTTAGAAGCTAACTAAGTGTAACCATATAAAGAATTCGCTATTGGTTTCTTCTCCTTCACCTCCAACTGGTAATAGCATCTTCATGGGCCAGAGCCCTTCTGTGGACCTGGATTAGAAGATCCAGATCTGGGATCCCTGGTGGCTCAGTGGTTGAGCATGTGCCTTTGGCCCAGGTGATCCTGGAGACCTGGGATCGAGTCCCTCGTCAGGATCCCCACAGGGAGCCTGCTTCTCCCTCTGCCTGTGTCTCTGCCTCTCTGTGTGTGTCTCTCAGAATAAATAAATAAAATCTTCAAAAAATAAAAAAAGAAGACCCAGATCTGTCCCAGGGAGCCCATGCTCTGGTCTAAGGGCTAGTCCAGACTCCTGCCTGCCGTCACCTCACAGGCGCCTCCAGGCAAGCGTGACCCAAAGCACTACTGGAATGTGGGTACAGCCCATCCAGGCCCTTCTCCTGGTGCCTGGCGGCTGGATGGCTGGGAGGGTCCCGGGAGGGACTTTGGGGAGCTCAGCCCTCAACTGTCTGACATTATTGTTTCCATTGGCCTGAGGACTAGTTGAGGCTGTTCCACCCACAGGGGTTGAACTGTACCGGCTTCTTCTCTCATTGGCAGTGTGACCTTGGACCAGTTCCTGAACTTCTCTGAGCCCCTTTCTTTGGCTCACAGAGCTAATGTGAGTATAGCCACTCATATGGCAACTGTACCTTGCATGGCCGCAAGGGCTTTTCCTTAAGAACTGGCTAAATGTCCCCGGATCCCAGAGCACCCAGGATCCTGGCTCCCACCTGAATCCTTCCTCCACACCTTGCAGGCTCCACATCTTCATCAAATCTGACACCTGCCCAGGGATCAGACCTTTGTTCCCTTACTCTGGCCCTGACACCTCCCGTTTTCCACTGGATTCCACGTTTGACATAATGGTAGCACCCGTGTCCCGCTAGTGTCCCCCCATGCACATCAGGGCATGAAGCCTGAGTCCAGAGATCCCTGCTTAGGCTCTGTGGCAGCGCTTGGCAGGGGCTCCTCCTGCGGTGGGTGATGGAGATCATCGGTGGCTGTCCCTCACCTCCTTCCCATCATCCCTCATTCCAGACACCCCGAGGAAGCCCCTCCCTCTGGAAAAAATTACTCCCTGCTTCTCTTCTCCTCTTCTCTTCTCCAGGAAGTCCTCTACTCCCAGGACTTCCTGGGCCTCCTACCACCTCTCTGTCCCGCCTCACTCCAGCACTAGTTGGGGCGGCGTGGGGGGGTGGGGAACCTGTGTCTCCTCTCCCTCCTGCCATCTTTTCTTCCTCCCTAGCCCTAGCCCTCAGCCCCCAGCCCCCAGGTCCTCTCCTCTCAGCCCTTATCTGCCCCAGGATCTGACCTGTGGATGCACTCTCTGCTCTGCATGCTCCTGACCCCAGGATGGCATCACCACCCGGCCTGCCTGCCCCGGGGCTAGCTCCGGCCTGCTCTCCTTCCCTTTAAAAGCCCCCATGTCTTGAAGCTGATTAAAACAAACACAGCTCGTATTTTTGTTCTTAATCCAATTCTGCACTGGGCTAGGGTCGGGGAGGGAGGATAGGATGACAGAAGCACATTCTTCCTTATGCCAGCGGGGAAAGCTAGACCAGGTACCCCCGAGAATCCCCCAGTGGCTGGGCGGCCATGGGCCCAAGTGGGGTGCTCCGGACAACAGTGGAGCGAGATTTAGCTGTGACTCCCAGGGGGACGTCAGGAGGAAGGCCAAGTTCCCAGAGTGGGGAGGGCAAGAGGCCCTTCTGGGAGCAGCCAGCTGGGTGTGTGTGTGTGTGTGTGTGTGTGTGTGTGTGTGTGCAGGGACTCCGAATAGAGGCCTTTATTCTCTCTAGCTTGCAAACAGGACAGGATCTGCTAGTCTCAGCTGACCCCTTCCCCCGACATCCCTCCTCAACACTTGGCCTTGGAGTTCCTGAGGACATACAGACCCAGACACATGCTGTGGGCACTTTCTCCTCTTATAGGCAAGGCCCATAGGCCTCTGAAAATTCTGTTACTGTCTGAATCAGAGTCCATGCCTCCACACCCCCCCTCTCCGAATTTCCTGATGATGGGACCATCAGCCCTAGAGCTTGGGGGAAGAAGGGGTGAGCGCCTGCCATAGAGCCTGGGGGAGTGGGGGAGCCCGGGAGCCCAGTGATGTTGTGGGCAGAGGTCAGAGGCAAGCGCCTGGGGTTGGAGCTTCCTCTGCCACTTACTAGTTGTGTGACCATAGGCAGGTTACTTATCTCTCTGCACCTCAGTTTTGTCATCTGTAAAATGGGGGTAGTAGTACACTTACCTCATAGGATTGCTGTGAAGCTGTGTATGCTTAGAATGAGAGAACAGTGTCTGGTGCTGTCCTCAATACACTGTCTCTATCTGGAATGTGTTGTCCTATCTGCCATAATATATATGATACCATACGGTGCTGCTGTGGGAAGTCTTGGTTACCATTGCTGTGACTGAAGGCAGCTGGAGGTCATCCTAGGTCTGTCACCTGATAGGTCTGTGGCTCTAAGCAAATCAGGCCTGGGTGCTGAGACTCAGGTTTGCACCTGTAAAATGGGAATGAGCTCAGCCCCAGAGAAAGGCTGTAAGGCTCCAGTGTAGTAATAAACCTGGACGAGCCTGACACGCATATGTATAGGACATATATTCATTGGCTCTTCAAATTGCAGGATTTCAACATCGAGCAAGACCTTAAGAGACAATCTTGTCTAAGAGCAGAGGGCAGAGATGGCTAGATCCTATAGGAAGGGGAAAGGCAAAAGGGAGGAAGAAAAGGTAAAAACCAAACAGAACAGTTCTGAGAACCAGAGTGAGTCTAAGGAATATGAAAGGGGAAAATGAGGGAGGAGGAGCAAAAGCTGTCCTCCCAAAATGAAGCAGACAAAGAAACAGAAGAGGGTCAGGAAGGGAGGGGCAGCAGGGAAGGATGGGAAGAGGCCTGGGAGAGGGGACAGTGGCAGAGCCCAGTGCGGGGCTTCCCTATCCACCTTGGGAGCCTGTAGGGCTAGGATGACTCCCTGGCTGAGGACCCCAGGCAGGGGCCGGCGGAGATCCTTCCCTGCTACCCTGCCAGGCACGTAGAGCCAGGAGATCTCTGGACCTGCTAGGACCAGAGACCCAGCTGGGGAAAGCCTCTCCTGGGCTCTTCCAGAGTCTCCTGGCCTGGAGAATTCCAAGCTGTGCATCGGAGAGATGCTAAAAAATTCTTTTCGCCAAATCCTTGGAAGTCTACAGCTTCGCAGTCTTGCGGGGCTAAACAAGATCCTAAAGGTCAGGTTGTCTGTATCCTAGCCTATGACACTCAACCCCATTGAGTGGGGCTGAGTGCCCATTGGGACAGGCCCTCATTACCCTTCCGGGGCATTTGCTGGGCCCCTTCCAAGGCCACTCTACAGTTACGGTAGCCACAGAGTGGTCAGCAGGTCAGTAACAACTTTGCGAGTCCTCTTTTGGTGTCCTATCTGAAGGAAAAGGGGCGAATCTGAGGGGGATCCCAGCAGACCGCCTGACCTACCGAGGCCAGCCTGGCACCTCCCAGGTGCAGGAGTGTCCCATCTTCCTTCCCCGTCCCACTGTCACTCTCCTGGGCTGCGACAGTTCCCCACACCACAGCAGTTCCCCACACCACAGCTAGAAACCAAGATGCCTCAGTAGGTCAGGGGGATGGGGACTGAAATGGCCCATAAACGTCTAGGGCTCCCCATAAACATTGAGCAGGGGCTTTGAAAGCCCAAAGCACTTTTATGTGCTAGTTAAAGGGCCTTTCTGTTGTGTCGCCAGGATTTACCAGGAGGTGGGTGGGGGAACCGGGTGAGGTGAGGCCAAGCGCAGCCTCCACCCTCTGACCCTCCCCAGCTTTGGCCTTTTCAGAGCTCTGATTCTTTGGGTCCCAGAGGAGAATGGAGGAAGGGAAGTGCTTAGCGACTTCTTGGGTGTCACACTCTATTTACCACACAGGTACCATGAGGCTCTTCCTTGGTCTTTTTCAGTCCCGAACCAGCCCTGTGGGCCAGGGGTTGGCCAAGGCAGTGACAGGCCAGCCGTGTCCATGGCTGAGGGGAAGGAGGCCCTGGAGACAGAGGCAGAGCTCTCAAGAGGCCAGGCTACTTATGCAGTTGTTAAGGACTAGAATGATCCAAATGGCTTCATTTAGGAGAGATGGCTCCACGGCCAGTCTTGCCTATGCCCTGTGTCTGACACCAGCACTGAGGCATCACAGGGAGAGAGCAGAGCGTCTGCCCCTATCTGGACTCCATGAGTTAGGGATGCCCATCCATCAGCCTGACTCCGTGGGACACCCTGTCGGAATGCACTGACCATGAATTTAAACTTAGAAACAAAACAAAACAAAACCCTGAAAAGCTCCACATGATCAGTGCATTATTCCGGCCCACTGTCTGTCTGGGAGTGATGGGCTCTGTGAGTCTACTGCTCTCTCTGGGAAAGCTGAGAA
This sequence comes from Canis aureus, assembly GCF_053574225.1. Lineage (NCBI taxonomy): Eukaryota > Metazoa > Chordata > Mammalia > Carnivora > Canidae > Canis > Canis aureus. The sequence continues at coordinate 35,767,111 of NC_135618.1, forward strand.
GGAGCTTCCCTGATCCACGTGGGGGAGGAAGGAGCCCCTCCTGGCTCTTCCCCAGCCTCCTGGCTACACCTCCGCAGAGCCTATCAGGCTCTGAGCTCCTGCCTGTTGAATAGAACTCAAGAACCGAGGTCCCTGGCCACCCCGGGAGGCCAGCATTATGCCCGGGGATTCACACATCATCCTACCTCGCCCTCTTTGCCCAGGAGACACCCGTATCCCTCCCCACTCTACTCCTGGGGAGCATTTGCTGAGCTGTTCTCCTTTGTCAGAGCCTCTGGCCCAACAGGGCCTGGGTTCTTTCTTTTCAGCCTCCCAGCTGGGTAATATCACCCCCAGTTTGCATATGAGGAAAAATGAGGCTCGAGGTCCTACTTGGTGACTGGGGGAAAGTCCAGCAGGGTGGTGCCTTTGGTTTCACATGCATATAGGTCTCTGCCAATTCTCCTCGTGCCAGGATGCCAGCCTGCTGGTCTGTCCCTTTGCTGATGCCCTGGGCACTTCGGTCTCTGCCTCTCAGGCCAGGCTTGTCTGTGCCTGTCCAACAGCCCTGTGCTCTGGGCTGCCCACTCTCGTTGTCCTCTCCTGGACTGCTTCGTCCTCAGCCCATTCTTCCAGGAGAGCCATAGCCAGAGTACCCCCAAGCTCTGGGACCTGGAGCGTAGGTTCAGGGGCTCTGTACCCAGGCAGGGGGGTTCCTGGATTGACCTTACCATGACCCCTGTCCGCTGCCTGCTGGCCTGAAGTGCCCATCATGGCCTCAGGCCTCTGGCATTCTTCCCTGATGTTCCAACTCCCCTCTGCTCCTCTGTGACCCTATAGAGTTTCCCCAGGTCTGGCCAACCAAACACTGCCATATGGGAGAGAGTTACATTTCCTGTATATGTGTCAAAATATCTGAGCGGATGTGAAATAGATCAGACATGTATAAAAATAAACTTATATGGGGTGACTGACTACTCCCCTCCAGGGGGAACCAGCGATTCACTCATCTGGGGCCCAGAAACTTGGCTGGGGCCTTGGGGACCACTCCCCCCATGCGGCTCCCCAGGCTCCCCTGCCTCACTTCCTTGGGCTTGGTGCCAGCTCCTCTCCTGGAAGGACGTGCCCCAGGGGACCACGGGTACGGGAACCCCTGCGAAGTAGGGCTGACGTTAACAAGTTACCTCTCTGGGCCCCAGTGTCTTGATGGGGGTGGTAGGGCTTGCTTTTTTCAGCTCCCCCTTCCCTCTGACAGTCTGTGATTCTACAACCCCGGGGGTCCCAGGCTAGGCCAACCTCTTCTGCTGGTCAAACCATGACTGCATCTCAGTTGGACGTTTCCCATTGCATTCATGTGAGGCCTGGTGGACAAGAGGGCGGGGCTCTTTCTGTCCAGGCACCCCTGCTTGAGTTCCCTACCAAAGCTTGTCAAGGTCATCTGCTTGTCAAGGTCACATTGCCCATCCCCCCTGCTTCTAGCTAACCCTGCGTCTGACTTGATTCAGTTAAACAGGGCTCGTTTTCTTTATTGCTCAAAATTTTCAGGAAGCAGCCTCTGAGCTTTGTTTTAGGAATTTCTCCTTAAATGCGATCTGCAGTTCTTCTGCGCTCAGCACCCTTTCCCTCTTCTGCCCAGCCATGTCCCCACACAGGGGTAGGTGGCTGTGGGGGAAGGGGGCAGGGGAGTGAGTTTGAGAGCATGCACTGTGGTTTTGGACACTTAGAGGATTCCGACACCAACCACTCTGTGACCCCTGAAGCAGCTTGCGGAGGAGAGCCACAGGATCCCAGCAGACCCCGTTCTTGGGCTGTTGGTTCCTGGCTGGCAAAGAAACCAGCCTGGTGGCACCTGGTGGCAGCTTCCGCCTTTGCCCCCCCAGCCAAGGGACTCAAGGGTCTCAGGGTTGAAGATGCAACACCCAGCATCCAAGCTTAGAACCCAGAGGCAAGTCCCCCTTTTCCATTTCCCCAAAGCTGCCCAGGCTGGAGGCATCCTTTTCCCATCTGAGCTCAGATCTGGCAGGCGGAGAGCCCAGCGTCACCTCATATACGCTGCTTCCTGGCCTTAGGGTCGTCGCCACGGACCCACTGCTTCTCTCAGGTGGGCAGCCGTCATCCCGCCCGGAGGCTGGTGTCCACAGCTGGAGCAGCTCTCTGCCTCCCACGGCCGCCTGCCCCCTGCCCGCCAAGCCTCTTCTGAGCACCTTGTGTCCAGGCCAATTACCCACGCCAGAGATGGTCTCAATCCAGGAATTACTGAATCCGAGGTGCAGGACTCTGCTGGTGGGAAGACACACAGGTTAAGGGCATCAGGAGGGCCAGTGTTTCGGAGAGGCTGAGGGGGCGGGCAGGCTGACAGCTGGATGTGTTGTGTTCTCTCCAGGGCAAAGAGCCTGTCTGTAGACCACTCTTGCCGGCCCCTGCCACCCTTGGATCTGGCCCCCACTGCCATGTACTCCTTGCCTGACCACGAGCCACTTAACTCTTAATCAGGTCCCTGTGGGTGAAAGTATGAGTTGACTTGTCCAGGAGTCCCAGGCGGTGTCATCTGTCAGGGACTTAATGGACAAAGGAGGCCAATCCGGTGTGATATTCTTACAGCTGACTCAGTTGAAGGAATTCTATAATCTCCTTGGGAGAGGAGGGCAGACTCTGATTGGGCCTGAGATTTTCTATTGGTTGATACATCCCGTGCTGCTGTCAGGAACATTCCATCAGCTATTGGTTGGAATAGAATTTTCTCCCCCTTGCTCTTGGCTCTGGCCTTTTCTCATGGCTGGCTGCTTATGGTTGGTGCCACCGGCTGGAGAGTAGGTGGTCAACTACTGCAGCAATCAGCCATCTGCCCAGCCCAATGCCCCACCTGCCAACTGCCCACCTCGAATCCAAGTTCACTAGCTGCCTTGTTCAGTTATGATTCGGTCCCTCTTCTCCTCACAGAGGCCTGCCCCCCAGGTAGGTCAGTTCCCCCAAGTCCAGCCTCGCCTGGTCTGTTCCCAGCTTTCCTCCCCCTTTTCTCTCTGGACCTCCATTTCAGTCCTAGTGTTTTCGGGGGCAAAGATCGATCACACAGCAGATGTCATCCCCCTGGGCAAGGACCTGCCTTTAGTTCAACTGAGAGAAGGGGCCGGTGGGCAACACTCTCATCTAAATATGGCCTTAGCACACTTAGGTCAACAGCCAGGTTAAAAGGATGGTTCAAGCTTCCCTTTTGAATGGCCAATCTTGGCATCTCTCCAGGAACAACAAGGAACCCCTTTGGATCCACAGGGTCAGTGTGGCTGCATCTTTAGAGTAGCCTCTGGGTTCTCCATCCAGAGCCGGTTGGGGACTTGCAAGACCAGCCGGATTAGGAAGCATCCAGGGCAGGGCTCTGTGGGCACCTCCTCTGTCCTCACTTTTAATGCATCACGTTTGATCTTTGCTGCATGGTGGAGGGTTCCTGCCACTCTGATTGATGACACAGATCTTCAAAGGAACAGTCACCCCTAGAGGGAAGGGAGCATTCATCAAAGTTGTTTGGGGGGTGGGGATACTGGTACCCACGAATGCCAGGCCCTCCAGGACCCATCTGGCCCTCAGACGGGTCTGTGTAGCTGCCATCATTCCACTTGACCCAGGAACCCCTTGCTTCTCCATTAAATCCAGCCTAGATGCGACTAAATCTGTTTTTCCTATTGTTGCAACCAAGACAAGATTATAGATTTTTTAGGATGCACTTGAGACTACAGGAGAAATAGTACTCAGAGACTGGAGAACACACGATGAGTCACAGAGCACCAGTCCTATGAATCAGAATCCGCCCCGTGATGCTCTCTGCCTGGCCCGGTGCCTCAGCCAGCAGGGCCCTTGGGCTCTCCCCACTCCCTGGCTCCAGGTGAGGAAGACAGTTTCCTCCCTGACCCCACAGACCCCTCCCGAGCCCTCTGACACTCTGAGCAGGTGCCGCCCACAGCCTCCTGAAGGCCTTTCCTAAGCTGGCCTGGGCGAAGGCTCTTCCTAGGTAGCCCCTCTGTCCTGCTGGGACACTGACGGCTGCTGAAGGCTGGCTCTGCCCAAGCTGGCTTCCGGGAGCTCTTCCCCTTCTTAGGACTGACGGGAAGGGCTCCTCCCTCCGGCACCTGCCCCTCTGGAGCGCCGCCTCCCAGGCCTGAGTCCCTGCGAGGCTCCCCCTCGGTCCTGGTGACTTGGCAGAGGTGCCCACTGTCTCGGGCATGTCGCGGGCCTGGAGCGTGCTCGGCAGCGGGTGCAAGGGGGGCTGCTGCCGCGAACGCCCTGGGCCCGAGGGCCGGAGCCTGCGCCTCGCTCCCGGGACTCCCGGAGCCCGGGGTGGTGGGCGGCCGTGTCCGGGGCGCACGGTAGTTCAGTGCGGCTTCACGAGCGGCTCGGTGCCGGGGCTAAGGGCCGGCGCCGACTGTCCCTGGGCAGCTGCGGTCGCACAGCCCCGCCGCGGATGGCCGAGGGGCGCCCCGGGGGACGGGAGGTGGCCGAGGCGCCCCGGCCGAGATGATGGGCCTCCAGCCACGGCCGGGCCGGGTCTCCGCCGGGGCTCCCCGAGAAGGTGCGGACGGAGGGGGAGCCCACCCTGGGCAGCGGAGCTCCGGCGGGGTCCTGGCATCTCTCCAGGCTGCCGGAGCACGGCCGCTGTGGGAGGGAAGCCCGGTCGCTGGCCCCAGCTTAGGGCCGCGGGGCCTGTGTGTGTGGATAAGGGGGCGCCCTCAGCCGGGATGCCCTCCTTGCCTTCGTCACTGGGGCAGATCCTGCTCCTCCTCCAGTGGCACCCACAATCCCTCCCTGAGAGCAAAGCCGTGGAGCTGGCCGCCGGGGTCCAGAGCTCCTTCCCGGAGGGGTGGGGGGTGGGAGGGTGGGTTGTGTCCCCACAGGGGCCTGTCTTCCTGTTCTCTCCTCCAACCTCAGGGTGGCCCCCCCCGCCCCCCGTGAGCTCTGTGCCTGGAGCATGCCCTGCGGGTGTGGGCAGGGGCCGACTGTCCGCCTGCGGGGGGGTGGGGGGATAGGCTCTGGCCAGGGAGCCTGGGTGCCTAGGCCCGGGGGCAGATGCCCCAGGCCCGGGGCGGGGTGGCCGCTGGAGCCGGCCCAGGAGGTCGCCAGTGACATCTAGTGGTCACAGCGGGCCGCAGCCCTCGGTTCCAGGTGTGAGGCCTAGGAGCCGGGCTAGGCCTGGAAGTGTGTTCCCTAGGGCTGCGGCAGCAGCGTGGGGCAGGATGCTATCTGGTGCAAGGACCCAGGCCACAGAGACGCTGGGCGGCCGCCAGTCGGTGTGGGCAGGGCTGGGATGGCCACCTTCTTTCCACTCCTTTTACTCCTTGGTCCTAACCGGCTGGGCCCAGACGCCTCAGCCTCAGCTCCCAAGACGTGGCAGGGGCACCTTGGGGCCCGCCCTGGAAGGTCGCAGACTGCTGAGACAGCCAGTGCCAGCCAGTGGAGGAGGAGCGGGCAACGCGCCTCACTGAGCTACCAAGCACCTACTCTGTGCCACAGGGCACCGCAGAGGGCAGCTGGGGGCACCTCTTTACAGCTGCTTGTTCCGTCCTGGGCTAGGCTGACGGAGCCCCGAGCAGCCTGAGAGGCCCCTCCGTGAAGGGGCAAGGGTCCCTGGGGACAGCTACAGGCGGTGGCGTGGGCTGAGTGGGTCTCTGGCAGCAGAGGGCAGCCGTCGCCGGCAGGGCATCTGGGACCGGCCGGTGTCCACCCTCCCCCTGCTAGTGGGTGCTCTCTCTTCCAGGGTGCCTGAGAGTGTCGTGCAGTGCTGCTACCCCCTGGGCTGGCGTGGCAGTAGAGGCCCAGGGGGCCCCGACCCACGACCGCAGGCTCAGGCTCCACTCTCTGCCAGAGTTTGCCGTGGGCCATTTGCAGGCTGCAAGGAAAGAGAAGAGGGACATTGCTTTCAGAAGGGAGGCTACAGAAGTATTCGTTGCTCTTTTTTTTTTTTTTTTTTGCAGTGACAAGTCCTTTCTCCTTCTCCACTCTTCACTCTCCTGGTACTAATGGGCCTTCCTCCCGCCGCCCCTGCACGCCACTCCTGGGCCCCGTACCTCCTCTCTGGTCCCTTCGATTCTCCCCTTCGATTCTCCCCAAGCCCCCTTTCTGCATATCCTGTGCTTGGCCCCCATGGCCCTCATGCTATCCTTCCCCCTCCCCAGCCCTCCCTGCCTCTCCATCTCCATCTGTCTTTGCTGCCTTGGTCTCCATGACCCTTTCTCCCACAGCTGCTGTGTATCCTCTCTTCCCTAGTCTCCTGCTTTCTCCCCCGCCTCCCCTGGAGGGCCAGCCTGATGTCCACAGAGCACAGTAACTCGATAGCTTGCTCAGGGACGGAGGTGGGCAGAGGTCATACGTATCTTCTCCATGAGCCTCTTGTGCAGCCCAGGGAGGGTTGAGCTCTCCTCACAGCCCAGAGCCCCCGGCTGTGGGCAGTGAGCATTTGGGCCCTCTTCCCCCTGGCCAGCCAGGTCTGCAGAGGGCTGCGTGGCCCACCTGCCTGCGGACGCAGTGACAGCTCACCCGGGCTGGTTGGGGGCACGCTTTGGGCTCGTTTCTAGGTGTGACAGGGTCTTCCCTGACAGCCAGGGCAGCAGAGCACACATTTACATGGATAAGTTCATCTAAATACGCACGGAACACCTTCATGGGTCAGGCACTGTGCTGAGGCCCCGGGGGCACGGCCTGCCTCTTCTGGCCCTTGCCGCCCCCTGCGAGGGACGCTGAGCGGTGGTTGTACCCTCGAGGCAGGCAGGCAAAGGAAACTGAGGAGGGGGCTTGCGTCAGGCAGGCCCCAGGCTGGCAGGGGGACACATGGCTTTTATCTTATGGAGCTCACGGCCTCCGTGTACCGACGTCCAGTCAGGCTGTTCAGGAGTATTGCCAGGGCCTCCGGGTCCCTTGGCGTTCACGGAGCTGTCCCCAGACCCCCGCCCCTGACACAGACCCTGCACTTGTTTCCCGGTGACACGATTGCATTTGTAGCATTTGTAGTTTGCGAGAGGGGTCCGAGCCCACTGTCTGCATGTGTTCATTCTTTCCCCTTGGTCGCAAAACCCAATCGTTCCCGCTAACCTTCCCCCAACTATGGCAATCATTGTCTGATTGTGTGCTCTGATTGCACAATTACATTTTCTCATGCAAATTGCATAAGACAAGCAAGTGCATGGGAAAAACTATGAACTTTTTAGGATCCAAATACAATTTGAGGACTCAGCAAGGTGCCCCCATTGTCTCCTTGCGGGACATCTTAGGGAGGTGGCAATCATCTTTCTCAGTTTCCTGGGACACCCCCAATTTTGCTGCTCTGTCCTCATGGCCCATTAGGAACATGGGACTGTCTAGACCAGGGAGCCTGATTTGAAAAGCATGAATCAGCAGCTGTGGCCCTCAGAACCCTGTCACAGGGGCACCAAGTAGCCTTGGAGAGACAGAGCCTGAGATGTAGCTCTCACATGCTTCTGGAAGCCAGATCCTTCCCCAGTCCTACCGGTGTCCTGGGCAGCACCCCACTCTGTAAATGGTCTGAGGGGAGAAACTAGATAGAGGCAGGCAGCTTCTTTCCTGCCTTCTTCCCCCATGCTCAGAACTCTGGCTCCTGCCACTCTCCTCAGAAGACCCATGGCCAGGAGAGAGATTGCAGGCCATCTCACCTTCCTTTGTATCCTGCAGAAGACAACTCAAACTTGGCCCCCTCCAGGAAGCCTTCTTGGATTACTTCTACTAGGGGCATCTCATATGTTATGTTGTGCGAAGACTGTCCATCCCATGGTTTATCTACCATGAGGTCCTTGCTTCCAGAGGCTAGGGGCTTCCACAGTTGGCCAGGGAGAAGCCTCATCTACGTTCCTCACACACTATATGCACATTTGCAAATTCTGTCTTTCAAATGCACCAAGAGAGTTGATTATTTAAAGAATACTATAGAAGATCCTTTGGTAAAGATTAGAATCACTTTCTGATTTATTTTTTATGTAATTTTGGATTTTCATCTCTCTAGGGGAAGAGGGAGGGGCAAGGGAGAGGCTGCAGGCAGGTTTTTATCTTTCCATAGCCTGTCATACTGGATCCTCCATCCTCCTGCATCGCTCAGCATGTTTAAATTTTATCATCATTCAACAGACGTGTATTTGAAGCCTTCTCTGTACCGGGCTCTTCCCTGGTGGTAGGGGTTACGAAGACTGGTAAGATTCCCTCCCTCTGGGCAGCCCTGGTGGCGCAGAGGTTTAGTGCCGCCTGCAGCCCGGGGTGTGATCCTGGAGACCTGGGATGGGGTCCCGCGTCGGGCTTCCCTGCGTGGAGCCTGCTTCTCCCTCTGCCTGTGTCTCTGCCTCTCTCTCTCTCTCTCTCTCTCTCTCTCTCTCTGTGTATCTCTATGAATTAAAAATTCCCTCCCTCCAATAGCTGGTGAGGGAGACACAGACATGTGTTAGGTGCATGCTCAAGAGGATTAATAGATTCATGGAGGGAGGTGGGACTGCTTCTGCCCAAGACTGAGGAAAACAGAAGAAGCTTCATGGAGGAGGTGGTTTTTAACCAGCCTTGAAGACTTCACTTGGGACAAGCAAGTTTGGTAGAGTGGAGGATGCAGTATGGGAAAGCAATGAGGTTCAAGAGGCAAGCAGGGTGGGGCCACGGTGCTGTTGAACGCCAAAGGAGGCTGATTTTGATTCCAAAAGCTAAAAGGATTAAACTGGGTGGCGTTACACAGAGGAGGGACTTGGCCTCACTCTTATTTAGGAAGACCCCTTTGGCTGTGGCATGAATAGACCCAAGTGGGTGGGACTGGGCAGAAGAGATGGACTATGAATTCTGAGCCACAGACTAGAGGAAGGTGAGAGCCTGAATTGGCTTGGGGTCAGTGGACATACAGATGGTGGAGGGTGGGTTTTGGAGACATTGCTGAAGAAGAATGGAAATGGCAAGAGGGCTCATTTGGTTCGGTAGAAGAGGAGGAGGGTGGCGGGGAAGAGGTAACAGGGGGACTGGAGCAACACTCTGGTCGGTGGGAAAGGGCAAGATGTCAGGGGCTTGCTTTCTCTATGGACTAGAATTTGGGTCCAGCCAGAGGCTGCCAGGACCCAAAGAGAGGGGTGGTGGTTGGAGCGACACTGGCCAGGGGATCCAGGCTGTGTGCTGTGAGAGGGTAAGTCTGGAAAGTCCAAGGGTGCTGGCAGCCTGGAGGTGGTGGTTTTGAACTAGCGTTCAAGCATTGCTCAGGCTGGAGAGCTGAGCACAGCCGTGGAGCATGGAGAGTGGTCTGCAGATCTCGGCCCAAGGGTTTTGTCTGGTCACAGAAGCACGCTCTGCACCTGGGCAGGCCACGCAGCCAAGAGGTCAGCACCCCCACTAACCACAGGCAGGAGCCTGAGCACACACACCCGGCTTCTTTGCTTTTCAGGTGGGACAACCCAGGGATATAAGACCAACCTTCTGGAGCACCGGGCAGGATTGAAGCCTCCCAGGTACCCACCAGGGCCACCTGGCATTACTGCAGTTTGGTCTTCTCTCGCTGCCTCATCTCACCTCCTCACCTCTTGCCGCTTCCCGGGGCTACCTCCTGACTAAACACGTGGAATCCCTGTCTCCGGGCCTGCTTCTCTCAATCAGAAAGCGTGTAAAGTGCTTGACCGAAAGAAGATGCTTGATAAGTCAATGTTAGCCGGCTCACTAGACTGAAAGCTTCAAGAGGGCAGCAGGTGTCCACTGTGATCCCATCTCTCCTTGGAGAAAGGTCCTGGTAAAGAAGGCACCCAGGAATCGACAAGGACTTACTTCCTTCTGCTACCCTGTCCCTTTGGACTCTTCTGTTCTCAATCCTACTCTCCTCTCTCCCTTCATGGAGGAAGGATGTCCCGTGCTGAACACGTCCCTCTAACTCCCCCAAAGGTCTGCTCTCAAAATGAGCCCTCCCGCAGCATTGTGATGTCACAGTGCATCAGCCAATGGCTGTCCATTTGGGCCACCTGGCCTCCTGGGACCACTGCCCTCCATTGATAGGGAGAAGCCACCTTCTCCTGCCCTGGCCCTTAACCTGGGGCAGCCGCAGAGCATGGATCCCTCCTGATTCTATTCTTGGCCCCATGATTCTCACAGTCAAGCTGCTTCTGGGCCGGAGATGCAGCCTGAAGGTGTCCGGGCAAGAGAGCGTGGCCATGCTGAAGAAGCTGGTGTCAGAACGACTGCAGGTGCCCGAGGAGCAGCAGCACCTGCTTTTCCGGGGCCAGCTTCTGGCTGATGACAAGCGTCTCTCCGACTACTGCATCGGGCCCAATGCCTCCATCAATGTCATCATGCGGCCCTTGGCAAAGACGGCAGCTGCAGAGGCCCACCAGCCACAGCCTTTGTGGCACCATCTGGGCCTGGTCCTGGCCAAACACTTTGAGCCCCACGACACCAAGGCAGTGCTGCAGCTGCTGAGGCGGGAGCATCAGGAGCGCCTGCAGAAGATAAGCCTGGGGGACCTGGAGCAGCTGGCACAGTACCTCCTGCTGCAGGAGCCGTTAGTGGAGCCTGCAGGGGAGAGGGGGCCTGAGGCTGAGACCTCAGAGCCCCAACACAAGAAGGAGGAGACAGAGGAGGAGATAGGGGAGGAGGACCAGGAGGACAAGGAGGAGGGGAAGGCTGATCAGTAAACTGGCCCATCGTACTCATTTGCATGCTCAAATTCGCCTGGCCTCATCCTTCTGTGGTCCCTGGCGACTCCCCACTTGGCTCCTGCTGGTGCATTTGCATTCTTACCCCTTCTTAAAACTTCAGAGCAGCGGGAGGAATTGTGGACACCTCTGTCCGCTCTTGGGCCTGTGGTACCCCCTGTGAAACAGTATGATTCCACTCCCATTACCATCCTTGAAGGAGTTCTGGCCCTAAAGGGGTGGTCAAAGGCTGCTTCGCCTTCCTGGGCTGGACACCTCCGCCTAGCCTGGACACTCCTCCCTGGGCTGCATGGCTCCTCCTGGGCTGAACACCCCCTCTGGATACCCCCACCTGGGCTAGATACCCCAGCTTGGGCTGGACAGCTCCTTCTGGGCAACCTTCCACGCTGTCAGTAAACCTCCTGCCAAGAGTCTCCGTGGCCTTTAGACAGACCCTCTTTCTCCTTTGGGACAGAAAGACAGATAATGTGAGTTCATGTCTGTCTGTCCCCAGGCCATGACACCTATCCTTGAGATGTCTGACAGCCAAGAGATGAGGCGTGTTGGGTAGCTGCCCCTCGACCTCTGCATGAGGCCATCCCTGACATCTGCCTGTGCTTCCACAGCTCAGGGCAGGGCTAGCAGAGGCAGGAGTGGGAGGAAAGTACCTACTGTGTGTCAGGCCCTGATTTTTAGGGAGACACACGCAGACCAAGAATAGCTGGAAACGGGAGCTTAGGCAGAGAATGTCATTTGCACACTCACTGTGGTCCGTGTGACAGACCCCTGCCTTACCCCCTCACCAAGTCTCATCAACTGGTGGGCGTCCCCGAGCCCCCCTTCCCTGCCCAGCACTGCCCAGGCTCCCCGGGACCAAGAATGGTGCCAGTCGACATCCTTGCCCCCACAGAGCACGCAGCCTGGATGGACAGACAGGGTGGAAATGTGACAAAGCAGCGACATGAAAGAGAGTGCAGCCCATGTGACTAAATACCCAGGCAAAGCCGCCACCTCGCAGAGCGCTGGGCTCCCATGGGAGGCCCGTCTCACAGGCTACAGGACTGCCGGGCCTCTCCTCTGCTCTGGTGTGAGACAGCGGCCCTTGCCAGGGGCTGAGGAGCCCCTGAGCCTGTGTATGAGGGGGCAGATAGCTCCCTGAGAGCATGTCTTCCCAAGTCCCTAAGGTGCTATTACTGCAGTCATTCTGTGATGGAGACAGAGGGGTGATGAGGACAATGTCCTGAAAGGAACACACAGGGCCGCTTCCCTGGAAGCCCCCTATCTTTGGCATGGGGCCCTGGAGCCGATTCCGGTCCCAGCTCAGCCGTGGTCTTGCCGCGTGACTTTGGTTACCGTACTACACCTGTCTCGTGCTCAGGTTTGTCACCGGTTTGAGGGGGGTCATTAACCAGTTGAGCCTTGAGCCACACAGGTCTGAACTGTGCCGGTCCACTTGGTGGATATTTTTTTGATAAATACAGTACAGCACCGTGAATGTATTTTCTCTTCCTTAGGATTTTCTTAACACTTTCTTTCCTTTCACTTACTTTATTGCAGGAATACGGTATATAAAACAACATACAAAATGTGTGTTAATCCACTTTATGTTGTTGGTAAGGCTTCTGATCAACAGGTGCTTTTTAGTAGTTAAGTTTTGAGGGAGTCAAAAGTTATATGCAGATTTTTGACTACATGGGGCCGGGGGAAGGGGTCGGTACCCCTAAACCCTGTGTTGTCTAAGGGTTGCCTTATGATGCCAGATGCTGTCTCAACCTTTATGTGAGGGCGGGAGAGAGAGGAGGATTCCCCATGTAACCCGAGGGTGGGAGGGTGAGCATGAGTTAACCTGAGCTTTCACATTGTAGTCGCCTTTTCATCAGCCTGTGATTACCAGTCAGGCAATGCTATCAGCATCCACTTCCTCCCAAGATGTTTGTGAGGGTCCTAGTCATGAGGACGGCGCCATCCAGGGCGGTGCCTTCTAGCAGAGGGGGCCTCGGCCTGGCCAGGTCTCTGCTGTGAGCCTGCTGGTAGCAGAGATCCTCTTCAGCCAGAGCATTTCGTGCTCCACGCCCCAGCCTCTGCCCCCACGGCCAGGAGGAGGGGACGGCTGCCTCTGAGGGTGACCTGGGTCAGGTGTGACCTCTCCTGGGGCACTGGCGACTCATCGTGGGGGCTGCTGCAGCGCCCGCCGCCCGCACCCCCACCCCCCGCGCCCAGGCGGCCCCCATCCTCCACCCAAGAGGCTTTCTGAAGGCTCTGTGGCTGTGTTTGTACCACAACACAAATGGCTGTGCCATTTGCCAAGGGGGACGGGCCTATTATCTTTACATTAGGGGAACTAATAGCCCATTTCCCGAGAAATCTGTGGGCGATAAAAAGAAGTGAGCCGTTTTATTCCTTTTGCTGAGAGGAGCTGGCATGAAGGACGGGGAAGCCCTCGTTTTCTCTCTAGTTAGTGGGGGTGTCAGGGCTGGCTGAGAGCAGCCGCCTCCCCCGCTTCTGTCCCCAGCGCCCAGGCCTGGAGGACTCCAGTCCCAAGGGAGCGCGAAGAAAGGTTCCGCCCCGGCCCCGCCCCGGCCCTGACCCCGCCCCGGCCTGGGTCCGGCCCCCGGCCCCGCCCTCGCTCCTGGCCCCGCCCCTCCCGGCCCCGGCCCCGCCCCACCCTTGGGCCCGGCCCCCTCGCCCCGCTCCGCCCCGCCCTGGGCCCGGCCCCCTGGCCCCGCCCCGCCCCTGGCCCCGCCCCTGCCTGCCCTGGCCCCGCCCCCGCCCCTGGCTCCGCCTCAGCCCCGCCCAGGCCCCCCTCCCCGGCCCTCTTGGCCCCGCCCTGGCCCCCTCCCACCCCTGCCGCAGGCCCGGCCCCTCCCACAAGCGTTAAGCAGAGGCCAGGATGCACAGGTTCTCATTGGAACTTCATGGGAACTTCCCTTCCCTTCCCTTCCCTTCCCTTCCCTTCCCTTCCCTTCCCTTCCCTTCCCTTCCCTCCCCTCCCCTCCCCTCCCCTCCCCTCCCCTCCCCTCCCCTCCCCTCCCCTCCCCTCCCCTCCCCTCCCCTCCCCTCCCCTCCCCTTCCCTTCCCTTCCCTTCCCACCTCTCCCGGTACGCTTTACTCAATGCCAGGTTCACTGTGCGCTGACAGCCTTTGTCCCTTCGTGGAAGAACTTGCAGGTATCAAGGAGCAGCAGTTGGTGCATGAAGGAGGTGGGGGTGGGGCAGAAACTCCAGAAATATTCTGTAGGGAGAACCCTAGCCCTTGGGCTGCCCGCCATGGAGATCCTTCCCTGGGCTGTTTCACCTTATTTTGAATTTAACCCGCTGAAGGCTCTCTGTTCTCTTTTCTGCTTTCACCAGATGAGAACTGGTGGGAATGGGGAAGATGCTCTTTCTACACTGCAGCCCTGGGCATGTAGCTCTGCCGCTTAAATCCCCACAGCACCTCTCTCCCACCATGAAAGGACACACCGGTCCCCACAAGTACCAGCTTTGCTCAGGTAGGAAGCATGTCGGGACAGCCAGCTCTGTGTTTCGATCCAACTCCTGGTTCCTCCATGCATCACCTGCAGGCCGACACTCTCAGTCCCCTGGTTCCTGGCAAAATGGTCTTTCCATTGGAAATAGGCACAGCATCCTTGTTCGTGTGGTTTTTTTTAATCAGTCCTTTATTCTTTGATCAATAAACACTGGTGGCGGTCCTACTATGTGTGGGGCTTGTGCTAGTGACTTAGGCCGGTAGATGAAGAGCCCTGCCTTTCTGAGAAGGCAGAACAAAGCGGGGCCCCTTCGCCCCTTGCATGGTACAGCAGAGGGAGCTCGGGAAGCCCCTCACATCCTGCCTCAGCCCATGCTCGAGATGTGCTGATGTGTTGGTAGCTAGGGGACTTCACTGTTGTCCCTAGTCCTCAATGATGGCTCAGGGAATGGTCTTTCAGGATGGAAATTCTTGTAGATGTTGGAGAAAGAGGGGCCTTAACAATGTTCCAGGGGCTCCAGAGACCCCGGATGCCTCGTTCTATCAGAAGCAAGTCCCAGGTCCCACCCACATTCTTTTTTTTTTTTTTAATTTTTATTTATTTATGATAGTCACACAGAGAGAGAGAGAGGCAGAGACATAGGCAGAGGGAGAAGCAGGCTCCATGCACTGGGAGCCTGACGTGGGATTTGATCCCGGGTCTCCAGGATCGCGCCCTGGGCCAAAGGCAGGCGCCAAACCGCTGCGCCACCCAGGGATCCCCACCACCCACATTCTTGAGAAAGAGATCTCAACAAAGGCACAGACACAAGGAGATGGAGATCGTGCCTGTCCACCACAGTGGGTGCTGTGCTATATATAGTTTTGTATATATGAATGAATGAAATTGACAATTAAGTAAAGGCTTAGCTTCAGTCTGGTAGCTGTGGTTGCTTCAGCTGAGGCTCAGGGAGGCTTCAAGGAGGAGATAGCATTTGAGCTGGTGAGGGATAGGCTCCATATGTCACACCTGGAGAACTGTCATTTGGTTTAGCACACCCAGCTTGCTAGGTGCCTCATGACACCCAGAGCCACACAGACACACCCAAGGTGCACACCCATAAACCAAAAGACAACCCTATACCCCAAACCCATAAGGTGGATTCCTCATTGGCAGAGCAGGGTTTGCAGAATGAGCTGGAGGCTCTGGGCCACTTGCAGTGTCAGGGTCCAGACCTTGCCTTTGGGAGTTCAGGCTGTTGGAGTCTGGCTGGCCACTCTCAGTGCAGGCAGCTCAGCCAAAAGATCCCACACAGCAACTTCAAGGATGGAAAAGAAAAGCTTTGCAGAGCCACGCCCGGGAACTGCTAGGGCTGGAGGAGGAGGTGGCTTGGACCAACTTTGCTGTGCCCAAGTGATGCCTCGGGTGTTCAGAGGACACATGGGGACATGGAGCTGGACATGGGGGTGCACACGTTTGTGTACTGGTGGCAGTTGGGCTTTGCAGGGGTACCTGCACGTCAGCCCATGTCTGTCGGGGAACAGAGACCCCGTTCTCTGGGTGAACTCTCTGAGGGGCATGCTCACCCTTCAGCTGGATGGCTCTCCCTGCGCTCTGAGCTGGGTGTGGGTGGCTTGAGCCTGTGGCAGGGGAGTGGCCAGAGGGCAGGCCACCCTCAAGGAGCCAGCTGAGTGAGAATGGCTGCAAAGCCCGGGAGCTGGGTTCCTCTGGAGCCCATGCCGTTCCCACCAGCTGCCTCGCCTCACTCCTCCCTTCCTGCGTCACCTTCCTCTTCTCCCTGTCCCTCTGGGATCTTCCTGTACCTCTCCCCTCCTCTTCCCCTCCTGTTCTCTCTGACCACACTTGGGGCTGAGTTGATTGCATTGTGTGGACATCTGGGCACTTCCGTGTAGCTCACACACTCACTGTCTCTGCTCCTGTGTCCCTGAACCCATCCTCTGCCCGCCTCCCCTTTCCTCCCATCCTACTCTGTCATCCCTGGTTGTCTTACTGAATGCCACCACCAGCTCGCCTCCTTGTCTCCCCTGTATCTTCTTTCTCCCGTACTTACCAGACTCACCCGGTGGGCACACCGGCGGGGACAGGAGCCCGGAACCCACT
This sequence comes from Canis aureus, assembly GCF_053574225.1. Lineage (NCBI taxonomy): Eukaryota > Metazoa > Chordata > Mammalia > Carnivora > Canidae > Canis > Canis aureus. The sequence goes on from NC_135618.1 coordinate 35,783,293, forward strand.
ACCTTCGAGTAGGTCTCCGCCCCGCACCCCCGCCCACACAGGCAGTGCTAAGTCACAGGCACGCCTACCTGGTCCCGTGCTCAGGTGCAACGGCAAACGGCCTCACTGCGCGCAGCCACCTGTCTGCTGATAAAGACCCTCAAACAGACACGTCCAGAGAGGGCGCAGAGATGTCTGCACACACGGGGTTGCCACGACAGCTTTGCTTGCAGATGGACATGCTGCCAAGGAGGTGGGGCTGCTGAGGCAGGCGTCTTCTCCCAGTCACAGCAGCTCCTGATCGGGGCGCTGGGTCCCTGCGCTCACGCGGCCTGCCCTGCCCAGCCCAGCGGGCACTGGGCACCCTCATTCTCCCGGCTCATTTCCTGCAGCTCTTCCTGGCTCCTCCTTGGGTGGCTCCTTGGCTCTACCGGCCTCCAGAGCTGTCAGTCTCCTCTGGAAGGGCTGTAACCCAAGGAGCCAGCAGGAAGCCCAAGCCCCCAGGACGCCTCCTACCTACCTGCCCTCTGTTCCCTCCGACAGCGTTTCCCATCAGGGTGATTTAAGGGCTCCTTGGCAGCCTCTAGTGGCTCCCTGTGCCCTTGTAGAAGGGTGATAAATCTGAGGTAACCGCTGTCGGCCGGCTGGCCGTAAACCCGTCACAGCCCACAGCCCACAGCCATGGTGCCAGGCCAGCCCACCGAGGCCCTACCGAATTGGCCTTGTCAGCCGGCCGCCCTGGAGAAGCCCCAGGGCACCCGCACTGGGGACGTTATTTATGAGCTTGGGCCCTGGGATCAAAGCTGCTGTCCCTCTGAGAGGGAAGGGAGAGGCCCTCGGAGCCCCCACTGGCTCCTCTTCTTGTCCAGACTACTGCAACCTGACCTATAATGCATTGGAGAGAGCCTCAGTGTTCCCAGGGTCCCCTTGAGTCCCGAGCAACACCAAGTGCACCCTTTTCCACACACAGGCTGGGACAAGGACTCTGGAGGGGCTTTGGTGACAGACAGGGCTGGAGCCTGGGTGGCTGCCTCTCCTGACCCCCTGCCGCACCCTTTCTGCGGCACAGCCTGGCAGGAGGAGGAAAGCATGGGGCCTTGGGACCCCGGGACCTTGTCTAAGCAGCCACAGAGCAGACGTCGCAGGGCAGAGACATTTGGGGAGGATGCACGTCTATCTTAAGCAAAGTGAGGCATCTTTCTCCAGACTCTATATGTTTCCATGCTGCCTTATTCCCTGAGGACCCTCTCCCATCGGTGCTGTGACCACAGCAGCTAGCGGGAAGAGGGACACAGGATGGTGAGAGACGATAGAGAACCTGGACTCTGAGTCTTGAGATGTTCTCTAAGTGTGGGATTTGCGTTGGTCATTTGCTCTGAGCCGCAGTGTGCTCATCTGTTAGGTGGGGAGAAGAATGCCTCCCTTGTGGGGTAGTTAGGAGTATTCGTGACATGATATATGTGGCAGTGGTTTTTGTTTTTGTTCTTGAGGGAGGGGGAGAGAGAGAGGGAGGGAGGAGCAGAGGGAGAGGGAGAATGTCAAGCAGAATCCTTGTGGCTTGGAGCTCACTGTGGGGCTTGACCCCACAACCCTGAGATCACAACCTGAGCTGAAACCAAGAGTCAGATGCTCAGCCCACTGAGCCACCCAGGTGCCTCAGTGTAAGTGTTTTGTAAACTCTAAAGTGCTGTGCAGAATCAAGGCTTACTCTGATCCATCCCCACCTCCTGTGGTCAACAGAATCTTCTCCAGCCAGTTTGCACCTAAAAGGATTTACTGCAGGAAGGGGGTGGCTTATAAGATATCGGGGAGGACCAGGAGCTGCAGCCACAAGGAACACTCAGACGGCCACCCCACCTGTTGCTTGGTTCCTGGGAACAAGCACCCAGAGCTCCAACCACAAGGCCTGAGGGGACTCAGACACCTCCAGTGCCACCATGAAGGTCACCTCTCTCCTGGCTCACTGCCAACTAAAGGGTGCATGTGGGGGCATCTCCTAGGAAAAGCTAGGTTGTAATGACACCTTAGATGAAAGACTCTTGGGAATGTAGATTTTAACTTTCCAACAACCAAGGGGGTTGGTCTATGGGAAAGTCTATGGAACAAATAACCCAATTTCGTCAACAGGGAGGGCAAAAAGAGACAAAGAGGGAGAAAAATCCATAGATTAAAAGAAACTTAAGATGTAACTAATTGGAAAGGCTGGAATTATTTGGATCTTGATTTGAGCTACCTGTTAAAAAAAAAAAAGGCAAGACAAATGAGGACTCGAACATTGACTGGATATTTGACGGTATTAAGGAATTAGTGTTAATGTGTTTTTAAAATGTGGGATAATAGCATTGTGGTAATGTTTTACAAAGTCACCTTTTCGAGAAGCACACTGAAATACTGCTGAAATGTTTTGTAAGATGTGCTCCAGAACAATCCAGTGAACTGGGACAGAGGAAGGTTCATTTTGGCAGCTGCTTGGTTGCCAAAGCCTTGCATTCCCCCAGACACCTTCTTGTGGAGGTGGAGACCTCAGGTGATGGCGGTAGCTGTTTCATGACAACGTGTCACCCTCCACCAAAATCCCACCTTCTGATGCTCACCAGCACTCCGTTGTCTGGAAATGCAACTCGTTCAGAAAACCCGTCCCAGGGCAGCCCCGGTGGCGCAGCGGTTTAGTGCCTCCTGCAGCCCGGGGTGTGATCCTGGAGACTCAGGATGGAGTCCCACATCGGGCTTCCTGCATGGAGCCTGCTTCTCCCTCTGCCTGTGTCTCTGCCTCTCTCTTCGCTCTCTCTGAATGAATAAATAAATAAATCTTTAAAAAAAAGAAAAAAAAAAAAAAAGAAAACTCATCCCAGATTCGCATTGCCTTGAGGGTTTCTTGCTTGGAATCTCTTCTGATACCAATCTGGGACAACAGATCCCACTCTGGCTGATGTAACCAGAAAGGAATTTATTAGAGGATATTAGGTAGTTTATAGAACCTTGGAGAGAAAAAAAAAAAAAAAAAAGAACCTTGGAGAGATCCAAGACCTTTCAAAGCCAGGAGGAGCACCCGAGCACCCCACAGGACTGACCTGGAGGAAGCCCTGCTCTGCAGCCCACTGCCCAGGGAGGAGACGCTGGAGGCCCCCGCAGCTGACCCAGGACACTTCTTTTTTATCTTTTCTTTTTTTTTTTTTCCCCCTTTGAGTATAGTTGACACACAATGTTACATTAGTTTCAGGTGTACAACTTAGCAATTTTGACAATCTCTTAGTGATTTATACACGGTGCTGTGTTCAGTGTCGCTACCCTCTGCCCCGTGCCTTCTCCTGAGACTTCTTTATTCCATGACTGGAAGCCTGTCTCTCCCGGTCCCCTTCACCCAGTCTGCCCACCCCTCCTCACCCCCCTTCCCTCTGGCAGCCGTTAGTTTGTTCTCTGTATTTATAGGTCTGATTCTGCCTTTTGTTCTTTTCATTTGTTTTTGTTCTTTTTTTTTTTTAATATTCCATTTGTGAGTGGAATCATGGTGTTCATCTTTCTCACTCTGATTTATTTCACTTAGCATTATACCCTCGAGGTCAGCCCAGGTCGCCCCAAGTGGCATGAGCTCATCTTCTATTACGACTATGGCATATTCCATTGTACCTAGACCACATCTTCCTTATCCATCCGTCAACTGGTGGACACTTGGGCTGCTTCCGTACTTTGACTCTTGTAAATAATGCTGCAATCAATGTAAAGGATGCGTGTGTGTTTTCCAATTAGTGTTTCCATTTTGACTCAGGAGATTTAATCTCACTGAACCCAGCTGCTGCTTCCCATCTCTTTCTACCCCCGCTCCTCTTCCCAATCTCATCCAGGGATTTTCCTGGTGGAACTCAGTCACGTGTGGGCCCTAGCTGCAAAGAGATCTGGGAAAGCAAACTCCCTCTGTCTCTTTCTCCGTCTTTGGGTCTAAGAGAGCTTCTTGCTTGGTCCCCTAGATCCCAGCACAGTGAACCTGACCTTGGCACTGGGCTGCCTTTGGGTTTCTGCCAAGGTCGCGGTCATGAAGCCCAGGTGTTGGCGGGGTGGATGTTCTGCTCCTTTCCCTTAATGAAGACATGTTCAGAGCTCGGAGTTTACATAGATTTCTCACGTACTTTTCTCTTTCCGTCCTCTCACCAAGCTTGAAAGGTTGAGATTACTTCCCCGTTTTCTGTTTGAAGAGATCAAAACTCCCAAAGCCGGGCAGCGGGAATACAGCAGAACCAGTGTCTGAATCCTTTACTCCCCACCCACCACGTAGGATAGTTTGTTGCAACTTAGGTTTGTGACTTGATTTTGTTTGTATAACTCACTGTGCTTCCTCCCTCCCAAGACCACAGGCAGGCCCTTGTGCAAGCTTGTCCAGCTTGCCTGACACCAGGTTTTTGTGGGAGATGGTGCAGAGCAGTGGTTAGAGCAATAGCCTGGAGTCGAGTGCTGGCAGCCACTTGGGAGCTGGGCTGCCCTTGGCTGTGTTACTTCAGCTCTCTTTCCTCGTGGAAGATAGGCTATAACAATAGCATCTACCTTAGAGACCTAGTCACAGGATTAAATGGTCAACGCAAGTGAAGTGCTTGGAATATAGTAAATGTTCAATATGTTTGATTGTTGTTCAGTACAATCATCGATCATCCATCATCTTGGGCGGGCTGGGGAGGGGGGGACCAGGAGAGGGCCAAAAGCATCAGTTGTCAGACAGCAGAAAGACCACCGTTTCCTGGCTTTTGTTTTGTAAAATTCTAGGCTCACCCTAGGGGATTATGCTGGGTTGTCTTTGTAGGAGGAGGCAGTGGAGGAAAGTTTGAAGGGGACCGGTAGGATGGTCCCAAGGTTGGGACACTCCAGCCGTGCCCCAGGGAGTGGCAGGGGCTGAGGATAAGAGTTGTGGGGTATCCTGAGAAGGTGGACTCTCAGCCGAGACCCTTACCCCAAAATGGCCTAAAACAGAGGCCCCGCCCCCATTCAGGGACCATGAGAAGTGGTCAGTGAGCATATCCATGTGCACAACATGAACAGACACCAGGGGGGCCTTCCCCGAGTGTTCTGTGATGTGGGCGACCCCAGAGACTTCGCTTACCTCTGACAGAGAGGTGGGCAGGGAAGCCGCTGGAACAGCTAATAGAATTTCGATCTGGACTGGGAGGATGGAAGCCTGGAGAAGATTAAATTTAATTTAATCTTTAGAAGAAAGATTATGTGGACCGAAGAAAGAAATGTGACCTTTTTAGCACCAAGTGTAGGAGAGCAAAATCCTTTCTTCGTGACACCTTATCTTGTTTCTTCCAGAATGGGCCCCGGCAAAACCAAAATTTAGACAAAGATTGTCTTGAAGACTTGGGTCTCTATTCCTTTCATCTCTCCTAAAGTGTATCCGGAAACCAAAGCTCTTCTCTCCTTATTAAACTCACTCTTTGGTGAGGACATGAAGGAGTCAGGTCAACACAGGTTCAAAGTTCAGCTCTGCCACTTAGCAGCTGTGTGTGAGGCTGGGTGAGTCACCAGTCAAATGAAATAATTAAATTCCCTTCAGAGGGCTGTCAAGACGGTTATGCAAGACAGTAGAATTCAAATGTGCTTTGTAGACCCGGACTGCATGTTGGCCTGAGGTGTGACAATTGTGTCTTTCGCAGATTTACACCAACAGGCTGTGTGACGGCTCTGTGGTGGCCTGGCTTGGCTTGGGCCAGATTACTTCCCCCGGAATTCCCTTTGTACTGCGCTTCCAGATGGGGGCCTGCAAGCGCTCGGCTCTCTCGCTCTCCTGGGAGATGGAGTTCAGAAGGGGCCAGCCAGCAGCCTGTTTGTTGCGTACACTGTCCTCCCAGTTATTCCAAAACAAATCCAAGTGCTGCTGCAAAAGGATATTGCACCTGTAATTAAAGTCCCTCCCTAAACAGCTGACTTTAAGTCATGGAGATTACCCTGGGTGGGCCTTTCTCCATCAGTGGAAGCCCTTTAAGAGAAGGCTTTATGCTCTCCCAGGGAGGAACTCCACTGTGACCCATAGCTTCAACTAGTATCTGAGGGTTTCAGGCTGCCCAGGATCTTCCCCTCCTGCCTGCCTGCCCCATGACCCTGGACCTGCTTAGCTAGCCCCACACTCACGTAGCCAGTTCCTCATAACTGTGCGTGTGGATCTCCTACTGTTCTGCTTCCTTGGAACTCTATCTGATATAGGGTGCTGCTTCTGCTGGCACACAGCGTGGTGGGAGGCATCAGAGGACAAGAGGGGACATGTGTTTGGTGGAAGAGGCCCCTGTGGAAGCCCTTGTGGTGGTACCAGAGAGTTGTGCAAGTGTGATATGGGAAACAAAGGCAGAAGAAAAATTATTTAATGTCCTTACTACTTACTGCCCATTGACAAGTCCTTGAAACAGGCAGAGTGACATTCCTCTAGGAACTTAGCTGCCTTGATGTTGACACTTTGCTAAGGGCAATCTTAGTATGATCCCCGGGACCCTGTAAGTCTACGTTAACATATAAAAATTCCTTTGGAACTTTTCTTTATCTCTACCTCCAAGATACATGTTGGCGGTCATCCCCCAAGCATATGACCCACCAATATACATCTGAAGGGTCTCATGACTGAGTTTTTACTAAACAGTAAAAAAATGATCTTTTCCGAACAATAGCCAGCCGCCTCAGGATCCTGAAAACCTTGTTTCTAAAATCCCTGGGAGGCTTACGCTATCCCTAACCCCCTCCCAATTTGAAAGTATATAATGGGCCACACCTTGTGACCCCTGAGTTCTTTCTGCCCACAGGTCCTGTCCCCATAATTTAATAAAACCACCTGTTGGGGGCACCTGGGTGACTCAATGGTTACGCGTCTGCCTTTGGCGCATGTCATGACCCGGGGTCCTGGGATCGAGTCCTGAATCAGGATCCCTGCATGGAGCCTGCTTCTCCCTCTGCCTGTGTCTCTGCCTCTCTTTCTCTCTCTGTGTCTCTCATGAATAAATAAATAAAATCTTAAAAAAAAATAAAACCACCTTTTTGCACCAAAGATGTCTCAAGAGTTCTTTCTTTGCCTTTGGCTCGGAACCCTAATGTCTCTCCTACATCAGGGGTGGTAGGGCAAGGTCTGAGTCTGTGTGCCCTGCTGCTGTGTTGGTGAAACTCCTGCCCGTCCTCTGGTTCGGCAGTAAATGGAGGGTCACCTCTGGACATGTGGGCGGGATGGGCACTGTTATTCCCACTTTCCAGATGCAGCGTCGGGACACTCAGAGAACTTGAGCAACTCAGTAAGCAGCAGACCCGGGACCTGGCTGACCCCGAGGGCCCCCCCACCGCCGGTCGTGCTGCCTGCCTCGTTGGCTGCCTCGGTAGCTGTGCAGCACCTCCATGGCCAGGGCTGTGGCTGGGCATTTGAGGCAAGTAGACGATCCTTAGTTGCCCTCATGGAGCTCCTAGTTGAGGGCGCCTGTCTCTGGGGCGTGTGGCTGGGTGAGGGCTATACTAGGCCTTCAGAGAGCTGTGCTCTGGAGTCCGTATCCCCTGCCGGGCCCAGGTGCCCTGAGCATTACTCAGGCTCACAGCCTTCAGGAGAAGCCACTGCAGAGGTAGCTTCTCCAAGCCAGCAGGAAGAGTGGAGTGTTCTCCGGGCCCCAGCGGGGACCCTGTGGGTAGCCTCCCAGGGTCCCCCAGCCTTGTGAGAGGCATAGGTAAGGGCGCTGCTGGGAAATGCCATCCAGAGGGAGACGTTGAGGAAGGAGGTGAGCAGGAGCATGAGGGACTGTCTGCCTTCCTCTGTGTGCTGTCCCCCAATGTCTAAGTCACTCCTATGCATCCAGCCCAGAGGGAGCCTTCTGTGCACCCCTGCCATCCACAGGTGTGGGGAAACCGAGGCAGGCAAGTCCTCAGCATCAGCCAGAAAACCAGCTCCCTTACTGTGTGTTGTAGCCCCTTGGGAAATGCAAAACTGAAGAGAGAATTGTCTTTGATCTGAGCAAATAGCAGTTATCATAGGAGTAGAACTTTTTACTCGCTGTCTACACAAATCAAAGGCTGGTTCCTACCTTCTCTCTACTTTGTATTATGTGTGTAGGTCAGCCTTCTTCCTCACTGACTCAATAAATATTGTTTGAAGGCCTACTATGTGCCCCAGCAACCCCACCTTCACACTGGCAAGGACCCACAACCAACTGAGATGCTTACAGGGGGCAAAGGGAACATGGATCAGCTTGTGGGGGGAAGGTAATTATAAATACTTCTATGGCCTGTTGTAGAAGCAAGGACTGTAATCCCTTTTGGACGTGTTTATATGTATATGTTTCCATTAAGCAAATCTTTTTATCTCTTTCCTGCTTTCATTCCCTTAACATCTCACTTTGTTTTTTTAAGATCTTATTTATTTATTCATGAGAGACAGAGAGAGAGAGAGGCAGAGACACAGGCAGAGGGAGAAGCAGTCCCCATGCAGGGAGCCCGATGTGGGACTCGATCCCAGGACCCCAGGATCACACCCTGAGCTGAAGGCAGAGGCTCAACCCAGATGTCCCTCACGTAAGATGTCTTAACAGTACTTGACTTTATATCTCAGAATTTCAGTTACAGGATATAAAAGGGGGCATGTGAATCAAGTAGGTGAAGAATGAACATCAAACAGATAAAAGTTCCTACCCTGATTGAGCTTACATTCCAGTGAGGGAGAGAAATAATAAATAAAATATATAGGTATGAGTTGGTGATAAATGAGAATAAGAAAAATAAAGCTGGGAAGAGTAGAGTGTGTGTGTGTGTGTGTGTGTGTGTGTGTGTGTGTGCACGCGTGTGTAGGCAAAAGCCTCTCTAGAGGTGACAGTGGGGAGTGGGAGAGAGCAGGTGTAAAGGTCCTGGGGTGCAGTGTTCAAGGAAGCCTGCTGTGGCTGGAACAGGAAGAAGGGGGCAGAGCACAGCATGAGTAGGTAGAGAGATATTGGGAACTAGATCACAGAAGACTTTGGGGTCATGCTAAGGACTTTGGTTTTTACCCCAAGTGAGTTGAGGAGCTGGGACTGGACTTTGAGGGACACTCTCTGACTTAGGTTTTCATACAAATGCCTCTGCTGCCCTGAGGCTTAACCCTGCACTTAACCCTCTGGACAAGGAGGTTTGTCCAGAGCTGCCCCTGGTTCCCATCCAGTCGCACCCCAGGACTGTCAGAGCTCTGAGGTTCAGAGCTTTGCGGAGGTGCCGGGGGTGGGGTGGTGAGGTGGGGGGCCTCAGAGAGTGGGCAACACTGGAGGTGGGGTGTTAAACAGAGAGGCTGGAGGGCCAGACCAGAAAGAGGGAATGGGCAGCAACAAGACAGTCATACAGAAGTGTGTCGAAGGTGGAATCTCCTAGACTCTAAAGTCTCCAACTCAGGAGTGACATTAATCAACTTTTCTTTATTTTCTAAAATAGCTTAAACTCTTTCAACTATATTGTAGTGGTGACAGTTTGACCTCGGTTGCTCTGGGACCGAGCGGTGGGGGGGAAACCCCCACCACTTTCCCCAGGACTGCTTTAATTCTTGGGAGTCTGTGGAGAGCCAAGGTGGGCGCAGGGACATTTGCCACTGATGTCACTGGTCCTGAAGGCTCTGCTCTGCTGGCTGGTCAGAAGAGCCACAATCCCATGGCTGCCCTTGAGGCCTGGGGCTCCTCTGCTCCACTCACACCGGCCTGGAGACCTGAGAGTGGCAGGAGGTCTGGTCCCTGAGAATGCCATGCTCCAAAGGACTGGGGGGCCCTCTGACATGGGCTACCTGTGCTCTGGGCTGGGGCCATCCAGCTGCTCTGGGCCTCTGGTTCTCCTATTGTAAAGGGGCAACTAATAAGTACTTGGAGGGGGGTGAGTGGGTGGAGAAAAAGGTGGAAAGACAGGCTGCCCAAGGACTGCAAATGGTGTCAGAGCTTACTGCTGGCAGGGACTTTAAGCCCCACACCATCAAGGCACTGGGCCGGGCTCTCTGGGGCCGTCTAGGTGTGCTTTGGGAGGTCGTGGTCCCCCATGTGGTGGCTTAGCCTGTGGCGACACCAGGCGTGGGGGTGGGTGCTGGAGCATCCCCGCTTCTCCTGCTTGGTGCCCCTTGGTCCCCAAGGCAGTGGCTGCTCTCCGGAGTGGGGCGGGGTGCCCTGGCCCCCAAGTGGAGCGGAGCATTAGGGACCTGAGAACTCTCAGTGGACATTCTAGGGGCTAGCAGCTGCCACCCCTGCCGTTTGGAGACTCTAAAGAGCTGGGATTTATGTGTCTGCCCCACTCCCCATGTCTCTGGCTGGGGAGGGCGGCTCATTTTTCAGGTGCCGCGTGACTCTCCAGACTATATTTTCAGCCTCGGTTTGACGTCAGCCTCTCGCTCTGTCCCTGGGGATCCGTTTTGTACATTTCCAGGCCCAGCAGGCCAGCGCCGCCCTCGGCCCCAGGGCCTCTCGGGGGTCCCTCCTGCCGCCTGGGCGGTGCCCCCGGCCACAGTGAGCGGGCACGCGTGTGCGCGTGTGTGCGCGGAGTGCGTGCCTGTGTGTGTGCGGGGCTCCGGGGAGGCCGGGGACACAGGCTGGGAGGGGGTTGAGGTCCGCTGCGGAGAGGCGGAGAGGCGCCTCGAGCTGGCTGCTGCACTGTGCTGGGATGTCCTGTGTGGGGTGTGAGTGTGTGGGGGAGCAGGGGGAGGGAGGAGGGGGAGGAGTGGGAGGGAGCGGGGAGGAGGGAGCCAGGCTGGCTGAGATGGGAGGTGGCACATTTGTCCCTAGGCGGCTTCCCTGCAGACATCCACCCCCAGAATAGGCTCTGTCCTAAGGCCTAAAAGGGATGGGAGCTGAGGAGATTGGGGGGGGGGGGGCGGAAGAGGGGAGCACGCCGTGGTGACACAGGCAGAAGAATGGAGTCACAGCACACTCCCAGATTACGTGGGGACAGCGCCTGCTTTCCCATGTCTTTACTCCCTGACTCCTCAGCGCAAGCCTGCTGGGGATGCTGTTCTCTTTTTACAGGTGGAGACAACCCGTGGCAGAGACACTGTTCATGGCTCTTGGTGCCGAAAACTCAGCCCAGCTCTGCCCTTGGCTTTGATTTCAGAGTTCAGGAGCGCAGAAGCTGCTGTCAGAGCTGAGCTCCTAGACAACCAGAACCTGCATCAGTGGCCTGCACATACTGACCACGACTTGTATTTTGGGGTGTCTCCATCTTCATCCCATTTCTGAAGCTAGACTAAGGCTCTGTCTATGCCGGGCACCCCATACGTTCAGGAGACTTCAGTTCCCAGTTCGTCCCTCACACCTGCAGCCTGTGTGACTCCAGCAGAGCCACTTAACCTCTCTGGGCCTCGATCGCCTCATGGCCTTGTACCTGATAAGGGTAGCATGTCCTGGACTGAACCACACCTTTTCTCCCACACCCCACACTGGGGCCCCAGCCCCCCACGCCACTCATCATCCCAAATGTTTTCTCTGGTTAACGTCACCCTCAGCCATCCCGACCAGAAGGCTTCCCATCGGTCTGGCCCTTACTCCACACCTAGTCAACCACCATGCCCTGTTCATTAAGCCCCCCAAATACTTGGAGGCCCCTGTACACCCTGCCTGCTGTTTGTTTAGTAGATGCTGAAGAAGTGCTAGTTCTTTCCTTCACGAGCACTTCTTCCTGCTTGGAAAATGTTGAGTGATCTGACAACGTGTCACTGTGACACACTGCAGTTCCCAAGCTCCCTTCTTTCTCTGCCGGTCATAGTGTCCTCACTCCCACCCAGGGGCTGTCACCCAGCTCCCACTGCATAGCCCAGGTTCAGGCTTTCATGGCTCCTCGGGGTGGCTTTGGCCTCCAAACCCAGCTCTACCACTACCTGTGTGGCCTGGGCAAGTTAATCAGCCCTCCTGTGCTGCAGCCTCCTCACCTGTCAGATGGGAATGGTACTAGAAGCCACACTTTTTTTTTTTTAAGATTTTATTTATTTATTTATGAGAGACGCATGAGGCAGAGACACAGGCAGAGGGAGAAGTAGGCTCCTGGGGGGGAGACCCGGATGCGGGTCTCAATCCCAAGACCAGGATCACGCCCTGGGCCAAAGGCGCTGCTCAAACACTGAGCCCCCCGGGGGTCCTGATGGCGCACTTTATTATGAGAATTAGATGCATTCACACACACACACACACAGTACTTAGAGCCAGGAAAAAACCAGGGGCTTGACAAATATTAAATTTTGTAATTATTGCCTGGAATGTAATAACAGTGCCCTACATGGTCTCTCTGCTTCTGGTTTTGTCTCCTCCAATGCGTTCTCCACTTGGTGGCCAAAGAGCATTCTCTGCCACTCCCAGGCAGGGTTGCCAGAGAAAATACAGGATGCCCAGTTCAAATTTAACTAGATGTCTGGTATTTTTATTTGCTAAATCTGGCAATTCTACTCCCATGCTTAAACATTTCCCCTGGCTCTCCACTACCTTTAAAATAAAACCTAAATTTTTAGCATGACATTCAAGTTCTGTGTGACTCAGACCCCTGCTCTCTCCATTTAATCGGTTACCATCCTCAGCCCCCTCCTCTTATGCTCCAGTCGGCTCCATCCGCCTTCTTGGAATCCCAGAGAAGGAAGTTCAGCATTTTGGAGCTAGGAAGGACCATTTGGAACATTTTTAGATGAGGAAATGGGGCCCAGAGAGGCTAAAGACCTGCCCAAAGCCACACAGCAGTAAATGAAGCCCATGCCTCCCAGGCCAGTGTTCTGGCCAGGACCTCAAACCATCGATCTAAAACACTCAACACCACACACAGGCCAGAAGACTCTCTTGGAGCAACAAACATGAGGTTTAAAATTCCTGATGTTGTCGGAGGACCAGCTGTGTGCTCTCTTAGGTTTGGGGTGTGAAGGAAAGCTGGATCTGCTGGCCCGGAGCAGTTCCCAGGGGCCAGCCTCAGCGAGCTACGGGATGACCTGAAAGTGTTCTGGGCTCAGGTGAGGAGCTCCTCGGGGTGTGGGGGAAGTGCTTCCGGGACTGGGAAGCTCTGTACTTGGTGTTTGGCCTGAAGTGGACACTTTTTCCCTAACTCCAGGCAGCTGGGAGTGAAGGCACATTAGGATCATGGACAGAATAATCCTGGCTGGCCCAGCAGCCTTGGGGTGACTTCAGGGGCAAGCACAGGGTGGTGGCCTTTATGATGGCAGTGGGGGCACCTTTCCCCGGGGGCTTATGGGGCAGTCTCGCCACTCTGCAGTTCCCCGGGGATCAGCCTCGAAGTGGACCATCTTCCCAGCCAGATCTCAGGGAGGTGCTGGCTCCGTTATAGCCACTTAATGAAAATATCTCTGCTCGATGCTGAGAACTGGTCTCAGTAATTGACTTGTATAATGTCCAAAGACTGTGCATATAACCAGCCCAAAGTGATGCATCATCTTTAGCAAAAAGATTTATCATGGAATCTGCAGCAGCTTCACATTTGTCTGGAACAGAAATAGGAACAACTCTCCTTGCCAAGAGTCATCCTTTGTCTTCAAAGCAAATTCCTCCATGGTTGGAGGCTTCTTGGGCCGAGGCTGAGGCCTGTGGCCAACTTCCTGGCCCAGGTCCCAGGGTCCTGGTGTCTCCATCCCAAGAATCTCAGCTACAGGCTTCAGGAAGCAAGAGAGAAAGTGGAGAACCTGAGTTCGAGGACTGACCCTGCCATCAACTGCCTTGCTACCTGGACACGTCACTTAATATCCTCAGGCTTTTACTTCCCCATCTGCAAACTGGAAGCCGTGATCCCTGCTTAAACTATCTCACAGCAGAAATGGAGGAGGAATCATCCATCCCCTACCTCGCAGAGAGGCTCCATGGAATCATAGTTCAGAGTCCGGGCTTTGAGGTCGGATGGATCTGGGTCAAATCCCAGCTCTGCGGCTTGGTTATGTCACAGTGGGCAAGTTTCTCACCCTCTTTAAGCTTCGGTTGTGTAAAACGGAGATGCTACGAGTGTCTTCTTTGTGGTGGTGGTGTCAGGAAGGAAGAAAATGAAAAGATGCACCCTTAGAACAGGGCTGCTGCTGGTACGCCCTCAGATCTCAGCCCATGGTCCTGATGCAGAGCCCGCCTCCTGGGGAAAGCAGGGCTCAGGAGCTGTTACTGGATGGGCCCATTGCTACCTGTCATATCATCCAGCTGAGCCGCTCACAACTCTAGGTGAGGAAACAGGTGCAGAGGTTAAGGACTTACCTGGGGTCACCCAACTAGTCCAGGGCAAAGGTGAGCTTTATGCCCATTTTCCGCTGCCTGCAGGACCTGTTTGTTTCTGTCACACCTCGCTGGCTTATATTACTGTTGGAGGGCGTGGAGATGGTCAAGTGAGAATAAGTTCCAAGCAGAAGCTGTGGAGTCAGACAGACTTGAGTTTATCTTCCATCTTCACTACCTATCAGCTGTGTGGCCATGGCCAAGTCCCTCACCCTCTGTCTCAGTATGCCAGGTTCTCCGTGTGCGGTGCTCTGCAGCAGTAGCTCTTGCTGCTGCTGCTGCTGGAGGCAGGGTGTGCTGTGTGTTGAGGGACGATGCTGGGGGACTGTGGCCGGTGGCAGTGCTGGCAAAGGCCGCGCAGGAAGCATCCTGTCTGCTGGCATTGACTGGGGAAGCCAGCAGGGAGGTATGACATTGAAGTGGGCCTTTGAAGGGCAGAGAGGCTCCTGATGAGGGCGCCAAGTGAGAGGACCTTCCAGGGAGAAGGGCTGCTGCCCAGGAAGGTGCTGGCCAGGGGGAGGCTCAGCAGAACCCTGGGGCGAGAGGTCATGGAGCCGAAGACCCATGAGAAGTGTCCTGCTCAGGGGCGTGCCGCAGAGGCGACTGCCTTTCACAATCACTTTCCGCGTGCCAGGCACCGTGTACTCCCCATCTCTAGTTTCCACAACTGTTCTTCAAAGTCAAGGTCATTATCCCATTTCACAGATAAGCCACCGAGGCCCAGACTGCCTGAATTAGCCCCCAAAGGTGCACAAGTGAGTGACAGCACCAGGACTCCATTCAGGTCTATCGGCAGAGCTGCTCGGTCCGCACCACTTGCTGAACACCACGGGGCACTGAGGCGCTGGGAGCTTGCGTCTGACCCCCCTGCTCCCCCTGCTGTGAGCCGGGGAGGCCTTTGCAGCCGGGCTGGTCTCTGGACTGGCAACTGGCGGGCCCGGTAAAGCAAACACATGGCTCAGCTGGCGGTGAAGCACAGAGGAGGCGGCCTGTGCCTGGGCAGCACGGCCTCCTCAGAGGAGGTTGGGGACGGGTGGCTCGGTCAGTCCACCATCAGGCTAACAGGCAGGGAGTGGTGCACGGAGACCCCGCAGGTGAAGAAGGGAGAGAGAGCCAGCCTGAGGCCACTGGGCTGCTACCAGCCTCCAACACGGTGGATGTTAACCTCTGTGAGGCCTGCTGGACATCTGTCCCAAGGCCACGTGGTGACAGCCCACAGCCAAGGTCTGCTTTCATTCTCTGTCTCCTTCAGGAGTATTTTGGTGCAGGGTTTCTTTCTTTCCTCTGAATCCATTTCCTCTTGGACCCTCCACTGAATCATGTGAATCGGCTCTGGGTGTCCTATCCCAAGACCTGGCCAGCGATTCCTCCTCAGGTCACCTCAGGCAGAGCACTGTGCCCCACCCTGCACACTCAGGTCCCGTCCCATCCCCCAGCATCCCCGGAAAATGCTCCTCGCATCCACCTGCCAGGTGACCTCCTCCTCCCCACCTCCTCCTGGAAGCCTTCCCTAACTTCTACAGCTTGTCCTGCTTCCAGACCTGCAAATGTTCCCAATTACAGCTGTTTGTTAACAAGATTCTCTTCTGTTGGCTTATCCGTATGTGCCCAAGCACGGTAGCTCTGCAGGGGCAAGGAGTGTTCTTTTCTCACCTCTTCGCCTCTTCATCCGTCGTGTCCCCAGAACCTAGCAAGGAAGGGTGTGGGACATGGTGGTGTCTGAGGATTCAGCTGGGTGGGGGCAGATCCGGGACATGTTCATCAAAAAAAAGATTTCCATAGGTTCCTGAGTATGACATCTGGCTTTGCTCGACACTACAGGCCTTTTCATGATTTATTAGCCACTCTCTCTGTGTTTATCAGCCAGGGGGCTGGGGCTGAGTCTTGGCACAGACTGAACAAGCTCTGTTTTGACCTCCCTTGGAGGATCTACCCCAGCCAGGCGGGGTAACAGGAGCAAAGGTACCTGAAGTCCCACTCACCAGAGCCGCACTTATATCTCTGTGGCCCACTGGAGCCCCCGGCCCACAGCTGAGCCCCAGTCAGGTGTCAAGGAGCCTGCTAATGACACACACCCTGCTCTTGCCCCCACTTTGCAACTGACTCGTTGCGTGACCTTGAACAAGTCACCCCACCTTTCTGGGCCTGGTTTTCTTCATCTGACAACGAGGGTAGAGGCCTAGCGGCTTGTTAAGGTGACTTCCAGCTCTGAACCTTTGCTTCTCAGACTCAAAGGCAAGGATGTCTATTGCTTCTTGAGTAAAAATGCTTCTCCCCTGACAGCCGGCCTGGGGGGATGAATATTTCTGTCAGAGCATCCTTGCAGGAAGGCTAGAGCTCTGCAGGTCTCCCCCACGACTGGACACTTCAGCTTTAGTCATCGTTCATCCTCAATCTCTCCTCATCCTCCCTCCAGCCCCGCTTTGCCACCCCACCCCTAGTCTGGGGATGCGGCAACCTGCCATGAATGAAGAGTGGCTGGTCACGTGGCCTCGTAACCATGGCGATGGATCCCCGCAGCCAGTAGGCATCAAAGTCACATGAGAACCCCGGAAAACTGGCTGAGGTATTTATAGAAGCAGGCTGGTGCTTTTATGGAAATGGGTCTATATTTGGCTCTGGTACTGAATGCTGCATGCTGCCCTGGGGCCAGGCAGGGTTTGCACCTGCTTCTTCCTCCCCAAGCCTATGGGGCAAACAGCCTCCTCCTTTCCTTGGTCTCCTGGCACATCCCCACCTCACTGCACTCCTAGAAGATGCTGCTCCTACTACAGCAGACTCCCCCAACCCCTCTCCATGCCCCCCCAAACAGTGCTTCTTCCCCAGGTGGGAGTCTGGGGACCCAGGACGTGGGCATGTGGGCAATTTGGGGTATCCTCCTTCACTGTCCCTCCGCCTGCCCTTATAAACAAGAGGAATGTCCTCACTGCTCTCAGGAAATATTAGAAGATACTGTGACTCCTCAAAGCCTTTACCACTTCTTTCTTCCTTCAAAGTTTGGAGGTGGGGGGGGAAGGGAGGAAGTACTCTTCCAAGCACATGACTTCAAAGGTTCAGCCATTCCGCCCTCCATGGGTGTTACAGCCATGTTCCAGAAAAGCCAAGTTTATGCTAATGACAACTATGGTTTGTTGCTCCGTCTCTGGACGTATGCTATCTCATTTAATCCCTAATTAGTCCCTAGAACATACAGACTGCTATGATCCGCCTCTTACAGATGAGAACAAGGAGCTTCGAGTCGCAATGAGAACCTGAATCTGATCCCACAGCCCATGCTCTTCCCACAGCCGTGCACCTGAACTCAGGGGAGGCGGGTCCAGGAGACAGCGGCAGAAAGGGACAGTCTAGAAGAGCAAGGAGAAATGCATTTTTGTTATTTTAATGAACAGATAATACATGCACAAGGCCAAAGGAAAATCGAAACAAGCTAAGTCCAATACCAAGTTTCCCTTCCAAGGTCCTCCAGCCCCCAAGCCCCCTCCACAGAGGAAGTGACCGTGGCCACTTTCAGGTAACCCCTTCCTGGAGGTCTCATGTGCATATCAGAGCAGATACGAATATGCCAAATATACATGGTACAGACACGAGGTCTTTTTTTAATTTATTTTTCTAATTGGAGTTGGATTTGCCAACATAGAGCATAGCACCCAAGGCTCATCCTGTCCAACGGCCCCCTCAGTGCCCACCACCCAGTCACCCTGTCCCCCTGCCCACCTCCCCTTCCACTATCCCTTGTTCGTTTCCCAGAGTTAGGGGTCTTTCATGCTTTGTCACCCTCTAAAATCCAAAAGGTACATGATGAAAAGTCAATCTTTCCTCCTTGCTTGCCCGCAGCAAGGAAGCACCATTATCAGTTTCTTATGTATCATTCCAGGAATATTTTATGCCTCTCCAAGTACGTGCAGCATACACAAATGGTCCCACCCTCTTCACACTATTCTGTATCTTTTTTCATTTAACAATACGTTTTGGAGTCATTTCCAAATCAGAACATAGAGAGCAGATTTGTTCATTTTAATGGCTGCAAAGAATTTCAATATGTAGAGGTACCATAAATTATTTCAACATTTCCTTGTTGATAGGCATCTATACTGTTTCCTTTTTTTTATTTTTTATTTTTTTCTTTCTTTTTTTTTTTTTTTACAAACATTCCTGCAAGGAGTATTTTTAAACAAATATCTTTAAACAAACACATGTTCAGAACAAGCCTGTGCCTTCATCATTTTTTTATTTTTTGCCTTCATCATTTTGGTAGATGTGGTTTAGTTGGCAATGGGTATGTGCCTTTGTAATAAATACAGTCTCATTATCCTCTTCAGAGACTGTACAACTTAAATCATCTCCAATTAGCAACTTGTTTGTTATCAATCTTTTTAAAAAATTTATTTGCAAAAAAAATGGGGAATCCCTGGTGGCTCAGTGGTTTAGCGCCGTCTTCAGCCCAGGGTGTGATCCTGGAGTCCCGGGATCGAGTTCCACATTGGGCTCCCGGCATGGAGCCTGCTTCTCCCTCTGCCTGTGTCTCTGCCTCTCTCTCTCTCTGTCTCTCATGAATAAATAAATAAAATCTTTTTTAAAAATTTATTTGCAAAAAAATTTGTCAACATAATAGGTAAAAAAATCATATCTCATTGTTTTTCAATTTGCCATTTCTTCTATTATGAATGAAACGGAACATCTTTTTTTTTTTTTTTTGTGGGAACATCTTTTTATACATGTAAGAGCCACTTGTATTTTATTTTCCATAAACTTTCTATTCATATCCTTATCCTTCCTTTTCTTCCTGATTTTTAGGAATTCTTTATATATCAAAGAAATACTTCCCTTACCTTTTAAACAGTCATTTAATAGATATTTCTAAACACCTGTTATTGGGCAGGACTGTCTAAGTGCTGGAAATACAATGTTCATCTAGTTGGGGAGCAGACAACAAGCAATGAACAGGAAACTGAGTCAAATGCCAGATGGTGATGAGTGATTTGGGGAATAATAAAACAGGAGGAGGTAAAGGGAGCCAGTGATTATATCATATTTAGAAAGATCTTCCCCACCCAACATTAGAATAACTTTCCCATGTTCTCTTCTAGTATTTTTATGGTTTGGTTAAAAAAAGTTAGACTTTGCCAAGGACAAACTTCTGACTTTGGTGAACCTCTCTACTCTGTTTGCTTTCCTATTTTATTAATTTCTACATTTTCTTTTTAACCAGGGGCCTTCTTTTATTTCTTTTATTTTTAAAAAAGATTTTATTTATTTATTTGAAAGAATGAGTACACAAGCAGAGGGAGGGGCAGTGGGAGAAGGAGAAGCAGGCTACCCACTGAGCAGGGAGCCAGACGTGGGGCTCGATTCCAGGACCCTGAGATCATGACCTGAGCTGAAGGCAGACACTTAACCATCTAAGCCACCCTAGTGCCCCTGTCTTTATCATTTTCTTCCTTCTGTTCCCTTTGAGTCTATTTTCCTAAGTTCTTGAGATGATTGCTTGGCTTGTTGATTTTCAGTCTTTCTTCTTTTCTAATATATCTACTTAAGGGTATAAATATCCCTCTAAATACTGTGTTGGATGCATTCCTATGGCTTTTTTTTTTCTTTTTACATTTATCGATCCTGATACATGTACAATTTGGTGTAAGAAATAAGGAAGGCATTCAAATTTACTTGTTTTCTAGTGGCCAAGCTGATACCATTTATTAAAAATCCATCTTTCTCCAGGGTGCCTGGGTGGCTCAGTTGGTTGTCTGACTCTTGGTTTCGGGTCATGATCTCAGGGTCATGAGATTGAGCTTGGAATCAGGCTCCATGTCAGTGGGGAGTCTGCTTGAGATTCTCTTTCGCTCTGCCCCTCCTCCCCACACTTGTGTGCTCTTGCTGTCTCTCAAAATAAATAAATAAAATATCTTTAAAAATGCATCTTTCCCCTAGTCACTTGAAAAAACTGCAATCTTTATCATAATCTAAATGTCTAAATTTATCTGTGGACTCTGTGTTCTGCCCTATGTATTTCTTATACTAGGACCACACTAATTTAAACTTGTGCTTTATAATATGGCTTATCACCTAGTGGGCTAATGCCCTACACCACACAAATCCCTTCTCATAATCCCCCTGGCTATTCCTGCTGCTTTCTTTCTTTCTTTCTTTCTTTCTTTCTTTCTTTCTTTCTTTCTTTCTTTTTTTTTTCAGGATCTTCATTTAAAAAAAAACTTTTTAAATTTATTTTTTTTTAACTTTTTAAATTTAAATTCAATTTGCCAACATATAGTATAACACCCAGTGCTCATCCCGTCAAGTCCCCCCTTCAGTGCCCGTCACCCAGTCACCCCATCCCCCGCACACCTCCCCTTCTGCAACCGAAACCCATTTGTTTGTTTCCCAGAGTTAGGAGTCTCTCCTGGTCTCTCCAACTCTACTTAAGTTGGTCCAAGGGTTGTGGGTTATTGTTAAGCTGTTTAACCTACTGGTTTCTTTTTACATGTGAACCTTCGAATTAGCTCACCTCGCTAAAAAGAGAAAAAAAAAAAAAAACAACCATTTTGTTTGATTAGATTTGGAGAGAATTAACATGTTTATTATGTTTTGTTTTCCCTTTCTTTTCTTCTATCCAAATATGTTTGTTTGTTTGTTTGTATCTCTTAGTAGCATTTGGGAGCTTTCTTCATGTAGATTTTTCTAGACGTCTTTTAAAGCTTATTCCTAAGTATTTTTCTTTTTTGGTTGTTGCTATTGTCAAGGAAGCCTTTCTTTAACCTTCTGACTGGTTGTTGTATATCTGAAGGTTATAGATATTTTACATGTTAATTTTGCATCCAGTCATATTCCTGAATTATGCTGTTGTTTAAGTTTTTCCTTGCAAATTACTTTTTTAAATGAAACTTTCAGCCTGGAAAGGGATAATGCACATTATATTTTTAAACTCTCAGGATAAATGGCTACTAAATGATTCAATGAGTTAGTCAGTGTAATATGCTTACAGTGTGCTTTATGAGCTACTGCTAATAGCAACAGCAATAATACTGCCTTGATTTATCGTTTTAATCTTCGCAGGGACCTTGTGAGATTAGAGAATTGAATATTACTTCCATTTTACAGATAAAGAATATGACAGTCAAAGATACTAACTGATCATCAAAGATCGCCTGGCAAGGCTGGATCAGAACCTGGGTTTATCTGTCTGTGTACATCACACTGACTCAGAAAAAGAGAACAAGGCGAGTCCTTCTGTAAAGCGAAGAGAACTTTAGAATCAGTCATCCTGAAGGTCTATTTTGATCCGTACTCTGAATGTTCCTGCAGGAGTATGTCTAGTCAGGGCACCCCATCCTGCCTGATAAGGACTCTGTGGAGTCAGTCTCTGGGACAGTGTTGCAGTTCCAACAGCAAAAGATTGGCATTGCGCTGGGGTTGGGCAGTGGGGCCTGGCCTGCATTTGTGGGGTGCTTCTTGCTCCTGTGAAGGGCTGTCCATTCCTCCTCCATCACTGGGATTGAGTGTCTCACATTGACAGAGGAGATGAGGACCCAAGTGGCTTGGGGGCTCGCCTGAGTCACAGAGGAGGAAGGTGAGGTTTGGGGTACAGGAAAGAATTTGGAGGCCCTCCCTGGTTTTCCAGGACCTCTGCTCTCTTCCTACCTCTCTCCTTCCTCACGTTCCTCCCCACTTCTGCTCACATCCTCCAACCTGCCTACTGCTGGGGTTCTCTCAGACCCTGAAGTGAGGCTTCCAATTTACAGACTGAGGAGTGGCTTCCCAGTCAGGACTGAAGAGACCCTTTAGACGTTGCTGTGAAGTAGCACCTGGGAATAGAAATGGGGGACTCCTCTCAGTGGGCAAGGATGCTTCTGAAGGGGTCCAGGATTGCCACCTTCCATTGAAGTCTAGCTGGGAAGTTCATTCCCATAAGGTCACTGCCAAGCTCCAAGACTTTCAATGGCTCCCTATTACCTTTCAACCGAAGTAGAGGTTTCCAGCCTAACACATCAGGCTTCCAAAAATCCACCTCACCCTCTGGCTTTATCTCTCACTTGTTCTTTAAGCCACAGCTTCTAAATGACCTGGCTGGATCCAGACCTAGGTCTGTGGGGTTGAGGACATGGTCGGTTCATCCCTGCTTGCTCACTATTTCTTCACCATGGTCCTCAAGCTCCAGAGAGGAAGCTAGATGGACATGTGACATCCACCCCTTCATCGGAAAAGGATAATTCTATTCATGCAGCTCAAGCGTAAATTGGCTGCTTGAGCAGGCATTTCCCATTTTTGCTTCCTATGTATAGCTTGAAATACACTAAAACTCCAGTTATTTTTCTTTTTTTAAAAAAAAGATTTTATTTATTTATTCATAGAGATGCAGGGAGAGAGAGAGGCAGAGACACAAGCAGGCTCCATGCAGAGAGCCCGATGCGGGACTCGATCCAGGGTCTCCAGATCACGCCCTGGGCTGCAGGCAGCGCCAAACCGCTGCACCACTGGGGCTGCCCTCCAGTTATTTTTCATGTAAACTCTTGATGGAACCAAGAATTATGGATTCGGAGAAATAGGAAACAAATGTAAAAAAGTAATGAACTCATCTGTGTTGTTTCTACAAAGATTCTTACTTGAATTATTATATATACATAAATATATACTATTCACACCCAAGAGAATTCTATTCCTCCTTCCAGGAAACATAATGCTCAGAGCAAAAGCTGAACTGAACACAAACCCCTAGGTGCTAACAAAGTCCTTCAGGCACATTTGCTTTCTGTTATATGTGGATGAAGTCCATCATTGTCTTCTCACCACTGGGGCTGATTTAGCCTTTGTTAGGTGCTGACCAATACAGAGGAAAGTTGCTTAGCTTCTTAACACCTTCCATGTTGTCTTTGGCTGATGGTGTAAACCCTGCCTGCGAATCCGGCCGTGAGCTGACCGAGCTTAGCACAGTGCCAGATACAGATAAGCTTTCCCCAAATATGAAGTAGTTGGATTTGCAAAGAGACCTATTGCATGTAGACAAGAGCAGGTGGGCTGCCCTTCCCCAGTAGGAAGGGCTGCTCCCCCAACCCCCCACCCCCACCCCGCACCCGCCACTGCAGTTGCTCCAGTTGGGCCAGGTGAGGGAGTGGCTGGCTGCCTGCTGTGTGCTGACTCTGCCATGGAAGTCCCTTCTCCAGTCAGGTTCCGATTGCTCTCTCCATAACAGGTGGCTCAAGCTTGGGACATCCCAGACAGCTGGGATTGCTGGCAGAGCTTCCTCCCTGAGCTCAGTTCTGTTCCATCTACACAGCACCCCAGGAGAGGGGGCTCTGGCCTTCCAACCTTGTGGCCTAGCTCTTCACTATGTCGTTGTCACTGTCACCATTGTCGGCATTGTCAATCTTATCACAGCAGCAGTGTAGCTTGTAGAGTCCTCACTCTGTGTCAGCTGCTGGTATAAATGTGTTCCTTTTAAAGCTCAACATCCCATGAGAAGGGCACTCTTCTTATCCCCATTTCACAAATGGGAACACTAGGTCCCCAGAGGTCCCACACTAATGACAGGGGGTAAGACTGTGAACTCTAGCCCTAGTCTGCAGGAGCCGAGTTTCCAACATGCTCACAATGCTATTGCCCCTCACTGCTCGAACATCCCTGCCTTTGAAAACTAAGACTCACTTCCTTGCTCATTTTCTAACTCAGGATGGTACATGTGTGTCATTTCTTCCACCAACTCCCACTGATTGGTGAGCCGATGAAGCCCATAGGGTCTCACTGGAAAAGCAAAATACAGGTTATTAGGGATGGTGGCCACAGGCCACCAGGAAAATGAAGTAAGAGAGCAGAAGTGATATGGGTGGGAGTAGCCTGAGAGGAAATCTGAGCTCCTGTTCTAGGTTCCAGTTTCCATTTCCCGCAGGGAGTTAATGCTGCCATTTGCCTCTTCATTCGAGTGAAATTTCACATATCCACAGGGATTGGCTTTATCCTCAGAAGCTATAACAGGATAATCATCCTCAAGGAACTGCAGTAGGCCTAGCATTTATTCAAAAGACACACACAATAACAGTGGTGGGTGGGGACTTTGGTATCAGCGATGTTTTACAGTTTGAACCCTCATCAGTTGAGGTTTGCCCCTCCCCTTTGCTGATCTAACTCCATGAATCTGGGAGGATGGCATCCCTATGATGGCCATGGCAAAAGGCCCATTTACTGCTGCTAAGTCGGTGGTGAGGGAGGTCTCCAAGTTGTGAATGTAGCACGGGGTCACTGACCTTGCAGCTTCCATACTTATTCACCAAGTACATGGCTGTTCTGGGCATTTATTGCTGTGTAACAAAGCACCCTAAAATGTAGTGGCTTATTAAAGCAATGATTATTTTTCTCTATCTCATGGTTTCTGTGGGTCATGCATTTAAGAAGGACTCAGCAGGGCAGTTTGTCTCTGCTCCATGCAGCATCAGCTGGGGGGCTTGAGTCGGCTGGAAGAGCTGCTTCCGAGATGACTCAGTCACGTGGCTGGCAAGGTGGTACCTGCGGTAGATCAGGAGCTCAGCCCACGCAGAGGGCTGGGGACCTCTTCTCCACATGGGCCTCTGTCCGTAGGCTCCACAGAATGGAAGTCAGGTTCTAAGATCAAGCATCCTGAGAGAGACAATGGAAGCTACCATTTTCTTATGGCCTGGGTCCAGAAATATGCACAACTTACTTCTCTTGTTCAGATGTCACAGATCCCAGGTTCAAAGGGAGGAGGTAGAGGTGTCACTTCTTGAAGAGAGCACTGTCAAAGAATGTTTGGGGCCATTTTCAAAAACATCCACACTGGAAAAACTCTAATAATTGTGCCACTCAGAATGAAAGAGAGATCAAAGCTTAGCATCTGTGTGTTTAAGACACTCCGAAACACAAACAATTTAGGTGAATTGCAATCTGGGCGATTTCCCTGTGTCCTGGAAAAAGCTATGGCCAGCACCTCCTCCTACATCTTACTACTTAATGATTCTGGGTGTAGCGTTTCCTTGGATTCACGTAGACAGAAATAAAAATTAGAAGCATTACTTCAGTGTCTTTCTTTTTAGGAAGACAGGCTTGGGTGGAAAAGGAAAAGCTGGGGAGGGGAGTTGAACCGGTAAATATGTCTCCTCTTCCAAGCAGGACCAGTATTGAGAAGAATGGATTAGGTCATTGGGTTGGACCCACTCTGTTTGACAGGGCTTCGCAGTGTGTAAGGTTTGACCAAGCACCTATTATGTGTAAATCCTTTGGGGCAGGGAGACTCGAGGTATGGAGAGATGAAGAGGAATAGGAAGAGGTAGGTCCCTGCTCTACGTGCAGCTACACTCTTATTTGAGAGGCAAGATATAGACATGTGAAGGGAGGCCTACATTATAAGGCCCTAATGTCAAGATTGAGAGCAGGGACTTTGGACCTGGGAGGGACTTCACTGTATGACTTGGACACCACGCCTGAGTTCCTCTAGGAGTGAGCAGGGGATACTAATAATCTTACCTCAAAATGTTATACTACAGACTTTAAATATCTTTTGTTAGGTCTGGAAAGGAAGAATCCGTTTTCCAGATGTTCAGAGGGGAGGTGGCCACTGACAGTGGAAGGGTTCAGGAAGACTTCCTGGTGGAAGCCATCCTTCCCCTCTCCATGTCGGAGCCTTCAATCAGGGATACCTTCTGGGCTTCGTAATCTTTCACTTCACTGCAGATGTTGACACTTGGACTGCCTTTTCCTTCTGGAAACGCTTTCTTCTGTGACATACATTGTCTTCTCACCTCTTGACTCTTCCTCTCTGTCTTCTTTCCTCCTGCCCAGCAGAATCAGACACAGCCCCCCATGTTCTGCCCTCTTGACTGTCTTCTACATGCTTCCTCTGGAGGGCTGTCCTTCCCCTCCACTTCAGCACCTACTTTCTCTCTCTCTCTCTCTCTCTTTTTTAAAAGATTTTATTTATTTATTCATGAGAGACACAGAGAGAGGCAGAGACACAGGCAGAGGGAGAAGCAGGCTCCCTGCGGGGCCCGCGATGTGGGACTCGATCCCAGGACCCTGGGATCATGACCTGAGCTGAAAGCAGACGCTCAACCACTGAGCCACCCAGGTTCCCCTCAGCACCTGCTTTCTGCTCATGATTCCAAGTCTGTGTCTCCAGCCCTCTCTCCTGGACTTTACACCCATATTTCTAACCACGCATTATCTATTCTTTCAGCAAATTCTTATGGAGAGTCCACTTCGTGGTGAAGATGGACATGGTCTTGCCCTCGTGGAGCTTACCCATCAGCCAGGGAGACCATCACTCAGCAGCCAGGTCACACCATTAAGCATCGAATTACAATCATGAAAGGGGCTACCAAAGGAGAAGAAATGTCTACCTGGGAGATTGATCGAATCCTCCTCCATGGTCAAGAGAGGTGTGAAGAATTAGGGTTTGAGGTGAACTGGGTGGGGAAGTAGGGAGTGAGGGAAGAGGAGGAGGGGACTGAGAGGCTCTCTGGCAGAGAGGGGACATGGCTGCAGACCAAGTCAGGAAGGAGTGGGTGTGTAGGAGAGCCAAGAGAAGGTCAGAGCAGGCAGTGGGCTGTGGGGAAGGCCATGGGGGAAGGTGTGAAATGAGGCTAGGGCTGAAGAAGGGCCTGGAAGGATGTGTTGAAGATGTGGGCCAAACTCTGCAAGCTTGAGGAGAGTGTGATCATATCCGGACTTCTAAAAGATCATGCCGTTGCCGGGTGGAAAAAGGGAGCAACACTGGATTTGGAAACAGGACATGATGGTGAGGGTCCAGGTGAGCGACTGTTCTGGTCTGGACTAGGGTCATGGCAGCAGAATGAAAGAGAAGTGGCCAGATTCTAGAGGTACTTAGGAGATGAAATCTCCAGGAATTAGTGGCAGATTTCACAACGAAGTGAGAAAGAGGAGGTCCCAAGGATGATTTTTGGGTTTCTGACTGGCTCAACTATTCATGGAGCCAGAGAGGCCTAGAAGAAGAAGACCAAGAAGTGAACTATGGGATATTTACAGGGTAGAACTTTGAATGTTGAATTTATTTCTTGCCCATCTGTGTTGGCGGTGATTCTGAGGGAGTCAAGTGGAAAGGTGGAGTAAGAGGTTGAGTATATGACATTCAGAAGGATGTCTGGAATGGAGGTGTAAAGGTGGGAGTCAGTGGTCTGGGAAATGGTCTAGGAGAGGGGTACAGAGGGTGAAAAGGCTTGGGCTCTGGGAGGTCCAACGCTAAGAGGTCAACAGGGGAAACCGAGGGGTGGCCAGAAGGGTAGGAAGAATATGGGGGAATGTGGGGCCTTGGGAAGCAAGTTCTAGAAGGAAGGAGAGGGCAGCTAAGACAAGTATCACAGAGAGGTCAGGGAGATGAGGACATGGAGATTGTTCCATGGATTTAGTGACATAGAGGTCCCTTGTGACCTTAGCAAGAGAAAGCCATCTGGCAGCATCATGGGCACAGGTGAGTAGAGGAGCAAGTGGAGAATGAGGGGAATGGAAGCAGGGTGCGTGGGAGAAAATGAGAAGGTGGGGATGGAAGCTTTAGTGACTTTGTAAAAGGAAGCTAGCTGCTAGGAAGGATCCAGCAGAAAGGGAAATGTTGATAAGACAGGAGAGAAGGCATAACCTGCAGTGATTGAGGCCCTCGGGAAGGATGGGGCCAGGGGACCCAGTGGGCAGGTGGAGGCTGATCAGGAAGGAGGGGGAGAGGGCAGGTGCAAATGTAGCTGCAGATGGGGGCAGTGGAGAACCAAGGGGGCTTCTGGCCGAAGCAAGGCAGGGACCAGTGGGGTGGGGTGGGGGACAGCGGCGTGGGTGCTTGCAAGAATGGAGACGGCTGGAGTGGCCTCCAACAGAGCGGAGAAGTGAGTTGACCAGAGAATCCTAGGAAGGCTGTTGTGCCACATGAGAGCCCACTTGAGGTTAGCAATTGTGAAAGCAGAGGGACACCAGTGTCCCCCTTAGTATGTTTTCTCTGGAGAACTTGGCATAGAGAAACCAAGTATCGAGGTCGTTCAAGGTTGGCACTTTACTGGGCAGATGTGATATACGGGCAGAGGAGCAAAGACTTCTTCCGGTTATTGTCTTGATATCCCACCGGCACTTTATTTTCCATATGTCCCAAATCCACGATCTCATTACCTTCTTCCCTACTGCTCCTCAAATCTGTTCCTCTTCTGAGATTCCCTGTCCTGATTAATAATATTACAATAATATAATAATACCACTAATAACCATCATTTATTAAGCATACAGATCAGATGTAATACCAGATCTTTAAAAAAAATCATCTCATCTAAGCATCGTAACAGCTTTACGGGGTATGTATTATTCATTTTACGGACGTGGAAACTAAGGCTCAGAGATGTGATGTCACTTGCTCAAGGTCTGTAGTAAATGGGAGTCAGGATGAAAGGAAACAGGTCCGTAAGGTCCGAAGTCCTATCCTTTCCATTAGCACAGCCCTTGAGTTCCCCTGCCCTAAAACCACCTGTCTCTGCGCTATCTCTTCTCACGTTCCCCACCAGGTCTGCTGTAGCATCCTGTTTGTTCACCTCGCATGTCTCCTGTATCTCTTGCTGCTTCCTGCCAGGCCCCTTCACCCCACTCCTTGCTGCTGGATGCGTGCACTTGAATGTAAGCTCCCCGAGGAAAGGGATCATTATCTGTCCTGCTCTGTGCTGCATCCTCAAGGCCTAGAAGAGCACCAGGCAAACACCAGCTAACACTCAGTAGCTGTTGAAAAGATAGATGTCCTTTGGGAGATAATTCTCCATGGGAGTCTCACATTTCTGTAGGTCTCGTGGGCAGAGGCACTGAAGGCTTTCTGCTCCAGACTATCTTTTGGAGGATATCTGCATGGTGAACAGCTTCGGAAGCTACAGTGTCTCTGAAGGGAGGATGGGCTTGTTTGCTGTCTAGGGTGATAAGGTCTCTCTCCAGGGCAAAGGTTGGCAGGTTTGCTTGCAGCCCACTGTAAAGGATTGGGGTTTCTAAACTTAGACTTCCTCAGTGTGTGCAGGATCACCATGACCCAGTCCTTCCCATGGGAGTTGGGGGTCAAGGGAAGCTGATTTGAAAGTGAAGGTCCTGCTGCCTGCTGCACCACAGCTGATGAAGCACTTTGTCTCTGGTCCTGGAGTCTCACAGCTCCTGCCAGTGTCCGTGAAACGGCGGCAGGCTCAGTCCTTAGACTGCAAAGGTAAAATCTTGGCCTTCAGAGTTTGTGGCAATGGTCCTATTGCCTGTCAGTAGGACAACTGAGAAACCGCCTCCACCTCCCCCTGGTCCCCCAAAACACTGTCTCTAACACCAAGGTCCTCTAGAGCAGAGAGGACTCATCCCAGACTCCCCATACAGCCCTCCACAGCTGGGGGGATGGCTCCCACCTCCCTAACTTCACCCCTATTGCCCCACCCCTCCAACCCAGGCCGTGGCCCCTTGCACACCTTCTCCACTCTGTGGCAACTTTGTCCTTGTCACACTCTCCCCTCCACAAGCGCCAGCCTTCCCGCTCTCGGTCTCTTGGAGTCCTGTCCACCCTTTGAGGCTAGCATCCCAGCTTGCTTCCCCAAGGCCTACTCAGAGCCTGGTCAGAATTGTCCTCTCCTTTGATCATCCTCCAATTTTCCCATCTTGTAGGGTTCCCCGGTCCTTCCGCCTGGTATTGGGACTATCTAGGTAGGCCCCCTCTGCTTGTCCCAGAGGTTCCGCCGCGGTTCCGAGATCCTCGCAGTCCCCGCCGCCCACGGCATGCAGGAGGAGCTCAGCGGAACTGTATGGAAGATCGTCTGCCCTGGGAAGGCTGTTGCAGGGAGGGAGGATGGAAGGACCGTGGTGCTGGGGGCCGCGCTGTGGAGAAGGCGCTGCAGGGGCCCGGAGGGGAGTGTCTAGGCCCAGGCCTACGGCCTTGGCTGGGGCAGAGTTCGCGGAGGAAGGCCACGGAGCTGCTCCTGGAAACGCCAAGAAATAAGGCCTTTGGCCATCGGGGCGCCTTCCTCTCTGAGGATGGGAGCCCTGGTGGTGCTGCCCCAGGGTTTGGGTCCCGCGGGGGCCTCGGGGGGCCGCTCGGGGTTAGCCCCTCTCCCCGCCCCCCTCTCCCCCTCCCTGCCCCCCCTTCCTCTCCCTGCCCCCCTCCCTGTCCTTCTCGGTGCCCCCCGCCCCCCCCCCCCCCCCCCCGCAGCCTGCGTCGTCGGCCATCAGAGCCTCGCTCGCGGCCCCGGAGCCTCGCACTGACGCGGCCCGCGCGTGAGTCAGGCCTGCGTCACGGCGCCCCGCCGCCAGGGCGGCCTCTCGGGAAGCGAGGGAACCGTGCGCGCCGCGCTCCGCCCCGCTCGGTGCGTTCCGCTCCGCAGAGCCCGCGCGGCCCGGGCGCAGGGAGGGCGGCCCTCGGCGCGGGCGACCGCACCCCACGCGCTCCGCGGCCCCTGGCCCCGCGCCCCGCGCCCCCGGGGGCTCGAGCGCGCGGCGGGCGGATCCGGGCCCCGCGGCGAGGAGGCGGCGAGGAGCGAGCAGAGCCGCGTGCGCGGACGCGCGGCCCCGGGTCCCCTCGCAGCCCGGCCGCCGCCGCCGCCGCCGCCGCCGCCGCCGCCGCCGCCCTCGGGCCGCCCGGGAGGGACCTGCGCCCGCCGCCGTCGGGGACGCGGCCTCCCTCCCGGCTGCAGCGCGGCCAGTCCGCGCGACGGCGCCCGCCCGCCAGGTGAGTCGCCGGCCCCGCAGCCAGGTGGGCCCCCGGAGGCCGCGCCGGCCCGCGCTCGGCCCGCTCCTCCCGCCCCGGGAGCCCCGGGAGCCCCGGCCACCGCGCGGAGCCGCAGGAGGGCGGCGGGGGCGGGGGCGGGGGCGGGCCGGGGCGCGGCGGGGGGGCCCGCGGGGACCCCGCGACCTTGGGGAGCGCCGCACCGGGCGGCCGCCGCTGAGCGGGAGCCGGCGGGGAGCCCTCCCCCGGGGAAGCGCGCCGGGAAGCGGCCGACGGGCGAGCGCGGGGCGCGGGGCGCGGGGCGGAGGGCGCCCCCCAGGCTGGGCCTCGCGGCTCCCCGCGCCCCGCGTGCGCCGCCTGCGGAGGGCCGCGGCCCTGGGCCGCCGGGAAGGAGCCTGGCGCGGTAGAGCTCCAAGGGCCCCGCCTGCCGCGGCTGCTAGTGTTCAGAAATCCCGAGGCCACTCACCTAACAGGACCCCGTCGCTGTCAAGTGGAGTCAAAAAAAAAAATGTTGTTTTTTTTTTTAAAACCCCATTCCCCTTTCCTTCTTTGAAAAATATTTAGGAATTCGGAAATTTCTAACCAGGGCTACCTTGGAGGCAGTCCAGCTGTGACAGTGAGGCAGGCGGGTTGGGTTGGAGAGACTGGGCAGTGGGACAGAGAAGAAAGATCCTTGTGAGGGCACTGTCCTTAAAAGGAACTTCCAGAAGCTAAGAAAATCCTTTAATGGCTCCCAAAATATTCAACAAAAACTTTAGTTGGAGCCCGTTAGGCTGTCCTGGACACACGGATTGATGTCTGGAGAACAAGGTCACAGAGTGTTGACATTAACAGTGAAGGATTCTTATATTTCATGCTGTGCTTTACATTATCCCAGGTCCAGTGGGGTGGACCCATCACCCAAGCAGGAAGGGCTTTGAGGTCACACCTGATTGTCCTTGGCTGTGGCCTATCCACTGGGACCACGAGAGGTTTCGGCTCTTCGGCTGCCTTTTTCTCTAACCAAGCAGCTGTAGCTCTAAGTAGGTGGTGAGTTGCAGCTCCACCTGGAGAGCGAGTGACTCAGTGCAGGAGGCACATCGTGCCCATCAACTCTGACTGGAGTGAGTTCGTTTGGCCTGAGTCACACACAGAGTTGTGTATCAGCTATTTGTGAGTTCAGTGGAGTTCTTTGCAAGCAGGAATGCCCAGAGCTCCCCGGATTTTGGGGTCACAGACTAGAAGTGGGCAAGTGTTCAGAGTGAGCACAGGCTCCCTGGCTCCTGGGCAGGAGTCCTGGAACTCTGACCTCACAGGAAAGGGAACCAGAGCCAGGTTGGGGTGGAGGGATTGGAGGAGAGGCTGCGATTGTGGTCAGAGGTGGGCCCAGTGCCCCGCCATGTGCCAGTGACCTTGGGCAAGTCACTTTACCTCTGGAGCCTTGGTTTTCTCAGTTATAAGATAGCCTACGGTGCTTCCTCAGGCTTATTTTGAGCCCAGGCTGGACACCTGGCAGATGCTCACAAAATGTTGATCCCTCACCCCTTTCTTTATGGCTCTTAACCAGTGGTGGTTCTCTCTCTCCCTGCCCTTGTGCCTTGGTGTGAGAGAGGGTGTGGAACAAATGAAAGTGTCAGGGCTTCACATGTGGTTGAGAAGGACCCATAATTCAGCTCAAACTGACCTCTGCCCAGCCTTCAGGTCTCCTCAGTAGGAGCAGGGTCGTGGGGGGGCTGCGTAGAGGCTGCGCAGTGGCGGGCAGAGCTACGCTGGGCCTGATGGGTGTCCTTGGCTGTCTGCAACAGCTCTGGGGCGAGATTCCCACACAGACCTTGATGCCTTAGGATCGTGCCTGGCTGTGGTCTGCTCTCAAGTTGTGGCATTTGCTAGGTGGACTTCAGGGGTCCCCTGCCCTTAGATCAGATCTTGCCATCCTCCCCCACACCTGTCCTATCCATCATGGAGTTGGAAGCCACATGGCAACCATCCTGGAGAGGAAAGAAGTGTGTCTCCTGCCTTCTCTGAGGGATCCTGGCCCCTCGCTCTTTCTTTCTGTGACGTGTTAGACTTGGTGCTGAGCTAAGATGCGTGTGCCTCAAGAGCGAAGGCAATAAGGGCATCCCCAGTGCAGCAAAAGAGACTCCGGTCTACTGCTGACAGTGTGTATGTGGGGGGGGGGGCGGCGGGTACACGCACCCTGGATCAATGCCCTCCCCCACTGGAGGTGGGAGCAAATTTCAGAGATGAGGGGATTCTGGAGAAGCAGGCTCCTGCCCCTCCCCTCCCCTCCCCTCGTGCTCCTTTCCTGTCCACGTTAGCTGCAGCAGGGCAGTTCCGTCAGCAATCCCTTTAAGGCTGCTAAGCTAAGTAGCAGAAATAGTTTCAAGGGAAGATGGATTTGTGCTTTCTTCCTGGAAGCAGATCTGAGTTATTGCTCCCTCCTAGGCTGGGCAGCAAGAAGTTCTCACAGCCAAACATCTGGAGCACCAGGCTGGGAAAAGACTGTCACTCAGCCTCCACAAAGTCCTTTCACATCACCTTCCCCAACCTAGTGTCCCAGACTTCCAGAGGTCAGAAGCACAATACCACAGGTGGATCTGTATTAGTGCGCCACCCTAGACAGGCGGGCCAGTGACCTGTGCGGAAAGGCCTACTTGGTGTGGTTTTAGGAGGAGTGGCTGCAGCTCACGCCATGCCGGGCGCACAGTGATAATATCCAGGTTCTTACTGAGGCTCCCGTGCTGTGCTAAGTGCTTTATTCATACACCATCTCATTTAATCTTCGCTATGATCCCAGGAGATGGATATTGCTCTCTGCAGTTGACAGATGTGGGACTTGAGGTTCAGAGAGGTTTGATAATTTGCCCAAGGTCACACAGGTAGTGAGTGGCATCCGAGAATTTGAACTCAGGTCCGTCAGAACCAAACTTTATGCTCTTAACCACTCAAGTGACATGTCTTCATGTTAAGTTCTTCATAAATATTTGCTGGCTACCTAGGCATCTATCCAAACGGGTTATCTAAGTGCATGGGTCCAGTTCTTTAAGCTTGTGCCCCAAGGAAGGGGGAAATGAGGCTCCACTAATGGGAATTTGGTAAACAGTGAACATACCTAAACTTCCAAGGTTTGGGGAATATGGTCTGTGATGGCAGGTGGGTCCCAGGCTCCACTGTGGTGCTTTATTGTCCTGTCTGTCTTTTTCTTCCCAATCTCTACCACTCCTGACCTCATTCCTTAAAGTTCATCCAAGTCAGGGGTTGGTGCTGGAAGCAGTGAGGAAAGAGTCAGAGCAGGTTGGATGATGCCCTGAGGATTTCTGCATCTGCAGAATCAAGGACAGCCAGGCGCTGGTGGGAGCTCTGGTGTGTCAGGTTTCTCTGCTGGAAGAGTGCTTGCCAGGGATTTGCAGCAGTTTCTGGTGAGGCCCCAGACCCCAGAGCAAAACTGCTAACCCTCCAAGGTTATTTACAGCAGCTGCTGGCCTGGGCTGCTCAGAGGGATGCTGCTTGCCTCCTAGTCTTGTCCCATGGAGAGACCACTGTCCTCACCCCTGGGGCTTTGCCACTGGAATCCAAGGCTGCTCTGGGGAACTTGGCATCTAATTCTTCCTGCTTCTTCGTCTCTTCTCTCTCTGAGAAATCACCAGCCCTGGTAAAAACAGGCTTGCATTGTCCTATCTTACCTGGTATCTCCAAGCCTCCATTGATCTTGGGGAAGTTCTGTAGGTGCGGGTGGATAATTGGAGTATGAGTATTAATGGTCCCCCATCCCACCCCCCAGAGGACACAAAGAATTCTTCCAGAAGCCCTAGCTCCACAGGCAGCCATTTTGTGCAGACATATTCCTTTGAAAATTCATCCCTGGGTAGCTCAGCAGTTTAGTGCCTACCTTCAGCCCAGGGCAGGATCCTGGAGACCCGGGATCAAGTCCCATGTCGGGCTCCCTGCGTGGAGCCTGCTTCTCCCTCTGCCTGTGTCTCTGCCTCTCTCTCTCTCTCTCTCTCTGTGTGTGTGTCTCTCATGAATAAATAAATAAATAAATAAATAAATAAATAAATAAATAAATAAAATATTTAAAAATGAAAATTAAAATTCCCCCATCCCCCACCCCCATGACTAATTACTTATATTAAAACATTGTTCAATTTCAACTATGGATAAATCCAGTTATTTAAAAAAAAGAAAAACCTAGATATTCACTGAGTAAAAAAACTTACAGGTGAGAACATAAGCTCAGATGCAAGATAGATTGCTGTCCTGCATTATTCTCATGTTCATGACCAGGTATATTTTGTTGCAGAATGATTCTGGGTCAGGCAAGTCCTGGGCAACCTGAGTCTCCAACTTGGGAATTGACACTTAAAGCCCTGCTTTTACTCTGGGGCCTCATATGAAATGAAGGTGGGGCAGGCATGGGCAGGAGGATAATGCCCCAGCTCCTGGGCCCTGGGGTTATCTCACCTGCTGCATTTGTCCCACCGAGCTGCTGCTCGATCTTCCAAAGCTACTCAGGGTTTATTTGGAGATAACAAGTTGCCTCTCACTGTACTCCATCATTTCTAATTACTGGTTTAATTAGAATTTCCTCTGGATTCTGTGCACTACTAATTTGCCACCTATTCTTTTACTCGCAAATAGAATCTATTGGTCCACGCCCCCAAATTCCTGCTGGTTGCATTTTCTCTTTAATTATAAGACTCCTGGGCTCTTGTAGTTTTAAATCCCACTCCGTATCAGGAGCGTTGTTTGATAAAGCTACCTTTCAAGGAATGTGAACAGTCACCTGCTGGAGTGTGTCCACCAGGTGCTGCCAGGTGAGTATTCAGTGATGATGTGGACCTTCTCTTCCCTGGTGGTGGGGGGTGGGGGGCAACGGAAGGAGAGCATGTGCAACCCAGCATCAGCTTCCTGAATGGCCTGGTGGGCGCTGTCCACGGTCCTGGCACACCACTGAGATGACCTGCCTGCTAGGAATTTGGGGACTCCTTTAGAGCAGCTGGAAGGAATATCCTTGAGTTCCCCAGCTTGCGTTATGTTGTTGGCTTTCGGAAAGGACCTGGCCAAATGAAGAAGCTCCTAACTTCAGGGAGAAATGGTGATAGAGGGACTCTTCTCACTGTTGACTTGCTGAATGAGATTCAAGTGTATCACTTTACAGTGCAGCATAGCACATTGGAGAATCTCCTCACCAGTGCCACAGTGGGTAGCATGTGGCCCAGAAATAATGATGCCTTCATCTCATGGAGTAGCCTGGAGTGGCCTAGAGTGGTACGGCCTCCTCCATTTACCCCAGTACGCCATACCTGTGTTCTCTCCTTTGTGTGTTATGACATACAAAAGATTGGAAAACACCA
Source organism: Canis aureus (assembly GCF_053574225.1). NCBI lineage: Eukaryota > Metazoa > Chordata > Mammalia > Carnivora > Canidae > Canis > Canis aureus. Next base: position 35,819,436 of record NC_135618.1, read on the forward strand.
GTATATCGGAAAGAAAATGGGCTTCAGAGTTTGGGAGACCACAGTTTGAATCCCCACTCTTACACTTCATGGCAGGGTAATCTTGTACCTGATAGTTATCTTTCCTTAGCCTTGGCTTCTTTGTTTGTAAAATAAGAATTACTTTTTTTTATCCCAAGTTTTTTTTGGGATACATAATATATGTAAGTATAGCAGGTCTTCAGAAATACTCCTGGGGCGCCTGGATGGCTCAGTCAGTTGAGTGGCTGACTCTTGGTTTTGGTTCAGGTCATGATCTTGGGGTCATGGGATTGAACCCCACACTCAGCAGATAGTCTGCTTGTGGATTCTCTCTCTCCCTCTGCCTCTGCTCCTCGCCCTGCTCATGCACCTGCTCTCTCTCTCTTTCTCTCTCTCAAACAAATAAATAAAGTCTTTAAAAATACTTGCTCCCTTCAGTGTGATCTCAGCTGTCCTATTACCTGTTCCCAGTAGGAGCACTTCTCTACCAACCCCTCCACAAAACTGCACTGAGGGCTGGTGAGGAAACGGGTGCAAAACCCTTCTCACTGCCAGGACATCATTACTCCAAAGAGACATCCTGTTGGGACTGTAATTAAGGGTTTCTGATCACTATTCATTCAAGTGCTCTTCAGCAGTCTGGTGGGTAACTCAGGTAATTGGACCCCCTTGGTTCCCTCTGTCTCTCCATGAAACAAGACAAAATAGTGGCTTTAAGAAAATCCAGGTCAGAGAATTTGGGCAGATACTGTGAGGACCCATCTGTTACCACCGTGAGCCGCCTGTGGATGAGGAAATAAAGTAGTGAGGTTTTTGCTTGTTGCTCCTAGACATTTTATTTTCACACCTGATTTAAGAAACTAGTATCTTTTTCCAGTTGGGACAGTCCCATGGATCTTCTACCTGTCTGAGGCCTGGCGTGCTCTTCAGCATCTTGGGGCCCTCTGTTTCCCTCTCTCTTTAAAACCTAAACCTCACCCACCAACCTGGCTCAGGTCACCATCATCACCTCTTACCTACCCCTCCTGTTTCTGTATTTGTCCTATAGATCTCCTTAAAAACAGTTGGGTCACATGACTCCCCTGCTCAAAAACTTAAAACAGCTTCCTGTTAGCCTTGAAAGGAAACCTAGGCCTTTCCATGGCCTGCAAGTCCTGCCTGCTCTGGAGTCTAGCTGTCTTCCTGCCAGCAGTTCCCATTCTTCCCTGGCTTAGGCTGCTCTAGGCCCAGGCCCTTCTTTCTGGTCCTTGTACTCACCAAGCAGGCTGCCTCAGGGCCTTTGCACCTCCTATTCTCTCTGCCCTGAATGGTTTCTCAGGATATTTACATGGTTCATTCTCTCACTCTATCATGTCTTTTTTTTTTTTAAGATATATTTATTTATTCAGAGAGAGAGAGAGAGAGAGGCAGAGACACAGGCAGAGGGAGAAGCAGGCTCCATGCAGTGAGCTCAACGTGGGACTCAATTCCGGGACTCTGGGATCACACCCTGAGCTGAAAGCAGGCGCCAAACTGCTGAGCCACCCAGGGACCCCCTCACTCTATCAGGTCTTAATCAGAGTGTGCTTTCCTCTTCCCTCTATATTTTATAGCATCTTTGTCTCACTCACTCCATCCCCTCACATTCGGTACATATTTATGTGCTATCTATATATATACTATAGGTATGTGTCTATATATACAGTATTAATTATACATTTGTCTGATTTTTATATCTCACTTTACACTAGAATATAAATCACACAAGGGAGTTGCATTATTTGCTCTGGCATGGCACATAGTGTTCAGTAAACATTGAATGAAGGAAGTGGGCAGTGAGTTGGAGTACCAGGACCTACATCCCCCAACAACATCCTGCATCCTCGGGCACTCACGTGCTTGTCACACTCTGGTGCCCTGACAATGCACAGTGGGCAGCTGTGCTTCCAAACCTGGTCAAGCCCATTTCTCCCATGTGCTCACATGAAGAGGTGGCTGATGCAATTTTTTTTTTTAAGATTGTATTTATTTATTCATGAGAGACAGAGAGGGAGGCAGAGACACAGGCAGAAGGAGAAGCAGGCTTCATGCAGGGAGCCCAATGTGGGACTCGATCTCGGACCCTGGGATCATGACCTGAAGCAAAGGCAGATGCTCAACTGCTGAGCCATCCAGGCATCCCTGGTGCCAGTTTTTGATGTGTCATCTGCATTGTCTCATTTTATCCTCATGATGACTCTGTGAGATTGGGGCTGCCTTCTCCATCCAGATCCAGAAGCCGAGACCATAAGAGGTTGTATAGGACTCACAGCTAGTAAGTAGCCGCAGGACTCAAACCAGGCTTCCCTAGCTCCAAAACCCATCTTTCTGCGCTAGTGTTGTCAGATCCCAGAGTCAGACTGTGCTGGTGTGCACTCCTGTGTTTGACTTATATCTATGCAGCAGTTCCCTACTTCATCAATTCCAAGATGCATTTTTCTGTATGTTGTCACATCTTAAATTCAGGGCACAATGTACAACCAGTGGTGTTTCTAAATGGCTGTTGGTCAGGTGAAAACCTTCCACCAACCCTCTTTGCTAAGTTCAAGAAAGTGCCAACATCAAAGGATCTTAAGTTCAATGAAATTAGGTAACTAATCCCTTCGAACCTCTATTGCTTCATCTGTTGAATGGGAATAATTGTGGAACCAACCCCATACAGTTATGGGCAGGATTTAAGGAGACGATGTCTGCTCCCTACAGTGGCTGGTACAGAGCCAGCCCTCAAGAAGTATCTCCTGTGTGTTGTGGTGGTTGTTTATTGCTACACCCTCCTCTGACTTCCAAAGTTCCCTTAGCACCTAAATTCTGGCACAAGTTTAATGCATCTGTGGGGCAGCCATGGTGCTGCTTGCACCATGTTGCTTGCACACCCACCGGGCATGCCTTTCCCCCTCACATGAAATGGTCAAACTGAACCAAAAGATTTTGTTTGCACTAGCCCCACCCACATCTTCTCGTGTCAGTTCCTCCCCCTCTGGACCATCTGCCCCTTTTCTGCTTCCCTTCCTCCTTGACTAAGAAAACAGAAATACCGACTGCAGAGAACAAGTCTACAAATGCAACAGGAAGGTGACACAGGCCGAAGAAGGTTCTCCTGGCTCTTTTGCCGGTAGGTTCTTGTTTGGAATGGTCTCACTAGCCTAGCAGAATGCTCTGTGCCGAGACCGTGCCTGTCTAGGGTTTATTTCGCTGAGGTTAAGATGGACCCTGTCTACACAATGGAGAAAGTGAGGCACAAGGAGTAGATCCTTTATAAGAGGCAAACCGTCAGTGAATGCTGGCCAGGCTTCTTAGTTTACCTTTGCTTGAAACTGCCACTTCAGGGGAGTGCCTGGGTAGCTCACTGGGCTGGGCGTGCAACTCTTGGTTTCAGCTCGGGTCATGATCTCAGGGTCGTGGAATTGAGCCCCTTCTTGTCTCAGGCTCGCTGCTCAGCATGGAGTCTACTTGTCCCTCTGCCCCTGCTGGTGCTTTCTCTCTGTGTGTCAAATAAATAAATAAAGACCTTATTAAAAAATAAACTGCAACTTGGGGCAACTTTGGGGCATCATGTCTTCTTGGGATCAGAGTATTGCATCAGAAAATAGAAAAATTTTGGAGCTGGGAAATTCTATCAGACTATGGAAAATTTGGGAACTTTAAAATGCATCCGTTCATTAATCCACTCAATTCCTTCATCTATTTATTGAGCACATGTAACAGTAATACATGAGGATTTGGTCTTGCAGAGCCAAAAATGGTATTATTTGAGATATAAGTGGGAGACTAAAACACAAACCTGAAAAATCTATGAAATGTAGTCAGAAATGACCATTCTGTTTATTTGAATTCCCGATAAACTTTTCTTTTTCTTTCTCTTTCTACCCATGTGGTTACCAGATGCATTTGGTGGGTAAGCACTGTTTCCTATTTTACAGATGATTACAGAACAGAAAGCTGGCTTCCAAGTTCTGGGGTCTTTCCCACATGGGGAAAGGAGGGCTGCACCAGATTAGCGGCCCTGGTTGGGGCAGCCAGACACCTAGTAGGTTTAAATGTATCTGGGTCAAGTGTGTTAGCCTTTCACCCCTGCCTCTGTTTCAAGGTGAATGCAGCGGGTAGGATTTCAACAGGGGAAGCAAGTTGCTCTTGGAGGGTGAGATGGCAGGGACCCTGGAACATCCATGGGGACCCTGTTCTATCCTGTGTGTGGCAGACACGGGCTGAGCTGAGGCAGTGGCGGGTAGATGCAAAGCTGGGTGCACCTTGGTTTCTGCCTTTGGGGAGGTCCCTGTTTGTTTTAATTTTTTAGATTTTATTTATTTATTTGACAGAGAGAGAGAGAGAGAGCACAACAGGGGGAGTGGCAGGCAGAGGGAGAGAGAGGGAGAAGCAGGCTCCCTGCAGAGCAGAGAGCCCAGTGCAGGGCTCGATCCGAGGACCCTGGATCATGACCTGAACCAAAGGCAGACACTTAACCAACCAAGCCCCCAGGTGCCCCCAGGAGCTCCCTGTTTAGAAGAGGAATCAGAGATGCATGCAAGTAGCTATACTAGAAAGCCAAATGGTAAAAGTGTGAAAGAGTATTTATTTCGTGCCGAGTAGGGGAAAGAAAGGTGCACTAATCCCCACTTAGAGCATCACTGAACGTGTCAGAGGCGAGGCAGTGGACCTTGAGCTGCTTCTTCAAAGACTGGAAGCTTCAGTAGGCAGAGGCTGGGGAGGGCTTCATGCAGGGGGAGGGGAGAGATGGCAGCTGAGGCTAGGGAATGGAGGCACCCAGTGGTGGAGCTGCCGTGCATCTGGCGAGGGCCATGGGCTCTCTCCAGGAGGCAGTGGGCTGGGGCCACCGGGCATTTCAGGAAGCTGCCTCTGAAGGCCCAGAGGAGAGCGACTGCTGCAGGAGTCTGGCTGAGAAAGGGTCTGAGCTGCAGCCCAGCGGTGGGAGCGAGGACAGAGCCAAAGCTGCTGTAGGGCTCTGGGCCCTCAGGATGGGGGGCAGGGGGGGTCAAGAACGCAGCTGGTGGGGAAAATCCAAGGAGAGCAGCCATCAGGACCTGCCAGGGCCTGTCAGGAGCAGTTTGCCCTGGGTGACTGCCAGAAGCTTCGATAAAACAAGTAAAAATAATTTGTAGGACAATTTGTGTGTCTGATAACAGTCCGACCTGTTTTGGGCTCTGTCGAAGCCCAGGGGCTCTGAGGTAATTAGGAGAAGTGTTCGGGCCACCACCTGCTTGTCACATGGAAATCAGGAGGCTGTGGAGCCTGCGACAGGGACCCGGACAGGGACCCCAACCTTGCTTCCTTCCCACCACCGGGCAGCCAGGTGGGCCCCTCCCTCCCCTCCCTCCCCGCCCCTCGCTTCCCCCTCCCCTCCCCTCCCCAGGCTCCTCCTGGCTCTCCATCCGGAGGTCTGTGGGAAGTGGTGCACTGTCCCCAGAACCAGACCGGAGGGTGGCAAAACAAGGTCCCAGGGGACTCCGGTGGGGGGGGGGGGTGCTGGGCGTCTGTAGTCCCCGGGGCTTCCGGCTCTCCCGAAGATGGGCCCCGCCACGCAGGTCCCCTGGGAGGCGGCTTGGAGGGTGAGTGGGTCCCCTGAGTTCATCCCCTGCGTTACCTGGTGCATCCCTGCCAAACAAGAGAGGCGCTGAGCCCAGGAAGGGGTGCTTGGGGAGCTGCTGGATGCCGCCTTCCAGGAGGCTGCCCCTGGCTGCTGGGGCTGGAGGGGCTGGGTCTGGCCTCTGCCCAGGGGAGCAGCCGCCCCCGAGGTGGCTGCGAGGGCCAAGCTGGGAGAGCTGCTGCGGGCGTCGGCTCTCTGGCACCCGGTAGGTTTACCTGTCTGCTTCCTACTCACACTCCTTTTTTTCCTTTCCAAGAAGATTCACAGTTCACTCCCTCGACGATGCTCCTCTCACATGCTCTTCTGAGCTGTGAGCTGCGTCTGTTGCTAAGTGACTGGCCTGGCCGGGGGCTTCCTCAGCTCTCGAGCCCCCTGCTTTGTGCTTTAGGTCACTGAGGCATCCCTCTTGGAGCGCACCCCAGAGCACCATCGTCTGACTATTGCTCACGAAAGCAACTTTCGGTGCCCCAGCTGCCCCAGGGGCATAATTCGAGTCTGGCTGGGCAGGCTGCCTCAGCATCACCAGGCCTGCAGGGTCAAGTGTCCATGGTCATGCCTTGCTCACACCCGTGTGCAGGGGGACACCCCCTGGATGTATACGGAGCTGAACAGTGCCTCAGAGACCATGCTCACCAACCCATTTTACACACGGGAAAGCTGAGGCCTAGCGAGGGCAGGGCAGTGGTGTCCGCGTGCATGGTTGGTGGTCGGTCAGGACCGGCGCCTGGCTGGCCTCCCGATACCCGGATCGTGGCTGGCTCCCTGGACTGCAAAGTCAGGGGGCAGAGAGAAACCTGGGCCTTCTCTGATCCCGGTGCTTGTCACGGGTAACGCTTCGGGGCTGTGGGCTGGGCCGTGTTGGACCACCACCCCCCTCCCCACCCGGTCTGAAAGCTGCGTCTCATGGGTGCAGGGAGCTGGGCTGCGGGGGGAGGCCTGCTCCCCGTCACTGGTGCCACAGCCTCTTTCAAACAGGGAGGCAGCGCAGGAGCTCAGAGACGTGGGTGCCGACAGCCACGTGATGTGAGTCGGTGCTGCCTGCCCTGGGGCATGGCTGTCCCCCTCGCCTCCCAGGGGCTGAGGATCCAGTGGGGCGCCAAGAAGAGGCGCCGCTGTGAGCAGCGCCCTGAGACCTGCCGCCCCTGTTCCGCGCAGCTCCGTAGGGTGGGCACTGCTGTCCTCCTTTGACAGCTGGGCCACGGAGCCCTGAGACCCCAGGCCACTTGCCGGCTAGGCAGCTGCTGGGCGCCGAGCTGGGCCCGGAGCCGCGTGGCCCGGCTTCTGAGCAGCGCCCCACGTCCAACCACCCCGAGGCCAAGCGGAGACGTGGTGGCTCCAAGCTATCCCAGAGGGGCCGGTGGGCCACTGCCAATGAGGGGGGCCGGGGGGCCACTGCCGACGAGGGGAGCCAGGGTGCCACTCCCGACGAGGGGGGCTGGGGGGCCACTCCCAATGAGATGGGCCCGGGGGCCACTGCTGACGAGGGCTCTGGGGGGCCACTGCCGAGGTTGCTAGGCTTTAATACGGGGCTGTGGCGCCGTGAGTAGTGAGATTCGCATTTTTACACCGAAGAGCTGGCGCTCAGCAGACCTTCCCCTGCTTCCCTGTGGCCTGGGTAAGGGGGGCCCGGGCTGGGCGTCGTGGGGTGCCGCTAGGAGCCTCGGGGTGGGGGGGCCAGATCCTGCTGACAAAAGCCGGACATTTCTGGGATGGTGTGGGTGGCAAAGGCTTCTCCACCCCTACCCCACTTACACCGCACACTCACTCTGGCTTTTCTTGGGGAGAAATGGCATTTATGTGATTAATATGTAATATAAATGGGGGGCTTAGGTATTTTTCGGTGAATCAAGGCAAACAGTGCAAGGCTTCCCGGTAGCGGGGGTCCTCCTGGCGCCAGGCCCCAAGCCGGCCACTTTGGAGGCGTCCGCTCGTGGAGTCTGCAGGTGGCCCCCCTTGGGGAGCGGGGAGCTGTTGTCACGTAGACCCTGTTTCACCCTGGAGAGAACTGACACCTCCATAGTTGAAGTGGCTGCCAGCCCCCCTTGCGCACCGGGCAAGGGCCCCAGAGGTGGCGGCGGTGGCGGCGGCCGCGGAGGGCAGGGCCTTTGAAGACAGGACAGGGCTTGAGCGTTCCCATTTTGTCCGATTGCTCACTCATGTGACAACACATTTTCCTGAACATCTTGCCGAGATGTCCCCTCCTCAGGAATGCCTTTTTAGACCATAAAATAGCGGCCCTCCCACTTGCAACACTGCCCTCCCCCCCCCCCCGTGTCATTTCTCTTCATATCATGCGTCCCCACCGGCCACTGTGTGTTTCTTTCCTTCATTGGCATCTGACCCTTCCACAAGAAATATAAACCCCCCAGAGGAGACACTTCTCTCATTTTGTTTGCTGTTGCATCCCTGGCATGTAGAACAGAGCCTGGCCTGGGAAAAGCACCCAGTAAATGAACGAATGTATGAAATAGGAGCTCTTGAACTCAGGCCCCTCTGACCGCAAAGCCCCTGCCCTCACTACCACCATCTTCTTCCTGTTTCCTTCCTTTTGCAATCCATTTCCCCCCGGGCTTCAATTTTCTCATATAGAAAATGAGAATATTGCCAGGGCCCCTCAAGCTTTAATATTCTAAGTGTCAGACTCTGTTGTCACCCAGCGTGTTCCTGGGCACAGAAGGTTCCAGTCATGATTGCAGCCCAGCCCAGTGCCCCTGCTTGCAAATTTGCCCCAGCACCTTTCGTCCTGCAAACCTGATGGCACAGAAGGCTCCGGACCCCGTCCTGTGATGCAGGATGCTCTCACACACCTCTTGGGAAGAAAGAAGCCCTGCTGGGCTGGTGCCTGTGGTTTCTGTGATGCTGCTGTGGGCATCCTTCTCTGGCTTTACCAGAATGTGCTAATTTTGTCCTTGAGTCCTCCTAGTTTGAATGATGCTTGTCCCCTCTCTGCAGCCCTTTCTCTGCTGGTGACCAGAGCTGCCACTCTCTAGGCTATTTATGGGAAAGCGTGTCCTCCAGTTGGTCAGCAGCAGGATGAATTCTGCAGACTTGCGGGAATCCCCTTCGGTTTTCTTCAGTTGTGAGATAATGGGCAGTAAAACATACCTAATGCACTGCAGATTGTCCTGATCAGATTCCACTGTAGGCAGAGTACCTGGAGACAGGCTCCGAATTGGAACCCTGGTGATTGCTGCCTCCAGAGGGACCCCAACCCTTCTTCCCACTTCTGTCTTTCATAAAAACTCTTCTTGAAGATGCAGGGGAGATGGGGTAGCCAGACAGCCAGCCCTTGCATGTGCCTTGGGTTGTCTGCCTTTGAGAGCCATGGGCACAGGGACCTGCTGACTGGGGAAGGGGGAGGGGCTCATGCTGGCAGCCCAAGCAAGAGCACAGGCCTCCCCATTGTGTGACCCCTGAGGGCACCATTCCCTTACATAGCATGCCCCCCCCCCCCCCCCCCCCCCCCCCCCGCAGCCAAGGGAGGCAGAGGGCTGAAGGGTCAGCAGACACACACTCCCTCCAGGACACAGAGGAACATTCAGCTGAACCCAATGTGGAGTCCCAACAGAGAGCTGCATTTCTTTTAGAGAATTCTAAGGTCTTTTAGGCAGACTGGTTCTGTCTCAGTCACTCCAAAGCCCAAGACCTTACTGCTCCTGGGGCCTAAGGGGTAGTCACCAAAGACTCACTGTCTCCCTTGGATGAGAAAGGCAGGGAGGTGTCACCTGCTGCTGTGGCCCATGGCCTGGCCCAGGGAGGGCTGGCTAACCGCACAGACCAGCATGGGCCATCCGCCATCTGTCGGGTCTCCCAGCATCACTACACAGGTAACAGGATTTGGCTAGCCAGGTCCCCTTGAAGTTTGGGTCGTAACTGGAGTCACCCAGGAGGCCTGGGCTAAGCTACTTCTGTGCAGTGCCCAGGCCCGTGCTGTTCTGATGGCACCTACGGGCAGCGGGGCTTCCAGAGGCAGCTCCTCCCCACAGTGAGCGATTACAGAGCTGGGTAATTTACATCCCTAGAAAGTGCAGGGCACCTGCAGGCCGTGTGTGTGTGTGTGTGTGTGTGTGTGTGTGTGTGTGTTTAATTTTAAATCCTCCAACCTCTCCTTAAGGAGGAGGTGCTTTGAAACATAGCAGCTTGTTGATTTCAAAGGACTCGTTTCCTTGGTGCTTTATTTCTTTAAGGGAAAGCGTGAAAGCCAGCGGGAGGAATGGGGGAGGGGGGGAGGGGGGCTGGCCCGCCTGCATTGTGCAGACAGAAGATCTGCTGTAAGACTGTCGCCTGTCGCCTGTCGCTGGGATGGAGAACTGGCTTTCTCTCTCTCTCTCTCTCTCTCAGAGAGAGAGAGAGAGAGAGAGCGCGGCGGGCGTGGCCCTCAGACAGTGTGGGCGCTGAGCGATGACCCAGCATCTGTTGGCACTAAGCGAACACCTCCAGGGCTGTGGTGCCAGAACCCTTAGCAGAACCTGGTTAGAGCTCTTGCTGGGGAGTGAAGGGGACACGGGGGCTGGTTCCAGGTACCAGAAGTCAGAGCTCTAACTTTTTTTTTTTTTTTTTTGCAAGCATTAATGTCCCCTGAATCACCTGAGGGTTCTGTAAAAATAGAGACTGATTCAGTAGATCTGGGGATGGGCCCGGGCTTCTGCGTCTCTAGCAAGCTCCCCATGCTGCTGCTGGCCCACGAACTGTACTTTTTTTTTTTTTAAGATTTATTTATTTATTTATTCATGATAGACAGAGAGAGAGAGAGAGAGAGAGAGGCAGAGACACAGGAGGGAGAAGCAGGCTCCATGCCGGGAGCCCGATGCGGGACTCAATCCCGGGACTCCAGGATCGCGCCCTGGGCCAAAGGCAGGCGCTAAACCGCTGAGCCACCCAGGGACCCCCCCCCGAACTGTACTTTGAAAAGAAAGACCCTGGTGAAGGCAGACCCCAGCTTCACTGCCACCCCCCCCCCCCCCCCCCCCCCCGGTGGTTTGGCTACAAAGAGCTCAGGAGGGCTGGGCTTGGCCACAACCTGCACCCCTGTGAGGGGAGGTCTGGGGGGCCTCGGAAGGGTCCTGAGCACTCTGGTCTATGCAGTGATGACAGGGGCAGTGCCATGGGAGATGGCCCTTAATTTGGGTGTGGTGTCTGGTTTGGCCTCTTCTGCCCCAGTAGGTTTACCTTCAGTGATGCTCAGATAGCAGCTGTGGGAGAACTGAGTCTGCAGACTTTGAGGTCCTTGGGGGGTTTCCTCTGGGGGGCGGGGAGGAAGACAAGCTCCACATTCCAGGCTGCTCACTGCCCAGCCTCCAGGTGTGTGCCCTAGAGTGATGGGGGATTTGCATCCACTTGCTCCCCCCCCCCACCTCCCTGGTGTAGTCAGCAAGCTGTTGTGGTCAACTAAGCTTCTCCTGTTCACCTGTTCACTCTCGCAGGTGCCCGGATGAGAAGGAGCTGACAACAGCAGAGTGTCACCTTCTCTGAGTGCTGGGAAGCAGGGCTGTGTGGCCCGAGTGGCACCAATGCCGAAGAACAGCAAGGTGACCCAGCGTGAGCACAGCGGTGAGCATGTCACGGAGTCGGTGGCCGACCTGCTGGCCCTTGAGGAGCCGGTGGACTACAAGCAGAGCATCCTGAATGTGGCAGGTGAGGCCGGCGGCAAGCAGAAGGCGGCAGAGGAGGAGCTGGATGCGGAGGACCGGCCGGCCTGGAACAGCAAGCTGCAGTACATCCTGGCCCAGATCGGGTTCTCTGTGGGCCTGGGCAACATCTGGAGGTTCCCCTACCTGTGCCAGAAAAATGGAGGTGGTAAGAGGCGGCCCTGCCTGCCCCCAGGGTGCTCTGCAAATGGGCTGGGCTGAGGGGTGAGAAGGAACAGCCCTTTGCATATGCAGTCGGGGCTCTTGTAGGGTGGAGCTCAGGGTTCTAGAGGAAGGCTCCCCAGAAATAGCCAATAGTTAACAGCTACCAAGAGGCTGTCAGGAGTGATGATAACCAGAACACGGGCTGTGGCCCAGGACCGCCTGCAGGCAAGCCCCAGTGTGGCCAGTCAGCCCTGCAAACCCGTGCAAGGTGCTTGATCTCTCTGCACCTCTCTGTTCTTCACCCGTAAAATGGGAATGATAGATCCTGCCTCACAGCAGCGTGAGGAGGATTAAACAAGCTTTACATGTAGAATGCTTCACACCGTATCTGACGCATAGTGAGGAGCAGTGGTTGGCCATTGCAATGAAATGCTTAGCAGGTGCCAGGCACTGTTTAACACTTGCTGGCTCTTAGGCTGAAATGCACGAAACTGTTAGTATCTGAGCATCTTGGAATAACCAAAACACCAATTTCATACAGTTCAACCATCGGATCCCTCTACACCTATGTGAGAAAGAAGTTATTATCTTCATGGTAGAGACTGTCAGTTTTGAGGCACAGAGAGATTAGATGACTTGCTCAAGTCACACCGCTAGTGACAAAGTGAGGATTCTCACCTGGACAGCTTGGCCAGGGAATCTGAGTACGCCTGCTGCTGCCTCCCAGCGAGGAGGGGGCCTCACGCTGCCCCTTGAGTTTTAATCCACCTAGGGGATCTTGCTCCCGGTATCAAACCCCTTTTACTAACCACTTCCAGCCATCAGGATAGGTAGCAGCCCCCTGGGGCTTTATCCCCCAGCCCCTCTGAGACAGACTGGAAAGTTCCAAAGGTAATTTGTTTTGAAACCAGGGGAACACTAACAAAAAACAAACAGAAAAACCTAGCGGGCTGAATACAATGGCATTTACAAGCTTGGACATCTGGTCCTGGGAAAGTGATTTGAGAGAGCAGAAGGTCCTTGTGCCTCTGAGTCCCCATGGCCTGGGACTGCCTCACTCCAGCCTGATGGGTGGCCACAGCTTTGTCAGCATTTTAACCTGACTCCTTCTGCCTCTGCTCCAGGGGACTCTGGCCACGGAGCCTATCCCAGAGATGCAGCCCCATTCAGGGATACTCTCTCCTCTCCAGAACACACTCCCTCCAGCCCAGAGGCCAAGTCTGGCTGGAGGCTTCCCCACCTTTCCCATTTCTGTTGAAAGACAGGAGTGAGAATGCCATTCGAGCTGGTGTAACTTTCCACCAGAGCATGGTCTATTTACCATATGCTCTCCATGCTTTGAAAAATCTTCCCCAGCCCCACCCCAATCAATCAGCAACTGCCAGTTAGAGCTTTCGGTCTGTATGGCATGGCCAGACTCAGGTCACTGAGTTGCTAGAAGAGCAGCCCAAAGCAGAGATAGAAATCCAAGTGTGTGGTTTTCTTACGTGCTGAGAGATGCTGACAAGCAGCATCCACAGTGACTTCAGAGGGTGCGTCGTATCTGGGGACTCCAGCCGGGAACCACTAACCTTACCCCTGTGGCTTAGATGATCAGCTCTGCCTGGGCACTGAGTGCTGAATCAGGGTCCCTCTCCCCACCACACACGCTCCCAGGGCAGTGGTCTTGCCGGAGCTTTCCTGTTCACGGTGCCACCAGCCAATTGTCCGGGCGCCAGACGCCTGGACAACCCCCAGGAAAGCATTGTTAGCGGCTCAGTATTTGGAGCTCTCCATTCCTCATTCCTGCTCTCATTCTTCCATCCTCTCCGATTCCTAGAATCCCTTTTTATCTCTGCCTTTAGCCCTCCTGTATCCTACACGTTTTACGGCAGGTCATCTTAAATGTTTTTTGGAAGGAGGCAAATGATCCTATTTCATATATATATACAGGAAGGAGGAAACTATTTTGACAGAGAGTAGAAGCTCTGTGGTTTTGAGCCATGGGGGAGCTGGTCAAACTTGGCTCAAATCTGGGTGGGTGTTCTGGAACTCTGCTTAGCTCCACTCAATGCTGACAGTTTATTCTGCATTATCTTAGTTTCCCTTTTTTTTCTGTTGATTCTTATGAAAAAGAGGCAGATGTTCATCAGGTGCTGACTGGGGGTAAGTAACACATGTAATCCTCACAACAGCCCTGTGCAGTGGGTCGCATTGAACCATGGGAAATGGCTGTTTTTCTGAATCAAAAATGGTCACAATACCAGCAGTTTCATGTGATTCTGCCGAATGTTATCATCATCTTTATATAGATGACAAAAAGTGGCATAGAGAGATCAAGGAATGGCCCAAAGTCACACAGCTAGTAAGTGGCAGAGCCAGGGTTCAAGCCCAGAAGGTCTGGCCCCAGGGTCCGGATCTCAGCCCCTACTTCTCCACAGGCTGAGCCCCAGGTGGTCTTTCAGGATTTGCAGGAAGCAAGACCCAGAGTACAGACCTAGATGGAGACTGTAGAGCTCCAGGGGGCCTCAGAGATGCCACAGTCAAGCTTCTTAGAGCCACGTTCTGCAAAACCTCCTGACACCCTGAGCAGTGCTCCCAGCTGTTCAGATGGAGGACCCCAAAGTTCCCGCAAGTCACTGAAATATCAAAGGGATTCCAGTTGTGTCTCCAAGTTGTATTTTCGAAGGTAGTAGAGAGTGCATTTCCAAATGATTTACGCAAGGGTTGGAAAAAAGTACCTCTACCTAACCAAAGATCCTCACCTGGACCACAGCCCCTGAGCACTGTGTGTGGCTGGGCCGTGGCACTGTGAGGGGAGCTGCGCCAAGTCCATGCCCTGAGCCTGACTGAGGCCACCGGCCCCAGTGACAGGTGGCAGGTTGCCCGTGGCCAGTCTTTGCTGAGGGCCACTCTTTGGACAGCACATAGGTGGAGGCTGTCTCTGGTGCTTTGGGGAGAGGAGAGAAGCCTTCACAGAAGATGCCAGCCTACTCTTCAGACACCCCAAAACCCATCCCCCTGCACCTTTTGCCCCATCCAAGGGTATATGGCTGAAATATAAAACCGGTGAGGCTGTGTCCCTTTGACTTTCTGCAGGTCATATGTCTCCTCTTTCATTTCCCTGAACTCAAGATCAAGAGAGAGAACCAGGAGTCCTTCAGGCCCACCCTCCTTTAGGGGCCAGGATTGGCACTGCTTGTTAGTGACAAGTTGATGTTATGTGTATGTGTGATCGTGTATATGTGCATGCTTGATGAATTGGATGCTGCTGTGTACGGCTGGATGGGTTAGCGCCCCTGGAAGCCTTTCCTGATCAGTGCTGTTGGACCCCGACCCCTCCCTTGGCGCGCAGGGTGCTCAGCCGGCCCTCTGTGACGAGTCCGTGTGTGTGTATACACATGTGCTGACATTGCTCACGTGAAGCTGAGGGTCCTGCCTTCCAGACTGTGAGCTCTCCTGGGATAGTGCTGTACTGATTGTGCCTTCTTTTGCTCCCCAATCCGCTCCCCGCCACTGCACATGCCTGGCACAGGGTCGACCTGCAATAAACAGCTGACTGTTGCCAAGTGCCGGATCTTGTGCTCGGGAGATGCCCTATCCCCTGAGTTTGTTGGCAAATTGGATACATGTGGACTGTCATGTTACAGGGGGCAGAGCAGTGCGTGGCTGGGGGTCTTCTGGATACTCCCAGCTGGCAAGGTTTGGTCTGGGGGATGCTGGGTGACTGACCATCAGGGCACTGGTGACTGTCTGGAGCTGTCTGATGGCGTTGCTAACAGGACTAGGTTGCTGGCACATCTCTCAGCAGAGATCACTCGTCTGTGTCCAGACACCATTTTAATTCTCCTGCTAAACGCCCTGTCACTTGGAATTGTGATTGTGTCTGCAGTGAGGCCAGGGACAGTGAGCTTAATTTATCATCCAGAATCTTTATCAAGATCCATTCTGTCTATCCATTACCATCCTCCTGGCTATGCTTTTCTGAACTGCTATTTCCTCTCTCGTTCCTCCCAATTAGCTGTAGATTAATGGTGGTGCTGGTCAGACCCTCTCCCTGGAGAGCTTCCAAGCTCTGCTTCCCTGGAGCTGCCAGGTCCGCCACGCTGGCTTCGGTTTCAGATGCGGGGAAGGCCGTGCCTGGGGTCTGTGCCTCTGGGCGGCGAGTGATCAGGGCCCACTCCACCTCCATCTGGGGCTGCTTCTCTGTGGGCGGGAGGGAGCGTGAACAGGTGTCCACAGAGTACGTTAGGAGGCGAGCCGGTCTGCGTGACTCGACGTGTGGATTCCCGAGACAGTATGGCATCTGTCTGTCTCTGAATCTAACCTTGTGAGCAGTCCTCCCGTAGCATTTCAGATCAGGGGAGTCAAGGGATGTCTGGGTGGCCAGTGCGTTGTGGGTCACATGTATAAGCCGGGGCCTTCCTGGAGGAGCCCAAGGACTGGTCGCAGTTTGAGGGTGGTCAGAGATGTGGGCAAGACTGTAGGATATGGCTGTCCTCCCTTACCCTGAGTGCCGTGCATTCCTCTGACATCCTCTCTCCTCCCCAGGTGCCTACCTGGTGCCCTACCTTGTGCTGTTGATCATCATCGGGATCCCACTCTTCTTCTTGGAGCTGGCTGTGGGCCAGAGGATCCGCCGCGGCAGCATTGGTGTGTGGCACTACGTGTGCCCCCGCCTGGGGGGCATCGGCTTCTCTAGCTGCATAGTGAGTCGGGGGCCAGCACTGGGCACTAACCAGCAGGCAGAGGGGCTGCTGTCAGGTCCGAGGTTTGCAGACCAGAGTCTTGGGTCAAGGGCAGGGAGGGAGACCCTCTGCACGAGAATTGCTTCCAGCTGGTGTCTCAGGGCCGCATATCTCCTCCATTGAAAGTTGGCTACACTGCCTGAGGCAGGATATGATATTTGGAATTGCTACCAAGGAGGAAAGGCTGGGACATCTCAGCCGGAGTTCTCTGGGGACACGTGGACCCTCCTGGATAGCTCTGTCTGCTTACTACCCATCAGCTCCCCGCAAGGGCGGCTCTTCCTCTTTCCTTGATTGAAGAGTATTTGAATTGGGCAAGTGTGTGGCACAGGAAAAGGCAGCCCTGAGGCACAGGAATAGAGTTGGAGAAGGTCTCGGACAAGAGTGCGGGGCTGACCCAGAAGGGGTGAGGCTTTGGAACAGTGGGAGCCAGGGAGACCCCACTGACTAGGTGGGGAACTCTGTGAGGCTCGTTCACGGGGCTGGGGGTCAGGCTCTGCTTAGCTCTCTAGGGAAGGAAACTGAGCTTCTCTTAAGGGCAAAGCACACGGGTGCCCCTGCTCACACCTGCTTCTGGAAGGGACCAAGGATTCTGTTAGGCCTGGCAGCACGGCCAGGCCAAGCCTGCCTCAGGCAGAGACCATGGGAGGGTCTGTGTAGCTCCCGGAGTCCTGCTGGGTATCATCTCTGCTCAGGTTGCCACGGCTAGACGCAGCATCCTCTGCTGGGGCTGGCCGTGTCTGTACATGAGTGTGAAAGGGCCTCCACTCGGCCGGAACGCACCCAAGTAAAAGAAGTGGGCGCCCTTCTCCCTCTGTACTCCCGTTAAGGTGTGCCGGAGGAGTGTCTGCTCCTGCACACCAGGGCTCAGGTGAAATCCAGGCAGCAAGCCCGCCCGGCTCGCCTAGTGGTCAGCATACCAGAGCTGGGACCCTGGAGGTGGAGGGGCCTCTCAGCATCCCCAGCCCCCAGCGGATGTAGGAAATCCCCGTGCGTAAAAGCACTGCTTCCTGAGAAACCTCTTGGACTCTCAGTCCGAAACTATGCATCCCTATTTCAAATATAATTCTACCAAGGTAGGTGATCGTGTTTCCAAGACACAAGAAGTGACATCTTTTGGGCAACAGGCTGCTGCTGCTGGTACCAAAGAGAGAGTGGTGTCCTGAGAGGAGGGAGGGCACAAGAAACCAATAAGAAGCATCCGGGAGCACTGCCGTCTGGGGCTGTTGTCTACAGGGGCAAAAGCTGTGCAGG
The DNA here is from genome assembly GCF_053574225.1 of Canis aureus. Taxonomy (NCBI): domain Eukaryota; kingdom Metazoa; phylum Chordata; class Mammalia; order Carnivora; family Canidae; genus Canis; species Canis aureus. Next base: position 35,836,829 of record NC_135618.1, read on the forward strand.
CCTCTACAGCCCCTGAGGGCAGCTCTGGAATGGTAATCCTGAGTCATCAGGAAATGATGGGGAGATGCTTTAAGCATCTTAGAAGAATTTCAAACTGGAAAGGATTAACATTTTAAGAGTTCATTGCTTAAAGGAGGGATCTTTAATATCTGAAACATTCCTTCGTGGATTGTCTGAATACCAGATGAGTGGAGGATTAGGAGGAGACCCTCAGCGCCCATGCCTCATCCCTCCTCCTCCTCTTCCTCATCCGCCTCCTGCAAGAGTCTGTGCGGTCTGGTCTGCCTGAGCCTGGGCCTTGGATGGGGAGTTGGGGTGGGGTGGAGTTGCCTGTGGCCTTGTGACCCCTACCCCCACCACTGTGGTCCATTGTCCTCAGGTCTGCCTCTTTGTTGGGCTGTATTATAATGTTATCATCGGGTGGAGCATCTTCTACTTCTTCAAGTCTTTCCAGTACCCGCTGCCCTGGAGTGAATGTCCTGTCATCAGGAACGGGACTATGGCAGGCAAGTATGAGACCCCCTGAGTATGACCACCTGGGGACCCCAGCCAGCCTGTCCCAGGAGGGGCTGGAGGAGCCTGAGAGGCTCAAGCACAGATTTGGGACTTGCTGTGTCACCTTGAACAAGATACCTACCCTCTCTGATCCTCATTTCCCATTCTGATGGCCCTTACCAACCGATCCCATAGAGTTCTTAGGGGGATCGAATGAAATGAGTGTAGGGAAAACTCTGGAAACTGTGACTCTTGTTTAGTCATTATCAATGATCCTGTGTTACTGTAGCACCATCCTATCTGGAAACAGCCTTAATTTGCATGCCAGTCTTACAAAAGGCTAAGTGACTTATCCCACCTCACAGATGGGTAAACTGAGGTCCAGAAGTGACATCCCTGTGTTTGCACCACTCATTTAACCAAGGATCTGGGATGGGAAACCATATGTCTGGCTCCCATGTCAGGACCTGTCCCAAGGAGCTCGAGACCAGTGCTGCCTATCCTGGCTGTCCTCCAGGCGTGGAGGCGGGTAGGGATGCATGTGTGTTAATTTAGCCAGATCCATGTGTCCTGAAGCCTCCCAGGCCCATCTGGAGCCCCATCTGGGGTCCTCAGGGTCTGCCGGAGGCTGGCTAGCCCAGAAGGAGCACAGTACCTCCCTGCCACCCACACTCAGCCAGCCGCCCACCCACTGCTGCCCTGGGTGGGGGTCAAACAGAGGAGGCAGCCCCGCAGCCCCACCTGAGGCCATGGCCTTTGCTGCTATTCCAGTGGTGGAGGCAGAGTGTGAGAAGAGCTCAGCCACTACTTACTTCTGGTACCGAGAGGCCTTGGACATCTCCAACTCCATCTCGGAGAGTGGGGGCCTCAACTGGAAGATGACCCTGTGCCTCCTGGTGGCCTGGAGCATCGTGGGCATGGCCGTCGTCAAGGGCATCCAGTCCTCGGGGAAGGTGAGTCAGGAAGGGAGTCAGACCCGCACGGGGAGCCGCAAGAGCCCGTGGGAGGCAGGGGGCTGAGGACCCTGGGCTACGCCAGGCAGGGTCTGTTGAGTGGGCTTGGCCTCTGGGTGGTCCGGGGGGACAACGCAGGCCCCCCTTGGAGGCGATGGGAGTGTCACTGCCACGTTATTGTTCCCTGTGAACAGCCCACCAGGAGTGGCTAGGAGTGGGCTTGTGGAAAATCAGGGCTCTGACCCCCGGTCACCTCTGCTCCGATACCTCAGGCCCGCACTGCAGACTTTGTAGAGAGAGCAAGCTAGGAGTGCGGACCCAGGGACATTCATCTAGATCCTAGCTCCTTAGGTTCCCAAGCACACACCCCAGAAGAGTCTCCTCTGGGCACTTTTTCGTGAAAACCAGCAGCTCACATGTAAACTCAAGGGCACCTTGAGCAGATGGGTGCTGTGAGTGAAGGGGCCTTGGGGCGTCTGATGTTGGCTCTCCACTGCTCGCTCAGGGCGCAGCCCACATACCTCCATACACCTCCCAGCAGCTCAGATCCCCTTTCTTCCTTGTCAGGTACCAGTACTCATGGGCTACCAGGGCTGGAAAGGACATGAGAGACCTTGTGGCTCAATTCACTCATTCTACAGATGAGGAAACTGAGGCCCAAAGCAGGGAAGCCCCTCACCTGACATGACACAGCCAATCAATCCCAGAGCTGGAACTAGAGCCTTGATCTGTCTGAGGCTCCAGGCTCCATAACGGACTTCTTGAGCAAGGAAGCTAAGTGTTGGGAAGGTAGAGTGTTCTTGGCCACCACCTGTTCCCTCTCCACGGGCCACAACAGTAGCTGACACTTGATGGCACTTAACCAGGTACGGCCACATGTACGAATGCTTTTGGTCCACAACAACCTTATGAGTTAGGAAGCCTTATACCCATTTATAGATGAGCAAATGGAGGCACACAGAGGTTAAGTGAATAGCTCAAGGTCATGTGGTGGCTAAATGGTAGAGCCAGGATCGAACTCTAGTGCTGCAGCTCTGGACACACGCGCTCGTGGGCCTTCAGTACCATCCTGCCCAAACAGCCCTCTTGATTTGTTTTAGCACAGCGAATATTCTGTGAGCATCTCCTTCGTGTGCGGCTCTCTGCCAGGCACATGGGGATACAGAAATGTGCAAGGAATGCACATGCTAGAAAATGGCACGCAGTGTATAATCATAAGAGGCAGGACCTTTTCTGATGTTTTGGCTTGGGAGCCATGCCTGTAACCTCCCGGGTGCCTTCCGTCGGAGGAGCTCTAAGGACAGGGGAGTCCTCGGGGAGCCCACTGGAGTCAGGGATGGGAAAGCAGGCATGAGACATGAAGAAGTGAGGTGGGGAGAGGAGCCGCTTCCTCGCCCCCTTTGGCGGCCGTTGGGGGTGCGGAGGCTGCAGGCCCAGCCCTGCCAGCTCTTGAAAGGTGGAAGCCAGCCCCAGGCACAGCCAGGCTGACTCCAGCTCGTCTGTGCTCCTGCTTCTGCCTTGGCTCAGTGCCGGGCGTGCGGTGGGTTTGGCCCTGTGCCCGGGGGTTCCAGGGCTTCTCTTTCTGCTGCCATCAGAGGAGGCTGCCCCAGCTGTGCACAGGGCGGGGGATGCCCCAGCTGTGGGGGGGTGCCAGCCGCAGGAGGCACTCTCCCCACGGTGGGTCCCTGTCCTCTCTGTAGGTGATGTATTTCAGCTCCCTATTCCCCTATGTGGTGCTCATCTGCTTCCTGGTCCGGGGGCTGCTGCTGCGAGGGGCCGTCGATGGCATCCTGCACATGTTCACCCCCAAGGTAAGGGTCTGGGGGGCACTGACGGCTCCACCGGGCCTGGCTAGCGTCCTGCAGCTTAGTGCTCATGAGGGCCTGTTACATGTCAGGTAGTCGCCACGGGCCCCTGGAGGCATGTACCGGGGAAGGGAGTGTGGGCCCTGCCCTCAAGGTTCCAAAGAGAGGGACCTCACATCCATTTGGGGGAAATCGGGAAAGGCTTCAGAGAGGGGATGAGCCGGGAGTGGATCCTATTTCAATGAATGGCATTTGGACATTGCAGTCAAAGGAATCGAAGGAGCAAGTGCGGAAAAGCACTGGGCACACCTGAGGCTGCAGTGGGAAGGCAGGTTTGGCTGGGGCACGGGGGCAGGGAGCAGTGGTGGGTGTCATCAGTGGATTTGTGACAGCAGGAATCAAGAAGATGCCTAAGAAAAGGTATCTCCCTGCTGGGAATCCCAGCTAGTACCCAAATCAGGGAAGAGTGTTACAGTTTTATTCAGGATAATAGACCAGGTGGGTCATGACCTTGTCCTTACCAAATCCATCCACATCTTCTCTTTGCATCCCCTCAGGAGCCCCGTGAGGGACCGCTGGGCACATTTCACAGGGCTATAGCAGGGCCGCAGGCATCCTGAGGTGTACAGACAGGATTCTTAATGGTGATCTTTGCCACCATGTGGCCTTGCCTCCCTACCTCCCCTGGCCATGGCTACGGCTGCCTGAGCCAGTCCCCTGAGGAATAAGGGGATTTCAAGGTGCTCTTCAAGGTGGAGATGCACTTCAAGGTACATCCCAAAGCAATGTACCTTGGTAACCCCAGCTGGGAAGGCTGGGGAGGTCCACCTCCAAATGCCAGCTCATCAGTGAGCAGCCAGCAATGGGCACGGGTCAGAACTCCACCATCTTGAGGCCCCCAACCTTGGCTCTCAACAGTGCCATGTCCACATGTGCTCACCCACACCAGTGCTCACCCAGAAGGGTCACACAGATGACACAGGAAGAAGAATCCAGATTTAATGGGGTTTGAAATCCCTATTCCTTCCCAGCTCTGCTCTGCAGCTGGGAACAGCCTCTGATGTTGGGGGGATGGCAATGGGTAAGACACCCACCACTCGTATTCATTAGATAGGAATTGCCTTGGCCCCCAGCATTCTTGGCTATAACATCTGAGGTTCACAACCACAGAGGTCCACTCTAGGAAGAGCACATGGATCTCCTGAGCCATGAGTGTGCCTCCCAAGCCACGTGGCTGGCATAAGGAGGTTGTGAACATGTGATGTCTGACAAAGAAGAAAAAATGCAAACCTCATACGTTTAAGGGAAAACGGCCATGAGAAGAAAGCCAGTGGTTTTTATAAAGTACTTCAGCTGTATTTCTAGAATGATGATCAATCTCATGTTTTCCCTTGAGTCTTTCAGTTACACTTTACTGGACTTGTGAGGAAACTGTATACTCTGGAGATGTTCATAAATGGGGAGATTCACACAGGTCTCCAGACGCGGCAGGCCCCTTGGTGGCATCCCTGTCGAGAGAGCCCAGTACGGAATGAATTCATGAGATGGGCTTCTGGGGCCAGCACCCACAGAACCACTCCCCCATTTGATTCAGGCACTCTTTAAAACATCTGTTTAATCCTGAAATACCTCAGGCAGGTAAACACACCTATATTATAATAAACATTTGAGAGGCCGTAAAAAATTACAGAGGCATAAAAGTGCCCTGATAGCTTGCCCCAGTCCTGTTTCTTTCCTCCTCCAAAGATAAGCACTAATCTGAATGTGGGATTTATCCTCCTAATACCTTTTTTAGAACTTGTAATCCATATATGTGTATGCCTAAACAACCAATAGCATTTATGCTCACTCTTAAACTTTACGTAAGTAGCATCGTAGTATATGCAACTTTCTGTGACTTGCTTTAGCTTTTATTATTGTTCAACCCTGTTGAGATTTATTTATAGTACTGTTTGTAGCTCTAGTGCATCCATCTTCCCGCTGTATAGTAGTCCGCCGTAGCACTAAGCTTTGTTTCGTGTCTAGTTAATGATCATTTATGTTGTTTCCAGCTTTCACCATTGCCAGTAATGCTACAGTAAACATTATTACACAGGCTTTCATGTGCACAGTTTTTTCTAGGGTGTCTGTGCTTAGGAGTAGAATTGCTACCTCAAAGGGTATGCATACCTTCAGTTTTACTAGATGGTGGCCAAATTGCTCTTCAAAGTGGTGGCAATGGTCAGCACTCCCACCAGTCTGTGTTTGTTGGACTTCCAATTTTGCCGAGCAGATGGACGTGAGATGGTTGATGTGCACTTTGAACAACAGAGGACGCTCGTGTCCAGAATCTTGTCCTGGATGTTCAGGAGATGGTGTGATGCCACTTTAGCATTTGCAGGATCCAGGACCTCCCTGAGGTGAAGTTTAAAGAAATCCAACCCAGAAGGTCCTAGAGGAGCCAGATTATCAAGACCCAGCAGTGTGGCCTCCGGCCCATCTAGCTCTTATGACTTTCAGGCTGGATAGAAGCCTGTGGGCTCATCTCGAGATCTTGCTTACTGAGCAGTTCTATGGGCAGCTCTCTCCCTTGACCTTAGATGGATGTGATGCGCAGGGAAGGGCAGGCCTAGGGGCCTCCAAGGCCAAACCCTTCCATCAAGGATCCCTTTCACGGCCTGTGCTGCAGGTAAAGCCAGTAATGATGGCTGGGTGAGGCTCCTTGGAGGAGGACAAAGTCCTCCGAGTCATCCACAAAAAGGGTGGACCCCCTCTCAGAAACAGTCGTCTAAAAAAAAAAAAAAAAAAAAAAAAAAAGGAAACAGTCGTCTAACTGTCCATACATGGCAGACCACTGTTGCAGAGCTCTGACTGTTCCAGTACAGGATTGCTGCGATATGATGAACCCTGGAACTATTTCAAGTTCTTCACCCAGAACAGTACCATAGAATGCTAAGGTCATTGCACACAGCTGCCCAGGCTGTGCACTGCTCCATTTATACTGACCACAATGTGAATAAAATCCCCAGGGGTCATGCCATTTGGCAACCATGACAGAGTCCAAGGAGATTTTTAGCTAGGGCATCTCCAAATCTGCTTGAAAAAAAGCACAGGCTCTGCATAAATATGCCGAATGTCCTCTTATAAAGTCTTCCAACATCAGAAATAATATAAACTATATCTGACCTTTCAGTCCATGCCCTCAAGCAGTCGCTGTGCCAGTGACAAATGCAGTGTGGCCAGGATACCATGATGACTCACTAGCATCTTTGATGGGACAGTAATTCATGTTGATGGCTAGTTAAATTCTTGGTTGGATTCCTCGGGCAACTTCTCTCCTGATTACTTTATCTCCCTCCAGTGAAACCCCGGGTCAGCATGGAGTGCCACAGAATTCACTATGTAACTTGCTCAGCACAAAGTCGTAGACTTCTAATCACCAAAACTTTGGAAAATGTTTATCAAAATTAAAACTGTTCATGTATTTTGGCCCAGCAATTCCATTTCCAGGTATTTGTCCTACAGATATATTCACTCAAAAACAAACTGATCTGTGCACGATACTGATCATTACAGTGTATGTTTTGGTGGCAAAAGATTGAAAACAACTCGAATGACCATCATTCATTTATGCCTTCATTAGGCAAAGGTTCACTGGATGCCTGTTATGTTCTGGGTTCTGGAGTGAGTCCGGTTCTGGGATCCAGCTATGAACCAAGTAGACAAACTTCCTGGCCTTCAGGGATCTTGTATTTTAGGGAGACAGACAATATAAGATTAAGGAGTTTTTGGGTGGTGTTGCTAAGAAGAAAAAATACAGCAGAGAAAGGAGGATTAGAGACACCAGAGAGGGGATTGCTTCAGATAGTGTTCAAGGAAGGCCTCCTTGAGAAGGTGGCATTTGAGTGAAGACGTGGGAAGTGGGGAAGCAGGCTGTGCGGATATGTGGAAGGAGCACATTCTATTTCGGAGGAGGCAATAAACAAAAAGGCATTGGATGTGTCTGGCATCTAGTTCAAGGAGACTAATGAATCCAGAACAGGAGGGGAGAGGCATAAGGACATGTGTTCAAGGGGCTAGTGGGAGCCAGGTTATGAGGGTCTTGTGAGCCAGGTAGGACTTTGGTGTTTACTCATGGTGATATGGGAGCCATTACAGGTTCTGAGCAGAGAAGCAACTTGATCTGACTTCCGTCTTTGAAGGATACCTCTGGCTGCCATAGAGAGTCTGAGGGGGCATGGGTGGAACAGGAAGACATACCAGAAGGCTCCATCCTTGGAGCCATCCAGGTTCTAGAATTCATGTAGGTGAGCGGTGACTGCAATTTGAGTCCAGGTGATGGCAGTGGGAGTGATAAGCGGTCGGATTGGGATATATTTAGGAAGTAGGGTCAACAAGATTTGTTGTTGGATTGGACGTGAGGGGAGAGAGAAAGAACGATCAAGGATGACTCCAAGGTCTTTTGCCTGAGTGCCTAGAAGCATGGGCTTGACATTTATGGAGACAAGGGCAGATGGTGAGAGGAGCGGGTTCAAGACTACTTGTTTGGGCCATGGCAGGTCTAAAATGTCTGAGAGATACTGAGGTGGAGATGTGAGTAGGCAGTTGGACAGATGAATCTGCAGGTCAGGTGGAGATAGAAATTTGAGAATCAGAGAATTTAAAGCTGTGGACAGTGAGAAGGAGAAGAAAGCTGAGCCCTGAGCACCAGGAACCAACATTTAGAGTTTGGGGGAAGAGTAGCCAATGTGGGAGAAGGAGGAGGAGGAAGAAGAGGAGGAGGACAGAGACATGGATACATTGATCCCAGAGGTAAAGCAAAGAAACTACTTTAAGGAGGGAGTGGCCAGCCAAGTCCGAAATTGCTGAGAGGTTAGGCAATGAGCACTGAGAAATGAGCAGTACACCTGGCAGCAGAGGGGTCCCTGATGAGCTCCACAAGAGCTGTTTTGGGGACAAAGTCTGAGAGTGGTGGGTTCAAGGGAAAATGGGACATGAGGAATTGGAGACAAGTGGTAAAGACCACCTGTTTTCAGGAGCTTTGCTATCAAGGGGAGTGAGAAATGAGAAATGGGTGGAAACTGGAGAGAGCCATGGGATCAAGGGTGTTATTTCAGAACTTTGCACAATGATAACAAAAATCCATCATACACTGCTGGAGGGAAGGTGGACTGGCGCAGCTGCTTTGGAAAACAGCCCGGCAGCTCCTCGAGAGGTCAGACAGAGTTAGTGTGCGATCCGGCAGTTCCACTCCTAGGCACATCTCCAAGAGAACCAAAAACACGTTCACACAAAAACTTGTACACAAACGTTCGTGGCAGCATTATTGACAACGGCCAAAAAGTAGAAGCAACTCAAATGAACTGTTGAACGGAAAAATCAAGAGTAGTATGTTTATCTGATGGAATATTATTAGGCCATAAACGGGAATGAAGTCCTGACGTGCTACAGCGTGGATGTACCCCAAGCACAGTACACTGAGTGAAGAGGCCAGTCACAAAAGACCACACATTGTGTGATCCCGTTAATGTGAAATGTCCAGAATAGGCAAAAACTGTGGAGACAGAAAGTAGACTAGTGGTTGCTTAGGGCTGGGTTTGAGGGGAGGTTGGGGGATGAATGCGGGGTATAGGCTTTCTTTTTGGGGTAATGAAGACGTCCTAAAATCGCTTGTGGTAATGGCTGCACAGTTGTGCGATGTGCTAAAAACCGTGAAATCATACGCTTTGTAAAAATCCAGCAAAGACTGGGAAGTCAGTGCTGTTGGTGGAGGGGACCAGAGTCCTTGAATGAGCAAGAGAGGTGGGACCCGGTGTCCAAGCAGAGAAGCGAGGAGGAGGGGAGACGAGGGCCAGCCTGTGGGCGCGCACGCTGGCAGCAGAGAAGGTGGTGAGGCGCCCCTCACCGCGGGAGCTCTCCTCCCACGTGCGCTCAGGGCCACGGTGTGCGGTGCAGTCGGCCAGCACGGCGCAGCTCCACCTGTGGGTCCCAAGCGGGACACTTCCTCCTGCTTCACGCCTCGGAAAGCATGCTATTTCCCAGTTAGTAGGTACTGAGAACAACCCCGTGTTTCATAATGGGGGTGCTTCAGCCCATTTAAAGTCCTAGTGACCTCGGGGCAGGGGTTATTCTTGCATTTTGCACGTGGGGAAATTGACACATAGGGAGGTTATAGAGCTCGTCCAGGGTCCCAAGGGTTGCGTTCGGTGACTTCTCCAGCTATGCTCAGCTGCCTGGGGGCAGGCCCAGAGTCGGTGGAGGCCTGGAGCAGAGTCAGGAGGCGCTGACAACAGGGGACATGGAGAGAGGTGGTAGGGGAGTTAAGAGGGTAACAAGGGCATAACCAAGTGATGGACCATTGACTAAGCCAATGAAGAAAGGAAGTTAGGCTACAGACAGCGTAGGGGAGTGAGATGTAGGTGAGTCCCAGGGAGGCTGAAGAATTTTTGGAGTCATGATATGAAGAGTGAGCTGGAAAGGTAGGGTGCTTTGGGGTGCAGGGTCCTTAACTTTGAGACCCTATTGGAGCAGAGCTCTCAGATATGACAGAGGCCTTGACACAACCCTAGGAGTGGGGTGAAGGACAGGATTAGTGGGAGGGAGGAGTGGAGGGGACCAAGAACTCTGATGGCAGTAGAGGGACGGAGAGAGAATACCGTAGAATAGGAGTAATGACTTGGAGGAACAGCTTACACCCCGTTCACCTCCAGGCCCAGCACAGCCTTCCTGAGAACAGCCTACATCCGGGCTCTAGGGGTAGCTCGGCCTTAGCTCCACCCCCACCCCACCCCCCCAGCCAAGGAGTCGGCTGGTGCATCAGGATGCCGGCAGGCCCTGGGAGCCAGCGACCAGGCCCGGGGCTCCCTTGAGCAGACTGTGGGAGCGGGGCTGAGAGTGCACAGGGGCTGCAAGGGCAGCCTGCCAGGAGCCCCCAAACTCTGTGGGCTCCCAGCTCTGCACGATGAGGAAATAGCAAGACTGGGCAGGGTGGTGGACTCCTCTGGTGTGGACGGTAGGGGAGAAAGGGGAATACACACACACACACACACACACACACACACGTAAATATGTATGTTGGGGGGCGTGTCACTGACATACACATAAAATTGCCCCAGACAGGCGTGCAAACAGCAGCTCTCATGGTCACGTGTGGCGAAGAGGAAGCGTGTCTGGATACAGCGTGGGGCAGAGGAGGCCTTGCTGTGCCTTTTGTGCTTTTTGAGGTTTAAAACACGTGTCATCAATTGAGATGAAAGCTGCGCAGTCCTCCGGGGCCAGGCCAGCACAACCTGAGACGTGTGCAGCTTTGGCATCTGCCTCTCGCCCCGCCATGTCCGGGCTCTGGACGCGCGAGGGTCGTCCCCCGTGAACCAGAGTGCCCCAGGGCCAGAGCAGGTGCTGGACCTTAGAGGGGAGGGGTCCCGGGCAGGGGGCGCCAGAGCTCCTCGACCCCCACGACAGCGCAGGGCTCCGGCAGGACGCCCGGGCAGGCCAGCCCTGCTGCCAGAGGCTGCTCTCTGGAGCCCAACTGTGGTTGGGATCCCGGCTCATCATTCCGGGGTGAGAGGGCAAGGTCCCTGGGGAACTCGCTCAGCGGCCTCAGCCGCGGGTTAGGGTGAACTCTGGCAGCTCCCTGACAGCCTGGCCAGGGGAGCACAGAGGCTGCTCCTGGCCGCGCATGGGAAGCCTTAGTCATGGTTATTATCTCCATCGCGAAGGGGACGCTGTACCTGGGCAGTGGGAAGCCGGCGCTCCAGTGCCATCTGGTGTCTCGCGGCCGCGGTGGCTCTCGCCTGGCAGGTGCCGGCAGGGCTGGGAAGCAAGGGCGCTCCAGTCACGCGCCAGCTCAGGCCAGGAGCTCAGGAGCTGCTTGTAGATTCCAGAAGCATCTTCGCGCCGCTGACTCAAATGCGTGAGACACCTTGCACTCTGCTTGAGGAAGTGACTCAGCCCTTGTGCCAAGGAAATGACAGGAAGCCCTTGCCGTGATTCAGGGCAGGCCTCCCAAGGGGGGTGCAAGCCTTGTCTTCAGTGGAGAGAGCCTGTCTCCCACCTCTCCTCTTGAGTCACATCCTGATGTTTGGCAAGGATGTTGGGCTTCCTGAGGTCTGGCCGTGGGTTCATCCTTCATGGACACTATGATCAGGACCCTGGCATTATGAAACAGGACCCCAGAAATCCTGATAGAGCTCCTCTGACTTTTTAAATTTTTTTGAAAGGTTTTATTCATTTATTTGAGAGAGATAGAGAGAGAATGAGAGCGCACAGGGACATAGGGAGGAGCAGAGGGAGAGGGGAAGCACTGAGCAGGGAGCCCAATGCAGGGCTCTGTCTCATGACCTAAGCCAAAGGCAGACGCCCAACGGACTGAGCCTCCCAAGGCGCCCCCTAGGACCTTGCTGGAATTATGCAGCAGCACCCCAGAAATCCTGAGAGAGCCCCTTTAAATTCAAGGAACAACAGTCATCGAATCCTAAAGGTGCCTGACTCAATTTACCTGTAGATGAATGTGGAGATCTAGTCATCTCCATCAGCAAGAGAGTCCCTCCATGCCCCATCCGGAGGAGTGTCCAGGGGCTGCTCACATAGGGCACTGTTCTTCTCAAAGCTCAAGCTTTGGCACTGTCAGATTCTTTCCTGGGGCCTCATTAATATCAGATTTGGATCTACCAATTTTCTTCAAAATAATCTAGGGATGGGGAGTGGGGGATACAGGGAGACCAGATTGGCCCTATGTTGGTAATTGTTGAAAATGAGTGATGGGGCAGCCCGGGTGGCTCAACGGTTTAGCGCTGCCTTTGGTCCAGGGCCTGATCCTGGAGACCCGGGATCGAGTCCCGCATCGGGCTCCCTGCATGGAGCCTGCTTCTCCCTCTGCCTATGTCTCTGCCTGCCTCTCTCTCTCTCTCTCTCTGTGTGTGTGTGTGTGTGTCTCTCTCATGAATAAATAAAATCTTTTTAAAAAAATCTTTTAAAAAAGATTAAAAAAATCTTCCATACGTTTTAAAAAAGAGGAAAGAAGAGCAAACATACAGTCTTAACATACAAATAGTTTTTATTCCCATGCCAGACCATCACATCTAAGATATTCCTACCCTGTCCTTTGAGAGTCTGTCCCCCAAGTTATAGGGTCAGCTCCAATGATGCAGTTTGGGATTATGGCAGCCTCCCTAGGGTGGCTGTCTCCGTTTATGGAACTTGGCCACACACAGTGGCTGGGCCTAGGAATTTACCCATGTCTTATTTTTATGTTTAGGGAGGGATGTAAATCCTAACAATGATGTGTTTGGGTCTCATAGATGGTCCAGATCCTTTTGTAAAAACTTTAGTAATGATTGATATAGATGAAAAATGAACTAATCACTAGAAGAAGATGAAGAAGAGGAGGAGGCAGAGGACAGGGGAGGGGGGAGGAGGGAGGGGGAAAAGCAAGAGAGAAGGAAAGGAAGCCAGCATTAAAATAGCCATGTTTTGGAAAGTAGAAGTTTAAAGCCATAAGGATCTTCTTGTCCCAGGAGCCTGGATCCTAGCACCGAAAGGCCAGTATGGTTTCACAGCTCCAGGTCTGGTCCTTCTGCTCGGCTCACCCTGAGGAAGCAGCCTGGTCGGACTCTCTTGCCCCCCACCCTTTTCCTGTCTTCCCATGCCTCAGACTCTGCTTACAGGAAGATGCACAGGAGATGGGCTCCCCTCCCCCCAAGAAACACAAAGTATCGAAAAGGAGGCAGACCTAGAAGCCTGTCATGCAGGTACTGACCAGAGCTGTGAGAGCCCTGGGACCATGACTAGCTCTCCCAGAGGAGAGAGGAGAAATCACTGCCCAGGGAGGAGGCGATATTTGTGCTGGGCTTTGAGAAATAAATAGGAGTTTCACCAGAATGTGAGTAGGAGGAAGGGAATTCCAGGCAGAGGGAACAGCCTGGGCAAAGGACAGAGGTGTGAGACCACAGCACTTTTGAAGAGCAAGTTCACTGCATTTGGAAATGGGAACAAAGACTGGAAAAAGATTTGCCAGCAGTCGGGGAACCATCGAGGATTTTTCCACATGCAAGGGAGACCACCAGGGCTGTGTCCATCTCAATCTACCGTTTCTTACAAAATCTTGTGCTGCTTCTTGCTTGGAACTCACCAGACCAGCCACTGGGTCTAGGTTTCTACCCCGAGGGAAGTGCCTGGGTTCCCCCTCCTTGGTAGAACTGACATTTGTAAGCATCAGTGAATGCTTGCATGCCTTCCAGGTACAAGGAATCCCTCTGCCCATTTTCCAGAATTTTCTGGGAGGATCATTTAAGAACCCACCCAGGAGACGGGTGATGTTTCCCAGCGGGATAGGGCTTTGCTCTTCTTTTAAAAATAGTCTCCAAATTTCTGTATAGGCCTCTGTTTCCTTACTCACGATGCCAAAATCCAAATAGCCCTGAAAAACAAAAGTTGTTTTTACTTTCTCCTGGAACTCATTTGGTGGCAAAATGACCTGAACAGATGTGAGGTTATTTATAGTCTTTATTGATTCACTTGGTGTGAATATTCATATGCTGCTGCAGAAATACTAATGTGTTTGATTATGGGGTGCCGCCCCAGACCCCGCTGGGGGTGTTATGTAATTATGTGGCATATGCACCATATTACCTTTCTAAAATAGAGTTAGGAATAAGAGCCGGAATTCCAAAACCATCTGGCCTCAGGGCTTTTAGGTAAGGAAATGTGGGCCTGTGCTACTTTGGTAAAGATGCCATTTGGATCACAGTGGACCCTCAACAGTGTGGGCTAACCCTACTCCATCTCTCTGGCGTCTCATTCTCCATGCTTCACTGGGGCGGTTTTAACCTGCTTCCACATGTCTGCACGCTCTGACCTCACCCCTAACAGATGATTTGGCCTCCTGCTTTGGAGGGTGAACAGGAGCCACCCAGACCCAAACTCCTTCACAGACACAAAATATCGAGACCCGCCTGCACCTGCCCCATCCCGTTCTCTTATCCTGGTCCCCCAGTGAGCAGCTCCAGCGTCTCCTATGGAAGACAGCTCCCCGGCCCTCTAGACCCTCTGCCCTCCATCCGCTTTTACCTGTTATCAAGTCACTGCATTAAAGACAAAAACTGAGGGGCACCTGGGAGGCTCAGTTGGCTAAGCGTCTGCCTTCGGCTCAGGTCATGATAGCGGGGTCCTGGGATGGAGCCCCGCATCGGGCTCCCTGCTCTGCGGGAAGCCTGCTTCTCCCTCTTCCTCTGTGTGTACTCTCTCATTCTCTCTCTCAAATAAATAAATAAATCTTTTTTAAAAATAAAGACAAAGACAAGATAACGAAAGCAACACCTCGTTGATTTCACGGTCTTCCCTGGACCTGCCACCCCTCTCCTCCCGTTCCAAGGTGAGCTTCTCCAAGCTGTTGGTTATCCACTTCTTTACCTTCGTTTCTTCCCTTCTGCTTCTCAGCTCTCCTGGCTCCTACCTGACTCTGGCCCCATTGCCTCCACAGCAGCTCCGACCCAGCCCACCCAGGACCTGCTCACCTTAGCCGGTTCTCCTGGTAGCACGGGCCCCCCTCCTCCCCATCCGGATCCAGCTTCCTCCTGCTCCCCTCCACCCCACCCCACCTGGTCTGGGCTCTCACACCTCCTCTCCCTCCCTTGTGAGGCTCTTTGCTGCACTGAATTTGGAGATGTTGCCTGGGCCTCTGGCTCGCCTCTTCTCACGACTCCACACTTAGGGCTTCAGTTCTTTCCGGCACACCTGCTCCTCTGGAGTCACATCTCCGGCTCAGCCTCTTCTCTGGACTCCAGACCCATTTGTCTGCCTGCCCACTTGACATCTCCTCTTAGATGCTGTAAAAGCACCTGAAACTCAGCACTTCCGCAGCCAATGCCTTGATCTGCCCCGTTCCCACCCTATCAAGACCTGCCCGTTTTCCTCAGACCCCATCAACACCCTGCCGCGTACAGCAGCTAGAAGCATAACTGTCCCCTTGGCATCTGACTCCCCAGCATTCCCCCGTCTCCAGTCCGAGGCTAGGGTCGGCTGGGTTGCTTCCCTCCTCCTCCGCTTCCCTTAGCGGTTTCCTGGATTAAGTGCTTTCTTAGGATCCCTACAGGACCTTTGATCTGACTCCTCCACCTCCCAGCCTCACCTGGACCTCTCCTGCCTTGTCCTGGCTGCTTCAAGCTACCTGGGTCCTTCCCTTAACTTCCACATGCCCTCTGTCCCACCTCGCCTCGGGGCCTCTGCACATGTTCCCTCTGCCGGAATGCTCTTCCCTCCCTTCTTAGCCTTGCTTTCGGGTCTCTCAGATGTCAGTTCAAGGATCCCTTCCCTGGGCTCCTGGCTGGCTCAAGTCCCCCTGTTACAGGCTCTCCGAGCATGGGGTACCTGGCCTGCACAGCCCCTGTCCAGGCCACAGCTTTCAACTCAGCACCTCTTTGTGGGGTCATTTGACAGTGGCCTTGTCTCCAGTTAGAATGTCAACTCCACGGGAGCTGGGACCTTGCCTGCTCTCGCTCTCTGTGGCTCCCCATCAGCTGGCGCTGGGCCTGGCTCACAGCAGGTGCCCGCGTTTGATAGATGAGCGGCTGCATGTCACAGTCACAGGGAGGCCACAGCATGTTACCACCGAGGGTGCAGAGAGCTGGAGGGCATGAGGAGGGTGTCATTAGGGCTTCTTGTAGGTGTCATTAGGGCTTCTTGTAGGTGTCGGGGGCTGTTAGCGCCTTAATGTCTGGATTCTGGCCTTTCTTGGCAGACCAAAGATGACTTTATATTGTGCAAGGTGTAGGGGACCTTAATCTCCCCTAGAGCCCACTTGCCTGCCAAGGCTCCATTTGCGTACTGACCCTGCAGGCCCTGCTACCATTGTGCTCCTCGCCCGCCTCAGCCTGAGGTGCCTCTCCCGGCCGTCCAGTCTTGCCAACACCTTCTCGGCTAGAGCAGTGACTGCAGGTGCCCACATATGCCCAGGGAGCTGCTGAGGCAGCGGGCCGGTGGGCCTCTGTCCTGGGCAAGCGCTGGGTCGGTGCACACACGGGGGGACTGAGCCACAGGCCCGCAGCGATGGTGGCAGGGCCGGACCAGGTGGGCTTGTGCCTGCAGGGACGGCAAACTCTGTAGCGCCTCCTTGTCTCCTGGTCTGTCACTTGGGTCAGCCTCCACAGCGGAGGTGGGGGGCAGGGGGGACAGTCTGAGTAGAAGAGGCACCAGGAGATGCTGCTAGGGGGCATCATGGGCCCCCTCAGACCACCTGTGCTTGAGTGATTCCTCTGCCCCAACAACCAGCTCCATCGCTCTGAGCAAGGAATTTTTACCTTGCGGGTCTCAGTTCACTCTTTCAAAATGTGAGTAATAACTCCTGCCCCTCACCAAGAAAACCCGTCCCCGCTAGGTCAGAGGCACTTCGGCAGGGTTCCTTGGCTACTTGCGTGCCAGCCGTTACCGGTGGCTGCCACATTCGATCCTCACCATTGCCGTGGGGTGGACACTATTGTTATTCCCGTTTTTCAGATGAGAAAACTGAGGCCCTTCTGTGATCTGGAGCACGTACATGTGTATGAATGAACGTTGGTCCTTTTTTTTTTTTCTAGGGAAAGAGTGATCAGGTGGGCAGGAGGGTGGTGTCTGTTCTCAGGGCTTCGAGTGCAGAAAGTATTGGTGAAATACTGGTGTTCTTAGTTCTCTGGTACTGTTGTGCAGGCTGTACACTGCACAACTCTAGGAGGGACCATTCAAGTGAATGGCACTCTCTGGAGTTGTGTGTGCAGCACGCATCGTACCTGATGGCCCTGAAGGTATTCCTCAGTAGGATAGCTCCACGGTAAGCAAAGTTGGCAGTTAAAGTCGGCCGAGAAGTACTGAGTAAGCACATAGTGTTTCTTTGATCTTACCTAAACCTCACAAGCATCCTCTGAAGCCGATGCTCCTGTTTGTCTGTGGCCTGTGCTTGGGGAAACTGCAGCTCAGAGGGGTTGGGGGACGCCCACGTTCATGCAGCCCAGTCTCCCACTCCACCGTGTGGCCTATGAGCTGGGGGGGCTGAGGAAAGGGGTGTGGCGGGAAACCATCATTGTGTGTCTCTGGTCCCCCGCGCCCACAGCTGGACAAGATGCTGGACCCCCAGGTGTGGCGGGAGGCGGCCACCCAGGTCTTCTTTGCCCTGGGGCTGGGCTTTGGGGGCGTCATTGCCTTCTCCAGCTACAACAAGCAAGACAACAACTGCCACTTTGATGCTGCGCTGGTGTCCTTCATTAACTTCTTCACCTCGGTGCTGGCCACCCTCGTGGTGTTTGCTGTGCTGGGCTTCAAGGCCAACATCATGAACGAGAAGTGTGTGGTCGAGTAGGTGGCATGTCCTCTCCTGTCCTTTCTCCTGTCCACCAGTCCTAGGCGGGGCGGGAGGGCCACGGAGCCAGAGTCCCCATCTCCCCTCCCCGGGCTGACGGTGGAGGTCAGAGGAGCTCTCTGTGTCCCCAGCCGCGTGTCCCAGGCTCGGGTTCAGAGCCGTCTCCGTCATGGCCCGTGGGGGTGGGGAGGGTCCTGCCTGGGTGTCTGGCAGGTGCCTCCGGGTACTGTGCCCACCCCTGCCTTTTTACCTGGACCCCTCCACTTTGTGCTGTAGGAATGCCGAGAAAATCCTGGGGTACCTCCACACCAACGTCCTGAGCCGGGACCTCATCCCTCCCCACGTCAACTTCTCGCACCTGACTGCCAAGGACTACACAGACATGTACAGAGTCATCAAGGCCGTGAAGGAGGACCGTTTCTCAGCCCTGGGCCTTGACCCCTGCCTTCTGGAGGACGAGCTGGACAAGGTGTGGGACAGGCTGCCCTTCCCCGGGCTGGGCAGCAAGGCAGACGTGGGAGTGTGGGCCCCAGAGCCAGGCCGTGGACGGCTGGGGCCTGCACGCTGGCCTCAGAAGGCCGCCAGGGACTCACTGGCTGGCTCAGGAGCAAGGACCTACTATGTGTCCGGGGAGGGACTGAGGAAAGGTATCAGCCAAAGCCCGGCCCTCGACGGGGATGGGGCAGACACGCATCACAGAAATCACAGGAGTTGCACAGAGTGACTTGCAGAGTCATTGAATGGGATTCCTGTGTGTGGCTCACAGAAAATGAGCATTTGTGGTAAAGTCTGTTCCCTGCTGTCGATCCCCTTAGGCCCCGGGGACAGTGCTATGAAGCAGTGTTAGTATCGTCCCGTTTTACAGCTATGCAGCCTAGGAGTTGGGAGTGTTCTCACGGTCTCATGGCTGTGGGGAGAGCCAGGGTTCAAATGTCCAAGCTCCTGGGCAGCCCTTGATGCTTCTCTTCCTCCCTGGCCCCCCGCTGTCCCCACGGCAGCTCCCACTGCCACAGTGACCCCTTAGCCCCTGGGGTAGAGCCGCAGCATGGTACTTCCTCATTAGTGCTCGGGCCCAACTTTGGACACCTTGCTTCTATTCCCATCTGCACAGCTGGACGTTTTCAAATTAGAGGTGACAGGAGAGAGGACCATGGGGTCTTGGGACCCAGCTGGTGCCAAGGCTTCCAGACAGAGGCAGTTCCCTTCAGCCCAGGCCAACCCTGTCCTTCTTCATGAAGCTAGGGAAGGTGACGTTTCCCCTGTTCTGATGCCGGGGCTCCACATTCAGTCAGCGGCATACTACTGGTCCCACCCCAATGCCGACGGAGCCGTGTCTTGTCCCCTTTGCCCTTCCCATGTGATCAAGAGCAAAGGCTCCAGGCTGGGGACCCCTCCCCTGTTTCTGCCCCAGGTGACCAGCAGTATAAAGGACCCCTCCTTCCATGAGACCCTGCCCCATTCTCATGGGCATGGCCTAGTCCTCTAAATATAACTAGGACTATGACAGGTTTTTTTTTTTTTTTTCTTATACAGTAGGACCTCGATAACGTCCAAATGGCAAGAACTACACACTCACACAGTGGAGAGGTGCTCCCTCAGAGTTACTGGTCCTTACAGGAAATGTAAAAGTGTGTGGTCACTTGCCCCAGGAGCAGGGGCCCAAGCATTAATGCAGTGGCTCTCTCCCTCGACTGCCCATCAGAGTCACCTGGGGACTTAATGAAACCCAGCTACCCAGCTCTACCCCCAAACCAAGCAAATCCCTCTCCAGGGTGAGACCCAGACATTGGTGTTTTAAAGGCTGCAGTGTGGTTCCATCAGGCAGCCGAGGCTGAGCCCATTACATTCAAGTCTGGAGTTCAGGGCTGGGAGCTCCCACAGCGGTGGCTGGAGCAATCAGGGAAGACTGCCTAGAGGAGCAAGGTCTCAAGCTGGGTGTATTTCTAAATGTGAGCATCTTCATCTGAATCACCTGGGATCCCTGTACCACGTGTAGCTTCCAGGTCCCGCAGGTGAACTTCAAATTGCTGTCTTCCTCCTTGGGGTAGGGGGGATTCCGATGCTCACTCAAGTTTGAGACCCACTGACTGGCCAAAGGCAGGAGGATTTAGGTGAGGGCACCGGTTCCTGTGAAAGAGGGAAGAGCTGTTCTCAGAGCTCCAGGGCCAGAGATGAGGGGGCAGGGGGCTCCCGGGAGCCATGTGGGCATCACTGAGTGCTTGCCTTCCACCCCCCCACCCCAGTCCGTGCAGGGCACAGGGCTGGCTTTCATCGCCTTCACCGAGGCCATGACGCACTTCCCTGCGTCCCCCTTCTGGTCTGTCATGTTCTTCCTCATGCTCATCAACCTGGGTCTGGGCAGCATGATTGGGACCATGGCTGGCATCACCACACCCATCATCGACACCTTCAAGGTGCCCAAGGAAATGTTCACAGGTAAGGCCTCCTGGCCGCCCCCACTCCCCCGCTGGCCTTGCGGGCTGCCCTCGGGGACCACAGTCAGGACGTGCCTATGACCTGAGACTCCACACTGACAAGGCCCCTGCTGCCCGCACTGGGATGCAGTCGGAGCCCGGCTCACCCCCCCAGAGAAGAGCACTCGAGAGCCGGGAGAAGGCTGTCTGGGAATCTGTGCTAAACCCGAGCTGGGGGCAGCCTGTCTCAGGTCATTTGCCGAATTCTCTTGGGCAGGGGTGCCCTCCCTTCGTGCTGGCCTGTACCCTGCTCCATCTCTGTCACTCTGGCCCTGGGCTGCTCCCGTCCTAGAAGAGTGGGAGCTCAGAACCCCAGTGTTTGGATCCCACTCCCTTGAAGGCCTTCGGGGAGGAGGGGTGGGAAGGGAGGGGCCTGGGTGCCCCCAAGACCCCCGGGCCCCGCCCACCCTACACCTTTGCCCCCACACCGGCCTCCCGGCTCTCTGTAGTGGGCTGCTGTGTCTTTGCATTCTTCGTGGGGCTGTTGTTCGTCCAGCGCTCCGGGAACTACTTTGTCACCATGTTTGATGACTACTCGGCCACCCTGCCGCTCACCGTCATCGTCATCCTTGAGAACATTGCCGTGGCCTGGATCTATGGAACTAAGAAGTAAGGGGGACAAGGGGGAAGGGGTGGGGAGAGGAGGAGGGGTGTGCCTCTCAGGACCCCCTGGGGAGTGCCGGGTTCCCAGGGCTGCTTCTGAGTGGAACAGGAGACCACAGGGTCAGAATGTCACAGTTGAAAATGCCCTTAGAGATCATTTGGGGAAACTGAGACTCAGAGAGAGGGTGTGACTACCCAAGGCCCCTTGGCTGGTGAGAGGCAGAGCCAGGCTGAGCACACCAGTGTCCTGGGTGCAGGTGCTGGCATTACCCTAAACTGCCTTAAGTTACCATAGCCCCTTACCTGAGAACCAACTCTTCAGAGTTCTTTTAAGTTTGTTAAACACTTACTGGGGACACAGGAGGCCCCTGCCCTCAGAGGGCTCTTGAACTTCGGCAGCCGAGAGAGTTTTCCGGTGATCTAAGTAGGGGTGTGCGCCGAGCTGTGGTTTGGGGCTGAAGTGTGGGGTCAGGTGGGGTAAGGGAAGTCAGCCGTGAGGAAGGATTGGGTGTCTTGGCCTGAGCCTAGGGCAGAGCCACACTCGCTGTCTGCCCCAGGCCTCGTTCTTCATTTAGTAAGTCTGTGTGCCTCGGAAGCCCCAGGGCCCGGCCCCTCCTACTCTCTGCAAGGCCAGGGCTCCCCTGATGTCTGCACCGGGTCTTAGAATCAGGCTCTCTCACCGTCCTGCTATGGCCATCGTCTTCCTCCAAGAACGTCGGCGGGGATGCGGTGGTAAGACAGGAGCAGCCCTGTGAGCCCGGGGTGGAAGATGCTGTGAGACAAGGGCCTGACTCTTCCGCAGTCTTGTGAAGCCCCTGTATGCCTTCTCAGAATGTTGTTTTTAAGTGGATAAGTGAAAAATATATAGGATCCTATAGGAAATGAATTAAGTTGAAAAATAACAAAAATACAGTTTGAAATCTGAAATGGTAATGTATGTGTAGTTTATTTTTACTGTATTAAAGTCAGAAGATCTAGCTAGGGTAATAATAATGGTAATTGTGAAATAGTGATAAATGTAAATGATGTTTGTAGGTGGCTTCAAGTGTAACCTGACAGGAAGATACTGTCATTTAACTAACTGGTGACAGTCTCAGGTCCCGCTAATAACACTGTGGTTGCTTGCATGTACAAAAGAAAGAAATGCAAGATTTCAGTTAGGTGTTATTCAAGTAGAGATGATTTTTTTTTAGTGACATTCACATACAGCCTACAGTTACCATCATCCCACCCCCAGACCCCCAAGTCGGGGCCTCTGGACGCTGGGGAAGTGCACTGCACCTCGTTTCCAGCAGGGGGCAGTCTAGAGCCAGGCCAGCGGGAGTGGGGCTGGGAGCTGGGTGGCTGCAGGGTTCCCCCAGTGCCTGCCCACCTGCTGGGCATGTCCTGGGAGGCCAACATATCCCTGGGTGGGTGTGACCTGAAGTATTCAGAGGCTAGCAGGCGCCACCAGAGCCTGCGCAGACACCAACCGGGGCTACCCAATAATAAACTGGGAGCCCTGAATGTGAGGAATGGAAGAGGCTGGGAAGGAGGGACTGGTCCCTGAGGGCTTCCTGGAGGAGGCGGTTGTTGGGGAATGAGCGGGTTCCACGGGGATGCCAATTCCAGGCCCTCTGTGCCCCTGGCAGGTTCATGCAGGAGCTGACGGAGATGCTGGGCTTCCGGCCCTATCGCTTCTATTTCTACATGTGGAAGTTCGTGTCTCCACTGTGTATGGCTGTGCTCACCACAGCCAGTATCATCCAGCTGGGGGTCACGCCCCCGGGGTACAGCGCCTGGATCAAGGAGGAGGTGAGGGGGCACCTGAAACCCCAGGGTTGCTTCCACCCAACAGGCAATAGACGTAAACCCTTATAGGGTAGCTGCCGTGTGCCGGCCCCGCCAGGGTGTCCCTGGCCGCGCCAGGGCCGCCGTCTTTACCACGGCCCATAGCACAGAGAGGTGGCTTTATCCCCATAGCACACGTGGGGAGACCGAGGCTCAGAGAGGTCGACACTCTGGTCCAGTCTTTCTAACCCATGTTCTCTCTCCACGTCTGTGGGCTGAATCACCCATCCACTTTACAGCTGTAGAAACTGAGGCCCGGGGGAGCTCAGGCCTTCCCCGAAGGCGACCGGCTAACGCAGGTAGCCACCCGAGGGCCTCCCTGTCAGCTGGTGCCCAGCCCGGACGGCAGGTGGGGGTGGTGGCGGGAAGAGCAGGCCCGGCGGTCCCGGGAGGGCGAGCTGTCGGGCGGCGGTGGCAGCGGCAGCCCTCACCCCGTGCCCCACTAGGCTGCCGAGCGCTACCTGTATTTCCCCACCTGGGCCATGGCCCTGCTCATCACCCTCATCGTCGTGGCCGCCCTGCCCATCCCCGTGGTGTTCCTCCTGCGGCACTGCCACCTGCTCTCCGACGGCTCCAACACCCTGTCCGTGTCCTACAAGAAGGGCCGCATGATGAAGGACATCTCCAACCTGGAGGAGAACGACGAGACCCGCTTCATCCTCAGCAAGGTGCCCAGCGAGGCGCCCTCCCCCATGCCCACCCACCGCTCCTACCTGGGGCCTGGCAGCACGTCCCCCCTGGAGACCGGCGGCAACCCCAACGGACGCTATGGGAGCAGCTACCTCCTGGCGGGGACCCCGGAGTCGGAGCTGTGACAGCCCGCCCCTGCCCCGCCCGCCCTGGACCCGCCCTCGCCCCGCCCCTTCTGCCCAGGGGTTGGGGGCTGCCCTCCTGGCCCACCCTGCTCCCAGCCCGCTTCCCCTATACCTGAGCAGGGGCTCGGAGACACCGTCCCCAGCCCAGGCTCCCACTCTGTCTAACCTCCGGATCCTCTCACCGAGTTGCAGGCCACTAACGGGAAGAGCCCTGATTCCCAGCACGGGGAGACAGCGAGTGGCCACTGTAGGGGTGCCCCCCACCCTCTCTCCCTGTAACCTGGCACCTGTGGTTCCGAGGCCCCGGGCAACCTCTGTGCTGCCCGGTGGTGGTGAGAGGCACCGGGTGGGGCAGGATGCGGTGTGGGGCGTCCCAGAGGGCGCAGATTTAAGGTTGGGGACGGGACCATTGTGCAGGGACGCAGGGCCCAGACTTGGCATGGAATCTGGTAGAGGCCCCAGGTTGTTTGGTGAGGCAGCTGGAGCTCTCTGGCTTGAGCTCAAGCCTTGGCAGCAGGAGGGCGGTGGGGATGGGGGCCTCTCAGCCTGGGACTCTGGGTGCACTGTCCCCTGTCCTTGGCCCACCTGGGGCAGGGTGTGTCCTGCATCCTGCCTGGGAGGGCGGTGATCGCCTGGGGCCCTTCCCCATCTCCAGGAGGGCTTGGCCTGCCCTCTCCGTCCCCACCCTGGAGGCCACAGTAGTGGCCTGGGCCTCCTTCCTGGGGGGAGGGGGGGTGCAGTACACAGGTTTCCAGAGCACCCTTGAGGGTTCACAGCACAATTCAGATGGTTTGGAGCACAATTGTGAAGCACACTCTCACCTGGGGCCCAACTTTCTTGCTAGCGGCAGCTTCTTTCCTGGAATGGAGGGTCCTTAGAGTTCAGGGGCTTGTACCCAGGAAACCTCACCCCTGGGGAAAGATGGATAATTTCACTGCCCTCGTTGGGCTGCCACTCACTCTCCTTGTGCAAGCACAGTCAGCATGGCGTGCACATCGTGTGCAAATACCTTGGGAGCCTTCCCCAAGATGCCCAGCCCTGTGGAGGGGAGGCCGTGGGCAGTGCTGTGGATGCAGGAGCCTGCCGAGAGGAAGGGCCGGGTCTCTGTCCTGGGGCCCAGCGCCCCCAGCCTCCCACCCACTCTGACCTGAGGCCTCCCCTGGAAGCGGGCTGCTGTCAGAGTACAGGCCGGGAGGATCCGAACCCGGCTGGACACAGTGCCTGCAAAGGGATGGATGGACTGGTGGCAGGATGGTTGCATGGGTGCGTGGGTGCGGATGAATGGAAGGCGGGCAGGCAGGCGGGACCCCAGGACTCCATCTCTGAGGGCTGCCGTGGGGAGAGCAGCAGCAGGTCACAGCGCTAGGTCTGGGCATCTTCAACGGAAGGCCGTGCGTTCCTCTTGTGTTCTCAGCATGGGGAGGGACAGACTAGGTCCAGAGTTCCTTCCCTCATCCCTCAGCCGCTCAGTTCCCCCCTCTTGCCTGAAGGGGGTCCATCCTCCCACCTTGCCATTTCCTTCACTCACCCCTCCCCCATCTGCTCCCGTTTCCAGCCCTCTGGCCACACCTGTCCTTTTTGAGCATGATGCGGGGGAGGAGACCCATGTCTCCCTAAAGACATGAGCCTTCGAGGCACCACATCCCTCCTTAGCCACCCTCACCTCACACCTCCTACCTGGCCCCCATGCCTAATCCCAGCAGATTTAGCAACAGGAGAAGCAAGGCCCCAGGAGAGACACTCTACTATATATACTCTCTACATATTCTATTTCTATTGTATATTCAATCTGTACATGTGGGTGTAAATGCTGTTAACTGACAAACCCAATATTATACTGTGGCTGGTGGACTATTTTCATCCTTAGTGCTGTACAGATCTATTTTCATTGTATATTTGATATATTTTTAATTTTGTAGCGTGTGGTTGGGCCAGGCCCCAGCCTGCCAGCCTGCAGTAGGGCGGCTGAGCTGGGCTGTCTGCTGGTTCCTAGGGGCTGGGTAGTCCTTGTAGCCTTTCGCCGTAGGCCAGGCCCTGTCCCGGCTGTGTCTCTGCTGCATTAGACACGGGGCCTGGAGCTTGGTGTATGCGTGTGTACGCGTGTATGTGTGTGGCGTGTGCACATCCGTGGGCGTGGGTGTGTGTAGGGTGATTTGTGATACCCAGTGTTCACCGCCTTCCTGAAGACCACACCGCCCTCCCCCGGCCTCCTTCTCCTCCCGGCTGTGAGGCAAGGCCTCGGGGCAGGGTGCTGTGTGGGAAAGGCAGGTGTTTCTTGCGGGTGACTCACTGCCTGCACACCACTGGGCTTGCGGGGAAACAGGGAAGGAGGGGCTTTGCGGGGGGCGGGGGGGGGGAAGTCCCTAAATTTATTTTCTAGCCAACCTCTCGCTGTTCCCACTGGACTCACAAGCTCTTCATCCTGAGGAAAAGCGCTGGGTTTCTTAAGATGGTGAGACCCCAGGAGAGCATCTCACAGCATCTCCGTCCCCTTTGTCCTTGAGACGATTCTGAAAGGAACAGCTTTCCCCTGCGCTGCTGACACACACTCCTGTCCTCACGCCTCAGGGGAGCCGGGAGTGGGGGGAAGCCTGGGGCCAAGGACGGGGGCATCTGACCAGGTACCATCCAGCCCCAGATCCCCCGGAGGAGCGGGGGTGCCGGAGAGGGGTGAGCCCCCACATCCTTATATGGGCTCCCCATCACTTACTGGATTTGGTGCTGTCCACGCAGTGCCCACAGGGGACGGTGGACTCGGGGCAGGGCGTGTCTGAATGAGTCCCCTGGTCCCTGCTCCTGCCTGTCCTCCAGGCCCCGTCACCAGCTTCTTGCTCAGATGCCCTCTGTCCACTGAGCCAACATGAAGCCCGAGATCCAGCTGGGGATGGATGGGGAGGGCACACTGGTTGATTGACACCAGCACGGTTGGCCTTGCCCTCCAGCAGGACATCTGAGGGGACATCCAGCTCCTAGTGCCAGGAGAAGCCTTCGTGGGTCTCCTGCCACAGGCTGCGGCTGGGGCTGGAAGCTGTGTTGTGCCGGGCCCCAAGCAGGCCTGCAGTATTATGGGCGGGGGGGCCCCCTTCTGGCCCTCCTCACAGCGGCACCCCCAGAGTACTCCCGTGGTAGAAAAGAGCGGAGACCACAAGTTGGAACGCACCTGACTCTCTGAGCATCCACGAGGCCTTGAAACTGGGGGCCTGCTGCCCCCCCTCACCGGAAGCCTAATGACTGGGGTTGGGAGAAGGAGGGCCCAGCGTCCATCCTCACCCCGAGCGCTGCTTTGTATAGTCCCAAGCACACATGGCAGGCATCGCTTTTGGTTCTGGTGCAAATTCAGAACAATTCAAGTCCATGTGCCCTGTGACGGGCCAGAGCCCTGGGTCCAGACCACGCAGCCCAGGGGAGGGGATGAGGCATCATCACCCACCAGATCCCCTCCTTTCCTCTCCTCCACCCCCCTCATGGTGTGCAATAAAGTGTCTGTTCTTACCAAATTTCTCTTGCCTTTCTGACCTGCTCCAGGCTCAGGGAGAGGGGATGGGGAAGCCAGAGATCTGAGCAGAGGCTCTGGGTGGGGAGGGGTGTGGGGACAAGCATGGACAGGATGGGGTAGAGAGGACTGCGGTGGGGTTGTGGGTGCTGGCTGGCTGAGGAGTTCCGGGAGGATGAGGAGGGATGCAATAAGAAAAAAATCGTATTTTCCTAAGAATTGTGCTAGGTGAACTGAACAACACACACACCTGTAGCAGGCCTTACTGGGGTCCAAATACCCCCCATACAAAATCTCACGTGAGCAGCCTGGGAGGCAGGTGCTCTGTGCTCAGGTTTTCCTGGGTGGGGGGAGAATGAGGCTCCGTCTCACATGAGGACAGTGTTCAGTGTCACTTCCGTGGCCTTGCGGGGAGATCCTGCCTTAGTGCCAAGAGCAGCCGTACCTGTCCCTCTGCAAGGGTGGGGCTGGGGGCTTCCGGGGTCACGGGGAGCCAGCCACGCTCTAAGTTCTGATACTTTGCAGACCCCTGTGGCAGGGCAAGGGCCCCGGAGCGCACCCCCGACCGTCTGCAGTGCTGCTGCTGCCTGACCTGCACAGCCCAGGTCCCCCAAGCAACCCTCCATTTCTTCCATGGCCTTAGAAGAAAAAGGTGTCATTCCAGAAATAGCCACCAGATGGCAGGAAAACCTTTGTGCCCAAATCTTCCCACCCTTACCCGCCTCTCCGACTCCGCGCTCCTACCTTTGTGGGTTAGTCT
This sequence comes from Canis aureus, assembly GCF_053574225.1. Taxonomy (NCBI): domain Eukaryota; kingdom Metazoa; phylum Chordata; class Mammalia; order Carnivora; family Canidae; genus Canis; species Canis aureus. Next base: position 35,864,362 of record NC_135618.1, read on the forward strand.
GATGATTGAACAGACATTTCTTAAGCATCCACGGTGACAGGTCCTGTGCCAGCGATGGATACACAAAGCTAAGTAAACCCCTGTTGTCTTGAGTTTTCCGAAGGGAACCCCATCCCTCACCATCCCTAGACTCCAAATCCCCCCACCCCCACCTCTCAGTGGAGAAAGTCCCTGTGCTGGGAATGTCCCTCCTTGTAAATTCATTCAGTGCTTTGTTTGATTGAAGGTAGTGTTTTTGGTTGAAATGTCAACCCCCACCCCCACCCCGCCAGGAGGCACACATAGACCCACTAAGAAGTGGTGGGTTTGAAAGAGCTATGGAGGGGATCCCTGGGTGGCTCACCAGTTTGGCACCTGCCTTTGTCCCCGGGCCCAATCCTGGGGTCCTGGGATTGAGTCTCGCGTCGGGCTCCTGGCATGGAGCCTGCTTCTCTCTCTGCCTCTCTCTCTCTATCTCTCTATCTCTCATGAATAAATAAAATCTTTAAAAAAAAATGGGCTATGGAGTCAGACTTCCCAAGTTCAAGTTCAAATGCCAGTGGGGGTCCTGCCTTCCGGGAGACCTAGGGTGGGAGACCAAGGGCAAGTTATTTAACCCCTCTGAGCTTCAAAGTCCCAGTCCATAAGGTAGATATAATGAATGAATTGGATGAAATAATGCATGTTCCTGTGTACCAAGTTACCCCAAATCTGATGGCTTACAACGATAGTTTTATTGTATCTCATGGTTTTCAGGGTGGGAAATTCAGGCAGGAGTTGTCTGAGTGACCCTCCTGGTGGTAACTGAGGTCGCTCAGTGGTGTCAAACTGCAGGGTCGCTGGTCTGGAGGGCCCAAGGCAGCCTCACTCACATTCCATCCAAATGTGGCTGACAACTCAGCTGGGATTAGCACCCAGCTTCTCCAGCATAGTTTATCTCTGAGTGGCCAGACCTCATAAGTGATGGTTCAGGGTGCCCCGAGAGGCCATTTCAAGAGACAAAAGTGGGAGCTGCCAATTTCTTAAGGTGAGGGCCTGGAAAGTGACACTTTGTCACTTCTGTCGTGTTCTATGATCACAGCCCCTGCCCAGAGTTAGTGGGAGGGCATACAGACCCCACTTGCTGAAGGGAAGGAGGCCAAAGAATCTGGGGAGGCCCATGTCACGGGCCTCTTGTAGGGCCAGGGATCTGCAATCCTTGGCATCTGGGTGGGACTTTCTCCCTGGGGGAATATCAACTTACAGACCCAAAACTGGGGCACAGAACAGGTTCATTCGGATGGGGAGGTGAGAGGCTGAGCTGGGGCTGTGGTTAGAGGGAGCAGACAGGGAGGTAGACACACGGAAAGACATGAGAACAGCTTCTTCTGCCTCCTGTTTGCCTGGGGCAGGTGGCATGCCTGTCTGAAGCATGGCTTTGTCACCTTGGGCAAGTCACTAGCCTCTGGACCCCCACTGCAAGTCTGCAAATGGAGGATGACAATAAAATCTCTTCCTCTCAGAGACTGCTGTGAGGGCAAAACAAACTCCTGAAATCCCTCCTCGAATTCAACACAGAACTTGTTCCATGCTGAGCTTTCTTCCTGTTTGCAACTGGAGTAAGTCCGGGGGGCTTGTATCATTCTGGGGGCCCCATCACCCGTGCAATGAACCATTCTCACTGAGCCATTCAGAAAAGACGGTTTCAGCCCAGACCCAAAGACACCAAGCGAGGAGAGGAAAGAAGGCGCCGTTTCCAGAGAAGGGCATGCCACCAATCCTGCACACTGCCCTGCTGCTGCCCTCAGCAAACAGCCACAACCAGCCGCACAGCCTCAGCTGAGCCATGAGTGCTTAGGTCGGGCTCGGAGGATTCTATGCACCCCAGGGATGCGGTGGATTTAAAAAAGTGGCCCCGAATTCTTTAAAACTTCCAGCGGAGTCTGTGCTCCTCCTCTTGAATCTGGGTGAGGAAACGTCTCCTTTGACCAACAGAGTGCAGTGAAAGTGATGCTGTGCGGCTTCTGAGGCTGGCTCGGGACAGGTCGTGCCACCAGTGCCTGGCTCAACCGCCGAGCCACCCACAACCGCTGTTGTCTCCCAACAACCCTTCTGAACTGCCTGACCCCTACTATCCTAAGCAAAATGAAATGTTCGTTGTATTTACAGCACTAAATTTTGGAGTAATTTGCTTCAAAGTGATAGTAACTACAACAGGAACCCTAGTGATTATCTGGCCCAACTTCCTCAAAGAACAAATAGAGAAACTGAGGCCCAGAGAGGGAAAGAGATCTACCCAGAATTCCCACAAGCAAACAGGGGGGAAAGCAGGGCCAAAGCCTGTCTTTCTTTCTTTCTTTCTTTCTTTCTTTCTTTCTTTCTTTCTTTCTTTCTTTCTTTCTTTCTCTTTCTTTCTTTCTTTCTTTCTTTCTTTCTTTCTTTCTTTCTTTCTTTCTTCTTTCTTTCTATTTTCTTCCTTTCTTTTTTAAAGATTTTATTTACTTATTCATAAGAGACACAGAGAGGCAGACACACAGGCAGAGAGAGAAGCAGACTCCCTGTGAGGAGCCAGATGGGGGACTCGATCCCAGGACCCCAAGATCACAGCCTGAGCCAAAGGCAGATGCTCAACTGCTGAGCCATCCAGGTGCCCCCAAAACCTGGGTTTCTTGACTCCTGGTCTAGATAGTGCAAGTTCTAGCAGGGAGGGCTTCCACCCTCCCCCCACCTCACCCTCCTCATTAATTCCGTGCATCAAGCATGAACTGAGACTTCTGAGCCCCAGGACTGTGCTAAGCTTGGGGAATAGACCAGCAAGGCTCCGGCAGGGGCCTCTGCCTTGTACAGGTCGTCAGTCACTAACCTGACTCGGAGCGTCCTGCCTCCATCACACCCACTGGTGCCAGGCACACAGATGCGTTCCTCAGTTACACTGTCTTAATGTGGTAGGAGACCTGGGAAATGGGGAGAAGACTATGTCTGTCGCTCAACAACAAACCATTATTAAGGTTACTCCATCCCAGCCACAGTGCCAGCTGCAGAGCACAAAGACTCAGTGGAGCTCACCCTGTGGCTCCCTGGCCGTCTCTGTTCTTCCCAGGGCTGGCCCAAGCAGGGAAGGATCCCTGGGCTTCATGAGCATCCAAGAAGAGCCAGTGTGTGCTCTGCCTCTCCTGACAATGGCTTTCCCTTTCCCCGGGACACTGCCGGAGGGGGCTGGGACCATCAGAACTAATTAACCACTCTAATGGAATGAACCAGTTTTGTTGGAATTTAGCCCAGGTGGGAGGAATCTGTACTTTTCTAGATGGAGAAATACTGAGTGCCAAGGAGTCCTGCCAGCTGGGCCCTGAACTGGTGTGTGTGTGTGTGTGTGTGTGTGTGCATGCGCGTGTGCATGCGTGCTATCTCTGGATGCAGGCTGGGTCTCTATCCCAGCAGCCTTGAGTGAAGAGGGCTCTAGGGGCCTGCTTAGCTGGTCCTGGTCCTGTGACTCTCATGAATACTGTTCTACAGGCAGAGGCCACATGGGACCCCATATCATTTTCTACCCTTGGCCCCACCATAGGCCCAGCTCAGTGTCCCAGAGCTCACTGCTGCTCCTTAGGCCTCAAATCTCTCAAGGAGAATTTACCTGTGAGCTGGCACTCAGGTCCCTGCCAGCCCTATGACCAAGTCCTGGCCAGGCCTGAGCTTGTGGCTTGCACCCTTCTGGGCCTTTTCCCTTAAGAACTGGGGCATCAGAGTCCATCTTCTGGGTTCCCCAGAGCCCCAGATACCAAACACAGCTACCCAACCCTGCCTTCTGCCCCTGTGCAGAACCATTATGGCTGAACCTCCACAAGGCCCTGAGGGCTGTCCTCTATGCCGAGCTCTTCCCAGGCCCGTCTTGGTAAGGCTCCCAGCATTTGGTTTGGAGCCTATTAGTCTCTGCAGGCTGCTTGTGGGTGAGGGTGGGAGGCAGGATTAAATGAAATGATAAGCAAACAGGAGACTTCTAGCCTCCTCTGGCTCTCTTCTTTAATGCTTCCAAGAGAGGGAGGGAAAGGCTCTGTCACCTTCCCCCCAGTGATGATGGCTGATAAAGCAATTCAATTTATTGGGCTGGAGAGCAGGGCAGGCTGGGAAGGATGCTGGCTCCTTGACCCAGGCCCTCAGGGAGGAGGGGTAAGTCCCTGGCCAGAGCTGGAGTGCCAAAAGGGGGAGATGGGAGTAGCAACGGAGAGAGACCTGCCTGACAGCTGTGGGACCTGCTCTTAGGCCTGGAACCTCTCAAAGCCAGTGGAGTCCAAACTGGGAAGATGGAGAGGACATTAGATGGTTCCTGTTGCCCCAAAACGGCTGAGCCCCACTCCAAGCCCCAGTAGGGAAAGAGGAAGGGTAAATGGCTTTAATGTCAGGCTCTCCAGCTTTCGGAGGGCAGGGCCGGCCTCAGCTCTCAGAGACCAAGGGCCTTATTTGAGGGGCTACAGAAAGGCGACACTTGCCAGCCCCTGTTAGTGTCACTCTGGGAGCAAACATTGCCCTCTTTTTTTTTTTTTTTAAAGATTTTATTTATTTATTCATGAGAGACACACAGAGAGAGGCAGAGACACAGGCAGAGGGAGCAGCAGGCTCCTCGCAGGGAGCCCGATGTGGGACTCGATCCCGGGATCTTGGGACCCCGGGATCACGACCTGAGCCAAAGGCAGACGCTCCACCACTGAGCCTCCCGGGCATCCCCACTACCCTCTTTCCTTCCACTTGTGCCATACTTCATTCCTGGTGAGGGGAACCACCGTGGCAGCCACAGTAGTGCCAACTAGCACCCAGACAGGTGCTCTTTTCTGACTGCTAGAAGAAACCACGGGGCCCAGGTAAGGAAGAGGGAGACCAGGTGACCATGAAGGGAAGGAGGCTCGTGGATTAGGAATTCCCAGCTGTGGCTATTTCACAGGCTCGCTGAAGCCAGCTGGTCATCAGAGCCTTGGAGGAATGGAAAAAGGCAAAAGCAGGCTGAGTGCCGGCGGGAGACAACGGCTGGGGGCTGACAGGAAGCCCAGAATGTGTTGTCAGCCCAAGCCCAGGACCCCCTTTCGTCCTCCTCCCCCCAGCCCAGCGGAGGCGCGGTGGCCAGCCGGGATCCCTCGCACCACCAGGGGGCAGCACCCACTCATCCGGAGCAGGCTGTCACAGGGCCGGCTGGGCCCAGGCTCCTACCCCGTCCTGGGCTCCCTACTGTGGGGGACTAGGAGGCCTCACACACTGGAACTGAGACAAGCCTTGTAATGCCAGCTGCAATGTGCTGAAGCCCCCAGAAAGTCCCAGCAAGGCCAGGTGACAGGTTAGCTCAGAGCTCGAGGATAAAATTTCCAGAAGTGGTGAGGACTTCTCCAGAGGCCTCTGGCCTGAGGCGGAGCTGCCCTCTTGGAGAGCTGGGCAGTGCCGGGAGTCAGGGACCCTCGCACCGCCTGCACATTAACTCACTGCCCCTCCCAGCCTGGGCCTTCGGTGTTCCTGGCTCTTCCTGGGTTCCCCTACCGCACCCCAGCTTTTTGACACTCTTCCAAGGGCTCCTATTTGCCTGGTAGCTTTCTCCCTTTACCCATCTCCCCACATGCCTATCACCATCCACAAACACTGCAGAATGGAAGCACCAAGGGTCCCTGGGATGGGCGGGGGCAGGTAAGGCTGCTGTATTCATTGATTTCCAGGGCCTGGACGGCTTCTGGCACACAGTAGGCACTCAAGAAATATTTATTGGGTGAGCAAACAACTCAGCTGTGGGATGCTAGGATTTTTTTTTCATTCTTCCCACCCTACTCCCATCAATTTCTCCTTCTTTTTAGAATGACTGAGTGCAGCCAGCCTGAAAAATGCAAAATGGAGGAGACCCCAAGAGAGTCCACCGGGACACAGCCAGGTAGCAGGTTAAAGCTATTCATTGCAGTCGGTTCTTTAAAATCCTTGCCAGGGCTCTTCCTTTCTCCCTCCAGCTTCTGGCCAGTCCCGGGTCTTCTCTTCCCAGTCACATTGGAGATATGTCTTCTTTGCTGCAGCAAACTCAAAGCCAGCCAAACTCTGAAATGCAGACATTAGGGACTGGACACAGCAAATGTATGTTTCCGGCTCCAGTCCAGGCTGGCAGCCGCCTTCTCTGCATGTTAGTACAGATCGCCACAGACCACAGTCACTCTGGTTTTCTGACCTCATTAATGAGACCTTTGCTGACCAGCCTTTGCATTTGCATTGAGCTTTGAACATTTCCTTGGAGCACATCCAGGCCCTTGTCTTGTTTTCCCAGGATAGCCAGGTACTGCTGCCTAATCCGGGAGTCGGATGGCACACAGGTGTCCACTGCCTTGCATTTCAGCCTTAAAATCTTCCTTATGTCATCCGGATGGACAGGGAGGCTACCTGAAGCTGTAAAAATAGTAGGATTAATTTAAAGATGTAGGAGAGGCTCTGGACTTAAAAGCAAATAAAAACAAATAAATCTGGAAATTGCTCTTGGGATGAGGCCAGTAAGTTGGGGCTGGAGCCGAATGTTTTGGGTACGGCAGCTTCTCAATCACTTAGCAAACAGGTTCTCAGAGGCAGTCGCTGTGGGGGCCATCAAGCTGAAAAGCGGTGCCCTCTGGAAGGCTTCAGGGCCAGAGGGGGGAGCCGAGAGGAACTGCTAGGAGCACAACGATGCAGACACCAGGAGGGGGTCGCCCGGCAGGACGCGGGTGGCTTTAACCGGGGGTCCTTTAGGACCACGCACTCCACATCCACAATAGTGCCAGACACAACCAGGTTTTCTTCCACCCAGACCGGGAGCCAGTTGTCTGCACAAGGCTCCCAGGTCCCCCTCTCTAACGCGGGGGCCTCGGTGACGGTGGCAGGGCCCGACCATGCAGACCACAGCCATCTGGGGCCTAGCTGGGCCTCGGAGGCGCAAAGGTGGGGGCGGGGTGGTCAGGAAGCCCCACAGGGTGCCTGGGACGGGCGGGGGCAGCCTCCTGGGGACACCTCTCCACTCCCTCCTCCCCGGCGCTCCGGTCCGCCGCAGTGAACCCGCCGCGCGAGTGGGGAGGGGGCGGGCCGGGTCGGAGGTCAGGGGTCGCCGAGGCTGCGGCGGGAGGAGCTGCGGGGCGGGGGCCGGGGCCGGGGCGGGGGCCGGGGCGGGGGCCGGGGGCGGCGCGCCAGGCTGGGCGCCGGCGGCGAGCGGGTTACGCGGCGGCTCGGCTCGTCTCGGCGGGCGGAGGGAGGCTGAGCCCGTCGGCCCCGCACCCGCCCCCAGAGCGCGCGCGGCCGAGCCGGGCCCCGGAGGAGAAGGCGCCGCGGAGAGCCACCGCCGCCGGAGGGAGAGGTCGCGAGCCCCCGAGCCCCCGAGCCCCCGAGCCGCGGGCCGCCGGCGCCCGGGCTCCCCCGCCCGGAGATGGGCCGACGCGCGGATGGCGTGGCTCCCGGCGCCGCCAGATGGCAGGAGCCCGGCGCCGGGGCGCTGCGCTGAGGCTCGGAGCGGCGCAGCCCGGGGAGCCCGCAGGTGTCCTTGGCCGCCCGGCAGCCCCGGCCCGGGCCCCCGCGCCGCGCAGGACGCCGCGTCCGAGCCCCCCGCCCCGGCTCGGCCCCCGCCCGGCCGCGCCCCGCGCCCCGCGCCCCCGCCCGCCCGGACGCCGCGTCGGTCGGCCCCGCCCGCCTCGTGCCGGCGCCGGATTTATGAATCGGGGCGGGAGGCCCCCGCCGCGCTGACTGCCCGCGCCCCGGGCCCGCGGCCGCCCCGGGGACTTGTTGCTGCGCCGCCGCCGCCGCCGCCGCCGCCGCCGCCGCCGCCGGGAGCCGAGGGCGGCCCGTGAGAGCTGCGCGCCCCGGCCTCCCGCGCCGCCCTGGGCGCTCCCTCGCCTCGCGGGCCGCGGGGGGCGTGTCCGGGGCTGCCGCGCTGCGCCCCCGCCCGCCCGCCCGCCCGCCCGCCCGCCCGCCCGGGCCGCCCGCCCGGCCCGCAACCACCTGTGCGCCCGGCGGAGCCGCGTCGTCCCGCCCCGCGCCCCGGGGGGAGGCAGGGGCAGGGCCGAGCCGCGGAGGGGCCGCCGCCCGCCCGCCGCTGCCGCCGCCTCGCCCGCTCCCCGCCCCCGCTGACGCTGCCTCCTCGGGAAGGGTGTTTGGAGGGCAGCGGCCGCCCCAAGCCGGAGCCCCGCGCGAGCGCCTCTTATGATCAGCTCGGTGTGCGTCTCCTCCTACCGCGGGCGCAAGTCGGGGAACAAGCCTCCGTCCAAAACATGTCTGAAGGAGGAGATGGCCAAGGGCGAGGCGTCGGAGAAGATCATCATCAACGTGGGCGGCACGCGACATGAGACCTACCGCAGCACCCTGCGCACCCTCCCGGGCACCCGCCTCGCCTGGCTGGCCGATCCCCATCCCGACCCCCACCCCCACCCCCACCCCCACCCCCACCCCCATCCCGACGGCGACGGCGGCGGCGGGGCGCGGCCCGGGCCCGATGGCGGCGGCGGCGGGGGCCGCGAGTTCTTCTTCGACCGGCACCCGGGCGTGTTCGCCTACGTGCTCAACTACTACCGCACCGGCAAGCTGCACTGCCCGGCCGACGTGTGCGGGCCGCTCTTCGAGGAGGAGCTCACCTTCTGGGGCATCGACGAGACGGACGTGGAGCCCTGCTGCTGGATGACCTACCGGCAGCACCGCGACGCCGAGGAGGCGCTCGACATCTTCGAGAGCCCGGACGGGGGCGGCGGGGCGGCGGGGCCCGGCGAGGAGGCGGGCGAGGACGAGCGCGAGCTGGCCCTGCAGCGCCGGGGGCCGCACGACGGGGGCGCGGGCGCCGGGCCCGGGGGCTGCCGTGGCTGGCAGCCCCGCATGTGGGCGCTCTTCGAGGACCCCTACTCCTCCCGGGCGGCCAGGGTGAGTGGCAGGAGCCCGGGTCTCCTGCGGCGTGCGCACCGACCGGCGGGGGCGGGGGGATGCGGACGGACCCCACCCCTGCCTCCCCGCCGTCGCCTCGGCTTCCCGGGCCCCCGGGGCCCCATCCCCACCCCCACCCCCACCCTCTCTGCTGCGCGCCTCCCCGGGAGACGGCACACGCTCGACTTACTACTTGGACCGAATCCCAGCTGCCCGCTCTGCCGCATCCCCTCCCGGGGACTGGGGCACCCTTACCGGAGCTCCTCCACTCCCTCTTTTTGCACGCAGGCCGCCTCTCTTCACTTGCCCCCCCTCCCCTCCCTGGGGCCGGCGGCCGGGAGAGCTGGAACGGGCCTCCTGCCTAGGGCGGGGGGGCAGAAGCCGGCGTAGAGGGCCCGCTGGGGGCGAGCCCCTGCCTTAGCTTCTTCCGCGCGCACCACCTCCCTCGGGTGCTCCGGGCAGCACCCTGTGCTGAGAAGTCTGAGCTCAGTGGAGGGGTCGCCGGCTTCCGCCCATGAGACAGAGCTGGGACCAGAGCCCAGGCCCCTCATCCAGGTTGCCAGAGGGCCCTTCCTTCAGGGAGCTCAGTCAAGGTGCCTGCCCCAGGCCATGGCCCTGAGGCCCCCTGGTCACCCGGGATGGCCTGGCTTCAGCTACACAGGAAGGGCCTAATGTTCTCGGCGCTGCGGGGTCCTGCGGTCAGTGGCCAGCCACAGGCTACCTGTGATATCCTAGATTTGTTGCCACTTCTCTCCTTCCTGCTGTGGCAGATTGGCTTCCCGGAAAGCCCTGGTTCAGGTTACTGCTTGAAACAGGAATATGGGGGAAGAGGGGGGTGGTATAGGTCGATTTAGGCAAGGTCCAGTCCTTTCCCACCACACCACCTCCTGCTCAAGTCGACCCAGTTTCTCCCAACTCCCTTAGGTAAAAGGGGGTAGACGGCGGAGATATGATTGGACAGCTTAAAAAAAAAAAAAATCCCTGGAGGATGGCTTTAGATCCCTTAAAAAGTAGTAGTAGTAGTAGAAGAAGAAGAAGAAGAAGAAGAAGAAGAAGAAGAAGAAAGAGCACCCTGGGGGCTGTTGTCTGGCTTCATGGCTGACATGGCCTGGCTGGGGTCTGTCTGGGAGACAGGAAAGAGCAACATGCATTGTGTCTGGGGACCGCCTCCTGCTGTGCTCACTTCTGGCATCCCAAGTTGTCCTGTTAATGAGTCTCAGGGCCCTGTCACCCTCCCCAGCACCTCTTGAGCCTAAGCCTCCAGCTAGTCATGGAAGGAAAAGTTCTTTCCCTCCCAGGGGAGAATGGGAGACCGAAACAGGGCTGCAGGGCAGGCTGTCAATGCCAGACTAGGGCAGATGCAGCTCCTGCCTGGAAGGAGCAGAGGTCTCAGTGGCAGAATCCTACCAGGCTGGGGCTGCAGGCATCCCCAGGACAGCCTCTTGAGGGCAGAGATCTTTTCCAGGACTGAGAATGAAGCCCTGGCCCACTGCCTCTGTTTCTTCTCCTGTAGGCCTGAGATCAGCTCAGAAGGTGAGGGCCCCATCATGCCCTGGCCTGCGTCTGCTGTGAGTTCTGGGGGCTTCTCATGCACTTCATTTATTCTGCTCTTGTCAGCTCTGGAGGCAATGTGTGCTAGGAGAGAGCGACAAGTACTGGATAATTCAGGTTCTTTCCAAATTGGGGGTGAGGGGAGAAGGCGGTAGATTTGGCCTCATAGCAATGGTGAAAGGGGACAAGCCAGGGAAGCAGGAATGAGATGAGGTGGTTAGGGGAGCTAGATCCTGTTTCTGAGCATTCTGGGGTCCCTAGGGGGACTTTTCACCTTCTCTGGTTCTTTCTCGGATTCCAAGGGACTGTGCCATCAATCAGTTTATGTTCCACTCAACAAACCCCAGGGTGGGCCAGCCAGGGGTCTCTCTGAGTCAGCTCAGAGCCTTTGAATTCCTCCAGGAGCCTGAGATACTCACCCTTTTGATAGGGAATCACATCAGCCATGGCATTGCCAGTTGAGGTGAGGAGTCTGGGACGAGGCAGGGTTAATTCTTCGTATCCAAGCAATGAAGAACCAGGTATCAGAAGTGTCAAATGTGGTCAGAGTCACATAAAGTAACAACAGAGCAGGACTCTTTCGCTAGTGTTAACTTTCTGGTTGTGAATACTGATGTGAACAGCTGTATGGAGCCTCACAGCACTTGTCCCCAGAGAGGACTTGCCTCCTGCGAAGGAGCACAAGGCAGGGGCCAGCCTTCCATTCAACTCTTCTTGGGACTTACAAGTGAGAAAAGATAATAATAAAAAAAAATTTAATAACTGCTATTTGTGGAACATTCCATGTGAGTACGTTACATTAAGCCCTGGTCAGTCCTCCCAAAAAACTTAGAGTGGAGATCTCCTCCCAGTTCAGTAGATTGAGGCCATGAGAGGGTAAGCATCTTCCGGAGATGACACAGCCAGCTCGCGGCAGCCTGTGAGTCCAAGCCCCTACTCTTCTGATTGCAACATGTTCTTTCCACTGAATGTGGTTGTTTGTGAGGTGGAGAGGTGGCTTTTTTCTTATTCTGGCCTGGAAGGTTTTCTGAGGCTCTGTACTTCCTGTGGGTGACATCAGAAAACCCAGGGGCAGACAGGGACATCAGAAGGGACATTGACTCTGTTACCCTTCCAGGCCCGAGGGCCCGAGGTGTGGGGGTTCTGGGGCTGTGCCCTCCCTACTCTGTTTCCCCCAGGCCAGTACCACTGCCCCTCCAGCACTGTCCCCTGGGTCTGGGGCCCGGCGGCATCGGCCACAGGCTCGGGGCATTCACTGAAGGCCAGCGGGGCAGAGGAGCAGCACTTGGCCCCAGGCGTCTCTGCACACAGCAGCTGGTGATCCGAATAGTGCGTTGTGACAGGAGCAAAACAGATACAAACGGGAGAGTGAACTGAGCTGATTAGGGAGCCTGTTGCCTGTAGCTACTGACCCGGCCCGCAGAGCCGTCCCCGATCTCGCGGGTTCTAGGCCGGTGGGGTGCTCACCCCTGCTCCCCGCACTGTGGCCAGGCCCATGGTGGCCACTGCTGTGGTCATGTTTCTGTGGCCTGGCCTGGGAGCTGACATGACGGCCAGGCCGGTGTCTCCCCACCTGCCCAGCACCCCCAGGCCCAGGCTCAGCCATGGCCACGGTGGCTTCCCAGCCTGATGAATGGGACCCCGGGACATTCCTTTCACCCCCAGCCTCTCGAGGACCCAGGCTGGGTTACCAGCCCTCTTGAGAAGGATAGTCCTTGTCCTTTGGCTAAATCAGTACATGTATCAGTTTTCCCGTAAGGTTTCCCTCTGAGAAGAAGAGGATGTGACCTGAGGATCCCGGTAGCCCCAGAAAGGCAGCCGGGGCTGGGTTTTCACGTGGGCTGACAGCCACTGCGGGTTAGGTGCTGTCACCTGTGCACCTGTGCTGTGTTCCCGGCTCTCAGCTGGCACAGGGGAGGCAGAGGCGTGTTCAGTGAGGCGGTCCTGAGGCCTGGGGCAGGGGTCGGCGGGGGGGGGGGGGGGTGCTTGCTCAAGATCACACAGCTGGTGGTAGAACTAGGCTCCAAACCAGATCCCAGAACCCACGTCGGCGCGTGTAACCACACCTGCTGCCAGCAGAAGGCTGCCGACCTCAGGGGCCCTCCCCGCAGCCTCCCTGTCATTCCTCCCTCCAAACTCAAGCCCCCGCCCCGGCTCCCTAGAGTGGCTCTTCTCTGCGCTGGCTCTCTTTGATTTTTCCTCACTGTGGGATTTTAACAAAAAGAAAGAGGACTTAGTTACAAGAGGAGGCCCAGGCGGAGGAGGGAAATGGAGACCTTGGAAAGAAAGGCAGAGCTGCCTTCTGGCTCATCCTTCCGGAGGGCGCCCAGCTTCTCTGCCTGGCCGGTGCCTGGGCCAGCCAGCTGCGGGGCAAGATCCTGTGGTCCCAAGGCCGCTGGGCTCGTCAGAGCCAGGAAGCCAACCCAGGACGCTAGGTGCCCTATCTTCCCCAGCGCTCGCGGCAGGGGCAGCCAGCCTGTGCCGTCCCAGGAGCAGGAGGGTGTCCGGCCAAGGGTGCAGGCCTCTCCCCGACCCTGCCTCGAGGCAGCCTCCTAGTCTCCTCCTGGGTTTGTTTTGTGGTGTTTTTTTGTTCTAAGTAGACCAACATTTTCCTCTGAACATCTTGTCTCTGGATAATGAGGTGTTTCTAGTTGTCACCATTTGGGGTGGGGTGTAAAGTGGGGGAGGGGTTAAAATAAACTTGGCCTATTTTGGGGATATGGGGGAAGAGCAGGCAGGAACAGAGCCCAGCAGCTGGGCTTTGGGAACAGGGAGTCCCCAGGCCCCTGGCATCCGCCCCTGGATGGTGCTGGCTTGGCATACTGGACACCAGGGCGCTCATGCCATCCTTGTTCCTGGGCAGCCAGCCTACCACAACCTCTGGTCCAGCTCCCTCCTAGGGGTCCTGTTGTTACTGTTGTTATTTTGCAGGTTGGGTGATGGCTACCCAGCCTCTGGCAGGGGCTTAGTCCACCCTGGAAGGCCACAGATTCTGAGAGCCCACGTGCCTGGAGGCATTCCTGGGCACACCTGTTCCCTCTAGCACCAGCTAGCAGGGCTGGCCACGTCTCCTTGACGGGCTCCCCAGGCCCAGGAGAGGAAGCATGCAGCCACCTTGGCTCCAGTCATTGAGAAAACATTTATTGAGTACTTACTACATGCCAGACACCAAGCTAGGCCCTCTAAATATATAGATGAGTCAGACATGGTCCTGTTCCTGAAGAGAGCGAGGTCAGGTGGAGTAGGTGGCAGTTGAGGGAGATTAGGTGACAAGGAATAGTGATAATCATACACGAGAGATCGTGAGAGGTGCCGCGGTAGTCTTAGGAAATAAGTCCAATAGGAGGTGAGAGGAGAAAGCAATAAATCCCACCCGTGTGTGAGGCGAGGTGGGGGAGAGGGTTGGACGGCGGGGAAGCTTCCATGAGGAAACAGAAGTTACGCTGGACGGGCCCTGCAGGATAATGACTTAGCTCCCTTAAGTAATTTTTAGAAGGAGGAAGGCTATGAGTAAGTAAATACATAAATAAATAAAATTTTCGACGTGAGTAGTGCTTAACCGTGCAGAGTTAGGGAAGGGGTGAATTTCCTGGCCGGGGGACCAGCCCGGGCAGAGAGAGGACATGATGGAACATGGATGTAGGCAATAGCCAGGAATTGCATTTGGCTGTATATGCTCTTGGCCAGTGATCCGGGCTGGACCTAATTCCCCCTGGGGCCGGAGTCCTCGGCTCCGCACTCCAGGGGCCCTGGGAAGCCCCATGTGCCGGCTTGGCAGGAGGTAGGTGCAGGGAGAGGCGGGCTCTGGCCCCTGGACGGGGTGGGAGGCCCCTCGGCCCAGGTCTGCTCCCGGGGGAGCCCATGGAGGGAGAGGCCCAAGGGTCTCCAGGCTGGGCCGGGCACTCACTCAAGAGCCTGGGCGATCACTCAGGAGCCCGGGCAGAGCGGGAGGTGGCTTGCCTGGCGGGCTCTCCTTTCCTGCGTTTGAGCCCCCAGGGCCGCCTGCTGCCTTTGCAGCACCGCCTGGGCACTAGGATCTCACTTCCCCGGAAGCCTCAGCTCCTCGTCCCATCCCCGCAGATCTTTCTCTGCAAGTGTCTTTGGCTGTGTTCTCAAATTTCTCCTCTCCTACACTTCATCCTTAATATAGGTTTTGGGCATGAATCTTCTTATGTTTATCTGTCCATCTGTCTCCTTGGCCCTTTCTCCTTGGGCTCCCCTCCCCTGCCCCCGCTGATTGTATTCAGTTCCCAATGACTGGTGTCTCTCACCTCCCCCCCACCCCACCGACCCAGCCTGTGCCAGATGCCTGAGACACTCTAGGCTCTGTGCTGTTTTACAAATATCATTTCTTTTCATCCTTGAAACAACCCTATCAGGTGGGCACTATTCTCAGCCCCTCAACATATGAAGCTCACCGTAGCCTCAGGGTCTTTGCACTGCCTGTTCCCTCTGCCTCTTGAGCTCTCCTGGATCTTCACATAACTTACTCCCTCACTCCTGGGCTCTGCTTAGATGTCACCCTGGCTGAGGCCTTGCCTCATCACCCTGTTAGAAATAGTTTCCTCACCATTACCCTCCTTACCCCCTTTTCTCTTGATTTTCCTTCCTGACACTTAGAGCATCGACATACTATATATTTTACTTATCGGTTGACAGTCTCCTACTAGAATATAAGGCCTCAGGGGCAGGGCTGTTTCCTGCTATTCGCCAGCACGCAGAACAGTGGCACGTAGTGGGCACTTAATTTCCATTTTATGGGCAAAGGCCCAGAGGCTCAGTGAGGCTAAGAACTTTGCCTCAGGCCTGTCAGGCAGTCAGCAGCAGAGCCAAACGTGGACTCGGAAGCATCGGACTTTAGATTTCCACCAACAACTGTCTCGGGTGAGCTCGGTGAAGGAGGCTGGTAACAAGGCTGGTAACAGCTGGGTCTCGGACTGGTGGGTCCCCAGGAGGACACAGCCAGTGGTGGGGGCCCCCCGGGGAGGGAAGCTTGAGGGAGCAGCGCTGCCCTGCCCGGAGGTGGTCCGTCCTGCGGGGGCGTGAGACCGGCCGCAGCCGTCCAGCAGGGAGCAGGGCTGGCCAGTCCAGTCCATGCAAGCATGGTTTCCACTTGGGCGGTTCCCGCCAAATCTACGCCCCGTGTCCTCAGGCCTGGAAGGAGCTGACCGCTGTGGCCGTGGGGACCAAGGCAAGTCACCCCCTCCACACCAGCCTCAGTTTCTTCTGCTGTAACATGGCAGAAGGGGCATCGAACTGGATGAGCTTCCGGGGCCCTTCACTTCTAAAGACCAAGGCTCTTCTGATTTTTCCAGCCCCAGATCCAGCTCAGCTCTCAGAAGCTGCGCGAGGCGGGCCGTGGAGGCCCCACTCCTCCCCAGCTCTGCCAGCTGTTTATTGAGCACATACTGTGTGCTAGATACTTGCCTTGTAGAAGCTCACACAGTCCCGCAGCATCCCCAGCGGGCACGGGTGCTGCCCCCATTCTGTAGTGAGAGGCGGGTACAGAGTACACCATTCACCCAGTGAGCGGCCGGGCCAGGGCCAGGGACCTAGGCCATCTGGCCCCTGGGTTCCTTAGCTCTTTGCGCCTGGTCTCTGCTCGGCAGGGGCCAGCGGGCAGGAGGTGGATGTACCCACCGCCAGCTGTATAGGATGGCCAGGCAAGGGGCTGCTCAGCAGTCTCCGCGCAAGGCCTTGATGTCTAAATAGGGTGCTTCTGCAGCCACTGCCTCACTTCTTGGCCCCTTTTGGCCCTGGCAGCCCTCTGTCAAGAGAGTGGGGGAAAAAAAGGCAGCGTCCCTGCCGCCAGAGGGGAAGTGCTCTGATTGCGCTTGCTTAGGACCACCACTTACAAAATCACTCGGTTTGGGAACAACATAGGGGACAGAGGAGTAATTGGGGCCCCGAAGAGGGAACTGTAACCTCGGCACTGACCTGGGGCAACGTGCCAGAGCCCAGATGCCTGCATCTGTCCCAGCCCGGCCTCAGGTGTGTGTCCTCAGGGCGGGGGCTGGGGGGCTTTCTGGGGCCTGCCTGGCGCCGGCTGTCAGCCCTTGGAGAGGTCACCGGGGAGACTGAGGCCCCAAGGAGGGGTCACCAAGGAGGAGTGGAAAGAATTCTGAGTCGGGGTACCTGGCCTCAGTGTGGTCCTGAGCGAGTCATTTGCCCTCTCTCGTGCCTCTGCCACCCCTGAGAAACGGGTACATGTGGCTACCCTTTACCTGCCCCGTCTTCTGGGAGGGCGGCATGAGCAGTACCAGTACGTAGATGCAACAGTTCCGTGTTTCTAAAACACAGTGAAAGTGAGCGAACACTGCAGGAATTCTGGGAGTTGGGCCCTGACTCGGGAGGGCGGCTCGTAGGAGCCCAGGTTGGCAGTGAGGAAGGCGCCTTGGCCCGGTGGGTGAGAAAGTGGCTGGCACGTGGCCCTCCCTCCCTTGCCTCCCCTCGGTGCCCCTCTGCTCAGCCCCTTGGCAGCTCTTCCTGAACTTGTTTTTCCAGGCTGCTAATTAACTTCACGCTCGGCTCCCAGGTGGGCCAACTCTCCTGGCTAAACTTTTCCTCAGAGAGAGCGGAGAAAGTGAGCTCCTGCTTCCCATGCTTCCTGGCAGAGCTGGGAGAGGCTGTCTCCACCCCTTACCCCCACCTCCTCTGCTTCTGGGGACCGGGGTGGGGCAGCCCCAGGACTCTGGGTCCCCGGCATCCCCGCAGCCACGGGACAGGTGCCTCCACTAGGTCCTCCCTGAATGGCCACGGAGGGCTCACAGGCTGGAGCCATTCGCCTCAGGCCCATGTCAGCCTGTATTGCCTTCGTAGCCCATTTCTCAGGGAAGTAAAGTGAGGTCAGACAAGGAACTTGAAATTTACCTTTTCAGAAAAGCAGCAGAGAGGAGAAGCTCCAGGAAGAGTTGTCCAAGTAGCGAAAGTGTTGCCTGTGGCCTGCTACTTCCCTTCTCCTTCCTTGCTAGAGCTGATCAACCCGTCCATGTTCAAGTGTGAATAAACTGTGTGTGCTGGGTGTCGGTGTGAAGCCAAAGGCACACATCCCTGGGGTGTGAAACAGCAGTCATCGCGGCGCTGGCTGGGGGCAGCGCTGACAGTCCAGAGAAGGCTCTCCTGGGTCCATGACATGATCCTGCCTGGGTGGCGGTGACGACAGTGTGGGGCAAGGAGCAGGTGCAGCCTGGAAGTTAAACCTGCTGAGTTCAAGTCTGGTTTCTGCCCCTTCCGGGCTGTGTGACCTTGGGTGAGCACAGAACCTCTCTGGTGCTCAGTTCCTCCCCCGGACGGCGAGATGGTGGGCCTTACGGCACAGGGTCCAGGGAGAACAAAGGCGGTAACCCGTACCAGGTGCCCAGCCGTGCCAGGAGAGAGGAGGCCACTAAGGGACGTGCAGCCCCGGACTCGCTCCTGCTCCGGAAGCTCTGGAGGTGCTGCTGCTTCATTTTCCCAGCTCCCCCTGTAGCCTCTGTCAGTGTTTGGCAGTAGTAAGGGCAAGGTGTGCCTTCTCGCCTCCCTGGGCAGACTCTCAGGGAGCAGAGCATCTCTGAGAGGCACGATTAGACAAGAGGCAAGGCCACGGTCAGGTGGAAATCAGGGTGGGGCAGGTGGGGGTGCTAAGTGGTCGTGGGGCCACAGCCCTTCCCCATCCACCTGTTTTAAGCACGGGCCTCTGCTCAGGGAGGGAGCCCATCCCACCCCCCGCCCGCCAGGCAGGACGGGCAGCAGCAGGGGGCGTGGGCCTCAGCAACAGGTACCCTGACAGTGGTGAATAACAGATGAAGGCTCCGTAATTGGTGTTATTACACACGCATTTCCTCTCCATTCATAATGATCGGACGCCTAAATCTCTGCCGAGCGCTGCTGTCATCATTCTAGCCGAGATCCCAGCAGCTGTCTGGACCAGCCGCTGCCACACTCCGATCCCAATGGGTGCAGTTTATTTTTTGTTGGAGCTCAGTGTCCCAGGAAATGTCAGTTGTTGGAAAGGGGAGGGGTGGCTATTCTGGGCGGACTCCCCCTGTCTCCTGCCATGGAGCATGCTGTCTTCCCTCGGGCACTTCTCACTGTCTGGGCAGTTGGCTGGGATATTCTAAGCCGAGGGGTGGGGGAGAGGAGGTGGGCTGGGGCCGGGGCCAGGACGGGGGAGGGGGTCATGTCTGGAGCCTAAAGCCTCAGCTGGCAGAAAGAAGCCCCCTGTCTCTGGGCGTATCCCTTATAATGCAGTGGACCTCAAAACAGTGTGCATTAGAATTACCTGGAAGGTTACTGGGCCCTACCCCCAGTATTCCTCATTCAGTAGGTTTATGTGGGGCCCAAGAATTTGTGTTTCTAACTAGTCCCCAAGTGATGCTGCTGCTCCTGCTGATCCAGGGCCCCACTTTGAGGACCCACTGCCTTAAAGCCTAGTTACCCCAAGTATTGTCTGTGGACCGGCAGCCTCGCCCTGAGAGTTTGTTAGAAATGCAGACTCCTAGGCCCCCGCCTATGACTTCCTGAATCAGAACCACACTTGGACAAGATTCCTGGATGATTTACATACCCGTTACAGTTCAAGAAGCTATAAGGCACAATGGGACTACAGGTGCGCAGAGCTAGGCAGTAGGCGGGGCCAGGCAGCTGGAGTTACCTGTCCAGGTGCTTCCAGCCAGGAGCAGCCTCTGTCTTCTGTGCCCCGTGACAAAGATTTGGAAATACTGCCTTAAGATACCCTAGCAGATGGATAAAGGCCCTCAGAGGGAATTCCAGCCCCTGACCCCATACCGTAGTCCTGCCCGATGACCCGTGCCCCCACCCTCCACACACAGGAGGGTGCCCGTCTGGCCCTGACAGGTGCCCCACTGTCCTCCTCACCCACAGGTGGTGGCCTTCGCCTCTCTCTTCTTCATCCTGGTCTCCATCACCACCTTCTGCCTGGAGACCCATGAGGCCTTCAACATTGACCGCAACGTGACAGAGATCCACCGGGTAGGGAACACCACCAGCGTGCACTTCCGGCGGGAGGTGGAGACAGAGCCCATCCTGACCTACATCGAGGGTGTGTGTGTGCTGTGGTTTACGCTGGAGTTCCTGGTGCGCATCGTGTGCTGCCCCGACACGCTGGACTTCGTCAAGAACCTTCTCAACATCATTGACTTTGTGGCCATCCTGCCCTTCTACCTGGAGGTGGGACTGAGCGGCCTGTCATCCAAGGCGGCCCGAGACGTGCTGGGCTTCCTGCGCGTGGTGCGCTTCGTCCGAATCCTGCGCATCTTCAAGCTCACGCGCCACTTTGTGGGGCTGCGCGTGCTGGGCCACACCCTGCGTGCCAGCACCAACGAGTTCCTGCTGCTCATCATCTTCCTGGCCCTGGGCGTGCTCATCTTCGCCACCATGATCTACTATGCTGAGCGCATTGGCGCCAGGCCCTCTGACCCGCGGGGCAATGACCACACTGACTTCAAGAACATCCCTATCGGCTTCTGGTGGGCCGTGGTCACCATGACGACCCTAGGCTATGGGGATATGTATCCCAAGACGTGGTCAGGCATGCTGGTTGGGGCGCTGTGTGCACTGGCTGGCGTGCTCACCATTGCTATGCCCGTGCCGGTCATTGTCAACAACTTCGGCATGTACTACTCCCTGGCCATGGCCAAGCAGAAGCTGCCTAAGAAAAGAAAGAAGCATGTGCCACGGCCGCCCCAGCTTGAGTCACCCATTTACTGCAAGTCGGAGGACACCTCACCCCGGGACAGCACCTACAGTGACGCCAGCCCCCCTGCCCCAGAAGAGGGTATGGTTGAGAGGAAACGGGCAGGTGAGATTGGGGGTTGGGAAGGAAAGCCACCTCTTCTCCAGTGGCCGAGGGAGTCCCCAGATGAACCTCAGCCCTTGGAATTTAGGATTGTGCTTTACTGCTCTGGGCTTCCCTAAGTATAAGATGTGCCTTTAAGAGTGCAAAGTATTGAGGCCAAACCCCTAGCTTCTGGATTTCCAGTAGCTTTCTGGACATCAGGGTCTGTGAAGTGAGTGTCCCGCCCAGTTTAGGCTGTGAAGGGCAGTGAACAGGGCTGTAAATTCTGATACCACCTTGGCCACCATGCTGTGTGACCTCAGGCCAGTCACTAACCCTCTCTGATCCTCACCTGTAAAATGGGAACGCTCTCCTACTCCCAAGACTCTGATGAGACCCAAACAAATGACAGACATGAGAGGACTTTGAGAAGTAAAAGCTGCTTTACAAGTATCAGGCATTGTCATTATTAGGTAGAGAGCAGGGCAGCTGTTCTTCCAAGGTGCATCAATGCATGAATCATTCGTTTCCAAACGTTGGAGTCTCATATCTCTTGGCCTAATAAATGCAATAACGTAACAGCAGTGGGAGGCTGCCTTCTGTTCAGCACAAGCTAGATTGAGTCCTGGGCTCAGGGTTTCACATGGGATGGGAGGGAACCAGGAGGGAGTAGCCCAGAGTCGGGCAGGGGGGAAAGGAAGGTTGAGGAAATGGCATCTGCATCTTGAAGGACAGGGAGGGCCTGAGGATCAGGATCCTGCTCCTCAAGGATGGGAAAGGCCACCTCTGGAAGGTTGCTTCTGGCCGAGTCAAGAGATGGGAAAGGAAATAGGCTTAACCCACAGCAACG
Organism: Canis aureus; assembly: GCF_053574225.1. Classification (NCBI taxonomy): domain Eukaryota; kingdom Metazoa; phylum Chordata; class Mammalia; order Carnivora; family Canidae; genus Canis; species Canis aureus. Next base: position 35,885,376 of record NC_135618.1, read on the forward strand.
TGCAGTTAGGCTGGAGAGTGGGAGCCTAAGTGTTAGGCATGGGGTGGGCTCCCGAGGGAGTCTGGGATTCCTAGTCTGGGGAGCCCTTGGATGCCAGGCCATCAGGGAACTGGGGTTGGGCCAGGAGACAAAGGTAGCAGCTTCTGACCAAGCTCTGGAAGCACCCAGGGGGGGGGGTGCCTGACTTGTGATACCCACCGGCCTGTTGGGGGGTGCCCATTGTACATGCTGGGGCTACTCACTCGCTGGGGTCATGCGGGGGCCTGGGTTTTCCAGAGATGCTGATGGAACAGCACACCCACCAAAGTGGTACCCCCTTCCCCGATCCCTGAGTATAAATCTCAGCCAGTATCTGAGGGAATATCAGCTGTACTCTGAGGCCCGTTCAGAGCTCAGGGGAAACCTGGTGTCAGCACGGACGAGCCCCTGCACCAGCTCCCCAGTGCTCACCTGCCACGCCCCGTCAGCTATGCCTCAGCCTGACCCTAACTGGCTGGCCATGCACAGGGCATTCCTGGCCACCCTGCCTTCACACAGAGCAGGCCCCTCTCCAGGGCCAAGGGTGCCCCCAGGCTGCTGCCTGATAGAGGCAGGGTGAGCGCCCACAGCAGTGGGAGCCTTTGGAGCCTCTTCCGTGCGGGGTCTTCCCCAGACAGGTGAGCCCCAAGCAGAGGGCTCCAGATCCTTCAGGCACCTGACTCTTCCCTACATGCCCGGTGAACAAGAGTAACTGCCTTCGGGGGGCCCAGAGACATAGCCATGGAAGCCAGTTTCTTGGTTTACCCCTGGCGGTGCCAGGCCCCGTCCCAGCGAGACAGGCATTCTCCAAGGGAATGCAAGCTCATCCAGGTGTCAGCCTGAGCCAGAGCCCAGGAGGAAGCAGAGTCCGCCACCTGCCTTGGGCTCCACCAGCCTGCAGCCGTCAGATTCAGGAACCCCTGCTTAAGGCATCTCCGGCCCCATGTCCCAGGAAAGATGCTAGGCCACGGCTGAGAGGGAAGCGGGGCCTTCTGACCCATACCCCCTCCCACCCCCGTGCGGGCCCACTCCCTGGCCCTCCCAGGGAGATGCCAGGCCCCCTTGGTAGGGGAAGTGAAACGCTGGGCCTGGGATCGGAGAGACGGAGGCAAGCCCATGAGGCAGGCCCCGGGCAGCCCCTCACCCAGCCTCCTTTCTGTCTGCCCCCTTTAGACTCCAAGCAGAATGGCGATGCCAACGCGGTGCTGTCAGACGAGGAGGGAGCTGGCCTCACCCAGCCCCTGGCCTCTGCCCCCACCCCTGAGGAGCGCCGGGCCCTGCGACGCTCTGGCCCCCGAGACAAAAACAAGAAGGCAGCGGCCTGCTTCCTGCTCAGCGCCGGAGACTATACCTGTGCCGATGGTAGTGTCCGGAAAGGTATGGCTCCCCGGGCCGGGCAGGGGGGAGCACCCATGGAGCTGAATCTCCCCAGTGTCCCCCCCAAGACGCAAGGTCCCCTCCTCCCCTAAGGTCTTGGCCACCATCTCCTCTGCCTTGAACGTGCCCCCGGTTTTAAGACAGGTAGCCTGATGCCTGATCCCTGGATTAGAAAGGCCTCTGGCATCCTCCCCCCGCCCCCTGCCACAGAGCCCAGCCATCCCCCACCCCCAATGCCCACGGTGAAGACAAGGGCCAGAGGGTAAGGGGATAGCAAATCAGGGGCCCCTGTCGTTGCCCTGCCTTTTATCACCACCTCGCCCTCTGGTTCCGGCTGCGACCGGGAGGCCTGGCCCCACGGGAGGGATCACGGCCACACTTTCCCTAGCCCTCCCTTAAACACAGCTAAGGTTTCCCAAGTAAGTACTCCCAGAGATGCCAACAGCCTTCAGGAGTCGGGGTGACAGCGAGCTGCTGGTGTGAGGTCTTCGGAGAGCCTAGCACAGGCCCCACCTGCACCAGCCTGCGCTGGGCATCCAGGAGCCCAGGGGGCCCGGCCCAGCTCTGTGGGCTCTCGAGGCGGAGCCAGAAGGTGACCAGGAGGTGCGGATGGGGGCACGGTGGGTAGAGAAGTGTGCTCCGGAGGATTTGGAGGGTTCCAGGGAGCAGCCTGTTCTCCCCTGTGAGGGCAGGTGGAAGTTCTGTCAGTTGCCCCAAGCTGTGGCGGGGGAGCGGGGCGGAGGCTGGGCAGCGGAGCTGGGGTTCCTCATCTGCAAAAAGGCACTTGGAAGTGACTGAGGCTGGTTGAGGGCCAGGAGTGGCTGTGAACAAGAGTCTCAGGAGCAGGTGTTCCCATCACTATTTTGTCTTTCGTGCCCTGTCCCTGCCTAAACAGTTCCACGATAAACCTTGACACCCCCAAAACAAAGCTTGTCCCTGTGTTCTCAGACCACTTCTTAGCCTGCCTTCTTTTAGCCGGATCCACCCTCACCCCCCCACCCCCTGCCAAACTTCTTGCTTTCCCCAGACTCCAGAACAAGTGTAGGTTGAATGAGGCAGGGCAGTGGCTGCTGTAGGATTAGCCTGTGATGTCTCTGTTCCCCCGAGGATGACCCTGGCCTGCCCATCCCATGCAGCCTGCAGGGCACCTTCCCAGCCCTCACCCCTACAGGATTCCCAGGGTACCTTGACCCTAACCAGGCCCTGAGAGGTGTGTGTCCAGCTCTGCTGGGCGTATGTCCTATTGGGCGGCAGCAGCAGGAGTAGCTGTCTGGCAGCTGGAAGGAGATGGCCCAGAGGCCTCAGTTACAGGGCTGCAGACAGAAGGTACCCTCTCCTGTGTCCCTCTGGTCACCCCATCCTCTGTGTCCCTCAGTCCTTGGGCTCTGGATGTGCCTGTCTCTCCTGCTCCCCATCACAAACACACAGCGGCTTCCACTGTGTCCTGGTTCAGACGCAGATATTTGCTTCGGCTGGAGGATGCTAAGTGAGGGCCCAGAATGTGGGGCAGAGGGGCCACCACCTCCCCGTAAGACTTAAGCACTCCCATGAGTGTCCAGACCCCTGTTTTCACACTGGTATCGGGAGGGGCTCAGCAGCAGTGTGGAAGAGGCTACAAGGGTGCAAGCCAGGAGGGACAGTGAGGTCCTGGGGAGTGGGTCGCACCCAGGGCAGGGGTTGCACGTGTGCGTGCATGGGCCAGAGAGTCTGGAGCGCACATACCACCAGATCCCTCTGGGCGCTTGTGCGGCCCGGCTGCTCTATTTTCAAGATGCCTCCACACTGCTTCTTGGCAACAAGCATGTAGCTCAGCCAATTAGAGTGACCTTCGAGAGGGAACAGGTGGGTTGCTGGGAAACAGGCCCTGCTGAGCAAGCGTGGCAATTAGCATCGCCAAACTCCCAGGAAGCACTCGGCAACTTTCCCTGTGCCAGACCATGTCTCACTTCTCTGCACTCAGACTCCACAGAGAACCTGGAGTGGGGAGCCCGGGGCTCCCTCAGCCATGGGCACAGACCCCATTGTTAGTCTGTAGCTGCCCGAATGTCATTGTGCACTTCTGGGAGGAAGGTGCCCAGTACCAATCAGGGCTTCTCAGAATTGAGAAGAGCGCTAGAGGGATCTTTGCGTAGCTGGAGGGGAGCTTATCGGACAGTTAGTTACAGGGCAGAGATCAGCTATGGGGCCCCGGAGTCTGTACTCTGGAGCCCAGGTGACCTGGAAGCCAGGGAAAGCTAGGGAGCCTTCCCAGGTGGGCCGGACCCTTCAACCAGCCGGGGGCTCCCTGCCCCCACAGAGTCCCCCGGAGCGTGGATCCCACGGAGCTGCTCAGACAGGAAGCCATGCCCCTCTGACCCATGTGCCTTTTCTTCACCAAGGCTGTGCAAAGTCCCGGAGTCTAAACAACATAGCTGGAGCAGCTGGAACCAGTCTGGGGCTGTCTCCACTGGCATCGAGATACAGCTCACCCTACCCTCCAAGAAAGCTCCTGCTGTCCAACCACTTCCACCCTCTCACCAGCCCTCCACCTGGACACTCGGCCCCTTAGCTGCACCCTCGGCCCTCCCCACCTCTGGGCACCCCCCACGCTCACATGCCCTCTAGCCCTCCTTCCTCTGGAGGTCCGAGGGACCCAGGCAGGAGGCAGGAGAACCCAGGCCGCCTCTCCTCTCCTCCGCGGCCCCTGGCTCCCCAGAACGTTCAGCTCTGGAGACTGAGAGCAAGGCGGGGGGATTACTCCCAGGGCTGCTCCCCCACTGGTCCCCATCCCGAGCCGGGGCTGCTTGCACCCCACAGGACCCGTGCCTCGGCCTTGCCTCTGCTCAGGGTCCCACCTGCATCACGGCACATGCATCTCCATTCCTCGAGGCCTTCAGTCACTCACTGAATAGCTCTGTCTGTCTGTCTGTCCATCCCACACTCAGACCAGCAAAGAATAAGGCTGTTCGTGGGGCACGCCCATGTCTGCTGGTGTGCAGGGAGCTAGCTGGTCGGGGGAGCGGTGCCCACCCCACCCACTGGGAGAGGAGGCCCCATGTCCTCCAGCTCTGGCCTGGCACGCAGGTGGTGGCCTCAGGTGCACGGTTGGCTGCCTCGGCAGGGGAATGCCCTCCCCAGGGAGTGACACCCCGCGGCAGAGCCCGGGCGGCCCATCTGCGCCCCGGCCGCCGCACCTCTCCCGCGCTGCTTTCTTGGCTTCCACGACCGTTTTTCTTCCCTCCTTGTCCCGCTGCCTCAGACTCCCAGCCCTGCCTGAGTCACCTGCGCTCCCACCCAGCCTCTGCGCTCTGGATTGCTGCCAGAACCCGAGACTCATCTAATTTCTATAATTAAGTGTATTCATTTACCTAACGAGCCTGGGAGCACAACAGGTTTGTGAGTCATTGAGGGAGCAGGGTGCACCCGGGCAAGGGCAGCTGAGGGGAAGTGTGAGGACAGCACCCCCTCCGGAGCTGGAGCTGGAGCTGGCACCCAAGCTCCTGGGAGGGCTGGGCCGGGGGGGGGGGGCAGCAGGCGGGGGGGGGGGCCCCCCCTCTGCAGCCTGGCGAGGAGGCGCTCGCCGCAGCCCCAGGCACACGGAGGCCTCAGCCAAGACATTTTCTGTTTCACCTGATGGGAATTAGACCTGACAGTGGAGCCGCGCGCCTGGCAGTTTTTAGAGCCGGATTATGCAACTTTGGAGAGGGAATGACTAAGGTCCATATCTGTCCCTTCCAGGGTGGGCAAAGATAGGACTGGCAGGACAGCACCCAGAGGTGCAGCAGGAGGCCGGGGCGTCTGGAGGCCGCCTGAAGGATGAACAGCGGTCAGATCAGATCATTCCATGAGGTTTGGGTGCTGTGAAAAGCCTGTGCCAGGAGCACCCTCATTTCACTGCCTTCTTCGGCCTGGGGCAGACACAGGAATGTGCCTTCCAGAAAAGTCTGTCCAGGGTGGGTACTGGGATGCCGCAGCCCTGTTGTGGTCCATGGGGCCTGTCTCCTGCTTGCTCTGAGAATGAAAGGTCCCCTTGAGAGATGAGAAAATGCAGGGGCATCCATGTGACCAGCCTTCAGAAGGGGACAGGCCCCCTTGAGTGACAGGAACAGGGGAGCTCTGTGGAGCAGGATGGAGGCTCTAGGAGCCCTGTCACCACGGGGCCTGGGAGCCTAGCTGCTTCTCCTTGGTGGGGACAGACTGAGTCCTGTCCCAGCAGGGCTCCCTGGCACCAGAGTCCTGGCCCTGGTGGGGACGTGATGAGCTAGGTGTCCCGCTGAGCACAGGCCCCACAGCTCTTCTGTCCTTGGGCTTGCCTTCCTGGCTCGGGGAGCTGAGGTGGCTATTTCTGTGGCGGCCCTCAAGTTGTCAGGAGTCCAAGTTTCCACGGCACCCACCTCCTCCTTCCCTCTCTTCCCTCCCACGGGGATGGGCATGCTCATGGCACCCCTCTGGTGGGTGCAGCTGTCCCTGGGCGACATGATTCGGCAGTGCTAGGCTGGGGCCCCTAGTGCCGTGGGAGACCGCGCCCGCCTGTCCCCCCACTGGCTCTCTGGCTTCTGTAAGGGAAACACGGGCCCTAGCTAACAGGACAGCTACCTCTCTGGGCCTCTGGGCCTCCCGGGGCCCTGGGAAGGGGCAAAGTGAGTCCTGGGGTTCACAGAGACCCACGGTACACCAGGCCCTGCCTAGGAAGGCGGCTGCCTACGTGGGCTTCAGCTTATCCAGGCCTTGGGACTCCCTCCTCAGGAGAAGGCTCTTCCACTACAGTCTGAGGGCACAGTTTGCTTTATGTTGCATGTAGACTCGGACCTGTACTCATTACTTTGTCTTCTAGAAGCCTTTCCCGCACAGCGAGGGCTCCCTCCCGGCACAGCAGGGCAGCTGCCCAGATAGGAGTTGTTAACCTTACTGACAACCTTACAGGCCATTTCCCAACCCCCAAGACTTTTGGGAGGAGCTGTGGGCTGAACCTAGAGGAGAAGATGTCTGTTCAGCGTAGGCCCGGGAGTCAAAGGGGAGACCGAGTGTCAGCCCAGGGCTGGGGCTCCGGGAGTCACCACTTGGGCCCTGGGCTGCCCTTTCACAGAGCCTCCTGAGGGAGGAGGGCCTCCTCTGCCCTGGCCAGAGAGCATCACCCCAAAATCCCTGCCCCTACGGCAGCCCCTTGCCTGCCTTCTGTGCCCCCACTGGGAAGGTAGAAGGGGAGGCCCAAGCCACTGACACTCCAGGCTGAGGATGGGGTGCCGAGAAGGGCTCACTGAGTGGCTGGCTTTCTCAATAAGATGCTCTTTCCTGGCTTTGTCTCCTGAGATGGACACATGCCTCCTCCCTGACCTTCCCCTTCAGGACCTACCCTCCAACTGCTCAAATTCTGCTCCAGCCAGATTGAGGAAGGGGGGCTAGGCACCACATGGCAGCGTACTCGGGAACCTTCTTCCCCAGCCCCCCTAGGACAGCAGACTGGCCCCAGGGAGTGAGGGGGGCAGGAGGCTGTGTGGGAGTGGGGAGCCCGAGCTGGACCACAGGCCACGCCAGGATCCAGGCCAGGCTGTGAGGCTGTGGTCCCTCTGTCCACTGCACTGGAGTTGTGAAGACCTAGGGCTAGGGATTTCTGGAACTCATTACCTGAGCAGGTACAGAGATACACTGTAGCATCACCTATGAGTCACTTTGGCCCAGCGCTGGGTAGGCAGCCAGGGGCTGCAGGAGAGGCTCACCCCATCCCCTGACCCACCCCTGCTCTTCCTGGTGTCCTAGCCCTGGGTCCCCATGCCTTCCAGCTCTGCTCCTGGCCTAGCCCTTAGCCCACAGCCCGTGGGTCAGCAGCCAGCTTCCTTCTAACATCTCATTCTTTGTTTCTCCCTTTCTTTTGCTGAACTCCTTGCCCCCCCAGAAGGCAATGTTGAGCTGAAAGCGTGCGTCCCAGTGTCTCACACCTGTGCTCTTTAAACACAGAGACCTGCCACGACGCCCTCTCGCCCAGCTATGCCCAGGCTGAAGTCCTCACCCTCTCTTAAGCGGCACCAACGTGAGAGAGGCAGGCAGACAGACAGAAAGCCAAAGGCTTAGGGAAACTCTGCAACCCTGGCAAGAATCATTCAGAGATCCTTGTTTGCACAGGACTGACGGAAAACCTCCCATGTGACCCTCCGGGCCCAGAGCCATCTGGGTCTGATGTTCTGTTCTGTTGTGCCCTGAAGAGATATATATGCACATATGATATCTATATTCATACATGCTATACTTGTGTGTGTAGTGCACGTGCTATTGGTGGTCTGTCTTCCCTGTGGGGCTCTGTCTCCGAGCCCATGCCCCACCCCAGCCCCCCCCCGCCCTTCTGCTCACTGACGCCTTGTTTCTGCTGAACGCCCACGTGGAATGTCCCAGGGAGAGAGCCTCTGGGGACTGCCAGTTCCCAGCCTGGACTCGCCCTCTTGGGGTTGTTTCCCCGGTGGCCGGTGGTCTGTGGAAGGCCTGCCTGCCCACCCCCCCGCCCCGGGTCACTGCTCCACCAGCCCCACCCCACCCCAGATTGGGGTTCTACCTCCCACCCCACACCCCAGTTCTGGGGGGACTTCTAGGGGCTCCTCTCCTGCAGCGTCTTCCACCTTCCCTGTGTCTTGGACTGAGGGGGTGTTTTGTCTTTTCTTATTTTGGGGTATTCTGTCCTCTTCGTCCATTTGTTTTCAAAGATGCTGCTGGGCAGACGGGCAGGGAAGGGGCCTGTCTGCCCATCCGGCTCAGGGGTCTGAGAAGGGGAAGCCTCGGGCGAGTGGAGACCAGTTACAATACTGTCCTTCCTGGTCGGTGGCCAGAGGCCGCGTGCAATAGCAGAGGCCGGGTGACCCCTTCGACCTTGGCCTCTGCCCCTCCCTCGGGCCTCCTGCCCTGCTGCCCTGCCCCGCCTCGGCCCTCCCTACTGTTGGTCAGTCCTTGTCCACAGCCGTCCCCTGGTGTGTGTCTGGGGCATGCCTAGGCCGGGCCCTGCGCCCTGTCTGCATGCCTCCCCTGTCACACTGTGCTCGAGCCCCAATAAAGACATCTGGAGCGTCCTGCTGCTCCTGCCGCGAGTGACTGCCTCCGCCTCTCCTTTCCGGCTCTGTGTCTGTGGGGACATCCCCGGGCTGCCACCCCGACACCTGAGAGATGCAGCACACTCCTATCCCAGCCTCACAGCACACTCCTATCCCTGCCCCCTCCGGGGATCGTCCATACTGGCAACCGCTGCATGTTTGTGCAGGGCCGGGGCTCCTCCCGGGGCCCAGCCGGCTCTGTATGGGCAGAGCCCTGGGGCTGCCAGGGTAGTGGCAATGCCTGGGTCGCCGCGGATGGAGTCGACAGGGTGCTGGTGGCACCTGCGGGCCCAGTCAGGGATGGGCAGTGACGAGACGGCGGGCCCCTGGGGGGTGGCGAGTGATGGCGACACACGGCCCTCGCTGGGGCTCCCGCTCACCTGGCGGCACGTGTAGGGCGGGCTGCGGGCACACAGCCTACAGGCTCCTCGGGCCCCACGCCCGGCTCCGTGCTCCGCTGCCGCCACCTCGAGGCCGCCAAGCGGTGCCCTCCCCCTGGCCCCCGGGTGCGGGCCTGAGTCGGGTCTGCCATCGGCCAGCGGGGCGCCGAGGGGAGCTCACCTGGCCTCGGGTTCCCTGCCCTAGAAGAGGATCACGAGGGCCCGAGTTGGGGACGGGCCCGGCTGGGCCCCCATCTCTCCTGTGCTTCGCAGCGGCCCCCCGGGAGCGGGGCACGGGTGCCGAGGGTGGGGGGGGGGCAGCGGCCTGGGCCGCGGGGCTTGGAGGCCCTGGAGCCGCGGGCTGAGGCCGGGCGGCGGCCCCACCGTCGGGTAAACACGCCTCCTGCACTCGGGCCGGAAGGCCTCCCAGGGGCCTGGCCGTGGCCGGGCACGAGGCTCTGCGGCCCCAACCGTAGTACGCAGCGCGCCCGCGGCCCAGATGGCCGCTTTTTTGTTTTGTGTTTTTGGAGCTGAGTGTGGAACTGTTTCACCATTTCATGGTCAGGGTCCAGGAACCAGCCCGCAGCCCAGGGGCACCAGGTGCCAGGAGCCCCTTGGGGACCCACGGAGATGCAGCTGGGGTCCCTGGCAACACTCCGGTGACAGACTCCTGGAGGGGGCAGGGGTGGCGAGCAGGGGCAGAGGGTTGGGTGAGAGAACGGGCCACTCCTCTGCCTCAGCTCACAGAAACAGCGGGCGCTGCTGTCGGGGAAGAAAGGCTGTGGCTTCCTCGGAAAGCAGGGGCTGAGCCCCAATTAGAGGACAGGACAATGGTGTCCAAGACCGACTCTGGCAGCCAGACACACTGGCTTCCTAGTTGTGTGACCCGAGGCCAGTTCCTTAAGCCGTTGGACCTTGGTTTCCTTCTCTGTGGAATGGGAGTAAGGGTAGCGCCCACCTCACGGAGCCGTTGGCAGACCTCAGGGAGCCGCGCCCGTGGAGCCCTGGGCACACCGTCCAGCGTGTAATCGTGCCTACAAATCCGGGGGCAGGCCGAGAGCTGTAGAGCAACCAGCCCCATAAGTCACCCCGGTCTGGCTTAGGGCCTCACCTTCCAAGTAAGTGCTATGAATTAGCCTCATTTCATTCTGTCCAGCCCTCCTGTCCTTGTGCGGAGGCAGAGTGGCGGTCATCTTAGCAGACTGACGTGTATTGAGTGCTGGGCGATGCATCCAGTGCTCTCAAAAACACATTCCAAGATTGGTGTGATCATCCTCCTTGTTTCACAGAGAAAACCGCAGCGCAGCCATGAGGGCTCATTTCTCCAAGGTCACAGAGCCCAGGAGCAGAAGAGCCGGGACTCAAACCCAAGCAGTCTGGCTCCGTGAGTCCAAGGCCTCACTGCTTTTTAAACGGCAAAGGGCTTCAAAGTCAGAGCTCTGAGCGTAGGGATTTGTGCTTTTGCTGTGTTTCATTTCATGCATGTCCACTGATTCTGATAGCAAAGGTTTCATTTGCCCCTTTCACAGAGAAGAGAGGATTGAGGAAGTGAGCGATCTGGTGGTGCCTGCCCTGATCCACACACACACACACACACACACACACACACACACACAAACGGGGATGATGGGCCCCGTTAATTAATTAGCATAACACCCAGCTCAGAATTATTGGTTCCTTCCTCTGCAACCCACTGAGTTTTGTTGTCTGAGGCTCAGAAGTGGGTGACCGAGACGGGGTCTGGTCTGGAAACCAAGTTACAGCCGGAGAGCAGGAGTCGCTCAGCCTGGAGAAGAAACGGGATCTCCATCTAAAGTGTTTGATGCGCATCCCAGGGCAAGTGGGTTTAGCTTATTTTCCGATCCCAGGGTGCAGACCTGGGACCAGTAGGTGGAAATATTAGGACAGATCAGGTTCATATAATGATGAACCTGACTTTTTATTTTCCTTACTATTGTGAATTTCACACACGGTATGAAAAGCATCCCAAATCAACAGGGAAGGAAGGCCCTGTCACGCTGTTAGTGCTACGCACCTCCTTGGAGGCGCCACCGTTAACACTGGCGTTGGGTCCTTCCAGGCCTTGGGAAGGAAAAGCTTTCTAACAGACCGGCTAAATAGGAATGGCCACCCTGTGAGTATGAGGTTCCCATCCCTGGACATGTCTGGAGAGACAGCAGGTGGTCACGTGCCAGGGTTTGTGGGAAGAGTTTCTGCTGGGCGTGGAAGGCTGAATTAGAAGACCTCTTCCAGTTTTCACACATTGTTCTTGGGCTGGGTGGGGGGTGGCACATGCAGCTACTTAGAGGTGCAGACCCCCCTGGAGCCCAGGTCATCCTAACAGGACCCAGATAAACTCATTTCCCAGCATGATGTTCCCCAAAGTCCTTTACTGTGGAGCGGAACTCCCTGCTAGACTCCCTGTCTGCGTCTCTCCCGCCAACCATGGTGTACGCCAGGGCAGAGACTGGCATCTGTGGTATATCTGGTCCGACAACTTGGTTGATGCCCTGTGCTTGGGCTGACAATGTGTAGCCAGCACTGCCCCCCCTCCAGCCTCCCGGGGCCCTGCCAGCATCACCATGAGCATCTGCCTTCTTTGCCAGGCTCCAGGGCTTTGTGGGATTGACACAACAGGTGGCACAGGAGCTGGCCCAGACACCTGGGGCTGTGGTCACCATACCTAAGCCCCGAACAGCATGTGTCGCTCTCAGGACCACAAATGCTGCTAGGGACCCTGGGACTTGCTCTCTCCTGGGGAACCTCAGCTTGGGCCTGGCCATAGCTAGCGTCACGGGCTGAGGAGAGGGAGCCAGAGGAGAGTTGGCATGGCTCCAGGTCAGAGGGGTCAGAGGCCTTCTGCTGTTGGTGCTGGAAGCTTCTCCTTTTCTCACAGGGCTGAGGGGCCAGCCTATATCCCTACCCCCACCCTCACTCCCAGGCACCATATTTACCTGTCTTTATGGCTACTCCCTAAGAGTCTCCCCAAACTGCAGGGCTCTGCTTTCTTTGCTGAGTTAGGGCCCCTGCTTCCTAAATCAATTCCTGGTGTGGGGAGAGGGGGTGGCCAGAGGAGGTCCCTTCCTTCTCCCGCTACACTTTCCTAGGTGATCTCATCCACTCCTACAGTCTTTTTTTTAAAAGATTTTATTTATTTATTCATGAGAGACACACACAGAGAGGCAGAGACACAGGCAGAGGGAGAAGCAGGCTCCCTGCGGGGACCCCAATGGGGGTCTCGATCCCAGGACTCCTGGATCATGCCCTGGGCGGAAGGCAGACACTCAACCACTGAGCCACCCAGGGGCCCCTACCCCTACAGTCTTAAACATCTTCCAGGACCTAGCAACAGCCACGTTGGTAGGTCCAGCCCGGAACATTGCTCTCAACTGCATTTGTTCATTCAACAAACAGAGTGAGCTTCTTCTCTACTCCCAGCACTGCTTTCTGTGTTGGGTGTCCATCAGTGAGCAGAGCGTACAGCCCCGCCCCCGCTCCCCACACCTGCTCACCCTGCCCACTCGGCCACTCCCAGGCATCTCCATGCCCCCCTTCACGGCTCTCCCCTCCCTCTTCCACCCCCATCCAGCCCAAGGCTGAGCCAGAAACTGGGATGTTGTGGTTAACCTGTCCCTCTAATACCTTAATTCACTCACTCACTCACCACACGTTAAATCTTTACCAAATGCCCACACCGCATCCCTGGGAGCCAGCAGTGAACCAGGCCAGCAGGACCCCTGCCCTCAGGGAGCTTACATTCCAATGTCAAGGGGGAGAGGGGACAAAAGACCAGTACGTTAAAAATATATGTAATGGCACGTGGGTAGCTCAGTGGTGAGCATCTGCCTTCGGCTCAGGTCATGATTCCGGGGTCCTGGGATCCAGGCACAGGGGACTCCTGCCTCTCCCTCTGCCTGTGTCTCTGCCTCTCTGTTTCTCATGAATAAATAAATAAAATCTTTAAAATATATGTGTGTGTGTGTGTGTGTGTGTGTGTAATGATCCCTCCCCCTCATTCCTACCCATTACAGCCCTGTTCCCAGCTCCCAGGTGCACCTCCATCTCCCCCTCTTCGTCCTGGGCACCCGGCTGCCTTTCCACAAGCCAGGCCTCCCAGCCCCCGCAGCCTGGCCTTCTTAAAACCGACCCCAGACCCTGCACCCCGGCTTAACCCCTCCAAGGCTGGATTCCCACTGCATTTGGAATAAAATCCAAACTCCGTCAAGGTAAGGGGGACCCTCAAGGGCCTGGGCTTGCCAGGCCCCTCCCTGCCTCTGCCCTGTCACCCCCCGCTGGGGGCGGAGAACACAGATGCCCACCTGTGCTGCCTCCTTTGCCGGGCTGACTTCTCTTCCGCCCCCTGGCTTTCACTGTCCCTCCCCTGGTGGCCCCTCCAGCGCCCCGGGTTGCTGGCTCCGGGTGCAGGTGCATTGCACGCTTCGGAGCCCTGGAGGTGTCTCCTGCCCACCCCGAGGTGCCGGGCCCCGCTGGGGCTGGGGCACCGGGATGCTGTGCAGTAAACCACCGCTCAGCTGCACCCCCCACCCCCCCACCCCCCGCTGTCTCAGCTGGCTCCTGCACCTCACTTCTAGGGCATCCCTGGGAGTCCTTGGGGAGGAACGTGAAAGCTCTTCTCTTTACATTATGCATTTCCTGCCGGAGAAGCTGTCAGAATAATGAGGAGCGCTGAAGAGAGAGGGAGGCTGAGAGCTCTCTGCTCTTCCTTCTGGAACTTGGCTTCCACCGGAGGTTTGGGGAACTTGTAACCCCCCCCACCGGGAGCTACCTAGGGGAGCTGATTCACCCTGGCTCCCCTTAGGGCTGCGCTCTGCATCGTGGGTGCTCCCCCCAACCCCGTGACATGCTGGAGCGATGGAAGGCAGTGATGGGAGCAGGAGGGTTGAGGGTGTGCTGAAGAGGGGAAGGACAAGGCTGGCGGAGACAGTGTGGGGTCCAGGAAAGAGGGAAAGAACAGAGTTGCCTGCCTGGCCCTCAAGCCAGTCCTCCTCCCCTGAATGCACTCTTTCTAGAACTATGAGCCTCCTGGTCCAGCCCTGAGAATAGAAGAGACACCTGCTAAATGTTAAGAGATAATTGTTAGGTCTACTAGGCCTCCCGGTGGGACAGTGGGGGTCCTCCAGCTGCGTCCTGAGCCCTCAGCAAACAGGGCCGGCGGGAGGGGGCACTGCAGTGTGGCTCCCCCTGAGGGCACCTCTGCAGGGACCAGGGCCTGGGATTCCTTAACCTGGGGGCAACTCCACTGCTCATATCCCTAGAGACCCCCTTGCCACCTGTCCCCCCCCACCCAGAGTTTCTCACCCTTAGGCCCCAGGTCCAAGGACAACTGCTTCAAACTCAGCATCAGTGATCAAATGTTCAAATCATACCAACAAGGGAAACACACAAAAACAGACTTTTCTCCATGTCCTCAGCCCTTACCCAAGAGGGGCTCAGAGACGGGGTGTCTGCCTGGCCCAGGCCCGGCCAGGTGCCCCTTGGTAAGACCGGGGCTGAGCCCAGGAGGCCCAGAGGCCCAGAGGAGCTGTTCCTGGACTAGCTGTTGCCATAGTGGCCCTCCCTGGGGTGGCGGCTGCCGAGTTGCTATGGAGAGCAGAGTTCTGCCTCCAACGCTGCTATCAGCATGGAGAAGCTGCCCCAGGATCCTGACCCTCCTAGGTCACTAGATGGTCAGCGTGGGGGCCAGTCTGTGCCATCCTCTCTGTGGACTCAGGGTGGGGGGGTGCACAGCACCAAGGAACAGGAATTAGAACCAGCCGCCTTCCCAATACTCCAGCTGCATCCAGCCTCATGCCTCAGGACCGCCTCCTCCCCTGAGGGGACTCACTGTTTGTCCTCCTGGCAGATCGATTAGGGACTTCATTTCTCTCAGGACACCCCTAGAGGTGGCAACCAGCTCCCGGGGAGCCTGGGGGGTGGGATGATGAGGGCAGGGGTGTGTGTAAGAAGGCTCCAGTGGTACCATTCTCCCTCTGGACTTAAGTGTGCTGGACTGTGACAAGCTAATTTCCCTGGGCAGAACTAGAAAACTGGTTTCTAGAATCATCCATCTCTTCCTGAGTTTTTCTCTACCCTTACTAAATGCTACCCCTTTCCTGCCTCCCAAACATCCACACATTTCCAGGGTCCTTCTGTACTCTTCACCCTCTTTTCATGGTCTAATCTATGCATTGAAAAGCATCTTGTACCAGCCATCCACACTCTAGTATAAATTAGTGTCCACACATAGTTTATTTCCCAAGACACAGGATTGCTAGACCTCCTCTTAACTTATGGAGTAAGACCCTCGTTCTCTGTTATAGGAAGTCCTGACACCAGAGGGGAGTAGGGCTTGGCAGGCCTGACTTCCTCAACAGAAAGCACTAGGAAGCCTTTTCCAGAAATTCTTGCTAGGGCCATTCACTGTGGGATGACAGGATGAAGGCAGTGTCCAGCTTGACGCAGGGCCCTGGGATGGGAATGCTCATGAGGTGACCCGCTGGCGTGGCCACTTCCCTCTTGGTGACTCAGAAGCAGTGATGCCCCTGTACTACCTTCTCAAGGCAGTGAGATGTCGGAGAGGAGCCTGCCAGGTGCCCTGCACCCCCTGCTTTCCCCCAAGTCTTATCTACACGCACCTGCTGGCTACTGGGAATAGGAGCCCAAGGGAGGGACCTCATTTCCCAGGGCCCTGGAGGGGAGGCAGAGAGCGGGGTCCTGCAGGACCAGGAGCCAGGGGCAGGGGCTGCGGGCAGGGGTGGGGGTGGGGGGGAGGCCGCTGGAGGGTGGAGGAGTGGGAGGGGAAGTGGGCAGGTGAGAAACTGCGAGGAGGGTAGGAGGGGAGGCGGGGAAGAGGGGAGGCGGGGAGGAGGGGGCGAGGGAGGGACCCATTCCCGGCTGTGGGACCTAAAATGAACTCAACAGGCTGGAAATAGAACAGCCGGGCAAGCCCACAACACTGTCTGGGTGTCTGCTGAGCAAGCACGTGAATGAACAGAACTGGGGGAGCAGTTCGAGGAGGAAATAGATCATTTCGTCTCAGAGGTAGGTCAGAACAGGAGGCGTTTACCCAGCCCGCCCAGATTACTCGGATCCCTTTTCTGAGGGTGTTTCCTTTACGTAAGCATTATTTTTAACGAGGCCGCCTCGGTGGGTGGGTGGCTGGGTGAGCTTGGTGCCACCCACCCTTGGCAAGTGGAAGGTCTAAGTTGCTCCGCGACCAAGACCACCCTGGGTTCTGTTGTAACGATGGACTCGGTGGACTCGTCTGGCTTCCGGGGAGAGATCTTAATCCCCTTTCCAAATGGGGGCTTAGGACTGCGAACTGTGTCACAGGAATACCGCTTCCCTTGTTAGGACAAAACCCAGCTCCAGACGGCGAGGGACTGGCCTGTGGGCCCCGCCTGCCTGGCACCTCACCCTGTGCCAGCACACCAGCCCGGGAGCTGCACTGCCACAGGACTCTTGCCCAGGCCTGGGGGGCCCCCACCTCTCCACTCCCCACCCTGCCTGCCCTTCCCCAGAGCGCAGGGCCCGCCTTCCTCCTCCCTTCCAAACACCACCCCCCCCCCTTTCCCACTGAGGCTCCTAGGAAGACTCCTGGGTTGCAAAGAGTTGTCCGTGTGTTATGTTCTACAGGCAGGGTTCAGAGCTTATCCCCCAGGGAGTTTGTAGCCCCCCCCCTCCCCCGCCCAATACGAGGAGCCATAGGTCTGGAAGTTAGAGGTGGGGCCGGCACAGACTACTGAAAATAGCTGGAGCCAGGTGGCCCCTGGGGGCTCCTTTTAGCCTGGCTGAGGAATCCACCTCACTGTGGGGCTTTTGCTCCCTCATGGATTTCTCTAGAATTCAGACCAGCTCTCCTTGGGACTGAATGTGGACAGGAACCAACGGGGCCAGAGCTCTAGCCTTGCATTTACCCCTGGCTATGCTGTCTCTGGCAACTTGCTTGCTGAGCTGCACATCTGTAAAGCTGAGGATGATACTGCTCACCTTAGCAGATTCTCCCAAGGCTCCAATAAGATCCATGTCCCTCCTGCTTAGCCTAGTACCTGACACTTCAGAAAGCTTAACCTCCTTCCTTCCCCTCTCTCTTCCTTCCTAGGTGACCACTAAGGAACCTTTCTAAATTAAGCAGGTAGGTTCACTAAAGGATCTTTGGGGAGACCTAAATCGGAGAGAAAGAATATAGGCCATTCTACGGCCCCTCCACGAGGCCCCGGGGCCGGGGCTCAGCTCTGGTGGGAGGTGGAAGAGATGAGGTCTCAGTAAGCAGAAGGCCTCCACTGTGGCAGCGAGGCAACCAGACCCGTGCCTGATATCTGGAACACAGCTGGCTCGCAGACTGGACTTGGGCATTAATCCGGTATTCGACATTTTGTACAGGTGGTCTCTAACCACGAAGCTGGGAGCCAGCAGGCGTGGGTCCATTCCCCGAGCTCTGACTCAGTTTCCTCTGCTGCTCTGGGGCTTCAGCTTTCATCAGAAGGCATTCACACGAAGGCCCTGTCGGTGATCAGTTCATGGCAAAAAGCAAGGGCAAGTCTTATCTCCAAGGAGATTAGACTAGTGTTTTCCCGTTTCGCCTGGGTGGTTAGTCCTGGCATGGTGATCATAGAATCCCATGTGGAAATGGGACCCTAGAGTCCACTTCCTTCCCAGGCTGGACACTTAGAAACACATCGGCTGTGAGGAAGCTGATGGAAGACCCCTTGACCCCACCTCCTCTGCACACATGATCAGGAGAGACACTTCTTACAGAGCCATCCTGAAATCTCTCCTTCCCTACACTGCCTCTCGCCTTCCTTTGGACTATCTAGGCTCTTGGCCTAAAGTGCCTTGGTCTGTGCATTTCAGGCAGTGCAAGAAGCAAAACAGGTTAGCTTTTTCTCTTCTCTGTCATTGATGGGCTGGGGGACTGAGGAGGGTATTTCTGAAAATTCAGGGGTTCCTCTTGGTCCCTGTACCAGCATCTTTGAGAATGCCCATAGAGCACCCTGAGCTTCTCAGACGTAAAGGGCAAGAGAAACCAAAGCCCTCCAGATCATGGGGATTGAGGCGCCCAGGTGGCTCAGTGAGTTGAGTGTCCAACTCTTGATTTTAGCTCAGCTCATGATCTTGGGGTCGTGGGATCGGCCCTTCCGGCTCTGCGCTCAACGGGGAGTCTGCTTGAGATTCTTTCTCTCTGCCCCTGCCTGTGCTCTCTCTCTGTCTCTGTCTTTCTCTCTCAAATAAATAAATCTAAAACAAAAACAAAATCCCAACAACGCAGCCCAAGCCTGTGCCCTTGCTTGCCTCATTTGGCCAGTAGCTGAGTTAATCCCAAACTGAGATTCCTTTTACTTTGTGCTCACCTGACCCCCAAAGGCTGCCAGGGTATCAGCTACCAAGTCAACAATCCGTAAGAGCCATCTGCAGCCCTTCTCAGATCCCAGAAGGAATCTCAACTCTGTCCTGACCTCAGAAGCCACCTCGGCCCCTTTGTCAGTGCTTTCTTCACACTGGATCTGGGCATCGCATCTGTAATTTGATGCCTAGGAAATATTTTTAGCTACCAACCTTGACGCAGACTTCATCCCTATTCACCACAGGAGTAAGGAGAGGGGAAAGAATTGGAAGGTTCCAGAACACAGCTGCTTCCTACAAGACAAGTCTATGTCTCTCCATTTCTGGAAACCCTTCTAGGGTTCCCTGTTGGATAAAGGTGTGATGCCCAAGACCACCTGGCCCATCAGGGGATCCCACTGCAAGACATTTATCAGATTTGTCTCTAACTTACAAAGACATTTATCTTGGGGTGCCTTCCTTTTAAATGCAGTTTCTTCAAGGCTCTTTGAACTACCATTAGCATCTTATTGGTTCCCTCATGAATTAATGAGTTCCACAAAATCTTTGACACAAATTTCATTCTCTACCTGTAGGAGACTCGTGCTTTTAATTTTTTAGAAATTATACTTAGATCTCGATCTCTTGTCCAGCTTAAGGCATAGGCTCAATTATTAACATACCTGATAGTTAGTAGGAGCTCAAGAAATGTTTGTTGAATGAGTAAAAAGCACTCGCTTGGAACCTTATGTTTGAACTGCCAACCACACTTTGTAGTGGGATCCCTATCTGCCAGATAACTGGGGGTGGTGGTGGGGGATGTAGGGAAGATGAGAGCCCTAAACTATTTGGGTGGTCCCCATGAAGTTCCCCTGATTTGGGGGGCACTTGGTCCCAAGAGGATAGTAGCCAAAGCAAATCCCTTTGGTCAGCTCATGGGGAGGTCCTCCTCGCTGGGGCTGCCGCAAGTAGGGTACCTGGATAGGTTTCCCTTCCCTTGCTGCCCATGGCCTGGGCTCTTACCAACCTCAGCATTGTGAAGATCCCACTAGACAACCCTGACTGTCCCTAAGGTCTTGGACACAGAGGCACTTTTGTGTCGGAGGTCAGTAAGCAGCATTAGCCTGAGGAGCCAGTATCCTGGGATCCCTGGCAAAGTCCCCCGGTCCTGAGTCCAGACAGATAATTGCAAACCATGTCTTTCCCCCTTTACCATCCTTACCATCTCCACCATGGGGGGTGGCCAGCTGGCAGGAGGGGTAGATGGTGACATGAATTCCTTGAGGGCAGAAGCTTGTCTGTCATTTGTAGGCCTGGCATCTGCCAAGCACTTTCCCTGCTCCTGGTGGACATTCGATGAATGCTCACCACCTCCCCGCCCTCGGCCTGACTCCAGCCTGCAGCCAGCTTCCTTCCAGTGTGTCTGATATACAAGCCCTTCGGCCTCGGCCTTGACAGAATATGGATTAATCAATCCTCCCCTCTGGGAGTCTGGGCAGGATCCACTGATAATTAGGCATCAAGCTCAGGGCATGGTGACCTGTGCAACAGCACGCTTGGTGTTGTTCACTTCCCTTACAAAGAAATGAGAAGTTTGTAGAGGCTCTGCCGCTGGAGAAAGAGAACAAAAGCAACTTTTTTTTTTTTTTTTTTGTAATAGGATCTACATAACCAAATTTACTCTTTTTAAGTACATTCATGTTGTCGAACCATCCATCACCACCATCTATCTCCAGAACTTTCCCATCATCCCAACCTGAAACTCTGTGCCCATGAAACAATCGCCCATTCTCCTTCTCCTCCCAGCCCCGGACAACCACCATTCTACCGTCTGTCTCTATGAATTTGATTACTCTACGTACCTCAGATAAGTGGAATCCTGCGGTAATTGTCCTTTGGTAATTGGCTTAGCATAATGTCCACTGTGTGTGTGTGTGTGTGTGTGTGTGTGTGTGTATCACATTTTATTTATCCATTCATCCATTAATGAGTACTTGGGTTGTTTCCACCTTTTGACTATTGTGAATAATGGATGTACAGGTATTTCTTTGAGATCCTACTTCCAGTACTTCTGGGTATATGTCCAGAAGTGGAATTGCTAGATCATATGGTATTGCTTGCTTAAATTTTTGAGGTAAAAGCAACATTTCTGAGCATCTGTGTGGTACCAGCTCTGAACCAGACCTTTTCTTTTTTTTTTTTTTTTTCCTTTTTAAAATTTATTTGACAGAGACAGAGAGAGGGAGCATGAGCAGAGAGAGGGAGAAGCAGACTCCCTGCTGGGCTGGATCCCAGGACCCTGAGATCATGACCTGAGCCAAAGGCAGACACTTAACTGAGCCACCCAGATATCCTTAGACCTATTCTGTATGACATTTCATTTAATCCACACAACTACCCTACAAGGTGAAGGTTATTGTGCCCAGTTTACAAAACGTGAAGATTCCAGAAACTAAAGGACACTCAAAGTTATAGATAGTGACAGTCAAATCTTGAACCCAGGTCAACTTGATTCCAAGGCCACACTCTTCCCAGGTGGCCAGTGAAGAAAACCAATAGAGTCGTCAAAAGGAGGGGCCGCACTTTAAAGCTGTTGAGAGCTAACACTTTCTTTAATTAACAGTTAGCATTACGATGAGTCTAGCAGGACTCATAGAAGAATGGGTCATCACTCCCTCTTTCCTCAGGTCGAATGAAACACTGGCTTCCAGACGGTTCCCAGACAAAGCTCCTCTCTCCCTCCTACTCCTCTTCCTCTCACATCACCAGGCCTCCCTTATTCACTGGCTCAAGCCCACACGACTCAGCTCCAGCCTCATCTCCACCCAGAAATCTTCCCAGCTACAACCCCAGAAGGGGTCCCTCCTACTAACTTCCCCGGACTCCCTTCTGTCGACTAGGCTCCCTGCCCTTTGTGTTACTGATTTATGTACAAACTCCCTCCTGGCCAAAAGCTCTCCAGGGCACAGCGCACATGGTCCTTTTGCATAACTTGAACCTACTGGTGCCCTCTGCGCTCTGTTAACGGTTTGAATCAATGAATCAATGAGTGACTCACTCAATCAATGGCGGTAGGGAAGACAGGCATGAAGAGAGAGAAAACCAGAATTATCCTCTTCTACTTCACTATTTGTGTAAGACAGGCTGTGAGTGGCTCAGAATAATTTGTGTGCCATATTTGGCACCACTGCGCAAGCCTGAGCCATTTTGGGGTTGGAAACTCCCAGGAAAAGAGATGGAATTATCCTCTTGGAGAAATATGCCCGTGTGGCTGGCCCAAGGCAGGGGAGGAGGAGTTTTCAATGTTGGTAGAGATTTCATGTCCTGAGGAAAACCAAATCCCAAGGGGATGCCCTGTTTGTGACATCTTAGCACGATTACTCATTCATTCCTTCATTCACACAACCTTGCCCGATGACTAGACCCATACCTGCTCTAAGCCAGGCACCCACCTCAGCACCTGAGGGACAAGAGGCAAATGAGATCTGCTCGTGCTGTGCTTGCTTCAGCAGCACATATACTAAGATCTGCTTGTGCGGTGCTGTGTGCTCAGACCCAGCCGGTGGGCCAGGAGAGGCCCTGCCACCAGGAGAGGACTGGGAGGCTCAGCCAAGCCCACAGGTGGGAAACAGGTGGCTGCTTCTGGAGCCAAATCTGTGCATTGCTGGGAAGCATGGTTTCACCTGGAGGCTCTGCTAACTCTCCAGCCTTTGACGTCAGGGCTGGTGGATGAGTGCCATGCAGGGGAGCAGGGGCAGGAACAGGTGACCAAGAAACAGCCAGGTACCCAGGGTGGCAGCTGCTCATACCCAGAGCGGA
Source organism: Canis aureus (assembly GCF_053574225.1). NCBI lineage: Eukaryota > Metazoa > Chordata > Mammalia > Carnivora > Canidae > Canis > Canis aureus. The sequence continues at coordinate 35,907,343 of NC_135618.1, forward strand.
GTGGGGAGTGCCAGCAAGTGGGGGAGCTCCCGGCCAGAGTCCCCGCAGGACCTCCATATCAGGCGCCGTGGGGTCACTCCCCGCCCCTGCATACTAGACCAGCTTGGCTCAGGGAGCCGGCTCTTTAGAGGGCTTTAAGCTCCACAGTCCATGAACACGAAAGTGTGTAGCAGAGAGAGGGACAGGACTTGAATTCGACTCTAAGACTAGAGTTTGAGATTATTTGCCTAAGAGAGAAGGAAGCATTTAAGTGACTTGGTTGTTCACAATTATTTGGAAGGTATTAGGATGAGCACATTAACCCAAATGGTCTGCACGTCAAACCAAGGGGATGAGCAGAGCAGGGCACCATCCCGTTGTGTAGGCAAAGAAAACAAGATCTAACACTAGTGTTTCTGTCCTTGGTCCAGGGTTCTTGCTCATCCAGGCTGCCTCTCCTGACTCCACAGGCCCAAGGGGGCTTCCGCATGAGGGGGACTGAGATGGAGCCTGTGATGGGGAGCTGTCTGGCAGCTCCAGGCAGTGACCTCAGGACTGGCCAAGGAAGCAGCGCCTAGGGAGCGCCCGGCAGGGAGGGAGGGGGCAGCTCCTCCCCCCTCCCCCGGCCCAGGCCTGTGCAGCCTGCGGTACCCGGGTACCCCGCCACTCTGCCCAGCGAGCAGGCCCCAGTGGCCCTGGCAGCCTGAGTGCCTTCCTTACCAGGCCTTGTCAGGGATGTCTTGGGGAATTCAGAGGCTCCGCCTGGGGCGGGCAGGGTGGGGAGGGGGATGACCAGGTTCTGTCTGTGACTATGTGCCTGCAAGAAAACAAAAATCCACTAAAATGATTTTTTTTCCTTCCTACAAAGGAAGGAGGTTCACAGCTTGTTCCTTGGCTGCCAGAGGAGAGCGCCCTCTGAATTCCTTCCCTGTCTTGGCTATAAAGCTGTTAAGCTGCTCATTTGAGTTCAGGGGCCGAAAGCCTGCCCCACAGAGCTGTGGCTGGCCTGCTTAACTCTAGTGGCTCAAACCTGGCAGGGGCACGGCGGGGGCGGGGGTCGGGGGATGGGGTTTGCTCTCTGCTCGGCTCTCCCTTGCGTGGAACACTCAGACAAGCTCTCCCTCGGTTCCAGGGAAGAGGGCTGATGGCTCAGCTCAAACCCTTCCTCTCTGCTCAAATAACTTCCCAATGCCCCACCTCCCTGGAGTGGATCTAGCACATTCTCCCATTCACTTGGCACTTACCTTGGGCCAAACGGTTTGCATACCCGAGCTCTTTCAGCCCACCCACCCCCACCCCACCCCGTGGAGGAGGTATAATCCACAAGCTAAAGATGAGAAATCTGAGACTCAGAGAAGTTAACCTGTTTGGGTCAGTTGTAAATTCGGGCTCGGATCTAATATAATCCTCACGCTGGCCATTTCACGTTAAGTGCTGTTATCGGGTTTTCATAGGCGAAGACACTGAGACTCACAAGGCTACTTAAGCATATCTGGGGCAAACAGCTGCTAAGAGGCCCCTGGAATTGGAGCCCGAAGCCCAGCCTGTGTTTGCAATCTTCTCTCCCTACTGGGTGGGTTGTCTTCCATCCTGCCATCCATCGCTGGGCCTCCAGACCTCTGCTGCTAAGTGTCCCCTACCCGTCAGCACCCTTCTTCCCCACCCAGCCAGCTCTCGGAAGCCAGCTCTGAGTATCTCCACTGTCCATCTGTGCCGTCTGGCTTGAAATAGGCTTCCTCCACTAGGTCTCCCGGACCCTTGGGGCCCTGCCCCCCATCACTCCTTCCCCATCTCCGAGCACATTACCACATGACCCAGAAGAGCACTGATGGTGCTCTTGGCCTGTCTCACATGTGTCGGCTTTGTTCCTGCCTCCTTGTGCCCTTTCCTAAAGGACAACAGCCAGCAGCCTGGGATGTCACATCCTTCCCGGGCCGGAGACATCAACTCCAGATTACCCGAACTTCCTCAGGCTGGAGGGCACCGTTTCGGTATCTGCTGCATCATCTAGCCCAGTCCCAACCACAAAGTCGGTGTGGAATAAATCCACACGTTTGTAAGTCATTGTTCAAAGCATTTGAATACCCATGATTTGGACGAGTCTTCCTGGAAACCTTGTTGGGGTTGGGGGGGGCAGGTATGCAGATTCAGAGGGGCTCACCACAGCAAAGGTGACCAGTTGGTTGCTAAGAAGACTGGGACCAGGACCCAGGTTTTCCGATCCCGTGGCAGGGCTCTTTCCTCAACCCAGGCCAAAGACTGTTTCATGGAACTGCATCCCTTCCCCGATCTGCTAATTTTCTCCACCGTTTCCTCCTCCACAGAGCCGCGAAAAAGACCTGCTGGGGTTCCCTTTGTTGAAGGGGACTTTTATTTTTTTTTTTAAGATTTTGTTTATTAATTTATTCGTGAGAGAGGCAGAGACCCAGGCAGAAGGAGAAGCAGGCTCCCTGCAGGGAGCCCGATGCAGGACTCGATCCCAGGACCCCTTAGGTCATGGCCTGAGCCAAAGGCAGACGCTCAAGCGCTGACCCCCCCCAGGTGACCCGTTGAAGGGGCCTTCAGAGGGCCTCTGAGGACAGCCTGAGGCAGAGGGTAGGGGTGGTAAGAGGCATCTCAGGGGAAGCCCTGAATGAGACTGGCACCCGGCAGAGAGGACCGTCCCGGTGCCCCCCAAAGGGTTTGGACAGGGTTTTAGGTCTGCAGAGGGCCTGCTCCACCCCAAGGCCCTGCAGGGCAACACCAACCAGTAGGGGCCGTGGTCAGGTACAGACCAGTCTCCAGGTAGCCACAGGCTCCTTTCTCCAGGCCCGAGGGGAAGGGGAGCACTAGAGACGGGCTGCTGCCTCGGGCGAAGGAGGACATCATCTGGGCGGCGGAGGGGGTCAGGCTTTGTTGTGCCCCAGGCGCAGGAGGGCACCAGAAGCGCGCCAGCCTCCCTCAGAGGGTGCCCCCATCGGGCAGATCTGCAGCTGCTTTGCCAAAAGGGAGAAGCGGGTCGTGTGGAGCAGTCCTCATTCTCACCCAGCCCGACGGGCCGCAGGATGTGGGGCGCTTCCAGGAGTGCAGCCCCTTGCCCCCCAAGTGAACCAGCCGGCCACGGGATCTGGGCCCGAGGCTCGGGAAGGCAGGCAGGGTCAGGGCAGCAGCCAGCAGCCCGGCAGGCAGCACCTCCTTCGTGGCTACTCCAGTGTCTGCACAGCACCTGCAGCGTGGCCCCGCCTCTCTGGCTGGGGGCTCGTTGCCTCAGGGATGAGGCCAGGGTTGGGGGGCCCGGCTGTGTGGCCCCGGCTCCCGGTGTTTGCTCCAACTACGCAGCTTCCTGCTCTGGGAAATGCAGGATTAATTGAAGGACACGTGCAGCGATTATGAAAAGTGGGAGGTGGGGGGCGGGTACTGTCTGCAGGTGCTGCCGGGAGACCAGGAAGTGATGCACCCCGTCACTTTATGCTGAGCTGCCTCAACAGGTGTCAGTGGAGCTGTCACTGCACCCCGAGTACAGCACCTCGCAGCCCGAGCGCGCACTTGGTGGGGCTGGCTGAGCCCCTGGGGGCCCACGGGGAAGCAGGTTTGCAGAGCAAGGCCACCCAGCTCCAGCCCATCGTGGCCAACCCCATGTTAGCTCACCACCCACTTTGTGCCGCAGACACTGCAAGGTTACGAGTAGGAAAGCTTGGAACAGGGAAGCTCACTGCACAGCAGAGAAGACATCCAGGAATACGCGTGGTACGTTTGCATTTTCAGATAAAATCCCGTTTCCAGCATCCTGTGAACTCTGGTGAGAGGGGGGAACATGTGCACTCTCTTGCTCACACCTGTGATCCCAGTGCCCGGCACAAAATCTGGAACACAGTAGAGGCTTAATACGTGTTTGTCAAACGAGCAAGTAGACAAATCCCGGGTGGCGAGTTGACCGGCAGGTTCACTGGTGCACGGCAGGGAACGCGTGCTCCCCGCCGGCTGCCCCCACCCCCCGAACCCCTCGGCTTCCTCTCAGGAGACCCCCCTCACGTCTCTCCCTTCTCTCCTGCAGGCCCCTCCTGACCTGCACTCTGCGGTTTTGCATTCAGTGCCCCGTTCCCGTGGCCCTTGAGCCCAGATTGCTTAAGAGAGCTAACAGCAGCCGGCCAGAGTCCGCGCAGATGCGTTTTGACGTGCTTGGCCTGGCTGGAGGGCCCTAGACCGAACCCGATGTATTTTTAGCTCCTTGGGTATCTGGAAAAGTATTGAGATGCAGTTGTGGTCACAGACACCGGGCAAATCAGTATTCTGCCGCTGGCCTCCCCACACCAGCAGTTTCCGTTCAGTGTCTCCAAAGCAAGGGTTGCCATGGAGATGGAGTGCCAGGGCAACGGAACTTCCTGTCGGGAGAGGGAGACAGCGGCACAGGTGGAGCTCCGGGCCGTGGGAGCCCAGGAGCTCCTTGGATGGCCACGGCACGTCTCCTGAAGGCAGACGATGGCAGGAGTCCCCGGCGTCCCGGGAAGGAGGTCAGTCGGGAGATGGAGGATGCCGTTTCTGGAACTTCATTCAGGGAGGGACTGATTCTATTTCTTCCTCACAGGTGGCGGGGACTGCTTTGGTTCTCCCTCTGTCCCCTTGCCCAGGGACTGCGGCCATCTAAGGAAGCAGCCTGGAAGCTGGTTGGGGAGGAAGGTGGCAGCGCCGTCCTGAGTACAGGTCGGTCCTGGTGCGTACCTGGACCCCAAGCTCCGTGAGCGGCGGGCGGAGGCCAGGTCCGCCCACCCTGGGGGCATTGGAGTTACGGTCATAACCCCCTCTTGGGATGGCGCTGCGCAGGCTTTTGTCCTTGCTGTTGTCTGCGAGGCTGCCCAGACAGGTGGCCTGGTCCCCACCTTCCCCGTTTACTCACTAAACGTTTCGGCGGGCCTGAGAAGTTAGGCCACGAGGCTAAAGGCCCCGCCTACCGCGGCCGAATCAGCAAGGTGTGAGGCCCAAGGGCAGCAGGTCTGTCGGTCCGTAGATCGGAGGGCCCAGAGCCCGAGGAAGCTCTGAAGAGCACGTACCTGAGCCTCACATCTCAGACAAAATAGATTGAGGCCCAGAGAGAGCAGGAGCCAGGCCACTCGGGGAGTTGGTGACAAAACAGGACCAGGATTCTTCTGCCCACACTTCTCACCACCCAGGGCTCCTTCCAGAGAAATGTGCCGCCCTGAACTTTTACTGGCTGCTCACTCCATGTCGGGGACTGGATCCGCTACGAATTCCTTTTAGTTGTTGTTGACAGAGACCTGAGCACAGCGACTTAAGCGAACGAGGAGCTCATTCTCTCATAAAAGATGTCCGGGCCAAGCATTACAGGGCTGTTGACAGTTGGGCAAAGTCGTCAGCGGTGCCGGTTCCCTGGTTTTCTGAGTCCCTGCCTTCAGCACAGAGGCTTGATTCTAACTGCCCAGGATGGCTGCTGGGGTTCCGGCCATCACAGCTCCATTCCAGGCAGAAAAGGAGGAAGAGAACAGAACAAAAGGGCCTGGGTGCCTTCTCTGCCTGCCCCTGCCCCGCCTCCTTCGGGGTCTTCCTGAAAGCCCATCTAAGGTCCATGTAGAGCCCATTGGCACTGCTAATTGCAAGAAATATTGAGAAATGTCATCTTTCGCCTGGGCACACTGCTACCCTAAATACAATTGGGATTGCGGTGGGAATGAAGAGCAGGAGAATGATACTTCTAAATGTTCCGCAGTGTGTATATATTTATTAGAAAATGAGGGGGCAAACTCCAAAAACTACCCATCCGACCACCTGTTCATCCACACAGGTGTGGTTGCCTTGCTCAGGGTCCTCTGCGATAGGCTACTTCCATGAGGTGGCACAAAGATTCTTAAGGCAGGGTTTAAACAAACTTAAGATCACTGCAGTTCAGTTTGAACAAAATCCCCAGACCCTGTGGATTCACCCTTGGAAGAGGCTTGGAGTGGGAGTGGCAAATCCACCAGGAGCTGTAGAGATCACGGCCTCACACAGACTCAGCCGCCAGCCCCGGGCCTGCCCGCCGCCAGCCCCGAGCCCAGCCCACCTGGGAAGGCCTCCACTTGCCTGAATCCCGCGCCCTCCGGGGCTGCCGGGCCACCCGCCCACTGGAGTCACGCTGAGCCACCGGCTGGGCGCTGGGTTCGCCAGGAAGCCTCGGCCTTTGTGCAGCCTCAGCTCACACCCGGCTCTGGTTACCTATGAATGGGAGCCGCTCTCCTCAAAGGGCCATTCTCTTCAGGTAGCTGGTCTCCTCAGATGGCCGTTTTCCTCAGGTGGCCGTTCTCCTCAGGTGGCCGATCTCCTCAGGTAGCCGTTCTCCTCAGGTGGCCGTTCTCCTCAGGAGGCCGTTCTCCGCAGGTGGCCGTTCTCTTCAGGTAGCCGGTCTCCTCAGATGGCCATTCTCCTCAGGCGGCCGTTCTCCTCAGGTGGCCGTTCTCCTCAGGTTGCCGTTCTCCTCAGGTTGCCGTCCTCCTCAGGTGGCCGATCTCCTCAGGTAGCCGTTCTCCTCAGGTGGCCGTTCTCCTCAGGAGGCCGTTCTCCGCAGGTGGCCGTTCTCTTCAGGTAGCCGGTCTCCTCAGATGGCCATTCTCCTCAGGCGGCCGTTCTCCTCAGGTGGCCATTCTCTTCAGGTGGCCGTTCTCCTCAGGTGGCCGTTCTCCTCAGGCAGCCGTTCTCCTCAGGAGGCCGTTCTCCGCAGGTGGCCGTTCTCTTCAGGTAGCCGGTCTCTTCAGGTGGCTGTTCTCCTCAGGCGGCCGATCTCCTCAGGCCGCCAGTCTCCTCAGGCGGCCGTTCTCCTCAGGCAGCCGGTCTCCTCAGGTAGCCGTTCTCCTCAGGTGGCTGTTCTCCTCAGGTAGCCGGTCTCCTCAGGTAGCCGTTCTCCTCAGGTGGCCGTTCACTTCAGGTAGCTGGTCTCCTCAGGTAGCTGTTCTCTTCAGGTAGCCGGTCTCCTCAGGTAGCTGGTCTCCTCAGGTGGCCATTCTCTTCAGGTAGCCGGTCTCCTCAGGTGGCCGTTCTCCTCAGGTGGCCATTCTCTTCAGGTGGCTGTTCACTTCAGGTAGCCAGTCTCCTCAGGTGGCCATTCTCTTCAGGTAGCCGGTCTCCTCAGGTGGCTGTTCTTCTCAGGTGGCCATTCTCCGCAGGTGGCCATTCTCTTCAGGTAGCTGGTCTCCTCAGGTGGCCGTTCTCCTCAGGTGGCCATTCTCCTCGGGTGGCTGTTCACTTCAGGTAGCCGGTCTCTTCAGGTGGCTGTTCTCCTCAGGTGACAATTCTCCTCAGGTGGCCATTCTCCTCAGGTGGCCGTTCTCCGTAGGTGGCCGTCTCCTCAGGTGGCCATTTTCTTCAGGTGGCCGGTCTCTTCAGGTGGCTGTTCTCTTCAGGTAGCTGGTCTCCTCAGGTGGCCGTTCTCTTCAGGTAGCTGGTCGCCTCGGGTGGCCATTCTCTTCAGGTAGCTGGTCTCCTCAGGTAGCCAGTCTCTTCAGGTGGCCGTTCTCTTCAGGTAGCTGGTCTCCTCAGATGGCCGTTCTCTTCGGGTAGCTGGTCTCCTCAGGTGGCTGTTCTCCTCATGTAGCTGTTCTCTTCAGGTAGCCAGTCTCCTCCGGTAGCTGGTCTCCTCAGGTGGCCGTTCTCTTCAGGTGGCCGTTCTCCTCAGGTGGCCGTTCTCCTATGGTGGCCATTCTCTTCAGGTAGCTGGTCTCCTCAGGTGGCCGTTTCTCTTCAGGTAGCCGGTCTCTTCAGGTGGCTGTTCTCTTCAGGTAGCTGGTCTCCTCAGATGGCCATTCTCTTCAGGTAGCTGGTCTCCTCAGGTGGCTGTTCTCCTCAGGTGGCCGTTCTCTTCAGGTAGCTGGTGTTCTCAGGTGGCCATTCTCCTCAGGTGGCTGTTCTCTTCAGGTAGGCGGTCTCCTCAGGTAGCTGGTCTCCTCAGGTGGCCGTTCTTCTCAGGTGGCCGTTCTCCTCAGGTAGCTGGTCTCCTCAGGTGGCCATTCTCCTCAGGTGGCTGTTCTCTTCAGGTAGCCAGTCTCCTCAGGTAGCTGGTCTCCTCAGGTGGCCGTTCTCTTCAGGGGGCCATTCTCTTCAGGTAGCTGGTCTCCTTAGGTGGCCGTTCTCCTCAGGTGGCCCGTTCTCTTCAGGTAGCTGGTCTCCTCAGGTGGCCGTTCTCCTCAGGTGGCCGTTCTCTTCAGGTAGCCGGTCTCTTCAGGTGGCTGTTCTCTTCGGGTAGCTCAGGTGGCCGTAAGACAGGTCAGGACTCAGAGGATACCCATAGGAAAGTGAAGCCTGTGCCTGGAGGCCTGACTGCCGGCGCCCCGTTGGAACACCTCAAGAGGGGGCAGGCCAAAGGGGCTCCGCAGGGACCTGCCGCTCCACTCAGTGTGGTGCTTCTCCATGATATTTGTACATAACACATTGTCCCAGGCACGATGAAAGGTTTTTGAGAGGGGGACAGTGAGAAAGCAAGAATCAGTCTATTCAACATGAAACTGGGTGGCTGACTGATGACAGTGCCCAGACGCTCCTAGTGTATGCAGCACCCGCTCACCCCTTAATCTTTGCTCACCGAACGCCAGTTTTATTTGGGAGCAGTAACACGCTCAGTTGCAGTATCTGGCCTCTCAGGCTTGCTGGCAAACGGCCAGAGGGCTGGACAATAAAGCAGAGGAAAACATCTCTGGGAAGGCTGTCCATCCCTTATTGAAAGGCAAAGGCCCCATGGAGAAGACTGGCCTCACCCTCCCCTTCTTCCTGCCTGGAGTGAGCAGGAGATGCTTGGGAGTGAAGGGGGCCATCCTGCAACCCTGGTTGGAAGAGCCCTATGCTACGATAGCGGAGCTGGAAGCTAGAAGGATCTAGGCTTAGGGTTCTCCTGACAACATCCCTGTACTACCTACTTCCTGACTTCTTGTTACATGGCAAAAATTGAAGCCCCATTTGGGTGAGCCAGTGTGGATTTCTTTTAAGAGAAGCCAAAAGCGATCCTGACTGATGCCCAAGGATTGCCAAAGGGCTGTGCCTTTTTGTGTGATTGCAGATTTGCCAACCCATCTGTAGTTCCTGTCCTGGTTCTGTCCCCAGGCCCACTTCACTTCTTCACCGGGCCAGCTTGGAGCAGACCACCCTATGTATCAGGGAAAGAAACTGGCTGGATTCTCCCAGCAGAATTTCCAGCAGGCCTGGGCTTGCATCTCAATTGTTCATCTTTATATATCACTCTGGGGGAAGGTGAAGAATTAAGTCCCATGGACTGCTTTTATTCCTCCCGAGAGAGAATATGGCATCCAGGAAAATACTTCTTGGCTGAGAAGTTTCTGAGAATTAAAAACTTGGTACTCCCAAACTCAGGAAGAGAATCTTCTCTCTTCTCATCTCAAACCATTGAGGCCATAGGACTGCTTCCTACTCCCTGCCCCATGGATTGCAGGTCTCAATCCTTTGAGAGCCATAAGATCTTAAGGCTTTGTAAGGAGGAAATCATGACTGTATCATCTGTCAGATTTTTCTCAGTTCCCCCAAATCTTTTTGGGTGCTTGCTATGTGTCTAAATAGTCTTCACAAAATGAACAAATGGCTTTGAAAGATTCTTGCAAAGAAAACTGGATTGGAGATCCTATTAATAATGCAAACATGAGAAACAGTAAAAAAAAAAAATCTGGAATGATCTTTCTCCTCCTGAATAAGGGCCTTTAGTAGCTGGCAAAAGCAATGACAGTCTCACTGGATCTAAAAAGATGTTGACCAAAAAAAGCCAGCATTTTCAAGATAATTCTAAAATATGGTTAACAGTTATTATTGTTAATGAAGGTTATTGCCCTAACAGTTTTTGCCTTGTGATATTAGCTATTGATAGTAAAAGCTTGCCAATTAGTAAGATAGTTAAAAATTAGGAATCCAGGGGCACCTGGGTGGCTCAGCGGTTTAGTGCCTGCCTTCAGCCCAGGGCCTGATCCTGGAGACCCTGGGATCAAGTCCCACGTTGGGCTCCCTGTATGGAGCCTGCTTCTCCTTCTGCCTGTGTCTCTGCCTCTCTCTCTCTCTGTCTCTTATGAATAAATAAATAAAATCCTAAAAAAGCAATCAGGCACTCCCACAATGAATATAAACTTCTTCAATTATTTCATTGATGCTTAAACTTATTAACCATACTTACCCCAGTATTTAACAAAATTTCATTAAATGTAGTAAGTGTATACAAGAGTCTTTTGGTGCTTCTTAGTAATTGCAAAACACAAAAAGCCATGTGCCCTCAGGGAAACAATTGTTTTTCTTTTCTTTTCTTTTTAAAGATTTATTTATTTATTTATTTATTTATTTATTTATTTATTTATTTATTCATGATAGACATAGAAAGAGAGAGAGAGAGGCAGAGACACAGGCAGAGGGAGAAGCAGGCTCCATGCAGGGAGCCCCATGCGGGACTCGATCCCCAGACTCCAGGGTCATGCCCTGAGCTGAAGGCAGGGGCTAAACTGCTGAGCCACCCAGGGATCCCCAACCATTGTTTTTCTACCATGAAAAAAAATTGACTAAAATACACGAAAAACAACATGGCAACAAAATATGTAATCTTTAGTCAGCAGATCTTTTTGAAAGATGCATAGAAAACACTACTGAAAATTTTAAGAAGTGACTATTAAAGCAGAGTATGTGCTGCTCTGGGGAGCCTGGCTAGCTTAATCGGTAAAGTGTGTGACTCTTGATCTCGGAGTTGTTAAGTTCAAGTCCCACATTAGGTGTAGAGATTAGTTAAAAATAAAATCTTACAAAAAAATTTTAAAAGGGCACCTGGGTGGCTCCATGGGTTAATCGGTCATGGCAGTTGGTCCTGCTCGGTGGGGAGTCTGCAGCTCCCTCTACACCTCACTGCCCCCAACTCATTCTCTCTCTTGTTCACTCTCTCTCAGATAAATAAATAAAATATTTTTTAAAATAAATAAATAAAATAAAAATGAAACATTATGCCTTATAGCAAATTTGCTTTATATTTGATTGAAAACATAAAGCTTTCTAATACCTCAGTTAATGGGATTGCTGGGTTTTGTTTAAATACTAGAAAGAGGGGATCCCTGGGTGGCTCAGCAGTTTGGCACCTGCCTTTGGCCCAGGGCGGGATCCTGGAGTCCCGGGATCGAGTCCCACTTCGGGCTTCCTGTGTGAAGCCTGCTTCTCCGTCTGCCTGTGTCTCTGCCTCGCTCTCTGTGTCTCTCATGAATAAATAAATTTAAAAATCTTTAAAAATAAAAAAATTTTAAAAAATCTTTAAAAATAAATAAATAAATAAATAAATACTAGAAATAAATATTTTTGAATCACCCAAGAAAAAATGTGTGGAAGAAGAGTAAATGAGTAATTTCTCAGAAAAAAAAAAAATCCCTTACAGGAAAACTATTGACTGAAATACAAAGGGGAGCCTGGGACGAGGTTATACAGGTAGAACCACACTTGTTATCCATTCACTTGACAGCCAAGAGGTAAAAGCCAGATGTGCATAAACGCTGAGGGTTGTCCTTCATGTCTTTAATTTTACAAAAATTAGGTCTTTAAAGTTCTGTGGCGTCTTTGTAGCACTTGGTAAAGTGATAGAGTGACCAGGAAGCTCTTCCATTTCACACAGAGGTTCCCCAGTGTTGTCTCAGCTAGTACTTAACAGAGTTCCCAAACTTAGAGATAAATCACATGCTTTTCTTATGAAGACAAATGTTCCATTTTTATTGCCCTTCTCTGTGATGACAAATGGCTGTCAGATTTTTTTTAATAAGCACTCTCGATCTGTCCCTTTCAGAGAAAGGTAATGCTTCATCACCTCTTAAAAAATAAACTCATGCCAGGGAAAGAGCACTTGAAAACAGATGTTTGGATGTTCCTGTTGTTACACAATTTTGTTCCAAACCCTGCTTGATACCTTTCAATCTCTCCCATCTGTATACTGCAAAAGAATTGGCAACAGAATTTTCTAACTTGGTTTAAATCTTTTTTTTTAAGATTTTATTTATTTATTCATGAGAGACATACACACAGAGAGACAGAGAGACAGAGAGAGAGAGAGAGAGAGGCAGAGCCCCAGGCAGAGAGAGACGCAGGCTCCATGCAGGGAGCCCGATGTGGGACTCGATCTCCAGGATCAGACCCTGGGCTGAAGGCAGCGCTAAACCACTGAGCAAACCGGGGATCCCCAGTTTAGAATCTTTTAAACAAGGGGCACCTGGGTGGCCCAGTCAGTAAGCGTCTCCCTTTGGCTCAGGTCGTGATCCCAGGGTCCTGGGATGGAGCCCTTCATCAGGCTCCCCGCTCAGTGGGAGTCTGCTTCTTCTGCTCTCCCCGCTTGTGCTCTGTCTCTGTCAAATAAATAAATAAATAAAATCTTTTTTTTTTTTTTAAGAATCTTTTAGATGAGAAGTGTCCATAGGTTTGTACTCCCTTTTATTAAAATTGTAAAAATAGGGACATCTGGGGGGCTCAGTGGTTGAGCGTCTGCCTTCAGCTCAGGGCGTGATTCTAGGTCTAGGGATCGAGTCCCGAGTCGGGCTCCCCGCAGAGAGCCTGCTTCTCCCTCTGCCTGTGTCTCTGCCTCTCTGTGTCTCTCATTTCTCAATAAAGAAATAAAATCTTTGAAAAAAAGAAGTGTTTAAAGAAATACTGTGCTTCTGCCTCGCCTGGCCTCCATCAACCTCATCAAACTGACCTTTCTCACCTCTTCTCCAGGAGCCTTCTTCCTGTCTACTTATTTGAGGTCTAGGTTTGGACCAAGACCCACTCAGAGCCCATTTCCTGCTTGCACCTCTTCCATCCTGGCCTCGGGAGTCTTCTCCAGGCCACCCCTCCCCTGGGAGCTATTCTAGAGCACTTATGTGCACAGGTGGACACTGTCGGCACGGATTGTGATGAGAATGTCCTGTCTCTGCAGCTGGACTGTGACACCTGGAACCGCCAGCCTGTGGGCCTCCGTGTAGGCCCAGCGCCTAGAGCAGAGCCTTGTAAACAGCGGCACATGCTGCATGCAGGCCTCCTGACTTATTGTACAACGCTGCTGCTGTACACAGCAAATGCTCAGTGGTGACAGCATGACATCTGGGGTCAGCAAGGTGAACCGTCTGCATCTGTCACACGCATTTTTCTCTAGTGGGAGGAGGGCCACGAGCTGTGATCCTAGCATCGCTGCCTGCCTGGTGGCAGAGGGGACTCGTGGGTGAGAAGCCATTGGGGTGCTCATTTTGTTCTGTTCTGGGGGCAGCTGGCTATCTCGAGCCCAGCGACCTGCGGGCTGGATGCTGTGTCATCCCTTGGGTAAAAGCTATGGTAATAACTGCTATTCTGGGCCAAAATACATTTAGTGATGCCCTGGGGGATTTGGGTGCATGAGGCACGCTTTAAAAATACATGATAATTTAAGAGCTCCCCCCCCCCCCCCACATACACCTGCTGGAGGAACACATCCACACTCCTGGGCTAATATTAGGGCTGTTTACGTTCTATGGCTGGCATTTCCTGGGCCCTCTACAATTGACCCTGGAGACAGAGTGATACTTTGGCACCCTTGGTCCAGAAAGGATTACTGGGGCTAAGAAGGAGCACGTCTGGGCAACACAGACATGTAGACAGACGCCCAGAAATATGTGGGCCACTCCAAACAGAGCTATCATCTGGCCGGGTTGTCCTGGGTTCAAGGTGGCCTTTATATAAGGGAGTCCAGTTAGAGGGGGTCATTTCAGATGAGGGACAAATGGTCCCCAAATCCAGTGTTACACACAGACTAAGAAACAGTTTTTCCAGTGGGGAGACTACTTTGGGAAAGAAATGAAGGCCTGTAAGGCAACAGTCTCCCTTCCATTCCCCCCCTCCCCGAAAGGGGCAGGGGAGGAAGGGGAGAGGGAGAGAGAGAATCTTAAGCAGGCTCCACAGCCCATGCCAGGCTCGACTTGGGGCTCGATCTCCCAACCCTAATATCATGATCTGAGCTGAAATCAAGGGTCAGATGCTTGGGATCCCTGGGTGGCTCAAGGGTTGAGCATCTGTCCTCGGCTCAGGGCGTGACCCCAGGGTCCTGGGATCGAGTCCCCCATCGGGCTCCCCGCGGGGAACCTGCTTCTCCCTCTGCTCGTGTCTCTGCCTCTCTCTATGTCTCTCATGAATAAATAAATAAATAAATAAAATAATAAATAAAATCTTCTTCTTAAAAAAGAAGTCAGATGCTTAACTGACTGAGCCATTCAGGAGTCTCAACAGTCTCCCTTCCTAAAACAAACCCTGACTCTTCTGAGCTTCAAGCGAGGAGGCAATGGGGGCATCTTCATTTGAGGAGGGCACTTTGCAAACATCTCTTTGCCTGTGGGTTTTGCCTTTCCTTTGAGCACCACTCTCCCTGGTCACACGAGTTGGGAGGGGAACGTCTCTTTCTCATGTTGCCTTTAGTACAACTGAGGCAGATTGGAATTCTAAATGGGGACTTGATGTTAAAAAAAAAAAGGAGAAAGAAAATAAGGCACAAAGACAGTTGCAGTATCAAAGCATAATTTATTGACGCTACACAAGAACTTCTTGTACCCAGCCCCTTCCCCCACACTCTTTATAAGTCCCTAGAAAAATCTCTCTTACAGTGTTTAAGCTCTTCCTAGGTTGGAAGCCTTGGGAAACAGGTTCCCAAGTGTCTGATGAGTAACCAGTAGACTGCTCAGGCTTCCTGGGTCTAGAGCAACAGAAGCAAGCAGACAAACAAAAGCCCCCCATCCCCCGTTCCAGCAGAGGACAGCCTGCTCCAGCAGAGGACAGCCTGTAGCCATCAGAACCTGAGGCCCCAGGAAGAGGACTGCAGCCAGAGCCCAGAGGGGTGGAGAGGGCTGCCCAACTGCATCAGCGGGCCCCTCTCCCCAGGCAGCCCTGGGCCTGATCCCCCCACGCTGTTCTCCTGGCTGTTTGAGTTCCTTGGATCCCAACAATACTTAATGTAGACATGTCACCCCCACGGGCTGGGGGAGAGAGCTCAAGTCGACCACCTTCCATTTAGCACCAGGGAAGCCTGTTCTGGGCCCCGGAGAACTCAGAGCCAGGACAGGGCTCCAGGGCAGGGCTGGAGGTTGGGTGGGGACAGGACAGCTAAGGTGCTGCCCATAACTAGACCCTCTCCTCCTGAAAACAGAGATACTCGGCTGGTGGTGCGAGGTATTAGCTAGGATGCCATGGGACTGGCTTCTGCGCTTCACAGGACAGAAGGAGCGCTCCCGAGCACCTGCTGGATGCGAGCACTCTAATGCTTACGTGCAGTCACGCCACCCCCAGCAGCTCGGTGGAACAGGGGCAGAAATGAGGAAGAGCACGTAAGTTAGGGTGCGGTCAGGGCTGCAAGCCCAGGCTTGGTGTCCTCCGGATTCACGGCCACGGGTGGGGAGCTCTGGGCCGGGCTGCGTGGGGCTGAACGGCCCTTGGGAGCTTGGTAGGCACAGGGCAGGACCCTAGAGGGCTGAGCGAGGAGGGTGGAGGCCAAGTGCAGAAGAACCGGGTGGCACACAGAAGTTCCGCCTGGGAACGAGTCTGGACTCCTTGGAGATGGTCACGAACACAAGCCGTGGTGGCCGCTACCCTTATGGAGACCTCGCGGTCAGCCGGGTCGCCCTGGGACAGCTCATTTGCCTCCCCAGCAGCCCTGCCCCTGTCCTACGATGAGGAAGTAGCGTCGGAAGGGCGTTCTGCACCTCTCCTCTGGGCAGGAGCCCCTAAGTGGCAGGGCTGGGCTAGAACCCCCAGAGTCCAACCCCATCCGGTCTCTGCTCTCAGCTCTGTACCTGCCACAGCTG
This sequence comes from Canis aureus, assembly GCF_053574225.1. Taxonomy (NCBI): domain Eukaryota; kingdom Metazoa; phylum Chordata; class Mammalia; order Carnivora; family Canidae; genus Canis; species Canis aureus. The sequence goes on from NC_135618.1 coordinate 35,923,089, forward strand.
GTGTGGCGAGCCTGGCCCTGCTGGACCCCATTTCTTTCCCTGGTGTCCTTTGGCGTTCGTACCCCAAATGACCCAAATAGCAGGAGATCCCTGAAATCCTAGGTTCCCTGGACCCCCGAGGACCCCACGCCTCGATGCACTGTTGTCATGGGGATGTTTGCTCCTTCTGAGGCCCCCCTCCCCATCTCACGGTTAGTTCCCCTGGGGCGCCCGACTTTCTCTCCTCGGCTTGCTGGCTTGCTGGCTTGCTGGGCGGGCTGAGCCAGCAGCTGCCGCTGCCAAGGGGCCTGCAGGAAAAAAAATGCAGGAGCCCCGCGGGTCCCTGGGGCTCCCCCTTTGCAAGCAGCCTGCAGGCAGCGCCCTTGGGGACAGCCGCTACTCGTCACTTCTTTGGCTGCCAGCGGCCTGGGCGCCTGCGCCACCGGGCTTTGCTGGGGACGGGGGCACCAGCTTCCTGGGAGCCGAGGGCTTGGGGACCCGTGGGGCTGCTGCTCGAACCCGCATCAGGCCTGCTTCAGGCTCGCTCTGCCGCAGAACAATGTCGTGTTTGCTTGTCTGCTATCGATACTGCAGGGCTGTCTGGGAGTTTCTCTGAAGCAAACTGGTAAGCTCTGGGCGTGTAAGTACGTTTCCGGCTCAGTGCTGCGCTCACGCGCGTGGGTTCAGCTTAGACAAGGCCAGCCTTTGTTCCGTCACTGCCTCCATGTCCTGCCTGAATCTGAACCTTCCAGACACCTCCATCCTCCAGTGCCCCCACGTAAGCACACTCCTAAATAGATTCAGAATCTGGCTCCCGCTTCTTTCCCTGGATAGTGAAACATCCTTTCAGCCCCTCAGGGACAGGCTGTGGCCGCAGCCACTGTCTCACGTCTCCCTGCAGCAGGACGTGGCCCTCTGTGTTCAGTTGCCATTTTGAACCTCCTTGCGCCTTCCGCCGTCAGCGCTGCCTCCTGAGGGAGCAAATGCCCCCTAGGCCTTCCTATAACGTCGTCGCTAAACCGCACGATATTTTTTCCCCAGTTTTATTGAGGCGTAATTTACACAGAGCAAAATATGCCTTTTAGTGCACGGTTCCGTGAGTTCTGACGAATACGTGTGGTCACACAAGCACCACCACGATGAGGATGCAGAGCACGTCCACCCCCCAAAGGTTCTTTCACTCACCCCTGTGGTCAGGCCCGCCTCCCACCCCAGCCTCTTGCCACCACCGGGCTGGATGGGTTCACTTCCTCTCTTGGAATTTTGCCTTTTCCAGAATGTCACACGAATGGAACCTGGAGCCCGGCCTCCCTGACTCAAATCCTATCAAGGACAAATCCTCGGTGTTGCACGTGTCACTAGTCTCCTCTTTTTTAATGCTACGTAGTATTCCAAGGTCGGGCCGGACCACAGTCTGCTTGCCATTCACCAGCTGAGGGACGTTCGGCTCTTTCCGGTTTCAGGCAACGACGAGTAGTGTTGCTGTCGAGTGCGCGGAGGTTCCTGTGGACACGTGTCTCATCTCTAGGGGAAATACCCAGGCCGGGGATTTCTGAACGGTAAGGTAAGTGCATATTTAACTTTCAAGAAACTGCCAAACTGCTCTCCAAAGTGGCTGTATTATTTTGCACCCCTACCAGCCAGAGAGGGACCCAGGTGCCCCTGGGGCTCCCGGTGCCGCCCCCCACCCCGCTCTCCCTCCTCCCACCCCACGGCCCGGCTGTCTGCTACTTTGATGATGTGTGTCTGTGCTTCTTCCCCTCGAGTGAGCGGCAGTCCTGGAGGCAGGACGTGGGGGCCGCTGATTCCTGTGACCTACCCTGAGCACGGGCAGGGCCTCGCTGGGTCTCCGTGGCTCCTCGCTCCTCACTCGTGTAGGGGAACGAATGAAGGAATGAACCTGAGTGCTCTCCAGGTGGTGGCCGCGTCTAGAGGACGGAGCTACGGATGCCCCAGCCCCGCTCACCTGGGAGCAACCCTGGGATTCAAAAACCCAACCCCAAATGTGCTTCAAGCAGTTCCCCTGCGGACATGCAGCCGTGCCTACCGGACAACCCTCTGGGCCTGCCCCGCCGCCTCTCTGGGCGACAGCCCGGTCCCCCAGATCCCCGCCCTCCCTGCAGGTCCTGTGAGTGGTCCCCAATCCCCACGGTGTGCAGGGATTCTTCGGTGGGAGGAGCTGCTCCCCGGGGGCTGGGAGCCCAGGAACTGTGAGGAGAGCTTGGAGAGTGGTCCCCGAGGGCCCGAGTGCAGGAGGCCCGCCCGAGCCCCCGCAGCCCTTGCTGCGGCCTGCCCTGGCCACAGCTCACAGCCCCGCGCTCTGGGGCAGCGGGGTCTCCGCAGGTGCAGAGGCAGCCCCGTGGACTGTCAGCTGGGGTGCTGAGCGGGGTGAAGGGCTCCAGCGGGGCGTGGGGGCAGTGGAAGGCTGCTGCGGCCGCGGTCCCAGAGGAGGGCAGAGACACGCAGGAGAACAAATCCGCGCGACTCCCGGGCTCCCCGGCTCCCCGGAGTCCAAGGTATTCTGTTCCCGTGAGGCAGGCTGGCCAGGTCCCAGGCCCCACCCCCTGGAGCCGGGGACATTTTGCCAAGAGAGGAGAGGAATGAAACCTGCAAAGGTGGGCGCGGCTGGGAGTTCAGGCTGTGCTCCCCGGGGCTGCAGTGCGGCCCTGGGACAGGCTGGGTAAGGGGCTGTCAAGAAGGAAAAACCTTAGAGGTGGATCATCTGCTCCAAATTCCTCCTCCCCACAGGTGAGCTCTCTGAATGAGGCCCAGGGCGGGGAAGGAGCTTGCTAGTGGTCACACTGCTAAAGTAGTAAAGAATAAACCAGAGCCCAGTCTCTGGACTCCTTTTCTTTTCTTTTCTTTTCTTTTCTTTTCTTTTCTTTTCTTTTCTTTTCTTTTCTTTTCTTTTCTTTTCTTTTCTTTTCTTTTCTTTCTTTTCTTTTCTTTTCTTTTCTTTTTTTTTGTAAAGATTTTATTTATTTGAGGGACGCCTGGGTGGCTCAGTGGTTGAGCGACTGCCTTTGGCTCAGGGCATGATCCTGGGGTCCTGGGATCAAGTCCTGCACCAGGCTCCCTGCGTGGAGCCTGCTTCTCCCTCTGCCTGGGTCTCTGTCTCTCTCTCTGTGTCTCTCATGAATAAAGAAATAAAATCTTTTTTTTAAAAAAAAGATTTTACTTATTTGAGAAAGAGAGTGCACACGCACAAGCAGGGATGGGGGGAGTTGGGCATGATGGGAGGGGCAGAGGACAAAGAGACTCCCTGTTGAGTGTGAAGCCCAAGCTGAGCCCATCCCAGGACCCAGAGATCATGACCTGAGCTGAAGTCAGACGCTTCACCCAGACACTCCTCTGGACTCTTTTTTTTTTTTAAGATTTTATTTATTTATTCATGAGAGACACAGAGGCAGAGAGAGAGAGAGGCAGAGACACAGGCAGAGAGAGAAGCAGGCTCCATGCAGGGAGCCCGATGTGGGACTCGATCCCGGGTCTCCAGGATCAGGCCCTGGGCTGAAGGCGGCACGCAGGGATCCCTCCCCTCCCTTTTTTTTTAAAATTTATTTTTAACGATTTGCTTTATTTACTGATGAGAGACACAGAGAGAGGCAGAGACACAGGCAGAGGGAGAAGTAGGCTCCCGGCGGGGATCCCAATGTGGGACTCAATTCCCAGGACCCCAGGATCACTCCCTGAGCTGAAGGCAGATGCTCAACCACTGAGCCACCCAAGTGTCTCTCCTCTGGACTCTTTTAAGACCAGTTTTTAATCCAGAATCCTATAAACTCATCAGGAAAATCTAGTCTAGAAAGCTCTTGAAAAGCAAAAAGCTAAAAATGAGCCCAGATCTGTTTGGATTGGTGCATTCCTAGCCAAAATGCCTACACTGGTGTTGCCTTTGGTTACATGAGTTTCAGCCTGCGAGTGTGGTGCAAATGGACATCTGTCTCCTTTAGAAAACCATTCCAACAAAAAAGTGGGCTAGCTGCTCCTGGAAACATCTAGGCCCAGTTTTGCCAGGAAGCACACAACCATGTGGGGCTGTTTCTAGTTTAGGGTATGGCAGGAGGGGGTGGGCTCTGGAGTGGGAGAGGAGGCTGTCCCAACACATGCTTCGGGAATCTTCCCTCTTGCTGTACAGTGGCTGATGGAGGCAGCTAGTGGTGGAGGAGGAGGCTCTGCTTACACATAAAAGGCTAACAGTGACCTGAAGCTTACACTGCGTAATCACTCATAATTACCCTACATTCCTCTGACTTGTCAACAGCATGACCAGGACAGATCCCCATTACCTGACACAATTTTCCCTAAAGTTACGGACTTTTGATGACCTCCAAACTGACCTGACATAGTAATTTTGTTCTGAGGTACCTGGATATATCTATCTCTCTGTGTCTCTGTCTCTGTCTCATCTGTCTTAGTCTATCAACTCTACTGGTCATATAGGCCCAAGCTGCCATATTTGTTCCGTGAGATCCCCAGCTACAGCTGACTGTGTCAGAATCAGAGCCGTCTTAGTGTTGAACAATCTATTGGCTGGTTGGTAACCAATCAGATTCACCCACTCGAGAGTTAAATGAGTGCTAGAGAACCAGAACTCAACCAGAATTCAAAGGTTTTATAGAGTTGGGGACTTCACCTACCAACCAAAGCTAGGAAGAGCCAAGGTTATCTGGAGGCCGAGAAGCTTTTTGAATAAGCTGGAATGAGGAATATGGCACAAAAGTGTAAATAGATGAGACACTATAGAGGCCCCAGAGAAAGAGAATCACAGAGAATGTCCGCCTGGAGCCCTAGAGTTCCAATTTTCCAGATCCAATTTCCAAGAGATTGAGCTATACTTTATTTTCCTGAGCTGCACTAGAACCGTACAATAATTACCTCCTTTATTTTGGCTTGCATGAGTGCTTTCCTTCCTTAGCATCCAGCAAATCCATCCTAAAATGCCTTTATCTTCATATAATCTGATTTCATGTATCATAAAAATGCTTGCTCACAAATCTCCAGGGGATGGCCTTGGAGCCGGTGATGGTGTCTATCTAAGTCTCCCTGTGGAGATTTAGAATGAAAGACCATTAAGGAGCCGAGTGAGGAGAGGAAAGGGGAACGCTCCATTTCTGTAACTACACAGAAAGTCTTCTGAAGAAAAGGAGCCCAGGCACTGAAAAAGGGCATCTAGTTAGAGAGAGAAAGTGTCTTTCATGTACTTGGCCTGGTCCCTCGAGAGTAAGTGCTCCGGGTTTCCTCAGCTGGCCTCTTCGTTCGTTCCATAAGCATTGATTGTGCGCAAATGTGAGCCTGACCCTCAGCTCGGGGCTGAGGAAACAGAGAAATAAGGCACAGTTTCTTCTCAGAGTTTTTAGTAAGCGAGACAAACATGTTAGCACTTGGTTGGTACTGCAACCCAGCCTTGATTATGGTCTCTCTTCTGTGTGAATTATTTATCTCTACCTCAGTTTCTTCTGTGAGAAGGGTCAAAAAAAAAAAAAAAAAAAAACCAGAAACCCTGGAATATTGTTCCCCCACCCCACCTCCCACTGGGACTCGTGAAGACCTCAGCACTCAGGAGGTAACTGGAAAATTAATTGGCCAGAGGGTCTGGGCTGTGGGTTTGAACTGTTCTGCTCCTCTTTGTCTACTGATGGCCAACCTGGTCCAGACCAGTTCATTTGGGGGAAATATGTGCTCCTGGAGCTCCTGGGTCACATAAGGAGGCCCAGAAGGGGTGAGGAATGTGGGTGAAACCACTGAAATCCATGCTGGGAAAAGAACTCAAAGCATACACACTCTGGGTGTGGGTGAGTGATGTCTCTAGAGAGAGGTGCCCTAGAAGTTAGAGCTAAAGCCACTCAGCTGAGAGTAGAGTCAGCAGCAAGACCAGTCATCCCCAAGTTCACTGGACACTCTAAGTTGGCTTGCATGAGTGCTTTCCTCACTGAGAGAGTCATCTGGATTTGAGGGTCTAACCAGTTGTAGAGAGGACCTGAATATCCTAACACTAAAATGTCAGTAAGAATTGAATGTTTGCTTTGTGATCTGTGCACATGAAGAATGAGTTAAAATAAATTGGGGTGGTTTTGATGGTGTCCGAGCAAATAAGGCCAAAGAGCCTTAGCTTTGTCAGAAGGCTGGGGAGCTCTAAGCAGCCGCCATGGGTACCTAGACTCCTTGGCAGGAGTTCTTCTAGAGCAGAGATGCAGGTACTTGGCTCCTGTGGCACAATATCTTGACCATTAAGAGCATAAACCAATCTCCTGTCCCCAAATTCTGTTTCAATACTGTCCAGGCAACTCCGGATTCCAGGCTGTTTGGGAGTGACATTTCTCAAGACAGTTCTGATTTACCATCAATCTCTTAGGAGGTTGGTTGGCATGAGATAGTCCTGTAGCGCATCTAAATGCAAGAGCATCATTTTAGGTGGAGAGAGCAGGACACTTTGTATTCAGTGCAGCGTGGAAACAAGTGTCCTAACGGCCCAACAGCTTAATATCTCATGCAGAAACAGTTTATTGTGTCATCAAGCCAAAGACAAGCTAAAGACTGACAAACACGGACCTGTGGGCGGGGGGGGGCAAAAGTGACTCTTACTGTTCCCAGTAAGTCCTCAACAGCGCTGAGACGTGGGTCATGTATAGTTACCAGTATAGCTCACACATTTTAAATTACTTACACACTCAAGTCCAACTAAACTGCAAAGGACCTATAAACTCTCCTTTTCCTCTGAAGCCTCTGCTTTCAGCATTACCTACCCCCCGCCCCCCGCCAACACCCTGCAAAAACTAAATTTAGCCATCTCTTTTTGCTTGAAATAGTTTCCATAGGGGCTTAGACTCACTTGATAGGACTGATATTATAAGTGAAGTCAAGAAAAAAACACATCATTAAAAATGTTCAGGGCCAGCAAAATGCCTTTGAAATTGCTTGCTTTTTAGCTGGAAATGTGAACTAACTTAGCGGGAGCACGTCTTGCTGCCTGCATTAGGAAGATAATAGAAATGTAATGCTATTCCTCGTGCTACTTTTTATGCCATGGGCGATTCTGAGCCCTGACAAATTAACAGAGGGATGTTCTTTTCTTTGGGAGAAAGAAAATTGGATTTATTGGTAAAATGGACAGCCCACCACGTTTCTGACTCAGTCACCTCCTCCGCCCCTGAAATAACCGGCTGCTACTAACCTTGGAGTTTCTTCTTCCCAATGAAACCTAGCTCCAGCCTTCACCCTTGATACCAAGGCCGGTAGTCTGACATTCAAAACAGCCATGCTGCCCTGAGGGTTGAGCAGCGTGGAAACACGCTGTTTTGGGACAGTGTTTCCATCTTTGAAGCCTGGTACATTTTGTTCAAAACTGCATTCCAAGAAGGTCTGAATGTGAAGCAATATTGAGAAAGGCCCAGCCCTAACACCCCCACCCCCACCCTGCCCTGAGAGAAGGTACAGGAGCAACTGCAGGCTGCTGATTAAATGTAAGTTAACTCTAAAAGTTTTTATAGGGACACCTGGGTGGCTCAGTGGTTGAGCGTCTGCCTTCGGCTCAGGGTGTGATGCTGGGGACCCGGGGTCGAGTCCCGCGTCGGGCTCCCTGCATGGAGCCTGCTTCCCCCTCTGCCTGTGTCTCTGCCTCTCTCTGTATCTCTCATGAATAGATAAATAAAATCTTATAAAAAAAAATCAAAGTTTTTACATAGTTGTACTGTACGTTATATGATTACATTAGGTGAAAATGGACAAGACCCTTTCTCTGTGTATAATGGGTTATAGACAAATTCTCCAGGGAGAACCATCAAAGAAGAAGCCCACGTTGCCTTGGGCAGGTCACCTCTCTGGACCTCAGTTTCTTTATCCATAAATTGAGATGACTTGAGTCAGTGGTTTTTGACCAGGGGCGACTGCTCTCCAGGGGATATTTGGCAGCATCTGGCGATATTTTTGGTTTAACCCTATGGTGGAGTGGGCATGCTACTGGCATGTGCAGATGCTGCTAAACATCCTGCAGTACACAGGACAGCCTCTGGGAACAAAAAAATTATTCAGCTCAAAATGTCAATAGGGTCTAGATTGAGAAACCTTGAAATGAACGATCTCTAAATTCCTTTCAGCTATAAAAATATCTGCCTTTTTGCACGAGTATTAAAAACTCACATAAGCACATGTAATTGGGACGTCCTAAGTTTTGATGGCAAGGCCCAAGGCACTTGTCTCGGGTACCAAGAAGAAATCTGCTTTCGTTGCTACCTCGTGGGGCTCATCTTCTAAGCCAAGGCCAGGGCCATCTGCTGCCACCTTATTTGTCATCCCCAGCACCCGCAGAACGTTGGTTATCAAGAAAGCCATTCAAGAAGCTCCCCGGGGGTGGGGACAGAGCCCACGATGGCCTCACTTGCGCAGCCAGCTAGGTCATCACTTGTCACCAGCCTTTCCTCACGGCCACATCCCTCTCATCCGGTGAACTCTGTTCCCATCAGTCAGCATGCCTGCATCCCAGGAGTGCCATCTTCCTTCTCTGTTCAGTTCTTTCCTCCCTCGGGACTTAGGTTTGCCGGCCCTGAAGACGAACCTTCCCCTGAGCTGCGGCCTGGAGCAATTTAATTCCCCCTGGAGGCTTGAACTCACAGTCCTGACAAAGATAACAAGATCCATGCTATAAGCTTCTGTCCCCAGATGGAATGCAGGGAAATGTCCAACGTTCAGATCCACGGCCCCCGCGGCAGACCCCACTGATCGACCCCGCAACTCCCCCGTTGAGCTGAAGGCTGGCTAACCACGGCACAGCCACTTCCCACCGGGCCGAGGCAGCATTCCGACACTGGCCAGTTTGCTCTGCCAGGCTCCAAAGCACTCGAGGGAAGGTGGTCGGGGTTGGGAGAGGCGAGCAGAGGAGCCCCTCAGCCAGATGGTAAGGTCCACGAAGGCAAGGGCAAGGTCTGTCTCATTCACTTGTCTATTCCCACTACACACAAGCTCAGTAAAAATTGTTGAATGAATGAGGAGCCTCCCGACTTGTGGTCTCCCCAGGAAGCACCTTGTCCGCTTGGCTGCAGGGGTGAATGGACCCTAATCCACCGCTCCTCTTTGGGACTAATGCAGGATACGGCAGCCCTGGGGAAGGAGGGAGAGGGAGGAAGAAAAGGACTCTAGTGAACTCTGCTCTCGGCTCTCAGAGGGGACTGTGGGAGAGAGGGTTTCCATTATTTCTAAAAGACATGTAATGACTGTGAGTGAGTACTTGCGGAACTTTGCTGTGTTTATTATTTTTTATTATCCCTTCCCTGGTTCCCTGTAGTCATTAGAGGGCTTTAGGCATTTTAAACTATCATTTACTGAATGCTATGTTCTTACAGCTTTATAGACATTAACCCACTAGGTGATCACAACAGGTCGGCTCTCTTTTTACCCCCATTTCTCAGAAACCAAGGCTCAGAGTAGTTAATTACATGCCCAGATGCACAGCTCGTGGGAGGCTCGGCCCAGACTCACCCCCAGTGTGCTTCCAAAGCTGGTATTCACAAACCCTTCAAACAGCAAGAGTCTAGGAACTTGTGCCTGATGGCTGCAGGGGTGAGGAGACGGCGGTCCATCCCTCTGAGTTTGGAGGCAGAGAGAAACCCCAAGAGGGAGAGTGGCAGGGGGGCAGCTAAGGGCCTGGGACCTTAGGGAAGGCAGAAAAAGGTCCTCGGGAGTTGGCCTAGATAGGAAACAGGTTCTCAGTACCTAAGTCCCGGGTGGGGTATATTTCTGGTCTACTGGCGGAGGATCCCTGGTTGCTACTCCCAGCCCCATCCCTTAGTCTGCTCTCCACCGTTGTGCAGTCCACTGTCCCACCGTCTCCTGGCTGTCCGTCCCCTGCTGTTAGGGCTGCCAGATTTAGCAAATAAAACACAGGATGACTGGGGTGCTTGGGTGGTTTCAGCTCAGGTCACAATCCCAGAGTTATGGGATCAATCTCCCACGTTGGGCTCTGCACTCAGCACAGAGTCTGCCCAAGATTCTCTCCCTCTGCCTCTCTCTTTCTCTCTCAAAAAATAAATAAAATCTTTAAAAAAATATACAGGATGGTCAGTTAACTTTGAATTTCAGATAAACAATGAATGGTTTTTCAGTATAAATATATATTCCATGTTCCATGGAATATTTCAGATACATTTACACTAAGAAATTATTCGTAAGGCTCCTGGCTGGCTTGGTTGGTAGAGCATGCAACTCTTAATCTTGGGGTCATGAGTTCAAACCCCACGCTGAGGCTCACTTTAAAAAATTAAGAGATTATTCACAGTTTATCTGAAATTCAAATTTAACTGGTGGCCCTGTATTTTATGTGACAATTCTATCCATCATCTCCTGGTTCCCTGAGCTACCACCCTGTCATCCCCAGTGTGGTGGCTCCTAGCCCCACTCAGACCCCTGAGTTCCTGTGTCACATTCCCTGCTCAGCTAGGCCGCTCCTGGAGTCCTTCTGGAAGCAAACCGCTGCAAGTCCTGAGGACAGGTCCCCGAGCATCCTTGCCCAAGTCACTCAGATCCTTCCCAGGGGCATTAGACTCAGGTGGCAGACTCAGGCTTCCTGTGAGGGGTGATGAGGGGGCTTCTGGTCCGCAAAGTAATGAAGGTAATGAGCCATGAAATGTTGCCTTGTGGTCTAGAAAACTTCATCACTTCCCTGACTCTGGGCCCAAGCACTCATTTTAAGGTGTTTGGGGGCAGGGGGATTGAGAGGACGGCAGTTTGTTGTTGGTCTCTTCCCCCCAGACTTGCCAACTGCAGATGGGATAGGTTAATGAGCCGTGGAAGCAGATTTCACCCAGGAAATGATGCGGGGCCGCCCCTTGGGGTCCAGCCCCAAAGACTGTAAAGCTCGGGGCTGGAGGCTGCAGTGGGTGGGAACTGGAAGCTCATTGCCTTTTGGGGGGCTCCCTCTCCTCCCTCCAAACATAACCATAGAGATGGGGAAGGATTTAGCCTTCTTTTGGGTAGGAACCCCAACAACTGAAGAATACGGGAAGGGAGCTGGGAGGAGGGATGAGGGCAGCAGTACTTTCCGTTTCCCCTCCACCCCAATATGTACAAGAGCCCCACTGTGCATGTGCGCGACTGTGGCACAGAGGCCAACAGGTTGGTTCTCACACCTCTTCTCTGCTCGTGTTGATCCACTGGCTTCCCTGTCTGGGTCTCAGCATGCTCATCCATAGAATTTAGAAGGACTAGATTCTCCTCTTGCCTATAAAAACCCAGGAGTTTGGGATCTCCACCCTGCTATAAACTCCCTGGGGGAAGGAACTGGATTCAACCCCTGGGTGACTGCCCAGCACCCAGCACCCAGCCGGCCTCAGGGAGGATCAGCAAGGCCAGGGGCTTCGGCGGCTGCTGTCCCTACACCTGGAGACCGCCCCCAAATCAGAGGTCTTCCCCAAGGGGTGGGCTGGGACCCGCCCACGCTGCTGCAGCAGAGCCTGCAGGAGGAACCCCTTCTGAAGCCAGGATCTTAGATTCCCAAGCAAGCCACCCGCAGGGACCCCGTACTGTGGCGCCTCAGGACCAAGCCTAGTAGCGGGCGAGGAGGACACATCTGGCAGGTGGAACCGGGTCCCACCCCCAGTGGTTCACACACCCAGAACCATTGTGAATGTCTTTCGACTTAGTTTAATTAAGCCATCTGCCCACATTAAATGGTAAATTATCTCAATCACTCCCAGAGTCCCAGAGGGGAGAAAGAGATAAAAGGGAACTGTCGTCCCTTGAGTGGAATGGGAGGCCCATGCCTCCCCTGGCCGCCTGTGTGGCTTCTCTCTGGTGAGAAACAGCCTCCAGGATTTACTAATCCTCCTGTGTCCCCCAGACACTGACATCACCTGTTGCCTCATGCGTCCTGCTCTTTTAAAGGGGACGAGCAGGGCTCACACATGTCTGACCACGGGCGGGAAGAAAAGAGTGAAACTTCCCTTTTCTCCCCCTCTACCTTGGGGCCCTCAAGTGCCTGTGACACTTTCTTCCAATCAGCCTGTGTTATTTTGCACTGCCCCCCTCAGTTCCTGACCCTACTGGGGGAGCCCAGTGCTTCCATAGGTGGAGGTGCCTGGCAGGGCATTGTGAAGTGACCTGTGACCTTCACCTGACTCTTCAGCTGTTTGACCGGAGGCTGAATGTTGAGGGACTTCATTACAGACATCCTACATGCGTGTTGGTGGGCGGGGGGTGTCTCCCAGGGTAGAGGTACCTTCTCAGCGTTGCTGGGGACCAGGGGATAGCCCTTGCTCTGGTTTGCAGTTCCAGATGTTAGAGCTATAAGCACACTCATCATTATTTGGGCTCAATGATTAGTTCATAAGACACTGATGAACCTGAAACCAGTATAAAACTGAGACAGGGCTCAAGACTGACTCACAATCATTAAACTCCTAAGAGACTGAGGAACCCAAGGCAAATGTAAACCGACCGGGGTGACAGTTCCTACCAGGTATGCCCTTTCTGGTATCAAGCTAACCTCGAAAACTAATCATCAGAAGCGTGCTCAGTGAGCACAGAGCAAACGGACACTTTCACAAGTCTTTAGAAATCATAATGAACTGTGCCTGGCCCAGGCAGTGTCTCTCTCTCCAAAGCCAGGATGTCTCCTTCAGGTGGAACCGGAGACGCGCTGACGGGCTTTTTCCTTTAAAGACACTCTTTCTGGGCTCCAGGCAGACCACAGAGTTCAGTGACCATACCTTTTCTTAGGTCAGTTCAAGAACTATTGATTGTGCTGCAAGTCTCTTTACTACTTTTTGGTCTTAGACACCTTTTTTGAACTTGGGTATTTCCCGATCTCTTCATTACACATTTACAAAGCATCATTTAGAGTGGTTCTTTTTATAAATGGCTAAATGTATCCATTTTTGTTAATTTTTAGCTGTTTTACTCTCTTGAAAATGACTTAAGCTCCAGGTTCTGGAATATCTTTCTGTGGCTCCCTAGCTACATAGGATCCTTATGATAAGTCAGGCCACCTGACCTCAGACAAGATTTTATGCTGTTTCAGTGTACATCCGGGTCTCTGTTTGAGGCTTAGTTCAGACACTTGCTACGTGTTACTTTGGGCAAGTCACTAGGCCTCCATGAGCTGTGGTTTCCTCCGGACAAAACATTCATGATGACCTTATAGGGTGTGAGGACCAAGGGAGATGGTAAAGACTTGTGTCTCAATCATGTGTCAGAGTAGACTGTGTCCTTATCATTCTGACACCAATTCCTGATGTGGAGAACAAATGCAAAAGAAATATAGAAAAAAAAAAAAACTTCCTTACAACTTATAGCCCATTGACAAATACTTGAGACAGGCAGAGTGACCTTCCTCCAGGGACTCAACTGCCTCAATGTAAATACTTTGCCAGAAGCAAAAGGCAACCTTAGCTTGACATTAGCCTGACCTCCAGGAGGTAATGTAAGTCTCCTCTAACATAAAAATTCCTTTGGAAGCTTCATCTGTACCCTGCCTCCTCCAAGTGTATGGCTCACTGATATACATCTGAAGGGTCTCATGACTAAGGGTTTACTAGACAGTAGTACATGACTCTTCAAGATCCTGGAAAACTTGCTTCCAATTCCTTCGAGACTTACATTGTCCCTCCCAGCTTGAAAGTATAAATCAGTCACTCCTCACAAACCCAGCGTAGCTCTTTCTGCCCACAGGTCCTGTCCCTGCGCTTTAATTAAAACCATCTTTTTGTACCAAAGACGCCTCAAGAATTCTTTCTTGACTGTTTGCTCCAGACCTCAACAATTCACATCAGTACTGACGTGTGGGGGTTTTCCCACACCACCAAGCAATTCTCTAACATCAGCCAGCTGTCCTACAGTTCAGCTCCATTCTGACACTATTTACCTGGAGATCCCACAGGTTAAGGGCTTTGGTTGCCCCTCCCTCCTTCAGACACAGATCAGGAGTCTAGGTTGTCACCTGGGCTTCTGGCAGACTGGCTCCAGATCTGGAGGTTCCTGGGACTCCCTCCTTGGGTTCAGTTAATTTCCTAGAGTAACTCGCAGAACTTGGAGAAACATTTCACTTACGAGATTACTGGTTTATTACTAAATGATATAACTCCAGGACAGCCAAATGGAAGAGATGCGCAGGGCAAGGCATGAGGAAAGAGTGCAGAGCTTCAACGTCCTCTCCCAGGAGTGTCACTCTCCCGGAATGTCCATGTGTTCACCAACCCAGAAGCTCTCTGAACCCTGTTCTTCGGGTTTTTATGGAGGATTCATTACATAGTCATGATTGATTGAATCATTGGCCATTGCTGATTAAAACTCCAGCCCCTCTCTCCTCCCCAGAAGTGGAGGGGAGTGGGGATGTGGGGGTGGGACTGAAAGTTCCAACCCCCAAGTCACAAGGTTGATTCCACTGGCAAACAGCCCTCGTGCCTCAGCGAAGGCCAAAAGTCATCTCATTAACATAACAAAAGACACCTTTCTCCTTCGGGTCACAAGAAAGCCCAAGGTTTTTAGTAGCTCTGTGTCAGGAACTGAGGAACACCAAATATATATTTCTTATCACAAATCACAGTGTCAGGGGCGCCTAGCTGGCTCAATCGGTGGAGCATGAGACTCGATCTTGGGGTCTTGAGTTTGAGCCCCACCTCGGATGTAGAGAGTACTAAAAATAAATAAACTTTAAAAAATGAAAATAAAATAAATCACAATATTACAGTCTTCTTTACAGTGACTGAAGAGAGGCTTAAAGGAAGGACTAGATTAGAAGGGACAAACAGGAACAGGAACAGTCCCAAACAGAACAGTCTTGTGGATGTGCTAACTTCATTTATTCAAAAAGCATTTGTCAAGCACCTATGTGACAACCATGGTACTCCCCTTGATAGTATATTCTTCTTTTTTTAAAAGATTTTGTTTATTTATTTGTTCATGAGAAACACAGAGAGAGAGAGGCAGAGATGCAGGCAGAGGGGGAAGCAGGCTCCCCATGGGGAACCTGATGCGGGACTCTATCCCAGGACCCCCGGATCACGACCTGAGCCAAAGGCAGGCCCTCAACCACTGATCCACCCAGGTGCCCCTAGAAGCAATATTCTTAAATGCTGAAATAACTACTTCACTATATGCTAGTACTTTAATAATGAATGTTAGGAATTTATTGTGTGTCACTCAGAGTACCTATTGCAAGCGTCATCTTATTTAAACCACCCAACAGTCCAGTGAGGTATCCGTTATCATACTTGGCAGATTAGTACACTGAAGCTTAGGGAAACTGATCACATTCCTTAAGGTCATGCAGCTTGTCTGTGGTGTACTGTGACCCAGATCTGATGGCTGCAAAGATCATGCATGCTCTTAGCCAAGGCTCCAGAGAGAAGTATAGACAGCCAATATGGCAATCAAGATTGGTACAGATTAGGCCCCTTGCACTGTGTATGTGTGTGATTCTCTTGCGTGGGTATTCAGTCTCATGCATTGTGTTCAAATATGATTGTGGGTTTAGACTACAGCATCCAGGTGGCTGGGTTCAGTGAGGATTTCCCACAATAAACTGAAGAGTCCTAAGAGAGCCTGTAATGGGGTGCCTGGATGGCTCATTGGTGGAGCGTTTACCTTTGGCTCGGGGCGTGATCCCGGGGTCCGGGGATCGAGTCCTGCATTGGGCTCCCTGAAGGGAGCCTGCTTCTCCCTCTGCCTGTGTCTCTGCCTCTGTGTCTTTCATGAATAGATAAATAAAATCTTTTTTAAAAAGAACTTGTAATGGGGACAGAGAGCATTGTCAGCCCAGAGCTCAGGAGGCAGCCGAAGGCTGAGGCCAAGAGGGAGTTCCCTCCTGCTAGGGGTGTCTCCTGGGAGGTAGAAGATGGCATCCCACATTTTGAAGTCGCCAGGAACAAGGAAGGGGGAAGGGAACTGGGTATCTCCCTTTAGAAAAATCCCAGACCTCCAAAATGAGCACGGAAGTGAGCCGGGGCTCACCATGTCGAACTCAGAGATTCATACCCTTCTCGGGAATGCTCTGGTAGAAACTACTGCTTGTCCTCTGGGGTTTCACTTCCCGAGGGTCAGCCTGAGGGAAAGCACAAGACTTGTCATTGAATCCCATCCCCAAGTGGGCAGGATGTCTTGAAGTCATGTTCCACGGTCCAGTTTTACTGTCTGCCATTTATTTTATATATTTTTTCCCATTAATTGAGTCTTATCTAACTGGCCCAGCCTGGTTTCTGACAGTCAAAGCAAAAGGTCTCGTGTTCAGGCTCAAACTAGAGCATTAAAGGGATTGCAATTTCCCTGAAGCTTTGCCAAGCAGAGTGTCCTCTGCATTCTCTTTGAGAGATTCGCTGCTGGGACAGCCTTGTTACCATAGGACTACCAGGAAGCGATCATGCAATTGCTCTGAGGCCCTGACATCTCCCTCCACCCACAACAAGACCAGTTGATGCCCCTGCTCTCAGATGCCCATAATGGTGCTGGTTGTAACCATTACCTAGCACCACAGAGTTCGGAGTGCATATCCTCCAGCAGCCCACTATCATGAACGATTGTGAAGAGTGCAGAGCCTCAAGCGCCCCCTAAACCAACAGAATCAGAATCTGCGTTCTAACAAGATCCTTGGGTGATTCCTACACACTGGGAAGTTTGAGAAGCAAGGATGTAGGCCAGAGGCTCTTAACCTGGGCCCATGAATTTAAACTAGGAATAAAATATTTTAGGGGCACCTGGCTGGCTCAGCCAGCGAGTGGAGGGTGAGACTCTTGATCTCGGGGTTGTGAGTTCAAGCCCCACATTGGGTGTAGAGATGACTTAAAACTAAAATCTTTGGGATCCCTGGGTGGCGCAGCGGTTTAGCGCCTGCCTTTGGCCCAGGGCGCGATCCTGGAGACCTGAGATCGAATCCCACGTCGGACTCCCGGTGCATGGAGCCTGCTTCTCCCTCTGCCTGTGTCTCTGCCTCTCTCTCTCTCTCTGTGTGACTATCATAAATAAATAAAAATTTAAAAAAAACTAAAATCTTTAAGAAAAAAACAAGGGAAAAAATATTTTATCAGGATTTTCACTAACTGCTAACCAAAATTTAGCATATACTTCAACCATGGATGTAGACAACAAGTCACAGAAGTTTTAGCAATACCTGTCTGTCACTTTGTCACCAACAGAAATCATGGGTGTTTTCATAACACATTACAGTTGTTTTTTAGATATCTTCTTAAAATAGCATGTAGTTCAGCATGACTTCAAAATTACAGTAGTTATTAGTTCTGAGGCTAGATCATGCTCTTTAATATAATAGTAGTGAAGCATATATGTTATTATATCACAAAATCTTAAAATATCTTTGGCAACTCCTTCAAAGGAATTCATTTCCTTTGTAATTCCATGTATTTCATTTTAAACATTAGAAACTTTAAATAAATATTTTTTAAAAAAGAATATTTATTCATGAAGACACAGACTGAGAGAAAGAAGCAGAGACACAGGCAGAGGGAGATGCAGGCTCTTCGTGGGAGCCGGATGCGGGACTCGATCCTTGATCCCAGGATCATGACCTGAGCTGAAGGCAGCCACCCAACCGCTAAGCCACCCAGACGTCCCAGAAACTTTATTCTGAGGAGGATTCTTCCATCTCATCAAGCTGGCGTGATTGCAGGGAATCACAGGGCGCCCCTGGGGCTGTTTGGAGAATTTCAGAGACACAGGTGAGGTGAATGTGACCCATTCTGGAAGGCCCCAGAAATCACATGTTCCCGCAGATGGGTGGCCTTCAGAGTAGCCCTGGCTGGCATCTAGTCATCCGCCCTGATGGCATCTTTATTCTCTCTTCATAAAAAAGTCGGTTTGGTGGGGCCCACACTAAGAAATAAAACCAAAATTCCAAGAGGGGAGATTGCTTTTGTCGGTCCAGCCACAAAATTAGGGACCCAGGTGTCAGAAAAATTATTCAAGGCTTTGAAACATCCCTGTGGTTGTTGCTTTTATCACCTATCTCCTCCACCACCCCCTTCCCACCATCAGTCCCCCTGCCTACCCCCATCTCCCTGCCACAAATCCTTAAAAGGAGGCACTGGGAAGGCTGGCTCTCTTTGGAGCCAGTAGGGTGGGGGGAAGAGTCTCAGGGCATGAGAGTGGGTGGTGGCAGCTTTAGAAAGGAGGTTCCTTCGAGGGCACCTGGATGGCATAGTCGGTTAAGGCTCTGACTCTTGGTTTCAGCTCAGGTCGTGGTCTCAGGCTTGTGAGATGAAGCCCTGCATCGAGGGGTCCCCACCCCCCACCCCACCTCAGGGCAGAGTCTGCTTGACATTCTCTCCCTCTGGCCCTCCTCCTGCTCATGTGCTCACTCATGCACCTCATGCACGCTTGCTCTCTCAAATCAATCAATCAATCAATCAATCAATCAATCAATCTTTTGTTAAAAAGGCAGTTTCTTTGGGGGAGGGTCAACGGACCTGAGTGAATGGTGGGGGGCGTCTGGGGAGACACAACCCTGAGGTAGAAGAGTAGGTCTTCAAGCTGGGAACTTGACAAACTGTCTAACATGTTGGACTGTGCAAAGCTGCCTTAAGGCCGCCTCCTGTGGTTGTGCAAAAAGAGCAAAACTGCAGTCTGCCTCTGCCCATGAAAAACATGGGGAGAACTGTAAGCCAAAATACTTTGCCCACCTTGAGCTTCAGGGTTTATTTGTTTTTTTTTTAATCTACAGGGTGGGAATAAGAACACCCGAGAAGCCTTCCTCACAGGTCTGTGTGGGGGTCAGAGTGCAAGAGGGTAGGAGAGATGAAGGGCCTTGCTCTGCAAGTGAAAGCTACTGTTTCCTGGGAACACATTTATCTCCTGCGTTAGTTCCCTCAGGCTGTTGTAATAAGATGCCCAAACCTGAATGACTTCAGCAATAGAAATGTATTGTCTCGCTGTTCTGGAAGCAGGAAGGCCGAGGAGGGGGCCTCAGCAGGGCCGGTTCCTCCTGAGGGCTGTGAGGAAGAAGTCCAGGCCTCTCCTCTGGCTTCTGGTGCTCTGCTGGCGTGCTCTGGTGCTCCATGGTGTGTGGGAGCATCACCCTGGTGTCTGCCTTCACTTACAGAGTGTCCTTCTTGTGTGTGGGTCTGTGTCCAAGATTCTCCTTTTTGTAAAAGCCTCAGAAGCCTGTCCTACTCCAGTATGATCACATAATCACTGTGCCATGACCCCGTTTCCAAATGAGGTCATATTCTGAGGTCCTGGGGGTTAGGATGTCAACACGTGAATTTTGGGGGGACTCAATTCAACCCCGAACACCTCCATGAACTCACTGGACACCCTTCGGTAGGGGTAGCCCAGGAGAGCACAGTGAGGTCAGGCGCAGGGGGGAGTCAGGTGGGGGCCTCCAACTCTTCGGGCAGGTTCCACTTTCGGCTGAATGGAGTCTTACACCACCTCTTTTCTTAAACACTTAAATATTTATTAGATGTCTACATATTCCACACACAGAGGATATAAAAACGAAAACAATATTGTCTTTGATTTCAGGCAAAACGAGAGACAGACATGTGAACAAATCATCACGAGGCAGTATGATTCATGCAATAGGAGTTATGTGCCCCCCCCCAAAAAAAAACCAGGGAGTCCAGGATTGCAAGGAAGGCTTCTACTAAATGGTAGCATTAGAACTGAATTTTTAAGGATGACAAGAGATTTTTGGCAGATAAGAGGCAGAGGCATTTCAAAGTCAGAGGAAAGGAACCCTGGCATGGAAGCGTCATGGCCTGGCTAGAGATATGGGCTGGGGGAGACAGAAGTCAAAGGGCTAGGTATGGAGGGGGCTGTCCACAACCTGTAGAATACGAATATTATCCACAGAACTCTTTCTCCACTCTCAGCTCTGAGAACGCAGTGATCTCATTGCCTGTGGGAAATGAGACCAGAGGGTGCCCAGGGCTAGCCTAATGCCGGGCACATAGCAGGTGCTCGACCAGTGAATGAATGAATGAATGAATGAATGGCTTTTAGGCAGCAGAGTGGAGTGAGGGGAGATACTTAGAAGTGGGATGATTTTGGCAGCAGAAAAAACAGGATAATTTACTATAGTCCAGGCAAGTGTTGTGAGGATTTGAACGAGCCTCCAAGAAGTAGAGGGAAACCTGTGGCCTTATATGGGCTGCGAGGAAGGTGGGAAGGGTGAAAATATGGGTACATCTGTGGGGTTGAAAGTTGAGAGAGCTCCTGCCCCCTGATCTCCATTATCTCCGTGTCAGCCTGGATCCTGAGAGAAGCGGGGAAGAAGCTATGAGAGGACCTCTTTTGGCCGAGGAGCCTCGAGAGACCAGTGAGAGTGGGAGGAAGGGAGGGTCTAAGAGTGGGGCTCAGCTGCCCCCAGGTCAAGAGTGAGATGCTAACTGTGCTCATGAGCCAAAATTGGGGATTTGGAAGGCAGGTGAGTGGAAGGAGAAAGGGGGTCTGTAGTGGGTTAAATGGTGTCCTCCCAAAATTGGAGCCCACCTAGAAGCTAAGAATGTGACCTTATTTGGAAAGAGTCTTTGCAGAAGTAATTCAGGTAAAAACTGAGAGGAGATCATACTGGATTAGCATGAGTCCTAAATCCAATGACTGGCATCATTCTAAGAGACACAAAACACAGACATGCAGGGAAGAAGGCCATGTGAAGGCAGAGGCAGAGACTGGAGTGTTGGTGCCAGAAGCTAAGAACACCCAGGGCCACCAGGAGCCACCAGGAGCCACCAGGAGCTGGAACAGGAAGGAAGGATTCTCCCCTTGGGCCTTTAGAGCTAGTGCAGCTCTGCTGACACCTGGATTTCGGACTTCTGGCCTCCAGAAGCATGCGGGAATAAATTTCCCAGCCTATGGTACTTTGTAATGGCAGCCCTGGGAAACTCCCACTGGCCAGACCACAGAGGCGGGGGAAGGTTAGGTCACATGGTAGGTCAAGGAGTAGAAACTGGGTCAGGAGAGGAGTGAGGTCAGGAGAGGCTGAGAGGTTCAGAGGGGGTTAGGGCTGAACATGAGGAGGAAGAATGACAGGTTTAGGGAGAGGCTGAAAGGCTGGGAGATTCGTAGCCAGAGACTGGCATGTTCGGAATGAGGGTTTCAGAGGCAGTTCCAGGTGATTACAGGTACAGTCAGATCTGTCTCACTCTTAGAGGATGACAGCTCCCCGAAAAACAAATTCACCCTAAACACAAGGCCATTTACCCTCTCTCAAGTCTGCTGTTTAAATCCAAGGCCCAATGAGCAGCCTACGCAGGTCTTCCAAGGACTTACTGTTAGCTCTCTCCATCCCGTGCCATTGCAGACGCTGAGAGACTGTGTGTTCTAGGGAAGGGGCCTGGGGTGGGGAGGGCCGGGCTGCTCAGTCCCAGCCCAGGAGGCGCTCTTTCCAGGCCTGGCCCAGCCTCGCAGAGCAGGGGGCCCGCGCTGGGCCTTTCAGACAGGCGTGCACTGCCGGGGACGTCTGGGACACTAGGTGCCAGAACTGAAACAGTGGTCAGGGTGGAGCTGGGTAGAGAATTTGAGGAAATTCATTTGATTTTTTTTATTTTTTATTTTTTTCATTTGATTTTTTTAAAAAAGATTTTATTTATTTATTCATGAAAGACATAGAGAGAGGCAGAGACACAGGCAGAGGGAGAAGCAGGCTCCCTGTGGGGACCCTGATGCGGGACTCGATCCTAGGACCCCATCCCCAGACCCGGGATCACATCCTGAGCTGATGGCAGATGCTCAACCACTGAGCCACCCAGGTGTCCCAAGAATTTGAGGAAATTCAGAAGGAGAAAACCCCAGAATCTTAACGGCAATTAAATGACCTCGCTAGTGCAAGCAGAGAAGCTCTGAGTGGCCCGGGCAGGCGGCGCTCCATTAGATTCAACATCCCAGCCCAGAGGGAACAGCAGGAGCCGCCGCCTCCCCGGCCCTCCCGGCCCTCCACCCCCTGCGGCCTCGCCCTTGGGTGTCAGCGGCTTCTCCACCCCCCCCCCCCGCCCCCGCCTTAGCTCTGCCCCCGGGCACAAGCATGGGCCTCTCCTGCTCCTCTGGCTCCTCTGCTGCCGGGCGCTCCCTCTGCTGCCTGGCGCTCGGCCTGCTGGGGGCGCTCGGGCAGCTGGGGGCGCTCCGGGCTGCTGGGGGCGCTCGGGGCTGCTCGGGCTGCTCCGGGCTGCTCGGGCTGCTGGGGGCACTTGGGCTGCTGGGGGCACTCTCCAGCTCCGCGAGGTGCCCTAACGTGTTACCCGAGACCGCATTTACTTTTAGGGAGGGCTCAGAGGCCAGGGGCCCAGGGGGAGCTCCCCGGCACTCAGGCCCTGCAGTCATGCCCCTCCCCAGCCTTTCTCTTCGCCCCAGAGTGGCAAGGGCAGAACCCCCTGACCGGGCCTCCAGCTCCGGCCCCTCACCGGCTCCTTCTCCAGACCCCCAGGGGAGGATGGCAGCTTAGCGCCCTTACCACGTGAGGGCCCTGGCAGCCCAGGTGCAGGCTGGGCTTCACCAACGAAAGCATTTCTCCCCAGAAGACGGCTGGCCTCCCAGAGCACCCCCCTCCTCTGCTCTTGGTATTTAGGGGGCAGCCAGCTCTCTGTGCCCTTCTCTACCTGAAGGCCAGTCTTCTTCCTTCCCCTGGGGCCTCTCCCCAATACCTGGGCAGGAGGGCTTGCCCCCGACTCCGTCCTGTGTGAAAAGCTGGAGGCTGGTGGGAGGTGAGGACCGCGGTGGGGGCTGCGGCTGGGGGTGGGGTGAAGATGCAGAATGTGTCAAAAAGCCATGACAGTTTCCAGGGTGTGAGCTGTCTGGATGACATGGAAGGAGCGATTATTTTGAGTCACCACTGATGAAATATTTATCGAGCTGGGAAGGAAAACACTGCAGAGTAAAGCAGAGAATCATCAACCAATTTAAGATCTAGGAGTCCAAACCCTTACACCCACCCCTGATGGCCTTGCTGTGTGGGAGCAGAAGTCCTTTGCCTCCCCTGGGTGGCAGCTTACAGGTCTGGGTGTCAGAGGCCAGGAGGGAGCAAAGAGAATCTCTAGCTGAGTCCCATGTGTTAGAGATGAGGACGTGGAGGCCCCCAGGTGCCTCAGCAGTTGAGCGTCTGCCTTAGCCCAGGAGGTGATCCCAGTGTCCTGGGATCGAGTCCCACGTTGGGCTCCCTGCGTGGAGCCTGCTTCTCTCTCTGCCTGTGTCTCTGCCTTTGCCTCTCTCTGTGTGTCTCTCGTGAATACATGAATATAATCTTAAAAAATAAATAATAAAGATGAGGAACTGGAGAGGCTGAGCTGCCCCAACCTGCAGCTCCAGACCTATGGAGGCAAAGACAGCACCAGGAGCCCGCCCCCAGCCCCTGACCACTATCCTGTCTATCCACCAACTAGTTTGGGCAAGCCCTGGACCTGTTCTACCAGCAAGAGGCCACTGAGCTTTCCCCCAAGTAAGCCCGAGGGAGGCAGCCTCCACTGGGTGCTAGGAGGCTTGGTCAGGCCCCCAGCAGGAAACCGGACACGCAGCTGGGATTGTAAAGGTGAAGTAAAAGGAGGGACCATTTGCAGGGGTGAGACGAGAACTTGCACCATCTACAGGGGTGGGATTAAGAGAATCAACGAGGAGCGGTGGTGAGGCAGCTGAAATGGAGCCCCGGCACGAGGCTATGGCCAACACCGGGCCTGAAGAGGTGCTGGGCGGAACAGTGCTCCCTGGACCGTAGGAGTTGGAGCCCTGCCAGGGCCACCGAAGGGGCCACACCCAGAGAGTCAGGGCAGGGCAGGGAAGCGTTGAGCAGCTCAAATCCCCTGACCTTGCTCCCGGCTTCTGATCTCCAGCTGGGGCTTCCTTGAACAGGCCATCTAACTCAAACTGGAAGGCAGATCGCAGGGAGCCCTGAGGTACCATCTCTAGAAGCCAGTCTCCCAAAGCACGGAACAGTGGAAAATGCTTCTGGGGTTGGGAGCCGGGCAGTCACAGAGCCAGCAGGGAGAGTGGAAAACCCCATCCTCGGGAGCCAGTAGTCAGTATGAATCCTGAGTTGATGGCTTCTAGCTCTGGGACCTTGAGTGAGTCACTTGACCTCTCTGAGCCTGGTTTTGTTCCTTTTTTTTTTTTTTTTTTAAGATTTTAATTTATTATTTGTTTATTCATGAGAGACACAGAGAGAGGCAGAGACACAGGCAGAGGGAGGAGCAGGCTCCACGCAGGGAGCCCAACATGGGACTCAGTCCTGGGTCTCCAGGATCCTGCCCTGGGCTGAAGGCAGGGCTAAACCGCTGAGCCACCCAGGCTGCCCCCTGGTTTTCTTCTTGAGGCTAATTATACCTCCTTAATGGAACGATTGTCAGGATTAAATGAAATACCTCGTGTGAAGCGCCACCCACATACTACATGTTTATCAAGGTCAGTTCCCCTTCCCTTTAGTGTTCCCCGTCCAAGCTCTAATGAATCTGAGGTGCTGGGGTAGAGTGGAATGGTGAAAAAACACAGGCTTAAGATCCGGACCCTGGCTGCACAGCTACCAGCTGTGTGACCTTGTAAGTCACTTATCCTTTCTAACTTTGCTTTCTTTCTTTTTTTAAAAAATATTTATTTACCAAAAGAATAAAAAGAGACTAATAACAGTTGGAAGCAAATATATATATATATATATATATATATATATAAAATATTTTAAAAATTTATTTAAGTAAGCTCTACACCCAGTGTGGGGCTCGAACTCAGGATGCCAAGACCAAGTATTGCACATTCCTCCAACTGAGCCAGCCAGGTGCCCCATAACTTTGTTTCCTTAAGTGTAAAAAAAGGAATATCCAGCTCATAAGGTTGCTATGAGGATTAGAAATTATTTAAGTTAAGGTATGCAATGATGTATTGGGTTCATGGTAGGTGGGCCTTGGAGTCAGACTAATTCAAATCCCATATCCCTACTTGTTAACCATGTGACCTTGGAAATGTTTTCTGGATCTCTCTGAGCCTCAGTGTCCTCATCTATAAAATGGGAATAATAAAAGCACCTTTCTCTTAGGGTTGTGATAATGACATAAAGCAATGGGCACACAATATGCCAGGCAAAGAGCCCTCAAAAGTTTGCTATTATTGTTGATCATTACTGAGGTCAGTATTATAATGTTCTTTCTTCAGTTAAGCATCTGATCCTGCTACTCAGACCCCACGGTCTTTACTGGAGAGAGGTAAGCAGAGTCTGGGAGAAGGAGAGACAGCTAATCTAGAGGGGATGAGTCCAGGGCAGGAGGATGGCTCGGTGTGGCCAGCAAACTCCCTTGCCCGGCACAAGCACACAGACACGAAGTTCAGTTGAGCACTCTGCCTGTGACTCTCCCTGGCCCTCCTCCACCAGGCCACCCAGACAACAGAAAGGACTGTCCTGCTTTCTCATCCCTACTCGGGGTGGTCTGATGCCTTATTGTGACTCTGGCTGGTTTCAGTTGGATAGAAACAGAGGGAAAGGGTAACTATACAGTGTGCCTAGACCTGAAACTGTATCCCTCCAATAATAATTTGCTGAACACTTCCTATGTGCTAGGCACCATTGGAGACAACATAATTGGCTCTCATCAATTCCAACAATATTGTGAAGTTTGTAATATTGGAAGTGGAAGTCCAGAGAGGTTAGGGAACTTGGCCAGCATTACACAGACAGTAATTGGCAGAGTCCACATTTGAAATCAGGTCTGACTGTTCCTAAAACCCAAGCTGGGGCAGCCATGCCAGGTAGCCTCCCGGAAGGATGGCCCATGTGTTGATCATCAGCAGAGGAGGTTGGGAAAAGAACAGGAAGACAGGGGTGAGGAAGAGCCCAGAACAGCTGTGAGGAAGTACCGTTTGCCATCTCTGGTCATTTCCCTGTGAGGGTTGGGTACTGAAGATCTCTGGGGCTCCTTCCTCTCTGGTGTCCTGTGAGCCAGACCCTAACTACCAGGCCCTAGAGAGGACAGAGAACAATCTGTCTCCCCAGGCTATATAAATCTGCCTTCTTTCCTCCGCCTCATCCTGGTCTCTTGGGGCCTTGATTACTTTTTCCTACCCTGAGCTGCGGAGAGTCTTGTAGCTAATGACTTCCTGTGCTAATCCTTTCCGAGATGTGTCCCAGAGGGCGCCTGGAGAGCAGAGGTGGGCTCTCAGACAGTTGAGGGTGGGAGCACTTTCTTACATCTTAATATCACAAGGTGCAGGTGCCTTTGAGCACTTAATCTGCCTGCCCATCAGCCAGGTCTGTGGCCTCAGGTGCTGGCTGCCTGGCTACCCAAAGGGCTGTGGGGAGAGGCAGCTGGACCCCTGCGGCCTCAGTCAGCCTCAGTCAGCCTCTCCAGAGCACAGGAGCTCTTTTGGGATCCCTGTAGCCAGGACAAGAGAAGCAGAGAAACTCAGGGGCACCGGGGTGGTAAAGGGGCCTGGCTAGCTGTGGGGTTGATGGGCGGGGTAAGCACACAGCCCCAGGTGCCACTCAGAACTGGACCCCAGGGCTGTTTCTAATTCATTGATTTTTTTCTTTTCTTTCTTTCCTTTCTTTCTTTCTTTCTTTCTTTCTTTCTTTCTTTCTTTCTTTCTTTCTTTCTTTCTTTCTATCTACTTATTCAGAGAGAGAGAGAGAGAGACAGGCAGAGGGAGAAGCAGGCTCCATGCAGGGAGCCTGCCTGACGAGGGACTGGATCCCAGGTCTCCAAGATCACAACCCCGGCTGCAGGCGGCAGCTAAACCGCTGTGCCACCGGGGCTGCCCCTAATTCATTGATTTCTTCACTGATTCTGCAAACACTTCTAGAGAGCCTTACCCAGGTGTGAGCTGTGCGGACTGAATCAGACAGCATCCTGCCCTCAAATTGCTTAGGTCTAGTAGGAGCGATAAAACATGTACACACTAAAACAACAACAACAACAACAACAACAAAAACAAAGCACGAAAATTATCCAAACTTGTCTTGGGCACTTATGAGTTACAAGGGTTCAGAGAGAGAGACAGATGGCAGGAGAGGGGGTGGTGCTTATATAGCACTTACCCCTGTGCCAGTCAATGTTCTAAGTGCTTTGCATATATTCATTAATCCCCACAAGCACCCTGTCATTTAAAAGACTGTGGAGAAGCTAACTTTCCCAAGGGCCGCTGTTAAAGCTGGTAAGTGGATCTGACCAGGCTGGCAGGTGCCCTTAACCTCTAGGTATTCCGCTAGCTCCTGCCCTGCCCTCATGTCTTACCACCTGATTTTAAAAACACAATTATAAAACTGATGTCATCACTGGTATTATGTTCAGTGTTAAAAATCAGGATATCTACAGTATGTTCGTGTGTGTCCTTGCTAGATTATAAGCTACAAAGAATCTCATTCAGCTACACTTATTGAGTGCCTGCCAAGTGCCAGACACTGTGATAGCTGCTTTCGCATATTCTAGGTCAATTTACTTCTTGCAACAGCCTTGGGAAATAGTGGCAATTTCCTCCTCTTTCCAAAGGAGGAAAACAGAAGGAGACAGAGAGGAAAGAGACTTGTCACACCAGTCACTTGTGGAGTAAGTTGGCTTCTCTATACCCAACACAGGGCTTGAACTCACAATCCCGAGACCAAGCATCACACGCTCCACCGACTGAGCAGGCCAGGTGCCCCTAGAATTTTTTTTTAGAGCTAGCATCTCAACCCCTCACATTAAAGAGCATGGAACAGAGGCTTTGGATTTGGCTCTGGGTTCAGGTTTTCTGTTTTGGGGATTTTTTATTAAGGTACAATTGGCACACACATTATATCAGTTTCACGTGTGCAACATGATTTGATATTAGCATGTATTGCAAAATGGTCATCACGGTAAGTCTAAGTAACATCCGTCAGCAGACATCATTACAGATTGCTTTTTGTGATTAGACTGAGTTGAAATTTCCTGAGTGTCGCTGTAGGTATGTAAACTTGGGCAAACTTCACATCTCTAAACGTCAGTTTTCTCATCTAGAGTGGAGATTGTAAGAAGCCACCCCGCAAGGTTATTGCAAGATCACGTTAAATAGCATACAGAAAGTGCCAAGAACCATGTATGGCACCCAGCTGGCTCCCAGTGAACGGTAGCTATTCATCATGAAAAGCCACGCAGCACGAGTGCCACCAGTATGCATCGCACTAATGGGTTTAGTGCTCTAGCCCACATTTTCATTTCATTCTGTCAGTAACCCCGTGAGATTGAGGTTCTTATGTCAGAGACACGTATCCCACGAACCGTAGCTGGCAGAGTAGAATGTCGAATGCATGTCTCGGGGCTCTCCACCCAGTGCTCGCTCAGCCTTCTCTCATCTATATACTATGGGGACAGTGGCTGGGTTAGCCTCACCGTGCAGGGGAAGGTTGGGAGAGTCACACAGTGGGACAGATGCCCCCAGATGCTCTTTATAAACAAAAGGATCACAAAACACCGGTGATGACCACATGCCGCCTCCTCCGTGACGGCGAAGACCGGCTAGTGGTGCCTCTAAGCTGCATTTCCTGAGGTGTGTTCCTAGACACAGCAATCCCAGGAGGTGTTCAAGGGGAAAAAAGGGTTTGGCTAAGGCCAGTCTAGCCTCACGGAAAGCCTTCTGTGTTGCTTTTAAGCACTGGCTTAGAAAATTCTTTTTTTTTTTTTAAAGATTTATTTATTTATTTATCATAGACAGAGAGAGAGAGAGAGGGGCAGAGACACAGGAGGAGGGAGAAGAGAAGCAGGCTCCATGCAGGGAGCCTGACGTGGGACTCGATCCTGGGACTCCAGGACCGTGCCCTGGGCCAAAGGCAGGCGTTAAACCGCTGAGCCACCCAGGGATCCCTGGCTTAGAAAATTCTAAGATCTGCAACTTAGTTAGAAATTCTGTATCTGGAATCTGGCTGTGGGGTTCAGGGCTATGGTGATTTGAGTGAAGATTTATTGGGTAAGCTATTGATGACAGCCCACCTCCCCCTGGGGTTGGGAGGAGATAAGACCATGTCAGTGAGGAGACTCAGGCTCCCCCTCACCTAATAGCCCCCCATCTGGCGTTAGCTGTGTGAGCCTGTGATCCACAGGGCATCTCTGTGAGGTTGGCTTTGCTTGCTGTTCTTACCCTACTCTTCGCCCTAACCAGTTACCTTCTACACTTTACTTGAGATAAGCAGATGTTCTCTACCATCCTGAGCACCTGTGTTAGGGTCCTGTGCATGCAGGCCCTGATCTATAGGTGTATTAGGCTTCTCATCTTTTCATTTTCTTGGAAAATAACAATGTAAATTAACATATTAAAGGGACTAAGAAATGTGTTTTTGTTGAACTTGGGGCCTCTAATCCTAGAACACCTATTAATATCCTGCAGTCCACAGAACACACCTTGGAAAATGCTGCCCAAATGGAAAAGATCCCAAGTCCCATTGTCCTAATGGAAGAGGTCCCAAGTTACACAAACCCCTTATTGAGCCTCCACTTCTAAGTGATCGATAAGGAAGCATTAAAGCTTATCCTCTGCAAAGTCCTAAGGGCAAAACTGGAGAATGTGTGAGGTTACAAAACCATACTTAGGCCTGGAGCCTACTCTCAAGGAATCCACCGCACACCTGAGGGAGGCTTGAGAAGGCCATGTGTGGTTGTGCTAAAGACAGCCCCAGCATCACTGCAGGAGATCCACCTGGGGAGAGGCCAGGGGAAAGAAAAGGAGTGGCCAGTTGCTGATGGCCCAGGCACCAGCGTTCCTTTAGAGGAGAGGGAAAAGCAGCCCGGCTTGGAACCACAGAAAGCAATCCCAAGTGGAGGCTGAGAACCCGGCCAGGTGCACCATCAGGTGTGGAGGAGGAAACTTGGCAGGGCCCTGGCTGAGCGAGTGGCAGAGTGGTGGAAGAGCAGCCACCACCAAAGCCCTGCACAGAAGGAGCATCCATGAATAAGACGTCTTGGCTGCACCCAGGGACGGGGGAGGCTGTGGGAAGCCGGTCCCAAGAGAGCAGTCCAGAGATGGGGGAGAGCCTGCTGGCCCCAGCTCTGAAATCTGTGACTATAGATGCATAAAGGGGCAGTGGGTAGGGAGATGTGGCTTACAATGGTTGTCCCTAGGACAAGCCTTTGTACTTCCCTGTAGACCGGAAAACAATACAGAATAAAACAACAGCAACCAAACTTAATCTGTGCTCAGCTTCATCCTGAGAGCTGAGCACTGGGAGTTAATCATCCGATAAATATTTATGGAGCATCTGCGCTGTTAAAGAGACTCTGCCAGCCCACCTGGGTCTCCATCCTTCAGAGAGGAGGGGGCTGGGGGTAGAGGACACGCATGAGAAATGTCAGCTTTTAGTATAGACTGTGCAAGAGCCCTTGCTCAACTATATCAAGTGTAGGCCCTCATTCATTGTCCCATCTCTCAGCTCTGGGCCACAGACCACAACCTGGCTTCAGGCTGGGAGAAAGCCTCACGGGCTGGTGGTCAGGGTGGGTTTCATTTTATTCAACCTGATGATAAGAGTGAGTGCAAGTGGGTGCTGGTGCTATGCTAAGAGTTGGCGTGCGGATAAAACAAGAAAACCTCACAGGGGTGCTTTGACAGAATCAGGAGAGAACACTGCCAGCTGTCTGGTGGTAGGGAGATAAGGTATATTTTTCAGAGGTGGTATGTGGAGAAGATCCAAAAGGTGATATACAGCGAGGGCATTCTGAGAGCAGAAGAGAAATGAGTGGACTTCTAGATAGCTCACAGGAAGCTGTGAGTAATCTTGGCTATGCCCAGAGGGACAGGCCTTCCACCAGGCCATCAGACCTCATGCACGAGCTGGGGGGATCAAGAAGGGGAGCCCCCTGGCCTCTTTAGTGTATGGGGCTGGAAGAGGAACAGGCTATGACCTACCTCCTAAGTCATGCTGAGGAGTCTGGCTTTTATTGGGGAGCCACTGAGGGCCCATTGGAAGAGGTTACACAGGGCAACATGGCTTAGCCTTCTCCTGAGCTGAAACTATACCTGTTCTAAGAAGGCCTGGGAGCCCTAGTGAGGTCAGAGGTAGGGGACTCAGGTAGGGCTGGAGCCAGGACTTGGCACATACAGAGTGGGCAGCCTTCAAGGCTGGGAGAAAAGCTTGGGCCCAAGGAAAAGTGGACCCCAGGGGTAAGGGCAGAAAGCAACCAGACCCCACCTGGACTCCAATCCGCAGGCCCTGAAGCCACACTGTGCTCTACTCTTTCTCATAAACTCCCTCTCATCACCTTCCAATATTGTCTTTGGGCAATTGTATCCTGCACAGAGGATGAAAACCAGCTCTCCCCAGAGGCGAGGAGAGTAGAGACGAATGGGAGAAAGAACTATGTCAAGAGGGGAGGGCAGGGGCAGTCTTGAGCGTAGAGCTGATCCCAGGGGCTCAGGTGTTGCTCTGAGCACTGGCAAGGCAGCGCTGGGCCTGGGGGTCCCTCGGGGACAGACAGAGACAGTCGTGTCTAATAATGATTTCTTTAATATTTTGAAATGAGAGGATGGTGGACACTGACAACAGTCTTCGAAGAAAAGCTGGTTCAGCTGGCCTCAGAACCAGGAGAGGGGACGTGCTCAAAAGGCACAAAGTGCTGATGGCTCAAAATGAAGCTGGGGGCAGGGGAATGGTGGGCATCAAAGCATTTCCCGTTTAGACAGTCTGAGCACGGAGCAGGTGAGTGGCAGATGCAATTACATGTCTCCTCCTCGAGCTGCGACACTGCCCCTAAGTATCTTCCAGAATATGCTGGCCAGGCCTCAATAGCTCAGACCCTCCTATACCACCATTCCTCAGATGGAGGAATGGTGACCAAAGCTCGACGCCTTGAAACCAAGGGTGGAGAACACAGGGTTCAAGCTCCTTCCAGAGCTCCAGAATTAGGACCATAAAGATTGAGCAATGCTTCCCAGCTGCTCAGTGCACAGACTCCTCGCTCTTCCCCAGGCCTTGCTGTGCAGGTCAGCCTCACAGACCCTCAGGGGTCAAAGCAAATGAGAATCTAAGAGGCCAAAATTCACCCACACCTCAGGGTGGAGCTAGACTTGCCGGCCACCCAGGCCTCACTTACGGGGCAAAGCTGGGTTGGCGCTGAATGAGGAGAACCTGTAAAAGTTACTGACGGCCCACACCCTACTTCTAAGCTGCAACCATGCATGCAGTGTCCACTAGGGTAGCTGCTAGCCACTGGTGGCTATTTTTTTTTTAAGATTTTTTATTTATTTACTCATGAGAGACACAGAGAGAGAGAGAGGCAGAGACACAGGCAGAGGGAGAAGCAGGCTCCATGCAGGGAGCCCGACGTGGGACTCGATCCCGGGTCTCCAGGGTCACGCCCTGGGCTGAAGGCAGCGCTAAACTGCTGAGCCACCCGGGCTGCCCAAAATGAAGACAATTTAAACCTTTGTTCCTCAGTAGCAGTACTTATGTGCTCAGCAGCCACACATGGCAGTGGTTACCACACTGCACAGTGTAGGTGGAAATAGCCATCATCACAGAAAATTCTATTGGCTAGCTCTGTGACACCCAAAAGTAACAATATCAGAATTAAATTGCCACCCCTCTTACACCACGAACAAAGGGAGTACCTTGGTTCCCTTGTCCCGTTCTCTGTCCTTGCCCTGTTCTCTGTGGCCCCCCTCAGCAGATGCGGGGGGGCCCCCTGCTCTCCCACTGTGGCCTGACCTTCCAGAGCAGTGGCACCCCTTCTGCCCACTAACCTCCAACTTGGCCTCTCCTCCTGGGCTCTGGCTCCCTGACTCCCCCTTCCACAAAGATGGGGCACAGGTCTTGCGGTGCAGGGTGTGTGACCTGGGCAGGACCTAAGGCTCCCTGGAGCCTCATCTTGCCCTCTCTTCAGAGCACTCTCTAGGCCCCCAGGGCACCCATTGCTCCAGGCCAAGAGCTTCCTGGTACTTCTGAGCTCAAAACTACATCTTACAGGGCTCCCCCAACAAATCATCCCCTCCGGCCCCCAGCTCCTGAGGCTATAGAAGGGGGCATCTGTTAAGGCCACCCTAAGGTGGGATACAGCCCAAAGCCCTCCATAGCTCTTTGATCCGTTTATTCCTCAGGGGCCTCTTCCCCATCCTCAATCACCAAATGTCCTGTGTGATTTGGGGCATGTGGCAGATCACCAAATCCATTCTGTGTCTCCTGGGCACAGAGCTAGGCTTCATTTCCCAGCCTGCCTCGCAATGTAGTCGTGTCCTTGGGAATGAGCTCTGGCCAGTGGCAATGGGGTGATGTGCTCTGCTTCCGGGCCTGATCAGAAGCACATCCCGGGTGCAGGCTCTAGTTCTTTCCCCATCAGCTGGAGGTTGGAGTGCAGGGCAGCTTCGTGCTGAAGATGGCAAAGGGGGCTGCCCGCATCCCTGAGTGAGTGCCTAGAGCAGAAGCCCCCCCACTCCCACCCCGGGCCTGCGTTGGAGTGGGGAGAGCCAGGAGACCAGGTGCATTCACGCAGGCACACATCCATCCACAGGCTCTCCTCACACCTGGCCGGAGAGGCTCCTCTGGGCTCCTGACTCCTGGCGCTCTTCTGGATAACAGGCAGGGCACGTCCGCCTCAAGGCTCCGTGGATGAAGGAACTCGCGCCGCCCCGGCCACTTCCCTGCCCACGTCACCTTTCAAGTTAGCCCACAAATTGCTTTGGACACTCCCTCTCTGTCGCTGAGGCCAGAAAGACCATTTCTGCCCCTGCAGGCTGGTTAATGACTTGGCTGCCGTCACTTGGCAAGCTTCTTCCTGTCTCCCTGCGGACAAACAGCTGAGTGACGGTCACAGGAAAGAGCAGGTGCCCCAGCTGAGAGCAGTACCTCGGTTATGCATTACGGAAAGAGGCCCCTAACCTCAGCCTTCCTCCCTCCCCTAACCTCCTGCAGGTGGAACCCCTCCGCACTGCCCCTACCCCTACCGCCTCTCCTGTGTCAGCAAATTTCGATTTAAGTTGCAGAGATTGGATTTGAAGCCTAGAAAGGCCCTGCTTGAGTCTACAAAGAGGCCCAGAGTCTGGCAACAGAAAGCCTGCCTCACACTGTCTGGCAACTTTCTCTGCCTCACCCCAGGGCTGGCAGGTGGTCCTCTCCAGACTGGCCCTGGAGGCCTGGGCACCTCACTTCCCTTGCTCTCTGCTCCCACCTGCGGGGCGGGGGCGGGGGGGTCCTCAGTGAGGCACGTGCTCCGGCTAAAGACGTGCTCCGGCTAAAGACGTCTCTCTCGGGCCAAACTGTTAGAGGGCATTTCTTAAACTTGCTGGAGAGACTTAGTTAAGTGTTCATCAAGCCATAAATGAACAGCTGCCTCCCGCCTTGAGCCCAAAGCCTGGATTATTCATCCTTTTTGGCTTTCGGATCCTCCTTTTGGCTCGAGACAGAAACTGCTCCTTCCACAGCCACCCTAGTGCGATGTCACCCTCCAGCCACCACCCCCCCCCCACCCTTTTTCTTCCTCTGGTTGGGGGGGCACATCTCTCCCTTCCCCAGGCCCGCCCTTCCACCCTGGACAGTGTCTGGGCCGCGGCTGCAGGCTCGTCCTGCTTTGAGCCAGTTCCTTCCCCCCTCATCCCAGCTTACACTCATTTTGTTGGCTTCTCTCCATTTACTGAACTTTCCTTAAAATATCTCTTTCCTTTTACTTTATCTCCATTCCATCATGCCCTGAGAAGTAAGCAAGTTTGGTGGTTAGCAGCATCCTCGGTTCTGCACGTCTCCCAGCGCTACCTCCATCTTCCACGTCACCACCATCCAGCTTGTCCAGTCTCCACCCCTTTGTGTCATAAGATGGATCGTTTGCTGAGGGCAGGATATGTGCCAGGCACTGTGCAAATGCTTTGTGTGTCTTTTTTTCATCCTCACAATATACCGTGATGGGTGCAAATGCTTTGTGTGCCTTTTTTTCATCCTCACAATACACCGTGATGGGTGGTACTATACTCCCATTTTAGAGCGGAGGACACTGAGGGAGGCCCAGAGAGGCTGGGTGACTTGCCCAGGGTCACATAGTCAGGGGGAGTAAGGATTCTGACCCAGGTCTGTCATGCTCTCTACTCTACTCTCTACTCTACTGCCTAACACACACACACACACCTCAAGTCAACAAACATTTACCAAAAGCCTGAGGCATGGCAAAGCATGTTGGGTAAGAGTCATTTGGCAAAGAAACAAAGAAAAATAAGATGAGACTCTGTGGCCTCAAAGGGAGTCCCCTTAGTGCCAGAGACAGACGTGTAAATACACACAACACATGGAAAGTGTAAGGGATAAACATAACCACAGTTCTCTGAACACTCAGAAGGAGTAACTATTAGCATGAGGGACGCAAAGCCCTTTCAGGAAGGTCTTGCTTATCAAAACAAAACCCCAAAGATAGAATGAGAATATATTTCAGGGAAGAACCTTGAAGTCCCTGCTGGAAAGTGGAAATTATAGCAGAGAATCTGAGATGTTTAGCTCTTAGGCTCTGTGTCAGCCTTTTGATCACTATGACCTTGGGCTAGTAACCTAACATCTTAGAGCCTCAGTTACTCTATCTGCAAAATGGGGAGCTTCAGGGGCCCCTGAGTGGCTCAGTGGTTGAGAGTCTGCCTTTGGCTCAGGTAGTGATCCTGGGGTCCTGGGATCGAGTCCTGCATCAGCCTCCTTGCAAGGAGCTTGCTTCTCCCTCTGCCTGTGTCTCTGCCTCTCTCAGGAATAAATAAATAAAATCTTTTTTTAAAAAAGGGGGAGATTGGGCAGCCCGGGGGGCTCAGTGGTTTAGCGCCGCCTTCAGCCAGGGTGTGATCCTGGAGTCCCAGGATCGAGTCCCACATCGGGCTCCCTGCATGGAGCCTGCTTCTCCCTCTGCCTGTGTCTCTGCCTCTCTCTCTCTCTTTTTCTCTCTCTGTGTCTCTCATGAATAAATAAATAAAATCTTTAAAAAAAATAAAAAATAAAAAAAGGGGAGATTCATACTACTGGGAAGCTTAACTGAGATAACACAGTATAAAAAAAGGATTGAGCATAGCAACTGGCATATCTTTAAGTGCCCAGAGATTGTCATTCCCATAACCTTTCTTCTTGCCACAAGGTCCCCCCACCCCTACCCCATGAAGAATAGTATTAAATATTTTCTTAGAGTTAGGAGGCTTCACACAGGCTAACTCATTCAATTCTCAGAACCAAGCTGTTCATTTGATTTAGCCTGATTGGTTTTCATCGTTTCAACAGATGAGGGGGCCCAGATTCAGAGGGTTCCAAAATTTGCTCAAGGTTATCTGGTTACTGAGAGGCCTTCACCGGGACTCCAGTGGGCTCTCCCTGGCTCTGCAAGGCCATGGTTTTCCTCCACACGAGTCACCAAGGAGTCCTGGAGTGGAGCTGCCAAGTGTCAGTGGAGGCATCAAGGTGGCGTTGTGGGGGTTGTGGAGTTGGAGGGCATCAGTCTCAAGCTGAAGTGTCCATGGAAGGAGAGGGCAACCGAGCATCTCCTGCCCATCCAGCAACTGCTAAGCTACCTCTTCATTTACTGTGAGGACAGGCAACAAGAGTAGCCGATTTTCCCTGGAAATGCCTACATTTCTGGCAAAATCTGCCCAGTCTGCATAGGATGGGGGTGGGGGGTGTTACTCATCCTTGCTACAAGGCAATAGGAGGACTGTGGGAGCCGGGATCTTACTGGAACGGACACAAGACTGGAAGTAGTTGGACACGCCTCAGAAGTTGGCCAACCTGGGTGAGGCACTCCTGACTGGTCCTTGCGTATCTGCAAACCAGAATGACCACAATCACCCCGGCCTCCGGTGACCCCAGACAGCTATTGCAACAGCCAACAGGTCACCGCATGACTCTGACTTTGCGGAGGCCGGTGTGCCTGGCACGTGTAGCCCTGGATGAATGAGGCGGGCGTTCAGCAGGACTCACCGCCCAAGGGCAGAGAGACCTGACTCGTCCAAGCTGAAGCGCTGAGCAGCCTCCTGGGAGCCCTTGGAGCCCCCCCGCCCCCCCCCATGAGGCTCGGTCCACGCCACATGCATGCTTCGTAGATCACAGAGCCCCGCAAGCCAGGCCTGTGTGACCCCTCCGCTGGCACCCCGCCTCACACAGAGGACACCCTGACCACTGCTTGCAGACCGCCTGAGTCAGCGAGGGGTGCCTGCTTTGACCCCTGCCTGTTTGCTTCGGCAGAGCCTCCTCCTGCCAGGACCCCTCCCCTCACATGGAATCCATCCCTTAACCAGGACTTTTCAAATTGGGAGACTTACCCTGGGCCGCTGGCCATTGTTTCTTTTTGAGCCTTCCTGTTTCCCAGGTGGCCGAGGCTGTGGATTTCGGGATCGTATTTATTTATTTTAGAGAGAGGGAGAGAGAGAGAGCACAAGCGGGGGTGGGGGGCAGAGGGAGAAGCAGCCTCCCAGCTAAGCAGGGAGCCCAGAGTGGGGCTCCACCCAGGACGCCGGGATCACGACCTGAGCCAAGGCCTACGCTTACCCGACTGGGCCACCCGGGCGCCCTGAAGCTGTGGGTTTCAAAGCAAGGCCGCAGACTGCGAGCTCCAGTCTGTTTTTTTCACGGCTTCTGCCAACCCCACAGCTCCTCCTCCTCCTTGCCTGAAAAGCTTTGGCTGGAACCAGATGCCAATAGGCCAAAGTCTCTGTTGCCTGGCCCTTCACAGCATCTAAACCAGCAAACCAGGGACTTCCCTGGGGCCGAGTGACCTCCTCTGGGAAGTGGGCCAGAGCGTAGCCAAGTGCTGCCTCCATAGCTGCAGTGGCTGTGTGAGCCCCAGGCTGCAGCCCAAAGAACGAGGGCCGGGCTCTGCGGCTGCGAGTGTCAGGGGGCCCAGGGCTGCAGGGACCCTGGAGCTCACTGCGCTCAACCTCGCCATCGCCCGGAGGAGGATACTAAGGGGCAAAGAGGCACTGCAACCAGGATCCAGTCACACTGCACTGTGCGGGGAGAGATGGGCTGGGCCACAGTCCTGGGCTATTTCAGCCACCCCAAAGCTCCTAGTGGCTGGACTAGAAGATCCCAGCTTTTGGCTCCCACCCCTCTCCTT
Source organism: Canis aureus (assembly GCF_053574225.1). NCBI lineage: Eukaryota > Metazoa > Chordata > Mammalia > Carnivora > Canidae > Canis > Canis aureus. Next base: position 35,960,975 of record NC_135618.1, read on the forward strand.
TGGGGTCCTGCTGTTGAGCTCTCCCAAGGAAAAGGAAGGCTGTTGAGTTTATTTTCCCTTCCTAGCTCAGATTAGAAGGAACTGGAAGGAATAGTAGCTATAAGGAAAATACTACGCTGTCCCCATTTTACAGAGGAGAAAACTGAGGCTTGGGATAGGAAATATTTTGCCCAAGGTCTCACAGCCAGCACATAGCAGTGCTGGGATTCCTACTGGAATCAGTTAGTTTTATCACATTATGCTGCTCAGTCCTCCCCAACCTCAGAACCACTGGCTGCGGGGCGCCTGGGTGGCTCAGGCAGTTAAGTATCCGACTTGGTTTTGACTGGGGTCATGGTGTCGGGGTCCTGGGACCAAGCCCCATGTCAGGCTCTGTGTTCAACAAGGAGTCTGTTTAATATTATCCTTTTTCCCTCTGCCCCTCCCCCTGTTCTCTCTCTCTTTCTCTCTGTCTCTAAAATAAAAAAAATAAAATCTGAAAGAAAGCTCTCCCTGCGGCTGGGAGAAGTCACTCTGCCTCACACCTGAGGCTGGATAATGTAAGAAGTGGCCAGAGGTGAAGTAGGGAGGATGTGGGCAAAGGGAAATCCTCAGGGAGAGGAAGAGACTCCTAGATTTGGGCAGCTCACTATAGGGGATCCAGCCACTTTTTCCAAACAGTGATGGATGAAGATTCTAGAAGCAATTGACAAGGATAAGAACTTTCCTTTCCCTGCCCCACTGTTTTCTGAGCCTCAGGGTTTTGGTCTTTTGTTTTTAATCAGTAAAGCTGGGGTTTCAAATTAGTTCTCCAAGATTCCTTCCTCATTAAGAGGCAGCAAGCTTTAGGCCTGCAGAAGCACCAGCACCCTCTCCCTGTACTGGAGAGGAAGGGGCGGCAGGAAGGGGCCTTGCTGCAGGCGAGTGGAGAAAACACACGGCCTCCTAAGGTCCCAGGAGTAGCTGGAGTTTCAGGAGGGGCTCCTTCCGCATTCTATCCTCCGGACGCCTGGCCTTCCAGGCCTGTTCCAACCTCCCTGCTTCTCAGCCCTCAAAGGCCTCAAGAGGCGGCAGCCTGCGGGCGGCAGACCTGCTTTCCCCAGGCTCTGGACTCGCCCACGAGCAGGGTGCAGTGAGGGAAGTGGTGGGCGGGTCCCGAGGCGGCCCCCCTGCTTCGGAGGCCCCCCGAGCCCCCCGCAGCCATGCCCTCCCCGCGGCAGAGGCCCCGCACGCTCCCAGCACTCGGACTGCATCTCCGCAATACCGCCGCCAGCTCGGGAGAAGGGGGCCGAGGTCCTGCAACGCCTACGTGGCCCGAGCGGGCCGCAGGCAGGTGTGACTGCGCACCCGGCCCCGAGCACCCGCGCCCTGAGCTCGCGCCGCCGCCTGCGAACGCAGCCCCGGGGCTGGGCGCCCAGGGGGTCACGGCTGCTCGCTGCGCCGGCCCCGGCCCGGCCCGGCCGCCTCGCCCGCCCCAGGGCGCCCCGTGCAGGCCCCGAGCCCTCCTGTCGCAAGCGGAGGCCGCGCACCCCGGGACGCCGGCCGCCGGCGGACCGAGTGACCCGGTTCCCCCAGCGGACGCGCCCGGCACCCGCGGTCTCTCCTGCCCCCTGCCGGTCGCCGGGCCAGAGGCTCCGCGGGGCGCGGCGGGCGGCTCCCGGGCCGGGGCTTTGCTCCACCCTCGCCAACGACTGCGGGCAGCTGCGGGCTCCTACGGCTTGGGCTCCTACGGCCCGGCCTCCTACAGCCTGGGCTCCTACGGCTTGGGCTCCTACAGCCCGGGCGCCTACAGCGGCCCCTCTGGCAGTCCTTTCCCTCCGGGCCCTCCTTCAGGACCTCCGGGCGAGCCGCCCTCCTAGGACCAACTAGAATTCCCAGGCTCCACTCCACTAGGTTCCCCCCTCCTACCTCACCACAGGGCCCTCTGTCCCATTCCCCACTGAATGGTCTCAAGTTGGCTTGAATGCCTCTACTGACAGGGAACTCTCGGGGCAGACTTTTCCACATTCTGAGAGCTATATTCATTTTTTTAAAATGATTTTATTTATCTACTCATGAGAGATACACAGAGAGAGGCAGAGACCCAGGCAGAGGGAGAAGCAGGCTCCTCACAGGGAGCCCGTCACGGGACTTGATCTCAGGATCTGGGAATCATGCCCTGAGCTGAAGGCAGGCGCTCAAGGGCTGAACCACCCAGGCGTCCCATGGGAGACATATTAAAAAGAATGCTCTTCCTTTCTTTTTGACACCAAAGCTGCCTCTTGTCACTTGTACTTCCTGCCTCTTGGGTAAGCGACTCGAAGTCTGATCTCTTCACACCATGAGACCCTGTCAGTTCCTTCAAGACAGCAGTCACGTCCCTGGGACTTCTCTCCCCCAAGACACACTGGCCTCTCCACTTTCTCGGACTTCCTTAATAAGGGAGTCTTGAAAACCAAAAAGCCCAGGAGACTCTCCAGTGGGAGAATGAACCTCCAGTGGTAGAAGTCTAAAAAGCAGAGGTCCTTTTAGTCTGAAGACTGTCTGAAAGGCAACAGCCTGCCCTCTCCTAGCAGAAGCCACAGTAACAAAATGGGACAATTCTTTAATCACTGCTGCCATGGTGTTTTAGATTTAGAATTTGCAATGCTCTTTTACAGGCACTGTCTGGGCAGAATGAAATTATTTTCATACCCATCTTGGGATGACAAAAGTGAGGCCTCAGACAAGAAAAATGCTGTACATGTGACCATACAGTAGGCAAAAGCTGGCTTGCACAGACCTTATCTCCTGACTCCAAGTTTACCATTCTTTCTACAAAAGCATTCATTGGGGGAAAAAAAAAAAAAAAAAGGCATTCATTGCTGCTTCGGTCTCCTGAGAATGTATGGGACTCCCCAAAAAAGGCAGGAAAAAGCATTGAGGGCTATTTGCCAGGCACTGTTCTAAGTGCTTAATGTGCAAGTTAATGCTCAAAACAACCATAAAAAGGGCTCATATGGGTGAGCCCAGTGGTGGCTCAGTGGTTGATCGTCTACCTTTGGCACAGTCCTGGGATCCAGTCCCACATCAGGCTCCCTGTGAGGAGCCTGCTTCTCCTTCTACCTCTCTCCGTGTCTCTCATGAATAAATAAAATCTTTAAAAAATATATATGTATTACTATTACTATTGTTATTCCCATTTCTTCCCAGGGCTGTAAGTCGAAAATCCAGCATGGCAACCCATACGATCCAGCTCACATCTTTGTTTCTCTTCCAGGACCCAAGACCTGGTGGAGAATGTTCAAGGAGAGCTCCCCCGGGGCAGGGTGGGGAGACCCTCCTTCAGAGGCAGTGTGGTGTGGCAAGGCCCAGAGCCTGCTTCAAGCACTGGCTTCCCACCTCCTGGCTGAGTGACCTTGGGGAGGTCAGCCAACCTCTTGTCCTCTCCGCGCCATCATCTGTAAAATGGAGGTAATGCTAGCGCCTACCCTATTGTGTTTTTGTGGGTTTTTGAGTCAACATTTTTGTGAAGTGCTCAAAGCAGTGAATTTCTGTTAGTCAGAAAACTTGGCCATTGGAGATGCCTGGGGCCAAAATCTAAAGGGTGAATTAAAGCAAAGCAATTAGAAAGAAAGTCCTGGAGCAGAAGAGAGAATGGGCAGGGCTGCGGAGGGGAGGGTGATGGTCCCACTTGGATGACTTTCAGGGAGACCCACTCCCTTCATGGAGCAAGTTCTCTGAATTAAGGCATCTCCTCCAACCAGGTGGTAGGGCAAGCACGAATCTCTAAGCTCAACCAGAGGCCTTGGAAAACCAGGAATTCCCTGCTTCTGGCAACCATGGAACAAATGCAATAAAACAAATGACCCTTGGAGGCTGGGGTTGGGAGACGTGCTCTTTGGCCTCATAAGGCAACTCGACAGCAGGGACTTAGGGTTCAGATACCTTTATAACTGGCCTCAATTTGCTTTCATATCCTGCGAATTTTTAGGAATGACACATACCTGCAGTATAAAAATCTATATGAGTTCTAAGGTAAGGCCAACATTGACAGTAACAGCCAACATTTATGGATGTCCACGCAGCAGTTGCAGTTCTGAACATTCATTTGTAACTCATTTAACTTCTACATCGTTGCTTTGATGTGGGCATTGGCCCCGTTCTATCTAGGAGGAAATGGACACACAGAGAATTTTTTTAAAGGTTTTTAAATTTTATTTATTCATGAGACACAGAGAGAGAGAGAGAGAGACAGAGACACAGGCAGAGGGAGAAGCAGGCTCCATACAGGGAGCCTGACACAGTACTTGATCCCAGGACCCCAGGATCACAACCTGGACTGAAGGTGGCGTGAAACCGCTGAGCCACCTGGGCTGCCCCACACTGAAAAATTAAAACACTGGACCATCATCATGCTGTGAGTAGTATTCCAAGTCAGAGGACAAGAACCAGAGCCTCTGTTTCCAGACAATATTCCTGACCATAGTAGAAAGCTGGCCATTACTCTCATTTCAAAAATGATTGTCATCGTGTGTTGAAAACTTCTGATTTTGTCTGCAAATTTCACTGGATCTTTAAAAGTTTCAGAGAAGAAGGTTTGCCACAGAGCACTTTCTCAGAAACAAATTGTGCCATGGAGAGCATCTTTTATTCCTCCAGAAGTCTCTGGATACCTATTCTGTACCAGGCATTGTACTAGGCCCCCGGGATGCTGCACAGATCCAATCGCTGCCCCCATGGAGCTTACAGTCTGGTGAGGCAGAGTGATACAAATAGTTATGCCAGTATACGGTTCCATAGTATGATAAGCACTCTGAAGGAAAAGTCTAGCATGCTCTGAGAGTACATCATGGGGACAGGGACTGTCCTAGGCTGGCAGGGGAGAAGGTATACAACCCTTAGGTGCATACATGAAAGTTCTTCATATGAAAAAACATCTTATTTTTTATTTTTAAAAGATTTTATTTATTTATTCATGAGAGACAGAGAGGCAGAGACACAGGCAGAGGGAGAAACAGGCTCCTTGCAGGAAGCCGGACGTGGGACTTGATCCCGGGTCTCCAGGATCACGCCCTGAGCCAAAAGCAGATGCTCAACCACTGAACCACCCAGGTGCCCTGAAAAAACATCTTTTAAAGATTACTTCTGAGTGAGTATAAATACTGGACATGGACTCAGATTTCATTCAGAGAAAAGAGGTTCAGTACTTCCTTCCTTCCTCCTAGAAGAAACTGAGAGATCTAGACGTGACCAAGAAAACATATGAGACTGTGTCATCCCTGAGTGGGTGAACAGGGTAGGACATGCTGCTTTTTAGGTGTCCAGAATGAGCCGGCATGAGAGAATCTTCATCCCAGGACCTTACCGTGCCCTGGCTTTCCTTGATAAAAATGACATTTTCATACACATTTATGGTGTTGCCCAGAGTGACATTGTTAGGAGTCCAGGCTATGGTGTCAGACTGACACTTGGAGTACTTAATTCCTACAGGCCTCAGTTTCTACTCTGCAAAATGGATGAATAGTATTACTTCCAGGGGCGCCTGTGTGGCTTAGTCAGCTGGGCATCTAATTCTTGGTTTTGGTTCGGGTGATTTTGAGGTGGTGGGATCAAGTCTCATGTCAGGCTCTAGGCTCAGCAGGAAGTCCGCTTAGAGATTCTTTCCCACTCTCTCACTTTCAACTAAATAAATTACATCTTTATTATTTTTTTTAAATAGTATCTACTTCCAGGGTTAACATGAAAAGTAAATGAGATGATGCCTATAAAGCACCTTAGAACATGCTTGGCACACGGCAAGTGTGCAACCAGTGTTAACTACCATTAGCCTAGGGCTTCAGCTACGCCAAGTGAGGATACAAGGATGGCTCTGTATATCTCAAGGCCCAAGACAGAATCGAGTTTCTTTCTAAATACATTGCTTAAGTTGTTACCCTACTTTCGTTTCCTCCTTTTCTTTCTTTCCTATTTAGTTTTCTACTTTTCTATCTGACTCAACAAACCTTCACGGAGAAAGGTCACAGGTATGAAATTACTTGGTGTTTCTTATGTGAAAAGAGAAAGAGAATCAATATGGAAATTGAATTCTGTTCTGCATTCCCAATGCTTATTTATAAAATCTACCCGGAGGGAGAAGCAGAACTCTAAATAGAGAAGTCACATGGAAACTTCCATTTAGGGGGCCCCAAAGTGGTTTAATTTTTAAGTTATTATTATCGTTGTGGAGGCTCTTGTTAAATTGAAGACACTGGGATGTGGCGGGAAAACCCCAAGTGAGTCTTGTCCATAAGCTCTCTGGGGTCCGGAGAGAGGTGTTGCTATGTGTGGTCCTCAGAACCCAAGTACATCAAAGCCACATCGTGCTGGTGGTTTCTGGCCCCCAGTACTTCCCTCTCCTTGTAGCAGTAAAGAAGCTACAATGACAAAGTAGAAGAAAGCCATATCCAGGTTCCTGATTGCCCAAGGGCAGGAAAACAGCCCGGGTTCTCCAGGGCCCCCAGAAAACACACCATCTTTTATCTCTGTCCCTCAACAATGGCTGGAATGCTGCCTCTCCAGGCAAAAATAATTGGTCACCATAATTACACTTGGCACTTGGGCAACACTTTATAGCCATTAATTAGTTAAATGTATGTAGCACCCTGTGAGACCAGAAAGATCCCTGGCTCTGCTGTGTGGGGAGGAAGAAAGGGATGGGAGAGAGGACTTTGCTCAAGGCAAAGTGAGGTTGGTATCTAGGCCCTGGGGTCCCCCTCCAGATCTGGCACAGCAAGTTCTGGGTGGCCAGCGTGGGTTTTACCTTTCTTCTCCCCAGGAAGACGACCAGGCGGTGGTTTGTTTCTGCCCTGAGAATGGAAAATGGAATCAGTACATGCTGAGCAATCTCTACATTAATCAGAGACTCTGGTTTAACAGGTCGCCAAGCATCTCTTGAGCTTGGACTATGGATGAAACGTAGTTATCTCTGTGCTGAAAATCTGGGAAGAGAGGCATGCCTGCGCTCTTTACCCCCCAGAGTGTCTAACTTAGCTGGACTGCAGTTGGTTGAGGGTCAAATGAAATAAGGACTTGAAGGTGAGCCTGAGAATACCAAGAGGGTGGGCACTGAGGATGTGATTAAAGAAGCAGGGGGATGGGGGTGGGGTGCGCTCTGGGGCCTGAAAGACTTCCCCAGGAATGCTGTGGGAAGACACCTGCTGTTGTCAGCTAATTCAGGGGGTCCCCCAAGTGCTGAGAGATGCTCCTGCCCACTGTGGCCTACCTAATCATAGAACAGTGCAGAAATGTCAAGGACTAGCCTCCAAGCCCATCTTGGGACAACACTGAAGGCCACCAACTAGTGTGATTTTTAATTCCAGAGCTCCCCATGGGGTTGGCTACAGCTGTTGCCAGGTCTGATTCCATCTCCACCTCTTCTTCTTCCCAATCCTTGTTCCCTTTGTGGAGGTTGAGAAAAATTAAGGCCATGCCACCTCAAGTTTAGCATTAGCACAAGTACAGCCATCTTAGGCCCCTGGGAATAAGAGCTGAACTTTACAGGAAAAACTGCAGAATGTCCTAGGCAGGGAATCCCATATCGGAAAGACAATAAAGCTCAGAATGCCCTCGGCAGAGAATCCCATATCAGATCTTAAGAAACTCCCCCACCCTTTCCCCATATTGGAAAGGAAAAAAAAAAAAATTTCCTCCACCCCTTCTGAAAATCCCCTAGACCAGCCCATAAAAAACCAGCTGTAACCCACTTCAGGGTCCAAGCCCCTGCTCTGCTGTGTGGAGTATACTCGGACCCAAGCTCAAGCTTGTAAATAAACTCTCGTGTACTTGCATCGAGTGTCGGCTCCTTGGTGGTTTCTCGGATTCGCAATCTTGGGCACAACACCTTCCCTTCGTCAGGTGTCCATCTCAAAGTCAATCCTGGAGAAACACCTTGCATGCTCAATTATACTGTTTCACAGTTCACTTTCCAGGGGACTCGTTGGCAGAAAGCAAGATGAGTGGACTTCCATTAGAGGCCACTCCAGAATATGGAGGAGGAAAGTGCGGTGTGGGACTCGGGCAACACTAACCAGGCTGGGATATGTAAATGGATAGGAGCAAGGGAAGGGATGGAGGTGGGAAGAGCAGCAAAGGCCAAGGGGTGAGGAGGGATCAGACCGGGTGATGGCAGGGGATGAAGAGAATTCAAGAGCCAATGTGAAGAAGGAAGAAAAGATAGGAGTGTGTAGCAAGTTATCTTTAGAGAAAGAAAAGGAGTAGTCTATTATGTGCTTTTTAAGGTTATCACAATAACAAAATAAAAAGATTATTGAGATAGTTTTGTGATAAATTTTTAGACTGGAGTTTCAGTTAATACGAGACATCCAGGTGGAGTTATCTTGTGGGAGGTTTTGTATATAAAACAGGAGTAGGGGCACCCGGGTGGCTCAGAGGTTGAGCATCTACCTTCGGCTCAGGTCGTGACCCTGGGGTCCTAGGATCGAGTCCTTCATTAGGCTCCTCACAGGGAGCCTGATTCTCCCTCTGCCTATGTCTCTCATGAATAAATACATTTTTTAGATCTTAAAAAAAACAAACAAAAAAAGGAGTAAGCAGGTCAGGACAAAAGAGGTGGGCTTGGGAGCTATGTCAGAACGTATCTTCCAGAGATCGCTGCGGTATCTCCCATCTCACATGCTCTTCTACACTGGGACCTGGCTGCTGCCCACATCAAGAGGTGGGGACTAATTGCCCTCCCCTTGAATCTGGGCAGGCTCGGGACTGCTTTGACTAAGAAAGAAAGTAGATGTGATGCTGTGTGACTTCTGGGCCTAGGTCCAGAAAAAGCTCCTGCCTGTTTCTCTTGCAGTGAAGCCTGATGCCATGGAAGAAGTCAGACTACTATGCTAGAGAGGTAGTGTCGAATGTCACCCATATGAATGACCTCCTGTGGGTCCCAGTCAGGAGGAGGTGACAAAAGCCTCACCCAACATCTAAGTGCAACAACAGAGGACATTGCAAGCTTCAACTGCCCAGGGCTGTCCTTCTCAAATTCCTGATCTGCTATTATTTAAGCTAAGCACTGGGGTCATTTGTAATGTAGCAACAGGGAGGGGAACAGGAGTCCTCAGCACTGTAGAGAAGACGCTTTCTCACCACTGCGTCCTGATCTCCAATCTGGTTCTACCTCACTGTATCCCATCTCACCTTCCCTCTCCCACCACCCTTCACCTCCCACCCAAAGGCCAGGGATCCCTTTGTAAATGGTTCCCAGATAATATTATCAAATCGCTTCCCATCTTGAAAACCTTCCAGGATTCCAAGTGACCTGCAAAGGTCTCAAATTTCAGTATGCACTATATGGTGAAGTGGAAGGACCATAGGGTGCCGAGGACCTGCTGTCAAACATTATTCTGGGTGTTTCAGGAGATTAACATTTGAGTGAGTAGCCAGAGAAAAGCAGACTGACTGCCTCCTCCTCATGTGAGGGGTCCTTATTCGATTGGTCAAAGACCTGAATAGAACAAAAAGGCTGAGTAAAGAGCAGTAACTCCTGCCTGGCTCATTGAACTGGAACGTTGGGTCTCTTCCTGCCTTCTGATTCGACCCTCTTTGGGTCCCCAACCTGCCCAGTGCAGATCTCGGGACTTGTCTATGTCTCAACCTATCTATACCCTAGTGGTTCCGTTTCTCTGGAGAACCCTGACTAATATAGGTAGGGCCCAGGAATTTGCTTTTGAAAATGAGACCCACCCCCTCCAGGGGTATTGGGTGACTCAGTCAGTTGGGCCAACAACTCTCTTGATTTCAGGTCAGGTCATGATCTCTGCTCAGTGGGGAGTCTGCTTGTCCCTCTCTGCTACTACAATTCACACATTCTCATGCTCTCTCAAAATAAATTTAAAAATCTCTTAAAAAAGAAAATGGAAACCACCCCCCACCCCCCGCCAGGGGATTCTGATTCTGGTTGACAAACCCTCGCCTACCGGATACAGTCCTTGGCAACCCAATATTCTGCTCCCCCTTTTGTTAAACATAAAAATCTCACCAGTACCCCTCAGAGGATAGTGGCTTTGTTGCAGAACCTTTGTATCTTCTAAATTTTTCTACCAGCTTTGCAATTTTTATTATGAAAACAGTAATTTTATTCTCACTGTTAATATATAAATGTATAAAATTGGGATCCCTGGGTGGCGCAGCGGTTTAGCGCCTGCCTTTGGCCCAGGGCGCGATCCTGGAGACCCAGGATCGAATCCCACATCGGGCTCCCGGTGCATGGAGCCTGCTTCTCCCTCTGCCTATGGCTCTGCCTCTCTATGTGTGACTATCATAAATAAATAAAAATTTTAAAAAAATTAAAATGTATAAAACTGAGCATGTAAATTAATAATTTATATAATGTGGTTTTAAATATGCATGCCCATAAAATTTATCAGTTTACTGATAAATTTAACAGTGTTATTATTTAGTAACAGTAGGAAAAAAAGATCTCTTTCAGGGCAGCCAGGGTGGCTCAGCAGTTTAGCACCGCCTTCAGCCTCGGGCCTGATGTGGAGACCCGGGATAGAGTCCCACATCGGGCTCCCTGCATGGAGTCTACTTCTCCCTCTGCCTGTGTCTCTGCCTCTCTCTCTCTTTGGGTCTCTCATGAATAAATAAATAAAATCTAAAAAAAGAAAAAAAAAAAAAGATCTCTTTCAGGTAAACATTATCCCCATTATCACCCCTTCCAGAGAACCTGATATTCTGGCCCCCTGATTTGAAAATCACTACTTTAGCCATTAGGGCTCCCTAAAGATCCCCTATCCATACTAGTCACTCTGTCTGGAAGGTTTTGTGTTCCTTTGACAATATCTATTGAAGTTTTACCATGGTGCCACTGTGTAATGCACCATATTCCCCTCCCACAACTGATTCTTTCTCTGGGGCCACAGCCTCTGACTTTGTACTTCTATTGTAGCCTTGTCATTCCATGATCCTCAGCCTCTCCTTCACTGGACTTTGCAGCTCTTTATATCAAGATTGTATCTTGTCCATCTTTGTATCTCAGTTACTGGCACAGGGCCCAGTATCGAGTAGGATCTCAATGAATGTTGACGAATGAGTTAATAAATGAATGGTGATAGTCCAGTGTCTGGCACATCGCAGATGATCAATAAATACTGGTTAAAACGCAACTGAATTGGAAGGGCAGGTCACAGAAACAAGGGCAGAGAGGATTTCAAGAGGGGGCGTTGTGCAATACTGTCCAAAAGATAACAAAAGATCGAGGAGGATGAACACTGGTGGAAAAAACAAAAAACACTGCATTTGACAAAAAGGAAGTTAATGTTAAATCCTAGAATAAATAGCAGTTGACAAAATGTTTATCACAAAACCAACAAGAGAAGATCAGTATTTATTTACCCTCAGAGTGTTAGTGGTACCTCTTTAAATCCAGTTACTGGTAATTTCCTTTGACCCCTGTGGTTTATTATGCCTCAGTCTTCACTAACTAGCCGTTAAAATACCCATGCATTTTGAATCACTATGACATACATCTAAAACATAACATTGTGTGTTGACTATACTTCAAAAAGCAAAAGTAGCCATTCATTAGCTATTAGAGCTTACAAACCCTCCATTTGCACATGAGTTTTAAGTTTAACCATATGATTTTCTTTTTTCTTTTTTTTAAGATTTTATTTATTTATTCATGAGAGACACAGAGAGAGACAGAGACATAGGCAGAGAGAGAAGCAGGCTCCATGGTGGGAGCCAATGTGGGACTCGATCCTGGGACTCCAGGATCATGCTCTGGGCTGAAGGCAGGTGTTCAACTGCTGAGCCACCCAGGGGTCCCTGATTCTCCTTTCTATTAAAAGATAGGACCACTAGCTGACCTCTGATCAATCCAGAGACTTTCTCTTTCCATTCTTTCTTTGAACAAGTATTTATTGTGGTACAAATTCTTCTGAGTAGAGCCCATTCTTCAGTTAATGATGCAGCTTCTATTCAGAGAGATTATTTGTGCTTGTGGCTTTATTTTTAAAATCTTAAATCCTAGATTTACCAGGGCAACTTCACTCCTGGGAAATTCCTCTTAGGAACCATTTAGAACTCTTTCTGCTGTTTGTTAGTTCCAAAAACAGCACTCACATAGGCATCCAGGGGCTTTCCCTTGAGTAGAAACATTGCCCAGAGTATGTCCTAGAGGACCCTGGTTTACATTCTGTGGTCAAATTAAATTGAGGGCTTCTTGACTGCAGGACTTGCCAGAGTCTCTCTATTATTATTATTTTTTTAAGATTTTATTTATTCATTTGACAGAGTACCAGAGAGAGCACAAGTGAGGAGAACAGCAGAGGGAGCCAGAGAAGTAAGTAGGCTCCCTCTTGAGTTCCCTATGCCTGGCTGGATCCCAAGACCCTGGGATCATGACCTGAAATGAATGCACACACTTAAGACTGAGCCACCCAGGCGCCCCTGCCAAAGTCTTTTATTTTTTTTAAATTTATTATTATTATTTTTTTAATGATAGTCACACACACACACACAGAGAGAGAGAGAGGAAGAGACATAGGCTGAGGGAGAAGCAGGCTCCATGCACCGGGAGCCCAACGTGGGATTCAATCCCGGGTCTCCAGGATCACGCCCTGGGCCAAAGGCAGGCGCTAAACCGCTGCACCACCCAGGGATCCCCCCAAAGTCTTTTATATGCAAAGATACACAGGGTAGGGATAGAGGCTTGGAGAATACTGTATACAGTGTTTACTAAATGCATTTCACTTTTTTTCCTTAGGGCTGTTTTATGGGATATTGGCCAAAACTTCCACAGATTATGTTCATTCATTCACTCAACCAAAAACTGTGTGTGTGTGTGTGCGCGCGCGCACCAGTTATGTGCCTAGTGCTGTGCTGAGAACTAGACATAAAATGGTAAGTAACCACACAGGCCTGTCCTTATGAAGACTTGGGGGGGGAGACAGACATGAATCAAAGGCACTAAATTGCAAATGAAATAATCACAACAGATGTAAAATTTTAACTGTGACACGTGCAATGAAGGCGATGCACATCACGTGGCCAGATTGGGAGAGGAAACTGAAGGGAGCCTGAAAGAAAAAGCTGGGTTTCTTCCTTTACTTCTTTCCCTGCTTCTATTCTTGCTAGAATCTGCACCCCTACCTTACACATGCCTTAATCAATGTCCTCCTTGTAAAGGTCAAAGAGTTAATGAGGTCTTTGGAGATTTTTAGCAGAATAGATAGCATCTAAGGAGTGACCAGGTGAAATCTTCATGAACGTTCTCCAAGTCCACTGACTCCAAACACCTTGATGCTAAGACCCCTGGTTCCAAGGCATAAGTGACTAACGGATGACACCTGAGCACTCATTCTTATATGATCAGTTCCTGGATGCCTGAGAGAGACATACACCAGATCACTGTCTTCCATAAAAACTCCAGATCCACAAGCAAAGACAAGACTCCTGCTCTTTTTCCTTTCAGAGTCTCCTGGACACAGTCTTCAATCAACTCCCCTACCTCCTCTCATCTGTTTGATTTCCATCCAGCACGAAGCCAAGGACCCTCTTGGTCTTCAGACCCATCCTGCCTGCATCAAAATGAGGGCCTAGAAAACAGAACTTCAGTTTAGTCAGGGAAGGTTTCCCTGAGGAGATGATCTGGAACTGGTACCTGAAGTATGAGTAGGAGTTCACATAGTATGAGAATGGAGAGAACACAAGTCCTAGAATGGTGAGCATTCATTAAGTGTGTAGGACAGAAAGGCAGCCAGTAGGGGATGAGTCTAAAAGGCAGTCTTCCAGGCCATGTTAAGAATTTTTTTTTTTTAATCTGAGGAGCAATGGAAGCCATCATATTTGTGTTTTAGAAATGTTATTCAAGCTCCTGAGTGGAGAACTGATTGGCACGGGGGCCAGAGTGGATCTAGGTGGACGGTTTAGAAGGCTACTGAACTGGTTCCAGATGATGGTGGTGGAAGAGATGCTAAAAAGAATTCATTCTCTCAGGTCTGGATCAAGTCCCCCTTCTACAAAGCAGCTGAACCCACAGAGCTGTGAACTACACTTTAAAGCACCATTCTTAAAGCCAGCAGATTATAACATAGTTACCATATATTTTCCCATTACAGTACTGACCAAAGGAATGGTCTATATCACTTGTAACAAAAGTTTACCCATCCAAAAAAAAAAAAAGTTTTACCCATCAAAGTACTTTATCTGTTCAAAACAAAGGAGGGGAAAATGGGTATCAGTTAGGCAACCAGGAGTGTTACCTATAATATGTAAGCAGGACTTCAGATCAAATGCTTTTCACAGTCTGGGAAAACCACAAACTCTTCCAGTGTATACATATTATCGTTCTTAACCATTTAAAATATATATTGGGCCTCTAAAATTCAGTTTCCTTACCTGAGAAAGGATTATAAATCTACCTGCTTTCTAGGGCTAATGAGAGGGAGGTTTTAACAGTACCTGATTATGTCGTATTCACTCAATAAAGGCTGGCTATTATTTTTATTATCGATTTGTGAGTGGGTTATGTAATAGGACTTATTTGTTTGGATTTCTTTTTTTTTTTTAAACAATGCTTTTTTTAAAAATTTTTTTATTTATTTATGATAGTCACACAGAGAGAGAGAGAGAGAGAGAGAGAGAGAGAGGCAAAGACATAGGCAGAGGGAGAAGCAGGCTCCATGCACCAGGAGCCTGACGTGGGATTCGATCCCGGGTCTCCAGGATCGTGCCCTGGGCCAAAGGCAGGCACCAAACCGCTGCGCCACCCAGGGATCCCCTTGTTTGGATTTCTACTTTTGGGAAGGAGAGGCACCTGCTGGAGGTCCATGTCATTTCCATCAACCTAGTTCCTATGGGATACAGTAGAAAGCGCCCCACAGTGGCCATCAGGGGACCTGCTTCTGTCTGACAAATCTGCAGATTTGTCAGACTATGGAGAACGTCACAGAACAAAGAACTGCAGGACTTTCTGGGAGGTAGAATCTGTCTAGAGGAGCTACAACTCCGGAACAGTGCCACTGCTCCCTTTGCTTTGATTCTACTGACTGCTTTAAAACAAATCAAACAAAAACTACCACCAGCAGCAACAACTATAATTAGCTTGAGTCTTAGTTTCCTAATCTGCAATTACAATCATATTTGTCCTAACTCATATGATTACTATGAAGATCAAATTGGATAATGCAAGTGAAATCATGAAAGAACATATTTTAATTGAATCCTACTAAGCACCACAAGCTTTGCATGCATGTCATGTAATTCACTCACAAGGTGGTAATAGAAGAGACTGCTGGTTGACCCCAATGCCTACTCTCCCCCTTTTCCTTAGAAATAAGAGCCCTGATTTGTAGCCTGGCTAAACTAGAGAATACACTTCCCAGCCTTCCTTGCTGCCAAGCGTGGCCATATGTCTATGTTCTGGCCAATGAGAGAGAAGTGGAATTTTCATGAGTTATTTCCGTGTAGTGTCTTACAAAGAGGACATGCTGTTGTTCCTCCCTCCTTCCCTGCTGGTTGACTGGAACGTTTATTTGATGGCTGGAACTTGAAAAACCAGATCAGATCATGAGGCAATATAAGGGCAATAAAACAGAAGGAAATGATCCATTTCTTAAAAGTTTTCTTAAGCATTTAGAATGACCTGGAGTTATTATCATGTCCCTTTACAACTTTCTCAGCATGTACTTCTGAGCTCAAAGTCATTATCTTGATAACCACAGTATAATGATCAAACTGGGGAAATTAACATCAATACATTACTATTAGCTAATTCACACTACATATTCAGATTTTACTACCTGTCATAGTATTCTCCATTATGGCTTCTGCTCTATCTAGAATATAATGTGGCATCATACATGGTCACATTTTTGAACTTGCTTTAATTTGGAAGAAAGTCAACATCTATTCATGATTAAAAACTTTTAGCAAACTAGGATAACAAAAGCAAACAGATAAAATATGCAATAAACATCATCCTAAATGGAGAAATATTAGAAGCATTCCCTTTAACATCAGGAATAACATAGAAGTGCCTACTATCATTCTATTTAACACTGTGTCAAAGATTCTAGTTAGCACAGTAAGACCAGAAAAACTTAAAATTATGAGGATTAGAAAGGAGGAGCACCTGGGTGGCTCAGTCAGTTGCCTTTGGCTCAGGTCATGATCCCAGTGTCTGGGACTAAGCCTTGCATACCCGCATAGGGCTCCCTGCTCACTGGGGAGCCTGCTTCTGCTTCTGCCTCTCCCTCTGCCCCTCCCCCTACTTATGCTCCCCTTGTCTCTTTCTCTCCAGTGAATAAATGAAATCTTAAAAAAAAAAAAAAAAAGCATTAGAAAGGAAGAAATACTCTTATTATCTGCAGACAATATGATTGTCTACATAGAAAGCTTAAAGTGATCTATACCCAAAATTAGTATAAATAGGACAGCTTAGCAAGTGACTACATTTCCAGTCATGGACGACAAACAGAAAGTGTAACTTTAAAAAAAGACAGGCCTGGGCAGCTCCGGTGGCCCAGCGGTTTAGCGCCACCTTCAGCCCAGGGCCTGATCCTGGAGACCCGGGACTGAGTCCCACGTAGGGCTCCTGGCATGGAGCCTGCGTCTCCCTCTGCCTGTATCTCTGCCTCTCTCTCTGTCTCTCATGAATAAATAAATAAAATCTTTTAAAATTTTTTAAAAAAATAATAAAAAAATAAAAAGACAATCTTAACAATAGCAACCATAATAAAAAACATGTAAGAGTACTTATAAAACTACAAAAATTTTGCTGATGGAAATAAAATAAATCTAATTAAATGAAAAAATATCCCTGTTTACTGAAAGGAAGACTTAATTTCATAACAATGTTACCTTTTCCTAACTTAATCCTAGACTTAATAAAACCCAATCATGGACAGATGTTCATGATCTTGATGAATTGACTCTAAAATGTGTAAGACAGAAAAAATAAAAAAATAAAAAATAAAATGTGTAAGACAGAACAAAATTTTAATATAGGTGAAAACACTGGCAGCAGGGTTGGAGGAAGTAAAGAGGATTTCTTAGGCAAGTTACAAAAAGTACTAACAAATTAAGGAAAAGCTGCAAACTAGAAAAAGATGTTTGCCATATATCTATTAGAACCAAGAATATATGAAAAACTCCTACACATATAAGAAAGATCGAACTCAGTAAATGAGCAAAAAGATATGAACAGATATTTCATAAATGAAGAAACTTATGGCCAGGAAACTTAAAATGGTATACACAAACTGACTAGTACCTGGAGAAATAAAACATCAAAACCACAGAGAGATACTATTTGACAGTCATTTGCTTGGAAAAAAAGTTATAAAATGCCAATGACATGGATTAATAAGACCTCTTATAAGTTGCTGCCAAATCTATAAATTGATTTAAAAAAAAAAAAAACACTTTAGGAAACAATCTGGCATCCTCTTGTAAAACTAACCTTAAATATCCCCCTTTAACCTGTTAGTTCTCTTCCTAGATATTCCCTACCCATCACCTCCCAATCCTATCCCAGAGAAATTTTTGCACTGTGTGCCTCAGGACAACATGAATAGGAACCTTCATAGCAGCACTGTTCATAATAGCATAGAAACAGAAAATGGACCATATGCCCATCAGAGGAAGAATGGATATATATGTGGTGGTATATTCAATACAACAGAGTATTTTACAGTAATGGAAATATACTACAGCTATATGTGATAACATGAAAGAATCCTAGTAACATTAGGAATGAAAAAATGCAAGTCTCAGAAGATTACAAATATTGTATTATTCAATTATTATTATTCAAATATGTATACAGTTAAAACACAAAGAAAAATAAAATACTCTTAAGGTGCATGAACATGCACACCCATGTATGCCAGCATATACACATACACACATTTTTAAAAATTCCTTTAAAAAATTCTTTAAAGTTCTTGGGGCACCTGGGTGGCAGTCAGCTGAGTGTCTGACCCTTGGTTTTGGCTAAGATCCTGATCTCAGGGCCATGAGATTGAGCTCCATGTCAGGCTCTGTACTTGGCAGGGAATCTGCTTGAGATTCTCTCTCCCCCTGCCCCTCCTGCTTGTGGGCGCTCTCTCTCTCTCATAAATCTTTAAAAATATAAAAATAAAAAATTCTTTAAAGTTCTTAAAACCAACGAAAACAATTTAAGATTTTATTTATTCATTAGAGACACACAGAAAGAAGCAGAGACATAGGCAGAGGGAGAAGCAAGCTCTCTGTGAGGAGCCCAATTCGGGACTCGGTCCCAGGACCCCAAGATCACACCCTGAGCCAAAAGGCAGATGAGCAACTGCTGAGCAACCCAGGTGCCCCAAAACAATAAATTATTAAACACCAGATTCAGGGGATCCCTGGGTGGTGCAGCGGTTTAGCGCCTGCCTTTGGCCCAGGGCGTGATCCTGGAGACCCGGGATTGAATCCTACATCGGGCTCCCGGTGCATGGAGCCTGCTTCTCCCTCAGCCTATGTCTCTGCCTCTCTCTCTCTCTCTGACTATCATAAATAAAATAAAAAAAAAAAATTAAAAAAAAAAACACACCAGATTCAGGATAGTAGTTATCTGTGAGTGGGCAGTGGATAAGGAATAAGGATAAGGTATTTAGCTAGATGTAAATTATCGGTTACATTCTATTTCTTGGATCAAGTGGTAGTTTCATGGGTATTACTATATTGTTGATAAGGAAATGAAAACTTTAATGGCCCATGGCTGGGCCATTGATGATTATGTGCCATGAACTAAAGATTATATGATTAATCCAATTCTATGTACCCAAGTTCAAAGAGAAAACATATTCGTAATAGCAAACATGTATATAGTACTTACCATGTACCTGGCACTATTCTAAGATCTTCATATGTTTTAACAAATTTAGTCTTCCCAGTGAAGAAATTCTACAATTATTCCCATTTTATCGATGAGAAAATTGAGGCCCAGAGAGATTAATAGTAATTCTTCTGCCCACAGCACAGCTGGGATTTAATCCACACTGGCTGGTTCCAGCAACCATGCTCTTAGTCAATGCCCTATAAGATATCTAAATAAATGAAAGAGATAATTATATTAGGGCTTAGTCAAGCAGAAGTTATAGCAGAGTGCTTTCTGTAGCAATGTTAAAAGAATGAACCACACATAGAGCTCTGTAAATATACTGAAAACCACTGACTTCCACACTTTGGGTGAAATTTATGGTATGTAAATATTTTAATAAAGCTGTTAAAAATAAAGGCCACAAACCACAAATAACTAAGTGACTTTAATAATGCAAACTGGGTCCTAAATGACTGTTTGCTATTTTAGGATTGAACATATGCCTATAGGTAAAATACATGCTTTTTCTGCAGACCAACAAAATAAACCTATCAGGAGACCATTCACTTTTATGAAGGAAGATGAAATCGAAAATTTTAATCCACTATTGTGGGTAGGAAAATAATTTCAATTCCCAGCTTCAGGCCTTTTTCCATCTGCCAGGAAATCAAACAGCTCTCAGCTCCCAAGATAAATTTCATATTGCAATCATAATTGTCTGTGTACTGAGGGTACACAGACAATAAAACCTATTAAGAGGGTGGGGAAAGAAGACATTTGATTGAAAACATACTGATACTGTTTTATTGTGCAGTTTTCTTCCATATGCATAACTTTTATTTTGCTGTTTCTTTTTAAATCTAAAACTGGTTTTAAAGGATATGGAAAAGGCACTTCATCATATAGGAAGCTAGTTGTGGCAGCTCTCCTGCTGGGCTGTGTGCCTGAGAGCATTCCAAGCACAGCTTCAAGGGACCAATGTTGATGCCAAAATGGGCTATGGTGGCTTTTCTTCAGCTCTATGTCTTGGTTTTTGACAAGGTACTCACAAGGAGGCCAGATGGAAGCTTGAATCCGACCTTAACAACTCTATCACTAACGCCAGAAAAAGGGTTTAAGGTCCTGGCCCTCTAAACATGGGTCACTTTTAACCTCTTTCAGCTCTAAAGCACAAGTACAAACATAGGCTGATAGGACCTCACTAATCACCTTCATACTTTAAAGAACATAAAGGAAATGAAAACACTTATTTTGACTACAGCATGGCCATATTACGTCTAATTATCTAATTCTGTTGTGGACATATACACATATATACACACAGCAAAGTTATATTTTGGTTCCAGAATCCAGGCCTTTTCGTCTACCAATTCAACTTACCAGTCCTTTGGACAGCAGACAGGCCAGCAGTCCCCCTTAGGCAAGCTTTCTGGAGGCTGCCAACTGCAGTAGCTTCCATCCAGCTCCCTGGTATTGCAAACGCCAGGCCACTAAGCCTAGCAGAGCCTCGGGCACTGCCACACATACTGGTACCAACTCCTTGAGTTCTCTCCCTCAACTCGTATGCTCCTTCAATCCCTGTTATGTTGGACAAACTATACTGATTTGGGCATCTTTGATCATTCAGTCACCTATGCAGGTCAATTTAAGGCAAAAATAGTCACTCTGGAGCCTGGTTTATTTGGATTGGCTATTATATTAAATAATCAGATAAGAACTTAACTTCAATTTTGTGTTGTATTTAATATAACCTTGAAAGAGATTAAAATCCCCTAACCATGTAAAGCTTTTTGTCTTGTGCTTTTACAAATAATATGTTGGCTGTTGTTGTCTTTACTCCCTAACATATAAATTTTTATCTTTAAATATCATTTCTCCCTAAAAGGAATCAGATCTCCTTGGAGAAATGGCTAATTTCATGTCTGGGGCAGGAAATGTACCAGATAAGCCTGGAACAAAATAACGAGGGGGAAGAGTGGGAAGAGAATGTATGCTAAACAAGATTGACATGGGTTGCTAATTGTTGAAATGGGGTGTTGGGTACATGGGAGACCTTTATATTCCTTTTTTTTTTTTTTAAAGATTTTTAAAAAGTTATTTATTCATGAGAGACACAGAGAGGGAGGCAGAGACCCAGGCAGAGGGAGAAGCAGGCTCCACGCCGGAAGCCCCACGCGGGACTCGATCCCGGGCCCCGGGGTCACGCCCTGGGCCGAAGGGTAGTTAGTTGCTCAACCACTGAGCCCCCCAGGCGGCCCAGTATTCTATTTTTTTTAATTTTTATTTATTTATGATAGTCACAGAGAGAGAGAGAGAGAGAGAGAGAGAGGCAGAGACACAGGCAGAGGGAGAAGCAGGCTCCATGCACCGGGAGCCCGACGTGGGATTCGATCCCGGGTCTCCAGGATCGCGCCCTGGGCCAAAGGCAGGCGCTAAACCGCTGCGCCACCCAGGGATCCCCCAGTATTCTACTTTTGTATTTTTTTCTATAAAAGTAGTTTAAAGGAATCTAAAAATAATTGCTATTTTAAGAAAACGAGATGGTAATAACATACACGTGGTAAAACAAGTTTCCTTTTAATAGAAGAAATGCTAGAATGACATGCAATGACAAGCTGAGTCTCCCGCCAGACCGTCCAGCCCCGTCTCAGGGCGATCTTAGTGGCCACTCCCTAAGTACCGCCGTGAAGTTTCTATGGAAAAATCAACAAAAACACAGGCAGCGCCGCCGCCATGTCCCGTGGAGAACCCCCCGCGGCAGTACATCCCACACCCTGGCCCACTCGCGGGCTTTGGCAGCTGGTCCTGGCACGCGGGGGAGCGTGCGCCCGCTGCCGCGACGTCCTCACACCAGGCTTCCTCCATCCGAGCAAGAAGCGAAATCCCTATCGCTTCCCTCGACGTCATGCGGGGAAGGGGGGCGAAGGCAGAGCCGGACTCTGCAGCCCCGGCCCTGACGCGGCTCCCAAGCTCGGGTTCGGGCAACAGCCGTGTCCCCCGAGAAGGGCCTCGGGGTAGGCGGGTAGGCGGCGGGGAGGGCCGGCCCGGGCTTCCTGGCCCCCCCTCCCCCCCTCCCCCGACGCCCGAGCACCTGCTCCGGCTGCCGGACTCACCTCACGACGGGCGGGCCCCGGGGGGTCGGCGAGGCGGCGCGAGGAGCCGCGGGGCGCACGCCCACGGCTGCACGCGGAGGTCGGCCCTCGCCCGGTGACGGGGCGCGACGTAGGAAGAGCGAACCGACCGACGTCGCCGGGCGGCGGGGAGCGCCCAGGAGGCCGGCCCGGGCGAGCCCCACGGCCTGCGGCGCTCTCCGGCTGCCGCGGCCGGCCTCCTGGGGACCGCGCCCCGAGGGCTCGGGCCCCGCACAGGCCCCGAGCGGGCGGCCCAGGCACACCCACGGACGCCGCGGGACCCCATAAGTGCCCCGTAAATGCCGGTGGACGGAACGCCGCGAGCGGCCGGGGGCGGAGCCAGCGCCGTGTCAGCCTCTCGCGACGTCCCGGTGACGCCGCACGGCGAGCGCGCGGTCCGCTCTTTCACCTTCAGTCAGCCTCCTCCGTGTACGGCCTGCCCCTTTAAGCGGATGACGGACAGCTATTTCAGCCTATCAACTCCCTCGTCAGCATCCAATCAGATTTAAACTTCTTACAGCCGCCCGAGGAGTTGGAAGAAGAGGTCGAGAAAGGGAGCGCTTTCTGTCTCTCGCGAGAATGTTGTAAGCGGGCCTCTCAGGAAAAGCGCCAGAACAGATGGCCCGACTTCCCAAATAGTGAGTTAAAGGACGGGGTCGGAAACCAATGAAAGGAATGAGGAGGTGGGATCACCGCTTTTACCGCGCTAGAAGTACCGTTACAGGGCAGACTTTTCGCCCAATCAGCGCCTCCCGAGTTTGGGTCAGGTGACCCTACAGTGCGAGGGGCGGAGCTGCGGCCTGGCGCGAGGAGCCGTTAAGATGGACGACAAATACGACCAATGAGGTACTCGGACCCGGGCGTTGGGAGCCCAATAACAGCGGGCGGGCGGGCGCCTTTCCGGAGCGCGGGGAGATGTGAAGACGGACGGGACGTTTTCCCAATGAGCCTGTAGCAGAGAGGAGCCAGCTGACCAATGAGGGCCGCGGGGCGGGAGCCTCTGCCGCGGCGGAGTCCAAGATGGCGGCGTGCGGTTCCGCTGTGTGAAACGAGCGCGGGGCGGCGGGCTCAGCATCTCCGCGGAGACGACCTCCGGCGACCCGCAACAATGAAGGGGAAGGAGCGCTCTCCGGTCAAGCCCAAACGCTCCCGCGGTGGTGAGGACTCGACTTCCCGCGGGGAGCGGAGCAAGAAGTTAGGGGGCTCTGGTGGCAGCAATGGGAGTAGCAGCGGAAAGACCGACAGCGGCGGCGGGTCGCGGCGCAGCCTCCACCTGGACAAGTCCAGCAGCCGAGGCGGCAGCCGCGAGTATGACACCGGCGGGGGCAGCTCCAGTGGCCGCCTGCACAGTTACAGCTCCCCGAGCACCAAAAATTCCTCGGGCGGGGGCGAGTCGCGCAGCAGCTCCCGGGGTGGAGGCGGGGAGTCACGTTCCTCCGGGGCCGCCTCCTCAGCTCCCGGCGTTGGGGACGGCGCGGAGTACAAGACGCTGAAGATCAGCGAGTTGGGGTCCCAGCTGAGTGACGAGGCGGTGGAGGACGGACTGTTTCACGAGTTCAAGCGCTTCGGTGATGTAAGTGTCAAAATCAGTCATCTCTCGGGCTCTGGCAGCGGGGATGAGCGAGTAGCCTTTGTGAACTTCCGGCGGCCAGAGGACGCGCGGGCGGCCAAGCATGCCAGAGGCCGCCTGGTGCTCTATGACCGGCCGCTGAAGATCGAGGCGGTGTACGTGAGCCGCCGCCGCAGCCGCTCCCCCTTAGACAAGGATCCCTACCCGCCGTCCGCTGGCGTGGTGGGCGCCTCCGTGGGCGGACACCGGCACCCCCCTGGAGGCGGCGGCCAGAGATCGCTTTCCCCTGGTGGCGCGGCCCTGGGGTACCGAGACTACCGGTTGCAGCAGCTGGCTCTTGGCCGCCTGCCCCCCCCGCCTCCGCCACCGTTGCCCCGTGAGCTGGAGAGAGAGCGAGACTATCCGTTCTATGAGAGAGTGCGCCCGGCGTACAGCCTGGAGCCCAGGGTGGGAGCTGGAGCAGGTGCTGCTCCTTTCCGAGAAGTGGATGAGATCTCACCCGAGGACGATCAGCGAGCTAACCGGACGCTTTTCTTGGGCAACCTAGACATCACTGTGACAGAGAGTGACCTAAGAAGGGCTTTTGACCGCTTTGGAGTCATCACAGAGGTAGATATCAAGAGGCCCTCTCGGGGCCAGACCAGTACCTATGGCTTCCTTAAATTTGAGAACCTAGACATGTCTCACCGGGCCAAACTAGCAATGTCTGGCAAGATCATTATTCGGAATCCTATCAAAATTGGTTATGGTAAAGCTACACCCACCACTCGCCTCTGGGTAGGTGGTCTGGGACCTTGGGTGCCTCTTGCTGCCCTGGCACGAGAGTTTGACCGATTTGGCACCATCCGCACTATAGACTACCGCAAAGGTGATAGTTGGGCATATATCCAGTATGAAAGCCTGGATGCAGCTCATGCTGCCTGGACCCATATGCGTGGCTTCCCACTTGGTGGCCCAGATCGTCGCCTTAGAGTAGACTTTGCAGATACAGAACATCGTTACCAGCAGCAGTATCTGCAGCCTTTGCCCTTAACTCATTACGAGTTGGTGACAGATGCTTTTGGACATCGGGCACCTGACCCTTTGAGGGGTGCTCGGGATAGGACACCACCCTTACTCTACAGAGATCGTGACAGAGACCTTTATCCTGACTCTGACTGGGTGCCACCCCCGCCCCCAGTTCGTGAACGCAGCACTAGGACTGCAGCTGCTGCTGTGCCTGCTTACGAGCCCCTGGATAGCCTGGATCGCAGGCGAGATGGCTGGTCCTTGGACCGGGACAGAGGTGAGCGAGATCTGCCCAGCAGCAGAGACCAGCCTAGGAAGCGAAGGCCGCCCGAGGAGAGTGGGGGCCGGCACCTGGATAGGTCCCCTGAGAGTGACCGTCCCCGAAAACGTCACTGTGCTCCTTCTCCCGACCGCAGCCCGGAATTGAGCAGTAGCCGGGATCGCTACAACAGTGACAATGATCGATCTTCTCGTCTTCTTATCTTGGAAAGGCCCTCTCCAGTCAGAGACAGGCGAGGAAGTTTGGAGAAGAGCCAGGGTGACAAGCGAGACCGTAAAAACTCTGCATCAGCTGAACGGGATAGAAAGCACCGGACAACTGCTCCCACTGAGGGAAAAAGCCCTCTGAAAAAAGAAGACCGGTCTGATGGGAGTGCGCCTAGCACCAGCACTGCTTCCTCAAAGCTGAAGTCCCCTTCCCAGAAACAGGATGGTGGGACAGCCCCCACCACTGCAGCCTCTCCCAAGCTCTGTTTGGCCTGGCAGGGCATGCTTCTATTGAAGAACAGCAACTTTCCTTCCAACATGCATCTGTTGCAGGGTGACCTCCAAGTGGCTAGTAGTCTTCTTGTGGAGGGCTCAACTGGAGGCAAAGTAGCCCAGCTCAAGATCACTCAGCGTCTTCGTTTGGACCAGCCCAAGTTGGATGAAGTAACTCGACGCATCAAAGTGGCAGGTCCCAATGGTTATGCCATTCTCCTGGCTGTGCCTGGAAGTTCTGACAGCAGGTCCTCCTCTTCCTCAGCCACATCAGACACTGCCACCTCTACTCAGAGGCCACTTAGGAACCTTGTGTCCTATTTAAAGCAAAAGCAGGCCGCTGGGGTGATAAGCCTTCCCGTGGGGGGCAACAAAGACAAGGAAAACACCGGGGTCCTACATGCTTTCCCACCCTGTGAGTTCTCCCAGCAGTTCCTGGATTCCCCTGCCAAGGCACTGGCCAAATCTGAAGAAGATTACCTGGTCATGATCATTGTCCGTGGTGCGTCCTAAAGTCCATGTATAACTTGTATTTACTACTTTGACATGGTTCCTGTTTTGTGATGTGTAATGGGATACAGCATCAGATGAAATTTTCTTTTGAGTTAGTTTGTTTAGTTGTAGCTTTTTTTCTTTTTTTTATATTTTTATAAACCTTTGAAATAGAAGACAGGACAGCTTAGCTATTAAGTGAAAGGGATGCCCTGAAGGTAGCAGGCAGATGGATTTATTTTAATTAGGAGTTCCTACTCTTAGTAACTTCTTTTCCCCTTCTTTTTCTTGTTGTGTTTTTTTCCCCCCCTTAACCTTGAGCTTAAAAAAAATCCTCAGAGTTACAAACCCAAAATTTTGAAAAGTCAGGATTCGGAGAAAAGCCCACTGACTATATAAAGAAGATAATATACATCTAAAAAGGGCTTGATTGGTATGTAGGTAAATAATTCTTGTACCAGAAATATCATTTGTGTGGCTGAAATTTGATCAGGAATCTTAAAAGTACAAGCTGGTAAATTGTATAGCAATATTAATTATTTTAATCAGGTATTTGAGTATTTCTCTTGATATACATGGTTTATTCCCGGAGAGTTTGCTTTAACATAAACCTTTTTATCATTAGTTCTTAAGTTCTGTATCCCGTATATGCACTTTTGGTTTGTAGCTGTAACTGTTCAGTAAAAATCGAGGAGTAGGTTACAAACCATATATGTCTTATGCTAGTATGCAAGAAGTGAGTAGGTGTTTTTAAAATCAGAATTCTTTGGTTATTGGTGTGTGGTGGTGTTTTTACTGACTTTCAGAGAGGTATAGCAGGTACAGTTCTAATTTGTGCATATTTCAAAACTTTAGTGTTTTTCATCAAAGATGAATTTTTTTTGTATCCATGCAAATTTCTGATTTCAATAATAGAAAGAAGAGTTGTCTGCAGGCTCATAAGTCAGCTTTTTGTTTTAGTGGGCATTAATCAGCCATATCTGGATTGCAGAAATTTTTAAAGTCATCGTGAAATGCCTTTGACATGCTTCTTAAATTTTGCCTGTATTTTTATTTTCATTTTTAAACAGCGGTGACATTACATTATTGAAAATGTTGAGTATCTCTCAAGTTCTGTGTTTAATATTTTCACTGATGTCCAAACTGAAATGTCAGTATAGGAAAACCCCCTTTTATTGTTTTATTTCCCAGACAACTGAAATTAATACAAAATAATTTAACCCACCCTCACAATTTTTTTCAAAGCTAAAGGTTAAATCGATTTCTGGTTCTTAACAAGGGTTTTTGCTGCAGAACAGTAATGGATGATTTTTTTTTTAATTTTTTTTTAAATTTTATTATTATTATTATTATTATTATTTTTTTTGGTCTTATTTTTTTGATCTGTCCCTCTGTCCTCACCCCTAGTTTCTCAGGTCATTAGTAAGTATAGTTCCCCCTTTGATTTAAATGCTGAGGACTTTAAGGCCCTTGATATTTAATTATGATTAGAAACTCTAGGACCTTTTGGATCATGGTCATGTTTCTATTCTGTGAAAGTGACTTATAGAAAGCCTGGCAGAACTCAACTGTTTTCTTTCTGTTATCAAAGCTGGTAGTTTTGAAATAGCACCAATAATAACCCAGGGAAGTGTCATGTAATTTTTTTATTTTCCATTATGACAGGTGTCTAATGCATGTCAGCATGAAATCTTCATCACTGCTGTATCATCCTTTTTGGTTTTCACTATGCATTTATAAATTTTAAGTTGGGAGGTTTTTGTGGGGGTTTCGTTTTGTTTTGTTTTTAAACTGGAAAAACTAGCTATTTTGACAAAAGGAAGGTACTAGGCTATGAGCACAAAAGTCCGTCTGCCTGTAGGGAAAATATCTGAAATCCTACAAGTAGGACTTGGTGCTTTTTGCTTTTAAAAAGCTGTGCTTGGCACGCTAATATGGAGGAGACTGTTCAGAAACTAATGTGAGTTTGCAGTCTGTGCATACGTGGGGTCAAAGTACAGTTTGGCTAGATACATTTTTCCAGTTTAAATAATCTCACTAACCATTAACTTTTGAATATCTTTTGATAAGAAGGCTGGACAAATGATTTTGCTCTTCTAGAGAGTGAAGTCCACAACATTTAATTTTGCTCTAATCCAAAGTGTGGTGTTTCCCTTTTTCTTCTTTTCTTTTCTTTTCTTTTCTTTTCTTTTCTTTTCTTTTCTTTTCTTTTCTTTTCTTTTCTTTTCTTTTCTTTTCTTTTCTGTTGATGTGATAACTTACCGAAGAGTACTGTGGTTTTTGCTCCATGTTTGTTTATTTGAATCTATCTGACATGGCGGATTTTGTTAGATCTGGGCAATTTGTGCTTCTGTGTTTTTGAAACAATGGCTTGATACCATTTTTAAATGTATGTATTAGAAATAACTAATTATGTTGAGTTTGGTGCTTACCTACAGAGTGCCATCATTCAGATGAATCTCTCATTTGTGTTGCCCATTCTGTTGTGCAGGTTCATAATACTGTTTATCTTTTTAAGCCTTCAGGACGGAATGAAAGTAAGAGTCTAAAGCTCTCTGGTTCTAATTCTCATTAGCCAGAATTTCATAATCTCAATATTGGATGTTCTTTGTAACAACCACTTGTTTCTTTTACTTAAAAGCTCGTTTAGTTGATTTTTCTGGAACTCAGTTCAAATGAATGCAAAGAAAATTTCTTCAAGTATATCATTTAATGACCTATTAAGTATTACTGGTGAAAAACATCAAGCTTTTAGATCACAACTTCAAAGTTTATGGAAAACTAAGCAATCATTCAGCTCCTAGCCAATTTTTTAATACTATTTTGTTGGTTGTAACTGGGATTCCTATGAAGGGTTTCCCACACAGAAATTTAAATTCCTGGTTTAACGTGTATACTTGGACTCTGTAGATAGAGTTTTCTCTTTAAGGATTACATCTTAAAATGTCCATCCTTTGGCTGATATAAGCTTTTTGTCACATTTTGAAAGTAACATACTCTGGCCCTATCATTTGAGATACAGTAGGAAAAGTAAGGGCTGTGTGTGTTGCTTTCAGAGTCAAACACTGTTTAGGTTTATTTAAAAGTTTTATGAGCCCGTTTTCACTGACAATATTTGTTTTGTTTTGTTTTGTTTTTCTTTAAATTTGAAATCCACTTTCTTTAGACCATGAAATTGCTCATTATGCAGGTACAGCTTGAACTGCAGTTTTGGGTCCATATAGGAACCAATCACCAAAAACTGTGGTAACAGAATTCGGAAATCCTCTTGAGAAGAGGGCCTTAATGACCTTTGTATGTGAAAAGTTTTGGAGAGAATTTTGGGACTTTTTTTTTCTGTTTCTGCCACAGTGTGTGGTTTTGAGATGGCAGTTAGGTGTGAGAACAAGAAGAGAAGTGGAGCTGACCTTGTTAACATTCTGGTTATAATGATATCCCTAAAGGGAGAAAATGATTTCAGGTAACCACAGTGAACTGTCTAGCTAAATAAAAAGGTTTCTATGTTTGATTTAAACAGTTAAAAAGTCCTAACGTGTTCTTGGCTGTTTAGCAATTGTTCGTATGAGTTTTCTTAGAAGAACAGCTGCTGTCTTTGGTAACACAGATGAAGGTGGATTTTTAAATGGCTTTGTATCTTGACCCCTTTCCGCAACTGAGTAGTTCTGGATTGTTCCATATAAATTACGGAATGAAAATGGGAAGAGGGGGGTAAAAGTTTGACTAAACTCCAACTTTCTTAGTTTCATTTTAAGTTATTTTTAGAATATATTGATTGTAAATTGATTATAAACTTCCTTTTTTTCTGAATTTTTTGACATGTTTTACTCAGTTACATGAGTATAAAGGGTATTTTCAGTCCTATAATCTTTGCTTAATTGCAGTCCTTAAAAAAATCCACCCTGTTGTTTTACTTGTTGTCTGTTCATACAGTAAATTCATTCAAGGTATGTGCCAGTGGGTATTATTGGTGCTTTTTGAAGTCAAGCTGGACTATCCAGGAAGGTCTTGTTAACCTGTTCATCTATAATGGCATAGGGGAAATATATATATTTTTAATATTGTAAACATTTGTACTGAATAACCTTTTTTTCCCCCCCCGCAAGCAAAACTGGTGAACTGCGGATTGAAGATATGGAATTCAAAGCTCTAATGGACCTTTTTGAAGAGAAGTTGTGGCTTATGTGGAGTTTACATGGGCCTCTTGATGGAAGAAAGCTAATCTGTTTAGTATTTGTGCATTTTACTAAAATGGCAGCTTAAAGTTGTGTATCTGCTATTGTGATGCCAATGCCGGTGTTTTAAGTGGAAAAAAATGACCTCTTGCTTTGTGCTGTGTACACAAGATTTCTGGAAAAGTAAAGAAAAACCCTTTTTATGGCTCACACAGCTTAAAAGTAGCTGTCACTCAAACGTGCGCTCACAGTTGAGCTGCTTTTGTTTTATTCTAAATAAATTGTTTCTTTTGAGGAAAATGTTTTTCTGCCTGGAAGTGAATTGACGGCAAACCTTTGACCCCTTTGTTTGCAGCCGAGGGGGTACTTGCTGCTGCTCAGATCTCGTATGTCTTGAGCAAGAAGCAGGGAGACCATCATTTTGACTATCACGGTGTGTCAATTCTGAAGGATCACTAGTGTTACTGTGACCCCCTTTGTTTGCAGTGAAGGGGATCATTTGCTTCTCAGTCCTCAACTTGATGAGGAAATGGTGCTGTTTGCGGGCACGCAAGAAGCCGGGGCGAGCACCCTAAGCCTCACCACAGTGCACGAGTCGGGGGCTTTGCTGGTTTGAAGAGCCGGAGTTGCTGAAATTTAAGTTTTGATTTATTTTGTTCACCCATCACGTTTGGCCTTAGTTTCATTTTTAATTTGAAGAAAAGTTTGAAATTGCTTTATCTTGCACTTAACATTTGCACCAAATTGCCAAAAGAAGGAGAAATGCTCCGTTTGCTTTTTAAATGTTAATGATGATGTTAATAAAGCCTTTCCTGACACATTTGAGGAGCTCCTCCATCTCCAGGGGCTTCTTACCCGAGTTATGCAGTGATGGGTTTAGTTCTGAATGGATGAAGAGTTCCTGAGAGCTAGCGTTTGTAATTAGAACCGTTACTTGGTATCTGTGCCTTATTTGACCTGTGGTTCCACATGCCTTGGATGTGCATGCACCGTGACGGTTTCATAGGTACGAACGCACACTCAGGCCCAGTCACTTCGGTTGGTAGTACAGATTGTGAGGAAAAAAAAAATGGAGGCATCCTTAAGGAGGAAAAAGTGTTTGCCTTTAGTTCCTGCGTTATCCTGTACAGGGGCTCCTGAGCTTTGGAAGCTGTTCCCAGTACAGGAGAACAACCCCCCTGTTTGCAGCAGGAGACTTCGGTGCAAGTGACAACGCTGGAGTTCAAGAGGAAGCCAGCAGTGCTGCACCATTGGCTTCAGACACCATTGTTGTTTGCCAGTTTTAAACTTACCTAGTTGCAGACGAAGACCACCTTGAAATGCAGGCTTGTTGGGCTTGTTTTGAATTTTAACCTCGGATGGAAGAGCCCTAGTGCTGTTTGTCTCCAGGCGGGATGATGCTTACTTAGGCAACAGGTGATTATCAACAAAGGATGCCACGGTTATACGCTGCAAGGTGGTGTTCCAGTGGCAAACAGCTGTATAAACCCTTGTAAACAGGTAAGAGGGTTTTTAGAGGTCAAAATGCATTTGGTTAATAGGGTGAGGGCTTTTACTGGTTGGGGTATTGTTTTCTCGGATTGGAAGCCTCGAGGCACTCTGCTGCCATTACTAGCTTCCACCCCTCACTGCAGTGTTGTGTTCTTAAAATTCCAGACCGGAACTTCTGTTCTATTTGGTGTCTATATGTGTTTTTTAAGTTTAACTTTAATATGCGAAAAAAAAATTTTTTTTTACTGTGGGAGCCAAAAGTATTAAAATCCTGGTTATGGATTTGGGATTAACAACAGCCTGATGTCCTTTAAAGTTTTGACATGTTCCATTAGCCTTGGCCTTCACCCTTTGTGGGGATTTAATGGTGCTGGAAGGATTTATTGCTATATATAATGTTGCCATTACAAACATTGATTCTAAACCTCTGGGTTAGTATATATATATATATATATATATATATATATATATATATATAGCAAAAAAAGAAAGACTGGGAATGATAGATAATTTAGCCAAAATGGTTAGTTTTCTTGGCTTACAAAGAGATTGAATTGTAGAAGTAGGCAACTGTAGTTTTAAGGCAATGTTGTGAGAAATTAGTTTTTGTCTGCTCTTACCATTTTCATTGTCCATTTAATCCTACTAGGCTTCTGAGCCCTTCCAGTCCCTCTGTCCACTCCCCCACCCCCGCCATTAATCAAATGTGAGGCTTTGGCAACTTAAATACAAGCACAACTTTTTTAGCGTGTAATACAACTAGGTTTCCTTTATTTAAACCAGGTCGAAATGTTGAATAGAATTTTTCCTCTTCACAAAATTCTAGTTTTTCGTCTCTTTCCAGAGGGGAAAAGTGAAGTCCAGTGGTGGTTGGTGTGTTTGGTTTTTTTTTTGTTTTGTTTTGTTTTTTCAGTTTCTCAGTGTGTCATTTACAAGTTTTTAAAACCTCTGCTTACGAGTTGGCTGTCCTCTAAAACTTTGCTAGGTGATTTCACAACATTTCTTCAAAAGTTTTATACCTGTTGGAAATGTCAATTTCCAATAATATTTTCTTTCTCTGGTGGTCCCCACTGAAAGCCCATTAAGTAGTTTTTCCAACTAGTAAGCAAGTTTTTAAAATCATTATAATGATTTAAGGAAGATTATGGGACACTCCGCATATTTCTACATGTTTGGTATCTTTCTAAGATCTCAGGTTTCATCTCAACAAGAAGCAAAGGTTGTGAATAGAACAGTTGTTTATTTGTATGTGAAACCATATCATGCAAAATGGAAAGGTACACAGCATGACAATCTTTTGAAACAGCTCATGAAATCATTTTATTTCCAGCTACACCATGAAGGAAAAACTATTAATGGGGTTGAGTGTTAGATCTAGAGTTCTGGTTTTATAAGTTGGGACCTGCCTTTTTGAATCCCTTGTGTGGTTTCTCAGTATCTTTCGTATGGTCTAGATTTAGGATTCTACTATAGGGGAAATTATTCCAAGAACACCTCTGAATTGACTTGTGCTCATTTTGTAAAGCCTGGTTGTGGGTATTAAAATTGAAAATAGGGAGTACCCTGACTTTAGTAACACAACTTAAATTTTATAAATTGCCACTTCTGTATCTTAAGTCACATTGTTGTTTACAAACTGTTTATCTGAGGCAGTAAATTTAGTGCTTATGGCTGGTTGCAGCATCTATTTTTTGTTTTACAGTGTGTTATCTGATTATGGCTTATCTGACCACCACTTCCATCTCCCTCCGGTTCCAATTTACTCTCCTTAAGCAATTTATTGAATGACAAAATTCCTTCAAGCCTCAGACAAGATTGTCCTTAGCAGCCAAGAAGAGATTTTGACCTTGAGGTCAAATTGCTTAACATGCTTCTAAAATGCTATAATATTAAGCTTTCAGGTAGAGTTTCTGTATAATCATTTGAATGCTGATTGTATATTAAATAAGATGCAGAGCATGTAGATCAAAGTATAGAATAGTCTCTACCCACATCAGTAACTTACACTGTTTGGTGGGGAAACTAGTTATAAACAAGTAGATGGTTAAATACCAGGGGGGAAGTTCACAGTTTAAGACAATTGTAAGAGAGATGTCATAGGCCAGTTGTTGATTAATTGCTAATGAATTTTTTACAGGTGATATGAGTCTATATGAACTTGAAGGTTACTTTAAGCTGGGATAGTCAAGAAAGACTTTACAAAATAATTTGTAAAGTTGGAGAAAGATGTGGAATGAAGAGGGAGATTGTGGTTGAGATATCAGGCAAGCAGGCATGAATAATATAACAGCTTTATGGATCAGTGGGAAAGCTGACCGGGCTGAAACCTGGAAAACTTGTAAAATGGTCCGGTCAATAAAAATAGGGAATCCCGAAAGGTAGTTTGAGAGAGGTGGGAAGTGAGGGTATATATAATCAGTTGATAGAAAGTGGAGGCAGGTTGGTAGAAAGTGACAGTACTAATAATAGCAATCATTTGTTAAATACCCATTTAGGCCGAGGAGCATTCTGCTGGGCCTCTGCACACATTGTATCAGATAAGTCTCACCAGAGACCATGATCTGACAGCTGGAATTGATAGAGCGGGGTTCTAACCAGGTCTTTCTCCCAGTTAGGGTTCTTGGTTGCTGTATTGCCATACCTCACTACTTTTTTCTGGAGACTGGGATGGGATAAACTAGCAAACTTGAGAAAATGTCCAGGCAGTGGGTTTCAAACTGTAGAGTGTATCAAATTTGTGGTTCTTGGGAAGCATGCAGGCCTTTGGCTCCATCCCCAGGCATTCTGGGATTTGTTGGACTGAGGTGGCTCAGGAGTCTTTGTTCTTCTACAAGCTTCCTCAGTAATTCTAATGTAGTCTGTGGTCATTGGCCACATGTGGAGCATCACTGGCCCGCAGAGAGTAGAGTGCTGAAGTATAAACTCGGAGTAATATCATATATAAGGCCTGGGAAGGGGAGATGGTGTGGAAAAGAATCCCAAGTAGAAGAGGCAGAGTGGTGTTCTGTCTCTGAGGCTGAGAGGAGGAATTTCCAGAAGATCAATTCAGAGCTGTTACAGAGACCAGCAAAATGAAACTGCAAATGCCATGGAACTTATCACTTAATAGTCATGTAATTATTTCTCCAAGGAATTCCATCTAGTTTAGTGTGTAATTTTGCCTTATAACAGTCTGTAAGCCACGCTTCAGTTTATACAATGCTAAAGGGACACCAGAAAAGTTTTGTAAGTTGGCTGAGTGATACACAGCCAGAAACTGGGATATCCCTGAGGTTTCAGATGTTAATCTAAAAGTAGTATGACTGTAGTTTATTTTAAGTTAAAATTGAAAATGATTCTAGGATTATGTATATATGTATGTACATGTGCAAGTTGCTTTCCATGAATGAACCAGCACCTATATCTACTACCTCCTAAGCAGGTTACTGATAAGATTGAGACAGATTGGAATTATAAAGTTGAGTGTATCTTTGACTTCTGAATGGTTGAAGGGTTTCCTGTTTTGGATTATCTAAACTGGGTTTGTTTTCAGTTAGTGTGGAATTAGTTAATTCTTCAAATACTTAGGTATCTGCTATATGCCGGGAATTACTTGAGATCTTGGGAGTGTTATTGGTGAAGAAACAGACAAGTTTCTCTTTTCTTGTGGAGCTGACATTCTGATGGAAGAAGGGAGATAGTGAACTGTAAGGGCCAGTTGCCAAGGACAAATGCTGTACGCAGTAGAAAGCTGTCGAAAGTTTTAAGGAGGTGGAGTGATGTGATTTGATCAAGATTTGGCTACCTGAAAAAAAAAAAAAAGATTTGGCTACCTGTGGGCAGCCTGGGTGGCTCAGCGGTTTAGCACCGCCTTCAGCCTGGGGTGATCCTGGAGACCCCACGTCGGGCTCCCTGCATGGAGCCTGCTTCTCCTTCTGCCTGTCTCTCTCCCTTTCTCTCCGTGTCTCTCATGAATAAATAAAATCTTTAAAAAAAAAGAAAAAGAAAAAAAGATTTGGCTACCTGTCTCAGGAAAGTAACACAAACTTCAACTATTCTAAGATCTAGAATAAAGTCTAGTATATAATAGGTACCCAAATATTTGAAGGATTAATTAGCTACACTAATTGAAGACAGATGCAATATGTAATTCAAAATAGGAAATCTTAAAAAAAAAAAAAGGAAATCTTTCAGCTCTTGACAAGTCAAAGATAGTATTTCCTCCAAAGATATATTAGCATTTCAGATTCACTGTAAGACTGCAGATGTTCTTGTTCAGAAATCAGGGGTATTCTTTTATATTTAAATAACCATAGTAGAGATTGTATTTCTTCTTCAGGCTCAAAATTGCTGGCCACCCTGAGATTTCAAAGCAGTCTTCTTCCTAGTAAATCATTATTTCCTCAACATGTTGTTTCTTACTCTTTCTGCTTTCAGCCCACTGTAAGGAAAAGCTTCCACTGTAGTTATAGTTTCTGCTATAACACACTGATCATGCTTTCTACATTTCATAACTTGCCAGTTTTCTAGTGGTATCA
The DNA here is from genome assembly GCF_053574225.1 of Canis aureus. Lineage (NCBI taxonomy): Eukaryota > Metazoa > Chordata > Mammalia > Carnivora > Canidae > Canis > Canis aureus. Next base: position 35,996,893 of record NC_135618.1, read on the forward strand.
AACGAAACTTCCATACTAAATATCTATTTAGAGGGTCTTTTTGTAGAATGGCTGTCCCCCTGTCCAAACCAGGTACATGTGAGTATAAAGCTTTTAAGTGCTGTTTTGGTATATGACCTTTCTCAGATGACCAGCAGATTTCCTTTTACCCAAAGAAAGGATTTCATGAAGAACTTTAATGCATAAGCATATTACATACATGTACAGAATAGACCTATCATTACAGGAAAAATTAAGACTCTGAGGTGCTACATACGTATTTTTAATTACATATCTTAATTAAAATATGCATAGCATATCAAGAAAATTGGTTTTCCATTGTATCTTAGCATATAGAAATTCACCATTAGTAATTTTACCTTGCTTCCAGGATAAGCATCTAGCTTGTGTATATTCTTTATATACAGAAATATTTCAGTAAACAAGACTCCTTAATTGGAATTTTTCTGCATTCTACAGCGGTTGTCTGAAACCTGGCTCTGTATTAGCATCACTTGAGGACCTTTTAATACCAGTACCTGGAATTTACTCTCTCAGATTCATTTAAATTGATCTAGGCAGAGTGGGACTCTGCCAAGGCCCCAGTATTATTTTTTTAAGTGCCCAGATGATTCTAATGTGTAGCCAGGATTGAGAACCACTGCTCTAGAGAGATCGACCTTAAACATATAAAACACACAATTAGCCTCTTAAGCACTATTTGAAAATCAAAACCAAAAACTTTCAAGAGGGGTTGCTGTTGCCTGTCTTGGTGGTTCTTGCTTATTTTGTTATGCTTCTTTTTCCTCTCCTTCCTATTCTGTTCTAGTCCACTCTTTTCATTGTGAGATAGAACATCTTGTTTTTTACAGATAAGGGTAAGGATAGTTGAGACACTGTTTGCTGATAGCTGCCGCATACTTTAGAAAATTTGGTAGAGGTAGGTTTAGATCTCTCTAGGGGGATGGATATAGACAGGATTGAGGAGAGATTCAAATCGCTTTGGTTTTTTATTGTATTGTAGTAACTTCATAAATAAACTGATTTTCCTTGCATAGCAACAAAAATTGAATTCATATTAATCATAGTGACAAATAACAAATATTGAGATTCATATAATGTATTAAAGGGAATACTCTAAACTGAAGTGTATCAATTTAGATACAGGAATGATTTTTAATGTGTAAATTTTTATGATAAATGATTCTAAAAAGTCACCAAGCAATCTTAATGATACCAAATGAAGAATTGCAACAAGATTATTCACATTGCACAATGTTTTAATTTTTAAATTGGCATTTATGCTTTAGAGGCATTTTTCATCAAGCACACATGTCTACTTCTCCAGAAAATCTTTCTGGGGTTCATTTCTGATTTATAGATTTCTCCTGAGACCAGAGAGATTTTTTTTAGTGGAGACTTACCCATATTATCATTTATCTCTCCTGACAAATTCCATTTGTGAAGTTTACTCTCTGCAGTGTTAAAAACTTACTGAAAATACATTTCACAAAAAAGAATGAATTTGTTGAACTTTTAAGGTTTGGTTGTTGACAGTACTTTATTTCTGTAATACCTGAGTGTTTTCTTCCTTCCATGTGTGGGTGTAAAGGTATTTTGAACCTTCAGAGACACCTTTTCCTTCAATTTGCTGCCCTTTAAGTTTAGAGATACTGAAGCTCTAAAAAAATGTTTTTAATATGTATGGTAGTGGATCAAACCTCCTCCACTTTTTTAATGGCCAAGTTTAAAGGAGGGAGCATATCTAAGTACAATAATTGGTTAAACATCTTTTTTTCCTCCTGGGTTTCTTTTTAGGAACTACTGACAATCAAAAACCTATAGCGGACTTTGGGATATGGCTTTATTATTCAGCAACTAAAAGATGAGTTCTAATTGGCAGACTTCTGGCACTGGCACTTGTCCTCCTGTTTCTATAGAAACTGGGTTGGAAGTCAGAGCTGCACAAAGGGAAAGGGTAAGTTTCTTTTAAAACTCCATATTTATAAACCCATATCTTATTAACTGTGGCATGGTGTCAGTTTTCAATAAGGAAAATACATACTCAAACATGAGCTACTAATTTTCACTTGAGTGGAAACTGACATCAGGTCATTAAATATAATAGGAGGGTTTAAATATGGATTTATTTTTCTTGTGACTCTGACTTCACATTTCTTGAAACGAACTCAGTATGACAATTCTCACTTTCAGTTATTTCTAATTTGGGGGTTATAAAATTGATTTTTATCCTCTTTGATCTTATTCTATTGAACCTTTCTGGTAAGTGAAAATTGAAATATAAAATATGTAGAGAGGACATTTTAAAAGTCTGTATGAATTACAAGTCTCTTCTTTTGAGCTAAGTCCCGATTCTTTCCATTATAAAACAAGTACTGTACTACTGATCAGTTTTTTAGTTTTTCTCCTTTGCCAAGCAGGATGAGGTCGTCTGTTGGGCACATACATTTGTTTTCATCCAGGCAGACATCCATTATTCGTAGACTCTAAGACACCTGCCAGTTGGTGAGTCATCTTACTGCTATGGCTTCAGAGGGCTGTGCTACACAGCTGGGGCATTTAGGCTTGAAATTGTTTAATCAAGTGTGATAAACTTCGATCTGTAGGTTGGTGTATACAAATAATTTATGCTAAACTCTGACTAGCTTTGAGAAATTGGAAGGAAGACAATATTGGCTCTTGCTCTTTCACACTTATCTTTCTCATTTCCTTGGTCCTGACAAACTTCTCTTCCCTGCTAAAATGTTAACGTTGGTTGACGTGAACCAAGAGTAGGACATCTTGGCTTTATTTCAGCTCAGATTGTCACTTCTGTAAAAAATAGTAGAAGTGAAAGCTGGAAGTCTTCCATTACTTCCAAGTCCCTGGTCAGTTAATGCCTGAAAGTGGATTCTCATTAAAAATGTATGCCTCCCTTCCTTAACTACTAATGTGTATCCTATTTCTGTTTGCTCACTGGGGCTTGAATGGGGTAAAAATAGAATTTGTGATTTTCTCTTTTGAGGGGGGGAAGATTGCTAGAAGAAAACTTTAGGTTTTTTTTTAAAGATTTTATTTATTTATTCATGATAGTCACAGAGAGAGAGAGAGAGAGGCAGAGACACAGGCAGAGGGAGAAGCAGGCTCCATGCACCGGGAGCCTGACGTGGGACTCGATCCCGGGTCTCTAGGATCGCGCCCTGGGCCAAAGGCAGGCGCCAAACCGCTGCGCCACCCAGGGATCCCAAAACTTTAGGTTTTTAACTATGTGCTATCAAGTATCTAGACATCCAGATGTGTTTACTTGTTAGTATAGGTGGCCAACTCATCTTGGTTCTAAAACTGAAAGTCCTGTGTCCCAGGAACTCCTTTGTTTCCAGCCAAACCAAGACAGTTGGTTACCCCTATCTTAGCTGATTCTCTGTATGCCTAAAAAAGTCTCACTAGCTTACCGTTGATCATTTTTTGTATAGAAGGAGATTTAACAATATAGTAGCTTCTGTTGGAATGTTAACAGGGATTAGGTTTTCTTTTTCCCATTCCTTTCCTTTCCTTTCTTATTTTAATTTTTTTTTAATTTTAAATTTTTAAAAAAATATTTTGTTAATTTGAGAGAGGGAGCAGCACAGGAGAAGTGGAAGGGGCAGAGGAAGAAGGAGAAGCAGACTCCCCATTAAGCAGGGAACCTCATGCAAGGCTTGATCCCAGGCCACTGGGATCATGACCTGAGCAAGCCTAAGGCAGACACTTAACCAAGACTGAGCCACCCAGGTACCTCTCTCTCTCTCTCTTTTTTTTTTTTAATATTTTATTTATTTATTCCTAGACACAGAGAGAGAGAGGCAGAGACACAGGCAGAGGGAGAAGCAGGCTCCATGCAGGGAGCCCGATGTGGGACTCAATCCCAGGTCTCCAGGATCACACCCCAGGCTGCAGGTGGCGCCAAACCGCTGCACCACCAGGGCTGCCCCCACCTCTCTTTTTTTTTAGAAATGATTATCATTTGGCTCAGTGACCATGGGTAATAATACCAGCTTCTCAGAAATAAAACAAGAATTTTAACTGATTTCTTTAAAAGTTGATTCAGGCTACTTCTGTTATTTTTCATTTGTGTATATGTTAATGCCTTGAGTGTAAATCTGAGACAACTGGATAGATATTTGTGGGAAATGAGTAGGCAAATGAGGCAAATATGTGGACATAAAGCCTCCTACAAGTTGGTTTTGGGTTAGGAGAAACACTTAAGGTTTTTAAAAAAGTGTTAGGCTGAGGTGCCTGGGTGGCTGAGTCCGTAAAGCATCTGCCTTTGGCTCAGGTCATGATACCAGGGTGCTGGAATCAAAGCCTGTGTGGGGGCTCTTTGAGCAACAGAGAGTCTGCTTCTCCCTCTTCCTTTGCCCCTCCCCCACAACTCATGCTTCAGCTCTCTCTCAAATAAATAAAATCTTTTAAAAAAAAGAGTATCGGGCTTTTTTTGTATTGAAGTGTTCAGAGAAACCGCTGCTCATGTTTTGTATTGTCTTGCTTAAAAATAACTAAAATCAAATACTAAGAACATGATGAGTTTTTTCCTCATGGGAAAGCCTGATTTTGCAGTTGGATAAGTTTATTAAACTAAGCTAATTTTTTACAGACAAACACAGCATCACATATATTAATATGACTAGATTATTTGGAAAATATCATAAAATTATTACTCTGTTTAAGTGCAGTTCTTGCTTTCATTAAACTTTAACTTAACTCCCTAGCCAATCATTAAAAAAGGGAAAGCCAAAAAAAAAAGGGGGAAAGCCAGGGGTGGTGATCTAATCAGCACTGATACTTAGGCTGTGTTAAGGACTAGCTTTGTAACTTTAGGCAGATAACTTGGTCCTAATTTGCTTTTGTTCCTTAAGTATAAAATAGGAGTAATAATACCTATTCAATTTCTTTACAGGCTTGACATGATGACAATGAGATATAATGGGTAGGAAAGAGCTTTCAAAAGTTATAGGCGGGGCACCTGGGTGGCTCAGTCAGCAGAGCATCTGCCTTTGGCTCAGGTCATGATCTCGGGGTCCTAGGATCGAGCCCCATGTTGGGCTGCCTGCTCAGTGAGGAGGCAGCCCTCTGTCTCTCCCTCTGTCCATCCACCTCCCTCTCTCCAGCTCTTTCTCTGTCAAATAAAATCTTTTTTGGGGATCCCTGGGTGGCTCAGCGGTTTAGCACCTGCCTTTGGCCCAGGGCGCGATCCTGGAGCCCAGGGATCAAGTTCCACGTCGGGCCCCCAGCATGGAGCCTGCCTCTCCCTCTGCCTGTGTCTCTGCCTCTCTCTCTCTCTCTCTCTCTCTATCATAAATAAGTAAAATCTTTAAAAAACAAACAAACAAATAAATAAAATCTTTTTTTTTTTTTTAATTTATTTATGCATGGGAGACACAGAGAGAGAGGCAGAGACACAGGCAGAGGGAGAAGCAGACTCCATGCAGGGAGCCCGACGTGGGACTCGAACCCGGGGCTCCAGGATCACGCCCTGGGCCGAAGGCGATGCTAAACCGCTGAGCCACCAGGGCTGCCCTCAAATAAAATCTTAAAAAGAAAAAGGTATTGTAAAGGTAGAGCTTTATTATCAGAAATAGTGCTAAATGATCAACATATATAGAACATTTCTTCTTCTGCGATGGTAGTATGGCACTTAGAGTAATAACTGCAAGAAATGGTATCTTAATTTTAAATAGAAGCCAATAAGTAGCTGAGAAGAAAGTATCCTGAATTTTATGTTCAAATTATCATAGCTCTACTAAATAAATATATATTTCAAGACTTAAAATTTATAAACATTCCAAAAAAATTATAAACATTCCAATAATATTTTAGTATTGAGGAATTAATTACAAATGGCCTATACTCAAGCATTACCTTCTTTGGTAAGATTTGTTGAATATTGAAAGGCCTAAAAAAGTTAATTATTGTAACAACTACATTTTTACGGCGCTGTAGCAGATGTCTTTTGTGGCTTTGTCTTAGGTACTTTGCATTCTCCATTTCATTTTAGAGTAGATATTATAAAATTTTATGCCAATTTGAGTTAGAACAAATCATAACTGTTTTCAGTTAAATCAGCTCCATAATCTTGTGGTACTGCCAAGAAGTCAGGGTGATCTAGAGGGGACAGTGTAGGGTTTCTTACCAATCTGTATGAATTGTGATTTCACTATTTACTGAGTGTTTAATTTCTTTGACTTTAAGCTTATTCATTATAAGCTGAGTATCATAGTACCTACCTACTTTCAAAGGTTGTGAAGAGGGATCCCTGGGTGGCTCGGCAGTTTGGCGCCTGCCTTTGGCCCAGGGTGTGATCCTGGAGTCCCTGGATTGAGTCCGTCGGGCTTCCTGCATGGAGCCTGCTTTTCCCTCTGCCCATGTCCCTGCCTTTCTCTTCTCTTCTCTTCTCTTCTCTTCTCTTCTCTTCTCTTCTCTTCTCTTCTCTTCTCTTCTCTTCTTCTCTTCTCTCTCTCTCTCTCATGAATAAATAAATAAAATCTTTTTAAAAAAAATAAAGGTTGTGAAGATTAAATAAGGTAATACATAAAATGTGCCTCCCTTAGTGACTGGTACATATTGGATGTGGAAAAAAAGTTGTTTACCACCCTACCACTCCAAACACGTATGGTTGTGTATTCTGAGTCTAATATTTGTTTCCTCTTTGTCTCCTAGGGATCTATTAAGGGCAAAGGGGAAAGAAAATCAGTGAACTATTTTGATTTTCTTGAAACTCCATATATAGCTGGGATAGTATTTCTAGATTATGGATTCTTTTTTTTTCTTTTTTTTTTTTTTTTAATTTTTTTTTTTATTTATGATAGTCACACAGAGAGAGAGAGAGGCAGAGACATAGGCAGAGGGAGAAGCAGGCTCCATGCACCAGGAGCCCGATGTGGGATTCGATCCCGGGTCTCCAGGATCGCGCCCTGGGCCAAAGGCTGGCTCCAAACCGCTGCGCCACCCAGGAATCCCCTAGATTATGGATTCTTAAAAATGTATGGCATCTTATAATATTGTCCAAAGAAAAGTAATAAAATGAATAGGAACATCATAAGTTGTTGTTAATACAAGGAATACATTAGTTATAACTGTCTTCAACGTCTTGTGGCCTAGGGAATCAGACTTTCTTAATCCACACCACCCAGGTTCAGGGGCTACTGTCATTGAGCAGATGAAGAGTTGCTCTGTTGCATAAGATTCATAAAGCCTGTTCAAATCGGAAGCTTTGCGCAGTGGCAGTATCATAGCCAATGAGGTTTATCCAAGGCGTGATTATTGCTAATTGAAAACTTTTCCCAAATCAGAATTCAACTTGGAGTTCTTTAGTTGGTCCTACTTAAAATGTACAGTCTGCTTTCTTAGGAGGAAAGAATCTCATTGTTCTAGGTAAAGTCTCTTTTAAGAAAAGTATTCCAAGAGAAGGGAGGATGGATGAGAGTGGTTTTGTTGATTGCTTTTGTCTTCTGTTTTGACATAGAAAGGATTTAGAAAGCAGAAGAAAGGAAATTAGCAGCTGCTGTATCTGAGGGTTATTTTGCTTAGTACAGGAGTATTTTCATTCAATCCTCACAGTGTATCTGTGAGGTGGGCTGGTGCTGTTATCCGCATGTACAGAGGAGAAAAGTGGGGCTCAGGTTGAATGACATTGATGAGGTCATATGGTAACAAGCAGCAGAGTGGAATTTATTTATTTTTTTTTTGGAATTTATTATTAACTGTTTTTGCTGTCTGTGTAAGAGGATGGTGTTTGTTTTGCTTTGCTTTCATATTGTCTTACGTCTAAAATATAAAAATGTTAGACATTTATATCTAAACGTAAAACCTGTTTTAAATAGGATCAACTTCTGTTTTTAAGATAATTGAGAGTTGAACCCAGATTAATTAGGTTCCAAAGTTTATGCTGGGGGAAAAAATCAGTAGAACACCATCCAACTTGTTGATCTTGCAAACTAATGGAAAAATGATAATGTAAACTCATGTAGAAAAGTGGACAGAAATCATGACCAGAGATTGACTTCCTGTTAGGCGAAGTCTCCAGAAAAGGTGGCCTTTGAGTGAGTCAACTTGTGAGGAATGAGACTATGCCTAAGGGAGAAAGGCAAGCTTTGGGACTGTAGGTGGTAGCAAAGCTTGCACAGAGGCATAAACAGGGAGTGAGCGGGTACGGTATTTTGGAGCTAAAGCCAGGCTTTCAGTTTAGTCTTTTTTCTCTATAGGGAATCAATAGATATTTTAAAGCAGAGAGGATGGGGATTCCTGGATGGCTCAGTGGTTTAGTGCCTGCCTTTGGCCCAGGGCATGGTCCTGGACTCCCGGGATTGAGTCCCACCCACATCAGGCTCCCTGCATGGAGCCTGCTTCTCTCTGCCTATGTCTCTGCCTCTCTCTCTGTGTCTCTCATGAATAAATAAATAAAATCTTAAAAAAAATAAAGGAATGGGAAGATAGAGTAATAATATTATTAGCTTAATTTTTAATGATTTATTTTAATTATTTAATTTTTTCAATTATTTAATTTTAATTGTTATTTTTAATAACAATAGTTTGAAAGAGTCTCCTGAAAGAGATTTTAAGGGATCTTGGTATTACAGAGAACCCTAGGTATTTTCTTTCCTCTTAAAATCACCCAAATTGGGATACCTGGGTGGCGCAGCGGTTTAGCGCCTGCCTTTGGCCCAGAGCGCGATCCTGGAGACCTAGGATCGAATCCCACATCGGGCTCCCGGTGCATGGAGCCTGCTTCTCCCTCTGCCTATGTCTCTGCCTCTCTTTCTCTCTCTCTCTGTGTGGCTATCATAAATAAATAAAAAAACTTTAAAAAAAAAATCACCCAAATAATGAAATGAAGAGCTATTTACATGTAATTTCTTACATTTCTATCATTTCTGAATGATATTATTAGTTAACATAATTATTCCATATTTAAGAAGAGTAGTTTAAATATTTCTTCCATTAAAAGCTACTTACTTAATCTTCTTATAAAACTTGTATTTTTTTAAAGATATCATTATTAGAGCGCGAGTGCAGGCTCACACACTTGTAGGGGAGGGGCAGATGGAGAGGAAGAGAACTCTAAGCAGTTTCCCTACTGAGCATGGAGTCTGACATGGGCCTGGAATCCATGACTCGAAGATCACAACCTGTGTCGAAACCAAAAGTCAGATGCCCAACTAACTGAGCCATCCAGGTGCCCCTAAAATCTGTGGTTCTAAAGACACATCTAGATCGTTTAGTTTGAATATTTTAGATAAGTAGATTTAGTGAAAAGTAATATTGTTTAAATGGGCAGGAATAGTATTCAAATGATCTTGAAATAAAGGAGGGGTTTCCTTTGGTAATTAAAAAAAAAGTGTTTAAAGATTTATTTATTTTAGAGACAGAGCATGAGTAGGAGTGGCAGAGGGAAAGGTAGAGAGAAACTCAAGCAGACTCTGCAGTAAGCATGGAGCCCAACTCGGGGCTTGATGTCACAATCTTGAGGACATGACCAGAGCTGAAACCAAGAGTTGGGTGCTTAACCGAGTGCAACCCAAGTGCTCTCTTTTTCGGCTATTGTTAGTTTTTATTACATAACAATACACATTTATCATAGAAAATTTAGAAAACAAAATAATGGGGATCCCTGGGTGGCGCAGCGGTTTGGCGCCTGCCTTTGGCCCAGGGCGCGATCCTGGAGACCCGGGATCGAGTCCCACGTCGGGCTCCCGGTGCATGGAGCCTGCTTCTCCCTCTGCCTGTGTCTCTGCCTCTCTCTCTCTCTCTCTCTGTGACTATCATAAATAAATAAAAATTTAAAAAAAAAAAAAGAAAAAGAAAAAAAAAAGAAAACAAAATAATGGAAACAAAGATTATTTCTAATAAGGAAAGATAAACTCTCTGGAGGGTGTATACCATTCTTGTCACTCAACAAGGTTTTAATATTCATTCAGATTTCAGAGTCATAGTCAACCAGTGGCTACATTTAATAATTGTTTACACTAACAAAATAGTTTTTCATCTCCATATTTTTTCCCCAAAGATTTTATTTATTTATTCATGAGAGACACAGAGAGGCAGGCAGAGATACAGGCAGAGGGAGAAGCAGGTTCCATGGAGGGAGCCTGATGTGGGACACGATCCTAGGACTCCAGGATCATGCCCTGGGCCGAAGGCAGGCATGCTAAACCGCGGAGCCACCCAGGGATCCCCCATCTCCATATATTTTAATGGCTGGATTACCAAGGCACAGTTGAGAGTTTTGTCAATTTATTATTATAGCACATTAAGAATTATATTTTAATACCTAAGGTAGTTGTTTTCACTGATGAAGACTTTAGCCTGTTTGATTAAATACTAACAAACAGCTTAGTTTAAGTGGCTCTTTTCTATCAATTAGGTATTCCTTGGAATGTAAAAAAAAGAAACCTTAAAAACTATCTGGTTTGCCTTTTCATTTTACAAACGAGGAAATTGGTTTCTTCCAAGCTTTTGTTTCCAGTGACTTCTTAGTTTAGATTGTGTTTTGTTAAGGTCTCGTTTGATTGCAGTCCTTTTCCTTTCTGGTCAGGCACTGTTTTTCCATCTCTCAGCCAACGGTACAAAGAACAGGGAAACTGAAGAGAGGAGATAGCATGTACCAGAGAAGTAGAAGGAGCCAGTGTATGTCTGGGTGTAATCATATAACCAGCCTGGAAGGAAGGAGTGGTGTCTGTTAGTGAAGCGGACCTTTCAGGTAGTAATTCTCAGCCATCCACTGTGTCAAGGGAAGGAGCCTCCTATAATTCCTAGAATGTATTGTGATATATTAGGGAGTTAAGCTGCCTGCCTTATTTTCTATTGATAAAGTTAAATCTGTTCCACCTGAGTTAGGGACTTAACCCTGTGTGGAAAAATGTCCTCATAGACCCAGAACTCATCTCCTGTCTTACAGTGGAAGTTGGGGAAAGTTAGGGACACATACAATCTGATTTTACTATGAATCTTCTTTTTTAAAAGATTTTATTTGAGAGAGCATGCTCACAGAGGGAGAAGCAGACTCCCCACTGAGCAGGGAGCCTGGATGTGGGGCTCAATTCCAGAACCCCAGGATCATGACCTGGGCCAAAGGCAGATGCTTAACTGACTGAGCCACCCAAGGCCCCTAATTTTATGATGAATCTTATTAGAAGGCTACTGTTCTTACAAAGAAAATAATTGTGGGGAATGCCTCCCAAGGAATCTTGGAATCCCTCTGTCTCAACCTTTCTCTCTGTCTCTCATGAAGAAATAAAAATTTTTTAAAAAGAGAATAATTGTGAATTACTACTATTTTCCAAAGAAAAAAGTGAGAGAATTGGTTATCTTTTTTTCCTCACTGAACAAACATTTCAATATTTATATTATGTTCCCAATAGTGTGCTAGTTGTTGGAGAAGAGAATGGTAGTGAGCCAAAACAGATGTGCTCCCTGCCTTCACAGACTGTACAGTTCTGTGAGGAGTTAGGTACTAACACGTGACTTACACATATCATGAGGGCTAAGAAGGGAAGGTTCAGGAGGCTGTGAGAACATGTGAAAAGGAAGTGACTAGTCAAATGTGTTAAATGATGAGTGTAAGTCTCCTGAAATCAGAATGTTCTTTTATTTTTTTAAAGATTTATTTATGTATGTATTCATTCATTCATTCATTCATCCATTCATTCATGAGAGACACACACAGAGAGAGGCGGAGACGCAGGCTCCATGCAGGGAACCCGACGTGGGACTTGATCCCCGGTCTCCAGGATCACACCCTGGGCTGAAGGCGGCGCTAAACCGCTGAGCCATCCAGGCTGCCCCAGAATGTTCTTTTAAAGCAAGAATGGGTCGGTCCACAAAATCATTTGGCTAATGGCACATACGAAAATGTTTTTTTTTTTTTCATGGTGTAGAAAGCATTTTTCCTTTTTTTTTTTTTTTTTTTAATTTAGTATTTGACGGAACTTTTTAAAATGAAACACTTTAAAAAACTATGAGTATGTGGTGGCAAAGAATATTTGTGCAAGGCACTGGTCTTTAAACATTGTTGTAAAAGTCAGCCCTGTGAAATGGCAAATAACAACCTAGTATTATTATGATAGTTTTGCCTTTTTAGGCTTCCTAAAAAGTTCTCAGGACCTCCAGATGTCCACTGACCATACTCTGAGAAACCTCTTTTCTAAAGTATTGCATGCTTATTATGTTTGTAGATGCAAAATGGCTTTTTTTTTTTTTTTTAAGATTTTATTTATTCATGAGAGGCACAGAGAGAGAGAGAGAGGCAGAGACATAGGAAGAGGGAGAAGCAGGCTCCATGCAGGGAGCCCAACGCGGGACTCAGTACTGATCCCAGGTCTCCAGGATCATCACACCCTGGGCTGAAGGCAGTGCTAAACTGCTGGGCCACTAGGGCTGCCCGCAAATTGGCTTTTGATCCTAAAAAAATTTTTTTAAAGTTAAGGCTGTTACTCTGATCATTTATTCAAAGAAGTTTTGGTGCTGTATGCCAGCACAGTTTTAGCTACTGGGAGCATATCTGTGAATGAAACACATAGAAATATCTGCCCTCATGGAGCTTATGCTATATCTTTTCATTTTCATCTATATTTTGGAACTTGATTTCTCACTGAATGTGTATAGTATACCCTCTTCTCTTTTTGGTCTGACTGTGTATGTCTTTATCTCCTATCCTTTGTTTTTTTTTTATTTGGTTCTGATATAGACATTTAATTTTTTTGTTCGCTTCATTAGCTTTATTTTCTGTTCTTAATGTAATGAATGAATGGAATGTTTTATTAGCCTCTTAAATTCAGCTAATTTAACTTGTTTTTTACGTGTTGACTCCTTGTTGGATCAGTGACCTCAGTGAAATGTTTCTTGGAGTTGAGCAAAAGAGTGAAATCAGCTAGGAGAAGTCTGTATTATGTTGATTGTGATTGCCCTTCATATATCAAAGAGACAGGCAAGATGACAGTCTCAGATTTCTAGAAAGGAGGAGAAATGGGTTGTAGTGGTTGTCTTTATAAATCCCAGAAGATTGGTAATAAGCCTTTCATTTCACATACACATTTAAAGTCAGAATGATGTTTTTCTGAAACATTAAAGATTAAAACAGGGATCCCTGGGTGGCGCAGCGGTTTAGCGCCTGCCTTTGGCCCGGGGCGCGATCCTGGAGACCCGGGATCGAATCCCACGTCGGGCTCCCGGTGCATAGAGCCTGCTTCTCCCTCTATGTCTGTGTCTCTGCCTCTCTCTCTCTCTTTCTCTGTGACTATCATAAATAAAGAAATAAATAAATTAAAAAAAAAAAAGATTAAAACATATTTAATATATTTTCTTACCAGGACAGGGAATTATTTAGCGTATTTTAGAACTCTCCACGTATTTCCATGCAAAATTTAATGAAATGATTAGTTTTAAATCTGTTTCTCTTGGAGCGCCTGAATGGCTCAGTTGGTTGGATGTCTGTCTCGGACTCAAGTCATGATATCCAGGTCCTGGGATTGAACCTCATGTCGGGCCCCCCTACTCAAGGGGGAGTCTACTTCTCCCTCTGCCGCTCCCCGCGCCCTGCCATGCTCTCTCTCTCAAATTAAAAAAAAAAAAAATGTAAATCTTTTTCTTATTCATACTTGATAACTGAGATATTAGCATATTTTTAGAATTCTAAGATCCATTTGCCATTCAGTAGATTAATCATACAGTTGAGTATTTAGTTTATATTTATATTTATAAAATTAGCAAATATGAATGAAGTGTAGCATCTAGGGCTATGTCATATTATTGTTTTATGAACTATTAGCTGTCATAATCAAGCTTAGATTTACATGACTACTAAGTAAGTTAAGTTCAGGGCTTCATTTGTATTGAAACATCTACCGTATTTGGTTAATGATCAGCCTTTTTCTACCACTGAAAGTAAAAGAGACTCTAATTTGGTCTGATTTTATTAGATCTCTGTGCTTTTTTGGTAATAATATAGAAAAGCTGTGTACAAATGCACTTTCAGCCCTAAACAGTTTAAGGCTCTTGAGTGTATATTTTTAAAGGAAATCGTTGTTTGGTAGAGAACCTATCATATTCTAACTGCTTTAAATGTAAACACGTAAGTTGGCATTCAAAGGACGGGGTTTCTTTGTGGTCCTAGCAAAAGCACTGTGAATGATAAAGCCAAGATAATGTAATTAACCATAATCCAGAAGAGTGTGCATCCATCTAAGTGTTCAGTGCATGCTGAGTATTACTGTCTGTAGCCAGCAGTCTGAGGAATAGGACACTGGCAGCTGGTACAGACTGCCTAAGCTAAAAAAAAAAAAAAAGACTGCCTAAGCTAAAGTGCCCTTGTAAGCTTTTCCTCAGTGTTTACAAACTACTTGCCTCAGATTCATCTGAGATGCATGTTAATCGAGCAGATTCATTGGCTTCCCTTAAGCATAATTCATGGGTGACCCAGTCAGTTCTTATGTACAGTAAAATTACAGTCCAAATTATTTTTTTATATCTATGGCTACAACCCTATTTTAAGCAGAAATGTCTAATAATATGTCTTGTGATAATATAAAACAGCTAAAAAGATAGGGGTCAGCTTCCATAAACAGTTTTGCAAGTGATAGTCACAGAGAGAGAGAGAGAGAGGCAGAGACACAGGCAGAGGGAGAAGCAGGCTCCATGCACGGGGAGCCTGATGTGGGATTTGATCCCGGGTCTCCAGGATTGCGCCCTGGGCCAAAGGCAGGCGCCAAACCGCTGCACCACCCAGGGATCCCTCAAACTTGATATTTAACATAGGATTCTAAATTTATTTTTTTTTAAAGCCAACACTTTTAAATTATTCTGTCATTCTATGGGCAAAGCCATGGGTATTTAAAAATGAGTGTAACATCCTAAGAAAGAAATAAAGAAATACCTCTGATCTCAGAACTAGATTGTTGAGCTTCTTTTTTTTTTTTTTTTTTTTTGCTTTTTTTTTCTTTTTTTAAGATTTACTTTATTTGGGACGTCTGGATGGCTCAGCAGCGGCTCAGGTCCTGATCCTGGGATCTGGAATCAAGTCCCACGTTGGGCTCCCTGCATGGAGCCTCTTCTCCTTCTGCCTGTGTCTCTGCCTCTCTGTGTGCGTGTGTGTGTGTGTCTCTCTCGTGAATAAATAAATAAAATCTTTAAAAAAAAAGATGTACTTTATTTTAAAGAGAGAGCATTCGAGCAGGGGGAGGGACAGAGGGAGAGAAACTCAAGCCAACTGCCTGCTGAGCATGAAGCCTGAAGCAGGGTTTGATCCCATAACCCCACAATAATGACCTGACCTGAAATCAAGAGTTGGACACTTAACTGACTGAGCCACCCAGGCGCCCCATGAATCCTTTTTATTAGGATTACTACTCTAATTTTATTATTGGTCATCTTGTTAAAACTTGAAATATACCTAGCAGGCCCTTTAATTCCCAAGTTCCTTGAATGTAGTTCAATTTAGTGGTTGAGAATTCCATAAGTGACTAGCCAGTGTTGAATTAGAACTTCCAGCCGTTGGGCTGGGGCATAGTGGCAGACTTCTAAGGTGTACAAATACAAATGATCTTTAGTCATCTGAGTCACTGGACCTGTTGGCTGGCTATTAGCAGCCTTTTCATTTTAGGGTATACTATATAAACATTTTCTATACGGCCATCATGGGAAAAATCTTGGGAAACATGGTTTTAGCATATTTAAACCTCACTGCCTTTTTCTAAGGTTTTTTGTTTTTTGTTTTTTTAATTATTAGCAGGGGGAGAGGAAGGGAGAGGGACAAGCAGTCTGTGCTGAGTGCAGAGCCCCATGCAGTGCTTGATCTCACAACCCCAGACTGTGACCCGAGCCAAAACCAAGGGTCAGCTGCTCAAGTGAGCCACCCAGGTGTCCCAAACCTTACTGCCTTTTAAGACAGCAGCTCTCTAAAGTCCACACATAAGTAAGATTTACCAAGAGTGCTGTAAGTATTTGCTCTATGCTATGAATTTCATTAAAAGGATCGTGCTGTGTGTTAGGATTTTGAAGCTTGATTTTTTTTTTGCTTTGTGAAGGAAAGGCTACCCCACCCTGCCCTCTTTTTAACCACAGTAGAGCACTATATAGAATTTATTTTTTTTCTTTTTTTTTTTAAGATTTTATTTATTAATTCATGAGAGACGTTGAGAGAGAGAGAGAGAGAGAGAGAGGCAGAGACACAGGCAGAGGGAGAAGCAGGCTCCATGCAGGAAACCTGATGTGGGACTCAATCCCAGGACCCCAGGATCACGCCCTGGGCCGAAGGCAGGCACCAAACCACTGAGCCACCCAGGGATCCCAGAATTTATTTTTGATGTTTCTGTAGGAATTCATCAATCTGAGGAATACTGAAACTACAATTTTGGGGGGCATTATTGTTTATGGGGAAAATAATCACAGAATAACTAATCTGTATGATTTTCTTTTGCTTCTTTAGGATATAATATATTCCCCAGGATTTAGAGGACAGAGAAGTCTGCTCTGCCTTCTTACCTCTACCTACCCCAGCCTCCAAAGTAGATTTATAGCAGATCAAAAGGTTGAGCTGTTTTATATTTTTCCAAATAAAATTTCAAGTCTTAGAGAAATTTTCAGCTGATAGGCCAAGATAATAAAACTATAGTGGACATGGTTGGTAGAAGGTGGACTGAGCAACAGGTGGAATATGTTTCATGTTGTATCTGAAATGAGGATAGAATAGAGAGAAGGAGTGACCATTTCATGAGGAGATGACCTTATCTGGGTTAATGGAACAAGAAACCAGCTTAGATGGGTGAACTTCCATTTTAGCCATTGTAAAACACAGATGAGTTAGTGTAAGATTACCAGTTTCCCTCATGGTATTGTTGATGTGGTGTGAGGTTAACAATTAACAGCACGAGGGAGATGCACTTCTCCTTTAGAAACTATTTAACTTAATTGGAATAGAATCAACTTATAGTTCAGTGTTAAGAAATGGCTTTCCAGGTACGCTTGGGTGGCTCAGTTAATCCTAGGGTCCTGGGATAGAGTCCCAAATTAGGCTCCCTGCAAGGAGCCTGCTTCTCCCTCTCTGTGTCTCTCATGAATAAATAAAATCTCAAAAAAATAAAAAATAAAGGTAAAACAGAGTTAACTCATTTTCATATTAACTAAATTATAGTGACTTAACCAGATTTTCAATTAATGAAGTCGAGAAAGAATATATATTCTAATAATTTTAGTTTTAGAGGCTCTAAACCATTGTCCTTAGTATTAATTTCTGGCAGTTTATGTGACAGTGCTGCACCATGACCCTAGGCACTGTAGAAGAACATTAACAGAATGACTTCTGTCTTCTGTGTTCCCTATAGCAGCTAGGAGAGCGCTGTGCTAATTGCTTGATGATTATTGAATGAATACTGAATTATAATCAAATAATTAACTGGTGGTAGTTTAAGAGCGTTTTCAGGTTATATTTATGATTGATTTTAAATATATCTAAAATGTATATATTAGCGTGATATAGGCATTCATCCATTGGCAGTGGAAGAGAGGGGAACTGTATTCAGTTTTGTTTTATAGGCACCTTGGTGGTGGTGGTGCTGTTTTTTTTGTTTGTTTTTTTTTAAGATTTATTTATTTATTCATGATAGAGAGAGAGGCAGAAACACAGGCAGAGGGAGAAGCAGGCTTCATGCCGGGAGCCTGACACAGGACTCAATCCCGAGGCTCCAGGATCGTGCCCTGTGCCAGAGGCAGGCGCCAAAACACCAAGCCACCCAGGGATCCCCAATGGTGATGTTTTTAAGTGAAACTGAGCCTTTAGCGTTTTTGAGCTCACATGTCAAATGTGTTGGATATAAGATTAGAAATTTCACATTCCTGCTTATATGTCAGGGAATATGATTATATGCTTGGTTTGCCCAGGGCATGATTTTTGTATTTATAGTGCTTTTTGCAGGTTCATTTTTGTTAACAGGGATTAACTAGAAATATAGTAAAGTTTTAAAACATTAGTACTTTTTATTTTTCTACAATCTTCCAAGGCTTCCGTCTGGGCCAACTTGTAGCTCTAGATGTCATCTACCAGCAAAAAATAGCAGTTGGGGTTGGATGAGCAATGACATTTGACCTACACTTAGGTCTGTTGACTACTCTAGGTCAGGAAACTAACACTGAATTTGTCACAGGGTTAGGAATAGGAGGGGCTGTGGGGTAGAAGAAGCAGACTGGGTGTGGGGCGTAATTTTTTACTTCTTTCCATTTCTGTCCAGGTCTGTTATTTTCATTTGAGATCTGATACATGTTGTTGCCCCTATGTTTCTTACCATATTTAATCAAGGTTTGTGAAGGTCTTGCCTGTATGCTCTATTTACATTTTTTAAAAGAAAAGTATTTTTTAAAAACTCAGTCATATGATTCCTATGGGTTTCTTATGCTTTTTTTTTTCTTTCCTTGAATTATTAAAATATGCTGTGTAGGACTAACTTGTTTTTCTTTTTTCATTTCCATACAGGAAGGAGAAAATACTGTTCATGTAATTGATGTTACAGTTTTTAACTGGTGTTTTAACTGAGGGTTATTGTGAAAAGTCTTACTGTTTGCTAGATTCCTATGCCTGTAATATGCCTGTAATCTTTTCTAGGAATTTCAGGTTTTGCAATTTGATAATAACAGATCTAGGTAAGTACAAAATGAGCATCTCCTGCAGTTCTGAAAATCTAAATTTGGTTGAGAATTTAATACTTTATAACCAGTAAGACTGGATTTAGTTAAAGCTGAAGGCGATAAAGTGACTGCCCATACCTGTTGAGAGCTGAGTCAATCTGTAAATCAACATCTCTGATGTTTCTTTGGTCCTTGCTGCTGGAGTCAGAAGTTAGGAACAAGTCTAATGGCCTTTGTAAAATTCTCTTTGTCGTTTCACTGAGGAATGACTTAACATGAGTAAGGACTTACTGAAGTTTCTCCCTTTAACAAGATGCTTAGCCTTGCTGTCGGTGAGAGATCATGGTATAAAAAAGGAAATTTAACTGAATTTTACATTTAATTATTATAATCTTAAGATACTGTGAGCAACTCCCAGACTAAAAATCTTTATATAAGCTATCAGCATCAGCCTTATCATTTCCTTTGACTATTTTGTAGAACTTATACAATTTATGATGCCTAGATAATATTCTCAGAATTAGTGTTTAAAAATTCTTTTCATGAGCTCTCCTTATATAGTACCTAGGGTATTGTGGACATTGGGTAATAAAAGGATTGTAAATTTTTTTTTGACTCATTGACTGTAAGAAATGTGTGTTTGATATCACATATACTTTATATTACACAGGTGTGTGTGTGTGTGTGTGTATGAACTAAAAATTTAAAATAAAGTGATGCGGTGTTTTTTAAGCTGTTCTGTTGTAGTCTATTCTTTTTCTTTTTTTTAAATAAGATAGCGAGAGAGCAGGGGCAAGGGACAGAGGGAAAGAGAAAAGCAGAGTCCCTGCAGAGCATGTTGCCTAACGTGGGGCTCCATCCCAGGACCCTGAGATCATGACCTGAGCTGAAACCAAGAGTTGGGTGCTCAACTGACTGTACCACCCAGGTGCCCCTAGTCTATTCTTCTTCATTAAAAAAATTTTAAAGATCATGACCCAACAAATTGGTTTTAAGACCCAACACACATCTGGCGTGATCCTGGAGTCCCGGGATCAAGTTCCACATTCCACATTGGGCTCCCAGCATGGAGCCTGCTTCTCCTTCTTCCTATGTCTCTGCCACTTTCTCTGTGTCTCTCATGAATAAATAAATAAAATCTTAAAAAAAAAAAAAAAAAAAAAAAACTTCTCACGTATTGAACTCTTGAAACATTTTAAGATGTATATAAAAACATACAAAACTTGAAATCTCTAAACATGTTACCTGCCTTTATCATTTGAATAAGATACTCTGTGCCCTGGTATTTATTATCTCCCTCTGCTTTGGACCTAATAGGCTTGGAAAGTTTGAAGGCATCACTGGGATGGCCAGTGAAGAAGGATTAAAAAAAAAAAAAAAAAAGATCAAGAAAATGCATGGGCGCAAGCTATATTTGAGCTCTGTTTTTTCTAGCTCGCTGGCACTAGCTATAGCGCTGCTCAGCTAGGCACCTCTGTGGTCTCCTGTTACCAGTCCCTAAATCACAGTTCTGAACCTGAATTTAAAATTTCAAGCCTGCTTTCCAGGTGTGAGGTATAGGCTAAGCTAGACCACATGGGCTAAGGTGTGCTTGTAAACACGAATAGGGGTTGGTTGTATATTTGTATACACTTTTAGCTTAGAAAAATTTTCCTAGATTGAACTTCAGTTAATGGTGTTTGCTTTCTTTCCAGTAATTTTTGTTATTAATCTTATACTTTCCCTTTTGATATTTGCCTTTTTCTAGGCCTTACATTTAGCTGCACACCTAAATAGGATCATCATAAAACTTAGTTTTTAAAAAATGATAGACAAAATCGTATCTTTTCTGTTTCACTTCAGGATTGAAGGTAGTAAAAGGAAATTTTAAGCTGAATTCCTTTTTGTGTATGATTGAAAATTCTGTAGTAATTTGTACATGTAAACATTGAGAACCTGTAGTGTGTAAAACACTAAAGTTTAAGTCTTCTCTAGAAATATTTCTGTGTGAGTAGTCAAGAGTCTTGGATTAAATGTTCAGCATGCACAAAATGTCCATTTAGGTTAAAAGTGCATACAAAATAATGTTTCAGTCTTAATGCTAGCTTAAATAATCAGAACTCCTGTACTTGTATTTAATATTTTTCCTGTACTTGTATTTAATATTTACCAGTGGCTAGCCCCACACATCCTTTCCATAGAGATTCTGGCCTGTAGGCCAAGTGTCCCCCCACCTTCAGTACAGATAGAATATGAAGGGCCTCCATCATCCCTCTTGGAAAATAAAAGATGCTGGGAAGCCCTGGGCAGCTATGTGTATAGCTCATCTGAAGAGCAAAGGGGTCAGGCAGCCTTTAAGTTCTTTAATGACTCCTGCTCAGACAAAAGATGCTAGTGGTTGGTTGGTTGGTTGGTTGGTTGGTTGGTTGGTTGGTTGAAGACATCATAGGTCTTTAAGAATCATATAAAACTCTGGGCTGTCTCCCCTGGCAAGTAGACACACACAGTTCTAAGACTCCCAAGATAATGTAAGAAGGTGCTTAGTTAACCTCTTACTATCTATTGTGTAAATCCTCAGATTCTCCTGGGTTGGTGATGGAGTGTTGAGAGTCAATGTAGGAACAGCGGAAATCTCATCAGTTTTTTACCCCGATACTGTCATTGTATGTTACCATTCATAATGGATCATTTTCTTTCATAGCTGTTGAAGTTTGTTCAGAATACAGCTGGGCTATTACCTGCTATCGGTGGTCCAGAAAGGACAGCCATCCCAGCAAAGAAACTGGCAAGTCCCAAGAACTGATGTGCTCTAGAATTCCCAGACAGATCAACCTAAAGGGATTAGAATCCAGTGTTAGCTATATTGAGGGCGAAGTTCTGTAGAGACCTATGCTTGCAAAGGGATAAATACTATGAGCAGTTGACTTCTTAGGTGATTTGGATGGCCCTTTGCCTTGATACTATAAAAGAGCTGAGGCAAACAGGGAAGAGTAATTGTGCCAGGCAGGCAGTGTTTTCATTATATTAGTAAGGAACATGGGGTTTATTTTAAATCTTTGAGGTGTCTCAAGGGTACTTTTTCTCCCCTCACCCTCACTGCTTTTCTCTATTAGGAAGTGGTATTTATATTCTGAGCCAACAGTGGTATTCCCAAATCCACCTATGGCTAAATACCAGCCACTGGTCTGTAAGAAGTCCATCTTCCCAGGTTGATTTCAGCTTTAGAAAGTTTGGTTTTTGCAAAAGCCTCATATAATATCCTACAGCCCTTACACGAATATTAATATCAGGCCAGAAGTTTCCCTGGGATTCTGTTCCAGTACATTCAGCACCTAAGTTCTAAGAAGACTCCATGAAGTATTTGAGTATTTCCATTGCTTTTGGGTACAGGACTTTAAGTCAATTTGGGGTCAAAACAGAGAGAAATTAAACAATATCCCTATTAAAGTACATAGAACTTCCTTCAGCAAGAGAGGAGCCACAATGGTCAGGAAGCCCGTTTTTCTCTCAGGGAACCCCTCAAGGTGGTGTCTTAGAAGGAGTCAAATTTCTGGAGCTGAAAGAAGTAAGCAGAAACCTAACCTTTTGGGAGACTGAAGCAAAGTGGAATCCTGCTGATCCCTTTTTTGCTTTTTTTTCTTTTTGCATGTAGATAGTCTTCCCATCATTTGTCCCCTCAGAGGTAAGACGAAAAACTGGATAGGATATAGCTACCAGGTTTGTGAGGCCTTGCATATGATTTTTTTAAATTACAAAATTAATACAAAATATGTATTATCTTTGGGGAGGTTATTATTAATACTTGGTTTTACTAAATGAATTAACACTGTTAATGAGTATGTCTACTCACCAGTACAGGAAGTATCATTGCCAGGTAACCACCAGCGAAAACGGCAAAGAAGATGGTATAGGTCATAAGTAGTGGAAATGTAGTGGCCAGAGGAGCAAGCAGGTTAGTGATGCCACAGAGGATGAGGTAAGACTTGTGGTAATGATACTTCTTGATCCAGTTTTGATCAGCAACCCATCCAGCGATTATCTGACTGACCGTCTCAGTGATACCTGGAACAAGATTGAAATGGCCCTATGAAATCCTTATTCCTTTTTCCCTAGCCCCTTTGGAAAGTGTTAACTGCATAAGACCTTTTTCCCTAAGTAATAGGACTTTCATCCTGAGTCAAGGACATAGAAAAATGGTCTCATTTATCTCTCAGTAGATTCTATCATTTATTTACTTGTTCCAAATACATCAAATACAATGCCAAAAAGGCTCCTCCAGAGTTGGGTAGAGGACCCCTCCGGTTTTTTTGTTTTTTTTTTTCTCATCATGTTTGGAAAGCTTGTACCACCTAACTAGGAATCTCTGGTTACAGAGGACCCAGGGCCTTCCTCAGGCATCTCAGGTGCCTCAGCAGTTTAGCACCACCTTCAGCCCAGGGCCTGATCCTGGACACCCTGGATCGAGTCCCACATGGGGCTCCCTGCATGGAGCCTGCTTCTCCCTCAGCCTGTGTCTCTGCCCCCCTCTCTCTCTCTGTGTCTCTCATGAATAGATAAGTAAAATCATTTAAAAAGGGGCGGGGGGGCGGGCAGCCCCGGTGGCGCAACGGTTTAGCGCCGCCTGCTGCCTAGGGCATGATCCT
The DNA here is from genome assembly GCF_053574225.1 of Canis aureus. Lineage (NCBI taxonomy): Eukaryota > Metazoa > Chordata > Mammalia > Carnivora > Canidae > Canis > Canis aureus. Next base: position 36,020,142 of record NC_135618.1, read on the forward strand.
GGAGACCCTGGATCCAGTTCCATGTTAGGCTCTCTGCATGGAGCCTGCTTCTCCCCCTGCCTGTGTCTCTGCCTCTCTCTCTCTCTCTCTCTCTCTCTCTCTGTCTCTGTCTCTATGAATAAATAAATAAAAAATCTTAAAAAAAAAAAGAAGAAGAAGAAGAAGAAGCCTCCCGCCTCCCTCAGGTGAGGGAGAGTTCTGAAAGACTGGTAGATCTTGTAGTCAGTGTTGCTGACTATGGTGGAAAACTGGACATTATAAATAATAAAGCCTTATGCTGAAGAAAAATAGATTGGGACTCGTTCTTATGATTGTACATAAGGTTTTGGTAATTAAGTGCTCCTTTTAAGGGTATGATGCTTAACTTGGAAATAGGCAGAAAATATGTTGTTTGTTTTATTTTGCTTTTTTGGAAATCTGGAAATGCATGATCATTTTGAACAGTGGAGCTAGGGTGTAAACAAAATTTAAGAATCACATATCTCAGTTTCATGGTAACAGAACATTCTTATTTTTTATTGATTATGAACTAATGTAGCATTTAAATAATGAAACATTTTACCAGGAGTAGCATGTGCTACAGTTGCTTTGTACTTTAAATTCTTCCTAAATTGCTCCACAAAAAAAAAGTTGGGCGGTGGAGGGGGGGACAGAAAATGCATACTAGTCTACTTCTATTTTTGGTTATTTCCTAGGATATGTATGGAAACTTTGTTACATTCATATGTTCTTTATGTTCTGTGGTCCTGTTGCACCACCTAATCTGATCTAAATTGATGACTACCAGACATTTTAGTGAAAAAAGCAGTTTAGCTATGTATCATTTTCTTGTTTACACAAGGCTCAGTTGGCTGAAGTGTGGGGTATCTTTGCAGTTGCAGGAATGGGGTATAGTCAGTTTTGTGAGGACTGAGTAAGCAATCTTGAAGAAATTCGGGAAAGAAAAGTTAATATCAGGCTACTTAGAATTTCCAGATGTTTAGAACAGTTCATTTCCATGTCATCCCTTTTCATTTTTTTAACATTCCTATTGTGTGTATTGAGAGAAACCCACTTCCTTTAAAAAAAAAACTAAGCATTTTACTTCCTTACATTTTTATACTCCACTAAAATGATTTTCATAACATTGTAATTTGCCCAGTCATCAGCCCAGTCATCAATGAATGGCCTTAACAGGTGTACTTATCTGTCTTACTATGAGTGCAAGGGGGAAAATTCTTAGCTACACATACTTATAGAACATTATTGAAAGCTTATGATGGGCCAGGTACTATTCTAAACTCTTCCTGCATTGCTCATTCAATCCTGATAATCTTATGAGGATAGGTACTATTATCCCTATAATACAGATGAGGAAATTGAGGCACAGAGAACGTGACTAACTTGCCCACGTTAATACAGCTAGGAAATACAGAGCAAAACCTGAACCCAGGAAGTCTAGCTCTAGAACCAGTCCTTTCAACCTCTGCCTTATTAAGCTATCTGATTTTCCTGCTTCCTGGAGTGTCTGTTGCCAGTTTTTTAAAATCAAATATTTATCCAGCAAATACTTAATGTATACTTTGTCAGACAGACACTGACATGAAAATAAACAAGACTTGCTTAGGGGGCCACTGTCCGATATAGAGTACCTGTGTGCATGGTGCAGTGACAGATCTGTGGAGGACATGCCTGGTGCTCCCACCAGCCTGACTTCTTCTTTCCTGGCCCTCCCATAATTCCTTTCTAAAAAACTGTTTTTCTTTAGTTTTTTATAAAATGAAATAAATCTTTGTAAAGTTAAGTTCATTTTTCCTTTTGAGTTTGAGATCAAAGTATGCTTGCTTACCGGCTACAGAAATGAGGTAGGAGGCATCCATGGTGTCAATCCCCAGTGTTCTGGCTCTGGCCACCAGGTGAAAAGTAGGGATGAAATATGCCAACTGACTGAGGAGGAAAGACCAGGTAAATATGTAGAAGAAAGGGTTTTTTAAAAGGTACATGTCAAAGACTTTTTGTTTACAGCTCCATGAAATAGCCTCTTTCTCATAACTGTCCCCATTAGGCTCATGGTTGAGCTCTTTGTTTTTATTTTGTGAGACTCTTAAACTTGTACCAGGTTGTCCAGCCTTCTGCAGAGCACTGTCCCTGATGGTGGCCTCTTGTGTTTCATCGCAGGATGACGTTTCTGTTGTGCACACTGCCCCCAGACTACTTGGAGACAAGCTGCTGCCTTTATTTTTAATATCAGAATTGTTCTCGCTTTTGATATGAATGGGTCTTAGGAGCATACTAGAAGGCACCAAATTCAATGTGATCCCTCCAAGTAATGTAAGGGCACCTAAATGGGGGAGAGAAAGTGAGAAGTTAGGTTAAAAATTACCCCTCTCCGGGGATCCCTTGGTGGCTCAGCAGTTTAGTGCCTCCCTTTGGCCCGGGGCATGATCCTGGAGTTCCGGGATCGGGGATCGAGTCCCACATCGGGCTCCCTGCATGGAGCCTGCTTCTCTCTCTGCCTGTGTCTCTGCCTCTCTGTCTCATAAATAAATAAATACATACATCCATACATACCCACCTACCCCTCTCACAGTACTCTGTGTTCTTAGGCACAGAAGGGGCTCCACCACTAAATATATTCAGTCATAGTGCAGTAATTCCTGAAAACCCTACTTTGTCCCCTAAATTTAACTAAGTATCTAAATCTGTTGACTTCATTTTTAGCCCTACACACCACTATATCTTTGTGAAGACAAGGCGTCTTTTGAAAATAGAAAACCAGAAAGCTGCAACCAGGAGATGGCCTGGAAGGAGGGAGTGTTATTTGTGCAAGAGGAAAAAAAGAAGGTTTTTTTTGGGGGGGGGGGCGGGGGGTAGAGGAGTGGAGTATAAGGGGTGGATATTTGAAATGTTAGAAAATCACAGTGTTTTGGTTTGGTTTTTTTTTTACAGTGTGTTTTATTTTTTTTTTTTTAATTTTTTTATTTACTTATGATAGTCACAGAGAGAGAGAGAGAGAGGCAGAGACATAGGCAGAGGGAGAAGCAGGCTCCATGCACCGGGAGCCCAACGTGGGATTCGATACCGGGTCTCCAGGATCGCGCCCTGGGCCAAAGGCAGGCGCTAAACCGCTGCGCCACCCAGGGATCCCAGCACCACCCAGGGATCCCTACAGTGTGTTTTAAATAGGGATTTAAGATACCCTAAAGTGTGATAGAAATTTAGGGACAATATACAGAATTAGATGTTAAGAGTCATTTCGGAACCTGCCTTAGAAGAGAGGCCAGCCTTTCATCTCATGCCGTTTTTAATTTCCTTGAAAGACAGTTGCCAATCTTGCTTTGGAGGCTGAGTCATTGCTTCATTTCAGCGTAGTCTGAAGATGGAATTGGCTATAGGTTCTGCTGTTGTGTCTTAGGGATTTGCCAGCTAGTTCTGTTTACTGTTAGACTACTGGTAGGTAGTTTTTCATTTGGGAAAGGAAAAACAAAAACGCTCTGTAGGTAGAAATAGGCTTGTATATATTCTTATATATGTAGAAGTACATATGCATATATTTTTCCAGTAACTTAAGATTTTAATCTGAATGTTTTAGCTCAGGCAAAAAGCAAATTGTAGAGTGAATGGTATTCATTTGTGAAAAATTTATAGATGACCGTATATAAAAGATTAAAGACCATAATGTTCTTTTACCCACTTCTTTTTCTTGGTCTATTTTAGTGAGTCAGATGGAGGTATTTTTTTAACGTGGACTTTTTTCTTACGGGACTATTTGAAAAGAGAGTGCCTTACTGGTGAAAGGAGGAGAAGGGAATCCTTGCATCCCCAGGGGTATCACTTTCCCTGCAAGGGGTTTTGCCCTCCATACTTTCAAACATGAATCTTAGGAACTCGGATTTGCTTGTGTGGGCTGTGGCAAAACCTGCAAGTAGTTCAGCGTGTCTTCTGCTGTGTGTTCTCCAAGGAAGGGGAGGAACATGTTTACTTTAGAAATCATGCTTATTTCTTCCCTGGCTCAAAAATTCACTTCCATTCATCAGAGGGAAGGAAAGAGCTGAACATTATCTTGTGGAATAGGTAGTTCAGACACAGAATGACTTACCTGTCCAGTCATACACATCTATCAGGACTTTTGTAAAAGGTGCTAACAGAAATGTCAGTCCCATCCCAGAACGGGCAATAGCTGCAGAAAGAGCTAATCGTTTTTTGAAGTATTTGATAGTCACCATAGCAGCTGTGTAGTACAGGAAAGCAGAACCCAAACCTAAAGAGAAAAACAATAGCTTGGAATCACGCAGAGTGGCTTGGTATCAGATGAGATATTCTCCTGGACCTGAGATAATTTAAGTAGGCCTTTTGGGCCCATGGATGAGACAGTAAAAAAGAAGGTTCCTAGTTCCATTTTCTACAGTCTTATTTTTATAGTGGACTCACCAGGTAAAAGTCCCATAGTCACACAAAGAAAGGGGATGTTAGTAGCCCAGCTGCTGATCAGATATCCACCAGTAACAAGGAAAGCCCCAAGAATGGAGGCAATTTTCTCTCCAGTTATGTCACACATAATGGCAACCAGGGGACCTCGGAAAAAGGGAGAGGCAAGTACTAAGTTAAACATGCTCTGGCATTTCTTAGCGTTTGATGTGCAATTTAAATGAGCAACTGAAGGAAAACAAGAGGACTTGTGTTCGGAGTTGTATATCCTTTAGAAAGGTGTCTGTGTTAGGTTTCATAATATTCCCAGTCCCACACTACTTTGTTTTTTGGAAAAAGAGCTGTTTTAAAGAGGATTATAAATAAGCAGATTTGAAAATGCATTATAAGACCACAAAATGAGGGGCACCTAGCTGACTCAGTTTGGAAGAGCATGGGACTCTTGATCTCAGGGTCGTGAGTTTGAGCCTCATGTTGGGTGTTGTGATTACTTAAGTAAAACCTTAAAAAAAAAAAAACTACAAAAAAAATCTACAAATGAGATTGCACCTAGTGACCTATGAGTAGTAGAACAAGGTTGAATCATTACTCTACCACGTTTTAGCCCCAAATAAAAGCAAAGGAAGAGGAATTGGTTCTATATGTTGTTTTGAATATGCTTAGATGATGGCTGAAGAACTTCATGGTCTGATTTCCGAGATAGACTGGCTCACTGAACCTGTATTCAGGCACTGTGAAAAGAAACAAGGCATGAAAAATTGAATCATGGACTTAAATAGTTGGATTCTTAAGCATTGAACCCTATTCTGATTTTGTCAAGTAAAGTCTAAACACTGCAAGTCTAACTTTTCTTAGCTTTATCTATTAATGAATCTGAGTTTTAGCAACACTTCAGTCTTAAATGACTGACAGATGAATCTTCTCAGGATTGCCCTTTGTGGTGCTTTTCCTTGGACAGCAAGCTTAATGCCAGCTTTATACCTGCAGAAAAACGAAGGGATGACATGATGGATCCAATCCAACCAGTTTGCTCTGAGGTGCTTTCAAATTCTTCTTGGAAAACCACAAAGAAAATTGCAAATGTCTTGGTCATCCCCATCACAAACACATTTACCTAAATCAAAGCAGACCAAAGAGTCCAAGTCAGGTGGTGAGGCGAGCCATTACAGAGGTTACAGCAGCTTGCGCTTAGATTGCCTCCCTCTGCGCCTCTCCACCACCCTGCCACCAGCCCCAGGTCGCCAGTATTTTTTTTTAAGACTTTATTTGTGGGAAAGAGACAGCACAAGAGCAGGGGGAAAAGGCAGAGAGAGAGGAAGGAGCAGAGACTCCCTGCTGATCAGGGAGCCTGATGCTGGGCTCAGTCCTAGGACCCCAGGATCAAGACCTAAGCCCAAGGCAGATGCTTAATAAACTGAGCCACCCAGGCACCCCCGGTCATCAGAATTAACCAGTTTGTTTGTTGGTTTCACATTATACATTTTGTATTTTGTGAGGTGGCCATGCCCTTGGAGCTCTTGAGTACTTTACACAAAAGCATCTCATTACAAAGCTATGGAGTCAGTCTTTTTATTTTTTTTATTTTTTGCAAATTGTGGTTTAGGGAGATTAAAATTCGCTCAAGATGGGGGTGAGTTTGAACCCAGATAGACTAACTCCAGACCAACAACTATATTGTCAGAATCCCGTCCATTAAGGACAGCTAATTCCATTTAACCTTTGTGAGAGAAGCATGTTGGTCCAAAAGATGAATTGTTCCCATCAGTTCTCAGATTGGCTTTGCTTTAACTTTGCTCTTGAACTGAGTACCCTTCTTCACTTGATATATAAATAGGATGGCCATATAATGTCTCATCCAAATGGAAACTCACAAGGGGTGCTTACAGCAGTTGAGCGTCTGCCTTCGGCTCAAGGCGGGATTCTGGGTCCAGAATGGAGTCCCGCGTCGGGCTCCCTGCATGGAGCCTGCTTGTCCCTCTGCCTGTGTCTCTGCCTCTCTCTCTGTCTCTCTCAGGAATATATAAATACAATCTTAGAGAGTGGAAAGGAGCACTACTATTTTATGCCAGAACAGCAAAAGTAAACAGGTTGGAGGTTCACCTTATGGTGGGTCATGCACCCCTTCCTTTTCTTTTGTCTCAACTAATCCCCCTGGCCAGCACCGCCTTCTCCCTTCCAGGAGGAGGAATATCCCTTTTGAGGTCAAGTTTTCTTTCTGTTGCCTATTAACATTTGTTTCTTAGAATTCTACTTATCCTGAGGGCAGTGAAGAGCAGAGGTCAGGAGGGGGAAACTGGACAGGAAGCCACCCAGCCAGGGTTTGAGGCACTCAGCACAGGAGCCACGTGTACTCCAGGGACTTCCAAACTTCCCCTTTCTTTTTTTTTTTTTTAAAGATTTTATTTATTCATGAGAGACAGAGAGAGAGAGAGGCAGAGACACAGGCAGAGGGAGAAGCAGGCTCCAGGCAGGGAGCCCGATGTGGGACTCGATCCCGGAACTCGATCCCGGGACTCTGGGATCACACCCTGAGCCAAAGGCAGATGCTCAACCACTGAGCTACCCAGGCGTCCCCCCCTCCCTTTCTTTTTTTCAGTGGCCTTAGCTTTCCAAGGCAGACTTTCTCTGCTTCCAGCATGGCTTTGCATCACTTATGAGCCATAGACCCTGGGCTTCCTTTTCACTAATTCCATTTTCTCTGCCTAGTATGCATTACCCGCTGTCATTCACTCATCTCACTCTGTACCTGTTCCATAGACAGGTACAGATTTAAGTTCCCACCAGCATATTCATAACATCATAGTTCCAAGTAGTGTTCTGCAGTCAGCTGCCTTGGCCTGAATCTGGACTCCACTTCCTATAAGGGGTGTGATCTTGGGCAAACTACTTCACAGAAATCAAGCTTTCTTTTTTGTAAAGTGAAGATAAAATGTTACGCTCATAGAACTGAAGATTGAGAGAAATTCAGGTAAGTTATAGCACTTGATGATACTCAAGCTGTTAACTATGATAAAGTTGGGTATGGTGAGAAGAGGATCCTTTAATGTTTTCCCCATTTTTATTTGATAGTAGCAACAAAATTGTCCTTATTCAGAGTGAACAATGCCATGGACACCTGGCCAATATACATTCACGAGTGAAAAAGACATTTTATCAGGCCCTTGTTCAGGCAATGTGTAATCCTCATATTTCTCAAAGTTGCTTCTATCTGGAAATGAGGCTAGAGAGCATAGCAAACCTCAGGCGGCCCCCACTTGTTTTTCTCAGTTCAGAATGCACAGTGGCTATTGCATCCTTTCCTGAGCTAGGGACGCCACAGTGAAGCATCATTCTGTAAAATACCCTTCCTCTTTTTCTGTGGACATGGGTTCTGGGCTGGTGTCTAGATGATTGCTGACCTTTCTTAGCCACCTGAATTTGGCTAGGTTCTATTCCCCCCAGTTCAGTTTCCTCTCTGGTCTGTCCTTGGTGGGTGGGTGTAGCAACAGTCAGTGGATAGGACTTGCCTTTGATGAGTGGGTCTGTGTCTTCCACTGTGTGTCAAGAAAGCCAAGGACACAGCCTTTGCATCAGCTCTGCCTCCCTCAACTTGTAACTTTCCAACTTTGTTTGTATCTTGGCTCAGATATCAAAATTTTTTTCCCCAAGATCTGGATTTTCCCTTAGTTATCCAAGTAGACTAGGTAAGTCTATATTCTAGGACTTCATTACTTCATCCTGGCTTTCGACCAAGGTAGGTGGGTTTGAGTCCTGTTCCGGAGTCCACCTCAGACATTGTAAATCATTGTAAACTCACCCCAAAATAAAAGCCCCTAGAAGTTCTCCCATGGCTGACTCAGCCCCCTCATTTTAATTGTATCTTCAAGAGCAATCCCCCCCGCCCCCCCCCACACACACACACAGAGCTCTCTCAGATCAACTCTCATGACAATATTATCTTGAGAAAGGGGGGCTGGATCAGCCACAGTGGCCCCTTTTGAATAGAGAGCATCAGGCTTTGTCAGAAAGGATTGGGTAATTATTGTTTAACAACTTCCTTCTACTCTGGGTCCCTTTCTGTTATCACCCCAGCTCTTCCTTCCTGGACTACACAAACTAGAGAGCAATCTTAGGTTATCTCTGCTTCCTCACCTCCCACCACTGACAGGGAGGCTACCAGAGGCTTCCTTGTTGCTGAACTAACAAAGCCGTCATCAGTTCTGTGGCATCCAACCTCAAGGCAGCATCTATTCGTCTTAGCTCCTGGATATTTCTGCCTTTGCTTCTCTGGTGGTGCATCGTAGCTTCTCCCATTGCGTCTTAGTTTCCTCCGTGGGCTACTCTCCACCAACCCCGAACATCACAACATCAGTTTTCCCCAGGCTTCTGCTGAGTTGCTCTTCTCCCCATCCCTGATGATTTTACCCATCCTGCCTGTTGGTTCAAGCTGACCGATGTATGCTGATGATTCAGATTTCAGTATGCAGATTCCGTGCTCCACCTGCACGTGAGCTGCTGAACACATTATTGGTGACATTACAGGTCCCACAGACCCTGCCCAGGATTAAACCATCCAAGCATTTTCAAATATTCTTCCCTTCTTCATGTGTCCTCTAACTCAGTGAATGATGCATCATCTTCTAAGTTACTCAAGCCAACAACGCAGGACTCCTTGATTCCCTTTCTCCCTGGTATACTCTGTTAACTGTCCAAATCTTATAGGCCTGTCTCCTCCATATTGCACTGACCTGTTTTCTCCATCCTCATTGTTACTGCTTAATGGTCTGGTTATTAGGAGACACCTGGGCATGATGCTGGGGTTCTGGGATCGAGTCCCACGTCGGGCTCCCTGCATGGAGCCTGCTTCTCCCTCTGCCTGTGTCTCTGCCTCTCTTTTTGGGTCTCTCATGAATAAATAAATAAAATCTTTTTTTTTTTTTTAAATCTGATTATTAGGTAGTCTTTCTTATCACCAACTACACTGGTCAAATAACTTCTATCCCTAGAGGATAATTAGGAAAAGTAAGACTCGTTATTGGGAAGAAAGGTGGGAGATCTGGAGATCCTCACCAGTAGTGCTGGTTCTGCAAAGCCTGTGATTTGGGGAGGTGGGAGCCCCTGGGAAGGCTCTCAGACAGGGCATCCTTAGTTTCCTTATTAGTGACACTTCTCGGAGAAAAGAAAAGTCTACATTCTTTGGTAATGAAGCTAATGTTTAACAAATAGTCCTCTGGTTAGGAGATTTGTATTACATAAATCCTGCCTGAGGACCTGTGACCCTGCTTTCTCCTCCTCTGTCACTAGGGCGAGGCATGATTTCCCATCATCCTATTTGCGGAGCTCTTAGTGATCACATTGTGGACTGCAGGATCGTTAATTAGTAGTCACCGTGACCCACAGTCCCGTCTTTGTGAGGTTCTTACTGTAAGGCAGAGCAGGGGAGGAGGAGGACAGGAGAGATAGGGTATCTTTGTGGGTACATCTCAAAGTTAGCTTATTTGGAAACACACAGAATGTGGAGCTGGTGCCACTGTTACAGTCTTGTTTGGGGCATAGCTGGAATGGGACTCAACAATATTCTAGAATGGCCATGATAACAACTCAGATCACTACTATCTCACAACAACCTTAAGAGCCTCTGGAGGAGGAGGAGGAGGGAAATAAATTAATTAGAAAATGGTGTGCCCGGGATGCCTGGGTGGCTCAGCGGTTGACCGTCTGCCTTCAGCTCAGGGCATGATCCCGGGTTTGGGGATCGAGTCCCACATCCATCTCCCTGCAGGGAGCCTGCTTCTCCCTCTGCAAACATCTCCATCCCCCAGGAGAGAGGGAGGTTGCCGCAGTGTGTATACGGGCGGAGCTGGGAACCCACCCAACAGCAACGTTCAGCACCTGCACATCCTAACTGCCATGCAGCCAGGGTAGAGACGCTGCTGGAGGCAGAGCATCCTCTAGGTGTCGGAGTGGTAGCAAGGAGGGGACCAGAGGGGAACTGGCTTTCGCTCAAGGAGGACGTTTTCAACCTTCTCTGAAGTTCAGTGTAGGCCACGGACTTTGGCAGCTCTCAGCAGTTCTGGCTTTGCTCTGAGCCCTTCTCCAGAGGAACCCTCTTGTGGGCAGTAGGAAAGGGGAAAGGAAATTCTTACCAGGAAGAAATGAAATACAATCATCCATCCCCAACCTCCATCCAGGGCTTTAGTGTAAGGTCGGGCCTTCCTTGCCCTCTGCACCATGATGGTTGGTCCCTGTGACAAGACCAAGACAGATGATTCAGTTGACAAGAAACTGATGTAAACCTTTAAACTTTGTGATATAAAACCATGTGTAATATTTTTAGGCTTACCCCTTTAAAAATAGATGATTTCCTGATTTCTAAATTGTTTACAGACTCTGATCTCAACCTCAAAAATGCAAGCAGGGCATCTTTGGGGGTTTTCTGGAGGCCTGCTGCCTAGCTTCACCTGGCAATCCAGATGACTTTGACAGTTATCTTGAGGCATGTCCTTAGTTACAAGTAAAATCTGCCTGACTACAATGTCTCCCTATCTCTGTTTATTCCATAATCACCATCCAGACAGAACCAGACAGATGAGAAAAAACAAGTGAAAGGCCATGATTTGAGGGACATCAAAGCTACCACAGAGATCTGAATGGCATCTGAAAGAGGACCACTCGTTTAATTTCAGGCAGGAATTGCAAAGGAGATTACAAAGCCTGACCCCACTGTGGCGTGGCTGCTCCGAGCACTGTCCTCCATGTCCTCCCCCTAGGTCTGCAAGCCACATCCTAGGGAAAGTTGTCCATCATCCTCCGATACTCTGCGTGAGCTCCTGACTTAAGAGAAATAAGGAAGAGAGGAGGAGCTTCGGGTTTAGGAATTCCCTTTACTAAGCAGAGGCTAAAAGTTTTTATTTTACCTTTGATGTGGTATTCAGCAAAGGAATCCACCGATGAGGCAATCTGGGAAGAAAAATATACAATTTCCTACAAAGTTACTCTTTTTTAAAGGCCTTTCTTTCCGCTGTGAACACGTGAGCATTCTAAGTCTGTGAGGCTGGAGCCAACGCAGTCACTCCTGCCAGTGGACTTTACTTCCCGAGGGGAGGAGGAAAATGCGATTTGACATCATTCCAGGCCCTCCCTCCACCCATCTAGACTCAGAAAGTAGAATTTCACCCTAGGCTCAGAAGCAAGTATCAGAGTAAACCAAGTAGAAAATCCTTTTTGGTAACTAGTGTTAAATTAATCACACAAGGAAGCCATTACACAGCCGGGGCTCTAATGCCGAGGTGGTTCATGTAGGCAAACCAAAATCTAAGCCTGTAAATGCCTCGAAGTTACCAAATTAAAATGGGAAGGACAGGGGATCGCTGGGTGGCTCAGTGGTTTGGCGCCACCTTCAGCCCGGGGCGTGACCCTGGAGACCCGGGATCGAGTCCCACGTTGGGCTCCCTGTGGTGGAGCCTGCTTCTCCCTCTGCCTGTGTCTCTGCTTCTCTCTGTGTGTGTCTGTCATGAATAAATAAATAAAATCTTAAAAAAAAAAACCACTCACAACTTCCTTGCTTTGCATCCACCTTTTCTATATAAAAGCCTGTCCCTGAGCTCCTGTTGATAGAGTGCTACTAAATACTTCTGATTTAACAATGCCTGATTTGAACTGATTTTTGCTGAAATAAACTCTTAACCATATTTACTTAATATGCCTCAGTTTACCTTTTAACAGTTCTGGTATCAAAAAAAAAAAACAGTTCTAGTATCAGAAGAGGGAACAAAAGGAAACACCTGTGCACCCCAGGAACAAGGAGCAAGGGGTGCAGGTACCCCACAAGCCCAGAGCTTGAGGCTTTCTTGCTGCCTCTTCAGGTCAAGGGCAAGGCCCTCTTGGATCCTAGCTCCACTGCCTTCAGATTCCAAACTGTCAGCCTTTATTCAAGCATTTCTTTTTAGGGACTGGGTTCGACTTAAAAACTGGCCTGGCTCTGGGGACAGACAAGGTCCAACTTAAACTGGGCTGGGGTCCAGTGTGAGGCCTCAGGTAAATAAAATATGGTGTTAAAGCTGAACAGGGGGAACCCTGGGTGGCGCAGCGGTTTAGAGTGTCTCCGCCTCTCTCTCTCTCTCTGTGACTATCATAAATAAATAAAAATTAAAAAAAAAAAAAAAAAAGCTGAACAGGCAGCTTGGCCTTACCAAAGGTGATCAACCTTGGATGATGGTGGCCACAGTGGAGAACTTTTAATTTAGGTGAATGCATCCACTTATGTGGTTCCCTAGAGATAAAAGAGTCTTAGCCAAGCACTCACTATAAAAGGTAGGTGGAATACAATTTTTCCTCCTCTACGATTTCTGGTGACCAGAATGAGACCTCCTGGGACACCCCACTCACTCCAGAGCCTGCAGAGGGGATCCTGGAAAAACTGCTAGAAGCCAGCAGAGGGTGAGAATTCCTACCAAAGTGAGCTGTCCTGGACCTCTGTCTGTGGTGCCTGATCGAGAGGAAGGTAAGGTTCATGGTGTCCCTTCTTTCCGAGGTCAGACTGACAGGAGAAAAACATTTTTTTTAAATTTTATTTATTTATTTATTCATTCATGAGAGAGAGAGAGAGAGAGAGAGAGAAGGGCAGGCAGAGACGCAGGCAGAGGGATAAGCAGGCTACACGCAGGGAGCCCGACGCGAGACTCAATCCCGGGTCTCCAGGGTCACACCCTGGGATGAAGGCAGCGCTAACCGCTGAGCCCCCACCCCCACCCCTGGCTGCCCGAGAAAAACATTTGTGTAAGACTTACATCTTTGAATTGTGGCTCATGAATTTCTACTTGGACAGCAGTGGTTGGCAGTCTTTTCCTGGAGACAGCTACCTTTCCCCACTTTGTCTCATCTCTGTCCTGAGAGCTTGTTTGGCTCTTCTGCCCCTTGGGACCCTTGGAAGAGCAGGGAGCTCAACTGCAGGGCTGGAGGCCTTAAAACCATGGCGGGGCACCAATAGGGCTGCACCCTGAACGCACTAGTGTCCTACTGGCCATGGCTGGCTGTCAGAGGGATTCCCAGAAGTCTTCTGTACAATTCCTTTTGGGAATAAGTCTGGGTCTTGGGGGGCAATATCTCTTGCACCTTTTTTGGGGGCACCTCTTCTGTCCATAGTTAAGTCAGAAGAGGTTTGTTAGTTTGGGTTTTGAATTCACCTGATACGGATACCTTTGGTTTAAAAGAAAAAGAAAAGTATTTACTGTTTTTCTAGCTAAAAAGTGTTAATAAAATATTTGAAAGGTTTTTAGTGAGCTTTGTGGTCAGAAGTTGGCCAGATTGGAAGCTGATATTCAGAACCTGTGAGGAACTTTTTAAAAGGCCCTTTTCCTGGGGTGCCTGGGAGGCTCAGTCGGTTATTAAGCTCAGGTCATGATCGCAGGGTCCTGGGACTGAGCCCTCTGTCAGGCCCCCTCTCCCCCTGTCCCCCACTTCACGCTGGCTCTGTCTCTCTTGTGCTCTAGCTCTCTCAAATAAAAAAAAAGCTTTTTAAAAAATTAAAAATAAACAAATAAAAAGGCTGTTTTCCCTAAACTAAAGTGAAAGTATGTACCCAGAAGGGAAAAAAAAAATATTCCCAAGCTACTGTGAGAAGATTTACTAAATCATAAAGGCACATAGCTTTAACCCTAGAATATGAGAATCTTTTAATTTCCATCTTAGTTGAAATCCCCCTGATAAATAATAAGTAAAGCAGCAAATTGAAGATCATGTAAGTGGATGGGAGGGTCAGCTGGCCTCTCGATGACGTTCAGGGTGCAACCCAGTTCTCTGAGGAATCAAAAGCAACTGTACTGTCTTGACAAATCTCATCTTTACAAGAACAAAAATGTGGCTCTAGAAACAGTTCAAAGTCTGCCATCCATTTTACCACCCCCAAACCTCTCTTGTTCCTCTCAAAAAGCTTGTAGATACTGAAAAAACAACAACAACAACAACTGGATTTGGGGAATAAAAGTCCCTTTTCCTGGAATTTATATCTTTTCCCTGTGCCTTTGAGATGTAAATGTTCTACTTCGGTTCCCCAGGTACCCAGAGCCATTTCCTTGAAGTGCAGACTTCAGGGAGGTAATTCTTAACAGAAAAGACAAAAGAGAAATGGGAGTTGCCGGTGGGGGGCCCTGCTTGGAAAGTAGGAGAAAGTTATACGAGGTTAGGTTAAATGATGGTATTCACTGAATATCTACATTATCAAGTAAGATAAAATACTAGAATATTAATTATTGAACATAAATTTATTTACTTTTGGCTCCTTATGCAGAGGAACTGAAGATGTGAGTCTATTGGTATGTTTTATGTGACATTGAAAAATTTATGAGGAAGGCTACACTACTAGAAATTATCAAACGTATTTATAAATTCTCCAGTCCATGGAATGTTTAGCAGTCCACAATTGCTTACTTCTCTATTTTCATAAGAAATTAAGGATTCTTAAAAAAAAAAAAGAAAGAAAGAAAGAAGAAAGAAAGAGAAAGAAAGAAAAAGAAAGAAAGAAAGAAAGAAAGAAAGAAAGAAAGAAAGAAAGAAAGAAAGAAAGAAAGAAAAGAAATTAAGGATTCTGAGTTAAGGATTCTGAGTTAATTAATGTATAATTAAAACTTAGTATGGGTGAAAGGAAACAACTGTGTATGAAAAGGAGGGGGGGGATCCCTGGGTGGCGCAGCGGTTTGGCGCCTGCCCTTGGCCCAGGGCGCGATCCTGGAGACCCGGGATCGAATCCCACATCGGGCTCCCGGTGCATGGAGCCTGCTTCTCCCTCTGCCTGTGTCTCTGCCTCTCTCTCTCTCTCTCTGTGACTATCATAAATAAATAAAAATTTAAAAAAAAAAAAAAGAAAAGGAGGGGGGAGAGTAGAATGTATTTTTTTTTAAAGATTTTTATTCATTTATTCATGAAAGACACAGAGAGAGGCAGAGACACAGGAGGAGGGAGAAGCAGGCTGCATGCAGGGAGCCCGAAGTGGGACTCAATCCCAGGTCTCCAGGATCACGCCCTGGGCTGAAGGCGGGGGCTAAACCGCTGAGCCACCCAGGTGTCCCTAGAATATAGGTTTCTGGTAACTTGAAGATCATAACATTGAGCTGGGTAAGAATTTCCAAAACTAATGGAAAAACTGGATTAAAACAGAACAAGAATTGGGACACCTGGGTGGCTCAGGGATTGAGCGTCTGCCTTCTGCTCAGGGCGTGATCCTAAGTCCTGGGATCGAGTCCCCCGTCGGGCTCCCTGCATGGAGTCTGCTTCTCCCTCTGCCTGGGTCTCTGCCTCTCTCTCTGTGTCTCTCATGAATAAACAAGTAAAATCTTTTTTAAAAAATAAATAAAACAAAATAAATAAATAAATAAATAAAACAAAATAAATAAAACGAATTAACAACATGAGATTAAATGAATTTATAAGGATGATTATAATTTTTTTTTACAACTGTTTCTTTGAAACATTGCTGGTTCCTTAATGTTTTGTTTTCCAGATTTAAGGAAATCTTTTTCTCTTTAGTTATGATTTAAGGCAATTTGGTAAAGTATACCTTTGTAAACAGAATTGAAACAGTTTTTCTCCCTATCTGATCCGTCCCAAATTCAGAAATTTGTTGAATCATCTTATTTCATGACAATATAGTTATTTGCATAAGCTCAGTAACAATCTGTCCTTATAACAGGATATAATCGAAAACATTGGTTATGGGGACTGCTGGGTGGCTTAGTGGTTGAGCGTCTGCCTTTGGCTCAGGACGTGATCCCGGGGTCCTGGGATTGAGTCCCACGTCGGGCTCCCTGCGTGGAGCCTGCTTCTCCTTCTGCCTGTGTCTCTGCCTCTCTCTGCGTGTCTCTCATGAATAAATAAATAAAATCTTAAAAAAAAAAAAGACATTGATTAAGTTATCAAAGTTTTGACTGGAATGTCATTATTTGAGAATATGCATAAAACATGTAAGTAAAATATGCATAAAATATGCATTTGACCATGCAGTTTTAAGGAACTAAAGTTGATTTTATGGAGCCACTAAAGCCCTTTGGAAAAACTGGCCTAGTACCTTCTTTACAGCATTCCTAGCAGCCTGAGTGAGGAAGGTTACTTTGTGGCAGGCCCAGGAAGGTCCGGCTATCTTAGTGATGTAGTTTTGGAATCAAGGTGAGGTTTGGTAGGGTGAGGTCTGGAGCTGAGGACCAAGAAAGAATTCTTGAGACATCTTGGTGCAAAATGGTGGTTTTATTACAGCCCGGGGACAGGACCCAAGGGCAGGAAGAGCCGCTGCCCTGGACTAGTGAGGGGTGGCTGATTATATATCTGGGAGTTGGAGGAGGTGAGGAAAAGGGAGGATTTACATAGGGGCACCTGGTGGTTTTATGGTAGAGAGTCTGCCTTTGGCTCAGGTCATGATCCTGTTTTGGGATCAAGTCCCACATTGGGCTCCCTGCAGGGAGCCTGCTTCTCCCTCGGCCTAGGTATCTGACTCTCTTTGTCTGTCATGAATAAATAAATAAAGTCTTAAAAAAATAAAAGGGTTTACATATGCTAAAGAGGACCTACAAGATCCTGGAAGTCTTGCCATTGTCAAAGTGAGGTTGTTTTTCCCTCTAGCAAGGCATTAAGATAGTTGGGAGCTTCCTGGAGCTATGTCACAAATATCTCACCCAGGATTTGGAGGGGAGGGTGTGGTTTGCTGGGTGTGAGCCTGTGCTGTGTCCTCAGCTAGCCTTCTGCTCCCCACCATTTGGGACCTCAAAGACAGAGACATTAACCCAAATCTGTAGGTTTTCTAGGTGAAGTGTGATGATGAGGCCTTGACTTGGCGGATTCTTTTCTTTGAACTGGAGAGACTTTAAAAGTCAAATCTAAGATTTCTCATAATAACTTCCAGCAAAGCAGATTTAAAAAGAGCCTATATGATCAATCATTATTATTATTGCACCTGTGTAAGTAATTAGGGCAAGTCTAATGAGACTAGGCTTACTTGCAACAGATTACAGTTGACCCATGAACATGTAGGGGCCAAGGGCAGGCCACTACAAGATAGGCCACTTTATTTATTTTTTAAAAGTTTTATTTAAAAAATAAAATAAAATAAAAGTTTTATTTATTTATTCATGAGAGACAGAGGCAGAGACACAGGCCGAGGGAGAAGCAGGCTCCACGCAGGGAGCCCGACGTGGGACTCGATCCCGGGTGTCCAGGATCACGCCCTGGACTGAAGGCGGCGCTAAACCGCTGAGCCACCCAGGCTGCCCAAGATGGGCCACGTGAGCATAGATATTATTTTGAGTTAAAAGCAATCAAAACCCTTAAGATTCAGGAAAGGCTCCTTACTTCCCCTACAACTGCCGGCCTGTATCAGGAAGAGAGAGATTAACAGGTTCCTATTTACCTAAGAAACTTATCTATATAACCTTTGTTTTCCAAACACCTGTCACATTGCTAATGGCCTTTCTTCCTTTGTATCCTCAGAGCCCTATCCCTCAGGGCGTGAGCATCAGGTTGTCTCACGGTCTTTACAATTTTATGTCTGTAGATTCTCTATATTTATGACACTAAATTTTTCTGTTAATCTTACATCAGTTGATCTTTAGTCCAGCTAGAAGGACCTTGAAGGACATAGGAAATTCTTCCTCCCCAACAGAGGTCAGATTGTAGTGCTGTTCAGTCTTTGAAGTTTTGCTATCTACTTGTAAACCAGACTGGATCCTGAATTCTAGTTACCTCACAGATCTGGTTACAATTCTCCAAACTGACATTTCCAACCTTTTCCCCATCCTTTTGATTTTAAATCACTAAGAACAAGTAAGGACTTTGAACTTCCATGGACACCAGGTCCATCTTACCACCCAGATGGCAGCCAAATTTCAAGGACCAAAACCGTGGGTCCAGATCTCCAATTTGAAAGGGCTCCTTCAGTCTCTTGGAATTGCACACCAGCTGGAGATCTACAATTAAAATAGGCTAAGGAGGTTCCTTCCAGAAGCAGATAGCATCTTTAGGTGGACAGCTCTCCTGAGATCATGGATCAAAAAATTCATCTTCAGTATGAAACCTTTATTCTTCTTGACTTTCCTCAACTTCCTTTTTTTCTGTGTTAATGCACAGGGAGACAATGCTCAGTAATTCTGGCAACTATTGCTAAATGTACTGCCAATGCTGTGTAACAGAAGGCCCTAGGCTTCCTTCCCAGAGTGGTTTTAGATAATAGAATTGCTTTAGATTACCTGTTGGCTGAACAAGGAGGAGTCTCTACCTAGCAAGTATCTCCTGCTGTACCTGTGATAAGTTTTGGAATATACGTGAGGCCCGGAGCCGAGGACCAAGAAAGCATGCTTGAGAAGTCTTTGGTGCAAAATGGTGGTTTTATTAAAGCCCTGGGACAGGACTCGGGCAAGAAGAGCTACTTCCCCAGGTTTGTGAGGAGTGGCTGATTATATACTTGCAGAATTGGGACAGATGAGGAAAGGGAGATTTCAAAAGGATTTTCATATGCTAAGGAGCATCTACAGGATACTGGAGGTCTTGCCATTGCCAAGTTAAAGATTGTTCATCCCTCTAGCAAAGCATTAATATTAACACAATGGGAAGCTTCCAGAGGAATGTCACACATATCCCACCCTGGGAAACTTGGGGGGGGGGGGTGAAACCTGGGGGGGGGTGTCATTTGTGGGATATCAGCTTGTGCTTTGTCCTCAGTGGGTCCTCTGTTCCCCAACACCTGGATCAACGCACCTGGTATCGTAACAAATACAAAAAATGAACAAACCTCTTCGCTAAAGCAATAGGACACCATTAGACTGAAGAGGGTGCAAATGCTCAGGGAGCCTACAGAAGCAAACCCAACTCTAAGCCCATAAATGCCTGAAGGTTACAAGATTGTTACTTAAGGACAATCAAACACAGCAAACCGGGCTTTAAGCTATATATCTCCAATCAATAATTTCCTTGCTTCTGCATTTTCTCTATGAAAGCCTCTCCCCAAATTTCTATTGGCACAGTGTTCCTACTTCTGGTTCAGTGCTGCCCAATTCAAATCAGTCTTTGCTCAAACTCTTAAATTTGGGATCCCTGGGTGGCGCAGCGGTTTGGCGCCTGCCTTTGGCCCAGGGCACGATCCTGGAGACCCAGGATCGAATCCCACATCAGGCTCCCGATGCATGGAGCCTGCTTCTCCCTCTGCCTGTGTCTCTGCCTCTCTCTCTGTGTCTATCATGAATAAATAAATAAAATCTTAAAAAAAAAAAAACTCTTAAATTTTTCTTTATAGGATTATGCCATTCTTTTTTTTTCCTAAGATTTTATTTATTTATTTTAAGATTTTATTTATTCATGAAAAACAGAGAGAGAGAGAGAGAGAGAGGCAGAGACACAGGCAGAGGGAGAAGCAGGCTCCCTGCAGGGAGTGGATGTGGGACTCGATCCGAGGACCCCGGGATCACGCCGTGAACCATTGAGCCACCAAGGCATCCCAACTTTGTGGTTTTTTTAAGCATGAAGACTCTTGAGTCTGTTTTCAAACCTGTAAAATGTAGCTAATACTACTTTGCAAGTTTTCTGTGAGGACTGATAGAAGAAACAGAACCAGTAGATCCACCTGGATGTGCGTGCACGCGCGTACACACACACACACACACAAACACACACACACACCATCCTATTCCAGCAGCATACAATCACACACAATCCTACTTGAGTTGCAGCTCCGAACGGACTAGGAAATCAGCCATCTCCAACCCTCAGCTCTCTGCAGCCCTTCTTCCATCCATGAATGTGGGCGCACCATGCCCGACCTCGAAGGTTGTCACGGAGAACAAGGTATGTTCGTGTATGAATTTCATTCAATAAAGGCCAGGCTCTGTGCAGACCGAGCGGCTAGGTGTAGGCAGGGTGGCCGAGGATGCGGCATAAGGCGTGGGCAGGGGCTGGATCTCCCTGTGGGAGACACATGGACTTTAGGTCTTGTTCTAGGAGCAACGGGAAGTTTAGCACCGTGCCTGCTACAGTGAGGCCCTAATACACTGTTAGGAGGCGTGACCACCAGCGTATCTTGTTAGAAATTCAACATCCCTAAAGTCAAACCCAGCCATTTTTGCTCTGTAATTCTCCTGAGTTGACTGCTTCTTTCCAAAGAACCCAGTTGTTCCTAGCTCTAGATTATCCAGTAATCTCTAGCCCTGCATTCTTTTGTTCCCTTTCTGCCAATTTTTTATATTTTTATTTGATCCTGTGCTAGACTTTATTTTGCTGAGCCTATTCCTCTCTGAAATGGGGATAATAGCTTGTAAGATTAAATGAGCTAAATGCATGTAAATTGTTTAGCATGTGTCTAGTATGTAGCAAAAACTTAAAAGATTGGTTCTTATCACTCAGGGTTAAGAATTGGAAATACAGGGCAGCCCTGGTGGCTCAGCGGTTTAGTGCCGCCTTCAGCCTGGGGCCTGATCCTGCAGACCTGGGATGGAGTCCCTCATCCGGCTCCCTGCATGGAGCCTGCTCCTCCCTCTGCCTGTGTCTCTTCCTCTCTCTGTCTCTCATGAAAAAATGAATACAATCTTAAAAAAAAAAAAAAAAAAAAAAAGGAATTGGAAATACGTACTGAGGAAATTTTTCTGCTTGAAAAATAGTTTGGTCTACCTCAACAGATTAATCCTTAGGCTCAAATTTATTTGACTTACATATCCCAAATTCCATTCTGCTAACAAGATAAGGCCCAGGAAACTTTTTTTATTTTTTTAAATAAGTTATTTATTTATTCATGAGTCACAGAGAAAAGCAGGACATAATACGAGAGGGAGAAGCAGGCTTCATGTAGGGAGCCCAATGTGGGACTGGATCCCAGACCCTGGGATCACACCCTGAGCCGCAGGCAGACACTCAACCGCTGAGCCACCCAGGTGTCCTATTTTTATAATTTTATTAAAAGGGAGTCAAAGCCTATGGTGACTTCTCATTTAACAGATTCTTAAAAAAAAAAAAAAAAGATTTTATTTATTTGACAAAGAGAGAGCACAAACGGGGGGGGGGGGGGATCAGGGGAAGCAGACTCCCTGCTGAGCGTGAAGCCTGATGTAGGGCTCATTCCAGGACCCTGAGATCATAACCTGAGCTGAAGTCAGATGCTTAACTGACTGAGCCACCCAGAGGCCCTAAAGATTTTAAGTAACCTCTACACCCAACATGAGTTTCAAACACACAACCCTGAGATCAAGAGTCACAAGCTCCACTGACTGAGTCAGACAGGCACCCCTGAGTTGGGAGTCTTAAATCCAAAAGGTTTTTCTGCAAATCCCTTAGTTACACAAATGCAAAATGGGGCAGCTAAGAGTACATACCATGTAGGGTCATCAGTGAGAATGAGTTCCTGGTACAAGTACTTAGTGATATTAGCTATATTGTTGTTATGGGGTGGGCTTGTTAATTATAGGCTTAATTTGTTTTAAATATCTATGGACACTGTGTGAGGATGTGTGTAGTTCGGGAAGCTTCTTCTGAAAAAGAAGAGTAAATAGAAAAAAAAAAAAAAAAAAAAAAGAACATTTGATAAGAATTTAAAGAATCCAGAAAAGATCCAAGCTTTCCTCTGACCAGATTTATTGAACATAAGAAAACTCTACGTACAAAGTGACCTGGACATGCTGCTTCAAAACATGATCCTTTCTTACTAATGTTCTGATAAGTCAGTCCATTGGGTGTCCAAAAGCAGTTTACTCTAAAATTAACAGAAAAGTGCCCAATGCACACTAAATAAATGGCCTAACTATTGGAACTTTAGTCGTTCTACAAGATAATCAACGTAGGTAGGATGGAGCCTCTACAACAGGCTGCTGGAGAACTGATGAGACGTCAAGAGGCCATTTTGTGCACTGCTACCGTGATGCCGTCATGCTTCTGGATCATAATGTTCCTGAAAGACAAAGCGAAAGATATTCAGTAAAATGTTGTAAGTGGGAGACTGTTGAAGATTAAACATGCTGTTTGGTTTAGGACACAACTAAAAAAAAATATTTATCATTTTTTTATATACAAAAGCAATATATCAACACAAAAATTTGGGAAAGAGAAAAATATAAAATATGAAAAATTAAACGAATCTATAATCCTACTGCTCAGAGACAACCACTACTATGTTGTTACCTACATGTATATCATACACACATTTACCTACATGTATATCATGCACACTTTTTTTCTCTTTTTACAAAGCTGTGATCATACTCTGCATAGTTCCGTATTCCTCTTTCACCATTTATAAAAAGGAAAGGATCTGCTAACAACTACTTACCCATTATCTGACTCTAGACACACCACAGGAATATCAGTGGGGTCTGAGGTCAGCTTAGCTGCTTGCTGGGCTAGAACAGATATCACCCCAGCATGCTCATCGGACAGGGTCCCACGGCCTGGAAGACAGAGATGTCACCAGGTCACTAATTGTCCAAAAAGGAGTCTAGAGCTATAATAGTACCTCTCATTGACTTACTCACAAAAAGAAGGCTCAGTTCACGGTCTTTTAGGTTAGGTACCGAAATGAAATGATTTTGTCTTGATACTAAGCTGGTTACATAAGTAAGGAAGCCAGAGACAGTTCTTAAATCAATAAAGCATCAGGAGACACTCAATTTTCAATCATTCTCATCACCATCTCTAAACACCTCCTCACGCATATAAGGAAGCTGTAATTGAAATCCATCTGAAAGCCATAAACTCATTTTACAGGAACCTTTCTGAAACCAAGACACTCAGAGGTGAATTTGACAAAAAGCAGTCAGAAAGGGCAAGAGACTCTTGAAACTAATTCCTCATGTGACATCTCATTTCCTTTTAGTGAGCTCAACCTCAGAGGAGTTCAGCCCTAAGATCACCTTGACAGTGTATATGAGAATATTCTGTTATTTCTACTAGAGTAAGCTGGCTGTTTTCAAATATCAACATAACTGTTTTTTGTTCATGTTTGTTTTAGCCTGTAGATAACTAAATCTTGGGGTGCCAGATACCATTATTTCCACATAGGAAGGTGGCACAAGGGGATCCCTGGGTGGTGCAGCGGTTTGGCGCCTGCCTTTGGCCCAGGGCGCGATTCTGGAGACCCAGGATCGAATCCCACTTCCGGCTCCCTGTGCATGGAGCCTGCTTCTCCCTCTGCCTATGTCTCTGCCTCTCTCTCTCTGTGAGACTATCATAAATAAATTAAAAAAAAAATTAAAAAAAGAAAAGGGAGGTGGCACAAGCTCACCTGCCTGGAACTATGGCAGGTAACAGACACGCCACTATAGCAGTCAGTGGATTTTTTTTTTTTTTAAGATTTTATATTTTTTTATTCATGAGAGACACAGAGAGAGAGAGAGAGAGGCAGAGACACAGGCAGAGGGAGAAGCAGGCTCCATGCAGGGAGCCCGATGCGGGACTCGATCCCAGGACTCCAGGATCACACCCTGGGCCGAAGGCAGGCGCTCAATCACTGAGCCCCCCAGATGTCGTTGTGCCTCAATTTATCTGCCTCACAGGGATGTTAGGAGGATTAAATGAGTCAATTTGGGGAAGGCACTTAGAATGGTGGTTGGCACGTAATAAGAGCTTAATAATGAAATTCTATAATTACTGTCATTAAACAAAAACCCAGTACAGAGATCCTGGCTCAGAGTAGCCTTGGCAGCTCACATCCTTTCCACCTGCGTCAACCAACTGCCCTCCATCTTCACTGCCCAAGGCCTGGCTGCTTAGCACCAGTCTTTGCGCCATGGGGGCCTGGATGAGGGCTGCCTGTATAGTGATGAGCCTCCTCTGACGTGAGAGGGAATCAAGGACCGTATTTTTTATATCTTAAAACTTGATGACAACAATGACCCAAAAAAGCTCTAGGTAAATTCCCACGTAATGAAAGATCAAATGGCTTTAGACCATTTGGATCAAGTGGAGATTATCATGGCCATGCAAGATGACTTTAGGTTTGAAATTCCTGAGACAGATGTGCAAAAGTTAATGTGTGCACAAGAAATTAAAGGTCACACTAGGGATAAGGAGGTACATGAATAAAGTATCAGACCCCCTTTCTTCACTGAGAGAAGACAAGGAAGATACGGGTGTCTGGAAGTGAGAATGTGTTTTGGCATTACCTGACTTTAAGGGAGTAATTCTGTTAGACTTGTATTTAAACTGTCTAAAAGGGACACTTGGGTGGCTCAGTGGTTGAGCCTCTGCCTTCGGCTCAGGGTGTGATTCTGGGATCCAGGGATGAGTCCTGCATCGGGCTCCCTGCAGGGAGCCTGCTTCTCCCTCTGCCTGTGTCTCTGCCTCTGTCTCTCATGAATAAATAAATAAAATCTTAAAAAAAATTAAATTGTCTAAGAGTTTGTGCCCTTTGAAAGTAAATCTATACAACCAACCAATCAACCGATGCAATCCAGTAAAGAAACTGAGGCTCAGAAACACTATTTTTGGTTCAAGTTCACACTATTAAGCAAGAGGAAGAACAGGGGGCTGAACCCAAGTGTGTTCAACTCTGAAGGTCCTGTTTTTACTGCCTACTCTCTTACTGGTAAGTGTAGTTGGATTTCAAAATAGCACCGCCCATCTCGCTGGGTTATTGTGAAAATTAGAGATAAACTGCGCCAAGCCTGGTAGTCTGTAGACATTTAACAAATGGTACCTGATGTTACTATCTGCTAGACCCAATTTAAAATAATTCAAATTAAAAAATAATAATTCAAATTCTATTTTAGTAGAAACAATTTTGTAGTGCCAGAACTGCAAAAACATGTCTACCTTCATAAATACCAATTGAAAAATTTTAATTTTCTCTTTCTTTTTTTTCTTTTTTCTTTTTTTTTAATGATAGTCACAGAGAGAGAGAGAGGCAGAGTCATAGGCAGAGGGAGAAGCAGGCTCCATGCACCGGGAGCCCGACGTGGGATTCGATCCCGGGACTCCAGGATCGCGCCCTGGGGCCAAAGTCAGGCACCAAACCGCTGCGCCACCCAGGGATCCCAATTTTCTTTTTTCTTTTTTTTTTTTTTAAATTTTATTTATTTATGATAGTCACAGAGAGAGAGAGAGAGAGAGAGAGGCAGAGACACAGGCAGAGGGAGAAGCAGGCTCCATGCACCGGGAGCCCGATGTGGGATTCGATCCCAGGTCTCCAGGATCACGCCCTGGGCCAAAGGCAGGCGCCAAACCGCTGCGCCACCCAGGGATCCCCCAATTTTCTTTTTTTAAAAAAAGATTTTATTCCTTTCAGAAAGACAGCACCAGAAGGGGAGAGGGGCAGAGAGAGGAGGAGCAGGTTCCTGCTCAGCAGGGAGACCGACCTGGGGTCAATCCCAGGACCTGCGCCCCGGCTCAGCACTCAGAGCAGAAGGCAGGTGCCGCCTGAGCCGCCCAGGCGCCCCGGGAAGGTCTCCCCTTTCTTTTTTTTTTTTTAAATTTTTATTTATTTATGATAGTTACAGAGAGAGAGAGAGAGGCAGAGACACAGGCAGAGGGAGAAGCAGGCTCCATGCACCGGGAGCCCGATGTGGGATTCGATCCCGGGTCTCCAGGATCGCGCCCTGGGCCAAAGGCAGGCGCCAAACCGCTGCGCCACCCAGGGATCCCTTTTTTTTCTTTTTTTTTTTTTTTAATTTTTATTGGTCTCCCCTTTCTAATCCCGTGTGGAGACAGAGTCCCTCTGACAGAGGTGCCCCTCGGGTGGCAGGCCAGCGGGAGGTGCGCGGGGAGGGGAGAGGGGCTAGGCTCCCGGCCCTCCCCCGGGGGGCGCACGGCGGGGACTTACAGCCCAGGTTCAGTCCTTGCGAGTCCGTGCACAGGACGCCCACGATGGAGGGGTTCTTCATGCTGCTTCCGGGGGCCGCGGGGGAGGGAAGCACAGCGGGTCAGAAACGGGGTTAAGTGCTCGGCGCCGCGCCTGCGGGGGCCCTGCAGACCAGGCTCGCGCTCTACGGGCGCGGCAGTGCGTCTGCGTAGGCGCCCTCCAGGGCAGGGGCGTCGCGGTGACCTGGGGTCAGCCTGGCGCCCGAGCCAACGTGTCTGGGGGGACGGGGGCGCTGTGCCCCGGGCTCGGGCTGGGCGCGGGGCTGCGGCCGGAAGCCCTGAGGGGCGCCTGTCGCCCGTCGCCCGCCGCCCGCGGGGAGGAGCGGGTCGGCCGCTCGGGGCGGGGCGGGCCGCGCGGGACTTCCGGGTGCCTCCGCCGCGACCTCGGCACGGGCCGCGGGCCGCACGACTCACGTGTCCTCCAGGTGCTGCTCCAGGGTGGCCTCCATGCCGCCGCCGCCGCCGCCGCCTCAGCCCCGGCCGGGAGCGTCGGGCCACGTGACGCGACCGGCGCCCCGGGGACGGCGCCACCAGAGGGACAAACTTCGCCGCCCCTCCGCCCGCGGTGCCCAGGCGCGGCCCGCCCCGCCCGTCCCCTTCTCGCGCCAGAGCAGATCAGAGGGAGCAGGAGAGGAGCGGCCACGCAGTGCCGGGCGCCGCCCCGGGCTCAGGCCGCGACCTGAGCCCCGACCTGAGCACCTGAGCAGGGGCCGGGGCCTAGTCCTCTTGGCCCCCCGGGGCGCCCCGGATTAATACAGTCTTAAAAAAAAAAACCTCTTGGAGAATATTCTTTCAGCCCATTGCCTGCAAGTGTATGCTCTTATTCATTTTTTTTCTTTTTTTAGGCAAAATTGACACAATACTGGACATGCAGTTATGTAGCTGGCCTTTTTCACAGAATTTAGCATAAATGTCTTTCCATGTCAGTAAGTATCCATTTACATCTGTTGTAGTAATTACAAAATACTCCATAGTATAGTTGTGCCATAAATGATTTAAGTGAACCCTTATTAGTGTCCAGTTAGTCTGTCAGTTTTGGGGGGAGGGCTGGGTACTACATACCGCATAAGTATCCTTGTAGCTGAATATTTGTGCACGTTAAATTTTTCCTTATGATAAATTACTAGGATGGGATTCCTGGGTCGAAGGCTACATCCCCAGCTGATAGTGAGACTCGCAGCTTCCTTAAAACTCAATGTTGTAATTCAGGAGTTTCAGACTTTTACCTAGAAAAATTATTTATGTTAACATAGTTTGGGCCATTTAAATTTTAAAAAAATTAAAGTTTAGGAAAAGCAGCTTAAAACTATCTTTGAAAGAGCATTAAAAACTTTGTCCTCGGGGATCCCTGGGTGGCTCAGCGGTTTAGCGCCTGCCTTCGACCCAGGGTGTGATCTTGGAGTCCCAGGATCGAGTCCCACATGGGGCTCCCGGCATGGAGCCTGCTTCTCCCTCTGCCTGTGTCTCTGCCTCTCTCTCTCTCTTTGTGTCTGTCATGAATAAATAAATAAAATCTTAAAAAAAACAAAAAAACCCACAAAACTTTGTCCTCTGCCCTCCTAAGTCCCGCGGGCCGGAAGCTTGGCTCTGCGGCAGCGCCCCCTACGGCCCAACGCGCTGTAAAGCTTACGGTTCTAGGACTTCTCCCTGGTTTGTGACCTCCCCGGCAGAGGTTACAAATTATATCTCCTGTGTAATTCTAACTTGAGCCATATTTGTAATTTTTTTCTAAATTTTTAAACATTTTTCTTCTTCTTTTTTTTTTTTTTTTATTAATGAGAGACACAGAGAGAAAGGCAGAGACACAGGCAGAGGGTGAAGCAGCTCCCTGTGGGGAGCCGGATGCGAGACTCAATTCCAGGACCCCGACCTGAGCCAAAGGCAGACACTCAACCACTGAGCCACCCAGGTACCTCATTCATTGCACATTTCAATTCCAATTGGCCACATTTCAACTGTTCAGTAGCCACTTGTGGCTAACAGCTACCAGATTGGCTAACGCAGCTGCAGGGAACCTCTGATTCTCTCAAAGCCAGACAGTGCTGGCCCACACATCCTTGCCACCCCAGAGGCAAGAGGGCAGACAAGTCCACCCTACCCCTCTCCCTGCCCTGTTGCTGTCCCCCCCTGCGAGGTGGGCAGAAGGAGCAGGCCGCTGGTATAGGCTGGGGAGGTGCTGGGGGAAGGGGAGACTGCTGGAGGCATGCCTGACCCCACACAGTTTTCCACATTCATCATTTGGTGGGGGTATTTCATCATTCTTTTTCTCAGTTTTCAGTGCTGAATCCACTTCTGGGGTGACAGGAAAAGCCCCATACTCAAGTACTTCCCTCATTGCATTGTAATTCTTTATATGCCTACTTTTCAAAGACAGGGAGGTGTCTCCTCCGTTTCTGCATCCTGAGCATTGTAGAGCACAATAGGATTCAGTATTTATTGAAGAATCTCGATGGGCCTTTTTTTTTTTTTGAAGGTTTTATTTATTTATGAGAGAGAGAGAGAGGCAGAGACACAGGCAGAGGGAGAAGCAGGCTCCATGCAGGGAGCCTGACATGGGACTCGATCCCCGGTCTCCAGGATCACAGCCTGGGCCGAAGGCAGGCGCTAAACCGCTGAGCCACCCAGGGATTCCCCCCCACCTTTTTTTTTTTTTTAATATTTTTATTTCTTTATTCATGAGAGACACACAGAGAGAGGCAGAGACACAGGCAGAGGGAGAAGCAGGCTCCCTGCGGGGAGCCGGTTGTGGGATTCAATCCCAGGACCCGGGATCAGGCCCTGGGCTGAAGGCGGTGCTAAACAGCTGAGCCACCCAGGTTGCCCTTGATGGGTCTTTTGGGAAAGGAACTATAAGTGGTGAGGTACCTGGCTGGCTCAGTTGAAGGAGTGTGCAACTCTTGATCTAGGACTTGTCAGTTCGAGCCCCATGTTGGGTGTAGAGATTACTTAAAAAAACAAAGAAAAAAGCAAAACTTTTAAATCTTGAACTTTTGCCACACTTATCCTCATCTTCCTCCTCTCCTCCATAAAACAAGCTCTTAAAATCAAAGTCCCAGGAGGGCCCAGCAGAGAATGGCCATGCCCACATATCCTGACTGGCGAGTTGGAGGTGAGAAGCACAGTTGGGGCAACCAGACCTTCTAGGTCCTCTTGCTGCTGTTGGCCTCAGAGACCCTGGCCCCTCTTCCTTCACCTCTCAGGAGCAGAGCCCTCCTGGGGGCTCCACTGAGGATGCACAGCTCTGGTAGAGGGTCTGGTTCTCCCTTGGTCCTATAGGTCTGCTATCCCAGGCCAACCGTTGGTCACTCTGGCAGTGCTTAATATCACAGGCCTGCGGTGGAATGAGCCGGAAACCTGACTGGGGAATGGGCCCTGGTGTGCCACTAGGGGGCACCACGGCCATGGAAAACTGCTCAGGCTGGAGGATAACAGGTGAAGGGAAGCAATCCGCACATCTGAGCTGGTGCAGCTGGATGAGGGGAGCCTTGTGCTTCAGAGGGACAGAGGTAGAACTGCATCCTGGCTTGGCTACTGCTTCCCTGTGTGACCTCTGAGCTTCAGGGGCTCATCTGTAGGTTGACAGCACCAGTGCGCGCCTCATGCGGCGGTGGGGAGGATTCTATGAGGTACTTTACAGAGGAGGAGCTGACACACTGTGGGAGTCAGTAAGTGAGCTCTGCTAAATCTGAGTAAGAAGCTCTGTTGTTTCCTCAGATTGTTTACAGTCCAGGTGAGGACACCCATGAGAAGCTAGGGAGAGTTCCAAAGAGTACCTTTGGCTAAAGGTATGAGCCAAATACTGAGGTATACCTTGAGCAGCTGAGTTCATGGGGCAGCGAGGTCACAGGGCCAGATTCACACAGCTGCTCTGCAGAGCTGTGCTAAATGCCATAACTCAATATGCGTCATTACACCTCTGTGTGGTAAAGGAATTAGAAAATACAGGGAGAGGAAAAAATCCCCTGAATTCCTAGCCCTAACCCCAATGACATGAATGTGACAGAATGGGGTAGGATTTGGGTAGGGCGGAGCCAGGGAAGGGCGGGTCACAAGGGTCGCCAGAGTGTTGCTGCTAAAACATCTCGCTCCATGGGAGCCACCAGGTGGGACGCTGGTCCCCGCCTTCTGACAGGGGCACCACCAGAGGCCTGAGTCCTAGACCCAAAGCCTGACTAAGAGCAGTAATACCATTCACAGCTCACGTACGTGAGGACAGCAGGGTTCTGCTCATGTCATAGGCCTTACTGGTCCTCACAGTCTTTTTTGTTTTGTTTTGTTTTTAGTAGAATATTTATGTTTTACTAAAAGTTTCTTTTAAAGATTCAGTATAGTTAACATAAGTGTGATATTAGTTTCAGGTGTAAGTACGGTGATTCCAAACTTCTATACATCACCTGGTGCTCATCACAAGTGCCCTCCTTAAACCCTGTCACCTGTTTCACCCATCCCCCCACCAGCTCCCCTCAAGGAACCATCAGTGTGTTCTCTAGAGTTAAGAGTCTGTTTCTTTTTTTTTTTTTAAGATTTTTATTTATTTATTCATGAGACACACAGAGAGAGAGACAGAGACACAGGCAGAGGGAGAAGCAGGCTCCATGCAGGGAGCCTGATGTGGGACTTGATCCTGGGACTCTAGGATCACACCCTGGGCCGAAGGCAGCACCGAACTGCTGAGCCACCCAGGCTGCCCAAGAGTCTGTTTCTTGGTTTGTTTCTCTCTCTCTCTTATTTTTTCCTTTTGCTTGTCTGTTATATTTATTAAATTCATTCCATTAGTGAGATCTTATGGTATTTGTCTTTCCCTGACTTATTTTGCTTAGCATAGTACTCTTTGGTTCTATCCATGTCCTTGCAAATGGCAAGATTTTGTTCTTTTTGTGGCTGAGTAATATTCTATCATATAGTCCTCACAACTTTTTTTTTTAATTTTATTTCTTTATTCATGAGAGACACCGAGAGAGAGACAGAGACACAGGCAGAGGGAGAAGCAGAGAGAGAGAGAGAGGCAGAGACACAGGCAGAGGGAGAAGCAGGCTCCATGCAGGGAACCCCATGTGGGACCCAACCCCAGGACCCTAGGATCACGACCTGAGCTGAAGGCAGACGCTCAACCACTGAACCACCCAGGTGCCCAGTTCTCACAACTTTTTGAAGTAGCTCCTATCACTTCTCTCCATTTTACAGTTTAAAACCCCCTAAGGCTCAGAAGGTCAGTCCTTGCTCAAGATCACTCTGCTTTTAAATGATGGAGCCTCACTGTGGACTCCCCTACTATGTGGCCTCAACTTCTCTCACTTCATTGGTGACACAATCCTGGAAAGGTTAAGAGGGCTTTGGAGGCCCCATCTAGATCTCCTGTTCTCTGGGGAAGAAACCTGAGGCTCAGAGAGGGGAAATGGCTGATTTAGAACTTGAACTTCATACTCTTCACCTTTTACCCAGGACTCTAACTATATTGTGCTACCTGAGGCTGTTTTTTTTTTTTTTTTTTTTTTTTTTTTAAGATTTATTGATTTATTCATGAGAGACACAGACAGAGAGAGAGGCAGAGACACAGGCAGAGGGAGAAGCAGGCTCCTCCCAGGGAGCCTGATGTGGGACTCAATCCTGGATCCTGGTATCATGACCTGAACTGAAGGCAAGCACCCAACCACTGAGCCACCCAGGCGTCCCTGGAGGCTGTTTTAGAGCTGTAGTTAAACCAACATCAGAGACCTCCATTGTTACAAGTTGAATTGTGTCTCCCTAACATTCGTGTGTTGAAGTCCTAGCTCCCAGTACTTCAGAATGGGACCTTTTTGGAAATAGGGCTTTCAGTGATAATCCTTGAAATCAGGGCATTACAATGGACCCTAATTCCATATGACAGGTGTTCTTGTACAAAGGGAAAATTTGGACACAGAGACGTTCCTGGAGGGGACAGTGATACAGGGAGATACAAGAAGAAGACTGCCATCTGCAAGCTAAAGAGGGGTCTGGAACAGATTCTTTCCTCACAGACATCAAAAGAAACCAACCCCACTGACACTTTGGCTTTGGACAGCTGGCCACCAGAACTGTGAGACAATAAATTTTTTTTTTAAGATTTTATTTATTTATTCATGAGACACCACAGAGAGAGAAGCAGAGATACAGACAGAGGGAGAAGCAGGCCCCATGGAGGGAGCCTGACATGGGACTTGATCCCAGGACCCCAGGATCAGGCCCTCGGTGGAAGGCGGTGCTAAACCGCTGAGCCACCGGGGCTGCCCCTCTTCCCCAGCTTTTGCTCTCTCTCTGTCTCTCTCACTCTCTGTCTCTCAAATAAATAAATAAAAGCTAGAAAAAAAAAGTCGGAATTGGGTACTGTCTCCCAAAGTGTACAGCTGAGTCCCAATCCTGGAGGACACAAGCAAAACATATTTTAGATGACTCAGGGTAGGCTAAAGAAGTTCCAGCTTAGGAAGCTATTTTCCTGATGCTTTAGTAATTTTACTATTGAGAATAAATGAGATGCAGACTTCCATATCCAAGCCTTCATTAGATGCCCAGTCAATGCAGCCATGACAAATGGGAATGAAGCCCTTATGAATAAAAAAAATGATCAACCCAGTATAAAAAATTGTCGACCAGAGAAAAGAAAATTTAGAGGAACTGATACAATATCTTGCCCTTAACTTGACTGTCTGTATCCCACATCAAATCAGCCTTAATGTCAACATTTATCGGCCTTGGAATTGTGTAAATGAAATAAATACCGACAACGAACGGAAAAGAAATGACCTGTGTTAAAATGTACTTGCTGTGCAGGCTTGTGTACTGGGGCTTTGAATGCTGCTTGGCCTCTGGCTTCCTGGGCCACCAGGCGGTTACCGACAGCCTCCCCGGGCGCCTTCGGGAGGCCTGTGGGCTCACCATCCGCCCTGCGACCCTAACCCCGTGGAGAAGCCCCGTGGGGTCGGGAGGTCCTTTCCCCGACAGTGTTGCTCTACCTTTATTTAGCCACGTGGGCTTCAGGCGTGCCGTCCTGCTGTCACGGCCTTTGGTTCGCCTCTTGGAAGGCCTTGCCCCAGTCTCTGGGCGCCCTGGTGCCCCCCAGCCCACGGAGGCGAGCGGAGCAGCTGGCCGGGCTGCAGGGCTGTGGCGGCCACTGGGGACTGGGGCGCCGACCCAGCCCGGGTGTCCCCGCAGGGGGTCGGCCTGGTGTCCCTGAGGGGCTGCACCGGTGCCTCCAGCCTGCCCTGCCCGCCTGCCCCGCAGCCCGCGGCCCCGTGCCACCTGTCCGGGGGACCTAGCCCGCAGCCGGGACGTCCTGGGGCCACCCCTCCGTGGCCTCCCTTGCCAGCAAGTGCAGTGTTCCCGGAGTGGTCACACGCCGGGCTTTAGGGCAGTGGAGGCGGGGGAGGGAGCGTGCTGCGCTCTCCACCGAGGTGACACTGCCCGTGTCCTCGGAAAGGCATTCCTAGGGCAGCAGGACCTTTCAAGTGTCCCCCCGCCAGAGGGCTTCATGCTTTGCAACCTCCTGCTCCCTGCAGGGGGGAAGGGAGCGCTCTCCCCCTTTCTTCTGCCTGAGGCCCGTTGCTGGGAATTCCAGAACATTGGTGATTGTGCCTTGTGCTCTTAGACATAAGGGCCGCCCTGGCTAGGCTGTGCGCCAGCTCGCCCAGGCCGCACTGTCAGTCTACACTTCATTTCCTCCGGGGATTTTGCGGTCCTGGTTCACCAGATTCCGAGCAGGGAGCACGAGTGGTAAGTCAGGCAGAGCTTCCCTAGGAAAGGATCCTGGGTTCTATGCAGCAAATAGGGCAGATAATGAAAAATAAAGCCCTAGGTTTTATTCTGAGTAGGAGAAAGCTTTCAGACCAATGATCATTGCCCATGATGGCCTGCATGTCTGGCCCTGCCTGGAGCCCGAGACCAGCACTGCCATTTCCAGGCCCCCGGGTTCTCAGACAGGACTCAGTGGGGCGGCATTGGTCCCTCCCCAGGCCTGTCAGGGACAGACAGAGCTGCTTCTGGGAAGGAGAAGATGAGAGAGGGGGGAGCAGGAGGACGAAGAGAGAAACTCCGAACTCTCACAGCCAAGGCCTTTTCAGAACTGGAGTGTGTGGTCCTCACTCCCCATGGTCCCTAGAAAAGCATCTGGCCCACACCAGGTGTTCAGTAAAGTCTGTTATAGTAAAGAAGGAACCCTGCGGGAGACCCCAGAGCAAGCTGACCCTCTACACGCCTTCATCTGTGCAGTATTCCAGCTCCCAAGGAGCCAGTACAAATGGTGGCGATCTTAGCTCTCAATAGCAGGGAAGATGGTGGATGGTCTCCCTAACTTACTGTTACAGATTTCCTCTCTCTCTCTCTCTCTCTTTTTTTAAAGATTTTGTTTATTTATTCATGAGAGACACAGGGAGAGGCAGAGACAGGAGAAGCAGGCTCCATGCAGGGAGCCTGATGTGGGACTCGATCCTGGGACCCCAGGGTCACAACCCAAGCCAAGGCAGACGCTCAACTCCTGAGCCACCCAGGGATCCCAGATTTCCTCTTTTTAGGCCTCGGTTTTAACATCTGAAAACTTGGTCAGTTTCTCATTCAAGGGCATTCCCTTTACTCTTGCTCTGAAAAATGAAAAACTGACATTTACAAAGCCCATCTGCTCATAAACATTACCTCCTTTTGATCCCACAGTCATTCTGTGATGGGGGATCTGTAATCCCCATTCTGTGGATGAAGGAACTGAGGCCTGGAGCAGTCAGTAAACTGTCTAAGGACATAGGAACTTGAAAGTGTGGAGACTTGGAGACTCCAAGTCTAGGGGCAGCCACTTGCCAGGGTGTAGGTCCCGGATCAGTCAGTCGCTCCACAAACTATCTTCTCCACCACTTTAGACAACACAGGCCCCTGAGCCAGTCCCATAAAGTGGCCAAAGGCTGCCTTCCCCCACCTCCCCTCCCACTGGTGGGAGAGCTTGTCCGCTTGCCTTTAGACACCACACAGGAAATCAATCTCCACATTAATTCTGGACCATCAGCATTTTCCCCCAGGAGAAAGTTAGAAGCAAGGAGACTAATGTCTCATTGATCTTTCCAATTGCTAAAGGGGAAGAGAGATGAATATAATCCCATCTGTCAAGGCGGAGAAGGGCCCATCTGAAAGCAGTGTGGATTACTTTAAGGAGATAACAGTTTATCACTCTCTGGACAAGCGAATATGAAATTAGGACTAACCTCCTTTCAGAGTCGGTGGAAACATCCATCAGCAAGGAGGATGTCTAGGGAAACGAGCAGCAAGTTCTCTGGCCTTTTTCCTTGTCCTTTCCCTAAGACTTTATGTTTCTTGTATCCACACAACTGCACAAACAGGACAAGATCCTCCCTTGACCCCCAAGAAGTAGTTAACATTTGCTGGGGACTGATTATTGCCGGGGGCTGTACTAAATGTTTTATTCTTCCTCTCCAGCAGCTTTATGAGATGTTATCGTCATCACCATCTTACAGATTTAGAAACTGAGGCTCAGAAGGTGGAGTGACTCACTCAAGGTTACTTAGCTAGTGAAGGTGAATCAGGTGCAGCCTGGCTGCCCCGTGCCTGCCCTCAACCCCACACAGTGTGTGCAGGTTACTGAGCCTGAAAAGTAGTCCAGATGGCCCTGGCTGGCTTCGAGACTGCTGTGCTTCAGTCCAATCCACTCACTCCTTCCTCGGTCAGCACATTTGGTAGCCCTGCTCACCCTGAGGGGGAGATGGCCTTTGCTGGTTGTAGTGGCTGAGCCAGGGCTGAGGGGCTGGACCATCTGGAGGCTCAGACTGGGCATCTGGAGAACTGAGGCCCAGGAATAGGTAGAGGGGTGGGCAGGCCAGGCCCCAGACTCTGCTAAAGCTCCTCCTGGTTATTGCCGTGCATGAATTTCCACGGAGGAGAGGAGGGGTGAGGTCAGTGATGGTCTCTGGGCTAGTCAGAAGCTGAAACGTCCAGAATGCCTGGCCAGTGTGGGCTGCTGTGGCCACCAAGAGCCCAGGAGAACACAATGACCAAGGGGCTAGGGAAGGTCTGGGAACAACACCAATGTGATTTCAAAAACCCAAGAAGGAACACATATACCCTAGATCTTCAGAAAACCCACGTCTCAGCATTAAATTTTGATCCTTCACTTCAACCAGGGGCAGAAGCACTCTCCAGAGTGAGGAGCCCCAAGAGAGGGGCTTCACCACCAGCCCTCCCTGGAGACACTCGCTGCCAAAGCCAAGGTTATTCGAGGGCTGCAGGTCTCATGCTCTGTGGCCAGAAGTAAGTTTTCTAATTAATACCACTTTGGGTCCGACAGAGATGGCTGCTCTGTCTCAGGCTTGTTTGCTGTTTATCCCCGTGATTGATGCTGGTAACATTTAGAGTCTGTCAGGAAGATATTTCACAGATGCCCCATGTGGTTGGATTGAGACAGCCAGGAAATGTGATTCCCCAGTTAAGGCAGCATCAAAGATGGTCTGAAGTGTGGATGGAAAGGCCCAGGACCTTTCTAGCCTCTTGTGGAGTAGGGAAAGGGGGAGAAGTGGAGGTGGGGGTTTGGGAAGTGCTGTGGGATCCTGGAGCTGTAACAGGGACCCCCCCAGAAAGGGCTGTGAGGAGAAACAACATGAGAGGCAAGGGTTTTTCCTAGGTTTTCTTGTGTGAAAGTATCACATCTGTGTTGGCTGTTAGATTTTGCTGGCTAAGACACACAAGAGAGGAAGCCAACGGGAAGGAAATCACCGTTCCTGCTGTTCCTGGGGTCTTAAGTGTCCGCCACAGATCTCCATTTCTACCTACCAGAAGCCACTCATTAATCAGAATGCTGATCTCAAAAGTGGAAAGGTTTTTGAATCCCCCCAACCAGAAGTGATCTTCACCCAGACACGCATAGCACTTTGTACGTTACCATCAAAGCATAATGTTCAAACGTTTAAAAACAAGGCTCTCATTAAATACGGAATAAGCACATTTCAAACAATTTAGTAACTTGTGAGTGAGGGAACCAGTAAGGTGGCAAAGCTGGTTTGAAGAGCATTTTGAGGAACTGGGTATTTATAAGCACTTTTTAAAAGGAAATGTTTGAGTAAAATTTCCAGGTTAAAAACAAAACTGGGGATCCCCAGGTGGCTCAGTGGTTTAGCGCCTGCATTCGGCCCAGGGGGTGATCCTGGAGACCTGGGATGGAGTCCCACATCAGGCTCCCTGCCTGGAGCTTGCTTCTCCCTCTGCCTGTGTCTCTGTCTCTGCCTCTCTCTCTCTGTGCGTCTGTCATGAATAAATAAATAAAATCTTAAAAAAAATAAAAAATAAAAACAAAGCTGGTTGATTTTTGACAAGAGGGCCAAAACCATTCCACAGTCTTTTGAACAAATGGTGTTGGGAAAACTGAATATCCACGTGCAAAAGAATGGAGTTGTATTCTCACCTTACACAGTATACAAAAATTAACTCAAATGGGTCAAAGAACTGAATGTAAAAGCTAAAACTAAAAACTCTTAGAAGGAAACATACAGGAAAAGCTTCATGAGATTTCATTTGGCAATGATTTCTTGGATATGACATCAAAAGCACAAGAAACAAATGAAAAATACATAAATTGCATTATAGGAAAATTAAAAACTTTTGTAGGGTGTGTGGGTGGCTCAGTAGGTTGAACATCCTACTCTTGATTTCGGCTCAGGTCGTGATCTCAGGGTCTTGGGCTGGAGCTCCAAATCAGGCTCCATGATCAGTGGGGAGTCTGCTTGAGGATTCTTTCTCTTCCTCTCCCTCTGCTCCTCCCCTGGCTTGCACTCTCTTTCTCTAAAATAAATGAATCAATCTTAAAAAACAAAAACAAAAACTTTTGTGCATTAAAGGACACTATCAACAGAGTGAAAAGACAGCTCATGGGATGGGAGAAAACACTTGTCAGTCATATATCTGATAAAAGGTTAATGTTCAGAATACATAAAGAAGTCCTACAAGTCAATGACAGCAAACCAAATAACCTGATTTTTAAAATGGGCTAAGAACTTGAATAGACATTTCTCCGAAGAGGATGTACCGATGGCCAACAAGCACATGAAAAAGATGCTCAACATCACTAATCATTAGGGAAATGCAGATCAAAACCACGATGAAATACCATCTTAAATTGATTAGGACCAAAAAAGCCTAAAAAATACAAAACTGAAAAATAACAAGTATTGGCAAGGATATGGAGAAATTGGAACCTCGTGCACTGTTGGTAGGATTGTAATATGGTACAGCCATTGTGGAAAACAGTATGGTGGTTCCTCAAAGATTAAACATAGAATTATTACATGATCCAGCAATTCCACTTCTGGGTATATATCTACAAGCACTGAAAGCAGGATCTTTTTTTTTTTTTTTTTTAAAGATTTATTTATTTATTTATTCGTGATAGACAGAAAGAGAGAGAGACAGGCAGAGACACAGGAGGAGGAGGAGGGAGAAGCAGGCTCCATGCTGGGAGCCCGACGTGGGATTCGATCCCCGGTCTCCAGGATCGCGCCCTGGGCCAAAGGCAGGCGCTAAACCGCTGAGCCACCCAGGGATCCCCTGAAAGCAGGATCTTGAAGAGATATTTGTACACTCATGTTCATAGCATTATTTACAGTAACCAAAGTGTGGAAGCAACCCAGA
This sequence comes from Canis aureus, assembly GCF_053574225.1. Lineage (NCBI taxonomy): Eukaryota > Metazoa > Chordata > Mammalia > Carnivora > Canidae > Canis > Canis aureus. The sequence goes on from NC_135618.1 coordinate 36,058,968, forward strand.
TGTCGACAGGTGGACAGATAAGCAAAATGTGGGCTATACACACAATGGAATATTATTCAGCTTTAAAAAAGAAAGACGTTCCAATACAGCTACTATATGGATGAAACTTGAAGACAAAATAAACCAGTCACAAGAAGACAAATCCATATGATTCCACACACATGAAGGGCGAGAGCAGTCAAATTCATGGAGACACAAGGTGGAATGCCGTTGCCAGGTCCTGGAGGAGGGAGGAATGGGGAAGTATTGTTTAATGGGCATTGAGTTTTGCAGGATGAAAAGTTCTGGAGATGGGACGCCTGGGTGGCTCAGTGGTTGAACATCTGCCTTTGGCTCAGGGCATGATCCTGGGGTCCTGGGATCGAGTCTCACATCAGGCTCCCCACGGGAGCCTGCTTCTGTCTCTGCCTGTGTCTCTGCCTCTCTCTCTGTCTCTCATGAATAAATAAATAAAACCTTTAAAAAAAAAAGGAAAGTTCTGGAGATGGATGGTGGTGATGGTTGCACAAGAATACAAATGTACTTAATGCCATAGAACTGTACACTTTAGCATGGTTAAGATGGTAACATATTCTGTTAGGTATATTTTACCACAAAAAATAAAACAAAACTGGTTGATGTTCTATAGGATAATTATAAAATCAATCTTTGGTGTTATATTTTCTATTCCATAGAAATTATTCATGTATATATATATTTTAAAGTTTATTTATTTTTTTTTGTAATCTCTACCCTTAGCATGGGGCTCAAACTTATGACCCCGAGACCAAGCATTGCATGCTCTCCCGACTGAGCCGGTCAGGAGCCCTGAAATTATTTACATCTTCACTAGACACCATCTACAAGTTCATATGCAACTTCAGAGTCTGGGCCCTTAATGGTAAATAGTCAAGTCCAACAGAACTCCGTCCCCTAGGTAATTAAGTAATCCTTGGGTGGGCTTGTGTAACAATGACCAAATGATGTTTGGAGGACATGGTGTCCTCTCGTGGCCTTATTTATAGTTTTTATTATTATTTTTTAACATCACAGTCTTTTATATCCTGCCTTTCCCACTCCTCCCTGAGGGCAGGGACTCTGTCTTACTCATTGTTGCCTCCTCACTCTGCTCTGGTTTATTGAACAGAACTGAGGAAAGCAACGTGGTAGGACGAGTTGGGAGCAGAGGACCTGTGTTTTCATTGTGCCTGTGACCATGACCGCTCCTGTGATTTCCCTGGGGTCTTGATGTTCTCACCCACCAAATGATTGCACTGAAGTGCTGGGTGCAGTGCTGGGCACTGGGGATGCCATCTACTCTCTGGCTTCCCTCCCACCTCTCAGATGCTTGGATTCTTGCTTGGTCTGTCATCCACCCAAGAAAGGAGTTACTGATGCAAACATGCAGACGAAACATATAGTGAATAGATGAAAGGGCCTCTTTCGGGTGCGTGTGATACGCACAGGCATCTTCTAGTTTTTCTTGCAAGAGCCACCCATGATGCACGTGAGGTCTGTGGCCCAGGCCCCTCGTCTGGGAGGCAGATGAGGAGGTGCTGTCCTGTAGTTTCGCTAGACAGAGAGCAGCTGCTGTTCGCTAGTGGCAGGAATGCCTCCTCCCAGAAGCCTGGGGCCCCAGGCCGAGCAGGCCCCCTAGGGGGAGAGGACCCAGCCTCCATGTCTGCTTTTGAGAAAGGAGCAAATTACTGTTTTATTATGTATTCATGAGACGCTTAATGCTGTTTTCAATTAATTTCTTGGGAAATTCTGGTTGTTCTTCTTCTTGTTTTTCTTACGACAGGAGGAAGATGCTGGGTGATCCATTAAGAGGGTGAAATGCTGTGCCCAGGTGGGAGCTCTGGGGTCCTCTTGCTGAAGTTAACTTGAGTGCTTTGGAGTTACATTTACTTGGGAGAATGGGGCCGGGATTACTCCTTTTGGCGGGTGCTGCTGGGCCACACAGTGGGAAAAATAGTGGGTGTCGCCACGATTTTTCCCATGGTATGCAATGTCCCCACAGGCCTTTGGGGCCATGCTCAGCCCTTTCCTGGCATCCTCTCTGTGTCCCATATGCCACTGCCGCGGTGGCTCAGCCACTTCTCTTGGCTGTGGGTCTCACCAAGTTGCGGGTGGATTCATCCATCTGCCCCTCCCAATCCAGTTTGGCCCTTCACCTGAAAACACACACACACACCGTTTCAGAAAGAACATTCTGTTTGGAGACTACATCCTGGCCTCTTCCCCATCAGTTCACATTAGTCATGGCCATAGATGGGGTTGGAGTCTCACTCCCTGGGGTCCCAAGGTTTCTGCTGTTCTGTGCTCCCAGTGTCTGGGTTGGAGGCGCTGCTGGGCACTTGATGGCAAGTGTGGGCACCTCCCCGCAGGACCACTTTCTGGGTTCCCCCAGGCTGCCTTTTGTCTGCCCTCTCTAGACCTTGGTCTCCGTAGAGGAAACCAAAAGTCCCTTAGCACCATAACCACTGGCTGCTAAGCACCCTTTCTCTGCAAACCATGACCAAGCACCATGAAAACAGCCCTGTCTTCTCCAAGCATGTACCTTGTGGGTGAGTTAAGAGGAAACAGGGGCCCTGGGAAAAGAAAGAATTTCTCCAAGGCCATCAGGTAAATAAGGGCTGAATGAGGATCTGGGTGGAATTCTCAATTATCCCAATACTCCTGTTCTTTTATACTTTCCCCTTTCTACCCTTTATAATTATTTGAAAGAGACATTTACTTTATTTTCTATTACAAAAAGTACATGCTTCAACCATAAAGTTAGAAAGCGTGGAAATGTATGAAGACAGAAGAACCATCAAGACCAACAAATAAGGGGATCCCTGGGTGGCACAGCGGTTTAGCGCCTGCCTTTGGCCCAGGGTGCGATCCTGGAGACCCGGGATCGAGTCCCACATCAAGCTCCCAGTGCATGGAGCTTGCTTCTCCCTCTGCCTATGTCTCTGCCTCTTTCTCTCTCTCTCTCTGTGTATGACTATCATAAATAAATACAAAAATTAAAAAAAAAAAAAGACCAACAAATAAAACCAAGTTCAACATCATTAGCAGTTCTTTCCTGCCAGGATGAAGTGCTCCCATTTTAGCTCCTTTCTTTCCAACCTTCTTTTTCTTTGTGTGTATGTGTATGCACACACGGCCACCCCCCCACACACACTCGCAAAATGGAATTACATTGAACATTCTTTTTTGTTTGCAGCTTTTTTCACTTAGCAATGTAATATGAACATTTCCCCACATCAATCATGAGCTCCAGCCCTGGGCTCATTAACTTCTATCCAAGGCATATCCTGCCCAACTCTGTTTTCTGTGTCCAGTCTCACTTCTCCTCTCCGGGCTGTACCCCTGGGGGTGGTGGGGACACCAAACTTCTTTCCAGCAGATTGAGCTAGTTTGTATCCAAGGGACTTGCTTTGCAAGTGGCACATACCTGCATTGTGAATCTGGCAAACTCTACTCAGGGTGGGCTTGTTAACTTGCTCAAAGCCCATCTGAGAGAGAGAGGGAGGGAGAGAGAGAGAGAGATGCCGCTCATCCATGATATAGTGCCCTTCCAGAAGGACACTCCCAAAGGCAGTGTGGCCCCTTCCTCCTCAACAGTTGATTTAGAGCCAGAGGGCTGTATGTGGAAGATAAGCCACATCCCTGTTAGGACGGCTAACCCTTTGCAGCCACTGCAGTCCCTGTTTCCCAGTGGAAATCAGTTACTAACCTCTGGAAAACAATTCTCAAAGTGAACTTGCATGGGCATGGCAGGAGCCCCTGACCTTGAGACCTGAACCACTGACCTTGAGACCTTGAGGCCTGGAGGTGCTAGGTCTTATTTTGCTCAGAGCTGAAAAGAACTATTTTGAGAGGGTAAACATTAACTGAGGAAAAAATGAAGAGTATCTCATTGTTTGGGGGAAATTTCCTGAGCCTCCAGAAATCATCTTAGCCCATGTGTTTGGCTCACATAGTTTCTGCCCAGGATGGCCAGGGTGGGTGGCCTCCCTAGAAAGGACTGTTACCCCAGGAGACAGAGTTTCTAGAGGTGAGCCCTGGTCTCCTTACTAAAAGGGTAAGAAAAAAGATAAAGCAGTTTAGTTTACTCCCCGAACCGCTAGAAAAGGGGAACGCACCAACAACCCATAGCTCTCAAAGGAAGAACTCTGATTCCAACTGGATGACTTGAGCCAGAGGCTGAAACATTGCCGGAGTTAATTTCTGTAATCAGAGGCAAGAGCATAACCAGGAGTTGGAACCCCCTGAACCTGTGGTTGTTACCTCCTGGATATTTTCTTACATAAAAGGATTCTTTCTGAGTAGGGTTGCCTGGCACTAGTGCCAGTATTTCCCAACCCATCCCCATGGCAGACATCACCAGTCAATGCTGGCACCCTCTCCCGTGGAGCCCTGAGATGGCCTCAGGCTCAGGCTCAGCCTCAGGACGATGCTCTCGATGCTCTCGGCAGCCAGAGAATTAGTTCCTAAATCAGTTCCTTACCCCAGGCAGGAACTGTGTCCCCAGCTCCCACCGGACAGAACACTCAGAAGAGCCTCAGGTTCGTCTGTTTTCTCTGTAAGAGTGAGGGCGGGAGGTGGCTTCGAGGGTAGAGCGGAGGTGGCTTCGGGAGTGGAGGGGAGGTGGTGGCTGCGGGGTGTGTGTGTGTGTGTGTGTGTGTGTGTGTGTGTGAGGGGGGGTGAAGGGGAGGTGGCTGCGGGAGTGGAGGGGAGGTGGCTGCGTGGGATGGAGGGGAGGTGGAGGTCGGGGAGGAGACCGCTGTCCCGGCCTTACCATTTTCTGATGTAAGAGTAGGTGCGCCTCTCCTCATGGTCCACAAAGTAGCCCCGCCCCTGCCTCTTCCTAATCCCTTCTTGGGACTCTTCCCACCTCGGGGGCAGGCAGTGGGGGCTGGGGAGCCCTTCTTCCCCGAGGCAGGCTGGAGCAGAGCCCCAGCCCACGGCCCACTGTGTGCACGGCCCGGCTGGCCGCGCTTCCTGAGAGCCTGGCCCCCCGAGAACCAGCTGGGCCTCTCCATACCCTGCTCTTCTTGCTCCTCCAGAAATGGCATGTTCAATTGCTAGATCTTATTTTTTTTTAAAAAGATTATATTTATTTATTCATGAGAGACACACAGAGAGAGGCAGAGGCCCAGGCTGAGGGAGAAGCAGGCTCCATGCAGGAGCCCGACGTGGGACTCGATCCTGGATCCCCCCGGATCACACCCTGGGCTGAAGGCAGGGCTAAGTGGCTGAGCCCCCTTGGCTGCCCCAAGTTGCTAGATCTTAATGTAGGGGAGAAAAAGAAGGAAGTAGCAAATGTCCCTTTGCTGACAAAGGTCCCCAATCTGCCAACAAGAGAATTGTTTTGAATTTAATTGTTTTTATTTATTTTAATGAAATATTTCAAATGCCTAAAGGAACATAGGTCGAGAATGGTATTAAAGCAATCAGCCGCATACTCTCTCTGAAGCTTCAGAAATTGACAGATGACCTCTTAAAGAGAAGAGAGTGCTGTGGGCCGCCGCTGGGCCAGGGGCTCCCGGCTCCCCGGAGGATGCCCTTCCTCTCATGGGCAACTGGTTGGCTCTGATTTATCCCCCAGGATGAAGCGTGGCTGTCTGTTCCCTCGAGCTTCTGTTTATTGCTCTGTTCAATCAACCCTGGTGAGGAATAACACCCTCACCGTCGGGGAGCCCCCGGCTTTGGGTCCTGGTCCGCGGGGGTGGGTGGCCCCCACAGCTCCCTACTGTGCTGCTGCTTCAAGGCTCTGCTGAGACCATCCTGGGGTACCCCCCCTCCTGAGCATTTACAACACTCATCCCCTTAAGGGATTGCGGAGCTCGGTGGTTTTGCTGTTTTCTCCCAGCACGGCCGGCCGTGGTCCCCTGTTAACCTGGGGTTTGTAGTAGCAGGACACAGGGAGCAGGAGGGCACTCACATGAGCTTTCCAGGCGATGAGGTCCTAGTAAGAGAAGAGCAACGGGCATGCATTTCCCAGAGCTGAAGGGGGCTGGACTGTTTTTCAGACATCAGCACACATGGCGACCCCCCTCACCAGGGACCTGGGCTGTGTCCCGTAGCTTGGAGGGCTGGGAACTTGCTCCCATTTGGAAGTTACAAGAGCTGTACTCAAGCTTTTCACAGAATAATCATAATTATTCTAACAATCCTAATGGTAATGATAATTATTACCCTAATGCCCATCCTGATACTGCACGCTAACACTCCTCAGTAGTAGACCGTCCAAAGCACACCTGCCTATGCTCTTTTTCTGCTCTAAACCCTTCAAGGGGGCCCCTGGATGGCTCAGTGGTTGAGCATCTGCCTTTGGCCCAGGGCGTGATCCTGGGGTCCTGGGATCGAGTCCCGCGTTGGGCTCCCTGCGTGGAGCCTGCTTCTGCCTCTGCCTGGGTCTCTGCCTCTCTCTCTGTGTCTCTCATGAATAAAGAAATAAAATCGTGGGGAAAAAGAAAAACCCTTCAGTGGTCCCCATTACCTGGGTCTTGGTTAGAAGTCCAAATCTAGGCACTCAAGTCCTCCACAAGCTCCTGCCGGCTTACTGACATGCTCACTCCGTTTTGCATTAAATGTTTGCTCTAAAGCTAGAGCCGGCTTCATCTCTGCACATCCTCTTCCAAAGAAAATCAGGCTTTGCTTGTTCCCAGGATGCTTTTCAAATTCCCCGGTCTCTCAGCCTACCTAACCCTCCAACCCACTGGCATGGTACTGTGCTCACGGAGGCCATGTGGACAGCTGTAGGGTGGGAGCTGTTACACTCGTCCCGTGGCTGACTCCCAGCACAGAGACTGCGCCTCTTGTCTTGAGCACGATGCCCACCGCATGGTGACCCCCGTAAGTATCCATCAGTGGACTCGGGCCCTCCTCCCCAGCTGACATGTGGCACAGCAGGGGTCGAATGGAAGAGCTGATTTCTAAGCTTTTGACCTTCTACTTCCCTGTACTCTTCTCTCCAAAGGAATATCAATTTCACGGAGTTAGTGAGGAGAGCGCCCGACATGCAGTAGGTGCTCAATAAATACTGTTATGGGTGAGCAGCCAGGCTGCAAGTCCTCCCACCTCATTTCCTGTTTTCTGTGTCTCTTCTAGTCTTTCTGATGCTCTGTCTCCCTCCTCTAGAGTATGTTTCTGGAGGTTTATTTATTTATTATTTATTTATTTTTAAAGATTTTATTTATTTATTCATGATAGACATAGAGGGAGAAAGAGGCAGAGACACAGGCAGAGGGAGAAGCAGGCTCCATGCAGGAAGCCTGATGCGGGACTTGATCCCGGGACTCCAGGATCGCGCCCTGGGCCAAAGGCAGGCGCCAAATCGCTGAGCCACCCAGTGATCCCCTGTTTCTGGAGGTTTAAATTGTTGAGTATCCAGTTAGAGTTGAAGCTCCATCAACAAAGATTGGATGCTGGGCTGTCGGGAAGCTTGGCAGGTCAGGTTGGAAAATTAAAATGCTAGTTATGGGCAGCACTTCTGCTGAGAGAGAGGGAGAGAAAGAGAGAGAGAGAGAGAGAGAGAGAGAGAGAGAGCATCCGCATGCCGAGGAAGTGCTTGCTGTTCATCAGGGGCAGGAAGACGGACCTTGTCCCCCCAGCAGTCTTACTTAGCTACTGGCCTCATCTGGCTGTGCTGGTTGCACTCCTACCTATTTCCTATTTGGAAATCGTACCTGGATGATTGGTTATACAGCAAAAGACAACTGAAGCACTTTCCAGGAGCAGAGCTGTGTGCTTTCATAACTCCCCCGCTCTGCCTGGAGTCTGCCTGGAGTCTGGCCCCTGGAAGGGCCTCCAAAACCATGGATCCCACTCCCTCATTTTATGGAAGGGCCAGCAGAGGGCCGGGGAAGAGAAATAACTTACTGCAGGTCATGCAGAGAGATGGGGACAGAGCTGGAAGGAAAACATGAGCCTTGCAGGGGCCAGGACAGAACCACATATGTGTGATGCAAGTTGGTAGCAAGTTACCCCCGGTGCTCACACGTTCTCCTGAAGAGACAGCCACCATTCAGCTCCAGCCAGCTGTGGCCATGTGGGACATAGGCCAGTGAAGCCAGACTGGCTGACTTTTCATAGAAGCCAGTAACAGGATTTTACTGTAAAATCTCTTGATTTTTAAATGTTGGCTAAGAATTCATATTGCATTGACGATCTCCTGGCCATCAAGACTGGCCTTGGGATTTAAGCTTGGCCTGGTCGCTGATCTTAGGCAAATAGTGTTAACCCCCAGGCCTCAGTTGACTTATCTCTAAAATGAGCCTCATGGGGGCTCCTGGCTGGCTGGGTCAGTGGAGCATGTGACTTTTGATATCAAGGTCATGAATTCGAGCCCCATACTGAGTGTAGAGATTATAGGGAGATCACCCTAAAAACAAACAAGCAAACAAATAAATAAATTGGGCCTCATGCATCCTGCTCACTTACTAGGTTGCTATGAAAACTCCATGAGCTAATGGATCTGAAGTACGAGCTACAGATGGCCCCGTGGCTGTTGCATAGCCTCAGCTCTCTGCGGAGATACCCTTACAATGTAATGAGTTAACACCCCATTTGTCTAAATTAGAGCAACATTATTTTGGCCATCATGACAGAGATTGCATTTTTATGGCAGGTTTATAAGTTCCAGAATCTTCCCACTTGCATTATCTCAGGATGTTGATGGAGTCAGGCTGGAATAGTTGTTCTGGAGACATTGGCCAGAGCCAAGCCCTTCTTTGGAGCTGGGAGGCACGTTCCAACAGCATCTTGAGTGACAGTGAAGACCAAGAGCTTTGGAGTCACCCAGACCTGGGTTTGAATCCCTGACTCCCACTCCCTAATTTTGTGTTCTTGGGCTAAAACTCTGAGCTTCGGTTTGCTCATCCATAAAAGGGGTGCCTGTTATGGCTGTTGGGGCAGTTGCATGAGATGACATTATACAATGTTCTTTGGCTCAAGGCCCAACTACACCTAGAAAGAAGCTTGTATAGACTGGACCCAATGGAAACTAGCCGGGATACTGACCCGTGGATTTTCCTTTCCTGAGAACCCTGCTCTGACATGCACAGAGACGTACAAATCTCCCTCAACTGCTAAAAGGGAAGAAGGTCCTGCCCACCACAAGCTTCCTGGTTTCTGGACCTCTGTCTTTTAGCAATTGCCCTCTTTGCTCTGCAACTGCAGGGCATCTTCCCGCTGAGCCGAGAGTAATTAGTGGGCAGGGAGGCTGACGTTGTCCAACTGTCTCTGAGCCTCCCAGCCCTGCCATGAGCAAGGCAGCACCAGGGCTCGTTAGGGCCACAGCCACTTCAAAGACATGGCTGTGCTCCCATAGACAGGGCGGCTCTGACATTTCAGGGGAACCAATGAGCTAATGAGCCAGAGAGCTTTCTGGTGCCAGAGGGATCTTCTTACCAAAAGAAGAAATACATCCCAGATATGAGTGTCCAGAAATTTATTGGAAATGTCCAGTTGAGGGCACATACTAACCCCCTGCTTCGTTTTGGTGCGACGGGGCCGCAGGCTCCGTGTCTGTCCTGGGAGAAGATGCCTGAGTAATGCTGCCTCAGCAGGAGGGGCTGAGGACCGGGATTCTCTTTCCTGGAACTGCCTCCAGGGCCAGGAGGGAACAGACCGGTGTCTTCTAACAAGCCCAGGCACAGGCCTTTGAAAAAGCCCGGGTGGCCCAGTGTTAAGTGTCTGCCTTTGGCTCCAGGTGTGATCCTGGAGCCTGGATCGAGTTCCACATGGGGCTCCCCACAGGGGGCCTGCTTCTCCCTCTGCCTGTGTTTCTGACTCTCTCTCTGTGTGTCTCTCATGAATAAATAAATAAGATCTTTTTTTTTGTTTGTTTAAGATTTTATTAATGAGAGACAGAGAGAGAGAGAGAGAGAGAGAGGCAGAGACACAGTCAGAGGGAGAAGCAGGCTCCATGCAGGGAGCCTGACGCGGGACTGGATCTGGGACTCGATCCCGGGTCTCCAAGATCAGGCCCTGGGCTGAAGGCGGCGCTAAACCGCTGAGTCACCTGGGCTGCCCAAATAAATAAAATCTTAAAACAAAAACAAAAAAAAAAACAAACGCGAACTCACGTGGAGCTCCAATAGAAAAGACAGCTGGAGATGGAGCTGCTCTGTTAGAGTAGGGGGCTCTTTGATGGACCTCACCGGCAGTGGGAGGTCCCCTTTCTCCCAGGACAGCCCCCAAGGCTCAACATCTTCTAAAAGCTTCTTATTTTGTAGAGAAAGGAAGTGAAATCAGTTCTAAGATGACGAGTGATACCTTGGCTTGGGCTCCCCAGGAAGCAGAGCCTGAGACAAAGGCTTGGTTGCCAGTGTTTTATTTGGGTGGTGATCAGGAAATAAGAGGGAGGGATGGGGAGAGAAAGGCTAGAGACAGGGAATGCCAATAAAGAGTGTGTTTTTGAGGTTGGGGGCTAGATTTTTCTAGGGTCTTCCAGGTTGGAGCATTTTTCCACTGGCTTCTGGTCCACCTGGTTGACAGGTCTCCCAGGCTGGGGTGGGGGTCAACTTTCTGTACTTGCAGGATGAGCTTCTGCTCTGCAGAGAAGACTCTGGGGCCTCAGGCGGGAAGAAGTGGCTGTCTGTAGGTAGACCTTGTCAGCACAGGGAAACCTGAGCCCATGTGGAACTTTCTATGTCACCTGCTCCTGAAATCTATGATGGGTCTAGGGGATATGTCATCATGGGGCCCCAGTGGTGCCTTCTACAAGGGACTTATCCGAGGTCCAGGAAGATAATGGGCTGGGGCCTAGGAGACCAGGGCTCTACAAGCAAGAATAAATAGGAGGAGCAGGGGCACCTGAGTGGCTCAGTTGGTTGGGTGTCCAACTCTTGATTTGGCTCAGGTCATGATCTCAGGGTCGTGGGACTGAGTCCCATGCCATCAGGCTCTGAGCTCAGCAAAGGTACTGCTTGAGATTCTCTCTCTCTCCCTCCCCTTCTACCCCTCTCCCCTGTTTGTGCACATGTGCCTGTGCTCTCTTTGTCTCAAATAAATAAATGAATAAAATCTTAAAAAAAAATAACAGAGGAGGTTATACACATTTGTGTGGATGTGCATGATCTGAATATAGGCATAAAATCCCAGACACATTCTCTCTCTCTCTCTCTCTCTCACACACACACACATACACCCACCCCTTCATTTTACTCAGCATTTTATTTTTTTAAAATATTTTATTTATTTATTCATGAGAGACGCACAGAGAGAGAGAGAGAGAGAGAGAGAGGCAGAGACACAGGCAGAGAGGCAGGCTCCAGGACTCGATCCTGGGACCCTGGGGTCACGCCCTGGGCTGAAGGTGGTGCTCAACCACTGAGCCACCCAGGGATCCCCTTACTCAGCATTTTAAAGGATTGTGGAAATAAAGACCAAATGAGAAAAGCAAAGGCTATTTTCAGAGTTTGCTGTAGCAGGAGAGTCAGCCACCATCAGTTTTGGCAAAGACTGGAAGACAGGCAGATGGGCAAGCTCTCTAGTGGGAAGAAGGGAGGCTTCTGTGTGCCCTGGCTGGAGGCAGCTGCGTAGGGAAGCTGTGGGTGGCCTAACTAGAAGTGGGGCATCCTGTGTGACTGGTTAGGGGTGCGTCCTCCTTAACTTTTTCTGGTTGAGCCTAGTTGTAAGTAGGGATAAAACATTAGGGGAGCTGTTAGGTATTAAGCAAGTCCTGGCTATCTGGGCTGATTGTTTGTAGGGGTTATTGTTCGGCTTCCTGGATTGTTTCTGGAGGTAGCAAGCTGACTTCCTACAGGTCTGATTCTAGCAGCCAGGCTTCCTGAGCCGATGACCTAAGATAAGGGGCTGGTTTCCTGGTCTGTGTACTGCAGACTGTGGGTCAGAATTCTATTTTTAATGCGGCCTGGTCATTGTCCTTTTGTATGCTCAGGGTCTTGGGATCTTAAAAGCCACCAAAGACAAGAATTTCCTCCATGGCCTTGCTGCCAGATGGTAAGCCATGAAACATGGAGCAACAGGCGGCTCACTGCCTCCCTGGCAGCCCCTTCCCTCCTCTGCTGTGTTAGTCTTCCTTGGACTGAGCTAACATCTCGTTCCCTGTACCTCCCACACTTTAATCCTGCTTTTGTCTCTGAAGCAGCCTGGAACAAGAGTGTCCCACCTTCCTTCCAGCGGCCTTTCTCATGTGTAAGAGGCGGTGTAGAGTGGTGGTTGGGAGCAGGCGCTAAAGTCAGATTTGGGGTCGGATTCTAGCCCCGTACTTCCCATCTGTTTGGCCCTGGTTACTTACGGAGCCTCCCTTTCCTCACGATGGGGTGATGCTATCCCCTGGGACAGTTGTAAGAATGAAACCAGGGGACGCAGGGGACTGCTGAGTGATGATCATCACAACGGAAGGTTGCCGTCATGCCTGCTTCTCCGGGCTGAGCCCCTCCAGCTCTCCTTCCCGAGCTTGCTTGCTGTTTCAAGACCTGCCCTGCCCTGCGCTCTGCTGAAAACGGGCCTGTGGTGAGGCAGGGGAATGGGAGGGGGGGCTTTGGGGCTCTGCCATCGGAGGTTGGAGGGTCTGAAGCTGATGGGTGACAGCCCAATGGGAGAGAGGACAGCTGGGGACTGTCTGGGGAAGAAGGTAGATAAGCAGGCTAGCGCTTAGGGTGGAGCCTGAGGGCTGGTGAGCTAGGTGGGCAGGACCTTGGTCTGTCAATCTTCCAAACTAACCTCCAAACTCAAGCTTGACCCCAAAACGTTGGGAACACAGACCCAGAGGGAAGGGAGCCCAGGCCTCCTCCTGCACTGGGCGGTTTCGAAAAGCTCCACCCTGTCTAAGCCATGGAGTGGGGCTCTGGGCTCCAGGGCCCTGACCGCCCTTTCCCTCCTGTACCCCAGGTTCTCTCTCTGGAGATCCCCACCCAGGGGCAGGGGCGGGGGCTGGATAGAGAGCATTATTAGTCTGGCTTTGGGGCTGGCTGGGAGCCGGCCCAGCGTGGGGGGAGAGGATGATGGTGGGGCAGGAACGAGTTTACTACCATCCCCTTGGCCTCGCCTCTGATCCTTATTGCCTACGGTTCCTAGTGAGCCCCAACCTGGGCCTGGGGTGGGCCAGACACTGAGGCGCTACAAGCATGGCTCTTGATGAGGTCTTGCCAGGCTACGTCTCCTTTCCGTGCTCTGCTAGCTCATCACAATTACCTTTAGCAAGAGTCCCACTCCCAGGACCTCAGATGATTCTGTTACTTGTTTTTTCAGCTCTAGAGCTAAATCATGAGGGCTCCCGTGGGGCTGAGGACCTGCGTCCCACTTCTGTGAAAGACATCCCAGCTCACAAGGGGTGTCAGCACAGCGCCTCTCCTTGGGTCTTCCCCAAAACAAGGGACGGGAGCAGTAAGGGAAGCCAACGGAGTTAGGTGGCGCACCTGGGATCCAAAAGCAGCCCTCTTCCTTCCCTGCCTGTCCCCTGCCTCCTCCACTACAGCGGGGCAGACTTGGGGCTCCCCCCATATGGCTGTGCGACCTCAGGCAGTTCCATAACCTTTCTGGGCTCAGCAACTTCTTCGTCTTCTTTTTTTTTTTTTTAAGATTGTATTTATTTATTCATGAGAGACACACAGAGAGAGGCAGAGACGCAGGCAGAGGGAGAAGCAGGCTCCTCACAAGGAGCCCGATGTCAGACTCAATCCCGGGATCCCGGGGTCACGCCCTGAGCCAAAGGCAGCCGCTCAACCACTGAGCAACCAGGTGTCCCGAGCTGTAAATTTCTTTCTTTCTTTTTTTTTTTTTTAATTTTATTTATTTATTCATAGAGACAGAGAGAGAGAGGAGAGAGAGACACAGGCAGAGGGAGAAGCAGGCTCCACGCAGGGAGCCTGACGTGGGACTCGATCCCGGGTCTCCAGGATCACATGCCTGGCTGCAGGCGGCGCCAAACCGCTGCGCCACTGGGGCTGCCCCCAAGCTGTAAATTTCTGAGGAGTTTTCGAGAAGCTAAGATAAATGGGAGCTAGTCCCCATCCCCTGCCCTGCCCTTGGTGGTGAAGCTGGTGCCCCTAGGTTCACTAGCTCTGCACCACCAGGGAAGCCTGTTCTCCTCCAAGGGTGAGGGTGGTGCAGTGTCTCTATTCCAGCCTCACTCTCCTGAGAGGTGTTCTTTGTGGTGATTGTTTCTAAAGATTTTATTTATTTTTGATAAAGAGAGGGCACAAGAGAGCTCGTGTTCATGTGCCAGTGGGGGGAGGGCAGAGGGAGAGGGAGAGAGAGAGTCCCAAGCAGACTCTCTGTGGAGCATGGAGCCCAACAGGGGCCTGATCCCATGACCTGAGATCATGACCTGAGCCAAAATCAAGAGTTGGACACTTAACCGACTGTGCCACCCAGGCGCCCCCATGGTGCTCATTTTTAAAGGGGTTTTGACGTGCTCTTGACTGGCCAGGGCCTGGCCTCCTTGGCCCCGGGGCCCCAGCTGGAACGGATGAGGATGGAGTGGGAGGAGGAGAGATGGCCTTCGTGTGTCTGCGCTGGCTCCCGTGGCTCTCTGGCAAGCTGCCACAAACTTGGTGACTTGAAACAATGGAAATGTATTCTCTCACAGTTCTGGAGGCTGGAAGTCAGAAATCAGGGTGTTGGCAGGGCTGTGCTCCCCCAAAGGCTCGGAGGAGAAGCTTTCCTTACCTCTCCGGCTTCCAGCAGCTGCTGGCACTCCTGGGCTTGTGGTGGCATCGCTCCCATCTCTGTCTTCCACAGCCTCCCCCTGGTCTCTTCTTTATAAAGATGTTGGCCATTGGGTTTAGCTCCCATTGCTAATCCAGGCTGAGCTCTGTTCCAGATCCTTCACTTAGTTATATCTGCAAAGGTAACATTCACAGGTTGGAATGGGATGGGGGCAAATCTTTTGGAGGGCCACCTCTGAACCCACTGCAACGTTTAAACACTCTGCAGAGTTATGTTGTGCCTTTTCACAAAGCACCTGGCAGGAGGATATAATTCTCATTTTTCAAGAGAGAACACTGAGGTTCAGAGATGTGTGGTAGCTTTCTGGATTCACACCATCAAGAAATGGCTGGACTAGGATGGAGACCTGGGGCTTCACCACCCAGGCCGGGGGACTGGCCCATGGAAGATGTGGTGAGATGACACAGAGCCCTGAGGAGTTAGCTGCTTTGCTGGAAAGGTGAGTGTGTGCATGTGGGGATGGCGGGGCGAGGCTGAAGGTGAGAGCAGGGAGGGTCATTCCACCCTGGGCTTGATCTGGAGGTCAGTGAAGTGTCCTGGGGAACTTATGATCTCCCAGAGGTGCAGCGCAGATGTCGGGGCTGTAGGGAACCTGGGATGGAGAGGGGTCAGCCTGGAGGGGCCCAGCCCTGGAAGACATGAAAGGACAGTGGTGGTGGAGATGGTAAGGGGTGTGTGTGCGAGTTCCAGGGGGGCACAAGTGAGAGGATGCAATGACTAACAAAAGCAGAGAATTTCAGGAAACGAGGCACTCCAGGGCCGGGCCCCTGACTGCTGTGGTGCCGTTGGCTGAGCAGGGGACACAGGAGGAGGCATGGGGCGCCGGATGCCGTGCTTACAGCTGCCTGAGAGCTTTAAACGCTTTCTGTGTCTTCAGTGACGAGTCGGCCACTACGCTGTCCATGTGCTCGCGGGAGGCGCAAGGCAAGGCCCCGGCTCTGCAGTCAACTCCGGAATGAAGCATCTCGAAGAAAGACGCTGCACGTGGGGCCCGGAGGTCGCCGCAGACTCGGCTTTGGGAGGCACACGGCCTTGTTAGGCAGTTCTGTGGTGTGGCTCTGGGACTTGCTGTTGGACACCTGTTCCTCAACACACCTGGGGACAGAGACCTGTGTGGTGCCAGTGGGTGCCACTGTGTGACAGCCTTAGGGCTATTGGCTGTAGGGGCCGAGACTGGGGGGCCCAGGGTGGGGTCACAGGTTGGGATCGTAAGCACACCGGGGGCCGTGAAGTGCACCTTCACAGTATTAAGTGTGACCCCAGGAAAAAGTTTAAGGGTTGGAAAGAGCAGAAGAATCTCTGAAGGGGGAGAGCAGGGAGCGAATGAGAAAATGGTGTCAGGAAAAGTAAAAGAGAAGCATTTAAAGGAAGAGTAGTTACCTGTGCCTAAAGCTGCCAAAATGCAGGAAAGACAAGGGTGGAAAATGACACTTTGTACTTAGCAGTTTATTTTTAAAATTCATTTTAATTAACTTACCTTTTAAAGATTTAAATTTAAATCTGTTTAAGAGTTACTCTTATTAAAGAGTCTTTAAATCTGTTTAAATTAAATTTAAATTTAAATTTAAATCTGTTTAATTTACTAACATACAGAATAACCCCCAGTGCCCGTTTGCATTTCTACCGACAGTGCAAGAGGGCTCCCTTTCCTCCACATCCTGTTGTTTCTTGTGTCGTTAGTTTTAGCCATTCCGACAGATGTAAGGTGGTATCTCATTGTGGTTTTGATTTGTTTTTTTTCTGATGCTGAGTGACGTGGAGCACCTTTCATGTGTCTGTTAGCCATCCGGATGTCTTCTTTGGAGAGATGTCTGTTCATATCATCTGCCCATTTCCTGACTGGATTATTTGGTTTTGGGGTATTGAGGTTCTTTTATAGATTTTGGATACTAACCCTTTATCAGATATGTCATTTTGAAAAATCTCCATTCCATAGGCTGCCTTTCAGTTTTGTTGATTGTTTACTTCACTGTGCAGAAGTTTTTTTTTGTTTTTGTTTTTGTTTTAGAAGTCTGCTGAGTCACCCAGGTGTCCCTGTTTTTTGTTTGTTTGTTTGTTTTGTTTTTTCCACATTGGATATTTTTTTCCCTGCTTTGTCAAAGATTAGTTGGCCATATAGTTGAGGGTCCATCTCTGGGTCCTCTATTCTGTTCCATTCATCTGTGTGTCTGTATTTGTGCCAGTACCATCCTGCCTTGATGATTACAGCTTTGTAACATAGCTTAAAGACCAGAATCGTGATACCCTCAGCTCTGCTTTTCTTTTTCAGAATTGCTTTGTTAGGTCAGAGTCTTTTGTGGTTCCATACAAATTTTAGGACTGTTTGGTCTAGCTCTGTGAAAAATAATGTTGGTGCTTTTTTTTTTTAATTTTTTTTAAATTTTTATTTATTTATGATAGTCACAGAGAGAGAGAGAGGCAGAGACACAGGCAGAGGGAGAAGCAGGCTCCATGCACCGGGAGCCTGACGTGGGATTCGATCCCGGGTCTCCAGGATCCCGCCCTGGGCCAAAGGCAGGCGCTAAACCACTGCGCCACCCAGGGATCCCAATGTTGGTGTTTTGATAGGGATTGCATTAAATGTGTAGATTGCTTTGGGTAGTATACACATCTTAACAGTGTTTGTTCTGGGGCACCTGGGTGGCTCAGTAGTTGAGCATCTGCCTTCAGCCCAGGGCGTGATCCTGGAGTTCCAGGATTGAGTCCCACGTCAGGCTCCCTGCATGGAGCCTGCTTCTCCCTCTGCCTGTGTCTCTGCCTCTCTCTCTTTCTCTCTGTCTCTCATGAATAAATAAATAAAATCTTAAAAAAAACAAACAAACCAGTGTTTGTTCTTCCAATTCATGAGCATGGAATATCTTTCTATTTTTTGTGTCCTTTTCAATTTCTTTTTTTTTTAAATTTATTTTTATTTTTATTTTTATTTATTTTTTATTGGTGTTCAATTTACTAACATACAGAATAACCCCCAGTGCCCGTCACCCATTCACTCCCACCCCCCGCCCTCCTCCCCTTCTACCACTCCTAGTTCGTTTCCCAGAGTTAGCAGTCTTTACGTTCTGTCTCCCTTTCTGATATTTCAAAAGTGTTCTATAGTTTTCAGAGTACAGATCTCTTACCTCTTTAGTTAGGTTTATTCCTAGGTGTCTTATTGTTTTTGGTGCAATTATAAATGGGATCAGTTCCTTGATTTCCTTTTCTGCTACTTCATTATTGGTGTATGGAAATGCAACATATTTCTGTAGATAGATTTTATATCGTGCAACTTTGCTGAATTCATGTATTAGTTCTAGCAATTATTTTATGGAGTCTTTTGGGTTTTCTACATAAAGTATCATGTCATCTGCAAATAGTGAAAGTTTGACTTCTTCCTTGCTGATTTGGATCCCTCTATTTCTTTTTGTTATCTGACTGCTGAGGTGAATAGTACCTCTGTTAAAAAGTAATGGTGAGAGTGAACATCCTGTCTTGTTCCTGAACATAGAGGAAAAGCTCTGTTTTTCCTCATTGAGAATGATAGTAGCTGTGGGTCTTTCATATATGGCCTTTATGATGTTGGGGTATGTTCCATCTATAACTATTTTCTTGAGGATTTTTATCAAGAATGGATGCTACCTTTTGTCAAGTACTTTCTCTGCATCTATTGAGAGGATCATATAGTTCTTATCCTTTCTTTCATTAATGTGGTGTATCACATTGACTGATTTGCAAGTATTGAACCATGCCTGAAACCAAGGAATAAATTCCACTTGATCGTGGTGAATAAATCTTTTAATGTGCTGTAGGCTTTCATTTGCTGGCATCTTGTTGAGAATTTTTGCAACCATGTTCATCAGAGATTTTGGCCTGTAATTCTCCTTTTAATTATTTTTAAAATTCTTTAAAAGATTTTATTTACGTATTCTTAAGAGAGAGAGAGACAGAGACAGAGAGACAGAGAGGGGCAGAGACACAGGCAGAGGGAGAAGCAGGCTCCATACAGGGAGCCCGACGCAGAACTCGATCCCAGGATCCTGGGATCACGCCCTGAGCCAAAGGCAGACGCTCAACCACTGAGCCACCCAGATGCCCCTGTAATTCTTTTTAGTAGGATCTTTGTCTGATTTTGGAACAATGTAATGCTAGTCTCATACAATGAGTTTGGAAGTTTTCCTTCCATTTTTATGTTTTAGAACAGTTTGAGAAGAATAAATATTAACTTTTCTTTAAATGTCTGGTAGAGTTCTCCTGGGAAGCCATCTGGCCCTGGTTTTTTGTTTGTGAGATTTTTTATTACTGATTCAATTTCTTTGCTGGCTATGGGTTTGTTTAACTTTTCTATTTCTTCCTGTTTCAGTTTTAGTAGTTTGTATATTTCTAGGAATTTGTCCATTTCTTCCAGATTGCCCATTTGTTGGCATATAATTTTTCATCATATTCTCTTTGTTTGTATTTCTGCGTTGTTGGTTGTGATCTTTCCTCTTTCATTTGTGATTTTATTTATTTGGGTCCTTTCTCTTTTCTTTTTGACAAGTCTGCCCAGGAGTTTATCAATTTTATCAATTCTTTCAAACAACTGGCTCTTAGTTTTGTTGATCTGTTCTGTTGTTTTTTGTTTGTTTCTATATTGTTTATTTCTGCTCTAATCTTTATTATTTACCTTCTTCTGTTGGCTTTAGGCTTTACTGCTGTCCCTCTTCTAGCTCTTTTACATTTAAGGTAGGCTGCGTATTTGAGACTTTTCTTGCTTCTTGAGGTAGGCCTGTATTGCTATGTGCTTCCCTCTTAGGACTGCCTCTGTTGCCTCCCAAAGGTTCTGGACTGTCATGTTTTCATTTTCATTTGCTTCCATGTATTTTTCTTTTTTTAAGATTTTATTTATTTATTAGAGATACAGAGAGAGAGAGAGAGGCAGAGACACAGGCAGAGGGAGGCTGCTCCCTCCACGCAGGGAGCCCGACGTGGGACTCGATACCGGGTCTCCAGGATCCCGCCCTGGACCAAAGGTGGCGCTAAACTGCTGAGCCACCCGGGCTGCCCGCTTCCATGTATTTTTTTTTTTTTTGATTTCTTCTTTGGGCAGCCCTGGTGGCTCAGCGGTTTAGCGCCGCCTTCGGTCCAGAACCTGATCCTGGGGACCAGGGATTGAGTCCCACGTTGGGCTTCCGGCCTGGAGCCTGCTTCTCCCTCTGCCTGTGTCTCTGCCTCTCTCTCTCTCTCTGTCTGTCATGAATAAATAAATTAAATCTTTAAAAAGAATAAAATTTCTTCTTTGATTTCCTGGTTAACACATTCATTCTTTAGTAGGATGTTCTTTAACCTCCAAGTATTTGTGGTGTTTCCAGTTTTTTTTGTTGTTGTTGTGGTTGGTTTACTTCAAGTTTCATTGTGTTGTAGTCTGGAAATATGCATGGTATGATCTCAATCTTTTTGTACTTGTTGAGGGCTGATTTGTGACCCAGTAAGTGATCTATTCTGGAGAATGTTCTATGTGCACCTAAAAAGAATGTGTATTCTGCTGCTTTAGAATGAAATGTTCTGACTGTATTGATTAAGCCTATCTGGTCCAGTGGGTCATTCAAAGCCATTGTTTCTTTATTGATTTTCTGCTAAGATGATTTGTCCATTGCTGTAAGGATGGGGTGTTAAGGTCCCCTACTATTCTTGTATAATTTTCAGTGAGTTTCTTTCTTTGTTATTAATTGATTTATATGTTTGGGTGCTCCCACGAGGAGGCATAAATACAATCGTTAGGTCTTTTTCATGAATATAGCCCTTAATTATGACAGAATGCCCTTCTTCATCTCTTGTTACAGTCTTTGGTTTAAAATCTAGTTAGTCTGATATAAGTATACCTACTCCAGCTTTCTTTTCATGTCCATGAGCATGATAAATGGTTCTCCATCCCCTCACTTTCAATCTTCAGATATCTTTAGGTTTAAACTGAGTCCCTTGTAGGCTGCATACAGACGGGGTTTGTTTTCTTTATCCATTCTGATACCCCATGTCTTTTGGTTGGAACATTTAGTCCATTTACATTCAGAAAGATTATTGATATATATGAATTTAGTGCCATTGTGTTACCTGTAAAGTTGGTGTTTCTGGTGATGTTCTCTGTCCCTGTCTAGTTTTTGTTGCTGTTGGTCCTTTGTTCCCCCTCAAAGAGTCCCTTTAACATTTTTTGCAGGGCTGGTTTAGTGGTCACCAACTCCTTTAGTTCTTGTTTGTCTGGGAAGCTCCTTTTTCTCTCTCCTTCTTTTCTGAATGACAACCTTGTTGGATAAAATATTCCTGGCTGCATATTTTTCCTGTTTAGCATGTTGAATATGTCATGGCATTTTCTTCTGGCCTGCCAAGTTTCTGTGGACAGATCTGCTGTGAATCTTATTTGTCTTACTTTATAAGTCAGAGCTTTCCCCCCCGCCCCCTTGCTGCTTTCAGGATTCTTTCCTCATGTGTGTATTTTGTAAGTTTGACTATGATACCTGGCTATTCTTGAATTTGATGGGAGTTCTCTGTGCCTCCTGGGTTTTGATGTCTTTTTTCTTCCCCAGATCAGGGAAGTTTACAGCTATAGCTTGCTCAAATAAATCTTCTGTCCCCTTTTCCCTCTGTTCTTCTTCTGTAACCACAATGGTATGAATGTTATTATGCCTTAAGTCATTGCTGAGTCCAATAAGTCCAATGCTGTTCTTTCTCTCTTCAGCTTCATTATTTTTATTTATTTATTTTTATTCATAGAGACACAGAGAGAGAGAGAGAGAGAGAGAGAGAGAGAGAGAGAGAGGAAGAGACACAGGCAGAGGGAGAAGCAGGCCCCATGCAGGGAGTCCGATCCCAGGTCTCCAGGATCATACCCCGGGCTGAAGGTGGTGCTAAACTGCTGAGCTTATATTTGTTTTGATTAAACTCCTGACTGTGACTTCTTCCTGTTCTTTCTTTTGGGGTGAATTCCTCCATCTTGTCATTTGCCTAGGTCACTGTTTGTGTGTGTGTGTGTGTGTGTGTGTGTGTTAGCAAAGCCTGTTATATTCCTGCTCCTGAGAGTAATGGCTATATTAAAAAGTCCTATGCTGTCCAGGGCCTGGTGCTTCAGGAAGTGTTTCAGAATGTACCCTCTGCTGCTATGTTTTGGCTGCTCCTTCCTCAGGTCAGTGCTCTGCAGTTTCTCCTTGCCTGCAGTGGGGGCTATTTGGACCTTGTCCACTGTATGTCAAATTTTAACGAAGTGTGTTTGATCTGCTTGTTAAAAGATGCTAGATCCTGGGACACCTGGGTGGCTCAGCTGTTTAGCAACTGCCTTCAGCTCAGGGCCTGATCCTGGAGTCCCAGGATCGAGTTCCACGTCAGGCTCCCTGTGTGGAGCCTGCTTCTCCCTCTGCCTATGTCTCTGCCTCTCTCTCTGTCTCTCATGAATAAATAAATAAAATCTTTAAAAAAAATAAAAGATGCTAGATCTTAGTTCCCTTAGAGCTGAAGCTTTGCAGGGCTCTATGATCAGACTTGGTGCGTGTGAGACAAATGTGTGGTTGTCTGGGGGAGGGGCCTGCTGTACTGGTTTTCAGGTGGACTTGCCCTAGTAAAGATGCACTTTCAGGGGATGGGGGTTGGGGCTTGGTCTAAGGGGCTCCAGCCTCCACTAGAGGGGTTGTGTTGCTCCCTGAAGTCAGTCAGTGCGGATGGGTGGTGTTGGTTGGCAATGGCATTGCCCTGCTCTCTCATCCTTGGAGCAGGGAGTTTGCACCCACCACTCTTCAGAAAGCCTTCACAGAAGAGCAAACAATCTTCCATCTTGTCTCCCCAGCTTCCTCAGATCCCTGCCTTCACCCTGTTTGTGTCCAAGCTGTCTGCCTGCCAGTGGCACAGTACTCCTGTGTTTTATCTCAGGCACATGGCTGGGTTTCAAAATTCCAAATTTTAGGGATCTGCATGGTGCTGATCCCGTGGGGGAGGGTCTTGCCTCGCTGTGGCTGGTGCTGGTTTGTCCCAGAAAAGCACATGTGTGCGACCACGCAGTGGTTCAGAGTTTATGGTAAACCGCAGCAAAAAGCTGGCAGTAGGGTTTGCTGCCCCTGGCAGGTGTCTCTCTGTTCCTATGTTAATAAACAGGCAGCACATCGCCTCCCACCACACTCTGTGTCCCAGAGAGGCTGTGCCATATCTCCCAAATGCTCTCAAAGCAGGGGAACTGTTTGTCTGCATGTGACCCGGAGGATCTTTGGACTCCGCTGTCTGCTCCCGGGCCTCTGCCCTCCTTCCCCACAGGAGTACCATTAAGCCCGCCAGGCACGACTCTGGCGATGGTGCGGACTTCTGAGACTTCAGACTTTGAGCTCCACTGCTTATAAACACTTGTAGTAGTCAGCCCTGCTCCCTTTCCCAGTCAATGGTTTTGGGGAAGAGTTTTTTCTTGTGCAATCCCTTGTGTCATTTTCAATCTGTTCCTCTGTCTCTCTGACTCTCTCTGTCTTTATCTCTCTCTCTCTCCTCTCTCCATGGTCAGCGTTCCCTCCTCTCCACAGCACCTACAATTCTTTTCTCCCCTAAATCAGTACCTAGCTGCCACAATGTGGCCGTTTTTCTATCTCTAGATGTGCAGTTTGTTCTCTCAGTCCTCAGATTGATGTCTTGGGTGTTCACAATGATTTGGTATTT
This sequence comes from Canis aureus, assembly GCF_053574225.1. Lineage (NCBI taxonomy): Eukaryota > Metazoa > Chordata > Mammalia > Carnivora > Canidae > Canis > Canis aureus. Next base: position 36,082,278 of record NC_135618.1, read on the forward strand.
ACCTACCTGTGTTTGAGGGATGAGACAAGCATAGGGTCCCCCTATTCCTCTGCCATCTTAACTTTTCCTTCCAGAATAGTGTTTTTAAATCTATAAAATAAAATATGTAAGATTACAAAGGAAATCAATTATATTAAAATACACTTATTAAACATATTTTTTTAAAGATCTTATTTATTTATTCATAAGAGACAGAGACAGAGGCAGAGACACAGGCAGAGGGAGAAGCAGGCTCCCTGCAGGGAACCCAACGTGGGACTCGATCCCGGGACTCCAGGATCATGCCCTGGGCCAAAGGCAGACGCTCAACCACTGAGCCACCCAGGCGTCCCTTATTAAACATATTTATCTATCTATCTATCTATCTATCTATCTATCTATCTATCTTATTTATTTATTTTAAATAAATTTTTATTTATTTATGATAGTCACAGAGAGAGAGAGAGAAAGAGGCAGAGACACAGGCAGAGGGAGAAGCAGGCTCCATGCACCGGGAGCCCAACGTGGGATTCGATCCCGGGTCTCCAGGATCACGCCCTGGGCCAAAGGCAGGCGCCAAACCGCTGCGCCACCCAGGGATCCCTTTATTAAACATATTTAAAACACATTTGTGACATGGTGATATATGTGCTTCTTTTCTTTTAAAAGGATTTTATTGATTCATTTGAGAGTGTAAGAGTACAAGCAAGGGGAATGGCAGGCAGGGGAGAGGGAGAAACAGGCTACCCGCTAAGCAAGGAGCTAGATTTGGGGCTTGATCTTAGGACCCTGGATCACGACCTGAGCTGAAGACAGATGCATAACTGACTGAGCCACCCAGGCATCCCAATGTGTGCTTCTTCTTTTTTTTTTCTTCTTTTTTTAAAGACTTTATTTATTCATCAGAGACACATAGAAAGAGGTAGAGACAGGCAGGGGGAGAGGCAGGCTCCCCATAGGGAGCCCGATACAGGACTCGATCCCGGGACCCCAGTATCACGTCCTGAGCCGAAGGCAGACACTCAACCACTGAGCCACCAGGGTGCCCCTGTGCTTCTTCATTAACACCTCAAGTAGTAGAGTCTGCCAGTGGGTCCGATAACTCCCATGACTTCAATATAGTGATTGCAGAAATCTTTTGAGCTGTTTGCAATAACAGTGATAGGATATGAAAACATCTGAAACTTCTGTTGGTGACAAGGACCTAGATATTACTGATACCTTTGTGTTTGTGGCTTACGGTTAGAATTGTAGAAAATGTTTAAATTTGGTTAGACCTTAGTGAGGATGAAGACACAAGACTTTTCTCTAATCAAGTTCATGGGTCCTTCGAATTCTATTCATGAACTCCTTGGGAGGCTGTGACCCCAGGTTCAGAATCCCTGGTCCCAGTGCTTTGGTTTCCATTGTTTGTTGTTTTCTTTCTTCATATAATTTTTTTAAAGTTTTTATTTATTTATTTATTTATTTATTTATTTATTTATTTATTTATTTATTTACTTACTTACTTAGAGAGCATGAGTAGACTCTGCCCCACTCAGGGCTTGATCCCATGACCCTGAAATCATAGCCTAAGCCAAAGTCAAGAGTCAGATGTCCAACCGACCGAGCACTCAGGCGCCCCTCTTCATATCATTCTTAAATGAGCCAGAGTCAACTCTCACTTAATTATTGGCAAGGAACTAATGGTAGTGATCACATTCTGTCCCACTCAGGTAGGGGCAGTGAGGGCAGTCCCTGGACATGCACTGCTTTGTAGCTTGTAGACAGGGACCTCATGGCTGGAGGGGAACGCCAACACCCTCAGAGTTAAATTTATTCTGTGGATGAAGGTAAACCATCTCAGGGAAAGAAGCCCAGTCAGCATCAATCTGGGTCCAGAGAGTGGCCCTTGCTTGCCACCTGCACACGTGTTCACACACACACACAGGCACACATACACAGAGCTGTGCAGTCTGCAAAATGGTGACATTGGTTTCAATTACAGTGGGAAGTAAGGCCAGGTCCCAGTCATGAGGCATGTGGCACGGAGCCCTCTCATACAATCACTGGGCAGCGGGCTGCCCCCATCCACCTGCCTCACCCCCTCTGGCTCCGCACATCTTACCAGCTTTCTTGTCCTTGGGGGACGCAAGTTCATTGTTAGTCCTTGTCATTGTGTTTTTCTTCTCACCACTCACTTTTCCTTCGTCTGCTGGGTTCCTGCCCATGTAGTTCAGGGTCCCTTCGCCTCCCGCTCTCTCTTCTGTGCTACATCTGTCAGCCCAAAGTAACCGTGATCTGGCTAACGTGTGCTAAGGATACTGTCGAAATCCTCGTGTACGCAGGAGCAGGAGAGCTCCAAGATCCAGAGAGAAATTAGACCCAGTAACCACAAGCTCCTGGGCCTGACATGTGGGAGGCACGCAGTGAATGCTTGCTTAATTGAGTTCTCAGGTAAAGAACCCCAAAAGCTCCCCCAAACCTCTTCTGGGATCTCCACCAAAGTCACCAGATATCCCTTACCTTCCTCCAGTTAAGCTGGCTTTTCCTCAAGGGCCGGCGTTCAAGGTGAATGAAACGCTTTCAATCAATGTTATTGGCTTTATTTGTGACAGTATTTCAGGCTACCATTCTTCACCAGTCGTGTGGGATAATTAGTTTTGTGTTGAGGGAGGGGGTGAGAGTGGGAAGCCGGGGAGGTGGCATCTGTGCGGGACCCCCAGAGCCCACAGGGCCGCCGCAGGAGCTACTCCAGCACCCAGCACGGTCCTGCTTTCTTCCTCCAGGGAAGCATCTGACAGGCCGGTGGTCTCTTGGGTCTCTGGTGCCACAGTGCACAGGCGGGCTGCACAGGTTCATTATTTTGGTTCTCACCTCATAGGAGAGTTTTATATTAAGGCAGATAGGTCCATCTTTTTCTGGCGATAAAAATTACTATTAGGTAGTGAACGCTGCTCTGTACCAGGCATGAAGATAAGCTTGTCACACCCATCATCTCATTTAACTCTCTCCCTGCCGCCAGAGAGATCCTTTCAAAGTGTAAATTACATCCTGTCCCTTCCCTGCCCAAACCGTCCAAGAACTCTGGCACACTTGCAGTCAGGTCCCTACCGTGTCCTGCAAGGCTGGTGGGGCATGGTCCCTGGCTCCTGCTCCAACTGTATCCACTTCATTCCCCTGCTCACCACCCTCCTTGCTGGTCCTGGAACTGGCCAAGGAGGCCCTGCCACAGGGCCTTTGCACTGGTTCTTCCTGCCCAGGCCCTGTCTGGATCACTCCTTCACTTTATTTGGTCTTCTCTAGTGTCCTCAGAGAGACACTCACCCCATCCAAAATACCACCTGTTGTTAACTTCTGCTGTCTTCTGCTCCTGATGGAACTCAGCACACCTAGCCATTTTATTATAAACCTATTTGTTTGGGTGTCTATTACCTATCTCCTTACCAGACGAAAAACCACACAAGAGCAGAAACCCTGTTTTGTTCACTGCTTTATTCCCAGCACCAAGAGCAGTGCCTTCGATGGAGTAGTCATAAATAAATATATAGTCAATGAAAAAATAAATAGATGAATATTCACAAAACTCCATGGTGTAAGTGGTACTATCACTCCCATGTTGTAGGTGAGGAAGCTGAGGTTTAGAGAGACTGACAATATTCTTGGGGTCATAAAACTAATGAACCACTTGGGATCAGAAGTCAAGATGTCAACCTCTGGGGTTAGCTCTCTCTGGACTCACAATCGCCTACCAGTGTTTCTATGTGGAAACTCTATTTCCCTGAGACACTCCAAGAAAAAAGTTTTTGATGGATAATTCAGTTTGGGAAACACTAGGAATTGCATTTCCAGCTTGGTAGCCAAGGAAAGGCTCTGAAAAGTCCTGCAGTAAAAAACCTGATTGAACTTGCATAACGAGTTTCCCAAAGTGTTGACTATAGACATCTTTTATGTATTCACTGGTGTGTGTCACATCTATTACCATACTGCAAAGCATACATTACAAATAATAGCTTTCATCCTTGTGGAGAGAAGCCAACTGTCTGGTACAGGATTCCGGGAGCTCTGTCTGGATTGGCCGGCATGGGAATTCTGGGACTGGGGGCTTCCTCTCCCAGCAGGAGGGGCCATGCCTGAAGTCAACTTCCTACCAGACTGGTACCTGAACCCACTCTCATGCTGACCCCAAACCCAGCGGGGAGGCTCCTGGCTCTCTTTGGCTACACCCTGGCCTGAGCGTGCTCTGCAGAGCCCTGTGCACTGGTTCACCTTTTGCCCTTTGGTTCCTGTACCAAGCGGCACTTGGTATTTCCCCTGAGCCCCTTGTAGAGCAATTCCTCATGTGTGTGTCTCAGAGACATAAACCTCTCGTCAGCCTGGCCTTATTTTCTCACTGTCTCATACCCCCCTATTGGAATTTTAACCTTTTAGAGGAGCTGCGACACTGCCTCACCCATCTGTGTCCTGTCGGCCACCAACTCGGTGCTGAACAAATGGTAAATGCTCAGATAATTCTTGTTGGTTTGACTGCCAGGGGACTGATGATCCTGTATGCTGCATGGTTTGGAGCAGAAAAAGATAAATGGTGATGTTGTAAATCCCTTAATTCATTGCCAGAGCTGCCCCCACCGCCCACCCCAAGCAGAAGAGAAGGATACCCCCCATCCCCCCCAGAGGCACAGAAGACCATGGAATGAAATGTATATAACCGACCGCATCTCTGCACTCCCTGGACACTTAGAGCCACTGTCAACGCCCCCGATGTGTTTGTTCATCTTTATTAGTTTTGATGGTGATTTGATGTCATCAGGGATTCAGGTCTCATGTTCATCCCTGAGATCATCTGAATAGCACTGGTGACGGGAACGGAAGAACAGAGACAGGCACCCACAGGCAGCCTGGATCCGACTGCATAAACCTGGGAGGCGGGAGGGGGCCGGACAGCCTGGCCTGCCCAGGGCGCACGGGGCTGAGCAGGAGCAAGCGAGAGGCAGTGGCGCCGCCAGCGTTGCGCCTTCACCCCAAGTGACCATGAGAGGTGCCATGCGAGTTTCAATCCTGTTCCTCCTAGTGACTGTGTCGGACTGTGCCGTGATCACGGGGGTAAGGCGTCCACCTTCCTCTATGCCCTGGGTTTTGGGAGGATGTGGGGGTCTGCATGGGATGGGAGGCTGCAACCACGCGGGGGCAAACCGGAAAAAGCCTGGGGTGTCCGTGGTCAGCCAGCATTGAGAGGGCCGTTCCATACGACTTGCAGATTAGTTCGACCTCACCGCACTAGATGGGATCTAGTGTAAATCAAATCTTATTTCCAATTGCATTAGGAGAACATCAAACATTTTGAAGTTTAGACCTTTGGTAACACGAAGATTGCCCATTGTGTAATAAGGAATTCCTTTATAAAGTTGATTAGCACCTGGTGATTTATCTTTTGTGTAAATTTTGGTTTTCATTTATACAATCTGGTCCACATGTCAAGTGTAATTTACACAGCATGTTGACTTAATTAAAGGCAGTGATCTTAGTAGCTTTAATTGGGGACGTTTAACCTCTGCTTTTTCTACTCTTAAGAGATTGTCTTGAAATTCTTTCCTTCCTTTATTATTTACGTATTTTAATTGTGCCCGGTTCTGATAAGAGCATTTGGCTGGGTGTACCCAAAAGCAAGCATCAGGTCGCGAGTAGAAATCTCCTCTCCTGGGGGGGGGGGGCTTCCCCCGCAGGGGCGCTCTGCTGCCGGTCAGATGCGCAACGTTCGGGCTGTGGGCGCCCCGGGACCACCCCCAAATGTGATATGGTGGTGGGACCATTCTTACTAAAACAGAGAGTAATACCTGAGAGCTTTCCAGATAAAAGCTGCCAGAGAGAAAGAGAGGGAGAGGGAGAGGGAGAGAGAGAAATTTATTATTTTTCCAGCATCCTTCAACTTTTTACATAGAGAATGGAAATGTAGAAAAATGCCGAACGATTCCTGGAATCCCATTAGTTTTCATGTTCACAGAAAGGAAAACTTCTTTCATCTCCTTTTTAAAGGAAAAAGACTGAGTTTCAAAGATGAACAAATTATTAAAGGCAAGTCAATGCTTTTGAGACCCAGAGCATGAATAACATTGTCAGGGCAAAATTATACCTGATGAATCAGCCTCTGGATCCTCCTAGGGTGTAGTCTGATGATCGGTGAGGCAAACAAAGGAGAGAAGCCACCAAGAGGGATGGGAGCTGTGGGCTGACCTTGATGCCAGGTGACCTCACTGTGCCAGCTCCAACATCTGGCCAAAGGGTGGTGGTAAAATCTTTCTAGTAAACCCTTCAAGAGGACACTTTGAAACGCACAGTGAGAGAGAGAACTAGTGTAGGAGGAAATGCATGACAGACATGGCAAGGAGAGGGGAGACCCAGTGCTGGGGGGCAGGACCTCCCTCCACTCTTCATGCCCGGCTGCCGCCCCGAGGCCGACTCCCAGGAAGAGGCTGGGCGGCATGGGCATGCGCCCCTGCTCCCCGGACCGTGACCATCCTGGATTCAGGGGACAATGACGCCCCACTTCGGTCAGGTAGGTCTGCTTGGCCCTAGCCCTGGGCTTGCAGGGGCTGCGTGGTATGGGAGATGTGCCCTTGCTGGGCTGGAGCCCTGCATGGCCGGGCGAATGTCACCCGCGTGTCCCCGAGGGGCAAGCAGGCCCGACGCCCCCACCCGCCCTCCCCGGGGCTGAGCAAATTGGCAGCTTCCAGTTCCTGCCAGGGCCCACCTAGGGAGCCAGAGGGTGCTCTGGGGCCTTCTGTTGGACATAAAGACGGAAACCAAACCCCACTGCGAATCTCAGCTCAGGAAAGCTACCATACTTCTCTGGAGGTGCAAAGGTTGTGCTTCTCCCGCGTGGCCCCACCTGAGCCTGGAGCTGTTCAGAGGCCTATTTCCCCCAGTTCAGGCTTTTGTTTAAAGCAGGCTTGTGTGGGCTTCTCTACAAATGGCAACTTCCAGAAACCAGGCACGGCTGCTCCGCTCCTGTTCTGGAGCCCAACCCAGAGGGGCCCATCCCTATCTGGGGATGAAGGAGGTCAGCAGAGAAGCATGGGGGGGACCCCTGTCCTCTGGGGTGCTAGTGCCTCAGGTGAGGCTGGGCTTCTGGTGAGGGCCCAGGTGGGGCCGCCATGGGGAGCAGAGGCACCAACCAGGGTGTGGGATCAAGGTTGGAGAGTTTGGTCAAAGGACTGACCACCCAGGGGCCTGGACCATCATCGCTCTTTGCACCTCTAGGAATTCAATTCAATGTTGCCAGCGTCCTCTGAGCATTTACTTCTAGGCTGGTCAGAAGCGGAGTGTTGCTTCCCTACTGGGTGGCTGCAGGGGGGCTTGGAGGGGTCCTCAGATGCAGATCTGATCCCCCACTGAGCCCTGAGTGGAGCAGGAGCAAGAATGTGCTGCTTGGGTGTGAGGCTGAGGTGAGGGGAGCTGCCCTCAGCCCCTCCCTGCCACGAGGGTTTTAGATGTACCTCTCCCTTCTGGTGTCCCTTGGGTGGCACTAACAGCACCCCTTTGTCTCCCCTCGCAGGCCTGTGAGCGGGATGTCCAGTGCGGGACAGGCACCTGCTGTGCAGTCAGCCTGTGGCTGCGTGGGCTTCGGATGTGCACCCCGCTGGGGCGGGAAGGAGAGGAGTGTCACCCCGGCAGCCACAAGGTACCGCACAGACCTGCTCCAGGCACGGAGCCAGAGACAGCTGGGGCCCGACCCCGATTTTCTGACTCTGACTCTAGTACCATCTCAGGACTGTTGGGCATCCTTGCTTTTTGGAGGAGCCCAGGGTGGAGTTGGGGGTACTAATGACACAGCCTTTTAGACTCAGGGGTTACGCCAGCTGCTCATTCGCAGATGCTCTTGGGCAATTGGGGCGACTGCTGTGGGCCTCAGTTGCCTCAAGTATACGAAGGGCATGAGACAGAGCACCCCTAAAATCTCTTTCAGATCTGATAAATTCAGATTCTCAAGGGGTCCTGAGTGCCCTCTGCCCCCAGGAACCTTCCCTCCAGAGCATGAAGTAAGACTCATGGAATGGCCTCCCATCCAAGGTCTGGTTAGGGTATGGCAAGCCCCGCTCCCAGGGCACAAGCTCTAAGGAGGCCCTCCTCCTCTTTGGGGCCTACGCACCTAGCTTCCCAGGGGGCGCCGAAGGGCTCTGAGGCCTTTGCTTCTGAACGGCCAGGTACAGGAGCAACTGCAGCCCTGCCGGGACCGGGCGTGCCAGCCACCTCCCCTGGGCTCCCCGTGGTTCAGGGGTCCCTTATGTCCTTGGGGGAGCATGCCTGCACCCAGGAGCCCCGGGTTCTTCTGGGCTTGAGGCATCCTCCTGTGGTCACCCTCCCAGTCCTGACTGCTTGTGGGGAGGGGACAGCACAGGGCAGTCCCTGCTGCCTCGGGGTGTGTGAGGTGGTTCGGCTGTAGATCTATATTCCCGAAGGCACACCGGTGGCAATAACAGCTGATGCTGATGCTTCCCACGGGCCACCTTCCAGGCTAAGTCCTTTGGCAATTAGTAGTTTAAACCTCTTTCCAACTATATGTGGTAGGTGCCATTATTGACTCATTTTGCGGATAATAAACTTGAGATATAGACACTAAAGACCTTGCCAGGGCAGCCCGGGGGGCTCAGCGGTTTAGCGCCACCTTCAGCCCAGGGTGGGATCCTGGAGTCCCGGGATCGAGTCCCGCATCAGGCTCCCTGTGTGGAGCCTGCTTCTCCCTCTGCCTGTGTCTCTGCCCCTCTCTCTGCGTGTCTCTCATGAGTAGATAAATAAAATCTTAAAAAAAAAAAAAAAAGAACTTGCCAGTTGTCACACAGCTGGCAACTGTCAGACCCTGGATTTGAACCCGGGGGTCTGGCACTACCTGTGATCATGGCCATCCCTGTCACCCTCCCTGAGGAGATAGCAATGGTCTAGTCTCAGGGTGAGAGTCACAGAGCAGAGACGGCAGCGGCATCTGCATCACCCACCAGCGCTGAGTACGTCGTAGCGGAGCTATGAGGGGGATCCAGTCAACAAGTGTACGTGTGTACGTGCGTTGGGTCGGCGAGGCGCTGCGCCTGGCTGGGCAGCGTGGGGGCTTGAGGAGTTTTAAGGTTGGTGTGGATAGCACAGCGTCGTGGCTGATTACGCCCTCGAGAGCCAGATTGCCAGGGTTCCAATCCCAGCTCTGGAACAAATGTGAGCTTGGTATGTCTCTCAGCCATTCTGTGCCTCAGTTTCCCCCTCTATGATAACTGTTACTGTCGTGCTGGTTGGAGGGGCTGGGCTGGCCAGAGGCTCCTGCCCGGAGGCCCACCTGCCTTACGATGAAGGTGTCACCCTCTTCTCCTCTTTCCCCAGGTCCCCTTCTTCAGAAAGCGCCAGCACCACACCTGCCCCTGCCTGCCTAACCTGCTGTGCGCCAGGTGCCTGGACGGCAGGTACCGCTGCTCCGCAGACTTGAAGAACATCAACATTTAGGAGCCTGTCTGCAGTCGGGACACTCTGGGCCTCTGCGGGAGCCTGGCCTGGGGTGGCCTCTTAGGGATTTTCATCTCTGCCACATGGCCCGGCTCCCTTTCCTCCAGTGCCCTGACCCCGCTCCCCAAACTGCCTTGCTTCCTAGCACGCGCACACATGCATGGGCGCGCGCACACACACACACACACACAACACGTGCATGCAGACCCAAAGCACATGGTCGGCCAGGCTGGCCTGGGGGTCCCAGCTTCGGGCTGTGGTCCCAGAGGTGCCAGGCCGGTTGTCTCCCGGGTCTGGCTGCCTGAGGAGCTGGGTAACGGGAAGGGTAGGCCTTTCCCTTAGCCCCTGCCTCACCCCTGTCGGCCCCCCTGGGGGTCTGGGTCCGCTGTCCCTGACCCTTCCTGCATGCGCTCTGCCTGAGGCCACGCTCCCCAGCACAGCGCCTTGGCTGCGTGGCTTCGAGGGACAGGTCCTGGGTGAGCCTCAGTGAGGCCTGTGAGGTCCGATCTGGGAGTTCTTCGTCTTCCTTTGACTGACTAACTCCTCAGTTTCAGGCCTTGGGCCCAAGGTCAGCCCTTCCCGGGGGGGCGGGGGTGCAGTAGACAGTGGCCTCATGGCAGGTGCGGGGAGCCCACCCACTAGGCCGCTGGCATCACCTCCAAGGCCCCTCCGGGCCACACTTTCCCGGTTAACCAGTGAGGCCAGGTCCCACTGCTTCCCTCTCCCATGCAAGTGGGGGCAGCGTAATCTAATCAGCCATTGACATTTTAGGAGGCAGTGAGGGAGTGACCTCAAACAGCTCCTTTCAGAGGATTGTCCCCAGGAGCATGTCTGTGACCTTTAGGATGAGGGGCTTCTGCTCAGCTGGGAAAGGGCGGGAGGTGGGAGGGGAGGGCAGGCAGGGACATTGATTTTGGACTCGGGGAGGCCGCTACCACCCAGGGACCAGGCTGCACAGGCCCCACGCCAGAGGAGGCAACTTTTCTAGACAGCAAAGGCTTCCTGAAGTGCCAAGCCATCTGTCTGGGAGCTGTCACCGGCCTCCACTGTCATCTATAGCAACAGTCCCACTCAGCTCCCCCAGTTGGACCCTGCCCTAGACTCACCCAGGACAGCGCGGTGACGCCAGAAGCTGCGCATGCTGACCTGCCAGCTGCAGAATAAAAGCATGACTGAGGGGCGAGTGGCCGTGGTGTTCCTGCTATGCCAGTGTGGGGACTCAGGGGCTGGGCCGGGGCGGGCAGCACGGGGCCTTTTGGGGTGGGGGTGAGGGGAGCGATGCTGTTGGTGCAATTTTTTTTTAGAAAGTGGATTCAGGCTCCCTGAATGAAGGGTGACAGGCTTTGGGCTGGGAGGGTGCTGCTCAGGTGTGCCGCTCAGACACGCTGGTGGGTTGGAGACAGGAAGGGAGCCGTGAGCGGGCGGCTGAGTGGAGACCCCACCGGTGAGATCTAGATGAGTTGCAACTCCCATTTCTGCAATTTAACCCCTTTTGCTTAGTGTCCAGGACTTGATGCCACTAGATCACCATGTGTGGGGTGAGGAAGTCTGCATCAGGATGGCCCTGAGCCTGTGTCTGAACCCAGGAGCTGGGAGCACCCCCCCAAGTGCCAGCTACTGTCCCCACGGCCCCTCCTCACCTCAATTCCTAGCCTAGAAAAATGCAAAACATAAGATGAAAGTACATTGTATCCTATGTTTCTCAGAAGCGTCCTAACACATTGTGGTTAATAGGCCCTGGGGCTCCTGCCCTCCCTCACCTGCCTCCATCTGCCAGAGCCTTGCTTAGGGCACTGTGGGACCCACTCAGGCCCCGCCTGGGCCTCACTCAGGGCTCCTTCTCTTTGCGGCTCCTTTGACCGACATCATTGCCTGTTCTGCTGACTCTCGCCCCTTCTTGCAGCTGGTGAACCTCCTGCCCACCCTGCAAGCTCAGGTACTGGACCTGGAGCTACCGTGCACGTCCAGGGTTCCAGGCTGCACACCCTTGTCCTTTGGGTGTCCAGGTGCCGAGCCTTCCCTCATCATGCTGTGCCCTCCTGGGTGAGACAGAGGCACAGATGGGGTGATGACTGTAGGCACAAGGGTGCTCAGGACTTGGTGCGCACTGACTGGCCACCTGCAGCCCCTCATCTCTGTTCCCATCTGGGAGGGGGCCAGTCTGCAGACCCCATTTAAATTAACTGGAACAATTCTCATTTTTTTACACCAGAACGCCAAGGAATGTATAATTGACTTCTGCTCCAGTTCCTTTTTTTCTGAAGACTAAAGAGCAGAGAGGGGAGGTTGGGTGGGGTGAGGTAGGGATGGGGGTAAGAAAAGTGTATTTGTGAGAATTCTTTATATTCAGGAATAGATTCTTCATGAATATAATTATAAGAAGAATCTACTAATAAGAATAATATATCCAAAATAAGAGCGTATTCCCAAAGAATTAAATTAAATCAGGCTTAGGGGAATGGACAGCCTTCAAGGGCCCGGCCCTTCAGGTTCCCCCCTTAGCCCCAGGCTTCCTCCCCGACGGGCGGAGTCTGGTGCCCTCTAGTGACCGCCCTGGGGATGGCCCGGGAGAGTCCGAGATGCGCTCTTCTCAAAGCAGCTGGAGACCATCCCGGATGTCCCCAGGTGGTTCACAGGGACACGCTTCCACCGGTGGAAAACAATCTGTCACCCTAAGGAACACAGGAAAATCCGAGGAATGCTGCCTCTCTGGATCCCGTCGCACCTAGAAGATCCTTTCCTAGAAGCTGCTGTGGTCCTCTGGTGAGACATCTGCCAGCGTCTAGGAGTGGGAGTGGGCGGTCGGCCCCACGAGGAGGATGGGAACCCCTTCCCCTCCCCGTGCCCAGCGCGCAGCACCGGCGCCGTCTTCTGGGCCAGTGCCCCCATCAGCCCAGGATCCGAGCCGGGTGCTCGAGAGCAGTCTAGATTTCCTCTCTCTTCAACTGTCCTTTCTCACTGCAGCCACCGCCAAGTCCAAGCAATCATCCTACCCAGCATGGCCTGTGGCAACTGCTTCCAACCGATTCGCTCTGCCTCCAGTTCTTCCCTCAAAATCCACCCTGGTGTTTCTGCCAGCATCTTTGTAGGCAGCACCCTTGCCGGGTTTGGGCTCCCCGATGGCCCTTCTCAGCTCCAAAGGAGAAAGCCTAGCCCTTGGCAGGGCGCAAAAGCCCCTGCGCACTCTTCCTCTGCCTCTGCCCCGCTCCCCAACAGGATTCTCGGCCTCAGGACTACCTACAGGCTGTGGAAGATGTCACGTGTGTCTTCGCCTGGGCTGTCCCTCTGTGGGGCGGCCACTCAAATGTGTCCCCTGCCCCATCCGCATCCATCAACACGAAAACACTGGCGACACACCTCAGGCACTGGCAACACACCTCAGGCATGCTCTTTGGGAGCATCCATGCCTGCGCCAGCGTCACCCTGGAGAGAAGGAAGGGCGGTGTCGGAGTCCTGCTTGTGTCCTGGGGCTGAAGAGTGGGGGCCAGGGCGGGAGCAGCTGCACAACCGGAGGACAGAAGCCTTACCGGGGGCAGATCCACCCCCAGCCTATCCTCTCGGTGGCCTCACTTCCCGGGACCTGGGCTCTCCTCCTGCCCAGCAGGCAGCAGACTGCATCCCGGGGGCATGACACCCAGGGACGGAGAGCACCCAGGCCTGCGGGGGAGGAGGGGGATGGAGAGGAGGACAGGAGGGGGGCTGGGCCCAGCCCACTGGCAGCTGCCTGCACCACCCTGGGGGCCACAGAGCCCTTCAGTTCCTGAGGCCAGAGGCTGCCCTCTGACGGGGCTGGCTTCAGGGCGTGGGGGCCAGGGTTCTTCTCATCACAGACAAAGCCCAGGGTCTGGTGGACCCAGCCCAAGTACCAGGTGTACTGATGCTTGACAAAGGATGTTGGTGGGTGGCCTGCCCCCCCCCGCGGCAGCCTTTCTCCAGACCACAAGCTACCCAAGGCGGTGCTCTCCTGCTGTCTGCCCTGCGGTCGGTCTCTGATGGCAGAAGGGAGCCGGGGGCAGGAGGCTGGGGTGTTCCGGGCTGGCCAGCCTTGCCCACACTGCTCCCCACAATGTTTGGGGTGGAGATCCTGGACCTGGACGGGGAGAGGGAGGGGCTGGCTTTCAGGACCCAAGCCTGGGTGCGTGGGGTGGATGGGGAAGACAGTGGGACACCCTGGCAGATCTGAAGGGAGGACCCACAGAGGACTGAGAAGTTTCTGGTCACCTGAAGTGGAATCCCAGTTAATTCATTTATTAATTAATTAGTTTATTTCTAGCTTATTAGCTAAGGGGGCCCTTTACTGCACAGTAAACAGAAGACTGTGAGTCTGGACGACTGAGACCTTGGTTTTCTCCTGTGTCTGGTGCCCGGCTCAGAGCTGTGCTCAGTAGACATTTACTGAATGAACGAAAGAGCAAATGAATGAATGAATGACTGAAACAGCAGGAGCACGTCCTAGGAGGAGACAGGCTGGCGACAGAGTCCCAGGGGCCTCTGGGATGTGGAGTCTGTAGCTGCTGCTCCCACAACCCAGGGCTCACCTCCCGGTGCCCTGGAAGTTTCTCTGTCAGCAGAGGGGCGCCCTCTGAGGTCCTGGGCATGGGGAGAGCCATACACGAGGCCACGGGAGCCCCGAGAGACCAGGGTGCGCCCCGGAGGGCAGATCAGGAGCGGGAAGGGCAGGATTGCCCTCTGTGGGCCAGAGCATCTTCAATTATTCAAATCACGTTTACTTTTGTTGGATGGACTTTGGCGTAACAGGAACAAAGACCAAAGGGGACCGTCTCCTGTGAGAGACTGGTAGTTGAAGGTAGGGCAGAGGAAGGGGGCCGGCTGGCCCGGGGAGGAGGTCGCCCAATGGGCCTGGCCCTGGGGGGCGGGGGGCCTTGGGGAGCCAGCTGTGCCAGCCCGGCAGCCCTCCCCGTGGAGACTCAAGGTGCAGCCAGGGCCCCGCATCCGCCTGGAGCTGTCCTCAGGCCTCCAAATACTAGCGGATTCAGGGGGAGGACTCGGTGCTCTAAGCCCTGGACTTGAGCTGGTGGATGGGGAGCGCATGCGTGTGTGTGTGTGTGTGTGTGTGTGGACGTCTCCCCCAGGGACTCCTCCCTTCTGGCCAGGCTGGCCCAGCAGGAGGCCTCCCTCAGCCAAAGAGAAAGGTCAGCTCAGGGGGGCTCCAGGGCTGGGGACTCACCTCAGAGAGGAGTTTGCACAGCAAACACGCTGTTCTACTTCCACGACTGCGTATTTACCTCTAGTGACTTTGGCTGGGGGACGGGTTGTGGTAGGGCCAAGGCCTCCAGGCCCCCAAAGGCCATACTTGGCATTCTCACTCTTTCAGAGCTTTGACAATGATAAATCCTCGGGTGGAGAAATTGCTACTTGAAAATCTGCCGCGTCCCATCTTGGACCAACCCAAGAGTCAACCTGGAGAATTTGCCTGGGGTGTACCCAAAACTCAGATCCCATCAGACGACTCTTGGTTTGGGCTCAGGTCGTGATCTCAGGGTCACAGGATGGAGCCCTCAGCACAAGTTTGTTCCGGTTTTCCCTGCACCTCACATCCCCACTTTCTCTTTCTCTCTCTCAAATAAATAAATAAATAAAATAAATGTAGGAAAATAGAGAGTGACTGTTGGTGGGTACACAGTTTCTTTTTGGGGTGGCAAGAATGTTCTAAAATTAGGTTGTGGCGATGGTTGCCTAACTCTGTGAATATCTAAGGACTATGGAATTATGCAAGTTAAACGGATGAATTCGTATGGGATGTGAATTATGTCACAAAAAAGCTGTTTAAAGAAAATCAATATTAAAATCCATAAAGTAAAAATAAGACAAGATAGCTTTCCAGCTTCGGTTGGCGGGTGTGGCCAGCGTGTCCAGGCCGAAGAGAATGAGGCCCGCCCCGTGTCAGCACTGCTCGCGGCTGCACGAAATGCCCTGTGTTCCGTGGAACCAGGGCTTGGCTGCTGAGGTTTGGGGTCTACAGGCAGCTCGGAGGTCCTCAGGGTCTCAGGCACAACAGGACTAGGACATCCAGGCTGGCGGATGATTTGGCGCCCCTTCCTGTTCACTGGACATTTATCTTGTGGGCTGGGGAGAAGTGCGTGGTTTTCTAGACCGAGGGCTCCTTGAATGGGATACTAAGCTGTTTACAATTTGGATATTAGAAGGCATCCCTCGCTGGCGGTGCGGAAGCGCTGTCCTGTGCGCTGTGCAGTCTGGGCTTTCGGTTCACGTGCCTGCATCTTAAAACGGGTGGCAGCCGCCTTGCTCAGAGTCAAAGGGGCTCGCTCAGGGAGTGACACGTCCAGTAGCTGCCCTCAGGCCCTGCACAGCGCCTGCTGCAAAGATGGTCCCACCTCTGTACGTAGCGACTGAGTGAACTGGCCCTGAGTCTCCTCTTTCTTCCACGGGTGTTTTGTGCCTCCTTTATTTTTATCTTATTTTTTTTAAGATTTTATTTATTTATTCATGATAGACATAGAGAGAGAGAGAGAGAGGCAGAGACACAGGCAGAGGGAGAAGCAGGCTCCATGCAGGGAGCCCGACGCGGGACTCGATCCCGAGTCTCCAGGATCACGCCCTGGGCTGAAGGCAGGCGCTCAACCGCAGAGCCCCCCCGGGATCCCCTTGTGCCTCCTTTAGAGCCATACCCTGGACAGCTGACCTTGGGGGCAAATGAGGCTGAAATACGACCCATTCACTGTCCAGTCCTGGGCGGGAGCCTGAAGCCAGCAAGTCACTGAAGAACAACTTTCAGGTCGTGCCAACCTTAAAAATCAAACAACAAAGGTCATCCAACAGCAAATGAGCGTATTTGGGAACAGCAGAGGAATTGCCATCTGGGACAAGCCGACTCTGGCAAGCCACGGGCAAGTCTGGAGAACACAGGAGGACAGCGTCCTGTCATTGAGGAAAGGGGGGAAATTGGGAGAGGTCATTCTAAACGCACTTGTTGGGGCAGCCCTGGTGGCTCAGCAGTTTAGCGCTGCCTGCAGCCCAGGGCGTGATCCTGGAGACCCTGGATCGAGTCCCATGTCAGGCTCTCTGCATGGAGCCTGCTTCTCCCTCTGCCTGTGTCTCTGCCTCTCTCTCTCTCTCTGCATCTCTATGAATAAATAAATAAAATCTTAAAAAAAAAAATAAATGCACTCGTTGGAGGAAAATGAGGGTCGGAAACAGTGGCAGCTTCTCTCGGGCTGCAGGCAGAGCAGTGGGCTGTTGCCAGGCCGAGGAAGTCTTCCTCCTGTCAGACGAGGCGAGTTCGAGGGTGCTCCTGAGACCTCTGCCTTCTGGCTCTGGACCCCATTTGAATGAATTTTCTTCTGTTCATTTCCATGGCGGGGAAAGACTAGGCCTCCTGCTCAGCTCTGTTGAGGCCCCTTTGGACCACCACTGAGGCCCTCCCCGCAAGGTGCATGAAGAGAGGGCCTGCTGGGGCCTGCAGCCAGCTACGGGCCTCAGAGCACAGAGGGTGGGCCCCAGAAGACCCTCGGCCATCCCTCGGGAGGAGGGGCATGGTGAAAGGCCCTGTGTCCAGAAGATTCTCTTACCTTCGCCCCTGCCAGCTGGGAAGTCCCCGTTGCCCATGGGTCACAGGGACATCTGTCATCCAAACATTAGTGGACCTTGGAAGAAAAACCTGGGTGGTGTTCTCAAAAGGGACTGGAGCCCTCGCCCCGCCAGCACCTCCCCTGGCCTGTCGAGGACAGGGGAGCCTTTACTTTGGGGCCGGAGATTCCTGGGGAGGATGAAAAGGGTCTAAAGAGAAAGACTGATGAGTGAGAAGCCGTGGGCACATTTCTGACAGAGAGAAGGCAGCGAGGAGCCTGTGAAAATCCGTCACAAAACTAGGCCCAGAAGACTAAGTAAACAAATATGTTGAATGGCAGCTTGACATTTTCTTGTCATCTTGCATTTTGCTCTGTTGGCATTCCTCGGGGAATTAGCAGCGACTTACCCCGTTTATGCTTCTCGAAAGGTGGAGCAGCACAGTGGTGGGTGGCGTAGTTGGCAGGTTCAGACCCTGGTCAGGCTAATTGCTAGCAGAGGGACTTTGGGCGAATTGCTAAACTTGCCTCAGTCTCCCCATCCGTAAAATGGTACTGACAGTAATAGTACCTGCCTCTAAGGGTTGCTGTGCTACTGTGTGCAGAGCGCGTAGGACAGGCTGTGCACGCCGAAGCACACCCGGCCTGCTTTATGCTTTCTTTTTCTTAAGATTGTAGTTATTTATTCATGAGAGACACAGAGAGAGGCAGAGACACAGGCAGAGGGAGAAGCAGGCCCCGTGCAGGGAGCCTGACGTGGGACTCGATCCCGGGACCCCAGGATCATGCCCTGAGCTGAAGGCAGATGCCACCGCTGAGCCACCCGGGCGTTCCGCTTTATGCTTTTTTGTTTATTAATGAAAACATCTTGGACAGCCAGCGCTGGGATCCCTCTGCCTGGCGCCTGGGCCTCTTGGAACCAGCTCACCAAGCGGTTTACCTGGAGGCGCCTCCTGGACGTGCTTCAGTTCTTCAGAATTGGAACGTGTCAGAAGAAATTACAGTTTGTCCAGGTCGTGTTCTGTTAATATTATGAAGGTAAGAGGCACAGGTTTATGTAGGCAAAGCTCACTAACAACTCCCTTTGGGAACACAGATACGCAAATCTTATCTGAGTGCCTCTTAATACCTTGCTTAAACATATGAGTCACTGTTTTAAAGTAATGTTTGCTCAATATGAGCCATGATCTTAATACTGCGCTATTCAGATTTTTTTTTTTTCTAGAGAAAAGCATAAGGAGAGTGGGCTCTGAATTCTCTCCTGGCTCTTCTTAGATTGGGTTCAAATGGAACCTGCCAGAGACGCCCGGGTGGCTCAGGGCTGAGCAGCTTCGGCTAGGGCGTGACCCCGGGGTCCTGGGATCGAGTCCCGCATCGGGCTCCCTGCACGGAGCCTGCTTCTCCCTCTGCCTGGGTCTACCTCTCTCTGTGTGCCCCATAATAAATAAATAAAATCTTAAAAAAACAAAAACAAAAACAAATGGGACCTGCCACAGCATGTGTGTCCCCAGAGACAAGTATCACTGTGGCTGGTGGCTGCCCCCTAGAGCGGGAAATGTCATTTGCCCCATAAACCTGCAGCTTCCAAGCATCAGAGTGCATAGAAACACCAAAGGAAGATGTCAAAATGCTGAGTCCTGGAGACGTGGAATGAAGGGTCCATGTAACAGACCGTCGTCCAGTGAGGGGCTGCGGGCGCTCCCTGCACCTCCACCCCAGGGCAGCACTGTCCTACCTTGTCACCCTGACCTCGGAGGAAATCAGTTAGGCATATAATGAAATTCTAATTGTCTTTCCAGGGGGCAGCGAGGCTAGTTTCCATTAGGAAACGCTCCGTTCCAGCTGGAGTGTGATCTTGGTGTTAAGACAAGGACGAGCAAGACTTGGCGGGAGAGAAGTGGGCGTGCGGCGGCCGGGCCTGGGTCTGCGCGTCCAGAGCTAGGTTCCAGAGGGGGGCCTTATTGTGTTTGAGGAACTTCCATCATCAGGCGGCAAAGCAGAAAGAGGAATACAAAGAGGGGTGACGGAGGGGCAGAGAGGCGCTTGAAAGCCAGCAGCCGGGTTCACGCCTGGGAGCTGGGAGGCCTGCAGGTGAGGCCGCCCCAGCCAGGCGGCAAACACGCGTCTTGCACGTGTGCTGCGTGTGTTCCCCGGTCGGCGGCTGAGGGCCAGCTGGGGAAGGGAGCGACAGCGGCCTGGCCTGCCAGATGGGAGGCTCAGTGTGTGGAGGGAGCGTTAGGGAGTCAGGAGCAGAGAAATGGGTCGCAGACCTTGGCTGGGGGCCCCCCACTCTGGAGCCTGCCAGGCCCACGAATGTTGGGAGGCAGCCCCGTGGGCAGGCAGCCATGCTCGCTCCCGGCGAGGGGAAGGGACCAAGCATTTGAGGACCTGCCCTGCCAGGCGTGCCTTACGGGATGGTGACCTCCGAGGAGGCACACTGAGAAGAGGCTCGGCTGAGGCCCAGCGAGCTGGGGTCGGAGGCTGAGAGGCGACTGCGTGCCGTGGTATCAGAGGTCTGCTGCTCCCCTGAGGGCCCGCGGGTTCCAGTGATCACGGGGAGCCTGCCGATGGCCCCCAAGCCCCAGGAGCCCCGGGTGACGGACCCCTGTGGAGACAGCCTCATCACAAAGCTGGTGTGCTGGGATGGGCTTGGCCCGCATGCTCCAGGGTTGCCCTGAGCCATCGGTGAGCTGGAGACAATCAGAAATGGGGGCCCCCAGCATGTCCTGTGCTCCCCCCAGACACTGCCCTCCCCATCTCCCACCTGCCCTCTCCCCTCCTCGAGGTGGCTCTGTCCTCTCCCTGCCCTCCCATCTGGTGGTCCAATCCCTCCTGGTGACACTGGGACCAAAGCTTCAGATTTTCAGCTCAGCTGTCTGAGGGGTCAGGCAGTTCCCAGAGTCTGTTTGCACATCTAATGCATGGAGACAGTAGTCCCACCGCTTCACTGGGTGTCATGAGCAGTACCTTCCCTGGAGGTGGTGGACACCAGCTGTCAGGTGCCCGGAAGCCTGCGCCCCATCCCAGAGCCCCTGGATGTGCTGGAGAAGGGGCCTGGGAAGCTGGAGATTTTGCAGCTTCAGAAACCCTGAAAGGGACTAAGCAAGGAGACCCCAGTGGCCTACTCTTCTCGGTTTGAGTCCTGACTCTGCCCGCCCCTTGCTAGCGGGATGACCTCAGGAAAGCAGCGTCTCTAACCTCAATTTCCTCCTGGGTGAACAGCCTTCCCACTGGCACTTACTTGACCAGGTTGCTGCGGGGGCCGGATGAGATGGGGCAGGTGGGGGCTGGCACACAGTGGACGCACAGTAAGTATGGACTCTGATGAGTGCCCGAGCTTGTGGATGGAAAGTGCTCTGTTGGCTGGAATGAACCTCTTCTCTTTACATTAAGTGGGTTCTGCAATAGAAGATGGTGTCTGCATCGATCACTCCCCAAAGGGCAGGTATGGAAACTGGACCGAGAGCTTAGGGTGGAAAGAAATAGCTGAGAGATCATGAAATGGGCTGACGGGCATGGGGGAGCGAGGCTGACCCCTGCCAGCTTCGAGGAAACAGGCCAGGGCCTCCCCACTCTTGCCCATGCCCCCGTCACCCTAACCCCCACTCCACGATTTCTGTCTTTTAAAAAAAAGTTAACAGCACCCCAGCTAGACCCACCCAGGACTCCACTGGTGCCGCAGCCCTCTTCATTCCCTAAACCACCCCGTGGAGCCAGTCTGTTGAGTTCGAGGTGAAGATTTCAACTCAGGCTATTTATAATTCCTGCGGTAGAGTGGGTGTCCGTTTCAAAGCAGTCAGGCCAGATGTCGCCTCCGAAGTTGAGAGGGAGACAAGCATTATTATAAATTAATGTTGCCAGTGATTAATATTTGATATTTTTAACACATTCACCTCAGAGGAAAAAAATCCTCTTTAATTAATGTGGCTGGATGTTGTGCAGTCTGGCCATGGACCAGGAGGGGTTGCAGGACATCTTTGCGTGTGGCTTCAGGCAAAGATCTGACAGCAGAAAATAAGTGAACCCTGCAAAGATCTCCTTGTCCACCCGCCCCTCTGGCTGAGACTGTCAGGTGTGGGCATCCTGCACTTCCCTCCTGTCCTCAGTACCTTCTAGGTCTGGGCTGGAGAAGCCACTGGTGGGTTTCATCAGAGTCTGTGCATCAGAGGCTTCTCTCTCTCTCTCTCTCTTTTAAGATTGTATTTATTTATTCATGAGACACACACAAAGAAGCAGAGACACAGGCAGAGGGGGAAGTAGGTTCCCTGCAGGTGGCCGGACTCGATCCCAGGACCCGGAGGTCACGCCCTTGGCCAGAGGCAGATGCTCAACAGCTGAGCCCTGCCCCCCCGAGGCGCCCCCACCTTTTGGCTGTTCGATGACTCTGCCATCAACATGGGTATACACAAAAAAATCTAAAACAACAACAACAACAACAACAAAAAACAACAACAAACAACCCCCCCCCCCCCAAACCAAAAAAACCCATGGGTTACCTTTCTTGAGGTTTTACGTTCAGTGCTTCTGGGTATACATCCAGAAGTAGAGTTGCTGGATCATACGGTAATTCTGTTTAATTTTTTGAGGAATTGCCCACACTGTTTTCCATCATGGCTGCACCACTTTACATTCTTAGCAGCAGTACACAACAGTTTCAGTTTCTCCACACTATTGCCAACATTTATTATTTTCTTTCTTTCTTTTTTTTGATAGCAGCCATCCTAATGAGTGTGAGCAGATATTTCATAGTGGTTTGATCTGCATTTCCCAAGTGAAGAATGACATTGAGCATCCTTTCATGTGCCTGTTGACCATCAGTACATGTTCTTTGAAGAAATGTCTATTTAAGTCCTTTGCCCCTTTTGTAATTGGACTACTTGTTTTGCATGTGTGTTGTTCACTTGTAGGAACTCTTTGTATATTCCAGCTATGAGGCCCTTATCAGATATTTGATTTGCAAATATTTTCTCCCATCTTGTGAGTTGCATTGTCACTCTACCAGTAGACTGGTAGTGACACTCTACCAGTAGTCACTCTACCAGTGTCCTTTGATGCACAAGTTTTTAGCTTTGGCGGAGTCTAACATATCTATTTTGTTTCTTTTGTTGCCTATGCTTTTGGTGTCATATACAAGCAATCATTGCCGAATCCAATGTCATAAAGTTTTTGAAATTGAAATTTTGATCATGTCCTCCTCCCCAACTATTTAGTGATTCCTTAAAACTGTATTTATAAGGCAAAACATTCATGGTCTCATGATACGTGACACTGTGATTCTGTTTCATTGTCCTGCAGTGGCCTTGTGGTCCCCAGGTCCATGTTCAGTGTCCCATTTGAGCACCACCTTGCTCGGTCATGATGCATGAGCACCATGGGGAGGTGCAGACACCATTGGGAAAGCCCTGATTTCTACCAGAGAACCTTCCCATCCCATTCTTCCTATCTCCCATTCTACTTTCTTCATCTTTGCACCTTTCCAGTTAAAAACAGCCCAAGATGGGATTTAGGGCTGGCTGTGCCCCCATGTCCCCGCAGCCTCAGCTGAAGGGCTTTCCCTGGAGCAGGGCCCTGGGCTGCTTGAGTAGCTGGTTCTGATGCTGTTTGGTTTCCATCCTCTTCCTTCTGGAAGTGCTGGATGACAAGTGTCAAACTGATAAATATGGACTTTCTTTGGGGAGGTTGTGTGAGTAATCGCCATTAAAAAAAACCCGTTTATTTAAAATAATTTCCGACATACAGAAACAGTACAAAGAATTCCTGCATACCTTCCCCCAGACACCACAAATGTTGACACCTCACCACATTTGCTTTATTCTCTTCTCTCTCTCTGTATATTTTCCGATCTGTTAGAAACTCTGTTAGAACTTACAGACACAATACTCCTTTACTTCAGTATGTCCCCCAGATCAAGGACATTTTCTTATAATTATTAAAATAAGAATCAGTACAAATATCAAAGCCAAGGAATTGACATCAATACAATACTATTACTTAAAATTTTGATCATGTCCTCCTCCCTAAATACCTAGTGATTCCTTAAAACTGTATTTATAAAGCAAAATATGGTTTCAAGATGCGGGACACAGTGATCTAGAGATGGGATTTGGCCGAGTGCCCAGTCCTGCACCAGCGCTGTGGGGACCACCTTGACTCGTTCCTTTTCCTTCCAGCCCCTTTCGGGAGGCTAGATGGGCTTGCCTGTTGCGGTTTCCCATAACTAATAATGTGCTCTCCCGTGTGCAGGGCAGGATCCCCTCCCTACCCTTCTCCCATGAGGACCTGGCAATTCCATGATGCATTGGACACAGGTTTCCATGGCTTAGGGTGTCTACTGTGAACTAGTAGAGTGAATTTTGGAAGCTGTGAGCGATTCTTCCCCAAAAGTTCTGCTGACCAGGGTGGTGGACAGGCTAGTATATCATTCATAGAGATCACTTGGGGGCAGGAAGGGATAAGGGTGGGGAGATTTTACAAATGGGCAGGGCAGCCTTCTGATGCATTTTCCAGGTCTCTACCCTCTCAAGGTCGCTCCCAGTTGAGCCTTTGCTGTCCCTGAGTCCTGCATTAAAGACCCCAAGACCCCTTCATCTTCAGCCTGAGACTTGTCAAGTGTGGACACAGTGTGATCTCTTTGCTGATGTGCAGAGCTTTGGTGCTGTGAGAGTCATGTGTTCAACTGAGAGCCTGTGCAGTCAAGAATCAAGACCCAAGTTTGCATCTCAGATCCATTTGTTATCAGCTGAGTGACTTGGAAGGTCAGTGAGCTTTCCTAAGCTCCTGCCCACTCATCTGTGGAGGCATTTTTAAGGGCTGACACATAGTGTCGGGCACTAGGTAATCACATGATACCTGTTATAGTAGTATGGCTGAATGATACTTGGTTGGAGATACTGATTAATGATTTTTTAAAAATTCTCTCACTGAGGTACCCGGGTGGCTCAGTGGTTGAGCATCTCCCTTCAGCCCAGGGCGTGATCCCGGGGTCCTGGGATCAAGTCCCAATTGGGTTCCCTGCAGGGAGTCTGCTTCTCCCTCTGCCTGTGTCTCTGCCTTTCTCTCTGTGTCTCTCATGAATAAATAAATAAAATCTTAAAAAAAATCCTCTCATTTTCTCCTTTCTCTTTTCCTCAGAAGAGGAAAAGCCAACACTGCTCCTTTTTTCTTTTTTTTTTGCCTCTGTGAAGATGTACTGAGAGCAGAAAGCAGAGGCGGAAAAAAAGAAAAAAAAAAAAAAAAAAAGAAAGCAGAGGCGACCTGTAGGACTTCCAGGTCAGGATGTCGTTGCCTGAAGCCTAGGGCTTTAGGGGAACTTAGGGCTCCTCGGAGGGTGTAGAAGGAAGAGGTGGGGGAGACAGGCGGGTCCTAAGTGGAGAGGACCTGGGACCTGCTTCCGGGTGGTGGCCCAGAGGGGTGGCAAGACCAGAGAGGAGTGACTGTGTGGCCTGTCTCAGGGAGTATGAGGCCGCCTCCAGAAGGCTAGACTGGCCCAGGTTGGGCATGGAGGCAGCAGGGGCCCAGGCAGGGGTGAGGAAAGACCACCGGGCACGTCCTGGAAACTCGGCATGCTGGGGAGTCATGTGTGCAGAGGCACCTCTGCAGCACTATGCAAAAATGACTGATTAATTTGCCCCCTCCGCCTGGAGGGACAACGCAGAAATTCAGTTGATTTCTCTAACAGGAAAAGAACTGATGCTTTGTACATACCTGAGATTCAGACCTGCTCCATGAGCTTGTGACCTGCACATTCGAGGCTGGGAGTGACTTGGCCAAGGTCAGGTAACAGCAGTCATTTATGACTCACAGAAATCCCAACACATGGACTGTCTGTCTTTGATCCTAACATGAACATCTCAGTATCAGAAAAGGAAACTGAGGCACCCAGAAATTAAGGGACTTGCTCAAGGCCACACCACCACATGGCAGGCCCAGGATTGAGGCCCAGGATAGTCACATCTGTACTTTCCAGAAACCACGCTCCCCTGTCAACTGGCTGCTTGCAGGGGGAGATGTATGTCCCTTTGGATTTCTCCCTCTACTGCTTATCACAGCAGGGTCACATATGGGATCAAATCTTTCCCCACCCGACTGTGGGCTCCCCAGGCATGAAGATGACACCAGCTCCATACCTCTGTGGCCATTGTAAGCACGTAGAAGATGCTCAAGATACTGAGTTGAACCGACTTTGTTGCTGCTTATGTCTGAGTGGAGATCACAGGGGGTTGGTTACCCAGGATAGCTTGTCCCCAGGCCCTGATTTTGTTTTGCCATTTTTGTGAGTCCGTCCCCAGGCACAAAGAATCTAGACCAAGGGAAGTTGTCCTCGCCTGGTACTGGGTAGCCAGTGTTGAAATCTTATCATAGTTTTTTCTAAAAGCTTTTTGTGATTCTTGGCCTGCCCCCGTGGATAAGCAGTTCCAATGCTCTGTGCAATCTGGGGCAGCGCTCCCGATAGCATGCGCGTGAATGCTGTTAGAATGATGTCAATCTCGTGAGTAAACACAGAGCAACCAGGGCTAAGGGATCTTTAGTTTTTGGCTTTGAGGATCACCTTCCAGTGAGACGGATGGCTGAGCCTGATTCTCCTGGCCCTGAGCTGCTGGGTGGGGCTGGGCCCCGGGTGGCGTGGAGCAGGGTACCACAATGCTGGTGTTGTTGACCCCGGAGGGTCCGGCCCCAGATATCGTGCACAGGCACGGCTGTCCCCAGGGGTCTGCAGGGGTCGGCAGGAGTGAGCTAGAAGCAGACCTGCTCCAGACTTGCTATTGCAAACTCGTGAAATTCCCATAGCATGCTGGGCCCTGTGGGGCCGTGTGGAGTGTGACAGACCAGGGATCTTGTGGCCATTTAAACTTCTTCAGGGGCAAGTCCATCCACCTCTCCAAGTCTCCATCTCGTCATCTGCAGCTCATAAGAAAGGCATGGCCCTGCTGTGCCCCGAGAGGGGTGGGAAGACCGTTCACGAGCTCGTTTGCTTAACCAAGCATTTAGTGATCATCTCCTAGGCGTCCTGCTCTCCTGCTCCGTGCTGGTGTGGGGGAGGGAAGACCCAGATGCGGGGCCGCTGGGCAGGACACACAGGCCTTTGAGGAGGGATGTGGGTGGCTGGGCAGGGCCTTGCCAAGGGAAGGCTCACAGCAGGCTGTCTTCCTCACTCCCGCCATCAAGCTCTCAGTTCCCCTGCTGCTGGGCCTCCCGAAGCCCTCCAGTCAAACACGGGACATTCTGGGGCTGTCCCTCTCAGCGTGCCCTGTGTCCCGGGCCCACTGCATGCCTGCCTCGTTGGCTACCAAGCCTGCCCTCTCTGGGCCACTCCCTTCCCTCCCTGACGACTGTCCTGCAGGGTGTCGGCACCACAGGCTCCTGCACACCTGTGGCCCCAGAGCCCCTGCATGTTCCTGCTTTGATCCTTACTTTCCAGCTCACAGCCTTCCCTCTCCACCCATTCTGTGGCTGAGTCTTTGTGTCCCTTTTTGCCCTAATTCTCTCTAGGGTGGTGGCGGGGTGCTATGCTCATCACAAAGCCCTGCATGTGCGCTCTTAGAAGCTCATCTTAGACATCTGTGTGGGACTAGGGTGCCCGCTCTTGGCCTCATCTGCTGCCTAAATCTGATCACCACAGCATCTCTTCCTCCCTCCGTGTGTGTGGCACACATCTGCCTTCCCTCTTCACCCTCGCCAGCACCCCCATGCAGCAGCTCCTGGGATCCAGCATCTACCCCTCACCTTCCCAACACCCTTCTCACTTGGAACCAGGGGACACAGCCTGCACAGTGCAGAGGTCTTGGGCTTGCTAAGGTCTCTTAGCCTGGGGTGACAGATTGAAGGAGCACTCTCTGCCTTGGGAGTAGACTGACTGCTCCCTGGCATGTGGGGCTGGGCGGACTGAGCTGGAGATCCCTGGACAGGGCAGGCTGCTGGCTCCCTGGGAGTTCAGGCCCAGGGAGGAGAGGCAGCTAAGGTAGGAGGGGGGTCTGCTGCGAAGAGACCTCGTTACAGACCCTAAGATGGAATATGAGACAGGTTTCTGGCGGTGATCCCACTGCGTTAGCTCAAGTAGACATGTCTGGAGGGGAAATCAGGTCAGGGAGGCCTATGTGACATTTCTCAGCCTAAAGATCAAGCACATGTACGCTTCAGCTTTGAAGTCCTTGCAGTGGTGGACTTTGTGGCCCTTATCACAGTGGGTATTGGGTACTCTGGCTGCTATCTTAATGTGTTTGCAGAGCAGCCCCAAGTCAGGGGGTCATCTCTGTAGCCCGGGCTTCCAGCCAGAGAGAACCCTGTACCCTCTATAAAAGCTGTGGGGATGAGTACTGGCTCCAGCAGTGGCCAGCCCGCGGTGTCCAGGATGAGGTGTCTCGTGGTGCTACTTGCAGTCCTCGCCCTCTCCCAGGGCAGTGGGGTCACCAGGTGGGTGTCAGGCCCCAGGGAAGGGAAAGGGCATCACTCGCACCTGCTCTGGGTGGGTCTCTCTCCTGGCGTCCCAAAGTCGCCCCCCCGGAATCTTCAGAGGCCATGCTGCAGGTCCCCAGGAAACGCACTCGGTCAATCCTGCCTTTGCATTTGGGACCTTTCCTTCTAAGTGTGCTCCTGCCACTGCAGGGGGGCGGGGGCGGTGAACAAGAACACAGGGTAAGATGGGCAGCCTGGGATATTAAGGGCATGGCTTCTAGAGTCAGACTGCCTGTGGTTTGATCCCCAGTTGCATCACTAACCTGACTATCTGTGCCCTGTTTCCTCTTCCACTGTGAAATTAGGATAACAGAAAGCATCCATCTTACAGGCTAGTCATGAGGAGTGCACGAGTGGGTGTTTGTAAAATGCTTTGCACAGTGCTTGGCACACGATAAGAGCTATGTATGCATTTCTCAACCAAAATAAAGTCCTCTGGGTGAGATTCCCAATTTCTGCTCCAAAATTAATAACTGATATTTCCTTTTTTGATAATTTTTTAAATGATTTTTTAAAAAAGTAATCTCTATACCCATCATGGGGCTCGAACTCACGACCCAGAGATCAAGAGTCACATCCTCTGCCGACTGACTCAGCCAGGCACCCTGTAACTGATATTTCTGGAGCTGCTTGCTACTAGGTGCCACTAATCCTCCTGGATTAGGTAGACATTATTGTTTGCATTTTACAGATGAGGAAGCTGTTGTTTAGGGAGGGTCCCTGAGCTGCCCAAGGCCCATGGTTCATGCTGGAGGAGTTGGGTCTTGGTCCCAAGGGGACCTATGCTCTTGCCACAAAATCATGCTATTTCTGGTTCCCAGGCTCGAGCCCA
Organism: Canis aureus; assembly: GCF_053574225.1. Lineage (NCBI taxonomy): Eukaryota > Metazoa > Chordata > Mammalia > Carnivora > Canidae > Canis > Canis aureus. The sequence goes on from NC_135618.1 coordinate 36,110,550, forward strand.
AGTGGCTCCTCAAGCCCTGAGCCTGGGGAGACCTGAATCCATCCCTGGGAAGCTGGATCCCTCAAAAGGGACCAGGGTGTCTTTGACCAGTCAGAGCTCCTTATGGTCTTGAAACTGAAGTTCTGTTGAGTGCCAGGCATTGGGTGGTCTCAGTGCAGGGACTGAGGGCAGCACCAGCGGAGCATGGTTTCCATGGTGATGGGACTTCCTAGCTCTTGGCTGGGAAGTGGGCCAGCATCCCTCTGAGGGAGGCTCCCTGGGGCCCTGTGCTGGACACAGCAGCGCAGCAGAGAGGCGGCTACCTCTGTGGGAGTCCCAGGCATCCCACGAGTAGATCCTGAGCTGAGCAGGAGCAGGAGCCAAGCAAGCAGAACACAGAGGGGCCTGGACACGAGGACACAGGAAAGGGTGGCTGTAGGATTGGTTCTGGGAGTCTCCTTCCTTTCGGGCTGTGTCTTCTTCTATCATCGGACACAAAGGCTGGGAAATGTCTCAAGGACCTTTTATTTCTGTTGGGTCCTGGCTGAAGTCACACTTGAGGGCTGGAGAAGAAAGGCACCGGAGGAGAGCCCATAAATCACATGCAGGGCTGCTCCATAGGGGACCCGTCTGGGGTGTGAACCCCACGAGAACACCCATTTTCTTTGAGGGTTTTACAGCTGCTGCCATTTGATCGCTCTCCAAGCACGTTCATAGCTGCGGTCTCCACTTGTCCTTCAGTCAGCCCCATGGAGGAGGAGGACCGCATGGCCCTTGGAACTGGGGGGACATGCGGGATCGGCAGCCTACATTCCTTCAACCTACAGGAGGGGGCGCTAGGCACCAAAGAGGTGAAGCTACAAGCTTGGTCAAAAGCATGGCTGGAGAGGGGCTGGAAAGGAAGGAGGTTGCCCATTTTGCAGAGGTGAAGCTGGAGCTCAGAGGGCTTTGAGGGGCTACCCAGGGTGCCACAGCCTACAGAGCTGGATCCAGAAAGCCTCCGCTGGTTTCCCTCTCGATTCTCTTCCGTTGATTTGCTTCCACTGTCCAACATCTAAACTCTGTTAGAAGCTCCCGAGGACCACACTCTGTCCTGAGACCCTTTGAAGAATTTTCACGCTACCCAGAGAGCCGGTCACAGGGGCCACAAGGAGGGAGCGTTTCCACAGCATGGAGCAGCGTCGGGGGGACGCCACCCCTCTCCAGGCCGAGTGCTCCCAGACGGCAGATACCGTACCCCTGTGCTCACACGGTGTCCGGCCTGCAGGAGGCAGGCTGCAAGGATTCAGAGACCTGAAGGAATGCTATTGTATCTCTCAGACCTCGGAGTTGCAAAACTCATTAGTAGGCTATCAATTAAATTAAATCTCCACCAACTTAATGAAAAGAGAAAGGACTAGGGACTGTCAGAGCGCATTGTGGTTAGTAAGGGGGAGCACCGAATTGCGGCACTTCTGGGCACCTCTCGGAGGCCGGCAGCCCTGAGGAGAAGCCCACCAGCATCATGAACTCTTCCCCGTCTCCTCAGGGTCCCTCTGCACAAAGGCAAGTCGGTGAGAAAGGCCCTGAAGGAGCATGGGCTCCTAGAGGACTTCCTGAAGAAACACCCGTATGCCATCAGCAGGAAGTACTCAAATTTAGAGAAGGTGGCCAGCGAGCCCTTGGCCAACTACCTGGACGTAAGTGGCTCTGCTCTCTCTGTGTGAGGGGGACCCCCCGGCCCCTGCCTCTTTCCTCTTCTAGGATTCATGGAGCCCCGTGGGCTGTGGAGGCCGCCCCCATGCCCCTCAGGCAGCTCTGCACTGGGCCAGCAGACCCAGCAAAGGCAAGGCTCTGAATGTCACCGCCAGCAGGGTCTGAGCTCAGGCGACCTGCAGACGACATCCCTGGGGGCACATAATCTGCTCCCCTGTGCACCACATGCCTGGCTTTTCCAGCCCGGGGGACCCATGTCTTAGTCTGGGCCCAGCAGGGATGGGGCACCAGTGCCCATCTGCGGCCACCCAGGACCCGACAGGGATGTGGCCTCTTCCTCTCTGGAGCCTGTCGCCCCCTCATCTGTCACTCTGGCAGTAGACAGGCAGCCTTGTCTCTCCTGTGCTCCTTCCCTCACTAGGTCATGCTCACCCCCGCCCCAACCCTAGTTCTGACATGGGGAGGTGGGCAAGGAGGCATGGCAGGGACAGCTTGGGTCGGGACTTGGGGTCTGTACCTCACTGGTGCCCCATCTCTGAGTCCCTGCCAGGGGCTGGGGGGGTCCCAGTCTTTCTACCAGGAAGGGCTTATGTTTTGATCTAATGTCTGCCTCTGAGGCTGAGGCAGCCGTGGTTGTAGTGCTTGTGGGAGGGGCGGGCAAGCGAAGCGGGTCAGAAGCCCTGGGTGGTGGGGTGGGGGGGGTTGCGAGGACCCTCCCCAGCGATCCTCATTCCCCCCCTTCTCCTTTGCTCTGTGCCAAGCATTGATCCTTATCCCTTTGCTGTCCTTCCCGCCTGCCACACTGCTATCTGTCCCCAGTGTCAGTACTTCGGGAGGATCTCCATTGGGACCCCACCCCAGGAATTCACCGTGGTGTTTGACACCGGCTCCTCCGACCTCTGGGTGCCCTCTGTCTACTGCAAGAGTACTGCCTGCCGTGAGTGAGCTACCTGGCAGCCCCCAGGCCCAGAGCCCAGGACTCTGCTGCCCGTGTGGTGAGGGGGGAGGTTGAACTCCCTCGGAGCCTAAGAGTCCGTGAATCTCAGTGACGTCCACAATGACTGAGGAGGCCCGGCCTCTTTGGAGAAAGGATGGTAAACGCCCCACGCAGAGATGGGGTCAGGCTTCACGCTTCAAGTGCCAGAAGCCAAAGTCAGATGTGGGTCGCTGGATTCTGGCTGCAGCAGGGGCTCCGCTGGGGGCTTTGGACAAGGCGTTGGGTCTGCTGGAAACAGGGAGAGGCTTTGCTTGCATTCTGGCCACCACTCAAGCTGTGGGGTGCTGGGGAGAACGTGGGTACAGGAGAGCTTGCTTTGACATTTCCAGCCTCCTGAATGTGTCCCATCTCCTCGCTCACCCCTTCCAACTGCCCACAGATGGAGAAGGGGTGCAAATCAGGGGCTTAATGCATAAAGCGCCAGCTAGAAATTAGGGGCACTTAGGCTATTTATTTATTTATTTTATTCATTTGAGAAAGAGAGAGAGTACAAGAGAAAGAACAGAGCACAAGCGAGCAGGGGAGAGGGGACAGAGGGAGAGGGAGAAGCAGACTCCCCACTGAGCAGAGAGCCCGCTGCCTGCCGTGGGGCTGGAGCCCAGGGACTCCAGGTCATGACCTGAGCCAAAGCAGACGCTCAACTGACTGAGCCACCCAGGCGCCCTGGTATTTACTTATTTAGTCTTTATGAGGAGCCCAGGCAAGCCGCTGACCCTCCTGAGTCTTTGGGTTTCCTTCCTATAAAATGGGACTACGTATGGTATGCCAGCGGGTGCTGGGGGAATAGAGGGCCAGGATCCGTTACTAATGATGAGTCGATGTTCAATACATGTAAATGATTTTATTTGATGCTTATTAATAATTGATTTCTTCAATAATCCTGGGAGATTGGTGCTCTTTTTATCTCCCTTTACCAGAGAAGGAAGCAAAGTTGAGAGAAGAAAAGGCTCTTGCCTAAGGTTACAGAGCTGGTAAGAGTAAAATGTCTATGGAAACCACAGGGACAGCTTGTTTTCTTTCTTGTTTTGTTTGGCAGCTACACAGGTAGCACTGGGTTCAGAGAGGTGGGCTGAGCAGCAAAGAATAATTTTCTTTACTAAACGTGGGGGATCAAGAGAGAATGCGTTGCTTATTTTCAGCAGGAAGGGTTGGTATTTAGACCATATTCTTACAAGGCCTAGTGAGGTCTCAGCCCTGGCCGGCGCCGTCAGGGGCAAGGAGACTATCTATGGGCCTCGCTAACCCTGGGTCTGTGTTTCAGAAAGCCATCACCGCTTCGACCCAGCCAAGTCCTCCACCTTCCAGAACCTGAATGAGCCCCTGTCCATCCAGTACGGCACGGGCAGCATGCAGGGCTTTCTGGGCCTTGATACCGTCACTGTGAGTGGGGCTTTGGGCCAGCCGGCGCTCACCCTTCCTTCCCCACTAGCTGCTTTGCCACCCAGACACACAGGCTCTGGCCGGCTGCTCCCCAGCTGGGGCTGAGAGGCCCAGCTGGGGCTGAGAGGCCCTTTGGGGCCCTGCCCCTCCCCGACTGGGGGGCCTGGTGGGTAGGGATGCAGGGAGGGATCTCATCCACCCTCTTCTCCTCCCTTCTCTCCTTCCCATGCCAGCCCTCACAGTCCCCCCGAGAGGCTTCTCCATGCCCAGTTTCCTTCTTCCCCATCCTTTGTCATCTGTCCTTGCCACAGTCCGTTCAGAATCCCGAGCCCGCGCCAGCACCGAACGCTTTGGTGTCATATGTGTGACCTCATTGTAAATTAGTTCTCAGGGAGGTAGTTTTCCCCATTGTGCAGATGAGGAAATTGAAGGTCCCATGAGTTGGTAACTTCCCCAAAGTCCCCAAGTCACACAGCCCGTGCTGGGCGCTCTGTGTCAGACCTATGCTTCCGACTCTCTGAGCAATGCCCTTGGCTTGACCTCACTCCTTTGCCCCAGAAGGGCCATCGAGTGGCATCTTTCATGTCAGGGAGCATCTGTGGCCCCTGAGCAAGGCTTCCTCTCCCTTCTGCAGCTCTGTGGCTTCTAAAGTAGTCAACACAGGGACGGGCACATAGTCAGTGCTCAGTACACATGAGCTTTCTGCTTTCCTTCTTCAGCCATTATCTTAAAAGCCAAGCAGCATCCCCTGGTGCTTATCACTTCCATCTTCCTTGAGTTCTTCCTGGGTCTGGCTGAAGGCTCTTTTGCTTTGAGCCCAAAGGGACACACACAGCTCTTCTCAGCTGACGGCCCTCTCCTCAGCCTCTTCCGTTGGCAAAGCAGGTGCCCACCCAGCTCAGGCCTCCCCAGGGGTCAGCACCAGACCGTGGAGGTCCCAGACCACTGGCTGAGGTGGCCCAGCAGACAGGGCCCAGGAAGGCGACTCCCCTGCCTGAGCCATGGTGCACCGGGTGGCCCTCATGTGCCCACCTTGGGCAAGGGATGGGGGAGAGAGCCATGGGGGTCTGGCCCCCCTCAGCGGGCCCACACGGCAATGAGGCCAAGTCGGGGCATGGGAGGAGGGGAAAGGTTGATGGGGGTTAGGGAGCGTGAGCAAGGGGTCAGAAGCCTGAGATGAGGGGTGAGAAGCAGGATCAGAAGGTGACGGTGCTCTAGGACACTGGTGGGGGGTGGGGTGGGAGGCTGTGGAGGGTCGTAGCAAGGGGTGACGTGACTGGACGCCCATTTTCAAAGATCACTTTGGCTGCCTGAGTGGGGGACGGTTTGGTTATAAGGGGCTGGGTGGAAGCAGGCTCAGAATGGCCTGGTGGGCACATCGGCCTTCCCAGGCCGAGGGCAGATTAACAAGAGATGTGGAGGCAGCACTTCCTTAGCATCATGCCATTAACGTCCAACGGCCAAACATTTAGTAAGTGCTCGATACAGGTTCAGCATTAGTGAAACAGAGGCCAACACTGCTGTCAGATGCAGGTGTTATTATTTCATTTAACAGGTGAGGAGATTGAGGCTCAGAGAGGTGCTCGTTCAGGGTCACACAGGCAGCACAGGACAGAGCAAGGACACATAGCCAGGGCTCTTAGATGCAAAGCGTGTATATGTTCTTTCTGTCCGCAGTGCTGCCCACAGCTCTTCGCTGGCCAAGGGCCCCTGTGCCACTGCCAAGGGGGCCGCAGGCTGGCAGGGGGCCTCGGAGCATCCCTCACCCCACCCCGTTCTTTGGGCTTACCCATCAACTTCTGTACCTTGAACACTGCTGTCTTCACTCTTCCCTGGGTCCTCTCAAAACTGGACTCAAAACCACAGAGCAGGGCTGGGAAACAAGGGTGTTCTCTCTCTTGAGCTCCCCAGGGGCTGGGCCCCAGGGGCTGACCCGGATACTGGCCTGCCCCAGATCTTCCTGCCTCTGGCCCAAGGAGGTCACTCTGCTTCTCTCGCATCCCTTGCAGGTCTCCAGCATCGTGGACCCCCAGCAGACTGTGGGCCTGAGCACTCAGGAGCCTGGCAGCGTCTTTACCTACTCTGAGTTCGATGGCATCCTGGGGCTGGCCTACCCCTCTCTCGCCTCCCCGTACTCAGTGCCTGTGTTTGACAACATGATGCAGAATCACCTGGTGGCCCAAGACCTGTTCTCTGTGTATTTGTCCAGGTAGGAGCTATCCCCAGCCAGGGCAGACTTACACGGCCTGGCAAGGTCTGAGGGATATCAGCCCCTTTGGGACACTGCAACTCAAGCCTGCTGGCCAGAACCCAAGCAAACCTCTCCTTGTTTCCAGGCAGACCCAACTTATTTTTTTTTTTTTAAGATTTTATTTATTTATTTGAGAGAGAGAGAAAAAGAGAGAGATCATAAACAGAGGAGAAGGATAGAGGGAGAAGCAGCCTCCCCGCTGAGCAGAGAGCCTGATATGGGGCTCCATCCCAGCACCCTGAGATCATGACCTGAGCTGAAGGCAGACGCTTAACCGACTGAGCCTCCCAGGCTTCCGGACCCAACACCTTGTCCAAAGCCCCCAGCGGAGCCCCTGCTGCAGCCAGAATCCAGCGACCCACATCTGACTTTGACTTCTGGCACTTGAAGCATGATGCCTGACCCCATCTCTGCGTGGGGACGTTTACCGTCTTTTCTCCAAAGGGGCCGGGCCTCCTTAGTCATTGTGGACATCACTGAGATTCACAGACTCTTAGGCTCCGAAGGAGTCCGACCTCCCCGCTCACCACATGGGAAACAGGCCTGGGGGAGACATCACCCTGAACTGGTGCCTAAGTCACACCTGGAGCCCAGAGCTCCCTCTCCTTTCCTCTTTTTTTCCCCTCCCCTCTCTTCCTGCCCCGTGATGGTGCAGCTCAGCTGAACAGAGGGGCAGGTGGCAGGATAGAGAGAAGGGCGCTGCCTTCAGGGGAAGGAGGGTGCTGGGGAACCGAGGTCAGGGGAACCCAGGCAAGGGGGCACTTGGTACACTCATGCGTTCATTCCAGAAGTGTTGGTGGGTGTGACTGTGCAGGTGCTGCGCCAGGAGACGGGGCTTCGTCAGCAAACAAGGCAGACTGGGAGTCCGCTCTCTAGCAGGCGAGGCAGACGACACGCAATTACACAATTATGCTTAGGGCTGCAGGCAGGTCGGGGCGCAGGGAAGGCTTGGAGGTGACGGGGTAGCCCAGTCTAACGGGGGTGGGCGTGCTGGGTGGCGGGGGAAGCTTCGCTGAGGCTCGGGGTGGTGATCCAGGTGAGGCAGGGAGGACAGCGTGTGCTAGGCCCGCGGGTGCGACAGGGCAGCCTCACCAAGCCGGGAGGTCAGAATGCCGCAACACGCCTTTCCTTGGTTTCAGGAATGGCCAGGGGAGCATGCTGACGCTGGGAGCCATAGACCCGACCTACTACACAGGCACCCTGCACTGGGTGCCCGTGACCGTGGAGGAGTACTGGCAGTTCACCGTGGACAGGTGAGTGCGCCACAGCCGCCTCCGGGTGGGGGGCTGCGAGGGCCTGGGATCAGCCCGTGAGCGCTGGGAGCTCATGAGCCTCTCACATCAGACTCAGAGTTAGACACTTCCAAGGCCGGTGACCTTTGTCAGTGAGGACGCTGACGTTTCCTGCTGCTCTGCTAATAGGAGCCCGGCACTGACCAGGCCCTACTGCCTGAAGGCATTGCAATGACTGATATTGGGGCTGTTCTCGTTCATTCCTCACTGAAACCCTAGGGGGTGGGTTCCACACTAGTGTCCTCACTTTATAATTTACTAACATCAAGTCTGAACCTTGTGACCATCCCTCGAGGAAGTCAAGGAAAGAGTTGCTAGCATACCCGTCTTGTGTCTGAGAAGCCCGAGTCCGGGCAGGTTGGTGACTCGCCCAAGACCTGCAGCAAGTGAACGTCAGGGAGAGGACTTGAAGCCAGATCTTTAGGCAACTAGGGCAGTACTCATTTCACCCCTTAGTGCACACAACTTTGCTGGGTTTTAAAAAAAGATTTATTTATTTATTTGAGGGGTGAGCTGGGGGAGGGGCAGAGTCTCTTAAACAGACTCCTTGCCCAGCACGGAGCCCAATTCAGGGCTTGATCCCAAGATCACAACCCGAGCTGAAACCAAGAGTCAGATGTTTAAACGGCCTGTGCCACCACCCATGTACCCATGACTTTGCTGTTCTATTGAAGTTTCTGTCCCATGGAAGGTGGGACAGCCTTGATTTAGCCACTGACTTGGAAGTAAATGTTTTTAGGTCTTTTCTCTGAGCTCAGCAAGTTTTGGGGACTCTAGGAAGGAGCCCAAGGGAAAGGTCCAGCCTTTCCTCCCTGCCTGAGGATCCTGGCGGGGGAGGATGGGGGGGGGCCAGGGAGGGCGGGCTGCATGCTGGACACACTGCGAGGCTGTCCTGTTTCCACTCTGCAGCGTTACTGTCAATGGTGTGGTGGTGGCCTGTGATGGTGGCTGTCAGGCCATCCTGGACACAGGCACCTCTATGCTGGTTGGGCCCAACAGCGACATCCTCAACATCCAGTCAGCCATTGGAGCCACACAGGACCAATATGGGATGGTGAGGCCTGGCCCATTTCCCTGGAGGGGCTGGGATTTCTCAGGAGGCCTTCACAGTGGTCTTCTAGCTTGGCGCATCATTGCTGTCAGAGCTCTCGTGTCTCATGCAGAGGCCGAGGTCTGGCCTCCCGTCCCCCAGGAGGATCGTGCATCCCTGACTCTGCTATACCCCCTTGCTCCTCCTCCACCCACGGGTCTCTTTGCCTCCTCCCTGACAGCTAAGTGCTCCGGGGTCCTGGGGAGGTCTGGCTGAGCCTGGAGAAAACTCGGAGGCCCATCCTCCTTTATCTCAAGCTGGGGTGTGTTCCTGCACTGGCTGACAGCAGGTCCCTCTCAGTGTAACTCTTCTGAGGCCTGGGGGTCTCCCTAGAGTCCTCTGAGTGGGCAGGCCCTCCTACCTCTTGGCTCCAGTGCAGAGGAAGGGGTCCTGGGTTGGCCCTTCTCTGGCCTCACCCAGCCCCATCAGATCTACCGTCCATCTAAGATGACCTCCTTCTGGTCTAGTTTGACATCAACTGCGGGAACCTGGGCAGCATGCCTTCGGTGGTCTTTGAGATCCACGGCAGAAAGTACCCACTGCCCCCGTCTGCCTACACCAGCCAGGTAGGAGTTCTCAGGAGAAGAAGCCTGGGTCCACCTAGCACTCCTCCACTCTCCTGGCAAGTCAGCCAGTTGTAAAGTGGCGGGGCCCCAAGGGAAAATGCAGGAAGTGCATGTAAACGAACTGGCCCTTCTGAGTGGGCCTCCCTCATGGCCGATACAGCTCCATCCTGGGAGAAGCGGGGCAGAATGAAAGTAGAGAGCCCCGCAGCCCAAGGGAGGGTTGGGTTGGCAGGACCACAGCCCGCTCCCTGTGGGAACTGCATCCACCGCTCCAGCTTCTAAGCCCAGAGGCCTGCAGCATGCAGCATCGTCCAGGATTTTTGTAGGTAGCCTGGGCTTCGGGACCCGGCCCTTAACCCTCCTCACCCACTGGCCTCAGCTTTGACCCAGCCCTGAGTACACACAACGGGCAAGGCCTCAGGCCCCTGGGCCTGGTCTGGCTGGTCATCAGGGCAGTAGGTGCTGAGTGGAAGGGGGGTGCTAGAGAGGACAGGTGAGGAGGAGTGGAGTGAGGGGACCCCAGTGAGTAACCTTGCATGAAGTCACTTGATTTTCTGAATATCAATTTCTTCATCTTTTGAGTGGGATGAATCTGATACTTGTCTGCTTCCCTCGGAAGGTGATTTCAAGGATGAAAGAAAATACGAGCTGAGAGAGGGACTGTGGGGTGTGGTAGGGGGAGGCCCACCGTCAGACACGGTGACCTGCCTCGGGCCTAGCTGTATCTCTGCCTCGCCTTTCCCAGGATATGGGCTTCTGCTCCAGTGGCTTCCAGGGTGAAGGCGATTCCCAGCTGTGGATCCTGGGGGATGTCTTCATCCGGGAGTATTACAGCGTCTTTGACAGAGTTAACAACCGCCTGGGACTGGCCAAGGCCATCTGATGGCACTGCTGACCATGGACCACGCATGCATATCCCAAACATGCATGCATGCGTGCACAAACACACACACGTGTGCACTTATAGATCAGGTTTTCAGGCACATGGTTCAATAAATACCATATCTCTGCAAAGTGTGGCTTCTGTGGGGCCAAAGCCCTGCGCCGTTATGATGGTGGGGACTGACTGTCCCGCGGCTCTGACCACAGTGGGGCTACGTGGCTGGGAAACATTGGTGGGTGGAGACTTTCGCAAGGGAATTGGTCACTTCAAGCTTAGGTCAGGTAAAAGCGAGACTTGCCTTTCTGGTCTCCCACTCGAGATCTTTCTGGGGGAAAGGGTGCAGTAGGAGAGACCTTGGCAGGTTGAGGCTTGTACCTGGGGAGCAAGGCATTGGGGTGTGGGGCTGGGAAGAGAATGTTGGCCCAGGGAGAGGAAAACTCTAGGTCTATTAAAGAAAGAGCTTCGGGGCATTTTGGAGAACACAGTGGAATAGGCAGGAGGCATCTGGGAAGGCCTAAGGGTCCTGAGGCTGCCATTAACCTTGTGGAAGAACCACACTTGAGAGCTCCGTCCTCAATCCTAGATGCTCCGAACCTGACTCCCGGCACATGGAGAGGGGCTCTGCCGCTGGGTAGATCCGCCTTCAAGGGCTCTCAGAGGCTGTGACTCAGAGCAGCGGCCAGGGCTCAGTGAGGACTCCTAGCTCTCAGGGGGAATCCTTAGTGCTGGGCTGGGTGGGGGGGACCCCTTAGAGCTCAACGGGGACCCCTAGCGCTCAGGGGGGACCCCTAGCTCTCACTGAGGACCTCTATTGCCCAGCCACGTCTCTCTAGTGCTCAATGAGGGAAGGACCCCCTAGGGCTCAATGAAGACCCCTAGGGCTCAGCGAGGACCCTAGTGCTCAGGGTGGACCCTATAGCTCTCAGTGAAGACCCCTAGTGCTCAGGGGGACCCCTAGTCCTCAGTAGAGACCCCTAGGGCTCAGGGGGACCCCTAGTGCTCAAGGGGACTCCTAGGGCTCAGGGGGGACTCCTAAGTCCACAGCTGTCAGTGGACAGACCATTCCTGCTCCCAGGTCCCTGCAGTTCTTTCTGAAGGGGAGAGGCCACATGGGGAATGCAGACCAGAGAGTTAGAACAGAGGGGGCCAGGTGGATTTCAGAGGTTGTCCCAGGTATGCTACCTTGAGGCCCCATGGGGGTCAAGCAAACAAGCTTCTTGGGGGTGGGGATTTCAGTGCTTGGAACCCCTTTGGCGGGCTCCCTGGACAGTGCTCAGCTGAGCTGCACACATTTGCTTCCTTGACACTCCTTCCTTTTCCTTTGTGCCCCGGCCCTTGGCAGTCTCCCAGCATAATTGATCAGGCTTCTGTTTTCCAAACAACAGCCAGTCTGGCCCCTAATTTTGTGATTGGGCTTCAAGTTACACCTTTATAGTGGCTGAACTCTCAGAAGGCTTGGAAAGGTGGCTGGGGCCAGGTTCACACCTAGCCCCCACCCCCCCTTCCTGACCACGCTTGCCCTGCAAACAGCTGGGGAGCAGGTGAGTCATGCAAGCAGCAGTCCCAGAGAAGGAGCTTGAAGCTACAGATCTGGCCATGACATTTGACCAAGGAGACTGTCCTTTAGGAAGAGAAGAGGGGGAGGAGCTTCCAGCAGAAGCTGCTGAGGGGTCCTGGGGAACCCTGCCCGGGGGCTCCTCTTGGGGTCCTTCTCGGCTGTATGCAAAGACAAACAAGGTGAGGGGCACAGGGCAGTGGAGGTGCTGTCCCCAGGGCCTTCCTGGGTCTGTGGCTGAGCCCCCAGTGGCCTTGGGTAGGCAAGGAGCAGGGCTGAGCTGCGGGGGTGGGGTGGGGTTGGGGGGTGGGAGTGCCTGCAGGAAGAAGAACTCAGGCTGCAGGTTCAGGTGAGCTGAGGAGCCTGGGGTGAGCTGGGCAGCGGCTCCAGGAGGGGGTTCAGAGCGAGGGCCTTGATGCTTGGGTCTTACAGGGTCAGGGAGGACAGCATGGTGCCAGGGGACAAGTTCTGGCTTTGGGTGACTGCTCTAAGCCTCACTTTTCTTATCCAAGACCAATACTGCCTGTTTGCCAAGAAGGAGACAGAACTGGGCCACTTGCATTATTTTTAGGCTTCTTGTAGATTAAAAAAAAATGCCAAACAAGCTCACAAAAATTGTGTCATATTTCAGTGGTTTACACTTAGCAAATTGCATTTTAAACATCCAAATTTCCGGAAAGTCTATACTTGATGACTTTGATAAATGGGAAACTTGGACCAAGGGGCATCCCCCCGCAGCCCCCGGCCCACTTGACCAGTGGCACTCCCCGACCCGAGAGCCCCCAGAGCGTGGAGGCCACGCGGTGAGGCAGCCCCTCCCGGGATTTCTCGTGGCTGCAGAGGCCGCCTGCCCGCAGAGCTCTCCACACCCCAACCCCTTTGTCCAGTTTTTACTTGTCCTTCAAACCTCAGCTGCATGCAAATCTCAGTGACGCTTACTGGTCTCACATGGGGTTCCTGTCTACCTTCCTCACTGGCTGGGCTCCCCGAGGACGACTCTGCGTCTTGCCATCTTGGGCGCTGAATTCGTGGCCTGTGCTCATCCAGTGTTACCGAGCCAGCGACTGAATGAACCGGCGATGGGTGGGCGATGGGCCTCAAGAGACGCTGCCTGCGGCCGGCCTTCCTCCTCCCCTTGGGTCTCACGCCCCTGCTCGGCATTCGGGCATTCAGGCATTCAGGCATTCAGGCCTGCGCTGCACCTTCTCCCTCCTGTTGCTAAGCCTAGAACACTCCTCATTCTTTGCTGTCCCTGGGGAAGGACAATGAGGGAGAGAGAAGGTGGCCCAGCGGGCTCTGGGGTTTTAAGGTTCTGCAGGGGTGGGGGGGGGGGTGGGGTGGGCAGGGGCCCGGGGTGGGTTCTGTACCAGGCTCAGCTCTCTGAGGGGTCGGCCAGGTGTTGCAGGGGCCTGGGAAGGGCTGTCAGCCCGCGGATGTGCCTGTGAGGAGGGGCAAGGCGAGGCCCGTGGGGGGCTGTGACGCTGGCTCAGGTTCCCGTGAGGCTGGGCTGCCCCCTGCCCGCTGTCCCACCTGCACTGTGTGCCCGGGAGAACCGGGTCAGGGAGGCCGCTGTCTGCCCAGCTGTCTGCTGCCCTGGCCACCGCCACCCCCTGGGCGCAGGCCTCTGGGCCCTTGTGCCTGCTGCTCCCTTCCCCAGCTACGCCTTCCGCTCTCCCTGACCTGTGAGTTGCTCCATGCTTCAAGATCAGCTCAAGTGTCCCCTGAGGTGACACTGCACCCCACCAGGCTTCTCTTCGGGCTTCCGACTTGCTCGGCAGGCACCTTCACAACGGCTTCTCCTGTTGGAGTTACTCACTTGCACATGGGTCTCTGCCGAGCTTCTGCTGGAAAGCACGGGCCTTGGACCTCTCTGAGTCCTCAGCTCCCCGGGGAGTTCCTGGCACACCTGGAGGCTGAGCGAGCGCCCAAGGGTGGCTTGTGCTTTGTGACATGAGCGGGCAAATCTATGACCAGGTAGCATGAATCATAAGTTCTGAGAAACTTGAGTTCACAAAGACACGAGCATGCACACATGTGGTGAGCACACACACACACACGTGCACATGCACACGCAGGCACACGTGCGGCCAGCCCAGCGTCCCTCCTGGCCCCGTGCACACGGTGCACACGCAGGCAGAGGCCTCAGCCCAGAGTCCTGTTTCCTGTCCCTGTCCCTCCCCTATCACTCAACTGCCTGCCAGTTCTTCTCATGCTAATGAGAGGAAGCTTTGGCCAGAGAGATGCTTGGAAAGGAAGCCTTTGAAATGGAAATGTTATGACAAAATGATGGATTGTTTTCTGAGCTGTGCAGTTGGTTTCTTGCTGGCAGCAGCACAAGGGAGGATATAACCGCATGGGAGTGGTAGAGGTTGCCCCTTGTCAGGAAGCCCGAGGAGCAAGACAGGCAAGGGAGACACACACTCCAAGAGCAGGAAGTGGGCCCTGGGAATGTGGGCTGGGGGATGGCCTGGGCAGGGACAGGGGCTGGCCTGGCCACCGCCCCACGGCCCCGGTGGTGGCTGCTCCCCTTCTCCCGTGCTCCCACCCCCCCCTGGCCAGGGAATGCAGCAGCTTCCTGCTGAGAACAGGTGGGTCTGACCTGCCAGGCGTACCTAGCACCCTGCAGACCTGGCCTCTGGGCCTTTGCTCAGGCCATTCCCTTTGCCTGAAGCCCTGTGCACTTTCTCCCACTTGTGAACTGCTCTTCATTCTTCAAGGCCAGCTTAAAAGTCACCTCCTCTGAGAAGACCCCTACTGCACACGATGCCCACCTCAACCAAGCCCTCCAAACCTCAGCAATACATGACCCCTGGCTGCTCGGTTGACGTGGGGCTGATTAGAATGGTCACCTTTTATTAAAAAGTAGTTTTTGAGTATGTACTGTGTATGAAACTTTGTCCTACGCACCATGTCCCTCAATAAGCACGACAGAGGCAGCCTCCGCTCTCATGGAGCTCTGCGGGGTCATGGATGATGGAGATAGTACATGTGGTAACTGTGTAGGGTGTGGGAAGGCTTTGGGTACCGTGGGAGATAGGGGAGAGTGGTCACGAATGCCACGAGAACAGCATAGGCTTTAAAATGAGGGGGGCAAGAAGGCTCCCCGAGACCGAGGCATTTGAGCGAAGGCATGCAAGACGGGGTAAGGCCTGAGGATATGGAAGAGGGACAAGCGTTGTGGGTAGAGGAACTGTGGGTGAAGGTTAATCAGTACTTCACAAACAGAAGCTACCAGTAGAGAAATATGATACATGATTGTTTGCTTACCTCTTACCTTTCTGAGATGACCCTTTGAGGGTAGGGGTCACATCTCAATCCTTTTGAATCCTTCACAGCGCTCAGTGTTCAGCGGATGCATGTTGAATGAATGAATAAACTCCCAAGCTGTCCTTTTTAAACCCCTGCCCCCGACTCAGCTCTTGTCCCCGAGCGCCCTCTACGGGCCTAAGTTAAACGCCAGCTCCGCACATCTTTATCCTGCGCGTCTTCTCTCCGCCCCAGGCCACCTTGGGTGGGGGTGGGGGACACAATGGCCAACCAAATCATAGAATTTACCGAGTGCCTACTAAGTCCAGGGCACAGTGCCGACTTCCGCAGGAGGCACAGACACAGGGCCAGGGTCCCTGCCCTCAACCCCCTCCCTGGACCTCTTGGTGGCTAGCTTTTCCCTTCTCTGTTTGTTGGTATCCTCCCTCTCTGATCTGGCCGGCGAGGATGTGCCTGCTGTGTGTGTGTGTTTGGGGGTGGGGGTGGGGGTGGGGGGGTGGCTTGGGGATAGCATTGGCCCTTCCAGATCGTCAGGACAGGACTTCCCCTCCAGAGGAGTTGCAGCCTGGGTCTGATGCACAAGGCACTCACTCCCTGGAGCCTGGGGGCTGGGGCCAGGGCCAGATGAGATGCAGGCCAACCACCGTGGTCTCCCCAGCTCTGGCTGCAGAATTGTGCCTCCTCCCGGAGGACTGCTCATGGCCCTGCTGCCTCCTCTGGGCTGTCGGTCTTGGTCTCTTCCACTCAACTCTGAAGGTCCATCTATAGGTGCTGAGCTCCCCACCTTTTGTCCAATGGCCCCAGCCATGAAACCCAAGAGCCCCTTTCTTTCCCAGGGCTTTGTTTAGCACTGAGATCAGAATAACTGTGTCCTTAGAGCTTTATTTTTAGGACCTCTGAGAGGGAACAAGGAGCCTCCAGAGAGGCCGCTTCTGCATTGGAGAGTATCCCAGGCAAGGACCAGCCTCACCTTCTGCAGCTTTGAACTGTAGCCTGGGAAGTTCTGTAAGCCAGGCCCTCCCATGGGAGTGCCAGATCTCAGCCACAGGGCCCGCATCAGCTCCCTCGGGGGCATTTCTCATCTGATAGCATCATTCATAGACAGGGAGTTCCCCTGGGACTCCCTGAGTCGCCTTGGAGGCCAGTCTCTGGGCCTTGGCTTCCGAGACAGTGAAGCGGCCGCCCCAAGCTGAAGCGATGCTTGAGCCAGAGCCCCATTATCTGGACGTAAGGCCCTGCTGGGTTTGCCTAATATGCAAAGAGCTGAGAATCCTCATCCGCTTTCCTGAGTCTGCACATTCCTGGGGCATGGCCACAGCCACTTGGGGGAGACACAGGCCAGTCAGGGGGACAGTGAGTCAGAACTTGAGAAACCAGGAACCATGGCCTTTGAGCTGAGAGTCACTCAGATGGACCTATGAGCAGGCTGGTGTGGGCTGCATGGATATTGTGGTCACTGGGTGGCCACGGGGCCGGGGATCTGGCCTGGGTCCCAAGGACTGGCTTAGACCTGTGCTGCCCACGGGGTGCTCCCTGGCAAAGGCCACTGGGCACTTGTGCCTGTGTCTCCCCCACGACCCCTCGCTCTCTCTGACCCCCTCGTCCGTCACCTGGTGTGGTGTCCCAGCCCCACTCAGGCTGCCGTACACATCACCACAGACCCGGCGGCTCAGACTCAGACCCGGCGGCTCAGATACAGGCATTTGTTTCTCATGGTCTTGGAGGCTGGAAGCCCAAGATCAAGGTGTTGGTGGGGCTGGTTTCTCCTGAGGCCTTGCTTCATGGCTTGCAGAGGGCGGCCTTCTGTGCACACACCCACCCCTCATGTCTCTTCCTCTTTTTATAAGGACACCAGTCATATCCAATCAGGTCTCCATCCGTATGACCTCACTTAACTGCCTCTTTATTTTTTAAGGGTTTTATTTATTAGAGAGAGAGAGAGAGAGAACACAAGTAGGGGAGTGGCAGGCAGAGAGAGAGGGAGAAGCAGACTCCCCCTGAGCAGGGAGTGGGACTCAGGGCTGTTCCAGGACCTTGGGATCATGACCTGAGCCGAGGGGCAGATGCTTAACCCACTGAGCCAGCCAGGCACCCCTTAACTGCCTCTTTACAGGCCCATCTCTAAATGCAGTCACGATGGGGATTACGACTTCAGCAGATCCATTTATTTGGAGGGACAATTCAGTGGCTCACAAGTGGCATTCTGGGGGGGTGTCCCCCCCTCCCCACAGTGTCTGTCCATCGGGCTCCCCAAAGCAGCCTCTCCCCTGAGGCTGCCGCTGCCCTGGCTGCTCGGGAACCTCCAGCTCATTCTGGGATTGGCCGGCTGAGGGGTGCGGGTTCCAGGTGGGATCCGCCTGTCTCCCCAGGTGAGGGCAGAGGAGCACTGGAAGCACCAGAACCAGAGGAAGCAGGGGGCTCACGTGGGGCACCTTCTGCATGGCCGGCCGGGCCTGGTTGTTTTCTCCCGTGGCGGATTTACCCGATTTACCGATTTACCACATTTACCGAATGCCTAGCTCGAAGGGGTTTGAGGCCCAGCGAGGAGCGAAACACGAGGTCTGTGCCCCTAGAGTTTTGCCGGCTTGAGAGCTGTGGGCAGCTTTATCACGGCGATTTAGGCAGTGGGACCACGCTTGACATCTCAAATATTCTGTCCTATTGTCCTTTCAGCTGGTTGTGGCATCCTCAAAAAGGCTGGTCATCCCGAAATCACACTCCATTTGGCAGACCGTATCTTTCACCAGTGAGTGTCCCACTTTTTGGTCTAGAAGGTCTGGCCCCGTTCAGCCGGTGCTTCTGAGCCCAGGACGTGGGGCGGGTCCGAGGGAGCAAAGGGAGGCCCAGACTCTGCCGACCCAGCCAGAGGCTCTGGTGGGGCGCCCTGTCGCTCACCGACCTGTCCCTTTCTCGGAGGCGGGGCTCTTGGAGCACCCCCCCTGCTGCTCCAGAGGGGCCACCTGGAGTTGGACAGCTTCTGGGCAACCTCAAAGGGCCCCCAGATGAGATGTGACCTTTATAATCCCAGCAGGGGTTGTTGGAGGGTCTGAGAGCCGAAGCCAGAGGGCAGCCGACAGCTGGGACAACTCGGGACAGTGGGGAGGGGGCCCCCCGCCCCCCTCAGGCCGCAGGGAGACTCCGCCCTGCTGCAGGGCCCACCGGCCTGGCCCCCTGGAGAGGCAGCGTCCTTACCACTTGCCCTTGAGGCTTTTGGCGACTTGGACAATCCCCTAGGTCTGCTGGTGGGCAGCCCCCTGTGTGGGGCCTCGGAGCCGAGGACTCTTGCAGCAGGCTCCCAGGTGCTACAGGGGATGTCGGGGTGGGGGGACACCCCCACAGCCTTTCCTGATGAAATAAGAGCCAATCCTCCAGGCTGGGTGTTTCCAGAGGCTCTCGTTGGACAGCAGAGGCTGGACCTCTCAGGTGAGTCTCTTCCTCCTCCGGCAGGGGTGGGGGGTTGGGGGTGGGTGTCTGGTAATCACCAATGCCATCTCCACCTGACTTCCTGAGGAGCTGCTCCCTTTAACTCTCTGGCCCACTGTGGGTACACTACTGTAGTGCACAGGCTCTGGGGGACTCCGAGGGGGCTAAGCAAGAGCACATGTTCGCAGACAGCTGAGTTTGAGAGCTATGCTGTTGATCTACTCTGTGTCTTGGACAATTTCTTTTTTTCTTTTTTCTTTTTTAAAGATTTTTATTTATTTATTTATTTATGAGAGAGAGAGAGAGAATGAGAGAGAGAATGCATAAGTAGGGGGCAGGGGCAGAGGGAGAGGGAGAAGCAGACTCCTCGCTGAGCAGGGAGCCCAAAGAAGGGTTCAATCCCAGGACCCTGAGATCATGACCCGAACCAAAGGCAGATGCTCTGCAGACTGGGCCACCCAGGTGCCTCCAGCTGATTTCTTTATAACAGATACGATCAGTTCTCCCTTGCCATGGCATCGAATTAGTGCAAATTTAGTGACTGGAAACAACGCAAAAGTATGATCTCATAGTTCTGGAGGTTGGAAGTCAGTGGACTAAATTAAGGTGTCAACAGGACTGCCTTCTTTGGGGGAGTTCTAGGGGACAATTTATGTTTTTGCTTTTTCCAGTGTCCACAGGCCGCTGGCATTCCTTGGCTGGGGGCCTCATCACTCCGATCTCTGCTTCCATTGGCATATCTGACTGTGGCCTCTTCTGCCCTCGTGTAAGGCCCCTTGTGATTCCATTGGGCCCATCCACATAATCCAGGATCATCTCACCACCTTGAGATCCTTAACTTAGCCACATCTGCAAAACCCTTTTTGCCACGTTAAGGCAATATATTCAAAAGTTTCAGGGATTAGGACATCTTTGAGGGGGCATTATTCTGTGTCTCACATCATCCTATTGCCCTTACTCTTAAGTGCATATCGAGCTCCCTTCCATGAGGTCCAGATCCAAGGGAAGGAGGTTCTAGTAGATGTGGGGGCTCTCCCTCCACCCACCTAAGACTGTCCTCCTTGGACAACTGATCAAGAGTCCACTTCCCCTTATCCTCCAGGGGTGACTTTTCCCTATAGTTTTTGTAGGACAAGCTCATTAGAATACTATCAGTACCCCTGACATTGGCACCCCAATCCACAGCAGGATGATCTCCTTATAAAAACTCAGCTGAGCACTAAGATGTCACAGCCAGATACTTGTCCTCTCAAATCCCATGCCCAGCCTACCAAACTTCATTGTCTTCTTCACTGAGAATTGTTTCTGTGAAGAGAGGGAGAATGTTTAGCTTATCAGTGCCTAACTTGGGGAGAGGATACCATTGTGGAGGAAAGGAAAGAAGGAGTGTCCTCCAAAACTTGGAACTGCCAATGCCTGGAGGCCCCTCTGAGGTCCCAGAGCTGGTCTTTGGGCCCCTCTGGGGATTAGACTTGATTTCAAGTGGTCCAGGAGCATGTGGTCATTGAAGCCAAGAGTCTGGGGAAGACAGTGCTAACTTGACACTGGGTTTGGGGAAAATAAATAGAAGGTCCTTGTCCTCACTGTAGGCTAGAACTGTGTGGAACTCCTTTCACTGAGAGGTGGGACTGTCTTGATATAGAAGCAAGTTTTTAAAAGTTGAGATAAATTTGAGGTTGTCAGATGGGGTTCATCTCTAACCTTGACATTCATTAGGCTCTGTGATCTTGACATTTGTGGGCCTCAGTTTTCTTAGCTGTCAAATGAGAATATAAGAACTACTCACTGAGGACAGTAATAAGGAAAGTGAAGAAATAGATGTGAAAGCGTTTTGTATGAAGGGATATGCTACATGGGAATGTTATTGTTATTAAGGGAGTGTGAGCAAACTGGGAAATAGTCGACTGCAAGAGTCAAGGGACCAGGGGCAACTTCACCTTGGGACATCCATACCCTGTGGTCACAGTGGTCCCGGAATTGAGCTGATGTGGGAAACCTTATATTTTCCTGTGGTGAAAAAACCCACAGCCCTCTCCCCATGTGCTCCTCTCATTCTTCTCCTTTTTTTTTTTTTAAAGATTTTATTTATTTATTCATGAGACACACACACACACACACACACACACACACACAGAGGCAGAGACACAGGCAGAAGGAGAAGCAGGCTCCATGCAGGGAGCCCGATGTGGGACTCGATCCCAGGTCTCCAGGATCACGCCCTGGGCCAAAGGCAGGTGCCAAACCGCTGAACCACCCAGGGATCCCTGCTCCTCTCATTCTGACCATCCCTTCCTCTGGACCAGCTCCACTTTGGTGAATAATGTGCTATGAAATGCTTTACCCCATGTTGGTTGACAGCCTTCCAAAAAGGCTTCCAGGAATCCCTGTCTCCATGGATTTATTCACCTGTGTAATGCTTCCCCTTGAGTGTGGGCTGGATTTAGTGCTACAAAAAGAATACCCAACGTGATGGAGTACCACTTCCAAGGCTGTTTTGCAAAGACAAGCAACCCTCTCACTTGCTCACTCTGAGGAAGCAAGTCGCCCTGCTGTGGCCTACTCTTTGAAGATGTCAAGGAACTGGTGGTAGCCTCTAGCCAACAGCCAGAGGGCACCTGTCCCCCTCACTCCAACAGCCTTGGAGAAACCGAATCCTGCCCACAGTCATGTGAGGGAGCTGGAAGCTCCTGCGAAGGGGTTGGAAAGTCATGTGTGGGGCTGGAAGGTCACGTGTGGAGGCTAGCCGGTCCTCGAGGGGGCAGGAAGGTCATGCGAGGGGGCTGGCAGATCCTGCGAGATGGCTTGGAGGTCCCGCGAGGGGACTGGGAGGTCATGTGTGGGGGCTGGAAGGGCTGGAAGGTCATGTGTGGGACTGGAAGGTCCTGCGAGGGGGCTGGAAGCGGATCCACCAGCTTGGAGCCTTAAGATCACTGCAGTACCAAATGACACGTTGTTCAGCTGCATGACAGCCCTGGAGCCAGTGGACCCAACCGAGCTGAGCCTGCTGACCCACAGAAACCATGAGACAATAAATGTATTTTTTAAACTGTTAGATTTTGGGGTAGTTTGTTACACAGCGATAGATAGCTCCTGCACACTATTCAGCAAGAAGGCCTCACAGTATTATTACACTTTTAATTTAGTGCATACACCTGAACACTTCCTCTGTGCCAGGCACATGGTATCAGGGTTCTGATGCTAGGAGATGAACCAGACGTACCCCACTCTCCAGGAGCTCCCAGTGGATGGAGACAGACACACATGGGGTGGGCAAGGTGAGATCAGAACAAGCTTCATGGAAGAAAGAGTGTTTGGAATGTCTTGGGGGATGGGAAGGATTTCAAAAGGCAGAAATAAGGTGAAGGGGGGTCGCACCTAGCCTGGGTGGCTCAGTCGATTAGGCATCTGACTCCTGGTTTCCCTCGGGTCACAACCTCAAGATGGTGAGAGGGAGGCCCACCTCGGGCTCCTCGCTCTCCAGGGAGTCTGCTTGGGATTCTCTCCCCCACCCCGCACCCCCGCTCTCACTCTTTCTTGCTTTCTCTCTGTGTCTTTAAAATAAATGAAAAAAATCTTAAAAAAAAAAAAAAAAAGAAGAAAGAAGGTAAAAGATATCGCACGGGGGAAGGAACAGGGGTGGTTAAAAGTGTTCTCCAGCACATGACACGGAGCTGCCCAGGGAGGAGAAACAGCCGGGCAGATCAGGCTCCCCTATTCTGCGTGGGGTTAGCACCAGGCAAAATTAGAGGGAGGATGCCTCTTCCCATAGCCTCCTAGAGACGGGATGACGGGGTGACGGGCGGTCAGGCTGGTGGGGGCGGTGGGGAGGGGAAAGGGGGGGATGCGTGGCTCTCCCTGCCTCCTGGGCTTGCCATCCTGAGCCCTGAGCCCTGAGCCCCACGGCGCCACGTGCAGCCCACGTCAGCTACTGTTCTTTTTCAAGGGACATGATCTGCTTTCTGCAATGTCCCTCCTTCTTTTACTCTCCTTCTCTCGTTTGTGGAGCATCCGCTGTGCGCCAGACGCGGTGGGGGAAGGTGGCACTAAGGGGCACAGCCGTGGCTCTGGAAGGGTGTGCAACCTACTGATGATGAGTTTTCAGTCTAGATTTTACCCGCCTTTCACGTGGGTCAGATGCACATGAACTGCGCCCCCCTTTGGGTAGCACCTCTTACCGTTTGCTAAGCAATTTCATGTGTTATCCAGTGAATTCTTAGGCTAAGAGGGCTCGGGATGGCGGCCCGTGGGCCCGCAGCCAGCACAGAGCGTGGGTGTCCCCACTCTCTGGGGCCAACGGAGCACAACCCCAACAAAGGAATAAAGTGACTGCTGGAAGGGACGCATCTGCTCTTGCCGAGTGTGTGCTCGGGGAGGTTTGTTTCCTGGGTGCGTGGGGCAGAGATGGAGGGTGCGGCCAGCAGAGCTCGAGCGCCCAGGCCCAGCGAAGCAGCGCATCAGGTGTGTACGTCCTCTCGCTGGAAAACACCTTTGTGCCTGCGGCCTGCTTTGCCGCCCTGCTCTGTCCCTGAACCTCCTTACGGCTCCCACAGCCCTCTTGCCTCCCTCCTCCTTCCCCACCCCCAGCCCCAGATGCTCCTCCGGCCCTGGGAAAGGACTTCAGGGACATTGTGTGCGAGCCAGGCCAGTGGGGTGTGCCGGGTTAGTCGACCTTGACCTCAGGGATCCTTCACTGGGACTGTAAGGCCATTAAGAAACTCCACAACATGACTCAAGCATCTGAATAAAAACAACTTCACTGTACTGGTCACGAGTGGGAGCTGTTTCCAGAAGCTGCTCAGGCTCTGCTGAGATGGTGGCACTCCAGGCTTGGGAGGAGGGTGGGGGCCCACCCTCTGGGGACTTGCCTAGTACCCCCAGCACCCGTAGTGCTGGCTGCCTCCTCTCCTCTCCCTCCCACCCACACCTTGCCTGTCACGCCTTCCCTTCTCTTGGTCGCTCCCCCTGGCCTGAGGAGGCAGCAGGGGGAGGGAGGACAGCCCTTCTAACCCCTAGCCCACTCTACTCCTTGACATAGTCGTGAGGGGTAACCCTGCCACCCAGCACCCTCCACGGAGGCCTAGCCCCTGAGCCAGGGGCAGTGTTGTGGGGACCACACAGCCTCTGGTGTCAGTGCTAGTGGCTGTCTCTTCTCCTAGCTGTGTGACTTAGCTGCTCTGAACTGGTTTCTCCATTTGCAAAATGGGAGATGATGATTTTTTTTAAAGGTTTTATTTATTTAATTGAGAGAGTGAGAACCAGAGAGATCACAGAGCGAGAGGGAGAGGGAGAAGCAGACTCACGGTTGAGCAGGTGAGGTCATGTGCTGAGATCATGACCTGAGCTGGAGGCAGACGGACACTTAACCAACTGAGCCACCCAGGTGCACGGAGATGATAATTTTCATGGATTGAATTGTCTCTCCCACCCCCCCAAATGGTATGTCCAGGTCCTAAGTCTTAGTGTCTCAGAATGTGACCTTATTCAGAGTTAGGGTCCTCACAGAGGTAACCAAATTAAAATGAAATCATTAGGGGGCGCCTGGGTGGCCCAGTTGGTGAAGCATCTGCCTTTGGCTCAGGTCATAATCCCAGGGTTTTGGGATCAAGCCCCAGGTTGGGCTCCCTGCTCAGCAGGGAGTCTCTTTCTCCCTCTACCCTCCCCCTGCTCATGCTCTCTTGCGCGCGTGCTTGCTCTCTCTCACTCTCTGTCTCTCTCAAATAAATAAATAAATAAATAAATAAATAAATAAATAAATAAAATTTTTAAAAATAAAATAAAATGAAGTCATTAGGGTGAGCCCTAATTCAATATGACTGGTATCCTTATACCAGGGGGAAATGTGGACACAGAAACAGACCCAAGGGGAGATGATGTGAAGAAATTAGAGAGAGGAAAGCCGTCTGCACACAAGGAACCACCTGGCGGCACTGTGATCTTAGACTTCGAGTCTCTGGAACCATGGGACAATCCATTTCTGTTGTTGGAGGCACACGCCCCGAAGTAGTCCTTGGTGGCAGCCTGCGTGTAATGCACCTGTCAGAAGATGCACATGAACATCGGCCCCCGGGGAAGGCCAGCTCCCCATGGCGTCCGGGGGAGACGCCCCGTGGTAAGCTGCGTTGGCCAGACCCGCTCTGCTCCACCGACGCCTAGATGCTGAGATCTGGGGAAGTCACTGAACTTGTCAGGACCTCCGTTTTATCACCTCTAAAGAAGAGCAAATCCCAAAGCCCTCCTGAATACCTTCCAGGCTCCTTGTGAAGTTCAAATGAGATAAAAACACACACAGGGTGATTTTATCCACCCACCACCCCGCATTAATTACTGCTGCAGTTAATCCTGGGACTGGAGGGGGACGCCTGGGAGGCTCAGCGGTTTAGCGCCGCCTTCAGCCCAGGGCTTGATCCCAGAGTCCGCGGGATGGAGTCCCACATCGGGCTCCCTGCATGGGGCCTGCTTCTTCCTCTGCCTGTGTCTCTGCCTCTCTCTCTCTCTCTCTCTCTCTCTCTCTCTCTGTGTGTGTGTCTCTCATGAATAAATAAATACAATCTTTAAATAAATCCTAGGATAGGAGGGGATTCTAAGAACACAGAGAGGTGTCCAGGGAAGCTTGGAGGTGGGCATTCCTACTCTGTGGGAGAATGAGAGTATCTTAGGGGCCCGCAGTGGCTGCTGGTACCTACTGCCCCATCTTGAACTCAGGTATGCTGCAACCAAGAGGCAAGGGCCCTACTTACATTTTGAACAGTTTTTGGAGATCCCTCACGAAGGGGGAAATTTCCTTATTTAGTGCCTATTCTACGAAAGGGGGTTATAGATGACGTCTCATTTGATTCTCTTGACGTCCCTAGTAGGCACAATGAGCCCCAATTTACAGTTGAAAAGGGTTGGGTCTCAGAGAGTTTGAGTAAGCTGGTCACAGTCACACAGCAAAACTGCGATCCGAACCTCGCGCTGTAAAACCAGGGCTCCTTCCACACGCCGACGCTCCAGGCAGCTTCCCTACCAAGTAGAGTGATCCATGTCTGATTTCCAGGAAAAAAGCTCCCACCTACTATTAAAACAGTCGAATGATCATTTCACTTACATAGGATGCTTCAGAGGAAATCGTAACCAGCCTCGGGTCATCCCAACGCCTCTTTGCTGTCCAAGTAACTATTTTTAACCTTTAGTCTTTTCTGTCTTTTGCCTTCTTCATCCAGCTTCCAGGAAGGCTCCAGCCCATTGCTCTTTCTACTCACTTACTGAAGCTTTTAAAGAAAAGCCCTTCGGTTTCCAACACGCTGGACTCGGGCACCCCGCCCCCAGCTCCCAGGCCTAACTTCCTCTGTGGCCACCTGTGGTCCCAAAGAAGAGAAAGAGAGCCACAGCGCCCTGGTCCTCCAGCCCTGCGGCGGTCCCCACCGTCTCCAAGATGAGGCGGACACTGTGTCGGGAAAGGGAAGCCATGTCCTCCCTTTCTCCACCCAGGGAAGCATCCGGTACTTTAGTCCTCAGGACCACGAGACCGTCCCCATCCCTCTCCTCTCTCCAGCCAGGCTCCCTCCGGCCAGGGTTTGTGGACCCTGCCCGGCCCCCACCCCCAGCTTCAGAGTCTTCCCAGGGGAATATGGTAACGGGCTGCCTCCCAGTGGGGCTGACTGTTGCTTAGCCTCACTCCGAGGCTTTGTCCCAGGCCACTCGGCCTCCGGGATGAAGGAGTCAGGGAGCAGACCGGTGGCTTGCTCCTATTCACAGGGACAGCTCTAATTCGTAGAGAGGCCGTTTCGCCTCCCCAGGGGCAGACAGAGCTGCAACCTGGAGACTGTCTGAGGGAAGAATAGGCCCGCTGTCTGTACCCCCCAGAAAGTGCAGTGTGTGATATGGTGGCTACTGCTGACCTGCTGCTGCTTGGGAATCTTGGAGAAAATTGAGAATTCAGGCCCCATGGAAAACTCTGTGCCAGGAAGTTACTTTAGCCCAAAGTCTCCAGGTAACTGGGTCACAAGTATTGTCATTTGGGGGAGCCGGGGGCCTGCACCTCAGCTCTCCTATGGCCTTGGCTCTGCCTTGGATTGTTTCCTTGCTTCTCTTCCTCCTCCACTCCCTTCATCTGTTGAGCATCTATTATGTACCCGACGCTGTGCCGGGCTTATAACCTTAGGAAAGGCACAGCTGTGGCCTCGCAGGGTTTACAAGCTGTGAGGGGGTTTTTATGCTCAGCTCCATCTACTTCATCTGACCTTTGGCATGTTTTACCTTTGCTGAGGGATTTAATGTATTAGCTCACGTGACAATCTTATGGGAGCCTGGTGTCACTTATTATTTCTGTTATTTTTTTCCCTGCTGTATTTGTATTTATTATCTGTTAACAGTAGAGCCCTAGGGTGGTGGTGGGAAGGAGGGGGCTCAGCCCCGGCCCGCAGCAGGTTCAGAAGAGCAGAGGATCCACCCCAAACTCCCAATGAGGGTTGCTGCCCCGTTCTCTGCGTGCATCTGCCTGGCACCTCCGCCACGGGAGTAAAATAGCATTCATCATCCGCTGACATTTCGCAGGCAGCTTTTTCCCTCTGCTTCTCCTGAGAGGCAATGACAAAAGTTGGTGTGATCTTCCTTTTACCCATCACCCCAGGTCCCTGCCACCCCCGGTGCCTTTTCATCCCCGCGTTTGAGGGCAGCCGTTCTCCTGTCTCAGGGATGTGGCTGGGCAGACACTGTGGTCTCTGGGGACACTGGGTGGCTTTACTCCTCTCACTTCAAAGGGCCTTTGGAGGCTCCACTCCATGGGGGAATGCGTTTTATTTTTTAGAAGCCTGGAATCAGCTGTGGAGGAGGGCAGGGGCTCCTTGGGTGTCCCCTTTCCTCCTGTCCTCCCCGCCAGGACCTAACAGAAAGGGAGGGGGCCTTGTCACCAGTGGGCAGACCCCACTGGTTCCTCTGCAGCTGCTGGGAGGTGATCTGGGCAGGACTTCCAGGGAGAGAGGACTGCCTTGGGCCTGGGCAGAGGGCAGTGTGAGGGGAGCAGTTCAAACTGCCCCCGGAGGCCAAACTGCCAGGGTGCTTGAGGAAGGTGGCCTTCTGGAAGCTCAGGTGTTGCCCTGGGAAGCTGCAAAAGGGTCTGAGACATGGTCCTGTGAGTGACCTTCAGAGCTAGGCCTTTAGAGAGAGAAGGGGTCCTAGGTCCCCTTGGGCTCCTCTGATCCTGTCCACCAGGCAAAGCAGCCCCAGGGAGAAGGAGGCAGGGGGTATGCTCCAGGCCAGGCTTCCCTGTGCCCCTTCTCGGCTGCACCTGTACAGGCTGTGATCCTGTAAAAGCGATGCTGCACCAGCCAGGGGGAGCAATCCGCTCACCAGGCCACCAGCCTGGAGCCAGAGCCCAGCATAGGGCTTCAGCATGATCCCACATGTGTGAATCCAGAAGTGCCTTGTGACATCTGGCCAACTCCACACACTTGGGAATGAGGGATGGGTAGGGAATTGGAGAGTGGTCTGAAAGAGAGCAATTAGAAAGGGACTTAGAAGATTGTGAGGAAGATACCCCAAAGCCCAGAACCCTGAAGCTCAGGCCTAGGACAGGAATCCTGCTTGTCCAGGTCTTAGCTCAGTGATGTCTTATCCGGGTTTTACATGACTCAGTACTAAGTGAGAGCTCGAGGCTAAAGTATGGGAAAGAGATTGGGGTTTTTAGAGCACGAAAGGCCATACAGATGACTAAGTCCAGCTTCTTAGGGCATGGACTAAGGACAACAAGAAAGAAGAGAAGCAGTGCATTTGTTAGGCTGTCATGGAATGGGAGATGGTGGTGGTATATCTGGCTGCAGCACTGTGTCTGGCAGGGTGTGTGGAGCTGGGTGTATTCCAGATTGTGTGCTGTGTGTGGATTGTGTGGTTTGGACTGTGTGAAGTGGAACTGGGCAGTGACCTGCAGCCCAGATGCCCAGAATTCTGATGCTGATGCACTTTTGAGATACGTCCAGACTTAGGCATTGGGCCTGAGGAAGGTGCAGGCCTCCTTACTTGAGGAGATGAATGGTGGTGGTGGTGGTGGGAGCATAGAGTAAAAACTTCCTTCTCTGTCTTTTGGGGAATTCCAACTCCATTTCCTAATCCTGGGAGTGTAGTGTGCTGAGCAGGATCCACTCCCAAGAGGGCAGTTCCTCGGGTGAGCCTGCTATAACCACCCTCCTTAGGTGGGCCTGGAATCTGGGCACATGTGTTAGGGCCTTGTTGCTCTCACTCCAGCTGCCCCACGGGCTTGTAGTCAATTGCTCATAACTCAGTGGGAACTGAACCCCAAGGCAGGTGGACAGGTCTATTTTCCTGGAGCAGAGCTCCGAGGCTCTGGTTGCACACATTTCCCACACTCAGGATTGCCAGCCTGTGCATGGACTCACAGAGATGGGCCAGGTGAGAAGCACCTGGGAGTGCTTCTTCTTGTCCACTGCCCAAGGAGGGGACTGAGGAGCAAAGGGCCAGGCAGGTTGTGACTCCCCAGGCTTCGTGGAGATGCTGGAGTCCCCAGGGAAGAGTGTTCCTGCCCAGAGGTCTGCTGCCTGGATCCTCTGAAAGACAGAGCCCTCACGTCCCTCTCTTTCCAATTCCAAAGCATCCACAAACAGAAAGAGCTCTAGACTAGTAGGTAGGTGTGGGTTCTGGCATTGATTGTGTCACCGTTTCTGAG
Organism: Canis aureus; assembly: GCF_053574225.1. Taxonomy (NCBI): domain Eukaryota; kingdom Metazoa; phylum Chordata; class Mammalia; order Carnivora; family Canidae; genus Canis; species Canis aureus. The sequence goes on from NC_135618.1 coordinate 36,139,588, forward strand.
TAAGTCGCTGTCCTTGGGTTTGCTCATCTACAATGTGAGAATAATAACCAAATCTGTTCTACTGGTTATTTTGAGATGCAGTGAGATACTGTTGGTGAAAGAGCTTTGGAAAATTTATGCAACGTGACACAAGTGTAAGATATTATTATTAAACAACCCGGAGCTCTTACTCATTGCTCACAGCATTCCCCGGCCTTTTAATATGCCTCCTCTTGGGAAGACCAAAGCCAGTGCTTCTTCATCTTTAAGGTGGAAATGAATCACTTGGGATCTTGTTGAAATGAGAATTTTGATTCAGTAGGTCTGAGGTGGGCTCAGATTCTGCATTTTCTTGCTCCCAGGGATGCCAATACTGCTGGTTCTGGGGACCACAGACGAGCAGCAAGGACCCAGAAGTACCCCTCACAGAAAACAAGGATGAAATCTTCCAATTGTTGGTTGAGAGAAAACAGCTTAGAAAATGCAGCAGAAGTATGGATTTATTCAAACAGCTTGCAGTCCAAGATGGCCTGCTATTCACAAGGGATAAACTTCGGTCTTTGGAAAAACAGAGAGGAAGAGGCAGGGAGGGGAGAGAGAAGCTGTGGGTGTGGGGACAGAGACAGAGAGATAGAGAAGGGGAGAGACACATAGAGAAAAACACAGAGAGAAAGACAAAGAGACATAGACAGGGAGACTCAGGGAGCCATGGAGCCCTGGACAGGTCACTTCTTGGACCCCTCAGAGGAGCAGCCACCGTTGGTCTTGCTAAGAGAGTCCGTGCTGCCCAGTCTTGAGCCCATGCTGTTGAGGATTTTATCGATTTCACCGGGGATGCTTTGCTTCTCCTCATTCTCAGTCTCCCGATGGTAGAAGTAGTTAAAGTTGGAGACAATGACAGGTACAGGGAGGGCAATGGTGAGGACCCCCGCGATGGCGCACAGAGTGCCCACAATCTTCCCCCCAGGGGTGACTGGGCACATGTCACCATAGCCCACGGTTGTCATGGTGACTACTGCCCACCAGAAGCCATCAGGAATGCTAGAGAAATGGGACTCTGGCTCATCCACCTCGGCAAAGTAGACGGCGCTGGAGAAGAGGATGACCCCAATGAAGAGGAAGAAGATGAGCAGCCCCAGCTCCCGCATGGACGCCTTGAGTGTCTGGCCCAGGATCTGCAGCCCCTTGGAGTGCCGGGAGAGCTTGAAGATGCGGAAGACCCGCACCAGCCGGATGATCCTCAGGATGGCCAGGGACATGTTCTGCTGGGTGCTGGGCTCTGTCTCCTGGACCAGCTCTGTGATGAGGGTTGCAAAGTAGGGGATGATGGAGATGATATCAATGATGTTCATGATGTTCCTGAAGAAGTCAGCCTTGCTGGGGCAGACCACAAACCGGAGCACCAGTTCGAAAGTGAACCACATGATGCAGGTGGACTCCACCATGAAGAAGGGGTCAGTGAACATGGTGTGGGAGAGGACTGTCTTACTCATGTTGAGGCTGGGGTCTCTCATCACCTTCAGCTCCCTCTCCTCCCGGAACTCCGGTAGTGTTTCCAGGCAGAAGATGGTGATGGAGATGACCACAACCAACACAGAGACCACAGCCACACCGCGGGCAGCGCTGGAGCTCTCCGGGTACTCGAAGAGGAGCCAGAACTGCCGGTGGAAGTCATTGGTGGGGAGCGGTGTTTCAGGGTCCTTGATGAAGCCTTCATCCTCCCGGAACTGGTCCATGGCCTCGCTACCCAGTTCATAGAAGGAGATTTCATCAGCAAAGACGTCGATGGGGACATTGGCAGGGCGCCGGATTTTCCCACCTGATTGGTAATAATACAGGATTCCATCAAAACTGGGCCGGTTCCTGTCAAAGAAATACTCATTTCTCATGGAGTCGAAGAACTGCATCCTTTTCTCCCGGTCTCCCAGGAGGGTCTCAGGGAACTGACTGAGGGTTCTGAGCTGGGTCTCAAACCTCAGCCCAGCAATGTTGATGATCACCCGTTGGTTCCCTTCATTCAAGACCACTGCCTCCGGCCCTGGGGAATCGACATAGTCTCCTGGGAGCCTGCAGAAGGCCGTCTCAGGACTGGTGCTGTCGCCGATGAGGATCCTCCAGTTGGAGAAGGGGCTGCTTCCAGGCCGGCCTTTTGGGCTGGTTGTGTCAAAGTCTGCGGCATAGCCTGGCCCTTCCTGGATTTCGTCTGAGTTCTCGAAGTTGACCAGAGCAACCTCCATTTCCTTCCAGCCACACACATGGGGCCTACGGGAGTCCGGAAAGCAGCATGAGGACCCTCAGGCTTCCCGGCCTGCCTCGAGCTGTGGAGAGGAAGAAGGTCATCATGCAGGGGCCGGGGTCAGCTACGTGGGCTCTGGACCATTGAGGTAGGACACACCAAGGGATTAAAAATGACTTCTTTTTAGCTTGGGAAGGAACCTCGTGGCTGCTAGGACACCGGTCTTCCCTTGAAAGCCACTTGCACCCGCTGAGCTTGCTACTAATCACGAGAGCGGACGGCGGAGAAGCAGCCTGGCTAAGAGAGGAGCCCTTCGTCCAGCAAGAGGGTCTCCGCACACGACGGCCGGAAGAGGGCATAATGAAATAGCAAGTTAACTGATGAAATAGCAAGTTAACGTTTCTCAATAACAAAAGAGGTAATTTTGTATTTGGATGAAGTGCTCCAATTCTCCTAACACTGTTCCCTGCCACCTCAGCCGGCTGCTTTCTCTCACGCTGCAAACATTTCTCATGACCGCCACCATCCCTCTTGGGCCAAGTGGTGGGGCAGGGTGGACGCAAGAACCCAGCTGATTCTGTCCGGAGGGCAAACAAGAGGACAGAGGTGGGGGGCAACCGGCAGACCCCTGTGGCAGCGCACGCCGGCCATCTGGGCCTGGGCCCCTCCTCCGTGACGCCCAGGGTTGTTTGGAGGCGACGTTAAATGAGATAGCATATGTCAAATGCTATATCTGGTGGAAAGATCATTAAGTCATAGCTATTGTTTTTGCCGAATTCTTCACATAATAGGGACTTCAGAAGCTCCAGCCATTGGCATTCTTTTGGCATATGTCTAAGATGTTTCTGGGGAGTGATTATTTGTTTATCTATCTGTTTTATAGAGTTGGGGAGCGAGATCACGTGCAACGCAGGGGAGGGCAGAGGGCGGGAGATAAGCAGACTCCTGAGATCATGACCTGAGCTGAAATCCACTTGGGCACTTAACCAACTGAGCCACCCAGGGGCCCCAAGAATGATTTCATTTTATATATATATATATATTTTAAATTACAACCCCACAGGCGCCCAGGGGGTTCCCACCTGCCCCGCCCCACGCCACACCGGGGACGCGGGGAGGGGGGGCCCCGCAGGCGCACACGGGCGCGGCACAACGGCCACCGGGCAGGGGGCGAGCCCCCTCCCGGCGGCCGCGTGGACCGAGCACATGGCGCGGTGACACCCCCCCCCCCGATTTCATTTTAAAAAATCATTTTAGGTAGGTAGGAAGTAGGGGTGTGTGTGTGTGTGTGTGTGTGTGTGCGCGCGCGCGTAAGGAGAGCATGCCCAGCGGGCTCACATGCCCACAAACACAGACGAAGATTCCTTCCTCGGGGCCACTCAACTTCAGTTTTGCCCCAAGGACACTGAAGCCAAGAAGGCTGGGGTGCAGGTGGGAGAGAGATAAAATCTGTGGTGGTCATGACCTTGGAGTTTCAGATACAAGGATTCCTTGCAGGATGCAGTGTTGTAGTCTTTTTGAAGTGGTTTCACATTTCCGTGTCTCACTGAATGACCATAATTGTGTGAGGCTGAAACATGTGATTTCTGTTTTACAGGTGGGAAAACCGAATCACAGGGGCTAAGTGGCCTCCGAAGATCACACTAGTGGTACAGAGTGTGAGCTGAGCCTGCTTTCTGGCCTGGGGCCTTTCCTGCTAGACCGTGGGAACCCTGGGGTGGAAGCTGAGGCCTTGTCGGGGGCTGTGGGCCAGGGTCACAGAAGTGGGGGCGCTTGGAGGCCCATCAGTCCCATGCACTCTTTTCTCAGTTTGGGTGTGGACTTCAGGTCTGGGTGGCTAGGCCTGGCTGAGCCCCTGCACTCCCTCTTAGGAGTGCATGGCCTTCGCAAGCTACCTGATGTCACTGAGCTGTTGCTTCCTTGGCTGTGGAGTGGGCGAGGATGTACTCATCACCCAGCACGTCAGATTCGAGTCCTCAGTGGCAAGGGCTGGCCCCTGGTGAGCAGAGGGTGGTTGGAGGCAGGATAGAGCAGTGGTTAGGATCTCTGCCTGGGAACCAGTAGATGTAAGCTGGAGTCCTGGCTCTGAGCTCAGTAAGCCCTAGAGAAATATTAGTTTCTCCTTCATAAGTGACCTATGTGATGAGTTAGGGGCTGGTCCTGGGGGTGCACCTGCTTATCTGCTTCTTGGTGTGAATTCCATTCCACTTTCTCCAGGCTGACAGGAAGGGGTACCATCCGGGTGCCTCTGGGGCAAGGGCTTGGGAACCATTCTGAAAGGCTAGAGGCGACCCTTATTAGGAGCCTTCTCTGGAGGCCAGAGGCAGAAGGCATGTGGGGACTAGGAAGGGCTTCCTTGGCCAAAAGACTAACTTCCTCTCCTGGAAGCCAGGACACTTCCTTCCTCCCTCCTCCTGATCTCTTCTTTGTCACATCCGTCCCCAGCTCATAGTGGGGTGGCGAGTGGGTCAGGTGGTACAAGAAGTGGTGGGACGATGCCAAGTTCGAACAATGTATTCTGTGGTCTATAGAAGCATGCTCATGGGCCCCATTTAGATTAGTAAATTTTGATAATTATAGACAAAGGGAAAAGAGAGGACTGGTCTTGGGGACAAGAATCCTGGCTTGAAGCTTTGCCCCATCACTTAGGAGTTGTTTATTTTTGAGCAAATTACTGGATTTATATGAGCCTCAGTTTTCTTATCTGTAAAACAGGGAAAATAATGGTAATACTCACCTCAAAGAGTATACTGAGTAAATAAGATAATAACACAAGAGCACTTTGTCAATCGTAAATGACTACAAAACTGTAAGTGTTATCCTCCCTGCACCCCCCTGCCCTCCATTCTGCACAGAAATGCAATGCAACATCCTCTTGGGCAGAGTGCATGTTTTCGTGGCCTCCTACTTAGCCAGAGAGAATTCTCAGCTCACTGTCTTCCTGCTGGGCTCTCCCTGGCCCTGCCTCTGTGTCTTTGTCTCCGTTTTGCTCCCACCTGGTGCACCATTCCCCTTCCCTCTGTGTCTCCTACTCCTCTCTGCTCACCCAGGGACCGCTCATGGCCCACCCTGTCTGCAGAGCCTGCTCTGGCCAGTGGAGCTTGGGGAGGCCCCCACCTCCCCTGAGCTCCTGGCCTCCCTGCCTGGATCACTCACGTTTGCACTCAGTTTGGAGTGATACCTTCGGCAAGGTCAGCCTTAGCTCTTTAGCAATCTCATGGGCTTTCCCAGTGGAGTATAGTATCTTAGAGTTTTTCCTTCTGCTTTGGATGGCCCTAGAGGACAGAGCTCACCTCTGATGATCCCCACCTGCATCACCCCACTGTCCAGCTCGAAAAGACAGACAGGAGGATGGTAAATGAGCATCAAAGTGGCCTAGGAGGTGGTGGGGCAGTGCCAAGTTCAGTTTTCTGTGGCTGTGCACTGAGTATTTGTTAAGCAGGTGAGTGAGTGAACGAATGAATGAACAAGCAAATGAATGACGTGCAGTCTCAGGGAGGGTAGGGATTATGTCTGTGTTGTGTGCCATTATGATTCTAATACCTAGTTCCAGGGCTAAGCCCACCCAAGTGCCCAATTACTCTCTGGTGAATGAATGAGTGAGCGATGAGTGAAGTGGTGCAGACAGCATATTAGGCTCAGAGCCAGGACACCTGCAATGCCTCTGCTGCTCTATGATTGCTGACTATTTGCATTTCCTCATCAAGGCTCCATTTTTTCCATCAGTAATAGGAAAAAATGCTGAGTCAAAGAAACCAGATAAAAAAGGGTACATATAGCATAATTCCATTTAGACAAAATTCTAGAAACTGCTAACTAACCTAGAGTGTCAGAAAGCAGATCAGTAGTTGCCTGGGGCTGGGGGAGGAAAGGGAAAAGGAGCCATGGCCCAGGAGCCAAGGAAACTCTTTTAGGGGTGATGGTGATGTTTATCTTCATTGCGGTGATGGTTTCACAGGTGTATACATATGTTCAAACCTATCAGGTTGCACAGCTTTAATCTAGTGTGCATCCATTCATCTCTATACATATATATATATATATATATTTTTAATTTATGATAGTCACACAGAGAGAGAGAGAGAGAGAGAGAGAGAGGCAGAGACACAGGCAGAGGGAGAAGCAGGCTCCATGCACCGGGAGCCCGACGTGGGATTCGATCCCAGGTCTACCAGGATCGTGCCCTGGGCCAAAGGCAGGCGCCAAACCGCTGCACCACCCAGGGATCCCCATCTCTATACATATATTAAAAAAAAAGGCAAACAAGCAAAAACAAGAACCAGAACCACAAACCAAAAGCCCTAGGAAATAAAAATGCATGGTCTGCAAGAGATTATTCCAGGTTTTGATAAGGTCCAAGGGGCTATGGCGATGCTGTGAAACTGCATGGGTCGTGGGGAAAGAGGTGGTTACTCTTCCGTAGTGCTGACCACAGTGCTGGGCCGTCCCCACTCATGCTGCAGGGGCTCCACAAATGGTTTAGAAGGAGTCAATGCACCAGAGAGCCGGGGTCGAGTGTGGCCCCCAGGGGCCAGCTGGCAGGTGGCACCCCTGCAGAGCAGACAGGGGAGCCCACCCTGTCTCAGAAGTGTGTGCAGCATGCAGGCAGGCCCCGGCCCCACAGGCCGGCTTCCCTCAGCGTAGTGCTGGCCATCCTGCCTGTTCGGGGGCGGGAGAGAAGCGGGGGGCTGCGCTGGGAGATATCCGCTCCTCTGCTGAGGTTTCTCTGCTTTCAATAGGCTGTGCGGTGACCATGTCGTGGGAGCCAAAATGGGAGCTGGCTCTGCCCCTGGGCCTACCCCCTCCACCCCACGTAGGGCCCTGGGAGGAGACAGATGGTCTGAGTGGGTGAGGGGGAGCTGCGGGCCAAGGGCACTTGGGGCCAGCTCCCATGACCCTGGGCAGGGTCCTGGATCCTGCTCTGTTTGCACACTGAGGGTGTGCCCGTGGCTTTCCCGGAGTCTCACACGTTTCCACCAGCCTGGTGTTCTCAGGCTTCCTCAGAGTTAGCACACCTCGGGGGGAGCTCTCACCCTCTGGGTCTGCCCGGTCCACCTCCACTCATCATCTCCGCCTGCCTGACATGTGCCCAGCCGGCGTGGGTTAAGGCAGCACCTGCCGGCCGCCAGCCACCGGCCACCGGCCACCGGGTGCACCTGTGCCTCCCCCCGCAGGCCACTCTGCGCAGCTCCTGCCCCCTGCTCACCTCACTCCTGCCTTCATCTGAAGGTGAAGCTTTCCCTAAAGGAGGCCAGGTGATGGCCCTCTTTCCCTCCAGAGAAGTCCCTAGACAAGGTTTTGGCGCGCTACTATCTGATCCATGAGCTCTGTCTTCTTTGGGTCCCTTGGCATCTTTGTACCTGGGGGCAGCGCGGCCCACGGCATCTTCCACCTTCCCATGGTCCGGCCTTTGCCCGGTCCCCTTCCCCCAGAGCCAGGCAGGCCTGCGGTTGACTTTCAGCCCCGCCCTTACCAGGTATGCAGCCTTGGGGTCACCACCTCTGTGAACTCTGCTTTCTTCCGGTCTAAATGGGTCACACCATTGGTGTAGACGTTGTAGATGGTGACCCCGGCTGCCTCCCTGTGTTCCTGGCACCTCCTGCTTGAACCAGGGCTGCGGCTGTGGTTGTGGTGCTGACGGCCCCTCCCTGACCAGAGGACACCTCCTCCAGGCCTGGCCTCGCGGGGGTTCAGCCCTGTGCCCCTCTAAGAGCAGATGTTCCTGAGATGTCTGCGGGGCTGCCAGGCTGTGGGCCGGGCTCCTGGAGGTCACAGGAAGATAGCCCGCAGCGTCCGGGGCCCCCCCAAGCCACCCCCCGCCCCCGCCCGCAGTCGCCTGGGTCGCTGAGCAACCCAACACCCCCACACCGCAGGTGAGGCTGTGGCCTCTGGGAGCCAGAAGACAGGCTGAGAGAAGTCGCCGACAACCGTGTGCATGACCATGCAGGGCCGGGAGAGCCCGAGGGACGGAAGGCAGAGCCGCGCACCGGCGGCCCCATGGCACCGGGCGGCGGTGGGGGGGGGTCGCGGAGGTGGGGACGGGCGGCAGGTGGGCCGCGGGGGGGCGGGGACGGGCGGCAGGTGGGCCGCCGGGGGGTCGGGGGGGGGCGACGGGCGGCAGGTGGGCCGCGGAGGGGGGACGGGCACGGGCGGGGGGGACCGGCGGCAGGTGGGCGGCGGGGCGGGGAGCGGGGAGCCGCCGTCGCTGTGCCCTCGGCTGTCGGAAGGAGGCGCTGTTGCCCCGCCGGAAGCCGGCCCTGGCCCCTCTGTAGGTCTGCGCAGGGCTCCCTCCTTCCATCGCGGGGCCACCTCCCTTCCCCTCTTCACCAACCGGGCCTGGGCTTGCTCGCTCCCCCCACCCTCTTCCCGGTCTCTGCCCGCCCCCGCTACGCCCCATGACATGGCCCCAGGACCCCAAACCATTCACCCAGCCCCAGTCCAGGCCCTGTTCCTGTCCACCTTATCAGTGAGGATGATGTGAGAGCCTCAGTTTCTCCAACTGAGGAATACTAAGGTGGAGTCTCAGGAAGGGACGTGGTGGCTCAGACGCCCGCCTGCGCCCTCCTGTCCCTGTGGCCGAGTACCCCAGGGCCAACCCTCCCAGCCCTCTGGAGTAGAAGGCAGGGCGGAGGGTGCAGCCAGGGACAGGGTCCTGCCGGCCGCGTGAGCTCAGGGAAGGCGAAGGGAGTCAGCAGGCTGGCGTGGGGCCCGCAGGGGTCAGCCCCTCCTAGGGAAGAGCTCAGGCTCTGGGACAGATGGAAGGGCCAGCTCACAATCCTAGCTTGGTCACCTCCTGTCTGTGTGACTGGGACAAGTGGCCTTACTGGTACCTGTCTCATGAGTCCGTGGTGAACAAGTGCCACCACACTGAAAGCTGCAGCGTGTAGCAGGTGCTTGGCGGCTGCTGGGGGCTAGTACCTCCGGGGTCAGGGACGGGCCATGTTTCCTTGCCTTCTTCTGGCGCTAGTACAACACGTGTGTCATACCTTTACTGGGGCAGCGACCGGGCCTTTCAGAGGCTGAGCCTGCTGGGGCAAGCATGCAGGTCAGGGAGGGGGAGACCTGGGGGCGGACAGAGGCTGCACACAACTTGTATGGCCCAGGGTTTCAGCCCCACAGTGTCCCTGAAGGCAACTAGGGATCATCTAACAAATGGAGGACCTGAGGTCTAGAAAGGTATGTGACCGGCCACAGGTCCTCTGGCCACTAAGACACGAAGCTGTGACTCACACCCAAGTTTTCTAGTTCCCACACCAGCACGCATCCTTCTACCCAACAGCCCCACACTAGCACCCCCACTGCCATGTGCGGCCCATGCTCACTCAGCCAGGGACTGTGCCTGGGACACACACACACAAGCGCGGATACACACATGGCCACACATGTGCAGCTACACACAGCCGGTCACAGACACATACTTGCTGTACATGAAATTACCCAGGCCCCTGAACACATGCACAAATATGCAGACACACATGAGCAGGCTCCCATGCACCACCCTGCAGCCCCGGAAACCACCTACATCCACAATGTTTCTGTTCCAGGTGAGCCCTGACACCCCATCTCCCATCTAGTCTGTCCGCCTCTTGGAGCAGGAGGATGTTCTGTTACTTGGAGCAATTGAAGGAAGACAAGGGGGACTGGAGGGGGCTCAGGAAGCTGGTCACATGGCGTGCTTCCTTGTTGGAGTGGGGTGGGCACTGCGTGGGCAGGCTGCTCTCTCCCTGCGGGGACCGCTCAAAGCCAGAGCTGTCTTCCTAAAGAGGCAGAATGATAGGGGCAGGAGCTCTTTCATTTACAACCTGAGCAGCAGCAATGCTGAAAAGAATGATCGCAGGGTCATGCCTTCCAGCAGGAATGGAAGGGCTTACAAGTTAACAGTTATTAACCACGGAGACTGGACCGGCCCCCTGCCCCACCTGGGGGGATACTTGCTCTGGAGATCAGCAGGGAGGCAAGACTCCTGGATCTCTTGATTTTGTGCACCATAGACGCCCCCTATTGCCTTCCTGTTTGCCCTAGAGACAGGATGCATCTGTCCCGGATGGTAACAGGTACAGTTTCCAGGTACAGGAAGAGATGGCACAGAAGTCCCAGGCCTGGGAGCCTTCTTGAAGGTTCTGCCCATGCATGGTGCTGCCGGGGGCTGCTCTTGCCAGTGCCTGCACCTTCTGTGATGCGGCTTCTGCTGGAGCCTGCCACTGGCACACCTTTTGGGCTCTGGGAAGTGGAAAGCACATCTCGGTTTTAGGCTGGCTCTGTCCAGAGTTTGAGATGAGGAAGTAAGACCCTAGAGAGCGAGACTGAGGCCCGCACCCTACACACTCACACCTTGCCCTGCCCTCTGGTGGGCCCATGTCCTAGCCTGTCACTCTGCTGTCTGTCGCAGGGGTTGGAAGAAGGTACCGCACAGCATCCCTCTAGGCCACCTGGACTGCGGGGTGTGAGTGGCAAGGGCCAGATCAGTGTCACATGTTGGTAAAACTCCTGCTCACCCCTGCCCCCCCGCTCTCTGAGGGTGGTTTTTTTTTTTTTTTTTTTTTTTTGCATTCCCAGGAATATAAGAAGGGGTGGCTTTAGATAAAATGATAAAATAAGGAACATTTCTATTTCTCCCTCTACTGCCTGCCTTGCCCTCGGCTACCGATTGCCATTCGTTTAGCTGGAAGGAGCAGGATTCTTGGGATCAGTACACCTGGCTCAAGTCTGCCTTTACCTCCCACCAGCTGTGTCCTCTTAGGAGCGTCACATTAGCTTCCTAAGATTTAGTTCCTTTATCTTTAAAGTGAGCATAAGACCACCTGCCCCACCTGCCCACCCCTATGTCCTGCCTAGAGTGGCAGTGCAGGGACTCAAGCCTCCTTTCCCTTATTTGAGACCTAACACTCACCCCATGCTGCTGGGCAGCCTCACCCAAGGCAAGGGACGGATGCACTCCCTGAGCTTCCTTGATTTTCTCAGAAGCATGCTGCAACGCATCACTGATGAGTCCACCTACACTTGCCTTGTCCCTTCCCCGCACCCTTGCTGCATCCTCCCAGGAGGCAGTTTTAGCTCCGTGGTTATAAGCACGGCAGGCCTGGGTTTATAACTAACTAGTCATTTAATCTCTGGGCCTCAGTTTCCTCATCTGTCAAATGGGGAGGCTTTGTGTATCATCAGGCTTCCAGGATGATTACAGGAGTGAGTGGTTGTCAGACACTTAGAACAAGTGGACGCATGGTAAGTGCCACGCAGAGGTAGGGGCCTGTGCCTGGCTGCCCTGGGAGTAGCTGCCTTGCCGTGGCCTGGTTTTGAGAGCATAACCAGTGTGATTGTCTGAGCCCACACTGTCTTCTCCTTCCCCAGATGTGTGCCCCAGTCTTGTCCCCTGTTCAGGTGGAGGTCTCCTTCTCTCCAGCCTTTGCACCGCATTAGTTTCCAAATCCTGGGCATCTGCGGCCATGAGGTCCCCCCTTCCTTTGCTTCCCTCCTCTCCTGAGGCTGGCCTGCTCTGGCTTCACCTCTTGCCTGGATGGCTGCTTCCCCTGCCCTTCCTGTCTGCCATCCCATCCAGGTGGTTACCAGGGAGGTCCTCCTCACGCCGGGTGGGTCCAGTCGCCCTGTATCAGGGCTCCAGCGGATTCCTTCACACGCACCTCAGGGCTCCCTGCTCAGCCCTGCTGCGCATGCATCCTGTGAGTGCCTCTTTCTCTCGTGCTGTGATGGAATCCGGCCTCCTCTGGTCTCTACCACCAATTCAGGGGTCAGGGAACAGGAGGGGAGGAGCGACGTGGCCCCATTCCGTCTGACAGTCAGTCGGACACCCCACCTTCTCCCTCCCTTTTCCTGCCCAGGCCTCCTGAGGGGTGGGGGAAGAAGCGGCAGAGCAGGTCCTATGGCTGAATGTTGACATTGAATAGCACAACGTCAAATGCCAGCCTCTCCTTTTTGCAGAGACCCCCAATCTTGTGTTATTTTCTTGGGATCATCCCTCTAAAGAACCATCCCCTTAGCTGTATTCTAGGATGTATTTATTAAGCTGTAGGACCTGGGGCAAGTTGCTTAATCTCTCTGTGTCTCAGTGTCTGGTCTGTGAAGCAGGTATAATGACGGTGCCTGCAGAGAGGTCTGGGGGAGGAACTCCTGACCTCCTGTCACCCCAATGCCTTGCACACAGAAGGGACTCTGTCAGTACTTGTTGGATATTCATCGATTGGTACACAAAGACATGGCTAATGAAACAAAGCACTTCCCCTTATGGTGGAACTGCAGGCTTCTGCCTCCGTGGGTGGGGCGGGCCACGGAAGCTGCCGTGTGCCTGACAAAATACCATGGAGGCTACTGTCTACTCTCCTGATTAAAGTGGGGCATTGAGCCTCAAGAAGGCTCCAGAGTTTCTGGAGCAGAAATGGGCATAGTGGGTGGAAACCTGGGGACAGCTCTGCCTTCTTCTGGCACAGAGAGAAGGCCTAAGCTTAATGGAAGATTGGAATTGGTGTTCTTGGAAGGCTCCAAGCAAATTGAGCTGGGGCTGTAGACCATAAGAATAATGTGTCTCCCTAAGAGCATGCTGGGAAACAGGCCAACCTGGGTAGCTCATGCTGGCTGCCATGCATGCAATTGAATTTCCCCAGAATGCTTCTGGAACTCTGGGGGAAAGATGTTCAGGGCCCCTTGATACAGCTGTTAAGATCCAGTTGCAGAGATTGAAGTGTGGGTGAGAGGGGGGAAATATGGCCAAGAACTCACCAGCAGGAGCAACGGAGAAGGTACTTCTTGCTCAGCCTGTGTGAGCCTTGCACGCTTCGGCGAGGTCAGCTCTCCATGGCTGAGGGCATCTGCTGGTCTCAGGGCAGACAGAGGACTGGCAGGAAGGACCCTGCCTGGCTGATGCCTGGGATGCAGAAATCCTATCCTTCTGTGAAACAGGATCGCCCTTGCTGTGTCTGTGTCTGGATGAAGCTTGAGAAAGGATCTGGTCAGGGTCGGCTGGCAGGTGAAGGTGCAGGCACCCATGGCAAATCAGGCAGAGTGAATTTGGAAAGGGTGACCCTCACCCTTCCTGGCCAGCGGTGCACAGATCAGATTCTGGCCTGGAGGCTGAACAAATTGTTGGCTTGGGACATTTCCGCAAAGCCGGTAATAACATGTAGGTACAGAGGGGGCAGCGGTGGCCTTGTGTCTCCTCGTTGTCACCCCTAGCCTGTAGGATACTTTGCTCATAAGTGAGTGATCAAGTCAGGCATGGTTTTGTGGGGCTCCTCAGTGACCCCTGGCATTGAGGTTCTTAGGACAGGATATTTCTTTCTTTTTAAAAATATCATATTTATTTATTTGAGAGAGAGAGCACGAGAGAGCGAGCATGAGCAAGCGCATGAACAGTGGTGAGAAGCAGAGGGAGAGGGAGAAGTGGGCTCCCCACCGAGCAGGGAGCCCGACTCAGGGCTCGATCCCAGGACCCTGAGATCATGACCTGAGCTGAAGGCAGATGCTTAACAGCTTAACTGAATGAGCCACCCAGGCACGCCTCCCCCCCCCCCCCCCCCCCCCGCCTTAGGACAGGTTCTTGTGTGAGGTTTCCCCTGAGGTTCCTGTGAGACGGGCCAGGATAGGGGTAGGGTTAGGGGCTTGCTTCAGTCCCATTGACTCTCGGGGCGACAGGAACCTTGACCCTACTAACTGGGGAAGAGTCCTCTCTCCAACTCCAATATATCCCTTCAGGTTCCCTGGGAGAGCTCCGGCCTGGAGAAGAGAGGACCCCTCACCCCGACAGGGCCATAAGGAGAGGGCACTGGCCAGCTCCCTGCCCTCACCGTCCTGAGGGGCTCCATTTGGTCACAGCGAGGAGAGGCAGAGAGGTGCGATGGACCGAGCTCGTGTTAGAAGACTTGGTGTTGAGTTTTACATTTACTAGCTGGTCACCTTGAGTGCACCCTTTAATCTCCCTGAGGTAACACCACACAATGGTTTTGGACACAGGCTCTGGGGCTGATTGCCGGGTCCAAACCCAGGCTCGCTCAGCTACTAGCTGTGTGACCTTGGGCAAGTGACCTAACCACCCTGAGCCTCCATTTCCTCATCTATAAACAGGAATGAGAATAATAGGACATCTGCCAGTGTCGCCATGGGATCTCACTGAAGTGATACATATAAAGCACTCAGATCAACGCCCGGCAAGGTGAAATTGCCTATGGATATTGTGGCTTCTGCTTCCAGGGATCTGTGGATGCACAGCGCCTTTACTCCACAAGAGGCTCTACTCATGGATATTTTGGGACATCTTGGGACACTAGATCTTTTGCTGTTTTGCATGGGGGTGGGGTACTGGCTCGTTTTCCTATGTACAGAGCAGCCAGTGCTCTGTGGGCCTCCACCCTGGAGAGGAGTTGGTGCCCCACAGAGCCTGGTGACCCACCAATTCCTTGAGTCAGGATCTGCGTTCTGGCTCAGGAGGTATTGTAGCCCACCGTGAATGCCCTGGCCCCACCACAGCTCGGCTTTCTGGGACAGGCAACAAGGCCAACACGAAGGCCATTCTCATCAATAGCTAATGAGCCCATCAATAAAGGATGGCCTGTCTGTTCCCTATCCGCATATCCTCCCTGCCCCCTCAGCCTTTCCCTTCCCCTTTGTTTCTTCTCCTTCATGGTGCTCAGGTGGCCTTGTCTTGTGAGGAGTGGATAAGAGGCTAGGATCCCAGAGGCGGAAGGACCCAGGATACCTGCCATTTCTTCTCCCACCCAGAGGGCGGTGGGCTGTGCCCAGGACTGTTCCAGGTCACCCCTTCTCTCACAGCCCAGTACTGGGTTCTGAACAGCCCCTGGGGAGCAGGTCAGCTGTAGGGCTGAGGAGCAGGAGATGGAGGGAGGGGGTGGGCTGGATAAACTGCTCACAGTTCTGCTTAGGGAGTTACTATGGATCAGATTCATCATCCTAAAGCTGTGAGTGCTGTATCTCAGCACACGTGACTAAGCCAGGACCAGGAGGAGATGGTTCTCCCAGGCCAAATGAGTCACACAGGACGACACTTACCTATTCAGTTTAAGGACACCAGGCTTTGTTGTGTCCCCATGTGTCCGGGGCCGAGCCAGGAGCCGGACAGACAACGAGGTCCACGGGTGCGGCTGAGGCTGTGCCTGTGACATAACCTTGTAATTTGTTACTTCCTCCCCCCTCCTTTTTTATTTAGGGGTGGCGGGGTGGCTCAGTCGGTTTAGTGTCCGGCTCCTCGTTTGGCTCAGGTCATGATCTCATCAGTTGTGGGATTGAACCCTGCATCTGGCTCCCCACTCAGTGCAGAGTCTGCTTGAAGACTCTTTTCCTCTGACTCTCCCCCTACTGGTGCTCTCTCTTTCTCAAATAAATAAATCTTATTAAAAAGCTTTATTTGGGGCATCCGGGTGGCTCAGTTGTTGAGAGTCTGCCTTTGGCTCAGGTCATGATCTTGGGGTCCTGGGATCGAGTCCCACATTGGGCTTCCTGCATGGAGCCTGCTTCTCCCTCTGCCTGTGTCTCTGCCTCTCTCTTTGTGTGTCTCTAATGAATAAATAGATAACATCTTAAAAAACTAAAACTAAAAGTAAAAAAACTTTATTTAGATAATTGGCTATGTACATATTAAAAGCGTACAATCTGGTAAGTCCTGATATAAGTATATACCCATGAAACCATCACAATCAAGGTACTGAACATCTCTATCACCCCAAAAGTTTCTTTCTTCTTCCTTTCTTTCTTCTTCCTTTCTTTCTTTTTCTTTCTTTCTTTCTTCTTTCTTTCTTTCTTTCTTTCTTTCTTTCTTTCTTTCTTTCTTTCTTTTCTTTCTCTTTTTGTTTAAAGATTTTATTTATCTATTCATGAGAGACACACTCAGAGAGAGAGGCAGAGACACAGGCAGAGGGGGAAACAGGCTCCATGCAGGGAGCCCGATGCGGGACTCGAACCTGGGACTCCAGGATCATGCCCTGGGTCAAAGGCAGGCACCAAGCCGCTGAGCCATCCAGGGATTCCCCCATCTTTCTTTCTTTCTTTTTTTAAAAGATTTATTTATTTATTCACAAGAAACACACACAGAGAGGGGCAGAGACACAGGAATCCTACAGTATGTACTATTTTCCTGTCTGGTTCTTTTCACCTGGAAGAGTTATTTTAAGATTCATCTGTGTTGCGTGTATCAATAGCTCATTGATACAATAATAGCTCAGCCTTTGTATTGCTGTGCAGTATTCCATGGTGCAGTTATAATACAAATTGTTTATCCCTTCATTTGTTGATGGACATTTGAGTTGTTTCTAGTTTGGGGCTGTTACAAATAAAGCTATTATGAACATTCATGCTCTAGTCTTATGCTTTTGTTTCCTTTAGGTAATGTAGAAGTTGAACGGTCCCTACCAGTTTGATAGAGTTAGATGCCCAGCATCTACAAACAATCCCAGATTGGCTGAATCTTTCAGAATCTCTCCAGGATACCAGGAAAAGGTATTTTTGTTTTCTCAAAGAGAAAGCAAGTGGACAAATACAGGTACCTGAGAACAAGCAGAAGAGGTTGGGAGGAGGGGAGATGCTTTGTAAGTGACCACAGCTAAACATTATTTTCCTTTGAGCCAGTAGACTATGGCCCTTTACAATGTCATTACCAGGGCTAAGCAGCTAATCATCAGCATTGACCTCCAGACTGCGTTCCTGGGGCACAGCTGTGGCCAGAGAAGAGGTCTGGTCCTAGGCACCGAGGGGTTATGGGACCTGGGAGAGATGCTAACACCTGACTCTGGAAGCCAGGGTAGTTGGGTGGTGCTGGGTACCAGTGTCTGCACTGAGCTGGCCTAAGTACAGAGAGCAAACTCTCCCCACCTCTCCGACCCAGATCTCCTGCCACACTTTGCATATAGTTACATTTGGTGCCAAGTAATCCCTTCCCTTTTCTCAGGCAGCCCTGAGTCTACACAGAGAGAGCTTGCCTGTGATACTGGGGTGCCTCCTTCCATCCGGGTAGCTGGGCTCAGCCTGACTGGGGATCGGTCCCCCCTTACCCTGAGGGGCTTGAGAAGTGGCTTCCAGAAACAAGAATCATAGTCTCAGAGGCATGGAGATGGAGTCCCACTGGCTTCTCAGCACCTCTAGTGACTTATTAATTGGTTACATTGTCCATTTACCCAACAACCAGTTATGAGGCACAGAAACTGTGCTGGTGCTTGGGTTATAGAGGGAATAAATGTGAAGACCCTTCAAAGTGATCATGTCCAGGGGGCACCCCAACAAGATGCTAGTGGCAAGTTCACCACTGGTAGATGAGTGAGCACCACTTGGCAGACAAGCTCTGGGGCTGTGGGCGGGGGGCTACCCAGCCTCGAGGGTCTGATTCCTCTGGGCTGAGACCTGAGCATGGGGGTTGGTAATCTGCAGAGCAAGGAGTGGAAGGAGTCCTGAGAGGGGGCTACTTCACGTGGTAGGGCCCCGCTGTGTGTGAGCCCAGGAAGGCCTCTCCCAGACCTGCAGCCCCACATCCTGCTGCCTGAGTCTCTGCCTCTCTCACTCTATGTCTCTCATGAATAAGTAAATACAATCTTTAAAAAAAAAGCCATAAAAATTTACCGTTCTCATTTCTTTTCTCTTCCTGACATTGCTTGTCTTCTCTACTCTCATTGGCCCAGCAAACTTGTCATTCTTGTCAAGAGTCCATTGCGAAGCTCAAATGTATTTGAGCTGTGTGTGCAAAGGTCACGGTGGAGCAAAGATGTGGGAAACAGAGCTTGGGACTGGTTGCAAGAACTCACTGGACGACAGGAATAGTCACAGCAGCTACCACCTATTGAGCATCTGCCCTGTGTTAGGCACAGGGCCTGCTGCTTTAGCTGTCATATCTCAGGTGATCTCCCCAGCAATAGTAGTAGGTACTATCAGCATCTCAAGTTTGGGGAAACTGAGTCACAGGGAGGTTTGCTTGCTCAAGGTCATTTAGCTCCTGAGATGGTAGAGCTATGTGAACCCAGATGCACAGGCTTGACCGTGTGCAATGTGCAGGGCGGCAGGCAGGCGTGGGCTCGATGTGGCACGACCTGTGCCCGACGTAGTCCCTGAGGGCTCCCTGGGGAGGTAGCAGTGGAGCTGAGAGAACAGGGATCCAGGCTAAGAAAAAGACACAAATAGGAGAAGTGATGGAGGGGACATTCCGGTGCAGCTGCGTGAAGCCCAGAAGTGATCTGCTGGAGACTGGAGTGGAGGCCATGAGGAGGATAGGGGTCCAATTTAGGCAGTGTCTACACAGGCTGCACAGGCTGTAGAGTGATGGTGTGCACCATCCACCGTCTGGTGTCCTCCTGCTGAGCCTGAGGCTGTGACAGGGAGGAGGAAGGAGCTGAGGTCCCAGATCCGCGCATTTACAATCCATGGTAGGATCTCCCCCCATCCCTCCTCGTCATCCTTATTACTACGACCCTTTCTCTCTTCAAAGGAAATTTTGCATGAAGGTTTAATATGTAAAACAGATAGAGAGAGTAGGGGTGGGGTGGGGATCCTGAGTCCTCCCTGCTGGTCCCTTAATTCCCTGTTCCTTGGGGGCCTCTTCAGCTCCTCAGAGCCACACAGTCTGACATCCACTGGCTAAGGGGTCATTCCTGTCCAGGGCTGTCCAGATGAGGTCTGACCTTTCCTGGATATGTCCTGTGGCCCCTTCTCCCCAGCGTGCAGGCAAGTGACACGACAGTCAGTTTGGTCCTTGCCCAAGAACCCGATCGCCTTGCTCTCCACTCTGACCTCTGGCTCTGTTACCAGCAGCATCCAGGAGCAGGGCCTGACGCCCTGGGCTCCATCTGACCAACTGGACACCGAACCATGAAAAATGAACTCCCCTATCAGGTCCCGGGACCTCTCAGACTTCGGCCTGGGCTCACCTCCTGACCTAAATGCCCCCACTCCAGTTTCTGGGGCAAAGGATGAGCAGGGTTGTGCACACCTCGGGGGAGTCCCCATCACCCCAACGGTATATGCCGGAACCGGAATCAGTGGAGAGAGGAGGCCTGGGGGCAGCGGGAGAGGGAGTCAGGGGTGGTAGTGAATAGAAGCCGCTTTCCGCAGGTCGGGGACAAACAACCATCTAGTCTGAATGGCTCAAGCTCACATTTCTGTGTGGACCTGCTCCATCTCTCAGCACCTGAAGACATTAGGGGTGCGAGTGAGCAGGTGCTCTTCACGTGAGCACATGATTACTCCGCACATAAGGTATGCCCAGTGCTGTGCTCAGTGGTGGAGACAGAGCCGTAGTGGGGGCTGGGGGCCAAAAGGCCAAAGGGTGTAGATCCATGGGAATCTCAAGGGCCACCCTGCAGAATGCTGACAGGACAGGATGAGCATTGCCTGCACAGCATCCAGCTCTGAGCCTGCTCCCCGAGAACCTGATGGAAGCCTTTGCAACCAGATCACAGAGGAGAGGATACTTAGGTTGGGGTGGAGGAGGAATACAAGCAAAGGGAGGAGGGGAAGATTTCATCTCTTAGGAGCAGCCTGGACTGAGTCTTGTAGGACAAATGGGATGTCCCAAAGCAGAGAAGAGGTTTGGTTCGTGGAGCAGAAGGGACATGGGAAGGGGCATTTCAGGCCTGTGCAAAACAGCCTGTGTGAGGGGAGGCACAGATGCACGTGGAAGCCTCATTTACCTGGCACACTCCAAACTCAGGAATGTCCCGCCGGCGTGACATCAGGGTCCCTTCGATCCTACATGGTACAGTGGGGAGCTGCTCTGGGCTCAGACAGATCTGGCTTAAATTCTAGTGGTGTGGCCTTGGGGCATGCTGTAATCTTTCTGAGTTCAGCTCCTCATCTGCAGAGGGGGGTTTGCTGTTTACCTTGCTAGTCTGTTGTGATGCAAGGGCAACACGAAATAATGCAGTCACAAGACATGGCCCACGGGACTTGGCTCCTATCTCTTCTATGAGGTGCAGAACCTGATACTAAGAGTTCTGGAATTAGGAGGGTTCAGGAGTGGTCTGCACAGGCCTCTTGTCAATGCAGGGAACCCCTCTGTTGCTGTAGAGGTGACATCCAGACTCTGCGAGGCACTTCTGGCCTCATGCAAGTGTCATTGGTGAACCACAACCCTGACTGTAGCCATTTACTAGCTCACTCTGACCCTGTTCCAGGGGAGGGGTGAAAAGGGGAAGAGAGTGAATAGGAATAGTGACCCCTAGCTCATAGATGTGGAGACTCAGAAAGGGGCTTGACAATCAATGATCCTAACCTGAATTATATAGATGCCGAGGGCTGCAACTTGTGCAAGGTCTCCCAACGACTTACTCATAGGTCTCCCTACTTCCCCTTTGGCTGAGCTTGCTCCACTCAGTGACATCACAGTGAACTGATCAACCTCTGCAGGTTCTAGCACCTGCCTCCCCGCCATACCCTGGGATCTAGGGGGCTGGGTACTTGGAGGGTCCTGTGCTACATGTCATTCAAATCGCTGTTACTGTCCTGGTACCCTGGAAGTGTGGGATGGACCAGGCAAGACTGGGAGCTCTGGAGGCAGGACTGGGGCCTCGCCCCTGCATAGTCAGGGACAATGGGGCAGAGGGCAGACTGGGCAGTGGGTACCCACTGCCCAGGTGGGGGCAGGCCAGCAGTAGTTTCAGGAAGGATGTCATGTTGAAGAAGTCAGAGGTGTGCAACTGTAGCTAACGAGTTGGGGTTGGAAGCTGGGCAGAGATGGTGAGGCCTTACCACAGGGTAGGGCCCAGAGACCCCATGGGATCCTGGCACAGGTGGAGCCACTAGGTAGGAGTTAGCTTTGAGGTATCCTTTGTTCCTGATCTGGAGGACCAAGAACTGGCAAGAGCACTGGAAGGAGGGGCCACTGGCTAGGTTCCTGGATGTGGGCTCAGGCCCTGGGAACCTGGCAAAAGTGAGTTGTGGCCTGGGTGAGGCTGCTAGTAGGGTCGGTGGCCTAGCTGTTGGAGAGGGAGGCTATAAACTCTGGAAGCCATGCGGATCACCAGCAGGCTGCACAGAAAGAGCAGAGCCTCCAGGCCAGAGCTCATGGTGGCATTGGATTAGAGGTATGGCTGGATGACTCAGGTGCTCAACTTGCTGGGTGACCTTGGGAGATTCCTTTACCCTCCATAGGCCTCAGTTTTTCATCTGCAAACTGTGGGTAATGATAAGGTAAAATTATGCCTTCCTCCCAGGTTCTTTGAGGATTAAAATAAAAGCTACGTGACATTGTACTGAAGTGACACACCGCCTCTGTCTCATCATGAAGTCCGTGCATCCTCAGGTCCCCCAGTGCAGTGACCTGGCCTCTGGCTTCCTCTGTGTCCCCCAGCATTCAGGACAGGGCTTTGGTCCACCATGCAGACTCAGTGAGAGGACAGGCCACAGCTGAGGCCAGCCTGCAGGGCCCTGGCAGTAGGAGATGTTGCAAGAAGGGAACAGCCCAGTGATGGATGATGCTGCCAGCCCTTGCCCATCTGGCAGCCTGAGCAATTTGCATAAAAACAAAGACAGCTCCAGTGGCATGAAATATTGATGCTCTGAGACTTTCCAGAGTGGCGTTTTGGTCTGGCTCAGCGAAGGCCTGGCTCCTGGCCCCCATGGTAATGGCGCCTCCTGCCTTTTGAGGTTGATTCCAAGGGGCTGCAGGAAGGGAGAGTGCCCCGCTGGAGAGGGCCACCTGCGAGTCCCTGTGCACATACATTAGTCTCAGGTTTCAGGTGATACTGACTTTAATCAAATTGGGTTGGAAAAAAACACATTGGATCAGGTTCTGAGTGGCTCAGTTTCTTGTATGATGAAGGCAGATGGGAGCTCAGTCCCCTCAGCAGTCCTTGCTTCCCTCCCTGACCCTCACAAAGCAACCCACTGACCAACTGGAAACCTTTCAAGAGTATCAGGGTGGGGAGGGATGAGGCCCAGCTCTGAGGAAGCTCTAAGATGGGGAGGTGTGACTGTGGGGGCTACAGGCTCATCAGTGTCCTGGAGGGTGCACACTACTAATATATGCCGACAGAGTCCAGCTGGTGCCTTGTAGGGCAGCCCTCAGTGCCTTACTTGCTCACAGCAAGGTTGGTGGCCAGGTGCAGCCCCCTCACCCTCAAATCTCAGGTGGAAAGGGGAAGGTGCTTTACACAGACACAGGATTCTGGGTCTCTGTCCCTAGGGCAGAGCTAGGACTCTGTTTATCTCCAATTTGGCTTCCCCCAGGAGGTGGGAGTGGTAATATAAAATCTGAGCTCCCTTCTCAGCTCTGTCCCCACAGGCACTGCCTTCTGGCCCAGACCCCTCCATCTCCATCTGCCAAAGGAGTGTGAACATTCAGCTCCAGCCAGATTCCTACCGCCAGAGCAGGCCCGTCCTAATAGGTCTCTCTGTGTGAACACCTCCGGGCTGCCGGCCAAGGCTTAGTCATCTTTGTATCCTCAGCTCCTGGCACACAGGAGGCACCTGAAAAATGTTTGATGAAATTAACAGTCTTGGAGCGAGGGGCAGGGCAGGACCTAGACGCTGACCAATAGGATGACGGGAGCATCCGCAGGCCAATAGCAAGGTCTGCTAGCTCCTGGCAGAGAGGTTTGGGAGGGGAGAGGGGCTTTTTCTCTTCCTGGTTAGTTGGCAAGAATCAGTAAGCTGTTTTTTGGCCAGGGGTCCCACCTTTCATCAGAGCTACAGTTGGCCAGGATTTGGGGCTGGGATGTGTGTGTGTTTAAAATTTTATTTAAAAAACAATACATACAATAGAAAAATTGTGAAAAACAGAAGAAGAGTATAATAGAGACAAGTACCATGTTCTCAACTAGTTGAGTCATTTCTTAACATTCTTCTAAATATGGCTGAGTTGGCTGGAGCAAGGGTTGGAGACATACCCCCTTCCCTATTCTGCGAGCAAGTGATGCCAATCCTGCACCCACCTGCCCACCCCTTGGCTCAGGAAACAATACCAAGCCTTCTTGACTTGGTATTTCCTACTCCATTGGTTGAAAACTAGAACAGTTGGCCCATTTTGAGTGGGTCCAGCAAGGTCTTTGTGAACAGGCTGAAGAACCCAGATCCATTTAGGGCCCTCTGTTTACCTTTGTTCAGTGACCCAGCACTGGCAGCATCACATCGGATCAGGGTCAGGATGCTGACTGATTCCTCACTCAAACTGGTGTGCGGAGGAGGGGAGTGGAGGAGTGGGGAGCCCATTAAACAGAAGATGGTCCTATTGGGTAGAAAAGACTGTTAACCTACAGCCTTCTCTGAGACCAGAGGTTTTATATCCACTTTCTGAGAGCTTACTGTGTGTTCCACGCTGTTCTAAGTACTTTGCAAATGTTATTGAATCCCTCATAAACACTCTTCGTTTATGTTTTTATTTAACTATTTAACAGATAGTTATTGAGCATTGGTATTGACTAAAGTTAGAGATTGGGGGTCATTCTTGACGCCTTCCCAGGACCCATTCTCTGTATCTTTTGTCTTTGCCCCACCTTCCCCTCTTCTGCTGGCCTCGGGTGCTTCAAAGGAGCCTTTGTACAGATTCTTCTGCTGTTTCCTGCAGTCTTTTCTCCACAGAGCATCCGAGTTCCGAGTGATTGTTCCAGTGTGCAAATCACATCTGTCACTCCCCTCCTCAAAATTCTTCAATGACTCACCATCTGCTATGGTACAAAATTGAAGCTCCTTTCATGGTGTACATGGCTTGTTGTCCCTGAATATTGGTTCTCCCTTCTTGCTTAAGCCCATCATTTTTAACTAGGTGGGTGTGGGTGTGTGTGTGTGCGAGAACAAAGACCATATTTTCTAACCACCCTCATCACTGGGTATTGTCAAGTGACCAAGGTGGGAGTAAGTGAGGTGTTACCTGGCAGCTTGCTGGGCACCTTGTTTTATGAGTCGGCATTCACACACACTCTGCCCTCTTCTTTGTCTATTTTTAAACCTCTGCCAGCTGGAATAAGATGTCCTTTCTTGATCCTGAGGTTAAGTCCATGTAAAAGGAAGCAATAAGATAGGAGACTAACTCCCTGGTAGTAGAATCCAGTCCAGCTCTGGATCACAAATCTGGCCTTTATGCTAGAGAACAATAATATTTTATCTTGTTTAAATCACTTTTGTTTTTGTCACTTGCAGTCAAACCCAACCCAACTAATGGGCACACAAGACGAGTCCTACTTCATTTTGTTTCCCAACGTTCCTGTGTAGGTCATTCAATGCTACAAGGATGACATGTCCCTGGACTCCACCCATGCTGTTCCATTCACTTGGGATGATTCCCCTGCCCTGTTTCCTGAAACCTCATGCATTTGGCAAACTCTCAGGTCCTTTGACATCTGGCTATGGCATTACCTTTTCAGGGCTTTCTCCTGGTCATACATGGTTGCTCAGGCCCTCCTTCCCCTGTGCTCCTATGGAATCAGGTACACACTTGAATATAGCACTTGTCCTGTTATAATTATGTCCCCTCTTCCTATGTCCAAGAACAACATCTAATTCATCTTTGCATTATCTCTAACTAGCATGCTATTTGGCAAACAGTAAGCTTCTAATCAATTCTTCCTGAATAAATGACAATGAGTTTCAGAGAAGGACCAGAGTTGGTGGGACCCCAAGAGAGACACAATTCCTTGTCACCTGAAAACTCTTCTCCTTGAGTTTGAATTATGTCCATGCAACAATAGAGTGGTCTAGAAGAAAGCTCCTGAAAGTACAACCTGAGATCCAAATTCTCTGCTTTTTAGGACAGTCTCAGCACTCCCAGTCTCTCTGGGTCATCCAATCCATGGTACATAGGCCAAGGCCCTATAGCCCTGGCCATTCTTAGAAAAAGCAACCACAAGAGGGGTCGGGCAGAGAGCCTACCAGCCCAGGATATCACCCAGAATGGTAGACAGGAGGTAATATACATCAGAGACATTGCTCTCGCCACACTAGGCTAGTGCTGGAGGGGCAGGTGGGGCCAGTGTGGGGAGGTACCAGACAAGGACTTCAAGGAGTCAGTGAGGGGATGCTGACTCAGAACTGGAAGTCTGGTATCTGGCATAGGAAGGTCCTATAGGATCTTAGGAAGAGGCCCAGGGAACACCTGATTCTGCATAAAGGCCCTGTCTGGGTGAGATGAAGCAGAGCAGTAGTAGGGGAAGAGCTGTCATCTGCGGTCAGATGAATTAGAATCAAGGCCCTTGAGCTCAACTTACCAAAATCCTTAAGAATTTCAGTTTCCTCATTTGTGAAGTAGGGAAGGCCATGTCAAGTCCTAATTTATGAGGTTGCTGTGAGACAAATGAGACGATATGCATTAAAGTAATTTCAAACGCAAAACTGTCCCAACAATGCTAGTGTGGTCATTCCTTTAAGGGGTACATGGGGGCAGGAGCAAGATGCCTATGGTAGAATGTGTCATTGGCTTCATTCTATACTCTTGTCTATATTCATGCCCTTTGTCATGTGACTTTGTAGTTCCTCCTATTCCTTGACTTTGGGTTCAGCTAAGTGACTTCTTTGAAAAGGAAGAATAGAAGGAAGTAGATGGGACAATGTGCCAGTTCTAAGCCCTTAGGAGGTCTGAGGGGTTTCTTCTTGGTTTCTTGCAGCTTCAGTGCCTTGAGGCGAACATGCCTTTTCCAGCTGAGGGAAGTGACAGCCATGAAGAGCAGCCATGCCCAGCTGAGTCCAGCTTAGATCAGATGATTTCCAGGAGACCCCCTAGATATAGGAACAGGCCTGACCAAGATCAGCTGACCCAGAGATGCATGATAAATCATAATTGATGGTGGTT
Source organism: Canis aureus (assembly GCF_053574225.1). Lineage (NCBI taxonomy): Eukaryota > Metazoa > Chordata > Mammalia > Carnivora > Canidae > Canis > Canis aureus. Next base: position 36,165,522 of record NC_135618.1, read on the forward strand.
TCAGGCCTGAGTTTGAGGGCTGTCTGTGAGGTTACCATATCTAACTAGTATAGTGCCCCTCCTCTAATTCTCAAACTTGGCAAACAGATAGTGGTCAAACTACATGGTCAATATATGATGGGTCAGAGTAGAGGCATGAAGATAATCTTAAAGGAAGAGAATGTCAACAAGACCAAAAAGACTTGGTGGTAAATGAATTTACACACATACAAAGAAAGAGTCAGTTAGAAGAGAAATTAGTCAGAAATTGAAGCTGAAGGAACAATCAGTCATTTAAAAGCAACAGAGTCCCTCTAATCCCTGTCTGGGTAGATCTTGTCTGGCAGGTGTTGGGGGGGAGCAAATCTGCTGACAGGTAAACCTCAGGTGTAGAGATGGTTATGGCAAGGTAAGAGCCTAATGCCATTAAACAATCAAGTATTTTAATTAACTCATCTTAGGCAATTCCTCAATGTTTCTATAATTTGGCTCCCATGGAGAAGTTGTGGTCAGCTTAAGTAACTTTCCAATCCATTTGACAGTTACATTTCTCACTGTGATTTAATTGAAATCCTGGTCTTATTTCTTGGTCTTCAAGTAAGGTTTGTTAGAGTACATCAGTATTCTGAAATCTGACCAAATTTGACTTGGGATCCTTTTTTTTTTCTTTTTTTAAAGATTTATTTATTTATCCACAAGAGACACACAGGGAGAGGCAGAGACATAGGCAGAGGGAGGAGAAGCAGGCTCCATGCAGGGAGCCTGATGTGGGACTCGATCCCGGGACTCCAGGATCACGCCCTGAGTGGAAAGTAGATGCTTAATCACTGAGCCACCCATGCATCTCTGACTTGGGATCTTGACAGAATTTAAGTTTATTAGTCTGTAATAATGAAGACTAGAATCGTGTTGGTAGCAAGCTCATCAGAATAAAAGCTGCCTTCTGATGTCCAGCCAGCTCACCTCATGTAGCCTCTGCATTAATATCCATTTTCCTTTCCAATTCTATAGTTAATGTTGTTATCTAGGTATATACAAATCTCCAGTGAGATCAGAGGAGTGACTGCTCTTGGTTGGTAGGAAAAATTTGGGGAAGGAGGCACTAAGCTTGACCTACAGATTCAAAGACCCACTACCTAATGGTATCTTTCCAGTTCTCTGAATCTTACTTAGGAAGGTAATCTTGGGATGACAATTTACAAAGTTTAGACCATTTAGTTCATTGTTCTCTATGGAAGTGGATAGTCAGGCCCAGAGAGCTGGTACAAGTTGTCCAAATTCACATAGTCCCCTGAATCCTTCATACAGGAGGATTCCCATTTGGGGGAGCCAGATTTATGCTTCTTGTGGTGTGGCTGCTTCAACAGAGATCTGGCATGCTGGCCTGAGTGTCTCTCCCAGGGCAGAAGCCATGCCTGTGTTTAACACCAAGAACCTGCTATTGTGTATGTCTATTGAGGTCTCAATATGTGAGGCTGACTGGCTGAGGTTTGGAGTGGGAGAATGGTCCCTAGGCCCTGTTCCTGAGTCTTGGGTTTGACTGGCTAGGGCCTCCCATATGCCATTCATTCTCTCAAGCTGTGGTCGTGGCAGGAGCAATCCACTTACTTGTGCTTCATTACCTGTACTCTCTTTCTAACTGGTCACACTCCCAGAAGGTAATAAGAAAAGCTTCCTTGACTGAGGAACCATGGAGATTTTTACAATCCTTTGTGTTTTCTATGCTGCTTCTTCTCCCCAGATATTTACTCTTGGCACTAATGTTGACTGAACCCCCCACCATATCTGGAAAAGTTTCTGTAGAGGAGCAAGGGAATTATCTTGAACCGAATGATAGAAACATTGAGAAATTGGCTAAGATGGGTTAAAGCATTTGATTGTTTAATAGCATCAAGCTCTCCTACCCCGCCATGACCACCTCTAACAATTGGAATCCACCTGTCAGCAGGCCTCGGTATGGTGTGGAGAGAGCACAGGGCCCAGGGTTAGGAAGCCTGGGTCCTGGTGCTCTGGCTTTGGGATCATTTGATTTCTTTGGGGTCCAGATTATTCCCCTGTAAAATGAAAATGTTGCACTACTTTACTGCTTCTAGCACTAATATTCTGGTTTCATTTTGAACTCACAAAAATTTCTTGTCTGCAGAATTGAAAAACTGAACATGCTCCCCGATTCAGTGAGCTCTGTCCTTGGTGCTGAACCTTAGTTATTATATCATCTGTTAACTTCAGGAAAGAAGAATCAGTTTCACAGAACATGGGCACTATTGGCATTTTTGACAACTGTTAGGATTTGGATCTTAAAATATTGCTCCAGTAATCAGGTAATAGACCTGGGGTTTGAAGATTTTTCACGAGCCCTTTGTTACAGAATTTGATCTGTACTTTCCAGGCCTGCAGGATGATTTGGCAAAATGTCTTCCATGAACAGTCTGCATTTTGATGGTATGACCATATATATCCTGAATTTTCTAGTACTTTCCTAACTTCAAATATGCTATTACATGGTTTTCATAAATCATTGCAATGTGAAATTCTAATATTTGCTACCTAGACCATATCTCTAGGCTGTCTCTTCTTTATAGAAGTAGTTTAACAAGCTTTTGTCCAATGATGTATCTAGATTTCAGGCTTTAAAATTTCACAGTGGTATAGATATTATCTGTTTGATATCTCTTGTGTTGAGATTTTAAAGCTTCTAGATGAAGAATTGTCAGGATTCTTCTTTTTCTTTTTTTTAAAGATTTTATTTATTCATGAGAGAGAGAGAGAGAGAGAGAGAGAGGCAGAGACACAGGCAGAGGGAGAAGCAGGCTCCATGCAGAGAGCCCGATGTGGGACTTGATCCTGGGACTCCAGGATCACATCCTGGGCTGAAGGCGGGCGCTAAACTGCTGAGCCACCCAGAGATCCCCAGGATTCTTTTTTTTTTTCATAAAAAAATTCTACGAGTGGAGGGTATACCTAGGTTATGATGTGAGCTCCCATTCTCTGAACAAGAAGGCAAATAAATAAATAAGCATTTCTACATGTGTCATGCCTGTTAAGTATCACATAAGAACTAACATGGATAAAACATGAGTGATATTTGGAGCACCAGAGAGCCTGGGTGATCATTCTCCCACCCCTACTTACTTGACCAGTTTCTTTGACAGGGTTGACACAATAGTGGTGACAGAATGGAGACTGTCACCCAATGAATGAATCAGTCTTCTGGTGCTGGGTGGAGAAGCTGGACAATGGCAGGAGGCCAGTGATGGCCCACAAACAACCTGTGGATCTCTTTGGAGTGTTTCTCAAAGCCATGTGAAAAAGGGCCCCATCTCAGGTACCTCAGCATTCATCAAAAGCTCTGGCTCTCTGCCTCCCCTGAGATTGAGTTTCCTCACTCTCCATGTTAGAGAACCCAATCCAAAGCTGATACCAGATACTTAATTCAGGAAGCATTTATGAGCATTCACCATGCATGTATCATGTGCTTTTACCATGAGGTGGTGGAAGCTGGGGGCTTACTGGCAGTGAGAGATGCAGTGGGCAGGAGCTACCATAAAGAAAATAGGGGTGGGCTGAGAGGTAAGAGGAGGATGAGTGCCTGGAAACTTCAGGAAGGGAAGCAGTGGTATGGGGTTACCAGTATGGATTCTAGAGCCAGTGATCCCCAGGTTCAAGGTCCAACTTAGCTGCTTAATAGGTAGCTTTGTGACCTTGGGAAGGTCAGTTGACCCCTCCTAAGCCCCAACACATGAATTTATAAAAGGGATGGAGTAAAAATGGCACCCCTACCTCACAGGATTGTTGTTGGAATTAAAGAAGTTACTTTGTGTAGAGTTTAGTTCAATGCCCATGAGTGCTTAATAAAAGGCAGCTCTCTTTATTCCCTGTGTGTGATGTATACATAATATGTGGACTGCTTGAGAACAGTAACCAAGTAACTCAACATTTATCCTATCTGTCATCTCCCTCCTGCCTCCTTGAAGTGTGAGATTGTTGCATTTAGTCTTGCAGTTTCTTCTCTCTCAAGATACATTAACGATCTTGTCACATCTTGTTATCTTGCAGGTGATAGCAGATGGATTGTTTGGTCTCCCTGGTATATATTGAGTTGTTGGCTCTGTACCTGCAAGGTTCTCAGTGTCAGGGCTATCTCAATATCCATTCCATGGCAGTCCTCAGGGATGACTCCCATCCTCCCTGAATTTCAACAACCCCCTAATGCCTTGGCCAAATACTCAGTTTCCTAAGTGCCTTCAGGATCTAAGGCAGAGGGGCCAGCTAGTTATGGAACAGTTCCTAAGAGTCTTCTTTAGTTATTCTATGTTCTAATCATGTATGGCTTTTCATCCTTCTATCAAACAAGTTACCTCAATTATATGATTATAGTTGACCTTTTAAAATAAAGACGGTAGTTAAAATATTCTTTGTCTTCTCATTGTCTCCTGTTATTCTGTCATTCAGCTAGGTGGAAGGGGGTGGCTGCAGGGGTGGAAGGAGTATGACTTTCCCTTCTTTCTCCTCTTTTTCCTTTTATACATGAGGAATGTTTCCACCTTTCCCTGGCAAGATCTTTCTTCCTTCTTGCACCACCGTTTATCACTACGCAACTAAATATGTGTTTCTTTCTTTTGGCTCTTCTGGTCTGATGAAAACTTCAGCAATTCTATCAAATTTTCAGATTCTTCAGGTACCCTCTGTTAGCTTTAGACAGTATCACGCTGACCTAGAATTGGTGGTGCATCAATGCAGCCAATAATAACAAACAAGACAAATACGAGTAGTTACAAGTATGAAATCATGCTAATTGTGCTGGCTAGTCCCTTCTCATTCTCCTTTGTTGGTTGCTCCTGGGCCTCTGGAGCCCTTAATGTGGGAGAGACCCAGGGCTAAACCCTTGACCTCTTTTCCATCTACATTTGCTCCCTTGGTGATGTCATCTAATCTTATGTGTTCAATGCCTTCTACATGCTGATGACTCCAAAATTACTGAGCCCAGGCTTCTCTTCTGAACTCCAGGCTTATAGATCTAACTGCCTTCCCTGTATCTCTGCTCATTGTTTAATAGGTATTTTAAGCTTAACATGTTTAAAATGGATCTTCCGATATTTCCCATTAAACCATCTTCTTTTGGTGCTCGGTTGCTCAGCTATTCTGGTGCTCTCCTTGACTCCTCATTCTTTCACTTTCTACATTCAATCTATGGCAAGTCACATTGCTCTACCTATAAAATATATCTGGAATTTGACTTCATTTTGCTACTCACACTGTTCTACCTTAGGTTTAGCCATTATGATCCTTCCCTTGGATCCTTCTTCCTGGCTGATCTCTCCGCATTAGCTCTCCATCCCCCCACTACACCCAGTATATTTTCCTCCAAACAGCGCCAAGGTGATCCTATAAAAACATAACTTATGTTTCCAAACCTTCCAATGGCTCACATACCAGAGTATGGGTCATAGTCCTCTCAGTGGTCATGAATGATCCAGTCTCCACTACTTCTCCAGAGCTCTCCCTCTTGCTCACTCTGTGCCACATTGGCCTTCTTGCTATTCTTTAGACAAGGCCATGTGCATTCACCTCAAGGCATTTGTACTCAATCTTCCCTCTGTTTGGAGTGCATTTCTCCTAGGTGTCTGCTTGGACACTTCCATCAGGCCCTCCTTGGTTGTCTACTTAAGATTCAGTCCCCACCTCAGCCTAGCCCTTCACGCTACTTTATTCATCTCCTTAGCATTTATCACTACCATACTTACCTTCTTACATCCATTTCTGCCTCTCCATGAGGGCAGGCACACTTCTTTGCTTTGACAGCTAGATACTCAGTCCTGACACAGAGTAAGGATTCAGTAGATAATTGTATGTGCATTAACTCATTTAGTTCCCACAACAGTTATGAGCCCAGATTCGTACATGAGGAGACTGAGGCACAGATAGGTTAAGTAAATGGCCCAACATCACATAACTTGTAGTAACAAAGCTGGGATTTAGTTCCAGGCTGTTTGGGTCTAAGCCCTTGTGCTTTGCCACTAGGCTCCACTGCCAGGCTGTGGTATGTGGTTTTCTGTCCCTGTGCCTGGGAGCTGCCACGTATGGGTCATTGCCTTAGCTCAGGCTGCTATAACAGAATACCATAGCTTGGGTGACTTCAACAATAGAAATTTACTCTCTTACAGGTCTAGAGGCTCAAGGTCTGAGATCAGGAGCCAGCATGGTCCAGTTCTGGTGAGGTCTCTCTTCCTGGCTCACAAAATAACTACCTTCTAGCTGTGTGTTCACATGACCTCTCCCCAGTGCATGTACATGGAGAGAGAAAGAGATCTCTTTCTCTTCCTCTTCTTATGAGGCCACCAGTCCTATCAGATTAGGACCCCACCCTTATGACCTTATTGAATCCTAATTACCTCCTAAAAACCTTGATCTCCAAATACAGTCATAATGAGGATAAGGCTTCAGCATATGAATGAATGGTGGGGGGTGGGGTAGGGGTGGGGGGATGGCACATTTCAGTCCATAACAGTCATTCTCTGGATTAAGCATGTTGCCTTTAACTGCTCAAGATTTCCTATGAGAAACGGAAATAACCTCTGCCCTCTCCCCTCCCTCCTTGCCCCTGCCCAGTTCCCCAGGGACCAGAGTGGAGAAAACATGAGTGCACCAGGGAGGCTGGAGCTCCTGGCCTGCCTGCCCTGGTTTCTGATCCAGATCCTTCTACCACAAGCACAGTTCTCAGCTTCTCAGGAATAAGAATGGTGGCTCTGATGAGTGGGTTTGCCATAGAGGCATTTTCCAGTGTTGGAAGGAGACTGTGCTGGCCCTGAGGTCTGGCCACTCTCCCACTCCTGCCATCTCAAGTCACAAAAACGGTGGCCTGGGCTGACCTGTATGTTTGGCTTACAGACCTGGGTGTGCTGGGATCAGCAGAAGAGAACCCACTGGGCTAGGGCAGTTTTGCAGGCAGTTGCAGAAGATGGGAGGCTGGTAGGAGGGTCAGACAGAGTGGGCCAGCACAGCCTCCTTCCAACACTGGGAAACGGGCACAAGGAACCAGCAGGGGAAAGGGTACCTTGGAGTAAAAGGGCTTCCCGTCCCCTTTCCCTGGCAGCTCAGGCTAGACACTGCCATTCCAGACCTTCTTTGCCCACCTGTGGTGAGTGGAAGGAACTGCAGCTGCCCTTCTTCCAACTGCTCAGCTGAAACCCATAGGAGTGGCTTGGGCCCAGGGTTGCCAGATAAAGTATAAGACCCCCAGTTAATTCTAGATAAACAATGAATGATTTTTCCCAATCCCCCAATTCAGGGCTCTGAACCTTGCTTCTGCCAATTTCGCTTGAGCCAAATGTGCACATTGTTTCTGTACGCCTCTGATCCTTTTCCTAGTAGTCCAAAATGGTTCAAGGTTGAGCTAGTTGTATTTGAAGGATGAGGCAAGCTCAGGGTCTCCCTAATATGCCACCATCCTGGAACCTCCCCCAACAACAAATAATTTTTTAGTTTAGTCTAGTCTAAGTATGCCACATGCAATACTTATACTAAAAAATGATTCTTTGCTTATCTGGAGTTCAAATTTAACTGGACGCCCTATATTTTTATTTGTGAGACCTGATACTACTACCTGGACCCTAACAGTAGCTCTCACAGGTCTGCTTCTGCCAGAGAGACTGGGCAGGAGCCTCAGGCAAACTACCCATGACCGTGCATAAGTCCTCATGGAGCAGAGAAAAGGGGCCAACTTTGCAATGGAAGTCGAAGAACTTTCTGGCCTCTGCAATGCTTCACGCATCTGGTAGGTTGTAGCCTGAAATTCCATTATAATTCTTTGGTCACTTAATATAAAGTAGTGGGAAGCCAACTGGACTGGAAGGCTGAAGCTAGGAAACTCACTGCAGTCATTTAGCTACAAGGGGAAAAACGTAACCTCCTCAGGCCTGTGTGCTCCTTCACCTGTTGAGTGGGTAGAATAAGACCCATTTTCTAGGCTTACTGTAAAGATCACAAGATACGATGTATGTACAAGCCACTTGGCATATAGAAAGTACTCAATAAGAATTAGCTGACACCATTTTTAGTGTAAAGAGCAGGAAGCTATAGAGAACCTGGAAAGTCTAGCAGAAAGAAGGAGCCCACCGAGAGGGAAGAAGATGCAACAGAAGGAGAAGGAAGCATCTGGGGATGACTCTGCTTCTCACTGTGGTCCTTACATTGCTGCTGCTATGCTGGGATCCCTAGGAGGGCTGCGTGCTGGCCCCACCTCTTGCTGGCTAGAAGCCAGGCCACCAGCTATGAGGTAGAGAGTGGGAGGAGGTGGATTTCTGTGGGACAGAGAGGTAGAGGGACTTGAGGATTGGGAAGGATTGGCAGAGAGATCAGGAGTATCAAGACTTGGCCATGACATGTGTTGGGGCTGGGAGAAAGAAGGCATGGTGGATGCAGGCCACCATGGCTACTGGGAATATGGAAAGGACAATTATCTCTTGACATATACAAATGTCAGTATAGGATGAGGATTACATGATGCTTGGTATGAGAAAGTAACATCTCCATTGAGCCAGTTATAAATACTGGAAATGTAACAAGGGAAATGAGAACTATAAGAAGGGGCTTGGCAGTAGAAATATAAGAAAAATACAATCACACACTGCCATTTTTGTCTATTTGTCATGCTTTCCGGAAATGATAATGAAAATCATTGCATATGCATTATGCTTGACTCTGAAGTTTAGTGTGATTGTGACATTGGACAGCCTTAGCCTTCAGAGTATTTAAAGAGCTCTCTCATATGGCCATCCATAGATAATGAAATATCGTGAGTGCTGAGCATAATGGAAGGTGGTGGCCTAAATGTCGGTGACCATGAGAGAGTTAGTCCTGAGCCTTTCCTCTGGGGGACTCTTGCAAACAGTTGCAGGGCCTGCGGCAAGAGTGCAAATGGTGGCCCAAGAGCCATATGTCCACATATTTAGAAGTCAGAAGTCAAGATAACAACTGTTATATAAAATATGTTTACATCTTACCTTGACACAAGTTCCTTTGTAACAACCTTGGATTCCATGTTCAAATTCAGAACCCCTAGATTTCTTGACATTCTACGGCACAATGTGGTTGAATGTTCTGTCCCTCTCTCCCCAGCCTGCAACTCATTCCCCTTTGCTTCCCATTCCTGGCTCTGTCCAGACCTTAAGAGTCTGTATTCTATTGCTGCTGTAACAAATTACTGCAAATGTAATAATTTATGACAACATAGATTTATTCTCCTACAGTTCTGGAGGTCAGAAGCGGGGTCTCACTGGGCTAAAATCAAGGTGTCTTCAGGGCTGTGTGTCTTTCTGGAGGATCTAGGGGAGAATTTGTTTCCTTTTTGTAGCTTCTAGAGGCTGCCCACATCCTTGGCTGGTGGCTGCTTCCCCTACGAAGGCAGCAATGTAGCATCTTCAAATCTCACTCTCCTGCTTTCCTCTTTCATTTAGAAGGACTTTTGTGATTACATTGGGGCCATCTGAATAATCCAGAATAATCTCCCCATCTCCAGATCCTTAATTTAACCACATCTGCAAAGTCCCTTTGCTGTGTAAGGAAACATATTCAAGGTTTTGGGGATTGAACATGGACATCTTTGGGAAGGGCACTATTCCACTTTCTACAGAGTTCTTGTGCACAGTTTGGATATCCACTCTCCCCAACAAACAGCTGCACTATGGACCTAGGGACTAGCACACAGGTGGAACATTCCATCCCTGAGAGGATGAATTGGGTGAAGAGTAACATGCAGGCCCCAGAAGTGGATTTGGATCTGTCTGGGTAAAGAACGAATGGTCCCAGGTGCCTGGAGAATGGTTCAGAAGGGGGCATGAGCTCCAAGTGTGAACACTCTTTTGGCCCTAAGGACACCTTGCCCCATAGGGAGGGATAAGGACCAAGAAGGACCAGAGTGGAGCCCTATAGTGCTTCAAGCATGAAGTAGGGTCCTCTCTTGGCTGGGCCTAAGGATGATACCGTCTGCTGATCCATGGATTATTTACCTGGGTTCAATGGACTGAAGTCATGTGCAAAATCTTGTTGCTTTATGTGTATGTACCTTTTTGGGAATGAAGTTTTAGTTTTTATCAGATTCCCAGAGTGACCCAGAAAAGTTAAGTACTGCCACCCTAACCATTCTGTTTACTCTCAAATGGCCCTTTCTAGGTCATTTCTGAGTCTTTATTATTTTTTTAAAATATTTTATTTATTTATTCATAAGAGACACAGAGGCAGAGGCACAGGCAGAGGGAGAAGTAGGCCTCCAGCAAGGAGCCTGATGTGGGACTCGATCCCGGATCCCCGGGTCATGCCCTGAGCCAAGGCAGACGCTCAACCACTGAGCCACCCAAGCATCTCTATTTCTTTTTTCTTTTTTTTTTATATAACAAATGGGTTTTATTTTATTTTATTTATTTATTCATGAGAGACACACACAGAGAGAGAGGCAGAGACACAGGCAGAGGGAGAAGCAGGCTCCATGCAGGGAGCCCGACGTGGGACTCAATCCCGGACTCCAGGATCACACCCTCAGCCGAAGGCAGGTTCTAAACTGCTGAGCCACCCAGGAGTCCCCAGGTGTCCCTATTTCTGAGTCTTTCATTCCATAAGGATATAGAAGCTGCTTTATCTCTAAGGTATGGGTCCTTGAGTTGACTTCTGCCTACACAACAAGCCTTCACAGTGAGAATTCTGGAGTACGGTGGGGGCCCATGTGGGTTAACTGAAGCTCTGGCCTGCCTGTGGGGAGAAGGACCACTTGGGAGAGGAGATGGGAGTAGCTGTTACTTTCTTCCCTAGCAAGCAGATGTTCAAACACATTTTCCTGGTCCCTAAATTCACCTGTCAAACAGAACTCAGGACAGCGGCCAGATGGAGGATTGCAAATTTGGATTTGGCCATCATCACCCAGGCCCCACCTGCCTGGTGTGCCTGACAGGTGAGCCTGAGATGTGTTCTCCTTGGGAGGGAACTGGAGGACAAGACAAACAACAGCAGTTTCCACCATATGTTTTTTATTTTCCAAGAAATTAAGCAGGGTTTCTTCCTCCCAGTGAATTTCCTTAACAGAGATATTTTAAAGCTTTGGAAAACATTCCTGTCCTACTTTAATTGAATAAGACTGTCTGTGCTGGAAGAGAAAGATGGAGGAGTTGGGGTGGGGAATGAGAAGGGAGGGGGAGGAAGGAGAGCTGGAGGAGGGAGAGGAGGGGGGAGGGTAAGGAGAGGAAAGCAAAGAGCGAATCTATTTGGGAAATTAAAGAGCAGATCTTTCCCTGAATGAATTTTCCCTCCGAATTTTCTTGTCTTCCCAGTCTACTGCTGCCTCCAGTCCACCTTGCCAATATTAACCACCTGAGATGTCAGGGAAAGAAGCCCATGGCTTTCTCTCCAGGGTTATGTTCCCTCTGTTTCCAGCCCTCTATGCCTGCCAGTCAGTAGGAGGCTTCTTTGATGCTAGAGTATCTTCCATGGGGTGTCTGAAATGAGGGGGTGAGGCAAAGAAAGGCAGTGGAGACTCAGAACTATGATGCCTGCGTGTGGGTGACTGTGCCTAGCTGGAGATGTTGGGTGATGCCTGGAGATGCCTCTCAGCTCTGCATCTTCAGCTACTTCCCGTCCTCCCACGGGAATTTCTGACCTGAGCATCTCTCTTCAATCCCACCCTGAGCCTGGGCTCCCCCCACCCCCATCAAGTCTTCTTGGCAGTCCTGGCTTCAGGTCTGAGGGTTGGTGGCTCCATCCTGGTCAATGAAGTTGGTCTCCTCTTAGGAACAAAGAGGCCCCAAGGTGGGATTTTTTTTTTTTTTTTTTTTTAATTTTTTTTTTTTTAATTTTATTTATTTATGATAGTCACATAGAGAGAGAGAGAGAGAGGCAGAGACACAGGCAGAGGGAGAAGCAGGCTCCATGCACCGGGAGCCTGACGTGGGATTCGATCCGGGGTCTCCAGGATCGCACCCTGGGCCAAAGGCAGGCGCCAAACCGCTGCGCCACCCAGGGATCCCCCAAGGTGGGATTTTTATCTTCTTCTGAAATGGAGTTTGAATTTCTCCTAACACACCCCAGAAAGCTTAGCTTCTGAGGGAGAAAGTCACCCTGGGGAAACTGAGGCAATTATGAACTATCCATTGTACACTGGAAACTCTCTATTGTGATACCTATTCCTTTGGCCGACAGGCAAGAAGGACGGGCCAGAAGTCTTCCATTCTGGTATCTGGTCAGCACTGCCCGGACACTTCTCTGTCCTTTAGACCAGAGCTTTGAGAAGTCCCCAGGGCACCCCCAGGCAGGAACAGGGCCCCATGGTGTCCTGCTGTCACACTTGCCTTGCCTTTAGTGCCTCAGAAGACAGATGGAGAACTGGGTCAGGGAAGGGCAGAAAGGAGGAAAAGGTTGGGAAAACCTACCAGAAGGGAGTTCTGGGAGGACAGGAACCTTGCCCTAGTTAACTCTGGGCCCTCACCACCCAGCATAGCACCCGGCAGAGAGGATGCATAGGGAATGGCTGATAATCCAATGAATACCCAAGGCTTCTGTCTGCTTGTCTGGAAAATCTTTGGGTCTCATCTAGCACTGACATTCTCTGATTACACAGAAGAAGGTTGCTCTGAAGAGAAGTCTAGCCCCTAATGTTCTGGGGATGGAGCTTAAAAGTTAGCACCATCCTTGTTTGGGAAAGTCAAAAATCATTTATTCGTTCTTTTGGCAATGACGTGCTGAACATCAGATTTATGTGAGGCATTGTGAGAGGGGCTAGGCTTAAATGATGAGCAAGAAAGACAGGGTCTTTGACCTTATGCTGGTTAGAATCTAGCCAGGGGGGACAGGATTTGACCAAATCAATTTGATGATGAATGTTTCAGATTTTATTTATTTATTTATTTATTTGACAGAAAGAGAGAGAGAGAGAGAGAGCGCATAAGCAGGGGGAGTGACAGGCAGAGGGAGAAGTAGGCTCCCTGCTGAGACCTGGAGATCATGACCTGAGCCCAAGGCTTAACCTACTGAGCCACCCAGGTGCCCTGATGATGAGTATTTCAAAGACAAAGCTCAAGAACCTTTAATGGGGAGGATAGGGGCTCCTCTGGGCTGATGTGGGGGTTCCTTTCCTGAGGAAGTGATATCTGAGGGAGAGTTTGCAGGGGAAGAAGAGTCAGGTAGGTGGTTGAGGCTGGGTGGAGAAGAGGATTCCAGGCAGAGGGGTCCTGGTGGTTAGGGGCTCCTAGGTGAAGTAAAGCTTCAAACATGATGGGAGCAGAGCATGATGGACATCCAGTTCTCACATAAATGGTGGCGAGGCTGATGAGGTAGAGAGGGGCTGATGATATAGGGCTTTGTGGGCGTGGAAAGCATATGGGCTTTTTTCTAGGAGAAAGGGAAGCCATTGAAGGATTTGAAGCAAGACTGATATGGTCAACAGTCTGATCTAGAGAGGGACGATGGTTGGATAGGGGGAGGGTGCATGTGTGGGGCCAGTCAAGAAATTAGTGTGAGTGGGATGCCTGGGTGGCTCAGCGGTTGAGCGTCTGCCTCCAGCTCAGGGTGTGATCCCAGGATCTGGGCTCCCTGCATGGAGCCTGCTTCTTCCTCTGCCTGTGTCTCTGCCTCTCTCTGTGTGTCTCTCATGAATAAATAAATAAAATCTTTTTTTTTTTTTTTTAAGAAGTAAGTGTGACAGTTTTCATAGGATGGTGGCAGTGGAGATACAGAAAAATGAATGAATTGAGAATTATTTAGAAGATAAAACTGACAGTCCTCGAGAATGGAAGGAGTTGGCGGAAGGATGATTCCTAGTATAGGAAACCTGCCCACAACTCACTGTGCATAGGTTTTCCTTTGGTTCCAGAAGCTGAACGCATGAGTTAGGATGCTATCTGTTGTAAGTAGCAGAAAAAAATCCCTAGAAGAAAGTGGCTCCAGAGTTGGCTAATATAGCAGCTTCATAAGGTAATGAAGGAACAAGTTTCCTTCCAGCTTTCTACTCTGCTTAGGAGTTTTGTCCTCAGATTATCCCCTCACAGTCAAAAGGTGGCTGCTGAAGTTCCGGACATCACATCTAGTAGTCGCCACTATATCCAGGGAAAGAAGGAGTCTGTTTCTGTACCTCTTTCTAAGTAGCTGTTTCCCACCCCCTTACCTACCACTGCAAACTTCCCTTCATAGCTCCTCGGCCAAAATTGGTTCTTATGATGCTTCTTCAATAAATAACTGCCAAGGACATGGGATTACCAGAACCGAGTGAGCTGAATGAGGATTAACATCACTTTCTGGATTAAGGGACAGTTTAACAGGACTGGGGTTCTCTAACCAAGGAACGCAAGAGGAATGAATTTCAGGAAGGTAACCAAGGACATCCACTAACCAGGGGCCGTTTCCTAATATTCTCCAAAGGAGAAACAGATAGGGAGAGACCTCTTCAAACTGTCTTCTAAGGGACCCTGGGTGGCTCAGCGGTTTAGTGCCTGCCTTTGGCCTGGGGCGCGATTCTGGAGCCCCGGGATCAAGTCCCATGTCGGGTTCCCTGCATGGAGCCTGCTTCTCCTTCTGCCTGTGTCTCTGCTTCTCTCTCTCTCTCTCTGTTGTTTCATAAATAAATAAATAAATAAATAAAATCTTTAAAAAAAAAAAAAAAAAAAAGACTGTCTTCTGAGGGGAAGGTGGCCTTTTCCAGATTAGAGAGCAAAGCCAGGGATCAATCTAGGTATTTTCTTCAACCCATCTAAGGTTATTGAATCCTGGACCTGGGGAAGACCTTCTGAACATCTCAGCTGCGGTTCTGAAATCTGGTTGGATGTCTAAGTGAGCTGGGGAGGGCGTCCCAGGCTCCACAGTGATTGCCTGAATCAGAACCCTGGGAAGTTGGGGTCTAGGGTTCTGGATTATTAAAGAGCTCCCTCGGTGTTCTGGGTGCTGACAGTCTAGTATCTGGGAACCACACGTCTTGTCCAGCTCCCACATTTAATGGTGAGGCCCCTAGAAGGGGCTTCAGTTACCGTAGTTCACGTGGCGAGCTGGTTAACCTCCGCACGGGGAGGACCTTCCTCGGAGGGCTTCCCGAGGACAGTCTTTGGGGCCCCCTTCAGGTCAGGGGGAAGAGAGGTGTGAAGGAGCCTAAGGCCCTGAAGGCCTACAGGTGGGGTTTCAGCAGTCCAGCAGTGTGGGTCACCCCTTTGTGCCGGGTGAAGGTGGGTGTGTGTAATCATGACCACCCCTTCCTAGTAGCCTGAACCTTAACCGCATCATCATAGTCAACCCTTCCAGTGGCCCTAGGGCGGAGGAATGATCACTCCCACGGTAGAGATCTGTAAACTGAGGCTCCAAGAGGCTTTATGAGTTTGGGGCAAACAGAACTTGGACCTATCTGATCCCAAGATAGGTCAGAACTTGGACCTATCTGGAAGAAGAACAGAACTTGGACCTATCTGGAAGCCCATGTGTCTTATTAGCATCTCCACATGACTCTACTTATCTACTGTTTCACGGACTGACTGGCCGACCAGGCTCTGGAGGCTGCCCCTGCCTGCCCAGCCCTGGGGGGGGAGGAGGAGGAGGAGGAGGAGGAGGAGGAGGAGGAGGAGGAGGAGGAGGAGGAGGAGGAGGAAGAGGCTTCTGCTGGACTTTGGAGGAGGGGGGTTAGGGACAGGAGGGTGGGGGCGGGGGAGGGACGGGGGAGGGGGAAGGTGGGAGGGAGGGGAGGGGAGGGAAGGGCGGGGTGGGGGGGGGGCGGGAAGCGCGCCGGGGCCTGAGCAGCAGAGGGCGCTGCCTGGGGCGGGAGCGGCGCCGGCCGCGCAGATGTGGGGGGCGGGTAGGCTGCGCCCGCGCAGGTGCTTCCGTGCAGGTCGGAGGCTCACCGTTCACCCCGGGTGGGCCCGGTGCCGCGGGGGGATGGGGGGGTGGCCGCCGCCCCGCCAAGCCCGCCTGGGCGTCCCCGCTCTGCCCGTGGGAGGCTGCAGCCCGGGGCTGGGGGGCTCGGGCCTCGGGGCTTGGGGCTGGGCAGCCTCCTCCGAATCCCCGCCCAAAGCTTGTGTGTATGTGGGCGGTGGGGAGGGTGGAGGTGCCTCTTCCTGGTCAATTCTGTGGGCTTCGAACTGGATTTTAGGGCCAGAACACGCCAGAACCCTGGAAGGGGTGACGCGGCCTAGAGGACCCTATGGGACTGCGTGGGTTTGAACCCTGCCCTTGCCGCTTGGTCAAGTAGCCCGCTTCGCTGTCTCCTTAGCTGGACAAGGGCATGATAATAGTATCTGCCTGGGGTGGGGTGGGGAGGTGGGGGTGGCTGGCTCAGCCCCCTCCCCCCCCGTATGGGAAGTGTTAGGGCACAGCCTGGTAGGGGGCCAGAGCTACATGTGTGTTACCTGAGATGATGCTGCGGATGCGGATGCGGATGCTGATGAAGAAGAACCCCGGTGCCCTCCCAGGCGCTTCCAGTCTTCAAGGGCAAGGTGAAGCCCCCGTTAATTCAGCTCAGGGCTGTCCATGAGCCTCTTGGTGGTCCTCCCTGCAGCAGCCGCTGTGGGCTCAGAGCCGCTCTTAAGGAATCCCCCGAGCCAGCGCTGATGCGCACCTACTGCCGGGCCTCAGGCCAGAGAACAGTCCTGATGGAGCATTGGCTCCCCTCAGTAAGGCTCAAGGGTCTCACTTCCCATGGTGCTGTGACCCCCGGGAGGCCTTGGCGCCCCTCAGCACCCTCCAGGGTCCGGGTGATGTTAGGAGGGATTGGTGCCTTTGCCCTGTGGTGCAGTGAAGTCCCTCCGTGTGTTCCGAACGTCTGTCCCCCTTACTGCAGATGGGCTCAGTCCTTGGTCATGTCATTGGAGGGCTCTGCAGGCTCCTCCGTGGCCAGGATCCCTCGTAGTTCTTGGTGACCACCTCTGCTGAAAGGCTCTTTGCATATGGTCATTTGGGAAAAGAATAGCCGCTGGGGCGCCCTGGACCAGTGCCTGCGAGGGGCCGCCTCGCCTACCAGGGGCACGCTGCTGGCCTGTGGACCAGATCCCCACACTCCCACAGGCTCCCACACTCCGTGGGGCTGCCCGCCCTCGGACAGAAGGAGCTCTGGGCTGAGAGTTGGGAGATCTGGGTTCTAGCCTAGGCTTTGCCACTTGCTGGCTGGGTGTCCCTGGGCAGGTCACGTCACCTCTTTGGCCTTAGTATATTCATTTACAAACTGGAGATAATGACAGCTACCTTGCCTGCCCTTTCTCTGTTCCAGGGAGATTGTTATGCAGGTGTTCAATGGGAATTAAGAGCTAGAAGTGTTCCTACTGCTAGTTCTTGTTGAGTTACTCGGCTGTCATCAGACTTTCACTGGTCACTTCTGGGGGTAGCCAAGTGGTTGCCAAGCACAGAGGACTGGGGGGAGACACAGATGAAGGAGGACCTTGATCTTGGGGGTTCTCCATCCCCCTCTATTGGAGAAGCAGAACACACTTTCCTGAGAGAAATGCACCAATGAAGACTTCAAAGAAATCCACAAGCATGGCTTTAAATATCCACGTATGAACACACAAACGTTCTAACAACTTGAAACAGCTGGAAGTTTGAATGCTCCAAGATTCTGGATTCATCAAACTCAGGGAAAGTAGTCTAGGAGGGCTTTCTGGAGGAGGAAATAATATATATACATATATATATATATTTTTTTTTTTTTTTTAAACTTAAATTCAAATTTTATGAAAGGAGTACAAAGAAAAAGGTAGTGGTGCTGGTGATAAAGATCCAGGCCAGGACAACCAAATGTAGGTCAGAGAAACTGGGTAGTGACCGCAGGCATATGGAGACCCTGAAAGAATGAATGATGTATAAGCAGTGGTGAACAGGCCTCCTCAGTGGGGCTAAGTCAGAAGTGGGGTTCAGATGGGAAAGTGGGCAACTGGGTAGGCTTGTCAAGGCAGCACCATCCCAGTGCCCCACTCGGTATGGCCAGTGTCCTAGTCCATTTCTCAAGGAAGCCGACTTGGAGATGGAGATCCACATGCCAGGGGGTTATTGGGGAGCGTGCTGTATCAACGCTTCAGCTGGGGGTGGAGATCAGGCAGGAGAGGAGCTTGAACCAGCTGCAGGAGAGGTCTCAGCTGCTGCTGTGGAGATACCCTTTCGAGAGGTCCCTTTTCGAGGCTGGGGAACAAGTCCTTTATGCTTGGACGTGGGGGGATCCCTGGGTGGCGCAGCGGTTTGGCGCCTGCCTTTGGCCCAGGGCGCGATCCTGGAGACCCGGGATCGAATCCCACATCGGGCTCCTGGTGCATGGAGCCTGCTTCTCCCTCTCTGCCTGTGTATCTGCCTCTCTCTCTTTCTCTCTGTGTGACTATCATAAATAAATAAAAAAAATTAAAAAAAAATGCTTGGACGTGGGCTGCTCTGGGTGTGGTGTTAAGGGAGGGGGACCCCTTCTGCGGAGGGCGGTGCCTGGAGGGGCCTCCGCTGTGGGCTGTGGGAATGAGCACCGCGGGAATGAGCACCGCATCCTGAGGAGGAGGGAGACGTGGGTGATGTGCCACAGCACGCCCGGCCGTCTGTCATTACGGAAGCAGGAAGGGCCTCTGGCAGCGTCCAGCACCCCTGACCATGCTCCACAACCAGCGCTTGCTCCTCACATTCTCCCGAACCAGGAAGGTTCGGCTTCCTTCTCTAATCTACGTCTGTACAGAATGTTAGTGTGGGGTGTGTGGTTTGGGTTCATTCAGTACAGTAAGCCTCAGCCTGGGTACATTTCAGAACCACCCAAAGGCTTTTACAACCACCTCAGTAGATTCTGATGTGCACTGACCCTCGCTACTCCTCTGAGACTAGACTGTAAGCTCCATGGGGTTGGGGCTCTGACTTACACAGAGAATCCCCGAGTCCGTGGATCCTCACACAGCGAACCCCCATTGAGGGAAGAATGAGCGTGAGCCCTGCCGTTGTCCTCAGCCTCCTCTCTGGCTTCTCTCCCACCTGCCTTCTCTGCTGCGGTCACTGTGACCTCCTGGCCTTTGCACGGACTGTTCCCTCTGTGTGGGATCCCCCTCCCCCTGGAACAGGTGCCCCCTTCTGATGAGACGAGTCAACATCTGCACGGTGCTCAGAACTGTGCTGGGCATCTGTGAGCCCCACACAGGGGCTGGGTGTGGCTGTTGCCCTGCTCCCCTTCGGCACGCTCTGCTGGCCACCCCTCGGCTGCCCCACATTTTGTCTCAATGGCTTGTTTGCTTGTGTCCTCAGCAGCAACAACAGGCTGTTGGTGAGTGGGCACCGGATCATTTCTCTGTATCCCCTGCCGCTAGTACCCTGCCTGGCTCATAGTAGGTGCTCCATCAGTGCATGCAGAATGCGTGGAAAGACCAGGCTTCTAGGGATACAGTTTGAAAGAAAAAAAAATTCAAAGTATTTTTAACGAAGGGCTAGTTGAGTGAGGGTAAGTGGCGCTGGCCAAGTGTGGCCCCATTACTGTCCGATAGACCCTGGATATAGAGCGAATGATTTAATATGTGGTTGGTAGATTGTGGGCTGGGCAGGCAGGCGGGTAGATGGACACATGGGTGAAGAACTGGGTTGATGGGTGGCTGTTACTCTGTGTGGAGGAAGGCCAGGGTTTGGAGAAGACCAGGTGGGATGGAGGGTGGGCTGGAGAGAGCTTATTTCACCCAGGCCAGCCAGCTCAGCATGAATTGGGGTAGGGGTGTCTGAGAAAGGCCCCTGGTGAGGCTTGGGGGAGTACTGCTCCTGCATGTTTCCACCTGCGGGGAAGGCACAGGGGGGCGTCCCTTAGGTCAGTATAAAGGCAGCGGGATCGAGGTGCTGTAAGGGGCTGAGTAAGGGCGGGTGGTGGGCCGTGGGGAGTGGGCCCAACTGGAGGGAGTCTGGAGGCTTGGACCAAGGGCTAATGGCCTCTGTTCCCAGAGAATTCCCATAGGAAGGGAATCAGGGCAAGTGAGACACTCCCTCTAAGAGGTGGTGGAAGGGCTGTCACCCTACAGAGTGTGGCTGAGTGCAGATCTGGGGAGGGCTTCAGGGAATTCTTATTCCAGAAAGGGCTTTTTTCCTGTTGGTCAGGTAAACAGGCAGTTGGTGAGTTCAGCTGGTCAGCCAGTTAGCCAGGCAGTCAGTCTGTCTGGCAGGTAGAGATAGTTTGTCCATGCACCACCTGGATGGGACACTGGATCAGTCAGTTGGGTGGGTGGGTAGGAGCACGTCGTGTGTGCATGTTGCTGGTGAGCTGAACCAGGCATATGGACAGTAGGAGTCAGTCAGGAAAGAGAAGAGAGGGGTCCAGTCCCTGAGGACCCTCAACCAGTGGTTCCTAATGGGGTAGGACTGTGCCCTTAGAGACCATTGGAAATGTGGGGGGTTGGTTATAACAGTGTTGTAGGAAGTGGGCACTATGCTGTGTCAGGGGCCTAGGGCCATGGTGGCCAAGTGTCCTGCAATGAAGGATAATCCCACACAGCCAAGAATGATCTCACTCCAAAGGCCAGTAGTGTCCCTTTTGAGAAATATTGTGTCTGGTCAAATGGAGCATTGTATACAAATGGCTTGCAGGACCAGCCCTGTTGCCTTGTACCCCCCACCCCCCGCCGCCCCCCGGCCCCGGCCTCTGGTGGCCTCTTCATTCCCTCTTCCTTCTCTTCTCTGGAAGATATTAAAGTTGCTAACTTGAAAGTTCGCAGAGTGCCATGAGCTGTGGGGAGGGAGGTGGCAAGTGAGAAGTAGAAACACCATCTGGCTCCCTCCTGCAGCAGGAGTTGGACCACGGGGCTGGAGGAGGTGGGCTTCTGGGAAATGCGAGGCAGGGAGTCTCCCCATTCCCCCTGGCTCAGGGCCTCCAGAGCCTCCCAGCAGAAAGTCAGAGGCCCCCGGGATCCCCGGGAGCTGCCCTCAGCTCGGCGATGGAGGAGGGTAGCGGCCCGGATGCTCCTATTCCAGCATGGGCTTGAGAGGAGGACACCCCCATCTCCAAGTTGGTTCCTTCCCTCACCTCAGGACCGGGGAGGAGGGGGAGCCTGGCAGGAGGCTGCTTCTTTCAACACCGCATGTCCTGGAAGGACAAAATGTGAAAATATCAGAAGCCTCTGGTCTTGGTGCAGGATCACACGGATCACACGGCTGGGTGGCCTGTCACCCTGGCTGTCGGGTTTTCTCTGTCTGGGAAGGCTGAGGCCTGGCTGCAGCCAGAGCTGGGGACTGGGGGAGCCCTGGTCTTGGTAAGAACAGTACCTCTGGCTGCAGAGTCCTTCCTCATGAGGTCTCCTGGAGATGCCCGCCAGCCCCGTGGTGTTGGCTGGGGGCACCATATCCATATCCACTTCTCCAACAAGAAAACCTGGGCTTGGGTCTGTGGGTGACTAGTGGTGCTGTCAGACCCATGCCTCTGACTCCTATTCCAGTGCTCACTCCTCGACAGCAGGATCTGGCTGTCTGCTTGAGGGCAGGGAGCTGGTCACCCTGGAGGCCTTTTCCTAGGGGCTGTTCTGTGGAAGTTGTGTGGAAGGCTCAGCCTCCTGTGCTGTGGCCTGGCAGAGGCGGTGTGGGGGCAAGAGAAGTGGGCCCTTCGGGGTGAGCTGCGAGACTGGGGACTGTATGCAGCCCTCTTGGAGGCAGCCCGGTGAAGCCCAGGAAGGCCAAACCCCTGGTGCCTGGGAGGCAGCCGGTGAAGGAGAGGGGGCCACCAGGCCAGCCTTGATGACCCTGGGCTCCTTGCCAATCAGTCTGCTCCCTACCCGCTCCCTGACGCTAGGCACCCCAAGGGGCCAGGACAGGGGCCGTACTACTCTGGCCACCTTGGGTCCCCCTGACAGGAGCCTCTATCCCTGGCTTCCTCAAAAACTCTGCTTAATGCCCCTAGATTGCTGTGGGGCTCCCCTGGGCCTCTGCTCAGCCCAGCAGCCTGGGCCATGATGCAAGTGAAGCTGTCAATAATTCATGCGCTAGCTCCCCCCCACTTCCCCTGCTCAGCGGGCTGTAAATATTTCACGGTTTCAAGGGGGCAGAGATGGCCCAGCAGACTCCCAGGATGGGGCTCGAGGGAGTCTCGCCCTTTCCTGGAGGCTCCAGACCTTGCCCGCTGGCAGTGGGGAGTGGGGGCTACGCAGAGCTCCTCACCGGGCTGGCCTTGGCTTCTCTGGTGGGGACAGGGAGTCAGCCCTGAGGCCACCCTCAAGTCAATCCTCCTTCTCGCCTCCGGTTCTCTTGGTTTATCCCCTCCTCGGCTGGGCTGGCCGGGCTCCCCGTCTTACCTGCCCTGCCTCCCGCCTTGATTATCTCCTTCCTGGACAGTTGGCCAAGCCACTCTGACCACACCCAGCCCTGGAAAGCCTCAGGAACAGCACTCAGGCCCTGTCCCCTTGTCTCAGAGCCTTCACAAGCTCAGGTTACTCTCGGAGGGAAAAATCCACCTTCCTACCCCCATGCAGGGCCCCGCACGCTCAGCCATCTGGCCCTTTGAGCCCTGTTTCTCAGCCCCTTGGCCTGCTCCCCTGTGCTCTAGTCGTGCTACTCCTGCATCCCTAGGCTCCTACCCATCTTGTTCTGTGTCCCTCTGCCAGGGGGTGCTAGGGTTTCAAACTCAGGGCTCTGTGTAGACACAGAGCTCATTGGGGGAGTCACGGATGTTCTGGATCCAGGCTGGCCATGCCACGTAAGCCAAGGTGAGATCCCTGATGGGGCCGGGCCAGTTGCTTCTCTCTTATTCCTATTCTTTTGACCTTGGTATGTGTGTCTATAAAGTGGGGATAGGATTATGTATCTCACAGGGTAGTTGTGAGGCTTGGAGAGAAGGTCTGTAAAGGCACAGCCCAGGCCACAGCATGGCATCGGTGCACTAGCTGTGGCAGCTGTATGGTCGCTGTGCACTCTGTGGACCATGGGCTGCTGAATTTCCCCCAGTGGGGTAGAAAGTCTGTGGACAGGAGCCAAGGAAACAGCAGAGGGCTAGGGGCACTGAGAACCCTCCAAGGGGTCTTATGATAGGTAGGATAGCTTGGGAGGCTCTCTCCTCCCCGGGAAAGGGACAGAAGGAGGACAATCCAATATAAGGGTGCATCCTGGAGGACACTGCTCCAGGGAACTGGGCTGGGCCCCACTGAGAACCTTCCATCTGAGGGTGTGTGCTTATCCCCTGGCCCCTCTACCATTGATTGAGGGTTGCCTCCAAGGATATTGGTTTCCGGAACTTGCGGACTACATAGGCACCTATGCTGAGTGGGTCCCTATTGCTGTTTGCAGTTGCACAGAGACCGTGGGATGGGGGGAGACTTCCTGAGAGCATTGGAGGTAGGTGCAAGGGCACGGAGCTATGGCCAGGAGACAGGGGAGAGGGCAGCAGGAGACCAGGGTGTTAACCATGGGAGTAAAGTTGAGGCAGATGGAAGAGGGGAGCATGCTGTTGGGGGTGCACTGGCCTCCTCCCTGAGCTTCTCCCATTCATGTGCTCACTTGTTCATTCATCGGTGATTGTTGACTGTCCCCTAGGTACCACAGAGCAACCAGAGCAATCCAAAAATGACCAGCTCATCTTCTGCTCCTATGCTGGGCCCTTGAGGTAACGTGGAACCAACTGAGGGCATAAGGCAGATCTGATAGGTGCATAGCCTATCAGATCTGTGGGTGGCCCCCTCTTTAGGTTGTGGGGAGCCGTGGGGAGATGTCTTCTCTTAAGCTTCTTCTCAGGGCTCAACAGACCTTTCTTCTTCCTCTCGGGGCACTTGCCCTCCTGCTGGCTTTAGAGGGACAGATGCTCCGCCTGGGAGAGCCTCACCTTTCTGACATCAGGTAGACATCCTTGGCTGTGGTGCTGGAAGCCAACACGCGGACGTCCTAGAGCACGTTTGTACAGGCTCCCCTCGCTGCTGCATATATATTTGGAACTGAGAAAGGTCCTTTTATGTCTTCTCTCTCTCCCTCTCTTCCCAAACATTTCCAGAAACACTGCCAAGTATCGATTCCTGAACATCTGTCCATTCACTCATCTAGACAGTGTTCCCCCGATCTAGGTCCACTAAAGAGGAAAGGGGAACTAATTGGTCTCCTGGTTCTGAAAACCCAGCCTGGAATTGCCACAGAAAGACATCCGTGGTCCTGCCTCAGCCCTTGGATGAAGTCACTCAGCCCTGAAGCTCAGTTTCCTCTTCTGTAAACCAGAAGCTGATAATCATGATCATAATGAGCTCCCAGTGTTGGTAGGAGGCTAAAATGAGAGTCGGAATGTGTGAAAGCACTGCCAGCAGTGGAGTGTTGTGCCCATGGAAGGCCTGCCCCTCTCTATCGTTTTTATCATCTTCATTAGCCTCTCTGTCACCATCCTTAGCCTCAGGGAAGAGTGGTTTTCTTACAGCAGGAGGAGTTTTGCTGGTGTTCTCGGAAACAGCTGTTTCTCAAGTAGGCCACCCATGGGCTGCATGGAAGAAATGGCTTTAATTTATAATCAACTTCATTACGGGCCCACTTCAGAGGTGGGTTCATGGGAGCCTCAACCTGCGCATCTGCTGGGCTCTCCTCTGTGATGGCATGGTCTTCCCCAGCTGTACAGAGCTTGGCCATGCAAAGGGGGAGAGGCAGGAACTGCAAAGGAAGCAGCAGCTAATGAAAAATTCAAGCTAATTGTTTGTTAAAAAGCCCTGTCTGCTTTGGAGGGGATTCTCTAGGCTGGGAAGGGGGATGTGGGGTGGCCTGCGGCTACTGTCAGTTTGTCAGGTGCTTGCTTCCTGGAGGACCCAGGAGCAGGGGCTGGAGAGGATGGGGAGCTTCCTGGGCAGGCAGCCAAGGGCTGGAGGGAGGAGGAGCGTCCTCAGAAGCTCTGACTTCCATTGTGTTAAAGTACAATGTCTCTGTCTACACTGCCATCTCTGTGTGTGTGTGTGTATGTGTGTGCACGTGTGTGCATGAGCACACACCGTGCAGAGAAAGAGAGAAGGCAGACAAGTGTCCTGTTTAAGTCTCCAGAGTAGTCAAGACGCTCTGGATTGGAGAAACTCCCTCTCTGATATGAAGGGCACCCACTGTGTGGGTAGAGGGCTTCGCCTAAGATGCCAGGAAAGGTGCATGTGCTCTGCTACAGGGGAAATCAGAAATGGGTTTGGTAGTGACGGGACTAGTGACGAGCTAACTGAAGGGTATCAGTGGCGTGGCGGCTCCCTGCCAAGCCCCCCCAGCTGGGCTACTGCGTGTGCGGAGTGAGCGTTGTCTGAGCGCAGCCAGTTGGGGGCGGGGGGCGGGGGGCATGGGTGGCGCCGCTGCTGCTGGCTGCGTGGATGCTGGGAGCGCGGGTGCAGGGCTGAAGAGTGGAGAGATTAGATCAGACTACTTGGTAAACGGGTTGAGGTTTCAAGAAGTGGCCATTGGGATGGGCTGCAGAGTTGACAGCAGAAAAGAGAGACAAGAGGGGAATGTCTGTATGTGGGTCTGGAAAGGGAAGATGGCACCTTGGAACTGGAGTTCCAGAGGCCGGGCAGAGAGCAGCCCGCCCCAAACGGCACCTGAGGTCCCATGAGGAAGGTCTGTGCTCCCCAAGGTCAAGGCTAAAGGAGAACGCTGGTCTTTTTGATGGAAATTCCCAGAGTCATAGGTCATCCTGGAGCATAATTTTGAGCAAAACTCTGTCACTAGGCTTTCATTATGATCTGCTTGCTTGACACTGACCTCTCTCATCCAGTGTGATCTGTATCCCCAGATTGCCTCACTGTGGGGAGATAGCTTGTGCAGTGTGGCACAGTGAGAAGGGCTCGAGACCTGGGGTCGCATGGACTTGGGTCCAGATCCTGGCTCAGCACTTTTGGGACACCTTTGCTAAACCCTGTGGATAGGTTACACTGACTTCCGTGGCCCCCATGGCTGACTTATCTCTGTCTCTAAGCTCCACAGCACAGAGAAATAAATTTGAGAGAGAGAGAGAGAGAGAGAGAGAGAGAGAGAGAGTGCTTGCCACTGGGGGGAGGGGCAGAGGGAGAGAGAGAATCTTAAGTAGGTTCCCACCCCCCGGTGGTTCGGGGGTGGGAGCTCAATCTCAGGACACTGACATCATGACCTGAGCCTAAATCAAGAGTCAGACGCTCTAGCGACTGAGCCGCCCAGGCACCCCGAAATTGCATATTTTTGAGTGCAACTGTCATGTTTATTATGGGACTGCCCGACACTGGCCTCTGTAGAGTGTAAGCCAAGACTCTAAAGACCCGCGATCTCCTCATTGTTGAGTCTCTACCTTCACACTATGAGCTCCTCAAGGATGGGACGGCATCTAGTTTTCTGCGGGTCCCAAATGCCTGGACCTGTGCCTTGGAGCACCTAAGTGATACATGTTCAGGACACTGAACTGATCTTTGGCAACATCACCTCTCAGACCCTGGTTCTCATTGGTAAAATGTAGACAAGCAGTAGTGCCCACCGCGGGATTGCAGTGTGGCCTGAATGAACTAAGGACACTAACGAAAGGTCTGCCGGACATCTGGCACAGAAGAAGGGGCTCACACATGTGTGAATGAACAAGCGTCTGAGTCTGGCATCTTTTAATGGAATGGAGGAGAAATTCTTACTCCTCAGGTGAGGATAATAGAAGTGACTGTGAATTCCCAGAGACCTCTTCTTGGGGTTTTGCCTGAGTCCACTTTGTAAAGTTTCTTCTCTTGAAACACCTGCAACTTAGGCTTTCCTGGCAAAGGATGGAGAACTGTCCTTCCCAAAGAGGTTTCCAAGGCCAGGGAGACTGGTTAGAGGCAGAAATTGGCAGTGGAGAGGATGGGAAGTGGGAAGACAGGAACTTCTGGAGAGGAGTGGGCTTGGCTTTTACATTGCACTTGGGATGGAACAAACCATGTTTATGCGCCATGAAGACTGAACTTGGAGGAAACTTCCAGAGGCTTCCAAAGCTGGTTGTCTCATTCTATCTCAAGAGGTCATTCCTAAGGGTAGCCCTGGTGGCGCAGCAGGTTTAGTGCCACCTGCAGTCCAGGGTGTGATCTTGGAGACCCAGGATCGAGTCCCACGTTGGGCTCCCTGCATGGAGCCTGCTTCTCCCTCTGCCTGTGTCTCTGCCTCTCTCTCTCTGTCTCTCATGAATAAATAATAAAATCTTAAAAAAAAGAGAGAGATCATTCCTAAAGTTGAGGCAATTCTTGATAGTCTGGTTCAAGAGAAAACAGCCAAGGTGACCTCTCCAGTGTTTTATTTTATTGTTTTCTAAAAAATATGGCACGTAGAGGAATATAGTTTTGCAAAGGATTTAAACAGTAGGCACATTGGCAAATAAAGTAAATGATGGCTGTCCCCTTGGTCCCCAAGCAACCTCCTTCATTCCTACTTCATCCAAAGAGACACGACTGTTAACAATTTGATGTGGATTCCTTCAGAATTTTGCCTACCCATTTATGTGTATATGCATATGAATGGAAACAGATATAAGGCTTTTAAGCATACAAGGGATCATACTATTTGTATTTTTCTATGACATATATTTTTTAAAGATTTTATTTATTCACGAGAGATGCAGAAATGGAGGCAGAGACACAGGCAGAGGGAGAAGCTCCTGCAGGGAGCCCAATGTGGGACTCGATCCCAGGACCCTGGGATCACAACCTGAGCTGAAAGCAGATAGATGCTCAACCACTGAGACACCTAGGCGTCCCTCTACAACGTATTTTTTTATGAAATATGTTTGGAAATCTTTCCATGTTTGTACATGTAAATTGACCTTAATTTAAGCAAATAATGCCTCCATAGCATTCTATAGTATGGATTATAATTTTTAAACTACTTTTAGTGGATATCTGATGGGTATTCTGATTATAAATGTAGTGGAATATGTTAAATATTATTAATTAACCATTAATTTTTGTTACTGAATTGTCTTTTCATAATTTCTGTCCATGTTTATGTATATTCCAAATTTAGTCTTTTCTAATTGATTTTAGGTTATTGCCTGAAGGCCAGATATCAGTCCTTCATGTATTATGTATATTGCAAATATGTCCTTCCAACCTCTCACTTTTTTCTTTGTTTATAAGTCTTTCATTGTACACAAGTTTTAATTTGTAAGTTGTCGCATCTGTCAACAATTTTCTTTATGGCCATCAGGTATTATGTTTTGCTTAGGGAGGCCTTTATCTCCACTAGATGACACACTTTTATATTTTCATGTGATACTTTAAAATTGTTGTTCATGTCTGGCATTTTTGACATACTTGGAATTAATTTTGGTTGCTGGCATGAATCTATTATTTATTTGTTGTTGGAACATGTTAATGATGTAGAAAGACAAAGGCAAAGTAATTCCAAATGGCAAAGAAATGTTTAGCTTTGAAATCATGTGATTATATATTTTTATTTTAGAAGGTCAGTTTTTAAGAAATTTCTAGGGGCACTTGGGTGGCTGAGTCAGTTAAGCATCTGCTCAGGTCTTGATCTCAGTGTTATGAGTTCAAGCCCCATGTTGGGCTCCACACTGGGTGTGGAGTCTACTTAAAAAATTTTTCTAAAAAGTTTATGATAATAAATTTAAACAACGCAGAAATACATAATGTAAAAACTGAAGGTCCCTCAAGCATTCCCATCCAATCCTCCTTTGGGTGAATTGAAATTTTTTTATGACAACCATATCTTACAAAAGTAGGATATATTTGTTGGCTATTTGTATTTCTTCTATGAATTATGTCTTTGCATATTTATCTGTTCTTTTTTTTCTATTGGGTTATCTTTTTCACATTGATTTTCAGGCAATCTTTGTATATTAAGACATTAGCTCTTTGATTATTATATATGGTTCATATATTTCGGACTGTCCAGTCTGTAATGACTATCTATTACAATATTTATGATCAATTTTTGTTTCATTCATTCATTCATTCATTTCTGAGGGACTGAATAGTATAATGCAAAAGAGCACTGGACCAGGAATAAAAACAGTGGGGTTTATGACTTGACACATCCACAGACTAGCTGTGTAACTCTAAGTCACTCAAGATCTGTGCCTCGGTCTTCTCTCTTGTAAGAAGAAGATAGTGCATTAGGCTCTAGGATCCCTAACTTCTATGATTTTTATTATTCAGCTGCTGTATTTGTGATGGCCTTATTTTCTGGATGGGGAGGGGTATGTTAGATTCACATCCTGAATATGTTGTGCCCAAGTCCATAGTAGAGATTCTGATTCACCAGTACATATACTGACCAGAAAGTTGGGAGGTGGGTGAATGTTAGCTAAAGAGCAGAAAGGTACTGACCTGGGTGGGCACAGTCCCTCAGAGAGGACACAGAAGGACTGGAGAAGCAGGAGATGAGACTTGACGTCCTAGACAAGTCATTTTTCCTATCATGGGCTCAGATTTTGATTGGAAAGTGAAAATGGGGAATAGCAGGAGACTAGGGGTTTCTGAGCTTCTTGTAGCTCTGCTGTTCTGTGATGGCCCACAGAAGTCACAGGTAAGTGCTTCTGTGGCTGCCGGGCCAGCTCTTTGTCTGGTCACCTCCTCTCCTCCCTCCTGCAGGAGATAACCTCCCCCCACCCCTCTCCGTCCCTAACATATTATGCACAGCAGCTTTTGTGTTAATAGCATCGATCTGGCAGTTAGTGCCTGTCTCTGTCTGAGCAACTTGAGAACAAGACTTCTCAATAACTTCTTAAAAACCTTAATAAAAAACATTTTAATCCCTCCCCTGCCCTATTACCAATACAGGCTCATTGTGGAAAAAACAGTTCATAAAGTGGTTAAAGTATCCTAATTATGGGAGACATCTGCGGTTAGCATGTTTGTCATCATTCCTTGTCTCTTCTCTTCTTGTTCTTGTTTATAAACTATATACACAATTTTGTATTCTGAGTTTTTCGCTTATACCACAAGTATTTCCTTATTTTGTTCAACATTCTCTGTAAAGCATCATTTATAATCGCTACATATCAGTAGGGCAAGATGTTTTATTGTTCAAAAATATCTTCACATGTATATGCCATTTTTGTCTCCAAAACAACATTGGAAAAGAGCCTGTGTGGTTATCTCTGTTGTGGAGGATGGAAGTGCAGCTCATAGCAATTACTGGGACTTCCCCAGGTCATGGAGCTGGCCAGCTGCAAGGTAGAGCTACTGTGTAGCTGACATCTGCTTGGGACAATTCACTGTGTTTTCACATTTACCTTGTTCACTTTTCCCAATAATTCTGTAAGGAAGGTGGCTAGGAATTATCATCCTCTTTACTGAGAGCAAACTGAGGCTCAGAGAGTTGCGTGACTTGCCCAAGGACACAGAGCATCAGTGGCAGAGCCAGAACTGGAATCCTCCTTTTCTTATGCCAGATTTGGTGCTCTTGTGTCCCCCATTGAAGGCTCTTTCCACTCAAGTCCCAAGGCAACAGGAAATCTGAGTGATGCTGGTTGGCAGCAAGATTTCAGAATCGAGAGGTCAAGGTTGTTGCCGGAGGGAAATCCAATCCTCTAATCAATCCAGACATCATTTATTTATAACTGTAGAGGCTTGAAGAAGGTGCATGTCAGCAGAGGAAGGCAGGGGGAGGAAGCAACAGAATGCATCCAGAAGGGGCCGGAGGTGTCCTGATACAGGGAGGGCTGGGCCGGAGTAGGCTGGGGCTGGGGGGGCCTGGAGAGGAGAGAGGACAGAACTCAGTATGGGGGTTCCTCCTGGCACCGGTCCTGGCAGAAAGTGCCTCTCCTGGGTCGATGGGATGGGCCTTGGAGAATCCTCCTTCCTCCGTCCTTCTGCATTAGGTTCTTTAAAAGAAATGTGCTTTTGTCGCTTTTTCTCCCAGCCCTTAACTCCTCTGGACAGACATAGCCATAAAGAAACTGCTCTGTTGGCCAGAGCAAATGGTGGGTTTGGTGTTTCTCCAGAAAACACTGGTCTCAGCTTGATTTTTCCAGACCTAACCTGTCTGGTATGATTTTCCATCAGCATTGAGACTGCTTAGTTCTTTGGCTTAGGTCCTCAGGGATGAGCGCTGAGAGGTTGTCCTGGGGCAGCAGATGAGCTGCTGTGAGAGGAAGTGGTGTGGGGGTGGGTAGCATTGCCCTGGGAGTCAGGTGACCTGGGTTGCCATCCAGCTTGATCACTGAATACTGTGTGCTTTTGGGTGGATTAGCTTCTTGGATAGGCCCTCAGTTTCTTCATCTTAAAGATGAGGTGGTTGTACTAGATGACATTCAGGGCCCATGGGGCTCTGGTGTCCCTTGATTCATTTGGAGATAGCATAGCTCAGAAGACAAGTGTCTGGATCCTCGAGACAGAGCTAGACCACCTGGGCTGTGTCCAGCTCCACTACTAGCCGTGCATTGCTGTTGACTTGTTAAGAGCAAGTCACTCATCCTCTTCTGCATCTCTTTCCTCACCTATCCATTGGGGACAGTTGCTAATTCGCTACCTTATTAAGATGATTAAATGGGTTAATTTGGTGAAACCCTTGGAACAGTGTGTGGTACACAGTAAGTGCCTTTGAAATGTGTATCACGGTTAAACTCGAGGGAAGTTGGGACTGGGTGCCAGATAAGGCTTCTTCCTCCCAGAAGGCACACAGCTTGGCTGGGCCACCACTAGCAACTGTTCACAATTGCTTCTTCCTCCTAGAGCCCAGCGGGAACTCCATGGGTGCTCAGGACTGATCAGTGGCTCTGCACAGCCAGCTCCTTCCCAGCACCAAACCCATCATGCCAGTAACTAACTTGGATGCTTTCAAAGAGCCTACCTACTTCCTACATTATTTTATTGACTCTTCTCTCAACCCGGGAAGTCACTTGGTGGGGCTCACTCCAAGCTCACAGGTAAGAGACAGAGGTATACAGAGGTGCACAACTAGCAATGGTGGGGAAATGGTGGGGACCCAGCTTGTCCTATTTGCCTATGTAGCACTGGTCCGAAGCAAGGGCCTTCTGCCAGTGGGGGGAATCTGTGCTTGAGGTCACCTCATGGAGCACAAAGTAGCTGGAACGGGGAGGGGAGACTACCAGGTGCCTGGCCAGAGGACCTGATTTTTACAGATCATATAAAAAAAAGTATATAGATTTACCATGCTTCTGAAACTCACTCCCTTTTTGCTGAACATTTAAGCTATTTTCAATTTAGAGATATCATTATTTACCTATTAAACTAGTAAAAAAAGAATTCTTTCAGGACCTTAGAAGCAATTACATGTATATTGCTGATGGCTCCATAAATTGGTCCAGTTTTTCAAGAGAACAATCCAGTAATGTTTAAAAGCTGTAAAATTATTCCTACCCTTTGACCCAATAATTCCACTTCTGAGAATATACTCCAAGGAAATAGCTTAAAAGAGGAAAAAAAAAAAGAGAAAGTAATTTGTACTTAGTTGCTCTTAGAAATGCTATTTATAAAAATTGGAAGCAACTGAAATGCCCAGCCTTCGGGGTTTGGCTTAAAACCCATGGTGTATTTACATTCTAGAATATTACAGAACTTTAAAAAATGACGAATACGGGAACCATGTCAAAGCACGGACAAGTACACACATATGAAATAATGATACCTGGAGAAGAAAGTAAGTATGTTTGTATGCATTTTATAATAACATAGGCCAATATTTGTTCAATGAATTGATAAAGGTTAGATGCAAGTTGGCCTTGCTTTTAATATTCATTAAATGGTTTAAGCTTACAGTAAAAATAAAATGAGTCCTTTTTTACTCATAGATGAAGAGGATCAGCTACATAATTTGCAGGGCTCACTGCTAAATGAAAACGTGGAGTGTTCAAAAATTGAGATTTCAAAATGGTGGCAGCAGAACTTTAAACCAAGTGGAGGTCTTTTCAAGCCCCGGGGCCCCCGTAACTGCGCTATAAGCCTGTGAAGCTGGTCCTGGGTGGAGCTGTCGATCCAACCTACTCAATTCACCGACGAGAAAAATGAGTTTCCGAAACTCAGCTCTGTGTAGAAAACCTCAGAGGCACCAACGATCAATGCCCCTGGGTCTTGGCGTTCGTTAGTGCAGAGGTTACTGAGCACCAGAAGGGTGCGGTCTGGAGATGATGTGGTCACAGAACTCTGGCCTTTTGTCCCTTGGCTTTGCTGCTTTAGCTGGAGAGTCCATTGTGCTTTGTTCACCTACCCATCTGTTCATTTATCAAGCATTTATTCACAAATCATGTGTCCCGGATGCTATGCTGACTGATGGGGACACAGAGGACAAAGACTCAGGAGCTAGGGTTTACTTGCAAAGACAAAGGAAATCCCTGAGTAGAGAATTATATTTGGCAAAAGCTACGGTAGGTTTGGACAAGTGGTTTAGACATCACAGGAGAGGTGTAGGGGGCCAGGGCTCCTCTGGAGGAGCTGACCCCTGAGTCTTGAGGAAGGGCTGCCTTGATAAGGAAGGTGAAGAGTACCTGGCTACCTAGGAAACAACATGCTCTGCAAAGCCCCAGTGAGGATGGTATGTTTGGGAACTGCCAATAATGGCTTTGGGAGCCCTGTACCCTGATCCGTTAATACGAAGAGAAGTCAACTAAAGCCCTGACATCTTTACCTGAAGACAAGCTTGGAATTTCCCATTCTGTGTTTATGGAGTAGACTTTGTTACCTTGTAGCCCATAATCCCAGCCTACAGAATCTTTTAAGATGGACCCTGACATCTTTTCTGGCTTCATGCCACCTCCAGTTTAATCAGCAAGCTCTCCATTTATTTATCCAAGTAATCAATGGGAATACTGTTCAGGACGGAGCCAACACCTGGGACAGCCTCCATGGCCGCCCTCCCTTGGACACGTCCGTAAGTTGCCCACAGGACTTTGCAAGAGGCCCTGCTGAATGTCTTCTGACATAGCAACATAGTGCTATAGTGCCCCTCACAAAGGAATCTTGGGAGACGGGCAGTGTTGTTTTTGGAGAACCTGCTTGATTTCTAGTAGGCAGTGCTTGCCATTCTGAGAGCTCAAAGACAGACTAGCTGTGGACACTCATTCCTCACTCCCCAGAAACTTCTGTTTTGACCCACTCCTGAGACCTGGAGGTTGTCCATAGTGAGCTTAGAAACAGAAAAATGGAGACAGAGCTCCTTCCCTTTCCCACACGCCCCCTGACTCTCCCAACACACACACCATCCTGGCCACACATCTAATCCCTGGCTGATGTTAGTAGTATCAGATGGCTGCCCCTAATGTGGGGCCCTGTGTGTCATGTCCTTGACGACTGACTACTGACTTCTCCGCACAGGGCTGGTACAAACGCCCAGGGAAGCCAGAACCAGGCAAAGACTGTTCAGTGGATTTTCTCTTAGAACCTTCAAATATTATCCTTTACTACCCAGCTGAGTTTGTTCTTGCTACTCAGGTTTTTTTTTTTTTAAGATTTTTTTTTATTTATTCAGAGAGAGAGGCAGAGACAAAGACCGAGAGAGAAGCAGGATCCCCACGGGGAGCCCTATGTGGGACTCGATCCCAGATCCTGGGATCACGCCCTGAGCTGAAGGCAGACGCCCAACTACTGAGCCATCGAGTCGTCCCCTTGCTACTCAGGTTTAAAAATTATCATCTTTTGTATTTACATGTAAATGATTGGTAGTAAAAGAAAATATTTGCTTGAAAAAAAGCTAACCCATTCATATTACCAAAAAGAATCATCATTAACAGTCTGTGATAACCATTTTGGTCATGTCTCTATGCCTATACGGAGAAAGAGGAGTAGATGAATGGGCACTTAGTAGTTAGAGAAATAATTTGGCCAAGATGGAATCATACTGTGCAGGGCATTTTTACTAAATATGTGTTAAATTTAATTTAACTGAAATTTTTAATAGCTCAACAAGAAACTTAATGAACTGACACGGAATTTCTGGAGATTAGATCAATTTTTTTTTCCTACAAGAAACATTAGTTCCTAAAGTAGCCTTCAAAATTAAGAGCAAATACCATAAATATTAAGAAAGTAAAGTAAGTTCTAAACGCAATTTCAATTTGAGACACTATCCAGTGACTCTCTGTTAATGAGAAATAAGAAAACTAGTAC
This sequence comes from Canis aureus, assembly GCF_053574225.1. NCBI lineage: Eukaryota > Metazoa > Chordata > Mammalia > Carnivora > Canidae > Canis > Canis aureus. The sequence goes on from NC_135618.1 coordinate 36,200,429, forward strand.
ATTACTCTTTTCCCCTCCCTCTCCCACAACAGAAGGTGCTTATTAAATGCACTGCTTTCATATTGTCCAAAGTAGTAACACTTATTTTCTGCTCTATAACTGAAATTTCTAGTTGCTTAATCTGTGGACTACTCACTGCCACCTGTAAGTTTTTTTAACCACAAATTTTCTCTCTTCAGGTTATTTTGATTCACTATTTGGTTGACTAGATTTATTGTTGAATAGTTTTTCTGAGGACAAGTTCTTATTTTGCCTTTGTGGTGGTGTCTGTCTGCTGCTTTACACTTGAAGTTCTTTCTTTTCTCAGAATGTTGTAGGCATTACTTCCCTGTCCTGAAGATGGAGTGTAGCTAAGGCACAGTCTGAGGGAGGCAGCCCCTCTTGGGTAGCTAGTAGGCTGTGCAAAGTTAACATAACCTAACCGAACTCCCCCAAACCGGTCCTCCACCAGCGTTGCCCAGTACTGTACAGGCACCACTGGTCACCCAGTTGTCCAGGCAACACCCTTCCCTTGGAGTCATTCTCTTGTACCTCATTTTCAGTCCTGAGGTAAAAAGTGACTTTATGCCCAAAATACATCCAGGTTCTGACCACTCCCCATTTCCTCCACTGATTTCATCCTGGCGTATGTCAACTGCAAATCTCCCTTGCACTATTGTATTTAGGTCCTGACTGCCTTCTTGCTTATAGTCTATCCTGTCCTATACTGCCATCCTGTCCCATCCCATTTTAGTTATGCATATTTTATTCTTTATTCTTTTAACTTGGCTTTCACACTTGTGGTGTTTTCTCTTTCATTTCTTTCCTCAGCTCTGTCAACTCAGTTTTTTTTTTTTTTTAAGATTTTAAAAATTTATTTGAGAGACAGAGAGAGAGAATGAATGCGTGCACGACCCGGAGGTGGGGGATATGAGGGGGGCAGTGCAGAGGGACAAGCAGACTCCCGGCTGAGAAAGGAGCTGACTGCAACTTGGGGCTTGATCCAGGACCCTGAGATCATGATCTGAGCCGAAGTCAGACACTTAACCCACTGAGACACCCAGGTGTCCCCAACTTAGTTTTTCTTTTACTACTTATAATTCCTGTTTTTGGTTTTCAAAGCATTTTATTAGATTCTGTTTTTTAAGTTTACATATGGTAAAATTCACTCTATGTGGTGTACAGTCCTATGGGTTTTGGCAAACGCATATATTCACCGCCATGTGGAGATACAGAAGAGTTCCATCATCCCAGATAATTCCCTTGTGTTGTCTTTTTTGTAGTCAACTCCTCCCCCTTACCTCTAACCCCCGGAAACCACTGATTGGTTCTCTAACCCCTTAGCTTTGCCCTTTCCACTAAGATCATAAACAAAGGTGTATGTTATATAGTCCTTTGGGTCTAGCTTCTTTCACTTAGTGAAATGCGTTTGAATTTATCCAAATCATTGTGTGTATGTAGAGTTGATTACATTTTATAGCTAAATAGTACTCTGTTGTTTAGGTATTTAGTTATTTGTCTATCCAATAACTGATTGAAGGATATTTGAGGTGATCTCAGTTTTCAGTTATTATGAATAAAGCAGCTATAAACATTCACATGATGGTTTTTACATGATCACAGTTTTCATTTCTTGGTTCAATATCTAGGAGTAGGATTGATAGATTATACATTAAGTATATGTGTGACTTTATAAGATACTATTAAGTTGTTTTCTAAAGGAGCAGTAGCAATTTGCAGCCAGTGATGTACGTGAGTCCAGTTATCCCACATTTCTAGCGCTTGCAATTGCCAGGATTTTTTATTTTAGTAACTCTTTTATTTATTTATTTTATTTTATTTTAGCAATTCTAGTAGGCATGTAGTGGTATCTACACAAACCACACATACTGTGGTTTTAATTTGCATTTCTTTTATGACTAAAACGTTTCACAACTTTTCATGTGCTTATTTTCCATCCATATACCTTTTCTTCTTCTTCACGAAGCTCAGTATTTCCAAGCCATTTATTGTTTATTGAAGTATGACTAGCATACCATGTTATGTTAGTTTCAGATGTGCAACATAGTGATTCAACAGTTCTATCCATTACTCAGCCATAAAAAGGAATGAAATCTTGCCATTTGCAGCAACATGGTTGGATCTATAGGGTGTCACGCTAAGTGAAATAAGTCACAAGACAAACGCCATACAGTTCCCCTCTATGAAGAATCTAAGGACCAAAAGAAAACAAAGAAACAGCAACAAAAAATCCACATGCCTTTTTAAGTAAAACATCTGTTCAAATTTCTTGCCTATTTCAGGAGGAGTTTGTGTTTTCTCACTGTTGAGTTTTGAAAGTTCTTTACATACACTGGATATAAGGCCTTTGTTTGTCAGATAGGTCATTTGCAAATATTTTCTTCCAGCCTGTGAATTATCTTTTCATTCTCCTTTAATCTCGTTCATTAAATGAGAGCAAATGTTTTAAATTCTGATAAGGCTCAATTTATCATAAAAAAAATAGATTCTTCTTGTGGGCCATCTCTAAGAACTCTTTACCTAACCCAAGATCATAAAGATTTTTCTCCCTGATTTTCTCCTAGAAGTTTAGGATTTTCTGTTTTATCCTTAAGGTTGTGCTATGTTTTGAATTAATTTCTGCATACGCTGTGAGTGTTTGGAGAGGGTAGCCTGGGACTGGGATAGCAGTTTCTTCCCAGGGCATGAGGCTTTTTCTAGAGTTCTGAGGCTGGAAAGAGAGAAGAAACCAGGTCTCCATGCCCAGCATTCTGGGAGGTGAGAGTGACTTTAAACCTCTCACCGTAGGATGTAACATCTTATACCAGGACATGGTCTCCAGCAAAACTCAGGGAAGACAGAGCTTGAACAGGCGTGAGAAGAGGACTCCAGAAACTGTTCATCTGGGAAAGCTTCTGGGTAAGGGATCTGGTGGCAAGGAAGTACTGGGCTTTTAGAGGGAAAACATTTAAAAAATAATAGCAAAAAAGTACTGACTATCTTATTTTGAAGTTATTCTGTGCCAGGTACATACTTTCTAATGCAAGTAGCCACCAGGCAAGGGGGAAGATATTCTTATATACAGAAGAGGGAACCAAAGTTCAGAGAAATTAAGTTATCTATTCAGGGCCACATAGCTATTGAGCAGGAGGGTGGGATTTCAAGCCCAGGTTGGACATCGAAGTGAGTGCTCTGTTTTCTCCAAAAAGGTATCTCCTGTGACCCAGGGAACACTAGATGGAAGTAGAGGAAGAGCAAGGAGGGAGGAAGGCTGGAGGTTGGTCAGAGGTAGATTTCCATGAGGCCAAAGGACAATCAACTCTTGGACTAAGGCTGAGAGAATCCATAGCATTATTCTCCCCATGATGTTTTCTGAAACAGAGTTTATAGCTTCTCATCTTTGGACAAAGTGGATGCTGGCCAAGGACTGGGCAGACGAACCTGGTGGCCTCTGAAGGAGGATTTCATTGAGGTGGGCCCGGTGGAGCCATCTGTGCCTGCCGTCCTGGATGCTTCCTGTCAAGGCTGGCTTGGCATTTGTTGACCACTCTCGGCCTAGGAAGCTGTCTGGATGACTTGGTGATGAAAAAACAAAATTCCTGCCTGCCAGATGGGAACCTATATCTCCCCTTGGCATCGTACGTGGAGCACTGCCAACAGAGACCCATCATTGTCTATTTGTCACTGTGGGGGATACCCAGGGAGCGTGGTAGGAGCAGGAGCTGTTCATCCTGAGAGAGTGGGACCTAGAGTTGGGAAGAGATGGTCCTGGCAAAGGGCAGTGATTCTGGACCATTCTTTTGTTCTGTCTAAAGGTTTTCTTCCCTCTGCCAAATATGGAGACTCTTTGGCCTAGGTCACTGAGCTATTCCTGGAAGGTAGGCAGCATGCCAGTGTTCCAGGCGGGCACTGTTCTCGCTCTGTAAATAAATGCAGTAGAGCCACTGCCCAGCACTCCCAGGGACCAGCAGCCCAGTGTGCCTCTAAGCAGGGCTCCCTGAGAAGTGAGGGCCAGAGAGGCAGAGACATGGAGTCCACCCATGGTCATCTTCTAGGTGGTCCCACCAACCTCGTTCAAACCCTGTTGGCCTCTCACTGACAGCAGTGGTCAAGGAGGGGTTGGGATGCAGCCCTGGAACCTGGCCTTGGGCTCTTGAGTCTGGAGGTAAGGCTCTGGGTGAGCAGTGTCTCCATGAACCTGGCCAGCCCAGGCCTGATTGGAGGGGCAGGCAGACAGTGAAGAGCACCTGGAGCCATCTCTGTGACAGTGAGTCTCTCTCGAGCCAGAAAGACAAAAGCTGAGAGGATGAGAGTCGAGTCCATAAATTCAGGAAGCATCTAAGCAGCATGAACAGAGACAGCACCAGGTAATCTGGAATACTGGGATGAGAGGTGAGGACCAGTCCAGCTTCCCCTTACTAGCTGGGCAAGTTACATAAGTGCTCTGAGTCTCAATTTCCTCAGTGGTAAAAGTCCAAGGTTGTTGGGTTATTTGACATAGGGGAAGTGCTTAGCATAGTGTCCAGCACACACGGTAAGTGCTCAAAATTGGGAGCAATCTTCTTCATCATCATCATCAGACATTTTTATTAGTGCATTTGGAGTCACACTACTTCAGTTTGAGACTACCTCCAACATTTAGTTATTATGTGATTCTGGTGAAGTTCCTTGACCGCTCTGAGCCTTGGCTTCCTCATCTCTACAATAGGGATAATAATAATAATAATAATAATAATAATAATAATAATAATACTTTCCAGAAAATTGTTAGGGTAACTAACTATAAGAGCGCCTGGTACAAGACAGGCTCCAAATACATTTGATTGGAATGAGGATACCCTCATAAATCTTAAGGTCTGTTTAGGACTTTCTCCTCAAATGAGTGCAATTTACATGGCAGGGGGCATCTCATGAGATTTATCACCTCAGGAGATGATGACGATTAGGGACTGAGTCAAGAGTGTTTCAGATGGAAGCAAAGAAATGCAACCCAAAGTAGCTTGAAAACCAGGGAAGATTAGGGGATTGAGGTGGGCTTCAGGAATGACTGGATCCAGCACCTCAACAAGGGCATCAGGCATCAGCATTCCGTTGGCCCTTCTCCAGCCCTCTTTTCCGTGGTATTGACTTCTTCCTCGGGCAGGTTTTCTCCTTGCAGTGCAGAGCTGGCTGCTGTGGGTGTGGAGTTGGCTCGCTTCAGAGCAAAGAGCTAATTACCTGTCCCTGAGCAAGCATCACCCTCCTCAGAACGACTGTTTGGGTCACTGAAGCGCTGGCTGGCTTGGGGCTGGATCACATGCCCAGCCCTGTGGCAACGCCTGAGGGCCCTTTGTTTGACAGCCGTGCTGGGATCCATTCCCGCAGAGCAAAGAAGTGCGCAGTTGGCAGCGGGAGGGAGGGCTCCTGGGCAGGCGGGTGGTTAGAGGGGACAGTGCTCCAGCATGCCCGCGATGCGTCACGGTACTGGGCTGTGAAGGGGAGTGGGAGTGCTCACACCTTTTATTCTGTGGGTCCCTCGGTGTCCTGGCAGGGAAGGGAGCAGAGCCCGGGCACACAGCCCGAGCCGCCTGCCCGGACCACAGCCCGGAGCACAGCCCGGGGCACGACCGCCCTTCCGGGGCTCCCCCTCCGCAGCTCCCCGGCGCGCGGGCAGGGCGGGGCCACGAGGCCTGGAGGCTGCGGCTCCCGCGGGCCGGGCAAGGGGAGGAGGGCCCCAGGCCCGACCTTGGCCCCCCGCGGCCCTGCGCACCCTCCCCGCCCACCGACGGGCGGCTGCGGGGTCTCTGACGTCTTTCCTGGGGCTGACATTCTGGGAATCTATGAATGTCATCAAATTCATGAATCGGCTTCTTTGCCTAGAACAAGTCGGCTTAAAATACATGCAAATTGCACTAAGTATAGCTGTTTCCTTGCAGGAGGCAGGCTGGCGCGTTTTCGCAGCTTGAGATTGGCGGCTGCCTGCGCGGGGTGGGCGCCGGGCTCCAGGCGGCTGTCCGGCTGTCCGGCCGTCTGGCTGTCCGGCCCGGCTGTCCGGCTGTCCGTGCCCGTCTGTTCGGCTGTCCGGCCAGGCTGTCTGGCTATCCGGCTGTCCCTGCCCGGCTGTCCAGCTCTCCAGCTGTCCGGCCGTCCGGCCGTCCGACTGTCCGGCTGTCCGGCTGTCCGCCCGCGGAGGGCTGCACCTGCCGACGCGTGTGAGCAGGGGGGATGGGGCCGCCCTCACCGGCCTGGACGGCCGAGCTGCGCCCGACGCTCCCCCTCCGTCCGGCCGCCGCCTTGGGAGGACCGCCTTCCCAGGTCATCAACGAGAAGGCCAAGAACGAGCCGCCCCGGCCCTAGGGAGTACGAGCGGAGGTTAGATCTTGGCGACTCTAAACCCACGTCCTCGGCACCTCTCCAGGCCGGAGGGCAACCTCCCGTCAGCTGGCCGGGGCGCGCAGTCGGCGTTCATCCTTTCATTCATTCATTCATTCATTCATTCACTCGATCGGATCGTGACAGGCCTCCGGGGGGCTGAGCCCTGTCTGGCCATCCCGCGGTGCCCACAGACCTGGCGTCGGAGCTCACCTTCCCGCAGGGGCCTCAGCAAAGCAACAGCGGGATAGAGAAGTGAACTGAATTGCAGATTGTGACAGATGCTCCGAAGATACTAGACCAGTCCACACACTGAGTCCAGAAGCCCCGCCTGGATGGGGGCTGCTTGAGAGGGACCTGCCTGCGGGAAGGGTGGCTCAGGGTTGAGCGCCTGCCTTGGGCCCAGGGTGTGACCCCCAGGTGGGATGGAGTCTCACCTTGGGCTCCCTACAGGGAGCCTGCTTCTCCCTCTGCCTGTGTCTCATGAATAGATAAATAAAAATATATATATATATTTTTAAGGCCTGCCTGAGAAGGTGCCATCAGAGCTGAGAACAGAACGATGCCTGGTGAAGGTAGAGCCAGCAGCTCTGGGTTCCAGTTTCAGCACCTGTCAGCCGTGTCACCTTGGGCAAGTCATTCTTTCTGATCTCTTGTCGCTCATCTGTGAAAAGGAAGTGATGACAGAGGGGCTGTGGGAGTCATAGCAGGGTGTGTAAAGCACCCAGCGCAGTGCCCTGCTGGAAGAGACGCCCACTGTTACTGCTGCTGTCATTGTACTTTCTGATCCAGGCCTGGGGTCTGCTCACTCTTGGCAGTGAGGCTGTGAGATCGAAAGCCTTTATGGCGAACTCCAGAGACCATCAAGCCTGGTGGGGCAGACCTGGGTACCAGGCCAGGAATTTGGGGCCTGATTTCAGGCCTGGCTCTAATACCTGCTGCTTGGTGACCCTGGCAGGTCAGAGAACATACAAGGTCTCTATGAGCCCCTTTCCTGCCTCCCAGGATGGCTGTGGCCAGGATATTCAGGTGCTTTGAGCAGCTCTGCTTCAATCCAGCTCTTTTGTCCAACCAGCTGCATGACTTTGACAAGTCTCCCTGTCTCTGGGCCCTGGTTTTCTCACATCTGCCAAAGGGATACAAGAATATCCACTTTGGGCTCATTGTGAGGCGCAGATGAGATGTAGAATGTGACAGTATAGTGGCCCCTCTCTTATCCATGGTTTTGCTCTCTGTGGTTTTACTTACTTATTTTTTTAAGATTTTATTTATTTATGTGACAGAGAGGGAGAGAGAAAGAGAGAGCACACAAGCAGGAGGGGTGGCAGGCAGAGGGAGAAGGAGAAGCAGGCTCCTTCCCGAGCAGACCCTGGGACCATGACCTGAGCCAAAGGAAGCCGCTTGACTGACTGAGCCACCCAGGTGCCCAGCTCTCTTGGTCAACCGTGGTCTGGAAGCAGGTGATCCTCCTGACATATCCAATGAAGGTCAATAGTAGCCTAAGGCTATGTCACCATGCCTGTGTCACTCACCTCATTCCATCTCATGTCAGCATTTTGTCATCCCATAGCATCACAAGAAGACAAGTGAGAACAGCACCATAGGGTATTTTGAGAAAGAGAGAGATCACACTCACATACCTTTTGCTACAGTATGTTGTTATAGTTGTTCTATTTTATTACTGGTCTGGTTGTTAATCTCTTACTGGGCTTAATTTATGAATTAAACTTTATCACAGGTGCATATGTATAGGAAAAAACAGTGTATGTAGGGTTCGGTACTCTTCAGAGTTTCAGGCCCCCACCAGGGGTCTTGGAATGCATACCCCGTGGATGAGGGGGGACTACTGTACTCCGAGTGCTGTGCAGCCGAGAGAAGTGGAGGGCTGCTGTGCTTGAGCTTAGGGTCATACTCACCCCCACCCCTCAGAGAGAGGGCACCTTGGCCATGGGCTAAATTGGAGCTACTCTTGAAGTGAGGGCAGGGACTGAGTCTCAGGAGAGTGAGAGTGAGCTTTCCACAGATGTGCAAATGACTGGTTGAAGTCAGTGTCCTAAGTTGTTCACCCTGAGGTAAAGGGAACTTAGGTCCACCATACCTGTCTCTAAATAACCAGAAGGAACAGAGGCGATCTAGCAATCTCGAGGCACCTGCTGTGAGCCAGTGAACCCTCACATGCTTCACAGAGAAGATAGCTCCAGTTCAGCGAGGTTAAGCAACATGTCCAGAATCACACAGCTTGTAAATGAATTTGAATCTAGTTCTCTCTGACTCCCAAAGGCAGATCCTGTTTTGTAGGGCCTGAAGCATATTCCATTTGGGTGGGGCTGGGGGGTGGGTGCAGGAGGTGAGGAGGACAGAGGAGGGGAGTCTTAAAGACAGACATTTTATAAGAATGCAACATTTGGTACGAAAATGACTATTGGGGCCCCTGGGTGTCTCAGTAGTTGAGCAACTGCCTTTGGCCCAGGTCATGATCCTGGGGTCTTGGGATCGGGTCCCACATCCACTCCCTGCATGGAGCCTGCTGGTCCCTCTGCAAGTGTCTCTGCCTCTCTCTCTCTGTGTGTCTCTCATGAATAAATAAATAAAATCTTTAGAAAAAAAAAGGAAAGTGACTATTGGTCTAGAATGAAAAGAAAAGAAGGGGCCTTGGGAGGGCCCATGCCAAATGAGGGCCCTGGGAGCTTCCCCATAAACTCTGAAGACATCACAAGGCTACTGTTTATTGCTCATAGAAATCCCAACACTCTGGCCCTATAGGAAATCACCTCATCGAAGCCCTTCATTTTCCAGAAGGAACTGAGGTGAAATTGTTGAGAGGAAATAAGCGGCTTTCACACCTGAAACCCCCACCATGGAAGTGTGGTGCGTCATGGGGAAAACACAGCTCACGGCATCAGACATATCTGGGTCTGAGGCTCCATGCGGCACTTTTTTAGCTACGTGAAACTTTTCAAGCCTTAGTTTCTCCAACTGTTAAAATAGGATAGTGATACTTACCTTAGAGGTATTATAGGTGGTGAACCTCTAGTTCAAATGGGCTGCTGCGTTTGAAAGAGGAGTAGGAGGAGCTGAAGGGTACAGGGCACATCATGGCTACACCATGAGGGCATCCTGGAGCAGTGAGCGTTGCACCTGTTGTCTGGGCGTGCTGGGTAATATGTGCTTGCTGCTGCCCTGCTGGCTCCATCAACTGAGCAGAGATCCTGGCGAAGGAAGGAGTGTTGCTGGAAGGAATTGCTGGAAGAGAGGGGGTCACTCCGGGAAGCTCCTGGGCTCCATGAGGGTCGTGGATCTGGGGAGACGCACAGGAGGGTGGAGGGAGGAAGGTGCTCTCTGCATGTGTGGTGGGTCACGGAGCTAGCACTGGACTGCGAGTCAGGCGCCCCTGGCTCTTGCTTGTAGCCACCACTACTTTGTACTCTTGAACGCGTTCTTTCTTGGGGCTGGGCCTTAGTCTTCCCACCTGTTAATGAGTGACGTGATCTCCGAGGTCCGTGCTGACCCTGATTTTCTATTTCTTCATGGCTGAGATGGCTCACCCGAGCCCCAAGAGCAGTTTTATGTCTGGGGAGAAGCAAAAGATGTGTTATTTGTGGGGAGCCCTGGAGGGAGACATCTGTGGGCCTGGTGGGAAGGCTCTGGCTGGAAAAGCTTAGTGTATATCCACCCCTGGGGGATCCTGTGGACACTGTGTGGCCCCATTTTAGAGATGCAGATAGAGGCCAGTGTCTCAAGAAGCCCATTTGGAGAATAGAAAGGAGAAGCTCAGGGAGGAACAAAGTCGGCACCTCGTTATACCAACTGGAGCCTTTCTGATCTTAGGAGGAAGAGCCAAGCTTCTCCATACCCACAGGTATGAACTTACCCAGGCCCCCAAGCAAGCAGTGTTTGAAATCTATTGCGTTGTCTTACTTCCAGGCATCCTGTAAGGAAGCCTATGCACTCAGGGGTGCAGCCTCCTCTGGCATCCCCACAGTGCTTTCCTAGTCTTGGTAAGGGCATTGCTTGAGATTCTGGACTAGCACTCAGCACTCGCCCACCCCATCCTGCACCTCAGTCTGGGCCCCAGGAGACAGGTCCACTATTTGTGATTCTCCTCCTTTCCCAGGAGCCCTAGCCGTGCAAGCCCCAGCAGGCTTGGCACCCCAAATCCCATGGCCTAGGGCTGGCCTGGCCCTCACTCTTCGCAGACTCTGGATGGCCAGTGGCAGAGCCAGCCAGGCCTGCTGGATGGGACCCAGGGAGTGGCAAGTGAGGCTAACTCCCTCTGACAAGCCCAGAAGCTGCGCCCCAGGGGCTGCCAAGCTGAGGCTCAGGGGCACTCCTGCTGGCAGGGCAGCTGGTCAGATTGATCTCATAATTAAATCAGGGCCAGGCCTGGCTGACCGTCTGGGCTCTGACCCTACTTGGGCTCTGGCCCTTGGCTCTCAGGACAGGCCAGGGTTTGCCTCTGAGAAGGCGGAAGGTTTATGGTTGGGTGGAGATGGGCCAATGGGGCATCTTAGGAGAGGGCCACCATGATTCCATCCATGGCTAAGGAAGGCCCCTTCAACAATGCCTGGTTGGTGGTCCAGAGCTAGGACGGTAGGGAGGGTGTGGGGCTAGAAGGGGCAGGCCCTTAGATGAGCAGCTCGGACGGATTTCTCCATCACAAGAAAGGGCAGCTCTGTTATGCCAGATGCTCAGGCCAAAAGCTTGGAGTCATCCTGGACGCCTTTGTTTTTTCCCATCCACCAGCGAATCCTGTTGGCTCCATCTTCGTACATAGGACGTAAAGGTTGGCTACCCAGGGTAGCTCCAGAATCCACCTGCTTCTCCCTAGCCTCTCCACTGCCACAGGCCTCCACGCTGCCAGGCTCTCTCACCTGCTTTGTGGCGGGCACCTTCCTGCTGGTCCTCCTGTCTCCTTCCCTGCCCGCTCTGGACTTTTCTACAGACGGCAGCTGGTGTGATCACAGGAAAACATGTCCAATCATTTTCCTTCTCTCCTGTGGCTTCCCACCTTACCTGGAAGAGAACCCAGAGTCCTTTCCGGAGCTACAGGGTTCTACAGGATCTGTAAGGCCCACATAACCCCCCTTCCCAAGCCTGTGGCTTCACTTCCTGCCGTCTTCCCCTGGCCTCCAGAGCACACTCTCTTGCCCGGAGCATCTGGCCCTGTGGCAGCGACCTAAGCCTGGAATCCTCTTCCCGCATCAATCTGCACATCCCCCCCCCCCTGCTTAGATAGGCCTTATCCAGCTCACAAAAGCCCCCTACCGGTACTCCTCATCTCCTCAACCCCCATAGGAGCAGGAGCTCTCACTGGTTTACTGGTATATATTCCCAGACTAGAAAGGAAGGGAGTTCAAGTCTTTGCATTCCTTATAAAATCAAGGGAGGTGTTGGAACAGGATAGGGGTTTCATTCGTGCTGCCTGACTGTGTACATCTCCCTTGTCAAATCCTATCGCTCTTGACTTCTTTTGAAGAAAAATGTGGTGCGTGTGGCTTGATTGATGGTTGACAGACTAGGATTCCAATTACTGATTTGCTGTGTAGCCTTAAGCAAAATGCTGTCCTTCTCTGGGCCTCAATCGTCTCACCTATAAAATGAAGCAGTCAGTATAGTTGACCCCGAGACCTTTTTTAGATCTGACAATCTGGGATTTTATTGTCTTCGACCTCCCCACCTCTCACCTCACTCTTGGTGACAACAGATGTGAGTTCTGGTTTTTGCATCCAGCTGGGTGTCCTTAGCAAGTTAGGATCATTTCAATGCCTTGGTTTCCTCCTCTGTAAATGATAATGCCTGCCAGGCTGGCCACCCCATACACGTATCATGAGGCTCAAGAGATGAGAAATTGCTGTGAGGTCTGGGTCATGAATAAGAGGGAGACTTAGCAGCATGAGCTTTGGAACCACATAGCTGGGGCTCCAATCCTGCCGTTGCAAGTTGCAAAAGCTTCCCTATGCCTCAATTCCCTTGTCCATAAAATAGGGATGATTAGAGTCTACCACATAGGATAGTCATAAGGGTTAAATTAGTTACTATATGAAAGTGCTTAGAACAGGTCCTGGCACAGAGTAGGTGCCAGATAAACATTTGCTTCTATTACCCATTCATGGAATCGTTCTTTCCTTCTAGAGTCATTTATCAAGAACCTCTTCATATGCTATTATAGGTTCAAGGCTCATGTCCTCCACTTCCCCAATTTATTTTTTCCCTCCACCTTTCCCACCTGAGGGGGGGAGCGGTCTTACCAAGAGGTATTTTTGGCACAAGGAGGGCATCTTATTTGCCTTGCATTCCCAGAGCCTACCAGGCACATACAGTTGCTCTGCAAATACTGAGTTGGCAAGCAGTGAGGAGGACCCAGCACTGGGCAGGTTCTGTTAAATACTGGTTTACCTGTCAGGTTCCCTGAGAACAATAGTTCCACACGGTGGGCACTGTCAGGAGGAAGTTGGCACTCAGCGAGCCCAGTGTCCCAGACAGAAGCCAGCTCTGGGATTCTGAGGCACACCTGCTAGTCCAGAGCCGAGGCTCCTTGCTTCCTGGGGCACTTGTCCTCCAGGGTGGAAGGCACTACTTAGTGAGCGCTTACTGGGTACCAGGCATTGTGCCAGGCGCCTTCCAATACCCACTGCGTCCTCATGGCTGTCCTGTGAAAAGCAGTTGTCCCCCACCCTCATGTCTGCTTCATAAACGAGGAGCTGGGCTCCAGCTTGGGGGGGAAGGGGAGGAGGGAGGGAGGAAGAATAGCAATCCCTTCAGCCACTTCCAGGACCCTGAAAATAGCAATTGAGGAAGGAGGCTGGGGGCGGGTGCAGAACCCCCTAGACTTCCTCCTTTCTCTAGACCAGGAGCTGAGGCTCAAGGGAAGAAAGCTTTTTCAGGAACTTTTAATATAGCGATTGCTCATTCACACCTCGCTGCCTCGTGAATCCCGTTGACAAAAACACCTGAGGAGGGTGATCTGATTCCATTGCACCTCATAATCCCTACACTTCCGGATTCTTCCCCAAGGCGCTTCATTCCTGTTTTCTCCTGGAGGCTCCTTGAGATGAGAGGGCTCAGGAGACAGCGGAGTCCTTGCTGGTTTTTGCTGCAATCTCTTTGTAAGTCCCAGCTGGAGTTGACCCCACCAGGGGGGCTGTGGTGTCATAGCAAGGGCACTAGACGTCAATGGCTTCCAGCTTTCTGGGGCCTGAGTCCTATTGGCTTTTTGAGTTTGGGCAATTACTTTGCCTCTCTGAGCCTAAATTTCCTCATCTGAAAATTGAGATAGTGACAAAGACCTCACAGTTACTGTAAAGATTAAACTCGTTAAGACAGGTTGATTCTCCTGCACAAAGCCTGGGCATGGGTGCCTTATATTTTGGTCAGATTTGAATTGTTTATTCAGTCAGCATGTTTACTGAATATCCACTTTGCATAAGGAACCCTTCGTTTCTGGATTTGATAGTGTTCAGCGTCAAGGCCTTAGGTTAAGCTGAGAATGATCAACGCAGGTCTTAGGCTTTGTGAGGACTTGCCTAACTCTACCTGTGTGTGCGTCTGTGTGTGTGTGTGTGTAACCCAACCCTGACTCCAAGGCCCAGCATTTTCTTTTTAAAAAATTAAACAAAAAAATTTAAAAAAGATTTTATTTCTTCATGAGACACACACACACACACACACACACACACACAGAGAGAGAGAGAGAGAGGCACAGAGACACAGGCAGAGGGAGAAGCAGGCTCCATGCAGGGAGGCCGAAGTGGGACTCCATCCCAGGACCCTGGGATCACGCCCTAAGCTGAAGGCAGATGCTCAACTGCTGAGCCACCCTGGTGCCCTCCCCCTAATTTTAAAAATTTAAATTCAATTTAATTAACATATAGTGTATATTAATTTCGGATGTAGAATTTAGTGATTTATCTGTTGCATATCGCACCCAGTACTCATTCCATCAAGTGCCCTCTTTAATGCCCATCACCTAGTTATCCCATCCCACTCCACCCCTTCCCCTTCAGCAACCCTCAGTTTATTTCCTGTGATTAAAAGTCTTTTACGGTTTGTATCCCTCTCTGATTTCATCTTGCTTTATTTTTTCCTTTCTTCCTCTATGATCCTGTTTTGTTTCTTAAATTCTACATGAGTGAGATCATATGATATTTGTCTTTCTCTGACTTGTTTCACTTAGCATAACAGCCTCTAGTTCCATCCATGTTGTTGCAAATAGCAAGATTTTTTAAAGATTTATTTATTTATTTATTTATTCATGAGAGGCACAGAGAGAGAGGCAAAGACACAGGCAGAGGGAGAAGCAGGCTCGCCGTGGGGAACATGATGTGGGACCCGGTCCTGGGCCCCGGGGATCATGACCTAAGCAAAGCAGATGCTCAACCACTGAGCCACCCAGGTGCCCTGCAAATGGCAAGATTTCATTTTTTTTTGGTAGTCCCAGTAATATTCCATTAAATGTGTATAGACCACATCTTTATCCATTCATGTGTTGATGGACATCTGGCTCTTTCCATAGTTTGGCTATTGTGGACATTGCTGCTATAAACATTTGGGGTGCCTGTGCCCCTTCGAATCATTATGTTTCCGTGCTTTGGATAAATACATAATAGTGCAATTTCTGGGTTGTAGGGAAGCTCTATTTTTAACTTTTTGAGGAACTTCCATACTCTTTCCCAGAGTGGCTGCACATTTGCAATCCCACAAAGGGTGTAAGAGGGTTTCCCTTTCTCCACATCCTTGCCAACATCTGTTGTTTCTTGACTTGTTAATTTTAGCCATTCTAACCTGTGTGAGGTGGTATCTCATTATGATTTTGATTTGTATTTCCCTGATACAGAGTGATATTGAGCATTTTTTCATGTGTTTGTTAAGGCTCAGCATTTTCTAAGGCACCAAGATCTCTTCAGTCTTGGAATTTGGGAAGCCTGTAGGAACACTTTAGATTCTAGTCCCTTGGGAAATGGGAAGAGTTTGGCCCTGGGGCTGCTGTGGGGCTGGGCAGACTTTGGAGGGCAACTTCTCTGGCACCTGTGGAAGTGTGTGCAGTGGGCAAGGCATCAGGAGAAGCATGACACCCTGACCATGGACTAGTTGCCTCAAGTGATTCAGACCACCTGTATGTAAACAGCAGTCTGACCCCAGAAGTGAGATTAGAGGTCTCTTGTAGAGCCAGAAAAAAATAAAGACGTAAGGGGAGTCCTAACATGGCCATATTTCTGCTGTCCCAATGACATGGATATTTTGGCCTCCATTGTGATGATGTGATGTAAATAGTCATTGATTCAATGATTATTTATTGTGCCTGGCACTGTCTCAGATGCCGGGGATTCAGAGATTAAGGAGACACTTACAGATGACTGCTTTAGGCTGGGAGAGAGAAGGCACCACAAGCCACTGAAACACGGCTATGGTTTTACTTCTCACATGGTTGTTGGTAGCTCCCCAAATGATCAGTGAAAAGAGTATAAATCTTCATCAGAACAGACATGGGAAGAGGCTGGTTTTCCTGGGTATAGTAAGCCATGTATGTGGGAGATTTTCCGTCCAACTTCACTGCAAATCATTAAGCATGGAGCCCTGGCTAGTGTTCAGGTTGGAATAGGTACAGAGCAAAAGGCCTTGATATTTTTGATAAGCCAACTTGTGGATGTGTTGCTTACTGACCTATGTGAGGGCCAGGTGTGAGGGGTGACCTATGGGAACAGATGGGAGAGAGAATCAGAGCTGACAGATTCAGAAGTATCTAGACTTCCTCCAGTCAAAGAGATGCAGGCTTGCCTCATTTGCATGTCATTTAAATAGCACTACTTTCATATCAGAATACGAGGTCTTTTTCAGCTAGGGAAACTTCAAGTCTGAGGCCCAAGCACAGCTACCAAGAAATGTCCTGGGAGTGAGGTCTGGTCTAGCTCTGTGCTGACCAGTAGTAATTCACGGAGGGTAAAAGTTTGTCTTCCCCTGGAAGACCCACAAGGGGAGAGCATCCTAAGCACCAAGTGCAAAAGTATTTGTTGAATACATGAATTTTTTTTGAACAAATGATAACTTTTGGACAACTGCTTTTCCTTCCTAGGCATTGGGGAAAACGTATGGGATGTAAGTTTGATCCATGGTTTTGACTTTTGGGGCCCTGGGCAGCTGTGGACACTATCTGTGGTAAAATTACCATACCACAACATGTCATATAATTTGGGGAGTTTTCTAGACCCTTTGAAGTCAATTCTTGTGTCTCTTAGCCCAGACTGGGAGCCCCTGGACCAGAAGAAGTTGAAAATCCTTCTTTTACGCCTCAGATTCCCAAGAATCCTGGCCTACTTGGGTCTCTCAGGCATGGGAACCTAAGAGAGAAGAGGCATTTGCTATTTTTTTTGAATTCCCACTATGTTCCAGGTGCTCATTTAATCCAAGACCAAGTAGACATCATGGGTCCTTTTATAGAGATGAAGAACCTGAGGCTTAAAGAGAGTGAAATCGTTTCCCTGGAGTCATGGAGCTAGATTCACACCCAAGCCCTGGGCTCCAGACCCTTTCTCTTTCCGTAAGGTTAGCTGTATTTCTGACTTGTTCCACTACAGCTCCACTCCTTTTGCCCAGCACACTGACCCCTGGACGAGGGGGGCTTGCACCCACTGTAGCCCATTAAGTACCTCTCTTCATTGGGAGGCACCTGCTGGGCAGAGCCCAGGGTCTCAGCCTTCCTGGTGCACAATGCACAGGGCAGGCGGCCCAGGACAGCCAGGGAAAGGTCCAGTGTGCCCAAGTGGCATGGCTGGCCTACACTTGAACTGGCTGAGCCACCCCTGCCATAGATGGAGAAAAGAAGGGGAACTTGGTGCTGTAGCTTCCACACATCCCCATTCCCTTTCACTCTTCCCTTTGACATATCGACCTAATGAAATCTAAACAGTCAGGGGCAGACAAAACTCTCTCCAGCTCCCATCCCCCCGCTCTTTAAAGGCAGGAGTTCCATCATCTCCCCGGAGAAACTGGCAGGAGAGACCAGACCTGGGGCGCGCAGATTCAGTTTCCCATTTCTTTGGGGGCAAGGAGCCCTATTAGTTACCATTAGTCTGCTTGGGGCTGTTCTGAGGGTTCTAGGCTCTTCTGGATACTTCCCACTTCCTGCTCCATGCCAGGAGAAGTGCCCACTGCGACAGTCACTGTCCCAAACGGCTCTCATCTCTTTATCACAGCCTCCCTCGTCACCGCAAGACCTGCTGCCCAGAAACAGCACCCTCTGCAGGTGAGACCAGGGTGGGGGTCCAGTTGCTTCAGTTGGTCAGTTTCCTAGAGGCGGAGCGTGGCGGACCCTGAACGGGGACATTATTCACAAGAGACCAGGAGCAGGGTGGAACGTGCTTGCTGGTGGCTGAGGGCAAGGACTTCTCTGTTGTGGTGCCTCACCCCATGGCTACTTTTGAGCCATCTGAATGCTGGGAAGTCCGGCTATGGACTAGATTAGCCCTTGGCAGAAATCAGACAGATGTGCCTCAGCAGCTTGGGTGCGTGCGTGCGTGTGTGCATGTGTGTATCAGACTCTTTTCCAAGGAGGTGCCACTGCATCACTGCATGGCTGGAGACCCAGGCAGCCCCCCTCCTGGGGAGGCAAAGGCAGAAGGTCCTCCTTACTTGAGTGTTAAGAGTGTGGTTGATCTAGACCCCTGGGCGCCAACAGCAACGGGCAGAGGTAGGTACAGCTGGAGTTCAAGGAGTCCCAGGGGTCTGACTGCCTTTGGTCTTCAAACTGGATCCCCCTTCCCCACACATCCCCCCAGCTCCACAGAAGATGCAAGAAGCACTGACATAATGTGGACAAGAGCTCAGACTCACCCTCCTATTGTCCCATCCACATTCTCTGCTTCATGTGCACTGGGCCTCCGGGCAAGGGTGGGTGGGCACGAGGCCCAGGTGGCCTCAGATGCAACCAGGGGAGCCCTCTCCAGCCTGCCTTGGTCTCTGGTGGGGCCCTCGTGGCCGCAGAAACTGGGGTGAGGGTGAGGCGAGCTCACAGGGATGTTGTAGGGACAGTAATTCGGTCAAGCAAGCAAGAAGGTGGAGACAACCAATGTGTGTCAAAAATTTTATTTTATTTTTTCATTTCACACAGAATGATGTTAAAATAAATCCTCAGTAATATATATATTTATATACCTATTTACTTGTGTTGATATTTACAAAAGATTGTGGAGCTCTATGAGGTCTATGTACACCCATGAACAGGTAGGCAGGCGATGTTCGTTGAGGCATGTATGTACACACGTATGTATAACCTATGTACAAATATCAGACCCTACTGACACAGGAACTCTCAGCTGCAGAAGTCCTGGGTGGGCAGTTTTGGTGGGGACAAAAACTTCCAGAAAATGTCAGCAGGAATGATAATACCTACACACCCTGTGCAATGCACTTACAGCTGGTGTCTCCATTTTCACGAAGCGAACAAATAGTTAAACGCCTCCCGACTCCCATGAGTCTTCCCCGCCAGCCCTGCTCCGCCTTCAGCTCCCATTGGCCCCCAGCCTCTTATCACCATGGAGACCCCGGTTCCCTTTCGGCATCATCCTTACGAAGCTTTACCGTCAGCCTTGGAGTTCCTTCTCCTATTGATCCCAGGGAGGATTATTTATGTGCCTCCGTTTTTCTGAGTTTTCAGCAATCGTTAGAGACAGGACACCGGAGGGCAGCTGCGGAGTCATGCACGGGCCCGAGGAAGCCAGTGCAAACCCTAATTAGAGTCTGTGCTGCATGAGCCTAAGTGAGCGGCCATTTCCACATGTTATATGTGTGTGTGTGTGTGTGTGTGTGCGTGTGTGTGTGTGTGTGTGTATGTGTGTGTGCGCGCGCGCGCAATATATAAACTCTCCCGAGACAGCCTGTATCAGCACATAAGCACACAGGTCTAGAGGAGGAAATAGCATTGGGCACTCCGGAGCGTTGCAGCTGCGAGCCTGCTGAAAGTGGAGAATCCGCCTTGATTCTGGCACATTAATTCCCACCGTTCCGAGATTACCCTTAGTGGAGAGAGGGGTGCAGGGGTGCAGAAACCCAGGCTGAGGCCAGTTTGGCCGGGGCACCGTTCGCTCAGCAGGCTGGGGCTCGATCATGGGACTCTCCCGCTTCCTGGGGCCCTTCAAATGAAGGAATCATCCGAGCACGACAACAAAAGGAAACTGGGTCGCGGATCCCACGTGAAGGCGGAACTGGGGCAAGCACAGAGCATGTTCAGGGCCTCCGGGGCTGACATGCCGCGCGCCAGCGGTAGCCGGGCTGCGCCTGCTCTCTCCCCCATGTCCTGCCCGCAGCCCTTTGCCCCTTTCCAGCCGCACCTGGCGGGGCACGGGCCTTGCCCTGCACTTCAGGAGCAGAGCAAGGCAGTTGCGTCAGCAGCAGGCGTGGAAAGTGCTTGGTAGCCACCCGAGCCCCGAAGATTCCCTTCCTCCCAGCCCTGCCTCTCGCTTTCTCTAGCGGCCCTTGTACAAACAAGGCAGCCAGTGTCTCGGGAGTCCTTTTTAGGGAGAAGCAGGGCTTCACGCCTGCCTCTCACAAGGGCTGGGGAGAGACACAGGACTGAGTCCTCTGGGTAGCTACCGCAGTCCTAGCGCACAGCCGTGTCTACGCTGCCCTCAATTACCTCGATGATGCAGCAGCTGTCCACATTATTATGTAATCACACCTGCCCTTGCATCCATCCCTGGAATGATGCAGGGAGTTCTCAGCTGTAAACTCATCTGGAACATTTCTGACTATTTTAGGAGTGCAGAGGAGCAGAAAGAGTTCTATCTGTTTCCACGCCAAGGTTCACGCAGCGTTAAGAGGAGGCCATCCGGGCATGCTGCCGCCACGGCCCGGTTTGCCCGCCGGTCACGCTACGCCTGGGATGGGCTTCCACTGCCTGATCTTGGCCAGCTCGGCTAGACTGGAGGCTGCCACGAACGGGGGTTGGCAGCAGGCAGCCCTGCAGTGCCCCGCCTGCCCCAGACAGCAGTGAGGACTGCCCCCTGCCCCCATCCAGGCAGGCTGCACACAGCCGAGTGCGGGATGCTAGGCTGGAGCCCTCTCCCACGGCTCTAACACGATGCTGGGGACGGTGGAGGCACAGAGTGTGGCCAGCCCAGAGCTAGCTGTTTCTCCAGAGAGGCCAGTGACTCACAGCTGCTCCGCAGCCCGTACCCACAAACTACGTTCAGTCAGGACAACAACGGGGTGGCTTTGTTAGTGCCACTGGTTATCACACATCTTGCCTTCCGTGGGACAGAGATGTTCTTTAGTTCTTCATCAAAAGCTTCACTCATACATCTCTTGAAATTCAAGCCTAGGACACCACCCATGACAAAGAAAGCCTAACAGATCAGTCCTGGGCCGCCGTGTCTTCGAGCTTTCCACCCCGCCAGATCCAAAAGTTTGGAATAACTTTTTTGGCTTCAGTGATGAGGTTACAGCCAACCAGGGCAGATGGAACAAAGGAAAAAGCACCTGGCCCTTAGATCAGACTTCCCTTTTATCCCCAAGTCAGGCAGCCACCTGGGAGGGATGGGAAAGAGGTGATCCTGGAGCCCAATCGTTTGTTAGGAAAGAACTGCCTTCTAGAGAGGTTCCTACGTGGAAGCAAAAGAGCTGAACCGGAGAGGTGGTAAGAATGCAAAGGAAGGTCGTTTAAAAATTCAAATAAACGCCGTTTATTCCTCGGATTGCCAAATTTATTCCACATCAGTGAAGCTAAGGGGATCAGTCACTGTATAATTTTTGAAACAACGGTATACATATATACATATACTATACATATATATACACAGATATATGTATATATGGAAAACCTCTGATAACTCAGGACCAAGTAACCAAAACCTCAGTTACCGCAGGCATTACGTTCTCTTACTCTACTTTCTGTAGGAAGAGGCAAATGACAGCAAGGGCATTATCTGATGAGCCAGGACGCACCCAGATGGCCAACTTCTGGGAATGCCTTGCAGCCAGCATACGTTCAGCCCGTCTCTTTGGTCTCTTCCGTCTGCACTTCCGCACGATGAGCACTGAGGTTTACAGTGTTGACCCTGAGCAATGCAAGGTCTTCTGTCGTCTCCAAACTCTCTACTTGCTAAGGCAGGAAAGTTTATACTGACCTACTTAGGAAATGGGTTTGTTTTTGTTTTTGTTTTTTCTCAACAGCAAAGGTTGAACCCACACGTGGCGTCCCATTCCCACTCAAACAACCATGGTTGTAAAGCAGTCGGGACACTCCCTTCCCTGAGGATTTTCCCATCAGTTAACTGAGGTTTCGCTGTACACACGTGTATAGAGCAAGGTAGACTGAGAAGGGTGCAATAGGACCCTGGGGTTGCCAGCCTTCCTGATTGTCCAGTCTGAATATTTAACCTCACAGATTCTTTCTTCAGGAGAGGGGGTTTCTCCTGAAGCTCCCAGTTATGTGTGCAAATACATGTGCAACTGCGCACAGTAGTGGGTGGTGGGGCCTTTGCTTCCCCAACGTCATGCCCTAACCACCCACTTTCTATCCCTGTAGACGTCTACCCTCAATAACTTGCTTCCCTCCACAGCTCTCAAGGAGTCCCTCTGGTTAAGCGAGTCAGCTTATTTTTGAAGGACAGCCAGAGGGCAACTCCCCAGATGTGCCCAGGCTACCTATCCCAGGTAGGATGCTCCAGGCCACATTCCCCCAACGTCTGTCTCCCCAGGGAGGGGGGCGGGGGGGGGAGGGGAGACAAATGGATTAAGTAATGGCTTTTAGTGCATGGAAATGATCTTCTGTAATGGCTCAGGATGCTTTATTCTTATCTGTTGGTAAGTGCTTTCCCGCGGGGTCCCATTATACCCTGCCAGACTGACTGACAGGCAGATGGGCTGGCGTGAGGTCGCCCGCACTGAAGGCTGCAGCGCCTCATGGGTGGTGAGAATGCCCTGTGAGAGCTGGCAGAGAGGGGCGGCTGGGAGGGACAGGGGGACCGAGGGGCCCGCAGGGACAGAGAGATGTGCCTGTGGGAAAGAGCGCGACCAAGAAGGCCTTCTCGCGGCCCTTCCTTGCCGCCCGCCCGCGCTGCACCTCAGCCTATGTGTACACTCCAAAGGAGGGTCAGAGCCCCCGGGGGCAGGAATTGCGTGGACTTGCAGGAAGAAGAGGGAACCACAGACAGTGATCTAGTGCCCAGAAGCCAAGGGTATTATCTGATAATCCAGGTACTATCCCTTTTCGGTCCTGAGAACATGGTTTTGAAATAGCTATTGCTAAAGAAAACAGTCACGATTTATTGTATTGCACTTTTCCTTGTTAAAAATGTTCAAACGCAAACTATGAGAGATGGAGCTGAGCTTTGGTGGGAAGGGAAGCAGAAAGAAAGGAAAAGGGAACCAGATCATTTTAGGGAAGAGACCCAGCCCAGCTTGCAGAGGCTCCGCCTCCACCGAAACCTGCTTGCTGCTTTGGTGGGGAAACACACCAACACTTCAGGGCTGACTCTGAAGACAAGGATGACGGTCACGGGAGCCACAGGGATACCTCCCGGCATCCAGCACCCTGCTAGCTGACTCAGGTGGCTAACAATGTTAGAGGTTAAGGTCTTGAGTTCAAACCTGGCAATGGACACTTTGCAGAGGGTGGGGGATCTCCACTGTGCCAAGGAGCACCCCAGGTGTTACAGCCCGTGTGGACCAGCCTCTCAGACCAGGCAGCCATCACCCAGATGGAGGCTGTTATAATAATGGGCCCCAGGAGAGCCAGAGGTAGACCAGAGCTCACCATCCCCACTCCTGGGTAAACAAAGTCCTGTGCTCTTCCTGCCTGCCACGGGGGCTCTGGTGCCACCCTCACGTGCAGTTTGCAAACTGTCCTAAGGTCTCCTTTGGGGAAAGTCAGCCTCCAAATCTTTCCTCCATTACTGCGGGCTGCACTAAACCCCCAGCCTGAGACTCTTCAGGGGGCTGCCCTCCCCCAACATGGCTCAGTGCTGATACTCTATGGCTGACTCTGAGGAAGGAAGTTGGCCAAGTCCACCACGATGATGGAGAGATCCAGGGACAGCAGATAGGACAAGCCGGTCCTGAAGCCCTCCCCACACGAGCACACAGGCCCACAAAACTCTCACACAAAGCCAATGGGGCCTGGAGGCACACTCCTTTCAAGAGGCTAACCTCCTGGGACACACTAGTCCATCCTCAGAAGCCCAGCTGACAGGGACAGAGGGAAGCCGAGAGGAAGGAAGACAGCGTGTCAGACACCACAGAAGCTTCAGGAAGCACAGGGCCCTAATTATGTCCTCAGTTAGGTTTCAGCTCTTGCAAAGTTTACACAGCAAGAGGACCCTCTCTTCCTGGTCATCTCTCCGCCTTTTCTGGACTTCTTTCTCTTTAGCCTCCTGAAAACTCCAACTTACTTGAAAGTTTGAGCTCATGGAGACACCTGCTGAAGCCGAAGGGGAAACTGCTACCTTCACTTGGAAGCTCACGGAAGGCCCGGCATCTTGCACTGAACGTGCACAGTCGAGCCCACGCGTCCATTCCCTGCTGCTGCCCATTCCTCTGTGAAGACGGGGTGCTCTGGCCATCGTGGGACCCGCCTGGGAGGGCCACAGGAGCGAAACCAAGATGCCCGAGCTGATGCCTGACTTCAGTTCCCAACTTCCATCCACGGTGATGCCTTGGCCAGAAAAGCACTCAGCTCTCAGCCAGTCCTACCAGTGGGAGGAAGCAGCTCTGTGCGCCACCCAAAACAGTGAGGAACCTTACAAAGCATTTAAATCTGGCCTTAGAATATAGGATAAAAATCAGGCTGTCTGGAAAATGATCGCTTGCTCCTGTGGCATGAGGTCTGTGTCCTTAATCATGTTTTAGGTAAGCTGAGTTAGTGTGCATTTCCACAAGGCCTAGCAATTAGATGGGAGGCAGGGAGTCCAGGTAGAGGCCTGGCAAAGGAGAGGAGCATGCCTGGCATCAAGCAACCATAGAGGGGACTCAAGGGTTGACCCCACTGGGCTTAGGCCCAAGAGCAAGTGAAATGCCACAAGCAAGGAAAGGGTGGCTCGTTTTCAGAGCCAAGTCTATGCGTGGTCTTGACTTTCAGATCCACCCTGATAAAGTCATTGAGGATGGAAGGGCATTAGGGTCTGTGGACTGACAGGATGCTGGGGCATCTTCACTCTGGTTTTGGGCTCAGAACCCTGCACTTTCTTGGGCCATCCTAGCTTTCAAGAGAATGGAGCTGAATCTAGAGATCCCAGGGGTTGGGAACAGGGGAGCCTGGGCCAGAGGATTGTCTATGTGGACTCGCTCTGAAGGATAGGGCATGGCAAGGAGTGAAATAGGCTGCTGGTTGTCCTAGGTCTTCCCACACCCACATTTCTGGTGGGAGGAAGGTAAATAAGTAGAAGCCCTATGAGATTCCCAGTCTTAATCGGAGATCTGCCTAACAATAAACCTCAGAGTTTACTTCTCTGAAATCTGGAGGTGAAAGAAAGAGGGTAGAGAAAGAGGCTTCTTGAAGGCTACTGAAGGGTGTGGCTGCAGGCTTGGGAAAGGTGATGAAATCTCATCTTTTGTTTGTGCCTACTACTAATTTATAGCTTTGGGGGCAGAGAGATGGATCTGAGTACACGTGCACATGTACATAATCCATGTGAATTGTGTGCGTATGTGCTTGGGTGTGTGTGCTGGATTTTGTGTGCCTCACATGAGTAAATAAATGCATTGGGTGTATAAACTGAGTTTGTATGTGTTTTATGGGCAGAAACAATATAAAGTATCCTTGGTGTACTGTGTACTCATATCCATTGTGTTCATGTGGTTTTTATGCATTTGCCTCTGAGCTGTCATTGTGTCTTTGTGTGTGGTGTATGTAGGTCTTCTGTGTTATGTTCTGTATTGGTGAGTATGTTCCAGGTTTGTACCGAATGTGCATATTCTGGATACCAGTGTAGTTCTCTGTCATCTGTGTATGCCCTTTTCATTAGCTGGCCTCTGTGCATTTCACATAGCATGTTTTATATTTGTGTGTGGCAACAGTATATCTGTTTTGCCGTGGGTGTGCATACATGTGTGCCTACACCTGTGGGTATTTTATAATCCCCAGGTCAAGGACACAGGGATAGATCTCCCCACTTACCAAGGCCTTGGGTATGGGCTGTTTTACCATCTGTTTCCCAAGGTCTGTGCCCTTCCTACCCCACGTCTTGGAAATTCAGCACCACCTCCCATGAAGGAGAGGAAGAGAAGCACAGGGGCATCGCACTGGGCATGGGGTGTCCTGCAGATCCCTGGGGAAGTGGGTGACCAGGAACTAATGAGCACCCTGGGCCTAGCACCCTGAGCTGGTGCCCCACCCCCCAAGGTAACTGTAGGTGCTAAATAGCCAACGGTGAGGCGAGGCCTAGAGCCACCACTTGGTGGCCTGGACCACACAACTCACTGTGTTTGGGAAATGTAAGCTGTTATGTGGGAAGGCAAAGGAGCCAGTCTGTGAAGCGAAAGCCTCCCCAACTCAACCCATCCCAGGGCCAGCCTGAACTCCACCCGTAGGTGGTGCAGGGCTCATTCACTCTCAATCTGTCCCAGGCCAGTGAATGATTCTCTGCCCACCCTTTGGTTTGTTTAAAAGCAGCTCTGATTGCCAGTTCAATGGGGAGAGAGTTTGAGACTGGCAATTGAAAGGATGCCTGTGGATCATCTAGCATCTCCATCCCTTCGTCCAGGACTTCAGAAGTTTCCACACAGAGGAAGCTTCCTTCAAGTCTAGACCTGAGGCATTGGGTCCCTGGAAGCCTTCCTCCTCGCATCCCTGGTTTCAAGCATCCATTCTGGCTCTTTAGGAAAAGGGTCATTAAAGTGACTGATGCAGAGCCAAATGACAAGAAAAACCAAAGAGAGCGGGCAAAGACGGGAAGAGAGATGATTAACATGATGGGCTGTAGAGAGGAGGCCTGGGGTGGGTCTGGCCCAGGGCAGCTGGAGCTGTGAGGGCCACAGGCCCTTGTGCACTCGGTAAGACGAGCTTCAGCCATGGCAAACTGAAGCTGCAGCACATGGAGGGCAGAAGGACAATTCTAACATCTAAGAATCCATGAAGACTGGAGTGTCTGAGGCAACGGCGGCAAACCCAGTCCCAGTGGGGTTATCAATGAGATAAATTAACCCATTAGGCCTCTCAGACAACCAAGCCACCAAGCAGTGGATTTGCTCCTGAACCTGAACTCCAGAGAATGAATATATACATATATATATATATAAGTATGTGTGTGTGTGCATGTGTGCATATCTACATATACACACACATGTATGTATGTATATAATACTCAGTATATACATACATACGCTAGTGCACATAGTCAAACACATGCATAAATTGCCCTGTGTCAGAAATATTGCATAAGCTTATACAAGGTTCAAACGCAATTTCTTCTATAGCTAGCTAGGCAGAGGGACTCGTGAAAGATACTCAATAGGTATTTTTATACATTGGATCCACAAATCCGCCTGTCCTCGGGACCAGAGGCCCTGGTCAGCTATAGAGTCATGCCCGTGACTAGGTTAATTCTTAAGGTGCAGTTACGTGAGGGGTTCAGGCGCTGCTCTCCTGCTCACTTTCCAGGCTTTGTGGAGGTCTGTGCCCCCACGTGGAAGATAGAATAAGGGACGGGGTGGGCTGGAGAGCCAGAGGCTTTGGTTCCTCCTTCCAAGTAGTCTCTTTTTTTTTTCCGACTGAGGGCTTTTGTCCTCCATTGGGGGGCGTGGTGGGGGGGGACACCAACCCCTAGGTCAATGCCACTCCGGGGCTACGAAGACGCCAAACATGAATACTGTGTTAGGCTACTAAGAAAATAGGTTATCTCCTGTGTTTTAAATATTGAGATTCATGCAGCAAACACCCATGCAGCTCTATCGCGTCACTGGTAATTGCACTGCGGGGCCAGAGCAGCTGGCACAGCACGAGGAAAGCAGACGTCTGCAAACTCCAGTATAACGAAGAAGTCAGACGTGTTTTGTGACCCTGAAGCCTGCAAGGATGGTGAGATCTGAAGCGGAGAGGTCCCTTGGTTGGTTAGCTTCTCCCCATAGGCCTAAGAGCAAACGTGCAACTTGACAGCTCACATTCGGTCATATAGGCGGTCCCTCCCCCTGGGGTTCCCTCACAGCCACACCGCAGAGAAAAACCAAATGCAGCATTTTCCGTTATGAAACACCAGCCTCCAGAGCATCTACTTGGCAACTGCAGTTCACAAACCCCAGCCCGTGACACAGAAAGTAATTCCAATACACAGGACTGTGTGTTCTTTTCAATGCAAAAATGGGAATGACCTTTTGAATCACTACCAGTGCTTTCAAGCTAAGCCATCATGGTTTTCCTCTGGGAAGGGGGAGGTGGGCTCATACGGGACGAGGCGGTTGGGGGCCCAGTGGGGAGTGGAGTGGTGGCGGAGGATGCTCGGGAAGGGTCGGGTGTGTCTCTTGGGGTGCTGTGTGCATTTAATTAGGAAAGGAAGGTGGCACAGATGTGGTGGGTTATGTATTCAATGTGAGGTGGACCCCCCCCGCCCATGTGTCCTTCTGAGATTCTGGCTCCACTGGTGACTCCCCTGTTTGGAAACCCCTAAGCCGGTGATGAAGATTTGCATGAAAGCCATGGATAGATATTCTGTGTTCTAAATCAAAAATCAAAAGATCAAAAGTCACTTGCACGACTATTGCTTTCCATGCAGAACCAGATACACACTGTAGAACATGTTACTACAATGCAGGCTATTATGCAGTATCTGCATTAGTTCCATGGAGCTGAGAGTACGTTAATAGGTTTCAATCAGACATCAGTTAACATTTTGGTAATATTCACATAGTTTGTATTAGCCAAAGTGCAGTTGGCCGTTTTCAAGTTTTCCTCTCTAAAGTCCTCGTTACTGTTGTTTACCCCCTCCTGGATCTCCATGTAATCAGACTTACTAATGGTAGAGGCACTTCTACTTTTCTTCAGGTCAGGGGAGGATGGGATCTTTGGGCAGCTCGTCACTTGCAGGTACTGGGCCTGCTCCTCCCCCTCCGTCTCCCGGTGGTAGAAGTAGTTGAAGTTGGACACTATGACGGGGACCGGTAAGGCAATGGTTAACACACCTGCAATTGCACACAGGGAACCCACGATCTTTCCCCCAATGGTAGTTGGAACCATGTCTCCATAGCCTACAGTTGTCATGGAGACGACTGCCCACCAGAAGGCATCCGGGATGCTGGGGAACTGGGACTCTCGCTCATCGGCCTCTGCGAAATAGACAGCACTAGAGAAAAGGATGACCCCAATGAAGAGAAAGAATATTAGGAGGCCCAATTCTCTCATGCTGGCTTTGAGGGTCTGACCTAGAATCTGGAGACCTTTGGAGTGTCTAGACAACTTGAAAATCCTAAAGACTCTTACCAACCGGATGACACGGAGGATGGCCAGTGACATGGCCTGCTGGCCCTGCTGGGCATCCTCTGGCTTCTCAGCCAGCTCCGTCCCCAGGGTGATGAAGTAGGGAATGATGGCCACAATGTCAATGATGTTCATGATGTTAGTGAAGAAGCCGGCTTTGCTGGGACAGGCAAAGAACCTCACTAAGAATTCAAACGAGAACCAGATGATGCAGAGGGTTTCTACGATGAAGAAGGGGTCGGTGAAGGAAGTTGACTGCTGGTACCCGATTGTGCTGTTGGAGTAGGTGTGGAAGGTCACCCCGCCACCGTGCATGTCCTCGTTCTCATCCCGGAATATGGGCAGGGTTTCCAGGCAGAAGCTCACGATCGAGATCAGGATCACCATGACAGATACGATAGCTATAATCCTGGCAGGCCCAGAGCTCTCTGGGTATTCAAAGAGAAGCCACACTTGCCTCTGAAACTCATTTTCGGGCAGAGGACGCTCTTCCTCCTTGATGTAGCCTTCATCTTCCCGAAACATCTCCATCGCTTCTTCTCCCAACTCGTAAAACCGAATTTCTTCGGAGAAAATGTCTAAGGGCACGTTCACAGGCCGTCTCAGCCGGCCCCCGGACTGGTAGTAGTACAAAATGGCATCAAAGCTGGGGCGGTTCCGATCGAAAAAGTACTCGTTTCGGAGGGGGTCAAAGTACCTCATCCGCTTCTTGGGGTCCCCTAAGAGGGTCTCCGGAAACTGGGCTAAGGTCTTGAGCTGGGTCTCAAAACGCAGCCCCGAGATGTTGATGACCACCCTCTCACAGCACTCATGGTCTGCCTCGGGGTCGTAGGTGTCCTGCGGGTGCCCGGGGAGGGCGGCAGCCTCGTCCGCTGGCTCTCCAGTGGCCACTGTCATAATGGGGACTGAGAGAAGGATCTCACGCTATGCCTTCCAGCTGCCTGGTGGCAGGGAGCTCAGGGTGCTGCTTACGGCCCCAGGAAACACAGGAGCATTGGCCTGGGTTCCTGCAGGAGAGCCCTGATGGCTCTCTGAGGGCCAGAGAGATAGCCCGGCTTGGCTGAAAGACAGAGGCAGTTAAGGAGGTGAGACCACTCAGCATTGGCAGCCTGACCTGCCTTGCTGCTCCTTGACTCCTCTCTCTCAGCCAAGAGCTCGGAAACATGACCGCCATGGGCATCCCCATCACCACCACTGCCACCACCATCATCAAAAAGCAAAGCTTACGTTCACCTTGTAACCTGGCTGGGGATCAGAGGCAAGCGGGTGGCGGTCTCTCGAGAAAGCTCTGGATTGCCCTGTGCTGGGGGAAGGTGGCTGGTACAGGGCCCCCCCTCTGCACTGCACAGGAGTGCAAGTGTCATAGAGCAGAGCCCCATACTAGAGGCTGAAAGGGAGCCCTCTCCCAGGCACTGAACTAATGTCTTGCAGATACCTGCACCCTGGGAGGAATTCACAGTGGTGGATCTTGGGCTTGGGTCTCCCTCACGGCCCCCTCTCCAGTTACTCTACACACGGCTGTTATTAAATAAGAGACTGATTTACCTGGCAAGGCAGGAACCTGAAGCTCTCTTCCTCGAAGGGCTGATCAGATACTGTGGGAATCCTAGATACACAAATAGGCAGCCCGACTGCCCATCACGTCTTCTCACTTGAGCGAGAAATAATGGTGAGTCATTCTGGGCAGGAGGGCAGGCTCCAGGTCCTGGAGGTGAGCTCCAGAACTGGGCTGGCCTGGAAGGGCAGTGGAGCGCCTGGCCAGGGGCACAAGGGCCTCGAGGACCGCCACACTTGGGTCTGGAGTAAGATGGAAGGAAGGAGGCAAGATGTGAAGCTCAGCAAAAGCTGGAGTCCTCCTGGCTGTCCTCAAGAGGTGTGACGTTGCCTGGAAAAAACAGCAGCAAGGTGGAACCAGGGCTTTCGGGTGGCCGGTGCCAAGATTTAGGAGGGCTCGCCAGGCTTCCCTTCCATGCCCACCTTCCGTGCTGGTGTCGTACCTGAGACCTGGCCCTCAGCCTCCCAGCCTCCTCTGGGCAGGCTTCCATTAGCTGGAAGCATTTTCTCCCAGGGAACAAGCCTTCAGGCTTGGCTGGGCCTGCCTCCTCGGGGGCCTCCCTGGGCCCAGTCCCATCGTCCTTGGTCCTCACCAGCCGTCAGGAGGGAATCTGGGCCAAGCCCTCCCACCCCCAGGTCAGGCTGGGGCATCTCCCCAGCCCAGCCGACCGACCGCGGGCTCTAACCCCGCAGGGCCCAGGGGGAGGAAGAACGCCCCCCCCCCCATCCCTGGCCCGGCCGGGGCCCCAGGTCCCCACGCACAGGCCATCCCAGCCCATCTAGGGAGGCTCCTCACACAGGAAGGTCGACTCCAGCGAGGCTGGCCGGCCTGGTCCCAGGACTTGCTGTCCCTAGGGGGTCGCCGGGCTGTAGGCTTCCCTCCGAGCAGGGTGGCATTTGATCTGGGGCCACCGATCCTGCCCCGGCACAGCCTCGCGTCCCCGCGGCAGGAGCGCAGAGCCGGGGCTCGGGGAGCTTGGCAGCCACGGCCGGGGACCCCGGGATCCCGAGGAGCCCGAGGAGCCCGAGGAGCCCGGCAGCAGCCGCGTCCGGTCTGGCCCCCTGCCGGCCGAGCGCGCCCCGGGGCGGGGAGGGTCCGGGCCGGGGCCCCGCGCCGCCCTCACAGCGAGGGGTGACCCTGGCCGCCAGGGTCCGCGTGGGGGGCGCTGCCCGACCTCCGCGTCGTCCTCCGCGGCGCGGCCAGGGAGCGGGACGGCCCTGCCCCCGCCGCGGAGCCCCTGGATCCGCAGCCGCGGCCGGGAAGGCAGGCCGGCGCCCCCCGCGATTCGGGTCCCAGCCGCCGGCACCGCCGAGCACACCCGGCTCTGCCGTCACCCCGCAGCTCCGCCCGCGCCGTGCGCAGCCCCGGGCCCGAGCCCGAGCCCAGCCGGCGCCCCCCCCAGCAGCCGGTGCCCCCCCGGCCCCCGCCCCCCCAGCCGGTGCCTGCCCCCCCGCCGGCGCCCCCCCGCCCCCCGCCGGCGCCCCCCCAGCGGGTGCCCCCCCAGCCGGCGCCCCCCCCCGCCCCGACTCAGCCGAGCCCGCCGCGCTGCAGGCTGCGCCGCCCGGTCCCGCAGCCCCCGCGCGCAGCCCCGCGCCCCGACTCGGCTTTACCCTTCCCGCCGGGCACCCGGGGCCTCCATGCTCCTGGGCGACGGCGAGCGCCGGCCGAGCGGCGGTGGCGGGCGGGTGCGGGCGGCCAGCCGGAGCCGGCTCTGCAGTCCCGCGGGCGGCGCGTACCGAGCGCCCCGCCGCCGCCCGCAGCCGCACCGCCCCCCGCGCCCCGCAGCGCCGCACCTGGCCCGGCAGCGAACTCCAATTAAAGGGCCGGCGGGGCCCAGAGCCGAGCAGGTGGCCGAGCCCAGCTCGCCGCAGACGCCTGGGGCCACCGCTGGGGGGGTTATGGGGGGCGCCGGCTGGGGGGGAGCAGGGGGGACGCCGGCTGGGGGGGGCATGGGGGGCGCCGGCTGGGGGGGAGCAGGGGGGCGCCGGCTGCGGGGTTTATGGGGGGCGCCGGCTGGGGGGAGAGGGCGCCGGCTGGGGGGGTTATGGGGGGCGCCGGCTGGGGGGATTATGGGGGGCGCCGGCTGGGGGGGAGCAGGGGGGCGCCGGCTGCGAGGGTTATGGGGGCGCCGGCTGGGGGGAGAGGGCGCCAGCTGGGGGTGTTATGGGGGGCGCCGGCTGGGGGGGCCAGGGCCACGAGCTGAGGGCGGGCGCAGGGTGTTGGCGTGCAGGACGCAGTGGCTGAAACCTGCTGCTGGGGGTCCTGCCAAGGAGCAGAGCTGCAGAGCCGGTGGGGGGGGGGTCGGCCTCCCTCCCTCCCTCCCCCAGGCTGCAGGGAAGGCTGTATGCCCCCCCCCCCCCCTCCC
This sequence comes from Canis aureus, assembly GCF_053574225.1. Taxonomy (NCBI): domain Eukaryota; kingdom Metazoa; phylum Chordata; class Mammalia; order Carnivora; family Canidae; genus Canis; species Canis aureus. The sequence goes on from NC_135618.1 coordinate 36,233,075, forward strand.
GCAAACGGTCTCTCTGCGGACTTTCACAGAGCCAGCTGGCCCACGGGCCTGACACTGGGGGCACAGCCCCTGGGACCAGGGTGGCCAGAGCAGGATGCCCTCTGCTTTTGGAATAAACTGTATGGGAAGCCCAGCCTGTCCTCTGCTCAGATGGTGGATCCCAGAGGGCCCAGGGTGCTCTTGGGAGCCACAGGACAGCTCATGGCCCTGGGAGTTCTGGTCTCTGAATCTGTGTCAGAATCACAGTTCCAACCAGGGATTCCTTGAGCCTCCCCCCAGAGGGGCTCCAGCCCCAGGGAGGCTCCCGCTGGGTCCTCCTTGCTGAGACCTTCCTCCCCAGGCCTGCGGCTCGCGATGGAAGTTCTGAGAGCCTGCCAGGTCCAGCTCTGTGGAATTGCTGCCTGCCACTAGGGTAGTCGGCTAGGTTTGGTGGAGAGCTGCAGGGGGTGGGCCCGGAGGGCAGGGGCCTTAGTGAGCCCTGGACTACTATAAAACAGGACTGGTTTGGTCTAGAAGTTAGACCCTCAGTGACCCAGCCTGAGCGTGGCCTGGGGTGTTTTGGAGTCAGCCAGGCTGGGACTTAAATCCCTGCCAGGTACTAGCTGAATTAATTCAAGTTTCTGGACTTGTGTCCTCATCTGCAAAATGGGGACACTTCACGGGCTGCTGGAAGGGTTAAGTGGCTTCTGGGAAGAGTGTAGGTGCCCCAGACACTCCGCAAATGATGAGTTCTCCACTCTGCTTCCCTGTGAAAGTCCCCGTGACTCCCAGCCTGTAGCTTAGCTTGTGACTGCTGCTCTAAGAGCCCAGTCCCTGGGCTTGGCTGGCCTGTTCCCTCTGCTTCCCAGGGTACCACGCTCCTCACTTGCCCTGAGCTTTCAGGCATTCCTCCCGCCTTCAGCAGACTGTCCTCCAGTCCATGCTCGATGACACCCCTTCTACAAGCCTCACCTGCTCAGCACTGCAAGGCTCCGTGTCTCCTTCTGTCCACTCGGGTGCTTGTGGCGATTGAAGTACGATGGACATCCATTTGATCACACCTCTACACTTTCCTGGCCTTCCTCCTTTGTCAAAATGCAAGCCGTGGACAGAGAAAAGCACTCGAGGGAGCATGAATAATGGTGCTAATTGGTAACGTGTGCCTACCACGTGGCAGACACCGGGCCCAGCACCTCCAGCGCAGCGGAGCCTTGATCCAGCCCCCTGAGCTCGTTTCTACATCAGTACCGTTTCAGGGGAGAGGAGACTGAGGCAGAGACAGGTGAAGCAACCTGCCCAAGGTCACTAAGTGGTGGCTCAGAGACGTGAATCAGGGGTCTGTGACTCCAGGGCAGACACCCTCAGCCCCCACAACACCCTGCTCGGGTACAGCGAGCAGCCTCCGACCCCCCCACCTCTGTCCTGTCTGATTGGCCTCAGGGGGTATGTCCTCCTACCTCCCCCCTTTCAGCCTGCCATAAGTGTGAACAACAGAAGAGAAATTAAGGAAAGAAGGAGAGAAAGAAAAAAACCCCTGACATCAGTTGTACAAGGGCACAGGGCGTGCCTCGTCCCCGAGTGGTCGGTCTTGGTTGGGTGGGCTGTGCTGTCTGAGAACAAGAACACGGGCCCAATTCCCACCTCTGACACTTCCTAGCTGTGTAAACTTGAGCAAATTGTCTAAACTCTTTGAGCCTCCATTTCTCGTTTGTTGTGTAGGATGGTGGAACTACTCACAGGGTGGTCTGGTTTAAGCCAGTTACGATGGACAGCTGGCCTCACCTCGCTGTTTAATCACTGTTTAATCACTGTTTCCAGCCCGAAAGAGGTCACCATTTCCTACTTCTGGCCACTGAAGAACAGTTGGAGTGCCCCCTTGATCCCTCCCTGGGGTCGATCAAACCCGGGAGGACCACTCCTTTATCCTTCAGTTGGCTTTCCTGCTTGGGGGCCATGCCTTGCCTTCAGTAGAGTGACCCGCCAGGGACCTGAAGTTGTGGGTTCCTGTACTCTGTGACTACGGTCACTGAAAGGAAGAGTTTATGACAGGGCACATCCATGCCTCACCCCGGCCCTCAGCGGCAACACCCTCCTCCCGAGGCTCTTCAGCTACAAGAGGGATGTTCTCTTAGTACTTCCCATTGCAATTTATGAGCACTGAAGACTACATGAGCTCCCTTCTCAGGTGTCACTCCCAGAGGAGAGGCTCTCCCTCCTTGCAGGACTGTCACCTCTACTGATGCTTGGTTGCCCGCCCACCGTGGTGGCGCAGCTCCCTCTAACCCACAGGCAGCAGGTCAGGGAAGCATGGAATGTGGGCCAAAGCACCCGGCTGACAGCTGTCCATAGGTCATTTGACTGCACCCTTTGGCACCACCTGGAGGGAGAGATGCCATGATCTCTGTTTTACAGATGAAGATACTCAAAGAGGACAAGCTGCTTCCAGGGTAATTTAGCTGGTAAGTGGTGAGGCCGTGATGGAACTCAAGAGGTCTGACTCCACAAATCACTGTTCCATTTGGCTGCCCACTTCGACCGGTAGCTGGGTGCCAGCCCTCTGGGCTTGCTTCTTGGTCTTGGGAGCATGGATTCTGGCCAGCAGAGCTTCCAACCTGACAGGAGGTCTGTTTTAGAAGCTGTTTTAGAAGTTGGAGTCAAGGCAGTGGCCCAAGAGATCTCCACGCTATGGCCTTGCCTGGTGCAGCTCTACTCATGCTTATCCCTCACTCTGGAGCTTTAGTCTTAGCATGCAGAGCTGTGTGACCCAAAGTCACTCCCTTGTCCTTTCTGTGCCTCGGTCTACTTGTAAGATAGGAAGGATAGCATTTGTCCCTGGCTCCCCTTGCTTCGTAGGGTTTAAAGAGAGAGTGGAAGGAAGGAGGGGAGGCATGAAGGATGGAGGCTAACATTCAGTGTTAGTGGGTATCAAGGTCTCATCTGTTAGCTTCAAAGAAGAGAATTTATGTGAGTGCACTTGGAGAAGCGGGAAGCCTGGTCAGTGTGGAAGCGTACACTGGGCTTGTGAGCGCTGTTGCTGCTGTCATGATTGTGCTCTGCCAGTGTGCACCATGTGTGAGGTCTGAGGACTTGCCCTGGAAGTGGAATGAGCCACCTACTTACCTGAGGGCTGCCTCCCGCAGGAAACCTTCTTTTTTTTTTTTTTTTTTCCGCAGGAAACCTTCTGAGATTAACCCCCGCTGCCTGCAAGGTCTCCTCTGTGGAGGTCTGGGCCTCAGCTCCTGTACCGCTAATCTTGGCCTTTACAAACACAAGAGGATATTAAGGAGTGGTAGAAGGGGTAGACCTTCCCTCTGCTTTTGGAGCCACTGTCCTGGGTCAGGCACTATGCTGGTGGCCTCACCCTCTCGCCCCGGCTGTTAACACCCAGAGGCAGAAGAGCACAATGCTTAAAGTACAACCTCTGGTGCTGGCGGGTCTAGGGCCCAACCCCAGGCCTGGGGTTTAGCTCTGTGCTTTAGCTCTGTGACTCAGTTCCTCACCCGAAAAATTTAATTGTGTGGCTGGGATGTAAAGCATCTGGAACAGTGTGTAGTCCATAGCGCACGCTAAGTGTTGCTTTCAGCAGATCATCCTCTGCATTGCCTGATATGGGTAGGTGGCCCGGATATTGGCGGGTGGGGCTGGGGCTGCATCTCTGAGTGTCCCAGCCTCCCACCTGTAAGAGGGACAATTCATATTCTGCAGCTGGCTCCCCAGATGGCTCCCGTCTGTATGGAGCCTGGTGGCTCAGGGGCAATCAGCTCAATCACGTGAGCCAGGTCAAGGTCCTGAGCAAAGGTTTCTTGCACCTGTGCTCCAGGCAGCCGAGCCGGCTCCCGGCCCTGCTCCAGGCTGGCTCCCTGGGTGCTCTGTCTTCAGCCCAGGCCTGTCTCTAGAGCTGCTGACTCATCAGCCTCACTTCCCAGGACGGCATCTCCCTCACAGTCCCCTGGCTGGGAAAAAGATCACCTTTTCCCTGTTGCCCAAACCAGAAACCTGGGAACGCTCTCAGCACTCTTTGCTTACCCAACCCAGATATCCCCTGCACTCAGTCCATCACTTGGCCTTGGCAACTGTTCACTTCTCTCTGATTCCATCTCCCTTTCCTGCTACCCTGGTTTCAGCCACCAGCGGGCGGGATCTGAGCCACTTTGTTCAGACCAGCTCCCCCCCATCCTTTCTCCCCACAGTTGCCATAGTAATCTTCCTAAAGTGCGAATCCAATCATGTCGCTTACTCTTAACTCCTCTTTGGCTCCCTATTGCTGTGACCCAGGCTACATGTTCTAAAAGACAAGCGGGGCCCTTCATGGTCTGGTGTGTGCCCCCCCAACCCCTTCATTGTGATGCTCTACTGGCATCAAACTAAACTGCTGTGATGGCTCTACCTGGCTTCAAACAGACATATTAAATAAAGTCCTAAAGTCAGACAGACCTGGGGTTGAGTCCTGGCTCTGGTGCTTGCCACTCATGTGATCTTGGAGTATTATTCCTTTCTGAGTTTTAATCTGTAAAATGGGGCTAATGCCTAATGCTTGGTCTGAGGACCAAATGAGGTAATGTGCACAGTGTTTATCTCAGAGCCTCACCTACAGGATGGGCTCAAGAAATATGAACTTCCAGATGGTTGTAGGTCTTCCTGCTTTGGGTAGCATCCCCACAGCCCCATTACCCCAATGACTCCCTTCCTTCCTTCCTTCCTTCCTTCCTTCCTTCCTTCCTTCCTTCCTCCCTTCCTCCCTTCCTTCCCTTCCTTTCCTTCCTTTCCTTCCTTTCCTTCCTTCCCTTCCTTCCCTTCCTTCCCTTCCTTTCTTTCTTTTTAAAGATTTATTTGAGAGAGAGAGAGAGAGAGAGAGAGAGAGAGAGAGAAAAAATGGGGTGGGGAGGGGCAGAAGCAGAGAGAGAGAGAGAACCCTCAACTAGACTCCCCGCTGGGTGCAGAGCTCATCACAGGCCCATCACATTGAGGTCTGGGGGCTGGCTCTGTCCATATCTGTCTTCCACTGGGCAGGGAGCGTCCTGAGGGCAGGTGCGTGTGTCTTGTGCCTGCATCTGTGTATCTGGTCTAGGCCCAGAGCAATCGCCCCAGCGGTGTTTGTGAACAGCAGACATTGGCAGGTGCGCAGACTCTGGCACCCACGGCTTAACAATCCCCTCTGCCTTTTAGCCCCCAGACCTAGCATCTCTGGAAGGCCCCTGCTTCTGAAGAGCCCTCAGTCACCACAGGGCCAGCCAGGAGCTTTCTTGACTCTTGCCTAATCTCCTAAGAGGGGTCCAGAAGGAGGGCTGGCTTTCAGCAACCCCCACCAGCGGGGGACACGCCTGGGCAGCCCCTGTGTCAGAGGGGGCAGCATGGTTCCCCAGGGGGTGGCTCCCTGTTATCTCACAGAGAGGGTAGGTAACTTGCTCTAAGTCACACAGCCGGTCCAGGTAAGAGCCAGGGTTTGAACTCAGGCTCCGGGATCCATGCTGTTAGCCATTCTGCTGTGTTCCTGCGCAGCTGGAGTATCCCGGCATCCTATGGGCTGGACTGGATCTTGTCCACCTGTCGCTCTATGCTTTAAGCTCTGCAAGGATTCCTAAGGCCCCTTGACGCAGACTTCACCTTCTGGCTGCTATATGCCTTCAGGGACCAGTGCTTGTTGCCTCCCTTTGTGTGTCATTTGGACTTTTCCATTGCCTTGTGCCAACCTGGAATCTTCCTCCCTGAAGCCTCTACTCAGGGGTCTTCATTCCACCTGCAGCCATAAAGCATAATGCTCCCCCGCCCCTCCCTGCCCCCAGCACACATCAGCATTCACACAGTTGAAGAGAACAGCCAGGAGTTCTGCAGCTTCTCTTCTTTGAAGCCATCAACCCCAGCCCTCCATTCCCCTTAATACCCCATGGCCTGGGGCTTTGCGTCTCTGCAAATCTGGGCCGTTCTCTTAGGGTACTGCTGGGGTAATTGCTCTTGGGGCCTTACTGTTCTCTGAAAATTGCTCTGACTTTCAAGTGAGCCTCGCACTGAGGTCCCCAGGGAAGAGCCCTTTGACCCAAGTGTGGCCCAATCAGCCCAGAGGCGGGGGTTGCTAATGCAGCCTAGCACACAGTGACTGCTTAGTGTTCGTGTCCTGTGGCTGGCTCGTCTGGGCCTGATTGTACTCTGACCCCTGTGTCCTCCTTTTCACCTCTGTACTGCCTTAGTCCATGGACCAAGGGAATGTAGCAGACTACCGAGAAGCAACTAGATATGGAAAGCTACCAGCCTGGCAGTTACAGCACCAGATTTGCCACTACTGGGATGACCTTGGATTTTTGACCTTGAGTAAGTGTTTTCCCTTCTTTGGGCCTCAGCTTCCTCATCTGTAAAATGAAAAAGCTGGACATGATATACATGACCCTATCCTTGTTCTAGGACTCGTTCTTTGACCTCATCCCAGCTAAGGAATGGGAGCCCCATGCAAACAGATGGATGTATCTCATTAACTAGTATCGTAAGTGCTCCTGTTGTAACTATTGTGGTGAGAGGACATTAAGGCTCAGAGAGGCATGTGACCTGCTCAAGGTCACAAGGCTCCCTTTAGATAGTGACGGGGCTGGGATTCATGCACAAATCCCCTCTGACTCCCAAGTCAGCAGCCCCCATCACATCTCACTGCCTGTTTAAAAAGGGAGGAAGGAATTTTGGAGATACTTTGAAACAATCCTGAAAAAATTCAAAGCAGTGCAAACCTGATGCTCAACGCATCTTAATGATGTTCTCTGAAACCAAGAAGGGTCATTACAAGGGGAACTCAGGGCTTCTTCAGCTCTGAGCCCCAATGGAGAGAAAACGGGCCAACCCTGCAGCTCGGGCAGACGGGGGGATAAGGCTAGGCCCTGTGGGTTGTTTGACAGATTAAGGGACCTCAGGAGACCTTAAAGAACAAGGCAGGGGCCTGAGTGCTGTACACCCCTTAGGAAATAGCCTTCCCCAGGATGCTAACTAAGGAGGTCGAGTCAGGGGAGTGAAGGATGAATAGGAGAGTATCAGGTGGCACATGTGTTTGTTGGATGGAACGAGCTCTGGTCTGGAGAGGCAGGGGGGCCTTGTCCAGGGAGCTCACAGCTGAGCTCTGGATGACTCAGCCTCTCTGACCCGGCTTTGAATTAGGGGAAATGAAAGACCGAGAAAGGAGGTGACAGGGCCATCTTGACAACTGGTGTTGCAGAGCCAGGAAAGTGAAGGGAGGGGGACAAAGGCCTAGGGAGGCGAGAGATGGCTAGAGAGAGGGCCAGGGAGCTAAAACTGCTGTTTCTCCGGGTCCCTGCGGGAGCCCAGCCCCAGCCAGGCCTGCGGGGCCTCTGAAATGCCGGGATCATCCGACAGTGCCACCCAGTGGCCACATGGGAGGGGTGCAGAGCGTTGCCCGGAAAAGCCAAAATTAGGTGGTTAAAAGGAAAAATACCAGAGCTATGTGGAAAAAGAGAAAGCTCTATGTTTTTTTTGCTGCCTTGAAGATGTGGTGCAGGGCTCCCCGCAGGCCTGTGGGTCTAGGCAGAGCTGTTCTGTAATGGTCCACATGCCTCAAAAGACTTCCTCTCTTCTCTCAACTCTGGCACTTAGAAGCTTCTGGGTTAAGCCAGTGCTCCCCTAACCCAGAGATCCCCAGGCTGCCTGGGGCATGGATCTGAAGAGACGGGGGAGTATGCAACCCCGCCTCCAGGGTCCCCTTTCTCCAGGGATGAGGGGATGAGAATGCAGTTGTCCGGGGGCCCTCCCCTTGGGTTGATCTGGTCATGGTTGTAGTGAGGTTTGCACAGTGGGGTCCCTGTGGCGGCAGTAGAGGGGGCTGGAGGTCACTTCACAATGGACTGCATACCATCCCTCTTCTAGCTACACCCTCTCTGAGGCCCTGAGCTTTGAGGAAAGAAGCAAAGCTCTTCCTTTAAGAAAGGTGGGACCTCAGAGTTAGATCACAAAGAAGGTGGCATAGGTCTTAAGAAGAATACAAGAGAACCTGGCAGTGAGGGTCTAATTGAAACTCTTCTGCCCAGGAACACGTGATAAGGATAATATTTAACAGAGGTGGGTCTTATTTTCATTTCCCATTCTACAAACACAGAAACCAAAGCTTAGTGAGGTTGAGCAGTTAGCTGGTCGCCACATAACCTGTAAGCAGGTGCAAGAGGCAGGAGATGGACTGTGGCCTTTCCCCAGCGCCGCGGGGGTGCTCAGGGCTTGGCCCATAGGAGGCACTCAGCAATATCAGTTGAAGTAGGTCCTTCCCCAGAGCTCGAGAGGGAAGCAAGTTGTCAGCAACCGACACTGGCTCGGGGCACAATGAACTGGCTTCAGTTGGGGGATCAAGTAAGAAAGTGTATACGACAAGGAGAGCCTTCATAAAAGACTGGGTGCGGGGGCGGGGAAGGGGGGCTTAAGAGGAATGTCCGAAGGCCTTGAAAGGGGTGTTGAGGCAAGGGTTGGGGCTTTCTGCTTGGGGAACTCTGTACGCCTCACCCTTGCACTGGCTCGGGAGCAGCCCACGGCCCACGCCCACAGGGAGCTCAGCGTGCTCTATTTCTCCCCGCAGCACCTGTCTCTCCCTGTCAAGGTGTTATTTACCCATTTGCAGATTGTCTCACTTCCTGCTGCCAGAGGCGAAATTCTATGAGGGGGGATTTTGAGGACTTTGCTCTTCCCTGTATCCCCATTGCCTGGGATGCCAACGGTAGTCAAGACATACTTGTAAAATAAATGCCTAACTGGCTGGATGAGTGGGTTCCAAGATAGGGGGACATGAGGGCCGGAGCTCAGAAGTGTGGCCCATCCCAGGAACGCCTAGGTCCTCCCGCAGGACAGGACAGCAGCGCGCAGCGGGAGGCAGGCGAGGAGGGAGAGGGGTTCCAGAGCCCGGGAAGGCCACCGAGGCCTGCTGCGGACTGCGATTTATTTTGTCCTATAGATGAGGGTGGCCCTGGGAGGGCTTTGCGCAGGAGAGTGGCAGGATCCAGCTAGATTTTAGAAAGATAACCGTAGGAATGTAATATAATTTGTAATGAAATCTGTCCTGAAGCCCTAGCGTGAGGGCTGGTCCGAGAGCAGAGGCAGGAAGCCAGCCAGGAGGAGGCTGCTGCCTCTGGTGAGAGGCCCGGGCGCCTGGGCAGGGCATGAAGCGGCAGGACCACGGGGAGCCCCTGCGGGGGAGTCCAGGGACCGGTGGTCAGTGAGTGGGAGCTGGGAGCAGGGGACAGAGGGCGCCCTAGGCAGCAAGGTTGGGGGGCCCACAGGAGGGCACTTCTGACAGAGGTGGGGCCCCCGGGGCCACGACGGCCTGTCCTGTCCTGTCCTGTCCGCGGCAAGCAGCACTGTTGGCCTGACGCTTGGGGGACAGCCCAGCGCTGGGAGACCGAGGTCCTCCGGGATGAGCTGAGTGTGTGGATGAAGTGAGAGGAGAAGAACACCCACGTTATGGAGAAGGGAAGAGCCAGGTGAAGGGGAGCCAGGGGAGTGGAGGCTGAAGGGGGCACTGAGTGCTGTGTCCCAGACTGGCCCTCTCCCTTGTTCCCACACAGATGCGTAGGGCATAGCAGGGCCTGCACCACTGGATCTGAGTTTGGGTCAATGTTGGTGGCACTTTGGGGACTCACTCTGCAGAGTGGTTGTGGGGGTGGAAGCCCAGAGGGGACTCGGGACTTGGCCCTGGAATGTAGGGTCCCACCTGCTGGGGTCCGTGGATCCACACTCCCCAAAGTAGGAGGGGCTCAGCCACAGGAAGAGAAACGTGCCAGTTTGGAATAAAAGTGTTTTCTCCTCTTCTAATTATTTTCTGGAGGGTCTGAAGAGCCCAGAACCCTAAGCTTTTCTCCAACTTTGCCATTCAGTTGAGGCACGGCCCTGGAAGATCAGCGATGCCCTCTTGCTCCTCTGGTTTGGAATAACTGCTCTGGGTGGACTTGCCTTCCCGGAAGTGGAAGCGGGATGGAGGATGCAAGGCCCTCCAATGGGAAAGAGGCCCAGGAGGGCAAGAAAGAGACAAAGAGAGAGGAGGAAAAGGATAGAAAGTCCTGCTCAGGTGTCCTTGACCTCGTTCCCTAGACTGCCAACAGGCAGCTCAAACTTGCATGTCCAAAACACAATTCTCCTTTCTGTTCCCTCATCCCCAAACCTGATCCTCCTCCACGTCATTATGTAGCACTATTGCTTATTCAGTTGTTCAGGCCCAAACCCTGGAGACAGCCTTGTCCTAAGCCATCAGCCAATCCCCTTGTCTCTACCTTCAAAATGTATTGTGACTCTGATGTCTCGGCTCCTCCAAGGATCGAGGCAGGTACCAAACACTCCCATCTCTCACCTGGGCTCCAAAGGGCCTCTCTGCTCTTACCCGCGCTTGCAGAGAAGCCAGAGTGAATTTTTAAAAAATGTAAATCAGGTTGTATCATGCCTTTGTTCAAAATCCAATGGTTGTTTACCGGCCTTAGAACTAAACCTACAGCTCTTCTGTGGCCTGGAAGTCTCTGCACCATCTGTGCCCTGGATACCTTTCTGACCTCATTTCCAACCACCTCCCGTGTTCACTTGGCTGGACCAGCTGCCTCCTTGCCTATCCCCAAACCTAGCAAGCATCTCCCTGCTGCAGGGCCTATACTTTGGTTGTCCCCACCCCCTGGAAGACTCTTATCCCAAGCATTCTTGAGACTTGTTTCCTTTATGAGGTCTCTGTTTACACATGATTTCCTAGGAGGTGCCTGACACATATTGAAGATATAAATGAATGAATGAATGAATGATAATACCTGTATTAGCCCTGTGCCTGGCACAGAGGAAGGACTTAATAACCAGCATGGAATAATAGCCTGGCCGAAGCTCTCTTGTCTTGACTATGAAATCTGCTCCTACCCCCTGGCAGTTGCCCTGGGCCTACACAGAGAAGGTGGAAATAAGCTCTGCAGAAAGGACCAGGTGCGTGTACTGTCCATGGCCACCAGAGAGAGCCACACGCAGCGGCAACTGCACACTGCGGCAGAGGCTGCGTCTGCAGCAGCCTGGGGACACTGGAGCCATGCTGCCCGCCCCTCCACCCCACCCCACCCCACCCCCCAGCACAGGAGGGATGGGACAGAGACATTCTGAACCAGCACCTGGCTTCCCGCATACCCACTAACCAAGGCCTTTCTTCTTGAAAAGAGGCAGGTGAGATTTTGAAGGTTAAAAATGTTTTGTTTTCCCCCCACCTATTTGTCAAACTGCAAACCTCAGCACTTCCAGTGGCCTGACGTCCTATTACTGACAGCAGTCCCCCTCACTCCCCATTCTGCACATTCTTGTCCAGACACTACCCATTCTAGTGTAGTTAAGTAACACAAACGCCTCTGCCTGACAAACTCATTTAAGCAAACCCCCCCCCCCACCCCCAGCAGCATTCCCAGGCTGACTTGGTCTAGTCTCCCAGGAGGCCACTGTTCTGTGCACATGCCTCCCACAGCAAGTACTGCTCTGAACTGTAACTGTGTGAGTTTCCCGAGAGATAAAGAGAGAGGGAGAGGGAGAGAGAAAGATGAATTGGTGAGTGCCTAGGGTGTCAGACTTCTTGGCCTCCAGACTCACACTCTGTCCTCACGCTTACGGTCTCTCAGCAGGCCTCAGACACCTCCAGCCTGCTGGGGATGCACTGCTCGCCACTCCCAGCCCCGTCCCAGTCTCTCAAGTGTGGTTTGGCTCACTGGGATTGGTGGACTGTCTTCCTGATGGCAAGCAAACTGTCTCTCCTGGGCCCAGCTGCCCACGGTGTCGCCTGTCTGTCCCACAGCCCCTTCTTAGGGGCCGAATATTGTGTCACTGAGAATGGGGCCTTCACTTAGCAGAGGGCTGGAGAGCAGGAGTGGGCAGGCTGGACAGGGCAGGGAGTGCGGTGGTCTAGCCAGACAGTGTCCCGAGATAAGGATGTGGTGGGAGTTGACTATGAGATCAGGGCCGAGCAGCACTGAAGTGGGCTTAGTCAGGCCTCCAGGTACTCCCATCCTCCACAGAGCTCTGCTTTTTGGTCATTCCCACTGAAAACTCCTTTTAAAATATCCTCCCCACCCACCCCCAGGAACCCCATGTGTCGGATCATTTTGCCTGAAAAACAAACTGCTTTTATTATGTAACGATGAGTGTATCTATCTGCTGTCAGCAATGTGAACATTTATAACAGCCAACAAAGTTTCTGGCCAGCATGATAGGCTGCAGACTGCCTCACTCAGGTGTGAGAATTCAGCCCAAAGTAAAGCCACTTGATGTTCCGTTTTGCCTGGGCAGCCTTGTTACAAGTAAAGGTGTGACTTTTCCTCAGGCTTTTTGAAATTCTAAAATAACTAGAGTGCTGCAGTATTATCCCCGTGGACACCAAGTGCCTGCAGATCCCTGAGTTTAGACCCTGGCTTTGGCATCTGACCTGTTTGGCCCTTCGAAGTCCTGCCCCCTAGAATGCTGTTCTTTGGTGGATGAATAAGGATACATTAATTTTTTTTCGAGTTTCCATAAAACAATGGATTAGTGGGTTAGTTTTGACTCTAGCCCTCCCAGGTAACATAATGCTTTATCTCAGTAACATACGAGTGTCTCTGAAGCATAAAATTATAACTGCATTAAAAACAACAACTGGTAAGATTTCCAGCTACAGCAGAATGAAGAGGTTGACAAATCCTCTCATCTAAAAATAATCTTCTGCTGGACAGAATTGTCAAAATCAATCATTTCAGGGCTCTGAAAATTGATCAAATATAAAATAACACATTGAAAAATGTTTATTCATAAAAAAAATTGTTGAACTCCTGGTCAGAATAATGGGAGCCCGTAGTGTCTTGCGGAGCTGCCTTCCTGCCTCCAAGCTTGGGGGAGGTGGTGCCAGCAGAGTGTGGCTGTCTATGAAAACCAACAGTGTCACTGCTGGAGGAGGCTCTCTTGATTTGGGGAGGAGGGCAAAAGTCAGCAGAACACTCAGTAAAAGAAGCAAATGTGGAATGAAACAAATGGGAAAGCCCACAGCCCTGTTTGCTTGAAGCTTCATGCTTGGGGTGGGCAGCAGACCAGTAGAGTACTCAGAAATGTAACAGGAAAATCTGGAAATAAGATAGTCACAGAGGGACTAAATAAACACTCCACACATCTCTGTCTGACTGGGAGGTTGTGCTTATGCACAGGCAAGTTCTGGGAGGATCCAGTGGAAAATAAAAGCTGACTTAAAAACCTGCCTGAGCTTTGAATTTGCTCCCCACCCCACACTCAGCTCCATAGGTAAGGGGTGGAAGCTTTACTGGCTCAGTGTGCCTGGGGACAGTCTCTGACCAATCATTGGCTGATCGTTAAGCTATGCAGACCAAGGTAGCCCTTCTAAAGACAGACAAACAAACAAAAAAAGGAATAAGGGGGAAAACCCCCCAAAACAAATGAATAGACCCATCAGTGAGGCACATTTCAGAGAGATAAATAACCACAGATTAAACCCAGGCAGGTTACTCAAGAGACAAAGCCAAACCAAGCCAGTAAAAATTCTCAGAGGAAAAAAATCAGAACCCAGAGTTACAAAAAATATTATCTAAAAATTTCCAGTTTTCAACCAATTACAAGACATTCAAAGAAATAGGAAAATGTGCCCCATACACGAGAAAAAACAGTTAAAAATGGTCCTCAGTGGGCCCAGATTTTGGATTTAGCAGGAAAAAAATTCAAAGTAGCTATTATAAATGCTTAAAGAATTAAGCATGTTTAAAGAATTAAAGGAAAATACTATGAAAATGGCTCAGCAAGTCGGGAATCTAAATAAATAAATAGAAGCTCTAAAAAAGGGCCATATGTTTCACTAAATAGGCTTAAAAGCATATTTGAGATGTCAGAAACATGGTTAACATAAATGAAGATCAATAGAAATCATCCACTGTAAGGAACAAAGAGGAAAAAAATGGAAGAAAAGTAAACAGAGACTATGATATCTTTGGGACAATAGCAAATGTGCCCCAAAAATGTGTACTGAGACTCTCAGAAGGAAAGGAAAGAGAGAAAAGAACAGAAAAAAAAAATGTGTGTTTGTTCAAAGAGTGGCTGAAAACCTCTCAAATTTGATAAGAAACATTAATCTACAGATTCAACAAGCTGAACAAACCCCAAACAAGTAAACACAAAGAGATCCACACCCAGACTCATGATAGTCAAACTTTTAACAGCTAAAATGACGAGAAAATCTTGAAAGCAGCAGGAAAAAAATGCCTTATCATGTACAAGGGAACAAGCATGTGGTCAAGAGCTGACTTGTCCCGAGAAATGATGGAGGCTCCAAAGCAGTGGATATTATTCAAGTACAGGGTGGTGGTTGGGGGTCAGGGGAGGAGAGTCAAACAGAAATCCTACATCCACTCAAACATCCTTCAAAAATGAAGACAAATATAACTAAAAATAAATATAACTAAAAATATTATTTTTATAAAAAATATTTTATTTGTTTATTCATGAGAGACACAGAGAGAGAGGCAGAGACACAGGCAGAAGCAGAAGAAGCAGGCTCCTTGCAGGGAGCCCGACGCGGGACTGGATCCCGGGACCCCGGGATCACACCCTAAGCCAAAAGCAGATGCTCAACTGCTGAGCCACCCAGACATCCCAAGAATATTATTTTAAATGAATAATACAGAAAAGATAAATTAAAAAAGAAAAGCCTAATGCATCCATATTTGTGAGATGCCATTTGTGAGAAGCAGTAGTGAGGGGAAGTTAATGGTATCATATGCCAAAATTAGAAACGATCTCAAAAGGGGGACAGATGAAGCCCAAAATAAGCAAAAGGAAGGGGAAAAAAAGTTGGGTGGAAATGAATAAAATAGAAAACAGTAAAGAGTAGTGAAAAGATATACCCCCTCTCTCATAATTAAAAGGAATTGCATATTAATACTACACTGAGACATCATTTTTTTTCACATCAATTTGGCAAGAGTTCAAGTTTGACTATACCCTTTGTTTTCTGGGCTCTGAAGAAATAGGGACCCTCATCAGTACGTTGTTGACAGGAGTGTTAGTTGGTTGGACCCCCCAAAGAGGGCAATTCAGCAATAGTTTTCAAAATGACAAAGGCACTTACCCTTTGAGCCAGCAATCCCATCTTAGGAATTTATCCCACAAGTGTACTGGCATATAGCATCAGAATGATGAAGAGTGACATGGTTATTCATGGTAGGATGACTCTCACAGTAAGATTGGACATAGCCAAAGTGCCCATCTCTAGGGGATTGGTGAAACGAAATGCGGTATGTTCATACACGGAATACTCTGCTACTGTGAAAAGAGATTGAGTACCTTTATGTTTGGATATAGGAAGAAAAAAAGCTCTGGATATATTATAAAGAAAAAAAAGCAAAGGGAAAATGTATATTTAGTACGCTAGTGTTTGAATACAAATGTCAGGAGGAAGAAATAAAAATATACATTTGTATTTGTTCACATTTGCACAAAGAAATACTGGAAAGATATAGAAGAAATTAAACTCGGTGGTTACCTCTAGGGGTCATAAAATGGGGTGGCCAGGGCAGAGGGAGAACGAGACTTATCTATGTGTATCTTTATTATTCTGATTTTTGATCTATATGAAACATTACCATTCAAAACAACAACAACAAAACCCTATTTTTAAAGGTCACCATTAGTGGATGTTAACACACACATATACACGACTGCTTTGAGGTGTCGTTGCCATAGTCCACAGGTTCAGGTACAAACTCCTAAGCCTGCACTCAAGAGTCTCAGTTCCCAGCTTTAATTCCACCTCAGACCTGCCCAGACCTCACAACTGGAGCCAAACTAGGTTGGTCCTGAGTCCCTGCAAACACCATGTGCTCTGGGGCCTGAATCTTGTTCTTTCCACCTGCCTGCATAGAGTACCATTCCCTTGCTCTCTATCAATAATGTCTAGGACCCTCTTCCTGCTTCCCTGGGAGGCTTTAATAATAAGAAGATGTGACCAGGATGATGATGATGGCCGTGGTTATAACCACTACTTACCAGGAACCTTCCGTGCTGGCACTGCAGTAGGTGTTCTTTTGCAGCTCTTTAAGTCTTCCCACCAATCGTGTGGAGGAATTGCTACATCACACACAGGAAACTCTAGCCAGAGATGGCTCTGCAAAGTGACCCAAACCTTAATGTCTGGGGTCACATAGGCCTGGGCTAAACCCCCAGCCCTGCTCCTTCCTGGCTCTGTGATTTTGGAAAGCTACATCATCTACAGAAGCTTTAATTTAATCATCAGTAAAATGGGCATAATAATAAATTCCTACTGCGAGAAGTTGTTAAGGATTAGATGAGACACCGGGAAGGAAACATTCCACATATTGCTTGGCACATAGTGTTTGGTTAACGTCCAGTCACAAGGTGTTTATAGTTCCAGACTCTAGCCATTACCCCATGTAAAAGTCTTCCTTTCTTGAAATATGAAGTCCTAACCACCCGAGCCTCCTGATATCACCACCAACACCATGCCAGCTAATGCCATGTTATCTCTACCCACCTCCATGTGTCCTTATCAGTCAGATTATAAGGGCTTAGGAGGAACCAGGACAGTTCTGCATTTCTCTATATGGACATTCTATGATTGAACCAGGCACAGAGATGCTCATTGAAAGTTTGATGATTAATTAAATATGAAGAAAGTAGGGAAGGGGAAAAAAGGTAGGAGAAAACTAAAATTAAACATGACATTAATGTTAGATGTCTCTAACATCTTCAGGGCTCATTTAACTATAGAAAACGCTGGTGTTTCAGATTTGGTTTCAGGAGGAAGTGAGAGAGGCAGGAACTCCTATGAGGTGGACAGGAAGTGAAATAGGAAGGACAGGAATGGGAAAAGAGGTATCGAAAGTAGTGCCATGCATTGAGGAAACATATTTAGAGGGGCTGCTCTTGGGCAATATTGAGTTTCCCCTTTTCTTAAATTCAATAAGATATTGATGATTGAAATGAGATTCAAAAGCCACCACTAGTTCCCAAGTGCCTTACCCAATGAAGCCTTATTGTTTCCAGATGATGGTGGTGGTTGGTGGGGCTGTTCACTCATCACAGGCTGCCTGTGTGCCCTAATGAGTGGGAGAAGGTAGTGTGCAGCTGGGATTGTTAATGGGCATGGATCATGCAGGGCCAGGAGGCAATCCCCTTCTCTGTCCTCCACCCTGGACATGTCCAGAATCTAGCAAAATGGTGAGGAGTGAAATGCTTTCCCTTTCTTCCATGTTCTACTTCGGAAATCCCACCCATCTGTTAAGGCTTGCTGCAAAAAGATGTCAGATATCTAGGGCTTCCAGCTGTCAGGGCTGACCTGGCCAGCCTCCACGTTCCGCAGCAATGGTTTCTACTCTGTGACGGGGCTCACCCCAAATTGTTTCGTCTGAGAGGAATGAGAGAGAAAGACTATTCACTCCAGTTTGTGAATGCCTTGGGGGGTATGGATCTATCTTCTACATCCTTGTACTGCATCAGGGACCTCATCCACTGCCTGGCTCCTGGTGTCTGACATAGAACAGATGCCCTGAACCCTTTTGTCGGTCAAGTTCTCTCTGTAGAGAGCTGGAAAAGAGCAGATGATGTAAAGGACTGGAGCCCAGATTCGATGCCCCACTGCAGTGTCCCTGTGGCACCCTAGATATCTCCCATTTTTTCAGCAATCATGTCCCCCAACCAGATCCTTGAGAACAGGGATGGACTGACTTGGGCTCAAAGCAGGCACAAAGTGAGTGCAGAATGATTGTTAATGGTGGACACAACTTCACACTGTTGCCCATTGACTTAGAGCCCAGCAGAGCCATTTCCTCTGGGAGTCATGGCCTTGCCCTTCAAACCCAGGAGCGAGTCCCTGGCTGCAGGACCTCACCTGCTGTCCTCAAACTCGCATCTGATTTTATTCATTTCCAAGACCAGCTCTGTGAGAATCTGCAAAAGTGGCTCCTGAACATGCACATTAGAATCTCCTGGGGGAGCTTTAAAAATTCCTGGTTTCCAAGCTGCATTTCAGATAGATTAAATCTGAATGTTTGGGATGGGTAAGAGCCTGGCATTGGTGATTTTTAAAAGATTCCCAGGTGATCCTAAGGGCTGCTAAGTTTTGAAACCACCTGTTTGGAACCACTTATTTGGGAGATATTCCAATAAACTGGCACTCACTTCCATGTCCCAGTGCCTAGCACAGCACGACATACAGTGGTGCTCAGTAAATATTTATCAAGTGAGTCAGCAGATTGCTCGTGGCTTCAGTTCTTTCTTCTATTAAAAAAAAATCACAATATACTCATCTCAGGGTTGTTATAAGGAATAATTTAGATACTAATATACATAAGTACCTGGTGATGGTAGGCATTCAACAATTGTTAATTCATTATTGTTATTAGGAGAGAACACCTACTCTGTGCCAGCCTCTGTGCCAAATAATGGCCAAAAAGAGACAACCGAAAGAGCAGAGAAATTGCACCTTTTGGAAGGGTAAGGACTTGAGGACCCCAGCGTCACCACTTTCACAGCTCAAAGAGCCTCGCAAACTCCAGCATCCACTCACAGCGTCCTCCCTGGCCACACACGCCCCTCAGTGAGTCCTGCAACCACTAAGACTGGTCTTCCACTCCGCTGCCACCAGATGGCAGCACAAAGCCCACTGACTGCTGGGCCTAAGGTAGGCCAGGGATGGGTCCAGGCCCCTTGCAGCGTCTCCGTCTGAAACACTGGAGAAGGAGGGTCTACCGCTTGCCTCTCTGGGTTGATGTGCTACTTGGGAGTTACAATCAGTGCTGTGATGTTGGCTTCTTCCTTTCAATTTTCAATCCCCTGATTCCAGCTTATTGTCCTGGGGTCACCTTATACCTGTACGGTCCTTGTTCAGGATCCTTCCTGGAGCACCTTCCTTTCACCTTCATTGCACCACGGACCCCCAAGTGGCTTTTTGTGAAGGCTCAGAATCCCCTGTTTGGCCCTTAAGGTGTGTCCTCATCAAAGTTTACCACCTTATGCCTGTCACTCCTCAACGTGGCTAGTTAGGCATCTCCCGTCCTGTCTTTGCTCACATTATTCCTCACCTCCTTGAGGACCCAGCCCAAAGCTCACCTCTAGGAAGTCTTCTGGTTTGACACCCAGTGAAGGCTCACTCTGTTAAGTGCCTCATCAGCACTCCCTTTCTCAGTAAGTGCTGTCTGGTTTCAGGTTTGGTGGTTGACCTGTTTGCATCATGCTTTACCAAAAATCTCCAGGTGTTTCCTGTCACCCCAGTAAAGGAGGGCAAGAATAGGTCTTTTCTCCTCAAAGGAAAACAAGTCCTTTTCCCCTGCTCTGGCCCATACTGTGCATTCATCAAGCCCTTAATCATCACGGATGAGCTGAAGAGAGAAAGAAGGAGGTCTGCAAATGGTGTGGGGGATGAGAACCGAGGTTACTCAGGGAAGAAGTTTTGGGGAAAGAGTGCAGATTCCCTGTGTACCGAAGCTCCTTGGTGAGCAGGACGGGAGGGCACCGTAGAAGCCAAAAGTCCCAGAGAAATTGGATTTTTATTTTAGGAAATCTAGTGCCTTCTGAGGCTAACTAAAAAAAAACACAGCCTCCCTGTCATTCACTAATTTATTCAGAACAATGCATTAAGCCCTGACTGGCCTGTAGGAACTTGGAACATGCAGATAAGACCCAGTGCCAGTCCTCAAAACCCCCAAAGCCTAAATGGTACATAGGCTAATGAACAGCCACTTACTGTGGAGCAGAAGTGCCACGAGGGAGCAAAGTGCAAGGTGCTGTGGGAGCATAGAAAGTGGGGGGAGGGCTGGGGGAGGCCACGGAAGTTCCAGAGTCAGCTACTAGCAATTGAGCCCCAAAGGGCCAGTAGGGGCTAGTTAGCCATGTGAGAAATTAGGAAGAGGAATCAGCGCTTGTGAAACCATGAAGGGCGATAACACGGAAGGCCAGGGATCTATAAGCAATTCATGATGACCAGAGCATCACGTGCCGGAAATCACAGAGAGGCACACGGAGTGGGTAGTAGGAGCCCAATCTCATAGTGTCTGTCTGGAAGGCTCAGCAAAGGCTATCTGGACTTTTCATTGGAGGTAGATAGGCTGGAGGGATTTTAAGCAGAGGGGCAACATGACTGGATTTTCCTGTTAAGGACGTTCACTCTGGCTGCTGAGAGCAGACGGGAGTGAGCAGGCCAGGAGGTGAGGAGGCCAGAGGGGAGGCTACTGCTTGTCCCCGCAGACACCACGTGGGTGTGAACTGGTAGGTGATACTGCAGCGGTAGAGCCACACGCTCAGTGACCTGGGGGCTTGCAGAATCTGAGGGATCCATGGTAGGCTGAGTCAGGGGTGCAGTGGGAGTTAGATGTCACCTGGAGCTCAGGAGACAGTCTAGGGCTGGATCCCAGTGGGGGGGTGGGGGGAGATCTGGAGTCTGCATGGGGAGGCCTCCAACGTGGATGAGATGGCACTAGGGGCAAGGGTGCAGAAGAGAGGGAAGCAGGGACATTTAGGGACCTGAAGGAGAAGGAAGGACCTGCAAGGGGACTGGAGAAGGTGGGGTCAGAGATAGAGAAGGTATGTTGGGGCAGTGATGACATAGGAGTCTCAATGGAGGCAGGCAGCACAAGTTGAAGGCAGCTGAGTTCAAGCATTTGGAGTCAGCAACATGGAGGTGGTGGCTTCAGTGGGACAATGTGGGGTCAAGGGGTGAATCGGGAGTGAGGAGGCAGGGAAAAGGATTCAGAGCTCCCCTTTGAAGTATTGTGAATATAAGAGAAAAAATTAAAATAACAGCGGTAGAAGGGGATGTCCAAGGAAAGAAGTGTCTTGTTTGAGGCTGTCTGGTTTGGGATGGAAGAAACGTATGGAGGGAAATGCCTACAGAATGAATAGTTAGGGATGCAGGAGAAATAAGGGAAGAGAATCCCATAGGGAGGATGGCCGAGCACAGGTGGAGGAGAGCATCAGGTAAGGCCTGGGACAGTTGTTCAGTGAGAGAGAAGGAGGTGGGCATTGCTGAGAGCCAGGCTGGGTGGAGTCAGGGCTCTGGAGCCGCAAGGTGTTCTCTGAGCTCTGCCCAGAGCACAGTGGGAGGGAGCACCTGGAGCCTGATGTCAGGGTGATGCCCAGACTTGAGGGGCAGCCTTCGGGCCAGGGTCCAAAGCTTTCAATGTCTGGAGAGGGACCGGGTTGTTGACAGACACCAAACGAGGATGGGAAGCTAGTGCTGCAGTCAGGTCCCAGGAGCTTCCCTGGAGCAGGGGTTTTCACAGAAGGGCAGGAGGGCAGTGGCTCTGAGGGGAGGGGCACGGGGACCATGAGCCTTGCTATCTGAAAGTACTGCAGACTACGAGCCCCTGGGGCGGGCTAGAGAGGTGTCCTTAAGGCACAGGATGCAGCCCCAGCCCCAGCCCCAGGCCTGCTGAGATGTGGAGGCCTGCCTGAGTACAGGCGGCTAGAAAGTGGCTGAGACAAGATTGCAACTAACCTAATGTGTGTATTTACTTACTCTTCCTACCTGCGGGGCTGCCCATTTGTACAGATGTTTTGATTCACTGAAAGCTTGGTCTGCAGGCCCTTTTATTCTGGCTGAATTTGTAATATGTATTTACCATGTGACCTTGGGAAATGCATGACATGTTCTGTGAACCTCTGTACAATGACGGGTTCGGCTGTGGGTTGTCAACTGTGTCATGTGGAGCCCCAGTGACTCAGTGGAAGAGACTATGGGGGGCTCCTGGGGGCAGGACTGCAGGGAGTCGGAGTGAGACTGGGCTCCCCGCTCTGCCCTGGTGTCCACCCGAGCAGCTACCCTTGCATCTGCCTGAGACTTTGTTTGGAGCAAGAATTCAGCTGTCCAAACTAATGTTAAAATTCGTGGTCTCATTTGGCCCTTCCCTTGCATGAGACTCGTTGTTGTGGGCCCTTGTCCGTTTGATTGTTAAGGACTTGGTGGGCACCTGGGCAGCTCCAGGCCCTCTCTCACTGGGCTCACCGAAAAGCCAGTGCTCTTCTGTGGGGGTCATGACGCCCTTCCAGAAATCTGATTTTACTAAAGTGGTTTTGATGGTTTGAGGGCTCTGGTGCTCCACAGTAACCTCGATGATGAATTACATCCTGAATCTAACAAGTAGGACAGACAGGTCCTGTAACCAAGGGACAAAGCCTGGACCTGTTCTTCATCACCCAGCACCAGCTGGAATCCCTTGTCGCTGGGCTGGCAGCTGTGAGGGATCACTTGGCCACCAGGAAAGCTTCCCAGCTGGGACCTTTATGAGAGTCTGTGCCAGAGAAACGACATCTGTGAGTCACTGCTCAGGGGAAAACCCAGCTGCTCTGCTCAGTCCCGGGCCCAGTGGCCATGGGGAAGGGCCAGCAGGCAGAGCAAGCATAGAGGATAGGCCACTTTGCTTTTCTCAGTTTCCACAGCAGCTGGCCAGATTTGCATTTCTCGATTTCAGAAGGGAAGCTGGGAGGTGGGCCTAGAACCGAAGAGGCCCCCACCCTGTGGCAGATGGTAAAGCCCACCGCTATTGAGCGTGGAGGGTTCGGGCTGAGCTGTTGGGATTATTCAGACCCACTGGGTTCTTACCTTGGACTCACTCCCTTCGTTTCTGACCCACAGGTGGTGATGGCCAGGCTTTTAGATTGTACGTGGTATGCTCTGGGCAGTGAGTGTTAGGAAGTGGGGGGTGAATCTTAGGGTGGACATGCTGAATCATGGAAAATTCTCCCCAGACATCAGGAGAGAGGAACTGGGAAGGAGGGTGACAGAGGAATGGATTCTTGGTTACATGCACAGTCTTCTCTGAAAGGAAAGTGAGCGAGGTGTGAGCCTGAGAGCCATAGTTGTTAGTGTGCTAACCTTGGAGCAATGCCTCCAGGGACTGGGGTGATTGTTTAGGGCCATCAGTGGGAAGTGCTGGTGACTGGGGACATCACTCCCCACAACGTGACAATCATGTCAGAGACTGAGAAGCCCTTCACTGGCGAGAGGGGCCAGAGCCTCTTCACTTAACTTGAGGCAAATCCTCAGCTCCCAGCAAACCAAGTGGCTTTGGGTTCCATTCTTGGGCAAGTCTTGGTGGGGCAGGGAGCCTGCCTTGTTTTACACGGCACACTTAGACCTCAAACATGGGGCTCAGTTCCAAGCAATGGATTCGAGGAGTCATGTGAGCAGGTGGGGACGTATCTGGGGCATGCCTGGAAGGGTGGCCAGCGTGGCAAAGGTCCTGCAAACCAACCAGGAAGGGAAGGCTTGGAGCCATTGGGGATGTGTAGTCTGGAGAAGAGGACAGGAGAATAGTGCTTTGGAACCCTTGTTGCTCCAAGTGGCAGTAAACGATATCAATACAAGTCGGGAAATTGTGCTTATAAATCTACATTTATAACCTCTCTTGAAAAACTGGAAGCTCTGATCACCCAGGTCCATATTCTGTAATCGGACAATAAACATATCAGGGTGGCAGCTGCCTCCTCTGAATAAGGCTATTGCACCCCGTTCATCACAGGTGCCACCTCCTCCACCTTTCTTTTTTTTTTTTAAAGATTTATTTATTTATTTATTCAGAGAGAGAGAGAGAGAGAGAGAGAGGCAGAGACACAGGCAGAGGGAGAAGCAGGCTCCACACAGGGAGCCCAACGCGGGACTCTATCTCGGGACTCCAGGATCACACCCTGGGCTACAGGCAGCGCTAAACCGCTGCGCCACCGGGGCTGCCCCTCCTCCACCTTTCTTACACCTGTGTGGTTTCACTGATTCACAGGTGCCCAGCCCCTTGTAGGGACTGCAGGTTGCGACCCTGTTCTAGTTAAGAGCTCAGGGTTTGAATCCTGGCTTTGCCACTTTCAAGCAATCGTGATCTTAGACAAAAGAGTCAACCTCTTCAAGCCACCATTTCCTTTTCCAAATATGGGAATCATGACAAAACTGACCTGCTGGAATTAGAGACATGGAGTTAGAGAACTCATGGACAGAGGCTAACACAGAATAGGACCCTTGGTGAGAGCTCACCAACTCTTAGCTGCCCCGGAGTTGTCCAGCAGGGGAGGGGAGAGTCTCACAAAGCCTTGGGCTCCATCACCAGCACCAGGCCTGCAGAAGCCAAGGATTACAGAAGAGGATAGCCACCAAAGATCTCTGAAGTAAATGGGTCGCGCAGCAGTTCCCCTTTGGCCCTCCCAATGACAAAGTCAAAGGTATTCGTTTAGGGTTGCCCTTGATGCTCATTAAAATCAGATTTTGTCTGAAAGAAACTTTGAGGAGCAGGAAAGAATGTGTTACCTGGAGTAACGTGCACCTGCTTGGGAGGCTGTTGTATATTCAGAGTAAGGCGGGTTCTGGCCTGCCTGCCACTTCCTTTTCTGCTGCGGGATTACTTTGTGTTCACTTGCAGCATTTCCTCCCTCAGCAGCTGGCATAGGCTCATATGTCACCTCTGCACACTGAGCAGCCCCGGGGCAGCCAAACCCATCCCTATCTCTTAGCCCTGTGATACAGCCTTCAGTACGTCAGGCCCTGAGCAGTGAGATGGGTGGGGGGTGGGGGTCGGGCCTGAGCAGTATGGATACCCTTCAGGAGGTCTGATGAGAGAGACTTTGGTGGCTGGTTCCCACCAGGTCCTGAAAAATCCCCTGCTGAAACAATATGGGTTGACTGAAAGATTTGTTTATGCGTCCAAAGCTTTCATGCATTTCCTGACTCTCGGACACGAGTCTACTTTATATTGTTGGGCTGCTGAGCTGAGATTGGACACATCCTTGCTCAAAGAGGTAGCAGAGGATGGGAGAGGGTGGATCTACAGTTCATGAACACAGCAGTGCCGGGGGGGCAGTCCATGTGTCCATATGCCTAGGCAGAAGCTTGAGAGAGATGGGGAGGGACCACCAGGTCTGGAGGCCACAGGGAGTCAGCCTGTTGGGATCAGACGATGGTGGCTTTAGACATGGGTGTCAAGGATGGCAGGTGAAGTGGGATGAGTTGAATGGTTGGGGCATTCACTCTCCGAATCTCTTTCCCTTGTTGCTTCTCCACTCCTTCATTCTTCCTCCCCTCTCTTCATTGGCATTCATTGTGGCCCTGGCACCTATATATGTTATAGTCAGAGAGCAGCTGTCAGGAACCTGCCAACTTGCCTCAGCCTTAAGTGGCATTTCATGTGCTTGGATCTCCATTCTGGCTGGCCTGAAGAGCATGGAACAATGGAAGGCTGATGCTGGTCCAGAGCCTGGCCACCTACAGAATCGATAATCTGGGTCCTGACCTGTAGCCCAACTTACCCAGATGTCAGGGCTCAGGCTCTGGCTACTGTGCTTGAGCTAATTGGTCTGTTTGGAGAAGTATTTCAGCCTCTGCCCTCTGGGCACCTGTTCCTGGGAAGCTGCCCCTCACTCAGTCTTGACCGTTGCATTGGGCCTCTACAGCTGCTGAGTTATCATCGTAAGCCATGTCTTATGGCCTCTGGCTTGAATCTGGAAATTTTTTCAGACAGCAGAGCCTAAACTGAATATTAGATCTGGGAGGATTTCACATACTTCATAACATGACCTCATTGGGATATTTATTTGCTGTTCTCCTGGTTCTCCCAAATTAATAATTGAGTAAAATCCTGTTTTGACATTCAGAGCTGATTTGCTTATATTCTGCTGAACTGCACCTGCTTTGTGAGAGAGTGGGTGTATGTCAGGAGGCTGGGAGAAGTTGGGGCAGACAACAGAAGCTTAAACGTTGGTACACGACTTGAGCATTTTATACATAAAAATACAGTTCAGTCCTAAAATTGTGGATCACCTACTACATGACAAGCCCTGGATTAGACTCCAGCAGCAGAATAAAGTCATAGATGATACCATCTTCTCTTAGGAAGTTTGTGTTCAGGAAATAATAGCAAATACACAAGCACCAGCTGAACAGCAGAATGCAAGGACAAACCTCTCCTTCCTTCCGTTGCACATACACTCACAATCAGCTACACATCTGTACATATCTGGCCACACATGGGAAGACCTACCCAGCTGTGGGTTTTGAGCTTTTGACCATTGAAACCTACAAGTATCTCCCTCTTTTGAATCTGCATTTCATTATAGCACTGTGATCTGAGATGGGCTTTGGAGTCAGAGGGTCTGGGTGAGAACCTGACTCCTTCCATACTAGCTGTGTTTTTTTTTTTAAGGATTTTATTTATTCATTCATGAGAGACAGAGAGAGAGGGAGGCAGAGACACAGGCAGAGAGAGAAGGTGGCTCCATGCAGGGAGCCCCATGTGGGACTCGATCCCGGGACTCCAGGATCACGCCCTGAGCTGAAGGCAGTCGCTCAACCACTGAGCCACCCAGGTGACCCCATACTAGCTGTTTGAATTTAGATACACCACTTAACCTCTCTGTGCTTCAGTTTCCTCACCTGTAAAATAGAGATTACAGTGTCTACTTCACAGGATTTCTCAGAGGTTTAAAGCAGTTAAAACATGTGCGTACTTAGAACAGCACATGCCTCATGGGCAGTGCTCAGGCCATAGAGGGAAAGGAGGCTCATGGAGACAGTTAAGAGAATATTTGCCTGGCTAGAGGAGAGGAGACTAGAGGAGAGGAGAGGGTCTTTGCAACTTGGTGCTTTCCACTCAGTTCCATTCATCATCTCCCATGCACACATTATGTAGGGTTGTGGGAAATTGAGATACTTGAGGCATGGAATCCATAGTCTAACTTAGGAGGTGAAACAAATAGATAAAAACAAAGAGTAGACCATGAAAAATACTGCAAAAACTTAGGAAAACTCATTAGGTTATCAATAGGGAGGTCAGGAAAGATTTGCCTATGTTGGAGGGAAGGTGTTGCAGGTATTGGGAACAGCATGGATCAGAGCAGGGAGGCAGGAAATCTTGGCATGTGTTTGAGAACAGGACAGACTCTAATTCGGTTGGAACAAACTAGAAAAAGAAGGGTTGGTTTGGGCTACCAATGGAGAGAGGAAATGCATAGCAGGGTGAGACTTGTCAACAGGTAACAGAGGGCCATTGAATGGGGTGGTAATAGGAGATATTGGAGGTCGAATCTTTTTATATCTTAAAAATAATAGAATATAGTGGGTGAGAAAGATGAAAGAATCAAAGGTTATAACATAATTTTCTACCCGGGTGACTGAGGGCATGGTGATATTTGCTAGAAATAGGGAAGTCAGAAGAAGAGGCTGGTTCAGTAAAAGGCAGAAATTGCTCCGCTTGGACAGTTTGGATTGGAGGTGCTGGTGAGTCATCCCTATGGCAATGACCTGCAGAGTGTTAGAAACAAAGTCACTAAACAAGAGGCTTAGGATAGGGAGATGGATTTGGGAGCTAGCTCCAAAGAGGGTCACACCATGGGAGTGAATCATGGTCCAGGAAGGGACACTAGGACAAGGAAAGAGGACTAAGGCCTGACCTTCACAACCAACACTTATGGAAAAAGTGGAAGAAGAGGAGCCATGAGGAAGACTAAAAAGGAATAATACCAATGAGGAGAAGCAAGGTGGTTCAGTGCTATGGAAGCAAAAAAAAAATTAAAAATGGAGAAGTCAGGAGGGTAAAACCAAAGAAAAGGTTAGTTGGAGGCTGCCAATGGCCTCTGAGAGCCATCTACATATGGTTCTGGGATGGTGCCATAACAACAGGGTCCAAACAATCGTTGGTTATTGAAAAAAAAAGACTCTGTGAGGATGGAACATCGAGAATAAGGGAAAGTAAGGAAAGAGTAAGGTGGTACAAGGAAGAGGTGGTTCAAAGGGTTATGGGAACCTAAGAGTGTTTGTAGACTAAAGGAAGAGATGCACTGCTGAGCTCACCCTGTCCTGCCTACCGTTCTAATGCAGGAAATTAAGATCAGAAAAGAGAACAAGAGAAGGAGGCTGGATGGTTGCTGGACAAGAATATGAAGAAATTGATGTGAGTGGCAGAAATGGAGAGTAGGAGATGGCATATATAAACTCATCATTGAGAAAACAAAGGTTAATTACAAAATCGAATTGCCCAATTTTAAACTGAATACTGAATTGGTTAAAATATTTTATTTTTTATTTTTTTATTTTTTTATTTTTTATTGGTGTTCAATTTGCCAACATACAGAATAACACCCAGTGCTCATCCCGTCAAGTGCTCCCCTCAGTGCCCGTCACCCAGTCACCCCCATCCCCCGCCCTCCTCCCCTTCCACCACCCCTAGTTCGTTTCCCAGAGTTAGGAGTCTTCATGTTCTGTCTCCTTTTCTAATATTTCCTACCCATTTCTTCTCCCTTCCCTTCTATTCCCTTTCACTATTATTTATAGTCCCCAAAAGAATGAGACCATATAATGTTTGTCCTTCTCCGATTGACTTATTTCACTCAGCATAATACCCTCCAGTTCCATCCACGTTGAAGCAAATGGTGGGTATTTGTCGTTTCTAATGGCTGAGGAATATTCCATTGTATACATAAACCACATCTTCTTTATCCATCATCTTTCGATGGATACCGAGGCTCCTTCCACAATTTGGCTATTGTGGACATTGCTGCTAGAAACATCGGGGTGCAGGTGTCCCAGCGTTTCATTGCATCTGATAAACATTTATTCTTAAGGAACACAACTTAGATGATATCAAATATATTAAGAATGCTGGGTAGGCAAGGGGGAAGCAGTTTATGTTTCTCCAACACTGCCCTTGACCAGTGCTGGGTCTTTCTGAGAGTTACTGACCCCCCTCTGTCTCAGATTTTCATTTGTATAATAGGGTTGATTACAGTTACCAAGGTGGTTGCATTGTTGTAGGACTGTTCAGGAATCAGAATGCATGAGAGCTATTACCTCAGTGCTTTCCATGTTGTCAGCAGGTGAGCCGTAAATGCTAGTTATCATTACTGTAAGCTTTTCTTGGTTGTCTGTTAGTGCAGTCTTGGAGGGAGTAGTTGGGCAGTCAGGGCACTGGGATTTAGCTGGACAGATGCTAACACTTACCCTGGATAGATAAATGCAACTGGTGTAGAAGTGAAAGATTGTGTGTGACTTCACAAAAGAGAAAGGGGAAGAGAAGGGAGAGATTAGGGAAATAACAGAAGTATCTGTGTGAGTGTGTGAGTGTGTGTGTGTGTGTGTGTGTGGAGAGAGAGAGAGAGAGAGAGAGAGAGAGAGAGAGAGAGAGATAATAAAATTAGGGAAAGGCAGCATTTGATGACTGGTAGAAATGGGTTCCACTTCACCACTGCACAGTTAACTTCAGTACAGGAAAGCCAACCAAGTTGTGGTTTCCCAATTTGCATTTGTGAGTACTGGTGCCCCTTATCAGCTCCCCAGCCAAGGCTGCCAATATATAGTCCAGAGTCCCATTTTGACTTTGTAGCAATGTCTTTCTAATCAATGCCTATCTATTCCCCTCCTCCCCAGCCCCTACCTCAAGAAATGGGAGGAATACTGAGAGGATCAGACCCAAAGATTTGGTGTGGTTCAAATTCATGATCTATATTCTTCATGTGTTGGCTTTCTCCTCTCTGATGATGACCTACTATGTACCATTTTGAATGTCTACGGACTCACTAAACTTACCTCTCTCAGTATTTGGCTCAGGTGGGCACTCTTCTGGGATTTGGTGATCCAGTGTGCTTCGATCTCACCCAGAACCTTTGCTCTCATGCATTGTCATTGTCTTTTTCCAGTCCGAGGATCCCTTACTCTGCCTGGTGAGACAGCTTTTCAGTCTGGCAATATTCCTCCCTTCAGTCACAATATCAGAGTTCCTGAGCCCTGCCCCATGTGCATGAGGTCTGACCAGCAAGGAGGCAATAGAGTGAAAACTGTACACCAGGTGTATGTGGCCTGGCTTGCTACCCGCAAGATTATCTGTGGGTTATTTGGGGCCAGCTTTTAATCTCAGACTACTTTCCCTCTAACCAGCTTCCCTTTGCTATCTCTCTCAGAGTGCATGGAGGGAAATGCAATCTTACTTAAAAATTAACTCAAACATCTGCTAGTACTCTCCACTATAATATATCGTATGCATTTCAAAGTCTTAAAATGATATTTGGACAATCTTTTGTTTATCTCCAGCGTTTCTCCCCTCCACGAGCAGAAAAGATGTAGAATGGCTTGTGTATATCTACATAGATGTCTCTCTCTCTCTCCTCTGACACTTTCCACCCCTCCAACCCCCACATCCCCCCAAACTGAAGTGTTAATTAGTGGGGATAGTGCATGATTCAAGCTGACACAGGGTGTGATGAAGACAGACTGGAGATGATGTAAGCCATCAGCATTAATTCCATTCTCCAAGAGAGGTGGGAAATTCTTGCGTGCAAGAGAGTGCAATCACTTTATTTCGGTCTGTGCCACACACCAGGTTCCATGGGCTGCCCTAGGATTGAGTAATTCC
The DNA here is from genome assembly GCF_053574225.1 of Canis aureus. Taxonomy (NCBI): domain Eukaryota; kingdom Metazoa; phylum Chordata; class Mammalia; order Carnivora; family Canidae; genus Canis; species Canis aureus. Next base: position 36,263,392 of record NC_135618.1, read on the forward strand.
AGATTGCTAGGGCTGCTCTCCCATGCATCAAATGAATGTGTGAGTAGTCAGTAACCTGTAAAGTGCTGTAAGTCCTTTTATCCTAGTTTCCCCCAAGAATATATTTTAGATTTGTTATATGTGAATTTATCTAATATGTAATGAGTGAATGGAGTTCTAGACAGTCCTGATCTTTCTTGATCTACTTGGAGTCAACTAACAATCCTGAAAAGGGGTGGGGATGCAGCATGGTGGTTACAGAATCAGTGTCTAAAAATATGCACAGAGTTCATGGGGGATAGGTCTCTGGTGATGTCAGGAGAATTCCTGCTTCCTTGTGAGATATATTCATCTCTCCATAAATCATTTGTTGAGGGCCATGTTGCCTGGTGACCTGTGTGGCTGAGCCATGTGGTAAAGCTGATGACAAAGATTTCCCTCTGCCAGGCTCCTTGCACTTTAAGGAAGGGCATCCCCTCGTGAGGCCCACCCTCTGCTTCCCAGCTCTTCACTCAGTCTGAAACTCGCCTCTGTCTCTCCCCATCTGTCTCATTCCATTTGAGATCACATGTCACCCAGACTTCCTCTAAGTTCCCTTTCTCTATTTACTATGCCTTAGTCTTCCCTGCTCTTTGAAAGCTAAGGGAGCGTTGAGTTGCTGTGGCAACCCCCACCCCCACCTCTTTTCTGTTTCTCAACAATTTTTCTACATTTTAATAAAATCACTATTTATAGTGCGCTAAGCTTCATTCCCCTCCACCGCAGCTCTGCAAGGGAGGTTTCCTGTCTGACCAGAATACTAATGACTAAAACACGGCTTTCGAGTGAGGTAGTGAGGGGGCCTTCCAGGGCAAGGACTTTGGTAAACATATGAGTTCAGGACCAGGGTTTGAGCTGTATACATGAAGAACCGGGCTGAAGTGTACAGGGCTGAGCACCCAGCCTTGTAAAATATACCATGCATACATATAAAATATACATGTTGAATTTGGCTGGAGGGGGAAGAAGCACAAGATAAGGCATTCTTTTTTTTTTAAGATTTTATTTATTTATTCATGACACACACACACAGAGAGAGAGAGAGAGAGAGAGAGAGAGAGAGAGAGGCAGAGACACAGGCCCAGGGAGAAGCAGGCTCCATGCAGGGAGCCCAACGTGGGACTTGATCCCAGACCTCCAAGATCACGGCCTGGGCTGAAGGCAGCGCTAAACCGCTGGGCCACTGGGGCTGCCCGAGATAAGGCATTCTTACCTTTGTTACACTGACAAAGGAAACTGAAGTCTTGGACTCTGAGTGCCAACTGGGATATAGCCAGCCTGTTAGGAATGGTTGGGATTTGCTATATAGAAGGTGGTTCAAAGCCAGCATGGAATCATGGGTGGCAAACACTGAGGCTTCATCATTTACTAGCTCTGAGACCTCAGTGTTCTCAACTGCATACTATCTATCTTGGAGGACTGCTGTGAGGGGTACAGATATCGTACCCCAGGCCTTTGGGGATAATATGGCTGCATGGGTAAGTGTCTGGGCTCTAGAGTAGGCTTCAGATCCCCACTCTGCCAGCCTCTAGGTTTTTTTGTTTTGTTTTGTTTTGTTTTTAAGATTTATTTATTTACTCGAGAGAGAGAGAGAGAGAGAGAGGCAGAGACATAGGCAGAGAGAGAAGCAGGCTCCTCCCTGGGAGCCTGACATGGGACTCAATCCCCAGATGCCAGGATCGTGCCCTGAGCCAAAGGCAGACGCTCAACCGCTGAGCCACCCAGGGGTCCCCCAGCCTCTAGTTTTATGACTTGAGGCCAGTTACTTAACCTCTCCATCAACCAGATTCCTCATCTCTAACATGGGGACAATAGAACCTGTCTTTTAGGGATATTTTGAGAATTCAGTAAGTTAATATGGTAGAGACTTGGTACAGTGCCTGGTAAAGTATCTACTGTCATTGATTATTGGCATTTGATATATAAGAACTACTATTTTACCAGTTTATCAACACTCATGAAGACTAGTTCAAACCTGGGGCTTTACCAAGAGTTTATATCTATTGAGGTATAAATTTGGTGGAGGGTCATTTCATTATGGAATGAAACATTTAGACTACATTAAGAAGTAGAATCTGATCCTAAATGGAAAAATACAGTAGCTTTTCTATTCTTAGTGTTTATGAATGAAAATATTCATTTTTGCCATGTTGTTTTCGGACTTTATAAAAACAAATTTATATAGATGCAAGATGGATTATTTTAATTTAAATCTGATTTGAATTTAAAATACTGTTAGCCACTCTGATGGCTCACAGGTAGAAAGTCTCTGAGTGAGGTTATGTAGTAGCGCACGGATGGCACTGCTTTTAAACTCTCATGTGCCTCTGATTTTATATTTATCTTTTGCCTCTGATTTTATTTTATTCATTTTATTTTTTTAAAGATTTGACTTCTTTATTCATGATAGACAGAGAGAGAAAGACAGAGACACAGGCAGAGGGAGAAGCAGGTTCCCCTTAGGGAGCCCGATGCAGGACTTGATCCCAGGATCCTGGGATCATGACTTAAGCCAAAGGCAGATGCTCAACCACTGAGCCACCCAGGTGCCCCCACCTATGATTTTATTAAAATCGGATTCTAATTCAGTAGGTTTGGGGTGGAGTCTGAGATTCTGCATTTCTAGCAAGCTCTTAGGTGATGCTGATGCCACTGGTCCTCCGGGACCGTTTACTAGTGAGATTATGAGGTTTTTGAGTCCAGCATTTCCCAAAGATGACTTTTTTTCCCTCTCAAAGATGACTTTAAACAGAAGTGTGGGTTTAGAGGAAGGGCTTCCTCCCATTTCCTACCACATACAAAGCTGGAATCACCCAATATTAATAGAGCTGGGCCCTCATGAAGGTATGAGATTAAGAATGATCTGTGGAAGCTAGAAGCTTCCTTTTTTCCCCTGAGATCTTTTTGACAAAGGAAGTAACACTGTATGCAGTTGTCTGGCTTTTGGCCAGAAAGTTCAGAGGTGCCCGACTGCATTATGTAAGTGCTTTCCTCTTGCTTACAAGTGTGATTACTCACTTTGTTTTGTTCTTAAAGTGTTTTCAGAACCCAATAAAGCCCATAATTTTTAGGGTGGCATTTTAGGATGGGGGTATTGTTTGATTTCTTTGAAGTATTTTGAAGGATGACTATTGGACTGAAACCCAAGTGAAATTGAGCCAAATAAAGACATAATTATTAAAACATTTCAACTCCTGCTTAAAAGCACTGCTTTCCTACTATAAATCTCTGGCAATCTGTTATTTCAGTTAAAGCTTTATTTAAAAAAAACACCTCAAAACAAAACTCTTGACATGCTTGTAACAACTAACAATAATGGTGATATGTAACAGCTGCAAGCTCACTTCCGAATTACCAGTGGAGGAATTAAAGGTCCGTGTTATAAAATGAGAGGTTTTGCTACTTTATAAGATGAATCAGCCAGTGACTCACAATTATCAGTTGTGTGACTTAAAAATCCCAGTAGTTGTGAGCTTCTCTTTGGAGAATGGGCAGTCTTTGAGGAAATATGTGACATTAGAGAAAGAAATACGAAGTATACTTCTTTAAATTCGAGACTGACCATGATTAGAGAGCACAGTAAGACTATATATGTGCATTTCATTAAAAAGATCATCTCAGTTGGACTTAGGCCCATAGATTGAGGCACCTGGATGATGCGTTTGGTTGAATGTCTGACTTTTGGTTTTGGCTCAGTTAACGATCTCAGCAGGGTCATGAGACGGAGCTCCAAGTTGGGCTCTGTGCTCAGTGCAGAGTCTGCTTGAGTTTCTCTCTACCTCTCCCTCTGCCTCTGCCTTTCCCCTTCATGCTCTCTCTCTCTAAAATAAATAAATAAGTCAATGTTTTTTTAAAAGGTTCACAGATCAAGAGATGTTGATGCCAACTAAGGGAGAATTGCCCCTTTAATGTCATATTTAATCCTTGCAGATGCCAATCTAGTCAGCTAGTAACAACCCAGGCAGGAGATGGGCATATATGGCAGAGATGGACAATAATATATATTTCAAAATACAAAGTTGTTTTTGCAGCATTGGATGTTAAGACTCTCTTCAAATGGAAACCACGCAAATACGATTCTAGCTTAAAGTTTCCTCAGCATATAACCACTGGGAAAAATTAAATGAGATTTATCTGAGAATTGCTTTTATGACCCATCCTTAAAACAGAAGAGCTTTGTTTCTTCTGAGCTAGTGGGAACCTGTTACAGTAGCAGCCTTATAATTTGTCACTGAATAAATCACCAACACCAAGTTACATTAATTATATCTTACTCTTTGGTTCCCTAAATTCCTCTTTAATATGCCTGAAGGAGTTGCAATGAATAATATGGATTGAGACCCATTTGCAATCTTTAGTTTTTCCTTTCCTGTAAATCTACATTCTTTCTCTTTTATCACTAGTAGGAAAATCCATAATTTGAAGTTTTGTTAGGAAGTTAGCTTGGAATTATCGGTAACTAAACTCTTTAAATTAATGGTGCTTGGTGACTGTAATGATCTAAAGTTTGGTGCCTTCTGTAGGCTTGCTCCAGGAGATTCTACATGAATAAGAGAATGTGTATATATTTTTTAACAAGGAATCATTTTGGGTTGACCAAAATTGACCAAGGGTTTATAGAGATATCAAAAGGCAAATTCTGTACAGTTTAAACACAAGAGTTCTTGTGCTAGTGGAATACTTCAAAGGCTTGGGGATTGAAGTAACTCTCTGATGAAGTCTAGAAACTACTGGAAATATTTAAGTGCTGAGGTTAAAATTACACTTGAGATAAAATCTGATTTCCTGTTTCTAAGTCTGAAAACTTACAATAAGGACCTTGAAGGTTCCTGGAATAATAAACAGTTATTCTAAAACAGCAACAGGATGAGGTAAGTGTGGCTGACTCGAGAGTACAGATTAAGTTCCTCAACACAACTCATATGTTTCAAAATTAAAAGGGAAAATTTCCAAGAGAGAGACATATTTGGAGTTTTATTGAATCCAAAATATTCTTAAGTACTGCAAAATTTTGACATGTTTTTTAAAGGGTTTCCACTGCTAAGACAATTATCTAGTTTCTGCAGAGTGTTTTACACTCTGATTTGTTTTACAAATCTAGAGTTGAGAGCCTCTGAACAGTGGTACATCAATGTATAGTGGCTTTTTCAATTTGTGGAGGACAAGTAGCCTTCCTGGGCTGCAAGGAGCTGAACACCATTCCCTTCCTCATTTGCTTCACTCAGTTCTTTCTACTTATTTGCCAAGCTTAAACTTCTGTTTTGTTTTCCAGAAAGCCCCAGGGCTGACCTGATAGTCTTCTTCGTCTTTTTCATAGTACCTGGAGTACCTGGTATAGAACTTGTCACCATGCCTTAATCAGAGGCTTTCTCATTTCCCACTAATTCTGTGAAGTCTTTGAGGACAAAAATTATGTCTTCCCAGTGTCCTATTTATTCAGCAAATGTTTATCAACAGCCACTGTATAGCAGGCCCTGTGAATACACTGATGACTAGGACATAGGGTCAGTTTTCCAGCTGCTCACAGTTTTGAAAAGGAAACAGAACAGTGGACAGTTATATTTTGTATTAGGTTCTTTGACAGAGTCAATTGAAGGTATGTCAGAAGGACATTTACCTGAGGTCTTCCAAAGTAGTTATCACCTAAAAAGTAAGTCTTGAAAGATAAGCAGCGATCACCCAGCTGAGAAGAACAGTGTATATGGGTGGCATGGGGCAGAAAACATGTGGGCAGAGGGAGCAGCAGATATAGAAGAGAGGCCATATTACATACAAGGAATTCACAGTAACTCTGGGTAACTGAAGTGAAGAGCACCTGTTACAGAGTGATAAGTAATGAGGTTAGGAAGGTCAACAGGAGCTTGATGATGAAGGGCCTTGGATGTCATACTAAAAAGTTTGGGCTTTATTCTAAAAGGGCAAGTCATTGAAGTATTTTAGGCAAGAGAGTCGTTAGCATATTTTTGGTTTCCAGAAATCATTTTGGCTGTAGTGTGAAAAATTTACAAGGCTGTGGCAACAAAATAGGCAAGAAATTACAAAACACAGAAGCAACTCAGAGGTGGAGGGGGTGGAGGAAGTTGCGGGAAGAATTTATTGGCTGTAAGGAGTGAGCAAGAAGAAGTCTGAGATTAGGTGATCCTCAGACTTCTAAATAGTAGCATTAAGGAGAAGTGGTTCTGTTTTCCAGATTATGGAATACAGTTAGGGTGTGATGTAATGCTGAGTGTGGGAAGTGAGTCATTCTGTCTTGGACACGTTGACAGTGAAGTCCCTTGGATAGTCCGGAGACTACTCAATAGGATATTTCTAGCAAAGAGATTGGTATACAAAAGATAAATTGTCTGTGTGGGTCAGAAAACTCCATAAGGCTGGCTAACAAAATCTTGGCTTGTTGGAAGGTTGTAGAAGAATCTCACTGAACCCAGTGGCAGAAGGTAGAGTTGGGGCTGCCACATGCTGGAAATTTATCTGTAGCTACTATCTACCTTTCATTTTTTTTAATTTATTTTTTATTGGTGTTCAATTTACTAACATACAGAATAACACCCAGTGCCCGTCACCCATTCACTCCCACCCCCCGCCCTCCTCCCCTTCTACCACCCCTAGTTCGTTTCCCAGAGTTAGCAGTCTTTACGTTCTGTCTCCCTTTCTGATATTTCCCACACATTTCTTCTCCCTTCCCTTATATTCCCTTTTACTATTATTTATATTCCCCAAATGAATGAGAACATATAATGTTTGTCCTTCTCCGACTGACTTACTTCACTCAGCATAATACCCTCCAGTTCCATCCACGTTGAAGCAAATGGTGGGTATTTGTCATTTCTAATAGCTGAGTAATATTCCATTGTATACATAAACCACATCTTCTTTATCCATTCATCTTTCGTTGGACACCGAGGCTCCTTCCACAGTTTGGCTATCGTGGCCATTGCTGCTATAAACATCGGGGTGCAGGTGTCCCGGCGTTTCATTGCATTTGTATCTTTGGGGTAAATCCCCAACAGTGCAATTGCTGGGTCGTAGGGCAGGTCTATTTTTAACTGTTTGAGGAACCTCCACACAGTTTTCCAGAGTGGCTGCACCAGTTCACATTCCCACCAACAGTGTAAGAGGGTTCCCTTTTCTCCGCATCCTCTCCAACATTTGTTGTTTCCTGCCTTGTTAATTTTCCCCATTCTCACTGGTGTGAGGTGGTATCTCATTGTAGTTTTGATTTGTATTTCCCTGATGGCAAGTGATGCAGAACATTTTCTCATATGCATGTTGGCCATGTCTATGTCTTCCTCTGTGAGATTTCTGTTCATGTCTTTTGCCCATTTCATGATTGGATATTTGTTTCTTTGGTGTTGAGTTTAATAAGTTCTTTATAGATCTTGGAAACTAGCCCTTTATCTGATACGTCATTTGCAAAGATCTTCTCCCATTCTGTAGGTTGTCTTTTAGTTTTGTTGACTGTATCCTTTGCTGTGCAAAAGCTTCTTATCTTGATGAAGTCCCAATAGTTCATTTTTGCTTTTGTTTCTTTTGCCTTCGTGGATTTATCTTGCAAGAAGTTACTATGGCCGAGTTCAAAAAGGGTGTTGCCTGTGTTCTTCTCTAGGATTTTGATGGAATCTTGTCTCACATTTAGATCTTTCATCCATTTTGAGTTTATCTTTGTGTATGGTGAAAGAGAGTGGTCTAGTTTCATTCTTCTGCATGTGGATGTCCAATTTTCCCAGCACCATTTATTGAAGAGACTGTCTTTCTTCCAATGGATAGTCTTTCCTCCTTTATCGAATATTAGTTGCCCATAAAGTTCAGGGTCCACTTCTGGATTCTCTATTCTGTTCCACTGATCTATGTGTCTGTTTTTGTGCCAGTACCACGCTGTCTTGATGACCACAGCTTTGTAGTACAACCTGAAATCTGGCATTGTGATGCCCCCAGATATGGTTTTCTTTTTTAAAATTCCCCTGGCTATTCGGGGTCTTTTCTGATTCCACACAAATCTTAAAATAATTTGTTCTAACTCTCTGAAGAAAGTCCATGGTATTTTGATAGGGATTGCATTAAACGTGTATATTGCCCTGGGTAACATTGACATTTTCACAATATTAATTCTGCCAATCCATGAGCATGGAATATTTTTTCCATCTCTTTGTGTCTTCCTCAATTTCTTTCAGAAGTGTTCTATAGTTTTGAGGGTATAGATCCTTTACATCTTTGGTTAGGTTTATTCCTAGGTATCTTATGCTTTTGGGTGCAATTGTAAATGGGATTGACTCCTTAATTTCTCTTTCTTCAGTCTCATTGTTAGTGTATAGAAATGCCACTGACTTCTGGGCATTGATTTTGTATCCTGCCACGCTACCGAATTGCTGTATGAGTTCTAGCAATCTTGGGGTGGAGACTTTTGGGTTTTCTATGTAGAGTATCATGTCATCGGCGAAGAGGGAGAGTTTGACTTCTTCTTTGACAATTTGAATGCCTTTAATGTCTTTTTGTTGTCTGATTGCTGAGGCTAGGACTTCCAGTACTATGTTGAACAGCAGTGGTGAGAGTGGACATCCCTGTCTTGTTCCTGATCTTAGGGGAAAGGCTCCTAGTGCTTCCCCATTGAGAATGATATTTGCTGTGGGCTTTTCATAGATGGCTTTTAAGATGTCGAGGAATGTTCCCTCTATCCCTACACTCTGAAGAGTTTTGATCAGGAATGGATGCTGTATTTTGTCAAATGCTTTCTCTGCATCCAATGAGAGGATCATATGGTTCTTGGTTTTTCTCTTGCTGATATGATGAATCACATTGATTGTTTTACGGGTGTTGAACCAGCCTTGTGTCCCAGGGATAAATCCTACTTGGTCATGGTGAATAATTTTCTTAATGTACTGTTGGATCCTATTGGCCAGTATCTTGTTGAGAATTTTTGCATCCATGTTCATCAGGGATATTGGTCTGTAATTCTCCTTTTTGGTGGGGTCTTTGTCTGGCTTTGGAATTAAGGTGATGCTGGCTTCATAGAACGAATTTGGAAGTACTCCATCTCTTTCTATCTTTCCAAACAGCTTTAGGAGAATAAGTATGATTTCTTCTTTAAACATTTGATAAAATTCCCCTGGGAAGCCATCTGGCCCTGGACTCTTGTGTCTTGGGAGGTTTTTGATGACTGCTTCAATTTCCTCCCTGGTTATTGGCCTGTTCAGGTTTTCTATTTCTTCCTGTTCCAGTTTTGGTAGTTTGTGGCTTTCCAGGAATGCGTCCATTTCTTCTAGATTGCCTAATTTATTGGCGTATAGCTGTTCATAATATGTTTTTAAAATCGTTTGTATTTCCTTGGTGTTGGTAGTGATCTCTCCTTTCTCATTCATGATTTTATTAATTTGAGTCTTCTCTCTCTTCTTTTTAATAAGGCTGGCTAATGGTTTATCTATCTTATTAATTCTTTCAAAGAACCAACTCCTGGTTCTGTTGATCTGTTCCACAGTTCTTCTGGTCTCGATTTCGTTGAGTTCTGCTCGAATCTTTATTAACTCCCTTCTTCTCTTGGGTGTAGGATCTATTTGCTGTTTTTTCTCTAGCTCCTTTATGTGTAAGGTTAGCTTTTGTATTTGAGTTCTTTCCAGTTTTTGAATGGATGCTTGTATTGCGATGTATTTCCCCCTTAGGACTGCTTTTGCTGCATCCCAAAGATTTTGAACGGTTGTATCTTCATTCTCATTAGTTTCCATGAATCTTTTTAATTCTTCCTTAATTTCCTGGTTGACCCTTTTATCTTTTAGCAGGATGGTCCTTAACCTCCACGTGTTTGAGGTCCTTCCAAACTTCTTGTTGTGATTTAGTTCTAATTTCAAGGCATTATGGTCCGAGAATATGCAGGGGACAATCCCAATCTTTTGGTATCGGTTCAGACCCGATTTGTGTCCCAATATGTGGTCTATTCTGGAGAAAGTTCCATGTGCGCTTGAGAAGAATGTGTATTCAGTTGAGTTTGGATGTAAAGTTCTGTAGATATCTGTGAAATCCATCTGGTCCAGTGTATCATTTAAAGCTCTCGTTTCTTTGGAGATGTTGTGCTTAGAAGACCTATCGAGTATAGAAAGAGCTAGATTGAAGTCACCAAGTATAAGTGTATTATTATCTAAGTATTTCTTCACTTTGGTTAATAATTGATTTATATATTTGGCAGCTCCCACATTCGGAGCATATATATTGAGGATTGTTAAGTCCTCTTGTTGAATAGATCCTTTAAGTATGATATAGTGTCCCTCTTCATCTCTCACTACAGTCTTTGGGGTAAATTTTAGTTTATCTGATATAAGGATGGCTACCCCTGCTTTCTTTTGAGGACCATTCGAATGGTAAATGGTTCTCCAACCTTTTATTTTCAGGCTGTAGGTGTCCTTCTGTCTAAAATGAGTCTCTTGTAGACACCAAATAGATGGGTCCTGCTTTTTTATCCAGTCTGAAACCCTGCGCCTTTTGATGGGGTCATTAAGCCCGTTCACATTCAGAGTTACTATTGAGAGATATGAGTTTAGTGTCATCATGATATCTATTCAGTCTTTGTTTTTGTGGACTGTTCCACTGAACTTCTTCTTAAAGGGGAATTTTAAGAGTCCCCCTTAAAATTTCTTGCAGAGCTGGTTTGGAGGTCACATATTCTTTTAGTTGCTGCCTGTCTTGGAAGCTCTTTATCTCTCCTTCCATTTTGAATGAGAGCCTTGCTGGATAAAGTATTCTTGGTTGCATGTTCTTCTCATTTAGGACCCTGAATATATCCTGCCAACCCTTTCTGGCCTGCCAGGTCTCTGTGGATAGGTCTGCTGTTACCCTAATACTCCTTCCCATAAAAGTCAGGGATTTCTTGTCTCTTGCTGCTTTAAGGATCTTCTCCTTATCTTTGGAATTTGCAAGCTTCACAATTAAATGTCGAGGTGTTGAACGGTTTTTATTGATTTTAGGGGGGGATCTCTCTATTTCCTGGATCTGAATGCCTGTTTCCCTTCCCAGATTAGGAAAGTTTTCAGCTAGAATTTGTTCAAATACATATTCTGGCCCTCTGTCCCTTTCGGCGCCCTCGGGAACCCCAATTAAACGTAGGTTTTTCTTCCTCAGGCTGTCGTTTATTTCCCTTAATCTATCTTCATGGTCTTTTAATTGTTTGTCTCTTTTTTCCTCAGTTTCCCTCTTTGCTATCAACTTGTCTTCTATGTCACTCACTCGTTCTTCCACCTCATTAACCCTCGTCGTTAGGACTTCTAGTTTGGATTGCATCTCATTCAATTGATTTTTAATTTCTGCCTGATTAGCTCTAAATTCTGCAGTCATGAAGTCTCTTGAGTCCTTTATACTTTTTTCTAGAGCCACCAGTAGCTGTATAATAGTGCTTCTGAATTGGCTTTCTGACATTGAATTGTAATCCAGATTTTGTAACTCTGTGGGAGAGAGGACTGTTTCTGATTCTTTCTTTTGAGGTGAGGTTTTCCTTCTAGTCATTTTGCTCAGTGCAGAGTGGCCAAAAGCAAGTTGTATTGGGAAAAAGAGAAAAAGAGAGGAGAGAAAGAAGGAAAGAAAAGAGAAAGAGAAAAAAAAGGGAAGAGAAAAAAAAAAACGAAAGAAAAAAAAGAAGAAAAAGAGAAAGAAAAAGAAAGGAGAAAAAAAAGGGGGGTGGGGGAGGAAACAAATCAAAAAGCAAAACAAAACAAAACAAAAAAAAAACAAGAAAAAACAAACAAACAAACAAACAAACAAAAAAGAACCACAGGGGAGTATCTTCTGATTCTGTGTTCTTTAAGTCCCTTGGCTTCTCCTGGAAGTTGTCAGTCTAGCTGGTGTTCTGGGGGAGGGGCCTGTTGTGCTGATTTTCAGGTGTTAGCAGTTGGGGGAGCTGCTGTGCCCCTGCCTGGTGCTGGGCTCGGTGGGGGTTGTTTACCCCGTGAGGCCGCAGGAGGAACAGCCCCAGTGGCGGGGCCAGCTCTGGAAACCTGGATTCAGCTCCGGCAGGAACTCTGTCTGCAGGGCCTGGAGGCTCCGGGGCGGGGCCGCTGATCTGCTCAGCTGGGGCAGGAGCGTCCTCACTGTCCTGGGCCCTCCCGCTCTCTGCCAGTCCCGGGGGAGGCGGGATCCTGGGCTGTGTCCCGGCGCCCTGTGCTCCGGGGCCTGCGCTGGTGGATTCGCGCTCCCGGGCCGCAGCCCCCTCCGCGGAGCCGCCGCCCGAGCCCCCCGAGCTGCTCCGGGTCCGCCGTGCGCGCTGCAGCCCTTAGGGAGCTCGGCGCACTCTCCTGGGCGCGCAGTTGCTGTTACTGTCCCCGGGAGCCCGAGGGCATCCCCGCCCTCCTGGGTCCTGCTCCAACTCCCTGCGAGCCCCTTTCCGCCCGGGAAGGTCCGTGCAGCTCCTGCTCCTCCGGGACGGGGCTCTCCTGTCCTGGGGACACTCGCCCCGGCCTCAGCCCGGCTCCTCGCGGGCCCCTCCCCCTTGGAGGCCTTTGTTCCTTTATTTCTTTTTCCCCGTCTTCCTACCTTGATAGAAGCGCGAACTCTTCTCACTGTTGCATTCCAGCTGGTCTCTCTTTAAATCTCAGGCCGAATTCATAGATTTTCAGGATAATTTGAAGGTTTTCTAGGTAGTTTGGTGGAGACCGGTGATTTGGGGACCCTACTCTTCCGCCATCTTGCTCCTCCCCCCACTATCTACCTTTCAGTGAGGCAGCCTGATTGTACCACTTCATGTCTGTTTTATCCTCTTTGCGTCCCTACTAGGCTTAGTGGTACTTCACCAGAACATGGATTACGTGCGTTTAGGGTGGTCAAGAGACAGACCTTGCCTCAACTCCATAAGACCTAGATTTCTGTTGAATTGTTTCTGCCTATAAATCTTCAAGTCTCAATTGCAAATTCCAGGGGGAGACAATCTAATTGGCTCAGTGTGGGTACTTACCTGGATACAGTAAGAATAGTACTCAGCTAGTGAAAAGGATTTAGGGAAGCAGTTAAAACTAAGATATTAGTTGAGATAACCTGGGGAAGAGGTTATCTGACCCAAGAGGTCAGGGCTGAGATCAGAACCTAGGGGAGCAGCAGGATTTGATTAGTGACAAGAGGAAGACAGGTCAGTGAACATGACTAGGAAGAGATGGAAAGAGAGGTAAGAAGAAGGACAATATCACAAAATAGAAGGAGGGAGGTGTCAACAGTGTCAAATTCTACAGAGATTGGGTAGGACGAGAACTGAAGGCTGACAAGGAAACCCGGAGTGAGGGACTATCCAATGAGGAGGTGGAGATAGAAGCCAGTGACAGTGGGATGCTGTGATAGTAGAATGTAAAATGAGGGGCTAGGGGCAAATAGGGCTGAAGATGGACACATGGAGGAAGCATTTATGTAGTAATCCAACATCCCAGCATGGAGAGATATTGACATGGCCAAGACAGACAATATTTGATGAAGTCAAGTTTGGGAGGAGGTTGAATGGGATGAACCAGAGCTCCAGAGGTTGGGACACCGCTTCCCCAAAGTGAGAGGGAGAAATGGCATAAAATACTGAATAGGGGGCATCTGGGTGACTCAGTCATTTAAGCATCTGCTTTTGGCTCTGGTCATGATTCCAGGGTCCTGGGATCAAACCCTGAGTCAGGTTCCCTGCTCATGGGGAGCCTGTTTCTCCCCCTCCTTCTGCAGCTCCCCCTGCTTGTATGCTCCTTCTCTCTCAAGTAAATAAATAAAATCTTTAAAAAGAAAGAGGCACTGAATAAATATTTTTAAATAATAAAAGAACAGACTCATAGAGTGGTGGTTGAGCCAGTTTGCAAAGCTTAGGTTTCTATTTCCCTTGGGATCTCACTTTCAGGCAAGGGGATTGGGTCTTGAGAGCATGCTGGGCAGGACAAAGCTTGCCAGCTTGATGTGTGTAGGACAAATACACTGGAAAAGCTTCCTTCTGCTCTTCCTTAAGATCCCCCAGTGATAACTCCCTCATCTGCCTCACTCTTAGGGCAGCTAGAATCCAAGATAGTAGGGGTGTGAGGGATGGAGAATGTGCACAAGAATCCTTTGGTTCAGGACTCGGAAAACTTTGGATTCTAGTCACTTTCTGAAATTTCCTGATCACATGAACTTAGACAAATTCCATAATTATGCATCTAGTTTCTTCATTTGTAAGAAGAGTGTGGTAATACTTTCTCTGCCTATTTTATAGATTTTACAGATTGCTTTTAATCATAAATCTATGTATCTACTTAAAATATTATAAATATTATAAAGCACAGTACAGTAACAAGGCCCCATTAATTAATTCTCCAGGCAGTCAGAAGATGTGGGCTGCTGGTGCAGTGTGCTCTGCAGAGCTGTCTGATCATATCTAACAACACATACATGTAGAGCATGGCCGTGGAGTACTGTTTGCTAGGTGCCTTTTGGGCTACTACATATGTTGAGAGCTTCGCCTGAGTGCAGTGCATTCCTGCGGGTATAGAAAGGGCCTGGAGGGAGAAGCATATTAAAATCACAAACTCATTACTCTCTCAAGACTAGACATATAAAGTTCAAACAGCTTTATAAACTGCCTCCAGAGATTATAAGGCAAAAATGAACTCTGCCTCAAAAATTTGCATCCAATATTATGAATGTCCCTTCTCTCTTTCTCCTAATGATTTCCATCTTCATCACCACAGACCAAAAGGCAACACAAGCATCTTCCTCTGCAGAGTTCCTCAGCTTCTCTGTAGAGATAAATGAAACCTACAGACATCAGCTATGTTTATCATCATTTAATCCAGCTTCTGGATTCCTATTTGGCCCTTGGACTAACTTCCCTCACACAGTACCTGATTGCTTTTAGATTCAGGTCATGTGGAAATTTTTTTTTTGTTTGTTTGTTTTGCAGGCGTAATAAATTGAACCAGCAATACCTGGCATCTACTTCTCACCAACATTGTAAAGGTTAATGAGATGTGCCTGTGAATCAACTTGTATTCTTCATCCTCATCTAAAAGCATTTATTTTGCCAAGTCGGACCAGACACGGATGAGGGAATATCCACATACACTCACTTCCTTGTCACTTATATGCTTTGGAATCAGATTTCTGGCTTATTTGCTTTGTTTCACCTCTTGGGGTTTCATTTCCAAAACAATTATGTCACTGACCTTAAATTTTAAAAGACAGTGTCATCCCCAGAGGGTTTAGTTCTTCATTTGGCTTTTCCTCCTCTGCCATGACTCAAGGCATCAGGTACTATGTCGAGAGAATGAAGAAGGATTTAAAAAAATATAATGTAACTCATTGGGCTGTGATTAATGGAATTTATAAATACATGATATATGAGCCTAAAGGAGAGAAAGGCACAATATTGATAAAGTTTGTAATACAAAAGAAAGTATAGAAAAGTGTACTGAGGATTGAGTATAGGCCCTAACCTATAGATGGTGCACAGCAATAATAATTATGCACTAATTTGTTTCTGCTGAGTCCAACAGAAAAGTGGACATTCTCATGGAGGAAGGCATGGTTCAAAGAGGGTATCTGTAATCCTGCATCTCTTTTTTTTTTTTTTTTTACCTTTTTTTTTAATCCTGCATCTCTTAATTCACTCTGTAAATGTTTACAATGGATTTAAAGATTTAGTTCCTTAACACGAAATACAAATTATGGCTCATGGAGTCCATCACCAAAACTACATGACCAGAAAGTTTAAAAACAGTTCTTTCTTATATCAACCAGAGGCCTGGAAAAATGTTTTGCTCCTTAGTAGCTAATTACTACATGTGTAAGGCAGCCTAAAGCTGCACTTTTTTTTTTTTTTTTTTTTTTTAAGACAAAGTAAAATTCCAGATGGAAACAAGAGGGCCTCTGTTTTGGTGATGTAGCATGTGTTGACATTCCAAAAGCAAACACGTTTGAGTAACTAGCTGCTATTTAGAAAAAGAATTAAGATCAACATTGCTAAGCACAAAATAACAACAATGGGTATGTACAGGCTGATTAGTAGAAATTATAGTCTGTCATGGTGCAAAAAAATACTGGACATAATAGTGAATATGTATGGAAAACAAAATGTCCTTATTTAACACTTGACTGTTCTGGATCTAAAAATGAGAATCTTCTCCTATAGGCTTAGAAATATGAATAGACATCACCTATTAGGCTCTAAGCTTCCTGAGAGCAGGGGTACCTTTGTATTCACCTTCATACATTTGTTTTGCTTCAGTTTTCTTGTAATACGGACACAAAGTATGAATGTACAGACTTATTAAAAAAAAAGAACATGTTATGGATAGCAAGAAAAAAAAAAAAAGAAGATGAAGACTCCTAACTCTGGGAAATGAACTAGGGGTGGTGGAAGGGGAGCAGGGCGGGGGGTGGGGGTGAATGGGTGACGGGCACTGAACACCAATAAAAAATAAATTTAGTATATAAAAAAATACATTTTTTTCTTCCTTGAGATTCTTCTGGGTCCTCAACAATGTACGATAGGGAACAAGGGAAGAAACTCAGGCAAAGTTGGCAACCACAGGATTACTAAGTGTAATGCCCAAAGTCCTTACCACAGTCATGCGGGAAGACACAGGACAGTCTGTAAAGATCAGTGATGCTTAAGCTGCTGACAACAACTCAGGTTTTGATGTTTCCTCTTTTGCAAAAATAAAACAGGAAAAAGCAGACAGGCAGACAGAGAGAAGAGAAAGAGTTTGAAACTCATATGAGTAATGGGATTTTTTGGGGGGGTATTTTATTGAATTCTGCACATAACATTCGCAAAGAAAACACTTTAAAGCCAATGACAAAATTTAAAAAATGGGTCAAAGAAAAAAAATCACATAATCAACTCACAGGTATTTACTGTATTTACTTAACAGAAGGTTCAAATTTATTATGACAAGAACATTAGGGAACACAGCATAAGAACTTACTTAAACTTTACATTAATAAGTGACAAATTAACATAATTCAATATTATTCAAAGAAGATGAATACAGCAAAAATGTTTGATTTTACATTTTATTAAGAATTCCATTACTTGTTATTATGCCATTATTTGAGAATGATTATTATTTCATTCCATACAAAATAATACCTGTTTGACTTAGCTGTTTGACAAAGAGAACTAAATTTAAGGTTAGAAAATGTTAGATTCTGACATAATATAGCGTATGTGCCACTTAATTATACACAGGAACACCGCACTGCTAGTCAGTAAAAGTACAGAATGTATCACACACTGTTGATTTACAAGGGAAAGCAGTAACAGTACCTCTGTGTTGTTTCAAAAAAGGATAAAAACGTATTCTATCATGAATTAGCCCGTGAATCTTCTCCATGCTCAAAGTGAGCAGCATCAGATTTTAATTTTATCTGGGAAATTAACTAGTTTTTAAATATGTGGATGAACTTTACCCTCTACTTAAACTATGACTAAATGATAATAATACTGCTATTTAACATTTGGTAACCAATTCTTTTTGAATAGTTACAAGAAATAAGGAGTTTACTTAAAATGAGTCCTTCTCCCAGTGCCCCCTTGCCTGTCTTCTGCTAATCACAGAATACTTGTGATGAGAAACAAGAGGCTGAAAGTCAGGGACTCTGGTCCATCTGACAGTATGTTTTCTCTAAATCAGAATGTCTGCAGTTTCTTGGATTATTGCTTCTTTCAACGGGTCAGTCATTGTGGTAGGTTTTGTAAAAAGGAAATTACGTCAGTGAAGAAGATAACTTTTCAGTCTAGCATTCTGACATCACATGTCAGATTTGGTGTTTGTGGTCAGGGTTTAGGGACTTAATATGTTCTAGATGGGAAATGTTTGGCTCTCACCCTGTGGGAGGACTACTTTCTGGAAGTATCCAAGAAGTTCTGACAATAGCAGAAAAATACCTTGTCCCCCAAACCTTATATTTCCCAACATATCAGTTAGAATTATATTTTAGTTAAGGTTTTAAAGATAATGGCAGTGATGGGGGCAACAGAACATGACAGATGGAGAACAGGGTAAAGAAAATGAGACTTGGAGCCATTTGCTGGCCAAATGATCTTGGACAAGTCACTTGCTCTTTCTATCGGTTGTTTAATCTCTAAACTTCAGATGGTATTATTACTTCATATAGATATTTTAAATAAGGTTAAATAAGATGTGAATGATCCTTGCAAAGTATGACACAATAAACAAATGATAGACATTGCTATGAAAACACTGCAGTTGGCTATCTGCATACTTACTATTTGTATAAGATTTCAAAAATGGATTGCTTATTATTACATTTAACATGCTACATAGAAATACTACATATACTGTTTGCTTTCCCTTGTAGGAACTTATAACTAAAAACTATATCGTATTATGGGGTAGTTCCAAAAATGGCCTACACTGAAAAAAGAGGAGTATATTCCTATTTGGTTTACAGTCATACAATTTATGGCATATAGGAAAAACACTTTGACAAGTAGTTTTAAATTAACTAAATACTTAACCTTCCCACCCCAAACCCAGCATTAAGACATCACACCATGGATACAATTTACTGGAAGAGATACTACTATGGTTAGTTTCTGTATGGTAGTTCACAAATTGTTGCAAGATACAATATTAACACAATTTGCTAGAATCACCACTGAGCAAATTTCATCAACTTTAAAATAATGGATACAATTACTTTTCACAAATATCACTAACACGAATATATAAGAGACTCAATTACACCTAAAGTGAAAATTCAGATTCACAAAACCAAAACCCATCAGATTAAACGTTTTAATGAATTGCTCAGCTAGTCAAAATATACATTTCCTACTATGATAGAGGCCTTTAAAAACTGCCCCCTCTTCTGAATGGAAGGATACAAGACTAAACCTCTGCACAAATAATATCATTATGACAAAATATTTCTGTATTACTTAAATGGACTGTTATCATTTTAACAATTCCCCTAGTGTCTATATTTTAGCATCTTTCTATCCTTTCTTCCATAAAACCAGCAACCAGAATATATTCTTATTTTTCAATGGGTATAATCATCTCTTATCTATGTTGTACAAAAGCTATAACCTTTCTTTTTTCCAACTGTCCACAAAAGCCAAACAGAAGCATTTGGGTTATCCCTGAATTTTGTTTCTCACTCCTGAGCAAAATTAATTATAGAATGGCTCTATCAGGCCACTTTTGTATTCACAAAAATTTACAAAATTTTGTGAATGTTACTTCAAATTATAGCCATTGATTCCAAGACCCAGATGGCATTACCTCTTTAGTGTGACGAAAAAAAATGCACCCTGCCATCAGCTACAGTTCATTGGCAAGGATTATATATTTAATTCTGGTTTGTCGAGTGTTTATAAACTACAAAAATTTAAACAGAGCGTTCACTTGAACAGAAATTTTGTTTAACTCAGCATTGAGAGATGAAATAAGTCATAATAGGTAAGCCATGGTCAAAATTAAAAGTAAAAGCTACATTTTCTAAGGTCTTGCTGAGGGTCAATCAGAAATATGAACGTTTGGATTTGTAGTCTATTCAGTCACGTGAACAGAGATCTGCGGCATCCTGGCGCCTGGAGAGGGGCAACAGGTACACATCTATGTGTATCAGGACATTCTGAAGATGTTATAGAATTTTCAAAAATGTAAAGAAACCAGGTTACTAAATTTAAAGTCTTCATTATACAGATAGAGAAGTTGGGGGGAGCTCAGAGAGGTCAAAGGGACTTTCCTAGGGCACATGAGTTATTAGCAGAGCCAACACTGAAGCACAGACACCGCTTAAGCTCTACCAAACTGCCTCTCGTGCAAAAAAGATCAAGAGATTGTAAGGTAACCACTCCCATCCCTCCAAGCTTTCCCCACCTTCTACTCTGGGATTATGATGTTGAGTGTGCAGTAAAGCTCTGGTACTGTTCTTAGCATATACAATTTCAAATCACATTAACATCTAATTAAATTTAACAAATAACCTCCCCTCCTTTCCAGTGATTTCATTAATCTGTTTCCATTGTGCAGAGTGCTTTTTCTACTTTTTCATGATCCCATTATAGGCCAGTGACAATTCTTAGAGGAGAAAAAAAAAAAAATCCTATTTCTTCTTCTCATACTCAATTTGAAGAATGGTATATTTATGACACTTTCAAGGTTTAAATCTTATTTCAATTTACTCGTTCCTTTGGAGATGCATAAGAAAATCTGAGTGCTTTAAGTATTCTTCAAAGCCTTTTTAAGGTATATAAATGAGGATTTGGGGGCTGGGAAAGGGCTTGGAGGATTATTTAACCCAGCATACCCATCTTGCAATTCAGGAAACTGTAGCCTAGCAATGCTAAGTGACTTATCTAGTATCCCACAGGTAGAAAGTGGGTAAGCACTCTGGTCTCATGCTATCTAGACCAGTGCTAGATTTTTGCTATACATTCGGTGAAGCATATTGGGTATGACAGTTTACTCATCTGGTGCCACTCTGAGCTTTTATCGCAAAGTCCAGGTTTTGTCTTTATTTGAAACTGTGGCCTGCAGCAATAATGCAGATATGATACTAAATATTCATAATGCTTAAAGTTATGTCATTAGTGTTTCCAAGGTAGTACTTATGTCTATTTTTGTAATGTCTACTGATACTTACCAAAACATCTGAATGTCTAAGACCTCTTCTAGGACAGTTAATGGGTCTGTTTCAATCATCCCAATAGCTGATATGAATTACTTTACTGCTGACCAGTCTATGATCATTAGTTATGAGTATTAGGTGGCTAGAATGGATTGATAATTCTCTGAGCTAGTGTCCCTCCTATGTGGGCTAACATAGAACAAAAACATAGTAGTGGCTTTGGCTATGTTTTCACCTCAATTACAAGTCATCCAGATGACAGGTTCATATTGCTCAAATCTGAGATACTTATCACACTCTTTTACTTCATTTTTACCTAGAGTGTCTGGTCTCAAAATTCTCACCATAGAAAAATTACCAGCAAATTGTACAGAATTCATTGTAGACACTGCCTCAAAGAAAGTTACTTAAATTATCTCCTACCCATCTGTTGCTGCTACTAGCTATCAGATTGTTTCAGTTACCGATTCTTATATATTAACAATGAAACTCATCACCTGTATTTCCTTCTACATGGCATCAAAAAGTATTATAATCTTGGCTTTGCTACTGAAATATTTTGATAGTAATTAAAATTCTACAAGCCCTCTTATTATAACAGCATCATTATACATTTGAATAACAGGAAATTGGTTATTTATGCACTTGTTCAGGTATGTTTCAAAAATAAAATATGAGAATGAAAAAAGTCTTCATTATACCAAATGTTCACAGTTTGACTTTCCATAAGGCTTATTAAATAATATACAAATAGCTACCATTCTGCTGAAATGTCACAGTAAATACATTAATAATGGCACAAAAGTGAAATGTTTCCCAAATGGGAAATCATCTTCATGACCTCCTTAATCTCTTTTCCAACTAAAACTTTGCTCTTTTTTATTGAAAAAAGTTCCA
Organism: Canis aureus; assembly: GCF_053574225.1. Taxonomy (NCBI): domain Eukaryota; kingdom Metazoa; phylum Chordata; class Mammalia; order Carnivora; family Canidae; genus Canis; species Canis aureus. Next base: position 36,284,878 of record NC_135618.1, read on the forward strand.
TTTCTAAAGGAATAAAATACAAAAATAGAAAATAAGTCAAGAAATCTTTTACAGATATAATTTTGAAGGAAATTCTATAAACATTAGATGAAATATTATATCTTTAAGAATGTGCTTTTTCTCACCATACCAAACCACGTGAAAACTAACTTGAATGAGGATATTATATGTAAAATGCTGCAAACTATAACTAAATATTAAAATTTTAGTTAAAATAGGCAACTTAAACATATAATAAATACTAATATATTTTTAGGTTTACATTCAGCTAAAACCTACCTATGAGGCTAATTGTAAATCTATCATTTTGATCAAAAAATAAAAGGATGTTTAATTAAGCAAGGCACATTTCTTTTAGGCCAGTCTGTTTAATACCATTCATCTGGGCACAGTGTAGACTTCACTTATTTATGTGTAAAATGGGCCAATCTATGTAGGAGAGCCTTTGGTACAAAACACACCTTCACAAATAAGGTTGCACATAACTCAGAACACAGAAGATAACATTACTAAATCTCATGATTCAACATAGTCCAGTGATTAACTGAATGAAGAAAACAGTACCAGTTGGCTTGTTACAAACAAACATTCAGATTTTCTTTATCAGCAGTACCTGATTCGTTTTTGAGTGATTTGATTTCAGTAAAATGTCAAAAAAGTTGAAATGATCTCTTAATATTTTTTCATGTTTTTCTTTATCTCTTTATCACTATCTTTAATATTGCATACAATTTGAAGAGAATCCTCCAGCTTTAGAGCTGTTTCCTTTATATAAAGCATTCATTAAAGACAGGTTATTTAATGTCAACTCAAACAAACACATGTACTGGCAGACAGATCACTGCCCGTCAGTGATAGAACCAGCACTGCAGTCTTGATGTAGGCAATTTAGAAATGAACATCCTGTTGTTTAGTGCAGCTCTACAGTTCTCTATGGGACTCTTCAGGTATCTGTTAGACAAAGTAAACACAATAATTTACTATATATTTCGTGTTTAAAAAATCATAAACGTTATGCTAATATATTCTATTCAATATACTTTTCAAAACTTTTTTTTTTTTTACTGGTATCCTGAAAAGTTCAACCAATTTAATTTTCTAAATTTATCAATAATATACCAGAGCTTTTAGTTTATAAATTAGAAAAAGTTTCAGGGTATGCTTAAATTATGAACTTTTTGTTCTTACTAATATCCACTTTCAAATGTAGTCCAAATCAATGTGATTGTTTGCCTTTTGAACATAAAAAATTATCTTCACCTTTAGAATCATCTGAAAGGTTCCAAGTGCCTACCATTTTTTAGAAAAATATATGTATTGATTTTTTCAATGCATTTCCATGGGTTGGTTTCTTTACTGGCAGTACATCCCACTGTGGTGACCTAAGATGAGAACTCTTGAAGTGAATGGAACTCCCATGCTCAGATAAGTGTTATGGAGAAGAGGGGAGGGTAGGGGTGGGGGAGGCAGAGCGAGGGTGGGAGAGAGGCATAGGGAGAGGAGGAGAGAGGGAGAGGGAGAGGGAGAGGCAGAGGGAGAGGGAGAGGGAGAGGGAGAGTGGGAAGAGAGAGGGAGAGGGAGAGGGAGAGGGAGAAACAGTCTCAAAATGAGTATGGTGGTGAAAACTATGTTCTAGTTATTATGCCTATACTTTATCTTGTCATTACACAAATAACTTTTAAATCTATTGATCCTTTAAAATATAAACTCGACATAGTTATGTATCACTTCAAGAAATCACAAATTAAGACAATAACTGCTTGACCAGGGTCTGTGGAGTACCAAGAAATAAAAGTTCAAGGTTTGGTGTTCTCCTCTGCTAACTAGAAAAAATTTGTTAGAAATGCTGACAGTAAAAGTGTTTAAAAATTGCACAGGGATGGGCCGCCTGGGTGGCTCAGCAGTTGGGCATCTGCCTTTTGGCTCAGGGCATGATCCTGAGGTCCTGCAATCGAATCCCACGTCAGGCTCCCTGCTTTTTTTTTTAGAAGAATCATCCACTTACTAAACCTAATGTTGTATGCCTACTGTGTGCTGGGCAATCATCTAGTGAAAAGTTTTCCTTATTGGCCTGGATGATACTTGACCATCCTTCATGGAAGATACAACTTCTTGACAATAATTTTTGGCCATACACCAAGAGTATACTTTTGTATCACAGTATCCTTAATTTTTATTATGAGAATTTGAAAATTACAATGGTCAAATTGCTGATAATGACTACTAATTACAGGAAATTACAGGTAACATGAATGATCTGGCACCCATTTCATTTCCTAGGTGCTTAGCTTCTGCTCATTGCTACTGCAGCTCTGGTTACCTGGAGATGTTCCTATTAAGCTGTTCTTGTCTTGCTACTATTATATCCTTTTTATATAAGAAGCTGAGCCCCTTTTTGTCTTTAACCTCATGTATCAGTAAGACTCTTGGCGCTAATTAAATAAGTATGGTATATAGCTCAGCATCCACTGTAGATGTGGAGGAAGCTCCAAGTTAATAGCAACAAGTAATCAAACTCATATTTGGATGGTACATTAGTGGCTAGGAAATGGCTTGAAGGGCTTAGAAGAATAGATACTGACTTAAGCATCAAAATGTACTCTACAAAAATAGAGAAAGGAAGTGTCATAGAAAATGGTGAGACCTATAATTGAAGATATTTGACCAAATAAGTGTTCTAACATATGAAGCAAGAAAAGAGGATAAGAATGGTTAAATTTCTATAATTATGAAGCTTATGAAGAAGTAACACCTTCACCAAGGCCTAAACAAAAGAGGTACAGAAACCCAGTTTAATTAACTGCCAGCCTCACTAATTTGTATTTGATGAGAAAAGAGGTTACAGTCATTCCACAACACGGAATTTTGTGGGAACTTTGTTTTGATGTGTCTATACTTTGACATCTATTAAATAACTTAGAGTTGGCTGCACACCAACAAGCTCGAGAAATTCTGCCAACTAAATGGTAATGAATTAGCCCAAGGACTAAAAAAATTTCTCATTCAATTATGTATGATTCTCTGATTGGCCTCTTGGAAATTATGTATTCCTGGCAAGCAAAAATATTTAAACTCACTCAGTAATTAAAGTTAGTAACATGCTAGGATGTGAGCTTTGTCAAAAATCTGAAAGTCATGAGCTTGAGGTAAGTCACAGCTACTTTGAGCAGTATTTGGGTCTACTAATAATAAACATCTTTAATTCACATTGTGGTCTGGTAAAATAAACTGATCTTTTGAAATCAGTTAAAATGGCTACAGGTTAAAGATTTATAGAATATAGATATGAAGTAATTCAAACATAGTTCTTACCTGGTGAAATTATTTCTGTCTGTGGTGTTTAGTTTCCCACTACATTTTGAAATCTAACACAGAGTCACTCTTGTTTAACATACTTTTTATTATAATCTAGTGTGAGAAAACAAAGCTGAGACAGATAAAAGGGAGTGCTGTGGGGGCTGCACGTTTAAACAGAGTGGTCAGGGAAGGGCTCATTGAGACAGTGACACCTAAGGAGGTGACGGAGCAAGCCATGCAGACAGCAGGTGGAACAGCAAGTATACAAAGACCTGAGGTGAGGAAGAGCAAGGAGGCTGGCACAGCTGCTGCACAGGATTAAATGGGAGAGAAGTCAGAGAGGAAGTCAGAAGGGTATGGTGACGTGGAATAGGCAGGGCCCTGCAGGATGTCAGGCCTTTACCGTGGAGCCTGTGTGAATTGGAAAGCCAAATGAGAGAAAAAATAATAATAATAAAAATAAAAAAAAAAAAAGGAAAGCCAAATGAGGGTTCTGACCCAAAGAAGTGACATGATCTGACAAATGTTTTAAAGGTTTTCTCTAGCTGCTGTAAATGAGAGTAGTTTCAGGGTACTCTAAAAATCCAGGTGAGAGATAATGATGGCTTAGAACAGGTGGTTATAGAAGCTAGCCTCTGCAAACACTTTAAGAGTGGAGCCAACAGGATTTGCCAATGGCCTGGATAAAGGGTATGACAGAAAGAGAGGAATCTAGGATAATCCCAAGGATTTTAGCTTGCAACTGGAAAACTGAAGTTGCAGTGATACAGAGGGGAAAAAGGGCAGGAGACATAGGCTTGATGGTATGGGTCGGGGAGGGGTGGGGAGAGGGAAGCTCAGTTTTGGACATATTAAGTTTGAGATATCCATTCTATATTCAAGTACAGATGTCAAGTACATAGTAGAAATTCAATCTGAATTTCAGGGGAGAGGTCCAGATGGGAGAGAAAAATCTACATATAGATAGTCTAAAGCTATGAGGAAAAGACCTAATGCAGAATGAAGAGATCTAAAGACTAAGCTGTGGTCCATAGGGCTCTCAAACATTAAGACTCTGGGGAGATGAGAAAGACCCAGTAAAAGAGGCTGTGAAAGAGAGGCCAGAGAGAGGTAGTAAGAAAATACAGAATGTCATGCCCTGAAGTCAAAGGAAGAAATTCTTCCCAGGAGGGAGGAAGTATTCCACAACGCTAAATGCTTCTCATGGGTCGAATGAAATGAACACTGAGAAATGACCACTGGGATTATTAGCCTTAGGAGGTCACCAGTGACCTCAAAAAGTGTACTTCTGGTGAAGTGATAGGGGTGAAAGTCTGTTTGGAGCAGACTTGGGAAAAAAATGGGAAGGGATTCAATGAACAGTGACATAGTCCCTACTCTCACAGATGAGATAGACATTAATCATATAATGAATATAAAATGTCAAGAAAACATAGTATATTCAATTCATTCTAAGACATACTTTTCCAGATTAGAGCACCCATGAAATTGTAATTGACCTTAAAGTCACAGTACTTTCCCTTTAAAATTGGCAGTTTTTCTTTTTTTAATGGCACACAGAATAATGATGGTCCTTATAATAGAAGGTACCTTAAATTTGATGAAATGTGCCATAACAGGAGAATTGATAAAACCAGATTTTTCATGATAAAAATCTCGGAGGGAATACTGAAGTAAAAATAGAAGTTAATGAAGTGAGGAGAGGGCTGGCAGTGGGAACATCTGCAAAAATCCGCATAGATGAAGGCAAAAGGGAACTTATCCTGTAACTAGAAGAAGAGCAGGGCGGAGACAGATCATGTGGGGTCATGAAGGCTGTGTTAAGCCTTTGGGTCTCAGAATTTTATAAAGAGGCAGGTGATATAATCAGATTTGAGCCTCAGAATGATGCTTTTGGCTACCAGGTGGAGAACGGGTCAGACTTGCCACAGGAAATGTAGCAAGGCCAGTTAAGAGACCTTCATACATACCCTAGATAGAGATGTAGCAATGTGGATTAAAGTGGTGATGGCAGTGATGTTGAAAAGTAGATTATTTTTATGGGTATTTAGGAAGTAAAATGACTAAGCTCAGTGATAAACTGAATGTGTTTATTGCTTTTATGAATCCACTATTACATTAATAAATACATTGAGAACACTAGGCAATAAGTCTGCCTTTTAAGCAAGGCTATAAAAAACTAAAAATGTTTTGTAAATGTCTATGTAGCACATATGAATGAAAACCAGTATTTTGGAAATTCACCAATTTTAGACTTTTTAGATCTGTAGACAGAAAGTAAATATATCTTAGGCTAGAAAATAACAGGGGAGGTAGGTGTGTGTGTGTGTGTGTGTGTGTGTGTGTGTGTAACAGATTACCCTCACTGGCTTCTCTTCCTAATTAAATTATATGTTTTAATTTAAGGAACAAGTTTAAATGTATAAAAATAAGAACCTTAGGATTTAGAGAGAATTTCCATAAAGAACAAGAGTTTAAAATAAACTTAACAAAAAACCAGTGAAATAGCAGTGCTGATTGACATGTAACACATACGTGCAATGCTAGCTTTCATTCTAAAAAGTTAGTGGGAATCTCAACCAAGAGACTTTGTGCTTTGATGAAAGGGGGAGGGTGATGTTGGGGGTTCAATAGAAAAGAAAAAGCTTCTCTTCACTCTTTACCACCATGCTGGGGGTACTATCCCTGTATCTGCAAAATCAGAGCCTTGCATGCACAAATTTATTCATAATGTTCTTCAGATATGATGAATCATCATTTTTTGTTGTTGTTGTTCATTTAGGTGCTACCTTACTAACAAAATCCCAGGATTTACTTTTACAGAATCCCAGGATTTACTTTTTAGGCTAGAGCTTCTATTCTGCACTATTACAACAATAGTAAAATGGCTTCCAAGAAAATGATGGAGCAGCTTCTCCAGATCTCCTCTTTAATATATTTGATACTTAATGATTCAAAATTTGAAATGTACAGAATAACACATCCAGTACAAAAGAGGGGGGCAAGAAGAGAGAAAAACCATGAAAATGTTTCTGTGTAAGACATCTTGTCTTTACAATTCTGAAGACAAAATTAGTTTACAGCATCACTGAAGACAAAGACAAATATTTGAAAACTTTCTAGCCTGTTTGAATAATTTAAATTAAATCTGCAAGGTGAATATGAGCATATAGAGAATATTATTATCCTATACTCTAAGCAATGGCCATTTTCTGGCAGGAGGTTAGGAGCTGAGTCATGATAGCACAGGGTTTGGGTTCTGCATGGCTTCCCTCCCTTCTTCCTGCCTCCCTTGATTTGCCCTCTCTCAAAGGTTTTCTACTACTCCCTGCAAGTTATAGAAGACAAGGGATTTCATTAATAAGTATAAAATTGTCAAACAAAATATAGGAAATTACTAGCACAAATATAATAGTCTTATCTTCCGTTTAAAAGGTGAAATAAAAAACAGAAAGAAGAGCCCCACCCTAAAATGCAAGCCCTGAATGTCTTCTGCTCCATTCCTATGCTCCTCACCTCTGTCTCACAGTGTTTCCATAAGTCTTCAGATTTGGGGGGGAGGGGGATGTGTACTTTTCTTTATTTCTTAGTGGGAAGGGTTATCAATTCTAGTCACAACTGAGAGGTGTGGAACTGCTGTAGAAAATGTTGAAGTTTTAAATGTATGGAAGTCATTAAATTATAGTTATGGCTCTTAAAGGAAAAAACTATTGGCTATATATATATATATAATTTACATACTCTGACCAGAGCAGTTGCTTGAGTACGTTTTATGCCAAAGGTAAATAACAAATTTGATGTAAACAAACCATAACTTTAAATCTCTTCATAGTCTGCATTTAAAATTTCAATCCCAGAAATTTTATCTCAAAATTCAGAAATAACTGATAGAATGCTTCCTCTTATTTGTAGCTGTTTGTGATTACGTCAGCATAGTTGGTGGGTACTAAAGTTTTGTATAATATCAGTTTAAAGCACCATAAAATAAATAAATGACAATGTTATTTTCATCTCTGGATTCACCAGCTGTAGGGTATATACATTTTCCCCAGGGTGTTGGTAGACATGCACGGATCCAGTCACACCTCCTCCCATGAATCTTCTTCTGTACACACAGACATATGCATACCTTTCAACATCCAAGATGTGCAGTTGAGCTCAACAACGAGTCTTTGTTTTGGCAAAGCTAAATGGTATGTGTAAACTTAGACTCATTTGTATCTTGCTGTAAGCCCAAATCACTATCCATTTTAGTTTTCTAAATGATTTAGGACCTCAGAGAAGGGGCTACAGCTATTATGTGGGACGAAATTATATTCTAAAGTGTTTCTGAGCACAGATGCTCTTAAAGATCCATAGAGTGATTGGGTAAAGCAATAATGTCACAAATTTCAATGAGCTGGCAATCTCCTGTTTTCAGGCCTTTTGTTCTAAGTAATTTCTCCTTTCTTAATAAGGGAGAGTCAAAATATTTACACTATTTGCTGGCACGGTTCTTTGGTAACCTAAGCAAAGTATAAGGAGATGGAAAAATAACAATTTGAGTAATACTATTATCTATTGTGGATTAAAACACATGAAAATAGGAAATTAATCTTAAAACTGAAAAATATCTATTGTCCTAGCAGGTATCACTGCTATGACTGATTATGCTTTCAGAGTATAATATTAAATGCAGACAAATCAAACATATAGGAAAATAGTCTTTTATTATTAGAAAAGTCAATCTCTTTGTTCAATTTAAATACCTTATATTTGATCCCTATGTTTAAAAACTCTGATGATTAGGAAAGGGTTAATTTTCAATATACTGCATAAAATAGGTTTCTGGAGATATATTCATTACAGGAATTCATTAATTAGTAACATGGGATGAAGTAAAACCTAAAAGCAATAAGAGATTTATTTTTTCAATCTCTTTCAAGTCACCTAATAGAAGGAGCATGGGTTTGGGGGCCAGAATGACCTGGCCTTAAATCATAGCTGGGTTTCTTGCTAGCTGTGAAGTCTTTGGGAAATCACTTAACCATAACCATCTATTTTTTTTAACCCTCCTAAAGTGGGGTGAATACCACTTACCTTGCAGAACTGAGAAGTGAGGACATGGTAATTACATGGTAATTATTATAGTTACAGAGAAAGTAAATAGGAAGATACTGATTACTTATGTATTTCATTATCATTCACAAAGCTTCATATTTATCATACAATGCTTGTAAGTAATGATCACAACAATAATGTAATCTCTTAGCAAAATCTCTGTTGCATATCATGCAGCCAGTTTTTCTATTATACCTGTACCAACATTTAATATTCACAGCAACTCTATGAGGTACTATTTACTATCCTCATTTTACCAATAAGGAAACTGAGGCACAGAGAGGTTAAGTGTTTGCTCCAGTGTCATACAGCAGAGTCAGGATTCAAACCCTGGCAGTGTGACTGCAGAGCTTATGCTTTAAATCACTTCATTAAAAACTGGAAAATAACATTAATGTAAGATTATAGTTATTCACTCATAAAATATATCTTGAATACATACAAAGTGCTACAATTTGTGTGAGGCACCAGTATCCAAAATCTGTATTTGTCAAAATACAGAACCTATAACCTTTAAGGAGCTTATAATTTGACAACCAGAGGCAATTATACTATCTCAGTATAGAGATAGTATACAAAAATACTGTATTTTGAAATACAAAAAGCTGTATTTCTCTGGGTTGAAAACAAGGTCTTCTTCATAATAACTAATAACCATATAGTTCTAAAAATTATGGTGCAACCATTATTTACCTATAGAACTAAGCAGGGCTTCTATAGCTTCTAAATAGAAGTGAATAAAAGTGACACTGCACTTTGTTCACCTTCACGTCAAGATCTTTTAAGAACAGATACAGAAGTTATTCTTCCATTATTACTATAGTGTATCTAACATATTACCACCAAAATGGGTCACAAAAACAATGTCTGGTCATTAAGAATACTAAGAATTTGATCAAAAGGTAGGCAATGGTAAAAGTAACTCAAACAAGTAGTAAAGGACACTAGATGAAGGAGTCCTATTTTGATGCACAGAGATAAAAGCAGTGACCCATTACCAGGTATATAGATTTCTTGCCTCTATTACTTTTTTGTCTTTTCCTTCCTCTTCTCCTTCTAGAAGTCTTCACCATTCTTTTTCACTGTATTAGCTACATAAATGATAAAGTACGGTTCTGATTATCTGAAAATACTTTATGAGTTTTAGATAGTTATATCCTATCAAAATCAAAACACAATTGTGCACAATGTATAATTGTGGAAAATATAGTATAATATATATAACATATATAAAATAAAATGGTTTTGTTCAAATACAGTGTTACCCTTGTTGTAAGCTTAACCATTTTTGTTTAAAACAACTGTGCTACTGCATACTATAATTATGTAAATTAAAATTGGGCCAATAATCTAACAGCAGTGGGTTCTGCCTTTTATCTTTTTTTTTTTTTTTTAAAGGGGAAACAGGTTGCTCAGAAACTGAGAATGTTAGGAAAAGAAAGGGAATCATTTTCAGTTCAGTTTGGGTGAAGGTTATTCTAAAGAGCCATGACTCCTCCCACCTACCCATCCTTTTGCTATAAAGAACAGAAACCAAGGGACAGTTTACAACTTGGAAATCAAATGGAAAAGATGTTGTAAGTGATCTTTAAAAGGCATTTGCATGTAACTAATATGAAACTATTGGTTTTGCAAGTATCACCAATCTAGACAGGAACAGCATTTCCCTGGTTCCCTGTACAAAGAGGGAGAGCTCTCAGTACCCCCACACAGTGCTCACCTGTTTCTGTTTGTCTTCTGGCAACCCCTGGTATATGGCTGAAACTTGCAGGTATTTTCCCAAGATTTGGTTACTTCCCGTCCCTCCTTTCTATTGATTGTCTGCAATTCCCTTAGTTAAAAAACACGTATCCTTTATATTTTTAAAGTTTATTTAGCTTTTCAAGTGCTGTTGTGGGATCTGGATTTTTTTTTTTTTTAAAGAGGAAGTCTGAAGGTCCCTTGTAGTAAGGTTTCAGGTACACTGATTGACTCTTTCATCTGCTTATGTACAGAACACTTTTACATTTGCTTTTAAATTTCACTTGTTAGCTTGAAACTTCTTGGAGGAAGAAAACAGTATCCTTTTAAATTATTGCCTAATTATTGGCATTTAATTCAAATCATGCCTTATTGTAGTATAGATCTAACATCCCAAAGGCAATATTTTCCTTTCCGATTCAGTCATTATGAGATGATGTCAATGATTTTCTGTAGTAAAAAAAATATGCATTTTGTGATTCATTTCACCACCTCAGATTTTCAGGCATAACTTTATTTGTGCGGTTTATCCAAATAGTGGTTTTCCTTATGAAATCCCGTAAGGAGGAACCATCTGGAAAGGTTATTGTGGAAACGGCAGGGGCTTGGGGGTGGGGCTAGAAAGCAAGAGATGCCATGACAACCTTTTTCGGGTTTCCCAGGAAACATGGGTTGCTATGGGAACTGCATCAGTCAGGTCCGAATTAGTAACTTCCGCTGGAAGGAGTGTCTGCCACTTTAATCTTCTTGTGATACTGCAGAAGCTTATCTCGCAGGCGCATTAGAAATTTTGTTTCTCTCAGCGGCACTGAAAACATGTGTTTCCACACTTTGATAGATGTTGCCGGGAACACACACACACACACACACACACACACACGGAACATCACAGGAATCTGCCTGTCCATCTCTTTTGAAATGCTGAACAAGCCCCAGAGAGTTCAACTAATTAGATCGGGACACCTTGGGCACTTCCCTTTGTTCACAGTTGTAGAAATCTTTAAGATTCCAGGAAGGGGTTCGAATAGAACTTCCAGTCAAAAACCAAATACCCTTACGGTGGGTTTACAAGTCATTGCCCTAATCAGACTTCTCATCCAAGTATCCACAGCATAGGCAACTGAACTAAAGATTCAATAATGTTCAAAGGTCCAGCAAACGGAAGCATCCTTTATGCATGTGCCTGCTTTACTTAGTAAAGAACAACTGTCTTTCAATTCCGAGGTTAGGCAGTTACTCTAACTGTTCTTTAGTTTCGTTTCCTCCCAGGATGTACAGTTTTTTTTTTTTTTTTTAGAGGATGTGTACTAGAAATCAAGTTTAAAGTAAGTTTGTTCTTTGCAATATTCGAGGGAGGGGGAGGAAAAAATGGAGAGCTGAGAGAATGCAGCCCACTTGCAACACAGACACCTGTTTCAGTATGAAGCAGTAGGGCGAGGGAAAATGAAGTGTGCTTTCCACTTCTTCATGTCCTTTCTTTGATGAGTGGTCTGGAAATGTATAAAACGAGGGCATACACAGACCAAGGGGGCACGGTCCACGCAGTACTTGAGCACAGCATGTCACTCGTAGCATATATTAAACGTCAGTAAATATCTTTTTGATGTTGACACAGGAGTTGGGATTATTGTTCGTGGTGCAGGTGGCAGTGGAATTGCCCGTTTTGAAGGGGGTCTGGGGGAAAGCGCTATGGTTCATGCCCCCCTCTTCGATCACCATGTAGTCCGACTTACTCAGAGTCGAGTTACTCCTTGCTTTTCGGAGCTCCTCGGCCGAAGAGGAGAGGTGCTGGCAACTTCCCACGTGCATGTACTGGGCTTGCTCTTCCCCCTCCGTCTCCCGGTGGTAGAAGTAATTGAAGTTGGAAACGATCACGGGCACCGGCAGAGCGATGGTCAGGACACCAGCGATGGCGCAGAGCGACCCCACGATCTTGCCCCCTATGGTCACCGGGTGCATGTCGCCGTAACCTACTGTCGTCATGGTCACCACTGCCCACCAGAAGGCATCCGGGATGCTGCTAAACCCCGAGGTGGGGTCGTCTGCCTCGGCAAAGTAGACGGCGCTGGAGAAGAGGATGACCCCAATGAAGAGGAAGAAGATGAGCAGCCCCAGCTCCCGCATGGACGCCTTGAGCGTCTGGCCCAGGATCTGCAGCCCCTTGGAGTGCCGGGAGAGCTTGAAGATGCGGAAGACCCGCACCAGCCGGATGACCCGCAGGATGGCCAGGGACATGGCCTGCTGTCCGTTGCCCTGTCGCTCGGCCAGTTCGGTGCCCAGGGTGATGAAGTAGGGGATGATGGCCACGATGTCTATCAGGTTCATGATGTTCCGCGAGAAGGTGGCTTTGCTGGGGCAGGCGAAGAAGCGCACGAGCAGCTCGAAGGAGAACCAGATGATGCACAGGGTCTCCACCACGAAGAAGGGGTCCGCGAAGCCGGCGGCGGCGGGGGGGCCCGACGTGCCGTTGCGCGCCGCCTCGGGCTGCTCCTGCGCCGCCGCCGCGTAGTCCTTGTCGTCGCGGAACTCAGGCAGCGTCTCCAGGCAGAAGATGACGATGGACACGAGGATGACGAGCACCGACACGATAGCGATGCCGCGCGCCGGCCCGGAGCTCTCGGGGTACTCGAAGAGCAGCCACACCTGGCGCTGCAGGGCGCGGCGCGGCAGGGGCCGCTCCTCCTCGCGCAGGAAGCCCTCGTCCTCGCGGAACTTCTCCATGGCCTCCTCGCCCAGCTGGTAGAAGCGGATCTCCTCGGAGAAGACGTCGATGGGCACGTTCACCGGCCGGCGGATGCGGCCGCCCGACTGGTAGTAGTAGAGGATGGCGTCGAAGCTGGGCCGGTTGCGGTCGAAGAAGTACTCGTTGCGGAGCGGGTCGAAGTACCGCACGCGCCGCCCGGGGTCGCCCAGCAGCGTCTCGGGGAACTGGCCCAGGGTCTTGAGCTGCGTCTCGAAGCGCAGCCCCGAGATGTTGATGACCACGCGCTCCCCGCAGCAGCCCTGCTCCCCGGCGGCCGGCGGCGCGGGCGGCAGCGGCTCGTAGCGCTCCCGCTCCCGCTCCCAGCCGCCCGGGGCCGGGCTCCCCGCGCCGTCGGCCGCCTCGGGCTCCGGCAGGTGCTCGCCGGGCACCACCGTCATGGCGCGCTCGGCGGGGCCGCCGCTCGCGGGGCGCTGCGCAGGGAGGGCGCGCGGGCGGCCGGGGCCGGGGAGCTCGTCCATGCGGCGGGACCGGCGGCGCCGCGGGCCGGGCGGCTCCTCCTCGCGCGCCCCGCCCCGCGCCGCCCCGCCCCGCCCCGCCCCCGAGCGCCGCCGCCGCCTGTTGCCGCCGCGGCCGCCGCCGCCGCCTGGCTCCGGGGGGGCCCCGCGAGGTGCGCCTGGCTCCCGAAGGGGACGCCGCCGCGCCGCCGCCGAGCCGCCGCTGCGCCCGCTCCCTCCCCTCCCCCTCCCCTCCCCTCCGCGCCGACCCCCTCCCTCCCCCCTCCCCTCCCCCTCCCTCCCCCCTCCCCTCCTCCCCCTACCCTCCCCTCCGCGCCCTTCCCCTCCCCTCCCTCCACTCCCGGGGCGCGCGCCCGCCTAAGCCCCGCGGCCCCTCGCGGCCCCTCCAGGTGCCCGCCCACCGCGCGGCCGCGCGCCCCGCTCCCCCGCGCCCCTGCGCTGCCCGGGCCCTAGCCGCCCGCCGCCTCGCCCCTCCCGCGGCCCCACGGCCCCGCTGCGCACCGCCGCGTCCTCCGCGAACCCCCGCCCGGCTGAGGCTGCTTCCGGGGAACCGGCCCCCGGGCCCCACCAGCCCCTGGCCAGCCCCCCGCCCCGGGACCCGCGAAGCCACGGCCCAGCGCCGGGCTTGTGTCCCCGCCACCGTCGCCCCGCACCCAGCGAGCGGCGGCCTCCTCGCCCTGCAGGCACCCCCGGGGCGCGGCCGGGGCGCGGGTGTCAGCGGGTCGGGGCGGGCGAGGAGGGGATGGGGTGCGCTGCGGGCCGGGAGGGAGGGCGGGAAAGGCCAGGTGGGCGCCCTGGGGCGGAGGCCAGCCCCCTGCCCGCACCCTGAGCCCCCCGCGGCTACAGGCCGCCGCCCGGAGCGCTCTAAGCGGAGTGGCTCCCGTGTCCCCGAGAAGCCCACGGACTCAGGGGCGCTCGGGAGTCTCGCACCTGGGGGCTGGGGACGCTGGGTCAGTAGAGGCCCTCGGGACTTCGCTCCTGGAGCGAACAGTTCTCGCGGACTCTAGCCGTCGGGAGCAATCGAGGGCCAAGTTTCTGGCTGGGGTTGGCGACAGCAGCCGGGTCTTTTCCCAAGCGCCAGGTTTCCTGTCGGTGGGAACCTATGAGGAAAATGAGAGGGGATATTCACCTCCCCCGCGAAGTCCGTCCTGGGAGGACCCCCGACTTCAGGGCCTGCTGCTGGCCTAGAGGTAGGGTTGGCCGCGCTCTGGCTGTGAAGCTGGGAGACCGTCCAGCCAGCAGCCCGCATCTCCGTTGCTGGATTTGGGCCTACAGATAACAACTTCATGCCCTTTCAACCTTAACTGTTTCTTCAAACTGTTGTGGTCATCTTGAACGCAATTTGTTTCTAGACATTTTAGCAACTCCACGGGCACCCAAGAGCCAAACCCAAGGCTTTAAAATGCATCTTCTACTGTCTCATTCAAATCATTTACAAAAGAAGAAATGTTGTCTGGACTACTCCCTCGCCCGTTGTACCTTAGCTGACAATTCCACCGCAAGTAACTGCAGTTTGTGGTCACTGTTTCCAACCACCACTTGCAACCAAGGCTCTCTAGGGCAGAGACTAAGTCTTACCCAATTTATATCCCTAGAAACCACAAAGTGCCTGATAAATATAGGAGCTCAGTGTGTTTGCCGACTTGAATTCCCCAACAAGTGATTCTTTGCATTTCTATCTGCTCTGGAGTGTTGGCATTTCTGCTTTCTGAACCTAGGACCACTGGGATTCCCGGATAAAGACTGAGGGGAAGCAGCTCACAGTATGTACTACTCGGTTAGATCCCGCCTCTGCCTTTTCTGGGTACAAGCACTTATGTTCTCTACTGTCCTTTTACCTTTCACTTCGCCTCTAGTTTACTGCTAGCCACTGCAGACGTTGGCATATGTCGCAAGATGGAAAAAGTAGGCGACCATGTAAAACACGGTCACAAAACTGAACATTGTTTTTGAGCTGGTGATTAGGGTAGCAGTATAATCCATCATTCACATATTTAAAGCTAAGAATAAGCCGGCTTGCTGCAGGTTTGGCTCATAGAAAGGCAAAGGCCCTATTTTTAAAGACCAAATGTTTCATGCACTTCTGTGTCTGACCTAGAAAGTGATTTATTTCTCCATTTGCAGGAATTAGTACTGGAATTAATATTAATCAATGGCAAGGAAGACTAGAACAGAGGATGGTCCTGTCTGTGATGGATGGTCCTGTGAAGTATCTTTCCTTCAGAAATGACTCTTTCCATTCCTCTCATGTATTTGCCTTGTCTGGAAGACTGATGATGAGCTTCTTAGGACAGCTTTATACTTTATATTCGAAGCCCAGAGAAGTTTAGCAGTTTGTTCAAGCCCACACAGCTGGTTAGTGGCAGAGCTAGGCCTAAAATCTTGGACCATTTCCAAATCCACTGTTCATTTTACTGTATCACAGTGTGAAACTCTTATGTTGTTCACTGTGAGTGCTTAATAAATATGAGATTTCTAACAGCAGCCCATTTGCTTCTGATTGCTGACTAGTTCAATTCATATTTATTTTAATGGAAAACCACTGCCTTCTAACAGCTAGTCTGTTGTTTATAAGAAATGAGTTGGTGGGCGAATTCCAGCCCTGTTGGGCAGCAGAACCCATCATAACAAATCAATGTCCAAAATGGCACTTCAGGAGGAACACATACCATTTATTTAGTACCCCCCAGTGGAGTAGCTCAAAGTAATTTGAAAATGTCTCATTAATCCTCATGACACCCCTGTGGGATAATAATAATATTATTGTAATGTTTAAGCGTAGAACTGTGGCAAAGCCAACAGCTTCTTTGAGCATGTGCACATTTTCCTCATATTTCAAGTCCTCAAATATTAGAGCCTAAGTAAAACCACCAGATTTGCAAACAGCAAGAGTAAATCTTGGTTTGAGCTTTCTGTGGTGCTCTGGACATAGCCTGAATTTCTTACTGATCACAACAGCTAGTACTAGAAGTAGCTCACCAATGATTTACCAGATGGTTAGCAACTTCTGGAACAGGTACAGAAGTGTGTGAGACTGGGACAAGGCAGGTCTAGAGATTCCCACTAGTTTCAATGATAGATAAATGAGTAAAAAAAACCCCACCTACCATGTGCGAGGCATTGTTCTAGGTGCTGTGGGAGTATGGGCTTTGACCATAGACCTTGCCCTCAATAGACTTGCGTGGAGTTGGGAAGATAGGAAGGATACAAGTCCGTGAAAATGTTTACAATGGCATCAGTTAACAAAACAGGCGATAGTACCAGAAATGTCACAAGATGCCCTGAGACTATCTGCTGTTTTCTAGCCAAGCTGCTACCTGCTGTTTCTCAATCGTACTAACCTGGTTCCTACCTCAGGGACTTTGTACTTTTTTCTGCCTTCTGCCTGAAACATACCTCTCCCAGAGTCTCGCATGGCTTTGTCCATCACTTTAGGTGTCCACTTAAAATATCCCTTCATCAGAGATAACTTCAAGGACCACAACCACCTGATTTCAGAGTTCCCCTTTCTCTCTCCCCTTGGTAACTTTCTGACCTCTTACCTGCTTTCTTTTTTCCTTACTCTGCTTATTTACTTGAAATTACATTTTACATTTTTTTGGTTTCTTGTTTACTATGTCCTGTGCAAAAACATAAACTCCCCGATGGCAGCATTTTGACAGGATTTTGGACCAAAATCTAGACTACTACCTGGCACGTAAGAGATGCTTAATCAGTATGTGTTGAATGGTGGAAAGAAAAGGCTCGGAGTAAACGTACAAGGCATATTAAGGTACAGTGAGTGAAGCAGTTTGCTGGGGGGTTTGGGGGGTTTATTTTGGAGAGGTATTGTATCCAGAACCAGCGAGAGTGTGCAGATATGCATGTCGTTTTTTAAAGCATCCCTTCCTCTTTCTCTACTTCCCTCCTCTCCGCCCTCCCAGATGGGTCTGTCCTGCACTCCGGAATTTTATTCTAAACTGCTCCCTTAAAAATAAATAAATAAATAAAATAAATAAATAAACTAACTGCTCCCTTGAATATTCTTCCTGAAGAGACCCCAAACTTCATATTTATTACACTGAACTCACTATCTTTCTCTCCAGTGTTGCTTCTCTTCCTGTGTTTCGTATTTCGTGGCGAATACGAAGTCATCGGGAATCACTCCCCTGCCCCCCACACCCAGTAGGTCACTAAGCACTTTGTGTTCTCTCTGCAAGCCTCTCCTCTCCTCGCTGCCACTGCCCCAGTTCAGGCTGTCATGACCATGTCATAAAGCTCGCAGTCTCTCTTTCATGTACTTCACTCTCCAGGAGGTAGCTGAGTTATTTCTGTGAAACACAGATTTGACCACATTGCTCTCTAGGGCTGCCATGCTGCTCGAACCCCGGTGGCTGACTTGACCTTCTGGCAGCAGCTTCTGTGTTCTTTCCACACCACTTACTGGTCCCTCGACATGCCACCCACTGGCACACTGTTATGCCTCTGCCCATGCTGGACACTCATGCTCTAGCCCACTGGACACCCCTCTACCTTTTTCCCAACCCTCCAGGACTGTCAGCCATGAGTACCACTGCCAAGGAAACTCAATAAAACTTGGCTGTAAATGAATTCATGACTCTCTTTCTCATCAGAATCCTACGGCATTTTGTTCAGAGGTCCATAAGAGGGCTTTGCTGTACTATATTTAGTGGGAATGATACGGACTGTTTCCCTATGAGAGTGTGAACTCCTTAACAATAATAACTAACATACTGAGCAGTGAGCACACTGCACTAAACCAGGACTGTGCTAAGCATTTTACGTGCAGTAACTTCCAGCCCACCTACCAACCTGCAGGCAGGTGACATTACTACTATACTACTTCACACCTGGAGAAACAGAGCAGGGTGGGAAAAGTCACTCCTGCAAGGTCCCGCAGGATTAGGACTTGGAGGAACCAGGATTCAAACTGAGAAGTCCACATTCTCAAGAATGTGACCACCTCTGCTGGGGTTAGAGGGCTTGCCTCATTCATCTGTGCATTTCCAGTCTCCAATATCGTACCGGTATATGATAAATGATTTTTGAATAGCATAATTGAAGAAAACCAATTATGAAGCATGGGTGCTTGTTCACTAAAAACTGACAGGTAGATGTCAGTCCTGTACCTCAACACAAAGAGTATCAGTGGGCTTTCCTGTATTTGTACCATTTTTTAAGAAGATGCTGGATAAAGGGAGGCGATTATTGCAGAAATAAAAGCAGATACAGATCCTGCCTGGGGTTAAGATGGCTCTCAGAATGAACCAGTGGTCTAGTCTGTGTTCTCACATGGCAGGATGATTTTCAGGAGAAAAAAAAATTCTATTCAGAGAAGCCTGCAATTCTGTCAGCAGGGACGGCAGCCAAAGAGGTACGAGTATTATGTCGGGTCAAGCATGTAAATGAGTCCCATGTTCCTTCTTGAGCTTCTTTGCAGGAGAGAGTACAGACACTGGAATACCTGCATGGCCTTTGCTGGTTCTGGTTATTTATTGAAAAACCGGGCACAGTCACACCTCTAATCATAGATAAGATGTGCAATTAATGATGAGACAAGCAGTAGAGCCCTCTGGTAGGCATCAACTGTTTGTTTGCAGACAGAAATCTTAACATTTGTAGAAACGATTGACTGGTTTTTAGATCAACAGTCCGAAACATATTAACTTTCTTTTAGCAAGATGTACATTACAAATAATACTTTCACCATGTTTTCTCTCTAAGTCGATGTGATGAAGAATGTTTAAAAAGTATCTAGAAAATTCCTTTTATTTCTTCATGTTTCTTCTGTGAGGTACTTGTTGTGAGGCTATGGGTGAACCACAATATAAAATCAATTTCTAGAGATGAAAGGAGCTATTTTTTGTCACATGACTGAGTTGATATTAATGTGAACTGTTGAACATAAATTAACATGAAACTGTGAAACTTTAGCAGACATTTATAGGAGTCTATTGAAATACTGTAAGGCCAAGGGTAACTTTCTTTTTTTTTTAATTTATTTTTTATTGGTGTTCAATTTACCAACATACAGAATAACCCCCAGTGCCCGTCACCCATTCACTCCCACCCCCCGCCCTCCTCCCCTTCTACCACTCCTAGTTCGTTTCCCAGAGTTAGCAGTCTTTACGTTCTGTCTCCCTTTCTGATATTTCCCACACATTTCTTCTCCCTTCCCTTATGTTCCCTTTCACTATTATTTATATTCCCCAAATGAATGAGAACATATAATGTTTGTCCTTCTCCGATTGACTTACTTCACTCAGCATAATACCCTCCAGTTCCATCCATGTTGAAGCAAATGGTGGATATTTGTCATTTCTAATAGCTGAGTAATATTCCATTGTATACATAAACCACATCTTCTTTATCCATTCATCTTCCGATGGACACCGAGGCTCCTTCCACAGCTTGGCTATTGTGGCCATTGCTGCTATAAACATCGGGGTGCAGGTGTCCCGGCGTTTCATTGCATCTGTATCTTTGGGGTAAATCCCCAACAGTGCAATTGCTGGGTCGTAGGGCAGGTCTATTTTTAACTCTTTGAGGAACCTCCACACAGTTTTCCAGAGTGGCTGCACCAGTTCACATTCCCACCAACAGTGTAAGAGGGTTCCCTTTTCTCCACATCCTCTCCAACATTTGTGGTTTCCTGCCTTGTTAATTTTCCCCATTCTCACTGGTGTGAGGTGGTATCTCATTGTGGTTTTGATTTGTATTTCCCTGATGGCAAGTGATGCAGAGCATTTTCTCATGTGCATGTTGGCCATGTCTATGTCTCCCTCTGTGAGATTTCTCTTCATGTCTTTTGCCCATTTCATGATTGGATTGTTTGTTTCTTTGGTGTTGAGTTTAATAAGTTCTTTATAGATCTTGGAAACTAGCCCTTTATCTGATACGTCATTTGCAAAGATCTTCTCCCATTCTGTAGGTTGTCTTTTAGTTTTGTTGACTGTATCCTTTGCTGTGCAAAAGCTTCTTATCTTGATGAAGTCCCAATAGTTCATTTTTGCTTTTGTTTCTTTTGCCTTCGTGGATGTATCTTGCAAGAAGTTACTGTGGCTGAGTTCAAAAAGGGTGTTGCCTGTATTCTTCTCTAGGATTTTGATAGAATCTTGTCTCACATTTAGATCTTTCATCCATTTTTAGTTTATCTTTGTGTATGGTGAAAGAGAGTGGTCTAGTTTCATTCTTCTGCATGTGGATATCCAATTTTCCCAGCACCATTTATTGAAGAGACTGTCTTTCTTCCAATGGATAGTCTTTCCTCCTTTATCGAATATTAGTTGACCATAAAGTTCAGGGTCCACTTCTGGGTTCTCTATTCTGTTCCATTGATCTATGTGTCTGTTTTTGTGCCAGTACCACACTGTCTTGATGACCACAGCTTTGTAGTACAACCTGAAATCTGGCATTGTGATGCCCACAGATATGGTTTTCTTTTTTAAAATTCCCCTGGCTATTCGGGGTCTTTTCTGATTCCAGACAAATCTTTTTTTTTTTTTTTTTTAATTGATTCCAGACAAATCTTAAAATAATTTGTTCTAACTCTCTGAAGAAAGTCCATGGTATTTTGATAGGGATTGCATTAAACGTGTATATTGCCCTGGGTAACATTGACATTTTCACAATATTAATTCTGCCAATCCATGAGCATGGAATATTTTTCCATCTCTTTGTGTCTTCCTCAATTTCTTTCAGAAGTGTTCTATAGTTTTTAGGGTATAGATCCTTTACCCTACCCTCTTTGGTTAGGTTTATTCCTAGGTATCTTATGCTTTTGGGTGCAATTGTAAATGGGATTGACTCCTTAATTTCTCTTTCTTCAGTCTCATTGTTAGTGTATAGAAATGCCACTGATTTCTGGGCATTGATTTTGTATCCTGCCATGCTACCAAATTGCTGTATGAGTTCTAGTAATCTTGGGGTGGAGACTTTTGGGTTTTCTATGTAGAGTTTCATGTCATCGGCGAAGAGGGAGAGTTTGACTTCTTCTTTGCCAATTTGAATGCCTTTAATGTTTTTTTGTTGTCTGATTGCTGAGGCTAGGACTTCCAGTACTATGTTGAATAGTAGTGGTGAGAGTGGACATCCCTGTCTTGTTCCTGATCTTAGGGGAAAGGCTCCCAGTGCTTCCCCATTGAGAATGATATTTGCTGTGGGCTTTTTGTAGATGGCTTTTAAGATGTTGAGGAATGTTCCCTCTATCCCTACACTCTGAAGAGTTTTGATCAGAAATAGATGCTGTATTTTGTCAAATGCTTTCTCTGCATCTAATGAGAGGATCATATGGTTCTTGGTTTTTCTCTTGCTGATATGATGAATCACATTGATTGTTTTATGGGTGTTGAACCAGCCTTGTGTCCCAGGGATAAATCCTACTTGGTCATGGTGAATAATTTTCTTAATGTACTTTTGGATCCTATTGGCCAGTATCTTGTTGAGAATTTTTGCATCCATGTTCATCAGGGATATTGGTCTGTAATTCTCCTTTTTGGTTGGGTCTTTGTCTGGTTTTGGAATTAAGGAGATGCTGGCCTCATAGAACGAATTTGGAAGTACTCCATCTCTTTCTATCTTTCCAAACAGCTTTAGGAGAATAGGTATGGTTTCTTCTTTAAACGTTTGATAGAATTCCCCTGGGAAGCCATCTGGCCCTGGACTCTAGTGTCTTGGGAGGTTTTTGATGACTGCTTCTATTTCCTCCCTGGTTATTGGCCTGTTCAGGTTTTCTATTTCTTCCTGTTCCAGTTTTGGTAGTTTGTGGCTTTCCAGGAATACGTCCATTTCTTCTAGATTGCCTAATTTATTGGTGTATAGCTGTTCATAATATGTTTTTAAAATCGTTTGTATTTCCTTGGTGTTGGGTGTGATCTCTCCTTTCACATTCATGATTTTATTAATTTGAGTCTTCTCTCTCTTCTTTTTAATAAGGCTGGCTAATGGTTTATCTATCTTATTAATTCTTTCAAAGAACCAACTCCTGGTTCTGTTGATCTGTTCCACAGTTTTTCTGGTCTCGATTTCGTTGAGTTCTGCTCGAATCTTTATTAACTCTCGTCTTCTCCTGGGTGTAGGATATATCTGCTGTTTTTTCTCTAGCTCCTTTATGTGTAAGGTTAGCTTTTGTATTTGAGTTCTTTCCAGTTTTTGAATGGATGCTTGTATTGCGATGTATTTCCCCCTTAGGACTGCTTTTGCTGCATCCCAAAGATTTTGAATGGTTGTATCTTCATTCTCATTAGTTTCCATGAATCTTTTTAATTCTTCCTTAATTTCCTGGTTGACCCTTTCATCTTTTAGCAGGATGGTTCTTAACCTCCACGTGTTTGAGGTCCTTCCAAACTTCTTGTTGTGATTTAGTTCTAATTTCAAGGCATTATGGTCTGAGAATATGCAGGGGACGATCCCAATCTTTTGGTATCAGTTCAGACCCGATTTGTGACCCAGTATGTGGTCTATTCTGGAGAAAGTTCCATGTGCACTTGAGAAGAATGTGTATTCAGTTGAGTTTGGATGTAAAGTTCTGTAGATATCTGTGAAATCCATCTGGTCCAGTGTATCATTTAAAGCTCTTGTTTCTTTGGAGATGTTGTGCTTAGAAGACCTATCGAGTATAGAAAGAGCTAGATTGAAGTCACCAAGTATAAGTGTATTATTATCTAAGTATTTCTTCACTTTGGTTATTAATTGATTCATATATTTGGCAGCTCCCACAGTCGGGGCATATATATTGAGGATTGTTAAGTCCTCTTGTTGGATAGATCCTTTAAGTATGAGATAGTGTCCCTCTTCATCTCTCACTACAGTCTTCGGGGTAAATTTTAGTTTATCTGATATAAGGACGGCTACCCCTGCTTTCTTTTGAGGACCATTCGAATGGTAAATGGTTCTCCAACCTTTTATTTTCAGGCTGTAGGTGTCCTTCTGTCTAAAATGAGTCTCTTGTAGACAGCAAATAGATGGGTCCTGTTTTTTTATCCAGTCTGAAACCCTGCGCCTTTTGATGGGGTCATTAAGCCCGTTCACGTTCAGAGTTACTATTGAGAGATATGAGTTTAGTGTCATCATGATATCTATTCAGTCCTTGTTTTTGTGGATTGTTCCACTGAACTTCTTCTTAAAGGGGAATTTTAAGAGTCCCCCTTAAAATTTCTTGCAGAGCTGGTTTGGAGGTCACATATTCTTTCAGTTCCTGCTTGTCTTGGAAGCTCTTTATCTCTCCTTCCATTCTGAATGAGAGCCTTGCTGGATAAAGTATTCTTGGTTGCATGTTCTTCTCATTTAGGACCCTGAATATATCCTGCCAACCCTTTCTGGCCTGCCAGGTCTCTGTGGAGAGGTCTGCTGTTACCCTAATACTCCTCCCCATAAAAGTCAGGGATTTCTTGTCTCTTGCTGCTTTAAGGATCTTCTCTTTATCTTTGGAATTTGCAAGCTTCACTATTAAATGTTGAGGTGTTGAACGGTTTTTATTGATTTTAGGGGTGGAATCTATTTCCTGGATCTGAATGCCTGTTTCCCTTCCCAGATTAGGAAAGTTTTCAGCTAGAATTTGTTCAAATACATATTCTGGCCCTCTGGCCCTTTCTGCGTCCTCGGGAACACCAATTAAACGTAGGTTTTTCTTCCTCAGGCTGTCGTTTATTTCCCTTAATCTATCTTCATGGTCTTTTAATTGTTTGTCTATTTTTTCCTCAGTTTCCCTCTTTGCCATCAACTTGTCTTATGTTTCACTCACTCGTTCTTCCACCTCGTTAACCCTCGTCGTTAGGACTTCATTTGGATTGCATCTCATTCAATTGATTTTTAATTTCTGCCTGATTAGCTCTAAATTCTGCAGTCATGAAGTCTCTTGAGTCCTTTATGCTTTTTTCTAGAGCCACCAGTAGCTGTATAATAGTGCTTCTGAATTGGCTTTCTGACATTGAATTGTAATCCAGATTTTGTAACTCTGTGGGAGAGAGGACTGTTTCTGATTCTTTCTTTTGAGGTGAGGTTTTCCTTCTAGGCATTTTGCTCAGTGCAGAGTGGCCAAAAAGCTAGTTGTATTGGGAAAAAGAGAAAAAGAGAGGAGAGAAAG
The DNA here is from genome assembly GCF_053574225.1 of Canis aureus. Classification (NCBI taxonomy): domain Eukaryota; kingdom Metazoa; phylum Chordata; class Mammalia; order Carnivora; family Canidae; genus Canis; species Canis aureus. The sequence goes on from NC_135618.1 coordinate 36,309,317, forward strand.
AAGGAAAGAAAAGAGAAAGAGAAAAAAAAGGGAAGAAAAAAGAAAAAAAGAAGAAAAAGAGAAAGAAAAAGAAAGAAAGGGAAAAGAAAGGGTGGTGGAAGCAAATAAAAAAGCAAAACAAAACAAAACAAAAAACAACAACCACCGGGGAGTATCTTCTGCTTCTGTATACTTTAAGTCCCTTGACTTCCTCTGGAACTTGTCCGTCTAGCTGGTCTTCTGGGGGAGGGGCCTGTTGTGCTGATTTTCAGGTGTTAGCACTTGGGGGAGCTGCTCTGCCCCCTGCCTGGTGCAGGGCTCAGTGGGGGTTGTTTACCCCGTGAAGCCCCAGGAGGAACAGCCCCAGTGGCGGGGCCAGCTCTGGAAACCTGTATTCAGCTCCCACAGTAACTACGGAGCTCTCCTCTGCAGGGCCTGGAGGCTCCGGGGTGGGGCCGCTGATCTGCTCAGCTGGGCAGGAGCGTCCTCGCTGTCCTGGGCCCTCCTGGCCTCTGCCTGTCCCGGGGGGAGGCTGGATCCTGGCTGTGTCCCGGCGCCCAGTGCTCTCGGGCCTGCGCTGTTGGATTCGCACTCCCGGCCGTGCAGCCCCCTCCGCGGAGCCGCCGCCCGAGCCCCTCCGAGCTGCTCCCGGAGCCGTGCAGCCCCCTCCGCACGGAGCCTCTTCCTCCGTCCGAGCCCCCCGAGCTGCTCCGGGTCCCGCCGTGCGCGCTCCAGCCCTTAGGGAGCTCGGCACACGATCCTGGGTGCGCAGTTGCTCTGTTACTGTCTCAGGGAATCCGAGGGCATCCCCGCCCTCCTGGGTCCTGCTCCACCTCCCTGCGAGCCCCTTTCCGCCCGGGAAGGTCGGTGCAGCTCCTGCTTCTCCGGGACGGGGCTCTCCTGTCCTGGGGACACTTGCCCCCGCCTCAGCCTGGCGCCTCGTGGGGCCCCTCCCCCTTGGAGGCCTTTTGTTTCTTTATTTCTTTTTCCCCGTTTCCCTACCTTGATAGAAGCGTGAACTCTTCTCACTGTAGCATTCCAGGTGTTCTCTCTTTAAATCTCAGGCTGAATTCATAGATTTTCAGGGTAATTAGAAGGTTTTCTAGGTAATTTGGTAGGGACAGGTGATTTGGTGACCCTACTCTTCCACCATCTTGCCCCTCCTCCCAAGGGTAACTTTCGATGGAGGTTTTTTTGTATTGTTGGTCTGGTGAAAATGAAAACATAATTTATTCACCTATAGACCAAATGTTACAGTGTTATTACTTTGTCACTAGGTTTTGCAATCATGTGGACATAGTAACTCAACATGTCTGTAGAAAAGCATTACAATTTTATTGAGTTTTACATGGTAATGATGTTAATGAAAGTATATAAAGACCCACAATGAGCCAGTTAATACTGAGTCGTATAATGACAAAAGAATATGAATGCGATTCTTTGGGGGTTTCACCATACCTAAGACAAAATGCAATGGATACATTACTTGGTTGTAAAATTAATGCAAATAAAACTAAACCATGTTGTGAGGTGTCCCTCGCCGACCCAAACACAGCTACAAGTATTGAAAATCTTTATTTATAGTTTCCACTCAGGATAACTCAGTTCTTGAGCCAATTCTAACCAAACTTATTGGAATATATTAGGAAATCTCATCCTTACCCACACACAGTGTGATAGGTCTAGAATCTATCTTGTTTTCCTAAGCCCTGGGTGCCTGGGATGGGCCTCTCATTACCTATAAAGCTTCAGGCTGGCTCTGCACCCTTGCTCTTTTGCATGACAGCAGGACCAAGCCTCTACTTAGTTGGCTACTGTTCTCTCCAGTTTTTGAAGACTGAAGCCCTACCCTGAAACCCAACTGGCTTGTTTGAGATTCTCTATCTCTCTTTAGCCCTTAGTAGGTTCTCCAAAGGCTGAAACTTGCCATAGGCTGGAGTTCTTATTAGACCATATGGACCTCTTGGAGCTACAACAGTTTCTACCACTCACCTGACTACCAAGATTGCCATCACCTACCCTGTGGCCCTGCATCTTCTTCTAGTTTGGGCCCCATGAATAATGAGGCTTTCCCAGCTTGCACCCTGATTTCATTCTTTCCCCTAGAACTTTATTATTGTAGAAGTTGACCACCCTCTTTTGGGACTTGTCCTAAAGCTGAATTTATTCCCCTAGCTTCAGATCTCATCACTTCCAGCTTCCCTCTATATCTTTACCAGTCTACCATAGTCCTAGAATGCCTTATGACTGAGTTACTAGGTTGCTATGCAGAGCTGGAAATGCTAAAACAATTTCAACTGAAGTACATTGTTCATATAGTTCTTCAAATGAACTGGTGTATAATCAGATATGTCAGTTTATTTAAATATATGTTAAATAATGTTGGCAAATCGAACTCCAATAAAAAATATACAAAAAATAAATAAGTAAATCTGACAGAGAAATATACAAAGACAACTACAGACCAATATCATTGAATATTGTTATAAAATTTCAAAGTAGAATATTAACAAATAGAATCCAATACCATATTAATAAATTGATATGCTATTACCAAATGGGATTTATTCCAGAAACACAAATTTAGGTCATTATTAAGAAATCTATTAGTAGGGTGACTGGGTGATGGGCACTGAGGGGGGCACTTGATGGGATGAGCACTGGGTGTTATATGTTGGCAAACTGAACTCCAATAAAAAAATACATAAAAAAATTTAAAAATTACCCATCATAAAAAATATATGTTAAATATATATCAATTCAAGTAAATACAAATTTGGAATATAATATAATATAATATAATATAATATAATATAATATAATATAATATAGATAAATTGTCTTGATTTTCCACCCCCATCACACTCCATTTGAATTTAGGAATCCACCTGTAGAGTCCCATCCTCAACATGCATGTAAACAGCTCTTTTTTTTAATATATATATTCTTATTTAAGTTCGATTTGCCAACATATAGTATAACACCCAGTGCTCATCCCGTCAGGTGTCCTCCTCAGTGACTGTCACCCAGTCACCCCATCCCCCCACCCACCTCCCCTTCCACTACCCCTTGTTCGGTTCCCAGAGTTAGGAGTCTCATGGTTCGTCACCCACTCTAATTTTTCCCACTCATTTTCACATCAAAGCAAATGGTGGGTATTCATCTTTCTAATGGCTGAGGAATATTCCATTGTATACATAGACCATGTCTTCCTTATCCATTCATCTGTTGATGGGCACCGAGGCTCCTCCCCCAGTTTGGCTGTTGTGGACATTGCTGCTGTGAACATCGGGCCGGGGGGGCGGGGGGCAGATGGCGTTTCCTTGCATCTGTATCTTTGGGGTAAATCCCCAGCAGTGCAATTGCTGGGTCGTAGGGCAGGTCTATTTTTAACTCTTTGAGGAACCTCCACACAGTTTTCCAGAGTGGCTGCACCAGTTCACATTCCCACCAACAGTGCAGGAGGGTTCCCTTTTCTCCACATCCTCTCCAACATGTGTTGTTTCCTGCCTTGTTAATTTTCACCATTCTCACTGGTGTGAGGTGGGATCTCATGGTGGTTTTGATGTGTATTTCCCTGATGGCAACTTTCTGCCAAATGCTTTTATGTCAATGATTAGCCTTCAGAAAAAGCCTACTATTTGAGCATGTTTATCAGTTATGTTATTCAGAACCAGCTAATTTTAAGATGTGCTATGCTGTAGCAGAAGGGGATTCAGACTATCTGAAGTTAAAGTGCTCTGGGTGAATCCACTTCACCTCTGGCTCAGTTTCTCACCTGTAAAATGAAGAAGATAATATCTGAGCCACATGCTAGGAGAGTTAAGTGAGATTCTGTATGTGGAAAGTATTCAGTTACTGATCTTGCAAACAGTAGTGCTCAATTGTTCATTTATTCACACTTTCCACACCACACAAATGCATAAGAGGGGAGTGGGTGAGATACACTAAAATGTTCATACTTCTGATTGCAAAAGGCCACATGTGATACAAGTCTCTTATCTATTGTATCTCAAAATAAGACAGTCCTCTCACTTGGCTTTAATTAAATGTGGTCTGAGAGCACCCACATTTAGCAGGTCTTACAAAACTAGCCAGAGAACAAAGGCTTCCTTTAGAATCAGAACTCTGACATTTCCTGGTTATTAGTACTCTCATCTGTTTCTTCAACACTCAGTGCATGGCACTTAGTAGTCACTCAAAATATACTTCTTTAAGAAAGCTTTTTAAAAAAGACTAGCCTAACACATTCACTTCACAGGCAGAATAACGATGGTCTCAAGATACAAATAACTTCTATCTAAAGTCCAGTGTTTGGTTAGTGACAGAAACAGAAAAGAATCTAATGTTACTAATTTCCAGCCAAGTTCAATGGACTTTTCTTCCGTTTCAATTCACTCATTCATTTTGTTCCTCTTTCCTTTCCTTTCCATAATGCCTATACTTGCCACACATGGGGAATTGAAGATGAATGGGACATGTGCACCTGTCCTTCTGCATGCCGGTGACATCCTGCCTCACCTGACCTCTTTGGAGTCATCCTCAGTACTGCCGGTACGTATAGCACCTGCTGGACTCTTCTTTTCTTTTCTTTTTTTTCCCTTAGCTGACTTCTCTGCCCAGATCTTGGGTTCCCTTCCTTTTCTTTCACCCTTTTCATGCCTACAAACTTTGTGCAGCTTCCTGATTTATCTGTCAATCCATAAAGCAGGATTTCTTACCCAGAACCCCTCTCCTTAAATCCTGGAGCAAGCACGATGCCTAAATGGAGCTTGAGATCCTGTCCTTTTGGTGACACACCCCCTGCTGAAGAGAATACAATAACCTCTGCTTTTAACCACCACACTAGAGAGTCTGCACTTGGACAAAATCAATGCTACACAATTCTTAAACTCATTCCAATTGGAACAGCCACCTCAATAATACCGGTTTATTGAGACCTGGAGTAGGTCACAAACCCTAATTCTCATATACTGTTTGAACCCTTAAGTATCTACCTGCCTACCAAATTGTTGTCTGCCCAACCTCCTGTCCTTTCAACCTAGTTCTTAAGGCTTGAGTTCTGCCTCATTTTCCTTTTGTTAAAATTGGACTACCTCCCAACCAGCTCCTACCAGGCTTCTCCTTGAGAGACTAGAGCTGCTTCTGTGTCATCAACTGCTGCCTGAATCCTGCTCTCCAAAGGCCACCCTCCTAAACACCAGGGCCCCATTGCCTAGTTAATGTCAAGCTGCCTGGATTTACACTGCTACATCAACCCCATTATGAATACGCCTGGACATAGTTCTTCATGCCATGGATATGGCTGATCCCCCTTCCTCTGCAACCATGTTGAGGACATGCCCTATTAGGCCAGACCTTAGCAGGGCAACAGGCTGCAGAGATGGGCAGAGGGAACACTGCTTTCTTGCAAGAAGGAGAATAGAATGGTGAAAACTGAAGAGAGATTTAATTCCCAAATATCAATATCTGAGAGATGTAGGAAGAGAATGTGCTGTGGTAATACCTATTATTAATGGATATAAGTGCCCCTTTGTGCCTAGGAAACACTGGCTGCATAGCTAATGCACTGCTGAGTCCTCCTGACACCCTACTGTAAGCTTGATTTCTAAACAAATGGGCTAAAACTCAATTATCCCTAATTCTGAAGCACAAGAGCTCTGGACCCACCTCAGCATGAAGAATAGAGCCAAAGGTGACAACCAAAAAGAAAATTCCAGATGCTCACATTCAAATATGCAATCTGAGAGTGTTATAAGTGCATCCAAGCACTCTAGCGCTTGGTGAATGGTCCAGCTACATTATCAACCCCAGATACTGAGGAACTAAATAGCTCTTACTTTTTATAATGTTGTGTGCCTGAGTCAGAGGGAAAGCTGAGGGTATTTAGGATACCGGAATATTCCTTTTTGGGTCAGTTGTTACTTTTAATACAGTTGTTACTGTATCCAGATAGACTTTGGAGGTCAAAAAAGACTTAACTATAGATCATGTAAAATATACTGTAAATATATTATAAGTGGAGTCTTTTGAGTTTATTTTCTTAAGATAGTAGACATGGTAACAAAACTGGTAGCAAGGCCAAGAAACGTACATTTAGCATGCCAGGTTTTCTTAATTCACCCCATGAATGATATCTTGGTTCAGTAAAGCAACATGTTTAAGAAACTCCAAAACAGATTGGCTTTATAATCTCTCCATCTAGGTAATAGGAGCACGGGCATGTCTTCTTCATCATCACCTTCCTCAGTGTCCAGTATAGTGCCTTCTACATGGTAGACTGCCACAGATATTCATAGAAGGCTTAATGAATTATTCATTGCCTATATTGACCAAAGGGACTCACTGATAAATTTTTAACATAATTTTTTGCTGCTTAAATGCAGGCTTGGTCAGTCTGCAACCACTTATAAAATTTCCCCCCATTTTAACATACTTAAAATTTGCATTATGTCCCAAGTCTATGCAGTCTCTGAGACAGAGTGTGATGTGCCAGGTTCATGCTTATTTTACACCCAAACAGAACCCTCAGGAGAATAAGGTAATGGATTTAAGCCATACATTTCAATATGATGATAATTAAAAACAGACTGATAAATATTTTTAACCATTTTCCCTAGAGCTTTATCCTCACCCACCCTTCCCCAAGGCCTCATAGCAGCTTCAGTAAGATATTTACTAATTGAGATGCCCCTTATACACAGTATGAAATTTGCAAAAATGTAATAAAATCCATAGCACTCCTGTATAATACAGGGTAAGGGAAAGCAGGGCCCTTCTGCTCCAGGGTTAGAATATAAAGCAGTTCCAGTTGCTAAGATAGATTAATTCTTTAGAGTCAGAAAACAGTCTTCGGGCCACATCAGCCCAGTTTCTGCCAAATGACCAGAAAGATAAATGCATCATTCTTTGAGGACAGAAGACATGTTGGAAATCAGGTAACTTAATTTCAAATATAAAATATATCTAATTGATTTGCAATACTGTCCCTGGTGTGCTGCCCATTGAGGATGCAATATTCTGAGGTTTCTGGACCTGTGACACTGGCTAGAAAAAACGTCAGCTGCCACTTCTGCTTAGGGGAAAAGACGACATAGAAAAACATAAAGGACAATGATGCATGACCATTAACTCCTGTTGGCTGCTGCATTTTCTCAACCAGAGACTAGCAGCACACAAACATATTATGGGGCCGGTTTTGTCCTCAGCATCATCAACTAGTGTATGTGGAGTTTTCCGGCTCTGAATGGGAACCCTTACATACGGTTAAGAACAGAATTTAGATTAGGATATGAGCAGGCCAAAGAAGCTGTCTCTGGCAGGAGATAAATTTGTCTTTTAGCTTACCCTTATCTGGCATATGAAATAATATTACCAAGTAGTGATTTCTTTTCTTTTTTGTGGTTTGAGTTCGGTCATTTTTCCCCCCTAGAAACTGCATTAAGCTAAAGGAATGGAACTTCAATTAATATTACAATAATCCTCATTGCTGATAGTGCTTTTTAAGCTCATTGCCATTAAACTTCTGCATGATGTTTTAAAAGATGCTCAAGAGATTAAAAAATCCTGATTAAATATTTCCAGTTCTAATACAAATCTGTACAGCTTAAATGTATTAACATGATAACTGCCAAGAATAGCAACATCCACAATAAATATGTTGGATCACTGTAAATTGCTCTATTTATCTGATTTATTCTTCTAAATGTTGCCTCTGGCTCCAAAAACAAGACTATTGGAGAGTTCTGCCCTGATATAAAGGCTGTCAGAGATGATTTTGGCTAGCTGCATGAGGAACCGTTTATGCGTTCATTACACATCTGCCAAGTATTTAGCATAACAAATCTATATAAAATAGAATGTGAGAAGAGGCATATTGTTATAAAAGTAAAAATTAAGATCATACTTAAGCTAATGGTTGATTAAAATGTGACATTTGTTATGCTGCTTCCTGAAAGTCGAACAATCAGCAAAAAGTACTGATGCATTTTAGCATTTACAAGTTGTTGTTGTTGTTGTTTTTTCTTTTTTTTTTTTCATTTAAAAGTTGTGATGATGGCTTACGTGGATACTTGCTTTTTGAGAAAGGTTGAGGTTCTATCCTAGGAATGGGGAAACTGACCTGAACATTAGAGCTACCTTTGAGAGAATCAAAATCCTCAACTAGCTGTGTAAAATGTAAAAGATTAGAGATAATATACTCAAAGCATCAAAAGACTTCATACAATGCAGGGTTACATCTATCTGTGTATTTGTCTACAATATATTTATACATATATATGTTATATATAATACATATGCATGTGTATACATGCTATATTTAAATTTATGTATGTGTGTATATATACATATATACACACATACATGCTCTTTTAAAAGATTACTACTAATAATATTAATGCTTATTGTTTTCTACAGCTTTTAAATCATTTTTATACATGGTTCTGTTGGCTAAGTGTAATTATAGTATTCTATTTGTGGCACAAACCTTTCATAAAGATGTAGTAAGTATCTTATCTTCTGAGTTTACCCCAAAGCAGTGCAGAGCCTCAGTCCCCAGACATCAAACGGGACACAGCAAGCTGCCCCAGTTTTAGAGACAAAGGGCTTCTCTTTGATATTTGTAAGTTTCCATGGTTGCTCCAGCCTCGCTGCCGGAGCACCACACTTATTCTTTTGCATATATGTTTCTGATATTTCTACTCTGGAAATAATTAACTCCACTGCATTATCCTTTATGAAAAGGCACAGAGGCTGGACTGATTTGCATGCATTCTGAAACATTTCCTTATGGCTAAGTTTTAAAATGTTCTAGGTCCTCTTTATACTATACCACTATTAATTCATCCTCAAATATACACTGGGGATTATGTTCTAGGGCATTATTTGAACATCATCACCTCCAGTGGCATATTGTTTGTTGGTTTCCTGGGGTGTGTGTTTTTTTATAAGCCCAAATTTACTAAGCAATTTGTATATCATCTTCTTTTATCAAATCTCTTTTAAAAATACAGGGGATCCCTGGGTGGCTCAGCTGTTTAGTCCCTGCCTTCGGCTCAAGGTATGATCCTGGAGTCCCGGGATCGAGTCCCACATCGGGCTCCCTGCGTGGAGCCTACTTCTCCCTCTGCCTGGGTCTCTACCTCTCTCTCTCTCTGTGTCTCTCATGAATAAATAAATAAATAAAATCTTTAAAAAAAATAAAAAATACAGAAAACTGTAAACACAAGTATCTAAAACCCTCATTGCTAATATCCATAACATATTTTCATTTTACTATTGGTATAAATTGCTTCAAACAAAAAACAGAATTTTATATTATCAGCTTTGCCTACTATGATGGAATAAGGTATGATACGCTAATGCTTATGTTCTTGCTGTTGGCTTGTTTACAGGTTATTTCATTAGGTTGTCCTCTAATCCAAGCTTTTATAGTCTGAAGCATACTAAGTATATGTACAAGTAGAAGTCTGGAGGAGCTTTGGGATAACAGGAAATGCTCAGGACTCTAAGTCCAGAGACAAGGGTTTAAATCTTAGGTCCTGGGAGTCCTAAATCTCTCTGAGCCTCCAATTTCCTCATATGTTATAAGAGGATGATAACAGCCAGTTTATAGGGCTGATTGTGAGGATTGGATGAAATAAGACCTTTAAAGTACTTAGCACAATGCCTCTTATGTGTCTAATCTGACATGCCCTAGAAGTGTTTGCCCATTTTTGCTAGAAGTAAAATCACCTCTCACTTGAGAGGATGAACTGACTACCAGATATAGACAGCTGTGGATCAACAGTTTGGCCCTGGGTGAGTTTAATTCAGTTCGAGTCAATGAATAATAAGAGCTCACACAGTACTTTGTCCATGACTCACACATTTATCCTGTCCTAACTTCTATAGTGGCATCCCTGACTCCAGCGTCCCTGGATTTGCCGAGCTAAACCCTGTTCCGAAGCCTGGGTTGAAGAGCCACCTAACTGGCAGGAACTGATTGAGAAAACTTTTCATCCCATCTGAGTCCACTTCCACTCAAAGGGTGCTGGCTGCTGAGAACTATGCCATCAGAAGAACAAGAGAGATGATTTGACACTTAGGGCCTGTCTGGAGATATGAGATTCACATATTCATCAGGAAACCGGGTGAAGAAAATCATTAAGCATAGAAGTAAAATCGGAGCACCCTGCTGGGGGGGGGGGTGTGCCCTCTACAAACTGCCCATTCCAGCTAGTTAGTTCTGTCTTTCCCAAAGATGATGTGTTCCACATAGTCTATCACTGGGAAATAAGATCGATGTTTGCCCTGCCTGCCTTTTCCCTTGTCCATCAAGGCTTGCGGCCTCCTAAAAATGTGACAAACAGGGGAGAAGAGGGGTGAGAAGGAGAAATCAAAGAGGTCTCAGGAGGCTAGCTGGTGGGGGCTGGGAGAGAGGGCAAATTCCAGTTTCACACGAGGTTGACTCATTGCCAAGGAACCCACAATTGACAAGTGTGAGATACTGCTGAGGTTCTCAGTGGCAACTGTTGCTGGTTAGCAAAAGAGCAATGCTTTTGAAACCAGATTTGGAGAGCAGATTTTGTGAAAAATCTAGGATCTGCTGTCTCCCAGGACTTGGTTCTAATTTTGGTTTTGGGCTGTCCTCAATGCTCCCACCTCTCACGCATCCATTCTATTTGGGGGCTTATTGTGGAGGAAGCCAGCTAATGCTACAGCCAGAAAGAGGGGGGGAAAGTCCAAATATATATATTTTCTCTTTTTGAAACAGAAAACAAACTTCAAATTATCTGGGTTTTCTAAGTATGTTTACAGCTGTCCTTGGTCGCCAGCCGAGCTCATCAATCTGCTCAGCTCTGCCTCCTGGGAGTGGAGATTTCACTGACAATTTGTTTTTTCTCACTCACAGAAGTAAATCTTTCTCCAGCTCAGTGCTGATTCCCCACCTTGCACCCTCCTCAGACTCTGTTCTAATCCCCCTGCCTTCCCAGGCTTCCTGGGGCTAATGTGAGGACAAAGGAGGAATCCAGGAGTCTAACAAGAGGCAGCTTCTGATATCCACAGCTGTGCATCAGTGGGAGGGATGGCAGTGGGGGGCTGTCAGGGAGGGGTGACACCACTGTGCTCCCTGCAGGCATGGCTCCTCCCTTGAGCTTAGCATGCCTGCCTTGTGAGCTTGTGCTGGACCTTCTGGGGGCCCATCCCTTATTCTCAGAACCTCCCATGTTTGTTAGGGCTCCTAAGACCTTTAGGAGTGAGCTCTGAGGCAGGGGTGAGCCTGAGACCCCCTACAGCAGGACAGCTACAGTCCCAGTTTAGTTCTAGGGACAAACTAGTTGTGTAGGACAATAGACTGATTTCCCCTGCCCCAAGCCTTTGGGAGCTCTGGCTCCTTTCAGCATGTTGATATATGCTGGGTTAGGTTCCAGGGATTCCTTGCCTGCCCAATGGAACGTGTTCCATCTTAAGGCCAAGGAGAAAAGGTGGTTGGTGGAATTGTTTGCAATGGCATTTTCCAGACCATGTGATTGCTCTGTGAGTTAGATTAAAGATTAAAGATAGCCCTGCTCTGTGGATCTAAAGTGACATACATGACTCTTCTCTGCTTGCTGAATTGCTGCAAGCAGAGTTCCCCTCCTAACTCCTCATCTTTTCAAGGATCTAAGGACTCCTTTCCTGATCAGGACATAATCTGGGGCTTCATTCTGGATTTCTCTCTGTCTTTATCTCTGGAGCCATGAGCATCTTGGCTTGGAATTGAAGTTGTAGCTGGGCATCAGTACTTGACTGGGCTTTCCCCATGTTCTGCAGTGTGCATCTTGTTTTGGCCGGGTTTGGAGGTTTTCCAGCCAATTCCCACCCTCAGAGATGGTGCCATGGCTCCAGCCATTAGCAAAGCAGTCGGGAACTACAGTAGCAGAAGTGTTCTCAGCAACCACAGAAGATTAGGGGGGTGAAACAGAGAAGGAAAGGTCCTTGAGAATTAGGATTTTCTTCTTTTCCAACAAGAGGTTCCATCATCTAGACTACATTTTCCCCCGCTCTTGCTGCACCTCATGCAGCTGCTTTAGAGGCTCCAAATCTGATTCTAATCTATTTGAAAAAAATGTCCGCTGGAATCATTTACCACTGTATTCCCTTGACATTGCTTCTTCTAACAGATGGGCCTGGAGCTGTGATGAAGATTACAGCTTTGACTCAAACGGTGTTACTACCCATAATAGTTACGAGTAATTTATTTATTTTTATTTTTTAAAAGATTTTATTTTATTCATGAGACACACACACACACACACACACACACACACACAGAAGCAGAGAGAGAAGCAGGCTCTGTGCATGGAGCCTGATGTGGGACTCGATCCTGGGACTCCAGGATCATGCCCTGGGCCGAAGGCAGGCGCTAAACTGCTGAGCCACCCAGGGATCCCCAGTTATGAGTCATTTAAAAGGCAGGCATGTTTTTGTTAGTGTTTTGTAAAAAGTTTTTGTAAGGAAATTTTTTGGCAAATATTGGGAATGTAAGGTGTCAACTCCATTTTAGAGATAGGGAAACAGCCTTAGGAATCATGGAAATGTGAGGACAGAATGAACTCATGTCTGAAAAGTGCTTAGAACACAGTAAAAACTCAATATATTGTTATTATTCTTGGTTTATCCATAGCCATTTGAGGATGACATGGAGGGAAACAAAGGTCATCATTTAGAGAGTGCCAGCTGGTTCTCAGCCAGCCCTTGAAAGATAGCCTTGACCTATGTTTCTCAACTGTTGGATTACATCAGAGTCAGCTGTGGACAGAGTTTAAGAAACAGATTCCTAGAACCTAACCTAGACCTTTCAAATAAAAGGCTCCAAAGATGGGTCTTAGAAACTCATATTTTTTAAAGATTCATTGTTTTATTTTATATATAGAGAGAGTGAGAGAGGGAGAGGGAGCATGTGCAGTGGGTAGGGGAGGAAGGAGAAGGGGAGAAACCCTCAAGCAGACTCCCCACCGAGCATGGAGCCTGATGCCAGGCTTGATCTGATGAGCCTGAGATCATGACCTGGGCTGAAACCAACAGTCTGACGCTCAACGGACTATGCCACTCAGGTGCCCCAGAAACTAATATATATATACATATATATATGAACACTTGATCAGATGATACTGCTGGACAGCAAATTTTGGAACAATCTGAGCCTGACCTTTATTTTAGGTCTCGGATAAAAAATACAACATAGTTGATTAGCTTTGCCCCTTTCTAGTTAAAATCCAACCCAAACGCCCATAGTTAGCAAGGGTTTTAGAGAAACATAATCTTATACTTGTCTTGTTGCCAGGAAATTGTTATAATCTTTCTGGAGAATCTTTTAGCATCAAGGGTTAAGCAGCTAGAAGGATGTTTCTTGGTGCAATTAATGATCCTGAAAAATTGGAAGCAAACTTTATGTCCAATAGAGGTATATAAATTCACTATTATAGGTACACACATATAATGAAATGATATATAGTTGTGGTTTAGAATAAAATTTAAGTACATGAAAAATACTCATAATATAGGTAAATAGGTAAAAATATTCTTGTGTATGTGAAAGAAGACATTCAAATGTTAACATAATTTTCTCTAGATGCTTGGATTACAAATGATTTTTCTTACTTATCTACATATTTTTATTTTACATTTAACTACATTTTACTATCTACATATTTTTAAAATTAATCATAAGAATATATATTGATTTTATTATAAGAAGAATCAAAAAGTATCTGGGACCCCATAACTATATCACTGGTGGGCTTTAATTATAGACTTGGGGTTTGTGTTATTTCTGTATATGGTGATCTGCACTAATGCCATTCACTGGAGACAATCCTAATTTCAATTTTGGTGTTCACAGCTGTCATCTCCTGGTGCTGTGTACATAATTTAGCCACTGCAATGAGAATATCCATCCAATAAATATTTATTGAGGACTTTCTCTGTGTCAGACTTTGAGGATATGGACTTGAATAATATATAGTTACTGCCTGAAGAGTCGAGTAGGGAGAGAAAGAAATGTGAAAAAAATTATAAGTGATTTGGGATCCCTGGGTGGCACAGCGGTTTAGCGCCTGCCTTTGGCCCGGGGCGCGATCCTGGAGACCCGGGATCGAATCCCACATCGGGCTCTCGGTGCATGGAGCCTGCTTCTCCCTCTGTCTATGTCTCTGCCTCTCTCTCTCTCTGTGTGACTATCATAAATAAATAAAAATTAAAAAAAAGAAAATGCTTAAAAATTATAAGTGATTTAATAGAGTTGAGAATGTGAGAGTCCAGAGGAGGGAGCATCTCATTGTCACTGGGAAAGTAAGGGAAGGCTTCATAGAGGAGGCAACTTTTCAGGTTGGTCTTTAAGAATGAGTGGGCATTTTCCACGTGTAGAAGGGAGGGGAGGTCATTTCCAGGCAGAGAAAGCAGCTGACTCAGAGACACAGGGTTGAGAAAAGGCACAGTGGAGAATGTGGAGAAATCTGGTGTGGCTAGGGCTTGGAGTATTAGAGAGAAAGGAAGGGTAATGGGACTGGAGTGTCAAATCCATATCTGATAGTAAAGAGTGTCAAGGACCATGGTGCAGAATTTTAATCTGATCTTTTGGGCAGTGGAAATTGACAGAGGTTTGTAAGCAGGAAAATGACATGATTTTTTTTTTTTCAGGATAAAACTCATAGTCCCCCAGACTATGTGGAAGATGGACTAGCTTGAGGGAGAAGCTCTTGTCCACTAAAGAGGGATGGTAGGGTCTGGTCTAAGGCAGTGGCTGTGGTAATAGAGAGGGAAGGCTTGACTTGAGAGGTCTCTGTGTTTTTCATGCATTCTGGAGATGTAAACCTCCATACTGAACATGATCCTGCCAAACCCAAACTTGAATCAGTGCATAAGCACCTGTGTTTGACAAAGCCAAGTGGATCTGAATCCATTTTGCCTTGAGTGTCTCCCAAAAAATGAGTAACTGTTGCAGTTACAAAACAAAGCCTCCCCCAACTCACATGTGTTTCTGTGATTCCTTGAGACACCAGAAGAAGATGAAAACAGTTACCAGTGTTGGTTCTTAAGAAAATGTCAGATCCAAAACATTCAACCATGTTCTCCCTCTGACTCAACACCCCTGTAGTTTTCAGTGAAGCACCTTTTGAAATGATATACTTCTTTCACTTGGGAGCTTGTTGACTCATGAAAGGAATATAAATTTTGGATCCAGACAGACCTGAATCTGTAATAATTGTATGACTTTGGGGAAGTTACTTCATTTCTTACTCATTTGCGAAATGGCAGTAGTTACACTTACTTTTCCAGGCTGTTGTGATCTGTACATGGTGTACATTCCAGATAGTATATCTAAAGCATCTTGCACATTCTTGGTCCACAAAAAATACTCAGGAAATTGCTTTTTAGTTAAGGCTAATTTACTTTTTTCATAAGCCTATTTTAGGAAAACTATTTCTGGAGGGTTATGTTAATTTCTATTTGCGACAGTTTAGGGAAGACAATGTGAGCTAGAATGCTGGTAGAGAAAGATGATGAGACTAGAGAAGAGTCTAGAAACAGCTTTTGTATGTTTTTTTGTTCTGGTTTTGAGAGCTATGTAAACTCATCCTATTTTCCTTTTTTTTTTTTTGACTCCCAGGAAACTCAGAGCCATATTTGATATTCCAATCCTGTAAATGTGTTAACCCTTTTTTTTTTAACCCTTTGGTTTAGTGTCCTTGCCTCATCTTTTTGCCTGTCGCCCTAAATCTTCTTGGGAAAGAGATAGTGCATAAATAAATTCAAGAAATAAAATAAAACATGACATTAAAATTAGAGAAGAGGTTGAGTGGTTTTAACACACAAAATAGAAGTCTAAAAGGGGAGTCAATGATTGTCTTCAAGTATTTGAAAAACTGTCATGTGGAAAAGAAGATAGACTTAATTGTACTGTTCTAAACATCAAACACCTAAACAATAGATAGAAGAGTCAGGAGAATTAAGTTAAATAAAGGAAGGGCATTTGTTTTATAACTTCCCTAACAGAATGGAATTTCTATTGGGATGATGAGTCCTCTATTACTGTAAGCACTAAATTTACCATATATTCATGAATTTGGCCTTCAAAAATTTGTCTAACCCCAAATCCCATGATGATGTTTCCAAACAGCTGCTTTGGAGCACTTTGTAAAGATCACCATCCATTGGTGGCCTAGGAAACTCTCTACTAGGACTATTCTGAACCTGTTGATCAGCTTTTTGGCAACCATCACAGAAAATAAATGTTATGTCTAACATGCCATTTTTATCTCTGGTAACCCAACTGATTACTTGGCAAATATCTGTTGTATCCCACAATAGTTAAGCATTCTGCAGGATTTGTGGGTTTCACAGAGAAAGAAGACTCCCTTGCAGCCCCATCACATAGCACTGGAGACTCCTCCACAGGGTAAGAACATCTTGTATTAAATAAATGCCATTTGAATTGGGTGGATCCTGCTCCCAGAAGATGACAAGGTGACTTATGTAATGATATTATACAATACTTAAAATATAATACAGAATAATAATACTCAAAATAACTTATTATTTTGAGGCAAGTTCAACTCTGGGATTTCATTTCATCTTCTTTCAATGTTGTTCAGTGTATCGGGGCTGGATGAGAAAGCTAGGTGGTAGAAAGTCTGTATTACTTACTCATGTTGGCTAGAACAGACCAACTGCAATACATCAGTGACATAACACAAAGTATTTTCCATGTCACAGATGTGACTCAGTGGTCTTCCTCCATCTTGTAGTTATGCCATCTAGAACATGAGGCCTCCAAAGTCACAGCAGAGAGGGACTGAGTTTGCACACTTGTTCTTAGCCTTAGCCTGAAAGTGACATAGGGCACCTCTATCCACATTTCTTTGGCAAATGGCTAGTCACATGATCCTAACCCAACTCCAAGGGGGGCTGGGGAAGGTAGAAGAGCCCATGTTCTTTTTGAGCTCTACTCTGATGTGGTAACTAAGGCCACTTAGCTAGTTTATGGCTTAACTAGAACCAGAAATTAGATCTGCCAATTTCCAGTGTTTCATCCTCTGCCTTGAGGTCTACTGTTGGATCTTCCTATTCAAATGGTATATAGTGTTTAGGGATCAACCTAGTGTATTTTGGGGGCTGAAAACCTTAGAGCCAGATCTTTAAGCACAGAGTCTTGGGGCCATGCTGTGGCATCTTATGGAGTTTTCTTTCTCGCTCTCTCTTTTAAGATTTTATTTATTTAGGGGATCCCTGGGTGGCTCAGTGGTTTGGCGCCTGCCTTTGGCCCGGGGCGCGATCCTGGGGTCTTGGGATCGAGTCCCGAGTCGGGCTCCCAGCATGGAGCCTGCTTCTCCCTCTGCCTCTCTCTCTCTCTATCATGAATAAATAAATAAAATATTTTAAAAATATTTTATTTATTTATTTGACAGACAGAGAGAGAGAGAGAGAGAATGAATGAGAGCACAAGCAGGGGGTGTGGCCAGCAGAGGGAGAGAGATAAGCAGGCTCCCCTCTAAGTAGGGAGCCTGATATAGGGCTTGATCCCAGGACTCTGAAATCATGACCTGAGCCAAAGGCAGATGCCTAACCAACTGAGCCACCCCTAATGGAGTCTTCAAATGTATTTCATTCTAGACTGACTGGATCAAGATTACCAAACCAAAAGGAGGGGTTATATGGGCTGTCATGAACACCCAGAACTACAGGGACCCACTGCAGGAGAAGGCACTAAGTGAAAGGTAGGGAAAGATAATAAACCTAGAAAACTCCCTGCCTTGAGGCATGCCCAGGGCCAACCAGACTGCAAGCTAATAATGTGGCTATTCTTTAAACCTATATTTGTTAAATATTTGCTCATCATTTATTTAGAAGAGAGGATGATGTCCCATGGAGAGAGGCAGAGAAAGAATATATCTGGTGGTAGACAGCACATATTCTCAATCATCCTGAACAATTTACCTGTGGCCCAAATAGGCTCATCCTTCTTGCAGAACAAAAGCCCTGCAGCTAAATGGACTGCCACTTAGAAAGCAGTTAGCAAATGAGCATGACTCTTGAGACTCACTCCCTTAACTCCAAGGGAATTTACAGAGTGTTAAAATTCCAGAAATACAATTTTCTCCATCTTACTACCTTTCTACAGATGTTTTTGTGTCCATTATCATTTGGTGCTCTAAGTATACTCTTTCTGTAGATGGCTCAGAATCCCCAGAGGCATTACGGGAAAGATTTGGGAGTAGATACCCATTGCCTTTTTCTATTTGGGACACCTATGTCCAATTCCTCTAACCTGGTGAGTATTATCTACAATGAGGGTCAGCTTTGACATTGGCCTATTTCCTTTGACCTTCTACATTCTGCACATTCAAGGACGCCTGGACGGCTCAGTCAGTTAAGTGTCTGACTCTTGGTTTCAGCTCAGATCATGACTCAGGGTCCTCAGATCAAGCCCCATGTCAGGCTCTACACTCAGCGAGGAGTCTGCTGGGGATTCTCTCTCTTCTCTTCTGCTCCTCCCCCTCTAAAATGAATGAAATCCAAAAAATAAATAAATTCTGCACATTCAAGAGGGCACAACTACCATTTCTGCAATGTATCAAGACACTGTTCTCAACCAGAATCATCCTTAGACATCTAGCAAACAAAATATGGAAAACTGCAATGATGAGGCTCAGAGTGGGAAGTGTTTATGCAAAAGAGAAGTTAATATGGCTAGGAGAACTCTGATTTGTTGCATTTTTTGACTTAACCTTACTCAGCAATACATTGTCATAATTTTATATGGGAGTCATGTACACATATACACATAGCTGTCTGTCTTGGTTGCTGGGAGAAAGCAAGGCAAAATAACAGAATACTGTCTTTCACTTGTGTGTGTCAAAGAACACTAAGCAAAAATATGTGCATATAAGTGGATTCTTTCGTGACATAGGCTCTGCAATTGGAATTTGGTTTACTCAGGAAAAAATCAGCTACTTGTTTTTCTCTCACACAGCTGTGAGAAAATGAGCCTCCCAAACTATACAGAATGATTGAGAACATTTGTTTCTCAGCATTTCAGGCCGGCTGGTGGCAATGCAGAGTGAAATGGTCTTTAAACAGTACTTTCCAAGCCTTCATTTTCCTTACGAGGCCAGAAGTAGATGGTGTAAATGTCTGAGATGTACTTCCTTGATTTATTCACTGAGAAATGAATTTAGAGATGTCCCAGGGGAAAAAAATAGTAAAATATGCTTCTAGAGAACAGGCTACTTGCTCCACCATAGGACAGAACAAATTCCCACAAATAAATGAATTTTTAATTCCCTTATTAATTTAATTAATTCATTCATGAATTCCCTCTTTCATTATTCAAATAGATGTTGAATTTCTACAATATGTTCTACCATTGCCTTACTTTTTTATTCCTAATACCCAATAGTAAGATGTGGGGGAGATGTCACCATTAAACAACATACCCTCACCTTTTTTCTTCTCTGTCAGCAAAGCCTCTCCACACTATCCAATGTGAAAACGGCATGCAACGGGTTCAAGAACACACCGGATCCTTACTGTGTGAATGTGTGTGAGGGAGGGAGAAGGAGAAGGGAAGGGAGAGAGATTCAAGAAACCCCTACCATTTGTGGGAAGACACAAATAAGCCTTCACATTATACAAGGATCTGGTCTCATGTTCGCCGCATTAAACAGCTCATTTCAGGGCTCATTCACTCTCTTTAGTCTATTGGTATAACTTTTGGGCTCTGATTCTTGTGGCTAGGGAAATTTTGGCCCTATCCTATTTGCTCTCCTATTGGACTATTGGAGGTTGGGTTATTGATTTTCTTTCTTTCTTATCATTTTTGCTCCTCCCATCAAATTCATATGTCTGAACTTCTACTGCCTTACTCCCCCGGACCAACCAGATAGCTCTCTTGTGCACCATATTGCATATCTCTTTCCCTATCGCTAGTCTTGGTCAGAGCCATGGCCAGTTCCGAGATCTCTTGGACTCAAGCTGCCTTGGTAATGGACTCAAACATTTTCCTAATGCTCATGCCCAGCATGAGAGAAATCAGTAGAGGAGACGGACTGGAGAAAGAGTAAGGCACAAACACCAGCAAATGTCTAAGTGCCATTTACTAATATTCACACTAAGGCAGAGTCAAGGCCACTGGGATGTTTGAGATCCTCTGGTGTGGCCATTTTGTTTCACAGAAAAGGAAACTGAAGACCATAGAACCGAGAGACTGACTCAAGTACTTACCGCTGGCAAGCATCTCAGTAGCCCCCATCTCTTGGCTCCTGTCTCAGCACTCCTCTGCCACCCATAGGAGCCTCTACACTACTACTTCACTACTTCACTGACCAAACCTGAGACTGAGAGTTCTCCTATTTCTACCAGGAGCAGAGCAGGTGTTGTAACCTTCTACTCAGATCTGCTGACTGGAGGTCAATTTATTATCCGTGTAACTCTTTGAAGCTGAGTGAAATCCCTCCAAAGTCAGGGAATTGAGAAGAGTTAGCACTAGGATTGCTAGGCTGTATATCAAGTGCTCCTCTGAACCTGAGTGATTGCCCCAGCATTCCCACAATGCCAGCAAGTCCTCGACATTTTCAGAAGCTTGTTTTTTGGATTTGTACCTGCTGATTAATTAATTGAAAAAAGTTACTAGAGCACAAACATAATCTCACCCCGTGTTAGCCATTCCTGAATGGGGAAGAGGGAATCATGTTAATGTTGGCAATTTCTATTCTGCTCATGACTCCAGAGCCCATCTCTTTGGCCCACAGAACATGAGCTCATGAGCTCATGGTTTAATTGGGTTAGAAGTTAAATGAATGCTTTTTTTCTTCTTAAGGGGAAGGAGAGCCGCCCCATACCAAGACTAGCAATTAAAACTGCAACAAGATACTTAGCAGGAATGTCAGCAGCAAGGCACACACTAAGTGAAAAGGAACAAAAAGCTCTCACCTCCAGAAAGAGCCAGAAAGTTCAAAATAAGACAATTATCAGTGTTGCTATGTATGGGGTGGGGGATGAAATGGATTTATAAGAATCTGGATAGTCTGAGAGAAACAAGAGACTAAATTATGCTGAACTCATGTGTTTTATTTTTGCAGGAAAATGGCTGGAATGACTGGTTGAGATGGTTCTAAAGCTCCTTCTAAATGTAGATTCTGCAATACCATATAAAACTAGCCTCACCAGCCCTTGGATGCAGATGGGCTGCATGCTCTGTTTCCTTCAAAGCACCCCGCATTATTTTCAGGGGTTTCTAAGTGGGTATTTCATGTGTGCCCCCACCCCACAGACTGTGAGATGCTTCCCACTTGCCAAGGATCCCCTTGAAGAATCATCACTACTGAACTGCTTACTCTTAGATGTCAACTTCCACCCAGGGATGCTACCTCTCAAAGCTTCCAAAGATGCCAGGCCCCTAGGCAAAGGTGGGGAGAAGCTGTTATTCAGAATCTCAAAAAGCTCCCAAGAAAAAAAATTCTGACTTCAACTCATCATCTTTCTAGCTCTATATATTCAGACTCAGACCAAGGGGCTACCAGGAACAATTCAACAAACCAGTCTTTATTGATTGCCTTTGTGTGCCTGGCACTTGTAAAGCTGGGGGTATAGAAATGAACACAGAGACTTGGTTCCTACCTTTATTACAATCTTCCTCTTTCCCCTCCTCTGCCCCTAGCTCCCATCCCTCCAAACCCTATTATTCCACCTTTCCTAGGTGCAAAAGTTCTCATAGATATTGATAAATGAAAAAGATTTCACTTCAGTTATGGGATAAGTCACAGGAATTTAAATTATAGTGCCGGGAATTAGAAAATTTTTAAATAAAAAGATCTCAGATCTCAACTCAAGAAGAGTTGTTGGGAAAGGAGCTTTGTGTAGTAGCAGTGTTAGAGCTCCAGTCTGACCAGCTCAGATGCCCTGTACATCTGAAAAATTCACTAACCTAAGTCGCATAGACAATCACATTCTATCATATGCAACCAGTCAAACATTAATTAAATTGACCTGAAAGAGTTAGTAGGTGGACAGAAGAAAGGAGTTTGGAAAAACAGTTTAATACTTACAGTGAATATTTTAGTTTTGTACACTTTGTATATTTGCAAGATATGGTATGTTTGTAGCAAAACATGCTTCTTCCTCCCATGCCAATTCATTATTTCAGAAAGTACATATTGAGTAACTATTATGCATCAAACATCCATCTAGTTGATTGGGATGTAGCAAAGGACAAGATGGACAGAAAGGCCTGCTTTTGGAGAGTCTACATTGTAAGAAACAGTCAATATAAACTATAAAGAAGTGAAAAGAAAGAGTATGTTAGTTAAACGTGGGCAGGAGAAAAATAAAACAAGAAAGTTGAGGGAGGGGCTAGCAGGTAAACAGGGAAGGCTTTCCTGAGAAGGTGACATTTGACCCCTGAAAGTGACAAGGAATAAGCCATGCAAATATCTGAACAAAGAGAATAGTAAATGCAAAGACCCTGAGTTGAAGAGGCACCTTGAATATTGAAGGAAGAGCAAGCAGAGTAAGGGAGGCATCACAGGGGCCAGATCCTGTGTACTACTGGGCAGGTCCTTGGCATTCATTCTGAGACGGGATGTCATTGAAGGGTTTTGGGCAGAGGGTGACATACCTGACTCTTATTTTAACGAAATACTCCTAGGCACTCATTGAGAAGTAGACTGAAGGGGGTAAGGGTGGAAGCAGAGAGTCTAATCAGGGGACAGTACCGAACTAATTGAAGTGGTAGGAGGCCTGCACTGAGGTGGTAGCAGAGGAGGTGCGGGGAAGGCACATGTCCTATTCTCTGATAAAGCAGAATATTGTTTTCATTACATTACATAGCATTTGGCTTCTCTGGCAGTATAAGTATTTGTTTTTTTGGTGATGAAATGAGTTAATACATATAAAATGCAGAAATGGCTCCTGGCAAATATCAAGCATTTGATTTGTGCTAGTCACTGCTTATTTTCTATATTTTCCACCATAGCTATTTTTTTAAAAGATTTATCTATTTTTTGGGGGGGGGACAAAGGGAGAGGGAGAGAAAGAATATCCATCAGACTCCCCACTGAGCCAGGAGCCCAAAATGGGGCTTGATCCCATGACCCCAAGATCATGACCTGACCCGAAACCAAGAGTTGGACCTTTAACCCAATGAGCCACTCAGGTGCCCCCCACTACAGCTACTATTTAAAAGGATTTGCTACAGCTAATAATAAAAACTGTGTATCCATACACATGATTGATTAAAATAAAAATAAAGATCAGGAATCACGTATAGGAGCAGAGGATTGTAATTGGACCAGAAATTAGATTATTACTATAATTAAGCACTAATTCCATTTCTGTACTTCCTGACAGCCAAGACAAGAAGTGAAATCCCATAATTTATAAGGTTCTGTCTGATAAGAGGAAACAGCAATTTTCAGGAGACCCAGAATTGTTCTTGGCACTCAATTCCCCTGGGTTCCTAACATAAAGGACTCTGATCATTAGTATATAATGTTCTCAATAGTAATTCGGCAGGTAATATGGAGACATTCTTTATTGAGCTTTTTCTTGTATTGATTCACAGTGGAATTATTATTTTTTTATTAAAATTTTTTAAAATTTTTATTTATTTATGATAGTCACACACACACACACACACACAGAGGCAGAGACATAGGCAGAGGGAGAAGCAGGCTCCATGCACCGGGAGCCCGACGTGGGATTCGATCCCGGGTCTCCAGGATCGCGCCCTGGGCCAAAGGCAGGCGCTAAACCGCTGCACCACCCAGAGATCCCTCACAGTGGAATTATTAAACAATAACTCAGTAGAGCTGTTAGGGAGACAGCATGGTGTAATAAAGAGGATTAGATAAATTCTTAGAAGAACAAGCTTGAGGTCCATTGTACCTGTGATCATTTAAGTGCACTTAACACTTTGAAACTTGGTTGCAACATCTGTAAATTGGACCCTATGCTCAGTCCTTCTCTGTTTACCTGGTAAAATTGTTGTGAAGAGCGAATGAGATGATCTGTTTAAGTAACTCCTCTCCATTCCATCAATTTACATTTACTGAGCAGCCCCTATGTGCTAGTCATTGTCCTAAGTACCAGGTGAAAAAAAATAAAGTACAGGCCCACCTTCAGGAAGGGTGTAGTCTAGTAGAGAAAAACACACACACAAAATACACTTTTACTACAGTGAAGTGATAAGAGGTGTGACAAAATTAAAGGAAGGTAAAGGGATAAGAGAATGAATCTTTTTTTTTTTTTAAGAGAATGAATCTAATATCACTCGCCATCTGCAATTTTGACTGGAGCCTACTTCATGCATTTATTCATTATTTCAATAAACATTTACAGAGCTACTCCCACATGCTGGGGTCTAGGCAGTCAGTTGAATGATTGCCAGTGTATTATTAATTTGATCCGCTCACATCGCCTGACATGACATCTTGTGTTCAGCAGCATGCATGAGTGGTACATCTATCTAGTGGGGGTGAAGAGCAAGGCCCAATGGCCCCTCGGTCTTATCCAAATCAGTGTCTCTTTCTCCTGCCCTTTTATGTCCATATATTAGTTTGCTCAGCCTGCTATAAGGAAAGACCACCAACTGAGCAGCTTAAACAGTGTAAGTTTATTTGCTCACAGCTTTGGAGGCTAGAAATCTGAGATGGAAGTGTTAGCAGGATGGGTTTCTCCTGAGGCCTCCCTCCTTGGCTTGCAGATGGCCACCTTCTCCTATGCACTCACATGGTCTTCCCTCTGTGCCTGCACATTCCTGGTGCCTCTTTGTATGTCCACATTTCCCTTTTTTATAAAGACATTAGTCCCAATCTGACTAATCCAATCTATTAGGGTCTGCACTAACAGCCTCATTTTTAACTTAAGCACCTCTTTTAAAGCCCTATTTCCAAAAAATAAAAAATAAAAAAATAAAGCCCTATTTCCAATTGCAGTCACATTTTGAGGTATTAGGGGTTAGAGATTCAACACAGAAATTTTGAAAGAACACAGTTTAGCCCATAACAACCCATTTCTTACACATCATCCCATGAAAATTACTTGTGTTTTCACAACTTGGAAGTCTCTCTCTTCCCTATGTAATTCCCATGCATCCTATAAGGTCCAAATAGAATACCATTTCTTCTGAGAAGCTTGGCCTGACCAGCCCAAGCAGGCATGATAAGTCCCTCCTTGGCCTTTTTTTTTTTTTATCACTTATAGCACAAATCAAAGTTGCTTGAATTATATAGAGGAATGTATACACCTTATTGTCATGGTTAGATTATGAGTTTCTAGGCTATAAGAATTCAATATTAAAATGTCCTTGTATCTCCTCTGAATCATAATACATACACATTCAATACATGTTATTTAATGAATAGAAATTGACATGGAGACGGAGACCTCCATCAGCAACTAAGGCGAAAACATAAACATGAAGATGGCTGTTGCTAAGCAAGCACGTTTATTCCAGAATTTATGTTTCTTGAAGGTATTTCTTATTAGTCTCTAAGATTTTTGCTTTCACTTTTAATCCTTATCTGTTGATAAAGAGAAATGTTACCTCCATCAGGGAGAGACTAATATGCTGCCTCCTATGAGTAAGCTCTTTAGCTCAAAGTGATATGTTAGGTCATAATTTTCATCATCTACAATCATGCATTGATCAGTTTGGAAGCTTGGTTTTTGTTTTTAAATCCAAGTTGACCAACTGTCTCAGTTGTCTAGGCATGATACCCAGCCTTAAAGCCTCGTATGCAGCCAGCTTCCAGGACCACCCTGCTCCTTCCTGAAACTGGATGTGGAAATGATAGGGCGACCTGTGCTGGCACAAATGGGATTTATGTGAAATTCAGCCCTGAAAGAAGAGCTGTCTGTGTCCTTTTTTTTCCTAATGCAAAAATCATTCTTGTTAGGAAATAATGGAAGGCCCTTGCTGCCTTTGCTGAGTGCATGCTCATCTGCCATCTGGCAGCTCCCTAGGCTGTTGGTTGAATTAGTAGACATCTTTCAAAAGCAGGTCAGTGAGGTGGCTATCAGCCATGGTCTCTAAGTCAGCCTGCCTGGGCTGAAGGCTTGGCTCTGCCACTCAACCAGTCCTGTGGCCTGGAGTAGGCTTGACTTGACCTGTCTGTAAAATGGGAATAATGATAACATCTTCCTTATCAGATTGTTGTGAGGATTTGATGAGTTAGCATGTGGCAAGCACTTGGAATGGAACCTGGAACACAGTAGCTATTCACTAAGTAATAGGTATTACTATTTTCTGTACCTTGCGATAAACTCTGTCATTGCTTCCAGCTCATGACTTGTAAAGGATCATCTCTACCCTTTTTATGCCTCCGTTCCGACCCCTAAGTTGGTCCCTTGCTTAGCAAAGAGCTTTTACCACAATGCTTTTCTCTAAGGCAGTGAGCTTGACATGGAAAGTGTGACTTTAGATGGTCCGATTTTCTTCCCCTTTCTGTTTCTTGGGTACTATCCAAGTGCAAGCCACTTTCATCTTTAGTCTGCACCCCTGTCTAGTTCATGGTTCCTCCCTGATTTGCCCCCCTAAATTCTATTCTCTATTTAATAGGCAAAGGAATCTTTTAAAAATACAAATTTGAAAAAAAATTTCAAATTTGATCAAGTCACTTCTCTGCTAAAAATCTCCAATCTCTTCCTACTATATTGAGGATAAAATCCTGAGGCCTTCCTCTGGTGTACAGGGTCCTATGTAGCCTAGCTTGATAGGCTAATGGCATTCCTTCTGACACTCAAACATGCTTAGCACATTCTCACTTCAGTGTTTTGGCCCTGCTGTCCCTTCTGTTTGAGTACTATTTCCAGATCTTTACATGGATGATGCCTTATTATTCAGATCCTTGCTCAAAGACACTGGAGGGTAATAGTGACAAGCATGACTTTACAGCCAAACTGCTTGGATCTTAACCTTGGGCTTCACTACTTGCTAGCTGTGTGACCTTGGGAAAATTACTCAGCCTCTCTGTGCCCTAGTTTTTTTTACCTGCAATAAGGCATGTACATACATCATAGGATTTTTTGAGTTTCGAATGCATTAACATTTGCTTAAAAACACAGACACAATAAGCATTGTTTAAGTGTTTGTTTAAAAATTAAAATATTTTGGGGAGCCCTGGGTGGCTCAGTGGTTTAGTGCCTGCCTTTGGCCCAGGGTGTGATCCTGGAGTCCTGGGATCGAAGCCCACATCAGGCTCCCTGCATGGAGCCTGCTTCTCCCTCTGCCTGTGTCTCTGCCTCTCTCTCTCTCTGTTTTTTATGAATAAATAAATAAAAATCTTTAAAAAAATTAAAATATTTCCTAAAAAAATCATTCTTTGACCCACTCTATGTTACAACCTACCTCATGACAGTCACTTAACACTTATTTTTTAACACTTATTTTTTTAATAGCAAGTTTATTTATTTTTATGAGAAATACGTGAGAAATGTTACCTGCCTGATTTAATTATATTTAAGTATTTAAAAATATTTTATGATAAAATTATATATAGATATGTAAAAATTAATGCAAATGTTTTTAATATTATTTATTTTTTAAAAATTCATTCAGCCAACATGTAGTACATCCTTAGTTTCAGATGTTGTATTCAACAACCTTTCAGCCTCATATAACACCCAGTGCAGGAATATTGTTTTTTTAATTGAAAGCACCTTATTTTTATTTTCTTCATGGCACTTGCCATGTTCAGCACTTATTTGTGTGTGATTGGCTCTCCCACTAGATTGAAGCTTCAAGGCATCCAAAACTTCATCTTATTCCTTCTAGACCTGCAATTGCATTTCTCAGAACAGTGCTTATGTTCTCAATAAAGATTTATCAAATGAAGGAACCAGAGTTCGAATCCTGACTCTCTTAGTGCAATGGCATTTATCTAGATACTCGACCTCTGTAGTGCTGCATTTCTCAACTACAAAATGCAAAATAATATCTACACCTCATAGAAGTGTTGTTTGGTACAGATGCCAAAATGTCAAGGGTGATTATCTTTGGGAGATGGGATTACAGGGTATTTATTTTTTCATTTTGCTCATCTATATTACTTTAAAAATAATGAACATGAATTTCTTTTGTAATACATATAACTTCAAAATTAAATAATATTTGTGAAGGACTTAGCACAGAGCCTGATTTATAGTAGATATTTAATGAATAGCCAGCCAATCTTAATACTGCTAAGCTTTTCGATAGCCTGGAAATACTTCCTCTGTGGCACCAAACTGTTGACTCCTACCCCAGGCCTAGTGCTCCCTCACCACCAGGCCCCAGCTGGGAGGACCAACAACCCCCCCCCCCCGCCCCCCGTACACCTCCCCTACCACTACCCCTTGTTCATTTCCCAGAGTTAGGAGTCTCTCATGTTCCATCACTCTCACTGATATTTTCACTCATTTTCTCTCCTTTCCCTTTATTCCCTTTCACTAATTTTTACATTCCCCAAATGAATGAGACCGTTTTGAGTCAAAGTTCACCTCCTGATTCTGGGCGGATGAGCTTTTGTCAGTTCTTAGTATGCATCGCACACCCTGCAGGCTGCAGAGAATTTTAGCACGACACATCCTGTTTATTTTCCCCCCAAGTCATTTCGGTGCTGAGGAAAGAGATTGTATCCAACTGCTGGAATGTAATCAGGGACACATCCGCGCAGCCCGGACGATGAGGCTGATACCGGGCTGTGACTGTCCAGCTGAGAATTTCCAGCGCAGGAGACCACCCCCCACCCCCCACCCCCCAGCCTGAGTGATTGTTTCCTGGGGGCTGGGGGAGGGGAGCGGGCTGGTGATGCAGGAGGCAGGGGAGCTGGGGGGGGGCTTCATTTTTCATCAGGAATCCTACGGCTTTTGCAGTTGTCCGATTGTCCAGCTGTCTGTCAGAGAAGCCAGGGCTTCTGGGTCCTAATGACCTACTTTCTACCTGGCCGGCTCAGACTGTCCGTGAGTATGTCTTTGAAGATTAACTTGAAATAGCCGGAAAGTCATTGTTCTTGTTCCCAGCAAGTGAAGGAGAAACATAGCTTCTCAGAGACGGTTAAAGGTTCTGTGGCTTTCTCGAAAATGGTGGCAAATGAGAAATAAGACTGGAGATCCAGGAGCCTGCAACCTGAAGGACGCCAGGGCCACCGGATGGATTTGCAGGCTAAAGCTCCAGATGAAAGGCCAGTAGGCATTACCTGACTTTCTGGGGCCACTACCCTCATGCTAGTGAACCCAGCCAGTGGTGGATTCAGGGTGGGTCCAAGGACACACTAAGCCAAAGTATGATTTTAATCACCTAACATAAGGCCGGGAAAAGACAGGGACAGGTAACTATAGGTATTGATTCATGGAGTCCAGAGCCCAGAGAGAAGAGATTCTAGGGATGAATTCTAGATTCCATCCTACTGCATCCTCATTCATTCATTCGTTCATTCATCAAAGCAATTTTTAAACAGCTGATGCTCATATGGAATGCCCTGTACTAAGTAGTAAGTGTAGTATATAAACACACAAGTCCTAGGGTCACGTTCTCTAGTTTCAAAGCCCGATTAGTTGTGTTCCAAGGGCAAGTTGCTGTGACTCAGTTGTCTCCCTTTGTAAAACAGGGTTTGGAATCTCCTAGGTTTTTTTGTGAGGAGAAAATGAGGCGATCAATGCTCAGTGCTTAGCATAATGTTTGGCATCTCCTAAATACTCTATAAATGAGCTGATACCGTTATTTCAACAGAAGACACAGAGAACTTAAAGTCTTGGTCCTTGACCTTGAGATGTTCATGTGAATGTGCACAGCTGGCAGCCTGGCATGGACCATGAGCCTGGTTATCTTGTTCTGGAATAACTGAGCTTTCCCTGCAACCTTGGCTCTAAACTCCCAGCGATGGCCATCAGTAATGATGAATACCCACCATGTGCTTCGACGTGGATGGAACTGGAGGGAATTATGCTGAGTGAAGTAAGTCAATTGGAGAAGGACAATCACTATATGTCACTCATACGGGGAATATAAAAAATAGTGAAAGGGAATAAAGGGGAAAGGAGAGAAAAGGAGTGGGAAATATCAGAGAGGGAGACAGAACATTAGAGACTCCTAACTCTGGGGAATGAATAAGGGGTGGTGGAAGGGGAGGTGTGTGGGGGACGGGGTGACTGGGTGACGGGCACTTGATAGGATGAGCCCTGGGTGTTATGCTATATGTTGGCAAATCCAACTCCAATAAAAAATATACAAAAAAAAAAAAAAAAAAAACTCCCAGCGATGGTAGGCGGGCCACGAGCTAGATCTGGTGGTTCACCTCAGTCCTGGCGGCGCTCCCTGCCCACATCCCCTTCATGTTTGCACTCTGCCACTTCCTGTGCTACTTTCTAGCACTTCTTTCTCTGTCAGCCTGAGACAAAATAACGCATCACCTGAAGCTGCTGTTGAAAAACTGCCCATTCTGTCGTTGGAAAACAGATTCCCCTGGTGAATGATTCCCTACACTGTGGGGCCTTCCTAGAGCAGAGACGAATGAGCCAATTTGGCTTCCAGAGTTCATCTTCTGTCTGGGCCAAATTACTGCAGGAAATCCAGAATTATAATTTGTTTGTGTGATCATTAATTCATCTAATGGCAAATTCTCCACAAACCACGGTGTTGGAGAGAAATTTTTAACAAAGCTATTATGTTTAATATGCATCTCTTGGAAAAAGGACAGCTAATAATCCATCTGAGGTGCCCGAGCAAGTGCTCAAAGTACTAATAGCTGACTTTTATTGAGCACCGTCTCCGTGCCAGTCACCATTCTCAACATTATACATACGTGGACTCATTTCACCCTCACATCCATTCTAGGAGACAAGTGCTATTATCCTTTCTTAAAGATGAAGAAATTGAGACACAGAGAAGTTAGGAAACTTGCCCAAGGTCACACAGTCAATACATAGTAGGATCAAGATTCAAATCCAGGCAGCTTGATTCCAGAGTTGAGGCTCTTAGCTTCCTAGTTACTCAGTCACTAGGTGTTTATTGAGGATCCCCTCTGTGCCAGGCACTGTGCTCACTACAGGGGATTCAAAGAAGAACAGAATGTAGTCAGTTCCTTCTAAAGGCTTGGAGTTCGGCTGGGAAGTCAGAAATGGAGCTTAGGTTTGAACTGGACCACTCTGGCTCCAGGGGGGAATGCTGAATGACAGTAGGAGTTCGCCTATCAGAAAAAGGGAACAGAAGCAAAGAGTGTTTCAGAAAAACTCTGAGAGAAGCCAAGCCATGCAGGGGTGCCTCCAGGTTAATTAGCACGGGTCTCCTTTCCCCGACAAAATACTACCAAGGCTGCCCATTCCTACACATTCAACCCACTCAGTGTTAAGTCCACAAACCACCCAGAAAAGAAATATCAAACCAATTTTTTTGAGCAGATCCTTCCCCAAACTTAGAAAAACAGTTTCCTTGAGTCTCAAATGTTGTTTGATCCCCTTAACATCCTCTTCCCTTTAGAGGGATTTGGGATTTAATCTGTTTGGTTTCTCCTTTTCCCATAAGATTAAAATCCTCTCCCTCTTGTTCTTGAAATCTCAGTTTACTCAGAGATGTGCTCAGTGACTTACAACATTTCAACCGCAGAAGGGGAGAAGGTAGGGTGTTGCCTGGTGTCTGAAGGCATCTGGACAGCACTTCCCTCTTGCATAAGAGGGAATGACATGAGATCAAGGCACAGTCATGGGCATCCATCTTACTTTGGGTCTTCTCAGGAAGTTGGCTTTGCCCTGCCTTCATTTACCAGGCCACATAGGTAGACTGCATCAAGAAGAATCCCCTTTTTAATGCCGGGAGGCCCAAAAGAAGCATCTCCCTCTGCCAGGGCTTCTCCCTTAAGCAAGCATGCTGATCCTAAGTAACACACACCCAACTTCTCCAAATGGCTTTCAAGGTCCATCCGTGTGGCCCCCTGATGTCTGCTCTGGGCTTGAGAAGAGTTGATTCACCAGACTGCCTCCCAGTCATTACTCCCCCAAGGAGTGCCTTGTTGCCGAGATATTCAGGGCTGATTACTTTCAGGAAATGAAGTGGATAAGCTGGAAAATCCCTGGAGACAGCAGGAAGAGCATGCAGGGCACTGCTGTCCTTCCGGGCCTGTCTCCTCACCTTGCCTGTTCAGATTACTCCCAGGCAGTGTGTTGCAAATGGAGCTGAAACCCTATCCCGTTTATCCTTGTTCATATTAGCACAATGTTTGGTGAGTTCTTTATCAAGGACTGACAGGTTGGTTCTGACCAAAGGAGGCTGAGCTCATTCATCACAGCAGCGGGGATGTGCCCCAGCCTGGAAAGACTGGGCCTACCACTTGTCATTTCCTGGTGGCCCCAACCTTGCACTTGGCCTGCTCATAATTGAAAACCTCCCACTTCTGTGACCTTCAAGAGTTGGATGAAAAGCAATTGACTGGCCAAGTCCAGGTTCACATGGCAACCGAGTTCTGAACTGTGTTGTCAGAGCCAGGCTGTGATGGCTGAGCCAGAAGAGGTCTG
Organism: Canis aureus; assembly: GCF_053574225.1. Classification (NCBI taxonomy): domain Eukaryota; kingdom Metazoa; phylum Chordata; class Mammalia; order Carnivora; family Canidae; genus Canis; species Canis aureus. The sequence goes on from NC_135618.1 coordinate 36,341,804, forward strand.
GGGCAGAGCTGAAATCAGAGTCCTGAGGCATCATCACAGTGCTGACTCTCGAAGCCAGTAGAGTGAGGCTGGAGGTGGTAGGGAAGGCACCAGCTCTAGAACTTCTATGGAGGAGCTAAGGGTGACACTTTGATTGGAAGAAGGGGCTAGCAGACTGTTTTAATGATGAAACTGCACAGAAAGAATTTTTTAAAAAATTAGATTGTTCATCAGGATGGCTTGTTGGGGTTGGTGGAGATTATGAGGTGGACAAGCAACTCCCCTGTACTAGTTGTTGAGACTTGTCTTTCAAGGCAAGGCTCTGCTCTGTCAAACAGGGGCTAACCCCTGAAAATGACATCTCCCAGGCTTTCTCATCCTCCAGCTTCTGAATGAATGAGAGGCACTGGCAGGAGACTGGAAGCCAAGAGAATCTGGAAGGCCAAGAGCTTCTCCCTGGTTGCCGTTCTGAGCAACACCTCAAGAAGACTGTGTACCTCTTCTGTGACCCCAGCCTCCAACGGCAGCTCCTGCCTTGTTCCAACTCCCATAAGGTGGTCCTGCCCCTGTGAGAGGTGACATCATGGCTTTTCTCTGTCTCCAGCCTTGGGTTGAAAAGAGCTAACTAAGGCTGCTACACGATCCTGTTTGCTCTTTTAACTCTCCTACAACCTGTTAATACTGACTCACTTTTTAAAGTTCCTTCTATAGAACTTTGGGGCATGGATGCACTTTCCTGACTAGACCTTTTCTCCGAAACTGTGCCTTGGCACATCACTAAGCAGAGACAGACTTGAAGGCAGCCATCCAGTAAGGGTGTGGTAGAACCACTGCCCTGTTTTCCACCCTGCTATGCAGCCTTCTGGAAGAGAGGCATGTGGGTCAGGAATAGGAGGGGCTCCTGTTACCCCGAGGATCCTGTTAATTATGTACCGTGTTAAATAGCACAGGCTTCCCACCTCTCCCCCACCCCAAACAATGCATGGCCTATTAATGTGCTGCCTGGGTGTTGGTGAGGGACTGAGAGGAAGGAGGAGAAAGAGATGCTGCTCATTTGGGGAACTCCCATTCAGAAGAGGGACCTGAAATCAGACAAAGGATGAAGGGCATGTAGAACTGATGTCCCCCCCAACCCCCGTCCCTGGCTCCCATTCCCTGCCTCACAACCCAGTCCCACGCCTCTGTGGCCTCTGCCATCTGAGCTGATGAGAAAGTAGTCAGTAAGTGGACACTTACCCAAACATCAGCCTCAGAAAAACAAGAGGGAAGCTCCCAGACACCCCTCCCACCCCAACACAGCCATGCCTCAACCACAGCCTTCTTTTGACTACATGAATACCTGGTGTATGCCCTGAGGTCCTGGTGTATGCACTGACAGGGATTGTGAAGACCACCATGAATTGTGGCCCCTACCTTCAAAAGGCCTCTGTTCCAGCTGCAGAGATGAGGCAGACTCTAGTGAAACATCTTAAAATCCACATGGACAGACTCTGTCCTCGGTCAGGAGAACCTGGGGAGCACAGGTAACTGGAAGGGCTTACACTGTGTGGCTTAAGAAGCACTGTGCACTAAATACTTTACATATATTAGGTAACCTAATCATTCCCCCAATCTTGGGATTATATATCATAATTCCCATTTACCAGACAACTAAGACTCCAAGACGTTAAATACAGTTGACTCTTTTTTTATTTTTAAGATTTTATTTATTTATTCATGAGACACACACACACACACACAGAGAGAGAGAGAGAGAGAGGCAGAGACACAGGCAGAGGGAGAGAAGCATGCTCCAAGCAGGGAGCCTGACGTGGGACTTGATCCCGGGTCTCCAGGATCACGCCCCGGGCTGAAGGCGGTGCTAAACCGCTGAGCCACCCGGGCTGCCAGTACAGTTGCCTCTTGAACAACATGGGGGTTAGGTGCCCTGACCCCCCCCGCCCCCCTGCGGTGCGATAGAGAATCCATGTATAACTTTTGAGTCCAACATATAACACTCATAGACTACGGTTGACCTAAAGCCTTACTAGTAACATAGCCAATTAACACATATGTTGTATGTTATATGTATTCTGTACTGTGTTCTTAAAATGAAGCAAGCTAGAGAAAAGAAAATATTCATAAAAAAATTATAAGGAAGAAAAAATACATTCATAGTACTGTGCTGTATCTACTGAAAAAATCCACATGTAAATTGAGCCATGCAGTTTAAACCCCTGTTGTTCAAGAGTCAACTGTATAAACGTCATCTTATTGATTAAATGTGTCAAAATGGATTGAGCTACGTACTGGGATGTGTGTTGTGACTTGAGATTTGCTCCCACTGTTGGGTGGTGGTTTTTATTCTGAATTGCTGAATGAGTGAAAAACTTGCCCAGGACTCAAGATAAAAGGTTGCTGTCTTAGATCTTTAGAATGGGGCTTGAGGCTGAGATTTTGGGAGAGAGTCAGCCTAGAAGATGCAGGTTTAGGGGCTGCCAGCTAGGGACTGAAGAGGGTGGGGATTAAGAAAGTAGGCAAGGGGCATGCGGGTGGCTCATCAGTTGAGTGTCTGCCTTTGGCTCACAGGTCATGGTCCCAGGGTCCTGGAATCGAGTCCCACATTGGGCTCCCTGCGGGGAGCCTGCTTCTCTCTCTGCCTATGTCTCTGCCTCTTTCTCTCTCTCTGTCTCTCATTAATAAATAAATAAAATCCTAAAAAAAATTAAAAGAAAGAAAGTGGGCAAGAACTGATGGTTAAGGCCTGAGTCTTGAGGGAAACCTACAGCCAGGAGCAAAAGAGAGAAGACACACTACAAAAATGCATTTACAGAAAGGGGAGAACAAGAAGAGATCAGTGCAATGGAAGTCAAAGGAGAGGATTTTGAGGATTTTGCAATATAATCTTTAAAAGTGCAGTTTTAATAAAGTGACAAGGATGGAAAGACAATCAAACAGGGTGAGTAGGTGTGTTCTCCTGAATACTGAACACCCATGTCTGAATTCTTCTGCCCTCACTGGGAAGTGATGGTGCTGAGGTGAGGGGGAGGTTGGCACAGCCGACAGGTCCTGTTGGACAGAGGTGGAAGGAGGGCTCTTCTTCTCTGACACTGAAGGAAATACTTAAAGCTGGAACCAAGGGTCAGGCAGAGAACTGGCTCCCCAGGGAGGGATGTTAGACTGAGCCCCAAACCTGAATGGCCAGAAGAAAAGGCTGAAAACTGAAGGTCAAGAGCCAGAGACTGAGAACCAGGATATGCTCAAGCAAGAGGGAAGGCCCAGGAACAAGGAAGGCACGGTCTGGGACAGATGGACTCAGGTAGTTGTCCAGGGCTGGCTTTGTGTATCTGCCACAGCATGACCACTGGGAGCGGGCTGGCTTCATGGGCTCACAGCCTGCCCGGTCACATAGGGCTGTGGCGTCAGAGGGCCTGTGCTTGGTGGAATGCTCTGTTGCCATCTTGAAATTCTTAATAATCCTATCTTCCAACTTGTGGTTTGTATATAAAGGCTGATGGACAACGGGGCATGTGTGAGAGCTGATATGTGTGCAACAGGAGTGTCTGCCTCTTCTCATCTACCCATTCATGTTTATCATTTGTGGTGTCCCACAAGCACAGAATTCCCATGGAACCACAATATGTGGGAGCTCCAAGGGACTCACAGAGAGTAGAAGTGAGCATGTGGCATATGTGACTGAGTAATTGAACCAGAACTTGCTTCCAATGCAGAAAGACAGCAGCAGTGTTCTAAGAAATGCAAATGGCCAAGGAAGGCTATCCTATCCTTTCTTATTCATGCTGCTTCCCTGTATTAGCCAACCAGTGGAAATGATGATGTAGGAGATGTAAGGACAGAACAACCCATAGTTTCTTATTCCCTTTTTGCTCCTCCGTGAGCTGAAGGCAGAGCACTGAGAGTAAGTGCAAGTTATCAAGAAGTAAAATGAAACCATTAACTTCCATTTTGTGCAGTTTTCCTACTGTTCCGGTAGTAATGAAATACATATGCATGAAGAGCTAGGAGAGACAAATGGTATCATTTCAAGATTCCACATATGAATTAAACGCTTTTACGGTTTCATTTGAAACTGACATTATACAATACAAAGAAGAATGGAAAATCCATACTAAGAGTTAAGAATATAAAATTTTCTTAGAATGATGTTAAATGTCAAATAGAGAACACCATGACAAGTCCAAAGTGGGAAAATGGAAGAAAGGAAAAAATTGTAGTGACCTTGATTTAAAAAAATTTTTTTTAAAGATTTTATTTGTTTATTTGACAGAGAGAGAGCGCAAGAGAGCCCAAGCACAGGGACCAGCAGAAGGAGAGGGAGAAGCAAGCTCCCCACTGAGCAGGGAGCCTGACACAGGATGCCATCCCAGGACCCCGGTATATGACCTGAGCTGAAGGTAGACACTTAACTGACTGAGCCACCCAGGTTCCCCTGTAGTGACCTTTAATAGCACTTTTTGTCCCCTGGGTATTGAATAAGGGGCCCACATTGTCATTGTGTGCAGGGCCCTGCAAAGTATGGAGCTGGCCCCAGGTGGGAGGGCTGGCTGTGTTTGTATGCCCAGTGACCAAAGATAGTGTTGCAGCCACAAAGAGTGGAGAGGAGTCACCAATAGTTTGACAAACATGAATCTTAGTCACCATCCCCCACACACTCACCAACCCTTCCACGACACTGATGACGATGACCATAGGTGGAGTTAAGAAAATAACTCTCATGAAACTTTGGTTTTTCTTCTCACAGCTCTTAAAGCACCCCACTACATCCAATGTTTCTGCTTCTGTTAACAAACCATAAACTGTTCCATATTTTAATACATTTTCCTCATGCTCTTCCTTCTGGCTGGAATGTTCTTTATGTCATGTACCAGGCTCCGAGTCCTGGCCCTTAAGAGGCCAGGCCCTCAGGAAGTGCAGACCTTCTGCACGGACCCCACACAGCCCCTTGCTGCCTGTACCCGCGCTGCTTCTTGCTCGTCCTGCCCATTCTCTATCAGTAATCACCAACGGACACTCAGAGTGTCTTCTCTCTGACACTGGTTCCTGTGTTCCCTCCTCAGCCCAGGGACCCCTAGTTCCCAGTCAGTGTGCCGCACCGCTCTGCTTGCACCTACATGCAACTGGCTCAGGAGGTCTACCCACTGCCTTGGCCCAGGGCCCTATTCAGGCTGTGGCTGCCCTTTGGTTTCACTTTTTTTTTTTTTTAATATTCATGAGAGACAGAGAGAGAGAGAGACAGACAGAAACACAGACAGAGGGAGAAGCAGGCTCCCTGTGGGGAGCCTGATAGGGGACTTGATCCCAGGACCCTGGGATCACACCTTGAGCCAAAGGTAGCTGCTCAACCACAGAGCCACCCAAGTACCCCCTTTGGCTTCACTCCTATGCTGTCCACATAATATTTGCAAAGGACTTTGCCTCTCCTTGAGGCTTACATTATGGTTCTTCTCCCATCTTCACACTTCTTCAAGTCTGGCCCACATGGGACTTTCTGCTCTGCTATTAGAAGCCCTATTGTGCTCATGCCGGCCTCATGAAGTACTTATCAAAGTCAATTTTATATAGCATAAAGAGGACAGAGTGAGACATTTGGGTTTAAATTCTGTTTTATTGACGGTGGTTTGGAGCCAGTCAATAAAAAAACAAAAACAAACATACACCTCTGCATGCCTCAGTTTCCCCATCTGCAAACACAGAATTAAGTTGCCTACCTGTTTGGGCAGTTGTGAAGATTATAAGAAGTAGCACTGGCAAAGCAGCCAGCATGCTGCCTGGCGTGTCTTAGCACTTGATAAAAGCTTCCCCACAATACCTTTCTCCTGCTGCTGGGGTTGGACCCCCTGCCTCGTTCCTACTTTTATTTCCATGGGCACCGACAGCAGTATCTTGTGCTTGGCAGGTGATCCATGCCTGTGGATTGCATTAAACTGGAATTTCCCTGTGTCATTGTTCTGTCCCTGTTGCTAACCAAATAGGAAAAATGGGGTCTTTACCTGCTTATTATGCATGACAATGATCTCTCCTCAGCATACCATAGGTTCTTTATTTGAGCGAGTGTTTTATGAAGGGCCTCTTCTGTGCCAGACATCGGACCAGGTGCTGGTGACAAGAGCACAGTCATGTCCTCACTGGGTTTTCAGTGCTGGGGACACACAGAGATAAGTGGTGGCAATGCCACGTGACAAATGCCACGAGGAGGGAGCCATGGGGATGCTGAGGAGCATTCAAGAGGGACTCAGACCCAACTGTGGATTCCCGAAAAGATTGAATCTATCTATGCTGCCTGTAGAAGGACAGGAAGTAGTTTCCCAGACCTAGAAATAAGGGTGAGAGGGAAAAAATCGCTCCTGGAAGAGAGAAGAACACGTGCAGGGGCTGGGAGGAGAGAGAGTAAGAGAGAGAGAGAGAGAGAGAGAGTGCCCATGTGCCCATGTACAGCATACTTGGGGCACAGCAAGGGGTGTGCAGGGGTGAAGTGCAAGAAGGAGAATAGGAAGCGCCTCCAGGACTTTATCCTGCTGGCTTTGAAGGGTCATTGAATTATTTGAAGAAAGGGAGTGTGCTGATTAGATTTGCAATTTAGAAAGATGGTTCTGGAAGCACTGTGGAGAACAGATTGTGAGATGGTAAAGTGGAGGCAGGGGCTGATAAATTTGGGCAGATAAATGGAGGAGCGGCCTTCAGCGGGGCTGGATCACGGGAAAGAAGGGAAGAGAGGGGAGGAAGCCGGCGGGCCCTGATGCGGGTCAGGCCCAGGGAGTGTGTAACCCCGCCCTGGCCTCTGGCTGGGGAAGGGGCTCGTGGTTCTGTTCTCGGGAGTCAGAACAGGAAAGCAAAAGGGGGAATGGGAGAAAATGATGCTGAGTTTGAGGGACCTGGGAGGCTTCCAGGGAGCACCTGGGTCCCAGAGACAGAAGTGAGCTGGAGCATAGAGCGGAGATACAGAGGTGATCCTCGGAGAAATCGATGTGAGGACAAGCCAGGAAACACAGCCACATCCCAGGCACCGAAGAAGCTGCCGGGAGTGGCCGGCAGAGACATGGGGGGAAAGCCCAGGCACCTGATGTTCCCATGACCGGGAAAGAGAGCTAAGTACTCCAGGAAGAAATCACCAGCTGAAAGGAAAAAAAAAAGGCCAAATCAGATAATAACTAATGTACTAAAGTCTTAATCCAATTAAAATGTATTCACTGGATTTAGCAACAGGGTCAGTGGTGGTTCTAGTGAGAAGAGTCTTAGGGGAGTGATGCTCGGAAGCCAGATAGTTGGGTGCTAAGGGGGTGCAGGTGGGAGGTGAGGAAACCAAGCTAGATTTAGACAACATTTCATCACATTTGACTTCAAAGGGGAGGAAAACAAATAGTTGGTAGCTAAAGTGGGGCCTGTGGTTAGAGGAGGACTTTGTTTAAGATGAAAGTTGCTTAAGGAGGTTTAAATGCTGATGGAAAAGAGACAGTATACAGAAGATAATTCTCCAAAATGCTTTCAGATTTGTTCATTTACTTAGCCTAGCCATTTCTCAGAGGCTATTAGTCTTTTTAAATTTTTCTACTTCTTCTCCATTTCTAGGTGGAGAAACAACATGAAACCCAGAAAGGTAAAGTGAATTCCCTAAGCTTCTATATCAGGAAAATGAGAGAGACAGACTAGCCTAGACTCTGAGGCTGCACCAGACAGTAAAGCTTTAGGAAGAAACATGCATTTCCATGCACAGAGTCCCTTGAGCTCAGAGCAGATCTGAGGAACTGCAATTATCATGCCCCCCACTCTCCACCCTCAACTGGCAGAAGACCCAATCTTGTAGCTCTTATCAGACTCTATTGAGCAGGAGCTTTAATGAGCAGCAGCAATCTGTTATTTCCCTCCTGTTTGCCTGGCAAGTTGCTCTTTTAATTCACATCAAGAGAAGGAGAAGGAGATGAATATTAAAAGCCTGTATCGAGGGACCCATGGAAGCAGGGAGACCAGCTCCTCAGTACGCAGGGACAGAGCAGGGTTTGACATGAGGCAGGATCCACTGCCTGAGTCGGCTGTGGTCTCTGACAAGCCTGCCCTTGGGGAATGTTGCTCACTAGACTGCTCTGCTGTCGGGAGATCGGGTGTTTTGTAAATTGTCTGATTTGTGGGTTTGGCTCACTCTAAAATAACAGTAGAAAGAAAACCGTATTACGGAGACCCTGAAAGAATAATATGGTCTCAAGTAAAGGAGTGTGTGGGGGGGAGGGGGGAGGGGGACAGTTTTTGTAATGGGACATAGCTCATTAAAAAAAAAAAGTAAAAAAAACATTAAGTCCCACTGCTCTGGGATCATTTGGGGTAAAGGGAAGATGGATGGATAAGATCATAATATCCAATGTACCAACATGGTGCTTGCTTTGGCAGTACATATACCAAAGTACCAACTTTTCTTTTGTGTCTATCCAGTAGTGAGGTTCAGATTCACCGAGTTAACTTCCTAAACTGGTGAAAATCTAGGACAGAGGCCAGAAAATGTTTGGGACTTGTTTGTCACAGCTGGTCCAGATGACCCAGTCCAGATGGGACTTTTCTGCTCTGTGAGTCTGAGAACTGGGAAGAAGAAGAGTTTAATGGGGGAGCATAGAAGGTTAGCTTTATCCCCCAGGTGCTACAAAGGATGTTTACCATTAGAGACACACAGAGCTTGTATTTGCTGATTCAGCCAAGGTCAGTGCTTCTGGAAGACCTGAGTATTGTTGGCTGATTGTAATGCATGAAGGCCATTCATGTAATGCATGAAGGATAGGTTGGTTGATTGCTAAGGGTAATAATTCTGCACCAAGCTCAGAATGCCACGAGGCTGGCATCTTCAAGGTCTAGCACAGTACATGGAATGTGGTAAATGCTTAATAAATTGTTGTTTAGTAACTGGGTGAATGCTCTTGGTTCTTTATCCCTTTATACAAATGACTTGAGCTACTTCAATCCAACAAACATTTATTAAGCACCTACTATGAAATAGGAACCTGGAAAGCCCTAGGAAGAAAGAGGTGTCTTCCCAGTTGCAGCAAAGACTATCAGTGCCTATGTCCACATCCCCTTGAGGTGCCCACTTCTTGACCAAGCCACTGGCTCCTTACTGGCAGCACATGTGACTCTCTGGCTTCGGGCTTTCTCTGGTCTCAAGAGCAGACTCAGCCTGTGCTCAAGGCAGGCTTGAAGTGTGGTGAGCCAGTGCTTCTGGGGGAGTATTCCTCAACTACTGCCGGATGGAAGTCAGGGCATAGATACCTCAACTCCCTCACCCCTTAAGTGGGACAATTCTGTGATTCCAGAGGAAGTGAGTCCCAGTTGCCCACAGCTTCCTGATTAATAGCAAGCTCTGTGTTGACTTCCTGTCCTTCCTGTTCCCCATTCCCATACAGCTACTTCCTGGGATGGCTTTCCAAATAAACTACTTGTAGTCAAATCTTTGTTTCAGGGTCTGCTTTTGGAGGAACATAACTTCCAAGATGCAATCTGTAGTAAGTATATTTGTGTAAGACCTGCAAGAATGTGGAGGAAGTTTCTACCACTGAGCAGTTGGAGGCAAAGGTGGTGGAGAGAAGGTGAATGAGTGAGGACAGTCTAAGGATCACAGCCGAATACCTGCCTAAAAGGGGATAATTAAAGACAAAGTTCTCTGGGAGTAGTACCATAATGTAATGTTGTAGAGTCCCCCCAAAATATTTGTCCATCTAGAACTTCAGAATGTGACCTTATTTGGAAATAGGGTCTTTGCAGATGTAACTGGTTAAGATGAGGTCCTACCAGATTGGGGCGGGCCCTAAATCCAACAGCTGGTGATTTTATAAGAAAAAAACAGAGAGATACACCTGGGGGAGAAGGCCATGTGATGACAGAGTGCGAGACAGAAGCAGTGAAGCTGAGGAATGCCAAGGGTCTGCCAGCAGCCATCAGAAACCAGGAGCAAGCAATGAAGGGTTCTACCCAGAGACTCAGAGGGAGCCTGGCCCTGCTGACACCTCCATCTCAGATTTCTAGCCTTCAGAACTGAGAGAGAAATGCATTTCTGCTGTATCAAGCCACCCAGTTTGTGGTGCTTTGTTATGGCAGTCCTCACAAACAGGAAAGCAAACTAGGTAAGAAATGTGCAGAATAGGAAAATGCTATTTAAATACAAGAGAGTGATTTTTTTCCTGTTGTTATTCTTCTTTCAACACCCTACAGGTCTCCAGCCTATGCACAGTGTTCATCAATTAGGTAGGAAACCCTAAAAGGAACCTAGCAGGCTCCTTCTTCTCTGCCTTGCCGCCCTGCAGGCCTGAGTCTGCAGAGGGCCAGGTCTGTGTTGGCTGCAGGCAAATGCTTATTTTCTGAGCTCAGGCATGAGGGATGGATGAGAGCACTGAACGCACAGAGAAATGTCAGCATGATGCTCCCTCGGTAGGCAGAGAGAAGGATTTACTGCCTAATGAGAGTTGAAAAATATTTACAAAGTAACTTCAAAGCCACTGGTTAGAAAAGATAAGAAATACAGGAAAGGGAGATATACCAGGGTAAGAGAGGAAAAGTGAAGTGTGAATATGAGGAGGGAGTCAGCCTTATTTCCCCAATCCTCCTCCAGGGCCATCTCACTATTCCTCACTTCCTCACCTTTATAACCTTTAATGAGGCCATAGAGGTGCTGCTCCTGATTTGGGGTATCTGTGTCTACTTTCTTTTGGTCTCAGGTCCTATAAACCCTATGGCCTGCAGAGTGTGATTCAGTGAGGGAATGCTCCTTGCCTTCAAATACTTCCCCACTTATTCTTCCCAGCTTACAATTTCCCTACTTTATGTTTCTTTAACAATTGACCGACTCTTGGGGCACCTGGGTGGCTCAGTGGTAGAGAGTCTGACTTTGGCTCAGGTCCTAGGATGGAGTCCTGCATCAGGCTCCCCGAAGGGAGCCTGCTTCTCCCTCTGCCTGTATCTCTGCCTCTCTCTTTGTGTCTCTCATGAAAAATAAATAAATAAATAAATAAATAAATAAATAAAATCTTTATTAAAAAAATTTGACCGATCCTTTATTTCAAATCAATTAATCAATCAATCAATCAATCACCAAGGAGGTTCACATGCAAGGGGCCCTGGGGAGCATAACACACTAGCTTCAGTTTTGACTTACATGTAAATAACTGTCATTGAAGCCGGTTTTACTGGGGATTGGGAAAGCAAGCAAGGTCTCAGACCTCTCTTGAGTTTTGTCAGTGTGACAGTTCGGAGCACTGCCTCCCCCAGGGGCGAAGACCTCAAGACTAGCTCCTCCTGTCTTCCCAGCAAACCTCCCAGTGCCCTCCAGTGCAGGGCTCTCTACCTCACTGCCCTGTCTACATACTGTATATGGTATCAGATCTAGAACAGGCTTAATGTCTCCGGTAATAACACCAAATACTCGCTGCAAGCACTATTTTAAGTATACTATCTCAGCTAACCCTCAAGGCATTCTGTAAGATAACTCCACCATTTCACAGATGCAGAATGGGAAGCTTGCTTCACCCAATTCCTGGGTGGCACGGCCAGGATTTGACCCCACATCTCTCTAACTTCAGAGCCCGAATCACTAACAAGACTGTACTTCACAGAGTTCTTCCAATTTTTCCTCCAGGCATTCTCTTGGCACGTCCTGCCTCTTTCTCCTCTTTCCAGACTGACCCATAAATGCAGGGTGGGAGCTATCGTTCCTTCATCTTCCCAGGATTTTGAAATAACTTGCTGAAGGTTGAAGGGACAGGTTGGGGTAGGGAGAGATGGTTAATTTTACTTCGGTCTCCATGCTCACCTCAAGCAGTTCTTCCCAAATGTTTTATCTGCTGCATCGCCCCCTAGAGTGAGACCCTACATAGTATCTCCAGCCTTTTGGGGTAGTTTCAACTTCTGTGCTGAAAGCAGCCTCTCTTTGAAAGGAAATGAAGACAAAGCCTCAAAATAGTTCTCTGTGGATCTTTATATAAATGTGCTCAAAGGCTTTCAAATGAAGAGTTATGACTCCCAGCAAGAATTTTAGCCCTTCCCTTCCATTTTCCTCCCAAGGCAGATACATCCCAGTTAGCTTAGCTGAGGCTCAGAAGCTCCTCTGGGGCCAGAAAGACTGTTCAGAAGTGTGAAATCTACCCTCCATGCCCTGCTCCTGCTCCCTTTGCTTGCCTTGTGCTCCCCTTTTGGGAGCATCACTGCTAGGCATGGGTGGTTGGATGGGGAGGAACAGGAACAGGACTGGTCATTGGTCCCTGGATCTCCTGGGTTTGGTATCGGTCTGTCCAATCCCAGAGTCCCAGGGAGAATGAGGGACATTGAGAGAGGACTGGCTCAGGCTTAAAGGGCTGCCAGGGAGGGGCTGGGATTGGTAGAGCAGTAGCCTTGAGGGATGTTCCTATGGTAGGCCACCACCCTGCAGGCCAAGGGTCAGTCAGTTCTGAAATCAAGGCTAGGATCCTACCACATTCCCTTTCTCCTGTGCTTACCCCATTTCCCTAAGCCCCTCTCTTATTTCTCCATCTTAGGATGCATCAAAATATAATAAAAAGATAGTGGGCTTTGGAATGAAGCTGTATTCAAATCTAAGATCAGCTGTGGGATTTGGGGCAAGTTCCTTACTTTGCAGAGCTTCAGCATCCTTGGTGTTTTAACTGTTGGGGTTGCTGTGAGGATTAGTAATAGCCCTAAGTGAATGACTGCCCTTACTATTATTTATTTTTTAAGGTTTTATTTATTTATTCATGAGAGACACAGAGAGAAAGGCAGAGACACAGGCAGAGGGAAAAGCAGGCTCCCTGTTGGGGAGCTCGACGTAAGACTTGATCCCAGGACCCTGGGATCACAATCTTAGCCCAAGGCAGACACTCAACTACTGAGCCACCCAGGTGTCCCTGTTCTTACTAATATTTACCTATCAACCACCTGTGGCTCTGCAAACATTCCTTGCTTTCCACCTTTTGAATGAGTCAAGGGTCAAGCTGGCAAGAGAGGGTGAGGCTCCTGGAATAAATACATTCAACCATCCTATTCTTTGAGGGAGATTAGATGCCAAAGAAACCACTGAGGAAAAGCAAAGATGGAACCCCAGGACTAAAGAAGTGTCTCTTCCTTAAGGATTTGCTGTAGGCTGGGTACTGAGATATGTTTTCTGTGCCTCTTTGTTTAACTCAGAACAATACTACAGAGTAGATGTTATTCTTCCCATTGTTCAGATAAAATCCCTGGAGAGGGTAATTAACATTCCCAGAATCAAATAGAGAATGCATTCATGGGCGCCTGGGTGGCTCAGTTGGTTGAGTGTTTGGCTCCAGTCATGATCTCAGGGTCCTGGGATCAAGCCCTGCATCTGGGGCGCTGGGCGGGAGAGTCTGTTTGCAATTCTCTCTCCCTCTCCCTCTGTCCCTCCCCTTGCTCATGCTCTCTGTCTAAAATAAAGAAAGAGATCTTAAAAAAAAAAAAAAAGAATAAGTGCAAAGTCAGCTCTTTAACTCAGTTCCCCCCTGACTCCCCCCTACCCCCATCTGCAAATCAGGGGCAAGAGATGCTTGGAGTTGAGAAGAGAGGTGCTCCACTCTCCCCTACAGCCCTCATTGTGGCTGGCTTTTACCTCCTGTTCCATTGGGATCTCAGCGGCCTGTCGGGTTCCTCAGAAACTGTGGCATCCCCAAAGCCAGGCCCCAGGCCCCACCCAAGGCTCTTAACAGAAAGGACTAAAGGGTGTAGAGAGGAAAGGAGGGCCTGTGGGAATAGTCAGTGAAAGAATATGGGACTTAAAAGGCCAAACGGCAAATATTTTCAGGCACACCACATAGTCTCTGCCGTAACTGTTCAACCCAGCTATGATACTTACTGCAAAACCAGCCCTAGTCATCATTAACCAATGGGTGTGATTGTGTCCCAATAAAACTTTATTGACTAAAATGGGTAATGACAAAAATGTCAGGATTTTCTCCACTCCCTGTGTTAGGTGATGTGGCCCATGGACTGTGCTTTGGGTGGTGAGGCCCTGAGAGTGTACAGCCAGGCTGAAGGTTTTTTGGCTTCTGTAAAAGGATGCTGGAAGAGCCATTTCCCTGAAAAGGACACTACAGGCATTTGCAGAGAAGTGGGCTCCTCTGGATGAGGGGGAATTAGTTTTACTTATTTTTACCACAAAGGGTCTAAGGGGGGCACAATGCAGATGGAAAGTTTAACTTACAAATTTTCAGTAACAGGATACCTGGGTGGCTCAGTGGTTGAGCATCTGCCTTTGGCTCAGGTCGTGATCTTGGGGTCTTGAGATCAAGTCCCACATTGGGCTCCCTGCGAGGAGCCTGCTTCTCCTTCTGCCTGTCTTCTCCTTCTATGTTTGCCTCTCTCTCTCTGTGTCTCATGAATAAATAAATAAAATTTAAAAAATTTCAATCACATTTGTATTTTCTCTTCAGTTGGAGAAAGCTCTTCCTTGAAGTTGATGTGTTATATTAAATGTCCCAAAGGACACTGACCTGCTTTCATTAAATTTTTTTCTTGGGTCTTGGCTTGGGAGAATAGGAGAGAAGCAAGGATCACAGTGAGTCTCTAGAATCTGGATCATGAGAATCCCCTGAACTCAGACACCTGCCCACATTTTCAGCTGACTTCCGGACTGTTCTGTCCCCAAACCTGCTTGCCCTAAATTGATCAGAGTGGAGAGGAACTAGCCCTTAATTTCTTGTTCTTTTCAAGAGGAAGTTGACTCAACTCACACAAATGGCGCATATTTAATGGTGTTTATCAGTTTAACAGCATGATTCTCAGAGTTCAAGATTTAGAGACAGTGAAACCAGCTTCCCTAAGTTTCAGTATGCCACTTAATAGCTGGGTGGGCAACTTATTTAAACTGATTTTTTTTTTCTGACTACAAAACAACACCCATTTAAAAAGGTAGCACCTATAAAACGAAAAAAAAAAAAAAACAGAAATATTTAACACATAAAGTAAAAAATTCACTACCTAAAAGTTCTATCACCCCTGAATAACCACAAGTGAAGCCTTGATATATATTTCTCCAGAATTTTTAAAAAGATTTTATTTATTTATTCATGAGAGACACAGGGAGGCAGAGACAAACAAAGGCAGAGAGAGAAGCAGGCCTCTCGCAGGGAGCCCAATGTGGAACTCAATCCCAGACCCCAGGATCACGCCTTGAGCCTAAGGCAGAAGCTCAACCACTGAGCCACCCAGGCATCCCTCTCCAGTATTTTTTAATGAGTATTATAATATACAAAAATTTTTCTCAAATGGCTTATCTTTTGCTATTACTACTATTCAGCTTATTTTTCCTGTTACTATTTCCTGCATGTCTTTCTATGTCAGTACATAAAAATATTTATTTCTTTTAACTGGTGCATACTGTACTGATATACCAGAATTTAATCAACTGAGGCCATTTGTTTAACCTCATTAAGTCTCAATTTCTTGTAATTTCAATGAGGATAATAAGAGTGCCTACCTCATAGAGATGTTGTGAGGATTAAATGAGTTTTTATTTCGAAAGGATTATGTTCAGTGGCCATGTTTTCTTAATTCAAATAACAATAATAGCAATTTATTTATATTTCATATCTACATCCCAAGGGCCTGCAAGTTGCACATAATACCAACAACTCATGAATACACATGGAACACAAGCATAGAAGGAGTAGATGACCAGAAATGCTCCTATTACTGCAAGGTGGGCTAACATCTTGAGTTTCCAGATGTATATACTATTTATCTAATCTAGCCAATAGAGAAGATTAATTGGAAAAATTCAAAATCACTTTGGACCTGAATTATCTACCATGGCGCAAATCTAACAATTGTTTGCTTACGTTTCTTACTTCGGCATTTGGGACACAGCCAAGGATCTGAAAGGGCTAGATTCTCATTTTGTACAGTGCCCAACTCAGTGCCACCATAAGCTGGGGTTTATAAATAGGAATTTTGATGTGGTCACACAATATCAAAGTGTACTTGGCATGTGTTGAGCAAGTGACATCTGTTGCCTATTATCAGGAGTAGAGGTCTGAGCACTTTTCCCCACCGTGTGTTGGCATCAGAGTTGCCAAGAAAAACATAAACACAGTCAAGTACTGGATGGAACAATGTTTACTTACGTAGAGAAGCAAAACAGCAAGATCAGCTCCTGTAGCGAGAGTTGCTCTCCTGCGGTCAGTAAGGCCCCCCAGGACAACTGGCTTACGTTCCCCATCTTGTGTTACAGACCCTTTCCCTTTCTTGCAGAAGACAGATATAGTAGTGGGGTTAGCGAGGTGCCTTATGACACATGCTTCAGCAGAAAAAGAGTGTACTGAACATTGAGTCCTGAAACAGAGAAAGAGCTTCCCACATAGGGTGGCAAGTCCAGCACACATTGTGAGGACTGTATCTTTGGTAAGAAAGTGTCTCAGGCCCAGGTCCCATTCTCATAGGGCCAAAAAGAGATTGAAGGCAGTGTAGATAAGACTGCCCTATCTAATAGCTTAAATACAAAAGATACTCATGAACCAGAGCTCTGTCCCCAGCAGACTTGTGACAAACAATATCCTTGATTCTCTCATCTGTGAAGTAGGATGAAAAACTACTATACCATCCAGACTATCTGTGAGGATTAGGTAAGCTAATAAAAGCACCTAAAAAAAGGCTTTATTGAGATGAGTAAATGTTGAATACATGAATTGGTCATGATGTATAATTGATCACATGTACTCTTTTTTTTTTTTTTGATCACATGTACTCTTAAACAGAAAGTGAACGCATCTGTGAAAAAGAGAAGTTGGGGTTAGAGACATGTCTGCTGTGACAGTTAACATGATTTCATCTCACATTCATAGAACTGTGATAGGATGCAACTGTTCCATGCTATTTTGTACAGATCATAGCTCTGGGCTTGTGTACAGTCTGGGTGGAGGAAATTGAGGGTCTTTGGGTTTGGGATAGAGAGCAGATGGAACATGTGACTACCCTCACACCCTTGAAATATCTGAAGGCCTTCTGTTGTAGCTCATGACTCCTTGGGGCAGAATTTGGGAGATTTCAGTTCAACAACTGGCAGAGCTTCTTCACAGGCAGAATTGGTCATAGCAGGAAGAGACTCCAACATGTCCCCTGACATGTGGGTATGTGAGCAGAGCCTAGTGGCCATGGGTCTTGGATGTTATGTGGGAGATTTAAGCCATAAGTCCCAAGTTTTGGGTTGAATTGGGTCCTGCCATATAAGATATGCTGGAGTTCTAGCCCCCAGAAGCTCAAAATGCAATCTTATTTGGAAATAGGGTCTTTATAGAGCTAAATAAGTTAACATGAGGTGATGGTGGTGAATCCAAATTCAATACAACTGGTGTTCTTATAAAGAGGGAAAATTTGAACACAGAAACAGAAATGCACAAAGGGAAGATGATGTAAAGGTACAGGGAGGAAGCCATGTGCAGATGGAGGGTTGCAGCAATGTATCTACAAGCAAAGGAACACCTGAGGCTACTAGAAGCTAGGATAGAGGCCTGGAACTCATCCTTCCCTAGCACTGTCATAGGGAACACAGCCCTGCCGATAACTTGATTTGAGACTGCTGGCCTCCATAACAGAAAGACAATAAATTTCTGTTGGCATGAACCATCTAGTTTGTGGTACATTTTTCTGGCATCCCTAGGAAACTACTATGATGTAGTCATAACTAAGCATTTTTGTGCTGGGTGTTGTGGCTAAGAGAAAAGAAACATATTTATGATGTACATGTAGAAAAAAAAGACTAAACCAACTCTTGGCAGTATGGAACTGGTAAGACAGTCTGAGGAAGACAAGGAAATTTGAAATACGGTGCACACTCGATGATAATAAAGTGACCAAATACACAGATGGATAAGCTTATGCATAATGAAGAAATAAAACCAAACCACCACAATAAACACATTGAGAGTTTTCTCCCAGAGGACATTTGAAAGTTCTTTAGCCTTGAATTAGCTTATAGTTATAATTCTGAATTTCTCTTTGGAAGGCAGATCTGGTTTTAAGATAAGAAATAGGAGGTCAGGGGATCCCTGGGTGGCGCAGCGGTTTGGCGCCTGCCTTTGGCCCAGGGCGCGATCCTGGAGACCCGGGATCGAACCCACGTCGGGCTCCCGGTGCATGGAGCCTGCTTCTCCCTCTGCCTGTGTCTCTGCCTCTCTCTCTCACTGTGTGCCTATCATAAAAAAAAAAAAATTAAAAAAAAAAAAAAAAGAAATAGGAGGTATTGGTTGTTGTTGTCAAAATGTTCCCATAGGTGATGTACTTGGTTGGAGATGGAGCCCTGCCCTGTTTCTGTCTGGGTTTGGGGGCAGAGACAGGATGTGGGTTGGGCCCCAGCCTCAAGTTCTCAAGTTCACGTGCCCTTTGGGCAGCACCAAAATAGCTCTGCAGAAGTTCAAGCTCCTTTCACACCTCCCACAGTCAGGGAGGGTGTTGCAATGCTAGGATGCTACATGGCATAGGTATAGAGCAAGGAGTATTTTGGAAGAGGAAGAAACAACTATCCTCTTCTCTCACTTGGTCCCAAGGCTTATTATCTCTTATGCAATTATAATTCTTGAATCCTAGCGTAGGAAGAAGCCCTGGGTATCAAGGAGAACTCTTACCTTTGGAAAGAGAAACTGAGGCCTGTTAGAGGTAGGAATGGGGTTTTGATGGTGTTGTGGGCAGGGATTCAGGACTTGATGAATTCTTTAATCATCTTTCCTCTTGACAGTGTGGAGGGAGAAACACTCAAGAAATAGTAGCCATGTGGAATACAGAGTGTCACAAGATAGTGAGACTCACTGTAAATCTTTCCCACAAATTTAAACTAGGGAATGTGGCTTTTGCCTCAAATGAACCTCCAATATCCTGTTAAAGTCTAAATGTAAAGCCTTAGGATATTCTAACCCTCTGGCCAACTCTTTAAAGAAAGGAGCCTTGGAGGAAGAGAAGAAGAGGCGGGGGTGGGGAGGGAGAGAGGAGAACCTGGCTTGCCCAAAAGTGCCAGATCTGGCTGCAAAATATTGTCCCAGATGCATAGAAGAGAGGCAAGCAATAGATGAGTGAGTGATGCCTTTAAGCATAGAGTGATTCTGCCTATGGGGAAATGTGTTCCAATCAACATTTTAGACTCTCATCTTCAATCACCATAGCTTTCCCTCCTTTTAGGTAAAAGCACAGAGTAGGGGTGAGCTGAAAGGAGGATAGATTGATGATGAATGGGTAAAGAAGATGTCATATACACACATGCACGCACACAGTGGAGTAGGATCTTGCTATCTGCAAAAACATGAATGGATCTTGACAGCATTATGCTAAGTGAAATAAATCAGATAGAAAAAGACAAATAACATGATCTATTTTATATGTGGAATATAAAAACAAAAACAAAAAAACCAAAAAAGCCAAGCTCTTAGATGCAGAAAAGAAATTGGTGTTTGCCAGAGGTGGGGTGCGAGAAAGAGGGTGCCAGAGGGTAGAGAAGAAATGTGCAAAGGGGGTCAAAAGGTACAGACTTACAGTTTTAAAATAATTAAGTCCTGGAGATATAATATACAGCATGGTGACTATAGTTAACAATACTGTTTTACATATTTGAAAGTTGCTAAGAGAGGAGTGCCTGGGTAGCTCAGTTGGTTAAGTGTCCAACTCTTGATTTTGGCTCAGGTCATAATCTCAGGGTTGTGAGATGGAGCCCCATGTTCTGCTCCCCAGTCAGTGGAGTCTGATTGAGATTCGCCCCCTCTGCTCCCCCTGCTCATGCTCTTTCTCTTTCTCTAAAATAAATAAATAAATCTTAAAAAAAGAGAAAGTTTCCAGGAGAATAAATATTAAAAGTTCTAATAACAAGAAAAAAAATTTTTGTGACTATCTGTGATGGGTGATGGGTATTAACTAGTCTTATTGTGATGATCACTTAGCAATACATACAAATATCGAATCATTATGTTGTACACCTGAAACTAATACAATGTATATGTCAATTATACCTTAATTTATTTTTTTAAATATTTTATTTATTTATTAAGGAGAGACACACACAGAGAGAGAGGCAGAGACAGAGGCAGAGGGAGAAGCAGGCTCCATGCAGGGAGCCCGATGCAGGACTCGATTCTGGGTCTCCAGGATCACACCCTGGGCTGAAGGCAGATGCTGAACTGCTGAGCCACTCAGGAGTCCCTCAATTGTCCCTCAATTTTTTTTTTAAAAAAAAGGTTAAATAGAAAGAACAAATCACTGCCTTTAAAGAGATCTGGAAGACTTGCTAATTATATGACAAACCAGTGAGTATAATACCAATTATGACCATGGGCTTTAAAGAAAAGAAAACAAAACATATTTGTCTCTAACGAAGTGTAAAAAATGTACTCCAGACTTAGAGACTTAAAACAATCATACCATAAGCATGTGTTATCTTGAAAAAATAAAGAAAAGAAAGGAAGGCAGAGAGATGTATGTAAGGGGGTGAGGGCCAAGACTTCTCGTCATAAGGACAGAGAAAGGGAAATGGCATAATAAATGTATTTGGTCATATCCCAGTTTCTGGCACAGAGCTCCTAAAACCCTCATAATTTTCTAAGTGATAAGAATATCTGTTGTTATTCATAACAAGCCCTTTCAACCACAGTTAAGTTTATGCTAATGAGGTGACTTAGGATGAGTCCCTACATAGTCTTAGAGTAGGGCTGATCACTAGAGAGATACATTATCAGAGGACTGAAACTTTCAGCCTTACCCACTGACCTGCACGCAGGGAAAGGGGTGGGGGGGTACAGGTTAAAGCCCTATAAATACTCTGTAACAACAAGATTTGAGGAACTTCCACTTTGGGAAACATGCCAGGAGGGTGCTGTACTCCAGTTCAACAGGGACAGAAGTGCTTGTACTTGAAGTTCTTTCAGATCTTACCCTACGTACCTTTTCATCTGGCTGTTTATATGTGTCCTTGATAATATCCTTTATAATAAACCAGTAAACCTAAGTGTTTCTCTGGGTCCTGTGTGTCTCTACAGCAAAGTAACTGAACCCAAGGAGGAGGCCTGATTTATAGCCAGTTGGCCAGAAGCACAGGTGACAACCTGGACTTGTGCTTGGCTTCTGAAGTCAGGACAGTCTTGTGGAGCTGAGCCCCAAACCTGTGGGACCTGACATGATCTCCAAGAAGATAGTGTCAGAACTAAGTTTATGGGACACCAAATCAGTGCCCGCTGAGAATTGGAGAATAGCTTGGTGGTGTTAGAAAACATATCAGGGAAAGTGATTTATCCATGCCTATAGCTGGTTAGTTGCACAGTGCTTAATTGTTTAAATTTCAATGGTGATCAATTCAACCCTGTATAATTCAATTCAACAATTGAGTACTCTGGTTAAGGCATTGTACTAAAATGAGAAAATGAGTGGACAGTCTCTGCCATCAACTAACGTATGATTTAGTGTCAAAACTATAGGAGAATCAAAGCTGTAGGGGCAACAATGTCTTCAACTCTTGCTGCATATTAGAATCACCTAGGAAGCTTTAGTACTATACTGACTCTACCACCAGAGATGTAGGTTTAATTGCTTTGGGGTGAGGTCTAGGCATTGGTGCTTTTATAATATCCCCATGTGGTTTTAATGGGCAGTCAGAGTTGAGAATCACTATGTATGGAGAGCAGAGAAAAGCAGAGAGTTAAGGATCATGGTGAGAGCAAGGAATGTTCAAGGCTTTATTCAATGAGCTTAGAAGAATGCTTTGGGTTCCCATAGGTGGAACTTGGGATGAGGAAGCCTTCCATAGCTGTGGGGAACCACATGAGCAAAACATAAAAGCAAGAAAACATGAGACATGATCAGGGAACACCTGGCTGGTTTGTGTGGTTCTCAGAGCACTTAGGCAGTAATGGGAGATAAAGAGGAAATACGGAGTGAAAACTGCTTCATCCAAGGACACACAGAAAGCACTGGCAAAGGCAGAACGAGAATGTAAATCTCTTGGCTCCTAGATCACATGAGGGAGCAGAGTCAAGGAACAAGGCCCCTGATATGAGAGTAGCAGTTCTGGGACAGGATGAGGAAACCAAGCCACAGACTCTTCTCTGTCTGGTCAAGTCCCAGTGACCCAGGGCAGGAATAGACTGAAAACCAGAGAAAACTCTCCAGTTGTATTAGTTTGGAGGAAATGAAGCTCTCTGATTCCTCTGGGAATACAGTGAATCAGGAATTGTTTGCCTTCTGTGACCCACCATCTTATATCTAATAAATATAAGTTGTAAGATCTTATATATATATAAGATATAAGATAGTTATAAGATATAAGATTATATATTATATTATATTATATTATATTATATTATACTATATTATATTATATTATATTATATTATATTATATTATATTATATTATATTATATATATATAATATAATCTTCTGGTGGAGACCAGAAGTTAATTAACTGTTTCCAGGTCATGCTGGCTTATTAGACTGTGAGCTCCTTGGACATAGGGTCACATCTTATTCAAGTGAAATCCAAATTATATGGGTCTCTTAGATACATATTACAACTATTTATTTTTACAACTTATTTTTACAATCACTTATGATTACCATGCGCCAGGTACTTGAAAAATGAGTAGTAAAAATGTTTGGTCCCTATCCTCAAGAACCTCATGGTCTTTTAAAGAAACCTCTCATGAAGAATGGTCACTGAGCCTGTGTCCTCTCTCATCTTACTCTGCTGACCTTACTGGTTAATCCTCACCTAGTCAGTCCACCTATAATCCAGGTATCTAATCTCTTTTTTGGCCTCAAGGTAAATTAAATTCTACTGTGTTGATAGGATTCATCTGGATTAGCCCCCAGGAAATGTGATTTGTAAAGTAGAACAGGAAAAATAAACCATGGCATGGAAAGGCAATTTTTGAGACAGGCAGATGGATTTTAAATAGTAGGCATAGGGCCAGGCATCTAGGCTGTAGGTGAGCAAGAATATCAATCCTAACATTGGCAATGGTCACTAGCACATAGTTCTTACATTTCAGGGTCCAGGTCAGTAAGCCACACAATATTAAAATTATTCAGTGCTTTGGGTACATGACTATTGAGCTTAGTGACATAAGAACACCAATACAACAAATTTTAGATTAAACCGACCCATGCAATCTTTTATTTTTTTATTTTTTAAATAATAAATTTATTCTTTATTGGTGTTCAATTTGCCAACATACAGAATAACACCCAGTGCTCATCCCGTCAAGTGCCCCCCCTCAGTGCCCGTCACCCATTCATCCCCACCCCCCGCCCTCCTCCCCTTCCACCACCCCTAGTTCGTTTCCCAGAGTTAGGAGTCTTCATGTTCTGTCTCCCTTTCTGATATTTCCTACCCATTTCTTCTCCCTTCCCTTCTATTCCCTTTCACTATTATTTATCCATGCAATCTTTTAAATTCAGTCCCCAAATCACCATCGACTCATGAAGCTGGAGAAGCCTGCGCACTGTGCTTCTGTCCTTGGTGCTGAAACAAACCCATAAATTGAGAGCCTTGCCCTTGCAGTGCTGGTTGTCCCTAAGACATGCTGGTGGATGAGGGAAGTAGGAAGGTGAGGGGAGAGTGACACATGGCTCTCCACACCACTTCCATTGCGAATAGGATGGTGTGGTTAATACTAAAATGTCACAGATATATGACTGGTTGACAGAGGTGTTGAGAATGCCTTGGAAAGTCAGACTTCTGCTCCTCCAGATTCCTTGAGGTCTCTAACAAAGTATGTGCATATCTCAAGATTATCTTTTATTACATATACCGAAATTACAAAACTCAGGTCTGACTCTAAAGCCATCTGTTTTTTCTCTTCCTTGCACCTTGCAGCTGCCATTATGTTTTTGGCTGTAATTTACACTCAGAGGAATCAGTTTGACATGTTTATGGATCTTTCCTGTCATATAAGGAATCTTATTTGGGCTAATTCATCTTATCTCAATACTTGGTACATTATTGGCACTAGTGGATACCCAGTAAATTCCTTTAGAAATAAAAATGAACAGTTAACACTTGATTATCTGTGGAAAAGCTCTAGAGAGGACTATTACCTGGGGAGGATTCCATTTTCCTCTACATTGTCTCCTCAGTAAGAAATAATTTACAATGTTATATCCAATTAAAACTTTACCAAATACTCAACCCCATCACTGCTTTATTGCCTAATTGAGGGCTGTGGGTGAGGGGTTGAGTAACCAAAGCCCAAGAAAGTTTAGCCAATGAGTCTGAAATAATGATGTTAATATTTCACATTTGTGTTTTTCTTTAAACTCTTCTTAAGTGCCATTACAACCAACTCCTGTTGATCATCACAATATGCATACAAGGTAGATGGCCTAAGCATCATAATTCCTATAAATATATGAGACTGAGGTTCATGAACATTAAATGTCTTGGTCAGCGAAACAATGTAAGTTATAGCTGATCTTGAAAAGAAGTATGAAGTCTCTTGACCTGTAACCAGAGTTCTTTCCATTGCTTGATAGAGGGACAAGGCAAAATTAAGACAAATGCCTCAGAATCCCAGGTGTTTCACTCCACACCCCGCATAGGGTCAGTGGAGATTTTGGGACATTTGCGGGAGTTCTCCTGATTGGAATCAACCCCTTTCAGTTGCAAAGATACTCCTCCTCTCATGGGTGATAACAGAAAGAGCAGAATTATTTTGTGTGCCTTTATTCTATCTGGCTTACTTAATTTCTTCTAGATAAATCTTGTCTCCTGCCTTAAAGCCAGGCCATTTTATAATTTTTGAAGTACTAGTTATCTGCCTTGGTCATTCTTAAATTCAAGCCAATTGCTTGCTTTCGGTACTGGCCAAAAAATAAACAGATCTGATCTGTACTGGTTACCTAACACTCATCTCTTTGTTCAACATTTAATGATATGTTTCCCTGTTAAGTGCACTTGATTTCTCATAGGGAAGCTGTAAGGGGACCCAAAAATGATTAAGTCTTAAAGGGACCTATAGAATTGTTGGGAGACATGCTATAAAGCTGTGAAATGTTGAGTAATAATAAGAACAATTTAAGACCAGAATAGAAGAGCTATCACAAGACACCTGATTGATTGCCAAATAAGTGGTGCAGACAAGAATGCTATGGTTTTGAGATGTTATACATTGATTTCAGGAGATTGAATTGGACTCGGTGTAGCTCAAGGGGTAAACTGTTATAGAGAAGGCACTAACAAAAATTTTCCACCAAAATGCAATAAAGGAGACTCCTTTGATAAGCAGGCTTTGGGGAAAAGAGGGAAGAGAGAGGAAAAGATGCTAGTTTATCCTGAACCCACTGAAGTAACAGGAAAAATTTTATGATTATAGGACAGAAGTAAACTATATTTGTAGTCTCTGCAGCTTTAAGTGTGAAAAGTTAAGATATACAGACATTTATTTATTAAAAAATGTTTATTGAGTCTATTTTGTTCTCTTCTCCAGGGCCAGGGATACAATGGTAACCCTAATAGCCATGGTCCCTACTCTCCTGGAGCTCACAGAATAGAAGCAAGGATCCATAAAGTGCTATGGGAGCACAAAGGAGAGACTGCCCAGCTGGCTTGAATGCTGGCTTCCTAGAGGAAATGACATTTTAGTTAAGACCTAAAGTTCAGGCATCAAATAGCTAATTGAGGGAGCTTAGGAGCATAGGAAAGATTGTTACAAGCAGAGAAAGCGCATGCATGATGATCCCAAAGTGAAAGAACATACGGTCTATTTTGCAAAAAAAGAAACATGGTTTGCTGGGGCCCAGGGTTGAGGCAAGAAGTCCTAAGAACTGAGGCTGGAGAAATAAGTAAGAGCCAGTCGGTGAAGGATCTTGGGCTTTGAAGATAAAAGCCAGGCCTAGGGAAGAGAAGAGATAAATGCATTCTTGAAGGCTTCTATCTGGAGAATGGCATGAGATTTGCACTTATGAAAGGTCTCTCCAGATTCGGTGAAGAGTATATTGTAAAGGAAAAGGAGCCCAATTAGGTGGCTGTGAGACAGTCATTCAGGCAAGAGATGATAGTGCTGCACTTGGAGCGGTAGCCATGGGAATGAAGAGAAGTGGTGGGCCTGATGGATATTTAGGAGTCAGACTGCAAGATCGATGACAGGTTGAATGTAGAGGGTAACAGAGTGGTACCAAGGATGTCCTAGGTGTCTGGCTCTTACTGTGTTTTGCAATTGCCTTCTGCCTGTCACCGATCCATTGAATGAACGAAGCTGGGCATGGACTCCCGATGGCTTTGTGTGGCAGGCTGGTCTCATCTCGGGGTGCTGTATCTCATTTCACTCATGAGATCCTACTTAAATCCCAGGAAAATTCAACCTGGGTGTATCAGGTGGTAGAGGGAGAAGAATAACTGGAGGAATGAAGATGGTCATTTTCTTCAACTCATGTTTTTGGTTTGTTTCCAAAGGACACATTTCTTTTTCCCTGGCTTTGGTCTGATCCACAGGATGAATTCCCTTTTCTAGATGTGTTTGCTGCTCACAGTGACAAACCAGTGCTACTTGGAGAAATAAACAAGTAATCCTCTGCTTTGTGGATGAGGATGTGGCAGGGAGGAGCTGACCTTCATTCAACAGCTAATAAAACACTGTCTCTTCCCTTTCTAGGTGCATCCAGAATCATTTTCCAAACAGACTGGAGGAGGGAGTCATGGAACGCTAGAGCTGGCTCTGGGCGGGCGAATCCCATCCTTGCTACTTAGCTGAAAAACCTGTCAGAGGCAAAGCAAATATCACAGCAACAGCGTCAGTTCCCAAGCTAATAGTGTTGTGTATGTGAGAGGGAAGCCAGGGGAGCCTGGAGAGAGGTATCTGACAGATGGATCTGCTTCCAAGGGGCAGAGAGGGTGCCTGGACCCCAGCACGGGGGCCAGGGGAATTATGGAGGTAATTAGACAGTGCTCAGTTCCGTCTCAGGTGGGCACGGTGGGGGGAGCTCTGACAGTGGGTTTCTGCATTAGAAACCAGAGGATACAACTTTAAGTGGGCAGTGAAGACAGCAGTGCTACTGGAGACATCAGTTTTGTGTGTCTCTGAGACCGACTAACATCCATTCCAAGCGAGCTTTCCCCGCTCACGGGGTGAGGTGTGTGTGACAGAAGCGTGACACACCCTAGTTTCCATCAGCTTTTCCACATCTTCCTGAGAAGTCTGACCCTACTTGGCAGGAGCTCCTTGCCGGCTGTGGTGGTGGAAATAAGGAGGATTCCCCATTCGTGAGCGGCTTTTCATCTTGGTGACACCATTTGAATCATGACATTATCAGCCAGGTTGGAAATGGTTTGCAAGGAGTCCTTGACTTGAGCAGGTGATCCACAGAAGCTGCCGTAGGTAAACAGAGGACAGCCCTTGGAGGCTTTGTGGCTTATGGGAAGGCTTGGACCATCCTCTCGTGGCTGCAGGGTTCCCAGAATTGCCAAGGGGTGGGGGCAGAGGCCTTCAGTATCTCCCAGGTCACTTAGTATGTCACAAAAGTCATGGGGCCAGGGCATGTCACAGCCTAGACGCTGGGGTTCCAGAGGGCAGCAAAGCTTCAGGAAGGATAACAAAGATCATTCTGTCTTTCACTTTGGAGGCCTGTTGTGGGCCAGGAACTTGATAATGTTTAAGACTTTACCTTTTTTTGAATCTCACATCAGAGTTACGGAGCCCGGGTCTGTGTGAGGGGAAACCCGCTAAGTGGCTAGAGGGAGTCTAGAGGCTCTTGTTACAAAGATTTCCAAACCTTAACACCAATATTCTCGAAGCTTTGGTTTAGACTCCAGTCATCTGGAACATTTGTTTTTATTTATTTATTTTTAATCAATAATTAATTAAAAAATTAAATCCAATTAGCCAACACATAGTACATCATTAGTTTCAGATGTAGTTTTTGATAAATCATCAGTTGCTTATTTTTTTTAAGATTTTATTTATTTATTCATGAGAGACACAGAGAGAGGCAGAGACACAGGCAGAGGGAGAAGCAGGCTCCACACAGGGAGACCCATGTGGAACTGGATCCCGGACCACTCGATCCCAGGACCACGCCCTGGGCTAAAGGCAGGTGCTCAACTGCTGAGCCACCCCGACGTCCCTCATCAGTTGCTTATAACACCCAGTGCTCGAACACCTACCATTTACATCAACGTGGATGGAACCCGAGGGCATTATGCTATGTGAAATAAGTCAGTCGGAGAAAGACAATTATCATATGGTTTCACTTACATGCAAAATACAAGAAATAGTGCAGAGGACCATAAGGAAAACTGAATGGAACATTTGTTTTTAAAAGGTAGATTTTCAGAGTTGGCTTCAGCATCTCTGAATCTGAATCTCCAGGTTGGGAACAGACCACCTGTACCTTGAACAAGCCCTTTGGGGGCCTGAAACACACAGAGACATTGGAGAACCATTGTCTTCAACAGCTGTTCTTGGGAATTCTGCATTCCTCCCGCATGGCCTCCAGGGCAGGTGAGCCAGCACAGAGGCGTCTGAGGGCTCCCGCAGAGGCCGGCGCTCCCAGGTCTGTGCTGGGGATGCACACAGGGCATTGTTGGGCCATTTCAGCCAACCAGGAGTGCAGGCTCTGTTTCTGAAATGTCAGAGCTGCTCAGGAAGCCTCTCTGGAGAACTGCTTGCTCCCAAAGAATGAGATAATAGTTGCATTGAAAATTCCAGGGAAGCAGAGCCTTGTAGAACACACTGGAAATTTTAATCACCTTCTCAGAATGGCTTTGATTACCATTCTCTCTAGCCCTTCCTAGCTGCATCCCTCATTCCCGCTGACAGGTAATTAGTGCCCTGGCGAGAGGTGGAGGCACGGGCTGCTCAGATCGATGAGCAAGGGAAGACACCACCAAGATTGCAAACAGAAGGGGCTGCTCCTTTCCCCACGCGGTTCATATTCCTGGTACCCAGGACCACGCAGAGGCCTGAGCATGCCACAGCACTCACACCCATGCTCCTGCTCTCCTCCCCCTGCCCAGAATGTCCTTCTGTGCCTTCCCCACCTGTGAAGCTCCCACCCTCTTTTCCCAAGGCTGAGTGCAAATGAAACTGCTCTAGTCTCTCTGTTCCCCGTGGCAGAAATGAGTGCCCTGGGCCCATCTCTATCAAGGCCATTTGAACAAGGCTGCCTCATCCCCGGCAGGTGGTAGCTGCTTGATAACTATTCTCTCTATCTTTATCTCATTAAAAAAAAAAGATATTATTTATTTATTCATGAAAGACACACACAGAGAGAGAGATGCAGAGACACAGGTCGAGGGAGAAGCAGGCTCCATGCAGGGAGCCTGACATGGGACTCGATCCCTGGTCTCCAGGATCAGGCCCTGGGCCAAAGGTGGCGCTAAACCACTGAGCCACCCAGGCATCCCTCTTTATCTCATTTTTTTTTTAAGATTTATTTATTTATTTATGATAGACATAGAGAGAGAGAGAGGCAGAGACACAGGAGGAGGGAGAAGCAAGCTCCATCTAGGGAGCCGGACATGGGACTCGATCCCTGGTCTCCAGGATCGCGCCCTGGGCCAAAGGCAGGCGCTAAACTGCTGAGCCACCCAGGGATCCCCTTTATCTCATTTTTTAATGTGTGTGTCTGTCTCCACTTCAGAATAAGGAATGAGCTTGTTCTTCTTGGTATTTTCAATAACTGGGCAACGCCTGGATCAGCAGGTGCTTCATAAATGCTTGTGAACTGAAAACAGTAAGTATCAGTCAGAGACTGGAAGATATGAAGTGGAAAGATATGACTTGCCATGTCATCCAGAACATTCCTAGATGGCTCGATTTATCTCAGATTTAATCTAAGAACCATCTGGAAGGAGCTGTTCCAATTTCAACACATAAGCCACTATGAAAATCCTAGCCACCATACCTAGTTCTAACGTCTTGCGATCTTAGTGGTGAATGGTAGTGCTTCAGATGGTACTAGTTCATAGCTCAGATGATTTGCCTCTTCAAGCCTCAGTTTTTCCATCTGCAATGTGGGACAGATCATGACTATAATGAGTAAGCTGCCTCCCTTCCTTCTCTGCTACATCTTTAGAAGGAGACAGCTGTCTCTGGGGGCGGGTGTGTATAACTCTTAGGAAAACAGAGCCATTTGTTACATGTAGCAAGATGCATGAAGAGCAGGTTTTGAGATGCAGGAAATGAGAGCTAGAGAGAATCAGAATCCCTTTTTTCTCTCTCATCCTTCTCTGACACCACCCTCTGCATTAACTTACCCTACCCTGCAAATAGGAGAGAACAGGATCCATGGCACTGCTAGTGTATTATTATGGACAGCCTTCTACTTAAAACGGGATCCTCAGAAAAATGCATCCGCACCACCTGGGATTTTCTTAAAAATGCACTCTCAGGCAGCCCCGGTGGCTCAGAGGTTTAGCGCCACCTTCAGCCCAGGGCACAATCCTGGAGTCCCAGGACCAAGTCCCACGTCAGGCACCCTGCATGGGGCCTGCTTCTCCCTCTGCCTCTCTCTCTCTGTGTCTCTCATGAATAAATAAATAAAATCTTTTTAAAAATGCAGACTCTCTTAAATTCCACATATTAATGAAATCATATGGGTGGGTGAGGGTATGGGGGAACTGGGTGATGGGCATTAAGGAGGGCACTTGATGAAATGAGCACTGGGTGCTATATGTAACTGATGAATCACTAAATTCTACCCCTGAAATGAATAATACACTATGTGTCAATTAAATGAAATTTAAACAAAAATAAAAATATAAAATAACACCCCCACAATGCAGACTCTGGGGCCCCACCCAGATCTACTGACTCAGAATTGGAATTTTAATAAGATCCATAGGTGACTCATATGCATTTCAATTTGAGAAGCACAGGAGTAGAATAGGTTTAAAAAACATTTGTGAACGTGAAAAATGAGAAGCAGGGGAGAACAGATGCAGAGGACATTTAAAAAGATATTTTTCCTGTCAAGATACAGTGAAATGGAATAAATTTTCTCATGAAATTAACTAGAAGACCACAGTGATGATGAGAGAAAAGGAGGAAGGCTTTTATTTGGCTGCAGCATCACTCAGGGAGTTGACAGAGAAGAGGAACATACCAGTGTGTGAGCCCAGACCAAAGCAGTGCACCTGGCCTAGACCACAGGGGAGGAGCCCTAACAGACCCTGGAGGGTTGCTGACAGCTCTGCTAGTCCTGCCCTGTCAGGGCTCCTGCTCAGTCACTCACCCGCCAGAGTGAGACCCCCGTGAGCCAGGAGTGATGGCAGGGGCGGGTGTGGGGTGGGGTGGTGGATCCGGGCAGTGTAGCTCTGTTTGACAATGAATTCTCTTGTTTTCATTTAGCTAAAGTATTAGATTGAATCCTCTTCCCCAGCACCGAGGGTTGAAACTGGGTTGGGGAATCCCTCTGGGATACGAAGTGCGTGCCTGTGTGTATGTGTGTGTGTGTGTCCGTGTGTTCTTGTGTGTCCGGCACAGCACTATTTGCATATAACCCAATGCACAGATCTTAAGTGTTCAGTCTGATGAGTTCCGACAACTGTTTACACACACCTATGTATCTACCAAACCAGATACATGTTTCCATTACTCCAGAGAGTCACCACAGGCCCCCTTCCCCTCAGTCCCCATTCTCTCCATTCATCAGGGGCAGTTTTTGATCATTATGCCCACAGATAAGTTGTGCCTGTTCTTGAACTTCATAAATGAAATCATACACTATAATCATGAAGTATTACTCTCTTGTGCCTCAGTTCTTTCACTTAGCGTGTCTTTGAGAGCTGCCCATGCTACTGCACTCACCAGGAGTACATTCCTTTTTACTGTTAAATAGTAGTCCATTGGATGAAGATAATTCAATTTGCTTATCCATTCCCCTGTCACATTATGACTGCTTATAATTTTTGGCTCTTATAAGTCAGACTGCTCTGAACATTCTTGTAGAAGCCATTTGTGGGCATTTTTTGGTTTTTTTTTGAAGGGGGCATAAATTCCTAGGAGTGGAATATTTGGGTCACAGATAGATACTTAAATTTATAAGGACAGCCAGTTATCCAAAGTGGTTGTAATATTTTAGCTTCTTTTATAAACAATGCATGACAATTCTAACTGCTTCATGTCTTATCTCTTCGGCTGGTGTTATTCATCTTTTTGATTTTTAGCTATTCTAGTAGATGTGAAATGGTACTTCATTGTGGTTTTAATTTCTATTTCTCTGATGACTCATGATATTAAGAACTTTTTCATGTGCTTTTTGGACTTTTACATATCTTTTGTGAAGTGTTTGCTCAAATCTGTTGCTTGTTTAAAAAAAACTGTTATCTTTTATTGTCGATTTGTAAGAATTCTTTACATATTTTGGATATTAGTCCTTTGTCACATGTATGTATTGCAAATATTTTCTTCCAGTCCGTGGACTGTGTGTTCATTTTCTTAGTAGTGATTTTGATGAGTAAAAATTTTAATATTTATTAAGAACATTGATTTTTTAATATTAATGAAATATTTTTTCTTATACTCCTAGTGCATTTTGGGTCCACAGTAATCTATGCCTTCCTCAAGGTATGGAAAAATACAAAGGTATTCTCCTCTGATTTCTTCTTGAAGTTTTATTGTTTAGATTTTATATTTAGGACTATGATTTATCCCAAATTATGTTTGTATCCAGTGTGAAGCAGAGATTCAGCTTTGTTTTATTCCATGTAGACATCACTGTTCCACTATTTGCTGAAAATAATTTTTTTTTTTTAAATAATTATCTTGCCCATAGAATCAACTTTGGGCTTTGGTCAAAAGTCAATTGACTGTTTGTGTGGAACTATTTTTGGACTCTCTATTCTGTTCCTCTGGGTCTATTTGTCTATCCTTACTCCAGCATCACATAACTTGCTTACTACATTTTTATTGTAGTTCTCAAAATCAAGTAGCATGAGTTTTCCGAGTTTCCTCCACTTTTTAAAAAAGATTTTATTTATTTATTCATTTGAGAGAAAGAGAGACCAAGAGCACGAGCAGGAGGGAGGGGCAAAAAGAAAGGGAGAAGCGGACTCCCTGGCTGAGCAGGGAGTCCAATGTGGGGCTCGATTACAAAACACTGAAATCATGACTGGAGCCAAAGGCTATAACTGAACCACCCAGGCTCCCCTTCTCCACTTTTTAAAGATTGTTTTCACTATTCTAGATACTTCATATTTCCATAAAACTCTTAGAATCAGCCCAGTACGTTGCTTTTAAAAAGCCTGAAAATAGGGATCCCTGGGTGGCACAGCGGTTTGGCGCCTGCCTTTGGCCCAGGGCGCGATCCTAGAGACCCGGGATCAAATCCCACATCAGGCTCCCGGTGCATGGAGCCTGCTTCTCCCTCTGCCTATGTCTCTGCCTCTCTCTCTCTGTGTGTGACTATCATAAATAAATAAAAAAATAAAAAGCCTGAAGATAAATTTTAAAAAAGTCTGTGACATTTTGATTGGGATTTCATTGCATCCATAGATTAATTTGTAAGAAAGTCTATGTTAATACTGAGTCTTGCAGTCATGGTTATGGCAAATATCTCCATTCATTTGAGTCTTTTTCAGTTTCTCTTGACAATGTTTTGCAGTATTCATGGAATACATCCTGCACATTTCTCATGAGATTTATTCCTAGTTTATCTTTTTGATATTATTGTGAATGGTATCTATATCAGTTGATATAGGAGTAGCTACTATATCCATTGGTTTTTATCTATTGAACTTAATTTATATTTGATTATTGAACCAAGTTTGTGTTTCTAGGATAAACTCACTTAGGTAGTGTGCTTTTTTCATAGATAGGTGAATATTGTTTGCTAACATTTTGTTCATAATATTTGCATCTAGACTGATGAAGGACTGATGTCTGAAGTTTGGGTTTTTTTTTTTATAACGTCTTTGTCTTTGAAATCAAGATTATGCTGGCCTCCTAAGGTGAGTTAGAATGTATTCCCATTTAGCTTCTGTATTTTCTGAGTTATGTAAATATTAGTATTATTTCTTCCTTAAATATTTAATTGAATTTATTGTTGAACTGTGGGACTGGAGTTGTCTTTATGGGGAGACTTTTGTTTCTTTTTTTTTAAATAATAAATTTATTTTTTATTGGTGTTCAATTTGCCAACATACAGAATAACACCCAGTGCTCATCCCGTCAAGTGCCCCCGTCAGTGCCCGTCACCCATTCACCCCCATCCCCCACCGTCTTCCCCTTCCACCACCCCAAGTTTGTTAGAGTTAGGAGTCTTTATATGGGGAGACTTTTGAATATGCATTTAATTTCTTTCAATTATCATATAGACATGTGGCTTTAGATTTTCTGTCTTGTATCAGTTTTGGTAATCTGCGTCATTCAAGAAATACATATTCATATAATCTAAATTGCCAAATATATTGGCATGGAGTTTTTCATAATGTTGCTATAATTTCCTTTTAATGTGTGTAATATCTTTAGTGTTGTCCTCTCCATCATTCCTGATATTGGAAATTGATATTTTCTCTTTTTGGTTCTTAATCTGTATGTGGTTTACTACTGCTGCATAACAACTTGTCCCTAACGTTAGCAGCTTAAAAACACCACTTTAATGTTGTGGGTCAGAAATTCAAGAAGACCTCAGCTGAACAGTTCTTGATGGTGTCTTCAATGTAGTTGAATTGAGTTGTTAGCTGGGGCTTCAGTCATTGAGACTCCAATAGGCTGGATGTCCAAGATGGCTTCCTCACAGGCTGGCATTCGGTGCTGGCTATTGGCTGGGGTGCAGCTGTTGATGGAGTGCTTCCATGTGGTCCTTCCAGCCTAGCAGCCTTCCTTCAGAGTAATCACATCAAGAGAATCAGGTGGAAGTTGTTCGACATCTTTTTGACATACCTTAGAAGTAAAGCAATGCTATTTCTATCAACTTCTACTGGTTACAATCAAAGTCACCAAGGCCAACTCAGATGAAGGGGAGGAAACAGAGATTATAGCTCTTGATGGGAAGGGTATAAAATTTCAACCACATTTTATAACCTTCAACAATCAGTGTAGGTTGATGCACAGTGTTGTCTACATCCTGCAGCTTTTAATATGTTGTGAAATTATCATCATCAGTTAGAAATATTTTATCTCCCTTGTGATTACTTCATTGGCTCTTGGTTATAATTGCTTAATTTCTAAATATTTGGAGCTTTTCTAGATTGTCCATGATTAAATTAAATTTAGCCATGGATAAAGAACATACTCTATATAATTTTGATCCTTTGAAATTTATTTTTTAAAAATATGGTCTATATTAATAAATATTCCAGGTACACTTCAAAATGATGTATATTATGTAGTTTTTGGATATAGTATAACATTCTATAAATGTCAGATTCAGTTGATTGATAGTGATCAAGCCTCGTATCTTTATTAATTTTATCTACTTGCTTCTATCAATTACTGTGTGATGAATATTAAGATATCCAACTTGGATTGTGGATTTGTCTATTGCTCCCTTTAAGTCTCTCAATTTTTGCTTCATTTATTTTGAGGTTTTGATATTGGGAGCACTTATGTGTTTTTCAAGGAATTGGAAGGTGTCAGCAGGATGATGGAGGATTGCTTGTAATAAGATATGTTTGCCTATGATCCTAAATAGCTTTTG
The DNA here is from genome assembly GCF_053574225.1 of Canis aureus. Taxonomy (NCBI): domain Eukaryota; kingdom Metazoa; phylum Chordata; class Mammalia; order Carnivora; family Canidae; genus Canis; species Canis aureus. The sequence continues at coordinate 36,377,355 of NC_135618.1, forward strand.
TCATCACTTCAGCAAGGAAAAGAAAGAATACTATGTGCAAAAGCTAGCTGCACTTCAGTGAAGGGACTGGTTGATTTTTGTATCTGTTTGCTTTTTTTTATTTTTAAGATTTTATTTATTTATTCATGAGAACACAGAGAGGCAGAGACACAGGCAGGGGGAGAAGCAGGCTCCATGCAGGGAGCCCGACGTAGGACTCAATCCCAGGTCTCCAGGATCACACCCTGGGCTGAAGGCGGCTCTAAACCACTGAGCCACCCAGGCTGCCCTGTATCTGTTTGCTTTAATTAGGCCTTTGTCTTCCAAAGATATAAACTCTAAAAGCCTCAACAAGGAACTAAGACAATATCCAGACCATGAACATGCTTCTAGGAAGCTAATGGACAGCAACTAATTCTTTCCCACTGCATGTTAATTATACTTGAAATAAATTAATTAATTAGTTAAATAAAGTTTACTATAGACTTCAGTGTCCTATACTGCTCTTAACTACTCTGAGTAGTAGGTAGTACAGGTATTGTTACTCCAGGTGTACAAAAAAGGCTTAAGGTGAGAACATGGCCCCACCCTGGCTCCATCAGGAGCGTTACAAATCTGTACTCTGTTGTCTGTTATATAGCCTCTACCCTATAGCCAAGGAGAGAGCCATTTCTAAGTCCTCTGCACCAACCAGCTGTGGGATCTTGGCAAATTACTTAGGTTTTCTGTGCTTCCATTACCTTTCAAATAACAGATTAATCGGTTAGTGACAGACTGAAATAAAATCTATGGAATTATCCATGATGATGATCTTTATCTCAAAGATTTTTCTGAGGGTGAGTACAGGTTTGTAAAGTGCTTAGAATAGAATTTTAAAAATACATTTTCCGATATCCTTGTTATATTAAAATACAAAGGCAAATGGGAAGGAAGCACATGCAGTCTTTCAAATGATTATTTATTTTGTGAGTTTTTGTGAGTCAGGTAACTGTATCAGGCATTGGTTTTTACTGTCTAAAGCTCTAGCATCACTTGCTTTCAAAATTGTAGTAGTACCTCGTGTGTTCTACAAAATTTATAGTCACCTCCTTAGTTCCTGCAACTATGTATTAAATGCTTACTATGTCTCAAAGACGGACAAAGTCCCTGACATACAGGGTATTATTTAATCTTCACAACATATCTTCAAAGGTTCCAACTTTGATGGAGTCTAAGAGTGACCTAACCACTATCCCTGTTTCTGGGTCCCCTCAAAACAAGGACTGCTCCCTCTACTCCCAATCTAGCTTCTTGGCCAGACTAATTTAGTCAGCTTGCCAATTGGTGCCTGTGGAAACATTGGATTCTCTGATCTTGCAAGTGTCTGGATTGAAAAGGAAGTTTCGGGATCGCTGGGTGGCTCAGCGGTTTGGTGCTTCCCTTCAGTCCAGGGCATGATCCTGCAGTCCCGGGATTGAGTCCTGCATAGGGCTCCCTGCATGGAGCCTGCTTCTCCCTCTGCCCGTGTCTCTGTCTCTCTCTCTCTCTCTCTCTCTATCTCTGTGTGTGCGTGTGTTTCTCATGAATAAATAAATAAAATCTAAAAAAAAAAGAAAAGAAAAGGAAGTTTCAAGCCATGTGTGGATAATAGGGTATAGGAAATAGAAAGAGATTTGCAATCAAACAGACCTGAGTTGAAGTCCTGACTCTACCTTTACCATCTATGTGACATTGAGAAAATTCTTTACCATTTAGTCATCCATCCTTTCATTCATTCAATAAGTATTTATGAACGTCTGTGCAATTCCAGGCTCTGTTCTAGGTGCTGGGGACACAGGGATAAAACAAACAAACACACAAACACAAACCACATATGCCTACATGGGCCTCACACTCTGGTGGCTTTGTGACTCTTTTTTTTTTTTCATTTAAAATGAAGAAAGACAGGACTCCTGGGTGGCTCAGCAATTTGGTACCTTCTTTTGGCCCAGGGCATGATCCTGGAGTCCCAGGATCAAGTCCCACATCGGGCTCCCTCATGGAGCCTGCTTCTCCTCTGCCTGTGTCTCTGCCTCTCTCTGTGTCTCTCATGAATAAATAAATAAAATCTTTTTAAAAAATGAAGAAAAGACAGTGAAGCTTTCTTTATAGCATTATTGTGAGATTAACTGGGATAATGTAGGGAAAGTGCTTAGCATAGCATCCTGGAATGTATATAGAAAATAACTATGTTAGGAAAAATGTGAAAACCCTCCTGAACTTTATATTTTTCAGATGTCTCAGATGTCTCTTGGTTGACCTGACAGTGTAGGAGAGGTGTCTGTCAGAATAGTAGTGATTTCTAGAATATCTGGCCTGAAGCTTCCTCTTCCTTGGTCTCTCTCTCTCTCTCTCTCTCTCTTTTTTTTTTTTTTTGGTCTCTTTTCCAAAGACAGCTACCTGGCCAAAAGATGAAAATACAGCTAAGAGCATTTTTTTCCAGCCAAGACCTTTTATCATAGCAATTTAAAAATATTTATGATAGTGTACAGAATAAATTGAGAAGAAATTTCATTTATATCTTTAATCAATGAAGCAGCATAATTGGCTGTTTGTCTGTCCTTCATTCTTGTCTTAATTCTTCAGATAGATAGTCTAGACATTCTAGACTGAAGGCCAGCATTTCTCCTTTAAGCTTATTCTAAACCTAAATATTATTGCCCTGAATCTGATCCTACACATAGTAGTAGTAGAGGGATTAAGTGGATAAAGAAGATTAAGATGGAATGAAACTCTCATCAATTCAGAATAGAAACTATATTAAAAAGAGAATAGAAACTATCTATATTTGTAAATGTGTGCTCTGCCTTCCCTCCTGATACAGTGGGTAGACAATGCCTCTATCCTATCACAGAAAAGCCCTTAGATCTGGTTCCATTGCTTCTCTCTGACTAGAACCATTTCCTTAGTCATCTGTCTCTCCCCATTAGACTATACACTTCTTAGAAGCAGGGACTTCATTTTACAATTTTCCTTTTTATGTCATGATGCCTGGCACACAGTTGGTTTTCATTATGTGTTTGTTGAATTGAATTGAAAGAACATTGGTTTCCTCTCAAATCATAGGTAACAGTTTATTAACAGGCTAAAATACATTTTGTCTAGTTCTGTCCTCTTGTAGTTTTATAAAGAGTTTTAAAACATCAAATAATGATGACAAAGCCAATTAAAACACTATTTTTTATTTATTTATTTTTATTTTTTTTAATTTTTTAAAAATTTTTTTATTTATTTATGATAGTCACAGAGAGAGAGAGAGAGAGAGAGAGAGAGAGAGAGAGAGGCAGAGACATAGGCAGAGGGAGAAGCAGGCTCCATGCACCGGGAGCCCGACATGGGATTCGATCCCGGGTCTCCAGGATCGCACCCTGGGCCAAAGGCAGGCGCTAAACCACTGCGCCACTCAGGGATCCCAAAACACTATTTTTTAAAAGATTTTATTTATTTATTTCTTCATGAGAGACACAGAGAGAAAGAGAGGCAGAGACACAGGCAGAGGGAGAAGCAGGCTCCCTGCGAGGAGCCCAATGCGGGACTCGATCCCAGGACTCTGGGATCATGCCCTGAGCCGAAGGCAGATGCACAACTGCTCAACCACCAGGCATCCCTAAAAGCACTTTGAATGGAATTCAGCTAAAGCTATTTGAAGACTTAGGTTTAAATCTTTTTACAAACTACATGCCATCTCAAAACAATAAATTTATCATAGCTTCCAGTGAAGAAAAATTACTACTAAACTCAGAAGTAGGGACTGCCTAACATACCCTCTTATTACCTCAACCTCTTTTTAGCTTACTTATTTAAATAACTTGGCATATATGTTAGATAAAATGGTTGCACATTTTCTGGTTATAACAAATAAAACAAATATCTTCTATTTGAGGATGTGACTGTCATTTTCAATTGAAAGTGAATGTATAATGAGGCTGTAGAAGCTGCTTAAATTTTTTGGTTAATAATGTCACGAATATGAGTGAACAGAGTTAATAAAAAAAAAGGAAGAGTAAAAGTTTAGTCTGGGGGTGCCTGGGTGGCTCAATCTATTAAGCATCCAACTCTTGATTTTGGCTCAGGTCATGATCTTAGGGTCATGGGATTGAGCCCTGTATCAAGCCTTGCACTAGGCATGGAGCCTGCTTAAGATTCTCTCTCCTTCTACAGCCCCCTCAAAAAGAAAAAGTTTAGTTTGGAAAACTTGGAAGTGGGGGTATGGGGTAAAGAACTGAGGTAAGAGTCATTCAATAATTTTTATTGAGCACCTACTAGTGCCAGCCACCATTTAGGTTCTGTGGACATAGAGTGAACTTTGCTCTTGTGAAACTAACATTTAAGTTAGGGGAGCATTCATTCAAAGAAGTTCTAGTGCTGAACCTCAAAAAGAAGGGGCTTTATCCCTTAGCTTCCTGGATGTTCACAGTCCCTTTCTACCTATAAGCTCCACAAATTTGGAGAGACTAGGAGGGAAAAACAGAGTCAATCACAAAACCAGTGCTGTTATATAACCTTCCCTGGGACATGGAATGCCTACTTTTCCTTATATTTACACAAGCAAGAGAGACTACTGAAGTAACCCTTTCATAGATAGAAAGATATGTCCAGGGATCCCTGGGTGGCTCAGCGGTTTAGTGCTGCCTTCAGCCCAGGACGTGCTCCTGGAGTCCTGGGATTGAGTCCCACATCGGGCTCCCTGCATGGGGCCTGCTTCTCCCTCTGCCGGTGTCTCTGCCTCTCTCTCTCTGTGTTTCTCTCATGAATAAATAAATAAAATCTTTTTTTTAAATAAAGATATGTCCTAAGGTGACCGTGTCTACTTATACTAAGAATTGGCTGGCAGTTTCCCTGCTACAACTGTAAGAGAATAATCAAAATAATAATAGAAGAAAATAAATACTTCTTCCTGTGTCACTAGATATCACCATAACACATCTATCTCAAAAGGATTAGAGTGAAAATTTAAGAAGATAATGGGTTTAGCATGGTGCCTGACATGAAGTCAGTATTACACACACACACACACACACACACACACATACACACACACACACACACACACACTTCCGTCCTCAGCCACTATGAGAAGTATACTGCCTCTGCCTCTGAGAAAGAATATAAATCAGGCTCCTAATCATTCAGCACAGGCCATTGGCCGCACCTCCTGCACATCTGGTATATACAGCATGAGAATCCCTCTTTAATCAACAGCTCAGAATAATGGCATTTCCGACCCTCATCAGAGAATTCAACCAGGAATTGATTGCAATGCAGCTCTTGCCAAAGGCTTCCAGGGGCAGCAGATATTTGAGAGAAACTGGGTAACAGATACATTTTCTACATGCATTCTTCTAAGCTTTTTCTTTGAATTAGGAAATCATCAGAACACTTATCTGGATGAAATTATTGCAGTTCTTCACAAAACCCTTTGAATTAAAATGTGCTGCTCCTTTTTGAATCCACTTTTTATTTATTTTTGTTAAAACATTTTATTTATTTGAGAGAGAGAGAGAGAAAGACAGAAGAGAGAGAAAGAGAGCACAAGAAGGGGAGGGACAGAGACAGATGGAGAGAGAGAGGCAGACTCCCCACCAAACCAAAGGAGCCCGATGCGGGGCTTGATCCCAGGATCCTGGGACCACAATCTGAGCTGAAGGCAGATACCTAACCAGCTGAGCCACCCGGGCGCCCCATTGAATCCACTTTTTAGATAATTTATATTAAAAATATCTGCCTAGCATGGGACTTGGACCACAGTAGGTCCTTCACAAGCATTTGAATACCAAAAGGATGAATCTGAACAAGAACTATGGTCCCCCCCTACCCTTCACTAGAGCCCAAAGTGAAAGTAGCATCAGTTAGGATTTCCTCTTTATGCTTTTTCTTTCTAGGGACCTGCTCTCCATCCTTCACATCTTGGCTGGAGATAACCTTCTTTCTGGTGCCTGCCCCCTTCCCAGGCAGGGCTCTAAGTTCTTTCTGTCCTGCTCCGCCTCTCTTATAGCTCTGTCTTATGTTTTGCAATTGTTTGCACTACTGTCTCCTCACTGGACTGTGAGCCTATTCAGGACACAGCTGTGCCTTTTTCATCTCTGTTACCACATTGTACGGCACAGGGCCTGGTCCACAGCAGGTTAATGCGTGTTTGGATGTCAAAAGAATAAATAAAGCAATTCAGTGTCCCTATATAAATGTCACTGAACATTTCTTCTTTGAATTCAGTAACAGAAAAACTTGATGTTTTCAAAACATTTTTACTGAATTCCTGCTTTATGCAAAACACTTTCCTAATGTAACAGAGATCTCTGTTGTCCCTACTAAGGAGTTCTACATCAGGTGAGGGACACAGGACACATCTACAGGCATATTTAAGGTAATCTGGATTCAGTGTTCAAGTTGCAGTACAGAGGAAATGCACAGGGGAGCCTGGGGGTAGAAGAGATTAATTTCAAAATGAAGATAAAGGAAGTTTGTTGCTTGAGGTAGACTTTGAATGGGCAGAATTTTAATAGATATAAGGATGGGAAACAGCCTTTACTTGTCTGTGACTCTGATGTTTCTGAGTGCACGAATTGTATTTATATCTTTGTATTCACAAATGCCTAGTATGGACCTGGCATATGGTAACTTTTCAATAGATGCTTGTTGGAAAATAAAGTTTATGAGCCTAGGGGTAAATGAAAGACTAGAAAGGATGATTGAAACCTAACTGGGAAGGACACAGTTCTGTCTGTTGTGAGTAGCCATAAAATGTTCTTGAGTTGGGGAGAGATGCGATCAGATCAGATTATCTGTGAAGGATGAATTAGGGGGGAAAGAAACTGGAGACCAGGAAAGCAGCTAGAGGATATTTAAAAGGTACAGGTGAGAATCCATGAGGATGTGAATTAAGCAGTGGAAGTGGAAGGGGCAAGGAAGGGATGAAGATCTCCTTTTTTTTGTTTTTGTTTTTGTTTGTAAAATTTGTCTATTTAATGTTTTTTTGGGGGGGGGTTGTTTTGTTTTGCTTTTTCAAATAGAATAAATAGTTCTCTCAATGATTGCAGACACATAAAACTGCTGGGTAGTATTCAGAAACATCACAATAATGGCAGTTTTCCTGATTGGTGTGTAGTCTCCAATAATCATACAATTTCATACAAAGTTTCCTTGTATGAAACTTCTGTCAAACAGTAAGACTTCATTTTTCAGGACTGTTGGTGACCTGGGCATATTTTCCCTAAGTAATCTTGCCTCCTTGTGTCACATCACCCAGCTCACTCACATTCACTCAGATAACCAGATCTTTAGTAATAACACCCAAAACGGTACATAGTATAATGGGAATGAAGAATTCTTCTTTACACCAAGTATTGGCAGGCAAAGGTGGCTTCCAGTTCCGGATGTGTTGTAGGCCCTTTTTGACACTAAGTCCACTGGCCTAATGAATCTTTTGTATTTAGGTAGTTTTTTAGTTAAGCCGTTTCCAATAAAGCTGACTTAGTAACCTCCCTCTTCCATGCTTTCTTCTTTGTCTTTCTGTTCAAATAATTTTTCACATTTCTCTGTCTCCCTGGGCATGAACTCTTGACAGGAGGACTTCCCATTTTCCCACTATCTCTTTTCATTTTTGTTAATCATATTGGAAATCACGTTAGCGTGGACTATCCCTCTCTCTCCAGTAGATAGGCAGGTACTGCTCCTTGTGGAATCTTTTCATCATTCTTTTGTTTGAGGTGCCTCTCTTCATGCATCTTGATCATCTTTTTTCATTTGTGTTTTCTCAGCATGGTGCTGTTTATGGCAGAGCTTAGCTCTTTGACCATTTTTTTGGCCTTCTTTGAACATTCATGAGCCTCTCTGACCTTCTTTCTTTACCTTTTTCTCATAGTAATCCAAACATCATCCATAGCATTTATGGTATAGTTCACAATATTCATTTTGTGGCATGGTGATGGCTGCCAGGTACAGCTGCCAGGACATGAAGAAGCTTTCAATTTTGGGGTGTCAGAGGCCCAGGAGCTAACTCCATGCAACCTGACACAGGAAATGGCAGAATCTTCTGGTTTCAAATAGACATTTCTGTTTACTTTCTTTAGAAAAACCACTGAAGTACCAAGAAGGACTAGAATAAAATATGCGTTCCATCACTGGTGAAACTAGGAAAACATATATAATCCCAAACCAGAATATATAAACTAGACAAAGACTATGTGGGATGTTGGGAATTGATTTAGCAGAGCAGAGAAAGCTTAAAACAAATAAACCTAAGTGTCTGTGGACAGAAGGAAAACGGTCTAGAATTTCGAGAAAGGCCTACAACACAAAAAGCAGAGAGAAAAGAAAAAACTAGGAGAAGAAAACTAATTTTAAAGAAAGCAATAATTAGCATACTCAGAGAAACAAGGATGCTGTAAAAAAGGAGCAATAAGAAAATAAGAAAAAGCTCTTGCAAATTAGCAATATAACTAAAATTGAAAATTCAAAAGAATTGGAAAATTAAGTTGGAGAAATCCCACTGAAAGTAGAACACAGACAAATATATGAATAATAATATGGAAAAGATAAAGAAATGGGAGGATTCTACCCCGATAGCAAACTAATAGAGGTTGTAGAAATATGGAACAGAGAAAACAAATAAAACAGAGAAATAATTTGATGATATTTTGGAAAATCAAAGTACAAAGGTATCTAAATTAAGTCCAAAAAGTGTTTCTCCCAAAACAACCCTTTTAAAAGGCTGCACCAAGACGCATCCTTATGAAATTTCAGTGCCCCAAGGATGAAGAGTTGATAGAAAAATATTCCACACACAAAAAACAGGTTACATACAAAAGTTTAGTAATTAGCAGCTAGCTACCCTGGAAGCTAGAAGAGAGGGAGAACTATATTCAGTATTATGAAGAAAAATTATTTCCATTTGAGGAATATACAGTTAGTTAAGCTATCACGATGTGTGATGATAGAATAAAGATATTTTAGAATTACAAAAATTTCAGCAAACCTAATTCCACTGTGTTCTGTCTAAAGAAGCTACTAGGCAATATGTTCTACCAAACAAGAAAATAAGAAGCATGGGGTCCAGGAAAGGAAAGAAGCAAAGGGAATGCCCAGGTTAGTGGTAAATGGAAGTCTCAGGATAAGAGCTGTGTAGCTGACCTAGACAGTAAACAGTTCATAGAACAGGAAGACTTAAGGCTCTAGGAGAGAACTCTCTGGAGGGTGGGGGAGGCAGGGAAGAGAGGTAGGGGACTATAAATGATAGCAAAGTGCATTTAAGAAGTTGTTGGAGGAAACAGGGAGATTGAGCCACTCATTGATACATAGAATACTAAGAAACTGGGGGGAAGAAGGAGGCAGCTATTGACCACGTGAAAACTAAAGTTGAACAAAGAAATGGAAAAAAAGAAGGCAACTATTAACCATGTGTAAAAACAAAGTTGAACAAGGAAGCAGCCATAGTAATAGTACACTACTTGACACAGCAGTAAACAGCTTTTATATGGTTTTAATAAGGTAGATACTGAATACTGACTGAAATGAAGTTGTGATATTAACTATAGATAAGAAGATAAAAGAGGAAAAGTCACATAGAAAGGTTGGAGGAATCTGAGAGAGCTAAGTAATCATTCATTATCAGAGGACATCAATGCATAATAACTGATATTGGAGAATCAAGAAAAAACAATACAATCTTATTATTTAGAATCACAGGTTCTCACAACCCTGTACAAGAAATGGCTGAGAGAACTGACTGGTTACAACTTAACTAGGCTAGTATATATGGTCGTTGTGCATTTCACAACCCACAGAGTGTTTAAGTCGTAACCGCAAAGTTAAGTTTTGCACAACCTGCACAGCCTTATGCAGTAGTTCTGCCTCTGGGAAGCAGGACCGGCACTGGGGCAGGGGACTACTACTCTATCCAGTGACAAACATTTTAGCCCTATTTGCTTTTAAAATTCTGTGTTTAAATTTTAAAAACCTAAAATAAAAAAAAGAGGACAGTACAGATTGGAGACATACTTTTGAAAATGCTCATTGGGATTGAGCAGCTTCTGAGGGATAGGCAGATGAACAGGAGACCGTAAAAACAGTGGAGAATAATCAGTTAAATAGGAAGAAATAAAAAGAAAGTAACTTGGTATCTAGACGTCAAAGGAGCGTTACCAGTGGAAGTAGTGGCCAACAGCGCCACATGCTGGTGAGGGGGGGATTTCAAGGGCTCTGGCATCAGAAGCCCTGGTCCTGAGTCTAACCCAGCTCTGACGCTTTCCACCTGGCTATCTCCTCACCTAAAGAAAGGTGAGAACAATATAAAGCTCACAGCACTCCTCTGCTGCTGCTTTCGTGAAATACAGTGATAAGCTTGCTGGAGAAGAAATCCTTCCCAGGACCCAGTTTTACATCTTGGTGATACCCTCCTCAAACTAACCAAAGTATTCTGGGGGAAAGGGCTATGCTCTTGAAAATTAATTTTACTTTTAAAGATATATTATTTCCAAGGCCCCCAGGAATATGTTTTTCTTATAAAGTTGACAGGTCAGACTCCACTTTCTTGAAGTTGGACTTCTGAGGCTCCTGAAGAATCCCATGGAAATTTTCCAGCCCTGAGGACTAGCTATAGGGGACCAGGTAGGCAAAACAGTCTGCTTCCTGCTGCAGGACTCCAGCTACAAAATGAACTTCTGCTCCCCTGGAACTAGACACAGAACAGGGGCATGCAAGTGGTACTGTCTCAACTTGACTCAACGTGGCTTTCAGGGAAGACAGATTGAATCTTGAGCCTGGGGGCATTGAGTCGAGAGCCTGAAACCAGGAAGGAGCAAGAAATATCTGAGAGTAGGAAAAAGGTGGAGTGGCGTGCTGTTACAAAATCACCAAAATCTCTTTTTCTAGCTTCACAGAGGAGGCCCCCTCACCATGACCAGACCCTGTAAAACCACTCAGGGCTGTTGAGAAAGCCCTGATCTGACGTTCTTCTGGTATCTGTCAACCCCAAGGGCTCCTGTCTCACCTGCTGTTTGGCCTCATGGAATTCAAAAGCAGCATAAAAACAAACCAACCAGGGTTATAGAGCATACCCTATGCCAGGTACCGTTTTCAGCACTTTACTTACACTAATTTTTGTACAGATAAGAAAAATGAGGCACAATGAGGTGAAACAACTAGGCTAATACTAGGGACAGGCCAAATATCAGAGGCAGGCCCTCCTGAACACTAGACTCTCTAGCATAGCCTCACGATGCTCAGCAACCGTTGAGAAGCAGAGGTTCCTCCCTTTCTCAAAAATCTGCAATGACTCCCACTGACTTTTGGATAGAGTATCCAGGGTTCTTGGTATTCAAGGTTCTTCATAACACTTCCTTACCTTTATAATGTCATCTACACTGTATCCAGCCACAAACCAGATGTGCCTGCTACACTGAGCTTTTCAGTCTTCTGAAGTGCCCTGCATTCTCACACCTTTGGGCTTCGGCTAATGCCATTCCTTCATCCTAAAGTGCAAAGTAGTAGAGTGAGGCTAAATAGATGTGATTTGGAATTAAACTTCTCTGTATCTGTTTAGTCTCTTTCCAGTTATGGCAGAGATTGCGAGTTGTCTTCTGGATATCCACTCTCCCTGTATCCAGAAATAAAAGAACCTAATTTTGGGATGGATACATTATTATCTAAAAGACTGTTTTCTCATGTGACTAACTTTTAGCCAATGATAGCTAGGTGAAAATGTTGAGAGTTTCTGGAGGTTTCGTATATTGGAATAGTTGTCATTTCTTCCTTCTTCATCCTGCTCCTTGGAGCATAGGTGTGATATCTGGAGCTCCAGCAGCCATCTTGTACCACAAAGATGAGGGCCACATACCAGGGATGATGGAGCAAAGACCCTAAAAAATCCTGGGTCTATGGTGACCATGCAATGGTTATGTCAGCCCTGACTACCTGCCTTTGGACTTCTATCTCATTTAAGTTTCTACTTTTCAGGTATTTGTTATAGCTAGTTAATCCTACCCTTAAATGATATACCAGCTTGCAACACTTACCCTTCTGGGTCTGAACCTCAGCAGTGAAATGGAGGGAATTATACCACTTGGTAATGGTGGAAAATAAATGACATAACATGAAAAAAATCGATATCTCGATATCTGCTGGCAGGCTGGGAAGGGATATTTTTGGGAAGGGGAAGTCATACACCCACCTGTTCCTACCTACTTCCCTGAAGCCAAACCCTCTGAGTTCTACTTCACTCAGTCACTGAGTGGCTTAATGCTTGAGTAAGGAGTCAGTGGACCAGGTAACCTTTGGAGCCCATCCAAAATTTAACAGAAAGCAGGTTGCTCCTGTCCATGTCTATGGACAATCCTGGTGGAGTACAGCTCCCTTTCTTTAAATGCCACGTGAAGACTGTGACATTTCTCTCTAGGAACATTCCAGCCATCACAGATCTGTAATACATAGTCTCATTATCTGTCTCTCTTTCTTTTCCTCTGCTTCTCTCTCTCTTTATCTTCTCTTTGTCCCTATGTCTGCCCCTCCTCACTCTCTCTCTCTGTGAGACTAAGTGAGTGATGTAAGAGACAGACATTCCTTCATGTAAGGAATGAAGTAGAGTGAGGCTCTAAGGGATGGTGTGCTCAAGAACTTCTAAACAGGCTGAACCTGAACTGCTTAAACAGACTTCTTTTGGGGTTTAGCCACAGTAGATCACTTGGTTTTTTCTAGAGGGGGTAAGGGGTGGGGAAAGGGCAGAGAGAGAACTCCAAGCAGGCTCCCCCACCAGCACAGAGACTGATGCGGGGCTCAAATGATCTTAAGACCATGACCTGAGCTGAAATCAAGTCAGAAGCCCAACCAACTAAGCCACCCGGGTGCCCCCATCTGCTCCTTTGGAAGGTTCCAAGCACTTTCAAGAGTCAATGTCTCATGTCAATGTCTTCCTTTGACTGAAGTGCCCCCTTTTCCTGGCATGCTTGACAAACTTCTGCTCTTTTCTTTAAGATTAAATGTCACCTTCTCTGAGAAGCATTTTCTGGCCCAGTTAGACAATCAACCATATGGAGGCAAGACTGACATCTTGTCATGAGAGCGAGTAACCCTCCTAGATGTGCATCTGAAGAGAAGGTTGCTCTAAGTTAGCTAGAAGATGAGCCAAGGGAACATCTGTGGCGATGGTCACAACACCCCCTTGCTAACAAGAAACAATCTGGGGTCCGAATGAGCCGTCAACAGAATGATCAAGGACTCAGTGCCATGGAGAATAGCCAATGATAAATTTAACAGAGCGGGGGGAAAAATTAAGCAAGTGTCACTCCAGCCCTAGCCTTAACAATTCTCAAGAGTACATTCAGAGGGCCTTTAACTGCTCAGTGAACTCTTCTTGACACATCCTTCAAGATAAACTGATTACAGAGTCCCATCTTATCTGAGAAGCATAGGTCCCCCCTAGGGTGTGCCTGAAACGGCAGGTGGTACCGAACCCAACAAATACTATGCTTTTTCTTGTACATACGTACCTACGATAAGGTTTAATTTATGAATTAGACACAGTAAGAGGTTAACAACCATAACTAATAATAAAATAGAACAATTGTAACAATATTCTGTAATAGAAGTTATGTGAATGTGGTCTCTCTCTCTCTCAAAATATCTTATTCTGTACTCATCCTTCTTTTCGTGATGATGTGAAATGATCAGATGCCTGTGTGATGAGATGAAGTGAGGGGAATGACGTAGGTGTCATGATGTAGCGTTAGGTTACTCCTGCCTTCTGACTGTACGTCAGGAGGATCATCTATTTCTTGACTACAATTGAGTACAAGTAACAGAAACTGTAGAAGGCAAGAGCACAGATAAGAGGGGACTCCAGTAAAGCCCATGTGTCTCAGGAACTGAAGAATTAACTTGGCACATGTGGTTAAGTAGTTGCAGTTAAATGCTAGAGGATTGCTGCCAAAACCAGTGACTTTTGTTGTAGCACAGGTGACCTTCTTTTAGTCTGTAATTAGATGTTAGAGGTAATCATCTATGAAGGGTACGCCTAATTCATAATATTAATGCCATTTAAAATGTTTTAATTGCGGTAAAATCTGCATAACATAAAATGGGCCTCCTTCCCCGTTTTTAAGTGTTCATTTCAGTAGTATTAAGCACATTCATGCTGTTGTGCAAACGTCACAACTATGCATTTCCAGAACTATTTTTATCTTGTGAAACTGAAATCTGTACCCATTAAACAATAACTTCCCGTTCCCTGCTCCAGCAGCCCCTGGCAACCTCCATTCTACCCATCTCTGTGGATCTGATTACCCGGTACCTCATACAGGTGGTATTGCACAGTGTTTGTCCTTTCAAGACTGGCTTATGTCACTTGGCGTGAGGGCCTCAAGATTCATCCATATTGTAGCATGTGTCAGAATTTCCTTCCTTTTTAAGACTGAATAAGATTTCCTCATCTGTACATACCGCATTTTGTTTCTCCACTCATCCTCTGATGGACACTTGGGTAGCTTCCATATTTTAGCTTATTATGAATAACGCCATTATGAACATGGTGTGCCAGTAACTCTTTGAGATCCTGCTTTCAATTTGTCTGGATATACACCCAGAAGTGGAATTTCTAGATCATATAATAATTCTAATTTTAGGTTTTTGAAGAACCATCATACTGTTTTCTATAATGTCTGCACCATTTTTATATTCCCACCAACATGGCACAAGGCTCCAGTTCCTTCAAATCATCCCAACACTGGTTATTCTCCTGCCCACCTTTCTTTCCTGCCTTCCTCTGTCCTCCCTCCCTCCCAGCCTTCCCTCCCTTCTTTCATTTTGGTAGCAGTCATCCTAATGAGTATGAGGTGATATCATTTTGATTTGAATTTCCCTAAGAACTAGTGATGTTGAATATCTTTTTCCCATTTTAACTTTACATTCTTTTTTTGTAATAGGGATGTGTGAGTAATCACACCAGTGTCATAAAATCACTGGTATGCAATTTTTTTCAAAGACCAAAACACATCCCTCTTTATCTCACTCCATTTGGATGATGCTATTAGATCTATCAAAATCACATTCCAAATCCTCCAACCCTTAGAGCAGTGAAAGGCTTGTTTTGCACAAGCATCGGTAGACAGGGGTCAATGTCAAGATCATGTAACTTTACTCGTAACCAATTCCTGTTCATGGAGGATATAAGAAGCACACTTAGATGCTCTTCTGTGGCTTTGAGGTTTTTTTAGGCAATGAGAAGTCTCAGATAAATTGATTTGAAAAATTCCTGGATAGACTTTGCTGATTTCTGCTTTACATGTTTTTTTTTTTCCCTGTCAAGCAAGACACCAAGAAGGTAAGTCCTATATTTGCTAGAACAGAGTGTGAATAAAATCATTTTTAGGTAACAGCAATTCATTCAGAGCAGAGGAGAGGAGAAACCTCTCCTCTGAGACATCCAAGGTTTAAAAGATCCTTTGATAGTAATAGCTGGTACATTATTGCCAGTTCCCTGGCCTCCCCAGCATAATCATAAATACAAATGGGATCTAAGGAATCTATGGGGTATAAGTGAGGGGTAACATGTGTATTTCTTACTCAGACCACAGCAAAAAAATGCTAATCACAACATATAAGATACACTATAGATAGAAATATAAATTCCCTAAGATTTATTCCATGAACTACCATTTAGTGCCACCATTTTTCAAGGAAAGTCAGTTTGGCAAGGATTTTTTAAAATTTAGATTAATAAACCTATCCCTGAAAGAATTGCCTGTGGGAATCTGTCTATTCTCTAAAGGGTTGAAACAAGGTCTCACCGGAATCACTGCCAATCCTGGTGTTTCGATCTCTAGAGATGCTATTTATGCCTGGAGAATAAATACATATTATCATCAAGGGAAAGCTGTTTGAAGAGACAGGGCAGTATAGACAGGAAGCCAGAGCGTCTTCATCTTCTCAGGGAAATGAATCAAGGCCAGATGAAAGGAATTCTGTTCACCACGCTGCAGAGCAAAGGTTGACTGAGATAAGGGTAGCCCATTATAACTGCTATCAACCCCCTCTCCCCCACACACTTTCTCTTGACAGTCACAAAAATAAATGGCCTACACTCAGGGAAAAAGAGTGTTCTAAAATGAAAGGTGCCTATAGGCATGTTAGTTTGTGGGACACAAAGGGTTGACCTTTTTTTTTTTTTAAGATTTATTTATTTATTTGAAAGAAAGAGAGTGGGTGTGGGGCAATGTGGAGCAGAGGGAGACAGAGACAGAGAATCTGGAGCAGACTCCCAGCTGAGCACAGAGCCTGACCCAGAGTTTGATCCCACGACCCTGAGATCATGACCCTGAGATCTACATGACCTGAGCTGAAATCAAGAGTTGGACACACGGGATCCCTGGGTGGCGCAGCGGTTTAGCGCCTGCCTTTGGCCCAGGGCGCGATCCTGGAGATCCGGAATCGAAACCCACGTCGGGCTCCCGGTGCATGGAGCCTGCTTCTCCCTCTGCCTGTGTCTCTGCCTCTCTCTCTCTCTCACTGTGTGCCTATCATAAAAAAAAAAAAAAAAAAAAGAGTTGGACACTCAACTGACTGAGCCACCCGGGCACCCTCAAAGGGTTGGCCTTTTAAAGTATCCTTTAGACTATACTCTGGATCCATTGGGGGGTCCATATACAGCATCTTCCCTCTTAAGTATCCGTTGAGTGGTGCCGATCACTTTACTTGACTTGGGCATTCAAAAATCTCCAGCAAAGGACTTTAAACCCCTCAGAAAATCAAATACACCAGAGTCCTTCCCATAGGACCTCAAGTGGCCATGTTGCAAATAAGGACCTTTAGTTAATAAGGAGCAAGACAGACAGACAGACACACACACACACCCTATCATCACCACCATCACCATCACGATCACTACCCCTAGCTTTCTCATAGAGTAGTACAGCACAGGGAAGGGAGCGGGATCTATAGGGCAATTATTCAGGAGTCAGAGCTGGGGTTGGCTTCATGACTGCACTGCCTCTTAGCTGTGTCTCTAGCATGTTATTGAAACTCTCTAAACCTCAATTCTGTTGTCTGCAAAATGGCAATAGAAATAACATATATCGACTAGTGTACTTAGGACTATTGAATCTGATTATTTATACAAAGTGCTTAGAACCAAGGCTGGTACATGCTAAATATTTAATAATTGTTACCTGTCATTAAAAATTTTATTATTATATGATTTACCTTTTCCTCCCAGTAAACAATCATGGCCCACCTCTGCCTGGCCTTTCTTTTGGTCTAAGGTAGAGTACCTCCAACCAGTGCCTGGAAATGGTAAACTCGTCAGGGTGTCCAGATGAGGTCACCCGCCCCAAGGTACTTCCTGGGGACTCAGCCAAGGAAAAATTCGTCAGGTGCTCCTAGGATGAGAAGGTAATTCCACAGCTGGGAAGTGTCTCTCTCTAAAATTATGAGGGTGACCCGTCAGCCAGGTTGTGTGCAGTAATGGCCTCAGTCTAGAGGAGATTTACGATGAAGCTACGAAACTTAGCTCTGGGGTGGCTCACTTACATGGGACCTTTCCAAGGCCCTGAGAAATATCTGCCAATTTTATATTAATAATTTTTTGTTATTTTTTTCAAAGATGTCCCCCAAATTATATAATCTTTAGGCCCCACCAAACCTGAATCTACTCCTACATAGGACTAGTTAAGGAAGAGAACACATTTTGAGGGGTCATATAAATGGATTCAACACAACCTTTATAAAAGCCATTTATAAGAAGTTGGGGTATTGTCTTTTTGGCCTAGGCCTGTGGTTCTCCACTTTGTAGAGGTGCTGCAAAACTGTTAGAATGACTGGATTTGCTTTCTCAAATGACACACATCTGGTGGGTAGGGCTTCTCAAATTTTCTCTCCAGATAATATATTTTTAAAAGATTTTATTTACTCATGAGAGACACACAGAGAGAGGCAGAGACACAGGCAGAGGGAGAAGCAGGCCTCTTGTGGGGACCCTGAAGTGGAACTCGATCCCAGGACTCCAGGATCACAACCTGAGCCAAAGACAGATGCTCACCTGCTAAGCCACCCACGCATCCGTCTCCAGATAATCTTAATACACTGACAAATCTCTTGATTTAGACTGGATTATGGGGCCCTTGGATGTGATCTGTTTTCTCTTAAGAACCTGAGTGGATGCTGTAGTGCACACTCAGATCCAAGCCTCAGATCAGCCCAGCATTTCCCCTGAGAGAAGGAACTCCCCACCCAATATTACCCCTCTGGGCACATGCAGGGTTCTAGTCTCCAAGATCAACTTCATCCCAGTTCAACTTCTCTCTCTCTCTTTCCCTTGTTCTGCTTCCTTCACTTCTTAACAAATACTGTTCCTGACTGCCCTCCCCCATAAACCTCCTGAATACAAATCTCTGCCTCAGAGTCTGTTTCCTGGGGAACCTGACCCATATCATATCTCAACCACACTTGCCTCCCCTGCATCCTTCCCAACACGGCTCATGCAGCATCCTAGAAAAGAAGCATGTACAGCTATCAGAAATATAATCAAGTTGTGACAATACAGCATAGACATATGAAGTTAGCCATATGAACCCCTAGGCAAAACAGATTAAATTAGAGAAATAAAAAGGATTATACAGAGATAGTTTTAAACTAAACTAAAGCAAAAATCATACAAATTAGAGAAACACATGTAAACTGGATGAAATATACAAGGTTCAAAATAAAAGATAAAAGACTAGAAACTGAGATTCTTAAAAAGTAAAAAGAAATAAGAGTTTAAGATTTCAAATGAGAAGCTAAAATCTCAGGTGTGAGAAGCTCAAAACACAAGCAGAGGAGACCTGACGTTTAGGAATAAAATTCAAGAGCTAAAGGGTAAAAAGAAAGAGAATTTAGGATGGTTTAAAAATAAAAGCAGCTCCTCAAAAGGTTAAACATAGAAGTACCATATGATCCAGCAATTCCACTTCCAGGCATAGACTCAAAATAACTGAAGACAGGGTCGCAAACAGATACTGGTACACCTATGTTCACAACAGCAGTATTCACAAGAGTCCCCAAATGGAAACAACACAACTGTGGATAAACAAAATATGGTATGTGCGTACAATGGAATACTATTCAGTCTTAAACAGAAAGGAAATTCTGACATGTGCTACAACATAGACAAGCCTTTAAGACACTAGACTGAGTGAAATAAGTCAATCACAAAATGACATACTATATGACTCCAGTTATATGAGGCACCGAGGGTAGTCTTTTCTATTTTTTATTTGAGAGAAAGAGAGACAGAGAGAGCATGAGCTGGGCAGAGGAGCAGAGGGAGAGGGAGAAGCAGGCTGCTGATCAGAAAGCCTGATGCAATGCGGGGCTCCATCCCAGGATCCTGGGATCACACCTTAGCCGAAGGCAGATGCTTAACCAGCTAAGCTACCCAGGCGTCCCATGGTAAGTCGCATATATTATGCCACAACAAAAAAATTTCTAACTCTCTGAAGAAAGTCCATGGTATTTTGATAGGGATTGCATTAAACGTGTATATTGCCCTGGGTAACATTGACATTTTCACAATATTAATTCTGCCAATCCATGAGCATGGAATATTTTTTCCATCTCTTTGTGTCTTCCTCAATTTCTTTCAGAAGTGTTCTATAGTTTTGAGGTTATAGATCCTTTACATCTTTGGTTAGGTTTATTCCTAGGTATCTTATGCTTTTGGGTGCAATTGTAAATGGGATTGACTCCTTAATTTCTCTTTCTTCAGTCTCATTGTTAGTGTATAGAAATGCCACTGATTTCTGGGCATTGATTTTGTATCCTGCCACGCTACCGAATTGCTGTATGAGTTCTAGCAATCTTGCGGTGGAGGCTTTTGGGTTTTCTATGTAGAGTATCATGTCATCGGCGAAGAGGGAGAGTTTGACTTCTTCTTTGCCAATTTGAATGCCTTTAATGTCTTTTTGTTGTCTGATTGCTGAGGCTAGGACTTCCAGTACTATGTTGAACAGCAGTGGTGAGAGTGGACATCCCTGTCTTGTTCCTGATCTTAGGGGAAAGGCTCCCAGTGCTTCCCCATTGAGAATGATATTTGCTGTGAGAGTTAGAACAAATTATTTTAAGATTTGTGTGGAATCAGAAAAGACCCCGAATAGCCAGGGGAATTTTAAAAAAAGAAAACCATATCTGGGGACATCACAATGCCAGATTTCAGGTTGTACTACAAAGCTGTGGTCATCAAGACAGTGTGGTACTGGCACAAAAACAGACACATAGATCAGTGGAACAGAATAGAGAATCCAGAAGTGGACCCTGAACTTTATGGTCAACTAATATTCGATAAAGGAGGAAATACTATCCATTGGAAAAATGACAGTCTCTTCAATAAATGGTGCTGGGAAAATTGGACATCCACATGCAGAAGAATGAAACTAGACCACTCTCTTTCACCATACACAAAGATAAACTCAAAATGGATGAAAGATCTAAATGTGAGACAAGATTCCATCAAAATCCTAGAGAAGAACACAGGCAACACCCTTTTTGAACTCGGCCATAGTAACTTCTTGCAAGATACATCCACGAAGGCAAAAGAAAGAAAAGCAAAAATGAACTATTGGGACTTCATCAAGATAAGAAGCTTTTGCACAGCAAAGGATACAGTCAACAAAACTCAAAGACAACCTACAGAATGGGAGAAGATATTTGCAAATGACATATCAGATAAAGGGCTAGTTTCCAAGATCTATAAAGAACTTATTAAACTCAACACCAAAGAAACAAACAATCCAATCATGAAATGGGCAAAAGACATGAAGAGAAATCTCACAGAGAAAGACATAGACATGGCCAACATGCATATGAGAAAATGCTCTGCATCACTTGCCATCAGGGAAATACAAATCAAAACCACAATGAGATACCACCTCACACCAGTGAGAATGGGGCAAATTAACAAGGCAGGAAACAACCAATGTTGGAGAGGATGCGGAGAAAAGGGAACCCTCTTACACTGTTGGTGGGAATGTGAACTGGTGCAGCCACTCTGGAAAACTGTGTGGAGGTTCCTCAAACAGTTAAAAATATACCTGCCCTACGACCCAGCAATTGCACTGTTGGGGATTTACCCCAAAGATACAGATGCAATGAAACGCCGGGACACCTGCACCCCGATGTTTATAGCAGCAATGGCCACGATAGCCAAACTGTGGAAGGAGCCTCGGTGTCCAATGAAAGATGAATGGATAAAGAAGATGTGGTTTATGTATACAATGGAATATTACTCAGCTATTAGAAATGACAAATACCCACCATTTGCTTCAACGTGGATGGAACTGGAGGGTATTATGCTGAGTGAAGTAAGTCAGTCGGAGAAGGACAAACATTATATGTTCTCATTCATATGGGGAATATAAATAATAGTGAAAGGGAATATAAGGGAAGGGAGAAGAAATGTGTGGGAAATATCAGAAAGGGAGACAGAACGTAAAGACTGCTAACTCTGGGAAATGAACTAGGGGTGGTAGGAGGGGAGGAGGGCGGGGGGTGGGAGTGAATGGGTGACGGGCACTGGGGGTTATTCTGTATGTTAGTAAATTGAACACCAATAAAAAATAAATTAAAAAAAAATAAAAGTCAGGCTCAAACATCAAAAAAAAAATTTCTACCCCCAAAATAAAAACAAGAAGTTTATAAATCAGAGAAACATGTAGTTAGCTAAAAGGAAGGGAGAGAGAGAGAGAGAGAGAGAGAGAATGAAGAGAATGATCCCCGCCAATGGGGCAAGTGCTGGCTCAGAGCAGAGCTCTGTGAGAGCAGTGCCCCTTCGTGGAGGAGTGCCCTTGCTCTCACCCCACATCACACTCATGACAGGAGTCTGGGTCTTCCGGCAACAAAGAACATGCAACCCCCTAGAAACTGTGTGAACACTCTCCATAATCCACATTCAGAAGAGGAAGTGTGCCTGAGAACAGGGAGAAACATTTCAGAACAGAAATAGGGAGAGGAGAGTCAAAGCCAAGATGAATACTTGGGACTCACCCACTTATTTTGACCAGCACTTTTGGGGGCAGTGGCTATTTTAGACTGTGTCTGAAGGAAGTCTTTCCCATGGGTTGGAAGGGAAGTCTTGGCAGCTATCCCTGGGGTTTCCCGACAATTGTCCCCTCTTTCCTGACATTCTTCTAAGCCCATAGTTCCAACACAGAGACTGCATCTCACCAGGAGACTTAGGCTATGAAAATACTTCCAAGGAGGAAGCTGCATTTCCAGGTATGGAGGAAATGGAAAAGCAAATGTGACCTGGATTGTAACTGGTTCTGCTCCCATGTGAACAGCTGCCAAGACTTGCCACCCAGCTGCAGCCAGTGTCAGTGTTTCTCTTCATCCCTTAAAACTCCAGATTTTCCAGGAAATGTATTCTAAAGTAGTTCCATTTATGATGTTCCCTTAAGATTTAGTAATTTACTTGTTCACTTAGCTATTCTTTCATTCTACAAATATCTATTCCAGAAATATTTATTAAGTGCCTAATATGTGACACTATGCTAGGGTTATGGTAGGAATCTTTGCAGGATTGATTCTAGCACAAATACTACCATTTTAAGGTGAGGATATAAGCCTAGACTTGTGTTATCTGATATGATAGCCACTAGCTACATGTGGCTATTTTAATTTAAATTAATTAAGACAAAAAAGTCAGTTTCTGAGTTGTATGAGTTATATTTCAATTTATCAACAGACTCATGACTATTGACTACCATATTGGACAGTGCAGAAATAGAACATTTTCAAAGATTCTGTTGGACCACCACAGTCAAGAGAGGGTTGGGTCGATTGCCACAGCTCACACAGTCATTCGATAGTTCAAATCAAACTCTGTGAACAGACATAATTTTCCACTTACATTTTTGCCAAAATAAAAACGAGACAGAATTATTCTAGTTCTAAACAACAAAATATTTGGAAGAAAACAGAACAAAAACAGAGATGGCCATATAAACCTATTTTTTAAAGGTATCCAGGTAGTTGACTTCAGTCAGAGTAACATAACCAGCTGTCTGACTAAATGTTTTTATTCAGACATCAAGTCCTTAAAAACATTGAAAGCATGGTTTCAGTGATTACTGGGGCCTACTGAAGGCTTTGCCCCTGTTTTGATTATAGAAGCACTGCTCTGACCAGGATAGAAGCAGACCATGCAGACCCATTCTGGATGGAGCCAGGCAGATCCATAGGCTGCTAGGTCACTGAGGAGAACTTCTGTGGAGGGCAGTGGTTCGGAACAGAGGTTTGAATCTTGCCTCCAGCAGTTGGACAAGTTTCTTAATTTCTCTGAGAATCAGAATTCTTATCTCTGAAATGAGTGTAATACTATTAACCTGGCAAGGCCATTTTGAAGATCGAATGGGATGATTTATGTGAAAGTGCCTCGAACACTTTAAAGCATTAATCAGATATTCTTGTTAAAAGCCATTACTGTCATCTTGGGGTTGGACACACCCGCCTCCCTTCTTCTGCTGCATAATTAAACCCTACCATACCATTTCTCAGACTTTATGGGTGATGTTTCCAGCTGTGTAGAGAGTTTGATGCATGGCCCTGACAACAGAAACAGAAACACCTGATTTTTTATTATTATTGGTGTTGTTATTTTTGAGTATTGAAAGCAATGGTATTGGCAAACAAAATAGCCAGTCAGCTGAAATTACTTCAAAAGGCCAGAAGACTTTAGCTTATCACTGTCTCTGATAAACCATCTGAGCCAGTTGGGGAAAGATTGAATTGTTTTTTTTCTTATATGGCCACTGATTTGTTCCTCTGGTTGGGAGCCAAGTGAGAGGTGGTCATGCTAATTGGCCAGTTTTCCTGAAGGAAGATTCCTTGAGTAGAGATGGGGCCATCCATCAGACATAAACAGAAATATATAAAATAGTAACAAGTGTCCCTAACTCCATGCAATGGATTATTATGGTTGGCATGAAAGGATGTGTCAGAGAACAGAATGGTAGTGTGACCCCCACACTTTTCACGCAGAGGACAGCTTTTGTCATTTGTCCCCTTTGGAGTCTGTGTTGTATCAAGAATATTCACAATAATAACAGTCACCGCTGCTATGTACTGAGCACTTACAATGTGTTCTTCAAGTACATTATCTTATTTAATTTTATAGAATAATCCAAAGAGATAGGAATCATCATCATTCTTATTTTTACTGATTAATAAACTGAATCTTTGAAATCTTTTTCTTCCTTCAAAAGTGCATTGATTAGGCACCTGTACATTTGCTCAGTTAAAAAAGAAGGCAAAACTGAAGATGTGTTACTGTCTAACAAAACTTGTGATCATCTCAAAATATTCAGTGTTGCCAGTCGATACAGTTCTAGTCAGAGCAGAAACATCTGAAGCTGCAGTTAGCTTATATATCTTTATGGTAGGCAAATATACAGTTTCAATCGAGCTTTTTGAAATAATGAAAAGCCCTTGTGATATCATCTAGGGGTCTGTGTTCACTGGACCAGGGACCACTGAGACCCTAAAAGGATGACTGATCGATCAGGATTCAATATCAGAATCCCCTTGTGTCATCATGAAAGGCTACAGAACACTTAAAAATGTAAAAACTGTTAAAACACTTTTTCCAGGTTGGAAGTAAATCTGTTAAACCTTCAGACTGAATTGTATATTAGACAACACTTATTTTTCCCTCTTGAATGTTAGCTAGAGCTTCTTGAAGGCAAGTATTGGCATCAACAAGAACAGGGCTCTGTCTTGGGTTCTGTCCTCTGCTCTGTTTACCCTGAGTAATTCCAGGACATCTCAGGTTTTGAAATCCATCTATTGGCTGATGACTTCCAAATACACCTCACTCTCCAGGCCTGACATTTTCCCCAAGCTCTAGGTGGCTTGGATTCTACCTAGCAGGTATCTCAATGAGTCCAAACAGAGCCCTTGATCTTGCCCTAGCCCCACATCTGCTCCTCTGTCATCTTCCCTACTTCCAGCCAATGACTTCAAAAGATGGTGGCACCCTCGAACAAGAAACTCAGGTCAACCACCTCATCATGCCTGAGTCTACTCTTTCTCTGTCACCTCCAATCCTGTCACCTCTTCTTCCAAAATACTTCCCACAAATCTGTCCCCTCATCCAGCTACCTTCCTCCTGCTCCAAACTGGGCCAGTGTCATCTCCCTGGACTGCCCCAAGAGCTTCCTATTGTCTATACTTTCACTCCAGGGCACTTCAAATCAATGGACAACAGCTACTTGGTCTTTGCCTTCAAATTAAAAATGAGAGGAAGCAAACAGAAATCAGAAGGAAGGGTCTAAAGTAGACTTAAATATAAAAATAATTTCTTGTCAAAATAGTGAATTCTTGTGTGTGTTGGAGGGGTGGTATTGACTGGGAAGAAGCATGAGGGAAACTTCTGGACTGCTAGAAATGTTCTATATCTTGATCTGGATGATGGTTATGTGGGTGCACACATACATACATATGTTATACCTCAGTTTTTAAAAGTTAGAAAAAAAAAAAGAAAGAAAGAAAAAAGAAAGAACTTCTTGCCAAGATTCTAAAGACAGTTTGGCAGCATATAAAGGGATGTTGTGGAATCTACTTTCCTGGCTCTCTTTCAGAATGGGATGGAGTCCTAGCTGCCTGGGGGTGTTCAGTGTCTAGAATTAAAGAGATGTAATCAGAAATCACATTTGTTCTGCTTAATTCTACCCTTGGCCCTGTGCTAGGTGCATCATGATGAATATTTAATGTGTCACTAAGCATTTTGTCACAGAAGAGTATTTAAGGACATGATGAATAATTAACATGCTGAGTGAAGAGTTGAGAATATCGAGCCTGGGCCATCCTCACTGTGGAACCAAGTTACCACGGGGTCAAAAGCCATCTGCTTCTCAGGCCCTTCCTGGGTATGCCCAAACACTACCAATCTCTCAGCCTCAGAAATGAGCCAGCCCAAAGCAAACCAGGCTCTGGTGATAAAAGAATGTCTCAGAAATGTGCATTTATAGAAGAACCTAGAAACATGGTCTGTGCCACCCCCAAAGAAGCCAAATTGACTGATGGTTTTCCCTCTCTGTACCTATTGACCAACAATGGGACAAACTGACCAACCATCTGGCATGCAGCTGAGTAGACGTGATCGTGATTGAGGTATGTTGCCATTCCCAGGCGGGTCCTGTGCTTGCCAGATTGGGTGGGGCAGGTGTGCAGGAGATGGGAGTTCTCATGGCATGCGGCATGAGTATGCTAGTAACAGTGGGGACTCCCCATCTCAAGGCCCTTGCTGAAGCCCCTGGCTTCCCAGGCGTGTGACTTTGGACAAATTTCTGAATATCTCTGTGTCTAAAATACCATAGGCAACAGAATCAATCTCATGGGACTATTCTAATGATTAGGTAGTTAAAACACTCCTGGCACATGACATGATTTTTATAGATATGGAAGCTATGAGACAGGTAAAATTAAATAATCTTCTTATAGGAATGGGTCACAATCGCAAGTCTACCTGACCCCAAACCTGTGTTCTTAACCATTACTCAATGCTCTCTCCATGAAGGCACTGAGTCCGATAGAGGCATGATGGGCAGCAGGAGGCAGGACAGGCTGATGCTTTGTCTGTAGGGAAGGGAGGGAGGCCTCCTGGCACTCATCTCGCACATAATGCGATTAAGGTTTGAGGGCATATGAATGCCATCTGGAGACCTGAATTCTTATCCTGGCCCCGTTACCTCCCAGTGTATAACCTTGAGCAGATCACTCACTTCCTGGCCTCAGACTCCTCACCTGGGCAGTGGAAAGCTGCCCCCACTTGACAATCCCTTGACCTTGACATTCTAGGATCCAGACTCCCTACAACCAGCCCTGCCCATAGCAGGTACGCTGGTCCAGGAGGTGGCTCTGCTGGGGGTGCAAGAGGCTGAGGGCTATTACTGCTGTGTGGGTATGTTTGAAGGCACCTCAAATGACGAATGTGTCTAAGCAAGTTTCTCCTATCCTTGCCAACATTGATTTTTCCAGTGTGGGATCGATGTGTTGCTGAGATGGTGGGGAAGAGTACACAGTGTTCTTCCCTGAGACCGCAGAGGGCAGGCCCTTTCAGAGATGTCTGCTTTAGTATCCTGCCTTTGTGACTCTCCCTGGGGCATCTACAGGCATGGTGCTGATACAGTTATCTAACAGACCGGTGAGGGGATGGGGTGGGGGTGTTGGCAATATGGAGGGAAGAATGAGAAAGCACTGTTTTCTCTGGCTTGAAGTCCACAGATCTTTGCCACCTGACTTCTAGTCACAGCTTCACTACTTCCTGCCTCTGGAACCCTGAGTCAGTCCCTCTCGGGGCCTCGGCTTCCTAATCTATCAAAGAAGACAATGGTATCTGAGGCTAGCTTGGAGTAGTAGAGGGTACCTGGAAGCTCTTTGCACACAGTCAACTTCAGGAGGTGGGTGCGGGCTTCCTTTCTGTGGGAAGGTCTCAGTGCTCAACAGAAACCATTTATAAATACCTCCAGCCTTTGGGATGGAGACCAAAAGCACTGGTTTCTCAGGAATATAGTTCTGCTATGGTGGCAGGAATACCTAAGAGCATAGCCATGACTTCATATTTAACATCCAAAGCAGGGCCTGGGTGAGAAGCATGCAAATCTATATTAAAGACTGAACCCGGCAGGAGAGATGGTATGATGAAGACCAGAGCATGTGCTTGATATTGGCTGGGCAAAAATAAGCTGATGGTTCAGATGGAAGGTTAGAGAAGGTCAGTGTCTGATGGAGGGCATGTAGGTGCTATGGGCGCATGGAACAGGGACATCTGATCCAGGTGAGGGGGTGGTGTGGAGACAGCTGAGGGTTCTTCCTGGAGAAGGTGATGTCAAAGCTGAGACCTGAAGAGTCAGTAGGGATTAGAGGGAAAATAGATGTTTTAAGAAATGGAATTTGAAACAGAGAGCACTGCATATATCTAGGACACAAAAGAATGGCCGCATCAGGGGCACCTGGGTGGCTCAGTTGGTTAAGCACGTGACTCTTGATTTCATCTCAGGTCATGATCACAGGGTTGTAAGACTGAACAATGGGCTAGCCATGGAGCCTGCTTAAGATTCTTTCTCTCTCTTCTTCCCTCTGCGCCTTCCCATCCCCTCTATCTCTCTCTGAAAAAAAAAAGGAAAAAAAAGGCTGCATCAGGGAAGACAAGTAGTTGGGAACAGCTGGAGCATAGAATCATGCAGAGAAGCAAAGGAGCAGAAAAGAACTTTCTTCTGACTTCCAGTATAAAAATACTATAACCACCATGGCAATCAGAGAGGGTAAGTGACTTGCCCAAGATCATATTGGGGGAAAAAATGACCCAGAACCATGTCATGGGTGAAGTGGGCGTGAATATGGCTAAAACACTGCTCTCTGCAGACTATCTGCCAGACGTTCTGCCATGAGACATCGCGAAGGTGATTATCACAAGAGGAGCCCCACAGCAGGTGAATAATATGTTGAACATGAGGTATTCGCATAGCAGCCAACAATATTCCAGATGTGCCACGTTTCCTGTGTCAGAAGAAACTACAGTCCCGAGATGGGAAGTGTGAGGGTGTGTGTGAGTGCGCGCGCGCGCGTGAGTGTGTGCGTCCGTGCGCCTGTGCGGCCAGAGAGCAAAATCAACCTGATATGACAGTTCACCCTCTTGCGTGACCTTGCCAATCGAGATTCTTCATCCTTCACTCACGCGGTCCTTAGGCTTGAGCAGGAATCATTTAGAAGTGGGATAGACCAATGCCAGATTTAAAAAATGAGACAAAATCAAACACTGCCCATCAGTACTGCCCTTCAAGAGGAACTGTCATTTTCAGATGTGTGAAAGGAAAACTTAGTAAAAGGAAGCTAAGTAATTCCCCCCAAGAAAGCAGCGAGGCAAGAGGACGCTGGGGCCCGACCGGCTCCCTGCTCCCTGTGCCTTCCTGCGGGGCCGCGGGGCCAGCGGGGACGGGAAACGGGCGCGGCGCCTGGGGGACCACCCAGGCCTTTAGTCCTAGAGAGAGCTCCAAGACCCTGGGCTACACCACAGGGAAACCGCGGGGGAGAGGGGCGGGGATAGTGGGGGGGGCGGGGATGGAGGGACGGTGGGGGCGGGGAGGGGCAGGGATGGAGGGACGGTGGAGGCGGGGATGGGGCGGGGCATGGGGATGGGGCGGGGATGGGGCGGGGCGCGGGGCGGGGATGGAGGGACGGTGGGGGCGGGGCGCGGGGAGGGGGCGGGGCGCGGGGAGGGGCGGGGCGCGGGGAGGGGCGGGGATGGAGGGACGGTGGGGGCGGGGAGGGGACGGGGTGCGGGGAGGGGGTGGGGATGGAGGGACAGTGGGAGGCGGGGAAGGGCGGGGATGGGGGCGGGGCGCGGGGCGGGGGCGGGGATGGAGGGACGGTGGGAGGCGGGGAGGGGCGGGGATGGGGGCGGGGCGCGGGGCGGGGCGGGGCCGTTGCGGACCGCAGACTTCCTGCGGTGGAGCTCTGCCCTCCAGTGCTAGATCTGTGGAAGGGACCGTGTCTCGGCAGCCTCACTCCCAGAGCGTCTGACTCGAGTCCCAGACCTGAGCTGAGTTCTCTCAGCCTCCAGAACAGGGCCCTCTTCCCACTGGCTTCCTGCAGACAGGCCAAGACAGGAGACGCATGCGGGCGACAGTGGGGAGAGCTGCAGTGGGCGCCTGGTCGTACAGCGCTGATCCTGTAGAAACAGCGGCAGGCTTTCTGTAAAGTAGGCCCCCTAAGTCCTGTGGTGCCACAGAGGCACAGTGAATGTTCCTAGCTCACGGTGTTAATATGGCTTTTTTCTACCTCCCCCTCATCTGCTTGGTCCTCTAGGTTTCTCCTGTCTCTTAGGACCAGGACTTGCCAAGACAGTCAGTGTCAGAGAAAACTATTCGTAGTTTGGAAGGACATGGTCATCAGCCACACTTTGGGGAAGAATGCTCCAGGTTGCTCAGGGAGATTCCATGCTATGTTGACCCTCTTTATAGTGAATACAAACCATAACAGCAAATTCTTCCACAGTGCCTACTTACTCTGTGCCAGGCAGTTTTTTGTTTTTTTTTTTTAAGGCTATTGTCCTATGTTTACACGTTTAGTACTCACAACACCTTATGAAGTAGGTGAGGCTCTACTCCCAAGTTACAGAAGAGGTCATAGTCTCCGGGAAGTTAAATAAATTGTCAGGTTGAAGCAGAAGTTTGATCTGGGGTTCAAACTTAGATCATCTCTTAATTCCCCTGCTATCCTATTTCCATTACTTATCATGACTCAAAGAGGGAGGTCAGCAGAGGCTGAGAGCCTGGATGCACACAAGTAATTAGAGCTAGAGACTAGGAACAGCCTGACCAAACAGGAGGATTCCTGGATCCCACCAAGGGAAAAAGTCAAGGCTGGGTGGTCTCTCTGAAGCAGAAGCTGCAGTGAAGTGTCATCCGAGCTGGACCTCCCTGAGGGCCTGTCTCCAAATGAGACCAGCTTCCACAAGAAGAAGGAAGGGTTGACAAATTTTAACTTAGAAGCTATTAAGTTCCTTGGGGATAGGAATTGTTTTAATAGTGAACAGTGTCTAGCAGTGCTTTGCACTTGGCAGGTGCATCATACATATTCGTGGGACTAACATTTAATAAACACAATAGGAGCACTGGGTGGCTCAGTTGACTGAGAGTCCAACTCTTGAATTTGGCTCAGGTCATGATCTTAGGGTCATGGGATGGGGCCCTGCTCAGCAGGGAGTCTGCTTGAGATTCTCTCCCCCTCCCTCTGCTCCTCCTCCCACACACTCTCTCTAATAAATAAATAAAATCTTAAGAAAAACCCACAATATGCCTAGTAGTCTTCTAGGGGCTTTACACGGATGATCTCATGTAACGTTCACTACATTCTTGTGCAGTACCATCATTATTATTACATTCTCATTTCACAGATAAGGAAACTGAGGCATTGAAGGTTACATAACTTTCTTGTGGTTGGTCACTCAGAGGATGAAGTAAGGCTTTTAACCCAGGCAATAGGTCTCCAGGGTCTAGTCTCCTAACCACCATGCTTGCTGTCCTTCTAGGTCAGAAGGATGAGAAGGATTAAGATAATAGGAATAAAATCCTCAGACTGTTCACTCTGGACGAGTTCTTCCCTAGAGAAATGGTGATGGGACTGAGGGATTCAAGATATATCTTCTGGGGAGAAAGACAACAACAGCAGATAGCCTTTATATGGCCAACTGTTGACCTGAGTGCTTTTAAACCTCAGAGCTCCCTAATGAGGTAAGTACTAGTATCATTGCCATTTTGCAGAGGAAATTGAGGCATAGAGAGGTTAAGTATCTTGCCTAAGGTCACCCAGCCAGTAGGTGGTAGACCTGGAATTTGAATCCAGGTGGTCTGGCTCTCAGCTCTGGACTCCTAACCACTGTGATGTACTCCTTAGAGCCTTGTTAGAGTCAAGGTGGGGGGCAGGGCTGAATATCCTGCAAATGTGTAGACTTGCAAGAGAAATTAAGTCATTTCCACTTTTCTTGCCATATAAAAACTTAGGTTTTGGGACACCTGGGTTCAGTGGTTGAGTGTCTGCCTTTGGCTCAGGTTGTGACCTTGAGTCCTGGAATTGAGTCCTGCATCAGGATCCCTGCAGGGACCCTGCCTCTCCCTCTGTCTATGTCTCTGCCTCTCTCTCTCTCTGTTTCTCATGAATAAATAAATAAAATCTTAAAAAAAAAAACCTTAGGTTTTTCCTAAGTATACATAGAAGATGAGAAGAAGAAAACCCAAGGATACAGATTAAGGAGTTTGATCTAATAGCTAATTATTCCATTCTACAAAAAGTCCACCCGTAGGAGGGAAAGGACAGGTTATTATTGCCTGGGAGGCCTCCTGACCATTCTGTCCCTTTTTGTCTTAACATGACCCATGACTCCTAATACCCAAGGGATCTCACTGTCGATGCACAATGTCTCATAGAATCAGATTCTCAAGAGCAAAACTAAATGTGAAGGTCAACTATTTCTATGTGTTCTTACTCTCCAAATAATTTAGGGTGGCTTAGCTATCATTCTAGATCCATCTGGTAAAGTGTTGCCTGTCTTCTCTTTCTCCAAACTTGTCCCTTCCTCCACCCTCTCCCAGGAGCCTCTTCACTCATTGCTTCCAGACCTGACCCAACTGGTGAAGACAGAATATTATTTGCCACCCCCATCCCATCTCTTAAAAATCTCATTTTCTTCCTTTTATTTATTTTATTTTATTTATTTATTCATGAGAGACACCAAGGAGGGGAGGCAGAGACACAGGCAGAGGGAGAAGCAGGCTCCATGCAGGGAGCCCGCTATGGGACTGGATCCCAGGTCTCCAGGATCACGCTCCCACTGAAGGCAGCGCTAAACCGCTGAGTCACCAGGGCTGCCCTCTTCCATTTATTTGTCAGTTAGTTTTCCTTAAACTTGATCTCTTTCATCCAGGGCTAACAAACTTCATTCCTGGGCATAACTTTGAGAATACAGCCTATCTAATTAGCAGCTCCATGTGAAGGAAATTCTGAAACAACAGGAGGAAGGGAAGAGCTATTGATGCAGATGTAAAATCAAGTGGAATTCCAAACAGTAAAGCCATTTAAGAAAACATTGTTCTCTTTTCTTTCTTTCTTCTTTTTCTTTCTCCTTCCTTCCTTCCTTCCTTCCTTCCTTCCTTCCTTCCTTCCTTCCTTCCTTCCTTCCTTCTTTCCTTCCTCCCTTCCTTTCTATTTTATGGAGAGAGAGAGATCATGACCTGAGCCAAAATCAAGAGTTGGATGCTCAACTAACTGAGCCATCCAGGCACCCTAAGAAAAAAATCTTTAAATAAAAGTTGGGGACCAAAGACCTTAAAATAATATTGAACCCACCATTTTGTCCAATATGGGGACTTGTGTTAACATTTAAATTTGCAATCATTCTGTTACCTTTCCTGTTAGAAAACTAACTAGTGGGACACCTGGGTGGCTCGCGGTTGCGCTCTGCTTTCCGCTCAGGATGTGATCCTGGGATCTGGGATTAAGTTCCACATTGGGCTCCCTGCATGGAGCCCACTTCTCCCTCTGCCTGTGTCTCTGCCCCTTTCTGTGTCTCTCATGAATAAATAAATAAAATCCTAAAAAAAAAAAAAAACTAGTAACTAACTTACAAATGAAAGGTGATCTTCCATTGTTCATAAACTAGAGATATTTTTGTGATAGCCTATTTCAGAAATTAGTGCTATATGTCCTATAAAATATAACCTAAAATCTGCTTTTACATGCTGTTCAATAATCAGTAACCCTTGGATAATATTCAAATGGGTATCTCTGATTTCTGAAAATACAAATTGTTTCCAATATTTTACAAGGAAAATTGTCAAACATACAGAAAAGTTGAAATAACTTTTACAGTGAACATCTGGATATCTACCACCTAGTTTCTATCTATCAATAACAATATTTGTTTTATCTTGTGTCTATTCATCTATTTATTTAGCAACTTTCTTATTCTTTATGCATTTCATGGTAAATTGCAGACAACTATAGATAGATATACAGAGAGAGAGAGAGAGAGATCTGATAGAGATATAATGTATATTACCTTCTTTCAGAAAAGTGTCAAAAATTTCCCTATAACCAAGTGAAGACTCTTGTGGATACATTATCTTATTAATTATGTGTATGGGGATCCCTGGGTGGCGCAGCGGTTTGGCGCCTGCCTTTGGCCCAGGGCGCGGTCCTGGATATCCGGGATCGAATCCCACGTCAGGCTCCCGGTGCATGGAGCCTGCTTCTCCCTCTGCCTGTGTCTCTGCCTCTCTCTCTCTCTCACTGTGTGCCTATCATAAATAAATAAAAGTTAAAAAAATTAAAAAAAATAATTATGTGTATGAATAATTACTGTTATTCAGTACACAAGATGTTCCTACTTTTCCTGTGAAATGGAAGCAAGCCTATCTGCCAAGAGATAGGAAATAGTTCTGATGTTTGGGGGCTAAGGAGAGAAGTAAATATTTTGAATAGCTATTGAAAATAAGAGTAAAAGCTGACTTCTGGTGGTTATGAGAATTGCCAAGCAGTGCAGTGGAGAACTGATACCATATTTTTGAAGTGACACCAATCTGCATGTTTGTGTTATGTTCTCTATGAGTCCAAATGGGAGTGGATGGGCCAGATGGTTAGACTAATCCATGCTGGGCAGATGTCACATAAAGACTATGAGACAAGAGGGTTGAGGATGCTACAGATAGAGGGTTCATTGTCACACAGCAGGTGTCTCAACTGGAGAGGGGCAAAGGTATAAATTGCAGGGCACTGTTAAACCTTGAGGACAAGTGGAAACAAAGGCACAGTGATCGGGATGTCATGATCAGCCCCTAGGTGAGATGGTAGTAAGAGGGAGAGGACTAGGCATTCTTTAGGCTTTCATTATCAACATTCACCATTTTGGAGATGGATCATGATGAAGAGCAATATGTGGTCAGGGATGGAGTGGCCAAAGGAAAATGGAGGTCAAGAAATTAGGATGTTTTGATGTTGAAGTTTTCATAAAATGATAAAAGTTCACTGGGTGTTATACTATATATTGGCAAATCAAATTCCAATTAAAGAATATACAAAAAAATGATAAAATTACGTTGATGAGTCATGTGCCAAAGCTGTGTATGTGGGATATACCTACTTGCAGCTGAGACAGTAGGAGGGGGTCTCCTGGAGGAATTCTAGGAAGATTTTTCTCCCTGATGAGGAATGTGGCTAGACCTTCCATCTCCATTTCTGCTTTTGTGTATATACTTGTTCAAGGGATTTTTTTTTAACGTGTGGAGCTACTACAGCAATCTTACAACCAATAAGAAAGATCCAAAGACTTGCTGAGAAGGCATCTCAGAGCTCTGACACCGCTGAACTGCTGAAGAAATCCCACAACTACTTACCTCTACCCTAAGGGGATAATGTCATAATCATCCAGAACATCCTTACCTCATGCTTATGGAACAGAAAGGGAAGGTTGTACAAACAGTGAAGATTGTCGGAGGGTGGGGATCTTTTCCAAGTATTTCTGCCTCCCAACCTGGAATACCTTGGTCTAAGAAGAGAGCAGGGTGGACAGCTTTTAAGAACTGATTATCTCAAAACACACTGGTAAACTGGAGAGGGTTGGAATTAGATAATTAATTTAATGAGTTCTGTGAGTCATTGTTTAAAAGTTTCATGATTTTCTCTTTGTTTAAATTGACCTGAAAGCCTGAGGGACTTCATTAAAAGTCAAGAGTGTTAAACACCAAGGGAATGTAGATTTGCTTAGACTTCCCTGCTTTTCATGAAAAAATGTGGCCCAATGATTATATATGTAATTAAGGTTTAAGAATCAACTCCTCTCCTACACACTACTGGAGTTATTATTAAGCATAGTTTTTCAAGGGCAGGTTCTTAAAATTACAAAAATATGGGTTCCCAAGGGACTGTGAGTGATAGAGCAGCTCCAGTTAAGGACCTTCCTTCTTTGAGGAGACAGAGTGTAACTCACATTTCATATAGACACCATCAGTAAGTACAAAACATAGACACGTGGCAGAAAGCTTGGTGATTGATCCCTCTAATACTGATGCCACAGCACTGAGGACATGACATCATGAGTCTCAGGCCTGGTCTCCAGCTCCCTGGGATGTGCATCACTCACTACAGCCAATAGCTTAGTTGATGGCTAGCATGGAATGGGGATAAACAGATTTTTATTTAGATCCCTGATGCTGATAGTCAAATTGGCCCAATATCAGATTGGTGCTGCTAAGTATAGCTGTTCCATGAAGTTTTCCCTGATGCACTCTATCTCCATTTTCTAGAATGATCCATGATCCATCTCTTCTCTCATGCATGTAGACAATTATGTGTCTATGTTTCTAAATAACAGTAATAATAATGTCTCATATTTTGAGCACTTAACTCAAAGGGACATTGTTGAGTGTTTTGTATACATTACATCATTTAATCCACACAAGAGCTCCATGAGGTAGGTACTATTGTTATTCCCATTTTATAGATGAAGAAACTGAGGTTTAGCAGGTTAACTTACTAATAAGATCTTTCAGTCGTATATGGTAGAGCCAGAATTTGAACCTCTATGACTCCAGAGTCCATACTCCTTACCACTATGGTATGTCAATTCCTTGTTACTACACAAAAGAATGCTTGTGACAAGAATAAGTAACCTCTCTTTAAAATTCCCAAACTCACAGAACTCTGTTTTTCTCTGCAACCACAAAAGGACTGATATGACAAAGGAATATCTCTTCCATCACAGCCTTCCAAAAGTTAAAGAGACAAGGCAGGTGCACTTCAGAAACTCAGAACAACCTTCTTTGTATCTTTAGGTGTTACACAATGCCCAGCATATAGAAAGTAAATAATAAATAAATGCTCAATGAACACAGTTATACAATACTGACTATAATCCTTCTTAAAAACTTTTTATTTAAATTCCACTTAGTCAACATACGGTGTAATCTTAGTTTCAGATGTACAATATAATGATTGAACACTTCCATACAGCACCTGGTGCTCATCACAAGTGCCCTTCTTTAATTCCCATCGCCTATTTAATCCATCCCCCCCCCCCCACATCTCCCCTCTAGTAACCATGAGTTTATTCTCTATAGTTAAGAGTCTGTTTCTTGGTTTGCCTCTCTTCTCTCTCTCTCTCTCTCTCTCTCCCTCCCTTTTCCCTTTTGTTTTGTCTCTTAAATTCCACATATGAGTGAAGTCATATGATGTTTGTCTTTCTCTGACTTATTCTGGTTAGGATCGTACTCTCTCTAGCTCCCTCCATGTCATTGCAAATGGCAAGATTTCATTATTTTTGATGGCTATATAATATTCCATTGTGTACATATATCTATATGTATCTATCTATCTATCTATCTATCTATCTATCTATCCCACACCTTCCTTACTCATTCATCAGACAATGGATATTTGGGCTGTTTCCATAATTTGACTATTGTAGATAATGCTGCTATAAACATCAGGGAGCATGTATCCTTTTTGATTTAGTGTTTTTTATGCTTTATGTAAATACCTCACAGTACAATTGCTGGATCCTAGGGCAGCTCTATTTTTAACTTTTTGAGGAAACTCCAACTTGTTTTCCACAGTGGCTGCACCAGTTTGCATTCCCACCAACAGTGCAAGAGGGTTCCCCTTTCTCCACATCCTCACCAACTCTTATTGTTTCTTGTGTTGTTGATTTTAGACATTCTGACAGGTGTGAGGTGATATTTCATTGTAGTTTTTATTTGTATTTCCCTCATGATAAGTGATGTTGAGCATCTTTTCATGTGTCTGTTGGCCATCTGGATGTCTTCTTTGGGAAAATGTCAATTGATGTCTACTGCCCATTTTTTAACTGGATTATCTGTTTTTTGGGTATTGAGTTGTAGAAGTTCCTTATAGATTTTGGATACTAACTCTTTACCCGATATATCATTTGCAAATATTTTCTCCCATTCCATAGGTTGCCTTTTAGTTTTGTTGTTTCCTTTGCTATACAGAGCTTTTTTATTTTGATGATGTCCTAGTAGTTTTTTTTTTTTTTTGCTTTTGTTTCCCTTGTTTCAGGAGACATACCTAGAAAGAAGTTGCTATAGCTCATATCAAAGAAGTTACTGCCTGTCTCCTCCTTTAGGATTTTGATGGTTTCCTGTCTCACACTGAGGTCTTTAATCCATTTTGAATTTATTCTTGTGTATGGTATAAGAGAGCAGTCCAATTTCATTCTTTTGCATTCAACACCATTTGTTGAAGAGACTGTCATTTTCCCATTGGATGTTCTTTCCTGCTTTGTCAAAAATCAATTGACTATAAATGCAGGTCTTTTGACATTGATTATGTATGCCAAAAACTCCTTTGAGTACAAAAATCTCATTTTCCTAAATTAATTTTTTTTCGATTTAAATAATCATGAATGGAAAGGGGGCATCTGCATGGCTCAGTAGTTGAGCATGTGCCTTCGGCTCACGGCATGATCCTGGGGTCCTGGGATCAAATCCCACATCAGGCTCCTTTCAGGGAGTCTGCTTCTCCCTCTGCCTATGTCTCTGCCTCTCTCTCTTTATCTCTCATGAATAAATAAATAAAATCTTTTTAAAAATCAATTGATCATATAATAGTGGGTTCATTTCTGAGTTTTCTATTCTGTTTTACTGATCTGTGTCTGTTTTTTGTGCCAGTACCATACTGTCTTGTTCACTACAGCTTTGTAATGTAACTTGAAGTCAGAATTGTGATGCCTCCAGCTTGGCTTTTCCTTCTCAAGGTTGCTTTGGCTATTTGGGGCCTTTTGTGGTTCCATACAAATTTTAGGACTGTTTGTTCTAGCTCTGTGAAAAATGCTGTTGGTAGATTGATAGGGATTGCATTACATGTATGGATTACTTTGGGTAGTATAGACATTTTAACAATATTTCTTCTTCCAATCCATGAGCATGGCATGTCTTTCCATTTCTTTGTGTCATCTTCAATTCCTTTCATCAGTGTTATTTTACAGTTCTCAGAGTACAGGTCTTTCACCTCTTTGTTTAGGTTTATTCCCAAGTATCTTACTGTTTTTGCTGCAATTGTAAATGGGATGGGTTCCTTCATTTTTCTTTCTGCTGCTTCATTATTGATATACTGAAATGTAACAGGTCTCTGTACACTGATTTTGATTCCTGCAACCTTACTGAATTGCTGAGTTCCAGCAATTTTTAGTGGAGTCTTTTGGGTTTTCTACCTAGAGTATCATGTCATCTGCAAATGGTGAAAATTTGACTTCTTCCTTGCTGCTTTGAATGCTTTTTCTTTTTCTTGTCTGATTGCTGTGGCTAGGACTTCTAGTACTATGTTAGAAGAGAGTAGACATCCCTGTCTTGTTTCTGACCAGAGAAAAAGCTCTCAGTTTTCCCCATTGAGGATTACATTAGCTATGGGTTTTTCAGATATGGCATTTATTATGTTGAGGTATATTCTCTCTAACCCTACTTTGTTGAGAGTTTTTTAAATCACGAATGGATGCTGTACTTTGTCAAATGCTTTTACTGCATCTATTGAAAGGATCATATGAGAGGATGATATGAAAGGATCTTATCCTTTCTTTTATTAATGTGGTATCTAATGTTGATTGATTTGCAAATATTGAACATCCATTGCTTTACAGGAATAAATCCCACTTGATTGTGGTGAATGATTCTTTTAATGTGCTGTTGGTTTCAGTTTGCTAGTATTTTACGGAGAATTTTTGCATCTATGTTCATTTGGGATATTGGCTTGTAGTTCCTTTCTTTTTTAAATAAAGTCTTTATCTGGTTGTAGTATCAGGGTAATCCTGGCCTCAGAATGAATTCAGAAGTTTTCTTTCTATTTTTTACAATAGTTTGGGAAGAATAAGTATTAACTCTCCCTTAAATGTCTGGTAGAATTCACCTGTGAAGTCCTCGACTTTTGTTTGTTGGGAGTTTTTTGATTACTGATTCAATTTCTTTGCTGGTTATCAGTCTATTCAAGTTTTATATATTTTCCTGTCTCAGTTTCGGTAGTTCATGTGTTTCTAGGAATTGATTCATTTTTTCCAGGTTGTCCAATTTGTTGGCATATAGTTTTTCATAGTATTCTCTTATAATTGTTTGTATTTCTGTGGTGTTGTTGTTATTTCTTCTTTCTCACTTGTGATTTTATTTGGATCCTTTCTCTTTCCTTTTTGTTAAGTCTGGCTAGATGATTATCACTTTTATTAGTTTTTTCAAATAACCAGCTCCTGGTTTCACTGATTTGTTCTATTGCTTTTTAAGTTTCTATATCATTTCTTTCTGCTCTAATCTTTATTATGTCTCTTTTTCCACTGGCTTTAGGTTTCATTTGTTATTTTTATAGCTTTTTAGGGCTAGGTTGTGTATTTGATATTTTTCTTGCCTCTTGAGGTAGGCCTATACTGCTTTATATTTCCCTTTTAGGACTGCATTTACTGCATCCCAAAAGTTTTGGATTGTCGAGTTCTCATTTTTATTTGTTTTCATGCAGGTTTTAATTTCCTGGTTGACCCAATCATTGTTTCGTAGCATGTTGTGTAACATTTGTGGCCTTTTCAAATATTTTCTTATGATTTATTTCTGGTTTCACAGTGCTATAGTCAGAAAATATGCATGGTATGATCTCAGTCTTTTTTTTATTAGTTGAGCCCTGATCTAGTGATCTATTCTGAAGAATGTCTCATGTACACTTAAAAAGAGTGTGTATTCTTCTGCTATAGGATGGGATGTTCTGAATATATTTATTAGTCCATCTGGTCCAGTGTGTCATTCAAAGCCACTGTTTCCTTGTTGATTTTCTATTTAGATGATCTATCCATCCATGTGAGTGAAGTGTTAAAGTCCTCTATTAGGGGCAACTGGGTGGCTCAGTGGTTGAGTATCTGCCTTAGGCTCAGGTCATGATCCCAGGGTCCTGGGCTCAAGTCCCATATCAGGCTCCCCACAGGGAGCTTATGTTTTTTGGTTGCAGGATTTATTTCATTTACATTCAAAGTAATAATTGATACATATTTATTGTCACTTTATTACTTGTTTTCTTATTGTTCATGGAGATTTTCTCTGATCCTTTTTTGTCCTTGTCACTTTTGGTCTTTCCTAACTCACAGAGTCCCCTTTAATATTCCTTGCAGGGCTGGCAATATCGTTTGTTAGGAAACTATTTCTCGCCTTCTGTTCTGAATGATAGCCTTGCTGGATAGAGTATTCTTGGCTGCAGATTTTTCCCATTCAGCACATTGAATATATCATGCTATTCCCTTCTGAATTGCCAAGTTTCTGTTGAGAGATCTGCAGCTGGCCTTATAGGTCTTCCCTTGTAAACCCGGGGCTTCTTCTGTTTTGCTGCTTTTAAGATTCTTTTTCTATGACTGTATTTTGCAAATTTTACAATGATATGAATTGGTGTTGGCCTGCTTTTGTTGATTTTGGTGGGAGTTCTCTGTGCCTCCTCATCTGGATGTCTGTGTCCTCCCCAGTTTAGGGAAGTTTTCAGCTATTATTTCTTCACGTAAATTTTCCACCCCCTTTCTCTCTCTTATTTTTCTAGGACTCCTATTAATATGACTCACATTTGAATGAGTCACTGAGTTCCCTAAATCTATGTGCAGGCTGCATAATCTGCTTTCTATATTTCGTTCAGATTCATTATTTTCCATTGTTTTGTCTTCTATGTTACTAATTCATTCCTTTGCTTCTTCCAGCCTGTTTTTTCATTGCATAAAATATGTTTCCAATCTTGTCTGTTGCATTCTTCATCCCTGATTGGTTGTTTTTCAACTCTTTTATCTCTGTGGTAAGGGTGTCACTGATGCCTTCCATTCTTTTCTCAAGACCAGTGAGTATTCTTATGATTGTTGTTTTAAATTCTCCATCAGGCACGTTACTTTTATCTGTTTCACTTAGATCTCTGTCCATAGCCTTATCTTATTTTTCCATTTGGGAAAAATTCCTCCATCTTTGCATTTTGCCTAAGTCTCTGTTTTCTCTGTGTTAGAAAAGCTTATTATGTTTCTTGCTCCTGAGAGTAATTGCTTTGGGACAAAGAAGTCATGTAGTGTCTAGGGCCTGGTGCTTCAGGGAATGTCTCATGTATGCTGCATGCACTCTGCTGCTGTATTTTGTCTGCTTTGTCCTTTTGTCATCTGCAGAGGCTCTCTTTGCCTGCTGTGGCAGTGTTTGGTTCCTGGCATGTTTGTGGCCAGTTTTAATTAGGTGTGCTCTGGTCTGCTTATGAAATGAGAGCTGACACCCTTTCCACCAGAACTGAGGCCGTGCATAACTCTCTGGTTGGGAGATGTGGCATGGGCAAGGGTTTGTGCTGTCTTCTTGGTGAGAAGCCTACCACTCCAGGACTGAGGCAAGCCTGACAGAGAAGGGCAGTCCCACCAGAGTGCACAGGGGTAGAGCTTAGTGTAAGAGAACTAGGCAGCCAGTGTTAGCACTGTGCTGCTTCTCTCTAGTGGCTCTGCTTATGCTGAGAGTTAGGGAAGGGAAATGGTGCCCACCAGCTCCTTTGTTCCCAGGGAGGCTCTCTGTGAATGCTGTCTCCCAAAGACTAGCTTCAAGAAGAGCAAATAATCTCCTCTTGTGTGCCCCAGGTGTTCTTCAGATCACTGTTTTCATGCTATCTATTCCTGGGTTGTTTGTCTGCTTTCTCCTTAGGAGAAGTGCAGTGCCCTCCAGGTTCTATCCCAGCCAAGCCTATTGACCTTTTTTTTAAATTTATTTATTTATTTATTTATTTATTTATTTATTTATTTATTTATTTTTGCCTATTGACCTTTAAAAGTCTAGGCTTTAAGCCCAGTTGGTTGCAAGATTCATAAAATCAAGCCCCTCTCATATCCAAGACAATGGCTTTGAGGAAATGTTCTCCTATGCATTCCTCTGTGATCCTCTTTCTCTTTCCCTTCTTGGTGACCATGGCTCCCTCCCCTCCACAGCACTCACAATCTGTTTCTCTCCTAAAACACATC
Source organism: Canis aureus (assembly GCF_053574225.1). Taxonomy (NCBI): domain Eukaryota; kingdom Metazoa; phylum Chordata; class Mammalia; order Carnivora; family Canidae; genus Canis; species Canis aureus. The sequence continues at coordinate 36,419,860 of NC_135618.1, forward strand.
TCCACACTTCCTACTTTCTTTGATATGGTCTCTTCTCTCCCTTTAGTTATAGAGTTTGTTCTGTCAGTCTTCAGATCAATTTCTGGGGTATTTAGAATGTTTTGATAGTTACCTAGTTGTGTTCATGGGAGGAGATGAGCCTAGGGTGAACACTTGAACTCTTCTCTATGTTCCTTTTCTTTATTTTTTTTTTAATAATTTTATCCATCCACTTGACGGAGAGAGAGAGAGAGAGAGAGAGAGTTCATGAGCAAGGGGAGTGGCAGGCAGAGGGAGAAGGAGAAACAGGCTCCTCCAGACCAGGGAGCTCAATGCTGGTTTGCAAATTCCAGCACCCTGGGATCATGACCAGCCAAAAGCAGACGCTTAACCGACTGAGCCACCCAGGTGTCCCTTGCATGCTATCGTATGCTCTTAAGAGGAAAGTATTTAGCTATGAGTTTGAGAAACCTTTTTAAATGCTTAAAAAGTTCTAGGTTTACTTCTTCTAATACTGAAATCTTCAGGGGATCCCTGGGTGGCGCAGCGGTTTAGCGCCTGCTTTTGGCCTAGGGCGCGATCCTGGAGACCCGGAATCGAATCCCACATCGGGCTCCCGGTGCATGGAGCCTGCTTCTCCCTCTGCCTGTGTTTCTGCCTCTCTCTCTCTCTCTCTCTGACTATCATAAATTAATTAATTAATTAATTTAAAAAATTTTTTAAAAAATAGTGAAATCTTCAGAAGTAAGCAATCCAGAGATAATATCATGTATCATAGACAGCACAAGGACCCAGGTTTGTTTGTATCTCTTCAATCCACTGAACTTATCATAAGGTTGTTCTCATTGCAACATGACTTGGAAGGATGTGTAGACCTTTGTAGTTTTTTTTTTTTAATTTCCTGGGAGAATTTAGATTTTTCTCTTGTTAATTATGATTAGCCAACTTACTTTACAAAAAGAAACTATTTAAATATCCCTCTGGTTCCCAAAAGACTCTTAATCTTTTAAAACACTAGTTAATGTAAAACTCTATTCTTGTTTACCTTGGCCCCATTTAGTGTGATTGAAACAAAACATCATTAGGGCAGTTCTTGTCCAAGACCATTAAAAGTTCGGCCTCCTCTGCTTTATCAGTATTTTTCTGATAGTGCCCTCAGAGAATGGAAAATAACTATAAAAGAAAAAAGAAAGGAATGAAATGAAGGGAGGAAGAAAGAAAACAGGTTTTTATCAAGGTTGCTATTGAAGTCTGAATAACATCCTAAGATCACATATAACTAGCTAATGACATCTAGAATAGTCTCTAACTAAAAATGTCAATCTGAATGCTGCTATTGGGCAAAGGCAAGTAGATAAAATCCTGCAAAAATGTCCCTACTCTCCAAGATGCTGGTTGATATTTACTGACATCTTCCTTTTGTTTAACACCTTGCCTCTGACCTCTAGTCTACAAAATTGACCCCTGTTTCAAAGAAAGCCTGAAATTATAAAGTTGATTCCATAGCTCCAAGGGAAGAATATAGCAAGAAAAAAAATGCCACATCTCCCAAAAATGGCAAGAATTCTCCTATAATGTTATAATTAGATATATCCAACTACACAAATCTCACATTTTTAGGATAAAACTGTTTCCACACTGCCAAAACAAGCTGCAACTCCAGTAAGGTGTCCCAGGTACTGAACTTTCTCTACCTTTAATTCTCTTTGATTCAGTAAAGCAGAATCTTCTGTCATTGTGCCTGTCCTAGTTATGAATACAGTATTGAGTTCTATTAAAAAAATAAAACTCTTAAAACTCTTAAAATAAAATTCTAGCCCTTACAGAAAGTTTTTTAAAAGAGATTAAATTTGTTTTAGAGTGTATATTTAGAAACAAAAACAAGTCTATCATTATTCATAGATGATATCATTTTCTATGTAGAAATTTCAAAAGATCTATAGTTAAATTATGAGAACTAAAATATGAGCTCAGCCAAATTTCTGGTATAGTAAATACATAAAATCAACTTTGTATCTGTATATCAGGGCAAAGAAAATAATAATATATTATACTTAAAATAGCTTAAACATATAGCACCTAGGGACAAATCTCCAAAAATGCACAAGACCTCTATGAAGACAACTATAAAACACTAGTGAGGTAAATTAATAAAAAAATCTGAATAAGTGGAAAGAAATAATACTCATTATTCATAAAACTCAATTAAAAATCCCACTCTTTGTGATGTGTATGTGCACACACGTCTGTGGACCATAACAATTTGATTATAGAATTTCTACAAAAATGAAATGATAAAGAATAGCACTTCTCAGCTAGAAAGAGTTCTTCTCACCAGGAAAGCAATAATGAATGGGGCGACTGGGTGACGAGCACTGAGGGGAGCACTTGATGAGCCCTGGGTGTTATACTATATGTTGGCAAATCGAACTCCAATAAAAAATATACAAAAACCCCAATTAATATCTCTGGGAGACCTCCAAAGTCCACTTAAGAAGTTTAAGCAACAGGGGATCCCTGGGTGGTGCAGCGGCTTAGCGCCTGCCTTTGGCCCAGGGCGCAATCCTGGAGACCCGGGATCGAATCCCACGTTCGGGCTCCCGGTGCGTGGAGTCTGCCTCTCTCTGTGACTATCTTGAATAAATAAAAACAGAAAGGATTTATTTCAAAATATTAAAAAAAAAAGTTTAAGCAACACAATGGAACAAAAAATCTTGAAAAGAGAAAGAAGGCAGCTTCATTCTGTCTTCATGATCCTATTGCACAAGCCACCATTATTCAGCACCAAGAACTAACCTCAGCTAGAAAAAATTCTTCTTACCAGGAAAGCAATACTGAAGTGAGGGACCAGCTTCTCTTCTCTCACGGCACTGTGCAAAGGTTTCCCTTTGTTTTCACCCCACCCAGACTGGCAAAGCTGAGATACAGACAGCTGGTTAGGAAGAAGGAAGACAAGCAGAGGCTATTACTAACAAGTCACAGTGAGAATAATTGCAGTTCTGACAGAACTACTTTGCAGACAAACTCAGTACATTTTGCTACCAAGAAAGCCAATAGCCAGTGCAACCACTACAGACCCCCTGCAGATTTTGCCAGCTTTCTGTCCCACAGGTATCCATGTTCACTAAAACCAGCCACCTGAGTCCCTTCTTGCTTCCTCCCCACTTTTTCACTCTACCTCAGGAACCACGTCAGAAATCATCCAAGCCCTCTATGGCTACATGAGTAGAAGATGCCACGTGAGATTCCCCCCATAAATCCTCACTGCCAAGCTCATGCTTACAGCCCCTCTGGCTGTGCATGTCCACCCACTGGTGTAACCCACCTCTACAACAGCACATATGCCCCAGGGAGAAGTGCACATACAGCCATGGGTGAGTATACCAACACAGGCCCTCACAGTTGCTTGTGGGCCCAAATTAGTTCTGCCTTCTGTCACTGGCCAGCCTCACTGTGCCCACCTGTCACTAGTCCCTCCAGTTGTGCATCTGCATGACCCCAGACCAGCCCCTCATCATCAACATCTGCTACAGTATGCACACCCAGGGGAGCTACAAGAGGGCATGTGAGCATCCAGGGCCTCTGCAGCTACCAATAAGTCCATAGTTGACCTTGGCCTTTGCCACCTGCTTTGGCCTCCATCACTATGTGTGTGCAGCCTTTCCAGACTGCGTTCTGCTCTCAGTCCCCCTCTGCAGCTGTATCATGAAGAGAGTGATGCAGGACCTGCTCTTCACACTTGCAGGCCTGCCTTGGAAGCCAGTGACCTGGTTGATAAAGACAGTCCCTTATACTATGACTGGGAAAGCCTGCAGCTGGGTGGGATGATTTTTGGAGGACTCCTGTGCATCGCTGGAATCTTGATAGCCCTGAGTGGAAAATGCAAATGCAAATACCCTTACCGGAGAAAGCCACTCCACTCATCACTCCAGGCTCTGTCAGTACCTGCTGAGCACAGGCACTCCTGGTACCATCTCCCATGCTGTTCCCTCCCCACTTGGTGGCCTTAGCTTCCATAATGGCCTTTTACCCCAAGAAAGGCTCTCTTCTGATCAGGAGGCTGTCCAAAGCTTATTTCTCAATTAAACTGTCTCATCCCTCCCTCCCCCCAAAAGAAAACTATCCCCTGCCACTACATGGATACCTGAAGCTGGCCCCTCCAGCCAAGTGTGTGCACACCACTGGCCCTGGCCACCACTGCTGCTTACTCTGGTCCCTAGCTACTGGACTGGAGGTGCTTCTGAGGACCCCAAGCAAACCTCCTGCAAACCTCCTCCAGTGCTAACCAAGGACCACACAGTTGTCAATGCTGTGAAGGCCATTGGCCTGAGCCAAAGAGATCATATCCCCCAGAACCCAGTGCCACCATATGACCACACACTTGGCACCCTGTACCACCAGATTCATGATCCAGCATGCTCCCACACATGGGTGAAAAGTTTCCTTTAAAGTCTGAAAGAGATGACTGCTTTTGCAAATGTGCAAACACATGCAAGATTATAGGGATCATGAAGAATCTGGGAAACATGACTCCATCAAAGGAATTACAGTAAATCTCCAGTACTGGGGCGCAAAGAAATGGAGATCCAGAAATTACCCTACAAAAATTCAAGATAATTGTTCTAAATATGGGCAGAGAGCTACAAAAGAGCACAGATAAATAATTTAATAATACCAGGAAAACAATATAAGAACAAAATTAGAAGTTCAACAGAGATAGAAAACATAAAAAAGAACCAAACAGAAATTTTGGAACTGAAGAATATAATGACCTAACTGGAGAATTTAATAGAGTTTCAATGGCTGACTGCATGAAACAGAAAAAAGTATACATAAACTAGAAGACAGATCAACTGAGAATAATGAAAAAGAATGAATAGAGCCTACGGAACACCATCAAAATAAATAATATATTCATTACTGGAATCCCAGAAAGAGAGAGAGAGAGAAGGGTAGAAAGCTTATACAAAGAAATAATGGCTGGCAACTTTCTAAACCTGGGAGAGATTTGGACATCCAAAATCATGAAGCTAATAGGTAACATCACACTTTCAACCCAAAATGATATTCAAGGTGATTTCTCCATGAATCTCTTCTGAGAAAGAAATCTAGAGGACAAAGTGAAAGAAGAAGAAATGGCCAGTTCTCAGGGACTGCTGACATTCAGGGATGTGGCCATAGAATTCTCTCAGGAGGAGTGGGGATGCCGGAACCACACTCAGCGGGAACTGTACAGGGATGTGATGTTAGAGAACTACGGACACCTCCTCTTCTTGGGTCTTCTTGTATGAAAGCCAGATCTGGTCATCTTTTTGGAACAAGAGAAGGAGCTCTGGGATGTGAAGAGAAAGGAGACCGTAGACTTCCACCCAGGGAACAAACATGGAATAGTGCTGAGTAGATGTTCCAGTTTAGGAAGAAAACAACATTCTTTTGGGAGACATGATGCAGTCCAAGGAATGTGAACAGAAAGTGTACTTGGGGTGATCCCAGGAAGCTCAAGGAAGGTATTAAGAGAAGGGAGACGGAAGAGAAGGAAGCCAAGATAGACTCTGTTAGAGTCCGATTCATTTATGAATAAAGAAAATGTGTATTGTAAAAAAAATGATATTCAAGACAAATAATAAAACTGTCTAAAATCAAAGACAAAGAGGAGACAAAGGACATTCTAAAAGCAGCAAAAGAAAAATATTCTGTCATACAGAGGAACCCTCATAAAGCTACTAGTGGATTCTCAACAGAAACCTTGTGAAGAGAAAACCAAATATGTATTCGAAGTGCTGAAAGAAACTGCCAACCAAGATTGCTTACCCAAAAAGCCATCCTTCAGAAATGAAGTGTAAAAAAGACTCCTTAACAGGGGTTCCTGGCTGACTTAGTTGGTAGAGCATGTAACTCTTGATCACAGGATCATGAGTGAAGTTCCATACAGAGTATGGAGTTTACTTAAAAAGTAAAAAAATTAAGTAAATAAAACTGCATAGAAAGACTCCTTAATAAACAAAAGCTGAGGGAATTCAATACCAATAAACCTGCCTTATAAGAAATGCTGAGTGGAAGTCTTCTTCAAACTAAAACAGAAAGACGCTACTTAGTAACTTGAAAAAATATGGAAAGTTACAACACACTGGTAAAGGTAAGTATATAGTCAGGTTCAGAGTACCCTAATACAGTATTGTTATGATGTTAGGTATTAACTACATAATCCTAATATCAAGGTTAAAGGACAAAATTATTAAAAATAGCTATAGCTTCAACAATTTAATGGATACACAACATGAGATGTAAATGGTGACATCAAAAACATAAAAGGTATATCCTTAAGATGGTTGTGGAGAAGAAAGACTAGGTTTGTCTTATCCCTTGTGTATTTAGTTAACAAATCATTCTAAATACACCAGAAATCAACCTGAAGACTGACAGAAAAACTCCACAACTAAAGAGAGAGAAAAAGGCACATTGAGGAAGGTAGGAAGTGCAGATGGTTTGGAAGAGAAATGGATCATGGGAGCTGTGGAGAGGAGGAAGCAGTGGTCATGGAGAAGGGTGAAAGAGAGAGGAGCACACTAGGAGAACATTTTCCCAAAGCTATTGGCTGATTATCATGAGTTCTTGCAACTACTGGAGATTAAAGACTGAAATTTTAAAGGTTGGTGGGCTTGGCTAGGATAGAGCCCTGAGGGTGCTGCCCTATTCCTGTAAAGAAGGCATGCAAACAACCCAAGGCATGGAAAAAGTGATCTGACAAATGCTTAGGATACATTATTCACTCTTCTTGGCAAGCATCCCTGAGAGACAGAATTCAGGAAGATGCCTTTCTGGGACAGAGAAGCCAGCCAGTGCCATTTCCCTGCCCCATAACATAAACACAGAACCACCTGTGGAAAATCGGCTAGGCTCTGACAATGGCTACCTAACTTGTTTAAACCAAGTCACATGCCCCTGTGCTCTCATGCAACTGCCTTTTGTGTTCAAGCTTGCTTCAATTTGGCACGGTGGAGCCTTCCCCCAGAAGACTGGCACAGGCCCCTGCCCACACAATAATCTCAGAGCTTGGAGTTTCAAAAGTCAGCAGGATTGGCTGGGATGCAGCCCCAAGTGTGCTGCACTGCTCCTGGAGAGAAGGCAGGCAAACAACTGGGAGACAGATAATGTGGAAATAGCAATCTGAAAAACACCTGGGACACACACTGGGGAAATTATTTACTCTTCTCAGAGTGCTTCCCTAAGCAGCATCATGCATGAAAGTGCCTCTCCAGTGACAAGGCTGCTGGCTGGCTCCCTTGCCCCTCAGCTCAGCATAAACAGAACCACCTGTGCTAAGCAGCACAGTGCCAACACTAGCTGCCTAGCCTGCTTACATCAAGTCTCACAACCTTGACTCAGGTGGTCCCATCCTTTTTGCTCCAGTTGGCCTCAGTCCCAGCATGCAGAGCCCCTTCCACAGATGACCAACAAAAAACACTGCCTACACCACATCTCCTGAACGGAGAGTTCTGCAGAGCTTCAGTTCTAGTGGTAGTATCAGGTCTCATTTCACAAGTAAACCAGAGCACACCCCTAGATAAAACTCACCACATTCTGGCCAGGGACCAAACACTGCCCGTTGCAGGCAAGGAGAGCCTCTGCAGACAACTATCTGAAGGATAGTGCAGCCAAAACACAACAGCAGAGCACCTGAAGCACATACCATAGATACTCCCTGAAGCACCAGGCCCAGGACACAATATGACCTCTTTTCCATAAAGTCATTATTCTCAGGAACAGGAAGCATAATGGGCTTTCCTAACACACTGAAGAAGGCAGATACAGACAAAATTCCAAGAAGAATTTATTTCAAATGAAAGAACAAGATAAGGCCACGGATAGATATCTAAGAGAAGGAGAGATACAAATAACATGGCTGATGGAGAATTTAAAGCAAAAACCATGAGAATACTCACTGGGCTTGAGAAAAGAAAGGAAGGCCCTTACTGCAGAGATAGAAGTGTTAAAAAAAGAATCACTCAAATGAAAAAATGAAATAACTGAAATTGGACACAGACGTGATGCAATGAACACAAGGCTGGAAGAAGCGGAGGAATGAATAAGTCATATAAAGGAAAAATTAATGGAAAATAATGAAGCTGAGTAAAAGAAAGAATTATGGAACATGAGAATAGATTTAGGGAAGTCAAACACTATCAAACATAATAACATTGTATTATATGAGTCCCAGAAGAAGAAGAGAGACAAAGGGGCAGAAAATTTATTTGAGGAAATAACAGCTGAAAACTTCCCTAAACTGGAGAAGGAAATAGACATCCAGATCCAGGAATATAAGAACTCTCATCAAAGTCAACAAAGGCCAAGGCACACCAAGACATATTGTAATTAAATTTGCCAAATATATTCATAAAGAAAAAAATCCTAAAAGCAGCAAGACAAAAGGAGTCCTTAACTTACAAGGGAAGACCTATAAGGCCAGCTGCAGATCTTTCAACAGAAACTTGGCAGCCAAAGGAGAGTGGCAAGATGTATTCAATGTGCTGAATGGGAAAAATCTGTAGCCAAGAATACTCTATCCAATAAGGCTGTCATTCACATTAGAAGAGGAAATAATTTCCCAACAAACAAAACCTAAAGGAGTTCATGACCACGAAGCCAGCTCTGCAAGAAATACTAAAGGGGGGAGGAGGAGCAAGATGGCAGAAGAGTAGGGTCTCCAATCACCTGTCTCCACCAAATTACCTAGAAAACCTTCCAATCATCCTGAAAATCTATGAATTCGGCCTGAGAATTAAAGACAGAACACCTGGAATGCAACAGTGAGAAGAGTTCGCGCTTCTATCAAGGTAGGAAGAAGGGGAAAAAGAAGTAAAGAAACAAAGGCCTCCAAGGGGGAGGGGCCCCGCGAGGAGCCGGGCTGAGGCCGGGGCGAGTGTCCCCAGGACAGGAGAGCCCCGTCCCGGAGAAGCAGGAGCTGCACCGACCTTCCCGGGCGGAAAGGGGCTCGCGGGGAGTTGGAGCAGGACCCAGGAGGGCGAGGATGCCTTCGGGCTCCCCGGGACAGTAACAGCAACTGCGCGCCCAGGAGAGTGCGCCGAGCTCCCTAAGGGCTGCAGCGCGCACGGCGGGACCCGGCGGGACCAAAGCAGCCAGGAGGGGCTCGGGCGGCGGCTCCGCGGAGGGGGCTGCGCGGCCCCGGGAGCAGCTCGGGGGGCTCGGGCAGAGGAAGAGGCTCCGTGCGGAGGGGGCTGCGCGGTTCCAGGAGCAGCTCGGAGGGGCTCAGGCGGCAGCTCCGCGGAGGGGGCTGCGAGGCGGCGGCCCGGGAGCGCGAATCCACCAGCGCAGGCTCCGGAGCACAGGGCGCCGGGACACAGCCCAGGATCCGGCCTCCCCCCGGGACAGGCAGAGGCCGGGAGGGCCCAGGACAGCAAGGAAGCTCCTGCCCCAGCTGAGCAGATCAGCGGCCCCGCCCCAGAGCCTCCAGGCCCTGCAGACGGAGTTCCTGCCGGAGCTGAATCCAGGTTTCCAGAGCTGGCCCCGCCACTGGGGCTGTTCCTCCTGCGGCCTCACGGGGTAAACAACCCCCACTGAGCCCTGCACCAGGCTGGGGCACAGCAGCTCCCCCAACTGCTAACACCTGAAAATCAGCACTGTTGTGCTGGCCCCTCCCCCAGAACACCAGCTAGACTGACAACTTCCAGGAGAAGCCAAGGGACTTAAAGTATACAGAATCAGGGATCCCTGGGTGGCGCAGCGGTTTGGAGCCTGCCTTTGGCCCAGGGCGCGATCCTGGAGACCCGGGATCGAATCCCACGTCAGGCTCCCGGTGCATGGAGCCTGCTTCTCCCTCTGCCTATGTCTCTGCCTCTCTCTCTCTCTCTCTGTGACTATCATTAATAAAAAAAAATCTTAAAAAAAAAAAGTATACAGAATCAGAAGATACTCCCGGGTGGTTCTTTTTTTTGTTTTGTTTTGTTTTGTTTTGCTTTTTGATTTGTTTCCTTCCCCCACCCCCTTTTTTTCTCCTTTCTTTTTCTTTCTCTTTTTCTTCTTTTTTTTTCCTTTTTTTTTCTTCCCTTTTTTTTTCTCTTTCTCTTTTCTTTCCTTCTTTCTCTCCTCTCTTTTTCTCTTTTTCCCAATACAACTTGCTTTTGGCCACTCTGCACTGAGCAAAATGACTAGAAGGAAAACCTCACCTCAAAAGAAAGAATCAGAAACAGTCCTCTCTCCCACACAGTTACAAAATCCGGATTACAATTCAATGTCAGAAAGCCAATTCAAGCACTATTATACAGCTACTGGTGGCTCTAGAAAAAAGTATAAAGGACTCAAGAGACTTCATGACTGCAGAATTTAGAGCTAATCAGGCAGAAATTAAAAATCAATTGAATGAGATGCAATCCAAACTAGAAGTCCTAACGACGAGGGGTAACGAGGTGGAAGAACGAGTGAGTGACATAGAAGACAAGTTAATAGCAAAGAGGGAAACTGAGGAAAAAAGAGACAAACAATTAAAAGACCATGAAGATAGATTAAGGGAAATAAACGACAGCCTGAGAAAGAAAAACCTACGTTTAATTGGGGTTCCCGAGGGCGCCGAAAAGGACAGAGGGCCAGAATATGTATTTGAACAAATTCTAGCTGAAAACTTTCCTAATCTGGGAAGGGAAACAGGCATTCAGATCCAGGAAATAGAGAGATCCCCCCCTAAAATCAATAAAAACCGTTCAACACCTCGACATTTAATAGTGAAGCTGGCAAATTTCAAAGATAAAGAGAAGATCCTTAAAGCAGCAAGAGACAAGAAATCCCTGACTTTTATGGGGAGGAGTATTAGGGTAACAGCAGACCTCTCCACAGAGACCTGGCAGGCAAGAAAGGGCTGGCAGGATATATTCAGGGTCCTAAATGAGAAGAACATGCAACCAAGAATACTTTATCCAGCAAGGCTCTCATTCAAAATGGAAGGAGAGATAAAGAGCTTCTAAGACAGGCAGCAACTAAAAGAATATGTGACCTCCAAACCAGCTCTGCAAGAAATTTTAAGGGGGACTCTTAAAATTCCCCTTTAAGAAGAAGTTCAGTGGAACAGTCCACAAATACAAGGACTGAATAGATATCATGATGACACTAAACTCATATCTCTCAATAGTAACTCTGAACGTGAACGGGCTTAATGACCCCATCAAAAGGCGCAGGGTTTCAGACTGGATAAAAAAGCAGGACCCATCTATTTGCTGTCTACAAGAGACTCATTTTAGACAGAAGGACACCTACAGCCTGAAAATAAAAGGTTGGAGAACCATTTACCATTCGAATGGTCCTCAAAAGAAAGCAGGGGTAGCCATCCTTATATCAGATAAACTAAAATTTACCCCAAAGACTGTAGTGAGAGATGAAGAGGGACACTATATCATACTTAAAGGATCTATTCAACAAGAGGACTTAACAATCCTCAATATATATGCCCCGAATGTGGGAGCTGCCAAATATATCAATCAATTATTAACCAAAGTGAAGAAATACTTAGATAATAATACACTTATACTTGGTGACTTCAATCTAGCTCTTTCTATACTCGATAGGTCTTCTAAGCACAACATCTCCAAAGAAACGAGAGCTTTAAATGATACACTGGACCAGATGGATTTCACAGATATCTACAGAACTTTACATCCAAACTCAACTGAATACACATTCTTCTCAAGCGCACATGGAACTTTCTCCAGAATAGATCACATATTGGGTCACAAATCGGGTATGAACCGATACCAAAAGATTGGGATCGTCCCCTGCATATTCTCAGACCATAATGCCTTGAAATTAGAACTAAATCACAACAAGAAGTTTGGAAGGACCTCAAACACGTGGAGGTTAAGGACCATCCTGCTAAAAGATAAAAGGGTCCACCAGGAAATTAAGGAAGAATTAAAAAGATTCATGGAAACTAATGAGAATGAAGATACAACTGTTCAAAATCTTTGGGATGCAGCAAAAGCAGTCCTAAGGGGGAAATACATCGCAATACAAGCATCCATTCAAAAACTGGAAAGAACTCAAATACAAAAGCTAACCTTACACATAAAGGAGCTAGAGAAAAAACAGCAAATAGATCCTACACCCAAGAGAAGAAGGGAGTTAATAAAGATTCGAGCAGAACTCAACGAAATCGAGACCAGAAGAACTGTGGAACAGATCAACAGAACCAGGAGTTGGTTCTTTGAAAGAATTAATAAGATAGATAAACCATTAGCCAGCCTTATTAAAAAGAAGAGAGAGAAGACTCAAATTAATAAAATTATGAATGAGAAAGGAGAGATCACTACCAACACCAAGGAAATACAAACGATTTTAAAAACATATTATGAACAGCTATATGCCAATAAATTAGGCAATCTAGAAGAAATGGACGCATTCCTGGAAAGCCACAAACTACCAAAGCTGGAACAGGAAGAAATAGAAAACCTGAACAGGCCAATAACCAGGGAGGAAATTGAAGCAGTCATCAAAAACCTCCCAAGACACAAGAGTCCAGGGCCAGATGGCTTCCGAGGGGAATTTTATCAAACGTTTAAAGAAGAAACCATACCTATTCTCCTAAAGCTGTTTGGAAAGATAGAAAGAGATGGAGTACTTCCAAATTCGTTCTATGAGGCCAGCATCACCTTAATTCCAAAACCAGACAAAGACCCCACCAAAAAGGAGAATTACAGACCAATATCCCTGATGAACATGGATGCAAAAATTCTCAACAAGATACTGGCCAATAGGATCCAACAGTACATTAAGAAAATTATTCACCATGACCAAGTAGGATTTATCCCTGGGACACAAGGCTGGTTCAACACCCGTAAAACAATCAATGTGATTCATCATATCAGCAAGAGAAAAACCAAGAACCATATGATCCTCTCATTAGATGCAGAGAAAGCATTTGACAAAATACAGCATCCATTTCTGATCAAAACTCTTCAGAGTGTAGGGATAGAGGGAACATTCCTCAACATCTTAAAAGCCATCTATGAAAAGCCCACAGCAAATATCATTCTCAATGGGGAAGCACTGGGAGCCTTTCCCCTAAGATCAGGAACAAGACAGGGATGTCCACTCTCACCACTGCTGTTCAACATAGTACTGGAAGTCCTAGCCTCAGCAATCAGACAACAAAAAGACATTAAAGGCATTCAAATTGGCAAAGAAGAAGTCAAACTCTCCCTCTTCGCCGATGACATGATACTCTACATAGAAAACCCAAAAGTCTCCACCCCAAGATTGCTGGAACTCATACAGCAATTCGGTAGTGTGGCAGGATACAAAATCAATGCCCAGAAGTCAGTGGCATTTCTATACACTAACAATGAGACTGAAGAAAGAGAAATTAAGGAGTCAATCCCATTTACAATTGCACCCAAAAGCATAAGATACCTAGGAATAAACCTAACCAAAGATGTAAAGGATCTATACCCTAAAAACTATAGAACACTTCTGAAAGAAATTGAGGAAGACACAAAGAGATGGAAAAATATTCCATGCTCATGGATTGGCAGAATTAATATTGTGAAAATGTCAATGTTACCCAGGGCAATATACACGTTTAATGCAATCCCTATCAAAATACCATGGACTTTCTTCAGAGAGTTAGAACAAATAATTTTAAGATTTGTGTGGAATCAGAAAAGACCCCAAATAGCCAGGGGAATTTTAAAAAAGAAAACCATATCTGGGGGCATCACAATGCCAGATTTCAGGTTGTACTACAAAGCTGTGGTCATCAAGACAGTGTGGTACTGGCACAAAAACAGACACATAGATCAGTGGAACAGAATAGAGAATCCAGAAGTGGACCCTGAACTTTATGGGCAACTAATATTCGATAAAGGAGGAAAGACTATCCATTGGAAAAATGACAGTCTCTTCAATAAATGGTGCTGGGAAAATTGGACATCCACATGCAGAAGAATGAAACTAGACCACTCTCTTTCACCATACACAAAGATAAACTCAAAATGGATGAAAGATCTAAATGTGAGACAAGATTCCATCAAAATCCTAGAGAAGAACACAGGCAACACCCTTTTTGAACTCGGCCATAGTAACTTCTTGCAAGATACATCCACGAAGGCAAAAGAAACAAAAGCAAAAATGAACTATTGGGACTTCATCAAGATAAGAAGCTTTTGCACAGCAAAGGATACAGTCAACAAAACTCAAAGACAACCTACAGAATGGGAGAAGATATTTGCAAATGACATATCAGATAAAGGGCTAGTTTCCAAGATCTATAAAGAACTTATCAAACTCAACACCAAAGAAACAAACAATCCAATCATGAAATGGGCAAAAGACATGAACAGAAATCTCACAGAGGAAGACATAGACATGGCCAACATGCACATGAGAAAATGCTCTGCATCACTTGCCATCAGGGAAATACAAATCAAAACCACAATGAGATACCACCTCACACCAGTGAGAATGGGGAAAATTAACAAGGCAGGAAACAACCAATGTTGGAGAGGATGCGGAGAAAAGGGAACCCTCATACACTGTTGGTGGGAATGTGAACTGGTGCAGCCACTCTGGAAAACTGTGTGGAGGTTCCTCAAACAGTTAAAAATATACCTGCCCTACGACCCAGCAATTGCACTGTTGGGGATTTACCCCAAAGATACAGATGCAATGAAACGCCGGGACACCTGCACCCCGATGTTTCTAGCAGCAATGGCCACGATAGCCAAACTGTGGAAGGAGCCTCGGTGTCCAACGAAAGATGAATGGATAAAGAAGATGTGGTTTATGTATACAATGGAATATTACTCAGCTATTAGAAATGACAAATACCCACCATTTGCTTCAACGTGGATGGAACTGGAGGGTATTATGCTGAATGAAGTAAGTCAGTCAGAGAAGGACAAACATTATATGTTCTCATTCATTTGGGGAATATAAATAATAGTGAAAGGGAAAATAAGGGAAGGGGGAAGAAATGTGTGGGAAATATCAGAAAGGGAGACAGAACGTAAAGACTGCTAACTCTGGGAAACGAACTAGGGGTGGTGGAAGGGGAGGAGGGCGGGGGGTGGGAGTGAATGGGTGACGGGCACTGGGGGTTATTCTGTATGTTAGTAAATTGAACACCAATAAAAAATAAATTAAAAAAAAAGAAATACTAAAGGGGACTATTTGAGTGGAAAGAGAAGATGAAAAGTGACAAAGATAAGAAAGGATCAGAGAAAATCTCCAGAAAGGACAACAAAACAAGTAATTAAATTGCACTAAATACATACCTATCAATCATTACTTTAAGTGTAAATGGAATAAATGCTCCAATCAAAAGACATAAGGTGTCAGAATAGATAAAAAAATAAGACCCATCTACATGCTGCCTACAAGAGACTCATGTTAAACCTAAGGAAACCTCCAGATTGAAAGTGAAGAGATGGAGAAATATTTATCATGCAAATGGATGTCAAAAGAAAGCCAAAGTAACAATGCTTACACTGGGTAAACTAGACTTTAAATCAAAGATTGTAACAAGAGATGAAGAATGGCACTATATCATAATAAAGGGGACTACCCAACAAGATCTAATAATTGTGAATATTTAAATATATAGACAGTTAACAATAAAAATAAAGGAAATACTGATAATAATACAATAATAGTATTAACACCTCATTCACATGGATGGACATAACTAAAGCCAAAAATCAACAAGGAAACAGTGGTTTTGAATGACATACTGGACCAGATGGACTTAACAGATATATTCAGAACATTCCATCCTAAAGCAGCAGAATACACACTCTTTTTTTTAAAGATTTATTTATTTATTCATTCAAGAGACACACACAAGGTGGGGGGGGGGTGGACAGAGACACAGGCAGAGGGAGAAGCAGGCTCCATGTAGGGAGCCCGACGTGGGACTCGATCTCGGGACTCCAGGATCGCGCCCCGGGCCAAAGGCAGGTGCCAAACTGCTGAGCCACCCAGGGATCCCCAATACACATTCTTTTTAAGTGCACATGAGAAATAGATGTTTATAGCAGCATTATCTACAATTGCCAAATTATGGAAAGATACCAAATGTCCATCAACTGATGAAAGGGTAAAGATGTGGCATACACACATGCACACGTGCACACGCATGCACGCATGCACACACACACACACAAACACTGGAATATTAGTCAGCCATAAAAGAATGAAATCTTGTCATTTGCAATGATATGGATGGAGGTAGACGTATTATGCTAAGCAAAATAAGTCAAAGAAACACAAATACTATTAAGATTTTACACATATGTAGAATTTAAGAAACAAAACAAATAATCATAGGGGAGAAAAAGAAGAAGGCAAACCAAGAAACAGACTCTTATCTATAGAGAAGAAACTAATGGTTACCAGAGAGGAGGTGGGTGGGGGGATGGGTTAAATAAGTGATGGGGATTAAGAAGGGCACTTGTGATGAGCACCAAGTGTCATATGTAAGTGTTGAATCACTATTTTGTACACCTGATACTAATATTGTATGTAATAACTAAGTGGAATTTAAATAAAGACTTTTAAATGTAAAAATAAAAAAATAACAAAGTAGGGAAGAATAAGGAGTAAAAAGATTGAGTTTACACACACAAAATATATAAATTGTCTGCACTTCTAGAAAATATTTTACTTTATTATTAATTTTTTAGGATATATATATATCACATCTTCTTTATCCATTCATCAATCAATGGACATTTTGGGCTCTTTCCATTATTTGGCTATTGTAGAGAATGCTGCTATGCTGCTATAAACATTGGGGAGCATGTCACCCTTTGAATCAGTATTTTTGTAACCTTTGGTGTAAACACCTAGAAGAGCAATTGCTAGATTGTAGGGTAGTGCTATTTTTAACTTTTTGAGAAATCTCCATAGTGTTTTCCAGTGTGGATGCACTAGTTTGCATTCCCACTAGCAGTGTAGGAGGGTTCTCCTTTCTCCACATCCTCACCATCTGTTGTTTCCTGTTCACGTTAGCCATCCTGACAGGTGTGAGGTGGAGTCTTGTCGTGGTTTTGAGTTGTATTCCCTGATGATGAGTGATGTTGAGCATCTTTTCATGTGATTGTTAGCCATCTGGAAGTCTTCTTTGAAAAAATGTCTATTCATATCTTCTGCCCATTTCTTAAATGGATTATTTGTTTTCTCATTGTTGAGTTTGATAATACTAACCTTTTATCAGATACCTTTTCCCATTTGCAAATATCTGTTCCCATTCCAAAGGCTGCCTTTTAGTTTTGTTAACTGTTTCCTTTGCTGTGTAGAAGCTTTCTATCTTGATGAAGTTCATTTTTGCTTTTATTTCCCTTGCCTCCAGAGACATATCCAGTAAGAAGTTGCTACAGCTGATGTCAAAGAAGTTGCTGCCTGTGTTAGCCTCTAGAATTTTGATGGTTTCCTATCTCACATTGGGATCTTTCATCCATTTTCAATTTATTTTTGTGTGTGGTGTAAGAAAGTGGTCCAGTTTATTCTTTTTCATGCTGCTGTCCAGTTTTATGAGATTATTTGTTGAAGAGATTGACTTTTTTCCATTAGATAGTCTTTCCTGCTTTGTTGAAGATTAGTTGACCATAAACTGTGGCTGCATTTGGGGGTTTCTTATTCTGTTCCATTGATCCATGTGTCTGTTTTTGTGCCAGTACCATACAACATTGTAGTATAATTTGATGTCCAGAATTGTGATATCTCTAGCTATGTTTTTCCTTTGCAAGACTGCTTTGGCTATTTGGGGTCTTTTCTGATTTCATACAAATTTCAGGATTGATTGTTCTAGCTCTGTAAAAAATACTGGTAGTATTTTGGTAGGGATTGTATTAAATATATAAATTGCTTTGGGTATTTTACCGGTATTTGTTCTTTTAATCCATGAGCATCAGATGTTTTTTCCATTTCTTTCTGTCATCTTTAATTTCCTTCATAAGTGTTCTACAGTTTTCAGAGTCCAGATGTTTTATATCTTTGGTAAGGTTTATTCCTAGGTATCTTATGGGTTTTGGTGCAACTGCAAATGGGATCTATTCACTGATTTCTTTTTCTGGTGCTTAATTATTGATGTATAGAAATGTAACAGATTTCTCTACACTGATTTTATATCTGTGACTTTGCTGAATTCTTCTATCAGTTCTAGCAAGTTTTTGGTGGAGTCTTTTGGATTTTCTACAGAGTATCATGTCATCTGCAAACAGTGAAAAAGTTACGGTTTTTATGATGTTAAGGTATGTTCTCTCTGTATCCACTTTGTTGAGGGTTTTTATCAAGAATGGATGCTGTATTTTCTCAAATGTTTTCTATGCATCGATTTACAGGATCATATGGTCCTTATCCCTTCTTTTATTTATTTTTAAAGATTTTTTATCTATTTATTTGACAGAAAGAGAATAATCCTGGGGAGGGGCAGAAGGAGAGGGACAAGCAGGCTCCTCACTGAGCAGGGAGCCTGATGCAGGGCTCCATCCCAGGACCCAGGAATCATGACCTGAGCTGAAGGCAGATGCTTAACCCACGAAGCCACCCAGATATCCCTTACCCTTTCTTTTATTAATGTGGTGCATTGGGGAGAGGCAGGGCAAGATAGTGGAGGAGTAGGGTCCTCAACTCACCGGGTCCCCCCAACTTACCTAGATAACTTTCAAACCATCCTGAAAACCTACAAATTCGACCTGAGATTTAAAGAGAGAACAGCCGGAACGATACAGAGAGAAGGGTTTTCACTTCTAACAAGGTAGGAAGGTGGAAAAAAGTAAAATAAAAAAGAATCAAGTTGGGGAGGAGCCCTGTGAGCAGCTGGGCTAAGGGGGGCGGCGAGAGCCTCCGGGACAGGAAAGCCCAGCCCCAGAGAAGCGGGGACTTAAAAATCTGCACCAGATCTTCCCGGACTGAAAGGCGCTTAGCAGGAAAATCGAGCGGAATCACAGGAGGGTCAGTGGAGCCTCCAGTCTCCACGAGTCACTAATAGAGGAGGTGCGCCGAGGGAAAGCACCCCGCACCCCGCAGCTGGATCCCGGTAACGGGCGGGCGCACCCCGGGGTCTCAGAAGCAGCTCATGCAGGGGCTCCGGGTGGAGGCGTGACTGTGGCCTTTAGGAGCTGCGGCCGGGAGCGTGATCCCAGGGCGCGGGGACACAGCCCAGGATCCTGTGCTCCCCACCCTGGGACAGGCGGAAGCGGGAGGGCACAGGACCGTGAGGACGCTCCTGCCGCCGGGTGTCCCCGAGCTGCGCAGGTCAGCGCCTCCCAACTCCCGCCCTGGGAGCACCTAGGCGGGTGTGGACCGGGAGACTGCGGGAGTTACTGGGGGAGCTGACTCCAGGGCTGGAGACCAGGCCGCTGCTAGTGTTGCTCCTCCTGGTGTCACCTCCTGCCTGGGAGGGGCGGGGCTGCCAGGGAACTGAGGCCTCAGGCTGACAGCAGCTCCCACTGAGCCCAGCACGCGGCGGTACACACACCTGAGAATCAGCACAGCAGCCCCTCCCCCAGAGACCCGCTGGAAAGACAGGGGGAGAGCAAGTTCTGAATCAGGCGGAGCTGGAAAGCTCCAGGGGAGGTCGAGGGATTTACAGTATATAGAACTAGAGGGTACCCCTCCTATTTTTTTCTTCCTTTTTTCCAGTACAACTCATGTTTATATCAGACTATAAATTTCCAATGTTTTTTTCTTTTTTCCTACCTTAACTACAATATTTTACCACCTTTTCATTTTTAAGATTCTTCCTTTTTGACTTTTGTATTTCTACAATTACAGGTTTTAGATACATTTTCCACTTCTACATTCCTTTCAACATACTGAACTTAATTTTGGGAGATATACAAGATGTGTTTTTTTTTGTTTTGTTTTGTTTTGTGTTTTTTCTTTTCTATGCCTCATTTTGTTCTACAATGGTGGAAGTTAATACCTTCTATAACATGACCAGCATGCACCCAGAACCAAGTGAAATACCATGCTGGTTCATTCTGTGAGATTCCTCATTCCTATTCTGGCCCCATCTTTTATCTCATTTATCCTTTGGTGGTCAATGGTGGGGCCTTCTACAAGTATTTCTGGTTTATATAAATTTGGGACTGACCATCTTCTAACAATCAGAACTTAATACACTAAGAAACAAGAGGATAACCCTCTGGGACCCCTCAGGTAGACTACATTCTCCCTCCACTACAACTTCATCACCACCACCATCCCCCAATACCCTCCATTTTTTCTTTTTTCTTTTTTTTTTCTCTTTACTTTTGCTTTTCTTTCTTTTTTTTTCCTTTCTTTTCTTTTTATTTTTTCTTCTTTGGGATTCTTGGCCTTTTATTTTTTACTACTTTGCTTTAAAATTTGTTTTTCACTGTAGTGGTCCTTTCAGTTTTTTTGTTCTGATTTTTTTTCAATTTCTGGTCTCTGACCTTGTCAGAATCATCTAGGTTGAAATTTACTTAGGTCGTAGTTGATATTCTTGACTCAACCTGCTCATACAGCCACTCTGTACTGAGAAAACTGACTAGAAGGAAGAACTCACCACAAAAGAAAAATCAGAAACAGTACACTCTGCCATAGAGTTAGAGAATTTTGATTACAATTTGATGTCAGAAAACCAATTCAGAAGCACAATTATAAAGCTACTGGTGGCTCTGGAAAAAAAGCATAAAGGAATCAAGAGACTTCATGACTGCAGAATTTAGATCTAATCAGGCCAAAGTTAAGAATCAATTAAATGAGATGCAATCTAAACTGGAGGTCCTAATGATGAGGGTTAATGAGGTGGAAGAAAGAGTGAGTGACATAGAACACAAGTTGATGGCAAGGAAGGAAGCTGAGGAAAAAGAGAAAATTAAAGGATCATGAGGAAAGGGTAAGGGAAATAAATGATAGCATCAGATGGAAGAATCTACATAAAATTGGGGGTCCAGAAAGCACCAAGAGGGCCAGATGGCCAGAAAACATATTTGAATAAGAACTTCCCTAATTTGGGAAGGGAAACAGGCATTCAGATCCAGGAGATAGAGAGGTCCCCCCCCCCCCAAATCAATAAAAACCTTTCACACCTCGACATTTAATAGTGAAACTTGCAAATTCCAAAGATAAAGAACAAATCCTTAAAGCAGCAAGAGACAAGAGATCCTTAACTTATATGGGGAGAAGTATTAGGGTAACAGCAGACCTCTCCACAGAGACCTGGCAGCCAGAAAAGGCTGGCAGGATACATTCAGGAACTAAATGAGAAGAACATGCAGCCAAGAATACTCTATCCAGCAAGGCTCTCATTCAGAATAGAAGGAGAGATAAAGAGCTTTCAATATAGGCAGAAACTGAAAGAATATGTGACCACCAAACCAGCTCTGCAAGAAATATTAAGGAGGACTCTGTAAGGATGCCCAAAGAAATAATCCACAAAAACAGGGATTGAATGGGTATTACAATGACACTAAATTCATATCTTTCGCTGAAAGATACTGAATGTGTATCTGAACGTGAATTGGCTAAATGATCCCATCAAAAGATGCAGGGTTTTGGGATCCCTGGGTGGCGCAGTGGTTTGGCGCCTGCCTTTGACCCAGGGTGCGATCCTGGATATCCGGGATCGAATCCCACGTCGGGCTCCCGGTGCATGGAGCCTGCTTCTCCCTCTGCCTCTCTCTCTCTCTCTCTTTCTCTCTGTGTGTGACTATCATAAATAAATAAAAAAAATTCAAAAGATGCAGGGTTTTGGACTGGATAAAAAAGCAAGACCCATCTATTTGCTGTCTAAAGAGACTCATTTTAGACCTAAGGACACCTCCAGCCTGAAAATAAAAGGGTGGAGAACCATTTAACATTCAAATGGTCCTCAAAAGAAAGCAGGGGTAGCCATCCTCATATCAGATAAATTAAAGTTTATCCCAAAGACTGTAGTAAGAAATGAAGAGGGACACTATATCATACTTAAAGGGTCTATCCAACAAGAAGACCTAACAATCATGAATATTTGTGCCTCTAATGTGGGAGCTGCCAAGTATATCAATCAATTAATAACCAAAGTTAAGACATACTTAGATAATAATACATGGTAGGAGGCTTCAGCATGGCACTTTCTGCAAATGACAAATCTTCTAAACACTATATCACCAAACAAACAAGAGCTTTAAATGACACACTGGACCAGATGCATTTCACAGATATATACAGAACTTTGCATCTGAATGCTACTGAATACACATTCTTCTCAAGTGCATATGGAACTTTCTCCAGAATAGTCCACATACTGGGTCAATACAGGTCTCAATCCATACCAAAAGATTGGGATTGTCCCCTGCATATTTTCAGACCACAATGCTTTGAAACTAGAACTCAATCACAAGAAGAAATTTGGAAGAAACTAAAACACGTGAAGGTTAAACAGTATCCTGCTAAAAGATGAATGAGTCAAATACGAAATTAGAAAAGAATTAAAAAGATCAATGGAAACTAATAAAAATGAAGATACAACCATTCAAAATCTTTGGGATACAGCATAAGCAGTCACAAGAGGGAAATACATCACCATACAAGTCTCCCTCAAAAAATTGGAGAAAACTCAAATACGCAAGTTATCCTTGCACCTAAAGGAACTGGAGAAAGAACAGCAAATAAAACCAACACCAAGCAGAAGAGAGTTAACAAAAATTTGAGCAGAACTCAATAAAATAGAGACTAGAAGAACTGTGAACAGATCAACAAAAACAGGAGTTTGTGCTTTGAAAGAATTAATAAGATAGATAAACAATTAGCCAGCCTTATTAAAAACAAAAAAGACTCAAATTAATAAAATCACTAATGAAAAAGGAGAGATTGCCACCGATACCAAGGAAATACAAATAATTTTAAAAACATATTATGAGCAGCTATATCCCAATAAATTAGACAATCTAGAAGAAATGGATGCATTTCTGGAAAACCACAAACTACCAAAACTGAAACAGAAAAGAAATAGAAAACCTGAACAGGCCAAAGAGCAGGGAGGAAATTGAAGCAGTCATCAAAAACCTCCCAAGACACAAAAGCCCAGGGAGGGCCAGATGGCTTCCCAGGGGAATTCTATCAAAGTTTAAGGAAAAAACAATACCAATTCTACTAAAGCTGTTCTGAAAGATAGAAATGGACAGAATACTTCCAAACTCGTTTTATGAGGCCAGCATCACCTTAATTCCAAAACCAGACAAAGACCCCACCAAAAAGGAGAATTATAGACCAATATCCTCGATGAACACAGATGCAAAAATTCTCAACAAGATACTAGCCAATAGGATACAACAGTACATTAACCACCATGACCAAGTGGGATTTATCCCCGGGATGCAAGGTTGGTTCAACACTCATAAAGCAATCAACATGATAGATCATATCAATAAGAGAAAAAACAAGAACCATATGATCCTCTCAATAGATACAGAGAAAGCATTCGACAAAATACAGCATCCATTCCTGATCAAAACTCTTCAGAGTGTAGGGATAGAGGGAACATTCCTCAACATCTTAAAAGCTATCTATGAAAAGCCCACAGCAAATATCATTCTCAGTGGAGAAACACTGCAAGCCTTTCCCCTAAGATCAGAAACATGACAGGGATGTCCACTCACACCACTGCTATTCAGCATAGTACTAGAAGTCCTAGCCTCAGCAATCAGGCAACAAAAAGAAAGAAAAGGCATTCAAATTGGCAAAGAAGAAGTCAAACTCTCTCTCTTTGCAGATGACACTGTACATAGAAAACTCAAAGACTCCACCCCAAGATTGCAAGAACTCATACAGCAATTTGGCAGTGTGGCAGGATACAAAATCAATGCCCAGGAATCACTGGCATTTCTATACACTAACAATGAGACTGAAGAAAGAG
Organism: Canis aureus; assembly: GCF_053574225.1. NCBI lineage: Eukaryota > Metazoa > Chordata > Mammalia > Carnivora > Canidae > Canis > Canis aureus. The sequence continues at coordinate 36,443,705 of NC_135618.1, forward strand.
AAATTAAGGAGTCAATCCCATTTACAATTACACCCAAAAGCATAAGATACCTAGGAATAAACCTAATGAAAGAGGCAAAGGATCTATATCCTAAAAACTACAGAACGCTTCTGAAAGAAATTGAGGAAGACACAAAGAGATGGAAAATATCCATGCTCATGGATTGGCAGAATTAATATTGTGAAAATGTCAATGCTACCCAGGGCAATTTTCACATTCAATGCAATCCCTATCAAAATACCATGGACTTTCTTCAGAGAGTTGGAACAAATCATCTTAAGATTTGTGTGGAATCAGAAAAGACCCTGAATAGCCAGGGAAATACTGAAATAGAAAACCAGAGCCGGGGCATGATAATGCTGGATTTCAAGTTGTACTACAAAGCTATGATCATCAAGACAGTGTGGTACTGGCACAGAAACAGACAGATCAATGGAACAGAATAGAGAATCCAGAAATGGACCCTCATCTCTATGGTCAACTAATATTCAACAAAGCAGGAAAGACTATCCAGGAAAAAGGGCAGTCTCTTCAATAAATGGTGCTGGGGAAATTGGACATCCACATGCAGAAGAATGAAACTAGACCATTCTCTTACACCAGACACAAAGATACACTCAAAATGGATGAAAGATCTAAATGTGAGACAAGAATCCATCCAAATCCTAGAGGAGAACACAGGCAATACCCTTTTTTAACTCGGCCACAGTGACTTCTTGCAAGATACATCCATGAAGGCAAGGGAAAAAAATGAACTATTGGGACTTAGTCAAAATAAAAAGCTTCTGCACAGCAAAAGAAACAGTCAACAAACTAAAAGATAACTTACGAAATGGGAGAAGATATTTGTAAATGACATATCAGATAAAGGGCTGGTATCCAAGATCTGTAAAGAACTTATTAAACTCAACTGCCAAGAAACAAACAATCCAATCATGAAATGATGAAGATGATGTCTTTTGACATGAACAGAAATTTCACAGAGGAAGACATAGACATGGCCAATAAGCACATGAGAAAATGCTCCACATCACTGGCCATCAGGGAAATACACATCAAAACCACAATGAGATACCACCTCACACCAGTGAGAATGGGGAAAATTAACAAGACAGGAAACAACGAATGTTGGAGAGGAGGTGGAGAAAGGGGAACCCTCTTGCACTGTTGGTGGGAATATGAACTGGTACAGCCACTGTGGAAAACTGTGTGGAAGTTCCTAAAGAGTTAAAAATAGAGCTACCCTACAACCTAGCAATTGCACTGCTGGAAATTTACCCCAAAGATACAGATGCAGGGAAAGACCAAGACACCTGCACCCCAATGTTTATAGCAGCAATGTCCACAATAGCCAAACTGTGGAAGGAGCCTCGGTGTCCATCGGAAGATGAATGGATAAAGAAGATGTGGTCTCTGTATACAATGGACTATTACTCAGCCATTAGAAATGACAAATACCCACCATTTGCTTCAACGTGGATGGAACTCGAGGTTATTATGCTGAGTGAAGTAAGTCAATCAGAGAAGGACAATCATTGTATGGTATCACTCATACAGGGAATGAGGTTGACGGAACATGAGAGATTCCTAACTCTGGAAAAGGAACAAGGGTTAGTGGAAGGGGAAGTGGGCAGGGGTGATGGGGTGACTGGGTGATGGGCACTGATGGGGGCACTTGACTGGATGAGCACTGGGTGTCATACTATACATTGGCAAATCGAACTTCAATAAAAAATATACACAAGAAATTAAGAATTTGGAAAATCTGACGTAAAAAACATAATCATGCAGTGCATGATGTTGATTGATTTGGAAATATTGCACCATGCCTGCAGCCCAAGAATAAATCCCACTTGATAGTGGTGAATAATTGTTTTAATGTAGTGTTGGGTTTGACTTGCTAGTATCTTGTTGAGATTTTTGCACTCATGTTCATCAGGGATATTGGCTTGTAATTCTCCTTTTTGGTGGGGTCTTTGGTTTTGGAATCAAAGTAACGCTGGCCTTGTACAATGAGTTTGGAAATTTTCCTTCCTTTTTTTTTCTTTGGAGCAGTTTGAGAAGAATAGGTACTAACTTTTTTAAGTGTCTGGTAGAGTTCTCCTTGAAAGCCATCTGGCCCTGAGGTTTTGTTTGTTGGGAGATTTTTTTTTAATAATAAATTTATTTTGGGGCAGCCCCGGGGGTGCAGCGGTTTAGCGCTGCCTGCAGCCTGGGGTGTGATCCTGGAGACCCGGAATCGAGTCCCACGTCGGGCTCCCTGCGTGGAGCCTGCTTCTCCCTCTGCCTCTGTCTCTGCCTCTCTCTCTCTGTGTCTATGAATAAATAAATAAAATCTTTAAAAAAATAATAAATTTATTTTTATTGGTGTTCCATTTGCCAACATACAGAATAACACCCAGTGCTCATCCCGTCAAGCGCCCCACTCAGTGCCCGTCACCCATTCACCCCCACCCCCCGGCCCCCCTCCCCTCCACCACCCCTAGTTCGTTTCCCAGAGTTAGGAGTCTTTATGTTCTGTCTCCCTTTCTGATATTTCCCACACATTTCTTCTCCCTTCCCTTCTATTCCCTTTCACTATTATTTATATTCCCCAAATGAATGAGAACATATAATGTTTGTCCTTCTCCGATTGACTTATTTCACTCAGCATAATACCCTCCAGTTCCATCCACGTTGAAGCAAATGGTGGGTATTTGTCGTTTCTAATGGCTGAGTAATATTCCATTGTATACATAAACCACATCTTCTTTATCCATTCATCTTTCTTTTTTTTTTTTCCATTCATCTTTCGATGGACACCGAGGCTTCTTCCACAGTTTGGCTATTGTGGACATTGCTGCTATAAATGTTGGCAGATTTTTGATTATCATTCAATGTCTTTGATGATTGGGCCTGTTCAAATTTTCTGTTTCTTGTTTCAGTTTTGGTAATTTGTATGTTGCTAGGAATTTATCCATTTCCTCCAGGTTGCCCAGATTTTTGACACATAATTTTTCATTATATTCTCTTATAGTTGTTTGTATTTCTATAGTGCTGTGATCTCTTCCGTTTACTTCTGATTTTATTTGTTTCATAAAACAAATTGTTTTATTGTTAGAAAACTCTTCTGTTACTCTGGCTAGGGGCTTATCACTTTTATTAGTTATTTCAAAGAATCAGCTCCTAGTTACACTGCATTTTTCTACTGGTTTTTGTTTGTTTGTTTCCATATCATTTATTTCTTCTCCAATCTTTATTATCTCTCTTCTTCTGCTGGCTTTAGGCTTTATTTACTGTTCATTCTCTAGGTCCTTTAGGTGTAAAGTTAGGTTGTGTATCTGAGATTTTTCTTCCCTCTTGAGGAAGGCCTATATTGCTATATTTTTCCCTCTTAGGACCACTTTTGCTGCATTGCTAAAGTTTTGGACTGTCAGTTTTTCATTTTAACTTGTTTCCATGTATTTCTCTATTGCTTCTTTAATTTCCTTGTTGATTCATTCATTCTATAGAAAGAAGTTTAACTTCCATGTATTTATGACCTTTTCAAATTTATTTTTGTGGTTGGTTTCAAGTTTCATAACATTGTGGTCTGAATATATGCATGGTATGATCTCAGTCCTTCTGTATTGGTTGAAGCCTGATTTGTGACCTAGTATGTGATCTGTTCTGGAGAATGTTCCATGTGCACTTGAAAAGAATGTGTATTCTGCTGCTTTAGCATAAAATTTTCCGAATAGGGCAGCCTGGGTGGCTCAGTGGTTGAGCGTCTGTCTGTCTGTGATCCTGGGGTCCTGGGATTGAGTCCCACATTGGGGTCTCTGCATGGTATCTGCTTCTCCCTCTGCATATGTCTCTGCCTTTCTGTGTCTCTCATGAATAAATAAATAAAATCATTAAAAATATTCCATTTTTAATTCTTTGAGGAACCTCTACACAGTTTTCCAGAGTGGCTGCACCAATTCACATTCCCACCAACAGTGCAAGAGGGTTCCCCTTTCTCCACATCCTCTCCAACATTTGTTGTTTCCTGTCGTGTCCTTTTCACCATTCTGACTGGTATGAGGTCGTATTTCATTGTGGTTTTGATTTGTATTTCCCTGATGGCAAGTGATCCTAGTACTCCAGGATCACACCCTGAGCTGAAGGCAGAGGCCTTAACCGCTGGGCCATGCAGGTGCCCCTGCTTTTAATATTTTATATGTTTTAACCTCTTATATTTTTACTTCTGTATTGCCAAAATAATCATTTTTTCCCAAGAATAAACAAAGCTAGATTGAAAAATTACACAAATACCTGACTAACAAAATAAGCATTTGAACTTTCATGCATCTTTGTCACTTTCTCTCCCATACAATCTTTAGTAAATATTTCTAAGTAGGCAGAAGATATAAAAAACAATCTTCAGGGGCACCTAGGTGGCTCAGTTGGTTAAGTGTCTGCCTTTGGTTTGGGTTGTAATCCCAGAATCCTGACATTGACACTCGTAGAAAAAATATATATACAATAAAAAGAATGTTCCGAATATATCTGTAAAGTCCACATGGTCCAGTATATCACTCAAAGCCATTATTTCCTTGTTGATTTTCAGCTTAATAAATTGTCCACTGCTGAGAGTGGGGTGTTAAAGTCCCCTACTATTATGTACTATTGTCAATGAGTTTTTTAAATAAATTTATTTTTTATTGCTGTTCAATTTGCCAACATACAGAATAACACCCAGTGCTCATCTCCTCATGTGCCTGTCACCCAGCCAACCCCACCACCCCACCCACCTCCCCTTCCACCACTAGTTCCTTTCCCAGAGTTAGGAGTCTCTCATGTTCTGTCTCCTTTTCTGATATTTCCCACTCATTTTTTCTCCTTTCCCCTTTATTCCCTTTCACTATTTTTTATATTCCCCAAATGAATGAGACCATATATGTTTGTCCTTCTCCAACTGACTTACTTCACTCAGCATAATACCCTCCAGTTCCATCCACATCGAAGCAAATGGTGGGTATCTGTCGTTTCTAATGGCTGAGTAATATTCCATTGTATACATAAACCAAATCTTCTTTATCCGTTCATCTTTCGATGGACATCGAGGCTCCTTCCACAGTTCGGCTATTGTGGACATCGCTGCTATAAACATCTGGGTGCAGGTTCCCGGTGTTTCATTGCATCTGCATCTTTGGGGTAAATCCCCAGCAGTGCAATTGCTGGGTCATAGGGCAGATCTATTTTTAACTCTTTGAGGAACCTCCACACAGTTTTCCAGAGTGGCTGCACCAGTTCACATTCCCACCAACAGTGCAAAAGGGTTCCCTTTTTCTCTGCACCCTCTCCAACATTTGTGGTTTCCTGCTTTTTAATTTTCCCCATTCTCACTGGTGTGAGGTGGTATCTCATTGTGGTTTTGATGTGTATTTCCCTGATGGCAAGTGATGCAGAGCATTTTCTCATGTGCTTTTTGGCCATGTCTATGTCTTCGTCTGTGAGATTTCTGTTCATGTCTTTTGCCCATTTCATGATTGGATTGTTTGTTTCTTGGCAGTTGAATTTAATAAGTTCTTATAGATCTTGGAAACTAGCCCTTTATCTGATACGTCATTTGCAAATATCTTCTCCCATTCTGTAGGTTGTCTTTTAGTTTTGTTGACTGTATCCTTTGCTGTGCAAAAGCTTCTTATCTTGATGAAGTCCCAATAGTTCATTTTTGCTTTTGTTTCTTTTGCTTCGTGGATGTATCTTGCAAGAAGTTACTGTGGCTGAGTTCAAAAAGGGGTGTTGCCTGTGTTCTCCTCTAGGATTTTGAGGATTCTTGTCTCACATTTAGATCTTTCATCCATTTTGAGTTTATCTTTGTGTATGGTGAAAGAGAGTGGTCTAGTTTCATTCTTCTGTATGTGGATGTCCGATTTTCCCAGCACCATTTATTGAAGAGACTGTCTTTCTTCAAGTGGATAGTCTTTCCTCCTGTGTCGAATATTAGTTGACCATAAACTTGAGGGTCCACTTCTGGATTCTCTATTTTGTTCCATTGATCTATGTGTCTGTTTTTGTGCCAGTACCGCACTGTTCTGATGACCACAGCTTTGTAGTACAACCTGAAATCTGGCATTGTGATGCCCCCAGCTATGGTTTTCTTTTTTAAAATTCCCCTGGCTATTCGGGGTCTTTTCTGAGTCTACACAAATCTTAAGATGATTTGTTCCAACCCTCTGAAGAAAGTTCATGGTATTTTGATAGGGATTGCATTAAACATGTAAATTGCCCTTGGTAACATTGACATTTTCACAATATTAATTCTGCCAATCCATGAACATGGAATATTTTTCCATCTCTTTGTGTCTTCCTCAATTTCTTTCAGAAGTGTTCTATAGTTTTTAGGGTATAGATTCTTTACCTCTTTAGTTAAGTTTATTCCTAGGTATCTTATGCTTTGGGTGTAATTGTAAATGGGATGGACTCCTTAATTTCTCTTTCTTCAGTCTCATTGTTAGTGTATAGAAATGCCACTGACTTCTGGGCATTGATTTTGTATCCTGCCACGCTGCCAAATTGCTATATGAATTCTAGCAATCTTGGGGTGGAGGCTTTGGGTTTCCTATGTAGAGTATCATGTCCTCAGCGAAGAGGGAGAAGTTGACTTCTTCTTTGCCAATTTGAATACCTTTAATGTCTTTTTGTTTTTTGATTGCTGAGGCTAGGACTTCCAGTACTATGTTGAACAGCAGTGGTGAGAGTGGACATCCCTGTCTTGTTCCTGATCTTAGGGGAAAGGCGGCCAGTGCTTCCCCATTGAGAATGATATTTGCTGTGGGCTTTTCGTAGATGGCTTTAAGATGTTGAGGAATATTCACTCTATCCCTACACTCTGAAGAGTTCTGGTGAGGAATGGATGCTGTATTTTGTCAAATGCTTTCTCTGCATATGATGAGAGGATCATATGGTTCTTGTTTTTTCTCTTGCTGATATGATGAATCACGTTGATTGTTTTACAAGTGTTGAACCAGCCTTGCATCCCGGGAATAAATCCTACTTGGTCATGGTGAGCAATTTTCTTAATGTACTGTTGGATCCTATTGGCTAGTATCTTGTTGAGAATTTTTGCATCCATGTTCATCGGGGGTATTGGTCTATAGTTCTCCTTTTTTGGTGGGATCTTTGTCTGGTTTTGGAATTAAGGTGATGCTGGCCTCATAGAACGAATTTGGAAGTACTCCATCTCTTTCTATCTTTCCAAACAGCTTTAGTAGAATAGGTATGGTTTCTTCTTTAAACGTTTGATAGAATTCCCCAGGGAAGCCATCTGGCCCTTGACTTTTGTGTCTTGGGAGGTTTTTGATGACTGCTTCAATTTCCTCCCTGCTCCTTGGCCTGTTCAGGTTTTCTATTTCTTCCTGTTCTAATTTTGATAGTTTGTGGGTTTCCAGAAATGCGTCCATTTCTTCTAGATTGCTTAATTTATTGGCATATAGCTGCTCATAACATGTTTTTAAAATCGTTTGTATTTCATTGGTGTTGGTATTGATCTCTCCTTTCTCATTCATTATTTTATTAACTTGAGTCTTCTCTCTCTTCTTTTTAATAAGGCTGGCTAATGGTTTATCTATCTTATTGATTCTTTCAAAGATCCAACTCCTGGTTCTTTTGATCTGTTCCACAGTTCTTCTGGTCTCGATTTCGTTGAGTTCTGCTCGAATCTTTATTAACTCTCTTCTTCTGCTGGGTGTAGGATCTATATGCTGTTTTTTCTCTAGCTCCTTTAGGTGTAAGGTTAGCTTTTGTATTTGAGTTCTTTCCAGTTTTTGAGTGGATGCTTGTATTGCGATGTATTTCCCCCTCAGGACTGCTTTTGCTGTATCCCAAAGATTTTGAATGGTTGTATCTTCATTCTCATTAGTTTCCATGAATCTTTTTAATTCTTCCTAAATTTCCTGGTTGACCGCTTCGTCTTTTAGCAGGATGGTCCTTAACCGCCACGTGTTTGAAATCCTTCCAAACTTCTTCTTGTGATTTAGTTCTAATTTCAAGGCATTATGGTCTGAGAATATGCAGGGGATGATCCCAATCTTTTGGTATCAGTTCAGAGCTGATTTGTGACCCAGTATGTGGTCTATTCTGGAGAAACTTCCATGTATACTTGAGAAGAATGTATATTCAGTTTAGTTTCGATGTAAAGTTCTGTAGATATCTGTGAAATCCACCTGGTCCAGTGTATCATTTAAAGCTCTCGTTTCTTTGGAGATGTTGTGTTTAGAAGACCTATCGAGTGTAGATAGCGCTAGATTGAAGTCACCAAGGACAAGTGTATTTTTATCTGAGTATGTCTTAACTGGTTATTAATTGATTGATATATTTGGCAGCTCCCACATTCGGGGCATATATATTGAGGATTGTTAAGTCCTCTTGTTGGATAGATCCTTTAAGTATGATATAGTGTCCCTCTTCATCTCTCACTACAGTCTTCGGGGTAAATTTTAGTTGATCTGATATAAGGATGGCTACCCCTGCTTTCTTTTGAGGATCACTTGAATGGTAGTTGGTTCTCCAACCTTTTATTTTCAGGCTGGGGTGTCCTTATGTCTAAAATGAGTCTCTTGTAGACAGCAAATAGGTGGGTCCTGCTTTTTTATCCAGTCTGAAACCCTGCGCCTTTTGATGGGGTCATTAAGCCCGTTCACGTTCAGAGTTACTATTGAAAGATATGAGTTTAGTGTCATCATGATATCTATTCAGTCCTTGTTTTTGTGGACTGTTCCACTGGACTTCTTCTTAAAGGATAATTTTAAGATTCCCCTTAAAATTTCTTGCAGACCTGGTATGGTGGTCACATATTCTTTCAGTTCCTGCCTGTCTTGGAAGCTCTTTATGTCTCCTTCCATTCTGAATGAGAGCCTTGCTGGATAAATCATTCTTGGTTCCATGTTCTTCTCATTTAGGACCCTGAATATATCCTCCCAGCCCTTTCTGGCTTGCCACATCTCTGTGGTGAGGTCTGCTGTTACCCTAATACTCCTCACCATAAAAGTCAGGGGTTTTTTGTCTCTTGCTGCTTTAAGGATCTTCTCTTTATCTTTGGAATTTGCAAGCTTAACTATTAAATGTCGAGGTGTTGATCGGTTATTATTGATTTTAGGGGGGGGATCTCTGTATTTCCTGGATCTGAATGCCTGTTTCCCTTCCCAGATTAGGAAAGTTTTCAGCTATGATTTGTTCAAATACATATTCTGGCACTCTGGCCCTTTTGGTGCCCTCGGGAACTCCAATTAAACGTAGGTTTTTTCTTCCTTAGGCTGTCATTTATTTCCCTTAATCTATCCTCATGGTCTTTTGTTTGTCTTTTTTCCTCAGTTTCCCTCTTTGCCATCAACTTGTCTTATGTGTCACTCACTCATTCTTCCACCTCGTTACCCCTCGTCGTTAGAACTTCTAGTTTGGATTGCATCTCATTCAATTGATTTTTAATTTCTGCCTGATTAGATCTAAATTCTGCAGTCATGAAGTCTCCTGAGTCCTTTATGCTTTTTTCTAGAGCCACCAGTAGCTTTATAATAGTACTTCAGAATTAGCTTTCTGACATTGAATTGTAATCCAAATTTTGTAACTCTTGTGGGAGAGTGGACTGTTGCTGATTCTTTACCTTGAGGTGAGGTTTTCCTTCTAGTCATTTTGCTCAGTGCAGAGTGGCCAAAAACAAGTTGTATTGGGAAAAGGAGAAAAAGAGAGGAGAGAAAGAAGGAGAGAAAAGAAAAAAAGAAAAAAGAAAAAAGGAAGAAAAAAAGAAAAAAGAGAAGAAAAATAGAAAGAAAAAGAAAGAAAGAATAAAAAGGGTGGGGGAAGCAAACGGAAATCAAAAAGAAAAAAAACAACAACACGGTGGAGTATCTTCTGATTCTGTATACTTTAAGTCCCTTGACTTCCCCTGGAACTTGTCCGTCTAACTGGTCTTCTGGGGGAGGGGCATGTTGTGCTGATTTTCAGGTGTTAGCACTTGGGGGAGCTGCTCTGCCCGCTGCCTGCAGGGCTCAGTGAGGGTTGTTTACTCCTTGAGGCCCCAGGAGGAACAACCACAGTGGTGGCGGCCAGCTCTGGAGCCCGGGATTCAGCTCCCGCAGTAACTACAGAGCTCTCAGCCTGCAGGGGCTTGGATGCTTGCTGTCCTGGGCTCTCCTGGCCTCTGCCTGTCCCGGGGGGAAATCGGATCCTGGGCTGTGTCCCCCGGCGCCCTGGGCTCCTAGGCCTGCGCTGTTGGAATCGCGCTCCTGGGCATGCAGCCCCCTCCGTGGAGCCACGCCCGAGCCCCTCCCGGGTCCAGCCTTGCGCACTGCAGCCCTTTAGGGAGCTCAGCGCACTCTCCCCGGGGCGCAGGTGTCTGTTAGTGACCCCGGGAGCTTGCGGCATCCCGCCCCTCCTGGGGTCCTGCTCTAACTCCCTGCGAGCCCCTTTCTGTCCGAGAAGATTGGTGAAGCTCCTGCTTCTCCAGGCGGTGCTTTCCTGTCCTGGGGGCACTCGCCCCGGCCTTAGCCCGGCTCCTCGGGGGGCCCCTCCCTCTTGGATGCCTTTTGTTTCTTTATTTCTTTTTTCCCTATCTTCCTACTTTGATAGAAGCGTGAACTCCTCTGACTGTAGCATTCCAGCTGTCCTCTCTTTAAATCTCAGGCTGAATTCGTAGATTTTCAGGGTGATTTGAAGGTTATCTAGGTAATTTGGTGGGGACAGGTGACTTGGGGACCCTACTCTTCGGCATCTTGCCCCTCCCTCTGCAAATGAATTTTGTATGGTGGAGGTGCAATTGATTCCATGCTCCTCCCCAAGCCTCTGTGGAAGAGATGATTTAAAATGGTTTAAATGTTACATTACATTTAATTTTATTGCCCTGTGGATATTGATCAGTTATACACCTATTATTAAATTATATCTATTAGCATTTAAACAGTATCGATTGCCTAAACAGATATCTGTTCTTGGGATTTTGTTTTGGATCTACTTTAACATCCTAATGGTTCCCTTATTAATTAATCAATTAAGTGAAATCATAAATACGGGTTCATTTAATTTTGCATAAGAGCTATAGTTTCACCTTTTCAATTGTCCTTTAGCAGTTCAAAATTCCATTGTTGTTTTTTTTTATCAACGTTCTATCGGGATATCCGATGCCAATACAATTTTTTTTTTGCCAATACAATTTTTTTTAATGCTTGCTCATTCGTAGGTGACTGCATGATGGCCTCCAATGATCCCCACCTCCTAATATTCACATTCATGTGTAATCAACTCCTTTTGAGTATAGGCTGGCCTAGTGACTCTCTTCTAACCAAGAGAATTCATCAAATGTGATGGGATATCAATTCTATGTTTAGGCTAAGTAAGATTATAACCTTCATCTTGCTATTTGACTCTTTCTTATTGACTTTGGTAAAGCAGCTGCCAGTTTGGGAGGCTCTGAGTGCCGATGAGCTTTCAGAACATAAAGACTCCATCCAAATCTCTGCACTAGGAGACAGCCAAACCCTAGTATGACTTTAACAACATAACCAAAGCTGTGTCCTCAGGATGACTTTAACTACCCCTTAAAATGCCTGCCTGAGAAAATGCTATACTACCGGAAGAATTTACTCTCTGTTCTAACCAATATCTAATGAAGGTTCCTGGCCTCCCTCTTATAGCATTTTCTAAAAAGGGCTTACAATTTTGAATCATTCCTCTGTCTCTTTGAGATATATATGTATCTTCTACAATTCAGATGTGTGTTTTTCAGGACCTGAAAGTCACTGCTTTGAGATATAATCAGGAAGTATAGGGCCTCTGTCTCCCAGTCTCTGGGGGGCATAGAATTCTATCTTTGATCGTTCCCAGCTAGCAGACACGGCTAGCCTAATTGCATTTACTCTGACCCACCTTTTGTAATTTTTCACTTCATTGACCCCCCGCTTGAGCCTTCACTCACCCCTCCCTCACACTCTCTTAAAATAACCAATCACTTCTGCACAAATTGGAGTGGGTTTCAGATCTTTCTCGTACTATCAGTAGTTACTGGATAAAATCTTTTTGGTAGTCTACATAGCAAAGAACTGAGAGAAACCTCTGGCAAAACAATCAGCAAGAAAGTGAGGATCTTAGTTCAACAGTCACAACGAACTGAATTCTGCCAACCACCTTAGGAGCTTGAATTTGGATTTTTGACTAGTTGAGCCTTCACGTGAGACCCCAGTCTTGGCCGATACCTTGATTGCAGCTCTGTGAGAGACCTGAAGACAGGTAAGTCAGCTTAGCTGTGCCTGGACTTCTGGCCCACAAAAATTGTGAGATAATAATTGTGTGGGAGTTTTTGAGCTGCTTAATTTATGGTAATTTGTTATGCAGCATTATATAACTAACATATTCTTCCTCTCTGGAAGCTTTAAAAATTCTCTTTATCTTTAATATTCTTAATATTCACTACTTTCAGAGGCACCTATGTGGCTCACTTGATTAAGTGTCCAGCTCTCGGTTTTGGTTTTGATCTCATGGGTAGTGGGATCAGACCCACCTCAGGCTTGTGCCCCATGGGTAGTCTGCTTGAAGATCCTCTCCCTCTGCACACCACCTCAAAAAAATAACAAAATTAAGACATATATATTTTAAAAATATTCACTATTTTTATACATTTTTTTCTTATCTCCCTTACTCATTTCCTTTTAAGCTTTTATTTATTCATTCATGAGACACACAGAGAGAGGCAGAGACACAGGCGGAGGGAGAATCAGGCTCCCTACGGGGAGCCTGATGTGGGACTCGATCCCAGGACCTCAGGATCACAACCTGAGTGAAAGGCAAACGCTCAACCACTGAGCCACCCAGGTGTCCCTCCCTTACTCATTTCTTGGTGGCTCTTTTCATCTACAGCTTTCTACTTTCTTTAATACTGGAAAATTAGTTTTTAGAGCTTAAAAAATTGTTTTTTTCTCCTTCTGCAACTCATATTATCTAGATATTGGCACTTGTACTTTCATCTTTTATTTTAAACATTTTCTTTTCCCAGGTTATCTCTACATCCAACATGGGGCTCGAACCCACAACCCCAAGATTAAGAGTCCCATGCTCTGCTGACTGAGCCAGCCGATTGCTCCACTTGTACTTTTATCTTACACAGATATTAACTTTTCCTTTTATATTTGCTTCCTTTTATCCTTCCCTACTGCCCTTCAACATTTCCATTCCTCTGTTTCCTAAGTTTTTCTTTGTATGCAATCTACCATTAATATCATGTATTTTATTTTTTAACTCATATGTCTTATACCCTGTATTGTTCATTTTGTTCTTTTTCTGTATTTTACTTGGGGCAGTTTCCTATTGCTTTAATTTTCCTTATAATCTTGATTGATAATGCATATTATAAATTTTGGTATGGTTTAGTAACTCTTTTTCAGGTGGTATTGTGTTTCAATCATTCCAACCTCTTTCTTCGGAGGGGCTTGTACTCCTTCAGTTTTTAGTTACTTTGGTTTGTGATGTCCTAGTTTCCTGTTGATTTTGGCTGCTTTACCTGGTAATGTGTTTTGGGCAAGGGCCAATGGCCTGACCTTTATCTATGCCATTTTCTAGTAAAATGGAGGGGGTGAGTTTGAGCTCTAGGACACAGAATTCTAGGTATCTCCAAATCAGTTAATAATTCCCACTTGCTGCCTACCCCCAAACCAACTCCTCCAGTCAAGGTATTGCTGGACTTAAAGACGGAAATTTGAAAGAGGCTGTGTCCCTGTGATCTGTCTTAGGATTTTGAGGAAGAGAGATATAGAAAAATGAATGCCTGAGTCTCGTGGTAAAATTAATTTATTTTATTCAATGCTTCACCTCAGTTTCTTTTGCTGACTTTCCCAGAGGTCTGGATTATTTCCTTAAATTTCTTCTGAGGAGACATTGATTGTCCCAAGACAATGTGAACAGCCTTTCTCTAGCCTGTTCTTTCACTGTGTCCTGTTCTCCACCCCAGACTGCAGCTACCTTCTTCCCTTGCCATATACATTCATTTCTTTAAAACAGCCTTCAGCTCCCTCAGTTTTCAAAATTTGTCTTAGTTCTTAAAATGTTTCTCTTTTGTAAGTTAGATAAAGGAACCAGCAGCTAATGGTAGTTAATCATTGTAGCAGGATTCAGCAAGTGGTGTGTTATAACTGCTGTTCATAATACTTGCAAAAAAAAATCTGTTGTATTTATAGTATTTATAGCTATTTTCCCTTTTTATTCTGGATTTTGCTTACTTGTATCTTCTTTTTTTCTTGCTCGATCAATCTTGCTAACAGTTTATCTTTTTTTTTTACAGATTTTATTTATTTATTTATTTTGGGGGGCGGTGACAGAGGGAAAAGGAGACAATCTCAAGCAGACTCTGCACCAAGCACAGGGCCTGATGCAGAACTCGAGCTCATGACCCTGACGTCATAACCTCAGCTGCAAAAATTACTTAATGAATTTTAAAAATAATAGTGAACTATATACCTTGAATGGAGTTATTTACACATCTACTGGCTTGATCTCATTTTTTGTTTAGAAATTTGATACCTATGCCACTTTTTTTGTCTGCTTCAACTATTAATTTCTCAGAGATGTATGTAAAATCATCCTCTACATGTGCTGACTTATGAATCTTCTCATTTCTGTCAGTTGTTCCTTAAATTTGTCACTATCATTTGCTATCAAGATACATACTTTAACACACTCTAACTTCTCTTAATTGGCACGTAGTATTACATAAGTGTTTAGTCAGTATAGCAATGCGTAGAAGTGGTGATTGAAGCTATGAGCATGCCTGAAATCACGTGAGACATAACAGTTCGAGAAAATAAGGGGATCAATGATCAAGACTTAAGAAACTCTTTTATTTAATGGCTGAGAAGGAAGGGATAAGCCTCCAAAAAAAGAATGAGGAGTAAGTAGACGAAAAAGGAGGAGGAAAACCAAAGAAGCATATTCCCAAATGCACCCAGAGTGAAGGAATAATTAATAGTGCTGCTGAGTACAGATCCGAATGAATGTGAGATAAATGGAATTAATTACAACAGTTGAATGAGGGATTTAATGACTACTGCGGATGCTGTGATGTACTTCTGGGGCCTCCCTCGAGGAATAAAGGTCTTATTCCACCGGTTGCTGGGAGTGCTGCCAGCAGACACGTCTCAGCTACCAGCCTCCTTGAGTAATTGCCTTGGCTGAAGAGAACCTCCTTGCCTAACTAAGGTCACACAGCTTTCCTTGGCAAGGCCTGCATTCCTACTGGGGAAAACGTTGAAAGTCCATCGTATTCTAGAGGTCTCTGTGGGATAGGCTAAGGCCTTTGTTGAGAGGAGGCACCACAACCGAACTACTCCGTCTTCCCAGCTTCACTTCCTTTCCCTCCCCTCCCCAATACTGATCCCTGATAAACTTCCCTCACGCCAAAATACACCGGACAAAGTCCGTTTCCCAGGGAAACCAACCTGTGACAATGAGTTTTCGTACATAGGAAGAGATGATGGGTAGGAGGAGAATTGAGTGTGGAAGGTAAGAAATAAATGATGAAGCAGGGAAGAAGCCAAGAATGGGCAACTTATTCAGATCAGAGAATGACGGAAACCCAGCCCCTATGAAGGGCTGAGCACCTCGCCCCCTTTTAGTGCGGGACATACTCGACTGAAAGACAGACGCCAGCTACACACGCAGGATTCTGTGCCACCGAAACTACCACAGAGCACCGCGCTCAGGAAGTCGTGCTTTCTCTTAACCTGTCGGAACACTGTCGTTTCACTGCGCTTACCACGGAGCTAGGGGATGAGGGGCCAGGGGACTCGGCCCCCGAGGCCGGACAGTCAGTATGCGCCAGTTCACACTTCCACCGCCTGTCCCTCATAAGACGCCCTCGTCGGCCGCTCCTGCCGCCGCCTCCCTGCAGCCCCGGCTGAACGACACCGCCCGCCCTTCCACCAGGGGCTTGGCCGGTCTCTCGGATGCAGGATTCAACACCGGGAGCCGGGAGACTTCTGAAAAGAATTTCTCCGGAGAGCCAAGTGAAGAGGAAAAAAGATGTCTATGGAGGGCGAACTTTCAGAGAACTAGCCGATTAACTCTGACGATGACTTTGACCGAGGCATGAGATGAACGCGCGGTGGAGGGAAAGGTCAGGTTAAGAAGAGAGGCAAAACTTCAAGAAAGAGGAAATGAACGAGAAAGCGCAGGAAGCGGCAATAAACAGAGCGCTGCCCACGGGCAGGCGTCTAAGAGGCGCGCACAGCGTCAGGCACTAGTCCAGAGCCGCCGCCGACGTCTCCTCCGGCGCTGGCGGGAAAGAGAAACGTGCAGGAGCGGCGAGCGCATTGGCAGAAAATTTACCAATGACCCCGGAAGCGTTTTATTTTGCGTAGGCATCTTGAGCATATCCTCTCGTGATTCGTTCGTTGATCCGGAAGAAGAGACACCAAACGTCCTCTGCGATTGGATCGTAGCATCGGGGCGGTGCTTTAGCGAGCCAGTCACCTCGGCGACCGGATGTGACGATGCCGGAAGCCGCTGACTGAGCTGGGCCTGGCTGGCGGCTGCGGTGGGCGGGGTCGGCCGAGCCCGTCCGGCGCGGTCTTCCCCACGGACCCAGCGCTGCTGGGGGCGGTGCCATTAGGGCCCCGCCTCCCGCGTCGACTCCGATTGGCTCTGGCGCGACGCTGTCGGCTCGCGGGGGGCGGAGACTCGGGCCGCTCCTCCCAGAGGCCGGGGCCGGGCCGCGTCGTCAGCCGCTGCGGTCCTTCCGGTTTCTGGCAGCCGCGTCGCCTCCTTCCGAAGGCTGGGGTCCTCCTTTCGCAGCGAACCCGTTGGGCGCCGTCCAGCCCAACACCGGGTCGCTCCGGGTCTCGCCCCTCGGGAGGCCCTCGGCCCCTCGTTGCCCACTTCCCTGGAGGTGCCGGCCCCTCCCGCCCCTCTAAAATGTCCAATCACCTCCAGAGGGTCTTCCTGAAACCCGCAGAGGAAAGCTCGGGCAACGCCTCGCAGTGGTAAGTACTGGCTGCGACTCCCCCTCAACACGCCTGCCCCGGCCCGCCTCTTAGCAGGGTGCCCAGGCGGCCTTCTCCTCCGGGCGCCCTGGCCCCGCAGTGGGCGCGCCTTGGGGGCGAGCGCCGGCCGGCGGGGCGCTCACGGCCCTGGAGCCCTCCGAGCGCTCGAGCGCGCCCCTCCTGGAAACATGCAGCCTCGGCCCGCCCCGGCCCCGCACGACTCCTGCGACGGAGCAGCTCTCCACGGGAGAGGAAGACCAACATGGCCGGCGCGCCCGCGTGGACGGACGCCTTCTGGAAGGTTCTCGCGCACTCGCCGGAAAACACGCAGCGCGCGCGCGGACCAGCAGGTGCCGCCCAGGTGGTGCGGCCCAGATGGTGCGGCCCAGGTGGCGCAGGCCCTCCCGTGCGGACGGCTGTTCCTTCAGAGGAGTGAGAAGGAAAGGAAGAATGTGTGCAGGGGATGCTTAGGATATGAAACCACAACCTGAAAAATTGATCTCGTCTGAGGGAATGGATCTTTTCTTTTTTGAAAAGGATTTTGCTTATTCATGAGAGACACAGAGAGTTAGAGACCCAGGCAGAGGGAGAAGCAGGCTCCCTGCGGGGAGCCCCATGCGGACCTCGATCCCGGGACCGGGCTCTCACCCTGAGCCGAAGGCAGGCGCTCCACCACCGAGCCACTCAGGCGGCCCTGGATTTTGTTTGTAAATTTTAAATAGTAGTTTTATATGGAAAGGAAGAAAAGTAGAATGATTGCCACGTGAGATCGGTGGTTGGGAACAGAGTCTTTGAAGCAGCTGTAATGAGAACGCCCTCTCTCGTTGGATATCTCCCTATTTGACATAGGGAGATTCCAGGATTTCTTTTAAAAAGGCGTACGTGGTTGCACATTTCCAAAACAGTTTATCACTAAGTCAATTTTTTTTAAAGTTCTGTTAGTCAACATGAAATAAAAGGGGAACAGAACTGTTAGGGAAGATCGACTATTTTAAGTTGTAGACTCCATGGTTAGTGGATATAATAAGTGGTGAGAAAAAAACTTAATGAGTCTCTGTGGAAGGAAAATGTGAAGGAAGATGGAAATTGAGAGGTAGAATTCATCTCTGGAAAACTGTGTTGATATTCCTCAAGAAGTTAAAAATAGACCTACCCTTGGACCCAGCAGTTGCACTACTGGGAATTTACCCCAAAGATAACAGAGGTAGTGAAATGACAGAACACCTGTACCATAATGTGAATAGCAGCATTGTTGACAATAGCCAAACTGTAGAAGGAGCCAAGATGTCAATTAGCATATGAATGGATACAGAATATGTGGCATATACACACGTGCATACACATACACACATATATATATATACACACACACAATGGAATATTAGTCATCAGAAAGGATGGATACCTACCATTTATATCAACATGGATGGAACTGGAGGGTACTATGCTGAGTGAAATAAGTCAATTGGACAAAGACAATTATCATATTGTCTCACTCATATGTGGAATATAAGAAGGGAAAAGAAAGGAACGAGGGAAACTAAGTTTCCTAAACTATAGGGGAAATCAGAGAAGACAACAAACCATGAGAGACTCCTAACTCTGGGAAACAAAGGGTTATAGAAGTGGGGGCAGGTGGGTGAAATGGAGTGATAGGTGTTATACTATATGTTGGCAAATTGAATTTAAATAAAATTTAATAAATAAAACTTGAAACTATAATAAATAAATAGATCTGCCAAAAATTCACCATAAGGATGTCCATACCAAGACACATTGTAATTAAAATGGCAAAAAAAGTGATTAAAAGGGATTTTGAAGGTTGTAAGAGAAAAGAAGATACCTACATACAAAGGAAACTCCATAGACTGTCAACTGATTTTTTCAGCAGAAAATTGCAAACGAGAATGGAGTGATGTATTCAAAATGCTAAAAGGGAAATATCTGTAGTCACAAATACTTTATCTAACAAGGCTGTGATTCAGAATAGGAGGAGAGATGAAGAATATTTCAGACAAACAAAAACTAGAAGAGTTCATGACCACTAAACCAGCCTTATAAGATATATTAAAGGGAAGGAAGTCTTTTGAGTGTAAAGATCATTGGGGAGAATGTAAAAAGTAAAAAACACACAAGCAGTAAATTAAGAATTTCTGTGAAAATCACTTAAAGGATTCATAAAATAAAAAGGATGTAAAATATGATGCCAAATATCTGAAACGTGGAAGGGGGGCATGTAAATAATGAGTTCAAAATTAAGTGACCATCAACTTAATACAGGCGATGATATGCAGAAGATCTTTTATATAAAATAAATGAAATTACAAATCAAAAATTAAATATATGCAAAAAATAAAGAACAAGGAATCTAAGCATATCACTAAAGAAAACCAAGAAAAGGAATGAGAGAAAAACTACAAAACAATCGTAAAACATATAACAAAATAGCAATAAAAGCACATCTACTAATAATTACTTTGAATGTAAATGGAATAAATGCTCCCATCAAAGGATACAGGATGACAGAGTGAATTAGAAAATAAGACCCATCTTTATGCTGCCGAAAAGAGACTCATTGCAAGCCTTAAAAAGTTATCTACATATTGAAAGTAAGAGTAAGGCATTAAGATGGTGGAGGATTTGTGGGACCCTAAGTTTGTCTCCTTCCTCAAATACAACTAAATAGTTATTAAATCATTCTGAACACCCAAGAAAGCAATCAGAGGTCTGAGAGAACAAACACTGCAAGCCTATAAGTCAAAAAGCAACCATTTTTTGGAGGGTAAGAGGTGCAGAGACTTGAATCTGGTGTGATATAGCTGTAGATACAGCATTGGGAAGGGAGCTTGATTAAGGAGGCTACTGCAAAGTATTCCGAATGGAGCACAAAATCGGAATTTTTAGAAGTCTGTTACAATGGGAGTCATGCTGGTTTAAGGGTGTTCAGGTGATGAAACCGGGTGAAATCCCAGGTGTGACATCATGCTCTGAGGATCCCCTGAGTCACAAGAATTGGTGGTGGCTAAGTGCTGCACTGTACCAGGTATAGGAGCATGGAAGCCAGCTGAGAAACCTTAGTCTAGGTGCCAGCTTTCTGCTCTGTGTTGCCATAAACTTCAAACCACTGTGTGGTCCTGTGACTGCTTTCCTGGGACAGGTTCAGCAAAGGCAGAAGTGTGGCAAGACCCTCCCCGGGAGGAAGAGAGTGGATTGGTACCATGGGAGTCCCTACAATTTGTAGTTTTGAAACTCAGTCATGTGCCTGATATAAAAAAAGCTCAGACACAGGCAGACTTCTGATGGAAACAGGAGGGACAAGACTGATTGATTGCTTTTCTGTGAGAAATCACAGAAGAGTGAGGGGTGTGAATTTTCAGGCCCAGCTATCAGTGCTGAAAGCCTTCAGGGAGCAAAGCAGTGCCATCTAGTGGAGTCTGGAGCCACTTACACCAAGCCCTGCATCCCTGTGCCCTGGAAGCACAGCCCCGCAAGGGCAAGTCCACCTGCAAATCAGCACAACAGGGCCCTCTCCCAGAAGATCACAACTTGTTCACATCAAGTTTACTGATCAGAGAGGGCTGCAAAGCTTCAGCTCTAAGGGAAATAGGATCTAGCATCCTTTATACTTTTATCCTTTATTTTTAAAATTATTGTCAGTAATTTTCTCTTTTCAATTCTTTTTCTACTTCTAATTTTTATATATGCTTTTTATATATTTTTTATTTCCTTTCACTGTGTTTTATTATATATATGTGTGTATATACATATATATATGAAATAAAAAATATAAAGGAAATATATATACACACATATATATGCATGCCTTCTTTCTTATTTTAGGATATAGTTCCTTTTAACAAGCAGACCAAAACACACCCAGGATCTAGGTTTTTGTTGTTCCTGTTTCTCCTGTTGTTGTTATTGCTGTTGTTTTTCTTCTTTTCTGGACAAAATGACAAGATAGAATTCATCCCAAGAAAGAATAGGAGGTAGTATTCATGACCAGGAATTTAATCAATATAGAGATAAGTAAGATGTCTGAACTAGAATTTAAAACAATGTATATAAAGATACTAGCTGGGTTTGAAAAAAGCATAGAAGACACTAGAGAATCCCTTACTGTAGAGATATAAGAACTAAAATCTAGTCAGGCTGAACTAAAAAATGCTATACCCAAGATGCATCCCAAGTGGAGGCCATAAAAACACGGATGACCAAAGCAGAAGAGTGAAACAATAATAAAGAAGATAAAATATTGAAAATAATGAAGGTGAAAATAAGGAAAGAAAACTATTAGATTATAAAGGCAGACTTTGGGAACTCTGCAATTCCATAAAGTAAAACAATATCCATAACACTGGAGTTCTAGAAGAAGAGTGGGAAAACAGAACAGAAGGTTTATTTGAACAAATTATGGCTAAAAACATCCCTAATATAGGAAAGGGAACAGGCCTTCAAGTCCAAAGGCACAGAGAACTCCCCTCAAAATCAACAAAGATAGGGTGACCAAGACATATCATAGTGAAACTTGCAATTTACAAAGATAAAGAGAAAATCCTCAGAGCTCTTCGGGGATGAGGTCCTTAACCTAAAGGGTAGACATATAAGGCTGGCATAAGACCTTCCAGAGACCTGGCATGCCAGAAAGGACTGGCATGATATATTCAATGTGCTAAATGAGAAAAATACGTAGTCAAGAATACACTATCCAGCAAAACTGTCATTCAGAATAAGAGAGATAAAGAGTTTCCAAGACAAAAACTAAAGGTATTTGTGAACACTAAATCAGCCCTGCAAGAAATATTAAAGGATACTTTTGAGTGGAACGAGAGCTCCAAAATAACAAATACTAGAAAGGAACAGTTACTTTATAGGTAATACAAGGACACCACATACATATCATTCAGTAATTACTCTGAATGTAAAGGGACTACATGCTGCAATCAAAATACACAGGTTATCAGAATGGATTAGAAAACAAGATGCAGGGATCCCTGGGTGGCGCAGCGGTTTAGCGCCTGCCTTTGCCCCAGGGCACGATGCTGGAGACCCGGGATCGAATCCCACATCGGGCTCCTGGTGCATGGAGCCTGCTTCTCCCTCTGCCTATGTCTCTGCCTCTCTCTCTCTCTCTCTCTCTCTCTCTCTGTGACTATCATAAAGAAAAGAAAAGAAAAGAAAAGAAAACAAGATGCATTGATATGTGGCTTAGAAGAGACTCATTTTACCACCAAAGGTACCTCCAGATTGCAAGTGAGGGGGTGAATAATCATTTATCATGCTAATGGACATCAAAAGAAAGCTGGAGTAGTCATACTTCTATCATACAAAATAGATTTTAAACCAATAACTAATAAGAAATTAAGGACACTATTTCATAATATATCCTTGGTCTATTCAACAAGAAGACCTAACAATTGTAATATTCATGCCCCTAACTTGGGGGAAGAGCCAAATACATAAATCAATTAATAACACTTAGAGAAACTCATTGATGATAATAAATACAATAATAGTAGGGAACTTTAACACCCAACTCACAGCAATGGACAGGTCATGTAAGCAGATCAATAAGGAAATGAGAACTTTGAATGACACTTAACATGTATTCAGGACATTTTATCCTAAAGCAGCAGAATACACATTCTTTTCAAGTGCATATGTAATATTCTCCAGAATAGATCTCATACTAGGCACAAATGAGAATTCAACTGGTACAAAAAGATTGAGATCATACTATGCATATTTTTAGGATACAATGCTATAATACTTGAAGTCAATCACAAGAAAAAAGCGGAAGAGACCACAAAGGTTAAAGAACACCCTACTACAGAGAGAATGAATCAACAAGGAAATTAAAGAAGAAATAAAAAATACATAGAAGCAGATAAAAATGAAAACATGACAGTTCACGACCTTTGAGATGCAACAAAGGTGGTCCTAAGAAGGAAATATATAGCAATACAGGCCTTAAGAAGACAGGAAAATCTCAAATACACAACCTAACCTTACACCTAAAGAGGCTGGAAAAAGAACACCAAATAAATCCTGCTGCCTAAATCCAGCAGGAGAAGAGAAATAATAAATATTAGAACAGAAATCAATGATACAGAAATTTTAAAAAACAGATCAAGAATCAACAAATTAGTTCTTTCAAAGAACAGATTCTAGTTCTTTGAAAGAATTAACAAAATTGATAAATCCTTAGCCAGAAATATCAAAAAGAAAAGAGAAAGGACCCAGATAAATAAAATCGAGTGAAAGAGAAGAGATCACAAGCAACACCGTAGAAAAATAATTTTAAGAGAATATTATTAGCAATTATATGCCAACAAATTAGGCAATCTGGAAGAAATGGATCAATTCCCAGAAACATGTAAACTACTAACTGAAACAGGAAGAAATAGAAAAACTGAGCAGACCCATAACCAGCAGTGAAATTGAATCAATAATAAAAAGTCTCCCAACAAGTGAGTCAAGGGCCAGATGGCTTCCTAAGGGGATTCTATCAAGCTTTTAAAGAAGAAATCATACTTATTCTTCTGAAACTGTTCCCAAAAGTAGAACTGGCAGGAATACTTCCAAACTCATTCCATGGTGCCAGTATTACTTGATTCCAAAATCAGACAACTGCATTAAATAGGATTAAAGACCAGTATCTCTAATGAATACAGATGCAAAAATTCTCAGTAAGATACTAGCTAATCAGATCCAACAGTATATTAAAAGAATTATTTACACTATTAAGTGGTTTTATTCCTGGGCTGTTAGGCTGGTTCAACATTTACAAATCAATCAGTATGATACACCATATTAATAAAGGAAGGGATAAAAACCATATGATCCTCTCAATAGATAAATAAAAAGCACCTGACAAAATTCAGCACCCATTCTTTATAGAAACCTTCTACAATGTAGGGGAAAAGGGATCATATCTCAACATCAAAGAGGCCTTATATAAAAGACACACAGCTAACATCATCCTCAATTGAGGAAAACAGAGCTTTTCCTCTAAGGTCAGGAACATGACAGCGATGTTCACTCTACCATCATTGTTCAACATACTATTGGAAGTCCTATCTTCAGAAATCAGACAACAAAAATAATTAAAAGGCATCCAAATCATCAAAGAAGAAGTGAAACTTTCACTCTTGGCAGACAATATGATACTCTATGTAGAAAGCCCAAAAGACTCCACCAAAATTTGCTAGAACTGATACAGGAATTCAGCAAAATTACAGGATATAAAATCACAGAAGTCTGTGGCATTTGTATTCACTAACAATAAAGTAGCAGAAAGAGAAATCAAGAAGTTGATCTTGTTTACAATTGCACCAAAAAATAAGATACCTAGAAATAAACCTAACCAAAGAGATAAAAGATATAGTATGAATACTATAGAACACTTATTTAAAAATTGAGGAAAACACAAATAAATAGGAAAACATTCCATGTTCATGCATTAGAAGAACAAATATTGTTAAAATATCTATACTACCCAAAGCCATCTACACATTTAATGCAATCCCTATCAAAATGCCACGAGCATTTTTCACAGAGCTGGAAGAAACAATTCTAAAATTTGTATGGAACCAGAAAGACACTGAATAGACGAGGTAAGTTGAAAAAGAAAAGCAATGCTGGAGGCATCACAATACCAGACTTCAATCTGTATTACAAAACTGTAGTCATCAATACAGTATGCTGCTGGCACAAAAACAAACACATAGATCGATGGAACCCAGAAATAGACCCTTAACTCTATGGTCAACTAATCTTTGACAAAGCAGGCAAGAATAACCAATGGAAAAGCAAATGGTGTTGGAAAATCTGGACGGCCACATGCAGAAGAATGAAACTGGACCACTTTCTTATACCATACACAAAAATAAATTCAAAATGGATGAAACACCTAAATATGAGATAGAATCCATCAAAATCCTAGAGGAGAACATAAGCACCAGCCTCTTTGACCTGGGCCACAGCAACTTCTTGCTATACCTGTCTCCAGAGGCAAGGGAAACAAAAGGAAAAAAGAACTATTGGGACCTCATCAGGATAAAAAGCTTTTCCACAGACAAAGGAAACAATCAGGAAAACTAAAAAGCAACCTAAATAATGGGAGAAGATATTTGCAAATGACATATCATATGAAGGGCTAGTATCCAAAATCTCTAAGAAGAGCTTATCAGTCTCAACACCCCAAAACAAGAAATGCAGTCAAGAAGTGGGCAGAAGACATGAACAGACATTTCCTTAAAAAAAGATAGAAATGGCTAACAGACACTTGAAAAAATGCTCAATATCACTTGGCATCAGGGAAATACAAACCAAAGACACAATGAGATACCACATTACACCAGTCAGAATAGCTAACATTAACAAGTCAGGAAACAACAGGTATTGGTGAGGATGCAGAGAAAGGAGGACTCTCACACTGCTGATGGGAATGCAAACTGGTGCAACCACTCTGGGAAACAGTAAGGAGTTTCCTCAAAAAGTTAAAAATAGAACCCAGCAATTGCACTACTAGGTATTTATCCAAAGGATACAATTTGAAGGGGCACATGTACCCCAATGTTTATAGCAGCAATGTCCATAACAGCCAAAATATGGAAGGACCCAGATGTCCATCAACTGATGAATGGATAATGATGTGGAATATATATATAATGGAATATTACTCAACCATCAAAAAGAATGAAACCTTGCCACAGAACTGGAGGATATTATGCTAAGTGAAATAAGTTAGTGAAAGGAAGATGAATATCATATGATTTCACTCATATGTGGAACTCAAGAAACAAAACAGATGAACATAGGGGAAGGGAAGGAAAAATTAAAAATAAAATAGGATGAAAACAGAGAGGGAGGGATGCCTGGGTGGCTCAGTGGTTAAGCGTCTGCCTTTGGCTCAGGGCATGATCCTGGAGTTCCAGGATTGAGTCCTACATTGGGCTCCCTGCATGGAGCCTGATTCTCCTTCTGCCTATGTTTCTGGTGCGCTCTCTCTCTCTTTCTCTCTCTGTGTGTGTCTAATGAATAAATAAATGAAATCTTTAAAAAAACGGAGGCAAACCATAAAAGACTCAACTACAGGGAACATACTACTGAGGGTTGCTGGAGGAGGGATAGGGTAATTGGGGTGATGGGCATTAAGGAGGGCACTTGACGGAATGAGCAACAGTTATATACAACTGATGAATCACTAAATTTTACCCCTTGAACTAATAATATACTATATTTTAACTAAACTGAATATTTATTTATTTGTTTATTTATTTTTTACTAAATTGAATTTAAATAAATTTAAAATAAAAGGAAATATGGGCATGAAAAGTAAATAAATAAGATTAAATTTACAAGGGCACAGAGAAACATTTATCATATAAATGGACATCAAAAGAAAGCCAGAGTAGCAATACTTACATTGGATAATTAGACTTTAAATCAAAGACTGTAACAAGATATGAAGAAGGGCTCTGTATCATTATAAAGGAGATGATCCAACCAGAGATTTAACAACTATAAATACTTATGCACCTAAGATAGGAGTACCTACATATACAAAACATAACAATCATAAAGAAACTAACCCAATAATAATACAATAATAGTAGGATACTTTAATACTCTACTTACATCAATGAAAAGACCATCCAAACAGAACATCAACAAGAGACCGTGGCTTTAATTGATGCACTGGACCAGATGGATTTAACAAATATAATTCAGAACATTACATCCTAAAACAGCAGAATACACATCCTTTTCAAGTACCCATGGAACATTCTACAAAAGAGATCACATATTAGGACATAAACAAGACTCACAAATTCAAAAAGATCAAAGTCATACCATACATCCTTTCTGGACCACAATGCTATGAAACTAGAAATCAGTCACAAGAAAAAAAACTGTGAATACAGAAAGAGAGAGAGGAGAGGGGGAGAGAGAGAGAGAGAAGAAGGAAGGAAGGAAGGAAGGAAGGAAGGAAGGAAGGAAGGAAGGAAGGAAGGAAGAAGGAAAACAGAGACAAGTATAGAAAATTAGGAGAATGAAGTCTTATGCATACAAAATATCAATAAAAAGGGATTATAAAAAGAAAATGAACAGAAATTTTGATGGTAAAATGTTTAATAACTGTGATTGAAAGTTTACTAAAGGACTGAACAGCAGCAGAAGCAGATTTGAGCAGGCAGCAGAAAGAATCAGAGAACTTGAAGGTAAGCCAATTAAGATTACCTAGTCTGGGGAAGAAAAAGTAAAGAAATTAATAAAAATGAACAGAGTTTAAGAGACCTGTGGGACACTGGGAAGTGTACCAACATACATGCTAGGATAAGCTCAAACAGCCACACCAGACAATTATAATAAAACTGTTGAAAACCAAAGACAGGAATCCTGAAAGCAGAGAAGTGATTCATCACAAATAATCAATGTTCACTAAGATTAACAGCATACTCCTCACTAGAAACCACTGAGGCTGTAAAATAGTGGGATAATGTATTAAGTATTAACTATATTTTCTGTATTCTTGATGCTCCACGGTCTTGGGTCTTACAAATTTTGGGAGAAACTTCCCCTTCCAGTGTTAGCTAATTCCTAGATATAGCAAGTGACTTGCCTGTGAATAGTTCTGATACACAAACAAACCAATCCAAAGCCCCCATATCTCCCCACAACTTCTTTACTGATTTCCTACACTACAAACCTCTATTTCCCCTTCCCTAATCACTCTAAGGTACTTGACAACCAGAAACAGTCTCTACATCCTAGAACCCACTGAAATTATTCAGCTAGCCAATCTTAAGCCAGCTTATCCCATGTACCCCTGCCTTGTCCATTCCTTCCCATAAAACCATGATCAATGCTTGTTTTCCTTGTGTGGTCTTGCATGGCATGCCATGTGTCCTGATTCTAGGGAACTGTGAGTAAAGATTCCTTCCTTCACGATAGTTACTTCTGTGGCTATGTTCTTGCTAACCTGATTAAAACAAGTCCAGGTACATTTTAAAAACCGATTGCATGCTCAAGAGAAAAAAGTTTTTAAACAATAATTCCATATCTGGCAAAATTATACTCCAAAAATTGAGAAATTAAGACATCCCCTAATAGGCAAAAACTGAGAAATATGTGACTGGTAGCCTCCCCTACAAGAAATGCTAAAGGGAATTACTTCAGGCTGAAATGAAAAGATAATAGACAATTAGACAATAAAGAACAACAAAGGTAATTATATAGATAAATATAAAAATCTGTATCAATGTGTTTTTAGTTTGTAATTTTGCTTTTTTTCCTATGAGATTTAGGAAGAACTACATAAAACGATTTTATGAACTTAAGTTAGTAGGCATACAATAACAAAAATCAAAGGGGGGAGGGTAAGTATATAAGAGCAAAGTATTTGTGTACTATTGAAACTAAGTTGGTACTCTTTGAACTACATTGTTATACACATTAAGTTAATTGTAGTCCACAAGGCAACCACCAATAAAATAACTTGAAATTTTATACCCAAAGAAATAAGAGGGGAATCCAAAATAGTACGTTAGAGAATATCCAAAATAAAAGACAGTAATGGAGGAACTAAGGAATAAAAAGTATTTAAGGCATATAGAAAACAAATTGTAAAATGGTAGAAGTCTGATATTATCAGTAATCACTAGAAATGTAAATATATTAAACTAACTAAAGGGCATAGATGAGAAGAATAGGTTTGAGAAATGATCCAAATATATGCTGTCTATAAGAGATCCACATTTGATCTCAAGATACAGACAGATTAAGAGTGAAAGGATAGAAATATATATTCCATGTAAACAATAACTAAAAGAGAGTTGAAGTAGTTATATTAATATCAGACAAAATGACTTCTAAGGCAAAAACTCTTGAAAGACATAGAAGGACATTTTATAACAATAAAAGGATTCATCCATGAAGATGTAATACATATGCACCTAAAAATAGAGCCCCCAAATATCTGAAATAAAAACTGACAGATTGAAGGGAGAAACACATACTTAATTATAATAGTCTTTGACTTCAACACCTCACTTTCAATAATGACTGGAAGAAGTCCACAACCAGAGATCTAAGCCAAAGAGATATATAAGTAACATGCCTGATGGAGAATTTAAAGCAGTCACCATAAGGATACTCACGGGACTTGGGGGAAAAAATGGAAGGCATCAGTGAGACGCTTACCATAGAGATAAAAGAATTAAAAAAGAATCAGAGATGAAGAATATAATAAATGAGATTAGAAATAAATTTGATGCAATGAACACAGGCTGAAAGAAGCAAAGGAACGAATTAATGACCTACAAGACAAAGTAATGCAAAGCAATGAAGCTGAACAAAAGAGAGAAAGAAGAATGCAACATGAGAATATACTTAGGGAACTCAATGACTCCACAAAACATATTAACATTTATATTATAGGAGTCCCAGAAGAAGAAGAGAGAGTAAAGAAAGCAGAAAATTTATTTGAAGAAATACTCACTGGAAAGTTATCTAATCTGGGGAAGGAAACAGACATCCAGATCTAGGAGGCATAGAGAGGTATTATCAAAATCAACAAAAGCAGGCTTAGACCAGACATATTGTAATTAAATTTGCAAAATATAGCCATAAAGAAAAAAATCATTTTTTATTTTTATTTTTTAATTTTTTTAAGAGATATTATTTATCTATTCATGAGAGACACAGAGACAGAGAGAGAGGCAGAGACACAGGCAGATGGAGAAGCAGGCTCCATGCAGGGAGCCTGATGTGGGACTCGATCCCGGGACTCCAGGATCACGCCGTGGGCCGAAGGCAGGCGCTAAACCACTGAGTCACCCAGGGATCCCCAGAAAAAAATCTTAAAAGCAACAAGACAAAAGAAATCCTTAACTTATAAGAGAAAACCTGTAAGGCTAGCAGGATATCTTTCAACAAAATCTTGGTAAGCCAGAAAGGAGTGTCATGATATATGCCAAGTGCTGAATGGGAAAATCTGCAGCCAAGAATAATCCATCCAGCAATGCTATCATTCTGAATGAAAGAAGAGATAGTTTCCCCAACAAAGAAAAACTAAAGGAGTTTGTAATCACTAAACCAGCCTTGCAAGAATTATGAAAGGAGACTCTGAGTAGAAAGTAGAGACCAAAAGTGACAGTATAAAGACAGGAAATATAAAGCAGTAAAAACGAATATTTCTGTAAAAAAAATTGGCCAAGAAACTTACAAAAAGGCATATAAAATATAACAATATATACCTAAAACATGGAGGAAGAGAGGAAAAAAGAATGAGTTCAAGCTTGAACGACCATCAACTTAATACAGACTGTCATACACAGAAGAGGTTATATACAAACATAAAGATAACCATATAGCAAAACCCACGAATAAACATGCAAAAAGTAAAGAGAAAGAAACCCAAATATATCACTAAAGAAAATCAGCAAAACATGAGAAAGCCAAGAAAGGATCAGAGAAAATCTCCAGAAACAACTACAAAACAACAAAATAGCAATAAATACACACTTACCAATAATTACTTTGAAGGTAACTAGACTGAACATTCCAATCAAAAGTCATAAGAAGACAAAATAAATTTAAAAAAAAAGACCCACACACATGTTGCCAACAAGACTCATTTAAGACCTAGAGACACCTGCAGATTGAAAATGATGGGATGGAGAAACATTTATCATGCAAATGAATGTCAAAATAAAGCTGGAGTAGCAATACTTATATTGGAAAGCCTAGACTTCAAAACAAGCGCTGTAACAAGAGATGAAGAAGGGCACTATATAACAATAAAGGGGACAATCCAACAAGAAGATATAGCAATTGAGCTATTTATGCACCCAATATAGGAGCACCAAAATATATAAAGTCATTTATAACAAACATAAAGGAACTCATTGTTAATAAAATAATAATAGTATAGAGCTTTAATACCCCAATTTTATGGATGGACAGATCATCTACACAGAAAATCAACAAGGAAACAATGGCTTTAAATGATGCACTTGACAAGATGGACTTAACAAATATATTCAGAACATTTCAGCCCCAAACAGAGAATTATACATTCTTTTCAAGTGCACGTGGAATGTTCTCCAGAAGACATCACATATAAGGTCACAAAATAGTCCTCGACAAATACGAGATTAAAGTCATACCATGCACCTTTTCTAATCACAACACTATGAAACTAGAAGTCAACAACAAGAAAAAAAATTGGAAAGCAAATACTAAACAAAAAAAAGGGGGGGGGGGAACCAGGAAATCAAAGAACAAATTTTAAAAAATACACGTAATGAAATGAAAAGGAAAATACAATGGTGCAAAACCTTTAGGATGGAATCTGTAATCAAAAATCTCCCAAAGAAATTCTATCAAACGTTTAAAGAAGAAACCATACCATTCTACTAAAGCTGTTCGGAAAAATAGAAAGAGGTGGATACTTCCAAACTCCTTCTATGAGGCCAGCATCACCTTAATTCCAAAACCAAAGACCCCACCAAAAAGAATTATAGACCAATATCCCTGATGAACATGGATGCAAAGACTCTCAACAAGATACTAACAATACATTAAGATTATTCACCATGACCAAGTGGGATTTATCCCCAGGATGCAAGGCTGGTTCAACACTCATAAAGCAATCAATGTGATTGATCATATCAGCAAGAGAAAAAACAAGAACCATATGATCCTCTCAATAGATGCAGAGAAAGCATTTGACAAAATACAGCATCCATTCCTGATCAAAACTCTTCAGGGTGTAGGGATAGGGAGGGAACATTCCTCAACATGTTTAAAAGCCATCTACAAAAAGCCCACAGCAAATATCATTCTCAATGGGGAAACACTGGGAGCCTTTCCCCTAAGATCAGAAACATGACAGGGATGTCCACTTTCACCACTGCTATTCAACATAGTACTAGAAGTCCTAGCCTCAGCAATCAGGCAGCAAAAAGAAGTAAAAGGCATTCAAATTGGCAAAGAAGAAGTCAAACTCTCCCTCTTCACTGATGACATGATACTCTACATAGAAAACCCAAAAGACTCCACCCCAAGATTGCTAGAACTCATACAGCAATTCAGCTGTGTGGCAGGATACAAGATCAATGCCCAGAAGTCAGTGGCATTTCTATACACTAACAATGAGACTAAGAAAGAGAAATTAAGGAGTCCATCCCATTTACAATTGCACCCAAAAGCATAAGACTAAACCTAACCAAAGAGGTAAAGGATCTATACCCTAAAACCTTCTGAATATTTCTGAAAGAAATTGAGGAAGACACAAAGAGTTGGAAAAATATTCCATGCTCATGGATTGGCAGAATTAATATTGTGAAAATGTCAATGCTACCCAGAGCAATTTACACATTTAATGCAATCCCTATCAAAATACCATGGACTTTCTTCAGAGAGTTGGAACAAATTATTTTAAGATTTGTGTGGAATCAGAAAAGACGCCGAATAGCCAGGATAATTTTAAAAAAGAAAACCATAGCTGGGGGCATCACAATGCCAGATTTCAGGTTGTACTACAAAGCTGTGGTCATCAAGACTGTGGTACTAGCACAAAAACAGACACATAGATCAATGGAACAAAATAGAGAATCCAGAAGTGGACCCTCAACTTTATGGCCAACTAATATTCGACAAAGCAGGAAAGACTATCCACTGGAAAAATGACAGTCTCTTCAATAAATGGTGCTGGGAAAATTGGACATTCACACGCAGAAGAATGAAACTAGACCATTCTCTTACACCATACACAAAGGTAAACTCAAAATGGATGAAAGATCTAAATGTGAGACAAGAATCCATAAAAATCCTAGAGGAGAACACAGGCAACACCCTTTTTGAACTTGGCCACAGTAACTTCTTGCAAGATACATCCACGAAGGCAAGAGAAACAAAAGCAAAAATGAATTATTGGGACTTCATCAAGATAAGAAGCTTCTGCACAGCAAAAGAAGCAGTCAACAAAACTAAAAGACAACCTACAGAATGGGAGAAGATATTTGCAAATGACGTATCAGATAAAGGGCTAGTTTCCAAGATCTATAAAGAACTTATTAAACTCAACAGCAAAGAAACAAACAATCCAATCATGAAATGGGCAAAAGGCATGAACAAAAATTTCACAGAGGAAGACATAGACGTGGCCAACAAGCACATGAGAAAATGCTGCACATCACTGGCAATCAGGGAAATACACGTCAAAACCACAATGAGATACCACCTCACACCAGTGAGAATGGGGAAAATTAACAAGGCAGGAAACCACAAATTCTGGAGAGGATGTGGAGAAAGGGGAACCCTCTTGCACTGTTGGTGGGAATGTGAACTGGTACAGTCACTCTGGAAAACTGTGTGGAGGTTCCTCAAAGAGTTAAAAATAGAGCTACCCTATGACCAGCAATTGCTCTGCTGGGGATTTACCCCAAAGATACAGATGCAGTGAAACGCCGGGACACCCGCACCCCAATGTTTGTAGCAGCGATGTCCACAATAGCCAAACTGTGGAAGGAGCCTCGGTGTCCATCGAAAGATGAATGGATAAAGAAGATGTGGTCTATGTATACAATGGAATATTACTCAGCCATTAGAAACGACTAATACCCACAATTTTCTTTGACGTGGAGGGACCTGGAGGGTACTCTGCTGAGTGAAATAAGTCAATCAGAGATGGACAAACATTATATGGTCTCATTCATTTGCAGAATATAAAATATAGTGAAAGGGAATAAAGGGGAAAGGAGAAAAAATGAGTGGGAAATATCAGAGAGGGTACAGAACATGAGAGACTCCTAACTCTGGGAAATGAACAAGGGGTGGTGGAAAGAGAGGTGGGCGGCGGGTTGGGGTGACTGAGTGACGGGCACTGAGCGGGGCACTTGATGGGATGAGCTCTGGGTGTTATGCTATATGTTGGCAAACTGAATTCCAATTAAAAGAAATTTTAAAAATTTCTGAAGAAACAAAAGTCCATGACCAGATGGCTTCACAGGCAAATTCTACCAAACATTTACAGAAAAGTTAAGAGCTATCTTCTCAAACTATTACAAAAAATAGAAAAGGAAAGTTCCACATTCTATGAGGTCAGTATTACCCTGATACCAAAGCCAGATAATTACATGACAAAAAAAAAAATAGAAGTACAGGCCAGTATTGCTGTTGGACATAAATGCAAAAATCCTCCACAAAATACTAACAACCTGAATTCAATAATACATTAAAAAGAATCGTTCCTCATGATTAAGTGGGATTTATTCCTGGATTGCAATGGTGTTTCAATATTCACTAATCAATCAATGTGATATATCACATTAATAAAAGAAAGGATAAGAACCACATGATCATTTCAATAAGATGCAGAAAAAGCATTTGGCAAAGTACAACATCCATTCATAATAAAAACTTTCATAACAAAGTAGGTTTAGAGGAAACATACCTCAACATAAATAAAGGGTATATTTGAAAACCCCACAGCTAAAATTACTTTCAATGGGGAAAAACTGAGTGCTTCTCTATGGTCAGGAATAAGACAGGGATGCCCCCCCAACCCTGTTACTTAACATAGTACTAGAAGTCTTAGCCAAGCAATCGGACAACAAAGAGAAATAAAAGAATCCAAGTCAGCAAGGAAGAAGTAAAACTTTCATTATTTGCAGATGACATGACACTATATAGAAAACCCAAAAGGCTCCACCAAACAAACTACAAGAACTGATAAGTGAATTCAGTAAAGTCACAGGACACAAAATCAAAACAGAGAAATCTGTTGTGTTTCTATACACCAATAATGAAATGGCAGGAAGAGAAATTAAGGAATCAATCCCATTTACAATTGTGCCAAAAACTATAAGATACCTAGGAATAAATCTAACCAGAGAGGTGAAAGACCTGTACTTTGAAAACTACAAAACACTGATGAAAGAAGATGATACAAATAAATGGAAAGACATCCCATGTTCATGGACTAGATGAAGGAATATTGTTAAAATTTCTATACTACCCAAAGCCATCTACATATTTAATGCAATTCCTATCAAAATGCCAAAAGCATTTTTTACAGAGCTAGAACAAACAATCCTAAAATTTGTATGGAAACATAGAAGTCTCCAAATAGTCAAAGCAATTTTGGAAAAGAAAAGCAAACCTGGAGGCATCACAATTCTGGACTTCAAGTAATATCACCAAGCTGTGGCAATCAACACAGTATAGTACTGGCACAAAAACAGATGCACAGATCAATGATACAGAATAGAAAATCCAGAAATGAAAGTATAACTGTACAGCCAATTAATCTTTAACAAAGCAGAGAAGAATATCCAATGCAGAAAAGACTATCTGTTCAACATATGGTATTGTGAAAACCGGACACTAACACGCGAAAGAAACTGGGTACAGACCTAAATGTGAGACATAAAATGTAAAAATCCTAGAAAACAACGCAGATAGTAACTTCTTAAACATCAGCTACAGCAACTTCTTTCTAGATGTGTGTATGGGAGGGAGGGGAAACAAAAGCAAAAATAAATTATTGGAAATACATCAAGATAAAAAGCTCCTGCACAGTGAAAAAACAAAAAACTAAAAGGTAGGTTGCAGAATGGAAGGAGATATTTTCAAATAATATATCTGATAAAAGGTTAGTATACAAATTATATTAAGAATTTATAATACTCAGAGGGGGGCAAGATGGCGGAAGAGTAGGGTCCCCTAGTCTCCTGTCCCCACCAAATTACCTAGATAACCTTCAAACCATCCTGAAAATTACGAATTCGGCCTGAGATTTAAAGAGAGAACAGCTGGAATGCTACAGTGAGAGAGTTCAGGCTTCTATCAAGGTAGGAAGACGGGGGAAAAAAAGAAATAAACAAAAGGCATCGGGGGGAGGGGCCCCGAGGAGCCGGGCTAAAGCTGCTGGCGAGTGCCCCCAGGACAGGAAAGCCCATCCAGGAGAAGCAGGAGCTTCACCAATCATCTCTGACGGAAAGTCGCTAAAGAGGGAGATGGAGCAGGATCCCAGGAGAGCGGGGTTGCCCTCAGGCTCCTGGGGGCATTAACAGACCACCTGCGCCCGGAGGAGAGTGTGCCACACCCCTGGCCGAGCTCCCTAAAGGGCTGCAGCGCCCGCAGCGAGGCCCTGGGAGCAGCTCGGGGGGCTGTGCAGCCAGGAGCACCATTCCAGCAGCGCAGGCCCAGGAGCACAGGGCCCTGGGGACACAGCCCAGGATCCCGCCTCTCACCAGGACAGGCAGAGGCCAGGAGGGCACAGGACAGCAAGGACGCTCCTGCCCCAAGCTGAGCAGATCGGCGGCCCCGCCCCCGGAGCATTCAGGCCCTGCAGATGGAGAGCTCTGTAGTTACTGCGGGAGCTGAATCCCGGGCTCCAGAGCTGGCCGCCGCCACTGTTCTTGTTCCTCCTGGGGCCTCACAGGGTAAACAACCCCCACTGAGCCTCACAGTGGCCTCACCGCATAAACAGCTGAAACATCTTTCACCGAGCCCTGCACCAGGCAGGGGGCTGAGCAGCTCCCCCAAGTGCTAACACCTGAAAATCAGCACAGCAGGCCCCTCCCCCAGAAGACCAGCTACCCAACAGGGGAAAAAGAAATTATTGACCAAGCAGCACTGGAAATTTCCAGGGGGAAGTCGAGGGATTTACAATATACAGAATCAGAGGATACTCCCCCTTGGTTTTCTTTTTCTGTTTTTTTTTTTTTTTCCTGTTTGCTCCCACCCCCTTTTTTTCTTTTTTTCTTTTTTTCTCTTTTATTTTCTTTTTTTCTCTTTTATTTTCTTCTTTTTTTTTCTTTTCTTCTTTCTCTTATCTCTTTTTCTCCTTTTCCCAATACAACTTGTTTTTGGCCACTCTCCACTGAGAAAAATGACTAGAAGGAAAACCTCACCTCAAAAGAAAGAATCAGAAACAGTCCTCTCTCCCACAGAGTTACAAAATTTGGATTACCATTCAATGTCAGAAAGCCAATTCAGAAGCACTATTATAAAGCTACTGGTAGCTCTAGAAAAAAGCATAAAGGACTCAAGAGACTTCATGACTGCAAAATTTAGATCTAATCAGGCAGAAATTAAAAATAAATTAAATGAGATGCAATCCAAACTAGAAGTCCTAACGGTGAGGGTTAATGAGGTGGAAGAACGAATGAGTGACATAGAAGACAAGTTGATGGCAAAGAGGGAAACTGAGGAAAAAAGAGACAAACAATTAAAAAACCATGAGGATAGATTACGAGAAATATATGACAGCCAGAGGAAGAAAAATCTATGTTTAATTGGGGTTCCCGAGGACGCCGAAAGGGAGAGAGGGCCAGAATATGTATTTGAACGAATCATAGCTGAAAACTTTCCTAATCTGGGAAGGGACACAGGCATTCAGATCCAAGAAATACAGAGATCCCCCCTAAAATCAATAAAAACCATTCAACACCTCGACATTTAATAGTTAAGTTTGCAAATTCCAAAGATAAAGAGAAGATCCTTAAAGCAGCAAGAGACAAGAAATCTCTTTTATGGGGAGAAATATTAGATTAACAGCAGATCTCTCCACAGAGACCTGACAGGCCAGAAAGGGCTGGCAGGATATATTCAGGGTCCTAAATGAGAAGAACACGCAGCCAAGAATACTTTATCCAGCAAGGCTCTCATTCAGAATAGAAGGAGAGATAAAGAGGTTCCAAGATAGGCAGGAACTGAAAGAATATGTGACCACCAAACCAGCTCTGCAAGAAATTTTAAGGGGGACTCTTAAAATTCCTCTTTAAGAAGAAGTCCAATGGAACAATCCACAAAACAGGGACTGGATAGGTATCATGATGACACTAAACTCAGATCTTTCAATAGTAACTCTGAACGTGAATGGGCTTAATGACCCCATCAAAAGGCGCAGGGTTTCAGACTGGATAAAAAAGCAGGACCCACCTATTTGCTGTCTACAAGAGACTCATTTTAGACATAAAGACACCTACAGCCTGAAAATAAAAGGTTGGAGAACCATTTACCATTCAAATGATCCTCAAAAGAAAGCAGGGGTAGCCATCCTCATATCAGATAAAGTAAAATTTATCCCGAAGACTGTAGTGAGAGATGAGGAGGGACACGATATCATACTTAAAGGATCTATCCAAGAAGAGGACTTAACAATCATCAATATATATGCCCCGAATGTGGGAGCTGCCAAATATATCAATCAATTAATACCCAAAGTTAAGACATACTTAGATAATAATACACTTATACTTGGTGACTTCAATTTAGTGTTTTCTACACTTGATAGGTCTTCTAAGCACAACATCTCCAAAGAAACAAGAGCTTTAAATGTTACACTGGACCAGGTGGATTTCACAGATATCTACAGAACTTTACATTGAAACTAAACTGAATACACATTCTTCTCAAGTACACATGGAACTTTCTCCAGAATAGACCACATACTGGGTCACAAATCGGGTCTGAACCGATACCAAAAGATTGGGATCGTCCCCTGCGTATTCTCAGACCATAATGCCTTGAAATTAGAACTAAATCACAACAAGAAGTTTGGAAGGACTTCAAACATGTGGAGTTAAGGACCATCCTGCTAAAAGATGAAAGGGTCAACCAGGATATTAAGGAAGAATTATAAAGATTCATGGAGACTAATGAGAATGAAGATATAATCGTTCAAAATCTTTGGGATACAGCACAAGCAGTCCTGAGTGGGAAATACATTGCAATACAAGCATCCATCCAAAAACTGGAAAGAACTCAAATACAAAAGCTAACCTTACACCTAAAGGAGCTAGAGAAAAAACTGCAAATAGATCCTACACCCAGCAGAAGAAGAGAGTTAATAAAGATTCGAGCAGAACTCAACGAAATCGAGACCAGAAGAACTGTGGAGAAGATCAACAAAACCAGGAGTTGGTTCTTTGAAAGAATTAATAAGATAGATAAACCATTAGCCAGCCTTACTAAAAAGAAGAGAGAGAAGACTCAAATTAATAAAATCATGAATGAGAAAGGAGAGATCACTACCAACACCAAGGAAATACAAACGATTTTAAAAACATATTATGAGCAGCTATACGCCAATAAGTTAGGCAATCTAGAAGAAATGGACATATTTCTGGAAAACCATAAACTACCAAAACTGGAACTGGAAGAAATAGAAAACCTGAACAGGCCAAAGAGCAGGGAGGAAATTGAAGCAGTCATCAAAAACCTCCCAAGACACAAAAGTCCAGGGCCAGATGGCTTCCCAGGGGAATTCTATCAAATGTTAAAAGAAGAAACCATACCTATTCTACTAAAGCTGTTCAGAAAGATAGAAAGACATGGTGTACTTTCAAATTTGTTGTATGAGTTTCCAAGATCTTATAAAGAACTTCTTAAACTCAACAGCCAAGAAACAAACAATCCAATCATGAAATGGGCAAAAGATATAAACAGAAATCTCACTGACGAAGACATAGACATGGCCAACAAGCGCAGGAGAAAATGCTCTGCATCACTTGCCATCAGGGAAAAAAAATCAGAACCACAATGAGATACCACCTCACACCAGTGAGAATGGGGAAAATTAACAAGGCAGGAAACCACAAATGTTGGAGAGAATATGGAGCGAGGGGAACCCTCCTGCACTGTTGGTGGGAATGTGAACTGGTGCACCCACTCTGGAAAACTGTGTGGAGGTTCCTCAAAGAGTTAAAAATAGACCTGCCATACGACCCAGCAATTGCACTGCTGGGGATTTACCCCAAAGATGCAGATGCAATGAAACAGCGGGACACCTGCATCCCGATGTTTGTAGCAGCGATGTCCACAATAGCCAAACTGTGGAAGGAGCCTCGGTATCCATCGAAAGATGAATGGGTAAAGAAGATGTGGTTTATGTATACAATGGAATATTACTCAGCCATTAGAAATGACTAATACCCACCATTTGCTTCGATGTGGATGGAACTGGAGGGTACTATGCTGAGTGAAATAAGTCAATCGGAGAATGACCAAAATTATATGGTCTCATTCATTTGCAGAATATAAAAAATAGTGAAAGGGAATAAAGGGGAAAGGAGAAAAAATGAGTGGGAAATATCAGAAAGGGAAACAGAACATGAAAGACTCCTAACTCTGGGAAATGAACTAGGGGTGGTGGAAGGGGAAGTAAGCGGGGCGTGGGGGTGACTGGGTGGCGGGTACTGAGGTGGGCACTTGATGCGATGAGTACTGGGTGTTATTCTGTATGTTGACAAATTGAACACCAATAAAAAATAAATTTATTACAAAAAAGAATTTATAAAACTCAACACCCAAAAAATGAATATTCCAACTTAATAATGGGCAGAAGATACAAATAGACATTTTCCCAAAGATATACAGATGGCCTACAGACACATGAAAAGATACTTAATGTCAGTTATAATCAGAGAAATATGAATCAAAACTCAAATGAGATATCACCTCAGACCTGGCAAGATAGCTAAAATCAACAACACAAAAAACAACTGGTGTTGGCAAGGATGTGGAGAAAGGGAAACACTATAGTGCTGTTTTGGGGAATGCAAATTTGTGAAGCCACTGTGGAAAGCAGGAAGAAGATTCCTCAAAAAGTTAAAAATAAAAAAATAAAAAAAAAGTTAAAAATAGAACCACTCTGTGATCCAGAAATTGCACTATTAAGTATTTACCCAAAGAACAGAAAAATGCTAATTCAAAGGGATTGACATATCCAGATGTTTATAGGAGCATTGTCAGCAATCCAAATTATGGATTGCTCTAGTGTCCATCAGCTAATGAACGGATAAAGAAGTGGTGTATATATACGATGGAACATTACTTAGCCATTAAAAGAATGAAATCCCACCATGTCAGTCAGATAAAGACAAATACCATATGATTTCATTCATGGAATTTAAGAAACAAAACATAAAACAACAGGGGAAAAAGAGAGAGAAGCAAACTAAGAAACAGACTCTTAACTATAGAGAACAAACTGATGATTAGCAGAGTGGAGGTGGTTGGGAGGATGGGTGAAATAGGTGATGGGGATTAATGAGTGCACATGTCATGATGAGCACCTGGTGTTGTATGGAAGTGTTGAATCACTATATTGTACACCTGAAACTACTATGATAACTGTATTTTAACTAATGAATTTAAATAAGAACAAAAAAAAGAAAATCAATGTAATGTAATATATCAATGGAATGAAGGAAAAACATCAAATGGTTGTCTTAAGTTATGTGGAAAAAAGCACTTGAAAAAATCTAACAACTCTTAATGATAAAGGAAACCCACAACAGACCAGGAATTGAAGGGAACTTTCTCAACATGATAAAGGCCATATATGAAAAATTCATTCCTATCATTATATTCAATGATGAAATCTGAAAAATTTCCTCAAAGATCAGTAACAAGAAAAGAATGTCCACCCTTGCCTCTTCAATTCAATATTGTACTCAAAGTTGTGGCCAGCACAGTTAGGCAAGAGAAAGAAATAAAAGGCATCAATACTGGAAAGGAGGAACTAAAATTATTATAAGCAAATGACGTTACATAGAGAAAATCCTAACATATCCATACACAAAATAACTGTTAAGAGTTAATGAAGAAACTTAGCAGGGTTCAGGATATGAAATAAACATACAAAAATCAATGTCTAAGCATAAACAATGAAATCTGAAAATAAAATTAAGAAAAAATTCATTTACAATATGATCGAAAATAATAAACTTAGAAATAAATTTAACCACAAAAGTATAAGATTTGTGAATTGGAAACTACAAAACATGGCTGAAAGAATTAAAGAACTAAATAAGGGCAGCCCGGGTGGCTTAGTGGTTTAGCACCACCTTCAGCCCAGGGCATGATCCTGGAGACCCAGGGTCGAGTCCCACATTGGGTTCCCTGCATGGAGCCTGCTTCTCCTTCTGCCTGTGTCTCTGCCTCTCTCTCTCTCTCTCTGTTTCTCATGAATAAATAAATACAATCTAAAAAAATAAATAAAGACCTAAATAAATGAAAATTTATCTACATTCATGGGTTAGAAGACTATTTTTTTTAAGGATTTTATTTATTCATGAAAGACACAGAGAAAGAGGCAGACACAGGCAGAGCTCCCCACCAGGAGTCTGATGCAGGATTCAACTCCAGACCTTGGGATCACGCCCTGAACTGAGGGCAGACGCTGAACTACAGAGATACCCAGGGGTCCCAGAAGACTTAATATTGTTAAGATATTGTTAAGACAACACTCCCCAAAGAAATATACAGATTCATAACAATCCCTATCAAATCTCTAATCGTGTTTTTGCAGAAATGGAAAGATGATCCTAAAATTCATATAAAATCACAAGAGACTCAGAATACTCAAAACAATTTTTAAAAGAATAATAACATTGAAGGACACACAATTCCCAATTTCAAAAATTATTCCAAAGCAATAGTAAATCAAAAATATTGTGGCACTAGCATAAGGACAAATGGTAAAGGAGTTAGTGGGGCTCTGGGCTTGCCTCCTCCCTTAAACACAACTAGATAAATAGCAAATCATTCTGAACACACATGAAATTGATCTGAGGTCTGAGAGAACAAACTGCACAACTAGAGATTAAAAATCAAGTCAAATAAAAACCCTGCCACATTGTGGAAGGTAGGAGCTACAGAGTTGATCTGGGGGAGAAAAGAGCTACAAGTGCTGTGGAGGGGAGGGAGCCCTGTTCATGGAGAGAGGAGAGAGAAAACGTGCAGAGGAATGCATGAGAAAAACTCTTTTCTAAAACCATTCACTGGGAAAAGAAGAGGGTCTGAATACTGTAAGCCTTAATAAGCAATGGAGTGCAAAGTCTGAAGTTTTAGAGGTCCACACCATCACAAGAGTGTCACCTGGTGGGTTTAGCAGTGCACCAGTGGAAAAGGAGGGCAGAGACCCAGGAACAGGCATCATGTTCTGAGGATCCCCTGCATCACAATGGGAGAAACATTTCCCTTTTTGAAGTGCATTTGGGAAAGGTGGCACAGCCATTTTAGGGACAAAGTGCCTCGTGGCACCATTGAGCTGCCCCATTCAGTAACAGGAAGGGGGACACCAGCTGAGGGTAGTGAACCTTGATGCAACTCGCTGCTGAGATTTACCTTCAATTCTGAGCTGCTGCATACTCACAAGACCGTTTTCTGTGACAAGCTGGCCACAGTGTGGCAAAACCCTCCCTCAGAGGATCCACCCTGGGCAGATCAATAGGATTTGGAGTTTTGAAAGCCACCCACATGTCTGAGATAAAACACAGGAAGGCTGTACTACCTGGCAGGTGGATGGCTCAGACAGAGGCAGGGTGTAGGTAGGGCCATGACAGAAGGTGGGGACACAGGAGGGGTGATTGCTTGCTCTTCTGTGAGGGCTTCCTAAGGAGTGGCAGCTGTGAGCTCCCCACTCCCGGGAGGTGTTTTCATTTTTCCCCATGCCCATCGACATTGACCAATTTCAGTGAACAAAACAGTGCCACCAAGTGGAGGCCAGAACCTCTTACATAAAGCCCTTCTGGGCTGTGCCCTGCAGGTGTATCTCCATTAGAGCAAGTTGGCCTGAGAATCAGCATAGCAGGCCCCTACCCCAGAAGACCAGCACAAACGCCTCCCATGCCGCCAAATCTATTGCTCACAGAATGCTGCCAAACTTCAGCTCTAGTGGAAATAGGATCTAACTTCCTTTGTTTTTTTTATTTCTTTTTTAATTTTCAAATTTTAGATCTAGTTTCTTTTAACAAGTAGACCAAAGCACACCTAGGCTCTAGCTTTCTTTCTCTTTTTTTTTTGTATTATTTTTTATTTTTATTTATTTATTTATTTATTTATTTATTTTATATATATTTTTTTTTAATTTCTTAGATCAAGCTTCTTTTAACAAGCAGATCAAAACACAGCTAGAATCTAGCTTCCTTTAAATTTTTTTTAATTTAAAATTTTTTCTTATTTTTTTGGATCTAGCTTTTTTTTTTTTTTTTTTTAGAGATAGAGAGAAAGCACACAAGTTGGAGGGGAGGGGCAGAGGAAGAGAGAGAGAGAGAGAATCTTAAGCAGGCTTGACACCCAGCTTGGAGCCTGGCCCTAAGATCATGATGTAAGCAGAAATCAAGAGTTGGGCACTTAACTGAGCCACCCAGGCACCCCAGATCTAGCTTCTTTTCACAAACAGATCAAAACATACCTAGGACACCTGGGTTCTAGCTTCCTTTTAAAAAAAAAATCTC
The DNA here is from genome assembly GCF_053574225.1 of Canis aureus. NCBI lineage: Eukaryota > Metazoa > Chordata > Mammalia > Carnivora > Canidae > Canis > Canis aureus. The sequence continues at coordinate 36,487,932 of NC_135618.1, forward strand.
TTCTTAGTATAGCAATTACTCTCAGGAGCAGGAATACAAAATGGTTTCTTAACTATAATACCAAAACAAAACAACCCATATAAAATGACAATATGGAGGAATTCATCCCAAAAGAATGAACAGGAAGTCACTGCCAGGGATTTAATTAATACAGATACAAGTAAGATGACTGAACCAGAATTTAAAACAATATCATAAAAATACTAGCTGGGCTTGAGAAAAGCACAGAAGACACTAGAGAATCCCATACTGCAGAGATAAATAACTGAAAGCTAGCCAGGCCAAAATAAAAAATGCTATAACTGAGATGCAAAACTGAATGGATGCAATGGCAATGAGTATAGAGATGAAGCAAAGGAATGAATCAGTGAAATAGAAGATAAATTATTAAAGATAATGAAGCCGAAGAGAAAAAGGTATTGGATCACGAATGTAGACTTAGGGAACTCAATGACTCCTTAAAGTATAATAACATTCATATCATAGGAGTTCCTCAAGAAGAAAAGAAAGGAAAATGGGAAGAAGTTTTATTTAAGCAAATTATAGCTGAAAACTTCCCTAATGTGGGGAAGGAAACAGACATTGAAATCCAAGAACCAAAGAGAACTCCCATTAAATTCAACAGAAGCCAGCCTATCATAGTCAAATTCACAAAATGCACAGACAAGGAAAGAATCCTGAAAGCAACAAAGGGAAAAAAAGTCCTTAACCTCACAGGGAAGATATCATATTCACCACAGATTCATCCACAGAAACTTGTCAGCGTAGAAGGCAGTGGGATGATATATTTAATGTGCTAAATAGGAAAAATATGCAGCCAAGAATACTTTATCCAGCAAAGATGCCATTCAGAATAGACAGATAAAGAGTTTCCTGAGAAACAAAAGCTAAAGGAGTGCATGACCTCTAAACCAGCCCTGCAAGAAGTCTTAAAGGGGAAGGGAAAAGAAATACCAAACTATAAAGACTAGAATGGAACAGAGAACATCACCAGAAACACCACCCTTACAGGTAACACAATGGCACTAAATTCATAACTATCAACAATCACTCTAAAAGTAAATGGACTAAATGCTCCAGTCAAAAAATATAGGGTATCAGAATGGATTAAAAAACAAGACCTGTCTATATGCTGCCTACAAGAGACTCATTTTACACCTAAAGACATTTGCAGAATCAAAGTGAGGGGATGCTAATGGACATCAGAAGAAAGCAGGAGTAGCTATACTTGCATCACATCACTACACAAACTACATTTTAAACCAAACACTGTAATAAGAGATGCAGAAGAGCACTATACTATACTATACTATACTATTATTATAACACTATACTATAATAAAGGAGAAAATCCAATAGAAAGATCTAACAATTATAAATATTTATGCCCCCCATAATGGGAGCATCCAAATATATAAATCAACAAGCATAAAGAAACTCACTGATAAACATACAATAACAGTAGAGGACCTTAACACCCTACATAAATCAATGGACAGATGATATAAACAGAAAATCAACAAAGCAATGGGTTTGAAAAATACACTGGGCCAGATGGACTTAATAGATATATTCAGAATATTCATCCTAAAGCAGCAGAATACACATTCTTTTCAAGTGCACATGGAACATTCTCCAGAACAGTTCACATACTGGGTCACCAATCAAGTATAGCAAGACAGAATATCATGCATATTTTCAGACCACAATGCTTTCAAAGTAGAAGTTACCAAAGGAAAACAATTGGAGACACCACAAACACATGGAGATTAAAGAACATCCTACTAAAGAATGAATGGGTTAGCCAGAAAATTAAGTAAAAAAATACATGGAAGCAAATGATAATGAAAACACAACAGTCCAAAACCTTTGGTATGTAGTAAATGCAGTCCTAAGAGGAAAGCATAAAAATAAAGGCCTACCTCAATAAGCAAGAGAAGTCTCAAGTACACAAACTAACTTTACACCTACAGGAGCTAGAAAAGGAACAGCAAATAAAGCCTAAAGCCAGAAGAAGAAGGGAGATCATAAAGATTAGCGCAGAAATAAATTGTATAGAAATGAAAAAGACCCGGTATAACAGATCAATGAAACTAAGAGTTGGTTCTTTGAAAGAACTAATAAAGTTGATAAACCTCTAGCCAGACTCATCAAAAAGGAAGAGAAAGGACTGAAGCTAATAAACTAATAAAAACACACATGAAAAAGGAGAGATCACATATATATATAATGGAATATACTACTCAGACATCAAAAAGAATGAATTCTTGCCAATTCCAATGACGTGGATGGAGATAGGATATGTTATGACAAGCAAGGTAGTCAGAGAAAGACAAATACCATATGATTTCAGTCACATGTGGCATGTAGGAACCAGAACAGATGAACATATGAGAAGAGGGGAAGAAAAGAGAATGGAAACAAACCATAACAGACTATTAATAATAGAGAACAAACTGAGGGTTGATGGTGGGATGTGGTAGGGTATGAGTGATGGGTATTAAGGAGAGCACTTGTTATGATGAGCACTGGGTGTTATATGTAAGTGATGAATCACTAAATTCTACTCCTGAGACCAATATCACACTATACTTTATCTAGTTAATTGTTAACTAACTAGAATTTAAATAAAAACTTAAAAAGAAAAAAATTAGTTTTTTATTTAATTAAAAATTAGTATATAAGATTATTTTAATTAACTTCATTAAATAAATTCGGTATTTAAATAAATTAATAAAATACAATTTAAAATTAGGTTTAAAAATTTAAATAAAAATTCTAATTAAAAATAATTAAAAAATAAAGCCTATTTTGATAAAAGAGGATGAATATACAGGCCAATAAAATAAAATATAGAGTGCAGACAGAAACCCTTACATCAATGGTCAATTGGTTTTTGAGAATCATGCAAAGGCCATTCAATGGAGCAAAGAAATAAACTTTTCCATAATTGATGATGGAATAATTAGATATTTACAAACAAAAGAATGAGGTTGGATCCTTACCTCACACCACAGATAAAATTTAACTCAAAATGGTTCAAAGAGCTAAATGTAAGAGGTAAACAATAGAAACTCTTTGAAGAAAACATAGGGATGCATCTCCATGACCTTGGATAAGCAATGGATTCTTAGATACAACAGCAAAAGCAAAATATTTTTTTAAGATAAATTGGGTTTAATGAAAGTAGAATGTTTCTGCATCAAAACACATCACCAAGAAAGTGATACAACCCACAGAATTAGAGAAATTTGCAAAGCATATTAAAAATACTTGCAGGGGATCCCTGGGTGGCTCAGCAGTTTAGCACCTGCCTTTGGCCCGGGGCGTGATCCTGGAGCCCTGGGATCAAGTCCCACATCGGGCTCCCAGCATGGAGCCTGCTTCTCCTTCCGCCTCTGTCTCTGCCCCCCACCCTTTCTATGTCCATCATAAATGAATAAATAAAATATTTTAAAAAATAAAATAAAATACTTGCAAATTATTTACCTGATAATCTAGTATATAGGATATATAAGAAAGTCTTACAACTCAACAACCAAAAAATAACCTGATTGAAAAATTAACAAAGGACTCGAATAAACATTTCTCCAAAGAATATATACAAATAGCCATTAAGCACATGAAAAGGGACGCCTGGGTGGCTCAGTGGTTGAGCATCTGCCTTTAGTTCAGGGCATGATCCTAGGTCTGGGAATCAAGTCCCACATCAGGTTCCCTGTGTGAAGCCTGCTTCTCCTTCTGTACATGTCTCTGGCTCTCTCTCTTTGTGTATCTCATGAATAAATTAAATAAATAAATAAATAAATAAATAAATAAATAGTAAATAAAATAAAAAAATAAACACATGAAAAGATGTTCAACATTATTCGTCATTAGAGAATTGCAGATAAAAACCACAATGATATACTATATCACTCTCACAGGGATAGCTCTAATGATAAGAAAAAAATAGTAAGTGTTGACAAAGATGTGAAGAAATTGGAAATTTCTTTTTTTTTTTTTTTAGAAATTGGAAATTTCATACATTGCTAGTGAAAATATAAAATGGTACAAACGTTGTCAAAATGCATTAGCAGTTCCTCAAAATGTAAAAATAGAATTACCATAATACCCAGCAATTCCAGAGATTTGAAGACAAAACAGAAATGTGTACACAAATGTTTATAGCAGTACTTATGACAGCCAAAGAATTAAGATAGAAATATTAAAGTTACTCAAATTTTCATCAACTGGCAAATGGATAAACAAATTATGATATAGCGATATAATACAATATTAATTGACCATAAAAAATAATAAAGTACTGATATGTACTACAATATGTATGAATCCTTAAAATATGTAATGCTAAGTGAAAGAAGCCAGACCCAAAGGTCACATATTGGGAGAAAACTGGAAATGCTATTTTGGAGATGGTTATTAGCCAGATAGTTGAGCAAACTAGGATTCAGGATCTGGTCCAGTGTATACGCATGTAAGAAGACCTCAAAGACAATAGGATTCGAATCTAACACAGACAGATGTATATGGACACAAGACATGTGTTTGTTCTTGACAAATCAAGTTTCAAGTGACCCCTCCCGCCCTCTTTTTTTTTTCTTGATAAGAATTACCTCCTTGAAATTTTCTTAACAAAGATGGTTTTCATGAGAATCTTTGAGACTACATAGAACATTAACACATCAAAGGCACAGGAAAAGAATGCAAGCTTCTCTAAGAAGTTTTGCTCCTTAAAGGCCAGAATTTTTACAATACTAACAAGTCTTTTGAGAAAAGTAGGGAAGGTTTGGAGATTGGTAAAAGTGATTGATGACTTTGGATTGTTTCTGGAGCAACATCACTGGTTCTATAGACCAGATTGCAAAACAAAAACAATTGTTCTTGAAAGCATGGAGATGCTGCCTAAGTTGGACTGACACACCATCCACCTATGTTGGTATATTTCTCTTTCCCTCAGTGTAGTTAGCTTAGGAGAGAAGACCTGAAAATATTTCTATCAGATTCTGAATACCAGCTTCAAAATTGGTAAAAATTTTAATCATAAAGTTCTTAAATCCTTTCAAATACTGTGTCAGGTTTCACCCAGACAAACAGAAATATTCCTGGCTGTATAAAACAACCGTATGGAACCAAGAGGCATCCTCAAAGAGGGTGCAAAAGATACTATCTTCACAAGATCTAGAGCCACTTCCAAAGAGAGTCAAAGACAGAACCTACAACCTACATGCCCAGAAATCCAAGGCAGAAATCCAAGGCAGGTTCTTAGAACATAAAAATCAGACAAGCAAGAAGGCAATAGCTATCCTGGGAGAGAAGGATCAACAATCGATTGGTCTGGATTTGGAAAGAAAAGCCAAATGTGAAATTTTATTTTCTTCTCTTAATGCGGTTTAGGAGGTAATCTATTTATAAAAAATTTTGAGGATCCTCCATGGGTTGAAAAAAGTTCTTTAACTAAAGCCCTTAGTTTGGTATTTGACCAAGGAGTAAAAGATACCTGAAGAGGTCTGCCTGTAGCCTAGGGTGGTCTTATTTTAAAGGGTAACTTTTTCATAGTTTCTTCAGAATTGAAAAGCAACTTAGAGGATTCCTAGAAGGAGTACTCAAACAAAAGAAGGTAGAGGGGAACGGTAGGGGTTACTCCTTATAGTCTTACTGTCTTTCATTTTCAGTACCTTTTATCTCTTTTTCATTAACCGTTTGCAATGAATCTTTCAATGAAACCATTTTGGAATATTGAAAACTCTTGGAGGCTTCTGCATGACAATTTAAGAGATATCCCATTCTGTTTAATTTGGGAATGTTTACTTTCAAATATACATCTTAAATGGTTGTATCTAATTTAATTAGGAGATTCCTTGTAATGGGCGCTGTAATTCTAGGTTCTGTTTAGTAAGATTTTTTTTTTCATTTTCATAATTATCTATAGCCTCCAGGACCATAGTTTTTATACCTAAAGGGTGGCACACTCAACTCTTTGGATAGAAAGAAACTCATTTGTTTTAAGATAGGCTTTTGGGTTTCTCTTAGCAAACTCAGACGTAAGTGAGATGTGCTGTGGGGAATGGAGTTGTGGGATATTTTATACTCATTGCATGGAAATTTTCTTGATGATGGCAGGAAACCTAATCTGACCAGTTATAGGACCAACTTATCCTACTATGGGAGTGTTCCTGAGGTAGCAAGTGCTCTAGCAGCCTTTAAATGTTTGATACTTCCCCATCAATTTTTTTTTTAATTTTTAAAAATTTTTTATTTATTTATGATAGTCACAGAGAGAGAAAGAGAGAGAGGCAGAGACATAGGCAGAGGGAGAAGCAGGCTTCATGCACTGGAAGCCCGATGTGGGATTCGATCCCAGGTCTCCAGGATTGCGCCCTGGGCCAAAGGCAGGCGCCAAACCGCTGCGCCACCCAGGGATCCCTCCCCATCAATTTTTTGCAGCTTTCTGGCTTCTGAGATCCCTGTTGACAAGAGCCTTTACTAGACTCAGTCCAGCTGGAGTCAAACCCAGTCCAACCTCGGACCTAGTCAGACGCAGTCTGACTCTAACCTGCAACCACCATGAAGTTCTATACACCTCTGGACTGGGAAAAACCATTGAATCAGCAGATTTCAACAAATGGGACTGTGAACTGATTCCAAGCAAATGGGAAATTGAAGCTACCACTAGCAGTTCCAATATGGAATCTGGGGCTCTGGGGACAAAGCCAAGGGCTAAGGGTTTCCCATCAAATGGGGCACTGACTGGAAAGCCAATTAGATCAGGAGCTTGATGCAAAGAAAACAGAGCTCAGAACCTAGAGAACTCACCCATGACCCTCAGAAATAGTGAGAAAGACAGTGAATTCAAAGGGTTGACAGGGTGCCACATCTATGTTTCTCATTGTCTTCAAATGCCGTCAAAATTTTGCTTGGATGTTGTTGCTGCTACCAATTGTTTTTTTTTAATAACTTTATATTTTATTGGTGTTCAGTTAACCAACATATAGAATAACACCCTGTGCTCATCCCATCAAGTGCCCCCCTCAGTGCCCATCACCCAGTCACCCCCACCACCCGCCCACCTCCCCTTCCACCACCCCTGGTTCGTTTCCCAGAGTTAGGAGTCTCTCAAGTTCTGTTTCCCTTTCTGATATTTCCCACTCATGTTTTCTCCTTTCCTCTTTAATCCCTTTCACTATTTTTTATATTATGCAAATTAATGAGACCATATAATGTTTGTCCTTCTCCAATTGACTTATTTCATCAAGCATAATACCCTCCAGTTCCATCCACGTCGAAGCAAATGGTGGGTATTTTTCATTTCTTTTTTTTTTTTTTTTCGGAGTACAAACAAGAGAGTTTATTTACAAAACTTACAATAATTACAGATAGTACAAATTGAGACAATTTACCCCGTTACTGTGACCGAAGCTACCAGCCTTCACTTTAAAATGAGGGTTTTGTTATTCTGAGATACAAAAGACATTCAGTGATCCACTGCCCTTATTTAAAATGCTTTTCTAACTAATTCCAGGGGCTGATTAGTGTATGTACAGCGGTCACTTCCCTCAACGTGTATTTCCAGACCTACTATGTACAAGTCCAACATAACTGGAATATAATGGCATAGAACAGCACTGAGTAATTTTTTTCCCAACAATAAATTTTGATTATTCTTTAAATATTCATTTAGTGGTTTAGAACTGAAACCATGATTTCTGGCTTTTAAAAGAAAAGTCCAGTGATTCTTGATGGGCCGCACCATTCCGCTATAGCCAGTATTACCCGGCTATTTTTTACAGGTTTACAATAGTTTTAGAAAACAGAATTCCACAGCATTCAATTCTGTTTTGTTTGGTTTTTAGAGAGGGAGAGAGGCAGGGGGAATCTTCAGAGAATCTTCAGCAGACTCCATGCCCAGCACAGAGCCAGATACGGGGCTCAACCTCACAACCCTGAGATCAAGACCTGAGCCAAAATCAAGAGTCTGACACTCAGCCGAGCCACCCAAGTGCTCCCCATGGTATTCAATTCTGTATGAATTATGTCTTTTATGTTTTTAATCAGAGTCACTGCTACTGCTCGAGGAGTCTGTTGACATAACTTCTACATCATCTTCATTTTCTTTATTATGCCCCGGAGGTTCCAACAAGAAGTCATTACTGTGATTTGGTGGTAACATATTCATTGACATGTCATTTGACTGCCATGGGTACTGCGAGGCAAGGACATCTGGCAATCTGCCTGCTGCAAGTGCATCCCCTGGTAAATGACCATTTACACCATTCGTGGAAGGATTGTTCATTTGACCCAATAATCCACTTCTCATCTCTAAATCAGTTGGGTATGGTCTCCGTGGGTCCCCTGGAACCCAGGTCAGTGGAGCACACACAGCATTACTTGCACTTATTCTATGTGCATATTTAATTATTTCTTCAGAGGAGATGGCACCTTTTCTTGCCTTTTCTATTGATTTGAGTTTTTCTTTTGCTTGGTAAACAGCTGTTGCCAGTATTTGCTCTGCTTCCTTTAGCTGTTTCTGTAGTTGCTGAATATCACTGTCCCTCTTCTCCACTTCCTTTTCTAAAACTTGCATTTCATGATGGATTTTTCCCTGATTAAGTGCCAACTTCATCAGTTCTTGAAATTCCCCATCTCTATGAATTAACTCCAGGACCTGGTTTTCCTCATCAGGCGGCAACAACTTTTGGTTTCTTGAAATTGCCAGCATTTCTATAAGTTCTCTCGACAAGACCTCCAGGTCCTCCAGCGCAGACAGCAGCCGCTCCTGCGTGCTGTTCCCGCCCGCCCGCCGCGCCCGCGCCGCCGCCCCCCCACCCCCCCCGGGCCGCTCCTTCTCCTTCTCTGCACCTGAGGCCGCCGCCATGCTGCTCGCGGGCCGGAAGCCGTATTTGTCGTTTCTAATGGCTGAGTAATATTCCATTGTATACATAGACCACATCTTCTTTATCCATTCATCTTTTCATGGACACTGAGGCTCCTTTCACAGTTTGGCTATTGTGGACATCGCTGCTACAAACATCGGGGTGCAGATGTCCCGGCGTTTCACTGCATCTGTATCTTTGGGGTAAATCCCCAGCAGTGCAATTGCTGGGTGGTGCAGAAGATCTATTTTTAACTCTTTGAGGAACCTCCACACAGTTTTCCAGAGTGGCTACACCAGTTCACATTCCCACCAACAGTGCAGGAGGGTTCCCCTTGCTCCACATTCTCTCCAACATTTATGGTTTCCTGCCTTGTTAATTTCCCCCATTCTCACTGGTGTGAGGTGTATCTCATTGGGGTTTTGATTTGTATTTCCCTGATGGCAAGTGATGCAGAGATTTCCTCATGTGCTTGTTGACCATATCTATGTCTTCTGTGAGATTACTGGTCATGTCTTTTGCCCATTTCATGATTGGATTGTTTGTTTCTTTGCTGCTGAGTTTAATAAGTTCTTTATAGATCGGATACTGGCCCTTTATCTGATACTTCATTTGCAAATATCTTCTCCCATTCTGTAGGTTGTCTTTTAGTTTTGTTGACTGTATCCTTTGCTGTGCAGAAGCTTCTTATCTTGATGAAGTCCCAATAGTTCATTTTTGCTTTTGTTTCTCTTGCCTTCATGGATGTATCTTGCAAGAAGTTACTGTGGCCAAGTCCTTTCTTGCAAGAAGTTACTGTGGCCAAGTCCAAAAAGGGTGTTGCCTGTGTTCTCCTATAGGATTTTGATGGATTCTTGTCTCACTTTTAGATCTTTCATCCATTTTGAGTTTATCTTTGTGTATGGTGAAAGAGAGTGGTCTAGTTTCATTCTTCTGCATGTGGATGTCCAATTTTCCCAGCACCATTTATTGAAGAGACTGTCATTTTTCCAGTGGATAGTCTTTCCTCCTGTGTCGAATATTAGTTGGCCATAAATTGAGGGTCCACTTCTGGATTCTCTATTTTGTTCCATGGATATATGTGTCTGTTTTTGTGCCAGTACCACACTGTTTTGATGACCACAGCTTTGTAGTACAACCTGAAATCTGGCATTGTGATGCCCCCAGGTATGGTTTTCTTTTTTTAAAATTCCCCTGGCTATTCGGGGTCTTTTCTGATTCCACACAAATCTTAAGATGATTTGTTCCAACCCTCGGAAGAAAGTCCATGGTATTTTGATAGGGATTGCATTAAATGTGTAAATTGCCCTGGGTAGCATTGACATTTTCACAATATTAATTCTGCCAATCCATGAGCATGGAATATTTTTCCATCTCTTCGTGTATTCCACAATTTCTTACAGAGTGTTCTATAGTTTTTGGGTATAGATCCTTTACCTCTTTGGTTAGGTTTATTCCTAGGTATCTTATGCTTTTGGGTACAATTGTAAATGGGATTGACTCCTTAATTTCTCTTTCTTCAGTCTCATTGTTACTTTATAGAAATGCCACTGACTTCTGGGCATTGATTTTGTATCCTGCCACACTGCCAAATTGCTCTATGAGTTCTAGCAATCTTGGGGTGGAGTCTTTTGGGTTTTCTATGTAGAGTATCATGTCATCGGTGAAGAGGGAGAGTTTGAGTTCTTCTTTGCCAATTTGCCTTTTATGTCTTTTTGTTGTCTGATTGTTGAGGCTAGGACTTCTAGTACTATGTTGAATAGCAGTGGTGAAAGTGGACATCCCTGTCTTGTTCCTGATCTTAGGGGAAAGGCTCCCAGTGCTTCCCATTGAGAATGATATTTGCTGTGGGCTTTTCATAGATGGCTTTTAAGATGCTGAGTAATGTTCCCTCTATCCCTACTCTGAAGAGTTTTGATTAGGAGTGGATGCTGTATTTTGTCAAATGCTTTCTCTGCATCTATTGAGAGGATCATATGGTTCTTGTTTTCTCTCTTGCTGATGTGATGAATCACATTGATTGTTTTATGAGTGTTGAACCAGCCTTGCTGGGGATAAATCCTACTTGGTCATGGTGAATAATCTTCTTAATGTATTGTTGTATCCTATCGGCTAGTATCTTGCTGAGAATTTTTGCATCCATGTTCATCAGGGATATTGGTCTGTAATTCTCCTTTTTGGTGGGGTCTATGTCTGGTTTTGGAATTAAGGTGATGCTGGCCTCATAGAACGAGTTTGGAAGAATTCCATGTCTTTCTATCTTTCTGAACAGCTTTAGTAGAATAGGTATGGTTTCTTCTTTTAACATTTGATAGAATTCCCCTGGGAAGCCATCTGGCCCTGGACTTTTGTGTCTTGGGAGGTTTTTGATGACTGCTTCAATTTCCTCCCTGCTCTTTGGCCTGTTCAGGTTTTCTATTTCTTCCAGTTCCAGTTTTGGTAGTTTATGGTTTTCCAGAAATATGTCCATTTCTTCTAGATTGCCTAACTTATTGGCATATAGCTGCTCATAATATGTTTTTAAAATCGTTTGTATTTCCCTGGTGTTGGTAGTGATCTCTCCTTTCTCATTCATGATTTTATTAATTTGAGTCTTCTCTCTCTTCTTTTTAGTAAGGCTGGCTAATGGTTTATCTATCTTATTCTTTCAAAGAACCAACTCCTGGTTTTGTTGATCTTCTCCACAGTTCTTCTGGTCTCGATTTCGTTGAGTTCTGCTCGAATCTTTATTAACTCTCTTCTTCTGCTGGGTGTAGGATCTATTTGCAGTTTTTTCTCTAGCTCCTTTAGGTGTAAGGTTAGCTTTTGTATTTGAGTTCTTTCCAGTTTTTGGATGGATGCTTGTATTGCAATGTATTTCCCACTCAGGACTGCTTGTGCTGTATCCCAAAGATTTTGAACGATTATATCTTCATTCTCATTAGTCTCCATGAATCTTTATAATTCTTCCTTAATTTCCTGGTTGACCCTTTCATCTTTTAGCAGGATGGTCCTTAACTCCACATGTTTGAAGTCCTTCCAAACTTCTTGTTGTGATTTAGTTCTAATTTCAAGGCATTATGGTCTGAGAATACGCAGGGGACGATCCCAATCTTTTGGTATCGGTTCAGACCCGATTTGTGACCCAGTATGTGGTCTATTCTGGAGAAAGTTCCATGTGCACTTGAGAAGAATGTGTATTCAGTTTTGTTTGGACGTAAAGTTCTGTAGATATCTGTGAAATCCACCTGGTCCAGTGTATCATTTAAAGCTCTTGTTTCTTTGGAGATGTTGTGCTTAGAAGACCTATCGAGTGTAGAAAACACTAAATTGAAGTCACCAAGTATAAGTGTATTATTATCTAAGTATGTCTTAACTTTGGGTATTAATTGATTGATATATTTGGCAGCTCCCACATTCGGGGCATATATATTGATGATTGTTAAGTCCTCTTCTTGGATAGATCCTTTAAGTATGATATCGTGTCCCTCCTCATCTCTCACTACAGTCTTCGGGATAAATTTTACTTTATCTGATATGAGGATGGCTACCCCTGCTTTCTTTTGAGGACCATTTGAATGGTAAATGGTTCTCCAACCTTTTATTTTCAGGCTGTAGGTGTCTTTATGTCTAAAATGAGTCTCTTGTAGACAGCAAATAGGTGGGTCCTGCTTTTTTATCCAGTCTGAAACCCTGCGCCTTTTGATGGGGTCATTAAGCCCATTCACATTTAGAGTTACTATTAAAAGATATGAGTTTAGTGTCATCATGATACCTATTCAGTCCCTGTTTTTGTGGATTTTTCCATTGGACTTCCTATTAAAGAGGAATTTTAAGAGTCCCCCTTGGGCAGCCCCGGTGGCCTAGTGGTTTGGCGCCGCCTGCAGCCTGGGGTGTGATCCTGGAGACGCAGGATCAAGTCCCACATCGGGCTCCCTGAATGGAGCCTGTGTCTCCCTCTCCCTCTGCCAGTGTTTCTGTCTCTCTCTCTGTGTCTATGAATAAATAAATAAAATCTTTTTTTAAAAAAAAAAGTCCCCCTTAACTTTCTCACAGAGTTGGTTTGGTAGTCACATATTCTTTCAGTTCCTGCCTATCTGGGAAGCTCTTTATCTGTCCCTCTATTCTGAATGAGAGCCTTGCTGGATAAAGTATTCTTGGCTGCATGTTATTCTCATTTAGGATCCTGAATATATCCTGCCAGCCCTTTCTGGCCTGCAGGTCTCTGTGGAGAGGTCTGCTGTTAATCTGATATTTCTCCCCATATAAGTTAGGGATTTCTTGTCTCTTGCTGCTTTAAGGATCTTCTCTTTATCTTTGAAATTTGCAAGCTTCATTATTAAATGTCGAGGTGTTGAATGGTTTTTATTGATTTTAGGGGGGGATATCTCTATTTCCTGGATCTGAATGCCTGTTTCCCTTCCCAGATTAGGAAAGTTTTCAGCTATGATTTGTTCAAATACATATTCTGGCCCTCTGTCCCTTTTGGCGCCTTCGGGAACCCCAATTAAACATAGATTTTTCTTCCTCTGGCTATCACTTATTTCCCTTAATCTATCCTCATGATCCTTTAATTGTTTGTCTCTTTTTTCCTCAGTTTCCCTCTTTGCCATCAACTTGTCTTCTATGTCACTCACTCGTTCTTCTACCTCGTTAACCCTCGTCGTTAGGACCTCTAGTTTGGATTGAATCTCATTTAATTGATTTTTAATTTCTGCCTGATTAGATCTAAATTCTTCTGTCATGAAGTCTTTTGAGTCTTTTATGCTTTTTTCTAGAGCCATCAGTAGCTTTATAATAGTGCTTCTGAATTGGCTTTCTGACATTGAATTGTAATCTAAATTTTGTAACTCTGTGGGAGAGAGGACTGTTTCTGGTTCTTTCTTTTGAGGTGACATTTTCCTCAATCAAGGTCAATAATTTGTTTTTCCCCTATCCGTCTAGCTGGTCTTCTGGGGGAGGGGCCTGCTTTGGTGATTTTCAGGTGTTAGCACTTGGGGGAGCTGCTCAGCCCCCTGCCTGGTGCAGGGCTCGGTGAAAGTTGTTTAACCTGTTTATCCGGTGAGGCCACTGTGTAGCTCAGTGGGGTTTTTTTTATCCTGTGAGGCCCCAGGACAAACAACAACAGTAGAGGTGGCCAGCTCTCCAGCTCTAGAGTCAGCTCCTGCAGTAACTACAGAGCTCTCAGTCTGCAGGGGCCTGGATGCTCCGGGGCGGGGCTGCTGATCTGCTCAGCTCCGGGCTGCCCGGAGGCTGGAGCGTTCTTGCTGTCCTGGGCCCTCCTGGCTTCTGCCGGTCCTTGGAGGAACGAGGGATCCTGGGCTGTGTGTCTCCGGTGCCCTGTGCTCCCGGGCCTGTGCTGTTGGAATCACACTCATGGCCCGCAGCTCCCTCTGCCTGAGTGTCTGCCCGGCGTCTCTTCCTAGAGCCTCTGCCGGAGCCAGACGCAGCTGCTCCCAGGCCCGCGCAGCTCCCTCCACTTGGAGCCGCCTCCGAGCTGCTCCCGGGTCCAGCCGGGCATGGGCTGCAGCCCTTTAGGGAGTTCGGCTGTGGGGTGTGGCACACTCGCCGTGGGGCGCAGATGTCTGTTAGCGTCCCAGGGAGCCTGAGGGCATCCATGCCCTCCTGGGGTCCTGCTCCACCTCCCTGCGAGCGCCTTTCCGTCCGGAAAGGTTGGTGAAGCTCCTGCTTCTCCAGGCGGGGCTCTCCTGTCCTGGGGATATTCGCCACGGCCTTAGCCCAGCTCCTCGGGGGCTCCTCCCCCTTGGATGCTTTTTGTTTCTTTTTCCCCGTCTTCCTACCTTGATATAAGTGTGAACTCTTTTCACTGTAGCATTCCAGCTGTTCTCTCTTTAAATCTCAAGCTGAATTCATAGGTTTTCAGGATGATTTCAAGTTATCTAGGTAATTTGGTGGGGACACGTGACTTGGGGACCCTACTCTTCCGCCATCTTGCCCCGCCTCTCACTGCTACCAATTGTTAAACAACAAAATTTCAAGTAAGTAAATTTAAACATCTAGTTCGTTTTATTCAACAATTCCTGAGTCAGGTGGAATCCCATCTAGCAAATAAAAGGCACCTTTGATGAGCTGTATAAAATGGAAGGATTTTATAAGCAGAAACTGGGCAGGGCAAGGAGGTTATTAGCAAAATAAAGAATTGTTTCAGGCAAGGTCATCTTTCTGTAGGGAAAAAGCAGGGAGTCTCATTATACAGATGATCTAATAGTGCTGATCAGGAAATTCAGGATGATTGGTTTAAATTTCCACTCCTGGGAGAAGCTGAAACTGAAATTGAGTTAGATAATAGGTCTTGGTAGGGCTTAGCACAAGTGACTCCATTCAGGGTCTGTTTTTTTTTTTCTTTATACTGTAAATAGTTATTATTTACTATGTGCTAGTTATTATCTACTTAATGGAGATATACACAGTCATCTGCACTTGGATCCAGCTGCAAACAAGAAAGAGTTTCCTACAGTTCTGTGGGGGAGACGGTCAATAAAGAAGTAAGCAAATAAATTGAATTCAAATAAAGATACACAACACATCGACATAAAAACAGTGTAGACTCTAGGCAGAGTTAATAATTACAAAGCCTCTGAGATAGAATGGGGCATGGGGTTCCTAAGGATGGGGACAAAGCAGAAAAAGTAAAAAATAAAAGGCAGCCAAACATGCAGGTAATTTTATATTATAGCCAAAAGTTACATTCCCAAATATGTTGATTATATAAGTAAAGTGAATACAGTAGGCTCAAGAATGCTTTATTTCAATGTTTTTTTATTTCCATTTTTTGTGTCATCCTCAATTTCTTTCACCAATGTTTATATTATTGGTGTTAAGATTATAGATCTTTCTATAATCCAATGTTTAGATTATAGATCTTTCACCCTCTTGGGTTACGTTTATTTCTATTCCTAAGTATTTTATTCTTTTTGGTACAATTGTAAATGGAATTGTTTTCTTAATTTCTCTTTTACATTTATTTATTTATTTATTTATTTATTTATTTATTTATTTATGTTCAATAAAATACCTCAATTGAGGTATTTTTTTATTGAGGTTCAATTTGCCAACATATAACATCCAGTGCTCATCCCTTCAAGTGCCCCCCTCAGTGCCTGTCACCCAGTCACCCCATCCCCTGCCCACCTCCCCTTCCACTACCCATTGCTCATTTCCCACAGTTAGGAGTCTTATGTTTTGTTTCCCTTTCTGATTTTTCCCACTCATTTTCCCTTCCTTCCCCTATAATCCCTTTCATTATTTTTTATATTCCCTGTATGAGTGAAACCATATAATGTTTGTCCTTCTCCAATTGACCTACTTCACTCAGCATAATACCCTCCATTCCATCCACATCGAAGCAAATGGTGGGTATTCGTCGTTTCTAATGGTTGAGTAATATTCCATTGTATATATTGACCACATCTTCTTTATCCATTCATCTTTCGATGGACACCAAGGCTACTTCCACAGTTTGGTTATTGTGGACATTGACATTGCTGCTATAAACATTGGGGTGTAGGTGTCCCGGCATTTCACTGCATCTGTATCTTTGGGGCAAATCCACAGCAGTGCAATTGCTGGGTCATAGGGTAGTTCTATTTTTAACTCTTTGAGGAACCCCCACACAGTTTTCCAGAGTGGTTGTACCAGTTCACATTCTCACCAACAGTGCAAGAGGGTTCCCCTTCCTCCACATTCTCTCCAACATTCGTTGTTTCCTGTCTTGTTAATGTTCACCTTTTTTTACTTCACTATTAATGTATAAAAACACAACTAATTTCTGTGTATTAATTTTGTGTCCTGCAACTTTACTGAAATAATTTATTATAAAGCTTGTATTCTTGAATATTTTTGGATCAGTGGCTTGATTGCCAAAAAATAAGTATCTTTTCAAGAGTAGAAAATGGGTTCAAAATCCCATTAGGGAATTAAAAAATCCCTTAGGGATGACTGGGAGGCTCAGTCGGTTAAGACTCAGGTCATGATCCCAGAGTCCTGGACTGGAGCACTACCAGGGGCTCCCTGCTTAGCGGAGAGGAGCCTGCTTCTCCCTTCCTCTCTACCCTTCCCCCCTGCTCGTTCTCTCTCTCTCTCTCTCTCTCTCTCTCCCCCCCCCTCTCAAATAAAAAACTAAATAAATAATCTTTGGGAAAAAAACCTCTTAGAAACTGTAAAGTAGGCTTCCTGGCTTCCTGCAATATAACTAATTGGCTTAAATACTGAAGCAAGCTTCTTCTAAATGACCTCATTCTAAATAAAGTTATCTTTGCTGTTTTTAATCAGTGGCCTTTTACTTTTTTAGGTATAATTTGCCATTTAAAAACAATCAAACTCCAATAAAAAAAATACCCCCCCACACACACACATTTTTAGCATCAAGAACTACTTCCATAACCTATTCACAGTCTCAATTCAGGTACTAGAGCACCCTCCATCCCCATCCTTTCTTTAAGATAAAAATTTATCGAATACACCACCAGGGGGCAGCGGGAAGGACAGCAAGGGAGAGACTGCCCTACAGTCCCTTTTAAACTTGAGGGAGTAACAGCACCATTGCACAGTCTGGAGGAAGGGGCTTCCTAAAATAGAAAGAACATTACATTTGAAGGCAGACATTTGCTCACATATTTATTCAGTTTGTTTATAAATATTATCTATATTTTATATTAAAATTTATAAATATTAATATAGTTTTTATAAATCTTAGTATATGTTAGGTTCTGAGGTATATAGAAAAGTGAAGACTCCACTGCTTTCATGGAGCGTTCAGTCCAATCACAGCCTCCTCATATTCTTCTGCTTGGGTAATTTTGAACAAGTAATTTCATCTCTCAAAGCCTGGATTTCCTCATTTGTAAGATGGGTAATACACACAAAGGTTGTAAGGATTATAGGGAGTACAGGCTTAGCTGAAAACCTGGCATATATTGGTAGGCTATAGATTTCTAGGCAGTAGATTTCTATGAGGACATCCTAGCCAAAAGCCTCATATAATCAAATATGTGTTCATTCATGAGTTCAAATAGTGGCAAATGCCAAGGTTTCAGGAAATCTGGGTAGTAGTCCATAGAAAAAATACTTCAGTTCTAAAGAACAAATGAGATCATTTCAATTCATTGATTGTTTTATCATTTCATTTGTTATACTTATCAGATAGCTGTATTAATTTGTTAGCTGGAGCAAATCTCTCTTCAGTTTGTGATGCTTGTCAGTAGATGATAATTTTAATTCCATAAGGTTGTCAATCACAAACTTACATTTCCCAGAACAAGGCTAGCCTTAGTTACAACTTTTAATAAATAACAAGTATCCAAGATGACACAAGTTCTTTAGAATCATAATTACTGGTTTTGACAATAAATGTTTGCTATCGTAGGTATGTCTCAGTTCTCTACCAAATCTACATAATAAGGACATGCCCAGCAATTTTTTCCAGAGGATAGAAAAAAATTAAATACTTCTTTCAAAATATTGTTTTAACCCATTCTCCAAAGCATAATTATGCATTTTAATCACTAAATTAAAGCTCTTTATACAACTAATATTAATACAAATAGTCATTATTAAAATAGAAGCTTAAAGCAAAGGAAAACAAAGGAAAAAAGATTTCCTTTAAGGTAAAGGTAAACTGGTTTCACACAATTTGCAAAGTAAACAGCAATTCCCCTCTAGAGTCATTTGGGAAATGCCCATGAGCACCAATATCAGGGGAGGTGATGGCTTTGCCCACAGAGGAACTCAAGTTTACACAGAGAAATGTTGAGATGGGAGCAAAATTTAAGCGGCCTCCTAGGTTCATGTGGAAAGACAGCCCCAATTTAGTTTTTGTCAAGGGAGGTAGCTCTCTGGATAAAAGAAAGATTTCAGTTGTGTAGCCCAATTCTCTGAATCCAGGGGAGGTGGGTATGCCATTGTCTCTGTGGCCTGGCTCCCCAAAGTAGGAGTGGACCCCTCTGAGGCACAGGTAAAGCTCATCTATTCTGCTGGTATACACTTCCGTGTTTCCTGTTTTGGTCTCTTCTTTGCTATATGAGGCCAGGGGTACAATCCCCTAGCACACTAAATCCATTATCAGTTTAGTAACAAAATCAAACTGTCTGTCTGGTTGACCAACTGATCTCCTGAATTCACCAGCAGCTGGCAATAGTCAACACCCTTATCAAAAAGCCAAATGTTGGCTGAATTGATTGGTTAGTTGCACTTAATTCAGCTAAGAGAAAGGATCCCATTCAGATAGCATCTGAGTCATTTCCTGTTCCCCTTGCTTTTTTGTTTGTAGATTCCTTACTGAGTGTTTTTGCTTTATGAGAACCCGCTTTCCTACAAATTTGCTTTGTGTGTATCTTGGGGGAATGGAATGTTTCCCAGTTGTGTGGGGGGGACCTCAACTCTGGAAGGGACGGAAAAATCATCAAATCACAATAAGTCTCCTTAAGTCTTGTTTGTCTTCATAACTTGAACATCTCCAGTGAAGGGAAGCAGATATCTTCCTAAAAGAGTTAATCTACATTTAGATAGCACTAATTGTGCTTACATAACTGGGGAGAAAAGAGGGAAGAGCAGAGAAAGAGAGGAAGAGGAGGGAAGGGAAGGCGGGAGGGAGAAAGCTCTACCACTTACTGAGCATTGACTCCAACCCCAGCCCTATGCCAAAATGAATTACAGGTATATTGTGTTGTTTGGGCTTGTGGCTCTAGAGTCAATCAGTATATAGGAGCAGAGTTAACAGAGGAGCATGATTTCCTCACTTCTGCTAAGGAGACAGAGCAAGAGATATTGGCCGCATGCTAGGGTGGGGAGGCCAGGATCACAGACCTCTCTGCTGCCCTATGAATCCTCATTTGCACCCCCTGAGGAGCATAAGAGAAGAGTTTCTCTTCCCTTAAAGGTTATAAAATGCCTTTGCTTAGATGTCTCTGTGGTTGGCAGGGATTGGAATCCAGGCCTGTTTAGTGTTAGAGCCTGTGAGTTTAGTAAGACATCACTAGCTAGTTCTGTCCTACCTTTGCCTAGTTTTCTTTCTTTCTTTCTTTCTTTCTTTCTTTCAGGATTTTATTTACTTATTCATGAGAGACAGAGGGAGAGGCAGAGACACAGGCAGAAGGAGAAGCAGGATCCCTGTGGGGTGCCAGATGCAGGACTAGATGCCAGGACTCCAGGATCATGCCCTGAGCCCAAGGCAGATGCTCAACTACTGAGCCACCCAGGCATCCCCTTGCCTGGCTTTCCATTCTTCCTCATGTCTCTGCACTGCATCGACTGGTGCAGCATCCTGGCGGCAGAAATGTAATGGCGTGGTAGAAGGGAAGTGGTAATTCCCAGTGCACACGTTCAAAAGTGTTCTTGGATTGTTTTCTTGAGGCAATAGGCTGACCTGATATATATATATATTTTAAGATTATAAAGAAAAAACAAAAGTAGTAGTGTGAAAGCAAGTCCAGGTGACAGGTAGAGAAGATTATTCTATCCCTGTAAGGGATGGCTCCTTCAACAGCCAACAATGTAGATAGACCTCTCTCATGATAGGCTACGTTGTAGAAGCTTTCCTCTTCCAGCCTCTGTGAGACAATGCAAACTAGCTTATGTACTCAGGGCCCATGAAAAGCAGTGTCCGTGCTTAGGAGTGAAGGATTGAGGGCAAATCTGAATCTCATCTCTGCCACTTTCTAGATGATGACCATGGGTAAGTCATTTAACTTCTCTGTGACTTCATTTGGGAAGGAAGGATAAGAAGTAAGGGTACTAACCTACCAGAGGGTTGTTGTGACGATGGAGTGACACTTTTTTCAGCACTTACGACATGCCTGGGATCAAATAATATCCTCATCACTGGCAGGAATAGCGGCAGGAACCAGGAGTCTGGCTGTGATCTGTCAGAACCAAAGCCCTCCCTCTGAGATATCAGATCCTCATTTGTGTTTTTCAGGGATGGAGAGAAGTTCTCTCCATGCTCTACTCCATGGGCTCAGAATCTGAAATCACCAGTTGCCAAGTGTTCGCTGGGCACCAGGACTCTCAGCACAAATTCCAGGTTAGTTCTCTGAAAACCACTTGGAAAGCCAGAACTAGGGCCCCACAGAATGATACCCAGGACACTGAGTCCGTTTGAAAATGGGATTAATGTACTGCCAAAAGCTCTTAGTATGATTAAGAGATCCGTGGAGGGCAGCCCGGGTTGCTCAGCGGTTTAGCGCCGCTTTCAGCCCAGGGTGTGATCCTGGAGACCTGGAATCGAGTCCAACAGCTGCCTGCATGGAGCCTGCTTCTCCCTCTACCTGTGTCTCTGCCTCTCTCTCTCTCTTTCTCTGTGTCTCTCATGAATAAATAAATAAAATAAAAAAAAAAAGAGATCGGTGGAAGAGCTTAATGACTCACACAGTTACATCCACAAACACTGGCAGGATGTGGCAAAACGAACTGGGGGACTCATTGCCAACGCCCCCTTCAAAGGAAAGGCAATTTCTTGGTAAATTTACATAACGTCGGCAGCCTGGGAAAGCCAGCCATCTCACGATCTTTGTGTTTATGTTTTTGCATAATCTAGGCACATGTTAAATTCTTCTCCCTCCTGGTATCCTATTTTATGGATGAGAAACTGTGTCTCAAAGATGTTAAACAACTTGTTCAAAGTCTGACCCTTATAAGGCCACACCCTAGGCTTTGTATAGGGCTCTCTGGCTATGCCCTGCTACCTCATTATTACCCTGGCCCGGTGCTTTCTGTACCTGCACCTGGGGTTTCCCATCTCCACCTGCAGCAGTATGCTCCCTCCACAACTATCTAAGAAGGTAATGAATGGATCCAGTACAAGGTGGTTGAGAATAGTCAAATGGTTTCAGCCTCTGCCCTGTCGGAGGATAGCAGTATTTTTTGGGCAGGTTCTCTATCTGTCCTGAATTTCAGGGTAGGCCTATGGCTTGGACCTTGGATGGAACTGAGGAGGAGGCCTGGGTCTTCTTATTTCATTCAAAAGAATCTGAAGCTACCTTATACTCAGTTGGCTGGTTGCACACAGTGCCTTAGGCCACTTGGGTCTGAATCTTCTTCCATTTACTGCTGCCTAACATTAAATAGTTTTTTAAAAAAGATTTTATTTATTTATTTGAGAGAGAGATAAAGAGCTTGAATATGCGCACAAGCAGGAGGAGGGGCAGAAGAAGCAGCAGACTCCCAGCTGAGCAGGGAGTCCCACTAGGGGCACCATCCTAGGACCCTGGGATCATGATCTGAGCTGAAGGCAGATGCTTATAACCAACTGAGCCACCCAGGTGCCCCTCAACATAAAATTTTTTTAATGACCTGATTTTTTAAAAATATTTTATTTATTTATTTATGAGAGACACACAGAGATAGGCAGAGACATAGGTAGAGGGAGAAGCAGGCTCTATGCAGAGAACCCGATGAAGGACTGGATCCTGGATCCTGGGATCATGACCTGAGCTGAAGGCAGACACTCAACTAACTGCTGAGCCACCCAAGCCTGATGACCTGATTTTTAAGATTGTGAGAATGCACTCCTGCCTCTGAATTACACCAGCATGAGCACTCACATGATTTTCTCTTGCTATTGTTCTGGAAACTGTAACAGAAGTAAGAAACTCACTTCTCAAATCACTGAGAAGCTGAAAGGAGAAAAATTCATAGTAGATATGATAGGGACCATATCCCTGCACGTAACCAGTGTTTAAGGAGGGAGGGGAGGGTTCTTTGTCTTGGCCCTTGATTGTCTAGGTTCTAAGAGTTCATACTCTTTGGAATGTGCCTATCTCCCTTTCAGATCTTCTTTTCATTCTGTAAGTCCTCAAGCTACCACAGGATGAGCACAGAGCAGATGATTCTCCTTCCCTTTCCTTTTCCTTTGTCCTTCCTCTCAGTTTGTATTCTTTTTCCTCTTTCTTCAATTTCCTGCTTTCCCCAAAGCCTGACACTGCTCCTGATAAGATGAAAATACAGGTAGGAGAAGGAGGATTGGGATGGTCACAAGTTCTTACCGCAAATTCTTTTCTTTCCCATTTCAGGCTTTGGAAGAAAAGATGATACTCCTCTACCCAAATAAAAAAACCTTCCAAAAACATGAGTTGGGAATGAAAATCACCCACTGTCAGCTGCCCATTGATGGGTAAGCTAGGACTTTCTGCATTTAGCACTTCTGATCACTGGGTGTCCTAAGGAAGCCAAGGCATGGTGATCCTGCCCTGGGAAAACCAAACAACCATAGTGGAATTTATGCTTCAAGGATTCTCCTCTATCCGACAGCTAAATATGTTTCTCTTTATAATGTTTTTAGTTTTCTATGTCTTAGTCATTTCTGGCAACATCCTCATTGTTCTGCTAGTTTTGTTCATCCATCACCTCCACACCCCCATGTACTTCTTCCTGGTGAACTTGTCCTTTCTAGAGATCTGCTATACCTCCAATATTGTCCCCAAGATGTTACTGATCACCATAGCTGAACAGAGGACTATCTCTGTTGCTGGGTGCATGGCACAGTTCTACTTCTTTGGATCCCTGGCTGCAACAGAGTGTCTTCTGCTGGCTGTGATGTCCTATGACCGATACCTGGCCATCTGCCAACCTCTCCACTATCCCATCCTCATGACTGGCCCCCTTTGCATTAGGCTAGCTGCCAGCTCTTGGCTCTGCTGCTTCCTTCTTACAGCAATCACTATGGTCTTACTATCTAGATTGACCTTCTGTGGACCTAATGAAATTGATCACTTCTTCTGTGACTTCACCCCTCTCGTCCACCTCTCCTGCACAGACACCTCACTGACGGAGACCATCGCCTTTGCCACCTCTTCGGCAGTAACTCTGGTTCCGTTTCTCCTCATCGCAGCCTCCTACTCCTGCATTCTTATTGCTATCCTAAGAATTCCACCTGGCACAGGTCGGAGAAAGGCCTTCTCCACCTGCTCCTCCCACCTCACCGTGGTCACAGTGTTTTATGGGACACTGATTGCCACGTATCTTGTGCCTTCAGCCAATTCTTCACAACTCTTGCGCAAAGGATTCTCTCTTCTCTATACCATCCTGACACCCATGTTCAACCCCATCATCTACAGCCTAAGAAACAGAGACATCCATGAAGCCCTGAAGATGTGCTTGAGTAAGAAGCCAGGATTCCTCCTTAGATGATACAAAAAGGAAAAGTTCGATATTTGTTCAAGGATGACGAACTGGATTGAGTAATTTAGATTCTGTGCGAAAGTACTACCTGTCATCAGGAGTTATTTTAAAGCCAGATCACCAGATGTCTTTGAGCATGGCTGTGAATGCTGCCGAGTTCTGACAGCCTTGGGTGAACTAGCATCCCAGGAATGGCCTCAGTGGGTCAAAGTCTGATCCATAATCTTTAGTAGATCTGGATCCTTGTGTAAAAGCTCACCTGCAAAATGAGCTGCTAAGGCTGGTTGCTCATTTACTCAAATATTCATCAAGGTCTACTATGTCCAAGGCACTGTACTATAGATAGCTGATAAAACAGACAAAAAACAGAGTCCCTGCTTTCACTGAACCCACAGTCTATAGGGGGATGACAAACATTAATCAAATAACTAACATAAAACTACATATAAAATATAAAACTACACTTGTGTTTCAAAATCAAAAATGATAAGACGACTAGTACTTATCTAAAAGAATGGCCAGAATATAGAACACTGATAACACCAAATACTGGGGAAGACATGGAGCCACAGGAACTCTCATTCATTGCTGGCAGGAATGTAAAACAGTACAACCACTTTTAAAGGACAGTTTGGAAGTTTCTTACAACTACATGGACTTTTAACGTACAATCCAGTTATCACACTCCTTGATATTTACCCAAATGGGTTTAAAAGTTATGTCCACACAAAAAACTTCACATGGATATTTATAGCAGCTTTATTCATAATTGCCCAAACTTGGAAGCAGCTGAGATGTTCTTCAATGGATGAATGGAAAAATAAACTGTAGTACATTCAGACAGTGGAATATTATTTAAAGTTAAAAAGTAATGAGCTATCAAGATCTGAAAGACATGGAGGAAACCTGAAATAGACATTTTTAAGTGAAAGAAGTCAATCATAGACATCATATGATTGCAACTATATGATTTTTGAAAAAAGGCAAAACTATGGAGTCAGTAAAAAGATCAGTAGTTGTCAGAGGTTAGGGTCAGGGGAGGGATGAATAGAGAGCACAGCACTTTAGGGCAATGAAACTATTCTGTATGATACTACAAAGTGGACACTTGTCATTATACACTTGGCAGAACCAACAGAGTATACAACACCAAGAGTGCACTCAAAAGTAAATTATGGACTTTGGGTGATAATGATGTATCCGCGTAGGTTCACTGATTGTAACAAACGTGCCACTCTGGTGGGAAATGTTGATAATGGGGGGAGACTGCAAATGTGGGGTATTACCTGAAAACTAACACTGCCAGTTATCTTACCAGCAAAATTGGGTTTATTTGAGAATAGCAGAGAATTGCAGTCTAGATCAACCAAGCTATGGCAGAACTGTAGGCAAGTGTGCAGAACAGGAGAAGAATGCTTTTTTACAGAGGAAAGGGGGAAGTTGGGAAGGTTGTGAAAAACAAAATGTCCATGACAGTAAACTGGGAGCTCAAAGTATAGAGGCTTTTCATTAGCTGGACTGTTGCAGGAGAGGAAGAGAAGCTTCTTTCCTCCTGCTGAAGTAGTAAAGTAGTATCCATATGCAAGATCCATCTCTCCCTGTTGGGTCACCAATTGATGAGTGGTAGGGCATGAGTGCTCTTTCTGCTGGTTTCCCAACTCCATTCTAAATCATATTTTCTTTTGTTAATTTTCACCTTTCCCCCTTTTGATCAAGATCTCTCTTTGAAAGCATTGCTGATCAAGAGTCAGGTTTTCCATATTTAGTGGTTTTGTCCCTCAGTGTCAGGAATGACCTTTCCTGGTTGTCACGTCCTACATCAGAGGAAAAGTGCACAGCAGTTGGAAACCACATAAGGCCACATTTGAGTAACAAGGAAAATTAGGAGGGAAGAACTCAGGTACTCCAACTTAAAGCCTGTATCTTGTCAAGGTCATATGTTTTGGAGATCATCTCAGAGCTCTGAGATAGCTTATTGGGTACATCATTTTTTAGAGAGTTAGACGGCAAAAAAATATAAAATGTAAAATAATTATGAAAAATAAGAGACATAACGTAACAATTCCAAACTGTGTGATGGTTCTAAACCAGGAGTCTAAATTTGAAAAGTAGCCAACTGAAATATTTATTGGCACTTATTCTGACTTATGGGAGAAAAGGTTCTCCTTATAAAGGCAAATTCCCATAGTATGCATCCTGAAAGTCACAAAAGCAGAATAGTAAGTATTGTGAAAACACACTGAAAGAATTAACCAAGGGCATTTGGGAAGACACAGTATAGGTGTAAAGCAGCAGCTGATGAGCCTTTTTGAAAACTTCAAAGACATTTTAAAGAATGATGTTATCTCAAAAGAACTGTTTAGGACCAAATATATTATCAATAAATACAGTCAGTAAAGTTGAAAATCCAGAGACCATGAGTATGGAAAAGACTTTTAAGTCAGTTAATAGTTCAGATGAAAGAAAACTTTTGTGAACTGTTAACTTGCTAACCCTTCAGAGAAAGCAAGTGAAAGGTTAATTAGTCCCAGGATCATGAGGCTATTTCCAAAAGGCTATAATCAAAATAAAAGGTTTCCCCCCTTTGCAAGGGCTTGGGAAATGCAGACAGGGCACTGTCTTCTCATAAAGAAGAGAGAGGAAGCATAGGAAGAAAAGGTATACAAGCCTGGTCTGGACACCTTGGAAAAGCTCTCATCAGATGCCTGCTTCAATTCCTAGGAATCTTTACTTCCAGATCACCAGATGGCATGAAGTTCCAGTCAGGCTTTGGTGCTTTCTTTATATGCATCACAGTGATCCATGATTCTATTCCTTGGAGTTTGGTGGCACAAGGGTTGGTTAGCAGTTCCTGGTAAGGACCACGTCCAGTGAAGTTGAAGAGTCTTTCTGGAGGTATCTTTTCCAACAGATGAAATCTCCAGGTTGCAAGGTGTTTAAGTTCATTGTCTTCTAGGAGTCCAGTATGAATAGACTGCTCCACCAAGCATGGCTTTTTTTTTTTTTTTAAGTAGGCTCCATACCCAGGATGGAGCCCAATTCGGGGCTTGAAATCATGACCCTGAGATCAAGACCGGACCTAAGCTCAGGAATTGGATGCTCAACTGACTGAGCCACTCAGGAACCCACCAAACATAACTATTTTTAATAGAACCAATTAGGCCCTTACATTGTTGAAGTATATTCCTATCTTCTTTTTATCAACTGTGGGTTGAAGGAGGCAGAGACAAGTGCATTGGACACTTTGTGACTCTCTCAAAATAGGAGACTATAAGTTCCCAAGGGGATAAATCTGAGATTTAAAAGATCCAATGGCAATGCTTGCAGCCCAGGTATTTGGAGGGTCTCTACAAATTTCACCAGTTGAATCCTAGCACATAACTTAGTGCATATATGAATAATTCTGAGGATTGAGGATGATATGCACAACAAAAGTGTAAAACCAGCCAAAGAGCACAGAACTGTCAAAGCACCTGACTAGTCAAATGGCTTCTGTGATCACTATGAGTTCTGAGAGAGTTTCCTCAGGTAAGGATAATCTTCTCTAACAGAAGCAGCATTGTCATGTCTATAGAGAAAGCCCTTTTTTTTTTTTTTTCTTAAATCAAGCCAACAATTACTAAGTTTCCAATGTTGTTTTTTCTCTCTGGGGCCAACTGTTGGGTATCTTTTGTGAACTTTTCCAAAATTTATCATTTGGGAGGATATCACTTTTGACCATGACAGAGATTTGGCTGTTGATTTCCTTGAGAGTAGTCATTTTGGTGGAAATATCAGTGAGATAAATTACTTTGACCTCCTGGGAGTTGAATCTGGAATGCCTAGGAACTGTAATTGCCAAAGCAGCTGTCAACAGTATGGCATATAATACATTTTGGACATATGAGCCATTTTAAATGTATTCACACTGAAGTTAAGGACACTTTGTTGGTTCCATAATATTCCAAAGTCATGAGCTACATCATAGGCATACCAACTATTGATATAAATGCAGTTTACCCTTGGCTAATATACTACATTAAGTAAGGGCTTATATAACTCAGTGTGCTGGGTGGAAGTGAAGTAGCCAAATATAAAGAGGTGCTGTTTCAATGACTTTAAAAGGAGCTAAAACAGCATACCTAAACTATTGTTTAAGATTTTTATTCTTTAAATAAGAACTACCAGTAAACTATGAAAAATTTGCATTGGTTAGAGGAGTTTCCTATAAATTATCACAAGGATTCAAAAGGTAATCTGTCAGCATTAAGCAGTCGTAAGGGATTTCCATCTGAATCCAAATGCAGTCCTTATTCTGAGGTGTCATAGGAATCAAACCTGAGGTTGAACAAACTATAATTTTTCTTTGGAAAAGAAAGGCCAAAGGTTTTAGCAGATGGAAGCTATCTTAACTGTGCACAGGTTTGAGAAGGGGAGCAGAGAAGCAAATCATGTAGTATTATAACCAAGTACAGCCTGCAGAAAACTTTCTATCATCCAAATCAGCTCCTAAGGTTTATGAAAAATGAGGAGGATTCTTGGTCAAACCCTGAGGCACTACTGTCCAGGCTTATTTCCATTCTTCCCAAGTGAAAGCAAAAAGATATTGGATATCTATATCAACTGGAATACTAAAAATGTACCACATAGATCAATTACAGTGAAAAATTTGCTCTTAGTGGAAGAATATTTGTAGCATAGAGTAGTTAGGAAAAAGAGTGCCAATGGATAACAGCAGTATTTATTGCTCAGCGGTCCTGGAAAAACTTCCATCTTCTGCCACTGGGTTATTTCACAGGCAAAACAGGGCTATTACTAGTGCAGGGGATAATGAGGGCCTGAGACTTATAATCTTCTATTATAGGTTCGATGCCTTGAAGAGCTTCTTTATTTATAGGGTAGTGATCAATTATGGGAAGAAGTTTTGAGGGATCTATTTGAATCTTGATGGCAGGTGTGCCGTGAGTTTTGCCAATATCAGTTAAGTACTTTGCCCATAAAGAAAATGGTATCTAATTCAACAGGAATAAAAAATCAGTGTCCCTAGACTCAGCTATAATGTCATCAGAGACATAACAAATAAAAGATGTCAAAGGATTATTTAATTCCCCTCATTGGCTATTTTGATGACTACTGTCAAATCTAGAATTCCTTCCTCTTTCTGGGAGAAAGAAATTCTGGCATGATATTTTCCTGAGAAATTTCAGCCCAATACTGGAAGGAGGTAGAGCAACTAAGGAGAAAGGGGGATGTATCTCTCAAAGAGTCTACACAAAAGGGAATCGTTTCAGAGACAGGAACTTGTTGAAGTTTATTGGAGAACCCCACAATTTGTTTTTTGTTTTGTTTTGTTTGTTTTTTTGTGTTTTTTTTTTTTTTAAGATTGATTTTATTTATTCATGAGAGATAGAGAGAGGCAGAGGGAGATGCAGGCTCCATGCAGGGAGCCCGATGTGGGACTCGATCCGGGACTCCAGGATCACGCCCTGGGCCAAAGGCAGGCGCTAAACCGCTGAGCCACCAGGGATCCCCGAACCCCACAATTTGAACTCCTAATACTTTGAGGCAGGGGCTAATTTATAGCAATGGGGTTAAGCACCAAGATGTAGTTTCCATGTCAATAGGGATAGAAACTAATTTCAAATCCAGAGAGTGACTTCTCTGAGCTGATTGAGAAGGAGGATTGGGAAGAGCCCCTGTAGCCCCATCACTGAGAATTGCGAGGCCACCAAAAAGGCTAACTAGCAGGTGGATGGTGCCTTGAGCACTTAAACTCATAATAATCTTTTTTCTAATGCCTTGGCTTTTGTCTGGGGGCCTTCATTTACCTGAGTTGAAAACTGAGAATTTTTGCAGTCTTTCTTTTAGGTGACTTACCAAGGATATAAGAGAATCAGTTTGCCAAATGAACTTAATCTGGAGTGGGTAGTTTCCCATTCCATCCTGGCCCTTCTAACTAAAAGAGAATGAACCTGGTTCAGCCCGTTAAAGAACACAGAGTTTGCTTCGACATGGATAGAATTGCAGGGTATTATGCTGAGTGAAATAAGTCAATCGGAGAAGGACAAATATTATATGGTCTCATTCATTTAGAAAAATTAGTGAAAGAGAATAAAGAGGAAAGGAGAGAAAAAGAGTGAAAATATCAGTGAGGGTGACAAAACATGAGAGACACCTAACTCTGGAGAACAACAAGGGATAGTGGATAGGGAGGTAGGGGGGAGGTTGGGGTGACTAGGTGATGGGCACTGAGAGGGGCACTTGGCGGGATGAGCATTGGGTATTATGCTATATGTTGGCAAATTGAACTCCGATAAAAAGAAAAATTTTTAAAACCCCACAGAGTTAAATGCCACCCGGGTGAATTCAACATCTAAAGGAAGACAAGAAATTTCTTTAAAGACAATTTAGAGTTGATCTAATAGTTATGGACAGGTTCATCAGACTTTTGTGTGTGTGTAAACCTGAATTTTGTTTCCATCAACAGGCTTAGGAAAAGCTCCTGCAATTGCTCAGTGTTTTCCAGCAAGTATTCTAACATACTGCCAAAAGTTAGGGGTTTGTTTCTCTAAATCTCCTTCAGGATATTTCCTTCAGGCCAGTTTCATCCAATGTTTGGCCTGGTTCTCACCAACAAGCATGGAGCCTAATGATATAAATCTGAGAAAACAGGTTGCTAAGTCTGAATAATGAGTTTTAGGTCTTGAAACTCTATGACTCACAATTTGGTCTTACTCCAGGGAACGTACAATACTTGAGGTTTATCCTTAGGAGACTTAACTTTAATAGGCTCAGAAGAGGAGGGACCGGAGAAAGATTCAGTGGAAAACAGATGTTTGGCAGAGATGGTGCCAGGGACGGGGCCTGAGCGCAAGGTAACTGCTACCTGCCTGCAGATGAAGAAGATAGTGTGGTGGGGGAAGCAATGGGGGAAGCCTCAGAGGTCATATTTTGATGTCTTTCAATTGTTTGCCTCACTTAATTTAGAAATAGTATTTTGCAGGAGGCAGACTTAGAATTCTGAAAACATCTGGAAAGCCTCAAGGCACCATTTAAAATAGACACTCCATTCAGTTTTCTGTTTGCTTGATTGTTCCGAAACCACAGCTTTTCAATGTAATTTTGAGTAAAACAAGTTTGAGGAGACTGCAATTTTCCATAATGGCCATTGAAGTTCTAAATTATTTTGGTTAAGTCAATCCACTTAAGCCATAAATGTGCAGGAGGAGGGACCATAGTTTTTTGTTTTTTGTTGTTTTAAAATATTTTACTTATGAGAGACACACAGAGAGACAGGGAGAGACACAGGAAGAGGGAGAAGCAGGCTCTCTGTGGGGAGCCCGATGTGGGACTCGATCCTAGGACCCCAGGATCACAACTTGAGCCAAAGGCAGATGATGCTCAACTGCTGAGCCATCCAGGCATCCCAGGGGACCATAGTTTTTAAACATAAAACCAGCCAGTGCCCAAGGGGGCGAATGCCCTCAAGACATACAGTGGGATGCTATTTGTCAGAGGTTTTTCTCTAGAGTAAAGAGACATTCCTAAACAGCACAGTTTCAACAGGTACAACCTGGTCCTAGAAGAAATCAGACCAACCATCAGCACAGTTCCCATTAGGAACAGTCTGATTCGTAAAGAAGTCATCCTAAAGGTCAAGTGAGTATTCTCAGAGAAAATGTATACACACACACACACACACACACACCCCAAAAAGCAAAGCCTTAAAACAGATCCCAAATAAGGTTTTACACAGAGCAAGATGGAGTCACCCCTGTCAAGCAGTTACTCTTGTCAAGCAGTAACACAAGCAGCCAAACATGTTGCAGCTTTGGCTGGTCAGATATCACTGACCCCACACTGTATGGCAGCATCCAGACCTAATGATAACCAGCAAAGCCAAGAGAGCCTAGAAGACCTGAGAGTGATAATCACTAGAACCAGAAGAAACCTGCCAAGGCCCAAGACCGATTAAATCCCTTTAAAGGTGGAGGAATAGTGAAAGGGAATAAAGAGGAAAGGAGAAAAAATGAGTGGGAAATATCAGAAAGGGAGACAGAACATGAAAGACTCCTAACTCTGGGAAACGAACTAGGGGTGGTGGAAGGGGAGGAGGGCGGGGGTTGGGGGTGAATGGGTGACGGGCACTGAGGGGGGCACTTGACGGGATGAGCACTGCGTGTTATTTTGTATGTTGGTAAATTGAACACCAATCAAAAATAAATTTATTATTAAAAAATTTTAAAAATAAAAAAATAAAAAGGTAAAGACTTTAAAAAGCTGGTAGAAAGAGGTCATACACTATTACTTTGTATAGAAGACCCAGGGTACTCCATGGAGTTGGAAGTCAGAAAGAAGCTCACAAATAGGACCCCTAGGAGATGGAATCATAAATCTAAAACTCAGTGTTCTGAGTGCCCCCTTCACAGGTTCCCATCTTACTGATGAAAATCTTGCAGCAAGACTAGGACCAAAAAAGGAGCAAAGAGCTAGCTAACAGAGTGATAAGGAAGGCCAAATCAGTGAATAATTTCAGTTTAAAGGACAAACCACCCTAGGGATCACAGGATCCCCATCCTGAGGACCCAGGAGACTGATGATAATCCTGAGTGTGTGTGGCAATTATAACACCATCAGGGACAGAAGAAATGCATCAGGTATCTTCTTTAGTGGAAACTCCCTCATTAAACCATGCAGTTCTGGAAATAACAGTGAAATACATCACAAAGATTCTATCTCTTTGGGACTGGATTGCCTTGGCATAGAAAGGGTGAACTCCTATCTATATTCCACCAAATCTGGAGATAAACTAAATTAAATTGGACCATCTAGAACAGACCTGGTTACACTGCTGAAATTGGCTATTCTGGCAAAGATACAGAACACTCAGGAAAGATGATGACACTATTTGAGGTGCCGGTTACTGATGAGATCAAAAGAGCTCTTCTGTTAGGAGCCCTTGGGAATTAAACATTTCAATTATGAATGTATAACATGCATTTATGCAAGATGCCACAGGATGCCATAACATGCAAGATGTAATAGATGCATTTAGATTGTCAGCTGAGCTATCAGGCACATTCAAGATAGCATTATGGCCCAGAAAACCCCAAATCCACCAGATGAGGACTGTAAGAGATATGAGAACATATACAGACTGTCACTGATACTTACATGCCTTGCTCATACAAATGAACATATACTCAATCATCCACTGAGAAAGACCACACCAGAAGAGTTACATTTAACACTACTTGCAAGTTTATGGGAACAAAACAAATAGACCATTTGATAGATATAGAACACAGAACTATCAAAATAATCAAGGAAGAGGGAATAGAGAGTATAACCAAAGATATCCAGGGAGAAATCAACAAAGAAGCACAGGAAATAGAAATCAATATAGAAACAGGAAACAAAGAAATGAGAAAGTTACCAGAAATGCATGCAGAAATCAAGACAGAAGAGAGAGAAAAGAAATGTCTCATCTAAACCACCAAGAGAGGAGGAGAATTACTGACAAAAGGAACAAGAAGAATTTTCCCAAAACCTTTTTTTTTTGTAAAAACAAACACTAGAGGATGTTCCAGGGTGGCACAGCAGGCCACCAAAATCAGAGATAATAGGCCATGCTTACAATTAGCATTGAGATTAGGAAAAGAACAGATACATTTTCAGTAGATACAAGATCTCAAATATCAAACATTATTAAGGAAAGAAAGACCCAATAAAGGAAAAACTATTAACACTGGAGAATTAGGAGGAAAAATAACCAAAGGAATACCCATAGAAAGAGAAGTGCTAATGTATGATGTGGAAGCCATAAAACACATCTTTGTGAATGTGCTGCTACTGGAAAGCATTATAGGAAGGAATCTGATCCCAAAGTTATATGAAGAATGTGCACCATTGAAAATAAATTAAAAATAAGAAGGCATGCTTAGCACAAGTGAAAATAGATCCCAAAGAACTCTCAAGACCTAAGAAGAGATCATTTACTAAACAATACCCATTAAACAATAAGGAAATAACAGAAAAGATAACGGAATTATTAAAAAAGGAAATAATCATTTCAGGGATAGTTTTAATAGTCCATAAGACTAGTATTAAAATCTAATGGACATATGCTACTCAAAGCAATCTACACATTCAATGCAATCCCTATCAAAATGCCACCGGCATGTTTCACAGAGCTGGAACAAACAATCCTAAAATTTGTATGGAACCAGAAAAGACCCCAAATAGCCAGAGTAATGTTGAAAGTGAAAACCAAAGCTGTAGGCATCACAATTCCAGACTTCAAGCTGTATTACAAAGCTGTGATCATCAAGACTGGATGGTCCTGGCACAAAACAGACACATAAATCAATGAAACAGAATAAAGAACCCAGAAATGGAATCTCCACTCTATGGTCAACTAATCTTGGACAAAGCATGAAAGAATATCCAATGGGAAAAAGATAGTCTCTTCAACAAATGGTGTTGGGAAAACTGGACAGCCACATGCAGAAGAATGAAACTGAACCAATTTCTTACACCATACACAAAAATAAGTTTAAAATGGATGACAGACCTACATGTAAGAGAAGAATCCATCAGAATCCTAGAGGAGAACACAGGCACCAACCTCTTTGACCTTAGCCAAAGCAACTTCTTGCTAGACATATCTCTAGAGGCAAGGGAGACAAAAGCAAAAATGAACTATTGAGACTTTCTCAGGATAAAAAAACTTTTGCAAAGCAATGGAAAAAAGACTAAAAAGAAGAAGATACTCACAAATGATGTATCAGATAAAGGGCTAGTATCCAGGCAGCCCAGGTGGCCTAGCGGTTTAGCACCGCCTTGGGCCCAGGGCTTGATCCTGGAGACCTAGGATCAAGTTCCACGTCGGGCTCCCTGCATGGAGCCTGCTTCTTCCTCTGCCTGTGTCTCTGCCTCTCTCTTTCTCTCTCTGTCTGTCTCTCTCTCTGTATGTCACTCATGAATAAATAAATAAAATCTTTAAAAAGGGTGGGGGCTAGTATCCAAAATCTCTAAAGAAATTCATTACCCCCAAAACAAGAAATCCAGTCAAAAATGAGCAGAAGACATAGACATTTCTCCAAGGAAGACATACAAATGGCCAATAGACACATGAAAAAATGTTCAATATCATTCATCATTAGGGAAATATAAATCAAAACCACAATGAAATATCACCTCACACCAGTCAGAATGGCTAACATTAACAAGTCAGGAAACAACAGATGTTGGTGAGGATGCAGAGAAAGGGGAACCGTCTTACACTGTTGGTAGGAAAGCAAACTGGTACAGCCACTCTGGAAAACAATATGGGGGTTCCTCAAAAAGTTAAAAATAGAACTACCCTACAACCTAGCAACTGCACTACTAGGTATTTATGCAAATGATACAAACACAGTGATTCGAAGGGGCACGTGCACTCCAATATTTATAGCAGTAATGTCCATAATAGCCATAATATGGAAAAAAAACCCAGATGTCCATCAACTGATGAATGCATAAAGAAGAGGTGATTATACACACACACACACACACACAAACACAAATGGAATAATAATAATTATTCAACCATCAAAAAAAGAAAATCTTGCCATTTGCAATGATGTGGATGGAACTGGAATATATTATGCTGAGCAAAATAATCAGTCAGAGAAAGACAAATACCATATGATCTCATATGTGAAATATAAGAAACAAAACAAATGAACACAGGGGAAGTGAAGGAAAAATAAAATAAGACGAAAAGAGTGAGGCAAACCATAAGAGACACTTAACTATAAAAAACAAACAAGGTTGGTGGAGGGGAGGTGGGTAGAGGTGGTGATGGTCAGTTAGGACAGCATTTGATGTAATGAGCTCTGGGTGTTATACGCAACTGATGAATCACTAAATTCTATCCCTGAAACCAATAATATACTATATGTTAACTAAATTGAATTTAAATAAAACATTTTTACAAAAACCTAATAGACAATAAAGTAAAGGGTAATGGTAGATTATAAAATTATAAATAAAGCAACACCAAAATTAATGGGTACATTACTTGTCACATAAGAAGAGATGAACAAGGGGATCCCTGGGTGGCTCAGCGGTTTAGTGCCTGCCTTCAGCCCACGGCATGATCCTGGGGTCCCGGGATCGAGTCCCGCATCGGGCTCTCTGAACGGAGCCTGCTTCTCCCTCTGCCTGTGTCTCTGCCTCTCTCTCTGTGTCTCTCATGAATAAATAAATAAAATATTAAAAAAAAAGAAGAGATGAACAAGATAACTAGTAATAATGGAAAATATCATGTGACCATAGATACGTCAGATACGTTCTTTGCAATACCTATTACAGAAGAAAGCCAGGAATATATTATATTTCCATGGGAAGGCAAAAAATACCAATCCGTGAGGCTGCCTCAGGGTTATTTAAATAGTCCAATAACAGCATATACTCTATTATCCACCCATATAGATGAGTCACAGTACAATTCTCTAGTGATATCTTATACTGATAATATAATAATGGTAATAATAAGGAGCAATTATAACAGGAAGAGTAAAGACTGGTAATCTATTTAAGGGAATAGGGATGGACCATTAATAATGAAAAAACATCAGATTCAGACACTCATTGCAAGTTTCTAGGAATCCAATGGTCTTCTGAAGAAAGGAAAGTGCCAGATAAGGTAATAGATAAAATACTAGCAATAGGATCATCTAGAGGTCAGACAGAAGGATTTATAAGGCTTATTTGGATATTGGAGGCAACATATACAATACTTAAATATAATTCTAAAACCCATATACAAAATAAGTAGGAAAGCACAAGATTTTGAATGGATAGAACAAACAAAAGCCATTAGATATATTAAATTATTTCATCAAAACATTCCAAATAATACACTATCCAGTGCCAAGAGAGCCATTACAGATATAAATACTAATAAGTAGAGAATATGGCTCATTGTCCCTTTAGACAAAAAAAGAACACAAGCCTAGTTTTCCAACAGTGGGTTTTTGGTTATAAAATTCCCATATTCAGAACATAAATATTTAATATTTGAGAAGTAAATATGATTGATATATGAGGCTTTAAAGAATACAGAACCCCTAGTGGGAACCCAAAAAATAGTATGGAGTCATAAACCTTTGTCCTATTGGATAAAGTTGAGCCCAGAAGAACAAACAGCTACCTGAACATGATCCCAAATTGCCTGCTTGGAAACGGTATATCCAAGGGAGAGATACCTCTTTCCAGGGACAACCAGGACTTGTCACCAAGGGAATACATACGATAGAAGTGGACTTAACCAGAATTTATTCTGAGGGAAGGGCAAATCCATACTCAGAACTTAGGCAAATGGGGCCTATCCTGGTATAAAGATTTTTCAAATACCTGGTTAACAGATCAA
This sequence comes from Canis aureus, assembly GCF_053574225.1. Lineage (NCBI taxonomy): Eukaryota > Metazoa > Chordata > Mammalia > Carnivora > Canidae > Canis > Canis aureus. The sequence goes on from NC_135618.1 coordinate 36,525,315, forward strand.
CCTCCTTAGTCTCTGGAAAAACAGAATGGACAGGCATGGCATTGACACCCTTGGACAATCTGATCCTTAAAAGAAAGGAAAGACATGCTTGGCACCACATGTGGAATTAATTGCTGTAATATTGGCTGAAAGAAAATCCAAGAGGAAAATAAAAGTACCATGTATATTGACTCATATGCAGTAGCAAATGGAATAGCCCCCATGGTCAGGAAAATGGAAAAGAAATGACTTTAAAATAAATGGCAAAGACTCATGGTCAAGAAAATATTGGAAAGAACTATATAAAGCCTCAGAGAATATTAAAATACATGTCACATGTGTATCAGCACATCAAAAAAGACAATACAGAGGTAATGAAATATAACAATGAGGTTGATGCATTGACAGGAATCACTAAGGCGACAGAAACAAAGAAGATTAAAATTAAAGTTTAAAAAGGATAAAAAAAAATGGAGACACACTGCCACCAATAACCTTAAAAAGGGACATGGATGCATTCATCAGTTGATGGACAATTGGGCTATCTCTATACTTTGGTTATTGTAGACAATGCTGCTATAAACTTTGGGGCGCATGTATCCCTCTGAATTAGTATTTTTGTATTCTTTGGATAAACAAGATGTAGTATATACATACAATGGGATATTATTTGGCCAGAAAAAAGAATGAAATCTTGCCATTTATAACAACATGGATGGAGCCAGAGAGTATTATGCTAAGCAAGATAAATCAGTCAGAGGAAGACAAATACCATATGATTTCATTATGTGGAGTTTAAGAAACAAAACAAATGAGCAAAGGGGGAAAAAAAAGAGAGAGGCAAACCAAGAAACAGACTCTTAACTATAGAGAACAAACTTGTGGTTACCAGAGGGGAGGTGAGTGGATGAATGGGTCAAATAGGTGATGGGAATTAAGGGGTGTGCTTGTTATGATGAGCATTGGATGTTGCATGGAGGTGTTGAATCACAATATTGTACCCCTGAAACTAATATACTGTAAGTTAACTAACTGGAATTTAAATTATAATTTTATGAAAGGGCATAAAGATGGAAAATGGGAAGTACCTAGAGTATCACTATTAAAACTAGAAAGAGGGATACCTGTGTGGCTCAGTGGTTGAGCGTCTGCCTTCAGCTCAGGTCCTGACCTGGGGTCCTGGGATGGAGTCCCATCAGGCTCCCCGCAGGGAGCCTGCTTCTCCCTCTGCCTATGTCTCTGCCTCTCTCTGTGTGTCTCTTATGAATAAATACACAAAATCTAAATTTAAAAAAAGTGAAAGGTTAAAAAAAAACTAGAAAAAAAAGAGACCAATATCACATAAATAAGGAAACAAGTACAATTAACTCCACAAATCATTGTGGTAATGCATACACAGAAAGATCTCATGGAAATATATGCCTTATATATGGTGGTTCACAGAAATCTCAAGGCTACCTTTAAAAAGGCATTACATTGATTTATGTGTCTGTTTTGTGCCAGTAGCATACTGTTCTGATTACTACAGCTTTGTAATACAACTTGAAGCCTGGAATTCTGATGCTTCCATCTGTGCTTCTTTTTTAAAAGTTTTATTTATTCATTTATTTATCCACACAGGGAGAGAGAGAAAGGCAGAGACATAGGCAGAGGGAGAAGCAGGCTCCATGCAGGGAGCCCGATGTGGGACTCGATCCCAGGACTTTAGGATCATGCCCTGGGCCGAAGGCAGGCGCTAAACTGCTGAGCCACCCAAACGTCCCTATGCTTTTCTTTTTCAAGTTTGCTTTGGCTATTTGGGGTCTTTCATGGTTCCATAGAAACTGTAGGATTATTTGTCCTAGCTCTGTAAAAAATATTGGTGGTATTTTGATAGGGATTGAATTAAATGTGTAGATGGCTTTGAGTAGTATATACATTTTAACAATATTCTTCCAATCCATGAACATGGAATGTCTTTCTATTTCTTTGTGTTGTGTTTATTGTCTTTCATAGTGTTTTATAGTTTTAAGAGTACAGGTCTTTCACCTCTTTGGTTAGGTTTATTCCTAGCTATCTTATGGTTTTTGATGTGACTATAAATGGGACTGATTCCTTAATTTCTCTTCCTGCCACTTCATTACTGGTATATAGACTACTCAGTCATAAAAAAGAATGAAACCTTGCCTTTTGCAAGGACATGGATGGAGCTACAGAGTATTATGCTAAGTGAAATAAGCCAGTCAGAGAAAGACAAATATCATATGATTTCATTCATATGTGGAATTTAAGAAACAAAACAAATGAGCAAAGGAAAAAAAAAAGAGAGAGAGAGGCAAATCAAGAAACAGACTCTTAACAAACTGATGGCTACCAGAGGGGAGGTGGATGGGGACTGGGTTAAATAGGTGATAGGGATTAAAGGGTGCACTTGTGATGAGCACTGCATATTATATTAAAGTGCTGAATCACTAAGTTGTACACCTGAAACTAATATTATACTATGTTAACTAATTGGTATTTAAATAAACCTTAAAAAAAAAGAAAATTCTTACTGGAAACAAAAAGGGATGGAAATACTGTCTTTCAAAAAATAATTTTGAGAATATATAATCTATCTTTGAAAAAAATAAAATTTTCAGAATCAGAAAAAATTTAAAACAGTACCATCCTACATAATTTCACCACACAAGCCTATGTACCCAACATAGAGCTATACACACTGCAGGATGTCTAGACATCACATGCATTAACTTTATAATACACTTGTACAAATCTTCATCAACACATGGTATGAATTTGGGTACTAACCAGGTTTGGGACAAAGGATATATATGATGAATATAAATATCCTGAAAATACTCCTAGTATTAATGAATATGATAAATATGAATATCTTGAAAGTACTATTACTACTAAACCCTCATTATATCATTTACCATACTTTAACCCACCTCTAGACAAGGTTCCAATGCCAACTGGAAACCCAAGGATTACAACATCATATCCACAAATGAAAACATTACATATTATGATTATTATTTAACACATTTTCCAGGTTTTCTATCTTTTGGCAATTTTTGTGTGAGACATAAAGATACACAATGAAACAACACACATGGCACTTGATACCCCAAGGCTTCATCAACCTACTTAACATCTGAAGAATTTTAGAAAAGAGGAAATGGAACATTTGTACCTACAGAATTAGATTGGAAATTAAAAATAGGACCAACCTTGCTTACACAGCCGGATCACCACTTCATACATCAAGCTAGACCTGATTTACATGTACCAAAAAACACACATTATTAGATGAAGCCATTATGCCACAATTGGCATTGCCTAAGTGGCTTTAAAGGTAATTTTACCACCCACTTACACAGGGACAATGCTACAAGACCAATGCTTTTAAAAAACCAATTTGTGTATGCTTTCTATTGAACCTCACAACAGGACACATGATGGAACATTTTTATGCAGAATATTCAGAACCAGCACCTAAGCTAACCATTTGGAACAATTCACACTTTAAAACATTGGTTTACAGGGCATGGATATTACCCTGAAAGATAAACTGCCCTAAAGTAAGAAAGATAACCTCAAAGTCAGTCTTTGAAACTTTCTGCATATCAAATAATAATGGGACAGAATCAAAACTCTTGAGCAATACCATGATTGATCAACTTCTGCTTAATGGGATAGCTGAATTTAAGTTACATTTCATTAACATGGAATATAGTACACAATAGCATGATGACACAAACAAAGGTTATACATGGATACCAAATGACACCTCAATCCTTTTTTTAAATTAAATTAAATTATTAAAGAGAGAGAGCAACAACACATAAGCAGGGGGAGTAGGAGAGAGAGAGAGAGAGAGAGAGAAGCAGGCTCTCCACTGAGCAGGGAGCCTAACGCAGGGCTAGATACCAGGGCCTGGAATCACAATCCTAGCTGAAGGCAGACACTTAACTGACTGGACCACTGAGGTGCCCCAACACCTCAATCCTTGAAGACATCCTCACAGGATATATCATTATTATACCACACTCTCATGGAGTTGACATCTCTTCCAATGATAACACTTCTAGATATGATCCAAACTTATAAAAAAAAACTTATCAAAAATTGAATGCAGTATTACATAGTGGAATATTTCTAGAGATAATGTTTATGGCTTTAGGGATTACTTGTAATGGAGACCCCTACTACAAGCTAATATCACAACTTACAAATTACCAGTTGATATAACTAATTGTTGGAAATCTGGTCACCCTGTAATTAAGGCAAAACAGTTCCCCAAACAGTCTATGACACCTATACATTCATACCTAAATAAGTTTCAGTACAAGAAAGGTAAATGGGGTAATACAGTTTTCACCTGTGATCACAGGCTAGATAATTTTAATAACCTTGTACCTATGAGTCCAGTCATCTTAGGTCCTTTCACACCTATGTAGTATAAGATACAGCTCAACTGCCAACACTATAATGCTATCTTAATATCAAAATCTAAAGTCAACCTATATAAGAAAGGAAGTCATCATATTTTTATGTCCATTAGAACAATTAGATTCAATATATTTTTATTATCCCTTGATTAATAAGACTCAATTATACATGGAAGATCATAAGCATGGTGGGAAACATTAGGAACTGATCTTAATGCAGACCTAATGACACAGATTGATCCAGGTATACAACAGTATTACTTTTCATTGATCCAAACATCAGATGCAGAATGGGTAGAATACACATGGCTGGCACAGCACCCTATCTATGAGAAATAACCATAAATGACTCATCAATACCAATCTACATAGTGAAAGGAGTTACCTTTGACCAATGTGATGTATCACCCAATGGTGCAGGCCCATCCCTGCATTATTGAGAGGGGATGTTGGAATACTACACATTGTATGAAAACTTTTCAATGGAAAGCATAATGGCCATGGACACATAGCATTAGCAACCCAACACCAAAAATTCTCAAACCAAATATGTTTGAACCCATATTACTTAATGCTAGGAGAACTGCATACAAACCTATGCCACAGAAAGTTAAAATAAGCTTCCAAAAGGAACAATTCAATTTGCTCTATATACAACCTGAATGTAAGATTTGTGCAACAGAGGTGGGAACAGCCACCCAGGAATTGCCCGACTTACCACCCATTGACAGGATTAGATTTAGAATACCCCTACAATCCTGGTAAGACAAGGCATCATCTCTAAATTATTTCTAAAACTCAAGAAACAAAAATTTAGGCCATTAAAAAGGTGCTATTAAAAAGGAGCTAAAAAAATTAAGAAATAAAAATAAAAAGGAGCTATTTGCATTTTTTAAGAAAACATACGAACCCTCTACTTAATGCAGTAGGAAATTTGAGTTTCAAAATCTCCCCAGCGCTCAGAGAACTACATCCCATTGTCTCAACTATGCATGGTTACTATGCCTACCAACTGGAGTTTAACTATAACATTGACCATAAGGTTCAGGCCCTCCAACAGAATTTACTCTATCTTAGAAATTTCTACATAAGAAAAAAATTTAAAAATCACTGCTACAAAATCAATAACCTACTGGAAAGAACACAGAATGATATGAGAAACATTATTTTGACAGGTAAAATGTGTTTTTTAGACTGGTCTCTCTGACAGACACCTCCAGACTATCCGGTTGTGATAATACAGGAGTTTAATTGTTAAGATTTAGGAGGAAGTCAAAGTCTATTAGCATATGACACATACACATATGATGAGTATACCAGCATAGCTATTTTGGCAACCCACACACCCTTATGAATTGATGGATATTTACTACCCAAAGAGATGATATTTCAACAGTCTAATGACATGTATTATGCCCATCATGAATTAGAAATCAATGCTAATCTATATTCTTAACAAGAACATCCATGGAAAAGTTTTTCTTAGACATGGGACATTTTAACTGGACAATGTATGCTAAGAACTTCTCAGAGGTCATGTACTTTAATCACATTAGGATGAAGGATGTTCCTCACCATGCAGTGTCCATCACCATGAGTGTATAAATATATTGTATGCTATTAAGGTGATATTTAATGTTACCAAGATGGGTACTTTTATCTCAGAATATTCATATAAAGATTTCCCAACATCCTATCATAATTAAATAACAGAACTACCTTGAGTAAAATCTGACAGAACAAACTTTCAGATGAAAGCTTCTAAGGGCTCAAAGTGGCCCATGAAACCTGACCTGCAAGCTAACCCACTTTGAAAGGGCTGCACAAGCTACTCATGCGGCCTAGGCACTCGTCAACACCAACCTAGCTGCAGGAAACAGAGATATACAAAATTTACATAAGAAATGTTCATTTCTAGAATTGTCATTTTAACATGTGATTTGTTCTGGCTGATGGTCGACTAGAATCTTCTAAAATACTTAGATATGAGATGGAATTATTTCTCTGCTCATGTTTGGGAATCCATTAAGGAAATCCTTCTATTGCTTTTAGCTATTATTTATATCCCATATATTATTAAACATGCTATTAGAATGCACCCTCAGGATAAGAAAGGAAAATTACAAAAAAAAAAAAAAAAAAACCTATTTTTAACCACACTCTTGCCATTGTTTTCTGTATGCACTAAGAGCCTATGCTGAAGATTTCATATGAATTTTTGGACTTCTACCTACCTGTACTTGATAATGATTCTCATTTGATTTGATTGCTTTGTTGATAACTTACCATAATTAAGTTCAGGTTTAGTTCGGCTTTTTTACTTGACTTCTTATTAAATGTGACTTTGGGTTTGAGTTTTGATTCTTTTTTTGTATGTTTTTTTTTTATTGGAGTTCGATTTGCCAACATATAGTATAACACCCAGTGCTCATCCCGTCAAGTGCCCCCCTCAGTGCCTGTCACCCAGTCACCCCATCCCCCCGCCCACCTCTCCTTCCACCACCACTTGTTCATTTCCCAGAGTTAGGAGTCTCTCATGCTTTGTCACCCTCTCTGATATTTCCCACTCATTTTTGTCTCCTTTCCCCTTGAATCCCTTTCACTATTTCCCCGTATGAGTGAAAACATATGTTTGTCCTTCTCCAACTGACTTACTTCACTCAGCATAATACCCTCCAGTTCCAACCATGTCGAAGTAAATGGTGGGTATTAGTCATTTCTAATGGCTGAGGAATATTCCATTGTATACATAGACCACATCTTCTTTATCCATTCATCTTTCAGTGGACACTGAGGCTTCTTCCAGTTTGGCTACTGTGGACATTGCTGCTATAAACATCGGGGTGCAGGTGTCTTGGTTTTTCACTGCATCTGTATCTTTGGGGTAAATCCCCAGCAGTGCAATTGCTGGGTCTAGGGCAGATCTATTTTTAACTCTTTGAAGAACCCCCACTCAGTTTCCAGAGTGGCTGCACCAGTTCACATTCCCTCCAAGAGTGCAAGAGGGTTCCCCTTCCCCCAAGTCCTCTCCAACATTTGTGGTTTCGTATCTTGTTAATTTTCCCCATTCTCACTGGTGTGAGGTGGTATCTCATTGTGGTTTTGATTTGTATTTCCCTGATGGCAAGTGATGCAGAGCATTTTCTCATGTGCTTGTTGGCCATGTCTATGTCTTCCTCTGTGAAATTTCTGTTCATGTCTTTTGCCCTTTTCAGGATTGGATTGTTTCTTTGCTGTTGAGTTTAATAAGCTTTATAGATCTTAGATACTAGCCCTTTATCTGAGATCTCATTTGCAAATATCTTCTCCCATTCTGTAGGTTGTCTTTTAGTTTTGTTGACAGTTATTTTTGTTGTGCAGAAGCTTTTTATTTTGATTAAGTCCCAATAGTTCATTTTTGTTTTTGTTTCCCTTGCCTTCACAGATGCATCTTGCAAGAAGTTGCTGTGGCCAAGTTCAAAAAGGGTGTTGCCTGTGTTCTCCTCTAGGATTTGGATGGATTCTTGTCTCACATTTAGATCTTTCATCCATTTTGAGTTTATCTTTGTGTCTGGTGTAAGAGAGTGGTCTAGTTTCATTCTTCTGCATGTGGATGTCCAATTTTCCCAGCACCATTTATTGAAGAGACTGTCTTTTCTCCAGTGGATAGTCTTTCCTGCTTTGTCAAATATTAGTTGACCATAGAGTTGAGGGTACATTTCTGGGTTCTCTATTCTGTTCCATGGATCTATGTGTCTGTTTTTGTGCCAGTACCACACTGTCTTCTTGATGATCATAGCTTTGTAGTACAACTTGACATCTGGCATTGTGATGCCCCCAGCTCTGGTTTTCTTTTTCAATATTCCCCTGGCTATTCTGGGTCTTTCCTGGTTCCACACAAGCCTTAAGATAATTTGTTCCAACTCTCTGAAGAAAGTCCATGGTATTTTGATAGGAATTGCCTTCAATGTATACATGGCCCTGGGTAGCATAGACATTTTCACCATATTAATTCTTCCAATCCATGAGCATGGAATATTTTTCCATCTCTTTGTGTCTTCCTCAATTACTTTCAGAAGTGTTCTGTGATTTTTAGGGTATAGATCCTTTACCTCTTTGGTTAGGTTTAGTCCTAGGTATCTTATGCTTTTGGGTGTAATTGTAAATGGGATTGACTCCTTAATTTCTCTCTTCAGTCTCGTTGGTGTATACAAATGCCACTGATTTCTGAGCATTGATTTTTATATCCTGCCACACTGCCTCCGAGTTGGGGGTCTCCTCTGGATCCTGCTTCAGATCAACAAGTAATGTGAACCTTAAATATAAAACTTCCAGTTATCTTGCCAGTAAACATGGGTTTGAGACTAGTGCAGAATTGACATCCCCTACGAGCCAGATACGACACAACCATGCATGGGCAAGTCCAGAGAACAAGGCAGAGGCAGCCTCTTCTATAGAGGAAAGTGGGAAGTTGGGAAGGCCCTTCTAAACAAAAGACTCATTTAGGGTAAACTCGGAGTTGGAAGTGTAGTGACTTTTCATTGGCTGCCTTAGCATAGTCTGTCATTGGGTGGGCTGTTGCCAGGCGAGGGGAGAGCCTTTTTTCGTACTGCTGGAATGGTAAAGTATCCAAGCGCAAGTATCCAAGTCTTCCTGTGGGGGCGGCAGTGGACAGAGGTAGGGTGTGAGAGCTCCTCCTGCTGGTCCCTAACTCCGTTCCAAACAATGTTTCCTTTTCCTAATTTTCACAGGGGCCAGGAGATAAATAGAGCTCTCTGTACTTTCCGCGCAATTTTGCTGAGAACCTAAAACTCCTCCAAAAATCAACTTACTTTAAAATAATAATAGCAATAATTATAAGAAATCAATTATTCATCAAGAATGTGGAGCTTCAATTTCTTTCTCTGGAGTAGATTTGGTGGATGCAGATCATTTTCTAATCCCTTGCACTCTAGAACTTCACGGTGGGAAGTGAAGGTTTGGGGAGATGCGGCTACGCAGAGGATCCACAGCACCATCCGCAGCGCAGCGTCTCCCGTGGCGCTCTAGTGGCAGGTTTAGAGGAAAGCTGAGGCTTTTCTTTGAGTGCCGCCTCCCCTGCCAGGCCCTCTGCCAGGCTCTGGCCCACACTCCCCTTTCTGCTGGCATGTGCTCTGAGTACTTAGAACATAGGGTGTGGTGGGCATGTGTTTGTCCTTCGGTCTATGCAGCTCTAAAGAGCTGAGTTGACTTCAGAGTAGAATAACTGAAGTCAGCAGCACACTCAGATGCTGCCTGCCTCTGGCTCCTCAGATTATGCTTCCCTGGTGCTGAGGATACAAATATGTCTTGCCTGAATCTTTCTTTTGAAGCATTTTGGGGTTTCTTTCTGATGTGAGCAAAGAGATTATGCTCACTATTCACTCGTGGAGTTTAGTCAAAGCCCTGGCTAGGAAATAGCACAGAGGAGTCTGTGCTGGGTGTCTGAAAACATCCTCAGGCTTTGCTTTATGAACTGCTTTATGAAGAGAGAATTGCCCTCTTCTTGCTCCTCTTGTAAACCTGGGAAATACTGAGAGATCACCTTACCAGGTGTTCCTGGTGAAAGTAAACATTGTAAGCTTGCAATTATCCACAGGTGCAACAAGGGTTACACTGATTAGCTCTGGCAGAAGCTGGGTTGCTGGAGAGGTGAGCAGGCTTTTGTGTCATGGGCATGCTTTTCATTCGGGCTTTGCCATTTTATAGCAGTGTGCTTTGGACAGGTTAGGGGGACTCACTGATCCTAACCTTTCTCTAGTAAAGGAGGAAATGCCATGTTTATTCCCCGCTACTGCTAAATAGGAACATGTAGAGCACACTGTCTGACCCACAGGAACAGCTCCGTAAATGGTAGCTCTTCTAACCCTGCTTCTAGGCTCCACTCTCTGCACCAAATGCTAACCAAACCACTATATTTTAGGTATTCATATTCGATATTATAAAGTGATAAATGTGCAGAAATTTTAAGGCCCAGAGAGAATGTGTGGATTACCTAGTCTATTTTCTTCCACAGACAGGGAAGTGATCCCTTAGGGGATTAAATGGACTTTCCCTGAGTAATTATAGAACAAAGACTAGAATCCAGCACTTCTGTTTCTGAGTCCAGGCCTCTCTCCCCTGTACCACACCACCTACCAACTCTGGCTTTTCTCCTTGCCCTAGACCAGAAGAAGCCCACTGCTGTATGCCAGAATTGCCTGTAGGAATACCATTTTGCTATACTTGGCGAGGAGAGAGTGTGGTGTATCACAGTGCACATAGCTGTTGACATCCCACACCAGCCCCAAGCCCCACCTTGTGTCTGGTACAAGTTCATGGCCTCAGATCAGGAGAGGAGGCCTCAGGGTGTTTGTGGCCAGTACAATTGCTGTCAGCTGAGAGAAACATGTCCGCATTATCCTCTCTGCAGGCAGCCACAACTCCCAGCCTTCCCATGGGGAAGAAGAGCTATAGGGTTAGAACTGGCTTCCTATTTGCATTGAACCATAGCAATGGAACTTTCTCCAAGCTAGTGAGGTTCAGCAGGGCTGCAGGAACAACAGCCCTGGTCCCACAACTGAAAACAAACCCCAACACTGGCAAGAGAACCGGGGACCGGTGCTTTTCTATCCTTAGTGTTGGTCAAAGAAGCCAAGAAGCCACCAAAGGGGGAGAAGGATGAGCCCCACCCCTGTGTTCTCCATGCAGTTCTGCTTTCATCTCTCTGAGTTATTGCTGTTCCATTTTCAGCTTTATTTGAATAAAGAGTTTTGCTGCTATATATGTATACTCTACATACACATACATATACACACAACTATTTTTTCGGCTAGATCTTTTCATTTTAGCTTCCCTTACTTTTCCTACTGGAAAGATACACAAAAAGAAGGAGCTCACAGTTGGAATAATTTATGCCCTGTAAAGCCAAGGGCAGTTGGTGTACCCTGAGAGGAGAATAAGGGGAGAGTATTTAGAGACAGCCACAGCTTCTGAGGTAACCAACTTCTATAGATGATTTTGTGTCATTGTTACTGGCCCTGCATTTTTTAAGCCTCTAAATATCTGTAACTGACTTGTCATCTACAAGTCAGGTCTCAAAGCAACACTTGCCAGTGACACCTCCAGGCTTATCAAGGGATGCCTGTCCTTGTAGGGCCCTGGATACCCCAAGTTAGCAAGCTGACACCCTGACACATTTGTCCTTCTAGCCTCAGGAGTGAATTGGCCTGCAAAAGGAGTCTCTTGTCACTCTGATTTAGATCCTTTTGGAGGAGAAGGGAAGGGAATGCTGCACTATGAGCTGATTCTTGGCCTAGGGCAGTGCAGTCCTTTGCTGATGGATGGGAAGAGATATAGACGTACAGTCAGGGTTGGATGAGGGGTCAGGAGAGGAATTCATAGCCACTTCTGACAACACAGAGAGTAGCTATGTTTTCAGAGAGACCTGTCACCCTGCTTTCTCTGAGGTCAAGCAGGAGGGCAAGAAAGCCCATTTTGTCTGTGCTACAGTGTCATACAATCTTGGTAGGTTCTCATTTATCCATACTCACTTGACCTCAAAGAAGATAAACCTTAGCAAGAGAGTCCTTTCATGTGGAAATTATGAGTCTTCAGCAAAAGGTGCCACTTCTGATGCATCCTCCTGGAGCCCAACCTCAGAGTGAGCCAACAGTTGTGATATCTGCTTAGTTCCTATCTAAGAAACTTTCCCACTGGCAGAACTGGGACAGGAAACAGATTCTCACCAGACACCAAGTCTTCTGGTGCCTTGATTTTGGACTTTCCAGTCTCCAGAACTGTAAGAAAAATATTTATGTTGCTTATAAACTACCCAATCTATGTGGTATTTTTGTTATAGCAGCCAGAATGGACTAAGACAGTATGTTATTTTATTATAGTTATAATACCAATCATGATATTGATTTGCTCTTGGAGCTTAATGTAATACCACATAGATTGGCAAGCTTGCATGCAGGGTAGCCCCCCACTGATATCATTGCCCCACAAGCCATACTGCCAAACGGTTACATAATGTCTGTGATATAGCTACTTAATTTAAACCCTAGGAATGATATGGGCACCGATAATATATATCCAATTGCTGAAACCCAGATTTTGAATTTGCTTCTCAGTATGAATGGTTTTTTGAAACTCCAGAAATATCCAAAATATATGAAGCCAAATGTTAGAATTTTGAGTGTTTATATTCACTTCTAAGCTATAATAGCAATCAAATTGTATGGAGAATTCTCTTTCTACAAGTGATATTCTGTTGTACTGTCTTCAAAACTCTAACCTGAGTTCATAAGCAAAATCCACTGTGCCACTAGTTTAATCCTCCATTTGAAGGAGGATTAATCTTATAATTCTCAAGCATCTATCCCTCCCAAACTCTAATATTCTTGCATATCTGAGTAACTTGAGGAGAAAAATTTAGGACTTTCGTTTTCCTCTTCTATTTTAATAGTGACTTTTCTCAATAATAGCAAACTTACTCCACTAGAAAGTTAAGAAAGAAAAAAAAAGCCCAAAAGAGAACCAGTGATTTCTCTATGTCTATATGAGATCCAGCATACATTTTGGCAGGTACTATTGTGTGATAATGGAACATTCATAATTTGTATTCCCACTCATTGGCTGGCTGAATGCAGGTCTCCTAAACTCCCAGGCACCACTGTTACTCCGACACTTGATCCAATATACCATGCATCAAGAAGACCAAAACATGAGTCTAGGCTTCTGCAAATCCCTTTCCTGATTTCATTTTTCAAAGTGTTGGAGCATTCTTTAGGACTATTCAACAACACAGTCTGCCCTGACATTACCTTATTCTTGTTTTTTTCCCCCTTGTCTCCCCAAATGGATTGTAAACACCTGATGGTCAGAAATAGCGTTGGTTCCCAATAGAATCTTGTAGATTTGGGTCTAAGCAGATATGCAATTCTCTACTCTTACCTGATACTCAGGCACAGCCACTTCTGGTTGTCAGGCACTTGGACCAGCCCTTCATTGGGATGCAGAGAGGAGTACGTTAAAGGAAAAAGTTTTCTCCATTAAAGCAGTCATCCAGTTCTGTGAGCAACTCTTATCTTGAGATATTCTTCCTGATAATCCTAAAATGCCCTCTTCTCCCTCAGATGTTCACTCTACTACGTCTCTCTTTCTGGTACTCTCTCCTCCCATCCAAGTCTCCAGTTCCCCTAATTTTCAGACCTTACACTACCAGAAGCTATTCAAATATGTATAATGCACCTCTGATGCACCAGACACCATCACCCAACATCCACAGAGCAACAGAGCAACACAGAACCTACCTTTGGAACTTTGTGTCAATATGGAAAAGAGACAAGTAGGAAAACAATGAATGATAAAAGGGTGTATATGGGTATGAGAGCATGTAGTAGGAGTATCTAGTCCTGTTTGGAGGGCTTCCCAAAGGAACTGAGATGTGGAGAATGTGGAGGGATTTGTCAATTGAAGAGTTGAGAAGATATTCCAGAGAGAAAGAGAGAGAGAGAGAGATACTGATTTGTTCAAGCAACTCAAAGTAATTCAGTATCTAGTGTGGCAGGGCCTTGGGGTTGGGAGTGGGCAAGGAGAGGCTAGCTATGAGTACTAGGTATTAATGGGGCTGCTTAAAGCCTAAGGCAGCTCCTGGCTGGCTCAGTCAGTGGAGCATGAGACTCTTGATCTCAGAATCATGAGTTTGAGCACCTCGCTGGGTGTAGAGCTTACTTAACAAAAACAAAACAAAACCAAAAACCTAAAGGGAAACCATTGAAGAGCTGTAAGCTGGGGAATGACATGATTAAATCATCACTTTTAAAAGGCTTTCCTTGTCTGAGCTGAGTGAAAAAATATCCAAGCTGATCTTGAAAAAGGCTGGGGTGCAGTGAAACAGGTGAGAGATAAGGATTAGTGTGTGGCTTTCAAGTTAGAAAGAAGTTGCCCGATTTGAGAAATATTTAGGCAAAATTACAATCTATAGGACTTGGTGGTTGATAACATTCCATGATGTGGGTAGCCTAAGAGAGTAGCCCAAGAGGACACAACAGGGAAGTAGTGGGGCCTTTCCCTGTGATGGTGAATATGGGAGAAGAGCAGGTTTCAGCAGAAGAATGCCCAGTTTCCTCAGTTGAATATTGTGTACCGGATTTAAGGTAACTGCATGGAACTCAATGAGAACTCGAATTATGTATATAGATTTGTGAATCTTTGGCAGATACTAATGGAAGCCACAGAAAACGTGAGCCAAGCAAGAAGTCTTTCCTCAGTTCCTCTATATCAGGGACCTGTCATGGTGATAACAGCCTGAGTGAGGGGCCCTGACTCCTCAAACTGATGCCACACGAAGATAGGAGAATTTACAACAGCATTGCCTAAGGTGCAGTTAGGCTGAAAAACTGTTCCCCGAAAAAAAATCATACACCCAAACACACACATGTTGTTCAATGATCAAATAAATTTGGAAAAATCTGTGCACTTAGAGAATATTAATGACTGACAAGTTCTGCAGTAAAGATCCATTTCCTCTTTAATTTAGCATTTTCCATAAGCCAGCCCTGGTCACAGGTGATTCCAGAATCTGAGTGTGTCCGGTTGAAGGAAGACAGAGAAAGCTAGCTTTTCCAGATACATGTTTCTTTTCACCGTTGTCGTCTTCTTTCTTTCTTTCTTTCTTTCTTTCTTTCTTTCTTTCTTTCTTTCTTTCTTTTTCTTTTTTTTAAAGATTTTATTTGTTTGAGAAAGAGCAGAGAGAGAGCACATGAGAGGTGAGGAGGGGAAGAGGGAGAGGGAGAAGCAGACCCCTCACTGAGCCGGGAGCCTGACGTGGGGCTCCATCTCAGGACCCTGGGATTGTGCCCCGAGTCAAAGGCAGCCACTTAACTGACTGAGCCACCCAAGCGCCCCCCTCCGCCAGATGCATGTTTCTAAGTTGAGGATTGGGGAGAATGTCTAGTTCTTCATTTATCAGATAAAAAAATTGTGACTCAGTGGTAGGTTCCACAGCTCACAGCTGGCTAGGGATTTGTTGGGGTTATCACTTAGCCCTTTACCATTTCAATCTAAGAAAATCCCAGTAGGCACAGCAGAGAGAAAACTGGATATATAATTTTCAAAATCTACTGGTCATAGTTTTTTTTTTAAATAGCAATCTCTATGACTTTTTTTTTAAGATTTTATTTATTTATTCATGAGAGAAACAGAAAGAGAGAGGCAGAGACACAGGCAGAGGGAGAAGCAGTCTCCATACAGGAAACCCGACGTGGGACTCGATCCTCGGTCTCCAGGATCACGCCCTGGGCTGAAGGCAGCACTAAACCGCTGAGCCAACTGGGCTGCCCCATTCTCTGTGACTTTGAATTTGAGTCTCTGTGACTTTGAATTTGAATTTGAAAAACTGCTGTTTTTTTTTTCATTTATTTGTTTATTTATTTAAACTTTTAAAAATATTTTATTTATTTATTTAGAGAGAGAGAGAACGCACAAGTGGGGGAGGAGCAGAGGGAGAGGGATAAGCAGACTCTGCACTGAGCATGGAGCTGACATGCACTCCATCCCATGATGCTAAGATCATGAACTGAGTCAAAATCAAGAGTGGGTTGCTCAACTGATGGAGCCACCCAGGCACCCCCAACTGCTATCTCTTAGCTGTATAATCTTGGGCTAAATATCTAACCTATTTGAGCTCTGTTTTCTCATCTATTAATGGGGATATAACAGTAACTAGCAGGATTATTATTAGATGTTACTATTAATAAACTGAAGCTGAGAGGTTGAGATTTGCTCAGTATCACACAGCTAACAGAGATGAAGCTGGGATTGAAACTCAGAACTTTGGGGCTCTCTTTACTAAACAAATCATTTTTACCAGTGTCCCTTGGATTGTACCTTGGGGTTTATCCTTGACAATATCCTTACATAAGTAAAATCCAGCTTTGGAGACAGAAGTCTGAAAATGGTATCCCAATCCAACAGGAAACTAGAGATCTTCTGGAAGGCAGCTGGAGGGAGGGTGGGGAGAAGGTCAAATGAGGCTTAAAAGACATTCCTGTCTTAGTCCTAGAAAACCTTTAAAAATAATTATTTTGGGGTTCTACTCCAGTTTCCAGCTACCAAATGGGGGGCCAGGCATACTTATTCTTGAAAAGACTCACGGGTAATTCTGAGGCACAACTTTGATTGAGAAGCACTGCCTTTTTCTAGACAGAAATCAAGGCTAAAATCACCCCAGAACCTACCAGTGCTCACTGATTAGTACCTGAACCACTTTGGTCTTTGACTTTTCCTATGTTTCATAGAAGCAAGTTTATGTATTTGGGTGGGTCGTGGGAGTAGATGTTTAAAAAGCCACAGGGGAAGGATTGCACCTCTAAGGCTAAAGAGGGCAGGCCAAGCCTCACTTCCTCCCTCTCTTCAACTGGGCTTCCTGTTGTCAGTGTGAGCACATTTATTTTCCCTTCACTTCTCCTTTTACACAAATAGCCCCTGACATCCGTGTTACCAGCCTTATTGTGACCTCCTCAAGAATAATCACCAAGCCTGCCTAAGGAACTGAAGAAAAGTGCCTGCAAAAGGTAAGATTGGTGACATTTTAATCTGGCTTGAGAGCAAAGACCTGAACCATATTATGTAAGATAGAGTATTTTAGGATTGTCTGCATACCTCTTAGTAGGCCTAAAATCTCCTGCAACTTCTATTTTTCAAATATTTAATGCAGGAAAATAAAAAGATAAGATCCTAGAACCCTTCAAAAGACAAGCAAGCCATAAAGACTTTCATTAACCAGGTTCCTATTGTCTGATACCTCGCTGGGCCAAGGCATTCGTGCTTTAGAACCTAATTGCTTAATTGCCTCAGAACTTGAATTTCTGTGAGTTGTCATTTTTGATGCCTGGAGCCTTCTGTGTGATATGATATTGGGGAGATTTCATACATGCTCAGGTCTCTTAGAAGCCTGATTTTGTGATTTTAAAGTGAGGAGAGAACCAACAGCCAGAGCCATTTAGAAAGGCAGCTGGGAGATGGCAGTTCTTAATTCAACAAGTTTTCATGTTGAATTCCTCACTGTGATTCCTCAGGGCCACTAAAATAGGACAGCTGCAAATGACAACACCGAGTTCAGAGTCAGGAACATAGGGCATGCCCACTGCCTGTATATCAAGAAGTAAAAGCTGAACACCCCTAAAGAGATGCGTAGATTGTTTTCAGACAGAAAGAACGTTGTGGTCCTAATGGTTCTGCTGAATAAGCTTGTTCTTGGTATACAAAACATAAATATTGATAAATGTATTATGACATGCACCAACCAACAAAATTTGATATTGTAATGAGTTCTAATTCATGCCCTGTAACTAGTGACTGGGGTCTTATGGACTCAGAAGGTCATAGTCAAGCTTTTGGTCTTGACTTTCTGTGACCACCATAGTCATTACTGGAGGTCAGGAGACCATGGGAAACACTAAATCAGAGCTTTCTCCTTCCAAGACTTGCAAGCATCTCAACTGATTACGCCCTGGGGGAGAGGAAAATCTTCCAGAAAAATACTTACACACCTAACAATGGAGGATGGCAATGCCACTGGGGGTTCTAGATTCCCAAAGTATCTCAGGGGCCATTAAGCCATAAATTTAAAAATAAAGACCAGATTTTTTATTTTATTTTTAAAAGATCTTTGAAAAGATTTTTTAAAATTTATTTGAGAGAGCAAGAAGGAGCACGGGGAGGGGGAAGGAGCAGATAGAGAGAATTTTAAGCAGGGGTTGAGCACAGAGCCGGATGTGGGGCTCTATCTCAAAACCCCAAGATCATGACCTGAGCTGAAACCAAGAGTCAGATGCTTAACCAACTGAGCCACCCAGGTGCCCCTTAAGATTATATTTTTAAGTAATCTCTACACCCAATGGGGGTTCAAATTTACAACCTCCGGATCAAGAGTCCTATGCTCAACCAGCTGAACCAGACAGGCACCCAAAGACCAGACTTTTTAATGAATTCATTTACTAATCCTATGTTAAGTGCCTCCTGGGGCCAGGCACTGTGCTTTGGAAGATTCTGGTGGAGAGACAAAATAGCAAGGTAGAGATCTGTCCTGAAAATAGTCCTGCCCTTAAGGAACTCCTGTGAAAGATAAGAGGTGTTGGAGTTTTGGAAGAGGATTGAGCAAAAGCATTCTTAGCTGCTGGCTGAACAAAAGTTTTGCTTTCTCATCTCCACCGGAATCTGCACTGTTTTGAAATTGTGGTTGGTTTGGAACAGAGACTGAACTGAAGATTGATTTCCTGTGTTTTCTGTGTGGGCCACAGAAAGAGTACTTAGCTTATAAATGAAAGGATTGGACACCTTTATACCCACAGGGAATGATTCAAAGCCCATTCTGTCACAGCTAGTGCTGCATAAGCCACTTCACCTTTGATAATTTTCCAGCATAAACCAGCAAAGTGAAACTCCAATGGTCTTTGGTTTCTGGTGTCCTCAGGTTGACTTGTGACCACCCAGAGGGCTTCAGACTCCAAATCTGAAGCCCTTCCTCAGTCCCAACCCACAGCATTTGAACAGGTAGGCATTGTGCTGTGTCCCAGAGAAACAGGGATAACTGATGGGCTTATCAATCTCAAAGCATTTGTAGATTCTGGTGTGGAGTACAGACACAACACACAAATACAGCACAATGTGATCTTTTCTATAATGGAGGTAGGATGTGCACAAAATGTCGGAGATGTGTAGGAGTGTGCCTTGGAGAGGAAGTGACTGCTTTCATTCATTTACAAAGTACAAGTTTGCTATAGAGACTGGAAGTAACAGCATTCCAGATGGGACACTGTACATACACATTCAAAGAGTGTGAGTTGCCCCCTAGATTCCTTTGAAATGAGAATAAGCAAGCAAGACCATAGTACAGGCTTTGGCTGCAGGATCACAGGAGGCAGAAATCTCTTTCTCCTTCTTGGTTCTAGAACCAGCACCTGAAAGTGAGAGGAAAGATCAAACAACCTGGCGGGTCCAAGATCTAGCCCTGGCTGTGGCTATGCCTGAGACATCAGAACTGATGGGGTGTGGCTTGAAATGAGAGTGAAGGGGCCGATTTCTTACTCCTTAATCTCAATTTCCCCCAGATTAGGGTAAAGATTGGAGCTCTCTGTGAGGTTATGATCACTGTCTCTCAGCTTCTGTTCCAGGAAACGCTGTATTGATTTAGTTACAGTGGTTTGGTTTGTGTTCCTACATTAGTCCTCCCCCAGTACCTCCTGTACTGAATGAGCATCCAGTGTGTGCAGATCACCCTGGGCCCACAGACTGGGTATCTTCCTTCAGGAAGCTCTGGGACTGAGCTGCTACTGCAGGTACAGAGCACTGAAGCAAATTAACAGAGAAACAAGACCACTACACAGAGCAGGCCTCCCAGGGTGGCTGTTGGACTAGAGGAGGCAAGGATTGCAGCTAGAGTGTGAGTGTGGGAAGGCTGTCTGGACATAGGCTTTGGGAAGAAGGAAGCCATTTCCAAAGGCATTGGGTGAGCACTCAGAGTAGAGACCATGGATCTCTGTGTTGGGATACAGAGGCAAGTCCTCTATTCATTCCCCACATCACCAGCACACAAGACTCTTCCTGCCCAAGCAGGAACCTCAATACATCATAGCTTCAGCCATGAACTGTTGTAAAGGAAAAAGTGCCACAAGGACACATTTCTACAATCATTTAAAATAAGAGCACTATTTTCCAAGTGTTAGAATGTTGTTACTTAAATAGAATTTGGGATTATTTAGGTTCAAATAAAATGTTCAACTTGTAGTGAGAGCCCAGAAAATATCAGCTCTTCATAGAATATTCCAAACTGCTTATTTCCAGGTAAGGTGAAACTTGTCCAAAGTCATAAAACTAGTTAAATAGTAATTCCTGATTCCCTATGGAATGCTCTTTTCTCTCCATTATACTATACTCTCTTTTCGTATAAACTTCCTATTAAAAGAGCATCATCAGACTGTTCTTTGTCCATAAATTTTCAGTGCATTTTAACATATGCAAACATTTAAAAATGCAACTTAGTCATAAATCTAATTGATCAGAAGTCAATATGATAGCAAATGAAATATTTGAAATATATTTAATTTGTCACACTTTCATTTGACATTTTATATTTCAGGAGAACTAGATTGAGGCATAGGATATTTTGATACCTTACATCTTTTAAATTTGAACTCATGGGTTAATACTCACTCTATTAGGAACAACTAGAGGCCTTAAGGAATTATCCCATGGCTCTTCTAAAAACAGCTCTTGTGGAATCTCAGAATTTATGCCATCAGGGAATTATGATGTAATGACTTAAAGATCAGAATTCCTAAGATCATTTACTCATATTCAATGTTCTCTCTCTGTCTCTCTTTAAATTCAGACTTACAGAAAACTTGCAAAACTAGTACCAAGAATTTCTGAACCCTCTTCACCTAGATGTCCCAAATATGACCATTTTTGTCACATTTTCTTTATCCTTCCTTGGCTTTCTCATTTGGGAGTAATTGCTGGTATGATATCCTTTTCCACAGAGTGGTTTACTACGTATTTTCTTTTCTTTTTAAAGATTTTATTTATTTATCCATGAGAGACACAGAGAGAGGCAGAGACATAGGCAGAGGGAGAAGCAGGCTCCCTGCGGGGACCCTGATGCGGGACTTGATCCCAGGACCCTGGGATTGCGACCTGAGCCGAAGGCAGACGCTCAACCACTGAGCCACCTAGGTGCCCCTACTACGTATTTTCTAAGAACACAAACGTTCTTTTACATACCGCTGTATAATAATCAACATCAGGAAATTGACTCAATTACAATACTGTTATCAATCTATAGATTTTATTCAGATCCCATCGGTTGCTGATTAATATCCTCATAGTGACTGGAAATCTCTGACCACACCTTGCTTTTAACTGTCTTATTTCTTTAGTCACCTTCTACCTGGAGCAGTTCCTGAATCTTTTCTTGTGTTTCATGATATTGATATCCTTGAAGCATACAGACAAGCTATTTTCTAGAATGTCTCTCAATTTGTTTTGTCTCATATTTCTTCATGACTAGATTCAGATTATTCAGACTTTTGATGGGAATGCCACAGAAATGGCTTTGATTAGCCCACACAGAGCCTTGCTCATGCTAGATATAGCTTGCTTGAATGCACCATAGATGGGTCTCCAGGACAGGGACCATCCACAGCAAAATTCTATGTATTTTTTTTTAAAGATTTTCTTAAAGCTTTCATTTATTTATTTAAGAGAGAGAGAGAGAGCACGAGCCAGGGCAGCAAGGGGCAGACTCACCACTGAGCAGGGAGCTGGATGCAGGGCTCGATCCCAGGACCCTGAGATCATGACCTGAATCGAAGATAGATACTTAACCAGCTGAGACACCCATATACCCCAAATTCTACATATTTTGGGAGTAAGGAAAGAGAACCTCTAGAAAATGAGCCTCCAAGATTATCTGGATTCGTCTTTCTTCATTTTTTCCTCTCCTCTTCACTTCTTCCTTTCTCTCTTCTACAAATCACCAATTTCTCTCCCTGATGGCAGCTTTGAAAAGGAAAAAGTTTTCACCAGACCACAATTTCAGGGAGGACTAAGATGACAAACACGTTACTTTGACAAAGTGATGGAGAGAGAGAGAGACAAAATTAATGCATAAATGTTGACAGTTTGGTTTTGTTTTATTTTTGTGCCACCTTTCCCTGGTGATTATTACTCCCTCTGAGAGAGACGTATTTGCATAACCCCCATTTCTCCTCAGCTACCGTTCACAGGGATTCACACTGAAAACTGGATGGAATCCTCCTACGGCTCACACTGCAGGGGGTGCGTTGGGTTGGGAAGCGGGAGGCACAAAATGGAGCCCAGGGAAGCGGAAGAATGGTCGGCTGGGAAGCTGAGAGACTTTGCCTTGTGCCGTGTGCTTTGCTGTTCATTAGCTGGGTGAACAGTGCCAGTTACACAGGCTGTTTGAGCCTTGGATTTCCTGTTTGCAAACCGAGGCTGTTGACATCTAAGCTACAGGGTTGATGAGAGGATTATAAATAAGACACATTCATGAAGAATTCAGTATTTTGCAGGGTTCAATGAACTCTATCATCTGTTTAAATTTATTTTGCCCTTATATAGGGGACCCTTGTAGAGAACAGATTTTCTTTCCTATTTTAGAAAAATCTTTTGTGGGACGCTTGCATGACTCAGTGGTTGAATGCCTGCCTTTGGCTCAGGATATGATCCTGAGGTCCTGGGATGGAGTCCTGCTTTGGGCTCCCTTCAAGGAACCTGCTTCTCCCTCTGTCTGTGTCTCTGCCCCTCTCTGTGTCTCTCATGAATAAATAAATAAAATCTTAAAAAAAGAAATCTTTTGTAAATCAAGGTCCCACTGTTCTTCACTGACGAACCAAACACCTTCACAGGCTCTGTAGAAGTGGATAGGAAGCCAATAGTCACCTTACTGAATACTTCGTTCATCTGTGTAAGTTGGCAAATAGATCCATATATATAGAAATGTCTAGAAAGGTGTTCACCAAAAATGTCAATGGTGATTATTTCTGGGAAGTGGATTTCAGAAGATTTTATGCTTTTGACTTTGTATTTTCTTTATTGTTTGAATTTTTTATAAACAGTGCATAAAACTTTTTTTTAAGTATTTACCAAAAAATGAAACAAGCAAAAAATTATTAATAGGCCTTCTGGCCCCTGATGTATTTTATTCCTGAAAATCTAGCAGAAAGCCCAGGGTTGCCCGTATGAATGGACTGGTAGTAAAGCTCTAACATGATCTTTTTTTTTTTTTTTTAAAGATTTATTTATTTATGATAGACATAGAGAGAGAGAGAGAGAGAGAGGGTCAGAAACACCGGAGGAGGGACAAGCAGGCTCCATGCCGGGAGCCCGATGCCGGACTTGATCCCGGGACTCCAGGATCGCGCCCTGGGCCAAAGGCAGGCGCTAAACCGCCGAGCCACCCAGGGATCCCCCACCAAACATGATCTTTTAGTCAGTGTTCATTGAGCCAGGCATTCATCCTGAGCGACCCAGGAAATGTCATCTCGCTTAACCCCCTGAACAACATGTGAACTGCATGTAAATATCATCATTTTAAAGA
This sequence comes from Canis aureus, assembly GCF_053574225.1. Taxonomy (NCBI): domain Eukaryota; kingdom Metazoa; phylum Chordata; class Mammalia; order Carnivora; family Canidae; genus Canis; species Canis aureus. Next base: position 36,548,835 of record NC_135618.1, read on the forward strand.
TGAGGGAAATTGTGAAAGAGAGGTTACACAAATTGCCCAAGGCCACATTTCTGGCATGTGGCATGGTTTGAATTCAAAACTAGATCTGTCTGATTCCATTACTAGTGTTTATCAAATTGTGTTTTGTAGAACAATGTGTTCTCTGAGCTGTTTAGCCTTCAATATAAAAACAGGTTTATAGTGACAATGTACATTAGTATATAATGAGCTTCTCAGAAGTCATTCATTAAAAGAACTGTTTATTGCTTTTTCTTTTATTTTTATTTAATCCTATTTACTTCCAAAATTATTTGATCATGGATTCCTTTCATTCCCTATGGTTCTGTTTCGTTGCTTGTTTTTGTTTGGGGAACACAGATTAATATCTCATAAATATAATAGTATATGTAACACCAAAGCTGTCTTGCTGTGGCACCAAGATTGGGATCACATAAGGCTGGATTGAATTGGTAGCTTCTTGAAGCTTCTATCCCAACTTTAGCTACTTCTAAACTCGATTGCATTCAAGACTAGATTTGATGGCTCTGAAAGAACAGGTCAAATAAAAAGGAAAGATTGAACTAGAAATCCACAAGACAATTTATTAGCCCAAGATCTTTGCTTGGAAGGAACTGAAAAGTGAACTTTATCCCTGGCCTGCACGAGGAGCTGTGGGAGGTGGCCACAGCTAACTGGAGTTTGGTCACAGAGGTTTCCTGGAAGCTGACGTCAGGGACTTTCTTCACAGAGCCATGAACCATGCAGCAGATTTTGACTGCAAAGAGGTGTCATTTCTTCCAGACCAGGGGGGTTTAAAGGGGCAGGAGCCCAATAACTGATGAAGTTAAAATGAAGAAAGGAAGAGGAAACAGTGCCATTCAGTCTGGTTAATAGGAAAACTGGGACATACACATGGCAATAAAAAACATACACGTGTAGTGACAATCTTTACCAAATGGGCAGATTTTCTCCTTCAAAAACCTGGGGATTTGGGGGAGTCTGAGCAAATGAAAAGTCAATGAAGGAGAAAGAAGAGGCTCTTCTTCCCATCTGTGAAAGGAAAAAACTCAATAAGGATATCCACATGTCTGTGGGCACTTCATTAGTTGGTGTTCTGTGGACCATTTGATTACAGGAGCCTAAAGCAGTGATCATAGGATCCTAGGATTTGGGGGCTGAGGTGACCCTAGAAGGCATCTGGTCCAGTCTTCTGTGTAAGTTATCTGTCCACATCCAAAAGATTAGTTTATTGGCAGGATAAACTCAAGCCCAACACAGTGTAATGTTCATTCCACTATACCAGATTATGTAGAATTAATTGACAAAAGCTTATTGAATAATCTTACTTTTTTAGTGTAATCAAGGGACTGTGTTGGATCTCGAGGATTCAAAGATGAATAAACTAATTCCTACCCTCAAGGAGTTCACATTCTAGAGACAAAAGAGATAATTACAAAATAAAGAGGCTAGTGCAATAACAGAGATGTGCAGGTATTACGGGTACTCCTTGTAGGGAGTGGGGTTGGGTGTGGAGAAATAGACTCAATCAATGAGGGCTTACTGGAAGAGTGACACTGGAGCTGAGTGTCAGGATAAATAGTGGCTAACCAAATTAAGGTGTCAGAAGGGTAGAAAAATGGTAAATTCCAACAAAGAATCCTATAACCACAGGTAAAAAAAAGGAGGCACTGAGACAAGTGGTCAGTGTTGCTTCCAAGATTTTAAAATAGCAGCATTATCAACAATAGCCAACTTATAGAAAGAACCCAACTGTCCATCAACTGACAAATGGATAAAGAAGATGTGGTATATATATCAACAGAATATTACTCAGGCATCAAAAAGAATGAGATCTTGCCATTTGCAATGACTTGGATGGAGCTAGAATATATGATTTCACTCACATGGAATTTAAGAAACAAAAAAAGATAAACAGAGGAAAGAAGGAAAAATAAGGGAGGCAAACGATAAGAGATTCTTAATGACAGAGAACAAACTGAAGGTTGATGGAGGGGAGGTGTGTGAGGCATGGGATAGATGGGTGATGGCTATCAAGGAGGCACCTGTGATGAGCCCTGGGTGTTCTATATAAGTAATGAATCACTGAGCTCTACTCCTGAAACCAATATTATACATATGTTAACTAACTAGAATTTGAATAAAAGCTTGAAACAAACAGAAATTAATATTGTTCTTCTTCTACCATAAAAAAAAAAATAAATGAATATTTGGGAAAAAAGTGTTGGCAAGGATGTGGAGAAAATGAAGCTTGGTGCACTGTTGGTAGAAATATAAGTTGGTACAGCCCTTATGGAAAACACTCAAAAAGTTCAATATAGAACTACCATATGATCCAGCAATCTCACTTCTGGAATAAACTGGAGTGAATTGAAATCAGGATTTCAAAGAGATACCTTCATTCCATGTTTATTGTAGCATTATTCACAATAGCCAAGATATGAAACCAATCTAAATGTTTATCAATGCATGAATGAATGAAGGAAATGTGTTACATACGCACAATGGAATATTATTTGACCTTTAAAAACAAGGAAAAAAAAGAAAAAGAAAAGAAGGAAATCTTGCCATTTGTGACAACATGGATTAACCTGGAGGACGTTATGCTAAGTGAAATAAGCACAGCAGAGAAAGACAAATATTGTATTGTATGACTTATATGTGGAATCTAAGATAGTCAAACTCATGGAAGCATAGGGTCAAATGGTGGTTGCTAGTGGCTTAGAAGAAAGGTAAGTAGGGAGATACTGGTCAAAGGATACAAAGTTTCAGTTGTGCAAAATAAATAAATTCTGGAAATCTACTATACAGCATAGTGACTATAGCTAACAATATAATATTGTACATTCAGAACTTCCTAAGAGGGTGGATCCTATATTAAGTGTTACTATCACAAAAAATAAAAATAATAAGAATGGGGATGGGAGGAACCTTCAGGAAATGATGGATATGTCTATGGTCTTGATGGTGGTGATGGTTTCATAACTGTACACTTACCCCAAACTCATCAAATTGTGTATGTTGGTATGTACATCATTTTTACATGTCATGAATATCTAAAATAAAGCACTTTTATAAATTAAATAAATAAATAAAAATTAAAAAAATAAAATATAAGACACAGGATGTTGCCATGAATTTGGAGAGATAGACAGGGCAAATTAGGAAGGGCTTTATGACATACACATACATATATAAAACCATCACTACAGTCAAGATAATACACATTCATCACTTCCAAAAGATTATTCATGGTCTTTCATCATCCCTTTCTCCCACCTCTTCCTACTCTCCTTTTCTTTATCTAACCCCCCGCCACCACGACCACTTTCCTCTACCTCTATCTCTAATCATTGACCTGCTTTCCATTGCTATATGTTAGTTTTCATTTCTAAAATTTTATATAACTGGAATCATACACTATGTACTAATATTTTTGGTCTAGCTTTGTGTATCCACCATAATTATTTTGAGATTCATCTATGCTGTGTTGTGTAGCAACAGTTCACTTCCTTTTATTCCTGAGTAGTACACCATCGATAGCTATATCTCTATTGTAAGATCATTTAATCTTCACATCCATCCTAGGAGATATAAGTATTACTCCCATTTTACATAGGAATAAATTGTGACTAGAAATGTTAAGTAAGCTTCCAAATCTAGTGTAGCTGTTTAATGGCATATGAGAGAGTTGAATTCAAGTTTGACTTCAAAGCCTATGTAGTAAATCATCATATTTTTCAAAACATTTATTTATTTATTTATTTATTTATTTATTTATGAGACACATAGAGAGAGAGAGAGGCAGAGACATAGGCAGAGCGAGACACAGGCTTCCCGTGGGGATCTGAGGAGGGACTCAATCCCAGGACCCTGGGACCATGACCAGAGCCAAAGGCAGATGCTTAACCACTGAGTCACCCAGGTGCCCCATCATACTGTTTTTTAACTTCCCAAGTATATACACACACTTATAATCAAATGAATTTTATTTTAACTTAGCTAAAATATTGATGAAGAATTAAGAATAATCCTGAGGGTCAAAACAAGAAGGAGAAAGGGATAGAGAAGGACATAGTAAAGGAAAAGGAAAATAGTATGAGATAAATATACGTATTTGGTCTATTCAACAGAGATTATTGTATTGTGGAACACAAATAGCTCATCACACTTACAACAGCCTACATAACCTATCCCTCAAGACCATCTGATTTCTGGATATCTTGATACTGTTAAGAGGGTACAGGCGATGGATTGTGTAAGCAATCTATACACTAGAAAAGGCATAGTTCTAATAGGGAAAAAAACAATAAATTGACGTTCTGCTTTATATAGCAGTCTTTTTTTTTTAATTTAAAAAAATTTTTTTTTAATTTTTTATTTATTTATGATAGTCACAGAGAGAGAGAGAGAGGCAGAGACACAGGCAGAGGGAGAAGCAGGCTCCATGCACCGGGAGCCTGATGTGGGATTCGATCCCGAGTCTCCAGGATCATGCCCTGGGCCAAAGACAGGCGCCAAACCGCTGCGCCACCCAGGGATCCCTGCTTTATATAGCAGTCTTATGTGCAATTTTAAAATGAGTGACTCTATAGAACCTAATTGTGTCTGAGAGAAAATTCAAAATTTGTATCCAGATCTCTAGAATTGAGGAAAAGCCTCAATTTCTAGTGTCCTTGCTGAGAAAATGAAATGATATATATATATAAAATTATATATATAATATATATAATTATATATATATCAAAATTCCATTGCTATCTCTTTTCTTTCTCCATTGAATATTAGATAGCTAGTTTTATCTCTGCTATCAGATTGATATCTTCTGGAAGATAGCTACTGCTTAGTCACAGTTATATCTTCCACAGAAAACATCATAAATGTTTCTTCAGTAAAAGAATGAATCATACATAGGTATGCTCCCCCATTTTCATCTGGAGAGATTTATAGACCAAATGTAGTATGTACATGATCAGGAATTGGCTGATCAAGTCACTGAGTTCTCCACAACTGATGAATTCCTGACCCCTGGGCTGCCTTCTTGAATAAGTGCCCAAGCATTAGTCTCTGAGCATTGGCCTAGAGACCAAATGTGATAGAGACTGTGATTCATTCTCCTCTACAGTGCTTAATTCAGTGATAAGCATTCTTGGCTTGCTGAATTGGAATGAAAGTGAGTGTCCAAGATAAACCAACTGATACCTTAGTTCAGAAACTGAGAGAACAGGGAGTTTGGAGAAATTTCCTAGAGAGTCACAGCTCAAACCTGAGGTGGTGCTGGAGCTCTTGAACCCCTGAATATATCTGTCCTCCCTTCACTGGTGCCACCTTGCAGAGCCAGGTCACTTACTTACTCTTTTCTTCCTTTTACTTTTTAGAGCAAGGATTTCCCAGCATGGGCATGAGTGGCTTGAAGTTGCTGAAGTACGTTCTGTTTTTCTTCAACTTGCTTTTTTGGGTAAGTGTGCCTCTTCTGAACATGGCTGAGCTCATCAAATCCAAGCTACACTCTATTTCTCTCTCCTCTGCTGAAGAGCCTGCTATGGAGAGCAACCCATGCATGTCTGAATGGCATACCCCACTTACAAGAGAATAATAATTTCCTCCCCTCTTCTCATCCCACCATAGTATAAGCCTGTAAAATTGAAAAGTACTAGTGCAGTTATTTATAGGCATGCTATTTCTCTCTCTGGGAACTTTAGGCTACTAGGCTCACTGCTGACATCTATAGGTGAGAAACCTGAGACTCTAAATTCTGTGCATAAATGACACTTTCTTACTTCCCTCCTTCTCCGAATCCGTTGGATGAATAGCTGATTGGAGAAGAAATGTGTGGGAAATATCAAAAAGGGAGACATAACGTAAAGACTGCTAACTCTGGGAAACGAACTAGGGGTGGTAGAAGGGGAGGAGGACGGGGGGTGGGAGTGAATGGGTGACGGGCAATGGGGGTTATTCTGTATGTTAGTAAATTGAACACCAATAAAAAATAAATTAAAAAAAAAAAAAAGAAAGGGAAGTCACCTTTTCTGGGAAGGTTTCACTATGCCAAATTCAGCAACTGAATTTCAAATATAGGATGTTTGTACTCATGTGTCTATGAGAAGATCCTTAAAAGTTTGGCTTCTCTAGTTTTCTTCCTAGCAGGATAAACTTCTCAAACAGGGCATCATCCCCTGTACATGATTGTGGTTTCCAAAGGGAAGACCATTTGTAAGCTATTGTGGGAACAAGGAGAATGGGATCTGAAGCATGAAGATACTATATCACTCACAGTGAGCTTCCTCTGGTATCTGATATGGGTAGGACGAAGCATGAGTGGGACATCATGACAGTCTTGATAGAGCTAAGGAAAGATGTGATTCTATTTTCAAGTGAGAATGTGAACAGATATTCAAGAGTATTGTGGGATTCTTTCTTTCAGTTCTGTGGCTGCTGCATTTTGGGCTTTGGGATCTATTTCCTGATCCACAACAACTTCAGGCTGCTCCTCTCCCTCACACTGGGCAATGTGCTTGTCATCGTGGGCTCCATTATCATGGTGGTTGCATTCCTGGGTTGTATGGGCTCCATCAAGGAGAATAAGTGCCTGCTTATGTCGGTGAGTCTCTTGCAGCAGTTGTGGTACCCTAAGTAGAGGGACATGATGCCTGAAGCCCCAGGCAAGATGTTTCTTGGTGGCTAACCTATGGGCACAAGGAAATCATAGGATCATAGGTTTGACACCTCAGGCCAGCCAAATTTATCTAGATCAATAGTATTTTGTTTCTGACTTGGGTCACAGGATAGGTAGAAGAGGACATTGCTATCTTCCTTGAGATTCATTTTACAGTGTTAATAATGACCCTTGTCATAATTTCCCTTTATGGCATTTCATTTCTTCAAATTTGGTTGAAATCAAATGTCATTCATCTGCCTAAATGCTTTTCACATTAGTATGTATTTTTAGGATCTGTGTCAGAATCACCAACTGATGGAAAATCTAGTCTCTAGATTCTTCTTTGTACTGTGACCCTTCTAAAATGGTAGAAGATATTTATCTATCTCAAATCTGCACAAGATACATGACAGAATGATGACTCAACTTAAGCGAGGTCTTAGGTGGCAGCTATTATGTAACATGAGAGATGCTAGAGCTTTTCAGTTGTTCCCTGTCAGTTAAGTGTCCTGAAGAACACATTTAGGCTTAGGTTTTGCCTGTAAACTCTATGAAAGAAGAGCTCCTTGTATCTCTAAGTGTACCCAGAACACTGCTTGATATAACAGTGTCACCCATCCATAAATAAGGGTTCCCAGTTGCTTTGGTTCTTCCTTAAGTCATTTAATTAATCTTCTTTCCCTTATGGATCAACCCTTAAACCCTTAAACTGGAGCCAAGAGATAGAGCAAAAACATTCCCATCCTCAGTTCCTGGATTAATGGCAAAATATGGGGGATGTTAGACATAGGGAAAGTGTTAAACAGATTTAAGCAGTCAAAATTAGTGTCGGGATAAAAAAAATGAAGGAGAGGGAATCAGTGAAAATGTGTTTTCTGTAGCATGTGATTAGCATAAAGGGAGTAAGCATCTACAGGTGGAGATAAATAAAAGTTAGGACTGTGATTAGAATACCTCTTCTCCCCATCTATAAAGAGCTCCTTTCAACTTCCACCATCACCTGTCCCCCACCCCAAACTAGCCTTGATCTTGCTGAAACAACCAGGCCCCAAACTCTAAAGACACATAGTTTAGTTTAATGCTCTTTTGCTCAACTGTTTCAAAAAGCTGATGCCAAAATTGCTTCACTGATTTAACAAATAATGTTGCATACTCATTATGTGCATAGAGCTGGATAGGCACAATGGGAAGGGAAACACAAAGTTAGAAGACAGCTGATCTGCCCTCTAGAGATTTGGAATGCAGTTGTAGAAAAACATCACATATATTCCTCACAAAACAAGAGGCTTATGAAGATCTGGGCAAGCAGGAGTAGGAACCTCTGCACATGTGCAGAGACACACCTGGATACTGCCAGGGTGGAGTGGGAATGAGGGAAGAACTAGAATCAGTGCTGTGAGCATGTCTCTGCTTTGCCTCAGTTCTTTATCCTGCTGCTGATTATCCTCCTTGCTGAGGTGACCTTGGCTATCCTGCTCTTCGTGTATGAACAGAAGGTAAGCTATAAAGAACACAATTCATTGTTGTGTTTCTGACTATGGAGAAGCTGGCACAAAATAAGTCCTGTAATAGAGATACAGGCAAACTGGAAGGATGGAAGAAAAATTAATTGTAAATGGAGAGAGGAAAAAAATATCATCAAAGAAATTGTAATTGAGTCATGCTTTGAAGGAAAAATAGGAAGAGAGGTAAAAACAAGCTTATTTTCCTCCGACTTCTTTTTCTCCATGTGTTTGGAAGTAGAAAATGTCTGCTTCCATGCCTTAAGGAGCCCATGTTTTGATTATCTGTCCTCTTGTGAAAAAACAGAGTTCTGGAAGGATGAGAGACTACTATGTACTCCTTCCTAAAATGCCATCTCAGTCTCAGCACTACTCCCTGAATATAAACTCCCTCTCTGCACGTCCTTAGCTCTGAGGAGATCATTTGAAAGGGAGGAGCAAATGGAACCACCAATCTATATTAGAAATTGCTTATTCCTTGAACTTACCTGCTTTTTATAATGTCTTCTCTGCTGGCATATGCCCTACCTAGCTGAATGATTATGTGTCTGAGAGCCTGACTGACAGCATCAAGCAATACCACTTGGACAACAGCACCAGAGCAACGTGGGATTCTATCCAGTCAGTTGTGAGTACAGCTGGACTCCTCCTCAGCTCAGCCCAGACTTAATTTTCCAACCTCAGTGCCTGGGGATTAATGGAACTTACTTTCTTGAAATGTTTAGAATCTAAGGTCTACAACTCTTAGGTCCAAAATAATGTTTAGCAGTCACAAAGGGGAAAGCACAGGGATCAATCTGATTGGTACAAAGTTGTCTACACTCTCTTACCCTTCTCTTATTTCCAGATAGGCTCATTATCTAAGCCCTACTTAGATCTAAGGAAGACCCAAACATGTCAGACTGAATCCCCTGAATGCTGTAAAATGCAAATAAGTTAAAGCCGCCCTTTCTACCTCAAGGAGTCTTATGTGAATGAAATGGTATAATAGATTTGAAAGTATTTTGTTCTAAGGGGCCATAGTAGTCAAGCCAATTCTGTGTTTTCTGCTAGAGTCAGATCTGAAGGGACCACCTTTTTGCCAAGTTCCAGTTTTCTTTCTGTTGACTTTCTAACCATCAAATTTTGGGGGGATTTGGCTTTTAGCTGCAATGTTGCGGTGTAAATGGCACAAGTGATTGGAATGGTCACCCACCAAAATCTTGCCCCTCAGATCCACAAGTTCAGGTAATTTTTTGTCAACTTTTCTGTTATTAATCTCTTTGGTTAAACTTTCAATTATCTTAGAAACTCCAGTCATATAGGACTTAGTCCTCCCAACAAAAACAAGGAACATTGGACAAAATAGAAGCTAGGAGGACAACCTAGGTAACTAGACAAATTAGACAAAAGTTGTCCAGACCACTAGATAAAATTTAAAAAAGGAACAAGCTCATTTAGACTAGAGATGGCATCACAAATCTTGTTACCCTAAACTATTACATTAGAGTAGAAAGTTTATGTGATAGTGACAGAGAATTATATCAATATTTTTCTTGAGCAAGAAGTTGGTCTTGGGGCAGCCTGGGTGGCTCAGTGGTTTAGTGTCGCCTTCAGCCCAGGGCCTGATCCTGGAGACCCGGGATCAAGTCCCACTTCAGGCTCCCTGCATGGAGCCTGCTTCTCCCTCTGCCTGTGTCTCTGCCTCTCTCTCTCTCTCTCTCTCTCTCTCTCATGAATAAATAAATAAAATCTTTAAAAAAAAGAAGTTGGCCTTATGATTGAAAGTAAAAGTTATAAAGTTGTGGTAGAAAAGCTTCCCTTCTTTCTGTTTCTCTGCTTTTCTTCCTTGAAATGGCAGCATCCAGCACCTTGGTGAAATGAACCATAAGTGAAGGAGACTGGAGTTAGGGGAGAGACAGTTGGTAGAACTGTTGAAACAATCTGCCCACTTAATTCAGACCTTCAGACTAGGCCCAGAGAAGAAGCCAAGATTATATTTCAACAACATTAAGTTCCTAAATTCCTGTTACCCCATGTTATCCACCTTGGGATTGTTTGAAAATCTCCAAAAATTTTTAGTTCTATGAGGAAAGACTAAGACACCCACTAACTAGCACTGCCCTGGAGTTTGGAAGGGCCATGATAGGTTTAGGTTTTAGCAGAAGCTGAAATGCAGCCAATCCTAGAATTGCATAGGCCATATCCCCATTTATTTGTCCCAAGTCAGCAGAGGATATTCAAAGATAAGGATATCTATTGCTGAAAGGCCTCTGAGGAGCTAGTTTAACTCAGTTTGTAGAAATATCGGACTTTTTTGCATTAGGTGCCACTGTGATAATAACAACACCAGAAAAGTCTCTGGTTTAATATTCTCTACTTTATGCCTATTTCTTCATCCATAGGAAGAAAATAAAAATGGCCTAAGACTCTTGGCATAAGGCAAAATATAAACTATCTTCTGAAATTATCTTCCTGATAAAGTTGAATAATACAGTGGTATCATTTGTACTTGTAATTTTTTTTAGGGTTGCTATGCAAAAGTAAAACTGTGGTTTCACTCCAATTTCCTTCATATTGGGATCATCACTATCTGTGTATGTGTGATCCAGGTAAGAACTTAATCATGGGACTTTTGTGAAGATTAAATTAGTTAAGTCACATAAAGTTTTAGAACAGTACCAGTTACATAGTACATGCTCAATAATATGAGCTTCCCTAGTCATGTAGCAAATGATGACATTACCAATTTAAGGCATACAGAAAATATGCTGCAAGATCTACACGGTCAACTTATCCCTAAGATATATGAGTGCTTCATAGTCAAATTAGTAGTCATCAAGCAGACCCCTACTTTGGTCATTCACTCAGCTGGTAAAGAAAAGCTTGTGAGGATAAACACTCTATGTGAATAATTGGCCTTGTACACCAAGCAGGAGCTGTTGATAAAAATTATAATCAATTTCCTCCTTGTTTCTTTGCTTAGTATGGTTAGTCAGGGGTGAATTTGGGATAGCTTTGTGTTCTTTTTTATTAGGTGACATCTCTACTATTTTTACACCCAAGTGTTTTGGGTATATCACAGAATAGCTAAGATTTAATCAAGAAGCTCAGAAGGAAATAATTTATCTCTGCTTAGAAACCAGTCATTCTCAAGGCATGGGTAGAGATGATTCATTGCACAGAGTGTTGACTTGTGCAGAACTTGACTATACAAGTGACTTCTTAATGATACATAGATGTCCCAACACTCTATCCTCTACCCTCCTGACACCATCACCCCCACTACCATTCTAAAGCTAAAGGAGAGAACAGAGAAGGAATTGGAAGTAATGGCAGGAAGGGTGGTTCTAGTGTGATAGACACTTTCTTTTTGTCTGGGGCTAATCTCAGCGGTTGTGGAAAAGATGCCTCCTCCTATGAAGACCTCACATTTTCCCATCTCTTTTCTCAGGTGTTGGGGATGTCCTTTGCGCTGACCTTGAACTGCCAGATAGATAAAACCAGCCAGACCTTAGGGCTGTGACATCCTACTGCCTTGTGCTGGAGAGGCTTATTTCATCTCGGGAAATGCAAAATCACTTATAGCACAAAGCCCTAAATGATCACCTCCTGGCCTAGTGTCTTTGTCCCCCTCTCATCTTTTCCCTGTTTTGGTCCCTGTCTCATAGAACCAGAGAAGAGGGTGTTGGCCAGGCATTTCTCATCTCAGGCACCAGAACAACCATCTACCCACTCTTGGGGGCAACTGTGTCCCTCAAGGTGGTGACACTAATACCTGAGCAGTTTTGGACATGAGAGGCCAAGAGAACCTGTGGCACTAATGAGTCAAGATCAAAGGATGGGTCTGGGACTTTAATTTTTGCATCTTCTTGTTGTCAAATAAGGCTCTAGTTTAAATCATGCCCAGTACACTCTCCACCACCAAGCAAAAGACAAGCTGAAGGGAGCTCTGGAGCCAGACTCATTGGATCACAGTCACAACCCTCTGCTTCCTTTTGGCTGGGCCTAGGCCTTAGGTACAGGAATGACAGAGTACTCTTTCTCCAAACGGTAAAGTTTCTTGCAACTTCCTTATTAAAGGGCCTTATTGATTCATTCTGTCTTTCCAGAAGAAACTGTCCAGTGATTCATATCCTGCCTTCAGCCAATTTCTTAGCCTTTGAGTTTTATAGCTATGGAAGAACTCAGCAAAACCAGTATTTCTGGTGGTTTAGCTGATAATCACATTTATAAGAATTCTGGTATTATTTCTCTATCAAATAAGGTTTGTTAATGTACTATTTTAATTCTTCAATAAATAAAATAGTTTATGATCTTAGTCATTACATTTTCATTTCTATATCTCAAATATATTGTCTGTGACTCAAACTGGTTGCCCTGCCAGCAAGGCAGGTATATTAATTATACATTGTTGCATAACAAATAATTCCAAAACTTAGTGGCTAAGAACATACATTTATTATCTCATATTTTCTCTGAGTGATGAATCTGGGAGCAGCTTAGCTGAGTGATTCTGGTTCATAGTCTCTCATATGACAACAATCAATATGTCAGACAGGGCTGCATTTATCTGAAGACTCAACTGGAAAAGGATCTACTTTAAAGATCCTTCACATAGCTCTTGGTAGGCCTCAGTTCTTTGCCACATGCAACTTTCCACAGGGCTGCCCTATTATGATATCAGTTGTTTTCGCCCATTACAAAACACCCAAGAGAGAACATGAAACACAGCACCCCAAACAAGCCACAATCCTTTTATAATCCAACTCAGAAGTGCCATCTCATCAATTCTGCCATATTGTGTTCCCTAGAAGGAAGTCAAAAAGTTCAACCCACAATCGAGGACAAAGGACTATACTGTGTGTGAATACCAGGGAGTGAATATCATTGGGGGCCAATCTTAGAGGTTGCCAACCACATGTCTTTTGGGCCACGGAAAGCTTAATTGGATTGTCTATAAGCTAAATTACATCATCTGATAACCATATGTTATAAGGGATAAAATCAGAACATATCTAATACAGAACCAAATGTAGAGAAGGCAGAGAAAAGGACAGAAGAATTGGATTTTGTTCTTGAAATTTTGTGTAGGATCTCCCACCTCACTTTAAGGAAAATCGGTCATTTTAGTGGTAGTTATAGGGAAACCTACATATTTTGCACTTTCCTGAGGGAAACAAGGAACAGAGGATATATATATATTTTTTGCATATAAGTATCAAAAGTATCCCACATTCAACGTGAACAACAACAACAAAAAAACTTATTGTATCTTCCAAACCTGTTCCTTTTCTTTGATCCTCATATCAGTAGATGATCCTACCACCCACCCAGGTGTCCCAGCCAGAAGCCTGAGCTTTGTCCTTAACTCTAGTCTGTCCTTCACTCCCAACATCCAGTCAGTTATAAAGTTCTAAGGATTCACATACCAGATGTTAAATTCACCCATTCTTCCCATTTCATTTCTTGCCTGTATTCCTTCAATAATCCACTATCTGTTCTCCTAGTATCCATCACTGGCCCCATCTAAGACATTCTCCATATAGCAGCCAAAATAATATTTCTAAAACATAAATATAAATATTTTCCTGCTTGAAATCTTTCGATACTGTATTTCTCTTCGGATAAAATTCAGATTCCTTATTATGTCTCTCAGGACCTACAAGATATGTCCCACTCTTAGCTCTCCAGCTTCACCTTTTGCTGTTCCTATTCTTTTATTCTATCCCTCAGTTTTATTTAAGTGTATTTAGTTGCTCTAAGCTTTATCTATACGAACTTATTTTTCCCATTCATCGAATGATCCCTTTGTCTGATAATTCTTACCTTTGCCGTAAGGAAGGTTTCCTTAGTACTACTAAGTTTAACATCTATTGAAGTCTTTACAAGTATGAGATAGTGTGCTAAGAACTTTACACACATCTCCCCATTTAAATCTTGACAAAATGTCTTTTGTGAGTACCTCCATAATACACTCATAGAAACTTTTACAGGTCTTATTACACTTTATTTTAATTGCTATTTATTTGTCTCTATTACTCATTGGCCTGATCAAGTTAGAAAAACAAAAAAAAAGGTAAAAAATAACAATAGGCCCAGCACATGGCTTTGGTGCTTCATCCTGCAGGCTTGCCCCGCCTGGGCCCCAACCAGCAGCCTGAAGTCTTCTACAACCAGATCTTCATAGACAATGAGTGGCATGATGCTGTCAGCAAGAAAACTTTCCCCACCATCAATCCATCCACTGGAGAAGTCCTCTGTCAGGTAGCTGAAGGATACAAGGAAGATGTGGACAAGGCAGTAGAGGCTGCCCGGGCTGCCTTCCTGTGGGGTCACCCGGCGTCGCATGGACGCATCTGAACCGCCTGGCGGATCTGACTGAGCAAGACTGGACCTACCTGGCAGCCTCGGAGACCCTGGGTAACGGCCAGCCCTGTCACCTCCTACCTGGTGGATCTGGACACCGTCCTCAGATGCCTCGCCACTATGCTGGCTGGGCTGATAAGTACCATGGGAAAACCATTCCTATCGATGGGCACTTTTCCAGTTATACCCGCCACAAACCTGTCAGGGTGTGCGGGCAGATCATTCCATGGAACTTCCCCCTCCTGATGAAAGCCTGGAAACTGGGCCCAACCCTGGCGACAGAAATGTGATTGTGATGAAGGTAGCTGAGCAGACTCCACTCACCGCCCTCTATGTGGCCAACCTGATTAAGGAGGCTGGCTTTCCTCCTGGCGTGGTCAATAGCATTCCTGCATTTGGCCCCACAGCTTGGGCTGCCATCGCCTCCCATGAGGATGTGGACAAAGTGGCCTTCACAGGCTCCATCGAGGTTGGCCACCTCGTCCAGGTTGCTGCAGGGAACAGTAACCTCAAGAGAGTGACCCTGGAGCTGGGAGGAAAGAGCGCCCAATATCATCATGTCAGATACAGACATGAACTGGGCAGTGGAGCAGGCCCACTTTGCCCTGTTCTTCAACCAGGGCCAGTGCTGCTGTGACAGTTCCCGGGCCTTTGTGCAAAAAGATGTTTACGCTGAGCTTGTGGAGCCGAGTGTTGCCAGGGCCAAGTCGCATGTAGTTGGGAACCCCTTTGACAACCAGACTGAGCAGGGGCCGCAGGTGGATGAAACTCAGTTTAAGAAGATCCTTGGTTATATCAAATCTGGGAAGGAGGAGGGGGCGAAACTATTGTGTGGTGGAGGGGCAGCTGCTGACGGAGGCTACTTTATCCAGACCACCGTGTTTGGAGATGTGCAAGACAGCGTGACTATCGCCAAGGAGGAGATCTTTGGGCCAGTGATGCAGATCCTGAAGTTCAAGACCATAGAGTAAGTTATTGGGAGAGCCAATAATTCCAAGTATGGGCTGGCTGCAGCTGTCTTCACCAAGGACTTGGACAAAGCCAATTATCTGTCCCAAGCCCTCCAGGCTGGCACTGTGTGGATCAACTGCTATGATGTATTTGGGGCCCAGTCACCATTCGGTGGCTACAAGATGTCTGGGAGTGGCCAGGAGCTGGGAGAGTATGGTTGCAGGCATACACAGAAGTGAAAACTGTCATGATCAAAGTGCCTCAGAAGAACTCCTAAAGAACTCCACCAGCTCCCTCACTCATCCAGCAACTGAGGTCAAGGACATCAGCAGCAAAACCAAGAAAAATGACGCTTGCACACGAAAAGTCTCAAGAGAGAAATTCACTCATAGAATCTCTTGATCAAGAAAGTCCCAGATTTTGAATTGGTAAATGGGGGTGGGTGCGGGGCAAAGAGTATGGGGAGAGCCTTTTACCCTGCAACGGTACTACTGCTGGGTTTCAGGCTGATTTTTCAAAACTAGATTCAAATGTCTTATCTTGTCCATCTGGTATTCTTCTGTAACTTGCCCTTGTGGGGGAACAAAAAGCGATTGTTTATCCTTGTACTAACAAGCTGGGGCAACAACTAGTGCCTTCCTTTGTATTCTGGACTAAAACTCATTAAAAACAATACTGATGTTAAAAAAAAATAACTATAAAGATTGTGCCATGGCCACAATACAGTTCAGATTTTAAGATCCATGAAACTTATATGATAAAAATAACTCTAGGTCAATCACTTTGAAAAGAAAATGTAGTTGCTATAAACATTTTTCTAAAATAATAGGAACCATCCAAATTGACTCAGACAGAAAAAGGAAATTTCTAATTCTGATAAGATAGACAGTATTATCAGACTAAACTTTCACTATAGACAACTAAAAGTGCTAGATAAAAGTTTTAAAACATTTTATTAAGAACGTTGTTGAACTGGAATGAAAACAAGGAATACTCAAGCCAGAGACTTTGTGATGATGGGAACCAGAGAGGCAAGAGGAATTTGAGTGCATTTGCCAAAGTAGGTGAACTTGAATTTCAGTTTTCATGGCACATGGGATACATAGCAAATTTCAAGGCCTAAGGCAGAGAGTCTAAACAGAGATCTTACCTCTTTGAAGTCAGAGGCACCAAAGTGCTATACCTTAGTAGAAGAGTAAATTAGAAATTCCATTCACTTTCACCAAAGATTACATGAAAATCTGTCTGCAACTTGGCAATTTAGCTGAGGAAGGCAATGTCCTTGAATCCATAATTTGGTCATTATGTTGATGTAAAGTACAAATTTATACTGTCTGAGTCATCAGCAAACTCTCAAACTAAAATTTAGCTTTAAGTAGTCCCAAACAAGAAGTTATTTCAGGCTTTGGCAGAAGCAAAATGCACACTTTCTGAATGAACCCATGATAATATCAGGTCTACTGTGACAAGCAGTGGGTGTTTACCTCTCTAAAATTGACAAGCCTCTGGCGGTGAGACTAGGAGGTGGAAGGGTGGGAGAGTGAAGGAATTGAAACAGGGACATCATTGCAGATGCTACAATGACATTAAACAGATAATAAGAGCATAATCTATCAGAGTAACCTAGAAAATGATGCAGTAACAGAAAACAACAAAGGTATATTTTTACTTTTGTTACATGTCTATTATTGGGAGAGGGCCTTTCCTCAATGAAGTCACTCAGATACGCTGGCTAATAGAAAACATAGTTCCAGAGAAAAGGGGGAGCTCTGAAGGCTCTTGCAGTAATTATATGCTCTAGCCTATAATCAATAGATATCACTTTAACTCATAACTCATTGAATTAAACTAGTCACATGGCCCCATCCAACCACAAAAGAGTCAGGAAATACAATTGTACCATGTGTCAAGCAGATTAAAGAAGATAAATTTGGCAAACAACTCTAATGACTACTATAGAAAAATGTTATGACCAAATTATACCAATTAGTCTGAATATCTAGGTAAGATTAATTAATACATTTTTTTAAAAAATGTATTCAAGAGGGACACCTGGTGGCTCAGTGGTTGAGCATTTGCCTTCAGCCCAGGGCGTGATCCTGCAGTCCCGGGATCGAGTCCCCCACCAGGCTCTCTGCATGGAGCCTGCTTCTCCCTTTGCCTGTGTCTCTGCCTTTCTCTCTGTGTCTCTCATGAATAAAGAAATAAAATCTTTTCAAAAAGCATTTGAAAACCCAGACACATATAATCTGATAATTTATAAATTCACTTATAATTGAGTCAGTGCTCAAAAATCTATCTTGAACAAATCAGGCAAAAATGACTTCCCTGTTAAGTTTCACCAAACATTCAAGGAAGAAATTATTCCAATTTTATACAAATTCTTCTAAAGAATAGTAGAGGAGGGACACCTGGGTAGCTTAGCGGTAAAGCATATCCCTTTGGCTCACAGTGTGATCCTGAGTCCAGAATCGAGTCCCACATCGAGCTCCAAGGTAGTGGATGCCTGTGGATCCTGCTTCTCCCTAGCCTGCTTCTCCCTCTGCCTAGGTCTCTGCCTCTTTCTGTGGGTCTCTAATGAATAAATAAATAAATAAAAATCTAAATAAAATAAACAATAGAAGATAAAATAGGACAACTCAATTGTGAGATTAGCATAAATTTGATACTAAAACTGAACAAAGAAAAGTTTACAGAAGAAAACTTTAGGTCAATCTTACAAAAATAGATACAAAAATCCTATAAAAGATGACAAAATTGAGAAGTATATAAAAATGAACGTATATGTTATTATAATATTATTGACTATATTCCCCATGCTATACTTTTGATCCTTGTGACTTACCCATTTTTAAAAGTTTTTATTTAAATTCCAATTAGTTAACATAGCATAATATTATTTTCAGGTGTGCAATATAGTGATTCAATAATTCCATACAATACCCAGCGCTCATCACAAGTGCCCTTCTTAATCTCCATCCCCTGTTTAATACATTTCCCCACCCACTGCTCCTCTGGTAACCATTAGTTTGTTCCCTATAATTAACAGTCTGTTTTTTGGTTTACCTCTTTTTTTTCTTTGTTCCTTTGTTTTGTTTCTTAAATTCCACATATGACTGAAATCATACTGGTATTTTTTTCTCTGACTTAATTTGCTTAGCATCATACTCTCTAGATCCAACCATGTTGTTGCAAGTGGCAAGATCTCATTATTTTTTTATGGTTGAGTAATATTCCAGTGTAGGTATATACCATATCTTCTTTATTCGTTCATTGTAATAACATTGCATAATGACAGATGGTAACCACACTTATTGCGGTGAGCTTTTGTGATTCATAGAATTGCCAAATCACTATGGTTTACACCAGAAATTAATATAACATGTTTTAAAAGGTGTGATTTAAAAAAAACATAGTGCTATGATTCTTCATAAAGTATTATTAAGGAAGCAAGTAGATAATTGAATACTGAAAAAATGAAAATATATCATAACCAAAATGAATTTATCATAGGAATATGGATTGTTTAACATTAAAAATCAACGAAAGTCAACACATTATAAGATTTAAGAGAAAACGAGAGGAAAAAATTACTCTTATAAAGTCAAGGTAGTGGATGCCTGTGGAAGAAGGGAGCCAGTTTTGATTGTGAAGGAATACACAGGGGTTCCTGGGATGGCAGCAATCTTTTATTCTTGATCTTGTATCTGGTAAGCACTAAGCAAGAGAAAGCTGGTCAGACTAGATTAAATACACCTCAAGGCAAACAGCCATTTATAGAAATGAAGACAGTCACTTTATAATGATAAAACTTTCAACACATGAAAATATAAAACTTTGAATTTGTATAATCCTGCTAAAATTGTGTTCAAAACAGTCTAAGCTAAACTACATCCTACAGTTCTGGTCCTGTGTGTTTCTGGTTAGAGTGGGACACAAGAGAAATTTTTTTTAAAGATTTATTTATTTATTCATGAGACACACAAAGAGAGAGGCAGAGACATAGGCAGAGGGAGAAGCAGGCTCCCTGTGGGGAGCCCAATGCAGGACTGGATCCCAGGACCCCTGAATCATGACCTGAGCCAAAGGCAGATGCTCAACCACTAAGCCACCCACATGTCCCCACAAGACACATTTTTGCATGAGGTTTGGAAGATGATGGAGAAGCAGCAGTCATATTGTTTTTGCACTGAAAAGTTCAGAGCAGACTCACCAAATGTTACACATTTGCTAGTTCACCTCATTATTGGTATTGACAGCAGCCAGTCCAGCAGCTCTCACCTTCCACTGGATCCTCCTTCAGCTTCTTCAACTCTTGAGCCAGGTAAATGTTAAGCTTCAGAACAAACGGCACTAGTTTTTCCTACAGGACACTACAGTATTATGCCTGGAGTAGTGAGAACTGACATGGGTTCCAGTCTGTCCATGTAAGTTCCAGCTCATGTTTAGCTTGTCCCTGCTACCTCCCACTTTACTTCCATCTTTCCTTCCCAACTGTCTGCCCTGCAGACTTCAAGCTCTAACATCAGATGAGAAGGAAACATCCTTTCAGAGATTGTTTAACCAGATTGTGAAAGTGAAAATATGTTACAACAAATTGATACATACACACACACACACACACACACACACACACACACACACATTTCAAGTGGTCATGGGACACTTGTGAAAATTGACCAAATAATATCATTTATTTAAGATATTTTTCCAATTTTATTGAGCTATATTGACATATGATATTATATAAGTTTAAGGTATACAAAGTACTGGTTTGATATATGTATATATTGTGAAATGATCACCACATAAAATATTATTGAAAGCATATGATATGCTAGGAACTTGGGTGCTTGAGATATATGCATGTAACAAAAATTCCTGCATTCAGGGACACTTGGGTAGCTCAGCGGTTGAGTGCCTGCTTCCAGCCCAGGGCATGATCTCGGGACTCCAGGATCAAATCCCACATCAGGCTTCCTGCAAGCCTGCTTCTCTCTCTGCCTATGTCTCTACCTCTCTCTGTGTGTGTCTCATGAATAAATAAATAAAATCCTTAAAAAAATCCCTGCATTCAAATAGCTTACATTTTTCTGGAAAGAGGTTAACATTAAAAATAGATGTAGTATACAATTAAGCTCCATAGCATATTATGAAGTGACATGTGCTGTGAAAAAAATTAGATTGGCTAAGGGGCAATGAAAATAAGAGAGTAGAATTACTTTGATACATATACTTGACAGGAACAATATGAGAGAGAAAAATTAGAGCTCAATCTTATTCATGAACATAGATGCAAAAATCCTAAACAAAATACTAACAATCCAGCAACATATAGAAAAGATATTTTGTGCTCAAATAATTTTATCTCAGGAATTAAATAAATGCATGTCATTTAGAAAATCAATAAATATAATTTACTTCATATTTAAAAAAGAAATTAAAAAAGAAAATATATAGTTATTTCAAAGTAAAAAAAGTATTTGAAAAAATTAAAAAATACTCCTAATAAAAATTAAGCAGTGAAATTATCTAAATTGCTACTGGTAAAATTCCTACTGATACCTTTTATTGGAGAATAGTTGGCAGATATAATTGTATATATTTGAGGTGTACATTATAATTTGATATACATATATATTATGGAATAGTTACTAAGATCAAAAAAATTGACACATCCATCATCTCACATAAAAAAAAAAAAAACACCAAAGAACAAAACACACTTCTAATAAAAAATTCTAACAAAACTACAACAGAAAGGTAATTTATTAAACTTTTTCTATGGCAAAAGCAGAGTACAAGAATTAGGTAAACAAAATTGGGCATAAGAAGTAGGGCCCACAGTTGGGCCTCACTCAAGTTTACACCTGAGTGAACCATAGCTTAGATCCAGGCTGTAGAGCTACTTTGGGGTGGTTCCTGACTAGTGATAACTACAAGGACCAGGAGATAGTGAGTAATAAAGCAAAGTGGACGGAACTTATATCTCAGATCTTAAGGATATCTCAAAGCTAATTTTTTCAAGGTTATTTACCCGTTATTAGCCAAAGATAAAAAGACACACAATAAACATGGCAATATGAGTGAGAAACAGCAAAAACAATAAATAGCACAAATTTCAGATATTGAAGTTACCAGTTACAGATTTTAAAATAACTGCTTACCACATTCAAAACATAAATTATAAACTTTAAAATGCCTACAGAATATGGGAAAATATAACAGAATATATGAAACAGGAGGAGTATAACTTTTTAAGTTAAAAATACAATAAATAAAGTATAAATCTCAGTGGATTTACTTTGAAGCAGATTGATTATAGCAGACTGGATACAATAGACTGGAAAACAGGTGAACTAGAAAATAGAATAGGATTTATTATTCAGAAATTGCATTGTAGTCTCTATCAAAGCTAGACATATAAAAGATATTTTTAATATGAAGGATTCAGCAAAAAAAGATTTAGCAAATGTTTAATCAAAATTGTAGGAGATAACAGCAAAAATAGTAAAAGTAATAGTAAAGAAAATAGGATGCCTAGGCACTCAGTGGTTGAGCATCTGCCTTCAGTTCAGGTGGTGATCTCAAGGTCCTGGGATCGAGTCCCATATCAGGCTTCCCACAGGGAACCTGCTTTTCCCTCTGCCTGTGTCTCTGCCTTTCACTCTGTGTCTCTCATGAATAAATAATGAAACCTTAAAAAAAAATCTGAAGAGAACTCCTAGACAAAATTCTATGTCAAATGAAAAATGAATTCTATGTCTTTTATCTTTTTATTTAAATTCAATTTGTAGTACATTTGTATAGTACATTATTAGTTTCAGATGTAGTTTTCAATAATTCATCACATAATACCCAGTGCTCATCACATCATATACCTTCCTTAAGGCCTGTCACCCAGTTGAAAGTGACCAAAAGAATAAGAAAACAAGCCACAGACTGGAAGAAAATATTTGCAAAGATACATCTGACAAAGGATTATTATACAAAATATTTTTAAAATCTCTTAAAACTCAGCAATATGAAAATGAGAACCTGATCTAAAAATGGGCAAAAGATCCAAGCAGACATCTCACTAAAGAAGACACACAGGTGGCAAAGAAGAAGAAGAAGAGGAAGAAGAAGAAGAAGGAGGAGGAGGAGGAGGAGGAGGAGGAGGAGGGAGGAGGAGGAGGAGGAGGGGAAGGAGGAGAATGCATACAGATGGCAAATAAGCATATGAAAAGATTTTCAACATCAGGAAATTGCAAATTAAAACAACAATAAAGGGCACCAGGGTGGCTCAGTTGGTTAAGTAGTTAATTGGCCAACTCCTGATTTCAGCTCAGGTCATGATCTCAGGGTCCTGGGATTGAGCCTCACATCTTCAGGCTCTGAGCTCAGCAAGGAGTCTGCTTGAGGATTCGCTTTCTTTCCTTCTCTCTGCCTCCCCCCTCAAGTAAATAAATAAATATATCTTTTAAAAAACACCCAACAACAATAAGATACTACCACACATCTATAGAATGGTCAAAATCCAAAATACCTGCTAACACCAAATGCTGATGAAAAAGTGGAACAAGGGGCACCTGGGTGACTCAGAGGTTGAGTGTCTGCCTTTGGCTCAGGGTGTGATCTGCATCAGGCTCCCTACAGGGAGCCTGCTTCTCCCTCTGCCTATGTTTCTGCCTCTCTGTCTCTCATGAATAAATAAATAAACTCTTTTTTAAAATGTGGGACAATAAGGAGTCTCATTTATTACTGATAGGAGTGCAAAATATTATAACAATTTTGGAAGACAACTGGCAATTTCTTGTAAAACTAAACATACTCTTACCATATGATCCAGCAATCATGCTCTTTAGTATTGATCCAGAGGAGTTGAAACTTACAATGTTCACCTAAAAATCTGCACATAAATGTTTATAGCAACTTTACTCAGAATTGCCAAAAGTTGGAAGCAACCAAGATGTCTTTCAATAGGTGAGTGAACAAACTACCATATATCCAAACAATAGAATATTATTCAGTTCTAAAAAGAAGTAAGCCATTAAACCATGAAAAGACATGGACAAAACTTAAATGCATATGACTAAATAAAAGTAGCCAATCCAAAAAAGGATATATACTGTATGATTCCAGCTATATAATGTTATGACATTCTGGAAAAAGTAAAACTATGGGCATGGTAAAAAGATCAGTGATTTCTGGGAGTTAGGAAGGAAGAAGGAATAAATAGAGCACAGGCTAGTTTTAGGACAGTAAAACTATTCTGTATGATATTGTGATGGTAAATTATACATTTGTCAAAACGCATAAAATGCACAACACCAAGTGAACTCTTGTCAGCTATGGACTTTGGGTAATTATGATGTTGTCAGTGTAGGTTCATCAAATATCACTGTAGTGAAAAATCTCAATAGCAAGAGAGGATATGTGTGGATGGGGACACAGGGTATATGGGAACTCTCTGTACCTTCTTCTCAATTTTGCTATGAATCTAAAATCCAAAAAAATAATGTTTGTAATTTTAAAAAAGAAGTGAAATAAAGGCAGTTTGAGACAAAGATAAGAGGAGCACTTATCACCAGCCCCAGTGGTTCAGTGGTTTAATGCCACCTTCAGCCCAGGGCGTGATCCTGGAGACCCAGGATCGAGTCCCACATCGGGCTCCCAGCATGGAGCCTGCTTCTCCCTCTGCCTGTGTCTCTGCCTCTCTCTCTGTCTCTCTGTCTCTCTCTATGTTTCTCATGAATAAATAAATAAAACATTTTTTAAAAAAAACCTCATTAAAAGAAATTCTAGAGTGGGAGTCCACCACTAATGGTGACATAAGAGGCTCCTGAGCTTCCCTCTCCCCACAGATACACTAAATGCACAACTACACACAGAAAAGTTCCCTGAGAAAAGGATACAGAAGCAAGATGAGTGATTCCTATACATCTACAACAAGAAAATACCCACATCATAATGGATGGGAAAGGCTGAGACACACTCTCACCATAAACCCCACCCCTGGCACAGTGTCTTACAGTTGGAAGGGAACCCTCAACTTCCAGCTTGTCCTTAAAAAGCAAAGGATTTAGACCCTGCAAAAGTTTGGGTCCCAACCTTTAGTACTCCCACCAGAAGGACAGACTCCCAAAATTTTAGCTCTGAAACCCGACGACGAGTCTTGTGTCCAGGGGACCCATAAGACTATAGCAAACAAAAAGCAATTCTTTTTTTTTTTAATTTATTTTTTATTGGTGTTCAATTTACTAACATACAGAATAACCCCCATTGCCCGTCACCCATTCACTCCCACCCCCCGCCCTCCTCCCCTTCTACCACCCCTAGTTCAATTCTTAACAGGTATGCAAACACTCACCCCGGAGCTGAGCACAAAAGGAGCAGGTGAAATTGCCCATTTCTCCGTCTTTCCCAGAAGGAAGGTTGTCTTCATGCTTTAATAGCTACTGCCTGAGGGCCAGGATTCCAATTTAGTGGGTACTAAGGTCTGGCTGCGCTCATTCCCAAAGCCCAGGGAAGGTGGCAGTCACCTATCTCTCCTTCTCACTCCAGATCATTGCAACTTACCAGTATCTGACTGCAAGGAGCTTGCACACATGTGTACTCTCTGGTTTTTACAGCTTCTGCCCAAAGAATGTGTCCTCAAATAGCCTGGCTCTGATAGCCAAGGGCCATCATTCCCGAGTCCCACGTGACTGCAAACAAAAAAAATTTTAAAGAGGCTATTCCACAGGGTTTACAGCAGAGGGAGCCGGCAAAATTGCCCATCTCCCAGGCTTTGCCCGGAAAGGGTTCATCTGTATACTTTAAAAACTACTGCCTGAGGGCCACCTTTCTAATTCAGCAGGCAGTAGGGGCTGGCTGCTGTCTTCCCCAGAGACTGAGAAAGCCAGTGGATCCCTCTTCCATGTTCTCCCTCCAGCCTGCTCCAATCATAAAACTAAATCAACAATATCTCACTGGAAGGAGTTACATACATATCAGATGTCCTAGTTTTTGTGGCTTCCACCTGAGGGACAAGTCACTGGATCCCCAGGCTCTGATAGCCAATAGGAGTTGCATTCATGAGTCCCACAATATCATAGCAAACAAAGAAACACGAGTTAAGCACAGGAGCATCCCCTTCTTCATGGCTATGCACATTGGATCAGCAGAAAGGGAGTAGGCAAAATGGCCACCTGCCCTCTCCCAGTTTGTTTTTGTGTTACCATCTGATTTCCCTTTCCCCAAAAAGGGCTTGGGATCCCTGGAGAAGCCCACTGCCTCTCCTTGAAAGTCTTCACCATATGGTATCTCAGGTAAAACATGAAACAGAAGCTGAGCTTTTGACAGCACAAGCTTTACTCAATGGCCAAGAATAAAGAAATGGAAAGTAAGTTCACAAATCAGCTTCTCAACAAGGGTGCAATTGAGGTAGAGTTTTATGCGGTCTGGATAACAGGGGAAGATTATGCAAAAGCATTCCTGGAAAGAGGCAGGCTTTTCTCAGAATCTCTATTCCACCTCTTTTTTCTCTTTATATAGTTTTGATCAGAACTGCCATAGTACTGGTAGATGTGTCATCTAGCATATAATGTATTATAACAGCATATAATTAGGTTTGGGGTTATTTTTTCAGTTGAATCGGTCATCATCTTGGATGTAACTTGCCATGGTTGGTCCTTTGCAGTTTCCTGCCACCATCTTGGATCCAACTGGTTATGGCTGGTTCTTGTTTTGTCTGTAACTGAGGAGAAGAAAAGAGATAGGGCTAGCTGCTGCTCAGTGGGATGGGGTAAACCTTAGTAACACTTGAATAGGCTTAAAACATACTTTGCCTGCTGTTACTTGAGGGCTCAACTACTAATCAGCCTTCATTTAGGTGCTATGATCCTTCTTTGGGACACACACCATAAACTACTGGGAGCCACTGAGAACAAAGAAGGAGGCCTGGACAATCACACAAGTTTAAGAGACAACTAGGAGAGCTCAGGCCAAGTTTATCACTGAGGTTTATACCTCCAAAAGACTAGTCTGTTAAGATTGAGAGGAGTGGTTGTTTTATCTAAAGCACAAAGACCAACACATAGGGTAAGGAAAGTGAAGAAACAGAAGAATATGTAACAAACAGAACAAGAAACAAAAATAAATTTTTTCTGTATACCAACAATGAGCTATCAGAAAAATAAATTAAGAAAACAATCACATTCATGATGGCCTCAAAAATAATAAAATACTTAAGACTAAATTTAACCAAGGAGTTTAGTATCTATACACTAAAAACTATAATACATTGATGAAAGAAATTGAAGAAAAATCAAATAAATGGAACATTATCTTGTGTTCATGGATTGGAAAAATTGATGTTGTTAAAATCTTTATACTATCCAGGGGTTCCTGGGTGGCTCAGTAGTTAAGCTTCTCAGTTCAGCTCAGGTCATGGTCTCAGGTTCCTGGGATTAAGCCCTGAGATAGGCTCCCTGTTCAGTGGGGAGTCTGGTTGTCCCTCTCCCTCTGCCCCTCCCCCCAACACTTGTGTTCTCTCTGTGTTTCAAGCAAATAAATAAAATCTTTGGAAAAAAACTTTATACCATCCAATGCAGTCTACAGATTCATTGCAACTCCTATAAAATTCCAATGGCGTTTTTTGTTGTTGTTGCTTGTTTTTTACAGAAATAGGAAAAAACAATCCTGGAATTTATATAGAACCACAAATACCCCAAACAGCCAAAGCAATCTTAAGAAAGTGGAATAAAGGGGCACCTGGGTGGCTCACGGTATTTGTGGGATCAAATCCCACATCAGGCTCCCCACAGGGAGCCTGCTTCTCCCTCTGCCTATGTCTCTGCCTCTCTCTGTTTATTATTTATTATTAATTTATTTATTTATTAATGAGAAACATGTTTATTAATAAATAATATTATCGTATTATCATTAATATTATCGATATTATCATTAATAAATAAGTAAAATCTTTAAAAAAAGAGGAACAAAGATGGAGGCATCAAATTCTCTACTTCAAACTATACCAAAAAATTTAATAATAAAAAGTACAGTATTAGAATAAAAACAAACACAGATCAATATAATATGCATATATTTTCAACTAATTTATAACAAAGAAGCCAACCATACAGTGGGGAAAGATAGTCTCTTCGATAAATATTATTGGGAAAACTGGATTGTCACATGCAAAACAATGAACTAGACTACTATCATATACCACACACATAAATCAACTCAAAATGCATTAAAAATTTGACTGTAAAACTGCAAGCCATAAAACTCCTAGTAGAGAACAGACTAAACTCCTTGACATTGGTCTTGGCATGGATATTTTTTTTTTTAACTTGACAGCAAAAGCAAAGCAATAACAATAAAAATAAAGAAGTAGAACTACATCAAAGTACAAAGCTTCTCTTCAGCAAAGGAAACTACCAACAAAATGGAAAGGCAATAGAATCAAAAATATTTTCGAACTACATATCACACAAAGGATTAATATCCAAAATATACAAGAACGTCATACAACTCAACAGCAAAAAAATAACGAAATTAAAATGTGGGCAAAGGCTGCACCGATTAACATTCCCAGCAACAGTGCATGAGGGTTCCTTTTTTTTCCACATCTTCACCAACACTTGTTATTTATCTTTTTGATACTATCCATTGTGACAAATGTAAGGTGATATCATTGTGGTTTTGATGTGCATTAGGTTCTGAGCTCTGCTCTCTGCATTTTGAGCTCTCCAATTTTATTGTGTGTATCTGTATTTTGTATGTTAAAGATTTTTTGGTAGGTCACCCTATTCCGTTGGGGTGGAGGAGGCATCATATAGATTCATTGTGTCTTGGATAGCTGATGGAAAACAGAGGCTTTCATAGTTAAGATGTCTTAGGAAATGTAAAGATTGGTTCCACATGGTTGATGGACAAAGATTTTGTTTTTTGTGTTTTTGTTTTTGTTTTTTTTTTTTTGGAAAATGGGTGAACTTTTGGAATTGTAATGTCTATTTTGGGGAATTTTGACTTATATAAATCCTCCATAAGGAGCACACTTAAAACAGAGGATTTCAAACCTTTCAGAAGCAATGGAATGCTTTCTTTGGGTATTCTGTAGAAACTTATAAAGGACAAAATAACTACAAAAAAAACAGCTCTAAAAGGATTCCTACAGCACACAAATACATAGTCTTTAGTAAAAAACTTTGGCCATCTGAGCTGGTTAACTTAACTTAATCTACCTATCTGAAATACAATTCAGATGCAACTGTTCTCTTGAGTTTTGTACCTGAGATGTGGTTTAAAATGTTAAGGCAACAGCTATAAGATATCTGTTTGTGTTCTTGCAAGATACATCGATGAAAACAAGGGGAAAAAAAGCAAAAATGAATTATTTAGACTTCATCAAAATATAAAGCTTCTGCACGGCAAAATAAACAGTCAACAAAACTAAAAGACAACCTACAGAATGGGAGAAGGTATTTGCAAATGACGTATCAGATAAAGGGCTAGTTTCCAAGATCTATAAAGAACTTATTAAACGGGATCCCTGGGTGGCGCAGCGGTTTGGCGCCTGCCTTTGGCCCAGGGCGCGATCCTGGGGACCCGGGATCGAATCCCACGTCAGGCTTCCAGTGCATGGAGCCTGCTTCTCCCTCTGCCTGTGTCTCTGCCTCTCTCTCTCTCTCTCTCTCTGTGACTATCATAAATTAAAAAAAAAAAAAACTTATTAAACTCAACAGCAAAGAAACAAACAATCCAATCATGAAATGGGCAAAAGACATGAACAGAAATGTCACAGAGGAAGACATAGACATGGCCAACAAGCACATGAGAAAATGTTCCACATCACTTGCCATCAGGGAAAAACACATCAAAACCACAATGAGATACCACCACACCAGTGAGAATGGTGAAAATTAACAAGACCAAAACAATACATGTGGGAGAGGATGTTGAGAAAGGGGAACTCTCTTGCACTCTTGGTGGGAATGTGAACTGGTCCAGCCACTCTGGAAAACTGTGTGGAGGTACCTCAAAGAGTTAAAAATAGACCTGCCCTATGACCCAGCAATTGCACTGCTGGAGATTTACCCCAAAGATACAGATGCAGTGAAACGCCGGGACACCTGCACCCAGATGTTTATAGCAGCAATGTTCACAACAGCCAAACTGTGGAAGGAGTCTCGGTGTCCATCGACAGATGAATGGATAAAGAAGATGTGGTTTATGTATACAATGGAATATTACTCAGCCATTAGAAACGACGAATACCCACCATTTGCTTCGACGTGGGTGGAATTGGAGGGTATTATGCTGAGTGAAATAAGTCAATCGGAGAAGGACAAACATTATATGGTCTCATTCATTTGGGGAATATAAAAAATAGTGAAAGGGAATAAAGGGGAAAGGAGAGAAAATGAGTGAAAATATCAGTGAGGGTGACAAAACATGAGAGACACCTAACTCTGGGAAGCAAACAAGGGGTAGTGGAAAGGGAGGTGGGCGGGGGTTGGGATGACTGGGTGACGGGCACTGAGGGGGGCACTTGGTGGGATGAGCACTGGGCGTTATGCTATATGTTGGCAAGTTGAACTCCAATAAAAAATATATATATATATTTTTTGAAAAGATATCTGCGTCTGTGTGTATATTTATGTGTATCTACACATGTATGTTATAGACATGTGATATTTTTCTACTTCCAGATGGTATTACCAAAATTCATCTGTAAAGAGCTCTATTTGTCTTAAAAATAGTTAAGTATTTTTATAAATCAAGTATAATATCAGAAATATACACTAACTCAAATATGTTTCATGTTCATGGGCCTGGGGTAATCTTTGACAAATAAAAGTTAGTTTAATAAAAGCAGTCATGTCTTCAAAATTTGTCAACAGGAAAAATAACTTAGATGATGATTAGCTGTTTAATGTCTAATACAAGCATAATTGGTTTTTTGCATATTTTTTATTGGAGTTTGATTTGAAGCGCAATTGTTAAAAGCAAGTAATTTAAAGAAATTTAAATAAGATAAAAGTTTATACTAAGTTAAACTAAACAATGATTATTCATTGAATATCTAAATCATTTCAAAACAAGATAAATATCAAATGCTAAACATAAGTCTAGTTTTGGCTTTTAATTTTTTGGAAAGACAAAAATATTTGGGTCTATTAATAAACATGTTTTGTGCTACCCTGAAAAATTTGCTATGAGGAAACATATAATTCTAGAAATTATGCTAAGTATTTACAAATTTGTCAGTCCACAATTGCTTACTTCTTAGTTTTCACTAGGAATTATGGATTCTAAGTATTAAGAATTCTAATTAATACATGTAATGAAAATCACTAGAAAGAATAAAGGTGAATGAAAACAACCATACATGAAAAGTAGGCATGGAAAATAGAATGTGTTGATGCAGTAATCCCTTGGACACTGTCCTTAGCAACATTTTTATGAGTATATATACTCAGGCAAGGGAAATAAAAGCAAAAATAAACTATTGGGATTACCCCAAAATAAAAAGCTTTTGCATGGCAAAAGAAACCATCAACAAAACAAAAACACACGGTGAATGGGAGAAAATATTTGGAGAAAACTATAAAACCTTATTTAGAGAAATTAAGGTAGACCTAAATAAACTGATAACCCATTTCATGGATTAAAAACACTAATAAAAATGTAAATTCTCCCCAAAATTGATTTATAGTTTAAATAATATCACAATCAAAAGAACAATATTGTGTATGTGTAGGTCAAAAGCTAACAATTATTCTAAAATGTATATAGAAATTCAAAAAAGCAGAAATAGCCAAGATATTCTTGTAGGAGACTTGACTTATGAAATATAAAGACATTATAAGTATTTTAAGTAATAAATGAATTCAGTAAAGTTGCAGGATACAAAATAAATATACAGAAATCTATTGGGGTATTGCTATTACACAATAATAGTGAAGTAGCAGAAAAAAAATTGTAAAAACTATCCCATTTACTATTGCAAGGACAGTATATATACTATTATATATAACAAGAATATATAGTATATATACTATTATATATGTATATATATACATATATAATTATATATATAATATATATAATATATATATAATATATATATAACTAGAATAAAATACCTAAGACTAGGAATAAATTTAAACAAGGAGATGAAAGACCTATAGTCTGAAAACCATAAAACATTAATGAAAGAAATTGAAGATGACATAAACAAATGGAAAGATATACTATGCTCATGGATTGGAAGAATTACTACTGCTAAAATGTTCATATGACTCAAAGCAATCTACAGATTCAATGAAATCTTTATCAAAATCCCCAAATACCATTTTTACAGAGCTAGAACAAATAATGCTAAAATTTGTATGAAAATATAAAAGACTTCAAATGGCCAAAGAAGTCTTGAGAAAGAACAAAGCTGGAGGTATGAGAATCCCAGTTTTCAAGACAAACTACAAAAGTATTGTAATAAAAACAGTATGGTACTGGCACAAAGATAGACACAGAGATCAATATAACAGAATAAAGAAATAAATCCAAACTTATGTGGTCAATTA
This sequence comes from Canis aureus, assembly GCF_053574225.1. Classification (NCBI taxonomy): domain Eukaryota; kingdom Metazoa; phylum Chordata; class Mammalia; order Carnivora; family Canidae; genus Canis; species Canis aureus. The sequence goes on from NC_135618.1 coordinate 36,580,850, forward strand.
ATATATGACAAAGGAGGAAAGAATATACAATGCAGAAAAGACAGTGTCTTCAATAAATGGTGTTGAGAAAACTGCAGGGCTCCATGTAAAAGAATGAAATTGGAACACTTTCTCACATCATACACAAAAGTAAACTAAAAATGGATTAAAGACCTAAAGGTGAGACTGGAAACAATAAAGCTCCTTAAAGGAAACATAGGCAGTAATCTCTTGGACACTGGCCTTAGCAACATTTTTTTAGATATGTCTCCTCAGGTAAGGAAAACAAAAACAAAAATGAACTATTTGGACTTCATCAAAATAAAAAGCTTTTGCACAGTAAAGGAAACCATCAATAAGACAAAAAGGCAACTATTGAACGGGAGAAAATATTTGCAAATGATATATCTGATAATGGGTTAATATCCAAAATATATAAAGAACGTGTACAATCCAATACCAAAAAAACCCCACCCAAATAATCTGATTAAAAATGAGCAAAAGAACTGAATAGTCATTTTTCCAAAGACATACAGATGACCAACAGGCACATGAAAAGATGCTCGACATCAGTCAACATCAGGGAAATGCAAATCAAAACCGTAATGAGACATCACCTTATATCTTCAGAATAGCTAGAATCAAAAAGATAAGAAATTGCAAGTGTTGTTGAGGATGTGGAGAAAAAGGAACCTTTATGCACTGTTGGTGGAAATGTAAATTGGTACAGCCACTCTGGTAAACAATATGGAGGTTCCTTAAGAATTTAGATATAGAAATACCATACGGTCCAATAATTTTATTACTAGGTATTTACCCAAAGAAAACAAAAACACTAATTTGAAAATATATAGGCATGCTTATGTTTATTGCAGAATTATCTACAGTAGCCAAGATATGAAAGCAACCTGTCTATATCAATAGATGAATGACTAAAGAAAATGTGATATATATGTAATATATATATACGGTAATAAATGAATATTACTCAGCCTTAAAAAGAATGAAGTCTTGCCATTTGCAATGACATGAATGCAGCTAAAGAGTATTATGCTAAGTGAAATAAGTCAGTTAGAGAAAGACACCATATGGTTTCACTCATATGTGGAATTTAAGAAACAAAACAAATGAGCTAAGGGTGGGAAAGGAGAGAGGGCAAATCAAGAAACAGTTTCAATTATAGAGAACAAATTGATAGTTACCAGAATGGAGGATGAGTTAAATAGGAGATGAGGATTAAGGAGTACACTTTTGATGAGCACCAGGTATTGTATGGAAGTGTTGAGTCACTATATTGCACACCTGGAACTAATATTACACTGTATGCTAACTGAAATTTAAATAAAACATGAAATCAGATAAAGAAATTTTCATATATATATATATACACACACACATTCATAAATATAAATATAATGAAATGTTATTCAGTCATAAAAAAGAATGAGATTTTGTCACTTGCAACAACATGGATGGAACTAGAGGGTATTATACTAAGTGAAATAAGTCAGAGAAAGACAAATACCATATGATTTCACTCATATGTGGAATCTAAAAAAACAACAAAACAAATTAAAAAGGCAGAAACAGACCCATAAATACAGAGAACAGTCTAGTGTTTGCTGGAGGGAGGATGGGCAAGATGAACGAAGGAGAGTGGGAGGTACAGGCTTCCAATTATGGAATAAATAAGTTATGAGGATGAAGGATACAGCATAGTGGATATAGTCAAGGCATTGTAATAGCATTGTATGATTACAGACGGTAACTACATTTTGGTGATTGTAGCATAACATATAAAGTTGTTGGATCACTATGCTGTACATTATGGGCCAACTGTATTTCAGTAAAAAAAAGACATTGTGGATGTGATGAGCCCTGGGTGTTATATCCATCTGATAAATTATTGCACACTACATCTGAAACTAAGTATGTACTTTACATTGGCTAACTGAACTTAAATTAAAAAAAATAAAATATGAAAAAAAGACTAATATTAGGGTAATGAAGACAACACAATGTTAGCATAGGGCTAAATAGACTAACAGAACAGAACACAAAATACAGAAATACTCATGCATACATGGAAACTTGATATATAACCGATGTGGTACTAGAGAACACTGGAGAGGGGATGGATTTCTTACTATGGTGCTGTGACATTTTAGTATCAATAGGAAAATATATTCTCTTATGAAGATCACTTCATGATAAGGTTAAATAAATACCTAAGTAGGAAAGGAAAAACAATAAAGTTTTTAAAGAAATAATAGAAAAATTTTTTCATGATCTTAGAGGAAATAGGGCTTTTCAAAAATATGACTTGATAAGTGAAAAAGGAAAAGACTGATTAATTTGATCACATTCCACCTATCAAAAAAGTCTCCAGATATTGAATACACAAACCACAGAAGAAGAGAAAATATTTGCATCACAGTGAACAAAAATCTCATATTCAGAGTATAAAAAGAATTCCTACAAATAGATAATAAAAATACAAAACTACAATCTGAGACACCTGTGTGGCTCAGTGGTTGAATGTCTGCCTTTGGCTTGGGGCATGGTCCTAGGGTCCTGGAATTGAATCTCATATTGGGCTCCCCACAGGAAGTGTGCTTCTCCCTCTACCTATGTCTCTGCCTCTTTTTGTGTCTCTCATGAATAAAATAAATTTAAAAATCTTTAAAAAAATACAATCTACAGAAAATCTATAGAATTGATAAAATCTATCTACAGAAAATAGGCAAAAGACTTGAAATGGCACTTCACAAAAAAGGAAATTCAAATGACCATTAAACATATGATAAATTACTCAAACTCATTAGGAATCCAAGAAACAATATATACATATATATATACATATATATATGTGTGTATATATATATATATAATGAAATGTTATTCAGCCATAATAAAGAATGATATTTTGTCATTTGCAACAACATGGATGGAACTAGAGGGTATTTATATATATATAATATATATACACATACCAACAAAAGAATGGATAAGTTGTGGTATATACATACAATGATACAATGAAATATCACATGGCAATGAAAATGAATGAACTAATGGTTAAATCTTTAAAATATAATACTGAGTGAAAAAGCACTGGCCTCATAGAATGAATTTGGAACAATGATATACCACCTCACACCAGTGAGAATGGGGAAAATTAACAAGGCAGGAAGCCACAAATGTTGGAGAGGATGCGGAGAAAAGGGAACCTTCTTACACTGTTGGTGAGAATGTGAACTGGTGCAGCCACTCTGGAAAACTGTGTGAAGGTTCCTCAAAGAGTTAAAAATAGACCTGCCCTACGACCCAGCAATTGCACTGTTGGGGATTTACCCCAAAGATTCAGATGCAATGAAACGCCGGGACACCTGCACCCTGATGTTTCTAGCAGCAATGTCCACAATAGCCAAACTGTGGAAGGAGCCTCAGTGTCCATCGAAAGATGAATGGATAAAGATGTGGTTTATGTATACCATGGAATATTACTCATCCATTAGAAATGACTAATACCCACCATTTGCTTCAACGTGGATGGAGCTGGAAGGTATTATGCTGAGTGAAATGCGTCAATCAGAGAAGGACAAACAGTGTATGTTCTCATTCATTTGGGGAATATAAATAATAGTGAAAGGGAATATAAGGGAAGGGAGAAGAAATGTGTGGGAAATATCAGAAAGGGAGACAGAACATAAAGACTCCTAACTCTGGGAAACGAACTAGGGGTGGTGGAAGGGGAGGAGGGCGGGGGGGGGTGGGGGTGAATGGGTGACGGGCACTGAGGGGGGCACTTGACGGGATGAGCACTGGGTGTTATTCTGTATGTTGGTAAATTGAACATCAATAAAAAATTAATTTATTAAAAAAATAATAAAGTAAAATTCTGAAACTGTTAGAAGAAATTATTGGAGAATTTCTTTATAAACTTCAGAGTATACTTTATAAAGTATAAACTTTATAAACGTCAGAGCTCAAAGAAGCAATTCTCCCACAAGAATCTCTTTGTAACCCTAACTGGAAATGGACACCAAAGGAAATTCTGGGAAATGTAGTTCAGCCTAGCCAAATTGACATACTGCAAAGCTACCAAAAGTAGGAATCTTTTTCTTAAAGATGACACAATGAGCAGTTGTAATAGTACATGTTTAAGCAATTTTATTCAAGAAGAAAAGATGAAGTGTATATATTCTGGGCTCTCGAATATATGAGAATACATTTTTGTTGATATCATACATCATTCAAAACTTAGATGTGTATGAGTGTCTGTGTGGTGTAGTCAGTTAAGCTCTGGACGCTTGGTTTCTACACAGGTCATGATCTCAGGGTCATAAGATCAAGCTTGCGTTGGGCTCCACACTCAGTGCAGTCTGTTTGAGATTCTCTCTCCTCTCCCTCTGCTCCTCCCACTCATGCTCTTTCTCTAATAAATCTTTTCTTTTTTTAACTTGGATATGTAGAAAAATCTTGATTTACATTTTTTTTCTCCTCAGAACTCTAAAGGCTGTTTTTTAACCCTTAGTATCTCTGAAACAAAAGTAGAAATTATGAAAGTTTTGGGCTAATTCTTTTGTCTGAAGAGTTACAGTTTTTATTGTCCTTATCACCTAAACTTTTTTTTTCTTATCACCCAAACTTTTTGTGAAAATGTGGTAGATATGGTTCTTGCGGCAGGCATTATCAGCAATATACCCAGCAGTCATTCTCTTTCTTCTTTATCAACAGAAGGTGAATTTTGTTTTGAACAGTAATATTCTCAACCTTCATGGTAGTTAAAGGTGGCCATGTAACACAATTTGGCCAGTGATCTAATAACACATGAAGGAGGGTTTTATTTTCTTCATATATCTCTTCTTTATTGCTTCTTTCTTCCTGCTCTTGAAACTGGAATGAGACATTGGAGATAAAGCAGCTTCCATGTAACCATTCTTCATTCATGTTTACTGGCAACACATCAGTGAACAAAACAGTCAAAAGCCTCTTCCCTAAACTTAGGTGCAGTATATCAACATATAATAATAGAATTAAATAAATGAAATATGCAGAATACTGATAAGGGTTATGGGAAAAAATATCAGAGTTTGGATTAGCAAGAGGCGGTTGGTGCAACATTAAAAAGGGTGATGTGGTGGGATCCCTGGGTGGCGCAGCGGTTTGGCGCCTGCCTTTGGCCCAGGGCGCGATCCTGGAGACCCCGGATCGAATCCCACATCAGGCTCCCGGTGCATGGAGCCTGCTTCTCCCTCTGCCTATGTCTCTGCCTCTCTCTCTCTCTCTCTCTCTGTGACTATCATAAAAAAAAAAAAAAGGGTGATGTGGAATGCCTCACTGATGATACTTGAGTAAAGTCAAAAAAAGTGAGGGTGCAAGTCATGCAGTTAGCTAGAGGAGGAACAGCCAACGGAGTTGGGAAAAACCAATGCAAGGACTTGAGCCAGAAAGGTGACTGCTATATTTAAGGAACAGCAAGAAGCTGGTTTGGCTAAAGTTCCATAGGGATAGGGGTACTAGCAGGATATGAGGTCATAGAGAAAACAGGGAGACAATTAGTACAGAGTTATTAGGCCATTGTGTAGAATTTGGCATCTAATTTTGAGTGAGATAGAAAGCCACTAGAGGATTTTGAACAGGGCAGGAAATGTTCTGATTTACATTTTTAAAAGATTTTGTTTTTAAACTTTTTGTTTTTAGACTTATAGAAAAAAATGCAAAGCTAGTACAAAAATTTCCCTTATATCCCTTACCCCACTTCTCAATTTAACACCTTGCAACAAGAACAAGAAATTAACATTGGTGCAATATTAGCTAAACTACAGGCCTTAATCAAATTTCACATATCTTTTCCACTTATGTCAACTTTCTGTTCCACAATCCTATCCTAGGTCCCATATCGCATGTAGTTGTTCCCCCCACCCCCACCCCCATCCTTAGTCTCTTCCAGTCTGTAACAGTTCTTCACTCTTTTGTCTGTGGATCTTGACACTTTAGAAGAATACTAATCAGTAATTTTGAAGAATGCCCCAGAAAATGAGTTTATCTGATAATTTCTCATCCTTGAAAGTGTATTAGTCGGCTAAGGCTACCATAACAAAATACCACAGACTAGGTGGTTTAGGCAACAAAAATATTTCTCACAGTTCAAGAAGTCCAAGATCAATGTTCCAGCCAATTCAGTTTCTGGTAAGAGTCCTCTTCCTGGTTTGTGGAGGGCAGCATTCTCAGTGTCCTCATATAACATTTCCTCAGTTTCAGCATACTGGCTTAGTGCATTTGTGCTGGGGTGAGTGTATCGAGAGGAGGGTTGCATTCTGATGTCTCCTCTTAAAAGGACACTAATCCTGGGATGCTGGGTGGCTCAGCAGTTGAATGTCTGCCTTCAGCCCAGAGTGTGATCCTGGAGTCCAGGGACCGAGTCCCACATCAGGCCGCCCCTTACATGGAGCCTGCTTCTCCCTCTGCCTGTGTCTCTGCCTCTCTCGAATAAGTAAATAAAATCTCTAAAAAAAAAACCAAAACAAAAAAAAAAAACACTAATTCTATTGGATTAGGGCCCTATCCTTATTATCTCACATAACCTTAATTACTTCCTTAGAGCCCCCGTCTCCAATACAGCCAAACTGAGGGTGAGGGCTTCATATGTATGAATTTTAGGGGGGAACAAACACTCTTAGCAGAAAGGTCTTATATTTTTGGAAAGACTACCACACACACTTTATGCATCATACAATGGATTTGTGGTATCAGTATGTCTTATTACTGGTGATATTTACCTTGATCATTTGCATGGGTTGGTGTCTTCTAGGTTTCACCATGAATAGTTACTATCTTAAATTTACAGTTAATAATAAATATCTTTGGAGACTCCAAATCCTGTTTCTTCTCAAACTTTTACCCACTCATTTTAGCATCCATTGGTGAATTTTGTCTGCAATAGTTATTGGGGCATTTGCAATGATGATTCATTAACTGAGAGAAAATCTTGGTTGAGGCAAATTTTGGGTGTGGATGATAATCAAAAGCTGGGTCCGATCCATTAGTTAATTTTGAGATGCCCAACTTCTAAGTGGCAATGCAAGAAGACAATTGGATATATAGTGTTGAAGTTCAAAGGAGAGTTCCTGAAGATACTATGCAGAAGTACTGATGCATAAGAATTAGATGAGATCAATACAAGTATAGACATAAAAGACATACAAGCACTAAGCCATATAAATAACTCTAACAATAAGAAATTATGGAGAAAGTGAGGAATCAGCCAAAGAGACAGGAGCATCCGGTAAGGTAGTAGGAAAACAAGAATATGGTGCTTTGGATGCAGAGTGAAAAACACATTTCACTGAGAGACTGGTAAAAATTGTCAAATGCTACGGACAGGTCAAGTAAGATAGAGACTAATAACTGACATTAGAATTAGCAAATTTTTAACGTTGTTGGAGAAAAAAATGTTTAAAAAAGTCTTGGTGGAGTGGTAAAGATAAAACTCTAATTTGAGTGAATTTCAGAATGAGCAAGTAGGAGTCTGAGACCATCAGTCCAGACAAACTTTGGAGATTTTGCTGTAAAGGATTCAAGCCACTTTCAGTATAATATCAGAAGAAATGTAGGTGCTTGATGATTTCATGATCAACAAAACCTTAAATATAAAGCAGAAAAAACAAAGGAAAAAGGCTAAAACAAGCAAGAAAATGAAATGAAATGGGAGATGAATGCAATATATCAGGGTGATTTTAGTTGAATTTATTTAACGAATACTGATATATTGTTTACTGTGTCAGACACTATTCAAGGATTTACAAATACAATCCACTCAAAATACATTTCTTCCTCAAAATTCATAAATGTCCTTTCCCCAAACTTTAAATATACTAAGACATGAGTCCACAATTTTACCCTCTGTTTATACCATCTCCTTAAGTGATGTTATTCAGACTTATGACTTCAAATATGTACTAAGAGCCTTTAATTTTGTATTTCCAATCTAAAGGAGCTGGGAAAGAACAAACAAAGCATAAAGCCAGAAGGAAATAAAGATCAGAGCAGAAATAAATGATATAGAAACTAAAACAAAACAAAACCAAAAACCAAAACCCAATAGAACACATCAATGAAACCAGGAGATGGTTCTTTGAAAAAAAGATTAAAAAAAAAGAAACTGACAAACCTCTAGCCAGACTTATCAAAAAGAAAAAAAAAAAAAGATGCAAATAAATAAAATCACAAGTGAGAGAAGTAACAACCAACACCATAGAAATACAGAAAATTATGAGAATATTATGAAAAACTATATACCAATAAACTGGACAACCTGGAAGAATGGATAAATCCCTAGAAACATATAAACTACTAAAATTGAAACAGGAAGAAATAAAAAAACTTGAACGGACCTATAACCAGCAAAGAAATTGAATCAATAATCAAAAACTCCTAAAAAATGTAAATCCAGGGCCAGATGGCTTCAAAGGAGATCTCTACCAAACATTTAAAGAGTTAATATGTATTCTCAAATCATTCCAGAAAAAATAGAAAAGGAAAAATTCCAAATCCATTTTATAAGGCCAGCATTATCCTGATTCAAAACCAGATAAATACACAACAAAAAATAAGAGTATATATAAGCCAATATCCCTGATGACCACGTATGCAAAAATTCTCAGTAAAATACTTGCAAACAGAATCCAATAGTACATTAAAAGAATCATTCTCTGCGATAAATGGATTTATTCCTGGTTTGCAAGCATGGTTCAGTATTCACAAATCAATGTGATACACTACATTAATAAAAGAAAGGATAAGAACTATATGATCACTTCAATAGATGTAGAAAAAGCATTTCATAATGTATAACATACACTCATGATAAAAGCCCTCAATAAAGTAGGTTTAGAGAGAACATACCTCAACATAAAAAAAAAAAAAAAAAAAAAACAGGTAAAAATCATCCTCAATGGGGAAAAACTTAGAGCTTTTCCTCCATGGTCAGGAATAAGACAGAGATGTTTACTCTCACCACTGTTATTTAACATAGTACTGGAAGTCTTAACCACAACAATCAGACAACAAAAAGAAATAGAAGGCATCCAAATTGGCAAGGGAGAAGTCAAACCTTGTCTATGGATATATAGAAAATTCAAGACTCCACCAGAAAACTGCTAAAACAGTTTTTAAACAGTTTTTAAATAAAAACTGTTATTTGAACTGATAACACAAATTCAGTAAAATTACAAGACACAAAATCATTGTAGAAATCTACATTTATGTACACCAATAAAGAGAAAGAGAAATTAAGGAATCTACTTCATTTACAACTGCACTGAAAACCATTAGATACCTATGAATAAACCCAACGAAAGAGGTAATTACATATCTCCAAGCCCCAACATTAGTGTTTTATATTAGAGCTTCATTTTTTAATACTTTTAAGCTCACCGTATTTTAAAATTTTGTACAAAGCACGTGTACTGCTTCTGTAATAAAATGCTTTAAAATTTTTCAAAGGAGGTAATGAATGATTCATGAAATTATACTTTCCCCGAAAGATAAAGACAACTGATAACGGATTGCTAGACCTAGCAACATGGGAAGTCACTGATGTGCTTGACAAGATCCATTTTGGTGAAGGGTAGAAAAACCTGACAGGGATAGTTTGGCAGTTCCACAAAATGTTAAACAGAATTAGGATAAGACCCAGCAATTATACTCCTAAGTATATACTCATATGTTCACATAAAAACTTATATCCAAACATTCACAGCAACATAATATCCTAGAAGCCAAAAGTGTAAGCAATCCAAATGTCCATAAGCAGATGAGTGGAAAACAAAGTATGGTATATTCAAACAATGGAATATTACTCAATAATTTATAGAAAGAATTAAGTACTAATACATGCCACAGCACAAATGAACTTTGAAAACATTAAGTGAAAGAAATCAAACCCGTAAGAAAACATACTGAATGATTTATACCATGCTTATGAATTTCCACAAATCCATAGAGACATAAAGTGTGTTAGTGGTTGCCTAGGGCTGAAGGGAGGAGGGCCTGGGGAGTGACTGCTAATGGGTATAAGGTTCTTTGGGGAGTGATGAAAATGTCCTAAAATTAGGTCACGTTGATAGTTGCACAATTCTGTAACTATTAAAATAAAACCCATTGAATTGTACACTTTTAAAGGGTGAACTGATGGTAAGTGAATCATCTCAACAAAACTACTACAATAAATAAAAGGCAGGAGAAAGTTAGTTGATCAGTTTGGATTTGCTCTACTTCCTTCTCAGTGTGTATAGATTTTATGTGACCTTACTTCTGGAAATTCGTTCATTGGGGGGGGGGGTTTCCTTTTTGGAGGGGGCAAACTTTTCCTTCTTCCCATTAATCCCTATCGCCACACAACTCCCAAACTGTACAAATCAAACATAACTAGACAGAAAAATGTTTGCCTCCATTAAGAAAAAGTATACTTGACAATTTTAAAAAGTATTAAATGTGGCCATTGATCAGATTTACTTTTCACAGTTACATATATACACATTCCAAAAAAGGAGAAGAGGAGGAGGAGGATGAAGAAGAAAAACCATTTACCTAAGAATAATAATGCATTACTTTAAGCAAATACATTATACAGCCTGGATTCTAAAACCCATTTTGGATTATATAAAACTACTTTGTAAGAGCCACAAAACAAGTACTCCTCCCTCTTGAGAAATGTTTGCATTTTTAAATAATACTGCTATAATACATTTTCTTTTAGGAAATAAAAAAAATTACAACAATGGTATCATTTTATGAATACAGACTAAGTGAGTACATATATAAGCCAATTGGCAAAGCTAAGTTTAGAGCTGATTTCCTCCCTTGCATTGTATAATTTCAGTAGTATACAATAATTATCTACTGTTGAAATAACACCTGAGCGGTTCAGCTAAAGATGCAAATAACAAAAACCTCGCACAAATATTCAAATTTCAGGAATTCTAATTAAAATAGAAAAATAGAACATAAAAGGTATCTAGACAAAGATTCAGATACCCCAGGTAGATTATTCACAAGAGTCATGTGTGAATCAATATTTTTTGTAGTCCTTAAATAAAATTTAATCATCAACTGATGAAAGAAAGTTTCATATTCAAAACACTTTCAGAATGCATCCATAATTAACTTAATGCGAAACTGTATGAAAGAAACACACATATATTTCATTCCGGTCTTTAAGTACAGAAGTATTTTATTATTTTTGGTGCATCTTCTTACGCATTTCTTCAAGAGCTGCTTCCTTCTCTCTCAGCACCTGCTTAAGTCTTCTTATTTTTTCATCTCGAATGGTTTCTTCTAACTCTGGTGGCATTATGGGAAAAATATCTTCCGTATAATTTTTATTAAAGGAATGACTTTGTTCAAAAGCTACATTTGAACTCAATGTGCCTTTTTCCTGGTTCTCTGGGGTATAGTGTTCAACCTCAGTTCTCTTTTCTTCTCTGGTTTTGTTGTGGCCTGTGAGAATGTTATGACGTGATACATCTGAAGCTGGTAAAATACTGCTGACAAGTTGGGACATGGTGACATTATTTCCTCCATTTACAGCTGTGTTATGAACACTCTCTGTTTTTCTCTTCTTTGTGTGATCCATCTTCTTAACGGCTTTTGCTTTTCTTTTCTTATCAAAACCCTGTTGAGTAAGATTCCAAAACAAAAACAAATTATTGCCATATAGACAGTGTGTTCTCAAATTTAAGCCTGCAAGTAACAAATACTAATTTCAACATATTAAAACTACAGCAAAAAATTGTTTACCACTGTACAGTACTAAAATGAATAGCAATATCCTAATGATATTCCCAGGGAATAAATTGCTTAATTTACATTTTCCTGCTTAAGTATTAGATGAATTGATCTATTATCAAAATATCAAAATATTACCAAAATATCAAATTTGATGTATCAAATATATCAAAATATAACAGCCATACGTAAAGAACTTGTTCACTGGTCTCTGACCTAAAGTTCAGGATATTAAACAGTATAATGATATATATCTAAGTAGAATAACAATAGGCAGTTATAGGGATGTTTCTTTTCATCATTATTGACCAAGTAGGTTTCTTAAAATGTTTGTATTAAGGGTGATACTGCAAGGAATATCTACACTTTTCCCCATTTTCCCTACACTTGGATTATTTTAGATAGTGTCTTCAAAGTAGGGTAACTAGTTTAGAAAGTGATGGCCATTTTAATTATTTGATGAAAAAATACAAACAGATGAATAGAAACACTTAATGCAACATCTCTAACTAGGGATGCATTTTTACATTTATATATATGGTTCTCTTTAACACTGATTTGGTATAAAATATACATATATGCAAGTTTGATAACAACTATTATTCCTATTAATGCAAAGACTAAAAAAACCCCAAATCAATAAATACATCCATAAAGCTTTGGAGTAACTACAAAGGACACAAAAATCTATTACCTGTTTTTTCTTTTCCTCCTTCACTATCAACTCTGTCTCTTTGTAAGTATCACTCTTGCTAAAGGAGTCAAAACCTTCTCCAGAGCCCAAATTATCAGGAATCCGAGTAAGGCACACTCTCAAATCTTTAGTGAGACCAAATATCTTTTTAAATTCAGCATCATTCTTCAGATATGATGCCTTATTGCTTCCTCCTTGGGAATGGTTCTTGTCATTTCTTTCTTGAGTAACTTTTTTGAATGTTGATGCCATCTCATTCTGGATCTGGAATTAGGAAAACAAAACACACAAACAATACTGCTAATTACTTAAGCTATTTTATCAGACTAGCAACTAAGTGTTCATCTCATCTTACTCAAAACATCATGCTCTAAAGTCCTAAGTGGTTGGTTTGCATTACCCTTGCCTTACCACCCACACTCAAAAAAACGAACTTAACTGAGTACAAACTTAATTGTTCCCCTAAAATTTCTCATGTTGCTTTCTTGCACTAGAAAAGTTAACAAATCGTTGATTCCCAAACAACTGAAATAAGAACACAGACTAATGACAAGTTAAAAATAATCTATAAAACATTAGTTGGAAATTGCAGTCTTCTGGAAAAGTCTTATGCCTTCAATCAATCTTATACTTCAGAATTTACCCTCTTACATATCTGGAATTCAATGAATTCCATACCAAAGGGGAGAAACACTGACATTATTAAGTAGACCTCTATGAAAGAAAAGAATAGGCACAAATACTTAGCACAGAGAAACATTTTTTAAAAGAACAGAAAGGTAACTATGTGGATATGTTGAATAAATGAACAGTCAGAAAGGGTTTTAAAAAAAAAAAGGAAACTGTCTACTAAAAAAAAAAATGTTGATAAATCCTATTTCTGCAAATGAAAGGTATTAAGCCCCATTCTATCCCTTCTACCATCTATCTAAAATTGCCAGATATCTCCCTACTATCACAAAACCAACAAACAAAAAACCCAGCTCTCCTAGATGCATATTGATCTTTTCATATGCTAACAAAATCTATTAATGTATGTACATATGTATATATATGTGTGTTCACATATATATATAAATACACACAGACACAGAATTTTACCAAGCTTTGAATTCACATTATCATTCAACAACTCTCTTAAACCTTATTGCTCTGAGGTTTTTGTTTGTTTGATTTTGTTTTAAAGATTTGGCATGCCAAATGATTTAAGAGAAAGATGCTTCTTGGACTCTATTATGTTCCTCAAACATTTCCTTCAAATAAAAGCTTTGACTTAAGCATTCATGTGTGTTCAGTATGTGTGTGATGGAGTGGAAGATGGGAAAGGAGGTTACGGTGGGGGGGGGAGGGGTGAGAGGTGTCATAGGTAACTAACTTTGAGAATTAAGAAAGAAAAATTTTCTATATAGATAGATAAAAAGAACACCCTGACATGGGAAAATTACCTTTGGTTCTTGGTCTCTGAAAACACACTGTTGTGAAGTAAGAGTTGTTGCATCAACAGAGGAACTTATTTTCTCTCTGCTCTGGATGGTATTTCCTTTTCTGGGGGCATTTTGTACTGTACTAAATCCATCTGGAAAGTCTGGCTTTGTGAATAAAGTCTTACTCTGTTTTAAGTAGTTAATGGATTGATTCATATTATGTGGGTTTGGGGTAGAAAGAGATGGTTTCTCCACTTTTTTATTCTTCTCTGCCCTTAGATTGATCATGGAAGCAGGCTGAATATTTGAGAGTGACTTTGTCTCCATCTGGTAAGATTTACTTTTAGCCAAAACAATATTTACAACCTCTCTGGATATTTCTGTCACTGCACTTGAACTCACTATTTGTGATGTATCATTTCTTGGTGGAATATCAGGAGAAACAGAATTCTGTTGGTCAATTTGTGATGGCAAAACATCTGTCCCCTTTTTAGCCAATAGATAGACTTTCCCATTAAACATAACCAAAGCATTATCTTTAATAGGCATACTTTTGGATTGTGTCCCACTAGGACTCACAGTACTCAATGATGGCATATTTATATTATCTCCCAAACTTTTCCTATCTACAAAAGTTTTTAAAATCTTTGAAGCCACATTATTTGAAGACTTAACAGGAACAAGAGATGGAGTGCAAGGCTGTAGATTTTCTTGAAAAATCCATTTCACAGGAGCAGCTTGAGAATGCTGACCACCTTTTAATTGTGTCTCTTTAGCAACATTCATTGGAATTTGTGTATTTAGTATCACTGGCTTTGCTATTTCTGTAACAGGTTTTGGGTAAATGTTTTGAAAGTTCTTGGTAACTACATTTTTCACTGTGTTTACAGGAGATACGTAAATAACAGTTGGTATTTGGGAGGCCTCAACTGTTCCTGAGGTACTTGTGGTTGCAGTTGCAAGTATCTTTTGCTGAACTGAAGGAGGCAATGAAGACGCTGGTACAGATTTCACTTCAGCATGGGCAGGAATCTGTAAATGATGCCCAGAAGGCAAAACTGGAGACTTCACAGTCATTGGAAGACTCTGAGTATTTACTAAAATATAAGGTGAATCATTTTGTGTTGAGGAGGGAGAAACAGCAAATGTTTGCATGGTGAGTCCATCAATTTTCACACCATGACTCTGAACTTTAGAAACTGATGAGGTAAAACTTTCAGTTCCCACAGAAGTAACTCTAACTTTTTCTGCTGTATCTACTGTTCTTGTAAGAAAATAGTTTGAAGAACTGGCTGGCTGAAAAATGGGCAATTGAACTGATGCACTTGTGGAAGAGCTGGAAATCTGAGTCTGAATAGTAACTTGAACTGGGCTTCCTGTATTCCCTTTCAAAGCATCAGACATGACTGAAGATTGAACTAGCGGTATAAGATTTCCAGAAGAATTAGGAATTGGAAGTAATTGCAGAAGATTTTTTCCATCCGAGCCAATCGTCTGAACTACTTGGTACATGCAGCCTGAAACACTTAAAAGAACATTGAGTAAATAAATACAATATACTAGACGGTATATACATTTTATTTAAAAACAAATATTTACAAATATTTTAAAAAGATACAAAATTATAAAATGATATGTAATTTGTCACTTTGAGTTTTCAAAGTGAAATATTGTAAAACATATTTTTAAGTAGAAGAGATAATCAAAGATGATCAGCTTTGATTTAGAATTTCTCCAATGACTAGGCAATGGGTAAATTAGACTTTTCTAAGATTTTACTCTGTATAAAATTATGCCTATTAGAATATTTTCCTCTTAAACTATTAGCATCCTCCCTTCCTTCTTTACTTGAATTCTTTTTTCTTGTCCTCCTCCTTTTACTCTGATTGCCCAGGATTCCATTTCACTTTGTTTTATGCTTATTCTATTTCCCTCATTCTTTTCTACCCTCTTTCCAATCTGTTGTGCTCTTCCCACTGACAAGGACTCAGAAGTCCTACTGTTAGGCCATCCTTCTTTTGCTTCAGGCATCTCTTACGGTGATAACCTTAGTGTGGTACATTTCAGAAACTAAATGGAATTACTCAAGTAGGAACCATTTTCTTCTTTGACTTATTATTTCAGCACATGTGAAGTTTGGTGCTAAACAGCCCTTGGTATGGGAATTACATTAGTTTCAGCTGCCTGTCAATCCATATAGATAATAGTAACATCATTTCAGCTAAATGGTTTTCAATGAACATGGAACGCACTGGAAATTTTCCTTTTAACCTAGCCAATTTTGATCCTGATACTTATGAGCTGTATCTTACTACAGATTGTCTGATTTTTAAAAACCCAAAATATATCAATCTCTGTTATATAATCAATTATTTGTACATATCTTAAATGCAGATACCTCAAGTTATTTAGGCCTAAAACCACCTTTCAGTTCCTGGAAAATACTAAGTTCTCATGGGTCTCAGAGTAATCACACATGCCCACTCTACCTAGGTACTCCTCTCTTCTCCCACTCATATAACTCAAGTCTCAGCGTAAATAATACTTCCCAAGAGATACATTGAACACCATAACTATCTTTGCCCATCTTTCATAATGAGTCTCTAATATTACACCTGTTAATTTCCTTCATGGTACATATCACAAGTTGTCAATATATATTAATCTATTTGTTCACTTGCCTATAGACTGTCTCTCATGCTAAATTCTAGCAACATAAATGCAGAGTTCATGCCCTACCAACAGTATGCCCTTATATGACTAAGATCAAATGAAAACAAAAATTCTAGACAATAATTAGAATTCTCAACGATGTAAAGGGGTGTTTTACTGCCTATTGGTGTTTTTAAAACATACATATCAATAAATACCAAAGCCAAAAATTCTATGCATTCTAGGAAGCCCTGGAACTCAGTTTTACCTTTCTGCAACCCAAAATAATATAATTATATCCTTTTAAATATTTAAAACTACTTTCTGGCCACTTGACAGTGTCTCAAAATGTTAAATTTACTTTTAGCAAATTAAAAGTTAATCTCTAAAGAGAAGCATGAACATAAATGTATGAATTCTCACTTTCAGGACTTAAAAGAAAGTCTACCTTTACCACCTCCCTACCTCCAAGAAACATAGAAACTGGACCAGAACTAATTCAGCTTTAATTTATTCAACAAATGTTTACTTGAATGTCTCTTATGGTTCAGGTACCAGGCTCGATTATGGGAAAAGGGTCAGTAAACTACAGCATTGGGCCAAATTTGCCCCCTCCCTGTTTTTTGTGTAGTCCACAAGCTAAGAATCTTTTTTCTATTTTAAATGGTTTTAAAAGTCACAAGAATAGTATTTTGTGACATGTGAAAATTATGAGAATCAAATATTAGCATCCATAAATAAAGTTTTATTAGTACACAGTAGCACTCAACTTTAATGCACTGTATAGGGCTGCTCTCATGCTACAGTAGCAGAGTTGAGTAGTTACACCAGAAATGGTATGGCCCACAAAGCCTGAAAGATTTACTATTTGGCCCTTTACAGAAAATGTTTGCTGGTCTCCAAGCTAGTTCAACCCACAATCCCTAAAAGGACTTATACTGCTGGTTGTATGCACAGATAGGCAATTATCATTAAGTGAGATAAATGATATACTATATTTGGATGAGAACAAAAATACTTGCTCCTTTTCTTAAAACATTCTCTTCCCAAGGCTTAGATAGGACATTCTCCCACTTTTGCCATGATTCCTTGGTCTTCCTTGCCAATTCATCCTACCAGAATAAACAAACCTTCAAGTGCTGGAATTCACCAAAGCTTAGGCTGAGTTCTCTTCCTACTCTTAAGCTTTTCCCAATTATTTCCTTTATGTGCATTTCTTTTATGTGACTAAATCACCACTTAAACAGCAACAATTAAAAGATTTATAACTTAGTTTTTTTTAGATTCGGGCTTACATATCCAACTTCCCTCATGACGCTTCCATTCAGAATCTCAAATGCACCTATAACTCAGCATGGTCTTTTCCAATGTTTTTTTTTTCCCCTTTGATAAATGGCATACCATCTATCTTAGATGCCTAAGTCACAACAAGCAATTTTCTGCTTCCTAACCATCTATTTTTAATCTATCACAAAATTCTGTTGGTATTACCTTCTAAATTTCCCTTAATCTTTTCAATATCTTCCAAACCATCTGTCTCCATTCTAATCCAGGCAAATATCATCTCTGGCTTAAGACTATTATAGTAGCTTCAAAATTGGTCTTTTCTTCAGCCAAATCCTCTCCCTCTGAAAGCTTTAATCACATTAAAACTGATCCTTAAAATACTTCAGGAGCTTCCCATTTTCTTTAAGCAATAGAAAGAAAACCAAGAGATTTTGATGCAATGGAAGCCAAAGGAAGAGAGTTTTAAGAAAATGGGCAAGTCTATTTACAAGTTTCTGAAAGGCCAAGTAGGATGTAGATTAAAAATGTATACTTGCATGAGGGTCACGGATGGCTTTAAAAAAAAAAAGCAGTTTGGTGGGGGAAAAAATTGTAGAGGAGTGAATATAAAGAAAGGATAGTAAGATAGAAAGTATGGACAACTCTTACTAACTTTGACTGTAAAAGAGAAGATAAAGACTGTCAAATAGAGGCTCAATGGGGTCAAGAAGAAATCTGTTTTCTTTTTCTAAGGTTAGATGAACTAGAGCATATATTAAGGTTCATATGAGTTATCAAGAATAAGAGGATAAAGAGGGCTAATAAGCGCAAGGTTTGATAAGAAGATAGGAAATTGGAACCAGCAGCCAGGTAGAGGAATTGAACCTTGAAAAGACGTGGAGAAATATCTTCTGCTATTGACACTGAAAAAACAGGTTAGGCAGATCTGCAGTGTAGCTTTGATAGCAGAAGGGTTGAAGTATTCTGATCCAATGGCTTTAATTTTCCTGTGAAAAAGGACATAACATCATCTGCTAAAAATAGGAGTAAAAATACAAATTTGAGGCAAATCAAGAAGATCTGAGTCTTTGAGAAAGAACAACTTGAGTTCGGAAAATATTAAGAGTCATCAGACAGTGCTGTTGGCCTAAGGATATAAGTAGTGATTATGAGTTTATAGTGAGACCAATCTGTGCTCTTGTGAGATTTTCCTTATTTCACCAGGCATAAGCAAAGAGAAAATTGCTGAGTTCGTCCAGGGTTGGAGTAGCTTCAGAAGAATTGTGGAAAAAAAAAAAAAAAAAAAAATCAAAGAGAAAATACTTTAGGATACTGGTAAAAATTATTAAAATGATGAAACATAATCTAACATAAAATCTAAACAGGATGAGAAGAAAATGAGAACACAAAAGACAAAAGTGTAAGCAGAAAATAAAGAGATTATTGGACTGGAGGTCCAGATAAAGTTAAAAAACAGAGTGGAAATATTTAAACAAGTAAGCTAGAAATACTGCAACTGGTGTTTAGAAAAGAGAATGCCTGAATCAAGAATTTCATAAATGCAGCAATTTCATCTGACAACAAGAACTACAGAAGTGGATGGACAGTTACAGAATGGAGAATAAAATCATTGGAGAAAAAGAACTACATACAGAAAGACTAGATGACAATGAGATTATCCATATAGATACTAAAGTCACATAAGATTAGAGAGATAATTGTGATCTATGTGCTAAATTCAATGACAGGAAGTTGGGAGATAATGTTCATGAACCACAATTAAGACAACCTACCAACTTCCTGTTACTGATATGCTAAAAAGCTGTCTCGAAATTCACTTTTTTGCAGTCTATTTTCTTTCCCACTCTTCTACTGTATCTCATTCTCAAAGATTACCAAATATGTTCTCACAATTAAATGTCTTTATCGTCATTCTCTAGGTGCTCCCCACTGATACTGACATTGCTAATTATGAACTATGAACCTCTACCTAACATGATTTCCGATGTGCACAACTTGCTTATTTTTCTTAATGTTTCCTTTCTTAACTCATTTTCTGCATTTTAAGCATCCATGACTATTCCCCAAAGCACAATTCTTTTTTTTTTTTTTAAAGGTTTATTTATTTATTCATGAGAGGCAGACTGACACATAGGCAGAGGCATAGGCAGAGGGAGAAGCAGGCTCCTTGCGGGGAGGCCGATGCGGGACTCAATCCCAGATCTCAGGTTCACGACCTGAACTGAAAGCAGGCACCCAACCGCTGAGCCGCCCAGGTGTCCCCCAAAGTACAATTCTTGAGTCTGTTTCTTCTTCAAGACATTCTTCCTTAAAAGACTGTACCAATTGTTTCAACTATTGCGTCAAGTGCTTCATTTTTCTTTGCAATGACTCCCAGTTATATCCTTTATTCCTTTCCTCTAATATTGACCTCAGTTCCATATTTATGTTGTCTTACCAAACACTTACACTTTTAAATACCATGACTGTTTTTTAAACCACGACTTTAAAGTTCAAATTAGGGCAGCCTGGTGGCTCAGTGGTTTACCGCCGCCTTCAGCCCAGGGCCTGATCTTGGAGACCCAGGATCGAGTCCCATGTTGGGCTCCCTGCATGGAGCCTGCTTCTCCCTCTGCCTGTGTCTCTGCCTTTCTCTCTGTCTCTCATGAATAAATAAATAAAATCTTAAGAAAAAGGGATCTCTGGGTGGCGCAGCGGTTTAGCGCCTGCCTTTGGCCCAGGGCACGATCCTGGAGACCCGGGATCGAATCCCACATCGGGCTCCTGGTGCATGGAGCCTGCTTCTCCCTCTGCCTGTGTCTCTGCCTCTCTCTCTCTCTCTCTCTGTGACTATCATAAATAAATTTAAAAATTTTTTTAAAAATCCTAAAAAAAAATAAAGTTCAAATTACTCTCTACTGAAAACTAGTATGCTAATCCTATCATATGTCAGCATATGTCAGCACTATTTCCCAAGTCACTTAGGTTTTAAATCATCTAGTCATCTCTGACTTACCTTTATCACCCTTCTGATATTTAATTTGACTCACCCACAGCACCTTGTATAGATGCTTACAAACGGCAAACATTCAATAAATGTGCAGTGAATCACTGAGTCTGTAAAGGTTTTTTTTTTTTTCCTTTTTACAGCTCTTACTCATTCTTCTCTTTCACCATTGTCACTTCCACTACCCAGATCAGACCTGTATCACCTTGTGTCTAGTCCTCATTATCTAATTCCTCTATTTAGCTTGCCTTTTAAACTAGTTTTTCTGACTGCAGCAACTATTATAATGTATGTCTGGCAGATTAAAGCATTGTTTTCATCCTGTTACCTCCTTTCCCAAAGTTCCAATAATTCATCATTGCCAATTCAGCTTGATTTGAAAATCATCTAAAATAGACCGTAACAATCTCTGTTAACAGTACCATCTATAACTTCTTGATGTAAAAATCTCTGATCTTCCCAGAAAGGTCTCTTTGCTATTCTGGATTATCCCAAGTATTCTTCAGGTTATTTTTTTTCTTCTCCAACAAATTAAAACACAACAATAAACTGAGGATCAACTCCATCTTCTTTATGAAAATATTTGCACGTCCTCAAACTCACATTAATTTCTTCCAACCTAAAATCCCCAAAGCACTCCCACTGGTGCCACTAATCCTAAGAGTTACATGATGCCTTCTATACAATGTCTTCTAAAAAATGAGTATTGTTTTTCTCATAGTCAGAGACTGTACTGTTTGCTTTGTAATCATTCTCCCAATGCCTAGTAAGCCCTCAAAAAAATTATATGCTCTTTCAAATCTCCATTTTAACTATTCTCAATACTTTTCTTTACACTTCTTCACACTTCACACTTCTTCTTTTCTTTAGTCTCCTTGGGTGTATTTAACATACTTTTGTCAATGAATCTGTTGATAACATGTGGTTCACACATTAGAAGCTTTAACAGAACTTTTATAATGCTTTTATAGTTATTTGCATATGGGAATGTACATTTTTAATTGTTATGGTTTTTAACCAAAGGACTTTAGGCTTCTGATACTTCATTCACATACTTCATTATATGGCCTCTATGTTTCTGCTTTACAGAAAACATTTATATTGTACAACATGTATACTGCACAAACTATTTTCAAGTCTACTCATTGATTTTTTTTTTTTTTTGCCCTTCTTCTCTTCCATTTCTCCTTCAAAAATTGAAGGAAAATACAGCTCTTCTATATCAGTATATTAATAGAGATTCACATTGGGCAGCCCGGGTGGCTCAGCAGTTTAGCGCCGCCTTCAGCCCAGGACATGATCCTGGAGACCCGGGATCCTATCCCAAATCGGGCTCCCTGCACAGAGCTGCTTCTCCCTCTGCCTGTGTCTCTGCCTCTGCCTCTCATGAATTAAAAAGAGAGAGAGAGAGAGAGAGAGAAAGATTCACATCATCTGCCACAGACCATAAATTCCTTAAGGGTAGGTTATTCCAATTCATGTGTATATCCTCTACACCTAATAGAGCAACTGGCACATTGCAAACAATGCTATTAGCTGAATTAATTCTTACAAATCATCATTAAAAACAAAAAAACACCACCACCATGATTTCCTAGTAGCAAATGGAATGAGTTCTAAAAATTAAACTGACACCTCTCCATAGAATGCTAAGGAGAGAAATAATAAATCGGGGTGAAATTCACACTTCTTCAATCAATATGCTTTTTTTTTTTTTTTTCAGATCCAGAAGAGATCTTCCATTTAAAAGAGTAACTATAACAAAAACATTTTAAGGATTCTGTCTTCTTAAATGTCATATTCTGCTAGCTAATATTAGAACAAAAATTACAATCAGATTCTCCATCCCATGCTCTGGTTTGGTCACTTAAAATTTTAGAAAAATCATCAATGTGCTAATTACTTTAAACCAGTTGGTGTTTGAACTGAGAACTATACTGCAAAAACAGTTAACAAGTTTAGACTTGAAAAAATGAAAAGAGAAATAAATTAGAAAGTTTACAGGCTTCTCTAATCTTAGTTTTTCCAATCGTTAATTAATTTGAGTAAATTTACTTCTCTGAATCTCTGTTTCTTCATTTGCAAAATGGAGACAATAAGGCTTGCTATGATAAGTAAATGAAATAACTGGCCAGAATTATGATAAACTTCCAATATATGCTAGTTATCATATTATATTAAAATATAGAATTGGTATCTAAGAATAAGGAAATGAATCTGATAGTTTTGGCAGTTTAAGAACTTGAATAAAAAGGCACGATAATTTTTAAAGTATATTAAACATACTTATATAACTTCTGACATTTTTTATTATTCTAATATTGATATAAAACATTCAAATGTAGAAATGGAATGATAAAAATTTTGCAGGCTGATGGACACTTTGCAGATATTTTTGCAAAACATACCTTTTCAACTGCCAGACTTTTTTTGCATCTCACTATATGAGACTTAACATTATGTGACTACACAATATATGTAATGAATTACGCACAATAATATATACTACGTAATATCATATACCTAGTAGATACATTATCATAAATAGTTGTCATTAACTCTAATTCTGATAAACTGCCCGGCAATGTGAGTATTGCCATTACTATTTTATAGCTGGAGATTCAGTATTAAATAACTTATTCAGAATTACATGCTCTCTTGGACAATCCCATCCACTTTCTTGAATTTACTTTAGCATATATCAAACATAACATGGTCCAAAAAATTCAACTGCATGAAGTGAGAGATTAAGGAGAAACAGATTTCAGTTAGCCTGTAAGGTATACATCTCAATGTCTCTGTCTTATTTACTCAACCAGTAAAGATAATAGACACTTATATTGTACAAAACTAAATGCACAATAAACTGATAATGAAATATCATGTTTCTAACCAAACCAAGCCCACTGCTGAGGACATTCATTTTTAGTTCCCCCTTTAAGGACAAAGGCTTAAGAGCAGACAGAAGCCAGTTGCCAATCACATCCTAACTTATTATTATGAGATCTATCATCACAGGCTTTAATTATAATACCTCTAAGCTGATGACTCAAGTCTTTATTTTCACGCCTGACCCTGCCTTTCAAATTCAAATACCTCCCCGATTATTTTTTTGATAAGTTCTCCTCATCTCAATTAATTTACCAACATCTATTCAGAGAACTGGCATTATAATTGATCCTCTTCTCCTCATGTCAACTCACTGAAAGTCTGCCTATTTTCCCTTCTGTATCTCTTTGAATCCCACCCTTATTCTACATCAGCTAGTTCAGGCCCTCAAAATCCCTGAAAGGACAACCTACATAGAATCTTTATATGCCTGATCCCTCACCCTCAAATCAACACTACCACCAGATTTCTAAAATGCAGACAGGAACATGACCTTTTCTTAAAATCCTCTGAATGTTCTCCAGTAAATGAAGTCTAACCTCTCTAGCACAGCAAACCAAACCCATCTATTTGTCCTGTAGTACAGAACCAAACAAAAATATGGACTCTTGGTAATAAGTCACACTGGTGCTTTATTAACCAATTCCCTCTGCTTGAGCACAGCCCACATTCATCTTTAATTAGGCAGCTGATACTTAACATTCCCAAACTCCAAACTCAGGTGCTCCAGAAACCTTCCCTATGATTTCCTTTCTTAATGCCTTCACAGCATCCTGTGCATAATGCTATTTAAAAGTGTCTTACATCACCTCCCCTCAGACTATAAGGTTTTTCACGAGCATGGTTCATATCCTCTTTAGTCAGTCTCTCCATTTAGCACAGTCTGTCATGTAGGCACTCACTGAATTTTCTAACCAAGTGTTAGAACTATATGGATAATAGTGGTAAACTAGGATATGAACCTAGACTGCTGTAACTCCAAAGCTTACTGTCTTCTACTATACCATTCTAACTCCTGCTTTGTTCTTTGCAAATAAAGCCCCAATCTAAATGAACTGAATGCCAACTATCACAAATATCTTCCAGATTTTTCCTTTGTATTCTAAGATTAGTTCTGATTCTTATACTTTATGCCATGATGAACTAGACACATGTTAAACAATAAACCTGTAATGCAATCGTGAAAAGCTTTACAAAAGGAAAGCAGCAGTAACTCGAGAAAAATCCAAGCATCTACAGAAAGTAAAAATCATACTCATTTTAAGTTCATGAAAATGATTTAGTACCATCAAAATTATCAAAAAATCAAGAAACTGTGCTTCCAATTAAAGAGCTGAAATTAATCAAATGATTCATAAAATTATACTTGCAAGTCATGAAGATTATTACTTACAAAACAGAACAGAATCAAACACGCAAGCGATAACCAAAATAAGAGTCAAATGGCATCAAAAAAACATCTGGTAATGTCCAGAACATGTGATGTCAAATCTCAGTGATTTGAAGAAATAAATGCATTTGAAGATGATGTACACAATTCATAAACCAATGAGTTAACGAACTCCCAATGACTTACACAGGTAAGTAACCAAAACCTAATTCATTTTGTAAAGTTTTTAAAAATGCCAAATACATATAGCCGAAGGCTTAGAAATTGGGTAAAAGAGTTAAAGTCACAATAAATAAAAAGGTTAGGTTCTTATACTATCTTATTTCTAACATTGCAGAACAATGCATTCTTAAAACAAATTGTGTTAAGTTACACGCCATCAAATACCCAGGCCAAAACAAAGGTAGAAGAAATGAACAACCATGAGAAAGTATTTTTACTTTTGCATTATCTATACAGAACACTACATCTGCTTCTCCTCCTAGCTTCCACCAAAAGTAAACCAAAACGTTATACGTACACACAAGCTGGCTCTGTTTACGATTTGAATCCCAATGGTTCTTGGCAGCTCTTCAATGCTGTTTTGGCTCACCGCATTTAGTGACCGTTTCTTCTTAAGATGCCGTGCATGCTTTTTTAGTCCTTCTTACAATTCCATTTCGCATATACTTGTAATTAAAATAAACCTTACTGAGCTAAAATTTGTAGAGAAATAAACTCGTATTCTCATAATAATAGCTAACACATAAGTACTGCTTTTTTTTTTCTATACTAAGTATTCTACATATACTCATTTTTTTAACTCTAAAAATATCTCTAGGCGCTCTAATTTACTGGAAAGGAGACTGGAGAAAGGCACTTGGTCTCACGAACTGTTAACTGTCAAAGCTAGGATTAAATTTAGGCAGCTTGATGTTCTTCAAACATAAATCCTCTTCCATGAATTCTACGCTCAATTTCCATCTTTCTTCACATTTTCCTTCCGCAGACACCAATTAAGTTTTTTCTCACCACTTACTATATCCACTAACCATGGAGTCTACAACTTAAAATAGTCGATCTTCCCTAACAGTTCTGTTCCCCTTTTATTTCATGTTGACTAACAGAACTTTAAAAAAAATTGACTTAGTGATAAACTGTTTTGGAAATGTGCAACCACGTACGCCTTTTTAAAAGAAATCCTGGAATCTCCCTATGTCAAATAGGGAGATATCCAACGAGAGAGGGCGTTCTCATTACAGCTGCTTCAAAGACTCTGTTCCCAACCACCGATCTCACGTGGCAATCATTCTACTTTTCTTCCTTTCCATATAAAACTACTATTTAAAATTTACAAACAAAATCCAGGGCCGCCTGAGTGGCTCGGTGGTGGAGCGCCTGCCTTCGGCTCAGGGTGAGAGCCCGGTCCCGGGATCGAGGTCCGCATGGGGCTCCCCGCAGGGAGCCTGCTTCTCCCTCTGCCTGGGTCTCTAACTCTCTGTGTCTCTCATGAATAAGCAAAATGCTTTTCAAAAAAGAAAAGATCCATTCCCTCAGACGAGATCAATTTTTCAGGTTGTGGTTTCATATCCTAAGCATCCCCTGCACACATTCTTCCTTTCCTTCTCACTCCTCTGAAGGAACAGCCGTCCGCACGGGAGGGCCTGCGCCACCTGGGCCGCACCATCTGGGCCGCACCACCTGGGCGGCACCTGCTGGTCCGCGCGCGCGCTGCGTGTTTTCCGGCGAGTGCGCGAGAACCTTCCAGAAGGCGTCCGTCCACGCGGGCGCGCCGGCCATGTTGGTCTTCCTCTCCCGTGGAGAGCTGCTCCGTCGCAGGAGTCGTGCGGGGCCGGGGCGGGCCGAGGCTGCATGTTTCCAGGAGGGGCGCGCTCGAGCGCTCGGAGGGCTCCAGGGCCGTGAGCGCCCCGCCGGCCGGCGCTCGCCCCCAAGGCGCGCCCACTGCGGGGCCAGGGCGCCCGGAGGAGAAGGCCGCCTGGGCACCCTGCTAAGAGGCGGGCCGGGGCAGGCGTGTTGAGGGGGAGTCGCAACCAGTACTTACCACTGCGAGGCGTTGCCCGAGCTTTCCTCTGCGGGTTTCAGGAAGACCCTCTGGAGGTGATTGGACATTTTAGAGGGGCGGGAGGGGCCGGCACCTCCAGGGAAGTGGGCAACGAGGGGCCGAGGGCCTCCCGAGGGGCGAGACCCGGAGCGACCCGGTGTTGGGCTGGACGGCGCCCAACGGGTTCGCTGCGAAAGGAGGACCCCAGCCTTCGGAAGGAGGCGACGCGGCTGCCAGAAACCGGAAGGACCGCAGCGGCTGACGACGCGGCCCGGCCCCGGCCTCTGGGAGGAGCGGCCCGAGTCTCCGCCCCCCGCGAGCCGACGGCGTCGCGCCAGAGCCAATCGGAGTCGACGCGGGAGGCGGGGCCCTAATGGCACCGCCCCCAGCAGCGCTGGGTCCGTGGGGAAGACCGCGCCGGACGGGCTCGGCCGACCCCGCCCACCGCAGCCGCCAGCCGGGCCCAGCTCAGTCAGCGGCTTCCGGCATCGTCACATCCGGTCGCCGAGGTGACTGGCTCGCTAAAGCACCGCCCCGATGCTACGATCCAATCGCAGAGGACGTTTGGTGTCTCTTCTTCCGGATCAACGAACGAATCACGAGAGGATATGCTCAAGATGCCTACGCAAAATAAAACGCTTCCGGGGTCATTGGTAAATTTTCTGCCAATGCGCTCGCCGCTCCTGCACGTTTCTCTTTCCCGCCAGCGCCGGAGGAGACGTCGGCGGCGGCACTGGACTAGTGCCTGACGCTGTGCGCGCCTCTTAGACGCCTGCCCGTGGGCAGCGCTCTGTTTATTGCCGCTTCCTGCGCTTTCTCGTTCATTTCCTCTTTCTTGAAGTTTTGCCTCTCTTCTTAACCTGACCTTTCCCTCCACCGCGCGTTCATCTCATGCCTCGGTCAAAGTCATCGTCAGAGTTAATCGGCTAGTTCTCTGAAAGTTCGCCCTCCATAGACATCTTTTTTCCTCTTCACTTGGCTCTCCGGAGAAATTCTTTTCAGAAGTCTCCCGGCTCCCGGTGTTGAATCCTGCATCCGAGAGACCGGCCAAGCCCCTGGTGGAAGGGCGGGCGGTGTCGTTCAGCCGGGGCTGCAGGGAGGCGGCGGCAGGAGCGGCCGACGAGGGCGTCTTATGAGGGACAGGCGGTGGAAGTGTGAACTGGCGCATACTGACTGTCCGGCCTCGGGGGCCGAGTCCCCTGGCCCCTCATCCCCTAGCTCCGTGGTAAGCGCAGTGAAACGACAGTGTTCCGACAGGTTAAGAGAAAGCACGACTTCCTGAGCGCGGTGCTCTGTGGTAGTTTCGGTGGCACAGAATCCTGCGTGTGTAGCTGGCGTCTGTCTTTCAGTCGAGTATGTCCCGCACTAAAAGGGGGCGAGGTGCTCAGCCCTTCATAGGGGCTGGGTTTCCGTCATTCTCTGATCTGAATAAGTTGCCCATTCTTGGCTTCTTCCCTGCTTCATCATTTATTTCTTACCTTCCACACTCAATTCTCCTCCTACCCATCATCTCTTCCTATGTACGAAAACTCATTGTCACAGGTTGGTTTCCCTGGGAAACGGACTTTGTCCGGTGTATTTTGGCGTGAGGGAAGTTTATCAGGGATCAGTATTGGGGAGGGGAGGGAAAGGAAGTGAAGCTGGGAAGACGGAGTAGTTCGGTTGTGGTGCCTCCTCTCAACAAAGGCCTTAGCCTATCCCACAGAGACCTCTAGAATACGATGGACTTTCAACGTTTTCCCCAGTAGGAATGCAGGCCTTGCCAAGGAAAGCTGTGTGACCTTAGTTAGGCAAGGAGGTTCTCTTCAGCCAAGGCAATTACTCAAGGAGGCTGGTAGCTGAGACGTGTCTGCTGGCAGCACTCCCAGCAACCGGTGGAATAAGACCTTTATTCCTCGAGGGAGGCCCCAGAAGTACATCACAGCATCCGCAGTAGTCATTAAATCCCTCATTCAACTGTTGTAATTAATTCCATTTATCTCACATTCATTCGGATCTGTACTCAGCAGCACTATTAATTATTCCTTCACTCTGGGTGCATTTGGGAATATGCTTCTTTGGTTTTCCTCCTCCTTTTTCGTCTACTTACTCCTCATTCTTTTTTTGGAGGCTTATCCCTTCCTTCTCAGCCATTAAATAAAAGAGTTTCTTAAGTCTTGATCATTGATCCCCTTATTTTCTCGAACTGTTATGTCTCACGTGATTTCAGGCATGCTCATAGCTTCAATCACCACTTCTACGCATTGCTATACTGACTAAACACTTATGTAATACTACGTGCCAATTAAGAGAAGTTAGAGTGTGTTAAAGTATGTATCTTGATAGCAAATGATAGTGACAAATTTAAGGAACAACTGACAGAAATGAGAAGATTCATAAGTCAGCACATGTAGAGGATGATTTTACATACATCTCTGAGAAATTAATAGTTGAAGCAGACAAAAAAAGTGGCATAGGTATCAAATTTCTAAACAAAAAATGAGATCAAGCCAGTAGATGTGTAAATAACTCCATTCAAGGTATATAGTTCACTATTATTTTTAAAATTCATTAAGTAATTTTTGCAGCTGAGGTTATGACGTCAGGGTCATGAGCTCGAGTTCTGCATCAGGCCCTGTGCTTGGTGCAGAGTCTGCTTGAGATTGTCTCCTTTTCCCTCTGTCACCGCCCCCCAAAATAAATAAATAAATAAAATCTGTAAAAAAAAAAAGATAAACTGTTAGCAAGATTGATCGAGCAAGAAAAAAAGAAGATACAAGTAAGCAAAATCCAGAATAAAAAGGGAAAATAGCTATAAATACTATAAATACAACAGATTTTTTTTTGCAAGTATTATGAACAGCAGTTATAACACACCACTTGCTGAATCCTGCTACAATGATTAACTACCATTAGCTGCTGGTTCCTTTATCTAACTTACAAAAGAGAAACATTTTAAGAACTAAGACAAATTTTGAAAACTGAGGGAGCTGAAGGCTGTTTTAAAGAAATGAATGTATATGGCAAGGGAAGAAGGTAGCTGCAGTCTGGGGTGGAGAACAGGACACAGTGAAAGAACAGGCTAGAGAAAGGCTGTTCACATTGTCTTGGGACAATCAATGTCTCCTCAGAAGAAATTTAAGGAAATAATCCAGACCTCTGGGAAAGTCAGCAAAAGAAACTGAGGTGAAGCATTGAATAAAATAAATTAATTTTACCAAGAGACTCAGGCATTCATTTTTCTATATCTCTCTTCCTCAAAATCCTAAGACAGATCACAGGGACACAGCCTCTTTCAAATTTCCGTCTTTAAGTCCAGCAATACCTTGACTGGAGGAGTTGGTTTGGGGGTAGGCAGCAAGTGGGAATTATTAACTGATTTGGAGATACCTAGAATTCTGTGTCCTAGAGCTCAAACTCACCCCCTCCATTTTACTAGAAAATGGCATAGATAAAGGTCAGGCCATTGGCCCTTGCCCAAAACACATTACCAGGTAAAGCAGCCAAAATCAACAGGAAACTAGGACATCACAAACCAAAGTAACTAAAAACTGAAGGAGTACAAGCCCCTCCGAAGAAAGAGGTTGGAATGATTGAAACACAATACCACCTGAAAAAGAGTTACTAAACCATACCAAAATTTATAATATGCATTATCAATCAAGATTATAAGGAAAATTAAAGCAATAGGAAACTGCCCCAAGTAAAATACAGAAAAAGAACAAAATGAACAATACAGGGTATAAGACATATGAGTTAAAAAATAAAATACATGATATTAATGGTAGATTGCATACAAAGAAAAACTTAGGAAACAGAGGAATGGAAATGTTGAAGGGCAGTAGGGAAGGATAAAAGGAAGCAAATATAAAAGGAAAAGTTAATATCTGTGTAAGATAAAAGTACAAGTGGAGCAATCGGCTGGCTCAGTCAGCAGAGCATGGGACTCTTAATCTTGGGGTTGTGGGTTCGAGCCCCATGTTGGATGTAGAGATAACCTGGGAAAAGAAAATGTTTAAAATAAAAGATGAAAGTACAAGTGCCAATATCTAGATAATATGAGTTGCAGAAGGAGAAAAAAACAATTTTTTAAGCTCTAAAAACTAATTTTCCAGTATTAAAGAAAGTAGAAAGCTGTAGATGAAAAGAGCCACCAAGAAATGAGTAAGGGAGGGACACCTGGGTGGCTCAGTGGTTGAGCGTTTGCCTTTCACTCAGGTTGTGATCCTGAGGTCCTGGGATCGAGTCCCACATCAGGCTCCCCGTAGGGAGCCTGATTCTCCCTCCGCCTGTGTCTCTGCCTCTCTCTGTGTGTCTCATGAATGAATAAATAAAAGCTTAAAAGGAAATGAGTAAGGGAGATAAGAAAAAAATGTATAAAAATAGTGAATATTTTTAAAATATATATGTCTTAATTTTGTTATTTTTTTGAGGTGGTGTGCAGAGGGAGAGGATCTTCAAGCAGACTACCCATGGGGCACAAGCCTGAGGTGGGTCTGATCCCACTACCCATGAGATCAAAACCAAAACCGAGAGCTGGACACTTAATCAAGTGAGCCACATAGGTGCCTCTGAAAGTAGTGAATATTAAGAATATTAAAGATAAAGAGAATTTTTAAAGCTTCCAGAGAGGAAGAATATGTTAGTTATATAATGCTGCATAACAAATTACCATAAATTAAGCAGCTCAAAAACTCCCACACAATTATTATCTCACAATTTTTGTGGGCCAGAAGTCCAGGCACAGCTAAGCTGACTTACCTGTCTTCAGGTCTCTCACAGAACTGCAATCAAGGTATTGGCCAAGACTGGGGTCTCACGTGAAGGCTCAACTAGTCAAAAATCCAAATTCAAGCTCCTAAGGTGGTTGGCAGAATTCAGTTCGTTGTGACTGTTGAACTAAGATCCTCACTTTCTTGCTGATTGTTTTGCCAGAGGTTTCTCTCAGTTCTTTGGTATGTAGACTACCAAAAAGATTTTATCCAGTAACTACTGATAGTACGAGAAAGATCTGAAACCCACTCCAATTTGTGCAGAAGTGATTGGTTATTTTAAGAGAGTGTGAGGGAGGGGTGAGTGAAGGCTCAAGCGGGGGGTCAATGAAGTGAAAAATTACAAAAGGTGGGTCAGAGTAAATGCAATTAGGCTAGCCGTGTCTGCTAGCTGGGAACGATCAAAGATAGAATTCTATGCCCCCCAGAGACTGGGAGACAGAGGCCCTATACTTCCTGATTATATCTCAAAGCAGTGACTTTCAGGTCCTGAAAAACACACATCTGAATTGTAGAAGATACATATATATCTCAAAGAGACAGAGGAATGATTCAAAATTGTAAGCCCTTTTTAGAAAATGCTATAAGAGGGAGGCCAGGAACCTTCATTAGATATTGGTTAGAACAGAGAGTAAATTCTTCTGGTAGTATAGCGTTTTCTCAGGCAGGCATTTTAAGGGGTAGTTAAAGTCATCCTGAGGACACAGCTTTGGTTATGTTGTTAAAGTCATACTAGGGTTTGGCTGTCTCCTAGTGCAGAGATTTGGATGGAGTCTTTATGTTCTGAAAGCTCATCGGCACTCAGAGCCTCCCAAACTGGCAGCTGCTTTACCAAAGTCAATAAGAAAGAGTCAAATAGCAAGATGAAGGTTATAATCTTACTTAGCCTAAACATAGAATTGATATCCCATCACATTTGATGAATTCTCTTGGTTAGAAGAAAGTCACTAGGCCAGCCTATACTCAAAAGGAGTTGATTACACATGAATGTGAATATTAGGAGGTGGGGATCATTGGAGGCCATCATGCAGTCACCTACGAATGAGCAAGCATTAAAAAAAATTGTATTGGCAAAAAAAAAAAATTGTATTGGCATCGGATATCCCGATAGAACGTTGATAAAAAAAAAAAAACAATGGAATTTTGAACTGCTAAAGGACAATTGAAAAGGTGAAACTATGGCTCTTATGCAAAATTAAATGAACCCGTATTTATGATTTCACTTAATTGATTAATTAATAAGGGAACCATTAGGATGTTAAAGTAGATCCAAAACAAAATCCCAAGAACAGATATCTGTTTAGGCAATCGATACTGTTTAAATGCTAATAGATATAATTTAATAATAGGTGTATAACTGATCAATATCCACAGGGCAATAAAATTAAATGTAATGTAACATTTAAACCATTTTAAATCATCTCTTCCACAGAGGCTTGGGGAGGAGCATGGAATCAATTGCACCTCCACCATACAAAATTCATTTGCAGAGGGAGGGGCAAGATGCCGAAGAGTAGGGTCCCCAAGTCACCTGTCCCCACCAAATTACCTAGATAACCTTCAAATCACCCTGAAAATCTACGAATTCAGCCTGAGATTTAAAGAGAAGACAGCTGGAATGCTACAGTCAGAGGAGTTCACGCTTCTATCAAAGTAGGAAGATAGGGAAAAAAGAAATAAAGAAACAAAAGGCATCCAAGAGGGAGGGGCCCCCCAAGGAGCCGGGCTAAGGCCGGGGCGAGTGCCCCCAGGACAGGAAAGCACCGCCTGGAGAAGCAGGAGCTTCACCAATCTTCTCGGACAGAAAGGGGCTCGCAGGGAGTTAGAGCAGGACCCCAGGAGGGGCGGGATGCCGCAAGCTCCCGGGGTCACTAACAGACACCTGCGCCCCGGGGAGAGTGCGCTGAGCTCCCTAAAGGGCTGCAGTGCGCAAGGCTGGACCCGGGAGGGGCTCGGGCGTGGCTCCACGGAGGGGGCTGCACGGCCAGGAGCGCGATTCCAACAGCGCAGGCCTAGGAGCCCAGGGCGCCGGGGGACACAGCCCAGGATCCGATTTCCCCCCGGGACAGGCAGAGGCCAGGAGAGCCCAGGACAGCAAGCATCCAAGCCCCTGCAGGCTGAGAGCTCTGTAGTTACTGCGGGAGCTGAATCCCGGGCTCCAGAGCTGGCCGCCACCACTGTGGTTGTTCCTCCTGGGGCCTCAAGGAGTAAACAACCCCCACTGAGCCCTGCAGGCAGCGGGCAGAGCAGCTCCCCCAAGTGCTAACACCTGAAAATCAGCACAACATGCCCCTCCCCCAGAAGACCAGTTAGAAGGACAAGTTCCAGGGGAAGTCAAGGGACTTAAAGTATACAGAATCAGAAGATACTCCACCGTGTTGTTTTTTTTTTTCTTTTTGATTTCTGTTTGCTTCCCCCACCCTTTTATCCAGCAAGGCTCTCATTCAGAATGGAAGGAGAGATAAAGAGCTTCCAAGACAGGCAGGAACTGAAAGAATATGTGACCACCAAACCAGGTCTGCAAGAAATTTTAAGGGGAATCTTAAAATTATCCTTTAAGAAGAAGTCCAGTGGAACAATCCACAAAAACAAGGACTGAATAGATATCATGATGACACTAAACTCATATCTTTCAATAGTAACTCTGAACGTGAATGGGCTTAATGACCCCATCAAAAGGCGCAGGGTTTCAGACTGGATAAAAAAGCAGGACCCACCTATTTGCTGTCTACAAGAGACTCATTTTAGACATAAGGACACCCACAGCCTGAAAATAAAAGGTTGGAGAACCAACTACCATTCAAGTGATCCTCAAAAGAAAGCAGAGGTAGCCATCCTTATATCAGATCAACTAAAATTTACACCGAAGACTGTAGTGAGAGATGAAGAGGGACACTATATCATACTTAAAGGATCTATCCAACAAGAGGACTTAACAATCCTCAATATATATGCCCCGAATGTGGGAGCTGCCAAATATATCAATCAATTAATAACCAGTTAAGACATACTCAAATAAAAATACACTTATCCTTGGTGACTTCAACCTAGCGCTATCTACACTCGATAGGTCTTCTTTTTTTTTTTTTTTTTTTTTTTTCTCGATAGGTCTTCTAAACACAACATCTCCAAAGAAACTAGAGCTTTAAATGATACACTGGACCAGGTGGATTTCACAGATATCTACAGAACTTTACATCGAAACTAAACTGAATATACATTCTTCTCAAGTATACATGGAAGTTTCTCCAGAATAGACCACATACTGGGTCACAAATCAGCTCTGAACTGATACCAAAAGATTGGGATCATCCCCTGCATATTCTCAGACCATAATGCCTTGAAATTAGAACTAAATCACAAGAAGAAGTTTGGAAGGATTTCAAACACGTGGCGGTTAAGGACCATCCTGCTAAAAGACGAAGCGGTCAACCAGGAAATTTAGGAAGAATTAAAAAGATTCATGGAAACTAATGAGAATGAAGATACAACCATTCAAAATCTTTGGGATACAGCAAAAGCAGTCCTGAGGGGGAAATACATCACAATACAAGCATCCACTCAAAAACTGGAAAGAACTCAAATACAAAAGCTAACCTTACACCTAAAGGAGCTAGAGAAAAAACAGCATATAGATCCTACACCCAGCAGAAGAAGGGAGTTAATAAAGATTCGAGCAGAACTCAACGAAATCGAGACCAGAAGAACTGTGGAACAGATCAAAAGAACCAGGAGTTGGTTCTTTGAAAGAATCAATAAGATAGATAAACCATTAGCCAGCCTTATTATTTTTTTTAATTTATTTATGATAGTCACAGAGAGAGAGAGAGAGAGAGAGAGAGGCAGAGACACAGGCAGAGGGAGAAGCAGGCTCCATGCACCGGGAGCCTGATGTGGGATTCCATCCCGGGTCTCCAGGATCGCGCCGTGGGCCAAAGGCAGGCGCCAAACCGCTGCGCCACCCAGGGATCCCTAGCCAGCCTTATTAAAAAGAAGAGAGAGAAGACTCAAGTTAATAAAATAATGAATGAGAAAGGAGAGATCAATACCAACACCAAGGAAATACAAACGATTTTAAAAACATATTATGAGCAGCTATATGCCAATAAATTAAGCAATCTAGAAGAAATGGACGCATTTCTGGAAACCCACAAACTACCAAAATTAGAACAGGAAGAAATAGAAAAGCTGAACAGTCCAAAGAGCAGGGAGGAAATTGAAGCAGTCATCAAAAACCTCCCAAGACACAAAATTCCAGGGTCAGATGGCTTCCCTGGGGAATTCTATCAAACGTTTAAAGAAGAAACCATACCTATTCTACTAAAGCTGTTTGGAAAGATAGAAAGAGATGGAGTACTTCCAAATTCATTCTATGAGGCCAGCATCACCTTAATTCGAAAACCAGACAAAGAACCCACCAAAAAAGGAGAACTATAGACCAATACCCCTGATGAACATGGATGCAAAAATTCTCAACAAGATACTAGCCAATAGGTCCAACAGTACATTTAGAAAATTACTCACCATGACCAAGTAGGATTTATTCCCGGGACGCAAGGCTGGTTCAACACTTGTAAAACAATCAACGTGATTCATCATATCAGCAAGAGAAAAAACAAGAACCATATGATCCTCTCATCATATGCAGAGAAAGCATTTGACAAAATACAGCATCCATTCCTCACCAGAACTCTTCAGAGTGTAGGGATAGAGTGGATATTCCTCAAATCTTAAAAGCCATCTATGAAAAGCCCACAGCAAATATCATTCTCAATGGGGAAGCACTGGTCTCCTTTCCCCTAAGATCAGGAACATGACAGGGATGTCCACTCTCACCACTGCTATTCAACATAGTACTGGAAGTCCTAGCCTCAGCAATCAGACAACAAAAAGACATTAAAGGTATTCAAATTGGCAAAGAAGAAGTCAACCTCTCCCTCTTCGCTGAGGACATGATACTCTACATAGAAAACCCAAAGCCTCCACCCCAAGATTGCTAGAATTCATATAGCAATTTGGCAGCGTGGCAGGATACAAAATCAATGCCCAGAAGTCAGTGGCATTTCTATACACTAACAATGAGACTGAAGAAAGAGAAATTAAGGAGTCCATCCCATTTACAATTACACCCAAAGCATAAGATACCTAGGAATAAACTTAACTAAAGAGGTAAAGAATCTATACCCTAAAAACTATAGAACACTTCTGAAAGAAATTGAGGAAGACACAAAGAGATGGAAAAATATTCCATGCTCATGGATTGGCAGAATTAATATTGTGAAAAGGTCAATGTTACCAAGGGCAATTTACATGTTTAATGCAATCCCTATCAAAATACCATGGACTTTCTTCAGAGAGTTAGAACAAGTCATCTTAATATTTGTGTGGAATAAGAAAAGACCCCAAATACCCAGGGGAATTTTTTTTTAATTTTTTTTTTTTATGATAGGCACACAGTGATAGAGAGAGAGGCAGAGACACAGGCAGAGGGAGAAGCAGGCTCCATGCACCGGGAGCCCGATGTGGGATTCGATCCCGGGTCTCCAGGATCGCGCCCTGGGCCAAAGGCAGGCGCCAAACCGCTGCGCCACCCAGGGATCCCTAGCCAGGGGAATTTTAAAAAGAAAACCATATCTGGGGGCATCACAATGCCAGATTTCAGGTTGTACTACAAAGCTGTGGTCATCAAAACAGTGTGGTACTGGCACAAAAACAGACACATAGATCAATGGAACAAAATAGAGAATCCAGAAGTGGACCCTCAAGTTTATGGTCAACTAATATTCGACACAGGAGGAAAGACTATCCACTTGAAGAAAGATAGTCTCTTCAATAAATGGTGCTGGGAAAATCGGACATCCACATACAGAAGAATGAAACTAGACCACTCTCTTGCACCATACACAAATATAAACTCAAAATGAATGAAAGATCTAAATGTGAGACAAGAATCCATCAAAATCCTAGAGGAGAACACAGGCAACACCCTTTTTGAACTCAGCCACAGTAACTTCTTGCAAGATACATCCACGAAGGCAAAAGAAACAAATGCAAAAACAAAAAGCAAAAATGAACTATTGGGACTTCATCAAGATAAGAAGCTTTGCACAGCAAAGGATACAGTCAACAAAACTAAAAGACAACCTACAGAATGGGAGAAGATATTTGCAAATGACGTATCAGATAAAGGGCTAGTTTCCAAGATCTATAAAGAACTTATTAAATTCAACTGCCAAGAAACAAACAATCCAATCATGAAATGGGCAAAAGACATGAAGAGAAAACTCACAGAGGAAGACATAGACATGGCCAACATGCACATGAGAAAATGCTCTGCATCACTTGCCATCAGGGAAATACACATCAAAACCACAATGAGATATACCTCACACCAGTGAGAATGGGGAAAATTAACAAGGCAGGAAACCACAAATGTTGGAGAGGGTACAGAGAAAAAGGGAACCCTTTTGCACTGTTGGTGGGAATGTGAACTGGTGCAGCCACTCTGGAAAACTGTGTGGAGGTTCCTCAAAGAATTAAAAATAGATCTGCCCTATGACCCAGCAATTGTACTGCTGGGGATTTACCCCAAAGATGCAGATGCAATGAAACACCGGGAACCTGCACCCAGATGTTTATAGCAGCGATGTCCACAATAGCCGAACTGTGGAAGGAGCCTCGGTGTCCATCGAAAGATGAACGGATAAAGAAGATTTGGTTTATGTATACAATGGAATATTACTCAGCCATTAGAAACGACAGATACCCACCATTTGCTTCGACGTGGATGGAACTGGAGGGTATTATGCTGAGTGAAGTAAGTCAATTGGAGACGGACAAACATATATGGTCTCATTCATTCGGGGAATATAAAAAATAGTGAAAGGGAATAAAGGGGAAAGGAGAAAAAATGAGTGGGAAATATCAGAAAAGGAGACAGAACATGAGAGACTCCTAACTCTGGGAAAGTAACTAGTGGTGGAAGGGGAGGTGGGTGGGGGGGTGGGGTTGACTGGGTGACAGGCACATGACGAGATGAGCACTGGGTGTTATTCTGTATGTTGGCAAATTGAACAGCAATAAAAAATAAATTTATTTAAAAAACTCATTGATAATAGTACATAATAGTAGGGGACTTTAACACCCCACTCTCAGCAGTGGACAATTTATTAAGCTGAAAATCAACAAAGAAATAATGGCTTTGAGTGATATACTGGACCATGTGGACTTTACAGATATATTCGGAACATTCTTTTTATTGTATATATATTTTTTCTACGAGGGTCAATCTCAGGATTCTGGGATTACAACCCAAACCAAAGACAGACACCTAACCAACTGAGCCACCTAGGTGCCCCTGAAGATTGTTTTTTATATCTTCTGCCTACTTAGAAATATTTACTAAAGATTGTATGGGAGAGAAAGTGACAAAGATGCATGAAAGTTCAAATGCTTATTTTGTTAGTCAGGTATTTGTGTAATTTTTCAATCTAGCTTTGTTTATTCTTGGGAAAAAATGATTATTTTGGCAATACAGAAGTAAAAATATAAGAGGTTAAAACATATAAAATATTAAAAGCAGGGCACCTGCATGGCCCAGCGGTTAAGGCCTCTGCCTTCAGCTCAGGGTGTGATCCTGGAGTACTAGGATCACTTGCCATCAGGGAAATACAAATCAAAACCACAATGAAATATGACCTCATACCAGTCAGAATGGTGAAAAGGACACGACAGGAAACAACAAATGTTGGAGAGGATGTGGAGAAAGGGGAACCCTCTTGCACTGTTGGTGGGAATGTGAATTGGTGCAGCCACTCTGGAAAACTGTGTAGAGGTTCCTCAAAGAATTAAAAATGGAATATTTTTAATGATTTTATTTATTTATTCATGAGAGACATAGAAAGGCAGAGACATATGCAGAGGGAGAAGCAGATACCATGCAGAGACCCCAATGTGGGACTCAATCCCAGGACCCCAGGATCACAGACAGACAGACGCTCAACCACTGAGCCACCCAGGCTGCCCTATTCGGAAAATTTTATGCTAAAGCAGCAGAATACACATTCTTTTCAAGTGCACATGGAACATTCTCCAGAACAGATCACATACTAGGTCACAAATCAGGCTTCAACCAATACAGAAGGACTGAGATCATACCATGCATATATTCAGACCACAATGTTATGAAACTTGAAACCAACCACAAAAATAAATTTGAAAAGGTCATAAATACATGGAAGTTAAACTTCTTTCTATAGAATGAATGAATCAACAAGGAAATTAAAGAAGCAATAGAGAAATACATGGAAACAAGTTAAAATGAAAAACTGACAGTCCAAAACTTTAGCAATGCAGCAAAAGTGGTCCTAAGAGGGAAAAATATAGCAATATAGGCCTTCCTCAAGAGGGAAGAAAAATCTCAGATACACAACCTAACTTTACACCTAAAGGACCTAGAGAAGGAACAGTAAATAAAGCCTAAAGCCAGCAGAAGAAGAGAGATAATAAAGATTGGAGAAGAAATAAATGATATGGAAACAAACAAACAAAAACCAGTAGAAAAATGCAGTGTAACTAGGAGCTGATTCTTTGAAATAACTAATAAAAGTGATAAGCCCCTAGCCAGAGTAACAGAAGAGTTTTCTAACAATAAAACAATTTGTTTTATGAAACAAATAAAATCAGAAGTAAACGGAAGAGATCACAGCACTATAGAAATACAAACAACTATAAGAGAATATAATGAAAAATTATGTGTCAAAAATCTGGGCAACCTGGAGGAAATG
Organism: Canis aureus; assembly: GCF_053574225.1. Classification (NCBI taxonomy): domain Eukaryota; kingdom Metazoa; phylum Chordata; class Mammalia; order Carnivora; family Canidae; genus Canis; species Canis aureus. The sequence goes on from NC_135618.1 coordinate 36,621,522, forward strand.
GATAAATTCCTAGAAACAAACAAATTACCAAAACTGAAACAAGAAACAGAAAATTTGAACAGGCCCAATCATCAAAGACATTGAATGATAATCAAAAATCTCCCAACATTTATAGCAGCAATGTCCACAATAGCCAAACTGTGGAAGAAGCCTCGGTGTCCATCGAAAGATGAATGGAAAAAAAAAAGAAAGATGAATGGATAAAGAAGATGTGGTTTATGTATACAATGGAATATTACTCAGCTATTAGAAATGACAAATACCCACCATTTGCTTCAACGTGGATGGAACTGGAGGGTATTATGCTGAGTGAAATAAGTCAATCGGAGAAGGACAAACATTATATGTTCTCATTCATTTGGGGAATATAAATAATAGTGAAAGGGAATAGAAGGGAAGGGAGAAGAAATTGGCAGGAAATATCAGAAGGGGAGACAGAACATAAAGTCTCCTAACTCTGGGAAACGAACTAGGGGTGGTGGGGGTGAATGGGTGATGGGCACTGAGGGGGGCGCTTGACGGGATGAGCACTGGGTGTTATTCTGTATGTTGGCAAATGGAACACCAATAAAAATAAATTTATTATTTTTTTAAAGATTTTATTTATTTATTCATAGACACAGAGAGAGAGAGGCAGAGACAGAGGCAGAGGGAGAAGCAGGCTCCACGCAGGAAGCCCAACGTGGGACTCGATTCCGGGTCTCCAGGATCACACCCCAGGCTGCAGGCAGCGCCAAACCGCTGCACCCCCGGGGCTGCCCCAAAATAAATTTATTATTAAAAAAAATCTCCCAACAAACAAAACCTCAGGGCCAGATGGCTTTCAAGGAGAACTCTACCAGCAACTTAAAAAAGTTAGTACTTATTCTTTTCAAACTGCTCCAAAGAAAAAAAAAAAGGAAGGAAAATTTCCAAACTCATTGTACAAGGCCAGCATTACTTTGATTCCAAAACCAAAGACCCCACCAAAAAGGAGAATTACAAGCCAATATCCCTGATGAACATGAGTGCAAAAATCTCAACAAGATACTAGCAAGTCAAACCCAACACTACATTAAAACAATTATTCACCACTATCAAGTGGGATTTATTCTTGGGCTGCAGGCATGGTGCAATATTTCCAAATCAATCAACATCATGCACTGCATGATTATGTTTTTTACGTCAGATTTTCCAAATTCTTAATTTCTTGTGTATATTTTTTATTGAAGTTCGATTTGCCAATGTATAGTATGACACCCAGTGCTCATCCAGTCAAGTGCCCCCATCAGTGCCCATCACCCAGTCACCCCATCACCCCTGCCCACTTCCCCTTCCACTAACCCTTGTTCCTTTCCCAGAGTTAGGAGTCTCTCATGTTCCGTCAACCTCATTCCCTGTATGAGTGATACCATACAATGGTTGTCCTTCTCTGATTGACTTACTTCACTCAGCATAATAACCTCGAGTTCCATCCATGTTGAAGCAAATGGTGGGTATTTGTCATTTCTAATGGCTGAGTAATAGTCCATTGTATACAGAGACCACATCTTCTTTATCCATTCATCTTCCGATGGACACCGAGGCTCCTTCCACAGTTTGGCTTGTGGACATTGCTGCTATAAACATTGGGGTGCAGGTGTCTTGGTCTTTCCCTGCATCTGTATCTTTGGGGTAAATTTCCAGTAGTGCAATTGCTAGGTTGTAGGGTAGCTCTATTTTTAACTCTTTAGGAACCTCCACACAGTTTTCCAGAGTGGCTGCACCAGTTCACATTCCCACCAACAGTGCAAAAGGGTTCCCCTTTCTCCACCTCCTCTCCAACATTCGTTGTTTCCTGTCTTGTTAATTTTCCCCATTCTCACTGGTGTGAGGTGGCATCTCATTGTGGTTTTGATGTGTATTTCCCTGATGGCCATTGATGCGGAGCATTTTCTCATGTGCTTATTGGCCATGTCTATGTCTTCCTCTGTGAAATTTCTGTTCATGTCAAGAGACATCATCTTCATCATTTCATGATTGGATTGTTTGTTTCTTGGCAGTTGAGTTTAATAAGTTCTTTACAGATCTTGGATACCAGCCCTTTATCTGATATGTCATTTACAAATATCTTCTCCCATTTCGTAAGTTATCTTTTAGTTTGTTGACTGTTTCTTTTGCTGTGCAGAAGCTTTTTATTTTGACTAAGTCCCAATAGTTCATTTTTTTTGTTTCCCTTGCCTTCATGGATGTATCTTGCAAGAAGTCACTGTGGCCAAGTTAAAAAAGGGTGTTGCCTGTGTTGTCCTCTAGGATTGGATGGATTCTTGTCTCACATTTAGATCTTTCATCCATTTTGAGTGTATCTTTGTGTCTGGTGTAAGAGAATGGTCTAGTTTCATTCTTCTGCATGTGGATGTCCAATTTCCCCAGCACCATTTATTGAAGAGACTGCCCTTTTTCCTGGATAGTCTTTCCTGCTTTGTTGAATATTAGTTGACTGTAGAGATGAGGGTCCATTTCTGGATACTATGTTGAATAGTAGTAGTGAGAGTGGACATCCCTGTCTTGTTTCTGATCTTAGGGGAAAGGCTCCCAGTGCTTCCCCATGAGAATGATATTTGCTGTGGGCTTTTCGTAGATGGCTTTTAAGATGTTGAGGAATGTTCCCTCTATCCCTACACTCTGAAGAGTTTTGATCAGGAATGGATGCTGTGTTTTGTCAAATGCTTTCTCTGCATATGATGAGAGGATCATATGGTTCTTGTTTTTTCTCTTGCTGATATGATGAATCACATTGATTGTTTTAGGAGTATTGAACCAGCCTTGTGTCCCAGGGATAAATCCTACTTGGTCATGGTGAATAATTTTCTTAATGTATTGTTGGATTCTATTGGCTAGTATCTTGTTGAGAATTTTTGCATCCATGTTCATCAGGGATATTGGTTTGTAATTCTCCTTTATGGCGGGGTCTTTGTCTGGTTTTGGAATTAAGGTGATGCTGGCCTCATAGAAAGAATTGGAAGTACTCCATCTCTTTCTATCTTTCCAAACAGCTTTAGTAGAATAGGTATGATTTCTTCCTTAAACGTTTGATAGAATTCCCCTGGGAAGCCATCTGGCCCTGGACTTTTGTGTCTTGGGAGGTTTTTGATGACTGCTTCAATTTTCTCCCTGATTATTGGCCTGTTCAGGTTTTCTGTTTCTTCCTGTTCCAGTTTTGGTAGTTTGTGGCTTTCCAGAAATGCGTCCATTTCTTCTAGATTGCCTAATTTATTGGCGTATAGCTGTTCATAATATGTTTTAAAATCGTTTGTATTTCTTTGGTGTTGGTAGTGATCTCTCCTTTCTCATTCATGATTTTATTAATTTGAGTCTTCTCTCTCTTCTTTTTAATAAGGCTGGCTAATGGTTTATCTATATTATTAATTCTTTCAAAGAACCAACTCCTGATTCTTTTGATCTGTTCCACAGTTCTCCTGGTCTCGATTTCGTTGAATTCTGCTCCAATCTTAATTAACTCTCTTCTTCTGCTGGGTGTAGGATCTATTTGCTGCTTTTTCTCTAGCTCCTTTATGTGTAAGGTTAGCTTTTGTATTTGAGTTCTTTCCAGTTTTTGAATGTATGCTTATATTGCGATGTATTTCCCCCTTAGGACTGCTTTTGCTGCATCCCAAAGATTTTGAACAGTTGTATCTTCATTCTCATCAGTTTCCATGAATCTTTTTAATTCTTCCTTAATTTCTTGGTTGACCCTTTCATCTTTTAGCAGGATGGAACTGGAGGGTATTATGCTGAGTGAAGTAAGTCAATCAGAGAAGGACAAACAGTGTATGTTCTCATTCCTTTAGGGAATATAAATAATAGTGAAAGGGAATATAAGGGGAGGGAGAAGAAATGTGTGGGAAATATCAGAAAGGGAGACAGAACATAAAGACTCCTAACTCTGGGAAACGAACTAGGGGTGGTGGAAGGGGAGGAGGGCGAGGGGTGGAGGTGAATGGGTGATGGGCACTGAGGGGGGCACTTGACAGGATGAGCACTGGGTGTTATTCTGTATGTTGGTAAACTGAACATCAATAAAAAATTAATTTATTAATAAAAGAAAAGAAAACAAAGATCAGAACAAAATAAAACAAAAGGACCACTAAAGTGAAAGACAATTTTTAAATAAAGTAATAAAAAATAAAAGGCCAAGAATCCCAAAACAGAAAAAAAGAGATAAAAAAGAATAGAAAAAAAGCAAAAGTAAAGAAGAAAAAAAAAGAAAAAAGGAAAAGAGAAGAATAAAGGGAGTGGGACTGGGAGATGGTCGTGGTGATGAAGTTGTAGTGGAGGGAGAATGTAGTCTACCTGAGGGGTCCTAGAGGGTGATCCTCTTGGTTCTGAGTGTATTAAGTTCTGTATGTTAGAAGATGCTCAGTCCCAAATTTACATAAACCAGAAATAGTTGTGGAAGACCCAACATTGACCACCAAAACATAAATGAGATAAAAAAAAAGGGGGGCAGAATGGGAATGAGGAATCTCACAGAATGAACAAGCACAGTATGCCACTTGTTTTTGGATGGATGCTGGTCACGTTTTAGAAGGTATTAACTTCTGCCATGGTAGAACAAAATGAGACAGAGAAAACAAAAAACACAAAACAAAACAAAACGAAACGAAACATATCTTGGATTTTTCCCAAAATTAAATTTAGTATGTTGAAAGTAATCTAGAGGTGGAAAATATATCTAAGACCTATAATTGTAGAAATATGAAAGTCAAAAAGAAGATACTTAAAAATGAAGATGTGGTAAAATATTGTAGTTAAGGTGGAAAAGAAAAAAAATTGGAAATTTACAGTCTGATATAAAAACGAGTTGTACTAGAAAAAGGAAGAAAAAAATAGGAGTAGTCCCCTCTAGTTCTATATACTGTAAATCCCTTTACTTCCCCTGGAGCTTTCCAGCACCGCTTCATCCAGAATTTGCCCTTACCCTGTCTTTCCATCTGGTCTTCTGGGGGAAGGGCCTGCAGTACTGATTCTCAGGTGTGTGCACCGGGGTAGATGCCCAACCCCCCCACCCCCCGCTGGTTCCAGGCTCAGTGGGAGCTGTTGACCCTATGAGGCCTCTGTTCCCTGGCGATCCCGCACCTCCCAGGCAGAGGATGACAACAGGAGGAACAACCCACTGGCAGCCTGCTCTCCAGCTCTAGGATCAGCTTCCCCAGTAACTACCACAGTCTCCCGGTCTACCTTGGCCTAGATGCTCCGGGGGGCAGGGCAGGGGCGCTGATCTGCACAGCTTGGAAGCAACTGGTGGCAGGAGAGTCCTTGCTCTCCTGTGCCCTCCCCACCTTCGCCTGTCCTGGAGAGTAGGTAGGGCAGGATCCTGGGCTGTATCCCCCAGCGCCCTGAGATCCGTGGTCTGTGCTGCTGAAATCACACTCCCGGGCCACAGCTCCTGAAGGCAGCAGGGCTCAGACCTCTCTGTCCAGAGACCAGAGACCACGCCTGAGCTTCTCCCAAGGCCCCACTGGGCGCAGCTCCAGCCCTTTACCAAGATCGGGCCATGGTGTGTGGTACAGTTTACCCTGGGGCTCACTTCTTCTATTAGTGACCCCAGAAGACTGGAGTCTTCACTGCCCCTCCTGCGACCCTGCTCGATTTCCCCTCCTGAGCCCCTTTGACCTGGGAAGAATCTGGTGTGTATTTTCTAAAGTTCTCGCTTCTCCTGGGCTAGGCTTTCCTGTCCTTGAGGTTCACACTGCAGGCCTTAACTGGGCTCCTCATGGGGCCCCTCCTCCACTTGATTCTTTTTTTATTTTATTTTATTTTTTCCACCTTCCTACCATGTTAGAAGTGAGAACCTTTCTCTCTGTAGTGTCCTGGCTATTCTCTCTTTAAATCTCAGGTCAAATTCATAGGTTTTCAGGATGGTTTGAAAGTTATCTAGGGTAAGTTGGTGGGGACAGGTGACTCGGGGACCCTACTCTTCCACCATCTTGCCCCGCCTCTAGGTTAATATCTTCTATAACATGACTAGCATGCACCCAGAACCAAGTGGAATACAGTGCTGGTTCATTCTGTGAGAATATACTTTCTCTTCATTCCCATTCTGCCCGCCTCTTTTATCTCATTAATGTTTTGATGGTCAATATTAGGGCTTACTACAAGTATTTCTGGTTTATGTAAATTTGGGACTGAGCATCTTCTAACATACAGAACAATACACTAAGAACCAAGAGGATCAAACTCTAGGACCACTCAGGTAAACTACATTCTCCCTCCACTGAAACTTCTTCACCATCACTATCTCCCAGTCCCCTCCCTTTTTCCTTCTATGCTTTTTTCTTCTTTTCTTCTTTACTTTTGCTTTTTTCTCTTCTTTTTTTCTTTTTGTTTGGGATTCTTGGCCTTTTATTTTTTACTACTTGTTTTAAAATTTGTTTTTCACTTTAATGGTCCTTTTGTTTTATTTTGTTCTGATCTTTGTTTTCATTTTCTGGTGTCTGACCTTGTCGGAATTTTCTACAGTGAAATTTACTTAGGTCCTGGTTGATATTCTTGACTCAGCCCACTCATACAGCCTCTCTGCACTGATCAAAATGACTAGAAAGGAGAACTCACCACAAAAGAAAGAAGCAGAAACAGTACTCTCTGCCACAGGGTTCCAGAATTTGGATTACAATTTGATGCCAGAAAGCCAATTCAGAAGCACAATTATAAAGCTATTGGTGGCTCTGGAAAAAAGCATAAAGGATTTAAGAGCCTTCATGACTGCAGAATTTAGATCTCATCAGGCCAAAATTAATCAATTAAATGAGATGCAATCCAAATTGGAAGTCCTTATGAGGTAGAAGAAAGAGTGGTGACATAGAAGACAAGTTGATGGCAAGGAAGGAAGCTGAGGAAAAATGAGGAAAACAATTAAAGGACATGAGGAAAGATTAAGGAAAATAAATGATAGCATCAGATGGAAGAATCTACGTATAATTGTGGTTCCAGAGGGCACTGAGAGGGCCAGAAGGCCAGTAAGCATATTTCAACAAATCATAGCTTAGAACTTCCCTAATTTGGGGAGGGAAACAGGCATTCAGATTCAGGAAACACAGAGGTCCCCCACCCCCTGCAAAATCAATAAAAACTGTTTAACACCTTGACATTTAATAGTGAAACTTGCAAACTCCAAAGATAAAGAGAAAATCCTTAGAGCAGCAAGAGACAAGAGATCCCTAACTTATATGGGGAGAAATATTAGATTAACAGCAGACCTCTTCACAGAGACCTGGCAGCCAGAAAGGGCTGGCAGGGTATGTTCAGGGTCCTAAATGAGAAGAACATGCTGCCAAGAATACTCTATCCAGCAAGGTTCTCATTCAGAATAGAAGGAGAGATAAAGAGCTTCCAAGATAGGCAGAAACTGAAAGAATATGTCACCACCAAACCAGCTCTGCAAGTAATAATAAGGAGGACCTTGTAAAAGAATTGGAAGCCCAGGGGGGTGGGGCAAGATGGTGGAGGAGTAGGGTCCCCAAGTCACCTGTCCCCACCAACTTACCTAGATAACTTTCAAATCATACTGAAAACCTACGAATTTGACCTGATATTTAAAGGGAGAACAGCTGGAATGCTACAGAAAGAAGAGTTTGCGTTTCTAACAAGGTAGGAAGGTGGAAAAAATAAATAAAAAATACCAATTTGGGGAGGGGCCCCTGCGAGGAGCCAGGCTAAGGCTGGGCAGCGAAAGCATCTGGGACAGGAAAGACCAGTTCCGGAGAAGCAGGAACGTTAAAAATCCTCACCAGATTCTTTCCTGATGGAAAGGCTCTTAGCAGGGAAACCAAGGAGGGTCACAGGATGGGCAGTGCAACCTCCAGGCTTCCGGGGTCACTAACACAGGATTTGCGCTCAGGAGAGAGCATGCCACAGCCTGTGGGCCGATCTCAGTAAAGGCCTGGAGCGCGCAGCTACTGGGGCCTCAGAAGAAGCTCAGTCAATGGCTCGGGACAGAGGGGGCTGCGCCCTTCTGCCTTCGGGATCTGTGGCCCTGGGAGCGGGATTCCAGCAGCACAGACCCCAGATCCCAGGGCGCCAAGGCGACACAGCCAAGGATCCAGCGTTCCCTCCAGGACAACAGGAGGCAGGTAGGGCACAGGAGAGCTAGGACTCTCCTGCCACTAGGTGCCACCAAGCTGTGCAGATCAGCACAGCCCACCACCACCAGGAGCATCCAGGCCAGTGTGGACTGGGAGACTGCAGTAGTTACTGTAGGAGCTGACTCGAGTCTGGAGAGCTGGCCGCTGCCAGTGTTGTCCTTCCTCCTTGCGTCACTCTGTCCCTGGGATGGAGCGATGCCACCAGGGAACAGGGACAACATAGGATAAACAGCTCCCACTGAGCCCTGCACCTGGCAGGGGGCGGGGCAGCTCCCCCAGGTGCACACACCTGAGAATCAGCACAACAGGCCTTTCCCAAGGACCAGCTTGAAGGACAGTGGAAGAGAAAGTTCTTGACCGAACAGTGCTGGAAAGCTCCAGGGGCAGGCAAGGAATTTACAGTATATAGAACCAAAGGATACCCCTCCTTTTTTTTTCTTTTCTTTTTTTCTTTTTCTTCCTTTTTCCAGTACTACTCCTTTTTAGCCATGCTACACTGACCAAAATGACTAGAAAGGAAAAATCACCACAAAATAAAGAGTCAAAAACAGTACTCACTGCCACAGAGTTATAGAATTTGTATTACAATTTTATGTTAGAAAGCCAATTAAGAAGCATGATTATAAAACTACCGGTGGCTCGGAAAAAAAGCATAAAGGATTCCAGAGACTTCATGACTGCAGATTTCAGATCTCATCAGGCCAAAATTAAAAGTCAATTAAATGAGATGCAATCCAAATTGGAGGTCCTAACCATGAGGGTTAATGAGGCAGAAGAAAGAGTGAGTGACATAAAAGGCAAGTTTATGGCAATGAAGGAAGCTGAGGGAAAAAGCAAAACAACAACAACAACAATAACAACAACAACAAACAATAACAACATTTAAAAGACCATAAGGAAAGGTTAAGGGAAATAAACAGACTCAGAAGGAAAAATCTATGTTTAATTGGGGTTCCAGAGGATGCCGAGAGGTATAGAGAACCAGAAAGCATATTTAAAAAAATCATAGCTGAGAACTTCCCTAATTTGAGGAGGGAAACAGGCATTCAGATCCAGGAGACACAGAGGTCCCCACCCCAATCAATAAAAACCATTCAACACCCTGACATTTAATAGTGTAACTTGCAAGTTCCAAAGATAAAGAGAAAATCCTTAAAGCAGCAAGAGGCAAGAGATCCCTAACTTATATGGAGAGAAATATTAGATTAACAGAAGACCTCTCCAAAGAGACCTGGCAGGCCAGAAAAGGCTGGCAGGATACATTCAGAGAAAAATGAGAAGAACATGCAGCCAAGAATATTTTCTCCAGCAAGGCTCTCATTCAGAATAGAAGGAGAGATAAAGATCTTCCAAGATAGGCAGAAACTAAAAGAATATGTGACCACCAAACCAGCTCTGCAAGAAATATTAAGGGGAACTCTGTGAAATAAAGAGGACGCCCAAAAAAATAACCCACATAAACAAGGACTGAATAGGTATGATGATGACATTAAATTAATATCTTTCAATAGTAACTCTGAACGTGAATGGATTTAATGATCCCATCAAAAGGCGCAGGGTTTCAGGATGGATAAAAAAGCAAGACCCATCTATAGGCTGTCTACAGGAGACTCATTTTAGACTTAAGGACAGCTCCAGCCTGAAAATGAAAGGTTGGAGAACCATTTACCATTCAAATGGTCCTCAAAATAAAGTAAGGGTAGCAATACTCATATCCCAAAGACTGTAGTAAGAGATGAAGAGGGACACTATATCATACTTAAAGGGTCTATCCAACAAGAAGACCTAACAATCATGCATATTTATGCCCCTAATGTAGGAACTGCCAAGTAAATCAATCAATTAATTACCAAAGTTAAGACATACTTAGAAACTCACACACCAATAGTAGGAGACTTCAACACAGCACTTTCTGCAAATGACAGATCTTCTAAGCGCAACATCACCAAAGAAGAAAGGGCTTTAAGAGATACACTGGACCAGATGGATTTTACAGATATATACAGAACTTTGCATCTGAACGCAACTGAATACACATTCTTCTCAAGTGTACATGGAACTTTCTCCAGAATAGACCACATTCTGGGTCGAAAATCAGGTCTCAACAGATACCAAAACATTGGGATTGTCCCCTGAATATTTTCAGACCACAATGCTTTAAACTAGAACTCAATCACAAGAAGAAATTTGGAAGAAATTCAAACACGTGGAGGTTAAAGAGCATCCTGCTAAAAGATGAAGGGTCAACCAGGAAATTAGAAAATAATTAATAGATTCATGGAAACTAATGAGAATGAAGATACAACCATTCAAACTCTTTGGGATACAGCAAAAGCAGCCCCGAGAGGGAAACACATCACACTACAAGAATCCCTCAAAATATTGGAGAAAACTGAAATACACAAGCTATCCTTGCACCTAAAGGTACTGGAGAAAGAACAGCAAATAAAACCTACACCAAGAAAAAGAAGAGAGATAATACAGATTCGAGCAGAACTCAATGAAATAGAGACCAGAAGAACTGTAGAACAGATTAAAAAATGAGAAGTTGGTTCTTTGAAAGAATTAATAAGATAGTTAAACCATTAGCCAGCCTTATTAAAAAGAAAAAAAAAGATTCCAATTAATAAAATCATGAATGAAAGAGGAGAGATCACAACCAATACCAAGGAAATACAAATGATTTAAAAAACGTATTAGGAGCAGCTATACACCAATAAATTAGGCAATCTAGAAGAAATGGATGCATTTCTGGAAAACCACAAACTACCAAAACTGGAACAGGAAGAAATAGAAAACCTGAACAGGCCAATATACAGGGCGGAAACTGAAGCAGTCATCCAAAACCTCCCAAGACACAAAAGTCCAGGGCCAGATGGCTTCCCAGGGGAACTCTATCAAAGGTTTAAAGAAGAAAAAACTACCTATTCTCCTAAAGCTATTCCGAAAGATAGAAAGGGATGGAATACTTCCAAACTCGTTCTATGAGGCCAGCATCACCTTAATTCCAAAACCAGACAAAGACCCCGCCAGAAAGGAGAATTATAGACCAATCTCCCTGATGAACACAGATGCAAAAATTCTCAACAAGATACTAGCCAATAGGATCCAACAGTACATTAAGAGGATTATTCACCATGACCAAGTGGGATTTATCCCCGGGATGCAAGGCTGGCTCAACACTCATAAAACAATCAATGTGATAGATCACATGAACAAGAGAAAAAACAAGAACCATATGATCCTCTCATTAGATGCAGAGAAAGCATTTGACAAAACACAGCATCCATTCCTGATCAAAACTCTTCAGAGAGTAGGGACAGAGGGAACATTCCTCAGTATCTTAAAAGCCATCTACGAAAAGCCCACAGCAAATATCATTCTCAATAGGGAAACACTGGGATCCTTTTCCCTAAGATCAGGAACACGACAGGGATGTCCACTCACACCACTGCTATTCAACATAGTACTAGAAGTCCTATCCTCAGCAATCAGGCAGCAAAAAGAAGTAAAAAGCATTCATATTGACAAAGAAGAAGTCAAAATCTCCCTCTTCACAGATGACTGATACTGTACATAGAAAACCTTGAAGACTCCACCGCAAGATTGCTAGAACTCATACAGCAATTGGGTAATGTGGCAGGATACCAAATCGATGCCCAGAAATCAGTGGCACTAACAATGAAACTGAAGAAAGAGAAATTAAGGAGTCAACCCCATTTACATTTGCACCCAAAAGCATGAGATACTTAGGAATAAACCTAACCAAAGAGCAAAAGGATCTATACCCTAAAAACTACAGAACACTTCTGAAAGCAACTGAGGAAGACACAAAGAGATGGAAAAATATTCCATGCTCATGGATTGGCAGAATTAATATTGTGAAAACGTCAATGCTACCCAGGGCAATTTACACATTTAATGCAATCCCTATCAAAATACCATGGACTTTCTTCAAGGAGTTGGAACAAATTATCTTAATATTTGTGTGGAATCAGAAAAGACCCTGAGTAGCCAGGGGAATATTGAAAAAGAAAACCAGAGCCAGGGGCGTCACAATGCCGAATTTCAGGTTGTACTACAAAGCTGTGATCATCAAGACAGTGTGGTACTGGCACAAAACCAGACACATAGATCCATGGAACAGAATAGAGAATCCAGAAATGGGCCCTCAACTCTATGGTCAACTAATATTCGACAAAGCAGGAAAGACTATCCACTGAAAAAGAGACACTCTCTTCAAGAAATGGTGCTGGGAAAATTGGACAGCCACGTGTAGAAGAATGAAACTAGACCATTCTCTTACACCATACACAAAGATAAACTCAAAATGGATGAAAGATCTAAATGTGAGGCAAGATTCCATCAAAATCCTAGAGGAGAACATGGGCAACACCCTTTTTGAACTTGGCCACAGCAACTTCTTGCAAGATACATCTATGAAGCTCTGGGAAATGAACAAGGAGTGGTGGAAAGGGAGGTGGGCAGGGGTGGGGGTGGGGGTGACTGGGTGACAGGCACTGAAGGGGGCACTTGATGGGATGGGCACGGGGTGTTATGCTATATGTTGGCAAATTGAACTCCAATTTAAAAAAAAAATATGTAATAAATAAAAATTTTAAAAAAATGAATTATTGGGACTTCATCAAGATAAAAAGCTTCTGCACAGCAAAAGAAACAGTCAACAAAACTAAAAGACAACCTACAGAATGGGAGAAGATATTTGCAAATGACATCCCAGATAACGGGCTAGTATCCATTCCTGATCAAAACTCTTCAGAGTGTAGGGAAAGAGAGAACATTCCTCAGCATCTTAAAAGCCATCTACGAAAAGCCCACAGCGAATATCATTCTCAATGGGGAAACACTGGGAGCCTTTCCCCTAAGTTCAGGAACACGACAGGGATGTCCATTCTCACCACTGCTATTCAACATAGTACTAGAAGTCCTAGCCTCAGCAATCAAGCAACAAAAAGAAATTTGTCTATTTTGGGGTTTTCATCTATAAAGAACTTATTAAACTCAGCACCCAGGAAACAAACAATCCAATCATGAAATGGGCAGAAGACATGAACAGAAATTTCACCAAAGAAGACATAGACTCCTAACTCTGGGAAATGAACTAGGGGTGGTGGAAGGGGAGGTGGGCCAGGGGTGGGGGTGACTGGGTGACGGGCACTGAGGTGGACACTTGACGGGATGAGCACTGGGTGTTATTCTATATGTTGGCAAATTGAACACCAATAAAAAATAAATGTAAATCAAAAAAAAGAAGACATAGACATGACCAACAAGCAGATGAGAACATGCTTCGCATCACTTGCCATCAGGGAATACAAATCAAAACCACAATGAGATACCACCTCACATCAGTGAGAATGGGGAAAATGAACAATATGGGAAACAACAAATGTTGGAGAGGATGTGGAGAAAGGGGAAACTTCTTACACTGTTGGTGGAAATGTGAACTGGTACAGCCACTCTGGAAAACTGTGGAGGTTCCTCAAAGAGTTAAAAATAGAGCTACCCTATGACCCAACAATTGCTCTGCTGGGGATCTATCCTGTAAAGATACAGATGCATTGAATTGACTGGACACCTGCACCCCAATGTTTATAGCAGCAATGTCCACAATAGCCAAACTGTGGAAAGAGCCTTGGTGTCCATCAAAAGATGAATGGAAAGAGAAGATGGTCTATGTATAAAATGGAATTTCACTCAGCCATTAGAAATGATGAATACCCACCATTTGCTTCAACATGGATGGAAATGGAGGGTATTCTGCTGAGTGAAGTAAGTCAATTGGAGAAGGACAATCATTATATGGTTTCACTCATACGGAGAGTATAAAAAACAGGGAAATGGATTATAGGGGAAAGGAGAAAAAAGAGTGGGAAATATCAGAGAGGGTACAGAACATGAGAGACTCCTAACTCTGTGAAACGAACAAGAGGTAATGGAAGGGGAGGTGGGTCAGGGGCTGGGGTGACTGGGGTGACTGGCACTGAGGGGGGGGCACTTGATGGGATGAGCACTGGGTGATATATTTTGGCAAATTGAACTCCAATAAAAATATACAAAAAATAAAAGAAAAAATAAATAAATCATAAAGATCTTATACCATTCTAAAGGTTGCCTGTTAGTTTTATTGATAGTTTCCTTGCTGTACAGAAGCTTCTTATTTTGATGAAACCCAAACGTTTATTTTCCCTTTTGTTTCCCTTGCCTCAAAAGACATGTCTAGTAAAAAGTTGACATAGCCAAGGTCAAGGAGGTTGTCGCCTGTGTTTTACTCTAGAATTTTAATTATTTCCTGTCTCACAGTTAGGTCTTTCTTCCATTTTGAATTCATTTTTGAGTATAGTGTAAGAAAGTTGTCCAGTTTCATGCTTATGCATGTTGCTACCCAGTTTCCCCAACACTATTTCTTGAAAAAAAAAAACCTGCCTTTTTTCCATTGGATGTTCTTCCCTGCTTTGTTAAAGACTAGTTGACCATATAGCTTTGGGTCTATTTTTGGGTTTTCTGTTGTGTTCCATTGATCTATGTGTCTTTGTTTTTTGGTGCCAGTACCATACTGTCCTGACCACTACAGCTTTGTAATATAGCTTGAAGTAGAGAATTTTGATTCCTCCAGAATTGCTTTTAAGATCACCTATCTATTTGGGGCCTTTTGTGGTTCTATACAAATTGTAGAATCATTTTTCCTGGCTCTGTGAAATATGATATTGGTATTTTGATAGGGATTGCATTAAATGTGTAGATTGCTTTGGGTAGTATAAACATTTTAACAATGTTTGTTCTTCCAATCCATGAGCATAGAATGTTTTTCTATTTCTTTGTGTCATCTTCAGTTTCTCTCATCAATTATTTGTAGTTTTTAGAGTACAGATCTTTTACCTCTCTGCTGAGGTTAATTCCTAGATTTGTCTTTGGTACAAATGTAAATGGGGTGATTCCTTGATTTATCTTGCTACTGCTCCATTATCAGAGTATAAAGATTCAACAGATTTCTGTACATTGATTTTGTATCCTGTGGCCTTACTGAATTTGTGTATTACTTCTAGAAATTTTTTTGGTGGTCTCTTTTGGGTTTTATATATAGAGTACCATTTTGGAAAGGCAGAAGATACTTGCAAATGACATATCTGCTAAAGGGTTAGTATCCAAGATATACGGAGAACTTTTAAAACTCAGTGTCTAAACCCCCAAATAATCCAGTTTAAAAATGGGCAGAAGACATTAATAGACATTTTCTCCGAAGCATACATGCAGATGGCCAACAGAGACATGAAAAGATGCTGAACACCACCATCATCAGAAAATACAAACCAAAACTACAATGAGATATCACTTCAAACCTGTCAGAATAGCTAAAATCAGCACAAGATATCACCGCACACCTGTTAGAATGGCTAAAATCAACAAAAGAAACAATAGAAACCAAAACTACAATGAGATATCACCACATATCTATCAAAATAGCTAAAATCAACACAAGAAATTGGCAAGGATGTGGACACAGGGAAACCTCTTGCACTATTGGTGGGAATGAAACTGGTACAACCACTCTCTGTAACACAGTATGGAGATTCCTCAAACAGTTAAAAATAGAACTACCTTCTGATCCAGCAATTACACTACTAGGTATATACCCAAAGGATACAAAAATACTTATTCAAGGAGACAAATGCACCCCCAATGTTTATAGCAGGATTATCAATAGTAGCCAAATTATGGAAAGAGTCCATTTGTCCATCAACTGATGAATGGATAAAGAAGATGTGGTACATATGTACAATTGAATACTCCTCAGCCATCAAAAAATGAAGTCTTGCCATTTGCAATGATATAGATGGAGCTAGAGGGTATAAATAAGCAAAATAAGTCAATCAGAAAAAGACAATTGCTATATAATTTCATTCATGTGTGGAATTTAAGAAACAAAACAGGAGGGATCCCTGGGTGTCGCAACGGTTTGGCGCCTGCCTTTGGCCCAGGGCGCGATCCTGGAGACCCGGGATCGAATCCCACGTCGGGCTCCCGGTGCATGGAGCCTGCTTCTCCCTCCGCCTGTGTCTCTGCGCCTCTCTCTCTCTCTCTCTGTGTGACTATCATAAATAAATAAAAATTTAAAAAAAAAAAAAAAAAGAAACAAAACAGGATCATAGAGGAAGAGAGGAAAAGTAAAACAAAAGGAAATCAGAGAGGGAGACAAGCAAAAAGAGACTCTTTTTTTTAATTTTTATTTATTTATTATAGTCACACACACAGAGAGAGAGGCAGAGACATAGGCAGAGGGAGAAGCGGGCTCCATGCACCAGGAGCCCAACGTGGGATTCGATCCCGGGTCTCCAGGATCGAGCCCTGGGCCAAAGGCAGGCGCTAAACAGCTGCGCCACCCAGGGATCCCGAGACTCTTAATCATAAGAAACAAACTGAGGGTTGCTGGAGGCAAGGGGCATGGGGGGGATGTAGTTAGTAACTGAGTTATGGACGTTAAGAAAGGCACCTGATGTAATGAGCACTGGGTATTAAATAAGACTGATGGATCACTGACTTCTACCTCTGAAACTAATATATATTATATATTAATTAATGGAATTTAAATTTAAAAAATTAAAAAACATAGAGCTACCCTATGATCCAGCAATAACGAATTCCTTACTGCAAGGGTAAAAGAAAAAATCCTAGTTGACGCCAAAATGAAAAATGCTATAACCAAGATACAAAACTGACTGGATGCAATGGCCATGAGGCTAGACAAAGTAGAGAAACAAGGGATCCCTGGGTGGCGCAGCGGTTTGGCGCCTGCCTTTGGCCCAGGGCGCGATCCTGGAGACCCAGGATCGAATCCCACGTCAGGCTCCCGGTGCATGGAGCCTGCTTCTCCCTCTGCCTGTGTCTCTGCCTCTCTCTCTCTCTGTATGACTATCATAAATAAAATAAAATTAAAAAAAAAAGTAGAGAAACAAATCAGTAGTATAAGATAGAATTATGGAAATAATGAACCTGAAAAGGAGAGGGAAATAAAAATATTGGATTACAAATTTACAGACTTAGGGAACTCGCAACTTCTTAAAGCATAATATCATTGTCCCAGAAGAAGAATAAGAGAGGGAAAAGGATGCAGAAGATTTATTTGAACAAATTATAGCTGAACACTTGCCTAATCTGGGGAAGGAAACAGACATCCAGATCCAAGAGGCACAAAGAACTTCCATCAAATTCAACAAAGCTGGCAAACACCAAGATGAATCATAATCAAATTCACAAAATACACAAAGAAAGAATTCTGATCACAGGAAAGGAAGAAAATCTCTTAAACTACAGGGGAAGACAAATCAGCTTTGCAACAGATGTGTCCACAAAACCTTGGCAGGACAGAAGGGAATACTTTATCCACTAATGTTGTCATTCTGAATAGAAGGAGAGATAAAGAGTGTCCCAGACAAACAAAAACTAAAGGAGTTCATGACTACTAAACCAGCCCTGCAAGAAATGTTAAAGAGGACTGCCTGGGTGAGAAAAAGACCAAAAGCAACAAAGAGTGGACAGGAAGAGAGAATATCACTGGAAACACCAACTTCACAGGTAACACAAAGGCATTAAATTCATATCTATCAATAATATTTCTGAATCAAATATTTTTGATTAAATGCTCTAACCAAAAGACATAGGGTACCAGAGTGTATAAAAAAAAAAATCCAAGGTACATCTATATGTCACCTATAAGAGATTCAGTTTAGACCTAAAGATATCTACAGATTGAAGTGAGGGCATGGAGAACCATCTGTCATGCTAATGGATGTCAAAAGAAAGTCAGAGTAGCCATACTTGCAGCAGACAAGCTAGATTTAGATTTTAAAAAATATTTTATTTATTCATTCATGAGAGACACAAGGAGAGAGAGGCAGAGACATAGGCAGAGGGAGAAGCAGGCTCCATGCAGGGACCCCGATGTGGGGCTTGATCTCAGGACTCCAGGATCACACCCTGAGCCAAAGGCAGGTGCTTAATCACTGAGCCACTCAGGTATTTTTTTTTCTGAGAAACAAAGTTCTGTCTTTAATGCATCGTGCTTTGGGTCACCCTGTTTTAACAGCATTATCATATCTCACATGCAAAAACACGATTCTAAAAGAGCAGGTGAACACAACGAACAGAAGGACTTTTACACTAATCTTTGCGTTCTTACTTTTATTTTTGAAAAGATTCCCGAAAAGAGGTAAAGGATGTGTGTGAGGTAGGATCAGCCGAAGCCTCTGCTGTTGTTGATGGCTACCTGAAGGGCTTCTTCCACTCTTTCCATTGTAGAATATTTAGGAAGGTAGAGGACACTAATACAGGTCTGTGCTCTTATGGGATCTTTTTCATTCACATTTTCAGGACAGCAGAATGTTATTTTCATGTTCTTTAAGCCTTTAACTTGAATTCTGTCAGTTCCTGTAAGAAACACAAGGACTTTTTCCTTTCCTCCAAAGTCAATTTGTGTAAAGCCTTCCAAAACATCAGCAAATTACGTGACTGTGGGAGGCATTACCTCCGTTATTAAGCTGATGTTTGCAGGACCCTTCTTTTTATTCTTTGTGAAGTGTGGCATTGGCAGACAGCTTCTCATAATATTTCCATGGCTCTTCTCCTTTGGTTATTTTTCAAAACAAGGTCCAACACAAAAACAGATGATGCTGCCTCGTTTACAATGACATTCTTTGGTCAAGGATACAGTCAAGGCTTCGGTCGGGAGAAGAACAAACCAAATATGAGAATTTGTACTCAGGTGAAAGGACCAGAGGCTGGCTACGTGGCTACCCCCATAGCCATGGTCCAGGCAGCCATGACACTTCTAAAGGATACCTCTGATCTTCCTAACACGGGCGGGGTCTTCACACCTGGAGCAGCCTTCTGCTCAATCAACAAAGTTGATTGACAGACTCAACCAACGTGGCATTGAATTTAGTGTCATTAGCAGCTCTGAAGTCTAAACATTTGAAGAATTAACTGAAGGCATAGAATGAATGAATTAACGGCTTTTTTTAATATAAAATTTGAAATTCTTCTATATCCTGTCTGACTGTATGTAAAAAAGATTGTCAAATCTAAAATATATACACATTAAAAGCAGGAAATTGTGCTCACTTACCCTAAATTTCAAAAAAAAAAAAAAAGAGCAAGGTTCTCTGTGTGGCACCTTCTTCAGTACCACATGACTGGAGTTAGGGGTCATTGTTCCCCAAAGGCATTGGGGGTGCTGGCCTGGCAAAAGCCATAGATGCTCGGCGCCGTCCACCCTGTGACTGTCACATGTGCGTGCACAGGCACCTGCTTCTAGGGCCAGTCTAGGGCCAGTCTTTTTTTTTTTTTTTTTTGCCAGAGAGGATTTTTTTTATTACGTGAGGAATGCAAGAAATTTATTCTGCCATGGGACACAGCCTTCAGCTTTTCAAGGGACCTGTGGGGAGCCCTTTCTCCCACTTCAAAAGTGAGATGGGGGGTTGTCGGACTTGCCTTGGTCTCTCAGAGGCTAGGGCTGGAATGGGAGCCCCTACAATTCTGTTTGCCCCCAACCCCTAGGCTGAGTTAGGGCACCAGCTATACCACCTCCCTAACAAGGGGGCTAGGGTGGTGGATTGGGGTACCAGGTGGGAAGGACACATTCCAAGAGGATTAAAACCCCTAAGGCACTCTTGTCAGAATTGATAGCAGACAGTAAGAGAGGTGCAGGCCCAGGCCCCCCTGTTCCTTTATGCTCACAGGGACTGGGCTGACTTCCATCTTTGAGCCATCTTTTTTTTTTTTAAGTAAGAAAATGCCAAGGCTTTATTATTATTCTTTTTTTATAAAGACAGCCCTGTTGTTGGCTACGTGGAAAGGACATACACAGTTCCTGTGAGTAAACAAGACATCCCTGCTTCAGACTGCATACCATAATGCCAAAGAACAGATGCCAAGGGGGAAGGGGTAATGCTCTCATCTTCATAGCAATAAAATGCAATATAAAACAAAAATTAAACAGACTTAATTAATGCTAGACATTCCCACAAGGTAAAGACCAGATGACTTTCCATCAGTCATTAGTAGTTGAATATGATAAAGATTCTATTAGACTGAGACACCCTCACTCCTCTCTCCGACTCTCCCCATCTAAGGTATTACAGTCTGGAATCAACAAAGCTGGTAGTCAGGAGCTTTTGCTTCAGAGTCCCCTTGAGATGAGAAGGGGGGAATGTCTTGGAAGACCAGATAACCAGACTTTGGTGAGGCACCTACGTGCAGCAGTGTTGCATATGGAAGTTGACAACATACTCAGCAGTAGTCCTCTGCACTGAAATAGCGAAAGGCTCAAAAGGGTGAAAGGTGAAGGCAACAAAGCGTTTGTTTGTTTTTTTTTTTTATTTTGTTTTGTTTTGTTTTTTTTCCTAATACCATTCCTGGCACATACAACATACCAGACAAGGATTCACTGCCTGCACTCCCAAAGAGAATGGGGCTTTCTGTTTGGTGGGAAGGGAAAGGAGGACTCGCCCCAACCTATCACAAACAGAGGGACTCCCCCTTGGTATGCACACAACCTGGTGGCTCACACAACAGTCTTTAGGACTTACTGAAAGATATGGAGGGGGGGTAACTTTACTACAATTAGTATGTATGGTGCAGAATTTCATGCAAATGAGGTGTGCCAGCAGTGTGGTAATTTAATCGTATTTAAACAACAACAAAAAAAAGAATGCACAAACTTGCTGCTGCTTAGATCACTGCAGCTTCTAGGACCCAGTTTCTTTTACTGATTTAAAAACAAAACAAAACAAAAAATAAAAAAGTTGTGCCTGAAATGAATCTTGTTTTTTTATAAGTAGCCGCCTGGTTCCTGTGTCCTGTGAAATACAGGCCTCTGTTCGACTTTATATCACGGGAACGGACTGGTCTGATTTCTTGGCCCTCATCTTGAATTGGCCACATCCAGGGCCCCTGGCCAGTGGACTGAAGACTTTGTCTAAGATGACAAGGGCAGCCTAGGGGATGTGCGGGAGGGCGCTTTTATCTTCCCCGTTGTTGTTTGAGGTTTTGATCTTCTCTGGGTAAAGAGGCCGTTTATCTTTGTAAACACAAAACATTTTTGCTTTCTCCAGTTTTCTGTTAATGGAGAAAGAATGGAAGCGAATAAAGTTTTACTGATTTTTGAGACTCTAAAAAAAAAAAGATGTGGTTTATATATAGAATGGGATATTACTCAGCCATTAGAAATGACAAATACCCACCATTTGCTTCAACGTGGATGGAACTGGAGGGTATTATGCTGAGTGAAGTATGTCAATCAGAGAAGGACAAACATTATTTGGTCTCATTCATTTGGGGAATATAAATAATAGTGAAAGGGAATAGAAGGGAAGGGAGAAGAAATGGGTAGGAAATATCAGAAAGGGAGACAGAACATGAAGACTCCTAACTCTGGGAAACGAACTAGGGGTGGTGGAATGGGAGGAGGGCGGGGGTGGGGGTGAATGGGTGACGGGCACTGAGGGGGGCACTTGACGGGATGAGCACTGGGTGTTATTCCTTATGTTGGCAAATTGAACACCAAAAAAAAATAAATTTATTATTAAAAAAATAAAATAGTGAAAAAATAAAAATAACATGAGGGGGTGCCTGTTTTACTCAGTGGTTAAGCTTCTTCCTTTGGCTCAGAGAGTGATCCCAGGCCCTTGGGATCGAGCCTGCATCCAGCTCCCTGCAGGGAGCCTACTTCTCCCTCTGTCTGTGTCTCTCCCTCTCCCTCTCTCTGTGTCTCTCATAAATAAATAAATAAAATATTTTAAAAATAAATAAAAATAATATGAATTTAAGGGTAAGAGGGGGGAATTGTAAGCAAAATCAGCAATTATTTTTAAATGAGCATATGTATTTTTACTAACTTGTAGTTAAATATAGATTATTACAACCAAGTCAACATGATAAGCCTGAATCTATATAAAGAGCTAACTCAGGCATTGTCTTATTTATCTGTATCCTGGATAAGACAACTTTTTCCTGTTTTGTCAGTTCCTACTGTCTTAGTTTAGAATGAATTAGACCTAAAGAATAAACTTATCTTTGTATACCCGCAGAATTATGTTGTTGCTGTTGAAACTTGGCCTTTCATTTCACTAGCCTTAGAAGAGTCCAGATGCTTGGCAGATGTTCAAGAAGTAATTGAATTTGTTCATTTAAAATCCTCATTAGCCTTTCTAGGAAGGTTCTTTGAATAAATAATGGAATTTTAAAGCAAAAGCTGTCTGTTTGTTTTAAAGCTAGGAAACAATTTGAAAATTTTATGGAAAAACTAAAGTTTCCATCATGAGAAATGTCAGCAAAATAACAGTTACATGCATTTATAGTCAATGGTACATTTTAGGAGACCAGTGGTATCTGATAAATGTTAGAGTAGGTGGGGAAGGAAATTGTAAGGAATTATAATAAATATGTCTCTATGTTATTTTTCTTCTGGGTCATGGTAAAACAATAAATTATCACCTCTAGGTGAGAAGAAGAAGAAGACGACAACAACCACCTCTTCTTCTCAAATTTTTCCTAAAAATTGAAATAGGAGGAAAATTTCCTTTTTTTTTTAAAGATTTTATTTATTTATTCATGATAGCCACACAGAGAGAGACAGAGAGGCAGAGACACAGGCAGAGGGAGAAGCAGGCTCCATGCAGGGAGCCCGACGTGGGATTCGATCCCGGGTCTCCAGGATCGCGCCCCGGGCCAAAGGCAGGCGCCAAACCGCTGTGCCACCCAGGGATCCCTAGGCGGAAAATTTCCTAACTCATTTTATAAGGCCAGCATTACATTGATTCCAAAACCAAATAGAGACTCCACTAGAAAGAAAGAACAATATCCCTGACCAACATGAATGCAAAAATTCTCAATAAACAACTAGCAAATTGAATACAATAGTAAATTAAAAGAATTATTCACCATGATCAGTGGAATTTATTCCTGGGCTGCACGAGTCATTCAATATTCACAAATTAACCAATATGATTCACTACATTAATAAAAGAAAGGATAAGAACCATATGATCCTCTCAATGGATGCAGAAAGAGCATTTGACAAAATACAGCATCCTTTCTAGATAAAAACTCTCAAGAAAGTAGGGATAAAAGGAACATACATCAACATAATACAGGCCATATACAAAAGACCCACAGCTAACATCATCCTCAATGGAGAAAACCTGAGAGCTTTCCCTGTGGTCAGGAATGTGACTGGAATGTCCACCCTTACCACTGTTGTTTAACACAATACTGGAAGTCCTAGAGTCAGCAATCAGACAACAAAAATAAATAAAAGACACCCAAATTGGGAAAGAAGAAGTCAAACTTTCACTCTTCACAGATGACATGAGACTTTATGTAGAAAACCTAAAAGTTGTCATAAGAAAGATTGCTAGAACTGATACACGAATTCAGCAAAGTCACAGGATATAAAATCAATGTACAGAAGTCCGTTTCTTCTCTGTACACTAATAATGAATCAGCAGAAAGAGAAATCAAGGAATCAATCTCATGTACAATTGCACTAAAAAATGTAAGATACTTAAGAATATAAAACTAATCAAAAGGCTAAAAGATCTGTATGCTGAAAACTATATAGAACAGTTATGAAAGAAATTGAAGAGGACACAAAGAAAAAGTATTCCATGCTCATGGATTGGAAGAACAAATACTGTTAAAACGACTATACTATCCAAAGCAATCTACATGTTTAATACAATCCCTATCAAAATACAAACAGCATTTTTCATAGAGCTAGAACAAACAATCTTATAATTTATATGGAACCAGAAGACCCTGAATAGCTAATGCAATCCTGAAAGAGAAAAGCAAAGCTGGAGGCATCACAATTCTCTACTTCAAGCTATATTACAAAATTGTAGTGGTCAAGACAGTATGGTAGTGGCACCAAAAAAAAGAGACACATAGATCAATGGAACAGAGAACAGAAAACCCCAAAATGGACCCAAAGCTATATGGTCAACAAAACAGGGAAAAATATCCAATGGAAAAAAGACAGTTTCTTCAAGAAATAATGCTGGGAAAACTGGGTAGCAACATGCATAAGCATGAACCTGGACCACTGTCTTACACCATACTCAAAAATAAATTCAAAATGGAAGAAAGACCTAAATGTGAGACAGGAAACCATTAAAATCCTGGAGGAGGGGACGCCTGGGTAACTAAGTGGTTGAGTGCCTGCCTTTGGCTCTGGGCATAATGCCCGGGACTGAGGAATGAGTCCTGCATCAGGCTCCCGGCTTCTCCCTCTGCCTATGTCTCTGCCTCTCTCTGTGTGTCTCTCATGAATAAGTACATAAAATCTTTTTTTTTTTAATCCCCAGAGGAGAACAGAGGCAACAACTTCTTTGACCTTGGTTTTACAACTTTTTACTTGACATGCCTCCTGAGGCAAGAGAAACAAAAGCAAAAATGAACTTGGGACTTCATCAAGATAAAACGCTTCTCTGAGCAGCAAGGGAAACACTCAACAAAACTAAAAGGCTACTTTCAGAATGGGAGAAGATATTTGTAAATGACATATATGATATAGGATTAGTATCCAAAATCTATAAAGAACTTAAGAACTTATCAAACTCAGCACACCAAAAATAAATAATCCAGTTAAGAAATGGGAAAAATACATAAACAGACGTTTTCCCAAAGAAGACACACAGATAACTAACAGATGCATTAAAAGATGTCCTACATCACTTATCATTTGGGAAATATAACTCAAAACAGTGATGAGATACCACATCAGCCTTGTCAGAATGGCTAGAAGGAAAAACACAGGAAATAACAGGTGTTGGCAAGGACATGAAGAAAGAACTCTCTTTCACTATTGGTGGGAATGCAATCTGATGCAGCCAGTCTGGAAAACAGTATGGAGGTTCCTCAAAAAGTTAAAATTAGAACTACTCTAAGACTCAGCAATTGCACTACTAGGTACTTACTCAAAGGATACAAAAATAGAGATTTGAAGGGGAACGTGCACCCTGATGTTTATAGCAGCATTGACAACAATAACCAAATTATGGAAAGAGCAAAAATGTCCATCAACTGACAAATGGACATAAAATATGTAGTATATATGAAAAATGGAATATTACTCAGCCCTCCAAAAGAATGAAATCTTGTAATTTCCAATGTCATAGGTGAAGCTAGAATGTATTATGCTAAGTGAAATAAGTCAGAGAAAGATACATACCATATGATGTCACTCATATGTGAATTTTTAAAAAGATTTTATTTATTTATTCATGAGAGACAGAGAGAGAGAGAGAGAGAGAGAGAGGCAGAGACACAGGCAGAAGGAGAAGCAGGCTCCATGCAGGGAGCCTGACGTGGGACTCGATCCCGGGTCTCCAGGATCAGGCCCTGGGCTGAAGGTGGCGCTAAACTGCAGAGCCACCCAGGCTGCCCTCATATGTGGAATTTAAGATATAAAACAGATGAACATAGGGAAGGGGGTAAAAAAGAGAGGGAGGCAAGCCATAAGAGACTCTTCAATATAGAGAAAAAACTGATGGTTGTTGGAGGGAGGTGGTTGCGGTTTGGAGTTAATGGGTGATGAGTATTAAGGAGGGCACTTATTATGATGAGCTCTGGATGTTATATGTTAAGTAATGGACCATTTAATTCTATACTTGAAACCACTTTAACATATCTTTTAACTAGAATTTAAATAAAAACTTGAAAAAAGAAAAATAATATCTAGTTTGTCTCATATAATTGTTGCTACTCTGGCTTTCTTCTGATTAAATGTTTCTCCAACCCCTCACTTTCGCTCTGCAGGTGTCTTTAGGTCTAAAATTAGTCTCTTGGAGGCAGCATATAAATCGATCTTGCTTTTTATCCATTCTGACACCCTCTGTCTTTGGTTGGTGCATTTAGTGCATTTACATTCAGAGGAATTATTGATAGATATGTATTTGGTGCCATTTTATTACTTGTTTTGTCATTGTTTCTGGGATTTTCACTGTTCCTTTACTGTCTTTGTCATTTTTGGTCTTTCCTTTCCACTTAAGTAGTTCCCTTTAATATTTTTTGCAAGGCTGGTTTAGTGGTCACCACCTCTTTTAGTTTTTGTTTGTCTGGGAAATTCTTTATCTTGCCTTCTGTTCTGAGTTATAGACTTGCTGGATAGAGTATTCTTGACTGCATATTTTTTCCCATTCAGTACTTAGAATATATCATGCCACTCATTTCCGGTTTGCTAGGCTTCTGTTGAGAAATCTCCAGGCAGACTTATGGGTTTTCCTTTGTAAGTTAAGGGCTTTTTTTCTCTTATTGCTTTTAAGATTTTTTTCTTTATCAGTATATTTTTCAAATTTAATTACAATATGTCTTGGTGTTACCCTCAGTTTGATGATTTTAATGAGAGTTCTCTGTATCTCCTGGATCTGGATATCTGTTTCCTTCCCTATATTAGGGAATTTTTTACCTATTATTTCCTCAAATAAATTTCATGCCCCCTTTACTCCTCTTCCCCCTCCCCCTCTCCCTCCCAGCCCCCTCCCCGTCTCCTCTCCCTCCCTCTCCCCATCCTCCTCCTCCTCCTCCTCCTCCTCCTCCTCCTCCTCCTCCTCCTCCTCCTCCTCCTCCTTCTTCTTCTTCTTCTTCTTCTTCTTCTTCTTCTTCTTCTTCTTCTTCTTCTCTTTTCCTATAATATGAATGTTATTACCTTTGATGGAGTCACTGAGTTCCCTATATCTATTCTCACGTTCTATAATTTATCCTTCTTTTTGCTCGGCTTCATTATTTTCCATTATTTTATCTTTTGTATCACTTATTCATGCTTCTGCTTCTGCCATCCTTGTGTTCATTATATCATCTGTTGTGAATCTTAACTATTGCAATTTTCATTTCGAATTTAGTGGTTTTTTTTTTTTAATTTTTTATCTCCTTGATAGGTGCCTCTCAGAAATATTCCATTCTATTCTCAAGCCCAGTGAGTATCCTATGATTGTTGCTTTAAAATCTCCATCAGTCATGTTACTTATATCTATTTCGCTTAAATATTTGGCCATAACCTTATCTTATTCTTTTGTTCAGCATGAATTCCTCCATCCTGGCATTTTATGTAAGTCTCTACCTTCTGTGTATTAGAAATTCCTGTTATATTTCCTGCTCCAGAGAGTATTGGCTTCATGGAGAAGAAGTCATAAAGTGTCTAGGACCTGGTGTTTCAGAGAGCGTCTCTAGTGTGTCCTGTGTGTGCTCTGCTGTTATGTTTTGGCTGCACTATCCTTCAGATCAGTCATCTGCAGAGTCTCTTCTTGCCTGCAATGAGCAGTGTCTGGACCTTTGCCAGACTGTGGTGAGTTTCACCCAGGTATGCTCTGATCTGCTTGTTAAATGAGACCTGATACTACTTCCACTAGAACTGAAGCCCTGAAGAAATGTGTGGTTAGGAGACATGGTATGGGAAGAAGTTTCTGCTAGTCTTCTGGGGAAGGGGCCTGCCATGCTGCAACTTAGAAAAACTTGATGAAGAAGGTCAGTTCCACCAGAGTGCATGGGTGTGGGACTTGATGTAAGCAAGCTAAGTAGCTAATATTTTTGCTGAGCTGCTTACTGCAGGTTTCTCTGCTCTTATGCTTAGGAGTGGGGGAGAAAAATGGGGCCAATCAGTTTCTTTGTCCCTGGAGAGGTGTCTCAATGCGTGCTGCTTCTCTGGGAAGAACTCCAAGAAGAGCAAATAATTTTCTCCTTGTGTCTCCTAGGGATTTTTTCAGATCACTGTTTTCTACACTGTTTGCTTCTGGGTTTTCTGCTGGCATTCCCTCAAGGAGCAGGGAAGTGCCCTCGGAGCTCTACCCCTGCCAAGCCTGTTAAACATTAAACCTTCAGTATTTAAGCCCCGGTGGTCACCAGTACTCACAAAACTAAGACCCTCTTGTTTCCCCAGCCAATGGCTTTGGGGAAGTGTTTCCTTTGAGTATTCCACTGTGTTCTCTTTCTGCCTTTCTCTGTAATCATGGCCCCTTTCCTTCTGCAGCACCCACAACCCATCTCTCCCCCAAACCATGTCTCCCACTTCCTACCTTCCTTGATGTGGATTCTTCTTTCCCTTAGTTGTGGAATTTGTTATGTCAGTCTTTAGGTGGATTTCTGGGGTTTCTAGAATGATTTGATAGTTATCTAGTGTTTAAGTGGTGAGACAGCCTAGGGCCCTCCTACTACATTGTCATCACAGCTCCCTCCTATCCCATATACTTAAAATTTATATAATTTATTGTATGTAAGTAATACTTTTAATAAATTATTACTTTTATGAATAACATTATTATTTTTTAAAGATTTTATTTATTTATTCATGAGAGACACACACAGAGAGAGAGAAAGAGGCAGAGACACAGGCAGAGGGAGAAGCAGGCTCCATGCAGGGAGCCCGAGGTGGGACTCGGTCCCCCGCTTCCAGGATAGGCCCTGGACTGAAGGCAGCGCTAAACTGCTGAGCCACCGGGGTGCCCTAAAATTATTTTAAAAATGAAATTCTTGGGGCGCCTGGATGGCTCAGTGGTTGAGCATCTGCCTTTACTCAGGGCATGATCCTGGGATCCTGGGATGGAGTCCTACATTGGAATCCCCGCAGGGATCCTGCTTCTCCCTCTGCCTGTGTCTCTGCCTCTCCGTCTTTGTCTCTTATGAATAAGCAAATAAAATCTTTAAAAATAAATTAATTAATTAAATAAAAATGAAATTCTTTAAAAAGAAATGCAACTTAAAAGGACTCAAGAATCAACACAAATTTCCAAGAAGCATGATCTCACATTCAGAAATATTACTCAGAAACAAAGGATGGCAGAATAAGTTCCTCAAAGATTGAGCTACAAAAGAATATGTTCACTCTATTTGCAAAGTAAATTTAAAGTTGGAAAATATACATATGTATCAAGAAGCCATAAATAAACAGAATTGAAAAGGAACTGGGTATCTTAGGAAGGAAAATTATAAATAATGAAATTAATGAATCAGTCATCTGTCCTGAGAAAACTTCTAGTTCTGAACCAAATAGTGTAGGTTGTATTTTGCGAAGCTTATTCCATATAAATATAAATATATGTGTACATGTGTGTATAGTAAACAACCTATATGAAATAAATATTTAAAGACATTGTAGAGCAGACAATGAAGTCAGCATTGAGGAACTATGCTCCTTGTGAGGAAAAGGCATATAAGGAATGATTCATATTTATTCTGACCTATGTTCTAAGGGCTTTTTCCAACATGGGGACTAGAGTCAAAATATAAAGCACAGGCTTTTCAAAAAAGGATTTATTTATTTGAGAGAGCATGAGTTGGGTATGTGGCAGAGGGAGGGAATCTTTAAACAGACACCTTGCTGAGCACAGAGACCAATGTAGGACTTTATCTCATGACCCATGAGCTGAAACCAAGAGTCAGACACTTAACTGACTGAGCCATCTAGGTGCCCTAAAGCATACTCATTTTAGAATGAAGTGGTAGAGATCAAAATTCAGGGGTTCTATGCAGCTGGGATTTAAGAAAATTTTGATAGGGGAAGAAACCATAGTGGAAAAAAGTCGAGATACAAATACACATAAAATCATTGGCTAAATCCCTAGCTGCACATACAAATGATAAATTCATCAAATAACAGCAGCAGGGAGATTAATAAACTGAGCACAAGTTTCAGCATCCACGATTTACTGATTAAATAAAGACTGGAGTTGAAAGCTTGCTATGTGAAAGGGTTTTGATAAACGTTGGGGATTTCAGCTGAGATTCCATAATGGCCACACCCTAGAATTATGAACCATATCATAGAAGTAATAACTTTTATTTATTTGTTTGTTTGTTTAATTTATTTACTTTTACTTTTACTTATTTTTATTGGAGTTCGATTTGCCAACATATAGCATTTCAAACCAGTGCTCATCCCATCAAGTACCGCCCTCAGTGCCCATCACCCAGTCACCCCAACCACCTGCCCACCACCCCTTCCACCACCCCTTGTTCGTTTCCCAGAGTTATGAGTCTCTCATGTTTTATCACCCTCACTGATATTTCCCACTCATTTTCTCTCCTTTCCCCTTTATTCCCTTTCACTATTATTTATATTCCCCAAATGAATGAGACCAAATAATGTTTGTCCTTCTCTGATTGACATACTTTACTCAGCATAATACCCTCCAGTTCCATCCACGTTGAAGCAAATGATGGGTATTTGTCATTTCTAATGGCTGAGTAATATCCCATTATATATAAAGACCACATCTTCTTTATCCATTCATCTTTCGAAGGACACCAAGGCTCCTTCCACAGTTTGGCTATTGTGGACATCGCTGCTATAAACATTGGGGTGCAGGTGTCCCGGTGTTTCGTGGCATCTGTATGTATCATTGGGGTAAATCCCCAGCAGTGCAATTGCTGGGTCGTAGGGCATTTCTATACACTAACAATGAGACTGAAGAAAGAGAAAATAAGGAGTCAATCCCATTGACAATTGCACCCAAAAGCATAAGATACCTAGGAATAAACCTAATCAAAGAGGTAAAGGATCTATGCCCTAAAAACTATAGAACACTTCTGAAAGAAATTGAGGAAGACACAAAGAGATGGGAAAATATTCCATACTCATGGATTGGAAGAATTAATATTGTGAAAATGCCAATGTTACCCAGGGCAATTTACATGTTTAATGCAATCCCTATCAAAATACCATGGACTTTCTTCCGAGGGTTGGAACAAATCATCTTAAGATTTGTGTGGAATAGAAAAGACCCCGAATGGCCAGGGGAATTTTAAAAAAGAAAACCATATCTGGGGGCATCACAATGCCAGATTTCAGGTTGTACTACAAAGCTGTGGTCATCAAGACAGTGTGGTACTGGCACAAAAACAGAGACATTGATCAATGGAACAGAATAGAGAATCCAGAAGTGGACCCTCAACTTTATGATCAACTAATATTTGATAAAGGAGGAAAGACTATCCACTGGAAGAAAGACAGTCTCTTCAATAAATGGTGCTGGGAAAATTGGACATCCACATGCAGCAGAATGAAACTAGACCACTCTCTTGCACCATACACAAAGATAAACTCAAAATGGATGAAAGATCTAAATTAGTGAGACAAGAATCCATCAAAATCCTAGAGGAGAACACAGGCAACACCCTTTTTGAACTCGGCCACAGCAACTTCTCCCAGGATACAATCCACGAAGGCAAAAGAAACAAAAGCAAAAATGAACTATTGGGACTTCATCAAGATATTTTTAGACCTGGATTTTCCTGCATAGTCACCATCTGCTGCCTTCCCTCCTCCCCCCCATCTATTTGTTCTCATGGAAGAGAGAGTATTAGTAGAAGCAGCTCTAAGCCTAAAGTGCTTTGTCCTTACTGGGGCAGAAAGAAACCTTACCTAAACTGTTCAGAGGTTGAGGTGAGGAGGAAGACAAGCAGGCAATGAATGACCAACGCATCTGAGTCAGGGGGATTGTAGCAACCTTGTCCTTTCCCTGGACCCAAGGATCTTAACATCCAAGTCTGAAACTTGAATGAGATCTGAGTTTTAATGCTACCTTTCAATGACTCACAGGTCTCATTTTTTTCTTAGCATCTTAAAACATTTAGCTTCCCTGCTTAATGAGTATCTGCTGAAGAGAGGAAATTTAGCTTTAAGACCAATTAGCTTTGCTGACTACTGTGTAACTGTGAGCCATGATCCTTTAAGTAAACGGAGGGGAGAAATTTTAAAGACTTTTTAAAAAAAATTGTTAAAATAACATTGTTTAGGGCATCCCAGGTGGCTCAGCGGTTTAGCACAGCCTTCAGCCCAAGGCCTGATCCTGGAGACTTGGGATCGAGTCCCACCTACGGTTCCCTGAATGGAGCCTGCTTCTCCCTCTGCCTGGGTCTCTGCCTCCCCCTCCCCACCTCTCATGAATAGATAAATAAAATCTTTAAAAAAATAAAATCATAATAAAATAACATTGTTTAGAAGTCAACCTAATGCCTCTCTTTACCTTCCACTGTTTCAGAATAAAGAGAAAAACATGAGATTTGTAGTATCCACTACTAAACAGAACCATACAATATGAAACTAAGTTCTCACCTTAAAACATTCTGTCAGATGAGATGTCCAAACTATTTTTCCAACTTTTTTTTGACCTGCAGAAGGAGAGGGCTTAGCCTCCTTATAGCTTCAAGTTTGTTTTACGAAGCTTCAAAGAGAAAAACAGATAATTTCATTTGCAGATAAAATAAAAAATGAATTTAAGTAGCAAAATAAGTAGCTGCTTTTAAATGTACAGTGGTGTGTACATTCTAAAAGTAAAACCTAAACCTGTTAGTAAAAGTTTTCAAACAATGCTTTTTATTGAATTCTATAGTAGTAGTTGAAATAAAAATCTGTAACTTCTACAAAAAGATCTATTTATATCACTTAATTTCTTCTTCTCTGATCCTACATTTCACTTTGCAAACTGTAGACCTTCATTTGGTTTCCCAGATGGGGGATCCAGCCCTTTCAGAAATAGTTTCACTTAATTCTTCATTAAATGCTTGGTGGAATTCCCTGGAAAATCATTCCATAGATTCTTGTTTGTGGGGAGATTTTTATTACTGGTTCCATTTCTTTGCTGGTCATGGGTCTGTTCACATTTTCTATTTCTTCCTGTTTCAGTTTTGGTAGTACATATGTTTCTAGGAATCTATTTCTTCCAGGTTGCCCAATTTGTTGGCATATAATTGCTCATAATATTCTATTCTTATTGTTTGTATTTCTTTAGTGTTGGTTGTGATCTCTCCTCTTTCATTCATGATTTCATTTATTAGGGTCCATTCTCTTTTCTTTTTGATAAATCAGAATAGGGATTTATCAATCTTTAAAATTCTTTCAACGAATCAGCTCCTAGTTTCATTGATCTGTTTTTTATTTCTAGATCATTCATTTCTGCTCTAATCTTTATTATTTCTCTTCTGCTGACTTTAGGCTTTTATTGCTGTTCCTTTTCTAGCTACTTTAGGTGTAAGGTTAGGTTGTGTATTTGAGACTTTTCTTGCTTCTTGAGGTAGGACTGTATTGCAATGCACTTTCCTCTTAGGACTGCTTTTGCTGCATCTGAAAGGCTTTGGACTGTTATGTTTTCATTATCACTACCACTTGCTTCCATGTATTTTTTGTTTTTCCTGGTTAATGCATTCATTCTTTAGTAGGATGTGCTTTACCTACAGAACAGAATAGAGAATCCAGAAGTGGACCCTCTTTGAGGTCTTTCAAAATTTTTTCTTGTGGTTGACTTCAACTTTCATAGCGTTGTAGTATGAAAATATGTATGGTATGATCTCAATCTTTTTGTATTGGTTGAGGCATGATCACCCAGTATGTGATCTATTCCAGGAAATATTCCATGTGTACTCAAAAAAGAATGTAGGGATCCCTGGGTGGCGCAGCGGTTTGGCGCCTGCCTTTGGCCCAGGGCGCGATCCTGGAGACCCGGGATCGAATCCCACTTCGGGCTCCCGGTGCATGGAGCCTGCTTCTCCCTCTGCCTGTGTCTCTGCCTCTCTCTCTCTCACTGTGTGCCTATCATAAATAAATAAAAAAAATGTTAAAAAAAAGAATGTACATTCTGCTGCTTTAATGTCCAATGTTTTGAATATATTAGTTTATTCAATCTGTTCTAGTGTGACATTCAAAGCCATTGTTTCCTTGTTGATCTTCTGCTTAGATGATCTGTCCATGGCTTTAAGCGATGTGTTAAAATCCCCTACTATTATTATATTATTTTCAATAAGGTTTCCTTATGTGTTGTTAATTTATTATTTTATATTAATTATACTTATATTAATATTAATTTATATATTATATATAATATTTCTGTTATATATTTGGGTGCTTCCAAGTTGGGGGCATAAATATTTATAATTGTTAGATATTCTTGATTGATAGACCCCTTGATTATGATATAATGACCTTCTCCATCTCTTGTTACAGTTTTTGGTTTAAAATATAAATCTAGGGACACCTGGGTGGCTCAGTGATTAAGCACCTGCCTTTGGCTCAGGGTGTGATCCTGGAGTCCTGAGATCAAGCCCCACATCGGGGTCCCTGCATGGAGCCTGCTTCTCCCTCTGCCTATGTCTCTGCCTCTCTCTCCTTGTGTCTCTCATGAATGAATAAATAAAATATTTTTTAAAATCTAAATCTAGCTTGTCTGATGCAAGTATGGCTACTCTGACTTTCTTTTGACATCCATTAGCATGACAGATGGTTCTCCATGCCCTCACTTCAATCTGTAGATATCTTTAGGTCTAAACTGAATCTCTTATAGGTGACATATAGATGTACCTTGGATTTTTTTTTTTATACACTCTGGTACCCTATGTCTTTTGGTTAGAGCATTTAATCAAAAATATTTGATTCAGAAATATTATTGATAGATATGAATTTAATGCCTTTGTGTTACCTGTGAAGTTGGTGTTTCCAGTGATATTCTCTCTTCCTGTCCACTCTTTGTTGCTTTTGGTCTTTTTCTCACCCAGGCAGTCCTCTTTAACATTTCTTGCAGGGCTGGTTTAGTAGTCATGAACTCCTTTAGTTTTTGTTTGTCTGGGACACTCTTTATCTCTCCTTCTATTCAGAATGACAACATTAGTGGATAAAGTATTCCCTTCTGTCCTGCCAAGGTTTTGTGGACACATCTGTTGCAAAGCTGATTTGTCTTCCCCTGTAGTTTAAGAGATTTTCTTCCTTTCCTGTGATCAGAATTCTTTCTTTGTGTATTTTGTGAATTTGATTATGATTCATCTTGGTGTTTGCCAGCTTTGTTGAATTTGATGGAAGTTCTTTGTGCCTCTTGGATCTGGATGTCTGTTTCCTTCCCCAGATTAGGCAAGTGTTCAGCTATAATTTGTTCAAATAAATCTTCTGCATCCTTTTCCCTCTCTTATTCTTCTTCTGGGACAATGATATTATGCTTTAAGAAGTTGCGAGTTCCCTAAGTCTGTAAATTTGTAATCCAATATTTTTATTTCCCTCTCCTTTTCAGGTTCATTATTTCCATAATTCTATCTTATACTACTGATTTGTTTCTCTACTTTTTTTTTTAATTTTATTTTATTTATGATAGTCATACAGAGAGAGAGAGAGGCAGAGACACAGGCAGAGGGAGAAGCAGGCTCCATGCACCGGGAGCCTGACGTGGGATTCGATCCTGGGTCTCCAGGATCGCGCCCTGGGCCAAAGGCAGGCGCCAAACCGCTGCGCCACCCAGGGATCCCTTGTTTCTCTACTTTGTCTAGCCTCATGGCCATTGCATCCAGTCAGTTTTGTATCTTGGTTATAGCATTTTTCATTTTGGCGTCAACTAGGATTTTTTCTTTTACCCTTGCAGTAAGGAATTCGTTATTGCTGGATCATAGGGTAGCTCTATGTTTTTTAATTTTTTAAATTTAAATTCCATTAATTAATATATAATATATATTAGTTTCAGAGGTAGAAGTCAGTGATCCATCAGTCTTATTTAATACCCAGTGCTCATTACATCAGGTGCCTTTCTTAACGTCCATAACTCAGTTACTAACTACATCCCCCCCATGCCCCTTGCCTCCAGCAACCCTCAGTTTGTTTCTTATGATTAAGAGTCTCGGGATCCCTGGGTGGCGCAGCTGTTTAGCGCCTGCCTTTGGCCCAGGGCTCGATCCTGGAGACCCGGGATCGAATCCCACGTTGGGCTCCTGGTGCATGGAGCCCGCTTCTCCCTCTGCCTATGTCTCTGCCTCTCTCTCTCTCTCTGTGTGACTATAATAAATAAATAAAAATTAAAAAAAAGAGTCTCTTTTTGCTTGTCTCCCTCTCTGATTTCCTTTTGTTTTACTTTTCCTCTCTTCCTCTATGATCCTGTTTTGTTTCTTTTTTTTTTTTTTTTAAATTTTTATTTATTTATGATAGTCACACAGAGAGAGAGAGAGAGGCGCAGAGACACAGGCGGAGGGAGAAGCAGGCTCCATGCACCGGGAGCCCGACGTGGGATTCGATCCCGGGTCTCCAGGATCGCGCCCTGGGCCAAAGGCAGGCGCCAAACCGTTGCGACACCCAGGGATCCCTCCTGTTTTGTTTCTTAAATTCCACACATGAATGAAAT
Source organism: Canis aureus (assembly GCF_053574225.1). NCBI lineage: Eukaryota > Metazoa > Chordata > Mammalia > Carnivora > Canidae > Canis > Canis aureus. Next base: position 36,657,781 of record NC_135618.1, read on the forward strand.
TATATAGCAATTGTCTTTTTCTGATTGACTTATTTTGCTTATTTATACCCTCTAGCTCCATCTATATCATTGCAAATGGCAAGACTTCATTTTTTGATGGCTGAGGAGTATTCAATTGTACATATGTACCACATCTTCTTTATCCATTCATCAGTTGATGGACAAATGGACTCTTTCCATAATTTGGCTACTATTGATAATCCTGCTATAAACATTGGGGGTGCATTTGTCTCCTTGAATAAGTATTTTTGTATCCTTTGGGTATATACCTAGTAGTGTAATTGCTGGATCAGAAGGTAGTTCTATTTTTAACTGTTTGAGGAATCTCCATACTGTGTTACAGAGAGTGGTTGTACCAGTTTCATTCCCACCAATAGTGCAAGAGGTTTCCCTGTGTCCACATCCTTGCCAATTTCTTGTGTTGATTTTAGCTATTTTGATAGATATGTGGTGATATCTCATTGTAGTTTTGGTTTCTATTGTTTCTTTTGTTGATTTTAGCCATTCTAACAGGTGTGCGGTGATATCTTGTGCTGATTTTAGCTATTCTGACAGGTTTGAAGTGATATCTCATTGTAGTTTTGGTTTGTATTTTCTGATGATGGTGGTGTTCAGCATCTTTTCATGTCTCTGTTGGCCATCTGCATGTATGCTTCGGAGAAAATGTCTATTAATGTCTTCTGCCCATTTTTAAACTGGATTATTTGGGGGTTTAGACACTGAGTTTTAAAAGTTCTCCGTATATCTTGGATACTAACCCTTTAGCAGATATGTCATTTGCAAGTATCTTCTGCCTTTCCAAAATGGTACTCTATATATAAAACCCAAAAGAGACCACCAAAAAAATTTCTAGAAGTAATACACAAATTCAGTAAGGCCACAGGATACAAAATCAATGTACAGAAATCTGTTGAATCTTTATACTCTGATAATGGAGCAGTAGCAAGATAAATCAAGGAATCACCCCATTTACATTTGTACCAAAGACAAATCTAGGAATTAACCTCAGCAGAGAGGTAAAAGATCTGTACTCTAAAAACTACAAATAATTGATGAGAGAAACTGAAGATGACACAAAGAAATAGAAAAACATTCTATGCTCATGGATTGGAAGAACAAACATTGTTAAAATGTTTATACTACCCAAAGCAATCTACACATTTAATGCAATCCCTATCAAAATACCAATATCATATTTCACAGAGCCAGGAAAAATGATTCTACAATTTGTATAGAACCACAAAAGGCCCCAAATAGATAGGTGATCTTAAAAGCAATTCTGGAGGAATCAAAATTCTCTACTTCAAGCTATATTACAAAGCTGTAGTGGTCAGGACAGTATGGTACTGGCACCAAAAAACAAAGACACATAGATCAATGGAACACAACAGAAAACCCAAAAATAGACCCAAAGCTATATGGTCAACTAGTCTTTAACAAAGCAGGGAAGAACATCCAATGGAAAAAAGGCAGGTTTTTTTTTTCAAGAAATAGTGTTGGGGAAACTGGGTAGCAACATGCATAAGCATGAAACTGGACAACTTTCTTACACTATACTCAAAAATGAATTCAAAATGGAAGAAAGACCTAACTGTGAGACAGGAAATAATTAAAATTCTAGAGTAAAACACAGGCGACAACCTCCTTGACCTTGGCTATGTCAACTTTTTACTAGACATGTCTTTTGAGGCAAGGGAAACAAAAGGGAAAATAAACGTTTGGGTTTCATCAAAATAAGAAGCTTCTGTACAGCAAGGAAACTATCAATAAAACTAACAGGCAACCTTTAGAATGGTATAAGATCTTTATGATTTATTTATTTTTTCTTTTATTTTTTGTATATTTTTATTGGAGTTCAATTTGCCAAAATATATCACCCAGTGCTCATCCCATCAAGTGCCCCCCCCTCAGTGCCAGTCACCCCAGTCACCCCAGCCCCTGACCCACCTCCCCTTCCATTACCTCTTGTTCGTTTCACAGAGTTAGGAGTCTCTCATGTTCTGTACCCTCTCTGATATTTCCCACTCTTTTTTCTCCTTTCCCCTATAATCCATTTCCCTGTTTTTTATACTCTCCGTATGAGTGAAACCATATAATGATTGTCCTTCTCCAATTGACTTACTTCACTCAGCAGAATACCCTCCATTTCCATCCATGTTGAAGCAAATGGTGGGTATTCATCATTTCTAATGGCTGAGTGAAATTCCATTTTATACATAGACCATCTTCTCTTTCCATTCATCTTTTGATGGACACCAAGGCTCTTTCCACAGTTTGGCTATTGTGGACATTGCTGCTATAAACATTGGGGTGCAGGTGTCCAGTCAATTCAATGCATCTGTATCTTTACAGGATAGATCCCCAGCAGAGCAATTGTTGGGTCATAGGGTAGCTCTATTTTTAACTCTTTGAGGAACCTCCACAGTTTTCCAGAGTGGCTGTACCAGTTCACATTTCCACCAACAGTGTAAGAAGTTTCCCCTTTCTCCACATCCTCTCCAACATTTGTTGTTTCCCATATTGTTCATTTTCCCCATTCTCACTGATGTGAGGTGGTATCTCATTGTGGTTTTGATTTGTATTCCCTGATGGCAAGTGATGCGAAGCATGTTCTCATCTGCTTGTTGGTCATGTCTATGTCTTCTTTTTTTTGATTTACATTTATTTTTTATTGGTGTTCAATTTGCCAACATATAGAATAACACCCAGTGCTCATCCCGTCAAGTGTCCACCTCAGTGCCCGTCACCCAGTCACCCCCACCCCTGGCCCACCTCCCCTTCCACCACCCCTAGTTCATTTCCCAGAGTTAGGAGTCTATGTCTTCTTTGGTGAAATTTCTGTTCATGTCTTCTGCCCATTTCATGATTGGATTGTTTGTTTCCTGGGTGCTGAGTTTAATAAGTTCTTTATAGATGAAAACCCCAAAATAGACAAATTTCTTTTTGTTGCTTGATTGCTGAGGCTAGGACTTCTAGTACTATGTTGAATAGCAGTGGTGAGAATGGACATCCCTGTCGTGTTCCTGAACTTAGGGGAAAGGCTCCCAGTGTTTCCCCATTGAGAATGATATTCGCTGTGGGCTTTTCGTAGATGGCTTTTAAGATGCTGAGGAATGTTCTCTCTTTCCCTACACTCTGAAGAGTTTTGATCAGGAATGGATACTAGCCCGTTATCTGGGATGTCATTTGCAAATATCTTCTCCCATTCTGTAGGTTGTCTTTTAGTTTTGTTGACTGTTTCTTTTGCTGTGCAGAAGCTTTTTATCTTGATGAAGTCCCAATAATTCATTTTTTAAAATTTTTATTTATTACATATATTTTTTTTAAATTGGAGTTCAATTTGCCAACATATAGCATAACACCCCGTGCCCATCCCATCAAGTGCCCCCTTCAGTGCCTGTCACCCAGTCACCCCCACCCCCACCCCTGCCCACCTCCCTTTCCACCACTCCTTGTTCATTTCCCAGAGCTTCATAGATGTATCTTGCAAGAAGTTGCTGTGGCCAAGTTCAAAAAGGGTGTTGCCCATGTTCTCCTCTAGGATTTTGATGGAATCTTGCCTCACATTTAGATCTTTCATCCATTTTGAGTTTATCTTTGTGTATGGTGTAAGAGAATGGTCTAGTTTCATTCTTCTACACGTGGCTGTCCAATTTTCCCAGCACCATTTCTTGAAGAGAGTGTCTCTTTTTCAGTGGATAGTCTTTCCTGCTTTGTCAAATATTAGTTGACCATAGAGTTGAGGGCCCATTTCTGGATTCTCTATTCTGTTCCATGGATCTATGTGTCTGGTTTTGTGCCAGTACCACACTGTCTTGATGATCACAGCTTTGTAGTACAACCTGAAATTCGGCATTGTGACGCCCCTGGCTCTGGTTTTCTTTTTCAATATTCCCCTGGCTACTCAGGGTCTTTTCTGATTCCACACAAATATTAAGATAATTTGTTCCAACTCCTTGAAGAAAGTCCATGGTATTTTGATAGGGATTGCATTAAATGTGTAAATTGCCCTGGGTAGCATTGACGTTTTCACAATATTAATTCTGCCAATCCATGAGCATGGAATATTTTTCCATCTCTTTGTGTCTTCCTCAGTTGCTTTCAGAAGTGTTCTGTAGTTTTTAGGGTATAGATCCTTTTGCTCTTTGGTTAGGTTTATTCCTAAGTATCTCATGCTTTTGGGTGCAAATGTAAATGGGGTTGACTCCTTAATTTCTCTTTCTTCAGTTTCATTGTTAGTGCCACTGATTTCTGGGCATCGATTTGGTATCCTGCCACATTACCCAATTGCTGTATGAGTTCTAGCAATCTTGCGGTGGAGTCTTCAAGGTTTTCTATGTACAGTATCAGTCATCTGTGAAGAGGGAGATTTTGACTTCTTCTTTGTCAATATGAATGCTTTTTACTTCTTTTTGCTGCCTGATTGCTGAGGATAGGACTTCTAGTACTATGTTGAATAGCAGTGGTGTGAGTGGACATCCCTGTCGTGTTCCTGATCTTAGGGAAAAGGATCCCAGTGTTTCCCTATTGAGAATGATATTTGCTGTGGGCTTTTCGTAGATGGCTTTTAAGATACTGAGGAATGTTCCCTCTGTCCCTACTCTCTGAAGAGTTTTGATCAGGAATGGATGCTGTGTTTTGTCAAATGCTTTCTCTGCATCTAATGAGAGGATCATATGGTTCTTGTTTTTTCTCTTGTTCATGTGATCTATCACATTGATTGTTTTATGAGTGTTGAGCCAGCCTTGCATCCCGGGGATAAATCCCACTTGGTCATGGTGAATAATCCTCTTAATGTACTGTTGGATCCTATTGGCTAGTATCTTGTTGAGAATTTTTGCATCTGTGTTCATCAGGGAGATTGGTCTATAATTCTCCTTTCTGGCGGGGTCTTTGTCTGGTTTTGGAATTAAGGTGATGCTGGCCTCATAGAACGAGTTTGGAAGTATTCCATCCCTTTCTATCTTTCGGAATAGCTTTAGGAGAATAGGTAGTTTTTTCTTCTTTAAACCTTTGATAGAGTTCCCCTGGGAAGCCATCTGGCCCTGGACTTTTGTGTCTTGGGAGGTTTTGGATGACTGCTTCAGTTTCCGCCCTGTATATTGGCCTGTTCAGGTTTTCTATTTCTTCCTGTTCCAGTTTTGGTAGTTTGTGGTTTTCCAGAAATGCATCCATTTCTTCTAGATTGCCTAATTTATTGGTGTATAGCTGCTCCTAATACGTTTTTTAAATCATTTGTATTTCCTTGGTATTGGTTGTGATCTCTCCTCTTTCATTCATGATTTTATTAATTGGAATCTTTTTTTTTCTTTTTAATAAGGCTGGCTAATGGTTTAACTATCTTATTAATTCTTTCAAAGAACCAACTTCTCATTTTTTAATCTGTTCTACAGTTCTTCTGGTCTCTATTTCATTGAGTTCTGCTCGAATCTGTATTATCTCTCTTCTTTTTCTTGGTGTAGGTTTTATTTGCTGTTCTTTCTCCAGTACCTTTAGGTGCAAGGATAGCTTGTGTATTTCAGTTTTCTCCAATATTTTGAGGGATTCTTGTAGTGTGATGTGTTTCCCTCTCGGGGCTGCTTTTGCTGTATCCCAAAGAGTTTGAATGGTTGTATCTTCATTCTCATTAGTTTCCATGAATCTATTAATTATTTTCTAATTTCCTGGTTGACCCTTCATCTTTTAGCAGGATGCTCTTTAACCTCCACGTGTTTGAATTTCTTCCAAATTTCTTCTTGTGATTGAGTTCTAGTTTAAAGCATTGTGGTCTGAAAATATTCAGGGGACAATCCCAATGTTTTGGTATCTGTTGAGACCTGATTTTCGACCCAGAATGTGGTCTATTCTGGAGAAAGTTCCATGTACACTTGAGAAGAATGTGTATTCAGTTGCGTTCAGATGCAAAGTTCTGTATATATCTGTAAAATCCATCTGGTCCAGTGTATCTCTTAAAGCCCTTTCTTCTTTGGTGATGTTGCGCTTAGAAGATCTGTCATTTGCAGAAAGTGCTGTGTTGAAGTCTCCTACTATTGGTGTGTGAGTTTCTAAGTATGTCTTAACTTTGGTAATTAATTGATTGATTTACTTGGCAGTTCCTACATTAGGGGCATAAATATGCATGATTGTTAGGTCTTCTTGTTGGATAGACCCTTTAAGTATGATATAGTGTCCCTCTTCATCTCTTACTACAGTCTTTGGGATATGAGTATTGCTACCCTTACTTTATTTTGAGGACCATTTGAATGGTAAATGGTTCTCCAACCTTTCATTTTCAGGCTGGAGCTGTCCTTAAGTCTAAAATGAGTCTCCTGTAGACAGCCTATAGATGGGTCTTGCTTTTTTATCCATCCTGAAACCCTGCGCCTTTTGATGGGATCATTAAATCCATTCACGTTCAGAGTTACTATTGAAAGATATTAATTTAATGTCATCATCATACCTATTCAGTCCTTGTTTATGTGGGTTATTTTTTTGGGCGTCCTCTTTATTTCACAGAGTTCCCCTTAATATTTCTTGCAGAGCTGGTTTGGTGGTCACATATTCTTTTAGTTTCTGCCTATCTTGGAAGATCTTTATCTCTCCTTCTATTCTGAATGAGAGCCTTGCTGGAGAAAATATTCTTGGCTGCATGTTCTTCTCATTTTTCTCTGAATGTATCCTGCCAGCCTTTTCTGGCCTGCCAGGTCTCTTTGGAGAGGTCTTCTGTTAATCTAATATTTCTCTCCATATAAGTTAGGGATCTCTTGCCTCTTGCTGCTTTAAGGATTTTCTCTTTATCTTTGGAACTTGCAAGTTACACTATTAAATGTCAGGGTGTTGAATGGTTTTTATTGATTGGGGTGGGGACCTCTGTGTCTCCTGGATCTGAATGCCTGTTTCCCTCCCCAAATTAGGGAAGTTCTCAGCTATGATTTGTTCACATATGCTTTCTTGTCCTCGGCCCTCTCAGCACTTTCTGAAATCCCAATTATACATAGATTATTCCATCTGACACTATCATATATTTCCCTTAACCTATCCTCATGGTCCTTTAGTGTTTTTCTCTTTTACCTCAGCTTCCTTCCTTGCCATCAACTTGTCTTCTATGTCACTCACTCTTTCTTCTACCTCATTAACCCTCGTGGTTAGGACCTCCCTTTGGGTTGCATCTCATTTAATTGATTAATTTTGGCCTGATGGGTCTAAATTCTCAGTCATGAAGTCCCTTGATTCCTTTATGCTTTTCTCCAGTCACAAGTAGCTTTAGAAATGTGCTTCCAGGGGATCCCTGGGTGGTGCAGCGGTTTAGCGCCTGCCTTTGGCCCGGGGCGTGATCCTGGAGACCCGGGATCGAATCCCACGTCGGCCTCCCGGTGCATGGAGCCTGCTTCTCCCTCTGCCTGTGTCTCTGCCTCTCTCTCTCTCTCTCTCTGTGTGACTATCATAAATAAATAAAAAATTTAAAAAAATTCTATAAAAAAGAAATGTGCTTCCGAATTGGCCTTCTGATATAAAATTGTAATCAAAATTCTGTAACTCTGTGTCAGAGAGTAATGTTTCTGATTCTTTTGTAGTCAATTCTTCCTTCTAGTCATTTTGCTCAGTGTAGAGTGGCTGTATGAGTGGGCTGAGTCAAGAATATCAACCACAACCTAAGTAAATTTCACCCTAGAAAATTCTGATGAGGTCACAGTCCAGGAAATGAAAAGAAAGATCAGAATAAAATAAAACAAAAGGACCACCAAAGTGAAAAACTAATTTTTAAACAAAGTAGTAAAAGGTAAAAGGCCAAGAATCCCAAAGAAGAAGGTAAAATGAAAAAAAAATCAGAGAAAAAAGCCAAAGAAGTACTTGTAGAGAGCCCCACCATTGACCACCAAAACATAAAGGAGATAAAAGAGTGGGGCAGAATAGGAATGAATAGAAAGTTTAATCTCACAGAATGAACCAGCTCAGTATTACACTTAGTTCTGGGTGCATACTGGCATGTTTTAGAAGGTATTAACTTCTGTCATGGTAGAACAAAATGAGGCAGAGAAAACAAAGAACACAATACACACACAAAAAAAAAACGTGTCTTGTATATATCCCAAAATTAAATTAAGTAAGTTGAAGGGAATCTAGAATTGGAAAATATATGTAAGACATGTATTTTTAGAAATATGAAAGTCAAAAAGAAAGAAACTTAAAAATGAAGATGTGGTAAATATTGTAGTTAAGGTGAGATAAGAGAGAAAATATTGAAAATTTTTAGTCTGATATAAAAATGAATTGTACTGGAAAAGGGGGGAAATGGGGAGGGGTACCCTCTAGTTCTATATACTATAAATCCTGGTGCTTGGTCAAGAACTTGCTCTTCCGCTGTCCTTCCACCTGGTCTTCTGGGGGCGCAGCCTGCTCTGCTGATTCTCATGAGTGTACAGCTGGGGGAGCTGCCCTGCCACCCCATTGGTTGCCAGGCTCAGTGGGAGCTGTTTACCCTGTGAAGCCTCTGTCCCCTGGGGCTCCGCCTCTCCAGGCACTCGGTGACACCAGGAGGAACAACAACACTGAAGGTGGCCAGGTATCCATCCCTGGAGTCAGCTCCCCGCAGTGACTACCACAGCTCCCAGTCCACAGTGGCCTAGATGCTCCCGGGGTGGCAGGGGGCCCTGATCTGCACAGCTTGGGGGCGCCCGGCAGCAGGAGCGTCCTCTCTGTCCTGTGCCCTCCCCTCCTCTGCCTGACCCGGGGGGAGTGCAGAATCCTGGGCTGTGACCCTTGGCGCCCTGGGATCCCGGGCCTGTGCTGCTGGAATCGCGCTCCCGTGGCCCCAGCTTCCGAAGGTAGTACGTCGCAGACCCCTCTGCCTGGAGTCCCAGCCTGACCGACTGGCTTCTCCCAGAAGCCCCGCGGGGCGCGCTCTCGCCCTTTACTGAGATCGGCCACGGTTTGGGTGCACTTTCCCCCGGACGGACCGCCTCTATTAGTGACTCTGGGAGACTGGAGGCTCCACTGCCCCTCCTGAGATTCCGCTCCATTTCCCTGCAGAGTGCCTTTCCATCTTGGAAGAAACAGGTGCAGATTTTTAAAGTCCCCGCGTCTCCGGGGCTGAGCTTTCCTGTCCCTGAGGTTCTCGCCACCCCCCTTAGCCCAGCTCCTCACAGGGCCCCTCTCCCACTTGATTCTTTTTTATTTTATTTTTTTCTGCCTTCCTACCTTGTTAGAAGGGAAAACCTTTCTCTCTGTAGCATTCCGGTTGTTCTCTCTTTAAATCTCACGTCAAATTCGTAGGTTTTCAGGATGGTTTGAAAGTTATATAGGTAAGTTGGTGGGACCCAGTGAGTTGAGGACCCTACTCTTCTGCCATCTAGATCTTTATGATTTATTTCATGGGAATGTTTTGTGACTTGTCTCATGACCTAGATATGGTACAACTTGGTCATTATTCCTTGAAATAATTTTTCCTACTCTTTCTCTCCTCTCATTCTGGAATGCAAAAAAAAAAAAAGAATGAAAAGAACAATAAGCTGGTGGCCCAAATTTTTAAAAAGTAGTAATATGGAAGATAAAAACCAGGATATAGATATATATAGTGCATTAATTGTAAGTAAACTCACTCTTGTTATTAAAAGAAAAAGTTTATGGAGAGGAGAAATCCAAATATGTCATGCTTCAAAGAAATTTACCTGAAGTACAGGGATATAGAAAGAAAAAAGTAAAAATGGAAAAACAGGGGATCTTTGGGTGGCTCAGTGGTTTGGCGCCTGCCTTCCGCCCAGGGCATGATCCTGGAGTTTTGGGATCAAGTCCCATGTTGGGCTCCTTACATGGAGCCTGCTTCTCTCTCTCTCTCTCTCTGAATAAATAAATAAAACCTTTTAAAAAATGGAAAAGCATAAGTCATGAAAAAATTAAGAAATGCAAGATGTTATAATAAGTGAAAAAATAAATCTCTAAGGCAGAAAGAATTATTAGAGAGAGTGAAGTCATAAAGGTTAATCTATGATTCTACATTTATATAAAATTTAGTTTTTTGTATCCTTCAACTAACATTTTCTTTCATTAGGATATAAATGTTTCTAGACACATGTGTAGAAGTATATGATAATGTCATACTTTACCAAACTCATATCTTAATGAAAAAGCATGTCACTTCAAGGCAGGTTTATGCATAGTGTAGTTTCAATGAGTTCTGCCTACAGTTATCCTCATACGATTCCCCACACATACGTAAACTTTATAAGTTCAAATTACATACAGCATAAACTAACAAGTATAAGGAGAAAAGCACGACTCTACAATCACAGTGGAAATATTAGCTCAACTCTCTGAGTAACTGTATCTATATACTGTGGATGCTATAAGAGATTGCCATAAACTTGGGGACTTAACACAAGAAAAAATTTTTCTTTCACAGTTTTGGGTCCTAGATCAAGGTGTCAGTAGAGGCACACTCTTTCCAAAAGCTGTAGGGAAAAAAATCTGTCTCTTCCAGCTTTTAGTGGCTCAAGGAATTCCTTGGCTTGTGGCTGCATAACTTCAGTGTTAGCCTTTGTCTTTACGTGACCTTTTCCTGCATACCTCCTGGACAGGGTTCTTATAGCCTGTTTGTTGGAATATTGAGGTGGTAGGAAAATATGAAGTTTTAAATTTTACAATGCAATTGACCCTGTGGTGTCTCAATATCATTAACGATACTAATTAGGGTAGCTAATTCTTGCCACTTGGGCTTTGGTGATGTTAAAGGTGAATGGGATAATTGACTTATATTCTGAAGGCAAATTTTCACAAAGGTGATAACTCGAAAGAGTCCTAGTAGACGTATTATGAATGTTTTACATTCAGTTCACCACCAGGCACCCTACTTTGTGGGGTGGGACAAGGCCAGGCACCTTTGGATTAAGGAAATTTGTTGGAAGATTTTGGTTATGTTATGAAAGACTTTTATCCTTATAGCTTGGCCTTTACCTGTCCAGAGTTATTCATGCCCACAAAGAAGGAGGTATCCTGAATGGCACAAACCACTCCTTTGATGGCTATTAAATAGACAAGAACCATTATGTTATTCATATTACCATTTGGGCTAGAGACTCTTGGACTAGTTATATAAAGGACAATGTTTTTGGCACCCTTTGCATATATCAAAAGTCCACTGAAAGGTGGTTGACAGTTATGATTTGATTTTGTTTGACAAAGGCTGCTGGTCTGGTGCCAATTCTCACACTTCCTATAGCTATTTTAAGTCCTAGTAAGATAGGAATAAATAGGGATGCCCAAATGGCTCAGTGGTTTAGTGCAGTCTTCAGCCCAGGACATGATCCTGGAGTCTGGGGATCGAGTCCCACGTTGGGCTCCCTGCTTGGAGCCTACTTCTCCTTCTGCTTGTGTCTCTGCCTCTGTGTGTGTGTGTCTCTCGTGAATAAATAACTGTCTTCTGCACAACAAAAGAAACAGTCAACAAAACTAGAAGCAACCTACAGAATGGGAGAAGATAGTTGCAAATGACAGATCAGATAAAGGGCTATTATCCAAGATCTATAAAGAACTTATTAAACTCACCACCCAAGAAACAAACAATCCAATCATGAAATGGGCAAAAGATATGAACAGAAATTTCACCAAAGAAGACCATGGCCAACAAGCACGTGAGAAAATTCTCCACATCACTTGCCATCAGGGAAATACAAATCAAAACCACCATGAGATACCACCTCACACCAGTGAGAATGGGGAAAATTAATAAGGCAGGAAACAACACATGTTGGAGAGGATGTGGAGAAAGGGGAACCCTCTTGCACTGTTGGTGGGAATGTGAACTGGTCCAGCCACTCTGGAAAACTGTGTGGAGGTTCCTCAAAGAGTTAAAAATAGAACTGCCCTACAACCCAGCAATTGCACTGCGGAGGATTTATCCCAAAGATACAGATGCAGTGAGATGCCGGGACACCTGCACCCGGATGTTTATAGCAGCAATGTCCACAATAGCCAAACTGTGGAAAGAGCCTCGGTGTCCATCGAAAGATGAATGGATAAAGAAGATGTTGTCTATGGATAATGGAATATTACTCAGCCATTAGAAACGACGAATACCCACCATTTGCTTCAACATGGATGGAACTGGAGGGTATTATGCTGAATGAAGTAGGTCAATTGGAGAAGGACAATCATTATATGGTTTCACTCATACAGGGAATATAAATAATAGTGAAAGGGATTCAAGGGGAAAGGAAGGAAAATGAGTGGGAAATATCAGAGAGGGTGACAGAATATGAGAGACTCCTAACTCTGGGAAACGAACAAGAGGTAGTGGAAGGGTAGGTGGGCAGGGGGATGGGGTGATTGGGTGATGGGCACTGAGGGTTGTCAAATCGAACTCCAATTAATTAATTAATTAATTAATTAATTAATTAAAATATTTTTTAAAAAAAGATAGGAATAAGTATCACCCATTTTTCTTGGTGTCCTTGATGGAAACAGGGAGGTCTCAGTGGAAAAAAAAAATATGGGCATCTCTTTTGTAACCACTTCACTCTGGGATATGGTTGCATTAGGAAAAACATGTGAGGGAACTGGCAAAGCAAACAATACATATATTGTTATGCATGTGAGTTTGGGCCACAGTAGAACTTGAATGTACCATTATTTAGACCATAATGTACCATAAGGATGTTAATAAGAGAGTGAAGTCCTCAACATGGGGAATTGGCCAAGTGCAGTTCATTCCTAAGCATAAGCTCTAAGCCTGTGGGGTTGCTTACTATAATGGTAGCTATACCAGATGAATACAGTTAAGAATGAAAGCAGGTAGGGATCCCTGGGTGGCGCAGTGGTTTAGCGCCTGCCTTTGGCCCAGGGCGCGATCCTGGAGACCCGGGATCGAATCCCACATCGGGCTCCCGGTGCATGGAGCCTGCTTCTCCCTCTGCCTATGTCTCTGCCTCTCTCTCTCTCTGTGTGACTATCATAAATAAATAGAAATTAAAAAAAAAGAATGAAAGCAGGTGATATATTTAAGCAAAGAGGTTTTCCTCTGAAGCCACACTAGAACTTAGTCTAGCATGGTGTTTACAGGGAGGATTTTGAGGTGGGGACCCATGACTAGCGGGACTTAGTAGCAGACCCAACAGTTTCAAGGGATAGAGCCATGGTTGAAACTTCAGGGGCCTATTCATATGAGTTAGAGATCTTGGTCTGTCAACAGGGTAATTTGATGGTTGTTGTGATATAAGTAAGAGGACATAGGAAGTTGAAGTGTTCATGGAAATGGTATGCTTGAATGTACACTCCTGAGTGCCAGCCACAGGGATGCTGGAATGTGTGGATTTTCCCGCCATGGTCAGTGTTGGGAGGAAACAGAAATCATGAGAAATCTTTAGGAGGGCACATAGGAATGACAAATCTTGGAGGTGAGTGGTTAAGCATGGCAGAGAGGTGTACTAGGAGATATTCCCTGCAGGGTGGCATTTAAGTTACCATATTTTACATCCTCTAGAGGTTTAATGCATTCTAGGGCAGCTCTGCAATCATGGCATTTGAACTCAGTTTTACAGGCAAGTTTCAGCAATGTAGGGCTAAACAATTAGAAATCAGAAGGTAGGACTCTAGAGTTCACATGCATAAGGGGCAATTCAATGTCACAGCTCACTGAGACCAGCTGTGGGTATCAGGAGGATGGATATTAAGTGTGAGGGCTTTTAAAGGGGAGATGTCCAAAATACAGAGCAGAGGCAGTTGTCTGAGGTGAAGTCAACTCCATGGATAAGCTCTTGGGCTATAATTTCCACTTTCTATAAAAAGTCAGTGGAATGCTGGTTAAGCAGCCATTAGCTTGTGAAGGTATTCCTGTGTCCAAGCTAAATATCTAGGGCATCCAAATGGGCTTTCAGTGGTTAAAGGGTCATATTTAAAAATCTGTCTCTAATTGGACTTTGAAGCCAAAGGGGTTAGAAAAGAAATATAAAAAAGTCACATGTACATGAGGAGGAACCTTTGATAGGAGTAATGAGGACATAATTGTCCCAGACAGTGAAATAAGCCAGATTTCCTTTGATAACAAGCAAAGGCAACTTGCATGAAATTAGTTTAAGGGCATAGAACTCCCTGTGCGGAAAGTTGAGGAGGATGGGGGATTTCAGGAGCAAAGAGATCCACTTAGAGGTTCATTTCCCAGAGAGGAATTTTAGTAACAAATACAAGTTCCAAATTGAATGCCCTGTTTTTCTTTTTTTTTTAATCGGGTTTTTTGTTTTGTTTTGTTTTTGGGATATTTTTAGATTTTTATTTATTTATTCTTGAGAGACAGACAGAGAGAGAGGCAGAGACACAGGCAGAGGGAGAAGCAGGCTCCATGCAGGGAGCCCGATTTGGGACTCAATCCCAGGTCTCCAGGATCCCGCCCCTGGGCCGAAGGCAGCGCTAAACCGCTGGGCCACCGGGGCTGCCCTGAGTGCCCTGTTCTAATGCCACATCTGGAGAGCATGGGAAGTGAAATAAGTCCCTTTATCAGCATCAGTGATACCAAAGACTATTAATATGGTCTTCATGAGACCAGTAATGGTGGTCTCATTTGTGGCATTCTACCTGGGGAGGCCATCATCAACCCTGTAAAGGAGTCAGTCATGATAGGCTGAGTGGCATTTGAGGTGGGAAGGCAGGGACCAATATAATCAATGTGCTCTCAGGAGAATGGACAGGAACCCCATGGGACAGATCCCCACCAAGGAACGTGCCAATATATAGTCTTAGAGCTTAAGTCACAGTTTTCTGTTGCTGTCTTGGCCAGAGAGGGTCCTAGAGGAATGCACTGTCTATGGTTCCATTCAACAAGAACATGGATGTCCCAGTGTCCAGAATTATTATGTGCCCAAACTGCCAGTGGATATGAAAATGAAGAGGGTCCTATCAGGCAGCTGAATTGGCTAGTGAAAAGTGTGCTAATCTTAGATAATTTGTCTGGGGTGTTATTAAAATGTGCCTCTGGAGTGTTACATCATATAGTTACAGAAACATATGCGACAAAAATGGGAATGGGCTCTTTACAAGTGTGAGATCCTATAGATTGGCCAGCCTTATGTTAATTAAGAAATCATTACTCTGTTTTTGGCAATGAATCAATAAAGTTCTAGAATGGGAAACCTGCCTAACAAAGGGCATCCCATAGAGCTGAATGCACCATTTCCAACTCTACTAACTGGGCAAATCAAAGGACATCATTCCCTAGCCATAGAATTATTTGAAGTCATAAGAGCTGTGGCTCTTCAGTGGGCTGCATTGCATACAGTGTGATGCTGCCGTCAATAAACTATACTGACTTCTTTTCTGCATCAGAAGGTTGGCCCAAAGGGACTCCCCATTTCACAGAGGAAATTGCTGTCCCTTAGTCTGAGGTCAGGGGCTGAGTATGGGTGAAGCCACATCTTCCTGCAACCTGGGAAAGCCCTATTTATCAGGTTTAACCAAATACTGGAGGTTCCATTTCCACTTAAGTAAAGAGGCTCCCGTGGCTGTGCCAAGGTGCTGTTAAGAAGAATCTCTCACCCATGGCAGGATAGAAATCTAGGTGGGGGCAGTAAGAGGCTTGGTCTCTTGCAGGACCCAGTAGGCAACTAATATTTGGTGCTCTACAAGCATACATTAAGCAGTGGCTGATGGAAGTCTCTGGACCCAAAAGTCCATTGGGCTCTATTTTTGACCCTGACCAGAGGCTCATGGTGGCCAGTGGCTCAAGTCTAAAATCAGTTCAGGGGGAACCAGTGGCCTGGCTCATTGTAAAGCCTGCTGAATTAATTATAATGCCTGTTGCTGGGGCTCTCCCAAGTGGAACTTGGCAGGCTTTCAAGCGACGTGGTAAATAAGTTGAGATAAAATTGAAAGATATAGAATGTGATGTTGCCAGATACGAAGAGGCTTAACAGGCCTAGCAAGGTACCTGGGGTGGGCTGAGCTGTGAAAGCTGGTGTTTAACTGGGGTAGTGATTTGGTAACCATCAGAAAACAGATTATGCCCAAGAATTTAACTGAGGACACCAGGCCTTGGATTTTGTGTAGAGCTATTATCAGACCCTGTTTTTGATATGTAAATGCATCTAAATCTTCCTCAAAGGGGGATCCATATCAGGATATCATCTAGGTAGTTCTAGCAGGAAATCCTGAAGCAAAAGTGTGTCCAGGTCCTGGAGGCATAAATCATGAGTAATAGCTAGATTTAAATAACCAGTGGGCAACAAAGTAAATGCATATTGGGTTCTTTCATGGTAAAGATGAACTAAGGCTGTGACTGGTAATTGGCACTGAATAAAAGGCCAGAGAGTCTATAATGAAATAGTTGCCAGATGATCTTTTGATATCTTCAATTAACTTGATAATGTAAGATGTTGGGGCCTTAAAGAGGGATATTTGAGCACTGAGTTTTTGATAATCAATAGTTAGGTACTACCAGTTAGCATAAGGCTGACCAACTAGGACTACTGAAAGGAGAAATAGTGGCAGTAATCATAATTTTTAAAAGTAAATCTTGAAAGACAGGTAGAAGGCTAATAATACCTTGTCTTGAGGATTTTGTGTTCTGTTCACTACCTTTCCTGGCAGAAGCAGCTCCACAAGGACCTGCTTTGTGATTCTGACTAGAGAGTCAGGGACTTTGGCTTGTTCCAGTGTTGCAAAAATAAACTGTTGGGACTACATTGAAATAAACTTTTGCACAATAAATAAAACTATTAACAACAAAAAAAGACATCTTACCAAATGGGAGAAGATATTTGCAAATGATATGTCTGGTAAGATGCTAATATCTAAAATACATTATGAAACTTATACAATTCAACACACACACAAAGAAATAATCCAATTAAAATGGGCAGAAGATATGAACAGATATTTTTCTAAAGACTTATAGATGGTCAACAGACACATGAGCTTGGGACGACTGGGTGGCTCAGTGGTTGAGCGTCTGCCTTTGGCTCAGGGCATGATCCTGGGGTCCTGGGATCAAGTACCACATTGGGCTCCCTGCATGGAGCCTGCTTCTCCCTCTGCCTATGTCTCTGCCTCTCTCTTTGTTTCTCATGAATAAATAAATAAAATCTTAAAAAAAAAAAAACAGACACATGAGCTCAACATCACCCATCATCAGGGAAATGCAAATTAAAACTGCAATGAGATATCACCTCAAACCTATCAGAATAGTTAAAGTCAAAAAGAGAAGGAACAACAAGTATTGGCAAGGGTGTGGAAGAAAATGAAACTTCATGCACTGTCAGTAGGATTGCAAGCTGGTGCAGCCACTGTGGAAAACAGTATGGAAGTTCCTCAAAGAATTAAAGATAGAATTACTGCATGAACTAGTAATTCCATTACTCGGTATTTACCAAAAGAAAATGAAAAAAACTAATGTGCAAAGATATATGCACCTCTATGTTTATTGCAGCATTATTTGCAATAGCTAAGATATGGAAGCAACCCAAACATCCATCCATAGATAAATGGATAAAGATATGGTATATACACACAACGGAATATTAATAGGCCATAAAAAAGAATGAAGTCTTGCCATCTGCAACTACATGGATGAAGCCAAAGGATATAATGCTAGGTGGAAGAAACAAATGAACAAAGAAAAAAGAGGCAAACAAAAGACCAGACTGTATAAATATAGAGAACAAACTGGCAGTTGCCAGAGAAGAGATGGATGGGGGGATGGGTGAAATAGGTGAAGAGGATTAAGAGTATGCTTATTGTGATGAGCATTGCATAATGTATAGAATTATTGAATTGTTATATTGTACACCTAAAACCAATATAACACTGTATGTTAATTATATTTTAATTTTTAAAATATATTTAAAAAGACATACCTCTTTTAAATTTGGGTGGGTTGTCAGAAATGATGGTAACTTGGGTTTCCACATCTGGTAAAAGTAGAAATATTGTTTATATTTAGAGTTCCAATGAACTCTTAGAATCTTATGTGGGCAATTTGTCCCTGAGCAGTTGCCCAGGAATCCCTATTGAAAAGGTCACAGTGATTGCCAATTTCAGTGGTCTGGGTATGGGCTGTACAGATCTTGGGTAGACCACTAGTTCTTTGAACAACCAGATCTGTGCACAAGGGATGAAATCCTATTAATATAATCATATAGTTATAATATGGGTCATCCTGTGCAGTAATTACTTCATGAGGCATGTCCTATTCAACTACCAATAAATAGGGTGAGTCAGATGGCTTGGAGGCAGTAGGGAGTCAATGAATCAGAAAAGAAATGGCAGGAGAAGTGATATAGATTGGTGGGATGGGCAGGGGGAGAAGAGTCCCTGTGCATCAGGGGTCAGGGTTTAATAGGTCAGAATTTGTGACTCAGGGTTGGCAGAATCTTCACAGAGAGCTGGATCAATTCCATTCATGGTCTTTATATGGTATGAGAAATCTCAATAAATTTAAATGACTCCCTTATGCAAGAACATTCCTTAGATTCTGAGCTTCTTCTATTAGAAATGTGTTCAAGATCTTTCTTTTCTGAATGTTCAGAAAAATGATAGACCCATTGAACCATACCAGTTTTGTAGAGGAGCATGATGGGTCTCCTGGGGGAGTTTTCCATTGAGCATCTGCTTTAGTAGCAATGACTGTATAGGAGGGATGAACTTGCCTCCTGCTATGAAAATCCAAGTCAGTAATGGCAGGACTTTGGACTGCCAAAAGGTGGTAGAAATTCTGGGTTACTTATTTGAGGCTTCTATAACCTCCTCTAAAGCTTTTTTTCTTCTTTATCATACTTGCCCTGGCACTTAGGAGGCTATTTATCTTCCTTGGGTGACTTTGGCATAAAATGCCATGTCTTACATGTAATAATTGAGCTCTGAGGGCTAAAGAATCTCTAAATGTGTTATGCATTTTAGGATCACTATTAATGAAGGTGAGCTGCCTCATCTCTATAGCCCATGGCAGGAGCTCCAAGCTTATATTATCTCAGTAACGAATTTACTTCCTTCTCTTCATCTCTCTGAACAAAATCTTTGAGAATAGTTTGAATTTCTAATCTCACAAAATTATATCTTAGTTTCTAGTTCCTCTAAATCACTGGGTTATGACCAGAAAGACCATGAACACTTCCTTGCTGTGATACGCCTCTCAGGCAACACCCTCCCTCTCTAGGGTGTTCTAATCTCAATTGTGTTGGGGTCTGAATCTAGGAGAGCTATGGTAGCCAGGTCTCCCTTAAGGAGAGGTCTTAGACCTTGGAAGCAGAGCGGAGCATCTTGGCATGCTAGTATCCAGCAGCACAACTAGAGTCTAGGCAGACGGCAGAGATTTTACACTTCTTGAGTAATTGGTTAACCTCTTCTGGTATGTTGGAAGGTGCCAAATGATATACTCTTGTTCCATTTTGGCCATAAGATACTGAGCCACTGACCTCCAGGGATGGGGCTTCACATTCCCCATGGGATGGGTGGATGAAAAACTACCAAGGTATCAAGGTATATAACAGAAGAAGTAACAAGCAGCATCAACCCTTAGCAGGCACCATGCTGGACTTTGAAGGTGATGCTCCTTCACTGCTTAGGACTGGGGAGAAATTTGAGGAAAATGAACATGAAGAAGGAACTTGAACATTAAGAAGCTCCATTTTACTGGAGCTGCCTTCATCTGCCCACAAGCCAGATAATAGCCTGCATCTGATACCCAGTGCGCAGCATTGCTGGGGATAGAGAGGTCCCCTTACCACTCTCACCCTCAATCTTGGTGGAGCCTTCCTAATATATTTAGCCCATATGCCAGTCTGTCTGCTAATTGGAGAGCATTAGGAGAAATTTCACAGCCTCTTGCCAAGTCAGGGCTGGGTGGAAGTGGAATCTCAGGGTATTATGAGGGGATCCACAATGTGGGGTGAGTAGCTTTAGCAGTACCAAAAAAAGGCAATGCAAAGTTGTGGCACAAAGCAGAACACAGAGATGACAACACTACATCAAGTCTTCCTGGATGATACAGCCCAACTGGAACATCTAATTAAGTAGTCTAAGAGCAGTCAAGGGACGTCTTTTTTAAAAGTATTTTATTTACTTTATTTATTCAGAGAGAGAGAGAGAGAGAGGCAGAGACATAGGCAGAGGGAGAAGCAGGCTCCATGCAGGGAGCCCGACATGGGACTCCAGGTCTCCAGGATCACACTCTGGGCTGTAGGTGGCGCTAAACCACTGCGCCACCGGGGCTGCCCCCAAGGGACAGCTTTTAAGTCTCCTCTCCCCACTGGTGACAAGGCTATCCTGTTCATGATGCCAACTGTTCTGTGTTTTTTTAGGTGATGATCATCAGGTGTGGCCACAAGAGGGGACACAGGAGAGACTCAGAAAAACCAAGTTGATTATAGTGATAGAACCTAAGGAGACAGAGTCACTGCATACTGAGAGGTCAGTAGGAACACCAAAGGAGAGCTATGGTAGCCAGGTCTCCCTTAAGGAGAAGTTCTACCAAAGGAGTAGATTCAGCAAGCAGGTGGGATCAGGAGAGAAAGGACCTGTGGGAAAGAGACTTTATTAAGGGTCAGGGTGGAGTACACAAGCAAAGGGTGCCAGGAGATTTCACTGGTGCACATGAACAACACTAGGTCATAGTCAGGGGAGGGCAAGAAGGGGAACTTGTGGCAAGGACCAACCTTTATCTTATTGGTGCACCTGGTCACTTGTAGAGGGGGTGGTGTCATGCTCACAACTTGTTTGTGGGGGATGTTGAGGCAGCAGGAAAATATGAAGTTTTAAAACTTGCAATATACTTTCTGGATAGGATCCTTTTTTTGAACAATTTATGATCTTTATTTTGGGGGAGGGGGACTGTTCATTGCTGATGTATACAAATAAAACTGGTTTTTGTTTGTTGATCTTATATCCTGTAACTTTGCTGAATTTATTAGCCCATGAAGCTTTCTTGTAGATTCTTAAGGATTTCCTATATATAGAATTATGTCATCTAAAAATACAGTTTTATCTCTTCCTTTCCAATGTGGATGCCTTTTATTTTCCATCATTTAGCTCTAACTAGAACTTCCAGTGTAATGTTGAATGTGGATATAGTTGTTTTACTCTTGATCTTAGAGAGAAAGCTTTCAGTCTTTCAATATTATGATGCTATTAGTTTTGGGTTTCTCTTAATATATCATGTTGAAGAATTTTCCCTATATTCCTGGTTTACTGAGAATTTTTGTCATAAAGTGATGTTTGATTTTGTTAAATATCTTTTCTGTATCAATTTAAATGATCATGTGTGTTTTTCCTTTTCAGTCTATTAATGTGATTTATTATATTGATTTGTTTTCTTATGTTGAAACACATTTGTATTCTTGGACCAAACTCCACTTGCTCATGGTGAATAATTATTTCATTATGCTCTCAGGATCTATTTGATCAGATTTTTGAGGATTTTTACATCTGTGTTCATTTTTCATTTGTAAGGGAAATTGATCTATAATTTTCTTTTCTTGTGATATCTTTATCTGACTTCATCAGTGTAATTCTAGCTTCATAGAATGAGTTAGGAAGTGTTTTCTATCTTTTGCAAGAGTTAGAGGAAGATTGATGTTGATTCTTTATGTTTTTAAAATGATTTTATTTATTAGAGAGAGAGATTGAGCAAGAGAGAGAGAATGAGTGCAGAGAGGAAGAGAGGGACAGGGAGAAGCAGACTCATCACTGAGAAGAAAGCTCGATGTGGGGCCTGATCCCAGAATTCTAGGACATGATTTGAAGACAGATGCCCAACCTAGTGAGCTATCCTGGTGCCCCAATGTTGATTCTTCAAATGTGTAGAATTGAATGGTGAAGCCATTAAATCTAGGATTTTTCTTTGTAGAGAACTTTTCTATTATGAATTCAATCTCCATACTAATTATAGGTCTGTTCGGATTTTCTATTTCTTCAAAATCAGTTTAGATAATTTGTATGTTTCAAAATATTTCCCATTTCTTGTGGGTATCTAATCTTGTGTTCTCAATCTCTTTTTGCATTTTGATATTTAAATTCAAGTAGCCAACATATATTAATCATTAGTTTCAAGTGTAATTTTCAATAGTTCATCAGTTATGCATAACACACAATGCACATCACATCACTGGCCCTCCTTATTGCCCATAACTCAGTTACCCCATCCCCTTTCATTACTTATCAGAAAACTTGAAGAATTCAGTAGAGAACTTTGACAGCAGACTGGACCAAACAGAAGAAAGATTCAGAGAACTAGAAGACATAATTTCAAACTATCCAGTCAGAGGAGCAAAAAGTGAAAAAAGTGAAAAGAAGTGAAAAAAAAAATCTATATGACTTATGGACATCATTAAGGGAAACTGAAATACCAGAGTCCCAGAAGGGGAAGAGAAGAAGAAAGGAGCAAAAAATTTATGTCATCTAAAAATTTTTTTGTCATTAAAAAGTAATGGTAGGGGTGTCTGTATGGCTCAGTTGGTTAAGTGTCTGCCTTCGGCTCAGGTCATGATCCCGAGATCCTGGGATCGAGCCCTGCATCAGGATTCCTGCTTAGCAGGGTCTACTTGTCCCTTTCCCTCTGCCTGCTTCTCTTTGTGCCTGCTTTCTCTTTCATTCCTTTAATAAATAAACTAATTAATTAATTAATAAGAAGTACTGGCTGAGAATTTCCCAAAATGGGAGAGAGATTTGAACATCCAAGTTCATGAAGCTTATAGGTCCCCAAATTCAACGAGAGAGATCTTCTCCAACACACATAATACAACTGCCAAAAATCAAAGACAAAGATAATTTGAAGACAGCAAGAGAAAATAAGATTGTCACTTACAAGGGAAATTCCATATGGGGACCCTGGGTGGCTCAGTCAGTTAAGCATCTGCCTTTGGCTCAGGTTACTATACTAGGGTTCTGTGATTGAGCCCCACATTGGGTTCTCTGGTCAGCAGGGAGTCTGCTTCTCCCTCTCTCTTCCTCTGTGTGTTTACTCTTTTTCTCAAATAAATAAAGAAAATCTTAGAAAAAAACAACAACAACAAGGGAACTGCCATAGAGCTACTAGTGGAGTTCTCAGGACAAACCATGCAGGCTAGAGGAGAACGGAGTGATTTATTCAAAGTGCTAAATAAATAGAATTTATTAATTGCTGAATAACTCTGCCAACCAAGAATACGTTATTTAGCAAAAGTGTCATTCAGAAGTAAAAGAAAATAAAGACTACCCAGAAAAACAAAATTTAAGGGATCTGCAATATAGGAAATTGTGAAAGAAGCTCTTTAAGTTGAATTGAAAGGACACTATCAGTAACATAAAAACATGAAAATATAAAACATACTGGTAAGGTTAAGTATATGGTCAAATTTGGAATACTCCAATGCTATATTATGGTGATATGTTAATCACTTTAGTGTAAAGACTAAAGTTCAAAAGTATTAAAATAGCTATAGCTACAATAATTTTTAAAGGCTACACAGCCTTAGTAGAATAGGTATGATTTCTTCTTTAAACGTTTGATAGAATTCCCCTGGGAAGCCATCTGGCCCTGGACTCTTGTGTCTTCTAGTAAAGCTGTTTGGAAAGGTAGAAAGAGATGGAGTACTTCCAAATTCGTTCTATGAGGTCAGCATCACCTTAATTCCAAAACCAGACAAAGACCCCACCAAAAAGGAGAATTACAGACCAATATCCCTGATCCTGATGAACATGGATGCAAAAATTCTCAACTAGCCAATAGGATCCAACAGCACATTAAGAAAATTATTCACCATGACCAAGTAGGATTTATCCCCGGGACACAAGGCTGGTTCAACACTCGTAAAACAAACAATGTGATTCATCATATCAGCAAGAGAAAAACCAAGAACCATATGATCCACTCATTAGATGCAGAGAAAGCATTTGACAAAATACAGCATCCATTCCTGATCAAAACTCTTCAGAGTATAGGGATAGAGGGAACTTTCCTCGACATCTTAAAAGCCATCTACAAAAAGTCCACAGCAAATATCAATCTCAGTGGGGAAGCACTGGGAGCCTATCCCCTAAGATCAGGAACAAGACAGGGATGTCCACTCTCACCACTGCTATTCAACATAGTATTGGAAGTCCTAGCCCCAGCAATCAGACAACAAAAAGACATTAAAGGCATTCAAATTGGCAAAGAAGAAGTCAAACTCTCCCTCTTCGCCGATGACATGATACTCTACATAGAAAACCCAAAAGCCTCCACCCCAAGATTGCTAGAACTCATACAGCAATTTGGTAGCATGGCAGGATACAAAATCAATGCCCAGAAATCAATGGCATTTCTATACACTAACAATGAGACTGAAGAAAGAAATAAAGAAAGTCAATCCCATTTACAATTGCACCGAAAAGCATAAGATATCTAGGAATAAACCTAAACAAAGAGGTAAAGGATCTATACCCTAAAAACTATAGAACACTTCTGAAAGAAATTGAGGAAGACACAAAGAGATGGAAAAATATTCCATACTCATGGATTGGAAGAATTAATATTGTGAAAATGTCAATGTTACCCAGGGCAATTTACACGTTTAATGCAATCCCTATCAAAATACCATGGACTTTCTTCAGAGAGTTGGAACAAATTATTTTAAGATTTGTGTGGAATAGAAAAGACCCCGAATAGCCAGGGGAATTCTAAAAAAGAAAACCATATCTGGGGGCATCACAATGCCAGATTTCAGGTTGTACTACAAAGCTGTGGTCATCAAGACAGTGTGGTACTGGCACAAAAACAGACACATAGATCAATGGAACAGAATAGAGAACCCAGAAGTGGACCCTGAACTTTATGGTCAACTAATATTCGATAAAGGAGGAAAGACTATCCCCTGGAAGAAAGACAGCCACTTCAATAAATGGTGCTGGGAAAACTGGACATCCACATGGAGAAGAATGAAACTAGACCACTCTCTTTCACCATACACAAAGATAAACTAAAAATGGATGAAAGATCTAAATGTGAGACAAGATTCCATCAAAATCCTAGAGGAGAACACAGGCAACACCCTTTTTGAACTCAGCCACAGTAACTTCTTGCAAGATACATCCACGAAGGCAAAAGAAATAAAAGCAAAAATGAACTATTGGGACTTCATTAAGATAAGAAGCTTTTGCACAACAAAGGATACGGTCAACAAAACTAAAAGATAACAGAATGGGAGAAGATATTTGCAAATGGTGTATCAGATAAAGGGCTAGTTTCCAAGATCTATAAAGGACTTATTAAACTCAACACCAAAGAAACAAACAATCCAATCATGAAATGGGCAAAAGACATGAAGAGAAAACTCACAGAGGAAGACCTAGACATGGCCAACATGCACATGAGAAAATGCTCTGCATCACTTGCCATCAGGGAAATACAAATCAAAACCACAGTGAGATACCACCTCACACCAGTGAGAATGGGGAAAATTAACAAGGCAGGAATCCACAAATGTTGGAGAGGATGCAGAGAAAAAGGAACCCTCTTGCACTGTTGGTGGGAATGTGAACTGGTCCAGCCACTCTGGAAAACTGTGTGGAGGTTCCTCAAACAGTTAAAAATATACCTGCCCTACGACCCAGCAATTGCACTGTTGGGGATTTACCCCAAAGATTCAGATGCAAGGAAACGCCAGGACACCTGCACCCCGAATTTTATAGCAGCAATGTGCACAATAGCCAAACTGTGGAAGGAGCTTCGGTGTCCATCGAAAGATGAATGGATAAAGAAGATGTGGTTTATGTATACAATGGAATATTACCCACCATTTGCTTCAATGTGGATGGAACTGGAGGGTATTATGCTGAGTGAAGTAAGTCAATCGGAGAAGGACAAACATTATATGTTCTCATTCATTTGGGGAATATAAATAATAGTGAAAGGGAATATAAGGAAAGGGAGAAGAAATGTGTGGGAAATATCAGAAAAGGAGACAGAACATAAAGACTCCTAACTCTGGGAAACGAACTAGGGGTGGTGGAAGGGGTGGTGGGTGGGGGTGAGTGGGTGACGGGCAGTGAGGAGGACACTTGACGCGATGAGCACTGGGAGTTATTCTGTACATTGGTAAGTTGAACACCAATAAAAAATTAATTTATTAAAAAAAAGGTTACACAGTATAAAAAATAAGCAAACTGACATTAAAAATGTAGGGTAAAGGAGAAAGCGGTAGGGTTTTTCCTATATGATTGAAGTTAACTTGTTATCAACTTAAGCTGTTATAACCATAAATGTTTCATGTAAGTCTCAGGAAACCACAAAGGAAAAATCTCTTATAGATACACACAAAATAAAGAGAAGGCAATCAAAGGATACCATTATAGAAAATAATCAATTCACATACAAAGAAAACAGGGCAGGACAAATGGAACAAAAGAACTAAAAATAGCCAGAAAACAATAAGTTGTCATTAGGAAGATCTTAGCTATCAATAATTACTTTAAATGTAAATGGGTTAGATTCTCCAATCAAAGTCAAAGAGTGGCTTAATGGATTTAAAAAGCAAGACCCAACAATATGCTGAAAAAGAGAGTCATTTCACTTTCAGAACACAATAGGCTCAAAACAAAGGAATGAGAAAAAAAAATTCCATGCAAATGCAAACCAAAATAGCAGCAGTAGTTGAACTTTTATCAGACAAATTGATTTTAAACTATAATCCATAACAAGAGAAAAGGTAGCTCATTATATAATAATAAAGGAGTTAATTTACCAAGAGAATATGTCAATTGTAAATATATATGCACCCAGCATCAGAGGATCTAAATATATTAAGCAACAATTAATACAATACATCTGAAGAGAGAAATAAATAATAATACAAGATTAAGGGAGTTCAATACTTCACTTTCAATAATGGATAGATAGTCCAGACAGAATATCAATAAGGAAATTTTAGATTTGAACTATATATTTTTTTCTTTCAAGATTTTATTTAAATTCAAGTTAGTTAACATACAGCATAGTGTTAATTCAGGGGTAGAATTCAGAGATGCATCACTTGTATATAACACCCAGTGCTCATTACAACCAGTGCCCTCCTTAATAGAATAGAAGGAGAGTTTCTGCCTATCTTGGAAGCTCTTTATCTCTCCTTCTATTGTGAATGAGGGCCTTGCTGGATAAAGTATTCTTGGCTGCGTGTTCTTCTCATTTAGGACCCTGAATATATCATGCCAGCCCTTTCTGGCCTGCCAGGTCTCTGGAGAGGTCTGCTGTTAATCTAATATTTCTCCCCATAAAAGTTAGAGATTTCTTCTCTCTTGCAGCTATAAGGATCTCTTTATCTTTGGAATTTGCAAGTTTCACTATTAAATATTGAGTTGTTGAGCGGTTTTTATTTTAGGGGGGATCTCTCTATTTCCTGGATCTGAATGCCTGTTTCCCTTCCCAGATTAGGAAAGTTTTCAGCTATTATTTGTTCAAATACGTATTCTGGACCTCTGTCTCTTTCAGAGCCCTCGGGAACCCCAATTAAACGTAGATTTTTCTTCCTGAGGCTGTCATTTATTTCTCTTAATCTATCCTCATGATCTTTTAATTGTTTTTCTTTTTTCCTCAGTTTCCCTCTTTGCCATCAACTTGTCTTCTATGTCACTCACTCGTTGTACCTCGTTAAACCTCGTCCTTAAGACCTCTAGTTTTGATTGCATCTCATTTAATTGATTTTTTAATTTCCGCCTGATTAGATCTAAATTCTGCAGTCATGAAGTCTCTTGAGTCCTTTATGCTTTTTTCAAGAGCCACCAGTAGCTTTATAATAGTGCTTCTGAATTGGCTTTCTGACATTGAATTGTAATCCAAATTTTGTAACTCTGTGGGAGAGAGGACTGTTTCTGATTCCTTCTTTTGAGGTGAGTTTTTTCTTCTAGTCATTTTGCTCAGTGCAGAGTGTCCAAAAACAAGTAGTATTGGGAAAAGAAGAAAAAGAGAGAAGAGAAAGAAGAAAAGAAAAAAAAGAAAAAAAGGAAGAAGAAAAAAGAGAGAAGAAAAGAAAAAAGCGGGGAGGGAAGCAAAAAACAAGGGGGAGTATTCTCTGACTCTATACACTGCAAATCCCTCGACTTCCCCTGGAATTTTCCAGTGCTGCTTGGTCAATAACCTGCATTTCCCGGTCTGTCTAGCTGGTCTACTGGGGGAGGGGCCTACTGTGCTGATTCTCAGGTGTGAGCACTTGGGGGAGCTACTCAGCCTCCTGCCTGGTGCATGGCTTAGTGAAAGTTGTTTATCCTGTTTATCCTGTGAGGCCACTGTGAAGCTGAGTGAGGGCTGTTTCTTCAATAAATGGTGCTGGGAAAATTGGACATCCACATGCAGAAGAATGTAACTAGACCACTCTCTTACACCATACACAAAGATAAACTCAAAATGGATGAAAGATCTAAATGTGAGACAAGATTCCATCAAAATCCTAGAGGAGAACACAGGCAACACCCTTTTTGAACTCAGCCACAGTAGCTTCTTGCAAGATACATCCATGAAGGGAAGAGAAACAAAAAGAAAAAATTAACTATTGGGACTTCATCAAGATAAGAAGCTTTTACACAGCAAAAGAAACAGTCAACAAAACTAAAAGAAAACCTACAGAATTGGCGAAGATACTTGCAAATGAACTATCAGATAAAGGGCTAGTATCCAAGATCTATAAAGGACTTATTAAACTCAACAGCAAAGAAACAAACAATCTAATCATGAAATGGGCAAAAGACATGAACAGAAATCTCACCAAGGAAGACATAGACATGGCCAACAAGCACATGAGAAAATGCTCTGCATCACTTGCCATCAGGGAAATACAAATCAAAACCACCATGAGATACCACCTCACACCAGTGAGAATGGGAAAAATCAACAAGGCAGGAAACAACACATGTTGGAGAGGATGTGGAGAAAGGGGAACCCTCTTGCACTGTTGGTGGGAATGTGAACTGGTACAGCTACTCCGGAAAACTGTGTGGAGGTTCCTGAAAGGGTTAAAAATAGATCTGCCCTAGACCTAGCAATTGCACTACTGGGGATTTACCCAAAGATACAGATGCAGTGAAATGCTGGGACACCTGCACCCCAATGTTTATAGCAGCAATGTCCACAACAGCCAAACTGTGGAAGGAGTCTCGGTGTCCATCGAAAGATGAATGGATAAAGAAGATGTGGTTTATGTATACAATGGAATATTACTCAGCCATTAGAAATGACAAATACCCACCATTTGTTTCAACGTGAATGGAACTGGAGGGTATTATACCAGAAATAAGTCAATCAGAGAAGGACAAACATTATATGGTTTCATTCATTTGGGGAAAATAAAAAATAGTGAAAGGGAATAAAGAGGAAAGGAGAAAAATGAGTGGGAAATAAGAAAGGGAGACAGAACATGAGAGACTCCTAACTCTGGGAAACAAACAAGGGGTTGTAGAAAGTGAAGTGGGCAGGGGTGGGGATGACTGGGTGACAGGCACTGAAGGGGGCACTTGATGGGATGAGCACTGGGTGTTATGCATTTGTTGGCAAATTGAACACTATTAAAAAAAAAGACTAAGGATCCCTGGGTGGCGCAGCAGTTTAGCACCTGCCTTTGGCCCAGGGCGCGATCCTGGATACCCTGGATGGAATCCCATGTCGGGCTCCCGGTGCATGGAGCCTGTTTCTCCCTCTGCCTATGTCTCTGCATCTCTCTCTCTCTCTCTCTGTGTGTGTGACTATCATAAACAAATAAAAATTTTAAAAAAGACTAATAAATTGAATAAAGTTGCAGGATACAAAATTAAAAAAAAAAAAGAATAGAAGGAGAGATAAACAGCTTCCAAGATAGGCAGAAACTGAAAGAGTGTGTGACCACCAAACCAGCTCTGCAAGAAATATTAGGGGGGGCTCTGTAAAAGAAAGAGAAGGTCTGAGGAAACAATCCACAAAAAACAGGGACTGAATAGGTATCATGATGATACTAAATCAGATCTTTCAATAGTAACTCTGAACGTGAATGGACTTAATGACCCCATCAAAAGGCGCAGGGTTTCAGACTGGATAAAAAAGCAAGACCCATCTATTTGCTGTCTACAAGAGACTCATTTTAGACTTAAGAACACCTAGCCTGAAAATAAAAGGTTGGAGAACCATTTACCATTCAAATGGTCCTCAAAAGAAAGCAGGGGTTTGCATCCTCATATCAGGTAAATTAAAGTTTATCCCAAAGACTATAGTAAGGGATGAAGAGGGACACTATATCATACTTAAAGGGTCTATCCAACAAGAAGACCTAACAATCATGAATATGTATGCCCCGAAGTGGGAGCTGCCAAGTATATCAATCAATTAATAACCAAAGTTAAGAAATACTTAGATAAGAATACACTTATACTTGGTAACTTGAACACAACACTTTCTACAATAGACATGTCTTCTAAGCACAACATCTCCAAAGAAACAAGAGCTTTAAAGGATACACTGAATCAGATGGATTTCACAGATATCTACAGAACTTTACATCCAAACTCAACTGAATACACATTCTTCTCAAGTGCAAGTGGAGCTTTCCCCAGAATAGACCACATACTGGGTCACAAATCATGTCTTAACTGATATCAAAAGATTGGGATCATACCCTGCATATTTTCAGATCATAATGCTTTGAAACTAGAACTAAATCACAAGAAGAAGTTTGGAAGGATTTCAAACACGTGGAGGTTAAGGACCATCCTGCTAAAAGATGAAAGGGTCAACCAGCAAATTAAGGAAGAATTAAAAAGATTCATGGAAACTAATGAGAATGAAGATACAGCCGTTCAAAATCTTTGGGATGCAGCAAAAGCAGTCCTGAGGGGGAAATACATCACAATACAAGCATCCATCCAAAACTGGAAAGAACTCAAATACAAAAGCTAGCCTTGCACCTAAAGGAGCTAGAGAAAAAACAGCAAATAGATCCTACACCCAGCAGAAGAAGGGACTTAATAAAGATTCAAGAAGAACTCAACGAAATTGAGACCAGAAGAACTGTGAACAGATAAACAAAACCAGGAGTTGGTTCTTTGAAGGAAATGCCCAGAAATCAGTGCCCAGTAATCAGTGGCATTTGTATACACTAACAGTGAGACTGAAGAAAGAGAAATTAAGGATTCAACCCCATTTACAACTGCACCCAAATGCATAAGATACCTACGAATAAACCTAACCAAAGAGCTAAAGGATCTATACCCTAAAAACTACAGAACTCTTCTAGAAAAAATTGAGGAAGACACAAAGAGATGGAAAAATATTCCATGCTCATGGATTGGAAGAATTAATATTGTGAAAATGTCACTGTTACCCAGGGCAATTTTCACATTTAATGCAATCCCTATTAAAATACCATGGACTTTCTTCAGAGAGTTGGAACAAATCATCTTAAGATTTGTGTGGAATCAGAAAAGACCCCGAATAGCCAGGGAAATATTTAAAAAGAAAACCATAACTGGGGGCATCACAATGCTAGATTTCAGGTTGTGCTACAAAGCTGTGATCATCAAGACAGTGTGGTACTGGCACAAAAACAGACACATAGATCAATGGAACAGAATAGAGAACCCAGAAGTGGACCCTCAACTTTATGGTCAACTAATATTCGACAAAGCAGGAAAGACTATCCACTGGAAAAAAGAGAGCCTCTTCGATAAATGATGCTGGGAAAATTGGACATCCCCATGCAGGAGAATGTAACTAGACCACTCTCTTACACCAGACACAAAGATAAACTCAAAATGGATGAAAGATCTAAATGTGAGACAAGAATCCATCCAAATCCTAGAGGAGAACACAGGCAACACCCTTTTTGAACTTGGCCACAGAAACTTCATCCATGATGGCATGAAGATTCATCCATGAAGCCAAGGGAAACAAAAGCAAAATGAATTATTGGAACTTCATCAAGATAAAAAGCTTCTGCACAGCAAAGAAACAGTCAACAAAGCTAAAAGGCAACCTACAGAATGGGAGAAGATATTTGCAGATGACGTATCAGATAAAGGACTAGTTTACAAGATCTATAAAGGACTTATTAAACTCAACACCAAAGAAACAAACAATCCAATCATGAAATGGGCAAAAGACATGAACAGAAATCTCACCGAGGAAGACATAGACATGGCCAACAAGCACATAAGAAAATGCTCCGCATCACTTGCCATCAGGGAAATACAAATCAAAACCACCATGAGATACCACCTCACACCAGTGAGAATGGGGAAAATTGACAAGACAGGAAACAACACATGTTGGAGAGGATGTAGAGAAAAGGGAACCCTCTTACACTGTTGGTGGGAATGTGAACTGGTGCAGCCACTCTGGAAAAGTGTGTGGAGGTTCCTGAAAGGGTTAAAAATAGAACTGCTCTATGACCCAGGAATTGCACTGCTGGGGATTTACCCCAAAGATACAGATGCGGTGAAATAGCAGGACACCTGCACCCCAATGTTTATAGCAGCAATGTCCACAACACCCAAACTGTGGAAGGAGCCTCGGTGTCCATCAAAAGATGAAAGGATAAAGAAGATGTGGCATATATATACAATGAAATATTACTCAGCCATTAGAAACGACAAATACCCACCATTTGCTTCAACGTGGATGGAACTGGAGGGTATTATGCTGAGTGAAGTAAGTCAGTCAGAAAAGGACAAACATTATATGGTCTCATTCATTTGGAGAATATAAAAATTAGTGAAAGGGATTATAGGGGAAAGGAAAGAAAATGAGTGAAAATATCAGTGAGGGTGCCAAAACATGAAAGACTCCTTACTCTGGGAAAAATAACAAGGGGTAGTTGAAGGGGAAGTGGGCAGGGGGTTGGAGTGACTGGGTGATGGGCACTGACGGGGGCACTTGATGGGATGAGCACTGGTTATTATGCTATATGTTGGCAAATTGAACTCCAATAAAAATTTTTTTAAAAAGAAGAAGGAAGAAAAGAACAAAGATGTGAGTAGAAATAAATGAAATAGAGTAAAGAAAATATAAAAGATCAATGAAACAAAGTTGTTTCTTTCAAAAGATAAACAGAACTAACAAACCTCTCACTAGTCTTAACAAGAAAGAGAAGAGGACTCAAATAAGTAAAATTACAAATGAAAGAGGAGGCATTATAATAAATACCACAGTAATACAAAAGAATGACAAGAGACTATTATGAACAAATACATATTAGAGATTGGACAACCTAGAAGGATTGGATAAATTTCTAGAAACATAAAATCTACCAAGACTGAAATAGAAAATCTGAACTGACCGAGATGGTTAGAAGATCTAATCAGTAATCAAAAATATTGCAAGAAAGAAAAACCCAAGACCAGATAGTTTCCCAGGTGAAGTCTACCAAGTATTCAAAGAAGAATTAATGACAATCATTTTCAAACTTTTCGGAATTTGAAAAGGAGAGGACACTCTGAACTTATTTTACAAGGCCAGTATTACTCTGATACCAAAGCCATAAAGACACTACAATACGTGCATACATACATACATACATACATACATACATACATAAAAACACCTATAGGCCAATATCTCTGATGAACATCAATGCAAAAATTATCAACAAAATATTAGCAAACTGGGGCACCTGGGTGGCTCATTTGGTTAAATGTCCAACTCTTGATCTCAGCTCAGGTCTTGATCTCAGAGTTCAAGCCCTGCCTTGGGCTCCATGTTGGGTGTGGAGCCTACCCCCAAAAAAGTAGCACACTGAATTTAACAGCACATCAAAAGATTTAGACAGTGTGATCAAGTGGGACTTATTCCTGGGATGCAAGAGTGGCTCAACTTATGCAAATCAATTTAGTGTGAGATATGACATAAATAGAATAAAAGATAAAAATCATATGATTATTTTAGTAGATGCAGAGTGCAACACTAATTCATGATTAAAGTTGAGTATAGAAAGAAAATACCTTGACATTACAATAGCTATATATGTCAACCCCACAGCTAACATTATATCCAACAGTGTAAGGTTGAAAGCTTTTTCTCTAAGATCAGGAACAAGACAAGAATGCCTACTCTCATCATCCCTATTTAACATAGCACTTGAAGTACTAGCCAGAGCAGCAGTCACAAAGAGGAAGAGGAGGAAGAAAAGGAGGAGGAGGAACAGGAGAAGGAGAAGGGAAAGGAGGAGGATCAAGAAGAGGGAAGGAAGAAATAAATGGTATACAAATCATAAAGAAGTATAACAGTCTTTGTAGGTAATATGATCCCATATGTAGAAAAACCTGAAGCCTACCAAAAATTTTATTTAAAAAAATTAAAAATTAAAAATTCATGCATTTTAGAGAGAGCACATGTAGGGTAGAGGGGCAGAGCGAGAAGAACAAGAGGACTCCCCACTGAGAAGGGAGCCTAACTCAGGGCCCAATTCCAGGGCCCTGAGATCATGACTTGGGCCAAAGGCAGACACTCAACTGACTGAGCCACCCAGGCACCCCCAAAAAACCTTCAGAACAAATCAACAAATTCAATAATGTTGTAGGATACAAAGTTAACCTAGATGAATCATTTGATTTTCTATACATTAACAACAGAGTATCTGAAAAATAAAGTAAGAAAGCAATACCATTTACAACAGCCTCAAGAACAATAAAATAATTAGGAATAAATTTATACAAGGAAATGAAATATCTATGCACAGAAAACTATAAGACATTGATAAAATAAAGACAACACAAATTAATGGAAATATATTCCATGTTCAAGGATAAAGAGCCAATATTATTTAAAGGTCCATACTACCTAAAGCCATTCACAGATTCAATGCAATTCCTACCAAAACTCTAGTGGTATTTTTCACAGAAATAGAAAAAAACTATCCTAAAATTTGTAGAGAATCACAGAAGACCCTGCATAGACAAAGCAATACCAAGAAAGAACAAAGCTAGAGTCAGCACACTTCATTATTTGACTACATACAAATGGCCAAGAGGTACATGAAAAGATAGTCAACATTACTAATCATCAGGGAATACAAACAAAACCCATGAGCTATCACTTCTGATTTGTTAGAATAGCTATTATTTAAAAAGTCAAGAAATAATAAGTATTGAGAGTATGTGGTGAAAGGGACTCTTTGTACACTGTTGGTGAGTATGTAAATTGGTATAGCACTGTGCAAAACAGTTTGAAGATTCGTCATTTAAAAATGGGAACTATATGATCAAGCAATCCCACATCTTGGTACATATTCAAAGGAAATGAAATCAGGATCTATTTCAAAGAGATAGTAACAGCTTGATATTCAATAGCATTATTCACAAAAGCCATGACACAGAAATAACCTAAGATCCCTCTCCAACAAATGGATCTGAAGGGAATTATGCTAAGTAAAATAAGCCATACAGAGAAAGACAAATATTGTATGATCTCACTTATATGTGGAATCTTTAAAAAAAATCAAACTTATACAGAGTAGAAAAGTAGTTACCAGAACTGGGTAGTGGGGGAAATGGGGAATGTTGGACCAAAAACACTACATACTTCCTGTTATAAGATGCATAAGTTTTTGGAATCTAATGTACAGCAAGGTGATTATAGTTAACAATATTGCTTTAAATACTTGAAAATTGCTAACAAAGTAGATGTTAAATGTTCTCACCACAAAAAAGAAATGGTATTTATCTGAAGTGATGGAAGTATTAGATAACACTACCATGGTAGTCATTTTGCAATATATAAGTGTATCAAATTAACACATGTATGCTTTAAACCTATACAGTGTTCTATGTCATATGGATTTCACTGTCCTAAAATCAAGGTCTTAGCAAGGTCATATTCATTCTGGAAGCTCTAAAGGAGAAGCTTTTCCAGCTCCTAAGGCAGTTTGGATTATTACTTGAAGTTCCTTTCTCCATCTTCTAAGCCAGCTTCAAATGTCTCTTTCTCTCTCTGACACTATCACTTACAAGGACCATTGTGATTACATTGGACCTGCCTAGACAATCCAGAATAATCTCACCAACTCAAGATCATTAATCACATTTGCAAAGTAAATTTTCCTGTGCAAGGTAAAATTTTCAAAGGTTATGAAGATTAGGGCATGGAAATTTTTGGAGGACATTATCCTGCCTACCACAGTTCTTGCTCTAATACCTAAAAATTCATAGATGATCTTCGAAAATATCAACTCAGGATAACATCAACTGAAGTGCAGAAGTTCATCTAAGTCTCATGGCTCAAATATCCCAATTCTCACCATCTTACTGATCTAAACTAGGTATGGCTGAAATTCTATATTTCATCCATCCTAAGAGACAATTCCTTTCCATCTGCGAGCCTGTGGAAGTCAAGTATCAAGTTATCTTTTCCCAAAACAGAATCCTGATATAAGTTTAGGATAACAGCCACTAGTATTCAGTTTAATGGGAGAAAATTGGAGGAAAATGGGAGGAAGATGGAATCAATTAATTTCAAATTCCAGCTGGCTAAACACTAAGCTTTAAGATCTGGGAATAATCCTTTGTGGTTCTACAGTTTTGCTTTCTGGGTTTATGGCTCCATTCTTTGAGCTCATGGTTTCCCTGTGGGGATCATTCTTTCTTTTTCATAAAGGGTGGCAACCGTTTGCAACCAGCAATTTTATCAGTCTAAAATCTATAGAATTTTGGGAAGAGGGCCAAGATGGCGGAAGAGTAGGGTCCCCAAGTCACCTGTCCGCACCAAATTACCTAGATAACCTTCAAATCATCCTGAAAATCTATGCATTCGGCCTGAGATTTAAAGAGAGAACAGCTGGAATGCTACAGTGAGAAGAGTTCACGCTTGGATCAAGATAGGAAGATGGGGGAAAAAAGAAATAAAGAAAAAAAAGGCATCCAAGGGGGAGGAGCCCCGCGAGGAGCCGGGCTGAGGCTGGGACGAGTGACCCAGGACAGAAAAGCCCCAACCCGGAGAAGCAGGAGCTTCACCAATCTTCATGGGCGGAAAGGGGCTCGCAGGGAGTTAGAGCAGGACCCCAGGAGGGCGGGGATGCCCTCAGGCTCCCTTGGACACTAACAGACACCTGCGCCACATTGAGAGTGTGCCACACACCGTGGGAGAGCTCCCTAAAGAGCTGCAGCGTGCCTGGCTGGACCCAGGAGCAGCTCAGAGGGGTTCGGGCAGCGGCTACACGGAGATAGGGCTGCCCTTCCGGGAGCTCCATTCCAACAGCACAGGCCCCAGAGCCCTGAGGGTGGGGGGACACAGCCCAGGATCCGATCTCCCCCCGGGACAGGCAGAGGCCAGGAGGGCCCAGGACAGCGAGGAGAGCAGCGCCCCACCACTGGAGCATCCAGGCCCCTGCAGGCTGAAAGCTCTGTAGTTACTGCGGGAGCGAACTCCAGGGCTGGCCGCTGCCACTGCGGTTGTTCCTCCTGGGGCCTCACGAGGTAAACAACCCCCACTGAGCCCTGCATCAGGCAGGGGGCAGAGCAGCTCCCCCAAGTGTTAACACCTGAAAATCTGCACAACACGCCCCTCCCCCAGAAGACCAGCTAGAAGGACAAGTTCCAAGGGACTTAAAATATACAGAATCAGAACATACTCCCCCGTGTTGTTTTTCTTTTTGATTTCTGTTTGCACCCCAACCTTTTCTTTTTGCTTTCTTTCTTTTTCTTTCTCTTTCTCTTCTCTTTTTTTTGTTTTTTCTTCCTTTTTTCTTTTTTCTTTTTCTCTTTCCTTTCCTTCTTTCTCTCCTCTCTTTTTCTCCTTTTCCCAATACAACTTGTTTTTGGCCACTCTCCACTGAGAAAAATGACTAGAAGGAAAACCTCACCTCAAAAGAAAGAATCAGAAACAGTCCTCTCTCCCACACAGTTACAAAATCTGGATTACAATTCAATGTCAGAAAGCCAATTCAGAAGCACTATTATAAAGCTTCTGGTAGCTCTTGAAAAAAGCATAAAGGACTCAAGAGATTTCATGACTGCAGAATTTAGATCTAATCAAGCAGAAATTAAAAATCAATTGAATGAGATGCAATCCAAACTAGAAGTCCTAACAATGAGGGTTAACAAGGTGGAAGAACGAATGAGTGACATAGAAGACAAGTTGATGGCAAAGAGAGAAACTGAGGAAAAAAGAGACAAACAATAAAAAGACCATGATGATAGATTAAGGGAAATAAATGACAGCCTGAGGAAGAAAAACCTTCGTTTAATTGGGGTTCCTTTTTTTTTTTTTTTTTTTAAATTTTTATTTATTTATGATAGAGAGAGAGAGAGAGAGAGAGGCAGAGACACAGGCAGAGGGAGAAGCAGGCTCCATGCACCGGGAGCCCGACGTGGGACTCGATCCCAGGTCTCCAGGATCGCGCCCTGGGCCAAAGGCAGGCGCCAAACCGCTGCGCCACCCAGGGATCCCTAATTGGGGTTCCTGAGGGCGCCGAAAGGGACAGCGGGCCAGAATATGTATTTGAACAAATCATAGCTGAAAACTTTCCTAATCTGGGAAGGGAAACAGGCATTCAGATCCAGGAAATAGAGAGATCCCCCCCTAAAATCAATAAAAACCGTTCAACACCTCGACATTTAATAGTGAAGCTTGCAAATTCCAAAGATAAAGAGAAGATCCTTACAACAGAAAGAGACAAGAAATCCCTGACTTTTATGGAGGGGAGTATTAGGGTAACAGCAGACCTCTCCACAGAGACCTGGCAGGCCAGAAAGGGCTGGAAGGATATATTCAGGGTCCTAAATGAGAAAAACATGCAGTCAAGAATACTTTATCCAGCAAGGCTCTCATTCAGAATGGAAGGAGAGATAAAGAGCTTCCAAGACCAGCAGGAACTGAAAGAATATGTGACCTCCAAACCAGCTCTGCAAGAAATTTTAAGGGGAACTATTAAAATTCCCCTTTAAAAGAAGTCCAGTAGAACAATCCACAAAAACAAGGACTGAACAGATATCATGATGACACTAAACTCATATCTTTCAATAGTAACTCTGAACACGAACGGGCTTAATGACCCCATCAAAAGGTGCAGGGTTTCAGACTGTATAAAAAAGCAGGACCCATCTATTTGCTGTCTACAAGAGACTCATTTTATTTTTTTTTTTGAGACTCATTTTAGACAGAAGGACACCTACAGCCTGAAAATAAAAGGTTGGAGAACCATTTACCATTCAAATGGTCCTCAAAAGAAAGCAGGGGCAGCCATCCTTATATCAGATAAACTAAAATTTACCTCGAAGACTGTAGTGAGAGATGAAGAAGGACACTATATCATACTTAAAGAATCTATCCAACAAGAGGACTTAACAATCCTCAATATATATGCCCTGAATGT
This sequence comes from Canis aureus, assembly GCF_053574225.1. Taxonomy (NCBI): domain Eukaryota; kingdom Metazoa; phylum Chordata; class Mammalia; order Carnivora; family Canidae; genus Canis; species Canis aureus. The sequence continues at coordinate 36,697,005 of NC_135618.1, forward strand.
GGGAGCTGCCAAATATATCAATCAATTAATAACCAAAGTTAAGACATACTTAGATAAAAATACACATACTTGGTTACTTCAATCTAGCTCTCTCTACACTCAATAGGTCTTATAAACACAACATCTCCAAAGAAACAAGAGCTTTAAATGATACACTGGACCAGATGGATTTCACAGATATCTACAGAACTTTACATCCAAACTCAATTAAATACACATTCTTCTCAAGTTCACATGGAACTTTCTCCAGAATAGACCACATACTGGGTCACAAATCGGGTCTAAACCAATACCAAAAGATTGGGATCATCCCCTGTATATTCTCAGACCATAATGCCTTGAAATTAGAACTAAATCACAACAAGAAGTTTGGAAGGACCTCAAACACGTGGAGGTTAAGGACCATCCTGCTAAAAGATGAAAGGGTCAACCAGGAAATTAAGGAAGAATTAAAAAGATTCATGGAAACTAATGAGAATGAATATACAACCGTTCAAAATCTTTGGGATGCAGCAAAAGCAGACCTGAGAGGGAAATACATCTCAATACAAGCATCCAGTCAAAAACTGGAAAGAACTCAAATACAAAAGCTAATCTTACACCTAAAGGATCTAGAGAAAAAACAGCAAATAGATCCTACACCCAGCAGAAGAAGAGAGTTAATAAAGATTCTAGCAGAACTCAATGAAATCGAGACCAGAAGAACTGTGGAACAGATCAACAAAACCAGGAGTTGGTTCTTTGAAAGAATTAATAAGATAGATAAACCATTAGCCAACCTATTAAAAAGAAGAGAGAGGAAAAAAAAGAAGAGAGAGAAGACTCAAGTTAATAAAATCATGAATGAGAAAGGAGAGATCACTAACAACACCAAGTAAATAAAAACGATTTTAAAAACATATTATGAACAGCTATATGCCAATAAATTAGGCAATCTAGAAGAAATGGACGCATTCCTGGAAAGCCACAAACTACCGAAACTGGAACAGGAAGAAATAGAAAACCTGAACAGGCCAAAGAGCAGGGAGGAAATTGAAGCAGTCGTCAAAAACCTCCCAAGACACAAAAGTCCAGGGCCAGATGGCTTCCTAGGGGAATTCTATCAAACGTTTAAAGAAGAAACCATACCTATTCTACTAAAGCTGTTTGGAAAGATAGAAAGAGATGGAGTACTTCCAAATTCGTTCTATGAGGCCAGCACACCTTAATTCCAAAACCAGACAAAGACCCCACCAAAAAGGAGAATTATAGTCCAATATCCCTGATGAACATGGATGCAAAAATTCTCAACAAGATACTACCCAATAGGATCCAACACTACATTAGGAAAATTACTCACCATGACCAAGTAGGAATTATTTCCGGGACACAAGGCTGGTTCAACATTCGTAAAACAATCAGTGTGATTCATCATATCAGCAAGAGAAAAACCAAGAACCATATGATCCTCTCAATAGATGCAGAGAAAGCATTTGACAAACTATAGCATTCATTCCTGATCAAAACTCTTCAGAGTATAGGGATAGAGGGAACATTCCTCATCATCTTAAAAGCCATCTACGAAAAGCAATATAATTCTCAAATTATAATGCAAATCACAGCAAATATAATTCTCAATGGGGAAGCACTGGGAGCCTTTCCCCTAAGATCAGGAACAAGACAGGGATGTCCACTCTCACCACTGCTATTCAACATAGTACTGGAAGTCCTAGCCTCAGCAATCAGACAACAAAAAAACATTAAAGGCATTCGAATTGGCAAAGAAGAAGTTAAACACTCCCTCTTCACCGATGACATGATACTCTACCTAGAAAACCCAAAAGCCTTCACCCCAAGATTGCTAGAACTCATACAGCAATTCAGCAGTGTGGCAGGATGCAAAATCAATGCCCAGAAGTCAGTGGCATTTCTATACACTAACAATGAGACTGAAGAAAGAGAAATTAAGGAGTCAACCCCATTTACAACTGCACCCAAAAGCATAAGATACCTAGGAATAAACCTAACCAAAGACCTAAAGGATCTATACCCTAAAAACTATAGAACACTTCTGAAAGAAATTGAGGAAGACACAAAGAGATGGAAAAATATTCCATGCTCATGGATTGGCAGAATTAATATTGTGAAAATGTCAATGTTACCTAGGGCAATTTACACATTTAATGCAATCCCTATTAAAATACCATGGACTTTCTTCAGAGAGTTAGAACAAATCATCTTAAGATTTGTGTAGAATCAGAAAAGACCCCGAATAGCCAGGGGAATTTTAAAAAAGAAAACCATATCTGGGGGCATCACAATGCCAGATTTCAGGTTGTACTACAAAGCTGTGGTCATCAAGACAGTGTGGTACTGGCACAAAAACAGACACATAGATCAATGGAACAGAATAGAGAATCCAGAAGTGGACCCTCAACTTTATGGTCAACTAATATTCGATAAAGGAGGAAAGACTATCCACTGGAAGAAAGACAGTCTCTTCAATAAATGGTGCTGGGAAAATTGGACATCCACATGCGGAAGAATGAAACTAGACCACTCTCTTTCACCATACACAAAGATAAACTCAAAATGGATGAAAGATCTAAATGTGAGACAAATTCCATCAAAATCCTAGAGGATAACACAGGCAACACCCTTTTCAAACTCGGCTACAGTAACTTCTCCCAAGATACATCCATGAAGGCAAAAGAAACAAAAGCAAAAATGAACTATTGGGACTTCATCAAGATAAAAAGCTTCTTCACAGCAAAGGATACAGTCAACAAATCTAAAAGACAACCTACAGAATGGGAGAAGATATTTGCAAATGACCTATCAGACAAAGGGCTAGTTTCCTGGATCTGTGAAGAACTTCTTAAACTCAACACCAAAGAAACAAACAATTCAATCATGAAATGGGCAAAAGACATGAAGAGAAAACTCACAGAGGAAGACATAGACATGGCCAACATGCACATGAGAAAATGCTCTGCATCACTTGCCATCAGGGAAATACAAATCAAAACCACAATGAGATACCACCTCACGCCAGTGAGAATGGGGAAAATTAACAAGGCAGGAAACCACAAATGTTGGAGAGGATGCGGAGAAAAGGGAACCCTCTTACACTGTTGGTGGGAATGTGAACTGGTGCAGCCACTCTGGAAAACTGTGTGGAGGTTTCTCAAAGAGTTAAAAATAGACCTGCCCTACGACCCAGCAATTGCACTGTTGGGGATTTACCCCAAAGATACAGATGGAGTTAAACGCCGGGACACCTGCACCCCAATGTTTATAGCAGCAATGTCCACAATAGCCAAACTGTGGAAGGAGCCTCGGTGTCCATCGAAAGATGAATGGATAAAGAAGATGTGGTTTATGTATACAATGGAATATTACTCAGCCATTAGAAACGACTAATACCCACCATTTGCTTCAACGTAGATGGAGCTGGAAGGTATTATGCTGAGTGAAATGAGTCAATCAGAGAAGGACAAACATATGTTCTCATTCATCTGGGGAATATAAATAATAGTGAAAGGGAATGGAAGGGAAGGAAGAACAAATGGGTAGGAAATATCAGAAAGGGAGACAGAACGTAAAGACTCCTAACTCTGGGAAACAAACTAGGGGTGGTGGAAGGGGAGGAGGGCGGGGTGGTGGGGAGTGAATGGGTGATGGGCACTGAGGGGGGCACTTTATGGGATGAGCACTGGGTGTTATTCTGTATGTTGACAAATTGAACACCAATAAAAAATAAATTTATTATTAAAAAATAAAATACAATCTATAGAATTTTGGTAGTCTTAAAACCTTCCTTCATTTCATCTTCTCTCTGTTGCCTCTAATGCAAGATGACATCGTTTCTGCTGATAAAATATTGTCAATAATATTGTTGGTCCCCTATGTATATCATGGGAATTCATTCCATTAGACAGGAGATTTCTCCATAAATCCTTCCTGGAAGATCTCATCTTTATCCTTGCCTTCCAATGAGATGATTGAGGGGTTCCATGAGTCACATATCTAATCTCTTCAAAGATTTCTGTATAAATACTCTTACCCTTTGATCCTTCTGAGGCACTAACAAGAAGTCATCTAGCTACCTCCTCCCCCTTGGCTTTCTCAGTGGGATCCACTTTCCTGACAGTGAATCTTCTAATTTATTCTATTTCAAAAACCTGGGTAGGCTGAGCATATCTCAAATCACCAAATATTTATTCCTTTGGTGCTTAATAGTTCTTCCGTGTATTTCTGTAATATTACATTTTAGTATAAGAAGTAAGAAAGAAGAAGACTACACCTTTAAAACTGGATGAAAATCTCCTCAGCTAAATATTGAAGTTTATCATATACAAGTTTTACTTTGCACATACTGTAGGACACAATTTAGAAGTCATTCTGCCACTGCCCATTGCTCAATTCCAAAGCCACATCCAAACTTTCAGGTATTTATTACAACAATATACCACTTCTTGGTATCAAAATTTGTATTATGTTTCTATTGCTGGTGTGCCTAGCTGGCTTAGTTAATAGAGCATGTGATTCAGTCTCGGGGTTCTTAGTTCAAGCCCCATGCTGGGTGTAGAGCTTACTTAAAAAAAAGAAAGAAAGAAAGTCGTTTTCTATTGCTGCTATAATAAATTATTGCAAGCTTAGTAAAATAAAGCAAAGTTATTATCTCATAGTTTTAGAAGTCAGAAGTCTGAAATGGATTTTATTAGCTAAAACCAGAGAGTCAACAGGGTTGTGCTTCATCTGGAGACTTTACAAAAGCATCCATTTATCTCCCATTTCTCAGCTTCTAGAGACCAACTGCATTCCTGGGCTTGGGGTCCCTTCCTCCATTTTCAAAGCCAGCAGCATACCATCTTCAAAGCTTTCTCAGTGACTCTAACTCTCTTACTTCCCTCTTTTGCCTCTAAGAACTCTCATGATTATATTAGGCCCACGCAGATAATTGAGGATAATTTTCTAATCCCAAGATCTTTACATTAATCTCATTTGAAAAGTGCCTTTTTTTCATGTAAGATAAAATATTCTAGATACTGGAATGTGGACATCTTTGAGGGGACATTATTTTGTCTATAATACCATATATTTTGGTTATAAACAATTTCTGTTTAATTATTTTATAGTTTCCATTACTTGTTGAAATTACCTACCTTTTCATCCATTTTATCCAATATTTCTCTATGCTCTCTAATACATTTGTAATATGTATTTTTTAATTTTAAATTTTTAAAAAAATTTAAGTTCAATTTGCCAACATACAGTACATTAGTTTCAGATGTAGTTTTCAATAATTCATCAACTGTGTATAACTCCCAGTGTTCATGTATTTTAAATAATTTGTCTACTAATTTTAACAACTGGATCACCTATGGACCTACTTCAATTACTTGTTTTTCCCTTGATTATAAGTCACTTTTTGTATTTCTTCATAAATATCACAATTTTTGGTTGTTTGCATGACATTATGTATTATAGAACAATAGAGGGTATTATGCTGAGTGAAATAAGTCAATCAGAGAAGGACCAACATTATATGGTCTCATTTATTTGGGGAATATAAATAATAGTGAAAGGGAATAAAGGGGAAAGGAGAAAAAATAAGTGGGAAATATCAGAAAGGGAGACAGAACATGAGAGACTCCTAACTCTGGGAAACAAACTAGGGGTGGTGGAAGGGGAGGAGGGAGGGCGGTGGGGGTGACTGGGTGGCGAGCACTGAGGTGGGCACTTGACGGGATGAGCACTGGGTGTTATTCTGTATGCTGGCAAATTGAACACCAATAAAAAATAAATTTATTATTAAAAAAATAAAAAAGAACAATAGAGGATAAAGTATATTATTATTTTACCCAGAAAGGGTTTATATTTTCCTCTTTCAAGTAACTAGAATAATGGCTGATCAGGAGTTAAATTTGGTTAGCCCTGGTTCATAACTTTAGTCAGTGTCAGCTTACCTCTGGTTCCAAATATTTTGAGAGTAGAATCAGTCCCTCTAACATTTTGGTATCTAACCATGTTGAGACTTCAAGTGTCTCTCAACTTCTATCTCTGATTCCAATTCCTGTACTATCACTTACTTAGAAAAAAATCTTGGACAGAAAGAAATAGTTCAGGGCATTAGCTCTGTACTGGGGGCTCTTCCAGATTTTAATGCAATATCAGCTTACATACAACTGTTAAAAGTTTCTCTGTGTCTGATCAAAGCTCCTTTTCCTATTGGGTGCTCATTCCACATCCTGTTACCCTAGACTTTGCAAATTCTCCACAAAAATAGAAGTAGCCCTGGTGTCCACTCATATAGGAAGATAATGATTCACTCTGCAATTTAGTTAATTTAGACTTTGTCTTGTTAACAACACTTCAATAGGTTTAAGAAAAATATTTCATTTATCTGGCAATTTCTTATTGATACAGCAGGATTATTGGTCTTTTGCAATACTATACATCCTATCTGGAAGCACAATTCTCTTAATGGTGACCTTTGCTAAACAGAATTACTTAATTTTGATGGAGTCAATTTATAATATTTTCATTTATGATTATTATTTTTTGTATCCTATTAAAGTATTTCAATATTCAGAACTAGACTCCACCTGGATTGACTGTTAGATATTATATTAGTTTTACACCACTGCCTAACAATTACAACAAACTCAGCAGCTTAAAAAATATAAATTTAATATCACAGATTATCTGGGTCAGGAGTCTAGAAATAACTTAGCTGGGTCCTTGCTCAGTATCTCACCAGGTGGAAAACAATGATCCAGGCATCTAGCCCTGGATAGGATCTTTTTTTTTTTTTTTAATTTTTATTTATTTATGATAGTTACAGAGAGAGAGAGAGAGAGAGGCAGAGACACAGGCAGAGGGAGAAGCAGGCTCCATGCACCGGGAGCCCGATGTGGGACTCGATCCCGGGTCTCCAGGATCGCGCCCTGGGTCAAAGGCAGGCGCCAAACCGCTGTGCCACCCAGGGATCCCCTTGGATAGGATCTTATCTGAGACTTGGAAGTGCTCTTCCAAGTTCATTGCTTGCTTAGCAGAATTGATTTCATTGCAGACCCTCAGTTCCTTAAATCTCTCCCAGTTTCCAGCCACAAGAACTTCACAGTTTCAATTTAATTAAGTAACAAGTAATTGAGATAGATGTCATATACCAAAAAATTTACTCACTGAAATTGTGCAATTTGTGGTCTTTAATATATTTACAGTGTTATACAGCTATCACTACTATCTAATTTTAGAATATTTACATCATTCCAAAGAGAAATCCATATCAAACAAACTGTTACTCCCTACTTCAGCATGTCCTAATCTCATAGAAAGACCAATTTATTTTTGGTTGCTATGGATTTGCCTGTTCCGGATACTTCATTTAATGGAATCATGCAGAAAACATAGTCTTTTATGATCGACTTATTTCACTTAGCATAATGTTTTCAAGATTCATCCACATTGTAGAATGTATCAGTGCTTCATTCTTTTTATTGACAAATAATATTTAATTGTAGGGATATACATGTACAAATTTACAAAAGAACATGTTTTCATTTATCTTGGGTATATGCCTAGGACTAAATTGCTGTCATATGGCAACTCTATGTATAAAACTAGGAATTGCCATATTGTTTTTCAACATCATCTGTGTATATACATACATATATAAATATAAATAAACATATATTTATATACCACATCTTCTATATCCATTCATCAGGTGATAGACACTTGGACTCTTTCTATAATTTTGCTAATGTAGATAATGCTGCTATAAACATCAGAGTGCATGTATCCTTTTTGTGTCCTTTGGGTAAAGACCTAGTAATACAAATGCTGAGTCATAAGGTAGTTCTAGTTTTAACTCTTTGAGGAACCTCCAAACTGTTTTCCAGAGCGGTTGCACCAGCCTGCATTCCCACAACAGTGTAAGAGAGTTCCCCTTTCTCCACATCCTCACCAACACTTGTTGTTTCCTGTCTTGTTCATTTTAGTCATTCTGACTGGTGTGAGGTGGTATCTCATTCTGGTTTTGATTTCTATTTCCCTGATGCCAAGGGGTGTGGAGCATTTTTTCATGTGTCTGTTGGCCATGTGCATTTCTTCTTTGGAGAAATGTCTGTTCATGTCTTCTGCTTGTTTCTTGATTGGATTATTTTGGGTGTTGAGTTTTGGTGTGTTGAGTGTGATAACTTCTTTATAGATCATGGATAATAGCCTTTATCTGATATGTCATTTGCAAATATCTTCTCCCATTCTGAAAGTTGCCTTCTAGTTCTGTTGATTGTTTCCTTTGCTGTGCAGAAGCTTTTTATCTTGATGAAATTCCAGTAGTTCATTTTTGCATTGGTTTCCCTTGCCTTTGGAAATGTGTCTAGCAAGAAGTTGCTGTGGCTGAGGTTAGAGAGGTTGCTGCCTGTGTTATCCTTTAGAATTTTGATGAATACTTGTCTCACATTTAGGTCTTTCATCCATTTTGAATTTATCTTTGTGTATGGTGTAAGAAAATAGTCCAGTTTCATTCTTCTTCTTCATGTGACTGTCCAATTTTCCCAGCACCAGTAATTGATGAGACTTTTTTCCATTGGATATTGTTTCCTGTTTTGTTGAAGGTGAGTTGACCATAGAGTTAAAGGTCCACTTTGGGTTCTCTATTCTGTTCCATTGATCTATGTCTCTTTGTGTGCCAATACAATACTCTCTTGATGATTACAGCTTTGTAATATAGCTTGATGTCTGGCATCATGATGCCATTAGCTTTGGTTTTCTTTTTCAACCTTCCTCTGGCTATTCAGGGCCTTTTCTGGTTTATTTGTTCCAATTCTGTGAAAAATGTTGATGGTATTTTGACAGGGATTTCATTGAATCTGTAAATTGCTCTGGGTGAAATAGGCATTTTCATAACATTTGTTCTTCCAATCCATGAAAATGGAATGTTTTTCAATTTCTTTGTGTTTCTCTTCACTTCTTTCATAAGTCTTCTAGTGTTTAGAGTAGAGATCATTTAACTCTTTGGTTAGGCTTATTCTTAGTTATCTTACGGGTTTTGTTGCAATTGTAAAAGGGATTGATTCCTTAATTTCTCTTTCTTCTGTCTCATTATTATCATATAGAAATGCAACTTATTTCTGTGCATTGGTTTTATATCCTGCCACATTGCCAAATTGCTGAATTCTTGTATAAATTCTAGCAGTTTTGGGGTGGAGTCTTTTGGGTTTTCCACATATAGTATCACATCATCTGCAAAAGAGGGAGAGTTTCACTTTTTCATCAATTTGAATGCCTTTTATTTCTTTTTCTTGTCTGATTGCTGAGTCTAGGACTTTGAGTACTATGTTAAACAACAGTGGTGAGAGTGGGCATCCCTGCTGTGTTCCTGACCTTAGGGGAAAAGCTTTCCATTTTTTTCCATTTAGAATGATATTCACTGTGGGCTTTTCATAGATGGCTTCTATGATATTCAGGTATATTCCCTCTATTCTTACATTGTGAAGTGTTTTAATCAAGAAAAGATGCTGTATTTTGTCAAATACTTTTTATGCATCAAGAGAGGATCACATGGTTCTTGTCCTTCCTTTTTCTAAAAAGGATTTTATTTATTTATTCATGAGAGACACAGAAAGAGAGAGAGGCAGAGACACAGGCAGAGGGAGAAGCAGGCTCCGTGCAGGGAGCCTGATGCAGGACTCAATCCTCCAGGATCACATCCTGGGCCAAAGGCAGGCACCAAACCGCTGAGCCACTTAGGGATCTCTTGTCCTTTTTCTTACTAATGTGATGTATCATGTTGATTCTTTTGTGGATATTGAACCACCCTTGAGGCTAGGAATAAATCCTGTTGTCCTGGTGAATAATTATTTTAATGTAGGGTTGGATCCTATTGGCTAGTATCTTCGTGAGAATTTTTAAATCCATGCTTATCAGGGATATTGGTCTGTAATTCTTTTTGGTGGGGTCTGTGTTGATTTTAGGATCAAGGAAATGCGACACTCATAGAATGAATTTGGAAATTTTCCTTCCATTTCTATATTGAAACAGCTTCAGTAGAATAGGTATTCATTCTTCTTTAAATGTTTGGTGGAATTCCCCTGGGAAGCCATCTGGCCCTGGACTCTTGTCTGTTGGAAGGTTTTTTTGATGACTCTTTCAATTTCCTTGCTTGTTACCAGTCTGTTCATGTATTCTATTTCTTCCTGTTTCAGTTTCTGCAGTTTATAAGTTTCCAGGAATGTGCTCATTTCTTTCAGATTGCATAATTTGTTCGCATACAGTTGCTCATTATATGTTCTTAAAATTGCTTGTATTTCTTGATGTTGGTCATGATCTCTCCTCTTTCATTCATAATTTGATTAATTTGGGTCCTTTCTCTTTTCTTTCTGATAAGTCTGGCCAGGGATTTATTGATCTTATTTTTTTCAAAGAACCAGATTGTAGTTTCATTGATCTGTTCTACTGTTCTTTTGGTTTTTATTTCATTGATTTCTGCTCTGATCTTTATTATTTCTCTTCTGCTTGGTTTAGGCTTTATTTGCTGTTCTTTCTCTAGCTCCTTCAGGTATAAGATTAGGTTGTGTATTTGAGACTTTCTAATTTTTTGAGAAAGCCTTGTATTTCGATTTACTTCCCTGTTAGACTGCCTTTGCTGAACAGCTTTGTTTTAATTTTCCTTTGTTTTTGTGAATTTTTAAATTCTTCTTTAATTTCCTGGTTGACCCAATCATTCTTCAGTTGGGTGCTCTTTAACCTCCAAGTCTTTGAGTTTCTTCCAAATTTCCTCTAGTGATTGAGTTCCAGTTTCCAAGCACTGGGATCTGAAAATATGCAGGAAATTCCAATCTTTTGGTACCTGTTGAGACTTGATTTGTGGCCCAGTATGTGATCTACTCTGTAGAATGTTCCATGCACACTCTTGAAGAATATGTATCCTGTTGCTCTAGGATGGAATGCTTTGTATATATCTGTGAAGTCCATATCATCCATGTATCATTCAAAGCCCTTGTTTCCTTGTTGATCTTCTGCTTAGATGATTTCTGTGAGTGTTGAAGTTCCATACTATCATTGTACTGTTCTCAATGTGTTTCTTTAATTTGGTTATTAATTGGTAGATATAACTGGCTGCTCCCAAATTAGGAGCATAAGTATTTATAATTGTTAGAATTCTTGTTGGAGAGATCCTTTAAGTATGACATAGTGTCTCATTGCATCCCTTACTGTAGTCTTTGGTTTAAAATCTAATTTATCCAATATGAGGATTGCTACCCCAGCTTTCTTTTGAGGTCCACTTGCATGATAAATTATTCTCCATCCCCTCACTTTCAATCTGGAGGGGCCTTTAGGTCTAATAGGATCCCCTTTAATATTTCTTGCAGGGCTGGTTTAGTGATCACAAATAATTTTAGTTTCTGTCTGTCCTGGAAGCTCTATATTTCTACTTCCATTCTGAATTACAGCCTTGCTGTATAAAATATTCTTAGTTACATGTTTTTCTTATTTAGTATGTGAGTATATCATGCCTGCACTTTTTGGCCTGCCAGGTCTGTGTGGATAGGTCTGCTGCCAGTTTAGTGTTTCTATCATTGTAGGTTAAGGAGCTCTTGCCTCGAACTGCTTTCAGGATTTTCTCTTTATCTCTGCAATTTGCAAACTTCACTAATATATGCCAGGGTTTTGATCTATTTTTATTGATTTTGAGGGACATCTCTCTACTTCTTGGACTTGCATGCCTATTTCTTTCCCCAGATTAGGGAAGTTCTCAGTTACGATTTGCTCAAATATACCTTCTGTCTCCCTCTCCTTCTTTCTTCTTCATCTGGGACCCCAATAATTCTAATATAGTCTTGTGTTATGGTATCACCGATTTTTGAAGCCTCCTCTCATGGTCCATTAGTTGTTTTTATCTCTTTTCTTCAACTCCTTCCTTTCCATCCTCTTGTTTTCTATGTCACTGATTCTCTCCTTTGCCTCATTTACCCTAATTAGAGCATCCAATTTAGACTGCACCTCAGTTAAAACATTTTTAATATCAACCTGATTAAATTTTATTTTTGCACTAAGAGGTTTTCTAGTGCATTTTATGCTCTTTTCAAGCAAGCTAGTAGCTTTACAGTTGTTATCTTGAATTCTATCTCTGATATTTTATATCCATATTGATTAGATCTGTGGCAGAGTATTACCTCTGGTTCTTTCCTTTGTTGTGAATTCCTCCTTCTAGTTATTTTGCCCAGAGAAGAATGGATGAGTGAGAGGACAAAATGAAAAATATCAACCATGACCCAAGCAAAATACACATTAGACAAATCTGAAGAGGTCAGGAACCAAAAAAGAAAAGAAAAAAAAGGGAAGGAAAGAAAGAATACAATTTCCCAGGTGGACAAAACAGGGTGATTCATTTGTTCCTGGGTGAATTTTGGTCTGTTAATTAGGTGGCACTAAATCCCAAAATTATAAAGATATCTATATCTATATCTATTCACAAAAATGGAATACAGTGAAAGGAAGCCAAAAATTAAGACTATAAAATGCTATAAAATGTAAATATAAAAATAAAGATCAAAAAAGACAAAGAGTTGATAAAATAAGAAAGTAAGTGAAAGGAAGAAAAGAAAAAGAAGAGGAAAATTTTAAATGGAAAGATAAAAGCATCATTAAAAAGTCCTCAAATTCTATGTTATTCTCTCTGAGTGCTCAAGTTCTGCAGTTCTGTGTGCTTTGTAAACTTTGTATTCCCCTGATGTTACAGCTGGACATCTGAGGGAGGTGTCTGCTGCACTGATTCTCAGGTGTCTTTGTCTGGGCAAAGTTGCACTATCCTTTGCCAGTGAGTTGGTATTGGTATAAACTGCTTGGGTTCTTCTATGTGGTATTTGCTCCCTGAAGTCTTTCTACACCACTTCAGAGAATAAACATAAAAATAGCTACAGAATTTTTGAAAAATAGATATTTAACATAAAAATGGAAGATTTCAAAGTAGTTATCATAAATATGTACAAAAGAACCAAAGGAATTTTGTTTAAAGACATAAAGGGAGGTATGATAATGTCAAATCAAATGGTAAATGTCAATAAAGAGATTTTTTAAAGAACCAATGAAGTTTTTGGAGGTAAGACTGACAATAAACAAAAATTCACTAGAGGGCCCAACAGTAGATTAAAACCGGCAGAAAAGTGAACTTGAAGAAAGATCAATAAATATTAAGCAAGCTGAAGAATAAAGATAAAAGAAGAATGAACAAAAGTGATGAGAGTATCAAAGAAATGTAGGATATCTTTTAATGCACCAACATATGTGCAACGGGAATACCAGCAGAAAAGGAGAGAAAAAAGAAAAAAACTGAGGATAAAATTGTAGAAAAATCCCTGAATTTATCAAAAGCAGTAGCCTTCACATCTAGTAATCTGGACACTCTCCAGAATAGCTCATTTGCTGGGTCACACATCAGGCCTCAACAAGCTCAAAAAGATTAAGATCATCCATGCATATTTTCAGACCACAACACTATAAAACTTGAAGTCAATCACAAGAAAAAAATTGGAGACAACAAATAAATGGAAGTTAACAGCATGCTATTAAAACATGAATGGATCAATCAGTAAATCAAAGAAGAAATTTTTAAAAAGCATGGACACAAATGAAAATGAAAACATGACAGTCTAAAACCTTTGGGATGCAGGGAAAGTGGTCATAAAAGGGAAGTAAAGGAGGAGGGGCAAGATGGCGGAAGAGTAGGGTCCCCAAATCACCTGTCCCCACCAAATTACCTAGATAACCTTCAAATCATCCTGAAAATCTACGAATTCAGCCTGAGATTTAACGAGAGAACAGTTGACACGCTACAGTGAGAAGAGTTCGCGCTTCTATCAAGGTTGGAAGACCGGGGTAAAAAGAAATAAAGAAACAAAAGGCCTCCAAGGGGGAGGAGCCCCGCGAGGAGCCGGGCTGAGGCCGGGGCGAGTGTCCCCAGGACAGGAGAGCCCCGTCCCAGAGAAGCAGGAGCTTCACCAATCTTCCCGGGGGGGAAAGGGGCTCGCAGGGAGTTGGAGCAGGATCCAGGAGGGCAGGGATGCCCTCGGGTTCCCTGGGACAGTAACAGACACCTGCGCCCGGGAGAGTGCGCCGAGCTCCCTAAGGGCTGCAGCGCGCACGGCAGGACCCGCAGCAGCTCGGGGTTGGGGGGGGAGGGGCGGCTCCGCGGAGGGGGCTGCGGGGCGGGAGCAGCTTGGCGGGAGCAGCTCGGCGGGAGGAGCTCGGCGGCGGCGGCTCCGGCAGAGGAAGAGGCTCCGTGCGGAGGGGGCTGCCCGGCCGGGAGCAACTCGGAGGGGCTCCGGCAGCGGCTCCGCGGAGAGGCGGCTACGCGGCCGCGAGTGCAAATCCAACAGCGCAGACCGGGAGCACAGGGCGCCGGGACACAGCTCAGGATCCGGCCACCCCTGGGACAGGCAGAGGCCGGGAGGGCTCAGGACAGCAAGGACGCTCCTGCCCAGAGCTGAGTAGATCAGCGGCCCCGCCCCGGAGCCTCCAGGTCCTGCAGACAGAGAGCTCCGGAGTTCCTGCCGGAGCTGAATCCAGGTTTCCAGAGCTGCCCCGCCACTGGGGCTGTTCCTCCTGCGGCCTCACGGGGTAAACAACCCCCACTGAGCCCTGCACCAGGCAGGGGGCAGAGCAGCTCCCCCAAGTGCTAACACCTGAAAATCAGCACAACAGGTCCCTCCCCCAGAAGACCAGCTAGAAGGACAAGTTCCAGGGGAAGTCAAGGGACTTAAAGTATACAGAATCAGAAGATACTCCCCCGTGTTGTTTTTTTTCTTTTTGATTTCTGATTGCTTCCCCCACCCTTTTTTTTTTCACCTTTCTTTTTCTTTCTCTTTTTCTTCTCTTTTTTCCTTTTTTCTTTTTTCTTTTTCTCTTTTCTTTCCTTCTCTCTCTTTTTCTCCTTTTCCCAATATAACTTGTTTTTGGCTTACCTCATTGTAATTATAAAAGTCCCCTCATAATAATTTTTACTTTGTTTTGTTTGAAGGTATGTTCTATCTTATATTTATAATAGGCATTCCAGCGTTCCTGTGGTTGCATAATATATCTTCTCCATCCTTTTTACTTTCACTCTATTTTTATCTTTGTATCTAAAATGTTTCTCCTTAAAAAACATGGAGTTGGACTGTTTTTTTTTTATATCAAGTTTGAAATCTGCCTTTGGACTACTGATTAATTTTCTCTGCTGGTTATTGGCCTGTTCAAGTTCTCCATTTCTTCCAGTTTCAGTTTTGGCAACTTATATGTTTCTAGGAATTGATCAATTTCTTCCAGCTTGTCCAATTTGTTGGCATATAATTTTCATAACATTCTTTTACAATTGTTTATATTTCTGTGGTATTGGTTATTATTTATCCTCTCTCATTTGTAATTGTCTTCATTTAGGTCCTTTCTATTTTCTTTTTGATAAGTCTGGCTAGGGGTTTATCAATTTTATTACATTTTTTAAGAACGTAGATCTGTTCTGTGGGGGATTTTTTGTTTGTTTCTTTCTATATCTAAGCTTTATTATTTCCTTTCTCCTGGCTTTAGGATTCATTTGTTGTTCTTTTTCTAGCTCTTTTAGGTGTAAGGTTAGGTTGCTTATTTGAGATTTTTCTTGCCTTTTGAGGTAGGCCTGTATTGCTATATACTTCCCTTTTTTTAGTAAAATAATTTTTTATTGGTGTTCAATTTACTAACATACAGTATAACACCCAGTGCTCATCCCGTCAAGTGTCCCCCTCAGTGCCCGTCACCCACTCACCCCCACCCCCGGCCCTCCTCCCCTTCCACCACCCCTAGTTCATTTCCCAGAGTTATGAGTCTTTATGTTCTGTCTCCCTTTCTGATATTTCCTACCCATTTCTTCTCCCTTCCCTTATATTCCCTTTCACTATTATTTATATTCCCCAAATGAATGAGAACATACACTCTTTGTCCTTCTCCGATGGACTCATTTCACTCAGCATAATATCCTCCAGTTCCATCCACGTTGAAGCAAATGGTAGGTATTAGTCGTTTCTAATGGCTGAGTAATATTCCATTGTATACATAAACCACATCTTCTTTATCCACTCATCTTTCGGTGGACACCGAGGCTCCTTCCACAGTTTGGCTATTGTGGACATTCCTGCTATAAACATCAGGGTGCAGGTGTCCCTGCGTTTCATTGCATCTGAATCTTTGGGGTAAATCCCCAACAGTGCAATTGCTGGGTCATAGGGCAGGTCTATTTTTAACTCTTTGAGGAACCTCCACACAGTTTTCCAGAGTGGCTGCACCAATTCACATTCCCACCAACAGTGTAAGAGAGTTCCCTTTTCTCTGCATCCTCTCCAACATTTGTGGTTTCCTGCCTTGTTAATTTTCCCCATTCTCACTGGTGTGAGGTGGTATCTCATTGTGGTTTTGATTTGTATTTCCCTGATGGCAAGTGATGCAGAGCATTTTCTCATGTGCATGTTGGCCATGTCTATGTCTTCCTCTGTGAGATTTCTGTTCATGTCTTTTGCCCATTTCATGATTGGATTGTTTGTTTCTTTGGTGTTGAGTTTGATAAGTTCTTTATAGATTTTGGAAACTAGCCCTTTATCTGACACGTCATTTGCAAATATCTTCTCCCATTCTGTAGGTTGTCTTTTAGCTTTGTTGACTGTATCCTTTGCTTTGCAAAAGCTTCTTATCTTGATGAAGTCCCAATAGTTCATTTTTGCTTTTGTTTCTTTTGCCTTTGTGGATGTATCTTATAAGAAGTTACTGTGGCTGAGTTCAAACAGGGTGTTACCTATGTTCTCCTCTGGGATTTTGATGGAATCTTGTCTCACATTTATCTTTCATCCATTTTGAATTTATCTTGTGTATGGTGCAAGAGAGTGGTCTAGTTTCATTCTTCTCCATGTGGATGTCCAATTTTCCCAGCACCATTTATTGAAGAGGCTGTCTTTCTTCCAGTGGATAGTCTTTCTTCCTTTATCGAATATTAGTTGACCATAAAGTTGAGGGTCCACTTCTGGATTCTCTATTCTGTTCCATTGATCTATGTGTCTGTTTTTGTGCCAATGCCACACTGTCTTGATGAGCACAGCTTTCATTAATTCTTTCAAAGAACCAACTCCTGGTTTTGTTGATCTGTTCCACAGTTCTTCTGGTCTCGATTTCGTTGAGTTCTGCTTGAATCTTTATTAACTCTCTTCTTCTGCTGGGTGTAGGATCTATTTGCTGTTTTTTCTCTAGCTCCTTTAGGTGTAAGATCAGCTTTTGTATTTGAGTTCTTTCCAGGTTTTGAATGGATGCTTGATTGCGATGTATTTCCCTCTCAGGACTGCTTTTGCTGGATCCCAAAGATTTTGAACGGTTGTATCTTCATTCTCATTAGTTTCCATGAATCTTTTTAATTCTTCCTTAATTTCCTGGTTGACCCTTTCATCTTTTAGCAGGATGGTCCTTAACCTCCACGTGTCTGAGGTCCTTCCAAACTTCTTGTTGTGATTTAATTCTAATTTCAAGGCATTATGGTCTGAGAATATGCAGGGGACAATCCCAATCTTTTGGTATTGGTTGAGACCCGATTTGTGACCGAGTATGTGGTCTATTCTGGAGAAAGTTCCATGTGCACTTGAGAAGAATGTGTATTCAGTTGAGTTTGGATGTAAAGTTCTGTAGATATCTGTGAAATCCATCTGGTCCAGTGTATCATTTAAAGCTCTTGTTTCTTTGGAGATGTTGTGCTTAGAAGACCTATCCAGGGTAGAAAGAGCTAGATTGAAGTCACCAAGTATAAGTGTATTTTTATCTAAGTATGTCTTAACTTTGGTTATTAACTGATTGATATATTTGGCAGCTCCCACATTCGGGGCATATATATTGAGGATTGTTAAGTCCTCTTGTTGGATAGATCCTTTAAGTATGATATACTGTCCCTCTTCATCTCTCACTACAGTCTTCGGGGTAAATTTTAGTTTATCTGATATAAGGATGGCTACCTCTGCTTTCTTTTGAGGACCATTTGAATGGTAAATGGTTCTCTAACCTTTTATTTTCAGGCTGTAGGTGTCCTTCTGTCTAAAATAAGTCTCCTGTAGACAGCAAATAGATGGGTCCTGCTTTTTTTATCCAGTCTGACACCCTGCGCCTTTTGATGGGGTCATTAAGCCCATTCACGTTCAGAGTTACTATTGAAAGATATGAGTTTAGTGTCATCATGATATCTATTCAGTCCTTGTTTTGTGGATTGTTCCACTGGACTTCTTCTTAAAGGGGAATTTTAAGAGTCCCCCTTACAATTTCTTGCAGAGCTGGTTTGGAGGTCACATATTCTTTCAGTTCCTGCCTGTCTTGGAAGTTCTTTATCTCTCCTTCCATTCTGAATGAGAGCCTTGCTGGATAAAGTATTCTTGGTTGTTTGTTCTTCTCATTTAGGACCCTGAATATATCCTTCCAGCCCTTTCTGGCCTGCCAGGTCTCTGTGGAGAGGTCTGCTGTTACCCTAATACTCCTCCCCATAAAAGTCAGGGATTTCTTGTCTCTTTCTGTTGTAAGGATCTTCTCTTTATCTTTGGAATTTGCAAGCTTCACTATTAAATGTCGAGGTGTTGAACGGTTTTTATTGATTTTTAGGGAGGGGGGATCTCTCTATTTCCTGGATCTGAATGCCTTTTTCCCTTCCCAGATTAGGAAAGTTTTCAGCTATGATTTGTTCAAATACATATTCTGGCCCTCTCTCCCTTTCAGCACCCTCGGGAACCCCAATTAAACGTAGGTTTTTCGGGATCCCTGGGTGGCGCAGCGGTTTGGCGCCTGCCTTTGGCCCAGGGCGTGATCCTGGAGACCCGGGATCGAATCCCACATCGGGCTTCCAGTGCATGGAGCCTGCTTCTCCCTCTGCCTGTGTCTCTGCCTCTCTCTCTTTCTCTCTCTGTGACTATCATAAAAAAAAAAAAAAATTAAAAAAAAAAAAAACGTAGGTTTTTCTTCCTCAGGCTGTCATTTATTTCCCTTAATCTATACTCATGGTCTTTTAATTGTTTGTCTCTTTTTTCTCCAGTTTCCTCTTTGCCATCAACTTGTCTTCCATGTCACTCACTCGTTCTTCCACCTTGTTACCTCTCGTCGTTAGGACTTCTAGTTTGGATTGCATCTCATTCAATTGATTTTTAATTTCTGCTTGATTAGAGCTAAATTTTGCAGTCATGAAGTCTCTTGAGTCCTTTCTGCTTTTTTCTAGAGCCACCAGAAGCTTTATAATAGTGCTTCTGAATTGGCTTTCTGACATTGAATTGTAATCTAGATTTTGTAATTGTGTGGGAGAGAGGACTGTTTCTGATTCTTTCTTTTGAGGTGAGGTTTTCCTTCTAGTCATTTTTCTCAGTGGAGAGTGGCCAAAAACAAGTTGTATTGGGAAAAGGAAAAAAAGAGAGGAGAGAAAGAAGGAAAGAAAAGAGAAAAATAAAAAAGAAAAAAGGAAGAAAAAAAGAAAAAAGAGAAAGAAAAAGAAAGAAAGGGAAAAAGGGTGGGGGAAGCAAACAGAAATCAAAAAGAAAAAAAACAACACGGGGGAGTATCTTCTGATTCTGTATACTTTAAGTCCCTTGACTTCTCCTGGAACTTGTCCATCTAGCTGGTCTTCTGGGGGAGGGCCGTGTTTGCTGATTTTCAGGTGTTAGCACTTGGGGGAGTTGCTCTGCCCCCTGCCTGGTGCAGGGCTCAGTGGGGGTTGTTTACCCCGTGAGGCCCCAGAAGGCAGCTCTGGAAACCTGGATTCAGCCCCCACAGGAACTCTGAAGCGCTCCGCCTGCAGGGCCTGGAGGCTCCGGGGGGCGGGGCCGCTGCTCAGCTCAGCTGGGGGCAGGAGTGTCCTTGCTGTCCCGGGGGGAGGCGGGTTCCTGGGCTGTGTCCCGGGTGCCCTGTGTCCCGGGCCTGCGCTGTTGGATTCGTGCTACAGGGGGCAATCCCCTCCATGCGGAGCCTCCGCCCGAGCCCATGATGGAGAATTTTAAAAGCAGAAAGAGGAAAGAAAACAGTTATATGCAAGGTAAAATCCATAGGCTATCAGCTGAATTTTCATCAGAAACCTTACAAGCCAGAAGAAAGTAGCATGATATATTTAAAGTGCTGAAAGAAAAAGAATCTACAACTAAGAATACTCTATCCAACAAGGCTATCATGCAGAATAGAAGGAGAGATGGAGTGTTCCATACAAAAAAGTTAAAGGAGTTCATGACCACTAAACCAACCCTACAAGAAATGTTAAAGGGTAGTATTTGAATGGAAAGGAAAGAAAGACTATAGTACAAGAATGAAAGGTAGGAAGCAAAAAGAAAAAAGTAAAAATAAGTATATCTGTAAAAGTATCAGTCAAGGGACTACCAAAATAAAAATATGTAAAGGATGACACCATATGCCCAAATGGTGGTGGTGGGGGGAAGAATGGGCTCAAAATTAAGCAATCAACAATTTAATAATAGACTGCTATATATATGTATTCATATTATGTTATATGCAAACTTAATGGTAACCATAAATCAAAATCAATAATAAATATAAAAAAGAGGAAGAAATCCAAATATGTCACTAAAGAGAGCCAGGTTATAGTCAGAGAAGATAACAAGGGAAGAAAGGACAGAGACCTACAAAACCAACCATAAACCAAATAACAAAATGGTAATAAATATCTATCAATAATTACTTTGAATGTAAATAGATTAAATGCACTTATCAAAAGCCATAGGGTGACAGAATGCAAGAAAAAACAAGACTCATCTGTATGCTCTCTACAAGAGATTCATTTCTCACCTAGAGACACATGTAGATTGGAAGTGAGAGAATAGAGAAATATGTATCATGCAAATGGATGTGAAAAAAAAACCGGGATAGTAAAACTTGGATAAAAGACTTTAAGACAAAGACTATAACAAGAGATGAACGAGGACACTATATAATCATAAAGGAGACAATTCAACAAGAAGATATTATAATTGTATATATTAATGCACACAACATGGGAGTACCCAAATACATAAAATAGTTAATAATAAACATAAGGAAATGAATCAATAGTAATACAATAATGGTAGTGAATGTTAACACCCCACATACATCAATGGACAGATCATCAAACAGAAAATCGACAAGGAAACAGTGACTTTGAATGAAATACTGGACCAGATGGACTTAACAGATACATCGAAAACATCCCATCCTAAAACAGCAGAATACAAATGTTTTTCAACTGCATAATATGTGACCAGAATAGGTCATATATTAGACCACAAAACAAGACCCCAAAATTCAATAATATCGATGACATCATGCATCTTTTTTGACCAAAATGCTATAATCTTAGGAATTGACCACAAGAAAAAAATTTGGGAAGACCACAAATACTTGGAGATTAAATAACATGCCTCTAAACAATAAATGGGTTAAAGAAATCAAAGAAGAAACCCAAAAGTATATGGAAACAGATGAAAATGAAAACACAAAGGTCCAAAATCTTTGGGACACAGCAAAAGCATTTTTAAAAGGTTTACTTACTTATTTACTTGGCAGAGAGAGAGAGAGTGCACAAGCGGGAGGAGTGGCAGGCAGAGGTAGAGGGCGAAGCAGACTCCCCACTGAGCAGGAAGCCCAAAGCAGGACTCAATCCCAGGACCCTGAGATCATGATATGAACTGAAGACACACTTGATCAACTGAGCCACCCCAGTGCCCTGACCAAAAGCATTTCTAAGAAGGAAATCTTCTCTAATTTCCTGGTTGACCCTTTCATCTTTTAGAAGGATGCTTTTTAACCTCCACGTGTGTTTGAGTTTCTTCCAAATTTCTTCTTGTGATTGAGTTCTAGTTTCAAAGCATTGTGGTCTGAAAATATGCAGGGGACAATCCCAATCTTTTGGTATCTGTTGAGACCTGATTTTTAACCTAGTATGTGGTCTATTCTGGAGAAAGTTCCATGTGCGCTTGAGAAGAATGTATTCAGTAGTGTTCAGATGCAAAGTTCTGTATATATCTGTGAAATCCGTCTGGTCCAGTGTGTCATTTAAAGCCCTTCTTTCTTTGGAGATGTTCTGCTTGGAGGATCTGTCATTTGCAGAAAGTGCTGTGTTGAAGTCTCCTACTATTAGTATATTATTATCTATGTTTTTACTTTGGTTATTAATTGATTGATATACTTAGCAGCTCCCACATTCGGGGCATAAATATTCATGATTGTTAAGTCCTCTTGTTGGATAGATGCTTTAAGTTAAACAGCTTAACAATAACCCACAACCCTCGGACCAACTTGGATAGATGCTTTAAGTATGATATATTGTCCCTCTTCATCTCTTATTACAGTCTTTGGGATATACTTTAATTTATCTGGTATGAGGATTCCTACCCCTGCTTTATTTTGAGGACCATTTGAATGGTAAATGGTTCTCCAACCTTTCATTTTCAGGCTGTAGGTGTCCTTCTGTCTAAAATGAGTCTCTTGTAGACAGCAAATAGATGGGTCTTGCTTTTTTATCGAGTCTGAAACCCTGCGCCTTTTGATGGGATCATTAAGCCCATTCACGTTCAGAGTTACTATTGAAAGATCTGAATTTAGTGTCATCATAGTTCTTATTCAGTCCCTGTTTTTTGTGGATTGTTTCTTTGGGCTTCCTCTTTCTTTTATAGGGTCCCCCTTAATATTTATTGCACAGCTGGTTTTGTGGTCACATATTGTTTCAGTTTCTTCCTATCCTGGAAGCTCTTTATCTCTCCTTCTATTCTGAATGAGAGCCTTGCTGGATAGAGTATTCTTGGCTGCATGTTCTTCTCATTTAGGACCCTGAATATATCCTTCTAGCCCTTTCTTGCTGCCAGGTCTGCTGTTAATCTAATATTTCTCCCCATATAAGTTAGGGATCTCTTGTCTCTTGCTGCTTTAAGGATTTTCTCTTTATCTTTGGAATTTGCAAGTTTCACTATTAAATGAACCGTGCTGAATGGTTTTTATTGATTTGGCGGGGGGGGGGGGGGAGACCTCTGTGTCTCCTGGATCTGAATGCCTGTTTCCCACCCCAAATTAGGGATGCTCTCAGCTATTTTTTTCAAATATGCTCTCTGCCCTCTGGCCCTCTCGGGGTTCTCTGGAACCCCATTATATGTATATTTTTCCTTCTGAGGCTATCATTTATTTTCTTTAACCTTTATTTATGGTCTTTTAATTGTTTTTCTCTTTTTTCCTCAGCTTCCTTCCTTGCCATCAACTTGTCTTCTATTTTGCTACTCTCTTCCAACTCATTAAACCTTGTCATTAGGACCTCCAGCTTGGATAGCATCTCATTTGATTGATTTTTAATTTCAACCTGGTTAGATCTAAATTCTGCAGTCATGATATCTCTTGAATCCTTTATGCTTTTTTCCAGAGCCACCAGTACCTCTTTTTTAAGATTTTTTTTTCTTATTCATGAGAGACACAGACTGAGAGAGAGGCAGAGACATAAGCAGAGGGAGAAGCAGGCTCCTTGCGGGGAGCCTGATGTAGGACTCGATCCCAGGACCCACAATCATGACCTGAGCCAAAGGCAAGTGCCCAACTGCTGAGCCACCCAGGCATCCCACACCAGTAGCTTTATAATTGTGCTTCTGAATTGGCTTTCTGACATTGAATTGTAATCCATATTCTATAACTGTGGCAGAGAATACTATTTCTGATCCTTTCTTTTGTGGTGAATTCTTCCTTCTAGTCATTTTGCTCAGTGCAGGGTGGCTTATGAGTAGACTGAGTCAAGAATATCAACCATGACCTAAGTAAATTTCACCCTAGATGATTCTGATGAGGTCAGAGCTCAGAAATTGAGAACAATGATGAGAACAAAATAAAACAAAAAGACCACTAAAGTGAAAAACATTTTTTAAATAAAGTAGTAAAAAAAAGGCCAAGAATCCCAAAGCAGAAGAAAAAAAAAAGAGAAAAAAAGAAGAGAAAAAAGCAACAGTAAAGAAGAAAAAAGAAAAAAAAATAGAAGAGAAAAGGAGGGGACTGGGAGATGGTGGTGGTGGTGAAGTTGTAGTGGAGGGAGAATGTAGTCTAGCTGAGGGGTCCTAGAGAACCTCTTGGTTCTGAGCGTATTAAGTTCTGTCTGTTAGAAGATGCTCAGTCCCACATGTATATAAAGCAGAAATACTTTTAGAAAGCCCCAACATCAATCACCAAAACATAAATGACATAAGAGAGGGGGGGCAGAATGTGAATTAAGAAAGAATATGATCTCATAGAATGAACCAGCATGGTATACCTCATGCTCACCATTTTTCAGAAGGCATTAACTTCCGCCATTATAGAACAAAATGAGGCAGGGAAAACAAAAAACACAAAACAAAACAACAACAACCAAAAAAACCCGTATCTTGTATATCTCCCAAAATTAAGTTGAATATGTTGAAGGGAATCTAGAAGTGGAAAATATATCTAGGACCTGTAATTGTAGAAATATGAAAGTCAAAAAGGAAGAAACTTAAAAACGAAGAGGTGGTAATATATTGTAGTTAAAATGGGAAAAGAGAAAACATTGGAAATTTATGGTCTGATATAAAAACGAGTCGTACTGGAAAAAGAAAAAAATAGGAGGGATACCCTCTGGTTCTATATACTGTAAATCCCTCGACTTCCCTTGGAGCTTTCCAGTGCTGCTTGGTCAAGAAGTTGCTCTTCCCCTGCCCTTCCAGCAGGTCTGGGAGAGGGGCCTGCTGTGCTGATTCTCAGGTGTGTGCACCTGGGGGAGATGCCCCGCCCCCTGCCGGGTGCTGGGCTCAGTGGGAGCGGTTTACCCCCTTAGGCTCCTGTTCCCTGGTGGCCCTGCTCCGTCCCAGGCACAGGGTGACACCAGTAGGAACAAAAGCACTGGCAACGGCTGGGTCTCCAGCTCTGGAGTCAGCTCCCCCAGTAACTAATGCAGTCTCCCTGTCCACACTGGCCTGATACTCTCGGGTCAAGGGCACTGATCTGCCTGTGCCCTCTCTGTCCTGTGCCCTCTCCACCTTCGCCTGTCCTGGGGGGAGTGCAAGATCATGGACTGTGTCCCCCGGCGCCCTGGGATCCAGGGCCTGTGCTGCTGGAATCGAGCTCCTGGGGCCACAGCTCCCGAAAGCATGGACAGGCAAGGGGGCATGGACCCCTCCGCCTGGAGCCCCCGCCTGACTGACTGGCTTCTCCCCAAAGACCCTACCAGGCGCTCCAGCCCTTTACCGAGATCAGCCGTGATGTGGGTGAGCTCACCCCCGGGGCACACTTTCTCTATTAGTGACTCTGGGAGACTGGAGGCTCCACTGCCCCTCCTGCAATTCTGGTTGAGCGCCTTTCTGTCTGGGAAGAATGCAGTGCGGATTTTTAAGGTTCCTGCTTCTCTGGGCCTCAGCGCTCCTGTCCCTTAGGCTCTCACCCATGGGCTTTAATCCAGCTCCTCATTGGTCCCCTCCACCACTTGATTCTTATTTTTTTCCTGCTTTCCTACCTTGTTAGAAGTGAAAACCCTTCTCTCTGTAGGGTCTAGCTGTTCTCTCTTTAAATCTCAGGTTGAATTCGTAGGTTTTCAGGATGATTTAGTGGAAAGGTATCTAGGTAAGTTGGGGGGACCCGGTGTGTCGAGGACCCTACTCCTATGCCATCTTGCCCCTTACCCAATCCCAGTCTTTAATGTCAGAAAATCCATGTAAGCAAGTGTTTGGTAGGATGTGGAAAAATTATAACCTTCATACCTTGTTGGTGGGATTATAAAATGATATAGCTACTTTGAAAAAGAGTTTGGAAACCCTTAAATTTATTAAAGATGCTTACCATATGGCCCTACTTATCTTAGATATTTAATTTAGTAATGAAAACATACATCCACAAAAAACTGCACTCATATTGATATCAATATTAATCGTAATAGCCTCAATGTAGAAACACAGATTTGCACCAATTGATAAATAGATAAACAAAATATATATGGTGTATATTTATATCGTGCATTTTTTGGCATTGATAAAAGAGCAATAATGAATCTTGTTGTTCTTGGGGTTTTGTGTTTGTTTTTTTATTTTAGTAATTTGAATCTTCTCCCTTTTTTTCTTAGTCCATCTAGGTAATGGTTTATCAATTTTCCTGACTTTTTTCAAAACACCAACTTTTAAAAATGATTTTCTCAATTGATGTCCTATTCTCTATTTAGCTAATCTGCTGCAATCTCTATTATTTCCTCATTTTTTGCTGTTTTTGGGGTTAGTTTTCTTTTTCTAGTTCATTAACTTATAAATTCGGTTTTTGATGTACTTTGTAGTAATGTACTTTATTATATTTTATAATATAAGCATTTATAGTTAAAAATTTCCCCTTAGCACTTCTTTTAATGTGTCCCACAAGTTTTGGTCATAGGGGAAGAGAGGGAAAAATAAAACAAGACAAAATCAGAGAGGGAGACAAACCATAAGAGACTCTTATCCATAGGAAACAAACTGAAGGTTGCTGGAGGGCAGAGGGGTTGCAAGATGGGGTAACTGGGTGATGGGCATTAAGGAGGGCATGTGATGTAATGTACACTGAGTGTTATATACAATTGATCAAGCACTGAACTCTACCTCTGAAACTAATAATAAGCTATATGTTAATTAGCTGAATTTAAATAAGGTAAAATTTATAAATAAATAGGGCAGGGAAGATGGAGTTGTGGGGTGCCTGCAGGGCTCAGTCAGTGAAGCTCCCAACTTGACTTCAGCTTGGGTCATGATCTCAGGGTTTGTGACACTAAACCCCACACTGGGCTCTGTGCTTAGCATGGAGTCAGCCTGAGATTCTCTCTCTCCTTCTCCCTCTGCCCCTCCCTCAAATGTGATGATTTGAAATATTCCCAGCCCATTCGTGTTACAAAAATAAAGAAATCATGTTTTCAAATAACACTGACTGTATGGCTAAACACTCTTTTAATAAAGAGATTATAGGTTTTTGTATCCCTCAAAATCCAAATGTTGAAACCTATTCCCCAATATGATGGTATTTAGAGGTAGGGCCTTTGAAAGGTGCTTATACCATTAGGATGGAGCCTTTATAATGGGATTGGCGCCCTTCTAAAAATGAGACCCAAGATAGCTCCCTTTCTCCTTCTTCCATGTGGTGATACAGTAAAACAACCAGCCATTAACCAGGAAGAGTGCCCTCCCCAGACACCAAAACTGGTGGCATTTTGATATGGATAGATATCTTAAGTCTCCAGAACTGCAAAAAATAATGTATTGCTTATAAACCACCATATTTATAGTATTGTTGCAGCAGCCTGAATGGACTAAGACAGGATGTTACTCATGGATCCAACCAGCTGTCTCAGCAGAAGCTAGGAATAGAGAGATGGGGTTATACCAGCAGAACATTGCAAGCTTGAAGGGGACAGAGATAGGAAAATATAATGGCAGGCTACTAGACTTTAGGGGTACTACAGAATTAGACCCCAGGACTATCCATCTGTGAACATATTTTATACTTCAAGAAAAATGAAGAATGACCTTAAAGGTATTCGGAGATCAAGAAGACTGCCATTGCTATTATGGGATCATAAGGCACAGGTCCAGGGGCCAAGGCTTTGTTTCCTCTGATTCCAGAGGACAGAACCACTTTCTGGTTTCAGATTGCCACCCAGGGCCTCAGAGGCAACACACTACCACCCTATCAGGCTAAGAAGGTGGGATTATTCCCCAGTGGAACTGGAAGACAGAACACTGAGCTAAAGAGGGTTATTCTCCAGTCTTAAAATCTAGTGAAATGTTCCCTGCTAGGTTTTGAATTCTTTTTTTTTTTTTTTTTTTTAGGTTTTGAATTCATATGAGACCATGACTCCTCTCTTCATTATGGTTTCTCTCTTTTGAAATGGAAAGGTCTATCCTATGCCTCTTCCATCATTGTATTTTGGAAGCAGATAACTTATCTGGTTTCAGTTTCACAACTGGAGAATTTTGCTTCAGGATGAATCATACTTCCAAGTCTTGCCCACATTTGACTAAGATGATATTTAGAGGAGATTTGGGATTTAGAGTTGAAGATGAAATGAGTCAAGACTTTTGGGCTATTGTGATGTATTTTGTATATAAGTACATGAATTTTGGTGGTCCAGAGTGCGGACTGTTATGGGTTGGATTGTGAGTTCTCAAAATTCATATGATGAAGTCTTAATTCCTAGTACCTCAGAATAAGACTATTTTGGGAGACAGAGCTTTAAACAGGTAATTGAATTAAAATGAAGCCATTAGGGTGGCCTCTAATCTAATCTGATTGGTGTCCTTATGAGAAAAGGAAATTTGGACAAAGAAACACATGTGCATGTATGAGGACATGTGTAAATAACACAGGAAGAAGGCAATCATCTGGAAGCCAAGCAGATGCCTCAGAGGAAACCAAATCTGCTTACATTTTGAAAATGGACTTCTAGCCTCTAGAACTGTAAAAATAAATAATAAATAAATAAATAAATAAATAAATAAATAAACAAACAAACTTCTGTTGTTTAAGCCACCTAATCTGTGATTTTGTTATGGCAGCCCTAGCAAACTAATATAGGAGTAGAAGTTTCTATTATACATCACATAGAATTTTGATTTGCTTTTTTTTTTTTTGAAAGATTTAATTTATTTATTCATGAGAGACACAGAAAGAGAGAGAGGCAGAGACACAGGCAGAGGGAGAAGCAGGCTCCCTGCAGGAGATCCTGAGATTCCAGGATCACTCCTTGGGCCAAACGAAGGCAGGCACTAAACCGCTGAGCCACCCAGGCTGCCCCTAGTTTAAGTTTTCTATTGCAAATTATATCAGTTTTGATAAACTACAATTTCTTTTTTTAAGATTTTATTTATTTATTTATTCATGAGACACACAGAAAAAGAGGCAAAGACACAGGCAGAGGGAGAAGCAGGCTTCCTGCAGGGAGCCTAATGTGGGACTTAATCCCAGGACCCCATGATCATGCCCAGAGTCAAAAGCAGACGCTCAACTGCTGAGCCACTCAGGTGTCCCAGATAAATGACAATTTCTGAGCAGAACTGACATTTTGTTGAAAATATCAAATTTATTGCTATACATTTATGCAATGTGGTTTATCAAATTTTTGCTTCTTCAATTATCTCCTTGATAGCTAGCTGCCTTTTGTACATTTTCATACTTTTAAGAATGAGTTTAGCTAAAATGTTAATTGATCATTGCTCACAGGATCAGCTTTTTTTTCTATTTTCTTTTTAAATCTTTACTTAATTGAAGTAAATAAAGAAGTTTAAATCTTAAGCATTCAGTGTGAGTTGACTATTGCATATACCTGTTATTCACATTTATTACAAGATGGAGAATGTTTGCATCATTCCAGTAAAATCTTTGCATTCATTTACTAAAGTCACCATAACATAACAGTCTTATTGTGAACATGTTTCTATTTTTCTTAGGTAAATTCCTGAATGGATTTTGTAGGGCCTCTGAATAGGTATATATTTAACTTTGGAAGAAATTACCAAGCTGCTCTCCAAATTGCTTTACCAGCAACACAATAGGTTATGCCTCATACTCCTATCAATGTTTGGTATAATTGGTTATATTTACGTATATATATGTATATATACATATACACATATGTATCTATATATTACATATATAGATATATACATACATAGATATCTAATCGGTAATACATATATATGGAGATTTCCACATATATATGTGTGTGTGTATATACCTCGCTATATATCTATATATACCTATATATATGTATATATCTCCATACTAGTGGGCATGACATCTGATTCTGGCACTTATTTCTATTACTCCATGGTGTGCATCTTTTCATGTACAGTTTGTCCATTCATATATCTTTTTCTGTGGAGTATATGTTCAAATCCTTTGCACATTTGACAAAAACAGGATGGTTAATTTTTTTATTTGTTCATGTTCTTTATATATTCTGCAAACAAGTCCTTTGTAAAATATACATACTGTGAATATATTCACACAATCTGTGGTTTGCCTATTTAGATTCTTAGGGGTATCTTTTGATGAACAAAAACATTAAATTTTGAAAAAGTCCTTTGTATCATTTTCTTTTATGTTTCTAGAAAAATTTTGCCTTCCCCAATGTCACAAATGTGTCCTCATATATTTTCATCTAGAAGCTTTATGGTTTGGGTTCTTTTCTGTAAGTCTATGAAACACTTCAAAATGTCTGTTTAGGACTGGGTAAAGGTTGAGGTCACTGTTTTCCATTTGGGTGGTCTGGTTTGTAAAAGCATCAGTTGTTGATGATGATTCAATGATTCTCATTGAATTTTCTTGACTCTGGTTGAAAATCAATGGACTATGTAATGTGTGGTCTATATTAGGACTTTATTATGTTCCAAGGTGTATTTGTCTATCCATATGTCAACACTACATTGCCTTGTTTCCTTTAATTAGAATACATCTTGAAGTTGGATAGTGTAATGTAAGTCCTCCAATTTTTAGAAGAGTGGTTTTGCTATTCTAGATGTTGTAAATTTCCAAATTTTACAATCAGCTTGTCAATTCAAAATATCCTGCTGGGGTTTTGTTAGGAGTTACACTGAGTCCATACATCAGGTAGAGATTGGCATCTTAACAATATTGAGTCTTCCAACATAGGGATGTGATATACGTTTCCATCTATTTAGGCATTTTAAAATTATTCACAGAAACTTTTGTATCTTTTAGTATAAAGTCTCATACAGTGTCATTAGATTTGTTCCTAAGTATGACTATTTTATGCTATAGATCATATAATTTCAGTTTTCAAGTGTTCGATGTTAATATGGAATTAACAGTTTATTATCATTATCAAACTTCTAACCTGTAACCTTTCTAAATTCACTTATTCATTCAAAATTAGTTTGGGAAATTTCATATAATTTTTGTAAATATACAATTATTTTCCTTTTTTCTTAGTCTTTTATTTATTTTTCTTGCCTATTGTTTTGGGTACAGCTTCTTAATGAGATGTGGTATAGAAGGGGCAGGAGCAGATATTTTTGCCTCCTTTCCAATTCTAGGGGAAAAGGATTTATTTTGTGTGTGTTTTTATTTTTATAAATTTATTTTTTATTGGTGTTCAATTTGCCAACATATAGAATAACTCCCAGTGCTCATCTCATCAAGTGCCCACCTCAGTGCCCGCCACCCAGTCACCCCCACCCCCCTCCTCCCCTTCCACCACCCCTAGTTCGTTTCCCAGAGTTAGGAGTCTTTCATGTTCTGTCTCCTTTCTGATATTTCCCACTCGTTTTTTCTCCTTCCTAGGGGAAAAGGATTTAATATTAAACTATTAAGCATGATATTAGCTGTTACACTTTCATAGATGTCGTTATCAAATGGTAAAAATTGTCTTCTATTTTTGGCTTGCTAGGATTTTTTTTCATATTCAGTCTTGAATTTTGTCAAATTATTTTGTTTCTGTCATTTCCCCTTTGTTAGTTTGCTGAATTATATTGCTGGGGTAAACCCAACTTGATCATGCTATATCATTTTTTTTTTTTATCCTTAAGTTCTGTTTCCTACTATTTTAAATATTTTTGCATCTGTATTCATGAGGGATATTAGTCTTTTTCTTTTCTCATAATATATTTGTCAAGTTTTGTTACTGGGGTTATGCTGGCTTCATAACACAAGTTGAAAACTCCTCTTTATTTCTTGAATGAGTTTGTGTAGAATTGTGTCATTTTTAACCTAAATATTTAGTAAAATTCACCAGTGAATTAATCAGGTCTTCAAAGTTTTCTTATTGGAAAGATATGTAATTACAAATTCAATACTTTAATAAATATAGAAATATTTTTAGATTTTTTTTTCTTCTTGCATAATTTTTGACAAACTATGTGTTAAAAGGCAATTTTCCCATTTCATCTGAGTGGTTGAATTTCTTGGTAAACATGCTCTTATTATCTTTAATGTCCAACAAGCTATGTAGTGATATCTTCCTTTTCATTCTTGATATTAGTAATTTGAATTTTCTCTTTTTCACTTGATTGGATTTTTTTGTTTGTTTCCTAGGCTGTCATAACACATTACCATAAACAGAGTGGCTTGAAACTATAGAGATGTATTCTCTCACATTTCTGGAGGACAGAAATGAAAAATCAAGGCTCCTTTTAAAGGCTGTAGGAGATGGGATCCCTGGGTGGCGCAGTGGTTTAGCGCCTGCCTTTGGCCCAGGGCGCGATCCTGGAGACCCGGGATCGAATCCCACGTCAGGCTCCCGGTGCATGGAGCCTGCTTGTGTCTCTGCCTCTCTCTCTCTCTCTCTCTCTGTGACTATCATAAAATAAATAAAAATAAAAAAAAATAAAAAAAATAAAGGCTGTAGGAGAGAATTATTCCTTACCTCTCACTAGTTTCTAGTTGCAGGCAATCTTTGGCTTGAGGATGCATTAATCCAATCTCTGCCTTTGTCTTCACTTGGCCTTCTGTCTCTGTATCTATGGTCTTCTTATAAGGACACCACATCACTGGATTTAACACAATTCTCATATGATCTCATAATTAACTATATCTCCAAATACCCTGTTTTCAAATAAGGTCACATTCTAAATTTCTAGATGGACATGACTTATGGGAAATACTATCCAAGCCAGTGTATTAATCTTGCTAGGTGTTTATCAATTTTAATCATTTTCAAAATCTCACTTGTGATTTTGTGGATTTTCTGTGTTAATTTCCACTGATTGTGGATAAGTTCTCAGTCAATATCAAGTCTTCAAACATTTCTTCTGTACCATTCTTTTTATTTTCATCTTCAGAAACTCAATTATGAGATGCAAGGCCACTTCAAAACTCAAATACTCTGTCTTCCAAGTTTATCCAACCATTTCTTCTATCTGTAGTCCTATCATGTCAAATTCTAGAACTTTGTTTCCCATAGTTTACATGTCTCTGCTGATATTCCTCAACTTTTCATGCATGTTTTCCACCATTTTTACTACTTCCCTCAGCGTTTTTATCATAGTTCATATACCTCTGATAACTGCAACATCTGGGCAATCTCTGAGTTTGCTTCTACTGACCATTTGCTCTCTGGATCAGATTTCTTACTCCATTGTAGGTCTTATAATTTCTTGCTGTATGCTAGAGATTTTCTATAATAAAACAATGAATATAAAAATAAATAATAGTTACCTTCACAACAGGGCATGCCTGTTCCTTTGTCAGGATCTTACAGTGGGAAGCTGAGT
Organism: Canis aureus; assembly: GCF_053574225.1. Classification (NCBI taxonomy): domain Eukaryota; kingdom Metazoa; phylum Chordata; class Mammalia; order Carnivora; family Canidae; genus Canis; species Canis aureus. The sequence goes on from NC_135618.1 coordinate 36,730,214, forward strand.
TAATGTAATCTGTAGTTGAGGTGGAGATGAGTTTTGCCACTGATTTAGTTTAACTTTACCACTTGCTTCATATATTTTAAATGAAAAGTTTCCTTTTAGGAGGGATTGGAATCTGAGTATTGGTGAGATTCTAGTGGAATCTTTGTGCTCTTCAGCTAAACTGCCAGGTTGCCAAACATGGGGACTTACCCTCTGAACTGCATTCCCATAGCATATTTTAGAATTTCTGAAGTATTCAGGCTTCCTGAATAGGTGAACTCTCTCTCAAATTACCATGCCTTTTGGAGGATACAGTTGCTTACACTCACAATGCCTCAGAAAGATTTTCTTTGTTTTAGTTCTGTTCTATATTCTTATCTTCCTAGTAGATGAGTGGTTTACTAAAATTAGCAATTTGGCTGATTGAAAAGAAGCACGACATGCATGGATTTACAAAGATACTAATGAACCAATGTTTGCTGAACTTCATTTCACAGTGAGTTCTATAGGACATTAAAGAGGAAATAAGAAAAATTCTCTTTCACAAATCCACTGAACACTTACAATATATGACACTATTCTGGCAACATACAATATAATCTTAGTAACTGGGATGGATAAAATTGGAGTTCCTAAATTATATATCTCGTTTGATTTTCTAAAATCTAAAATTAGAAGTGAATAGTTCAGGTTCATTTTCCCATGTGATTCTATCATCTCCTTAAATCTTGTCATCACTATCCATTTAATTTAAGGAGAAAAATTGGGTAAGAGCATTCCCATTTTTCAGAATTTTGATATGAAAATGACAAACGTCCATTTCATTTATATTTCACTGGCTAAAATTCAGTCTCATGCTCATACTTAATTGAAAGGTAGGCTGGGAAATGTAGTCTTGCTGTTTATCCAGGAGAAAAATAGATACCCTCAGTTCACAGAATCTGCCAATTTTGTCAGTTTAAGACCTTCTATTCTTAAAACTAAATATTCAATACAAAATTGTTGATTGAATTGAAAAGGAATGCCTTCTCTGTTTATCCAAGCTACTGTACGGACAGTGGAGGCAAGGCATATTTTGAGGGAGGGTGTGGTTATCTTCCATTACTTCAGCCATAAGTGAGGGATAAACATATTCAAAAATCTCTTTACAATCTCCTTCCGAATTTATTAATATTTTCATCTTCTGTTATGCCTAAGGGTAAAGGTTAAATGATGAGATTAAAATACTATCAAAGTAACATTTTGTCTTAAAATAATTTCTTTAATGTGTTATTGTGTATGTTTTAGTGTATATCTAAGCCTAATATTCTAGGACAGACCTGTAAGTCCAATTCGTCCCTGTGCCATCCTCCCTACATGTAATTTATAAAACTTTGATTCTATCAATCCTTCTCTCACCACACCATGGTCCTTCACAACTTGAATTTCAGCTTCCCTGATGTAGAATAGCCAGGACTGAATGCTTTTTCTCAGGTGTGGTTGCACCATGATTTTCAGAGGCATGATAGAAATTTTTCATGGTTTGTATCCAAATGTTTTTTCTAGTGGTGCCAGATTTCAATGAATCAATGTTTACTAAAATATCTCCCATGTTTGCTGCTGAATCTTATACGTAAACAGTATTTTATTCCATTTTGTCTTATTAGCTCAGAAGTCTTCAGAAATATTATTTACACAGTCCTGTATCTAGCAACTTATTCCTAATTGAGATCTTGGATTCTACTATATATATATCCATTTTTCTTTAAAAGTGCTCCTTTTTGTACTTCAAACTTGTTCTTACCACCTTTTATTTTGGCTATGGAACTGTTTCTTCTAAAATGATAAACCTTGTTAATCTTCTTCAACGACTCTTTTGAGAACCAGTCCCTGAGCACCTCCTAGATAAGCATTTTCTTCTTTTGAATTTTATCTGAATCTGTAAACCATTCTTTCTTTATCTGTATAGACAGGGATCCAAGCAGAAGCTATCTGATCATTTGCATGACAGAGAGAGAAAAAACCATTTTGGTGGATACCTATATCACAATTATTTTGTACTTTTGAGGGGAGGGGTTTTTTTTTTTTTGGACTGATTTTTGTCCTTCAGAATTTGGGTTCTACAAAGATCACACTCTGTTTAAAAGACTTAGTATCTGCCCATTCAAGACTACTTATAAATGATTATAATTTGCTATAAATGAAAATCTAAGACACTCTTGACTGCAGTTTGTGGTCATTTATATCAATCGTATCTGCTGTTATTCACAAACTACTCAGCCTTATTTATGAGCACTAATCCTTGCTTTATGTAAAATGCGATTGAATAAATCTACCTATCATTACTTCTCTCATGTGATAGGGATTAAAATCTCATTTCAGGGACTAAGCCTCAGGAACTATTGCAAGCATGTGTGACAGACCACTTGGTACAGTATTGGGCTTTGGGGCAGGAATCAAATCCATACCTGCAGAATCACTTGGGCAAATCTTTTTTTTTTTTAATTTTATTTTTTTTATTTTATTTTTTTTAAATTTTTTTATTCATTTATGATAGTCACAGAGAGAGAGAGAGAGAGGCAGAGACACAGGCAGAGGGAGAAGCAGGCTCCATGCACCGGGAGCCTGACGTGGGATTCGATCCCGGGTCTCCAGGATCGCGCCCTGGGCCAAAGGCAGGCGCCAAACCACTACGCCACCCAGGGATCCCTCACTTGGGCAAATCTTAAGTACTGAAAGCACTTCCATGAATTCAGGTCTGCTCCCTTTAATAAGTGGATTCCAGAAGAAAAAATTGTATAGACTTTAAGAAATGTATTGAAATGGTAAAACTATTACTTCAAAACCTAATTCTAAAGGAGCTGCTGAGCAACGCTGATGATCTGGGATCCTGGAAAATGTCTTATAAAAGTGCTTCCCAAAAAACATAGTTTACAATGCTTTAGAAAATATGAAAGGCTAGATTTTGTAGACTGCTTGGTACATTTCTTGCTGCTTCTCTTTAAATAAAGTAGGAAAAAAGTCTACGATGTTGTAGTCCTTTGCCTTTATTTTCTGGGATTAAAAAAAAAAGTATGGGCATAAATGTTTTTACATGGTCTTCTTGAAGATAGCCTTGAAAGTAACTTATCAAATGGCTTTGTTTATATTTCTTGATTATCAGTATTCATCAGTATCACTGTCAACCTTGATTAACTGGTTAAAAATGTCGGAGCAGAATAAGGAACTTTCATGAACATATCCCCAATCCCTGAGAATCATAATCATCACAGATATATTTCATTCCTTCATCATAAATCTCTAGAAAGTAGCCGTGTTCGTTCATTGTTAACCGGGCAAGGAGCAGTGTCATAGAGGGTTAATCCATGTAAATTGGCTTCCACACGTAAAGAAATTTTCTGTAACAGAAAAGAAAATTATATATAGATGTTTATTCCTTAAAGGCATCTTCAATATCCTCGACATCACATCTTAAATATGTTCTGAAGAATATTTTTGGGATTGGAAATGTAAATCAATTCTAATAAGTAACAAGATTGAGATAGATGTCGTACTGCCAAAGGTGTCATCTATAGTACCAACAGTTAGGAAAACCAAGCTTTTCTACTCAGAAGTTCTTCGTTTTTCTTTGTTTTTTAAAAGGAATCAGTGAAACTAAATGTTGAGGTTGGCCTATGTAAACATAGGCAGAGTTGATGAAAATTTGTAAAAAAAGTTTTGCAAATTTACTTGCTTTACAATCCTCTTTTCAAGGCTGAACACCTTACTAATGATACACTACTTCCCCAAACCAGAAACGATTTACCTGAGAAGCTCCTCTTCTGGCATTGCTGCCTGTGAAATTAATTTCCAAAAAGGTTGGAGACTTGCCTATAGCAATTTCTTTTATCCCACCTGAGGGAAGTTTGACTGTATATCTAATGCTGTGTTTTCTTACCTGAAAATCACGGATGTAAGTCAGGAAAAAACCAAAGAAGGAGAATGACATAGACCATTCTGCTGCAGTGGTGATCATGTGAAGCACGTAACCCTTGAGGGACAATGGAAAAAAAGAAGAGTTCTGTGAAATTTCATTTGAATGAAGAAGAATTTCTGTCAAATAAAAAACCCATAAAACCTATAAAACAATCTGCCTTCTGAAAATCAAAGGCCATAGGTAAACATTAAGGACATATTAATCTACTATGGCCTTTTGTCAAAAATGTACCCATGTGAATTTATTAATTGTAATAAACATGCCATACTAATTAAAGATGTTAATTAAAGGGGTAGGTACAGAATATATTGATAACATAGAACCCTCTGTACTATTTTCACAATTTTTCTGTAAATATGAAACTGTTTAAAATAAGGTTTGTTTAAAAATTTAATTCTATTTATACTTAACATTTAATTTCATAACTGAACTTTCTAGAAAACAAAACAACCTTTAATTTATTAAATATATCTCAAGAATTAAAGACAGACATTAGGAAAGTCCTTCTAAATGATCTAGCTATTGTAACTTCAAATAGAGCAAATAAAATTTCCATCTGAAGAACGAAGAACAGGAGAACTTCTACTCTATAATTGGAAAGTTACTGCCTTTCCCACAGCCATAAGATTCATTAAATGACACTAAAAATGTTTAAGTAAAAAATGTTCATGATAAACTTAGTTTTAGAGCATTAAATAATACATGGATTATGACTGAGAGAATCTAGTAAATTATTTCATTCTTTCATTCTCACAAACATGCCCTTATCCAAGGCTAATTCTTTTAAAATAATTCATAATGAAATGCCACTGAGAGGTTTGTGAAAACAGATGAACTTAATTTTATCACCTATTTAGTATATGCTCCTCCTCCTTTTCCCCTCAGGATCAAAGAAGTTATCTCTATTCAGATATCCACTATATCGGTGTCCAAATGCAGAGTCCATAATAATAAACTTCTGGATAATAATTCAGAAAATAAGTATTCTAATAATAAAAGATCTCAGTTGGGTATGTTATACATTACATCCATATTTAGGGGAGCCAATTTCTGAGAAAACTCTTTGCCATCACAATTTTCTTCGTGTCTTGAAAATGTTCACTGTTCAAACTTGACAGAAGAATACAGGTGGTTCAACATAAACTCGATCATACATAGAAAATAATCCTAATTTAACAAAATGATTATTCTACTGAAAAAAGCCTTTTGTGATGACATGAAAAATACATCAAAATCAACCAAAATAGTCATCTTAAATATAAAACTAAGTTTTATAGATTCCAAGTTCTTACTTTGTCCTCAGGATTCCAATGGAGTTTCTGTACTATATCTGTGCCAAAATTCCCACTGTACAAAAGTGATGAGCAAGTCAGCACTATAAAAAAAGTAAGTCAAGGAGAATCTCAGAGAAGACCTGTAAGTTTAAATTAGATTTAAAATAAAAATAACTTTAAAGGTCCACAAAGATTACTAATACTTTTGTTTCCAAGGTCCAAACCTATTTCCTTAAAGGTCGGATATTATACAGCTGTAGTGAAAATTAAAAATGGGCCTGGAGGATTACTATGAAATGGTTTGCACAGTCATTCCCACTGTGCTGTCAATTGGCAGTACTACCCTAAAATTCTTCTACATAATTGTTCTCAGGGAGGGCATTAACCCATCCTTCATATCTCTGAAATGAGTACGATCAGGCTAAATGTTATCTTTGTTCCTAGCTCAATTAACGAGGTCCTATGTAGAATTTGAATTTCATATTTCAAGTCCTCTAATTTAGGGTCACTAACCGAAGAATCTCACCCATAAGATGTCAACAGCGTTCACAGTCAATTCCCTTCCAAGTGTAGCCACATTTTACAGCAAAGGATACTGCTTAATGCACTTACTCCACACCAGATAACCACCAGTAGTCTGATCCAGAAGACTTGTTTGCCATGTATTTTGGGCTGCATTTGGTAGGAAAGGATGGTCTGAACGAACATATATAACGAGCCCATACCAAAGGTGAGCACAGCTCCACATACATGTACAATGAAAAAGGCTGTTTTCTGAGAGGTAAAAAGAAGAAATAATAACAGAAACTCAAAACACATTGCCAACACAATATTTAAAAGCACAAGCCAGTGATTTCAAGAGGACACTCACTGAATGGAAAAAAAGCACTATGCATCCTACAGATTATTTCCTGAAGCAATTCTTAGAGTACTCCATATAAGCCAGATTAACAAATTGTTCATGTCACTATTGAAAATGACAGTAATTATTCATTTACACATTGAATAATCTGTTTATTTCAGTGCCTCTTCTGTGTCAAGCACTGTTCTAAGTACTCAGATGTATTAGTGAACAAAACAGACAAAAATCTGGCCCTCAGAGTTTACATTCAAATGAAGAAGCACAAACAATAACTAACAAACTTTAGAAATAAATAGAGTCCATCATATGTTAGATGGTAATAAGGTCTATAGAAAAAGAATAGTACACGGCAAAGGAGGATCAGGATGGTTAGGAAGCTGGAGGGAACGAGTTTCAACTTAAATCTAATTTAATGTAAATATAATTAAAGGCTCAAAAAATTAAAACATTCATTCCCTCTTGGCTCTCATTGATTGGTTTTGATAAATTATACAGGGGATTACCATAAATTCTCATTTTTTTCTTCTTTGCCTCACTCTTATCAATATCCATTTACATTTTATTTTTTACCACATATACCCTCTGCTTAAAAGTGACAACAGTAGCTCTCCAAAAATTCTACAAATATTTTCAGTTGAACCACTCTAGTTTTTGAAGCTGATGCAGCCTGTATCTCATTTGGTTGAGAATTCACTGTAAAGCACCTGGCACAGAGTGTATGATGGGGTAACGAGGGGAGAGGTTAGGGTTTGGGTCCCTTCTTTTACAATTGGCTGTGCTAATTCACAAACACAGAGCCCAGATTTTTTTTTAATTGAAGCTTTATAAGAAGTTTTTGGTGTAAAGAAGCAAAAGATAACAATGTTTTTGCCAAGGCCATTGGTTTTCTTTTTGAAAGAAAGGGATGCTTTGATTCAGTTTGGGGTGTTATAACTGGCAATAAGTTATGACTGCTGGGAAGGGAAAAAAATGCACACTTTACCACTTTGGGTAACAAAGAAAGAAAATTCAGCACCTGTAAAACATAAAATGAAATTATCTTCTTATCTTCTTATGGGAATTTATCTACATATATGGATAAAGGCTGGAAAATATAGGCAAAAACAAAATTAACTATTTTAGGGCTACAAGCAGGAATATGGGTGAATTTTTCCCCTTAAAAATATTCTCATATATACTGATGAAGCTAAATACAGAGTAGCCTGATCGATGCCCACCTGTGATCAGTACACAGTCCCAACAAAATCCCGTGAATTAAAAAGTAAAAATAAAGAACGGAGAGCACTTACTTCTATATTTTTATAATTAAAATAAACGCATTTAAAACTGGTCTTAACTGGCAGTACTACTGCTTGTATATTCAATTTTATCATTTTAGAGACAAGGAAAACAGCAAAAGATCTTGAAATAGGCCAGAGAGTATTCCTTCAGTGGAATGTTAGAGCCTCTGGGACTGGTTCTATACAAATGGGAGTTTGATTTGCCTTTCATCGAGCTATTTTTCACAGAAAATTTCTGTAATGATAGAAGTTATGTGCAGAGACAGAAGTTAACATATTGAAAACTTGGGCAGCCCAAGTGGCTCAGCGGTTTAGCGCCGCCTTAAGCCCAGGGTGTGATCCTGGAGACCCGGGACTGAGTGCCAAGCTGGGCTCCCTGCATGGAGCCTGCTTCTCCCTCTGCCTGTGTTTCTGTCTCTCTCTCTCTCTCTGTCTCTCTCTCTTGAATAAATAAAAGTAAAAAAATAAAATAAAAACATTATTAAAAAAATATCGAAAACTGATAATGTGAATAATCCATGTCTATATAAATGCAAATTGCGTCCTTTTAAATGTTATTATCACTCTGTGAATAATGACCAGTTTTGCATCATAAATTTATTTTAGCATTCCTTATCTGACTACAAATGTGTGGTACCTTGACTTCTCTTTTGGGCTGATTTGTAATACCTACCATTTCCCTCATTAATTAAGAAGTTAAATACAATCTTTGACACATGTACAAAAGTCATTATTTTATCCTCTTTAAAAATATCTCCTTTAGGGTATTATGCTGAGTGAAGTAAGTCAATTGGAGAAGGACAAACATTATATGTTCTCATTCATTTGGGGAATATAAATAATAGTGAAAGGGAATATAGGGGAAGGGAGAAGAAATGTGTGGGAAATATCAGAAAGGGAGACAGAACATAAAGACTCCTAACTCTGGGAAACGAACTAGGGGTGGTGGAAGGGGAGGAGGGCGGGGGGTGGGGGTGAGTGGGTGACTGGCACTGAGGGGGACACTTGACGGGATGAGCACTGGGTGTTATTCTGTATGTTGGTAAATTGAACACCAATAAAAATTATTTTATTAAAAAAATCTCCTTTAACAAAACAAAGACAACCTGATTCTTTGACAAACACAAGAAAAATCATAGAGATATGTGTGGTCAGGAGCAAATGTCTGATAAAGAACTTATAAATTATATATTGAGTGGTCTGTAATCTTTACCTAAAAGCAGTAGATGAAACTTCAGGAACTAAATTTCTGCTTACTTATCCTCTATCCAAAGTCTTCTTGAAGATAAATTTTATAGGAAGAAAGAATGGTTTGTGACAAGAGAGGCACATATTATAGTTATGTTGCCATGAGCCATGCAATAACAAGGATTACTGGTAGCCATCAGAAACTAGAAAAGAGGCATGGAATAGGTTTTTCCCTGTGTCCCCAAAAGGGACACATCCCTACTAACATCTTGGTTTCAGATTTCTGGCCTTCTGAACTTTGAGAGAACAAATTTCCATTATTATAAGACACTCAATTTATGGCATTTTGTTATGGTAGCCCTAAAAATTAATGCAGATTTCTGCTTATTTAACCCTTCCAAGTTTCCTCCAGGATAAATTTTCTAGGAAGGGAAAAATTCCTCTAAGTAGGCACCGAGGACACTTACCATGTGTTTGTTTTGCTGAATGCTATTATATACGGTTGTTTTCAAAGAAATTAAATTTGTATTTTTTAAGTCAGAGTTTTTCTAACCTCATTAGGTCTCTTTAAGCATAGACAACCACAGTAATAGCAAGAGAATTTTTATTCATCCTGCTTAGTCTCTTTGGCTTCTTTAATAAGTTACTAAGCAATGAGAACATGTTTGAAGTAGTATGTTAGGTGCTGAATATAAAATGGTGAACAAAACCACTGTACTTATAACTAATGGAGAAATAGATCAACTAAGAACTTTAAAAACCATAGATATAAAATTAGTAAGTGCTATGAAGAATTTGTTTCCAGAGGCTTAGAGAACACAAAGAGAACTCAAATTATATAGGAACAAGTCTATTCACAGAGAAGACCTCCCTGAGAAAGTAGTTTGTGTAGAGATCTTGAAGACATCTAGATATATTTAGGTTTGGGATTGTGAAATGTCCAACAAAAGAAACATGTGAAATGGAGTGACATAAACTTGTCTTATTTAAGGAACAAAGAAACTCTGGTGCTATGTACAGGGGAGGATATTAAGTGGGGGAATGATGGGGACACCTGGGTGGCTCAGGGGTTGAGTGTCTGCCTTTGGCTCAGGGGTCTGGGATTGAGTCCCACATTGGGATCCTTCCGGGGAGCCTGCTTCTCCCTCTGCCTATGTCTCTGCTTCTCTGTCTCTCATGAATAAAGAAATAATTTCTTTCAAAAAAAAAAAAAAAAAAAGAGGAGGAATGATGCAGAACAAGGCTGGAAAAGTAGATCATGCAGCTAGATCATGCAAGACCTTTGAATTAATTAAGGAGCTTGGTAGTTTATCAAATTCCTTTTTCTCTCTTATTACATCTTTTCTTTTTTTTTAAATTTTTATTTATTTATGATAGTCACACACACAGAGAGAGAGAGAGAGGCAGAGACATAGGCAGAGGGAGAAGCAGGCTCCATGCACCCGGAGCCCGACATGGGATTCGATCCTGGGTCTCCAGGATCGCGCCCTGGGCTAAAGGCAGGTGCTAAACCGCTGTGCCACCCAGGGATCCCTCTTATTACATCTTTTCATGGAACTTTGGAGCTATAGAGCTTTAAGCAGGGGTACAGGGAAACAGAGTGAGATGTATATATAATTCCAAAAGAGTATACTGGCTGCAGTATTAAATGAAAGGGATGTAAGAGTGAACACAAAGGAAGTATTTAGGAGGCTATCGCAGTAGCCCAGGTGTGAGATAATGAAGTCTGAACTGGTTGAGAAGGAGACGGTAGGGAGAGAAGCAGAGATGGAAATGGAGAGAAGCAGATATCTTCAAGAAATGTTTAAGAGGTAAAATCAACAAGTCGCTACTTTATTTTTTTTAATAAATTAATTTTTTATTGGTGTTCAATTTACCAACATACAGAATAACACCCAGTGCTCATCCCGTCAAGTGTCCCCCTCAGTGCCCGTCACTCACTCACCCCCACCCCCCACCCTCCTCCCCTTCCACCACCCCTAGTTCGTTTCCCAGAGTTAGGAGTCTTTATGTTCTGTCTCCCTTTCTGATATTTCCCACACATTTCTTCTCCCTTCCCTTATATTCCCTTTCACTATTATTTATATTCCCCAAATGAATGAGAACATACACTGTTTGTCCTTCGCTACTTTAAAACACAGTGCTAGATTCTCTTCCAAGTCAAACTCTAGAACTAGAGTTAGTTTCTGCAAGAGATAAGTGGGAAGAGGAGGGAACAATGCACTCACCACTTAAAACAGGCAGTAAAAGTTTACATGAGAAAGGAAGGAAGAACAGGAGGTGCTGTTACAGAGTCTGCTTATAAACAGGGCCCAGCAATCAAGCCATCAGTGAAGGATGTAGAGGAAATTCAAAAGGTCCAAAGTTGCATGAAAAGATATGATCAAGAGAGTAAAAGAAATTTGATTCAAAATTACAAAGCCCAGGACCCCTGTGGTGAAGGTGAATTAGAATGAAAGCTGAAAGGAAAACAGTAAAAAAAAAAAAAAAAAAAAAAAAAAAAGTATATAAACTGTTTTTGTAGATGAATGCAAAAAAGGTAGAAAGAAGGGGGCATGAGTAGCCCAGGAACTGCCATTGGAATTCACTGGACTGTATAAACAAATACCAGTTACTAATAGGGGTAGCATCTTAAGTATGGAGGTCACTTTGGGATTCATTTTTAACATACAGTGATGAGAGATACTGTTAAATTGATAAAGGGACAACTAAAACAAAGAATCACCAGCCATATACTAAAAATTCCCCAAAACATATTTTTAACACTAAGCTTTAGAAATTGATGAGTGAAGGCAGGACCCTATTTGGGTCAAAGACAGCTAACCACCAAAAATTTTGTGTCCCTTCTATAGTACACAGTTACCCCTAAGAACTGATGCTCAGTAAGACTTCATTTCCCAGCCCCTCTTGTGTCTAGCTAATAAATGTTAATAGAATGAAGTGAGTCACTGCCACGTCAAGGTTGTTAAGAAGGAGGTGTGATTTCTGCATGTTCTCTTTAACTGTTTCAACTGGCTAGATGCAGAGGATAATAAGGACTTAAGGAATGGGAGAGCTCAAAGATGGACAGTGTCTGAGCCTTAAATCATTGTGGAAGAAAAGCCATCAGCCAAAAATACGTGCAGTGGATGCATGAATGTGCCTCTATATGTGTATCTGCAGGAGTGTGTATAAATAATTATTAGATGTCTAAATAGGTTATCAAATGTCTAAACTGAAACTTTGAAGACTGCAAAGATATTAATCAAAAAACACCCATATGCCCAGGATACAACTGTTATTACCAAAGACTCATCTGAAAGAATGTCAATAGAAAGGTATGTGAAGAGTTTGCAAATATTTGTGAAGGTTGACCTGCTACTTTAAGAATTCCCTAAGAAAAACCTGGAAAAGCTCCATATCCTCTCTCTACTCCTGCATAAGAGGGGCTCAGCACCTAGAGATAAAGGTGATCAATGGGAATATCTAAACAAGAATGTAAAATAGGTAAATGCGTGTAACTTATTAGGTATAGTTTTTTCCCAAATATCTTTAAGTAATCACTACACCTAATATGGTGCTCGAACTCACACCCTGGAGATCAAGAGTCACATGCTCTACCAAATGAACCAGCCAGGCGACCCCTAGCCACATATTTTTTTAAAGTTTATTTTTTATTTTTTTATTTTTTATTTTTTTAAAGTTTAAATTTATAATTGTGTCACTTATAATTTATACCAATTCTCTCTGGTCTTGGAGTAATCTCCAAATAAGTAGTAATGAAGAGTCTAATAAATAGAGGCCTGTGAATCCTTAAAAGGTCGGAATAATTTATAGGTGTTCAGGAGCTTACCAAAAATGCAGTTTTCTCATTGCATGTGTAATGATCTCAAAGATGGCCAAATCATTTAAAGGCAGGGGACTCTACTTTGCTAAGGCAAAAAAACAGTGACAGTGTGTAACTGAATGTTTCAGGTTTCCTTTTTAACATGTATGAATTTATGAACCTCAGGAAAATGCCTGTGCTGGGTTAAAACACAAACCTGGAAATTTGCCACAACAGAAAGTCCAAAACAACTCAGTAATCCAAGTACAAGGCCAGCCTTGTTTAATTTGATGATATGAGTCTCTTCAGGACTCAGAGCTTGAACTTGCTTGTAACGAACATAAATGGTAGCAATGCCTGGGAAGAGATAACCCAAAAGACAACAAAGTAATAAGTAACCAGGGAATAAAGTTGCCAATAAAGAGTTAACAAAGGTCACATAATATGAATCTTCCTTTCAAAGTTGGTTTGAAAGAAGAGAAAAAAAAAACAACAGGAACAGCTGTTGACCTTAAGAACATTTAAGGTTGCATTTTGGAACTAGTAATATCTCTGGCCTCTTGTGGGCCTCACATTTATAAATATTTAGGATAAAATTTAAGAGGTAAGTTTGATGCTTTTGGAAAATCTCTAATGATAAACTTTATAGAAAACAAAATATTCTATATGATTAGCATTAAAGTCTAAAGTAATTGGTGTTAAATATGGGGAAAAAAACAGACAAAAAAAAAAAAAAAAACCCAAAACACCAAAATATGATTTATTTGCCCCACTCTCATTTAGTTTTATTTCAAATTATTACAACAGGGCTGAATCAGATATAGCAGTCAATTACACAGAAAACAAAAAAACAAAAACACTCACTTTACCATCCTTGTTAGTCAAGGAAGGGGCAAATCAAATTTTCCATTGCAAAAACATTGCCAAAGAACTTAAAAGTATAGAAAATAAAACATATATGCTTTTGTAGACATATTTTTGAAAACTTTAGTCATAAGATAAACTTCTATGCACTGAATCATTCATTTCCTTAACTTCAATTTTTGACCCAAGCAGATAATAAATATATGAAGAATGCAAATATTTAAAACAATCATGATTGCTGGAAAAATATTTTAGTAAATTATTAATAAAAGTTTGATTCAAAAAATAAATAATGAACAAGAATGCAAAATAGAGTAGAATTTCATTCCTTTGGTGACAGAACAGTTTTCAAAAACCAAAACATGGGGTAGCCCCGGTGGCGCAGCGGTTTAGTGCCGCCTGCAGCCCCGGGTGTGATCTTGGGGGCCGGGATAGAGTCCCGCGTCGGGCTCCCTGCATGGAGCCTGCTTCTCTCTCTGCCTGTGTCTCTGCCTCTCTTTCGCTCTCTCTGAATAAATAAATAAATAAATAAATCTTAAACAAACAAACAAACAAACAAACAAAAAACCATGGGGGATCCCTGGGTGGCTCAGCAGTTTAGCGCCTGCCTTCAGCCCAGGGTGTGATCCTGGAGTCCCGAGATCAAGTCCCATGTCAGGCTCCCTGCATGGAGACTGCTTCTCCCTCTGCCTATGTCTCTGCGCCTCTCTCTCTCTGTGTCTCTCTTGAATAAATAAATAAAATCTTTAAAATTAAAACAAAACAAAACAAAACATGGTTCCAATGCTACTCTGAAAACTTCTAAATTATTTACCCTAAATGAATTTAGTTGGTGTTAGTTGTGGTCAGTTGGTTTATAGCTTTTTGTCCTCTACTGGTCATGTGAAATCCACTTCACGTCTCAAGAAATATTTGGTTACACCTTACAACTTCTATTTGGAAAATAGCCTCATAGATATTTTTTAAAGATTTATTTCTATAATTTAGCATTTCTAGCAATTGCTTTTCTTTTAAAATAAACATCTGTGATCAAAATTTAGTGATAACATTCCCTCAGGTATAACCAGAAAGTAAAACAAGTCACGCAAGTGTTTAAAGAAGGAAAGGCCAATTTCACTATTAATTTTGATTTTTAAAACAATTTGCATTACTTACACAGAACTGCAGCAATATTTAACATTGCCCCAAACAAGCATTTTTCTGGAGCTACTGTACCAGTGTCACTGAAAGAAAAAAAAAGAAGGTGTGTGGATTTCTCATACTAGACATACATGTGTATTTTTCCTAAGGAATAAGAAATAACAGGGGTTATTTCAAATCCTGTATCTTTTCATGTATTTGTAAGTTTAATTCATATAATTTTATGAGAACATGACAGTTTGAGCTCACAGTGCTTACCTTGTTTACTTTTTTCTCCTATCATTGAAATTATTTCTTTTTCACATAACAGAAATCAATAGAAATTGATTTTAAAAAATAAAATGTTTTTTGTTTTTTACCCTATGCTGGGAACGTTAGGGCTCTGTTACTGATTTCCATCAGTTGGACAGGTATGTTCAACTGTCTCACCTGAATGTTCCCTAAACCAGGTCCTTTCACAACTCTGCTTTTGTCATCTGTTGTTAACCCTGTCTATAATTCCATTAATACCTACTCATTTCCTGTTAATTAAAAAAAAAAAACTTATCAAGTACCTACTGTGTGCCCAACAGCATTTTAGGGACAGGAATATAGTAGTTAGTAAATGAGATAAATCTCTTGCCCTCCTGGAGCTTCCATGCAAGACCAATTTTTCCTCCCCCCCCGCCCCCCCCATAGCCTTGGCCAACTCCTCTAGCAAAATGAGGACTCACAGAGCATCTGTCCAGACTTCTGTTGAAATCACTTATCAAAATGTATTAGAATGCATTGACTTACATGTTTGTGTTTCAGGGCAGCATGGAAAACACAAGTTCGGATCATCAGCCCACCCACCATTTACTGAGGAACCTTGGGTACTCTTTTCTTTTTTTGGGGGGGGGGGTACTCTTTCATCTCTCTATGACTATTGTTTATCTGCAAAATGAGGCTATTAATTCCCTCCCAGCCTCATCAGCTCAACATGAGGTAACAAAACTGACAATACAGGTGAAGATCTAGCACAGCAGCAGACACAGGGGAGACACCCATTAGATGTTAGTTTCTTTCCCTTCCCTCAAACTAGTAAAGATAAAAAAGATAAAGTCTTTGGCCATGAATTGAAGTACTAGAGGAAAGAGATAATAAAGATCTCAACTAAAGCGATGTAATGAGAATAGAAAAGAGATGGAAAGTCATGTCTGGTAAGGAATCAATAAGGTCTGGTGAACATTTGGGTTAGGTTTAGGAAAAGTAAAGTAACACATATAAATTCTAAGGATTGCTCCTTCAGACTCTAAGATGTATCTTTAGAAACAGAAGATTTTGTTACACTGATCATCTTCAGGGAGTGGAGATTATGGTTTTGTTGTTTGTTTCCTCAACCTATCAAATTTTCAAGAATAATGTAAATATATATTCTTCTAATCAGAAAAAATTTTCAGATTTCCTAAAATTTGACTACCTGTATTTCAAGAGACACTAGAGTTTCCAAATATCCCATAAGGAAATAAAAGCACGCATTTCCGAGATGGCTAAGTGTGTTCCTGCCTCGGCTCTGGAACAGACCGATACAAACTGGCCTACAAGTGAAAAGAGCCAAGTCCATCACCTCATCAGCACAGCACTCCAACTCAGTGGTCATCAAACTATTTGAATACCTGCCATCAAAAAAAAAAATTCTGATTATGTAACTTCAAAATATATGTATTTATTATATAAGTTTAAATATTGAAATTAAAAAATATACATAGAGATTCTAATAATTTGTTCTCGTGCCCTAATACTCATCTTGTGCATTCTCCCTAGGCATCCACTACTTAAACCAACTAAGAGAACACCCGAGGCACACTTGCACTGAAATTGTCTTTGGAGTGAAATTTACATTTGGTTATGTCTTTTGGGACTATTAACAAACCTTTTAGATGAGGTCTATGAGCTGAAAAGAACTTTGCAAAGCATCTAGTCTAACTTAATCATTCTGCAGATGAAGGAAATGAGCGAGAAGTAAAATTAAGTAGTTCTGAGTTTAAATGTATGAGAATGTTGAAAAAGATCCCAGGGTAATAATAATAAGGTCAGTAGCAGAAAAATAAAAGGGCAGGAGAGGGACGAAGAAGGAAGTGTCTACAGTACTATAAGAAAATCACATGCAGTACCATCAGAGAACTGAAACTCTGAAAAAGAACCCAAAGGCCTCTTAAATGATTAAAAGCACTTTAAAGTGAAAGCAGACAAGTTCTCAAAGGGGAAAGAAAAATGCTGAAAGACACTCCAGAATAACAGATGTATGGTCTCTAAAAAGTTACTAAAGAATGAACTGGTTCCCTAAGCTACATGTTCCTCTAGCAAAGTGGTAATCAGTGGTGATTATTCACCATATTATTCCTAGAATTGGAACCTTAAATTCTAAAGTATCTTTGGTTTTTGTACATATTCCCAAAGTGTACCAAATTTGTTGATATCCTTTGCTCCATACCATACCATTGTGGGAACAAATGTAAATGGTAACATTTGATCTTTTCTCAATATTCTAAAAAGATAAATTTATAGCCTCTTGGTTTATCATCTTTTAAAAGTTCATTATTTTCTGTGTTGGAGAGGTTATTTTTCAGAATGTAAACAAATAAATAAATGAAACAACTTATAACAACAAAACAAACTAAGGAAGGAAATCAACCAAACCATTAATTACCTCTGGATGGGAAGGAACTGGAGATGGGTTGAAAAGACTTTCATTTTTTACTTTTATAATCAGTTTTAGTTACTTTTATAATTGTTTAAAATTTGTTAGGGTAAGTATATACTGTCTTTAAAATTGGAAAAAAAGAGTTACAAACATAGCACAAGCAACTGAGTACCCATACTTCCATCATTATTAGTTTTGAAATTTCAAAAATATTACTGATAAATTTTGATAATTTGTCAGAAAGATCTAGATAATATGTCATAAAGATTAAGAGTAGAGTCTCTAGAGTCAAATTGCCCAGACAAACTGCATTTTGGTTCCATCACTAAGTCATGTGGCCCGCTCTCAAAATAATAATTCTTACTTCAAAGGGTAGTTGTAAGGTTTCAAGTATTCCTCACCTGAAGAATGCTTAGAACATTATTTTGTGCAAAGTAGATCGAAAAATAGTTGTCACATGAAAAAAAAAAAAAAAAAAAAAAAGAAAAATAGTTGTCATTATCATTATCTTATAATACTATTACTGTTGTTTGCAGCATTTTTTGAATAATTCCACTTCAATCTTTTTAAATCTTAGTTTGCTGACATACATATATGTACATCATTATTTTCCAATGTAGTTTTCAATAATTTGCCAGTTGCATATAATACCTAGCACTCATCACATCATGGGCCCTCCTTAAAGCTTGTCACCCAGTTACCCCATCCGCCCACTGAGTAACCCTCAGTTTGTTTCCCGGAGTTAAGAGTCTCTCATGGTTTGTCTTTCACTCTGATTTTTCCCCACTCAGTTTCCCCTCCTTCCCTTATGGTCCTCTGCACTATTTCTTACATTCTGCATATGAGTGAGACCATATTCACTTTTATCTTCTGAGACAACCTCAAATACTTATTTAGAAGACAAGGCCCTTAAAGTGTCATAATTCACTAAGTGAATCTTACCCCTGTTTTTACCCCACCTTCCTCTATCACATGGAAAGAGCCAAATGTAACTTCCTCTTTATATTCTTTTTTGGTGTAATGGTAAAAAAAAATCTGAATTTTAAAATGTTAACATGCAATGTTTGCTTCGATGTTAAAATGTGAATGATACATAAACAGCCTCCTATGAAAGAATATGTTTCACTGACCTGATATAAGGCAAAGCAGGGTCAACATGGTGAAGTATTATGGCCGTAATGTATGAAAATATGAAAGCAGCAGCTGTCCAAATTACTAGGGCAGAAGGGAGGAAACTGAGACCTTGCTGAAACCACCACATCTCAAACAGGTCTTCTGAGGTGGAAAAAACAAATTAGAGATTATTCACAAGTATTTAATCTCCTACTTTAGCCATCCACTCCCACAATCTTTTATACTCATCACCATGAGCTGTTCCACTTCTGAAATCATCCCCCACACCATCTACTAACACCTGGTTGCTTTCAATTTCTCAGTAAATGGAACCAAGCTTCACCCACTGCTATACCCAGAAATATTTTTTCTCCTCCAGCTTTACACACATAATCTAGTAGTTAGTACTGTTTATTCAACCTCCTAAATTTCCTTCAAATCTACCCCTTCTGTCCATCTCCATTACCACTACTCTACCTAAAACATCATCTTTTCTTCTCCAGATTATTATTATAATCTCCCAAATGGTCCTTTTCTAGTGTGGACCACAACCCATCTAGACTCCACCCTAAAACCAGGGTGATCCTTCTAATTCTGAAATACCAATCTGACCACCTATTCTCCTACAGAGAATCTTTCAGGGCCTCCCTGTGCCCTTATAAATTGTCTTTCCTCCTTAACTCAGTCTATAAGGTCTTTGCATCGTCTGATCTCTACTCACTTTTTGGTAATTCATCTCTGGCTACTTCTCCGTTCCCAATTCCATGCTCTAGCTCTCATCTTCATCACCATTAACAAAAGCAAACACAGAGTCTATTCTCTGTCAGCACGTGCTAAGCGCCTTAAATACACGATCTCATTTACTTCTCACAATAGAGTTACAGAGGTTAAGAGAACTGTCCAAAGTCACAGGACTTAGTAGAGACAGAATTCAAACTCAGGCAGTCCTGTTCCAACACCAATCACTATGCTATACTGCTATATATGTTCAAATGTGTCAAGCTCTCTTGTACACTCGCAGACCTTCATGCATACTGCTGTCTGGGTAACAGACACCATGCTATCACCCTCCAGCCCCTCTACCACCTATTAACTCCTATATATTTTCAAATACCGACTCTTCTGGCTTCAGCTGAGTGTCCCTACTTTGTTTCCAAGAGCACCCTTTACTTCCTCGATCAGGGCATTCATCTCACTTAACTGTTGCTTGTTTGCTTGGTTTTATCTTCCTCACGAAACTAGGTTCTGACAGAGCAGGAACCAGCTGTTTTGTTATATTTCTAGCTCCTAATATAAGAGGGGAAAGAAAAAGAGCATCTAAGTATACACATATCACACATCACCACCTTCTCTCTTAAATTCCAGACTGAGGATGTTATTAAGTAACCATAAGTGAATTTGGAAACACTAATGTATCTGAATGCACTTAATTTTTAAAAATACAGAAATACCTTCAAATTTTAAGAAACTACCCCTATGCATGTGGAAATAATATCATGTTTGGAGGACTATCTTCTCATAGTTTGATGGACAGAAACTGAATATTTCCTGTGAACTTTGTAAGAACAATTTTTTTGTTGTTGTAGTCAGCCATTTTTGACTTACGCTTGTCATTTACTTTGATCATCTGACTTGTTGCTAAATATGTGTATTTATTTATTTATTAAAGATTTTATTTATTTATTCATGAGAGACCCAGAGAGAGAGAGAGAGAGAGAGAGGGCGCTAGAGACACAGGCAGAGGGAGAAGCAGGCTCTGTGCAGGGAGCGGGATGCGGGACTTGATCCCTGGTCTCCAGGATCAAGCCCTGGGCGGAAGGCGGCACTAAACCACGGAGCCACCCAGAAGTCCCTTCATCGCATTAAACATGGCGATTCCTTGCCACATTCCTATAGTGCTTTCCCCGGCGTAAGTTCCTGGGACAATAATTCTCAATTTCTATAAATTTTTAATTACTTCTAAAATCTTTAATTCTTCTTTCTTTGAACATTATTTTAATTTGTTTTGTATAATTCTAACATAATATCCTTAGAGGAATCTACTTTCATATTGTTGATTTCACTAACCCTTGCACCTGTTTTATAGCTTTTGACTATAAACTTGTATTAGGATAATTTTAATTGGGAGTATTCTAAAAGGCTTAGTTTTAAGGGTGAATCATTCCAGGGAAGGTCTATATCTATTTTTATCAGGCACTCTGGCATATTACCAACCCGGGCCAACTTTAATTTCCTAACTTCCAGGTTTTTTTAGACCATGCAGATATATACATTTGAACCCCAAATCTGAGTGGTCCCAGACTCTGTAGTTTCAAGTTCTCAAGGGGTAGCTTTACTCCCTGACCTGGATCTAGGTGAAAATATACACATTTCTTTGTGATCCCCCTTTGCCAGGAAGGAGATATTTTTCCTAGCCCTCCTTTCACTGAGTAGATTTTTGAGGATCCCAGCCAAATTTGGAGGAAGGTGGTTCTTCAAGGCCATGGGTTGTACAATTTCAAGGAGAAATACTCATCTTTAACTTTTACGAAAAAAATCACTCCCTGAAACACATTTATACAAACTACCATGTGAATGGTGCCTCTTGGAGTTATATACCTGGGAGGTCAAAGGGGTATGAATTCTCTTTCTACCTTGGGTGGTGAGCAAGAGGAAACCTACCACCTGTCCTTAATTGTGCTTTACTTCTGCTACCAGCCAAACAACAAGACACTCTGCTAGTTTATTACTCTGATTTCTACTCTTTCTTTGACCTTTTAGGCCTGGGGATTTCCCTTTCTGTTCTACAGGCCTGCAACGCATTTTAAAGGCTAATATAATTTAACCAGCATTTAGGTATTTTGGCAAAAGGAATTTTCAAAACATTTGTGTCCACCTCACTGCCAGAAGCATAGCCTCTTCCTCCTTTAACCATTGTTGTATGCCCACATCCTTCCTAGTCTTTAAAATCGAGCTCAAATATACCTTCTTCCACACATGACCTTCCCTAATCTCTTTGCATCTGTAAATAAGCATTCCTTCCTCTGAGAACACTTGATTTGCACATCTCTTATGACTTACTGTCTCTACAGTATGATAAATAAGGAAAAGGTCTTAAGTGGATAAAATCCTTGATGAGAGAGACTCTACTTCACTACCTATGCACAATAGAGGGCCTTGCCCATAGTAATCACTAAATATTTTCTGAATGAACAAACAGCCAAAAACAAATCCTCTTAAACCCCAAAAAGGTTCATGTTTTTTCTATTTCAGTAAACAATATTGCCATTTTCCCAGGTTATCCAGATTCTAAGACCTTAGAATAACCATAGGTCCCAAACAGTATCCTCTAGCCACACATGGCTATTTAAACTAAAATTTCAATTGGCTAAAACAAAACTTAAAAATTCAGTCATTCAGTCATACTAGCCATATGTCAAGTCCTCAAAAGCCACATGTGTCTAGTGGCTACCACTAAAGGATGGTGAACATATAGAACATTCCCATTATCATGGAAAAGTTCTATTGGTCTATGCTGAACAGCTATTACAGGGATTGCATGACAGCACAAGTAAAGAAACACATTACTGATACATAATAAGGGGTAGCTCTTAGTACTGTTAAATGGTCTAAAACAGTACATACTTCAAGGTTTATGCAAGAACTATATGTAAAATACTGTCACAGATGATCAGTAAATGGCTGTTTCTCTTTTAGACTGTAAGAGATGAATTACCTGTTTTACAAGTTCATAAAATATTGGTCTTCAAATCTCCATAAACCTGCACCTTTTTAAATCCTGAAATCTACATACAAAGAAAATAAGAATGTTTCAAACCACATTCTTTTAAACATGGACAATTTCAAGTCAATGCACCAATATTTGTTCATGGGTAGGACACTATGCTATAGAATTGTTAATAAGCTATTTTTCTTTAGAGTCAATACTTGTGTGTTTTTTAAAATTAGTTTGAACATACAGGATTATATCAGTTTCAGGTGTACGATACAGTGATTCAACACTTCCATACAACACCTGGTGCTCATCAGGTTAAGTGTACCAGTGTGCTTTAAAATAATGTACCATCTGAAACTAAGTACTATTTTAAATCTAGGATATCAATTTTCCTACCCTTTCTCACAATAGACACCTTTTGCTGATCTCAAAAAAGATAAAATAAAAGGGAAAACACTAAAATTTACTCCTATGGAAGGAAAGACAAAAATGAGGAAAGGAAAGATTAGGCAAAATAAAACATTAACTAGTCCATGTGGTGCAACGGAAAGAACACAGCTATGTGATCAGCTTTACCCAACTGCAAATCCTAGCTTTATCAAGTCCCAGCTGTATGATTTTAGAAAAGTTACTAAGCTCTGAGTTACAGTATTCTGATTCGTAAAGTAGCTATCTCAAAGGGTTTTTTCCTAGAACAGAAAAAGCATACAATATAACAATGACAGCTAAATTTACCAATTCTGTACAACTGTAACTAGCCACAGGGATCCAGAACAACACTTAATTCTTTGCATGTATGAATCATCTGGGATTCCTATCTCCTCAGGCTTTCAGGGTTCTTATTGTTTAAACAGTTTAGGAGAGAAGCAAGGCTTGAAATGATTTACCAGTATGCTAATGACAACTGAAAATTTTAAGGGCACTGACTTGATGAGGAAAGACTCTTATGCCCATGCATTTTCATAGTTGAAAGCTGGAAGTAAGGCTGGCTAACTGCCAAGCAAACAAAGTTAAAATTTTAATGGTTAATAATTTAAGAAACCTTCGAAAATATGCAGGAATAACCTTCATATAGTAGTAAGAGTGCTTAACGAAATATTCTTGCATCTCTCACCTACCTTCCCTGCTTTCTTTGAAGATCCATGAAATCAGAACTGCAGTTACAATTCTTAAATTTCACAAATATTTGAATGGCACTGGTAATAAGAATTCCTTAATACTGTCCCCTCTACGTGGTGACTGCTAAAAAACAATAAGAAAGTAAATTCTGGATATTCCACGAGAAGAAAGCCCTAAACTCTTTATAAAAAATCCACAGAACCATAAGGCCCAAAGAAAGCATAAGAGGAAACAGTTATTTTTCTTAAGTCTAACTTGGTCTTCTGACAAATGTGATATCCTTGTAATTGTTAATCCTAAAGAGTCTAGAAGATTAAGTAACTTTTTTTTAGTAAATTGGATCAAATGGGTTAAAATCTGATGATGTCACAAGAACTACAGAACTGCCTTTGGGGACTGATTTATAAAATTAAAATTTGGGGGAACTGGACCAATCATTTCCCCGGTGTGTTTTCTGGTTTTCAAATGTATCCTAACGTAAAGAAAGCACAGAGTGAGGATGCAAAAGAGCAGCATTAGGCTTTCTGCCTTGGGCCCACAGACCCCTCAGTCCACGTAGATGAGCTTCAGATAAACACAAAGTCACCGCAGGTCTCAGCTTCAAATCTGCCCCCAATCCCTTTGCCAAGGAATCCGAGCCCAGCAGTGAAAACTGGAACGCGTACCTAACCGCAGTTTTTGTGGCACTGGGGCGACAGTTCTTGGTAGCCGTTTAAAACAAAACCAAGGCATTATTTGCCAAAGCCCCAGGACGCGGATTTCCGCCGGGCTCTGCCGGCGGCCAGGAAAGGATGCGGGGGGCGGAGCCTGGCCCTGCCCGCGCGGGGGGTGGGGGGGTGAAGAGGACGCGAAAGGAGCCGGGAGGCAGCAGGATGGGCAGGCGACGGGGAGGCGCGGAGAGCCGACCCAACCGCATCTGCCCGCCCGCCAGGTGCCCCCAGCCCCCGCCTGCCTGCCCGCCCTCCAGGTCCCCCGAGCCCGCGCCTGCCTGCCCGCTCTCCAGGTCCCCCCAGCCCGCGCCTGCCCGCCCGCCAGGTGCCCCCAGCCCGCGCCTGCCCGCCCGCCAGGTGCCCCCAGCCCGCGCCTGCCCGCCCGCCAGGTGCCTCTAGCCCGCGCCTGCCCGCTCTCCAGGTCCCCCGAGCCCGCGCCGGCCCGCTCTCCAGGTGCCTCTAGCCCGCGCCTGCCCGCCCGCCAGGTGCCCCCAGCCCGCGCCTGCCCGCCCGCCAGGTGCCCCCAGCCCGCGCCTGCCCGCCCGCCAGGTCCCCCCAGCCCGCGCCTGCCCGCCCGCCAGGTGCCTCTAGCCCGCGCCTGCCCGCCCGCCAGGTGCCCCCAGCCCGCATCTGCCCGCCCGCCAGGTCCCCCCAGCCCGCGCCTGCCCGCCTGCCAGGTCCCCCAACTCGCACCTGCCCTCCCGTCAGGTGCCCTCAGCCCGCGGCCGCCCGCCCTCTAGGTCCCTCCAGCCCGCATCTGCCCGCCCGCCAGGTCCCCCAGCCCGTCCGCGCTCCGGCCCCCAGCGGGCGCCTCTCCCGCGCTCCGCACAGTGCGGTCCCGGGAGGCAGGGCCCCCGCCACGCGCCTCACGCTGCCCGCCGGCCCCCGTGCCCCGCCCGCCCGTCCGCGGTCCTCCACCCGCACCGCCCCCGGGCGCTGAGGCCGGCCTCGCCCGCTATTCGGCCTACCTTGCTCGCCCGCCGCGCCAGTGCGGGCCGCGTCCCAATCCCGCGGGCGGGACGGACGCGGGGTGGAGCACAGGGCGCGCTCCCGAGCGGCCCGGCCGGGGCACCACCCCCGAGGAGCGCGCTCCCCGGCGCGCTCCCCCCACCCCCACCCCGAGGGGCGCGCTCTCCCCCACCCCCACCCCCACCCCAGGGGCGCGCTCCCCCCCACGCCCACCCCCACCCCCGAGGGGCGCGCTTCCCCCCACCTCCACCCCGAGGGGAGCGCTCACGCCCCCAGGAGCGCGCTCACGCCCCCAGGAGCGCGCCCGCGCCGCCGCGCGTTTCCGCCCCGTGTCCCTCCTTTACGGCAACGCAAAAGTGTCGCGAACAGGCCGCCGCCGCTCGCAGAGGCTCAGCCGTCTGGAGTCGGAGGTCTTATTTCTAGCCGTGTGATTCCGGGGTCGGGGTAAGGCTGCGGGGCTCGGCCCTGGGAAGATGGCCGGGTGCGACGGCCGTGCTGGGGGGCGCGACCGTCGAGAGGCTTGGCGAGCGCTGCGTGCTCTGGGGTGGGGCCCTGGAGGCTAGGTGTGTATGGGCTCGGCCCGGCGAACGCAGGGCTTCCCGGCGCCGCCGGCCCCGCGCGCGGCCTTGTGGGGCGGGTGGGGTCCGGCCCGCGGCCCGGGGGGCACGGGGAGGGGCACCCGGGGGCGGGCGCGGGCGGGGGCTGCGGGGGCGCGGCGGCGGGGCTCGGCCGGGGGGGCGGGGGGGCGAGGGAGCGAGAGCTGCGGTGGCAGGGGGGGCGAGCTGCGGGGGCGCGGGGGGGCTCGGCCGGCCGGAGTGTGGGGGGCGGGGCTGCGGGGGGGCTCGGCCGGGGGTGGGGGGGCTGCGGGGGCTGCTGGGGGCTCGGCCGGGGGGAGGGCTGCGGGGGGCCTCGGCCGGCCGGGGTGGGGGCTGCAGGAGCTGCGGGGGGGGCCTCGGCCGGGAGGGGGTGCTGCGGGGTCGCACGGGGGCGCGGCCCGCGGGGAAGCCACCTGGCGCTGCCAGGCCCGCCGCCTCCTGCGCAGGTACCCCGAGCCCCCAGCGGTAATGCACCCGGGCCGGGCGGCCTGCCTTTCGGATGCGGTGCTGGCGATTCGCCGCTGGGCCGCACGTCAACTTTTCTAGAAATTTCAGCGTACATTTACTTATACACAGCTAGGGTTTATTTCAGCAGTATTCTTTGGAGGAGGGAGGACAGGAGGGTTCCGAGGCTTGCGGGTGTTTCCAGGAACCCCGCATGAGCAGCATCTTTACAGCTAGCTGTATTCAACATGTTTTCTCCGACTCGGTGCTTGCGGTTGTGTCATTTTGCTGTTTGCCTGCTTGGTATCAAACATACAATTTTGTGTGACGGCTCTTCGTTCATTGATGAATCCGTATCATGATAGGCAGGTTCATAGTTGTGTTTCAGCAAATATCAGCGTCTTGTCTTGTGTGTGGGCAGAGAATATTGTTTCTACCCTCGCACTAGTAGGGTAGGAATGTGTTCAGTGTGTGTGTTTCACCGTCCTAAGTACATTTAGCATTACTGCTTTAGAAAATTGGTGTTCGCATAAAGTTCCAACGATTGACGTTCTAAAAGCGTTTGTTTTGCTGCATACTTGTTCTGTGCTGAGGAAAACCAGCCAGAGCCCCTGTACGACTCGTCTGCACAGTGCTTCCACTTGAGAAACGAATTTGATAAATCTGCCTCTTGGTTTAACCTGTTCTGTCCCGCCAGAGGCATCTTTATTTCTTGTCCGGTTAATAGATTGTTCTGAATGTTTACAACTTTGGTTTCATGAATTTATTCTCCTTCCTTTCCCACACCCAATCTCTTTTCAAATTTATATTGTAAACAATTAAATGTTTTTATATGTAAACTCTAAACTTTTTTATAAGCCATATTACGTTTTATTGCATATTCAATTTGTTTTCTAGGCAGCAAAAGAGTTCTTTAAGCTGGCTAAAGTGCTGCTGGTGCTGTTGAGGGTCATGCTGTGCTGCCTTTTTAAAGGGAATATGAAAATAATCTATAAAATGCCAGGCTTTTTGCTCTTTTTTCTTTTTTTTTCTTTTGGAGGAGGTTGTTTCCCTTTTTTTAAGGAATGGAAGATTTCACTTCAGCAAAACAGTAGAGCTAAATTGTATTACACAGTACTGTTTTTGCTTCCAAGTCTGCTGAAAAGGCTTTTGTTTTTCCTAACTTGTTCTGTGTATCACTTGTTAAATAATGCTGAATGTAATCCTGTGATCCTATTAGTTTTCCTTTTTTTTTTTTTTTAGACTTTTTATAATTTGCTCTGCCTTCCAAATAGTGTTGGCTATTGTACTTCACTTTAGTAGTGCCATAGAGGTTAGAAAGAGCTGTGTAGTCACTAATTCCTGTGAAAGAACTGTAAACATACTGCTGAATCAGTGCAGCTTGAAACTTGGAGCCCTTAGACTTGTGGGGGAATGGGAATTCGGGAATTTCACACTACAGGTTGGATATTGTGTAAGCTTACCTTATGCTCTGCTGAGCAGTTGGAGATTCCTTTTTTAGTGGGCTCCTTCTCAGATGTTTCCCAAAGCTGAACACAGGAATGATGTAGGCAGCATGCCATTTTCCTCAGCTGCTATAAGCACAGATGTTCTGTGACATAGATTTAGCTTTGTAAATTGTGTGTAATTTTAGTAAAGGTATTCATTAAATCTCTCCGATTATATTTTTGTACCTTTGCTGGGCTTTTCACATAAATATTCATGCCTGCACAAAGAAAATTTTTTGTTAGACCATATGTGCCCCCCCTCCTCTGGACTCCCACTATAGTTTGTTCACAGCACATTATGACTTAGCTCCTTATAAGACTCCTCTTCACCCGCCTTGAGTTTCTTGGGGTCATGGATGGCATAGTTCGGTCTGTTTCTTCAGGGTCTAGAGCAACAAGGTGCTCATTAAATACTAGATGAACCATTTTTGTTCTTTGTTTCATGAGTAAGTCCTAATTACTTAATGTTAGATATGGTAGGAAAGTTTGGAGAAAGAATATTAAGATGAGCATGGTCTCTGCATTTGGGGAGCTTATAGACCAATGTGGGGAAAAGACCAAAAACAATACAACAAACAAAAGTTCAAAATGTGATGAAGTGCTGTGAAAGGAGTATTGCACTAGAGCCAGGTTATAACAGAAAAGGGGAATTTGCTGATTACAAGTGGAAAGGTTACAAAAGCTATGGCCCTGTGATCAATATTACACTAAAATGAATTCCAGATGATGGGCAGTTTTTGAGTTTAAAATACTTCTATTAATGATTTATGAAAACATATCCTGTTAATAAACAGATTTTGTATTACAAAATTACAATTTTTTTTTATAAGCTCATTGGTGACTTTTCAAAACATCAGAACAAAATCTCAATTCTTTATCATGGTCTATAAACCTCTGCACTGTCTGGCTTTTCAGACTTTATTTTATGTCACTCTTCCATCTGATTTATTGCTCTCCAACGGTAGTGATCTCAAAGGTACTTGAACAAGACCAGCTCTTTCTTGACTCAGGACCTATTTCCTTTTCTTGGACTCTTCTTCCTCCTGCTTTTGGAATGGCTAGCTCCTTTTCTTCCTCAGAATTTGATTTAAACGCTACCTCTTCATAGATTTCAACCACTTTATCTAAAATGTGCACCCCTAACTATTTTTTGGCTCCACACTTTTCCTTATAGCACCCATCACAATGTGTAATGCTATTTGCTTGTCTACCTGTTTTTATTTTCCAATTGGACATGGGAACCAGGACCATGTCTGTCTTGTTTACTCCACTCAGTATTGGCTTGGAACTTGGAATTAATTTTCTCAGAAAATCTTATGACTGGTGGTTACCAGGATAGCCAGCAATAAATTTTAGCTCCTTTTATTATTTTAGTTCCTTATAGTGTGGCGCAGGGAAAGGACAGTTTTCTCTTCACTCTTTTAGGCATAGGCCTGACTCTAGGTAAAAAATCTCAAGTGGCTAGAATAACTTTAGTACTATTTGTTTCTCCATTTCATATTCCCATCCCACATCTTATTTCCCTTTTTCCCCATAAAGTTCAGTCATCTTGTTATAGTCACCTACCCTGTTGCACTCCCTTGAGATATGCTTACTTTCATTTACTAAAGTTCAAAAGCTCCTGTTTTCCTGAGGTGGTTTGAATGCAGTAACCTCTGGGTGTCAGATATGATCAGATGAAGGAAGAGTGGAGATGAATTTGTGGCAGTGATAGCAACCTGTTTGTTCATCAATGTGTATTGAAAGCAAAGTAGATACCTGTATGTCAGGCTTCATGTGTCTGAATTTATATTTGCAAACTTGTTGCTAATAGCTTCACAGAGACAATGTTGCCAAATTGAAATTAAAAACTCACTGGCTTTTTTATTTATGCATGAATTATGTAATGGCTAGATCTAGAAAGGTTAGTCAAAATTTAGATTTTTCTAAAAGAGAAATGAAAGGTAAAAAAAAAAAAATCTAGGTCAGAAGGGGGAAACACTCAGAAGGAAGGTATCAGTTTATCATATAATCCTGCCAAATGCTCAAACTTAAAACCATAGGATCAGTTGCTTGTAGTTGCTTAGTGCCAAAAGCAGGCCAGCACCCTCAATATGTCACTTGTTTTTTTACAATAGGAAAATGGAATGCTACAATAATAAAATATAAATTGAGATGACTAAACTTTTTATCCCATTTTAAGTTGAATTTTGCAAAAGCTGATGGATTATAGCTCACCAAACATGAAGATGCGTCTTCTAATTTGACTATAGAAAATTTGCCTACTATAAAGTTAAGTTTTTGGCAGTTATCTGTCACTTTCTTTAAAATGATCTTATAACCAGTTTGACATTAGTCAATTGTTTTGTGATACAGTTGGGCGTGTAGAAGAATTCTTTGAAATAATAGTAATTTTTATTTACCTTGGTTTGAAAATTATTTCAGTATATTTATTTCAGAGCACCTTAAGTGAATTGTGGCACTGATGATTCTTTTAAGACTTTTGAAATTTTATTTAAGGCAATTGAAAATTACAGAACTTTTTTGCTGAGCCTATTATTGAGATACACAATTGGGATTTTGGTTGTCAATGTAGATTCTTAGTGACATTGGAACTTTGGAACTCGATATGTATGGGAATAGAGACTAAGTAGTCTTGGGCATGTTTGATACTGGGTCCATTGTTGAAATGTCCTACTTTCTGTATCACCTTCTGCATTCCCATAGTGGAACATTTCTGGTAATTTCATGTTGCATTCTAGATAGCTTTCTACCAAAAGATCAAAGTACACCTCTTTTGGTTTGATGCCACTACCCTTTTAGTTCTATTGAAATCCACACCCCCCCCCCACCTGTTTGTTCTTTTATGGCTTCCATTTCTTCTGCTGTGTAACCCTAAGTTTCCTGCAAGTTCTTTATTATTTTCCTTTTTTTCTTCATACTTAATCCTTTTGAGAACTTTTCTAATTTAAGAAACAAAACAAAACTAGACTTCATCCAGAGTTGGTAACTTGAAATTTTCATCACTTGCTTAAACTCCAGGATTTGAGCTTGTCTAAAACATGTCTCCTTAAAAGTTACTGTTATGTCTTTCTAACCTCCATTTCCAGATCCCCCTTCCATCACCCTCCAAGCCAAAATAACTGGTTTTCTTTCCTAACTTCCCTTTTTTAGTCTCTGTTGATTCATGTTTTCTTCTGTTCCTTCCTCACCTTTCATGTTTAATTCCCTAAGTGCTTTCCCTTGATTCTTCCTTCTAAATAGAAATTACATATAGATTTGACTGGCTTTCACATTTTTATTTTTATCACCCTCTTTTAGGTGCTTACCATTTCAAACATTTGAAGTCATCATACTAGTTTTTGAGTGTTCTCACTACTTTTCGCTGATAAATATATTTAATTACCCTTTAATCTTGAAAATAGTTTTGTCATTATTTTCTTATGTTGCTTAGGAATTTATAATAATTATATTATCTGTAATCTTTTCTAAGTCAAGTGTAAGTACCTCAGGGATTAAACTCAGTGTCCTTTATGAACAGTCATCACTTAATACACTTAACACTTCTTACTACCTCAGTTCATCAGGTCACTTTGGTAATACATATATCCTGTCCTCTGACACTTAGGGTTGTTTTTTTTTTTTTTTTTTTTTTTTGCTCTTCATCCCTGCCTGATAGGTTGCCAATATATATCCCTTTCCACTTCATAAGTTTTTTCTTTCAGTTTATCTCAGGTAGAAATCCTATGTTCGTATGAACCTCATTTACCAGCTGTATGAGTTTGGGCAAGTTAATTAGCTCCTGTGCCTTACTTTCATTTTCTGTAAAAATGGGAATAATTAATAATCCTTACCTTCTAGATAGAGTTGTTATAAGGATTAAATGAGTTAATATATGAAATGTGCTTCGAATGTTAGTATATAAGTGCCCAATTAGCATGAAATAAAAATCTTATGTAAGACCCATGTTATTCAAATCATTCCTCTGATACACTAATTTGCTAGCTATCTTTGGGGATGCCTTTGGACCTGTTGTCCATGTATGTGAAATGATTAGGTTTAGAAATCATTTAGAAATGATTTCTAAAATCATTTCTAAATGATTTCTAAAATTTGTTCCATTATATTACTGAAATTAGTGTGAGATAGAAAAAAAATGGGAGAGGTTTGAAGTCAAACTATAAGGTATCAAGAAGCATATTACTATAAAAATCCCTTAATATTTTTCACCTGAGGGCAGCCCCGGTGGCACAGCGGTTTAGCACCGCCTGCAGCCCAGGTCGTGATCCTGGAGACCCGGGATCGAGTCCCACGTCGGGCTCCTTGCATGGAGCCTGCTTCTCCCTCTGCCTGTGTCTTTGCCTCTCTCTCTCTCTAGCTGTGTCTCTATGAATAAATAAATAAAATCTTTAAAAAAAAATATTTTTCACCTGAGGGTGAAGTTATTTGACTTCTTTTGGCTCACACCATCAGTAACAAGAACTAAAAACAAATTCCTGGTGTTCTGATCTGATAGCATTACTATTACCAGTTTGTTTTTAAAATTTACTGACATTGTTATAAATAGTGATTGACAGATGTATCTTTTTCTCTTTTTTTCAGGTAAAGATCAGCCACAAAAAGCTGTGAAACAAGATAAATTATTCTTTTAAATAAAAGGCAGCCAAGATCCATGAGTGGGCATCGGTCAACGAGGAAACGATGTGGAGATTCTCACCCGGAGTCCACTATGGGCTTCGGTCATATAAGTACTCCAGGATGTGTATTAAATAAATTGTTTCAGTTACCTACACCACCATTGTCAAGGCACCAACTAAAGCGGCTAGAAGAACACAGATATCAGAGTGCTGGACGGTCCCTGCTTGAGCCCTTAATGCAAGGGTACTGGGAATGGCTAGTTGGACGAGTTCCCTCCTGGATTGCCCCAAATCTCATCACCATCATTGGATTGTCAATAAACATCTGTACAACTGTTTTATTAGTCTTCTACTGTCCCACAGCTACAGAGCAGGTAAGATTAATTTTTTAACAGATTTGAGCATCTGTTATATACCCAAAATGCTGTAATTGGGATTCTTAGGTCCATTTTAGCTAAAGATAAGACGATTTGACAGCTACATATCAACTGCTTTGAAATATTGTGTCACCTATACTATTAATAAAGCTCATGACTACAATCTATTTTATACTCTCTGTTTATGAAAACTAGAAGCAAAGGGTAGAGTCTGATTCTAGTAGGTAAATTAATATTACCAAGGATTAATGTGTACGATATTCCTTTTAAAATTAGTTAATCTCAATATAAAAAAGTTTTAAAAAATGACTGAATTTTTTTTTAAATATTTTAAGAGCTGAATGAATGAAATCTTAGCAAAGTTTAAAATGATGAGAGAAAAAGTCTCTGGTAGTGAAATGGCACAGCTATAAATCAGTCTTAACAAAAGTGATTTGTTTCCTCTCCATTCCAGTGAGAATTGTTTGAATATCCTTTTTCTCTTCCTGTAAATATATGTGACTGATAGACCTCAGGTATATCTCTATTCTAACAAGGCAAAAGATATATAAGAAAATGTCAACATAACGCATTTCCTGTTCTGTATCCTGCAATGGCTGCTGTTAAGAAGGGGAGCAGTTACTGCTGACAAAGACTATTTTTCCTAGGCCTTCTTAAATACAAGTCTCTACTGCTGGTCCTTATTTTACCCTCTCTACTCATTACTTAAAACCAAAACTGGAAACTAGAACTCTTCATTGGAATAGGTAAATTAATGTTTATCTCTTTGGTTTTAAAATGTCCTTGATAAAAAGGAAATGAAAGTAGCTAGATAAATGGAAGAGAATCAGAAACATTTGTTGTGCCTATATTAATCCAAGTGATGAGTCCCAGATAACCAAGATAGAAGGTGATCCTCAACTAAAGGTGTCAGAGGTACCTCTGAACCATATGAACTCAAAATGGTCACATTATGGACTTTACCTTGCTTTGTGCTTGAAGTAATCATTTTTAAGTAGTCTTTTCAGATGATTTGTTCTTTGCGATAAAATTATCACCATTCAAACCTATCTATCCCTTTCTATTTCCATCAATTTATTTCCACTTATAGCTCTTAAAGTTAATGGCTACTGAACATCACAGTTACCTGTAATATTTTTTTTTAATTTTTATTTATTTATGATAGTCATAGAGAGAGAGAGAGAGAGAGAGGCAGAGACTCAGGCAGAGGGAGAAGCAGGCTCCATGCACCGGGAGCCCGACGTGGGATTTGATCCCGGGTCTCCAGGATCGCGCCCTGGGCCAAAGGCAGGCGCCAAACCGCTGCGCCACCCAGGGATCCCTATTTTTTTTTTCAATCTTCTCCCAGGTGTTCATTTCCTTCTCACTCTTGAATATTTTTAATTCCTCTTTTACTATACAAATCCAGTCCATACACATTATATGGGTATACTTCTGATTTTCTGTCATCTTATTTTGCTTTATATCAATCAGGAAACTTAAAAACCAAAAATCAGTATGGTTGTTGTGTCCTGGATTCTTTTTTTTTTTTTTTTTTTTTTTTTTTTAGGATTTTTATTTATTCATGAGAGAGAGAGAGAGGCAGAGACACAGGCAGAGGGAGAAGCAGGCTCAACGCAGGTAGCCTGACATGGGACTCAATCCGGGTCTCCAGGATCACGCCCTGGGCCGAAGGCAGTGCTAAACCGCTGAGCCACCGGGCTGCCCCATGTCCTGGGATTCTTTATCACATGCCCTTTGAACTATTTTATCTGTGGCTTATTTGAGGACCTGATAGACCCTTCCAGAGGAATTTGGTCCAGCTCTCACACATCCTTAGAGATTCAGCAGAAAAACAAGGAATTGTGTTGATTCTAAAAGAAGCCCTCCAACAATTCTAAGCTAGTTCCATGATCAGGGACTGAGGGCAAGTTCAAAGGTAGTTCAACCATTAATAGTCATTTCTTGAATACCCTAGAGTGTACCAAGTACCTACCATGTTCCTTATAGTACTTTTCTTCAGCCTTTGTACTTAAGTGATTTGGCATTATTGGAGTAATCCTAGAATTAGTTTAAATCTTTGAGGAAACTTACAGAATGGGAACTATTCTAATCAAAATTGAAGAGAAAAGAGAACTTTTCAGAATTGCTGCTAGGAAGAATCAAGGTATGATTCTGCAAGGGAATCATATGATTGAGCCACTGGTGCTCTGCAAGGGAAGGTAGTGTCCTACAAAAGCTATGCCTGGATGCATTTATAGCTGTACAGTAGAAATCCTTGTTAGGCTTTAGATCACAGTGAGTTAAATAGGCCATGGCTGTCTTCCATGGTATGTCCTTATTATCTCTGTAATCTTCAATAATTTATGTAAATTCTCCAGGTCACAGTTTATCCTTTGAAATTTTATTTTGTAGTATAAGAGAAATAAGATTATCCATTCAGAGTACCTAACATATAATATTCAACAGGTGGTTATATTTCATTGGTCAAAAACATTAAGTATGTACATTGTTCTTCCCCACAACCTCCCTCTTATTGTGAAGAGGGGTCACAATCAAGAAATTCTTGATTTCTTCTAATAATATATTATATATGGAATCACAATTTATATAAGTCCTTATTCAATTTCTTATATTGTTTTCTTTATCACTGTTTTGGAGTCAAAGAGTTCCATAAATTTATTACCCAGGGACTTTCTCATTCATTTCAGCTCTGATTCCTTTGGGCCTTGTTCCAGTGGGTGAATATTAAATTTCATATCCTCAGGTATTACGAACTTTCCATATATTTTTTGTGTTACTGATTTTTTTAATACATTAGCATTTCAGATACTGATCTTTCTAGTAGAAAAGAATGTTACTATTGTGATGGTGTCAGTGGAGTTTGCCTTTTTGTCAGAAAAAAACCTCTTCAGATAAAGGAAAAATCACCCCTTATTTTTCACATTTCTGAGGTAGAAATGTAAACTTAACCCCTTTTATGTGGATACCAAAATATCCTCATGATCTGTTTCTGAGACTATTTAAATCTCATCAGCTAGTAGCTCTGGCTTTAGTTTCATGAGTTAATTTGGAATTTATCTTGCAGTTGATGTATTATACATACGCTTCAGTTACCCTCGCCACATAAGACAGGTAAAAGAAATTGGTGTTAGCTATTTTATACACAGGAAAACCAGAACTGAGCCATGTGCTATTACCAATAAGAGCTTTAAATATGTGTGTGTGTCTCTGTGTGTGTGTTTACAACTTTTTGGAATATGATCATAAGAGTTTTTTGTTTTAATGTTCATTTTGTTTTATATTGCCAAATTTAATGTTTTTCAACTAACTCACTGAAAAACTTTAGATTTTTTTTTTAATCTAGAAGAATGGAAAGAAAATTAAAGTGGCACATTGCCCATAATCTCATTGCCCAGTTAATTCCTACTGACATTAAAAAGGAAAGGGGAAACATTACATAGATGAAAAATTCAAACAAAAGTATAAAACAAAAGTAAAATCTCTTTTACTCTCCTTCCCACGCCTTACCTCTAATTTCTCTTCTCATATATAACATAAACAAGTTTTTGATGTATCCTCCTAGAAAAAGAAAAAAAACAACACTATTGCATCAGCATAGGTACACATTTGTACATATGTAAACCCCACAGTTCTGTTTCAGAAGCTCAGTAAAACCATATTTCTTAAAATTTTTCACCTGAGTTGTCTCATATAAGAACACCTCTGCAACATTTTGCAAGTCACTTCATTGCCTGATTGTGATAAGATTTTTTGCCTATTCTGGTTCTTCCCCACCCACCTACCAGGGTGTGATGATTCCCTGAATGATACATGTGTTCCTTTATTGATTCAGTGTATCTCTCAGACTCTTAACCCAGCTGAGACCAGGCCTATTCTTGAATGAGAAAACTTTCTTCCTAAAACACTTCCAAGTTGTGAAACAGTGAAAACAAGGAAGAGATATATAAATATTAGTATTCTACAGATTGACAGTAAGAATCATCTGAAGACCACAAGACCTTGCTTTCTCTTAAAACATACGTGGTTACTATCTCAACATTTTCTAGGATTGCATGTATACTAATAGTTGAAGTTGTCTCTATTACAGACTAACACATTGCCCCCATTAAAATCCTAAGTTTAGACCCCAAGAAGTCCCTAGCTTTCTGGTCCTGTAAAACAGTATTGTCCAATAGAAATTTCTGTGATGATGGTTATGTTCTATGTCTGTTTGATCCAGTATGATAGCCATGGCCACATCTAGCTGTTGAACGTTTGAAATGTGCCTAGTGTAGCTGAGGGACTGAGTTTTTAGTTTTATTTAATTTTAGTCTAAACTAAAATAACTGCACATGTCTGATAGCTACTGTGTATGACAGTGTAGCTCTAGAGAGTTACTAGATTCCTTTAAGAGCAAGAGGAGGTAGACTCAAAGTCTGGAAGGTGGGGTTCTTAATCATACAAGATTAATCGGTCCAGTGAGCTTGCAATAAAGCATGCTTACATAATCACAGTGATTGTTTTCAGGGTTTGTAACTCTGGCTTATGCTATGGTCCTTTTGACAGCTTCAGTGTTCTAACATATGAGACTCAAAGAAAATGTTTAAGAGAAGATTCTTACCTTTAATATTGAGAACTAAATAGAATTTTGAGAGAAACCTCTTTGCAGTCAAGAATATGAATATTACTTGCAGCTCTGAGTAGTTTTAATTTGCTACTGTGGGCATTTAACACTCAGTTTAACTTGATAACTGATATTTGAGAAAATACCTTGTGATTATAGAATTTTTTTCATGGCTCAGGCATGGGAAAATAGTGAAAAGTAATATAAAACACTCTTCTATATTCTTGAAGAACAACATGTCAAATAGAAGCCCTCCTTTCTTAACACCCAACATTTAAATCTGTTATTAGTGGTTCAATTGCTGTCTGGGAAAAGAGAAATTATTCCTTGAAAATGTGACCATAAGTATTTGAAAAATAATGTTCTAAGCACTCTGTGTACTAGCTCATCATTTCGCTGGTGCTGTTCCATGGAACATTGAAGAAGTGTGTTGAAAATAGGTTACATGCTCTAATAAATTTGGAAAAAGACAGCATATCATGTCCCCCTTCTTGAATATCCATAATGTACATGAGCAACCTGAAGGGCTAGAAGTCGTCCTGCAATAGAGAAGTCTCTTTAACATTGTGTAACCCAGTGTTTCCCAGAGGAGGGTAGCATGAGATTCATTTTCTTCATGTAAGAACTGTAGACATCTTGAAAGATACAATTTGGAATAAACTATATTAGATTATTTTTTGATTGACTCTTAGAAGCTAAACGTTAAGAAGAATCTTATGGAAGTTACCTAGTCTGATCTCTTATATAACCTTATGAAGCAGTTATCCAACATCTGTTTGAGCACCTATACAAAGCACAGAATTGGATTCTTTTATACTTCCGATTGTCTCAAAAAAAGTTTTTCATTAAGTAGCCCTTGGATTCTCTCCCATAGCTTCCAACCAGTAGTACTTCTCTGGAGAATGAAGATAAAGTATCTGCAAGTAAAAATGTATCAGTGAAACATAGTAATGAATATCTTAATAACTCTTGTGTTTCTTTGTTTCACAGGCTCCTCTGTGGGCATACATTGCTTGTGCATGTGGCCTTTTCATTTATCAGTCTTTGGACGCTATAGATGGGAAACAGGCAAGAAGAACTAATAGTAGCTCTCCTTTGGGAGAACTTTTTGATCATGGTTGTGATTCACTATCAACAGGTATTGTTGATTTTTTAATGTTAATGATTAATAGTGATAAAAGTAATGTGATGAACAATGTTGGAATAAATAAGAGGTTTATGTTATGCTAGTTATCAGAATAAGTGATTTATATCAAGCTTTAAAGTTTTCAAAAGACTATAAATATGGTTAACATTTGTTCATTATTGGCTATATGGGGAAATTTAGAAATTAAGTTAATTTCTACGTAAGTTATTTTTAAACCTAA
Organism: Canis aureus; assembly: GCF_053574225.1. Lineage (NCBI taxonomy): Eukaryota > Metazoa > Chordata > Mammalia > Carnivora > Canidae > Canis > Canis aureus. Next base: position 36,768,345 of record NC_135618.1, read on the forward strand.
ATATTATTCTTTTGGCATCTGTTGTTTTTAAAATCTTAGGGCATAGAGACACCTGGGTGGCTTAGTGATTGAACATCTGCCTTTGGCTCGGGGTGTGATCCCGGTCTGGGGAATCAAGTCCTACATGGACTCCCTGCAGGGAGCCTGCTTCTCCCTCTCCTGTGTCTCTGCCTCTCTGTGTCTCTCATGAATAAATAAATAAAAATCTTAAAAAAAAAAAAAATCTTAGGGCATAATTGTCATCATCAAAAATCTCACAAATTATAGACTAGTACAATAGTGGGAGACTAGGAAATTCGTGGTCTTTATATTTAAATGGATCTTCTGTTGATGTTTAAAATTATGTTGCTGACCTGGACTGGTAATGGACTCAGATAAAAAGACTAAAAAGAAATATACTAAAGGCAATAGATGAGTTACGATATCTTACATTATAGATCGTATAATTTTGTACTTAAAAAAAAATAATATTGTACTTTTTTTTTTTTTAATTTTTATTTATTTATGATAGTTACAGAGAGAGAGAGAGAGAGGCAGAGACACAGGCAGAGGGAGAAGCAGGCTCCATGCACCGGGAGCCCGACGTGGGATTCGATCCCGGGTCTCCAGGATCGCGCCCTGGGCCAAAGGCAGGCGCCAAACCGCTGCGCCACCCAGGGATCCCAATATTGTACTTTTTTAAAGGGAAAAGAGATTTAGAGATTTAGACCTAAATGACAGTTTCTAACTACTCTTCCTGATAGGAATACCCCATCCCCTTATGCACACACATATTTTTTTTTTAGGTTTTCTTTTGGTTTCTTGTCACTTGGCATAGCATTTAAAATATTTTTAAAAGAAACAAACAGCCCTGCGATAGTTTTACCTCTTAAACTCAGTTTGCAGTTGTAGGTTCATGTGAAAATCATTGTTTTAATACGTCCCAACAATACCCCACTTAGTAGAGGAAAGTGAGTAGCTAAGCACTTATAACTCAGTACTAAAGAAAAATTCAAGACTTCCACTGAATACAGAGGCTTGTTGGGCATCTTGAAAGGACATTATAATTGGGTGACTATGGAATGATAGGTATCCTATTTTTTAAATGATAATTTTTTTTAAGATTTTATTTATTTATTCATGAGAGATACACAGAGAGAGAGGCAGAGACACAGGCAGAGGGAGAAATAGACTCCCTGTAGGGAGCCCAATATGGGACTCAAATCCAGGAGCCGGGGGACACGCCCTGAGTCGAAGGCAGACCCTCAACTGCTGAGCCATCCAGGCGTCCCAAGTAATGATCATTTTTGTTCTATAGTTTGAGTTCTAAACTTTTATAGGAAGTATTTTTCTATATAAGACACTCATAATTATATTTACTACATAAGAAAAGATAGCTATGAATCTAAAATAAAAATCCGTCATTTTGTGAATTATTTAGGCCTTTAGTTTTTCTTTTTTTCAAAAATCACATAGTATTTCAGGTACTATTTGAAATCCTTTACAATACTGATTTATTTTTTTCTGGTTTTTATCGTCATGTTAAAAGTAAGGAAACTGAAGTATAGGGGATGGGTTTTGTTTTGTTTCTCACTCTGGCTTGTAATTTTTTACTGTTCATTATTATCACTATCACTAAGTTGGGAGAATACTCAATAAAATGCTCAAGTATTTTAGTTGCTTTTGATTTGGTTTCACTATGTGATATAGTGAAGACACTGAAATTTTGAGGGGAAAGGTAATGTAAAAGATTATATCCTACTTTCCTGGTACCCTGGATAACTGAGAGAAGATTGTACATTCATAGCAAGTCTTCTTTTTGCCTAATCTAAAATCATTCCCAATAAGGGAAGGGAGAAGAAATGTGTGGGAAATATCAGAAAGGGAGACAGAACATAAAGACTCCTAACTCTGGGAAATGAACTAGGGGTGGTGGAAGGGGAGGAGGGCAGGGGGTGGGGGTGAATGGGTGACGGGCACTGACGGGGGCACTTGACAGGATGAGCACTGGGTGTTATTCTGTGTGTTGGCAAATTGAACACCAATAAAAAATAAATTATTAAAATAATAAATAAAAATTAAAATAAAATAAAATAAAATAAAATAATTCCCAGCTCAGTTAATGTTGATTATTTAGATTGTTCAGTTTTTATTGTAATCTTTCTCTTGCAGTTTTTGTGGTTCTTGGAACTTGTATCGCAGTGCAGCTGGGGACAAACCCTGACTGGATGTTTTTTTGTTGTTTTGCTGGGACATTTATGTTCTATTGTGCACACTGGCAGACGTATGTTTCTGGAACATTGCGATTTGGAATGTAAGTAACGCTTGATGGTAATATGTTTCCTCTTTCAGATATGGTTTCTGTTACAATTAGGTATTTCAATATTAGGAATTAATCGGAGTACTAAATTAGTTTAGCAAATAAAATAAATTTAAAACTCATTATAGCTGCCAGTGGTCTATGTTGTCCTATCATACTGTTTAAAAGAAAATATTAGAACCTCTCAACAAATATTTTTAAAATAATATGAAAAGCAGTAGCCTCTCCTCACTCATACCCATTTGTTTTTCCCCCAGATAAATTCACTGTATTTTCCTGTTGTTATTCTCCTTAACTTAGTTTTCTTTTGACATACGAAAATGCATTCTCAGGAAAGGTAAGATAGTTATGACAGCAAAGAACAACTCTCATCTCTAAATATCATAGTTTAATTAGATTTTTTTCTTTTCATAGTATTTATGAATCTATGAAAATCTAAGCTCTTGATAATTGGGCTGACATGACATACCATATAAATTACTACCACCGGGCAGCCCCAGTGGTGGTTCAGCGGTTTAGCACCACCTTTGACCTGGGGTGTGATCCTGGAAACCTGGGATCAAGTCCCACATTGGGCTCCCTGCATGGAGCCTGCTTCTCCCTCTGCCTGTGTCTCTGCTTCTCTCTCTTTGTCTGTCATGAATAAATAAATAAAATCTTTTAAAAATATAAATAAATAAATTAATAAACAAACAAATAAATAATTTACTACCACCAACAAAATGCCTGAGAATTTTAAAAATGAAATACAAATTCCTTTCAAACTCTAAAATGAATGGTTGCTACTTGGTCATCAGTATTTTTCTTTAAATATTAATGAGTAAACTAGTCTTGGAATGAGGTAAAGGATGGAATTCATCAACTAGTGTTTAATTAAGTATCACAGATCCTGTTTACACTGCTCAAGCTAGTCTTATTTATTTCATGGTGTAGGATTAAAAGAGAAAGAACTTGAGAAAAGACTGAATACTTCATGAAATATCCAAATAAAAGTCTCTGATTGAAAATGATAGAACATCTTAACCTAGTCTTTTTAAGATCAATTATTAATGGATATTTAAATTTTAGATTTCTCATAAACTTTGTTTTCTAGGTCTTGTAACAGCCAGAATGCACAGAAATTCTTACAAGTTTAGTTCAAATGATTTTTGCTACACTTATTTAAATAGAACTTAAGATGTCCTTAATTTACGACAGTAACAATAATTATTAATATTTTGGATGTTAACTAAAAGCTTGTCCTGGAAGAATTTCATAATAAAGAGGTTTAGAAAACATATTTAAGGCCCATCTTAAGGTACACATTACTCTTAGTGACAATAGTACATGTGTGTCCAGTTGAAAATCATATGCCTGTGTGTTCTTCAGCAGTTTATAGAATGATCAGTGCTCAGAAAATATTAGGGATTTCTGATATTAAAAAACAGTAAGTGAAATACTGTGTGCAGATATTTCTTCTCAATGCTGTTTTTATAGCCTTTAAGTAAGGTTTTTATAGTATGATGAAGTGATGTTACACTTTTCAAAAGTAGCAGAATTTGTAATATCTGGATTCAACATAGTTTATTTCAGTGTTTACTACCTCATAGTTAACTTTCAAGCCCTTATTTGAAAGCTTATTTATCATCAGCCCTAATTAATTCTCTTTCCCTTTCAAGTAAAGCAGTACCAACCATGTATTAGGGGAACTGAAAAAAGGAAAGTGAATAAACCATGGAAGTGGGGAAAGAGTAAATGGTGGTTTTTTTGTTTGTTTGTTTTTAAGATTTTATTTATTTATTCATGAGAGACACAGAAAGAGAGAGGCAGAGACACAGGCAGAGGGAGAAGCAGGCTCCATGCAGGGAGCCCAATGTGGGACTCGATCCCGGGTCTCCAGGATCATGCCCTGGGCTGAAGGCAGCTCTAAACTGCTGGGCCACCAGGGCTGCCCGTAAATAGTGTTTTTAGGAGTGATTTGATATCACAGCTTTTTATTTGCGAGTCTTAGAACATCCTTTGTAATAAATTCCTGTGATGAAATGTGTACTTTGACAACTATGAACAGTCCCATACTGTTAAATCATAAGATGCCTGTAGGGGAGTGGCAGGAGATAAGACTGGAGAAGATCCAGAGAATCAGGGACTTCTGTGTCCTGCCAAGAAATATAGGCTTTTGTCCTGAATCTATTAGCCTTTGCAGAATCTAAACCAGGGAAATGACTAAAGGACCGTTTGGAAGAAGCAGGCTGGCAATATTCAGAGGGTGAGTTATAGTGGACTGTGATAGAAGTAAGGAGACCCTTAGGAGTCATCAGAATCATTAATGTGAGGAGTGCTGATGCCTGAGCTAGAGCGGTAACAGCGCAAGCAGACAGAACGTCATAGGTTGGAGAGAAGCCTAAGAGGTAGAAACTAGGACTACATCTCTATCTGCTTATGGAGAACAAATGAGCGAGCAGAGACTGGAGTAACTCCCTGTTCCCCTCCATGGGAGGTTAGAAGGAAAGTGGAGAAAGGCACCACAGGCAGAGGAACTTGCAACTTATTTGAAAGGAGAAGTTCTACCTAGAACGTGTATGTAAGAGATTTTAGACATCCAAGTAGAATGAAATAGCTTAGAAAACTTAGAAAGCGAGCCTAGGAAGAAGCCTATGAAAATTACTGAACAACCAGAGAAGGAGGCATACCAGAATGAAAAGCCAGAGATTTCAAAAGAGAACAACGCTAAGTGCTGCCAAGACTCAAAAGGAGGACAGAAAATTATATGCTGAATTTGGCAGTTTGAGGCCATCCAGTAGTGTAGAAGCCAGATTGTAGAGGGATGAGAAGTGAAAGGAATAAATAAGCACACATTTAGTACAGGTGACTTACAAAATATGTGGCTGTGATGATGGGAAGGAGCAAGGCATCTATTAGAAGAAAGAACATACGTTCAAAGGAAGGAGGGTTTTATATTTACACAGAAGAACTTGACTAGAGAAGAGATTGAAGATATTTGGGGGGAAAAAGGGAGAGATAGATATATGGAGCTTGAAAATGCAGTACCAGAGTTTATGGTGACAGGCAGAGGGGCTAGATGGGAGGACACTCTCCCACTCAGACTACAGTGCTTCTTTGTAATGCTGTGAATATATATATAGAAATATTGGGGCCAGTTTGAATTCAATATCTCAATTTAAATGACTTGTTAGTATTGCAAAGAATTGGTTTTGATTTGGGAAATTTGAATATAATTTTCTGAAATACTGCATTCATATTAAGGCTGCACCATTTTTTAGAGTAAAAGCAGTTCTCAACATTCATAGAAATGTGCTGCAAGTGCTTACATTTAAGGAGGTATTTATCAAAAAACCAATATAGTGGAGGCATATGGCATAATAGTGATATTCCTAAAGAAATTTTAAAAATGCCATTTTAGATTTCACATTCTTTTAAAGAATGGAGAGAATAGGCAGATGTATAATAGGCTAAATATCGAAGTAAAGTTTATATGTATGGAGGAGAAAGTACAAATTTTATTTTCTTTAATTAGAAAAGAATAAGATAAACTCTGAAATGTAATTTGACTAAAGTTTTTTAAAATCCCTTGCTTTTTCTTACTCCTTTTTGGAGAAAAGTGAAAGCAGCTTTAGATACCTTAGGAATTTTATTTTAAAATACTTGTATTTTGTTTGTTTTATTTTGATGTTTACACACAAGTGAAAAGAATCACGAGGATTTCTTTTTCATAAATAATTCAGGTTGTTGTGTGTTTAATAACCACATAGCATATTTACCAAATAAGAGATTTTTACTTTTTTCTTAATCTCTTAATGTCACTAATTTAGTTGCTATTGTTTGCTCATAGTATCTTGACCAAAAATAGGCACCGTAATTTAATTAATCTCTAACCAAACTGAATAATTTCCATTCAGAGTCAGATATTATGTGAAAGCCAATGTGATTTGGATACATTGTCCCTGAAATTATCAGCTAAATCTTCCAGTGCTTTGCTCTGATCACAGCTGAAAGCTGCCTTGTACAGAGAATATTAGTACCTTTCACATCTAGACAGACCCCTGTCCTGACAGTGCTTCTGGACTGAGCTAGTAGAGGTCTGACGGAGATGAGTACTGCTCATCGGGACCCTTCTAGGCCCATCTTTGCCCATTAGGATTTTTACTAGCCTGGATTTGAAAGACTGGGGAGGGACCGGGCTCAGAGGCTAGAACTTCACAGAAGGATCAGATCAATGGAAGAAAATAAGAATTATGAATTGAAACTCGTTTGTAAACATTTGTAAAATATTCTTTTTTTTTTTTTTTGTAAAATATTCTTTAAGATGTTTATGGATTATATTGAATGTAAGAGATCATGTTTCCTCTCGTAAGGCTTAAACCCTATATATCTAGATATTTTAAAATCTGTAATTTATACATGTATGTGTATAGAATCATTTATTATAAATTAAATGCTTAGAAACTCTAATAAAACTGTTTATGCAGAAACACTCGCCTTAAAAAAATCCTCCACCCTATGAAAGGTAGAATTCTACCATTTCAGGGAAAAAAATTTTTTCACAAGACAAAAAAATTATCATAATAAATTGAACTAGGTCGACCATACCTTGTCTCAAGTGTTATCTCCAAATTATTGTCTGTATATTCAGCTTGAGCAAGGCCTATTTCCTACTTTGTAAATCAAGAATTTTGGATTTGATGGTATCTAAGGTTCCTTTTATAAGTCTATTAATTTCACAAATGTTATTTCCAATGTACTTATTATTTATAGTTATAGCAGGCAGAGTATTTCTCTTTATTACATTTTCTAATTCATGCTTCTAATGTTTCACATTTACATTAGCTAAAAACTCTGCCACCACATGTTTATTTCTATGTAAGTAGATAACTTCTGACTTTTTCTTTTCTAGTAAACGAGAAAAATGAATAGGCTATGTATTCTGATAGTCTGACCAATCCAATTCAGTTCTTACCCAAGAAACCTTTAAAGAATAAGTATTTGAAGATATCCTAGTAATTAAAAACTGTTAATGTTGTAATCCAAACTGTCTGTTAACATATAATCCACTTTTTGTGGATTAAGAATTAGGAAACTTAAAAAAAAAAAAAAAAGAATTAGGAAACTTCCTCTTGAATGCTTATATAGGATATTTATATCTTTAGAAGTTTAAGATTTATCACATAAACTAATATCAGAGATTTTTCCTTTCAGTTTCTAGCTTCCCTGTGTATTTTTTGTTGTTGTTTATAGTAATTCAGTCATTAAGATTGTCCTCATTTTAATTTTATTAAATTGCTGTAGAGCATATCTTAAAATATCTTAAGCATATTAATGTAGCCTAGATTGCAGCTTGAACTCTCAGATCATCAGGTAATATTATAGACTTGTTTTTATCTCCTTTAGCATTCCTCAGCTCTTAATTTTGATTATGTGGTTTTGAATTGAAGCCTGTTGTATACCGCTACTTTTTCTGTCAGCTGTGTCCCAAAACTTCTTTAGTGATTGAATTGGACATCTTACTTATTTTTACCACTAATAAACTAATCTGATACAGAGTTACAATCTTAGTATGGAATTAAAAGAAGAGAAAGAGGGAAAAAGATAAGATTCTGGACTAGAGATTATCAGGAAACAGGACAAGGAGCTGACTGGATTGATTTGGTTCTAGCCATATCCAAAGAAGTCAGTTTCCCCTTGCCCTTTCCACATACATGTACTAATTCTACTAAGATAGCAGAGGTAGGAGCTTGGTGAGATGTATGTGGGGCGGTGAAGGGGTGAGGGACAGGGGCTTCTGGGAGCACTCCTGTCCAGAGAAGTCTGGATAGGTTCTGGCACTGAAGGGACCTGTGTCAAAGATAATATGATTATTTGGCAAGTAGTATTCACTACTTGGGTAATTAAGAGTTGATGGTATTTTTAGTTTTAGTGTTTCCAGCTCCTATTTACAAGTCATTTATTCAGTATGTTACAGTTTGAATTTTTAAACTTTTCTACTATTTTGGTTTGGGTAAGAAATATACATGTTTACATAAGGATAGTAATAGTACTGTATAAATTGTATAATTGAATCTTTAGATGTCTTTATAAGGGTAATGCTACCTTTTAAATCTGTTTTTGCTACCTATAAGGCTCTTTGGCAAAAGCTCTGAGTAAAGTTATTTTGAAATGTTTGTTTCCTTATGCATAGATTCGATGTTACAGAGTCCCAGATCATAATTATAATATGCCAGCTTCTCACAGGAACCCTGGGACCTTGGTTCTGGAACTTCACGGTAACTGCTAGAATATTCATGCTGTCCGATGAACAGTGGCGTGAACTTGATAAAGACAGCACCTTTGTCATGCACAGAGTAATTAAACTACAAAAAATAAAAAGTCTTCTGGTGGTATTTCACAGACAAACAGGTTAATAGAAAACCATTTAAATATATATAGGGCAATAAAAATCCACCCTATTAAAATTTTTTTAAAATAATATTTCTAGTGATTTGATGCTAAAAACAGTGATCTCTCTCACGTACTATACCTAATACCATTTTTGCTCTATGTAATATTTTTAAAACAAATACCTTTCCACCATTAACTAGATTTTTTTTTTTTTTTGGTATTTATATTTTGAAAACAATAAAGCAAGCAGTTTCCCTTTAGACAAGTAAGTTGAGAGGACTCTTAATAGTAATGTAGGAAAGGTTCTATGTATTCTCTTAACTCCTGTAGAATATTGTTTAAGCAGTCTAGTACCACTTCTGCTTCTGTTTTCAATGACCTTGGTTTTTTAAAAAATTAATCCTTGAAGCTATTCTCATTCCTATTTGTATTGTTTATTGTTTTCTTCTCTTAGTTGTGCTTTTAAAACTAAGTATCCTTTGCTTTTCATGTTACTATAGCTATCTTTTGAATACTCTCCTTTTTCAGATTTGGTTTGTTTTTAATAAAATACATATTTCCTTAGTACCTTTTTCCTCTCACATGAGAATTATAATTTTGACCTTAATACTTTTAAAAGTAAATAATAAATAATACCTTTTTCCTCTCACATTAGAATTATAATTTTGACCTTAATGACTTTTAAAAGTTCAAAAAGATTTGTTAGAAAATGGTTTCCCAGTAGAATAGTCCAGAATCCTTCACACTTTAGTATGAAAGATTTATTCACAAGAAAAATAGTTTAAATTCCATTTTTTTTGTAGTTTATGGAGTGTTGGGGAACTGTTCATATAGACACATAACAGATCATTCTAGCAATACAAGGCTGCATTAGGTTTTCTATATTGAATCTCCATGCTTTAAAATGTTTCAGTAATGTGATAGAAATAATAAGTCTGGTAGCAAAGTTCTTTCTGAAAGATATCTTGCAGCATTGTAAATCCATTTATTCAGTGGCAGAAGTGACATCTTTGGGGACAGATTAATAGTGAGGGATAGTCTACATCTTTTTTTCTTTCTTTTTTTTTCAGAATAAGCTTAGAATTTGGAAAATATTGAGAAATACTATAGGCATTATATAGAAGCAAAACGAGAGCCATTTTCATTTGAATTTATAATGTGTTTGCATAATTATTTGTGGGAGTCCTTCCTATGGTAGAATAATGTGCATAGTTCAGAATGTAGCATCTTTTTAGCACCACCCTACCCATAACCTGTCTTCTGGTACTTTCCTCAAAGACCTGAAACTTGATGCTCCCTGCAGTTGTCTAGATTTATAATTTTTATTGGCTTTTTATGTTGTTATTACACTCACCGAAGGTCTTTTCTCTCAGTGTTCTTAGTGAAAATAGTCAGGATATACTTACTTTCACCTTGTCTATGATAACAAAGTACCTGTACTTATGAAGACTTTTCTATTAAAATGTTTCTAGAAACTCATGCATTTTAAATTTAACATCCTGAAAAATCTTTTGGAAATACATTATTTTATCAGTTGCTAACTTGCAGAGATTTTCTTTTGCTTCTAATATTTGTTGCTTTTAACCAATTTTATCACTGAAATGAGACTGTCATATGTTTCTTTGTGGGTCTTCCTTTTTTTTATAAAGTTCAGGGGGAAAAATAAGCTTAAGAAATAGTTGTTCATTATATTTTGTTTCCAGTTAATTTAACTTATTAGCATCTGAACTTCCTATGCTATTGCCTGTTGTTTTCTACTATTTTAAGGAAAGGTGTGTTAGAATACAAGAAGCATCATCCTGTGTGGGCTCCTTAGTAATAACAAGTTAAAAACTTAGGAGTTTTTACCCCAGTTGATCACAAAACTAAAGATTTTTAGTACTGTGTAGGTACAACGCTTCCAATTTCTTTCGAGGCTCTGCCATGTATTTCTGTAACCGTGGAAAAGTCAATTAACCTATCTAACTGAATTTCCTCATCTATAAAATGGTGGCAATAGTTCCTACCTCCTAGGATAGTTGCAAAGATTAATAGTCAAATGTAAAGTGCTAACTATAGTGCCTGGCATATAGTTAAGTGTTTGTTACCACTCTTATCATATTAATTTTAAGACCTGTGTTAGTAATTCCAAGCAGTTTCCAGATTTCTTCCAGAATTGATTATGCTAGCTTGAGAGGAAGAATAGGTCCGTGATCCCTTCATTTTACTCCATCAAGATTGTTACTAAATGAGATGAGAGGACTCTCCTAATTCTTCTGTTTCCAAGAGTATAAGGGCCTGCTATCCTCTTAAATATGAGACCTAAACTTTAGTTCCTCTTAGAGGACTCACTAAATGTTCTAGCCTTTGGCTTTTTTTTTTGTCTTCCTATTCAAAAAAATCACTGGATAGATTATTATTGTTTGGTTTTTAGTCTTCCAGATAATTGAAAGATCCATATAGTCATTCATGTGGTAGATAACACGGTTTTAAATAATTCAGCTTATCTCAAAAGTAAATGCTTAGACTTTGTATGTACCACTTGATCATAAAATATCATAGTTATCATTTGCCAGTCTGGTTAATGTTTAACATTTAGCTTGCCATGCCCAGTTTGCTTGTCAGGGGTAAAAAGTAAAATATTGGAAGGCTGTATGGTCAATTTCTAGGCCAGTCTTCATTGAAATCTACCAAGATTTCACCCCACCCATGGTATTTCTAGTATAATAAAAGTTGTGGTTATAAGTTCCAAGAACTTCCGATCCATTTACAGATAATTGCAAATCAGTAGTTAATAGCACTCTAATACTTGAATAGGATTCCAGACACACTAAGTGGATGTCTTTTCAAACAAAATTCTTTTTAAATAATAAATAGCTCACAAGTCAAGTTGTACAAATCTGGGTTTTTTGGACATTGTGAATTTAGCCCTAGTGCATATTCTGTGTTAACCGAGCTAATAGCCAACCCAAATTATAACACAATTACATTTTAAACTATGTAGTTTAACAACAACAAAAAAATGTTATAAATATAGCTGCAAATATATCTTTGAATGTGTATGTCACACATAGGAAGAAAAAATAGATTAACTTGTCTTATTTCTGATATTAGAGTGGAAAGACATAAAAACATTCTGGGAAAAGATTAACATGCTTACCAGCTTTCACAGAATGTCAGTTAAATCCCTTCACATCCCTCAGTTAGTCTGTTGGAATTCAAACCAAATGCATTTGTTAGGTATCTTGCTGAACACTGGAAAAAATAAAAATGAAACTCAAAATAGAAATTTTCTTCGTAATTAGTTAACGTAGGTAGTTTGGGGTTGTTACACCCGGGCCACATTTTAAACCTGTAATTCTGATGTAATAACTGATCTAGGCTGCCTTTCTGTTGTGATGAAGGCCCCATGAGTTTCTCATTCCAGCTACAGAGTTTCTGTTCTCTGTTTAGTAGTTAAAATTACTCATATTAATTTGAGATCTTTTTACCTCTTAGTCAATAGACCATTGAGATGTTGTTAGGAGATTTATTATTGAATATTCAAAGTTGCTTTGCCACATTAGAGTCTTCCCATCAGAAGAGGAACCTTAGTCTCTACAACTGGTTTGCTTCTTTTCCATTTTTCTTCTGGGACAGCCATCAGAACATTGTTTATTGATGGCTTGCTATAGTAATTTAAGTGGATTGTACACAGCAACTAGGAACATACCTTTTGTACTTTGATAACCTAAACTAAAATAAAGTAGAAATAAATTATTTAAAGCAATATCATCCAGGAAATTCAAATACCTTCATGGTTACAGAAAATTAAGTGTATTTTCTTCTAATTTTCCCCCTCTGAAACTTTTATGCTATGGTAATCTAATGCTGTAGAAAAGAGATTTATTTTCCCATATGTCTTTTTTGGTGTGGTTATGGAGGATTTTTCGTTTTTTAGTTTTTAAGTAGTCATCCCAACATTTGGGAATTTTATCACCCATGTTGTTATTTTGAAAATAATAATGAGGAATTGACTATAGAAATGCCAGATTCCTGCCTTTATATAACATTCTTCCTTCTGGATAATTTTCTTTCCTCCCCAGCCAAAAGGAGTGAAATGAGCTCCCTCCTAATATATGTTACAGTAAATTCAGCTTATGCTAAGAGATTTCTTAGTGGAAAGGGGGGAAAGTGGACTGCCACATAACCAGCTCTTTTCTAAATAGAATCATTGACTCTTTTGTTCATTGTTAATCGCTTCTGCCACCTGTCCTCTTGGCTTGCTCAGTTCCTGTCTCTGGGGATGGCCTCTTACTGCACCCTTTTTCATTGACAGTCAAGATTAGAGCCACACCTCCAGGAGTGGTGATTGGCAGTTCTCATTCAGAGCAGGAGAGGCTCATCCAGGAGTACTGAGTATTCCTGTAAATCAGATAAGCAAACAGGAAAATATATTCTTAACTACCTACAGCTGGTAAGTAAGTTATTTTGGACTGTCTCTAACATTAAGGCATTGTTGGTCTAAATACAGTGACAGTATCTGAATGGTTTAGAAAATTCTGTCTTCCGAAATTTCCAAACAAGCTAATCCATAAAACTACCTAGGAATCCTAGTTTGGGACTTTGTAAAGATCTTTCATGTTTCCTATTCTCTTTTACATTCATCCAAGGTACAAAGATTAATTGCATGAGGTTCCCTCCATTTTTATTTTGTAATTCTATACTTCTGGCCCTTCCCCTCCCAGAAGGCTACTTCATATATCCAGCAAAATGTTGTAAGATGTCTGCCCTCCTCCACCCAAGACAGAGTCGATCATCTCTGACACCTGCTTAGTCTCCTGAATCTGCTACTGAGTGTAATTCCCCTTATTGGCAACACCACTCATCAGGTCAGCTCTACAGATTCTTTTTAGCCTAATTCAGTCCATTTTTTACCCCCAATAAATGTGTATTTAAAGATAATTACATCACTATATGTTTGCAACTTAAGCTTCTGTTCAGTAAACACTCGAGCAAACAAAGCTCAGTTTTTTAGTTGTGAGATACTGGTTTCAACTTAGTCATTTATTATGGGTGTGAGGCTTACATACCTATCTCACATTATGTTTTAAGTGTCAGTTTTGGAAATGGGGGCTCCATTCTGCTCTGGGAATTGAATCCCCTTACTGCTTTGATAATCTATTTTCCATAGACTAATATTTTTAAAAATTACCTTCTTAGTAATTATTCACTTTGTTTAAAACTAACATTTTAAAAAAGGTATGCAGTGTATGGTCTCCTTCCCATCCTCATCTCCCAGCTGTCCATTCCCACACTGTCCTGTCCAATAGGTAACCACAGTTCTTACTTTGTAATATATCCTTCCAGAAATATGTTATGTAATTAATTGGCAAAATATAGAATATTTATTTTCTGTATCACTATATAGGGAGCTGCCCACTTTTTTAAAAAGCTACCAAATATTCTGTTGTATGGAAGTACCAGGATTTCTGTAACTGCTCCCTCACTGAGGGCTACTTTAAAATTTTTCCTATTATAAATAATGCTGTAATAAATAACCTTGTACAAACATTTTGTGTGAGCATATCTATAGGATAAATTCTGAGAATTTTAATTTTGGATCCAATAATCTGAGAATAATAATCTCAAGATTATACAAAGTGCTAGTCTGTAGAAGGAAAGGAATACCAGTTTGTGCTTTGCTCCTCAATCTTTTTGTCCATATTCTTTTTTTCCAGACTTTCAGACTTCTAATTTCTACTGCCCTGTTTTTATACCAGGTTTGTCTTTTCTTGACTATAAGATCATTTTCAGCAACCTCAAAACTAATTCTTGGCTGCTTTCAGTTCTTCTTTCTAGAAATCTTAGGGTAGTTGACCTACATAAAAATTTGATTGAGAATTGAAATTTTTTTCCACACCCCTACCGTGGAAGACATTAAATTAATATAACTAAAGGGCAGTAAGTTTTGTAAGATCTCAGTGATTTATGTTACTTCAGTAAAAACTCACCATTTCCTCCACTTGCTAATACAGAACACTTATTTCAAGATTTCATATTATATAAGCAGTACAATGCAGTCCTCTCTGCTTGACGCTCAAAATTTAATATACACATATCCTACCCCAGCCCCTTTTTTCTTTTTCTTGGTTTTTGTAGTTTTCTTGGTTTTGGTTTTGGTTTTTTGGTGTTTTTTTTTTGTGTGTGTGTATGTGTGTTTTTTTGTTGGTTTTTTGTTTTTGTTTTTGGTTTTTTTGGTGGGAAAGGTTAAGCTATAGTTTCAGCCCAACTCAATAAGTCAGAAATTTCCTTGTGGAAAGGAGGGGTTTTTATTGCTCTGTGAAATTCATCAAATTAAATTAAAAGCCTCTGGATTTTATTTGATTTTGCTCATAACAAATTTTTGACACCTCCTTTTCCCCCTCTCCTCAATATTTGAGATTTTTTCTATTGTGCATGATAGAGGAATGCTGCTAAGCTTGCAAGTAATTAACTTGAAATTGTTTTGAGTAATTCTGCTTTTTTGGCTTTTTGTACCTAATCAGAATTGATGTGACTGAAGTGCAAATCTTCATAATAATCATGCATTTGCTGGCAGTGATTGGAGGACCACCTTTTTGGCAATCTATGGTAACTTTGTTCACATTGTGTATCCCATGTAATGCATGTTGTCTTTTGCTTGTGTTTTCTAAAACAGGATAATTCAGCTAAAGGGTGATGTGTAAAATTATTTTATTCTTTCTGAAAATGAAAAACCACAGCAGTGGTAGGACACAAACTTCTCTTTGGGGCATGGTGAATTTTAGTACTTGGAGTTAGGTGGTACATTAGGTCCATTCCAGGGCTATTGTTTTTAAAGGCTGTTTGAATTATTATTTGTCATTCCATTTTACATCTGAGGAAACAACGGATAGTATAGCAAGTTAACCAATGACAAGATGAGACTTTTTTCTCTTTCTGAGGTATATGAGTCTACTAGTTTTTCTATTATATGTTTAAAGCTGAATAACAAATTTGGGGTAGTAGATAAACTAGCCCCCAAACAGAATAAATGCTTATTTAAGTCAGTGCCATAGAATTGTTTTAACAAGCCAGGACCTTGATTTTCAACCTGACCTATAAACACAAAATTTTTTTTTTTCCCACAAAATTCTGAAAGAGAGATCATAATATGTATAATATCCAGACCAAGACTTAGGAAACAGACTGCCTGAGTTCCATGTAGGCTCCACTGCCTATTATGTGGTGTTCAACTCTCTTTGGCTGAGTTTCCTCCTCTGTAAAATGAGGACAGTCACAGTTTTTATTTCATAGGATTATTCTTTTTTGTTAAATGAGTAATACATGCAAGGCATTTAGAACAGTGTGTATCAAATGCAGTATCAGTGAAAGCTGCTCTTACAGTTGGAATTTTTCTTTCCAAATTTGAGTCACGGTAGTTTGTAATCTCTGGTCCAGTTAACTGCTGATCACTACCACCACCCCTTCAGAATTTACAATTCATTTGATGTGATCTTACCAAAATAGATACTACTCCTAAACAAACAATTCTTAAAAATCAGGTTAATTTTAAAATATAAGGGAAACTGACCTAACAAGATCTTTTCCATTATGATAGTAAATTAGATACTTGAGGAGGTATAATTGACATACTTTTCTGAGTATTCATCACTAGAGATGGTTTAATGCCTTGTCAAGAGGATAGGGGTATGAGGAAGGAGGAGATAAAGGAATAAAAATAATCCATAGTTAACCAGGAAAATTCTGAAACTATCCAGTCACGTATATAATATCATTCAAATTCACATCTTTCCTACACATTAGTCTCAAAAGCCAATAGGGTCTTTAGTGAAATCTAAGATATATTCTAGTGAAATCTGAGCTCTATGGATAGATATATGGATATAGATATATAGAGAGATATATAGATATAGAGAATTTTATTACTTTTACTTTTCAGTAGGTTGTAGTTATTTTTATATATACACTTGACCCCTGAACAACACAAGTTTAAGCTGCAAGAGTCCACTTATATGCAAAAAAAATTTTTTATAGATATAGTAGAGTAAATGTATTTTATCTTCCTCATGATTTTCTCAATATCATTTTCTTTAGCATTCTTTACTGTAAGAATATAGTATATGATACATATCCAAAATATGTGTTAATTGACTATGTTATCAGTAAGGCTTCTGGTCAACAGTATGCTACTAGTAGTTCAGTTTTGGGGGGAATCAAAAGTTCATGCAGATTTTCAACTGGACGGGGAGGGGGGGCGCTCGTAATCCTCATGTTGTTCATGAGTCAATTTGTAGGTTGACTTAAATATATTTGTGTCTCTTGACCAAATTGATTATTATGTTTATAGGCTTTGAGTTTTATACCAAAATCTCCCTTCTTCCAAAATGTTTTAAGTATCTTAAACATATATAAATTACCTATAAAGTAACCAAAACAG
Organism: Canis aureus; assembly: GCF_053574225.1. Classification (NCBI taxonomy): domain Eukaryota; kingdom Metazoa; phylum Chordata; class Mammalia; order Carnivora; family Canidae; genus Canis; species Canis aureus. The sequence goes on from NC_135618.1 coordinate 36,785,435, forward strand.
TAACCAAAAAAACTGTGATTTCTGACCTGATCATTGGAAATCAAGGTCAGTATCAGGTATATACCTGATTATCCTTATCAGTATGGAAATACATAAAGCATGATTGCAAATGAAGTTATAGGCTATGAAGTTTTAAGAGAGAGAGAATGCATGAGTGAGGGGGGAAGAGGCAGAGGGAAGGAGGATTTTTCTTTTTAATTTCTTTTTTCTTTTTTTTTATATATATATATAGAATGGGTGGGAAGAGAGAGAGTGCACATGAGGGGAATGGAGAGAATCCCAATCAGGCTCTACATCCAGCACAGAGCCCACCTCCAGGCTCAATCTCATGACCCTGAGATCGTGACCTGAGCCAAATTCAAGAATTAGACACTTAACTGAATGAGCCCCTAAATATCCTTATTTTTTTAGGTGGTTCTTGGCAGTGAATTTGCCTCAGGTACATTTGTTACCTTTTTTATTAGGATTTATATATATGTACTTAACAGAAGTGATTTTTTTTTTCTTTTAAAAGGATCTGCTGGGGATCCCTGGGTGGTGCAGCGGTTTAGCGCCTGCCTTTGGCCCAGGGCGCGATCCTGGATACCCGGGATCGAATCCCACGTTGGGCTCCCGGTGCATGGAGCCTGCTTCTCACTCTGCCTATGTCTCTGCCTCTCTCTCTCTCTGACTACCATAAATAAAATAAAAATTTAAAAAAAAAAAGGATCAGCTGTTTAGTCTTGTCTTTATTGATAATTAAGATAATATAATCATCCTTTTTTACTATATGTTTTAAAAAGTAACATTAGGAACTCTCAGATCCAAGACTGAAATAGAATCCCCAGCCCAGCAATCCAGTTCCAGTAATAGGCTAGGTTGCAAAGGGAAACAGATTCTTGGGCCTTTGTCTTAGTGTTACTGGCCCTACTGTTACCATCATTAAACTGAAAGGGAAGGGCCTAACTTCTCCAGGAGTATTTGGAGGCTCAGTACAGATTCCCATAATTGACCTCAGACCACTATATTTCTTTTTTTGTGCTGTTTCAAATTGCATTAGGAAAGATTACATGGAACACTTTAACTTATTTTTTGTGTCAAAATGGAGAAAAGATATCTGTTTAAGGCACAGCTGTGAAATTCCCATCTCTTTTGAAGTTGAGGGCATAAAATGGAAATTGTTTTCCAAATCCTTGTTAAAAAGCTTTTACGATAGTTAAGAAGCAAATTTAAGTTAATAAAATCAGTACAAATGTCTTCATAAAGCTGATCCAGAAGATCAGCTATTTTGCAAAAAGATAAGTGATATATATCTGCTGCTCACCTATTTCTTGCTTTTTTTTTTACTTCAGAGGTAAGTTTTTACCAAAGTTTGTAATTAGTTATTGGTTTTAGTTGTTTGTTTTTTTGTGGGGTTTTTTTTTTTTTTCATGCACAAAAGTCAGTGCATGGGTTTATACATTGCAAGAAACAAAACAACAATCCATATTGTTGACTTTTTGTATTGTTTCCCCAAAAGAATGTATAATCTTTTGGGATGTCTCGAAACTATCTTTTATCATATCACTTTTTTTTTTTAAGAAGAATATCATTCTGAAAGGGACCCATATATAATCCCTTCATGTTTACTTTCACTGATGTTTGACTCTTAAATGTAGTAGTTGATTAAATGTGTACTCAACCATAAGACACTTTTGGAATCCAGTTAAGACAAGTCATGAAAGACTACAGGTGAAGTTTCAGGATTTCTTAGGTAGAACTAAAGACTTACTATGTAGTGTAACTTACTTGTGTCTCATTCTTAAAGACTGAAGAAGTACCTAATACTTAAATCATACCTGGTGATTTTCCTTAAACTTTGGTAGGAAAGTTATATTAAGTTTTGGTGGAAATCACTTACACTAAAAGTATTTGAAGACAATGTATCTCAAATTGATACATTATATTTCTGCTAAAATTTGTAAAGCCTTTAAGAACATTTTATTCCCCTAAGAATACTTATCTTAACGAATTAATAATTGATATTCTATAATTATCCAAACTATTGAACCAAAACGTGTCCATTGTAATCTGGTAAATCTGAGAATTTAATATAGCTTTTAATTCTCTAACCTTATTTAAAATGAATTATGTTGGACTGATATTATTTAGATGCATAATGTGATAGCATGAATCCGGAGGATTTTTCCCCTGGCTGTAGAGCAGACCCAATGACCCAAGGGAGTTCTTTCTTTTCCTAGTCTGAAAGACCCAGAGCTCTGATAAAGGTGTTTTCAATACAGCCTTCTTGCTATTTTTGTAGAGTGGATACTCCTTGGTTGCTTTGGATGAGTTCCAAGAGGAGGAGGACAGAAAGGGAAAGATTAAGAAAGGTAGAATGTGCCCACCCTCCTTGATCCTGGGTGGGAGTAAAAATGGCAACAATTTTAGTGCTTTTTGTAGGTGGTTCACTTGGTACTGATTTTTCAGGGATTGCCTAGTGAGGCTTCGGATTCCTCCCATTCTAGCTTTCCCTTCACTTTTCTCAGATTTTCTTGTAGCTAACATCCTTTTTCCTTCTTAATACGAGGGAAGATGTGTCTTCATATTCTCCTGTGACAGTAATTCTACAGAAAGAGTAAGAGAAAGGGAGATCTTAATCTTTATTCAACAAGTATATATTGAGCACTTAAAATATTCGTGGCTTTAGAGAGAGTATAAAAATCAATACAAACAAAATCCTACAATCAAGAGCTTAGGGTTTGGTGTATATAGTTATACTGCTATATGAAGTGGAAAGGATCCTAAGAATGTTTATGACACCTTCCTTACTTACTTTGTGGTCCAAGCCATTTACTAATTTGCCTGGCTTTTTTTAATGTTTCTGTTTATTCTTCTTTCAACAGGCAACAGTTTCCATTTACCTAAAGCTTTTTCACCAAATTTTAATTATAGTTGTGGTATTATTCAGTTCAGTGGTGGCACAGATTACTGCTATGCCAGAGTTGGCACTCATTCGAAACCTTGGCCCTAATACAGGCATACCCCTGTAATGGATTAATGCTTTGTTTCTTTTGAAATTCTTGAGGGAGTATAGTATTTTTTCCCCTTTGCCATACAGGTCTTTTGTCTCTGGAGGGAAAAGGAAACTAGCCAGCATATTAAATTAAGCCAGGTGCATTAGATTAAGATTGTACTATCCCTAGTTTTTTTAACTAGAGCAGAAAAATCTTTTGGAGCTCAAAGTATCCATGGTGTTGATTTTCTTCTTGATGGTAAACAAGTTTTGATTTGGGCTGTTGGGTTTAGAAATAAATTAGGGAAGGAAGAAGACCATTTAGGATGCTCTGTAAAGTTCTGGGCTTAATTTTTAAGTTGACCTACTTCATTTTAGAAAACTAAGGACTGCCATAGTACAACTTGAAATTTGAACAGATTACAATTTTTTTTAGAGCTGAGTTTTGCAAGAGGTCATAAAGTTGTGTAAAACTGAGTTCTTCAAAGTTTTGAAGAAATAGAGTATGTAAACATTAAGATTTATGTCTGTGCCAATTTTACTTGGGTTTTATATGTACAAAAAAAAATAGGAAATGTGACATTTCCTATTTGGTTTTGAAATAGTGGCCCTAAAAAGTATAAACAGCCCTAATTAAAACGTTTTCATTATAACAACTGAATGCCTATTAAACCCTGTGGGCTTCTGGAATTTTGTACCTATACTCATTTGTTTCTATTAATAGAATATATCACTTTATGTTGCTTTATTTTCAACCCATATTGGACAAAATGTGAGCTTTCTTGAAAATGAGAGATGCAAAGAGGAAGAAAATCTTAAATGATTTTCTAAAAAGTATATTTCATTTGAAATGGTGGATATCATGCTTGCAAGATTGAATGCATGATCCCAGTGCACTGAACCCTCCTCACTTTAGGTAAATCAATCCATATTTTGGTACAATATAAAAATATATTATTTGCTTCTTCTGAAGAGGAAACTTAACATGTTAAAATTTTGGATACACAATTGTACCTGCTTCAGTGTGCTTGCTGTCTCTTTTGCCCTGTATATGAATATCTTCGTGGCTGCCCTCTGCATTTTCAAGCTGCTTGTAATCCTAACAGTTTGGAGTTGGGAGCTCTTCTGAGTACAGCTTTCATCTTCCATTCCCTAATCTGCAGATTTTTAAAATCTACTTGCAAATATGTATAGTCTTTAATGCTCCACGCTTTCTCTATCATAACAATTAATTACAAACTACAGACTTAAAGGTAGATTTCCAAAAATGTATTAAGAAAAAGGCAAAGTATACTTCATTTATACAAAGTCCAGAAGACAGCCTGTTCCACTGTTGCCAGACTTCTGGAATATATTAGGTGAACTCTACTTAGTTTATGGCACAAATTAATAAAGTTGGATCAGTAATTTTTTTAAAGGTTGGAGTCAGAAGTGAGATTAATTTCTACATACCTTTTTTCTTGGTTACATTATTTATAATGGAAAGAGGGAAATGTTCATTAAGGATTTGCCAAACTGGAGGGAATGGAGGATATACGGGGTATGAATCAAATGTGTTACATTTTCTTATTTTAATTTGTATATATTTTAATTGTTCTCTCTCTCTACCCATTAAAGATTCCAGTGCTGAATATTCAAATGAAAATTTTTCCTGCACTTTGTACTGTAGCAGGGACCATATTTTCCTGTACAAATTACTTCCGTGTAATCTTCACAGGTGGTGTTGGAAAAAATGGATCAACAATAGCAGTGAGTACATCTTAAGATTTCCAGCGATTATTTATACCAAGACTTGGTTTTGTAGTTGCTCTTTCATTGGAATTGTATAAAATACTTGTTAATTTAGAGTTTCTGCTTAAACAAAAAATAATATCCAAAACTTCTTAGTTTTACCTATATGTGCATATGTTTATATGCTTACATGCATTTTTTTCACACAGGCACAAGCACATTTATACATATACATATTTTTTAAAGTATGATTGGGACCCCTGGGTGGCTCAGTCAGTCGAGCATCTGGCTCTTAGTTTTGGCTCAGGTCATGACCTGGGGGTCCGCAGTTGAGCCCTGCATCGGGTTCCGTACTCAGAGTCTGCTTGGGATCCTCTCCCTCTCCTCCTTCCCCACTCATGCTCTCTTTTAAATACATAAATAAAGATAAATGTAAAAGTAAATAGAAGTATGATCTGCTTTGTAAAATAAACCTGGCCATGTAAGTGAATCCTCAATTTGCCTAACCAGCCCGTGCTGCTCTTTTCTTCATTAGCTGTTCTGGTATTCAGTTATAGGAACTGCTGGCTGGCAGGTACCATGAGGTTCTTAAAAGTTTGAGCTGATCTGTCTTACAGCAGATCCACATAGTATCTGACAATATTGAGTGCCATTAATCTCTCCCCTCTCTTTACTCTGCACAGGGAACAAGTGTCCTCTCTCCTTTTCTCCATATTGGATCGGTGATTACCCTAGCTGCAATGATCTATAAGAAATCAGCAGTTCAGCTTTTTGAAAAGCATCCCTGTCTTTATATACTGACATTCGGTTTTGTATCTGCTAAAATCACTAATAAGCTTGTGGTAAGCCCCAGAGTTTTTATTTGTTTTTACATTCATCTCATTTTGATTTTATGGCACCAGTTTTCATTCTACAGCTTCCTGACCAGTTCTAGAGTTCACTCTCCTCCATCAACAAGTGAAGCTATAACCTGAGGTTACCAGAAGCTCCGTGGATCTCCATAACTCTTCTTTTTGCTGCAGTTTAATTTGGTGCTTTAGTTTATCTGCCTTTTCCAGTCTCAGTCTGTACATTCAAATTAAGGCTCTTTATGAAAAGCATCTTTGAGGGGCTCTGCTACATGGGCTGTTTGGTGTGTAACTCTCACACACCTTGTCAGTTTTTTAGTTTTGGAAATTCAACTTTTTATCCAGCGTTGCTAAATAATTCTTGAAATTAGTGATTTGAGCACAAAATTGATTTACTGTACACCTCACAGTTACTCTAGTGTGAAAGCGCCTGCACATCCATTTCTCTTTTATTTGCAGGTGGCACACATGACTAAAAGTGAAATGCATCTGCTCGACACAGCATTCATAGGTCCAGCACTTTTGTTTCTGGATCAGTATTTTAACAGCTTTATTGATGAATATATTGTACTTTGGATTGCTCTGGTAAGTATCATACTGTGTCCTATTTTATGATTTGTTTTCTTGTTTCTGTGGGCCAGTGCTGAAAGATCATATAATGGTAACGATTTGGCATACCAAAAAACCACAATTACAGGACTTGGCAAGAGTTCACGTGGTTTCATCTTTGAGCCATTTTTTGCATTATTCTTATTCGTGTTGCCTTCATCGGGGCTCAAAAATTCCAGGTTTCTGACTGTGTAGAGCAGGAGTGAAGTTTTATCGGAACACAGCCATGGCCATTCATGTATTGTCTGTGGCTGCTTTCAAGCTACAATGGCAAAGTTGAGCAGTTGAAATGAAGATGGCATGGTCCACAGAACCTCAAGTATTTACTGTCTCTCTGGAAAGAGTTTGTTGATCCTTCACATAAAGGAAAAATCCGTGAGGAAATTGAGTTGTTAAATCATATGGAATTGAAAACAAATCTGAAAAGAAGGGAAGAAAGTCAGAGGAGCCCGTCCTCTTTGCTTTCAGGAAGCTTAGGTATGGCCTAAGCAGGTCCTGAGAATCTAATAGTCTCTCTTCTTTCCAGGTCTTCTCTTTCTTTGATTTGATCCGCTACTGTGTCAGTGTTTGCAATCAGATTGCGTCTCACCTACACATACATGTCTTCAGAATCAAGGTCTCTACGGCTCATTCTAATCATCATTAATGAAGTTAACTTGGTGTCGTTATATAGGAAACTCATGTTTTCTGCAGGAAAGAATCTGAACATATTAAGGAGAATGGGGTGTATAAGAACAACTATAATTTATAATAATCAATGTTGTATAACTTTTCTTTGTTCTTGGTAGCACTCCTTACCTATCCTGTGTGAGAATGAGAATTTCAAGTTCCATCCTGTAATTGTCCATATTGTCATGCAGGATTTGGCCAAAGGAAGCATGCAGGAAAAATTGCCATGTGTTTTTAATTATCCTGGATTCAGAATAAAATTGTCCTGGGGAACCAATCCCTAGTGGTGGAGATTTCTAATGTAGAATATTTGCAGGCCAAAAAATGGTTGCTTTATAATTTTAACAAATCATCTTTTAGTGACATCCTTGTTTAGTGTCTTCTCAAGCTTTCTTTAACTAAGGAGCTCAGCTTGTGGCACAGACATATCCCACTAGCTTGTGAGATGGAATTAGTGATAAAGACCTTGAATTTGGATTGAAAGGTTTCCTATCTTTACATTGTTGAGAAAGTCATTTTTTTATTGCTCAAGAAATGGTATCTCTCATGGGTTTGGGAAATCCTGTTAGCATGCAGAGTAATGTGATAACTTTGTTGATCCATTTTATTTTTTTAAATAAATATATGATCTGAAAGCCAGCCTTTTTCTGTTTTATTCAGTGGAAAGATAACTGAGTTTTAATGTCATTTTTTAAAATTTAAGCAAAATTTATTTCTGTTCTTTAATAAATAAGGAAATTCAGTCAGCCACTTTGTCATGTGTCCTGCGATCTATTTTGTATAAGCTACTTAAACATAGAACTAAAAAATAAAAAATCAAATGAAACAGAACTATATTCATTTTCCCTCTCAATAGGTTTTTTTGCTGTACTTGTTACCTTTGAGATTATGTCTTCCCCTAGATTTTCAAGAAGGGAGGTTTAGGCCTCTCTGGAGCAGTTAGTAAAAAATTGTACTTCTATTCTGGCTCCATAATATACTACAGTTTGAAATGAGGACCAGATATCTTTAGTAGATATAATCCAGATCTGTTTCCATTGTATGTAGATAGTACACTTGCTTGAAGGGAGGGGGACCGCAGAAAAGAAACTAAAGAAAATAAACTATCTTCTTATTGATTTTTATTTATACCCTGTTTCCATAATCCTGGGTGAACAGTAGCTGCACTGCCTCAGCTGATAGAACTCTGGTTTCTTGCATTAACCCCATGTAGTCTTGACAGTGAAACCTTCAATTTCTTTGCTCGACTGTAGCAATAAAGAGAAATCTCTTTTTATTTTTGCTTGTTAGCAACTTCTCCAGCATCTGGGGTAGAGAAGTACATAGAGGAAAATGCCAGAGCAGGTCCAGTTGAGGACAAAGCAGGAAAAAAGAATGATTCTACTTATTTGGTACCTGTTGCCTTGCTTGATTATTGCAATAGACACAGCAGATGTTAGTTACCTACAGTGGGAATTGAGGTCTGGGAGAGGCTAAGTGGCATACCAATGACACACAGTTGTTACTTTTCCAAATGGAAACTAGACCCCGTATCTTCTGAATCCTGGTCCAATGTTCTCTCCTACACCATAGTAGGTTTGGGTGGCAAAAGCTGTAAACTGAAATGTTCAAATCTTTTTCAGCATGAAGGGAATCTGGAAAATGCTCAGATATTTGGTGTGTGCTTCCTTAGCTCTTGGTACCATTGTCATCAAATCAAGGGTATGTTTATAGAAAACCTCAGCTGGCCTTGCCTCTTCTTGAAATCATATACCTGGTAAGATAACAGAATCACCTGAAGGAGCTTTAAAAATCACCGCTTCCTGAGTCCTATCTCTAGAGATGATTAGTAGGTTTGGGATGAGGCCTCAGAAAGTACTTTCAGAAGCTTCCCAGGATTCCAGTCCTTACTCTAAAGCTTTTTGAGGTACAGCTAGGTTTAGGAACCAGTGCTGTAAACTAATCTACCTAAAAAGATGTGGTGATTCTTCACAAAAAGTAGCAGCATACTTAACAGGTGGTGTGTGGACAGTGGGACACCGGTAGTGTGTCTCTGTGCTTCCCACATCAAATTCCATTGGCTTTAACTTCAATTTGGCCATCTCAGTCCCCTCTTTCACCCTCCAAAGACATTTGTGCTCTGTATAGAATTCAGGGACCTCTGAGGGCCACACATACATATACATTAAAAATACATTAAAAAATTAGAGTTTTGAAAGACAAGAGGCTTCCCATCCCTTACACTGTTGAAACAGAAGCTGTCATTGGTAGCACAGAGGGAAGGGGCACTTGGGTAGCTCAGTCAGTGAAGCCTTTGATTTGGGCTTAGGTCATAATCTTCAGGGTCATGGGATCGAGCCCGTGTCGGGCTCTGTGGCTCAGCACTGAGTCGGCCTGTTCCTCTTTCCCAACTGCGGATCCTCTCTCTCTCTCTCACTCTAATAAAATCTGGAAGAAAAAAAATTACAAAGGGAACATGGACAAGGTGATTACTAAACTACTTTGGGTTCTTAAGATGATACTATTTCCTGAAAGAGGGAAAATGACAAGCAATCCCTCTACCTTTAGCTAAAGATTGAACTGGGCTTCTCAAAATAACCAAGTAGGAAGTTGGATTGAAGGTTCCAAACCGGAAGTGATGGGCAGACAGACCTGGCTTTGGAGGCAATGTAGAGGCCTTCACTGGCTTCTGGGAACTGAAATTTCCTACCTTCAAGTTGCCCTAGATGGCAGGTGCTTCCTGGCCAGCACCTCCCAGATTCTGGAAGGCACACCTGACTGGAACTGAGAACTGTTGCCCCGTCCAGTACTGTTGCTGCCTCTACCCATGTCCCCCCACCTTCTTGTCTGAAGTGGAGCTGCCGCCCCAAAGTTCTGGGCCACTATGGCCAGTCCACACCCCCGTCCCCCCAGTCCAGCTTCTCATACCTGTTGCCTTGTGCTCCTAGTTCTCTCCCTCTCTGCCCTGGAATGGAAGTTAAGGATAACACAAAAACAACAAGAAGATTTTCATCTTTATTCTTATCTTCACACGTCCACAGACTTGTTTTTTTATGTGAAGAGACTGAGCCTTGGGCCACAACTGCTTTCCCTTTTGAGGATTTTGTGATTGTGGTTCCTGGAAGAGGGCAGTCCCAGCAACTTCTGAGGCTCCATAGCACCTGTGCCACTCTGCCACTCTGTGTCACCTGTGCGGAACATGCAGCTCGGAGCCCAGCTCTGTGAGCACAGATGTCAGAGCCTTCCAGAGTCTGGAGAAAGTGGATTCCAGGGACCCCAAACTCAAGACAGCAGCCTGAAGCGAGACCTGGTTACCAGGTCTCAGAGGAGGCCATGGATTCTGGAGGCTGTGAGCTTTGCCAGTCCCACCATGCTGGCAGGGGCCAAAGTCCAAAACTGGCCTGTGAGTCCAGTCCCTCCTGTTGACCACAGTTCTTATTTCACAGTCTTTTCCCTTGATTTCTTCTGTTTCTTCTGTTCCTCATATTCAAGTATCTTACGTTGGAAGTAGCCTGTAGGTTCAGACACCGGTGTTAGAGGCCTGTAATCTGGCCAGGTGGATGATGATGAGTTCAGGAGTGAGGATCAGAAATAACCTGTCTGTTCCCTGTGCTCCCCCTCCACACCCACATTCCTATCAAGATTCCCATCTCCTTATGGGCCTTTGGAGATCCAGGTATTCATTTTGGCCCAAAGCTGGAGCTACAAATAGAACAATTAATAGAAATTAGCTCCAGATTAAAATAAAGAGCAACTTTTACAAAATGGCAGCTCAGAGGCATCTTTTGAGACTCCAGGTTATTTCAGTTCAACCCCACCAAGACTACATTTATTTTGTGGGCCTCCAGAGCCAGTGCTCTTCATCATAGGGCCATGCCCAATTTGGAGGCAGTGACCCTTCCTGGGCTTGGAATGATAGGGGGCTGTCACCGTCTACCTGCAGGAGGGTTCCTGCTCTTCTCCGCTTCCTGGATGAAAAGGGAGAAGAGCTGTGTCTTCACAAACTTCTTCACGAATCGGCGGTTGGTCTTGGAAGTCAGAGCCTTATAGAAGGCTCGTTCTTGGAAGTGGCCTTGCCCGTTTGCCTCCCGCTTGATATAGGAAGCATAGTGGCCCACAGTCTTGACAAAGAACTGCACAAATGGGCCCGAAACATGCTCGTTGAGCTGTTCTGAAGCTGCAGGAGACACAGAGGCCAACTCAGAAAAACCACCCACTTCTGCCTCCAGGGGCTATGAGGCCGACAGAACTCCTGGGGAAGCAGCTAGGGTTAGGGTCATAATTACAGATTAAAATGGGAGACAGGGTATGGATTCTCCACTATTTCTTGGGAAGAATCTCACACTCAGACTTGCCTTAGAATCTAGGCCCCTGGGACTGGCCCAGGACTGCTGGGTGGGATTGGCAGGGATGGTTGGGAATCCTGCCCTCAGGTTCTGTGAAGAAACCCAAAATAAGGGGCACCCAGGACTTACTCTGTGACTCATTGGTCCCCTGACCAAGGGAGTCTAAGATGTCATCCTGAAGCTTGGGTGGAAGGATATCTTTTTCGTCACCAACCTAGGAGAGGACAGAGCTAAGAAGTCAAGCGGTCTGGGAGGAGGAGTGCAGTGTTGGCAGAAAGCCCGGGGAGGTGTGAATTCTACACTCCGACTCCACCCCCAAATAATTGGCCACATAGGAAAGAAGCAACAAGCTGCTTCTTGGCCTTCAGTCTGACTGTAAACATTAGCAAGTCTCCCCTGTACCCCTGGGGCACTGGGTTTTCATCCCTGCGCCAAAGGCACCAGCATTGACTGCCGTTCATGAAGCCGTGTGCATCTTCGCCGAGGGCTCCTTGGGGGAGCTCTCCCTAGCATGGTTCTCACCCAAGGAAAGCACTTCAAGCTCAGAGGAGGAGGAACTTGGGAGACATGAGAGTGATGGAGTCAGTGGTAGGCCTGGGAGCCCAGACACTTACTGACATTAAGAAGGTTCCTTCACAAAGATTCACCAGCAGGACCTGAAATAAACACAGAACGAATGGCTTTCTCCCTGCACATCAGAGACCTCAGGAGCACTCAGCACCAGCAATTCTCCTTTTCTGCCTGACACCCTCCTCTCTCCATCCCTGGAAGCCCCAGTTCCCCTCCTTTGGAGAAGCGATGAGGGTGTAGGAAGGGAGAGGAGGAGCGTTGAGGTAGGAGGGAATGTGATCAGGGAAATCAGAGCCAGTCGCTCTCTTAATGAAACACTAATGGTAGGAACGGCTTCTATATATGGAACGCTCAGCACACGGCACACTTGAACCAGCTTTGCACATTTTCCCTCATTCAATCCTCCCCCACTGCACTTAGAGGCAATATCCCCATTTTGCAGGTGAGGAAGCAAAGAAGTTGCCCAAGGTCATACTGTAGAACCGGTTTCCAAGCCTAGATCCAGCTGTCCTAGCTGCTGTATCCATCTCCTCCCCACTGTGCCCCCTGCCCTCTGGTCAGATCTAGGCCAGCGTGGACACCTTTTGATCTTTTAAATGCTTACCACAACTTTATGTACAACTGCCCGGAGTCCTACTTTTAAAAAATTCCCTGGGATCTTTGGACCTTCCTGCAGAAAACAGGAAGCGAAGGGAGTGAGCCCAGGGCAACAGGAACAGGGAATGAAAGGCAGTGAGGAGACCACGTGTCTGCAGGCTGCAGGGGAAGTGAACACAGGGCTGGCACCTGAGCGTGTCACTGCTGGAGGGGCCCTCAGTCCAGACCTGACATGACAAATTGGCGCCCTGCTGGTTAGATTCCAACCCGCCCATCTGTTTCTTTGAGCCTCAGAGTATTTTTCAATAATTGAGTTGGTTTCCAATATTTAATTTGGAAAATTTCACATAAAATTTGGTTTGGGGGCTTCTGAAAAGTCAGTAACTCTAACATTGGCTGGTCCATGTTTCGAAAGGACCAGGCTTGGATGGAATGGAGTGCAGCTGCCTCTTTAGGCAGGGCATGTGCTCCACAGTTTACCAGGATCCTCCCAGAGCCTGGGTTGGTCACTTAAATTCCTGTGGGGCTCGTCTTTTCACTTTAGACTCTTGGTCTGGTCAGTACAGTGAATGATCCTTCTAGGCACCCTCCTTCCAAGTAAAAAGAGGGCCCGGAAAGTGTGCCAAAAGACAGAGCAGGCCCTGTAATTATTCATTATCGGGAGAAAAGCTGAACTCATCCAGGCCTGAGACCACCTGACTACATAGGCTCAAATGCCTATGTATTATTCAGGGAAGGCTGTTCATTTCAGGGAACTAAGAATGTACATGCAGCATATTTTTGGGAAGGTTCCCCAAAACCTTTCTACTATTCGCTGTCTTCCTGTCCCTTGTGTAATCCCTCCCAGGGCTCATGTGAGCAGTCAGAGAATCCCCACACACCCACAGTGGTCGCTGGCCCTTCCCCTTCTTCATCCCCTGCCCATTTCACAGAGCAGCTGCTGAGGACTAAAATAGGCCAAGGCTCTTGGAGAGCAGGAGCTGCAGCCTGGCTGGCCTTGGGGTGTCTTCCTGCCGGGCTGTCAGGGGAGGAGCTGGAACTGCAGCATCAGCGAGTTTCATAACTCTGAGGGTTGGGACATTTTAAGTCATTGCCAAATGTGGGGCTGAAACTCTGACCCAGTCAGTCATATGGCAAAGGCTCCTTCAAAGGGCCTGTCTACTCAGCACTTCTGAGGAAGGCCAGGGAAGCTATGAAGGGAAACAGCCTGCTTCTTTGACTTCCCAGCAACACTTTGTATAGGAGGGCTTTGGTTCTATGGTGCGAGGTTCCATCATTACTGGCGTGGCCTCCAATAAGTCCATTGATTTCTCTGGACCTCCATTCTTTCTTATACAAATGGAGGAAGTCCTCCCACCAGAGATGGTTTCTGCCTCTTTAGTAGCTTATGATGGGAGCCTACCTCTTCCCTTGGCCAGCCCTATGCACAGAGGGGTTAATGGTTAGCCAATGCAGACATACCTAAGTAACTCTTGTAGCTGGAGATTATAGTAACATGCAATCTCTGGGAAGTTTCTACTGACCAACCAGAGCTCATGTTTTGAGTTGTTCCTATGCCACCAGTGCCCATTTTCACCACTGAGCCAGGCCTCTGGTGTGTCTGGGGCATTGACAAGAGAGATAAGCTGACAAAAGTCCAGGGGGATCTGGACCTTTAGCCTCATTAGCCAGGTGAGCTCTGAGATGATCAAAAAATGGAGGCACCTGGGTGGCTCAGCTGGTTAAGCATCTGGCTCTTGATTTCAGCTCAGGTTATGATCTCAGGGTTGTGAGAGGGAGCCCTGTATTGGGCTACGCACTGAGCGAGGAGGAGCCTGCTTAAGATTATTTTTCTCCTCCCTCTGCCTCTCTCTCGCTGCTTGCGTGCACGCACACACGGAAGCTTTCTCTCTCTAAAATAAATAAAATTTAAATTTAAAAAAGAAAAAAGATAACTCTACCTACAAAAATCTGCAACTTTTAAGACTCACAGTTTGCAGGAGGGCTATGTTAGCTCACTTGCAAGGAATGTGAATGAATTCTAGTGAGCTGTGTATTGTATAGACCAGCTGTGCTTGTGCATCTAGATGAGAGATGGGACGCCCCAGAGCCTGCCCTTGGGAATTAACTGGCCTAGGACAGCTGGATGACCCCTGAATAAGCTGCCCCTTAGGTCCAAAAAGAAATCGTTCAGGGGGAGGATGCAGCCATTTACTGAGCGTCAACTATGTGTTAGGCACCAAGCTATGAGCTTTTTGCAGGTTATTTCCCCTTGCATCCCTGGCACTTGAACCCTGCCATCCCCATTTCATAGATAAGAAGCTCAGGCTTAAAGAGGTGAAGCACAACGCCCCCGTCACACAGGTTACACAGGTGTTAGTCGCAGAGCCCAGGTCTGACTCCCGCTGTGCCCGGCTGCGAGTGACACCCTCTTCTTGCTGCACCGTACCTCTTCCATGGGGCTATCCATAACCTGCTGCTGAAAGCGCATTTGTACTCCGACCATGAAGGGAGTGGGGCAGCAGACAGTGTCCAGAAGGCTCTCGGGGACAACGGGGATGTAGGTGTGTGCCCAGCTGAAAGGGTAGAGCAGCGCAGCAGCAGCATGGATGCACTGAGACAGGGTGCTGGGAACAGGGCACAGGGAACACGAGTCAGAGAGGCCACCCTGCGCCTCTACCCCTTCACACCCCCTACCCCCCCACCCCCTGCCCCAGAAGTAGAAGCAAGTCTGGGAGCTGTGCTGGTCGCAGAGCTTGTGGCTACTGGTAGCTGGGAGGAGAGGGAAGAGGGAGTGCCTTCGCTCCTGCAGATGGCTGGGTGAGCCCTTCTAAACACGCCACTGCGCTAAGCATGTGGACACTAGGAAGTACGAGGCACTGACCCTGCTTAACGAACTCACACTGTAGTCAAGGAAACAAACATGTAAACAGTAGAGCACAACAGAGAGGCCAAGCCTTATTTCCTCCTTGTGGCTCTCCACCCTCTCAGCCCCAGTCTTTACCTCTCACAGCTCCCTCTGGCCACTAGAGGTTATTTCAAGTTAACAGGTTGGTGCCTGAGCTAGCTCGGGAAATTCCTAGATTCCAGGAACCTTTGCTCGGCAATTTCTACCCGGAAAGTCCCAGAGAGGTGGCTCCTCCACCCTTCCAGTGAAGCATTCCCTGTGTGATTACTGCCTCCGGCACAGCTCAGCCGACTCCTCACCCCACCCTCCAACACACACAGCCCTGCTCTCTGGCCTCTCTTCTCCACGGCTTCTTCATGGCTCTTCATTTCCCCAAACAACCCTCATGCCAAGGCCAATAAAAACACAGAAGCAGAAACCCTGTTTCAGTTCTTGGTATGGAGCTTATACTTCCTGAGTTAGAAAGCTTGAGTCTTTGAGGGTCTAGCCAAGGCTTAGGCTGACTGGAAGTCCCCCGCACCCCCCACCCCGCCTGTGCTTCAGGGATCTGACATGCTCAGTGTGGGAAGGAAGTGGGGAGTGGTGGGATCTCCCTGGAGAAAGTGAGCACCTCCAAGGCAAATCCTGCCAGCCTTGGCCCGTGTCCAGGTCAGCTGGCACCTGGAGTCACCTTTACTTCCTATACACTGGTCTCGGGAAAGACAGGAGCCCCAGCTCTAGCCACAACAGAAACTTCTCATTTTTCTCCAGGGTTCAAAGTAGAAGCACTATTTCCAGAGCAATAGATTACACCACTTCCCACAAGGATTAGGCCTACAACTAGTGTCTTTTTGGTTATCACTGATTTTAGAGAGTGCTCAACCCACAGCCCTCACTCCCTGCCCAAACTTCCTTTCCTCTAAAACCCACGATATTCACCTGACCCTCTGGCCTAACATTTGAGTCCCTAACATCCTTTTCTTCCTCTTCCCTAAAAGACAGAATGAGGGTTGTCAGCCCAACATCATTGGCTTTCTCCCCCGCCCACAGCAATAGGTCAGTCTCCTACTGTTTCATGTTATTCTCCTCCATTCTGTCACATGTCTCCCCATATCTTTCTCAGACTTGAAGCCCCTAACAGGCAGAGACCAAGACATGACAGTACCCTTCTTCGCCTGTGCCCAGGGATATATTCAACTGTGAACTTATTATTAAGGATAACAGGTTTTGTACAGCAAAGGAAGCCATCAATACAACGAAAAGGCAACATACTGAATGGAAGATGTGTAAATGATATATCTAATAGAGGGTTAATATCTACAATATATAACGAACTCCTACAATTCAACACCAAAAATCATCATCATCATCATCATCCTCATCATCATGTGACTAAAAAAATGGGTAGAGGACCTGAATAGACACTTTTCTAAAGAGGACATACAACAGACACAAAAAGGTATTCATTGTTAGTAACTGTCAGGGAAATGCAAATTAAAACCATCATGAGGTATCACCTGACAGCAGTCAGAAGAGCTAGGATCACAAGGACAAGAAATAACAACTGTTGGCAAGGATATGGAGAAAAGGAACCCTTTTGCAATGCTCATGGGATGCAAACTGGTGCAGCCACTATGAAAAACAGTATGGAGGTTCCTCAAAAACTTAAACATTCAAACACAGTACAACCCAGTAATTCTGCTGAGCGTATACCCAAAGAAAACAAAAGCACTATGTGAAAAGCTGTATGCACTTATGTTCACTGCAGCAATATTTACCATGGCCAAGATATGAAAACAACCTAAGTGTCCATCGACTGATGAATGGATAAAGAAGATGTATATACCATGGGATATTAGCCATGTGAGATAGGAAATCTTGCCATTTATACCAACATGAATGGTCCTAGAGGATACTACGCTAAGTGAAATAAGTCAGACAGAGAAAGACAAATACCATATGATTTCACTTATATGTGGAATCTTAAAAACAAAACAAACGAAAGCAGAAACCTACTCATAAATACAGAGAACAAACTGGTGGTTGCCAGAGGGGAAGTGTGAGGGAGGGTGGGCAAAATAAGTGAAGGGGGTTAAGAGGTACAGACTTCTAGTTATAAAATAAATAAGTCACAGAGATGAAAAAAAGTACAGCATAGGGAATATAGTCAATAATCTTGTAATAATATTTTATGGTGACGGGTGTTGACTACACCTATCTTGGTAAGCACTGCATAATGTGTAGAATTGTTGAATCAATATGTTGAAACTAATGTAACACTGTATGTCAACTATACTTAATAAAAAATAATGATTAAAAAGTAAAAATAAGTAAAACTAAAAGACCAAAAAAAAAATCCCAGCTAGCTCTTACCAATAGGTGTGCGCCTGGCAGGGTGGTAGGTACCTGGTATGCACTGTTTCATTTAATCCTCGACACAACCTTGTGAGGTAGTTGCAATCATTATCTTGATTTTACAGTTAAGGAGATAATGACTTTAAGAAGTTAAGAAACTGACCTAAGGGGAAGCACAGAGCTACAGGTGGAAGAATATATTGGACTTGAACCTTGTTCTGCTGATTTCAACACCTATGCTTTCAAGCATTACAGGAGTCTCCGTACCCTAAGGTCAAAGACCATGTCTTGTTTGTCTGTATCTTCCTGATGTTTGGCATCTGGCAGACAGTTGACACATAACAAATGTTTTTTGAATGAGTGAACAAATGGATAGATGAGATGTGTTGGCCATTAAGGATGATGAGCTTGACCTCAATACCAGTATGCACCTTCTTACCCTGTCCTGTACCCTCCACCCTCCCTCCCTTCCCTAAGCCATCAAGAGTAGAATCACAACTGCACCCATCCCGACCACTCTCCACCTAGGCTGGCCCAGAACACTTCATGCCCTGCTCAGAGCTACATCTGGAATTTTCTTCAGGCTGAGGAAGCAATCAAGTTTGGAGGCAGAAGCAGGGGAATTGCAACAGCTGTTTCTCCACGAGGCTTGGTGCAGAATCAGACACAGAGGCAGGAAGGAGAGTGCAGGGGTCCTACAGCCTGATTCCCTTAGAAAGCCCTCTGACCTGTCCCCTGAACCCAGGGGCACCGGTCAGCCCAGGAGAGCTGCTCAGCAGCCAGACCCACCTGAGACCTTCTGCCAGAAAGATGATTCTTCTCTCCAGCACAGCAGAGGCAAAGATCTGAAGGATCTGCTCAAAACTGAGACAGCGCAGCAGAACACTAAAATCCACGTGTTCTAGGTGGGAGTCCAGGGGCCGCGTCAGGGAGATGAACTGCAGGGGAACCAGAGAGAGGAGGCATCACCACCCTGGATGGTGCCAGAGTCCCGGAAGGCTGGGTCTTTGCTGGTCTCCACTCGATTCTCCCCGCCCCTCCCCTGCTGGAAGCCCATCCACGGTTGGTTTCCCTCAGCACCAAGGGTCACGCTGACCCCCGTCCCTGGCCTGGCCCACACTGTGCTCTTCCTGCCTGAGGGCCTTCTCAGGCTGGCTCCCCCACCCCACCCCTGCTCAGTCTTCTTGTCTCCCCCTCCCTCCGCCTCAGAGGCCCTCGCTAATGTGTGTTTCCCATCGTGTTTCCTCCCTTTCGTCACTGCTGTGCCTTGTTAAACTATGCACTTTATCCATGTGTTTACTTATTTAATGTCTGTATCTCCACTAGACTGTAGGTGCCAGGTCAGGAATCACACTCATTGTATCCACTATTGCAAGCATTCCGTGCTTATTTTTGGAGAAAGGGAAAAAGCCTGACCCCTCCCCTTATTTTATGTGGGGAAGACAAGGTTCAGGGAGACACACCCATCTTCCAAAGTGCCAAGGGTCAGGACTGGGATTCTTAAAATAATGTGCTATTTGCTGCCCCAGGCTGCTTCGTAGCATCCCTCTGAGGCACAGATGGGGACACAGGGGTGGGGACACAGGGGTGGGGATGGATGATAAGAAGTAGACAGGTGGAGGCCATAAGGTAAAGGCACTGAACACACATGGGAAGATAAGGGGGTGGGGGAAATGATGAAAAGTGGCAGTGTGGGGGGCACTGGTTTTCTTTATTATAAATACAAGTCTTGGTGGCTTTAACGAGGTCCTTGAGAGCGTCAGGTTGGGAGAATCAGAAACCTTGGGTTTGATTTTCAGCTCTGCCCCAAAATTCCAGCTGGGCCCCAGTCCCCGCCCAGCTCATGTGTTAACCCCACGAATGGCAGGACTGTGAGAGTGGTGCCACCAAAGCCCACCCTCTCCAGCCAGGGAGGGGCTCACGCTCAGGAACCCACCTCAGTGCCCGAGTCTGGGATGAAGCTCTTGAGCGTGACGGTCTTCCCGGGAGCAGGGAAGGCCGCCTCTCGGAGGCCCTGCATGAATGGGTAAATGACCGCCACGGAGATCTGGTGCCTCTTCTCCACCTCATCCAGGATCTGCAAGGCAAGGGATGGTGGGACTCAAGGCTCAAAGGAAGCCACTGGGAGGCGGTAGAGGCCCCACGTATGAGTGTCTCCCTGTCTCTCCCCACCTCACAACCCCACCCTCCAGCTGCTTCCCTCTCCTCCAGGCAGAGCCCAGTCTGCGGTTTATCTCCTGCAGCTTCTTCCTTTTGCCCTCATTACCAGTTCACAGTCCTCCCTTCTCCTGGACCGACATAAGCTCCTTTCTCCCAGGAGCCATCCCAGAGTAAACCGTTGTCCACAATGGTACCATGTCCCATCATGCTAGATGCAGTGGGAGCCCAGAAGCCTGGGCCTCTTGGGTGACTCCCCGCCCGCAGGGCCAGGGCCAGGGCCAGACCCCATCCCTCAGAACCCTGCACAGATGAACACTCCACCAAGCATAGGCTGACAGTGTCCTGCCCTCATCCTCCCAAGGCCTGCTGGGGTCAGAGCACTCTGAAGCTTTTGCGTGGCCACTGAGACACGCCCCATCCATTCTGAGAACTGACTCAGATGTCCTGGCGCTCCAGGTAGCTCCAGCAGGAGAAGCCCTGCAGACCTCCACCCTCAGAGGAGTCAGAGGGAGTCTCAGGAACCCCAGTGTATAGTAATTGTCTTCATATTTGTTCAGTGTCCCGTGTTTCTCATGTCAGTTCATTGGAGCCTCACACCAGACAATGAGTCAGGGAGGTGAGGGATCATTGCATGTATTTGCCTGATGAGGAACTGGAAACTCCCACCCCCTAACCTGGGGCTCTCCCTGCTGTCCTGCTCCAGCTGCTTTCTTACCTGACCAGAGTGGGAGCATGGGTTCTCTTCAGGGGAGACAGTCCCTGGGCTCAGTTCCCACTCTTCTCGAAAATAAAGTGGAGCCCAAGCACCTCTCTGCCTCAGTTTCCCCAAGTGTGCCTTGGTTTGACCCCAGCTGTGAGGGAAGAGCTCCACTAAAACCCAGGGAACACACGTGGGTCAGGCAGCCAGGGAGCTGAACAGGCCCAACAGGCCCCAAGGAATCCCACTCCACCTCTACCTTGGAGAACAGGCCGAAGCAGCCGATGCAGCTGATGATGCAGTACACCTTGGGAAGACGAGGGCCACGGCCGGCGGGCTGTGGAGGGACAGAGAGGCTCCT
This sequence comes from Canis aureus, assembly GCF_053574225.1. Classification (NCBI taxonomy): domain Eukaryota; kingdom Metazoa; phylum Chordata; class Mammalia; order Carnivora; family Canidae; genus Canis; species Canis aureus. The sequence continues at coordinate 36,806,197 of NC_135618.1, forward strand.
TCAGCACTGCTGCCTCCCTAGGGCTTCTCCCAGCTGGGGCTGATGGGGCAGAAGGCTGGTAGTGGGGCTGGGGGAGTCGTGGACAATGGTGGGTCAGATGGAGAAAGGCCTGGCTGGGTAGAGGTTCTGTTTGTGGCCCAGGCAACAGGGAGGCCAGAGCAGCCACCAAAGCCAAAAGAAGATAGCCCTGAAGGGGCCAAGCACCGCCACCATCAGCACCAGAGCCATCTGGGGTCTGCAGAGAAAGGGAGAGAGTATGGTGTGGAGAGAACACTGGCTGGAGAGGACAGCACTGTAACAGTGACTTGGAGAATCCCCTGGAGACCCAAGAACCACCGTCTGAATCCCAGTCTCTGCTCTGGGAGGCTCCAGGAGCTGAGGCAGACAGGCCTGGGTACAGAAGGTGGAGAGAGGATGAGGAGCCGCCCCCAGGGTGAGCTGTTGAGAGCTTGGGAAGGGCAGAGACCAAAGCAAGGCCAGCAAAGGTCGCCTGGGCGGCCAAGGAGGGGCTTGTGTCCCCGTTCCTGCAGGGTTGCAGAGGGCACTAACATGGCAGCAGGTGCTGGGTTGTGCTCTCCCTGCAACCACCACTGCCAGGGAGCCTTGGCTTTTGCAGCTGAAGCTCGAGCAAGCCCAGCTGCGGAGCAGAGCGGGCCGCAGAGAGGAGGGGGCAGTTCTGAGCAGCACAAACCAAGAGGCGCCTGCAGTATCCAATCTTCCTGCTCCCATCCACGTTGGTCAGAACAAAGGAAAAGGTCTCCCTGCAAAAGAACAGACACATATTTGCATTTACTCACTGGATCCTAAAATCGGAAGGCAGTCAGTCTCAGAGAGATGCTGAGGGGGGGTCAGGAGGGCAGAGGGGAGCTGCCAATTAATCATGAGAGTAGTAACCACATCAGTAACTTATTAAGTGCTTATTGGCATCCAGCTCTACACAGGCCACCTCGTTTAATTCTCAAAACAACCCTTTGAGGTGGGTTCAATTACTCTTCCCCACTTGAAACACAAAGGAACTGAGGCTGAGGTGATTCTTATCCAAAGTCATTTAGCTCAAAAGTGGTAAAGCCAAAATCCAAACTCAGGCAGCCAAATTCCAGGGCTGACACTGAAAGGGACTTTGCCACATTGCTTTCTTAGAAGCCAAGGGCTTTCTGCAAAGTCTGGCTTCTGCTAGAGGCAGTCAAAACACGGCAATGGGTCATTCCCAGGATGGGCGAGACAGCCTTGCCCTTCTCTGGACATAGGTGACTGACTGATTAACCTAGTTGTCCAGGATCCTTGACCCTGGGGGACTCCAGGCAAGATGTTCCTAAGTGAATCAACTCTAGTCCCACCCTGTCAGGAGGGAAGCTGGTGAGAACCTGGCACAGCAGCAGGGTGAGGGAGCCAGGGGACCCACAGAGCTCACACCTGTCCCTTCCCCCCCAGAACCAGATTCCTCTGTCCCAGGCCCAAGCAGTCACCTGGGGTACTCAGTGAGCGGTGCCCACGCATTCCCATCTGGGAAGCAGAACAAGGGAATGGCTCCGAGCAGCCGCTCCTCCTCCTCCTGTTGGCCCCGAAGCAGGTTCTCCCGCTAGAAGGAATGGCAAAAGAGACCAGTGACTTGTGGAGGAAGGGGCAGGAGGAGAGGGCTGGGGGGTTGGCAGGCTTCTTTGGCAGCTCCAAAGCAGTTTGAGAATCAGCTTTCCTGGGGGCTCAGCAGGTGCCTCTGCCTGTCCCTCTGCACAGGGACTTCATTCCGGGGCAGGCCAGCTCAGGCTGAAAGCCCCTCCCAGGCCAAGTCTGCATGAGCCTCAGTCAGACATCAGTACCCTACACATCCACACAGGCAGGGAGGAGGCCAGGGCCTCACTGAATCCAGAAAGGCCCAGAGGCTGCCTGGTCTCCTGGGACGGCCGCATGAGAGAACCACCACATCAGAGCAGCGGCCGCCTCAGCTGTCGAGCTGCTGTCCGGGTTAACGAGAAGGATGCCCTGTCCCCACCCCTCCCCCAGTGCGGAGCAGACAAGAAGGAGCCTGGTGTTTGGGCTGTGGCCACAGGCTGAGCCTGCCCACCAGCTGTGAGCCTGCCCCACCCTCTCCTTCCCACCCACCCTGGCCTGGGGAGGCCTGCTAGGGGCCTGGCACAAGGCAAGCCTCTCTAGACAAGGGGACTGAGAGGGGAATTTGGAAGAGCGACGAGGCCCAAAGGGGCAGAAGAACCAGCCTGGTTTCCCAGCTAGGGAGCCCAGGTCAGTTCCTCACAAAGAAGCCAGACCTAGATTCTGTGGGTGATAACAGGAAACAGGGCTGGGCCCTAAGGAAATAGGAGCACTGGGCACAGGGTGGCCCTAGACTCAAACCCGCAGGGTGGAGTGAGGGAGAGGGCACCTCCACCCCTACCCTCCTGCCACCCAAATCCTGGCTCCCCCTGCCCTCTCCTTCAGCCCTTACCTTGGGAAACTGGTAGATGATGATGGGCTCATAGTCATCCCCTGAACTCTTTCTTTTGAGGGAAACCACCAGGAGGTATTCAAAGAAGTGTTGCCCTCCAGCAAAGGTGGGCAGACTGATCTCCTGGGCCCTTTCCGGTTCCTTTACAGCTTCCCTCTCCTGGAGAGATCCTGAAACCAAGACACCAGGGCCCACTTGGTATCTCAGTGGCCAGAGCCCCGAGTGGTCTGTGTGGCTCCAGGCAACTTCTGCACCTCGGACCCCCCATGCCAACGCTGAGGTCCCTGGAGCCTGCCCAGTTCCTCCGGGCCTGAACAGGGTCAGGGCCAACTGGGCAGTTTTGGAGCCTACCCTGGGAGATTTGTGAAAGCACAGGGAGCCAAGAGGAGGACAGAAACCTCTGATTTGGAAGCCAAGGAAATGTACTGGGGAGCCAGTTGGGAGGCCCTCTGCCCCAGAGGCAAAAACTGTGCTCACCCATGGGTGCCCAGGGCAGTACCTGAAACAGTAAGACCCAAATGGACACATACCCAAATCAGAATAGATCCCAGGGCCATGTGTCTGTGACCACAGAGGGCATGACCAGCTCTAAAATCTAATAGGGGAAGCATCCTGGCCTAGTCACATGGGGGACCAAGTGGAGGTCAAACTATAAAAGACTCTACACTTAAGAGGAGGAGGAAGAAGCATTTCAAGGAAGAAACAGCCTCATTGAAGAGGGTCACCCTAGAAAACAGGAAGTGGGCAATCCAGTCCAGACCTGCTCGGAGTCGAGGCAGCCGGTTGCGGAAGAGCCTGAGCATCCCGCCTACCACTTGTCCTTCCATCTTCTCCAACTTTCGGGGCATGGAGTGCTTCCCCTTCCTCCAACACAGACTGGCTACTGAGAGCCTGAGAGAAGGGCTGCCGCTTCAGTCTCCAACCACAGCTCCATGAAGCCACGCCGTGTGCTGCCTTCCAGATAGGGGAGGGCGGCTTCCATCCCGAGCACCCAATGATTGAGCAAGAAGGATGTGACGGGACCCAGGAAGGCAACAAAACGACCGCATCAAGAAGGCAGCATCCTGGCACTGCAGCTCAGACCTCAGCTCCTCCCAAGAGCCCCAGGGTGTGGCAAGAGAAAAGGTCAGGAGCAAACACCTCCAAGGCCCAGCTGCTTCTGGGCTAAAGGCTTTGAATTCTGGGCTGCACACTGTGCAGTGAGTTTATTCACAACCTCGGGACAGGGAAGAAGGCCCAACAGCAGACTGTGGGCACTGGAACCTCACCAGCCCCAGGACAGGGATCTTAGATCCCATAACTTCAACTCCTGACCTTTCATATCTCAACTTGATTCACTACCACCAAAAAAAACCCTGCAAGGCCCACCGCTGCACTCTGGAGCTTCCAGAGCTTCAGGACTGCAAGCAGGGCACAGGCCCAAACATTCCCCCACAGCCAACATGGCACTGCCTCCCCTGAGGGAGATAAATAGACTTGGCCCATTAATTCTCCAAATGGAAATTTTTTTCTAGCGAGAGAGTCCTGGAAATTGATCTGAACCTAAAACTCTCTTCTCCTGGAGGTAAAAATAGGAGCAAATCCATCTCTGAGCTGGAGAATTCCTGACACCTCAGGATGATGTACAGTGGTCCATCTCTCACCCCCTGCAATATATCCTAAGACTGACTTCTCTCACGGGACCCGTTCCCAGGGCTCCAGCAAAGAATCCCTCTTCCCAAATAGGAAGCACTGCCTCAGGTCGTCCTCCCTGGCCTACAGGAGGGGACTGGATGCATCAGCAGCCTTGGGGGTCACTCAGTGACGGTGGAATGCAACTGGGCTGATCTCTGCCCCACTCCTGCTCAGTGGTTTTTGCCTGCTGGGCCAGGTCAAAATTTCTGCCCAAGCTAAAAGCAGAGTACCTGACCCCTTGGGCTCTAGTGGTGTCTAGAGGCTGTATCTGGAGGCTGGAGAAGAGAGAAAAAGAGCAACAAATCACCTAGGATTCTCACGTAAACTGCTGCATGACTAAATGCATGGGGTAAGAGCCAGGAGGTGAAAGGGTTTGGTGTCAGCCTCTGCCACTCCGGCAAACAATTAGCAGCCCTCTGGGGGAAAGTGGGTTGTTGGAAGAGGGAAGATGGCTGCCTTGTTCTTACGACCAGGACAAACATTATATGGTCTCATTCATTTGGTGAATATAAAAAATAGTGAAAGGGAAAAAAGGGGAAAGGAGAGAAAATGAGTGAAAATATCAGTGACGGTGACCGCACATGAGAGACTCCTAACTCTGGGAAACGAACAAGGGGTGGTGGAAGGGGAGGTGGGAGGGGGGTTAGGGTGACTGGGTGATGGGCACTGAGGGGGGTACTTGACGGGATGAGCATTGGGTGATATGCTGTATGTTGGCAAATCAAACTCCAATTAGAAAAAAAAGAGCAGGCTTTTGTGGGACTAGTGAGAGCCAGTACTCAGGGGCCCAGACGTGACACTGGGGAGAACTCCAAACAAGTAAGGATGTCACAAATGCTGTAATGGTGAGGACAATGACCCAGAATACTCAAAACTGTCATCACAAAGGCAAGATTTGCCTTACAAATCTGCACAAACTTATTGCCCAATCCCTACCACCTATCTGAGGAACAAGTATCTGCCTGATACAGATGGGGAAACTGAGGCACAGAATAATCCAGGGACTACTAATAGAATCTGTTGGGAGTAGGAATTACGAGAGTTCCATGTCTATGCTCCCACCTTCCGGAGGCAGTACATACCAAACATCCCACAAATGTGAGGTGCCTCCTGTTTGCAAGTCTTTGAGAAACCCAAATCGTTTCACTGATCATTCCAGAACCTCAGGAAATTATTCCTTTCCCTAAAGCCTTTGAGTTGCATTTTCAGCCCATTTCCTCCTGTTTTATCAGGAGAGCCAGGAGAACAGCAAAAGTCACAAAATCAAACAAAAGAAGTTACTAGATTTTTGGGTTGAAGCCCAAGAAATCTGGAAAAAAAGAATGCTTTTTTTTTTTTTTTCTTTTCAAAGAGGTTTATCAACAGAAGAGAAAAGCCGAAGAGAAAGCACTCTCTCCTACTAATATAGGTCAGCTCATTTAATCCCCAGGGCCCTGGGATGAAATTACTATCTTGAGTTTTTTAGTTGAGGAGGGAGCCACCCTTTCTAGGGAAGTCAGGTTACACTTGTTCCTCCAACAGGATGCCCCTCCCACACTACCTGAGTAGTCACAGAACCAGCCAGAATATAGGTGAGGGGACTTTCTGGAACTTTGATTTGGAAAGTGAGCCCTTCCTTTTCTAGCTCTGTTGCTCTCAACTTAGGACCACCACCACTGCCACTTCTTCCCACCAGGATGGTTTACAAACCATGTACACACTACACACACACACACACCCTCTTACCACACAATTTCCCTGAGCCCGAAAGGACAAAAGAAGGGGAACACCCCAGAAAGGTGGAGGATGGCATAATAGATGGGGAGGGCACGCTCTTCTGGCCTGACAAGTGGCTGACCTCAGGACAGGTAATACAGGCTGCTCATCTCACAGCTACCCCATGCCCAGGAAGCTGCTCCAGACATAGTCATCAGCCCAGTTTTGGGGCTGGGGTGGGTGGGAACAACAGCAATGTTTCCTCTGAGCTGCAAAAAAAGCAGAACTCTTCAATTCACCCACATTTCGGAGGCAATGGAGCCCTGGAAAGACCAGGCCAGTACCCTCCAGAGAGCAGAGGACAACAGGCCCGCCAGAAGGGCTGAACTCTGCTCCAGCCATTGTGGTCCCGCTCCCTACCCCCACTCCGGTCTCTGGCCTCTCCTCCTTGAAATGACCTGATACTGGACGCCTGTGTTTAGGGGGAGCAGCAAGGACTGGGGGTGCCCGCCGGAGCGGCCACAGAAGGAGCACTGATGCCTTCGCGGGGCCTCCGCCATTCCGGGGGCTGGAGGAGGAAGGGGTCTCCTTCAACTCTTGATTGCCAGTGTCTGAAGGCACCCCGATTTACTTTCAATGCTCCTTTCTCCTCGGTAAGTGGGGCCTCTGGGCAAAGGGCTTACGGGGTCCTGTGCGCAGCCTCAGGACGGGCGCCTGCAAGCCGGAACGCAGGAGCTCCCGCCGGCAGCGCCCAGCGCGCTGGGGGGCCGCAGGGGGCCGCAGCGGAGCCCCAGGGCCCGGGGTTGCTTCCCTGCCCAGGGGGGCGTGAGGCGGCCCGGGGCCCCAGGCAGCGGCCGCGGGGCGGGCTCGGCCGGGGGCGGGGGCGAGGGCGGCACTGGCCGGGCCGCGCCCCCAGGTGCAGGCAGCGGCGGTCGCGTCGGGAGCCGGGTTTCCGGGAGCCCAGCGGCGGGGCGGGGCTGAGGCCGGGCCCGGGGCCCCTCGAGCACCCCGCGGTTACGCCACGGCTTCCTGGCTGGAGGGACGCGTGGCCCCGGGGCCCCACCACGGCTTCCTCGCCCCCCCCCGCCCCCAAGGGCCCGACCGCTCCGCTGGCCTCCGGCCGGGCGTCAGCTGGCCGCGCCCCCCGCACCTGCGCCCCCCCCCCGCGCACCTGGCGGCCGGCCAGCGCCCCCAGCCCCGGGCCCCGGAGCCAGCGCCCCCGCCCCGGGCCCCCAGCCCCGGGCCCCGGAGCCAGCGCCCCCGCGCCCCGGAGCCAGCGCCCCCACACCCCGCACCCCCTACCCCCCGCGCGCCCCGCGCCCGCACTGACCCCCGCGGCCGCGCTTCCGTCTCAGACTGGCTCGCAGGCGGCGGCCGAGCCCGTCCATGGCCCGGCGAGTGCGGGCGCGCGTCCCGGGTCCAGGGCGGGCCCCGCACTTTCGCTTTCCCGCGGGGGGGGCGGGCGGCGCACCTGGGCGGGCCGGCTGTGCCCTCGGGTGGCTGGCGCCGGCTGGCCGAGGGCGCTCACGCGCGTCCGGGACGGGGCGGCGCCACCGCCCCCCCCGCCCCCCGCCGCGGGGCACCCGGGACGCGCGACCTGCCCGGCGACCTGTCTCGCCGCCCTGCTCCGGGGGCTCCCGACCCAGGGGGCGCGGAGCTCCGAGAGGCCGCGCAGCCCTGCACCTTCCAGCGCCCCCGCCCCCGCGCCGTCGGTGGGCCGTCCGAGCTCCCGGGCCGTCCGAGCTCCCGGGGCCGTCCAAGCTCCCGGGGCCCTCGGAGCCTCCCGGGACCGTCCGAGCTCCGGTGTCCTGCGCCCGCGCGGCACGTGCCCTCACTCCTCTCCCTATTACACTTCCCTGAGAACCAGCGAGCCAAGGGCTACTCTTTGGGATCCAAGGAGGGACAGGAGCGCCGAGGATTCTGACCCTGCCTTTCCTCCAGAGTGTTCTTGGGCAAATCAGCCAAGTGGGGGTAATCCCTCCCCTTCCACCCCACGGAGACGTGGAAGCTAGGGAACAGAAAGCTCTCTGTGGACTCTTATGGGACCCAAATGCAAGGGATGATGATGATGTCAGATGCAGCTGTAGGCACTCCTGGTCTAACGGGAAACCCCCTACAGCCTTTCAGCTCCTTCTGCATCCTTCTTATATTCATTGGTTTTCAAACATGCAGAGAGTTCAAGCTTTCGTTGTGGGACTAAAATTTGCATCCGATTCACCCCGCTTGCTTCTGGGCCCTCTGTGGGTCTCCCCTCTCCCTCCCAGACCTGCATCTGTAGGGTGGGAAGTGTGGAAGGTGTGCAGAGTCCAACTGAAGTGTCTCCATTCACAGATGTTTTAGTCTCAGTTTCATGTGTGGGAGACAGAAGACAGGGGCAGAAATGTGTTTGGGATCCATAGAAATGACCCTCAGACCTACAGCTCCTTTCCTTCTCCTAAGAATGGCCTCCAGGTACCTCTCCTGTCACAGACAAGGTGGATGAGCAGGAGTAGAGAATCCAGCCCTGGTATTAAACTGTCTAGTCTTTGCCAGGAGGTTCTAAAAGTTGTCTGTATTCTGAGCCTATGCAATTTTGTACATAATTACATGGTCTGTTTCTGTTCCCTATTCTCTGCGTGTTACATCCACATGCAAGGACATATCTCTTCCCCAAGTATCTTCTTTTGGCTGCATTGTTGTCCTATGCTTCTCTGTCTAAGTACAGTAGTTGTTCATGATCGACCTGTCCAGCTGGCTGAATATTGTGGTTCCTTAATTTTCCCAACCTATTCTACAGTGGTCCAAACCAAACTAGTTCCTTCCTTTGAAAACAGATGAAGAAATATGTGCACATGTACACTAGAAAGACATGCACAGATGTTTGTGGAAATCCTATTTGAAATAGCCTCAAACTGAAAATGATCTCAAATGTCCCTAAACACTGAAATGGATAGACCGTGGCATATTCTTACAATGGAATACTGTACAGCTGTGAAGATGTAAATAAATCCCCGCTGCTTGTGACACGGCTACACCACATAAACGTGATGTTGAGCCAAAGAACCAGACACAAAAGAGCACATAATGTAGGTTTCCATCTATATAAAGTTAAAAACAAGCAAAACTAATATATGGTATGAGAAGCCAGGATGATGGTAGACTCATGAAGGAAGGATTTATGAAGTAATGATTGGAAGAATACCACAGGGCTTCTGGGGTGCTGGGATTGTCCTAATTCTTTATCTAGTGGCACATACATAGATGTGTTCACTATGTGATCATTCTTTGCACTGTACACTTTCATGCATTTTTCCATATGTATATGAGTTTAATTTAATTTATTTTATAAAAAGATATTTATTTTTTTAGAGAGACTCTGTGTGTGTGTGTGTGTGTGTGTGTGTGTGTGTGTGTGAGGTGGAGAGCAGGAGAGGGAATCTGAAACATTTTAAAAGATTTTTAAAATACTCATTAGGACCTTAAGGTGACATAAATAGAAGTATAAGCCAGTTGAGAATGAGAAAATACAGATAACAGTAGGAAAGTTAATTGTTGCTTAGTTCGAGGGACATATGGGTTTGAAATGGCAGGTTAAAATGGGAAAGGTTAGTGATAAGCCTAGTGATGAAATAGCAGGAACAAGATGTAAAGTATGAGAGAGAGTGGCAGGTGGATCAAGGTCTGAGAGGAAGGGAGAAGGTGAGGGTACAAGATTGGCTTCAAAAGAGAACTTTATTTGAAGGGGAAAAAAGGAGATGAGAATGGGTATGGAGCTGACTGATTTGGTAGATAGGAAAGTTGAAAGTTACAAGATGGAACAAGAGGCCTCAGTTTCTGCTAAGAGAATGTCCTCCCCCCCCCCCCCCCCGCTTTTCTTCCTTTAACTGTCATTCCCCACATTATTCCACAGATTATTCTTCCAGAGTCTGGCTGTAGAGTGGAAGAATATGACATGAGCCTTTCTTTCTTGAAGATCTTGAAAGGAAGCTCCCAAATGAGTTTTGTTCAGGGAGGTAGAGTGATAGAAGGATATTGCCAAAGACAGAACTTAAAAGCAAAGTATCACTGCTTTTGGGGTCTGCAGTGGGGTCCTCTCCTGGATACTTCTCTGCCTACCCTCACACCTGCCCCTATGCTCCAGGGGCCAGCTGACCTGACTGCAGTGGAAATGCTCTGGAGTCCAGCCTTGCTTCCATATTCACATATTCTAGAATGATCAATGTTTATTACACTCCAGGGGGAATGAGGATACATGCACAGGATATGATATTGCCCTTTGGCACAAAGACACCAAAACAACAACAAAATCAAAAACCTGTCCGGAGGATGGGCTTTCTGGTACAGAATAACATTATCAATAGTCCTGTACAATTCCTCTTCATAGCTTGAGATGAGCAGCTCAACTATCTAGCCTTCAGACTATCTTGGAGTCTTGGCTTCTGATCTCCTGTGATAAATGACTTGGATGACAACCAACCATCTGTCAGGAAAAAGCAATGGTGGCCAGGATTTGTAAAGGACATCTGAATAATGGAAACAAAGATGACCTTTGATTTACAGCAAAGAGCTTCTGGAGCCAGTGTTCTCAAACTGCTCTCTTTTAGACAAGTCTGTGCTCTATATTTGTATAACCTTGACCAGACCTTGACCCTTTCCCATTTAAATCAGATCTTCCTGTTAGCCTCAATCACACCATTTCCTTTGTTTCTGTAAAAGCACTTATTCGTAGTTACATATATATTTCTGAGATTATTTAACTACTTTCTCCTTTTCTAGAGTTTTCCCAAGAGGCATCAGTTTTGTCTCTTTTGCTTGACTCTGTGGGTGCACACGAGGTAGTCAGTAAATATTTGAGTGAATAAATGAATGGATGACTCCAAGGGTAGTCTGCCCTAACCTTTTGTCTCTAAGGAGACAGGAAATTGCTGGAAGCATGTTTGTTCTGGGTTCTACTCAGGGCAAACACTCAGGTTGCTTAACACCCATTCTGCCTTTATCTTGGCTGGCAATCTTTGGCTAAAGTTGTATCACGTGGGCGGAATCTGATCCTTGAAGTCCAAGTTTCCTATCTCGAGCTTCATTTATAGTGGGCATGCAACTCAGCTCTGACTAGTAAGGAGCTATCTATTCTAGTCGGGGGGCAATCTGCTGGGGATATCTGGTACAAGTTTCTCTAGAAGGGATGGTATTTTTCTGCCTCTGGACATCACTGGGTTTGGACATGACAGGAGCTGCTGAGATGAAGCCAGCACTTGCGCAGAACGAGGCCAACATGCTCTCAGAGTAAGGGGGCAGGTGCCAGGGGTGGCTGGCAGGAGCTGGCAGCTGCCTCAGCTCTGCACTTCTTACCCGAGGTAATAGTTCTCACAGATTAAGGTGGTGAGCTTTCTAAATACATTTTACATGGCATACAACACAAATACACATGCATGTAATATACAAAAAACATAAAACTTTCACAGGACAATACCACTCCTACTCTGTGCAAGGTATTTCTCCTTTTTTCTTCCAGTCCACTATTGCATTTTTTAAAAGAAATAATTGAGTGGGGCACCTGGGTGGCTCAGTTGGATAAGGGTCCAGCTCTTGATTTCAGCTCAGGTCATGATCTCAGGGTTATGGGATCATTCAGCCCCTGTCAGGCTCTCCGCTCAGCCGGGAGTCTGCTTCAGATTCTCTCCCTCCCTCTCCCTTTGCCCCTCCCCACCCCTGTGAGCTCTCGCTCTCTCTCTCTAGAAATAAATAAATGAATAAATAAATAAATAAATATTAAAAGCTATAATTGAGGCACCCCAAAATGATTACACCACTCCCCCAAAATGTGTGTGACTATGCTTTAAAAATTTGGGGCTTTTCTGGTACTTTTTCTGCAAATTCTATAGTCAGACTACCTGGGTTGGTATCCCAGCTCTGCCAGTTACTAGCTTTGTTAAATTAGACATGTTTCTTAACCTCTCTGTGATTTAGTTTTCTTCTATCTGGTAGGAATAAGAATGGTACCTACTTCCTAGGGTTGTTTAAAGGATTTAATGAGTTAATACATGTAAAGCACTTGGAATGGGCAACCATTGGGAAGTCTGAACAGAAAACTGGCACTATCTCACAAAGATAAATAAGGCATGGTCCCTGTCCTTACAGAGTTTACATTCCTATGGAAAAGATATTTTAATGCAAAAGTACTGGGATTAAGAAAAATACGCAGCTATCTAGGGCCATGAAGGAGAAACGTGCATTCCAGCCCAAGAAATTAAGTCTGATCTCCAGGAGGTAGGATTGTGAGATAAAAGTGAATTTGGAAAATTCTATTTACTGGAAAAATACAATAATTTTTAGAGTAATTTCAGGTATACAAAAATCAAAAGGAAAGTACAATACAGAGAATTCCTATGTATGCCCTCACCTTCACCCTCATAGTTTTCCCTATTATTAACATCTTGCCTTTGCGTGCTACATTTGTTGTGACAAGCCAATACTGATACACTGTTATTCACTGGTGTCCATAGTTCACTTTAGAGTTCACTGTTTGTCTCATACATTCTGTGGATTCCGCAAACCTAGAGTAACATGTATTCATCATCACAGTATCAAGTGGAATTTCACTGCCCTAAAAGCCCCCTGTGCCCTACCTATTCGTTCCTCTCTCCCTCCCTTGAAGTCCCTGGCAACCACTGATTCTTTTGTTGTCTCCATAGTTTTGCCTTTTCCAGAATTTCATAGAATTGGAACCATACAGTATGTAGACTTTTCAGATTGGCTTCTTTCACTTAGCAATGTCTACTTACTTAAAAAAAAAAAAACTTTCTAAATACAGAATACATTCAAAAGAAGAGCGAACAGAATTTGAGAGTTTCGTTTTGGCACTATTCAGGGCTTTGAGCAACTGATAAACATGACCAATTTTCTTACAAGCAACTACTTTATAGTATTTGTTGAATAAATATGAATAAATTCCCAGCAGTACGACTGCAACATTAACGCATGCTCAACATGTATCTGTTGAACTGAACTCTAGTCCTAAATCCTTGATTATACTTAGGAAATTCCCAGTTCTTCCTGGCCATTCATTCATTAGGAACAGACCACTCTTCGTGGATTGAACTTTTTCTATATGTAGGCACTACACTAAGCATTTGATAGACATCAAATCAGCTTTACCAATAATCCTTCGAGTTAGGCATTACTATTCCAGCTTTATAGATGAAGAAACACTCTCAGAAATGTTAAGTAACTTGCCAAAGTCACAAAGCAGATAGAGTGCATCTTTCGTTTATACTCAGATGAACCTTATTTCCAGGTTCTTGGGGTGGAGGGGGGCACTACTGATGAGTATACACCAGCAGTTGTCGTAGAGTCTTCTGTGAAAGCCCAGTACTCAAAGCCTTCTCTGATGCCCTCAAACAGATACCTATGTGGTGATACTCAGGCCAGTCGGCTCATTGCTCCCAGTGTGCCCTATCTTCCACACTGAGGAATTCCCCAAACTATATATATTTTTTAATAATAAATTTATTTTTTATTGGTGTTCAATTTGCCAACATACAGAATAACACCCAGTGCTGATCTCGTCAAGTGCCCCCCTCAGTGCCCGTCACCCATTCACCCCCACCCCCTGCCCTCCTCCCCTTCCACCACCCCTAGTTCATTTCCCAGAGTTAGGAGTCTTTATGTTCTGTCTCCCTTTCTGATATTTCCTACCTACCCCAAACTATATATGAGGACTTTTTTTTTTTTTTTTTGTCATTGTTTCCTACATGGAACAGAGGCTCATCATAATAGGTGTCACTGCTACTGGCAATCCTTGAGATGTAAATGACAGCTCCAGAGATAAGGCAGATATATAGTTCTGTAATGCCAGGGAAATTAGCCCATTGTTCACCATTGTAGGAGCAAAGAAGGGCACTCAAAGATCAGGGAGGGCTTTGTAATTCATCAAAGATCATTAGACATTTCCACCTACAATTAGATATGAGAAATACCTGATCTTCTCCACTGCTTCCAACTTCTGATCCAATAAGCACCACCTTCCCAAGCAGGTGGACAAGCCTTGTAAATCAAACATATCCGCCTGCCAAACGTGGTATAAGCAGACAGAGCATAACCAAAGCAGCATCGCGAAGACAAATTACTTTACCTGAATGAACACAATTTATAAAGGTACTGATCCTGATTCATTTCTTTACGGTCTCCCTGCTTCTTTGTGCAATTTCCCAGAACTACATATTTTTCACATCTGACCAAGTGAAACTTAAAAACCACCTTGGTGTCATGATGGCAGTAACAGACATTTCAGAGTCAGGGCTTGGTCTGAGACTCTGGATGGGGAAACAAGGCTTATGCAACAATTCCAAGATCATCCTAGATGAGCCCTACATTAATAAGCCGAACCCTTCTTATAGTAATAAAGTCTTCTCAATCCTACACCTTTGTCATCTATACCTGCATCTTCTACCACTGTTTTGATTTTTTGAGTGGTAACCTTTTTTTTTTTTTAAGATTTTATTTATTTATTCATGAGAGACTCACAGAGAGAGGCAGAGACACAGGCAGAGGGAGAAGCAGGCTCCCTGCGGGGGAGGCATGGGGGGCATGATGTGGGACTCGATCCCAGGACCCCAGGATCACGCCCTGAGCTGAAAGCAGACGCTCAAGTGCTGAGCCACCCAGGTGCCCAGAATAGTAACCCTTTCACCAAAATGTCTTCGGCATGAACTCTAATTGACTAATTTGAATCCAAATTCAGCTTTTCTTTATCTGAATTGCAGTGAAATATTTCTATTGTCTGCGTGAATTCCACACCTCTTTGATCCCCTACAACTCACTTGTCTCATTAACCACCATATTCTGGTCATTTACTGACAGAAGAAACCTAGAATCGTCGAGTCAGAAGGAAGTGTATCCGAGGCATTCTTGTGCTCCAGGCTGTCCCTGTCATGTGCTGGCACCTCTGCTGACATGGTCTCCACAATGGGAAGATCCCCGCCTTGAGAAAATGAGAGTCTTCCAGTTCCTGGCCTTCCCAGCAGGGGCAGGGGGTGGGGTGTAGTGGTGTGGGGGTGTAGGGAAGTCTAGTCACCACACAACTAGTTAGTGGCTGTCAGGATCAGAACCTAAGATGGCTCTGTCCAAGCCCTTGTGTTCAGCCTAGTGAAGGGATCTGAGGAAGAACTAACTACCTTCTATCCTTTCCCTTTTATTCACTTAATGAGCAGAGACAGGAGCACGTAGCACTGCCCTACGACATGGAAATCAGTATATATTTGTTCACTGACTGATGAATGACATCGACACCCAGCTGTCCACGTTCACCCTCATTACAAAACCCAAGAAGGTATGACCTCCATGCCCCCACAATTCCCCCTCCTCTTCCCCTGCCCAGCCCAGGAAGAAGCTGTGCTGAACAATGGTGGCCATGGCCATTGTGGGGGAAGCTAAGGAAATGATGAAAGGCTTTGAAAGACAAGCATGTGAAGAAAGGAGGAAGTGAGGGGGGAGAGTCACGGTGGAGAGGGATGAGGAGGGAAGAGAGGAACGAGAGAGGAACGTGGTTGGGTAGAGAGGCTGGGGGCAGGACTGGAATCATCCACAGCCATGGCCCCCCACCAGGGTCTGAGAGACTGCCCTCTTCTCTTCCCTTTCGCTCCTGCAGAGAATATCATTCCACCTTATGTCCTGGTCATACTTAAAGAGATGATGTGCATAGATGTGTGTACGGACTGATGTACACACTCACATAGGTACCTACGGGTCTATTTACCTATATGCCTCCAGTTGACACCTGTTCCAAAACTGGACTCTACTGAATACAGCCACTCAAACTCGGTGCCCTTGGGAGCTTGCACACTTGAAATTAGACACCGACTCAAGGGTAACGGTTAGCCTCAGACTTGGCAGGTGCCCTTACCAGACCTAAGAGCTGAGAAGGGCTAAGCCCACTTCCTTATTTCTCCTCTTCCCAGCTCGCCTCAGTTGTCACTCTAACACCTCTTCCTGCAGCTGTCCTTTGCTGAGCGTCTCCTGTATCCCAGGCCCGCTGCCATAGATTGAGTCGCGCAAACCCGAACTCAGCCCCAAGAAGGCACCGTTTCAGCTCTCAGAGTTTTCACACCCAACAGAACCTGTGGGCTACTTGCAAAGGCCAGGGGAGACTTTAGTTGTGAAAATGCTCTGAATAAGCTGTATCTGAGCTAATATTATGCTGTGTTGTACTTCAGTGTTGTATATAACAGAGCTCATGAGGGAGCTTACCGCTGAGAGGAAGCAGAATGTAACAGCACTTGGCACCTTCTGGACCGCATGACAAGTGGGAGGTCTGAACAGCAATCCAGGTGTGAATACATGGGAGACCACGAGCATCAGGTTCCCAGGGTGAATGGGGTTATGAAATGAAAGCTGCTTTCTTTTGCTTTTGCTTTATCATTTTTGCTTTTTGTGACACACCAAAAAAACAAAACAAAACAAAACAAAACACACAACAACAAACAACCCCAAAGGAAACCAAATTCAGATTGCTACTTATTCTCAAGGGGCCCAGATACCTGTTCCCTGCTTATCAGGAAATTAAAAGTATCGGTTGCCCTAGTAACAGAGGCCTGGCTGCTGGAGACCTGGGGGGTGGAAGGTAGGGCTAACGTTGTTTACCAGCATGTTCTGGGGAAGGAGGTGGAACCGTCACCCACAGCACTAACCAGAGGAAACTGCCTGTTCCCCAAGGTTGTCACAAAGCTTCCTGCCAGAGCCTCTGACTTTACAACTGAGGTGGGCCGTCACCTCAAAGTCTTTCCATAAATGTAGACAGGAGGGTTTGAGAGTGACCAAGCACTTGCCGCCTCCCTGTTTGGACCCCAGCTCCTTCATGCTGGCTGGGGTGGGGTTGCAGGTGGAGACAGCACCAGGCTTTTGTTTGGTTCTGGGTTTGGGTTTGTTTTTTTCAGGCCTTTGAATTTCTGTGTTTAAACCCTGGGTCTCCTGTGGGAAAGCTATGGGATTCCTTCCCTGTAACAGGCAGGCAGGCTATAATGACCACCAGCTGAGGGTCATGGAACTGTCTTTCCCATCCATCTTCATTTTCCCCTTCCCTTTTGGGTTCCCGGGATCCCTTTACCCCTCCTCTTGCATGGCCGGCCGAAATTCAAAACTCTTTTTTATTTGGCAAAGCAATTTTGCTTAATTTGTGTCATGTGTGGCTCTCTAAACCAAATCCTGGGACATAATTTTTTAGAATCAAGTGCTAGGCAAGTGCTTTGCTGACAACAATGACGAAAGTTCCCTAAAAGTGATTCTGCCTCCAGCTTTAATATAATATAACGCATCCCCACCCCTCCTTGGCTATACTTGTTCTTTACTCGGCATTCCCTTGTTTCTCAAGATAACCTTCAACAAATGAGACAGACAGTTCAACAGGACAATAGACCTGTCCTACCCTCTTCTATAGACTTCATGAATCTCCAGTGCATTGCTCCCCTCACAGGCCGGGTTTTTTTTTTTTTTTTTTTTTTTTAAATTCGATTTGCCAACATACAGTATAACACCTGGTGCTCATCACATCATGTGCCCTCCTCAGTGCCCATCACCCAGTCACCCCATCCTCCCACCCCCCTCTCCTTCTGCAACCCTTTGTTTCCCAGAGTTAAGAGTCTCTCATGGTTTGTTTCCCTCCCTAATTTTTCCCACTCAGTTCCCCCCTTCCCTTATGGTCCCTTTCACTATTTCTTATATTCCACATGAGTGAAACCATATGATGATTATCCTTCACTTACTTCACTCAACATAATACCCTCCAGTTCCATCCATGTCGAAGTAAATGGTGGGTATTTGTCATTTCTAATGGCTGAGTAATATTCCACTGTATACATAGACCACATTTTCTTCATCCATTCATCATTCGATGGACACCGAGGCTCCTCCCACAGTTTGGCTATTGTGGACTTTGCTGCTGTGAACATCGGGGTGCAGGTGTCCTGGCATTTCACTGCATCTGTATCTTTGGGGTAAATCCCCAGCAGGGTAATTGCTGGGTCATAAGGTAGCTCTATTTTGAACTTCTTGAGGAACCTCCACACTGTTTTCCAGAGTGGCTGTACCAGCTGGATGTAGCTTGTAGGAAAGCTTTTGCTTTCTTGGGTAAAAAAGAGACATGCTCAACTGGCAGGGCGCCTTGGCCATTTCTTATTTCCTGAAATACTGATAGTATGCCTGGAAGTACAGCAGCCACCTTGGGACCATGAGGCACAAGAACAAGGGTAAAGAAACAATCTGTTAAAATATGGTTTAATAGAAGGATAGCAAGAGCCTGGGATACTATGGCAACCTTGAGTAGTGGACCAACCTGGGACTAACCAGTAATGTGAAATGAATAGGCCTCCATTTGTTTATGTCATTGGGCCTTTTGTTATGCACACTTAAATGCAGTCCTAACTGATACATAGTTTTTGCTCTTAAGAAATAGTCAGTGGCTCAGTGTATACGACTTGACATCACTCTTCATTGTAAATCCAGGACATGAAAAAATCCTGTCTGCTCTACCACCAAATACATCCAAGGAGGTGCCTGGCTGGCTCAGTCGGTAGAGCATGCAATGCTTGATCTTGGGGTCATGAGTTCAAGCTCCACATTGAGTGTAGAGCTTACTTAAAAAAAAAAACAAAAAAAAAAACTAAAAAATACATCCCAGATTTCAACCATTTCTCTTGCCCTACTATTAACCTAGATTAAGCCACCATCATTTCTCACTCAGAATATTGCTGGCACTCTGCTGTCTGTTCTCCACAGAAGCCAGGGTGGTTACACTCAAAGGTAAATCAGATGGGATTACTTCTACCATCAAAACTCTCCGGTGTTGTCAGGTTACCCCGAGTAGAGGCCAAAATCCTTAAAGGACCTACAGGACACCTGCACGATTTAGCTCCTATTTTTTTTGTCATTTTGTTTGGTTTCTATTACTCTGCTTTGCTATTTTCTTCTCCAGAATCTCATCTACTTCTATGCTCATCCAGTGAATTTTTCATTTTGAGTATTTCATTTTTCAGCTCTTGAGCTTCCCTTTTTTTCTTGGTTTTTCTCTTCAATTGTACTCACGATTCCCTTACATCCTTGAACATACTCATGAAAGCGGCTGCGAGGCCCTTGTGTGTTAATCTCTGTCACTTCTAGGCCTGTTTCTAGACAGAAGTTTTTCCCCTGATTCTGAGTCACATTTCCTGTTTTGTTAGCATATATAATAATTATCATTGGATGTCGGATGCTGTAACTATTGTGTTGACGCATGTTTAGAGTATGTGGGCAGGCAGTTCATTTACTTACAGATTGACTGGAGCATTTTGCAGCTCATGTTTCAGCTTTGTCAGGGAAGGGCTGGAGTTGTCTTCAAGGGCCAGTGTGTCCTTTACAAGCATTGAGCTTTCTGAGATATCAGTTTAATTTCCTCGCTGCTTAACCAACACTTTCCACTCTGGCCAGTCTGACAGAGAGAGAGAGAGAGAGGAAGGAAGGGAGGGAGGGAGGGAGGGAGGAAGGAAGGAAGGAAGGAAGGAAGGAAGGAAGGAAGGAAGGAAAAGAAAGAAAGATAGGAAAAAAGAAAGAAAGAGAGAGCGCGTGAGCACACAAGCAGGAGGAACAGCAGGCATCTGGAGAAGCAGGCTCCCCATGGAGCAGGGAGCCCGATTTGGTGCTTGATCCCAGGACCCTGGGATCACAACCTGAGCTGAAGGCAGACACTTAACCCACGAGCCACCCAGGCATCCTGCCCTGGTGTTTGTTCAGTTTTCAGCTGTCTGATGGCGAGTTGGTTTGTTTGTTTTTATCATTGTTGTCTATTGTTCTGGAGCTACACCCTGTGTACATACAGCTTTGCATTCAGCAGAAGATCCAAGGGAGGACCACACAGGTTTCTGAAGCTCTTTTCTTGGATTGCTCTGTCAGCTCTGGTATTCCATAGCACAATTTCATACAGCTCCAACAGCTCAGTGAGACTTCCAGACTCTTCAGTTTCCCCTCCCTTGTGTTGCAGTCTGAAATTATCCCAAAGCAGAAATCTGGGGTCGCAGTGGGGATCACCTCATCTGTTTTCCTTCACTCAGAGCTCACAATCCTGCAAAATGTGTTGCCTAACATCTGAAAACATGGTTTCGTATATTTAATCTAGATTTCTAGTTATGGCATGAGGTTACTCAGTTGTAACAGGAAGTGGGCACAAACATTTCTTTTTTTTTAATGATTTTTTTAAAATTTCATTTTGCCATTTTTACCTTCACATGACATGATTTATAATGATGCTGAGAAGGGAGGTGAAGGTGGCAACAGCTCTTTGGAATATGGTTATAGCTCAAGTGGATTTAAAAGTTATGAAGAGCAGAGTGACTCAGAGCACTGGTCCCCAGGTCCTTCCTGCACAGCAACCACCAAAAGCAAGTATGTGTTCAGGCTGTGTAGAAGACAGAGTATCTCATGTTTGTTTCCTTTTTCAAGTTTTTGTTGAGATTCTAGTTAGTTAACATATATGGTTAGTTGTTGGTTTCAGGTATAGAATTTAGTGATTCATCACTTACATATAACACCCAGTGCTCATCACAAGTGCCCTCCTTAATACCCATTGCCCATCTAGCTCATCTCCCACTCACCTTCCATCAACCCTCAGTTCGCTGTCTGTCATTAAGAGTCTCTGATGGTTTGATTCCCTCTTTATTTTCCTTCCCTTATGTTCATTTGTTTTGATGAGTGACTATCTCAGGTTCCCTCCAGGGTCCTGGCCCCCCTCTTCTACAGCATGAGCCCCTGATAATGGTTTCCTTCTCACCTGTTGCTGGCTCCCTTTCCTCCTTCCTCCCCCAATTCTCAATTCTGCAAGTGTAGCAGCCCATGCACTGGCCCCACTAGCAAAGCAGAGGCACTTTCAGTGCCCAACACCCACCCTCGAAAGTAGCAACATGTGAAGCTCTCAGCCCACATCCTGTATCTGAGCAAAGTTCTCACAGGTGGTTCAACCCAGGCAAGGCTTTATGCAACATCTTTGAGCTTACCACCAGTCTAGCAACCACCAAATTTGGGCTCCCAAGAGGTCATTCATTCATTCATCCATTTATCTACACTGAACCACCAATGATGGCCCTACTGGGTACAGGGGCCGGCTGGAAGTACACAGATGAATCATCTCTTCTGTCATTCATATGCTTGTTTATTTAACAATGACTTACTGAGATCCTATGCTTTCTGAAGCACACATCCTGGCCATATGGTGGGAGCAAGAAGCAATCTTGACCTTGCATTCCACAGGAAGGGAGAAGGCTTAGAGCGTATTATTCAACTACACACGAAGTCCAAGGGACGTACAAGAGATTTTTAGTTCAGGTTGGACAGTGACTTCTCACACAGAGGGGTTCTCTCAGACAAGGTGGGTCTTTGGGCATCTCCTTTGGTTGGTTCCTTCTTAGTTCTTTTTTTTTTTTCTTTTTAGATTTTATTTTTATTCATGAGAGATACACCGAGAGAGGCAGAGACAAGGCAGAGAGAGAAGCAGGCTCTCCGCAGGGAGCCCAATGCGGAACTCGATCCCAGGACCCCGGGATCATGACCTGAGCCAAAGGCAGACACTCAACCACTGAGCCGCCCAGGTGGCCCCTCCCTAGTTCTTTTGGGGCTGGGAGTTTTCAGTTAGGCTGAGTGCCTCACAGGTGCACTCTTCTCACCAAGAAGCAAGTCCCTCTCTCAAAACCTGCTCTCTCCTCTCTTCCCTCCCAGGGCTCTGTCTTGTAGACAGGCCTTTCTTACGATGCCTCCTGTGTGTTCCCAAGGCTGACATATGCTGAAAAAGCCCATGCCTTCCTCTGCCTAGAGGCACATAAACAAAATGCCCCTTATTGTTACACCAAGTTTAGGCCTGAACCAGGTCCCAGAAAGCAAGGTGGGGAGGTGCCAAGCCTTAGGAATGCATGCATGTTGGGGCAAGCAAGGAAAACCTATCTTGCCATATTTAAAACAGAGTGCTTCTTCCTCATTTTTTATGCATTTTCTCCTTGGACTTTCCCTGGGGTTCTCCCTCTGCTTCCTTCTTTTTTGGGGGTCCATACCTATTTTCACAATGAGCCAGGTTATGGACTCATTCCTCTCTCCCTATTTATCCTCCCAACTTTTCAGAGACAATCCTTATCCCAAGAAAAGACTTGAGAGGCTGGAGGAGACTACCTCCCCGGGCGCCTCCCCAGTGTTGAGCCGCCTGCCAGCCACCTCCAGAGGGCTGGGGCTCCCGTCCAGGCAGTGGGTGGTTCAGGGGCGTGGGGGTCGCTCAGGTCTCCGTCGGGACAGCGGCACTGCCTCCGTTGCTTCGATGATTAATAAAACGCCATCTTCCATTTTTATTCCCTTCTTTGGCAGAGCAGGCTTCTGAATTTCCTCCTCAAGCCAATCACTAAAGCATATGTTTTTTGACCAAACCTTGGATTAATAATATGGTTTACTCCACTTTTAGGGATTCTGATTTTCTCTGGGGTTTCAAACAGAGCTAGGTTTAGCCTTCTTAGTCCCTTGTAAGCCAAGGTGACCCAGGACTGGCATCTAAGTCTGACCTGACCGTGTAGCCCACCCCCCCCCCCCGGTGGCCCAATGGTTGAGCATCTGTCTCTGGCTCAGGGTGTGATCCCGGGGTTCTGGGATCCAGTCATGCATCAGGTTCCCCACCTGGAGCCTGCTTCTCCCTCTGCTTCTCTCTCTCTCTCTCTGTCTGGCTTCATGAATAAATAAAATCTCTAAAAAAATAAATCTGACCTTACTAACCAAAAGTGGATGTCCTCACATCTGGCAATTCTCAGTTGCTGTGAGGCCCCCAAAGGCTCTTGCTGCGCCGTCTGCCCAGGAAGACCATATCCATCCCCAACACTTCACTGATGGGTGAATGCTGAATATGTTTCTAACTTTTCTTCTGCACCCTGGTCATGCCCAGACCCTCTTTCTAATTCTATCTCAAAGTTCACTGCCCCCCCCCTACTTTTTTTAAACTTTTAATTTAAATTCCAGTTAGTTAACATACAGTGTAAGATTAATTTCAGGTGTACAATATAGTGGTTCAACACTTCCATATGACACCCAGTGCTTATCACAAGTGTCTTCCTTCATCCCCATCACCTATTTCCCCTATTTCCCCCACGTCCCCTCTGGTAACCATCAGTTCATTCTCTAGAGTTAAGAGTCTGTTTCTTGGTTTGCCTCTCTCATCCCTCCTTTGCTCTTTTGTTTTATTTCTTAAATTTGATATATGAGTGAAATCATAGGGGATTTTTCTTTCTCTGACTTTTTTTTTTTTTAAGATTTTACCTATTTATTCATGAGAGACACACAGAGAGAGGCAGAGACACAGACAGAGGGAGATGCAGGCTTCATGCAGGAAGCCCAATGTGGGACCCGATCCCGGGACTCCAGGATCACACCCTGGGCCGAAGGCAGATGCCAAACCGCTGAACCACCCAGGGATCCCTTTTCTCTGACTTTTTAAAAAAGATTTTATTTATTTATTCATGAAAGACACACAGAGAGAGGCAGGGACATAGGCTTCTTAGGAAGCCCGATGTGAGACTCGATCCCAGGACCCCAGGATCACGCCCTGAGGAAAAGGCAGATGCTGAACCACTGAGCCACCTAGGTGCCTCTCTCTGACTGACTTATTTCCCTCATCAAAGCTCAGTTTCCAGAGGAAGCCAACCTGATTCCTGCCTGAGCACACCCCTTCGTTCCATTCACCAGTCTGCATCTCATTTGTACTGCTGTGCTGCTTAGACACAATCCTCTGCTCCTTCCTCCTGGATCTTACACAGGTTCCCCACTATGTCCTCCTTCCAAGGTTCTGTCAGAAGCCATAAATGAAGATTGACAGATTGGACTCCATGAAAACATTTTTATAATCGCACAAACACAATATAAACAAACTATGATGGAAAAATATGGGGGAAAATGGAAATAAATATGAGAGAAAAGATCAACTTATGTAATACAGAGAGAACTCCTAAAAGGCAATACCAAAAAATGGACAATCTGATAGGAATGGACAGAAAACTCAGAGTAGCAATAATATTGGCCAATAAATGTATGAAAAACTAATTTCTAAACCTTTAATTTTAATATAAGAAGGTGTCATTGTTTAATATAAAAGATATAGAAGTGATAATACCCATTATTTGTTAGAATGGGAGTAATGGGTATACTTCATACACTGGTGGAACGAATATAAACTGAAGCACATTTTGAAGAGTGGTATAGAAATAGTAAGTGTGTGTTCTTTTATACAAACTCATTGCAGTATTGTCTATTACTGTGAAATTTAGAAACAACATCAGTGGGAGATTGTAGCCATTAAAAGAGCATAACATTGACATATCTAAATTGATGACATGTGAGAATGCTTGATCTTAAATTGTTGAATGTGTGTGGACGGAGATGGAGACAGAGGCAGAGAGAAAGAATAAAGTTAGGAATGATAAATACTAAACATTAATACTGGGGTTTTGGGGGGGAGAATGAGTAGTTACTTTCATTTTCTTCCTTATATACTTTCATATTCTTTAGGGTTTGGTTGCAATGCACATTTGCTATACTTGTAATTTTTTTTCAAATTTCCAGTTTGAGGAAAAAAGAAACAATTTGTTTATGTATTTGTGTCTTGCACTAAGAATATGAGATATTAGAAAGCTGGAACCAAATCATATTTATATTTATAAAGTAGCTGGCATAAATACTCCATTTATATATATATGCAAATATATAATTTTTTTTTGAGAGAGAGAACACACATACATGCAAGCTGGGGTGAAGGGGAGAGAGGAGGGGTGGAGAGAGAGGGAGAGAATCTTAAGCAGGCTCTATGCTCACTGTGGAGCCTGATGCAGGGCTCAATCTCACAACCCTGAAATCATGAACTGAAATAAAGAGTCAGACACTTAACCGACTGAGCCACCCAGGTGCCCCACCTATTCACATATTTTGAACTGGTTATCTTTTACACATTTTAAAGATTGGTACTCTATTTAGCATATCCTCATTTTATATAGTATTATATTTAGTTGTATTTACATATTTGCCTCCCTAAGTGGAGTCAAATTCCTTGACGCAGATCAGATGCATCCCTTATAAGCTCCTAGGAGTTCGTTGCAAAATGTAGCTCTCCCATAAAGTTTGTTGTACTTGCTGGATACTGAGTGATTAAAAGTCTTACTCCCTTTCCAAACTTTAACCCCTTCAGCCATGTTCTCTTCCTCTTCCATGGTGGAGCTTTGAGTTTAGAACATACTACTGCCTGTTTGGGAAAGAGCACAAGTCTGAGAAGGAATGTCCTCAGCTTAGGCTTTGAGTTCAGATAGGCAGTGTAACAGTAGATCAGAATCCACAGCTTGGACCTGGAATGAGACTTGTTTAAGGTCTATAAACAATTGTCATGACCTTGAAGGTAACAGGATCCCAGCCGGGCTGGCAGCAGGCAGAGAGCTGGGCAGAACGGGACACAGGAGCCTGGGGGAGGGCCATCTTCATATACTACGGCTGCTCTGTTCTGACATTCCTTTGCAACCATCTGCCTTGTTTTCTTACTGATTACGCTGGTTCTGTTCTACTGGTGGGTTTTCCATAGGCTTTTAAAATAATAACTGTGATAATTTTGATTACCATTTTCTGTGCATAGTCTGAATTAAGGGCTTTTTCTCATATGTGTAGTAGGGAAACACTGACTCTACCATAATCCTTCATTACAAAAGCATCAGTTTTAATTTTCTAAATGAGAATAAATCTGATCCTGTGCCCTTAACTCCCTGGGCTGATGAGAAATACAATCTCAATCATGAGTAATGCTCCCTCCCCCCACTCCAACAGTTGATCTCATTTTAGTCCATATATTCAGGAGTTCCCATAGTCATTGTTGCTATGCTCCTGCCCAAGCCTACCTATTGTTCTAGAGGCAGGTGGTTTGGTGGCCCCTTCATCCCTGGGTCATAGGTATCCTATGGCCTCTTTGGTAGGTGGGAGCTGTTGCTGACTCACCAGCCAGGACAAGATGGTCAGAGTGGAAGCAGAGGGTTGGGGCCCCCTTGCAGACAGACCTCTGGAGAGGACTGGCCATGCTCTCCTGGAGTGGAGCCCAGAGCAGTTTGAATCTCCTGGAGTAGATGGCTGGGCAGCCGCCTTCCAGGTCTCAGCATCAACACTTTAAGTGACTTGGTTCAGGCCTCAGGTTACTAACTTGGGCTTTGAAATATTTTTTTTTCTTTGTTTCCAAGCTTGACTTATTTCAGAATAGGCAATGTGACCTTACTGTGTGCTTCCTATCCAGGAATTCTTGTGTAGGATTCTTGGAGGCTATATGAGCCCTCCAGATCGCCCCCTCCAGGCCTTCCCTTGACTTCCTCTCAGACCTTGAACTTGGCTTTGTTCTCCTGCAGCTGCTGACTTGTTACACAGACACACACACACACACACACACACACATTATTTTGTTCCATTGTTCCAGCAAGTGTGGCCTCATTTGTGCAATCTTGACCCTGCGGTGTAAGGCTGTCCTGTTCCTACTGTTTGTGAGGCCCTGAGCTAGGGTGCAAGCAAAGGTCTGTATATCGTATGTTTAAGTATTTAAAAGAGCTAACTGTTAAAATAGGATTTACAGCCTATATTAACAAATAGGATTTCACAACAGCCTAGAAGATCAGGTTTGGATTTAGCATTGTCAGATTCCTGGGAATTCTACACCAGCATGTGTTTGGCACTTAGCTCACGGGCAACCCCCCACTTCTCCTTTTCAGCTTCTCACAAAGCAGGGGCTTTACACGCATACTTGTGGGCAACTCAGTCTTTGCATCCAAGCTTCAAGTCTACCCTACCCCCATCCCCCAACACACACACACACAGACACACACACACACACACACACACACACACACACACCACAAGATCCTCTGGGCCAGGCATGTGTACATCAGCTTTGGGGACCACACTCAGGATGACAGTACCAAGGAAAAGGCCTATGCAGCCCTGACAGTGGGCACCAGGCTATTCGGGCAGGAATCCTGGGTATCTAGGTCATAGTTTACAAGAGGAGAGATGTGAGTTCCAGGTGGTCATGCTCTTAGCACTGGAATCGTGTCTCATGGTGAGAGGTGCAGCTGGAGGAAGACAGAGAAGAATCACCAAAAGCAGAGGGCAGCCAACTACAGCCCATAGATCAAATCCAGCCCACTGCCTGTTTTTGTAATTATATTTTTTGGGAACACAGCTATGCCCAATTTGTTGATATATTGACTATGGCTGCTTTCTCTCCACAGTGGCAGGGTTGGGAAGTTACAACAGACACAGTATGGCCTGCAAAACCTACAATATACCAGATGGTCCTTTATAGAAAAGTTGGCAGTTCTTTCTCTAAAGCATGGTCCCCAAATGAAGGACTAAGGCTGTCAGGGTGTAAGGCTGTTTCTGGGTCCAGACACCTTCATTTCACCATAAATTTCCCCTGATTCTCCTACCTCTCTTCTAATCTTTTCCTTCTAGAAGAATAATTTTTAACCTAAACTTTGAACTACACTTTCATGAGCCTATTTAATCCTCACAGCTTATGCAGGAGGTCATACAGGCCTGATATGCAGATGAGCTAAGTGGGGCTCAGGGAATGTAAGGTCATATATCTAAGGGGTGGCAGCACCAGAATTTTCTGCAGAGGAGTGGCTGCAGATGGCTATGCACTCCAAAGGGGAGTGAGAGCCATTCACTTGGGGATTTATTTCTGAGGGGCTTTGAATATTTCCTTATGGCTGAGAAAACACCAGATGTACGTCCCAAAGAATGGCGGGGGGGTGGGGGGGGAGCACTGCTGGAGTAGGGGAACTTAGTCCCCAAAGCTGCCTAAACACTGCCCTGGCTCTCAGATTTTCTTATGATAAGGTAGACATTACCTGGGACAACTTTCTGACTTTAGTTTAGTGGTTTCCTCGGGGCATTGTGTTCTCAAGAATCAGAAAAGCAGAATAATCAAGAGTACAGTCTAAAATCAGACTGCCTGGTTTCATATCTTGGCTTTGTTGCTAACTTACTGGCTGTGCAACCTTGGGCAAGTTATTTACCTTCTCTGTGCCCCAGTTTTCCCATCAGTAAGATGGGAATAATAAGCATATTTATCTCCCAGAGCAGCAGAGCTCTCAGCATCACTCTTCCCAGGACCGGCAGTTACTGTCATTTTTCCTGGATCGTCCTCTCACCAGATCCTTGGAACTACATTCTATGTGTCCCAGTGTCATCCACAAGGGATTTGCCCCTTGGAGTCAGCCATGTGCAGCACAGCCTCACACCAACATAAGGGCTAGCTGCCAGTTCAACCTAAAGCGGATCTTGTGTCAGTTAAATGCTTCACATATTTACTAGACGGCAACTGTGTGTCAAGCATGATGCTAGATGCTTTTCATTTATTAATTATGTAACCCTCACAACAAACACCACGAAGCAGGAGTTTTAAAGTTTTGAAAAACATTTTAAAGTTAAGAAAACTGAACCACAGAGAGGTTAAAAGCTTTCTTTGGCCCACAGACTAGCGAGTGCAGAACCCAGGAATGCTTGATCAGATAGGTTAATTGACACTTCAGTCTAGTTGGGAATCCAATGGGCAGGGTGTAAGGTCAAGCTCTCAGGACCTGAGTGCTTGCTGGAAGATATCACGGAAAAGAGAAATTTGGTTTGAATCCTGGCTCTGCCACCTTAGTAGTCAGGTGATCTTAGGCAAATGGCTTAACTTTTCAGAATATCACTTAAAGGTCAAATGAGATTGTTCTTTGTGCCAGTGACTGGAAGCAAAGCAGGGGACCTAGGGTGAAAATGGAACCATGAACTCTTTATTTCCAGCAAGAATTGGTGGAGTACAGAGGAAAAAAAGGGAGGCACGAGGGGAAAGTGGCCCTAGCAGAGCAGGCCATATCTGATTGATAACTGTTCCTTCTGCACCTGCCCCAGGTCTGCTCTTTCCTGAAAGGAGCCACCGAGTTGTGGAACATTGCCCCCACCTCTTCAAGGAGGTGCCCTGTGCCTAGAAGGGGAACTAGTGGATTTTGTATGTCAACCTTAAAAGCTTCGCCCTCAAGGTAAAGCCCTCTGCACTCCTTCTTCTGCTCAGTTGGGAAAGACAGAGTGCCTCCCAGTGCATTTGGTGAATTACAATCCCAGAAACACCTAAGAGAGGTAAGGCAAGGTGAGGCAAGACCAGGGAGGCCCTAAGGTTTCAAAGTGAGCCAATGACCTAGCTGCAGAATGTGGCAGTTGCAGGAGCCCCTCTGCTCCTGTGCAACTGCAGCTGGCTTCCTTTCTTCCCTAAATTCCTGCACCTTCTCATCCCCCCAACTCATGGAGACTCCCTTTTGGTCTCTTCCCCTGCTCTGCTCTGGTCCTGACCCAGCTCAAGGACCAGAGTGTAGTGATCTACACTACACTGGAGTTTCTTCCTCTCCTTTGCTCACCTCCTGCTTATAGCAAATATGTACAGGAGACAAGAGATCTTTCAGGCCATTAGGCTTCCGCCCCTGATCTTTGCATGCTTGGGTGTGGGTGGTAATTATGTACCAACCCCAGGGCCCTTCACTCTGTACTTCCACATCTTGAGCCCTATCTCTTTGCCCAGACACCTGCTATAAGAAAGGTGCTGCTGTATTTCTTATGACACTACAACCCACGCAAGTCCCAACTCAGACAAGCCTCCTCAGAAGGTGGTTGATAATAACTGAGGGCAGGGAGAGAGGGATGCTTGGAGTCCAAGATGTATTCTCCCTGATTCGGCAGTCCTAAAATCTTTCCTTGTAAACAAATAAGTCCACGAACCCCCCAAAGTCGCTGTGAGAAAGCCACTCTCCTATTCCCTCCTCCCCATGATTGGATCATCTTCCTCCCACCATCCTCCTGGATTCATCATCATAATAATAATTCTAAGAGATAGTACGATTATCCTATCATTAAATGGAGGAAATAGAGGCACAGAGAAGTTAGTGATTTGCTCATGGTCACACGGCTCATGGCAGAGCTGGGTTGTGAATTTGAGTAACATAGATTCAGGCCCAGAGCACTTAATGACTGGTTCGGGCAGGATGTTCCTTCCCTTGGCTGAGAGGAACCTCCAGTGTTGGACACAACAGTCACGCTGGGAAAGGAAGCCATTGCAGAACCCACAGGGGCCCTTTTCTTATTCTCTTCAGGTTGCAGAGTGCTCACCTCTGCTGGGGTACCAGCTCAGCCACCATCATCACTGCGGCTCCTGGGGTGGAGCACTAGTGAGAGTGCATTCTGTGCCAGGAGGTCCAAGAGTCTCTATCCCAGTTCCTTCCCACCCCCCTCACCCTCACTGAGTGCACCTTCTATGTCCATGTGGATGGGCACACCCATGAGGAGGCTTGTCAGATGGGCCTGATCTTTGAGCCAACTGCTCTTGCTGTAGCTTAAGCCATCCACCTGTTGGGTCCACTGGGGACTATAGGATAGAAGGATAGTTAGATGGAGGTTTTCCCTTAGAATACCGGCTGTCTCTTTGGATTTATAATTATGCGTGCTTCTGCCCTGCATGTAAAGGAGAAGCCCACCTTCTTGATCTGCAGAGATTGGGGCTGGAAGGAAGGCAGGTATCAAGTCCTTGTTCCTTCCCACAAATATGCTTCCAAAGGGTCTTACAAAAGGACCTAGAAGAGTGGCTGGACTCAGAACACTTAATTTACTTCCTTACCTCCTTGAGGAACTCTTCCCTCATCAGGTTTACATCTCCTAACTCCAGGGCTCAAACCCCACACAAGCTGTACTGGTTGTTTGAGGACAGAGCCTGGTGTCAGGATAGTCTGAGCATTCCACTTCCACACCCTCGAGGGTAAGAATAAACACTATCAGCTCTGATTCCAAAATTAGTTCCCTTAATAAAAAAGTAACCTCCTTATCATCTTTACTGCCACACCACACCCAAACGTTCCTTTCAGTTCCCACAGGGAAGGCATCAAGAAAATTAAAAGAAAGGGGCTCCCCGATGTTTATAACAGCCATGTCCACAATAGCCAAACTGTGGAAGGAGCCTTGTTGTCCATCAAAAGATGAATGGATAAAGAAGATGTGGTCTGTGTATACAATGGAATATTCCTCAGCCATTAGAAATGACGAACACCCACCATTTGCCTCGACGTGGATGGAGCTGGAGGGTATCATGCTGAGTGAAGTAAGTCAATCGGAGAAGGACAAACATTATATGGTCTCATTCATTTGGGGAATATGTAAAATACTGAAAGGGAATAAAGGGGAAAGGAGAGAAAATGAGAGGGAAATATCAGAAAGGGAGACAGAACATGGAAGACTCCTAACTCTGGGAAATGAACTAGGGGTGGTGGAAGGGGAGGAGGGCGGGGGGTGGGGGGTGACTGGGTGACGGGCACTGAGGGGGGCACTTGATGGGATGAGCACTGGGGGTTATTCTGTATGTGGGCAAATTGAACACCAATAAAAAATAAATTTATAAAAAAAAAAAAAAGAAAAGAAAGGGGGTGGGAGTCTTGTTCCCACCATCCTCAGAACAGCGTGGCCTCTGTCTGTCCTCAGGCCAGGTTCCAAGCTGAAGAAGCTGAGGAAGAATGCAGCTCCCAAGCAAGGACGTGCTTCCACACTAACTAGTTCTGGGTTGGGGGTGCTGAGGATTAGGCTCTTTTGACAAAGCCATAAGAATAGTAAGGGGAAGCAGGATGTGTAGTCATCTGGGTCTGCTTAAGGTGGTCCTGCCTGTTAACTGTGGTTCCAGCCTCCCATTCACTTACTGATTTTGCTGGTGTTTCAATTTTATAAGAATGTTTTTGTCACTGGTTGGAATGAAATGATCTGGAATGGGCTTTATAGACTTCCACTTTATACTTTGACTTTCTGCTGTGTTTTGTACACAAGAGTTCTTATTTTTAACACGTGGTTACATCTAAATGTTCACTAGTGATAACCAATTATTTCCTTTCCTGGCCCTTTCAGACAAAGTGTAAATTATAGCCTCTTGCAGTGACCACTGGCAGGATGATCACTGATGGATTGACATTTGCTTGGGTGGACATGGCAAGGCTCAGCTATCAGTCTGTTCTCCAGGATTGGTTGGAAGATGCTGGTGACCCCCCCTTGTGCCACGGCTGAAACTTTACATAGCCTGCGAAGTGCACAGTCCTCAGGCCGCCAGTAGTGGGATCAGTGGGAAATGTGGGAAATTTTAGGTTAGGGGTATGTGGAATATGATAGGGAAACAGAAGCCAAGCATTCCTACCACGGAGCTTGTAGAATAGTCCAAATGCTTTCGCTACAGGCTTTGCCACTTTTTGTGTGGCATAAATCTATAGCCACTTACTTATTTTACTGTTTGAAAACATATTTTATTTTGCAAGTAAATGCTTTTGTCAGTAATGAGATATGAAAAATAAACTTAAATGCCTATTTAATGAAAAATTAAGTATTCAATATCTATTTTCCAAGAAGGTTCAGATGAATGTATAACTTGCATAAAGATAGTAGTTGGCATTTACTCTCTGCCATGGAACTGTCTGACACTGCATGAAAACCAAAAGACACAGATCTGCTGAACAAGCACCAGCATCTACATCAAAAGTACTAATTATTTTAAGGGAATTTTTACCTCAAGAGAACGACTTAGTAAAGGTAGTTGTCAAAGGTGTTTTTCATATCACCCTGTAAAGCATAAATTTACATTTAGGTGAATCTAGTAACAGCTGTGCCAAATTAATTTTTCCGTTTTCTCTATTCTTGTTCCGTATGTGTTTGTACACATATAAAAGTGAAACTCTATTTACAGAACTAATTCACAAGTTTTTAAGTAAGATCAAATTGATATCAAAGTGATCAGATGCTTCAGATAGAAAATCAGATAAGTTAACTGCAAAAATGGGTGAATTTCTTTCACCCAGTTCATAAATTAAAAGTAAGGCTCAGGTGGCACATTTTGTCAAACATGAAACATCTGACATTATTGTAAGTGCTATTGTAAATTCAGTGAAAAAGCTCAACATTGAAAATAACTTTTGATGATAATAATAAAGTCCAATATTAATGGAGTACATTACGTGAAAACAATATTTTTTTCTAAATTAAAAGAAAAACAACATACAAAATAGAAATGCCCTGGGGATTGAGTGTAGGCCACAAATAACTCATTGATGTGTCCAAAACAAACTGCAACATTCTGTTGTACAAAATAAAAAGAGTGAAATTTTCAAATATTTTTAGATACATAGAATAACTGGCCGATAACTGTGAAGAGGTAATTGGTAAAACAAAATCATTAGAGTGGGCCCTCATGACTAGTCCAGTATGACTGGTATCCTTACGAAAGAGGATATTAGGACTGAGACACACACAGAGGGGACTATGTGAAGACACAGGGAGAAGATGGCTCTCTACAAGCCAAAGAGAGAGGCCTCAGAAGAAGCCAATCCAGCGGATACCTTGATCTTGGACTTCTAGCCTCCAGAACTTTGAGACAATAAAATTCTGTTGTTTAAGCTGCCCAGTTTATAACATTTTGTTATGGCAGCCCTAGTAAACTCATACAGAAGGTATCAGCATTTTCAAAATAATTAACTATGAAGAGCGACTTTGAGGATTTCAGGAAATATTATGAAAAAAAACTAAAAATAATAAAACCCTATTGAAAAACTCCATTCTTCAGAAAATGTCAGTGATACTGAATTAGAAATATGGATGAGAAACTGATT
The DNA here is from genome assembly GCF_053574225.1 of Canis aureus. Lineage (NCBI taxonomy): Eukaryota > Metazoa > Chordata > Mammalia > Carnivora > Canidae > Canis > Canis aureus. The sequence goes on from NC_135618.1 coordinate 36,839,704, forward strand.
GAAACTTATCAGTATATAGCAAGAATAGTTAGATTATTGTTCATTTTATTAAAATCATTTTCTTTTCTTTTCTTTTCATCATATGTGTACTCTTTAATCCCCATCCCCTATTTCACCCATTCCCCTACTCACCTCCCCTCTGGTGAGACAAACCTTCAGTTTGTCTTCTATAGTTAAGAGTTTATTTCTTGTTTTATTTCACTCTCTCTTTTCCTTTGCTCTTTTGTTTTGTTTCTTAAATTCCACATATGAGTGAAATCATATATTTGGTTTTCTCTGATTGACTTATTTCAGTTAGCATAATACTCTCCAGCTCCATCTACGTCATTGTAAATGGCAAGATTTCACTCTTTTTTATAGCTAAATAATATTCTATTGTATATAAACATCACATCTTCTTTATCTATTCCATCAATTGATGGACGTTTGAGGTGCCTCCATAATGGGGTTATTGTAAATAATGTTGCTATAAACACAGAGGTGCATGTATCCGTTTGAATTAGTGTCTTTGTATTTTGGGGAGTAAATATCCAGTAGTATGATTACCTGTTCATAGGGTAGTTCTAGTGTTAATTTTTTGAGGAATCTCCATGCTATTTTCCACAGTGTCTGCAATGTATAACAAAAATGATTACATTTTTAAATTTCGATTTACTCTGCAGACGTATATTATTTTTTTAGAAAATATATTTTTGAAAAGTTTCATTGGAAGTATTTAATAAGTTTATTTGTATAGCAAAGCAATCAAAAATCAATATTCCCAAAGTGAAATAATTCCAACGTCCCTTTCACTCTCCAATGTCTGGGTTTGGTTGATGATTCCGTGAAGGGATTCAGAATTGTAGGTCAGACCTGGCATCACAGAGCCCGGCGCTCGGCGCATACCGCCCCGCGCCCTCGGGGTTCCCCAGCCCTGGGCTCCACGCTCCCTCCCGCCAATCCTTAGACGGGCGCTGTCCGCAGGCCAGAGCCCGGCCGGCCGCGCCTTCCCTCGCCCCAACCGCAGCCCGAGGCCGCCCCCGCTCCCAGCGCACACGGCTGCCCCGGACCGCACCCGACCTGGGGAGCTGGCGCCGCAGGCCCGGGGCGCCACACGGACGCCGCCGCCCTCTCCCGACTTCTGCGCAGCGCACCCAGACCCCGGAGCCCTGGTGCACAGGCCCCCACCGCGGAGCCCGCACAGTCCAGACACCTCTCCGCGCCCTCCCCTGCGGAGCCAGCGCCCCGCCCCCGGGCCCTGTCCGCCCCGCCCCGCCCCGCCCCGCCCCCGGGCCCTGTCCGCCCCGCCCCCGCCCCGCCCCCGCCCCGCCCCCCGGGCCCTGTCCGCCCCGCCCCCGCCCCGCCCCGCCCCCCGGGCCCTGTCCGCCCCGCCCCCGCCCCGCCCCCGCCCCGCCCCCCGGGCCCTGTCCGCCCCGCCCCCGCCCCGCCCCGCCCCCGGGCCCTGTCCGCCCCGCCCCCGCCCCGCCCCCCGGGCCCTGTCCGCCCCGCCCCACCCCCTGGGCCCTGTCCGCCCCGCCCCCGCCCCGGCCCCGGGCCCTGTCCGCCCCGCCCCCGCCCCGCCCCCGGGCCCTGTCCGCCCCGCCCCCGCCCCGCCCCCCGGGCCCTGTCCGCCCCGCCCCCTAGCGGCCGCCAGGAGAGCGCATTGTGGCTCCGCGCTCCGTTCCCTCCCCTCCGCCCCTTCTACAGGCCCCATCCTGCGGGTGGCGGGGGCCCTCTCCCCAACCCCTTCAAGGAGTGTCTTCAAGGGTGGTGGAACGTTGAGCTGAGGGCTCGGCCGAGGCGCCGAAATCTCCGCTTATGGAGATGAAGTGGCCGCAGGAAGCTGGCCTGTGGGCAAGGCAGCTTGGGATAGAAGGCGACAGGGTGGGGTGCGCCCAGCAAGGAAATCCCCATCCCTGTCCCCGTAACGAGGTGACTAACTGTAAAGTGACACTCCGTGAATTGGAGGTGTCGGTGACCAATGCCTTGTGCACTAAACAATTCTCGCAGCTACCTGCGCCCTTCCTCCAGACGCTGGCTGGGTGATCTATTGCCAAAGGCTGTTAAGAGTTTTTCAGGACCTCTGCGCGAGCATCCAACATCCCTGAAGTGGCCTGAGCCGTCAAGCAAGACAAACGCTGGCCGGAATTCAAGGGAAATAGCGCACCTTCAGCCGGTTGGAGGGAGCGTCAGGCTCTGCCCAGGAAACTCACCAGGGAAGTACAGACCCTTACTGGCACCACTGCCTGCCACTGCGGCTCTAAGGACTCTCTGGGCCCTGGGCGCTAGCCCATGTGGGCCACCACCGTGTAGCCAGGGGCAGTCACCACTATTCTCAGCAACATGGGGCAGGGTTTAAAAACTATATGGGAGGATCCCTGGGTGGCTCAACCGTTTGGCGCCTGCCTTTGGCCCAGGGCGCGATCCTGGAGTCCCGGGATCGAGTCCCGCGTCGGGCACCCGGCATGGAGCCTGCTTCTCCCTCCTCCTGTGTCTCTGCCTCTCTCTCTCTCTCTCTCTCTCTCTGTCTATCATAAAATAAATAAATAAATCTTTAAAAAAAATAAATAAAAACTATATGGTCTCATTCATTTGGGGAATATAAAAAATAGTGAAAGGGATTAAAGGGGAAAGGAGAGAAAATGAGTGAAAATATCAGTGAGGGTGATGGAACATGAGAGACTCCTAACTCTGGGAAAGGAACAAGGGGTAGTGGAAGGGGAGGTGTGCGGGGGGTTGGGGTGACTGGGTGACGGGCACTGAGGGGGGCACTTGACGGGATGAGCACTGGGTGATATGCTATATGTTGGCAAATCGAACTCCAATAAAAACATATACAAAAAATAAAATAAAAATAAAAATAAATAAAAACCTTCTGGTCAAAATTTCCAAGTGCCCAGAACTGATCAGGCAAGACTGTGGGACCAGATGCCCAGACCAAAGTCTCCTCACTGACATTTGTTCCATTCTTATACTGCTGTCTCTAGGTCCTCACTCCACTCTTTTTTTTTTTTTTTTTTTTTTACCTCCCTATCAGAGTTATCATTTGGATCTCAATAGGTGGCCACTTCCTTCAGCTGAAGCATTTCACAAAATGGGTTCTAAATAACACTAGCATTTTGTAAGCTAGTAATAGACTTAACACATTTGGGGAAATGCTATCCTATATTCATGCTATGTGTGGGCCACAGATTTGATTCTATACTTTTGGTAGCTAATGAAAGATAGGAAGTGAGTTACACAATTTATACTGTCCAGAAAGTCAGAAAAAAAGAACACAGCAAAACAATTTAGATTCTAGGAGCAGAAATATACTTCTCCCATGATATTTATAAAGAGAACTCTAACACTGTATAATGTTAGGATGAACAGTCTTATAATAAACACAGGCCTATTTTATATATGGATGCTCCCAATAGCATCCCTCAGAAGAAAGGGAGGACCTAACTGCAACCAATCAAAGCAAACCTATGGGAAGCCTGTAACAAAAAGCCATATCTGAGCTCTCTGCCAGGCTCTCTAGAGCCGGATTGTCCAATACAGTAGCCACTAGTCACAGCTGGTTACTGAACACTTGAAATCTGGCTAGTCCAAATGGAGATGGGTATTTAAGTATGAAATACACCTCAGATTTTGAAGACTCACTAGGGGAAAAAAATCTCAATAACTTATGTATAAATTATATAAGTGAGTAGAGCAGTCCCATGATGAAATGATAATAGTATAGATAGATTAGATAAAACATTTAATTTCAACAGTTCCATTTTACTCTTCTGAAGGTAGCTATTAAAAAATTAGAGTTACATATGTGGTTCTTAATATATTTCTATGGAACAGAGCTGCAATGTTTCTTGAAATATAGACTCTAAGATATCAATAAATACGTATGACAAAAGGATACTATGGCTTAATGATTTGGGAAACACTGTTTGCACTTAGCCCCTTCATTATGTGTTCTGTAGGACGATAATGCAACGTCATAAGTTTCAAACTTGGGGGGTAATTCCATAAATTAACACATTTAAGGAATGCCAGAATAAGCATAGAGGGTTTCTCACAACTTTTTTTTTTAAGATTTTGTTTATTTATTCATGAGAGACACAGAGAGAGAGGCAGAGATAGGCAGAGGGAGAAGCAGGCTCCCTGCAGGGAACTCAGTGCAGGACTCGATCCCAGGACCCCAGGATCACAACCTGAGCCAAGGCAGACGCTCAACCACTGAGCCACCCAGGTGTCCCTCTCATGACTCTTAATATAATGATAATAAGGATTTTCCAAGAGCAGTTTCTCATACATAGCATTTCTTCAACATCATCAGTCAAAGAACTCCTATTCATCATGAACTTAACGTTCCATTGATGTCATTCTGAAGAGCAATTTAGGGAACCCAGGGGCCTTACCCCAGGCCCTAAGCTTCCCTATATGGCTTGTGGTTTGGCTCTGAAGTCTTTCCCCTGGCTTTTTTTCCTCCAACTAACATCCTAACTGGTATTTTCACCTGATTTCAAGTCCTTCTCCCAGACTAAATGAATCTGATTCTTTGAGACCACCCTTTTTATGTTAACTTTAGCTACATAATAAACCACCTCAAAATATAATGCCTTTAAAACAGCCACAATTTCACTTGCTACAACGTGGGTGAACTTTGAGGACATTATGCTGAGTGAAATAAGCCAATTGTTGGCAAGATGAAAAAGTTCTAAAGATTTGTTACATAACAATGGGATTAGAGTAAACACTATTAAACTATACCCTTAAAAATGGTAAAGAGGATAAATTCTATATGTTTTTTACTAAAATTTCAAAAAATGAAATTTAAATTTAAAGATGCCAGCAGCAATTGGTTCACTACTCTATGGGTCAGCAGTTTGACCTAGGTTGAACTGGGTACTTTTTCTATTGGTCTTGGCTGGGCTCCCTCATGCATCTATGGTCAGAGGCAGTTAAGGAGATGGGCTTCTGGGAGTTGCCCGGCTGTCAGCTAGGGCCGTGAGCATGACTAGCCACATGTTTCTCACATTTCCTCTATCTAGCCCTGCTCACGTGGCAATCTTGGTATTCTAAGACTGTGAGAGCCAAAGCGTCATGGACTGTTCGGGACAAGGCCCGGAAATCACCAGTGTCACTCCAGCTGCATTCAGTTAATCGAAGCAAATCACAAGGCCAGCTCAGATTCAAAGGGTGGGGGAAGAATCTCTGTCTCCCAGTACAAAGAGCTCAAAATCACTGTGGCCATTTTTTAATGTTCCACACTTGTCCCATATTCCCACTGATGAAGGAGAAAGGACTGTCTCTATGCGGCAATGAGGAGCCATTAAAATCCCTATCACCACCACCACCACCACCACTAGGGACTTGGGGCCATATACTGACCAGATTTAAAAGGAAATGAAATGTGAGGCCACAGTACAGTGTTACAGATGATAAACTCTGAGAGCAGTGGTAGTGGATAATGGAATGGAGGGTACCGAGAAGAGGAGACACTCTGGCACCAAAGGGGAAGAGCACTATATCTTGGTGATCAATGGGTTGTGGAGAGTAGAGGAAGGGATAAGTCAGAGAGACTACTGTGCTGTAAGCCTCAGTAACCAGGAGAAATTTGGAACCATTTACAGAAATGACAATGGGAAGAGTGCTGGACTAGGTGAAAAACCCACCTGGGGAGGGGCACTCATTAGGCTCAGGGTCTGGTGGGCAGGTCTGCTATGCTGGGGGCAGCCAAGACTGTGGGATAGAGCCTGAGCAGAGAGAAACAAAGCTAGGGCCACTTCAACAAAAGAAGTCTAGGAGAAAGTAGGAAGAATAGGAACAGGGAAATAAAGAGGAGTAAAAGAAGTAATAATGAATTTGGGGGCAAAATGACAGAATAGGCTACATGCCTCTATGCCTTTGCTTAAGGAGGGACCTTTCTTCTTACATTGAATGAATGCAAATAATGACTGCAAACAATGAATGAATACAAATGTAGTCAATGCTTCTGCCCATCAAAGAAAGTGTGAAATAGTGCTTCACTATCAAACAGAGCATAACCCACTACATAAACCATTTTGAATTATGTAACGTACTCTGTAATGGAGCTTAAAGGTGTGGTTCCTGGGCTTGAGGCCAATCTTTTCTCATAAAGTAAAATCAAGATAGTATCGTTTCCTGGCCAACAATGGGGCTCTTAAATTGGTTTGAGCTTTGTGAGCACTACCAAGGTCAACATTTACTTTAGAGGCAATCACAAAAAAGAAGAATCTGATAAGTCATGAGAGAGGAGGAGAGTCTTAGAAGGTAGGTTTGATGGGGTGGTGTCTACTACTGAAGCAGGATGACCAATCTTACTATCCTCACCGGCAAGAATCATCACAACTCTGTGTCTGTGAGACACTCTCTCCCTCTTATTGTTTTGCCCCTTTAAAAGTTTCAAACAAATTACCTGAGATGATTATCTTTGGCAAAAGTACAGGGACATAGTCTCCTCCCCAGTGATAGGGGACTGCCCTGCATCCTCCCTTCCTTCGAAAGCCTCAAGGCTATGGTACCTTAATGATCTCATGAATGGGAGAATAGGGGAGTGGGCTTCCAGAAGAAACCATGAAGCTTTATCAGCCTCAGTAGGTTGGGAGTCTATAGAGAGTATTAAAAAGACTCATGGAGTAAAACAATAAAATTTTCCTACTATAAGTGAAGCACTAGTTTACAAAGTCTGCTCTTCCTCTAGTTCTATTATTCTCCATGTCGCTTTAAGATCTGCTTCTTGTGGGGAGGTCTGGGTGGCTTAGTGGTTGGGCCTCTGCTTCGGCTCAGGGTGTGGTCCTGGAGTCCCGGATCGAGTCCCACGTCGGACTCCCGGCATGGGGCCTGTTTCTCTCTCTGCCTGTGTCTCTGCCTCTGTGTGTGTGTGTCTCTCATGAATAAATAAAATATTTTTAAAAAAATATCTGCTTATTTTGTTTGCAGTTGGCATAGGTATGCATTCTTGCGATGGATCACCATATTATTTGTCTTTGTCTTCATAATTTGGAAATTCAGAATGGCCCTTTGTCCTTCTACTTCAAACAAAGGTCATTAATTAATCTTTTTAGAGAGTTTGAAATTCCTTAACCAAATTTACAAGATTGGGATCATGGACCTAAAAATCCCAAAGCTGAAACCAACTGGTCTTAAAAATGAATGTTAACAATGAAAAATAATATGGAGAAGCCATACACATGTTGCCTTCAGCGCTGTTAAAGCGTTTTCAAATCTTCATCTTACTGGGTCTTTAAAACAGCTCTTCCCTGAGAGGTGGACAGGAAAGGCATTAACACCCCAGCTCACAGACCAGTTAACTAAGAGGTAAGCCGTAGGACTCATCCTAGGAGATACGGAGTTTGTGGAGGAATCCGCAGCAGAAGCCAGGACTCTTGACTGCTAGTAGATGGCGAATTTCCCCAGGTGAGATTCTCCTTAGGGAGCTAGCTTTTTATTTTTATTTTTTTAATTTTTATTTATTTATGATAGTCACACATGGTGGGAGGGGGAGAGAGAGAGAGAGAGAGGCAGAGACATAGGCAGAGGGAGAAGCAGGCTCCATGCACCGGGAGCCCGACGTGGGATTCGATCCCTGGTCTCCAGGATCGCGCCCTGGGCCAAAGGCAGGCGCCAAACCTCTGCACCACCCAGGGATCCCCGGGAGCTAGCTTTAAGTGCTGGGTAGACTTCCACCATTATCCTTTCTGCGTTTAATTTCCAAATGGATAAAATGGAAGTAATAATAGGACTTACCTCATAGGGTTTTGGTGAGGATTAATAAATGAATTTAGTAAATTACTCAGAGCAGTGCTTGGTATATAAAAGTGCTGAGTAAGCATTAGTAATTGCTATTGTTAACATGTAGAAGAGGCTAGAATACATCTAAATCACAGTTTACTAACTATAAGTTTTCATTTCAGGCTTATGACATTGATTTCTAAGGTTCTTTCATTTTCCCTTGGAGGGACAGAGCCACCTCTAAGAGATATCTCCCTGAATTGCCTGCTAATTATGGGTTTGCCACAGTACACAAGGTTCTCATGCAGATCTTCCCCCTCCCTTTGAGACTTAAACAGGAAAGTTATCCGGAAATCTGTGTTTTCTGAAGCTACTTATGGTCCTCTGGGCAGCTTTCCTGCAATAGTTTCTCATTCTTCCAGTAAAAGGTTCTGCCTACCAGCTGACACTACTTCACCACCTGGGCCTAGTACTGGTCAGGCCTGAGGCACTTCAACCCTGAGGTTATCAACCCCTGCCTCTGTACTCACCTGAAGTGGGATACAAGATGAGATCACTGTCTGTGAATGCAGTATGTTACTCCGGGAAGCTTTCAATGACCTGAAAATGAGTAAATAGTGAAAGGATCAAAATCCTTTAACCTTCAAGAACAGTTTGAGCAAAACCTTCCAGAGTAGGCTCTAGGCTGCAATTCCAAATAGGCCAACAAAGCAGAACACAGTTCAGTTCCAAGCTTTCTTATTATTTCCAGCAGAGTGGTGACTCTAAAATTAAGAGGAATGGATGGCTTTCAAGAGGTGGTTGTCAATTAGTTCAGTTGCCAAGGAAATTTAGCAAAGTCCAAGTACTTGTAGACTCAGATGAAAACAATCTTCCACTTGGAAACCACATAAAGCTGGCATTGATGACACACTTGGTGTCCTTAGGGACTTCACTCCAAGGGGAGTAATTGCAACTGTAGAGACATTGAAACATACCAATCCCAGGCCACCTACTCCAACCACTCTCACAATAACAATGAGAATGAAGAAAACCAGTATGAGAGACTGCATCAGACTTTTCCTGCCTTCTCAATCCTTATAACTAATGTTGAAATGAATGATCTTTTGTTCTGACCAACAAATCTTTGCTTTTTTTCCCTCAGAAACAGCCACCTGAAAAACTCTTCTGGCTTTTGGTGTCTAGAAGTTTAGACTGTTTTTTGATATGACTTCCTACAGATTTTACTACAAGGTACTGGGACCACCAAGGCATGTCTTCTTTGCGTTTCCCTCAACTTCTCTGCCATGGTTTCCACTTCTGAGAACTGCAGAACTTCATTGCCTCAGTCATCAAATTCCTGCATTGGGAGGAATGGGAGTACTCCGGCTCTCATGGAACCTCTCCTCAGGACAAGCATTTCTTCACTTTCCTGGTACAGGGGATCCATATTCCATATCATTTTGACTGGAAAGCCCACAGCTAGTCTCCTATGAAAAATCACTGAAAACCTAGCTTGTTATGATCTCAGTTGGAGATGGAGGATCCTATTCCAGTAAGGATACTGAAGAATGAAAAATGGGAAAGGTTAATTTAATTCAAAGAGTAGTCATGGAAGTCAACTCAGAGTTGATACTCATAGACTTTCTCCTATTTGTATATAAGAAACATGTGAAGCTTATGAATAGGAAGCCAAGCAGATCAACAAGCCCAAGTTGATGGTTACTGCCATGGTAATCACTGGCATCTCCAACATCTAGTCTGGCTATGAGATCCCACAGATGTCTTGGTGAGTGACAGCTTGTCCCCATCGCCTCTGTGTGTCACTTGTTCAATGAGTATGAGACATACTCATCTTTAGTCTGCCTGATGATCAGAGAACTTGTTTAGAAAGTGTTCATGAACTAAACCCAAACAAATAAAGCTTTATTATCCAAAATAAAGTTAAAATATGAACTTAAGTAACTTTTAAAAACTAGAGGTTGTATTAATCAGGGTTCTTAATTTTGTTTTTTTTAGAGCACATAACATAAAATTTTCTACCTTAACCATTTTTTTAAAAAGATTTTATTTATTCATTTGACACACACAGAGAGGAAACATAAACAGTGAGTAGTTGCAGAGGGAGAGGGAGAAGTAGGGAGCCCCACCTGGGGCTTGATCCCAGGACCCAGGGACAATGACCTGAGCCAAAGGAAGACTCTTAACTGACTGAGATACCCAAGTGTCCCACATCTTAATCAATTTTAAGTGTACGGTTCATTAGGGATAACTGTAATCACATTATTATGCCACAGATCTCTAGAACTTTCATCTTGAAAAACTGAAAGTCTATACACATTGAACAGCAGCTGCCCCTTTTCCCTCACCCCCAGCCCCTGGTATCCACCATTCTAATTTCTGTTTCGAAGAGTTTGGCTACTTTAGGTACCTTGTATAAATGAAATCATTAAGTATTTGTCTTTTTGTGACTTCGTTCACTTAGCATAATGTCCTCAAGATCCATCCATGTTACAAATGGCAGGATTCCTTCTTTTTCATGGCTAAATAATTTTCCATTGCATGTGTGCCTGTGAGTATTTGTGTATATTGTGTACCATATATAGACAGATAGATAGATGTAGACACATAGATGTCACATCTTCATCCATTCATCTGTTGACAGACATTTTTGTTTCCATTATCTTGTATACTGTGAATAATGCTGCAATAACATGGAGTGCAGATGTCTTTTCAATATCCTATGTTCATTTCCTTTGGATACAGACCCAGAAATGAAATTGCCAGTGGTTCTATTTTTAATTTTTTTATGAACTTCCTTACTGTTTTCCACTGTGGCTGAGCCAATGTACATTCCTACCAACAGTGCACAAGCATTTTTCTTTTCTCCACATTCTTGTCAACACTTGTTCTTGTGTCTTACTGATAGCCACTCTAACAGGTGTGAGGTGGTATCTCAATATGGTTTTGATTTGCACTTCCCTGATGATTGGTGTTGTGGAGCATCTTTTCATCTACCTTTTGGTCATGTACCTTTAGATGATTTCTTTGAACATTTTTGCCTATTTTTAAGTTGGATTTTTTGGAGGGTTTTTTGTTATTGAGTTATAGGAGTTCTTTATATATTTTGGATATCAACCCTCAATTTATGGTTTGCAAGTATTTTTTTTTCTTCCATTATGTAGGTTGCCTTTTCATTGTGCTGATTGTTTTTTTTGCTGTGAAGATGTTTACTTCTTTGTCTTGCCTAATGTCTCTGGCTAGGACTTCCAGTATTATGTCAAGTAGAAGCGGCAAAAGGAGGAATCCTTGCCTTATTCCTGATCATACAGGGAAAGCTTTCAGCTTTTTACCATTGAGTATAATGTTAGCTGTAGGCCTTTTTTTAAAAAAAAAATATTTATTTATTCATGAGAGACAGAGAGACAGAGGCAGAGACATAGGAAGAAGGAGAAGCAGGCTTCCTGCGGGGAGCCTGATATAGGACTCGATCCTAGGATCCTGGGACCATGACCTGAGCCAAAGGCAGGTGCTCAACTGCTGAGCCACCCAGGTGCCCCTGTAGGCTTTTTATACATGGTCAGAGTTCTTAGTTTTTAGTAATAAATTATACTCAGGCTAATGGAGCTTATTAAAGATATGTTTTGACCCACAGAATCTCTGGAAGACTGAGAGACTGAGAGAAACAGTGCCTTTCTACTGTGGGAGCAGCTCTAGTTGAGATAGCACAGTGTCTGTCTACAACCAATGACACTCAGTACTGGACGTCAGCAGCTTACCAGTGCTGCCCTGGAAGAATAAGTCACATTCGCCATTGCACTTCTTGGAAGGTGGATTCTCTCACATAAGGCCACTTCTCATGTTGCTTACTTTGTAATGCAAGACTCCCACTGATTGGCAGATTGTGGGTCACAGGCCTGCTCACTAGCTGTGTGGGAGACAGGAAATATAAGTTTCTTACTTCTACTTGGAAAAGTGGGATTCACAAGGAAGAAATTATCAAACTGTAGGTATAGTGTACAAAGATGTTGGATGACCACAAACGACAAATACCAACTACAGTAATAAAAGGATTAGAGTTAGTAGGTGTATTGCAGATAAACATCACACTTTCTTATTTTAGCAGAAGTCAAGAAAATTCTACCTAGATAGTATAAATCAACAGTGAGAGCAACTGGGAACATGCAGACCTGGCTAGACGAAGATCCCTCAGTGCTTACAAAGTTTTGCACAAATAAGCATACCAGACCGAAATAAAATCAATAGGACAGAGTCCTGGATGAAGGCTACTTTTCCCATTTTGCCTGTTTTTACTCCCTAAATCATATCTCTACTAATGAAGAATGCTTTGCTCTGAAGAGCTTTATGCTATGGTTTTTGAAGATAAGAAAAGGATTCATTGAAGTATATGTCAATTTAATCATTGTTATTTCTTTCCCCTTTCTTACCAAGATTTACATTTCTCTTCAATGAAGTTCTGCAGCTTCACTATTTTAGTTTATATTTACTTTTCTGTTTAGGTATGGTTTTATTTTTTTCCCTTTGACAATGTCATTTTCAATCTGAGGACTCACACAACTTTTTTCAATTCTTACCCTTTATCTTTTTAAAGATCAACCTTAGCTTTGGCGGAAATAATACATGTACATAAATTAGGAGTTAAAAATACTACAAAGTTACAAAATAAAAACAGCAGTTCCCTAGAAGGTTATCTCCATCAACTATATTTCTTAGTACTTATTAGTGTCATGTATTTATTAGCCATTATTTGTACAAATGAAAGAAGAGACAGAATAATTTTGTAAATCACAAGTAGAAATGCTCTTTATAATAACAAAGTATTTTATTTTACTTGAGTTTAAAATAATAATATGAAAATTGCTGAATTTCATACACTTTTTCAATAAAATTTATATACTTACTTACTGAGCACCTACTAGATTTCAGGCACAATTCAATGTATTAGAATACAAAAATGAGAGAAAGATCCCTGTCCATCATGGAGCTTACATTTTAGCCAGGAAGGCAGATATTAAATAATAAATATAATAAATACATGAACTATACAGTATGCTGGATGCTGAAAAGTGTTATAAAAAAAATGGAAGGAACAGGGGCTGGAGGCTTCCAGGGGAGAAGTCACTGTTTGAAATGGGGTGGTCAGCCAGTTTCTTAGGTGCATTACCTACGTGCTTGCTTTAATGCTCTGCTGTTAACGTGTCGGATTCTTAATAATTTTTGAACATGGGGTCCCACGTTTTCATTTTATATGGAGCTCACAAATTAACTGAATAAAGGGATGAAGATGTTAGCCTTGTGGCTATCTGGGGGACAGTGTTGTGGTGGGAAAGATTCATACAAAGCTCCTAAGGAAAAATTACTGACATACTGAAGGAGACCAGTCTGGAGAAAAGGGAGCAAAGGCAGAGGGGGTTGAGGAGCAAGTTATAAGAGATATCGTCAGGAGTGAGCAGATTGTTTAAAGCAGCAGTTGGCAAACTTGTTCTGTAAAGGGCCAGTTAGTAAATATTTTAGGCTTTGTGGGCCATATGGTCTCACTGCTACTACTCAACCCTGCTGTTGTAGTGGTGAAAGCAGCCAGAGACAATGCATAAACGAATATGCATGGCTGTGTTCCAATAAAAGGTTATTTATGGATGCTGAAATTTGAATTTTGCATAATTTTCATGTGTCACTACATGTCCTTCTTTGTTTTTTTTCCCCCCCACTCATTTGAAAATGTAAAAATCATTCTTAGCTCCCAGGCTACTGTACAAAAAATAAGCAAAGGTCACATTTGGCCCTCAGACAGTAGTTTGCAGATCCGTGGCTTAAGGCTTTACAGAGCATGATAAAGACTTCTGCCTTTATTTTGAAGCAATGAGGAGACATTGAAAGCTTTTAAGCAGACAAATGATTTTACTTCTATTTTAAAATAATTTGGCTGCTTTGCTGAGAATGTAGCTTGGAGGCTATTGCAGTGATTTAGGCGAGAGATGATGGCTCAGAATAGGGTAGCAGCAGGAGAGGGTGGTCAGAAGTTATTGAATTTAGGCTCTGTTTTAAAGCTTTTTTTTTTTTTTTTAACTAAACAGATTTCTTCATGGACTGTATGTAGAGTATGGCTGGGAGAGGGAAGGATTCAAGAATAATCCTAGCATTTTGACCTGAGAAATTACAAATATAGAGTTGCCATTGACTGAAATGAGAAAGCTGAAGGGTTCTGGAGGAGGATTATGATCTCAGTTTTGGACATGTTAAATTAAGATTCCTATTGGATTTCTAGTAGGAAATGTTGAGAAGGCAGGTGGACATGAAAGTTTTGGAGGTTGAAATGTAGTTAATATTTAAAGTCAATAAACTGGATGAGATCTTTATGAGATAAGTGTGGAAAGGGAAAGGAAAGAGTCCAAGGGCTGAGCCCTGGGCATTCCAGAGGCTGCAGAGAAAAGTAGCAATGAGTAATGAAGACCAAAGAGGGAGAGATGCATGAGGGAGAACACAAGAGAGTTCAAGAGTCTGGAAAGAGGAAAAAGTGATCAACTGTGTCTAATACAGCCAGTTTGGTTAAGTAGGGTGTGCTCTGTGAGTGACCATGAGATTCAACATGTCAGTCATACCCAGAGCAGAGGCAGTACCTTGCTTGGTAGCAAAAGCTTGAGTGGAGTAGGTTTAATAAAGAATGGAAGGAAAAGAATTGATAATAGAATATACAAATCCATCTGATGTGCCTCAAAGGAAAGCAAAGAATTGGGTTAAGAATGAAAGATGATGGAAAATAGGAGCTGGACTTATGTGTTTAAGCTCATGCTTCAATATTAGAGGCATGAAAACTAAACATTTAACACTCTTCCAATACTTTCACCTCTAGACTTTGTTATTTTCATTTGCTCAAAAATTTTAATATCACTTCATTTTATAGTAGAACTAAACCTTTTTTTTTTAGAACTAAACTTTTATGTTTAAATTAACACAATGCTCATGATGAGTACTTTTACTACAGCTTCTCTAACACTGAATTCTCCAGTTCATCTCCTCCTTTGTTTTGGTTTTGCTTACCAAGAAGGGCTTGAAGTTGTGGTCTTCTGTTTTCCCACAGGTATGAAAATGCCTGACTATTGCTTTTATACTTGATCTATAGCTTGTTAGACATAGAGTTCTTGGCTCACTCATTTTCTTAAAATTTTATATCAGTTCTTTTTAGAAAAAAAATATGCCATTGCATATTGAGATATTTCTGCTCCTATGGCTTTTCATTTACTTTTTGTTACTGTTGTTGTTGTTGGCTGATTTTGCAGCTGAAAAGTTTTATTTAAGTTATGTTGTGGCTGCTACAGACAGAGTCCCCTCACATATGAGAATGTCTGCCTGTTCCTTTTTACTTGCAAAATTTCTCAGCAGAGTATGATATGACAGGTTAATACTTTCTTTTCATCAGAACTCTGTAGGTGTAGACAAAACCTCTTAGCACTATTTCAAATTTTCACTGCCTTACTTTTTAACTTCAGCCACAACTGCAACAAGCCATCTGCATAAGTTTCAATCACCTTCATGGAGTTGTAGTACCTTGCTTCAGGCATGTGTGATGCATTTCTGGCTCCTTATATGGGGCTTCATAGATATAGGCTTCCACTAAAGTATTGACAACCTACACATGCAGAGGAGTTAATCTCATCTCTGGGATGTCAAAGGACCACGGTCTTTGCACTTTCCTTCTCTGGGTGGTCTAGAAACACATTTCATAAGACTTCTAAGACACTCCCAAGGGACTGAGCATCCAATTGCCTCTAGCAATAACCAACTTAATATATTTTTGTAGTGTTCCTCCCTTTTCTCCCTGCTTGATTCTTTCATCTTTTATTCCTCCTTCCTGGATTCCACTCCCAAATAAATTACTCTCATATCAACTACTTCCAGAAAAACTTAGCCTTAGATAGTAGGCATTGCTCTATTGTGCTCTGACATCAAATATTATTGTGGGAATATTTGAGGCCAGTGAGTACTCACTACCCCTTCATCAACCCACACATTTTAAGTTAGTTGATAAAGTTTTCTTTCTGGTGCCTGAAGAACTCAATAACTTAACCAAGACGTGTCTTGGTTATGATGGTTCTTTTTTTTTAATAATAAATTTATTTTTTATTGGTGTTCAATTTGCCAACATACAGAATAACACCCTGTGCTCATCCCGTCAAGTGCCCCCCTCAGTGCCCGTCACCCATTCACCCCCACCCCCCGCCCTCCTCCCCTTCCACCACCCATAGTTCGTTTCCCAGAGTTAGCAGTCTTTATGTTCTGTCTCCCTTTCTAATATTTCCTACCCATTTCTTCTCCCTTCCCTTCTATTCCCTTTCACTATTATTTATATTCCCCAAATGAATAAGAACATATAATGTTTGTCCTTCTCCGATTGACTTACTTCACTCAGCATAATACCCTCCAGTTCCATCCACGTTGAAGCAAATGGTGGGTATTTGTCGTTTCTAATGGCTGAGTAATATTCCATTGTATACATAAACCACATCTTCTTTATCCATTCATCTTTCGATGGACACCAAGTCTCCTTCCACAGTTTGGTTATTGTGAACATTGCTGCTAGAAACATCGGGGTGCAGGTGTCCTGGCATTTCATTGCATCTGTATCTTTGGGGTAAATCCCCAACAGTGCAATTGCTGGGTCATAGGGCAGGTCTATTTTTAACTCTTTGAGGAACCTCCACACAGTTTTCCAGAGTGGCTGCACCAGTTCACATTCCCACCAACAGTGCAAGAGGGTTCCCTTTTCTCCGCATCCTCTCCAACATTTGTGGTTTCCTGCCTTGTTAATTTTCCCCATTCTCACTGGTGTGAGGTGGTATCTCATTGTGGTTTGGATTTGTATTTCCCTGATGGCAAGTGATGCAGAGCATTTTCTCATGTGCGTGTTGGCCATGTCTATGTCTTCTTCTGTGAGATTTCTGTTCATGTCTTTTGCCCATTTCATGATTGGATTGTTTGTTTCTTTGCTGTTGAATTGAATAAGTTCTTTATAGATCTTGGAAACTAGCCCTTTATATGATGGTTCTTTATCAATTTTTCTTGGAAGATAGCTGACTTAACTGATGATAGCAACCCTTTAACTGATGGGTAGGCTGGCCTCCTGGAGAGGAAGTTGGTTTGCTGCCTCTAGCACCAACAATAGCCTATGACCTAGGGTGTGTTGTAATGCATTCTGGCAGAGAGCTGACATGTGGATCAGGACATCAGCCAAGTTTCCACCTACTAGCAATGCTGTAATCACAAGGGTTAAGATCACACCTGTGGAAAGCCAAATGTTCTCCCAATTGATGAATGCTGAGATAGTGGGTAGAGCTGAAAGCCAAGGTTCTGCTGGTAGAGTCTATATCTTAATATCACTAGGAAGAGGTTGGTTCTTTAGAAATTAATAAGGTTGAAAAACCCCAACATCTAAGGCCCAGGATCTCTCCCTCAGACCTAGATTTATAGTCTGTTGTATTGTTGTGGGCTTCCTGAGAAAAAGATGGTCATGAGAGGGTCATTCACATGTATTGGGGATAGAATTCCTTTAAAGGAGGTACTTAAAGTTAAATGAGGTTACAAGGATGGAGCCCCTGATCCAATGGAACTGTGCCATTATAAAAAGAGATACTAAATCTATCTCTGTCTCTATATCCCTTGTGAGAATACAGCCAGAAGACTACTGTCTGCAAGCCAGGAAGAGAGCTCTCACCAGAAGCTGAATCCTGCCAGAACCTTGATCTTGGACTTTCCAACCTCCAGAACCATGAGAAAATAAATTTCTGTTATGTAAATCACCTGATCAGTGGCATTTTGTTATAGCAGCCAGAGCAAACTAAGACAATCTCCAAACCTAATCTGATAGCTATTTCGTGTTTCTTATTACCCACAGAGGATGAGAGCAGAAGAATGAAGAGAAGTGAACACAAAGACAAATTGCTTAAGCCTAGTGTTCACTCCAACTGGTGTGCTAACTGGATTGCTTTCCAATACTATAAATATCCTAAATAGAGCCATTCCCAGCAACAATCCATCTGTTCTCAGCCATCTGTTAGGAACCTAGGAGACTGAGGACAGGAAGTTTTCTGGTGCTGAACAACTGTGATTTGGGTACCCAATCCAGATATCCCTTCCCATGCCCTTTTCTTTTTATTCCCCCAACCCTGTCTTAGCAACTGTGGAATCAGGACTGCTGCCCTAAAGGACAGGTGGAGAATAAGCTGGGTTGCTATCTCACCTGTTGTTGATGGCTTACCTGATTGCATCTTTGCCCATTACCTTTCCCCTGCTGTGGTCCCAATACTCTCCCATGTGGGCATTGAGAAGCCATTTTTACCATGATGTTGGTGCAAAGGAAGTGGTCCAACTATTGCATGACCATGGGAATGGGAAAACTTTGGTGCAGGATTCTCACCACGGTAATGGTCCCAGGTATAAGCAAAATGCCATGGATATTTATGGAAGTAGAAAAAGTCCCTTGCTGTATAGGAAGGAAACTTCTGAAATCATGAGATGTGGAGTGGTGATGCATTCTCACTGTCTTGCATTAGATCCTCCCAGGATAATTCTCAATCAGGTTGTCCCAAGTTGCAACTCTCACAGGTAGTAGACTCTTCTGTTAATCTTCATGCTACTAAATCTATTTTCCCCCAAGCTTTTATTTAAATTCCAGTTAGTTAACATACAGTGTAATATTAATTTCAGGTTAGAACTTAGTGATTCATTACTTACATACAACACCTGGTGCTTATTGCAAGTGCATTCTTTAATCCCCATTACCTATTTCCCCCATCCCCCCACTCACCTCCCCTCTGGTAACCATCAGTTTGTTCTATACAGCTAAGAGTCTGTTTTTTGGTTTGCCTCTTTTCTCTCCTATGTTCATTTATTTTGTTTTTTAAATTCCACATATGAATGAAATCATATGGTATTTGCTTTTCTCTGACTGAATCTATATTCCAGAAGTAGATGCAGCCAGGGAGACCCAGGTGCCATTTTGGTGATTCCTAATGTCATTATCCTTTTAGAATATTCTATTGAGTTATACCCCCGGGATCTGCCAGTGTAAATCACTGTCAGTGTAAGATCATAGGTCCTAGGCCTAGTAGGCCATGCAGGAGAGATTTATTTCCCTCTGGGATGTTATTTGCTCCATGGTCATTGGAGTTGATATGGGACCAATGTAGTAGCTATTACTTAGTTATATCTTGACCTTTGCACTGCATCTCCCAATAATGGCCTTGTTCAACTCCACAGAATGCTTATGTTCATCAGTAAGGAGAACAATCAATGACTGGATGACACTGGCTGTATGTGGTACTTTCTGGCCTGTATACCATGTCCATGAGGGGGTCTTCCTCCTTATGAATGCACATACTCCCTGGTCAGTCTCAAGCAAATGAGACCTGTACCCTGCAGAAAGTTCACCCAACCACTCTTAGTTTTCCAGTACTTCCTTCCAGAACTCTATGCCCATTATTTGTTCTGGATAAAAAGAAGTCACTTTTCTGTGGGGTGGGAGTCATAGCATTCCTCAACTTCACCTATAGTCTCATCTTTGAAATGCCAAGAACTATCAAATTCACTAGAGATATGAAGATGCATAAAAAATAGTACTTGCCTCCAAGGAGCTTACCTATTAGTAGGAGATGTAAACTGTAAACAAGTGACACAAAACACAATGATGTATATAATGAAAATATGCCTAGGGTTGTAAAAAATCAATTTCTCAATCACACAATGAGTGAGATTTGAGTCGGTTTCTGAAAGAAACTCCGTGTGAAGCAACAATATGATAAAGTTGTTGCAAAAGATAATAGTCTTAGGCTGCATTAGTAGAAACATAGAATTCAGCAAAAAGAAAGTAAACAAACATAGGACCAGGAGTCAGCAAGTCTGAGCTTCAGTTCAGGCTACACATCTGACTGTAAAATTTCATCAAGTTCTTGTTATCCATTTCCTCATCTGTATATATGAGCAATAGAGTCTAGTTTGCCTCCCTCTTGGGAGAATGGTAAGAATCAAAGGGGTCAGAAGAGTCTTTAATGGTCAGCAAATCCATTGTCTGTTGACCATCAAAAGTCCTTTACAAGGTGACCTCAGATATCTTCCAGTCTATACTTAAACAACTCCAGAGTAGGAAATTTACCACTTTTGAAAAGTCTGTTTCCTCTCTGCCAGATTCTAATAGTAGGCTTTTTGAAGTAGGGAGAACCATTTCTAAAATTTAAAAAAATTAATTTATAGACTCCTCTCTGCAAACACATAGAGGGAGAGTGGTAGTTGTTTTCCTCCTCTACCAACTGAGGAAATACAGGAAAAAGCAACTAGAATTTTCAAATGAGTTGGTACTTTATTTAAAATCTGTATTAAAAACTAATAAATTCATGTTTGAAACATGTCATTTAACCCATACACAAAGATTAGTGTGCAAACACTCCCAGCACCCATCATTGCTCCTCAGCTATCCAAGGAATTCAGATCCCCAGCCTGGGAATAATTACAATGGCTAAAATTTATTAAATACCTAATATGTGCTAGGCACAGTACAAGGTGTGTTACATAGGTGATCTCATTCAATCCTCACAATGGTCCTATAAGAAAAATTATTATCCAGAGGTGATGGGTGAGGAAATTGAGGCTAATGGCTAGAATGACTTGTTTAATGCACATATATACTAAGAAGGAGAACCAGGATTGGGATCCAAATTTGTGATGCTAGAGTCTACCTTGTTACTCTGTTCTGTTCCAAGGCAACCACAATGTCAGGTCAGTGTGGGAGAATGCTTTATGACAGTGGCTATTGTGCTAATCTTGCTCCTCTTTCTGTGTGAATAAACTGGCATCCAAGCATCACCTTAATTCCAAAACCAGACAAAGACCCCACCAAAAAGGAGAATTATAGACCAATATCCCTGATGAACATGGATGCAAAAATTCTCAACAAGATACTAGCTAATAGGATACAACCATACATTAGGAAGATTATTCACCATAACCAAGTGGGATTTATCCCCGGCATGCAAGGCTGGTTCAACACTTGTAAAACAATCAGTGTGATTCATCATATCAGCAAGAGAAAAACCAAGAACCATATGATCCTCTCAATAGACGCAGAGAAAGCATTTGACAAAATACAGCATCCATTCCTGATCAAAACTCTTCAGAGTGTAGGGATAGAGGGAACATTCCTCAACATCTTAAAAGCCATCTATGAAAAGCCCACAGCAAATATCATTCTCAATGGGGAAACACTGGGAGCCTTTCCCCTAACATCAGGAACAAGACAGGGATGTCCACTCTCACCACTGCTATTCAACATAGTACTAGAAGTCCTAGCCTCAGCAATTAGACAACAAAAAGACATAAAAGGCATTCAAATTGGCAAAGAAGAAGTCAAACTCTCCCTCTTCGCTGATGACATGATACTCTACATTGAAAACCCAAAAGACTCCACCCCAAGATTGCTAGAACTCATACAGCAATTTGGCAGCGTGGCAGGATACAAAATCAATGCCCAGAAGTCAGTGGCATTTCTATACACTAACAATGAGACTGAAGAAAGAGAAATTAGGAGTCAATCCCATTTACAATTGCACCCAAAAGCATAAGATACCTAGGAATAAATCTAACCAAAGAGCCAAAGGATCTAAAAAATATAGAACACATCTGAAAGAAATTGAGGAAGACACAAAGAGATAGAAAAATATATCATGTTCATGGACTGGGAGAATTAATATTGTGAAAATGTCAATGTTACCCAGGGCAATTTACATGTTTAATGCAATCCCTATCAAAATATGATGGACTTTCTTCAGAGAGTTGGAACAAATTATTTTAAGATTTGTGTGGAATCAGAAAAGACCTCGAGTAGCCAGGGGAATTTTAAAAAAGAAAACCATTGCCAGAGGCATCACAATGCCAGATTTCAGGTTGTACTACAAAGCTGTGGTCATCAAGACAGTGTGGTACTGGCACAAAAACAGACACATAGAGCAATGGAACAGAACAGAGAATCCAAAAGTGGACCCTCAACTTTATGGTGAACTTCGACAAAGCAGGAAAGACTATCCTGGAAAAAAGACAGTCTCTTCAATAAATGGTGCTGGGAAAATTGGACATCCACGTGCAGAAGAATGAAACTAGACCACTCTCTTGCAACATACACAAAGATAAACTCAAAATGGATGAAAGATCTAAATGTGAGACAAGATTCCATCAAACCCCTAGAGGAGAACACAGGCAACACCCTTTTTGAACTTGGCCACAGTAACTTCTTGCAAGATACATCCATGAAGGCAAGAGAAACAAAAGCAAAAGTGAACTATTGGGATTTCATCAAGATAAGAAGCTTTTGCACAGCAAAGGATACAGTCAACAAAGCTAAAAGACAACCTACAGAATGGGAGAAGATATTTGCAAATAACGTATCAGATAAAGGGCTAGTTTCCAAGATCTATAAAGAACTTATTAAACTCAACAGCAAAGAAACAAACAATCCAATCATGAAATGGGCAAAAGACATGAACAGAAATCTCACAGAGGGAGACATAGACATGGCCAACAAGCACATGAGGAAATGCTCTGCATCACTTGCCATCAGGGAAATACACATCCAAACCACAATGAGTACCACCTCACACCAGTGAGAATGGGGAAAATTAACAAGGCAGGAAACCACAAATGTTGGAGAGGATGTGGAGAAAGGGAACCCTCCTGCACTGTTGGTGGGAATGTGAACTGGTGCAGCCACTCTGGAAAACTGTGTGGAGGTTCCTCAAAGAGTTAAAAATAGACCTGCCCTACAACCCAGCAATTGCACTGTTGGGGATTTACCCCAAAGATACAGATGCAATGAAACGCTGGGACACCTGCACCCCGATGTTTCTAGCAGCAATGTCCACAATAGCTAAAGTGTGGAAGGAGCTTCGGTGTCCATCGAAAGATGATGGATAAAGAAGATGTGGTCTATGTACACAATGGAATATTACTCAGCCATTAGAAACTACAAATACCCACCATTTGCTTCGACGTGGATGGAACTGGAGGGTATTATGTTGAGTGAAATAAGTCAATCGGAGAAGGACAAACATTATATGGTCTCATTCATTTGGGGAATATAAAAAATAGTGAAAGGGAATAAAGGGGAAAGGAGAAAAAATGAATGGGAAATATCAGAAAGGAAGACAAACATGAGAGACTCCTAACTCTCGGAATCGAACTATGGGTGGTGGAAGGGGAGGTGGGCCTGGGGTGGGGGTGACTGGGTGACAGGCTCTGAAGGGGGCACTTGATGGGATGAGCACTGGGTGTTATTCTGTATGTTGGCAAATTGAACACCAATAAAAAATAAATTTACAAAAAAAATTAACTGTAATAATGGTTTTTATGGGCTAAATGAAACAATGAAGTAGACCCTCTGATGAATATTCATTGTTTTTCAGTGACTCAATATTAGCCCTCCACTATTGTAGGATTTCATTTAGTGATCAATCCTGATGGAAATTTGAATCCAAGTGCCCTGTTTTTTTCCCTAATCAAATGTCTGATGGAAGCTCAAAGATACACAAACTATTTCTCCTGGGACTTTGATTCTTATGTGGAATGACGCATGGCTAAAAAATAAAATTAGAGTTTATCCTAAGACCCCTTCCACTCCATTCCTCCAAGAATTACTTGATTTCTGTCTTATCAGAGGCAGTCCTATATTTATCTTTGATTCTGTGAGCTTCCTCATATTTTTTCAATATACCAATCTGTGCTTGTTATAGTTGGTTTTAGCCATTTGCAAAAATAAGTTCTTAATGATATAAAACACCAGGAACAATCTCTAGCACATAGTTTTTGTTGTAGAGTTTGTTGATATTACTATTTTCACAACTGAAATCCTCCCTGGCAGCACTTCTACCAAACCTCTGGTCCTATGCGTGGGAACTAAGCACTCAGGACCTAATTATCATTGAGTGAATGGATACAATTTAGTTTCTAAATGTGATAGAGTAGTCAGTTTGCATTCATAGTAAGTCAGTGAAGGCACCCATGTGCCCACCAACTACCTTTCCAATATTATACAAGGCAGGAGCATATAAGAGTGCAGATAATAGGTACTAGAGTGCACAAGGTATTTCAGAGGAAGAAGAGATAGATCATTGAGCTTTGAAGAGAGTGTCAGAGCTAGGCTTTACAGAACTGTCACACTGGGACAGGCAATGAAGAGAAGGAGCAGATGTTACAGACAAAGGGTGGAGAGACAGTATAAGCAAAGGCATGCAAGACATGTTTGGGGACAACAAATAGACCATTTGGTTTGAAGACCAATCTCTGGCTGAAGCAGAAATTTATTATAGGATAATGGTAGTGGATAACGTTTAGAAAGGCAGATTGCAATTAATTTTAAACATAAAATTCTAGACATAGTCAAGTTGCAAACACTTCTATTAAAAGAGACTCCTTTCAACATCATCAGCATTATCTTTACCCATTGCCAATCTGAAAATATTTTTTTTTAACATCTTCTGGATGTAATTTGGAACTATAGAATACTAGAGAGTTCTTGTTGCCCTTCAGAGAGGACATTTTGGAAACCATACATTCTTAGATAAAATTATCATATAATGACGACTTAGGGTCATTTCAAAGAACAGGTGCGGGTAAAATGTTCAGAAAATAGCACCTAAAGATGGAAAGTTTGTACTGATTGTACAAATTATACATGAATAATTCCATGAAGAAAAAAAGGTTTAAAAACAGCTAGTAACTTCTAAGTGTTTTTATTATTTGCTTTCCAATAAAGATATGCTTTCATGCCAGGCACGAAATGTCCACAACATAAAAACCTAACCAGAATGTTTAAACAGATGCTTATCAGCGCTAGGAACTGCCATAAAAGCTATTATGCTGGTGGTTTCCATTGTGATGGTCTCTACCACCTTATTAGGGGTCATAGCATTACTTTGTCCTTATTGAGCATAGAAAGTGGTGGTGGTAGGAGACTATAGGTTGCAAGTCTAAGGGTGGTGTTTGTAGAGGAGATTTGTTGATTTACTGATTAGCTACATACACATCTGAGTTTATTGTTCTCCACTTGGAAGCCCTTATGATAACCTGGGACTCGGATGGTATAAAAAGTAAATCCAGGCTTTCCTAGACCAGTACCAATAATAGCCATGGCAAAGCTTATTCTCCTGACAGGTGAGTCTGCAGTCAGAGACAGAGCCTTACTTTTACCTGATTTCCTTTTCTTTCTGCATCTGACAAGCCATGAAGGAGTCTTCACATTATACTTCTAGGGTGTTCCATTCTTCTTTTATCATTTCAAATTTCCAAGAGAATCCTGACATATACAAACCAGTCTATCTTTTATTCCTTTAATATCAGTTATCTCTAGTAACATTTCTACCTTCATTGATCCCATAGGCATTGTCCTAAAAGAAAGGCTTGTTTTCGTTCAATGCTTATCTTATTGTCATCCCTTATCGATTGTTTCTTGTTCTGTATTCATCTTCCTGTGGCCACCTCATTTTAATTGGTATTATTTTTATCTACATGCTTGCATCCTTGGTCTAGCTTTTCCAGGGATTAAAATCAGTAGAAATTATGTGTACTGTTTTTAGAGTTACTTGTCTTTTATCCCCTACTGTC
Organism: Canis aureus; assembly: GCF_053574225.1. Classification (NCBI taxonomy): domain Eukaryota; kingdom Metazoa; phylum Chordata; class Mammalia; order Carnivora; family Canidae; genus Canis; species Canis aureus. Next base: position 36,865,057 of record NC_135618.1, read on the forward strand.
CTACTGACTTGCTGATGTACCATAAAAATTTCAGCTAGAAACTCAGTCATTTAAAGGAATTAAGCAAGTAGATTGTTTAGGACAATTGATTTATTTTTATTTTTTTAAGATTTTATTTATTTATTTATTCATGAGAGACACACAGAGAGAGGCAGAGACACAGACAGAGCTCCTGGCAGGGAACCCGATGGAACTCGATCCCGGGACCAGGATCATGCCCTGAGCCAAAGGCAGATGCTCAACCATTGAGTCACCCAGGGGTCCCTAGGACAATTGATTTAGAACAGTTGTTTAGAACAATGTGATTTACAACCCTTTTATAGTTTCAGAACCTTTTCTCAATGAAACCTCTAATTCAATTTACAGAACAATCATGTCAGAAGTGCTCTGGTAAGACCAGGGAGAGGCATCTGTTCTTGCCTCACAGTTACTGGTACTTCTTTTCTACTGCAAGAGCTCCTAAAAGGTGGCTCCCAAAAAATTCCAAGGCTCCGGGAGACACTGATGCACTGCTTCAGAGGATGCCTTGTCTGTGGAAGGTTGTACTCATCCTGGTTCAGGGAGATGAAGCATGGATGGTTGTGTACTTATTGAGTAGAGTACATTCTGGGTAATTTCAGTAGAAATTCAGTAGATCTTCTATAGATAGTAGACTGTGAACTCTGCATTCAGGAATATATATTACTGACATGAAAAATGGGAGAAGAGAAACCATGGCCATTTTTTACTAAGAGGAGGGAAGTGTAGATCTGTTGGTGCCTTCCTGGAAAGCCTATTTTTCAGCAGAATCCCTATTTGCCACTGGGTTGTAACAACCTATGGCAAATAAGATGGCACCCAAGGCCTCAGAATTAGATTCCATATGGTATAGACAATTGATTCAGAGTGCATGTGTTTTCCTTCCCTCTAGGTCTGGCTCTTCTGCTGAATACTCAGCTAGGTAAGTCATGAGCTCTGTCTTTTATATTTTCCTACCATAAACCACAAATCTCTATAAATTACTCATAATGCAATTGTCTGAATAATATATTTTTTAAAGTATAACAAGAGATAAGCCATATGAGGGAAAGAGAGCTACTATCTACTTCATAGATGAGTTTGACATCGGGAGAACCTATTATTTTGGATTGACTGTCAGTGCTATCCTCCTTAGCATGACCACTGGGAGTTTAAGTTGGTATTCACTGGGTTTCACAGGAGTAATGGAGATCTTTTCTTACGTGGTTCGTAGGCTTAAGATCCCCAAATGACTCTGTTAAAGTAAAAAATAACTAATCCCAAGTCAGTGACTAGTTCCCAAGTTAGACTATTTTAACTCACTTGCAAGAGTATTTATATTAAATACCGCCACATAGAGTTCTGGCATTGAGGCAAAAGGAGGGAAATAAAAGTAGGGCCCAAACTCACAGTACATTTCAGTGGCACCTAAATCAGGGCATTATTCTCACTTCTTACTGCTCTCAGGTTCTGCTTACCAGTTGACATGCTACTTCACTAACTGGGCGCAGTACCGGCCAGGCCTGGGGAGCTTCAAGCCTGATGACATTGACCCTTGCCTATGTACTCACTTGATCTATGCCTTTGCTGGGATGAAGAACAATGAGATCACCACCATCGAATGGGATGATGTGACTTTCTACCAAGCCTTCAATGGCCTGAAAAACAAGTAAGAGATGGTGGAGAGATCTAATTTGGTGTCTCCTAGGTCAGTGCTTCCCAAACATTAATATGCAAACAAATTACCTGATATCGTCTTAAAATGAGTTCAGATTCAGTGAGTGTGAGGTGAGGACCAAGATTCTACATTTCAAACAAGCTCCCCGATGATGCTGATGCTTCTGGTCCAGGAAACTACACTTTAAGTAGCAATGATATAGATAACATAGCACATCGCCTGCTTTCTAACATATTCAAACTATATCAGTTCTGTCTCTTCTTTTCCCTGCCAATATCTTTCATTATGACCCAAGAAACTGCAAGCCATAGTAGCTACTTACATCAGAGAATAGGAGGTGGAAGATAATGAAGATTAGACATCACTGAGCCCCCAAATCAGAAATGTCTGCTGTATCTTAAGAGTTCTATTTGTGTAAAAAGGAAACATAACAAAGAAACAATAACCCTGGTATCTTTTAATTTCTGGTTTTCTCAGTTTAGCTATTTCTAGGAAAAATAAGGCTACATACCATCACTACCACCAGTAGTGGTACTATCTTAAATGTAGCTGCTAGAATTAAAGCTGTGATAGAGAGGAAATAAACTCCTTTGGAATGGTATTTTTTGAAGTGTGATCCATTAACTGTGCATCAAAATCGGATGGGGTACCTGATAAAAATGTCAATTCCTCCCATAGTTCAACTAAATCAGAATCTCTGAGAAAGGGGCTATAACACCAAAATTTTAATGATTTCCCACTCTGACCCTTGTATTCCATTCTTATATAAACTGAGAGCCACTATTCAAAAAATGTGCATAATTTTAATCAATTGATTTATATTCATTATCTTGGAGGCTGAGAGGGTAATTACGCTCAAGCAACATTATCATTTCATCTGAAGGAACAGAATATGATTTAATTATGCTTTTAAGTTTTATATATATTATGTTGGCAAATTGAACCCCAATAAAAAAGTTTTATAGATATTATGGCTAATGGATTCATATTTTTACAAAATCTGCTCTCATAGTTTGGATTTCCTCAAAGAATTTTGACTGCATTTATTATAACAACACAATTTTTGTTGTTATTGAAGTATAATTAACACACAGTGTTATATTAGTTTCAGGTTTGCAATATAATGATTCAACAATTTTATACATTACTTAGTGCTCATTATGATAAGTGTACTCTTAATCTCCTTCTTATTTCACTCATCCCCCTATCCACCTCCCCTCTGATAACTACCAGTTTGTTTTCTATATTTAAAAGTCTGTTTTTTGTTTGTCTCTTTTTTGTTTGTTTTATTAAATTCCACATATGATTGAAATAATATGGCATTTGTCTTTCTCTGATTGACTTATTTCACTTAGTATTATACTTAGTATTGGATAACAGCATAATTTTTATAAAGAAAGTCTTCAGTACTGATGGAAAATTATCCTACAGGATATCTTTATTTATTTATTTATTTTATTTATTTGACAGAAAGAGAGAGTACAAGCAGGTGGAGCAGCAGGCAGGGGGAGAGGGAGAAGCAGGCTCCCTGTGGAGCAGGTTGCCCAATGTGGGGCTCGATCCCAGGACCCTGGGATCATGACATGAGCCGAAGGCAGATGCCCAACCAACTGAGCCACCCAGGGGGCCCTATCCTGCAGAATATGTTATCAAGGCAACATCAAAGTATATGACCAGGCCCAATGCCAAAGCAATGTTATGTTAAATAGAAGGACTTGTGAATTTTGAAGCTTCTCTTTTCTATTCTTCACTTTTTAGGAACAGCCAGCTGAAAACTCTCCTGGCCATTGGAGGCTGGAACTTTGGAACTGCTCCGTAAGTCCTCTGTGAGAGAGCCTGGTGTTCATTTGTTATTGAAAATACGTTATGTTCCTTAAACTTCACAATCTAAGACAGGTTATGAAGGATGTGTATTAAACAAATAGGCTACTGGGCTACTAGAGTAAATTACCAGAACCTCAAAATTATTTATTCTATACAAAATAAAATTATTTATTTTACATTTAGATGGATATTCTGGGATTCTATTCACAGCCATTTAGTTACTGAGATTTCAAAACAACCTGTTCCTAAAGTATTTCAAAAGCACAATACTTGCGTAGAGTGTGATAGCACTCCTATTTATCTTCTAGGAGAAGAGAAGAGAAGTCATGCAAATAAACCAGAAGACTTCTTTGAGGGCATATGAACTTGGCGCGGGGCGGGGGCGGGGGTGGCCAAGGTTTGGAGAGAGAACAGTGAGCTGGGAAGCCAGGTGTTCAAAGCAACAAATGCAACCTAGGAAAAAAATCAGAGCTGGGTGGATAACAAAATAAAGAGAACACTGAGGTCCCATGGCTGACTGAGCACTGATTACAAAGTAAGTACAAGAGAAAATCAGAAGCATATTTATATTCAGGTTGTGTGTCCTGGTGAAGAGCTCTGAGGTGGAAATATAAAAGTTTAATTTTACCACAAGGTGTTAGGATCACCAAGGCACTCCCTCACCTTTCTTTCTTTGGGTCTCCCTCAGCTTCACTGCCATGGTTTCCTCTCCTGAGAACCGCCAGACTTTCATTGCTTCAGTGATCAAATTCCTGCGCCAGTACGAGTTTGATGGGCTGGACTTTGACTGGGAGTACCCTGGCTCTCGTGGGAGCCCTCCTCAGGACAAGCATCTCTTCACGGTCCTGGTGCAGGTGAGGATGGAAATGGCAGTCTCTAGCCCAAGAAAATTCAAAGCCTTTTCTTTCCACAGAGAATCTAGTGGTTCCCAACTACAACTAAACTGGAATTTAGAATTGTGGAATCTTCACATCGCAGATTCTTAGAGATCATGCCTTCATTCAAGAGCATTTCACAATGATAACAAGAACACATGTGTGCTATGTGCCAGGCACTATTCTGGTTTATTCTACTATTCTATTTTAAAAATTATAACTCATTTCACTTGTACATCTAGTCTGTCATCTAGGTACTATAAGTATCACAATCTTTTTTTTTAATTTTGATTTATTTATTATTATTATGACTTATTATGATGATTTATTTATGATACACAGAGAGAGAGAGAGAGGCAGAGACATAGGCAGAGGGAGAAGCAGGCTCCATGCACCGGGAGCCCGACGTGGGATTCGATCCCGGGTCTACCAGGATCGCGCCCTGGGCCAAAGGCAGGCACTAAACCGCTGCGCCACCCAGGGATCCCTCACAATCTTTATTTACAGAGGAAACTAAGGTTTAAGCAAGTTGCTTAATACCTAGACCCTGATCAAAGATTTTCAAGCCCAATTCTCAGAAAAAGGTTCCCATACACAAATGTACACACACCCAGGGGTGGCAGCAGCTCCCCCTCTCAACAATACACACTAGTGTCCCCTAGGCAGCTAGGCCAGGCACATCATGATGGCTTTGACATGTCAAAGCCTCCAGCTATTCAAACACCAACTTGGATGTTGATGTGAAGCCATTTTGCAGATGTACTCAAAGCCCCTAATCAACTGACATTAAGCAAGACTATAGTGGGTAATTTGAGAGGCTTGATTCAATCAGCTTAAAGGTTTTTTTAACGAAGGGCAGAGGCTCTCCCCACGAAATCCCATCTGAGAACAGCAGCTTCAACCTGTGCTATGTGGGTTCCAGCCTGCACATGATATTCTCTGACAGCCAGGCCTGATTTTGTATTTGCTTATTATATTAGCTAGCCGCCCCCCCGATCACATAGGCCAATTCTTTGTAATGAATCAAATGCACGTATACATACATAGAAAGTCTTGTAGTGGTTCTGCTTCACAGCTTTAGCCCTGGTAAACACCAATATTAAGGACAAGACCCCACACCTAAGCTGAGGGGCTAGACACCTATGGAAGTCTCCCAGGAGCACTCAATCCACCCCCTCTCCAAGATATGGTTAAAGAAAAAAAAAAAAACCCTAGTAGGGGTCATAACTACCCTTGTAGTCTGGCTACCAAGCCCCCTGCCTCTAACCATTGCACTAGACTGCCTACTATTACTGAACACCTACTCTGTCCCAGATATTGGCTTAGGTGTCAGGTTGAAGATAAGAATAAGATAATCCTTGGCTTTAGGGAATATAATATGAGGTGGCAGGTTGAAAAATAACCAACAATTATAGTATGCTTTGAGTACACTGCAGCAGGTATAGAGGGTACCTAATTGTACTCTGGGAAAGGATCGAGAAGAGCTTCCTAGAGAAAGTGACACTTGGGCTCAATCTTGAAAGCAACTGGTATTAGCAATGAATAGGGGAACCTCACAAATGAATACATGTGGATGATTGAGTCATATGAGTCTGCATATGTGGCAAGAAACAGATCATGTGGGACTTGTATGTGATGTTAAGGAATTTGGGTTATATCTCAAGGTTGTAGGGCAGCTTTGAAAGTAATGGAGAGATATGATGAAATTTGTGCTTTAGAAAGGTAACACTGGCTTAACCATGGAGGACGAATCAGAAGCAGGTAGGAAGGCAAGGATATAGTGGTGATGGCCCAAACAAAGGTTCTAACAGTGAGGACAGGAAGGGCAAGTATACAAGGGACATTAGGAGGGTACAATCGATAGGATTTGGACACCAATTGGAAGTGGAAAAGAAAAATAAAATAAGATAATAAAAATAAAGGAAGTGGAAAAGAGAGGACTTTCAGTTTACTGACTTTGAGAAGGGTTTGATTGTGTTTCTATTAACTAAAATGTAAAAACAAGAAGAAGAAGAACAGATTTGAAACAAGAAAGACTCATTAATTTGTCTTTGAACACCAGGAGTGAGAGGAATCTGTAGGACCTCCTATAGGAATGGCCAATAGTCACTGAATGAATACCACTCCAGAGTTCAGGACAAAGAAACTAACTTTATATTCTATATTAAAGTTATCAGCAGGGATCCCTGGGTGGCGCAGCGGTTTGGCGCCTGCCTTTGGCCCAGGGCGCGATCCTGGAGGCCCGGGATCGAATCCCACGTCGGGCTCCCGGTGCATGGAGCCTGCTTCTCCCTCTGCCTGTGTCTCTGCGCCCCTCTCTCTCTCTCTGTGACTATCATAAATAAAAAAAAAAAATAAAGTTATCAGCAAAGGCAAATAATTAAGAGATCACCAAGGAAAAGTGAATGGAGTAAGAAAAGCCAAGGATGGTTTTTAGATCTACTCTCTTCCAAGATAGTTTCTACACCATCTCACATACTAGATCAGCCTCCAAAAGGTTTCAATGTTAAGTAACTCACTAGTTGAAAAGTCAATCTACTTATTTTGTTGAACAGATCTAGGGATTAAAAAGAACATCTCTATTCTTAGCCAAAACATGCCTCCAGTCATAATTTATGACTTCTAGTCATTGGGAGTCTAGCTCTGCCCATCAAAATAACAAAGGATAAAACACCTTTTATAATTTGTCATTCAATATTTGCAAACTGCTATAACATCCTGCTTATAATTTCTCTTCCTCAAGTTTAAATATCCTAATTCCTTTAACCAGTATCACATGACAATTCTCAGACCCACCCTTCACTCTGACACACCCTAATAATACAATTATAAAAACTGAACCCAGTCCTCCAAATGAGATTAGAGTCACCCAAAGTAAATATGCTAGTGCTGGATGGGAACCTATCACCTGGTAACCACTTCCTTTATTGGCTAAATCAGCTTTCATTTGATGGGATGTCAGTCCTATGAAGTAATTTGTTTACTGGATGAAGGGAAGCAACATATATACTGCCAAAAGCTGGATATAGGTTACTGCAGCAAATTCAGAATATAGTGATATAAATGGAGCTCTGACAGGTCATCTGGGACCTACATCTGATCATGACCTGGCTACTAACTTGCTCTGGGACTTTGGTGGAATTGTCTAGCATCTAGTCATATTAGATAGCTATAAAACTGATTAATGTCATCTAAAGTAAGACAAAATGGATAAAGAAGATGTGGTTTATGTATACACTGGAATATTACTCAGCCATTAGAAACGACAAAAACCCACCATTTGCTTCGACATGGATGGAACTGGAGGGTATTATGCTGAGTGAAATAAGTCAATCAGAGAAGGACAAACGTTTTATGGTCTCATTCATTTGGGGAATATAAAAAATAGTGAAAGGGAATAACGAAGAAAGGAGAAAAATGAGTGGGAAATATTAGAAAGGGAGACAGAACATGAGAGACTTCTAACTCTGGGAAACGAACTAGGGGTGGTGGAAGGGGAGGTGGGCAGGGGGTGGGGGTGACTGGGTGACGGGCACTGAGGGGGGCACTTGATGGGATGAGCACTGGGTGTTCTCCTATATGTTGGCAAATTGAACACCAATAAAAAATAAATTTATAAATAAAAAAATAAATAAAGACAAAATATATGAAAATATTTTGAAAAAGAAAAGGGTGATACAAACTTATGATTTAAGGGGCTGAAATCATATACATAGATGACCTACCGTACTTGATTATTTTATAGGAAATGCGTGAAGCTTTTGAACAGGAGGCCCAGCAGATCAACAAGCCCAGGCTGATGATCACTGCAGCAGTCGCTGCTGGTATCTCCAACATCCAGTCTGGATATGACATCCCCCAGCTGTCCCAGTGAGTGATTCAGTTTATCCTCAAACTCACTTTTGCAAAGTAGACTTGTCCTCAGTCTCTCTTGCTATTTAGGGACCTTGTTCAGGAGGCTTTGGAAATGGTATCTTTTGCCTACATAGGAAATGACTATCACAAACGTTTTTAAATCCCTTAGGTACCTGGACTACATCCATGTCATGACCTATGACTTCCATGCCTCCTGGGAGGGCTACACTGGAGAGAACAGCCCCTTATACAAATACCCTTCTGACACTGGCAGCAATGCCTACCTCAATGTGGTGAGTCCCTGCACACATGCAGATGCAGACCAGGTATGGTTGTATATCACATGGAGATTCAGGGACAAAACAAATGAAAATTCTACAAATATCTCACTTGGATAACTATCCGTTCTAGGGGCTAAGCATATCTTATTAACTATAATTTCACCAAAATGCTTTGAAAAAATACTATCTGTCATTAACATCATATAATTTTGCCTATCAGAACAGCAGACTATCATAACTAAGCACTGGGTCATCCACGGGGTGGTATCTTTAGCTAACACCCTGCCATTGCAGGATTATGTCATGAACTACTGGATGGACAATGGGGCCCCAGCTGAGAAGCTCATCGTTGGATTCCCTGCCTATGGCCACACCTTCATCCTGAGTGACCCGTCCAACACTGGCATTGACGCCCCCACCTCTGGCGCTGGTCCTGCTGGGCCCTACACCAGGCAGGCTGGGTTCTGGGCCTACTATGAGGTATGTAGATTAGGCTGTGCAATTCTGTGGATTCCATGCCCTGTGCTAAACAGAATGAGTGCTTATTCTGTCCACTGCGTATCTACTTAAAGCACAGCTATCATTCCAAATGCTTCAAGTATTTAAATAAGCTATTCATTTACCTAATCTAGTATGAAGAGCACTTATAATGAACAATATCCCTTCAAGAAACAGACTACATATTTAAAGTCATTTATATTAGCATAAAATGGAATAAAAGAACTATATGTCTCATATTAATGTGGGTTCCTAAAATCAAGCATTAAGGATAGGGATAACAGGAATATTTCAAAAGCAACTTGATCCCATTAATTTCAAATAACAACCCATAATTAGAAAACAGGAGAATCCCAATTGAAGACAAGAAAGAAAAATAATCAAAGAGACAAGTGTTTATTTTTTTCCCATGGGAATCATATTTAAAAGATTTGATCTCTTGACTTTTTAAAGATCTGTACCTTCCTGAAAAATGGAGCCACTCAGGCATGGGATGCTCCTCAGGATGTGCCCTACGCCTATCAGGGCAATGAGTGGGTTGGCTATGATGATGTCAAGAGCTTCGGAATTAAGGTAAGGTCAGCCCCTCTGACGTACTGTGGGCCCAAGCATGAGTCCAGGGAAGTAAAATGACCTTTGGTGTCCTTGATCCTTAAATAGGCTCAGTGGCTTAAGGAGAACAATTTTGGAGGTGCCATGGTCTGGGCCATTGACCTGGATGACTTCACAGGCACTTTCTGCAACCAGGGCAAGTTCCCCCTGGTCAACACCCTGAAGAAAGCCCTTGGGCTACAGAGTGCAAGTAAGTGAAAACAGGAGAATGCCAGGGGTAGACAATGACTCCTCTCTAATTCAAAAGGCACCTCTAACATCTGTCTGCCCCACAGGCCAGAGAGTCACTTCTCATTTCACCTCACTGCTCTTGCCCACTGAGACACACAGGTGCTGCATTATTTCCCTACCCTTGAACTCCCAGGTCAGGAATATTATGCTGTTGTGGAAAACTAGGCCTACGGGGGGGGTGGGGGGGGGTTCCATGTTGGCTAAATCTTAAAGGTATGGGAAAGCCCCCAAGAAACTAGGCTGACCTTCAAAATATAAGCATTTTACTTTTTCCTTATTAAAAGTCTCTCTCAGTCCACCTGGAGACTGAACAAGAAACTCTAAGTACTGCTCACATGTTTTTAATCTATAATTCAGGGGAGATACCACATCGCTAAACTTTTTCCAGATTTTTCTCTTAGAGCTTATTGGCTTGCCACTTATATACCTAGATCCTAGAAAAGTATTTTGGACATACTGGCACTCAGTAATTTTTGTAAAAAGTTGGGACACCTGGGTGGCTCAGTGGTTAAGCACCTGCCTTGGCCTGGGGTGTGATCCTGGAGTCCCAGGGTCAAGTCCCACATCGGGTTCCCTGCATGGAGCCTGCTTCTCCCTCTGCCTGTGTCTCTGCCTCTCTCTCTTTGTGTGTGTCTCATGAATAAATAAATAAGATCTTTTTAAAAAGTTATTTTGACATAAAGGAAGAGAGAACCTTTTGTTTTTTTTTTTAATTTTTAAATTTTTTTTATTGGAGTTCAATTTGCCAACACATAGCATAACACCCAGTGCTCATCTCACCAAGTGCCCCCCTCATTGCCCATCACCCAGTCACCCCAATCCCCCGCCCATTTCCCCTTCCACCACCCCTTGTTCATTTCCCAGAGTTAGGTGTCTCATGTTTTGTCACCCTCACTGATATTTTCACTCATTTTCTCTCCTTTCCCTTTATTCTCCTTCACTAATTTTTATATTCCCCAAATGAATGAGACCATATAATGTTTGTCCTTTTCCAATTGACTTATTTCACTCAGCATAATTTAAAACCAGAGTAGCTTGAAATTGTAGCTTTCCCTGAGTATGGAGTTCTCTTGTGATCTCCTCACTAGTAAGGATCTAGAGCTAACAGCACCCCACCTCCAGACCTTCAGGGCCACTAGTCTCCTCACCTCTAGGAGTCCCTGGGAGCCTCTCCCAGGTCCATGAATCTGTTTTGTGCTATTTCAGGTTGTACCGCCCCTGCTCAGCCTGTGGAACCCATACCTTCTCCTCCCAGGAGTGGAAGTGGGAACGGGAACAGCAGCTCTGGAAGCAGCTCTGGAAGCAGCTCTGGAAGCAGCTCTGGAAGCAGCTCTGGAGGCAGTGGATTCTGTGCTGGAAAAGCCAATGGCCTCTACCCTGTGGCAAATAACAGAAATGCCTTCTGGCATTGCCTGAATGGAGTCACATACCAGCAAAACTGCCAGGCTGGGCTTGTCTTTGACACCAGTTGTGATTGCTGCAATTGGGCATAAACCTGACCTGTCTCCATTCCCGAGTCTCCTTTGCTTAGTACATCTTGCTCCTACTTAGAGTTCTGCAATAAAAGCCATTAGTCAAAACATGAGCGTTTTGGGTTTTAATTGCTTTGGGTGGAAACCTATCTAGATGTGAAAAGACAGGCTGCTCAGGGGGAGGAGGTGGTGAGGAAAGGGAGTGCCAGCAACCCCACAGTCTTCTCTTTGCCTAGGTTGATCTGCATGAAAGTTGGAGGCTGTCGGGAGGAAATGCTTGAATATTTAGTGTTGGGATCGGATGAAGAAGATAGGTCTGTAGCCTGGTGACTGTGCTCTGGAAAGAGCCAGAATGATTCTGTGAGACTTGGGGGCACAGGCATGTGTGGCTTACTCAAAAAGCAGATGCCCAGGGCATTCTGTCCATATCTACTGAGGTCCCCAATCTGGTCCAGTGCCTCCTAGACCAGGCACTGGGAAGATCTGTGTAGTGGACTCCTTTGGAGATGTCTGCCCAGCCTGTGGACCAGGGTGTCCCTTTATTAGGAGATTGTCCCCTTCTGCTGCCGTGCTTATACTACATCTTCTCCTACCCTGGCTTGGCTGATTGGCTAGGACGGACATCAGACTTAAGAGGGCTAATCAGGGATCCCTGGGTGGCGCAGCAGTTTGGCGCCTGCCTTTGGCCCAGGGCGCGATCCTGGAGACCCGGGATCGAATCCCACGTCGGGCTCCCGGTGCATGGAGCCTGCTTCTCCCTCTGCCTGTGTCTCTGCCTCATTCTCTCTCTCTCTCTCTCTGTGACTATCATAAATAAAAAAAAATTAAAAAAAAAAAAAAAGAGGGCTAATCAGATTATCAAGCCTTAAAATCTGCAACTGACAACAAGGAATGGCTGTCATACCCTGAGTGGCTTGCCCTGGGATATTTAAACTCAAGAGGTATAGTGAGGGACTGCAGAGAAGGGCAGTTACAGAGCAAGAAGACTAAAGGGGAACTACAGAGAAAAGCCACTATGAGAGATGGAGGACACTCACTGACAGCTTTCCACCTTCTGATTACAGCTCCTTACTGAGATCCAGATGCATTTCTGCATTTGGGCTCTGTGAAATACCCTATATCTATACGATAAGTTCCTCTTTGCTGCTTAAGCTGGCTTAAGTTTGTTTTTATTTCAACTAAAAGAATCCTAATCCTAATGGCTCCTGTTCTTTTTCTGGCAGACTTAATGTATGTCAAATTCTGTTCTAGGTATTTTACATGTATCTTATTATTTAATTCTCCCAGCCACCATGTGAGGAAGATTAACATTAATTCCAGGAAACTGAAGCACAGAGGAATCAAGTCACCTGCCCAAGATCACATAATAGGTGCAGAGCCAGATCTCAAGCCAGGCAGGCTGGCACCAGGGCTCACAGTCCTAACTTGTATATTTTACCACCTCCCTTCATACAGATGTCAGCGTTCACACAGTAGATGACCACGTTGGTGACAGTGATGAGGCACAAGCAGCTTTATGAGTAATGATGACACACTCACGATCATGCTCACAGCCCTTAGTCATTATTATGTGCCAGGTAATATTCTAGGTACTAAAGACATAGTAGTAAATAAGATAAAGACTCTACCTCTATGGTGATTATATTTTGATGCTGAGAGTGTTAGGCAAACAAAGAAATGAGAAAAGTGTAATAATGATAGAAAATGACAAGGGAACAAACGTACTTTTGTTTGGACAGTCCAGGTAGGCCTCTGTGAGGGGTTCCTGGGTGATACAGTTGAATAAGTGCCCGACTCTTGGTTTCAGCTCAGGTCATGGGATCAAGCCCTGGGTCAGGCATGGAGTCTGCTTGAGATTCTCTCTCCCTCACCCCCTGCCCCTCTCCACACCCCACTCAAATAAATAAATAATCTTTTAAAAAGGGGGAAAGGCTTCTGTGGGGAGTTCCCAAATGGGATGAGCCTTGATATTCAAGAAGAACCAGTCATTTTGAGATCTGGGAAGAGGGCATTTCAGGCAGAAGTGCAGCAGCTACAAAGTCCTTGAGCTAGAAATGAATGTGGCATGTTAGAAAAAAGACCAGGGTTGCACAGAGGTAGTGAGCACAGAAAAGAAATAAAGAGGAGTCAGATTACATAAGGTCTTGAAACATGGTTAGAAGTTTGGATTTTGGGGCACATGTGTGGCTCAGTGGCTGAGCATCTTGCTTCGGCCAGGTCATGATCCCAGGGTCCTGGGATCAAGTCCCACATCGGGCTCCCCACAGAGAGCTTGCTTCTCCCTCTGCCTATGTCTCTGCCTCTCTCTTCTTTCTCTCTCTCTTTGTGTGTGTGCGTCTCATGAATAAATAAATAAAATCTTTATAAAAAATAAGTTTGTATTTTATTTTGAATGAGTTGTGGAGCCATTGGAAGTTTATGGCAGGGATGGGGAGGTGGCGCTGTGATCTAAATTCACCATTGAGAAGACAGGGCTGGGACAGCATTACAGAATGTGGGAAAATCAGAGAAGGACAAACATTATATGGTCTCATTCATTTGGGGAATATAAAAAATAGTGAAAGGGAATAAAGGGGAAAGGAGAAAAAATGAGTGGGAAATATCAGAAAGGGAGACAGAACATGAGAGACTCCTAACTCTGGGAAACGAACAAGGGGTAGTAGAAAGGGAGGTGGGCAGGGGGTGGGGGTGACTGGGTGACGGGCACTGAGGTGGGCACTTGATGGGATGAGCACTGGGTGTTATTCTATATGTTAGCAAATTGAAACCAATAAAAATAAATTTAAAAAAAAGAATGTAGGAAAATCACACTCATGGTGATTGTAGCTGATGTATTGACTTCTGAGCACTTACATGACATGCCTTGGAGATCAAAAGCATAGATACAGGAGTGTCCTCAATAAGCAGGGGAAGGCAAAAGCCAGTAAAATTCGGTATTATTATTAATATAAACACATTTCTTTTTTAAGATTTTATTTATTTGAGAGAGTATGCGAGCACAAGCAGAGGCAGAGGCAGAGGAGAAGTAGACTCCCCGGTGAGCAGGGAGCCTGACACAGGCCTCAATCCCAGGACCCTGGGACCCGGGTCCCAGGATTATCCAACTGAACCACGTAGGTGCCCCAAAGTAATTACACTTCTCGGCAAAGAATAAGAAAGCCTAGAGTAAAACAGAACATAGGAATTTGGGCAGTCTTTTTGGAAGGAGTTTCCATTTAAGTCACTACTATGGCAAATGACACTGAGGAAAGGATATGCAGGGAACTAGACTTGGTGAAGGACATGAAAGAGGCCATTGATCTGAGGAAAAGTGTCTTTGAACAATACAATGACCAGTTGCTAGATCAAATTGGTTTCCCAGACATACCTTCTTCTAATGCCACTATTTTCCCATAATGATTGATTCTGTCATCATTTCTAGAATGCAAAAACTACTGCAGCCCCCAAAAATGGTGTCTCCCATTTCTCCTGCTACATTTACATATTAACTAGTCTATCAAGTGAAAGTTTACCGCACCTGCTACATGCAAGAAGAGGACATGCACAATCTGGCTCTAGATCTATGAAGGCTCTAACCTCACCTCATTTGACTCTTCTCATTCCCTCTATTTTACCTAGTTCAGCTTCTTTTTCTGTTTCTCAAGTAGCCCAGGCATGTTACTGCCTCAGGGCCTTTGCACAAGCTACGACACTCACCTCAGATTTCCATTCGACTTTTGACCTCACTTTCTTCAGGCCTTTCTTCAAAGCCAACTTCTCAGGGAGGCCATTTCTGGCTGCACAACCTAAAATTGAAACCTCCTTATTCCTTCTCCCCTTCCTGTGCTTCTTTTTTCTTGGTACCTGCCATATCATACATATTATATATTTATCATTTTTATTGTCTGCCTCCTTCAGGAGAATTAACCTCTGTGAGGATAAGGATTTGGGTTTACTGCTATGTTCCCATTGCCTAGAGCAGTGCCTGGCATATTGTGAGAGTTTAATAAGTGCTTGTTTAATAAATAAATTAATGAGGACAGAAAGGGAGACAGGAACTAATATGGTGAGTATTCCAAGCAGGACATGAGGTACTTTATTTAGGCTATCTCCTGTGTGGTGAATATTGTCCCCATATTATAGGTAAGGAAATTAAGATCTTGTGAGAAAACCTTGCCCCAAATTGTGCAATTAATAATTAGAAGAAATGATTTTCAAAGTGGGGCCTTTCTGGCTTCCTTTTCACCATGATGCGACCCTTCAGAAAGTAATGTCACAATGACTTGGAGGATTTCAAGGGTGGGGCTGCTGCTTAGCAGCCAGTCTTAGTTATACCCTTCATTTTCTTGGTTAAAGTATTTTTATGAGAGTGGTGACTCATGGAGCTATTCTTAAATGAGAGAAAAAAGTCAATTCAAAGGCCTTCTGATGGGGATATCTGGTACACAACTTCTTGGAGATCTTTAAACTCTATACCATCTCATCCATTTGAGAATTTGAGAGACAA
The DNA here is from genome assembly GCF_053574225.1 of Canis aureus. Classification (NCBI taxonomy): domain Eukaryota; kingdom Metazoa; phylum Chordata; class Mammalia; order Carnivora; family Canidae; genus Canis; species Canis aureus. Next base: position 36,880,866 of record NC_135618.1, read on the forward strand.
CAAAGCCATTCCATGGATCACCCATCCATTTCTTTGGAACTTCGCTAATGGTAATCATGTTCTTAAACTCTAGTACATCTATGAAAACTCATTTCTTCGGTATGGGAGTCTAACCAGAAAGAGATGGTATATGCACAGGATTCCATAAAAGCCCTGATCCAGGCAGGGCTGGGGCAGTGCTCTTCTCACCAAGTCCTGAGCCTTGATAAGAGGTGGCACCCATTCAGATGAAAGGGCTATTTATTTATTTATTTATTTATTTATTTATTTATTCCCATAAAGGAACTCTGGGAGTTAGCTGTGGCTCTGGACACAGACGTGGTAGATCAAAAGTGCTTTATCAAAAGTTAAATGCCAATTTTTAGGCTAGTCATTTGCTTTGTAAGATTTGTCTTGCATTTCTTAAATTCCCATGGTAGCCCTAGGAGGCAAGAAATAATTAGTGCCATTTTAGAGATATGTCAAGCCTAAGTAGCTTCCACAAAGTCATGTTGCTAGTAAAGGACATACCAGTACCTTTTGGAAACCAGTTGAGAATCTTCAAAGCCTGTGTTTATTCCTCTACCACCAGATGAGAGAAGCTGGTACTTAATAAAGTCTGGAAAGTGGGATTAAGAAAGTCTATGTTCCTCTCCTTCTACCTTCTGAAGACACATCCATTCTCCCGCAGAACCCCTATTCTCTAGATAGGAGTTCTCAATCCTCTTCAGACCCAAGTAACTTTGAGTAACAAATTATTTTTAATACTCCTTTTATTATCCTAAAATTAAATTCATTGAAACATAACCTACCATGAATAATATGTCACAATTGTAAAGAAGAAAAATAATGTTTTTCAATATATAAATGCTCAGATGTGACTACTTTATGAAGTAGTCAGACTCTTGCACCATATAATAAATAATGAATAAGCCTGTAATTAAGAAGGAAGATTAAATGTCATCTCATACAAGCAGTTTAGGAAAACAAAAAAGTAGATTTATAAGTGGGCACCAGAAAAAAGCTAGTATTAAGAAAATTACTACCACTCCAGACTTACTGCTTCCTTATAACAGAAAGAGGTGAACAGCTTTATTTAAAGTAGGGATAGGGGCAGCCTGGGTGGCTCAGCAGCTTGGCGCCTGCGTTTGGCCCACAGCATGATCCTTGAGACCCGGGATCGAGTTCCGTGTCAGGCTTCCTGCATGGAGCCTGCTTCTCTCTCTGCCTGTGCCTCTGTCTCTCTGTCTCTCGTGAATAAATAAATAAAATCTTAAAAAAATAAAGGAGGGATAATACTCAACAAATTACAAACCAATGAAAAAGGAAAAGAAGTATGACTATATTATTTTTGAAAAGAAGTAAATAATGTTAATGTGCTTCCTCTAGGATTGCCAGATTGTTAAAAAATAAACTATTTTATGGGTCTATCATAAATACCAAAAAAGGTCCAAATCATAACTGAACAGATTAATAAAATATGCAAAGTGAACTCTGCATAGGCAGTACCCAGTCCAAGAAAGGGATCACCATTATCTCTCCAAAAGCCCTCTCATGTCCCCTCTCTTTAATTGCTTTCACCCTCCTTAAAAGGTACAGCCATCCTAACTTCTAACACAAATTAGTTTTGCTTATTTTTGGATTTATGTAAATATACTCATACAGCATGTAAATGTTTGTGTCTAAATTATTTCATTCAAAACTGTGAGATTGGGATGCCTGGCTGGCTCAGCAGTTGAGCGTCTGCCTTCGGCTCAGGGTGTGATCCCAGGATTCTGGGATTGAGTCCCACATCAGGCTCCCTGCATGGAGCCTGCTTCTCCCCCTGCCCGTGTCTCTGTCTCTGTGTGTCTGTGTGTCTCTGTGTGTGTGTGTCTATTATGAATAAATGAATAAAATCTTAAAAAAAACAATTTAAAAAACTGTGAGATTAAGCTATATTGTTACATGCACAGGGTTTTTGTTCCTATTCATTGTTATGTAGTATTCCTTCATCTGAGTATTGCAAAACTTATTTTTCCATTCTACCATTAATGGACATTTGTTCCAGTTTGGGACTATTATGGATCATGTTGCTTTTAATGTTCTTATACATGCCTTTTGGTGCACAGTTGTATGCATTCCTAGCTAAGTAAGTACCAAGGAGCAGGAAGTATTAGGTCATAGGGATGTCCTTTCATCTTTGGTAGATACAGCCAAACAATTTTCCAAGGTTAATATCAATCTGCATTCACACTAAAAGTATATTCAGCTGTTTTGCTTCTTAGCAGAACCAAGTGCTATCTGTTTTTACAATTTAAGCCATCTTGTGGGTAGCTCATTACGGTTTAAATTTCTAACTCCTTTATGACTACTGAAGTTGAACACTTTTTATATGTTCACTGGTTATTTGGCTATTCTTTTTTCTGAGTTCCCATTCAAGTATTTTATCTATTTTTTTATTAAGTTGGTTTTTTCTTACTGATCTGTAATAGTTGTTTTATATATCCTAGATCAGCACTATTCAATGGCAATATAATGTAAGCAATGTGTTAAGTTTAAATTCCTAGTAGCCACATTAAAAAAGTAAAAGAAAGAAAAAATAAAAAAATTTAAAAAAGTAAAAAGAAACAGGTGAAGTTAATTTTACTACTATGTGGAATCAGAAAAGACCCCGAATAGCCAGGGGAATCTTTAAAAAGAAAACCATAGCTGGGGGCATCACAATGCCAGATTTCAGGTTGTACTACAAAGCTGTGGTCATCAAGACAGTGTGGTACTGGCATAAAAACAGACACATAGATCAATGGAACACAATAGAGAATCCAGAAATGGGCCCTCCACTCTATGGTCAACTAATATTCCACAAAGCAGGAAAGACTATCCACTGGGAAAAAGACAGTCTCTTCAATAAATGGTGCTGGAAAAACTGGACATCCACGCGCAGAAGAATGAAACTAGACCACTCTCTTGCACCATACACAAAGATAAACTCAAAATGGATGAAAGATCTAAATGTGAGACAAGATTCCATCAAAATCCTAGAGGAGAACACAGGCAACTCCCTTTTTGAACTCGGCCACAGTAACTTCTTGCAAGATACATCCATGAAGGCAAGAGAAACAAAAGCAAAAATGAATTATTGGGACTTCATCAAGATAAAAAGCTTTTGCACAGCAAAAGAAATGGTCAACAAAACTAAAAGACAACCTACAGAATGGGAGAAGATATTTGCAAATGACCTATCAGATAAAGGGCTAGTATCCAAGATCTATAAAGAACTTATTAAACTCAACAGCAAAGAAACAAACAATCCAATCATGAAATGGGCAAAAGACATGAACAGAAATCTCACAGAGGGAGACATAGACATGGCCAACAAGCACATGAGAAATGCTCTGCATCACTTGCCATCAGGGAAATACAAATCAAAACCACAATGAGATCCCACCTCACACCAGTGAGAAAGGGGAACATTAACAAGACAGGAAACAACAAATGTTGGAGAGGAGGTGGAGAAAGGGGAACCTCTTGCACTGTTGGTGGGAATGTGAACTCGTGCAGCCACTCTGGAAAACTGTTTGGAGGTTCCTCAAAGAGTTAAAAATAGATCTGCCCTATGACCCAGCAATTGCACTACTGGGGATTTACCCCAAAGATACAGATTCAGGGAAACACCGGGACACTTGCATCCTGATGTTTATAGCAGCAATGTCCACAACAGGCAAACTGTGGAAGAAGCCTCGGTGTCCATCAAAAGATGGATGGATAAAGAAGATGTGGTCTCTGTATACAATGGAATATTACTCAGCCATTAGAAACTACAAATACCCACCATTTGTTTCGACGTGGATGGAACTGGAGGGTATTATGTTGAGTGAAATAAGTCAATCGGAGAAGGACAATCATTATATGGTCTCATTCATTTGGGGAATATAAAAAATAGTGAAAGGGAATAAAGGGGAAAGGAAGGAAAATGTGTGGGAAATATCAGAGAGGGAGACAGAACATGAGAGACTCCTAACTCTGGGAAATGAAAAAGGGGTGGTGGAAAGGGAGGTGGGCGGGGGGTGGGGGTGACTGGGTGATGGGCACTGAGGGGACACTTGATGGGATGAGCACTGGGTGTTGCTATATGCTATATGCAACATATGCTATATGGTGGCAAATTGAACTCCAATAAAAAAAATTTACTACTATATTTTATTTAACCTGATAAATACAAAATATTATTTCAGCATGTAACCAATATAAAATTTATTATTTTGGTATTTTGTACTTTTTTCATTCTAAGTCTTTAAATTTTGATGTGTATTTTACACTTACACAAATTTCAATTTTAAATATGGGTAGTGGCTCGTACATTTGATGGACACTGTAGGTCTTGATGCTTTTGTGCTTGTGTCTTCCTCGGTATCTTGTCTTACTTTCACACTTTTCTAATGGTATCTAGTTTTTAACTATTATTTTCAAGCATTTTCAAACCTAAAGAAAAGTTGCAAAGACAGTACAAGGAATCATCTTACCTATTTGCCCCAAATTCTTCAATTATTAGATGTTAGTAACCCTTTCCTCCCTCTTTTTTCTTTCCTCCCTCCCTCCCTCCCTCCCTCCCTCTCTCTCTCCATATATATACATCCAGTTGACCTTCAAATACATGAGATGAAGAGTGCTCACCCCCATGTAATCAAAAATTCACCTATAACTTTTATTCCCTCAAAACTTAACTAATAGCCTACTGTTGATCAGAAGTCCTACAAATAACACAGAGAGCTGATTAACAAGTAGTTTGTATGTTACATGCATTATACAATGTATTCTTACCATAAGATAGCTAGAAAAAATTAAATCTTATTAGGAAAACACATTTACTGTTCTGTACTTTAAAAAGATCTGCGTCTAAGTGAAACTTTTCGTTGCTTCTCAACTGTCAATTTTCCCCTGCATTTCCTGTCCTTTTGCATCTCCAAGTTTCAAGTCTAAATATTTTCTTCTGATTCAATTCCCAATTCTTTCATTTTTTTTCAGCTTTTATAATCTGCTGTTATACTCATGTCTTGAGTTCTTTCAGAGATGGTGCTTTCTATCTTTTTTTTTCCCTCCTGCAAGCCTCACTGGGATTGTTTTATTTTAAGAAAATGTTCAAAAATCTAGTCTCACAAAAAATATGAATTAGAGAACATGAATTGGCCTTACAAAATGTGCTCTATTTGAAAACTTTAAAAATAGGATTTGACATAGAGAATATTTTGCATATAAATCTTTGGGAACTGCATGAACTAATCTTTGTGTTTATGTAACATTCTTAAAGGAGCATTTGTTGAATAGTACAAAGGAATATAGGGAGTATTATATATCCCTTACAACTGCCCCCCCTCTTTTTTATTTTATTTTTTTGTATTTTTTATTGGAGTTTGATTTGCCAACATATAGTATAAGACGATGCTATTTGTGCAATTTTTATTTGACTACTTTTTATTGCTTCTAAAATTCTCCAACTTATCATTTATTGAATTACCAGCTTTATCCCCTTTGCTAAATTGATTTCTTATTTAATTCAATAAATTTTTTAATGAGACAAAAATCTATTTAAAACGCTATACCAAAATAAATACATAAATAAATTTAAAAAATAATTAATTAATTAATTAAAAAAAAAAAACACTATACCAGAGGCAGCCCGGGTGGCTGAGTGGTTTAGCACCACTTTCAACCCAGGGTCTGATTCTCGGGTCCCGGGATCGAGTCCCAAGTCGGGCTCCCTGCTTGAAGCCTGCTTCTCCCTCTGCCTGTGTCTCTGCCTCTCTCTCTCTCTCTCCTCTCTCTCTGTGTGTGTGTCTCTCATGAATAAATAAAAATCTTTTAAAAATTTAAAAAAATAAAACATTATACCAAAAATCAAATCTATTTAGCCAGTTCAACTAGATCACTGCAGAAGAGCAGGTGGTTTCCCAGAATAAGAATTCTTTTTATTTTTTAAAAGATTTTATTCATTTATTTGAGAGAGAGAGAGCACGAGAGAGAGAGAGAGCACAAGTGGAGGGTAGGGAGGGGAGGTAAAGGAGGAGGAACAAACAGACTCCCTACCGAACAGACAGCCCGATGTGGGGCTCCATTCCAGCACCCTGGGATCATGACCTGAGCCAAAGGCAGATGCTTAACTAACTGAGCCACCCAGGAGCGCCCAGAATAATAATCCGTACAATGGCCTCATACACAGACAGATGAGGAAATCTGATAAACTGTCTGATAAAGCTAAAACAGTCTCCATAAACATCAGGCATCCTTGATGTTATAACTATGGTTAGAAATCTACATGATGGGAACTGCAAAATTCTTTACTTAAAGTCTTCATCAGAAGTGGCCCCATGATAAAACTTTGTCTAAACATTCTTTGGTCCTAGACAATCATCTGCATAGGTTCCTTTGTGTGTGATTATCATTCAAACATTGAATCCTTGATAATCCTTAGAGCTGCCTGAACTTCTACCTTAACTTCTCAGGTTTACCATTACATAATTGGTTATACAGGAGATACATATAGCATATAAACAGTTCATCTTTGACTATATGATGTTTGGATTGGCTTTAATGAAAAGTTGATAAATTTGCATCAATCATGATATAGGTGGTCACAGCTGTGTGTTACATTAGTAACATGAACAGGAAGACTGATGGGGAAAAATTCTCTTTCTTGAGTACAGTAGGATCTTTACTGACCCTGTCTTTAGGGTCTAATCACTTTTTTCTTTTAGCCTCTTACCTCAGAAGCCAAGAATTTGCTTGATGGTCCTTACTTTCTCTTGCTTTGCATGTTTACCCTGCAGTCTGAAGGCTTCCTCCAAAATCTCGGCCAAGTACAGTTACTTTAAAGTCCATGTTTGAAAATTTCAATCTCTGGATTTCCTTTAGGTTTATTTCTACCCTTTTTTTAAAAAAATATGAGTTGCTGTTTTATATTGAATGCCAAACATTTTGCATGAAAAATTATAAAATTAGTTAATGCTTTGGATGATATTATACTCAGAGATAATTTACTTTTTTCCCTCTGGTATGCAGTAAAGGTAGAAGCAGATTACCTTAATGCTGTTGGAGACTATGTAAATACAAACGTGGATTTCAGGGTTTTTAGAGAGCTGGTCTATTTTTTATTTACTCTTATTCCTAGAGTTTATCCCTTTAGGGTCCCAGCTAAAAGCCCAGGTACTTTCCAGTCTCCCATCCTCCATGGCCAGCCTAATTTTTGATCCTCAGCTTTTAGAAACATACATGTCCAAAGTTCCACTTAAATCCTCTGCTTCTCGGCCACTTATTGATTAACAGATGTTCAAAGAGAACAGCAGCATCAACTGTGGCTCACCATTTTAGGCTTTCCCTCAGTCTGCAATCTTGGCCCTGTATATTCTTTCATGGTATATTTCTAATGTCTCCAAACATACATAATTTATTTTGCCCAGCTTTTCTACCTCTTCTCAGCTGGAAGATTAGTCGGAAGCAATCCAGTCTACCAATGAGGAATTGGATGCCGTAATATCAAAGTACTTTGCAAAACATGTTTAATGTCACTAGTAATGTAAACAGTAATTTCAAAACACACCTGTGGGTACCTAAAAATATTAATATTACCTGAAATATTAATGAAAGTGAAAGTTATCAAATCAATACCAATATTTTTATATTTTATTTATCATCAGTTTTACTGCAATTATATTTTGAGGAGAGAGAAGGCTTAAAGCAAATTATTCAATAATTTTGAGAGTGTGTCTTTATTTCATTTATAAGCTTTGTTTCTCACACAACCTTGTCCTATATTACTGGGTTTCATGCATTATTTCTTGTAAAAATTTTTATCAATGTTATATGTAAGTCAGGTACAACCAATTATTTCTATAAAGTCCAGCAGGACATCTGAATGTTATGCAAGACATGTGACAATGCACCATGTATTGGGGCAACACACTGCAGGGTGTCCAGCCTCCTTGGCCCCATGACCAGGAGCATCCCCTCAGGAATTTTTCACAAGCAAAATGCTTCCTCGAGTTTGCAAAATATCTTGTTGTAGCCGGTATCACCTTTCTTGGAAGCCCTACATTAAATGTATGAAATCATCCTGCAGATAGTTCTATGCCAGGGTGTGTGTGGATCCCAGGGTCATCCTCAGAGGCCAAAGAGTAGCATGGACCAGTCACACTGTATGTCTGCTGCTTCCCACATCTGATAACTCCTAAAGCTATCCAAAATTCAGGACAGAACAGGTTGGTGTTAATATGCAGGACACTTGATGGGATGAGCACGGGGTGTTATACTGTATGTTGGCAAATTGAGTTTAAGTTTTTAAAAAGGTAAGAAAATATGCAGGGTAAAGGCAAAGAAGCCAATACACACCGCGACGTTTCTTTGTGGGTTAGGATAGGAGTGCTCATAATGGGGCTGGATACCATCTTCATAATAACCTCTTGCCATTGTCACCTGCCAAGTACCAGGGCCTGATTGGTTTCATCCTGTTCTCTTAATCCTGCCGTTACCCAATAAAGAGGAATTATTATTCCCAATTTGGAGATGAGGAAACTGAGACTTAAACATTTAAGAGATGGCCAAGGTTTTACAACTATTAAGCACTTCTGTGATTCCTCTGCAGTCCCACTGCTGCACTCAAGGCTCCCAACCCTTTTAAAGCCTCGTGCATGCTACGGTTAGAGGTAGAAGGGGGCAACCTGCAGAAAAATGGGTCTAAGAGGGGCCTAGTAGGGAACTGTCTAGGCTATGCTCCATTTAGTCCACATTCCCCGGCTGTAGGCATGGTCCTGGAAGCCCATCCCACTCGCCATCATTTTCCAGGTTCCTGACCCTGGCAGTCCGGATTTCGGGGTATTCTAAATCCAGCGTTCCCCCTTCTTCAGCCCCACATCCCGGTGGCCCGACTTCCAAAGCCCTTGTGCTCAGTCCCTCACCCGCGCAGGCGCAGTGGCCGCGAGGCCAGCAAACCCTCCATCTGCGCCCCCCGGCCCCGCCCTGCCCCGCCCCTTCCCCCCTCCCCCGCAGAGATCGCGGGGCTCTCGGCCAGGACCCAGGGGGGCGGGGCCCGCTCCGCAGGACGCAGGCGCGTGAAGCCGCTCGGGGGCGTGTCGGCGCCCCTGCGTTCCTTTAGCATCGCGGTACCCAAGCGCTGCCCTGCAAGGCGCGATGGGTGCGCGGGGCTGTGATAAGGCGTCGAGGGTGGCAGGAGGAGGAGTGGGGAGGCTACGGGGGTGGGATGCAGGCCGTCCCCTCCACCGGGTTCAGTCAGGTGTTTGTTCTCAATCGGGCCCCAGTGATCTGGGCCTCCCCGCAGCCCACGCACCCCCAGAGCACTCACTCAGACAGGGGCCTTCCTCAAGTGGAGTTTCTGCTCTTTCTTGATCTTCAGAGTCACTGGTTAACTACCCCTTTGGAACAAGTCAACCGAGGAAGCTCTTTCCTCATCACCACCCCCCAAGCTTGTTGGGGAACAAGTTTCTCCCTCTTCGAGGAGCGCCCCACAGAGGCCCTGGATGTTACATAGCAGAAGATGTATGTGAGTATTCACCTTCTCTTGGGTGGGTTTCGGTCCCCTGACTATGCGAGGATACCCAGGTTCCATGGAAGAAAAACTCACAGGATTTGTAATCTTTGGGGTGGCAACATGAGAAGGTGCCCTGGTCCTCTGCAGCCAGCTGTCAGGTCCAATGTCAGAAATTAAGGGACCCTTTTGCTCCACTTCCAACATCCACCAAACGCAACCCTTTCTTCATACAGTCCTCACTGCATTCCCGCCTTCAAAAGTCTCTGAATCAAAGCCTCCCATTAGTCCAAATTTGGAATGTGGCTGTGATGCTAGGTCAGTTTATGAAATAATGTAATCAGACTGAGGGTGGGATTAGGGCAAATTCAGCTCAGGGGCTTACAGGACTGGATACACTGGAATACACAGGAAGGTCATTTACTCTACCTGGCCAGCCACATTTCTTTGCAGACTGGTATGCCTGCCTTGCTTATATCATTGTTTCTATGGTCGTCACTCAGAGGAGTTAAGATAGAAAAAGCAACTTTTGCAAAGGACATTCAGATAAGAACATTTTGAGCCCACTCTGTTTTGATGACTGTAATATTCTCTACATGTTTTCTTTCTTTTTCTTTATATACTACCTGAAGGTGTATGGATTGGCATATAACCTCTCTAAGATCCCGACCAGTAAAAAAGGATATACTTTTGGTGCCAGAACAGCTGAGAGGTTTAAGACAATCAACAAGGTTAGAAATGGCTGAATGTGCTTAGATTTTACTGGGATCCATGTTGCTGCATGTATTTGCATCAGGGAATGAAGTTGGGAGAGCAGGAGGTTACCATAAAATGTGCCCTGAAATTCAAGAAAAATATTTAGACAAAAACTACGAAGAAGTCTATCTGAGAAGCTTAGGTGTTAGCATCTCAAATGTGTGTGAGAGTCCCTGGAGAGTGGAAAACAATTCTGGAAAGAAATGGTACCAAGACCCTGCTTCAGGGCTGACACAGCTGACATTAAGTATCAAAGTTTATTTACATGCATCCTATTATCTTGCCACTTAAAAAGCAAATTCCTACTTTTGAACTCCTTTTGTGTGATTGGATTTCAATTCTAAAAGTCTTCTGTATTGGATCCTAATCCGTTGTTGGGCATTTTTCTGACTCTTGCACTCAAAGAGAGGGATACAGGCTCTAAAAAAAATTCTGAGTGGAATGGTAGGGGCAGCAGATCCAAAGTCACCTTGTTCCTTTACCTCCCATAGATCTCTTTCTGCAACCTCAGCATGTATATCTTTGGCTAGCCAAACCCATACTTATCTTGATTTTCTCCCTGTATCTATAGCCTGGGTAGTGAAACTATAACTGATACATGAACTGAAAGAGGATGAATTGGCCTATATTATATTATATTAATTATATTATATTATATTATATTATATTATATTATATAGAACTTTGGGCTATGATAGAAGAATTTGTTAAAGATGGTGATGGAAAATAAATCAAGAGGAGTTCATTGCAGGGGTGGGGCAAGATGGTGGAGTAGTAGGGTCCCCAAGTCACCTGTCCTCAACAACTTACCTAGATAACTTTCAAATCATCCCAAAAACCTATGAATTTGGCCTAAGATTTAAAGAGAGAACAGCTGGAATGCCACAGTGAGAAGAGTTCACACTTCTAACAAAGTAGGAAGAAGAAAAAAATTAAAAAGCATCCAGTGGGGGAGGGGCCCCACGAGGAGCCGGGATAAGGCCCGGGAGAGAGCCCCCAGGACAGGAAAACCCAGGCCCAGAGATACAGGAACTTTAATAATCTTCCTGGATGGAAAGGCGCTCTCAAGGAGCTCAGGCAGGATCCCAGGAGGAGGAGTGGAGCCCCCAGGTTCCTGGGTTAACTAACAGAGGAACTGCACCCTGGGGAGAGTGCACCACACACTGCGGGCCGAGCACCTTAAAGAGCTGGAGCGCGTATCCCAGTGGCCCCGGAGCAGCTCGAGGGGCGGCTCAGGCGGCGGCTCCACGCGGAGCGGGCTGCGCGGCCCTGGCAATGCAATTCCACCCGTGCAGGCCCCGGAGCCCAGGGCACCAAGGGACACAGCCCAGGATCCAGCGCTCCCCTTGGGACAGGCGGAACTTGGGAGGACACAGGACAGTGAGGACACTCCTGCCGCCGGATGCCCCCAAGCTGTGCAGATCAGCGCCCACCACCACCGGGAGCATCCAGGCCAGTGTGGACTGGGAGCTGCAGTAGTTACTGCGGGAGCTAAATCCAGGGCTGGAGAGCTGGCCGCTGCCAGTCTTGTTGTTCCTCCTTGTGTCACCCAGTGCCTGGGACAGAGCAGGGATGACAGGGAATAGAGGCCTCACAGGATAAACGGCTCCCACTGCAGCCTGCACCTGGCAGGGGGTGGAGCAGCTCCCCCAGGTGCACACACCTGAGAATCAGCACAACAGGCCCCTCCCCCAGAAGACCAGCTGTAAGGGAAGGGGAAGAGCAAGTTCTAGACCGAGCAGTGCTGGAAAGTTCCAGGGAAGTCAAGAGACTTACACTATATAGAATCAGAGGATACCCCTCCTGGTTTTTTATTGTTTTTGGGTTTTGGTTTTTGGTTCCCCCCCCCCTTTTTCCCATCCTTTTTACAGTACAACGCATTTTTAGCCACTGTACACTGAGCAAAATGACTAGAAAGTAGAACTCACCACAAAAGAAAGAATCAGAAATATTACTCTCCAACAGAGTTACAGATTTGGATTACAATTCAATGTCAGAAAGCCAAATCAGAAACACAATTATAAAGCTACTGGTGGCTCTGGAAAAAAGCATAAAGGATTCAAAAGACTTCATGACTGAAGAATTTAGATCTAATCAGGCCAAAATTAAAAATCAATTAAATGAGATGCAATCCAAACTGGAGGTCTAACAACGAGGGTTAACAAGGTAGAAGAACGAGTGAGTGATATAGAAGACAAGTTGATGGCAAGGAAGGAATATGAGGAAAAAGAGAAAAACAATTAAAAGATCATGAGGAAAGGTTAAGGGTAATAATGATAGCCTCAGAAGGAAAAATCTGTGTTTAATTGGGGTTCAGAGGGCACTGAAAGGGACAGAGGACCAGAAAGTGTATTTGAACAAATCATAGCTGAGAACTTCCCCAACGTGGGGAGAGAAACAGGCATTCAGATCCAGAAGATAGAGAGATCCCAACTAAAATCAATAAAAACTGTTCAAAACCAGACATTTAATAGTGAAACTTGCAAATTCCAAAGATAAAGAGAAGATCCTTAAAGCAGCGAGAGACAAGAGATCTCTAACCTATATGGGGAGCAGTAGGTTAACAGAAGACCTCTCCACAGAGACCTGGCAGCCAGAAAGGGCTGGCAGGATATATTCAGGGTTCTAAATGAGAAGAACATGCAGCAAAAAATACTCTATCCAGCAAGGCTCTCATTCAGAATAGGAGAGAGAAAGAGCTTCCAAGATAGGCAGAAACTGAAAGAATGTGTAACCACCAAACCAGATCTGCAAGAAATATTAAGGGGCACTCTGTAAAAGAGAGTAAGCCAGAAGAAACAATTCATAAACAGGGACTGAATAGGTATCATGATGACACTAAATTCATATCTTTCAATGGTAACTCTGAACGTGAATGGGCTTAATGACCCAATCAAAAGACGCAGGGTTTCAGACTGGATAAAAAAGCAAGACCCATCTATTTGCTGTCTACAGGAGACTCATTTTAGATGTAAGGACACCTACAGCCTGAAAATGAAAGGTTGGAGAACCATTTACCATTCAAATGGCCCTGAAAAGAAAGCAGGGGTAGCCATCCTCATATCAGATAAATTAAAGTTTAACCCAAATATTGTAGTAAGAGATGAAGATGGACACTAAATCCTATTTAAAGGATTTATCTAATAAGAGGACCTAACAGTCATGAATATTTATGCACTAATGTGGAAGCTGCCAAGTATATCAATCAATTAATAAACAAAGCTAAGACATAACACAATAATACTGGGAGACTTCAACATGGTGCTTCCTGCAAATGACAGATTTTCTAAGCACACATCACCAAAGAAACAAGGGCTTTAAATGATACACTGGACCAGGTGGATTTCACAGATATTTACAGAACTTTACATCCAAACGCAACTGAATACACATTCTACTCAAGTGCACACGGAACTTTCTCCAGAATAGACCACATACTAGGTCAAAAATCACGTCCCAACAGACCAAAAATTTGGGATTATTCCCTGCATATTTTCAGTCCATAATGCTTTGAAACTAGAACTAAATCACAAAGAAGAAATTGGGAAGAAACTCAAACACGTGGAGGTTAAAGAGCATGCTGCTAAAAGAAGAAAGGGTCAACCAGGAAATTAGACAAGAATTAAAAAGATTCAAGGAAACTAATGAAGATACAACCCTTCAAAATCTTTGGGATACAGCAAAAGCAGTCCTGAAAGGGAAATACATAGCAATACAAGAATCCCTCAAAAAACTGGAAAAAACTCAAATACAAAAGCTAACCTTGTACCTAAAGAAGCTAGAGAAGAAACAGCAAGTAAAACCTTCACCCAGCACCAGAAGAGAGTTAATAAAGATTCGAGCAGAACTCAATGAAATAGAGACCAGAACAACTGTGGAACAGATCAACAAAACCAAGAGTTGGTTTTTTGAAAGAATTAATAAGATAGATAAACTATTAGCCAGCCTTATTAAAAACAAAAGGGAAAAGACTCAAATTAATAAAATCATGAATGAAAAAGGAGAGATCACCACCAATATCAAGGAAATACAGACGTTTTAAAAACATATTTTGAACAACTATACACCAATAAATTAGGCAATCTAGAAAAAATGGACGCATTTCTGTAAAACCACAAACTACCAAAACTGGAACAGGAAGAAATAGAAAACCTGAACAGGCAGATAATCAGGGAGGAAATTGAAGCAGTCATCCAAAACCTCCCAAGACACAAAAGTCCAGGGCCAGATCGCTTCCCAGGGGAATTCTATCAAACGTTTAAAGAAGAAACCATACCTATTCTACTAAAGATGTTCTGAAAGATAGAGGGATATGGGATAATTCCAAACTCATTCCATGAGGCCAGCATCACCTTAATTCCAAAACCAGACAAAGACCCTACCAAAAAGGAGAATAATAGACCAATATCTCAGATGAACACAGATGCAAAAATTCTCAACAAGATACGAGCCAATAAGATCCAACAATACATTAAGAAGATGATTCACCATGACCAAGTGGGATTTATCCCCGGGATGCAAGGCTGGTTCAACACTCGTAAAGAAATCTTGTGATAGATCATACCTATCACAAAAACCAAGAACCATATGATCCTCTTAAGAGATGCAGAGAAAGCATTTGACAAAATACAGCATCCATTCCTGATCAAAACTCTTCAAAGTGTAGGGACAGAGGGAACATTCCTCAGCATCTTAAAAGCCATCTATGAAAAGCCAACAGCAAATATCATTCTCAATGGGGAAGCACTGGGAGCCTTTCCCCTAAGATCAGGAACACGACAGGGACGTCCACTCTCACCACTGCTATTCGACATAGTACTAGAAGTCCTAGCCTCAGCAATCAGACAACAAAAGAATAAAAGGCATTCAAATTGGCAAAGAAGAAGTCAAACTCTCCCTCTTTGCAGGTGACATGATACAGTATATAGAAACCCAAAAAACTCCACCCCAAGACTGCTAGAAGTCATCCAGCAATTAGGCAGTGTGGCAGGATACAAAATCAATGCCCAGAAGTCAGTGGCATTTCTATACACTAACAATGAGACTGAATAAAGAGAAATTAAGGAATCAAATCCATTTACAATTGCTCCCAAAAGCATGAGATACCTAGGAATAAACCTAACCAAAGAGGTGAAGGATCTGTACCCTAAAAACTAGAGAACACACCTGAAAGAAATTGAGGAAGACACAAAGAGACAAAGAGATGGAAAAATATTCCATGCTCATGGATTGGCAGAATTAATATTGTGAAAATGTCCATGCTACCCAGGGCAATTTTCACATTTAATGCAATCCCTATCAAAATACCGTGGACTTTCTTCAGAGAGTTGGAACAAATCATGTTAAGATTTGTGTGGAATCAGAAAAGACCCTGAATAGCCAGGGGAATTAAAAAAAATAAAACCATATCTGGGGGCATCACAATGCCAGATTTCAGGTTGTACTACAAAGCTGTGGTCATCAAGACAGTGTGGTACTGGCACAAAAACAGACACGTAGATCAATGGAACAAAATAGAGAATCCAGAAAAGAGCCCTCAACTCTATGGTCAACTAATATTTGATAAAGCAGGAAAGACTATCCACTGGAAAAAAGACTGTCTCTTCAATAAACGGTAAAATTGGACATCCACGTGCAGAAGAATGAAACTAGACCATTCTCTTACACCAAACACAAAGATAGACTAAAAATGGATGAAAGATCTAAATATGAGTCAAGAATCCATCCAAATCTTAGCAGAGAACACAGGCAACACCCTTTTTGAACTTGGCCACAGCAATTTCTTGCAAGATACATCTATGAAGGCAAGAGAAACAAAAGCAAAAATGAATTATTGGGACTTCATCAAGATAAAAAGCTTCTTCACAGCAAAAGAAACAGTCAACAAAACTAAAAGATAACTTACAGAATGGGAGAAGATATTTGCAAATGACCTATCAGATAAAGGGCTAGTTTCCAAGATCTATAAAGAACTTATTAAACTCACCACCCAAGAAACAAACAATCCAATCCTGAAATGGGCAAAAGACATGAACAGAAATCTCACAGAGGGAGACATAGACATGGCCAACAAGCACATGAGAAAATGTTCCGCATCCCTTGCCATCAGGGAAATACACATCAAAGCCACAATGACATACCACCTCACACCAGTGAGAATGGTGAACATTAACAAGACAGGAAACAACAAATGTTGGAGAGGATGTGGAGAAAGGAGAACCCTTTTGCACTGTTGGTGAGAATGTGAACTGGTGCAGCCACTCTGGAAAACTGCGTGGAGGTTCCTCAAAGAGTTAAAAATAGAGCTACCCTAGGACCCAGCAATTGCACTGCTGGGGACATACCCCAAAGATACAGATGCAGTGAAACACCAGGACACCTGCACCCCAATGTTTATAGCAGCAATGTCCACAATAGCCAAACTGAGGAAGGAGACTCGGTGTCCATCGACAGATGATGGATAAAGAAGATGTGGTTTATGTATACAATGGAATATTACTCACCCATTAGGAATGATGAATACCCACCATTTGCTTCAACGTGGATGGAACTGGAGGGTTATGCTGAGTGAAATAAGTCAATCAGAGAAGGACAAACATTATATGTTCTCATTCATTTGGAGAATATAAAAAATAGTGAAAGGGAATAAAGGGGAAAGGAGGGAAAATGAGTGAAAATATCAGTGAGGGAGACAGAACACGAGAGACTCCTAACTCTGGGAAATGAACAACGGTTGGTGAAAAGATAGGGGGGTGGGGAGTTGAAGTAACTGGGTGATGGGCACTGAAGGGGGCACTTGATGGGATGAGCACCATTGGTATGATATATGTTGACAAATTGAACTCCAATAAAAAAAGAAACATTTAACTACCAAAATTATGGAGAAAAACATAATGCATTCTACAGTTTATAAATAAATAAATAAATAAATCCCCCCAAATAAATAATATAAAGTAATAAAAATTGAAAAAAATAAACTACAAAAATAAATAAAGAGGAGTTCATTGCTATTCTGACTGGTGACATAAAGAATTACAAGGTAAACACTAAGAATGTTGCAGTTCTCATCTCATATTCTATTTTTGTGCCTGGAGCCATGTTAAAAAAACAAAAAAACAAATTAGTTCTTTTTTTCCAAAAAGACCAAAAATAAGTGTCTTATGTATTAATATTTTAGTACTGTTAAGTTTCTTTGTATGAACAGTACTGTTAGCACTCTAATAGTTTAGCTTTGTATTTATTATACTGATTTTATATATATAAAGGTTTATATATATATATGAAGTTTAAAAAATTGAATCATGTGGTATACATTCTCTTAAAGTTTTTTATTTGGCATCAGTAGTGACTTTGTTTTGATGCACATGTTATAGACTTTCATTAAAAATGCTTATTTTAGTAGGATTTAATATATATATATATTTTTTCACCCTCTAACATGTTATTTTTTTCTGAGAAACAGGACATGATGCTTTACCCAGGCATGTACCAGGTTGCAAATCCTCAGGAGCAAATACACAAACAAAATTTTGCACCATTTAATGCCTTGTTGCCTCGATTTAGGACATCAAAGGACTCTTCTTATCCTGGGTATGTCTCCTCTCTTCTGGAGCACTTCACCAAACAGCAATAGGAAAGAATGTACAAAGGAGGGGTTCCATCGAAACCATGGCAGCTGAATAGGAAACCACCCACCCATCTTTAAAGCACCAACCTCTGACCTTCCAGACCTCTGGCATTATAGAACTCTAAATCATAGTGGTTCATTCAATCAACAGTTATAAGTGTCAGGCACTTTCAAGGGATCCAGCGATTTTGCACAAACCCATCACACAAGGCTCCTCATTCCTTGGAACTTACACTCTTGAGTCCAGACAGATGGGAGCAAATACACTAAAATAAACAAACAACAACAACAACAAAAAAAAACCCAATGGTGATAAGGATGGTTACCATATAATTAAGCAGTCAGGCAATGACACGTCTGAGAGTAAGCTTACTAATTATACCAAGACAGTAGCCATGAGCTAGGACTGTCACAGGCACACCAGGCAGGGTGGTGACCCGGTGATGTGCTATCTGTGAAGATGGTAAACAGGGTGGTGGTGATGGGATGGGTGGCGCTACTTTGGCAAGGATGTCCAGAAAGTTCCTTAGGGGAAATGACACTGGATCTGAAGTCTGAATGACAAGACTGAGCCAGCCCTGTGAAGATCTGGGCCAGGGCTTCCCAGGCAGGAGGAGCTGCAAGTGCAAAAGCTGTAAGCTGGGGAGGAACTGGTGGGAAGAATAAGGAGGAGGCTGGTGTGGCTAGAGTGTGGTGAGCAAGGAGGAACTGAAAAGAGAAGAGAGAGGCTGAGCACATGGTCCCTATAGACCAAGTATTTCAGGAAGCCATTCAGCATGTATGGAGCCGAGAGGCAAAGGGTCAAGGTCTTTGGTTTGCTCATGAGAAATCCAAGGATCAGTGGCTGAGCGTAACTTTCTCAAGGTCAAAGTAAGGAAGTGGAAGTGTTGAACATTGGCCCCTATGTTCATTCTAAGTATGATTTCTTTTTTTTTTCCCAAGTATGATTTTCAACACAGCAAAGAGTCTACCCCAAAGACCAAGTGTTATGAGCAAAGGCAATTATAAATGCCATGTCAATCAAAATGTAACTGGTTTTGCCTTCTTGTCCTGCAATTGCTGATATTGCTGATTGAATTATCATTACACTTTTATCCCCAGTTTCAAAGCACAGCAGTACTTGTTCATGACTTTGGTAGGCTATTTCCTTACCCACCACTCCTGGGATCCTCAGCCAAGGATACTGAGCTGCCAAAATGTTTTTCAAACTAGAGTCGATTTTAATCCTAACTGGGATGTCAAGATTAGATATATTTAACACTCACACCTAATCAGAAATACATTAACAGGCAAGGGACCTCCACACTTGCCCCACATTAAAAAGATGATTAAGATGTTGCCTGTTTCTCAAGGAATTAGACCAAGTGCAGATATAGATGGAATTCATATATGGCTACTAAGTCATTGCACGGGATGCTTTGTATTTTCATTTCTAGCCCTGGCACATATAACCCAGAGATGAAACCACCTCCCAAAATCACCTGGCCAATGAAATTTGGATCTCCAGACTGGGCTCAAGTTCCATGTCTACAGAAAAGAACCCTAAAAGCTGAGGTATAAGACTGGAATTGTGTAGAACTCTCTATCTGGTACTTTCATATGTGTCAGAGGTTTTTATCCAGGAGTGTCTGAATGAGCTTCAGAAAGTCCTTGTTCCCCTGACAGGATATGCAGTTTTGTGCGAATATGCATATGGGTATCTTTTTCTGACAGTTTTGTTAAAATTTTTTAAAGGTGGATACAATGGAAAAAGTCACATTTTATTACCTAATCCTCAAGTGTAGGAGCAGGAGAATTATACCTTGATGATAGAGGAAGAAAATCAGGCTCTGATGGATTAAGTGACAAGTGCACGTTGACAACTGGAATCTAGATCTTGTGATTCCTAAGCCAGTGCTCTTTCCATACACTACTAGAGTATTAGATCATCAGGGGGCTGTAGAACATTCTCAGAAGAACATGGATTCAGGGGACAGATTGCCTGGGTTCAAATACTAGCTCCCATATTACTGGCTGTGTGATCTCGGGCAACTTTTCTAAGACCCAGTTTTCCTTACTTTAAAATGAGTATAATAACAGAGTCAATCTGATAACATTGTAAAGATCGAGCTAATGTAGAAAAGCACTTAACATAGTACCTATAACATAATGAATGCTCAATCCATGTGAGCTATCATAATTCCAGTGGTGCCATATTTTAAGAGGAAGCTTGGATTCATTCTACTACTATTTGTGAAATGCCTAGAGTAGCAATGTTATCATGTTAGACATATGCGTAACATTCAGGAATCAAACATATACTCCTTGTTTTTGAGTAGTTTGCCAATTAACTTGGAGATTTACCAAGTAGGAAACAATTCCTAGCGGGACAGCAGAGTAAGATGACAGAGTAGCTGTTGACAGAATCCTAAGACTAGGCTCCAATGGGGTGGGCTTCAGCTGGGCCACAACAGTGGTGATGTGCAGTTCATTTTGCACAGCCAGGAAGACAGAGGCAGAGGCTTCTCGCTGGAATATTGACCTAGACAAAGTTCCTTCCATTGCAGCTGTCCACTGACAAGGACTTCAGAAAGCACCGGAACCGTGTGGCCTACCTAAGCCTGTTTTACAGTTGAGGAGCTGTGACTACCTTCACCCACTCCTCCTGACCACAGCTCCAGGATTGAGGACAGAGCTGGTCTTCCGCCTGCACTGCTGTACTCTCTTGTCTGCCAGCATGGGTCCCAGGGAGGGGAAGGGGCTCATAACTACTTTCTGTGTGAGAACAGAAAGACTACTTCCGAGCATTCTGTGTCCATGTGCTGGTTTGTCATTTACATACATACATGGGCCTGGAGGGTTCCTGCCCAGCGTTCAGTGGGGTGGCTCCATTGTACTTAGATGCTCATGGGTCTTTGTCCTCATGCTAAGTTCCCAGGTTCCAGTTTTATGTCATCTACCACTAGCCCTGGGAACTGGGTTCTGGCTTCTACATATCAAGGATTTCAATGAAATTTGGGCTTGTATTTGGGCTTGCTGCATATGGATATTATTTAAAGGCAGAGTAAAACATGTTTTAAGAGTTTGTACGGGGTACCTGGGTGGCTCAGTCAGTAAGAGTCTGCCTTGAGCTCACGTTGTGGTCCTGGAGTTGTTAGATAAAGCCCCATGTTGGGCTTCCTGCTCTGCAGGGAGTCTGCTTCTCTCTCCCTCTTCCTCTGCCCTCCCTACCCCCAGTTCATGCTCTCTCTCTCTCTCTCTCTCTTTTGTGTGCTCTCTCTGTCTCAAATAAATAAAATCTTTTTTTAAAAAAAGAGTTCTTTCAAGTTTCTGAGGTCCTGGTTGGAGTGGGAAAGAAGGTCCTGATTTTTTTGCCTTTCCCAGATTAATATAAAATTCACAGAACTAAAATTTCTAATGTATCATTAAATAATCTGTTTCATTTGTCAATCATCATATAAATTGAGTTCCTACCATGTGTCAGGGAGAGAGGCAAGGACTGGAGATAAAGCCAGAATCAAAATAAGCTCCTTTACTGGGTCCTTAGGCTAGCCTGAGGTATATGAAGGCCTTCCCCAAAGGCTAGTGGATTGGGTCTGCTCTCCATCTGGGTGATCTCCAGAAGCTTTTCAAATTAGTCCAGAAATATAAAGGTCAGAACTCACAGCAGCCACCTTCAAAGTACTTATCTAGGTCCTCTGGCCTGAGACGTAGGCCCTTTCCTTCCAACATTCAGTGAAATAATTCAAGTTAGTTCCTTCAGGAGGGGCCCTAAGTGTGGTCTACCTTATCTTTTAATTGGAAGGTCTTTAGTGCTCACTTGGTCATTAGCAGAAAAGTGGCTAGTCTGTACATGTCTGAATACCTAAGACTGAGAAGTGCCAGTGGCTACAGAAAAGGTTCAATATTAGTATTATAATACTCTGAATTGTTAGCACAGGATTTTAGTGAATACAATCAATTCAAGCTGGAAGGAAAAATCAAATTACTTGCCATCCCTGGGCTAGATGATTGAAATCTTTCTCCAGCTGCTTACACAGATATAATAGAATTCAGTATTTGCTTTGGGGCTGTGGGAACATGATGCCATACACTTCAAACCCAAAAAGGAAATTCAGATTGATTTTTTTTTTTAGTGAAAAGTGTTACACAACCATTTGTCCCAGACTGCTTGTGTTCAGAGCCATGAGTAGTCAGGATATCAGATCTCAAGAGTAGAAGGGTAGCAAGATCACTTAGAGAATGACGGAATTTTCCTTAGTGTATTTTAAGGCTAGATTAGCCACTCGAGTTATGTCATAGTAAGCCTAGAAGCCAGCCTCCCATGTGTAAGGACCAGAGGCTGGGACACAGACTAAGAATTAGAAGTGCTAAGCCAGAAGGTCCTCCCATAGAGAACCCTATAATAAGCTTCTTTGCAAGGAACCCATTGTTTCTCCAGTACTTTAGACCTATTCCTGAAGAAGGCAACACAGGCATTATTTCCTTGCCAGTTGTTGTCCCATTTGATTAACAAAATCCCCCAAAGAGAAAGCATCTTTCCCAACAAAAAGAGCTCTCCCCAATTCCCTCTCTATATCCTCTCTACATATGATTTGAGATTTTTCTTTATTACATAGTAGAAATAATGCATGCCACCTTGATCCTTGGATCCTATATGCGGGGGACTGTTGCGAACTGAACATCTATCTGTCCCAGCTATAGTGGAAGTCATAGATCATCACCCTGATTAAATTAAGGAGCCTGGAACAAGACATGTTGAGCCTCAGGATCTTGGGGGCATTTTCTTATAGATTACTTAGGAGCCGGAAATGGTAGCAGTGGGAAACTCATGATGTCAAGCAGGTATCCAGATGTCTCCACCAACGTGGCTTCCTGGGGGCCTCCAGGGAAAAGATTATCTTCTGTGACCCCTATAGGGTTAAACAGGTTGTCTCCTCTACCTGCTTAAAAGAAAGAGGGCAAACTCAAAGCAGAGGATTAGGAAATGTGGGGTGTTAGAACATGTGTCTCAGAAACATGTCTCTAGGGCTATGGGAATCACAGGTAAGTAGCTCTCCTATTGCTTTGTCAATCATAGTTTCCTTGACTTCACAGCTTTTTCCAAAAGAAGTTGCTAATTAGAATTGCTAGTATAAGGGTTGGCGAGGGTCTTGAGTCTTGTTCCACTTCTCACCAAATTCTACCACATTGACAATTTAAAGGGGCCACCGCCATATTTCAGAGTCACTAAGTTCCCAAACCTCTTTGACAACTGAGGTCCCAACTTTCTCAACATCATGTTGTTGACCAAGAAAGAATTTACTAACAACTTAAGCAAACAGGCATTTATTTGGGCAATTAGAAGTGTAATTCAAGAGACACAGATTCAAATAGAAACCTGACTCATGTTCTGAGGAAGACAGAGAAGGCATAGTGGTAAAGGTGAAAGGCCATGAAAGCAGCTCTCATTTAGGTCCTCCATGCAAAACAGGGATTGAAACTAGGTTAATAGGGATTGGTTGGGTTAGTTGTGCAAACGAGGGATTGAAACTTGTTAAACTGCATTAACTCCTATCCAAGTGAAGAAGTGAGGAAGAAGTTAAGTCCAGGCTGAGCTTGTAGCTGGCAAGAAGTTCATGGCTCCTCTGATGAGGATTTGCATAAATTCCTCCTCCCTTATGGCCTCCTGACCCTATTTTCAAAGAGACTCTTTTAGCTAGGCTTCTTTGTTTCCACAATGTTTACATGATGACTTGAGGTGTCCACCAAAAAGCTTAGGAAACTCTGCTCTAGGATTTGAGGGCCTGAGAGACCCAGTGCATTCACTTCCCAATCTTTACAATTTTGAATCCTCCATCAATGGTACTGTTGCCAGCAGATACAGCTGCTGTGATAGGAGTCTGGATATCCCATTTCTTTAGCCTCTTCTTCAAAAGCCTTTAGCATTTCCTAGAGAGAGAAGAGAAGGGAGTTTTGGTGGCTATCTTTATTGTCTATTTTCTATAGTTAGTGTCTCTTGGGCTACTTTCTGTTTCACAGCAATTCCCTCTTTCTGGAAATAGCCCCTAAAATGCAGGGATAGGTTATGGCGAGGTATAACTTATAACAAAGAGAAACAGACTCTAAGACCCTTGAACCTGAGTTACATTCTGGAGAGAAAGCCCAGGAGCTCCTGGGAGAAGGTTTAGGAACTGCCATACCTGCTGTGACTTCACCTTCCCTTTTAAAGCTCTTGCCTCCCAGTTTTGCATGACTGAAAATTCTTCTTCCTATCTTTTGTATGCCTGACTCCATTTAATTCTTCACACCTCAAAGGTAATGTCATTTCCTCTGAGAAGACTCCTCTGACCACTCTATTTCTTTTTCTTTTTTTAATTAATTTATTTATTTTTAATAAATTAATTTTTATTGGTGTTCAATTTACCAACATACAGAATAACACCCAGTGCTCATCCCATCAAGTGTCCCCATCAGTGCCCGGCACCCATTCACCCCCACCCCCCCGCCCTCCTCCCCACCCACCACCCCTAGTTCGTTTCCCAGAGTTAGGAGTCTTTACGTTCTGTCTCCCTTTCTGATATTTCCCACACAATTCTTCTCCCTTCCCTTATATTACCTTTCACTATAATTTATATTCCCCAAATGAATGAGAACATACACTGTTTGTCCTTCTCGATTGACTTACTTCACTCAGCATAATACCCTCCAGTTCCATCCACGTTGAAGCAAATGGTGGGTATTTGTCGTTTCTAATGGCTGAGTAATATTCCATTGTATACATAAACCACATCTTCTTTATCCATTCATCTTTCGATGAACACCGAATCTCCTTTCACAGTTTGGCTATCGTGGCCATTGCTGCTATAAACATCAGGGTGCAGGTGTCCCGGCGTTTCCTTGCATCTGAATCTTTGGGGTAAATCCCCAACAGTGCAATTGCTGGGTCATAGGGCAGGTCTATTTTTAACTCTTTGAGGAACCTCCACACAGTTTTCAAGAGTGGCTGCACCAGTTCACATTCCCACCAACAGTGTAAGAGGGTTCCCTTTTCTCTGCATCCTCTCCAACATTTGTGGTTTCCTGCCTTGTTAATTTTCCCCATTCTCACTGGTGTGTGGTGGTATCTCATTGTGGTTTTGATTTGTATTTCCCTGATGGCAAGTGATGCAGAGCATTTTCTCATGTGCATGTTGGCCATGTCTCCCTCTGTGAGATTTCTGTTCATGTCTTTTGCCCATTTCATGATTGGATTGTTTGTTTCTTGGGTGGTGAGTTTAATAAGTTCTTTATAGATCTTGGAAACTAGCCCTTTATCTGATAAGTCATTTGCAAACATGCTCCCATTCTGTAGGTTGTCTTTTAGTTTTGTTGACTGTATCCTTTGCTGTGCAAAAGCTTCTTATCTTGATGAAGTCCCAATAGTTCATTTTTGCTTTTGTTTCTTTTGCCTTCATGGATGTATCTTGCAAGAAGTTACTGTGGCCGAGTTCAAAAAGGGTGTTGCCTGCGTTCTCCTCTAGGATTTTGATGGAATCTTGTCTCACATTTAGATCTTTCATCCATTTTGAGTTTATCTTTGTGTATGGTGAAAGAGAGTGGTCTAGTTTCATTCTTCTGCATGTGGATGTCCAATTTTCCCAGCACCATTTATTGAAGAGACTGTCTTTCTTCCAATGGATAGTCTTCCCTCCTTTATCGAATATTAGTTGACCATAAAGTTCAGGGTCCACTTCTGGGTTCTCTATTCTGTTCCATTGATCTATGTGTCTGTTTTTGTGCCAGTACCACACTGTCTTGATGACCACAGCTTTGTACTACAACCTGAAATCTGGCATTGTGATGCTCCCAGATATGGTTTTATTTTTTAAAATTCCCCTGGCTATTCGGGGTCTTTTCTGACTCCACACAATTCTTAAAATAATTTGTTCTAACTCTCTGAAGAAAGTCCATGGTATTTTGATCGGGATTGCATTAAATGTGTAAATTGCCCTGGGTAACATTGACGTTTTCACAATATTAATTCTGCCGATCCATGAGCATGGAATATTTTTCCATCTCTTTGTGTCTTCCTCAATTTCTTTCAGAAGTGTTCTATAGTTTTTAGGGTATAGATCCTTTACCTCTTTGGTTAGGTTTATTCCTAGGTATCTTATGCTTTTGGGTGCAATTGTAAATGGGATTGACTCCTAATTTCTCTTTCTTCAGTCTCATTGTTAGTGTATAGAAATGCCACTGACTTCTGGGCATTGATTTTGTATCCTGCCACGCTACCGAATTGCTGTATGAGTTCTAGCAATCTTGGGGTGGAGACTTTTGGGTTTTCTATGTAGAGTATCATGTCATCGGCGAAGAGGGAGAGTTTGACTTCTTCTTTGCCAATTTGAATGCCTTTAATGTCTTTTTGTCATCTGATTGCTGAGGCTAGGACTTCCAGTACTATGTTGAACAGCAGTGGTGAGAGTGGACATCCCTGTCTTGTTCCTGATCTTAGGGGAAAGGCTCCCAGTGCTTCCCCATTGAGAATGATATTTGCTGTGGGCTTTTCATAGATGGCTTTTAAGATGTCGAGGAATGTTCCCTCTATCCCTACACTCTGAAGA
Source organism: Canis aureus (assembly GCF_053574225.1). NCBI lineage: Eukaryota > Metazoa > Chordata > Mammalia > Carnivora > Canidae > Canis > Canis aureus. The sequence continues at coordinate 36,907,306 of NC_135618.1, forward strand.
GTTTTGATCAGGAATGGATGCTGTATTTTGTCAAATGCTTTCTCTGCATCCAATGAGAGGATCATATGGTTCTTGGTTTTTCTCTTGCTGATATGATGAATCACATTGATTGTTTTACAACTTTGAACCAGCCTTGTGTCCCGGGGATAAATCCTACTTGGTCTTGGTGAATAATTTTCTTAATGTACTGTTGGATCCTATTGGCTAGTATCTTGTTGAGAATTTTTGCATCCATGTTCATCAGGGATATTGGTCTGTAATTCTCCTCTTTGGTGGGGTCTTTGTCTTGTTTTGGAATTAAGGTGATGCTGGCCTCATAGAAAGAATTTGGAAGTACTCCATCTCTTTCTATCTTTCCAAACAGCTTTAGTAGAATAGGTATGATTTCTTCTTTAAACGTTTGATAGTATTCCCCTGGGAAGCCATCTGGCCCTGGACTCTTGTGTCTTGGGAGGTTTTGGATGACTGCTTCAATTTTCTCCCTGATTATTGGCCTGTTCAGGTTCTGTTTCTTCCTGTTCCAGTTTTGGTAGTTTGTGGTTTTCCAGGAATGCGTCCATTTCTTCTAGATTGCCTAATTTATTGGCGTATAGCTGTTCATAATATGTTTTTAAAATCATTTGTATCTCCTTGGTGTTGGTAGTGATCTCTCCTTTCTCATTCATGATTTCAATATTTGAGTCTTCTCTCTCTTCTTTATAATAAGGCTGGCTAATGGTTTATCTATCTTATTAATTATTTCAAAGAACCAACTCTTGGTTTTGTTGATCTGTTCCACAGTTCTTCTGGTCTCGTTTTCGTTGAGTTCTGCTCGAATCTTTATTAACTCTCTTCTTCTGCTGGGTGTAGGGTCCATCTGCTGTTTTTTTCCTAGCTCCTTTATGTGTAAGGTTAGCTTTTGTATTTGAGTTCTTTCCAGTTTTTGAATGGATGCTTGTATTGCGATGTATTTCCCCCTTAGGACTGCTTTTCCTGCATCCCAAAGATTTTGAACGGTTGTATCTTCATTCTCATTAGTTTCCATGAATCTTTTTAATTCTTCCTTAATTTCCTGGTTGACCCTTTCATCTTTTAGCAGGATGGTCCTTAACCTCCACGTGTTTGAAGTCCTTCCAAACTTCTTGTTGTGATTTATTTCTAATTTCAGGGCATTATGGTCTGAGAATATGCATGGGACGATCCCAATCTTTTGGTATCGGTTCAGACCCGATTTGTGACCCAATATGTGGTCTATTCTGGAGAAAGTTCCATGTGTGCTTGAGAAGAATGTGTATTCAGTTGAGTTTGGATGTAAAGTTCTGTAGATATCTGTGAAATCCATCTGGTCCAGTGTATCATTTAAAGCTCTCGTTTCTTTGGAGATGTTGTGCTTAGAAGACCTATCGAGTATAGAAAGAGCTAGATTGAAGTCACCAAGTATAAGTGTATTATTATCTAAGTATTTCTTCACTTGGTTATTAATTGGTTTAAATATTTGGCAGCTCCCACATTTGGGGCATATATATTGAGGATTGTTAAGTCTTCTTGTTGGATAGATCCTTTAAGTATGAGATAGTGTCCCTCTTCATCTCTCGCTACAGTCTTCGGTGTAAATTTTAGTTTATCTGATATAAGAATGGCTACCCCTGCTTTCTTTTGAGGACCATTCGAATGGTAAATGGTTCTCCAACCTTTTATTTTCAGGCTGTAGGTGTCCTTCTGTCTAAAATGAGTCTCTTGTAGACAGCAAATAGATGGGTCCTGCTTTTTTATCCAATCTGCAACACCGAGCCTTTTGATGGGGTCATTAAGCCCGTTCATGTTCAGAGTTACTGTTGAGAGATAATGAGTTTAGTGTCATCATGATATCTATTCAGTCCTTGTTTTTGTGGATTGTTCCACAGAACTTCTTCTTAAAGGGGAATTTTAAGAGTCCTCCTTACAATTTCTTGCAGAGCTGGTTTGGAGGTCACATATTCTTTCAGTTCCTGCCTGTCTTGGAAGCTCTTTATCTCTCCTTCCATTTTGAATGAGAGCCTTGCTGGATAAAGTATTCTTGGTTGCATGTTCTTCTCATTTAGGACCCTGAATATATCCTGCCAGCCCTTTCTGGCCTGCCAGGTCTCTGTGGAGAGGTCTGCTGTTACCCTAATACTCCTCCCCATAAAAGTCAGGGATTTCTTGTCTCTTGCTGCTTTAAGGATCTTCTCTTTATCTTTGGAATTTGCAATCTTTGCTATTAGATGTCGAGGTGTTGAACGGTTTTTATTGATTTTAGGGGGGGATCTCTCTATTTCCTGGATCTGAATGCCTGTTTCCCTCCCCAGATTAGGAAAGTTTTCAGCCAAGATTTGTTCAAATACATATTCTGGCCCTCTGTCCCTTTCGGCCCCCTTGGGAACACCAATTAAACCTAGGTTTTTCTTTCTCAGGCTGTCGTTTATTTCCCTTAATCTAACCTCATGGTCTTTTAATTGTTTGTCTCTTTTTTCCTCAGTTTCCCTCTTTGCCATCAACTTGTCTTCTATGTCACTCACTCGTTCTTCCACCTCATTAGCCCTCGTCGTTAGGACTTCTAGTTTGGATTGCATCTCATTCAATTGATTTTTAATTTCTGCCTGATTGGATCTAAATTCTGCAGTCATGAAGTCTCTTGAGTCCTTTATGCTTTTTTCTAGAGCCACCAGTAGCTGTATGATAGTGCTTCTGAATTGGCTTTCTGACATTGAATTGTAATCCAGATTTTGTAACTGTGTGGGAGAGAGGACTGTTTCTGATTCTTTCTTTTGAGGTGAGGTTTTCCTTCTAGTCATTTTGCTCAGTGCAGAATGGCCGAAAACAAGTTGTATTGGGAAAAGTAGAAAAAGAGAAAGAAGGAAAGAAAAGAGAAAAAGAAAAAAGAAAAAAGGAAGAAAAAAGAAGAAAAAGAATGAAAGGGAAAAAAGGGTGGGGGAAGCAACAAAGATACAAATGCAATGAAACGCCGGGACACCTGCACCCCGATGTTTATAGCAGCAATGGCCACGATAGCCAAACTGTGGAAGGAGCCTCGGTGTCCAACGAAAGATGAATGGATAAAGAAGATGTGGTTTATGTATACAATGGAATATTACTCAGCTATTAGAAATGACAAATACCCACCATTTGCTTCAACGTGGATGGAACTGGAGGGTATTATGCTGAGTGAAGTAAGTCAGTCGGAGAAGGACAAACATTATATGTTCTCATTCATTTGGGGAATATAAATAATAGTGAAAGGGAATATAAGGGAAGGGAGAAGAAATGTGTGGGAAATATCAGAAAGGGAGACAGAACATAAAGACTGCTAACTCTGGGAAACGAACTAGGGGTGGTGGAAGGGGAGGAGGGCGGGGGGTGGGAGTGAATGGGTGACGGGCACTGGGGGTTATTCTGTATGTTAGTAAATTGAACACCAATAAAAAATAAATTAAAAAAAGAAAACCACGGGGGAGTATCTTCTGATTCTGTATACTTTAAGACCCTTGACTTCCCCCTGGAACTTGTCTGTCTAGCTGGTCTTCTGGGGGAGGGGCCTGTTGTGCTGATTTTCAGGTGTTAGCACTTGGGGGAGCTGCTCTGCCCCCAGCCTGGTGCAGGGCTCAGTGGGGGTTGTTTACCCCATTAGGCCCCAGGAGGAACAACCACGGTTGCGGCGGCCAGCTCTGTAAACCTGGATTCAGCCCCCACAGGAACTCTGAAGCACTCCATCTGCAGGGCCTGGAGGCTCCGGGGGGCGGGGCCGCTGCTCTGCTCAGCTTGGGGCAGGAGAGTCCTTGCTATCCTGGGCCCTCCAGGCCTCTGCCTTTCCCAGGGGGAGGCCGAATCCCGGGCTGTGTCCGGCGCCCTGTGCTCCCTGCCCTGCGCTGTTGGATTTGCGCTCCCGGCCGCGCAGCCCCCTCCGCGGAGCCACCGCCTGAGCCCCTCTAAGCTGCTCCCGGGTCCCGCCGTGCGCGCTGCAGGCTTTTAGGGAGCTCAGCCGTGGGGTATGGCACACTCTCCTGGGCACACAGGTGACTGTTAGTGTCCCAGGGAGCCTGAGGGCATCCCCGCCCTCCTGGGTCGTGCTCTAACTCCCTGCGAGGCCTTTCCGCCGGGAAGGTTGGTGCAGCTCCTGCTTCTCCAGGTCGGGGCTCTCCTGTCCTGGGGACACTCGCCCCGGCCTCAGCCCGGCTCCTCGCGGGGCCCCTCCCCCTTGGAGGCCTTTTGTTTCTTCATTTCTTTTTTCCCCCCGTCTTCCTACCTTGATAGAAGCGCGAACTCTTCTCACTGTAGCGTTCCAGCTGGTCTCTCTTTAAATCTCAGGCCGAATTCGTAGATTTTCAGGATGATTTGAAGGTTATCTAGGTAATTTGGTGGAGACAGGTGATTTGGGGACCCTACTCTTCAGCCATCTTGCCCCTCCTCCCTCTATTTCTTTTTCTTTTTAAAAATTTTTAAAATTTGTCCATCTCCAACTGATTTACTTCATTCAGCATAATACCCTCCAGTTCCATTCACATTGAAGCAAATGGTGGATATTTGTCATTTCTAATGGCTGAGTACTATTCTATTGTATATATAGACCACATCTTCTTTATCCATTCATCTTTCGATGGACACCAAAGCTCCTTCCACAGTTTGGCTATTGTGGACATTGCTGCTGTGAACATTGGGGTGCAGATGTCTCAGATTTTCGCTGCATCTGTATCTTTGGGACAAACATTATATGGTTTCACTCATATGGGAAATATAAAAAATAGTGAAGGGATTAAAGGGAAAAGGAGAGAAAATAAGCAGGAAATATCAGTGAGGGTGACAAACCATGAGAGACTCCTAAGTCTGGGAAAGAACAAGGGGTAGTGGATGGGGAGGTGGGTGGGGGGATGGAGTGACTGGGTGATGGTACTAAGGGGGGCCCTTGTCGGGATGAGCACTGGGTGTTATACTTACGTTGGCAAATCGAACAGCAATAAAAAAATACCAAAAAATTAAATTTATTAATCATTTTTTTTGTTCTCTATCCTCCACTACACTTGTGAGACCCACAAGAGCAGAAATCATGTTTGTCTTGTTCACTGCTCTATCTCCATAGTGATGCATAGTATGTGGATTACAGAAGGTATTCAATAAATACTTACTGATGAAAGATACAAGTTGTTCCACTCTCTCAATTCAATAAAACTTTTTTGAATTCTTACATACTTATACCCTTCCAATAAATTCCTTTTTGGCTTAAGCTAGCCAGAGAGTGTTTCTGTTGCTTGCAGTCCCAAGTACCTTAACCAGTGTACTGAAGGCAGCACCCTTGGCTATCCCCAGGAAATGCAACTGCTATAGAAAATCCATGAAGACACTAGCTTCTCTACAAGAAGACACAGAAGGAGTGCTCCATTCTCACCTTAATCAAGACAGTAAATTGCATTGAATATTCAATCGATGCCATCAAATTCATGGTCACAAAGAAAGTCAGTAATAGAACAGAAGAACATTTTGTGGTTGACAGCTGTGGATGGTGGTTAATCTAGGCAGAGAGTTGATCTACATTAACATCAGCAGACCCCTGGAATCTTCCCACACCATGTCTGAAATCAGTTTTTATTATGCACTTTGTAATAACTCCTGTTGGATTTTTAGAGTTAAGATGAACTAAGAAATATTAATTTACTCAACATATAAGTGTTTTTAACTTAAACTTTTTTTTCTTCAGGACCCATTGAATAGTATTTTTCTATTTGTAAGATCAAAGATATGTGTACATTTTCTGTATTGGGGCTGTGGTACAGATACTATCTGCCTTTGATCCTAAGGCGTTCATTGTTTTATATTTATTGTTTCCAGGTGGCTCAGTGGTTTAGCATCTGCCTTCAGCCCAGGACATGATCCTGGGGCTCCGGGATCGAGTCCCACTGCCTCCCTCTGCCTATGTCTCTGCCTATGTCTCTGCCTCTGTGCGTGTGTGTGTGTGTTTCTCATGAATAAATAAATAAATCTTTAAAAATGCACTTGACGAGGGATCCCTGGGTGGCGCAGTGGTTTAGCGCCTGCCTTTGGCCCAGGGCGCGATCCTGGAGACCCGGGATCGAATCCCACGTCGGGCTCCCGGTGCATGGAGCCTGCTTCTCCCTCTGCCTGTGTCTCTGTCTCTCTCTGTCTGTCTCTCTCTCTCTGTGTGTGACTATCATAAATAAAAAAAAAAATTTTTTTTTAAAAAAGAAAAAAGAAAAATGCACTTGACGAGATGAGCACTGGGTGTTATTCTGTATGTTGGCAAATTGAACATCAATAAAAAATAAATTTATTATTTAAAAAATAATAATAAAATAAATAAATAAATATTTACTGTTTCCAAAATTAAGATGTAATTTTCAATCTGTGAATACATTTAATGTAGCTCTTCTGACCCCCAAGGAATGTGCTATTAAATATATTATGAATCCTTTACTTGGAGGTGCTTTAATATCTTAGAATATTTAGTTCCTCTGCCACAGTCAGTATCTTTATAGCCTATTAACATATGCATAAACACTAGGTTTGTTCCTGATTATACTAAGCCTATGATGAACCCTTTGTAAACTAGATCACAAACTCCTTATCTATTTTTCCTAGTTCAGGTATTTTATAGTTAGGAAGTTGTTTTTGTTTTTGTTTTTAATGAAAGTAAACTAGCACAAATTGGGTATCTTAAGGGCAGGGGGAGATGTTGGAGTTTGGGGGGATTAACATATCCAGATTTTTTATTTAAGTGATTTGTGGGCAAGATAAGGAAAAGATATATTGGTGGAGTGGATACTTTAGGCAGAAAAATTTGGATGAAATACTATAGGTGAGAATTAGCTTGCTAGCTGATAGGTAACTTCCAGAAAGTTTACTTAGCTGTTAGAACAAGAAGAAAAGCAGTCACTGCAATTCATTCTAACACTGCACTTCCAGGATGGTTATCTCTGGAGAACCTGGGAAGAGAAGAAGAAAGAAACAGGGGTAAGTTATTTGTATGTCAAATTACTTTGTGCTATCTAATTTTAAAAACAATTGTGGAAATGTACCATTTTCATAATTAAATAGTGACTTACCACTGACTCAGGCAACTCTATAAGCAAGTCAGATCTAATCTTATAATCCTCTTTGTCCAACTCCAAGCCTAAATGCCTGTGAGACCCCCAATCCTTTCTGATTGTTTCCCAGAAGACAAGCCTAGGGCTCTGCATTCTTATCGGCCTGGGTGCTTCTCCATCACCAAGCCCCTTCTCCCCTATTCCTTGTTTTCTATGATCCTTTGAGTGTTTTGACGGCCCACTCTCCATTTTCTGTTGCTATTTCTCTACATCTGCTGCCGCCACCAGCCCTTCCCACCAGCAGATGTCAGTTTCTCTGAGACACCAGCTTCTTTCCCCTCTGCAATATCCATTTCCAGGTCTCCTCTGGCACCATTATTTTCCACCCAGCCTGAAGGACTCTTTCTCTTGCCTTCACCCTCATGCCCTAGCCGTGGAAAGACTCTTATTTCCAAGGGCCAAAGTTCCAGCTACCAATGGCCAGCAAGTCAACTAGATCTCCTTTGATGCAGAAAAAAACAAAGGGGAACATTCAAGTGAGATTTTTGTGAGCCTGCAGGATGCAGACATTGTGGAAAGTAACCATTCTCTCCTCATTCTTGACTCAAAATGGGCAGGGCCTAAGTATGACCTTTAAAGTTCCATATGGCGGGATGCCTGAGTTGAGCATCTGCCTTAGGCTCAGGGCGTGATCCCAGTAGGAGGATCGAGTCCCACATCGGACTCCCTGCATGGAACCTGCTTCTCCCCCTGCCTGTGTCTCTGCCTCTCTCTGTGTGTCTCTCATGAATAAATAAATAAAATCTTTAAAAAAATAAAAATAAAAATAAAATCCCACGTGGCAAGTACCCCTCCCCCATCTGCTAATGTAGTGTTTACACCATAGTTTACCATGTGTGTCAGACACTATGTCTCCTTTTCAGGAAGAAACTATCTGCAAAGGGTTTTGTCTGCCAGAATCTTATGATATTTGAGAATGAATTACAGACTGAACTTGGGCTCTCTATTATTCCTCCTCTCCCACTCACTGTGGATTCAATTCCACAGGCTGTTCTTTCCAGGCTCAGAACTCAGGATACAGGACATTAACATTATTCCATTCCTAGGGAACAGTCTTGTCATTTATGCCAGTGAGGGCACATACTAGGTATGTGCACAGATGTGAGCCTGCATCTGTGGGGAAGAACTTGGTTGGTTCTGTTGATACAAGGGCCCATTGTTAAAGTAAGACACTGGCCTATAGGCTGGGTCTGTAAGGAGAAAGCATCTGTCACTGTAGTGTAAAGCTCCACTGTTGGTCTCGCTTACTGATGACTTCTGCAAGGGGGAAGGGCTACCTTCAAGTTAGCCTGGTCCCCAGTAGATACTGCTATGCTCCTTTCCTATGCCTGTGGGAGAACTTATTAAACATTCATGATACTTTTTTCAGCAGAATCTGAGCACCTTTTATGACTCAGAAAGCTTTAAAAATCAATTAGTACCAACACATAAAATAAAATTGTCATCACAGAAGCAAGTAACCAGGATAATAGCACTCCTTGTATGAATACTTCACATGCTGTTCAAGTTCATTATCAGTAAAACAGCTACCTTTTGTAGAGGCATATGATGGGATTGGTGCTTTGTTTAGAGGATTTATACACATTGTTTTGCTTAAATGTTAATTCCTGCAATGGTCCTATGAGAGAAATATTGTCCTCATTTTTAGATGAGCCTCAGAAAAATTTCTCAAAACTGAAAGATTAAGATTATTACCAGTTCAATAATCCATTCTTTCCCCAAATCTTTATTGTGCATGTACTGTTTCCAGACAGTCTCACTCCAAAGCTCATGCTGTCCTTACTCTCCTCTTCTGAGTCCCCCAGTCTGGACCTTAGTCTTGTCTCACACCCATAGCCCAATGCCTAGGTACCACAAAGTGGGTGAGGTTTGAGAGGTGAAAAGACAACACAAAGACCAATATAGGCTGCTAGTAATTGAGACTGCACTGATGTTGGCATCAGAACATATGGATAAATCCTGATGCTGAGTAATGAAGGACAAGTCACTTCCCCTCTCTTTGCTTTAGTTTTCTCATCTATCAAGTGAGGCATTTTGGATTTGATGAGCTCTGTTGTCTCTCAGCTTTGACATTCTGGAATCCAGCAAAGTGGCTGGTGGCTTGCGGTTCTAGTCCTGACTTCATTATGGAAGAAGGGAGTGCAGAATTGGAAGAAAGGAGAGGAAAATGAGTGAGTTTCAGGAAGAGGGAGGTGGTGTTATTCTTGACTCACATGTCCTTGCAGCAGAACAGCCACACCTGCAAAAAGAAAAGAAAGAAAAAAAGAAATACAAAAACAGGAAGTCACCAGACAGGCTCCAATATTGGGACCTCCTGCCACCCAGGAGACTTCCAGAGTTTTGAAGGCTCAAGGCCTTTGGATATATTGGGGCCTTTCCTAGGGCTCCATTATATCAGTCTGAAGGCTAGACTTCTAGTTCCTCTACCCAGAGCCCAGGGCATGTGGTGGGAGAGACTCCATGTAGTAGCCTCATGGAAACAGATGCCTACCACCCCATTTCCGGGGAGCTCCCCTCCCCACCTGTGGGAAGGAAGAAGGGTGAAAAGAGTAGGAGACCCAGAGCGGCATCTTCCCATTATGCCTCCACACCAACCTTGGTCACAGTCAGCTTCCTGGCCCAGCCCTGTAGAAGAGAAGACCTCTTTATCACTGTGGGAGCAGCATAGCTGCCATCTTATGACCACAGGTCCTCAAGGCTTTCATGTTCATATCTCCACCCATCCCAGATTCATGAGAACAAGCACCAACCCCCACTGGGGAGAGAAATCCAGCAGAACCCCTTCAGCAGAAGACCTGGCTAATCTGACACAACTGCTTATAATTGAAAGCATTAACTCAGCACTGAGGCCAAGTTCCCTTAGGGATGTGGAAACCCACAGAGAGAATGAAGAGCACTGTGCTGGAAATCATGGTACCAAGCCAGCACCAGAAAAAGCATACAAGGAGCTGAGTTGAGATACCGGAGCATTTAATTGAAGAATGTAGTTTTCCTTCTGCAGGACTGGGCCCTACACTCAAGGCCAGTAGCAAAGGTCCTGGGAGGAATCCAGTTCATGAAAGAGCACAGTTAGCCCTGCTCAACTTCTTCCCGGGTCCCCTTCTGCTTTTATTGCCACAGCTCTGGAGGGGAAAGACAGGGCAGCCATAGGATGCTGCAGCTGCCAAATGCCTTCTCTTATTACATCCCAGAGCAAGGATAAGGAGAGGGCAATTACTACCAGAGAAATGTGGACCTTGTACCTATGCCCCCTTCTCCTCATTCTGGAAGGGGTAGTGGCAATAGGTGTAAGGAACATCGTGACCTAATTTTGGTAGAGTCTGACTCTCTATGAAAAACAGATCAGGGGAGGGCGAAGTATGTTGGTGAAGAGGGTGGTCAGTACTACCCAGGTGTCAAGGCTTATTTTTCCTCACCTTGATGCAGGTGTCAGTGCTTTTTTTTTTTTTTTCACACCTTGATGACCCCGAGCCATATATTTGCCACTGCCAACAGCTGTGCTCCCTTAGAACTGGAATTAAGCCAGCCAGGCAGATAAGAGTGGACACAGGTGTAGGGACCGCTGCCAGTTTGGCCTGAAAGCAGATCCTTAGGCTGAGCCAAGAATTTGGCTCAGTGCATCTCACCTCCTTTCAGCCTTCTCTGGAAGAAGGTGACTCATATGCCCAGAGCAAAATTTATCTTTGGATCCCTAGAATTTGACACAGAGTAGGTGCTTGATAAAAGTTAGTTGGTTTTATCCTAAAACGTAGCTATTAAAACAATAAGAAATATTTATTATTTCATATGGTTTCTGTAATTCAGGAGCAGCTTGGCTGAGTGGTTCTGGATTGGATTCTGTCATAAGAACTTCAGGTTGCAGTCAAGATATTGGCTGGAATAGTCATTGAAGGCTTGACTAAATCCAGAGGAGCCATTTTGAAGTTGATTCACTCACACGGCTGGCAAGCTGGTGCTGGCTGTTGGCAGGAGGTCTCAGTATCTCTCTGTGGACCTCTCTTTAGGGCTCCTAGAGTGGCAGCTATTTCTCCCAGGGTAAGTGATCCAAGGAAGAGCATGATCCCAAGAGGAGCAATATATCCACAGTATTCTAGTACTTAGATAAGCTAGTCTTAGTATGGGAAAGAACCAGCAGGCAAGAATCACTGAAGGCCATTTTGGAAGCTGGTGTCCACACTGACATGCAGTTTTTGAATGCCCACTGTGTGAGGGTATTATGTTAAATACTGGGATTCAAAAATTGAGACACCATCCCTACTCTTCAGGAACTCAGAGACTAGTGGGGGAAATCGAAATGTTGCCGAGTACCATAGAATTACTCAGCAGGGGCAACAGCCCAAATTGGGTTGCTTGCCTACACAGCCTCCCTAGCATCCGATCCACTCAACTAAACTTTTTTTTAGTAGAGTTTCCACATTTTGTCAACATACCCAGTGCTTTCCAGGGACATGTGCCTGGCACATGGAGAGTGCTCAATAAATCCAGTTTTACTGTTTTCCTTTTTCTGGACCTGATTCCTGTCTCAGACCCATCTTGTTGGTAGAGGTCCTGATTGGCTTCACTTCCTCAGTTTGCTGACTTGACTCCACCCAGATGCTTTACCATCCACATACTTACAACTCAGGTTAGGATTCACCTGCCTATACATCATATCTATAGAGCCTCCATTATCTAAATTACTCCCCAACATTCATTCTCCTTTGATAGGTAAAGAGATGCATTGGCATACAGAAGGGCAAGTAACCCAGCTCAAGATCTCTCTGGAAAATTAAGAGAGTTTTACAACAATTATATAAAAATTAATCTCGAGGATCCCCCAAATTCTCATACCTTACTACTTGCCACTGTTTGATTCCCTCAAGAGAAAACCTTTATTTTTCTTTCCATTTTAGAGTATCCTGAAAATTGGTCTGAAAATCTTTCTGATCTCCTGAGAGTGAAACATTCAGCTTACCATCTACCTCCTACTTCCATCACTACCTGAAGACCCCAAAACTCTGACTGTACAGGTACTGAATCATGCATACCCACTGATATATGGGAAAAAGCAAAATAGTGCACCATTTAAGGGAAACCAGTAGCTTGAAAGGAAAAATATCAAATAAATTTCAATAAATACAAAAGTATTTCTGAACTTCCTATTATTTCTCACTAATACAAAAATCCTTTATATAACATTTTTGATATCTCATGGAGATGTCTTTATTACTTTTCTTTTTTTAAGAAATATTTTCTTGATCGCTTTCATTGATGTATTTTTCTTGATGAAACTTATAATCAATTTATCAAATAAACACACATATACCCTTTGAGATTTTAAATTAGAACATTAAGATATTGATCTGTGAAAATTGACAATGTTGAATTTTCCCACCCAGGAACATGATTTATTTCTGAGGGATTATGAGAGCCACAAAGAAGAAAAAATTTAGGTATTTTATTTGCCCCTCCCTGATCCTCAGGACCCAGAATTACCAGGGATATAATAGATAGTCAATAAATATTTGCTGACTCTTTATCTTTATCAGGTTTGAGTGAAATGTAAATGAATTGGGAAGCTTTTTCCTATGTTCCGGAATTTTTCATTGTTTCTTAAATGTTGATGGGGTGTCCGGTTCTGGTGGCTTTTGGCAAAACTTTTATTTATTTATTTATTTGCAAGAGAAACAACATTTAATATAATTTTTAAAAGTAAAAATTAATACAAAAAATACTATTAACAAAATGTCACATCTTAAAATAAAGACAGATCAGAGCCACTGAGTGAACAGTCGGTTGGGCGACTGACACTTTTTTTTTATTCGAGTTCAATTTGCCAATATATACGATAACACCTAATGCTCATCCCATCAAGTGCCCCCCTCAGCGCCTGTCACCCAGTCACCCCAAACACCCGCTGACCTCCCCTTCCACTACCCCTTGTTTGTTTCCCAGAGTTAGGAGTCTCTCATGTTCCGTCACCCTCATAGATATTTCCCACTCATTATCTCTCCGTTGTTCCCTTTCACTATTTTTTATATTCCCCAAATGAATGAGACCATATAATGTTTGTCCTTCTCTGATTGACTTATTTCACTCAGCATAATACCCTCCAGTTCCATCCAGGTTGAAGCAAATGGTGGGTATTCGTCGTTTCTAATGGCTGAGTAATATTCCAATGTATACATAAACCACATATTCTTTATCCATTCATCTTTCGATGGACACGGAAGCTCCTTCCACAGTTTGGCTATTGTGGACATTGCTGCTATAAACATTGGGGTGGGGGATCAATGGGTGGCGCAGTGGTTTGGCGCCTGCCTTTGGCCCAGGGCGCGATCCTGGAGACCCCGGATCGAATCCCACGTCAGGCTCCCGGTGCATGGAGCCTGCTTCTCCCTCTGTCTGTGTCTCTGCCTCTCTCTCTCTCTGTGTGTGTGACTATCATAAATAAATAAAATTTTAAAAAAAAAACATTGGGGTGCAGGTGTCCCGGTGTTTCACTGCATCTGTATCTTTGGGGTAAATCCCCAGCAGTGCAATTGCTGGGTTCTAGGGTAGCTCTATTTTTAACTCTTTGAGGAACCTTAACACAGTTTTCCAGAGTGGCTGCACCAGTTCACATTCCCACCAACAGTGCAAGAGGGTTCCCTTTCTCCACATCCTCTCCAACATTTGTTGTTTCCTGTCTTGTTAATGTTCACCATTCTCACTGGTGTGAGGTGGTATCTCATTGTGGTTCCGATTTGTATTTCCCTGATGGCCAGTGATGCAGAGCATTTTCTCATGTGCTTGTGAGCCATGTCTGTCTTCCTCTGTGAAATTTCTGTTCATGTCTTTTGCCCATTTCATGATTGGATTGTTTGTTTCTTAGGTGGTGAGTTTAATAAGTGCTTTTTTTTATTTTTTTATTTTTTTATTGGTGTTCAATTTACCAACATACAGAATAACCCCCAGTTCTTTATAGATTTTGGATACTAGCCCTTCATCTGAAATGTCATTTGCAAATATCTTCTCCCATTCTGTAGGTTGTCTTTTAGTTTTGTTGACAACTGTTTCTTTTGCTGTGCAGAAACTTTTGATCTTGATGAAGTCCCAATAATTCATTTTTGCTTTTGTTTCCCTTGCCTTCATAGATGTATCTTGCAAGAAGTTGCAGTGGCCAAGTTCAAAAAGGGTGTTGCCTGTGTTCTCCTCTAGGATTTGGATGGATTCTTATCTCACATTTAGATCTTTCATCCATTTCGAGTTTATCTTTGTGTGTGGTTTAAGAGAATGATCTAGTTTTATTCTTCTGCATGTGGCTGTCCAATTTTCCCAGCACCATTTATTGAAGAGATGGTCCTTTTTCCAGTGGATAGTCTTTCTGCTTTGTGGAATATTAGTTGACCATAGAGTGGAGGGCCCATTTCTGGATTCTCTATTCTGTTCCATTGATCTATGTGTCTGTTTTTGTGCCAGTACCACACTGTCTTGATGACCACAGCTTTGTAGTACAACCTGAAATGTAGCGTTGTGATGCCCCAGGCTCTGGTTTTCTTTTTCAATATTCCCCTGATATTTGGAGTCTTTTCTGATTCCACATAAATCTTAAGATGATTTGTTCCAACTCTCTGAAAAAAGTCCACGGTATTTTGATAAGGATTGCATTAAATGTGAAAATTGCCCTGGGTAGCACTGACATTTTCACAATATTAATTCTTCCAATCCATGAGCATGGAATATTTTTCCATCTCTTTGTATCTTCCTCAATTTCTTTCAGATGTGTTCTGTAGTTTTTAGGGTACAGATCCTTTACCTCTTTGGTTAGGTTTATTCCTAGGTATCTTATGCTTTTGGGTGCAATTCTAAATGGGGTTGACTCCTTAATTTCTCTTTCTTCAGTCTCATTGTTCGTGTGTAGAAATGCCACTGATTTCTGGGCACTGATTTTGTATCCTGCCACACTGCCAAATTGCTGGATGACTTCTAGCAATCTTGGGTTAGAGTCTTTTGGGTTTCTATGTACAGTATCATGTCACCTGCAAAGAGGGAGAGTTTGACTTCTTCTTTGCCAATTTGAATGCCTTTTATTCTTTTGTTGTCTGATTGCTGAGGCTAGGACTTCTAGTACTATGTTGAATAACAGTGCTGAGAGTGGACATCCCTGTCGTGTTCCTCATATTAGGGGAAGGGCTCCCAGTGCTTCCCCATTGAGAATGATATTTGCTGTGGGCTTTTCATAGATGGCTTTTAAGATGCTGAGGAATGTTCCCTCTATACCTACACTTGAAGAGTTTTGATCAGGAATGGATCTGTATTTTGTCAAATGCTTTCTCTGCATCTCTTAAGAGGATCATATGGTTCTTGTTTTTGTGATAGGTATGATCTATCACAAGATTACTTTACGAGTGTTGAACCAGCCTTGCATTCCAGGGATAAATCCCACTTGGTCATGGTGAATAATTTTCTTAATGTATTGTTGGATCCTATTGGCTAGTATCTTGTTGAGAATTTTTGCATCCATGTTCATCAGGGATATCGGTCTATAATTCTCCTTTTTGGTGGGGTCTTTGTCTGGTTTTTGAATTAAGGTGATGCTGGCCACATAGAACAAGTTTGGAAGTATTCCATCTCTTTCTATATTTCCAAACAGCTTTAGTAGAATAGGTATGGTTTCTTCTATAAACGTTTGATAGAATTCCCCAGGGAAGCCATCTGGCCCTGGACTTTTGTGTCTTGGGAGGTTTTTGATGACTGCTTCAATATTCTCCCTTATTATCTGCCTGTTTAGGTTTTCTATTTCTTCCTGTTTCAGTTTTGGTAGTTTGTGGTTTTAAAGAAATGCGTCCATTTCTTCTAGATTACCTAATTTATTGGTATATCGCTGTTCATAATAAGTTTTAAAAATCGTTTGTATTTCCTTTGTGTATTGGTGGTGATCTCTCCTTTTTCAACCTTTTTTTTATTAATTTGAGTGTTTTCTCTTTTGTTTTTAATAAGGCTTGCTAATGATTTACCTATCTTATTAATTCTTTCAAAAAACCAACTCCTGGTTTTGTTGATCTGTTCCACAGTTGTTCTGGTTTCTATTTCATTGAGTTCTGCTCGAATCTTTATTAACTCTCTTCTGGTGCTGGGTGAAGGTTTTATTTGCTGTTCCTTCTCTAGCTCCTTTAGGTGCAAGATTAGCTTTTGTATTTGAGTTCTTTCCAGCTTTTGGATGGATGCTTGTATTGCGATGTATTTCCCTCTCAGGACTGCTTTTGCTGTATCCCAAAGATTTGAACAGTTGTATCTTCATTCTCATTAGTTTCCTTGAATCTTTTTAATTCTTCTCTAATTTCTTGGTTGACCCTTTCATCTTTTAACAGGATGCTCTTTAACCTCCACGTGTTTGAATTTCTTCCAAATTTCTTCTTTGTGATTGAGTTCTAGTTTCAAAGCATTATAGTCTGAAAATATGCATGGGATGATCCCAATCTTTTGGTATAGGCTAAGAGCTGATTTGTGACCCAGCATGTGGTCTATTCTGGAGAAAGTTCCATGTGCACTTGAGAAGAATGTGTATTCAATTGCGTTTGGATGTAAAGTTCTGTAGATATCTGTGAAATCCATCTGGTCCAGTGTATCATTTAAAGCCCTTGTTTCTTGGGAGATTTTGTGCTTAAAATATCTTTCAGTTGTAGAAAGCGCTGTGTTCAAGTCTCCAAGTATAAGAGTATTATTATCTAAGTATGTCTTAACTTTGGTTATTAATTGATTGATATACTTGGCAACTCCCGCATTTGGGGCATAAATATTCATGATTGTTAGGTCCTCTTGTTGGATAGATCCTTTAAGTATGATATAGTGTCCCTCTTCATCTCTTACTACAGTCTTTGGCATAAACTTTAATTTATCTAATATGAGGATGGCTATCCCTGCTTTCTTTTGAGGACCATTTGAATGGTAAATGGTTCTCCAACCTTTTATTTTCAGGCTGCAGGTGTCCTTACATCTATAATGAGTCTCTTGTAGACAGCAAATAGATGGGTCTTGCTTTTTTATCCAGTCTGAAACCCTGCACCTTTTGATGGGATCTTTAAGCCCATTCATGCTCAGAGTTACTATTGAAAGATATGAATTTAGTGTCATCATAATACCTATTCAGTCCCTGTTTTGTGGATTGTTTCCTTGGATTTCCTCTTTCTTTTACAGAGTCCCCCTTAATATTTCTTGCAAAGCTGGTTTGGTGGTCACATATTCTTTCAGTTCCTGACTATATTTATCTCTCCTTCTATTGTGAATGAGAGTCTTGCTGGATAAAATATTCTTGGCTGCATGTTCTTCTCATTTAGGACCCTGAATATATCCTGCCAACCCTTTCTGGCCTGTCAGGTCTCTGTGGAGAGAGGTCTGCTGTTAACCCAATACTTCCCCCCATAAAGTTTAGGGATTTTTGTCTTTTGCTGCTTTAAGGATCTTCTCTTTATCTTTGGAATTTGCAAGTTTCACTATTAAATGTCAGGGTGTTGAAGGGTTTTTATTGATTTTAGGTGGGATCTCTCTATCTCCTGATGTGAATGCCTGTTTCACTTCTCAAGTTAGGGAAGTTCTCAGCTATGATTTGTTCAGATACACTTTCTGGTCCTCTGTCCCTTTGTCCCTTTCGGCGCCCTCGGGAACCCCAATTAAATGTAGATTTTTCTTTGTGAGGCTGTCATTTATTTCCCTTAATCTCTCCTCATGATCTTTTGTTTTTCTCTTTTTCCTCCTCATCCTTCCTTGCCATCAACTTGTCTTCTATGTCAGTCACTCATTCTTTTACCTCGTTAGCCCTCATTGTTAGGACCTCCAGTTTGGATTGCATCTCATTTAATTGATTTTTAATTTTGGCCTGATTAGGTCTAAATTCTGCAGTCATGAAGTCTCTTGAATCCTTTATGCTTTTTTCTAGAGCCACCAGTAGCTTTATAATAGTGCTTCTGAATTGGCTTTCTAACATTGAATTTTAATCCAAATTCTTAACTCTGTGGGAGAGTATACTGTTTCTGATTCTTTCTTTTGTGGTGAGTTCTTCCTTCTAGTCATTTTGCTCGGTGCAGAGTGGCTAAAAACAAGTTGTACTTGATAGAACGCCTCCTAGTGTTTGCTTATGATTTGAATCACCTGTGTATCAGTGGTAATCTGTGGAAAGAAAACAACACAACCATTCCATATTTAGGTAAAGCTGGAATAAGTTCTTTATGAGAATAGTAGAGAAGCAATACCCTGGAAATCAGGAATCATGGGTACTGCCCAATCCTAAATAGAAAAGGTGAATCCTTGTCACAGAGATGAAATCAAAGAGTTGTTTGAACACCTTCTCTGTCATGTACTAGAGACTTGATCTTGGCCAAGTGGCTTAATCTCTCCAACCTTCAGTTTCATTTATAAAATGTAGACAGTAATACCTTTTGTATAAGGTTATTGTGGAAATTAACTGTGTTAACATGTAAAGTTGTGTACAGTTAGTTATACAGAAAAAAAAAGAGTGCCCAATAGCTAGTATGACTATTAAGATGCATGGCTAGAGGATCTCTGGATTTAGTGAGATAATGGGAAGAGTTAATTTTTAAAGTTATTCTTGGAGACTCAGAATAAAGATCTTTCATCTTACAAAGACTCCAGAAACTAGTTTTCAAGACTGACAAATTAATGTGAATTCATGATGTAGCAAGAGAAATGGGTTTCCAACAATCCTGGAGATGAAGGCAGTGGAGCTCACTATACTGGCTCTTTATATGAAGATAAAGTAACTTAAAGAATGGTCATTGCATTCTCTGTACATGTACAGATTTTTCTATTGTTACCTGGTTCTCTAGTGAGAAGTTGGAGAGTGTGCAAAAGCCATAGGATAGTATTTATGAAATAATATTGAGGAAATTAAAGTGTTAATGACTAGAGCCAATATTAAAATGGTTGAGAGTAAGTCAGTTACCTAATCTCTGTAAATGGTCAAGTTGGGTCCAGGAAGGCCTCCTGCAAAGGTGGAGAATATAATCAATCAGCTAGCAGTCATGAGTGACTGGGAGAAGAAGAGTTCATTGAGAAGTTTTGAGGGAGAACTGATTCAGCAGAAAATGAGTTCAGTTTGAGAAATAGAGTAAAATAAAGATAAAGTTATTTTTGGCTTGAGTTCATTGTAAATGGGTTGTCAATTTATTTGTTTAAAATGTATTTTCTAGGGCACCTGAGTGGCTCAGTCAGTTGAGTGTCTGCCTTCAGCTCATGTCATGATCGCAAGGTCCTGAGATCAAATCCCACATAAGGCTTCCTGTTTAGCAAGTGGGAGTATGCTTCTCCTTCTACCCCTCCCCCCTGCTCATGCTCTCTCTCTCTCAAATAAATAAATACAATCTTAACAAAAATAAAATAAAATGTATTTTCTAGCTATGAGCACATTCTCTTTTAGGGTGCAAATCTATAAAACAAATGGGATCATGTCTGTTTAATTCTCTTCATGGAGTATCCAACATGAAAATTACTTTCTAAATGGTAATGATAAAAGAAAGAGAATAATAGAAATGATTAGCAAAACAACATCATGTTTCATGTATTTATTGAATTGAAATAAACTCTAGAAAGGCTTCATCCCCTACCACCCCTCTTTTTTTAAGTTTTTATTTATTTAAGCAATCACTACATCAAATATGGGGTTCAAACTCACTACCCCAAGATCAAGAGTCGCATACTCTTCCAACTGAGCCAGCCAGGCACCCCTCAGCCTCATTCTTCTGTTCAGGGCCTGTTACAGCATGAGTGGCTTTGGTCAAATACAAGGCCATCTGGACATCTTCTGGCCATAGTGTTGCCATTAGTACACTCAGAAAACCTGGGTATATCTCTACAGTCCTCACCAATCCCATCAGCTTTGCCTTCACAGAATGTGCTGAAAAGTATGGACTTAGGAGGCTCTGGAGCATCACAGCCTACACACTTAACAACAGAACACCACTAGTGGCAGCCCATGAAAACTTTGAAGACACATCTACACATGAGATTAGAAACTTACTTTCTTCTTCTCAGTTCAAACCTAGCCAGATGGGGCAGGGGGGGCATATTCACCAAGATTAGGGCAGAGTTGAAGATTATTGTGGGATGCTTTGTTCGAAGTGAAGAGAATACTAGTTTAACTTCTTTCACCCACTAGACCAGGAAAAATATCCAGTCTCATAAATATTAGTTTTTCATTTCTTTGCAGAATTAGACAATAACTATTTCTTGATTGGCAAAACGAGTTAGTCTCAAGTTCACCACAGCAAGCCAGTAATCTTGTATAACATATTGTCAGATGGAAAACTGTATTTACTAGGTTTCTAGAAAATGCATAGTTTCCCCAGATTTTGTTCAATAATTTGCCTTAACAGCCCATCTCAAGTTTCAAATGAGAAATTATTGAATATCAGAAGCCATCAATTTTCTTCATGTTCAGGTTGTTGACTCTCATGTTACATCATTTAAATCGTTATGTCCCATGCTTGGTGCAATGCTTCGTGAGTCCTGGCATAGGATGATGATCCATTCCAATTTACTGTGAACTGTACAAGGTTACACTATCCACTCAGAAGTACTCCAGGTTGAGAAAGAGGAGCCCTCTTGTACTGTTGGTGGGGATGCAAACTGGTACAGCCACTCTGGAAAACAGTGTGGAGGTTCCTCAAAGAGTTAAAAATAGAGCTACCCTACAGCCCAGCAATTGCACAAGTACCCCAAAGATACTGATGTACTGAAATGCTAGGACACCTGCACACCAATATTCATAGCAGCAATGTCCACAATAGCCAAACTTAGAAGGAGCCACAACGTCCTTTGATAGATGAATGGATAAAGAAGATGTGGTATATTATTCATCCGTTAGAAAGGATGAATACCCACCATTTGCTTTGACATGGATGGAACTGGAGGCTATTATGCTGAATGAAGTAAGTCAATCAGAGAAGGATAATCATCATATGGTTTCACTCATACATGGAATATAAGAAATAGTGAAATGGATTATAAGGGAGGGAAGGAAACTGAGTGGGAAAAATTAGAGAGTAAGACAAACCATGAGAAACTCTTAACTGTGGGAAACAAACATAGGGTTGTGGAAGGGGTGGTTGGTGGGGGGAATGGGGTAACTGGATGATGGGCACTGAGGAGGGCACTTGATGGGATGAGCACTGGGTGTTATAATGTGTTGGCAATTTAAATTTAAATTTAAAAAAATAAGTACTCCAGTTTGAGAAATAAATTATATGTCACCTTTTTAAAAATTTAAATTTTTCTCTGCTAAAAATGAATTAAAATCCTCAGACCTGATACTGTCTTGTGCTTCTGCTTCCTTGGGCATCCATGACACAACACTATAGTTTCTTGAACTATATAAAGTATAGTTTGAGGGATCCCTGGGTGGCTTAGCAGTTTAGCGTCTGCCTTTGGCCCAGGGTGCAATCCTGGAGTTCCGGGACCGAGTCCCAAGTCGGCCTCCTGGCATGGGGCCTGCTTCTCCCTCTGCCTGTCTCTCTCTCTCTCTCTTTCTCTGCCTATCATGAATAAACTAATAAGTAAATCTTTTAAAAAAATAAAGTATAGTTTGAAGTATACATATGTTTCTCCAATTACCTGGTGTCTGCAGGACCAGCAGAAGTTTGAATTTAAAGGTCAGAGGTTATGATCCCTTACTGCAGAAGTTTCCCAGGAAGCCATCCAAGTCATGAGCCCAACACTAGCACCACCAAACCCATTGGCTCTCAGAGATATCACCTGTGGTGTAGGAGTTTATCAATCCAGCAGTGAGTCTTTTAAAACACTATAAAATTATCGGAAGCATGATGCAATATTATCAGAAAGTTTCAAAAAAAATCACAAACATAAAGCAACTCATCCTTTTGGCATGTTAATTCCAGTCTTTGCACACCCATCATCATTTACAAGGCTACTATCCCAGTACAAAAACCATCTATACCCTAGGTGGTTTTGTTTTGTTTTTTTGTTTTTTTTTTTCATTTCACTTTAAATAGGAAATAAAGATTTCTCATATTAATGCTTAATTTTTGTACTTATTTTTAATGATTGAAAATATCTTTTTGTGCTTATAGGTTATAATTTAATACACTATTTCCTCATTGTTTTAATATTTGGCAGTTATAAGCAAGACTTTAAGAAACACCTTTACATATAAATACTTCGATTATATTGTCATTCCAATAAACACCCAGGAATTTGAATTGGAGGCTAAAGAGTACACATACATATTTATATAATTCCACTATATACAGCCACATTGTTGTCTAAAAGAGGAAACCATGCCCACCCTGTCTAAGGGACTCTGGGAATGACAAATATTCTTAGAAACTGAGTGTCTATAAG
Organism: Canis aureus; assembly: GCF_053574225.1. Classification (NCBI taxonomy): domain Eukaryota; kingdom Metazoa; phylum Chordata; class Mammalia; order Carnivora; family Canidae; genus Canis; species Canis aureus. Next base: position 36,929,730 of record NC_135618.1, read on the forward strand.
GTATGGTTGAAAGAGCATAAGCTTTGGAATTATTAAAACCTGTAAGCCAAATCCTACTACACCACTTACTAATTATGTGTCCTCAGAAAGTAAAGCAACCTCTCTTAGCATCACTTTCCTCATTAGAAAATGGAAATTATAGTACATATTTCATAATAACAGCAACTGCCATTTGTTGAACATATATTCCACACGCATTCTTCATTTAATTCAGTCTCTAGGCTTATTATAAGAATCAAATGGAGTATCTTATGTAAAACAGCTAGCACATTGTAGGTAATCAATAACATGCAGGGACCCTTTCTTTCTATGGAATAGAAATGAACATTTATCATAGTTTCAAAAGTGAACTCTCTCTTGTTGAGGGGTCAGCTGCCTCCCATAAGCATGAAGACTTGGCCTGAGGCTGGGATTTCAGAGGCAAGTGTGCCTACAGGTACCATCAGATCCCCTTTTGGTTACCAGTGAAGAATTGCCAAGATGAGTGAGGCTTTGAGTGAGTGAAGCTACCCACTCCTTACACACCTAAGTTAGTGGACTATTATCACTGACTATGGTTAGCTCTACCTTCTCCTCCTTAAAAGCCTATGCCAGCAACATTATTGGGCCCTCGATGACCCTCCAATGGCAAAAGGTTGAGATCTCTGTTACCCTTATCAGCAGTACAAGGAGTAAAGTTCCTCTTCTTGGACAGCTGTGGTTTCATCTCCTCCCTTATGAATAAAATGGGTATAAACACTCAGAATCTCCTTCCTTCTGCCTCAGGTCAATCTTGCCTTTCTTTGTGTTACTTTTGCTTCCTCTGGTCTAAATGTATCAAAGGAGGAAGGCATGATCCTTGATGGCACTCAGATACCATCACCTTTCCCCTTCCTTCTTTCTCCAAGCTCCAAGAAATATCAGAGGAACTATGAGCAGCCCATAAAGCACTGTCCTTAACTCTACTTTCATCTCTAGCCTCTACTCCCCATAGTTTGATATCATATCTATAGGAGTAGAGCCTAGAGAGCAATAAAACTAGACTGGTGTTTAGTGCTTGCAAATGAACCACCCTGTTATTTTAGGGTCTTCTTGCAACATTCATCAGTCACATTCCAGGTGACTCTCCTCTCCTCAACTCCCAAATCCCCTCAGGAAAAGCATCATAATTCAGCAGCAAGGAAAAATGAATGACAATTTCTCCATTCGCAGAATGTCCATTAATTCTTCCCTCCCTCTTTCTCTCTTCCTATTTTTAGGATCTAGTTTTCCTGCTGCTTGATTCCTCAGAGTTCGACCAAACACTCTATACTGTCACACTCTATACCTTTGTTCATGCAAGTCCCTTCACTTACAATGTCCTTCCAGAAAATGGCAGAATTTACCATTATTTTCTCACAATTTCTTATCACATTATGTATGCTCTATCATGGCATTTACCCATTACAGGATTCAGTTGGGTGTGTATATGTTTGTCTCTCCACTAGACAGGAAGCTTCCTGGGACTCTCTTATTCATCTTTTTTTTTTCTTACAGTGTCTCAAAATGTGTCTTATGCAATTCAATAAATATTTAATATCCTTGAGGTATCTCAATGATATCTAGTATCCTTCATGAGTTTCCTGAACTGGTAATGTCCCCCTATCCATATTCTTTGCTTTAATTGAAATAGGAGGAGACTATATTCTTAAGAGCTTCTCTTCTGTAGTTCCTTAATCCTTGTATATCTCAGATTTATATTTTCAGTGCCTGCCATAGTACTTAACACATAATGCATGCTCAAGAAATAGTTACTAAAATAAACTGAAGTATTGCAAATAAATATCAAGTATATACTATGCATAGGTCATGTGTAGGTCACAGATTCTTTCCATAGAGCAACCCTTCATATTGGTTCTCTACCTCTAGTTCTCAGCCTTTCCTCAACCTATGATCCTAGGAATAAAAACTCTGGACTCCACTTAGCCCCTATTTTAAGATAAATTTCTCATTTCCCAATTCTAGTTCTTTCCCTGTCCTAGAAAATCTCCTGCAGATATACCTCTCAGATCTTTCGTGCCCCCTTCAATCACCTTTTTCTTCACCTTCAAACTGGCTTCAGCTCATCTTCCCAAGATCAGGAATTCTTCTCTTGGAAGAATTCTTCTCTTGGGATCCTCCTCCTGCCTCTCTAGGGATCAACTTCATGCCAACCATTCATATTAGTGCACCTACACAAGTTTTCAGGTCAAAGATCTACCCTTTTTCTTTCTGGATCAGAAGGACAGAGGCCAGACTGAGTGGAAGAGAGCCTTCCTCTTACACAATATGCAAGTAGGATTTTGTAGAGAACTTTGCTTTATGACTGGAGACATTATCATGGAGGGAATGGTGAACATTTCCCCAAAGACACCCATGAGACTCTGTAGGTTGAAACCTCCCCCACTGGCCCCTCAAATTGTTCATTGCACTACCTATTTGAAAACAGAAAATAGGATCTTCCAAATAGGGTTGACTTCTTCCATTCTGATCTCAGGAGGAAGGTAATTCTCTAGAAAGTTCCCTGAGGTGAATTTCAGTTTCCAAACTACTTTCCTTTTAAATCCCTCTGGCAATTCTGGACTTTCTCTTGCTCACTTCCCTTGTCTAAGAAGTTTCAGAAGGACAGAGACCAGACTATGACAGGGGCTTCCAGTTTAGAAGTAAAAGTAGGGAACGAGAAATAGAGGATTAGACCAATGAAGCCAATTTTTCTAGAAGATAAAATTACTGCAGAGAAGGAACTCATTTTGATTTTACAGTTGACATTTTCTTTCTTCTTCTCCAGAGTTACCCTTTCCATATTGTGTACTTTAGCCTTGAGTGGGGAGATGGCCCCCAAAACTACCTTTGAATTGGATTTCAAGTTCACCCAGAGTGTCTGACCTATGACTCTCTTAGATATGCGAGAACAAAGTACTGACCACTGCTTGAAGGCCTGGAACTGGGCTACAGAACATCACCATTCCACTCACAGGGCATGATCTTGTGCTTGATCAAGCAGTGAGGGCAAAAAAAAAAAAAAAAAAAGCAGTGAGGGCATAGATAAGGTCCGTACACAGGCAAAGTTCCACATTCTCTGACATGTGTTTGGCAGGACCTGAGTGGTACTGGGGCCAACTGGTAAAGTAACACACAAGTTTCATGGCTACACCTGGATGGGAAGACCAGGGATGAGGAATCAGGAGTCTTTGAAACCTGGCATCTCCATGCCCTGGGTCTCTTTCATGGTCTTCTTGGGGAAGATCCCCAGAAATACTGTGGGGATGCCAGTTCTTGCTCTGGATTTAAGGCTAGAGATGTGAGGAAGGCATAAGATGGGCCAGCTTGATGAGGTAAGACTATAAGCCAAACCCTCTTCTCAAGGACCTGGGAATGGAGTGAGAACAAATAAATAGAGGATAAAAATGGCCCCTGGAGTCCCTGAAGATTTCTAACTTCTGAAGAGTTAGTGATGGATCCTGTCTAAACTAGCCCATTCTATTGCTACCTTAATCCTACACCCTGGCAAGGATCATTTTGATCCTCAGCAGACCTCACTCCCATCTTCTATTCAAAGGAATGAGGATGTGAGGGCCATGGCAGAGTGAAGTAGAGGTAGCTCTCCGTTTCTTTCTCTCTCTCTCTCTCTCTCTCTCTCTCCACATCCCCTTCTCATTTTTCTTTCTTTCTTTCCTTCTTTCTTTCTTCTCTCTTTTTCTTTTTCTCTTCTTCTTTTTTTTTTTTTTTTGTAATAACTTTGAATGTCCTTTGGGAGATGGAAGATGACAACGCAAACTCCTCAGATTTTCAAATATCGAGGTCAACTGATGGTGGAAACACCCTTATCAGATAAAAAGACACTCATGACACATTTCAGCCACTGCTGCAGCAACACAGCCAGACCTGTAAAAACACTAGCAATGATTCCGTGACTTAGCTGGGGGCTTCCCAGGGAAGCTGTAAGCCCATGGCTCTGCTGGATAATTATCATTATCATTAGCCCATTCAGCTCCCAGGAATTCCCGCAAATGATTTTCCTCTGCACAGCCTGTGCCTAAACCACCCCTGGTGAGGAGGGGATCTTGGTGCTGGATTCTCCCTCACCTAGTAAGTGGTGAACTAGAAAGAGTATGGGCCTGGGGAAGATATTATTACACCTGAAGTGTGGTTCTTCCACTTCCAGGGGCAGGATGCTGGATACTTTATCACATGTCTCCGACTTCCATTTGCTTACTGATGAAAATGGAAGGAGTAAAACCTACTTCAAAATTTTGTTGCAAGGATGTAGTGAGGTAACTGAAGGGACATACACTCAGAACTAAATAAATGTCTCTTAATTAAACCATTGGCCCATACACCTGGTGTAGTGACTACGGCTCCAAATGACTGCATACTTACCTCTCACCAATTACCTTAAGTCAAGCTCCAGTCCATCTACTTTTGTCTATGATCTACTACATGTCCAGTGAGAGCAACAACCATTACTTGCAGAGGCCCAGAATGCTTCAGAGCCTGTAAGGCAGCTGCTCAGCAACTCTCACTGCTTGTGAATCACAGCTATTCAGGCCTGTTCCAGATGGTGTGGTGTCAGGTAGTGGATCTGAACAGAGAGTAGCATTAGTTCTTCCTCTAGAGCAGCTGACATTGGGCAAGATATGGGTGATGAGAAAGGGGAGAGATAAAGGGAACACGGGGTTGTGAAAACATTTTTATTAGTTAAAATATTGCAGAGAGAAGCAATGGAACACAGAGTGGAACCTACAGAAGCAGTGCACTGGAGTAGATATATTCAGGGAATGCCTGACTTCCTGGAACACACCTCTGGGCCTTTAAAACCTGTATTTTGTTCCTTTAGCACTTTCTAGCAACCCACAGAGAACCTCACTCCTTGAATTCCAGTATCATAGCATGTGAAAAGGCAGAGCACAACAGTCTGAAAAAGTAGCAGCCTAATGGGGGTACATGCCAGGACAAGAGCGAAATGGCATGGAAACTCCGAACCAATCCTTAGCCTCTTTTTTTTTTTTTTTTGGCATCTCTTTAATTTAAATTCAATTTGCCAACATATAGTATAACACCCAGTGCTCATCCCATCGGGTGCCCTTAGCCTCTTGAAGCTGGGGCTGGATCCCTGCTCCCTGCTCCTTGCTGGAGAGGACCCCCATGGGTATAGAAAAGAAGGGAAAGGGCTAGGGTCTGTGTGATTTAGCAGCTAAAAGCAGCATGCCCCATCATGGCTGCAGCTCAGCACAAATGCCTGGGCCCAGGACTCTCTACATAAGGGCTGGGCCTAGACGGGCCTCATTATCTCTGTGAAGAGGGAACAGCTGCAGAAGGATGTACCAGAAATCCAGCCTAGGACCTGCTTCCAGGTCTACTTTTGTCCATTCCCGAGCCCTGCCCCACACAGCCTATTTTGTTGTCAGAGCCCTCACCTGCTGTAGCCAAGTTCAGAGAACTCATTACAGAGCAAATCTTCTCAACAAGATAATATTCTTCTGAACATGTTTTTGAATGGCACACAGAAGCAGGCCTTGATCAAAACTTCTACCAGGATGGTGTGAAGAGCAGATTTTGAGATTTCTGGTGACATTTGCATACTAAGAGCAGAGTCAGAGTGGAGCTAAGAAAGGGGGAAGCCAAGAGCTCACCTACTGTTGGTTGGCTCTAAATTCTGGATTTAGGGGTCAGATACACAGGGGTCTTTCATTTCTATTTAGGTCTTTCAGCTATGATTATGAACCTAGGAAAATGTCCAGAGTTCTAGAGCAGATGCTCCACAGGGAACAAAGGCTATGCATCTATCTGGAGTTGAGTTTCTGGGGGAGCCCAGCGGAGGGCTGGTCAACAGCAGAGGAGCCCTGCCAGCAGAGCCCTCTACCTCAAATATCGTAGGTCTCTCCTCCACTAAAACCCGTTATGGGGCCCCTTGACTGGAGAATCAAGTCCAGACATTTAGCAAGACCCTTCCCATCTGGCCACAACCCACCTTGGATGCCTCATTTCCTGCTATCCTCTCAGGTGCCTTGTGTCCAGCCAGTTGAGATATCCTGCCACTCGCTGTTTACACAAATTCTCCAGCCTCTTTGCTGTTCTTATGCTGATTTCTGCATGAGATCCCTTTTCTAACTTTTTCTACTCAGTGGGTCCCTCCTGCATATAGTTCAAGATGAAATCTAGCATGCTTTCCTTTGTGATACCTTCCTCTTTCCTGCCACTCTCTGGCACCATTCACTGTAACAGCACTTATGTCACTTGTATCATCATGAATTTGGTGGTATATAATTGCTAAGCACTTGTTGTCAGAAGACATGTCAGATCTGGGGACTTAAAGAGAATAATAAAGTCTCTTTCCTCTAGATCATAATTGAGTTGGGGAGACAGATGTGCAATGAGTAAAATACAGTGCATTGTGTAGTGCAATGTCAGAGGTACAAAGTGCTGTGGGAGGAGGAAAGGAGCAGTAATTACCTCTCATAGCTGTTGAGAGGGTAGGCAGAGGAGATGCAAAAAGATGTCAAGGACCAGGGAAGATTTTACTTACACAAAGACATTTCAATAAATACTTTATGAACAAATGAATGATATTTCATAAGTAGTGATGACATAAGAAATAAAAGCTCTAGAATACTTTTACAAGTGTAACCCAAACATAGACTAGGGTCCATGTGGCCACTTTCTGCATGAATTACATTTAAAAACCACATTATAGGGGATCCCTGGGTGGCGCAGCCGTTTGGCGCCTGCCTTTGGCCCAGGGCGCGATCCTGGAGACCCGGGATCGAATCCCATATCAGGCTCCCGGTGCATGGAGCCTGCTTCTCCCTCTGCCTGTGTCTCTGCCTCTCTCTCTCTGTGTGACTATCATAAGTAAATAAAAAAAAAAAAAAAGTAAAAACCACATTATAGGGGATCCCTGGGTGGCGCAGCGGTTTGGCGCCTGCCTTTGGCCCAGGGCGTGATCCTGGAGACCCAGGATCGAGTCCCACGTCGGGCTCCCAGGTGCGCATGGGGCCTGCTTCTCCCTCTGCCTGTGTCTCTGCCTCTCTCTCTCTCTCTCTCTCTCTCTCTGTGACTATCATAAATAAATTAAAAAAAAACACATTATATCTGCCAAAAATAATTTAAAAGGAATTCCAATCTTTTTTGTCTCTTGCAGAACATTAAAAAGTCTCTAATCTGTGGGGTCTAGGGTGGCTCAGTCAGTTGAGTGTCCATCTGACTCTTAATTTTAGCTCAGGCCATGATCTCAGGGTCTTGGATAAGCCCCTCACGGGCTCTGTGCTCAGGGGAAAATCTGCCTGAAATTCTCTCCATCTCCCTTCATCCCTCCCTCTACTCGTGTCCTCTAAATCAATCTCTCAATTTTTAAAAAACATCCTAATTTTTAAGTATATGCAACTTTTCTCAAAATCTTCCTCCTACATGCTCCCCCAGATATGTTGGTGTGGAACATCTCCCCCAAGAAATTCCAAATTCTAAGTTTCTATTTTCGTCTCCCCCACCTATAATTTCTATTCTTTCTTTCTTCCCTGTTGCCTTCCAGCTCTTTTTTTATAAATTTATTTTTTATTGGTGTTCAATTTGCCAACATATAGAATAACACCCAGTGCTCATCCCCATCAAGTGCCCTTCCAGCTTTTTAAAAATCTCATTTACTCCTCCTCTTTTTACCTTTTTTGACCTAGTGGCCTCTCTCTTTCTCTCTCTCTCTCTCTCTCTCTCTCTCTCTCTTTCCTTCTCCAGTCCCTCAGTCTGTATACATCTAACATAAATAAGAAACAGGAATCAGACAGACAAGATCTTTATTAGTGTGATGGGGACAGAGTGGGAAGGTGGGAAACAATCACACATTAATAAATCTTGTCCCCATCCTACAATGATAGACAAGGTGGAATAGACCATAAGCTGTGGAGAGCTGCTCTTGGTTGCTAGTTTCTAGAATCCAGGAGCAGAGAATTTCTAGCTTTGGCTTTACCAATACCTTATGTTGCTCCAGTGGCTGAGGACAGTCCCTGCTGATGAATTTCAGCTTACTCATGAGAGTTTCTAGCAATCATATCTCCATCTCAAGATCTTTGCACTCTATAGTTGCAGCCGACCACCAGAGCATGAATAGAGGTGATACTGAGGCAGGAACAGTGGCTGACAGGGCAGGGATGAGAATGCAGGTGAATTGGGGCTGAACTGAGCTCCCTTCTCTCTGACCAAAAAAAGGCCATATCTCGCATAAAAAGAAACACAACGGAAAGAAAAAGGAATGGCCAAAGTGCAGACATTACCCAACTCCTTAAGATCAACTTCATTATGGGTTGGTGGAGGGGAATGATGCCAACAGTGTAGAAAAATGGATACCTCCATCCATCACCACCACCCGCACACATCTGGGTTGAGAATTCTTTGCATCTTTCTTTCCAGGTATGTCCTTCTAATTACATTTCTTGAAACAAGTTTGAACTCCAGAGCGATACCAGTTTTTAACTCCATAAAGGCAGCATTACTGCATTAGAAGAAACCACTGCAGATGATTGTTCATAACCTATTATGGAATGTGAGTTCAGCTACTGGGCTTACTTCAGACAGGAAACATGCTCAAGAGCAATATGTTGTACTTGCTAGAAAATTCCTAGTGTGCCAACGCCATGCCTCATTTGTAATTGTGTGCCCCCATGGCTAACATGTAGCAGAGTTTATTATATAACAACAGAATTAAAAAATGTTTAATGCACAGTTTTGGATCTGATTTTAACACTACCTGTATGATAACAGGTCTGTGCCTCTCCTTCTTATACTGTAAAATGAGACTGGGTTTCAAAACTCAAAAACTTTCAGGACCAGGCGGGTGAATTGTATATGAGAACAGCTTGAGACCATCTGTATTAAGCAGGGAGGAATGGGGCCTGTGAAAATACCAGAAACTATTCATTAAAAATGTGCTACTCCCTTCAAGAAAAACTACCATTTTCTGATCTGTTTCCTCAGAGAGCCAGTTTGAAACATTCTCTAAGGTTACTTTTTTCTTCTTTAATATTCTTGAGTTAGAGACTACTCTGTTTCACATTCTTTTCTAAGAACGGAGTGAAAATTGTCTTGGAAGTGCCAGTGCTGGGAGGACTGGTCACCTCTACGAGAGTACCTCATGTAGGTACTACTGTGTCCTTAATGTCTGTGCTGTGCGTCCTCACTCAGAAACCTTTGCTCCATGTCCTTTCCCATTGGTCAATTCACAGATTCTCCCAAAGAGCTATTGCTAACTCAATTTAGAAGAAACTACTATAAGCAGAACACAAAGAAGACATTTGGAAGGAACAGCAAGGATTTTTGGAGATTCTTAATTTATTAGTTGCAGGAAAAAAAGACTAGTGCACAGAAGGGTCAGATAGTCCAAAATGCTTCTGTCAGACCAGAGAAACAGTAGGGCAACCCCAGAGTCCTGCTGGAAGGATGGAGACAGCTACCTTTTGCTAGTCTAGGAAGAGAGGGCAAAACCCACTCTGTTGGCAGCCATATCAAAGACTGTGTAATATTCCCTGAGGAAGACATCTCCCAGAATCCACAGAGGCTGCCCATTGGGGGAGGGCAGGTAGGTGACTTCAATCCCGAGTGTGCAGTAGCCATTGTTCTGAAAATACAAAGAACATGAGGATATAACCAGGTAAATGGAAAGGCCTTTCCCCACAGGAACTTCCCACCCTATATTCCATGACACCTATAGGGTCTCTGGCCTCTTGTTCACCCTCAGCCCTGCCACTGATGACTTCCCATAGGTGCCCAGATGTGAGCTGGGACACAGAATGGCATTTTGGGTCATCCAATCCCATATTCATGGAGCCTGGGGTGTATACATACATTAAGAACATAGGTAGATGGAGGCAGAGGTAAAGGTGACCCGCTGATGACAAAGGTGATGGTGGGCATGCTCTGTATGGAGTTGCAGTTGACCACAAACTGAGAGAGAAGATAAGCAGAACTGTAGAGTGGCAGGGGACTGAGGGCCCAGACAAAGGTCCTGAGTTCCCCTTTCCCAGTGAAGCCATCTTCCTGACCTTCCAGCAGACGTTGGTTGAGAGCATGGAAGGCAAAGCCCAATTCACAGGCACAACACTGACCAGGTGCTTCCGCTTTCCTGGGCCTCCTTGGACACATCTCAGCTCCAAGATTCCAAGATCTTAGTTGTACTTTTATGGCCATAATGAGTTAGACTCTTTTCAGATCACAGGATTCTACTGCCAGAATGTACCACTTACAGAGAAGCATGGGCACACCCTGTGGAACTGTGCTTTTGAAAATTCATACCCACACTTGTGTGTACCTGTCAATATACTACACACACACACACACACACACACACACACTGAAGAATCAAGATTTACTCTGACTATACTAGACTCTTGCATGCAGGAGGAGCAAACTACAGAAGTGTATATAAAGGGATCTGGGGTAGGCACAGGAGGCTGCACAGAGTAAAAGCCAAAGGAGAACTCTTAGACAAGAAAAAAACCCAAGTGGAATGGACAAATGGAATATGCCTGGCTCTGTTGCATATAGTCAAATGACAGTGGCCACATCAAGGTGAGATGTGTTCGTAAGGCTTGCCCAGGAATAGTCACCCCTCTTGACAACCATTCAGCCCATACTTACGGTATGGAGTTGGAATTATTCCCTCCCCATACCCATTCTTGCGTTGAGGGTTCATGATTGAAAGAACATGGTGTTCCCCACCTGTTATATCTGACCAGGGGGACAGTTCTCTACCATTTCTTCCTCTTGTCTCTCATGAACTCATTCCACTCAGGCTCCTATGCTGAGGCTGCCTGGATGTGCGAGGAACCTTTCTTCTGGGTACTCACATTGCCACTTTGATCTTGCTGGGCTCCTGTTGCCTTCACAAAGGAGTCCAAGTACTGCTGAGGAACAGTCAGTGGGAAGGTTCCTGTATCCACGATGCCTTGACAGCCCTGAGAGCACAAGCCAGTGGCCTGGTTACCGATGAGAAACCTGAGGGGAACACCAATACAAAAAGAGTCAGGTGTTTCTAGGGATAACTGGGTGACACAGTCAGTTAAGAGACTGACTGGTTTTAGTCTGGGTCATGACCTCAGGGTCAGGAAATTGAGCCCTGGCCGAAGAGGAAGAGGACTCTGATGAAGAGAGTGATCATGAGATGAGTGAGCAGGAAGAGGAGCTCGAGGATGACCCCAGTGTGGTCAAAGACTATAAAGACCTGGAAAAAGTAGTGCAGTCTTTCCGGTATGATGTTATCTTAAAGACAGGCCTAGATGTTGGAAGAAACAAAGTAGAAGATGCATTCTACAAAGGTGAACTCAGGCTGAATGGGGAAAAATTATGGAAGAAAAGCAGAACGGTAAAAGTGAGAGATACATTGGATCTTCTAATTGGAGAGTATAAAGAAGCTGAAACAGAGACGTCATGAGAGTTCTTCTGAAAAAAGTGTTGGAGGAGAAAACGGAAAGTGAAAAGTACAGAGTGGTCCTACGCCGGTGGAAAAAGTTAAAAAGTTGCCTAAAAAGAGTATGTCTAAATAAATGGATTGCTTTTTACAGATAAGGCTGCTTTCTAGTGATGGGAGAAAGGGCCGGCTTCAAGAGGACATTTTTATCAAAATAAAGTTCTCTTACCTTCACTGGAATCTGCTGAGCTGTTTTAGGGAAATTGGGATCCAGAGCTTGGAGACACTGCCCATGGCCTGGATTCTTCTCCAGGGCTTGATTTGTGCTCATTTTGACCTCGTTTTGGCCTCGTGAGCGTGAATGAGATGTGTGCTGAATGAACTAACCCCAGAGAGGGTTTTAATGACTAGCCTGCTGTTTCCCACATTAACTACCTCGGGAGTCTGTGTAAAATAAACTGGCCTTGTTTGTGCTTTCAAAAAAAAAAAAGGAAATTGAGCCCTGCATCAGGCTCCATGCTCAGTGTGGAGTCTGCATGGGATTCTCTTCACCCTCTGCCCCTTAACCCTGCTCTCTCTCTCTCTCTCTCTCTCTGAAATCATTCAATCTTTATTTTTATTTTATTTTATTTTTTATTTTATTTATTTTATTTATTTTTTAATAAATTTATTTTTTATTGGTGTTCAATTTGCCAACATATAGAATAACACCCAGTGCTCATTCCATCAAGTGCCCACCTCAGTGCCCATCACCCAGTCACCCCCACCCCCAGCCCACCTCTCCTTCCACCACCCATAGTTCGTTTCCCTGAGTTAGGAGTCTTTCATGTTCTGTCTCCCTTTCTGACATTTCCCACTTATTTTTTCTCCTTTCCCCTTTATTCCCTTTCACTATTATTTATATTCCCCAAATGAGTGAGACCATATGTTTGTCCTTCTCCAATTGACTCACTTCACTCAGCATAATACCCTCCAGTTCCATCCACGTTGAAGCAAATGGTGGGTATTTGTCATTTCTAATGGCTGAGTAATATTCCATTGTATACATAAACCACATCTTCTTTATCCATTCATCTTTCAATCTTTTTTTTTAAAGAGAGGGTCAGGCACTTTTGCCATAAATAAGTCTGACATTCACCCCAATGTCCAACCCTACAGCTCTGAAAATATGCCACTTCCAAAAATCCAGGCTATATCTTGACACTGTATTCCATGTAATAATTCAGTGTCTTTGTGACTATTGGAGTAATATTCTCAGTTTTGCTCTGGTAACCCCTCCAGCTCTGACTGAAAGCACTGGGGAGGTAGGGACTGTGTCTTATCCTCTTTACTCTGCCTATATGAGGCCCAGAACATAGTGCCAAATGTAACTAGCACTGGTAATCACTTAATAAATACACATTGGCCATCTACTATGTAAAAGGCACTCTTACAAGAATTATGATGATATAAAGAGGAGTAAATTGTATTCACTGTGTTCAAAGACTGCATTCTAATGACATGAGATAACACCGTACATGAGGCACAACACGATAGGACAGCAGCTGATGATCTCCATAATCTAGTCCTATGTGATTCAGTTCCTGATTCCTCATTCAGCTTTTTCTGCAGCTCTACTCTTCCTCTTCACTCCATTTATATTTTGAGCACGGTTGGTGAATCAAGGCACTTGGATATAATGGTGAACAAGATAGACACCACAAACCTAACAGAAACACACAAATGGTACTTAATTGTAGTCCTGGTGAGTGCCATGAAAAAAATAAGGAGGCCAGAGAAGAGGGGACTTGATCTACTATGGGTGTGAGAAGTAGTCGGTCAGACAAGGATTTTTCAGAGAAGAGATGCTTAAAGGGTGAGTGCCATTGGTCCAAGTGACAAGACCCCTCTATTCCAGGCACAGAAAACTACTTGCCAGATATTCAACTGCTTATCTCCCTGTCTATTCATGCACATTGGGCTGGTGTCCCTGTGGCTACCCTGAAATGAGGAGATACAAGTTGGGATACACGCCAGTAATACTATGGGACTGAAAGAGAGATTGGGCCCCTAAGAGACCTTTTCGAGGGAGAGAGGACTTCATCTGGGCTCAGAAGGATGCACCCAGGACATGAGGGGGGCACTTCAGGTGATATAGTCAAAAGAGAAGCAGCAAGAGAGTCATGGCAAGGTGCAAGGACATGGTGAAGTCTGTGCTGCACATCAGGAAGTGGTGGGAAGGCTGTACCTGTAGGAAGTGCCCTGCTGTTATATATGGTCTTGAGTATAGGCCAAAGAAGTGTATCTTTAATTGGCAGTGATGGAGATTTCCTGAAGGCCTGGAGTGTAGAAGTAACTGAGTCATAGTCCTGAGCTATGGGATCAGATATCTCTGGGCTCAAATTTGGAAATTTGTGAAATGTATGACTTTGGATAAGTTACTTAACCTCTGAGCCCTGATTTCTTTATCTGTGCAATGAAATATACTACTGACCACCTTATAGTGCTGCAGTGAAATACACATACAATAATATATATAAAATATTTAGCACAGTATCTGGCACATAGAAAACATCGATGACAGCTATTACTCTTACTTATGAAGGACTTGGTAAAGATTGTGCTACTTGAGATAATGAAGCTTCAGGGAACAAAGACATGGGTTCACAGAAGTCTAGGAATGACCAACCTGCTGGCATGACAAGGCTCAATGACAAGTCAAAAAGTTTAGTCTAGAGCTAGATGTCAGAGTCTACTGAGCTCCTGGAATAATGAGCATGAGGATTTGCTGATTCTTTATGAAGTTTGTGCCAATGCAAGAACAGGAAATATTGTCGCACTGGAGGAACACTCTAGGGGTATCCACAATCCATAAGAATTTTCCTCTGTACTTACTCATCGATGGCAACCTGCCAGTACATTTCCCGAGTGACTGGAGCCCAGACGATCTCACCAGAATAAAACTGTGTGTCCACACCTCCCAGGATGAGCTCTCCACCATACTCATAGGTTGGTTGGCTGGGGAGAAAAGGAGAAGAGCACAAGTTCTTCCCATAACTCACATAGTTTCAGGCAGCTCCTCCCTCCGCTTTAACTATCCCTCTGTCTTTCAGACACAGAGGAACCACAGCACAAGGGGTATCATCCTCTGACCTGCTCTCAGACTCTACCAGGCTCAAGGCACAAGGGAGAAGAGGCTCCTCAGAGGAACACCCAGAATATCAGAGAACTGGAAACACAGACTATTCCCATAAAAGAGGAGATGGAATTGGAAACTAGGCCTGTGAAAACAAACTATCAAAGCATTCCAGAGAAACTCTCCTGGGGTCAGAGTGAGAACAAGAAGAAATACCTCAGGGAGCACCTGGGATGGGGCCTGACAGAGAGAGAGAGAGAGAGAGAGAGAGAGAGAGAATGAGATCTAGTGTGCAGTCAAGAGGATACTCCTGTCGTGCTCATGTTGGTAACTAGACACAGTGCCTGGCTGGCTCAGTTCGTTAAATGTCTGCCTTTGGGGTTCAGGTCACAAACCTGGTATCCTGGAATTGAACCCTGCATCAGGTTCCCTGCTCCATGAGGAGTCTGCTTCTCCCTCTCCCTCTGCCCCGCTGCTGCTCATGCTCTCTCTCTAATAAATAAACAAATGTTTTTTTTAAAGTTCATAAGTAGACAGTATTAAAAGGATTTGGGTCTCTTCTCTCCCCTACTCTGGGCCTGCCACTCACTGAAGAAAGACATTTGGACCAAGCACCCTGAGGATTGTTGTTCAGGAAAAAAGATTCAGTGAGTAAAGTTTGCCATGAAAGCTCAAGGCTACTAGAGTAGGAAGAGTACTGGATTTGTGACCAAGATATTTGCATTTGAGTCATGGCTTCATATCTACATTGAGTTAGTGGGTGACCTTGACATAGATCACATGTTTGAGCCTGAATTTCTTTTCTGGCAAAAAGAATCCAACAGAATTTTTGAGATGTTATTTGACGTTATTACTATGAGAACACTTTGGAAAGTCAGACATATATTGCAATATCGTTGCATTGTTGTTCTCTTTCCTAGCAAGTTATCACCAGGCTTGTTCTATAGCTCTACAATTGTACAAAGCTAATGAAATAACTTTAAATTTATTCATCAAAATCTGAGACACTATAGTTCATTTTAAAGAAAAGAATCATCTTATGGTTTATGGCCTGAATTTAAAATACTTCTAGTGTATTTAAAGTAAAATTCCCTCCAAAATGAAATAATAAAATTTCAGAGATGCATGAATTTCATAGAGCAACTTATACTCATTGTATCAGGAAACTTTGAGACCTCAGCCCTGAAGGCACACACAGCACCTCATTTGCTGAAAACTACCCAGGGCAAGGGTACTTACGGAGAGAAATAGAAACTGAAGATGGGCTGGGTGAGCTGGCCCTGCTGCATCATGTTCTGCAGGACTGTTGGGCCATTATCTACTGCCAGGTTGGAGTAGGCCATTCCCAGGATACCATCAAAATATGAATAGTAAAATGGGTAGTTGGGTTCATTCTCACTCATGCCAAAGAGCTGGTTATGGATGACAATGTTCTGAACCTGGGACAATCAGAAAGAAAAGATTGACAATTCAGGGGGGCAAATCCTTCCCAGACGTAGGTGCCCAGAGAATGGAATTAAGACCCTTTATTGGGAGAGGACCCTTTTTTGGGAGAGGAGGTTGGCTTCTTTCACAATTAGCACAATCATGGGGTAGGGTATGTAAAATGAAAGAACAAGAGCATCATTCAATGATGTGTGTCTTGGAAAGAAGAGTGCAAGTATTGAGGAAGTGTTGTGCAGTTAGTTTCCACTTCCATGGACAGTGAAAGGACAGTGGCGGGTTTTATATTGAACAATCCAGGGATCCCTGGGTGGCGCAGTGGTTTGGCGCCTGCCTTTGGCCCGGGGCGCGATCCGGGAGACCCGGGATCGAATCCCACATCGGGCTCCTGGTGCATGGAGCCTGCTTCTCCCTCTGCCTGTGTCTCTGCCTCTCTCTCTCTCTGTGACTATCATAAATAAATAAATAAAAAAGGATAATTATTATATTGAACAATCCACCTGCACAAATGACATAGAAACTGTGGGTGATTGATGTAAAGAAAAGAAAATACTGAAAGGAAAGTCTTCAAATACCTAGAGTGAAATCATGTGGAAAAGAAAGCAGATGTACTCCATGTGGCTGCAGAGGGCACGTTAAGAACACGGAACACAGTCACAGGGAAGCACAATGTAAAGAGTCTGCTGCGATCAGGACTGCTTGGGGGAGAGGTGGCAACTTTTGTTTTGGGAGAAAGGTTTAATTAGATGGCCTTTGGCATCCTTTCCCACAATTAGCTTCTGGGAATTTGTACCTATTTAGTAATCATGAGACTCTCTGATAGATGAAGGCTCTAGAAAAGGGGAATCAAAGAGCAGACCCACAGAAGTATGAAAACAGCACTTACAGTCACAGTGTCATATCCCAGGAGCACAGTCAGGCTCCCAAAACCATAGGCCAGTGTATAGGTTTGCTCGCTGCTTTGGTAGGTGGAGGATCTGCTGGGGTTGAACCTGTTGTGATTGGCTGTGTAAGATTAGAATGGAATGTTAATGTCAATACACTTTCCAAAAAACTTGGAGGACATCTATCTTTGATGGCCTAAGACCATCAGACCAAGCCTGAGATTGGGCCTCAGCCTCAGATCCTTTATGCTGGAGACAATCTGTGGCCCCGAAAAGACTGTCCCCTTGGGAAACAGATGCTGCCCTAATTCCTTCCATTTCCTAAGGGATTGCTCAACACAAAAGTGCCAGGAATTGGGGCCAATAGGAGAAAGCTGAGGAAAGGGAACAATGTAGAAAGGAATGGAAGCTTTGGTCTATTTCTGCTGTCTCTCTCCAGAACTGTAGTACTTGTGAAATCTAGACCAAGGCAAGATTTCCAGATGGTCTGAATTTAAGGAGGATGATATCAAGGGTATGCACTGGGAACTTGGGACTTTGATGCTGAGTTTGTGATCAATTCTGACTTTGCCCCACCCTCTTCTCCTATCTATGGGTGGGTGGTGATGGTGGTATACTCACAGCAGGCCTGGCTCTGGCAGTAGGTGGAGGGCACCCACAGGTTGGAGGAGCCCGTATCAAAGAGGATCAGGAAATTTTGTGGTGGTGTCCCAATGCTGATCTCTCCAAAGTAGTAGGACTGCAAAGACAAAAGATTGTCACTCTCATTCAGCTGCCAAGTCTTGTCTTGAATAGGGAGAGGTTGACTCACTAGAAGCAACATTTGTCCAAATCACTTCCTTGGGGGAGTTAATAACTTCTCCTTCCACAAGGTCTCCTTCCTATCTGGAGCTATATTCAATATTTCCGATTTTTGTCCCTAATTACAAGCCTGTGACTAGCTGAGTCTGGCAAGACGATATCACTTCCAAAGCTTTTTGTACATTGTATCACATAATACCTCCATGGATTTATCATTCTGTGCCAGAACATGCAAAGTTGGAGAAGCAATCACTTTTTTCTTCACTCCCAGTGTCCATCCATCCTCCCCATTTCTCTCTCTCTCTCACACACACACACACACACACACACACACACACACACACCCCTCTTTCTCTTCCAGTGTTAGATATTTCCCCACCATTCTTCTCCTTCTGGTCACGCAGTAGCTAAGGCCCCCGGAAACCTAGAATGAGACGTAGCATGGAAAGCAAAAAGGTAACTTCACTGAGACACAGTTTCAGTTCTAAGTGAATTCGGGCCAGCCACGTCACTTACCTGCCTCTTCCTACACATCTATAAGAAAGGGGAAGTCCAAGTAGGAAATCCCTAGGGTGGCTTCTAGATCTGACACGCATGTAACACCTCACTAAAGACAGCCTACAGGACACCAGTATGATGAGATGCCCTGAGCAGACACTGCAGCCTAAAGAATGTTCAAATACTTGCTCTGAGTACCAGTGTATGTTTCCAAAAGAGAAGATATATAGCAGCTGGGGCCACTGGAGATTTTGCCTGGCAGCTTTGCACGTGCTCTCCTTCTTTCCCCTGCAGCTCAACACTGGGACTTCCTTCCTGGCCCTCTCAACTGACTTGAATATGTCACTGTAAATCTCTTAACCATATAAAGAGAGCTTTAGAGAATGAGCCAGTAATGAGAGGAAAGAAGGAAGGAAAGGAAATACTATAGTGTCAGGTGGTACCAACTCATTATCCAGATACTTTCCATAGGAAGGTGAGACATAGGTTTAGTAAAAAGACCAAAATCAGAGCTAATGGGAGGTCTAAATAGTACCAAGAGTGCTTATTAGCCAAAGGTTATGGACATTACCTCCCCCTTCACTTACATCCAGGTAGTTGGTGAAGGGCTCATAAGCAACAGCATCATTATTGAAAAGATACTTGGCAGCTGGGTCAACCTTTGGGTGGTTCCTCAGGAATGTCTCTAGGACACCCCGCTCTTCCATCACCTGGCGGATGGACTTGCCTTTCTTCAGGATAATTCTGTGGAGAATAGGCAATAAAAGGAGTGAGCTTCACCTTTCCCATTATAGCAATCCCTTCAATGACCTGATCTGAAGTTTCCAAACCTCCCTAGTCCTCTTAGAAGAGCCTCTTATAAGAAATCCTCCTGGATTTTAGTGAGTTCTGACCACTGCAGTCACTCCAGCATTTCCAGCAGCATTCCTAGCCTGAAAATCCACTACAAGGTATATATGGGGTTTCCTGCTCATATTGTTTCCAAGGAATAAATTTCTGTTTATCCAAAGTCCCTCCTATAAACTTGAGACATGAGCCCTGTATCCCTCTTTCTTAGCCAACAAAACACCAACGTACCTTTAAAAACATACACACACACCACACACACACCTACATACTCATCATCATCATCATCATCATCATCATCCATTTTAAGTCTTTGGTCCCTGTGGTTTTAGGGTTCATGTACCAAGACACAATCTGCCCGCTTTTCCATGAGATCTGCAGGGGAAGGCCTTTGCTCTACCCCAGCTTCTGATGCTGCCTTGGGGCTGAATATCACTGTAAAGCTGAATCCCTATACACACCTTTCCACACCCTCTGAGAGGTGTAGGCAAACCAAAACCAAGACCAGGATCTTCATGGTGCTGATTTCTGTGGCCCACAGACACACAGGACACAGTGGCACACCCAAGAGTTGGAACAGACAGAGGGAGATTGAGTCTCTCTTTTATACCCTGATCTCCCTGCACTTTCCCCCTGTTGGCATGTGGGCTTCTTAGCCTTGTACCAGCCTGTGCTCCTACACATCCATGGGTTCTGTTTGTTTTTCCTTCTGGCAAACACCTTGGCCTTTAATGTCCACTCTGCAGTCAATTTAAAAAGTGATTAGTGGCTTTGCTGATGGAATCCAAACGATATGATAACAAATGTGAAATGCACTGGGGACGAAGGATCCTGGTGCCCACATCTACTGGGAAATGGGTGCTGGCAACTTCTGCCAGAACAATCTGTTCTTTGGCTCCAAAGTCCATGTGCTTTCTGGAGATTTACAGTAGACTCTCCACTTCTGATTCCCCTTTTCCTTCCTGTTCCTCTCATCAGACTCATCTATAGTCTTCTGCTGTGATTCTCATAGCCCATGGCACTCTGATCTGTATTTTCTGTTTCTTAGTTCTCAATTAGCCAACGTTGATGGAAAGTCTACTCCATCTTAGTGCTTAGTGCTCACTTCTGCACTAAGCTCTGGAAGTACAAAGAAATTTCAGAAATGGTCCTGCAAAGTCGGCATCCTGCCTAATGACTGACACATAATCTAATTACAAGATGATGTGATGGCTCTACCATCCAAACATGTGTTGAATGATTGAGAGTGATAAGGACAGTATTCATGAAGCAAGCACAGACAAGAGGTGATAGCTCCTGGGGGGGATGGAAAAGCTTCAGGGAAGAGGTTACATTTGAGTTAGGATCTTGCAGGATGATAGATGAGAGAGTGAGGAAAGTGGAAAAGCCACTGGAGGCAGAGGCAAAGCCTGAGCAATGGCACCCAGGAGTGCAGTTTGTGTCACGAAGTCAGAAAACACTGTGACCAGTGTGGCCAGAAGAGCAATTCCCAACATGGCCTCTGCAAGCCAAGACCCACCCACAGGACCGGCACTGGGTTTTCTCAGTCCTCCTCATGACAATTAGCTCTGGAAATTATTTTCTTTTTTTTATTTGGAAATTATTTTCTACTCAGGATTCCCTTGCAATGGAAAGCACTGTAAAAATAAAAGGAAAACTCTTGATTCTATAAAACTATATGAAAGCAGCATATATTCAGCATCCACAGAGTATTAACCTGTCTTCCATCAAACTATTTATTATGCCTCATACTGGTGGAGCACACCCTGGAGCACCTGGATAAAACTTCTGGAGCACATCACTAGGTGTTCACAGGGGCGTGACTGGATGGTGAGGTGGACCTCGTACGTCAGGCCAAGCAACATGGACTTTATTCCTTAAGCAGTAAGGAGCCATTGATTTTTTTTTAATCCCAGAAATGACACACTCAATGCCTTCTAGCTACCCTATGTACTAGTTTCTAGATTGGAGCCTTTTAGAAGATGTGGTAAAAGAGGCCAGTTTACAAAATGATTCCCTAAGTAAAGTTGTCATGGGCATGAGAGAAGTAACTGGAACTTTGTCATGAATCTACCTTGAAGCCTTTGAGCTATGCACAAATCCAGAGGGTTTCTAATTTCATATATATGATTTAATGCTTCTTTATAGAAACAAATTATTAGAGAGAAACTGGAAGATCTACAGAGGATATGCTTATACAACCCCCTCTTATCGCCCTTGGACCAGGCAAATATTTCATTTAACCATTGTAACCAGCTTAGAAGCTGATCTAACTTCCCAGAGATCACATAATCAAAGACGGAGCTGGGACTTCAAGCCTGGTTTGCCTGAACTGAACCTGTATCTAAGCCTGGGGTGTTCACGCTCTCTCTGCCTCAATTGCTCCAAATTATCAGCTTTAATGATAACTTCTTTATCCATTCATCTTTCTATGGACACCAAGGTCCTTCCAGGTTTGGCTATTGTGGACATTTCTGTTATAAACATTGGGGTGCAGGTGTCCTGCTGTTTCACTGCATCTGTATCTTTGGGGTAAATCCCCAGCAGTGCAATTGCTGGGTCGTAGGGCAGTTCTATTTTTAACTCTTTGAGGAACCTTCACACAGTTTTCCAGAGTGGCTGCACCAGTTCACATTCCCACCAACAGTGCAAGAGGGTTCTCCTTTCTTTACATGCTCTCCAATATTTGTTGTTTCCCATCTTGTTAATGTTCACCATTCTCACTGGTGTGAGGTGGTATCTCATTGTGGTTTTGAATTTTATTTCCCTGATGGCTAGTGATGCGGAGCATTTTTTCGTGTGCTTGTTGGCCATGTCTGTGTCTTCCTCTGTGAAATTCCTGTTCATGTCTTTTGCCCATTTCATGACTGGATTGTTTGTTTCTTGGCAGTTGAGTTTAATAAGTTCTTTATAGATCTTGGATACTAGCCGTTTATCTGAGATGTCATTTGCAAATATCTTCTCCCATTCCATAGGTTGTCTTTTAGTTTTGTTGACTGTTTCTTTTGCTGTGCAGAAGCTTCTTATGTTGATGAAGTCCCAATAATTCATTTTTGTTTTTGTTTCTCTTGCCTTCATAGATGTATCTTGCAAGAAGTTGCTGTGGCCAAGTTCAAAAAGGGTGTTGCCCGTGTTATCCTCTAGGATTTGGATGGATTCTTGTCTCACATTTAGATCTTTCATCCATTTTGAGTTTATTGTTGAGATGGTATCAACAAGGTATATTCTAACCTGGAGGTAGTTCAGGTGACCAGGGTGTAAGGCAGTGGATGGCATCACTTTAAAAAAGTAAAAAGGATTCTCCCCCCTGATGTAGATGAATCAATTGTAGAGGAATATGAAGAAGAAACTGATCATCTAGGGATGCCTTGGTGGCTCTGTGGTTGACCGTGTGTCTTTGGCTCAGGGTGTGATCCCGGGTCCTAGGATCGAGACCTGCATCAGGCTCCCTGAAAGGAGCCTGCCTCTCCCTCTGTCTATGTCTTCTCTGCCTCTCTCTCTCTCTCTCTGTCTCTCATGAATAAATAAATCTAAAAGAAAAGAAAAAAGAAAGAAAGAAAGAAGAAAGAAAGAAAAGAAAGAAAAGAAAAGAAAAGAAAGGAAAGAAAGAAAGAAAGAAAGAAAGAAGAAAGAAAGAAAGAAAGAAAGAAAGAAAGAAAGAAAGAAAGAAAGAAAGAAAGAAAGAAAGAAAGAAAATGTAATCCTGTATGCTGCTGCCTCCTGGTGGCAACATTCCTAACTTAACAGAAACAGGGTTCAGAAGCTCTCATGTTACTCTTCAAAAAACAAATGAGCACTGGGTGTTATTCTATATGTTGACAAATTGAACACCAATAAAAAATAAATTTATATAAAAAATCTATTCTAAACAGAAACAAAAACAAAAAACAAATGAGAGCAATTGTAAATGGGATTGACTGCTTAATTTCTCTTTCTTCAGTCTCATTGTTAGTGTATAGAAATGCCATTGATTTCCGGGCATTGATATTTTATCTTGCCACACTCCCGAGTTGCTGTATGAGTTCTGGCAATCCTGGGGTGGAGTCTTTTGGGTTTTCTATGTACAGTATCATGTCATCTGCAAAGAGGGATAGTTTGAGTTCTTCTTTGCCAATTTGAATGCCTTTTATTTCCTTGTGTTGCCTGATTGCTGAGGCTACGACTTCTACTACTATGTTGAATAGCACTGGTTAGAGTGGACATCCCAGTCATGTTCCTGATCTTAGGGGAAAGGCTCCCAGTGTTTCCCCATTGAGAATGACATTTGCTGTGGGCTGTATGTAGAGGCTTTTAAGATACTGAGGAATGTTCCCTCTATCTCTACACTCTGATCAGGAATGGATGCTGTATTTTCTTAAATGCTTTCTCTGCATCTATTGAGAGGATCAATTGCACCCAAAAGCATAAGATGCCCAGGAATAAACCTAACCAAAGAGGCAAAGATCTATACCCTAAAAACTACAGAACACTTCTGAAAGAAATTGAGGAAGACACAAAGAGTTGGAAAAATATTCCATGCTCATGGATTGGCAGAATTAATATTGTGATAATATCAATGCTACCCAGGTTAATGTACACATTTAATGCAATCCCTATCAAAATACCATGGATTTTCTTCAGAGAGTTGGAACAAATCATCTTAAGATTTGTGTGGAATCAGAAAAGATCCCAAATAGCAGGGGAATATTAAAAAAGAAAACCAGAGCCAGGGGCATCACAATGCCACATTTCAGGTTGTACTACAAAGCTGTGGTCATCAAGACAGTGTGGTACTGGCATAAAAACAGACACATAGATCAATGGAACAGAATAGAGAATCCAGAAATGGGCCCTCCACTCTATGGTCAACTAATACTCCACAAAGCAGAAAGACTATCCACTGGAAAAAGGACCATCTCTTCAATAAATGGTGCTGGGAAAATTGGACAGCCACATGCAGAAGAATGAAACTAGATCATTCTCTTAAACCACATACAAAGATAAACTCGAAATGGATGAAAGATCTAAATGTGAGACAAGAATCCATCCAAATCCTAGAGGAGAACACGGGCAACACCCTTTTTGAACTTGGCCACAGCAACTTCTTGCAAGATACATCTATGAAGGCAAGGGAAACAAAAGCAAAAATGAATTATTGGGACTTCATCAAGATCAAAAGTATCTGCACAGCAAAAGAAACAGTCAACAAAACTAAAATACAACCTACAGAATGGGAGAAGATATTTGCAAATGACATCTCAGATAAACGGCTAGTATCCAAGATCTATAAAGAACTTATTAAACTCACCACCTAAGAAACAAACAATCCAATCATGAAATGGGCAAAAGACATGAACAGGAATTTCACAGAGGAAGACACAGACATGGCCAACAAGCACATGAAAAAATGCTCCGCATCACTAGCCATCAGGGAAATACAATTCAAAACCACAATGAGATACCACCTCACACCAGTGAGAATGGTGAACATTAACAAGACGGGAAACAACAAATGTTGGAGAGGATGTAAAGAAAGGAGAACCCTCTTGCACTGTTGGTGGGAATGTGAACTGGTGCAGCCACTCTGGAAAACTGTGTGAAGGTTCCTCAAAGAGTTAAAAATAGAACTGCCCTACGACCCAGCAATTGCACTGCTGGGGATTTACCCCAAAGATACAGATGCAGTGAAACGGCAGGACACCTGCACCCCAATGTTTATAGCAGCAATGTCCACAATAGCCAAACTGTGGAAGGAGCCTCGGTGTCCATCGACAGACGGTGGATAAAAAAGATGTGGTCTATGTATACAATGGAATATTACTCAGCCATTAGAAACGACGAATACCCACCATTTGCTTCAACCTGGATGGAACTGGAGGGTATTATGTTGAGTGAAATAAGTCAATCAGAGAAGGACAAACATTATATGTTCTCATTCATTTGGGGAATATAAAAAATAGTGAAAAGGAATAAAGGAGAAAGGAGAGAAAATGAGTGGGAAATATCAGTGAGGGTGATAGAACATGAGAGACACCTAACTTTGCGAAACAAAACAAGGGGTAGTTGAAGGGGAAGTGGGCAGGTGATGGGATGACTGGGTGATGGGCACTGAGGGGGGCATTTGACAGGATGAGCACTGGGTGATATGCTATATGTTGGCAAATCAAACTCCAATAAAAAATATATACAAAAACAAATGAGAAAGCTCCTCACATAGTGTCCACAGCTCACTTTCCCATGTGGAGACGACTGGTGCCTGCTCATTAGTCATACCCATTGAGCCTGTGTCCTGTCCCTGTCCACGCACATCCAACCTGCCAACCGTTCCTGGGATTTTTCCATCACCCACCTGTGCCTCTGACCTCTTGTCAACCCTTAACACTGCAGGCTCTCTTACTGTACTTACCAAGTCTTCTTTGCAGCAAGACATTGTTAGCACATAAGCTCTCTGAATCTGCTTCCTCAGCATGAGATGAGATGCTTGTGACTCACAATCGCTGGATTCTCTCAGAAGTATATGATTTGACTACTTGTCTTCTCTCTCCCACTAGCATTTAAGGTCTTGTAGAAGCCTGGGTCCTGAAATATCACTCATTGTCCTCTGCACAGCAGCCTCCACTCAGAATTATCTACCAGGAGAAGGCAGAGGGGAACACGATACATAGGCATCCATCTCTAGTTAGCAAGAGGTGCTTAGGGACCTTCTCTTCAAGGTACCTGATCTATTAGGAGATACAGTGTTAAAATTGTTCTTTGTAAATGCCAGTTTTTTTACAACATAAGTATATTATGTCTAATATGTCACATATCTGTAGGAAGTGATCACAGTTTAAAAAGACCTCTGTCATATTCAGTTTTCTTATCACAATATTTGAAGAGTTTACATAGTCAGGATGGAGGAATAGTGTTCAGTAGGTATTATTAAAATCCTTATGAATCAAAAATTCTTCAGTTTCTTGACTCGGGCATATGAGGTCTAGGTCAGAGCACACATCTAAAAAGACGGCATACATAAGACAAGGAATTAATCAGAAGTTGGGGTCCTAAGGGTCCTTAGTCTTAGGAAAAAATAGATCTTTAACTAAAAGCTACTAAGAAGTCCATCTGAAAAGCTTGGGTGTTAGATTTCAAATGATTGTGAGAGTCCCAAGAGAGTGAGAGATAATTCCTGAAAACAAACAAACAAACAAACAAACAAACAGAAAATGGTACCAAGACTGGGTTCATGGCCAACACAGCTAATGTTAAGTACCAAAGCTTAATATACATCCTATTATCTTGTCCCTTAAAATCAAATTCTTGCTTTTTTCCCATTTTGTGTGATTGGATTCAAGTCTGAAAGTTTTCAGTATAGGATCCTAATCTCTCAATGAACATCTTCCTGATACTCCAGCTCAAAGAAAGGGATACTGGCTGTAAAAATTATCTGGGTGGAATGATGAAAGCAGCAGGTGCAAGTCACCTTGGTCCTTTACTTCCCATAGGTCTCTTTCTACAACCTCAGTGAATGTGTCTTTAGGTAGCTGAACCCCACCCTCATCTTGGTTTTCTCCCTACTGTGGGCTTATTTCTATAGCTAAGGTAGTGAAACAATAGCTGATAAACAGTGTGGAGGACAAGGCAGGTCACCAAATGTGCCATTTTGGCATATTGATTATTAATAAGAGTTACTTAAGAAACAGTTGGTATAGGGACACTCAAACCCTCTTCTGTCCCTCTAAAAGCAGGAAACCAATCTCTCATATGAAAAATGCCCTCTCGGGATCCCTGGGTGGCGCAGTGGTTTGGCGCCTGCCTTTGGCCCAGGGCGCGATCCTGGAGACCCGGGATCGAATCCCACGTCAGGCTCCCGGTGCATGAAGCCTGCTTCTCCCTCTGCCTGTGTCTCTGCCTCTCTCTCTCTCTCTCTGTGACTATCCTAAATAAATACATAAAATATTAAAAAAAAAAGAAAGAAAAATGCCCGCTCTACTAGGAAGTAAAAACAAATCCTTATCACCAGAGATAGGGAATTTAAGCTGAGAAAGCTATAAATACAAATCTTATTTTTTCTAATCTACTACTTCACCCTAAATTCTGCTAAGAATTCCCTAATTAGGGCTTCTTAATATCTGTTTTCTTCTTTCACAAATTTATTTTCCATTGTCTAAACTCTACCTGCCTTGATCATTTCTTTAGGTCTCAATCTCATTATTGAGCCTCCATGAAACCTCATAAAACTTTGGGGTTTTTATCCTGTTAATTTGTTTCATGTAAATTTATTTTTTTAATTTATTTTTTATTGGTGTTCAATTTACTAACATACAGAATAACCCCCAGTGCCCGTCACCCATTCACTCCCACCCCCGCCCTCCTCCCCTTCTACCACCCCTAGTTCGTTTCCCAGAGTTAGCAGTCTTTACGTTCTGTCTCCCTTTCTGATATTTCCCACACATTTCTTCTCCCTTCCCTTATATTCCCTTTCACTATTATTTATATTCCCCAAATGAATGAGAACATATAATGTTTGTCCTTCTCCGACTGGCTTACTTCACTCAGCATAATACCCTCCAGTTCCATCCACGTTGAAGCAAATGGTGGGTATTTGTCACCTCTAATGGCTGAGTAATATTCCATTGTATACATAAACCACATCTTCTTTATCCATTCATCTTTCGTTGGACACCGAGGCTCCTTCCACAGTTTGGCTATCGTGGCCATTGCTGCTATAAACATCGGGGTGCAGGTGTCCCGGCGTTTCACTGCATTTGTATCTTTGGGGCAAATCCCCAACAGTGCAATTGCTGGGTCGTAGGGCAGGTATATTTTTAACTGTTTGAGGAACCTCCACACAGTTTTCCAGAGTGGCTGCACCAGTTCACATTCCCACCAACAGTGTATGAGGGTTCCCTTTTCTCCGCATCCTCTCCAACATTTGTTGTTTCCTGCCTTGTTAATTTTCCCCATTCTCACTGGTGTGAGGTGGTATCTCATTGTAGTTTTGATTTGTATTTCCCTGATGGCAAGTGATGCAGAGCATTTTCTCATGTGCATGTTGGCCATGTCTATGTCTTCCTCTGTGAGATTTCTCTTCATGTCTTTTGCCCATTTCATGATTGGATTGTTTGTTTCTTTGCTGTTGAGTTTAATAAGTTCTTTATAGATCTTGGAAACTAGCCGTTTATCTGAGATGTCATTTGCAAATATCTTCTCCCATTCTGTAGGTTGTCTTTGAGTTTTGTTGACTGTATCCTTTGCTGTTCAAATGCTTCTTATCTTGATGAAGTCCCAATAGTTCATTTTTGCTTTTCTTTCTTTTGCCTTCGTGGATGTATCTTGCAAGAAGTTACTATGGCCGAGTTCAAAAAGGGTGTTGCCTGTGTTCTTCTCTAGGATTTTGATGGAATCTTGTCTCACATTTAGATCTTTCATCCATTTTGAGTTTATCTTTGTGTATGGTGAAAGAGAGTGGTCTAGTTTCATTCTTCTGCATGTGGATGTCCAATTTTCCCAGCACCATTTATTGAAGAGACTGTCTTTCTTCCAATGGATAGTCTTTCCTCCTTTATCGAATATTAGTTTCCCATAAAGTTCAGGGTCCACTTCTGGATTCTCTATTCTGTTCCACTGATCTATGTGTCTGTTTTTGTGCCAATACCACACTGTCTTGATGACCACAGCTTTGTAGTACAACCTGAAATCTGGCATTGTGATGCCCCCAGATATGGTTTTCTTTTTTAAAATTCCCCTGGCTGTTCGGGGTCTTTTCTGATTCCACACAAATCTTAAAATAATTTGTTCTAACTCTCTGAAGAAAGTCCATGGTATTTTGATAGGGATTGCATTAAACGTGTATATTGCCCTGGGTAACATTGACATTTTCACAATATTAATTCTGCCAATCCATGAGCATGGAATATTTTTCCATCTCTTTGTGTCTTCCTCAATTTCTTTCAGAAGTGTTCTATAGTTTTTAGGGTATAGATCCTTTACATCTTTGGTTAGGTTTATTCCTAGGTATCTTATGCTTTTGGGTGCAATTGTAAATGGGATTGACTCCTTAATTTCTCTTTCTTCAGTCTCATTGTTAGTGTATAGAAATGCCACTGACTTCTGGGCATTGATTTTGTATCCTGCCACGCTACCGAATTGCTGTATGAGTTCTAGCAATCTTGGGGTGGAGACTTTTGGGTTTTCTATGTAGAGTATCATGTCATCGGCGAAGAGGGAGAGTTTGACTTCTTCTTTGCCAATTTGAATGCCTTTAATGTCTTTTTGTCGTCTGATTGCTGAGGCTAGGACTTCCAGTACTATGTTGAACAGCAGTGGTGAGAGTGGACATCCCTGTCTTGTTCCTGATCTTAGGGGAAAGGCTCCCAGTGCTTCCCCATTGAGAATGATATTTGCTGTGGGCTTTTCATAGATGGCTTTTAAGATGTCGAGGAATGTTCCCTCTATCCCTACACTCTGAAGAGTTTTGATCAGGAATGGATGCTGTATTTTGTCAAATGCTTTCTCTGCATCCAATGAGAGGATCATATGGTTCTTGGTTTTTCTCTTGCTGATATGATGAATCACATTGATTGTTTTACAACTGTTGAACCAGCCTTGTGTCCCGGGGATAAATCCTACTTGGTCATGGTGAATGATTTTCTTAATGTACTGTTGGATCCTATTGGCCAGTATCTTGTTGAGAATTTTTGCATCCATGTTCATCAGGGATATTGGACTATAATTCTCCTTTTTGGTGGGGTCTTTGTCTGGTTTTGGAATTAAGGTGATGCTGGCCTCATAGAACGAATTTGGAAGTACTCCATCTCTTTCTATCTTTCCAAACAGCTTTAGGAGAATAGGTATGGTTTCTTCTTTAAACGTTTGATAAAATTCCCCTGGGAAGCCATCTGGCCCTGGACTCTTGTGTCTTGGGAGGTTTTTGATGACTGCTTCAATTTCCTCCCTGGTTATTGGCCTGTTCAGGTTTTCTATTTCTTCCTGGTCCAGTTTTGGTAGTTTGTGGCTTTCCAGGAATGCGTCCATTTCTTCTAGATTGCCTAATTTATTGGCGTATAGCTGTTCATAATATGTTTTTAAAATCGTTTGTATTTCCTTGGTGTTGGTAGTGATCTCTCCTTTCTCATTCATGATTTTATTAATTTGAGTCTTCTCTCTCTTCTTTTTAATAAGGCTGGCTAATGGTTTATCTATCTTATTAATTATTTCAAAGAACCAACTCCTGGTTTTGTTGATCTGTTCCACAGTTCTTCTGGTCTCAATTTCGTTGAGTTCTGCTCGAATCTTTATTAACTCCCTTCTTCTCTTGGGTGTAGGATCTATTTGCTGTTTTTTCTCTAGCTCCTTTATGTGTAAGGTTAGCTTTTGTATTTGAGTTCTTTCCAGTTTTTGAATGGATGCTTGTATTGCGATGTATTTCCCCCTTAGGACTGCTTTTCCTGCATCCCAAAGATTTTGAACGGTTGTATCTTCATTCTCATTAGTTTCCATGAATCTTTTTAATTCTTCCTTAATTTCCTCGTTGACCCTTTCATCTTTTAGCAGGATGGTCCTTAACCTCCACGTGTTTGAAGTCCTTCCAAACTTCTTGTTGTGATTTAGTTCTAATTTCAGGGCATTATGGTCTGAGAATATGCATGGGACGATCCCAATCTTTTGGTATCGGTTCAGACCCGATTTGTGACCCAATATGTGGTCTATTCTGGAGAAAGTTCCATGTGTGCTTGAGAAGAATGTGTATTCAGTTGAGTTTGGATGTAAAGTTCTGTAGATATCTGTGAAATCCATCTGGTCCAGTGTATCATTTAAAGCTCTCGTTTCTTTGGAGATGTTGTGCTTAGAGGACCTATCGAGTATAGAAAGAGCTAGATTGAAGTCACCAAGTCTAAGTGTATTTTTATCTAAGTATTTCTTCACTTTGGTTAATAATTGATTGATATATTTGGCAGCTCCCACATTCGGGGCATATATATTGAGGATTGTTAAGTCCTCTTGTTGAATAGATCCTTTAAGTATGATATAGTGTCCCTCTTCATCTCTCACTACAGTCTTTGGGGTAAATTTTAGTTTATCTGATATAAGGATGGCTACCCCTGCTTTCTTTTGAGGACCATTCGAATGGTAAATGGTTCTCCAACCTTTTATTTTCAGGCTGTAGGTGTCCTTCTGTCTAAAATGAGTCTCTTGTAGACAGCAAATAGATGGGTCCTGCTTTTTTATCCAGTCTGAAACCCTGCGCCTTTTGATGGGGTCATTAAGCCCGTTTACATTCAGAGTCACTATTGAGAGATATGAGTTTAGTGTCATCATGATATCTATTCAGTCCTTGTTTTTGTGGACTGTTCCACTGAACTTCTTCTTAAAGGGGAATTTTATTATTTTTTTATTTTTTTTAATTTATTTTTTATTGGTGTTCAATTTACTAACATACAGAATAACCCCCAGTGCCCATCACCCATTCACTCCCACCCCCCACCCTCCTCCTTAAAGGGGAATTTTAAGAGTCCCCCTTAAAATTTCTTGCAGAGATGGTTTGGAGGTCACATATTCTTTCAGTTCCTGCCTGTCTTGAAGCTCTTTATCTCTCCTTCCATTTTGAATGAGAGCCTTGCTGGATAAAGTATTCTTGGTTGCATGTTCTTCTCATTTAGGACCCTGAATATATCCTGCCAGCCCTTTCTGGCCTGCCAGGTCTCTGTGGAGAGGTCTGCTGTTACCCTAATACTCCTCCCCATAAAAGTCAGGGATTTCTTGTCTCTTGCTGCTTTAAGGATCTTCTCTTTATCTTTGGAATTTGCAAGCTTCACTATTAAATGTCGAGGTGTTGAACGGTTTTTATTGATTTTAGGGGGGGATCTCTCTATTTCCTGGATCTGAATGCCTGTTTCCCTTCCCAGATTAGGAAAGTTTTCAGCTAGAATTTGTTCAAATACATATTCTGGCTCTCTGTCCCTTTTGGCGCCCTCGGGAACCCCAATTAAACGTAGGTTTTTCTTTCTCAGGCTGTCGTTTATTTCCCTTAATCTATCCTCATGGTCTTTTAATTGTTTGTCTCTTTTTTCCTCAGTTTCCCTCTTTGCTATCAACTTGTCTTCTATGTCACTCACTCGTTCTTCCACCCCGTTAACCCTCGTCGTTAGGACTTCTAGTTTGGATTGCATCTCATTCAATTGATTTTTTTTAATTAATTTATTTATTTATTTATATGATAGTCACAGAGAGAGAGAGAGGCAGAGACACAGGCAGAGGGAGAAGCAGGCTCCATGCACCGGGAGCCTGATGTGGGATTCGATCCCGGGTCTCCAGGATCGCTCCCTAGGCCAAAGGCAGGCGCCAAACCGCTGTGCCACCCAGGGATCCCCTCATTCAATTGATTTTTAATTTCTGCCTGATTAGCTCTAAATTCTGCAGTCATGAAGTCTCTTGAGTCCTTTATACTTTTTTCTAGAGCCACCAGTAGCTGTATAATAGTGCTTCTGAATTGGCTTTCTGACATTGAATTGTAATCCAGATTGTGTAACTCTGTGGGAGAGAGGACTGTTTCTGATTCTTTCTTTTGAGGTGAGGTTTTCCTTCTAGTCATTTTGCTCAGTGCAGAGTGGCCAAAAGCAAGTTGTACTGGGAAAAAGAGAAAAAGAGAGGAGAGAAAGAACGAAAGAAAAGAGAAAGAGAGAAAAAAGGGAAGAAAAAAAACGAAAAAAAAAAGAAGAAGTAAAAGATAAAGAAAAAGGAGAAAAAAAGGGGGTGGGGGTAGGAAACAAATCAAAAAGCAAAACAAAAAAAAAAAAAAAAAGAACCACGGGGGAGTATCTTCTGATTCTGTGTACTTTAAGTCCCTTGGCTTCTCCTGGAAGTTGTCAGTCTAGCTGGTGTTCTGGGGGAGGGGCCTGTTGTGCTGATTTTCAGGTGTTAGCAGTTGGGGGAGCTGCTGTGCCCCTGCCTGGTGCAGGGCTCAGTGGGGGTTGTTTACCCCGTGAGGCCGCAGGAGGAACAGCCCCAGTGGCGGGGCCAGCTCTGGAAACCTGGATTCAGCTCCGGCAGGAACTCCGTCTGTAGGGCCTGGAGGCTCTGGGGCGGGGCCGCTGATCTGCTCAGCTCGGGGCAGGAGCGTCCTTGCTGTCCTGGGCCCTCCCGGCCTCTGCCCGTCCCGGGGGAGGCCGGATCCTGGGCTGTGTCCCGGCGCTCTGGGCTCCGGAGCCTGCGCTGTTGGATTCGCGCTCCCGGGCCGCCGCCTCGCAGCCCCCTCCGCGGAGCCGCCGCCCGAGCCCCTCCGAGCTGCTCCGGGTCCCGCCGTGCGCGCTGCAGCCCTTAGGGAGCTCGGCGCACTCTCCTGGGCGCGCAGTTGCTCTGTTACTGTCTCAGGGAACCCGAGGGCATCCTCGCCCTCCTGGGTCCTGCTCCAACTCCCTGCGAGCCCCTTTCCCCCCCGGGAAGGTCGGTGCAGCTCCTGCTCCTCCGGGACGGGGCTCTCCTGTCCTGGGGACACTCGTCCCGGCCTCAGCCCGGCTCCTCGCGGGGCCCCTCCCCCTTGGAGGCCTTTTGTGTCTTTCTTTCCCCCCCCCCCCCCCCCCCCGTCTTCCTACCTTGATAGATGCGCGAACTCTTCTCACTGTAGCATTCCAGCTGGTCTCTCTTTAAATCTCAGGCCGAATTCATAGATTTTCAGGATGATTGGAAGGTTTTCTAGGTAATTTGGTGGAGACAGGTGATGGACACCCTACTCTTCCGCCATCTTGCTCCTCCCCCCATGTAAATTTAATTATTAGTCCGGATGGAAGAATTTGAAAGGTAGGGAAAGAATTTTCCACAAACAGAAAGAGGGTGATTCTGTTTTATCTATTTAGTGGCTTTATACATATGTGTACACACACACACACACACACACACACATATATATATACATATACATATATATATATATATAACTTATTTGTTATTTCATGGAAATAGGTCATGATGCTTTACCCAGGCATGTACCAGGTTGCAAATCCTCAGGAGCAAATACACAAACAAAATTTTGCACCATTTAATGCCTTGTTGCCTCGATTTAGGACATCAAAGGACTCTTCTTATCCTGGGTATGTCTCCTCTCTTCTGGAGCACTTCACCAAACAGCAATAGGAAAGAATGTACAAAGGAGGGGTTCCATCGAAACCATGGCAGCTGAATAGGAAACCACCCACCCATCTTTAAAGCACCAACCTCTGACCTTCCAGACCTCTGGCATTATAGAACTCTAAATCATAGTGGTTCATTCAATCAACAGTTATAAGTGTCAGGCACTTTCAAGGGATCCAGCGATTTTGCACAAACCCATCACACAAGGCTCCTCATTCCTTGGAACTTACACTCTTGAGTCCAGACAGATGGGAGCAAATACACTAAAATAAACAAACAACAACAACAACAACAACAAAAAAAAAACCCAATGGTGATAAGGATGGTTACCATATAATTAAGCAGTCAGGCAATGACACGTCTGAGAGTAAGCTTACTAATTATACCAAGACAGTAGCCATGAGCTAGGACTGTCACAGGCACACCAGGCAGGGTGGTGACCCGGTGATGTGCTATCTGTGAAGATGGTAAACAGGGTGGTGGTGATGGGATGGGTGGCGCTACTTTGGCAAGGATGTCCAGAAAGTTCCTTAGGGGAAATGACACTGGATCTGAAGTCTGAATGACAAGACTGAGCCAGCCCTGTGAAGATCTGGGCCAGGGCTTCCCAGGCAGGAGGAGCTGCAAGTGCAAAAGCTGTAAGCTGGGGAGGAACTGGTGGGAAGAATAAGGAGGAGGCTGGTGTGGCTAGAGTGTGGTGAGCAAGGAGGAACTGAAAAGAGAAGAGAGAGGCTGAGCACATGGTCCCTATAGACCAAGTATTTCAGGAAGCCATTCAGCATGTATGGAGCCGAGAGGCAAAGGGTCAAGGTCTTTGGTTTGCTCATGAGAAATCCAAGGATCAGTGGCTGAGCGTAACTTTCTCAAGGTCAAAGTAAGGAAGTGGAAGTGTTGAACATTGGCCCCTATGTTCATTCTAAGTATGATTTCTTTTTTTTTTCCCAAGTATGATTTTCAACACAGCAAAGAGTCTACCCCAAAGACCAAGTGTTATGAGCAAAGGCAATTATAAATGCCATGTCAATCAAAATGTAACTGGTTTTGCCTTCTTGTCCTGCAATTGCTGATATTGCTGATTGAATTATCATTACACTTTTATCCCCAGTTTCAAAGCACAGCAGTACTTGTTCATGACTTTGGTAGGCTATTTCCTTACCCACCACTCCTGGGATCCTCAGCCAAGGATACTGAGCTGCCAAAATGTTTTTCAAACTAGAGTCGATTTTAATCCTAACTGGGATGTCAAGATTAGATATATTTAACACTCACACCTAATCAGAAATACATTAACAGGCAAGGGACCTCCACACTTGCCCCACATTAAAAAGATGATTAAGATGTTGCCTGTTTCTCAAGGAATTAGACCAAGTGCAGATATAGATGGAATTCATATATGGCTACTAAGTCATTGCACGGGATGCTTTGTATTTTCATTTCTAGCCCTGGCACATATAACCCAGAGATGAAACCACCTCCCAAAATCACCTGGCCAATGAAATTTGGATCTCCAGACTGGGCTCAAGTTCCATGTCTACAGAAAAGAACCCTAAAAGCTGAGGTATAAGACTGGAATTGTGTAGAACTCTCTATCTGGTACTTTCATATGTGTCAGAGGTTTTTATCCAGGAGTGTCTGAATGAGCTTCAGAAAGTCCTTGTTCCCCTGACAGGATATGCAGTTTTGTGCGAATATGCATATGGGTATCTTTTTCTGACAGTTTTGTTAAAATTTTTTAAAGGTGGATACAATGGAAAAAGTCACATTTTATTACCTAATCCTCAAGTGTAGGAGCAGGAGAATTATACCTTGATGATAGAGGAAGAAAATCAGGCTCTGATGGATTAAGTGACAAGTGCACGTTGACAACTGGAATCTAGATCTTGTGATTCCTAAGCCAGTGCTCTTTCCATACACTACTAGAGTATTAGATCATCAGGGGGCTGTAGAACATTCTCAGAAGAACATGGATTCAGGGGACAGATTGCCTGGGTTCAAATACTAGCTCCCATATTACTGGCTGTGTGATCTCGGGCAACTTTTCTAAGACCCAGTTTTCCTTACTTTAAAATGAGTATAATAACAGAGTCAATCTGATAACATTGTAAAGATCGAGCTAATGTAGAAAAGCACTTAACATAGTACCTATAACATAATGAATGCTCAATCCATGTGAGCTATCATAATTCCAGTGGTGCCATATTTTAAGAGGAAGCTTGGATTCATTCTACTACTATTTGTGAAATGCCTAGAGTAGCAATGTTATCATGTTAGACATATGCGTAACATTCAGGAATCAAACATATACTCCTTGTTTTTGAGTAGTTTGCCAATTAACTTGGAGATTTACCAAGTAGGAAACAATTCCTAGCGGGACAGCAGAGTAAGATGACAGAGTAGCTGTTGACAGAATCCTAAGACTAGGCTCCAATGGGGTGGGCTTCAGCTGGGCCACAACAGTGGTGATGTGCAGTTCATTTTGCACAGCCAGGAAGACAGAGGCAGAGGCTTCTCGCTGGAATATTGACCTAGACAAAGTTCCTTCCATTGCAGCTGTCCACTGACAAGGACTTCAGAAAGCACCGGAACCGTGTGGCCTACCTAAGCCTGTTTTACAGTTGAGGAGCTGTGACTACCTTCACCCACTCCTCCTGACCACAGCTCCAGGATTGAGGACAGAGCTGGTCTTCCGCCTGCACTGCTGTACTCTCTTGTCTGCCAGCATGGGTCCCAGGGAGGGGAAGGGGCTCATAACTACTTTCTGTGTGAGAACAGAAAGACTACTTCCGAGCATTCTGTGTCCATGTGCTGGTTTGTCATTTACATACATACATGGGCCTGGAGGGTTCCTGCCCAGCGTTCAGTGGGGTGGCTCCATTGTACTTAGATGCTCATGGGTCTTTGTCCTCATGCTAAGTTCCCAGGTTCCAGTTTTATGTCATCTACCACTAGCCCTGGGAACTGGGTTCTGGCTTCTACATATCAAGGATTTCAATGAAATTTGGGCTTGTATTTGGGCTTGCTGCATATGGATATTATTTAAAGGCAGAGTAAAACATGTTTTAAGAGTTTGTACGGGGTACCTGGGTGGCTCAGTCAGTAAGAGTCTGCCTTGAGCTCACGTTGTGGTCCTGGAGTTGTTAGATAAAGCCCCATGTTGGGCTTCCTGCTCTGCAGGGAGTCTGCTTCTCTCTCCCTCTTCCTCTGCCCTCCCTACCCCCAGTTCATGCTCTCTCTCTCTCTCTCTCTCTTTTGTGTGCTCTCTCTGTCTCAAATAAATAAAATCTTTTTTTAAAAAAAGAGTTCTTTCAAGTTTCTGAGGTCCTGGTTGGAGTGGGAAAGAAGGTCCTGATTTTTTTGCCTTTCCCAGATTAATATAAAATTCACAGAACTAAAATTTCTAATGTATCATTAAATAATCTGTTTCATTTGTCAATCATCATATAAATTGAGTTCCTACCATGTGTCAGGGAGAGAGGCAAGGACTGGAGATAAAGCCAGAATCAAAATAAGCTCCTTTACTGGGTCCTTAGGCTAGCCTGAGGTATATGAAGGCCTTCCCCAAAGGCTAGTGGATTGGGTCTGCTCTCCATCTGGGTGATCTCCAGAAGCTTTTCAAATTAGTCCAGAAATATAAAGGTCAGAACTCACAGCAGCCACCTTCAAAGTACTTATCTAGGTCCTCTGGCCTGAGACGTAGGCCCTTTCCTTCCAACATTCAGTGAAATAATTCAAGTTAGTTCCTTCAGGAGGGGCCCTAAGTGTGGTCTACCTTATCTTTTAATTGGAAGGTCTTTAGTGCTCACTTGGTCATTAGCAGAAAAGTGGCTAGTCTGTACATGTCTGAATACCTAAGACTGAGAAGTGCCAGTGGCTACAGAAAAGGTTCAATATTAGTATTATAATACTCTGAATTGTTAGCACAGGATTTTAGTGAATACAATCAATTCAAGCTGGAAGGAAAAATCAAATTACTTGCCATCCCTGGGCTAGATGATTGAAATCTTTCTCCAGCTGCTTACACAGATATAATAGAATTCAGTATTTGCTTTGGGGCTGTGGGAACATGATGCCATACACTTCAAACCCAAAAAGGAAATTCAGATTGATTTTTTTTTTTAGTGAAAAGTGTTACACAACCATTTGTCCCAGACTGCTTGTGTTCAGAGCCATGAGTAGTCAGGATATCAGATCTCAAGAGTAGAAGGGTAGCAAGATCACTTAGAGAATGACGGAATTTTCCTTAGTGTATTTTAAGGCTAGATTAGCCACTCGAGTTATGTCATAGTAAGCCTAGAAGCCAGCCTCCCATGTGTAAGGACCAGAGGCTGGGACACAGACTAAGAATTAGAAGTGCTAAGCCAGAAGGTCCTCCCATAGAGAACCCTATAATAAGCTTCTTTGCAAGGAACCCATTGTTTCTCCAGTACTTTAGACCTATTCCTGAAGAAGGCAACACAGGCATTATTTCCTTGCCAGTTGTTGTCCCATTTGATTAACAAAATCCCCCAAAGAGAAAGCATCTTTCCCAACAAAAAGAGCTCTCCCCAATTCCCTCTCTATATCCTCTCTACATATGATTTGAGATTTTTCTTTATTACATAGTAGAAATAATGCATGCCACCTTGATCCTTGGATCCTATATGCGGGGGACTGTTGCGAACTGAACATCTATCTGTCCCAGCTATAGTGGAAGTCATAGATCATCACCCTGATTAAATTAAGGAGCCTGGAACAAGACATGTTGAGCCTCAGGATCTTGGGGGCATTTTCTTATAGATTACTTAGGAGCCGGAAATGGTAGCAGTGGGAAACTCATGATGTCAAGCAGGTATCCAGATGTCTCCACCAACGTGGCTTCCTGGGGGCCTCCAGGGAAAAGATTATCTTCTGTGACCCCTATAGGGTTAAACAGGTTGTCTCCTCTACCTGCTTAAAAGAAAGAGGGCAAACTCAAAGCAGAGGATTAGGAAATGTGGGGTGTTAGAACATGTGTCTCAGAAACATGTCTCTAGGGCTATGGGAATCACAGGTAAGTAGCTCTCCTATTGCTTTGTCAATCATAGTTTCCTTGACTTCACAGCTTTTTCCAAAAGAAGTTGCTAATTAGAATTGCTAGTATAAGGGTTGGCGAGGGTCTTGAGTCTTGTTCCACTTCTCACCAAATTCTACCACATTGACAATTTAAAGGGGCCACCGCCATATTTCAGAGTCACTAAGTTCCCAAACCTCTTTGACAACTGAGGTCCCAACTTTCTCAACATCATGTTGTTGACCAAGAAAGAATTTACTAACAACTTAAGCAAACAGGCATTTATTTGGGCAATTAGAAGTGTAATTCAAGAGACACAGATTCAAATAGAAACCTGACTCATGTTCTGAGGAAGACAGAGAAGGCATAGTGGTAAAGGTGAAAGGCCATGAAAGCAGCTCTCATTTAGGTCCTCCATGCAAAACAGGGATTGAAACTAGGTTAATAGGGATTGGTTGGGTTAGTTGTGCAAACGAGGGATTGAAACTTGTTAAACTGCATTAACTCCTATCCAAGTGAAGAAGTGAGGAAGAAGTTAAGTCCAGGCTGAGCTTGTAGCTGGCAAGAAGTTCATGGCTCCTCTGATGAGGATTTGCATAAATTCCTCCTCCCTTATGGCCTCCTGACCCTATTTTCAAAGAGACTCTTTTAGCTAGGCTTCTTTGTTTCCACAATGTTTACATGATGACTTGAGGTGTCCACCAAAAAGCTTAGGAAACTCTGCTCTAGGATTTGAGGGCCTGAGAGACCCAGTGCATTCACTTCCCAATCTTTACAATTTTGAATCCTCCATCAATGGTACTGTTGCCAGCAGATACAGCTGCTGTGATAGGAGTCTGGATATCCCATTTCTTTAGCCTCTTCTTCAAAAGCCTTTAGCATTTCCTAGAGAGAGAAGAGAAGGGAGTTTTGGTGGCTATCTTTATTGTCTATTTTCTATAGTTAGTGTCTCTTGGGCTACTTTCTGTTTCACAGCAATTCCCTCTTTCTGGAAATAGCCCCTAAAATGCAGGGATAGGTTATGGCGAGGTATAACTTATAACAAAGAGAAACAGACTCTAAGACCCTTGAACCTGAGTTACATTCTGGAGAGAAAGCCCAGGAGCTCCTGGGAGAAGGTTTAGGAACTGCCATACCTGCTGTGACTTCACCTTCCCTTTTAAAGCTCTTGCCTCCCAGTTTTGCATGACTGAAAATTCTTCTTCCTATCTTTTGTATGCCTGACTCCATTTAATTCTTCACACCTCAAAGGTAATGTCATTTCCTCTGAGAAGACTCCTCTGACCACTCTATTTCTTTTTCTTTTTTTAATTAATTTATTTATTTTTAATAAATTAATTTTTATTGGTGTTCAATTTACCAACATACAGAATAACACCCAGTGCTCATCCCATCAAGTGTCCCCATCAGTGCCCGGCACCCATTCACCCCCACCCCCCCGCCCTCCTCCCCACCCACCACCCCTAGTTCGTTTCCCAGAGTTAGGAGTCTTTACGTTCTGTCTCCCTTTCTGATATTTCCCACACAATTCTTCTCCCTTCCCTTATATTACCTTTCACTATAATTTATATTCCCCAAATGAATGAGAACATACACTGTTTGTCCTTCTCGATTGACTTACTTCACTCAGCATAATACCCTCCAGTTCCATCCACGTTGAAGCAAATGGTGGGTATTTGTCGTTTCTAATGGCTGAGTAATATTCCATTGTATACATAAACCACATCTTCTTTATCCATTCATCTTTCGATGAACACCGAATCTCCTTTCACAGTTTGGCTATCGTGGCCATTGCTGCTATAAACATCAGGGTGCAGGTGTCCCGGCGTTTCCTTGCATCTGAATCTTTGGGGTAAATCCCCAACAGTGCAATTGCTGGGTCATAGGGCAGGTCTATTTTTAACTCTTTGAGGAACCTCCACACAGTTTTCAAGAGTGGCTGCACCAGTTCACATTCCCACCAACAGTGTAAGAGGGTTCCCTTTTCTCTGCATCCTCTCCAACATTTGTGGTTTCCTGCCTTGTTAATTTTCCCCATTCTCACTGGTGTGTGGTGGTATCTCATTGTGGTTTTGATTTGTATTTCCCTGATGGCAAGTGATGCAGAGCATTTTCTCATGTGCATGTTGGCCATGTCTCCCTCTGTGAGATTTCTGTTCATGTCTTTTGCCCATTTCATGATTGGATTGTTTGTTTCTTGGGTGGTGAGTTTAATAAGTTCTTTATAGATCTTGGAAACTAGCCCTTTATCTGATAAGTCATTTGCAAACATGCTCCCATTCTGTAGGTTGTCTTTTAGTTTTGTTGACTGTATCCTTTGCTGTGCAAAAGCTTCTTATCTTGATGAAGTCCCAATAGTTCATTTTTGCTTTTGTTTCTTTTGCCTTCATGGATGTATCTTGCAAGAAGTTACTGTGGCCGAGTTCAAAAAGGGTGTTGCCTGCGTTCTCCTCTAGGATTTTGATGGAATCTTGTCTCACATTTAGATCTTTCATCCATTTTGAGTTTATCTTTGTGTATGGTGAAAGAGAGTGGTCTAGTTTCATTCTTCTGCATGTGGATGTCCAATTTTCCCAGCACCATTTATTGAAGAGACTGTCTTTCTTCCAATGGATAGTCTTCCCTCCTTTATCGAATATTAGTTGACCATAAAGTTCAGGGTCCACTTCTGGGTTCTCTATTCTGTTCCATTGATCTATGTGTCTGTTTTTGTGCCAGTACCACACTGTCTTGATGACCACAGCTTTGTACTACAACCTGAAATCTGGCATTGTGATGCTCCCAGATATGGTTTTATTTTTTAAAATTCCCCTGGCTATTCGGGGTCTTTTCTGACTCCACACAATTCTTAAAATAATTTGTTCTAACTCTCTGAAGAAAGTCCATGGTATTTTGATCGGGATTGCATTAAATGTGTAAATTGCCCTGGGTAACATTGACGTTTTCACAATATTAATTCTGCCGATCCATGAGCATGGAATATTTTTCCATCTCTTTGTGTCTTCCTCAATTTCTTTCAGAAGTGTTCTATAGTTTTTAGGGTATAGATCCTTTACCTCTTTGGTTAGGTTTATTCCTAGGTATCTTATGCTTTTGGGTGCAATTGTAAATGGGATTGACTCCTAATTTCTCTTTCTTCAGTCTCATTGTTAGTGTATAGAAATGCCACTGACTTCTGGGCATTGATTTTGTATCCTGCCACGCTACCGAATTGCTGTATGAGTTCTAGCAATCTTGGGGTGGAGACTTTTGGGTTTTCTATGTAGAGTATCATGTCATCGGCGAAGAGGGAGAGTTTGACTTCTTCTTTGCCAATTTGAATGCCTTTAATGTCTTTTTGTCATCTGATTGCTGAGGCTAGGACTTCCAGTACTATGTTGAACAGCAGTGGTGAGAGTGGACATCCCTGTCTTGTTCCTGATCTTAGGGGAAAGGCTCCCAGTGCTTCCCCATTGAGAATGATATTTGCTGTGGGCTTTTCATAGATGGCTTTTAAGATGTCGAGGAATGTTCCCTCTATCCCTACACTCTGAAGAGTTTTGATCAGGAATGGATGCTGTATTTTGTCAAATGCTTTCTCTGCATCCAATGAGAGGATCATATGGTTCTTGGTTTTTCTCTTGCTGATATGATGAATCACATTGATTGTTTTACAACTTTGAACCAGCCTTGTGTCCCGGGGATAAATCCTACTTGGTCTTGGTGAATAATTTTCTTAATGTACTGTTGGATCCTATTGGCTAGTATCTTGTTGAGAATTTTTGCATCCATGTTCATCAGGGATATTGGTCTGTAATTCTCCTCTTTGGTGGGGTCTTTGTCTTGTTTTGGAATTAAGGTGATGCTGGCCTCATAGAAAGAATTTGGAAGTACTCCATCTCTTTCTATCTTTCCAAACAGCTTTAGTAGAATAGGTATGATTTCTTCTTTAAACGTTTGATAGTATTCCCCTGGGAAGCCATCTGGCCCTGGACTCTTGTGTCTTGGGAGGTTTTGGATGACTGCTTCAATTTTCTCCCTGATTATTGGCCTGTTCAGGTTCTGTTTCTTCCTGTTCCAGTTTTGGTAGTTTGTGGTTTTCCAGGAATGCGTCCATTTCTTCTAGATTGCCTAATTTATTGGCGTATAGCTGTTCATAATATGTTTTTAAAATCATTTGTATCTCCTTGGTGTTGGTAGTGATCTCTCCTTTCTCATTCATGATTTCAATATTTGAGTCTTCTCTCTCTTCTTTATAATAAGGCTGGCTAATGGTTTATCTATCTTATTAATTATTTCAAAGAACCAACTCTTGGTTTTGTTGATCTGTTCCACAGTTCTTCTGGTCTCGTTTTCGTTGAGTTCTGCTCGAATCTTTATTAACTCTCTTCTTCTGCTGGGTGTAGGGTCCATCTGCTGTTTTTTTCCTAGCTCCTTTATGTGTAAGGTTAGCTTTTGTATTTGAGTTCTTTCCAGTTTTTGAATGGATGCTTGTATTGCGATGTATTTCCCCCTTAGGACTGCTTTTCCTGCATCCCAAAGATTTTGAACGGTTGTATCTTCATTCTCATTAGTTTCCATGAATCTTTTTAATTCTTCCTTAATTTCCTGGTTGACCCTTTCATCTTTTAGCAGGATGGTCCTTAACCTCCACGTGTTTGAAGTCCTTCCAAACTTCTTGTTGTGATTTATTTCTAATTTCAGGGCATTATGGTCTGAGAATATGCATGGGACGATCCCAATCTTTTGGTATCGGTTCAGACCCGATTTGTGACCCAATATGTGGTCTATTCTGGAGAAAGTTCCATGTGTGCTTGAGAAGAATGTGTATTCAGTTGAGTTTGGATGTAAAGTTCTGTAGATATCTGTGAAATCCATCTGGTCCAGTGTATCATTTAAAGCTCTCGTTTCTTTGGAGATGTTGTGCTTAGAAGACCTATCGAGTATAGAAAGAGCTAGATTGAAGTCACCAAGTATAAGTGTATTATTATCTAAGTATTTCTTCACTTGGTTATTAATTGGTTTAAATATTTGGCAGCTCCCACATTTGGGGCATATATATTGAGGATTGTTAAGTCTTCTTGTTGGATAGATCCTTTAAGTATGAGATAGTGTCCCTCTTCATCTCTCGCTACAGTCTTCGGTGTAAATTTTAGTTTATCTGATATAAGAATGGCTACCCCTGCTTTCTTTTGAGGACCATTCGAATGGTAAATGGTTCTCCAACCTTTTATTTTCAGGCTGTAGGTGTCCTTCTGTCTAAAATGAGTCTCTTGTAGACAGCAAATAGATGGGTCCTGCTTTTTTATCCAATCTGCAACACCGAGCCTTTTGATGGGGTCATTAAGCCCGTTCATGTTCAGAGTTACTGTTGAGAGATAATGAGTTTAGTGTCATCATGATATCTATTCAGTCCTTGTTTTTGTGGATTGTTCCACAGAACTTCTTCTTAAAGGGGAATTTTAAGAGTCCTCCTTACAATTTCTTGCAGAGCTGGTTTGGAGGTCACATATTCTTTCAGTTCCTGCCTGTCTTGGAAGCTCTTTATCTCTCCTTCCATTTTGAATGAGAGCCTTGCTGGATAAAGTATTCTTGGTTGCATGTTCTTCTCATTTAGGACCCTGAATATATCCTGCCAGCCCTTTCTGGCCTGCCAGGTCTCTGTGGAGAGGTCTGCTGTTACCCTAATACTCCTCCCCATAAAAGTCAGGGATTTCTTGTCTCTTGCTGCTTTAAGGATCTTCTCTTTATCTTTGGAATTTGCAATCTTTGCTATTAGATGTCGAGGTGTTGAACGGTTTTTATTGATTTTAGGGGGGGATCTCTCTATTTC
Organism: Canis aureus; assembly: GCF_053574225.1. Classification (NCBI taxonomy): domain Eukaryota; kingdom Metazoa; phylum Chordata; class Mammalia; order Carnivora; family Canidae; genus Canis; species Canis aureus. The sequence goes on from NC_135618.1 coordinate 36,974,634, forward strand.
CTGGATCTGAATGCCTGTTTCCCTCCCCAGATTAGGAAAGTTTTCAGCCAAGATTTGTTCAAATACATATTCTGGCCCTCTGTCCCTTTCGGCCCCCTTGGGAACACCAATTAAACCTAGGTTTTTCTTTCTCAGGCTGTCGTTTATTTCCCTTAATCTAACCTCATGGTCTTTTAATTGTTTGTCTCTTTTTTCCTCAGTTTCCCTCTTTGCCATCAACTTGTCTTCTATGTCACTCACTCGTTCTTCCACCTCATTAGCCCTCGTCGTTAGGACTTCTAGTTTGGATTGCATCTCATTCAATTGATTTTTAATTTCTGCCTGATTGGATCTAAATTCTGCAGTCATGAAGTCTCTTGAGTCCTTTATGCTTTTTTCTAGAGCCACCAGTAGCTGTATGATAGTGCTTCTGAATTGGCTTTCTGACATTGAATTGTAATCCAGATTTTGTAACTGTGTGGGAGAGAGGACTGTTTCTGATTCTTTCTTTTGAGGTGAGGTTTTCCTTCTAGTCATTTTGCTCAGTGCAGAATGGCCGAAAACAAGTTGTATTGGGAAAAGTAGAAAAAGAGAAAGAAGGAAAGAAAAGAGAAAAAGAAAAAAGAAAAAAGGAAGAAAAAAGAAGAAAAAGAATGAAAGGGAAAAAAGGGTGGGGGAAGCAACAAAGATACAAATGCAATGAAACGCCGGGACACCTGCACCCCGATGTTTATAGCAGCAATGGCCACGATAGCCAAACTGTGGAAGGAGCCTCGGTGTCCAACGAAAGATGAATGGATAAAGAAGATGTGGTTTATGTATACAATGGAATATTACTCAGCTATTAGAAATGACAAATACCCACCATTTGCTTCAACGTGGATGGAACTGGAGGGTATTATGCTGAGTGAAGTAAGTCAGTCGGAGAAGGACAAACATTATATGTTCTCATTCATTTGGGGAATATAAATAATAGTGAAAGGGAATATAAGGGAAGGGAGAAGAAATGTGTGGGAAATATCAGAAAGGGAGACAGAACATAAAGACTGCTAACTCTGGGAAACGAACTAGGGGTGGTGGAAGGGGAGGAGGGCGGGGGGTGGGAGTGAATGGGTGACGGGCACTGGGGGTTATTCTGTATGTTAGTAAATTGAACACCAATAAAAAATAAATTAAAAAAAGAAAACCACGGGGGAGTATCTTCTGATTCTGTATACTTTAAGACCCTTGACTTCCCCCTGGAACTTGTCTGTCTAGCTGGTCTTCTGGGGGAGGGGCCTGTTGTGCTGATTTTCAGGTGTTAGCACTTGGGGGAGCTGCTCTGCCCCCAGCCTGGTGCAGGGCTCAGTGGGGGTTGTTTACCCCATTAGGCCCCAGGAGGAACAACCACGGTTGCGGCGGCCAGCTCTGTAAACCTGGATTCAGCCCCCACAGGAACTCTGAAGCACTCCATCTGCAGGGCCTGGAGGCTCCGGGGGGCGGGGCCGCTGCTCTGCTCAGCTTGGGGCAGGAGAGTCCTTGCTATCCTGGGCCCTCCAGGCCTCTGCCTTTCCCAGGGGGAGGCCGAATCCCGGGCTGTGTCCGGCGCCCTGTGCTCCCTGCCCTGCGCTGTTGGATTTGCGCTCCCGGCCGCGCAGCCCCCTCCGCGGAGCCACCGCCTGAGCCCCTCTAAGCTGCTCCCGGGTCCCGCCGTGCGCGCTGCAGGCTTTTAGGGAGCTCAGCCGTGGGGTATGGCACACTCTCCTGGGCACACAGGTGACTGTTAGTGTCCCAGGGAGCCTGAGGGCATCCCCGCCCTCCTGGGTCGTGCTCTAACTCCCTGCGAGGCCTTTCCGCCGGGAAGGTTGGTGCAGCTCCTGCTTCTCCAGGTCGGGGCTCTCCTGTCCTGGGGACACTCGCCCCGGCCTCAGCCCGGCTCCTCGCGGGGCCCCTCCCCCTTGGAGGCCTTTTGTTTCTTCATTTCTTTTTTCCCCCCGTCTTCCTACCTTGATAGAAGCGCGAACTCTTCTCACTGTAGCGTTCCAGCTGGTCTCTCTTTAAATCTCAGGCCGAATTCGTAGATTTTCAGGATGATTTGAAGGTTATCTAGGTAATTTGGTGGAGACAGGTGATTTGGGGACCCTACTCTTCAGCCATCTTGCCCCTCCTCCCTCTATTTCTTTTTCTTTTTAAAAATTTTTAAAATTTGTCCATCTCCAACTGATTTACTTCATTCAGCATAATACCCTCCAGTTCCATTCACATTGAAGCAAATGGTGGATATTTGTCATTTCTAATGGCTGAGTACTATTCTATTGTATATATAGACCACATCTTCTTTATCCATTCATCTTTCGATGGACACCAAAGCTCCTTCCACAGTTTGGCTATTGTGGACATTGCTGCTGTGAACATTGGGGTGCAGATGTCTCAGATTTTCGCTGCATCTGTATCTTTGGGACAAACATTATATGGTTTCACTCATATGGGAAATATAAAAAATAGTGAAGGGATTAAAGGGAAAAGGAGAGAAAATAAGCAGGAAATATCAGTGAGGGTGACAAACCATGAGAGACTCCTAAGTCTGGGAAAGAACAAGGGGTAGTGGATGGGGAGGTGGGTGGGGGGATGGAGTGACTGGGTGATGGTACTAAGGGGGGCCCTTGTCGGGATGAGCACTGGGTGTTATACTTACGTTGGCAAATCGAACAGCAATAAAAAAATACCAAAAAATTAAATTTATTAATCATTTTTTTTGTTCTCTATCCTCCACTACACTTGTGAGACCCACAAGAGCAGAAATCATGTTTGTCTTGTTCACTGCTCTATCTCCATAGTGATGCATAGTATGTGGATTACAGAAGGTATTCAATAAATACTTACTGATGAAAGATACAAGTTGTTCCACTCTCTCAATTCAATAAAACTTTTTTGAATTCTTACATACTTATACCCTTCCAATAAATTCCTTTTTGGCTTAAGCTAGCCAGAGAGTGTTTCTGTTGCTTGCAGTCCCAAGTACCTTAACCAGTGTACTGAAGGCAGCACCCTTGGCTATCCCCAGGAAATGCAACTGCTATAGAAAATCCATGAAGACACTAGCTTCTCTACAAGAAGACACAGAAGGAGTGCTCCATTCTCACCTTAATCAAGACAGTAAATTGCATTGAATATTCAATCGATGCCATCAAATTCATGGTCACAAAGAAAGTCAGTAATAGAACAGAAGAACATTTTGTGGTTGACAGCTGTGGATGGTGGTTAATCTAGGCAGAGAGTTGATCTACATTAACATCAGCAGACCCCTGGAATCTTCCCACACCATGTCTGAAATCAGTTTTTATTATGCACTTTGTAATAACTCCTGTTGGATTTTTAGAGTTAAGATGAACTAAGAAATATTAATTTACTCAACATATAAGTGTTTTTAACTTAAACTTTTTTTTCTTCAGGACCCATTGAATAGTATTTTTCTATTTGTAAGATCAAAGATATGTGTACATTTTCTGTATTGGGGCTGTGGTACAGATACTATCTGCCTTTGATCCTAAGGCGTTCATTGTTTTATATTTATTGTTTCCAGGTGGCTCAGTGGTTTAGCATCTGCCTTCAGCCCAGGACATGATCCTGGGGCTCCGGGATCGAGTCCCACTGCCTCCCTCTGCCTATGTCTCTGCCTATGTCTCTGCCTCTGTGCGTGTGTGTGTGTGTTTCTCATGAATAAATAAATAAATCTTTAAAAATGCACTTGACGAGGGATCCCTGGGTGGCGCAGTGGTTTAGCGCCTGCCTTTGGCCCAGGGCGCGATCCTGGAGACCCGGGATCGAATCCCACGTCGGGCTCCCGGTGCATGGAGCCTGCTTCTCCCTCTGCCTGTGTCTCTGTCTCTCTCTGTCTGTCTCTCTCTCTCTGTGTGTGACTATCATAAATAAAAAAAAAAATTTTTTTTTAAAAAAGAAAAAAGAAAAATGCACTTGACGAGATGAGCACTGGGTGTTATTCTGTATGTTGGCAAATTGAACATCAATAAAAAATAAATTTATTATTTAAAAAATAATAATAAAATAAATAAATAAATATTTACTGTTTCCAAAATTAAGATGTAATTTTCAATCTGTGAATACATTTAATGTAGCTCTTCTGACCCCCAAGGAATGTGCTATTAAATATATTATGAATCCTTTACTTGGAGGTGCTTTAATATCTTAGAATATTTAGTTCCTCTGCCACAGTCAGTATCTTTATAGCCTATTAACATATGCATAAACACTAGGTTTGTTCCTGATTATACTAAGCCTATGATGAACCCTTTGTAAACTAGATCACAAACTCCTTATCTATTTTTCCTAGTTCAGGTATTTTATAGTTAGGAAGTTGTTTTTGTTTTTGTTTTTAATGAAAGTAAACTAGCACAAATTGGGTATCTTAAGGGCAGGGGGAGATGTTGGAGTTTGGGGGGATTAACATATCCAGATTTTTTATTTAAGTGATTTGTGGGCAAGATAAGGAAAAGATATATTGGTGGAGTGGATACTTTAGGCAGAAAAATTTGGATGAAATACTATAGGTGAGAATTAGCTTGCTAGCTGATAGGTAACTTCCAGAAAGTTTACTTAGCTGTTAGAACAAGAAGAAAAGCAGTCACTGCAATTCATTCTAACACTGCACTTCCAGGATGGTTATCTCTGGAGAACCTGGGAAGAGAAGAAGAAAGAAACAGGGGTAAGTTATTTGTATGTCAAATTACTTTGTGCTATCTAATTTTAAAAACAATTGTGGAAATGTACCATTTTCATAATTAAATAGTGACTTACCACTGACTCAGGCAACTCTATAAGCAAGTCAGATCTAATCTTATAATCCTCTTTGTCCAACTCCAAGCCTAAATGCCTGTGAGACCCCCAATCCTTTCTGATTGTTTCCCAGAAGACAAGCCTAGGGCTCTGCATTCTTATCGGCCTGGGTGCTTCTCCATCACCAAGCCCCTTCTCCCCTATTCCTTGTTTTCTATGATCCTTTGAGTGTTTTGACGGCCCACTCTCCATTTTCTGTTGCTATTTCTCTACATCTGCTGCCGCCACCAGCCCTTCCCACCAGCAGATGTCAGTTTCTCTGAGACACCAGCTTCTTTCCCCTCTGCAATATCCATTTCCAGGTCTCCTCTGGCACCATTATTTTCCACCCAGCCTGAAGGACTCTTTCTCTTGCCTTCACCCTCATGCCCTAGCCGTGGAAAGACTCTTATTTCCAAGGGCCAAAGTTCCAGCTACCAATGGCCAGCAAGTCAACTAGATCTCCTTTGATGCAGAAAAAAACAAAGGGGAACATTCAAGTGAGATTTTTGTGAGCCTGCAGGATGCAGACATTGTGGAAAGTAACCATTCTCTCCTCATTCTTGACTCAAAATGGGCAGGGCCTAAGTATGACCTTTAAAGTTCCATATGGCGGGATGCCTGAGTTGAGCATCTGCCTTAGGCTCAGGGCGTGATCCCAGTAGGAGGATCGAGTCCCACATCGGACTCCCTGCATGGAACCTGCTTCTCCCCCTGCCTGTGTCTCTGCCTCTCTCTGTGTGTCTCTCATGAATAAATAAATAAAATCTTTAAAAAAATAAAAATAAAAATAAAATCCCACGTGGCAAGTACCCCTCCCCCATCTGCTAATGTAGTGTTTACACCATAGTTTACCATGTGTGTCAGACACTATGTCTCCTTTTCAGGAAGAAACTATCTGCAAAGGGTTTTGTCTGCCAGAATCTTATGATATTTGAGAATGAATTACAGACTGAACTTGGGCTCTCTATTATTCCTCCTCTCCCACTCACTGTGGATTCAATTCCACAGGCTGTTCTTTCCAGGCTCAGAACTCAGGATACAGGACATTAACATTATTCCATTCCTAGGGAACAGTCTTGTCATTTATGCCAGTGAGGGCACATACTAGGTATGTGCACAGATGTGAGCCTGCATCTGTGGGGAAGAACTTGGTTGGTTCTGTTGATACAAGGGCCCATTGTTAAAGTAAGACACTGGCCTATAGGCTGGGTCTGTAAGGAGAAAGCATCTGTCACTGTAGTGTAAAGCTCCACTGTTGGTCTCGCTTACTGATGACTTCTGCAAGGGGGAAGGGCTACCTTCAAGTTAGCCTGGTCCCCAGTAGATACTGCTATGCTCCTTTCCTATGCCTGTGGGAGAACTTATTAAACATTCATGATACTTTTTTCAGCAGAATCTGAGCACCTTTTATGACTCAGAAAGCTTTAAAAATCAATTAGTACCAACACATAAAATAAAATTGTCATCACAGAAGCAAGTAACCAGGATAATAGCACTCCTTGTATGAATACTTCACATGCTGTTCAAGTTCATTATCAGTAAAACAGCTACCTTTTGTAGAGGCATATGATGGGATTGGTGCTTTGTTTAGAGGATTTATACACATTGTTTTGCTTAAATGTTAATTCCTGCAATGGTCCTATGAGAGAAATATTGTCCTCATTTTTAGATGAGCCTCAGAAAAATTTCTCAAAACTGAAAGATTAAGATTATTACCAGTTCAATAATCCATTCTTTCCCCAAATCTTTATTGTGCATGTACTGTTTCCAGACAGTCTCACTCCAAAGCTCATGCTGTCCTTACTCTCCTCTTCTGAGTCCCCCAGTCTGGACCTTAGTCTTGTCTCACACCCATAGCCCAATGCCTAGGTACCACAAAGTGGGTGAGGTTTGAGAGGTGAAAAGACAACACAAAGACCAATATAGGCTGCTAGTAATTGAGACTGCACTGATGTTGGCATCAGAACATATGGATAAATCCTGATGCTGAGTAATGAAGGACAAGTCACTTCCCCTCTCTTTGCTTTAGTTTTCTCATCTATCAAGTGAGGCATTTTGGATTTGATGAGCTCTGTTGTCTCTCAGCTTTGACATTCTGGAATCCAGCAAAGTGGCTGGTGGCTTGCGGTTCTAGTCCTGACTTCATTATGGAAGAAGGGAGTGCAGAATTGGAAGAAAGGAGAGGAAAATGAGTGAGTTTCAGGAAGAGGGAGGTGGTGTTATTCTTGACTCACATGTCCTTGCAGCAGAACAGCCACACCTGCAAAAAGAAAAGAAAGAAAAAAAGAAATACAAAAACAGGAAGTCACCAGACAGGCTCCAATATTGGGACCTCCTGCCACCCAGGAGACTTCCAGAGTTTTGAAGGCTCAAGGCCTTTGGATATATTGGGGCCTTTCCTAGGGCTCCATTATATCAGTCTGAAGGCTAGACTTCTAGTTCCTCTACCCAGAGCCCAGGGCATGTGGTGGGAGAGACTCCATGTAGTAGCCTCATGGAAACAGATGCCTACCACCCCATTTCCGGGGAGCTCCCCTCCCCACCTGTGGGAAGGAAGAAGGGTGAAAAGAGTAGGAGACCCAGAGCGGCATCTTCCCATTATGCCTCCACACCAACCTTGGTCACAGTCAGCTTCCTGGCCCAGCCCTGTAGAAGAGAAGACCTCTTTATCACTGTGGGAGCAGCATAGCTGCCATCTTATGACCACAGGTCCTCAAGGCTTTCATGTTCATATCTCCACCCATCCCAGATTCATGAGAACAAGCACCAACCCCCACTGGGGAGAGAAATCCAGCAGAACCCCTTCAGCAGAAGACCTGGCTAATCTGACACAACTGCTTATAATTGAAAGCATTAACTCAGCACTGAGGCCAAGTTCCCTTAGGGATGTGGAAACCCACAGAGAGAATGAAGAGCACTGTGCTGGAAATCATGGTACCAAGCCAGCACCAGAAAAAGCATACAAGGAGCTGAGTTGAGATACCGGAGCATTTAATTGAAGAATGTAGTTTTCCTTCTGCAGGACTGGGCCCTACACTCAAGGCCAGTAGCAAAGGTCCTGGGAGGAATCCAGTTCATGAAAGAGCACAGTTAGCCCTGCTCAACTTCTTCCCGGGTCCCCTTCTGCTTTTATTGCCACAGCTCTGGAGGGGAAAGACAGGGCAGCCATAGGATGCTGCAGCTGCCAAATGCCTTCTCTTATTACATCCCAGAGCAAGGATAAGGAGAGGGCAATTACTACCAGAGAAATGTGGACCTTGTACCTATGCCCCCTTCTCCTCATTCTGGAAGGGGTAGTGGCAATAGGTGTAAGGAACATCGTGACCTAATTTTGGTAGAGTCTGACTCTCTATGAAAAACAGATCAGGGGAGGGCGAAGTATGTTGGTGAAGAGGGTGGTCAGTACTACCCAGGTGTCAAGGCTTATTTTTCCTCACCTTGATGCAGGTGTCAGTGCTTTTTTTTTTTTTTTCACACCTTGATGACCCCGAGCCATATATTTGCCACTGCCAACAGCTGTGCTCCCTTAGAACTGGAATTAAGCCAGCCAGGCAGATAAGAGTGGACACAGGTGTAGGGACCGCTGCCAGTTTGGCCTGAAAGCAGATCCTTAGGCTGAGCCAAGAATTTGGCTCAGTGCATCTCACCTCCTTTCAGCCTTCTCTGGAAGAAGGTGACTCATATGCCCAGAGCAAAATTTATCTTTGGATCCCTAGAATTTGACACAGAGTAGGTGCTTGATAAAAGTTAGTTGGTTTTATCCTAAAACGTAGCTATTAAAACAATAAGAAATATTTATTATTTCATATGGTTTCTGTAATTCAGGAGCAGCTTGGCTGAGTGGTTCTGGATTGGATTCTGTCATAAGAACTTCAGGTTGCAGTCAAGATATTGGCTGGAATAGTCATTGAAGGCTTGACTAAATCCAGAGGAGCCATTTTGAAGTTGATTCACTCACACGGCTGGCAAGCTGGTGCTGGCTGTTGGCAGGAGGTCTCAGTATCTCTCTGTGGACCTCTCTTTAGGGCTCCTAGAGTGGCAGCTATTTCTCCCAGGGTAAGTGATCCAAGGAAGAGCATGATCCCAAGAGGAGCAATATATCCACAGTATTCTAGTACTTAGATAAGCTAGTCTTAGTATGGGAAAGAACCAGCAGGCAAGAATCACTGAAGGCCATTTTGGAAGCTGGTGTCCACACTGACATGCAGTTTTTGAATGCCCACTGTGTGAGGGTATTATGTTAAATACTGGGATTCAAAAATTGAGACACCATCCCTACTCTTCAGGAACTCAGAGACTAGTGGGGGAAATCGAAATGTTGCCGAGTACCATAGAATTACTCAGCAGGGGCAACAGCCCAAATTGGGTTGCTTGCCTACACAGCCTCCCTAGCATCCGATCCACTCAACTAAACTTTTTTTTAGTAGAGTTTCCACATTTTGTCAACATACCCAGTGCTTTCCAGGGACATGTGCCTGGCACATGGAGAGTGCTCAATAAATCCAGTTTTACTGTTTTCCTTTTTCTGGACCTGATTCCTGTCTCAGACCCATCTTGTTGGTAGAGGTCCTGATTGGCTTCACTTCCTCAGTTTGCTGACTTGACTCCACCCAGATGCTTTACCATCCACATACTTACAACTCAGGTTAGGATTCACCTGCCTATACATCATATCTATAGAGCCTCCATTATCTAAATTACTCCCCAACATTCATTCTCCTTTGATAGGTAAAGAGATGCATTGGCATACAGAAGGGCAAGTAACCCAGCTCAAGATCTCTCTGGAAAATTAAGAGAGTTTTACAACAATTATATAAAAATTAATCTCGAGGATCCCCCAAATTCTCATACCTTACTACTTGCCACTGTTTGATTCCCTCAAGAGAAAACCTTTATTTTTCTTTCCATTTTAGAGTATCCTGAAAATTGGTCTGAAAATCTTTCTGATCTCCTGAGAGTGAAACATTCAGCTTACCATCTACCTCCTACTTCCATCACTACCTGAAGACCCCAAAACTCTGACTGTACAGGTACTGAATCATGCATACCCACTGATATATGGGAAAAAGCAAAATAGTGCACCATTTAAGGGAAACCAGTAGCTTGAAAGGAAAAATATCAAATAAATTTCAATAAATACAAAAGTATTTCTGAACTTCCTATTATTTCTCACTAATACAAAAATCCTTTATATAACATTTTTGATATCTCATGGAGATGTCTTTATTACTTTTCTTTTTTTAAGAAATATTTTCTTGATCGCTTTCATTGATGTATTTTTCTTGATGAAACTTATAATCAATTTATCAAATAAACACACATATACCCTTTGAGATTTTAAATTAGAACATTAAGATATTGATCTGTGAAAATTGACAATGTTGAATTTTCCCACCCAGGAACATGATTTATTTCTGAGGGATTATGAGAGCCACAAAGAAGAAAAAATTTAGGTATTTTATTTGCCCCTCCCTGATCCTCAGGACCCAGAATTACCAGGGATATAATAGATAGTCAATAAATATTTGCTGACTCTTTATCTTTATCAGGTTTGAGTGAAATGTAAATGAATTGGGAAGCTTTTTCCTATGTTCCGGAATTTTTCATTGTTTCTTAAATGTTGATGGGGTGTCCGGTTCTGGTGGCTTTTGGCAAAACTTTTATTTATTTATTTATTTGCAAGAGAAACAACATTTAATATAATTTTTAAAAGTAAAAATTAATACAAAAAATACTATTAACAAAATGTCACATCTTAAAATAAAGACAGATCAGAGCCACTGAGTGAACAGTCGGTTGGGCGACTGACACTTTTTTTTTATTCGAGTTCAATTTGCCAATATATACGATAACACCTAATGCTCATCCCATCAAGTGCCCCCCTCAGCGCCTGTCACCCAGTCACCCCAAACACCCGCTGACCTCCCCTTCCACTACCCCTTGTTTGTTTCCCAGAGTTAGGAGTCTCTCATGTTCCGTCACCCTCATAGATATTTCCCACTCATTATCTCTCCGTTGTTCCCTTTCACTATTTTTTATATTCCCCAAATGAATGAGACCATATAATGTTTGTCCTTCTCTGATTGACTTATTTCACTCAGCATAATACCCTCCAGTTCCATCCAGGTTGAAGCAAATGGTGGGTATTCGTCGTTTCTAATGGCTGAGTAATATTCCAATGTATACATAAACCACATATTCTTTATCCATTCATCTTTCGATGGACACGGAAGCTCCTTCCACAGTTTGGCTATTGTGGACATTGCTGCTATAAACATTGGGGTGGGGGATCAATGGGTGGCGCAGTGGTTTGGCGCCTGCCTTTGGCCCAGGGCGCGATCCTGGAGACCCCGGATCGAATCCCACGTCAGGCTCCCGGTGCATGGAGCCTGCTTCTCCCTCTGTCTGTGTCTCTGCCTCTCTCTCTCTCTGTGTGTGTGACTATCATAAATAAATAAAATTTTAAAAAAAAAACATTGGGGTGCAGGTGTCCCGGTGTTTCACTGCATCTGTATCTTTGGGGTAAATCCCCAGCAGTGCAATTGCTGGGTTCTAGGGTAGCTCTATTTTTAACTCTTTGAGGAACCTTAACACAGTTTTCCAGAGTGGCTGCACCAGTTCACATTCCCACCAACAGTGCAAGAGGGTTCCCTTTCTCCACATCCTCTCCAACATTTGTTGTTTCCTGTCTTGTTAATGTTCACCATTCTCACTGGTGTGAGGTGGTATCTCATTGTGGTTCCGATTTGTATTTCCCTGATGGCCAGTGATGCAGAGCATTTTCTCATGTGCTTGTGAGCCATGTCTGTCTTCCTCTGTGAAATTTCTGTTCATGTCTTTTGCCCATTTCATGATTGGATTGTTTGTTTCTTAGGTGGTGAGTTTAATAAGTGCTTTTTTTTATTTTTTTATTTTTTTATTGGTGTTCAATTTACCAACATACAGAATAACCCCCAGTTCTTTATAGATTTTGGATACTAGCCCTTCATCTGAAATGTCATTTGCAAATATCTTCTCCCATTCTGTAGGTTGTCTTTTAGTTTTGTTGACAACTGTTTCTTTTGCTGTGCAGAAACTTTTGATCTTGATGAAGTCCCAATAATTCATTTTTGCTTTTGTTTCCCTTGCCTTCATAGATGTATCTTGCAAGAAGTTGCAGTGGCCAAGTTCAAAAAGGGTGTTGCCTGTGTTCTCCTCTAGGATTTGGATGGATTCTTATCTCACATTTAGATCTTTCATCCATTTCGAGTTTATCTTTGTGTGTGGTTTAAGAGAATGATCTAGTTTTATTCTTCTGCATGTGGCTGTCCAATTTTCCCAGCACCATTTATTGAAGAGATGGTCCTTTTTCCAGTGGATAGTCTTTCTGCTTTGTGGAATATTAGTTGACCATAGAGTGGAGGGCCCATTTCTGGATTCTCTATTCTGTTCCATTGATCTATGTGTCTGTTTTTGTGCCAGTACCACACTGTCTTGATGACCACAGCTTTGTAGTACAACCTGAAATGTAGCGTTGTGATGCCCCAGGCTCTGGTTTTCTTTTTCAATATTCCCCTGATATTTGGAGTCTTTTCTGATTCCACATAAATCTTAAGATGATTTGTTCCAACTCTCTGAAAAAAGTCCACGGTATTTTGATAAGGATTGCATTAAATGTGAAAATTGCCCTGGGTAGCACTGACATTTTCACAATATTAATTCTTCCAATCCATGAGCATGGAATATTTTTCCATCTCTTTGTATCTTCCTCAATTTCTTTCAGATGTGTTCTGTAGTTTTTAGGGTACAGATCCTTTACCTCTTTGGTTAGGTTTATTCCTAGGTATCTTATGCTTTTGGGTGCAATTCTAAATGGGGTTGACTCCTTAATTTCTCTTTCTTCAGTCTCATTGTTCGTGTGTAGAAATGCCACTGATTTCTGGGCACTGATTTTGTATCCTGCCACACTGCCAAATTGCTGGATGACTTCTAGCAATCTTGGGTTAGAGTCTTTTGGGTTTCTATGTACAGTATCATGTCACCTGCAAAGAGGGAGAGTTTGACTTCTTCTTTGCCAATTTGAATGCCTTTTATTCTTTTGTTGTCTGATTGCTGAGGCTAGGACTTCTAGTACTATGTTGAATAACAGTGCTGAGAGTGGACATCCCTGTCGTGTTCCTCATATTAGGGGAAGGGCTCCCAGTGCTTCCCCATTGAGAATGATATTTGCTGTGGGCTTTTCATAGATGGCTTTTAAGATGCTGAGGAATGTTCCCTCTATACCTACACTTGAAGAGTTTTGATCAGGAATGGATCTGTATTTTGTCAAATGCTTTCTCTGCATCTCTTAAGAGGATCATATGGTTCTTGTTTTTGTGATAGGTATGATCTATCACAAGATTACTTTACGAGTGTTGAACCAGCCTTGCATTCCAGGGATAAATCCCACTTGGTCATGGTGAATAATTTTCTTAATGTATTGTTGGATCCTATTGGCTAGTATCTTGTTGAGAATTTTTGCATCCATGTTCATCAGGGATATCGGTCTATAATTCTCCTTTTTGGTGGGGTCTTTGTCTGGTTTTTGAATTAAGGTGATGCTGGCCACATAGAACAAGTTTGGAAGTATTCCATCTCTTTCTATATTTCCAAACAGCTTTAGTAGAATAGGTATGGTTTCTTCTATAAACGTTTGATAGAATTCCCCAGGGAAGCCATCTGGCCCTGGACTTTTGTGTCTTGGGAGGTTTTTGATGACTGCTTCAATATTCTCCCTTATTATCTGCCTGTTTAGGTTTTCTATTTCTTCCTGTTTCAGTTTTGGTAGTTTGTGGTTTTAAAGAAATGCGTCCATTTCTTCTAGATTACCTAATTTATTGGTATATCGCTGTTCATAATAAGTTTTAAAAATCGTTTGTATTTCCTTTGTGTATTGGTGGTGATCTCTCCTTTTTCAACCTTTTTTTTATTAATTTGAGTGTTTTCTCTTTTGTTTTTAATAAGGCTTGCTAATGATTTACCTATCTTATTAATTCTTTCAAAAAACCAACTCCTGGTTTTGTTGATCTGTTCCACAGTTGTTCTGGTTTCTATTTCATTGAGTTCTGCTCGAATCTTTATTAACTCTCTTCTGGTGCTGGGTGAAGGTTTTATTTGCTGTTCCTTCTCTAGCTCCTTTAGGTGCAAGATTAGCTTTTGTATTTGAGTTCTTTCCAGCTTTTGGATGGATGCTTGTATTGCGATGTATTTCCCTCTCAGGACTGCTTTTGCTGTATCCCAAAGATTTGAACAGTTGTATCTTCATTCTCATTAGTTTCCTTGAATCTTTTTAATTCTTCTCTAATTTCTTGGTTGACCCTTTCATCTTTTAACAGGATGCTCTTTAACCTCCACGTGTTTGAATTTCTTCCAAATTTCTTCTTTGTGATTGAGTTCTAGTTTCAAAGCATTATAGTCTGAAAATATGCATGGGATGATCCCAATCTTTTGGTATAGGCTAAGAGCTGATTTGTGACCCAGCATGTGGTCTATTCTGGAGAAAGTTCCATGTGCACTTGAGAAGAATGTGTATTCAATTGCGTTTGGATGTAAAGTTCTGTAGATATCTGTGAAATCCATCTGGTCCAGTGTATCATTTAAAGCCCTTGTTTCTTGGGAGATTTTGTGCTTAAAATATCTTTCAGTTGTAGAAAGCGCTGTGTTCAAGTCTCCAAGTATAAGAGTATTATTATCTAAGTATGTCTTAACTTTGGTTATTAATTGATTGATATACTTGGCAACTCCCGCATTTGGGGCATAAATATTCATGATTGTTAGGTCCTCTTGTTGGATAGATCCTTTAAGTATGATATAGTGTCCCTCTTCATCTCTTACTACAGTCTTTGGCATAAACTTTAATTTATCTAATATGAGGATGGCTATCCCTGCTTTCTTTTGAGGACCATTTGAATGGTAAATGGTTCTCCAACCTTTTATTTTCAGGCTGCAGGTGTCCTTACATCTATAATGAGTCTCTTGTAGACAGCAAATAGATGGGTCTTGCTTTTTTATCCAGTCTGAAACCCTGCACCTTTTGATGGGATCTTTAAGCCCATTCATGCTCAGAGTTACTATTGAAAGATATGAATTTAGTGTCATCATAATACCTATTCAGTCCCTGTTTTGTGGATTGTTTCCTTGGATTTCCTCTTTCTTTTACAGAGTCCCCCTTAATATTTCTTGCAAAGCTGGTTTGGTGGTCACATATTCTTTCAGTTCCTGACTATATTTATCTCTCCTTCTATTGTGAATGAGAGTCTTGCTGGATAAAATATTCTTGGCTGCATGTTCTTCTCATTTAGGACCCTGAATATATCCTGCCAACCCTTTCTGGCCTGTCAGGTCTCTGTGGAGAGAGGTCTGCTGTTAACCCAATACTTCCCCCCATAAAGTTTAGGGATTTTTGTCTTTTGCTGCTTTAAGGATCTTCTCTTTATCTTTGGAATTTGCAAGTTTCACTATTAAATGTCAGGGTGTTGAAGGGTTTTTATTGATTTTAGGTGGGATCTCTCTATCTCCTGATGTGAATGCCTGTTTCACTTCTCAAGTTAGGGAAGTTCTCAGCTATGATTTGTTCAGATACACTTTCTGGTCCTCTGTCCCTTTGTCCCTTTCGGCGCCCTCGGGAACCCCAATTAAATGTAGATTTTTCTTTGTGAGGCTGTCATTTATTTCCCTTAATCTCTCCTCATGATCTTTTGTTTTTCTCTTTTTCCTCCTCATCCTTCCTTGCCATCAACTTGTCTTCTATGTCAGTCACTCATTCTTTTACCTCGTTAGCCCTCATTGTTAGGACCTCCAGTTTGGATTGCATCTCATTTAATTGATTTTTAATTTTGGCCTGATTAGGTCTAAATTCTGCAGTCATGAAGTCTCTTGAATCCTTTATGCTTTTTTCTAGAGCCACCAGTAGCTTTATAATAGTGCTTCTGAATTGGCTTTCTAACATTGAATTTTAATCCAAATTCTTAACTCTGTGGGAGAGTATACTGTTTCTGATTCTTTCTTTTGTGGTGAGTTCTTCCTTCTAGTCATTTTGCTCGGTGCAGAGTGGCTAAAAACAAGTTGTACTTGATAGAACGCCTCCTAGTGTTTGCTTATGATTTGAATCACCTGTGTATCAGTGGTAATCTGTGGAAAGAAAACAACACAACCATTCCATATTTAGGTAAAGCTGGAATAAGTTCTTTATGAGAATAGTAGAGAAGCAATACCCTGGAAATCAGGAATCATGGGTACTGCCCAATCCTAAATAGAAAAGGTGAATCCTTGTCACAGAGATGAAATCAAAGAGTTGTTTGAACACCTTCTCTGTCATGTACTAGAGACTTGATCTTGGCCAAGTGGCTTAATCTCTCCAACCTTCAGTTTCATTTATAAAATGTAGACAGTAATACCTTTTGTATAAGGTTATTGTGGAAATTAACTGTGTTAACATGTAAAGTTGTGTACAGTTAGTTATACAGAAAAAAAAAGAGTGCCCAATAGCTAGTATGACTATTAAGATGCATGGCTAGAGGATCTCTGGATTTAGTGAGATAATGGGAAGAGTTAATTTTTAAAGTTATTCTTGGAGACTCAGAATAAAGATCTTTCATCTTACAAAGACTCCAGAAACTAGTTTTCAAGACTGACAAATTAATGTGAATTCATGATGTAGCAAGAGAAATGGGTTTCCAACAATCCTGGAGATGAAGGCAGTGGAGCTCACTATACTGGCTCTTTATATGAAGATAAAGTAACTTAAAGAATGGTCATTGCATTCTCTGTACATGTACAGATTTTTCTATTGTTACCTGGTTCTCTAGTGAGAAGTTGGAGAGTGTGCAAAAGCCATAGGATAGTATTTATGAAATAATATTGAGGAAATTAAAGTGTTAATGACTAGAGCCAATATTAAAATGGTTGAGAGTAAGTCAGTTACCTAATCTCTGTAAATGGTCAAGTTGGGTCCAGGAAGGCCTCCTGCAAAGGTGGAGAATATAATCAATCAGCTAGCAGTCATGAGTGACTGGGAGAAGAAGAGTTCATTGAGAAGTTTTGAGGGAGAACTGATTCAGCAGAAAATGAGTTCAGTTTGAGAAATAGAGTAAAATAAAGATAAAGTTATTTTTGGCTTGAGTTCATTGTAAATGGGTTGTCAATTTATTTGTTTAAAATGTATTTTCTAGGGCACCTGAGTGGCTCAGTCAGTTGAGTGTCTGCCTTCAGCTCATGTCATGATCGCAAGGTCCTGAGATCAAATCCCACATAAGGCTTCCTGTTTAGCAAGTGGGAGTATGCTTCTCCTTCTACCCCTCCCCCCTGCTCATGCTCTCTCTCTCTCAAATAAATAAATACAATCTTAACAAAAATAAAATAAAATGTATTTTCTAGCTATGAGCACATTCTCTTTTAGGGTGCAAATCTATAAAACAAATGGGATCATGTCTGTTTAATTCTCTTCATGGAGTATCCAACATGAAAATTACTTTCTAAATGGTAATGATAAAAGAAAGAGAATAATAGAAATGATTAGCAAAACAACATCATGTTTCATGTATTTATTGAATTGAAATAAACTCTAGAAAGGCTTCATCCCCTACCACCCCTCTTTTTTTAAGTTTTTATTTATTTAAGCAATCACTACATCAAATATGGGGTTCAAACTCACTACCCCAAGATCAAGAGTCGCATACTCTTCCAACTGAGCCAGCCAGGCACCCCTCAGCCTCATTCTTCTGTTCAGGGCCTGTTACAGCATGAGTGGCTTTGGTCAAATACAAGGCCATCTGGACATCTTCTGGCCATAGTGTTGCCATTAGTACACTCAGAAAACCTGGGTATATCTCTACAGTCCTCACCAATCCCATCAGCTTTGCCTTCACAGAATGTGCTGAAAAGTATGGACTTAGGAGGCTCTGGAGCATCACAGCCTACACACTTAACAACAGAACACCACTAGTGGCAGCCCATGAAAACTTTGAAGACACATCTACACATGAGATTAGAAACTTACTTTCTTCTTCTCAGTTCAAACCTAGCCAGATGGGGCAGGGGGGGCATATTCACCAAGATTAGGGCAGAGTTGAAGATTATTGTGGGATGCTTTGTTCGAAGTGAAGAGAATACTAGTTTAACTTCTTTCACCCACTAGACCAGGAAAAATATCCAGTCTCATAAATATTAGTTTTTCATTTCTTTGCAGAATTAGACAATAACTATTTCTTGATTGGCAAAACGAGTTAGTCTCAAGTTCACCACAGCAAGCCAGTAATCTTGTATAACATATTGTCAGATGGAAAACTGTATTTACTAGGTTTCTAGAAAATGCATAGTTTCCCCAGATTTTGTTCAATAATTTGCCTTAACAGCCCATCTCAAGTTTCAAATGAGAAATTATTGAATATCAGAAGCCATCAATTTTCTTCATGTTCAGGTTGTTGACTCTCATGTTACATCATTTAAATCGTTATGTCCCATGCTTGGTGCAATGCTTCGTGAGTCCTGGCATAGGATGATGATCCATTCCAATTTACTGTGAACTGTACAAGGTTACACTATCCACTCAGAAGTACTCCAGGTTGAGAAAGAGGAGCCCTCTTGTACTGTTGGTGGGGATGCAAACTGGTACAGCCACTCTGGAAAACAGTGTGGAGGTTCCTCAAAGAGTTAAAAATAGAGCTACCCTACAGCCCAGCAATTGCACAAGTACCCCAAAGATACTGATGTACTGAAATGCTAGGACACCTGCACACCAATATTCATAGCAGCAATGTCCACAATAGCCAAACTTAGAAGGAGCCACAACGTCCTTTGATAGATGAATGGATAAAGAAGATGTGGTATATTATTCATCCGTTAGAAAGGATGAATACCCACCATTTGCTTTGACATGGATGGAACTGGAGGCTATTATGCTGAATGAAGTAAGTCAATCAGAGAAGGATAATCATCATATGGTTTCACTCATACATGGAATATAAGAAATAGTGAAATGGATTATAAGGGAGGGAAGGAAACTGAGTGGGAAAAATTAGAGAGTAAGACAAACCATGAGAAACTCTTAACTGTGGGAAACAAACATAGGGTTGTGGAAGGGGTGGTTGGTGGGGGGAATGGGGTAACTGGATGATGGGCACTGAGGAGGGCACTTGATGGGATGAGCACTGGGTGTTATAATGTGTTGGCAATTTAAATTTAAATTTAAAAAAATAAGTACTCCAGTTTGAGAAATAAATTATATGTCACCTTTTTAAAAATTTAAATTTTTCTCTGCTAAAAATGAATTAAAATCCTCAGACCTGATACTGTCTTGTGCTTCTGCTTCCTTGGGCATCCATGACACAACACTATAGTTTCTTGAACTATATAAAGTATAGTTTGAGGGATCCCTGGGTGGCTTAGCAGTTTAGCGTCTGCCTTTGGCCCAGGGTGCAATCCTGGAGTTCCGGGACCGAGTCCCAAGTCGGCCTCCTGGCATGGGGCCTGCTTCTCCCTCTGCCTGTCTCTCTCTCTCTCTCTTTCTCTGCCTATCATGAATAAACTAATAAGTAAATCTTTTAAAAAAATAAAGTATAGTTTGAAGTATACATATGTTTCTCCAATTACCTGGTGTCTGCAGGACCAGCAGAAGTTTGAATTTAAAGGTCAGAGGTTATGATCCCTTACTGCAGAAGTTTCCCAGGAAGCCATCCAAGTCATGAGCCCAACACTAGCACCACCAAACCCATTGGCTCTCAGAGATATCACCTGTGGTGTAGGAGTTTATCAATCCAGCAGTGAGTCTTTTAAAACACTATAAAATTATCGGAAGCATGATGCAATATTATCAGAAAGTTTCAAAAAAAATCACAAACATAAAGCAACTCATCCTTTTGGCATGTTAATTCCAGTCTTTGCACACCCATCATCATTTACAAGGCTACTATCCCAGTACAAAAACCATCTATACCCTAGGTGGTTTTGTTTTGTTTTTTTGTTTTTTTTTTTCATTTCACTTTAAATAGGAAATAAAGATTTCTCATATTAATGCTTAATTTTTGTACTTATTTTTAATGATTGAAAATATCTTTTTGTGCTTATAGGTTATAATTTAATACACTATTTCCTCATTGTTTTAATATTTGGCAGTTATAAGCAAGACTTTAAGAAACACCTTTACATATAAATACTTCGATTATATTGTCATTCCAATAAACACCCAGGAATTTGAATTGGAGGCTAAAGAGTACACATACATATTTATATAATTCCACTATATACAGCCACATTGTTGTCTAAAAGAGGAAACCATGCCCACCCTGTCTAAGGGACTCTGGGAATGACAAATATTCTTAGAAACTGAGTGTCTATAAGGTATGGTTGAAAGAGCATAAGCTTTGGAATTATTAAAACCTGTAAGCCAAATCCTACTACACCACTTACTAATTATGTGTCCTCAGAAAGTAAAGCAACCTCTCTTAGCATCACTTTCCTCATTAGAAAATGGAAATTATAGTACATATTTCATAATAACAGCAACTGCCATTTGTTGAACATATATTCCACACGCATTCTTCATTTAATTCAGTCTCTAGGCTTATTATAAGAATCAAATGGAGTATCTTATGTAAAACAGCTAGCACATTGTAGGTAATCAATAACATGCAGGGACCCTTTCTTTCTATGGAATAGAAATGAACATTTATCATAGTTTCAAAAGTGAACTCTCTCTTGTTGAGGGGTCAGCTGCCTCCCATAAGCATGAAGACTTGGCCTGAGGCTGGGATTTCAGAGGCAAGTGTGCCTACAGGTACCATCAGATCCCCTTTTGGTTACCAGTGAAGAATTGCCAAGATGAGTGAGGCTTTGAGTGAGTGAAGCTACCCACTCCTTACACACCTAAGTTAGTGGACTATTATCACTGACTATGGTTAGCTCTACCTTCTCCTCCTTAAAAGCCTATGCCAGCAACATTATTGGGCCCTCGATGACCCTCCAATGGCAAAAGGTTGAGATCTCTGTTACCCTTATCAGCAGTACAAGGAGTAAAGTTCCTCTTCTTGGACAGCTGTGGTTTCATCTCCTCCCTTATGAATAAAATGGGTATAAACACTCAGAATCTCCTTCCTTCTGCCTCAGGTCAATCTTGCCTTTCTTTGTGTTACTTTTGCTTCCTCTGGTCTAAATGTATCAAAGGAGGAAGGCATGATCCTTGATGGCACTCAGATACCATCACCTTTCCCCTTCCTTCTTTCTCCAAGCTCCAAGAAATATCAGAGGAACTATGAGCAGCCCATAAAGCACTGTCCTTAACTCTACTTTCATCTCTAGCCTCTACTCCCCATAGTTTGATATCATATCTATAGGAGTAGAGCCTAGAGAGCAATAAAACTAGACTGGTGTTTAGTGCTTGCAAATGAACCACCCTGTTATTTTAGGGTCTTCTTGCAACATTCATCAGTCACATTCCAGGTGACTCTCCTCTCCTCAACTCCCAAATCCCCTCAGGAAAAGCATCATAATTCAGCAGCAAGGAAAAATGAATGACAATTTCTCCATTCGCAGAATGTCCATTAATTCTTCCCTCCCTCTTTCTCTCTTCCTATTTTTAGGATCTAGTTTTCCTGCTGCTTGATTCCTCAGAGTTCGACCAAACACTCTATACTGTCACACTCTATACCTTTGTTCATGCAAGTCCCTTCACTTACAATGTCCTTCCAGAAAATGGCAGAATTTACCATTATTTTCTCACAATTTCTTATCACATTATGTATGCTCTATCATGGCATTTACCCATTACAGGATTCAGTTGGGTGTGTATATGTTTGTCTCTCCACTAGACAGGAAGCTTCCTGGGACTCTCTTATTCATCTTTTTTTTTTCTTACAGTGTCTCAAAATGTGTCTTATGCAATTCAATAAATATTTAATATCCTTGAGGTATCTCAATGATATCTAGTATCCTTCATGAGTTTCCTGAACTGGTAATGTCCCCCTATCCATATTCTTTGCTTTAATTGAAATAGGAGGAGACTATATTCTTAAGAGCTTCTCTTCTGTAGTTCCTTAATCCTTGTATATCTCAGATTTATATTTTCAGTGCCTGCCATAGTACTTAACACATAATGCATGCTCAAGAAATAGTTACTAAAATAAACTGAAGTATTGCAAATAAATATCAAGTATATACTATGCATAGGTCATGTGTAGGTCACAGATTCTTTCCATAGAGCAACCCTTCATATTGGTTCTCTACCTCTAGTTCTCAGCCTTTCCTCAACCTATGATCCTAGGAATAAAAACTCTGGACTCCACTTAGCCCCTATTTTAAGATAAATTTCTCATTTCCCAATTCTAGTTCTTTCCCTGTCCTAGAAAATCTCCTGCAGATATACCTCTCAGATCTTTCGTGCCCCCTTCAATCACCTTTTTCTTCACCTTCAAACTGGCTTCAGCTCATCTTCCCAAGATCAGGAATTCTTCTCTTGGAAGAATTCTTCTCTTGGGATCCTCCTCCTGCCTCTCTAGGGATCAACTTCATGCCAACCATTCATATTAGTGCACCTACACAAGTTTTCAGGTCAAAGATCTACCCTTTTTCTTTCTGGATCAGAAGGACAGAGGCCAGACTGAGTGGAAGAGAGCCTTCCTCTTACACAATATGCAAGTAGGATTTTGTAGAGAACTTTGCTTTATGACTGGAGACATTATCATGGAGGGAATGGTGAACATTTCCCCAAAGACACCCATGAGACTCTGTAGGTTGAAACCTCCCCCACTGGCCCCTCAAATTGTTCATTGCACTACCTATTTGAAAACAGAAAATAGGATCTTCCAAATAGGGTTGACTTCTTCCATTCTGATCTCAGGAGGAAGGTAATTCTCTAGAAAGTTCCCTGAGGTGAATTTCAGTTTCCAAACTACTTTCCTTTTAAATCCCTCTGGCAATTCTGGACTTTCTCTTGCTCACTTCCCTTGTCTAAGAAGTTTCAGAAGGACAGAGACCAGACTATGACAGGGGCTTCCAGTTTAGAAGTAAAAGTAGGGAACGAGAAATAGAGGATTAGACCAATGAAGCCAATTTTTCTAGAAGATAAAATTACTGCAGAGAAGGAACTCATTTTGATTTTACAGTTGACATTTTCTTTCTTCTTCTCCAGAGTTACCCTTTCCATATTGTGTACTTTAGCCTTGAGTGGGGAGATGGCCCCCAAAACTACCTTTGAATTGGATTTCAAGTTCACCCAGAGTGTCTGACCTATGACTCTCTTAGATATGCGAGAACAAAGTACTGACCACTGCTTGAAGGCCTGGAACTGGGCTACAGAACATCACCATTCCACTCACAGGGCATGATCTTGTGCTTGATCAAGCAGTGAGGGCAAAAAAAAAAAAAAAAAAAGCAGTGAGGGCATAGATAAGGTCCGTACACAGGCAAAGTTCCACATTCTCTGACATGTGTTTGGCAGGACCTGAGTGGTACTGGGGCCAACTGGTAAAGTAACACACAAGTTTCATGGCTACACCTGGATGGGAAGACCAGGGATGAGGAATCAGGAGTCTTTGAAACCTGGCATCTCCATGCCCTGGGTCTCTTTCATGGTCTTCTTGGGGAAGATCCCCAGAAATACTGTGGGGATGCCAGTTCTTGCTCTGGATTTAAGGCTAGAGATGTGAGGAAGGCATAAGATGGGCCAGCTTGATGAGGTAAGACTATAAGCCAAACCCTCTTCTCAAGGACCTGGGAATGGAGTGAGAACAAATAAATAGAGGATAAAAATGGCCCCTGGAGTCCCTGAAGATTTCTAACTTCTGAAGAGTTAGTGATGGATCCTGTCTAAACTAGCCCATTCTATTGCTACCTTAATCCTACACCCTGGCAAGGATCATTTTGATCCTCAGCAGACCTCACTCCCATCTTCTATTCAAAGGAATGAGGATGTGAGGGCCATGGCAGAGTGAAGTAGAGGTAGCTCTCCGTTTCTTTCTCTCTCTCTCTCTCTCTCTCTCTCTCCACATCCCCTTCTCATTTTTCTTTCTTTCTTTCCTTCTTTCTTTCTTCTCTCTTTTTCTTTTTCTCTTCTTCTTTTTTTTTTTTTTTTGTAATAACTTTGAATGTCCTTTGGGAGATGGAAGATGACAACGCAAACTCCTCAGATTTTCAAATATCGAGGTCAACTGATGGTGGAAACACCCTTATCAGATAAAAAGACACTCATGACACATTTCAGCCACTGCTGCAGCAACACAGCCAGACCTGTAAAAACACTAGCAATGATTCCGTGACTTAGCTGGGGGCTTCCCAGGGAAGCTGTAAGCCCATGGCTCTGCTGGATAATTATCATTATCATTAGCCCATTCAGCTCCCAGGAATTCCCGCAAATGATTTTCCTCTGCACAGCCTGTGCCTAAACCACCCCTGGTGAGGAGGGGATCTTGGTGCTGGATTCTCCCTCACCTAGTAAGTGGTGAACTAGAAAGAGTATGGGCCTGGGGAAGATATTATTACACCTGAAGTGTGGTTCTTCCACTTCCAGGGGCAGGATGCTGGATACTTTATCACATGTCTCCGACTTCCATTTGCTTACTGATGAAAATGGAAGGAGTAAAACCTACTTCAAAATTTTGTTGCAAGGATGTAGTGAGGTAACTGAAGGGACATACACTCAGAACTAAATAAATGTCTCTTAATTAAACCATTGGCCCATACACCTGGTGTAGTGACTACGGCTCCAAATGACTGCATACTTACCTCTCACCAATTACCTTAAGTCAAGCTCCAGTCCATCTACTTTTGTCTATGATCTACTACATGTCCAGTGAGAGCAACAACCATTACTTGCAGAGGCCCAGAATGCTTCAGAGCCTGTAAGGCAGCTGCTCAGCAACTCTCACTGCTTGTGAATCACAGCTATTCAGGCCTGTTCCAGATGGTGTGGTGTCAGGTAGTGGATCTGAACAGAGAGTAGCATTAGTTCTTCCTCTAGAGCAGCTGACATTGGGCAAGATATGGGTGATGAGAAAGGGGAGAGATAAAGGGAACACGGGGTTGTGAAAACATTTTTATTAGTTAAAATATTGCAGAGAGAAGCAATGGAACACAGAGTGGAACCTACAGAAGCAGTGCACTGGAGTAGATATATTCAGGGAATGCCTGACTTCCTGGAACACACCTCTGGGCCTTTAAAACCTGTATTTTGTTCCTTTAGCACTTTCTAGCAACCCACAGAGAACCTCACTCCTTGAATTCCAGTATCATAGCATGTGAAAAGGCAGAGCACAACAGTCTGAAAAAGTAGCAGCCTAATGGGGGTACATGCCAGGACAAGAGCGAAATGGCATGGAAACTCCGAACCAATCCTTAGCCTCTTTTTTTTTTTTTTTTGGCATCTCTTTAATTTAAATTCAATTTGCCAACATATAGTATAACACCCAGTGCTCATCCCATCGGGTGCCCTTAGCCTCTTGAAGCTGGGGCTGGATCCCTGCTCCCTGCTCCTTGCTGGAGAGGACCCCCATGGGTATAGAAAAGAAGGGAAAGGGCTAGGGTCTGTGTGATTTAGCAGCTAAAAGCAGCATGCCCCATCATGGCTGCAGCTCAGCACAAATGCCTGGGCCCAGGACTCTCTACATAAGGGCTGGGCCTAGACGGGCCTCATTATCTCTGTGAAGAGGGAACAGCTGCAGAAGGATGTACCAGAAATCCAGCCTAGGACCTGCTTCCAGGTCTACTTTTGTCCATTCCCGAGCCCTGCCCCACACAGCCTATTTTGTTGTCAGAGCCCTCACCTGCTGTAGCCAAGTTCAGAGAACTCATTACAGAGCAAATCTTCTCAACAAGATAATATTCTTCTGAACATGTTTTTGAATGGCACACAGAAGCAGGCCTTGATCAAAACTTCTACCAGGATGGTGTGAAGAGCAGATTTTGAGATTTCTGGTGACATTTGCATACTAAGAGCAGAGTCAGAGTGGAGCTAAGAAAGGGGGAAGCCAAGAGCTCACCTACTGTTGGTTGGCTCTAAATTCTGGATTTAGGGGTCAGATACACAGGGGTCTTTCATTTCTATTTAGGTCTTTCAGCTATGATTATGAACCTAGGAAAATGTCCAGAGTTCTAGAGCAGATGCTCCACAGGGAACAAAGGCTATGCATCTATCTGGAGTTGAGTTTCTGGGGGAGCCCAGCGGAGGGCTGGTCAACAGCAGAGGAGCCCTGCCAGCAGAGCCCTCTACCTCAAATATCGTAGGTCTCTCCTCCACTAAAACCCGTTATGGGGCCCCTTGACTGGAGAATCAAGTCCAGACATTTAGCAAGACCCTTCCCATCTGGCCACAACCCACCTTGGATGCCTCATTTCCTGCTATCCTCTCAGGTGCCTTGTGTCCAGCCAGTTGAGATATCCTGCCACTCGCTGTTTACACAAATTCTCCAGCCTCTTTGCTGTTCTTATGCTGATTTCTGCATGAGATCCCTTTTCTAACTTTTTCTACTCAGTGGGTCCCTCCTGCATATAGTTCAAGATGAAATCTAGCATGCTTTCCTTTGTGATACCTTCCTCTTTCCTGCCACTCTCTGGCACCATTCACTGTAACAGCACTTATGTCACTTGTATCATCATGAATTTGGTGGTATATAATTGCTAAGCACTTGTTGTCAGAAGACATGTCAGATCTGGGGACTTAAAGAGAATAATAAAGTCTCTTTCCTCTAGATCATAATTGAGTTGGGGAGACAGATGTGCAATGAGTAAAATACAGTGCATTGTGTAGTGCAATGTCAGAGGTACAAAGTGCTGTGGGAGGAGGAAAGGAGCAGTAATTACCTCTCATAGCTGTTGAGAGGGTAGGCAGAGGAGATGCAAAAAGATGTCAAGGACCAGGGAAGATTTTACTTACACAAAGACATTTCAATAAATACTTTATGAACAAATGAATGATATTTCATAAGTAGTGATGACATAAGAAATAAAAGCTCTAGAATACTTTTACAAGTGTAACCCAAACATAGACTAGGGTCCATGTGGCCACTTTCTGCATGAATTACATTTAAAAACCACATTATAGGGGATCCCTGGGTGGCGCAGCCGTTTGGCGCCTGCCTTTGGCCCAGGGCGCGATCCTGGAGACCCGGGATCGAATCCCATATCAGGCTCCCGGTGCATGGAGCCTGCTTCTCCCTCTGCCTGTGTCTCTGCCTCTCTCTCTCTGTGTGACTATCATAAGTAAATAAAAAAAAAAAAAAAGTAAAAACCACATTATAGGGGATCCCTGGGTGGCGCAGCGGTTTGGCGCCTGCCTTTGGCCCAGGGCGTGATCCTGGAGACCCAGGATCGAGTCCCACGTCGGGCTCCCAGGTGCGCATGGGGCCTGCTTCTCCCTCTGCCTGTGTCTCTGCCTCTCTCTCTCTCTCTCTCTCTCTCTCTGTGACTATCATAAATAAATTAAAAAAAAACACATTATATCTGCCAAAAATAATTTAAAAGGAATTCCAATCTTTTTTGTCTCTTGCAGAACATTAAAAAGTCTCTAATCTGTGGGGTCTAGGGTGGCTCAGTCAGTTGAGTGTCCATCTGACTCTTAATTTTAGCTCAGGCCATGATCTCAGGGTCTTGGATAAGCCCCTCACGGGCTCTGTGCTCAGGGGAAAATCTGCCTGAAATTCTCTCCATCTCCCTTCATCCCTCCCTCTACTCGTGTCCTCTAAATCAATCTCTCAATTTTTAAAAAACATCCTAATTTTTAAGTATATGCAACTTTTCTCAAAATCTTCCTCCTACATGCTCCCCCAGATATGTTGGTGTGGAACATCTCCCCCAAGAAATTCCAAATTCTAAGTTTCTATTTTCGTCTCCCCCACCTATAATTTCTATTCTTTCTTTCTTCCCTGTTGCCTTCCAGCTCTTTTTTTATAAATTTATTTTTTATTGGTGTTCAATTTGCCAACATATAGAATAACACCCAGTGCTCATCCCCATCAAGTGCCCTTCCAGCTTTTTAAAAATCTCATTTACTCCTCCTCTTTTTACCTTTTTTGACCTAGTGGCCTCTCTCTTTCTCTCTCTCTCTCTCTCTCTCTCTCTCTCTCTTTCCTTCTCCAGTCCCTCAGTCTGTATACATCTAACATAAATAAGAAACAGGAATCAGACAGACAAGATCTTTATTAGTGTGATGGGGACAGAGTGGGAAGGTGGGAAACAATCACACATTAATAAATCTTGTCCCCATCCTACAATGATAGACAAGGTGGAATAGACCATAAGCTGTGGAGAGCTGCTCTTGGTTGCTAGTTTCTAGAATCCAGGAGCAGAGAATTTCTAGCTTTGGCTTTACCAATACCTTATGTTGCTCCAGTGGCTGAGGACAGTCCCTGCTGATGAATTTCAGCTTACTCATGAGAGTTTCTAGCAATCATATCTCCATCTCAAGATCTTTGCACTCTATAGTTGCAGCCGACCACCAGAGCATGAATAGAGGTGATACTGAGGCAGGAACAGTGGCTGACAGGGCAGGGATGAGAATGCAGGTGAATTGGGGCTGAACTGAGCTCCCTTCTCTCTGACCAAAAAAAGGCCATATCTCGCATAAAAAGAAACACAACGGAAAGAAAAAGGAATGGCCAAAGTGCAGACATTACCCAACTCCTTAAGATCAACTTCATTATGGGTTGGTGGAGGGGAATGATGCCAACAGTGTAGAAAAATGGATACCTCCATCCATCACCACCACCCGCACACATCTGGGTTGAGAATTCTTTGCATCTTTCTTTCCAGGTATGTCCTTCTAATTACATTTCTTGAAACAAGTTTGAACTCCAGAGCGATACCAGTTTTTAACTCCATAAAGGCAGCATTACTGCATTAGAAGAAACCACTGCAGATGATTGTTCATAACCTATTATGGAATGTGAGTTCAGCTACTGGGCTTACTTCAGACAGGAAACATGCTCAAGAGCAATATGTTGTACTTGCTAGAAAATTCCTAGTGTGCCAACGCCATGCCTCATTTGTAATTGTGTGCCCCCATGGCTAACATGTAGCAGAGTTTATTATATAACAACAGAATTAAAAAATGTTTAATGCACAGTTTTGGATCTGATTTTAACACTACCTGTATGATAACAGGTCTGTGCCTCTCCTTCTTATACTGTAAAATGAGACTGGGTTTCAAAACTCAAAAACTTTCAGGACCAGGCGGGTGAATTGTATATGAGAACAGCTTGAGACCATCTGTATTAAGCAGGGAGGAATGGGGCCTGTGAAAATACCAGAAACTATTCATTAAAAATGTGCTACTCCCTTCAAGAAAAACTACCATTTTCTGATCTGTTTCCTCAGAGAGCCAGTTTGAAACATTCTCTAAGGTTACTTTTTTCTTCTTTAATATTCTTGAGTTAGAGACTACTCTGTTTCACATTCTTTTCTAAGAACGGAGTGAAAATTGTCTTGGAAGTGCCAGTGCTGGGAGGACTGGTCACCTCTACGAGAGTACCTCATGTAGGTACTACTGTGTCCTTAATGTCTGTGCTGTGCGTCCTCACTCAGAAACCTTTGCTCCATGTCCTTTCCCATTGGTCAATTCACAGATTCTCCCAAAGAGCTATTGCTAACTCAATTTAGAAGAAACTACTATAAGCAGAACACAAAGAAGACATTTGGAAGGAACAGCAAGGATTTTTGGAGATTCTTAATTTATTAGTTGCAGGAAAAAAAGACTAGTGCACAGAAGGGTCAGATAGTCCAAAATGCTTCTGTCAGACCAGAGAAACAGTAGGGCAACCCCAGAGTCCTGCTGGAAGGATGGAGACAGCTACCTTTTGCTAGTCTAGGAAGAGAGGGCAAAACCCACTCTGTTGGCAGCCATATCAAAGACTGTGTAATATTCCCTGAGGAAGACATCTCCCAGAATCCACAGAGGCTGCCCATTGGGGGAGGGCAGGTAGGTGACTTCAATCCCGAGTGTGCAGTAGCCATTGTTCTGAAAATACAAAGAACATGAGGATATAACCAGGTAAATGGAAAGGCCTTTCCCCACAGGAACTTCCCACCCTATATTCCATGACACCTATAGGGTCTCTGGCCTCTTGTTCACCCTCAGCCCTGCCACTGATGACTTCCCATAGGTGCCCAGATGTGAGCTGGGACACAGAATGGCATTTTGGGTCATCCAATCCCATATTCATGGAGCCTGGGGTGTATACATACATTAAGAACATAGGTAGATGGAGGCAGAGGTAAAGGTGACCCGCTGATGACAAAGGTGATGGTGGGCATGCTCTGTATGGAGTTGCAGTTGACCACAAACTGAGAGAGAAGATAAGCAGAACTGTAGAGTGGCAGGGGACTGAGGGCCCAGACAAAGGTCCTGAGTTCCCCTTTCCCAGTGAAGCCATCTTCCTGACCTTCCAGCAGACGTTGGTTGAGAGCATGGAAGGCAAAGCCCAATTCACAGGCACAACACTGACCAGGTGCTTCCGCTTTCCTGGGCCTCCTTGGACACATCTCAGCTCCAAGATTCCAAGATCTTAGTTGTACTTTTATGGCCATAATGAGTTAGACTCTTTTCAGATCACAGGATTCTACTGCCAGAATGTACCACTTACAGAGAAGCATGGGCACACCCTGTGGAACTGTGCTTTTGAAAATTCATACCCACACTTGTGTGTACCTGTCAATATACTACACACACACACACACACACACACACACACTGAAGAATCAAGATTTACTCTGACTATACTAGACTCTTGCATGCAGGAGGAGCAAACTACAGAAGTGTATATAAAGGGATCTGGGGTAGGCACAGGAGGCTGCACAGAGTAAAAGCCAAAGGAGAACTCTTAGACAAGAAAAAAACCCAAGTGGAATGGACAAATGGAATATGCCTGGCTCTGTTGCATATAGTCAAATGACAGTGGCCACATCAAGGTGAGATGTGTTCGTAAGGCTTGCCCAGGAATAGTCACCCCTCTTGACAACCATTCAGCCCATACTTACGGTATGGAGTTGGAATTATTCCCTCCCCATACCCATTCTTGCGTTGAGGGTTCATGATTGAAAGAACATGGTGTTCCCCACCTGTTATATCTGACCAGGGGGACAGTTCTCTACCATTTCTTCCTCTTGTCTCTCATGAACTCATTCCACTCAGGCTCCTATGCTGAGGCTGCCTGGATGTGCGAGGAACCTTTCTTCTGGGTACTCACATTGCCACTTTGATCTTGCTGGGCTCCTGTTGCCTTCACAAAGGAGTCCAAGTACTGCTGAGGAACAGTCAGTGGGAAGGTTCCTGTATCCACGATGCCTTGACAGCCCTGAGAGCACAAGCCAGTGGCCTGGTTACCGATGAGAAACCTGAGGGGAACACCAATACAAAAAGAGTCAGGTGTTTCTAGGGATAACTGGGTGACACAGTCAGTTAAGAGACTGACTGGTTTTAGTCTGGGTCATGACCTCAGGGTCAGGAAATTGAGCCCTGGCCGAAGAGGAAGAGGACTCTGATGAAGAGAGTGATCATGAGATGAGTGAGCAGGAAGAGGAGCTCGAGGATGACCCCAGTGTGGTCAAAGACTATAAAGACCTGGAAAAAGTAGTGCAGTCTTTCCGGTATGATGTTATCTTAAAGACAGGCCTAGATGTTGGAAGAAACAAAGTAGAAGATGCATTCTACAAAGGTGAACTCAGGCTGAATGGGGAAAAATTATGGAAGAAAAGCAGAACGGTAAAAGTGAGAGATACATTGGATCTTCTAATTGGAGAGTATAAAGAAGCTGAAACAGAGACGTCATGAGAGTTCTTCTGAAAAAAGTGTTGGAGGAGAAAACGGAAAGTGAAAAGTACAGAGTGGTCCTACGCCGGTGGAAAAAGTTAAAAAGTTGCCTAAAAAGAGTATGTCTAAATAAATGGATTGCTTTTTACAGATAAGGCTGCTTTCTAGTGATGGGAGAAAGGGCCGGCTTCAAGAGGACATTTTTATCAAAATAAAGTTCTCTTACCTTCACTGGAATCTGCTGAGCTGTTTTAGGGAAATTGGGATCCAGAGCTTGGAGACACTGCCCATGGCCTGGATTCTTCTCCAGGGCTTGATTTGTGCTCATTTTGACCTCGTTTTGGCCTCGTGAGCGTGAATGAGATGTGTGCTGAATGAACTAACCCCAGAGAGGGTTTTAATGACTAGCCTGCTGTTTCCCACATTAACTACCTCGGGAGTCTGTGTAAAATAAACTGGCCTTGTTTGTGCTTTCAAAAAAAAAAAAGGAAATTGAGCCCTGCATCAGGCTCCATGCTCAGTGTGGAGTCTGCATGGGATTCTCTTCACCCTCTGCCCCTTAACCCTGCTCTCTCTCTCTCTCTCTCTCTCTGAAATCATTCAATCTTTATTTTTATTTTATTTTATTTTTTATTTTATTTATTTTATTTATTTTTTAATAAATTTATTTTTTATTGGTGTTCAATTTGCCAACATATAGAATAACACCCAGTGCTCATTCCATCAAGTGCCCACCTCAGTGCCCATCACCCAGTCACCCCCACCCCCAGCCCACCTCTCCTTCCACCACCCATAGTTCGTTTCCCTGAGTTAGGAGTCTTTCATGTTCTGTCTCCCTTTCTGACATTTCCCACTTATTTTTTCTCCTTTCCCCTTTATTCCCTTTCACTATTATTTATATTCCCCAAATGAGTGAGACCATATGTTTGTCCTTCTCCAATTGACTCACTTCACTCAGCATAATACCCTCCAGTTCCATCCACGTTGAAGCAAATGGTGGGTATTTGTCATTTCTAATGGCTGAGTAATATTCCATTGTATACATAAACCACATCTTCTTTATCCATTCATCTTTCAATCTTTTTTTTTAAAGAGAGGGTCAGGCACTTTTGCCATAAATAAGTCTGACATTCACCCCAATGTCCAACCCTACAGCTCTGAAAATATGCCACTTCCAAAAATCCAGGCTATATCTTGACACTGTATTCCATGTAATAATTCAGTGTCTTTGTGACTATTGGAGTAATATTCTCAGTTTTGCTCTGGTAACCCCTCCAGCTCTGACTGAAAGCACTGGGGAGGTAGGGACTGTGTCTTATCCTCTTTACTCTGCCTATATGAGGCCCAGAACATAGTGCCAAATGTAACTAGCACTGGTAATCACTTAATAAATACACATTGGCCATCTACTATGTAAAAGGCACTCTTACAAGAATTATGATGATATAAAGAGGAGTAAATTGTATTCACTGTGTTCAAAGACTGCATTCTAATGACATGAGATAACACCGTACATGAGGCACAACACGATAGGACAGCAGCTGATGATCTCCATAATCTAGTCCTATGTGATTCAGTTCCTGATTCCTCATTCAGCTTTTTCTGCAGCTCTACTCTTCCTCTTCACTCCATTTATATTTTGAGCACGGTTGGTGAATCAAGGCACTTGGATATAATGGTGAACAAGATAGACACCACAAACCTAACAGAAACACACAAATGGTACTTAATTGTAGTCCTGGTGAGTGCCATGAAAAAAATAAGGAGGCCAGAGAAGAGGGGACTTGATCTACTATGGGTGTGAGAAGTAGTCGGTCAGACAAGGATTTTTCAGAGAAGAGATGCTTAAAGGGTGAGTGCCATTGGTCCAAGTGACAAGACCCCTCTATTCCAGGCACAGAAAACTACTTGCCAGATATTCAACTGCTTATCTCCCTGTCTATTCATGCACATTGGGCTGGTGTCCCTGTGGCTACCCTGAAATGAGGAGATACAAGTTGGGATACACGCCAGTAATACTATGGGACTGAAAGAGAGATTGGGCCCCTAAGAGACCTTTTCGAGGGAGAGAGGACTTCATCTGGGCTCAGAAGGATGCACCCAGGACATGAGGGGGGCACTTCAGGTGATATAGTCAAAAGAGAAGCAGCAAGAGAGTCATGGCAAGGTGCAAGGACATGGTGAAGTCTGTGCTGCACATCAGGAAGTGGTGGGAAGGCTGTACCTGTAGGAAGTGCCCTGCTGTTATATATGGTCTTGAGTATAGGCCAAAGAAGTGTATCTTTAATTGGCAGTGATGGAGATTTCCTGAAGGCCTGGAGTGTAGAAGTAACTGAGTCATAGTCCTGAGCTATGGGATCAGATATCTCTGGGCTCAAATTTGGAAATTTGTGAAATGTATGACTTTGGATAAGTTACTTAACCTCTGAGCCCTGATTTCTTTATCTGTGCAATGAAATATACTACTGACCACCTTATAGTGCTGCAGTGAAATACACATACAATAATATATATAAAATATTTAGCACAGTATCTGGCACATAGAAAACATCGATGACAGCTATTACTCTTACTTATGAAGGACTTGGTAAAGATTGTGCTACTTGAGATAATGAAGCTTCAGGGAACAAAGACATGGGTTCACAGAAGTCTAGGAATGACCAACCTGCTGGCATGACAAGGCTCAATGACAAGTCAAAAAGTTTAGTCTAGAGCTAGATGTCAGAGTCTACTGAGCTCCTGGAATAATGAGCATGAGGATTTGCTGATTCTTTATGAAGTTTGTGCCAATGCAAGAACAGGAAATATTGTCGCACTGGAGGAACACTCTAGGGGTATCCACAATCCATAAGAATTTTCCTCTGTACTTACTCATCGATGGCAACCTGCCAGTACATTTCCCGAGTGACTGGAGCCCAGACGATCTCACCAGAATAAAACTGTGTGTCCACACCTCCCAGGATGAGCTCTCCACCATACTCATAGGTTGGTTGGCTGGGGAGAAAAGGAGAAGAGCACAAGTTCTTCCCATAACTCACATAGTTTCAGGCAGCTCCTCCCTCCGCTTTAACTATCCCTCTGTCTTTCAGACACAGAGGAACCACAGCACAAGGGGTATCATCCTCTGACCTGCTCTCAGACTCTACCAGGCTCAAGGCACAAGGGAGAAGAGGCTCCTCAGAGGAACACCCAGAATATCAGAGAACTGGAAACACAGACTATTCCCATAAAAGAGGAGATGGAATTGGAAACTAGGCCTGTGAAAACAAACTATCAAAGCATTCCAGAGAAACTCTCCTGGGGTCAGAGTGAGAACAAGAAGAAATACCTCAGGACCTCAGGGAGCACCTGGGATGGGGCCTGACAGAGAGAGAGAGAGAGAGAGAGATCTAGTGTGCAGTCAAGAGGATGCTCCTGCCATGCTCAGGTTGGTAATTAGACAGTGTTAAAGGGATTCAGACCACTTCTGTTCCCTATCCTAGGCCTGCTGGTCATTGAAGAACTCAGGTACCCTGAGTATCATGTGATTAGGAAGAAGAATCAGTACAGTTTGCCATAAAAGCTCAAAGCCAGGGGCACCTGGGTGGCTCAGTGGCTAAGCATCTACCTTTGGCTCAGGTTGTGACCCCAGGGTCCTGGGATCGAGTTCTGCATCAGGCTCTCTGCAAGGAGCCTCCTTCTCCCTCTGCCTGTGTCTCTGCCTCTCTCTGTGTGTCTCTCATGAATAAATAAATAAAATATTTTTTAAAAAGCTCAAAGCCAGTAGAGTAGGAAAAGTGTTAGATTTGTGCTCAAGATGTTTGCATTTGAGTCATGGCTTCATACCTACCAGACCTTGCTCAATTTTGAACACCTGTTTGAGCCTGCATTTCATCTGTGGAAAAATGAAGCTAATAACAAGATTTTTGAGATGTCATGTGAAGTAATAACTACAAGACCTCTTTATAGAGTCAGACACATTATAAATATCATTTATTATAGTCCTTTTTATTGTATATTTGTAATTATTTATATTAATAAGTAATCATATACCTTGTTCTAAAGCTTTACGGCTCTGTCAATCAAATACAACAATCTCCACATTTACTAATTAAAACTTGAGGGACTGTAGTTTGTTTTTAAGGAAAGAGTCATCTTATGTCTTTGGCCTGAATTGAAAATTCTTCTAGTTCAGGGACACCTGGGTGGCTCAGTCAGTTGGGTGTCTGCCTTTGGCTCAGGTCGTGATCTCAGGATCCAGGGATCAAGCCCCCTGTTGGGCTTCTCTGCTCAATGGGGAGTCTGTTTCTCCCTCTCCCTCTGTCCCTTCTCCTGCTCATACTCTCTTTCTGTCTCTCTCTCTCTCTCTCTGTCAAATGCATAAATAAAATCTTTTTATAAAACCCCTCTAGTGAAAAAAATATAATCCCTTCAAAAATGTAATTATGAGGGATCCCTGGGTGGCGCAGCGGTTTGGTGCCTGCCTTTGGCCCAGGGCATGATCCTGGAGACCCAGGATCGAATCCCGCATCGGGCTCCCGGTGCATGGAGCCTGCTTCTCCCTCTGCCTGTGTCTCTGCCTCTCTCTCTCTCTCTCTCTCTGTATCTGTCATAAATAAATAAAATATTTAAAAAAATGTAATTATGAATTTTCAAAAATACATGTAATGCAGTAGCAGGTTATACTCATTGTGTCAGGATATGTTAAAACCTCAGCCTTGTCTGATGTTGATTTGCTGAAAGCCCCCACAACACCTAATTTGCTAAGACCTACCCAGGACCCGTATGCTCACCGAGAGAAGTAGAAGCTGAAGATGGGCTGGGTGAGCTGGCCCTGCTGCACCATGCTCTGCATGACTGTGGGGCTATCCCCAACAGCCAGGTTGGGGTAGGCCATTCCCAGGATACCATCAAAATTTGCATAGTAGAAGGGGTTGCTGGGTTCAATCTCACTCAGACCAAATTCCTGGTTATTGATGACGATATTCTGAACCTGGGAAAGCAGAAAGAAAATTCAGGTGGACAGATCCTTCCCAGACTTAAGTGCACAGGGATAGACTCTATACTTTTCTAGGGGAGGAAGTTGGCTTTTTTCATGCTTAGCTCAATCATTAGATGGGGTATGGAAGATGAAGGGACAACAGTATCACCCAACCATGTGGGTGTTGGGGAAGCAGAGGCCATTGTGTTCTGGACTTAGAATTTCCACTTCCATAGATAGTGAAAGAACAGTGGCGGGTTTTATATTGAACAATCCATGTGCACAAATGACATAGGAACTGTGGGTGATTGATGTAAAGAAAAGAAAATAGTGAAAGGAAGGTCTTCAAATACCTAGAGTGAAATCATGTGGAAGAGAAAGCAGATGTGCTTCATGTGGCTGCAGAGGGCACATTACGACCAAGGAGCAAAGTCACAGGGAAGCACAATGTAAAGAGTCTGCTGCAATCAGGACTGCTTGGGGGAGAGGTGGCAATTTTTGTTTTGGGAGAAAGGTTTAATTAGATGGCCTTTGGCATCCTTTCCCACAATTAGCTTCTGGGAATTTGCACCTATTTAGTAATCATGAGACTCTCTGATAGATGAAGGCTCTAGAAAAGGGGAACCAAAGAGCAGACCCACAGAAGTATGAAAACAGCACTTACAGTCACAGTGTCATATCCCAGGAGCACAGTCAGGCTGCCACTTCCATAATATAGTGTATAGGTTTGTCCATTGTTTCTGTAGGTAGAGGAACTGCTGGGGTTGAATGTGTTGTGATTGGCTGCGTAAGATTAGAATGGAATGTTAATGTCAGTACACTTTCCAAAAAACTTGGAGGACATCTATCCTTGATGGCCTAAGACCATCAGACCAAGCCTGAGATTGGGCCTCAGCCTCAAGATCCTTTATGCTGAAAACAATCTGTGGCCCCAGAAAAGTCTGTCCCCTTGGTAAACAGATGCTGCCCCAATCCCTTCCATTTCCTAAGGGATTGCTCAATACAAAAGTGCCAGGAATTGGGGCCAATAGGAGAAAGCTGAGGAAAAGGAACAATGTAGAAAGGAATGGAAGCCTTGGTCTATTTCTGCGGTCTCTCTCCAGAACTGTAGTACTTGTGAAATCTAGACCAAGGCAAGATTTCCAGATGGTCTGAATTTAAGGAGGATGAGATCAAGGGTATGCACCAGGAACTTGGGACTTTGACGCTGAGTTTGTGATCAATTCTGACTCTGCCCCACCCTTTTCTCCTATCTATGGGTGGGTGGTGATGGTGGTATACTCACAGCAGGCCTGGCTCTGGCAGTAGGTGGAGGGCACCCACAGGTTGGAGGAGCCCGTATCAAAGAGGACCAGGAAATTTTGTGGTGGTGTCCCAATGCTGATCTCTCCAAAGTAATAGGACTGCAAAGACAAAAGATTGTCACTCTCATTCAGCTGCCAAGACTCCTCCTAAAGACGGGGGGAACAAGTTGACTCACTAGAAACCACATTTTTTCCAAAAAATATTCTCCTCTTTCCAGAAGTGCTCCTTCATATCTGGAACCAGATCCCCTCAATATTCCCATTTTTGTCCCTAATTGCAAGATTTTGACTAGGTGAGAATTAGTCTGGCAAGACGATATCTTCTTCCAAAGCTTTTTGTACATTGTATCACATAATACCTCCATGGATGTATCATTCTGTGCCAGAACATGCAAAGTTGGAGAAGCAATCACTTTTTTCTTCACTCCCAGTGTCCATCCATCCTCCCCATTTCTCTCTCTCTTTCTCTCTCTCTCTCTCTCACACACACACGCACACACACACACACACACACACACCCCTCTTTCTCTTCCAGTGTTAGATATTTCCCCACCATTCTTCTCCTTCTGGTCACGCAGTAGCTAAGGCCCCAGGAAACCTAGAATGAGACGTAGCATGGAAAGCTAAAAGATAACTTCACTGAGACACAGTTTCAGTTCTAAGTGAATTCGGGCCAGCCACGTCACTTACCTGCCTCTTCTTCTACATCTATAGAAAGGGGAAATCCAGGTAGGAAATCCCTAGGGTGGCTTCTAGATCTGACACGCATGTAACACCTCACTAAAGACAGCCTACAGGACACCAGTATGATGAGATGCCCTGAGCAGACACTGCAGCCTAAAGAATGTTCAAATACTTGCTCTGAGTACCAGTGTATGTTTCCAAAAGAGAAGATATATAGCAGCTGGGGCCACTGGAGATTTTGCCTGGCAGCTTTGCACGTGCTCTCCTTCTTTCCCCTGCAGCTCATCACTGGGACTTCCTTCCTGGCCCTCTCAACTGACTTGAATATGTCACTGTGAATCTCTTAACCATATAAAGAGAGCTTTAGAGAGTGAGCCAGTAATGAGAGGAAAGAAGGAAGGAAAGGAAATACTATAGTGTCAAGTGGTACCAACTCAAAATTATCCAGATACTTTCCATAGGAAGGTGAGACATAGGTTTAGTAAAAAGACCAAAATCAGACTAATGGGAGGTCTAAATAGTATCAAGAGTGCTTATTAGCCAAAGGTTATGGACATTACCTCCCCCTTCACTTACATTCAGGTAGTTGGTGAAGGGCTCATAAGCAACAGCATCATTATTGAAAAGATACTTGGCAGCTGGGTCAACCTTTGGGTGGTTCCTCAGGAATGTCTCTAGGACACCCCGCTCTTCCATCACCTGGCGGATGGACTTGCCTTTCTTCAGGATAATTCTGTGGAGAATAGGCAAACAAAAGGAGTGAGCTTCACCTTTCCCATTATAGCAATCCCTTCAATGACCTGATCTGGAGTTTCCAAACCTCCCTAGTCCTCTTAGAAGAGCCTCTTATAAGAAATCCTCCTGGATTTTAGTGAGTTCTGACCACTGCAGTCACTCCAGCATTTCCAGCAGCATTCCTAGACTGAAAATCCACTACAAGGTATATATGGGGTTTCCTGCTTGCATATTGTTTCCAAGGAATAAATTTCTGTTTATCCAAAGTCCCTCCTATAAACTTGAGACATGAGCCCTGTATCCCTCTTTCTTAGCCAACAAAACACCAACGTACCTTTAAAAACATACACACACACCACACACACACCTACATACACATCATCATCATCATCATCATCCATTTTAAGTCTTTGGTCCCTGTGGTTTTGGGGTTCATGTACCAAGACACAATCTGCCCGCTTTTCCATGAGATCTGCAGGGGAAGGCCTTTGCTCTTCCCCAGCTTCTGATGCTGCCTTGGGGCTGAATATCACTGTAAAGCTGAATCCCTATACACACCTTTCCACACCCTCTGAGAGGTGTAGGCAAACCAAAACCAAGACCAGGATCTTCATGGTGCTGATTTCTGTGGCCCACAGACACACAGGACACAGTGGCACACCCAAGAGTTGGAACAGACAGAGGGAGATTGAGTCTCTCTTTTATACCCTGATCTCCCTGCACTTTCCCCCTGTTGGCATGTGGGCTTCTTAGCCTTGTACCAGCTTGTGCTCCTACACATCCATGGGTTCTGTTTGTTTTTCCTTCTGGCAAACACCTTGGCCTTTAATGTCCACTCTGCAGTCAATTTAAAAAGTGATTAGTGGCTTTGCTGATGGAATCCAAACGATATGATAACAAATGTGAAATGCACTGGGGACGA
Organism: Canis aureus; assembly: GCF_053574225.1. Classification (NCBI taxonomy): domain Eukaryota; kingdom Metazoa; phylum Chordata; class Mammalia; order Carnivora; family Canidae; genus Canis; species Canis aureus. Next base: position 37,014,779 of record NC_135618.1, read on the forward strand.
AGGATCCTGGTGCCCACATCTACTGGGAAATGGGTGCTGGCAACTTCTGCCAGAACAATCTGTTCTTTGGCTCCAAAGTCCATGTGCTTTCTGGAGATTTACAGTAGACTCTCCACTTCTGATTCCCCTTTTCCCTCCTGTTCCTCTCATCAGACTCATCTATAGTCTTCTGCTGTGATTCTCATAGCCCATGGCACTCTGATCTGTATTTTCTGTTTCTTAGTTCTCAATTAGCCAACATTGATGGAAGGTCTACTCCATCTTAGTGCTTAGTGCTCACTTCTGCACTAAGCTCTGGGGGTACAAAGAAATTTCAGAAATCGTCCTGCACAGTCGTTTATTCCATCTTAGTGCTTAGTTCTCACTTCTGCACTAAGCTCTGGGAGTACAAAGAAATTTCAGAAATGTCCTGCACACTCGTTTACTGCATAGATGGAAGGAGAAGGCAGAGAGTTACCCCTTTTGAACTCAGCCAGGATTGTGCCCATCAGGTGACTGATGTCTGCGAATGACCAAGAAGGTACCACAAGCATTGATTTGGAGGCTGCAAATAAGGGTAAGTAGGTGAATTCACAAACAGAGGAACATGAATAATGAGGATTGGCTGCACTCGTATTAACTGTTGGAAGATGTACACACAGAATCCCACACCTGCCCACACACAGCTCTGCAGCACTAGTGAGCACGGGTCATCCGTAAAGACAAGCACGGAGAAGGCCGAGAAGGCCGGGGCCGGGGCCCTTTCGCAGAATTCAGCTCAGCCCACAGGATCAAGGTCTGGAAAACAAAAGTTTTCTAAAGGTCAGCTCAGGTGAGCCTCGCTCTCTGGCCTCTTGATAAAGCCTGAGCCATGGCCACAAGAACTGGTTCCAGCAGCAGGTGGGAGCAAGCTTGCTCTGCAAGATTCTTGACCCACCAAGCCTCCATTTCCTTGTCTTCTAAATGGGTATAAATGATCCTGCATAAAGTGTTGTTCAGATCAGCACAGTGCTTGGTAAACAGTAGTCGCTGCTATGATCATTATTACCACTATCACCCAAGCTGCTCTTATTAGTACTGTCAGTGTTCATTATTATAACGATTACTACCATCATTGGCATTTACTACCCAGCCAGGCATCTGGCTTCTAGGTCATGACAGTCTTTGGTGGCGGGAGCAGATCCAGGTTTTGAGGAGTGAGAGGCTTATATGACTTCAGAGGATGTCTTTAAAAACACACACACACACACACACACACACACACACACACAAAATTGCAAATTAAAAATTAGATCCAGGGTCCTGGAGGGGGCCTTTTGGGTGAGAACCCCAAAGTTTAAGCTCTGTTAGCTCCAAAGTGAGCCCACCTTTTGGATCTCATACCAGTATGTAAATTAAGTCCTCCGTCATATATTCCTTTTTTAATTAATCAATTAAAAAAGTTAAACATAAAAAAAAAAAAAAACGAGGGATCCCTGAGTGGCGCAGCGGTTTGGCGCCTGCCTTTGGCCCAGGGCGCGATCCTGGAGACCCGGGATCGAATCCCACGTCGGGCTCCCGGTGCATGGAGCCTGCTTCTCCCTCTGCCTGTGTCTCTGCCTCTCTCTCTCTCTCTCTGTGTGGCTATCATAAATAAATAAAAATTTAAAAAAATATATTTAAAAAAAAAAAACGAAATCATCCTGTAAAGTCGGCATCCTGCCTAATGACTGACACACCATCTAATTACAAGATGATGTGATGGCTCTAGCATCCAAACATGTGTTGAACGATTGAGAGTGATAAGAACAGTATTCATGAAGCAAGCATAGACAAGAAGTGATAGCTCCTGAGGGGATGGAAAAGCTTCAGGGAAGAGGTCACATTTGAGTTAGGATCTTGCAGGACGGTAGATGAGAAAGTGAGGAAAATGGAAAAGCCACTGGAGGCAGAAGCAAAGCCTGAGCAATGGCACCCAGGAGTGCAGTGTGTGTCACAAAGTCAGAGAACACTGTGACTAGTGTGGCCAGAAGAGCAATTCCCAACATTGTTTCTCCAAGCCAAGACCCACTCACAGGACTGGCACTGGGTTTGCTCAGTCCTCCTCATGCCAATTAGCTCTGGAAATTATATTCTTTTTTTCTTTGGAAATTATTTTCTACTCAGGATCCCCTTGCAATGGAAAGGACTGTAAAAATAAAAGGACAAATACCCACCATTTGCTTCGATGTGGATGGAACTGGAGGGTATTATGCTGAGTGAAATAAGTCAATCGGAGAAGGACAAACATTATATGGTCTCATTCATTTGAGGAATATAAAAAATAGTGAAAGGGAATAAAGGGGAAAGGAGAAAAAATAAGTGGGAAATATCAGAAAGGGAGACAGAACATGAAAGACTCCTAACTCTGGGAAACGAACTAGGGGTGGTGGAAGGGGAGGTGGGCAGGGGGTGGGGGTGACTGGGTGATGGGCACTGAGGTGGGCACTTCACGGGATGAGCACTGGGTGTTATTCTATATGTTGGCAAATTGAACACCAATAAAAAATAAATTTATTAAAAATAAAAAAATAAATAAAAGGAAAACTCTTGATTCTACAAAACTACATGAAAGCAGAATATATTCAGCATCCACAGGGTTTTAACTTCTATTCCATCAAACTATTTATTATTATGCCTCATACTGGTGGAGCACACCCTGGAGCACCTGGGTAAACCTTCTGGAGCATAGCACTAGGTGATCACAGGGGCGTGACTGGATGGTGAGGTGGACCTCGTACGTCAGGCCAAGCAACATGAACTTTATTCCTTAAGCAGAAAGGAGTCATTGATTTTTTTTTTTTAATCCCAGAAATGACACACTCAATGCCTTCTAGATACCCTATGTACTAGTTTCTAGATTGGAGCCTTTTAGAAGATGTGGTAAAAGAGGCCAGTTTACAAAATAATTCCCTAAGTAAAGTTGTCATGGGCATGAGAGAAGTAACTGGAACTTTGTCATGAATCTACCTTGAAGCCTTTGAGCTATGCACAAATCCAGAGGGTTTCTAATTTCATATATATGATTTAATGCTTCTTTATAGAAACAAATTATTAGAGAGAAACTGGAAGATCTACAGAGGATATGCTTATACAACCCCCACTTATCGCCCTTGGACCAGGCAAATATTTCATTTAACCATTGTAACCAGCTTAGAAGCTGATTTAACTTCCCAATGATCACATAATCAAAGACGGAGCTGGGACTTCAAGCCTGGTTTGCCTGAACTGAACCTGTATCTAAGCCTGGGGTACTCACGCTCTCTCTGCCTCAATGTGCTCCAGAGTATCAGCTTTAATTATAACGACTGAAATTTATATTCAATTTAATTTTCGGTAGAAAGATAATTCCTTTTTTTTTTAAGATTTATTTATTTATTCATGAGAGACAGAGAGAGAGAGAGGCAGAGACACAGGCAGAGGGAGAAGCAGGCTCCATGCCGGGAGCCCGATGTGGGACTCGATTCCGGGTCTCCAGGATCCGCCCTGGGCCAAAGGCAGGCGCCAACCCGCAGAGCCCCCCCCCCCCCCCCCCTTTGGTCCCACTCTCCTAGTGGTCTGCTGCCTGCATAGAAGAATGCAACCCTGTGTGCTGCTGCCTCCTGGTGGCAACATTCTTAACTTAACAAAGACAGTGTTTGAGAAGCTTTCAGGTGACTTAAAAAAACAAATAAGAAAGCTCCTAACATCGTGTCCACAGCTCACTTTCCCATGTGGAGACGACTGGTGCCTGCTCATTAGTCATACCCATTGAGCCTGTGTCCTGTCCCTGTCCACGCACATCCAACCTGCCAACCGTTCCTGGGATTTTTCCATCACCCATCTGTGCCTCTGACCTCTTGTCAATCCCTTAACACTGCAGGCTCTCTTACTGTACTTACCAAGTCTTCTTTGCAGCAAGACATTGTTAGCACATAAGCTCTCTGAATCTGCTTCCTCAGCATGAGATGAGACGTTTGTGATGCACAATCGCTGGATTCTCTCAGAAGTATATGATTTGACTACTTGTCTTCTCTCTCCCACTAGCATTTAAGGTCTTGTAGAAGCCTGGGTCCTGAAATATCACTCACTGTCCTCTGCACAGCAGCTTCCACTCAGAATTATCTACCAGTAAACGAAAGAGGGAGCAGGAAACATAGGCTTCTATCCTCAGTTAGTCAAGGGGGTGCTCAGGGACCTTCTCTTCAAGGTACTGGTTCTGTTAGGATGTTATTACTCTAGCTCTTTCCAGTAGTGAAAGCAGGGAATATATTTATAGGTGCACATATTTCTATATCATCTGATTCATATATATTTTTACTTTTTATGAATAATTAGCGATTAAACTCATTTAAATTTTTTGTGGGTTTTTTTGTATATTTTTTTTATTGGAGTTGGATTTGTCAACATATAGGATAACACCCAGTGCTCACCCTGTCAAGTGCCCTCTCTATGCCGGTCACCCAGTCACCCATCACCCCGCTCGTCTCCCCTTCTACTACCCCTTGTTTGTTTCCCAGAGTTAGGAGTCTCTCTGCTTTGTCACCCTCTCTGATTTTTCGCACTCATTTTCATATATATTTTTGAAATCATGATTCCTTTCTAATACCTCTGAATCTAACACTACAGGGTTCATTCTAGCCTTTCTTTGTTTCCTATTTGTAACTGTTTCTTTGACTGTGAGAAGCATGGCTCTTCTTACCACCATATGTTTCCTTATGTGTTTAATTCTGGAATATACATAGAGCAGTTTCAGAATTGCTAGCTTATATACCTATAGACAGCAAACTTGGTAAGACTGCCGTATTTGTCCATAGAGGCAAATGCTATTTTCCAAAGTTACTAAGGTTAGTTCTTCCCATCCCTAATTCCTTCAATGTGATTATGTTGTTGTATCTTCAGTACAGTTCATATATTTGTTACTCATTATATTTCAGTTTTGGTTTGATTTTATTTATTTTTGTGGACCATGTGAAGCATTTTCATGGTTCTAAAAGTCAGAATTAAGCAAATATGAGCATTCAGGTAAGTGTCAACCCCCTCCTTCCCTTGTACCTTCTCCCCAGTCTCCCATTCCTTTGACCCCATCCCCATTCAACTCCTACAGGTACCAATCCCCTTATTTCCATGTTTATCCTTTCTGTATTACTCTGTGCATAAATGAGCAGACACACGTATTTTCTTATATCCTCTTTCTTCTTGCATGAAAGATAGCATGTTATAGATGTTCTTTTGTTCTCTTGACAATATTATTGCTGCTGTTTAAGTGACGTGCTTAGATGACATCACCAAGAGTGTGAATATAAATATAGAAGAAAAGAGACCTAGAGGAAGAATTAGAGCTCCCCTACATTAAGGGATCAGGAATAAGAGGAGAAGTCAGTATGGAACACTGTGAACAAAACCTAGAAACACAGTGAAGAAGGTGTGTCAAGGAGGACAAAGTAACCAAGTGTGTCAATATTGCTCCTGCCTCAAGGAAGCAAGGAAGGTTGGAACTGAGACTTCACCACTGCAATTAACAGCATGGGCATCACCAGTGACCTTGGTAACAGTAGTTCTGATATATTCATGGGAGCAGATGTTACACAGGAGTGAAATAAGAGGATTGTGGGAACTTCCCTGGAAGAGATTCTGGCTCTGACCACCACTGAGGGGAGTAGGTATTCAAGGCAGAGACGGAAGTACATAATCCACACTGGAAAACATCAGCATGGGCTAGACACACTCCCTCCTTCCAAAAAAACAGTAGGGGAAAGTGAACTTGAAAGGCAGACACTGACATTTACATTGCACAGTCATTTCAAGAAAAGAACTCCAAAGAACTCAGACGGATTATTGTGTTTTCAGTTTATTCAACAGAAAAGAGGTGAACTCACTAGGTTGGGGGCCTGCTCGTACCCATGAATGGTTTATGCATGTCTGGGTAAAAGCAGCTCCTATCAGGGACCTGCAAGAAAAGACAAGGGCTTTCCCCAGCTTCTGCCTTCGACAGACCTTAGGCTCCTGGACCCACAGTAGAGTTTTCTGGGTTTTTCTTTCTTTAGAGAGCACTTGTTGGGTCATTAAGTTGATAGAGAAATCGTTTCCTTTAATGGGAACACAGGGTTTTCAAAAAGCAGGAGGAATGTGTCCTGGGGTTAGATGACTGGGCCAGAGAATGGCCTCTTGCTTTTGGCTTCTATCTAAAGATCAACGTAACCCAATAGGGGGTCAGTGTTCACCTTAGAAGTCAAATTCTCTCCTTTAAAAGTCTTGGTCTGCCTATCAGGAGTGACTTTCATCTTTCCAGAGGGGATAGTCATCATTTCAGGGGCTACTGCCCTCTTTACAAAGGTCTCATTCTTTACAGAGGTCAATAATTGCATGGAAATCATAGTCATTTTTCCAAGGGTCACAGTCTCTCCAACAGTCTCAGTCTTTCCTTCCAGAGCCACAGTGTGCTTTACAAAGGATGCAGTTTTGCTCGTAGGGACATAGTGGGTGTCTGCCAAGGGCCATGGCAACGGCAGGGCAGTGCTCAGCCCTATTCCTGGGATTTGCCCCCCATGGACTGAGTATGAAGAGTAAACACCGTATGGAGGCAGTAATTCCACTGTTAACGAGATGATTGGTTAGGGAAGCAGTGTAATATAAAGGATAAAAGTCAGCTTTGGACCTAGGCAGGCCAAGGTTTGAATCTCAGTGTCATCAGTTAGAAGTTTTATAATTGTGGGCACTACGTATATCTTTGAGTTGCAGCTTCCATACTTATAAAATGGAGATAACAGTTCATATTCATTTCATAAGGTTTTATAGGAATTAATAAGACAAGGTGTGAAAAACTGTTAGTTCAGGACTTTGTGTATCATAGGGTTCAGTAAATAGCTGTTACTAAGGATGCTAAAAGAGTTGCCCTGCAGAGTGGGGTTCTCAAACTCATGTGCTGACACTTTCCAGGGAGGTAATGTTTAGGTAATATAAATGGGTGAAGTGGACACAGTAGAGTAGCTCACTCTCCATTTTATTAGAACAATAGTTCAAGCCCAGTGATACACACCAATTAACACGAAGTCTCTTGGTCAGGAGACAACAGAGCAGGGACTGTACTACGAGTAGCCACTTAATGGTGGCCATGTAGTAGAATAGACCCCATGTTGGAAGATTCAACTTCTCAAGAAAAGACAAAAATCTAATTTTTTTGTGAGTCAAGGATGCTTGAGCCAGTATATGAGCCAGGGCTGAGAATGTGTTAGGAACCTAAGGAACATGAGGAGTATAATTCTGGATACCTGAGTCAATATTTTAAAAAATAAAGCAACAATATGAAGAATAAACAAAATAGACCTGTAGCCAGATGCTTTTATGTGCCATCAGTGTTTTCCTGCTACAGAGGATCTCAGATCATGAGGTCCCACATTTCATGGTTTGAGTCTCAATCGTGAAGGCTGGATGCTCATCTTCTCAGGAGACTGAGAGCTCACCTAGTCCACATGTCACTGAGAGACTAACCAGATGTCAATATAATAAATGACACAAGGAAATATAATGACTAGTGGTTGAATATGCATCACTTCTCATATGAAGAAATCAGAAAAATCAGTTTTTTAAACAGATTGCTTGCATATCATGGGATAAGAGCACTAAATGGTATAGAACGGTTACACAAAGGATATTTCAGTAAAACCCTAGGCAAGCCTGATGGAATACCTCACCTAAAAGAGACTGTGTTTCCATTTGTTCATCCATCTTTGCTTCCTTTAAGTACTAAATGAATATTTTTTTAGCATATGCCAGGCCCTACTAGACACTCTAGATACAACGGTGAGCAAGACATAGTTTCTGCTCTCAAGAAGCTTCCAGTGAACAGACTGATCATACACCCAAGAGCTAGTGTATGTGTCTCTCATGGAGAAGTATGTCTCTCTCATCTCTCTTGGATAGGATAGGGGCAGTGGGGAAAACATGAGTTTTGTTGCTAACAGACTTGAGATCCAGCTTACTGTGCACCATCCACGGGGCCACTTGAGTCCCACTTGCATGCCCAGTGACACGTTCCATTCCTTGGGCTGAGTACCTTGCATCAGGAGATGATCAAGCCTCTCAAGAGCAACAGTGATTGGTCAGGCTGGGCAACAACTTGTACCACTGGTTACATTTCCCCTGGTATGGTTTCTAACACTAATGACCATGCTCTTACTGGGGTTTCCCAATTCCTAGCCTGAGTCACCTAATTCTTGTTAAATGAGTCTCTGCATTAATTTCCCTTCCTGTTCTGTAAACCATACACACTACAGTTGTTCCCCACAGGCTGGGTCCTGACTCAGTCTTGCCAGGCACCTGGAGCCCTTGCTGCCTATTTTTAAGACCCCCTTGAAGTGAATGCCTGCCTCTCATAAGCTTACCCTCATGCTACCTCCTATCCCCCAGATTCCATATCGCTGAGATTTCCCACTAGGTTTGCACCCTTCCATCCCAACTCCTGCCAGCACTAGTTCTTACTGCTGTCCCCAGCACAGAGCTAAAGTTGCTTGCCAGTCTGAACCATCATCTGCACCTGGGTCAGTCTTCTGGGATCCTACTCTGCTGCACTGGGTAAGGCTGGATCTCAGACCTAACCATTCCATGCCCTGGGATGATGAAGATAAAGAGAACACCACAATGTAACAATGGATGCCTAGGAGTGACCTCTACTTCGGTCACCGATGACTGCACCAAGGATGGCAACTGTGATTCCATGTGTAAAGCAGATGAATAGTAAATGCTGAATGACAGTCATGTTCAAAGTCATTTGCCAGATCACTCTGCTCTCAACCCTTGAGTTCTGTCAGAACCCCGCGATACTTGAAAATACTCCTCCCTAGTGCTTAGCCTGTTCTCATGAGAAGACATTTACAAAGGTCTTTTATTTGGCTTCCTGAAGAAATGGCCTACAGCAGTGCACCCCCTGCCGCATTTCACAATACCCAACTAGATGGCAAGATCAGAGTTGAAATATTTTGGTTTTAACAAAGCATTTGGCCAAATCTTTCATGACACTCCTATGTAAATTGGACAAGTATGACCTGAGCAAAATCAATTGGCTGAATCTAGAGTCCAAAGACAGTTGACTATAGATTGGTAAAACTTGAAAGATCTTTACCATTTTACATCTTTAAAATGAATAGGATAGGGGCACCTGGCTGGCCCAATAGGTAATGTGAAACTCTTGGCCTCAGGGTTGTAAACTCAAGCCCCACATGTGATGGGCAGTTTATTTAAAATAAAAAAATCTTTTAAAAAACCAAATGGGATAGATTTGGCAGTTTCCAATATTTGCCATGAGACAATTTTTGGTTGTGCATGAGGATTTAAAAATTATTGTATATTAAAAAGTTTATATTATCCCTACATCCCTAATTTCATATTGCTTAAAAATTGAGGCAACTCAAAAAAGGATTATTTTAATAAATTAATAAAGGTAGTACTATTTGGTTATTTTGCTGCTATGATGTGATGGTGAATCAGCAAGTAATGCCCATGTAGCTATTAATGACCTGGCCTGCTGCTGTCCTATGGGGCAGGAGACACCTTGGGAATCAGAGCAATGTCTGGTGCCACCTGAAACCATACAGAGCCTTCATCAGCATTTGTCTCCAGGCACTACCCAAAAGTTGAGCCTCCTGTAACTGTGGTGACTGCAGACCAGCAGTGGACTAGTGGGTCAGGATGGTGGTCTTTAGAATAAGAACGATGAAGTTAGGGAAATGGATTTACTCCAGCATTAGACATTTGAACCAGTGAAATTAAATGCAGTATGAATGCCTGTAGTTTTAAGCAAAGTAAAATGAGTCCATTCCCAACTGTCACCACTAAGTTCATGCTCACGCTACTCAAACTAGCGTCACGCCCAGGACTCACTGAACCACCCTACATGGGATACCTATTGCATTTCTCTAATTGAGAAGTCACTTTCTATTCTAAACCAACTTTTTTGCTCACTGTAACATACACATTCAACCCAAACTGGGATGGTCATTGCTACCTGGTATGGTGATTTTGATCAGATTTGCAAATGTCTTGGTGGCAATCATTAAATGATGTGATTACTCTCATTGGCAGAGATCTGAATCCAAACCAACTTTTTTTTTTTTTTAACAGTAAGAGAATTTTTCTAAAACTAAATTTTCCCTCTTTGCTGTCATTTTAACTACCTGGATACAAACATTTCCTTGGGTTCTCAACTTCACTGCTTTCCTCTCCATCGCTCAAGTGGAAGAAAAGGACTGCATAAATTTAGTTCCTACCCACTTCATCCCTCCTCACGTTCTCTAAGCCTAAGAAGGCTAAGAAGTTTATCTCTGTGAAGAACTTAAGCATTTCTACCCACCCACTCTATTACCTTCCAAGAAGTTATTGTTAAGAATAATGAAGGCTTTCTTCCCATCTTACCCCAAACCTAGTGACCACATGACTACAAATCCCAATGTTTTTACTTGGGGTCACTGTGACAACAGACCTTATGTTTGGCAAGGGTGAAGCATGGAAGCTTTACTTAAAATATTCTGTCCGTATTCCTTCAAACTGCCCCGTTTCATGCAACTGTAGCTGAGCTAAACTTGCAAAGCACCAAAGTACATAACTGATTATATTTAGTTTCATAATCAGTAATTAACCAGGACTTCTGGCAGTAGCCAGTGCACCAACCCAAGTAACCCAATATTTAAATTCCAACTAGCTACTCTTAAGGGGCTAGGGAAGCACACACACAAATCCTGGGTCATGATATCCTGATGCTTCATATAGTGATATGTCTAACTTCCAAAGACAGGCCAACGAAGCCAACACTTTTTATTTCACCAACTGGTATTTCTGATTTTCTGATGCTGCACTTTAAAATCTTCAGAGTCCACAAAAACAGCATTCAGACCTCCTATGTCCAGAGAATGGGATCCAGAGGCCAGGAGAGGTCAGGCCTCAAGCTGTTTTTCAGTGGGAATCATAGCAGACATTTTTCTCCAAGTCTGTGTCAGTTTTTAACTTAACTGAAATGCCTTTAAGCTCTCCATCATCCCAACTTTTTTCCATGGGATCTATGATAGGAAAACATTCATCTTTCACATATACAATTCCATGGGCCGGGGTTGGAGGTGGGGGGGGGGGGGCAGGGGGGAGCATAATATAGGCACCAGCCAAAATTTTATACAGCCAGAAAATGCATTTTTTACTCCGTTTAATGGCAAAGAGATGTGCAAAACTATGATGAGTGTCCTGGCTCTTCCTTGAGATGAGCTGGGCAGGATTTTTGTGAATGAAGCACTGCCATGAAAAAGGCAGACTAAGTTCTATAAAAAATAAAGTTGCTCCCATCTCCATGAGTAGTATATAAGCTGCTTCCAAGAATCCAGGGATGCCCCACATCCCATACCTCATCTAGTCATGGCCACTTCCTCATGCACAGCTACATAGGAAGCATAAAACCCTTTTGTGAACTTTGTGGGGTTTTTTTTTTTTTTTTTTTTGGTGGGGGGAGAACTTGGAAAGATGTTAAGATGGACTTAATTCCTCCCACCACCAATAACTATCTATCTACAGACACACACTCAGACACACCTACATATCCAATTTTAAGAACGCTGGTCTTCCCTATGACTACAGGATCCCAGAATCCAGCGTCCCTCAGGCCAAGAGACAATGCCTATTAACTGCCCAGATCTGGTGTAGAGCATACTGTAAGGCTCCTGTGTGGTCTCACAGGCTGAGAGGGCAGGGGCAAAGGGATACTCATGGGGGATTCGCTTTTTGTCTTAAATCCAATCTACTCGGCAACACTCTTAGGTCCAAGGGCTGGGAGAGGCTCTGTGGGCAGGATGTGGTGGATGACCTGATGATCCCAGCCTACTGTGGTAAGGAGGGAGTGATTGAGCGGGGACCACGTAGCATCTCTCACAAAGTCTCTGTGGGCTCGGCTTCTAAACCTAAAAGAGAAAAAAGGAAAGTTTGGGCATGGTGAGAGACAAGAGGAAAATGCAAAGGTGGAGAAGAGAGAATCCAACACAACCAGGACACCTTTCTGGATGTGTTACATAAACTTCACCATATGCGTGGCAATGTGGTTATCCATAGAGAACCTCATCTCTCACTCGATCCCGCGCCCTAATTCCATATAAAAGTGGTGGCTGAAGAAAGGTAGTAACATGGGCCAGGATCAGAAAGTAACTCCTGGCGAAGAAGAAAGTATAATTCCAGTACTCTGCTGCCTTTCACCCCACAGCAGGCCCATTTCATGTACGTGCCTTGTATGTGAAGAGTGCAGACTGCCCCTTTCTGGGGGACAGCTGCCACCACACCCCTCCTTGACCAGGGATGGAACTGGCTGTGAGTCAGCCCCAGGAAGAGGGAGACAGTCGTGTCAGCCGGTTGCCATTACCTAGTCCCCTTGAGTGAGACAGCGTACTCGGTGCACTTTAATGAAAACAGAAAGGACCCAGTCAACCACAGCTCTTCTCCCCGATTCCTGATGACTTACACCTCAGAAAGGCCACAGTCCAGCACAGCGAGTGAGCAGTCCTCACTGACAGCGGCCAGGAAGGGAACACTAGGAGAGCAAGGGGAGGGTTATGACAGGTAAAGCCATGGTTCCAAGATGAATCCTGCCCAGTCTAGTTCTCAGCCCCCACCCTAACGGGACCCAGGGGAGGTGGCTTGATCCTCACTTTGGGTTAAGGTCTGGCTACCACTCAACTCCACGTTACAAGTTCCTGGGAAAGATGAGGGAAATGGAACAAGCCAGGTTTACAATTATCCTGGCAACTAACTATCCCATCTGGTCCCTCCCTGCAGCTTTAGCAATAATCCAAAAACACAGTTTTCCCACCCAACAGTCTCAGAAGCTCACAATATTCATCATTTTGGGTGCTGAGCAGGAACAAGACCAGCTTTCAGCCATGTGAAGACAGACACTACATCACCCAAAAAAAGACTATGGTCTTAAGAGATCTTTAGCATTCTGAAACCTCAGCTAGGGCACTGTCTGCTTTAAGGAATGACCTAATTGGCTAATGCTCTGCAAACATAAGCATCCCCCTGCACTGTCCCATTCATACCCAGCAGGCCCCTGGGGACAAAGGACAGTACCTGTGTGGGGAGAACACCAGCCCAGTGACACACTGGGAGTTCACGGCTGAGCTGAGGGCACAACTTGCACTCTTGGTGTCCACCAGGGAGACGGTCCCACTCTCATCACCTAGAGAAAGCAGGGAGCCCATCACAGTGGGTAAGAGCATGGGCCCTGGAGTCAGCCAGACCTGGATTTGAATGTTAGTCCCTCAGCCTTACACAAGCTAACCACTCTGTGCATCAGTTTCTTCTTTTGCAAAGTGGGGATAATTAGTCACTGGTGGTTGTGAAAATTAATGAACGAGGTAGTTATTATTTTAACCACAAACTATGTCATCACAGGTACAGCCTCATCGCTGTGAGAGCATGAGAGCTACCCCCACTCTACAACAGAATTCTCTACGTAGCAATCCACTTGTTCTGTTGTGATCCACTGACTTCTGGCTGCACCCAAAACATAGGAGCTGAAGCACATACTCAGGAATCAAATCTACCAGGAAAAAAGTCATCACATTTTGCAAAGTCAAACTAAAATCACTTTTGGATCATTCCACCTTCCCACCTCACCACTGGCAGAATTTACATAATGCTCAGGTGTGCTGGTGAGACTGAGCGGCCAGGGCTTTGTGCTTTACAGGGTCAGCGTGCTCTCATCCTCCCCCTTCCCAGAATCAAAACGCTGTGTGACAGGCCGCCTTACCAAAAACAAAGACTTCACTCTGCTGAGGATGCCAAGCCAGGGAGGTAGGAAGGTAGCCAGAGGCAGTGCAGCCTGCAAAGAGAGAAGAGGGATCTGAAACAAGACTTAGAGCCCAGCTCTGGGAAGGAGCTTCTCAAACAAAATTCACTCCAAATCCCAGAATCACCTTAATTTGCCTTCTCAAACCCTGCTAGCTAAGGCAGTTGTGTCCTTGCCCTCAATCTTCATACCTTCATTTATCCTTCAGCCTCTCCTGTCCTTTCTGGACACTAGTCACAGGCAGGTTTCAGGTATAAAACATGAAGGCAACAATTCTGGTCCCTTTATCTACCCATCCCAGAAACGTAAAGTATATCAGCCACCCACGAACCAACCCATCATCTTGGTACCCACTGCACACAATGGAATCAACAGAGCTTCAATGGGAAAGAGAGTGAGTGATTATGTCTCTTATGCCACAATGACTGAGCATTTGGTGACCTTGCCTTTGTCTCTGGCCCAGGAAGCCTCTTCCAGGTGGGTTCCTACTACCACCCTCCCACCACCGGCTCTCAGACTCACCCATCTGTGATGCTGGCTTGGGACAGCGGGTATCCCAGAGTAAAATTCTGTTGTCCTAGAAGAAGGAACAGGAAAAGAGCTTCACAATCCAAAAAGCAGCTGCGGGCCTCCACACTAGACTTGTGGCCAGAGGGTTCGAGTGTGGTTAGAAGTGAGGAGAGAAGGAAAGGCTGTATCTCACCTCACTGCATGAAAGGAACACGGAATCCTTGTGGGGAGAGGCTGCGACACAGGTGACCTGCCCAGAGTGAGCTGTGAAGGAGAGAGAGGCAAGCATGACAGAAAAGCTGCAGGCATCACTACCAAGCAGCCCAGATACCACCAAGGGACCCCTTATCTCATGAATGCAATCTAACACATTTTGTGAGAGATTTTGGATCAGACAAAACCTAAGAGAAAATGTTGATGGAGTTCTAAAGCTAAAAAGGCATGGGGAAGCCAATGAATTAGTAAAGACAAAGGAAGAAAGATCAGGGGCTGGGCAACAAGAGTGAAGGAATTTACATCCCAGAATAGCAATTTTCAGATTTTAGTACACACACCTCCAGACAACATAGAGAAACTTTCAAGGGAGGTCTGGACACTGACACATTTAGGGAAATAAACTTTCCCAAAGTTCTGTTTCCTAAAACTGAACTGAGAAGTTTCCAGTCTGCCAGTGCCCCTTTCCTTCCTCCTCTTTTATATTC
The DNA here is from genome assembly GCF_053574225.1 of Canis aureus. Taxonomy (NCBI): domain Eukaryota; kingdom Metazoa; phylum Chordata; class Mammalia; order Carnivora; family Canidae; genus Canis; species Canis aureus. The sequence continues at coordinate 37,029,782 of NC_135618.1, forward strand.
CCCTCCTCCCAGTTTTAGAAGAGACACGCACTTCTCAGCCACCCCACATCTCACCACGGTACAATGCCCAGGTGCCTGAAACCCTAAGGTATTAAACAAAAGGGGCTTTTCCCTGAGAGCCAAAGAGCATCTCGGCAAAATTCAGTGCAGGAGCTGGCCCTGTCTCAGCTACCACAAACCACAACACACCACGAGCAACTAGAGTATTCTGGGACTCTATTTCTGCCTAACAATGAAAATTTTGAGAACTATGACAGATGATGTCCTGAGGACACATCTGACAAATTTAACTGAACTTAAAAATGAAGTCAGACCTTTTCTGATAGAAAGTTGAGTCTAGGGGCTCCTGGGTGGCTCAGTGGTTGAGCGTCGGCCTTTGGCTCAGGGTGTGATCCTGGGGACCCAGGATTGAGTCTGTCGGGCTCCCTGCATGGAGCCTGCTTCTCCCTCTGCCTATGTCTCTGCCTCTCTGTGTCTCTCATGAATAAAGAAATAAAATCTTAAAAAAAAAATCACTGTAAAAATCAAAACCAAACTGACGTGTTACTCAAAGCTATGGTTGCACACCGGCACCATCAGTATCATTTGGGAGCTTCTTAGGAAATAGTCTCAGGACCACCCCAGAGTTGCACTCGGGTAATCCTTTGGTACATTAAAGTTTGAGATGCGGGAATTCCTGGATGGCTCAGCGGTTTGGTGCCTGCCTTCGGCCCAGGACGTGATCCCAGAGTCCCAGGATCGAGTCCCACATCAGGCTCCCTGCATGGAACCTGCTTCTCCCTCTGCCTGTGTCTCTGCTTCTCTGCCTCTCTCTCGTGAATAAACAAAATCTTAAAAAAAGGAAAAGAAAAAAAGCAGGTTGAGTCTAATTTGGCCAGCTGGCCTAACAAAGCAGGTTGGTTTTTAGCCAGTTAGGTTATTTGATAGACATTTGGCAGAGGTTACAGGGACTTAAACTGCAAATCCAAAATCTTGACCAACACGTGCTTGAAACCAGTGCACAATAAATGATATGGCCAGAAAGTACCTCCTTTGCAACTATTTAAATTTAAATTAGATGCCAATTTAAAAATGTGTGAGAGGGTAGTTTTTCAAAAAATTTTCAGGAGGGCTACATGCTAAAAACTTTAAAGATCACTGCCCTACGATGCATACAGGCTGTGGAAACCACCTACTCTGAAGGCATTTACCAGGCTACTGGAGATAGTCTGAATATGGCTCTGCCCAAGACAGGAGGATGTAATCCAACCACCTTTCATAGTTCTTCCCTAGCCCTTGAATCCATAAAAAGCCAACACAATGAAAAAGAATTGACCACTCACTTGAAAGCAAAGTTCAGAAAAGCACCATGGGAAAATACAAAAGATAAAAAGTGGTTCCTCTGCCCTCAAGGGATTTGCAATTCAGTGGGGGGAGTAAGACAGAAATACAAAGAACTGATGAAATACTATGAATGGAAAAAGTGCTGAAGGAGTTAGTGCAGACCAGGAAAATCCCTCATAGACCTAAAAAACAAAAGGCATCAGTGTTTTAACATTGACTATTTATAAATCTTGGACTCCCACTAGAGTCTAAGATTTATAAATAGTGAAGGTCCAGGATATGTAGGAGTTTCTAGTTTTTTGCTTTGGCACATATATGAATCATACACTTTGCAATTAGAATTGGCAGGGAATGGTACTTAGCTATTGAGTGAACCAGGTAACTACCTGGCATCTATATCTCTTAACCACACACACATTAATGCTCTAGGCATCATCTCCATAGAGAATGGCTCTAAGAATAAAGTCAGCTGCTACTGCTATTGATGAAAGTAAAAAAAAATAATAATAATAACATTAATAGAAAGTGACGGTTATCACTAGGAAAACAAATTTTATGGAAGTGAATATTCAAAAGTGCAAGATTCACAAGTTTCAGAGTATATACGTGGAAAATGCCAAGGCTCTACTATGGCTGGGTTTGATTAGACCAGTTTTTATTTACAGGGCAAGAGATAGAAGGGCTCCACTGCCATAACAAGAAAGTGAGATATTAATCCACAAGCCACGCAAATCATGAAAGGTGAGGGACTGCAGATGGAGAGATGAGGTGAGTGCCACCATCAGTGCGAAGTAAAACTTGGAAGCAAAAGGGAACATCAGAAATGGAAAGGGAGATCACTGACCAGGTGGAAAAAAATGTCAAAAGACTTGGGAACCCACTGATGGTGAGGAAGCAGGAGGGATGGAAAAGTTTGCCTTCGAGCTGGAGTCTCATGTGGCCAAAAGATGGGGAGGCCAGTACTAGAAACAGGAAAATTATTAAGAAAAGGCATGGAACAGATATTGGGGCCTGATATACTTTTTGGAAAAAAACTATAAAGCAGAAAGGGCAAGGAACTGCTGCCCCTAACACCCAAAGTTCAAAGAGCCCAAGGGGAGAATACAAACAAAACAGCTAAGGCCAGGATTAAAAAGAATGTGCACTTACCCCGGTATGAACTCAGTACCATCTGCTGGGCAAGGTCCCAAACTTTGATGCTAACAAGCAAAAGGAAACAGATCCTTAATTTTGACCTACAGTATCTACAAAAACACACGTGTTCAAACAAGAGCTTCCTTTAACTGACATGTCCTATGTCACTGCCTACTGGGCTTCTGGAAAGGCCTATTCACAATGAATTTCAGTATCTCTAAGGAAATGTTATAGACATATCATAATAAATCACTGTGTTCTTACAGTAAACCCAAAACATTACTTGGTGAGGCTAAGAGGATAGTAAAGACACCCAAAGGACGTCTCATTACAGGAGCAATGAGCACAAGGACCCACCAGAAGTCTTTGCTACCGCTGACAGCCTGCATGCCAGAGCTCAGGACACTAACTGTAGACACGATGTCATCATGCTCATACTTGCAGAACTTGCTGACAATGAGTGTCTCGTTCTCGTCCAGCTCCCACAATTCAACAGCACCTGTTGGGAGTGGGGAGAAGGTTGAGGGAAATGAGTGTGGATACCACCAAGACAGTAATTCACTTTCAGGATTCAAGTGAGTCCACTGTCACTAAACAAAGTAAGCTATCGCTATAAAAGCAAACTCCGGGGATCCCTGGGTGGCTCAGCAGTTTAGCGCCTGCCTTCAGCCCAGGGTGTGATCCTGGAGATCCGGGATCGAGTCCCGCGTCGGTCTCCCTGCATGGAGCCTGCTTCTCCCTCTGCCTGTGTCTCTGCCTCTCTCTCTTTCTCTCTGTCTCATGAATAAATAAATAAAATCTTTAAAGAAAGAAAAAAAAAGGAAAATCCACTGTCACAAGAGGATTCAGCTAATTACCAAGCCAACTGGTTTTATTCTGGCATTACTGTTTTCTTGATAATAGTTCAAACAATTTGGTGAGGAAAGCTTCCAGAAAGACAAGGAAAGATGAAATGGCTGGTAAAATCCGTTATCTGGCTTCCAGTGAGAAAACTCTAGAGAGTAAGTGCGAGGAGACATGGATAAAGTGTCAGCAATCTGTGTAGCACACAGTCCAGTGTGGTTAAATCTTCCCAATTACTTGGACATTAGTATTCACTAAACAATTTGAATAAACACCTTATAACTCCTTTAAAAATATTGTGAATAACTGAACGTCTTGCACTGTGACAGAGTAAGTACAGAGAACCCCCCAAGTTATCTTGGATATGTGGTGCTCAAGCTCAATTGTCCAAGGCTCCATCTGTAATGTCCCACTTTAATCCTTGCATGCAACGCCTGCCAATCTTCAAATTCTGATTTTTTTCATTCCAAAGACTCTATTGCTGAACTTGTCTTTCAAAGCAAACAAAGCAGAATGAAGACATCTAAAGAGAAGAAAATGGGAAGAGATGGAAAGAGCACAGACTGCTTACGCATCATCTTTAAGACCAAGATTATCCTTGGTCTGGGTTGAGAGGCGATGCCGGGAAGTTTACCGGGAAGAAAAATGGTTCTGATCCACTTCTTAATTTTGTTAGAAATTCCCACCAGGCAATTCAAAATCTCGGAAAAGCATTTTCCTGCTACACGTCTCCTTCGGAGCAGCACCCTGAAGGTCCCCGAAGCACGAGGTGGGACGGCAAAGGCTGCGCCGGTGCAGCCGCGTCCCGTCCGTCACCGCACCCGCGGGGCTGGGGAGAGTCACTCACCCGAGTCGGAGGCCACCAGGATACCTCTGTCCCCAACCCACGCGAGGTCGGCCACTCCGGCCTCCGTCTGCACTCCGGCGGAGCAGAAGCCTTCGTTGGGGGCGGCGCAGGGGTCCTTGAAGAGCCAGAGGGAGCCGGCCCAGCAGCGGCCGCTGAGGCTGGAGGCGCCAAGCAGGAGCGCCCCGTCTAGGGAAGCACGAGCCGTCAGCGCAGGAGGCGGCCCCGCTCGTCTCCACGGCGACCGCAGGCTGCGGCGGTCGGGGGGGGGACGGGGGGGCGAAGGGGGGAGGACGGGACGGGGGACCGGGCGGGGGCCGGAGGCTCGCGGCGCGGCGGGGTGGGCGCGCGGGGAGGGCCGGGCCCGGGGGGCGGCTCACCCGACCGGTAGCGCGCAGCCTCCAACTGCCGTTCCATGCAGGCGGGCGCGTTAGGGGGGAGGCTCCACTCGCGGGCCGCGGGGGGCACCAGGGGGGGCGGCGTTTCCTTCCGCATCGCCACCGCTCCGACTCCAACCGAGACCCCAAGCCTCACGCCCGCCCGAGCTCGGCGCCGGCAGCCCCCACGTGGTGCCCCTGCGGGCCTCCGCCCCTCTACGCAGGCTCGGGCCGCTCTACATCTCGCGAGAAGTGCTTCTACGCTCGCCCTCCGCCGTCGGCAGCGCCCTCTGGCCAAAGATTCATCCGGCTCCACGCCTCGTATCGCGAGAAAAAAAAAAATCGAAGCAAAGTTAATGGACAGAGGGCGCAATGCTCTCGTCTCGCGAGACTTGTGAGCGGCCATCTTGCTCCCGCCTCGGACGGAGCGCCCGGTCCGGGTCATTGGGACGCAGAGGCTCCTGCGTGGACCCTCGTTGACCATGCTGCGCCGGATGGTGCTTTCTGCGGCCGCCGCAGCGGGTGAGAGGCCTACACCCTGGTTCGGACTGTCAGGGTGATTGCAAGGGGGCGCGTCTAGGGTTATTGGAAGCGGTGGGAGGAGCGGGCGTGCAGAAGGGCGCAGCGGACTCGGGCCTCCGTGGCGTGGGAATCCCCCCGCCGGGGTGGCTCGGGGGCCTCGGGCGGGCCCCGCGGAGGCGGGGGCGGGGACGGGGGTCTCGGGCGGGCCCCGCGGGGACGGGGACGGGGGTTTCGGGCGGGCCCCGCGGGGGCTGGGGCGCGGACGGGGCAGATCGGACTCCACCTTGACTTTGCTGACCGCGCTATGTTTATGTGCAGCGCCCTGTCTGAGGAACGCAGCCCTCCTCGGCCCGGGGTAAGTGAGGGCAGAGCGCCTCCCTCCGCCCTATCCTGCGCCGCACTGCACCTCTCTGGGACCCCTCTGAGCTGCAGGCCCGCAGTCGCCCTTCGTTAGGTGATCTAGAAAGGCCTAAAGCTCATCCCGGCAGTGCTGCTCCGTGGCCGCCTGCAGCGTTGTCGTGTCGTCCCCTGGCAAAGACTAAGGGGATAAGCGCTGTGTTGTGACCAAACTAGAAGCCAGGCTTGGGGTCCTCGAAGCTCCGCCCTTGACCTTCAGCTAGGCTTACGTGCTACAGCGGGAATCCGGAGCTTCTAAAACAAGTTTCCTTAAGTAAAACCAGAAAGCATATTATTTTTAGTCTCTCAGATTCCAACTTTTACAGAGAAATCATTCACGAATTCTGTAAATATTTATCTTGCCACCTACATAACCAGATAGAAAAATGAGTGAGGCTGACGTGCGTATGTGGAGCTCACCTCCAGAGGTCGCAGCTCCAGCGTAGCGGGTTCGAGCAAGGGCCGAAGCTACAGTAACGCCCGGTTTCTCCACTGAACAAGCTGCGGGACCTCGATCTCCTCTGCAAAATGGAGATAATCGTACGTTATGGGTTAGAACTAAGAGACTGAATTCCTGTAAAATTCTGAAAACAGTGCTCAGTATATACCGTGTGCTTAGTCTTGGCATCTGTTATTAATGTTCCATAAATCCTATTAATTTCTTTTGGAATTCTCTTTCTGCTTCCAGACTTAGACTTAAATCTTGCCAAACATAATGACTTTATGCCTTGAAAAAATGGCTTTTAATTCATCTGATTAATTTTTGTGTGCACAATAAAGTGAGGCTACAATTGCTCCCAACATATCAGAGAAAAAAGAATCCATACAGACAGGTAAACAATTTTAATGAGTCACAAATAAAATGATTACAGTGTAAGATACAAGGAATGTACTCAATTTCTCCTCGTTTTCACATTCTATAATATGTCAGCAAGGCTGTCTCCTCCAAATTATATCTGGACTCTAACCATTCTTCCACTGCCACTGCTATGAACGCCCATCAGTTTTCACCTGGTCTATTTCAGTAGTCTCTTAACTAGTCTTCTTACATGTCTATTCTTGTCCCATAACAGCCCATTCTTCTACTAGCCTTAGGGATTACATAAGCCCCGGGCCCCAACAAAACCCTTCAGAGCTCCTCTTTCCACAACTTCAGTACAATGTGAATCCTGGGACCTTGACTGCTCATTGCTATACCCCTAGCACCTGACATACAGGTGAATGAATGTAAGATTGGAAAGGGCTTTATAAAGGATACGCTTGAGATGTTCTGAAGGCTGGGTGGGCTTGGCAGCCATTTAGTGAAAGACATACCAGGCAGAAAGAGCAGCATGAGGCAGGTTTTGGGGGTTTTTTTTGGGAGGGGGGGAGCTATATATAGCCATATGTGTGTGTGTGTAAATACATACATATATATTTATTATTTATGTATAGTTCCGTATGGCTAGAGGATAGGAGAATGAAGGAAGATGAGGATATAAAATCTGACAGGTGTTGAATCATGTACGCCATGTTAAAGATTTTGTTTTCTGTAGGTAGGAGAGCCTGTTGAGTTTTGTTTTTTAAGATTTTGCTTATTCATGAGAGACACAGAAAGGCAGAATCAGGCTCCAACGGTGAGTCCATGCAGGACCTGATCCCGGGATCATGACCTGAGCCAAAGATAGACAGATGCTCAACCACTGAGCCACCTGGATGTCTGGAGCCTGTTGAGGTTTTTTGGGTTTTAGGTTTGTTTTTGTTTTTTTGTTTTTAAGATTTTATTTATTTATTCATGAGAGATACAGAGAGAGAGGCAGAGACACAGGCAGAGGGAGAAGCAGGCTCCATGCAGGGAGCCTGACAACCACTGAGCCCCTCAGGTGCCTGAACCTGTTGAGTTTTAAAGTCAAATTTGCATTATAAAAACATTGGCACTAGTGTGGAGGAGCTAAGTTTTTTTTTGTTTTTTTTTTTTTAATTTTTATTTATTTATGATAGTCGCACACAGAGAGAGAGGCAGAGACACAGGCAGAGGGAGAAGCAGGCTCCATGCACCTGGAGCCGGATGCGGGACTCGATCCCGGGTTGGAGGAGCTAAGTTTAAAGGGGTATTTGTTGAGAAGCAGAGAGAGACCAGGGTTTGGATTATTAAGTAGTTTAGGCCAGAGATGATGAGGGCTTAAATTAAGATAGCTAGTTCAAGAGAGGATTTGAGTTGGCCTGAAATATTTATTTATTTTATTTATTTGTTTATTTTGGCCTGAACTATTTAAATATGTGGTTCTGGGTGGCTCAGTGGTTGAGTGCCTACCTTTGGCTCAGAGCGTGATTCCAGAGTGGGGATCGGGTCCCATATCGAGCTCTGCATGGAGCCTGCTTCTCCTTCTGCCTATGTCTTTGCCTCTCTCTCTCTCTGTCTCTCATGGATAAATAAATAAAAATTTAAAAATAAATGAAAGAACCTCGAGCATGATTGTCAAATTACAAAAGTTGGTGGGCTAGCTAAAACATAGGGAAGCAGAAATAACCTTTAAACGATAAGCAGCTAACCAAAATCAATTAAATCATATAAGTCCTTACCTTGCAAAGGGATAGAGGTTGAGTGGGGAGGTGGGGGATAAAAAACATAGAGAATTTGAAGAAGACTGAGGTTGACAGCGTGTATAAAAAGATGAGGACTTTATTTCATCGTAATTTTAATGAAATGGTAATATGTTGTAACTGCTAAAAATGCAGTCCTGGGCTGTTGGAATATGAGAGTAGTTTACAAATCTATGATAATACAATAATTCGAGCTGAGTTCTGTATACTTACCTCACTGTAGTAAACAAAACCGGGCAGCTTCTTGTGAACTGTCAGGATTGTGAGAGAACAGAGATGTTTAACCCAGATACATGGAAATTCTATGTGTTACACAGAAAAATGAAATTGGAATTAATGAATAGAGATTTCAAGTATGTACACAGCAGTTACATTTAAAGATGAACATAATTAGAGCTACCCCACACCGAAAAGGTCTGTTTCACACAATGGTTAGTTAGCACCCCATCACAGAGAATACTCATGTCAAAGTTCTTGCCATCAAGATGCTCACAACACAGTGAATATATAATAGGTATTCGCTTACATATTCTACTGTATGCTTAGCACCATTTGAAGCTCTTTACCTAAAATCTTCAGAGCAACCCTGTAAACTCCTTCTTTATTCCCACGCTACCTAGAGAAATCCGTGATTACAAAAGATTAATCTACTTGCTCAAAGTCAAGTGGCAGGTCTAGGATTTAAAACCAGATAATCAGGCAGCCTGGGTGGCTCTGCGATTTAGTGCCACCTTCAGCCCAGGGTGTGATCCTGGAGACCTGGGATCGAGTCCCTCGTCAGGCTCCCTGCATGGAGCCTGTTTCTTTCTCTGCCTGTGTCTCTGCGCATCTCTCTCTCTCTCTCTCATAAATCTTTGAAAAAAAAATAATAAAGCCAGATAATCTGAGTATAAAATCTATGTTCTTATATATTGGAATTCTAATAAGCATACAAAGTGCTAGACAGATGACTTTTAAGACCTACAGAAGGGTTTTGAGTATCGATTGGGTAGAAAGTTATATACAACTTTACTCTCGGGACGCCTGGGTGGTTCAGTGGTTGAGCGTCTGCCTTCAGCCCAGGGCCTGATCCTGGAGTCCTGAGATCGAGTCCCACATTGGGCTCCCTGCATGGAGCCACCTCCTGCGTCTACCTGTGTCTCCGCCTCTCTCTCTCTCTCTCTCTCTCTCTCTCTCTCTGTATCTCTCATGAATAAATAAGTAAAATCTTTATAAAAAACAACCTTGTTTGCCTGCCACAGCTAATTATTAGACCCTAACTTTCCCATTCCTGGTCTATTCTCTTTGCATTATGACAGTAGCAAACTGCCTCAGTCCTCATCCCCATTCTTTCTACTAATTGTGCATACGTTATGTTCTCTTTAAATTTGTGTGATTGCTACCCCTAGGGCATTGCAGGCGACAAGGATCTTCCACACAGGGCAGCCGAGTCTTGCACCTGTACCCCCTCTTCCTGAATATGGAGGGAAAGTTCGTTTGGGCCTGATCCCCGAAGAATTCTTCCAGTTCCTTTATCCCAAAACTGGGGTAACAGGTGAGCATTTGCCCAGTGTTTGATAGTACATTTAGGCGGTATAGTTTGTTTATCTAGGATTTGATGGTCTCTTACCTCTTCTGCGTATGCACAAAAATGAAGTCAAAGGTAAATTATGGAAGTAGTTCAATGTAACAGTTGTGATTTGGTTGCCCTGATTTGTCTGTGGTAAATGTGGTTGGGATTTTCACTTGATTTTATACCATTGTCTCCATTTGTTGATAAATCAGTCACTGAATGCCTGCTCTGTGCCAAGTCCTCTTCTAGGCATAGACTGTGAGCTGAGGTGCCTGCCTTCCAAGGAACACACATTCTATTATAGGATAAGCAGGAAAGAAAGGAGTAACTGTATAATATATCGTCAGGTGGTGGAAAGAGCTGTGTATTAAACTAGGGTTTATTAAATTGTATGTATAAGTAAAAACAGAAGTTGGGCAATATGTATCAGGGTTCCCCCCCCCTTTTTTTTTTAAAGATTTTATTTATTTATCCATGAGAGACACACACACAGAGAGGCAGAGGGAGAAGCAGGCTCCATGCAGGAAGCCTGATGTGAGACCCGATTCCGGGTCTCCAGGATCACATCCCGGGCCAAAGACAGTGCTAAACCGCTGAGCCACCGGGGCTGCCCGTTTTTGTTTTGTTTTTTTTCCTTTTAATAAAGCATACACTCTTCTGCAATCTTACATTTTCATAGTGCAGTCTGCTTTCACTTAAATTATTTAATCCTCATAGCAGTCCTGTAAGATATTTGTTACCAAGAAGAACTAGAAACTAAAGTATGGGCTGAGATTTATTCTTTCTAGTTTATGGGTTGGCCTTAAACCCAAGTTCCTACTTCTGAATTCTTGTGCCTCCTACTGCTGTGAGGAGGGGATTCTGGAAGCCAAGGGTTGTTTGTGTTTTTAAACCTCCAGAGGGTGACCGAAAATAGGGTTTCTGTAACTGAAATTGCAAGAAACATTAGGGTCCTCAGATCCCCACAGGTGATTAAAATATTACCAACAATAGGCTTTTTTGCAAATTCACATTTAAAGTTTTGAATTTATGTTCAGCTTTAAGATTTATATATTAGAGACAAATTTTTAAAAGAGCTATTGAAACTTTTTATGGGAAACTGGATAAAATACATTTGAGACCCTTATTCTTGTGTTACATCCTTTGGTATTCATTTTGCTCAGAGACACTGTAAAATTCTGCCTTAAGGAGGAAGCTTTGTCCTTCCCTAGCTCTTCTGAGGCACAACAGAAAATCCTAAAGAAATGTACATCATGGTTTTATGTCCTTTCAGAACTCAACAGCTTGGTTAAAGAAAAAGATAGCTATATTTGAAGCATTATAACTAGGTGTTACAGGAATTGAGAATCCTGATTCATCCTAATAGATACATACTACTTTCTTTGGGGGGATTTTTGTTTGCTTGCTTGCTTGCTTGCTTGCTTGCTTGCTTATTTCTAGTGTCAGGTTCCTCCTATTCAGTAAAAATAGGCAGGACCGGATAAATTTTATCCTTACCAGTGTTCCCATTCAATAAATAGTATGTCTTGCACAAATTACCTAAGCAGTTGTACTAGGCACTTTACATACATTATTTCTCAGTTTCATCCACCCTGTGAAGAAAGTATTGTTCCCATCTTACAGATGAGGAAACTAAACTGAAAGATTATTTATATCATTCAGTTTCTTCTGTGTTACAGAGTCAGATTCCCTGATCTAGATCCTTTTTTTCAGCGCTACCACACTGCTCCTCAGTACAGGGTTATTTTTAATCCAGTTGCTTTAAATCATTACATAACACCTTCAACTAATCAGATGTAGAACTTTTTGTCTTTCCTTTCAGATGTAGTATATCCATCATAAAATAATTTTTCCTTCTTTTAGGACCCTACGTGCTTGGAACTGGACTTATCTTATATTCTCTGTCCAAAGAAATATATGTGATTACTGCAGAGACCTTCTCTGCCATATCAACAATAGGGTTGCTTATCTATGTAGTTAAAAAATATGGTGCCTCTATTGGAGAATTTGCTGACAAACTCAGTGAGGTAAGAACTGTAAACCTTATTTCTCATTTTAGACTATTAAAAGTATCCATACCATCAAGTGATGTTTCTGATGTTCATGTTAGGGGACAAGCATATAGAAATTAACCTAATTACGATGATTAAAATTATAAGTGTTAATGTTGGTTATTAATTTGAGATAAATACTTTTAAATCTACCAAACTGTCCAGTTTTTTCATAGTTCTGCTCATTTGACAAGATACTTCATAGTTATTGTGAGCAATTAATTATCTTTAAGGATTTGTGCATGTCTCCCAGTATATGTTTCTTCATGAGTGATTTTCACAAATGAGGAATATAACTTTGAGGAAGCGTAGAATGAAGCTATTTTTGTTACTCTCTCTGTTTTCACTGATCTTTGTTGTAAAATCATAATTGCAGCAAAAAATTGCCCAACTAGAAGAGGTGAAACAGGCTTCCATTCAACAGATCCAGGATGCAATTGATACAGAGAAGTCACAGCAGGCACTGGTTCAAAAGCGCCATTACCTTTTTGATGTCCAGAGGGTAGGTTTCAGAACCTTCTAAGGAAAATAAAGTTAACCCGTTTGTGTGCATTTAAAACAAAAATCAAATTTTATGAGAATTGGTTGAATATGTTGAGCATCTAGTATTTAGAAAAGAGGTGGGGTTTGACAATTACAAGTATTTAGATATTTAATATCTATCAAGTGGATAAATAGTTACTCTAAAATTAGAGTAAAGGTTATAAAAACATATTTTTGGTTCTACACAGGACAGTAGTCATTAAATTACTGCTGACTAAAAAATGGTATTCACTATCTAAGGCCATAGGTGTAATACATGCTGTGCATTTCATATGTACTCGCTATGAGGAACTCTTACTTGACATACTTACAGTGAGGAAATCTGATACTTTAGATTCCAATTCACAAACCAAATTCAGATAGCTGTAAAGCTTTTTTACTGTGGTCAAGGCATCATTAGATTCTAAAATATACTTCATCTCTGAAACATTTCTAGGAATATGCTCAGGTATTTTTGTTTAAACAATCACATTGTTACCTACTTTGAGCCCTTGCTTTATTTTATGCCTTTTATAGTGAGATGCCCTATAATTGAAATTTTATGCTAAAGAAGCACATATGAAATGAAAAATGAGGTGGTAAGGTAAAGTATATGAAGTATTAAGGATCTAGGCCAGTATTTCTTAGTGTGGTTTGTAGTACCACATGTATCAGTCCTCTTTGGTGCAGGTTTACGAACCCAGCCCAAGACTTTGTAGATTCAGAACCTGTGTTAGGAACTGTCTAAGAATCTAGATTTTAAAAAACTGATCCCTAAAGATTCTTAAGCACATAAATGTTTAAAAAATCTCAGGAAACTTTAAAACCTCTTTCTGTACATACTTAGGTTTCAACCAGAGAATCCTTCCTACCTCATACATGATATGTACACACACAAAATTTGACTTTTGAAGATGTAGCCCTTTCATAAGAATCAGATGGTAGTCTTTATATTTTTACTTATTTTTGAAATATTTAGTGACTAGTGATAGAGCTCTTCCTGTGTGAGACTCTGGCAGGTGTTTGGGAATAAAAGAAAGTCTGCTTTTATGGAGTCTGCTTTCGAGCCAGGGGTTGAGGGGACAGAAAAAAAAATAACTGAGCAGATAAAGAATATCAAGTCCTATGTAGAACAACAAACTAGGAAAGGAAATGAGAGGGAGTTAGTTTTATTGGGCAGTCTAGAGAGGCCTCTAATATGATACTTGAACAGACACCTGAAGAAATGTTGGTGCAAGCTGTGTGGACTTCTGGGGAAATAGTATTACAGCAGAGCGAAGAAAAATTGCAAGGGCCCAAAACCTGGAAGCTTATTTGGTATGGTCAAGGAATAGTAAGGAGACCAGAATAGTTGAAGCAAATGGATGAGGAGGAGAAAAAGCAGAGAGTGGTCAGGGGCTAAATTGGGTCAAGTCTTGTAGGCTTCTCTGTGGACTCTTACCTGTCCTCTGAATAAGAAAGTCATTGAAGCTTTTAAGCAGAGGAGTAACACCATCTCACTTGTCTTTTGAAGGGTCACTCTGATTGCCTTGTTGGAAATAGCCTTCGGTCTGGTAGCATTGGTTTGAAATGCCTGCCAGTTAGCCAAGTAGAGTTACGTGGTATAGACCATTACATAATATATGAGTCTGGAATTTATGGGGAGAATTCCAGGCTGAAGATTTGGGAGTCACGAGCTGACAGGTGGCACTTATAAGACAAGAACATGGTGAGGGAAAACCGGTGACAAGGACAGTTCCAGTGTGTAGTCATCCTAGTTGTTATGGTCAAGAAATAAAGGGCCTAAAATTTGCCATGGATTTAGCAACATGGAGGTTGTTGGTGACCTTATAAGGGCTATTTTAGTAAAGTGGTGGGAGTTGCTTGCAGAAAAAGTAGAAGGGAAGAAATTGAAGTCAGAGTATAGACAACTGTCAAAATTGTCAAGGAGTTTTATTGTAATGGGAGGCAAAGAAATTAGTTGCTAAGCAGAATAATTCAGAGAAAGACAAATACCATATGATTCCACTTGTGGGATTTAAGAAACAAAACAAATGAACATGGGAGGAGGAGAAAGGCAAACCAAGAGGCAGACTCTTACCTGTAGAGAACAAACTGATGGTTATTTGGCTGGGGGGGGCGGGGGGGTGGGTAGTGAAGTAGGTGATGGGGATTCAGGAGTACACTTTGCTGCGATGAGCACAAGGTGATTTATGGAAGTGTCGAATCATTATATTGCACTCCTGAAACTATTACTACATTGTATGTTAACTAATTGGAATTTAAATAAAAACTTGAAAGAGAAAAAAAATAAAATTAAAAAAAACTAAAAATAAAAATTTAAAAAATTCAGAAACTATAAGGGGAAAATTTGTTAAATTGACTTCACAAAAATTTTTTATATAAAAATTAGCATAAACAAAGTTAAATGACAAACTGGGAAGAATGTGTGGGTTCCATATGACACAAAAGGGTAGTTCTTTTAGGAGAGACCAATATCCCAGTAGAAAACTAAGCCTAGGAAACAGACCATTCATAAATACATGTAAATGATTTCTAAATATGTCAATGTTCTTAGATAATGACAGTTAAAATTCGTATTTTTTCTGCTTATGAGAATAGAGAGTAAAAGGTTTTATAGTTATCATTGGTCAGGGAGTGATAGGCATTTGTGTTGCTGGTAGGACAATGACGTAGCACAATTTTATGTGGAATGTGACAGTGTTAATTAAAGAGCATCGGCTTTATAGCCTGGCTCCTTGTATTCAGATCTTGGCTTGCTTCACAATTTATTAGCTCTGTACAAATAGAACAACCTTGGACAAATTCCATAGCATCTGCCTCAATTTCTTTACTGGAAGTTGGATATAATAATAACTATGCCATGGTATGATTATAAGACTAAATTGACACATAGTTTGTAGAACATAGTAGATAATCAGCATGTTATTAGAGCAAGTATTTACACATAAGTGCAAAGACAACAGATGTAGCATTATTTCTAGTAGAAAAAATTTGAAGCAGTCTAATGTATTAATAGAGCTTGGTTAAATAAACTCTGGATTACGGGACACCAGTATAGTAGAATTCAATGTAACTTAAAATTGTGGTGGGTCTTTATGTCATAATTCGTAAAAGTGATGTGTGTGTGCATGTGCATACCTGCCTATACCTGTATTTTGTTTATTGAAAATTTCTGTGAGGGAGTTACAGGACGTACAGGAAGATGGTGGCCTTGGGTGGGCTGGAAGAAACTTACTGTATATACTTTGTTTTTGTTTTTTTTTTAAGATTTTATTTATTTATTCATGAGAGACCCTGAGAGAGAGAAAGACAGGCAGAAACGCAGGCAGAGGGAGAAGCAGGCTCCCTGCAGGGAGCCTGACGGATTCGATCCCGGGTCTCCAGGATCAGGCCCTGGGCTGAAGGCAGGCGCTAAACTGCTGAGCCACCCAGGGATCCCACTGTGTATACTTTTAAATATATTTTTACCACATCCTAGCAGAGTTTGTTTAGCACATGTATCTCTTACCCATTCATATTAAATAAAACCATTTTGCATAAAGTACAAGAAAGTGGTGGGGTATTCTAACCGGCGGAATCGCAGAGTGGAAGTGACCCTTCAACGATGCAGACTTTTTCATCAATTCTTAATTTTGCTTCAGAATAACATTGCTATGGCACTGGAGCTCACTTACCGGGAACGGCTGCATAGAGTGTACAGGGAAGTGAAGAATCGCCTAGACTATCACATCTCTGTGCAGAATATGATGCGTCGAAAGGAACAAGAACACATGATAAACTGGGTGGAGAAGCATGTGGTGCAGAGCATATCTGCCCAGCAGGTACATGGTGTCCTGAAGTTTCTGGAATTGTATTGACTTCTCACAAACCTCTGCTGATGCTCTGGTACAATAGGAATAGCTGGCAAGGAGTCATTAGCCTAGAGACGATGGGGTCGCCCTGCTTCATTGTTCTGGGAACACAGAACAATGCACAGCTACCTTGGTGGCCTTCCTCTTCCTCAGAATTTGGTCACCAAAGGGTCTCTTGCTGTCAGAGACAGTGACAGTTGAGAACACTGTGGCACACTTATATTCAAGTTCTGTCACTTAGGAAATGCTAACCAACATAGTTCATTTCTCTGTACAATAGACTGGATAAAGTTATTCCTGAGTCCCTTTCATTTCCTAATTCCATGATCTCTATTCCATTTCCTCTTCCCAGCCACTTACATCATTGGTCTTGAACAGAAAAGAAATGTTTATTACTCACCTAAATTTGTTTTCCTTTTCTAAAGTTTATATATTTTTTTATTATGATTTGATTTCTCTCCCAAATATATAGAGTATGTAGATATTTATGACCATTTTCTGTTGTAATCATCAGGGATTAGAAGAAGTGTTTTGTCTACCAACAATTAAAGGATTTTTTTTTCCAGTAAATTCTTTTTTTTTTTTTTTTTTAATTTATTTATAGTCACACACAGAGAGAGAGGGGGGGGGGGGGCAGAGACATAGGCAGAGGGAGAAGCAGGCTCCATGCACCGGGAACCCGACGTGGGATTCGATCCCGGGTCTCCAGGATCGCGCCCTGGGCCAAAGGCAGGCGCTAAACCGCTGCACCACCCAGGGATCCCTCCAGTAAATTCTTTTGCATAAAAGTAACATACTTAGGAATTGAGGAAAACACAAAAAAAATAAGAGACAAATTTTTATTCTTGACATTTCTGTGATTGTTGTTAGGCTGCTGTTTTTCAAGCAGCTGTTAGCTATGCAAGCTAACATCGTTGGCACGTGGTTATAGCAGCATCTGGCTTCCCGTTCTATATAGATTTCACTCATAAAAGCTGTGAGCCAGGGGATTTTTAACTAATTCCCTGGATTTGCTTAGAATAAATTGCATCCCTCTGTGGTACATAAAATATTCCTAGTAATCTGTTATGTCATCTTGAGATTGTGTAGGCATCTCAAGATCTTCTAGGAGGTATCCTTTAGAATTACAGTGTTTTGTGCCCTTCTGTGATTTGGAGACGTCTAAACAGATTTCTCTTTCCTTGTCACAGGAAAAGGAGACAATTGCCAAGTGTATTGCAGATCTAAAGCTGCTTGCAAAGAAGGCTCAATCACAGCCAGTTCTCTAAATGCATCTATCCCGGTGGAGAGAGCTAGAAGCAATTAACTAGCCTGTGACATCTTTCTGTTAACCTTTCCTAAAATGAAAAGTTTGTTTCATATAGTGAGAAAATTAAAATGATCTATTTGCCAGTGAGCGGTTTTTCATCCTTCTTGCTTGTATTTTGAGTTCCATGATCACTTTTGAAAGACCAGTTTGCTTTTTAATAAAATTTGTTGGCTAAGATTACCAAGTTATAGCTTAAACTTGTAATTAATTCTACTATCTTGTACTTTATAAGTGACAGTTAAAACAAGATTTTTCAAGTTGCATAATATTCTGAACTATTTTAACATATGGCTAAAAACTAAACATATTATTGAACTGATAATTCAGTGGTAAACTATTTCTGGCTAACAGGTAATAGGAAATTTAAAGCTTTTTATTAATCTTAAAATAACTAAAGAAAATGTGTATCAAGTCACATTGGTTTTATTGTTTTAGTAATATGTCATAGAAAATATCATGAACCTGACGTGTCATAAAATTATCGTAAAGAGTCTAGCATTAAAGTCAGAAAACTCTGCCTTTCCATAGGTTTGTCTGCATTTCTATAAGGATATGCTTATACACAAAGGACGACTTTAATAGGAAATATTTGGAAATGTGTACCATTTGGATAACTGCTGTTTTCACTGACTTCCTAGGATTTTAATTTATGTAACAGTCGATTTCGGGTCAGTATTTATTGATAGCTAATGTATTCCTCTGCTATAGAAATCAGATTGACATCTTTATTGTTACTTTAATAGAGGTGTTCCAAATTATTTGTTTCACAAAGGATTTATAAATGCCTAATTTGTGCTAAGTACCATCCTGCACTGGTCATATGGAGATAAAATTTCCTCCTAGAAAGTCAAAATTCTAGAAAGGCATAAGAGTATGCGAACAATAGAGACTCTAGCACAGGTGCTTTGAGATTATAATGACAAGTACCATTTCACAAGCCTCGTTTTTCTTGTACGTAACTGTCAGCATTCAGTCAGAGAAGCAGAACTACTAGGGTATAGTAATTTAAGTAGGCTTATATGGGATTGGACTTGATGCTGTTGTGGGAGCTGGTCAAGCATGGCTCTGCAAGGCTGTTAACCTTTGTTTCTGATGTAACAGCTTGAAGTCCACGGGGCAGGCTGTAAAGAGGGAAGATGGATGTAA
This sequence comes from Canis aureus, assembly GCF_053574225.1. Taxonomy (NCBI): domain Eukaryota; kingdom Metazoa; phylum Chordata; class Mammalia; order Carnivora; family Canidae; genus Canis; species Canis aureus. The sequence goes on from NC_135618.1 coordinate 37,048,238, forward strand.
AGTGGGAGACATGGGAACAAGTAGAAATCACAAGCACAGACTGAAACCCTTGTCATTTTTATTACCTCTGGCTTTGATGGTATGACTCCTGGAAAAGTCTCAGTCCTTTTTCACACATACCTTGTCCAAAGTTTAGAAAAGCTGAAGAATGATCCAGGGAAAGGTTGAGAAGTTGCAAGCTCAGCTACAGCTGGTGAGCCCCACATCAGCATTAACATGTATGAGCTACTAAATAGCTGTGGCTTCACACCGGCCCTCTAAAGTTGCTCAAGAATTGAATGCTTGCTCTAACCAAAACATTCAGGGACAAGAATTCTGGAAAGTTCAGCCTAACACACTTGACACATTACAAACCACCACAATAATTAGCGTATTAATAAATGTTAACCTGAATGAATAATACTTAAAGAATAATCTCAAGAAGTCCTTGAACATCAGTAAAACATGGAGAGAGCAGAAAGGTGACAGGTCAGAAAAGAAAGGCTGAGCTGGCATTTGAAAGAGGAGGTTCACCAAGAGTGAGAGGTGGGTCCAGAAAGGAGTGGCATTTGTGATTGTAGAAAAGCTAATGTAGGAGAGTAGCATTTTTGAAACTCAAGAAGTTATTTATGAACTATAAATAGAACATATATTGGGGTCCTTAAATGCTGTGCTCTGAAGTTAGGTTTTGTTCTGAGGAAGGGAGCCAGTGAACAGGTTTTAGCACAAGAATGACTAGATTTTTCAGAAAAGTAATTCAACAGTGGAGGACAGTTTACAGAGAGGCAAAGCTAGTTTGGCTCTGGGATCATTCAAGCCAAAAGACCTTGAAGACCTTAACTAAAGGCAGCATTAGTGAGACTTGACTGTGCCTATGGAAGAAGGGAACCATCAATATGAGTCACAGCTTTCTTAGAAAAGAACAGGTATTAGTATTGTTCCTGTGATTTGGGGTACAGGACTAACTAATGATTCAGGAAGGAAAATGAGGCTAAGTATAGAGCCATGAAGGAACGAACATCAGTGTTTGAGAAATGGCAGAGGATTCAGCAAAAGAAGAAATGGCCAGTTATTGAGGAAAACCAGAAGAGAACAGTGTCATAAACTCAAGACAGCAGAGAGTTCTGTATCAGAAGAGCCACTTTTTCAGGGGCATTAAGAGGACTTCATAGCTTGAAAGTCTTTGGTGGCCCCTTTTAGAGTAGTACTTATGAACAGCAGGGACAGAAGGTAAATTACAGTCGTGATAAAGGATTGAAAGACTGTGAGGAAATAGACCTACATAATTTCTGGAACACTACTCACCCTCACTTGTACTGTCTGCACGTGTATTGGATACCTTACAGGCATCTCAAATGTAAGTTCAAATATCTCTTAGTCTCCACCCCCCGCCTGCTTTTCTCTAAGTCTTCTCTATCTCAGATAATGGCACTACCATTTACCCAAGTTGGTCAGCCCAAAAAACCAGGAGCATAATCCCTTTACTTTTCTTTTTTTTTTTTTTTTTTTAATTCTTAAAAATCAATATTTGTTTAAAAAATTTTATTTTTTTATTTTTTTTTATTTTTTTTTAATTTATTTTTTATTGGTGTTCAATTTACTAACATACAGAATAACACCCAGTGCCCGTCACCCATTCACTCCCACCCCCCGCCCTCCTCCCCTTCTACCACCCCTAGTTCGTTTCCCAGAGTTAGCAGTCTTTACGTTCTGTCTCCCTTTCTGATATTTCCCACACATTTCTTCTCCCTTCCCTTATATTCCCTTTCACTATTCTTTTCTATCCGTCCATGAGCAAGTCTTGTTACCTCTACTCAAAATTTGTCACAAATCTGTCCACTCCTACCACTGCCTAATCCAAGCTGCCATGTTTCACTTGGGTTACTGTGATTCTCTGTTGTCACACTTGCACCCCTTTTAACAATCCTCTGAAGCCAAAGTGAGCTTTATAAAATAAAAATCGAGTCCTTTCCCTCCCCTGCATTAAAAGTTGTAATGCCCTATCACATTTAGAATCTAATCCTTACTGTTATTTTTAAGATGCTATATGATCTGATCCCCAACAATCTGACCTCACCTATCACTCTCCCTGTACTGCTCTGACCACCCTTTCTTTGCTATTCCTTAAACGTCTAAACTTGTCCAGTTTGCAGCCTTTGCACAAACTTAGAGCTTCTCAGGTTGCCACAGATGGCAAATATATACTGCTTCTCAATATGTAGGACAGCCAAGCTGTTAGAGTCCTCGGGCCAATGATTCCAGGCTAAGAACAGCTTCATCTAGGGCTTCTCATCAGGCCACTTGGTTGCAGCAGAGTCTGAGGAGAGCCCCACGGTCCCCAAAACCAGAGGACCGGATGAGTGATGTCCTCTGCTCATCAACACTGAAACCTCGCCAAGAGAGTGCTGTGCCACCTGGACATAAGAAATGGCAGCCAGTTGTAGGGCACATGCTGCTTCTGTTGGGCAAGGGACCACAGATCTATATGCTGGGGGAATTTGTATGCCTATGCCCAAGGAGTATGGGACCCAAAGTGAAGCCAGTCAGTAGTGAGAGGAGGTGATAAGCCAAGCAGGGTTTCTAGAGACAAAACTCCAGTGCCGGGTCTAAATCTCTATCTTCAAATCAGAAATTTATTTCTATTTGCTAGATGTAGCTTAGTACTTACAAACGCTGCATAGTGCTTGGCTGTGCAATCTGCATATTAGAGTATCATGATGCTTTTCTAAATACATGATATGAAGAAGTCCAATTGAAGTATTTTTGTATTAGCAATAGAAATAGTTTATAATGTCAATGAAAAAAGGAAAATATTACATTCTTTTGTTATAAGTTTTAGAGTGAGCATAAAAAATTTATTATCAATGATAATTAATCATCTGAAGACGATTCTACTCAATCCAATCCCCTAATTCAGTGGAGGGGGCTCGTATTTTTTTATTGGGGTTCAATTTGCCAACATATAACATCGAATGCTCATTCCGTCAAGTGCCCCCCTCAGTGCCCGTCACCCAGTCACCCCCACCCCCTGCCCACCTCCCCTTCCACCACCCCTTGTTCGTTTCCAAGAGTTAGGTGTCTCTCGTATTCTGTCTCCCGCACTGATATTTCCCACTCATTTTCTCTCCTTTCCCCTTTATTCCCTTTCACTATTTTTTATATTCCCCAAATGAATGAGACCATATAATGTTTGTCCTTCTCCAATTGACTTATTTCACTCAGCATAATACCCTCCAGTTCCATCCAGGTTGAAGCAAATGGTGGGTATTCATCGTTTCTAATGGCTGAGGAATATTACACTGAATACATAGACCACGTCGTCTTTATCCATTCATCTTTTGATGGACACCGAGGCTCAGTTTGGCTACTGTGGACATTGCTGCTAGAAACATTGGGGTGCAGGTGTCCCGGCGTTTCATTGCATCTGTATCTTTGGGGTAAATCCCCAGCAGTGCAATTGCTGGTCATAGGGCAGATCTATTTTTAACTCTTTGAGGAACCTCCACACAGTTTTCCAGAGTGGCTGCACCATTTCACATTCCCACCAACAGAGCAGGAGGGTTCCCTTTTCTCCGCATCCTCTCCAACATTTGTAGTTTCCTGCCTTGTTAATTTTCCCCATTCTCACTGGTGTGAGGTGGGATCTCATTGTGGTTTTGATTTATATTTCCCTGATGACAAGTGATGTGGAGCATTTTCTCATGTGCTTGTTGGCCATGTCTATGTCTTCCTTTCCTATGAAATTTCTGTTCATATATTTTGCCTATTTCATGATTGGATTGTTTGTTTCTTTGTTGTTGAGTTTAATAAGCTCTTTACAGATCTTGGATACTGGCCCTTTATCTGATAGGTCATTTGCAAATATTTTCCCCCGTTCTGTAGGTTGTCTTTTAGTTTTGTTGACTGTTTCTTTTGCTGTGCAGGAGCTTTTTATCTTGATGAAGTCCCAATAGTTCATTTTTGCTTTTCTTTCCCTTGCCTTCATGCAAGAAGTTGCTGTGGCCAAGTTCAAAAAGAGTATTGCCTGTGTTCTCCTCTAGGATTTGGATGGATTCTTTTTGTTTGTTTGTTTGTTTGTTTTAATTATTTTTTTCTTGGAGCTGAATTTGCAAACATAGAGCATAACACCCAGTGCTCATCCCATCAAGTGCCCCCCTCAGTGCCCATCACCCAGTCACCCCATCCCCTGCCCACCTCCCTTCCTCCTGCATTTTCTCCCCTTTCCCCTTTATTCCCTTTCACTGTTTTTTATATTCCCCAAATGAATAGATTCTTGACTCACATTTAGATCTTACATCCATTTTGAGTTTATCTTTGTATCTGGTGTAAGAGAATGGTCTAGTTTCATTCTTCTGCACGTGGCTGTCCAATTGTCCCAGCACCATTACTGAAGAGATGGTCCTTTTTCCGGTGGATAATCTTTCCTGCTTTGTCAAATATTAGTTGACCATAGAGTGGAAGGCACATTTCTGGATTCTCTATTCTGTTCCATTGATCTATGTGTCTCTTTTTGTGCCAGTACCACACTGCCTTGATGACCACAGCTTTGTAGTACAACCTGAAATCTGGCATTGTGATGCCCCTGGCTCTAGTTTTCTTTTTTAATATTCCCCTGACTATTCAGGGACTTCTCTGATTCCACAAATCTTAAGATGATTTGTTCCAACTCTCTGAAGAAAGTCCATGGTATTTTGATAAGGATTGCATTAAATGTGTACATTTCCCTGGGTAGGATTGACATTTTCACAATATTAATTCTTCCAATCCATGAGCATTGAATATTTTTCCAACTCTTTGTGTCTTCCTCAATTTCTTTCAGAAGTGTTCTGTAGTCTTTAGGGTATAGATCCTTTACCTCTTTGGTTAGGTTTATTCCTAGGTATCTTATGCTTTTGGGTACAATTGTAAATGGGATTGACTCCTTGATTTCTCTTACTTCAGTCTCAGTGTATAGAAATACCACTGATTTTTGGGCATTGATTTTGTATGCTGCCACACTGCCAAATTGCTGGATGACTTCTAGCAATCTTGGGGTGGAGTCTCGGTTTTCTATGTACAGTATTATGTCATCGGCAAAGAGGGAGAGTTTGAATTCTTCTTTGCCAATTTGAATGCCTTTTATTTCTTTTTGTTTTATTGCTGAGGCTAGGACTTCTAGTACTATGTTGAATAGCAGTGGTGAGAGTGGACATCCCTGTCGTGTTCCTCATCTTAGGGGAAGGGGTCCCAGTGTTTCCCCATTGAGAATGATATTTGTTGTGGGCTTTTTATAGATGGCTTTTAAGATGCTGAGGAGGGGCGGGGCAAGATGGCGGAAGAGTAGGGTCCCCCAAGTCACCTGTCCCCACCAAATTACCAAGATAACCTTCAAATCATCCTGAAAATCTACGAATTCGGCCTGAGATTTAAAGAGAGAACACCTGGAATGCTACAGTGAGAAGAGTTCATGCTTCTATCAAGGTAGGAAGATGGGGAAAAAAGAAATAAAGAAACAAAAGGCCTCCAAGGTGGGGGGGGTGAGGAGCCGGGCTAAGGCCGGGGCGAGTGTCCCCAGGACAGGAAAGACCTGCCTGGAGAAGTGGGAGTTTCACCAATCTTCCTGGAGGGAAAGGCACTCGCAGGGAGTTAGAGCAGGACCCCAGGAGGGCGGGGATGCCTTCAGGCTCCCTGGGACACTAACAGAGCACCTGCGCCCCAGGGAAGAGCGCCCACACCCCACAGCCCAGCTCCCTAAAGCGCTGCAGCTCCGCCCCATGGCCCCTGGAGCAGCTCAGAGGGGCTCCGGCAGAGGCTCCCCACGGAGGGGGCTGCCGGGCCGGGAGCACGATTCCAGCAGCGCAGGCTGGGGAGCACAGTGTGCTGGGGACACAGCCCAGGATCCGGCCTCCCCCCGGGACATGCAGAGGCCAGGAGGGCCCAGGACAGCAAGGACGCTCCTGCCCGGAGCTGAGCAGAGCACCGGCCCCGCCCCCGGAGCATCCAGGCCCTGCAGACGGAGAGCTCCTTAGTCACTGCAGGAGTTGAATCCAGGGCATCAGAGCTGGCTGCGGCCACTGTGGTTGTTCCTCCTGGGGCCTCACGGGGTAAACAACCCCCACTGAGCTTCACAGTGGCCTCACCGGATAAACAGCTTAAACATCTTTCACTGAGCCCTGCACCAGGCAGGAGATAAGCAGCTCCCCCAAGTGCTAACACCTGAAAATCAGCACAACGGGCCCCTCCCCCAGAAGACCAGCTAGACCAGTAGGGGAAAAACAAATTATTGATCAAGCAGCACTGGAAAGTTCCAGGGGGAAGTCGAGGGACTTACAATATACAGAATCAGAGGATACTCCCCCTTGTTTTTTTTTTGTTTGTTTGTTTGTTTGTTTGTTTTGATTTCTGTTTGCTTCCTCACCCTTTTTTTCTTTTTTTTCTTTTTTTCTTCTCTTTTTTTTCTTCCTTTTTTCTTTTTTCTTTTATTCTTTTTCTTTCCTTCTTTCTCTTCTCTCTTTTTCTCCTTTTCCCAATACAACTTGTTTTTGTCCACTCTGCACTGAGCAAAATGACGAGAAGGAAAACCTCACCTGAAAAGAAAGAATCCAAAACAGTCCTCTCTCCCACAGAGTTACAAAATTTGGATTACAATTCAATGTCAGAAAGCCAATTCAGAAGCACTATTATAAAGCTACTGGTGGCTCTAGTAAAAAGCATAAAGGACTCAAGAGACTTCATGACTGCAGAATCTAGATCTAATCAGGCAGAAATCAAAAATCAATTTAATGAGATGCAATCCAAACTAGAGGTCCTAACGACGAGGGTTAACGAGGTGGAAGAACGAGTGAGTGACATAGAAGACAAGTCTATGGCAAAGAGGGAAACTGAGGAAAAAAGAGACAAACAGTTAAAAGATCATGAGGATAGATTAAGAGAAATAAATGACAGCCTGAGGAATAAAAATCTACGTTTAATTGGGGTTCCCGAGGGTGCTGAAAGGGACAGAGGTCCAAAATACGTATTTGAACAAATCATAGCTGAAAACTTTCCTAATCTGGGAAGGGAAACAGGCATTCAGATCCAGGAAATAGAGAGATTCCCCCCCCCACTAAAATCAATAAAAACCGTTCAACACCTCGACATTTAATAGTGAAGCTTGCAAATTCCAAAGATAAAGAGAAGATCCTTAAATCAGCAAGAGACAAGAAATCCCTAACTTATATGGCGAGAAGTATTAGGGTAAGAGCAGACCTCTCCACAGAGACCTGGCAGGCCAGAAAGGGCTGGCAGGATATATTCAGGGTCCTAAATGAGAAAAACATGCAACCAAGAATACTTTATCCAGCAAGGCTCTCATTCAAAATGGAAGGAGAGATAAAAGCTTCCAAGACAGGCAGGAACTAGAAGAATATGTGACCTCCAAACCAGCTCTGCAAGAAATTTTAAGGAGGACTCTTAAAATTCCCCTTTAAGAAGAAGTCCAGTGGAACAATCCACAAAAACAAGGACTGAATAGATACCATGATGACACTAAACTCCTATCTTTCAATAGTAACTCTGAATGTGAATGGGCTTAATGACCCCATCAAAAGGCGCAGGGTGTCAGACTGGATAAAAAAGCAGGACCCATCTATTTGCTGTCTACAAGAGACTCATTTTAGACAGAAGGACACCTACAGCCTGAAAATAAAAGGTTGGAGAACCATTTACCATTCAAATGGTCCTCAAAAGAAAGCAGGGGTAGCCATCCTTATATCAGATCAACTAAAATTTACCCCAAAGACTGTAGTGAGAGATGAAGAGGGACACTATATCATACTTAAAGGATCTATCCAACAAGAGGACTTAACAATCCTCTATATATATGCCCCAAATGTGGGAGCTGCCAAATATATCAATGAATTAATAACCAAAGTTAAGATATACTTAGATAATAATACACTTATACTTGGTGACTTCAAGTCAAGCTTGCAAATTCCAAAGATAAAGAGAAGGTCCTTAAAACAGCAAGAGACAAGAAATCCCTAACTTATATGGCAAGAAGTATTAGGGTAAGAGCAGACCTCTCCACAGAGACCTGGCAGGCCAGAAAGCGCTGGCAGGATATATTCAGGGTCCTAAATGAGAAGAACATGCAGCCAAGAATACTTTATCCAGCAAGGCTCTCATTCAGAATGGAAGGAGAGATAAAGAGCTTCCAAGACAGGCAAGAACTGAAAGAATATGTGACCTCCAAACCAGCTCTGCAAGAAATTTTAAGGGGGACTCTTAAAATTCCCCTTTAAGAAGAAGTCCAATGGAACAATCCACAAAAGCAGGGACTGAATAGGTATCATGATGACACTAAACTCATGTGTTCTATGTATACAATGGAATATTACTCAGCCATTAGAAACGACAAATACCCACCATTTGCTTCAATGTGGATGGAACTGGAGGGTATTATGCTGAGTGAAATAAGTCAATCGGAGAAGGACAAACATTTCGTCTCATTCATTTGGGGAATATAAAAAATAGTGAAAGGGAATAAAGAGGAAGGAGAAAAAACAAGTGGGAAATATCAGAAAGGGAGACAGAACATGAAAGACTCCTAACTCTGGGAAACGAACTAGGGGTGGTGGAAGGGGAGGAGAGCTGGGGGTGGCGGTGACTGGGTGGTCACTGAGGTGGGCACTTGACGGGATGAGCACTGGGTGTTATTCTGTATGTTGGCAAATTGAACAACAATAAAAAATAAATTAAAAAAAAAGATGCTGAGGAATGTTCCTTCTATCCCTACACTCTGAAGAGTTTTGATTAGGAATGGCCGCTATATTTTGTCAAATGCTTTGTCTGCATCTCTTAAGAGGATCATATGGTTCTTGTTTTTGTGATAGGTATGATCTATCACAAGATTGCTTTACGAGTGTTGAACCAGCCTTGCAACCCGGGGATAAATCCCACTTGGTCATGGTCAATAATCTTCTTAATGTACTATTGGATCCTATTGGCTAGTATCTTGTTGAGAATTTTTGCATCTGTTTTCATCTGGGATATTGGTCTATAATTCTCCTTTTTGGTGGAGTCTTTGTCTGGTTTTGGAATTAAGGTGATGCTGGCCTCATAGAATGAGTTTGGAAGTATTCCATCTCTTTCTATCTTTTTGAAACAGCTTTAGTAGAATAGGTATGGTTTTTTCTATAAACTTTTGATAGAATTCCCGTGGGAAGCCATCTGATCCTGGATTTTGATGTCTTGGGAGGTTTTTGATGACTGCTTCAATATTCTCCCTGGTTATCCACCTGTTCAGGTTTTCTATTTCTTCCTGTTCCAGTTTTGGTAATTTGTGGTTTTCCAGAAATGCGTCCATTTCTTCTAGATTACTTAATTTATTGGCGTATAGCTGTTCATATGTTTTTAAAATCGTTTGTATTTCCTTGGTATTGGTGGTGATCTCTCCATTTTCATTCGTAATTTTATTAATTTGAGCCTTTTCTCTTTTGTTTTTAATAAGGCTGGCTAATGGTTTATCTATCTTATTAATTCTTTCAAAAAACCAACTCCTGGTTTTGTTGATCTGTTCCACAGTTGTTCTGGTTTCTATTTCATTGAGTTCTGCTCGAATCTTTATTAACTCTCTTCTGGTGCTGCGTGAAGGTTTTATTTGCTGTTCCTTCTCTAGCTCCTTTAGGTGCAAGATTAGCATTTGTATTTGAGTTCTTTCCAGCTTTTGGATGGATGCTTGTATTGCGATGTATTTTCCTCTCAGGACTACTTTTGTTGTACCCCAAAGATTTTGAGCAGTTGTATCTTCATTCTCATTAGTTTCCATGAATCTTTTTAATTCTTCTCTAATTTACTGGTTGACCCTTTCTTCCTTTAACAGGATGCTCTTTAACCTCCACGTGTTTGAATTTCTTCCAAATTTCTTCTTGTGATTTAGTTCTAGTTTCAAAGCATTATGGTCTGAATATATGCAGGGGACAATCCCAGTCTTTTGGTATAGGCTAAGACCTGATTTGTGACCCAGTATGGTCTATTCTGGGGAAAGTTCCATGTGCACTTGAGAAGAATGTGTATTCAGTTGCATTTGGGTGTAAACTTCTGTAAATGTCTGTGAAAACCATCTGGTCCAGTGTATCATTTAAAGCTCTTGTTTCCTTGGAGATGTTGTGCTTAGAAGATCTGTCATTTGCACAAAGCACTATGTTGGCCAGCCTGGGTGGCTCAGCGGTTTGGCGCCACCTTCAGTCCAGGGCATCATCCTGGAGACCCAGGATCGAGTCCCACTTCGGGCTCCCTGCGTGGAGCCTGCTTCTCCCTCTGCCTGTGTCTCTGACTCTCTCTCTGTGTCTCTCATGAATAAATAAATAAAATTTTAAAAAAGAAAGCGCTGCGTTGAAGTCTCCCAGTATAAGTGTATTATTATCTAAGTATGTCTTAACTTTGGTTATTGATATACTTGGCAGCTCCCACATTAGGTACATAAATATTGATGATTTTTAGGTCCTCTTGTTGGATACACCCTTTAAGTATGATATAGTGTCCCTCTTCATCTCTTACTACAGTCTTTGGGATAAACAATTTATCTGATATGAGGATTGCTACCCCTGCTTTCCTTTGAGGACCATTTGAATGGTAAATGGTTCTCCAACATTTAATCTTCAGGCTGTAGTTGTCCTTATGTCTAAAATGAGTCTCTTGTAGACAGCAAATAGATAGATCTTGCATTTTTATCCAGTTGAAACCCTGCGTCTTTTGATGGGATCATTAAGCCCATTCACTAGTTCTGTTCAGAGTTACTACTGAAAGATATGAATTTAGTGTCATCATAATACCTATTCATCCTGTTTTTGTGGACTGTTTCTTCGGATTTCCTCTTTCTTTTACAGAGTCCCCCTTAATATTTCTTGCAGAGCTGGTTTGGAGGTCACATATTCTTTCAGTTTCTGCCTATCTTGGAAGATCTTTATCTCTCCTTCTATTCTGAATGAGAGCCTTGCTGGATAGAGTATTCTTGGCTGCATGTTCTTCTCATTTAGGACCCTGAATATATCCTGCCAGCCCTTTCTGACTGCCAGGGTCTATGGAGAGGTCTGCTGTTAATCGAATACTTCTCCCATATAAGCTAAGGATCTCTTGTCTCTTGCTACTTTAAGGATCTTCTCTTTATCTTTGGAATTTGCAAGTTTCACTATTAAATGTCAGGGTGTTGAACGATTTTTACTGATTTTAGGGGGGATCTCTCTATTTCCTGGATATGAATGCCTGTTTCCCTCCCCAAGTTAGGGAATTCCTCAGCTATGATTTGTTCAAATTCACTTTATGGTCCTCTGTCCCTGTTAGCACCCTCTGGAACCCCAATTAAACATAGAATTTTCCTTCTGAGGCTGTCATTTATTACCCTTAACCTATCGTCATGAACTTTTCATTGTTTTTCTCTTTTTTCCTCAGCTTCCTTCTTTGACATCAACTTGTCTTCTATGTCACTCACTCTACCTCATTAACCCTCATCGTTAAGACTTCCAGTTTGGATTGCATCTCATTTAATTGATTTTTAATTTCGGCCTGATTAAGTCTAAATTCTGTAGTCATAAAGTCTCTTGAATCCATTATGCTTTTTTCAAGAGCCACCAGTAGCTTTATAACGTGCTTCTGAATTGACTTTCTGACATCGAATTGTAATCCAAATTCTGTAACTCTGTGTGAGAGAGTACTAGTTCTGATTATTTCTTTTGTGGTGAATTATCATCTCTAGTCATTTTGCTCAGTGCAGAGTGGCTAAAAACAAGTTGTACTGGAAAAAGGAAGGGGAAAAAAAGAAAATAAAAGGGAAAAAACAAAACAAACAAACAAAATCAAAACAAGGAGGGGTACTCTCTGGTTCTATGTACTTTAAATCCCTTGACTTCTCCTGGAGCTTTCCAGACTTGCTTGTTCAAGAACTTGCTCTTCCCCTATCCTTGCAGCTGGTCTTCTGGGGGAGGGGCCTGCTGTGCTGATTCTCAGGTGTGTGCACCCGGGGGTGCTGTCCTGCCCCCTGCCAGGTGCATGGCTCAGTGGGAGCTGTTTATCCGCCTGATACCCCTGTTCCCTGGCAGCCCGGACCTTCCCAAGCACAGGGTGACACAAGGAGGAACAACAGGACTGGCAGCGGCCAGCGTTCCAACCCTGGAGTCAGCTCCCACAGTAACTACCACAGTCTTCCAGTCCGCACTGGCCTGGATGCTCTGGGGCAGGGGCGCCGTTCTGCACAGCTCGGGGCCCTCCAGTTGCAGAAACGTCCTCACTGTCCTGTGCACTCCCAAGCTCTGCCTGTTCTGGGGGAAATGCAGGATCCTGGGCTATGTTCCCTGAAGCCCAGGGATACGGGGCGTGCGCTGCTGGAATCATTTTCCCTGGGACTGGCAGAACCCTCCACCCAGAGCCACTGCCTGAGCTGCTCCTGAGGCCCCGCTAGGCAAGAGCTCTAGCCCTTTACCATGCATGGCAGGCAGTGTGTGGCATGCTTTCCCCTGGGGCACACTTCCTCTGTTAGTGGCTCCAGGAACCTGATCGCTGCACTGCCCGGCCTGGGATACAGCCCGAATTCCCTATGAATGCCTTTCTGTCCAGGAAGATTATTAAAGTGCCTGTTTCTCTGAGACTGTGCTTTCCTGTCCTGGAGGCTCTAGCCAGCCGGCTTTAGCTTGGCTCCTCTTGGGGGCCGCTCCCCCACTGGATTCTTTTTTATTTAATCTTTATCCATCTTCCTACCATGATAATAACTTACTTGGAAATACTTATACAAGAGAGGCTACTTGAAAGTTGACTTCAAGGAATAATTACTTCTGAGGGTCATGGCAGGAACGTCCCACATCCTGACTACCTCTACACTTACCTTTCAACATCCTTCTGTTAGATGCTGGCAGAAGTTCTGTGAAAAGCATGTGGAAGTTGCAGGCCCAGACGCCTGGTGCATCTGATTCAATACAGCCATTTGCTAGTAAAAGGCTCAAGTAGAAAGGAGCTGGATTCCAAATTTCATAAACCAGAAGCTAGCTAAAATTTCTCTCCAAGGTATACTTACTTCTGAGAGTTGACCACAGGTCCTGTCCCTCACAGTTCCACGTGGCATCGGGATTCAGGTTCCAAAAACATCTTTTCAGATAATTCGCAGAAGGAGAATGAGAATGAAGTGGCAAGCTGCAGGCCTGGAAGGCTTGTGTCTCCAAGTTCAAGATGGGTTTTGCCTCAGTCAATCCTACCGCACAATGAAGTTATGCATTAAATCCCATAGGAGCGAGTCTAGGTGTAAGCCAGATAGGAGGCATACTTACTTCTCAGAGTTGAGCTGATGCCTTGTATCTCCCCCATCCCAACTGCCTATAACGTAGCTTCTGACATCCTTATGTTTGATGCCTGACAGAAGATGTGTGAGAGGCAATTGAACATTTAAGGCCCAGAAGTCCGGTGTCTCCATGCTCAATACAATGATTTTTAAGGAACGTGCCCTTAGGTGAGGATTAGGTTCCAACACCCTTAATTAGATACCTGATGGAAGAGCTAGAGGCCAATGGCAAGCTGCAGGTCTGGAAGGCTTGTGTCTCTGTGTTCTATACAGCTTTGGCCTCGGTCAGTCCTACCGCACAATGAAGTTAGCCACTAACTCCCCTAGGAGGGAGTCTAGCTGTAAGCCGGATAGGAGGCATCCTTACTTTTCAGAGTTGAGCTGATGCCTTGTATCTCCCCCATCCCGACTGCCTGGAAACTTAGTTTCTAACAACCTTCTGTTCGATGCCTGACAGAAGCTGTGTGAGAGGCAAGTGAACATTGCAGGCCCAGACTTCTGGTGTCTCCCTGTTGCATACAGCGATTTCCAAGGAACATCCCCACTGAGAATGGAGCTAGGTTCGAAGTGCCCTTGATGAGAGGCTAGTTAAAAACTGGCGTCAAGGACTACATCCTATGGAGAGGTGAGCACACCTGCCGTCCCTCACAGGACCACACCGCCCCCTCCCTGTGGAGGATTTGCTTTCTAACATGCTCATCGTAGAGTGCCAGAAGCTGACACTCAGAGAGGAAGCAGTACACTGCCGGCCTGCAAGGTTTGTGTCTCCGAGTAGTGTCAAGTGCTTTGCATGGATCCTCCTCACCTACATGCTGCTAGGGTCTATCTCCATTGGGAAGGGAGCTAGTTGAAAGATGGCTGCAAGACATACTTCTAAGTGTTGAGAAAAGCACCCATCCCTCTCGGGACCACACTGTATGTGTACTTAGCTACAAACTGCCTTCTTTTACGTGACTGTCAGAAGTTGTGTGACAGGCAAGTGGCAAGTTGGACAAAACAAAGGCTCATTTCTCCTCCTTCTATATGGCGCTTTCCGTTGAGACTTCTCATCTTGAGAAGGGCTTCTTGGTAATTCTCATAGGAGAGAGGCTACTAGAAAGCTGGCTTCCAGGCCTACTTACATCAGAGACGGGTCACATGGCAGGACCCTCCTGCATACTGACTGCCTGTGGACTTAGCTCTCAACATCCTTAGGTTTGATGCTGGCAGACGTTGTGTGCAAAGCATGTGGAAGCTGTAGGCCCAGACGCCTGGTGTATCCGATTCAATACAGCGGTTTCCTAGTAGCGTGCTCAATTAGAATGGAGCTAGGTTCTAACTGCCAGACGTGAGAGCCTAGTTGAAAACTGGCTTTGAGGCCTATTTACTTCGGAGAGATGAGCACACGTGCTATCCCTCACAGTACCACAAGGCCTGTGGATTTACTCTATAACATGCTCATCTTAGATGCTTCTCAGAAGCTGTGCATGAGGCAAGCAGCACGCTGCAGGCATGGAGGCCTACTGTCTCCTGAGCTCAGTACACCTTTTGCACTGGTTATTCCTGCAGGAGAATGACATCTGCTTGTAACTCCCTTGGGAGCAAGTATAGTCGTCAGCGGGCTACAAGATGTACTTATTCCCGAGGTGTGAACACAGGTGCTGTCCCTGGCGCTTTCACGCTGCCTGTGCATATAATTTCTGACATCCTATCTTGGACGATTGTCAGAAGCTGTGAATGAGCGAAGCAGCAAGTTTCAGGCCTGGAAGGCTTGTGTCTCCAAGTACGGTACAAGTGCTGGAAAGGAGCCTCCTCACCAAGAAGGGTGCCAAATTCTAACCCCTATAAGAACGAAGCTAATTGAAAGCTCGCTTCAAGACCTCCTTCCATCTAAGAGTTGAGCTCACTGCAGGACCGTCCCGCATCCTGACCGCCTCTCAACGTCGCTCCCAAGATCCTCATGTTAGATGCTGGCAGAAATTGCGTGCAAAGCCTGTGGAAGCTGCAGGCCCAGACGCCCAGTGTATCCGAGTCAGTGCAGCCATTTCCTAGTAACATGCTCAGTTACATTGGAGCTAGGATCGAACATGCATAAATGAGAAGCTAGTGGAAATCTGGCTTGAAGGCATACTTTCTTCAGAGAGTTGAGACAGGGTACTGTCCCTCACAGTCCCACACTGCCTGGGGATTTAGGTTCCAACACTCTCCATCAGATACCTGACGGAAGCATGAAAGGCCAATGGCAAGCCGCAGGCCTGGAAGGCTTGTGTCTCCGTGTTCTATACAGCTCTGGTCTCGGTCAGTCCTACCGCACAATGAAGTTAGCCACTAACTCTCCTAGGAGCAAGTCTAGCTGTAAGCCGGATAGAGACATCCTTTCTTCTCAGAGTTGAGCTGATGCCTTGTATCTCCCCCATCCCGACTGCCTGGAAACTTAGCTTCTAACATCCTTCTGTTCGATGCCTGACAGAAGCTGTGTGAGAGACAAGTGAATGTTACAGGCCCAGACTTCTGGTGTCTCCCTGTTGCATACAGCGATTTCCAAGGAACATCCTCCCTGAGAATGGAGCTAGAATCGAAGTGCCCTCTATGAGAGGCTAGTTAAAAACTGGCGTCAAGGACTACATAATATGGAGAGGTGAGCACACCTGCTGTCCCTCACAGGACCACACCGTCCCCTCCTTGTGGAGGATTTACTTTCTTTCTTTCTTTTTTTGATTTAAATTATTTTTTATTGGTGTTAAATTTGCCAACATATAGAATAACACCCAGTGTTCATCCCGTCAAGTGTCCACATCAGTGCCCGTCACTCAGTCACCCCCACCCCCGCCCACCTCCCCTTCCACCACCCCGAGTTCATCTCTCAGAGTTAGGAGTCTTTCATGTTCTGCCTTTCTGATATTTCCCAATCATTTTTTCTCCTTTCCCCTTTATTCCCTTTCACTATGTTTTATATTCCCCAAATGAATGAGATGAAATAATGTTTGTCCTTCTCCGATTGACTTATTTCACTCAGCATAATACCCTCCAGTTCCATCCACATCGAAGCAAATGGTGGGTATTTATCATTTCTATTGGCTGAGGAATATTCCATTGTTTACATAAACCACATCTTCTTTATCCACTCATCTTTCTGTGGACACCGAGGCTCCTTCCACAGTTTGGCTATTGTGGACATTGCTGCTATAAACATCGGGGTGCAGGTGTCCCGGTGTTTCATTGCATCTGCATCTTTGGGGTAATCCCCAGCAGTGCAATTGCTGGGTCGTAGGGCAGCTCTATTTTTAACTGTTTGAGGAATCTCCACACAGTTTTCCAGAGTGGCTGCACCAGTTCACATTCCCACCAACAGTGTAAGAGGGTTCCCTTTTCTCTGCATCCTCTCCAACATTTGTGGTTTCCTGCCTTGTTAATTTTCCCCATTCTCACTGGTGTGAGATGGTATCTCATTGTGGTTTGGATTTGTATTTCCCTGAAGGCAAGTGATGCAGAGAATTTTCTCATGTGCATGTTGGCCATGTCTATGTCTTCCTCAGTGAGATTTCTCTTCATGTCTTTTGCCCATTTCAGGATTGGATTGTTTGTTTCTTTGGTGTTGAGTTTACATAAGTTCTTCATAGATCCTGGAAACTAGCCCTTTATCTGATAGGTCATTTGCAAATATCTTCTCCCATTCCGTAGGTTGTCTTTTAGATTTGTTGACTGTATCCTTTGCTGTGCAAAAGCTTCTTATCTTGATGAAGTCCCAATAGTTCATTTTTGCTTTTGTTTCTTTTGCCTTCGTGGATGTATCTTGCAAGAAGTTACTGTGGCCGAGTTCAAAAAGGGTGTTGCCTGTGTTCTCCTCTAGGATTTTGATGGAATCTTGTCTCACATTTAGATCTTTCATCCATTTTGAGTTTATCTTTGTGTATGATGCAAGGGAGTGGTCTAGTTTCATTCTTCTGCATGTGGATGTCCAATTTTCCCAGCACCATTTATTGAAGAGACTGTCTTTCTTCCAGTGGATAGTCTTTCCTCCTTTATTGAATATTAGTTGACCATAAAGTTGAGGGTCCACTTCTGGATTCTCTATTCTGTTCCATTGATCTATGTGTCTGTTTTTGTGCCAGTACCAGACTGTCTTGATGACCACAGCTTTGTAGTACAACCTGAAATCTGGCATTGTGATGCCCCCGGCTATGGTTTTCTTTTTTAAAATCCCCCTGGTTATTCGGGGTCTTTTCTGATTCCACACAAATCTTAAAATAATTTGTTCTAACTCTCTGAAGAAAGTCCATGGTATTTTAATAGGGATTGCATTAAACGTGTACATTGCCCTGGGTAACATTGACATTTTCACAATATTAATTCTGCCAATCCATGAGCATGGAATATTTTCCCATCTCTTTGTGTCTTCCTCAATTTCTTTCAGAAGTGTTCTATAGTTTTTAGGGTATAGATCCTTTACCTCTTTGGTTAGGTTTATTCCTAGGTATCTTATGCTTTTGGGTGCAATTGTAAATGGGATTGAACTCCTTAATTTCTCTTTCTTCAGTCTCATTGTTAGTGTATAGAAATGCCACTGACTTCTGGGCATTGATTTTGTATCCTGCCACACTGCCAAATTGCTGTATGAGTTCTAGCAATCTTGGAGTGGAGGCTTTTGGGTTTTCTACGTAGAGTATCATGTCCTCGGTGAAGAGGGAGAGTTTGACTTCTTGTTTGCCAATTTGAATGCCTTTAATGTCTTTTTGTTGTCTGACATGTTGTCTCATTCCATGGAAGAGCACCTAGCTGAAAGCTGGCTTCTAGGCATGCTTGCTTGTGAGAGCTAAGCTCAGGGCAGCACCCTCCCGCATCCTGACTGCCTGTGGACTTAGCTCCTAATATCCTTAGATGGATGCTGGCAGAGATTGGTTGAAAAGCATTTGGAAGTGGCAGGCCCATAGTCATGTGTATCCATTTTCAATACAGCGTTTTCCAAACATCGTCTTCAATTAAAGTGGAGATACTTTTTAACTCCCATAAGTGAGCGCCTAGTGGACAGCTGCCTCCAAGGCATACACACTCCTGAGAGTTGAGCTTATGGCATGTACCTCCCACATCCTCATATCCTGTACGCTTTGCATCCACAGGATTTCATTCGATAAGGGACAAAAGTGTTGTGAGCACCAAGTGTCTCCAAGGTCAATCCAGCACCTAGTAGACAGCTGCCTTTATGGCATACACACTCCTGGAGTTAAGCTCCTGGCCTATACCTCCCTCATCCTTACTGTCTGTACGCTTTGCTTCCACAGGATTTCGTTCGATTCGGGACAGTAGTGGAGTGAGAAGCAAGTGTCTCAAAGTTAATCCAGTGCCTAGCAGACATTTGGCTCCCAGGCATACACACTCCTGGGAGTTGAGCTTATGGCCTTTACCACCAACATGCTAAAAGAGTGTACACTTCGCTTCAACAGGATTTCTTTGGGGGAAGCAAACAGAAATAAAAAAAAAAAACACAGGGGAGTATCTTCTGATTCTGTATACTTTAAGTCCCTTGACTTCACCTGGAACTTGTCCGTCTAGCTGGTCTTCTGGGGGAAGGGCGTGTTGTGCTGATTTTCAGGTGTTAGCACTTGGGGGAGCTGCTCTGCCCCCTGCCTGGTGCAGGGCTCAGTGGGGGTTTACCCCATGAGGCCCCAAGAGGAATAACCACAGTGGCGGCGGCCAGCTCTGGAGCCCTGGATTCAGCTCCCGCAGTAACTACAGAGCTCTCAGTCTGCAGGGGCCTGGATGCTCTGGGGCAGGGCCGCTGATCTGCTCAGCTCGGGGCAGGAGTGTTCTTGCTGTCCTGGGCCCTCCCAGCCTCTGCCTGTCCCAGGGGGAGGTCGGATTCTGGGCTATGTCCCCGACGCCCTGTGCTCCCGGTCCTGCGCTGTTGGATTCGCCCTCCCAGACAGCCAGCCCCCCTCTCTGCAGAGCCTCTGCCCGAGCCCCTCCGAGCCGCTCCTGTAGCCATGCAGCCACTAGCTGCGTTCTTACTGCAGTGATAAAGTAGCAGCCTTTTAAGTGAGGAGTTTCCGTGAATACCGCTCTACTGCACCTGTAGATACAACCTTCCAAGTCTGCAGTTTTCCACTTGCGTCCCACGGGCTTCAGACAAACATCTCGAGTGAGGATGGTCGAAACTAATTCTGCAGGCAGTGTGGAACTGTGAAGGACTGTGTGTGAGCTCAACTGTCAGAAGCAAGTTCCCTTGGACATTGCATTCAACTAGTTTCTCATGTATGGAAGTTAGTATGTAGCACCAATCTAAGAGGGGAATTCCTCGGAAATTGCTGGGTTTGAGATGGAGACACTAGTCTTGTGGGCCTCCACCTTCCACTTACCTCTCAACCACTTCTCTTATGCATCGAACCTAGGCCTGTTAGAAGCGAATTGTACTTGCAGTCAGGATGTGGGAGGTACAAACCATAAGGTCAACTCTCGGAAGTGTGTATGCCTTGGAGGCAGCTGTCTGCTAGCTCCTCAATTATGGGAGTTAGAACCAAGCTGCACTCTAATTGAACAAGGCCGTTGGCAATCGCTGTATTGAACGCAGATACACATGAGTACAGGCCTTGACACGTCCACATGCTTTTCACAACCCCCTTCCAGCATGTAATATAAGGATGTTAGGGGCTATGTCTACAGGCAGTCAGGATGCGGGAGGGTCCTGCCCCGAGCTCAGCTCTCACAATGAATCATGCCTAGAAGCCAGCTTTCAACTAGCTGCATTGTTATAAGAGTGAGAACGTAGCAGCATTCTTAGTGACGAGTTTCCATGAATACCGCTCGACAGCACATGGAGACACAACATTCCAAGCCTACGGTTTTCCTCTTGAGTCGCACGAGCTTCTGACAAACATCTCTTGTGAAGATGTACGGAACTCATTCTGTAGGCACTGTGGAATGGTGAGGGACGGCGTTTTAGCTCAACTCTCAGAAGCAAGTTACTCTTGGACACAGCATTCAACTAGCTTCTCATGTATGGAAGTTAGTATATAGCACCAATCTAAGAGGGAATTCCTCAGAAATCGCGGGTTTGAGATAGAGACACCAGTCTTCTGGGCCTGCACCTTCCACTTACCTCTCAGCCACTTCTCTCACACATCGAACCTAGGCCTGTTAAAAGCGAAGTGTACTTGCAGTCAGGATGTGGGAGGTACAGGCCATAAGCTCAACTCTCCGAAGTGCGTATGCCTTGGAGGCAAATGTCTGCTAGCCCCTAATTTATGGTAGTTAGAACCTAGGTACACTCTAATTGAACAAGGCCGTTGGCAATCACTGTATTGAACTCAGATACACGTGAGTACAGGCCTGACACTTCCACGTGCTTTTATACAACCCCTTCCAGGATGTAACATGAGGATGTTAGGAGCTATGTCCACGGGCAGTCAGGATGAGGGAGGGTCCTGCTCTGGGCTCAGCTCTCGCAAGCAAGCAAGTCTAGAAGCCAGCTTTCAACTAGCTGCTCTCCCATGGAGTGAGAACGCAGCAGCATTCCAAGTGAGGATTTTTCAAGAATACCGCTCTCCTGGACTCGGAGACACAAAGCTTCCAAGCCCACAGCTTGCCACTTGACTCCCACCAGCTTCTGACCATCATCTCTACTGAGGATGTTTGAAACTCCATCTGCAGGCAGAGTGAAAATGGGAAGGACCGCGTGTGGGATCAACTCGCAGAGGGAAGTTCCACATGAGACAGCTTTCAACTAGGTTCTCAGGTCTGGAAGTTAGTATGTAGCTCCAAACTGAGGGAAGAATTCCCCTGAAAGTCGATAGATTGAGCTTGGAGACACTTGCCACTCACTCCACTACTGTCCCGAATTGAACGAAATCCTGTGAAAGCGAAGCATACAGACCATCTGCCTCTGAGAGGTACAGGCCAAATGCTCAACTCTTAGCAGTGTGTATGCCTTGGAGGCAGCTTTCCTTAGTCACTGGTTTGTCCTTGGAGACACATGCTTCTTACTCCACTACTGTCCTGCATCGAACGGAATCCTGAGGAAGCGAAGCGTACAGTCTTTCATCATGTGGGAGGTAAAGGCCATAAGCTCAACTCTCAGGAGTGTGTATGCCTTGGAGGCAGCAGTCTGCTAGGCGCTGGAATGACTTTGGAGACACTTGCTGCTCACATTTCTGTCCCGTAACGAAGGAGATCCTGTGGATGCGAAGCATACAGGATGTGAGGATGTGGGAGGTACTCGCCACAAGCTCAACTCTCAGGAGTGTGTATGCCTTGCAGGCTGCTGTCCGCTAGGCACTCATTTATGGGAGTTAAACCTATCTCCACTCTTATTGAAGACAATGTTTGGAAAATGCTGTATTTAATTCGGATACACATGACTAGGGGCCTGCCATTCCACATGCTTTTCAACCAATCTCTGCCAGCATCCATCTAAGGATATTAGGAGCTAGGTCCACAGGCAGTCAGGATGGGGGAGGGTCCAGCCCCTAGCTCAGCTCTCACAAGTAAGCAAGCAAGCCTAGAAGCCAACTTTCAACTAGCTGCTCTCCCATGCAGTGAGAATGCAGCAGCATTCCAAGTGAGGATGTTTCATGAATACCGCTCTCCTGGACTCGGAGACACAAGGCTTTCAAACCCACAGCTTGCCACTTGACTCCCACCAGCTTCTGACCATCATCTCTATTGAGGATGTTCGAAACTCCATCTCCAGGCAGTGTAGAACTGGGAAGGACCGCGTATGAGTCAACTCGCAAAAGGAATTTACCCAGGGAGACAGCTGTCAACAAGATTCTCAGGTATGGAAGCTAGTATGTAGCTCCAAACTAAGGGAGGAATTTTCGGAAGTCGATGGATTGAGCTAAGAGACACTTTTCTCTCACAAAATTTCTGTCCCGCATCAAACGCAATCCTGTGGAAGCAAAGTGTACAGGCCGTCAATGTGGAAAGTACAGGCCATAAGCTGAACTCTCAGTAGTGTGCATTCCTAGGAGGCAGCTGTCTGCTAGGCCCTGGATTGACCTTGAAGACACTTGCTTCTCACTCCACTACTGTCCCGCATCGAACAAAATCCTGTGGAAGTGAAGCGTACAGGCAGTCAGCATGTGGGAGGTACAGGCTATAACTCAACTCTCAGGAGTGTGCATGCCTTGGAG
The DNA here is from genome assembly GCF_053574225.1 of Canis aureus. Classification (NCBI taxonomy): domain Eukaryota; kingdom Metazoa; phylum Chordata; class Mammalia; order Carnivora; family Canidae; genus Canis; species Canis aureus. Next base: position 37,070,606 of record NC_135618.1, read on the forward strand.
GCAGCTTTCCGATAGGCACTGGTTTGACCTTAGAGACACTTGCCTCTTACTCCAGTAATGTCCCGCATCAAACGAAATCCCATAGAGGTGAAGTGTAGTCTTTCAGCATGTGGGAGGTAAAGGCCATAAGCTCAACTCTCAAGACTATGTATGCCTTGGAGCCAAATGTCCGCTAGGCGCTGGAATGACCTTGGAGACACTTGCTTCTCACTGCACTACAGTCCGCATCAGACGAATCCCTGTGGAAGCAAAGCATACAGTCAGCATGTGGGAGGTACAGGCCATAAGCTCTACTCTCAGGAGTGTGTACGCCTTGGAGCCAACTGTCCGCTAGGCACTGGAATGACCTTGGAGACACTTGCTTCTCACTCTACTACTGACCTGCATTGAACGAAATCCTGAGGAATTGAAGGTTACAGGCTGTGAGAGGTACAGGCCATAAGCTGAACTCTCAGTAGTGTGCATTCCTTGGACGCCGCTGTCCGCTAGGTTCTGGATTGACCTTGGAGACACTTGCTGCTCACACCACTGCTGTCCCGCAATGAAAAAAATCCTGTGAAAGCAAAGGTTACAGAAAGTCAGCATGTGGGAGGTAAAGGCCATAAGCTCAACCCTCAGGAGTGTGTATGCCTTGGAGGCAGCTGTCTGCTAGGAGCTCATTTATGGGAGTTAGCCCCTAGCTCCACTCTAATTGAAAATGGTGTTTGGAAATCACTGTAGTGAACTCGGATACACCTGCTACGGGCCTGCCACTTCCACATGGTTTTCAACCAAACTCTGCCAGCATCTACCACAGGATATTAGGAGCTAGGTCCACAGGCAGTCAGGATGCGGGAGGGTGCTGCCCTGAGCTCAGCTCTCACAAGCAAGCAAGTCTAGAAGCCAGCTTTCAACTAGCTGCTCTCCCATGGAGTGAGAACGCAGCAGCATTCCAAGTGAGGATTTTTCAAGAATACCGCTCTCCTGGACTCAGAGACACAAAGCTTCCAAGCCCACAGCTTGCCACTTGACTCCCACCAGCTTCTGACCATCATCTCTACTGAGGATGTTCGAAACTCCATCTGCAGGCAGAGTGAAAATGGGAAGGACCGCGTGTGGGATCAACTCACAGAAGGAAGTTCACCATGGAGACAGCTTTCAACTAGCTTCTCAGGTATGGAAGCTTGTATGTAGCTCCAATCTAAGGAAGGAATTCCTTGGAAGTCGCTGGATTGAGCTTGAAGACACTTGCTGCTCACACCACAGGAACAAAATCCAGTGGAAGTGAAGCGTACAGGCAGTCAGCATGTGGGAGGTACAGGCCATAAGCTCAACCCTCAGGAGTGTGTATGCCTTGGAGGCAGCTGTCTGCTAGGAGCTCATTTATGGGAGTTAGACCCTAGCTCCACTCTAATTGAAGATGGTGTTTGGAAATCGCTGTAGTGAACTCGGATACACATGACTACAGGCCTGACACTTCCACATGCTTTTCACCCAACCGCTGCCAACACCGAACCTAAGGATGTTAGGAGCTAAGTCCACAGGGTGTCAGGATGCCGGAGGGTCCTGCCCTGAGCTCAGCTCTCACAAGCAAGCATGCCTAGAGGCCAGCTTTCAACTAGCTGCATTCTCCTTTGAGTGAGAACGCAGCAGCATTTTAAGTGAGGAGGTTCCGTGAATACCGCTCTCCTGGACCCAGAGGCACAAGCCTTCCAAGGCTGCAGCCTGCCTTTTGCTCCCACTACCTTCTGACCAACATCTCTAGTGAGGACGTTCGAAAGTCCATCTGCAGGCAGTGTGGAACTGGGAGGGACCACGTGAGAGCTCAACTCACACAAGGAAGTTCCCCTGGGAGACAGCTTTCAACTAGCTTCTCAGGTATGGAAGTTAGTATGTAGCTCCAGTCTAAGGGAGGAATTCCTCGGAAGTCACTGGATTGAGCTTGGCAGCACAAGTCTTGTGGGCCTGCACCTTCCCCTTGCCTCTCACACCATCACCTCAAACTCCGGAATCTGGTCTCAACCTGGGCCTCACTCCTATGTGAAGACCGTGGTACCCACCTGGGCCTCATCAGGATATGGTTACTCTGTTCCTCACCTGGGCCTCACCGGGACCTGGTGACTCTGATTCCCACATGGCCCTCACCTGGAGCTGGTGACTGTGGTATCCATCTAGCCTCACCTGTACCTGGTGACTCCGGTCCCCACCTGGGCCGCACCTGGACATGTTTTCTCCGGTCCTCAGCCTGGCCTCACATGGACCTGGTGACTGTGGTCCCCACAGGGGCCTCACCTGGACCTTGTATCTGTGGTCCCCACCTGGGCCACACCCATGCCTTGTGACTCTGATCCCCACCTTGTCCTCCCCTGGACCCAGTGGATCTTGTCCCCACCTGGGCATCATCTGTACCTGGTAACTGTGGTTCCCACATGGAATTCACCTGGACCTGATGACTGTGGTGTCCTTCTAACCTAACCTATATTTGGTCACTCCAGTCCCCAACTGGGCCTCAGCTGGACCTGGTGCCTCTGGTACTTAGCTTGGCCTCACCTCGACCGGGTGACTGTGTTCCCACCTGGGCCTCAACTGGACTTATGACTTTTGTCCCCACCTGGGCCTCACCCAGACCAGGTGACTCTGTTCCACCTGGGCCTCACCTGGACCTGTAAATCTGGTCCCCTCCTGGGTATCACCTGGACCTGGTGACTGTGGTCCTCACGTGTGCCTCACCTGGACCTCGTGACTCTTGTACCCCCCTGGGCATCATCGGGATATGGATACTCTGTTTTTCAACTGAGACTCTGGAACATTTAACTTTGGTCCTCACCTGGGACTCACCTGGACCTGGTGTCTCTGCTGTTCTTCTAGCCTCACCTGTACCTGGTGACTCCAGTCCCCTCCCCCCCCCCGGGCCTCACCTGGATTTGGTGACTTTGGTCCTCAGCTTGGTTTCACCTGGACCTGGTGACTGTGGTCCCACCTGGGCCTCACCTGGACCTGCTGACTCTGGTTCCCACCTGGGCCTCACCTGTACCTGGTGATCTGGTTCTCACATGGACCACACCTGGACCTGGTGACCATGCTGTCCTTCTAGACTCACCTTTCACTGGTAACTCTGGTCTCCACCTGGGCCTCCCCTGGACCTGGTGAATCTGGTCCCCACCTGGTCCTCAAGTGGACCTGGTGACTCTGGTCCCAAGGTGGGCATCATTGGGATATGGTTATTGTGTTCCCCACCTGGGCCTCCCCTGGACCTGGTGATTCTGGTCTGCACCTGAGACTCACCTGGATCTGGTGACTGTGGTCCCCACCTGGGCCTCACTTGGACCTGGTGATTCTGATCCCCATCTGGGCCTCACCTGGCCCTGTTGACTCTGGTCCTCAACTGGGCATAATTGGGACCCGGTGACTGTGTTCCACAACTGGGCCTCACCTGAACCAGGTGACTCTGGTCCCCCTCTGGGTCTCACCCTGACCTGGTGACTGTGAAGCCTACTTTGGCCTGATTTGGACCTGCTGACTCTGGTTGCCACCTGCACCTCACCTCGAACTGTTGGCTCTGGTTCTTTCAAGGGCCTCCCCTGTACCTGGTGATTCTGGTCCCCACCTGGGCCTCACCTGGATGTGGTGACTGTTGTCACCACCTGGGACTCACCTGGACCTGGTTACTGTGTTCCACACCTGGGCCTCATGTAGACCTGGTGACCATGGTCCCCACCTGGCTTCACACGGACCTGTTGCCTCTGGTCCCCACCTGGGCCTCACGTGTACCTGGTAACTCTGGTCCTCACCTGGGCCCCATCTGGACCTAGTGACTCTGGTCCCCACCTGGGCCTCACCTGGATCTGGTGACTCTGGTCCCCACCTGGACCTCTCCTGGACCTGGTGACTCTCTTTCCAACATGGACCTCACCTGGATCTGGTGACTCTAGTCCTCAGTTTGGCCTCACCTGGACCTGGTGACCCTGGTCCCCACTTTGAATTAACTCAGACCTGGTGAATCTCGCCCCCACCTAGGCCTCACCCAGACCTGGTGACTCTTGTCCCCAGCTATGCCTCAACTCAACCTGATGAATCTGGTCCTCATGTGGGCCTCACATGGACCTGGGACTCAGCTGGATATAGTGGCTCTGGTTCCCACATGGGGCTCACCTGATACTGGTGACTGTGATCTCCTTCTATGCCTCACCAGGACCTGGTGATTCTGATCCCCATCTGGGCCTCGCATGGCCCTAGTGACTCTGATCCTGACCTAGGCATCATTGGGACCTGGATACTCTATTCCACACCTGGGCCTCACTTTGACCAGGGACCTCTGGTCCCACTCTGGGCCTCACCCTTAACTGGTTACTCTGGTCCCCCCAGGCATCACCTGGACTGGGACTCTGGTCCCCCTCTGGGCCTCACCCTTACCTGGTGACTCTGGTCCCCACCTGGGCTTCACTTGGACCTGGCGAATCTGGTCCTTACCTGGTCCTCACCCGGACCTGTTGACTCTGGTCAACACCTGGGGCTCACCTGGACTTGGTGAATCTTGTTGCCACCTGGGCTTCACCTGGACCTCGTGACTGTGGTCCCCACCGGGGCCTCACCTGGATCTGGTGGCTCTGGTTCCCATAAGGGGCTCTCCTGGACCTGGTTCCTGTGGTCTCCTTCTTGGCTTCACCTGGAACTCATGACTCTGATCCATATTTGGGCCTCACCTAGACCTGGTGACTCTGGTCCTTACCTGGGCATCATTGGGACCTGGTTACTCTCTACCACACCTGGGCCTCACCTGGACCTGGTGACTCTGGTCTCCCTCTGGACCTCACCCTGACCTGGTGACTGTGGTCCCACCTGGGCCTCACCTGGACCAGGTGACTGGTTCCCACATGGACCTCACCTGGACCTGGTGAATCTGGTCCTCACATGGGCATGATGGGACCTGGTTACTCAATTCCACATTAGGGCCTCACCTGGACCTAGTGACTCTGGGCCTCACCCTGATGTGGTGACTCTGGATGTCACCTAGACCGGGTGACTCTGGTCCCCCTCTGGGCCTCACCTGGAGCTGGGGACTCTGGTCCTCAACTGGGCCTCAACTGGACCTGGTGAATCTACTCCCCACTTGGGCCTCGTCTGGACCTTGTGACTCTGGTCCCACCTGGGCATCTTTGGGACATGGTTACTCTGTTCTCCACCTGGAACTCACCTGGACCTGATAACTCTGATCCACACTTTGGCCTCACCTGGCCCTGATGACTCTGGGCCCCACCTGGGCCTCGATCTGGACCTGGTGACTGTGGTCCCCACCTGGGTCTCACCTGGACCTGGTGACTCTCGTTCCCACATGAACCACACCTGGACCTGGTGACTGTGGTGTCCTTCTAGCCTCACATGTACCTGGTGACTCTGGTCCCCACCTGGGCCTCACTTGGACCTGGTGAATCTGGTCCTTCCTGGTCCTCACCGGACCTGGTGACTCTGGTCACCACCTGGGCCTCACCTGGACCTGGTGAATCTGGTCCCCACCTGGGCCTCACCCAGTTCTGGTGACTTTGGTCCCTACCTGGGCCTCACCTGGACCTGAGTGCTGTGGACTCCTTCTTGGCCTCACCTGGAACTGGTGACTCTGATCCTATCTGGGTCTCACCCAGACCTGGTGACTCTGGTCCTCACCTGGGCATCATTGGGACCTGGTTACTCTATTCCACACCTGAGCCTCACCTGGACATGATGACTCTGAAACCCCTCTGGGCCTCACCCTGACCTGGTGACTCTGGTCCCTATCTGGATGTCACCTGGACCGGGTGATTCTGGTACCCCTCTGGGCCTCAACCGGACCTGGTGACTCTGGTCCTCAACTGGGCCTCACCTGGACTTGGTGAATATGCTCCCCACCTGGGCCTCATCTGGACCTGGTGACTCTGGTCCCCACCTGGGCATCATCGGGACATGGTTACTCTATTCCCCACTGGGACTCACCTGGACCTGGTAACTCTGGTCCTCGCTTTGGCCTCTTCTGTACCTGGTGACTCTGGCCCCACCTGGGCCTCACCTGGAACTGGTGACTCTGATCCTCAGCATGGCCTCACCTGACCTGGTGACTGTGGTTCCCACCAGGACCTCACCTGGACCTCATGTCTTTGGTCCCCACCTGGGCCTCACCTGGACCTGGTGTCTCTGGTATCCACCTGGGTAGCATCAGGAAATGGTTACACTGTTCCCTAACTGGGACCCACCTGGACCTGTTAACTCTGGTCTTCACCTGGGCCACACCTGGACATGGTGACACTGGTTCCCACCTGGGTCTCACCTGGACCTGGTGAATCTAGTCCCCACCTGGGCCTCACCTGTATCTAGTGACTCTCATTCCCACATGGACCTCACATGGACCTGGTGACTGTAGTGTTTCTAGCTTCTCATGTACCTGGTGACTCTGGTCCCCACCAGAGCCTCACCTGGACCTGGTGAGTGTGGTTGCCACCTGCACCTCACCTGGACCTGGTGATTCTGGTCCCCACCGGAGCCTCACCCATACCTGGTTACTTAGGGCCCCACGTGGGCCTCACTTGGACCTGGTGAATCTGGTCCTTACCTGGTCCTCACCCGGACCTGGTGACTCTGGTCACCATCTGTGCCTCACCTGGCCCTGGTGACTCTGGTCTCCACCTGGACATGGTGACTGTGGTCCCCACCTGAGCCTCACCTGGACCTGATGACTCTGATCCCCACCTCAGCCTCACCTGAGTCTTACCGGGACCTGGTGACTCTGGTCCTCAGCTTGGCCTCACCTGGATCTGGTAACTGGTCCCCACCTGGGCCTCACCTGGACCTGGTGTCTCTGATACCTATCTAGGCATCATTGGGACAGGGTCTCTCTGTTCCCCACCTGGGACACACCTGGATCTGTTAACTTTGGTCCTCACCTGGCCTCACCTGTACCTGGTGACTCTGGTTCCCACATGGACCTCACCTGGACCTTGTGTCTCTCATTTCCTTCTAGGCTCATCTGTACCTGGTGACTCCGGTCCCCACCTGGGCCTCACCTGGAACTGGTGACTCTGGTCCTCTGCTTGGCCTTACCTGGACCTGGTGGCTGTGTTCCCCACCTGTGCCTCACCTGGATCTGGTGACTGTGTTCCCCACCTGGGCCTCACCCAGACCTGGTGAATCTGTTTCCCACCTGGGCTCACCTGGACCTGGTGACTCTGGTCCCGTCCTGGGCCTCATCTGGATCTGGTTTCTGTGGTCCCCAAAAGGGCCTCACCTGGATCTGGTGGCTCTAGTTCCCACATCAGGTTCACCTGGACATGGTGACTGTGGTCCCCTTCTTGGCCTCACCTGAACCTGGTGACTCTGATCACCATCTGGGCCACACCTTGACTTGGTGGCTCTGGTCCTCACCTGGGTGTCATTGGGACCTGGTTAATCTGTTCCACACATGGGCCTCACCTGGACCAGGGGATTCTGGTCCCCTTCTGGTCCCCTCCTTGACCTGGTGACTCTGATCCACTCCTGGGCCTCACCTGGACCGGGTGGCTCTGGTTCACAGATGGACTTCACCTGGAGCTGGTACCTGTGGTGTCCTTCTGGCCTCACCGGGACCTGGTGACTCTGGTCCCCATCTGGGCCTCACCTGGCCCTGGTGACACTGGTCCTCAGCTTGGCCTCACCTGGACCTGCTGAGTGTGGTTGCCACCTGGAGCTCACCTGGACCTGGTGACTCTGGTCCCCACTGGGGCCTCACCCGGACCTGGTGAATCTGGTCCTTAACTGTTCCTTACCCATACCTGGTGACTCTGGTCACCACCTGGGCTCACCTGGTCTTGGTGGATCTGGTCCCCACCTGGGCTTCACCCGGACCTGGTGACTGTGGTCCCCAACTGGGCCTGAAATGGACCTGGTGGCTCTGGTTCCCACATGGGGCTCACCTGGACCTGGGTCCTGTGGTCTCCTTCTAGGCCTCACCTGGACCTGGTGACTCTGATCCTCATCTGGGCCTCACCTGTACCTGGTGACTCTGGCCCCCTCTTGTGCCTCAGATGGACCTGTTGACTCTGGTCCTATTTTGCCTCACCTGGACCTGGAGACTGTGTCCCCACCTGGGCCTCACCCAGACCTTGTGACTTTGGTCCCCACCTGGGCCTTACCTGGAGTTGGTGAATCTGGTCCCCACCTGGGATTCACCTGGACCTGGTGAATCTGGTTGCCACCTGGGCCTCACCTGGTCCTGGTGCCTCTGGGTTCCACCTGGGCCTCAACCTGGACCTGGTCTTTTTGGTCCCCACCTGAGCCACATCTGGTCCTGGTGGCTCTGGGTCCCACATGGGGCTCACCTGTACCTGGTGACTGCGGTCCTCACGTGGTCCTCACCCAGACCTGGTGACTGGTATGTGAGGAGTCTGCTCCAGATTCCCCTCTCCCTCCACCCCTCCCCACTGCACCCTCTCTCAAGTAAATCTTCTGAAAATTAACATCAAGACATGTGAGCATCCTTATCCCCTCTTCAGAGGTGTCTTCATATGTATAATGACCATTTTAATGCCTTTCATGGACCCACCGTGAGTCCCATCAGAAACCCCTTTTCTTTGATATTATTGAAGTACAGTCAACACACAATGTTACAGTAGTTTCAGGGCTACAACTTAGTGATTTGACAATTCTGTGCATACTCAGATCTCCCCACGAGAAGTGTCATCACCATCTGTCCCCATACAAAGTTGTCACAATAGTACTGACTCTATTGCCTAGGCTGTACTTTCTAAATATCTGTGACTTATTTATTTGAGAACCAGATGCTTATAGCTCTTGATATTCTTCATCTATTTTGCCCATCTCCCACCTGCATCTCCTCTGGCTATCAGTCACCATGATCCATCACATTAACAAGAGAAAGGATATGGGGCAGCCTGGGTGGCTCAGCGGTTTAGCGCCTGCCTTGGGCCCAGGGCGTGATCCCGGATTCCTAGGATTCAGTCCCACGTCGGGTTCCCTACATGGAGCCTGCTTCTCCCTCTGTCTATGTCTCTGACTGTGTCTCTGCCTCTCTCTCTCTCTCTCTCTCTTGCTCTCTTGCTCTCTCTCATGGGTAAATAAATAAAATCTTAAAAACAAAAACAAGAGAAAGGACAAAGGCATATGATCCTCTCAAGAGTTGAAGAAAAAGCATTTGACAAAATACAACATAAAAAGCATAGTGGGTCAACGTGGATGGAACTGGAGGGTATTATGCTGAGTGAAGTAAGTCAGTCGGAGAAGGACAAACATTATATGTTCTCATTCATTTGGGGAATATAAATAATAGTGAAAGGGAATATAAGGGAAGGGGGAAGAAATGTGTGGGAAATATCAGAAAGGGAGACAGAACGTAAAGACTCCTAACTCTGGGAAACGAACTAGGGGTGGTGGAAGGGGAGGAGGGCGGGGGGTGGGAGTGAATGGGTGACGGGCACTGGGTGTTATTCTGTATGTTAGTAAATTGAACACCAATTAAAAAAAAGGGGGGGGGGGAAAAGCATAGTGGGTTTTTTAATTTTTTTTTTTTTGGCATAGTGGGTTTTGAGGATACGTATATCAACAGAATAAAGGCCATGTAGGAAGGCCCGCAGCTGACATCATCCTCAAGGGTGAAAACTTGAAATCGTCTCCCCTAAGAGCAGGGGACAAGCCAGGGAAGTCCCCTCTCAGCACTGGAAGTCCTACCATAGTCAACAGACAGGAAACAGAAAAGGTTCCACACCTGTAAGGAGGACGTCAAACTGTCCCTATTTGCTGAAGATGTGGCATTAGAAACAGGAAACCTGAGAGACTCCACCAAAAACTGTTAGAACTAATGAGTGAATTCAGTAAAGTTGTGGGACACAAAATGAACAGAGATCAGTAGCCTTGCTGTGTCCCGACAATGAGCACTCAGAAAGGAAATTCAGGACATGACTCCCTTATCAGGAGCATCAAAAAGAACAAAATAATTAGACTGAACCAAGGGAGTGCAAGACTTGTACACTGAAAATTACAAGACTTTGGGAGGACATCCTGGGCTCGTGGGGTCGGAGCCTTCATCTTGTTAAAATGTCCACAGTTCCAGAAGCCACCTGCAGTTCCAATGTCATTCCTATCAAAACCATGGTGGCCTACTTTAGAAATAGAAAGAGCACTCCTAACATTCGTCCACCCCCACAAATTTGCTGGACAGCAGATCAGTATAGGAGAAGCAGGACACAGCTGGACGCAGCACTTTCCTATTTCAAACGATGTCACAGAGACACAGGATAAAGCAGTGTGGTTCTCGGGCCCCCGGCTGGCTCCGTTGGTTAAGCATCCGACTCCTGACCTCACCCTTGGTCTTGATCTCAGGGTCATGAGTTCTAGCCCTGTGCTGGGCTGTGGACGAGGCATAGAGCCTACTTAAACAAACCAAACCCACCGGGGTGTGGTTCTGACATAAGCTGAAGGAGCAGAATGGAGAGCCTGGAAGAAAATGCACTCTGATACAGTCAACTGATTTTTTAAACTTAATTTAATTTAAACCCAATTAATTAACAGTATAGTGTATTAAACTTTCAGAGGTAGAAGTCAGGGATTCACCAGTTGGAGATAACACCAGTGCTGATGATATCTCGTGCCCTCCTTCATGCCCGTCTACCAGTTACCCTGTGTCTCCACTCTCCTCCCCTCCAGCGACCCTCAGTTTGTTTCCTGTGATTGAGTCTCTTTTTCCTCCATCTCTGTTTTCATCTTATTTGTTTTTCCTTCCCTTCACAGATGTCCATCTGCTTTGCTTCTTTAATTTCACCTATGAATGACACCATACGGTCATTTTCTTTCCTGACTGACTTATTTCACTTAACATGATCCCTCTAGTTCTATCCACATCATTGCAAATGGCAAGATTTCCTTCTCTTTGATAGCTGAGTAACATTCCTATCATCTATCTATCTATCTATCTATCTATCATCTATTACCATCATCTATCTCCCATCCTCTTTATCCATCATCTGCCCGAGGGCACCGAGGCTCCTCCCACAGTGTGGCTACTGTGGACCCGGCTGCTGTGGACATTGGGGTGCAGGTGTCCCCGAGTCTCACTGCATCTGTATCTTTGGAGTGAGCTCCAGGCCGTGCACCTGCTGGTCGCAGGGCGGCTCTATCGGCAACTTCCTGAGGAGCCTCCGCACTGTTTCCAGGGCGGCTGCACCAGCCCACGGTCTGCCCACAGTAGAAGAGGGTTGAGTGAGTTTTGCAGGACGTGGTAAAAGTCTGGTCCACATTTCATTTCGCGTCCTGTGGGCTCCAATTCATTGTCCTTAAGTGTTTCTGGGGAAGCTGGGTGTTGGGCTCCTTTTCAGTGAGACGTTTCCGAAGCTCACAGGCCTCAGCTGGAGCCTGGAAGGAGGCAGGTGCGGCCCCTGGAGCAGGGACGCCGCCTCCTGCACGGCCTCCTGCAGTGCCTGAGCGTCCCGCAGGGGGCGCCCGAGCCCAAACCCCGCCCAGGGGGCGCGCATTGGCAGTAGGCCTCGACCGCCTGCACTAACAGGAGCCAGCCTGTGCTGGGGAGGCCTGAGGAGGACGTGGGGAGCGTCCACGCTGATGAGCCCCAGGCTCCTCAGGACCCGCGGGGAGGCTTCAGGAAGATGTGGGCCCGCATCCACGCTGACAGGAGCCCCTGGGCCTCCTCAGGACCCGCGGGGAGGCTTCAGGAAGATGTGGCACCGCGTCCACTCTGACAGGAGCTCCCGGCCTCCTCAGAACCCGCCGTGAGGCTTCGGGAGGACGTGGGGCCACGTCCACACAACAGGACGCTGACCTCCTCAGGACCCCCGGTGTAGACTTCGGGAAATATGGGGATGCGTCCGTGCGGACAGAAGACCCCAGCCTTGTCAGGGCCCGTGGTGAGGCCTAAGAAAGATGTGGGGACCGCATCCACACTGACAGGAGCCCCCAGCCTCCTCAGGTCTTATGGTGAGGCTTGAGGAAAATGTGGGGCCACGTCAACACTGACAGGACCCCCGTCCTCCTCAGGACCTGCACTTTGGCTTCGGGACATATGGGGCTGCGTCTATGCTGACAGGAGCCCACAGCCTCCTCAGGACCCGCGGTGAGTTTTCGGGGGGACATGGGGCCATGTCCAGGCTGACAGGAGCCCCCGGCCTCCTGAGGACCGCTGTGAGGCTTCCAGAGGATGTGAGGCATAGTCCACAGTGACAGTAGCCCCCGTCGTCCTCAGAACCCGCTGACTATGACTCAGGAACACATGGGGCCACGTCCGCACTCACAGGAGCCCGGCTTCCTCAGGACCCCCTGGAGGACTCTGGAGGCGCCGTTGGGGGCCACATCCACATCAGAAGGGACTACTCAGAACCACAGGGTAAGTGAATGGGTAGAATTAATGGTAGGGTCATGGGAGGGGAGGCAGTTGGTGGTTAGAGTTAGGTTAGATGTTAGGGGTTAATGATTATGCTTATGGTTATGGATTAGAGGTTAGGGTGAGGGATAAGGGTAAGGGTCAGTGGTTAGGAGTTAGGATGGGGGTTAGGGATTAGGGAAAGGGGTTAGGGTTAGGGTTAGGGACAGGATTTAGAGTTAGGGTTAGGGTTTAGGCTTTAGGGATTAGGGCTGGAGGTTAGGAGTTGGGGTTAGGGTTATGGTTAGAGTTAGGGTTGGGCTTAGGTTTGCAGTTAGGGTTAGGGGTTAGGGTGTGAGTTAGGGTTAGGGGTTAGGGTTAAAGTTAGGGCTAGGTTTAGGGTTAGGGCGAGGGTTAGGGTTAGGATAGGGGTTAGGGCTAGGTTTAGGGTTAGTGTTTGGTTAGGGGTTAGGGTCAGGTCAGGGTCAGGGTCAGGGTATGGTTTTGGAAAAGAGTAAGAGATAGGGTTAGGGAGTGGGTTAGGGGTTAGTTTTAGGGTACGGGTTAGGGTACAGTTTGGGGTATGAGATAGGGTTAGTATTAGAGGGTTATGGTTAGATTTTATTTATTTAGGTCTTTTCTCTTTTCTCGTTGATAAGGCTGGCTAGGGCTTGATTCATTTTATTAATTATTTTGAAGAACCAGCTCTTAGTTTCGTTATTCCATTCTACTGTTTTGTTGTTTCTGTATTGTTTATTTCTGCTCTCATCTTTATTTTTTCCCTTCTTCTGTAGGCTTTAGGCTTTGTTTGCTATTCCTTTTCCAGGTCCTTTAGGTGTAAGGTTAGGTTGTGTATTGGAGACTTCTTGTTTCTTGAGGTGGGCCTGTATTGCAATGTACTTCCCTCTTAGGACTGCCTTTGCTACATCCTAGAGGTTTGGAGAAACATGTTTTCATTTTCATTTGTTTTAAATTTCCTCTTTAATTTCCTGGTTGCTCCATTCATTCTCTAGTAGGATGTTCATAATCTCCACATATTTTTGGTCTGTCCAAATTTTTTCTTGCTGTTGACTTCGAGTTTCAGAGCGTCGTGATCCAAAAATGTACAGGGTATGATATCAACCTTCTTGTACCTGTTGTACCTGTTGAGGGCTGATTTGTGGCCCATGATATGATCTGTTCTGGAGAATGTCCCATGTGCACTTGAAAGGAATGTGTATTCTGCTTTAGGATGAAATGTTCTGACTATATCTGTTGAGTCCCTGTGGTCCAGTGTGTCAAGGCTATTGTTCCCCTGTTGATTTTCTGCATAGATGATCGGTCCATTGCCATAAGTGGGTGTTAAAATCCCCTGTTATTGTATTATTATCAGTGAGTTCCTGTATGTTTGTTGTTAATTGGTTTCTATATTTAGGTACTCCCATGTTGGCAGCATAAATATTTAGTTGTTTGATCTTGATAGTCTTTTTAATTATGAAATAATGCCCTTCTTCATCTCTTCTTACAGTATTTGTTCTTTTTTTTTAATTTAAATATTTTATTTATTTCTTCATGAGAGATACACAGAGAAGCAGAGGCAGAAACATAGGCAGAGGGAGAGGCAGGCTCCCCAAAGGGAAGCTGATGTGGGACTCGATCTTGGGATCCCAGGATCACACCCTGAGCCAAAGGCAGATGCTCAACCACTGAGCCACCAGGTGTCCCCCAGGGTTTGGTTTCAAATCTAGTTTGTCTGATATAAGTATGGGTCCTCCAGCTTTCTCTTGATGTCCATTAGCGTAATAGATGATTTTCCATCTCCTGACTTTCAATCTGCTGGTGTCTATAGGTCTAAGGTGAGCATCTTGTAGGCAGCATACAGATGGATCTTGTTTTTTAAGTAAAGATTTTATTTATGAGAAAGAGAGAGAGAGAGAGAGGCAGAAAATTAGGCAGAGAGAGAAGCAGGCTCCCCACCAGGAGCCCAATATGGGACTCAATCCCAGACTCCAGGATCACACCCTGAGTCAAAGGCAGAGGCTCAACCCCTGAGCCACCCAGGCATCCCGGATCATGTTTTTTTAAGCCACTCTGATACCCTATATCTTTTGATTGGAGCATTTCGTCTATCAGCATTCAGAGTGATTATTGAAAGATATGAACTTAGTGCCTTTGTGTTACCGGTAGAGTTGGTGTTTCTGGTGACGTTCTCTGGTCCTTTCTAGTCTTTGTTGCTTTGGTCTCTTTTTTTCCCCCACTAGAAGAGTCCCTCTTAAAATTCCTTACTGGACTGGTTTAGTGGTCATGAACTCCTTTATTTTTTGCCTGTCTGGGAAACTCTTTATCTCTCCTTCTATCCTGAATGACACCCTTGCTGAAGAAAGAATTCTTACAAATTGAACTCCAATAAAAAAAATTTTAAAAACATAAAATCAATTTTTGCAATTATGATTGAGGAAAATGGAATTTTATGTTCAGAAATTTTTAATTTCTTCCTAGGGAGATTAAATAAATTTTGATGATTATTCTTAAAAAAACAAAAGAAAGAATTCTTGGCTGCATACTTTTCCCATTCAGCATATTGAAGATTTCCTTCACTTCCTTCTGGCTTGCCAAGTTTGTGGACAGATCTGCTGCAAACTGATTCATCCTCCCTTGTAGGTTAAGGACTACCCCCCCCAAGCCCCACCTCTGCTGCTTTCAGGATTCTTTTCTTGTCTGTGTATTTTGTGACTTTGACTCTGATGTGCCTGGGTGATGGTCAGCTTCTGTTGAATTTATTGGGAGTTCTCTGTGCTCTCGATTTCAGTGTCCGTATCCTTCCCCAGGTTAGAGAAATTTACATAATTTCTTCAAATAAAACTGCCCCCCCCAAAAAAAACTTCTGCCCCCTTTTCTCTCTCTTCATCTCTGAGTCTCCTATGATATGAATGTTATTGTTTTAATAAGTGGCTGAGTTCCCTAAGTCTGCCTCTGTGGTCCATAACCTTTCTTGTTTTTAAGGCTTCCACTTGGGACTGCATCTCAGTTATAGCATTTTTAACGTTGGCCTGACTAGATTTTAGTTCTTTTATTTCTACAGTAAGGGATTCTCATTTTCTTCTGTGCTCTTTTTCCAGCCCAGCTGCTATCTTTATAATCATTGTTTTAAACTCTAGTTAGACATCATATATGTGTATTGATGAACTTCCTGGCTGTGAGTACTACCTCATGTTATTTTATGGAGGTGAATTTCTCCATCTTATTATTTTTTCCAGAAAAGAAAGGAGGAAGAAAAAGAAAAACAATAACAACTGCCCTCCCAAAAAAACACCAGATTCTGTGTTTATTTTGGCCTGCTTGTTAAAAGATTCTAAATCCCAAAATAAGAAACACAATTAAAGTACCATGAAAGTAAACAAAAATAAGAAATATATAAGGTACATACATAAAAATTAAAATAAAGCAATTAATAAAAAAAATAAAAAAAAAATAAATGAAAATGAAGCACAAAGTACAAAGGAAGCTAGACTCTACTTTCCCAGCAGAGCTGAAGCTCTGCAGCCTCTGTGGTCCGACCACTTGGTGGCAGCGAGTGGTCTGTGCGGGGTCTGGGGACGGGCCCATGGCGTTGATTGTCAGGTGCACATCTGCCTGGGAGATGCACCTGCGGGGTAAGAGGCGGGGTGGGCGTCAGCGCCTCTGGCCTCCAGCGGGCGGCGCTGTGCTGCTCCCTGAGACTCGGCGCTGATGGGAGGGATGCGGGTGGGTTCGCTGGGTCCTCTGGCTCTGGGGCTGAGCATCCCGCCCCCCAGTCTGCAGGGGCCTCCACAGAAGAGCCCCCAAGCCCCCGGGTCTCCGCCGCTTCTTTCAGAACCCTGCGTTCACTCTGCCTGCGTCCGAGCTTCTTTTGGTTTTGTTTTTTTATCTCAGACTGTTGTGCCCAAGATTGCGAATCCGAGAAACCACCAAGGAGCTGACACCGATGCAAACACACGAAGGTTTGTTTACAAGCTGGAGCTTGTGTCCAAGTATACCCGACACAGCGGAGCAGGGACTTGGACCCCGAGGTGGGTTCTAGCTGAGTTTTATGGGCTGGTCTAGGGGACCTCCAGAAGTGGGGGGAGGAATTTCTCAAGTTCTGTTTACATTCTGATATGGGGCTTTCAAGGGCATTGAGCTCTGTTCTCATTCTAATATGGGGCTTTCTGGGACCTTAAGCTGTAAGCTGGGTTTTTTTTTTTTTTTTCCTGTAACTGAAGTAATGTAAATTTTAGCTCTTATTCACAGGGGCCTGGGATGGCAGTACTTGTGCTAACACTGAACTTAAAGTGGAATGGCTTTAATTTTCTCAGCCTCCACACAGACAAGTGACTGAATTTTAAAACTCCAAATTTTAGGGGCTGCCCTGGTGGAGACCTGTGCTCTTCCTGCCCAGGAGGGTGTCCTCCCACTCCTGGCCTTTGCTGGCCTGTCCCAGGAATGCGGCCCCGTGACTGCACAGGGGTTTGCAGCTTATGGCCACACAGGGCAGACAGCTGGCCCTAGTCCCGCTGCTCTCAGCCGAGTTCCCACGCCTGTGCCTGGGAAAAGTTGGCGCCACCGTCCTTGGGACCCCTGGGATCCTGAGCCAACCCTGTCACTCCAGGGACTGCCCCCCACTTCTCCACCTGAACACCTTAAGGCTGGTGTGTCCCCCACTCTAGCAGACTTCTGAAAGTTCAGATTTTGTGCTCTGCTGCTTATTATAATATTATGTGTAGACCCGTCAGCTGGCTCCCTGCCCTTGTGGGATCCGGGGCTGTGTCTCCCCAATATCAACTGATTGATGTTTTTTAAGAATTTATTTTTCTGTAATCTCTACACCCAACATGGGGCTTGAACTTGCTACCCCAAGAAATTAAAAAACTTCCTTAAAAGTGTTTGTAAAATATCAACTAAACTTCGGATTGGTCTTTGGATCCAGAAGGAGAACTTTGATGCCTCCACAGAGCATGTTGGTAGACTACAGGGCTTGTCGCTGGGGAGCGACTGTCAGCCCAGGATCACATATCTCTTGATTTCCAATGAGAGGGCTTCATGTCGGGGTGTTCTTTTGAAGAGACAAATGAGTCAAAGGGAGCAGCATGTGGGGTCCTTAACCTGGACCCGAACCCTGACCCTAAACACCTTATCCCGAACCCAAAACCTAACACTAACCCTAACCCGAACCCGAACCCTAACCCCAAACGGAACATGAACCCTCACCTGACCCTAACTTTCCCGAACCTGAAGCTGAACCCAAAACTGAACCCTAACCCTAACCCTACCCCTAAACCATAACCCTTATCTGTAAGCTTAGCAGTAACCGTTACACTCACACTAAACCCTAATCCTAACCCTAATCCTAACCCTACCCCTAACCTTAACCCAAATGCTACACCGCAAATCTAACCCTAACCCCAACCCGAAGCCTAACACTAACATTAAGCATAGTTCCATTTGGAACTTAGGTGTGACATTCCATTGTGTTGGATGTATCGTGTTGGTCAAAACACATCACGAAACACCTTGCGGTGACACAGGGATATTTATGCCACAGGTCATTATTGCTGGGAGCCATTGTGAAGGCTGCAACCCCCAGAGCCCAGAAGGAGGCACCTCGGTCTCATTCAAAATAGAACAGGATACAATTGGACTGTTTGACTACAGAAGATGACCATGGCTGCATCTTGTAGCATTCCCACCCCATCATGCTGCCCCCATTGAAATGAGGCCAGAGGTAAAGTGACCATTGTGATATTACATTGCTGGTACCCAGGCCACTTTCAAGTGGTACCCCATGCCACATCTCACCCCTTCATGTCAATGCACCATCCTTAAAATTGCGCCTCAGATACACAGGGCACCAGCTCACGTGCATTACAAATATCATCCATAGACCCCTGATGATGTCCCTAGGAAGGAGATTCTGCCTCTTCTATCACCGTGCAGGGTGGGAACCTGGGGACTATGTGAGAGACACGGTGGGTTAGATAGGTCACAGATCTGGGAAAGCAAGCACAGAAAGAAAGGTCTGAAATCAGCTCCGTCTCCAGAAAAGTAGGACCTTCCTTGCATTTTCAGAGAGTTGTGGCTATGGCATTTTTGGCTCCTGATGTACAGTGAAGGAGATGGCATGGGGTAAGCAGTCATCTGCCAAGAAGGGGCTCTGGATAGGTCTGACTGAAGGGAGGGGCCCAAGGGCTGGAATCTTGAAAAAGTGACGTCACTTCCTTGGGGACAATTGTGTAACGGATTTAGAACTCTGGTAACCAGGAAGCTGCATTGAACAATGTCCCTCTTTCCAGCTCACTTAACTGGAGCCAGTCAAGAGAACAAGATGTTCTGTTGCTGTTGCCCTTCTTTCAGTGGCTCTGGGCTTCAGAGAGTCCAGACAGAGAGATGTTCATGTCGCTATGGATGTCAGCTTGGCTCTCTTCACTGAAGCTTCTGGTTATGTGCGGGAGACCTCAACAGGTACCGCAAGGCACCTGGGGGAAGCCACTGGAGAGCAGGCCACACTGTAATCTCAGCTGAGGGGGCTCGCACCTCTTTCGCCCTCATTGGGTGTGTGTCCATTTGTGTATGTGTAAGAGGGTGTGTTAGTGTGAGACTGTGTGTGTGTGTACATGTGTGTGTGTGTGTGCGTGCGTGTGTGTGTAGAGGGGACAGAGGAGAGGAACATGCCCTTCATGGGCAGAAGCCAGCTGCCACGGTTTGGAAACCTGACACATCATTGGTGTTCAGACGCCAGGTCATAGCAGGCAAGATGAGAAGGTGAGTGCTGAGGGCCAAGCTCAACTTCAAGTATGTAAATCATGAGCACAAGAGTCTCCTTCATCTGGCTTCTCCTTGCCAGATGTCCCTTCAGCTGCCCCTGTGCTGTGAAGCGGAGAACATGAATTCTAAAGGGGATGTCCCCTTGTTGTGTTGTGGACGGAGTACCCTAATGTCTCTTGGCCCTGTATATACGGGACACTGTATTTGCAGAGCTACACCCAGGAGATCTTGGAGGAGATGTTCTGTGGCTTCAACCATTCTAACTCCCTAGACAGTGATCGGGTGCACCAGGCAAACAAGGAGCAGTGCTGTTCTGAGATGAGAATGGGAAGAGGGTTCTGCACAGAGAGACGGCCCCCACACAAACATGGAGAGAAACCTGGGGCCCTCCCATAGTGTTTCCACATGAGTACTGCACAGGCCCAAACGCAGAGACCTGAACCTCTACTCCTAACCTCCGGCTACGTCTGAGGTGATAAGACACTGTTCCCCTAGGTTGGAATGGTGCAGAAGAGATTTCATGCTTTTGAGGAGTGGGGGTGGTTTGTTTTTTCCCTCAGAGCAATGAGTGTCTTTGCGTTTCACTACCATTTTCCTTATTTCACCCAGGCGCCCCAGGTATCCTGTGTAGAACGTGGTTCCACTGTCGTTGCACAACGTCTGCAGACCTCACAATAGATCACACTAAAGAGGGTGATTTAAGACAAAAGGAAGGGTGGGATGAAGCCATTCTCTATGTTTATCTCTAAGGTGTCATGTGCCAGAACACATCAGATCATTGTAGGCCCAATGAGTCATGAGCTGTGTCCTTAGAGGTCCTTGTAGTACTCCATCAATGGGGCTGTCTGCCACAGTGATTCAGCCATTCAAGGCCCTTGGCACTTGAGATGATGCCATTCTCTTGCCATGTCTGCCCTACTGCAAGGAGCACCTTGTGTGTCCCACAGACTGTTAAGTTGCTTGATCTGCCATAACCTGGAAGCCCAGTTTGGGTGGAAGCCCTCTGATGTCTCCTGACCCAAGTAGCTGGCTCTGTCTTTTTTATAGAGATCCACAAAGGAAATCTTGGATGAGTTGCTCCAAGGGTTCAATTTACTCCATCTCCAACTAAGAAGCACAGGTGCATCAGGACACCGACTACAAGCATGGCTGGTCTGGGATGAGAACAAGTCCCATCATGGTGAAAGTCAGGACCCACAGATGATCAGGGCAAGGCAAGAGCCCAGGCTAGAAACAACTGGCTCCCCTGGGGCCTGCCGAAGAAGGTGCTCTCCCCTGATCCTTCCTCCCTAGGTCAGGATCAGACCAAGTTACATCAGCTTAGGGGAAATGCCATGCAGCCCATGCTTTGGTCTCCTCTCAGGCCCCATCTGTGGGATCTTGAGCAGCATTTGAGGTGCTAACCCTCTGTGTTCTATCTGCAGTGGGATGTTTACAGATGACTCCATGGAATACTGGTCATCGTCAAAGCTCTGAGTTGAGAGAAATGCGGGTGTTGCTCAGCTACTGTAATGTGTTGAAATTGCCAATGCTCTGCCCTGCATCCCAACCAACCAATGGTATTTTGAAGCCTAGAACCTTTTTCTGTGTGGACCCTGAAGTCCTTTGTCCTGCACAACTTCCCGAGGGGATGGGTGTCTCTGGGCTGAGCGCCAGACCCTGTTCTTCCCAGTGGCCCGTGGTTTGGAAGCTGACTACAGTGCCCCTCCTTGTGTCTCTGCTGTGGAAAGGAATCATCCACCCTGACCCCATGTGAGGCCTGGACCATGCGGACACTCGGGGAAGGCAGAATGGATACTTTTGTACAGGCCCTGCTGCGATCCTTCCAGGAGAGGAGCCTCTCAGAAAACGCATCGTTTTCCGTGTCTACCAGGTGTTCAGCACAGCCCAAAGGGTCCAGGGCCAGCAGCTCCACAAGTGAGTGACCACCCCGTACACAGCACAGCCTGAGGCTCGCCTCTACTACTGGCATGTTTTGGGAATGTCACTGCACCTCTCTGAGCTTCCTTTTCCTCCTCTGAGAAGGGCTGTGGAAGAGGATGAACCTCATGGGGCTACTGTGGGCAATCCTGGCAGAAAACATGGTCTTGACTTCTCTGCTGTCTGACCATGTCGAAAGGGCTGTTGGGCATCGTCCTGTGGAGCAGCTGTCTCTCCCCAGCAAAGAAGCTCTCCCCATCAAGCCTCATGGGCCAGTGGCACCCTTGGTGGACAGAAGCACGTGGAAAGCAGGCCGTTTTCCTGTTTGCAAAAGACTTCTGGGATTCCATCTAACTGGCCCTACTCCTTGTCCTTCATGTGCCCATAGCAGAGGTCACTGGGGAAGGCAGAGCAGCTCATGGTCCAC
The DNA here is from genome assembly GCF_053574225.1 of Canis aureus. Classification (NCBI taxonomy): domain Eukaryota; kingdom Metazoa; phylum Chordata; class Mammalia; order Carnivora; family Canidae; genus Canis; species Canis aureus. Next base: position 37,092,016 of record NC_135618.1, read on the forward strand.
TCAGAAGACGGAAAGTGCTGGTTGGGATTCCTTTCTGCAAGAATAGAGATAAAGCACCTAGGATTGCAGACACATTTCTAAGCACTAAGCTCATTGAAAGAATCCAGTAGATGCACTGTCTCGGTCTCAGGTCTAATCAGAGTGTCAGACAGTCAATCACTCTACCTGTCGTAGGCACGCATGTCCACAGTTGGTTAGATGTGACATCTTCATGGCCACCACATGGGATGAATGGATCCACCCACATTTCAACCACTCGGATGGACGATCAGATCAAGGAAGGGCACTTGGTGGCTCAGTCAGTGAGGCCCCTGCTTTCAGGTCAGGCCATGATCCCAGGGACCTGGCTTTGAGACCTCCATTGGGCTCCCTGCTCAGTGGGGAGACGGCTTCGCCCTCTCCCCCTGCAGCTCACCCTGCTTGTTCTCTTTCCCTCTCTCCAAGAATTTAAAAAACTTCCTTAAAAGTGTTTGTAAAATATCAAGTAAACCTTGGATTGGTCTTTGAATCCAGTGGGAGAAATTTGATGCATCAGAGGGCTTCCACCAAAACTGGGCTTCCAGGTGATGGCAGATCCATCAACTAAAACAGTCTGTGGGGTCACACAAGTTGCTCCTTGCAGCACGGCAGACATGGCAAGAGAATGGCATCATGTCAAGTGCCCAGGGCCTTGAATGGCTGAATCACTGTGGCAGATGGCCCCATTGATGGAGTACTACAAGGACCTCTAAGCACACAGCTCATGACCTATTTGGCCTACAACAACCTGATGTGTTCTGGCACATGACACCTTAGAGATAAACATAGAGAATGGCTTCATCCCACCCTTCCTTTTGTCTTAAATCACCCTCTTTAGTGTGATCTTTTGTGAGGTCTGCAGACCTTGTGCAACGACAGTGGAGCTGCATTCTACACAGGATATTTGGGGCGCCTGGGTGAAATAAGGAAAATGGTAGTGAAACGCAAAGACACTCATTGCTCTGAGGGAAACATGCAAAACACCCCCGCTCCTCAAAAACATGAAATCTCTTCTGCACCATTCCAACCTAGGGGAACAGTGTCTTATCACCTCAGACGTCGCTGGAGTTTAGGAGTGGAGGTTCAGGTCTCTTTGTGGTTGGGCCTATGTGGCACTCATGTGGAAACACTACGGGAGGGCCCCAGGTTTCTCTCCATGTTTGTGTGGGGGCCATCTTTCTGTGGAGAACCCTCTTCCCATTCTCATCTCAGAACAGCACTGTGCCTTGTTTGCCTGGTGCACCCGATCATTGTCTAGGGAGTTTGATATGCTGAAGCCACAGAACATCTCCTCCAAGATCTCCTGGGTGTAGCTCTGCAAATACAGTGTCCCGTATATACAGGGCCAAGAGACATTAAGGTACCTCCTCCACAACACCCAAGGGGACATCCGCTTTTGAAATCGTGTTCTCCGCTTCACATCAGAGGGGCAGCTGAAGAGACATCTGCCAAGCAGAAGCCAGATGAAAGAGACTCTTGTGCTCATGACTTACATACTCGAACTTGAGCTTAGGCCTCAGCACTCACCTTCTCATCTTGCCTGCTATGACCTGGCATCTGAACACCAAAGATATGTCAGGCTTCCAAACCGTGGCAGCTGGTTTCTGCCCAGGAAGGGCATGTTCCTCTCCTCTGTCCCCTCTACACACACACAGTCTCACACAAACACACACTCTTACATACACAAATGGACACACACCCAATGAGGGCGAAAGAGGTGCGAGCCCCCTCAGCTGAGATTACAGTGGGGCCTGCTCTCCAGTGGCCTCCCCCAGGTGCCTTGCGGTACCTGTTGATGTCTCCCGCACATAACCAGAAGCTTCGGCGAAGAGGGCTGAGCTGACATCCATAGTGACATGAACATCTCTCTGTCTGGACTCTCTGAAGCCCAGAGCCACTGAAAGAAGGGCAACAGCAACAGAACATCTTGTTCTCTAGTTAAGTGAGTTGGAAAATGGGACATTGTTCAATGCAGCTTCCTGGTTACCAGAGTTCTAAATCTGTTACACGCTTGTCCCCAAGGAAGTGACGTCACTTTTTCAAGATTCCAGCCCTTGGGCCCCTCCCTTCAGTCAGACCTATCCAGAGCCCCTTCTTGGCAGATGACTGCTTACCCCATGCCATCTCCTTCACTATACATCAGGAGCCAAAAATGCCATAGCCACAATTCTCTGAAAATGCAAGGAAGGTCCTACTTTTTTGGAGACGGAGCTGATTTCAGACCTTTCTTTCTGTGCTTGCTTTCCCAGATCTGTGACCTATCTAACCCACCATGTCTCTCACATAGTCCCTAGGTTCCCACCCTGCACGGTGATAGAAGAGGCAGAATCTCCTTCCTAGGGACATCATCAGGGGTCTGTGGATGATATTTGTAACACATGTGAGCTGGTGCCCTGTGTATCTGAGATGCAATTTTAAGGATGGTGCATTGACATGTAGAGGTGAGATGTGGTGTGGAGTACCACTTGAAAGTGGCCTCAGGACAGCCCCTGTGGCGCAGCGGTTTAGCGTGGCCTGCAGCCTGGGGTGTGATCCTGGAGGCCCGGGATCAAGACCCACGTCATGCTCCCTGCGTGGAGCCTGCTTCTCCCTCTGCCTGTGTCTCTGCCTTTCTCTCTCTCTCTCTCTCTCTCTTTCTCTGTGTCTCTATGAATAAATAAATAAAAATCTTAAAAAAAAAAGACAGTGGCCTCGGTTCCAGCAATGGAATAGTACAATGATCTCTTTAACTCTGGCCTCATTTCAATGGGGGCACCATGATGGGGTGGGAATGCTCCATGATGCATACATGGTCATCTTCTGTTGTCAAACCATCCAATTGTGTCCTTTTCTATTTTGAATGAGACCGAGGTGCCTCCTTCTGGGCTCTGGGGGTCATAGCCTTCACCATGGCTCCCAGCGATAATGATCTGTGGCATAAATATCCCTGTGTCACCTCAAGGTGTTTCGTGACTGGGATCTGATGAACAGGATACATCCAACACAATGGTATGTCACATCTAAGTTCCAAATGGAACTATGATTAGGGTTAGGGCTAGCATTTGGGTTGGGGTAAGGGTTAGTTTTATAGTGTAGGGTTAGGTTTATGTTTAGGGTTAGGGTTAGTGTTTAGGGTGAGTGTAAGAGTTACTGTTTAGCTTAGCGATTAGGGTTATGGTTTATGGGTAGGGTTAGGTTTCAATTTTGGCTTCAGGTTCAGGTTCTGGAAGGTTAGCGTCAGGTGAGTGTTCATGTTCCGGTTGGGGTTAGGATTCAGGTTAGCATTCGGGTTAGGGTTAGCATCAGGTTTAGGGAAGGGTTCTTGTTCTAGTTCGGGTTAGCATTTGGTTTTGATATTGGGATAAGGTTTGTTTAAGGTTAGGGTTCAGGTCTAGGTAACGTAACCCACTGTGGCTCCCTTTGACTCATTTGTCTCTTCACAGGATCACCCCGACATGAAGCCCTCCCAATGGAAATCAAGAGATCTTTTTTTTTCTATTAACCATTTTTTAATAAATTAATTTTTATTGGTGTTCAAGTGTTTTATTGGTGGCCGAGTTCAAAAAGGGTGTTGCCTGTGTTCTCCTCTAGGATTTTTGATGGAATCTTGTCTCACATTTAGATCTTTCATCCATTTTGAGTTTATCTTTGTGTATGGTGAAAGAGAGTGGTCTAGTTTCATTCTTCTGCATGTGGATGTCCAATTTTCCCAGCACCATTTATTGAAGAGACTGTCTTTCTTACAGTGGATAGTCTTTCCTCCTTTATTGAATATTAGTTGACCATAAAGTTGAGGGTCCACTTCTGGATTCTCTCTTCTGTTCCATTGATCTATGTGTCTGTTTTGTGCTAGTACCACACTGTCTTGATGACCACAGCTTTGTAGTACAACCTGAAATCTGGCATTGTGATGCCCCCAGATATGGTTTTCTTTTTTAAAATTCCCCTGGCTATTCGGGGTCTTTTCTGATTCCACACAAATCTTAAAATAATTTGTTCTAACTCTCTGAAGAAAGTCCATGGTATTTTGATCGGGATTGCATTAAATGTGTAAATTGCCCTGGGTAACATTGACATTTTCACAATATTAATTCTGCCAATCCATGAGCATGGAATATTTTTCCATCTCTTTATGTCTTCCTCAATTTTTTTCAGAAGTGTTCTATAGTTTTTAGTGTATAGAATTTTTGCCTCTTGGTTAGGTTTATTCCTAGGGATCTATGTGATCCTGGGCTGACAGTCGCTCCCCAGCGACAACCCCTGTAGTCTCCCAACCTGCTCTGTGGAGGCATCAAGGTTCTCCTGGATCCAAAGACCAATCCGAGGTTTACTTAATATTTTACAAACACTTAATGAAGCTTTTAAATTTTTGGAGAGAGGGAAAGAGAATAAGCAGGGTGAGCTGCAGGGGGAGAGGGCAAAGCAGGCTCCCTGTGCCGGGAGTCCAATGGAGGTCTCAAAGCCAGATCTCTGGGATCAAGGCCTGACCAGAAAGGAGGAGCCTCACTGACTGAGCCACCCAGTGCCCTTCCTTGATCTTATCATCCATCCGAGTGGTCGAAATGTGGGTTGATCCATTCATCCCATGCAGCGGCCATGAGTTCCTTCAATAATTTGTCTTTTGTGGACATTGCTGCTATAAACATCGGAGTGCATGTGTCCCGGCATTTCCCTGCATCTGTATCTTTGGGGAAATCCCCAGTAGTGCAATTGCTGGGTCATAGGACAGATCTATCTTTTAACTCTTTGTGGAACCTTCATACTGTTTTCCAGAGTGGCTACACCAATTCACATTCCCACCAACAGTGCAGGAGGGTTCTCCTTTCTCCACATGCTCTCCAAATTTGTGTTTTCCTGCTTTGTTAATTTTCCCAATTCTCACTGGTGTGAGGTGGGATATCATTGTGGTTTTGATTTGTATTTCCCTGATGACAAGTGATCCGGAGCATTTCCTCATGTGCTTCTCGGCCATGTCTATGTCTCCCTCTGTGAGACTTCTGTTCATGTCTTTGGCCTGTTTCATGATTGGATTGTTTGTTTCTTTGCTGCTGAGTTTAATAAGTTCTTTGTAGATCTTGGAAACTAGCCCTTTATCTGATACATCATCTGCAAATATCTTCTCCCATTCTGTCCGTTGTCTTTTAATTTTGTTGACTCTTTCTTTTGCTGTGCAAAACCTTCTTATTTTGATGAAGTCCCAATAGTTCTTTTTTGCTTTTCTTTCTCTTGCCTACATGGATGAATCTTGCAAGAAATTACTGGGGCCAAGTTCAAAAAGGATTTTGCCTGTGTTCTCCTCTAGGATTTTGATGGAATCTTGTCCCACATTAAGATCTTTCATCTATTTTGAGTTTATCTTTTTTATGGTACAAGTGAGTTGTCTAGTTTCATATTTCTGCATGTGGATGTCCAATTTTCCCAGCACCATTTATTGAAGAGACTGTCTTTTTTCCATTGGATAGTCTTTCCTCCTTTGTCGAATACTAGCTGACCATAAAGTTGAGGGTCCACTTCTGGATTCTCTCTTCTGTTCCATTGATCTATGTGTCTGTTTTTGTGCCAGTACCACACTGTCTTGATGACCATATCTTTGTAGTACAACTAGAAATCTGGCATTGTGATGCCCCCAGCTATGGTTTGTTTTTTAAAATTCCCCTGGCTATTCGGGGTCTTTTCTGATTCCACACAAATCTTAAGATGATTTGTTCCAACTCTCTGAAGAAAGTCCATGGTATTTTGATAGGGATTGCATTAAACGTGTAAATTGCTCTGGGTTACATTGACGTTTTCACAATATTATTTCTTCCCATCCATGAGCCTGGAATATTTTTCCATCTCTTTGTGTCTTTTTCAATTTCTTTCAGAAGTGTTCTGTAGTTTTTAGTGTATAGATCCTTTACCTCTTTGGTTAGGTTTATTCGAGGTATGTTATGTTTTGGGGTGCAATTGTAAATGGAATTGACTCCTTAATTTCTCTTTATTCAGTCTCATTTTTAGTGTATAGAAATGCCACTGACTTCTGGGCATTGATTTTGTATCCTGCCACACTGCCAAATTGCTGTATGAGTTCTAGCAATCTTGGGGTGGAGTCTTTTGGGTTTTCTATGTAGAGTATCATGTCCTCGGCGAAGAGGGAGAGTTTGACTTCTTTGCCAATTTGAATGCCTTTTATGTCTTTTTGTTGTCTGATTGCTGAGGCTAGGATTTCTAGTACTATATTGAATAACAGTGGTGAGAGTGGACATCCCTGTCTTGTTCCTGATCTTAGGGGAAAGGCTCCCAGTGCTTCCCCATTGAGAATATTGGCTGTGGACTTTTCATAGATGGCTTTAAGATGTTGAGGAATGTTCCATCTATCCTTATACTCTGTAGAGTTTTGATCAGAAATGGATGCTGTATTTTGTCAAATGCTTTCTCTGCATCGATTAAGAGTATCATATTTTCTTGTTTTTTTCTCTTCTTGATATGATCAATCACATTGATTGCTTTATTAGTGTTGAACCAGTCTTTCATCCTGGGGATAAATCCTACTTGGTCATGGTGAATAATCTTCTTAAGGTATTGTTGGATCCTATTGGCTAGTATCTTGTTGAGAATTTTTGCATCCATGTTCATCAGGGATATTGGTCTATAATTCTTTTTGGTGGGGTCTTTGGTTTTGGAATTAAGGTGATGCTGGCCTCATAGAGCGAATTTGGAAGTACTCCATCTCTTTCTATCTTTCCAAACAGCTTTAGTAGAAGAGGTATGGTTTCTTCTTTAAACGTTTGATAGAATTCCCCTGGGAAGCCATCTGACCCTGGACTTTTGTGTCCTGGGAGGTTTTTGATGACTGCTTCAACTTCCTCCCTGGTTAATGGCCTGTTCAGGTTTTCTATTTCTTCCTGTTCCAGTTTTGTTAGTTTGTGGCTTTCCAGAAATGTGTCCATTTCTACTAGATTGCCTAATATATTAGCGTATAGCTGTTCATTGTATGTTTTTAAAATCGTTTGTATTTCCTCGGTGTTGGTAGTGATCTCTCCTTTCTCATTCATGATTTTATTAATTTGAGTCTTCTCTCTCTTCTTTTTAATAAGGCTGGCTAATGGTTTATCTATCTTTTTTTTCTTATTAATTCTATCAAAGAACCAACTCCCTGGTTCTGTTGATCTGTTCCACAGTTCTGCTCTCAATTTCATTGAGTTCTGCTTGAATCTTTATTAACTCTCTTCTTCTTCTCAGCGTAGGATTCTATTTGCTGTTTTTTTCTCTAGATCCTTTAGGTATAAGGTTAGCTTTTGCATTTGAGTTCTTTCCAATTTTTGGATGGATGTGTGTATTGTGATGTATTTCCCCCTCAGGACTGCTTTTGCTGTATCCCAAAGATACCAATCTTTTGGTATCGGTTCAGACCCAATTTGTGACCCAGTATGTGGTCTATTCTGGAGAAAGCTCCATGTGCACTTGAGAAGAATGTGTGTTCCGTTGAGTTTGGATGTAAAGTTCTGTAGATATCTGAGAAATCCATCTGGTCCAGTGTATCATTTAAAGCTCTCATTTCTTTGGAGATGTTGGTTTAGAAGACCTATCGAGTGTAGAAAGCGCTAAATTGAAGTCACCAGGTATATTATTATCTAAGTATGTCTTAATTTTGGTTATTAATTGATATATTTGGCAGCTCCCACATTCGAGGCATATATATTGATGATTGTTAAGTCCTCTTGTTGGATTGATCCTTTAAGTATGATATAGTGTCCCTCTTCATTTCTCACTACAGTCATCGGGGTAAATTTTAGTTGATCTGATAAAAGGATGGCTACGCCTGCTTTCTTTTGAGGACCATTTGAATGGTAAATGGTTCTCCAACCTTTTATTTTCAGGCTGTAGGTGTCCTTCTGTCTAAAATGAGTCTCTTGTAGACAGCAAATAGATGGGTCCTGCTTTTTTTTTAAATTTTTATTTATTTATGATAGTCACAGAGAGAGAGAGAGAGAGGCAGAGACATAGGCAGAGGGAGAAGCAGGCTCCATGCACCGGGAGCCCGATGTGGGATTCGATCCCGGGTCTCCAGGATCGCGCCCTGGGCCAAAGGCAGGCACCAAACCGCTGCGCCACCCAGGGATCCCCGGGTCCTGCTTTTTTATCCAGTCTGACACCCTGCGCCTTTTGATGGGGTTATTAAGCCCATTCACATTCAGAGTTACTATTGAAAGATATGAGTTTAGTGTCATCATGATACCTATTCAGTCCCTGTTTATGTGGATTGTTCCATTGGACTTCCTCTTAAAGAGGAATTTTAAGATTCCCTCTTAAAATTTCTTGCAGAGCTGGTTGGAGGTCACATATTCTTTCAGTTCCTGCCTATCTTGGAAGCTCTTTATCTCTCCTTCTATTCTGAATGAAAGCCTTGCTGGATAAAGTATTCTTGGCTGCATGTTCTTCTCCTTTAGGACCCTGAATATATCCTGCCAGCCCTTTCTGGCCTGCCAGGTCTCTGTGGAGAGGTCTGCTGTTAATCTAATATTTCTCTCCATAAAAGTCTGGGATTTCTTGTCTCTTGCTGCTCTAATGATCTTCTCTTTATCTTTGGAATTTGCAAGCTTCACTATTAAGTGTGGAGGATTTGAGCAGTTTTTATTGATTTTTTGGTGGGGGAATCTCTCTATTTCTTGGATCTGAATGCCTGTTTCCCTTCCCAGATCAGGAAAGTTTTCAGCTATGATTTGTTCAAATACATATTCTGGCCCTCTGGCCCTTTCGGTGCCCTCGGGAACCCCAATTAAACATAGATTTTTTTCCTCAGGCTGTCATTTATTTCCCTTAATCTATCCTCATGATTTTTTAATTGTTTTTCTCTTTTTTCCTCCATTTCCCTCTTTGCCATCAACTTGTCTTCTATGTCACTCACTCGTTCTTCCACCTCGTTAACCCTTGTCATTAGGACTTCTAGTTTGGATTGCATCTCATTCAATTGATTTTTAATTTCTGCCTTATTAGATCTAAATTCTATGGTCATGAAGTCTCTTGAGTCCTTTATGCTTTCTTCTAGAGCCACCAGTAGCTTTATAATAGTGCTTCTGAATTGGCTTTCTGACATTGAATTGTAATCCAAATTTTGTAACTCTGTGGGAGTGATGACTGTTTCTGGTTCTTTCTTTTGAGGTGAGGTTTTCCTTCTCATCATTTTGCTCAGTGCAGAGTGGCCAAAAACAAGTTGTATTGGGAAAAGCAGAAAAAGAGAGAAGAGAAAGAAGAAAAGAAAAAGAAAAAAAGAAAAAAAGAGAAGGAAAGAAAAAAGGGGGGAAGCAAACAGAAAACAAAAAACAAGGGGGAGTGTCCTCTGATTTTGTATACTGTAAATCCCTCGACTTCCCCCAGAACTTTCTAGTGCCGCTTGGTCAATTACTTGCTTTTCCCCTGACCTTCTAGCTGGTCTTCTGGGGGAGGGGCCTGCTGTGTTGATTCTCAGGTGTTAGCACTTGGGGGAGTTGCTCAGCCTCCTGCCTTGTGCAGGGCTCAGTGAAAGTTGCTTAACCTGTTTATTCCGTGAGGCCAGTGTGAAGCTCAGTGAGGGTTGTTTATCCTGTGAGGCCCCAGGAGGTAAAACAACAGTAGCAGCGACCAGCTCTCCAGCCCTGGAGTCACCTCCTGCAGGAACTATGGAGTTCTCAGTCCACAGGGGCCTAGATGCTCCGGGGCGGGGCCGCTGATCTGCTCAGCTCGGGGCAGAAGCGTCCTTGCTGTCCTGTGCCCTCCCGGCCACTGCCTGTCCTGGGGGGTGCGCTGGATCTTGGACTGTGCCCCCAGCACCCTGTGCTCCCGGGCCTGTGCTGTTGGAATCGTAGTCCCGGCCACACAGCTCCCTCTGCCCACAGCCTCTGCCTGAGCTGCCCCCGAGCTGCTCCCGGGTCCAGCCATGCACGTGCTGCAGCCCTTTAGGGAGCTTGGCCGTGGGGTTTGGCATGCTCTCCCTGGGACGTAGGTCCTCTGTTAGTGTCCCAGGGAGCCTGAGCGCATCCCCGCCCCTCCTGGGATCCTGCCCCAACTCCCTGCCAGCGCCTTTCCATGCAGGAGGATTGTTGAAGCTCCTGCTTCTCCGGGACAGGGCTTTCCTGTCCTGGGTGCACTCGCTGCGGCCTTAGCCTGGCTGCTCCCGGGGCCCCTCCCCCTTGGGTGCCTTTTGTTTCTTTATTTCTTTTTTCCGCATCTTCCTACCTTGATAGAAGCGTGAACTCTTCTCACTGTAGCATTTCTTCCAGAACTGAAGGGGATACTATGGGACACTGTATTCTCAGTAAACTTGTTTCAGGTAGAGTCCTGTCTGTGTGCTCTTCTGGGGGAAAGGATAGCTGAGTTGGCTCTGAGTCACCTGTCCCAGTAAAGAAAAACAGTTGCCTAGCACCAGGGTGCAGGACTTGATGTCAATGGCTTCCACCCCTATTGGGGGCCACTGTGTTGCCCTCTGATGTCCAACAGTGTTTTCAGCCTGGGTAAAATGGTGACACCCCCCTCTGTTCAAGAAGCCCTCACTGAAGCCAGGGTCATCAGGGAGCCAGTGCCAGGTATCTTGCATTTATCTCTGGTGGGCTGGGATTCAAAGCTCCAATTCATAAAGGAGCCACCACCACTTGGATGTGCTTCCTCCTCTGCATTAGAGGCTCCATGCACTCTGACTATGTTCTTTGTCACAGAAAACCAGTCTTCTGCCCTTGAAGTGGGCACTTTCTATGCTGTGGCACCTCAAATAGCAGTAACCAGGTTATCCCCTCTCTGCACAGGCCTCTGTCCCTTGGAGATTAAAGGCCATTTGTTGATGCCTACAGTGTCTTTTGTCCTTGGAGACAGTATATATCCTCTTCCCTATGTAATCCAGAAAGGGGAACAATCTCTCCCAGTGTGACCCATGAGAACCCTACACCACTTTGTGCCTGCTCCCCATCCAAAGTCTTCCTTCTCACCAGGAGCACTCACTACAGCTCCATTCTGGAAAAAGTATCATACTTCCCAAAGCTCAGAGTTTGAGCTATGATCACTGTAAAAAACCTGTGCCACTCAGCTCCCCCAACTCCCCAGTCTGTGGTCCAATAGGTTTTCTTTTTTTTGTGAACCCTACATCTCCTCTCTCAACCTCTCTTTCTCTTAACTTTCCCTATGCAAAGGGTTCCCTCCTCTGTGCAACAGGGCAGCTCTCTCCCCTAACTCACTTCCACACACCTCCACCTGTCACATTGTCTCCCTCCAACCATGGAAATCCTTCTTCCAATACTCAGATCCATTTCCTGGGTATTTCAAATTATCAATACAGCTGTGTTCCAGGGATGAGGAAAGCCCAGGTCCCCCTCCTTCTCTGCCATCCTAGCTCTAACCCACCCCAGGTGCTTTTCAAACTGCTGCTTCTCTGCAGGGCTGATTGTTGTGCTTTTTTTAAGGACAGGGGTTCAGCTTTCTATTGCCTTCCAGGTCCACCAATGAGCCACTGATTTTTAAAATTCCAGGCTTTGAGTCCCTCTGTTTGCAAGAAATCATGAAATTCAGCCTCTCTGGTTTTCTGACATCTTTTTTTAAATTAAAAAAAAAATCCTAGAGAAAGCTTTTGTTTTGTTTTGTTTTGTTTTTCTTGCACTCATTTTCAATCAAGGAGGCAAGTGTCCACATTTATCTTTCTTTTGTGAAGATTTATATTTCTTATTCGAGTTTTGAGAGAGATGGTTTTTCCTGGTTCAGGCTCAATATATCTACAAGCAACACAAATTATCCACTGTGTATGAACACTGAACTGCTTTGTTACTTAATTGTATAAAGTCCAGAAAAATCCAAAACATGGGCCGACACTTCCACTTACCTATGATGATCTGTTTCAGAATTTGTTCACTCTTTTTACCTTTGTAGACATTGTAGATTTTACTTACTTTTCCACCAGTTCAACCACTCATCCTTTCATTTTCTTTTTGTTTCAGAACTTTTAGAATTCTTTTACCAGGAAGATCTTTGAAGGATCTGAGTGCCATCTATTAGGAAATGAAGGCTCTTTATGTTCCCAAGGCTTGATTTTTATTATTGTTTTTTTTTTACTCTAACTGTATATATTGCCATTTATTTTACTGGACAATGTATTAATTTTCTGTGGATACTGTAACAAATTATGATAAGATAAATGGCCGAAACCAATGAAAACTAATTCTTTCACAATTTTGGAATCCTAAAATCTGAAATCAGTTTCACTGGGCCAAAATCAAAGTGTTGGCAGAGCTAGGCCTCCTCCAGAGGCACTAGGGGAAGCTCCATTTCTTACCTCGACTTACTTCTGGAGGCTGCTGGCTTTCTTTGATTTGTGGTCTCATTACCCAATCTCTGCCTCTCTGTTTACATTGACTTCTCTTCTGTCTGTGTGAAATATCTCTCTACCTCTCTTTTAATAAGGAAACTTGTAGTTATATTTAAATGCTACATGGATAATCTAAGATAATCTCTTCATTTTAAGATCTTTAATTTTTTTTATTTAAAGATTTTATTTATTTATGAGAGAGAGAGAGAGAGAGAGAGGCAGAGACAAAGGCAGAGAGAGAAGCAGGCTTAAAGCAGGGAGCCCGGTGTGAGACTCGATCCCAGAACCCTGGGATTATGCCCTGAGCCAAAGGCAGACGCTCAACCACTGAGCCACCTAGGCAACCAAAATCTTTAACTTAATCATAGCCAACAGACTTGTTTTTGGAAATTGGGTAACATTTGCAGGTACCAGGGATTAGATCTCATTATTTTAGAGGACATCTATCAGTCTACCACTTTCAGCTACGTTATCATCACTATCTCCTTACCAGCACATTTATTATTATCATTATTCTAGTTACTTATCTTTCTGGGTATACTAAGATGGAGTTAATTAATTTGGTGGCTAAGATCATGGACAGATGTAAAGTTTAAAGTTCTTATGATCGTTTTTTTCAGAAGTCAGTTTTTAAAAAATAACATATCCTGATTCATAGCATCAAATTTATTTTATGTGATACATCAAGTTTGTTTCTTTACTTTTATATTCTATATTGTGATAGTTATATTGACAAATTATACTATGTATTGACTACCACTAAGTGTATCACAGTACAAATATCATCTCATCGAAGCTAAAATAACCCCATAATAGAAAAATTTTCTTATCTACTTTTAGCCAAGTAGGAAATAAGTGCTGGAATGATCAATTAACTTGACTATTACAGTATAGCTAAGTGGTTTGGAGCTGGGATTGAAAATGAAGATTTTCAGAGAATCTATTCATGGCAGTCATATTGATTCATATTCTCTTGTAAACTAAAAGCAAAAATGAATTATTGGGACTTCATCAAGATAAGAAGCTTCTGCACAGCAAAAGAAACAGTCAACAAAACTAAAAGACAACCTACAGAATGGGAGAAGATATTTGCAAATGACCTATCAGATAAAGGGCTAGTATCCAAGATCTGTAAAGAACTTATTCAACTCAACAGCAAAGAAACAAACCATCCAATCGTGAAATGGGCAAGAGACATAAACAGAAATCTCACCGAGGAAGACATAGACATGGCCAACAAGCACATGAGAAAATGCTCATCACCTGCCATCAGGGAAATACAAATCAAAACCACAATGAGATACCACCTCACACCAGTGAGAATGGGGAAAAATAAGAAGACAGGAAGCCACAAATGTTGGAGAGGATGCGGAGAAAGGGGAACCCTCTTGCACTGTTGGTGAGAATGTGAACTGGCGCAGCCACTCTGGAAAACTGTGTGGAGGTTCCTCAAAGAGTTAAAAATAGATCTGCCCTACGACCCAGCAATTGCACTGCTGGGGATTTACTCCAAAGATACAGATGCAATGAAACGCTGGGACACCTGCACCCCGATGTTTCTAGCAGCAATGTCCACAATAGCCAAACTGTGGAAGGAGCCTCGGTGTCCAGCGAAAGATGAATGCATAAAGAAAATATGGTTTATGTATACAATGGAATATTACTCAGCCATTAGAAACAACAAATACCCACCATTTGCTTCGACGTGGATGGAACTGGAGGGTATAATGCTGAGTGAAATAAGTCAATCGGAGGAGGACAAACATTATATGGTCTCATTCATTTGAGGAATATAAAACATAGTGAAAGGGAATAAAAGGGAAAGGAGAAAAAATAAGTGGCAGATATCAGAAAGGGCGACAGAACATGAAAGACTCCTAACTCTGGGAAAAGAACTAGGGGTGGTGGAAGGGGAGGTGGGCGGGGGGTGGGGGTGACTGGGTGGCAGGCACTGAGGTGGGCACTTGACAGGATGAGCACTGGGTGTTATTCTGTATGTTGGCAAATTGAACACCAATAAAAAATAAATTTATTAAAAAAAAAAAGAAACGACAAATACCCACTATTTGCTTCGACGTGGATGGAACTGGAGGGTATTGTGCTGAGTGAAGTAAGTCAGTCAGAGAAGGACAAACATTATATGGTCTCATTAATTTGGGGAATATAAAAAATAGTGAAAGGGAATAAAGGGGAAAGGAGAACAATGAGTGGGGAAATATCAGAAAGGGAGACAGAACATGAGAGACTCCTAAATCTGGGAAATGAACAAGGGGTGATGGAAGGGGAGCTTGGCGGGGGGAGGGGGTGACTGAGTGATGGGCACTAAGTGGGGCACTTAGCGGGATGATCACTGAGTGTTATGCTATATGTTGGCAAATCAAACTCCAATAAAAAAAGAAAACTAACAGCTATTTGTGGTATTTATTTATTACAGTTTCACAAATTCTAAATAGATTATGTGAAATTTGACAAATGTATCACTATGGAAAAAGTCAGGAAGTTGTCACAAGATTAGAGGGAATTCCTTTCTAGGTGTATCTGTAGCTCATGAATTATAGAAAAAGAAGATAAAACCAAAACCAAAACCAAACCAAAACAAAACAAAACAAAAACCACACCAAACCAAATTAATATGTTAAGGACATAGTTTGTTTCTTTTTAATAAAAGAAATCAATATTGGAGTTTATCTGCAAAATTTGAATACTTACATCATAATATATTGTACTCAAAATTATTAAAGAATGATTATTTAAAACCTGATACTTGATACACTGATCAATGTCGAAAAAAGAGGAATATATTGACTTTAAATATGAATCTGTTACAGTCAAGTATGTTATTTACTTGGAGTTCACAACCTTGTCATGAAAATGACATGTCATTTTCAATGTCATGAAAATGAGTGGATCCTTGAGGGAACTTTAAGAAGATGGTGAAATAGGAAGCACACAGAATCTTGCTCCCTACCTGGGCATCGTTTGCATTGGGAGAATCTGTCTGATGGAATCAGTTTAGAACTTTAGAGTCTAATGAAGGCATGTAACTCCCAGAGGAAGGCTGAGATGATAAATTACTGTTAATTTTGGTGATTTTAGATCTTAGCACAGTAGCAGTCCCCCGTCCCATGACCCCCAAGTGAGGAACTAAATATTTAATTTTAAATTTAATATTTATCACTTTAAATTTAAATGCATATATCCACATGTGGCTAATGGCTGTCATATCGGACAGTACACATCTAAGTAATCTAATTAGTAATCTAGTAAAAAAAAGTAGGTCACATCCAAATATATTTGCCAGATTATTGAGATAGAATTTAACTACAAAAAAGATCACCTTTTGGGGGGGATATATTTTGATGAACTCTGAAAAATATATAGTCATGCAACCACTACTGCAATCAAGATATAAAATATATCCATTGTAAAATGTTTTCTCATGACACTTTTATGGTCATTCACTTCTCACTATTAGCCTCTAAAACTTTTGATTAGATTTCTACCCTTATAGTTCAGTGTTTCTCTGAATTATAGAAATAGAATCATAGAGTATATAGATATTGCATTTGGCTTCTTTCACTTAGCATAATATTTCTAAGATTCAATCATTTTTAAACACTGTTTTATTTATTCATGAGAGACAGAGATAGAGAGAGAGAGAGAGAGAGAGAGAGAGGCAGAGACACAGGCAGAGGGAGAAGCAGGCCCAATGCAAGGGGCCCGATGTGGGACTAGATCCCAGGACTCCAGGATCATGCCCTGGACTGAAGGCAGGGGCTAAATTGCTGAGCCACCCATGGATCCCCTCAATCATTTTTTAAATATCTAATTCATTGCATTATATACATATGCCGTAATTTGTTAAACTATTTACAAGATGCTGGATATTGGATCATTTCTAGTTTTGGGTATTTTAGTATATGTGCTGCCGAAGCGAGCACTAGTTTTGGGTATTAACATAAAATATATTTTACAGGTAAAATCAGTTTACTTGAAGGATCAAAATAATTTCATCAGACATCCATCTGAAGCCTCAACTTATTAATTTGATAAAATATTATGCTTGTTACTTGTAAATATAACTCACTACCAGGTGTCAGAGTGTAAGATGGTTTACATTAATGTCTGAAATTGCTTCTTTGCTAATTGGAAGCAAGGTAGTGTCTTGGGCTTGTATAAACCAGTCTGGGATTTTTCAGTGTTGCCCCAGGACAGTGAACTGATGATGATCCTGTTAAATAGTTCATCAATTATTCTAAGTCACTTATGATACTCCTCTGGGATACTTTTACTTCAGCTTTTATTTAAAGTGGATTACAGTGGTGTCTCTTATTGCCAGTCATTAGTACTTTTGGACCTTTGATCCCCAAAGTTTAGGTTTTCTTTTCCTTTGTTTTATTTCAGTAGAACCTCTGGGTCTGTAGTAAGTAGAAAGTGATAAAACTGCAGCATTTCATAAGTGTACAGGGACTAATATGGAATTTCTCTTGGAACAGCTGCTTATCTTTCATCAGATGATGCCCCGAGTCTTTTTCAGTTGCCATATTTCATTATATTTTTTTTTATTTTATTTTATTTTATTTTATTTTATTTTATTTTTTTATTATTTCATTATATTTTAAAGTACAACTACTCATTTTGAGGTTTTGAATGACAGCAATTATAACAACAAGCTTTTGAGGACAGGAGAAAAATAAATAACAACAAGCTTTCACAAAATGCAACTTATCTGGAATAGAAGATGGATGTCCATTAAAATTATTAATACTTGAGTTCTGAACTTCAAAGTGAGTATGAATCTGAGGGAATTTGGAAATTCTTTACAGAAGGACTGTATATACATGGTCCTTCCCACAAAAATCATTCATAGTAAGTATCCAGCTCAGAAAATAAAATATGATGATAAAAGACTAAAATCGTAATTAATTATGTCAACATACATCTCTGCCATGCACACTTAAGGGAACACTAGATACAATAGGTTCAAGGAGGTAAAGCAACTATAATTTTAACTTGACTTCAAAATCAGAAGTTATATCAAAGGCACAAGTCCAATTCAGGGAGTTGAATTTGAGTTCTCAATTTTTAAGGTCTATAAATGTTTTTAATGGTACAGTCATTTGTTGGCTATGTATTAACAGATATTGTAATCTGTCTTATTCAAATACAGTTGCTTCTAAATTTCATTTTTCTCTGATTCTCTGTATGAATTAAGTATTGCCCTTGGTTAAGTGATATGGAAAAAATGCTGAGCAACTCTTCTCTCAAATGTAATAATATAGTTCTAGAACAGTCTGATAGATCCACGCGGTAACCAAAATTGTATGAGTAACTCCTAGAGCATACTTTTTCAAGTCAGAAATAGAGCAAAGTTGGGAGTTTTAAGAAGAACATAAATATACATTTTTATAAAAAAAAGTTTGTGACCACTCAGCTGAAGACTGCGTCTTCAATTGCCATTAATAAAATTTAAGCTATTCCTAAAATCTATTTCAGAAAACCACGTTAAGCATGGAGCATCTTAGTTTTGTTCTTTTCCCAACAAAAAAATTAAGAAACAGATAGCAATATTAATAAGACAAAAGCAAAAGAATAAAAATAACAGAGTGCTTTAATAATTTATTTCCTTTAAAAGTTTGCAGGTAATGCATATAATGAAATAAACTAGAATGTTTCACGTAAAATGGAATACTATAACATGGAAATAAACAGAATTTTTACACTTAGAAAGGACAGACAGTAATATAATGTTTGGGAGGAAACATTTTACTCTACTATTCAGATTCTTTTTGCTGGTTTAAGAATTAAATTGACATGAGACATTAACAGGAAAATATCAAATTAATAGCATATATATGGGAAGGGAGCTTTGTAAGATTATGAGAATTATGGGCAGTCAGGCATTTGAGACTACCATTTTAAGCTACAAAGGATGTAGGGGTCTGGGACTTCAAAGACAAGGAAGAGATTTCAAAGGAAAATGAAAAAGAGTAAGTGTTTGGGAAACAAATTTTTGCTGGGCCACACAGAAAGAATGAACATGAAGAATTTTAAGAACCAGACTTTGCTAAGGTCCTCCCTCTCGACCACATTTTAGATCTTGCCAATTCATATTAGCATACAAACAACCATAATTATTTGTGGTAATATCTCCCTTTTTGAAGAAAGTCTTTTATCTAAATTCTTTTAGACATTTGAGGAGGTAAAAAGGAAAACATTCTGAGACCTCCATTTCTTAAAAATAATCATCTTAAATTAATCGTCATGTCAAAGAGACACATTTTGGGATGGCAGATTTTACTTTCCTACAATAATTTCTGAAGTAATCAATAGTTTTACAAAGATATTGGGGAATATTAAAAAGCAGTGACCCAAATTATGTAGACACATTAGGAATACACCTCAAAAAGGTTAATTGAAAAAATACAGAATATTTTCATTAAAATATGTTGTTTGTTTTTGTCATGTTTTCCTTTGTTGTATTTATTATATTTCCTAAAAGACAACCAACCATTTGAATGCCATAGCTTAGTCAGTCAAGAAAGTTGATAATAATTGTGTATTCTTAGTACAGAAAAAGATTCACTTTATCTAATTAATGGAAGTCAATCCTGCTTAGTCATTGACTATCATAGGAATTATATATAACTCTAAATCCTGGTTTTGAAAATCACTCAGATACAATTTCTAAAACACAGAACAACTTTGTGTCTTTTGCTCAGGTGGAATAAAAATGATGGAAAACTACACTAAAAATGATTCATGTTCTTTTATTTAAATTATGCATGTAGAGTTGAGTCGACTCAGGAAGAATGGGTAAAAATGCATATTAGCCAAAGAAAATATTCAAGTTCAAGAGAAAAGGGATCCCTGAGTGGCGCAGCGGTTTGGCGCCTGCCTTTAGCCCAGGGCGCGATCCTGGAGACCCGGGATCGAATCCCACATCGGGCTCCCAGTGCATGGAGCCTGCTTCTCCCTCTGCCTCTGTCTCTGCCTCTCTCTCTCTCTCTCTGTGACTATCATAAATAAATAAAAAAATTTAAAAAAAAAGAGAAAAAATTGTGAGAAATATTACAATAAAGAGAACAAATGGTTAGGAAAGAAGTTAGAATTATCTTTAGCATGTAATTATGTATCATTGTAAATTTCAGATGGAAAAATAATTTACAAATAGATAAATTAGAGAATATGTGTCCTTTTCCACTTTAGGTACATATATAAATATTTAGGTTAATATATATATTTAGTTAAAATATGTAATTAATATATATATTCATTTAGGGTTTTTTAAAATTTTATTTTATTCATGAGAGACACAGAGAGAGAGAGAGGGGGCAGAGACACAGGCAGAGGGAGAAGCATGCAGGGAGCCCGATGTGGGACTCGATCCTGGGACCGCAGGATCACACTCTGGGCGGAAGGCGGCGCTAAACCGCTGAGGCACCCAGGCTGCACCTATTCATTTAGTTTATATGTATTTAGGTTCATTTCTATATATTCAATTTATATACATTTAGGCCTATTTATATATATTTAGGTTTTATATAGTTATATATATATATGTTAATGTGTGTACATATAGGTTAATTTACATTATGCTACAGTATATTATATTATGTATATATTTGACTTTGTCCTCTTTTCTTATGTATATTTGATAAGGCTTATAAAAGAGAGATGAAAAACCATTCAACGGAAATAGAGTTTATTCTCATAAGACTGACGGATGACCCACAATTGCAAGTTGTGATTTTTGTGTTTTTATTTCTTAATTACACATTGAGCCTGATGGGGAACTTAACCATTATCCTCCTCACTCTGCTGGATCCTCACCTCAAGATGCCAATGTATTTCTTTCTCCGTAATTTCTCATTTTTAGAAATCATATTCACAACGGTATGTATTCCCAGATACTTGAAAACCATAGTGACTAAAGAAAAAAAACATTTCATATAATAACTGTGTGGCTCAATTATTTTTTATTATTTTACTGGGAGTTGCAGAGTTTTACCTTCTGGCTGCTATGTCCTATGACCACTATGTTGCCATCTCTAAACCCTTGCATTACTCAATCATAATGAACAGCAGAGTGTGCTATTGGCTTGTACTTTCTTCCTGGCTGACTGGATTCCTAATCATCTTTCCCCTATTGCTCATGGGACTCAAGCTGGATTTCTGTGCTTCCAAAACGATTGATCACTTTATGTGTGAAACTTCCCCCATCCTGCAGATATCCTGCACAGACACACATGTCCTAGAATTGATGTCTTTCATATTCGCTGTGGTGACACTTGTGGTCACATTGGTGTTAGTGGTTCTCTCCTACACTTTCATCATGAAGACCATTATGAAATTCCCTTCTGCACAGCAAAGGACCAAAGCTTTTTCCACCTGTACTTCCCATATGATTGTTGTCTCCATGACATATGGGAGCTGCATCTTTATGTATATTAAGCCATCTGCCAAAGAAAGGGTGACTGTATCCAAAGATGTAGCTTTGCTGTATACCTCAATTGCCCCTTTACTAAATCCCTTCATTTATACCCTAAGGAACCAGCAGGTGAAAGAAATATTTTGGGATATGTTACAAAAAAGGTTGTGTCTTTCAAAAAAACAATTGTAATAATTGCTACAAATCACAACATTGCCATAAAAACAAAAAATCTTTCATTCATTTCTTTTTTAAAAAAGATTTTATTTATTTGAGATAGAGAGTAGGAACAGAGTGGGGGCCAGAGGGAGAGGGAGAAGCAGGCTCCCTGCTGAGCAAGGAGTCCCATGCTGGGCTTGATCCCAGGACTCTGGGATCATGACCTGGGCCAAAGGCAGACACTCAACGAACTGAGCCACCAGGCGCCCTTATTCATTTCTTCTGATCATGTTTTTCTATTTCATTACTTATCTCATATAGGACATTCTCTTGAAGAATCCTGCAGCTCAGTCTCACCCTCACATTGTATTCTTCCTAATGAAAACACCCTGCTACAATAACTTACTCTCTCAAGTCGGTAATGCAAGCTTTAAATAGCATTTTTTAAATAATAAATTTATTTTTTATTGGTGTTCAATTTAAATAGCATTTTTATTGTATATTAGCTACTAGAAACCATGACTTTAAATAAAATATGCCTTTTATAAGTATAATTTGCTATATGTAATTTGTTAATTGATTAAACATATATTGTGTATCTCTCTTATTTCAGATGTTGCAAGGCTCTCAATCCTTATGCTTGAGAAGCTTGTCCCTAAGTAAGGAGACAAACACCTAACTCTAAGATTGATATATAGTGTATAATTAGTGTTGTCATAAAAGGATATTAAAATATGATAGGGCAGGGATCCCTGCCTGGCTCAGCGGTTTAGCGCCTGCCTTCGGCCCAGGGCGTGATCCTGGAATCCCGGGATCGAGTCCCACGTCGGGCTCCCGGCATGGAGCCTGCTTCTCCCTCCTCCTGTGTCTCTGCCTCTCTCTCTCTCTCTCTCTCTCTCTCTATCATAAATAAATAAATAAATCTTAAAAAAAAATACAATAGGGCATACCGTATAGCTTCTAAGTAATTTTGGAGTTCTGGGAGGACTTTTAGAAGAAGGTAATAATTAAAAAAAAAAAAAAAGAAGAAGGTAATAATTATATTGAGGCTAAAAATATACATAAGGAAAGAAGACTGAGTTATAAATGTATGCAAATAGCACAGAGGTGTTAGATAATGACACACATTTGGAGAATTCGTATATCTCATGTTTTAAAAAAGGGTTTTCGAGATATTCAGCCTGAATCCACTAAAGGTTTTCTTACAAATACAAAATGGAATACTGCACAGAATATATAAAATTTTTGTGCCTCAGATTTTCCAAATATAAAGTAGGAGAAAAATTCTTTTCTTTTGAGAAAAATTCTTTTAAAGTTTTTATTTTATTTATTTTAGAGAAAGTGTGTGGGAGGGAGTAGGGGTGAGCAGGGGGAAAGGGAAGTGGACTCCTCGCTGAGCCTGGAGCCCATGAGGGGCTTGATCTCAGGACACTGAGATCGGGATCTGAGCCAAAACCAAGAGTTGGATGCTTAACAGTTGAGCATCTGGGGACCCCAGATAGGAGAATAGGAGAATAATAGGAGAAATTTAATCCACATCTCATAGTTCATTAAATATATGCTATTAAAACTGTTTAGCACTCAGTAAAAGATATCACTTATTTTGAATGCTCAAAAATGTGGTTCAATTAGTACTTCATATGCTGTTATACAGATAGAGAAAACAAGCCTAGAGAAATTGAAGGGATCTGTATACCACAACTGTATTTTGGACTTAAACTTAGTATTTTAGTAATGTTGAAAGGTTTTGTGTAAGACTCACCTTGGTAGTCTTACAAATGTAGATATTATTCCTATTTCTTTCATTCCTATGTCTGGAATATAACCAATATACTCTATGATACTAATCTGTTTTCTAAAATTGTAAAATAAATGCAATGTTTTCCATAGCAGCATAGTGTCAAATCATTACCTGACATAAGGTTTATTTACCAAAATCTTTCTCTCAATTCCAGTTTGTTTTCTACCTAGCAAAATTATGTTAAGTAATTCTGACCTGAAGAAAAAATGCACAGATTCTTTTCCTTTGGAAACAATAGTGTAAGCCCCCATATTAAAAAAATTCAGTAAACTTCCAGCCAGGAAAGATTTATTTCCTGTGTAGATATTCCACCCTTAATTTTGGTTTAGGGAAGTGATAGAACCATATCTTTCATCTACCTCATTTCTTTTTGTTCGTGGTAATTAGATTAATACTTCAATCTATTTAGAAACCCTATGTAAATGCATCTGACCTCAATTGCTTGCCACTGTTTTTAGAATTCGACAAACAAAAAAACTGACTTTGGTGTTTTTTTAAATTTTTATTTATTTATGATAGTCACAGAGA
Source organism: Canis aureus (assembly GCF_053574225.1). NCBI lineage: Eukaryota > Metazoa > Chordata > Mammalia > Carnivora > Canidae > Canis > Canis aureus. The sequence goes on from NC_135618.1 coordinate 37,115,236, forward strand.
GAGAGAGAGAGGCAGAGACACAGGCAGAGGGAGAAGCAGGCTCCATGCACCGGAAGCCCGATGTGGGATTCGATCCCGGATCTCCAGGATCGCGCCCTGGGCCAAAGGCAGGCGCTAAAGCGCTGTGCCACCCAGGGATCCCTGACTTTGGTATTTTTATAGAAATTTTGGTCAAAAGGGAATTCTCATTTGACTTACAAATTTGCAAGCATTTTTTTTTAATTTATTACTAAAAATATGATTACTCTTACTTTCATTCAATGATGCTGAGAATCTTCTAAAACTATTTAAAAACATTTTTTCAATACTCTAATCTCATAATTCTAATTTCCATTTCTTCTGAAAGCTTCATAATTAGGAATTTCAAGTCCTTGGAAAACACGATTATTGCTTAGATTAAAAGAGTAAACTTATTTGAACCCTTTTATTCACTAATAAGGGTTGCATTATTCAAATAGTTAATGTATAACTACAGAAATCCTTAAGGGCATCTGCAAAGAGTCTGTGAAGTACTAGTTCAAAGATAAACATTCGCTTGAGGAACCACAAGAAAAAATTCAATTGCACTCAAGCCAGTATAAAATAGTGAAAGGGAATAAAGGGGAAAGGAGAAAAAAATGAGTGGGAAATATCAGAAAGGGAGACAGAACATGAAAGACTCCTAACTCTGGGAAATAAACTAGGGGTGATGGAAGGGGAGGTGGGCGGTGCGTGGGGGTGATTGGGTGACAGGCACTGAGGTGGGCACTTGACAGGATGAGCAACAGGTGTTATTCCATATACTGGCAAATTGAACACCAATAAAAAATAAATTTATAAAAAAAAGTGACAAAAAGAAGTCAAACTCTCCCTCCTTGCAGATAACATGATACTGTACATAGAAAACCCAAAAGACTCCACCCCAAGATTGCTAGAACTCATACAGCAATTTGGCAGTGTGGCAGGATACAAAATCAGTGCCCAGAAATCAGTGGCATTTCTATACACCAACAATGAGACTGAAGAAAGAGAAATTAAGGGGTCAATCCCATTTACAATTGCACCCAAAAGCATAAGATACTTAGGAATAAACCTAACCAAGGAGGTAAAGGATCTATACCCTGAAAATTACAGAACACTTCTGAAAGAATTTGAGGAAAAAGAGATGGAAAAATATTCCATGCTCATGGATTGGAAGAATTAATATTGTGAAAATGTCCATGCTACCCAGGGCAATTTTCACATTCAATGCAATCCCTATCCAAATACCATGGACTTTCTTCAGAGAGTTGAAACAAATAATCTTAATATTTGTATGGAATCAGAAAAGACCCCGAATAGCCAGGGGAATATTAAAAAAGAAAACCAGAGCTGGGGGCATCACAATGCCAGATTTCAGGCTGTACTACAAAGCTGTGGTCATCAAGACAGTGTGGTACTGGCACAAAAACAGATCAGAGATCAATGGAACAGAATAGAGAATCCAGAAGTGGAACTTTATGGTCATAATATTCGACAAAGCAGCAAAGACTATCTCCTGGAAAAAGGACAGTCTCTTCAATAAACGGTGCTGGGAAAATTGGGCATCCACATGCAGAAGAATGAAAGTAGACCATTCTCTTACACCATACACAAAGATACACTCAAAATGGATGAAAGATGTAAACGTGACACAAGAATCCATCAAAATCCTAGAGAAGCATACAGGCAACACCCCTTTTGAACTTGGCCACAGCAACTTCTTGCAAGATAAATATATTAAGACAAGGGAAACAAAAGCAAAAATGAATTAAGGGGACTTCATCAAGATAAAAAGCTTCTGCACAGCAAAAGAAACAGTCAACAATCAACCTGGATGGGATTGGATGGGAGAAGATATTTGCAAATCACCTATTAGATAAAGGGCTAGTATCCAAGATCTACAAAGAACTTAATAACCTCAACAGCAAAAAAACAGACAATCCAATCATGAAATGGGCAAAAGCATGAACAGAAATCTCACAGAGGAAGACATAGACATGGCCAACAAGCACATGAGAAAATGCTCCGCATCACTGGCCATCAGGGAAATACAAACCCAAACCACAATCATATCCCACCTCACACCAGTGAGAATGGGGAAAATTAACAAGGCAGGAAACTACAAATGTTGGAGAGGATGTGGAGAAAGGGGAACCCTCCTGCACTATTGATGGGAATGTGAACTGGTGCAGTCACTCTGGAAAACTGTGTGGAGGTTCCTCAAAGAGTTAAAAATAGATCTGCCCTACGACCCAGCAATTGCACTGCTGGGGATTTACTCCAAAGATACGGGTGCAGTGAAACGCCAGGACACCTGCCCCCCCAATGTTTCTAGCAGCAATGTCCACAAAAGCCAAATTGTGGAAGGAGCCTCGGTGTCCATCGAAAGATGAATGAATAAAGAAGATGTGGTCTATGTATCCAATGGAATATTACTCAGCCATTAGAAATGGCAAATACCCACCATTTGCTTCGACGTGGATGGACCTGGAGGGTATTATGCTGAGTGAAATAGGTCAATCGGAAAAGGACAAACATTATATGGTCTCATTCATTTGGGGAATATAAAAATTAGTGAAAGGGAATAAAGGGAAAGGAGAGAAAATGAGTCGGAAATATCAGAGAGAGGGGATCCCTGGGTGGCGCAGCGGTTTGGCGCCTGCCTTTGGCCCAGGGCGCGATCCTGGAGACCCGGGATCGAATCCCACGTCGGGCTCCCGGTGCATGGAGCCTGCTTCTCCCTCTGCCTGTGTCTCTGCCTCTCTCTCTCTCTCTATGTCTATCATGAATAAATAAATCTTTAAAAAAAAAAAAAAAAAAAAAAAAAAAAAAAAAAAAAAAAAAAGGAAATATCAGAGAGGGAGACAGAACATGAGAGAATCCTAACTCTGGGAAATGAACACGGGGTAGTGGAAGGGGAGGTGGGTGGGGGGATGGGGTGACTGGGTGATGGGCACTGAGGGGGGCACTTGGCGGGATGAGCACTGTGTGTTATGCTATATGTTGGCAAATTGAACTCCAACAAAAAAATATTTTTAAAAAGTTAACAAAAACAGAAGCAAAAAAAAAAAAAAAAAGCAAAAACCAACAGTAATAATTGCTGGGAGGGAGGCAGGTTTTGGAGGCCAAATGTACCAGTTCTAGTGGACATAATAGAAGGTGATATGTCATAGACAAACAACAGAAAAGGCAGGTGGTGCAGCTTAATCTAGTTGGGAGTGGGAAGAAGTTTGAATAGGAATATCTTAGTTGGGATCCCTGGGTGGCGCAGCGGTTTGGCGCCTGCCTTTGGCCCAGGGCGCGGTCCTGGAGACCCGGGATCGAATCCCACATCAGGCTTCCGGTGCATGGAGCCTGCTTCTCCCTCTGCCTGTGTCTCTGCCCCCCCCCCCCTCTGTGACTATCATAAATAAATAAAAATTTAAAAAAAAAGGAATATCTTAGTTTAGAAGTGCTAGACCCTTATTAAGGTTTAGATAATCTGTGGTAACAAACTTGTAAGTGACAGACATTTAAAAATGAGAAGCTTTATCAGAATATCTCAACAAAAATTAGTGCTTTTACTTGGACTTGTTTTAAGTAAACTCATTGTTTGGCTCATTAGTAGGATCAGAATAATCAGAATATTGAGAAAGCCTTAGTTTAAGTTATACTTGTACAGGTGACTATTGAACAACACAAGTTTGACCTGCACTGTTTCACTTATATGTGGATTTTTTTTATAAATACATACAGTACTATAAATGTATTTCTTCTTATTAACATCTTATTTACTCCAGCTTATTTTATTGTAAGAATTGTAAGAATTATATATAAATATAATTCATATAAATAAAAATTTAAAAAATATATATATATAATTCATATAGCATACAAAATATGTGTTAATAGACTATGTTACCAGTAAGCCTTTCTATTAATAGTAGTCTTTCAGCAGATAAGATTTTAGAGAGTAAAATGTTATACATGGATTTTACTTTCCAGGGAGGCAGTGCTCCAATCACTATGTTGTTCAAGGGTCAACTGAGTTAGACTGTCTCAATATGTTTTGTATAGATAGATAGATAGAGAGAGAGAGAGAGAGAGAGAGAGAGAGAGAGATGTATATATTTGTGTGTTTTACATATATATGTGTGTTTTATATACATATATATGTATTTCAACATGCTTGAAATCACATTTGTGACTCAAATCTCTTTTAAGATGCAGTTCATTCTACAAGTTGTACCCAAACATATAATATAGTCCAGTTGATTATATATTAATGTAATCCTCCTCCTGCCTGTATTTTATTCTACTTCTTAAGATAGTGTTATTCAAAAATGTTTTCTTCTAAATAACTGGTTCATATAGAACATACTTTAGCAAAACAATCACATTTTTAATAGAAAAACAATTTCAAAGATGAGCATCACCAATGATGGCTAATATCTGTTAAAATTTTAAATTAATTACTTTAAACACAATCATTATTACTAAACTATATTATAGAAATATAAATGAAAATTAATTTTAAGTAAATAAAATGAGTAAGTAAATAAACTCAGTATTTAAAAAAATATACCTGATTACAAATAAAGATGGTAATAACCTTGGAATAGTGTGTTACATTAAGTATAATTCAAATTAAACAACATTTTATAGTCTTGACTAATTACAAATTAAAGACAAAGGAGACATGTTGAAAAACGTAGCTCTGGAGCCTGGGTGGCTTAGTCAGTTAAGCGTCTGCCTTCAGTCAGGTCATGATCCCAGGGTCCTGGGATCCAGCCCTGCATTGGGCTCCAAGCTCAACGGGAACCTTGTTTCTTCCTCTCCTTCTGTCATTCCCCCTTCTTGTGTTCTCTGACTCTCTCTCTCTCTGTCAAACAAATAAATGGAGTCTTTTAAAAATATAAGAAAAATGTAGTTCAACCTCATTCCTTTATCTAGAGGAAAAAGGAAATAAGATGCGAAAAAGTATATATCTAATAAAGAATATAACTTAACATTAACTTAAGGAACATTAACTTCTGTGGAACAAAGTGTTTGTGAATAAAGCTTGAATGAGATTAAGATATTATAGGGATAAACGAAAAAAGAAGAGGAATCTGTGTATTGAAAGCTACTATTGAATATGCTGGCACTATTTGAAACTTCTTTGCCCATTTCCAATATATGTTATATAATAGGATACTCATTTGTTTGAGAAAGAAACAATTTTGTGTACCATGTTCATGAAGGCTGTTTTTACTTGCTTGTTCCACAAAGTGTAGATGAAAGGATTCAAAAGTAGAGCAACAGAGGTGTTGAGCACTGCAATTCCCTTGGAATAAGATGTTCTTTGTTTGACTGATGGCTTAACATACATGAAGATGCAGCTGCCATAAGAAAGGGATATCACAATCATGTGAGAAGAACATGTTGAAAAAGCCTTTTTCCTCTGATTGAAAGGATTTTTAGAATTCTTAATACAATGTAGGTATATGATATTATCACCATTACCAATGTGACTATGAGTGTCACCAAAGCAGAGATGTATCCCATTGTCTCTAAGAGCTGTGTGTCTGAGCAGGAGATCTGCAGCAGGGGGGTTGTGGCACAGTAGAAATGATCAACAATGTTGAAGGCATAGAAGTCATTTAAGCCTAAGAGGAGAGGTGGAAAGATGACAAAAGACCCAGCAAACCAACAACAGAAGACAAGTTGCATGCAGATCTTATTGCTCATGATGGTTGTGTAATGCAGGGGCTTACAAATGGCAACATAGTGGTCATAGGACATAGCTGCCAGCAAGCAAAATTCAGATGCACCAAGAAGGAAGGTAAAAAACAATTGAGCTGCAAGCAATTAAAGGAAATGGTTTTTGGGCAGCCCAGGTGGCTCAGCGGTTTAGCACCAACTTTGGCCCAGGGAGTGATCCTGAAGACCCGGGATCGAGTCCCATGTGGGGCTCCCTGCATGGAGCCTGCTTCCTCTGCCTGTGTCTCTGCCTCTCTCTCTCTCTCTCTCTCTCTCTTTGTGTGTCTCATGAATCTGCAGCAATGGGGTTGTGTCACAATAGAAATGATCTACAATTTAGGGATGCATGTAATAGTATAGGAAATTTATGAGAAGGAAAAAATACATGGGGTCTTGAGATGAGTATCCACCAGGGTGAGTGTACTGATGGTTAAGTTGCCAGAGATGCTCAGCAAGTAGGTGAGAAGCAGGAAGACAAATAACACAACTTTCAATTGTGTATCATAAGTCAGACCTGCCAGGATAAACACTATCCCTTGCGTGTGGTTTCCCACTACTGTCCTCTATTTTCCCAGGTCTAAATAGGAAAGAAAAAGGAGAGAATTTGATGATCCCAATGGAAAAATGACAGTGATTTAAGTGTTTAAGGTAAAGTTAGCAAAATGATGTTTCAAATAGAATAACATAATGCTTATTCATGTTTTGAAAGATGGATATGCCGGGACAAACAATAGTTTGCATTTCCAGAGTATCTGTACAGAGAATTTCATCTTTAATTTGCAGTTCTACCAGAGAATAATCTATGTGATGATAGCAATTGTTGATTGTTTTTATATAAGAGGAAATATCAGAGGGAAATTAGACTTTCAAAGCATGGAAAAATTCTTCTTCTCTCTTGATTTTGTGCAGGAGTTGAGATGGATATCATTCCTTATTCAATTAAGAGGTTTGCATTCTAGAACCAATATGATTATTGTCATTAAAGTACATCAGGAAATGATTTTCATAAAATATACACACACATACCTCCCAATAATCAATAAACAGGATTAATACAACTTTATCATTTTACTTAACTAATTATATTCAAATGCCTGATTTTTCTGTCATTTCTTTCATGGTTAATGAGATACAGTTTCAGAGAAGTGAATATGAAATATCATGACTAATTTTGTTTTCTGGCCTTAGTAGTATTTCCATCCCATCAATGTTGTTATCATCTCCACTCCTACACAGTGTATTCCCAGACAAAAGCAGCATGTTGGTGTGTATAATAAGAAAGGGCAGTTTTACTTTAAAGGTTATGATTCTGAAAAAAATTAAATGAGAGTAATGAATACAGAAGGAGATAGAAATATATAAATATTTGTTCATATGAGTGGGGGAAAAATATATAGACAAAGTTTTATGGAAACCTAGAGAAGCATGAAGGGGTTTTTAGAAATAGAATAGTGAAGGGTGCCTGACTGGCTGAGCCAAATAAGCGGTGGTCTATTGATTTTGGCTTAGGTCATGATCTCAGGACCCTGGGATCAAGTCTCGAGTCTGACTCTGTGCTCAGCGCAGAGTCCGCTTCTCTCCCTCTCCCTCTTCCCTTCCCTCTGCTCTCTGTCTCTTTCTCTCTCTCAAATAAATAAATAGATTTAAAAAAAAGAAGATAGTAAGCTTAGGGAAAAAATTGAAAGAAGCAAATTATTAAGTAAAGATTAAAAGAAGACTAAAGCTTCAAAATTAGTAATAATCTTAAAATTAAAGTATGTAAATTAGTATAGTAAATAAAAACTATAAGAAAATGTTTACCATAAAATTTCTCTCCATCTGCTTCTGTGCTTTACACTTACTATTTTATTCTTTGTCTAAAATAAGAAAGGAGGAACAATTTGTGATCAGCATGACCTAAAAGAGATGAAGAGGTATGTGGTAAATTTCAAACAGAGTGAGTCACAGACAAAATTTTAGAAGAAATGTATTTTCCCATCATAAGAATACTCAAATATTTGGCTAACACATAATTTTTATTTTTTTAATATTTTATTTATTTATTCATGAGAGACACACAGAGAGGCAGAGATACAGGCAGAGGGAGAAGCAGGCTCCACGCAGGGAGCCCAACGTGGGACTGGATCCCAGGTCTCCAGGATCACTCCCTGGGCCGAAAGCAGTGCTAAACCACTGAGCCACTCGGGCTGCCCAAGCTAACACATAATTAAATAAATATAAACTATACATAAGTATAGTTATTACAATACATGGCATATATGAAATAAGATAATCAGATTATTTTGGTTTGCACAGCTATCAAATTAGAGATCAGTTTGAAAGAGTGTTTTTTTTTCTTAGTTGTCCTCTGAAAAGTACAATTTCTACCAATGATTATAGGTCAGTTTATAGTGCTTTTAAAAAAATTGATTCTAAGGGAGAATTCTTTCCTTGGAATCTTCACATCAAATACATAAAATGATTAAAATTTAATAATGGGCCCCAGATAAGACTATGTTTTCTGCTCTGAGAATATAAATATAATTATTTCCAATCTCAAAAACATACATTATTATTTCAAAGACATATAAGTAAAAATAAACATACAAGTACAAATAAAATTTGTTACTAGTTATACCTAGAGGCGTTTATAGGAGGATTCTAAGATAAAAAATAAGATCTGTTGGTCTAAGGTGTCCTCCTGCCTGATGCTGGGTTTTTCTCTGTCTCCACTTCCACAAAATCTGAGTAGTCCATTCCAGGGCTGTAATTTCACTGGTTTCCAGTTATCCCCTACTGATACTTTCATCTAGAAGGGTCAGGTGCATGAGGGACAAGGACATTTTTATAAAACTTATCCAGAGATCCCTGGGTGGCGCAGCGGTTTAGCGCCTGCCTTTGGCCCAGGGCGCGATCCTGGAGACCTGGGATCGAATCCCATGTCGGGCTCCCGGTGCATGGAGCCTGCTTCTCCCTCTGCCTATGTCTCTGCCTCTCTCTTTCTCTCTCTCTCTCTCTCTCTGTGACTATCATAAATAAAAAAATAAAACTTATCCAGAATTAAGCTTAAATCTATTAGACTCCTTGTGGCCATGTTACCACCTAGAATGTGTATCAAACAAACTAATTTGAGTTTGTTAAAGCAATAGGATAACAACGTTTTGGGTGATATCATTAAATTTATTGGACTAGTACCCTTAGGTTCCTATAGACTATGACAATTTCTTAGACATTTCTTATTTTGATAACCAAGACAATTTTGAGAAGTACTTGTCAAGCAACTTCTAGAATCTCACTTTATTGGAATTTATCTGTTCTGGATACTCTCAGGTGACGAGCAAGGGAATATATGTTTATACCTAACCAGATCTATACACACAAATATGTGTTTGCATACGTATTCTTCTGTATCTATGTTAAGCTACTCATGAATTCATACTAATATATTCCACTTTAACCCAATATCACATGAATCATTCTACATTTGTCCTCTTGCTCATATGTATCACTCCAGCAGTGAAACAATGGCTCCTACCATCTGCCAATGACTCAATTATTACATTACAATAGAAATGTATTATAGGAAGCAACTTCATCAACCAGAATACGGGAATTTTGACTTGAGTCTTACTAATTCACTCATTTCTACACATAGGTTAGCATCTTTTCTTCCCCTTCTCCATTCACTGAGGTTGTTTCATACATTCATAATACTATTAAATACTTCTGCATTATATTTTAAGATCCTGGATCTATTTTTTTAAATTTGCACACATTAGAGTTATTCTTTGTGTTGTAATGTTCTTTCTACTTGTTTTGGCAACTGTAGTGTGATATAATCATGACCACTGTAGTGTCATATGCAATCGCTTTCCTACTCTAATAAAAAACTGTGCCTCGGGATCCCTGGGTGGCGCAGCGGTTTGGCGCCTGCCTTTGGCCCAGGGCGCGGTCCTGGAGACCCGGGATCGAATCCCACGTCGGGCTCCCGGTGCATGGAGCCTGCTTCTCCCTCTGCCTGTGTCTCTGCCTCTCTCTCTCACTGTGTGCCTATCATAAATAAATAAAAGTTAAAAAAAAAAAAAACTGTGCCTCAACTGTTCAACTCTCCAGCTCCCAAGTCCTGGCAATCTCTAACATGTTTTCTTTCCCTATAAATTTGTCTGTTCTAGAACAGCCCTATCTCCTAATAGCATCATCTTTGGGGGTTAGGATTTCAATATATAATTGGGGGGTACATATTAAGAACATAGCAATAATTTATCAACTAAAATTGACAAAAGTCTGGGGAAATATATGTGAGAGTAGATTCTAAGGGTGACATACCAGGGGAAAGTAAATATAATTCTACATAAGGGTGAATTTATTGATATATTTTCAATGATTGTGATTTTCTTTTCTTTCTTTCTTTCTTTCATTCTTTCTTCTTTTCCTCTTTCCTTTCTTTCTTTCTTTCTTTCTTTCTTCTTTCTTTCTTTCTTTCTTTCTTTCTTTCTTTCTTTCTTTCTTTCTTTTTCTTTCTCTTTCTTCTTTTTTTTTTAAACTAGGCTGTTAGTTTCAGAAAGCTAGCTTACCAGCACATCACAGGTCAGAGTGAAGCCTGAGTAGTGGTTGTGGATTTAATGGAATTCAAACTTCTGATGATGGCTATAATTTTTTGTTCAATTACATAGCAACTTGGATTTGTGAATGATTTATCCTGATTAAATTTGAAATATTGGAAAAATAAATCCAAAGATGTAAAATGACAAAACTTGGAACAGTTTTATAATATGCAATCCACTTATATATCCCTTAACTGTGTAACTGTTGAAGATCCAGAAGAAAATTATTTGTACAAGGTATTGATTCACAAGGAGGTATGAACATTGAAAGGAATCGTAATTGCTGGTCTGAAATGAAAGTGGGATATTTATAGTGATTCTACTGCATCTGAAAAGTCATCCTAAATATATTAACACAGATATGCTCAGAGCCAAGTAGAAAACCATGGAGTTCACCCTCATTAACAAATAATACATCAAAGCATCTTTCCTCGGCAAAACTGCAGTATTTGGTACCACCATCAAATACTTTTAAAAATGATGTAGGAATGGTGATCCATTCCACATAGCCATTTAATTAAAATATTTACCTGCCCTACCCCAGATGAATCTTAAAGCATGACAGTAGATTCATATACCGAATAAGTTGGTAACACCAATTGCAACTGTGTTTTAAATTATGGCCCATTTGTTAGTTTAAATCCAAAACAGTCTTGGGACTAAATACTAAGTTACTGAATTCTGAACCTATTTTTATGGACTAATAGAACATAACAGGTAGATTGCATCACCTTAATATAGTAAAGTAGACAAGATAGCAGACCTTCATCCTGGCTTTAGGGTCATCTCTGGCCTTTTGATATAATTTAGACCATTGACAAGCAAACCACAACCTTCAGAACAAGCCCACAGGCTGTTTTTGTACAGCCTTATCTCTAGGGATGGTTTTTAGATTCAAAGGGTCAGAAGAGGAAGTAGGGAGAATAGGGCAATGGAGGAAGCATTTAATGGTATATTTTCAAAAAATGTATGAGAATCAGAATTTCTCACACAAAGTATTTTTAAATACACATTTTTAAATACACATTAAATATACATTACAAGTAGACAAATTCCAAATTTCTCTTTTCTATAATAACAAAACCCATCAATAGTATACCTTCATCAAGACATTTCCCCCCACTCTGTCCCAAAATGCATGAATTTTAATAGTATATAAAAAAGTAAGAAGTTTTCAAAAGAAATGTGTTAAGCTGAAGAAATTTAGAAATTGTTTGCTTGAAATTATTGCCATGGTTATTGTTACTGAAGATTACATAAGTTCATTGAGTATGAAAATGCTCATCCACCCATTTGGAAAACCTGGAAATATTTTAATCTCTATTAAAATATTCCAAATAAAGACTCTGTCCACTTTAAAACTATTTATAGGGATCCCTGGGTGGCGCAGCGGTTTAGCGCCTGCCTTTGGCCCAGGGCGCGATCCTGGAGACCCAGGATCGAATCCCACATCGGGCTCCCAGTGCATGGAGCCTGCTTCTCCCTCTGCCTGTGTCTCTGCCACTCTCTCTCTCTCTATGTGACTATCATAAATAAATAATTAAAAATTTAAAAAAAAACTATTTATATAGAAATAAAAATTTAGGCAGCAGATTTACATTAGAGAAGACAGAAATGTAGTAATTTAATATCAAAAAATTCAAATAGGACAGAAGAAAAATTATTGTCATTTTCACTTCTGATGTGACTGGCATGCATTGTGAAGTGTCCATTTTGAGCTATGAAGGCCCTTCCAAGTATAAAGATCAAATAGGCTTAGAATAAGACTTTCACATAATTTATCACAAAATTAAGTTATTTGCAAATATAATAATATATGTTTTAACAAATTGAATCTAATAGTCGTACCATTAACATTAAAATTAATTTATATCACAGTTATACTATAAAATATATTGATTCTTTTGCCTAATTTCCTTGTTCAATTTCTATTTTTCTATTAACATGTTTAAATATTCTATACTATAGTAAATATATAATTTATGAACAAATATACATATAGTATGAAATTGAAGTGTTTTGTTTGAGTTTTGTTTTTTTACTGGTAGAATGTGTGATAAAGAATAATAATAACAGGTAAAGAAATTTAGAAACTGATTGTTTGAAATGATTGCCATGATCTCTATTTACAGAAACAAAAAAAAATTCCATATTATTTAAGGACATAGTGATTCAATTTCCCTCATAGTTATAGGTCTATTACCATTTTTTATTTTGCCTTGAGTCAGTGACAGTTTGTGGGTTCCTAGAAATATGTGCTTTTCAGCTAAGTTTTAAAAATCTAGGTGGTGCATTAACTCTATATAGAATATGTGTAAAATTGAATCTCTGAATTCCACAACAGTGGAAAGGAACATGGAAAAATTAAAGTCTAACTTTGTCTTCCTCTGAGAGAATTTTAAGAGGATATAGATAAAACACCAAATAAAGACACGAATGATTTTGGCCCAAATAAGGACAGATAGGGGAGAGAATGAGGCTTTGGAGATTAGTCAGGCCACATGAAAATTATGTCAGGAAAAATAGTCAATATTATTTTGAATACAAGCATTGAAGCACCCCACATTTCTTGCTTTATTTTACTCATGATCTCAGTAATATCACTAAAATGGTTCACTTCACTGATCTCCATCTTTTTGGTCATGTGCATAAAAGCATCTTTCACTTGTTTGTTTCTCAGTGTATATATGAAGGGATTCAACATGGGGGCAACAGAGGTACTGAGCAGGGCTATCCCTTTATTTAAAGATACTCTGCATGGAGCTGCTTCTCCCTCTGCCTGTGTCTCTGCCTCTCTCTCTGTGTTCTCGTGAATAAATAAATAAAATCTTTAAAAAAATAGAAACAAAGAAATAGAAAAATTGTCATAATATTTTGACTTACATCTTCTATAGTTGCTTTTTTGCAGTCTAGTTAGTTTACATTAATATCTTACACCATCAATGACTCATTCTTCTTGTTAAATGCATCTCCTTTCTGTTTCTTGCTCCTTACGATAGTATTCTGCAAGTCAGATTTCAGCTGAGGACTCTCGGCCTTTTAAAAAACATGAACTTGACCTAAACATCTGACGCCCATACAAGTAGGGATTCAGTGCGTTCACCAAACCTCTGAAAACTCTTCAGGATTGAAATCCTCATGACCACCTGTAGGTCTGCTTTTCCCTTTTTCCTGAAGACTTGCGTTTACTTTTGTCTCACTCACGTGTTATTCTCTTTTCACTGCTATGGACCCAAGCAGATAGGAAGTATATCCTCATGCGTGATGACTATATTATATAGCATTCTTTATTTAGTTTTTGCAGGAGAGTTCTAGAAAACAAGACATTTAAAAAATGTTATCTACTCATACCTGGTAATTTGTTTCCATGTCATTGTGTTGCTCTGTTGCCATGGTGGTCTCTTCCCTCTTAGTCCTGTCCTCCCTCTTTTCTCTTATTCTCTTGTGTTTTGCTTAGCCTCTTAAAATTCAGAATTGTGTTAACCTTTTCATTTTTTTCTCATCTTCCATCTTTTTCCATACCATGCCTACATTCGCATGTTTATCAGCTTAAATGTCTATCACCAATTCTTTCTAAAGTGTGATGATATCATGACCGTATTTTCCTTAAGAAGAATATCATGTCATATCTTACATTGCATTTTAAACATAACATTTCATATAGTCCAGTTCAGCTGTTAAAAATATACAGATATCTCCAGTGGTTATAAGTAATTACAATACAACTAAGATTTCCCCTCTCTTTCTCCCTTTATTTCATTCTTTACTTACCTATTTTTCTTTCTTTCCCCCAGACCCTTCAATGTATTATTTTTTGTTTTTATTTTTTATTTATTTATTTTTAATAATAAATTTACTTTTTATTGGTGTTCAGTTTGCCAACATACAGAAAAACACTCAGTGCTCATCCCGTCAAGTGCCCCCCTCAGTGCTGCACCCATTCACCCCCACTCCCGCCCTCCTCCCCTTCCACCACCCCTAGTTCATTTCCCAGAGTTAGGAGTCTTTATGTTCTGTGTCCCTTTCTGATATTTCCTACCCATTTCTTCCCCCTTCCCTTCTATTCCCTTTCACTATTATTTATATTCCCCAAATGAATGAGAACATATAATGTTTGTCCTTCTCTGATTGACTCATTTCACTCAGCATAATACCCTCCAGTTCCATCCACGTCCAAGCAAATGGTGGGTATTTGTCATTTCTAATGGTTGAGTAATATTCCATTGTATACATAAACCACATTTTCTTTATCTATTCATCTTTCTTTTTTTTAAGATTTTATTTTATTTACTCATGAGATATACAGAGCAAGAGAGAGAGAGAGAGGCAGAGGGAGAAGCAGGCTCCATGCAGGAAGCCCAATGTGGGGCTGGATCCCGGTCTCCAGGATCAGGCCCTGGGCTGCAGGCGGCGCTAAACCGCTGCACCACCGGATCTGCCCTCCATTCATCTTTCGAGGGACACCGAGGTCCTTCCACAGTTTGGCTATTGTGGACATTGCTGCTAGAAACATCGGGGTGCAGGTGTCCCGGCCTTTCATTGCATCTGTATCTTTGGGGTAAATCCCCAACAGTGCAATTGCTGGGTCGTAGGGCAGGTGTTGGTGGGAATGTGAAATGGTGCAGCCACTCTGAAAAACTATTATTTTTTCGGTCATCACATTGAAAATGTCTACATTCTGGCCACTAAAGCACAATTTATGCTCAGTAATCAGGTTTTTGAAATCCAGATTTGATCTATTTTCTTTTTTCAAGGTTGGTCTACTTTTTAAGGTCAAAAGCATAGTGAAATGTCAATCAGCAAAGGATGAATTTTATAGGGTGCCAAATTATAAAGTTAGAAGTGAGAATTCATACATGAATACTCCCAGGCTAAATTTAAATTACAAAATTGCAAACAAAAACAAAACAAAACAAAAATCACCCAAACAAAACAAAACAAAACAAAACAAAAAAACTCTTGTAAATTGCTTGACATCATTATTTTGCTTGAATTCTGAATAAAATACTTGGTAAATGTTGGTAAAATAGTCATTGTTTCTGACCATTTTTATAAATGCAGGGACTTCTGTAATTACTTTGGCAATTTATAGGTAAGAGAGAAGTGATTCCTTTGGGATATGAAAATTGGATATTTCATGAAATGTTTAAATTCTATTGAATTCAATAAAAGGACATTTCTCAAGTTTAGGACTAATTACTTTTTCCTAATATGTCATATTTTATATTCCAGTGTCATATTTTATAATATTCACATTAACCCTGTATATTAAAGGCATATATAATTATAATTATCTCAGGAAAACAATATATTTATTTAATAAAATAAATTTCTGAGATTCTGTTCAATGCTGTGAAGGATATCTATTCAAAGCTTGATTCCTACAAACTGGAAGTTCAGAGATTTCTTTATAAGATAACTCAATTGAGTAAAAAAGATAGTTCTAACTTTATGTCATATATCTCAATGGCTTACAAAGGAATCAACTTTTTTGTCCAGCTTCATGAAATTAGTTTAGTATGACTAAAATAAAAATTTTCCCAAACCTTGTTTTTGTCCTTAGTAGCAATTTCATTCTCAACTGTCTTCTTTTGATTCAAGTCTCGAAACAGAGGCAATTTCTGAATACTGCATATCCATCATATTTTTTATATTCCTTTAACCTGCTTTTATCTTGCATTCTCATCCAAAATACATTAACCTCAGCATCTTACACTCAAGATGTGTTAGCTTAAGTTTCCAAGATCTATAAAGAACTTATTAAACTCAACACCAAAGAAACAAACAATCCAGTCATGAAATGGGCAAAAGACTTGAACAGAAATCTCACAGAGGAAGACATAGACATGGCCAACATGCACATGAGAAAATGCTCTGCATCACTTGCCATCAGGGAAATACAAATCAAAACCACAATGAGATACCACCTCACACCAGTGAGAATGGGGAAAATTAACAAGGCAGGAAACAACAAATGTTGGAGAGGATGTGGAGAAAGGGAAACCCTCTTGCACTGTTGGTGGGAATGTGAACTGGTGCAGCCACTCTGGAAAACTGTGTGGAGGTTCCTCAAAGAGTTAAAAATAGATCTGCCCTACGACCCGGCAATTGCACTGTTGGGGATTTACCCCAAAGATACAGATGCAATGAAACGCCGGGACACCTGCACCCCGATGTTTATAGCAGCAATGGCCACGATAGCCAAACTGTGGAAGGAGCCTCGGTGTCCAACGAAAGATGAATGGATAAAGAAGATGTGGTTTATGTATGCAATGGAATATTACTCAGCCATTAGAAACGACAAATACCCACCATTTGCTTCAACGTGGATGGAACTGGAGAGTATTATGCTGAGTGAAGTAAGTCAGTCGGAGAAGGACAAACATTATATGTTCTCATTCATTTGGGGAATATAAATAATAGTGAAAGGGAATATAAGGGAAGGGAGAAGAAATGTGTGGGAAATATCAGAAAGGGAGACAGAACGTAAAGACTGCTAACTCTGGGAAACGAACTAGGGGTGGTAGAAGGGGAGGAGGGCGGGGGGTGGGAGTGAATGGGTGACGGGCACTGGGTGTTATTCTGTATGTTAGTAAATTGAACACCAATAAAAAATAAATTAAAAAAAATAAAATCCCCCATGTCTTTTCATGGCTTGATAACAATGTTTTTTTTTTTAATTTTTTATTGGTGTTCATTTTACTAACATACAGAATAACCCCCAGTGCCCGTCACCCATTCACTCCCACCCCCCGCCCTCCTCCCCTTCTACCACCCCTAGTTCGTTTCCCAGAGTTAGCAGTCTTTACGTTCTGTCTCCCTTTCTGATATTTCCCACACATTTCTTCTCCCTTCCCTTATATTCCCTTTCACTATTATTTATATTCCCCAAATGAATGAGAACATATAATGTTTGTCCTTCTCCGACTGACTTACTTCACTCAGCATAATACTCTCCAGTTCCATCCACGTTGAAGCAAATGGTGGGTATTTGTCGTTTCTAATGGCTGAGTAATATTCCATTGCATACATAAACCACATCTTCTTTATCCATTCATCTTTCGTTGGACACCGAGGCTCCTTCCACAGTTTGGCTATCGTGGCCATTGCTGCTATAAACATCGGGGTGCAGGTGTCCCGGCGTTTCATTGCATTTGTATCTTTGGGGTAAATCCCCAACAGTGCAATTGCTGGGTCGTAGGGCAGGTCTATTTTTAACTCTTTGAGGAACCTCCACACAGTTTTCCAGAGTGGCTGCACCAGTTCACATTCCCACTAACAGTGTATGAGGGTTCCCTTTTCTCCGCATCCCCTCCAACATTTGTTGTTTCCTGCCTTGTTAATTTTCCCCATTCTCACTGGTGTGAGGGGGTATCTCATTGTGGTTTTGATTTGTATTTCCCTGATGGCAAGTGATGCAGAGCATTTTCTCATATGCATGTTGGCCATGTCTATGTCTTCCTCTGTGAGATTTCTCTTCATGTCTTTTGCCCATTTCATGATTGGATTGTTTGTTTCTTTGGTGTTGAGTTTAATAAGTTCTTTATAGATCTTGGAAACTAGCCCTTTATCTGATATGTCATTTGCAAATATCTTCTCCCATTCTGTAGGTTGTCTTTGAGTTTTGTTGACTGTATCCTTTGCTGTGCAAAAGCTTCTTATCTTGATGAAGTCCCAATAGTTCATTTTTGCTTTTGTTTCTTTTGCCTTCGTGGATGTATCTTGCAAGAAGTTACTATGGCCGAGTTCAAAAAGGGTGTTGCCTGTGGTCTTCTCTAGGATTTTGATGGAATCTTGTCTCACATTTAGATCTTTCATCCATTTTGAGTTTATCTTTGTGTATGGTGAAAGAGAGTGGTCTAGTTTCATTCTTCTGCATGTGGATGTCCAATTTTCCCAGCACCATTTATTGAAGAGACTGTCTTTCTTACAATGGATAGTCTTTCCTCCATTATCGAATATTAGTTGCCCATAAAGTTCAGGGTCCACTTCTGGGTTCTCTATTCTGTTCCACTGATCTATGTGTCTGTTTTTGTGCCAGTACCACACTGTCTTGATGACCACAGCTTTGTAGTACAACCTGAAATCTGGCATTGTGATGCCCCCAGATATGGTTTTCTTTTTTAAAATTCCCCTGGCTATTCGGGGTCTTTTCTGATTCCACACAAATCTTAAAATAATTTGTTCTAACTCTCTGAAGAAAGTCCATGGTATTTTGATAGGGATTGCATTAAACGTGTATATTGCGACATGGGGGATTTTAAATGCATATTACTAAGTGAAAGAAGCCAATCTGAAACGTACATACCATATGATTGTAACTCTATGGTATATTAAATAGCAAAATTATGGAAATAGAAAAAGATCAGTAGTTGCCATGGGCTGGGAAAAGGGGTTAGGGATGAGTAGATATAGACAGGATTTGGGGGGCAATGAAAATTGTCTATATGATAACATAATGATGGATATGTGTCATACATTTGTCCAAACCCAAAGACTCTACGTGGGAGTGAACTGTACTGTAAACTATGAACTCTGGGTGATTATGATGAGTCAGTTAAAGTTCATCAGTTGTAACAAATGTATCACTCTGACAGAGGCTGTTGATATTGGAGGAGGCTCCAATATCACTTGTGGGTGAAAGGTTATGGAAAATCCCTGGACTTTCAAGTTTGCTGTGAACCTAAATCTGCTCTAAAGTAGTAGTAGTAATAATAGTAAAAGTCTTAACTTAAAAAAAGAAAGAAAAATGTAAGTTTTATATCACAAAACAAGGGTCACTACCAATTGAATAAAATGAACTTCAATTCCTCTTTAGTTCCTTGTCTTATCTTAAAGAAACCAATACAAACTACCCCCAAAAATGCTCTTTATGACTCTAAGGAATTGTGTGTGTACGAAATGACATCATTATTGTGTTGTTATTCCTCTTTCTCAGAATATTAATTCAGTAAATTTATGATTCTGTTTTTATTAAAGGTATACATCTTCAAAGTTCAAAAAGTCAAGAATCTAAGAATCCTATTAATGGAAATTAGTAGTCCTTTGCTCCAGCCCTCATCCACCCCAACTTCTTTTCTCCACAGCCCTCAGCTGTTAACAGTTTTGCTTCCTCTATTCTATACATTACTACTTCTTAATATGTTGAGTTAGAAATTACTTACTGGCCTAAATATGAAAGATAAGCATTTGAAATTCTTATGTTTCCCATCCCTCCTATACACATCTCTTTTTTAGCTTTTTTATGATTTTGAAAATAATTGTTATTGTAATTATCAGTTGGATTTTTATACTAATTTACATTATCTTGACAGCGGAAATTTTCTTCCATCTGAGCCACATGTTGGCCTGTACTCTGTCTTTTTTTAAACAATGTTCTGTTTCCACTGGGTTTCATTTCTCATTAAAATAAATGCATAGCAGATGGTAACTACACTTATTGTTGCAAGCATTTAGTAATACATCTAAGTGTCACATTACTATGTTGGGCACCTAAAACTAATATAATACTGTATGTCAACTATACCTCAATTGTTAAAAATTTCATAATGTAAAAATTCAATATTCTTTGTTCAGGTAACCTCCCAAAGTGCAGCTATGCCCTCAGTAGACCCAAATACATTTGGCAAACTCTCCCTTTTTTGTTCTCTTTTTTCTCAGCTCTAACAGTTTCTGATTTTTTTTTCCTTCCAGCCTTATTGGAATTCATTGCTTTCAAGGCCTGATGCACAACTTATTGTATTGATTGAAATGCTTGTTTCCAATATGGCAACATGGAGATTCATTTTACCTTTCTCCTATTCCCAAGTGTGGATAGTTTGAGGATATTTAAGTTTCTTCACATTGCAGTGCTCTTTTTTAAGAAAACAATCCCCAAATTATGAATGCACATGTATAAACATAGAATTAGGAACAAACATGAGATTTGTTTAGGATGAAGACAATGATAACCAGTCACACATTTAATTAAGCTATTAAAATCATAAAGTCCAGAAAATAAAATTTGCATTAACTATGTGATATAATTCTCTAATACTCTCTTTCCTTAAAAATTTTAATTGTATTTTTGATGATGTTGCCATAGGGTTTTTTAGTAGACCATTTTAAAGTGTACAGTTTAGTGGTGTTTAATCCATCCACACTGTTCTACAATCACCACTCATATTAAGTTCCAAACATTGCTCACTCAAAAGAAAACTCTACCCATTTAGCAGTCATTTCCCATCTCTTCTTTCCTGAGACCCTGACAAATACCAATCTGTTTTCTATCCCTGTGGATTTACCAATTTTGGAAATTTCATGTAAGTGAAATCATACCATGTGTGACCTCTTATGTTTGGCTTCTTTTGCTTAGGATCGTGATATCAGGGTTCATCCATATTGAAGCATGTATTAATACTTCATTGGTTGGATAATATTCCATTATGAATATATACCACATTTTCTGTATCCATCCGTCAGAGTTGTCCCACTTTATTTTTTGGCTATTGCAAATAATGATGAGCATTAATTATACAAGCATTTGCAAACCTCCTTTCAGTTATTTGGGTCAATACCTAGAAATGGTGTTATCAAATCATGGCAATTTTATGTTTAACTTTTTTTTTTAATGGATCTCTGGAACTTTCCACAGTGGCTAGGTCATTTTAGATTCCCCCTAATAATGTACTGGGTTTCCAATTTCTCTATAGCCACATCTGCCTTAATTGAAGTGTAATTCACTATGGTTTTAATATGCATTTTTATGATAACTAATGATGTGTAACATCATTGCATGTCCTAGTTGGCCATTTGGAGAAATGTCTGTTCAAACCCTCAAATTGGGTTATTTGTGATTGTTTTCATGTTTTTGTTGTGGCTGATTTGTAACAGTCTTTATATAGTCTGGATACTAGAATCTTATCAGATATGTGATTTGAAAATATTTTTTCCAGATTTTCTCTGTAGTCATTGTAAACTATTTGAAAATTAATTGGCCATAGATGTATGGGATTATTCTAGACTTAACAATTACATGCATTTTTTTCCATAAAGAACTGAGAGTTCTTTTCAATTCAAGTGTCTTTTATTTATTTATTTTTGTCTAACCCTTCTGGCTAGAACTTCAAAAACAATGAAGAATAGCAGTTGGGAAACTGGACATCCTTGTCATGTTCCTAATGTTTAGGGGAGAGTGACATTAGCTGTGGGGTTCTCATGAACATTTGTTAGCAGTTAGGAAGTTCCTTTCTACTCTGAGTTTGCTGTATTTTATCATGAAAGGGTTTTGAATTTTGTCAAAGGTTGACTTTTCCTGCACCGATTGCAATAATCAAGTTTTTCCCCCTTTATTTCATCTTCCATCTTTGATGTATTATGTAAATTGATTTTTTTATGTTGGATCACCTTACATTCTATCCCGCTTTATCATGGAATCTTACTTTTAAAATGCAGCTAAATTTGCTTTTCTAGTATTTTTTGAGGATTTTTGCATCTATATTCATAAGGGATATAGATCTGTATTATTCTTTTTTTGTGATGTGTTTAGCTGGTTTTAGTATCAGAGTAATGCTGTCCTCATAAATAGGAAGGGTATCATAATTTCCATATTTAGAAGAGTTTGAAAGGGATTAGTCTTAACTCTTTAAAGCTTTGGGAAAATTCATCTGGCCTCAGTCTTATTCAGAGATTTTGGATTACTGATTCAATTTCTTTAATAACCATAGGTCTATTCGATATTCTATTTCACCATGTAAGTGGTAATTTGTGGTCATCTAATTTGTTGATACACAATTTCTCATAATTTATTTTGGTATCCATTTCTATTTCTACAAGGTCAATAGTCATGAACGAACTCTGATTCCTGATTTTGCAATTTGAGCCCTCTCTCCTTTTTTCTTGGTTAATCTAGCTAAGGGTTTGTCAACTTTTGTTGACCTTTCAAAAGAACCAACTTTGGGTTTTATTGATTTTCTCTATTTTTTCCCTTCTCTTCTATTTAATTTATCTTCACTAGTATTTATTATTTACTTTCTTTCTGCTGGCTTTGGGTTTCTTTTGCTCTTTTTCTCTGTATCTGTAAGTTTGAAGTTATATTATTCATATGAGATCTATCTTTTTTGTTAAAGCAGATATTTAAAGCTATAAATTTCCTTTTGAACACTGATTTCACTGTATTTCATAGGTTTTGGTATCTTATGTGTCTGTTTTCATTTGTCCCCAGTGTTTTCTAATTTTCTTTGTGATTTATTCTTTGACCCATTAGTTGTTTATGGGTGTGCTTTTAACTACCACATGTTTTTTCATACATACAATGAATTTGGTCCAAAGCCACTGAGAAGGCAAAATGAAGAAGTAAACCACAAATAGTTTATATTGTCTAACTATGTTTACATTACTCAATTTGGTAGCCACTAAAAAATTGAAATGTGGTTAGTCGACACTGAGATGTGCTGTAAATATAAACATACATCATATTTCAAATATTTTACAAAATAGTAAAAGGTCTCATTAATTTTTAAATATGTATTAGATGTTGAAATGAGAATAATTTGGATGTATTAAAATTAATTAAAATTAATTTATTAAAATTAATTTCACATGTTTTCTTTCACTTTTAAAAAATAAGGCTACTAGAAAATTTGAAGTTACAAATGTGTCTTACGTTTGTATTTTGCATTATATTTTTTATTGGACAATGCTGATTTATATCCTCTGCTTTTTAAAATTCACATTATGTATCTGTATGTGTGTTAAAGGTCTAATATATATGTTAGACCCTTTGATATTGTTCCTAGGTCATATAGACCCTGTTTATTAAATAAATACAATTTACTTTTTTTGTTTTTCAAAATGAGTGGTCTCTATTAATCATTAGGTTCACTGACTCTTTTGTTTCATAATCACCTTTCTGCTGTTCAGCCCATCCACTTTTCTTTTATTCTACAAAGCATTTTTGTTATAGTATTTAAAAATTTATTTTAATGTACATATATTTAAATTTTTGTGAAGAATTCTTATTTATTTCAATTTTCATTGAAAAAAATTTTTTTCATTGAAAACAATTTAGTCTTTGATATTTACCCCCATATTTACAATGTTTGGTATTTTTAATTCCTCCATGAAATTCCAGTTTTCCAGCTGGATTCTGTTTTCCTCAGCTAAAGAACTTCCTGCAGCATTTCTTGTAGTACAAACGTGTTATTGAAAAATGCTCTTAGTTTGATTATCTGAAAATGTCTTTTTTTTAAATAATAAATTTATTTTTTTAATTTTTTATTGTTCAATTTGCCAACATACAGAGTAACACCCAGTGCTCATCCCCTCAAGTGCCCCCCTCAGTGCCCGTCACCCATTCACCCCCACCCCCCGTCCTCCTCCCCTTCCACCACCCCTAGTTCGTTTCCCAGAGTTAGGAGTCTCTATGTTCTGTCTCCCTTTCTGATATTTCCCATACATTTCTTCTCCCTTCCCTTATATTCCCTTTCACTATTATTTATTTTTTATTGGTGTTCAATTTGCCAACATACAGAATAACACCCAGTGCTCATCCCGTCAAGTGCCCCACTCAGTGTCCATCACCCATTCACCCCCACCCCCCGCCCTCCTCCCCTTCCACCACCCCTAGTTAGTTTCCCAGAGTTAGGAGTCCTCATGTTCTGTCTCCCTTTCTGATATTTCCTACCCATTCCTTCTCCCTTCCCTTCTATTCCCTTTCACTATTATTTATATTCCCCAAATGAATGAGACCATATTATTTCCATTTCATGTTTGAAGGATAGTTTCACTGTATAGAATTCTAAATTAGCTTTTTTTCAGCACTCTAAAGATTCCCCTGTTTTCTGGACTCCATAGCTTCTGAAAAGAAGTTAGAAATTGTTTGAGCCATTGTTCTCTAATATTCATGGTATGTAATGTAGCCTCTTTCTATAGCTACACTTAAGATTTTCTCATTTCTTTGGTGTTTATCAGTTTGATGATGATGTGTATAGGCATTTTATCATGCTGAAAGATGAAGTATCTGTAAGAGCTCCCTTCATAGATTTCATAGACTTGTCGCCAGGTTCTCACAGGGAAGAAGGGGTAGGGGAGCTCTCAGGACATATGCCTTAGATATACAGAAGTGCTTGTTACATTTCAAACACAAAATGAATAGGTATTTTAGGAAGGAATAAATGGATTAATAAATTAATGAAGGTAAAGGGGGTACATGGTGCTTTACTATAGTATATTTTATACAGCATCTCCTGAAAACATAGTGGAAGGAGATAGGAAGGAGTCTGTGTATTTTGGCATCTCTTGTGTAGTAAACAAGCCAAAGATCCTCAGGGAAATATTGCTTCTGAATCTGAATTCCTTGGAGAAATATGCACACAGTTTACAGCATTCCCTGGGAATAAACCATAATCATTTGATAGGATAAATAGTTGTTTAATTTTAGTGCCATATTGTAATAGCTTAATAGGTAATCATGAAATGTCTATAAGTGTTAAAACTTATTTTAAGAATTACACATTTCAGTGTGATGTCTGGGAAGAAGGAAAAAAGTAAACCTAAGTGCCTTATCCTGCGATAGAAATATAAAAAGTATGAACATCACCAAACGAAAACCTTTGCCTGAGTAATTCTGTTTCTATGGCTTTAAGAATAACAGTTTGTAAGTTTTAGTGTTTTGTAGACTGATTTATAATTCACATACTGAAAACAAATCTAAAACTCTGAGTACTTAATTTATATTAATAATTTTTTATTCTAATTCATTTTAATTGTAGAGGATCTGAAATTGATTTGTTAAATGACACCATTTTTTACTAAAAGTGTTCATGATTTTATAGTTAGGGAAAATTTTCTTTCAGTTTTAAATGTAAACATAAATAAAAGTAATAGGCTTGCTAAACATTATAGCACACTGTTCCAGTATATCTAGGGAACTGGGGAGCAGGAGTAAAACTAGGTCTGGTTTGATAAAATTATTACTTGTGGGGGTGATGGATCTGTTTTTGACTCAAATGACTGTAGCCATTGTAATACAATTAGTTGCCTCAGGAATTGTTCCTTAGGTTTGGGAGAATGTGTGTTACTACTAGGAAGATGCTATTAGACTTTAGCACTAATAACCAGGATCTCTAGAACCTTCAATATTCCCTGGAGAAAACCGTTATTATATTCTCTCTGATAAATTTTTGTTAATTTATGAGTTTTCATTCTTAAACACCTTTTCACAGTCTTTATCCTACCTAAAATGCCTTACTCTGCTTCCTAAACTATTTTCAATGCTTAGCTTTGGATCCATCTTTTTTTAAAAAACAAAACCAAAAACATCTGTTCTTATTAATCTCCTTCCATCTATAAGCCCCATAGTAAGAGTGAATCTCATTTACCATTAAGTTTATGGCACATTGTACATTGCTGTATTCAAGCACAGATTTTGTCACCTCAATACATTGGTAAGCCACAATAGGCAGGGATATTGACATATACTTCCTTGACTCCTTGGTGTATAACAATGCGTTCTCCATGGACCTAAAAAACAACTGGGAATGCAAACTGGTACAGCCATTTTGTAAAACAGCATGGAGATGTCTCAAAAGTTAAGAATAGAACTACTCTATGACCCAGCAATTGCACTACTAGGTATTTATCCAACGGATGCAAACACTTGCCCCTCAATGTTTATAAGTTTATAGCAGCAATATCCATAATAGCCAAACTGTAGAGCCCAGATATCCATCGAGGGATGAGAGGATAAACATATGTGGTATGCATATACAATGGAATATTACCTAGCCATCAAAAAATAATGAAATCTTGGGGCAAGAAGGCAGAAGAGTAGGGTCCCCAAATCACCTGTCCCCACCAAATTACCTAGATAACCTTCAAAACATCCTGAAAATTTACGAATTCGGCCTGAGATTTTAAGAGAGAACACCTGGAATGCTACAGTGAGAAGAGTTCACGCTTCTATCAAAGTATGAAAACGGGGGGAAAAAAGAAATAAAGAAACAAAAGGCATCCAAGGGGCAGGGGCCCCGTGAAGAGCCGGGCTAAGGCCGGGGCGAGTGCCCCCAGGACAGGAAAGCACCCTCCCGGAGAAGCAAGAGCTTCACCAATCTTCCCGGACAGAAAGGGTCTCGCAGGGAGTTAGAGCAAGACCCCAGGAGGGCGGGGATGCCCTCAGGCTCCCTGGGACACTAACAGACACCTGCGCCCCGGGGAGAGTGCGCCGAGCTCCCTGAAGGGCTGCAGCGCGCACAAGGCTTGACCCGGGAGCAGCTCGGCTTGACCCGCGAGCAGCTCCGAGGGGCTCGGGGGTGGCTCCGCAGAGAAGGGGCTGGCCGGCCGGGAGCGCGAATCCAAAAGCGCAGGCCCGGGAGCACAGGGCGCCGGGGACACAGCCCAGGATCCGACCTCCTCCCGAGGCAGGCAGAGGCCGGGAGGGCCCAGGACAGCAAGGACGCTCCAGCCCCGAGCTGAGCAAATGAGCGCACCACCCCCAGAGCATCCAGGCCCCTGCAGACCGAGAGCTACGTAGTTACTGCGGGAGCTGAATCCAGGGCTCCAAGCTGGCCTCCGCCACTGGGGTTGCTCCTCCTGGGGCCTCACAGGGTAACAACCCCCACTGAGCCCTGCACCAGGCAGGGGGCTGAGCAGCTGCCCCAAGTGCTAACACCTGAAAATCAGCACAACAGGCCCCTCCCCCAGAAGACCAGCTAGACGGAAGTCAAGGGACTTAAAGTATACAAAATCAGAAGATATTCCCCCGTTTGTTGTTGTTGTTGTTTGTTTTTTGATTGCTGTTAGCTTCCCCCACCCTTTTTGTTTCTTTCTTTTTCTTTCTCTTTTTCTTCTTTTTTCCTTCCTTTTTTCTTTTTTCTTTTTCTCTTTTCTTTCCTTCTTTCTCTCCTCTCTTTTTCTCCTTTTCCCAATACAACTTATTTTTCGCCACTTTGCACTGAGAAAAATGACTAGAAGGAAAGCCTCACCTCAAAAGAAAAAATCAGAAACAGTCCTCTCTCCCACAGAGTTACAAAATTTGGATTACAATTCAATGTCAGAAAGCCAGTTCAGAAGCACTATTATAAAGCTACTGGTGGCTCTAGAAAAAAAAGCATAAAGGACTCAAGAGACTTCATGACTGCAGAATTTATATCTAATCAGGCAGAAGTTAAAAATCAATTGAATGTAATACAATCCAAACTAGAAGTCCTAACGAGGAGGGTTAACGAGGTGGAAGAATGAGTGAGTGACATAGAAGACAAGTTGATGGCAAAGAGGGAAACTGAGGAAAAAAGAGACAAACAATTAAAAGATCATGAAGATAGATTAAGGGAAATAAGTGACAGCCTGAGGAAGAAAAACCTACGTTTAATTGGGTTTCCCAAGGGCGCCGAAAGGGACAGAGGGCCAAATATGTATTTGAACAAATCCTACCTGAAAACTTTCCTAATCAAGCATTCAGATCCAGGAAATAGAGAGATCCCCCCCCCAAAATCAATAAAAACCGTTCAACACCTCGACATTTAATAGTTAAGCTTGCAAATTCTAAAGATAAAGAGAAGATCCTTAAAGCAGCAAGAGACAAGAAATCCCGACTTTTATGGGGAGAAGTATTAGGGTAAGAGCAGACCTCTCCACAGAGACCTGGCAGGCCAGAAAGGGCTGGCAGGATATATTCAGGGTCCTAAATGAGAAAAACATGCAACCAAGAATACTTTATCCAGCAAGGCTCTCATTCAGAATGAAAGGAGAGATAAAAGCTTCCAAGACACGCAGGAACTGAAAGATTATGTGACCTCCAAACCAGCTCTGCAAAAAATTTAAGGGGGACTCTTCAAATTCCCCTTTAAGAAGTCCAGTGGAACAATCCACAAAAACAAGGACTGAATAGATACCATGATGACACTAAACTCATATCTTTCAATAGTAACTCTGAATGTGAACGGGCTTAATGACCCCATCAAAAGGCGCAGGGTGTCAGACTGGATAAAAAAGCAGGACCCATCTATTTGCTGTCTACAAGAGACTCATTTTAGACAGAAGGACACCTACAGCCTGAAAATAAAAGGTTGGAGAACCATTTACCATTCAAATGGTCCTCAAAAGAAAGCAGGGGGTAGCCATCCTTATATCAGACAAACTAAAATTTACCCCGAAGACTGTAGTGAGAGATGAAGAGGGACACTATATCATACTTAAAGGATCTATCCAACAAGAGGACTTAACAATCCTCAATATATATGCCCCAAATGTGGGAGCTGCCAAATATATCAATCAGTTAATAACCAAAGTTAAGACATACTTAGATAAAAATACACTTATACTTGGTGACTTCAATCTAGCGCTTTCTACACTCGAAAGGTCTTCTAAGCACAACATCTCCAAAGAAACGAGAGCTTTAAATGATACACTGGACCAGATGGATTTCACAGATATCTACAGAACTTTACATCCAAACTCAACTGAATACACATTCTTCTCAAGTGCACATGGAACTTTCTCCAGAATAGACCACATACTGGGTCACAAATCGGGTCTCAACCGATACCAAAAGATTGGATCATCCCCTGCATATTCTCAGACCATAATGCCCTGAAATTAGAACTAAATCACAACAAGAAGTTTGGAAGGACCTCAAACACGTGGAGGTTAAGGACCATCCTGCTAAAAGATGAAAGGGTCAACCAGGAAATTAAGGAAGAATTAAAAAGATTCATGGAAACTAATGAGAATGAATATACAACCATTCTAAATCTTTGGGATGCAGCAAAAACGGTCCTGAGGGGGAAATACATCGCAATACAAGCATCCATTCAAAAACTGGAAAGAACTCAAATACAAAAGCTAACCTTACACCTAAAGGAGCTAGAGAAAAAACAGCAGATGGACCCTACGCCCAGCAGAAGAAGAGAGTTAATTAAAATTCGAGCAGAACTCAATGAAATCGAGACCCGAAGAACTGTGGAACAGATCAACAGAACCAGGAGTTGGTTCTTTGAAAGAATTAATAAGATAGATAAACCATTAGCCAGCCTTATTAAAAAGAAGAGAGAGAAGACTCAAATTAATAAAATCATGAATGAGAAAGGAGATCACTACCAACACCAAGGAAATACAAACACTTTTAAAAACATATTATGAACAGCTATACGCCAATAAATTAGGCAATCTAGAAGAAATGGACGCATTCCTGGAAAGCCACAAACTACCAAAACTGGAACAGGAAAAATAGAAAACCTGAACAGGCCAATAACCAGGGAGGAAATAGAAGCAGTCATCAAAAACCTCCCAAGACACAAGAGTCCAGGGCCGGATGGCTTCCCAGGGGAATTCTATCAAACGTTTAAAGAAGAAACCATACCTATTCTCCTAAAGCTGTTTGGAAAGATAGAAAGAGATGGAGTACTTCCAAATTCGTTCTATGAGGCCAGCATCACCTTAATTCCAAAACCAGACAAAGACCCAACCAAAAAGGAGAATTACAGACCAATATCCCTGATGAACATGGATGCAAAAATTCTCAACAAGAATCTGGCCAATAGGATCCAACAGTACATTAAGAAAATTATTCACCATGACCAAGTAGGATTTATCCCTGGGACACAAGGCTGGTTCAACACCCGTAAAACAATCAATGTGATTCATCATATCAGCAAGAGAAAAACCAAGAACCATATGATCCTCTCATTAGATGCAGAGAAAGCATTTGACAAAATACAGCATCCATTCCTGATCAAAACTCTTCAGAGTGTAGGGATAGAGGGAACTTTCCTCGACATCTTAAAAGCCATCTACAAAAAGCCCACAGTAAATATCATTCTCAATGGGGAAGCACTGGGAGCCTTTCCCCTAAGATCAGGAACAAGACAGGGATGTCCACTCTCACCACTGCTATTCAACATAGTACTGGAAGTCCTAGCCTCAGCAATCAGACAACAAAAAGACATTAAAGGCATTCAAATTGGCAAAGAAGAAGTCAAACTCTCCCTCTTCGCCGATGACATGATACTCTACATAGAAAACCCAAAAGCCTCCACCCCAAGATTGCTAGAACTCATACAGCAATATGGCAGCGTGGCAGGATAAAAAATCAATGCCCAGAAATCAATGGCATTTCTATACACTAAAAATGAGACTGAAGAAAGAGAAATTAAGGAGTCAATTCCATTTACAATTGCACCCAAAAGCATAAGATACCTAGGAATAAACCTAACCAAAGATGTAAAGGATCTATACCCTAAAAACTATAGAACACTTCTGAAAGAAATTGAGGAAGACACAAAGAGATGGAAAAATATTCCATGCTCACGGATTGGCAGAATTAATATTGTGAAAATGTCAATGCTACCCAGGGCAATTTACACATTTAATGCAATCCCTATCAAAATACCATGGACTTTCTTCAGAGAGTTAGAACAAATTATTTTAAGATTTGTGCGGAATCAGAAAAGACCCCGAATAGCCAGGGGAATTTTAAAAAAGAAAACCATAGCTGGGGGCATCACAATGCCAGATTTCAGGTTGTACTACAAAGCTGTGGTCATCAAGACAGTGTGGTACTGGCACAAAAACAGACACATAGATCAATGGAACAGAATAGAGAACCCAGAAGTGGACCCTGAACTTTATGGTCAACTAATATTCGATAAAGGAGGAAAGACTATCCATTGGAAGAAAGGCAGTCTCTTCAATAAATGGTGCTGGGAAAATTGGACATCCACATGCAGAAGAATGAAACTAGACCACTCTCTTTCACCATACACAAAGATAAACTCAAAATGGATGAAAGATCTAAATGTGAGACAAGATTCCATCAAAATCCTAGAGGAGAACACAGGCAACACCCTTTTTGAACTCGGCCACAGTAACTTCTTGCAAGATACATCCACGAAGGCAAAAGAAACAAAAGCAAAAATGAACTTGGGACTTCATCAAGATAAGAAGATTTTGCACAGCAAAGGATACAGTCAACAAAACTCAAAGACAACCTACAGAATGGGAGAAGATCTTTGCAAATGACGTGTCAGATAAAGGGCTAGTTTCCAAGATCTATAAAGAACTTAATAAACTCAACACCATAGAAACAAACAATCCAATCATGAAATGGGCAAAAGACATGAAGAGAAATCTCACAGAGGAAGACATAGACATGGCCAACATGCACATGAGAAAATGCTCTGCATCACTTGCCGTCAGGGAAATACAAATCAAAACCACAATGAGATACCACCTCACACCAGTGAGAATGAGGAAAATTAACAAGGCAGGAATCCACAAATGTTGGAGAGGATGTGGAGAAAGGGGAACCCTCTTACACTGTTGGTGGGAATGTGAACTGGCGCAGCCACCTTGGAAAACTGTGTGGAGGTTCCTCAAAGAGTTGAAAATAGACCTGCCCTATGACCCAGCAATTGCACTTCTGGGGATTTACCCCAAAGATACAGATGCAGTGAAACTCCAGGACACCTGCACTCCGATGTTTCTAGCAGCAATGTCCACAATAGCCAAACTGTGGAAGGAGCCTCGGTGTCCATCGAAAGATAAATGGATAAGGAAGATGTGGTTTATGTATACAATGGAATATTCCTCAGCCATTAGAAACGACAAATACCCACCATTTGCTTCAACGTGGATGGAACTGGAGAGTATTATGCAGAGTGAAGTAAGTCAATCGGAGAAGGACAAACATATGTTCTCATTCATTTGGGGAATATAAATAATAGTGAAAGGGAATAGAAGGGAAGGGAGAAGAAATGTGTGGGAATTATCAGAAAGGGAAACAGAACATAAAGACTCCTAACTCTGGGAAATGAACTAGGGGTGGTGGAAGGGGAGGAGGGCGGGTGTGGGGGTGAATGGGTGACGAGCACTGAGGGGGCACTTGACGAGATAAGCACTGGGTGTTATTCTCTATGTTTGCAAATTGAAGACCAATAAAAAAAATAAATTTATTAAAAGAAATAACAGTAATAATGAAATCTTTCCATTTGCAATGATGTGGATGGAACTAGAGTGTATTATGCTAAGTGAAATAAGTCTGTCAGAGAAAGACAATTATCATATGTTTTCACTCATGTGGAATTTAAGAAACAAAACAAATGAACATAGGAGAGTAGAGGGAAAATAAAATAAGATAAAAACTTAGAGAGAGGCAAACCATAAGAAACTTAACTACAGGGAGCAAACTGAGGATTTCTGGAGGGAAGATGTGTGTGGGGATGGGCACTAAGGAGGGCACTTGATGTTAATGAGCATCAGGTGCTGTATGCAACACATGAATACACTAAATTCTACCAGTGAAACTAAAAAAATTGTTTAATAAGTGATTCATATTGATGATGAACTCCTTAGAGAAGCGTAACTGATAACGAAGTCATCAAACAAGAAAGTTGCCCTCAAGGGATGAAATGTTTATACCTAGGAGTTTTCATGACATTTAGCTTAATGAGAGCTTATGTAATATTCAACCACATAGTCAACTCCATTTGCACGGGCTTATCTGTGGACTTACCACATTATTTGGGGACAGTCAGCATTACTTGCAAGTGTCTAAAAACACTTGCCAAGTGACTGATCATCTGAGTAAAATTTGCCAGAGTTTCTTCTCTGTATTCCTCTTGGTGGAGGTAAATTACAGCTTTGCTGTAACTCATTTCTATCTATCAGGTAAGAGGCCCAGAGCTAAATACCAGTCACTGTCACATCTGAAGAAAAATCCAATCTTAATGGTAAGTTTTTCTCTTTATGGTCTTCCCTTACTGTCTTACCTCTTTTCTACTTCTTTTGTCTTCCTTCTCTTGTTTACTTTTTCTTCTTTATTTCCCTTCTCTTTGAACACTTATTCACTTTATTTTGCATTTCACTTCATTATTCTTATTCTCTTCCTGTTTTCAGAACTATAACCAGAAGAAACACTGAATTTGTTTAATTCTGTTCAAGTCAGTTTTACTATGGAATCAGATAAGTTTAATATTGGCATAGGAGGCAGTAAAAGTGAAGAAATGAAGAGATGGAATAGGGACAAAACACTGATTTATAGGAATAAAAAAATCAGGACCAAGAAAGAGTGTTCATTATCTAAGTAGAGGCAGTGCAGGCCAAACCAGGGAAGAGCTAATTCCAGAATTACCGGTAACAACTGTAGCTCTTCCCTGGTTTGGCCTGCACTGCCTCAATTAAACTTAAATCTTAGCTTGATTTCTATTTTCAACCATCATAAGTATTTATATATCACCTTGCTTCTCTGTTGCACTCATGGTCAGTTCCTTGAGGCAATGATATTTATACAGTCATCAGGCTGAGTAGTACTGTGACATCTTAGTGCTTACATACTGAGAAAAGTAGAAATAATTTTTTCACATGCTTGTTCATTTCTTTACCTCATTACCATAAATCTAAGCCAGACTACAAAGATGATTTGTAAGATAGTTTTTTATTCATCAGATTTGTAGAAAATATTTGTCTTTCCTCAAAAATAAAGTAATAATAATAATAATAATAATAATAATAAATATAAGTACTAGTTTTTGTTAGAGTTTATCTTACATTAATCATTTCAAAAATGTGCCCTATTAGTATGTAAAATCAATAGCAACTACTAATATTCTGACATAATTATCTTCATAATTTACTATTGATTCCTGTGCATATTGTTTTCTCAATATTTTTACCAGAGCAGAAGCGTATCAAGAGGTCAAGATGGAAAACCATACAACTGTGACAGTATTGACGGAGGACCCAAAACTGAAGATTGTGCTATTTGTCTTCCTGCTCCTCACCTACTTGCTAAGCATCTCAGGCAACTTAGTTATTATTACCCTCACTTTGCTGGACTCACATCTCAAGACCCCTATGTATTTCTTTCTTCGAAATGTTTCTTTCTTAGAAATTTCTTATACGACAGTCTGCATCCCCAAATTGCTTGTAAGCATGGCAACTGGTGACAAAACCATTTCCTATAACTGTTGTGCAACTCAGTTGCTTTGCCTTCCTTCTTGGAGCATCTGAATGTTACCTCCTGGCTGTCATGTCCTACAATCATTATGTCGCCATCTGCAAGCCCCTGCATTACACAACCATTATGAGCAGCAAAATCTGTATCCAGCTAGTCCTTAGCTCTTGGATCACTGGTTTCCTCACCATCTTTCCAGGACTCATTTTAGGCTTAAGCCTGGACTTCTGTGATTCCAATGTCATTGATCATTTCTACTGTGACACTGTTCCCCTCCTGCAGATCTCCTGCACAGACAGACACATGTTGGAAATGATGAGTTTCATCTTAGCTTTGGTGACTCTGCTGGTCACTTTGGCATTAGTAATTTAGTAATTCTATCATACACATATATTGCCCTGACAATTTAAAAAATTCCTTCTGCCAACCACAGAAAAAAGCTTTCTCCACCTGTTCTTCTCACATGATTGTCATCTCCCTCTCATATGGCAGCTGCATCTTTATGTACCTTAAACCCTCAAACAGAGGATATCCTTGATGAAGGGAGTGGCAGTTCTCAATACTTCTGTTGCTCCACTTTTGAATCCCTTTATTTATACTCTAAGGAAACAGCAGGTGAAGCAAGCATTTTATTTTTCTGTTCCATTGTAAGCATTCTCAATTTTTAAAAACATTTTTTAAAAATATTTTTCTTGTTTATTCATGAGAGACACAGAGAGAGGGGCAGAGACACAGGAAGAGAGAGAAGCAGGCTCCCCTTTGGGAGTCTGATTTGGGACTAGATCCCAGGACCCCGGGATCATGCCCTGAGCTGAAAGCAGATGCCCAACCACTGAGACACCCAGGCATCCCAACATTCTCAAATTTGACTCATTTCTTCTCTGCTTCTTCCATTTAAATGTAGCAAATACTTGAAAAATTATTTTAGTCAACTTTATATATTAGTTCATGGAGACTTAATTATTTTTATATCTATGCGGTATATTTTGTTCTTATATTTTATTTTCTGCAAAATCTTGATAAGTTCGAAACAATTATATATCTTCCTTGGGATTTTACCTTTCCTTGGCTTTTATGTCCTGATACACATTCTCTATTGTTTTAAATAAATATATTTAAAAGTGGGAAGTTGAGATTAAAATATCAATATCATCCTTTGTCTTGAGAATTGAAAAAAAACCCACTATGCTAGTGTAATAAAATATTATGTGGTATATTATTTTTATTTTACATTTTATGCCATATAAGTAAATAAGTAAATAAATACTGACTCATGTATGTGTACTAAATCAAGTAACTTTGATTAAGAATAAAATGCGGGGGGAGGAGCAAGAAGGCGGAAGAGTAGGGTCTTCAAATCACCTGTTTCCACCAAACTACCTAGAAAACCTTCAAATTATCCTGAAAATCTATGAATTCGGCCTGAGATTTAAAGAGAGACCAGCTGGAAGGCAACAGTGAGAAGAGTTCGCGCTTCTATCAAGGTAGGAAGACGGGGAAAAAGAAATAAAGAAACAAAGGCCTCCAAGGGGGAGGGGCCCGCGAGGAGCCGGGCTGAGGCCGGGGCGAGTGTCCCCAGGACAGGAGAGCCCCGGCCCGGAGGAGCAGGAGCTGCACCGACCTTCCCGGGCGGAAAGGGGCTCGCGGAGAGTTGGAGCAGGACCCAGGAGGGCGGGGATGCCCTCGGGCTCCCCGGGACAGTAACAGCAACTGCGCGCCCAGGAGAGTGCGCCGAGCTCCCTAAGGGCTGCAGCGCGCACGGCGGGACCCGGAGCAGCTCGGGGGGCTCGGGCGGCGGCTCCGCGGAGGGGGCTGCGCGGAGGGGGCTGCGCGGCCCCGGGAGCAGCTCGGCCGGGCTCGGGCAGAGGAAGAGGCTCCGTGCAGAGGGGCCTGCGCGGTTCCAGGAGCAGCTCGGAGGAGCTCGGGCGGCGGCTCCGCGGAGGGGGTTGCGCGGCCGGGGAGCGCGAATCCACCAGCGCGGGCTCGGGAGCACAGGGCGCCGGGACACAGCCCAGGATCCGGCCTCCCCCGGGACAGGCAGAGACCGGGAGGGCCCAGGACAGCAAGGACGCTCCTGCCCCAGCTGAGCACATCAGCGGCCCCGCCCGGAGCCTCCAGGCCCTGCAGACGGAGTTCCTGCCGGAGCTGAATCCAGGTTTCCAGAGCTGCCCCGCCACTGGGGCTGTTCCTCCTGCGGCCTCACGGGGTAAACAACCCCCACTGAGCCCTGCACCAGGCAGGGGCACAGCAGCTCCCCCAACTGCTAACACCTGAAAATCAGCACAACAGGCCCCTCCCCCAGAACACCAGCTAGACTGACAACTTCCAGGAGAAGCCAAGGGACTTAAAGAACACAGAATCAGAAGATACTCCCCTGTGGTTCTTTTTTTTTGTTTGTTTGTTTGTTTGTTTGTTTGTTTGTTTGTTTTTGTTTTGTTTTGTTTTGCTTTTTGATTTGTTTCTTTCCACCACCACCCCCTTTTTTTTCTCCTTTCTTTTTCTCTCTCTTTTTCTTCTTTTTTTTTTCTTCTTTCGTTTTTTTTTCTCTTCCCTTTTTTTTTCTCTTTCTCTTTTCTTTCCTTCTTTCTCTCCTCTCTTTTTCTCTTTTTCCCAATACAACTTGCTTTTGGCCACTCTGCACTGAGCAAAATGACTAGAAGGAAAACCTCACCTCAAAAGAAAGAATCAGAAACAGTCCTCTCTCCCACAGAGTTACAAAATCTGGATTACAATTCAATGTCAGAAAGCCAATTCAGAAGCACTATTATACAGCTACTGGTGGCTCTAGAAAAAAGTATAAAGGACTCAAGAGACTTCATGACTGCAGAATTTAGAGCTAATCAGGCAGAAATTAAAAATCAATTGAATGAGATGCAATCCAAACTAGAAGTCCTAACGACGAGGGTTAACGAGGTGGAAGAACGAGTGAGTGACATAGAAGACAAGTTGATAGCAAAGAGGGAACTGAGGAAAAAAGAGACAAACAATTAAAAGACCATGAAGATAGATTAAGGGAAATAAACGACAGCCTGAGGAAGAAAAACCTACGTTTAATTGGGGTTCCCGAGGGCGCCAAAAGGGACAGAGGGCCAGAATATGTATTTGAAAAAATTCTAGCTGAAAACTTTCCTAATCTGGGAAGGGAAACAGCCATTCAGATCCAGGAAATAGAGAGATCCCCCCCCTAAAATCAATAAAAACCGTTCAACACCTCGACATTTAATTGCTTGCAAATTCCAAAGATAAGGAGAAGATCCTTAAAGCAGCAAGAGACAAGAAATCCCTGACTTTTATGGGGAGGAGTATTAGGGTAACAGCAGACCTCTCCACAGAGACCTGGCTGGCCAGAAAGGGCTGGCAGGATATATTCAGGGTCCTAAATGAGAAGAACATGCAACCAAGAATCCTTTATCCAGCAAGGCTCTCATTCAAAATGGAAGGAGAGATAAAGAGCTTCCAAGACAGGCAGCAACTAAAAGAATATGTGACCTCCAAACCAGCTCTTCAAGAAATTTTAAGGGGGACTCTTAAAATTCCCCTTTAAGAAGAAGTCCAGTGGAACAGTCCACAAAAACAAGGACTGAATAGATATCATGATGACACTAAACTCCTATCTCTCAGTAGTAACTCTGAATGTGAACGGGCTTAATGACCCCATCAAAAGGCGCAGGGTTTCAGACTGGATAAAAAAGCAGGACCCATCTATTTGCTGTCTACAAGAGACTCATTTTAGACAGAAGGACACCTACAGCCTGAAAATAAAAGGTTGGAGAACCATTTACCATTCGAATGGTCCTCAAAAGAAAGCAGGGGTAGCCATCCTTATATCAGATAAACTAAAATTTACCCCGAAGACTGTAGTGAGAGATGAAGAGGGACACTATATCATACTTAAAGGATCTATTCAACAAGAGGACTTAACAATCCTCAATATATATGCTCCGAATGTGGGAGCTGCCAAATATATAAATCAATTATTAACCAAAGTGAAGAAATACTTAGATAATAATACACTTATACTTGGTGAGTTCAATCTAGCTCTTTCTATACTCGATAGGTCTTCTAAGCACAACATCTCCAAAGAAACGAGAGCTTTAAATGATACACTGGACCAGATGGATTTCACAGATATCTACAGAACTTTACATCCAAACTCAACTGAATACACATTCTTCTCAAGCGCACATGGAACTTTCTCCAGAATAGACCACATATTGGGACACAAATCGGGTCTGAACCGATACCAAAAGATTGGGATTGTCCCCTGCATATTCTCGGACCATAATGCCTTGAAATTAGAACTAAATCACAACAAGAAGTTTGGAAGGACCTCAAACACGTGGAGGTTAAGGACCATCCTGCTAAAAGATAAAAGTGTCAACCAGGAAATTAAGGAAGAATTAAAAAGATTCATGGAAACTAATGAGAATGAAGATACAACCGTTCAAAATCTTTGGGATGCAGCAAAAGCAGTCCTGAGGGGGAAATACATCGCAATACAAGCATCCATTCAAAAACTGGAAAGAACTCAAATACAAAAGCTAACCTTACACATAAAGGAGCTAGAGAAAAAACAGCAAATAGATCCTACACCCAAGAGAAGAAGGGAGTTAATAAAGATTCGAGCAGAACTCAACGAAATCGAGACCAGCAGAACTGTGGAACAGATCAACAGAACCAGGAGTTGGTTCTTTGAAAGAATTAATAAGATAGATAAACCATTAGCCAGCCTTATTAAAAAGAAGAGAGAAAAGACTCAAATTAATAAAATCATGAATGAGAAAGGAGAGATCACTACCAACACCAAGGAAATACAAACGATTTTAAAAACATATTATGAACAGCTATACGCCAATAAATTAGGCAATCTAGAAGAAATGGACGCATTCCTGGAAAGCCACAAACTACCAAAACTGGAACAGGAAGAAATAGAAAACCTGAACAGGCCAATAACCAGGGAGGAAATTGAAGCAGTCATCAAAAACCTCCCAAGACACAAGAGTCCAGGGCCAGATGGTTCCCAGGGGAATTTTATCAAACGTTTAAAGAAGAAATCATACCTATTCTCCTAAAGCTGTTTGGAAAGATAGAAAGAGATGGAGTACTTCCAAATTCGTTCTATGAAGCCAGCATCACCTTAATTCCAAAGCCAGACAAAGACCCAACCAAAAAGGAGAATTACAGACCAATATCCCTGATGAACATGGATGCAAAAATTCTCAACAAGATACTGGCCAATAGGATCCAACAGTACATTAAGAAAATTATTCACCATGACCAAGTAGGATTTATCCCTGGGACACAAGGCTGGTTCAACACCCGTAAAACAATCAATGTGATTCATCATATCAGCAAGAGAAAAACCAAGAACCATATGATCCTCTCATTAGATGCAGAGAAAGCATTTGACAAAATACAGCATCCATTCCTGATCAAAACTCTTCAGAGTGTAGGGATAGAGGGAACATTCCTCGACATCTTAAAAGCCATCTATGAAAAGCCCACAGCAAATATCATTCTCAATGGGGAAGCACTGGGAGCCTTTCCCCTAAGATCAGGAACAAGACAGGGATGTCCACTCTCACCACTGCTGTTCAACATAGTACTGGAAGTCCTAGCCTCAGCAATCAGACAACAAAAAGACATTAAAGGCATTCAAATTGGCAAAGAAGAAGTCAAACTCTCCCTCTTCACCGATGACATGATACTCTACATAGAAAACCCAAAAGTCTCCACTCCAAGATTGCTAGAACTCATACAGCAATTCGGTAGCGTGGCAGGATACAAAATCAATGCCCAGAAGTCAGTGGCATTTCTATACACTAACAATGAGACTGAAGAAAGAGAAATTAAGGAGTCAATCCCATTTACAATTGCACCCAAAAGCATAAGATACCTAGGAATAAACCTAACCAAAGATGTAAAGGATCTATACCCTAAAAACTATAGAACACTTCTGAAAGAAATTGAGGAAGACACAAAGAGATGGAAAAATATTCCATGCTCATGGATTGGCAGAATTAATATTGTGAAAATGTCAATGTTACCCAGGGCAATATACACGTTTAATGCAATCCCTATCAAAATACCATGGACTTTCTTCAGAGAGTTAGAACAAATTATTTTAAGATTTATGCGGAATCAAAAAAGACCCCGAATAGCCAGGGGAATTTTAAAAAAGAAAACCATAGCTGGGGGCATCACAATGCCAGATTTCAGGTTGTAGTACAAAGCTGTGGTCATCAAGACAGTGTGGTACTGGCACAAAAACAGACACATAGATCAGTGGAACAGAATAGAGAATCCAGAAGCGGACCCTGAACTTTATGGTCAACTAATATTCGATAAAGGAGGAAAGACTATCCATTGGAAGAAAGGCAGTCTCTTCAATAAATGGTGCTGGGAAAATTGGACATCCACATGCAGAAGAATGAAACTAGACCACTCTCTTTCACCATACACAAAGATAAACTCAAAATGGATGAAAGATCTAAATGTGAGACAAGATTCCATCAAAATCCTAGAGAAGAACACAGGCAACACCCTTTTTGAACTCGGCCATAGTAACTTCTTGCAAGATACATCCACGAAGGCAAAAGAAACAAAAGCAAAAATGAACTATTGGGACTTCATCAAGATAAGAAGCTTTTGCACAGCAAAGGATACAGTCAACAAAACTCAAAGACAACCTACAGAATGGGAGAAGATATTTGCAAATGACATATCAGATAAAGGGCTAGTTTCCAAGATCTATAAAGAACTTATTAAACTCAACACCAAAGAAACAAACAATCCAATCATGAAATGGGCAAAAGACATGAACAGAAATCTCACAGAGGAAGACATAGACATGGCCAACATGCATATGAGAAAATGTTCTGCATCACTTGCCATCAGGGAAATACAAATCAAAACTACAATGAGATACCACCTCACACCAGTGAGAATGGGGAAAATTAACAAGGCAGGAAACAACAAATGTTGGAGAGGATGCGGAGAAAAGGGAACCCTCTTACACTGTTGGTGGGAATGTGAACTGGTGCAGCCACTCTGGAAAACTGTGTGGAGGTTCCTCAAACAGTTAAAAATATACCTGCCCTACGACCCAGCAATTGCACTGTTGGGGATTTACCCCAAAGATACAGATGCAATGAAACGCTGGGACACCTGCACCCCGATGTTTATAGCAGCAATGGCCACGATAGCCAAACTGTGGAAGGAGCCTCGGTGTCCAACGAAAGATGAATGGATAAAGAAGATGTGGTTTATGTATACAATGGAATATTACTCAGCTATTAGAAATGACAAATACCCACCATTTGCTTCAACGTGGATGGAACTGGAGGGTATTATGCTGAGTGAAGTAAGTCAGTCGGAGAAGGACAAACATTATATGTTCTCATTCATTTGGGGAATATAAATAATAGTGAAAGGGAATATAAGGGAAGGGAGAAGAAATGTGTGGGGAATATCAGAAAGGGAGACAGAACGTAAAGACTGCTAACTCTGGGAAACGAACTAGGGGTGGTGGAAGGGGAGGAGGGCGGGGGGTGGGAGTGAATGGGTGACGGGCACTGGGTGTTATTCTGTATGTTAGTAAATTGAACACCAATAAAAAATAAATTTAAAAAAAAAGAATAAAATGCATCCTGGAGAGAGAGATCACATTTGATGCTTTATCAGCTATTCCTTATTCATCTTGGAACTGTGTTCCTTAAATTCTACATCTATAACATAGCAACAAGTTTTTTTTTATTTTGAGATATTTTAAGGCTAATTTGAAAGTATAAAATCAGTATTCTCCAGATTAAAAGAAAATAAAATGAAAACTTGTAGAATAAATTATTCTGATTTTATCTTGTAAAAAAATGCACTTCGGAGAGGTACAATAAGTTACTCTCGTCACATAGCTAGTCAGAAAAACAGAATTCAAATTCATTTCTGCTTGATTCCAGAGGCTATGTGTATCCAGTACCAGCAATCCCCAATCAGTTTGTAGCAAAGACTCGTCTACGTGTATTCTGAAATGATGATGGATTCAGTTTTGGGGTTGAGTGTAGAGATGCAATTAGAGATTCTCATGCTGATTCCATTGCCTGCTAATGTAATTTATTGTAGTGCTTTGTCATTTTATATATGTGATATGCTACTTAAAAATCTGGAAAACTTCATAATGT
The DNA here is from genome assembly GCF_053574225.1 of Canis aureus. Classification (NCBI taxonomy): domain Eukaryota; kingdom Metazoa; phylum Chordata; class Mammalia; order Carnivora; family Canidae; genus Canis; species Canis aureus. The sequence goes on from NC_135618.1 coordinate 37,157,643, forward strand.
AGCAGTTGTGTACTTAGAGGATGCTTCCTACAGTTTTACCATATGGTCTGGTATAGAGTCAAATTGTTGTGAGGTAGATAATTGCTTTTGTATATCCTAAATACTCTCCCTCTCTCTCGCTGTCTCTTCTGACTTTTTCTCTCTTTCTCCCTCTCTCACATACACACATACACATCTTTCTCTATTTCAATAAATTTTTCTTTTTTCTTCCATTTCTTCTCTTTTCTTTTTTTCTTTTTTTCATTATCTTCTTTTGGTAGAATGACTTCTGTAAGTCATATGTGGATCTATAAACCATAGTTAGCTAATCAAGGTTTTGGACTCCGTGATTGGTTCAAGACTACACTTCTACTCTGGGCTTTACAAATGATCATATTCTCTCTACAAATAAGAACTCAATTAGTGTTGGGCATGAAACTAAAGTCAGTTGATGTGATAAAAATTTTGTAAATGTTAGAATATTCTTTTCTGTTATAATTACAGCTATAAAAATAAACCCAGAACTTTCAGGAGTTCATTAAATAGAGCATGTTTACCTCACTATGAAACTAGGGTAAAGAAAAGCAGAGCCAAGAAATAAACTGAAAGAATATGAATGCCAATAACTTAGTTTGATTCTCCATAACCAATAATAATGAAAGCTCATCCCTTGGAATTTCAGGTGGGACTCGTAACTACGGTGAATCTATCTAATTGTCCTATCTACTAAATGTTCTCTTTACCCCTTGGCCCTTGGTGGGTAGGGGTGTACCTTTTGGCCCTTGGTGGTTTTGTCCTCAGGTAGAAAGCAAGAGAAAATGAAAATGAAAGCAAGAGTAAAAGAAAACTTTTACTCCCTATTTTTTTGTCTACTACATTTTACTTAATGTTTATGCAAATACCATCAGGCCAGATAGTCCTAGAAATCTGTTTCAGAAAGGGACAATATTTAAGGTGCTAATTTTAGAGCACTTTTAGATATACAACAAAATTGAAAGGAAGGTACAGAGATTTCCTATATACCCATGGACCTCATACACACACAGCCTTCCCTATTTACAACCTCCTTCAGCAGAGACGTATGTTTGTTACAACTGATGAACCTATATTGATACATCATAATTACCCCAAATCCATATTTTGCATTATGGTTCACTCTCAGTGAGTGTTCATTCTATAGATTTGGAAAAAATGTATAATGATTGATAGACATATAAAGATATAGCTAGGTAGATGATATATAGGTTGTTGATAATAATACAGATACTGATGATATACAGACATAAATCCTCTGTGGCCTGCCTATTCATCACTCCCTATCGCTCAGCCACTGAAAACCATTGATTTTACTGTCTTCATTGTTTTTCCTTTTCCAGGATGCCATGTAGTTGGAATCATAAAATTTCAGATTGGTTTTTTTCACTTAGTTACGTGCACTTAAGTTTCCTCTGTGTATTTTCATGACTTGATAGCTCATTTATTTTTAGCACTGAATAATATTCTATTTTCTAGAAGTATCATAGATTATCCATTTACCTACTAACAGGTATCTTAACTGCTTCCAAGTTTGGGCAATTATGAATAAAGCTGCTATAAAGATCCGTGTGCAGGTTTTTGCGTGGACATGTTTTCATCTCATTTGGGTAAATATCAAGATGAGTGATTGCTGGATCCTATGGTAAGAATGTGTTTAATTTTGCAAGAAACCGCCAAACTGTCTTCCAAAGTTGCTAGATCATCTCACATTCTACCAGCAACAGATGAGAGTTCATTTTTCTCCACATCTTCATCAGCATTGGGTGTTGTCATGTTCCAGGATTGTGTGTAGTGGTGGTATCTCCTTATTGTTTTTTTTTTAATAAATTTATTTTTTATTGGTGTTCAATTTACCAACATACAGAATAAAACCCAGTGCTCATCCCGTCAAGTGCCCCCCTCAGTGCCTGTCACCCATTCACCCGCACCCCCCGCCCTCCTCCCCTTCCACCACCCCTAGTTCATTTCCCAGAGTTAGGAGTCTTTATGTTCTGTCTCCCTTTCTGATATTTCCCACACATTCCTTCTCCCTTCCCTTCTATTCCCTTTCACTATTATTTATATTCCCCAAATGAATGAGAACATATAATGTTTGTCCTTCTCCGATTGACTTACTTCACTCAGCATAATACCCTCCAGTTCCATCCAGGTTGAAGCAAATGGTGGGTATTTGTCGTTTCTAATGGCTGAGTAATATTCCATCGTATACATAAACCACATCTTCTTTATCCATTCATCTTTTGATGGACACCGAGGCTCCTTCCACAGTTTGGCTATTGTGCACATTGCTGCTAGAAACATCGGGGTGCGGGTGTCCCGGTGTTTCATTGCATCTGAATCTTTGGGGTAAATCCCCAGAAGTGCAATTGCTGGGTCGTAGGGCAGGTATATTTTTAACTGTTTGAGGAACCTCCACACAGTTTTCCAGAGTGGCTGCACCAGTTCACATTCCCACCAACAGTGCCAGAGGGTTCCCTTTTCTCCGCATCCTCTCCAACATTTGTGTTTTCCTGCCTTGTTAATTTTCCCCATTCTCACTCGTGTGAGGTGGTATCTCATTGTGGTTTTGATTTGTATTTCCCTGATGGCAAGTGATGCAGAGCATTTTCTCATGTGCATGTTGGCCGTGTCTATGTCTTCCTCTGTGAGATTTCTCTTCTCTCCTTATTGTTTTAATTTACATTTTCCTGATTACACATGATGTGGATCATCTTTTTGTGTGCTTTTTGTGTGCTTATTTGCCATCTCTGTAGTATCTTGGGTGAGGTGTCTGTCAAGATCTTTGGCCCATTTTTTAATATTGTTGTTCTTTTTCAGATTGTTGAATTCTAAGTTTTTGTGTATTTGAGTTGACAATTCTTTTTAGATATGTTTTCTCAAATCTTGTCTCCCTGTATGTGCCTTGTCTTCTCATTTTCTTGACATTATCTTTTGCAGAGCAGAGGTTTTTAATTTTAATGAAGTCCAGCTTATCCATATTTCTTTCATGGATTATGGTGTTGTATCTAAAAGACCATTACTAAACCCAAAGTCATCTAGATTTTCTCTGTTACTTTCAGAGTTTTAAAGTTTTGTCATGTACATATAAGTCCACTCTCAATTTTGAGTTCATTAATGTGATGAATGTAAAGCCAGTGTCTAACATAGCATAAGGAAGAATTGAAAACTGTGTTAGCTGTTGTCGCCTCTGAGCTCAGGTTTACTGGTGTCCTATAAAAGCTTGGACGTTTTGCCACAGAGCTAAACATTGATAACTGGATTTGGAGTTGGAGAAGATGAAAAAAAATCCAGGTGAAAATGGAACAATTACCGACAAAATAAACCCACCCGTCTCCTACCAACAAGGTAAACCAGCAGATAAACACAACCTGTGTGAGCTACCAAATGGCTTCTGCTTTATTCTATTCTCCAAATATCCCAAATAATCTCTCTGGTGGTTCACCCTAACAGGAAACAAACAGGGAAGGAACATCCTAGAGAAATAGTTCAGCCTAGCCAATTGAAACATTACAACGCCTCCAGGGATATATTACCAGAGTGCCTAAGGAAACTTTTGAAGTTCATTATCTTGATTTTGGTAATGGTTTCACAGGTATATACAGGTATCAAATCTCAAGTTCTAAACTTTATTGGATACACTTTATTTTGCATAAATTGTTAACTCCATAAAATTGTAAAAATAACTAAACAAACAAGGGAAAATAGAACAGCAACAAAACCTGCAACTCAGCCTGAAATGAACTCAGATTCTAATTGAATAAATAATAAAAAATAAATTTATTATTAAAAAAAACAAAAAAAAGAATTAAGAGACTCAGTTATTATTCCCTCTTATTATTCTCCTGGATGTCCTAGGGTTCCTCCATCCTGACTAACTTTTTTCCCCCTATCTTCTGCAGATTTTCAACTACTTCAACATAATGTTCCTGGATTTTTGATTGGTTGGTTGGTTGATTGATTTACTTTGGTGTTTTAATCCAATCAGTGATTAACAGAATTTTGTCTGTTTGAAAAGCAGTCACCTCTGTCAATAGTGTTCAGCTACATATCATTATGTGATCTGTCTTCTGAAATTGAGCAGCCACTATAATGTGACGTAATGTTTTGGATAACTATGATTGACATACACTGATGATGTAGAAAACAAATAATCAAGTGAACTAATGAATCAGTTACCTGTCAATCTAAGTAACTAACACAATATCTAACTTACTCACCTGTTAACATCAGCCATGTGTCAGGTACTTAGGTGTTTTTTCTGATGAAATTATGGCAGGTGTATATGAACTAACAAGTTCTACATTTTCAATTGTCTTTCCCCATGGCTTCTCAGGGCACTGTTTTAGTATTTCTGCTACTTAATAGAATCTGCATCTAATGATGGGTGAGTAAAGAATTCAAGAGTACAAATATAACTATATACTTTAATAAAAGTTTGTTAATATCTTTAAGATTCAATTTTCTTCATCTGTACATTGAAAGGATTAAAGTAGAAACATTTATAGCTTCTTTAATTCATTTTTTGGCTTCTTTATATCTAAAAATTTAAAAATCATAGTATGAGTTTGGCCCATGCTTTCTGAGAAATTAATATGAACAAGCAATGTTCAGAAAATAGCAGCTTGTGATGGACATTCTGCCTGAGGAGATCAGATTACAAAAATGAAGTTTAGTATGAAATTTAGAAAGAATATGATTTAAGCTTACAAGATTATTAACACCATAGATACTGTTAATATAGTTTTGTTTCATATGCTTGTTAAAGAGAACCAGAACAATGATTAGGCACATCACTAAATTGTAAGAATTTGCCATAATGATATGTCGCTAATTAACCTAAATTTGAATCATCCCTTTACCTCTTTTCTGGATTCACTCAGAGTTTAATGTGTGTATAAATCATTATTAACGAATTTCTTGTCAGTTTGAAAACAAACATGTATTGATTTTCCCTTCGTCAGAACTTTCTTTATCTCAAATATTTAGTAGACTAAGTTCTCAGTAAGTGAAACACTAAATTTAAATCTGAATAATATAATTTGAAAATAACCAACTTTCTATTAATTCACTAATATATTATTTAAGCTATTATTAACAAACCAAAGTAGATTTCTTCTGGGTGTATATTTGACTATTCAGTTATCAACTGCAGCATTTGAACACCATATGGCAGTGAGTAAGATAAGCAAAACTCAGTAGCAAAAAGTAAACTATTGGAAGTCATATTCCCAATCTGCTTTTCTCCCAAATCCTTTCCTTATAAGTGAGGTACAGATAAGGAAAAGTAGCATGAAAATGTTTGAGGATACACACACATATACACACAGGCCTGTAAAATTTTAAGAAATAAAGTGATGGCAAAATAGGCTTCATTAAATAAGTAGTTTTACTGTTTTTGTGTCCCGTTAGGAATATTGATGATAGATAATAGCAAACACTTCAATGTTATAATAATGTACATCTATAATTTTCCAAACATTTATTTGTTATTTTTTATTATTATGAACCTCACTTTCATTTTCCTGAAAACATTGTTATCTTGCTGACCATGTCTTTGAAGGCTATTTTCACTTGCTTTTTCCTTAGGATATAGATGAAAGGGTTTAACAGAGGGGCAACTGAGGTATTTAAAACAGCCACTCTCTTATTAAAAGTTTCTGCATCCTTAACAGAAGGATTTATGTACATAAAGATACAACTTCCATAAGAAAGTGAGACCACAATCATGTGACAGGAGCATGTAGAAAAGGCTTTTTTTCTTTGTTGAACAGAAGGGATTCTCAGAATTGTCCTGATTATGTACGTGTAGGAAAGAATCACTAGCACCAAGGTGAAGATGAGGGTAACTGCTGCAAAGATAAACTCCATCACTTCTATGAACTGTGTGTCTTAACAGGACAGATGCAGCAGTATGGTATAGTCACAGCAACAATGATTGATGACATTGGAGGCACAGAAAGGCAGTTGGAGAGTCATTGTATGTGGCACAATGACAACCAAAAAACCAGAGAACCAGGAACACAGAACAAGCTGAATGCAGTTTCCTGCTCATTACAGTTGTATAATGCAGGGGTTTACAAATGGCAACATAGCAATCATAGGACATGGCAGCTAAAAGATAAAATTCAGTTGCCCCCAGAAGGATGGCAAAAAAATACTGAGTGAAACAACCAGCGAAGGAGATAGTCTTGTCTCCAGTTGCAATATTGACTAGCATTTTGGGAACAAAGACAGAAGTAAAAGATATTTCCAAAACAGAAAAATTCCGGAGAAAGAAATACATCGGAGTCTGAAGGCGATAATCCAAAAGGGTCAGAATGATGATGGTCAAGTTTCCCAGGATGCTTAAGACATAAGTTAGCAGCAGAAAAAGGAAAAGCACAGCTTGAAGCTCAGTGTCATTCGTCAGTCCAAGAAGAATGAATTCTATCACTGATATCTGGTTTCCCATCATTAACTTCAGACAAATAAGACAGAAAATAATAATAACATGAAGTGATCAACATATTTTCTTATTTTTCTAAATTCAATTAGCCAACATATAGTACATACTCCGTTTCTGATGTAGTATTCAATAATTCATCAGTTGTGTATGACACCCAGTGCTTATCCCATCATGTGTCCTCCTTAATGCCCGTCACCCAGTTACCCTATTCCCCCCACCCTTCTTCCCTCCAGCAATGCTGTTTGTTTCCTATAGTTAAGAGTCTCGTGGTTTTCCTCCCTCTTTGATGACTTCCCATTCAGTTTTCCCTCCCTTACTCTATGTTCCTCTGTGATATTTCTTATATTCCACATATAAGGGATACCATATGGTGTCTTTCTCTGACTGACTTATTTTGTTCAGCATAATACCCTCTAGTTCCATCTGCATTTTATTATTTTACTTTATAATTATCAAAGGTCTTGCTTCTTAAGAACATTTTCAATTGGGCAGCCCCGATGGCACAGCGGTTTAGCGCCGCCTTGCAGCCTAGGGCGTGATCCTGGAGGCCCTGAATCTAGTCCCACGTCAGGCTCTCTGCATGGTGCCTGCTTCTCCCTCTGCCTGTCTCTGCCTCTCTCTCTCTCCTCTGTGTGTGTGTGTGTGTGTGTGTGTGTGTGTGTGTGTGTCTATCAATAAATAAATAAATAATCTTAAAAAAAGAGAACATTTTCAATTATTCTCACCATTTTTTTCATTCATTTATGTTTTCCTTCTTAATCTTTGTATTTTGATTTTTATTTAAGTCATTGGATGTTGTCAGGCCGCCTGGATGGCTCAGCGGTTGAGCATCTGCCTTGGGCCCACGGCGTGACCCCGAGTCCCCCATCGGGCTCCCCACGTGGAGCCTGCTTCCCCCTCTGCCTGTGTCTCTGCCTCTCTCTCTCTGTGCCTCTCATGAGTAAATAAAATCCTTTAAAAAAAAAGTCATTGGATGCTGTCATATGTATGTGGACAAACCTAAAACAACTTTAGAGAGTAGGTTTCATTTGATTAAATAGATTTCTTGTTTTCTTATTTATTTATGATAGTCACACACACAGAGAGAGAGAGAGAGGCAGAGACACAGGCAGAGGGAGAAGCAGGCTCCATGCACCGGGAGCCCAACGTGGGATTCGATCCCGGGTCTCCAGGATCGCGCCCTGGGCCAAAGGCAGGCGCCAAACCGCTGCGCCACCCAGGGATCCCCGATTAAATAGATTTCTTAAATCAACCTCTTAACTCTCAGTTTCTGGCCAATGGAGTAAAAACTCAAGGTATGACCTACAGGAATAAAACTGAACTTGCAAAAAAAAAAAAACTGAACTTGGTTATTTTCTTCTTTTTGCTGTTTTGTATTTTTTATTTCAATTTTCTCAGTTTGAATTATAATTCTGTGCACTTACTAAAGCTCTACATTTGGATGGATTTTTCCCTAATTCTTTTTTTTAGGATCCTAAAATCTATTTTAGCAAATCTATACAGTTGCTATCTTATTGGACTACAGTATACGGTTTTTAAAAGGACGCTGAGGAGGGCACCGTCTGATGTCCACTTCAACTGCAGCTCCTTTCCTCCTCCTGCGAGAGCCTTTGGGCCGAGTTCTCCACCCCGGGGCTGGAAGGACCCGGCCCCTCGGCCCCCATCCCTGCAGCCCTCCGCGGGGAGGGGGCAGGTGCTGCCATCTGTTCACCTGAGAGCGGCTGCACGGCTACCCCACCCCCCGGCCCAGCTCGGAAGCCGGTCCGAAAGCCACTGCAGCTGCTGTAGGGACACCCCGGAGGAAGTGGGGGGCGGCAGGTGTGCAGATGCAGGCGGCTCTCCGAGACAGGGGGGGCAGCGCCAGCCAGGCCGAGGGCGAAAGCAGCCTCCTCACCCCTGAGCTCAGTGTGCAGACGGCAGGCACATCCTCAAGGAAATGGCCACAGGCATCTCAAGTGACAAGGACATAGGCGCCCACACAGCATAAATACCAGCTGCTCCCAGAGGATGAGGTTGAAAAATAGCAGCATGGTCGTGGAGGAGGTGGTGCGGGCTGCGGACTGCACCTGTGGCCGGGCCTCGGGCTGGGGGCTGCACCTGTGCCTGTGCCTCGGACTGGGGGCTGCACCTGTGCCTGTGCCTCGGGCTGGGAGCTGCACCTGTGCCTGTGCCTCAGGCTGGGGGCTGCACCTGGGGCCGGGCCCCGGGCTGGGGACTAAACCTGCGGCAGGGCCCGGGGCTGGGGGCTGCACCTATACCTGGACCTCGGGCTGGAGGCTGCACCTGTGCCTTGGCCTTGGGGCTGGAGCCTGCACCTGTGGCCAGACCTCTGGGCTGGGGACTGCATGGGCTGTGGTGTTCACTACAGCCCCCCCCGCCCCCGCCCTTCAGCCCCGAAATTGTTAATAAAATGTTAGGAATCATACTACTTAGCTTTCCTGGCTCATGGCAAGGGCTCAATAAACACTATCGCCATTTAATATAGATACATGGGTGGATTGGTCAGTACTTGGCAAAGTTCAAAATATAACTGATGGTACTTACTGGCTGAACGCAGGTCCCATCAGCAAATTATAGTTCCTTAAATGTCAGCTCAAGCTCAGCTTTTCATAAATTTTATCTAATAATCACAATCACCAATAATTTTGTCTCCTCTTCATTATTAAACTTGACCACAGTATAACACTTGGTAATAAAGTCAAATTGCTTTCCAGTTATATCAAGTATGTACATTTCATCTGTCAAATTTTAACATAAATGAGTTACCCCTTAGAATAAGATCTTATTTCTCTATATATTTAATACAGAGGCCAGAAAATTGTACAGATTTGGTAAAAATTTAATGTGAAATATTTTTTTGACATTTTTTAGATTCATACCCCTATTTTAATAAATGCTGTGGTTTTTATGCAGATAAAATTTCCAACTAAGCGTCTGCATAAGCCCTTAAATTTTTCTTTTAATATTTTTCATCATCAGACACAGAGATATTAAGGATATCTCTTTATCTTGCTTTTCTCTACTCAAAAATACCATAAAATTATTTTCATTCTAACAACTGACATATTTTCATATTACACTATGTAGTGTTACTAATAGCTACACATAATATATTCCTTTTTTAATAATAAATTTATTTTTTATTGGTGTTCAATTTACCAACATACAGAATAACACCCAGTGCTCATCCCGTCAAGTGCCCCCTTCAGTGCCCGACACCCATTGACCCCCACCCCCTGCCCTCCTCCCCTTCCGCCACCCCTAGTTCATTTCCCAGAGTTAGGAGTCTTCATGTTCTGTCTCCCTTTCTGATGTTTCCTACACATTCCTTCTCCCTTCCCTTCTATTCCCATCACTATTATTTATATTCCTCAAATGAATGAGACCATATACTGTTTGTCCTTCTCCGATTGACTTACTTCACACAGCATAATACCCTCCAGTTCCATCCACAGCGAAGCGAATGGTGGGTATTTGTCATTTCTAATGGCTGAGTAATATTCCATTGTATACATAAACCACATCTTCTTTATCCATTCATCTATCGATGGGCACCAAGGCTCCTTCCACAGTTTGACTATTGTGGACATTGCTGCTAGAAACATCGGGGTGCAGGTGTCACGGCGTTTCACTGCATCTGTATCATGGGATAATCCCCAGCAGTGCAATTGCTGGGTCGTAGGGCAGGTCTATTTTCAACTCTTTGAGGAACCTCCACACAGTTTTCCAGAGTGGCTGCACCAGTTCACATTCCCACCAACAGTGCAAGAGGGTTCCCCTTTCTCCACATCCTCTCCAACATTTGTGTTTTCCTGCCTTGTTAATTTTCCCCATTCTCACTGGTGTGAGGTGGGATCTCATTGTGGTTTTGATTTGTATTTCCCTGATGGCAAGTGATGCAGAGCATTTTCTCATGTGCATGTTGGCCATGTCTATGTCTCTCTCTGTGAGATTCCTGTTCATGTCTTTTGCTCATTTCATGATTGGATTGTTTGTTTCTTTGGTGTTGAGTTTAATAAGTTCTTTATAGATCTTGGAAACTAGCCCTTTATCTGATTAGTCATTTGCAAATATCTTCTGCCATTCTGTAGGTTGTCTTTGAGTTTTGTTGACTGTATCCTTTGCTGTGCAAAAGCTTCTTATCTTGATGAAGTCCCAATAGTTCATTTTTTATTTTCTTTTGCCTTCGTGGATGTATCTTGCAAGAAGTTACTGTGGCCGAGTTCAAAAAGGGTGTTGCCTGTGTTCTCCTCTAGGATTTTGATGGAATCTTGTCTCACATTTAGATCTTTTATCCATTTTGAGTTTATCTTTGTGTATGGTGAAAGACAGTGGTCTAGTTTCATTCTTCTGCATGTGGAAGTCCAATTTTCCCAGCACCATTTATTGAAGAGACTGTCTTTCTTACAATGGATAGTCTTTCCTCCTTTATCGAATATTAGTTGCCCATAAAGTTCAGGGTCCACTTCTGGGTTCTCTATTCTGTTGCATTGATCTATGTGTCTGTTTTTGTGCCAGTATCACACTGTCTTGATGACCACAGCTTTGTAGTACAACCTGAAATCTGGCATTGTGATGCCCCCAGATATAGTTTTCTTTTTTAAAATTCCCCTGGCTATTCGGGGTCTTTTCTGATTCCACACAAATCTTAAAATAATTTGTTCTAACTCTCTGAAGAAAGTCCATGGTATTTTGATAGGGATTGCATTAAACATGTAAATTGCCCTGGGTAACATTGACATTTTCACAATATTAATTCTGCCGATCCATGAGCATGGAATATTTTTCCATCTCTTTGTGTCTTCCTCAATTTCTTTCAGAAGTGTGGCATAGGTTTTAGGGTATAGATACTTTACCTCTTTGGTTAGGTTTATTCCTAGGTATCTTATGCTTTTGGGTGCAATTGTAAATGGGATTGACTCCTTAATTTCTCTTTCTTCAGTCTCATTGTTAGTGTATAGAAATGCCACTGACTTCTGGGCATTGATTTTGTATCCTGCCATGCTACCAAAATGCTGTATGAGTTCTAGCAATCTTGGGGTGGAGGCTTTTGGGTTTTCTATGTACAGTATCATGTCATCGGCGAAGAGGGAGAGTTTGACTTCTTCTTTGCCAATTTGAATGCCTTTAATATCCTTTTGTTGCCTGATTGCTGAGGCTAGGACTTCCAATACTATGTTGAATAGCAGTGGTGATAGTGGACATCCCTGTCTTGTTCCTGATCTTAGGGGAAAGGCTCCCAGTGCTTCCCCATTGAGAATGATATTTGCTGTGGGCTTTTCATAGAAGGCTTTTAAGATGTCGAGGAATGTTCCCTCTATCCCTACACTCTGAAGAGTTTTGATCAGGAATGGATGCTGTATTTTGTCAAATGCTTTCTCTGCATCCAATGAGAGGATCATATGGTTCTTGGTTTTTCTCTTGCTGATATGATGAATCACATTGATTGTTTTACGGGTGTTGAACCAACCTTGTGTCCCAGGGATAAATCCTACTTGGTCATGGTGAATAATTTTCTTAATGTACTGTTGGATCCTATTGGCCAGTATCTTGTTGAGAATTTTTGCATCCATGTTTATCAGGGATATTGGTCTGTAATTCTCCTTTTTGGTTGGGTCTTTGTCTGGTTTTGGAATTAAGGTGATGCTGGCCTCATAGAACGAATTTGGAAGTACTCCATCTCTTTCTATCTTTCCAAACAGCTTTAGGAGAATAGGTATGGTTTCTTCTTTAAACGTTTGATAGAATTCCCCTGGGAAGCCATCCGGCCCTGGACTCTTGTGTCTTGGGAGGTTTTTGATGACTGCTTCTATTTCCTCCCTGGTTATTGGCCTGTTCAGGTTTTCTATTTTTTCCTGTTCCAGTTTTGGTAGTTTGTGGCTTTCCAGGAATGCGTCCATTTCTTCTAGATTGCCTAATTTATTGGCGTATAGCTGTTCATAATATGTTTTTAAAAGTGTTTGTATTTCCTTGGTGTTGGTAGTGATCTCTCCTTTCTCATTCATGATTTTATTAATTTGAGTCTTCTCTCTCTTCTTTTTAATAAGGCTGGCTAATGGTTTATCTATCTTATTAATTCTTTCAAAGAACCAACTCCTGGTTCTGTTGATCTGTTCCACAGTTCTTCGGGTCTCGATTTCATTGAGTTCTGCTCGAATTTTAATTAACTCTCTTCTTCTGCTGGGCGTAGGGTCCATCTGCTGTTTTTTCTCTAGCTCCTTTAGGTGTAAGGTTAGCTTTTGTATTTGAGTTCTTTCCAGTTTTTGAATGGATGCTTGTATTGCGATGTATTTCCCCCTCAGGACCGTTTTTGCTGCATCCCAAAGATTTAGAATGGTTGTATATTCATTCTCATTAGTTTCCATGAATCTTTTTAATTCTTCCTTAATTTCCTGGTTGACCCTTTCATCTTTTAGCAGGATGGTCCTTAACCTCCATGTGTTTGAAGTCCTTCCAAACTTCTTGTTGTGATTTAGTTCTAATTTCAGGGCATTATGGTCTGAGAATATGCAGGGGACGATCCAATCTTTTGGTATCGGTTGAGACCCGATTTGTGACCCAGTATGTGGTCTATTCTGGAGAAAGTTCCATGTGCACTTGAGAAGAATGTGTATTCAGTTGAGTTTGGATGTAAAGTTCTGTAGATATCTGTGAAATCCATCTGGTCCAGTGTATCATTTAAAGCTCTCGTTTCTTTGGAGATGTTGTGCTTAGAAGACCTTTCGAGTGTAGAAAGCGCTAGATTGAAGTCACCAAGTATAAGTGTATTTTTATCTAAGTATGTCTTAACTTTGGTTATTAACTGATTGATATATTTGGCAGCTCCCACATTTGGGGCATATATATTGAGGATTGTTAAGTCCTCTTGTTGGATAGATCCTTTAAGTATGATATAGTGTCCCTCTTCATCTCTCACTACAGTCTTCGGGGTAAATTTTAGTTTGTCTGATATAAGGATGGCTACCCCCTGCTTTCTTTTGAGGACCATTTGAATGGTAAATGGTTCTCCAACCTTTTATTTTCAGGCTGTAGGTGTCCTTCTGTCTAAAATGAGTCTCTTGTAGACAGCAAATAGATGGGTCCTGCTTTTTTATCCAGTCTGACACCCTGCGCCTTTTGATGGGGTCATTAAGCCCATTCACATTCAGAGTTACTATTGAAAGATATGAGTTTAGTGTCATCATGGTATCTATTCAGTCCTTGTTTTTGTGGATTGTTCCACTGGACTTCTTAAAGGGGAATTTGAAGAGTCCCCCTTAAATTTTTTGCAGAGCTGGTTTGGAGGTCACATAATCTTTCAGTTCCTGTGTGTCTTGGAAGCTTTTATCTCTCCTTCCATTCTGAATGAGAGCCTTGCTGGATAAAGTATTCTTGGTTGCATGTTCTTCTCATTTAGGACCCTGAATATATCCTGCCAGCCCTTTCTGGCCTGCCAGGTCTCTGTGGAGAGGTCTGCTCTTACCCTAATACTTCTCCCCATAAAAGTCGGGATTTCTTGTCTCCTGCTGCTTTAAGGATCTTCTCTTTATCTTTGGAATTTGCAAGTTTCACTATTAAATGTCGAGGTGTTGAACGGTTTTTATTGATTTTAGGGGGGGAACTCTCTATTTCCTGGATCTGAATGCCTGTTTCCCTTCCCAGATTAGGAAAGTTTTCAGCTATGATCTGTTCAAATACATATTCTGGGCCTCTGTCCCTTTCAGCGCCCTCGGGAAACCCAATTAAAAGTAGGTTTTTCTTCCTCAGGCTGTCGTTTATTTCCCTTAATCTATCCTCGTGGTCTTTTAATTGTTTGTCTCTTTTTTCCTCAGTTTCCCTCTTTGCCATCAACTTGTCTTCTATGTCACACGCTCATTCTTCCACCTCGTTAACCCTTGTCGTTAGGACTTCTAGTTTGGATTGCATCTCATTCAATTGATTTTTAATTTCTGCCTGATTAGATCTAAATTCTCCTTTATGCTTTTTTCTAGAGCCACCAGTAGCATTATAATAGTGCTTCTGAATTGGCTTTCTGACATTGAATTGTAATCCAGATTTTGTAACTCTGTGTGAGAGAGGACTGTTTCTGATTCTTTCTTTTGAGGTGAGGTTTTCCTTCTCGTCATTTTGCTCAGTGCAGATTGGCCAAAAACAAGTTGTATTGGGAAAAGGAGAAAAAGAGAGGAGAGAAAGAAGGAAAGAAAAGAGAAAAAGAAGAAAGAAGAAAGGAAGAAAAAAGAAAACGAGAAAGAAAAAGAAAGAAAGGGAAAAAATGGTGGGGGAAGCAAACAGAAATCAAAAAGAAAAAAAAAAAAACACGGGGAAGTATCTTCTGATTCTGTATACTTTAAGGCCCTTGACTTCCCCTGGAACTTGTCCGTCTAGCTGGTCTTCTGTGGGAGGGGCCTGTTGTGCTGATTTTCAGGTGTTAGCACTTGGGGGAGCTGCTCAGCCCCCTGCCTGGTGCAGGGCTCAGTGGGGGTTGTTTACCCCGGGAGGCCCCAGGAGGAACAACCACAGTGGCGGGGCCAGCTCCAGAGCCCTGGATTCAGCTTCCGTAGTAACTACGGAGCTCTCCGTAGGCAGGGGCCTGGATGCTCCAGGGGCGGGGCCGCTGATCTGCTCATCTCGGGGCAGGAGTGTCTTTGCTGTCCTGGGCCCTCCTGGCCTCTGCCTGTTCCAGGGGGAGGCTGTATCGTGAGCTGTGTCCCCAGCGCCCTGTGCTCCGGGTCTGCGCTGTTGTATTCGCGCTCCCAGCCGCACAGCCCCCTCTCTGGGGAGCCGCCACCCGAGCCCATCCGAGCTGCTCCCGGATCAATGCGTGTGCGCTGCAGTCCTTCAGGGAGCTCAGCGCACTCTCCCCGGTGCGCAGTTGCTCTGTTAGTGTCCCAGAGAGCCTGAGGGCATTCCCGCCCTTCCTGGGGTTGTGCTCTAACTCCCTGCGAGCGCCTTTCCACCCGGGAAGGAAGATTGGTGAAGCTCCTTCTTCTCTGGGACAGGGCTTTCCTGTCCTGGGGGCACTCGCCCTGGCCTTAGCCCAGCTCCTCGCGGGGCCCCTCCACCTCGGATGCCTTTTGTTTCTTTAATTCTTTTTTCCCGTCTTCCTACCTTGATAGAAGCATGAACTCTTCTCACTGTAGCATTCCAGGTGTTCTCTCTTAAAATCTCAGGCCGAATTCGCAGATTTTCAGGATGATTTGAAAGTTATCTAGGTAACTTGGTGGGGACAGGTGATTTGGGGACCCTACTCTTCTGCCATCTTACCCCTCCCCCTCTCCCCTAATTTGCAATTTTAAAGCTAAGGCATTTTTCAAGTAATCAATACATTAGAAATTTATACGTCATCTAATTTATAGAATTCAAATCAAACTGCCATATTATGATGCAAGCATAAGATGTTTGTTATATAAGACAGAATTATTAATTTCTATGATAGCTTCACATCTAAGTTAATCACTTCAACCTATCCTATTCAAGGTTGGACTTATTTAAAATCCAAAAATCTAACCCTAGTTCTAGGTCTCAAAATTCAACCCTCTAAAAACAATTATAATACCACTAGCTTGAGTGCCTTCTTAAAAGACTGTGGCATGAAGGAATAAAAACATTTGTATCTACAGGAGTCTCAAAAATAAAAACCTCTTTGTGTAGTTTTTTTTTCTGAATGATCAAAATAACTTCTCCAAATGGAATATCTGGCAATTTATACTGCCAATCTAGTTCAACGAGGCTGTGTAAAAGCACAGTTGCAAGAATTATATTTGTCAATTTTTTTGGTTAACTATCTCCTCAACAACAACAGTTGATTAGCACATATCTTTCAAAATATACTTTGAATCAACATCTTTCCTTTACTTAAAAAACCTGAATCTATACTGCAATAATCAGAATGACAGATTTTTTTAAACATTAATATAAAAGTTGTCTCTGCTATTTTCCTACAGTTGCCCAATGCCCCATCCTTTATTTTGAAATCCTATTAGTGGGACAGTAGCCAAATATTACCTCAATTCTTATGTTGAAGGTAAAGACAGGGGAAAGATAACTAATGCCTTGTTATAATCAAAAACAGCCAAAACTGTCAGATGACATGAGGATAAAGGGAAAAGAGTTCAAACATTTGGAGAGCTGACCTCCTAAATATTTTTAACACTTCCTGTCTATGCAAGCTAAAAGGAAGATAAAATCCTCAAAAGATCTGGGTTAAAATGACATAAGATTGGGTGCAGGTGGGGAGGGGAGGGATTTAGCTTTTCTGAAATACTCTTTTCATCTGAGCACAATGCCACAAACTTTAATAAAAGAAGGAAAATACAAAACGACTCAATGTATCAGTGAATAAGGAACAACTGACTGATTACTTCAGCTTTAAAACTCTCTGTTACCAGCGTTCTCTAGAGCCAGGTAAATACCCGGCAAATACAGTTAGTACAGTTGTTAAAATCTGTGACTGAACTTAGGTACAGAAAACAATTAAGTTACTGTTTAAATAGCCATAATTTGCTACTCAATTGGCCTGTAAAATACGTGCGTTTATAGATAGACTATATTGAGAATGATTTGGCAAAGAAAAGTTGAGGATAAAATCCACCTACTACTTATTCTCAATAAGAACTCCAGTTTCCAGTTTGGAACTGTTATTAGTAGTTATTCCACTTTCTTTATCTTTTGGGCGTTTTTGAGGCAAACTGTCTTACCCAATTACATGCTTTGAAAATTTTCAACTGATAAAAATCTGTACAAGGAAACGATTTAAAAATCACCAAAACGCCAAAGGATGAGATGTTCAAGACTTTAGACAGTATCTAAGAGAGAATACAATCAGAAAATGGCTACAATCAGGTGGGCAGAGGTCAGAATGGCGGAATTCCTTCCCTGTTGTAATGAATATATGAAAACCACCAGCGGTTTGGTGACTATCACTGGTTACAGTAGTAAAACAGAAGGGGAAAGCCTGGTACAGAAAGCTGACTGCCTCAGAGAAAACCTAAGTGGTGACAAGAGCCTAAAGGCACATACAGGTACACATATTTTATACTGGATGTGATCTACTTACATGGCCCCTGTTGAATCTCTTGGGGACCAGCAGTAAAGCAAGTTTAGAACTTCATATCTTGAGACATCTCTAGCAAGATGCTGATCCAATGTGGTTCCAAATATCTTCTGTTTTCCTGGCTCACCTGAAGAGGAAAAAACACTACAGAGGATGTGGGAACTGAATTTCTTTATGTAGTTTCTTCTAGAGCAACTGTCTGAAAGTTTTGGCCCAATCCTTTATGAAGACTGGAGATGAGACACTTGAGGGACTAGTGGAAAACAAAATTCAAATGAAAAGGTGGAGTGAGGCATCTAAATGGGGAATACGAGAGCAAAAGAAAACCGACCGACCGTCATAGGTAAATCAGCATTTCTAATCTGTAAGTGGGAGGAGACAGAGAAAGGAGAGAAAAAATAGGCACAGATGTTTATCCCTCCACTCCCTCACCCCAATTGCTACTAAAAATTTCCAAAGTGCCTAAACTTTTGGACCACAACTAGGGAGTGAATAAGCAAGGTTAATTGGAAAGGTAAACATTTTGTCAAGTCTCCCTCCCCTGGCTATGTGACATTATTATTAAGGCCTGCAGGGAGGCCTCTCAGATAATACTTTTTTTCTAAGAACAGATTCTGGTGTAATACAGCTTGAAGCAATAAGAAAGAGAAATATAAACTCAATTTATGCAAAAAGAAGTCACAGGACAATATACCACATTGACAAAGTTTATTTAATTCTGTTTTTCAAAAGGGGAGGGACAGGTGTCATATAATAAGAAATCAGAACAAAAGTAGTTTTTATGCAATAGAAAATATTTTTAAACTAAGCAAAACAAACTGCATGCTTCATCCCCTTAGGAAATATTATCCTCTGGAAAGATAATCTTGAAAAAAAACTAATATTACCAAAGCAAATCTGATGTACATTACCACACAAAAGCATAAAAATGTAGTCCATAATATTTAGATTCAATCTAGTAACTTTTTTCTTAAAATATTTTACCTAAATATTATATTACAGTTATTCTCCAGCGTTCATGTAATAGCCTAGAACATAAAACAATTTTCTTTCCAAATATCTTCCATTTTAACCATTTTACTTGAACTATGTCTGGTAAAAATAACAGAATTTTCTGAAAAATAGGATTGGAGAACCAATTAGATCCTTACCTGACGTGGCTGCTCATTCATTCGTTGTGGGTCTGATTTCACTTTATTACTAGGGTGAATTGTGACTTTGGTTACTGGTTGTTTGAAAATTGATACGGTTTGTCTAATTGGCAATGTTGCATTCAAGTCTGGTTTACCTGGTGGATATAAGCATGTTTTCATTAATAAATATTATGTATAAATATAATTTGGTCCATTTTTTATTAATTCATTATCCATTACTTTTAAGTTTTTATTTAAATTCCAGTTAGTTTACATACAGTGCCATATTAGTTTCAGGTGTGCAACACAGTGATTCAACACTTCCATATATTACCCAGTGCTCATCACTAGTGCACTGCTTCATCCCCATCATCTATTTAACCCATGCCAGAACCCCCTCCCCTCTGGTGTCCATCAGTTCTCTATAACTAAAGAGTTGTTTCTTGGTTTGCC
The DNA here is from genome assembly GCF_053574225.1 of Canis aureus. Taxonomy (NCBI): domain Eukaryota; kingdom Metazoa; phylum Chordata; class Mammalia; order Carnivora; family Canidae; genus Canis; species Canis aureus. The sequence goes on from NC_135618.1 coordinate 37,176,721, forward strand.
TCTTTTTTTCCCCTTTGATTTTTAAGTTTACCTATTTAAATAATCTCTACATCCAATGTGGGGCTCGAACTCACGACCGTGAGATCAAGAGTCACATGCTCCTCTGAGCCAGGCCGGCACCTCTGTTTTGTTTCTTAAATTCCACGTATGAGCAAAATCACATAGATGGAGCTAGAGATTATTGTGCTAAGTGAAATAAGTCAGAGAAATACCATTATCCATTACTTTAAGTCATATTATACCAAACTTCTCAATCTCAGCATTATAAATACTCGAAAGGACACTTTTAGCACTTCATTATACAAGACATACATGAAGTTTTCCTATCATAAAAAGCTTTACTTTTTATAAAAAGTTTTCTGTGTATTTTAAAATGTAAGGAAATTATCTAAATGTAATGCATGATTAATTTGATTAGCCAGATATTCAGGACTTTTAAATGAATAAATTGTGCTTATGGGTAACACAAAAGGGAGCATTTTCAGAACAATCATCAGGATAGCAATCATCTCAACACTTGAGAATGGAGAAAAATATCGGTATATGTGGCCTTTAAAATGTGAACAATCTGGTCAGCTATTAGGAGGCCAGGTTTACAGAAAACCCTATAAGTTAAACTTCACTCTCAAATTAAAAGATAACTAGAGATGGAAGTTCTAACAAATAGAACTCAATTAAGCAACAAACATATCTTTTAATCACCAGTAAATAAACTCTAAGATGTGTTCTAGTAAAGTCAAAATGTGGCAGAGTTACTATTAAGTTCATTTGTGATGGAGGAGCAGAGGGGCAAGGAAGGAGAAGAAGAAGGAAAAAAAGAACAAAATGTGATTTAATCATTGTATATTCTGATGCTGGCAAAAATCTATATATACATAAACAGTCATCTGTATCTGCAACAATATACATCTGGTATTTTTGATACACGCACTTGATAAATCTACAGGAGGGTATTCAATGAACTTTTGTCTTTACAACTATCCCCAGATAAAAATTGTGCTATCAACTTCCAGGCTCCAAAAGAATGGTTCTCAAACTCAGCACACATCAGTACCACCCAGGGGATTTATTAAAACATGATTCCTGGGCCTCAGCCCTAGAGATTCTGATTCAGGAGAGATGAAGTGAGGCCTGGGAACTTGCATTTCTATTAAGGTTGCACGTGATGCTGATGTTACTGATCCAGGGACCACCTGGAGAACCACTACTCTATAACAAAGATTGCAAACTTGTTGCAGAAGAACGAAGTTTAACCCATAGGTGTAATTTGTTCAGTTTTTAGTGTATTAAAATGAGCAAACATCTACAAGATCTGGAGATTTCACATAAAATCCATATTCTAGCTTAAAAATTCAAAGATCTAGAAATACTGGACTTGATTGGGCCACAACAGGCCATAATTAATTAGTAACGGCTGCTCACAAGGGTTTCCCTCACCCGACCCTAACTTTCCCGAACCTGAACCCAAAACTGAACCCTAACCATACCTCTAAACCATAACCCTATTCCATAAGCTTAACAGTAACCCTTACACTCACACTAAATCCTAATCCTAACCCTAACCCTAACCTTAACACTACACCGCAAGTCTAACCCTAACCCCAACCCGAAGCCTAACACTAACATTAAGCATAGTTCCATTTGGAACTTAGGTGTGACATTCCATTGTGTTGGATGTATCGTGTTGGTCAAAACACATCACGAAACACCTCGCGGTGACACAGGGATATTTATGCCACAGGTCATTATTGCTGGGAGCCATTGTGAAGGCTGCGACTCCCAGAGCCCAGAAGGAGGTACCTCGGTCTCATTCAAAATAGAACAGGACACAATTGGACGGTTTGACTACAGAAGATGACCATGGCTGCATCTTGTAGTATTCCCACCCCGTCATGCTGCCCCCATTAAAATGAGGCCAGAGGTAAAGTGACCATTGTGATATTACGTTGCTGGTACCCAGGCCACTTTCAAGTGGTACCCCATGCCACATCTCACCCCTTCATGTCAATGCACCATCCTTAAAATTGCACCTCAGATACACAGGGCACCAGCTCACGTACGTTACAAATATCATCCACAGACCCCTGATGATGTCCCTAGGAAGGAGATTCTGCCTCTTCTATCACCGTGCAGGGTAGGAACCTGGGGACTATGTGAGAGACATGGTGGGTTAGATAGGTCACAGATCTGGGAAAGCAAGCACAGAAAGAAAGGTCTGAAATCAGCTCCATCTCCAGAAAAGTAGGACCTTCCTTGCATTTTCAGAGAGTTGTGCCTATGGCATTTTTGGCTCCTGATGTACAATGAAAGAGATGGCATGGGGTAAGCAGTCATCTGCCAAGAAGGGGCTCTGGATAGGTCTGACTGAAGGGAGGCGCCCAAGCACTGGAATCTTGAAAAAGTAACGTCACTTCCTTAAGGACAAGCGTGTAACGGATTTAGAACTCTGGTAACCAGGAAGCTGCATTGAACAATGTCCCTATTTCCAGCTCACTTAACTGGAGCCGTTCAAGAGAACAAGATGTTCTGTTGCTGTTGCCCTACTTTCAGTGGCTCTGGGCTTCAGAGAATCCAGACAGAGAGATGTTCATGTCGCTATGGACGTCAGCTCAGCCCTGTTCGCTGAAACTTCTGGTTATGTGTGGGAGATGTCAACAGGTACTGCAAGGCACCTGGGGGAAGCCATTGGAGAGCAGGCTACACTGTAATCTCAGCTGAGGGGGCTCACACCGCTTTCACCCTCATTGGGTGTGTGTCCGTTTGTGTATGTGTAAGAGGGTGTGTTAGTGTGAGACTGTGTGTGTGTGTGTGTGTGTGTGTGTGTGTGTGTGAGTAAGTGTATGGGGACAGAGGAGAGGAACATGCCCTTCCTGGGCAGAAACCAGCTGCCACGGTTTGGAAGCCTGACACATCTTTGGTGATCAGTCATAGCAGGCAAGATGAGAAGGTGAGTGCTGAGGGTCAAGCTCAACTTCAAGTATGTAAGTCATGAGCGCAAGAGTCTCTTTCATCTGGCTTCTCCTTGCCAGATGTCCCTTCAGCTGCCCCTGTGATGTGAAGCGGAGAACACAATTTCTAAAGGGGTTGTCCCCTTATTGTGTTGTGGAGGGAGTATCCTAATGTCTCTTGGCCCTGTACATACGGGGCACTGTATTTAAAGAGCTGCACCCAGGAGATCTTGGAGGAGATGTTCTGTGGCTTCAACCCTTCTAACTCCCTAGACAATGATCGGGTGCACCAGGCAAACAAGGAGCAGTGCTGTTCTGAGGTGAGAATGGGAAGAGGGTTCTGCACAGAGAGATGGCCCCCATACAAACATGGAGAGAAACCTAGGGCCCTCCCGTAGTGTTTCCACATGAGTGCCACACAGGCCCAAACGCAAAGAGACCTGAACCTCCACTCCTAACCTCCGGCTACATCTGAGGTGATAAGACACTGTTCTGCTTGGTTGGAATGGTGCAGAAGAGATTTCATGCTTTTGAGGAGTGGGGGTGGTTTGTTTTTTTCCCTCAGAGCAATGAGTGTCTTTGCGTTTCACTACCATTTTCCTTATTTCACCCACGCACCCCAGGTATCCTGTGTAGAATGCGGCTCCACTGTCATTGCACGACATCTGCAGGCCTCACAGAAGATCACACTAAAGAGGGTGATTTATGACAAAACGAAGGGTGGGATGAAGCCATTCTCTATGTTTATCTCTAAGGTATTATGTGCCAGAACACATCAGATCATTGTAGACCCAACAGGTCATGAGCTGTGTCCTTAGAGGTCCTCGTAGTACTCCATTAATGGGGCCATCTGCCACAGTGATTCAGCCATTCAAGGCCCTTGGCACTTGAGATGATGCCATTCTCTTGCCATGTCTGCCCTACTGCAAGGAGCACCTTGTGTGTCCCCACAGACTGTTTAAGTTGCTTGATCTGCCATAACCTGGAAGCCAAGTTTGGGTGGAAGCCCTCTGATGTCTCCTGACCCAAGTGGCTCTGTCTTTTTTGTAGAGATCCACACAGGAAATATTGGATGAGTTGCTCCAAGGGTTCACTTACTCCATCTCCCCCCCCAACCCCGAGAAGCACAAGTGCATCAGGCCACTGACTACAAGTATGGCCGGTCTGGGCTGAGAACAAGTCCTATTCATGGTGAAAGTCAGGACCCACAGATGATCAGGGCAAGCCAAGAGCCCAGACTAGAAACAACTGGCTCCCCTGGGGCCTGCCGAAGAAGGTGTTCTCCCCTGATCCTTCCTCCCTAGGTCAGGAACAGACCAAGGTACATCATTTTAGGGAAAATGCCATGCAGCCCATGCTTTGGTCTCTTCTCAGGCCCAATCTGTGGGATCTTGAGCAGCATTTAAGGTGCTAACCCTCTGTGTTCTATCTGCAGTGGGATGTTTACGGATGACTCCATGGAATACTGGTCTTTGTAAAAGCTCTGATTTGAGAGAAATGTGGGTGTTGCTCAGCTACTGGAATGTGTTGAAGTTGCCAATGCTCTGCCCTGCGTCCCAACCAACCAATGGTATTTTGAAGCCTAGAACCTTTTTCTGTGTGGGCCCTGAAGTCCTTTGTCCTGCACAACTTCCCAAGAGGATGGGTGTCTCTGGGCTGAGCGCCAGACCCTGTTCTTCCCAATGGCCCATGGTTTGGAAGCTGACTACAGTGCCCCTCCTTGTGTCTCTGGTGTGGAAAGGAATCATCCACCCTGACCCCGGGTGAGGCCTGGACCATGCGGACGCTCCGCGAAAGCAGAATGGATACTTTTGTACAGGCCCTGCTGCGATCCTTCCAGGAGAGGAGCCTCTCAGAAAACGCATCATTTTCCGTGTCTACCAGGTGTTCAGCACAGCCCAAAGGGTCCAGGGCCAGCAGCTCCACAAGTGAGTGACCACCCCGTACACAGCACAGGGCCTGAGGCTCGCCTCTACTACTGGCATGTTTTGGGAATGTCACTGCACCTCTCTGAGCTTCCTTTTCCTCCTCTGAGAAGGGCTGTGGAAGAGGATGAACCTCATGGGGCTACTGTGGGCAATCCTGGCAGAAAACATGGCCTTGACTTCTCTGCTGCCTGGCCCTGTCGAAAGGGCTGCTGGGCATCTTCCTGTGGAGCAGCTGTCTCTCCCCAGCAAAGAAGCTCTCCCCATCAAGCCTCATGAGCCTGTGGCACCCTTGGTGGACAGAAGCACGTGGAAAGCAGGCCGTTTTCCTGTTTGCAAAAGACTTCTGGGATTCCATCTAACTGGCCCTGCTCCTTGTCCTTCATGTCCCAGAGCAGAGGTCACTGGGGAAGGCAGAGCAGCTCATGGTCCACTCAGTAGATGGAAAGTGCTGTTTGGGATTCCTTTCTGCAAGAATAGAGATAAAGCACCTAGGATTGCAGACACCTTTCGAAGCACTAAGATCATTGAAAGAATCCAGTAGATACACTGTCTCGGTTTCAAGTCTAATCAGAGTGTCAGACAGTCAATCACTCTACCTGTCGTAGGCACGCATGTCCACAGTTGGTTAGATATGACATCTTCAAGGCTGCTGCATGGGATGAATGGATCCACCCACATTTCGACCACTCGGATGGACGATCAGATCAAGGAAGGGCACTTGGTGGCTCAGTCAGTGAGGCCCCTGCTTTCATTTCAGGCCATGATCCCAGGGACCTGGCTTTGAGACCTCCATTGGGCTCCCTGCTCAGTGGGGAGACTGCTTCGCCCTCTGCCCCTGCAGCTCACCCTGCTTATTCTCTTTCCCTCTCTCCAAAAATTAAAAAAAAAAAAACTCCCTTAAAGTTTTCGGATTGGTCTTTGGATCCAGAAGGAGAACTTTGATGCCTCCACAGAGCAGGTTGGGAGACTACAGGGGTTGTTGCTGGGGAGCGACTGTCAGCCCAGGATCACATAGATCTCTTGATTTCCAATGGGAGGGCTTCATGTTGGGGTGCTCTTTTGAAGAGACAAATGAGTCAAAGGTAGCGGCATGTTGGGTCCTTAACCTGGACCCGAACCCTGACCCTAAACAAACCTTATCCCGAAACTGATCCCTAACCCTAACCCCTAACACTAACCCATAACACCTAACCCCTAACCCTAATCCCTAACACCTAACCACTAACCCCTGACCCTAATCCTAACCCCTAAACCCTATCCCATAACCCTAATCCTAACTCCTAACCCCTATCCCCTAAACATAACCCTAACCCCTAACCCTAACTCTCTAACCCTAACCCCTAACCCTCACCCCTACCCTAACCCTAACTCCTAACCCTAACCCCAACCCCAATCCTAACTCAACCCCAACCCTAACCCTAACCCCCAAACCCTAACCCTAACGCCTAACCCCTAACCATAACCCTAAACCCTAACCCTAACCCCTAACCCTGACCTTGACCATGACCCTAACCCTAATGCTAACCCTAACCCTGACCCATCCCGAACCCTAACCTCTAACCCCACCCCTAACCCTAACCCATAACCCCACCCCTAACCCTAACACCTAACCCCTAACCCTAACCCCTAACCCTGACATTGACCATGACCCTAACCCTAATGCTAACCCCTAACCCTATCCCTAACCCTAACCTCTAACCCCACCCCTAACCCTAACCCTAACTCCTAACCCCACCCCTAACCCTAACCCTAACTCCTACCGTAACCCTAACCCCACGTCCTCCTGAAGCCTTCCCGCGGGTCCTAAGTAGGCCGGGTTTCCTTTCAGCGTGGACGCTTCCCCTCATCCCCAGAAGCCTCCCCGCGGGCCCTGTTGAGGCCAGGCCCCTGCCAGCATGGACGCGGCCCCACGTCCTCCCCGAGCCTCCCCGCCCTGAGGACGCAGGGCCCCTGTCAGCGTGGAGGCGGCCCCACGTCCTCCGGAAGCCTCGCCGCGGGTCCTGAGGAGGCCGTGCCCCTGCCCTGTCAGCGTGGACGCGGTCCCACGTCCTCCCGGAGCCTCCCCAGCGCACCCGGGCTCCGGTCAGCAGGCGGACGAGGCTACTGCGCACGCGCCCCGGGCGGGGCCTGGGCTCGGGCGCCCCCTGCGGGACGCGCAGGCTCTGCAGGAGGCCTTGCGGGCGGCGGCGTCCCCGCGCCCAGGGCCGACCCCGCCTCCGTCCCGGCTCCAGCAGAGGCCTGTGAGCGGCTGAAACGTCTCCCTGACACGGAGCCCAACCCCGGCTTCCCCAGGAAGACTGATGGACGGTGACCTGGAGCCCGTGGGACGCGACGTGACATGTGAACCAAACTCTCACCACGTCCCGCAAAACCCACTCCACCCTCCTCCGCTGCGGGCGGGGCCGCGGGCCGGTGCGGCCGCCCTGGAGACAGCGCGGAGGCTCCTCGGGGTTCCCGCTAGAGCCGCCCTGTGACCCGCAGGTGCGCGGCCTGGAGCTCGCTGGGAGATAGAGACTCGGGGAGACGCCGGACACCTGCGCCCCGATGTCCACGGCAGCCCTCCGGGCGGGGCCTCGGTGCCCTCGGGCAGAGGATGGATAAAGAGGATGGAGACGGATGGTGGCGAGAGAGAGAGAGAGAGAGAGAGAGAGATCGGGATGTCACTCAGCTATTGAAGAGAAGGACATCTTGCCGTTTGCAGTGACGCGGACAGAACTAGAGGGATCATGTTAAGTGAAATAAGTCAGTCGGGAAAGAAAATGACCGTGTGGTGTCATTCACAGGTGGAATTAAAGAAGCAAAGTAGATGAACGTCTGTGAAGGGAAGGAAAGACAAATAAGATGGAAACAGAGACAGAGGAAAAAGAGACTCTTAATCCTAGAAAACACACTGCGGGTCGCTGGAGGGGAGGGGAGGGGGGCGGGGTAACGGGGACGGGCATGAAGGAGGGCACGGGATGTCACGAGCACTGCTGTTCTCTCCAACTGGTGAATCCCTGAATTCCACCTCTGAAAGTATAATACACTACACTGTTAACTAATTGGGTTTAAATTAAGTTTTTAAAAAAATCCCTTGTATCAGAGCACATGTCCTTCCGGGCTCTCTGTTCTGCTCCTTCAGCTGATGCCGGAACCACCCCCTGTGGGTCTGGTTTGTTTAAGTAGGTGCCACGCCTGATCCACGGCCCAGCCCAGGGCTAGAACTCACGACCCCAAGATCAGGACCCCGGACGAGGTCAGGAGTCGGGTGCTTCACCGACGAAGCCAGCCGGGCCGAGAACCGCGCTGGTTCATCCTGCGTCTCTGACATCGATTGAAATAGGAAAGTGCTGCGTCCCGCTCTGTCCTGCTTCTCCAAGACTGACTTGCTGTCCGGGGTCATTCGTGGGGGCGGACGGATGTTACGGTTTTGTTTGTTTTTTGTTTTTGTTTTTGTTTTTTTCTATTTCTAAGATCTGGAACCATGATTTTGATAGGAGTGACATTGAAACTGAGGGTGGCTTCAGGAACTGCGGACATTTTCACAAGCTGAGGCTCCCACCCCACAAGCCCAGGACGGCCTCCCAGAGCCTGGAGGGTCTCAGTGCACAAGTCTCGCGCTCCCTTGGTTCAGTCTAACTACTTTGTTCTCTGTGATGCTCCCAAGAAGGGAGTCACATCCTTAATTTCCTTCCTGAGACTCACTGTCGAGACACAGCGAGGCTACTGAGCTCTGTAGGGTTGTTCTGTATCCCTGAACGCTCCTGAATTCACCCTTAGTTCTAACAGGTTTTGGTGGAGGCTCTCGGGTTTCCTGTTTCTAGTGCCGTGTCTTCAGCAAATAGGGACAGTGTGACGCCCCGCTTCCAGGTGTGGAACCTCTGCTGTTTCCTGTCTGTTGACTACGTTAGGACTTCCAGCGCTGAGAGGGGAACTCCTTGGCTTGTTCCTGCTCTTAGGGGAGACGATTTCAGGTTTTCACCCTTGAGGGTGACGTCAGCTGCGGGCCTTCCTACATGACCTTTACTCTGTTGATAGACATTTCCTCAAAACCCACTGTGCTTTTTATGTTGTATTTTGTCAAATGCTTTTTCTGCAACTCTTGAGGGGATCGTATGCTTTTTGTCCTTTCTCTTGTTTTTTGTTTTTAAAGATTTTATTTATATATCCTTGAGAGACACAGAGAGACAGAGAGAGGCAGAGACCCAGGCAGAGGAAGAAGAAGGCTCCATGTAGGGAACCCGATGTGGGACTCGATCCCGGGACTCCAGGATCTCGCCCTGGGCCGAAGGCAGGCGCTAAAGCGCTGAGCCCCCCGGGCTGCCCCATGTCCTTTCTCTGGTTAATGGGATGGATCGTGCTGACTGATGGCCAGAGGGGCCTGGGGGGGAAGGTAGGCAACATGGATGAACAATAGTAAAAGCTACAAGCGTCTGGTTCTAAATAAATAAATCCCAGAAATTTAGAAAGTACAGCCTGGCAATAGAGTCAGTACTGTTGTAACAACTTTGTACGGGGACAGATGGTGATGACACTTCTCGTGGGGAGATCTGAGTATGCACAGAATTGTCAAGTCACTAGTTGTAGCCCTGAAACTACTGTCACATTGTGTGTCTACCGTACTTCAGCAAATATCAAGGAAAAGGGGTTTCTGGTAGGACTCCCGGTGGGTCCGTGAAAGGCATTTACACGGTCGTTACACACACGAAGGCACCTCTGCAGAGGGGATAAAGATGCTTACGTGTCTTCATGTTAATTTTTAGAAGATTTACTTGAGAGAGGGTGCAGTGCGGGGGAGGCGGGGGGAGAGGGGGAACCTGGAGCGGACTCCTCACCCACCGGAGCCCGAGCCCCACGTGAGACTCCACGCCACAACCTCGAGATCCTGACTTGAGCCAAACTCAGGAGTCGACGTGGAACCGACTGAACCACCCAGGAGCCCCTCAAATGTTCCTAACTGCAACCCCATGCTGTGAACCCTGGGAGGTGGGGGACATCTGTGACCCCTAGTCTGCCTTGAAGGGCGAGAGGCCTGCAGGGCCCGAGGATGGGAACTGAGGATGTGGGAGGGTGCCTGCATCCCCTTCCCACCTGGTGTGGGGACAGGACCCTCCCCCGAGACCCTCGGCCTTCAGGGTGAAGGGCTAGGTGCTGATTGGACCCCGCCTGCCCACAGTGATGATGCGGGACCCCACTGTGGGCGAAACTGTGGTGCCCCCGGGTTCCACCGCTGCCTGGTGCCCACTCTGTGTCCGCAGACCTTCGGAGGCACTCATGCTCCGGATCTGGCTTGCAGCGACCCGATTCTCCTGCTCTCCCCAGTAGCCCAGTACTACTCTCTCCTCAGTACCCCAACTCTCCCACTCTCCCCAGTACCCCGGTACTCCCACTGTCCCCAGTATCCCAACCCTCCCACTCTCCCCAGTACCCCAACTCTCCCCAGTATCCCAGTACTCCCACTCTACCCAGTACCCCAACCCTCCCACTCTCCCCAGTACCCCAGTGCATAAAGAAGAGGCGCTCACACAGCAACAGGTCACAGGTGAGTGGCAGCTGATCCCTGCTCCCCGCGGGCCACAGTGGGGCCTGTGGGTCTGGGTGGGGGCACAGGCCTCCCGGGCTGGGGTCCACAACACCCCAACCCCCCATGTGATGACCGTGAGCAGCTCCTACAGCCCTTCCACAGCCCCACGGGGTGAGAGCGGCCACCCTGCTGCCCCCGTCCATGGAAGGAGGCTGCAGTCGGAACTCAGGCAGCTCCCCCGGGACCCCCACTCCCCTGTAAGCCCTGTGCTGTGCAGGGACCCAAGCCATGACCTTTCCAGCCTGTCCTAGACGCATGGACCCCGACAGGGGTGACTGACACTCCCATCCCGCCCTGTGCCCGCTGGGTCCCCCTGGCCCATGAGCAGGCTTGCTCTTCATGCACTGGAACGTGGTGGAGTCCCTCATGCTCCCCCAGGCCCCCTTCAGGCTATTCACACATTGCTGCCCTCAGGGTGGGGAGTTTGGTCACACTCTAGCTGGCATCAGGTTTTAATTTTGATGAAGTCCAGTCAGTCGCTTTCTCCCCTTGGTCGTGTGCTTGTGGAATCTAAGAGAAACCTTTGATCCCCCCTCGCCGGCCCTGGGCTGGGAGATGTCACCCCCGAGCATCAGGTGGGCAGTTCCCCAGAGCCCCTGGGTCCCCCACCCCGTGTGCTCCTGATACCGGGGTGGGAGCACTCTGTGACCCCAGTGTGACGGCGTGTCCTGGGACAGAAGCTGGGAAGGTGGACTGTAGGTGGGCGAGGGACAGACAGGCAGCAAGGGCCCGTGTGTGATGCTCCAGCCCAGCCTGTGCCCCTCCGGGCTACGGGGTTGTCTCTGGCTCCGGTCAGACAGAGGGGCACCTGCCCATGGGGAGCACCTGGACGCATATGTCCTCGGAAAGTTCTCACGCGCCGTCATTCTTGGATGTGTTTGGATTGCAGCACGATGCAGGAGGACCCGGAGACCCTGCTGGCCTTGCAAAGGGCCAATATCGTGGCCCAGTACCATCAGGTGAGGCCCAGAAGGGACCATAGACGCTACACACCCACGACAGGGGGGACCATACCTGCAAGAGCAGGTGAGGCTCAAGAGGGGATCAGAGCCAAGGATGAGCCAGGTCAGCCCAGACAAGGACCATAGTCACCAGGAACAAGTGAGACCCTGGGGATGGTCCCGGTGTCAGTAGCAACTAAGGGTCCATCCTGGATCCTAGTCATTGGTAGCTGAGGAGCCCAGTCACCAGGTCCAGGTGAGCCCAGGTGGGGACCAGAGTCACCAGGTTCAGGTGAGGCCAAGGTGGGGACCACAGTCGCAGATCCACATGAGGCCCAGGTGGGGACCAGAGTCACTAGGCCCAGGTGAGGCCCTGTTGGGGACCAGAGTCACCAGGTCCGGGTGAGGCCCAGGTAGGGATCAGAGTCACCAGGTCCGGGTGAAGCCCAGTGGGGGACCACAGTCACCAGGTCCAGGTGAGGCCACGGTGGGGAATCACAGTCACCAGTTCCAGGTGAGGTCCAGGCAGGGATCAGAATCACCAGCTACAGGTGAGGTCCATTTGTGAACCACAGTGTACTGGGTCCAGGTGAGGCCCAGGTGAAGACCACAGTCACCAGGTCAGGGGAGCCCAGGTAGAGCCCATGGTCACCAGGTCCAGGTGAGGCCCAGGCGGGGCACCACAGTCACCAGGTCCAGGTAAGAGCCAGGTGGAGACCAGAGTCACCAGGTCCAGCTGAGGCCCAGGTGGGGACCACAGTCACCAGGTCCAGGTGAGGCCCAGGTGGGGACCAGCGTCACTGGTTCCAGGTGAGGCCCATGTGGGGACCACCATCACCGGGTCCAGTTGAGGGCCAGGTAGGGATCAGAGTCACCAGGTCAGGGGAGCCCAGGTAGGGGTCAGTCACCAGGTCCAGCTGAGGCCCAGGTGGGGACCACAGTCACCAGGTCTAGGTGAGGCCCAGGTGGGGACCACAGTCACCAGGTCCAGGTGAGGCCCAGGTAGGGATCAGAGTCACCAGGTCCGGGTGAAGCCCAGTGGGGGACCACAGTCACCGGGTCCAGGTGAGGCCCAGGTGGGGACCACAATCACCAGGTCAGGTCAGGCCCAGGTGGGGATCGTCACTGATAGATAGAAGCAGATGAGGCTGTCAGGCTGCCCCCACCGGGCAGACAGGCCCTTCCTCTGGTGCCCGGCCAATCTCAGAGGGTCGGCGCTCCCTCAGGATTCAGGGGAGGGAGAACCCCTTCTGCTCCCTCCTGTCCCCATTTCCCTGGTCTGATTGGTTCCCCACGGAGCCCCCTCTGTTGCAGGCACACCAAGCAGGGTCTCCGCAGTACCTGTCACTGTGGAAGGTCACCGACCACCAGGACTTTCTGCAGTGAGTCCCCTGGACACCCCTCATCCATCTCAGGGGGGGGTGGCGTTTGCAGGAACACCTCTCTGGAGGCTGACACCCCCACAGGTCAGGACCACGTCCCCTGGAGCCCTCTGAGGGCCATGTCTGCACTGGGCTGCAGCTGAGACACCCCGGAGGACAACCCGGGATGTGGGCAGGAAGGGAGCTGGGCCCGGTAGGGAGGCCCGGAGGCCCCTCCTGCTGGTCTGAGGATGGGGGCCCTGGCACGGCGGCCACAGGGCTCGGTAGCGGGGCCCGGGGTGCTGGCGCCTGAGCTGGTCCGGGTGGCCCTCACCTGCCCCCCTGCCCTCTGGGAGCCCCCTCCGGGAGCCCAGACTGTGAGGGAGCCAGGGGAGCCTGACACCCCTGGACACTCAGAGGAGGGGCCTCCACACCTGCTTCGGGCAGGCCCAGGTGTCTGCCTCCTGCATCCGGCGGGGGGGGGGGTGGGTGTCCAGTCCCTTCGGCAGGGGATCCTGCGGGTGAGGGGCTCTGGGGCTGGGGCGTGCTCTCCGTTGGGGGACGGCCTGGTCTGGGGCGAGTCTGCAGGAGTGCTCTCACCCACACCCCCCAGCCAGGGCCCCCACAGTCCCGAAGGCTTCTGCGAGGCTGCAGGTAGATGCCGGGGACCAGGCCAGGGCGGGGCGGGGGGCACAGAGGGAAGGCCCGACCAGGCAGGAGGAGGGAAGAGGAGGAGGGGGCTGCCCTGGGCGGGAATGAGGGAGGGGACAGCCCAGTGGCCTAGGTCGCAGGGGACGAGGCTGATGGGTCAACAGCCCCCACGAGAACCTGACAGAGGCTGGAGACCCCAGGTGGGGCCCCCTCAGCCCTGCTCACGGCCCAGTGGCTGCTGGGATGGCTCAGGGGTGGTCATGCTCAGGGGCTCCGACAGCACAGGAGGTGAAACGGGCCAGAGGCAGAGGGGACAGCAGAGAGGGGAGTCAGGGGACAGCAGGGGGACGGCCAGGGGGCAGGGCAAGGCCGGCTGGACGCTGGGCAGTCGGGCCCTGGGGAGGCAGGAGGACCTCAGCGGGACGGTCACGGGGCACCCGGGGCCACGCTGACAGCTCTCGGGCTGGTCCATCAAGGAAGGGAGCAGGTCACCCCCTGGGGGCGCCGAGGGGTCCCCGCCCAGCCCACCACCAGCAAACACCCTTCTCAGACCCCCCAGATGCCGCCCCCGCCCGCCCTCAGGCTGCTGGCAGCCTCTGCCCTCCCTGGAGGAGCCCTGCCCTCCCCAGGCCCCTGGGTGCAGATGGCAGGGGGTGGGGGGGATGGCTGTGGGGCCAGGGCCTCAGGGCTCTGCGTCTCTTGCCTTACAGGGACAAGGAGTTGCCCGGCCCCAGCCCCCGTGAGGCCAAGGTGAGAACCCGTCCTGGGCCCCGGGCAGGACGTGGGGGGCGGGGGCTGGGGCCAGCTGTCTGTACCCCATCCCCCAGGACATCCCCAGGCATCTCCCCAGTCCCCCGTCCCAGCGCGGCATGGGCTGCCTGGAACACACCCCAGACCCAGAGCCACGGTCCGCGGGGGGCCCTGTGCCTTCCTGGCTCCTCCGGGTCCCGTGGGGGACTGGACGCAGCCCGAGCGCCCACCTCCCGTGGCTGGAGCCTTATCTGCAGCCCCTGCTTGTCCTCTTCCAGAAACTCCACCAAGAGACCCAGCGCGCCGACAAATGGATAAAAATGCTCAAGCGATGGGACCACTACTTCTCCAGCGAGAAGGTCGGGTGCTGGGTGCCCCCGAGGGCTCTCCTTCCTGACGGAGCTGGGCAGCAGCCCTCAGTGTCCTCCTGCCCCGTCCTCGGGGGAGCCCCCTGCCTGGGGAGAGTCTGCTGGGAGCCCGAGCCTCCCCAGGCCCTGGGACGGTGGTGGGGGAGCGTCAGGTCGGGGCCACGGTCCCTGGTCCTCGTGGGGGACAGAGCCCAGCTCCAGGGAGACCCAGCCTCTCCGCAGACACCTTTGGAGCCGAAGCCGGAACCTTCTAGATGCCTCGCACTCCCTGGGCTCCAAGGGGCCGCCCTGGGCCCCTCTCACCAGCACTGCCTTCCTCCCCGCAGCTGCGGCACTGGGTCTACAAGGGGTCCCACCCCAGGTGCGGGGACAGGTGTGGCTGCGATTGCTGAACGTCAACCAGGTTAAGGGCAGGAATGCCGGGAAATACCAAGTGGGGCCCCTCCACTCCCCGTGGACCCTCAGTCCCCTCCCCACCAGGGCTGACCCCCTGTCCCCTCCCCACCAGGGCTGATCCCCCATGTCCCCTCCCCACCCAGGCTGATCCTCCATGTCCCCACCCCTGTCCAGGGCTGACCCCCTGTCCCCTCCCCTCCAGGCTGACCCCCCATGTCCCCTCCCCACCAGGGCTGATCCTCCATGTCCCCTCCCCGCCCAAGACTAACCCTCAGTACCCTCCCTGCCCAGGGCTGACCCTCCATGTCCCCTCCCCACCCGGGCTGAACTCCCATGTCTCCTCCCCACCCGGGCTGATCCTCTATGTCCCCTCCATGTCCAGGGCTGACCCCCTGTCCCCTCCCCTCCAGGCTGAACCCCCATGTCCCCTCCCCACCAGGGCTGACCCCCCATGTCTCCTCCCCACTCAGGGCTGACCCCCCATGTCCCCTCCCTGTCCAGGGCTGACCCCCCATGTCCCCTCCCCACCAGGGCTGACCCTCCATGTCCCCTCCCCACCCGGGCTGAACCCCCTTGTCCCTTCCCCACCCGGGCTGACCCCCATGTCCCCTCCCCACCCGGGATTGATCCTCCATGTCCCCTCCCTGTCCAGGGCTGACCCTCAGTCCCCTCCCCACCCGGGCTGACCCTCAGTCCCCTCCCCGCACAGACAGCTGGGCACAGGCCCTCACGCAGGCCCCGCAGGCACGGCGGGCACTCCCACCATCCCCGGCCTCCCAGGGGAAGGAAGGAGGTTTCAGCAGGACACACTCCCATGGTGGCCCCAGGGCTCCCTGCCCAGGATGGCAGCTGCTGACAGGTCGGGGTCTGTGTCCCTGACACGGGCTCCTCCTCCCGGGGTCTCCCCACAGGAAATGAAGGAGGCGGCCCTGGTCTCCTCCCAGGACATCATGCAGATCGACCTGGACGTCAGCCAGACGTTCCGCAGTCACACCATGTTCTGGGACCGCTACGGGGTCGGGTGAGGCTGCTGGGCCAGCGGGGTTCTGGGGCCCGGGAGAGGCCCAGGGCTTCTGTGCAGGGGACACGGGATCTCTGAGGCCGGGGGGAGCGACGGCAACAAACACACTGCCACATGGTAGGGTGCTGGGGATGACCCCCGTGCCCCCACTCCTGGGGTCTCGGGGATGGGGAGGCCCCAGGACGGGGCCTCCAGGGGTCACCGTCTGAGCTGAACCCCAAGGGGGTGAGGGGCGGCTCCGTGAAGAGCAGGGGGCCGGGGTGGGGGAGTGGGGGGCAGTAAGGGGATCTGGGGGCCAGGGTGCATGGCCGTGGCTGGACAGGGACACATGGACCTGACGAGGGTCGGACAGGTCAGGGTGACACCCACCCTCAGTGTTTTATGTACTTCTGAATTCTGTGCATTTTATTTTAGACAATTTGCAGTTGGTGAGCACACATAGTATGACGACCCCCAGATGCCGCCCCGGTCCAGGCAGGCCCTGACCTGAGCACACGGGGCCCCAGGGGCAGGGGTCACAGCAAACCCCAGACTGGGGTCGCCTTTATCTGTAGACGTCTCCATGCGCACCTTAGAGAAAGGGGTGCCCTGTGTCCGCAGGGCCCCCACGCCATCCCCTTCAACCACCACCCCCACGCCATCACCCTACATCACCCCCCACACCATCCCCCACACCCCCACACCCCCCACCCCTACACTATCGGTCCCGCCCCCCTACACACACACAAGGACTCGGTGCAGCTGCCCCCTGTGGGACATGCTCAGCCGGCCACCTTGGGGTTCTCTGGACGGCTTGCTCCCATCAGAAGCCCGGGTGTCCCGGAGAGTCCTCAGGGGCCGTGGGGAGGGGGGAAGGCAAGGAGCCCCCGACAGGGGGGGTGCAGGTGGGTGGAGCAGAGGGTGCAGCTCCCTCTGTGTGCAGCGAGCGGGGTGTATGGGAGCCCAGGACCCCAGAGGTGACCTATAGGGGTGCCAGGGGCGGGGCTGGGGACCCGCCAGGCAAGGGTGGCTGGGCTTCCCGGGGGGCCGCTCGGACCGTCTCCTCACAAGAGCTCGGTGCTCCTCCCTGCAGGGAACCTGCTGCCTCCCAGGGCTCCCCCTCAGAGCGCGGCCAGGTCAGGCTGACCTGTGACCCCCGGCCCAGGGGGTGCCGGCCTCCAGCAGCCCTGGCCCGGGGGCCGCGGAGCCGGGGTGCAGACTCAGGCCGCCGTGCGGGAGGCATCAGGCGGCTTCTGACAGCGCTGAGGGGGCCGCACCCCGTACCCCACCCCGTGCTCAGATAGTGACCCCAGGGGATTGCACCTGTATCGGGGTCACACCTGCACGACGTTCCCTGCTCTCCTCATGGCGGCTCAGACCTGGAGCCCCGAGATGCTCTGGGATGGGCGGGCCCGGGGTCCCCCCCCCAGAGTCCAGCCCAGGGACACCTGGGAAGGCCTGGGGGTGCGCTCAGGGCCATGGACGCCCCGGCTGCGTGGGCTCAGGGCAGGGGCCATGTGGGGCTGGTGGTGTTCCCGGGACACGGGGCCAGGCCAGGGCAGAGGAGGAGAGGCGTCAGGGGCTGCAGGGACCGGGGCAGGGGGAGCGCTGGCTCCCAGGGGGCGTGCAGGGGTGCCTCTCCAAGGCTGGAGGGGGCGCTGGCGGTGCTGGGGGAGCCCGGAGCTGCACACCCCATGGCGGGAGCCACACAGAGGCATCGGACACCCCAGGGTGCACATAACCCCCGGCACACTGCATGTGTGAGGTCGCCGCCTGTCCCCGTGCGCAGACCTGACCCCAGAGATCGGCCCCCGCGGAGGGGCCCTGAAGGCCGCGGGGCCTGTGGGGCGGGTGTCGGCACCTCGGCGGCCTCGCTGGGCGGGGGCTGACTGAGCAGAGCCCCCCGCTGTCCCCCCTCCTAGGCAGCGAGCCCTGTTCCACGTGCTGGCGGCCTACTCGGTGTACAACACCGTGAGTGTCCCTGCCCCCGCCTTCTGCCCCACGGGCGGCCTTGTCCTGAGTGCTGGTGACCAGCGGGACTCACAGTTATGGCCCCAGCTCCATGGCCCCGATATTCCGGGGAGGGTCTCTCTCCTCTGGGACGGGCAGGGGGCAGGGTGCAGACCTCCCAGGGGAGGCAGGGCCTGCGTGCCCGAGGGCCGGGGCTGCCCAGGGCCCCCGTGTGCACCACGGCTGTCCTGGAGCTCAGGTCTGGACCCTGACAGACGGGACTACTGATGAGAACCCGGGCGGGGAAGGCTCCCACTCCCCTGAAGGGCACGAGGCCGATGCGCCCAGGAGGCCGCCCCCTTCCACGGCGCATTCCAGAAGGGTCCCTGAGGACACCAGCTCACACACTCCCCGGCCCCGCGGGGTGTCCTGGCCCAGCTCCCCTCGTGGGACCTCCCAGGGGCCACAGTCAGGCCCCCGACCTGCCCTCCGAGGGGTCTCCAGACCTGGCAGGTCCCCTGTAGCCTGGCACAGCTCACGGAGGCCCCTCCTGCTGGTCTGAGGACGGGGACCCTGGCACGGTGGCCGCAGGGCTCGGTAGCGGGGCCCGGGGTGCGGGCGCCCAAGCTGGTCCGGGTGGCCCTCACCTGCCCCCCTGCCCTCTGGGAGCCCCCTCCGGGAGCCCGGACTGTGAGGGAGCCAGGGGAGCCTGACACCCGCAGGGAGGGCTCAGAGGGGGCCTCGGGGCGCACGCCCTCCGTGGGGCTCTGGCTCTTGCAGGAGGTGGGCTACTGCCAGGGCATGAGCGAGATCGCGGCCACCCTCCTCATGTTCCTGCCCGAGGAGGATGCCTTCTGGGCGCTGGCCCAGCTGATGACAGACGACAGGCACGCCATGCACAGTAGGGGCCCGCCGGGCCGCCGGGCGGGAGGGGAGCTCAGGAGGGCCTCCCTGCAGGCTGCTGCACCGGGGGGCAGGCGGGGACCCCCCAGCCCGCCCCTCCACGGGCAAGGGCCCCGCCTCCCCGGTGGCCTCGGGGTCCCGGAGCCATGGCCACCCGCCCCACCATCTGCAGGCCAGGCTCGCACTCCCGCTGCTCCCCCAGCCTCCCGCCCGGCTGCCTGCTTGCCCCCAGGGCCCCCTGCCAGCCCACAGCCACATGGGGCCCAGGGGGCAGCGTCTCCCCCTCCCAGGGGCCCCCAGCCTCACTCCCAAGCCTCACAGAGGGCCGTGCATGCCCATCACCCTCCCCGTGGCCTGCACCCGCTGCCCCTCGGGGCTGGGGACCTACCTGTCCCCGTGGCGGCCCCTGCAGGAGAGAGGTTGCTGGGTCAGCTGGGCCTGGTCCTCAGCCCCCAGCCCACACCCCGCGGGGTCTCTGTGAGGACGAGGGTCCCAGGCCCCACACCCCTGGCCTGGGAGGCAGCCCTGCCCTCTGGGAAGAGCGGGTCCAGTCAGGGCTCTGAGGGCAGTGGGCACATGGGGGTCAGGGCGTGGGGGGAGGCCCCTGCCCCGACACCCCCCACCCCGCCTGGTGCAGGAGGAGGCCCTGATCGTGGGGGCCCAGGGCCTTCTCAGGCTTCTTCGTCCCAGGCTTCCAGAAGCTCCTCAGGTTCCAGGCTCATCATGAGCATGTCCTCGAAAGAGCTCTCCCCGACCTGAGGAAGCACGTGGCGAGTGGGAGCTCCTGAGGCTCCGTTCCCGGGGCAGGGGGTGGGGGGCACGGCCCTCCAAGCTGCCCAGAGTTGGGGTCACGTTCCTCCCCCTGGGGCCCAGGAGCGCCCTCAGGGCTGGTCTGGGCCATGGGGATCGCGTCTACCCGGCTCCAGGGGCCGCGGCGTGGGGCCTGAGCACCTCCTGCCCTCCCACCAGGATGAGGAGCAGATGTCCACCGGCATCTACACCCCAAAGTGGTTCCTGCAGTGCTTCCTCGGCCGGGTGAGGCCCCCCCCCAGAACCCCCGCTCCCGGACCTGCCCCCTGCCCCCAGGGAGGCCCCAGCTCAGCCCCACCCTCCAGACGAGCCAGGCCCGACCCCAGGGCCCTGAGGCTGAGGCTCACAGCCCAGCCGGTCCTGGAGAATCCCAGAGGGTCCCTGGAGGAGGTTCCAGGGGGCGGGCCGTCTCTGCCTCAGCTCCCCCGGGGGAGGCCGGGTCAGCCCAGGGTGTGGACGGGCCCTCGGCCCATTGGGCGGCCAGCCTGGGGTCCTCTCGAGGTGTGGTGTCGTCAAGTGGGGGCAGAGTCTGTGCCCCCAGGGGTGCGGGGGCTGCTGGCCGGGGTCAGAACCTGGAGCAGCCGGGAGCCCTGATCTCCCTGGGAGGAGGGCACGCACAGGGGGGCTGTGGGGCCTCATCGGAGGCAGCCGGGGAGCGGCAGGGACTGTGGGCAGATGGGAGGCCTAGCCTAGCCCCAGCCGAGCCCCCCAGGGGCCCTGCTCAGGCCGCTCCTCCCACCCCGCTGTCCCCTAGACCCCCTTCTCGCTCACCCTGAAGCTGTGGGATGCGTATATACTGGATGGAGAGCGGGTGCTCACGGCCATGGCCTACACCATCCTCAAGGTGCACAGGAGTAAGTGAGCCCCTGGGAGCCCAGGTGTGCCGGGGAGGGGGGGTGCAGGGGCGGTGACCCTGTGCTCTGAGCAGCACCCAGACCTGGGGCGGGGGGACAGCGGGGCAGGCAGGTGCAGCGGGGCTCCCTGAGAGGAGCAGCAGGCAGGGGCCACCCCAGCCAGTGCACTGCCCACGGCGCTCCTGAGCACAGCAGGACCCCAGCCGCTGGCCTGGGGGCACCGGGGGCCACAGGGTGGGGACCTCTGGGTCTGACTCTCGCCCACCGCCCAAAACGCCTCCTGAAGCTGCCCCTGGAAGGGCTCCGGGAGTTCCTCCAGGACTCTCTGGCCCAGCCCTGGGCCCTGGAGAACGAGGTGGTGCTCAGACACCTTCGGGCCTCCATGACCCAGCTCTGGAGGATGCGGTGCGACCTGCCCGCCCCCCCCCCGGGTGGGCTCAGGGCCCCGGCCCCTCCCAACTCGGCCTGCTGGGGCTGCCCACAAGGGACAGAGCCACCGGGGCCCCCGTCCTCATCTCTGGGGTTTCCTCTTCTGCTCTAGCCTGGGGGACCCCAGGCCAAGGCTGGGCATGCAGGCACCCACTGCAGGGCCCGGGCACTAGTGTGGGAGGCTGAGCACAGGGTCTGGCCGGGGGACCACGCGGGAGCTATGAGGACCCCTGGGGCCCCCAGCGGGGGACACACAGCCTGCTGGAGACGCTGACCCCGTCGGCCTCTTTCCAGCGGGACCTGAGGAGTTCCCCACGAGGCCCCTGGGCCTGGAGCGAGTGTTCCCGGCGCCCGGGCCTCTCCTCCCTTCTCCGGCCTCTGAGACACTGCCCAGGGTGGAGGAGCAGGCCTCCCCGGGCCCAGCCACCCAGCCTGAGCCTCCCGGACCCCCTCCCAGCCAGGCCATCGTCCAACTTCCCCCCCAGCGATGGAACTCCCTCCCCATCCTCCCAGTGCAACAAGACGGTGCAGGCAGGTGGCCCCCAGACATGGGCGTGAAAACAAAAAATGGGGTCTCCTTCCCTTCAGCACCTGCCTGGGCCACCCCAGAGGCCCCGCGACGGACCAGGCCCTGGAGCACTCCCAGGACTCCCATCACGGGGTCCCCCCAGCCCTATAGGGACGACGCTGTCGGGCCCAGGACACCCTTCCTGCCCCGCGGCCACTGCAGCTCGTGCCCCTCGCTGGGCAGTGATGGGCACAGCCAGGGCAGAGCCAGGGCGGCGCTGAGCCCGCTGCCCCGAGGCCCTGCACAGGCCCGGGACCCTCTGCCCTCCGTGTCCACGGGGCAGCTCGATGCTCGCGGGCCTCGGGGGCAGAGCGTGACGGTGAGTGCGGGGGCCCGGAGGCTCTGGCCCACCGTCACCATGCCCTGCCTCGTCTTGCTGTCCCTCCCGGAGGGCGGCACCCCCTGCACAGGACACCAGCCCCTGACCCAGAGGGACCTGGGCTGGCCTGGCCCCGGGCTCTGTGGGGGCAGGGGCGACTCGAGCCCCTCCCCCAGGCCCATCACAAAGACTAACAGGATCCAGCGCCCCGGGGCCCTGGCCAGTCCTGCATTCTGGCCCCGGGCTGAGCGAGCCCTCTCACAGCCGGATGTGGCTTCCTGGGCCCTGGGTGTGCCCCACAGATCCAGGTCGCTGACCTAGGGCAGCCCTGGGGATCCTGGGACACCCCAGGGCAGGGCAGCAGGGGCAGGCCCGTGGGCCCCACCCGCACCCACACCAGGAGGCAGGCTCCTCCACGTGCTGGGGCTCCAGCAATCAGTCACCCGGCCCCAGGGGGCCCGAGGCCGGGATCCAGCTGCCCTGCAGGGACCCAGCGCAGGAGCCCATGGACCGCAGGTCCAGGTCAGCCCTGCTGTCCCCAGAACCGCCTCTCAACGCCCCAACCTCAGGACACGCGCCCCCACCCGGAGTCCGCACAGGCTCCCAGGTGGGGGACTCCAGAACCCGCACCCCTGTGGGATTCCCACTTTCCTCTAAGGACAGGAAGGTATCCCAGGGGAAGGTGCGGACCTTCGGCTCTGAGCCCCTGTTTGCTGCTGCAAGTTCAATAAAGTGTTGGTTTGTGAAAATGCACAGCCGGCTCGTTTCTGCGTCTCCCAGAGCTCTGTGCACGGGGTGCGGAGAGACTCCCAGAGAGGAGGAGGGGGCACCGCCCAGGCCCCGACCAGCCCCTGTAGAGGTGCCACCAGGCACACACAGCTGACGTCCCCACGTGCCTTCCAGGGGCGGCCAGACGCCAGGGTCAGGACCCCACAGACTCTACTGCGACTCAACCTGTGCCCGGGGCCAGGACGGGCCTGGGACAGAGTGACAGCCGGGGAGCCTCAGGTCACCAGGGTCTGTGCAAAGCACCCTGGGAGGTCTGTGCTCCCTCTGTTCAGGGGGCCTGGGCTGCCCGGGCTCCGGGGCGCTTCCTCTCCTCCCCTCCCTGCCCCGTGCCTGTGCACCTGGGGCACAGAGGGCCCGCGGGGCGGTCAGCGTGGCCCTGGAGGGGATGTCAGGACAGCAGGCCCTTGCAGCTCTCACACCTGGGCCACCCTCACCGGGTGGGCTCAGTGTGCACACCTGGTGCTGCTGGATCTCTCGCAACAGAGTGTGGAGGGCACCCTGCACGCCCTAGAGAGTAGGGGCTGGGTGAGCATGGGGCTCGGCCTGGGGGCAGGCAGCGCAGGGGACCGAGGGACCCCAGCCCCGTCCCCACCCCAACTCCCACACACAGGCAGCTCCAGGGCTCCCCCCCATGGGCAGCCGGCTTCTCAGGAGCTCCCCCCAGGGCAGCCCGGAGGTCTGGCTCCCCACTGGAGAGGCATCGGAGAGAGGAGAAGCAGCCGGCACTCGGCGGGGACCCACTGCCACCCACGGGAATGTGGCCGAGCCAGACCTTCCAGCTCAGCTGACCCTCCTGTGGGACGGCACAGCACGAGGGAGCCCGGGTCGGCCAGGAGAACCCAGCTAGCTGCCCAGTGCCAGCACCAGAAATGATGGTGTTTCAATCATTTCGGCGTCAGGATGACGCAGCCCGAGGATCAGATCGCTGCATGGCGACAGACACACACACACCCCAAACCCAACAAACGTCGGAATCCCCCGATTGTTGTCAGACAGCAGACAGATGGTTACAGACACGACGCTAGGGTCCCCGGTAGGACACACGGAGGATGCTACAGACCACGGCTGCAGAGGCGCCGGAGGCCTGGGGATGTGCCTGCGGGTGCCGATGAGGAGCACGGGGCAGCGGGAAGCACAGAGGGTGGCCCCTCCTGGGAAAGGACGCCGGGTCCCTGCGAAGGTTCCAGATGCTGACATCTGTCCTCCTCTCCTTCAGCTTCTGGTTTCCCCCCTATTTTGTTCTTCCTGATTCTCCTTCGGCCTCCACCCTGCATCCGAGCCACTGACCACAAGGGCTTCTTTACGACGTCGGGTCCCAAAAGGAGGCCGAGATCTGGCTCCGGGATCAGGAAGGATCATCGCCGAGGTTTATGCTGATCCCCCCGAGCTCGTGCCTTCACGGCTCTTCTGTCCTGCAGAACAAGGGGAAGCACAGGCCTTACAGGGAAGGAAGCCCACTCCCACTCGGGCGGGACCGTCCCTAGTGGAGGACGTCATCTGGACCAAGGAGTGCAAGCGGGGAGATCAAGAACAGGTCGCAGGTTAGACATAGTCCGCTTTGAGGTTTTTCCTGAAGCAAGCACTTACCTTCGATGTCATGCTTTATTAGTTCATCCATTTATTATTTGTTAAAGATTTTATTTTAATGTCCTCTCTACACCCAACATGGAGTTCAAACTCACAATCCTGAGATCAAGGTCCCCCGACCAGGCCGGCCAGGCACCCCAGGGCCATGTTTCTCATCTCTTTGCTGGCTCGCCTATCTCTGCATCCAACTGGGACATCTAGTCCATGATGGGGGAGCTTTAGCTACCTCCAAACCTAGAACGTTCTCGCTGTATCCCCATCCTAGAACGACCTTCGCCATTGAATAGCAATTTAAATAAATCGGCAGTCAAATGACTCCTGGTAAAGGAAATAGCCAACTTCTCACGTGTGTGGGCCCCGCTCCCTGGGCTCCCGGGGAAGCTCTGATTTCTTTAACATCGATCAAGGTCCCAGTGACTCCACCGCACCTCGACGCAGAGGCTCAGTTTCTGCCCTGACACAGGCAGCACATCAGCTTCAATTAATACCTATCAATCAATCAAAGGGAGCCTGGCCACTCAGTGAGGTTCATAAGAACATGCGACTCTTGTTCTTGGGGTGGAGAGTTCAAGCCCCATGTGGGTGTAGAGATGACAGAAAAATAAAATCTTAAAAAGAAAATCAATCAGTCAGTCTGGGGGAGACACAGCCCCGGATCCCACAGAGGCAGGGAGCCAGCTGACAGGTCTACGCACAGTATTAGAAGCAGCAGAGCACAAAGTCAGAACTTTCAGAAGTCTGCTAGAGTGGGGGACACGCCAGCCTTGACGGTGCTCGAGAGGAGAAGCGGGGAGCAGCCCCTGGAGTGACAGGGTGGGCTCAGGGTCCCCGGGGTCCCAAGGACGGTGGCGCCAATGGTTCCCAGGCCCAGGAGCGGGGACCCCGGCCAAGAGCAGCGGGACTAGGGCCAGCTGTCTGCCCTGTGTGGCCATAAACTGCAAACCCCTGTGCAGTCACGGGGCCGTGTCCCTGGGCCGGGCCAGCAAAGGCCAGAAGTGGGAGGAGACCCTCCAGGCAGGAGGAGAACGGGTCTCCCCCAGGGCAGCCCCTAAAATTTGGAGGTTTGAAACTCAGTCACTTGTCCAAGATCAAAAAACAAACAGAAGCTGGGACGCAGGCAGGGTGAACGCAGGGTCTGTAGAAGCGGCGGAGGCCCGGGGCCCAGGGCCCGGGGGGCTCCTCTGCAGAGGCCCCTGCAGACCTGGGGGCGGGATGCTCAGTCCCAGGCCCAGGGGACCCGGCGCCCCCGCCCACATCCCGCCCTCAGCGCCGAGGCTCGGGGGCAGCACAGCGCCGCCCGCGGGAGGCCAGACCCCGCCTCTGACCCGCAGGTGCATCGCCCCGGAGGCAGGTGCATCTCTCTGGAGGCAGGTGCGCACCTGACATCAGCGACGAGGCTAGAGGAGCAGCACGGCGCCGCCCGCGGGAGGCCAGACCCCGCCTCTGACCCGCAGGTGCATCGCCCCCGAGGCAGGTGCATCTCCCCCGCGGCAGGTGCACACCTGACGTCAGCGCCGCGGCCCCGCCCCCAGGCCCCGCCCCGACCCCTCGCTGCCGCCAGGTGGACAGACCACAGAGGCCGCAGAGCTCCAGCTCCGCGGGGAGAGCGGGGTCGAGCTTCCTCTGTACTTTGTGCTTCCTTTATTTTCATTTCTTTTCTTCGATTCTTTTTATTAATTGCTTAATTTTAATTTTTATGTATATACCTTATATATTACTTATTTTTGTTTACTTTCATTGTACTTTGATTTTCTTTCTTATTTTGGAATTTAGATTCTTTTAACAAACAGGCCAAAACACACACAGGATCTAGTGGGATTTTTTGGGGGGGAGTGGTTGCTGTTGTTGTTATTGTTGTTTTTCTTGTTTTTTTCTTTTTCTTCCTTCTTTTTGGATAAAATAATGAGATGGAGAAATTCACCTCCAAAAAAAACCTCCTGGTACTCACAGCTAGGAAGTTCATCAATACACATATATTATGTCTGACTAGAGTTTAAAACAATGATTATAAAGATAGCAGCTGGGCTAGGAAAAGAACACAGAAGAAAACTTGAGAATCCCTTACTGTAGAAATAAAAAAACTAAAATCTAGTCAGGCCAACGTTAAAAATGCTATAACTGAGATGCAGTCCCAAGTGGAAGCCTTAAAAACAAGAAAGGTTATGGACCACAGAGGCAGACGTAGGGAACTCAGCCACTTATTAAAACAATAACATTCATATCATAGGAGACTCAGAAGATGAAGAGAGAGAAAAAGGGGCAGAAGTTTTATTTGAACAAATTATGTAAACTTCTCTAACCTGAGGAAGGACACAGACACTGAAAACGAGAGCACAGAGAACTCCCACTAAATTCAACAGAAACCGACCATCGCCAAGGCACATCGTAGTCAAATTCACAAAATACACAGACAAGGAAAGACTCCTGAAAGCGGCGGAGGTGGGGTTTGTGGGGGGAGGGAGTCCTTAACCCACAAGGGAGGATGAATCAAGTTTGCAGCAGATCTGTCCACAGACTTGGCAGCCCAGAAAGCAGTGGAAGGAAATATTCAATATACTGAATGGGAAAAGTATGCAACCAAGAATTCTTTCTTCAGCAAGCCTGTCATTCAGGATGGAAGGGGAGATAAAGAGTTTCCCAGGCAAAAAATAAAGGAGTTCATGACCCCTAAACCAGTCCGGCAAGGAATTTTAAGGGGGACTCTTCTAGTGGGGTGACTAGAAGAGAGACCAAAACCAACAAAGACTAGAAAGGACCAGAGAACATCGCCAGAAACACCAACTCTACTGGTAACACAAAGGTACTAAATTCATATCTTTCGATAATCACTCTGAATGCAGATGGAATAAATGCTCCAATCAAAAGATATAGGATATCAGGGATCCCTGGGTGGCGCAGCAGTTTAGCGCCTGCCTTTGGCCCAGGGCGCGATCCTGGAGACCCGGGATCGAATCCCACGTCGTGCTCCCGGTGCATGGAGCCTGCTTCTCCCTCTGCCTGTGTCTCTGCCTCTCTCTCTCTCTCTCTGTGACTATCATAAATAAATAAAAATTTTAAAAAAAGATATAGGATATCAGAGTGGATTAAAAAAAACAAGATCCGGGATGCCTGGGTGGCTCAGGGGTTGAGCCTCTGCCTGTGGCTCAGGGTGTGATCCTGGAGTCTGGGATCGAGTCCCACATCGGGCTCCTGGTGGGGAGCCTGCTTCTCTCTCTGCCTAAGTTTCTGCCTCTCTCTCTCTCTCTCTCTCTCTCTATCTCTATCTCTCATTCATGAATAAATACAATCTTTAAAAAAAAAAACAAGATCCATGTATATGCTGCCTACAGATGCTCACCTTAGACCTATAGACACCAGCAGACTGAAAGTCAGGGGATGGAAAATCATCTATCACACTAATGGACATAAAAAGAAAGCTGGAGGACCCATACTTATATCAGACAAACTAGATTTGAAACCAAACACTGGGGACACCTGGTGGCTCAGTGTTTGAGCATCTGCCTTCAGCTCAGGGTGTGATTCCGGGGTCAGGATCGAGTCCCACATCGGCCTTCCCTTGGGGAGCCTGCCTCTCCCTCTGCCTATGTTTCTGCCTCTGCTTCTCTCTGTATATCTCTCATGAATAAATAAATAAAATCTTTAAGTTAAAAAAAGAAATAACAGGGGATCCCTGGGTGGTGCAGCGGTTTAGCGCCTGCCTTTGGCCCAGGGCGCGGTCCTGGAGACCCGGGATCGAATCCCACGTCGGGCTCCCGGTGCATGGAGCCTGCTTCTCCCTCTGCCTGTGTCTCTGCCTCTCTCTTTCTGTGTGACTATCATAAATAAATAAAATTAAAAAAAAAGAACAAATAGTGTAAGAAGAGATGAAGAAGGGCATTATTCCATAATTAAGAAGACTCTGTATCAATCTCTGATTATCAGATCAAACAACTGTAAATATTTATGCCACCAACATGGGAGTACCTAATATATAGACACCAATTAACAACAAACATACAGAAACTCACTGACAATAATACAATGACAGGGGATTTTAACACCCACTTACGATCATCTATGCAAAAATCAACAGAGGAACAATGGCCTTGACTCTCTGGACCAGAGAGACTCAACAGATAGAGTCAGAACATTTCATCCTAAAGCAGCAGAATACACATTCCTTTCAAGTGTGCATGGGACACTCTCCAGAACAGATCACATCATGGGCCACAAATCAGCCCTCAATAGGTTCAAGAAGATTGAGATCATACCATGTACATTTTCAGACCACGACACTATGAAACTCAAAGTCAAGAGCAAGAAAAAATTTGGACAGACCAAAAATACGTGGAGATTATGAACATCCTACTAGAGAATGAATGGCGCAACCAGGAAATTAAAGAGGAAATTTAGAAAATATATAGAAACAAATGAAAATGAAAACATGTTTCTCCAAACCTCTGGGATGCAGCAAAGGCAGTCCTAAGAGGGAAGTACATAGCGATACAGGCCTACCTCAAGAAACAAGAAGTCTGGGATCCCTGGGTGGCGCAGGGGTTTGGCGCCTGCCTTTGGCCCAGGGCGCGATCCCGGAGACCCGGGATCGAATCCCACATCGGGTTCCCGGTGCATGGAGCCTGCTTCTCCCTCTGCCTGTGTCTCTGCCTCTCTCTCTCTCTCTCTCTCTCTGTGACTATCATAAATAAATAAAAAAGTTAAAAAAAAAAAAGAAAGAAACAAGAAGTCTGCAATACAAAAAAAAAAAAAAAAGTCTGCAATACACAACCTAACCCTACACCTAAGGGAGCTGGAAAAGGACAGCAAACAAAGCCTAAAGCTTGCGGAAGAAGAGAAATAACAAAGATGAGAGCGGAAATAAATGATACACAAACAACAACAAAACAGTAGTATGGAATAATGAAACTAAGAGCTGATTCTTCAAAATAATTAATAAAATGGATCTAGCCCTAGCCAGACTTATCAACAAGAAAAGAGAAAGGACCTAATAAAATCACAAACGAGAGAGGAGAGATCACAATCGACACCAGAAAAATAAGACAATTATAAGAGAATACTATGAAAAATTATATGCCAACAGGGGATCCCGGGGTGGCTCAGTGGTTTAGCACCTGTCTTCCGCCCAGGGCATGATCTTGGAGTCCCAAGATCAAATCCCACATCAGGCTTCCTGAATGGAGCCTGCTTCTCCCTCTGCCTGCCTCTCTCTCTCTCTCTCTCTCTCTGTCTCTCACGAATAAATAAAATCTTTTTTAAACTATTTTTTTAATTTGTTTATGATAGTCACAGAGAGAGAGAGAGAGAGAGAGAGAGAGGGGCAGAGACATAGGCAGAGGGAGAAGCAGGCTCCATGCTCTGGGAGCCCGACGTGGGATTCGATCCCGGGTCTCCAGGATCTTTTTTAAAAAATTATATGCCAACAAACTGGGAGACCTAGAAGAAATGGACAAATCCCTAGAAATGTACAAACTACCAAAACAGAAATAGGAAGAAACAGAAAATGTGAATAGACCCATAACAGGCAAAGGAAGTGAATCAGCAAGGCACCTGGGTGCCTCTGGTTGAGCATCTGCTTTGGCTCAAGTCATGATCCCGGAGTCCTGGGACGAAGTCTTACATTGGCCTCCCTGCATGGAGGCTGCTTTCCCCTCTGCCTGTGTCTCTGCCTCTCTCTCCGTGTCTCTCATATATAAATAAAATATTTTTTAAAAAGGAAAAAGATGAGAAAGGACCCAAATTAAATCACAAATGAGAGAAGAGAAATAACAAACAACACCATCTTATAATACAAACTATCATAAGAGAACATGAAAAATTATATGCCAACTTGGGAAAACCTGGAAGAATAGATAAATTCCTAGAAATACATAATACAGCCAAAATGAAAAAGTAAGAAGTAAGAAACTTGAACAGACAGATAACCAACTAAGAAATTGAGTCAGCAATCAAAAATCTCCCAACAAACAAAGTCCAGGACCAGATGGCCTTCCCAGGTCCTTTCTACCAGACCTTTAAAAAAGAATTAATATCTATTCTTCTCAAAGTATCCCCCCCCCAAAAAAAAGAAAAGAAAGGAAAACTTTCAAATTCATTCTATGAAGCCAGCATTGCCCTGATACCAAAACTAGATAAAGACCCCACTACAAAAAAAGAGAGAGAGAGAGAGAACTAAAGGCCAATATCCCTGACTAACAGAGATCAAAAACTCTCAATAAAAAACTAGCACAGTGGGATCCCTGGGTGGCGCAGCGGTTTGGCGCCTGCCTTTGGCCCAGGGCGCGATCCTGGAGACCCGGGATCGAATCCCACGTCGGGCTCCCAGTGCATGGAGCCTGCTTCTCCCTCTGCCTATGTCTCTGCCTCTCTCTCTCTCTCTGTGTGACTATCATAAATAAATAAAAAATTAAAAAAAAAACTAGCACAGTGAATCCAACAATACATTAAATAAATTATTCATCATGATCAAGTGGGAGTTATTCCTGGGTTGCCAAGATGTTTCAATATTAACAGATCAATCATTGTGATACACCAGAATGTTAAAAGAAAGAATAAGAACCAAGTGATCGTTTCTTTTTTTTTAAGATTTTTTAATTTATTTATTCACGAGAGAGAGGTAAATACATAGGGAGAAGCAGGCTCCATGCAGGAAGCCTGATGCGGGACTCGATCCTGGGACTCTGGGATCACACCCTGAGCCAAAGGCAGATGCTCAACCACTGAGCCACCTGGGTGTCCCACCAAGTGATCATTTCAACAGATGCAGTAAAAGCATTGATAAAACATAACATTCAGTCATGATGAAAACCCTCAACAGATTAAGTTTAGAGGGGATGTACTTCAACATAATAGAAACCTTAGATGAGAAACCCAGAATATCATCCTCAACAGGGAAAAACCAAGAACTTTTCCTCTACAGTCAGGACCAAGACAGGGATGTGCACTCTCATCAATGTTATTCAACACAGTCCTGGAAGTCCTAGCACAGCTATCAGACAACGAAAAGAAATAAAAGGCATCCAAATCAGCTAGGAAAATGTCAAGCTTTCACTACTTGATGATGAATGATTTTCTGTATAGAAAACCCAAAAATCTCTATCAAAAACTGCTAAAACTGATAAATTCAGTAAAGGATACAAAGTGAACTTGCAGAAATCTGTTGCATTTCTATGCACCAATAATGAGGCAGCAGGAAGAGAAATTGAGGACTCAATCCCATGTAGACTAGCACCAAAAACAATAAGATACGTAGGATTAGGCCTAACCAAAGAGGTGAATGCCCTGCACTGTAAATCCTATAAAACACTGATGAAAGAAATTGAAGATGACACAAACCAATAATAGAAAGGCATTTCATGCTCATGGATTGGAAGAACAAAAATTGTTTATCTTTTTTAAAGATGTATTTATTCATGAGAAACAGAGAAACAGATAGAGGGAGAAGCAGGCTCCACGCCGGGAGCCAGACGTGGGACTTGATCCCAGGACTCCAAGATCATGCCCTGGGCGGAAGCTGGCACTAAACCACTGAGCCACCCAGGCTGCCCTATTCTTTAAAAGGCTATATACTACTCAAAGCAATCTACACATTTAATGTGATCCCCATCAACATAGCAATGGCATTTTTCACAGAGCTGGAACAAATCCTAAAATTTGTATAGAACCATGAAAGATTGAAAATCGCCAAAGCAGTGTTGAAAAAGAAAACTAAAACTGGCGTTTCGGACCTCAAGTTATATTACAGAGCTCTGATGTGATCCAAAGAGCATGGTGCAGGTACAAGAAGTAGACCCTTAGATCAATAGAACAGAATAGAAAACCGAAACAAGATACAAACCTGTAACTCTATGATCAATTAATCTTCAACAAAGCAGGAAAGAATATCCAACGGCAAAAAGTCTCTTCAACAAACGGTATTGGGAAAACTAGGCAGCCACATGCAGAAGAATGAAACAGGACCACTTTCTTACACCATATATATAAAAAATAAATTCAAAATGGATTAAAGACCTAAATGTGAGACCTGAAACCATAAAATGAAGAAAAGATAAGCAGCAATGTCTTTGACATTGGCCATTGGATCTTCTTTCTAGATATGCCTCTGAGGTGAGGGAAACAAAAGCAAAAATAAACTATTGGGACTTCAGCAAGTTGAAAAGGTTCCACACAGTGAAGGAAACAACCGTAGCTAAAAGGCAACATAAAAATAAGAGAAGATATAGCCAATAAAGAGTTAGTGTCCAAAATATATAAAGCAAATATAAATTTCAGCATCCTAACTACAAATTATCCAACCGAAAATGGGCAGAAAATATGAATGGACATTGTCTCTGACAAGACATCCAGATGGCCACCAGACACATGGAAAGACACTCAGCATCACCCATCATCAGGGGAATGCAAACCCAAACCACAATGAGATGTCACCTGACAGCCGTCAGAATGGCTAAAATTAACAACACAAAATCAACAGGTATTAGTGAGGCTGGGCAGAAGGGGGAGCCCCCTTACACTCCTGGTGGGAATGCGAATAGGTGCAGCTGCTGTGGAAAACAGTGTGGAGGGTCCTCAAAAAGTTCAAAATAGAGCTACCCTATGATTCCGAAATTGCACAGCGAGGTATACCCCGAGGATACAAAAGTACAGATTCGAAGGGGGACACGCAGCCCAATGTTGGTAGCAGCGTTATCAACAACAGCCAAACTGGGGACACAGCCCAGGTGTCCACCGACAGATGAATGGGCACAGAAGATGGGATAAATATACACACTGCGACATCACTCAGTCATCAGATGGGATGAAATGAAGCCATTTACAATGACGTGGGAGAAGCGGAAAGGACTTTTGCCAAATGAAATGAGTTAGAGAAAGACAAATACCATACGATTGCGTTCACATGTGGATTTTAAGAAACCAACGAAACTGGCAAAGGGGCGAGGTGGGGGAATGAGAGAAGAAAACCAAGAAACACTCTTAACCATAGAGAATAAACTAATAAATACCAGAAGAGGGGGAGGGGCAAGAAGGCGGAAGAGTAGGGTCTCCAAATCACCTGTCCCCACCAAATTACCTAGAAAACCTTCAAATTTTCCTGAAAATCTATGAATTCGGCCTGAGAATTAAAGAGAGAACACCTGGAATGCTACAGTGAGAAGAGTTCGCGTTTCTACCAAGGTAGGAAGACGGGAAAAAAGAAATAAAGAAACAAAAGGCCTCCAAGGGGGAGGGGCCCTGCGAGGAGCCGGGCTGAGGCCGGGGCGAGTGTCCCCAGGACAGGAGAGCCCCGTCCCGGAGAAGCAGGAGCTGCACCGACCTTCCCGGGCGGAAAGGGGCTCGCAGGGAGTTGGAGCAGGACCCAGGAGGGCGAGGATGCCCTCGGGTTCCCTGAGACAGTAACAGACACCTGCACCCCGGGAGAGTGCGCCGAGCTCCCTAAGGGCTGCAGCGCGCACGGCGGGACCCGGAGCAGCTCGGAGGGGCTCGGGCGGCGGCTCCGCGGAGGAGGCTGCGGGGCGGGAGCAGCTCGGGGGGGCTCGGGGGGCGGCTCCGCGGAGGGGGCTGCGGGGCGGGAGCAGCTGGGGGGGCGGGGCTCGGGCGGCGGCTCCGCGGAGGGGGCTGCCGGCCGGGAGCGCGAATCCAACAGCGCAGATCCGGAGCACTGGGCGCCGGGACACAGCCAGGATCCGGCCTCCCCCGGGACAGGCAGAGGCCAGGAGGGCCCAGGACAGCAAGGACGCTCCTGCTCCGAGCTGAGTAGATCAGCGGCCCCGCCCCGGAGCCTCCAGGCCCTGCAGAGGAGAGCTCCGTAGTTACTGAGGGAGCTGAATCCAGGTTTCCAGAGCTGGCCCCGCCACTGGGGCTGTTCCTCCTGCGGCCTCACGGGGCAAACAACCCCCACTGAGCCCTGCACCAGGCAGGGGGCAGAGCAGCTCCCCCAACTGCTAACACCTGAAAATCAGCACAACAGGCCCCTCCCCCAGAAGACCAGCTAGAAGGACAAGTTCCAGGGGAAGTCAAGGGACTTAAAGTATACAGAATCAGAAGATACTCCCCCGTGGTTTTGTTGTTGTTGTTGTTGTTGTTTTGTTTTGTTTCGTTTTGTTTCGGTTTCTTTTGCTTTTTGATTTGTTTCCTTCCCCCACCCTTTTTTTCCTTTCTTTCTTTTTCTTTCTCTTTTTCTTTTTTTTTCTTTTTTCCTTTTTTCTTTTTTCTCTTTCTCTTTTCTTTCCTTCTTTCTCTCCTCTCTTTTTCTCCTTTTCCCAATACAACTCGCTTTTGGCCACTCTGCACTGAGCAAAATGACTAGAAGGAAAACCTCACCTCAAAAGAAAGAATCAGAAACAGTCCTCTCTCACACAGAGTTACAAAATCTGGATTACAATTCAATGTCAGAAAGCCAATTCAGAAGCACTATTATACAGCTACTGGTGGCTCTAGAAAAAAGCATAAAGACCTCAAGAGAGACTTCATGACTGCAGAATTTAGAGCTAATCAGGCAGAAAATTAAAAATCAATTGAATGAGATGCAATCCAAACTAGAAGTCCTAACGACGAGGGTTAACAAGGTGGAAGAACGAGTGAGTGACATAGAAGACAAGTTGATGGCAAAGAGGGAAACTGAGGAAAAAAGAGACAAACAATTAAAAGACCATGAAGATAGATTAGGGGAAATAAACGACAGCCTGAGGAAGTAAAACCTACATTTAATTGGCGTTCCCGAGGGCGCCGAAAGGGACAGAGGGCCAGAATATGTGTTTGAACAAATCCTAGCTGAAAACTTTCCTAATCTGGGAAGGGAAACAGTCATTCAGATCCAGGAAATAGAGAGATCCCTCCCCCCCTAAAATCAATAAAAACCGTTCAACACCTCGACATTTAATAGTTAAGCTTGCAAATTCCAAAGATAAAGAGAAGATCCTTAAAGCAGCAAGAGACAAGAAATCCCTGACTTTTATGGGGAGGAGTATTAGGGTCACAGAGGACCTCTCCACAGAGACCTGGCAGGCCAGAAAGGGCTGGCAGGATATATTCAGGGTCCTAAATGAGAAGAACATGCAACCAAGAATACTTTATCCAGCAAGGCTCTCATTCAGAATGGAAGGAGAGATAAAGAGCTTCCAAGACAGGCAGGAACTGAAAGAATATGTGACCTCCAAACCAGCTCTGCAAGAAATTTTAAGGAGGACTCTTAATATTTCCCTTTAAGAAGAAGTCCAGTGGAACAATCCACAAAAACAAGGACTGAATAGATACCATGATGACACTAAACTCCTATCTGTCAATAGTAACTCTGAATGTGAACGGGCTTAATGACCCCATCAAAAGGCGCAGGGTTTCAGACTGGATAAAAAAACAGGACCCATCTATTTGCTGTCTACAAGAGACTCATTTTAGACAGAAGGACACCTACCGCCTGAAAATAAAAGGTTGAACCATTTACCATTCGAATGGTCCTCAAAAGAA
The DNA here is from genome assembly GCF_053574225.1 of Canis aureus. Taxonomy (NCBI): domain Eukaryota; kingdom Metazoa; phylum Chordata; class Mammalia; order Carnivora; family Canidae; genus Canis; species Canis aureus. The sequence goes on from NC_135618.1 coordinate 37,212,293, forward strand.
AGCAGGGGTATCCATCCTTGTATCAGATAAACTAAAATTTACCCCGAAGACTGTAGTGAGAGATGAAGAGGGACACTATCTCATACTTAAAGGATCTATCCAACAAGAGGACTTAACAATCCTCAATATATATGCCCCGAATGTGGAAGCTGCCAAATATATAAATCAATTATTAACCAAAGTGAAGAAATACTTAGATAATAATACACTTATACTTGGTGACTTCAATCTAGCTCTTTCTATACTCAATAGGTCTTCTAAGCACAACACCTCCAAAGAAACGAGAGCTTTAAATGATACACTGGACCAGATGGATTTCACAGATATCTACAGAACTTTACATCCAAACTCAACTGAATACACATTCTTCTCAAGTGCACATGGAACTTTCTCCAGAATAGACCACATACTGGGTCACAAATCGGGTCTGAACCGATACCAAAAGATTGGGATCGTCCCCTGCATATTCTCAGACCATAATGCCTTGAAATTAGAACTAAATAACAACAAAAAGTATGGAAGGACCTCAAACACGTGGAGGTTAAGGACCATCCTGCTAAAAGATGAAAGGGTCAACCAGAAAAAAAAAAAAAAAAAAGAAAGGGTCAACCAGGAAATTAAGGAAGAATTAAAAAGATTCATGGAAACTAATGAGAATGAAGATACAACCGTTCAAAATCTTTGGGATGCAGTCCTAAGGGGGAAATACATCGCAATACAAGCATCCATTCAAAAACTGGAAAGAACTCAAATACAAAAGCTAACCTTACACCTAAAGGAGCTAGAGAAAAAACAGCAAATAGATCCTACACCCAGCAGAAGAAGAGAGTTAATAAAGATTCGAGCAGAACTCAACGAAATCGAGACCAGAAGAACTGTGGAACAGATCAACAAAACCAGGAGTTGGTTTTTTGAAAGAATTAATAAGATAGATAAACCATTAGCCAGCCTTATTAAAAAGAAGAGAGAGAAGACTCAAATTAATAAAATCATGAATGAGAAAGGAGAGATCACTACCAACACCAAGGAAATACAAATGACTTTAAAAATATATTATGAACAACTATACGCTAATAAATTAGGCAATCTAGAAGAAATGGACGCATTCCTGGAAAGCCACAAACTACCAAAACTGGAACAGGAAAAAATAGAAAACCTGAACAGGCCAATAACCAGGGAGGAAATAGAAGCAGTCATCAAAAACCTCCCAAGACACAAGAGTCCAGGGCCAGATGGCTTCCCAGGGGAATTCTATCAAACATTTAAAGAAGAAATCATACCTATTCTCCTAAAGCTGTTTGGAAAGATAGAAAGAGATGGAGTACTTCCAAATTCGTTCTATGAGGCCAGCATCACCTTAATTCCAAAACCAGACAAAGACCCAACCAAAAAGGAGAATTACAGACCAATATCCCTGATGAACATGGATGCAAAAATTCTCAACAAGAATCTGGCCAATAGGATCCAACAGTACATTAAGAAAATTATTCACCATGACCAAGTAGGATTTATCCCTGGGACACAAGGCTGGTTCAACACCCGTAAAACAATCAATGTGATTCATCATATCAGCAAGAGAAAAACCAAGAACCATATGATCCTCTCATTGGATGCAGAGAAAGCATTTGACAAAATACAGCATCCATTTCTGATCAAAACTCTTCAGAGTGTAGGGATAGAGGGAACATTCCTCAACATCTTAAAAGCCATCTATGAAAAGCCCACAGCAAATATCCTTCTCAATGGGGAAGCACTGGGAGCCTTTCCCCTAAGATCAGGAACAAGACAGGGATGTCCACTCTCACCACTGCTATTCAACATAGTACTGGAAGTCCTAGCCTCAGCAATCAGACAACAAAAAGACGTTAAAGGCATTCAAATTGGCAAAGAAGTCAAACTCTCCCTCTTCGCCGATGACATGATACTCTACATAGAAAACCCAAAAGTCTCCACCCCAAGATTGCTAGAACTCATACAGCAATTCGGTAGCGTGGCAGGATACAAAATCAATGCCCAGAAATCAGTGGCATTTCTATACACTAACAATGAGACTGAAGAAAGAGAAATTAAGGAGTCAATCCCATTTACAATTGCACCCAAAAGCATAAGATACCTAGGAATAAACCTAACCAAAGATGTAAAGGATCTATACCCTAAAAACTATAGAACACTTCTGAAAGAAATTGAGGAAGACACAAAGAGATGGAAAAATATTCCATGCTCATGGATTGGCAGAATTAACATTGTGAAAATGTCAATGTTACCCAGGGCAATATACACGTTTAATGCAATCCCTATCAAAATACCATGGACTTTCTTCAGAGAGTTAGAACAAATTATTTTAAGGTTTGTGTGGAATCAGAAAAGACCCCGAATAGCCAGGGGAATTTTAAAAAAGAAAACCATATCTGGGGGCATCACAATGCCAGATTTCAGGTTGTACTACAAAGCTGTGGTCATCAAGACAGTGTGGTACTGGCACAAAAACAGACACATAGATCAATGGAACAGAATAGAGAACCCAGAAGTGGACCCTGAACTTTATGGTCAACTAATATTCGATAAAGGAGGGAAGACTATCCATTGGAAGAAAGACAGTCTCTTCAATAAATGGTGCTGGGAAAATTGGACATCCACATGCAGAAGAATGAAACTAGACCACTCTCTTTCACCATACACAAAGATAAACTCAAAATGAATGAAAGACCTAAATGTGAGACAAGATTCCATCAAAATCCTAGAGGAGAACACAGGCAACACCCTTTTTGAACTCGGCCATAGTAACTTCTTGCAAGATACATCCACGAAGGCAAAAGAAAATAAAAAATGAACTATTGGGACTTCATCAAGATAAGAAGCTTTTGCACAGCAAAGGATACAGTCAACAAAACTCAAAGACAGCCTACAGAATGGCAGAAGATATTTGCAAATGACTAATCAGATAAAGGGCTAGTTTCCAAGATCTATAAAGAACTTATTAAACTCAACACCAAAGAAACAAACAATCCAATCATGAAATGGGCAAAAGACATGAAGAGAAATCTCACAGAGGAAGACATAGACATGGCCAACATGCATATGAGAAAATGCTCTGCATCACTTGCCATCAGGGAAATACAAATCAAAACCACAATGAGATCCCACCTCACACCAGTGAGAATGGGGAAAATTAACAAGGCAGGAAACCACAAATGTTGGAGAGGATGCGGAGAAAAGGGAACCCTCTTACACTGTTGGTGGGAATGTGAACTGGTGCAGCCACTCTGGAAAACTGTGGAGGTTCCTCAAAGAGTTAAAAATAGACCTGCCCTACGACCCAGCAATTGCACTGTTGGGGATTTACCCCAAAGATACAAATGGAATGAAACGCCGGGACACTTGCACCTCGATGTTTATAGCAGCAATGGCCACAATAGCCAAACTGTGGAAGGAGCCTTGGTGTCCACCGAAAGATGAGTGGATAAAGAAGCTGTGGTTTATGTATACAATGGAATATTACTCAGCTATTAGAAATGACAAATACCCACCATTTGCTTCAACGTGGATGGAACTGGAGGGTATTATGCTGAGTGAAGTAAGTCAGTCGGAGAAGGACAAACATTATATGTTCTCATTCATTTGGGGAATATAAATAATAGTGAAAGGGAATATAAGGGAAGGGAGAAGAAATGTGTGGGAAATATCAGAAAGGGAGACAGAACGTAAAGACTGCTAACTCTGGGAAACGAACTAGGGGTGGTAGAAGGGGAGGGGAGCAGGGGGTGGGAGTGAATGGGTGACGGGCACTGGGGGTTATTCTGTATGTTAGTAAATTGAACACCAATAAAAAATAAATTAAAAAAAAAATACCAGAGGAAGTGGGGCGGGGGGGGTGGGTTACGGGGAATCGGAAGATGGGGATCACGGAGGGCACCTGTGATGAGTACCAGGCATTGTAGCCAACAGTTGAATCACTATGTGGTACACCTGAAACTATATTATACTGTGTTAACAAATGGGAATTCAATTAAAACTATAAAATAACAATTGTTAGTATTGATATAATGGATGCGTACAAGAGATAAAAACAAAAAGGAAATTGAAAATCCAAATAAAGAGTATTTAGAGCCACAAATCCCCTCCTGATCCCAGCTCAGGAGATGCCTGCCATGGCTATTGTCACCTCAGCAGAGGCCTGGAGTTTGATTCTCTGCAGAGGCCTCTGAATGGATGGGTGCTAGGCACATACGCTAACCCAAAACATAACTATAACGCTTAAAACTAACCCACTGAAGATACTGGGAGTCCCAGTGTCAAGCACATGACCAGATACAATCTCTACTTGTATACGGACAATAACCCTAACCCTAATTTTATTTTTTTAAGATTTATTTATTTATTCATGATAGAGAGAGAGAGAGAGGCAGAGACACAGGCAGAGAGAGAAGCAGGCTCCATGCCAGGAGCCCGACGCGGGACTGGATCCCGGGACTTCAGGATCGCACTCTGGGCCAAAGGCAGGCGCCAAACCACTGAGCCACCCAGGGATCCCCACTAACCCCAATTGTAACCTAGCCTAACACTAGACCTATCAGTAATCAAAAACCAAACGCTAACCCCTAGTCCCTAATCCATATACCTAACCCTGATTCCAACTATAACCCTAACCCTAACTATAACCAGTAACCCTAATTCTAACCAGTAACCTAAACCATAATCTGTAACCCTAACCCTAACTCATAACTATAACCTATAACCCTAACCCTAAACAGTAACACTAACCCTACCAGTAATCTAACCCCTAACTGTAATCCAAACCCTAACCCTAACCCCGAGCCAAGCCCCACGTTCAGTGTCCCCCTGAACACAAACCCTGAGCCTGAGCCTCATCCTCACCTTCGCCCTCTACTCAGCTCTCAAGGCAGATCTCGAAACTACCCCCACCTAGGACCCTCCAAAGCTCCTGGGCCTTAACCCTAACCCTAGACTGGGTTCTGATCTGACCCAGTCCCAGAGCCTGGCTCTGATCCCCAAGAGATTTCAGACACCTGAATGACACCGGAAGACTTGGCCTCCAACACAGTAGGAAATGTGACTTTTGGAGATTGGCAAGGAGCAGAGCAGAAGAAATCTGGAGGAAACCTAAGCCCATGTGCTCGTTTAATGCCCCCGGAGTACAAAATGTGAGCCTGATCCTCACTCTAACCCTCACCAAATCTTGCCCTATACCGTAATCCTAATCCCCAATTCCTAAACCTAAACATAATCCTAACTACAGTAAGAAAATTGGATCTGAATGGTAAAGACATTTTAGACAGTGGGCAGGTGGACACAGGTGGGAGCTGTGCTCGGGTTAGGATGCGTCATCTGTGGCATCTCCTCCGACAGGGCTGTGTGCTGCGTCCTGGGGAGGGCGTCCCGGGTTTGGCTGAGAAGGGGCAGCCGAGGTGAGGAGACGGCGGCCGGGGCGTCTGGGGGCTGGTGTACAGAGTGTCTGTGCTGCGGAGACAGGTTTCCTGCAGGTCTGAAATCTCGGCAGAGTCGGTGACTCCGCACCCACGTCAGCACCCCGCCAGGAGCAGAGGACGTCCAGCTCTGTGACAAAGGCCAAGTGCCACCTGCACCCAGCTCAGCCGCAGCGGGAGGCTGCCTGTCACCCAGAGGCCCGCGCGAGGTCACCCCAGAGGCCCCTGTGTCTGTGGCGCAGAAGAGGCAGGGGACTCGGATTTCCAATTCTCCACAGCCCTCCAGCAAAACCTCGTGACAAGTGTGACAGTGAATGAGGGGAACCCACAGTAAGTGCACTGGGCGTCTAGGCGGGGAGACTGGAGGGGAGGCTGGAGGGGAACTGGGGGAGCTGGGGGGGAGGCTGGGGAGGAGGCTGGAGGGGAGCCCGCCCTGTGTCCAGGACAGGCCCCAGCAGGAGGACCCCGAAGGAGAGACGCTGGCGACAGGCCCCAGCAGGGGAAGCCGGGGTCCCCCACGAGACCCTGACCCCCGCAGCCCTGCCCTGAGGAACCTGCTGCTCCCAGGACGGTCCTCCAACACAGCCGCCCAGCTGCCTCCCTCCCCAGGGAATAATGAACAGGTGACAGGCCTGCTCCCCGACCCCGCACCCCCGGAGACACCCAGGGCGACACAGGGCCACGGGGACCCTCCATGCTCAGCAACCGGAAGACCCGATGCTGTGAAAATACCGCTCCCCGAGGCCGTCTACACAGCGCAGTCCTTCCGACCTCCCAGCGGCCTGGTCACGCGCACGGAGCCAACAGCCCCGAAGCGGTGTAGACACGGGATGACCCTGCAGGCGGAGGCGGCGGGAGCTCCCCGGCTGCAGACGGCCTGAGGGGCCGCAGGACCCGAATCCGTGTGGTGCCTAACACGGCCGAGCGCAGCCGCCCAGGGGATCCCGAGCCCAGAAAGGGGGGACGCCCCAGCCCGGGGCACGGCCCCGCGCGGGACCCCAGGTCACCGCAACACCGCCCGGAAACCCCCGCGTTGGTGCAGCGCGCCATCCTCCGCGGGTCCTGTGAGCACGGCCTCCTGCAGCCCCGCTCCGCGGCGTCTCCTCACCTGCCCCTCCCGCCGCGGGTCCTGAGGAGGCTCCTGTCAGCGTGGACGCGCACCCACCTCCTCCGCGGCGGGTCCTGAGGGGGCTCCGGCCCGCGTGGACGCGCACCCACCTCCTCCGCGGCGGGTCCTGAGGAGACTCCTGTCAGTGTAGACGCGCACCCACCTCCTCCGAGGCGGGTCCTGAGGAGGCTCCTGTCAGCGTAGACGCGCACCCACCTCCTCCGCGGCGGGTCCTGAGGAGGCTCCTGTCAGTGTGGACGCGGCCCCACCTCCGCGGCGGAGGCGGAGAAGGCGGGGCTCCTGCCACACAGCAGGCAGAGACTAGGCCTCTGGAGCTCGCCCGCAGCCCTGCGCTGGTCTGGTCGGGAGCTGGGCCGGGGCACCCAGGGGGCGGGGGCGGTGCAGGACTCGAGGGCACTCAGTTCAGGGGAAGAGCCCGCCCCTCCCAGGGCCCAGCTGAATCCAATAAATGCCAGAACTTTCTCAGTGAAATGGAGTACAATATCCCAGCTTCTCCAGAAATACCTAAGGAACAATTACCTGGAAAGCATATAGAATGCGGGCGGCTGGGTGGCTCAGTCGGTTAAGCGTCTGCCTTCGGCTCCGGCCTTGATCCCGGGGCCCTGGGGTCCCCCGCACGGGGCTACTTGCTCAGCGGGGAGTCTGCTTCTCCCTCTGCCTCTGTCTGCTGCTCTGCCTGCTGGTGCTCTGTCTTTCTCTGTGTCAGATGAATAAATAAAGTCTTCTTTAAAAAAAGGAAAGGATATAGAATAAAATGTAGACAAAAACTTTATAACTTACAGTGAAATTATTATACATAAATTTAAAATATACAAGTATGGGGCACCTGAGTGGCTCAGTCGGTTAACCGTCTGCCTGCCTCTGGGATCATGATCCCTGGGTCCTGGGACCCAGTCTGGCGTGGGGCTCCCTGCTCAATGCAGAGTCTGTTTCTCCCTCTCTCTCTCTCTCTCTCTCTGTCTGTCTCTCATAAATAAAATCATGAGCGACACAGAGAGAGGCAGAGACACAGGCAAATTTTACAAAAGTAAAAAAGAATTGTTAATGTGAACTTCATAAAATTAACACTCCTACTATGTGAGTGACCTTGCTCAGAGAACTAAAAGACAACCCACAGATTGCAAGGAAATATTTGCAAAACACATACCTGATAAAGGATTTGTATTCAAACTATACAAAAAAACTCTCAGAACTCAACAATAAGAAAACAAATAACCTGACAATAGGTATATCTGAACACACATCTGCACAAAGAAGTTATACAGATGCCTAAAATGACATATTCGTTGCTAATAATATCTTCTTTTCCATTCTCTCTCTGCCTTAAAGAGCCTTTCCTTTTCTACAACTCCATGGAGATGCCATCTATTTGCTAGATACGATACTGCCAGACTCATGAATCATTGAATAAAGCCACCCGGATCTTTCAGTTTACTCAGGTGGATTTTGTTTCTTTTTAAAGATTTTATTTATTTATTCATGAGACACACACAGAGAGAGGCAGAGACACAGGCAGAGGGAGAAGCAGGCTCCATGCAGGGAGCCCGATGTGGGACTGGAGCCCGGGTCTCCAGGATCAGGCCCTGGGCAGAAGGTGGCACTAAATCACTGAGCCACCCAGGCTGCCCTGGATTTAGTTTCTTAACAACAGGTTTATCACCCACCCTTAGAGTTACAGGTAAGAAGAAAGGTTACAACATCCATGAGATGGTGGATGCAGTTGGAGACATCAATATAAACTCATCCTTAGTTTATTGTGGATACAATCGACAGAGAAACTGTCAACCTCAAAGATAGAATTGCCAGTTATTTTACCAGCAAAATGAGTTGCTTTGGGAATAGCTGAAGAACTGCAATTCAGGACAACAAACAAAAGACAAAGGAAAGGTCAGTTTGTGTTGGGTTTAAATAGGAAATTAGGGAGTATTGTTGCACACCGTTAAAAAATGGCAGCACTTAGGGGGATCCCTGGGTGGTGCAGAGGTTGAGCACCTACCTTTGGCCCAGGGCGCGATCCTGGAGACCTGGGATCGAGTCCCACGTCGGGCTCCCGGTGCATGGAGCCTGCTTCTCCCTCTGCCTATCTCTCTGCCTTTCTCTCTCTCTCTCTCTCTCTCTCTCTCTCTCTCTCTGTGTGTGTGTGTGTGTGTCTATCGTAAATTAAAAAAATTAAAAAAAAAATTAAAAAAAAAGAAAAATGGCAGCACTTAGACCAAGTTCTTTCTGCTGGTTGTGGTTCAACCAGTGGCACGTGTGTGAGAGCTCCCCCTTCAGGCTTCCTGGCTCCAATTTAAGCAAGGTTTCCTTTATCTAATTTTTACAAAATCTTTAAAATTGGGATGCCTGAGTGGCTTAGTGGTTGAGTGTCTGCCTTTGGCTCAGGGCATGACCCTGGAGTCCTGGGATCAAGTCCCACATCGGGTTCCCTGCACGGAGGCTGCTTCTCCCTCTGCCTATGTCTCTGCCTCTCTCAGTGTATCTCTCGTGAATAAATCAGTAAAATCTTTTTTTAAAATTTAAAATATTTTTAAAATCTAATAAGAGGACACTGGAAGCCTAGAGAAAATGGGTAACTTCCAAGTAAAAACACACAGTAACAAAATGGGCCCTGACATGATGAAAACAGAAACAGACCAATGAACAGGAAAAGGTCACAGTAAGGCTTGGAAATCTCCCATTGGAAAAGTCCCCAGGAACAAGTAAGTTCATAGTAAACACCCAAGTGTTCTGGTTATAGTATGAAAGCTTGATATATGTATATGGTTCATCTAATGTAGGAGCCCAGTGATTCCAAAGTAAACACTACTTTATGTACCATGACAAAGGTGCTGCCAATTTGACTGTGACTTTCTCAATAAAAGAAAAAAAAACTGATCAATGAATTTACTTCCATTAAAATCAGAAAAGTTAATTTTTTAAAAATTCAGTTTTGGAATAAATAATACATTTAACCTTAAATAAGGTTGTAGTTTGTAACACATCTACTTTTTTTTTGTTTTAAGTTTTTATTTATTTATTTATGAGAGACACAGAGAGGCAGAGAGACAACAGGCAGAGGGTGAAGCAGGCTCCCCACAAGGAGCCCCATGTGGGACTAGATGTGGAACTCAAACACAGACCCCAAGATCACGCCCTGAGTTGAAGGCAGATGCTCAACCACTGAGCCACCCAGGTGTCCCAACACAGCAACTTTTCAATGTGCATCCAATTGTCATATTGACAATTGTCAAACTATCAACATCGGAAGAGAGAGGACCTCATGTGAGGCCCAGGGTAGCCAGGCAGCCACCCCACTCATACCTACTCAGGCCCCACTCACACTTGCAGCCAGATGCTCTCAGAGGTTCTCCTCTCCAAGAAGCAGAATCTGTGAAAAGTACTATGGTGTTCCATGGCTATGAAAGGCCAAAGCCCTGATGAAGGGACACGTCTGTAAGATATGTCCTGCTGAAATGCTACAGGAGAAAGTACAAATAAACCCGTGAGAAAGTCAGAAACAGAGGTTTCTGTGCTCGCCTACTGATGACACATCACTGGGGAAGCCGCCCTGAGGACCGTCTCCCTATTTTGTCCTCACAACACCAAACTGTCTGGACATCCCCACCACCAGCTCACAGTTTAGCTGTGGCCAGTTCACCCACTTAGGAAAAGCCTGGGGAATCTCTGAAACTTAGAGTTCTGTGTATTCAGTGTCATAACTTGGAAATTCCAACTGAAAACAAACTACAAGGTCAATGTACAAGTCAATTGACATGAAGACTATGGTGTGTTTGTGTTCCCTCCAAATTCAGTGTTAGAATCCAAATGAAAAGTGTGATGGTGTTAGAACAGGTTATTAGGTCATAAGGGTGTGGTCTCCTCGTAAAAGAGACCCCAGCACCTTCCCTCCAAGTGAGGATACAACAAGTCTGCTGCTGGGGGATCCCTGGGTGGCTCAGCGGTTTGGCGCCTGCCTTTGGCTCGGGGGCGTGGTCCCGGGGTCCCGGAATTGAGTCCCTGCATCGGGCTCCCTGCATGGGGTCTGCTTCTCCCTCTGCCTGTGTCTCTGCCTCTCTCTTTCTGTGTGTCTCTCATGAATAAATAAATAAAATCTTAAAAAAAAAAAAAACAAGTCTGCTGCCAGAGATATCCTAATCTCAGACATGCACCCTCCAGAACTGTAAGAAATAAATGTCTAGGGATCCCTGGGTGGCGCAGCGGTTTAGCGCCTGCCTTTGGCCCAGGGCGTGATCCTGGAGACCCGGGATCGATTCCCACATCGGGCTCCCGGTGCGTGGAGCCTGCTTCTCCCTCTGCCTATGTCTCTGCCTCTCTCTCTCTCTCTCTCTCTGTATGACTATCATAAATAAATAAAAATTAAAAAAAAAAAGAAATAAATGTCTATTGTTTATAAGCCACCTGGTCTGTGATATTTTGATAGCAGCCTAAATTAACTGAGATGATCAGCAATGATATACAGAGCAAATGGACGTGAAATGAAAAAAAAATTACAGCACAAAAATTAAGGTTCTTAGGTATAAATCTAACAATGTACATAAAAATATTCATAAAACATTAAAACACAGATGAGAGAAATCAAATAACATATAAATAAATGCGCCTTTTGCCTCGTGCATCCAAGAGAGAGCAGGATGGCTCACCAGCAGCTGCACTGGAGCCATCCGAGGAACTTGGGTCAGGGTTCCTTTCTTCCACCTCTGCTCAAACCCATGCAGTCTGACCCGGAAATACTGCCTCAACAGGTGCTGACAGAGTTTCTGTCGGTCCATGAGGGATACCAGCTTCAGTAAATTGGATTAAATGAGTCTCCTTGAATGGATCATCCCATTCAAGATCCCCATCCTTCTGCCTCAATGCAGATATCCAAGATAACCCCCTTTTTTAAGATTTTATTCATTTATTCATGAGAGACACAGAGACAGAGAGGCAGAGACACTGGCAGAGGGAGAAGCAGGCTCCCTGCAGGGTGCCCGACGTGGGACTCGATCTCGGGACCCCGGGGTCACACCCTGAGCTGAAGGCAGACGCTCAATCGCTGAACCACCCAGGTGTCCTGCAGGACCAATCCTTACAGAGATTTTTTTTGAGGGTGTGATAACATGTATAACATAAAATTTTTCTCTCTTTAATTTTTATTTTTAATTATGGTAAAATATACATAACGAAATTTACCATTTTCAACATATTTTTTAAATTTTTATTTATTTATTCAACAGAGACACAGAGAGAAAGGCAGAGACAGAGGCAGAGGGAGGAGCAGGCTCCCTGCAGGGAGCCCAATATGGGGCTCAATCCCAGGAACCTGGGGTCACACCCTGAGCCAAAGGCAGACAGTCGCTCAACAACTTAGCCACCCAGGCATCCCATTTTCAACATTTTTAAGTGAATATTCACATTGATATGTACCCCTCACCAGTATTGTTTCTCAACTCCATCCACAGGGCATGAGAATTTCAATTTCTTCACATCCTTGCTAAAACTAACTTCCATTTTTTAGATGACAGCCATCCCCTGAGTGTGAAGTGGCATCTCAGTGTGGTTTTCATTTTCATTTCCCTGATGTCTAAGGATGTTAAGCATCTTTTCATGTGTTTGTTGGGTTTGGATTAGGCCATGGTTTATTGTATATGGCACCAAATAACATGCAGAATTTAAGAAAATGTTTGGAAATGGAATATCTGATATGACTTTGGTATCAGAATATATAAAGAGCTCCTACAGCTCAACACCACAAGGACAAGCAACCCAATTTAAAAAAAGGCAAAGGACTTGAACAGGATTTTCTCCAAAGAAGACACACAAGAAGCACATGAAAAGATGTTCAACATCACCAACCATCAGGAAAATGTAAATCAAAATCACACTGAGGTACCACTTTATACCCAGAACAGTGATTTAAGGGATGCCTGGCTGGCTTAGTTGGAATAGCATGTGACTGTTTTTTGTTTTGTTTTGTTTTGTTTTGTTTTGTTTTGTTTTGTTTTGTTTTTTTAGGATTTAGTTATTTATTTTAGAGAGAGTTAGAATGACCGAGAGGAGCAGAGGGAGAGGGAGAGAGAATCCCAAACAGATGCCATACCGAGTGCTGAGTCCTACACGGGGCTCGATCGTGTGACCCCGAGATCATGACCTGAACAGAAACCAAGAGTCGGACACTTAAAATTGAATGTGTCACCCAAGCACCCCAAGCATGGGACTCTCGATCTCAGGGTCGTGAGTCAAGCCCCACATTGGATGCAGAGATTATTTAAATTAAGAAGCTTAAAAAATATATTTTTTTAAAGGACACTAACAACAGTTGGTGAGGATGTGGAGAAATTGTAACCCGAGTACACCATTGATGTAAAATGCTGAAGTCACTGTGGAGAACAGTTTGGCAGTTCCTCAAAAATTCTAAACATAGATATGATCATACCATGTGATCTAGCAATTCCGTTCCTAGGAATACACACAGAAACAGAGAAAACAGGTACCAAAAAAACTTTTCCATGAATGTTCATAGCAGTGCTGCTTGCAACAAGGAAAACCTGGTAACAGCGCAAGGGTCACAGTAAGGGTGAGGCCACTGATGCCGCGAAGTGGGCGAACCTCGAAAACACTACACTGAGGAATAAGGCCGTAGGGCAAGTCACGCACCCTGTAACTCCATTTCTACAAAATGCCCAGAAAAGGCGATCCATGGAGACGGGGAGCAGGCAAGGGGCTCCAGAGGGCCCGGGGCGGCGGGGGGGAGCGACCGCTTCACGAGCAGGGGTTTTCCTGTGGGAGTGACGACGTCAGACATCAGCATGTACTGAATGTCACCAAACTGCACACGTTGAAAGAGGGTTGGACTATGTGGATTTCACCACACTGGAAACCAAGAAAGCGGGGCGCCCGACTGGCTGTCGGTGGAGCATGCAAGTCTTGATGTTAGGGATGTGGGTTCAGCCCCCACGTTGGGTGTAGAGATGGCTTAAAAATTCAAACAAACAAACAAAAATCTTAAAAACAAACAAACCAAGAGAAACCATTGCATATCCTCCCGCGTCAGGGAGAGTCCCCTGCCCTCGCTGCCCTCAGTCTGGCCTTCCGGGCCTTCCACGGTCCAGCCAGCCCCATGTGGGGCCCTCGAGCTCCAGCGGCACCGCGCACCCAACCCCCTGGAATCAGCAGCTCAGGACTGGAGCTCCGGCCCCTGGCCCTCCGACTCCTTCAGAACCCGGTGCTCAACGACTTCCTCCTCCCAAGGTCTCCCAACCTGGCTCTGCTGTGAACTGGACCTCGGGGCCACAGTGTCCAAGGGTCATCTCATCTCCAAAGAGGGAAGCCAGAGTTTTCTGGGCACAGAGGTGCGCAGGCGACTCGCTCAGGGGAACTAAGAGCAATGTGGCCGAAGGGGCAGGTCACGCAGCCTCCAAGGGGCTGCATGCTCAAGCTCCAGCCCAAAGCTGGGTCTCTGCGTGTCACTGAGAGAAAATGTGATCCACAGAAACAGTGTCTCCGGCCGCGCAGAGGAGGCGTCCCAGCTGTGGGGGTCACTCGTCACATGCAGGTTCCCTGGGAAGCCACGGGGGCCACACAGATGCTGCTCTGATACCGGGCCAGCGCTCCCCAGGGGTCGGCTCCAGGAAGTGGATTCAAGCTATTTTTTTTTATCCTTGGTTAGAACTAAAGATGCCTGCACCTCACTTCCGTCCACACCCTTCCCGCTCTCTACAAACTAAAAATACATTCTGGGTCCTGCTTCCCCGCTGCTGACCACAATCTGGCTCCTCTGAGGCTCCCCACAAACCCCCGGGGGCGCCAGTGGCATGCAGAGGGGAGGGGGAAGCCTGTCTGAGGCAGGGGGGCCTGTGCCTTTGGGAGCCTGGGGCTGCAAGTGCTTTCTCCTGCGTGGACCACAGGGGTCACCAGAGCCCCAGGGACTGGCACCTCCTCCACTTGACCCTACCTGTAAAACCTCAGCACCTCCAACCCCAGAGAGCCCGAGAATAGACTGGCCCCATCCCCTCGCACTTCTCCGGCCCCTCTCCCAGCCAGCAGCGGTTTGAAAGACCCACTGGACCCCTTTTAATCTCAGGAGGAGAGGGACCTCAGGAAGGCACAGAAAGAAGTCATAGCACCTCCTCTGCATCTGCTGGGTGCAGGTGGACCCTTTAAAGAGGTGAGGGCAGAACAGGCTGTGGGCCCACACCCTTCTTTTCTGAGGGGTCCGAGTGAAGCCAGATAGCAGGGAGGGAAGTGGTGGCCGGGGAGGGGGTGCTGAGTGGCAGGATGCTGAGGGGAGGGGAGGGGAGGGGAGGGGAGGGGAGGGAGGTGGGGGTCACCCGCTGGCCTCCATCCGGACAGGATGTCTGTGCAGGGGCTCCGTTCTCAGAGAGACTTTGGTCCATTTTCCGCAAAATGGACATCATGCAGCTGGCCAAGTCCGGGCTCTAGATCAACCCCGGTGACTGCAGAGGGTAGGAGCGAGGCCAACACCCTGAGGTCCTCATGCGACCCGTTCAGCAGGGTCTTGCCTCTCACCGTGACCGACTCCCACACAGGTACTTCCTCGCCAGGCATCCAGGCTCTGCTGGTCACCAGAAAGGCCGTGGGCCAAAACCGGGCTGGGCCCAGAGCTCCAAGTGCTTCCTGGGAAGGTAAAGGGGTGGCAGCCCCCAGAGCAGCCCAGGGCACAGTAGTCACCACTGCTGCCCTCTGACTGTGGGGGAGCTGGCCTGGGGGCGCTCGCAGGGACCCAGTCCTCCTGCGGCAGATAGGCAGGCGGCTGCCCTCCCTGTAGCACATGCCCTGCTCTCAGCACAGCCTCTGGGAGGCCGGCGCCAGGGCCCTCCTCCTCGTCCTCTGGGACCACTGACTGCCAGGGATCCACTGGGTCATAGGTCAGCCACGCAATGGCCTCCTGGTCGCTGGACTCCGAGGCTCCTTGTGGGGGACCGACAGGGTCCGGGTTCGGCAGCAGGCCAGTTCTGTGAGCCCTGATCCAGGTCTAGAACAGAGAGCATGGGGTGTGCGTAGGGGAAGGGCTCAGGCCGCATGTTCAGGACTCTCCCTGGAAGCAGCCTTCCCTCCTCCTCCGAGAAGCTCTCCTGAAATCCTCGCCTAGAGTCCAAACAATGCCTGTGCTAAGAACATTCCATCTTACCTCCACGTGCCAGCGTATCCGTAGCCCAGGACCCTCAGTAATCCCCCACCTCACCGCACGGTGCTCACAGCAGCCCGAAAGAGGGTACAGGTAGTGACAGGTGCCAAGGACAGAGAAAGTCCCTGGCTGCTGCTCCAGGCGCTTCCATGGGCTACAGAGACTGCGCCCCTCTCCTGGACCCCCCACCCACATACTCACACACTCACACCGAGACGCTGTCGGGAACGGCACCTTTGGGCTGAGGGCAGCAGACCTGGACCCCTCCGTGGGGCCACAAGAGGCCCCCCACCTCCCAAAGGGAAGTATGTCCTAGGTGAGACCAGGAGCCACCACCAAATGGACCACACATACCTTGCCCTCTGTTACTGCCCTGCTCCCTGGAGAGCCCACCCATGGCTCCAGACCACCCCCACCCCCACCCCACCCCCAAGGGGTCTAAATAACTTGGCGGGTGACATGGGTCTCCAGAGGAGAGCTGGGTGCGTGCAGCCCACATGACCTCAGGGGTCTGGACAGAGACGGCCACTACCCGAGAGAAGGAGGTGGCCTCCACCAAAGACAAGATGCTCCACTTTAAGCCTCGAGTTATACTCTTGGACAACAATCCGAAACTGAAAACTGGACTCCCTTTCTAAATTTTGTTTTCTGGGCTCCCTTTCTAGAGACACAATGATAAGGCAGAGGGAAGACCAGCAATGGCAGGGGGATCGGGGAAGAGCAGGCCCAAGAACCCCAGGAAGCATCACATGCCATCCTCCACCCGCAGTAGGGAACTTGAAACCACCTGCTGGAGCCCAGAGGGCAAGAGCCCCCAGGCCAGAGGGAACTGAAGGGGTCTGATGCGAAGACCCTGCTGGTGGCGCTCACCGGGGCACTACAAAGGGGGGGATGTGGAGTGTGCTCAGTGGCCAGGGTGCCAGCACGCTACCCAGGGGAACAAGGGAGGGCCAGGCGCTCCCCATCGACCACCAGAGCAGTAGCTGCAGACCACCAAGGGCCCCAAGGACAGCACCAGCACCAGGCCCTCCCCACAGACACCTTCAGAGAAGAAGCAGGCACAAGACACGTGGCAGCTGCAAGACACCACCATAGTCTGCACCACAGAATGACCATCTACCTCCCAGAAGCTGCTCCCCGCAAAAGAAAAAGAAACCCGCAATAGAGAATACAGCTAATTGTTTTGATGCATTTAAGACACAGCGTGTAAATTTAAACCCACTACGTATACCAAAAAAGCTCAAAGCACTGACAAGGCCCCCACACTAGCCCCCACTCACACCGAAGCCCACATCCTGGGCAGGCCAGGCCCGTGGGTGACCCCAGCCCCGCCCCCACTCCTGCTGCGGGCCCACACGCACCTGGAAGTCCCCGCAGTGCACGCTGTAGAGGGCCTGGAAGAAGGGCGCTGGAGAGGGTACTTCCCGGTAGAAGCTTCTCTTCATCCTGAGGCCGGGAAAGGACAGCTGGAGGCCTACGCACACCCAAGGGGTTGGGGGAGGGGGTCCTCGGAGGCCCCAGCTCAGGAGGCCTGAGGTCCCGTGGGAGCTCCACTCCCTTGCAGCAGAGGCAGCCCTGTGTCATCTGCGCTGCTGCCTCTCTCGCCTCTAGCCGGGCGCAGACCTGCTCTCGGGGCAAGACCCAGCACGTGCCCGTGCGGCCTCCCCGGCCCATGACCCCGTAGGTCTCCTTACACCAAGACACGTGTCCTTACAGGGTGAGCTGCGAGGTGGGTTTAAGGCCACAGGGAGAGCCCTGGCGTCTTCCTCCCAGAGGGAGCCACACGTGTGCCCCTAGCAGCCAGGAGGCAGCCCGCTGCCCCACCTGACTCCTCCATGAGCAACAGGCCCACTGGCCCCCCACAAAGATGTGGCTCAGGACACAGCAAGTCCCGCCTCAGGGGCCCACGGTCACAGCTCATCCGCCCCCTCGGCTTCTCTTCCTAAGGCCTGCCAGTTCCCTCTACATGGCTCCCTCTCTGCTTCTCCCGCCGGTTCCAAGCAAATAGCCACCCTCTGGACACCACCAAGGCCTCCAGGTGGGTCCTTCCCCGCCCCGCTCAAATCTATTCTCAAAATACAAACCAGGCCTTGTCGCATAGTTTCTCGTGGTTCAAGAGCTTTCCTGTGCTTCCAGGTCAAGTCTGGCCTTCACGGCCCACCCAGCATCTCCTCCCCGACCCCCCCCCCCAACACCCCACTCTCTTGTTCCCACTTCCTCACATCCTTCCTGCTGCCAGTCCACACCCGGTCCATCTCCTACGGGCCCCCTCCCATGACCTGACAGGGGTGATGGTTGTCAACGGGGCCGCGCCTGTTTTGTTCTCTGGGGCATTCACCAGGGCTCCGAGCACAGCAGATTCCCAAGACTGCATTTTCGTAGAATGCATTTAAACATGAGCAAACCACAGAGCACCTCCAAAGGCCAGAGATGAGGCTCTTGGGTGGCTTGGGCCCGATGAATTTGGATCCTTCTGAGCCTCTTTGGAGCCATAGGGCCCCCAACACACCCGGCAACTTGGGAGCTCTCCATGGGTCCAGGGCAGAGGCTTCAAAACCCCCGCCCCATCCAAGACCAGACGGTGGGGAGGGATGACCGGTCTGGCCCAAGATGCCCCACCTACCACACACCTACACGTGCACACACTGACTCACATCCACACACATGGACATGCACACAGAAACTCACACAGAGACATGCTAGCACAATAGCATGTGTGCACACAGACACACACACCCTGGCTACCGACCTGGGTGAAAGCTTGAACACGACGAGGTAGGTCAGGCTGGTCAGCAGCAGAAAGACGGGCACAGCAACAAGGGTGCTGCTGTCGGGCTGTCCCCGAAGCAAGAACAGGTGAGAACCTACGGGAAGGAAGGGCCCAGGGCTGTGAGCCTCTCTGGCACCAGGACGTTCCCCCAATTCCACATGGCAAAGCACCCCTAGGAGTGCCCTGGGCCACACTGGAAATTTGCTCATAGGCCACAGGGATTGTGTTGCACCTGCTAATGAATCGCCCGCCCCTGGCCTTCATCTCCTCCGTCTACAAGGTCATCGGGGTCAGACCCCTTCCCACCAGTTCACAGGGGTCAGCCCTGCCCTCCCTTGGGACAGGAGACAACATCCAGGCTCCAGAGACAGAAGCACAGGCCCGGAGTGTCACCCGGGGACACACTCACACCAGCGACAGACAACAACCACAGGTTCCGAGAGGCCCAACATTTGGCAGGTGATTGTTTCCTCCTTAAAACTCTCCTGTCTCCAGGGGAGGGTGGTCAGCTGGGGCATGACTGCCTCAGGGAGGGGGTTCCAGGAGGGCGAGAGGGTGGAACGGTGCAATGCACGAGTGAGGGGAGGCCCTCTGGGAGGGAGACCCCACCTTGGGCAGGGCTCTGAGGAGATGGGAAGCACACAGACTGGCTCCATTCGCTCCACTGGCCCTCATAGTGCTGCTCCTGCCCCATCTCCTCCTTCAGTGTGGCCATCTGGACACGCAGCCTGGCCTCATAGCTGGAGCCAGGGTCCAGTTCGACAGCTTCAAGGGTGAGGCGGGTCACCCCGACAATGTGATCCCTGTGCCGGGCCTGCTGTGGGGCAGAGGACAGTTAGCAGGCGCTGAGGGTGAGACAGGGTCCACTGACCCTCAAGAACCCACACGCACACATATACGTGACCGTGCACACGCACATGGGCACGGGTACACATGCACAGCACACGGGCCTACAAGCACTAAACGCAGGTGCACTGAGCTGCTGCTCCCAGGAGAGAGCGTCAGCCCAGCATTACCTCCCAGGCCTCCTCCTGTTTCTTGAAGGCCAGCTCGTAGCTGAGGATGGCGGCCAGAGGCTCCAAGGCAAGACTGACGCCCCAAGTCAGGACACAGGATCCAGAGCTGACATTGCTCTGTAAGTCCGAGGGAGGGTCCAACTTCACTGAAACACAGTGAGGCTACATGAGGGCATGTCTGTCGTGATGCCCAGGACTGGGGGGTCTGAAAGATGCTGGGGGGGTGGGGGCATGGTCGAAGCCCTCCCCTCCCAGATCACTGGCCTCACTGGGAGGCAGCTCCCCTAGGGAGGGCCCAGGTGCAACACGAGGACAGTGCGTTCCTCCAGCCCCTGCAGCCAGACAAGGTGATTTCAAATCTTGCCCGCATCTTCCTTCACAAGCTGCTGCCGGAAGTGCCGGCCAGTGTCTTACTGGAGTCCTTCCTGCTATGACTGAAGTGCATTTCAGGTGACTCAAGTTGTACCCCAACCTGAAGCACTACATCTTCATCCTCCTCCAAATCCCTGCCTCTCCGGTAAGCAGTGGGCTCTTGCCCTCCCAGGGGCCCAGCCTGCTCCCAGCCCTGGGCCTCTCTTAGCAGGGACGGAGAACATTCGCTGGGCCATGAAGGTTAAGGGCAATGGGATCTTGCCTCCCAATCCCCTTGAAGCCAGGATGTTCCCTGTCCAGGCACCCAGCCCAGGCCTCACCGTGTCTCCGGGGCAGGTACTGTGGGTCCACCAGGCTGACCTGCTCCTTCCCAGACACGTAACGGTGGAAAGTGATGGTGAAGTTGTCGGAAGGCACGAGCACCTCCTCGGGCGGCAGCACCACAGTGCACTCGCTGGCCCGGAAGACGCATCTATGCTTGCTGCCCAGCACGTGGTTGCTGGAAAGGGAGGAGGTCGGTACCAAGGGCCCACCGCACCCGCCCAGGGCTGCTGCTACCCCCGCGGGAATCCCACCATCACGGCCTTCACGGAGCCTGGCCCTCCAGACTCACCTGGTAAAGAGGAGCCAGGGACTGGGGCCCTGACCCAGTTCTGGGGCAGACCAGTGGCAGTCGATCCTTAGGACGTTGTTGTTGAGGCAGGTGAAAGATCCAGCCTCGAGCCCTGGGAACAGTGATGGCTTGGAGCCCCCCGTGGCTGCCTCCGGGCAGGGTTAGGGCCTGGCAGCTGACACTCTGACAAGGCAGTCCCCCGAGAATGATGCCAAGAGAAGGCATCACGGGCACGGCTGGGAGGTGATGGGCTCTGAGCCCCGGCGCATGGGCAGGAATGAAGTCCAGGCAGGTCCCTGAGGACACGCCCAGCACCCTTCCCGCCAAACCCTTCCCTGTGGGGTGAGAGAGATGGCAGCCCTGCCCACCAAGCTCTCCACCAACCCACCTCACACAGAGACGGGTGCCAGCCCTCACCTCCTCCTTCCCCGTGGACAGAGGCTCCGGGCCCAACCCAGGTGCCGACGCAGGTGCAGATCAGGAGCCAGGTGCTCCACTCTGGCAGCAGGGCCTCACTCTCCAGGGACCAGCCTGCAAAGGACTGGGCTGAGAGCGCTCCCCACGGGATGCTCCCCATGAGACCCCGAGGGCTGCCCCCCGTGGGGCATGCTCCTGGCCATGAGCTCTGAGCGGGTCACTGCCTGCACCGTCACCACAGGCCGTGCAGAGATGGGGCACCACCGCCCCAGCTGTGCTCCGGAGACACTGGCGCTGCGAGACACCGCTGGGCACAGTGCAGACTCATGGCCACCCTGCCCTCAAGCCCACGGCTCTTTCTGAAGGGTTCTGGACTCTGAGCCGCTGCGTGGCTGAGTGTGCCTAGAAGCGTCCTCTTCGGCTCGGGCACCCCCTGCCGGCACGGCTCCCATCCCTATCGTCCCTATCGCACAGGGCAGCTGGGGCAGGGCGACCTCGGGCCCGGCGCAGCACGAGTGGAACACTTGAGTCCCCCCAGCAGCCCCGTGGGGTAGACTCACTGTCCCTACTTACCGACAGGGAGTCCCGGGGCGGGGAAAGCCTTGCCCCAGGTCACGCGGCCAACATCTGCCCATGCCCTCCCTTGCTGGACCCACAAATAAAGACCCACTTGCAGAGGCCGTGCACTGCCCCTCCGCCAGCTCGGCCAGCCGTGCCCCTGTTCTGAGCTACCCGCCCTGCAAAGGGAGCGCCTCAGAAGAGCAGGGCCCTCAGTGCGGGGGCCCACCTGGGCAACAGAATCCCTGGGGGGATGGGAGCTTAGCTGGGGACAGGGGCTCTGCTAGGAAGCGCCTGGGTGCGGGGAGGCTGCTGACGTCCTGTCACCCCATTTGTAGCTCCAGATGGTGCACTGATAGTTCCTAAGCAGGAAGCAGGGCCAGCCTGGTTATGCAAGCCCGATGGCTGATAAGGAG
This sequence comes from Canis aureus, assembly GCF_053574225.1. NCBI lineage: Eukaryota > Metazoa > Chordata > Mammalia > Carnivora > Canidae > Canis > Canis aureus. The sequence goes on from NC_135618.1 coordinate 37,234,155, forward strand.
GCAAAGAGCAGCAGATGCGCTCACAGACCACAGCACGTAAGCCCTCCAGGAGCCTGCACGCGCTCAGGCAGCAGACGCCATGCCAACGGCCCAGGAGACATCCAGGTGCCCACAGGACAGACCCCTGTTAAGATCCGTGCTCAGGAAGACTGCACCACCATCCCCAGGCACCAGCAGCCACAGCACGGGAGGCCGTAGCAAGCTTACCCCAACAGCATCTGTCCCCTCCTGCGCAGTGACAGGGTGGAGATGGGGGAGCAGCCTACAACAGCCCACGGTCAGGATGGTGATGACAGGATCAGATTGAGCACCGAGATCTGCAGGGTCTGAGGCACAGCAGCCACCGCCCAGCTGAGGGGTCCCTGGGTGGAGGCACCCCTCCGTCTGTGCAGAAGTGGGCCAGCCCTGCCACAGGCCAACCCAGAAGCAGATGGTTCGGGAGCATGGGGTGGGGAGGCTCCAAGCTCCGCAGACCCCAGGGCAGGGACAGCTGAGAGCTGCCAGTGCCAGGACCCACTCTGGGCGAGCAGCAGAGACCTACACGGGGGGATGGTCCCTGCTCGTCCCCTGAGAACTCTTTCCACAGAGAACGCTTCTGTCTACACAGCGAGCTGGCTGGGGCGGGGCCGCCACCCTCTGAGAGGAGCAGAAGCCAAGACCAGGGACAGCAGCAGCTCTTCCCCAACGCCTGGCACCTGGTAACTCTGTGCTCGGCACATGTTCAACCAGGGTCCACACAGCCTGGGAGCTGCCCACCGTGCCCAGCGCACGCATACTGCTCTGTCTCCCCTCGGGGCTACCCACGCCTCTGACTACAGACACTGGGCCAGGCGTTGTAGAAACCCTCACCCGCACACTCCCCAGTCCTGGAACAGGCAGTGGGAGGACACCGGGAGATCTGGTCACAGCTCAGACAACACTAGACCATCTCGAAGCATAGCTGATGCCACCACCCGGCGCTGCCCTTGTCCCACCAGGTCTGAGGACACTGCCTCCAGCCCATGAGCACTCTGTTCCCTTCTCAGGACTCATCTCCTCCATGACCTCAGGGCCAAGGTCCAGCCCGTGAGGTCTGACTGCTGGGGCCTCACAGCTTTCCTACCCTGCTCTCCTGGCCCACCATGAAGCCGGGGACCCCTGCCTCAGAATCCACACACACTGTCAGACCCAGGGGCAGGTCTCCAGACAGACACAGCCCCTCACCCACCCCGGCCCCCAGGGGAATCCCCCCAGGGCCCGGTGCCTGGAGACACACCCTCCCAAGTTGGCTCCACCCGGTCCACTTACTGTCCCCTCTCACACAGAGTCTTCATTTTTTTTTTTTTAGAGTATTCACTTTTAACGGAGTGCTATCCTTGTCATTCTGCGTACCCACTCAGAAAGCTGGCAGACATAGAGGAACGGAGGTTGCTATTTCAGTGGACATTTATCTAGCACTTTCTTCCCTCTTCTGGGGAAAGAGGAAGCAATTGAAACCCTCACGTATCTGGGTCTTGGGAGGTGCATGTCTGGGAGCCGTGGCAACACCAGGCTGGAGCTGTGGAGACAGACGAGCTGGGCCCAGGCCGGCCTCAGGTGGACATGGACAGGGGGAGGGACCCAGAGCAGAAGGAAGAAGGGAGATGAGGATGGAAGTCTGAGGGGCACAGGCGGACGGGGGCCAGGGGAGCTCACTCTGGGTCCCCTGCTGGCCTAACCCACCTCACACTATACCCCCTGCCTGACTTCCTTTAGCATCGTGTGCCTGTTCCTTCACAAAGCTCTCTCTGGCCAGACAAGACACCCCCAGGTGAGGCCAGTCAGATCATGGCAGGAGCAGGGAAGCAGGTAGTGCTGGGGGAAAGGTCTAGAGTAAGGGTGTTGACACAGTTCTGGGGGACCTGGGGGCTAAGGGAGGAAAATGATGCACCTGCTCTTCCCACAGTTAACACTGACCTTCTCTGTCCCGAAATGTCCTCATAGCTCCTTTGTAAGCACGTCAGCAAAGCTCGTAGCTATGCTGCCTCTTTACACCAGGCTCTTCCAGGGGGAGACCTGTCTGATTCATGTTGTGCCCCAACAGGGTAAGAAATGCTGACCTTGCCTCTCGATGGTGTTAATGCTTCAGACCCCTGGGAAGAGTGCTCTGGGACATGACTTAAGCACGAACCCTCACCTCCCCTTCCTCTGCTTGGCCAAGTTGACCTTCCTTCTGGGATCCCACCCTCACCCGCTGCCTGCCCACAGCTCCAAGGGGAGATCCCCAGACTCTGGCTCCTCTTCTGCCCGAAGGCCCCCGCTCCCAGGACATAGGGTTTTAAGGTGTTTTGCCAACCCCAAGACCGGGACCTCATCTCCACTCATGGTCCTTACAGCTCAGACCATCTGGCCCCAGAACAACCCCTAGCTCAGCTATTGAGGAAGAAAAGTCTCTTCCACACCTAAAAACTCTGCCTAACAAACTCAGTACTCTTCCCTCTGCCCAGCAATACTCAGGACTGGAAGTGACAGCCTGTCATTCTTTAGCAAATATTGCCAAAATGCTGTCTCTGGGAGGCACCCAAGATCAGGACACTGGAGGAGGTAAGACTAGGGTGATGCTCCCCACTGCTTCCAAGGTTCATCCACAGGCTCCTCCCAGGGCCCGGGCTGCCTGCCCCTCTCTGCCATCAGCTCATGCTGACTTGACTGCCAGACTCACCTTCCCAGATGCGTCTGCTGGGTCCCATGGCAAGTCTGAAGGGAACCCAACCCTCCAGACCTGGAGGTGACCGTTCCTGTGTTTGCAGTGAAGCCTCTCAGCCTGATTCAGGATATAAGTGCAGTGAGCAGTGACGTGAGCCTCCCACGGCGGGCTTACACAGGCCGCCCACATTTGAAACCACGATGCAGAACAGAGCAGCTGTCCCAAGTGGGGCTGACAGACGACTGCCACCAGTAATCATAAACCTGGGAATTAGGAGGTGGGATGACCCTTCATTCCCCATAACACCCAAGGTTGCCAAACATGGACACTGATGACCTGTCCATTGATTGGCAGATTGTCTGTTAAATTCATTCCGACAAACTCCCCTGGAGAGGGTGCTAAGCACAAAAGTGATGCACTCTTAAAGAAAACAAATGATACAGGAAAAATATAAAAATGAGTCCTCTTTATCTCACCCCAGAGCGAGCTTCTGTGAGAAATTGGGCCAAATCCTTCCAAAGATGTGCAAACAAATGCACATTTTTGATGGACTCACACTGTGCTGAGCTTTGCAGACTCCTTGTTCCTCTGGCTATTTTCAACATCCTTTAGGTCAGCACATTAAAACCTGTTTTTTGCCTTTAATGGTAGTACGTGCCACGGTTCAATAAACCTACGGATGAACATTTGGATTGCTGCCTCTATATGCTATTTTTATTTTTTGAGATATGACATATAACATTATGTTAATTTCCGGTGCATATATGCAACTTAGTGAACAGTTCTGGTCATGGATCTTTAATCAGCAGAATGAGTATCTCTGCACAAAGAATTTTAGGGATGGAACTGTGGGACCCAAAGTTCAGCATTTTAAAATACAGGTACTACCAAGTGGCACTCCAAGAACATGCCACCGTCTACACCAGAAGTCACCAACAGTGTATCTTATCAGTCTTTTTAATCTTTGCCTATCTGATAGGCAAAGATATTTCAGTGTTGCTTTCATTTACACTTCACTGGTTATTAGTGAAGATATGCATCTTTTCATTTACTTATTGGCTGTGTGTTCTTTAGGGTACCAAATAAGGTCACATTTCAGGGTGCATGTGTGTGTTCTGTGCATCAAAACATCTGGGGTAAGGTTTGGATACCCCAGAGCTACAGCTCTGGAGTCTGAGAACAACCAGGACCCACAGAGAGATGAAATCAAAAGTTCAAGACCATGAAACAACTTAGGAATGGCCAGAAACATAAATCACACATCTATTTTTTGAGAGGGGGAGGGGGCAGAAGGAGAGCAATAACCTTAAGCAGGCTCCATGTCCAGTGAAGAGCACCCGAGGCTGAAACTAGAATTTACTACCTTAAGTCCCCCAGACCACACAACCCACACCATGACCACAAAGGCTGGAAAGGGAGGAAATCCCAAAGGGGTGGAGCGCACCAAATTCTACATCTAAACTCTACTTCCTAAAATAAACAAACAAATAAACACAAACAAACTTTACCAAAGTCTCTGGATGACTTCTGAACTACATGTGTATAGGCCAACTCCAAGCAACCCAGCTAAGGTTAAACCACCTGAACAGAAGTTTGGGCTGCTGCCTATATCAGAGACAGAGTTTACAGCCTGCTTTAAATACAAATAAAAAGTCAACACTCTCCAGAGAAACCTAACAGGATCTAGTATCTACAATCTGTATCATTCACAATTGCCAAAATAAATCTAAGAGTATTAGACATGTGAATAAACAGAACTAGGTGACCCACACTTAAGAGGAAAGGTAATCGATAGACAAGACTCCCAGGACTAAGAGGTTGGAAACAGCACAGGTTTTTAAGTAGCTACTCTAACTATGCTCAAAGATGTAAAGGAAAATATGTTCCCAAGGAAGAAATGGGAAATATGGGAGGAGAGATACACACTATAAAAAAGAACTAAAAGGAAAATATATGAGAAAAACACAGCATCTTAAATAAAAAGGATACATCATAATAGTGCAGAAAACAAGAAAAACCCCTAAGAGGACATCTGTGGAAGTTAACCCAGTGCCCTTCCTGGGTGATGGGAGGGAGCCAGGGAGAGTCCTGGAAAATCACTATGACTAGTCAGTTCTAAATATGAAGCAGACATATAAATATATACATATGTGGGTTTTTTTTTCCCCTTAACCTATTACCAGTGCATACCCATCGTGACAAAACAAGAAAAGTGGACCCTGAATGTAACATTTTTTACAGCACAGCATAGATTACTGCATCATCAAATTGGATGGCAAAGGACTGGTTACTATGGAATGACACTGCAGCAGACCGTTATCCAAACACGCACAAAGCCACTGGCACTATTCTCAACACACCACAGAATTTCTTCAAAAAACTTAAATATGAAAATGAAGCAATCAAATTAAATTTCCAGGTGGCTGATTCGTTAAACAAGCCAGGAAAGCCACTTATGATGGTGACTTGTGCTTAATTAGAGCAGCTGAAGAAGTGTGTCCAGAGAAAATAAATATGACTGTGCCTTTTAGAGAACGGTTCTAAAAGCTAAGGACACTGGGAGCAACATCAATTGTTAAAAATGAGGCGAATGATTTGAACTGATTTTCCTTGAATCTGGATGAATCCACCAATGTTACTGAGACTGTTCAACTGTTTCTCTGAAAAGTCAATGCCTCAGCACTGAGCTGGGAAGTGACTGAAGAATTAGCCTGTATGCATGGTGTGCGTAGAACAAGCAACAACCGCAGGCAAGAATATTTTCAAAGCTGAGAAAACACTATTTCAGTAGACCATGGATTGGAATCTGCTGATACAGGTTACAGGAAATTCTTTGTGGAAATTATTTGCATCTGTCATCAGTGTTGGCTCCATTCAATCTATTGGTAATGGCAACAGTTAACTTCATTTGCTCTCTTGCACTTAACCAGCGTTAACAGATGCATATTTGCAATCTAGTTTGATAAGAAATGCTCACTTTGAACCCCAGTTAAGCAAAATGATATCCATTCTTTTTTTTTTTTTTTTTTTTAAAGATTTGTTTATTTGAGAGAGATAGCAAGGTGGGGGGATGGGGAGCAGGGCTCCCCATGGGGCTTGATCTCAGGACTCTGGGATCACACACTGAGCTGAAGGCAGACACCCAACTGAGCCACCCAGGCACCCCGATATCCATTATTTTCAACAGACCCCGCATTACAAAATGCTGTACTCAATTACTATGATTACATTCTGAATTTTATCTATCAAAAAGTTGTGAAAGTTTGTTCTAGATTTTGAGTCTTGACTCACGAAAGTCTAAAATATTTACCATCTGGGATGCCTGGGTTGCTCAGTGGTTGAGTATCTGCCTTCAGAGATCCCAGAGTCCCGGGATCGAGTCCCACATCGGGTTCCCTGCATGGAGCCTGCTTCTCCCTCTGCCTGTGTCTCTGCCTCTCTCTCTCTCTCTCATGAATAAATAAATAATTTAAAAAATAAATAAATAAAATATTTACCATTTGGCCCTTTTCAGAAAGTTTGACCCCTGAAATTGTTATCACCACTTTATATGTGAGGAAATGAAGGCAGAGGTTTGGCAATTTGACCGAGGTCTCCCAGCTGAGAAGCAGACATGTAGGCTAACTTCAGAGTGCATGATCTTCACCACTGACCAACAGCAAACACAGAAAATCTGAGGAGGGGATCCCTGGGTGGCTCAGCGGTTTAGCGCCTGCCATTGGCTCAGGGCATCATCCTGGAGTCCTGGGATTGAGTCCCACGTCGGGCTCCCGGTGCATGGAGCCTGCTTCTCCCTCTGCCTGTGTCTCTGCCTCTCTCTCCCTCTCTCTGTGTATCTCATGAATAAATAAATAAAATCTTAAAAAAAAAAAAAATCTGAGGAAATAAAACTGACAGTGCACACATGCACACATCAACCAATTGATGGCATAAACAGAACATACTAAAGGAAACACCCACATTGTAAAATTTCATCATCACCATAACAAACTGTTTTGGAAAATAACCAAACCAAGAGATGATGAGCTCAGAACCTGATCTACATGTTACGGCAAAAGAAAGCCATCATGTTGGGGCACCTGGGTAGCTGTCAGTTCAGCACCTGACTTGATCTCAGCTCACTTCTTAATCTCAGGGTCATGAGTTCAAGCCCTGCATTGGGCTCCAATGTGGAGCCTACTTAAAAACAAACAAACCATCACCATCGTGCCAAACTTAAAGATTATTCATGTCTGGAAAAGATACCGTCTCAAAAATGTAAAAATTTCTATCAGAGGTATAAATTTGCATCCCATGATTTCACAAGTGAGACTTCATTATTAAGAGATTTAGGAAAATAATTAGGTCTGAGGTCCTGAGCAAAAAACGAAACTATCCACAAACTAACATCCTACCCCGCTCCAGTCCAGGATGTCCTTTTCCTTTTACTAATAAAAAGATGAAGGGCAGCCCAGGTGTTTCAGCGGTTTAGCACCGCCTTCAGCCCAGGGCCTGATCCTGGACACCAGGGATCGAGACCCACATCAGGCTCCCGGCATGGAGCCAGTTTCTCCCTCTGCCTGTGTGCCTCTCTCTCTCTCTTATGAATAAATAAATAAGTTTTTTTTTTTTTTTAAATGAAGGAAGCATAAATATAGTCTACCTAATAAATTTATTGCAATCCTAGGAAACAAGAACAGAATGATAAATTGAAAAGCATGTTATCAGTATTCTGTTACCAGGAGAGCCCTAAGCATGGCAGTTGTTTGATGTCTGCTTCTCAAAGCACTCAAAACAATGAGAAAGCGGTCTCTTGCTGCAGCAACACGAGTGGGAGGACCCAGCACTGGACTCGGGGTGGAACTCCACAGATCGCTTTAAGAAATAGCAAACTGGACACGGGGGAAATCGCCAGCTTCGATAAGGCCAAGCTAAAGAAAATGGAGACGCTGGAGAACACCCTGCCAACCAGAGACCGTCGAGCAGTAGAAACGGAATAAAATTTCCTAAGCATCTAGAGGGTTCCCCACCCACAACATCTTCGAGACACCCGGGTCGTGATGTAGAGGAAGAGCCACCTGCGAGATGGCCACGAGTGACAAGCTGTGCTGTGAACCCAGGCACTCCACGCTGAAGGCTGCCAGCCTGCAGGTCTCTGAGGGCCGCCCCCCAGCCCCCACCCCGCCCCAGTCAGACTGCCAAACTCTGCAGTTTACCCTGGGATATTATAGCAAATTATTTGTATGATTAACGAAAATAAAATATACTTCTTGGCAAAAAATTAAAAAAAAATAAACACTAGAAAAGCAGTATTAGACTTTCCATTTTAATTAAATATTCAGAATAGATAGTGATAAGTTTACAATTAAGTTAAATACTTAGATACATCTAATGTCCTACATTATAACACTTTATTAGTTGTGCAATCAGAGTGCATATTTAAGAAGGATAATGGTGAAAAGATGTCAATTAGCCAATATACCTACAAGATCCACAAACAGGATATTAAAAAGAACACACTTACTTATGTATACCCTTCCCTGCACACACAATCCCCCTGGATATAAATGAGCTCATCCGCTGACTGCCAGATGGGCTGGTACCCTGACCAGCTCCTGTGAAAGGGTTAGCTTTTGGCCACATCAGCAGAGACAGTTCAGGACAAACAGTTCACACTCCTGGCTGTGAATCCACCCTAGGGAACAAGGTAGGCAGACAATGACACAGCTGGATCCTGGCCCTAGTCCCTCCAGCGGTGTCCACACTGAGCATTGCAGCACTTGTAGAAGGTGGTCATCGGCTCGTCTGCAGAGCGAGTCTGAAGCTGCATGAAATAGGCACGAGGATGTTCGCATTTAGGACATGACTCTGGCAACGAGAAAAACAAGTGACCCACGTTATGCTCATGACCAAACACACCTGCTAGAAGTAGGTATTAACACACCAAATCCCTCCCCGACCCCAATCATCTGGCATCCCCTGCCTAGGGCACCTTGCGCCATGACTGAAAGGCTGTAATTAGTGGCATCATTCCCACTACACTCTCACACTGAGGGGACTTGTGACCCTGGAAAACACTCCTGCTCCCCTCCCTGAGTCCCATTTTTCTTCTCAAATCTGGTTGAAGACTAGCTGGAAATGTGACATGAAATGTGGCTTATGGCTACCATGTGCATGATGGGGTCCACTCTGGGCAGATTCTTCCAAGTGCATCTCCATCACCTAAGCCCTCTCAACTTCCTGGAGGAGCCCCCAGGGGATGACAAATCCACTTCCCATTAAATTTAGGGATCCATCTCGGCAGCAGTTCCTCAGGCCGTTCTTATGAAGACCTCACCATACAACCCACACCTTTGCCAAATACCTCAAGGCAAAGTGACTTCAGTTCGGGAAACTGACCCTATGCTTGATAATGCCTTCAAACACTCACAAACAGCACTTTGAACATTAGGTACCAAAATCATCTTCTTTTCTTTCCTGGCAAATTCTGCCAATGCTAATTTTACCATATCAGATTTGGATATTCTTCTATGGGGGAGAAAAGACAATACTAAACAGGAGTTGGGTCTTCCTCCGCTCAACACAGATGTGTTTAGGGCTCTCTTCTTTCCTTCCCTGGTCACATCTACCTCTATCAGACAGGAAACAAGACTTGAAATAAACATGTGAATGCTCTCTGCCATCAGCTTTTAAAAATCTACACCAGGAAGAAAAATAAATAAATAAACAAACAAACAAACAAACAAACAATAAATGAATGAATGAATGAATAAATTAATTAGTTAAAAATAAAAATCTACACCAGGGATCCCTGGGTGGCTCAGTGGTTGAGCATCTGCCTTCTGCTCAGGGTGTGACCCCGGGGGGTCCCAGGATCGAGTCCCACATCGGGCTCCTGTATGGGGCCTGCTTCTCCCTCTGCCTGTGTCTCTGTCTCTGCGTCTCTCATGAATACATAAATAAAATATTTTTTAGAGATAATTAATTTTAAAAAAGATCCACAACTGAACAAATGGACCATATACTCTTCCTTAGGCTCCGACTTTCATTACTGCCATCGGTTGCTCCCCGCACAGCCGCCACTTGAGAACCACGCTAGAGGCCAAGTGCTGCGGGGCTCCCTTCACGCTCTCACAACGGAGAGAGGCCACCAAGGTCATGCGATGTTAAGAGGCTGTGGCTTTGAGACTAACCCACACCTGTACGTCTCTGGGGTTTATGCCAATATTGCCTGTGTAAGAAATAAATCACTAAAGGAGAAAATACACACGCTATTTTTAGGAGCTTCCTTCCTCAAAGGCAGCGCGGCCTCAGCTCTCACCTGCGGTGGAGTCCACGTTCTCCCAGGCCGCCGCGCCGCCGAGCACATCGTCCACTTCTTTCAGCTTCGGGTACTTCCGGTTGGTGACCTGGCGAAAGGCGGCAGGTGTTCAGGCCGCGGGGAGGGGCGCGGTGCTGACCCGGCCGCCGACTGCCCTCCTCCCCGCGGGCTGCACGATCCTGGGCAGCCGCGTCTCTACACCCGCGGCGCAGGGCTCGGCCCGGGTCCAGGGGCTCCAGCGTCGGGCCGGCCCAAGAGGCGGATGCAGCCGGGACCCCCCACCCCACCCCGTCCACGCTCGGCCCGGGCCCTCCGCGCAGGCCCCCGGCTCCGTCCCGGGCGTCGCGGCGGCGGCCCCAACTCCCGCGGGCAGCTCGGGGCGGGCGGTGCGCCGCGGCTCCGTCCAGGGCCCGGGTTGGGGCCGCAGCACCGACCCCAGGCACGCAAGTCCCGTAGAGGCGTGTCCGCAGGTGACCCGAGTCCGCCAGAGCCACGCTGCTCGGCACGACCCAAACACGGCGAGGCTGCGGGCGGGGCGGGGAGGGCAGCGGGAGCACGTGCAAAGGCCCGGCGGCCGTGTCGGTGCGCGGCGCGGGCTGCTCCCCGGGGGCTGGCGGCGTCGGCCCGGACCCGCAGTCAGCCGCGCCAGCGCACAGGGCGGGCCTGATCCGGCCACGGCTCCGACGAGGCCGCCCGGGCCGCCGCCTGGGACGCCGCCACGGGAGCCGGGTGAGGCCAGGCCGCTCCCGATACGGCGGGGGGCGGGGGCGGGGCCGCTGGAGCACCCCGGCGGGGCGGGCGTCGGCTGCTGGGCGGGGGGCGGCGGGTGATCACCTTGCGCGTGATGTTGTGCACGTAGGGGCAGGTGTTGCAGGCGAAGCGGTGGCAGCGCTGTCCCTCCTCCACGATCAGCCCGTTCCCGCAGCCCGGACAGAAGAGCAGCATGGCTGCCCCGCGCGCTCCCGGCAGCCCCTGCGGCCGCGGGGCGCCGGCGTCGGGCCCGTCGCGAGCTCCCATTGGCCCGGGCCGCCGCCGCCCCAATGGCCGGGCCGGGTTGGCGCTCCCAGCAGCCCCTGCGGCAGGCCGCCTCGAGCCTCCCATCGGTCCCCGTGGCAGCCCCGCCCCTCGCGGCCGGAAGCGGCGGCGGCCCGGGCGGAGCGCGGGGCTGGGCGGGCGCCCTGGAGCCGGCGGAGGCCGAGGCCGAGGCGGAGGCGGCGGCGGCGCGGCCCGAGGCGCCCGAGGCCGAGGAGGATGAAGAGGAGGCGCTGCCGCACTCCGAGGCGGTGGACGTGTTCCAGGAGGGGCTCGCCATGGTGGTGCAGGACCCGCTGCTCTGCGACCTCCCGATCCAGGTGCGCGGCGGGACCTCGGTGCCTGACCTCCCCCTGTGGGCGCCAGAGGTGACGATGCGGCGGGCCTCGATTCTCCCGTGTCCTTTAAGGACCTCACTGACCCGAGCACGAGCGGGGGCAGCAGGGGACAGGGACAGGCGGACGGTCGTCCGGTCCCAAGGCGGACCCCGACGGCGCCCCGGGCGCCCCGGGCGCGGCTGCGCTGCAGGTGCAGGTTCTAAGGTCGTTTCCGTAGTTGAGGCTCAAGTGGGGAGAACGGCTCCACCCCGGGACTCCGCATCGAGATTCGCGCCCCGCCCGAGGACGTTCACTCCTGGGTTGGGCGCCCCGGTCACCCTCGCACACCGGCCTCCCCACCCCGCCCCTCCGCCCGGTGTCTCCCTGGATCCCGGACTGACCGCGCCTCCTCCTTCCCAGCCCCAGAGCCCAGATCTGGCGTTCACCCTCTCCTGTTTCAGCGCTCCTCTTTTCCTGAGCTTTAATGCACTTTGCACATTAAACACTTTTAAAATGTAGGTGCAACCGGGAAACCCTAGCATAGAAGTAAGAAATCTTGTCTCTCGTCTTTCGTAAGATACGGCACTGCTTTTCGGATGCTATCCGCTTGTCTTGTCTTGTGGTTTGGGATAGCAAAGGCAGCCAAGGCTCCCACCTCCACCCTTGGTCTTTCTGCAGGTTACTTTGGAAGAAGTCAATTCCCAGATAGCACTAGAATATGGCCAAGCGATGACAGTCCGCGTGTGCAAGATGGATGGAGAGATAATGCGTAAGTGCTCGCCCTCTCCCTGCGGACCCTGCAGTCCAAGCTGTCACGCAGACAAGACGCTGCCATGGCTGCTCAGGGGAAACTCAAGAGCCATGTACGTCGAAGGGCATCGGGGCAACCACAAGCCTACCCCACCTGAATTTGAGCCTCCGTCCAAAACAGTCTGGACAGAGCTTCTGGTTCCTTTCCTGCCGTCCTAGGCTGTGGCTGTGGATCCTAACATGGCTCTTCTCCCGCAGCTGTGGTTGTGGTGCAGAACGCCACAGTCCTGGACCTGAAGAAGGCCATTCAGAGATACGTGCAGCTCAGGCAGGAGCGTGAAGGGGGCATTCAGCACATCAGCTGGTAAGTGGAGCCGCTGTTGCATGTGTGCCACAGAGCACCGAGGAGTTCCCTGTCCTGAGCGTCCCGGCGCGGTGGGTGCCACGGTGCCTGGGAGTCCTGCCTCAGTTCTCTTTCATCTACATCACCTCACCCAGGCAACTGGGCTTCTTAAATGGGGGCACCTTGGAGCATTTCCAGCGTAAGTGGTCTCCTTGGTTACAGACGGTGCAGCTGCCAGCGGCCCTACCCCATCTTCCCCCGGGTGGTCTCCTCACTCCTGCAGCATGGGTCGTCTCTGTCTCCGTGCTGTAGCCTATTTCATTAGGAAGGTGTGTTTGGCCCCCAGCCACCCCACACGGCTCTTTCAGAGCGGTGCCTCTTTCGAGCTACCTCGGGCCTGGTGTGTACAGGGTACAGGACAAGCCAAGAAGAGGCTGCCTGCCCTGGGCCCCCCAGAGCTGAGCATCCCGAGCCCATCTCGCACACAGCTGCTGCGTCCCAGCTGCCCAATCACCCTGCTTGTGGTTTACCCGGATCCTCATCTGGATTTTGCAGGTCTTATGTGTGGAGGACCTACTACCTGACCTCTGCAGGAGAGAAGCTCACAGAGGACAGGAAGAAGCTTCGAGAGTAAGTTCACACCACATTTTGAGCTGCAGAGAGGCACCTGGTCTGTTGCCCTTTAGTACCCAGGCTCTGCCAGAAGACTGGGGCCTCTTCCAAGGGAGGAGGAGTCTTAAATCAATCACTGGAGAATTTGCAAGACCAAGAGAGTCCCTGGCTCAACCAACACCCTCCTGCAGGGAGGTTCCTGAGGGCTCTCCCTACTGGAATGGGAGGCATGGGGGCAGTGTGAGTACTGCTCACCAGTGGTAGAGCGGGGCTTCCTAGAGCCAGAGGAGGGCAGTGTGTGGGAAGGTGAGAGGCTGCCTGCTGGCACGACCTAGGTCCGTGAGACGATGGCCACTGCCACTCCTCACCTTCCCAGACACAAGCTGTTCCTACCTTTTTTTTTTTTTTTTTTTTAATACCCTCCCAAGTCTCAGGTGAGGCTCCACACATACCTTCTGCAAATCACACACTAGAGCTCTTCTTCTTTTCTAGTTACGGTATCCGGAACCGGGATGAGGTGTCCTTCATCAAAAAGCTGAGGCAGAAATGAACCTCCAGAAAGACAATTAGGTGCTGGTGGCCTGCACCCAGCTGGAACAGAGCTAAGCCCTAGGTCCAAACATCCTAATCACATGGCAGATGGACCTGGCCCTGTATACAAAATAAATCGTTTGCTTCTTAGTTTGAAAAGTCAAAAAGCCACAGTTCCTGGAGCAGGAGGGACCGCTGCTGCCCAGGCACAGAGGGGAGGCAAGGGCAGAGGATGGTGCAGGTGAGTCCTAAGGTCCAGAATGCTTCCACTTGAGCCCTGTGGCCAAATCATCCCCTCGCGATAAAACCTTTTTACTGTGATTTCTACAGCAAGGGGAAATAAAAGCAGATGGCCAGCTTTCTGTGTGTGCTTCTGCAGAAACGGGGGCCGTGCACCCACCAGCATGTGGCTGAGGTCTCCAGCCGTGGCTCACAGGGTTCACCTGTAGTGACACACTTCACCCTTTGGCTCCTGAAAAGGGAGGTGGCCTGGGGCTGAACTTGGAGCTGCTGGCTGGAGAGGGAGGGCTGGGGTCAGAGTGCCTCTCCGTGTGCCAGGCGGCAGGGGTGGGGGTGGGGGGCGGAATGAGACAGCACAGCCGTGGGTTCTTCTCTCATTGTCAGCTGCCAGTCACCCTGGGGAAGGGGGCAGGAGATAGCCGTCCACCCTGCTGAGGGACTTCACGGGGAGGTATATCTCACACTTACTTCCCTGTTCTGGGGAACTGTAAGGTGGGGGGTGTTGCGCGCAGAGGCCTGAAGAACCTCTCCCTCCATGGCCCTAGCCAGAAACCAGAAAGACGAGGCAGCTCCAGTAAGTTAGTGGCAGCTAAAACGCTCCCAGTCCATTTATTGGCCACCTGAGGTGGTCGTCAAGAAACTAGTTAGAAGATAATTGTGGGAACTAGTGTAGTAAATGCCCTGAAGCACGATAAGTTCACCAGGGTGAACAAGGCACGAGAGGTCAGGGCCCGGCAGCAGGCAGGACACAAGCCCTGCGCAGAAGGCCTGGGGCGGGCCAGGGCAGCTCTGGCCTGCCGGTGCGCGCCCCGGACCCAGCGGCCCGCCGACTCAGTGGAGCTGGGCATCCAGCTCGTACTTCTCGCAGAACTTGTCGGTGAAGGGGATGCAGGTGAGGAACTCGCACCACTCGCAGCGCACGGGGTAGAAGTAGAAGAGGATCACCAGGCCGGCCAGGAGGCCCAGGAAGACCACCTGGAAGACGATGATCTGGCAGCGCTTGCGGTACAGGTCAAACTTGCCGAAGCTGATGTAGGGCAGGAAGGCGAAGGACAGGAAGAGGCCGCTGATGAAGCCCGAGATGTGAGCGAAGTTGTCGATCCAGGGCAGCAGCCCGAAGGTGAACAGGAAGAGGACCACAGCCGACAGCTTGAAGAAGGCACGCCAGGGCCGTGCCAGGACCTGCCAGCTCTGGAAAAGCTCCACAAACAGGCAAGCCAGGATGCCAAACTGCGAGCCGGCTGGGCCCACCTGGCGACAGCGTGGGTGGCTGTGAGCTGCTGGGGCCCAGCAGGCCACCCCAGCCTGGGCCCCCGTCTCCCCATCCCACCTCCCGAGACCCAGGGCACATCACGATTGAGGGGCCCAAAGGAGATGCTCCCAGGCTGGGCTCTCTAGGGACCCAAACTTGGTGCCGGATATGGACCCAGTTTATGATGGAGAGTGGGTACCCACGGGATGGTCCCCACCCGGGGGGACAGCTTTACCTCTGCCCGGTATGGCAGGAAAATGGCACTGGCCAGGTTACCAGTGACACCACTCAACAGGTAGATGATGGCTATGCGGTGCCAGCCTGCCAACTTCTCCAGGTCCCGCAGGACGGTCATCTGGAAGCAGACGGACACCAGGCAGTGCAGGATCCTATGGGTGGGAGCGGGGCAAGCACTCAGCAGAGCGACTACCCCTTTCCCATCTCTGGCCAGCTGCTCTGGGTCCCTGGGACCACCCACCCCACCTGCCTCCGCCCAACCCACGTGGTATCACTTGCCCAGCGTGCAAGAAGAGGGACAGCCACAGGCGGTAGAACTGGTCGGGCACCTCAGGGTTCAGGAAGGGCAGGAGCCCACACACGTCATCCATGCAATGCACCTGTGCAGAGTGGCCCATCAGCACCCACTGTGGCTGGGAGGGAGCAGGGAGGGACGCTTACCCTGGAGGCCTACCTGGGAGCACAGTGTGGCCTCCTCGTGGAAGTAGCCCCTCATGAAGTCACAGTACTCCCGGGAGGTGATCTCACACCTGGAAGGTCAGGCCAGGGTTGAGAGGACCTGGAGAGGGGGCTGCTGCGGCCCAAGGGCAGAGGCACCGACTGCCACCCAGGTCCCTTGGAATCTTGGGTTATTTCAGAAGTTGCTGAGGGAGAAGGGCACAGCCCCAGCGCAACACACATCTACCTGCCCTTGGTGCCAATGCAGCAGGGCCGGCCTGTGAGGACACAGTCCATGTGCGGGTGGTTGGTGTGGTTCCCGGCGCTGTTTTTGGTGCAGATCTGGGTTACAAACAGGTGAGTTGGGTTAGGGCCTCTCCCAACCCTGGGCCCCACACCATACCTGGGGATTGGGGCAAAGATGGACAGGCTCCTAGGGTGGGGAACCGGCCCCCCTTGATTGCAGGCATGCTGCCACACCCTGAGACCAATGAGCCATCTGTCAGGTTGGAATGATGACACTTGACCTCCCAAGCTTCCCCCTGGTTCCCCTGTTCTGGCTACCTGCTTGGGTGTTGGTAGGCAGACAGGCAAAGGCCAGGAACATGCATCTGAATATACAGGGTGGTCCCACGATGGGGATCGCTCTGGCATCATTAACCGGTGAAGTGTGGATTCCTACCCCACGTGACAAGGGTGATTCCCAAACAACCCTTCCACTGTAGCTCACCGGCCACTTGGTGATGTCATCTGGCCACTCGTGGGGGTCCTCTGAGGAGGGCTCATCACACACCCTGCATGAGGCCAGTATGTGGTCAGACCTCGCTTTGTCTCCTTGGCATCCACACCTGTCCAACTCGACAACAAGGGGGGCTGTGCCCTCTCCCCCCGCCCCACACCCCATGAAGCCATGGACAAAGGCGGTCCTCCCCCGCAGCAAGACTGACCTGGGGTCCTGGTGGCAGACAGAGCCAAACTGCCTCTTGTGGCCAGCAAGGTCTGGGGCACTGGGGTGCAAGGGCCACTTCACCCACACAGCCAGCGTGGACTGTAGGAGGACACAGGGTCAACCCCTGGTCAGAGCCCACCCCTTGACCAGTGCAGTCTCAGGAGGCAGGAACTAAAAGCAAAACCACTGAGACTCTCACCCTTACCCACAACCCAATCTCCATGAAACAACACTCCAAGGACGCCTGGGGGGGGTGCTCAGTGAAGCGTCTACCTTTGGCTCAGGTCATGATCCCAGAGTCCTGGGATCGATTCCCGAATCAGGCTCCTTGCTTGATGGGGAGTCTGCTTCTTCCTCTGCCCCTCCCAGCACCCCCTACTTGTGCTCTGTCTCTCTCTGTCTCAACTAAATAAATACAATCTGGACAGCCTGGGGGAACTCAACGGTTTAGCGCCACCTTCAGCCAAGGGCTTGATCCTGGAGACCCAGGATCGGGTCCCACGTCGGGCTCCCTGCATGGACCCTGCTTCTCCCTCTGTGCACACTCTCTCTCTCTCTCTGTCTCTCTCATGAATAAATAAAATAATAATTAATTAATAGAATCTTAAAAAAATAAAAGACGCCTGGGTGGCTCACTGGTTGAGCATCTGCCTTTGGCTCAGGGCATGATCCCGGGGTCCTGGGATCAAGTCCTGCAATGGGCTCCTTGCGTGTAGCCTGCTTCTCCCTCTGCCTCTCTGCCTCTCATGAACGAATAAGTAAAATCTCAAAAAAAAAAAAAAATTACACTCCAGAATGTACAGGCATGTTAGGAAACTGTTAAAAGGATCTCAACAGCAGAATTCATATCAGCTTTAAAATACAACCAAAATCAGGGAACTGGTATAAACTATAGCAGCTCCACATAAGATGATGCAGTAAAAACTTGGATGAGAGGAGCCTGCGGGGCTCAATCAGTATCCAACTCTGTTTTAGCTCAGTTTGTTTGTTTTGAGATTATTTATTCGCGAGAGATACACAGACAGAAGCAGAGACACAGGCAGAGGGAGAAGCAGGCTCCATGCAGGGAGCCCAACGTGGGACTCGACCCCGGATCCCGGGATCATGACCTGAGCCAAAGGCAGCCGCCCAACAACTGAGCCCCCCGAGCGTCCCTCAGCTCAGGTTTTGATCTCAAGGTCATGAGATTGAGCCCTGCACCTGGCTCTGCCCTCAACAGGGAGTCTTCTTCTCCCTCTGCCACCCCCACCCCTAATTATGCCGTCTCAATAAATACTTCTTAAAAAAGCAATTAAGAAAAAAAATTTTGGATGAATCTTCTTTGTTTTTTGGGTTTCTTTTAATGGCTCGGTGGAAAGAATAAGGAATACTACTTGCGTAAACTTAAGACACGTGCACAAAATTGAGACACGTGCAGAAAGAACACACCCAAACCAAAGACTAGACTTCATCTGACATGAAGAGGCAGGAGATGAGGGAGGCAAGGAGTAAACGTGAGCGGAGGGACTCTGCTTTAGGTCCCAAAGTAAGCACAAACGCACGGTGGTGGGGCACGCACCGAGCACTCCTCCTCCGATGTCTGCACACAGCCCGACCGGTCATTGCGCACACAGCAGGCTGAGTGCTTCTCACGCTCCCGCGCAGCACGGATGAAACTGTGCACCTGCGGGTCCTGACGCATGCAGGGCGAGAACTTGGCACCCAGGTGAATGAGAGCCTCCTGGGGACAAATGGGATATGCTGCTGCGGCCCTGACCCCTACCAGCCCAGGGTCCCCCCCTTCCCCCGCACCCCCGACGCCCACAAGGCCCTGTCCTGACCGAGCTGGGCCCGATCCAGAAGTTCTCCTGCTGCACATACTTGACATTCTCATAGACCCCGCGGTTCCGCAGCACCTGCAAGGTTGGGGAGAGAGATCACAGAACCCACTCAGGCCCTCTCCTCCCAGAGTGAAGCAGGAGGGAGTTCAGAGCCTAGACTCCAGACTCCACAGGTCTGGGCCGGGGAGGGTGCCTGGGCTCACCGAGTCCACGGTCTCGTGCTGCGAGAAGCCCACAGGTGCGATACCGTAGATGCACACGGCCAGAATGGTGACGAGCGAGTGCACGAAGGTGAGCCAGTAGGTGAAGAACGGCCTGCGGGGCGGCGCGTCAGCAGAGGCAGCACCCCTACCCAGAGACCCGGCCCCAACCTGGAGCTGGCCGGCTTCGAGCTGCGCCCCACCCCGCACTCCCACTGCGTCCTACCTGTGGTCATCCATGTCCTCGATCTGGCGTTTGACGTAGCTGTCGATGCGCTTGCGGTACGTGCGGTTGGTCAGCCGGCCCACCATGCCTAGCCCATACGGCCGCTTCTCCCTGGCAAAGAACTTGCGCACCGGCATGGCGATGCGCTGGCCGCGCCGCTGACCCGCCGTGCTCACGACCTCCTGCCGCAGCCGCACCTTAGGCTGAGGGGCAGCTGCTCCACCCTCCTTCTGCTTCCTCCAGCCTCGTTCCAGGGGCCTGGGGGGAGGGGCACAGTCACCCCCCGCCTGCTGCAAGCCCTCAGCAGCAGCACCAGGGTGACCTTCCCACCCTGATCTGCTCCATGCATTGAGGGCCCTACGCAGCCATTCAGCCTCCGGCTTAGCAGCACAATCCGTCCCGAGCCCCTGTGCGGACGGAAGCAGGGGGACCTGACCCTTATGAGGGTCCCTGGAGCACCTACAAACATGCATTACAGCACCCTCCTCCTCCCCTCTGGATTCCGCCCAGCCCAGGGGTTCTGGGATTACGTTCCTATCTCCCAGGTGGGCAGCTGAGCCTTGAACGGTGCCCTGCCTCGGGTCCCACCAGCACAGTGCACAAGCTGGGCTCATGATCCACAAGCCACCTCCTTCCCTGGCCCGCCAGGGCGTCAGCACCCCAGGGCCCAGCTGCTCCTGCCAGCCCGAGCCTGGCCCCCGGCCCCCCGACTGCGCACAGAGCAGCGGCACTCACAGCATCAGGTGGCTGCGCTCAAGCTCGCTGCGGTCCAGGGCGCCCCCCGTGAGGTCGCCCTGCTCCGTGGCTTTCTCCCAGTCCTTGAGCGCTGCCTCCGAGGGGGACTCAAACACCTCGTCTGGGTACGTGGACAGCTCTTCATGGAGGACTCCTTCCTGAGCAAACACACGTGGTCAGGGTGGGGCAGGCAGGCAGAGGGGCCGTGGGGGATGGCCCTGTGCTCTTACCCGGGCGAAGAAGGACGTGTCAAGCTCGTCGGGGAAGTCAGCTGTGTCCTCCTCCAGGAAGCTGGCGGGAGTGAAGCTTCGGCGCTGCACCCGGCGCAACGTGCCATCCCTAACAGAGCGGCCCTGCCAGCAAGGAGGTGAGCATGCCGCGAGGCGGCCGGCACAGTCTCCACCCCACCCCAGCCCCAGCACCCACCTTCACTAGGGCCGCGGCTGCCCGGAAGCTCATCTTGGCCACCGATTCACGCTTGCGTCGCCGCGGGAACCGGTTGAAGCCCGAGCGGGAGCTGGAGAAGGAGCAGAGGGAAGCGGCACCAGGCGTGACAGGTGTGTGCGGGGTACTCAGGCCATCGGCCGTGTCATCCGCCACGCGGAAGGCCCGGCCCCGGGCCAGGGGGTCTATGATCTGGCAGAGGGAAGGAGACGTTACGAGTCAAGGTCTGGTCATCGCTCTGGGGGCTCCTTCCCCCCCTAGAGCCGCTACCCCTCCCACTCCCCAGTGGGTCCCTGGACAGCTGTGTAGGTACCTAAAAGGGTCCCCCCATCCTCACCTAGGGCCTTTGCACTGCTCTTCATCCTGGGAGGGTCTCTCATCCAGACTGGACCCACGGTACAATCCCAAGACCTGTCCCCTCCCCTGGTCCCTGGTCCCTGGAGAGTACCTTAGGTGCCTTTATGGGGCCATCTGACCACCCTCCCACACCATGAGCTCCGAGGAATCTCCTCTGTCCAAGGTGGTTGTGGCCCCAGGCCCGGCCCGGGGAGCAGAGTGAGAAGCTGGGAGGAGGCAGCAGGGAATGGGCATACCTTCTGCATGCCCAGCTGGCACGGCCCCACATACAGTGGAGGGGGGGTCTCAGTACTGGTCAGGGACACGTTGTCCTGGCTAGGCAGGTCTAGCTCCCGGATGACCTGAGGCTTCAGCTTTCCATAGCGCTGGCTACAGTGGCGGATGCTCTTGCGCTGCCACTTCTGGGTGCTGTCACTGTCCTTGCTCACTCCAAACCAGTCAGCTGTGCCCCTGCCATGGGATGGTCTCAGCAAGGGGAAGGCAGATCTTCCCCCGGCCCAGGCAGGGGCCTCAGAGGCCCTCTTCTTGGACAACATGCCCCAACCCAAGCCTCCAATCACTGCAGGGCCCAGGCTCCAGGTGGGCTGGGCCTAATTAAGAGAATGAATAGGTTCTGGCTCTGGCCCCCCCCACACAATTAACCAACTGCACATTCCCACTAGAACCGCGCATGGCAGGCCTTGCCCAAGTGAGTATCCTACACAGACCCTCCACACACCACAGAGACGGGTGCTCAAGGGGAGGCACCGAGTCCACAGACGGCATTCAGAGCTCAGCCCTTGGCCAGAGAGCTAGGCCCTGGGCAGCAGCTTGACCTGCGACACCACAGAACTCGGGTGGCGGCCACTTGCAAGCTCCCAGCTCTTGAACATGCACGGAGAAAATCTACCAGCACCTGCTGTTAGGAGCGCCCAGGGAACACCAAGGACAGTGGCAGCTCCCCAGAGACCGCAAGCCATGCACCCGCCGCCTGCTGTCCATACACTCATGCCCTGCCCCGATACCTGAGCAGGGACCGAGAGAGAGACCGGCGCTGGGGGAGAGCCCTACGGGCAGCAGGGGGTCCCAAGAGGGGCAGAGTGTGGACACGCCCAAAGCGCACCTGTCGGCTGTTCAGGGGCCAGAGCATTGGGATGGGAGAGACAGAGAAGGAGAGAGCGAGTGCTGGAGGGGAGCAGAGAAGGCGGCAGGTGAGAGCAGCGTGTCCCCAGAGCAGGAGGACAGGGTGACATGGGGCACGAGATGGAGGAGGGAGCTGAGACGGGGGACCCTGGCCCCCTTCCCAGCCCCAGGACCCGGAGGGGACCCCGTATGCCCTCTGTCCCCCCAGCCCCACCGGCGGAGCAGCCAAGGCCGACTGGTACCTGCGGATGGTCTGCGTGATGGACGTCTGGCGCTGCAGCCCCAGCCGCCGGAGCTCCGGGTGGGGTGAGGGCACGGGGGCGGTCTCTGCCGGCATACTCACACTCCGCAGGAAGGCCTGGCGTCTCAGGGGCTGGGCGACAGGGTCAGAGTGAGGAAGCTGGAGGGGGCCCCCCCGCAGCCCCCCCGGCCGGGCCTACCTGCAAGCAGCTGGGCTCCTCCGGGGCCGGGGGCGCTGCGGCCGGGATGTCCAGCTTCAGCCAGGGTGGCTTCTTGCGCTGCAGGCTGCTCGAGCTGTCCCTGCGGGCCTCACTCATGGTTCCGCGTGGGGCAGGGCGGGCCTGGGGACGCGGCGTGGGGTCACTCAAGAGCCGTGCTGAGCCACCGCCCGAGGCTCCCTGGGACGGGGACGGCCCTGCCGTGAGGCCGAGCTCCTGTTCTGTGCTTAGCACTGATCCCAAGAGACATGCGGGGCCCAAGCGAGGTCCCCAGATAGTACAAACTCATTCATGTCGGGAGACAGGTGTGTGACAAACACGTGAGCACCCACTATGAGCCACTCCTGGGGCTTAGGGATATGTTGCTGGAGACACACGGAAACGGAACCAGACAAAACCCCTGCCTTCCTGGAGCTTATGGTGCAGCCAAACCCTGACCCTACAAGTACCGATGGGGCACCTGGCTGGCTCCGTCGGTTAAGCGTCAACACTGGCTTTCGGCTGAGGTCATGGTCTCAGAGTCATGGAATCGAGCCCCTCGTGGGGCTCTGTGCTCAGCCGGGGTCTGCTTCTCCCTCTGCCTGCATCTCTCTCTCCCTCTCTCTGTGTGTCTCTCTCATGAATAAATAAATTAAATCTTTAAAAAATAAAAGGAAAAGGGATCCCTGGGTGGCGCAGCGGTTTGGCCTCTGCCTTTGGCCCAGGGCACGATCCTGGAGACCTGGGATCGAATCCCACATCAGGCTCCCGGTGCATGGAGCCTGCTTCTCCCTCTGCCTGTGTCTCTGCCTCTCTCTCTCTCTCTGTGTGACTATCATAAATAAATAAAAATTTAAAAAATTAAAAAAAATAAAAGGAAAACACAGCACATGACAGCTGCTGGGGCAGTGATGCCTCCCTGCGAGGTGACATCTAGCAACGACCTGAGGTGACCAAACAGTGAAGCAGGCCGTTGCGTGGGGCAGAGCCGCTCCCCACAGGATCAGCCCGCTGGTCTACGGGAGCGGAGGACAGAGGCGGCCCGAGGGCCTCCGCACGCGGCGCACACCCCAAGCTTGCCCGACCCAGACCTTGCCCTTTCACCGTGTGCACCTGCCCAAAGCACAGAAGACCCAGGGCACCTCGGCCAGGGCCGCGATCCCTCCATCTCACAGGAGCGGCCGCGGCTACAGGGTCAGGGGACCCCCGAGGCACCCCACCCCCATCGGGCGCCAAACACCCCCTCAGCACCTGAGACCCGGGACCCAGAGCAGAGGCCAGGCTTTGCCCTGGGTCTCCCCACGCCTGGCCCAGGGCTGGTGAGGCAATGAGCATGTGACCACGGCCCCCTGGGACTCTATCCCCCCTGGAAAGGGCACTTTCCAGGCAGCGCTGGTTGCCCCTCCGCAGAGATGGGCTGCAGGATGTCGGCAAACAGGAGACCCGGGCTCCCCGCGCACACTGGGGCGCCGGCATAGCAGGGGAGTGGCCACGCAGTACTCGGAGGGCAGACACCCCAAATTTCCGTGACTACATCAAAGAACTTGGGACCCAGACAGATTGTGATGTTCAGGTTTCGGGGGTTGCCGGGGGGCCGTCGGTGAAACCTGACTCGGGCTCAGGCCCGACCTCAGGGCCCTGGGATGGGGCCCCGCCGTGGAGTCTGCTCGCCCCTCTGCCCCTACCACCACCACCACCCCCGCACCCCCAGCCTGTACTCTCTCTCAAATAAAATCTTAAAAAAAAAAAAAATCTGGTTTGGGAACCCACTCACGAACGCCTCTGGAAACAGCCCCACAGCTGCCGGGAGCAGATGGAGAGAAAAACCCACGCCCGTTTTGCGAACAGGCAAACTGAGCCCTGGGGAAGGGCGGCCAGCGGGTCGGTACCGGGATGCCGCAACGCCAGCCCTGTCCCCCAGCCCCGCCCCACGCAGCTCCCCTGGCCCCGCGGCCTCCCCAGGACCCCCCCGCGGCCCACGTCTGGGCGCCTCAGCCACTTGGTGCCCCGTCCAGCAGCACACAGGCCTCTGCGGCCCACGGCGACACTCGCATCGGCGACCCTCGCATCAGCGACCCTCCGGCTCCTGCCGCCCCGGCCTCTCCTCACACCCACCCCTGCCCGCCCCGACAGATGCGCCCGGCCCTGTCTGCGCCGGGCCCAGAGCCACTCTGCACATGGTCGCTCTGCACATGGTCGTCCGCAAGATCCAGAGCGTGCAGGGTCCCTGAGAAAGACCCTTCACTTGGGTCTGGGAGGAGGAGCTGAGCACAGATGAGGTCGGGCAGGGACAGACAAGCAAAGAAGCGGAAAAAGGGTGGTGAGGCCCACAGGGACCTGCCAGCCTGCCTATAGCTGGTCCCAGGAACACAAAAGCCAGCTGAGCTCTAAGGGGAGCCACCAGATCCCCACCCGTACGCTCCGATCTCCCGGTGTCCCTCACCTCCACCCAAATCCCTCCAGTGTTCAGGGCGGACGCAGAAGGGTGCTCTGCCTCCAGTGCTGCGGGTTTCGGGTCGGCCTCACCTCTCTGTGCATGGTTCCCCATCGGGGCCTCAAGTGGGTGGGATTCACAAGGGGGGTGCTCCACAGTGGGCCCCAGGGGCGGGGGAGGGGCAGGCCCGGAGGACAAAGAGTCTGGGCTGGGGAGGGACACAGTGCCCACCCAGAGGAGACAGTGGCTCAGTGTCCAGGCCTCCCCCAGGCACACACTGGGCTCTTGTTCCCAGAGAGCCCTTCAGGGGGGAATCCCAATAGCATCTCTGCTCTGCTGACCCCCTCAGGGCAGGAGGAAACCACAGCCCAGGGAGGGCCTGACTACTCGGGGTCACACATTCTGAGTCACTCTGGCAACGCTCAACACTGCCCACCCAGGCCCCAGCCCCATCAGGAGACCTAAACGGGCATCTAAAAGTGAAGAAGAAACTGCTGACAACTGGGTGGGGACCGAGCAAAGGGGCAAGAAACAGGGGCACACTACACCCAGGCACTCCGGGCAGCACAGGACAAGTGCGCGGGCTCATGAGGGCCCGAGATGGGGCTGAGGGACGAGGGTCCCGCAAGCTCAGGACCACTAGGGCTGCTTCAACTGGAGGGAGCGAGGTGGGAGTAGCTACAGCCTCAGGACAGAGGGCGAGGTGGGGAACAGGGGCAGATCCTACCGAATCCTGTCCCTGCTTTGGGGATGAGTGGGGACCCCCCGGGCTGGCACGGCGCTCGGGTATAAAGGGGGCCAGGGCCACCTGGGTGGCTCAGTGGTGGAGCATCTGCCTTGGGCCCAGCACATGACCTGGGGATCCCAGGATCAAGTCCCACGTCGGGCTCCCTGCATGGAGCCTGCTTCTCCCTCTGCCTGGGTCTCTGCCTCTCTCTGTGTCTCTCAAGAATAAACAAATAAAATATATTTTAAAAATAAAAGGGCCAGGAAGCCAGTGGAGGGAAGCCACTGGGGAGAGCCTGGCCTGAGCCACTGGACAGACCCTGTTCACCTTCTCTACCGGCAACCCTCTGCAAGCCTCATTTTTTTTATCTGAAATTGAGGGAGCACAGCAGTGCCTGGCACACCGTAGGTGCTGGCGAAGCAGCAGCTGAACCAGAGGCCCAGGCTGCCAAACGCCTGCTGGTCTGGGGGCTCCCTGAGCGCAGCCAAAGGA
This sequence comes from Canis aureus, assembly GCF_053574225.1. Classification (NCBI taxonomy): domain Eukaryota; kingdom Metazoa; phylum Chordata; class Mammalia; order Carnivora; family Canidae; genus Canis; species Canis aureus. The sequence goes on from NC_135618.1 coordinate 37,259,815, forward strand.
GGACCAGGGAAGGGGAGCAGGAGGGCCCACAAGCATCTATGACCAGAGCATACGCCACGGGCGGCACCTGGACACGGGAGCCTTCAGAGATGCCCAGGGTGGCTGTAACCAAGAGGCAGGAGGAGATGGCAGGCAGTTCTGGCCTGCCGCAGCCTAAACACTGGCCAGAGCCACTGCGAGGCCGGATCCTCAGGTGCGAGCAGCAGCCACCAGAGCACTCAGGCCTGCTCTGCCAGCTGGCAGGATGGTGCCAGGAGGGGCTGCTGGAGGCTGAGAGGATAGCAGGGGTGCCACAGCCCCAGGACAAGACCCACCAGGCCCTGGCCCCACTCTGCCCAGGGGATCACCCACCGCCCAGGTCAGCTGGAGCAATGGGCCCCACCCCAGGACACCTGCCCAGACATGTCCCCAGCTCACCTGAGCATGATCCCAGGAGGGGCCAAATCCTCCAGCCTCCACACTAGAGCCCTGACCTCTGACCTTCACTCTTCCATTTGACCCTAATCTGAGGCCCAACCCAGAAATCCCCTGGCAATGGGGAGCACTAGCTGTCTGGTGTCCCACAGTCCAGTCCTTCACACCGCAGGCTACTGTGCAGCAGAGCCAGTCACCTGGCCTCTCCAGGCCTCTATCGTGTGTGTGAACGGCCCCGTCCGTGCTACACATGGTAATGGCCAGGTCCTCAACCCGCCTCGAGCCTCCCAGGCCTCACGCGTTTTCTGTGAAGGAAAAGGGGTCAGAAAGGAGCAGGGCAGCCTGAGATCTAGCTGATGGCCTGCACAGTGTCCTCTGCCCATCCCCAGGAGGACACACCAATCCCTACATCCCCTCGTCACCCATCACACGACACGACAGACATCACCCCAGAGGAGTGTGCAGAAGGCCTGTAACAGACCAAGAGGCTCCCCGCTACAGGAGGCCCCGAAGGCACAGGAATCCCTGGTGGTAATTACACTGTGGGACCTGCACGGGGAGAGTGGTGCAGAGGGCACTCCACGGGCACGTGTGAACCCGGGAGTCACCGACGACCCGAAGCAAAACCCCTGCCCACACGAGCTCTGGCCCCAGGGTGGGGAGCCCCAAGACTCCGAGAGGTGGCAGGTCTATGCCACCCGGCCAGTCAGCAAGGCCACAGGGAGCCAACTTAGCTACAGCGGATCCTGGCTGCGACCATCCGAGGCCTAGCTGACCTCAGGAGTTCGGTGAAAAGCCGCCTCGGGCCACCAAGGGGAAAGGCCCACATCCTACCAACACGCCCGGCTCGGGGCAGGGGAGCAGCCCGAGCGCCAGGGGAGCCTTCACAAGTTCCCCCGCTGACATGACACACGCTTCCTGGTCCCCCGACACCCTCAGGCTTAGTGACCTCCTCCCGGACGGGCCAGCCGCTGGACAGTACAGGGAGGCCCCAGGAGAGGAAGCCAAGTCTCAAAGTCTGTTAGAAGAACAAACGAGGGATCCCTGGGTGGCGCAGCGGTTTGGCGCCTGCCTTTGGCCCAGGGCGCGATCCTGCAGACGCGGGATCGAATCCCACATCGGGCTCCCGGTGCATGGAGCCTGCTTCTCCCTCTGCCTGTGTCTCTGCGCCTCTCTCTCTCTCTCTGTGGCTATCATAAATAAATAAAAAATTAAAAAAAAAAAAAAAAAAAAAAAAAAAGAAGAACAAACGGCTTGTCCTCAGAAGCCTGGCACACTTGCCTGAAATCTGGCTCCACCTGACCCTGCTGACCTATCACGAGGCCCCTGGGAAGGGGCCTCCCTACCCATCGCACAGATACAAAACCTGAGGCTCAGAGAGGATAGTTGTCTACCTGAGGTCACCGAGCCTCCGAGGGGGTTCAAAGCCTTGGACATGCCTGCCCAGGAGCTGGGGTGCAAGAGGCCTGTGTGCCTGCCTACCTGCCACCCAGGGGCGGGGGCAGACCATCTGGGTCCTCAGCTTGGGGAGGGCTGCCAAGCCCAGCGGGGCCCCGACTGCACCCTGTCCTGGCCCAGAGCATCTCAGGGAGGAGGGGGTCACCCAACAACACACCGAAGCAACACAGCAGCCGGAAGACAAGGATACAGTCCCTGGGCAGAAAGGGGATCCTGTCACGGACACCACGGTGGGGTACAGGACCCTGGAGCTGGCAAGGGGGGGGCGGGGGGGGGGGGCTCGCATCCAGGGACAAGAGCAGCAGGCTGCGCCCTGAGCAGTAGCCGGGAGCTGAGAAGACCCTGAGGGGGTGCCCGAAAAGGCAGGGGAGACCTGGGTGATCCCCTCTGAACCAACCTAGAGTATGAGCTCCCCTGGACAGTAATGCTGCATGAGGGACGTTGGTCATAGCAATTCTCCAACTCTGCTGCTGTCAGTTGGCCTGTCTGTGCAATGGGAGGCTGGCTGGCTGCTTGGAAGGGTTGGGATGGGGCCTGGGGGGCCCAGCACCTTCCATTTGGGGCCACTTGCTCCTGTGCCTACCTACTAGCCCGCTGCCCGGTTCTCAGGGAAGGGGGAAGGGGGAAGGGGACCGAGCTCGCCCGGGATGGCCGCTGGTGGCAGGCGGCTCAGCCTGGGGACCCCCTGGACCGCAGCCCGCTGCTGGGGTCCTCACCGTCCTCCTAATTTCTGGGGGCTCTCCAGGGGGCTGGGCTCCGAGGGGGTGGGGAAAACCCAGCATCCAGCTGGGCCAAACCTGAAAAGCCAGTTTCATCCCTGAATCTTCGCAGCCAGGAAGTCCTGGGGTGGGGGGGAGGGGGTTCCCCAGCAGCGGGCCGGGCCTCCCGACGCAGCCCCGCCCGCCCGCCGGACCTGGAGTCGCGCAGCCCGGCGCCAGGAGAGAGCTCTGGGGACCCGGCCGGGCCTCCGCGCTCCCGGGGTCCCCGCCCAGTGCCCGGCGACAGACGGACGGGCAGACAGGCAGGCCGGGCCCGCTGCCCCAATGCGCCCCCCGCTGCGCCCCCGCTATCCTGGGGAGCCCCGGCCCGGGCACCGGGGTCGCGGCGTGGGGCGGCGCGGAGTCGGCGGCTCCCGGGCCCTCCCGCCCTCCCGAGTCCCGGCGGCGGCCGGGGAGGGACACCCGGGGGGGGGGACCCGAGCCGCAGCTGTCGGCGGGTGGAGCCGCGCTGTCCGGCCCGCTCCGCCGCGGGACCTGCTAATCCGCCCGCGGGGCTATTTTTGCGGCGCGTCGGGCGAGGAATCCCGGGCTGGGCCGCCCCGCGGGGCTCGGGCTCCTCCGGACACGGGAGTGAGGCCGCCCCGGCCCGCCCCGGCCCGCCCCGGCCCGGCCGCGACCCCCGCGCCCCGGCCCCGGCCCCCGCGCCCCGCTCACCGCCGCCGCCGCCGGGGGCTCCTCGGGGTCCGGACGCCTCCGGGGAGGGGCCGCCGCCGCCGCCGGGAGGGCGCCCGCGCCGATCCCCGCCCGCCCGGGAATGCCATGGAGCGAGGGGCGTGCGCGCCGGGGGCGGGCCCGGCCGGAGGGGGCGGCCGCGCTGACTCAGGGCTCAGGAATGCGCGCGGCCCGCCCGGCCCGAGCCGCCTCCTCCTCCGGGAAGGCCGCGGGGCTCCGCTCGCTCTACAGCGAGGCCCGGCTGACCTCACTGGGCCTCGACTCGGGCTCCAGAGGGAGGAAGCTGTGGGGCGGCGTCCCTGGATCCCCTGCAAACTGCCCCCCACCACCTCCGGAGGCCCACACTCACCCCACACTCCTCACCCCACACTCACTCCGGCCACGTTCACACACGCACGTGCCCATGCGTCCATGCACACACACACCCACACGCTCCGGCCACTCCCACTGACGCTCACACACACTTGTTTACAGGCTCAAACACACACGTAACTACTGTGCACACCTTCATACCCACCTCCATCCACTTGTACACGTGCACACGACCACAACTGGACACTCCCATTCATGTACGTACATCCCAGGACACACTTGCACTCACAGCAGAGGCAGGATCAGAGCCGGTACCCCGTCCGCAGTCCCCGCTGCTCCCCAGCAGGCACCCCTAGGCCAGGTGGGCCTTACACCCTGAAACCTTCAGAGCAGAGGCGGTACTGTGTGGGGCACACACTCCAACTTTCAGACCCTTCTCACTGCCCCCCCCCCCCCCCCCCCCCCCCCCCCCCCCGGTACGCTCATCCCTGCATTCTCGGGGCTAGACACAATATGACCCATTTCCTTGAGGCTGAGATGCTGGTAGGAATTTCCCAGCGATCCCTCCCTCTTGACACTGCAAGAGTCTGTGGGCCTGAATCACCCAGAACCCGGAGGAAGACCAGGGAATGCAGGAGGGCAGTGCCAACAGCAGGGCGCAAGAGGGCTGACCAGGTGCTATGAGTGCTGGGGGGGCTTCCTCACGGGGGTCTCTTTTATTGCGCCAGAGAAAACATAACTGGAACCACAGGTCTCCAAAGGACCCTTTCACTAGATGCCAGAACACCCTAGGGCACCTGTGGCACAGCACCTCAAGCCTCCCAGTGCCTACAAAGATGTCCTCAGGCCCTTTGCTGTCCTGTGACCAGGTGGCACTGGCCCTCTCTGAACAGAGCCACTGCCACCGTCAGCAAGTCATGCCGGGCCTGACTACAGACAAGACCTGGTTCCTGACTACACAGAGAATAAAGCTGACAGGTAGCAGTGGCAGCCACCTTACTGGCTGGCCCTGGAACCTGGGCAAGGGACCTTTGATCATATCCTCACCAGTACCAGGGGACAGAGCGCCGCCTACACACACTGGATCCTATTTGAACACGGGCATATCAACACAATTCTTAGGTAGAGTGGGAAAAGCAAAGCTTTGGAGGAACCACGGGAGGACTCCTTCACTGGCGGTAGGGACAGTGACTACCAGTGGATGGGGGACACAAGGCAAGAGGGAGGCTGCCCAATGCTGATGCTCATGGCTCCTGCAGCCTACACGTGCCACTCCTCCCTTGCCAGGCTCTCAGCCAGACAGGACAGTCTCTCCATACCAGGCATTCTCGACCCCTGCCAGGGATAAACAGGCCCCGCCCACCTGGATGCCCAGACTAAGCTGGCAGGGCCGGCGGTGGTGTCATCTCTGGAGTCCAGGGCCCGGGCTCACCTCCAGAGCATGCCATGGCTGAGCATCCAGTGTTGGCAGGTCCCCTCCTGCAGCGGATGCTGCAGGGTGCCACCCAGACCCGCTCCATGACCCAGACACTCATTCCCAGCTGCCAGGAGCATCAGCCATCGCTGGCTCACAGCTGAAAGCCCCCTCCAAGGAGTCACCTTCAGTGGACAAGAACGGTCTTGCCAAAAGTCATGCCCCTCCCCAAGAGTGGTCTACGCATTCAGTGACAGCTAAATGGCCTCCCCCATGTTCATTCAAGTCACCTCTGAAGGGCCCTCCTGGTTCCTAAGCTTGAGTAGGATCCCCCGCAGCCTGTTACAAACCCGTGCCCCTCACAGGTGATGCTCCCAAGGCATACCCCAGTATACCCTGGCAGGCAAACCCCGGAATCCCCAGGTTCTCAACACACCCCGGCACCTGAACAAGGACCTTGGAATCAAGGCGTGGTGGGAGCAGAGGCCTGGACACGAGTGCTCAGGCCTGGACCTAGTCCCCACGGACACACATATTCGGGTATGTGTGCTCCGCCTCAGGTCTGCCCCACTGCCCTGTGCTCTGGTGGAGCCCCGACCCGGAAGGCCAGCACCCAGGCCCCTCACCTTGCTCTTCCTCCAGCCCCAGAGAAATGGGAACCGTTCCAATGGCATCTGCCCAGCACGTGCACAGGTCACTGGGGGTGAGTGGATATCTGGGCCACCCCCATGACTGTGGACTTCACCCCGGGACCTGAGACGGTAAGTTCCCAACCAGTAGGAGGAGTCCCCATCAGCTCCCCTGTAATCCTCAGCTCAGCAGGCCAGTTCCTGGGCCTTGGGGAGCCTGGGTGGGCCCAGCACCAGCCCTGGGCTATTTGGGGAGGAGACAAAAAAGTGGGCCAGGTCAGCCAGGGGCCTGAAGTCACTGACTATTTCCGAGGCAGCTGCCCCTCCCCGCGTCTCAGTACCCGGCAAGGGGCAAGGGGTCGCCTAAGTACCTGCATCCAAGCTTAGCAAGGGAGGACGCAGCCCCCACACGCCTCCTCTGGCTGCCCTCTCTGCCCGAGGAGGCTTGGAGGCTCAGACCCCCACAGAGCCCGTCAGATCCAGGGAGCCCTGGAGGACAGTTGGGATGCCAGAACCCGAGAGGCTGCCAGAGGGCCTTCTGCCCTCGGAGACACGGCCCACCGGGCTCTGACCCAACTCTCTGGTCCGAGAGTCGGCATCCCTCCGTTAGGGAAAAGGACACTGAGCCAGCGTGCCGGGTGCCCTGGGACAGTGCTGGTGGTGGCACTGTGGCCTCCGTGCTATCCTTTGTCTCAAGCCTTCAGTCACTGGCCCTCCAGCAGGGCCCAGGGCAGCCCACCCCAGCAGCGATCCCTTTCAAAGCATGTGGGGTGTTCTCACCTCCATCTTGCACTGACATCCTCCAACACACAACACACGTCTCCCGGCCCAGCAGCGGGGTGGCACACCCGGGACAGAGAAGGCCCTGGGCCCCTCCTCCCACCCGAACCAACTTCTCTCACCCCGGGCTGGCCGTCCTACCCAACAGGCCACAGTGGGAATGCTTGGCCCACCACTTCCAGCCTGCGGTGGAGCCTCAGACCACCAACCAGGAAGTGGGGCGGGGCGGACCAGGGCCCACCCAGGAGAGGTTTCTCAACCCCTGCACTCAGGCTGGAACATCTGGAGAGAGTGCATTGCTGGCACCAGCTCTGCGTCCTCCTCCTGGAGGCCGGGGCTGTGCTCTGAGCCTCTGTTTCCTCATTCTCAAGGTGGGGGTCAAACACCCCTTCGGAAGCGAGTAGACTCCTCACAGTTTCCACAAGGGCCATGCGCCAGTTGTGAAATGGGAGTAAGAGTTCGTACAAATGGCACCCAGCCTGCCCCAAGCACCACCGGGATGAGGGGGCACAGCTGGGGCCTGCATTCCCCCCTAGAGAAAGGAAGAGGGACTGGACACAAAGGAAGGCAGGAAGCATGGACTCATTGTTCGGGCAGGATGGCTGCAGGGGTGAGAAGGAAAGAAGGGGTGGGAGTCGCAGGGAGGCCAGCCCCGCAGGCAGGGACGGATGCTCGGGGCCCAGCCCGGAAGCCCGGAAGCCGCCCGAGAGCCACACACCGCGGGCGGCTGGAAGGCTGCGCCCTTCCCTGCCCAGGAAGTCCCGGCGGGGGCCCGGGGGAGGCGCGCGGCGGGGCCTGGGCCAGGCCGGGAGGCGCGCGGGGCGGGGGCCACCGCGGGGGCCTGCAGGGGCGAGTGTGCTGGGCGCGCGGCCGCGCTCACCGTCCTGGCCAGGGAGCCTCGGGGGGCTCGGGCGGGCCGGACCCTCCCCGGCAGCCTCCTCGGCCCTGACCCCCCGCAGCTCAGGGCCGCCCCCGAGCGCCCGGGCTCCGCCGCCTCCCCACGCGCCCCCGGGCCACCGCGGCGCCCCACCCGGCACCGGCCAGTCCTCCGCGCGGGCGCCCGCCCCTCCCCGGCCCGCCGCGGCAACCCCGCAGCCCCGCGGCCTCCGCCCGGATGAGCCCGCCCCCGGGGTGGAGCCCCCCCGCAGCCCGCCTTCCGTCCTCCTCCGCGCAGGCGCAGGCACTTCCGGGGCGCCCTGGGGCGGGCTGCGGGCGGCGCGGTCGGGGCGGGCCGGGGCCGCCGGGATCCCCGCGCACCCGGACCCCGTCCCCTCGGAGCCCGCCCGAGGCGCGGGATGACGGCGCGCGGCGCGGCCCAGGTGAGTGCGGTTCCCGGAGGGGCCCGACCCGGGTGCCCGTGAAGCCCGGGTAAGGGCTGTGCCCTCGAGCCCCCGCAGCCCGCGCGCCGCCCTGCCGCGTCCCCCCACCCACCCCGCGTCCGGACGGCTGGTCGGTGCTGCTCCGCCAGGTGCTCCTCCAGGTGGTGCTGCTCCAGGTGGTGCTCCTCTGCGTGCCCCCGTCTGCATGGAGGGCAGCCGGGCCGTGGTGGGCCCACACGCAGCCACACCGCTTCCCACCGCCCGCTGCCCAGACCCACTCCCGCCCGGGTTGCCCCCCAGGGACACGGTGGCTGCAGGGTGCCTCTTCCTGACCCCGAGCCCCTGCTGTGTACCCACCTCGTGCCCACCTGGCTTCTCCCGCGTATCCTCATAACCATCTTGTCACAGATTGGTTCCTTTTTGGCAGATGTGGAAACAGGCACAGACACTTCGGGTCACTTTCTGGGGCCCCTTGTTCTGGGAGCCACCAGTTGTGACTGGGGCCAGGGATGCCTGTGAGGTGCCAGGCAGGGCTCACCCGAGCACGATAGCACGGTCACCCTGCCGTACCCAGTCCTGGGGCCAAACCGTCATCACAAAGGCCTGTGAGGCAGGTTCAGATTCTAGGTCCATGATAGGGAAACTGAGGCCTGTCTGAGCCTCTCAATCCCCGGGCAGTTTCAGGAGTCCCTCAGCACCCAGGGTGGGCCAGGGCCGACCCAGAATGACCTGAGCGCCGCAAGGCAGGCAGGGACCGGACTCCAGGTGGCAGCGTCCCAGCAGAGACAGTCACATCAGCACCCACTCTCAGTGGACCAGCCGTCTCGTTGCACTTACAGTAAAAATAACGGGTCGGTCACACGCCAGGGAGGCGGACTCTGCAGACCAGCCCTTGGGGACGCTGTCGCCAGGCCCAGGGCTCAGCTGCGCTTCGTCTACTTCCACTGGCTGTGGAGCCACTGGCCCTAGAGCAGTTGGGCGGATGTGGTCAGGTCTCTTGGCAGCAGGTGGGAGGTTGGGTCCTTTGGGAGACCTCGGCTTTGCCCCACTTGCTCCTTGTCATTATGACCTCCTGGGTCATGAAGGAGGGTAGCTGGGGACTCCGCAGGTGTCATGCCCTCAGCACATGAGTTGGAGCAAAGAAGAGCGCCTGGTGCTCACCCTCCTGTCAAGCCTCCCTGGCCATTCTGAGGAGGGGATGGCACGGTGGGAGCCCTGCCCGCATGTCAGCCGGGTTGGAGGGACTGTGGAGGACACCACAGTCACCAGCGTTCTTGGCTGAGTCCCATCAGCATCTCGGCCGTGCTTTATACTTCTGGTTAGAGGAGCACCTGGCTGACGCGGTCAGAAGAGCAAAAAATGTATAAAATTAATTCCTGGATAGGGTCGGTGCAGACAAGGTCAGGGGTTTGTCTGGAGTCTGCGTAATGAGTGGGAATCCGATACCAGCCCTCCTGTCCTGGGCCCGGGTGCCCGCTGTCCCTTCCTCGGGCCCGGCAGCCCTTTGCCATCACCCTGCGCATCTCGTGCGGGTGGAGGGCGTGTGGGTCAGAGTGGCTGCGCCGTGCTGCCTCCGACGGCCTGTCCTCCGTGCAGTCCTTTCCCAAGGCCTCGCAGGGCCCGGCATGGGGCTGAGGACTGCAGGTGTGGCGCTCCGTTTGCACCTTGGGACAGCCCACCAGGTGGCTGCTCCGTCTGGCCGATGCAGCAGGAGTCGTGCGCGGTCTGACCTCTGCACTAAAGCTGTTCACAAGGTTTGTCTCGTCTGTTCCTGTTACAGCTTTCCTGCAGGATGGGCCAAAAAAGGCAGCGAGTGTTGGAGGCAGACCGTGAGAGCCCGCGGGGCAGGGCCCAGACGCCGTCCCCTGGGGAGCCCTGCTTGGGGCCGCCGGCAACCCTGGGCCCTCGGCGCAGCATCTATTTCTCCAGCCCAAAGAGCCACTCTGCGCAGCTGGGATCGGACTTCTTTGACCAGCCTGCTGTCGCCCTGGCGCGGGCGTTTCTGGGACAGGTAACCTAACGTGGCCACGGACCAGGTGGAAGATCTCGAGGCCGAGGAAGACTCGGCCCCCTGGCACCCGGCTCCTCCGCGGCCCGGGCTGCGTCCTGGGTGCTCCGTTGGCCTGAGAGCCCGTCCTCAGCGGGCCGTGCTGCCCCGCCCCTGCCAGCTGCGGCCCGCTCCTCCCCGGCGCTCTGCCCCGCTGACCATTCCTTGCGTACCGGCTGCGGTCCAGGCCGGGGGCACTGGAGGGCAGCTGGTCCCGCTGCTCAGGAAGGCCTTTCACAGCCGGGTGGGTGGGAGCTGAGGGGCCAGTCCTCTGCGGTTAGTCCCGCTCAGTCCAGGCTCTGGGTGTCCGGGGCAGTGGGCAGGGGCAGCTTTGGGGCCCGCTGAGCCCCAAAGCATTTAAACCCAGGCTAAGCATTTAAACCCAGTGGACTCGGGGAGGAGGTGGCGGGAAGGTGGGGGGCCCCACCAAGGGGACGGGGCCTGTGTGATTCCCTGGTGCTGGTTCTCCAGCCTGGTCCTGGCCGGAGCTTGAGATAGCGGCTCTCTGGACGGGACACTCGGTGACCATCGGGACTCTGTTCCCGGGGCTGGTGGGCAAGACAGAGGGGACAGTGGGGCCCTGGCTGGGCCAGGTGCCCGGTGCCTCCTGAACTGGGGAGATGAGGCCTAGGCTGTGGATTGTCGGGGTTGAGTGCACGCATGCCCCTCTGGCCCTGGAAGCAAACGGACTGCCCACAGGTCCTAGTCCGGCGACTTGACGATGGCACAGAGCTCCGTGGCCGCATTGTGGAGACGGAGGCATATCTGGGGCCAGAGGATGAAGCTGCCCACTCTAGGGGTGGCCGGCAGACCCCCCGCAACCGTGGCATGTTCATGAAGCCAGGAACTCTGTACGTGTACATCATCTATGGCATGTACTTCTGCTTGAACGTCTCCAGCCAAGGTGAGCAGGGCCGCGGTGCCAGGTGGGACCACAGTGCCTCAGCTGGCAGCTGGGACATCCCCAGGATGCCTAGACGGGGCAGGTGTCTGAGCAAACAGGGATCACTGCTAAGCTAGGTTGGGGTTTAGGGATTCTGGCCAGTGTCAAGGACATAGGTGCCAAGGGCCCCCACTGGGTAGGGGTCGTAGGTTGACCTGAACACACAGCTGAGAGGCTCCATGAGGATACCGATGGTCACCGAGCTCAAAGGTGGGGTCACCCATGACCCAGGCTAGACCTGGGAGGAGCTGGTTGTGGGGCAACGAGGGCAACATCAGTTTGGGTTGAGTTGGGCTCCGGCCGGAGCCTCAGCTGATGGTCACTTACGGGGTCTGAATCGGTCACTCTCAGCTGGGGAGGACTTCGCCACCAGGGTGTCGTGAGGCGGTGTCCAGAGGTGTTGGTCATCCCAGGGGAGCAGCCTTGCTGGAGGGTCCGGGTCGTCGTCTCCAGCCGTGCAGCCCGGACAGCATCTGGGCAGAGGCGTCTTCCTGGCTGAGCCCCTTGAGCCCCTGGGCCCAGGGTGTGTGTCTGCAACCTCTGGTCTCTAAGAGTAGCTTGGACGGGGGCGCCTGCATGGCTCCGTCAGTGGACCGTGTACCTCTTGATCTCAGGGTTGGGAGTTTGAATCCCATGTCGAGGGATTACTTTAAAAAGACAAAAAATCTTAAAGTAGTTGGTGTGGTAGGCAAAGGGCCAGGGGTGGAGGGCCCGCCGGGGCGGGGCTGCGTTGGCATCCCCCGCATGTCTCCTCGCTGGCTCACAGGGCAGGGCTACCCAGCCTCAGCCTTCCAGCTGGCCCAACAGATTCCAGAAGGACAAGGCACAGGGGTCAGATGCAGCCCAGGTCCGAGGCTTCCCAGTGGGATGACCGTGCTCAGGGATGACTGGCCGCTGGGACGCCCCTTGCCAGCCTCACAGTTCCCGCCCATCACCGCACCACAGGCGGCTGGGGAGGCGGCCACCTACAAGCACCCACCACACTTTTTAAAAAATAAGGTTCTCCCTGGGTGGCGGTCAGGCACTGAGGCTTCACGGGGAAAGCCCACCCGGCCGGCGGCATGGGCACCTTGCAGATGCAAGTGTGCGGGAGGTGGGGGCAGCGCGCGCAGGGGTGCTCGGGGAGGCAGCTGGAGGCCTGGCTTTCCAGGCGAGGTGTCTGTTCCACAGGGGATGGGGCGTGCGTCCTCCTGCGAGCGCTGGAGCCCCTGGGGGGCCTGGAGACCATGCGGCAGCTCCGCAGCACCCTCCGCAAGGGCACCACGGGCCGAGCCCTCAAGGACCGCGAGCTGTGCAGTGGCCCCTCCAAGCTGTGCCAGGCCCTGGCCATCGACAAGAGCTTTGACCAGCGGGACCTGGCCAAGGACCGAGCGGTGTGGCTGGAGCGCAGCCCGCCGGGGCCCAGCGAGCCAGCCGTGGTGGCAGCAGCCAGAGTGGGCATCGGCCACGCAGGAGAGTGGGCCCAGAAGCCCCTGCGCTTTTACCTACGGGGCAGCCCCTGGGTCAGCGTGGTAGACAGAGCCGCGGAGCAGAACGCACAGGCCTGAGCGACGGCCTCCTTCAACCAGGCTTTTTAATTTTTTAACAACCAAATAAACACTTTATGATTAGAACAGGGTATTGCTTGTATCTCCTCAGCAGCCCGCTCAGCGGCCGACGTGTGCTTGGGGCCCGCCCTCCCCCCAGACGGGACGCCGGGGGCCTGTGTGTGCAGGTGGGACGCGTTGCTCCTCAGGCCTGGGAGAGAGGGTGGGGGGCACCCGTGCGGACTCACCCAGGGCCTCGTGCGTCAGGTGTCAGAGTGGCTGGGTGACGGCTCGGTCGCAAGCCTCCTGCCGGCTAACGGGGAAGGGCGCTGGACACGTTGGGAGGAGCAGAGTGCACGCAGGCCAGGGCAGTGCTGGGCCTCGGGACACAGGCCAGGCACCCACCCGCGCTCGGCTCTGGCAGGGGTGGTGGTGACGCGTTTTCTGTGGATCCCCTCAGGCGGCCGTGGGGAGGGCAGGTTGAGAGGAGGTGGCCCAAGTCTGAGAAGCCAGCAGGCCTCCCCTCCAGGCCGGAGTCCTGGCCACTCTGTCCATCCATCCCTCAGCTCAGGCCCTGAGGCTGCCCCAGCGTGGGTGCCGCGGCCCCTGGGCTGCTGCTGGACACTGCTTGGGCTCCCGAGGACGTGGCCTGGCCTCACGGAAGCAGCGCCTGGAAGACGGCAATGACCGGGTCCTCATGGGTGGTCACCACCAGCACGCTGCGGAACTTGTCAAACAGCATCAGCAGCTGGGAGCGCCGAGTGTTCTCGTTGTACATGATCTCCTCCAGGTGGTGGCGGCCGCGGAAGTAGTGCAGGAGCCTGGGGGGTGGGGGTGGGGCAGGTGAGTGTCCTGGTCCCCAGAGTGGCCCGTCTGCCCTCAGCACCCTGACGTGCAGGGCTGGGGGCTGCCGGGGCTCCTCGTTCTCCTGCTGTGGAGCAAGGCCCTCGTGTTCCAGGGGCTGTTTGCAGCTGGGGCTGGCACACCAGCGGCTTCAAAGAGGTGCCTAGCATGAGGTTCTAAACGGGGGGCCTCCCCCCACACGGAAGACCGTACGCCTGCAGAGCCCCCCGAGTCATAGCTGGGTTTCACGTCTGTCACCACGTGGGGGCCCTGGGCTGTGTTCCTGGTGGGGAAAGATCCCTACTAAGCCCCGTGAGGATGAGAACCCATTGCTGCTCCTGAAGAAGTAACAACACCCAGTACTGGGGGCACCCGCAGGGCTTGAGGCGCCACCTCAACCAGCGACTGCCACTGGTCACCAGCTGACTTAGCTGGGGCCGTGGTGGGTAAGTCCCCATCCACTTTGTGTTCGGACCCCACCTGGCAAACATGCGGAGGTCCTCGGGGTTCTGGGCCGCAGGCACGCTGAGGATGGCCGCCCGCTCGTGCTCTGACAGGCTGGCCAGCAGGTTCTCCGTCATCCTCTTGTTGAGCGGCGAATCCCCACTGGGCAGCAGCTCTGCGCTGGAGTTATCCATACTGGGGCTGGTGAGGGTCATGTCGTCACTGCTGGCTGTGGGCAGCACGGGTCAGGGAGAAGTCTGACCCCAACCACACCCTGGTGCCCCAGCCGTGCCATCTGTTGCACCAGGCATCGCAGCTGCCTGCAGGCTGCAGGCCCGCTCGCTCCCCCGCCCCCACACAGATAAGGCAGGGCCCTGAGCAAGGCTCGGCCCTGCACCGAAGCTGGACGCCAAGGTCAGGCCTCAGTCCCGGGAGCGTCCCAGCCCTTCGTTTCCCCCGAGCCTGGGGCTCAGGCTGCATCCTCTGGGCGCCTGCCGTGGCCACAATGGCTCTTTCAAAGAGGGAATGATCATCAGGGTCTCCTCCCAGGCCCCGGCCCAGCAGCCTCAACTGTCCTCCCAGGGATGTGGGACATCCGCTCTGCTCCCCGGCTGCCCTGGACTCGAGCCAGCCCCTGCCCAGGAGCCCAGAGCCCGGAGGTGTGAGGTAAGGGTGGGGGAGGGGGGCGAGGGAAAGAGGTCTCCTACCCACCTTCAAGGGAGCGCTGCTCTGCACGTGGCCACAGGAGGTGGCCTTGGTCACGCCCAGCAGAGTCCATGTCGGGGTCCTGGCTCCCAAGTACCCCCCCAAATGCTACCCCACCCACCAGACAGACACCCTGGGCAGGGGGCTCCTACTTGGGGAACCAAAGCTGAGGGCGTTGGGTGTGCTGAGGCTGCGGCCGCCGACCCGGGCGGTGAAGGGGACGTCGTCCTCTCGAGGGTGGGGCTCCTCCTCACTGGGCGAGGCCATCAGGCACACGTAGGTGTGCAGCTGGACAAGGAGTCTGTGCTGCAACATCCACACCACCATCTGAATGAGCTGGGTCTGCAGGAGAGCATGCAGGAGGCCCGGGGCGGGGGTTAGTGGGGGAAGGCTGGCCCTGTTCCCCTCCAGGGGCGATCAAGGAGACCTAAGACACGACCCCCGGGGGTCATCCCAGAGGTAAGGGGTCCATGAGCTCCAGGAGCCTGTCCCTGGGGCACAAGGCTCCCCCCTTGGAGAAAGACCTCATCTGCCGACCAGGCTGCAAGACCAACTCCCTGCTCCAAGGAGGGCAGCAGGGCCGCAAGGGCACTAGGGCCGCACCTGCACTTCCCCTTACACACCGGGCCGTCCCATGTCTGGGCTTCCGCACCCAGAGCTGGGGAGCAGCACCCACTCACAGAGGCCCCTGCGCTGCCTCGTGTCCGCCAGCCCGCTTGGACCCACTACCACACAGGGCTGGGCCTGCCGGGACCTCAGCACTGTTCACCAACAGGCTGCAGGCAGCTGCCCTGAGAGCTGGAGTCCTCTCCTCGGGTCGACCTGGACGCTGGCCCAAGGACAGGGAGCCCTGATAGTGTGCGGTCCCGGCACGAGGAGTCCTCCCCTCTCATGGGGCTGCCCCTGACCAGGGCCAGTGAGGGGCATGGGGGAGCGGGACGGTCACATGGCTGCCGGCTCGGCTTTGGGAGGCCCCTCCCGGGAGGGGACAGCTGGCCAGCCAGGGAGTAGGGATGGAACATGGGCAGGTTATGACCTGGTCAAAAAATAAACTTAAAAATGAAGAATGAAAACAAAGATGCTTCATAAGCGCTCATGAGCACGTTCCAGACCCCGGAGCAGGAGGCGTGACAAGCAGGTGCCTCACCCCGGGACAGCTCAGAACCAAACCCGAGGCCCATCTGGGCCCCTCAACCAGGCACAACCTGGAAAATCCACCCGCCGTCTGGACCATTAGGAAGCTTCTGTTGGGGAAGCGGGGGTCCGGATGCACGGTGCGTCTTTTATTCAGCTGGCACGGCCTGGCACAGTTCCTGGAAGCCAAAGCCCCCATGAAGGACGGCCTTTAGAACTCTGTCGCACTCAGCATCTCAATTAACTCAAGCACCAGGATCTCCTCCTCATTCACAACTTGAGAAGGGAAAGAGTTTAAGGACTGGTTTTGCCTAACACTTAATAAAAAATAAAAATAAATTTAAAAAAAACACAAAATTTTCCTTTTGAAGACAAAGCCTTGAAAACATCCAGCCCCCTCTAACACCTGCACCATTGGCTCTGTGCTGGGTCCCTGCCCAGAGCCCCAGAGCCCCAGGCATCAGCACAGGGGACACGGCAGAGCCTCGTTCTTGGGTCCAGCCTGCACCCGACCCAGAACTCACCTGTTCATTGCATATGCCTCACACCTCCCTGGATGAGCCCTTGCCACATCTAGCAACACCCCCTGACCCTCACCTTCACCCAGGCCTGTCCTCTCCAGATCCTCTTGGAGGAGATTTTGGGGACCAGTGAGCCCAGGACAAGACCCGCATACCCTGTGGCCTCCTGGACCACGGAGCATGAGAAAGCTGGGCCCAAGCTCAGTGAAAACAAGGTGACTCTGCATCCAACAGGAAAGGTTACCACTCTCTTGCCACCTGGGCCTCTTCACTCCGTTCTAACCCCCAAAACAGCTCACTGCAGCCAGGGTGGGCTCCCCAGGGCGGGAGGTGGGCGGGAAGCCTTGGGAATGCCCAAATGTCTGCAGGGGGCCTGGCCTGGCTGGGGAGCCAGCCTTTGTCACCCCGGCATGACATGAAGCACCTACACAGCAAGCCCACGCCCTCAAAACCCAGGTGCAGCAGCACTGAGGCTCTGAGACGAGGGAATGACACCGGCTGGGTGGTCTCCAGACTCCCTGGACTCCAGCGACTTACCTCCTGCACAGGAGGGGCGAGGGGGTTCCTGAATTCTGACAAGGAAACTGGCAAGGAGAACTTAGCGAGGACAGACGGCAGGTCGTGAGCCGGAAACTGACGGGAAAACTGTTCAGCCAGCGGGGAGTACCTGGGGACAGGTGAGGTGCCCATGAGCTCAGCAGACCTCTGCATCGCTCCGTGACCTCTGTGCCCTCGGCATGAGCCCAGGGTGGACAGCAGGGAGACACAGCATAGCAGGCAGCCCAGCATGGGTGCGATTCCCTCAAGGGGCAGCAGGGGCCACGGGCACAGGCCAAAGCCCCTCTGAGCCCCCAAGTCAAGGTCAAGGCCCCCAACTCCCACCAGGCCCCCATCCAGAGCCCACTGGCCAGCAGGTGTAGGGGAGACAGACCCCGCACACAGCACTGACCAGGCCAGGATTAGAACGTGGACGCAGCAGAGGCCAGCAATTGAGCCCAAGCAAGGGCCCGGCTTAGCAAGGGGCAGCCAGAGGTACTCACAGACACACGCTGGCGTTGGGGGAAAGCATGTAGACGTTGTTCTCGCACAGCGGGTAGATGATGATGGCCTTGCCCCAGTACACCAGGTGGGCTGCCAGCTGGAAAACCTGCAGGCAGCGGAAGCTGGGAGGCTGCTCCCCAACTCTCCGGCTCCCCAGCTGGGCCCGTGGCAGAGCACTGGTCCCTGCTGTGCTCCCCGATGGTCATTTCCCATAGGACCCTGACCAGGCTGGCACTGAGGGAAGGCCTCCTGAGCACGGGGACTTCAGAGGCGCCCAGGACCCGGGGTCAGCAGCTGAGCAAGGGCCTTGGCTGGCCAGCACCCTACCCGACCAGGAGCCCCGCTCGGGGATGGGTTTCCTTGTGGCAGCGGGTGTGGGTCAGTGAACCCGTCCTGCACCTCCTCCACGCGTCCCCGTGCGGCCCAGCATCCCTGGACGTTGACAGGATGGGCCACAGACATGCAAAGGGGGGCCTGGGTCTGCGAGTGCCGCACTGCAGAACTTCAGGGCAGGGCACTGGACGTTTCTGCCTCTGCGGCAGCTGAACAAACTCAACCGCTGAGTCACCCAGGCGTCCCAGATTTTATTTTTTCTTAAGGAACCTCTGTACCCAATGTGGGGCTCCGACTCACGACCCCGAGATCGGGAGTCACACATTTGCTGGCTGAGCCCACCAGGCGCCCTGGGAACGGATGTCGTCTTAAATCTTCTGATGAGGGATCCCTGGGTGGCACAGCGGTTTGGCGCCTGCCTTTGGCCCAGGGCGCGATCCTGGAGACCCGGGATCGAATCCCACGTCGGGCTCCTGGTGCATGGAGCCTGCTTCTCCCTCTGCCTGTGTCTCTGCCTCTCTCTCTCTCTCTCTGTGTGTGTGTGTGTGTGACTATCATAAATAAATAAAAATAATAAATAAATAAATAAATAAATAAATAAATAAATAAATAAATAAATAAATAAATCTTCTGATGAGAGGCCCCCACGTGGCCCTTCGGCTCAGGCCATGACCGGGTCCTGGGGTCCAGCCCTACATGGGGCTCCCCTCCGAGGGGGAGCCTGCCTCTCCCTCCCCTCTGCCTCCTGCTGTGCTCTCTAACTATCTCAAGTACAGAAAATCTTAAAAAACAAAACCATGTGGTGACAGCCACACCTGAAGCTGACACTTCCTCCCCGGGAGGCCATTGGTGCTTGGGCTCCAACGGGGCCAGCCTGGCTGTCCTCGGGGCTACTGGGCCACCGGCCACCGGCAGCAGCACAGGCCGGGGAGACCTGCCACCACACCAGCAGGAAACGGTCTCCCGAGGACCAGGGGACACAGCTCTGTCTTCGTCCAAAGAGACCGAGCAACTTGAAAGCTTTGGCCGCGTGTGTGGCCTGCAGCAGTCAGAGCACCAGCCTGTGGTGTGGACAGAGCGGCCATGGAGGTCCTGTCCAGTGGAGGCTACGAAGGCCGGCAGGATGTGGCCCTCTCGGCTCCCGCCCAGCTCAGGAGCCTGTGTGAGGACCCAGGAAGGCAGCGTCCAAGAAACAATCCCGGGGGATGGGGGGCAAAGGTCATGGGGCACAGACGAGGACAATCAGCACAGAGGCCTGAGTGAAGCCCGCCCAACATGCTAAGGACCAAGGCCAAAGGCGGGCAGCGCAGGGGGCCCAGGCTCCGGCCTCCTGGCCTCAGAGCCACCGCTCCCCGCCGGGTCCTGCTGCCCCCTGGCGGCCACACGGTGCCCACCGTTCCCAGACCCCACTCCCACCCTCAGCCTCACTTGGAGGCACCCCTGCCTGGGGACCCTTAGCATCTCCCTGTGCTTCTGCTCACGCCCTGGTCCCCACACGGCTCCAAGGGGATCACTGCAGGACTGAGGGGCCATCCCTCCGATCAGGAACTGTGGGGACGCCTGGACGGCTCAGGTGCTGGGGCTTCTGGCTCTTGCTTTCAACTCAGGTCATGATCTCGGGGTAGAGACTGAACCCCGTGCTCGGCTGGGGGTCTGCTTGGGATTCTCCCCTTTGCCCCTCCCTCTGCCCCTCCTCCAGCTCACGCGGCTCCTGCACTCTCTCTAAAATAAATAGGGCAGCGTGGGTGGCTCAGCGGCTTAGCACCAGGGTGTGATCCTGGGTCCCGGGATCGAGTCCCTTGTCGGGCTCCCTGTGTGGAGCCTGCTTCTCCCTCTGCCTGTGTCTCTGCCTCTCTCTCTTTCTTTCATGAATAAATAAAATATTTTAAAAAATAATAATAAAATAAATAAATCTCTAAAAAGAGAGAGAGAGAAAGAAACTGCTGTCCAGGGGCACTCAGGAAGAGG
The DNA here is from genome assembly GCF_053574225.1 of Canis aureus. Classification (NCBI taxonomy): domain Eukaryota; kingdom Metazoa; phylum Chordata; class Mammalia; order Carnivora; family Canidae; genus Canis; species Canis aureus. The sequence continues at coordinate 37,279,097 of NC_135618.1, forward strand.
GAGGGATGTCACCCAGAACGCAGGCCAGCCTGTGCACGAGGGAGGTGTCAGGGCCACCGGGTGAGGTCTGGTTCTGCACACAGCTGGGCCCTCATCTGAACTTCCTGCCCTCACCTCCCACACTGGCTTCTCCATGGCAACACCCTGCGTGCCCCCAGCCCTGGCACCACATCCTCCACAGCCCGGTCATCCAGCCCCTGGAGGGCCTCATGCCTCACAACTCCTGGACACAGGACAACTCCAGTCCTACAAGCAGCGCACAAGCCAGCCCTGAAGCCAGGCCCGACTCAGACTGCACAACTCCAAGCCATCCCACCACAGGCCGTGCAGTGGCTCTCGGCTGGACAGGGGTCCTGGGGACACAGCACACAGGCAGCCTGCTCTCCTGATGCCCTGACCTCCTACCTTCACCCAAGACCACCTGCTCTGATGTGCCCTCCCCCGCCCTGCCCTTTCCCCCCCATTTAGGGTGTGCCCAGGCCCCCAGGGGTTACCTGCAGCAAGGCCAAGTCTGCATCCTGGGCCAGCTGCTGCAGGTTCTTCACAGCAGAGGTGGTCTTGATCACACGCACCAGGGCCGGGGAGCAGTCGAGTGGGAGCTCGGCCAGCAGGGACTTCTCATCACTGAGCAGCAGCAGAGCGTGGTATGGGCTGCAGAACACAGTCACAGGTCAGTGGGACATGCAAGCTACAGGCCCCCTGATTGGGCACGTCCCTGGAGCACACACTGAACCTGGGAGGTCACTGGAAGGGTTAGACAGAGGGGCGGTGGTGTGTCCAGGGGCCTTTAAAAAGCCGCAAGGAGGGACATCTGGGTGGCTCAGTGGTTGAGCATCTGCCTTCGGCCCAGGGCGTGATCCTGGGGTCCCGGGATCGAGTCCCGCATCAGGCTCCCTGCATGGAGCCTGCTTCTCCCTCGGCCTATGTCTCTGCCTCTCTGTGTGTCTCATGAATAAATAAATAAAATCTTTAAAAAAATAAATAAAATTGCTTCTCGGCCTTTTGGCTAAGATCAAGTGTAAAAAAATAAATAAAAATAAAAAGCCACAAGGATTACTACAACCCTCAAAAAACCCAACTGAGCAAAACTGAAGAAGGCCTGACAATCCAATTCCACCTCCCACTTCTGGGATTGCCCAGCAAACATTTGTTGACTGGAAAAAATTCATGAATCTTTTCCAAGGAAAGAGTCCCAAATATGGAAAAACAAAATCTCCGCCACAGGCTATGAATAGAAGTACATAAAAATATACTCAGCAAGGAAGCCCAGGAGGAAGGACACAGACTTGGAGCACAGAAGGCTAGGCAGTGCCTTGCTCTCTCTCATCTATAAATTTTCTGTAATGTGCCTAGATTTCTTTTTTTAGTTATAAATAAAAATATCTAAGGAGACAGAGAACTTTAATGGGGGGGGGGGGTTGTAAAACCTGAGCTTAGCTCTTTCCTTGCAGAAAATCAGTTAGATGAAGGAACAGGTCCCACAAGCTCTGACTTAGGCGTAGGAGGCCTGGTGAGCAGCAGCGGGAGGCCGAGATCCCTCCCACCCTCTGGCTTTTCATCAGGGTGCTCGGCCCCAACAGCCCCGCGCAGACCCCCCCACAGAGCGCGATCGCCCCGGCAGTGCCAAGACAGCCCAGAGGAGACCTGCGGTTGGTCTTTCTGGAAAAAAAAAAAAAAACAGACCCCAAAATATGCATTTTTACTTCTATAAACAGTAGAGCCTTACCTGCCAGTACCTGTGGCAGGAAGAGGGAAAGCCAACTCTTTAGGGAGGCCACTGAGGCCTCAGGCAGATGCTACAGAGAAGGCCCCGCAGACCCTGTGCACGTGCGTGCGTGCCTGCAGGCTGGGCTGGCACTCACCGGATGGCTTTCAGGCTCCGCTCGATGGCCTCGGGGGGGATGAGGCTGGAAGCAGCGTAGTGGATCTTGTGGGGCAAGCAGAAGCTCACCTCCAGCCAGCTGTTGATGTGGAGTCGTACCACGCCGGACGTACACAGGCTGCAGAGAGCAGACCCCACCCCCATCAGGTGCCATCACTGGTCCACAGCCGCTTCAACCACACGCTGAGCACACAAAACCCCAGCTGAGGGTGCTGCCTCCCAGCACACTACTCCTGCTGCTGCGAGTGCAAGTGAAGCCCTTGGGCAGGACAGCACCTTCCCAGATCTTGGTATGTTCAAGTCAAGAAGCCGCATTAGGAACACACACACACACACACACACACACACACACACACGTGTTTCTCTGTAGCCCTGGAATATGGAATCCAATCGGGTCTCTCCGACAATCTGTCCGACAATCCAAAAGGAAGCCTCTCCGACATCTGTCCCAGAGGCTCGGTGTGCCAGGGCGAAGCTGAGGGATGAGAGGTAGGCCCTGGCACAAAGGGGGGCTGGGCAGGAAGGGTGAGGGGCTGGGCTCCAAGCCCCCCAAAACATCCTGCTGGGGAGGAGCCCATGGCACCCACCCCAAAAGAGGACAGCAGCACCCCAGTGCACCACGGCAACTGCCCAAGCCAGCCTCCACTGCAACCCTTCCATGCCCCACCCCTCCGTGGGGACGGCAATTTGCCTCTTTCAGGGCAAAACACTGCTCAGGCCACATACAGCCACCCGGTCCCGGAATCCTCGTTTCTCCCACATCCCACCTTGACCATCTGTAAGTCCCATCAGCTCTACCTGCAGGGAGGTACCAAGTCCAGACCTCCGCACCAGCCCCCCTGCCTGCCTCCCTACTCAGGTCCCCCAGTTCCCACCCTGGCAGTCTCTCAGCCACGGCCCCCAAATGCCAGGAGCCACACGTGACCTGCCCGCTTTTCTCTGACCTCGCCTCCTACCCCAGACCACGTGGCTCCACCTGCACTGGCCCAGGTGTCCCAGGTTCCTTCCCTGTTTCTCGTCTCTTCCCAAGCACCACCTTCCGTGAGGTGAGCCCGGACGCAGCCCCACAGGCACTCTGGCTGCTGTGTGACCACGTGTAGCTGGGTCAAGACCACAGGACGCACCCACTTGTCTGCTGGTTGATGCAGCTTCCCCAAATAGAATTCCGTCACCAGCTGTGGCCTTATGTCTCATAGCTGCTCCCCACACAGCTGGTCAGGTGTCGGGTACGTGGGGGGCACTGAGAACCTCATGGATGGAGGAAGGAAAGGGGCCCAAGGACCATGCTGCAGACTGCACGATCCCTCAGGAGGCCTCTGCCCACAGCACAGGTTGCTGGTGGCTCCCCGTAGACAGGTGGCACCGTCTGCCCTGCACCAGAGAACCACACACAAAGGAGCTGTTTCCAGCGGGGGGGGGGCTTCTGAACCCTCCAGTGAGAAGCAGCCTGACGGTACCCGAAGCCTGGTGCATGGCCCCTGTTGTGCTAAGAGCCAAGAGCATTTGATACCCGACACAGAAGAGACGTGGCTGCTTGGGCAAAGCCCCTGTGGCTGGTCCTCACCACATCCCTGGCAGGTGGACAAGAAGGGGCTGCGTGCCCACTGCCAAGGCCTGTCCTGTCCTGGTCCAGTTCTTCCCATCACATCCCAACCCACGCTACCATTCCCAAGTGGCCAGAGAGGCCAAGACGTCCACATCCGGCCACTTGTGGGCCCGACCATGGCTCAGGGAGCTGTCTCAGACCTCCCGCGGGGACACACAAATCCACGGTGCTGGCAGGCGGCCCTACGGCCCTCACAGCCCAAACCCACAGGCTGTTCCTACAATCTCTTCCCTGAAGCCTCAAGCGGCAGACCAAGTACCACAGGTTTCCCCATGGGTTCGCCCAAAGGGCCAGCGGAATCTGTGGTCAGCAGTTTTCTCACGCAGGAAGCATGTAATGAGGAGAAAACCCAGGGAGAAAAGCAGAGAACACATCCCTGACCTCCACGACCCCCTGGGACGCCGGCCAGCGCCACCATCTGCTCACTGCCAACTGCCCCACGCTCAGCGAACACCCTCTGCCTGCCCTGCCCGGAGGCATCAGGAAAACCCATACCACACTCCCAGGACGTCTGTCCCCTGAGTGGTCCCCCAAAGGGAGGGTCAGAGCACCCAGGGCTGCAGGGGTGTGGGCTGCAGCTGTGGCTGAGGCTGGAAGGCAAACGTTTGGTCACTGCCGATGCCACAGTCCCTCAGGGGGAAGCCCATGAGTGGGTCTGATGAGTGTCACAATCTAGGGAAGAGACCCCAGATCCCTCCTCAAGGCCCCAGAGGAGGGCCTCTTCCAGAACCGGGTGCAGAGGGAGGTTCCCAGAGCCTCAGCAAGCTTTGGGCAAGATGGACAGCTTTGCAGATGGACAGCTCCCATCAAACCCCGAGAAACAGCCTCTCACAGATCCAAGCTCACCTGGTGAGGGCTGCACAGAAGATGAGATTGTCAGCTTCCACGTACAAAAGAGGGAAGAGAAGACTGAGGAACAGCAGGGCTGCAGGGAGAATGAGCTGAGAAGGGCAACACGAGCTCCTCCTCTGTTTCACTGTATACGTGGACAGAAAGGCTGGAAGATTGAAAACAAAGGTCTGCCTTTGAGCTGTCCTCTTTAGGGTGCGGCTTCAAGTAGCGGCAGATCAGCGCAGAACCAGAATTAAACACTGAGGCTCCTATTACGTCCCATGGAGCGGCTTTTGCTCCCCTGGGAGTTTAGGGATGCCCTGTGCACGCACACAGTGGCACGCAGTCCTCTCCTCAAGTGGGAGACACTCCGGTGTTGGTTCCCTGGTTTGCAGGTAGATTTTACTTCCCTTTGCCAGGCATCTGCTCACTCCCTCGCACCCTCCGCACCCTCCACCTACTGGGTACTTTGTGCTGAGATGCCGTGAGGAGAACCGTGACCACGCCCCCCACGGGAGCCCCCAGGGAAGCCCTGTCATATGTACCCCTGCAGCAAGAGGAGCCAGGAGCCCCGCGGAATCCGCCAAGAGGAGGGGAGCGTCCGGGTGGAGGGAGCCCCCTCTGAGACTCTCCCTGTATTTATTATCCTTACAGCAGCACAGCTGACACACAGTGAGCTACGCTTCGGGTTTCTGGTGGGCCTGCACAGTCCCCTGGGCTCACCGCCTGTCACCAAATAACATCATCACAGTGTCACGGAGCATATGCCCTGGGCCGTATAAAGTGCACTTTAAGACAAGACTCTAGGGATCCCTGGGTGGCGCAGCGGTTTAGCGCCTGCCTTTGGCCCGGGGCGTGATCCTGGAGACCCGGGATCGAGTCCCACGTCGGGCTCCGGGTGCATGGGGCCTGCTTCTCCCTCTGCCTGTGTCTCTGCCTCTCTCTCTCTCTGTGACTATCATAAATTAAAAAAAAAAAAAAAAAAGACAAGACTCTAGAGCAGCGCCATGGCGGTCAGCAAGAACAAGCGCCTTACAAAAGGCGGCAAAAAGGGAGCCAAGAAGAAAGTGGTTGATCCATTTTCTAAGAAAGATTGGTATGATGTGAAAGCACCAGCTATGTTCAATATAAGAAATATTGGAAAAACACTAGTCACAAGAACTCAAGGAACCAAAATTGCGTCTGATGGTCTCAAGGGTCGCGTTTTTGAAGTTAGCCTTGCTGATCTGCAGAATGATGAAGTTGCATTTAGGAAATTCAAGCTAATCACTGAGGATGTGCAGGGTAAAAACTGCCTGACTAATTTCCATGGCATGGATCTTACCCGTGACAAAATGTGCTCCATGGTCAAAAAATGGCAGACCATGATTGAAGCTCATGTTGATGTAAAGACTACCGATGGTTATTTGCTTCGTCTATTTTGTGTTGGTTTTACTAAAAAACGCAATAATCAGATTCGGAAGACCTCTTACGCTCAGCACCAACAGGTCCGCCAAAACCGGAAAAAGATGATGGAAATCATGACCCAAGAGGTGCAGACAAATGACTTGAAAGAAGTGGTCAATAAATTGATTCCAGACAGCATCGGAAAAGATATAGAAAAAGCCTGTCAGTCTATTTATCCACTCCATGATGTTTTTGTTAGAAAAGTAAAAATGCTGACAAAGCCCAAGTTTGAATCGGGAAAACTCATGGAGCTTCATGGTGAAGGTAGTAGTTCTGGAAAAGCTATGGGGGATGAGACCGGTGCTAAAGTTGAACGAGCTGATGGATATGAACCACCAGTCCAAGAATCTGTTTAAAATTCAGACATTTAATGGTGACAAATAAAAACATATTTGTGATGTTTAATTTCTTATCATTCTTTTCAAATAATCAGGCTCGGTGAAGCAGATGTTCTGAACTGACATTGCAAACTTTTCAGAACTGTTGTATGGATCTTATCCATTGCTCCTGGCTACTAAATAGCTTCAAAAGGGTAGTGATCTATTTTAAGCTGTAGTGATCTGGATGGAAGTGTTATAGATGGTTAATAAAAGGAAACTTTAAAAAAAAAAAAAAAAAAGACAAGACTCTAGCAGAGCAGGGCTTCGGGGCCTGGAAGGTTCCTGCTATGTCTGTACTTCTGTCTGTGGGCAGTCGCATTCAGTCTGGGTACACTGGACGAAAGGCACTGCCCCCACGGGAGGCTTATCCAGCCGGTCACACAGTCACCCAGCCCTATCTGCCACCCGAGATAGGTGCTCCCAGCAGAGCCCTGAGCCCCAAGGCGATGACTGTGCATGGGGCACCACATGGGCCTTTCAGACATGCCCTTATCTTTCCCATCCCAGAGAGAACGCCATGCCTCCAACCTCACTCCATCACCCTTGCATTTCACCGCCTGAGAAGGAGCTTCAGCTCCTGACGTTCAGCCGAGCTGAGAGCCCCCTGTTTGGTCTCCCCGTCACCTTTCTTGCTGCCAGCCCAGCACCTGTGGATCACTCTGGTCCCACACGTGGCCAGGCTTCCTACTACATGGAGTGGGACGCTGTACACAGTCCAAGAGGTCCAGGTGAGCTCCAAGAGGGCCACCTTCAAATTTCACACAAAAGGCTTATATAAGTGCATTTTTAGGGAACAAAGAACTAAAACTCCCAGGATATGAAAGGTGTCCATGGGCCCATCTCTGCTCTGAACAGGCAGCAACGAACCAGCGCAGAGTCCCCAGCACACCCACCCAGCTGGGCCCTGGGCAGCCCCCCGGGGCTCTGAGCCTCCTGGTCCCACCACAGGCCCCTTAGCTCTGAAAACCATCCAACAATCACTCGGTCAAACCACGCACTCCACGACAGCACGACCCCTGCTTACTCATTCCTTCAACTACCAGCAGGCGAGCCGTGCTCCCCGCAGGCCAACCATGAGGTCCGTGTTACAGAAGGGGCCTCCATGGGGGACACAAGCTGACAGTCACACAGATGAGTGGACACGGTCGCTGAGGTCCCCAAGCTCCACGGGGAGAGACAGATGCTGGAACAGTCAGGGTGGGCTCCCGTGGGGTTCGTGCTGCCCGCCTACACACACAGGACTTGGGTTCCGGGCCACGAGGGCACCAGGCCAGTCGGCCACACCACAGTCCCGGATTTCCCTTAAAACAGCAAAGCCAGAACAACTCCTTTGAGGAGTCTCACCCCCATCTCCAACCTCCACGTCTCTCACTTCTGCTGGGAGAAAACCCTCCCCAGGATCTGCTGGAAAGCTGCCAACGGGAGAAGAAAGCTCTGCGTCCTGTGCTACTGGATCAGTCATGTCAACTCAGGTCTCCCTTTCTTGGCTTCAGAGTGAGCCCACCCTGCAGCAGCAGGCCAGGCAGGGCCTCAGGCCGGACGGGGTCCTGTGACTTGAGAGCCTCTGCTACCGGCGGGCTGGGACAAGGTGCAGGGGAAGACGCCACTGGCCCTGGGACCTCCCCAGAGAGGCAACGGTGGCTGGCGCACCTGAGGCGGCCCCAGGACCCAGGACTCAGCAAGGTGGGGTCTGGGAACTGGAAGGGGGGGTTTCACCCTGAGGAAAGGGATCCCGAACCTCACACACCAGGATGCCTGCGCCAGAGGAAGGAGGGCACCAAGCGCTGAACAGCGACGGGAGGTGAGTCTTCCCGGAGACGGAGCCTGTCAGGCGCTGAAATAATGACCACTGGGGGGCGCTGGGCTGCCTCAGGCTCGGAGTGGCTGCGGGTGGTCCACTCACCAGAACCCACTGCCTCCAACTTGCAGTTCAAACCCAAGAAATCACAGTCCAGTCTTTCTTAGACATAGAGAGTGTGGCTCTGGCTTGGGGTTCACCTGCTGCTTAGCCTCAATTGCGTGTGGTCCGACCGGAGCTGAGGCAGGCAGAGGACCACTCAGAGCAAGGCAGCCTCTTCCAAGGAGCAATTGCGGACACCAGCCAACCCCAGACCAGAGGGCAGCATGCCTCTGCCCGCAGAGACCTCAACGTGGTCATGGGTGATGTCACGGGACAAAGAGGCGGGGGTACAGCGGCACGAGAGTTCTGTGCCCGGACACCCAGCAGCCGCCAAATCAGGACAAAGGAACACTAGCCACAGCTTCTGCCACAGACAGCTCTGCCTCCTGAACGAAGGCACCTTTCCTCCCGACAGACAGATGCACGGGGGTCTGAGGAGAGCTAGACAGGGAAGGGGACATGCACAGGTGCATCGACACGGCTGTGCAGATGCCGTTGTGACCCATCGCGGTGCTCAGATCCGAGAGCTCCCCGAGACCGGCGCCGGCACAGCCAGAGGAAGAGGCATCTCCTGTGTTGCTAGTGGGGGTGCAACCTGAGGCGCAAGGCGCGCAGGGACACGCACCAAAATTACAGGTGCATCTCACCTGTGGACCTGGCAATCCCATTCTCAGGAATGCATCTTACTAATCAACAGCAACCCCCGCACGACACTGAGCAGCAGCTCTTACGGCACCAGAGGCTGGCACCAACGAAATGTCCAAGGGCTGGCTGATTATGCAACAAAAAAAGAAAACAGAAGAAGTCCTTATGTACCAGTATAGACAGGGTCCAAGCGACACTGTTCAACAGAGATGACGAGGGGTGGTCGGCATGCGCAGCGGAAAGGGACAAAGGGTCCGCGTTCGCCCGGGCCCTCAGCCTGTCTGCGTGGGATGGCACACGACAACACGGCCCACAGAAACGCATCCTGCCACCAGGAGGGCCTGCTGGTGGTACAGCAGGGAAGACACTCCACCTCTGGCCTGCGGACTTGACGGAGAGGGGACCTTCTCAAAAGCTTCAGTTAAAACAGCAAAAAAGAATGAAAACTTCCAAAATGCTCGTAACGATTATGAGTGGGTCCGGGACTATAGATGGGCTTTTTTTTCTCTCTACTTTCCTAGATTTCCTAAATACCTATAACAAGTACGTATTGTTGGTGAGATCGGGGAAATTATTAACACCAAAAAAAGGAGAGGACCCCCCGACAAGCCACCCTTTCTGGGCCTGGATGACACGGGGCATCGCCAGCCACAGCTCTTAGATCCGCGGGCAGTGCAGAGTCCACCGATGGAGTGAAGCCCTGGGAAGGCCAGGAGAGGGCATTGGGCCGCATGCCAGGTAGTAACAGAAGCCGCACCTCTGTGCCACCTGTGCAGCAACGTGCCTGGTGCCATGCGGTCCCCTCAGCAGTGAGTCGTGGCCCGTCATGAACCAACAGTCCTAGAGCATGGTGGAAAGGCCACGCTTTCATGGCAACGGTCACTTGGGCACCTGCCCAGGCTCCCCTCCACCTCCCACCCACACTGCAGACCCAGGGTCTGAGAGCAGTAAACACTCTTAAAAAGAAAAGAAGTTCAAAAAAAAAAAAATAAATAAAATAAAATAAAAAAAAAAGAAAAGAAGTTCTTTGCTTCTCCACAGAGAAAACTAGAAACGCCAAAATAACTGAAACAACCGGGAGGCTCTGCTGTGTCTGCGATGCCTGTGCATCCTACACTCAGGCCCAAACCCCAGGTCCTGCAGAGCAGGAGGCACCCTCAGACCCGGAACGTGGCACTGTGTCACGCTGACCTTGCAGCTGATGACTCACAGGAACTTCAGGCTCTCACATGTGACCTCAGGTTCAGTTCTGGAGCAGAGGGGCCGGCACTCCCAGTCCTCGCTCACCCCCATCTCAGGGGCACGACAGGAGAACAGCTCAGGCAATGAGGCCCACAGGCAGGCAGGTGCATTGACCACTCCGCTCACCTGTCTTACCTGTCATAAGCTTCCTTGAGGTCCCTGGCCAGCTTGCACTTGGGCAGAATGTGATGAAATGGGGACTGAGGACCATCATTTGCTGCAAGAATCACAACAGAGAATTTAGAATCTCCAAAGCAAGGAAACTTGCAAAGGCTAGAATGGAAAAATACCTTTTATTTTTATTTTATTTTATTTATTCATGAGAGACAGAGAGAGAGGCAGAGACACAGGCAGAAGGAGAAGCAGGCTCCATGTGGGGAGCCCTGAGCCAAAGGCAGGCACTCAACCGCTGAGCCACCTGGGCATTCCTGAAAAATATCTTTTAAAATGAGAATAACTGGGGTGCCCGTGTGGCTCAGCGGTTGAGCATCAGACTCTCTTGGTTTTGGCTCAGTCATGAGATCGAGGCCTGTGTTGGGCTCCACACTCAGCAACGAGTCTGCTCAAGACTCTCTCTCTCCCGCTGCCCTTCCCCACCCTCCCCACCCTCCCACACTCATGCACACACTCTCTCTCGCTCTAAAATAAATCTTAAAAAAAAAAAGTTTAGCTGAAAATAAATTTTAAGTCATTTTAAACCAAACATTAGGCTATTTATTCCCCCACTGCATTCTATAAAATCTGTGCAACCACTGGAGACAAGACTTTGGCTGATCTGTTTGTCTTTATACAGGGCATTTCTGTGGCAACTTCACCCATGGCTCCCCTGACCCTGCAGCCACAGGCAGCACAGGGACAATCCAGGTCACTGGTGGCCCCGGAGCTCAGACCACCACAGCCACCATCACGTCTCCACCCATTCATTCATACTAACTCAATTCATTTTTATGATCAAAATGTTTTCATTAATCTTTTCTCATTAATGCCTTAAAAATATGTAGTTAAATTGAATTTTTAAAAATTTTCTGTGATGGGGTACCTGAGTGGCTCAGGGGGTTGAGCATCTGCCTTCAGCTTAGGGTCCTGGGGTCAAGCCCCACATGGGACTCCCTGCTCAGCGGGGAGCCTGCTTCTCCCTCTGTCCCTCTCCCTGCTTGTGCTCAGCCCTCCCCTCCCCTCTCGCAAATAAATAAAATCTTAAACAATATTTTTCTCTACAGAAGCTTTCTCTTACTCTAAAGGTAATTCTTATTTTATTTTATTTTCTTAATATTGTATATATTTATTCATGAGAGACACAGAGAGAGAGACAGAGACACAGGGAGAGGGAGAAGCAGGCTCCATGCAGGGAGCCCGACGTGGAACTCGATCCCGGGACCCCAGAATCCTAAAAAAAAAAAAAAAGGAAAGATATCTTTCTATTTTTTTTTAAGATTTTATTTATTTATTCATAGACACAGAGAGAGAGAGACAGAGACACAGGCAGAGGGAGAAGCAGGCTCCATGCAGGGAGCCTGATGTGGGACTCGATCCTGGGTCTCCAGGATCACACCCCAGGCTGCAGGTGGCGCCAAACTGCTGTGCCACCGGGGCTGCCGGAAAGATCTCTTTCTAAAATGTTAGTTACTAGATCCAGATGTATTTAAGAAGATATTAGGTGCCCCATAGAGAAATTTTTTTATTTTTTATTTTTTTTAAGATTTTAGTTATTTATTCATAGAGAGAGAGAGAGAGAGAGAGAGAGAGAGAGAGAGGGGCAGAGACACAGGCAGAGGGAGAAGCAGGCTCCATGCCGGGAGCCCGACACAGGACTCGATCCCAGGTCTCCAGGATGATGCCCTGAGCCAATGGCAGGCGCTAAACCATTGAGCCACCCAGGGATCCCCTTATTGCTAAAATTAGACTGGGTTCACCCTCAAGTCTGTTTCTAGTTCTCTCTTTTGTACAGAGGCACTGACCCGAGATGGAGGTGGAGAGTGCGTCACAGGCAGGTGTTTCTCTGTGGCTGGAGGTGTTCATGGAATGCCTAAATCCACACAGTGAGCTACTGGCAAAAAGTATCTTTAATAATCAGTCAGGTGATAACTCAGTTGGGTCTGCCTTCAATTCACCTTGGCAGCTCAATGTTCCCGCTGGCCCCTCACGTGTCCTCCTGCCGCAGGGAACCGCAGCCAGCAGGAGTAGGGCTGACTGGGCAATGCCCGACCTGCCCCCGACCTGCCCGGACAGCCATCCTGCAGCTGGGGTGTGGGGCGCCGTTCAGGCTGCGGGATCAATTCCGGCATCAATTCAGGAGAACTGCTCTCCAACTGTGTCCCTTAGGCGTCCTCCTACGTGCCCAGGGAAGGTCACAAGATCACATAACCTCTCGGTGCTCAGTTTCCGCCTCTGCAAACCTGGACCAGGGTCCCACCTCCAAAGGCTGCCTGCCTGTGCTGTGGTGTGGGGTAGGAGAGATTCCTGCCACACTCACCATCAGCCACCGCGGACACCTCGTCCTGCAGCGCCAGGATCAGCTTGGCCTCTCTGGTGAGGTACTGGCAGCGGCGCTCCTCATGCTGCAGCACTGTGGCGATGCGTCGGGAAAGGTTGTGCAGACAGTTTATCACTGACGGGTCCGCATTGGCCTGTGGGAGAGGCCACTTGTGAGTCAAACGCAGCGTACATACAGGGAGCACGCGTGCCTAGATGCCTCAAACCATGGAGGAACCCTCTCCTCCTTTTCCACACGGCCCACTCCAGGGGCCACTGCTGTCTCGTTTCCTATGTCCCCTCCACGGTCCATCCACCAACACCAGTGTGTTCAGTATCCTATCTTAGGAACAGATGCCTGGATGGCAACACAGAGAAGGGTCTGTGGGGTCCCCCAGCTGGTGAGGTGACAAAGGCATATCCCACAAGCATGCTGCAGGGCACCCCAGCAGGACCATCCAGGATGGGGTTCAGATCCAGCATCTACCAGGCCTGACAAGAGGTAGCCCACTGGGGCCATGGGGTGGCTGAAGACACAGGTCCCACTACCCACCTACTGTGTGATCACAGGCTTCCATCTGGGAATGTGTAACAGCGGCACCTCCCTCCCCAAGGAGTCTGACAGATCCTGTGCAGACCACAAGCCCTGGCAGTGTTTACGGTCACCAGTGTCCTGCTACTGCTGGTGGGCAGGACCAGGCTTCGTGAGAACTCAACCACACAGACCCCGTTACAACGGGGGCATGGAGCATCGGAAACGCAGGCCCCAGGCTGACTGTTGGTCGGACACACGGTCCTCAGAAGAGGCTCTTCCAACAGAAACAAGCCTGGCTAACAACAAAGACAGCAGGCTCCAGGCCACTCTTCTCCCCACAAGCTCCCTTGGCACCCCAACGCTAACTCCAAAACCTATCAGACGCCGCAGGGAGGGCAGGCGGGCACACCCGCCCAGGCCAGGGGTGGGGCAGGCAGCTGTAGGGTCTCTCAAGATACTCCACACAGCAGATAACTGGCCAACCATGACTCAGCATTGCAGGAGGCCAAGAGGGCTGCTGAGTCACCCAGGGTGGAGGTGGGAGGAGTGAGAGGCACACATGGTGCTGCTGATCAAAACCTGGGCTGCCTCCCCTCCTGTTTATCTGGCAGGCCGGGCCCTATCAGCAGGGTGTCCACAGCCAGCCTTCTGGACCAAAACCCAGACTCAGTAAACACTTTCATACCTGCAATTGGAGAGATTTCCTGAACTAGCAGATCTCATGTTCACAAACAGAATTCATACCTGGCAGCAGCATCTCTGTGCTGGGAGAGGAGTAAACACTGCCCTCGTGCTGTGCCCGCCCTTCACGTCAAGGATGGCCCCTCAAAATGTCCCAAGATTGTGGAACTGGAGGACCTACGTTATAAAGTATGTACAACTGCCTTAAAATACACTTTTAGAATAATCTGTCTTGGGACGCCCAGGTAGCTCAGCGGTTGAGCGCCTGTCTTTGGCTCAGGGTGTAACCCGGGGTCCCAGGATCGAGTCCCACGTTGGGCTCCTTGCGTGGAGCCTGCTTCTCCCTCTGCCTATGTCTGTCTGTCTGTCTGCCTCTCTCTCTCATGAATAAACAAATAAAATATTTAAAAAAAAAAAAAGAATTTGTGTCAAAATAGTCTCAGCAGCAAAGCAGAGGAAGGAGAATGATCCTATGCAGATGTTACCCCTTAAAGAAACAATCAAGTCACACCTGAGAGCCTGACCCTATGCTCAAGGCCCCATTGGCTGGGACAGGACAGTGTTTTAAGTCAGAAGCCCGAGCCTACCTGTCCCACATTCCCAGGCACGCGAGGGGGGGTCACCCAGGCAAGGCCCGATGACCTGCACTGGTGGGGTGTGGGGGGGTGTCCTGTTTGGCTTCACAGGCCAGGCACCACTCAAGGTGCCTGCAGAACACAAGGTTCCGTCCGGCCACAGTGAGAGAGGTACCACCCAGGACGGGCCAGCCCCAAGTGGGAACTCTTAGAAACACATTTGCCCCCATAGGTGATACAAAACAGCAGGAAATTTAGGGTATGACCTGTGCGACTCTTGCTCTCAAAACATGTACCAAAGGGATGCCTGCGTGGCTCAGCGGTTGAGCGTCTGTCTTTGACTCAGGGCCTGATCCTGGAGACCCGGGATCGAGTCGCATGTCGGGCTCCCTGCGTGGAGCCTGCTTCTCCCTTGCCTGTGTCTCTGCCTCTCTCACTGGGTCTTTTATAAATAAATAAAATCTTAAAAAAAAAAAAAGTACCAAAAATGTAATGAGGGCTTCAGAGCAAATGTCCAATTTGCAAGCAATACATGAACAAGAGCAAGGACTAGGAGATGAATCCAAACATGGGCCATTCAGTGGGACCAAGGCAGCGAGACCTAATACACAGCCCATACCCTTGGGAGGGCCAGGTTTTCATCCTGGTCCAGACAGGCCAAAGGCAAAAACCATGGCAACTGAGGGAAGTTTCAACAGAGCAGGCACTAGCTGATACCCCATGACCACCAGCTGTATCGGGTGTGAAAGGGCATCACGGTGTAACATAAATGTTCCCGTTTCATAGAGCTGGCGCCTGAAGTACATACAAGGAACAGATACGAGGCCTGGGGTTTGCCTTGAAACATGGGAGCAACGGGCAGGGCCGGGGGCCTGACAACATCATGGGACATCAGAGTTTCACCACCTACTGTCATTGGTTTGGGGTTTAAAAGCCTTCAAAGTAGGGATCCCTGGGTGGCGCAGCGGTTTAGCGCCTGCCTTTGGCCCAGGGCGCGATCCTGGAGACCCGGGATCGAATCCCACATCGGGCTCTCGGTGCATGGAGCCTGCTTCTCCCTCTGCCTATGTCTCTACCTCTCTCTCTCTCTCTGTGACTATCATAAATAAATAAAAATTTTTTAAAAAATTAAAAAAAAAAGCCTTCAAAGTAAAAAGTAAGTATACATCTTTACATGGCCATTAAAAGAACGTCCTACCTTACGATATCAACACTACATTATCTAAAATTCCTCCCACTCTTCAGCAGTGAGGCCAGTGCTGCACGAGGTACTCCAGTACCTGGTTGCAGGCTGGTTTCACCTGGCGCCGATGCATCTATACTCTTCCCGGCTCTGGCCTCATCCTCACTCCTCACTTTAACAGCCACAGATGTGCCAGTGTAATAACTACCACCTTGTCTAACCATTCCCCAGCTACTGGATACCAGGATTATTTCCAGCCTAAGTATTTATTTTCTAATATATTTTTAAAAGATTTTATTTATTTGACAGAGAGAGAACGCATGCAAGCAGGGGGAGCAGCAGCAGAGGCAGAGGGAGAAGCAGACTCCCCGTTAAGCAGGGAGCCTGACGTGGGACTCGATCCCGGAACCTGAGATCATGACCTGAGCCGAAGGCAGACGTTTCATGACTGAGCCACCCAGGTGCCCCCTAATGATTATTTTTAAAGTCTTCATACAACTTTAGAATCTGGTTGTTTTCCTGATTGCTACAGCCAGGGTGTCTCCCATTCTGCTATCACATGCTGTTTCCCGGAGCCGAGGGCCTGCCTGCAGGGTGGGGCCGTGGCTGCTTCTCACTGCCCATCCCACAGGGCCTATCAGTGCTCACAGACCGCATTCGTCATGATTTTTGGTCTTTTGTTTCTTCCTGGAGTTCTCTTTGGAGGTGTCTCCATTAGGCAATTTCACATATCATGCCCTATATTATTCACCCTGTGAAAATGCCAAAACTACAAAGGCAAAGGTCCCTCTTGGAACCACACACCCTAGGGACAGCCAGTGTTAAAAAAAAAAAAAAAGACAAAATGATCGGTTAAGATTTTATTTATTCATTCATGAGAGACCCACACAGAGAGAGAGGCAGAGACACAGGCAGAGGGAGAAGCAGGCTCCTTGAGGGAAGCCCAATGGGGGACTTGATCCTGGGACTCCAGGATCACCCCTGAAGGCAGTACTAAACTGGTGAGCCACCCAGGTGCCCCTTAACCAATCATTCTGTCTTAACATACAGTTCCTTATTTATCGGCAAGGTTGTCTAGTTTTAAAAATTAAACTCCATTCCAAAGGACCTTTTCTCTGGCATTATTTTGGTTTTAAGCCATTCACAGTGAATGTGGTGTGGTCTCCACACACAGAGCCCTCAAAAGAGAGAAGCACCTTGAAACTTAAAATGATACCCGATTTTACAAGTGCCCTGCGTAGTGTTGTTTCTGCCACCCTGAAGACTTTCAAAGCACACACTGTTCCTTGTCACGGAGACTCAGTCACTTTGTCTGAGACATTTCTATGAAATGTCATCATGAGATCACATGTGCCCAGCCAGAAAGAACTACTGAGTATTTTATTGCAAACAGATAGTGGGATATTTCAAAGGAATTCCGTTATGTAACAGCCACCCAATATAAATTTCCTAGGCAATTTCATGGGCGTCCTTTCATGGGATGCCAGGGTGGCTCAGCAGCTGAGCATCTGCCTTTGGCTCAGGGCGTGATCCTGGAGTCCCGGGATTGAGTCCCACGTCGGGCCCCCTGCATGGAGCCTGCTTCTCCCTCTGCCTGTGTCTCTGCCTCTCTCTCTGTGTCTCTCACGAATAAATAAATAAAATATTTCCAATAAATAAATAAATAAATATTTTTTAAAAAGAAAATAACAATGTTGGTGTGAAGGTAGAGACATTGGAACACACACACACTGCTGGTCGGGATGTAAAATGGTGCAGAGGTCTGGTACAGTTCCTCAATAGGTTATCACATGACCCTGGAATTGCACTCCTAGATATATGCCCAAAGGAAAAGAGAACAGGTGTCCACACAAACATTTGGACCCAAATGTCAGTAATAGCGCTGGTCACAGTATAACACTGATGAACATGTATCGTCCGTAATGGCCGAAAGGCAGAGGTAACACAAACACTCGTCAACAGATGAATGAATGCATAAACTGTGGTCCATCCAAACAATGGAATAGAATTCAGCCACAAAAAGGAATGAAGTCCTGAAACGTGTTACCACATGGAGGAACTAAGTGAAAGAAGACAAGACACCAAAAGTTGCATATTGCAGGATCCAATTTCCATGAGATTGCAGAGTAGGCAAATCCATAAACAAAGTAAATTCTGGTTTCCAGGGGCTAGGAGAGGAGAGAAGAGGGGGAGTACGTGGTCTCCTTGGGGGGGCAATGAAAACGTTCTGGAACCAATACAGGTGACGGTTACACAATGTGGCTACGGGATGCCACCAAACTGCACACTTTAAAATGGTTGAAATAGTAAATGTTATGTGATGTACATTTTATTTAGAAAAAACAACGTGGGCAGACTCCTCCAGGACCCCAGCCGGGCAGCAGCTGGGCCAGCTCAGCAGTCTGAGCCAATGACACACTCACCAGAAACGAGCTACTGTCACTCTCCCTGGACTCTCCTCCCTGACCCACCCATGCTCTTCAGCCACTTGTACTCACTCACCCTCAGTGCAAACACCACATTAAAGAGAATCATGGTGGGAGCTTCCCTCTTCGGAGATGGATCTGTTTTTGAAACCTGTAAAAGGAATGGAATTGTAATGAGCAAAAGCCACCACATCCCAAGAAATCCTGTTTAGCGCTATTCTTCAGGCACGGGGAAAGGTTCCAGAATAGAGCTGACCCAGAAAAAAACAGAGCTCTTGGGTCTTTGAGAAGTGCTCAGCGCCTCGGTATGGGCAAGCAAAGGCAGCAGATACAGAAGGAGACGCAGCTGAGACAAGAGCGGGAAGGTCAATGCTATGATCCTGAGTGACGACACTACCCCAGTCAATGGAAGTCAGCTAAGGTGCCCACTCCAGACAAGACGGGGAGAGGCTTAAGCAGATGGGATGTTCTCTGCTGGGACTCTCCCTCCCCCATTGCTGTTTTCAGCATCCACCTGGGTTATCTATCTCGGCCAGGTATGGCAACCACTCAGGACGATTAAGAGACAAGAAAACGCTCAGAGCGAGCAGAGACCAAGGGGATGCTTGGATCCAACCACCCCAAGTCACAAACATCAAACAGAATACACGTGTTGCCGGGGGGGGGGGGGGGGTGTCACATCTCGCTGGGCCATCCCAACTAGCTCTTTAACCATCCTGCTT
Source organism: Canis aureus (assembly GCF_053574225.1). NCBI lineage: Eukaryota > Metazoa > Chordata > Mammalia > Carnivora > Canidae > Canis > Canis aureus. The sequence continues at coordinate 37,297,623 of NC_135618.1, forward strand.
ATCACCCCAGTTTGGTCAGGTGCAACTCCTGGCAGGATGTCAAATCTCCCCCAGAACCCAGGAGTCAGCAATGGGGACTGCGCCCTGTCTGCAGGGCTCTGGGGAAGGAGGAAGGTGCCACCGTGGGGCCCGGTGCACCCAGCCATGGCCCTACATCCTCACACCTCCACTGCCTCAGAAGCTCCTTCCTTGGGCTTATTCATGGATAAGATTTGAGAACTGCAAATTCTGGATCATATAAATGGAGCGAAATCTCGTCCTGTCTTATGAAAGCCCTGATTCAGCCTGCGTGCACAGGACTGACTAGCAGGTTCTGGTGTCAAATTCCCTTGGTGGGCAGCCCGGGTGGTTCAGCGGTTTAGCACCACCTCCGGTCCAGGGTGTAATCCTGGGTCCCGGGATCGAGTCCCGCGTCGGGCTCCCCACAGGGAGCCTGCTTCTCCCTCTGCCTGTGTCTCTGCCTCTCTCTGTGTGACTCAGGAATAAATAAATAATATCTAAAAAAAAAAATTCCCCTGGGTAATAATGCATTCAATCTTGCTAAAACCTCTCAGTACTGGAACATCTTCATCACAGAATGCACATACAGGGTTTAGCACAAATTGTAGGAAATAATCAGATTTGCTATGGCATCATTGAATAAATAACAAAAATGCTTGTACCACTTTAGAAACAGGTGTCCTAGATATCAAGGGAAGGCAGAAGTCAGGAAAGACCCAGATTACAGAGCCAAAGCCAGGAGCAGAGACTAAAACTACAGAGGCCTGTGAGGGTGTGAGGGTATGCAGCCAACTGCATGCACGGCAGGACACGATGGCTGCCCTCACCAGAACCAGTGTGAGCCACAGCCCCCCAAGGGCTCCAGAGCCAGGATGGACCATGCCTGCTCAGGGAGAGCTGTGCCTGCCCAGGAAGGGCCATATGTGCCCCAAGGAGAGCCATACTTACCCCAGGGAGAACCTCACATGCCCCAGGGAGAACCTCACCCGCCCCCGGAGGGCCATACCTGCCCCAAAGCATGCTGCAGCAGTGTTGGGTGCCCAACAAACCGTACGTTATCAATCTTCAGTTCAAATTTTTGGCCACACATTTCAGACTTGGTTGCCAAAATTGTTGCCAGAATGACATCTGAAAACCTTAAAATTAAAAAAGGGCAGAGTAGAAATAAGTAAACAAAGTGCCACAGTACCATGCCCACCTGCCCTCAGAGGGGAAAGGCCTCAGGACATGGCAGCTTCGTGCGTGGAGTGCTCTACCCCCACTGCGGACCTGGAAGCTTCTATCAGTTGCCCTTTTGAAGCGATCCCCAAGATTAGGGACATAAAATCACCAGAATTACAAGGTAAAAGGCATGAAAAGCATAGACTGAAGGCACATGCTGTCATTTCTTGGCATGCTCTATGAAATTCAAGAGAGAAAACAAGTTGCAGTTTGCTTTTAAAGGGAGGACAACAGCTGGAGCCAGCACTGCCCTAAGTAGCCACTCATTAAGGCACACGAGGATTGGGGGGGCTCCCGACTGGCCCAGGTTTGCTGGGCTGACCCCTCAACCCCCAGGACCTCCCACCCCCAGGTGTGTAAAGGACAACACTAACTGCAGTGTGCTAATTACCTTCCTCACGGCACGGCTGCCCAGTCGTTCCCTCCTGAACATTTCAACCTTCTACTTTTTAACTAGGGAAGAAACTTTTAAGATGTGCAAAATCTGTAGGACCGATGATGTGATATGAACTTGAGGATGCATATGACCGGATGCCGTGGTAAAGTGGGAACGGCTGTAGTGTGACAGCAGGTTTGGCTACGATCTCTGCAAACTACAGAGCTCATCCCTTCTCAAGATGCCTCTGTACACTTATGTCTCCCCACTAGCAACCCTGTGCCTTCCTGCCCAAGGGGATGCAGATAAGGGAGAGTCACCAGAGGGAAGAGAGTGCTGAGGGTGCTGTGCAGACTCTTATCTCAGAGCCCAGGCCTCCAACCTCCACTCTAGAAACACTCATGTGCTGTGTCTGATCAGGAGCCAGAAGGGAGACAAGTCCTGTGCTCATTTCTCCACCTGGGAAAGCATCTCTAACATCCAGGTCAGACGGGCACACTGTGCTGGGGAAGGTGGCTCCAGCTCCTCCAAGGCCATGCTCTGCCCCTGGGCAACGAGACCGCTACCGTCCTGAAGAGGCCAATAAGGACAGATGCTCCGGTGTGCGTCCTGGGCCTTCAGAGGAGCTACAGTGAATGAGGGACCAGATGCTTCTCTCCTAGAGGAGCTTGCTACAGGATGGCGGCAACTAAACCCCAAAGGGAAGCTCTGTGGCAGACTGCGGCCACAGGGCAACTCTGAAATAGCTAATGAATGGCTCTGACATGAAGTGAGCTAGGAGGGGGTCAGTGCTCTGGGCTCCCACACTCGGCGGGGCTCACTGTCCAACACACCTGAAACCAGCCTGGAGCAAGGGCCTCACTGTGTCACCAGCACCTACACTAAAGCAAGGCAGGCCGCTGTGGGACTCTTTCCAGGCCTCTCCCCCGCAGGCAGGATGGAAGCCAAGGGGGGCTGGTCACACTGCCCTCCAGCCTTCCCCCAGGACCTACGTGGTCCTCTAGGTGCCTTTGGTCGCTCTGTGGTCCCCAAGCAAACCAGATGCAGGGGGTTGGGTCAGAACGGGCTGCCCTGCCTCCTGCACGGTCAGGACTGCAATTGGACCTCCTGATACCAATGTTGTCAGAGACATTGTGGGAACCTTGAGACCCACAGCTCAAGCCCTCGGCTGCCCAATGTGGGTCATTCTTTCCCAGGAATACCACTCTCTGGGAGTGAATAAACCAGAGATGGAAGATTCCAGAGTCTCAGGCAGGAGGCATTACATGCTTTCTTCAAAAACTCCCTGGCTCACTCTGTCCTGTAACTCCCACCTAAGGGACACAGTGACGGTGGAGAGGGCTCAGGATGGCAAGACCCTAATAAACACATCTGCTCTAGTAGCTGATCCAGTGCTAATATTTCATACGCTATCTAAACACACACTACCCCTCCACTCTGCCACCCGGTGATACAAGGGATACAGAGATAACAGACAGAAGAACAACTTCCTACCATTCCAGAGGGTTCACTTTTTCTTGTGATATCCAAAAATCTCCACTAAAAACCTCTGCTCCATCACAAAGAGCCATAGACAGGCCTCGGCCCTGGCCATTAGCCACCAGTCCAGGAACCCAAGTCTGGCTGTGAGATTCAGAGGCAGACGGTGGTGGCCCAGCTCACCTTTATAAATATCCAAACCCAAGAAGTACCCTTCCAAGAGCCAAATAAAAAGCACTTCCCGTCTGAGTCCAGAAAGGACAGAACAGAGGAGGCCAACTTGAGAGCCGTGTACTGCTGAAGTGAAAAGCCACGCTGCCCTACATGGCCCATCAGGGAGGCCTCTCCGGGGTGGCCAGCAGGAGGGTGTTCAGCTGCTCTGCGTGTCTGAGCTAGTGTGACCCACACAGGAACCTACTCACGGGACACTAATATCACACATTTACGATAAAAAAAAAAAAAACTTGAGTGGGTTATGCTTCACGTTCTGCGTCTGCCGACGTAGCACTCACCAAGTCAGAGTTCTATCGTGAGATTTGGCGGAGGGGACATAACTGATGGAAACAGCAAAGTAAAACAAAAATAACTGACAATATTTGTTTTCAGAATTTACAAAAATCCTTTCCCCTTGCTTTGAGGAGGAACAGCCTGGGAAATATGTTACAACAGAATAAAACAACTGTTATAAAAACTAACATTCCCGAAAGAACTTCAAAGTTCAAAAAACATAAAAGCATTTGAGATGAACCAGCCCAGCTGGAAAACAGGCAGGGCCTTCCACTGCTGCTGGGATACTCATTAGGGGCTTTTCCTCTGGCTTGACAAAAAAAAAAAAAAAAAAAGAGAGAGAGAAAGAGAGAGAGACAGTGTGGAAAGGAACTCCCTTCTGCCCCCGGCCGTTTAAAGGGAGAGGGGTGGCTCACAGATGCTCCAGACACCCCCAATAACCGGGGGGATGCCCCATCAGGGGCACAGGGGAGAAGGGCCATATAAGCTCCACAGGAACACGTCTGCCTCTCACGAGCACACATACATCTAAGTCCAAGCATCACATTCAACACCTGGTCCTCAGGAGAGGCCTCCTACAACTCCTCTGAGAAATGAAGGCAAGAAGCAACGACCAAGGGTCTCTGTAGGGAGAGGCTGCTAGAGAGGTAAGGAGCCCTGTTCTTGCTTGCCTACCACCCTCCTGGGGCCACTGGAGCCTTCCTGGAGGAGGGGAGGTCTGTGTGCACACCTGGTCCCAAAAGTCTCCCTGGCCCTGGCCAACATTGTCTTTGCCTCCCAGGTAATGTGGAAAAGCTGAATAACTCCAGGTGGAGAAAGGGCAGAGGCCGTGGGAAGCCTGTGTGCTCATGGGGGATTGGGCAGTGAGGTCCGAGCCAGAGCCTGTGTGCCTCGTTAGTCATTCTTCAACACTGAGGGCGATCAGGAGTTAAGCACAATTACAAGAGAGGCAGCAGGAATCAAGACAGGCAGGTGGTGAAGTCTTGCTCTTACCCTGCAACCAATCGCTCATCGGTTGGAGGACATGGCTCGCTGGAATGGGAACAGGACCATCAAGACCAAACAAACACACCGATTTTAAAAATCATGAATCATTACAAGGCTGTTTCATTAAAACGGTATTAACGTCTAGCAGAAGCACCACCGTAAATGTTAACTGCGGAGAGCAAGGCTGAGCAACTTACCGGACAAGAAAGAAGAGACAGACGCTTGCCAAGGGGAAGACTTACCACGGTTTTCTCACAAAAGCTCAGACTCCCACAGGTAAACAGAGCCTGGGCACAAGTGAGAGCCCGTTTTCAGAAGCAAGAGCAAGGCTAGAAGATCTGGGTCGGAGCCCAGCACCACACACACTAGCCGGACACCCACGCACAAGCACTGCATCTCGGGAAAGTCCGCGGAGATTCCCGTCCAGAAAAGCCTTATGAGGACCGCAGGATGCCACTGAACACTCGGCCCCAACTCTTCAGATACTGTGACTGCCTACACACCCGCGCTCACTGAGCCTCTGCTCAGCACAGAACCACGGGCCCTCTGGCAGCAAGGACGCTGTGGCGAGTCTGTACGTGATGTATGGGACCTCCGCGCTGTGCAACGTTAGTTTTTTAGAGACTACGTTTAAAAGAGTCACGTTACTGTGCAGCGGACTATGTTCTGGGACAGGCTGCTTTCCCAGTATCCAGGACACAGAAAGGAGGCCAGACCCCAGACTGGAGACAGCACTGGAGGGACAAGAGCCAGCCGCGCTGTGGGGCCTGCTGCTCCCACAGCTCTCACCAAGGCACACAAGCCACAGACCCACGTGAGAGAAACACACAACAGGGAGCTCCTGTTTTCAACAGCTCCCAAAGGTCAGTTCATCAGTGTGCACAGTATGGAAGGGGTAAGACGTTTTGTGGGCCTTCCCAAGATCACCCTGGTCAGAATCCCCTAGAAGCCCAAGTCCAACTCCTACAACTTTCATCTTCGGCAAGCAGACAGGTCACAACAAAACCCCTCTACTTTCAAAAGGGAAGAAGCATGTAGGACTTCCAAGTATCAGTAGCCGTCTTTTCTAACGCTGTGGAGGTGACATGTTAAGCCCCCCAACCCCCGCGGCATGTTCCATGAACCTGTGTCCGCCCCTCTGAGGGAGGCAGAGGCACCAGCCAGTACTCTCACCAAGACCCAGATGTTCCCACAATAGCAGACCTGGGAGGGGGAGGTCAAGGTGCCTTGCCACCCTCAGGCAACTTAAGAAGACTGAGGGTGGTGGTAAACTGAGGCTGTGGTACGAGGAAGGGGCCCAAGATCACACAATGCAGGTGCACAATGAGAGTCACACCCAGAACCCAAACCACTACTTGTCCCAGCACACGGCCTGCAGGCATGAGCCCATGTGGATGCGCCAGCATAGACGTACTGGCTGGGCCAGGAAAGGGCTGGGGGATGCCCAAGCTTGAGGACAACACTGCTTATCTGTCTTCTGTGCATTGACTTCAGGTCTAGGAAGCAGGGACCACTTCCTAACACGTGTCCACACACACACTAGTAGGAGCAAAGCTATCAGGAGAGGCCTGCTGGGGCCCCCTGTGCATCTGGTATAGAGGACCAGCAGCGTGTCAGTGTGCAAACCCTCCCATCCAGCGGAGGGTGTGGATGTGCCCCAAAGCTGACCCACTACTTAGAGAGGGGTGGGCAGCACTGCCACCTGATTCCACCGCCCCCACGACACCAACTGAGAATTAAAAGGTATGGCCAGAAATCTTTCATGCTTCCAAGGTCTTCTGGATGATATCCCAAGTAAAATGATTTCTGAGTGTTTCAAAATGAAGTCGACTCTTCTCCAAGCTACCAGCTTCCCCTTCTCTGAGACAGTACCCAGAACAATCCGACTGGGAGGGATGGTGCCAGTGACACCCTTTGTGACTGACAGCAGGCTTTCTCCATGACCTCTCCTGATGGTTTTTGCCCCTGCAAGTGTGGTGGATGCAAAATGCTATTAAGCATGACCTCCCCAGGGGCGCCTGGGTGGCTCAGTCAGTGAAGCATCAGCCTCGGGCTCAGGTCATGATCCCAGGGTCCCGAGATCGAGCCCCATGTCAGGCTCTCTGCTCGTCAGGGAGCCTGCTTCTTCCTCTCCCTCTGCCCCAGGGTGTGCTCTATGTCTCACTCACTCCTTCTCAAATAAATAAAAACCTTAAAAAAACAAAGCAATGCATGAGCTCCCTGGTCCCCAATACTCATCCAACAGGAGTGCTACAACTTTCCTACATTTGAATTTCAAACCTTAAAGACAACGGACAGTATCCATTTTCTTCTCTCCTACTGAATTCTATGAGGCTTTTTTTTTTTTTTTTAATAAAAGAGTTTACTGTGTTTCTTTTTTAAACCTGACAGTTAATTCTTATTCCCTGAACCAGCACACACGCTAAGCCACTGTTGTCCAACAGAACTTTCTACAGTGGTGGAAATACTCTAAATCTGAACTACTCAGATAGTAGCCAGTAGTCACCTGCAGCCCCCAAGCACCTGAAATGCAACGGAGGAACTGAATTTCTTTTTTTTTTGAATTTCATTTCTATTTAAATGGTGACTTCACGCCTGGGCAGCACAGCCCGCATCCTCATCCCTCCAGGGCAGGGCCCATCTCTCAGCACACTCAAGATCCTGCACGAGTGGCCTATTAACATGGCTTCTGTCTGACAAAACAATAAGCAGGGACATTCTGCTGGTTCCAGAAAAAAAGCACCTTAGACCCCTGAGAACACTGTACTGCTCCAGGAAGATGTCTGAGCCATGACACGGCTCCCCAGGCACCAGAGGCTTGGCAAGCCAACGTGACGAAATACAGCTGGGCGCTCAGAGGTATTACGCGTATCTCTGAAAAGAAGGGCAGGTGGGGAGTGGGATCATCAGATGCTATGATGTGCTACAATTACCAAAGGAGGTAATTCTTAAACTTAAGGAGAGAGTACGGAGAACCAGCTCTTATTGAACAGGGTATCTGTGATCCCGATAGGCCCACAATGTCTTGCTCCCTTCCCATGGTTTCTCCTCTTCTTTATGCCAAATATTGAAATAATTCTCTAGAAACTTTCTCTTAGTCTTTTGTTACAAGCCTTGAGAGTTAACAGCAGGGATCAGGCACTGCCAGCCTCCCAGGAAGCCCACAGAGACCTTTCCCAGAGCACTTTCTGCATCTTCTGCAGCCTGAGCCTGACATCTGCGGAGCTCGGGGAAGGGCAAGCAGGTGGCCAGCCCTCCTCTAAACAAATCTATGCCACAGGTGGAGGACAAAATGCACCCACCCCACGGGGCAGGGCAAAAAGCTTTCTGTGCACCTGTAGCCAAGTGGAGTTTGTTCCAAGTGGCCCACGTCAGAGGACACGGTGAGCACGGCTTCTACATCAAGCAGGACCACCCATGGATGTCCAACGGTCAGTTCCCCGCACCCCCTGCCCTCTCCTTCAAAGCTTGCTGCCCTCAGAGGCAGTCACTGGTCATGCCAGAGGCCCCCAAAATCCTCACAAAAAAGGCTAAAAACCAGACCTGTGGAACTGCACAATACCATGGCAGGTGTGGTGCCTTGTCACGAGAACTGAGGAACTGAGGAGACTGTGCTCGTCCACTCCACGGCAAAGTCCGGGTGGGGGCCTCGGCTACTCCGCCATGGCACGGTGCAGGCTGTCTTCCCCTCATGCATGTCCCAGCTGTGTACAGAGGCACCAGGACTGGCTACCTAAAATCCTTCCTCCTTCAACTGGGCCTGTTACCACGTACTAAGCTTTACAACGAACATAAGACAATGACCACAGTGGTCATTTCTGATGCTTGCCACCTAACAGCACTTCCCAGGAAAAGCAGGGGGAGGACACACAGGAAGGAAAAGACCTGGGACGCCTGGGCAGCTCAGTGGTTGAGGTCTGCCTTCGGCTTCGGGGTTCCCGGATCGAGTCCCGCATCGGGCCCCTGCAGGGAGCCGGCTTCTCCCTCTGCCTGTGTCTCTGCCTCTCTCTGTGTCTCTCATGAATAAATAAATAAATTCTTTAAAAAAAATTTTTAAAAAAGAAGGAAAAGACCTTTCACCTCTGCCCTAAAGGAGCAAGGGTCACAGCAGCCCTGGCTCTCAGCCCTCCTCACCACCTGAACAAGCACCCACATGTGACCTCTGGGCACACACTTGAGGAGTCAGGTCTGAAGACAGCACTGGGGTCTGTTTCTCTCCCTGTTCCTCTCACAGAAGACAAATGTTCTCTCTGGTCTCATCTGTTCTCCAGTCAGCTTCACCCAGAACCAGTTCCACGGCTGGAACGTGTGATCAAACTATGCAGCAAGTCAGACATTGGTGGCACCCCCTCAGCTCTGTACAACCTGAAATACCCACCCAACGGGAAAAGGACAGCAGGTTTCTCACGGGAGACCACCTCTGGGTCCCAGGCCTGGGGGCAGGACGAGCCCCATCACAGTGACTGCAGGCTCTTACCTGGAATCACCGTCCTGGTCGTCAGTGTGGTCTCCAGTGTTGTTGACGGCATATCTGCTACGAGGCTTATCTGAGTGAGGGCAAAAAGGGGAGAGCAGCTAGAAAACAGGATCCATCCACATCCAGGAAGATGGTGACAGCTTCTAAAACGTGGTGTAGGGGCGCCTGGGGGGCTCAGCAGCTGAGCGTCTGCCTTCGGCTCAGGGCGTGATCCCAGGCCCTGGGGTCGACTCCCGCCTCGGGCTCCCCGCAGAGACCCTGCTTCTCCCTCTGCCTGTGTCTCTGCCTCTCTCTGTCTTTCTCATGAATTAAAAAAAAAAAGTAAAAAATAAAACGTGGCGTATATACACAATGGCCATAAAAAGAACAGAGTTCCTGATACATGCTACAACACGGAGAACTGGAAAACATTAAACTCAGTGAAGGGAACCAGACACAGAAGGACCAATACTGCGCTTATTTTTTTTTGTTAAGATTTTATTTATTCATGAGAGACAGAGAAGCAGAGACACAGGCAGAGGGAGAAGCAGGCTCCATGAAGAGATGGCTCCTCACTCAGCAAGAGGAGTCCACTGGAAGATCCTCTCCCTCCGCGCCTCCCCCCACTCCGCGTGCTCACATATGCACATGCTCTCTCTTAAATAAATAAATCTTTTTTTTTTTTAAGTTATATTTTCCGGACGCCTGGGTGGCTCAGTGGCTGAGCGTCTGCCTTTGGCTCAGGGCGTGACCCCAGGGTCCTGGGATCGAGTTCCGCATCAGGCTCCCCACAGGGAGCCTGCTTCTCCCTCTGCTTGTGTCTCTGCCTCTCTCCGTGTCTCTCAGGAAAAAATAAATAAATAAGATCTTTAAAAAAAAAAGAAAAAAGAAGAAAATATGTTCACTCAGTCATAAGACAAATGTACATCAAAACCACTATCAGGACACCTGGATGACTCAGGTGGGACTCCATTTCAGCTCAGGTCATGCTCTCAGGGTGGTGAGACTGACCCCCACCACCCATGGGGCTCCACGCTGAGCACGGAGTCTGCTTGGGATATGTTCATTATCCCCTAGATCCAACCATCCTACTTTGGGGAACTGATCCTCTATTCAGAAAAATGATAATGTTTACAGAAAAATACATTGATACTGCTTGTATTAGCCAAAGTTTGGAGACAACTTTTTTTAAAAAAAATATTTTGAGAAAGTGAGAGAAAGGTAAGGAGCTGGAGGTGAGGCAGAGGGAGAAGCAGGCTTCCCACCGAGCAGAGAGCCCAACCTGGTGCTCAATTCCAGGACCCCGAGATCATGACCTGAGCCCAGGGTGGATATTTAAACCACTGAGACATCCAGGCGCCCATGGAAACAGCTCAAATGCCCATCAACGGAGGACTAAATAAATCATAGTTTGTTCATCCCATGACTCTGACCATAATCCCAAATGTATATTCAAGATGTAAAGTGAATAAGAAAACAACAGGGCAAAAGTGTGTGTAGTGTGTTCACTTCTGCTTAGAAAATAAAACATGGGGTGTCTGGCTGGCTCTGTCAGAAGCACATGCAACTCCTGAGCTAAGGGTTGTGAGTGGAAGCCGTAGTATGTAGAGATTACTCAAAATAAAAATTTGAAAAACATAGGATTTTTTAAAAAGTGTGCACATGCTTGTGTTTACACGGAAGGTTCAGGGAAAATGCACAGGAAAACAGTAGCAGCAGCTGCCCCTACGAGGGAAAAGGAGTGCCTGGGGTTCAGTGTGGGAAAGATCGTCCCTTTCGTCATCTATACTTTTTGTACCTTTATTTATTTATTTTTTTAATTTATTTATGATAGTCACAGAGAGAGAGAGAGAGAGAGAGAGAGGCAGAGACACAGGCAGAGGGAGAAGCAGGCTCCATGCACCGGGAGCCTGATGTGGGATTCGATCCCGGGTCTCCAGGATCGCACCCTGGGCCAAAGGCAGGCGCCAAACCGCTGCGCCACCCAGGGATCCCCCTTTTGTACCTTTAAAACCTGTACCATGTTAACGAATTTAAATGTAATTTTAAGACAAAATGTAGATGAAGAACTGCACATTTGTGATAGTGACAGACCGCAAGCGACCTCAGTGTGTATCCACAGGGGAAGGTCGGGGTGGGGGGGATCTTTCTACACCCTGGGAAGGGCTCCACGGAGAGAGGGGACCGTGGCAGGACTGCGCGCGGCCCTACAGCAGGGGCAGGTGCCCGAGGGCAGGTGCTAGCCCGCGAAGGCGGAGCGGGGGTCCGGGAACGCAGGGCCTCTAGGGCCTCTACCTGCAGGTTCGTGTTACTCAAGCTGACAACGTTCCTACGATGCTTAGATACACACTTAACGACTGGAGGCACTGCTGGGCGTCGGCGGGTGGGATTACCGTGATGCTTCTGACTGTGCTTTTCCGAACGCATGGAGCAGGCATTGGCCTCAAGGTCCACCGCGTGCCCGCTGGCGCGCGGGGGCGGGGGGGGGGGGGTTGAGAGGAGGGGGCGGGGGGAGGGGGAGGGGAGGGGAGAGAGGAGAGGGGAGGAGGAGGTGGGAGAGAAGGGGAGGGGGGAGGGGGGAGAGGGAAGGGGAGAGGGGACGCAAGGGAGAGGGGAGGAGTAGGGGAAGGGGCTAGGGTGGGGAGAGTGGAGGAGCAGGGAAGAGGGAGGAGCAGGGGGAGGGCAGGGAGGGAGGAGGAGCAGGGGGAGGGCAGGGAGGGGGAGGGGAGGAGCAGAGGGAAGGGGGCAGGGGGAGGGGGAGGGGGGGCAGGTGGAGGGGAGCGCCGGGCCCCGCGCCCGCGCTCACTTACTTGTCTGGGACGCGGGGTGCTCCTGGCTCCTCTGGAAGGGGTACCTGAACAGCAGCTTATTGCCCCTGCTGCCCGAGCTCACCAGAATCACGCTGATGGGGCTGGTGTTGTCGCCCATCGTGCCGCGGCGGGGAGGCGGGGCCGGGGCCTGGGGGCGGGGCTTGTGCCGGGGGCGGGGCCGGGTGCCCAGAAGCGGGTGGGGGCGGGGCGGAGCGGGCCGGGCCGCGGGGCGGGAGGCCCCGGGCGGGGCGGAAGGGGCCTGACGAGGTCGCGCCCAGGGCCGCAGGACGGGGGCGCCGCGAGCCTCCACACCCACGCCCGCCCCCCGCGTCCGCCGAGTTCCCGAGGCCCGCGCGACGAGGCCAAGCAGCCCCGCAGAACACGCCTGCGCGGGGGGGGGGGGCGGGGGAGCGTCCGCGCAGGCGCCGGGGACCAGTGCGCAGGCGACCTGAGCGCACGCGCGGGGCCGGTCGGAAGGCGGGGCGCATGCGCGGGGCCGCCTGCCAGCCCGGGAAGAAGGGACCCACCCCCCGGCGTGGACCGGGCGGAGAGCGTTCCGTGAGCCCGCGGCTCGAACTCCATCCAGGTCGGTAAGGAACGGAAGTTAAAGAAGTGGAAACACCTCCTCAGGGGGCCAGAGCCCCAGGTGACAGCTTCCAGGAGGCCCCTGACCCCACAGGGCTGGGGCGCGTGGGTGACACGCCGCCTGCAGAAGTCAGGTGGCACTTAGAGACCTCGTCCCCCGGGGCGCCCGGAAAGTCCGCGGAGGAGGGAACACGTGCGCGTCCCGCAAGGGAGTCGTGTCCGGAGCTCGCGGACGACACAGCGGACCTAAGGGCTCAGCAGAGAGCAGAACCGCCGACGGACAGCTGGGCGCCCGGGGCGGGCGGCCGGGGCAGGAGGTGTTTGAGCCACGCCTGGGTGCAGGCATTCAAAAATCATACACAGAAGCTTAAAAAAAGTGGGCAAAGGATATGAAAGGCCATTTCTCCAAAGAATGCAGACAAATACCCAGCAAGCTCATGAAAAGGTGCCCCACATCCCTGCAGATACACATCACACCCGCGGGCACGGCAACCTGAGCCCAAGGAACGGGTTGGCGACCCCGGGGTCACCTGCGGCGGGAGTCACGGGCCTCACCTGCTGCAGGGGGAGTCACGGGCCTCACCTGCTGCTGCTGAGAACCCGAAATGGTGCAGCCACCTTGGAAAACAGGCGATCCTGAAGGAGGTTGAACACGGGCTTCCCGTGTGGCCCAGCCTTCCCCCTCCTAGCTGTAGACCCGAGACCAATGAAAACATCAGCTCACACAAACTGCTATGTTCACACAGCATCATTCAGAGCAGCTGAAATTAGCTGATGGGTCGACGATACAATACGGTATAAGCCAAACAATGAAATAGTATTCAGTCATAAAAGGGAACGAAGTACGCGGGTGCGATGGAACCCTGGAAGCACACACGCGTGTGGTTCCACGCATCTGAAATGTCCAGAGCAGGGTTAGCTACAGAGAAAGAAAGTAGAGTAGGTTTTGGGCCGAGGGTTGGAGTGTGTGGCTGCTGGGGCACGCATCTCTGCGTGATGAAAATGTTCTAAGATTGATGGTGGTGATGGTTGCACAGCCCTCTGTACGAAAACCCACTGAACTGCACGCTTTATTTTTTTTAAGATTTTGTATATTTTATTCATTTGAGAGCACTTGCCTCTCTCTGTGTATCTCACGAGTAAATAAATAAAACCACTGAGCCACCCGGGCTGCCCCCCTTTTTTTTTCCTTAAGATTATTTATTTATTTGTTATCACAGATTCTGCAGGCCTTTTTACTAGTCTCGTAAAGTTTTGATTTTATGGAAAATCCACAGGTTTCTGAGTTCTTCAGCTACCAGGAAAGTCCCTAGGATGGAAATGTGGGCACAGGAGGAGGAGGTGACGCCCCGGGAGCTGGGGCCATGCGGAAGAGGAAACTGTCGTCTGGGGGACAGCCAGCTGCAATCAGGGCGGACTCTCTACAGGGACACTGGGAATCTGCGAGGACCTGCACATGGGGTCCAGGACTCTGGTGCAGGCCTCCTTCCTCTGAGTTCCCTGACCATGCTGCTGCCCCTTTGGGCAGTTTCATGACTCCAGAACTTGGGAGAGGAAGCCTGATGTCCAGTGGCTGTCCCTGACCTGGGGGAGGGCCCAGACTTGGAGGAACCCAGCATTCTCCAGTTGCTGACTCAGGGCCCGCTTTCTGCTAGTAACCTGCACAAGAGCATCTGCTGTTTATTTTTCTGGCTCTATGGTTAATATTTTATCAAGAGATTGGAACCCATGAAATGTAAAGGGAGACCACCAGGACCCAGGCCACAGAGGTCCCAAATGCATCCCTTCCTAGGCTGCCCTAGCAGGGCTCAGGTGTGAGGCTCTCCAGGACTGGACTGGAAGGAGCGGAGGTCTGACTCCCACACCACCCTCCCTGGCAGCATCTCAGGGTCCACGCTGGTCTGCCTCACTGGGCTATTACAGCAGTCAGAGTACATGTCATTCCCTGGCCAGTCCAGTCTGGTGCTGGCAGCTGGAGGGACCCAGGGTAGGCTAGCCCTGCTTTGGGCCTCCCCATCTGTGACACAGTTGGAGCAGGTGGCTTCTAAATGTGGTCCTAGCTCAAAGCCCTCACAGTCTCCTAGACAATGATGTGCCCAGGGCTAACCTTCGCTCACAGCCTCAGACTTCCCTGCTAATACCCCATGCCTCTACATCCTCATTTTAAATTTAAATAAGTCTGTTTAGTAGCCTACTTTTTTGAAGATAACTGGATTCTTGGAAACCAAAATTCCCGACCCTTCCGCTCACCCTGGGTACCCCCCTGGGCAGGGCTAGGAGGCCACTTGGTGGGTCAGGCCTTATCAGTCCTGCCACTTGTTCTGGGCCCAAGAGAGCTGCCACTGCCTGTCAGAGGGCCAGGCGGGCTCACATTTCCTATTTCAGACCCCTCAACCTCTGCACCTTCTCCGCTGCACTGCTCCTGCCCAGAAAGCATCACCCACTCACCATAGTAACTACAATAATCTTGAATTCAGGACACCTGGGTGGCTCGGTGGTTGAGCATCTGCCTTCAGCCCAGGGAGTGACCCCAGGGTCCCAGGACCAAGTCCCACATTGGCTCCCCGCATGGAGCCTGCTTCTCCCCCTGCCTGTGTCTCAGCCTCTCTCTTTCTGTGTCTCTCATGAATAAATAAAATCTTTTAAAAAAATCTTTTAATCTCGAATTCACGCTGCCGTGTCTTAAGGTCCTGTGGCAACAGATCATCCCTCCTAGCAGTGAAGCGGGAGCTATTTTAAACCCCACCTGACAGGTTGGTGATGTTGAACCGGGGTTTACAAGGTTAATTAGCCTGGCCAGGGCCACCCAGGAGCTGCTCTCAGGAAAGGGTCTCTTGACCCCATCACAGCCTTCTGCTGAGGCACCAGGTGCCCTCTGAGCTCAGCCCCAACTACACCAGCTCTGTGTGAGCCCAGAGCTTGGAGTTCAGCAAGTCCCAGTGTCCTGGAGCACTGCCCAGCTCGGGCTCCTTGTGTCCCAGGTGGGAAAACCCAGGCCGAGAGACAGAAGAGACTTGCCTGAGCCCCAAAGAGCCAGCAATGTGGCCCACTCCAAACCTGCATCTCCTCTACCTACGGGGCTGGTTCCCTCCTTCACCGAAACTTTGAACATTTCATAACCCTCCTGAGCCTCGATTTCCTTATCTTAAAGCATGTAATGATAATAAAAAAAAAAAAACTGCTCCCACAGAGAGCTGTGAGGACCAAACACCCAACATGGGGAGTGTTTGGTGCTGTACCCGGAATTCAGACAGCACACAGGACAGATGTCACTAAAGCCACAGCACACCTCACCTCACACCGTGTGCAAGACCAGTCCAGGCGGGCTGTTGCCCAACTTCAAAGACCAAACAGTAAAGTTCTTACAAGGTAACATGGAAGGTTCTCTTCACCTCCGTGTCCACCACAACGATTACATCACTTTTTAGGAAATTGAGTTAAATTTCGCATAATGCAAAACTAATCATTCCAAAGTGAACAATTCAGTGGCATTTTGTATATTCACAGTGCTGTGCAACCATAACCAGAGTATTTTAATTATCCCAAAAGGAAACTCAGTACCCATTATGCAATCACTGTCCCTTCCCCTCCCCACAGCCCCTGGCACCCATCATCTGCTTTCTGTCGGAATGGATTTGCCCGTCTAACATTTCCTATGAATGGAATCATACACCATGTGGTCTTTGGTGTGTGACATCTTTCACTTGGTGGAATGTTTCAGGGTTCATCTACATTGTAGCAGGTGTCAGTGCTTCATAGAAAGCACTTCATAGAAATATTCTATAGAAAATATTCACTTTATTCGCTTCATAGAAATAAAGCAAATAAAGTGGATAATGTCTCACTGAATGGAAATACTGTAATTTGTTCATTCACTCAACTGATAGACATTTGGCTTTTGTAAATAGGAAGGTACAACATTTTTAAATAGGACCAAAAAAATAACTAAATTTTACTGTATTAAAATGATAGACTTTGGGACGCGTGGTGGCTCAGGGGTTGAGCCTCTGCCTTCAGCTCACGACATGACCCCAGGGTCCCAGGATCAAGCCCCACATCGGGCTCCCTGCGTGGAGCCTGCTTCTCCCTCTGCCTGTGTCTCTGCCTCTCTCTGTGTGTGTCTCATGAATAAATACATAAAATCTTTAAAAAATAAAATAAAATGATAAACTTCTGTTCATCCAAAAAGAGTATTAAGAGTAGACTTAGGGGCACCTGAGTGGCTCTGTCGGGTAAGGGTCTGCCTTCGTCTCAGGTCATGATCCCTGGGTTCTGGGGTTGAGCCCCGCATGTCAGGGTCCCTGCTCAGTAGTGAGTCTGTTTCTCTTTCCCCCTCCATCTCTCAACCCTCACTGCCCCCCACCCCACTCCTGCTGTCTCTCTCTCGCTTGTTCTCTCTCTCAAATAAATAAATAAAATCTTAAAAAAAAAAAAAAAAGAGCAGAGTTAAACAACAGAATTGAGGGAGATATGACAGAAATCTGACCAGGAATTTTTTTTAAGATTTATTTATTTATTCACTCATGAGAGACACACGGAGAGAGGCAGAGACACAGGCAGAGGGAGAAGCAGGCTCTATGCAGGAGCCTGACGTGGGACTCGATCCCGGGACCCCGGGGTCATGCCCTGGGCTGAAGGGAGATGCTCAATCACTGAGCCATCCAGGCGTCCCTGACCAGGAATTTAGACCCAGACTGTATTTTAAATTTCTATAAACAATAAGGCTGGCAACACAGCAGAAAAACAGGCATGAGCTGGATACTACAAAAAAGAGGAAATGTTACAGCTGAAACTATATTGGGTGTCAACTATAATCGAATAAAATTTTAAAAGAGGAAATCCAGTTGAACAGCAAATATGGGAAAAGGGACCCAACCTCATTAGTCATCAAAAAAATGCAAGTTATGAGCACTGCAGAAGCACTAGACACCCACCAGAAAAGCTAAAACCTAAGGAGAGCAGGAGGCCGACTTGAAGAAATGCCTGGAAGGATGCTCCCACACAACAGCAGTGGGGCTGACAGGCGGTCTGGCACTATCCACTGTAGTTGAAAATACAGCTAGAAGCAGCCCTGGAAACAGTAACTCCACTCCTGGAAATAGGCCCAGTAGAACTGCAGGCCTGTGGCCGCCAAGAGGCACGTACCAGAATGTTCATTGCATTGTTGCTAATAGCCAAGACCTGAACAGCCAATATCCATCCCCAGCGCAGTGGATGAACTGCGGTCTGTTCCTACGAAGAAATACAGCAGGGGACCCCAGGGGGGCTCCGCGGTTTAGCGCCACCTTCAGCCCGGGGCATGACCCCAGGGTCCCGGGGTCAAGTCCCATGTCCTCCGTGCATGGAGCCTGCTTCTCCCTCTGCCTGTGCCTCTGCCTCTCTCTCTCTGTCTCTCATTAATGAATAAATAAAATATTAAAAAAAAAAGGAAATACAGCACAGCAATGAAAATTAACACCCCACAACATGGCTGGGATGTCACGGACACGGGTGAAAGAAGGCAGACGCAGAAGAGGCCCATGGTATTGTTTCACGTACCTGAAGGTCGGAAGCAGGCTCAAACAACTGAAGCTTAAGAATGCATGTTTGGACGGTAAAATGTGACCAAAAAGCAAGAAAGTAAGTCAGGGTAGGGATCACGTTGGGGGAGGATGGGATGCTGAGCATCCACTTTATATCAATTCATTAAGCTCTACATGCAGCACCTGGATTATATTTCACAACAAAAGAAAAAGAAAGAAAGAAAAAGAAAAGAAAAAAAGGATGGGACGTTTGCCCACAACAGTGGTCTGTGGGGCTTTGCAGCTGAGGCTAAGGACAGGCTGGAGGCTCTGCCAGGGGAGAGGAGGCCCCGAGGCCCACTGGGGGTGAGGCAGGAAGGCACCCCCTTACTCCTGCTGGGAGACAGGCGGCTTCTGGGGAGGCCCACTCCGCCTCCAGGACGCGCAGCACCTGCAGCCCGGGAGAGACCCCTACCTGGTCTGTGGAGCTAAGAGGAGGCATCCGTGAGATGCTACTCCTGCCCTCGACGCCTGACGATGCCACCATCTCACATCTCAGGCACAGAAGAAACGAGTAACATGCCAGCACCGTGTGCGGCGCACGGAGAGTGCTCAATACTGGCTTATACGTGCTTTCCATGTCACAGGCCTTGTCTAAGCCAAATTTTCTCTAAGAAATGGTTCAGCAAAATATCTGTGATCAAAAACTCCTTGTAAAGGAGACATTTGCTTCTGATTCTATAAAAAGTCCAGCAGGGTTTTGTGCAGATACCTCCTTGCCTGACTCCAAAATCCATATGGAGGGGCAGCCCAGGTGGCTCAGTGGTTTAGCGACACCTTTGGCCCAGGGTGTGATCCTGGAGACCTGGGATCAAGTCCCACGTCGGGCTCCCTGCATGGAGCCTGCTTCTCCCTCTGCCTGTGTCTCTGCCTCTCTCTCTCTCTCTCTCCCTCTCCCTCCACTCCCATGTGTGTCTCTCATGAATAAATAAATAAAATCTTAAAAAAAAAATCCATATGGAAAGGCAAAGGAACTAGAATAACAAAAACCATTTTAGAAATGAAGAACAAGGTGGGGGGATTATTACACAATCCTTCACACTTGCAATGAGCTATAAGCTATAACTCACAGAGCACACACTGCATTCATTTAAAGTGCAGTTCAGGGGCCTGGGGGGCTCAGTCAGTTGGGCAAATTAACTGACTCTTGATTTCAGCTCAGGTCATGATCTCAGGGTTGTGAGGTCGAGTCCCAAGATGGGCTCTGCACTCAGTGTGAAGTCGGCTTGTCCCTCTGTCTCCCCATCTCCATCCCCCTCTGCCCCTCCCCCTGCTTATGCATGTGTGCAAGCGCTCTCTCTCTGTCTCGCTCTCAAATGAATAAAATATACAAAATCCATAAAAAATAAAGCGTGCAAATAAATAAGTCAATAAAGTGTGCAGTTCAGTGGGTTTTCGTACAGAGGGCTGTGCAACCATCACCACGATCAATCTTAGAACATCATCACGCTGAGAGACGCTGCGTGCCCCAGCAGCCACACACTCCAACCCCCGACCCAAAACCTACTCTACTTTCTTTCTCTGTAGCTAACCCGGCTCTGGACATTTCAGATGCGTGGAACCACACGCGTGTGTGCTTCCAGTGTTCCTTCGCACCCACGTACTTCGTTCCCTTTTATGAATGAATACTATTTCATTGTTTGGCTTATACCGTGTTCTATCGCCAACCCATCAGCTGATTTCGGCTGCTCTGATGATGCTCTGTGAACATAGCAGTTTCTGTGTGAGCTGATGTTTTCATTGGTCTCAGGTCTACAGCTAGGAGGGGGACAGCTGGGCCACACGGGAAGTCCATGTTCCACTGCCAGGCCCCCTGGTCAATTTATTTCTTATAACAGAGTAAGAGAAGGCAGTTCCGGGGCACCTGCCTGGCTGGGTTGGTGGAGTGCGCAACTCTTGGTCCTGGGATTGTGAGTTTAAGCCATTGGGTGTAGAAATTACTCAAAAATAAAATCTTTAAGGAGCACCTGGGTGGCTCAGTCAGTTAAGTATCTGCTTTGGGTTCAGGTCATGATCTTGGGGTCCTGGGATCGAGCCCACATTGTGCTCTCTGCTCGGCAGGGACTTTGCTTCTCCCCCTCCCGCTACCTCTTCTCCCTTTGCCCCTTCTCTCCCCTCTCTTTCTCTCTCTCATGCTCCCTCAAATAAATAAAATCTTTTTAAAAATAAAATAAAATCTTAAAAAAAATAAAGGCATGGGGTGCCTAAGTGGCTCAGGTCATGATCTCTAGGTTCTGGGGCTGAGCCCCATGTTGGGCTTCTAGGTCAGCACGGAGTCTGTGTCTCCCTCTCCTCTCTCTGCTTCTCACCCTGCCTGTGCTCTCTCTGTCTCTCCCTCTCTCTCAAATGAATAAATAAAACCTTTAAAAAAAAAAAAGAATTTTCATAGCAGCTTTATTAGTAATAGCCCCAAAGTGGAAAAAGCCTCAACGTCTGAGTGAGCAAATAAAAAACAGACTGTGGCACGTTCCTACCGTGGAGCCTGAGTCAGCAATAGATAGAACCATTGGCACTTGTAACGACACGGGTGTCACACCGAGTGAGAGAGGCCAGTCCTGAAAGATCACACTCTGCGGATTCCATTTATGTGATACTCTTGAAAAAAGACAAAATTATGGTGGTCATCAGAGTTTAGGCATGGAGGAGGCTGAGACAGCGCGTGGGAGTTCTGGGGGTCATAGAGCTGCCGTGTGCCCTAACTGGAGTGGGGGTGGGTGGGTGAATTTATACATGTGTCAAAATTCACAGAGCAGTACACCGCAAATTTCAATGTTGTTTTGTGATAAAATAAACTGTAAAGGAATATTTTGCCTCATTTAGTTACCGTGATAATATGGTGAGCAGTACTGCGATCCCTAATAGCACGATCCTAGAACTCTTATTAATCTGATACCCAGCCAGCTTCTCAGAGAACAGTCGGTGCATCTCTCCCCAGCGAAGCTGAGCAAAGCTGTTGCTTCTTCAGAGGACCCCCAGGGATCACAGCACCTGAGGGAAGGGCCTGGCTGCACGGGCTGCGGGGCCCCAAGGAGTGCGGCCAGCAGAACGGCAGGTTCCAGCCCAAGGACAGCGCGTGGAGGGCTAATCCTCTGGCTTCCCCCATTCTGTGACTCCCAATACAAGAGCGTGGTCAGAGCTGGGCTACACACACGGGCATGGCCTCCTGGGCTGGCTGGGCCCTATCTCTCCGGGACTCTGGTCAGGCTGTGGCCAACACCCTCTCTAAGGCCCCAGATGGGGGTGGGGGGTCTTGGTGGAGTGAGAGCCCCTCCGCCCAGCGTCCCACCAGGCCCTGACCAGCCGTCCTCACTGGGTCTGATAAGACACCCCACCCCCACGGCCCTCTCCCCTCTCCAGGCCAGTGGCCACAGCCTGGCCCCCACCCTGGCTCCTGGTATATAAAGGGATGCTGGGGGCTGAGCACCCCACAGGCCGGCCCTGAGCACACCCAACTCCCACTCAGCTCCACCATGTCTCTGACCAAGGCCGAGAGGACCATCATCCTGTCCATGTGGGGCAAGATCTCCACCCAGGCGGATGCTATTGGCACCGAGGCCCTGGAGAGGTCAGTGCCTGATGGGCTGCGCTGGGGCCAGGAGGTGACAGTGAGGGTTAGTGAGGCCCGGGGTGGGGGGCACAGGGTCAGTGCGCAGGAAGGGGAGGTGCATGGGGAAGGGGTCTGGCACCCAGGTCTCCCCCACCTCCACGCAGTGAGTGAAGGAAGGAAGGAAGGAAGGAAGGAAGGAAGGAAGGAAGGAAGGAACTGCTGAGCCATGGGCCGCTGGGGTGGGCTTGTGCCACGCCCCGGGGTGGGGGCCCGGGGACCGGGGGAGAGTCGGCCAGGCGGGCCTGCCCTTGTGCCACACCGGGGCGTGCGGGTCCACGGGGAGGTTCGCGTCCCTGTTTCTGTCCTAAAACATCCGTTACAACGTGTCGTGGGGGGAGGACGGGGCTTCCCACGCGTCAGTGGCGCCGCCGTGGCCCGCAGGCTCTTCGCCAGCTTCCCGCAGACCAAGACCTACTTCCCGCACTTCGAGCTGCGCGCGGGCTCGGCGCACCTGAGGGCGCACGGCGCCAAGGTGGTGGCCGCGCTGGGCGACGCGGTGCGCAGCCTCGACGACGTGGCGGGCGCCCTGTCCAGGCTGAGCGAGCTGCACGCCTACATCCTGCGCGTGGACCCGGTCAACTTCAAGGTGGGCGGGGGGGGGGTCCCCAGGGTCCCCAGGGTCCCCAGGCGCCTCCCGCGCTCACCCAGGCCCTCCCTCCGGCGCAGCTGCTGTCCCACTGTCTGCTGGTCACCCTGGCCTCGCACTTCCCCGCCGACCTCACGGCCGACGCCCACGCCGCGTGGGACAAGTTCCTGTCGCTCGTGTCCTGCGTCCTGACCGAGAAGTACCGCTGAGCGCCCCCGGCTGCGCCCCTGCGCAGCTCCCGCACCTCACTGCGACACCCCCCCTCCCCCTCCCCCTCCCCCCCCCCCCACCTCGCTGACGCACCAATAAACCAGTGCACGTCCACCTCGCCTCCCTGGTCACTGGCACCGTGGAGGGGGCTGCAGGGGGTGGGGGCGACGGGCTGCAGGGGTGTGGGGGCTGCAGCGGAGGGGGCGGCGGGCTGCAGGGGGGGTGTGGCAGGCTGCAGGTGGTGGGGAGACGGGCTGCAGAGAGGGTCGATGGGCTGCAGGCAGCGGCAGACTGCGGGGGGAGCGGGGGTGGCTGCAGGTGGGGCGGGCTGCAGGGTGGGGCTGCTGGAATCCTCCCTCGGACCCCAGGGTCTCTGCGAGGGCAGCTGGGGATCCCCCGGTGGAGCCCCCACCCCTCAGGCTGTCCCTGGGGCCCCCGTGGCGCTCTCTCCTTCCTCTGGAGTTTGTACTGCCTCCTGGTCCCTCCTCCATGCGGGAAGGAAGGAGTGGGGGATGCATCTGGGCGCGTTGCACTCCTCCCTTCCTCTGCTCCAGAACTTTCTATGGGTCCCTAACACACCCACGCATGTGTCCAGACTCTAATACAACAGCCACTTGCCCCCAGAGCTCACGATCTAGTAGCAGATACACACGTGATAGAATCAGATTGCAGTTCACAGAAATAAAAACGGAAAAGAGGGTCAATCTTACTTATAATTAGAAAAACGCATTTTAACACTACTAAAAATGAAACCTCACCTAGACCCACTTCTCACCTACCCGGTGGACAAACATCCAAGGCTTTGACCACACTCTGCTAGTGGTGCTTTCTACACTGGGTGGGAGCTTCGCCTTCCCACCACCAGAAACACCAGCCCAGCTTCAGGCATTGAATGGTTGATCCGAACCATGACAACCCACACAGCAGAGAACTGTCACCTGAAAAATGAATGAGGACAATTTCTAATAGTGGCTGTGAAGTGATGTCCGGGATTTATCAAGTAAAAAGTAAAAGAAAAAAGAAAGAAGGGCAGCCCGGGTGGCTCAGCCGTTGAGCATGTGCCTTCAGCCCAGGGTATGATCCTGGAGACCAGGGATCGAGTCCCACGTGGGGCTCCCCACATGGAGCCTGCGTCTCCCTCTGCCTGTGTGTGTGTGTATATATATATATATATATATATATCATGGTATCTTCTCTGTAAGGAAGGAGAGAAGAGGAATACGTGGTTAGCTTAGCCAGTAGAACATGTGGCTCTAGATCTCTGGGTGGTGAGTTCAAGCCCCCCATTAGGCAGAGTTTAGTAAAAAAAAAAAAAAAAAAAGGGATGAGAGATACCAATGTGTATGTGCACATGCATGTGTGAATGTGTGCTGTGTGTGTGCATTTTGGCACACATGTTTGACTGTTCCTAGCCCTGTGTGTGCACTTGTGCGTGTTCATAAGTATTGTTTCCTTATATTTTTTTAAGTAAGATCTATGCCCTATGGGGATTCCTAGGTGGCTCAGCAGTTTAGCGCCTGCCTTTGACCCAGGGCGCAATCCTGGAGTCCCGGGATCGAGTCCCACGCCAGGCTCCTGGCATGGAGCCTGCTTCTCCCTCCTCCTGTATCTCTGCCTCTCTCTCTCTCTGTCTATGATAAATAAATAAATAAATCTTTAAAAAAAAGATCTATGCCCTATGTGAGACTTGAACTCAAGACCCTGAGATTAAGAGTCACATTCTCTACCAACTCAGCTAGCCAGACCCCCCCCCCTTGTGTTTGCTTATTTTTGCAAAGAGAAACTATGCAAGGATAAACTGGAAATGTTTACAAATAATAATGTGGGTTGGGGATGAAGAGGAGGGGTGGAAGGAGCTCCCCGCAGTCTAGCTCTCCCCTTGGTTTTGACCTTTCAATCATGTAGATCTTTTTTTTTTTTTTTTATTAATTCATCAGAGACAGAGAGAGAGGGGTGCAGAGACACAGGCAGAGGGAGAAGCAGGCTCTGTGCAGGGAGCCCAACGTGGGACTCGATCCCGGGTCTCCAGGATCACAGCCTGGGCTGAAGGTGGTGCTAAACCACTGAGCCCCCCCGCCCCCAGGCTGCCCTCAATCATGTAAATCTTTAACCGAAAATAGAATCAAAAAGTGAAAACATGAAATTGAAAGCCAACTTAAATGAACCTGTGCAAGAATGTAATAGTATAACCACTCGGCTGAGATAAAAAAAAACAGCAAAGAAATCCTAATAATCACTCAGTAGTTTATTGGTCATAATAACAGATGTTAAATGTTCATAACCTTTTAACTTAAAAATTACCTTTTTTAAAAGAATTATTTTTTACTTATTTGAGAGAGAGATAGAGAGCATAAGGGGGTAGGGGCAGAGCAGGAAGTAGAAGCAGATTTCCCGCTGAGCAGGGAACCGGATGCGGGAATCCATTCCAGGGCCCTGAGGTCATGACCCGAGCCAGAGGCAGATGCTTAACCAACTGACCCCCCCAGGTGCCCCTTAGCTTAAGGATTTTCAAGGGACATCTGGGTGGCTCAGTGCATCGAGCAACTGATTCTTGGTTTTGGCTCAGGTCATGATCTCAGGGTCATGAGATCAAGTTCCATTTAGTGTGGAGCCTGCTAGAGAGTCTGTCCCTTCTCTCTCTCCCCTTCTCCCTCCTCCTCCCCCTCCTCCTCCTCCCCCTCCTCCTCCTCCTCCTCCTCCACCTCCTTGTCCTCCTCCTCCTCTCTCCTTCTCTCAAAATAAATAAAATCCTTTTTAAAAAAATTTTACAATTAAAAATTTCAAACTATCAGGGTGCCTGGGTAGCTCAGTTGGTTAAGAATGACTCTTGATATCAGCTCACGTCATGATCCTGGGGTCCTGGGATCAAGCCGCACATGCTTCTTCCTCTCCTTCTGCTCATTCCCTCTCTCTCTCTCTTGCTCACTCTCAAATAAATAAAATCTTTTTTAAAAAAAATCCCTAAATACTTTGTGCATTTCCTCAAGTCGACAAGAACACGTGACTGCATAGCCAGAGAATAACCAGCTAACGAGGAAATTAACAGGAATCCAAATCCGTTCATACAAGATCTCACATGTACGTCGTCCTTTCCAGCAATGCTCTTTACTGGTCCAGGGTCAACTCTTGGAGCTAACTAACTGGAATTTAAATTAAAATTTTAAAAAACATAAAAAAAATTTAGAAAAACAATTTTGCATTAGTCTCCTTCAATCTGCTCTTCGGTCTTTCCTTGCATGACCTTAATTTAATTTTTTTTTTTTATGATAGGCACACAGAGAGAGAGAGAGAGGCAGAGACATAGGCAGAGGGAGAAGCAGGCTCCATGCACCGGGAGCCCGACGTGGGATTCGATCCCGGGTCTCCAGGATTGCGCCCTGGGCCAAAGGCAGGTGCTAAACTGCTACGCCACCCAGGGATCCCCATGACCTTAATTTTGAGGAACACTTGCCAGTTGCTTGAGCAGTGTTCCTCTGTTTGGGTTCGTCTCATATCTCCTCATGATGACATTTAGGTTATTCATTTCCAGCAGGAACATTGCAGAAGTGGCACTGTGTCTACTTAATCCATCCCATACACACATAACTGTCTTTACTGGTGATGTTTGATGTTCACGTTGATCACGTAGTTGAAATGGTGTCTATAAGTTTCTCCACTACAAAGTTAATTAGTGTTTTATGCTTTTTCGTTGATAATTAATAAATTTTTTAACAAAGTGATACTTTGAGACTATGAAAATGTCCCGCTCTTTATACGATTTCATCCACCGCTCTTGGCATCCATTGGTGATCCTTCCTACATCAACTGTTACTGCGATGGCAATTCTCCATTGTTCCCTCTATGCTTGGCAGCCGCTCTACTGTGAGGAAAAGCTCTGACTTCCCATTATCTTTTTAAATTTATATCATATTAACTCACTAATTCCCATTTTCTTCAGTGGGTTATGCTCTACTGCCAATCATATTTATTTTGATCCCTAAACTGTCCCAGGTTTGGACAAACTGACTCATGTGTCCTCCTCATCCTTGGAGTACTTTCCTTATTTCTGCCATGACTAGTTCCAGATCCATCTTGTACTTTCCCTGCACCAGCCTAAAATCAGCCGTTTCCCCACACACTTCTGTTTCCTCCTAGTGGAGAATGGTATTTGGAAAGCAGGATCTGGTGGCTGATGTGCTACTCGGGTGTCACTGCTTCCAGTCCTTCTCAGTGGAAAGAACCAAGAGACGTATTTATATCCATATACACACACAGGCACGAACAACTCCACACGCACACCTGCATCTGTTCTATGTCTGAGGACATTAGAAGCCCTAACCTTATACTGAGGTCTCTAGTTATAGTGCAGAACCACGTGGCTCATTCTTGTCCTCTCCCTTTCCATATTTGTGCCTCCCGCCCACAACAGTGAGGCTCTCGTTGCCCTCAACATATTTACTTCTGTGCTCGACTCCCTGTATGTTACCAATAACCCAACTGCGTCAGCTCATGCCAACTAGCCCCGGGGCTTGATATCATAATTTTCAAACTACGCTATTTATTTTGTAGGGTAAAAGCAAGTAAGCAAAAATATTATGCCATTAGGAACTACTATTTTCAGGGTAAGTAAAAATAGATGCAAATATATAAACAATGAAATTTTGGGGTGCCCCGGTGGCTCAGCCTGTAGAGCATGCAACTCACTCTCATGAGTTCAAGCCCCAGCTTGGGCATAGAGCTTACTTAAAAAAAAAAAAAAAAAAAGATTAGGGACGTCTGGGTGGCATCAATCAAGGTCTGATGCTTGCTTTCAGCTCAGGTCATGACCCCGGGGCCCTGGGATCCAGTCCCCGCATCGGGCTCCCCCCAGGGAGACTGCTCATCCCTCTGCCTGTGTCTCTGCCTCTCTCCGCATCTCTCACGAATAAATAAAATCTTTAAAAGGGTGGGAAGAGCCAAGGGAGGCCGGAGTTGCAATGGGCAAGGCAGCAGTCCTGCTTGCCAGCCATGTGGGCGTGCTGGGCCCGCCTGTGGTTCCTGTGCATTCACACAGCGTTTGTGCCTCTGTCTGGAGCATCAGTAGTCACAGGAGAACACGGGCTTTGTGGCCACGCCCCGGGTGTCAGGGGCTGCTTTATTCTCTCACTTTGGGGCTTACCTACTATACTCACTCTGCATTGCACACTTCCTCTCCAGAGAGTGGGTGTTTCTGTCTGTGTGTCCCCGGTGTGTCCCCAGCTGCTGGAGCCGGCCTGGTGCCGGATAGGGGCTCAAATGTAATCCATGAAGGATTCATGGAGCTTCTGGGGGTTTCGGGAGTGTGCCGGAGATTATTCCTGCTACTGGCCTGACATTAGGGTCTGGGATTCTCAGTGCTGCAGAGAGACTCTGTCCTGAGGGGAGGTGCCCAGGTGGGACCCCCTTCCCAGGGAGGACTCTGACCCAGAAGGACCCCTGCCCAGGAGCATGGGGGTGGGGTGCGAGGTGTGTCCTAGAGCTGCCGGCCAGCAGCCCGGCCTTTGGCATCAGCATGGGAGAGGCCAGGAAGTGACCTGAGTGTGAGTCTCTGGAGGCCAGGGCCCTGCCTCCCAGGGGCTCTGTGACTATGCAAAACCTCTCCACTCTGGGCCTCAGTTGACCCCAGACCCCAGATGACCCCAGGGAACCTTCACGTTCCAAAAAACCAGTGCCTGTTTGTGGTGGTGGATCTGAAGACTTGAATATGTTGTCAGCCCCACGAAGGCAGGAACAGCCCGCTTCCCTACCATTGGGCGGGCAGTGACCGAGCACTCCTGGTGCTC
The DNA here is from genome assembly GCF_053574225.1 of Canis aureus. Taxonomy (NCBI): domain Eukaryota; kingdom Metazoa; phylum Chordata; class Mammalia; order Carnivora; family Canidae; genus Canis; species Canis aureus. The sequence goes on from NC_135618.1 coordinate 37,325,788, forward strand.
CCACCTGGGGCCCAGCGTCTGGGCAGCCGGGCAGGCAGGGCCACCGGCTCCGGAAGGGCAGCCTTGGGATTGAGGACTTCTAATTCACTCAACAAGAACTTTTGGGGAGCTTGCTCTGGGAAGTCCTGACTCTTTGGGAGGCTTGGAATAGACCAGGAAACTATGCCGAAAGAAAAATTCTCTGCTTTTCTGAGTTCACATTCTAGTGGAAAACAAACAAAAACATTTATTTTCTGTGTGGAAAAAAAAAAATAGAGCGGGTGGGAGATTGCACAGGCGGGGGTAGCGAGTTGCCATTTTAAATGCAGTGGTCACTGTGAGCCTATAAACCCAGTGGCACTTGAGTGAGTGACAATGTTGGGGAAGAGTCTTCCAGGCAGGAGGCCCCACGGAGGCTGAGGGGCACAGGGAGCGGGAGAGACCAGAAACCACGCCAGGAGCAGGAAGGTCCGGGAGGGCTGGGGTCTCTGACCTGGGCCTTGGGAAGAGATGGTGCTGCCACCACCATGGCCAGGGGACAGGCGGAAGGACGGAAGGACGGAAGAGCAGGCTTTGAGGGCCAGATCAGGCTTGATTCAAGATGCACAAGTGAGGAGGTGAAACGCTCCCTGGAGAGAGTGTGAGCTCGGAACGGTGTCTATGTGGGTGTCAGCCCGGGGCGGTCACAGAGGGAGGTGAAAGTCATGGGACTGAGGAACTACCTCAGCACAAGTTTAGGGGGTCAGGACCCAAGCCTATCAAGGAGGAGAGAGGAAGGATGGAAAATCTGGGGGGCAAAGGGTGCTCTTAGCTGTGCTAAGCACTCAGGCAAAGGCTGGGAGGTGAGCCTGGGATGGGCTCTGGCTTGGGGACAAAACAAGACCCCAGCTGTAGGAGGGGGGCATACTGTGCACGCCCTAGTCCCTCCTTCTCCCCAGCTCCTCCCACCAAAGCACCAAGCACCCTGGAGCTGAAGGTCGGGCTCATTTGCAGCCCCTGCCTCTGCTGGAGCCTCTGGGGATTCAAGGCTGGAAGGAGGGAGCTCAGGGTTGGAACCCCCAGAACAATTCCTATTCCACAGTGACTGCAGCTCCCTCCCCCCCTCCCCGCCCGCCCCCCCCCCCCCCCCAGGCCAAGCTCACGCTGAGTCAGGAAGAGACCCTCCCTGGGAGGAGCTTCCAAGATGGGGGGGGGGGGCTTGGCAGTGTCCTGTGGGCCCTCTCCCCAGCTTGGGGCCTGGATGTCGTCCTCATGTGTGTGAAGACCTGGGCGTGGGAGTAGCTCCTGCTAAACCACAGGCCTGCTCCCAGGGACGGGAGCACCGAGCCAGCGAGGGCCCACAGGAGCCGCAGAGGGCTGCTTGCAGCTGACCCCGGGGCACTTGTGATGGGTGCACGCGGGCGCAACTGCACGACACAAAAATGCTTTTCGAGATAATTCAGCTAAATGAAGAGAACAGCACTAAAATGTTAGTGTGTGAGATATAAGGGATTTCTATGGACCCACCGTCTGCAGACTCCCTTGAGGGCTCTAAAGAACCATGCATTGCTTTTTTCTTTTTTTTTTTTTTTAAGATTTTTATTTATTTATTCATGACAGACACAGAGAGAGAGAGCAGGCTCCACGCAGGGAACCCGACGCTGGACTCCGACTCCATCCCAGGTCTCCAGGATCACGCCCTGGGCCTAAGGCAGGCGCTGAACCGCTGAGCCACCCAGGGATCCCCTATGCATTGTTTTTATGAGCAATGATGGTGGCTTTTAGGAAGCCTTTGAAGACAAAGTGCTAACTGGCCCCCTCCAGAGCTGAGGCCCCCTTGGAATGGGAACAATAAGTCACCCCATGTGAGCTCTCAGGCATAGTCTCCGTGATTACACACACACACACATACACACACTCTCTCTCACTCTTTCTCTCTTAAATAAACAAAATATTTTTAAAAGTAAAATAAAAACCTTAAATATATGCACAATGCAGGGACGCCTGGGTGACTCAGTGGCTGAGCATCTCCTTTCCGCCCAGGGCATGATCCTGGAGTCCCGGGATTGAGTCCAGCGCTGGGCTCCCCGCGTGGAGCCTGCTTCTCCCTCTGCCTGTGTCTCTGCCTCTCTCTGTGTCTCTCATGAATAAATAAAATGTAACAAAAAAGATTTATTTTTTCTGATAGAGAGAGAGCACAATCAGGGGGAGGAGCAGAGAGAGAGGCAGAAGCAGGCTCTCCGCTAAACAGGGAGCCCCTAAAACTTCCTATCTTTCAAAAAAGGTGTGCTTACAAAGAAATGTTCATTACATTAAATTTTAAAAATCAAGCTATAATTTAACTTAAAATACATGACTAAAAATGGACCCTTTGCAAGAACACATAGTAACTAAAGGAACATGTTAAGCACCTTATGGGGATTAGGGAAAAGGGTGTAAGCTAGGAGGGTAAAGAGACAGAAATAAGGAGTAGAGGCTGTGGTGGGAACATGGCCGTTGGGACTGTAAGCTCGTGTCATCCAGGCTGTGTGTGAAGACTGTCATGCTCTGTGACAGCTGGTCTCAGTCTCAGTCTGTGACCCTGTGTTCACTCATCTGTAAAGTGCTTCCTAAGGTGGCCCCATAGAGCAGAAGCAGAGGGAGGAGGAGAGAATGCTTCTGTGAGAGCCTGACACACTCCAGGTCACCCTTCCATCACAAGGACAGTGAGCGTGGAGGCCAGTCACGGGGCCGGGCTGACATGGCGACTCTCCACCCGGGCCTGGGCCCCTATCTCCCAGGAACTTGGACTGACCTGTGGCCCAGCAGTGGGGAGGCCTGAGTGAGAGCCCCTCGGCCCAGCGTCCCACCAGGCCCTGACCAGCCGTCCTCACTGGGTCTGATAAGACACCCCACCCCCACGGCCCTCTCCCCTCTCCAGGCCAGTGGCCACAGCCTGGCCCCCACCCTGGCTCCTGGTATATAAAGGGATGCTGGGGGCTGAGCACCCCACAGGCCGGCCCTGAGCACACCCAACTCCCACTCAGCTCCACCATGTCTCTGACCAAGGCCGAGAGGACCATCATCCTGTCCATGTGGGGCAAGATCTCCACCCAGGCGGATGCTATTGGCACCGAGGCCCTGGAGAGGTCAGTGCCTGATGGGCTGCGCTGGGGCCAGGAGGTGACAGTGAGGGTTAGTGAGGCCCGGGGTGGGGGGCACAGGGTCAGTGCGCAGGAAGGGGAGGTGCATGGGGAAGGGGTCTGGCACCCAGGTCTCCCCCACCTCCACGCAGTGAGTGAAGGAAGGAAGGAAGGAAGGAAGGAAGGAAGGAAGGAAGGAAGGAACTGCTGAGCCATGGGCCGCTGGGGTGGGCTTGTGCCACGCCCCGGGGTGGGGGCCCGGGGACCGGGGGAGAGTCGGCCAGGCGGGCCTGCCCTTGTGCCACACCGGGGCGTGCGGGTCCACGGGGAGGTTCGCGTCCCTGTTTCTGTCCTAAAACATCCGTTACAACGTGTCGTGGGGGGAGGACGGGGCTTCCCACGCGTCAGTGGCGCTGCCGTGGCCCGCAGGCTCTTCGCCAGCTTCCCGCAGACCAAGACCTACTTCCCGCACTTCGAGCTGCGCGCGGGCTCGGCGCACCTGAGGGCGCACGGCGCCAAGGTGGTGGCCGCGCTGGGCGACGCGGTGCGCAGCCTCGACGACGTGGCGGGCGCCCTGTCCAGGCTGAGCGAGCTGCACGCCTACATCCTGCGCGTGGACCCGGTCAACTTCAAGGTGGGCGGGGGGGGGGGGTCCCCAGGGTCCCCAGGGTCCCCAGGCGCCTCCCGCGCTCACCCAGGCCCTCCCTCCGGCGCAGCTGCTGTCCCACTGTCTGCTGGTCACCCTGGCCTCGCACTTCCCCGCCGACCTCACGGCCGACGCCCACGCCGCGTGGGACAAGTTCCTGTCGCTCGTGTCCTGCGTCCTGACCGAGAAGTACCGCTGAGCGCCCCCGGCTGCGGCCCCGAGCGCCCTCCCCTGCGTCCCTCCCGCGTGTCCCCAATAAAAGGCTGAGGACGGAGCGGCTCCCGCGTTCTGCATGTTGGCGGGAAGCAGGGGAGGGACGGGGGCGCGAACCTTTGCTCCCCGAGTGTGCGGCCCCCCGCGCCCCCGCGCCCCGGCTCTGCCTGCGGTTCCGCACCCGCTGCGGCCTGCGCTGGGCCGCCCCCCACGGTGGGCCCCGCAGATAAGCGCGGGCGGCGCCTGGGCGCGGGGGGGCCGCTATAAGGAGGCGGGCGGGGCGGGAGGGCGCAGAGCAGCCCCGGCAGCGCCATGCTCAGCGCCCAGGAGCGCGCCCAGGTAGCGCAGGTCTGGGACCTGATCGCGGGCCACGAGGCGGCCTTTGGGGCGGAGCTGCTGCTCAGGTGGGCTGCGGCGGGGGCGCGGGCCGGGGTGCCTGGGGGCGCTGGGGGCGGGGGCCGGGGGGTACCCGGGGTGCCCGGGGTGGGGGGCGGCCGTCCTCACCGGCGCCGGGCGCGCAGGCTCTTCACCGTGTACCCCAGCACCAAGACCTACTTCCCGCACCTGGGCTCCTGCGCCGACAAGGCGCAGCTGCTGAGCCACGGGCGGCGCATGCTGGAGGCGGTGGGCGTGGCCGTGCAGCACCTGGACAACCTGCGCGCCGCGCTGAGGCCGCTGGCCGACCTGCACGCCCAGGTGCTGCGCGTGGACCCCTCCAACTTCCCGGTGAGCGCGCCGCGGCCTCGGGGGGGTGGGGGTGGGGGGGCAGCAGGGCCCGCGGAGGCAGCGCCCTCACCAGCACCTGTGCCCCCGCAGCTGCTGATCCAGTGTTTCCAGGTGGTGCTGGCCTCCCACCTGCAGGACGAGTTCACCGTGGAGATGCAGGCGGCGTGGGACAAGTTCCTGACGGGCGTGGCGGTGGTGCTGACGGAGAAGTACCGCTGAGCCCGCTCCCCCGCCCACATCCCCGCGTGTCAATAAACACGGGTCAAGCGGCACCGGCGCCTGTGTGCTCTGTGGGCTGCGGGCGGGCACCTCGGGGCACCTTAGGGCACCACCCCAACCCTCGCGCACCAGGGACAGGGGCCCGGGACTCTGAAATGGGGACAGTTCCTTGGTTATAGTCCCGGGTCTGGGCAGGGTGTGGATCCCCAAAGCCTTGGACAGAACCGTTGCCGAGGGGCGATGGGGCAATGAGGGGGGCACCAGGGGCGCTGACATGAGGGGGCCCTGGCCTGGTGCTCTCACACAGCGACACCGTTCACAAAGCACGTGTGTGCGTTCGCTCCCTCCTGGAACCTGCCTCCATCCTTCCCACTGGGCGCTACCAGCTTGAATTCTCACGTCTTTTGCTGACAAATACCAGCACCGCCCACCCCCAATGGCCAAGTTCCTGGGCTCAGGTCAAACCGGTTGGGACTCCTCAAGGCCTTTGCTTCCCCCCATTCCCCTGACACTCAGTCCACAGCAAACTTTGCTCTAGCCAGGCTAGCCCCGTTCCTCTGAAGGTCCTGGGGTGGGGCACTGGGGTAGGAACTCCCACCGCCACCCTCTGGCAGACAGAGTAGGTTTCTAACCCTGTTCACACAGCCGCTGGCTGATACAGGACCTGTCCCCTAGCAATGTGAGCCTAATGCAGAGCCATGGAAACAAACAAAAAACCTGACTCCTCACTGGGTCTTTGACATAATTTATAAGATCATAAAGCAGGGGAACGTCCGGGGGGCTCCGCGGTTCAGCGTCTTCCTTCTACCCAGGACGTGATCCTGGAGACCCAGGATTGAGTCCCACATCAGGCTCCCTGCGTGGAGCCTGCTTCTCCCTCTGCCTGCGTCTCTGCCTCTCTCTCTGTGTCTCCTGAGAATAAATAAAATCTTAAAAAAAAAAAAGATGATAAAGCAGGATCAGTGCCTGGCAGATCCAGGGCCACCCAACCCCCACTCCAGCTCAAGGGGATCCTTTCAATTTCTACGATTCCCCCAACCAAGGCTTGGTCCCCTCAGTCCCATCCCACCGCAGTCCCCGGGGTCAGTCTCTCCCCTCTCCGCGGCATCAGGGCAGGAATCTTAGCCATCTACTAATCAGAACCTTCTCGGACAAGGGAGCAAGGCAGGGAGTGGGATTCAGGGAGTTCGCCAGACTGAACAATGAAGGTTCCCAGTTGACAATCTTGGTCAGTGCTGGGAGCATTGCGCTGACCTGGCTGTTGGTGCCCAATCCGAAGGATGCCACGAGATAGGTCCTGCCTGTGGCCCTGCCCAGCTACCCACCGCACTCCTCAGTCCACGCCTGCACCAGTCACCTGGCGCTGCCCAGGAGCGCCTGCCCAGCTTGGGGCAAAGAGGGCTTGAAGGACCACATAATCTCCCTCACCACCACTCTTTACATGGACAATCGACAGCTCTCCATCCTGGTGGATGTTTGGGGCGAAAGCAGCTTGTTCACATCAGAAAATATTGTGCTCCCCTCCCCAGTCGGCAAATACCCTAGTTTCAGAGCCAAAAGCAGGGGGTGGGGCGGTTCGGGACCCCTTGGTGGGCTCCCGGGAACCACAGGAGCCAGAAGGGAGGGTGCCACGGGGAGCTGAGCTCGGTCTGCTCAGGACACAGGACAGAGAGTGAGGGCGGCCTTGGGACCCCCCCACCTGCTCCAGGACCTCGGGGCACTGGGCCAGCCAATGAGCGTGGCCCCGACGGGTGTGCCCCCCCGCGGCCCTGGCATAAAGCCTCCGAGGCCTCCAGGCCCCGCACATTTCTGGTTCTCCTCAGACTCAGAAGGAACCCACCATGGTGCTGTCTCCCGCCGATAAGACCAACATCAAGTCCACTTGGGATAAGATTGGTGGCCACGCCGGCGACTACGGCGGAGAGGCGCTGGACAGGTGAGCACCCAGCTCTCCCCGGCGCTGGGGCTCGGCGGCCCCCCACGGCCCCTGTCCCCACCCCCGCAGCCCCTGTCCTTCCCCAGCACCTGTCCCCCTCCTGTGGCCCCTGTCCCCACCCCCGCGGCCCCTGTCCGCCTCCCCCCGCCCCACCCTCTGCCCCGGTCCTTACTTCATGGCCCCTGTGCCCCTCCCACAGTCCTTGTCCCACCCCACCCCTGTCCCCCTCCTGCGCCCCTTGTCCACCCCCCGTGGCCCCTGTCCCCCCCCCCAGTGGCCCCAGTCCACCTGCTGGGGCCCCTGTCCCCTTGCCCAGCGCCCCCCTCTGTGGCCCCTGTCCTCCCCCCGCAGCCCCTGTCCCTTCCCTGTGGCCCCTGTCCTTAACCCATGGCCCCCATCCCCCTCCTGTGGCCCCTGTTCCCCCACCCCCACCCCTGTCCCCCTCCTGCGGCCCTTGTCCCCCCCCGCAGCCCCTGTCCCCCCCACCAGCGGCCCCAGTCCACCTCCTGGGGCCCGTCCCCTTGCCCAGCACCCCCTCCGAGGCCCCTGTCCACAGCCCCTGTCCTTACTCCCTGTCCCCCCACACCCCTGTCCCCCTCCTGCGGCCCTTGTCCTCCCCCCACGACCCCCCCCCGCGGCTCACTGGCCCTTCCTCCCACAGGACCTTCCAGTCCTTCCCCACCACCAAGACCTACTTCCCGCACTTCGACCTGAGCCCCGGCTCCGCCCAGGTCAAGGCCCACGGCAAGAAGGTGGCTGATGCGCTGACCACTGCCGTGGCCCACCTGGACGACCTGCCCGGTGCCCTGTCCGCCCTCAGCGACCTGCACGCCTACAAGCTGCGCGTGGACCCCGTCAACTTCAAGGTGAGCCGCGGGCCAGGCCAGGACACACCTGGGGGCGGGGCACGGAGACCCCCAGAGCTCCCTGTGGTGCAGCCCGCCCCCCCCCCTGACGGCCCCTCCCTCTGCAGCTCCTGAGCCACTGCCTGCTGGTGACCCTGGCCTGCCACCACCCCACCGAATTCACCCCTGCCGTCCACGCCTCCCTGGACAAGTTCTTCGCCGCCGTGAGCACCGTGCTGACCTCCAAGTACCGTTAAGCTGCAGCCATGGCGGCGGGAGCCCCTGCCCTGGGCCCCTGGGTGGCCTCCTGCAACCGTGCCCTGCACTTCCTGATGTTTGAATAAAGTCTGAGTGGGCTGCAGCCTCTCAAGGCCTCCGTTGTCTTTGTCTGCGAGCAGTGCGGGTAGTCTCCTCCCCGCAGGGGACCTCTGCCGGCCTTAGTGGCTCTTGGAACTAAAGCTGAGGCTTCCTGGAATGAGCGGAGTCATGCTCCATTCCCAGGAGGTGCCAGGCTTCCAGGGTTCCTCTCTGGAGTGACAAGCAGGGGAGGCTAAGACTGCCACCCTTTTTCTTTTCTTTTCTTTTTTTTTTTAAGATTTATCTATTTATTTATTTATTTATTAGAGAGAGAGAGAGGGTGGGGAGGAAGAGGGACAGGGACAAGCCCACTGAGCACTGAGCTCCAAGCTGTGGTGGGGCTCCATCTCATGACCCTGAGGCCACGATCCAAGCAGAAACCAAGAGTAGGATGCCTGACTGACTGGGCTAACCCAGGGGCCTCATTAATTGTCATTTCTGTATTTGTTAACTTCCTGTTAATAACCTTTGTCAACTGTTCCCGTAAGTCTTTGTTTTTCCCTCTTATATATATGTGGGAGCTCTTCGCATAGTAGGAATCTAAGCCATTGGCTGAGATATGTTCCCCAAGTCTCATCTAAAAAGGACCCAGTAGGGGATCCCTGGGTGGCTCAGCGGTTTCAAGCCTGCCTTTGGCCCAGGACGCAATCCTGGAGTCCCGGGATCGAGTCCCATGTCAGACTCCCGGCATGGAGCCTGCTTCTCTCTCTGTCTCTCTCTCTCTCTCTCTCTATCATGAATAAATAAATAAAAAATCCTTTAAAAAAATAAAAATAAAAAAATAAAAAAAATAAAAAGGACCCAGTGGCAGGAGGACTGGAACCAGATGCAGAAGGGGGGTTGTCCCAGGACTGGGGGCAGGTCTTTGAGCCCTCTAAGCCCGCAGTGTCCTATCCTTTTCGGGAGGCCAGGATTGGGCCTTCGGCTGTAACAGAATCAGGAAAAGAGTGGAGGGTGGGAAGGGAGAGTGGAAGCAGCCGGGGGGAGGCCCAGCATGTACAAAATAAGAACAGACTCAAGGGGCAGAGCAGGAGAGAATTGCTGAGGCTTGTCTGGAGCTTCTTTCTCCTGCGTCCCAGGCAGTTTGACAGATACTTCTTCCTGGACACACGGGGAGATCCCGAGGGAGGGTGCCCACCCAGCCCCTCCCCAGAGCTCAGTCTTCTTCCCAGGAGAGGACGTGTCAACAGCTTCTCACTCCCTGTTCTGTTCTCACTCCCTGTTCTGTCGTGTCCTCAGTACCCTCCTGCCACCAACTAGCCCAGGGGACTTGGTACCAGTAAGGGAATGGTACCAGCTGGGGGTCCTGCCCTTTCCCCACACTGCAGCGTCTGCCCAGCACCTGGTCGTCGTCCCCACAGCTCCCCACCCCCACTCTTCAGTGGACCCCACTCTTCAGCCATAGAGGCCTTTTATCCCCCTCCCCACCCTCAAGTCAGCTTTCCTGTCTACCCTATTTTGTCTAATGCACACTCATTCCCCAGCCTCACTCCCCTAGGGAAGCCACCCATGACCTTCAGACTAACCCTGATGCCCTCCAATGCCTCACCCACTCCCTCCACATTTCCTGAGTCTTTTTTTTTTTATTTTTCTTTTCATTTTTTAAAGATTGTATTTTTTTTTAAGATTTTTATTTATTTATTCACGAGAGACACAGAGAGAGAGAGGCAGAGATACAGGCAGAGCGAGAAGCAGGCTCCATGCAGGAAGCCTGATGTGGGACTTGATCCTGAGTCTCCAGGATCATGCCCTGGGCTGCAGGCGGCGCTAAACCGCTGAGCCACCAGGGCTGCCAACGTTTCCTGAGTCTTTTAACAAGGCTTTCCACTCTCTGTGCCCTTGTGTGGCGATCGGATGACCGTTCCCAACTGAAAGCTCAGGTCCTGTCCAGAAAGTCGCTTTATTTATCAACTTAACCACTACTGGCCCAGTGAGTCAAGTGTCAAGCACGATTTGAAGAACTGGGTGTGTCATTGTGAGCACAGCGGTGGGGACAGTGGCTCACACAAGGTCCCTAACAGGAGAACGCCGCCTCTGAGTCTCGCAGACCCACCACCCTGGACAGAGGACCTGGAGCCTGGATCCCGCCTGCCCCAGCCCTGCCCCCTGGGCCGCTGGGGGTTTATCCGCAGGGCGACAGCTCAATGAGAATTCGTGGGGAGGAGGGGTTAGGAGGAGCGTGTCTGAGGGAGCAGGAGGGGCTCCAGGTGCCAATTCCGGAGTTGGCGGGAGGGAGGCCTGTGTGCACCTCTCTCCGCCCCAGACCAGGCAGGCCTTTTGTCCGCCCTCAACCGCTCAGTCTTTCACGGACTCCGCTCGAGTTAACCCAGACGGGCTGCGAGCGCCAAGCCTACAACAGGGCAGGTGTCCCTTAGGATCCTCAGGAGCGCGCAGCGGGGGGCTAGGGGCGCTCGGGCACCCTCGGGGTGTCCCTGAGCCCCCCTGCACCGACCCCCACCAGCCGGGGCCCTGGCGGTGCTAGCGGGGCTGGAGAAGTGGGCGGGAGAGAACCTCCAGTCAGTTGGCCCCAGCGAGCCCCCCACACCCACCCCCGCCAGCCAATAAGCGTGGCCCCGACGGGCGTGCCCACCCGCGCCCCGGGCATAAAGCCTCCACGGCCTCCCCGCCCCGTGCATTTCTGGTTCTCCTCAGACTCAGAAAGAACCCACCATGGTGCTGTCTCCCGCCGACAAGACCAACATCAAGTCCACTTGGGATAAGATTGGTGGCCACGCTGGCGACTACGGCGGAGAGGCGCTGGACAGGTGAGCACCCAGCTCTCGCCGGCACTGGGGCTCGGCCGCCCCCCGTGCCCCGTGTCCGCCTCCCTGGGCCCCTGTCCTCCCCCCAGACCCCTGTTATTCCCCCACGGCCTCTTGTCCTACCCCCGCAGCCCTTGTCCTCCCCCCCGTGGTCCCTGTACTTCCCCTATGGCCCCTGTCCTTCCCCCGGGGCCCCTGTCCCCACTCCCACAGCCCCTGTCCCCCCCCGCCCGTCCCCCCTCCTGCGGCCCTTGTCCTCCCCCCGTGGCCCCTGTCCTCCCCCCGCGGCCCCTGTCCTCCTCCCGTGGCCCCTGTACTTCCCCTACGGCCCCTGTCCTTCCCCCGGGGCCCGTCCACCCCCCACCCCGCCCCTGTCCCTCTCCTGCGGCCCCTGTCCCCCCCCACCCCACCCCCCCCCGCAGCTCACCGGCCCTTCCTCCCACAGGACCTTCCAGTCCTTCCCCACCACCAAGACCTACTTCCCGCACTTCGACCTGAGCCCCGGCTCCGCCCAGGTCAAGGCCCACGGCAAGAAGGTGGCTGATGCGCTGACCACTGCCGTGGCCCACCTGGACGACCTGCCCGGTGCCCTGTCCGCCCTCAGCGACCTGCACGCCTACAAGCTGCGCGTGGACCCCGTCAACTTCAAGGTGAGCCGCGGGCCAGGCCAGGACACACCTGGGGGCGGGGCACAGAGACCCCCAGGGCTCCCTGCGGTGCAGCCCGCCCCCCCCTGACGGCCCCTCCCTCTGCAGCTCCTGAGCCACTGCCTGCTGGTGACCCTGGCCTGCCACCACCCCACCGAATTCACCCCTGCCGTCCACGCCTCCCTGGACAAGTTCTTCGCCGCCGTGAGCACCGTGCTGACCTCCAAGTACCGTTAAGCTGCAGCCGCGGAGGCGGGAGCCCCTGCCCTGGGCCGCCTCCTGCGCCCCGTGGTGCCCTGCACTTCCTGATGTTTGAATAAAGTCTGAGTGGGCTGCAGCCTCTCAAGGCCTCCGTTGTCTTTGCGAGCTGTGCGGGTAGTCTCCTTCCCGCAGGAGGGGGGGGTTGGGGGGTGGAAAGCATAGGGCAGCTGAGGGGAGTGTGGCTGGCCTCCCCTGGGGACTGCCACTGCCTGGGAATCGCAGGCCTGCTCCCTGGCCACACCCAGGAGTCCTCAGCTCCCTTTATTTGATGTCCTGCATTTCACTTAAGAGCTTTGCAGATTCAGTTGGGATTTGCTCAAATGATGAACTGGTTTCCATCTTTATTTTTTTTTCTAAAGATTTATTTATTCATTCAGAGAGAGCAAGAGAGAGGCAGAGACACGGGCAGAGGGAGAAGCAGGCTCCATGCAGGAAGCCCGATGTGGGACTCCCGCTGCACCACCGGGGCTGCCCTGGTTTCCATCTTTACATTTGAAGACACACACTTGGTCTGAGAGTTGATGCGCCTCCAGCCTGGACCTCTGAGCTCTCCTGCTTTTGGGTGGTGGGAAGAGATGAGAGGCCAGGCTTCCGGGAGTGGCACCAAATGCCCCCACCCATCAAACTTCCCAAATACCACACAATCTAGATGAAATCAGGGTAAGCAGTGCAATCGTAGATGCCAGACCTCTCCCGGCAGCACCTCTTTCACTTGGTGTCACTTCCAGGACACTCGCTCTAAACATGATGACATCCTGGGGCACCATGGATCTGGAGGCCTGGTTTTTGAGGGTAGCTCAGCATTTACTGCATAGCCTAGAGACCTGGTCCACCAACACCCCCTCTCCCGCCCCACCACACACACACACTGCAACAGAGAAGAGCCAAGTCCTGGGAGCCAGCGCTCCCAAATGCTTCCTCCCCTCAGAGTAAGCCCCTAGCGCCTTAGGTGTCTGGTCCTGAAAGGCATCCTTGGAAAATGACGTGGCAGGTCTCTGTGATACCTTTAGCACAGCTGGTGACACAGCATGAGCTCTCAGTAAGAGGTGGCCTTCCTTTACTTATTGTTGGGAAAAATGAGGACCTGGGCTACAGGTGGGAACAACCCAGATCTCTGGCAGGGGATGAATGGATAAAGAAAATGTAGTCTATCCATACAGTGGAATATTATTCAGCCATTAAGAGCTCTGAAGCCCTGACAGAGGCCACAGTGTCAAGGAACTGGAAAGTGTGCTAAATGAAAGAAGCCAGACACAAAAATGTATGGTTCCTCTTATAGGAAATATCCAAAATAAGCAAATCCACAGAGACAGCTGACTTGTGGGCCTGGAGGAGAGGGGTTACAGAGTGACTGTTAATGGGGACAAAGTTTCCACTTGGGATGGTGGTAGTGGTGGCTGCACAGATGTGAACGTGGTTAAAGACACTGGATTCTACAACTTCAAAATGGCCAACATGCTGGGGGTGGGCGCCTGGGTGGCTCAGTTGGTTAAGACTCAGAATTGATTTCAGCTCTGTCATGATCTCAAGGTTGTGAGATCCTGCCCAGCATCTGGCTCCACACCCAGCTTAAGATTCTCTCTCCCATTCCAAAAATAAATAAAAAGTAAAATAAGGGCAGCCCAGGTGGCTCAGTCGTTTAGTGCCTGCCTTCAGCCTGGGGTGTGACCCTGGGGTCCTGGGATCGAGTCCCACATCGGGCTCCCTGCATGGAGCCTGCTTCTCCCTCTGCCTGTGTCTCTGCCTCTCTCTGTGTCTCTCATGAATAAATAAATAAAATCTTAAAAAAAATAAAGTGAGTCACCTAATGGACTAAACCATTAGATGCCCCCCACCAAGTTTGTGTAGAGTGGTGCCTGGCAAGGAGTGAGCGCCCCATAGGTATTGGCATTGCTATGGAGATATGTGCAAGGCACTTAATAAATGCTGGCTATCCTGAAAGGAACATGTGCCATGAGCCAGGGGCTTGACATCTTATCCGCTTAATTCTCACAACAACTTTAGGAAGACGACATCTTTATGTTCATTTTACACAATAAATGTGAAAATAGAGTGTTCTAAAAGCCTCTGGAGGAAGGGAGGGAGAATAAGCTGACGTTCAATGTCAAAGTCCCTGCTACACTCCAGGGTCCCCTAATTCTAAGGCTGATAATACATTCTTCGTTTCCATATAGTAAACAGTGCAGAGTGGGCTTGGTCCCCGCCCCCCGGGCCCCTGAGCGCCTGGCTCCGCAGCAGACGCGACGTGGCGCCCCCTGGAGGTCGCGGGGACCCGGGCGCGGAGCAGGGGCGCGATGGCGATGGCGCTGTCCGGCGCGGACAGGGCGGCGGTGCGCGCCCTGTGGAGGAAGCTGGGCGGCAACGTCGGGATCTACGCGACCGAGGCCCTGGAGAGGTGCCTCCCGCCCCGCGGCCCCTGTCGTCGCCCCCCGCGGCCCTCGTCCTCCCCCCGCAGCCCCCCCCGCGGCCCTTGTCCCCCCCGTGGCCCTCGTCCTCCCCCCCGCAGCCCCCCCCCGCGGCCCCTGTCGTCCCCTCCCCCGCGGCCCTCGTCCTCCGCCCGCGGCCCTCGTCCTCCCCCCCGCGGCCCTCGTCCTCCCCCCGCGGCCCTCGTTCTCCCCCTGCAGCCCCCTCCCCCCCGCGGCCCCTGTCGTCCCCCCCCCGCGGCCCTCGTCCTCCCCCCGCGGCCCTCGTTCTCCCCCTGCAGCCCCCTCCCCCCCGCGGCCCCTGTCGTCCCCCCCCCGCGGCCCTCGTCCTCCCCCCGCGGCCCTCGTCCTCCCCCCGCAGCCCCCTCCCCCCCGCGGCCCCTGTCGTCCCCCCCCCGCGGCCCTCGTCCTCCCCCTGCAGCCCCCTCCCCCACGCGGCCCCTGTCGTCCCCCGCGCGCGGCCCTCGTCCTCCCCCCGCGGCCCTCGTCCTCCCCCCGCAGCCCCCTCCCCCCCGCGGCCCCTGTCGTCCCCCCCCCGCGGCCCTCGTCCTCCCCCCGCAGCCCCCTCCGCCCCCCCGCGCGGCCCCTGTCGTCCCCCCCCCCGGCCCTCGTCCTCCCCCCGCAGCCCCCTCCCCCCCCGCGGCCCCTGTCGTCCGCCCCCCGCGGCCCTCGTCCCCCCCCCCCCCCGCAGCCCTCGTCCTCCCCCCCGCAGCCCCCCCCCCGCGGCCCCTGTCGTCCGCCCCCCGCGGCCCTCGTCCCCCCCCCGCGGCCCTCGTCCTCCCCCCGCAGCCCCCTCCCCCCCCGCGGCCCCTGTCGTCCCCCCCCGCGGCCCTCGTCCTCCCCCCGCAGCCCCCTCCGCCCCCCCGCGCGGCCCCTGTCGTCCCCCCCCCCGGCCCTCGTCCTCCCCCCGCAGCCCCCTCCCCCCCCGCGGCCCCTGTCGTCCGCCCCCCGCGGCCCTCGTCCCCCCCCCCCGCAGCCCTCGTCCTCCCCCCGCAGCCCCCTCCCCCCCCCCGCGGCCCCTGTCGTCCCCCCCCGTGGCCCCTGTCGTCCCCCCCGCGCGGCCCCTGTCGTCCCCCCCCGCGGCCCTCGTCCTCCCCCCGCAGCCCCCTCCGCCCCCCCGCGCGGCCCCTGTCGTCCCCCCCCCCCCCCCGGCCCTCGTCCTCCCCCCGCAGCCCCCTCCCCCCCCGCGGCCCCTGTCGTCCGCCCCCCGCGGCCCTCGTCCCCCCCCCCCGCAGCCCTCGTCCTCCCCCCGCAGCCCCCTCCCCCCCCCCGCGGCCCCTGTCGTCCCCCCCCCGCGGCCCTCGTCCCCCCCCCCGCGGCCCTCGTCCCCCCCCCCCCGCGACTCACCTGCCCTTCCTCCCGCAGGACCTTCTGCTCCTTCCCCGCCACCAAGACCTACTTCCCGCACTTCGACCTGAGCCCCGGCTCCGCCCAGGTCAAGGCCCACGGCCAGAAGGTGGCCGACGCGCTGACCACCGCCGTGGCCCACCTGGACGACCTGCCCGGCGCCCTGTCCGCCCTCGGCGCCCTGCACGCCCACAGGCTGCGCGTGGACCCCGCGCACTTCCAGGTGAGCCCGCGGGACCCGCCGCGGCCGCGCGGGGGGCGGGGGGGGGGCGCGCGCGACGGCTGCCTGTGCCCTCAGCTCCTGAGCCACTGCCTGCTGGTGACCCTCGCCCGCCACTACCCCGGAGACCTCGCGCCCGCCATGCACGCGTCGCTGCACAAGTTTCTGAGCCACGTGACCTCGGCGCTGGCCTCCCGCTACGGCTGAACTGGGGGGTGCGGGACCCCCAGCCCCCCCTCCCCCCGCGAGCTCGGACTCGGAGTAAAGTCCACGCAGGAAAGCCTCCGCCGGCGCGCGCTTGTTCTCTCTGGGGCGGGCGCGGGGGGTCTCGGAGCCGCAGAGCCGCGCCGCACCGTCGTCTGACCCGGGGAGGGGGGGGGGGGCGGTCGGGAAGCTGAGGGATGGGCGCCCCCTGCTGGCGCGGTCGGGGTCCTGCGCAGGCCCCGACCCTGGAGGGTCCCGGGGGTGCGACTGTCCCCATCCAGGCCCGGGGGTGGGGGGGCTCCTGCCGCAGACAAGCGGGGGCCGCGGAGACCCGCCTACATCCCACACTTCCAAGGAGCTTGGATTTTCTTAGATTTTCCCTCACAAAAGCAATCCTAGTCATTGCAGACACTTCAGAAAATGGCCCAGTTAGGGAACGTTCCTCCGCACGCCAGCGTGTCGGGCACAACCATGACTAGGGCAACTCGCACCTGACACGTGGCAAAACTGTGTGTGAAGAAACGGACAGGATGCGAGGTCGGACTCAAGGGCGCGCATGTGACACACACGGTAGCAACCCCACCCCGACCTGCATGGAGCTAACATTGATGCACAGCCTTCCAGGTCCTTCCAGGAACAGAGACACTTTTCTGAAACTGTGTCCTCAGAGTGACACTGGAAAAAGTGGGCACATTGCACTATATAAAGAGAAACAAACCTCAGTATGAGGAGGGAAAAAGCGCACATCAAAAGCAGCACAGTGGGCCCTGGGGGCTCAGCGGTTGAGCGTCTGCCTCCAACTCAGAGCATGACCCAGGGTCCCAGGATCGAGTCCCACACAGAGCTCCCTGCATGGAACCTGCTTCTCCCGGGGGGGGGGGGGGGGGGGGGCAGAGGGAGAAGCAGGCTCCACACAGGGAGCCTGACGCAGGACTCTATCCCAGGTCTCCAGGATCACGCCCTAGGCTGAAGGTGGCGCTAAACCGCTGGGCCACCCGGGCTGCCCTGTCCCACCTTTTTTGAAAGACAGTCAACCCAAAAGAAACATAATCCAAAGATAGCTAGGCACCTCACAGTGTACCAACGGCTGACAGGCATTTGCAGTGATCCTCAACAACATGCATGTTAAAATGCTCCTTAACAAGACACTTGGCATGAAAAAGTATTAAAAAGGCAAACCTAATACACTTCTGGTGGAGGTGTAACTTGGAATAGCCTTTTGAGAAGGTAGTTCAGTTGTATCCCGTTGTGAGCTGGTGAATGATGCCTGGCACTCTGGAAGGTGGGGATGGGGGCTGATTTGTAGCAGTTTCCAATTTCCATGCTGTCATCATGGTTGATCTCAAGTCCTAATTTTCACGGAAAATTAGGAAAAGATGCATAGTATCTGCCAGTGTGTTCTATATCCACTGCCCAGATACAAAATAGAGGTGAACACAGATAATAAAAACATGAATAATAGTAAGTTGTAACTTAATTAAAAGTAATGAGTTTTCAGTATTACTTTTTTTTAACATGAACTATT
Organism: Canis aureus; assembly: GCF_053574225.1. Lineage (NCBI taxonomy): Eukaryota > Metazoa > Chordata > Mammalia > Carnivora > Canidae > Canis > Canis aureus. Next base: position 37,343,199 of record NC_135618.1, read on the forward strand.
TATTTGTGAATTGATATAGTTTAATAGTGGAGCTTTCAGAATTCCTGAAAAGTTAGCATGAGCAATACGGCCAGTCTCCACACACCAATGGCTATATCCTTTAAATCCAAAAAATGCACCCCAGGCATGCTTTGGTTGTGGAGCGGCCATTGGCGGTCTCACCTCCAAATAGGCTCCGTGGCCCAGTGTCCCTGTCCCCTGCCACCTGTGATCACACGTTGAGGCCCTCAGGAGGTCACTGCCAAGATTTCCACCAGCCCACAAGTGACAGCATGGCAGCCATCTCCTCCAGCAGCTGGCTGGTGGCCACCCATGACCATGACCAGTGCCACCTGGGTTCCTCTTCCAGTAACGGCTCCTGCACAAGTGGAGCATCCTGGGGAAGCCATTCCTCACCACTGGAGTCTCCCCACGGCCAACCTGAGTCACTGGTGGGCAAGCTTCTTTTTTGGGAAGTCCACTCTCCTGGTCATGGCTACAGAGTCCTCAGAACACTCGGAATTTCCCCAGGTCTCCAGTGGCACAGTCACCTGTGACCTGGTTCTGGAAGCCTTGAGGAAGCAGCCTGGATAGCCAGCCTGGGAAAGCCAACACCAGCCAATCTTGGATGGCCACCACCAGGCTTCAGAAGGTGCTAGGCTCATCAGAGATGCCCCCCAGCTGCCCTCGCCATAGACCAGGCAAACGACAGCAAGCAGAAGCAGTTGTATATATCAAAAATAGTAAAACACCAAAAAGGAAGTTGAGAGAACCAAATAAAAATTCAACCAAAGTTGAACTAACCAAATAAAAATCTTAAAATTAAAAAATAATAATTATCTGGATTCCCCCAAGCACCTGGTAGAGCAAATAAATCCTCCCTAGATAAAGGCACTTCATTATAGGCCGCAGAGGGCAAAGAGCAGCACACTCACCAAGCACACAAGGAATGAGAAACCATGTCTGAGAGCCAGCAGACACGTGAGTCAGCACAACAGACCCACGAGGGTCAGGCGTTGAAGATGTCAGATTCAATTACAGGTGTGCCTACTATGTTTAAAAAAAAATTAAAGGCAAGATTTTAAATACCTGCAGGAAATCATAAAATATAAAAAGTGACATAGCACGTATGAAAAGCTTGAATTTTCATATGAATTGCATTAAACCTATATACATATGAAGAAAAGCCATAGTCATCAAAAATAAAAATCCATGGGTAAGTTCAACAGACAAAACACAGTCATAGAGAGAAGTAGGCAATTTAAAATAGATTAGAATTGGGCAACCTGGGTGGCTCAGCGGTTTAGCGCCGCCTTCGGCCGGGGCGTGATCCTGGGGACCTGGGATCAAGTCCCGCATCAGGCTCCGTGCATGGACCCTGCTTCTCCCTCTGCCTGTGTCTCTGCCTTTCTCTCTCTGTGTCTCTCATGAACAAATAAAATCTTTAAAAAATAAATAAAATAAATTAGAATAAATTCTCCAGACGACAGCCCCAGCCCACCCTGAGCAGGAGTTCCTCCTGAAATTCTGTACCCTGGTTCCTCACCGTCTCCTGACTCTAGTGAAGGTTATACTTCAAGCAGAAGGAAAGGGAGCCTGGGGACAAGCAAGAGATGTAAGGAGGGATAAACAACAAAGTGGTAAATGCAAACATTGATTACATATAAAATAGTGTCTATGGGGTTAGAAAGAAAAAAACCTTGATAGACATGAAACTAATAACAACTGAGTCATGATGACTTAATGGCAGTCGAGTGCTCTTTTTTAAGATTTATTTATTTATTTATGATAGACATAGAGAGACAGAGAGAGAGGCAGAGACATAGGAGGAGGGAGAAGCAGACTCCATGCGGGGAGCCCGACGTGGGACTCGATCCCGGGACTCCAGGACCGCGCCCCAGGCCAAAGGCAGGTGCTAAACCGCTGAGCCACCAGGGATCCGCCTCGAGTGCTCTTAAGTCTTTGTATTACCCGGGAGGCAATCTAAAGTTATTAGTTTTAGATTTTGGTAGGAGTATTAGTTTCTTACCGCTGGCGTAACAGAAACTTAGTGACTTAACACAAACTTATTCTCTAATAGTTTGGGAGGGCAGCAGTCCAAAGTCAGTTTTCACTATGCTGGAATCAACATGTGTCTGGACTGTGCTCCTCCCTCAGGAGGCTCTGGGGGGAAATCTATTTCCGTGCTCTTCCAGGTCCTAGAATTGCATTCCTTGGTTCTTGGCCTCGTCCTCCATGTGTAAAGCTAGTAGCATCTTGCCGCCTTCTGCAGGCCAGTCTCCCCCTGCCTCTCTCCAGTAAGGACCTGTGTGATTGCATTAGGCCCATCAGGACAACCCCAGCTCAAAAATCTTAATCATTTTCAAAACCCTTTTGCCATATGAGATCACACTCACAGGCTCTAGGGATTTGGACCTGGACCTCTCTGGGGGCGATCATTCAGCCTACCACCACCACATATTAAGTATACTTGCTGTAACCTTATGGGCAACCGTAGTATACAGTGTATGACTTCCAAAGTAATCGAGAAGAAAAAGTAGGACGTTATTTTAAAACAATCCCTTCGGGATCCCTGGGTGGCGCAGCAGTTTAGCGCCTGCCTTTGGCCCAGGGCGTGATCCTGGAGACCCGGGATCGAATCCCACGTCGGGCTCCCGGTGCATGGAGCCTGCTTCTCCCTCTGCCTGTGTCTCTGCCTCTCTCTCTCTCTCTCACTGTGTGCCTATCATAAATAAAAAATAAAAAAAATTTAAAAAAAAAATAAAAAAACAATCCCTTCAAAAAAGAAGCAAAAGTGGAAACAGAATGAGTGTGACAAATAGAAAGCCCAAGATAAAATGCTACCGGCAAAACTAAAATGTTAACTATATTGATTATGTGACTTATTTGATCCAAATAAAGGATAAAGATCAGACACGTAGACTAAGACAAAATGCATAGACTCAAAGTGTCACTAATAAAAAAATACCCCAGGGATGCCTGGAGGCCTCAGCAGTTGAGCGTCTGCCTTTGGCTCAGGTCATGATCTTGGGATCCGGGATCGAGTCCTGCATCAGGTTCCCGGCAGGGAGCCTGCTTCTCCCTCTGCCTGTGTCTCTGCCTCTCTCTCATGAATAAATAAATACAATCTTAAAAAAATAAATAAAAATAAATTAAAAATACCCCAGAGCCCCCACCTCCTGGAGATTGCTTCAGAGTGGCATCTCATACATTCATCGCCACTATCTAGTTCCAAAACTTTCCATCACCCCAGAAGGAAGCCCTATGCCCATTTCCAGTCTCTCCCATTCCTCCCCCAGAACCTCTGAACGATCACTAATCGATGTTCTGTCTGCATGGATTGATCGATCCTAGATATTTCGTATAAATGCAACTGTATGATATGCGGTCTTTTGGGTCTGGCTTCTTTTCCACTTAGCATAATGTTTTCAAGCCTCATCCGTGCTGTAGTGTGCATCAGGATCAGTCCTTTTATGGCTGAAAACTGTTCCATCATACGAAGGGACCACATTTTGGCTTTTGTGTATAATGCTGCAAAAAACACGGGGTGCATGGATCTCTTCAAATCAGTGTTCTCGGGATCCCTGGGTGGCGCAGCGGTTTGGCGCCTGCCTTTGGCCCAGGGCGTGATCCTGGAGACCTAGGATCGAATCCCACATCGGGCTCCCGGTGCATGGAGCCTGCTTCTCCCTCCGCCTGTGTCTCTGCCTCTCTCTCTCTCGATCTCTGTGTGTGACTATCATGAATAAAAAAAAAAAAAATCAAATCAGTGTTTTCACTTTCTCTGGGCAAATATACAGTAGTGGAATCATGGGATCATGTGGTATATTTAACTTTCTGAGGAACCTCCACAGTGTTTTCCACTTTCTTTTTTTTTTTTTCTTTTTTAAGATTTTTTATTTATTTTTTCATGAGAGACACAGAGAGGAGAGAGAGGCAGAGACACAGAGGGGGAAGCAGGCTCCATGCAGGGATCCCGACACGGTACTTGATCCTGGTCTCCAGGATCATGCTCTGGGCTGCAGGCGGCACTAAACCGCTGAGCCACCTCGGTTGCCCATCCACTTTGTTTTCTGTTTATCTATTCAGCCATTGATGCATATTTGGGTTGTTTCCACCTTCTGGCTATTTTAATTTTTTAAATATTTCATTCATTCATTCATTCATTCATCATTCATTCATTCGAGGCAGAGACAGAGGCAGAGGCAGAGGCAGAAGCAGGCTCCCTCTGGGGAGCCCGATGCGGGACTCCACCCGGGACCCCAGGAGCACGCCTTGAGCTGAAGGCAGACGGTCAACCGCTGAGCCACACGAGCGTCCCTCTGGCTATCATAATAATGTGGCTATACCAGTGTGTGTACAAGTACTGAAGTCCCTGCTTGCAATTCTCTTGGGTATATACCTAGGAGTGCAGCTGCTGGGTTAGACATTCCTGTTTAATTTTTTTGAGGAACCGCCAGACAGCTTTCCCCAGCATCTGCCGTTTCCAAATCCCACTAGCAGTATGAGGGATCCAAGTTCTCCACACCCTCATCAGCATATTTTTTTTTCTTCCCCTCTCTCTTCTTTCTAGAATTATGGCCACACTAGTGGATGCTATGCCTTGCTTTTAACCCACAGAATTCTGTTAGGGGATGGCATGTCACCTCCATGATTAATAATGCCTCTCTTGCAGGGCACCTGGGTGGCTCAGTCAGTTAGGTGTCTGGTTCAGACAGATTTTGGCTCAGATCATTATCTCAGTATTGTGACAGGCCAGAGTTGGGATCCATGTTTGTCACGGAGTCTGCTTTAGAGTCTCTCCTTCTCTCCCTCTGCCCATCTGCGTATGCACACACTTGCTGTCAAATAAGTAAAATCTTAAAATAATGTCTCTCTTGCTTGGAGACCCTCCCCCTTTCAAAGGTACCATGTTGTGGCTGCCCACAGAGTGGGCCTCTTATTGACATCCAATAAATAGCTAAATACTGCCAACAACCGTGTGAGCGTTGAAAGACCCTTCTCCAGAATAGCCCCAGATGAGACCCCTTGATTGCAACCTCAGGGAGGGTAACAAGGCTGAGCTATGGCTTGACTCCTGGTTCTCAGAAACCACCAGGAGATAATGAATATGCCATAAGCTCTGGGAAGACAAGCGGGGCTGTGAAGGGAAGACAGGGGTTTCCAAGGAGCTGACATTTTTCCACTTCCTGACCCAAGTGCGCACACAGGGCTTGCTTATTCTCTGAACTCTTGTGTGCTCTCTTCTGTAGGGACAAAGGCTGGGCCCAGCCAGGAGCTGACTGGTCTTGAGTCCCAGGCATGCTGGACCTTGGGAGAGGTCCAAAGAAGGTTCTGGCAGCCTCAGGAAAAGGCCTAGGAACATATAAATCTGTACGTATTATATATTATTACATTAATTATACAGTATCACATACTATATTGCATTTTCTTAGAATATTCCACATAGAATACATGTACTGTATATTACATATACAGTGTTATATGTATATTTTATATATATTTGTCTTATTTTTTCAGGTTTTATTTACTTATTCTTGAGAGACACATAGAGAGAGGCAGAGACACAGGCTGAGGGAGAAGCAGGCTCCCTGCAGATAGCCCGATGTGGGACTCGATCCCAGGACTGAGCCAAAGGCAGACACTCAACCACTGAGCCCCCAGGCGTCCCTATATTTGTATTTCTTATATGCATTTATTACATATAAATACTCTACCACATATTACATAATTATACAGTATCTCACATATGGTGGCACCACACTGTAGTTCAGCACTATGTATACCACATGGTACTATATTACATATCGTTACATGTACAGTATGCTTAAGTGTCTAAGCCTCTACCTGCGTCGTGATCTCAGGGTCGTGAGATCAAGCCCCATGTCCGGCTCCAAACCCAGGAGTCTGCTTGAGATTCTCTTCCTCTGCCCCTCCCACTTGTGCTCTCAAATAAATAATAAATCCCTAAAAAAAAAAAAAAAAAAAAAAAAACCGCAGGGGTGCCAGGGTGGCTCTGTCAGTGATGCATCTGCCTTCAGCTTGGATCATGGTCCCAGGATCCTGAGATGGAGAAGCCTGCTCGGCGGGCAGCCTGCTTCTCTGGCTCCCTCTGCCCCTCCCCCAGCTTGTGCCGTCTCTCAAATATATAACATCTTTAGAAAAAATACTGCGGGTTATATATTATTGCGTAATTACATATATGGTATTATAGAATACTGCACGTTCTATTACATAACCACATGCACAGCATCATATAATGGCGTGCTAGGTGTTGCACAGTATGCACAAGGCACTGTATCACATATGCAACACCGTACCTGTCACATTAGCACACATATAATAACAGCACAGTGTATATTTGAAAGCTGCTCAGAATACAGCTTAGAAGTTCTCATCCCAGGAAACATTTTTTGATGACATGGTAAGACGACTTCTGGTGCTGTTATTTTGCAACATACACACGTGCTCAATCATTACACCGCGCACCTGAAGCTAACACACCACCTTTGGCCATTATATCTCCATAAAAAGAAAGCACATGGGTCTGGTGAAGGGGGCCCTGCCACTACTCCTCCCCTAGATGGGAGGATGGGTGACAGGGGTGTCTCTTGCACAACCTCCCTGGGGGCAGTCCCAGCGCACAAGGCTCAGCAGGATGAGACCCAGCAAGGAAAACAGAAGGCAGAACGAGGAGCCAGAAAGCACTGGAGAACTTCTGTTGCTCAGGAAATCCCCCCAGGGGACCTCCAGGGACCCCTCAGCCTTCCCCGTGACCCCCGTGTCACTCGGGGGACTGGGCACCCTGGGCTGGCACTCCTGCAGGGATGCTCAGTCCTTCTGCATGGGCTGGGCTAAGGACCATGGACACATGGCAGACCTTGTGCCCATCCCTAAGCAGCCACCAGCTGTCACCTGTGATGCAGCATGCAGGGCGATGCGGCACCACAGACTCAGGCGCCAGAAGATGCCAGGATTCAATGCCTGTGGGGATGTGAGGTAAGTAGCGGAGGGGCTATCTGGGGCTGGCATAGGGACTGTGCAGTGGACACAAAAGGAACTAACTGTGCCCACACTGAGGACAGGACACCTCAATCCCCCTTCGTCCCCCTCCCTTAGCCCCAGGCACTGCCTGTGGCGTGTTCTCTGATGGCGAGAGCCGGGGGCCCGTGCTTTAGGGACACCGAGGGCAGCTCACTTCACATCCCAGAGAAAAGCCATCTAGGATTTGAAGCTGGTGCCCCAACTCCCGCCACCCCCACCCCTACAGCCCCCCATTCCAGCTCTTGGTGTCCTTCAGACCCACAGCATCCGCAGCCCAGGAGACACACACCTGTGCTACTGACACGGGCTCCTGTGCAGGTGAACCCTGCAAACGCTGCTCAGCACTGAAGCCGTCACGGGCCCCTCACCGCGTGCTTCCACTTACCTAGCGTCCAGAACAGGAAAATCGACAGAGCAAGGTTAGTGGTTGTTTACAGGGCTGGTCAGGGGGAGGGACTGGTAATGGGTAACGAGGTTTCCTTTTGGGGGCGATGAAATGTTCTAAAACTACACAGTGGTAAACTAGAAAGCGGAACATTGTACATTAAAAACCACTAAACTGTACACTTTAATGCCGTTAACGTGTTGAATTTTATAACTCAATTAAAAAACTCTACCTACAAAATAATGGAAGTACATTCTTGGGCCCCTCCCCAGAAAATCGGGATGGGGAGGTGGGGCAGTAACCTGTTTTAGTCCTCCAAGTTTTTCTGACGCCTGATCAAACTCAAGAGCCACTCAACTGTCCCAGTATTGCCTGAGCAGGACCATATGATGGGCCCGATCCCCAAGTAGCCACCATCCCATTCCTGGGGAGGGGGGGGTGCGTGTCCCCTTCCAAGGCACTATGGTGCACATCCCCTCTCCCACTTGCTCTAAACACAGCTGGGCACCACCTCGCACGGGAAGCTCCCAGTGAGGATACTGTGGACCCCAGGGTGGGTGCTCCCCAAGGCTGGTGCCCTGCTGATCTTACAGTCTCCCACTCAGGCTGCAGGGCCGATGGTCACTCCAAGCCTCCCTTCACCAGACTGTGGTTCTGGGCCTGGCGAGAGATCCGTCTGGAGGGCGGACCCCAAGTCCCCCCTGCCATGCTGCAAGGCCCCATCCTCGACCCCTATGCAGTTAGAAGATGCCACAGCCCACACCAGGTGGCCACTGTGTCCCCTCCACTGGACAGAAGCACGGAGTGTGTGGGGGTGAATTCTCAGGAACAGTGGCAGGAGGGGCTGAGGGCCCCATACAGCTCTGGGTGGACCTCAAGAGCTTGGACCCCTGGAGGATCCGCACCTGTCAGTCTGGCCCACCCCAACCTCCTCAGGGATCACAACTGCGTCCTGACCGACATCTCTGCTTCTCTCTATAAACAAATGTTTCCCATGTTTTTGTATTCCTTGAGAGGAGTCAGGGTGGGATGATGACCTCTAGCCCGACCCCTTATGATTTATGGTGACTTCCTCTAGGTACATCCTAGAGGGGTACCTAGAAGTACATCCCCACATCCCTGTCTGCGAGCACGCCTCTGCTGGAACCCAACTAGGGTGAGCTGGGGGGGTCCTGGGAGTGCTGTACATGGCCTCCGTCAATCTGACCTCTTCTGGGCCCACCCAGAGCACAGGACCATATGTCCACTGCACTCCTACACACAGGGGCCTGGGGTGCACCAGGGACAAGTGGGTGCCTCTAGTAACAAGGTTGGAAGAGCCAAAAACATCTGCTCCTGGACAGAGTGGGGAACACTCAGGTGACGGGGAGTAGCTGCAGCTTCCAGGCACCCTCCAGCGGTCTGTCTCAGCCTCATCTTTGTGGCTCAGACTTCATTACTACTCCTAAGTCCAGGGATGTCTTCATTCTACCTTTTCAAAACCATTCCTTCATGAATGGTGGTGATAGCTGCACAACCTGTGAACATACTTAATAATGGTTGAAATAACTTTTACATGTTTTACTAATATTTTTTTAAGCCCAACCCTCCAGATGAGGGATGGAGGCAAGAGGTCCTTCTGTCGTCCTGGCTCCTAGCCACACACCTCATGCTGCCTGACCTGGGTGTCCTCTGCATGCCACAGGCAGAGTCCATCGCTCACAACCCCAGGCCTCATTCCCTTTGCCCCTTCCCTCCTAGGACCGCCCTTAACCCACTCGTGGCTTTGCACCAAACTGTGTCTAGGTAAAGGACATGCCTCTACCCACCTAGCTTGAGGTCTATACCACCTCTTGCTTTCTGGCAGCCCCCCTTCCCACTGCAAGCAACATATATACCAGCAAGGCCCCTTCTTCCTGATTCAGCCTGGGCCTCAGACAAGGGCAGTGCAAGGACATTGCTGATACCAGGCCAGGGAGAACCTAAGCCGCAGGAGCACCCACTGAGCCAGTCTCTGCACAGAGGGAGTAGGGATGACTGTTTCCACAACGTGGCCATCAGGAGCTCTCTCCTAGAATAAACGAACCCCTGCCCCCCAAAAGGGCTCATTTTGTTTTTTGAGTAAATGTGGCAAACAGCGGAGAGCATGGCTACAACCACAGGCTCTCCAGTGAGTCAAACTATGACCTGAACAGATCAGCCAGCCCCCAAGGACCCTGTGGCTGTCATGTGGATGTTGTCCAAAGGCCTCTGGCTGCAGTGTGGTTCACGGAGCCAGGCTGAGGCTGCGCTAACAGCACACTAGACAGGCAGCCCTTCCTAAAGAAGGGGATGTGGAATGGAGTACACCTGCTGCAGTCTGCACTGCAGGGCGGAGCTGTGCAGCCCACAAGCCAACAGCCTTGCACGCTGCACTCCAGACGGTCAGGGCAGGGCACCAGGCATGTCAGATGCCAACAATCAAAGGGTCGTCTAACAGTAAGTCACAATTTCTGAGGGTGAGCAAAGCTTGTGGAGAACATCCTGTATGTGACCACCTGCGGAAGGCCACGGTGAAGTCTCTAGAGCACAGAAGGATAGCAGAGACCCCACCGCAGCAGTAAGGAGGCCATCTGTCAGATTTATTTATTCCTACTCAACATAACCCCAGAACACAGGAGCAACTCTGTACATCTCTAGAAACTCACAGCTAGCTCCAAAACAATAGAAATCGTAAACTACAAAAGATGAGTTGTATTCAGCAAATATAAAGGGTAACTTTAGGCTGTGTCGAATGTTTATCAGATTATTTACAGGCCCAGGAGTAGGTTCAGATCTCGCCAGCCTCCTTCTCCTCCGACCTCCGTGAAGCCATCTTCCCGTTGGAGCTCTCCAGCCTCCAATCAGCGGCCCCTCGCTCACTGCGCCCGTGCTCCCAGGACTCCTCTCTCGATGTCCGCTCTCTGGAGAACCTGGGAAAAGAGAACCAGAGGTTCAGAGGAGGCCGGCATCCCCCTTCTGGCTGGCTCCTGGAGCACCGGCAGCTCTGACCCTCACCACCAGGTCAGGGAAGGCTGAGACCCAGCACACTTGGGGAAGGCCTCGGCAGGCCAGAGGGCAGCTGTCTAGTGCCCACACCACTACAACGTAGTGTTCAGGCAGCCACTAAAAAGACATTTGTAAAGATTTCTCCTAACAGGGCAAGCTTTTGCTGTAACATGAATGGAGCAAAGGACAACAGAAGTGCACATGTGGAGTATGACCCATTATGTAAACACACTGGAGAAAAGGCTACAATCAACACAAAGATGCTCACAGGGCTTACCTCAGAGTGTATCAATGTTTTTTGTTTTCCCTTAAGAAAACCACAACAGAGGTAAGCAGGGCCTGGTCAGGACACAAATCTCAGCGGCTCTGTGCATCAAGGGGACACTGAGTGTGCAGGTCACAAGGGAGCTGTGCCCATGTAACCACCCCCACAGCCTCTCAACTGCGCTAGCCCTGCATCTACCTGTGGCTCTGAACTTACAGCTCCCTATACCCTGAGCCCCATTCATGAGTCCTTAAGGCTCCAACACAGTTCCACAGATGCCCAGCCAGGCTCCTGAACAAAATCCCCAGACCCATCCCTGCCAGGTATGGCCAACAGGCCCCACTGACAGACCCCCAGAAGACCCTGGGAACACAAAGAGAAGGGGCTCACTCCTGGTTGCAGCTACTGAAGGATTCAGAGTAGTTACTTGTATTTCGCACTCCGGTCCCTGGAAGCCCGGCGGTGGCCCCGGCTGTGGCTCCGGGAACGGCTGCGGTGGCGCCGGTGTCTGTCTCGGGACCGGGACCGGGATGACTTTCGTCGCTCCCTGGAGGTAGATCTGGACCTCCTCCGACGCCGGTCCCGGGAGCGTGACCTGCAGCAGACAACAAGAAGGATCTGAAGGCCAAGATGCCCATTCTTGCAACAGGTTCTGCTGGGTGCTTCACTGCCATCTCCCCTTCCCTCTTACTGGGGTTCACAATAGTCCCACCAACTAACCTCTGGTCAAAGAGAATTAAGGCCCAACCCTCCCAGGTGCTTCTGAAAACACCTTGCCAGGAAATCCCTGCCAACCCACATGCCTCAGCAGCACCTTCTGACTTCTCTCATTTACAGTACATCCTTCTTCTACACTAAGCCCCAATCAACCTGACAACAGACAGACATGGCCCAAACCTGGCCCCTTACCAGCCCTGCCTACGAGGTGAAGCTTTAGAAGTCAACTATTAAGAAAAAAATGTACGGAGAGGGCATGCGTGTGTGGCTCAGTTGGTTAAGTGGCTGACTCCTAGTCTCAGCTCAGGTTATCTCAGGGTCATGAGATCAAGCCCCCCATTAGGCTACGTGCACAGGACAGCATCTGCTTAGGACCCTCTCTCCCTCTCAAATATATTTTAAAAAGGACAAATATGTAGAAAAAAAGGACATTTCACCGAGAACATGTTAATGGATTTGGAAACCTACCTCCTTCGATCTCTGGTTCTTGATCCAGACCTAAAATGATTAAGAAGAAAAAAAAGATGAACAATTTCCCCCAAACAGCCCTGCCCCTCAGTCCACAACTGAAGGAGTGTCAGCTTCCCACAGAAACCTGTTAATTTCTAATGGCTCACTCATGCTCAGGCCTACGGCTCCATTGGTCAACGTTCACAGCACCAAGCCAACCCTCAGTCCCCAGGGGTCAAATGCGATGCTCTGAGTTCAACAACTGGCTCTGCAAAGTCTCGGCAGTGGACACTCACACAGCTATGCAGACTGTCACACAGCAGATGCAGGGCTGGGCAGGATCTACAGTCACCAAAGGACGCCAAAGTTAAAGCAAAGCCTCAAGTTCCAGACACAGGCTCATTGCTAGTTGAGGGTCATATGACCTCCTTGAGAAATACTACATAACCAACCAGCAATCCAAGAAACACACATTACACAATGGGCTCTCGTTTTACATCCTGTTCTACAGCAAAAAACAACAAGATCACCACCACAAAGTGCTGAGGGGGATGTGAGAGGAGATGCTCACACAACATGCATTCAGAGGATGACCTGACAGCTTCCTGGAAAGCAATTTTTCCAACATCTACTGACATTTATCCTAGGAATTCTAAGGAATTTTATAAAGCACTCAAGCACATCTATAAGGATGATCATTAGAGCACTCATTTAAAAAGTTTTATAGGGGCACCTGGGTGGCTCAGTCGGTTCAGCTTCCAACTCTTGATTTTGTTTCAGGTCAGTCTCAGGGTCCTGGGACCAACCCCCTCATTGAGCTCCACTCCAGGACTTCTCTCCCTTAGCCCTGTCCCACCCCCCCAGAGCTCCCTTGTGGCTCTCAAATAAATAAATCCTCATTCATAAGACACACACAGAGAAAGAGGCAGAGACACAGGCAGAGGGAGAAGCAGGCTCCATGCAGGGAGCCCGATGTGGGACTCAATCCCATACTTCTGGGATCATGTCCTAAGCCGAAGCCAGACACTCAACTGCTGAGTCACCCAGACATCCCAAATAATAAATAAATCTTTAAAAAACAAAACAAAACAAAACAAAACACAAAAATAGCTTTATATAGAAACTGTTATCAAAAAGTGAAAGTAAGAAACAAAAACAAACACGGAATGAGGCTGCATCAAACTAAGAAGCCTCTGTATGGCACTGGAACCCATCAACAAGATGAAAGGCCACCCGGAAGTGGGAAAAACACGTGTGGACCAAGTATCTGACAAGGGGTTAATATCCAAATATATAAAGAACGCCTGCAACTCCAAAGAAAAAAAAAAAAAAAAAAAAACAGATAGACAAAAAAGAAAAAAAAAGCAGGAAGAAGATCTTGGGATGCCCAGCTGGGTGGCTCAGTCAGTGAAGCATCTGCCTTCAGTTCAGGTCATGATCCCGGGGTCCAGGGATCAGAGCCCCAGATCAGGCTCCCTGCTCAGCAGGTAGTCTGCTTCTCCTTCTGCCTCTGCCATTTCCCCCAGCTTGTGTTTCCCTCTTGCTCTCTCTCAAATAAAATCTTAAAAGAAAGATAAATTTTAAAAAGCGGATAAAGGATCCAAACATATCTTCAAAGACAACACAGAGGTAGCCAACATCACTCATCATGAGAAATGCAAATAAAAACCACCATGAGGTATCACCTCACACCTGTTAGAAAAGCAATAACCATCCAAAACTTAAGAAATCATAAATAAAACTAAATAAAAAGTCTAAGACAAGGTAAGAAATAGTAAGTGCTGGGGTGCTTGGGTGGCTCAGTGTTGAGCGTCTGCCTTCGGCTCAGGGTGTGACCCCAGGGTCCCTGGATCGAGTCCCTGCTTCTCCCTCTGCCTGTGTCTCTGCCTCTCTCTCTGTCTCTCGTGGATAAAAAAAAAAAAATCTTAAAAAAATAATAATAAGGGCTGGCAAGGACATGGACAAAAGGGAACCCTCGTGCACCGTTGGCAGACAACTAAACCTGTGGAGCCACTGTGGAAAACAGTAAGGAGGGTCCTCAAAAAATTAAAAATAAAACTACCATATTGTCCCACAAGCCTACTTCTGAGTATTTATTCAAAGAAAATGAAATTACCATCTTGAGAAAGACCTCCACACCCCTCCATTCATCGCATCCTTATTTACAAGGGCCAAGACATGGAAACAACCTAAGTGTCAACTAACAGATGAATGGATAAAGATGTGAGGTGTATACATAATAGAACACTACTTGGCCATAAAAGAGTAAGAAATCCTGCCATCTCTGACAGCATGGACGGATCATGAAGGCATTATGCTGTGTAAAATCAGTCAGAGGCACGCCTGGGTGGCTCAGAGGTTGGATGTCTGCCTTTGGCTCAGCGTGTGACCCAGGGTCCTGGGATCGAGTCCTGCTTTGGGCTCCCTGCATGGAGCCTGCTTCTCCCTCTGCCTGTGTCTCTGCCTCTCTCAGGAATAAATAAATAAATAAAATCTTAAAAATAAAATAAAATCAGTCAGACACAGAAAAGCAAATAATGTATGATCTCCATTATATGTGGAATCTAAAAAACAAAACCAAACTCACAGAGAACCGGCTGGTGGCTGCTGGAGGCAGGGTTGGAGATGGACAAATATTATGGAGGTGGGCATGGTTGTGCTGTCACTGCACGGGCATGTGTACCCGTCTGCCAAGGGCACTCCTACTGGGGAAGGTCTGAGAGATGAAGCAAGGATCCTGCATGTACCCGTGCAAACAGACAAACCCTGCCACAGCAGTGGTCACTTGTGTGTAAAAATGGACTCACGTGTTATGCTTAATACATTTTTATGCCGTTTGAATGTATTTTGTTTTAGTCTCTTTACAATCGGAATCTGTTAGGTAGTTAAAGTAATGAGAAGACTAAAAATGCAACAAACATTTCTTGGTCTTTCCTGAATTACACGCTAAGGAATTCCCCCACGAAAGCCCAGCTCTGGGCCTTTCGAGGACACTAAGCATGTCCCATGACAGTGTGGTCTTGGTTCCAGCCTCTTCCCTGAACTCTGACCAGATGTCTCCTAAGCATCTCAAATAGAATACAGCTAGAGCCAAATTCTCCCCACCACCTCCTCCTGACCCCAATATACCGCTCCCAGTTTCTCCATCCCCCTAAGTGGCAACTCCAGGCCAGAAACCATGAAGCCAGCTCTACTCCCCCTTTGCCTGCCTCACAACCTCCTACCAGCAAATCTTATCAGCTCTACCCCAACACACCCAGATCCTTCTCACCCACACCTGTCACAGGTACCTCCTTCACCAGCACTCTCCTAGTCAGCTCCTCAGTCCTTGCCGCTTCCCCCTTACCATCTACACGTGTTCTCAGCAGGGCCCCCCAACCCTTAGTCAGCTCCAGTGTACTCAGCCCTGGAGGATTTTCCCCGACAGCAAGTACGGCTGTGTGCGGAGCACGTTCCAGCTCCAGAGTCTCACTCCTACCCAACTTGTCTGCTGAGTGCTGTGTCCCCAACAAGGCAGGTGAGGGCACAGCAGGTTCCTCTCCCACTTCTACTGCTCGGCCCTCCCCTACACCTTCCCAGGGACGAGTTAGGTCGCCACAGCTGCCTGTGCAGCTCCAGATGGCTCGCTCTGCACCGCACAGCTCCTCTGAGGCCAACCAAAACCCCACTCCTCTGAACATGCTACGTGTTTGCTTCTTTTTAAGGGCCATGTGGGTCGGTAGCACAAGCCAGACTGCGAGGAAGGAACAAGGTCTTCTTGGACATGTGTGTGCTGTGGATTCACCTCCTGCTCAGCCGCTCCTCCCGCTCTCTCTCCTCTCTCCTCCTCAGACGATCCTGATTTCTCTTCTCCTGCTTTTCAGCCACAGTTTTCTAAATAAAAGTTGGAAAATGAAAGAAGAAAAAGTTATACCAACTAGTAAATGAATGTTAAAACGCTTTTTTATGATTTCATATCAGTAATTTAAAAATCTAAAAGAAACTCTTAGGAAATGGACATAACCACCTCTAAGACTTCTTTTCTTTTTTTTTTTTTTAATTTTTATTTATTTATGATAGTCACACAGAGAGAGAGAGAGAGGCAGAGACACAGGCAGAGGGAGAAGCAGGCTCCATGCACCGGGAGCCCGACGTGGGACTCGATCCCGGGTCCCCAGGATCGCGCCCCGGGCAAAAGGCAGGCGCTAAACCGCTGCGCCACCCAGGGATCCCCCCTTTAAGACTTCTTAATGGAAAATACATGAAAATAATGCTTTTACTTAACTTTAAAAGATTTTATTAGAGACAGAAAGAACAAGAACACCAAGCAGGAGGAGTAGCAGAGGGAGAGGGAGAAGCAGATGCTCCACTAAGCAGGGAGCCCCATGTGGGGATGGACCCCAGGACCCTGAGAGCAGAAAGCAGATGCTTAACTGACTGAGCCACCCAGGCACCACAAAAATAACGCTTTTATAAATTCACCTCATATATTCAGGGACAAGCTGCATACTCTAAGAGGTGCTATAGCTCAAAGTCATAGAAACCGATCTTTCACTTCACACCAATCCAGAAAGTTAGTTTTTTACAAAGGAGACTCCACAAACTTTACAGTAAAAAAGAACATGTGTCTGACCAAATATATCCTGCTGCCCAGGAGCAGCCTGTCCTTGGGAGTGCTGAGGGCTACATTGCTACACTGGCTTTAGACCCGGCCTCATGGGGACAGCAGGCCAGGGGAGGTGGTCTATGAACACTCCACAACTGGCTGGCTTTCTTGTTTGCTTTAATGTTTTAAGCAATCTCTAACATCCAACATGGAGTTCAAACTTACAACCCCATGATCAAGAGTCATGTAGTCTACTGACTGAGCCAGCCAGGAGCGCCCAGAACTGCCTTTCAACATTAAGTTCAATACTCGGCTCATCAAGATTGATTGTGAACACAATAGAAAAGACAATCCAATCCAACAGAAAGGAGGAGGCCCAGAGAAACTACTGGAATGCAATCGACAAAGCTGAGAGAAAGTACTAGGTCCAGCTTCCATACCCCCCACCCCCAATACCAACCCAAATCCTTTTGATCCCCCCACCCCTCCATTGATGGAATGAAGCCCTAAGGGGGAGTAAAGTAGGGCCAGGGAGACAAGAGTCACCGGTCTTCTCATGCTCATGAAGGATGATCCTACATCCCAGTACAGTCTGGAGCCAGGTCCTTGAACAATGGGGTATAGCAAGGACCACAGGAGAGTGGCCAGCTATCCTCCTCAAAGCACTCACAAGGTGCGAGAGAGCCTTCCTATTTGGCACCTCCGGCTCTCCACCCCTGGCTTCACTTGTCCTGGATCTGAGCAGGCACAAAAAGATGGCTAAAGTTAAAGATGGAGAGTTTCAGGGACCCCTGGGAGGCTCAGCAGTTTAGGGCCTGCCATCAACTCAGGGCATGAGCCTGGGGTCCTGGGATCGAGTCCCACGTCGGGCTCCCTGCATGGAGCCTGTTTCTTCCTCTGCCTGTGTCTCTGCCTCTCTCTCTCTCTCTCTGTGCCTCTCATGAATAAATAAATAATCTTTTTTTAAATAAACAAATAATCCTAAAAAAAAAAAAAAAGATGGGGAGTTTCAGCCCCTCAACTTCCACACACATTCCTAAAGAAGATGTGACCAAGCACAGGGCTATGGTCTGGCATTAAGACCTTTACAAACCTCCCTACTTCCAAGACACTGTCCTTCCACCAGTAACAAAAAAGGCCTTGCCTCACTATTACCTGGGCATGTGGCCTGGAGGTTTGAGTACCTCTGGGACCACTGTAAGTGAAGCCATCTCAGATTAGGGCCCAGAACACTCCTGCTTCTTACTGTTTAGAGGTGCACTTCCTGACACATTTTTTGTTCTTAGTGTAACAGCTATAATCAAAATCTATTAATATATTTGTGTTGTTCTGGTCAACTTTGTACAAGTTGTAACTGCAATGACAAAACACGCTTTCTAGATCTAGTTAATACTTAAGACCTTAAGGGGATGCCTGGCGGGCTCAGCTGCTCTCGATCTCAGGGTTTAAGTTTCAACCCCAGGTTGCATACAGAGATTACTTAAAAATAAAATCTTTAAAAAACAAAAACTTAAGTTTTTAAGGCTTCAGGGGAAAAATTTCAATGTAGTTTCATCTCTGTTGGAGAAGTATGTCTTAAGAAAGAAGTAAAAGGGGAACCCTGGGTGGCGCAGCGGTTTGGCACCTGCCTTTGGCCCAGGGCGTGATCCTGGAGACCCGGGATCGAATCCCACGTCGGGCTCCCAGTGCATGGAGCCTGCTTCTCCCTCTGCCTGTGTCTCTGCCTCTCTCTCTCTCTGTGTGTGACTATCATAAATTAAAAAAAAAAGGGAGCCCTGGGTGGTGCAGCGGTTTGGCGCCTGCCTTTGGCCCCGGGCGCGATCCTGGAGACCCGGGATTGAATCCCACGTCGGGCTCCCGGTGCATGGAGCCTGCTTCTCCCTCTGCCTGTGTCTCTGCCTCTCTCTCTCTCTCTCTGTGTGACTATCATAAATAAATAAAAATTAAAAAAAAAAAAAAAGAAAGAAAGAAGTAAAAGGTTTTCATGTATAAAAAAGTATCAGGAGAAAATTATGGGGTGATATGAAATGGAAATACAGTTTAAAGGAGAAATGGAAGGGGCAGCTCGGTGGTTCAGTCCATTAAGTGTCTGACTCCGGCTCAGGTCATGATTTCAGGGTCCTGAGATCGAGCTCCACATCAAGCTCCCTGCTCAGTGGGAATCTGCTTCTCCCTCTCCCTGGGATTCTTTTTGTGATTCTTTCCCCCTCTGCCCTTCCCTTCTGCATTCTCTCTCTCTTTCTCTCTCTCTCTCTCATACACACACACACACACACATACACACACAGTCAAAAAAATAATTTAAAAAAAAGTAGGGATCCCTGGGTGGCTCAGTGGTTCAGCGCCTGCCTTTGGCCCAGGGCATGATCCTGGAGACCCGGGATTGAGTCCCGCGTCAGGTTCCCAGCTTGGAGCCTGCTTGTGTCTCTGCCTTTCTCTATCATGAATAAATAAATAAAATCTTAAAAAAAAAAAAAAAAAAAGTAACAAAGTATCACTTTTCAATATTCTATAGGGAGTACAGGAGCAAAATGTGATTTTCAGTCCAGTGGCTGTCCCCCCAACTCCAGTCCCTGTGCCAGACTCACACCTCACCTACTGGCAACCCCTCAAGTGCAGGGCTCTGTCCCCTGCTCCCTCTAGGGGCACACAAGGCTCTCTGCCTTGACTGTCATAGTGTCCCAGTCATGTGCCATGTGTCTGTCTTTCCACCAAATGTCATGTGTCTGGAGGGAAGGGCTGCACAGTTCCCAGTGCAACATCCTAGTGGTCCCTGTAGGCAGCAGGGAAGATTCCACCAGTCTGAAAAGTAATCCAAACTATCTGAAACATATGTTCACCCTTCCTTCTTAGTGTTCTGTATCCAAGGTAAGTTTTACAGTCTAACCCAGGAAAAAAAGGAGCCTTGAGGAAGAAATAAAGGTAGGCAGGGGTGGAGCAGCACTATCCTAAAAGCCCCACCACATTCTCAACCTCCCGAGGAGGCTCAAAGGCAAGGGCCAGAAGTGTGATCTTTGTCCAGCTTAACCACTCTCCACACGTCCGCCCCTGCCCAACCCTCATCTCTGTCTAACCTAACCACACATCCACCTTTGCCTAAGGATAAAAATGAGACTACTGGCTCTTCCCATCTTCAAATACAAGTTATTTCAGAGCTGTGCAAAAGCTCTCTATACCAGAAGACTGGATTCTGCGTTTTTTCCTGCACAAGAAGTACAGACTAAACAAATATCCAAGGTCCTTTTGGATTAAGACCTTAGTTCTCTTGTGTGAATGAAGTGATGAAATCTGAATATTTCACTCTAAAACTCAAGGCACATTCTTAGAAAAGATCAAAACATGAGTTTTTCTAAAAGTCAAAAAATATGGAGACAATCACAAGACTTCTTGGGTTTCTCCAGAAACACAATACATCAACGTACCCTCAACTGATCAAGCTTCTCTCGGATCTGAATGAACCCCAAGTGTAACTTGCCCCCGAAGTGGTCTGCAAGACGACGGTCATTGTCATGGAGCCCAAGGTAGGCTGAACAGACCTCACAGACACGCAGCTTCTGCTGTTGGAAACTGGATGCAGGCATGGAATTTCTGTATTCTTCCTGGACAACAAGAACAGAGTAATCAAAGTGAGGTACACAGAACTGCAAGCAAATATTCAACCCCCAAAATGGAAATATTGGAAAGGACTACAGAGGTGACTTTTAAATAACAGAAATCGAATCATTTACAAGCTTTAGATATTTTTAACTGATTCAATTTCCATCATTTATTTATGAAATGAACTAAGAATCATGATTTCAAAGCAATAAGGAACATTCAAAAACTCTCAGACAAGCAGGATGCAGTGTTCTCAGAGGCCAGCAGGAATGGCAGGTCTCAGTTATGTGCAGTGGAGAGCGCTAGGAGGACCACAGAATCAAGAAGGGAGACTCTTCAAAGGGGGCCTTCATAAAACAAACACAAAAACCAAACCAAACAAGCAACATACAAAAGCTCCTCATCGAAGACTACGTCCCAAAGTCCAGAAATGCTGCCCTAAAAGCTAAAATACTAATGGACAAAGAAGTTAGACACTCTCTTCAATAAAGAACATGTCCAACAGAGCAGACCAAAATGCACCCCCTCTGGCAGCCACTCGTCAGAACAGATAAAATGAAGAACAAACGAAGCAGGACATGGCTCCTGGTGCTGGTGCCAAAGTCAGAGCATGCCTTCAAAACCCAGGTTTTGGGGATGCCAGGGTGGCTCAGAGGTTTGGCCCTTGCCTTGGGCTCAGGGCGTGGTCCTGGGGTCCCGAGATCGAGTCCTACATCGGGCTCCCTGTATGGAGCCTACTTCTCGGTCTCTCATGAATTAAAAAACAAAAACACATGAATTAAAACACAAAACCAAAAACAAACAAAAAAACACTCCACCAAAACCCAGGTTTTAAGAAATGCATTCCAACAGCTACTGATTTTTTTTTTTTTTTTAAAGATTCTATCCATTTGTTCATGAGAGACACAGAAAAAGAGAAACAGGCAGAGACACAGGCAGAAGGAGAAGCAGGCCCCACACAGGAAGCTTGATGCGGAACTCAATCCCAGAACTCCGGGATCATGCCCTGAGCCACAGGCAAGTGTTCAACCGCCAAGCCACACAGGTGTCCCTAAATAATCAAATTTTCTACTCAACTGCATTCTAATGAACTCTCATCAGGTCTTTTTTTTTTTTTTTTTTTAAGATTTTATTTATTTATTCCTGAGACACAGAGAGAAACAGAGACACAGGCAGAGGGAGAAGCAGGCTTCCTGTGGGGAGTCTGACATGGGACTCAATCCCGGGACTCCAGGTTCACGACCTGGGCTAAAGGCCAGGTGCTAAACCTCTGAGCCACCCAGGGATCCCCCACAGCCACTGATTCTTTTTTTTTTTTTTTTTTTTAATTTATGATAGGCACACAGTGAGAGAGAGAGAGGCAGAGACACAGGCAGAGGGAGAAGCAGGCTCCATGCACCGGGAGCCCGACGTGGGATTCGATCCCGGGTCTCCAGGATCGCGCCCTGGGCCAAAGGCAGGCGCTAAACCGCTGCGCCACCCAGGGATCTCACAGCCACTGATTCTTAAAGGGATCTTCCATTAGTTTATATGTTCAAACTTCCCTGGCAAATGCAGATTACAATGAGACACAATGTCACTCACTAAACTGGCAAAGACAAAAAATAAGGTACTCTCATACCTTGCTGGTAGGCAATGATGTTGGGGCAACTAACAGAATGCAACTGAATTAGCTGCGAAAGCAAGACAGGTGCAAGCCATTACCAGGAACCCTTCTGGGCATATGTCCTAGAACATGCTCATACGTGTGCCAACAAACAAGTGCAAGGATACTTGCTGTGAACTGTCTTTGAAGATAAGAAACCAGAAAACTGCCAATGGACAGTCACATGTTCATGAAACGGAACCCTACAGCAATAAACTGAAGGAAGTTGTATGGAGCAACAGGCAGAGACCTCACAAACAGTGCTGAGAATAATGCGAGAGAAAAAAATACACAGTTGGCAGCATTGATGTGGGATATTTTAAAAGCACAAAGCTTTTAAACCTACAACACGCACACACAGAGTTTATGGGAAGCACACATGTGTAGTAAAGGATGAAGACAGAATCGAACGCACACTAATGCCTGCCTCTGGGAGGGACAGTATGGGACTGGAGAGGGAAGCACCGAGAACCTGCAATTCCATCATGATGTGCTACAGCTTTTATTCAAAGGAAAAAACAAGGGACACCTGGGTGGCTCAGCAGTTGAGCGCCTGCCTGCCTTTGACCCAGGGTGTGATCCTGGAGTCCCAAGATCAAGTTCCACATCGGGCTTCCCATGTGAAGTCTGCTTCTCTCTCTGCCTATGTCTCTGCCTCTCTCTGTGTCTCTCTCATGGATAAAAAAAAAAAAAAAAAAAAAAAAAACCCAAAATCTTAGGCAAAAATGATAAATACGGTGGGCACACAAGTATTTGTGATACTCTATACCTTTCTGTAATTTCAAAACTAACTACTACCCCTCTAATTTCTTTCAAAATAAACTCTAATTATGCTGAGTGAAAAAGAAAATCAGTCTCACAACATTCTTGAAACAACAATATAGAGATGGAGGACAGGCTCATAGTTGCCAGGGGTCAGAGGAGTGGGTGAGGCTACATAAGGGTCATGGGAGGGATCTTAGTGGTGATGGATATTCCGTATGGTGACTATCAACATCCTTTCTGTGATATTGTTCTATGGTTTCCCAAGATGTCATCACTGGGGGAAACTGGATAAAGGGTACACAGGATCTCTCTGTATTTTTCCTTCAGACTATTCAACAACCTTGAGCGCTGAGCAGAAAGGAACCCACAGGTGCCAGAGATGAGCACACTGGAGGCCTCCCCAGCACCATCCTGTCTTGCCAGTGGTTTTAAGGAAGTGGTGCTGCCTCCCACGGTACTGTCAGCCATGGGGACGGAGGACAGTGGCTGTGGCAAGGATACTCCAAGTCCTGGGCACGAACAGCCACGCATCCCACATCCTGGTCTCGCATCCCACATCCTGGTCTCGTCTGCACATCTCCGCATGATGAGCCCCTCATCGACAATCATTTACATACAAATCTCTGAGCCATCCCACAGATTTCCGGTGACGGCGCTGCTCCTGGAAGCACGAAGGTCTGGATCTCAGGGTGCCCCAAGAAGCCACAGAGCTTCCCTCCTGACTCCAACCCTCGCACGGCCCCATCTTGAGTAACCCTTCTGCTCTCTGCATTTACCAATGCCTCAGTGGGTATCACTCTAGCACCCACAGGCCCTTGGCATTACTCGTGCATTCAGTTAATCATTACTGAGCTCCTACTGTGGGTTAAGCATCATGCTGTGCCAGGGGTAGGGAGGGAGATAAGCGGAGAGAGACCTGCACCAGGGCTCCTACATGCCGTCTTCTCATATCTATTTGGCTTCCCTACCCCACCACTCTTAATAACCTTCTCAGTCTGTGCGTCTCAGCTAAGGGATCTCTTCCAGGATCACCCTACCCTACCTGGAGACCCCTGGAAACACAAAGCCACTCTCAAACTCAGACCTCATTTCTTTTGAGCACCTATCTTCATCTGAATCAATCTTATCCATCTGTACACATACCCTTCTACCTGCATCTCCTCCCACCTCCAGCGTTGTCTCCACGAGGAGGGCCTCCTCACAACTAAAAACTATCTGGCACACAGCTGGAGCTTAACAAGCATTTACTACAGAAACACAATCATCCCCGTCCCCCTCTGATTCTCCCATTCCCACCATTCTCAAAGCCCGTGTGAGCCATTTCCAGTTCCAGTGGTAAAGACTTGTGAGTCAGAGCATATCCAATGGATAAAATAATCTAGGAAGACAACAGCTGTGAATGATACAAACACTGAGCCCCTGACTAAGTTTCTCCACCACCCTTCCAGTTTATCCTGGCCTGGCACCCAGGCTGACTCCGTTTGGACGCTACCCTCAATCTGCACAGGTTCTCTCTACCAGAGATGCAGTGTCACCAAGAACACCCAGATTTTGTTCTTTACATCATCTGCACTACAACTCTGGCCCACTCACACCAGCTGAGTAACCACCACGGCCCAGCAAACCCCTACAGAGCCAGAGGATGAGAGAGTAAAATGACAGACGCCACTCCAGTGACTCTTTAGCTCTTGGGACTGCAGCCTGCATGTGGGTGTTATGCTCATGGTTGGCAAGTTCCAGGTCCAATGTCACACATAGGTCACAGGAGGCAGAGCAAAAGCACAAACCGAAACATGCTGACTCTAAACCCTACAATCCTATCCACATAACACCCTATTTCCAAATTTTCCCCAATATTAAAAAAATGGAATAATTTCATTTTAGCCCAAAAGGTCAACATTCTGGGGCTACTATGTTTCCTCTATCTCAAAGACAGTTTACCACCAACCTCAGCTTCTTTTTTCTTTGCACGGACTTTCTCCACTTCCATAAGAATCTTCTGGGATTCATCCACATTTCCTTCAGCTCCCAGTTGCTCAGCTTTAGCAAGTAGTTTTCCTATTTCTTCATTCAACTCATGTACTTTTTCTGCCTGAGGGAAAACAGAAACAAGCAGGTCAGCAAACATCTAAACCAAAGGATTTTTTTTTTAATATCGTATTTATTTATTCATGAGAAACAGAGAGAGAGAGAGAGGCAGAGACACGGGCAGAGGGAGAAGCAGGCTCCCTGTGGGGAGCCCGATGTGGGACTCGATCCCAGGACCCCGGGGTCATGCCCTGAGCCGAAGGCAGACGCTCAATCGCTGAGGGACCCAGGTGCCCCAAGATTTCTTTTTTTTATTCATTCACTTGACAGAGCTGAAGTACACACAAGAAAGGGGGAGCAGCAGGCAGAAGGAGAAGGAGAAGCAGAGTCCCCGCTGAGCAGGAAGCCCTGAGGTGGGCCTCAATCCCAGGACCCCAGGATCACCACCTAAGCGAAAAGCAGATGCTCAACCAGAGTTACCCGGGTGTCCCTAAAACCAAAAGATCTTAACACAGAGACAATGAGTGTTTTTCCTGCTATACTTCTAATCTGTTCCACCAAAATTAAATGAAATGAAATAGCCAAGATCTTTGCTGGATCACAAGCAAACTGTAACAATTTTGACATCCTAACTGGCCCCATTGTGTCTGTGACCTTAAACTAAACCTGTGTGCTGCATTCCAGTAAGAGCAGCAGCATCCCTGTCACTTCCAAAATGGTTGCCAAAGTCATCATGGTGGTCACTTTCTAGGCTGTCTCTTCTCACATCTTCTATCACGCTTCAACCTGGTAAGGGCCACAAAACGTCCAGGTTTAAATGCGTAAACTTGTAACATATGCAAAATGTCTAATCAATTGGGATTTAATTTTAGAAATAAGGTAGAAGGGATCCCTGGGTGGCGCAGCAGTTTAGCGCCTGCCTTTGGCCCAGGGCACGATCCTGGAGACCCGGGATCGAATCCCATGTCGGGCTCCCGGTGCATGGAGCCTGCTTCTCCCTCTGCCTGTGTCTCTGCCTCTCTCTCTTTCTCTCTCTCTGTGTGTGACTATCATAAATAAATAAATATTAAAAAAAATAAATAAATAAGGTAGCACCTATGGTCCAGTTAGCAACTGCACATATTTTTAAGATTTTATTTATTTATTCATGAGAGATAGAGAGAGGTAGAGACACAGGCAGAGGGAGAAGCAGGCTCCATGCAAGGAGCCCGATGTGGGACTCAATCCGGGATCACGCTCTGAGCTGAAGGTAGATGCTCAACCACTGAGCCAGCCAGGCATCCTCTGCAACTACATATATTCTAAGCAACACTTTTACAAAATTGAGAGGCAAAGACACCGAAGAGACTCATCAGCTGCACTCAAAGAGGGGAAGGGTAGAGGGGTGTGCTGACAGGCCCATGACACACAGATCTACCTTCTTTACTGTGCAGAACAACTGCCCCACAGTCTAACCATTTCCCAAATAACTGTCCCCCCTTTCCTGTTTTATGTGGAGGTGTTAAAAAAGCAAACTTTAATAAGCTTGTACAGGGCAGCCCGGGTGGCTCAGCGATTTGGCGCTGCCTTCAGCCCAGGGCCTGATCCTGGAGACTCGGGATCGAGTCCCACGTCAGGCTCCCTGCATGGAGCCTGCTTCTCCCTCTGGCTGAGTCTCTACCTCTCTCTCTCTGTCTCTCATGAATAAATAAAATCTTAAAAAAATAATAAAATTGTGGCATCATAGTTAAAAAAAAAAAAGAAAAAAAAAGCCTGTACAGTAGAGGCAGAGACAGGGCAGCAAGCAGCTCCTGGGGGCTGCGAGCTCACGGGCAGCCTTCTCTTCTTACTGAAAAGCAGCAAGGCAGCAAGGACTGTCCACCTCAAAGGCGCACTGTCAGTGATAATGAAAGCTGCTAGCCTGTTGGCAGAATGGTTTTTAGAAGACACAGATCTGTACAGACAACTCAAGGAGAAAGTCTCCCAGGCATACCTTCGCAGAAACTTCTGCACTGATCTCCTCTTGCGTCTCTGCTAGCCGCTTCTTGGCAAGCTCAGTCCTCCGATCGCACTCGGCAATAAAGGATTCCAAGTGATCCATTGCCTAACTCAGGAGAAGCAGAGAGCTATGATCAGTTACAAGTAAGGTCTTAGAACCCATCAGTTCAATAGGACATATACTCCTGGGTTGGTTTTTTTAAAGCCTGTAACTTCAGTGGGAAGATCTTAAGCTACACTACAGCTAGCACATCCATAATCACATTAAACCAAGGGGCTTTGTTAAACCAAGTGATCATTTAGAAGCATTATCTTCTCATCTGATCTGTTTACTTCTAAAATTTGTAAAAGGACCCCCATCCCTCAATAACATTTCCCAGAATTTTTTTGGTCATAATTAATAGCGTTCTCTGAGGGGTAGGAAAGCCTGGACTAGTATCAGAGGCCCTCTTCTGGTGAGCTGTTGGGGGTGCGGATGATGTACTCACTGGTCTGTGTGAGCCACGTAAATATTATTCCCTCATGTTCTGAGGGTAGAGTTCCCCCTTCCACCTCAAAACAAAACAATAGAACAAATATTACTGAGAGCTGTGAGCATGATTAGTTATTGCCTGTCTAAAGTAGCAGGAAAACTGGTTACTACTTACCCAAAGAGATAATGGAATAGAAACTCTAGAAATCTAATTGCTCACTCTGAAAAGACTTGTGGGGAAACACCAATAAGCTGCTCCATGTGTTAGACAGTTATTATTTTGCCATGACCAGTCAAAGGCCCCAGCATAACTCCATATAAAACATACACATAGGATATCTGTCAGGCTTGGACCAGTGATGAGCAAGCAGCACCTCATAATTTACACCCACTCGTCCACTTGCAGATGGTGGCACTGTGTTAAGTATGACAGCAAGGGAGTGTAGCACAGGAGGACAGGACTGCACCAGGATCTATCACCAAAAAATACAGAAGAAAAACCTCTGGGTGGAGGTGATATAAAGCCGATGAAAGGCCAACAGACCAAACGGCGATAATCTATGACCCTCCACCCAAAGATGGGCAAGAGAAAGCACTCCCCGAGTATCAGTGTGACACTAGAATGGACAAGAGGGTTATAGTCTCCTCCAGAAAACGCTCGTTTCAAATAAATGCATACTTGGACATAGGTCAAGACAAAGAGGCTCTGTGATGGTGCCAAGCCCCCCAAGGGTGCTTGGAGAAAGGCTAAAGCATCATTGTCCACTAAGGTCAACTCCCAATTTTACTTCAATTTTGGAGTTCAGGATCTCTTTCCTGTTGTTGGTCATCCAAACATTCCCTGATAAACATTTCACTATGTTCAAATCAAACAATTAGGAAAGCAAATGATCAGTGTTTATCTGCAAGTATTATACTTCCCAGAAAGATACAGGGTTGCCAACTCTGCTGACAGGGTGATAACTCTCCAGGATCAAGTTGCCAGCAAGCCGATACAGGTCACATGCCACCTGTGCTCATATGGGACAAAGGAGCCTAGTAGACTAACCTCAAATGCCCCAGGTCCACACCCACACAGAGGTGCTGAGTCTGTGGTGCAGAGTCCCTTATTATCTACCCAAACAGAGCCATCTCACACCTGCACCAGACCCATAAATCCCCTCATCAGGGGTCCAGTGGGGAACAGACCACGAGACAATCCTGCCAGCACCCTGACCAATTAAAGCAATCAGCTGCAGCTTCAGCAGAACCCAAATTAGCTACAGACTCAGGCATCTGATAAGCTAAAAATTAAATGGCAAACTTCACACATAGAATAGCCACAACAGAGAGACATCTTTTAACTGCCACATCCTTTAAAAGATGGCACTGTTCGACTGCCCCTTCTTCTCAATGTGTTTGTCAACTTCAGATTGAGTCCAAAAATATATGACTTAAATAATTAAAAAAAAAAAAAAAAAGGAATTCACGTCAGGTGGCCTGAGTGGCTCCATTGGTTACGCATCTGCCTTTGGCTCAGGTCATGATCTCGGGGTCCTGGAATTGAGGCTGACATGGTGGCTCCCTGCTCACCGGTAGCCTGCTTCTACTCCTCCCTCTGCCCCTTCCTGCCCTACTCATGTTCTCTCTCAAATAAAAGCTTAAAAAAAAAAAAAAAGTATTCAAGTCTACAAATTAAGACCTTATCACAACCTACCATTTACTACAAAGTCACCCAATCTCTACGACTGAAGAGTGGTATGATGAAACCTGGACTACTGAGGATGCCTGAGCACAGTGCTGGCACAAAGTAGGCAGAGAAGTCTCACTGTGGCTGGAGGCTATTCCTCCACACTCGGGACTGTGTGGTGCTGTTCCCAGCTGTTGCCAGCCCAGTAGAAATGACACTGGCCACACATCAGGGAACCTGAGGCTGGTCACAGGGAACACGTGCCCTTGTGCTATGTTGCATGTCCACATATGTCTTAAAATGGCCACCTAGAAACTGTGAAGGTCTCCATTTCCCAGATGAAGAAATTAAGGTAGTTTCCAAACTACTAAATGATGGCACCAGGATATGAGGACTCCAAAGGCCCTACGCATAATGTGTACAACTCTGAGGCAGTCACCACCAGCCTGGTTCATGGATGAATAGAAAAAGTTAAAACAACTTGCCCAAGGTCATAAAGGGATTCTAACCCAGGATATCCAACTTAATTAGTAAATGGAACTATTATTTTTATATCTGTACATAGAAAAAGTAGGTATAATTAGAACTGGTCTCATTTGGTATATTAAAGATAGTCTGAAAATTATTTAGGATGTGTAGTTTCAGAACCTGTCAAATAAAACATCACAAAGCAAGACAATTTAGGGGAAAAAATTAACTATCTTTTTTTATTAAATTAAGAAGAATCAAAATCTTTATATTTTCAATATATTGACACTAAAGAAATGCTCGTTTTCACAAGGTAAATTAATGTGTTAACATTGCTGCTTGCCAGTTTTCGAGTTGAGTTATTTATTTATTTATGAATGAATGATAGTCACAGAGAGAGAGAGAGAGAGAGAGAGAGGCAGAGACACAGGCAGAGGGAGGAGCAGGCTCCATGCACCGGGAGCCCGATGTGGGATTCGATCCCGGGTCTCCAGGATCACGCCCTGGGCCAAAGACAGGCGCTAAACCGCTGCGCCACCCAGGGATCCCCGAGTTAAGAAACTTTAAATGTCATTTTGTTTTTTTTAAAAAAAGATTTTATTTACTTATTTGAGAGAGAGAGAGAGACAGAAAGTAAGAGAGAGCACAAGCAAGGTGGAGAGGGAGAAGTGGGCTCCCCGCTGAGCAAGGAGCCTCGATGCAAGGCTTGGTCCCAGGACCCTTAGATCACAACCTGAGCCAAAGACCAATGTTAAACCGACTGAGCCACCCCAGTGCACCTTAAAATGTTCTTTATACAGATTACCTAGTAGCAAAACATTTTACACCCTTTCCTAAGGAATTTCTGGACAAAGTACTTTCGAGAAATCAGGCCTGCCCCTGGCACAGTCAGGATGAGACTGTGTTGACCTAGAGGGAGCCAATGGTAAAGATAGGGAGACACCTTCTCCCAGATAAAACACCAGTGGTTCCACCCACCAAGCTCAAGTTGAGGGTCCAGGCAGGCAATACCTACGCAAAGAAATACCTTTCTATACCTCTTAATATGCCCAAATATGGTTACTCACTGTTAGCAAAGATGTGAAGATGGGAGAACTCTTCTACACTGCTAGTGGGAGCATTCACCCCACTGGATAACACTATGGTACCATCAAAACCCCAGATACCGTTCTGATCCAACAGTTCTGCATCTAGGAATCTCCCCTGGATACGTGCATATGATGGCAACGTGTAACGCAGCACCACAACCATCAACAGGGGACTGGTCATATAAACTAGACACCCATCCTTTGAAATACTACATAGCCAAAAAAGGAATAAGCAACTCTATACAAAAATATACTAAAAAGTTAAAAAAAAAAAAAAAAGAAGCAGCAGGTGTAGAACAAGGTGTACAGATTACCATCTATATAAAAAAAATAAAAGAGAATATAGACACTGTCTGCCTCAGGTATCCACATAAACCCCAAAGGAAACAGAAGACATCGGTTACTTCTGGAGGCACCCAGGTGACTGAAAAACAGAGTGGAGAGGTTTCACATGTTTTTACATTAGTAAGAAATGCTGCAACCTTAGTGAAATAACTCATCTTACAATTAGGCAATAATCCTCGACTGCTGCTTAAAGGATCAGGCCAAAACCTGAAGCTGAAGGGGACCTTGACAATCAATAGGTTAAGGCTGCCTGCAACAACCAAACCAACTGATCACTGTGCCAGGTGAGGTGATGTAACAGCAAGTGCAAAGCTCTGCCTCTGAAATATTTCAGTCACAAAAGAACTTAAATCTGATGATAAAGCCTCCAAATCTAACTCCTAGAGTACAGAAGTTGTAAAGATTAGGGGAAACATGTTAAAAAGATATCATGAGGTTATAATCAGCAAAATCCACGGAGACTTTTAAAAAATTTTTTCAAACAAATAGATTTAAAAAGACTTACAAAGCATTCTAATGTGTAGCCCTTATTTTGAATCCTGAGTCAAAGAAATAAAACTTTTATAAAAGAATCCCTTTTGAAGCAATCTCAGAAATTTGAACATTATCACATACTAAGTAATTATTTTTAAAATGACTGGTTTTAACACAGTCCTCCCTCTAGATGTAGTATTTACAGTGTTTAGCAGTGCAGTTCTGTCTAGCAGCTAGTACAAAGGAATCCGAACGGGCAGTGGGGCATGGGATGCCTGGCACTCAGACAGTGGAGCATGCGACTTCTCAGGGTTGTGGGTTTGCCCCCATGTTGAATGTAGGGATTACTTACAAAAACCTAATCTCTTTTTAAAAAAAGACTTGAGAGAAAGAGAGAAAAATCAAGCATGAGCTGGGGGAGTGGCGTGGAGAGAGAAAAGCAGGCCTGCTGAGCAGGGGCCCAACGTGGGGCTTGATCCCAAACCCTTGGGACGGTGGCCTGGGCTGAAGGCAAGCACTTAATCGACTGAGTCACTCACCCACCCCTAAAAAAAAAAAAAAAAAAAAAAAATCCAGTGGGGAAATACAATGATAAAGATGAAACAAGAGTCTCCACATCAACAGTCACTGAAAACTGGGAGACAAACCCCGGAAATTTCATTATCCTGCCCACTTCTGTATCTTTAAAGTTTCTCAGTAACACGTTCTTCAAGACACGTCAAGTAGATTGTCACCATCAAGGATGATACCAAGTCTCCATACCCATGGCAATGGCAAAGCTGACGTGTTCACAGATGAAATGACTGAGGTGTGCGGTTTGTCTGGAGGTCCGTGAGAAGCCAGGGTCCTATCTCAGGGTCGTGGGATTGAGCCCCATGAAGGGTTCTGCACTCAGCAGATCCACTTCAGGTTCTCTTTCCCTCCGCCTCTCCCACCCTTACGCATGACGCATGGGTGAGATCTCTTGCTTTCTCAAATCAGTCAAGGAAGCCCTGGTAAATCAACCTTAGTCTTTTTCTACAGAAAAATAATCCGTGTAAGCATAGCTTTAAACTGTTAACAGTTCTATGAGCACAACTCCCTGCTTCCTTTGAGCCAGCAGAGCCTCAGAATTCTGACCCAGAGCCAATCCTTGAACTGGCCATGTGACACAGGCCTCCAGAGACTGCTCTGAAACACTGCTACAAATCTAACCAACCAAGATCAGCTTGTGGAAGGTAAGAAGCAAGCTGTTCTTGTTGGTATAAGAACATTTGGTACGTTCTTTTTTAAATTGCATTAGGATGCAAACCTAA
Source organism: Canis aureus (assembly GCF_053574225.1). Lineage (NCBI taxonomy): Eukaryota > Metazoa > Chordata > Mammalia > Carnivora > Canidae > Canis > Canis aureus. The sequence continues at coordinate 37,375,453 of NC_135618.1, forward strand.
ATACACAATTCTCATTCCACCAAACAGTATGGCAACTTTCCATTTTTTCTTCTTCACATCAACAGATACGCCTTCTTCTGCCATCCACAGCTAATGCAGTATTTCATTTCACTGTAAGGCAACTACTTTAGCCCCTTCAAAACCAAACCTATCTGGGTATTTTCACTATTTCAAAATGATCCAATGAACATTTTATGTCTTCTCATACATAAGCAAATATCCTTGTAGGATAGCTTCTTAAAAATTGCTTAAATATTTTAAATTTGTAAAAAGAGCTGAATTCTTTTTTTTTTAAGATTTACCTATTTATTTATTCATGAGAGACACAGGCAGAGGGAGAAGCAGGCTCCACACAGGGAGCCTGACGTGGGACTCGATCCCGGGTCTCCAGGATCATGCCCTGGGCTGAAGGCAGATGTTAAACCGCTGAGCCACCCAGGAATCCCAAAAAGGGCTGAGCTCTTAAAAAAGACCTACTGAAAGTCAAATGTCAATCTATAAATTCAGCAACTAATTATGAAAATAGATCTTAATGCTCTCTGTAAATAATGCCTTCTATAAACACAGAATTTTATTTTAAGATTTATTTATTCATATGCAACACAGGAGAGAGGGGCAGACATAGGCTGACGGAGAACCGGGCTCCCCGTGGGGGGCCGAGACCGACGTGGAACTTGATCCCAAGACTGGGGATCACGCCCTGAGGTGAGCCACCCAGGAGCCCCTAAAGACAGAATTTTAGGGATCCCTGGGTGGCGCAGCGGATTGGCGCCTGCCTTTGGCCCAGGGCGCGATCCTGGAGACCCAGGATCGAATCCCACATCAGGCTCCCGGTGCATGGAGCCTGCTTCTCCCTCTGCCTGTGTCCCTGCCTCTCTCTCTTTCTCTCTCTGTGACTATCATAAATAAATAAAAATTAAAAAAAAAAAAAAGAATTTTAAACTAATGTACCAAGAATTAGCAAATCAATTAAAAACTCAAGTTTTAAAAAAGGTTTTCTTTCATGAAAGAATTAATAAAAGGCATGGCTGTCTTAGCAGGACCATTGGTATGCAAAGCTTTCGCACTGACCTGACTACAATAGTCTGTAGGTCAGGATTAGCAAGAGTCAGCCCACTGATCACAGCTGGCTAAAATGTTTCTGAAGGATTCTGCTTCTCAAAACTGCAATTTCGACAAGAAAAACCACATCTAGCCTTTCTGATAAACCTATCTGTTCATCCTGAATCAGCTATCTTTAAAAGATGAAACTGACTTCGTGGTTGGTCACATGGAAAGGGGAGCCTTTTAGACCTCTGGAATCTCCCAGAGTGAACGTGCACTACCTATGAAAAGATTTAAAAACCAATTTTCATCAAATTAACTTAATAAATCTGTATTTTGAGAAAAGCTTTATTTTTCCATAAAAGTGTATTCTGAAAAAAAAAAAAAAAGTGTATTCTGCAAAACTAAGGAGATAAAAAGTTGTCTTAGCCTGGTATTTTACAGCCAGGCCACTTTTAATCACTGTAGTTAAGAGTAACCCATGTACATGCAAACACTATTGATATATATAAATTAAAAACTTAAGGGCTCCAGGGATCCCTGGGTGGCTCAGCAGTCTGGCGCCTGCCTTCGGCCCAGGGCATGATCCTGGAGTCCCGGGATCGGGACCCACCTCGGGCTCCCTGTGTGGAGCCTGCTTCTCCCTCTGCCTGTGTGTCTCTGCCTCTCTCTTTCTCTGTCTCTCATGAATAAATAAATAAAATCTTTAATAAAAAAAAAAAAAAACCCAAAACTTAAGGGCTCCATGCTGGGTATGGTGTTTACTTTAAAGAAACAAAAGAGAACCTTGGGTAAATTTTATGGCATGTGAATTATATTAAAAGCCAATGGAGACACTTTTTAAAAATCTCCCTCCCTAACACCCAGAGATATCTTCTGGCTTTACAAAGCAACATTCCACTGTGTGACAAGACAATTTTGGTAACTCGTTCTCCATTAAGCTTCATTATAGCTTCTTTTTCTCCCTTTAAAAAAAGGTTGCAGGGACGCCTGGGTGGCTCCGTGGTTGAGCATCTGCCTTTGGCTCAGGTTGTGATCCTGGGATCTCAGGATCAAGTCCCGCATCAGGCTCCCTACCTACCTCTCTCTCTGCTTCTCATGAATAAAATATTCAAAATAAAATAAAATAAAAAACGGTTGCAATGAGCATCTTTTCTATGTACTCTTTTGCACATATTCCTAAGATATGTTCCCAACAGCAGAGTTCTGCAAGAAGTACATATATGCATTTCACATGCAGACTATGCTCTGACTACCCTCCTTCAAATACAGCTACTGCAAGCTGACCTTCATTCCTCAGGGTAGGAGGACCTTTTCCACGTGTTTACAGCACTTGTTATCAAACATTTTAATATGAACCATCTATAAGATCAAAAATGATTTTTAAGGGGTAGAGGGGAGGGGTGGTTACCTTTTAAAATGAAAACCTAATTCCTATATATAGGAACATCTCTCTGCTCATCTGAACATATTAATAGGTGTACAACAGCCTTGTTTAAAAAACACACAAACTGTGGAGGGGCACTTGGCTGGCTCAGTGGGTAGAGCATGTAACTCTTGATTACAGGGTCGTGAAGTGCACAGAGCTCACATAAAAATAAGTAAAAATAAAGATGTACACAATTTAAAAACATTGTTTAAAAAACAAGACAAGAGGGAATCCCCAGGTGGCACAGCGGTTTAGCGCCTGCCTTTGGCCCAGGGCGCGATCCTGGAGACCCGGGATCGAATTCTACGTCGGGCTCCCAGTGCATGGAGCCTGCTTCTCCCTCTGCCTATGTCTCTGCCTCTCTCTCTCTCTGTGTGTGACTATCATAAATAAAAAAAAAAAAAAAAAAAAAAAAAAAAAAAACACAAGACAAGAAATGCCTGGGTGCCTCAGCCATTGAGAGGCTGCCTTTGGCTCAGGGCGTGACCCCAGGGTCCTGGGATCGAGTTCCCATCGGGGCTCCCCACAGGGAGCCTTCTCTCTGCCTATGTCTCTGCCTCTCTCTGTGTCTCTCATGAAAAAATAAATCTTTAAAACCACCACAACAACAACAACAAAAACAAGACATGAAGCACCTGGGTCAGTGTCCGACTCTTGGTTTCAGCTCAAGTCACAATCTTAGGGTCATGGGATTGAGGCCCATGTCCAGCTCTGCACTTAGTGGGGAAGATGCTCCTTCCCCCCTGCCCCCTCCCCGCCCCTCCTACCACCTGTGTGCACGCCCACCCTCTCTTTCTCTAAAATAAATAGATCTTAAAAAAAAAAAAAATAGTATCTTAAAAAAACGCGCACACACTAAGGGGCACCCAGGTGGCTCAGTCAGTTAAGGGTCCAACTCTTGATTTCGGCTCAGGTCATGATCTCAGAGGTTATGAGACTGAATCCTGTATCTGGCTTTTGCTCTGCATGGAGTCTTCCTCTTCCTCTGCTCCTCTATCCTGCTCCCCACCTCCCCCACACTTCGTGTACACCTGTGTGCTCTCTCTCAAATAAAATCTTCTAAAAGAGTAAGTTAAATAAACACTATGGAAGCATCATATCAGACATTGCATATCCACTTAACCCATCATGTAGATAATTTCACATCAACAATACAGTGAACTTGCTCAATTCTCTTTTCACAGCTATACATCATTTCGTCCTAAAGAGCAACTGTGATTTAGGCAGTCCCTTACTGAGGACAGCTACTTGGTTCCTGTTTTTTTGCAGTTATAAATGCTATAGAAATATTCTAGAACAAATTTAGCTTTATGTGCAAGTCTATCAGTGAGATAGAATCTTAGAACTGACCATGCTAACAAGTGCTTTCACATCGGGAGATGTTGAGTTATCCAGGAGGTGTACCAGGATTATTTAATCCTCCATTTCTGGGGCACTTGGGTGGCTCAGTGGTTAAGCCTCTGCTTTCAGCTCAGGTGGTAATCCTGGGGTCCTGGGATTGAGTCCCGCATCAGGCTCCCCACGGGGAGCCTACATCTCCCTCTGCCTATGTCTCTGCCTCTGTGTCTCTCATGAATAAATAAATAAAATCTTAAAAAAAAAAAAAAGAAATCCTCCATTTCTTCAGTTCTGAGTAAGGATGAGCACCTGACATAGGATTATGTGCCAACTAGGAAACGTCCTTTTCTATCTTTTGCCCATTTTCTATTGAACCATTGATACACCATTCGTGTCAATCGTGATGAATTTTACATATAAAGATAACTAGCCCATCATCACACACACTACAAATATTGTCCCAGTTTATTCTCATTATATATGGGAACTTTTTTCCCCCAGTAATCTCCACACCCAACATAAGGTCAAACTTGTGATCCCAAGATCAATAGTCACATGCTCTTAGGAATGAGCCAAGCAGGTGTACAGGTATTTTTAATATGCTAAATTTTAAATTTTATACAAATGAATAATCTAATCTTTCTCTTATAGCTTCTATACGTCAAAGCATCAAAACAACAAAATTCATTTCCTGGGGATACAACTGGGTATTTTCCTACTGGCTAATGCATAGTTTTCATCAATATTCATTAAAAACACCCTACTTTCTTCACACTGGCAAAATACACCTCCTTCAAAATATACTAAATGACTCTGTGCATCTCAGTGACTCCATTTTTTCTATTAATCTGTTTTCTAACTTTAAATTCATCGGGTCATTAAAAAAATGCAAAAAATAAAAATTAAATTAAATTAAATTAAATTAAATTAAATTAAAAAATAAATAAATTTTTAAAAATGCACTGAGGGAGCCTGGGTGGCTGTCTTCGGCTCAGGTTATGATCTCATGGGTCAGAGTCCCATGTCAGGCTCCCATGTGGAACCTCCTCTCTGTGCACGTGCGTATCTTCTAACAGATAAATAAAATCTTAAAACAAAAAAAAAAATACTCACATTCTGAGTTAGTAGAAACACTAAGACTTGTAGTCCAGAAACCATGAGTATAACTGAGATTTCAAAATATATACCTTTGCACTTATCAATCTCTGAAACCTTGATGTCCCTAGTAATGGCTTCTTTGCATAAGCATCTGCAGCTTATTGAAGAATGAAAATTCACAGTATAGATAAATTTCCTTTCCAACCCTCTACTCTTAGTCAAGCTGTTGCTAAAGGCATTTTTAGTTAAAGATTCAACATTGACAGCACACTGTGGTTAAAGAATGAATCTGGGAAAGAATCATTAATTTTAATCACAAGACTACTGATTTAAACAGAGTCTCTCCTTTTAAAGTGTCTTCTGGTGAGGAGGAGACATCTTTCCTTGGCTTCCTCACACCAAGCTCTGTACCTTCCCCATCACTTAGGAATCTGAATGCCACCAAACCCCTTCACTGACCTCTGGTCATACTAGTGATGGAGGATTAGGAAAAAGAGAAAACATAAATGGAGTGACTCTAAATTCTGCACTCTCAATGGGAAAGGATGAACCCTGCTATTAAAGGGTGAAAAAAAAATCTTAGGTCCACAATGGTTTGTGGCCTGAAAGGACCACAGCACATAAGCTACTTACTATTCAGGGTTCTGTGGGAACAAAAATCTCAGAGGGGTAGGGGACAGATTACAAAAAATGTCTTAAAAAAGATTCCTTTGGGAGGCAACAATTTTTTTAAAAGTTGTGAAATTCCATTTTTAAACCACTAAACTGGGCAGCCCCGGTGGCGCAGCGGTTTGGCGCCACCTGCAGCCCGGGGTGTGATCCTGGAGACCCAGGATGTAGTCCCACATTGGGCTCCCTGCATGGAGCCTGCTTCTCCCTCTGCCTGTGTCTCTGCCTCTCTCTCTCTGTGTCTATGAATCAATAAATAAAATCTTAAAAAAAAAAAAAAAAAAAAAAAACAACACTAAACTCCAAAAATTTAACATTACTATTGGGTTATAAATTGATACTATATCTTTATCAACAACAGAAACAAAAGAGAAAAAGGACACCGTTACAGAACTATCTTGTAAAGATGAACACACGTATCCTGTACAAGCCAGCAATTCCTCTCCTCGGAAAAGACCTGGATAAATCCTACTATGTGTACGCCGAGAATATATTTAAAAACATTCATAATACTGTTTGTAATAGGAAAAACAAATCTCTGAATCAACCCAATTAATCTATAAATAATGAATAGAGCTTGGGGGAATACTCAAGCAACAATGAAAATAAACCATAGCCAACAAAATGGGTCAACAGAAACAGAACACTGAACGAAAAAAATAAAGTTATTAAAGAATATGTTATGAAATTATATATCGTAAGGCATAAAAACAAAAACACAGAGTTCAAGGAATCAGAGAAATATGTAATAACACATTAAAAGGAAACAATATGTACAAAATGCACAACAGCGTTGGGGTAGTGGACTTACAGGTAGACACCAGATAGTACTGGCCATGTCCTAGCTCCCAGTCTGAGTGGTAGAGTAATAAGTTATCTCTTTTGTTATTTTGCTTTATAACTTACAAATGTTATGTTATTCTTGTTAGTTGATATTTGGCTCTTCACAGTAGGGAGAAATTAACACAAAATAAAACTTACATCTAATTCAAAAAACAGGTCCCTTTCTTTACTTGCAATCTCATAATCTGCTCGGAGGGCCAAGTCGTGGATTTTGGTACATTCTCCTAAATCCATGCGCTGTGAGAAAGAAACAAAAATTTACACATGAACATCTATGCATCGTAAAAAGCATATGATCTGGTGTTTCAACTGTCACCAAAATAAATACCTTTTTGAATACTAAACTATAATAAAAATATTAAGAAACAGTATATACCCAAGAAACCTTATTTCTCTTTCACCCTGATTATTATGACTTTAACTGTGAAAGTTTCTGTCTCTTTTAGACCTAGAGATAATTGGACTATTTATGAAAACCATTATTAATTAGCTTTTGCTAGTTGTATTTTTGCATCCGTCATAGAAGAAAAGCCTATCCAGTGGGGCACCTGGGTGGCTCAGACAGTTGAATATCCAACTCTTTCAGGTCATGATCTCAGTGTGGCCCCACATCAGGCTCCCTGCCAGCCAGCCTGGGATTCTCTCCTACTCTGCCCCTCTCCCCACTCAAGCTCTAAGTTAAGTAAATAAATAAATCTTAAAAAAAAAAAAAAAAAAAAGGAGCAGCAGCAAGGCAGCAGCATCTACTCAGCAAACAGCAGCGTGGAGGAGGGGAGAGATTACAAGGAAAGAGCCAGAAAACAAGAGTATTATCAACAGAATGAACTTCTAGGCATTCCTTCTTGTAATCTTCACTATGCAAGTTGCTCAATGCTTAAGGTGTAGAGGCAAGGAAAAGGAAAGAGCAGAGAGCAATCAGGTTTTGGCAATTACAACACAACCTAATGCTTGGCTTTGTGTATCTCTTTGTATACCAGAAGGCAGAAGGCAACAGAATTGGCCAATTTATAGTCAAAAATTCCCCCTAACATTGTCCTAACCTAGTAAATGACCCTGGATAGAACTGGAGACATAGAATTGGGCCACTCAGTTGCCCTGTTTGAGAAACAAAAGGTTGTTACCAGTAAGAGTAGCCTAATGTGCACATGTTGTAAGCACATGTAGAACAATTAGACAAAAGTATATTTCTTAACTAAGAGTGCAGATCTCTGTGATGGCACCCTCCACCTATGGCCATCAAGCAAAAGGTGGCCAAAGGAAAAGGAGAGCAAAAGGAAAGTTTGTAGTCTAAGGATCACAGTATCAAGTCACATAGTGCAAGTTAACAAAACCCAGCATCACAATAGGAGACACCTGTGAAGTCCACACACTTTGTGTCTATTTAACTGACTAGTAAACAAAAATTATAAAGTCTAGGACCTCCTTTAAGCTTAAACTACAACTATGTCCAGCTGAGTTCAAAAACTTCATGGAAGGACGCCTGGGTGGCTCAGTGGTTGAGCATCTGCCTTCAGGTTAGGGCGTGATCCAGGGGTCCTGGGACCAAGTCCCGCAACAGGCTCCCTGCAGGGAGCCTGCTTCTCTTCTCCATCTGCCCGTGTGTGTCTCTGTGTCTCTCATGAATAAAATATTAAAAAAAACAAACAAAATAAAGTAAGTCTCCACAAATGAAAAGCAAGCCCTATAACTACAAAATAAATGGCAGATACCAGAAATGCTTAAAAGCTAATAAAAGCTCTGTATCTCAAAGAAAACCTACCACCAGAAGAAGCAAGCACTAAAACCTTCTACTACTAAGCATCTTAAGTATAAATCAGGGGATCCCTGGGTGGCTCAGTGGTTTAGCGCCTGCCTTTGGCCTAGGGCGTGATCCTGGAGTCCCGGGATCGAGTCCCACGTCGGGCTCCTGGCATGGAGACTGCATCTCCCTCCTCCTGTGTCTCTGCCTCTCTCTCTATCATAAATAGATAAATAAAATCTTAAAAAAAAAAAGTATAAATCAAATTCTATTCTAGAAACTCCAACTGTCAAGAATATTTTTGACATTAGTGAACCACCCCTGAAGCAAAAATTCACTGTGTTCATTTGGGTGAGAACTCTCAAGGAGTCACTGTTAATTCACGCTGAGGACAGGCCTAGGTGCCATGGTTACTCTCTGGCTGTAGATCTTCAGCTTTGCTGAGGAGGCAGGGAAGTACTGGCCAATTCCCCCCTGGCAGCTAAACACCAAACAGAGCTGAAATACCACAGAAGTCCTCTTCCACAAGATTTTAATAGGTTGTTAAGTCTGGTGTGTCAGATCTGTTTTACTGAACAAACACCTGTGTTCTCTCCCCTCTGGTGGTCTCACACTGCTGACAGGGAAGGGTACTAAAAGCTTTCCAGAATGTTTGGAAAACCAAATTTCTTCCACTGAGACAAGTTACACTACCCTTCCTCCAGCTTTCTTACTCTCCCAAACACCTTAACCAATACTGTATTTTCCCATTAAGCCTCAATAAAACTAGAACTTCCATTTCTTCTTGCCTCACTTCTCTAATGACAAGAGATGGTTTTGAGCAACAACTTAGTCCTGGAGCAGTCCTTATAAGACTGAAAGTTACAACCACCTTCATTTAGCCACTATGCTCTAAAAATTTAATCACATTCATTTCATTTTCAATTTTACACAAAACACAAACTCCTCAGAAGACCCATCATTCAACTCTACTCCTCACTTGCCACTTCCACGGAGCCCACACCAGTGAGGCTCATCTTTTACAAGCACCCCCACCCAATTTTCCAATCCTCACCCTAATCGACCCTCAGCAGCCCCTGACATGTTCATCTGCATCTTCACGAGTACATGGACTCTCCTGGGTTTCCTTTTCCTTCTCCTCCTCAGTCTGCTTCTTGTTAGACTCCCCTTGCTGAGCCATCCCCCACCAACCCCACACCGGAGTGACCCTGCTCAGTTCATGGCCTCTCAAAACTCATCTCATTCCACAGCCTCTGCCTGCCTCTCCCTCTCACCACTTCAGACACGGCAGCAGCATGCCTGCTGTCCCTCGGCTCCATCTTTCACCTAGGGCATAACCCTAACCTGTGCACATGTGTTCTTTCTCACCGTTCAAGTCTCTGCTCCACTGCCCCTGAGAAACCTTTTATCACTCTACCTAAAATAACCCGTTATCTATTTATTTATTCCATGTCCTCTTTCTCCATTGGAAAAAGTAAACATTTTATCTTACTGGCACCATATCCTTAGTGCTGGGCACACAGCAGCTATTCAATAAACATTTGATGAGTCAATCTGTACCTAACACTACAAATAATTGTAGGAAATGCCTTCATTATAGTTATTTTTCTCATCAGCATTCTGCAACAACACTATCCAGGGATCTGACCTCCCCCTCTCAAAAAACTAAAATACTTCACTTTCATGCACATTCATCCCTCTGCTCCCCCTCTGCTTCTTTTGGCTCCTCCCACTAAGATTGATCAACAATTCCAGGTTATGATGCATGCCCCCCCCCACCCGACACACACACACACACAGAGGGTCTTCCTTCAACAGTATTACAGAGAGAGAGAGAGAGAGAGAGAGGCAGAGACACAGGCAGAGGGAGAAGCAGGCTCCCTGCAGGGGAGCCACCCGGGCTGCCCCAGAATTACTTTTTAATAGTCTCTGCCTCTGTGTGTGTATGTGTGTCTCATGAATATGTAAGTAAAATCTTAAAAAAAAAAATAGTGGAAGCTATTAATCTACACTGATGGTACCCACAACAATCTACAGCAAAACCTATCTCCACACCAGGTCAAACTACAGATAAAACCTCAGGTAACAAAGGTATAGGGTCTGCCATTCACTTCCTATTTGTTCTCTATAGGATCAGCTTGAGAAGCTCTAATCTTTCCACAAGCCACTCCACACACAACAGTAAAAAAAAAAAAAAAAAAAACAAACACACAAAACAAAACAAAAAACAAAACAATTAGTCATAAAGAAAATATTTCCTAATGGATGCACATTTGACTCTTAAAATGAGCAAACAGTTTTCATATTCCATGAGGTGGCTGTACAATCTGAAAATGGTGGTGGTCTTTTTTAATTTTTTAAAATTTAATTTTTAAGATTTCTTTTACTTATTCATGAGAGACACGGAGAAAGGCAGAGACACAGGCAGAGGGAGAAGCAGGCTCCATACAGGGAGCCCGATGTGGGACTCGATCCCAGGACCCCAGGATGACGACCTGAGCCGAAGACCAACGCTCAACCGCTGAGCCACCCAGATGCCCCAAGATTTTTTTTCTTAATTTATTCATTTGACAGAGAGCTCAAGCACACACAAGCAAGGGGGAGCAGCAGGCAGAAAGGGAGAAGCAGACTCCTCGATGAGCAGGAAGCCCTGAGGTGGGCCTCAATCCCAGGACTTCAGGGGATCACTACCTGAGCCAAAGGCATACGCTCAACCAACTGAGTCAATCAGGTGCCCCGGTGGTGGTCTTTACAGGACTCCTTTTCTGTAAGTGGCTGAATCACTGTAGATAATTCTCTACCCTTTAGTCTTCTTCAGTCCTATTTGATTTTGAATAAATGCACATTCCATAAAACTAACATTTATCTGTTTGGTTCATCGCAAGTGAACATGAAATTCTAAGGGCCTATATTCATTGGATCATGTGTCGATTCCTCGAAAGAGGAGCATAACACAACACTTAAAACTCAGCATTATACGCAAGTGATTTATTAAAAATCTAAGAATTGGGGGAAGAAACGTACTTTGTTAGATCAAAAGTCTAGCATTAGCATACGTTCAAGGTGAAAACCAACCAACCAACCCAGAATTTTCAAGCAACGATAGGCTGATCTGGTTTGGCCAAGTGACACTACTCATACGACTTAAGTTGTGAATACCTTCATATAAATGATTCTACAAAAATCTGACAATTTACAGAAAGAATTTTTATAGCAGTTAAGTATGTCCAATAACATAAAATTTCACCAAACCAACAATCAGTCATTTGAAAGGCAGTAGGTAATTTCTGTTTGGTAAAGGAAAATAGAATTCAACCGTCACTGCTTACACAGTGCCCATCTCTGTTCTATGATGTTCCCCCAACCTTGAATACACCTACCGTCCCAGCCAGGATATCATGGGGGCAGCAGTCCAGAAGGTGACTCTTGCAGACACGGTCATCTGTAAACTTGACCCTCTGTCTGGTTTCGTCTCCTGAAATTTATTTGTGGTTTTAAATAAGACAATATTATCACGTTAAACACCAAAGCATATCTGGTACAATTCACCTGGATGATTGGCAGACTACCAAATACAATGAAAAGCTGATCTAGAGATATTTACGACTGGAGCGGAATACGGATGTTGTCTGATGCTAAATGTATCATGAAGAATCACACTTAATGAGATCTGACTCCGTCATTGTGCCAAAGAAGTCAAGGAATCTGAAGAGCTGAGCACCAAGGCCATTAACCCCACACATACATGTGGGCAATGATACCAAATCCCATGCTAATCAGAGGGCCATGAATCACCACGTATGACTTAGGGGAGTGTCCACCAAGAGAAGCTACATTATTAATCTAATCGTTTGCTATGGACAAATGCATAGGCAGGGTTTTGCCCAAAATCACATGAAGAAGAAAGCTTTCAAACTCTACCACTGACTGATAAATAATCTAAGACCTAGTCTTCCTATCCCCTTCACCCCCACCCTTAAAAAAGAGAGTTGGCACCTGGGAGTCACTTTTAACAAGACAATACCAAAAAAAAAAAAAAAAAAAAAAAAAGGGAACTAGGTTAGTCAATACACACTGTGAGTTCCAACACATACTGTACCCATCTGCATTCTTCAAGACCTCAGCTGCAGAATTTTATGCCCGCTGTTGAAAAGTTTTAAAGGAAAAGTTTTCTTGCCCAACCTGCAGTAAGGAAGTCAGGGGAATGATACATAAAAGTAAAGGCAAAGTGGAATGTGACAAATTTTAAAGCTAATCTCTGTATACACAGAGCTGTGTAATACTAGAGGAGGAATATATTTTAGGATTCCCAAGCATCCAGGATTAATGTCGTGTCTCTTTATTGAAAATGTTTTCTTTCTAAACTACACTTTTAAAAGTTATTTGTGAAAAAAAAGCAAACACTTTTTTTGTTATAACAGCTTAGAAATTGGTTGTGACTCACGGCTCGATGAACATGAGGCTTTTCTGCAACTCCCTTGCAGATTGATGTAGGCAGGCAAAGATACACTGAACCTTTATAAATAAAATAGAGGGGCCACAATTGTTCAGTTTGTATGAAATAAAAATATGGGAAGCAATTCAAAAGCAACTCAATATACAAAGAAAGCTAAAAAAGCACTTATTCGCCTATGAAATAGAGTGCGAAGGATCTGCACAGCCCTGCGAATGTGCCAGTGTGAACTTACAACTTCATCGCTTCGATCGGAAAGAGGAACACAAACCACAGCAGGTTACAGTTTGCAAAGGCGCAACCGCGTTCTCCTGAGACAACCAGCATCCCTACAACCGTCGTGGCACGACCTCCCTAACGCTGCCAAGTACTAGCTAGACAGAGGCTGTCCTGTGTGGCGGGAGGGGAGAGGGCTGGGAGGCACCCGGCAGGAGCCCACGTTAGAGCAGCTCAGTGCGCAGCTGCCCTTGCTGCAGAGGCCCGTCCGGCTGCCTCGGGCGGCACGAGGCTTCCTCCCCGAGCAGCCTCGGAAGAGCTCCGCCCCCCGGCTGCCCGCGGTCTGCGGCCCAGAAGCAGAAAGTCGCAGCCCCGCGAGGGGAGGGGGCTGGAGCCCCGCCGACGGCTCGGGGTCCGAGGGAGCAGCCCGTCGGGGACGCGCCGCCGGCGACAGAGAAGCCGGCGGCTCAGACAAAGGCCCGGCGCCTGCGGTCGGCGCGCGGGGGAGGGGCGTCCGGCGCAGGCGCAGACGCAGACGGTCGCGGCCCCCGCCTTAGGCCGCCCGGCGGCCTCGCCTCACTCCCGCCCCAACCCGTCGCCGGCCGGCCGCCCGGACTCACCGTCCCGGGCCGTGCCCATGAGCTGGTCCAGCAGGGCCCGCATCTGCGCCTGGGCGGACATGATGGCCGGGGCGAGGGCGGCAGGGACGGCCGCGACGGCTCCTCTCGGCGCGGCGGCAGCGACGAAGGTTGGTCGCGTCGGCCTCGAGCCCACTCGGCTCCTTCCCGCCGCGGGGGACGCCGGGAGGAAATGCGTCAGGGACGGCGTTGAGCCTGCTGGGAAATGTAGTTTCTGCGGTGGGGGGGCGGTCTAGGGCTCAAAACTCCACGGGCCGGATTAATCCAAGCGAGTTGTCCCCAGAAAAGTCCCAACCCTGATCCTTTTTTTTTTTTTTATAGATTTTATTTATTTATTCATCAGACACACAGAGAGAGAGGCAGAGACACAGGCAGAGGGAGAAGCAGGCTCCACGCAGGGAGCCCGACGTGGGACTCGATTCCAGAACCCCAGGATCACGGCCTGGGTCAAAGGCAGAAGCTCAACCGCTGAGCCGCCCAGGCGTCCCCCCCCCCTGATCCTGTTCTTGGGCCCAAGACCTAGATGTTCTACTGGGACTAAACTGAAATAGGAAAAAAAAAAAAAATAAATAAATAAATAAAATAAACCGAAATAGAATAAGATATAGACTGTGCAAAATGAGTAAGTCTTCTGTGTTGCTTTCCATGGAGCCATTTACTCTCAGACTCAGTTTCCTCTCTACTGTCAAACGGGGGTTCTGAGGCTGCGGCTCATAGGACTTGTGAGTCACATCGAGGCTGCTCTGCCCTCCGTAGGGGTCCGTCTGTGAGCTCACAGCCCGCCATCTCCCAGCGCTCTTCTGGCGCTAGCCACGTGGGAGGCTGGCTGTGTACCCTCGTGTAGAGCCCCAGCCCCCGGACGGTGGACCTTTTTTTTTTTTTTTTAAGATTTATTTATTTATTTATTTATTCATGATAGACACAGAGAGAGAGAGAGAGAGAGAGACGCAGAGACACATGCAGAGGGAGAAGCAGGCTCCATGCAGGGAACCCGAGGTGGGACTCGATCCTGGGTCTCCAGGATCAGGCCCTGGGCTGCAGGCGGGCTCCAAACCGCTGAGCCACCTGGGGATCCCCACGGTGGACCATTTTTACCGTGGGGACAGCGAACCACCTTATGGGGCTGTCGGCACACAGTTGTGTCTTCTTCCTGATTGCATGCCTCCACACCAGCACGCCCCTCCAAAGGCTTACACATCATATAGTAAAGCAGACCGGTCCTTTCTCTCTGTGCAGCAAGCCACTTATAAAACTCAACAGTGTAGGAGATCCCTGGGTGGCTCAGTGGTTTAGCACCTGCCTTTGGCCCAGGGCATGATCCTGGAGTCCGGGGGATCGAGTCCCACATAAGGCCCCCTGCATGGGGCCTGCTTCTCGCTCTGCCTGTGTCTCTGCCTCTCTCTCTCTGTCTCATGAATAAATAAATCTTTAAAAAAAAAACACACAGAGACACAGAAAACCCCTATGGGTTTCTTTTGGTGAAACTTGTCCCAGTTGTAAAGTTTTACTGAAGAAAGAATGGCTAAAGCTTTTCAACATAACAAAAAGGTGGAGGTATCTGTCCAACTAAATATCACGGAGTTATTATAAGGATATTGTAATTGAGATTGTGTGGCACCAGCACAAAAATGGAGATAGCAATGAAATAATGACAGAAAATAAAGATCCCAGAGAGAATCTGTCAGGAAATTCCCTCAATTTCCCCATGCTCCTGCAAAAAAGTCCTCTTCTCCTTAGACCCTTCGCTTACTATGAGCATTAGACCCGTAGCCATTTATTTGTGGTCTGATCCAGAAGTAAAACTTCCCTTTTTTCTCTGAGAGGGCCAAGTGATTACAGCCTTGGATTAGCTGCCTAGGTTACTGGGGAGAATAGTGCTCTCTTCCCCTGTATTTGCACTAAAGGAATGAGGCCCAGAATTTGGAGACATCTCTAGGTCCTAAAGTCTGGCCAGGAGACCTTGGGGCAGTCAGGCCTCTAAAGAAACACTAATATACCAAAGGACCATAGTGGAGGGGAGACCCTTTTATTTTTTTAATTTTATTTATTAATTCATGAGAGACACAGAGGCAGAGACACAGGCAGAGGGAGAAGCAGGCTCCGTGCAGGGAGCCCAACATGGGACTCGATACTGGGACTCCGGGGTCACGCCCTGGGCCCCCCAGGGATCCCCTACCCAGATTTTTTTTAAGCCTCCCCCCCTTCCCCCCGCATATCCAGATTTTTTTAAATGTGGCAGGTGCCCTTGTACACTGCCGGGGAAAAGAGCAAGTAACTCAATAAATGGCACTAGGTCACCTACATGAAGAAACCGCGTTGCCTTTTCTTTTCCTGACCACACTAAATCTGTCCTAAACCCAGTTAAAAACAAAACCTTAAGGAGGCCCCTGGATGGCTCAGGGCCCGGTCCCAGGGCGCGGGGTGGAGCCCCAGGTCGGGACTCCAGCTCTGCGGGCGGCCTGCGTCGCCCTCACTACCTCCCCCTGCTTGTGTGCGCGTTCTCTTTCAAGTAAATATAATCTTTAAAAAAAAAAAAAAAGACCCGAAATGTTGGGCGCCCGGGTGGCTCAGCGGTGGAGCGTCTGCCTTGGGCCAGGGCGTGACCCCGGGGTCCCGGGATCGAGTCCCCATCCGGCCCCCCGCAGGGAGCTGCCTCTCCCTCGGTATCTCAGTCTCTCATGGATAAATAAATAAAATCTTAAAAAAAAAATACGCCAAGCCCAGCAAGCCGAGAGAGGGCGGCAGGAAGGCCCACCTGGAGGCCAGCGGCCGCCGTCCCCCGCGAGTCCGCTCCGCACAACCCCAGGCCCGCCCGCCTCTCGCTCCGCTGCCCAGGCGGCGGACGGGAACCCTCCCTCTGCGCGCGCTTCCGCCGCCGCGCCCGCCGGCCGGAAGTGACGCTGGGGGCGGGGCCGGGGCGCGCGGCGCAGGTGAGTGAGCGCGGCCCCGTCCTCCTTGCGCGTGCGCGCGGCGGGGCTCGCGCGGGGCCCCACCCCTTCCCCGGCGGCCACTCCTCTCGGCCCGGGCGACCCGCCGCGGGGAGACTGCACCCCGGAGGGACCCCGCCCACGCTGCCCGCCCCCCTCCGCAGCGGGCGGGTGGAGAGGCGACCGCAGGGGCAGGGGCAGGGGCCGGCGGGCCAGCAGGTCCGACTCCCGCAGCACGGGGTCCGGTGACCGCCAGCTCCAGCCTCCGTTTCCCCAGAGACAGGACTCCGGGCAGGAAACGTTGGCCGCGCCGTAGGTAAGCCAACCTTCACTGTTCGTGCTTCTGACGGTGCCGCACTGCTGGCTGCTGCAGTTAGCTTAAGGCGCCTGAGAGCCCTCTCCCGCAGGCCCCTCGGGACACTTCCCCGCGGCCGCTCATCGGGACGGTGGACGGCAGAGTTGAGGTTCGCTCGCACTGGGCGCCGGCTCACGGACACCTGGGGGGGCCACACAGACACCGGGAGGCCTCACAGACACCTGCAGGGCCTCACAGACACCGGGGGCCTCACAGACACCTGCAGGGCCTCACAGACACCGGGGGCCTCACAGACACGGGGGGGGGGCTCACAGACACCTGCGGGGGCCTCACAGACACCTGCGGGGCCTCACAGACACCTGCAGGGCCTCACAGACACCTACGGGGCCTCACAGACACCTGGGGGCCTCACAGACACCTGCAGGGCCTCACAGACACCTGGGGGCCTCACAGACACCTGCGGGGCCTCACAGACACCTGGGGGGCCTCACAGACACCTGCGGGGCCTCACAGACACCTGGGGCCTCACAGACACCTGGGGGCCTCACAGACATTGGGGGCCTCACAGACACCTGCGGGCCTCACATATACCGGGGGGCCTCATTATACAGCTGGGGGCCTCACATATACCTACTGGCCTCACATCTGCAGGGCCTCACATACACCTACTGGTCTCACATACACCGGGGGGCCACCGCTCACATACACCTATCCTGGCTCACTGAGCAAGGGCAAGGGAACCTAGGGTTCCCTCAGAGCCTCTTGCTCCCCGCGAATTGATGGTCATCGGGTGGGTGGCGAGATCCCAGAGGAGGCCTTTGCGGGTATTTTGGGGTTCTCGGCAGCTGTGGGATTGCAGCCAAGGAGCCCGTGTGAGGTACTCCTCTGCAGGTATTGGCTGGTGGTGTCTCTGGTGCCACTGCCAGATTGCACCACTTCCTTGGTTGCAGCAACCTCACAGGGAGCACGCACTTAGCGCACTTTGCATTAACATCACACACAGAGTGACTGTGGGGTGCCAGGCATGGCGTTGGGTGCTGAGAGTGTAGCACTCCACAAAACAGAATCCCAGTCCTCAAGGGGTTCCATTTCTGTGGAAGGATACAGATAATAAACAGAATACAGAGCAGGGAGGGATGAGATGGAAATGAACCAAATATCAAGTGGACATTTATTTGTGCATTTTACCAGCTCTCTGGACCTTGTTGCACTGATTGGAGTGCTTTTGGCTTCAAGTGTCAAGAATCCATTAAAACTAACTCAACCTATGAAGAACTCCACTGGCTTTCATATGGGAAAGTTCAGAGGACCAAGAATAATAGAGGGGCCAGTGGCTTAATGAGATCATCAGGACTTGGTGATGGAGGGGGCATCTTCTCAGACCCCCATCCTCTCACATACCACCTCTTTGCCCTATTGCTGTGTTGCGATTTTTCTTAGGTTCCTGCCTCCATCCTACCTACTTATTTACTTTGCTGCTGCGTAAAAATCAATACAAAATTTAATGGGGGCGATATTTAAATGGGGATATTAAAATATCCTACATTTATTATTTATTTAGAAGTGGGAAGGGAGAGAGTCTCAAGCAGGCTCCATGCCCAGCACTAGCCCAACTCAGAGCTTGATCCCACGACCCAGAAATCATGACCTGTGTGGAAATCAAGTCGGACACTTAACCGACTGAGCCACTCAGGCCCCAAATGTCCAACATCTATTATCTCCATTTCTGTCAGTCAGAAATTCAAAAGTAGCTTAGTGACGTGACTGGTTGAGAGATTCATCTGGTCGCAACCAAAACATTGGCTGGGACTGGTCATGTGAAGTCTGGCCTGGGACTGTTGGGTTTGATTCGAGAGGATACACTCACATGACCGATGACTGGAGGCCTCGGGTCCTAGCTGGCTGTTGGCAAGAGTCCTTATTCCCTTGCCTTTCCGTGGGCCTTTCTGTGGGGCCCATGTCCTCACGCGGTGGTGGTGTTCCCGCAGAGAGGAAGATGGAAGCCACAGTGCTTTCTGTGGCCTAGCTTTGGAATTCTGATTCTGTGACACCTGCCATGTTCTACTTGTCAGCATTAAGTATAAAAGACTTCACCTTTGAAGGGAGGTACATCAAAGAGTTTGTGAACATATTTTAAAACCACTGTTGCGGGATCCCTGGGTGGCGCAGCGGTTTGGCGCCTGCCTTTGGCCCAGGGCGCGATCCTGGAGACCCAGGATCGAATCCCACGTCGGGCTCCCGGTGCATGGAGCCTGTTTCTCCCTCTGCCTATGTCTCTGCCTCTCTCTCTCTGTGACTATCATAAATAAATAAAAATTAAAAAAAAAAAAAAACCACTGTTGCACTTAACAGTCCTATGGGAAAATAGTGCCTATTCCCCATCATTCCAGCTGAATTCTGGACCTAATGCTCGTTTGGGCTCTAATTAGTTAGCTAGACCAGGGTAAGGGGCCCTCCCCAAAGTGAGAATGAATCAGTCCCACCAGAACTACAGTGAACATGCATGAAGTTGAGGTGCTATTACTAGAGAGAATGCATGTCACGGAGTCAAAGTGACCCCCACAAGTGATTTATACCGTTATTTATAATCAGGTTTTAAAAGTCAACTGCGGGATCCCTGGGTGGCTCAGCGGTTTGGCGCCTGCCTTTGGCCCAGGGCGCGATCCTGGAGACCCGGGATCGAATCCCACGTCGGGCTCCCGGTGCATGGAGCCTGCTTCTCCCTCTGCCTGTGTCTCTGCCTCTCTCTCTCTCTGTGTGACTATCATAAATAAATAAAAATTTTTTAAAAAAAGCTTAAAAAAATAATAAAAGTCAACTGCTTTTTGCAAGCTGTCGATTTCAAGCAAATGGTTAATAAATTCATTAATAAATTACTCTTCCAAGAAAACATGAGCAGAGCAAAGCAAGATTCGGACATTTATTCATACATGTGGATGTGTTTATTTTATGCCAGGCACTACGCTTTGTCCTGGGAAAACAAAGGCAATAAAAACTAGTGTAGCTGGAGGTTCCTCACAGTCTGAGGGTAGGTCTCAGCAGTGGCTCAGTGAGTCCTGAGCTGTGTACGCAGGAGTCAGGCAGCGCAGGCTCTGAAGCCACACGGGGTTACTGGAAGGAGGGCAGAGGACAGGGTCCACAGTGTGACCGGGGAGCATGTGTTGGACGCAGGATTGGGGAGATGCAACACTAGAGGTGGTGGCAAGAGGCGCGTCTGAGCTTTGTTCTAAAGTCCTGAAGGGTTTAAGTTCGGGAGTTCTAAGCAGGGGAATGACATTTTCAAAAGATATTTTAGAAAGATGTCTCTTGCAGCATTGAGGAAAGAAAATTGGACTCCAGAAACCCAAGTGGGAAGTCGTAAGAACACCACCTAAAGCAGTGGCTGTTGGAGGGTGGAGCTAAGTTAACAGGGACAAACGCTGGAATCCATAGGGTTTGTTGGATGTTTGAAAACATCTAATCTCACTCAAAACTGGTCTTTATGAACTGAATGAATTTTGTTCCCATTCTTTCTAAGCTTTATTTTTTTAAAGATTTTATTTATGTATTCATGAGACAGAAAGAGAGAGAGAGAGAGAGAGAGAGAGAGAGAGGCAGAGACATAGGCAGAGGGAGAAGCAGGCTCCATGCAGGGAACCCGATACAGGACTCGATTCCGAACCCCGGGTCACACCCTGAGCCGAAGGCAGATGCTCAACCACTGAGCCACCCAGGCGTCCCTCTTTGTATAGTTTATAATGGAGCTTAGCTTGTTTGGATGTGATGTCAAAAAAAAAGAGAGAGAAGAGTGCTGATTCTTAAGTGAACAGCACAGACTCTGACAGATCCAGCTGCAGTTCTAAAAGATTGGAGGTGGGGTGTGGAGAAGAGGTACGTGGGCCTGTAGGGTCAAACGTCAGCCATGTGTGGGTAATTGTTGAACCTGGGTGACGGGTACGTGGGGCTGGGGGGCTCTACGCTTAACGAACATTTGAACATTTACGTGACAAAAGGTTTCAAAAAATAAACAATGATAAAAATTAAGTAAATTAAAGTTAAGACCTACTGGTCTTGCAGAGTTGGCCAAAGTGATGGAGTAAGAGTTATGCATTATCTTTTCAAGGGCTTTTGCTCCCCCCTCCACCCCCTTCCCTTAGTGTAAGGACAAGAAGTAACAGTGGTGTAGTGGACAAAGGAAATAAAATCTGCCTTAGAATTCAGGAAAAAGGGGATCCCTGGTGGCTCAGCGGTTTGGCGCCTGCCTTTGGCCCGGGGCGTGGTCCTGGAGACCCGGGATCGAATCCCACATCGGGCTCCCGGTGCATGGAGCCTGCTTCTCCCTCTGCCTGTGTCTCTGCCTCTCTCTCTCTCTCTCTGTAACTATCATAAATAAATAAAAATTAAAAAAAAAAAGAATTCAGGAAAAAGGCTACTCTGTGCTATTTTCTGGACCAACTATAACAGTTATTCTATGTAGTAGTTACTTGTCCAAAAGGCAGATAGATGTTCATCCTTGACTTATGCTTAGGAGGTACTTTACGCCTCGGTCACTTTACGCTTTACACTTGTGTAAAGGAAGTGACCTTTGTGCTGAGGTTCATGAGCGCCGGCTGTGCACTGTGATACACTTGCCTTTATCCAGGAACTGTGACCTTAACATTTGTTCTGATATAAAAGATAATTAAGGACCTGTTCTTTGTAGATTATTTTCTTGGTGAAGAGAGGAAATAGTTGTTCATCCCTAAGCAACAGAACACATAGCTGCCCTGGCATGGCTTCTGCTCTGCTCAGCCAAAAATTCACTGCTGCCTACTAGGATACGTGGGTGCCTCTCAAATACCCCATGTTGAACTGCTGTTCGAATACTTGGGCTGCTCTTGGCCATGACAGATGCGGTTCCTCCTCAGGTGGAAGACATTCATACCCATTTGTGTGCATAACAGCCAGCTTGAGGGACCAGCAGTTGAGCCCACTTGCTTTAAGATTGATTAGTGACCAGAGACCCTGAAGTACAGAGGACGATTGTGTGTCGTCTTGCCTTCTAGTCCAGGTAAGTGCCCACAGACCACTCTCACCCCGTTGAACTGACGTTTGTGTTTGCCCAGTGAAAACAGCAGAGTCCTCCTGCCCTATGACAGCTCTCCATCTGCCCTGGGGGTATCCGAGTGCTCTGGTGTGGAAGGTGGCTGACCCAGGTCAACAGTGCTCACCCAGAACTTCCTAAGGCTTGCTGCTGGGCCAGCTGTGGCAGGAGGACCAGTGTGTGGTCCAGTCACAGCACAAGCCAAGTGGAAAAGGTAGTTCACAGGTCAGAAAACAGAAATGCCTAGTGAATATGTGACAAGATGCAGCATAGTGTGTGTGTGTGTGTGTGTGTGTGTGTGTGTGTGTGTGTTTTAAATGTTATTTATTTATTTGACAGAGGGAGAGAGCACAAGCAGGAGCCGGGGCAGAGAGAGAGAGAGGCAGACTGCCCGCTGAGCAGGGAGCCTGATGGGGGGAGGGGGCTCTCCATCCCAGGGCCCTGGGACCGTGACCTGAACCAAAGGCTGATGCTTCACCAACTGAGCCCCCCAGGCACCTGCATATTCTATTTTATATAAATCTTACCTTTTGGAAAGATAATCCAATGGAGTGTGAATAGGGCAAGACTTCCCCAGCAGAAAGAGGTAAGTCTACTCCCACCCAGACTTTAAGAATACTGTGCCAAGAGCAGGTGACCTTTCATTTTTTTAAGCCATCTAATGACAGGTCCCTTCAGTTTCCATGACTGGTGAAGTTAGATGTTAAAGTCCATCTATAATCCAAGATTTTCCCAAAGTTTTCCCTACATATTTTCTTTGTTTTTTAAAGATTTATTTATTTATTCATGAGAGAAACACAGAGAGAGGCAGAGACACAGGCAGAGGGAGAAGTAGGCTCCCTGCAGGGAGCCCAATGCGGGATTCGATCCCGGGATTCCGTGGTCATGCCAAAGGCAGGTGCTCCACCGCTGAGCCCTGCAGGCGTCCCTATTTTCTTCATTTAAAAAGCTCATCTGGGATCCCTGGGTGGCGCAACGGTTTGGCGCCTGCCTTTGGCCCAGGGCACGATCCTGGAGACCCGGGATCGAGTCCCACATCGGGCTCCTGGTGCATGGAGCCTGCTTCTCCCTCTGCCTATGTCTCTGCCCATCTCTCTCTCTCTCTCTCTCTCTCTCTCTCTCTGTGACTAGCATAAATAAATTTTAAAAATAAAATAAAATAAAAAGCTCATCTGGAGGCCCCTGGGTGGCTCATTCGGTTAAGTGTCCTACTCTTGATTTTGGCTCAGGGTCGTGAGCTCAGAGCTGCTTCAGATTTGGTCTCTGCCTCCCCCCGTACCCCACCCCAAAGCTCATCTCCTCCCTCCTCTCCTCTGCCTATTGAAATGCACCGCCCTCCCACTCTCTCATGTCTAACATGAGGCACACTTTCTTTCTCTTGTTTATTTAAGTTTGCAGATACCCTTGATTAATGTCCTCCTTTGTAAAACTGTCACTCTAGTAGGTTGGGTAATGCAAGTAGATCTCCTCTGGGTGCTGGGAAGCCTTCCTTTCTCTATGCTGTAGCTTCTGGGCCAAGGGAAGTGGACCTTGTCCCTCACAGAGATAAATCTTAGCGGGATCCCTGGGTGGCGCAGCGGTTTGGCGCCTGCCTTTGGCCCAGGGCGCGATCCTGGAGATCCGGGATCGAATCCCACATCAGGCTCCCGGTGCATGGAGCCTGCTTCTCTCTGCCTCTCTCTCTCGCTCTCTCTCTGTGACTATCATAAATGAATAAAAAAAAAAAAAAATTCTTAGCAAGTTATTCTCAAAATTGTCCTATAAAACCAAACTTATGGGACGCCTCAGCGGTTGAGCTCACCTGGCATGACCCCGGGGTCCTGGGATCAAGTCCCACATTGGGCTCCCTGCATGGAGCCTGCTTCTCCCTCTGCCTGTGTCTCTGCCTCTCTCTGTGTGTCTCTCATGAATAAATAAGTAAAATCTTAATAAGAATAATTTTTTAGAGCAGCCTGGGTGGCTTAGCAGTTTAGCGTCGCCTTCAGCCCTGGGCGTGATCCTGGAGTTCCGGATCAAGTTCCGCGTTGGACTCCCTGCAGGGAGCCTGCTTCTCCCTCTGCCTGTGTCTCTGCCTCTCTCTCTCTGTCTCTCATGAATAAATAAGTAAAATCTTAAAAAAAAATAATTTCTTAAAAAAGGATCAAAGTTGGGATCCCTGGGTGGCGCAGCGGTTTGGCGCCTGCCTTTGGCCCAGGGCGCGATCCTGGAGACCCGGGATTGAATCCCACGTCGGGCTCCCGGTGCATGGAGCCTGCTTCTCCCTCTGCCTGTGTCTCTGCGCCTCTCTCTCTCTCTCTGTGACTATCATAAATAAATAAAAATTTAAAAAAAAAAAAAAAAAAGGATCAAAGTTTACTTTAAAAAACTGGACCCTCCCCCCAACTTCCATGTCTGTAGAATTGCTGGTTACTCGTCCTAATGGGTTTCTTTCTGCCCTTGCTACAATTTTTATACTTTCTTAATCCATTAATAATTAGAGTGAGACTTCTAATTTTTCTGTTCTGACTTAGCAAACTGTTGGGAAAGAGCTTTCGGAGAAACAGCTCCGAAAGCTCCTGGGTCCGGTGTGCTCCAGTGTCTGGGGCTCCCCAAAGAGCTCCTGGGTCCGGTGTGCTCCAGTGTCTGGGGCTGTGATTGCGTCTTCTGCAAACAGGTGGTGGTATTCCTGCCCCCTTGATATGTTGATGATCCACGTGAACTGTTTGGTTTTATCCTCACCCATGATTGGAGCTTGCACCCTGGCGCCACAGGTGTGGCCAGTGTGGCAAAGGTGGCAGCTTTGGTGGCCTTGGCGGGCACGCCCGGGGAAGCTGAGTGCCTGGGTGTCTGGTTCCTGCAGCTCCCTGGAGCAGGTCAGTCCTGTGCGGGGAAGCCATGCGCATGGGCCGTGTGCCTCTGTTGCTCCACCTGTCCTTAAGAGTCACATCTTTTCATACATTTTCTTTCTTATCTGTTAACATTTCTCATTTCTCTTTCTTTTACATTAAGTTAAAAAGTGGACTTTCAGTTTTCCCATTAACAACTCAGAATTGATGGGAGAAAATCCCAGTCAATGCCTGCCTCCAAATCGTGTTGGCTTATTTTCTGGTCCAGGCCAGAGCGGATCCAAACAGGTACTGGGTGCGTGTCTCTTTACATCAAGACCCTTTTCCTGTATTGTCTTTTCTTCACCTTTTATATCGTAACAGCTTTTATGTTAGATGAAAAGCTCTTCCTTCCATTTTGGTAGCTGGAAAGTGTTCATTTAATTTCATAGATATGGACTGTTCCCCTTTTGGACTTAACTGACTTGGGGTTAACATGGTACCAGTCCACTAGGCTCTCTTCTCACATCTAATGTCTCTAAGGCACAGGTGCACATCATGTCCTGGGGGGACTTGCAGAAGCCTCTGTTAGGTGGGTGTGCCTATTTCAAGCCACAGACCTGTGGCTGTGGGTCTTTCCTCCGCTGGCAGATGAGGACTGATGCATAAACATGCACACAGTGTCAGGGATGTTCCAGGCTCTTGATTCTAGAGGTTTCATTGTGTTATCAGAGGCAAAATACCTTTTGAATTTCTCTTATTCCCTCTTTATGGGGAACTTAACAGAAGTTGTGGTTTTAGACAAAAGGGTAAAGAACACACCCTGTGGTGTGTTCGGGTACGTATGAAGCCGAGACTGAAAAAGCCAGGTGGGGAGTCCAGTCGGGGTAGACTTCATCTGGAAAGACATTCTTCGTGTTCTTTCCTTTGAAAGTTTTCTCATTCTGCACCAGAAAGAGCCCCGAGAACCCCAGGTAAGCATGGGAAAGTGAAAGTTCTGGGTCTGGGCATCCACTCGTAAGTCATAATAGGTTAACCATAGGTTGGAGGCAACTTCTGGTGGTTGGCCTGTTTTTGGTCCTGTGTTTTAACAGAAAGCCTCTGCTGTAGCTGGGTTTCCGTGGTGGCTGGTGATTGTCATTCCAGGAAAGTCTTACCTGGGCCCGCAGAGGGCGTTTCTGGTCAAAGCTGTGTCTTGGGAGGGCACACGTTTTCTGAAGCAAGCCCTCCAGGGCAGGGCGTAGAGGCTGTTTAGCAGAGCAGACTCCCAGCCCATCAGGCGCCTAGGCGTCAGGGAGCCCTTGGACTTCCGTGACCCCAGTGAACTCTGGCATTTGCTTTGTGCTCTGGTGTCCGGGGCTGTGATTGCAAGCGAGTTATGCTGACGAACTGCGAGTGTCTGTCTTTTCCACAGTGGGAAGGGAAATGATTGCTAGGGCGGCTTTCAGGAGGCCGGTCATTATTGTGAAAAAGAGAATTGTAGCCTGTTGGGAGTTTGGCTGTTCTCTGAGATGCCTTCCAGTTACCACAGAACCCCGTGGTTGTTGACATTCTGCCAAAAACAAACAAAACAAAGCACACAGAGTTCCCTGCCTCCGGAACAAAAGAGCTTCTACTAAGGTCTCCTCGGCGCCGCCTAGGGCTGCCCGCCGGGAGGCTGGTTCTCCCTCTCCGCTTGGAAGAAGCTCTGACCCGGCCTCCTGCCAGAAGCTTTCTTTTTTTCATTTTCTTTTTTTAACTGTTTATTTTGAACTAATTATAGACTCTTAAGATGTCACAAAAATTGTGTGGAGCTGTCCTCGTGCCCTTCAAGTGTCTTATCGGAGGCAGGAAACGGCCATTGGCGCACTTGATGGGCTGCAGCCCCGCGCTCCTGCCTCGCCGGCCTGTACGTGCTCAGCTGTGCTGCTCACATGTGCGTCTGTGCGGCAACTGGATTTGTGCAGCCGCGGTTCGGTCAGGTGCGGAGCTGACCGTCGGACAGAGGGGCTAGTGCGGGCCCCCCCGCGCCCTGGCCTCGCCCCAGAGCCCCAGTGCCCCAGCGCAGCGCCACTCCCCGAAGAGCTCCTGGGTGCAGCTGCTGTGAGCTTCTGAGGGGCCCACAGCCGTGGGCTGACCTCTCTCCATCTGCCCACCTCAGTTGGTTTTGAGGTAGATGAAGTTACAGGACTCCGGTGTGTTTCCTCTCAAAGACAGGAAACCTCTGGGGAAGGATCACAGTATCCTTTATCTGTATGTTATAAAGTATCTGTAATTTCACTGGGACTAAGTCTTGGAACTCAATTAATGATTAAAAACAGAAAAATAAATTGTTACAAGTAATTGAAGTGAGCCAGTGACTCCTACAGAAACATGCAGGGACAACTTGCTCTTCACAGAGATGGGGTCTGAGCTGCCTGCCAGCCTCTAGCCATCAGGCCCCAGGGTTGCGGCGTCCTGGGACACCCTGCACCCGAACCCTCCGTCTAAGAGGGTCTTGCCCTCCCCCAGGGGCACATTTCTTCGTGTGGTCATGGTAGCTGCTTGTGTCTCCTCTGCGTGGCCTGGTCCTCCTGTCACCCCTGCGATACGAAGACTTTTGAATTGTCAAAGATGTTACAAGGCAGAGTTTTATTTTTCAGAATTTTTTTATTATTGACCCCAATATAAAAATAACCCTCTGAGGTCAGACTTTGCCCAAGATGAGGTCTCTGGCCTTTGGCGTTGCTCACAGTGTAACATGATGTCTTCGGGCAGCTAGGTGGTCAGCCTGCAGGACTAGGAAACCTGGATGTAACATTTTCATGTTATTTCTATACATTTAAAAGAAGTTCTTCCTTTAGGATAGTGTTGGCTCTCTTTTTCTTTTTTCTTTCTTTTAAATATTTTATTTATTTATCCATGAGAGACCCAGGGAGAGAGAGAGAGAAGCAGGCTTCCTGCGGGGAGCCCGACGTGGGACTCGATCCTGGGACTCCAGGATCACGCCCTGGGCTGAAGACAGACGCTCAACTGCTGAGCCACCCAAGGGTCCCCTGGCTGTCTTTTTCTATAGGACTCTGTGCTATGTGTCGGCTGCTGTCTCCAGACTTCTCTGGAGCACGGGTGAAGGTGTGGGGTACTGGCT
This sequence comes from Canis aureus, assembly GCF_053574225.1. Taxonomy (NCBI): domain Eukaryota; kingdom Metazoa; phylum Chordata; class Mammalia; order Carnivora; family Canidae; genus Canis; species Canis aureus. Next base: position 37,403,134 of record NC_135618.1, read on the forward strand.
GCACCTGGAACACTCCACCTGAGAGTACAGGGTTCTTGCAAAGCCCACAATTTGAAGGGGGGCCCCGCCTGCCCTGGGAGGGGTGGTGGGAGGTGAGGCAGGGGCCAGGGAGCCCTGTCTGAGGGGGGCTCAGACCATGGCCTCACTGTGATCTTGGCCACCTAGCGTCTCTAGTCATCCACCTGTGTCCTGAGTGTGGTTGCTCTAGCCTTCCCATGAATCTGGATACTGTCTAATATCTTGCCAACAAAATCCCTTTCTACCTAGTTTGGTAAAATCTCTTGGGCAAGCAAGGACTTTGCATAGAGACTGGGTAGGTAATATGGCCAAGGTGCCCCAGACAGGGGGTGGACCTCTAGGCCCAGCCACTCCCCTGGATTGTGCCCTTCCTTGTGACTTAGATTATGTGGGAAATCAGTGTTCCTAAATTGTGACTGACGTCCCCACTCCCCACAAATAGCCAGAAACATTGACGGCCTTTGGGTCACATTTGGTTAGAAAAATCAGAAAAGCCTTCATTAAATAAGATGCATTTGCAGTGGGCCTTAAGGGATGGATGCGACCTGAAAGGGAAGGATGTTCCAGGCAGACTTAGCAACAGGAAGGCATTAGGGTTAGGCTCTTCGGGGCCACTGAAGGGCCCGTCCAGGCCTGTGAGCAGCACGTGAAAATCACCTGATACGGCTTCTTCACTGGTGCTCTTTAGACACTTGGAAGACTCCACAGCATCTGGATCAGGGGCTGGTTTCAGGAGAGCAAATCTCAGCTGGGACAGGTCAACGGCGGAGGGTTCCAGCTTCTCTGCTCCACCATCTGCATTCCTCCAGACTTCACTCACCAACCACTCTCAGGACCTCTGCCATACTTGCAGCTTACCTATAGAGTCATTTCATGTAGTACTTTTCTTTAGTCAACTCACTTCTATTTATTTATTTGAGAGGGGGAGAGAGAGCACAAGTGGGGTGGAGGGGCAGAGGGAAAGGGAGAGAGAATCTTTCTCTCTTTTTTTTAGGATTTATTTATTTATTTTGAGCGAGTGCGTGTGAGCAGGGAGACGGGGGACAAGGGGAGAGAGAGTCCCAAGGAGACTCCACACCCAGCACAGAGCCTGATGCGGGGCTCAAACCCATGACCTAGAGATCGTGACCTGAGCCAAAATCAAGAATCGGCCTCTCAACCGACTGAGCCGGGTGCTCCTCATTTCTTCTGTTACATACACTTTATTTTATTTTTAAAAAAAGATTTTATTTATACATGAGAGACACAGAGAGAGAGGCAGAGATGCAGGCAGAGGGAGAAGCAGGCAACATGCGGGGAGCCTGATGTGGGACTCAATCCCAGGACCTCAGGATCACGCCCTGGGCTGAAGGCGGCACTAAACTGCTGAGCCACCTGGGGATCCCAAATAAATTCTTGAAAGAAAGGAAATGGTAGAAGGGGTCTTGGAGTGTTGGGAAGAAAAAAATAGAAAAAGCAAAACTATGAGTAAATCCAGTAAACTTTCCTGAGTCATGTTTGGTGGTTGAAGCAGGATGTGTTACACTCCTGTGGTTCTCAGTGTCTGTGGAGGAAGGGGCTGTCCAGGAGGAGGTCGGAGGACACAGGGATGTAAGGTTTTCCTGCTTCTGTCTGAGTCAGTAAAATGCTGACGCCAGTCATTGTGATAAGTTAAGTGTGTCTAATGTGATACCCAGAGCAGCCACTCAATCTAAGCAAACCGCGAGCGCCAAAGCAACTAGAATTCTACATGACGTTAAGCAACCATAGGAAGTCAGGAAGGAGAAAAACAAGACACAAAAGACAGGGAACCAACAAAACAAAAAGGCAGATTAAAGGCCTAACATATCCATGATTTCCTTAAAAGAAAATGTCTGGGGGATCCCTGGGTGGCTCAGCGGTTTAACGCCTGCCTTTGTCAGGGCACGATCACCGATCAACGGGATCGAGTCCTTGTCGGGCTCCCAGCATGGAGCCTACTTCTCCCTCCTCCTGTGTCTCTGCCTCTCTATCATGAATAAATAAATCTTAAAAAAAAGGAAAATAAAAGATTGTTAGAGTGTATTTATAGAAAAAAAGTTGACCCATATGCTGTCTGAAAGAAACCTACTTCAAATATGATGGTTTGTGGGGTGCCCTGGTTTGCTCAGAACAGTGTATGACTCTTGATCTGAGAGTCATGAGTTCAGGACCCATGTTGTGTTTAGAGATTACTTGGATAAATAATATTTCGTATATATTTAATGATACAGGTGGATTGAAAGTGAAAGGATAGGAAAAGATAAACCATGCAAACTTTAATCAAAAGAGGAGTAACTCGGGATCCCTGAGTGGCTCAGTGGGTTTGGCTCCTGCCTTCGGCCCAGGGCCTGATCCTAGTGTCCCGGGATCCAGTCCTGCATCAGGCTCCCTGCATGGAGCCTGCTCCTCCCTCTGCCTGTGTCTCTGCCTTTCTCGCTCTCTCTCTGTGTCTCTCATGAATAAATAGATAAAATCTTAGGGAAAAAAAAAAAAGAGGAATAACTAAGAAAATAACTAAGGACCTGGGGGCACCTGGGTGGCTTGGTCGGCTGGGCGGCTGCCTTTGGCTTGGGTCATGATCTCAGGGTCCTGGGATCCTGCCCTGCATTGGGTTCCCTGATGGAGGGGGGCGGGGAGCCTGCTTCTCTTTCTCTCTCTCTGTAGCTTCCCCCAACTCATGCATGTGCACCCTCTCCCTCTATCTCACATAAATAAATAATTTAAAAATAAAATAACCATGGACAGAGTGGAACACTGTATAATGGAAAAAGGATCAGGGGATCCCTGGGTGGCTCAGCGGTTTGGCACCTGCCTTCAGCCCAGGGCGTGATCCTGGAGTTCCGGGATCGAGTCCTGCATCGACTCCCTGCATGGAGCCAGCTTCTCCGTCTACCTGTGTCTCTGCCTCTTTCTGTGTCTCTCATGGATAAATAAAATCTTTGGAAAAAAAAAAAGTAATGGACAACGTAGGTGGACCTCAGGGGCATCATGAGTGAAGAAAGCCAATTTCTTTTTTTTTTTTTTTTAGAAAGCCAGTTTTGAAGTTCAGGCACTGTGACTGTTTACATAACATTCTCAAAATGACAAAATTTTTGAAGTGGAGAACAGATCTGTGATGGCCAGAGGTTAGAGATGGCGGGGAGGCCTTGGTGGGTATGACTCTAAAGAGCTCACACCAGAGAGACTTGTGTTGGAATGGTTCTGTATGCTGACACGCACGAGTGCATGCACACGATAAAATGGCACCCGCCATTTAGAAAAACCGTTTTCTGGTTTTGATGCTGTAGTTGTGCTGTGACGACAGGGGACACTGGCTGGAGGGCAAGACCAGACCTGTCAGGGTAATCTTTGCAACCTCCTCTATACCAGTAATCTCAAAATAAACAGCAAAGGAAAGTGGATCAGTTAACAGATACCTAAGACCACAAGGACTTAACCATATGTGGAAAGTCACCTGTGAAAACTATGGATGTGGCAGGGACGCCCGGACGGCTCAGTCCATTAAGCTTCTGACCCTTGGTTTCAGCTCAGGTCGTGATGTCAGGGTCGTGCGACCATGTCGGGCTCCACGCTCGGCAGGGAGTCTGCTTGAGATTCTTTCTGTCCCTGTGTCTCTCCCCTACTTGCAGTCTCTCTCTCTCTCTTTCTCTCAAATAAATCTTTAAAACATAAATGTATATGTGACTGTTGAGTAAAAGCATTCATTTCCAGGCCACCTGAATCACCTGTAAACCACCAGTGGGAGGGGGATGCGCTTCGTCAAGCACCCTGACAGAGGCCGTTCCTGAGGGTGGCAGCTCACCAGACCTCGCCGGAAGGCTTTGGGGATCTTCACGCAGAGCCTGTGCTGCTTCCAGAAGCTCAGGCTCTCGGAAGGTCATGCATGGCCCGCTGGGCCCTGGGCAGCTCCAGACGTGAGGCAGTACGTTTCACAGGAGGGAGGCGGCGAGCGAGCCGGGTCTGGTGTCCCGGCGTCTGGAGAAAGTAGACGCGCAGGATGTGGTGACAGTGGCCAGGGGCATGGAGTGGGCTCTTCGCAGACATCTCCTCACCTTCCCAGTGAGAAACCCGTAGCTGGATGAGGAGATCCCGCCTTCGTTACCACGTCTGCCGAAAGCCGCAAGGCACAAAGGAGGTAGAGCTGCCTACCAGACCCAGCTTCAAAATCGACAGTTTTTCGTATTTTAGACCATTTGGATGCATATTCAGGGTTCTTTAATTTGGGTGCTAATAATCTTTCTCTTTTTTTAAACGAGATTGGTTTTATTTTTGTCTTTGGCAGCGGACACTCCGTGGGATTGTATTACTTTACTTGATGCCCTTAAGTTTGTACTAAAAATGTTTACATTGAAGAACAGTCACACAGTAAAGAATCTCTCTGTCAACACAACCCCTTCCCCATATGTTTTCCTCTTTGTTTCATACATAAATAGCAGTTTACAAGATTATAAATAAAACTATCAGCTCCTATGGCCCCAAAGTATATACAGGTTCCAGAGCTTGACGGAATGTTCTGTGATTTTGTGACTCACAACACACGCTATTCACAGTGCTGATCTCCATCAAATGTCTTGTAATCGATCACAAGTGGTCATTGAACCAGTTCTGCCAGTAATAGACCTTTCCATGCACTTGCTTAAAGGTGCCGTGTGTTGGGGCCCTGGAGGGGATCTGTCCGTTAAGCATCCGACTCTCGGTTTTGGCTCAGGTCATGATCTCATGGTGTGGCCCTGCGCCCTGCATTGGGCTCCCCGCTGAGTGTGGAGCCTGCTTGAGATTCTGTCTCCCTGTCCCTCTGCCTCTACCCCCACCTACCTCCCCTAAAACGAAAAGATGTCCTGTGTTTGTTTGTTAATATTTTATTTATTTATTCATGAGAGAGACAGACAGAGACACAGGCAGAGGGAGAAGCAGGCCCCATGATGCAGGGAGCCCAATATGGGACTCGATCCAGGGTCTCCAGGATCACACCCTGAGCTGCAGGCGGCGCTAAACTGCTGCGCCACCGGGGCTACCCTGTCCGGTGTGTGAAAAGTGAAAATGGCCTGGGGCTCCTGCCTAGCTCAGTGGGTGAAGCATGCCATTCTTGGTCTCGGGGTCCTGCATTTGAGCCCCACGTTGGGCACAGAGATTACTTTAAAAATAGAGAAAATAGGGACGCCTGGGGGGCTCAGCGATTAGGTTTCTCCCTTCAGCCCAGGGCGTGACCCTGGGGTCCCTAGATGGAGTCCCATGTCAGGCTTCCTGCAGGAGCCTGCTTCTCCCTCTGCCTGCGTCTCTGCCTCTCTCTCTCTCTCTGGGTCTCTCATTAATAAATAAATAAAATCTTTAAAAAAACAAAAAAAAACAAAAACTGTGATCCAGCCATTAAGACATTTGTAGAAGGTCATAAACTGACCTGAAATCAAAACGAATTTGTGAGAAACTAGTTTAAGATTATCAGTGATCCCACCTCAATCGTACCTTAGTATTTTATTTGTAGTTTGACTCATATAACTCTAAAGAGAATATTAGTTGGGAATGCTTTTCTTTTTTTTTTTTCTTCTCCCTTCTCTTATATTCCCTTTCACTATTATTTATATTACCCACATGAATGAGAACATATAATGTTTGTCCTTCTCCGACTGACTTACTTCACTCAGCATAATACCCTCCAGTTCCATCCACGTTGAAGCAAGTGGTGGGTATTTGTCATTTCTAATAGCTGAGTAATATTCCATTGTATACATAAACCACATCTTCTTTATCCATTCATCTTTCATTGGACACCGAGGCTCCTTCCACAGTTTGGCTATTGTGGCCATTGCGGCTATAAACATCGGGGTGCAGGTGTCCCGGCGTTTCATTGCATTTGTATCTTTGGGGTAAATCCCCAACAGTGCAATTGCTGGGTCGTAGGGCAGGTCTATTTTTAACTCTTTGAGGAACCTCCACACAGTATTCCAGAATGGCTGCACCAGTTCACATTCCCACCAACAGTGCAGGAGGGTTCCCTTTTCTCCGCATCCTCTCCAACATTTGTTGTTTCCTGCCTTGTTAATTTTCCCCATTCTCACTGGTGTGAGGTGGGATCTCATTGTGGTTTTGATTTGTATTTCCCTGATGGCAAGTGATGCAGAGCATTTTCTCATATGCATGTTGGCCATGTCTATGTCTTCCTCTGTGAGATTTCTGTTCATGTCTTTTGCCCATTTCATGATTGGATTGTTTGTTTCTTTGGTGTTGAGTTTAATAAGTTCTTTACAGATCTTGGAAACTAGCCCTTTATCTGCTATGTCATTTGCAAATATCTTCTCCCATTCTGTAGGTTGTCTTTTAGTTTTGTTGACTGTATCCTTTGCTGTGCAAAAGCTTCTTATCTTGATGAAGTCCCAATAGTTCATTTTTGCTTTTGTTTCTTTTGCCTTCGTGGATGTATCTTGCAAGAAGTTACCGTGGCCGAGTTCAAAAAGGGTGTTGCCTGTGTTCTCCTCTAGGAATTTTTTTTTTTTTTTCCTCTAGGATTTTTGATGGAATCTTGTCTCACATTTAGATCTTTTATCCATTTTGAGTTTATCTTTGTGTGGTGAAAGAGAGTGGTCTAGTTTCATTCTTCTGCATGTGGATGTCCAATTTTCCCAGCACCATTTATTGAAGAGACTGTCTTTCTTCCAATGGATAGTCTTTCCTCCTTTATCGAATATTAGTTGACCATAAAGTTCAGGGTCCACTTCTGGGTTCTCTATTCTGTTCCATTGATCTATGTGTCTGTTTTTGTGCCAGTACCACACTGTCTTGATGACCACAGCTTTGTAGTACAACCTGAAATCTGGCATTGTGATGCCCCCAGATAATGGTTTTCTTTTTTAAAATTCCCCTGGCTATTCGGGGTCTTTTCTGATTCCACACAAATCTTAAAATAATTTGTTCTAACTCTCTGAAGAAAGTCCATGGTATTTTGATAGGGATTGCATTAAACGTGTATATTGCCCTGGGTAACATTGACATTTTCACAATATTAATTCTGCCAATCCATGAGCATGGAATATTTTTCCATCTCTTTGTGTCTTCCTCAATTTCTTTCAGAAGTGTTCTATAGTTTTGCGGGTATAGATCCTTTACATCTTTGGTTAGGTTTATTCCTAGGTATCTTATGCTTTTGGGTGCAATTGTAAATGGGATTGACTCCTTAATTTCTCTTTCTTCAGTCTCATTGTTAGTGTATAGAAATGCCACTGATTTCTGGGCATTGATTTTGTATCCTGCCACGCTACCGAATTGCTGTATGAGTTCTAGCAATCTTGGGGTGGAGGCTTTTGGGTTTTCTATGTAGAGTATCATGTCATCGGCGAAGAGGGAGAGTCTGACTTCTTCTTTGCCAATTTGAATGCCTTTAATGTCTTTTTGTTGTCTGATTGCTGAGGCTAGGACTTCCAGTACTATGTTGTATAGCAGTGGTGAGAGTGGACATCCCTGTCTTGTTCCTGATCTTAGGGGAAAGGCTCCCAGTGCTTCCCCATTGAGAATGATATTTGCTGTGGGCTTTTCGTAGATGGCTTTTAAGATGTTGAAGAATGTTCCCTCTATCCCTACACTCTGAAGAGTTTTGATCAGAAATGGATGCTGTATTTTGTCAAATGCTTTCTCTGCATCTAATGAGAGGATCATATGGTTCTTGGTTTTTCTCTTGCTGATATGATGAATCACATTGATTGTTTTACGGGTGTTGAACCAGCCTTGTGTCCCGGGGATAAATCCTACTTGGTCATGGTGAATAATTTTCTTAATGTATTGTTGGATCCTATTTGCCAGTATCTTGTTGAGAATTTTTGCATCCATGTTCATCAGGGATATTGGTCTGTAATTCTCCTTTTTGGTGGGGTCTTTGTCTGGTTTTGGAATTAAGGTGATGCTGGCCTCATAGAACGAATTTGGAAGTACTCCATCTCTTTCTATCTTTCCAAACAGCTTTAGGAGAATAGGTATGGTTTCTTCTTTAAACGTTTGATAGAATTCCCCTGGGAAGCCATCTGGCCCTGGACTCTTGTGTCTTGGGAGGTTTTTGATGACTGCTTCAATTTCCTCCCTGGTTATTGGCCTGTTCAGGTTTTCTATTTCTTCCTGTTCCAGTTTTGGTAGTTTGTGGCTTTCCAAGAATGCGTCCATTTCTTCTAGATTGCCTAATTTATTGGCGTATAGCTGTTCATAATATGTTTTTAAAAGCGTTTGTATTTCCTTGGTGTTGGTAGTGATCTCTCCTTTCTCATTCATGATTTTATTAATTTGAGTCTTTTCTCTCTTCTTTTTAATAAGGCTGGCTAATGGTTTATCTATCTTATTAATTCTTTCAAAGAACCAACTCCTGGTTTTGTCGATCTGTTCCACAGTTCTTCTGGTCTCGATTTCGTTGAGTTCTGCTCGAATCTTTATTAACTCTCTTCTTCTGCTGGGTGTAGGATCTATTTGCTGTTTTTTCTCTAGCTCCTTTATGTGTAAGGTTAGCTTTTGTATTTGAGTTCTTTCCACTTTTTGAATGGATGCTTGTATTGCGATGTATTTCCCCCTTAGGACTGCTTTTGCTGCATCCCAAAGATTTTGAACGGTTGTATCTTCATTCTCATTAGTTTCCATGAATCTTTTTAATTCTTCCTTAATTTCCTGGTTGACCCTTTCATCTTTTAGCAGGATGGTCCTTAACCTCCATGTGTTTGAGGTCCTTCCAAACTTCTTGTTGTGATTTAGTTCTAATTTCAAGGCACTATGGTCTGAGATTATGCAGGGGACGATCCCAATCTTTTGGTATCGGTTCAGACCCGATTTGTGACCCAGTATGTGGTCCATTCTGGAGAAAGTTCCATGTGCACTTGAGAAGAATGTGTATTCAGTTGAGTTTGGATGTAAAGTTCTGCAGATATCTGTGAAATCCATCTGGTCCAGTGTATCATTTAAAGCTCTCGTTTCTTTGGAGATGTTGTGCTTAGAAGACCTATTGAGTATAGAAAGAGCTAGATTGAAGTCACCAAGTGTAAGTGTATTATTATCTAAGTATTTCTTCACTTTGGTTAATAATTGATTTATATATTTGGCAGCTCCCACGTTGGGGGCATATATATTGAGGATTGTTAAGTCCTCTTGTTGGATAGATCCTTTAAGTATGATATAGTGTCCCTCTTCATCTCTCACTACAGTCTTCGGGGTAAGTTTTAGTTTATCTGATATAAGGATGGCTACCCCTGCTTTCTTTTGAGGACCATTCGAATGGTAAATGGTTCTCCAACCTTTTATTTTCAGGCTGTAGGTGTCCTTCTGTCTAAAATGAGTCTCTTGTAGACAGCAAATAGATGGGTCCTGCTTTTTTATCCAGTCTGACACCCTGCACCTTTTGATGGGGTCATTAAGCCCATTCACATTCAGAGTTACTATTGACAGATATGAGTTTAGTGTCATCATGATATCTATTCAGTCCTTGTTTTTGTGGATTGTTCCACTGAACTTCTTCTTAAAGGGGAATTTTAAGAGTCCCCCTTAAAATTTCTTGCAGAGCTGGTTTGGAGGTCACATATTCTTTCAGTTCCTGCCTGTCTTGGAAGCTCTTTATCTCTCCTTCCATTCTGAATGAGAGCCTTGCTGGATAAAGTATTCTTAGTTGCATGTTCTTCTCCTTTAGGACCCTGAATATATCCTGCCAGCCCTTTCTGGCCTGCCAGGTCTCTGTGGAGAGGTCTGCTGTTACCCTAATACTCCTCCCCATAAAAGTCAGGGATTTCTTGTCTCTTGCTGCTTTAAGGATCTTCTCTTTATCTTTGGAATTTGCAAGCTTCACTATTAAATGTCGAGGTGTTGAACGGTTTTTATTGATTTTAGGGGGGGATCTATTTCCTGGATCTGAATGCCTGTTTCCCTTCCCAGATTAGGAAAGTTTTCAGCTAGAATTTGTTCAAATACATATTCTGGCCCTCTGGCCCTTTCGGCGCCCTCGGGAACACCAATTAAACGTAGGTTTTTCTTCCTCAGTCTGTCGTTTATTTCCCTTAATCTATCTTCATGGTCTTTTAATTGTTTGTCTCTTTTTTCCTCAGTTTCCCTCTTTGCTATCAACTTGTCTTCTATGTCACTCACTTGTTCTTCCACCTCGTTACCCCTCGTCGTTAGGACTTCTAGTTTGGATTGCATCTCATTCAATTGATTTTTAATTTCTGCCTGATTAGCTCTAAATTCTACAGTCATGATGTCTCTTGAGTCCTTTATGCTTTTTTCTAGAGCCACCAGTAGCTGTATAATAGTGCTTCTGAATTGGCTTTCTGACATTGAATTGTAATCCAGATTTTGTAACTCTGTGGGAGAGAGGACTGTTTCTGATTCTTTCTTTTGAGGTGAGGTTTTCCTTCTAGTCATTTTGCTCAGTGCAGAGTGGCCAAAAGCAAGTTGTATTGGGTAAAGGAGAAAAAGAGAGGAGAGAAAGAAGGAAAGAAAAGAGAAAGAGAAAAAAAAAGGAAGAAAAAAAAAGAAAAGGAGAAAGAAAAAGAAAGGAAAAAAGGGGTGGGGGAAGGAAACAAATCAAAAAGCAAAACAAAACAAAACAAAACAACAAAAAAAAAAGAAAAAAAGAACCACGGGGAAGTATCTTCCCCTGGAACTTGTCCGTCTGGCTGGTCTTCTGGGGGAGGGGCCTGTTGTGCTTATTTTCAGGTGTTAGCACTTGGGGGAGCTGCTCTGCCCCCTGCCTGGTACAGGGCTCAGTGGGGGTTGTTTACCCTGTGAGGCCCCAGGAGGAACAGCCCCAGTGGCGGGGCCAGCTCTAGAAACCTGGATTCAGCCCCCGCAGTAACCGGGAATGCTTTTCTTTCTAAGTTTTCTACCCAATAAATGAAGGCCTAAAAATAATGTACTATATAAAACTAAATATAGCCAACACGCAAAAATCACTTTTATTACATAAAAATAATTTGTGTGGGGGAGTGCCTGAGTGGTATAGTCAGTTAAGCATCTGACTTTTGATTACGCCTCAGGTCACCATCTCAGGGTGTGAGATTGAGCCCCGTGTCCAGCTCCACACTCAGTGGAAGTCTGCTTGAGATTCTCTCTCTCTCTCTCTCCTCTCTCTAAATGAATAAATGAATGAATGAATGAATGAATGATTTCTGGAGGGACGTATAAGAAACCAGTAACACGCATCCGTCTTGGGCCCAGGAGGGAGACTTCCACCTGTACACCTTTCAGATGTCTCACGTGTATTTACTGCTGACCTGGAAACTCAACATCAGTAATACTTGTAATGCACTGTCCTCTGCGCTCAGCCTTCAGGTCCCACGTCACTTAGGGATTCAGAGACTGCTCAGGAAAGGAGCGGTCTGCCCTCATGGGTTGGGATCTGCATCTGACTTCACTCGCCTAAACTTGCCAAGAGCTCCAAGGAGAAGAACACCCAGAAAATAGCCTCTGGTGACAGGGTTGCAGAGGTCTCAGCAGGCTCTGCGTGGGGGCGGGGTCTCCGCCAGGGCCCAGGAGACTGGGACGAGGTGGTGGCCAGAGCCACAGAAAGCAGGCTTCCCAGCCGGCCGTGCTGCTTCACTTGGCTGTTCCTGGAATCATTCGGGCTGCTTGGCCCAGTCCAGATGTGGTCGGGCTGTGGCCTCAGGGCCGTGAAGGGGACTCCGATGTGAAGCCACTGCTGAGGACCCGTGTCCCTCAGCCAGCGTACTTCACCAATGGCTTCACCACCCTTAGGTCTGCCTGGGCTGATGAAAGCAGATTCCCCGTCCAGACCCAGTCACCAGGTGTGCCGGCGGCCGTCCCAGTTCAGGAGCTGATGCTGAGCACATCCCCTCTTGCTCCTCCACCAGGTAGGTGTGGGTACTCGCGTCCCTTTGAAGGGAGCCCCTCGTTCTTGGATGGAGAGTCTTAGGGTGCCTTCCCACTGTGCCCCGGTGGACAGTGTGCTCTTTAAAGACAGAGCCTTTTTTTTTAAGATTTTTTTTTTTTTAATTTTTATTTATGATAGTCACACAGAGAGAGAGAGAGAGAGAGAGGCAGAGACATTGGCAGAGGGAGAAGCAGGCTCCATGTACCGGGAGCCTGACGTGGGACTCGATCCCGGGTCTCCAGGATCGCGCCCTGGGCCAAAGGCAGGCGCCGAACCTCTGCACCACCCAGGGATCCCCCTTTTTTTAAGATTTTTTTTTTAAATTTTTTTATTTATTCATGATAGTCACACGGAGAGAGAGAGAGAGGCAGAGACACAGGCAGAGGGAGAAGCAGGCTCCATGCACCGGGAGCCCAATGTGGGATTCGATCCCGGGTCTCCAGGATCGCGCCCTGGGCCAAAGGCAGGCGCCAAACCGCTGCGCCACCCAGGGATCCCTTTTTTTAAGGTTTTAAGTATTATTTGAGAGAGTGCGAGTGCATGTGCAAGGAGGGGCAGAGGGAGAGGGGGAGAGAACCTAGAGCAGAGGCCCTGCTGAGTACAGAGCCTGATGCATGGCTTGATCCCACGGCCTGAGCTGAAACCCGACGGACTGAGCTACCGGGCACCCCTAAAGATTAAGAATTTCAGCATCGTGATTTCTTTCCTTTTCCCAAGGTAGATACGTCAGATGCCCTCTCCTTGGGGCACAGCATCTAGATCTGCTGAATAAGCAGCTTCTCTGTGGACTGAGCCTGACTGCAGGCTCTCTCCCTGGTTACACCTCCAGAAATCCCTGTCCCACCTCTGCACCCGTGTCAGGTGCTTGGGTTTAATGAGGTCCCTGGTCATGAGTCATTGTTTGATTCCCCTGTGTGCAGCTCACTGCCTTAGTCGGCCACACCTCTTCTGACTTCCAAGACCTTAGCCCTCCTGTCTCAGCATGAAGGAGAATGCACACAGATTTGCTTGGGTCTCTCTTTAAATCGTGGTAAATGCACCTAACGTAAAATCTACCATTAGTGGGGATCCCTGGGTGGTGCAGCAGTTTAGCGCCTGCCTTTGGCTCAGGGCGCGATCCTGGAGACCCAGGATCGAATCCCACATCGGACTCCCGGTGCATGGAGCCTGCTTCTCCCTCTGCCTGTGTCTCTGCCCCTCTCTCTCTCTCTCTCTGTGTGACTATCATAAATAAATAAAAAATTTTTAAAGAATCTACCATTAGTGACGTGAGTGCAGTCACAGTGTTTGTAGTCATGGCCACCACTCTCATCACCCAGGAACCCTGCACATTAGTAGCGGCTCACGGTGCCCCCAGCCCCGGAGCCACCTGTCTACTTTCTCCCGCTGTGGATTTGCCTGTCCTGGACATTTCACGTACATGGAGCCCTAGCCCATGCCCTAGCCCGGGCCCTCTCTCTGTCCGGGCATCTCGCGGGACAGAGAGGCTTCCAACCCTGCAGTAGGTGTCACGCTCCATTCCTTTTATGGCAAGTACTATTCCATTGTGTGGATTTGCTGTGTTGTGTTTATCCGTCTGGTGAGGGATGATCTGGGTTGTTACAGAGAATGAAGCCTTGAACCTTTGTAAGTTTTTGTGTGAGTCCATTTCCGGCTCTCTTGGGTGTACCCCAAGAAGTGGAATCGCTGGATCACCGGTACCTCTGTTTAAACTTTGAGGATCTGTCAGGTGGTTTCCCCAGCAGCTGGCACCGGGTTACATTCCCACCAGCAGCACACAGGGGCCCACCTGCTCCACACGCTCAACAGCACTCGTCATCTTTCACTTTTTTGTGTTTAAAGCTAACCTTATGGGGATGTACACAGGTTGTGGGGTGGGGCCGAGAGGGGCTCCCGACGCTGGGCCGATCCCCCGACCTTGAGAGCATGACCTGAGCCAAAACCAAGAGTTGGACCACCCAAGTGGCTACACACAGGTGTTTAAATGAATTGTTTTAATTATATAGAGAAAACCAGTTAAAGTCAGAAAGTAAAAAGTTTATCCGAAAAACCAGCCGTCTCTGGTCTCCTCCCATCTTCCATAAGCTGTCCTTGGGGGGCCACTCTGAGCTACCAGCCTCCATCGGTCACCTGCCGCTGGTCTCATCCTCCCTTTGAGGCCTGTACCGTCCACCTTCTTGGGTCCACAAGGCTGACAACTCAGACCCATAGGCCCTTTTGTTCTCTCGACACAGTGCATTTGTTAGGACACTGGTTTGGCGGTTTAAAAAAGACCCGAACAGCAGATACCTTGCCTCACACCAGGCAGACAAACCTGCCTTTCTCGTGTGTAAGGAACCCAGGGATGGATGCTGGTTTCCAGCTGCAGGGCCCCATGCACACTCTGTGCTGCGGCCTGGCCGTCCCCAGAAGCGTCCCTGCCCCATTTCCCAGGGTGCCTGCAGGCGGGCCCTGCACGGTCACCGATGTCCACCCAGCCACAGGCAGGGCCCCCGAACCCGTCGCCTGCTGTCCACTGCCTCCTCCGTGGACATCCAGCACGTCGTGCGTCATTATTAGTAACAGTCAGCTAGCGTTTGAGTGCTTAATGTCAGGCGCTGTGAGGAGTGCTTTATATGAATCTGCGACCTACATCCTTCCAGCAGCCCTCAAAACAGATGCTGGATTCCTTTTACAAGTAAGGACATGGGGTGGGACGCCGGGGGAGGGGGGGGGGCTCAGTGGTTAAAGGCTGCCTTTGGTTCAGGTCATGACCCCCGGGCCTGGGATCAAGTCCCGAGTCGGGCTCCCCGCAGGAAGCCTGCTTCTCCCTCTGCCTGTGTCTCTCCCTCTCTCTCTGTGTCTCTCATGAATAAATAAATACAATCTTAAAAATAAATAAACAAAAATAAATAAATAAATAAACAAGGAAACGGGGCGTGGTCATGTCAAGTCGTTTGCCCATTTAGCACAGTGAGCACAGGCTGGCTGGCGAGCAGAGCCACCTTCGCTGTCGCCTGCTCTCCTCGGGGCTCAGCCCTCCGGGGCGGCCCCGTGGGGGTGCTGGCCACGGTGCGGTCTGTGGGCCCACGGGGCTTAGTTAACGCCTTGCGGTGGGTGTATGACCTGCCGCCGCCCCAGCACCAGAGGCGACGCCGGGGGTGGGGTGTGGGGGGGTTCGGGATGAAAATATCCCCACCCGCTGGCTCTGCACAACCAGTCTGCCAGTTAGACCGTCGTGGGTGGCATCCGCGACACCATCAACATTTAGCTTTTGCTTCTCGGGCTGATGGTCCAGTGACGGCCGCACCCACGCGGGGAGGCCGCACAGGGCAGGGCCCCGGGAGGCCTGGGGGGCGGCAGCCGTGTGACTGTCCCTGTTCTATTGACGCAGCGACCAGGAGCGGAGCTCTGGGATGTGCATGTGACGATGGACAGCAAGGACCTAGAAGCCGAAATCCACCCCCTGAGGAACGAAGACAAGAGGCTGCCCGAGACCCCGGGAAACCCGGGCCACACAGACGAGAAGCTGAAAAGCTCGCCCCGGCAGCCCCGCCTCTCCCGGTGCCGCACCGTTGTGTTTTTTCTTTCACTGTTTGTCTGCCTGTTCGTAGTGTTCGTGGTTTCGTTCATCATCCCGTGCCCGGAACGGCCCGTGTCGCAGGGGATGTGGCGGATAGACTACAGCGCGGCAGGTGTGCCCCGGGGCCCGGTCCTGGGGTGGGGTGCGGGGGGCACCGGCAGGCCCCGGGCTGTGTGCACCAAGGGAGGCGCCCGTTTGACCACGTTTTGGAATTTAAAGAAACCGCAGATCTCGGGGCCAGGTTTGTGACGGGCTCCACCAACTGCGGCCGGCAGCGCTGACTGCGACGCGCCCCGTGTCTCCCGCAGAACCAGCCTTCGTGAAAAGCCCCGAGTCAGCCTTTCTCTGGACTCCTGGCTTGGTCGCGAGTGGGAGCAGTGGAGGGTGTAAATGCCGCGGCCTGGGCCTGTCGTGCCACGCTGCTGGGTGTCTCCTGCAGCCAAGGGACTTTCTCAGTTAGGTCTCAGAGTCTGAAGCTTAATTTTGAGAGGGAGGAATAAAGTATGTTGGTTTTCTGCAGCTTTTATTGAAGCATAATCTGTACGACAGATCAGTCACTTGTTTTACGTATGCGCCTCCATGACTTTTAGTCTATTCATGGAGCAGCTGTGTAACTGTCAGCACGGTCCCGTTTCCAAAGATTCCAGCAGCCCCGTCCCCCAGCCCAGGCTGCCACCAGTTGCCTCCTGCCTTCAGTCTTGCCTTCTGTGGACTTGGCCCGTGAACAGGATCACGTGACCTGTGTCCTGGTCCAGCTTCTCTCACTGAGGCCCATCTGTCGGTTACAGCGTGTCCCCCGCTTCTCTCTGGGGCTGAACAGGCTTCCTGTGCACATGACACCTCACGACAGGTTCACCTGTTGGTGCACATCTGGGTGGCTCAGTGTCTTACCTTTATGACTGATACCGCGAGGAACACTATACACTGGTCTTTGCATGGATGCATGTTTTTCGGTCTCAGGTAGATTGCTAGGAGTGAAGATGTTGAAACTCGTGGTAAGTTGATTTGTAGCTTTCTGAGTCACAGCCCAGCTGCCTCCGTCAGGCGGCACCGTTCCCGGCTCCCCCCGACCCCGGCGATTCTGCGTTCTCCGCATCCCAGACCATAGAGAGCCATCACGTTGTGGTTTGACTTTGAATTTCTCTAATGACTCAGGATGCTGATGGGCATCTCTTCATGGGGTACTGGCCATTCTCAAATCTTCTTTGGTAAATGTCTCTTCAAATTCTTGCTCGTTTGAAAAATATGAGGGGCAACTAGGTGCCTCATTTGGTGACAGTCTGCCTTCGTCTCAGGTTGTGATCTCAGGGTACCGGGATCGAGTCCCGCATCGGGCTCCCTGCTCAGCGGGGCATCTGCTTCTTCCTCTGTCTATGGCCCCTGCTCATGATCTTTCTTGCTCTCAATAAAATCTTTAAAAAAATTTTTTTTAAATCTTAAAAAAAATAAAATCATATATTTTATGTTATTTATTGTTTTAAGCACGGAGCCCAGTGTGGGGTTTAAATTCACAACCCTGAGATTGAATCTTGAGCCAAGATCACAAGTTGGACGCTTGAATGACTGAGCCTCCAAAAATATGATTTTTTAATTACGGAATTATAAAAGTTCTTTATGTATTGCAGATACAAGTCTTTTAAGAAATATATGATTTGCAAATATTTGCAGCCAGTGGCTTATCTTTGCATCTTCGTAAGGTTCTTTTCTGTTCTTTTCTTTGGAGAGAGCTCGAGCACCTAGAGGGGCAGCAGGGAGGGGGAGAGGGAGAGGCGAGAAAGAACCCCCAGCCGACTTCCCCGGAGTACAGAGACCTCGGTGCAGCCTGATGGGGGGGCTCCATCTCATGACTCCGAGACCCTGACCTGAGCTGAAACCAAGAGTTGGACACTCAACCTACTGAGCCACCCAGGTGCCCCAGAAATACTACTGATACTACATTGATCTTTTATCTTGTGACCTTGTTGACCTCATTAATTAGACTAGGAGGTGTGTGTGTATATTCTCTGCAGTTTCCTACATAAGCATGTAATATTGCAAAGCAGACAGGTTGTTTTTTTTTTAAGATTTTATTTATTCATGAGAGACATGAGAGAGAGAGAGAGGCAGAGACACAGGCAGAGGTAGAAGCAGGCTCCATGGAGGGAGCCTAACGCAGGACCCGATCCCAGGACTCCAGGATCATGCCCTGGGCTGAAGGCGGCGCTAAACCACTGAGCCACCCGGGCTGCCCTGCTTCTTCCTTTCCAATCTGACTCCTTTTTCTTTCTTCTTCTTGCTGGAGTTTACTGGCTAAAACCTCCAGCCAACAGAACAGGTGACGTTGGACAGGTAAGAACAAAGGTCTCCTTGAGCTTAGGAAGGAAACTGCCTCTTTCAGCATTAAGTATGATGATAGCTGTAGGTTTTTTCGTAGACACCCTTTAACAGTTTGTTTTTATCATGAAAGGGTGTTGGATATTGTCAGATGCTTTTTTATGGTTGTGAGACAACTGGGTGGTTTTTGCCCTTTATTCCTATTAATATGGAATTTATATTGATTTTCAGATGTTAAATCAGCCTTGAATTCTCGAGGAAGACCCCACTAGATCATGGCGTATAGCCCTTTTCCTTGGTTGCTGGATTCATTTTGCTGCTTTGTGTTGAGCACTGGTGTCTGTATCAGTGAGGGACGCTGAACTTCGCTTTCTCTTTTTGTGGTGTCCTCGCCTGGTTCACTGTTAGGGTGACTCTGTTCTCATAGGTGTGTACGTAGCTGGGGCCTTGTCTCTATGGCCTCTTACCTGATGGTTCCTGCCACCTTGGGCTGCTGGGATATGTGGGGGCTTTCAAGGAAGAGCTGTCACCCTCTCGTTTTTCCAGATCTCTCTGTTCACTTTTTGACTAGTCCCCCTACCTGTTGTCTGCTCTGCCCTGTATCCCAGCCTGTGGCTGGCTCCAGAGCTGGCCTCCCCCGTTGGCTTGGGAGCTCACAGTACCCCTGGGCCCCTGGCTGTGAATCCCGCCATTCCCCTCTGCCAGGGAAGCTGCTGCCTTTGGTCCTGACCTCAGTCTGGTGCCCAGCTGTGGAGGGCTAGACTGGCACCGTCCAAGCCTGGAGTCTGGTGTTTGATTTCTATTTTTAAATTGTGGTGAAATATACATCCCATACATGTAAAGAGCATCATCGGTTGGCATCACTGCACTCGTGGTGCTGTGCAGCCATCCATGCGGTCTGTTCATCATCTCAACAGCACCGCGCCCGGCAAACATGGACTCCTCTCCCTCCTCCTCCCTCCTCCAGAGCCTCTTGGCCTGTGTACCTGCAAGTCTGCCTATTGCAAGGACCTCTATAGAAGTGGAATCACGTAACATCTGCCCTCTTGCGCCTGCTGACTGCACCGGGCGTATTGGCCTCAGAGCTCACCCGCGCTGGAGCAGGCATCGGGTTCTCCTTCCTTTTTATGGGGGAATAATGTGTGTTGGGTGTGGACTGCACTGCTCATCCATTCCTCTGTCCACAGATGTTTGGCTTCTTTCCACTTTTTGGCTGCCATGAATGACACAGCGAACTGGCTGTATGGGAATGGAGTTCCTTCTCCCAGTTATTTTGAGTAAAAGAGTATGAGGTAGTGTCTCGTTACTGCTCCGATTTGCATTTCCTTAATTGCTGGTGATGCTGAGCATCTTCTCACGTGCCAGGACTATTTATCTATATTCGTGCAAGAAAGGCCTCTCAGTCCTTTGCCCATTTTTGACTCGGGTCCCTTGTCAGATGCTAGATTTGCAAGTATTTCCGCCCACTCTGTGGGTTGTCTCTTCACTCACAACAGTGTCCTTTGACGCACAAAAGCTTTACATTTTGATGGACTCCACTTTGTCTGTTTTTTCTTTGGTTGCCTTGCCTTTGGTGTCACATCCAAGAAATCATTACCAAATCCAATGTCGTGAAGATTTTTCTCTATGTTTCTTCTAGGAGGCTCTTAAGCTTAGGCCTCTGACCAATTTTGAATTCTTTATTTTTGTTTTATTTTTTTAAAGATTTTACTTATTTGAGAGAAAGAGAGAGAGAAGGAGCAGAGGGAGAGGGGCAAGCAGATTCCGTGCTGAGCACAGAGCCCCACGCGAGGCTCCATCTCAGGACCCTGAGATCATGACTTGCGCAGAAATCAAGAGTCGGATGCTTGACCGACTACCCACCCAGGCGCCCCTTCATTCAGTTTTGGATGTGGGGTCAGCCCAGCTTCATTCTTTTGGTGTTTGATTTTAACCCTTGTAGTTTATCATTTGAGTCCTTGGATGGAAGGAGGAGAGCCTTCCGTGTGCAAGAGTGCGGCCTCCGGGCCCTGGGCGCAGGTCGGGAGGGATCTCTTCCTGACAAGAAGGTGTGCAGAGCCCGCACGCGTACAGCCGGGTGCCCTGCTTGTTCCTTCCCGGGCGGCCGACACCTGAGCGTTCGTGTGTCGTGTCCACGAGGGAGACAAGGTGCCGAGGTCGCCGCTGCTCCTAGGGCGGCCTCGCGCTGGAGGCGCTAACGCGTGCCCACCTGGGGAAGCGCACAGGCGGATGGGGTCAGACACAGCCGTGGCCTGAGGAGTGGCCTGTGATTTCCTTTTTCAGTCACCTATGACTTCCTGGCTACAGAAGACATCAACAGGGACAGGATCCAGGATGTTCTCTTTCTTTATAAAAATGCCAACGGCAGCAACAACTTCAACCTATCCTGCACCGACGAAGGTGATTGGCTTTTATCTGTAAAAGGAGGAACTTGCGGTAGGCGGCGGGATCCGCACCCTCTGCCTCTTCTGGGGAACCAGCTGGTGGATTTCTGGGAACCAGCACACAGCCCTTGCTTCCCGGGAGGACTGGGCCCCCTCTGGCCCCCCACACACCCCTGACCCCACGAGCTGGCGGGGGGGGGGGGCGCGGGGGGGCGGCGCAAACAAGGGCTGAGTCCCCCACCGAGCTGGTGTCTCCTACAGGCTTTTCCTCTCCCTGCACCTTTGTGGCTGCCGTGTCGGGGGCCAGTGGCAGCGTGCTCTGGGAGAGGCCCGCGGCCCAGGATGGCGCCCTCGTGCGGTGCTCCGTCCCACAGACGCAGGGCAGCAGGATGTCCTCCGCCTGCATCCTCGTGGGCAGACCCAGCTCCTTCGTTGCTGTGGACTTGTTCACAGGTGGGCGGCTCCACACAGGTGTTCCACACCTGGCAGCTCTGAGGTGGTTCAGCCCTCCTCCTGGGGACCTGTGGGCACGATGGGGAAGGAGCCCCATGGGGAGGCTGCCTCTGAGCAGTCATGCACGCTGCCGGCCTGCCTTGTCACCTCCCACTCCAGCCGTGCTCGTGGGGCTGGCGTCTGCTCGAGCCCTCGGGGACCATCTGGGCCTGTCAGGGCTCGGCGTGCACGGGCACTGGTCCCTGGGCCTCAGGGTCACCAGCCGGGGTGAGGCCTGGGCTTCAGGACGCCAGGGGGGCCAGGCAAGAGCATTTCCCCCACCAGTGGTGGTTTTAAAGAAATAGAAGGAAAAAAGAGCAGGCTGGAAATATTTTAAAAAGAGAGGAATTAGTATGAAAGAGGGTGTGGACAAGATAGCATCCGGGTAGGAAGGCTGTCATGCTGGCGCTGTCTGTGGGTCCGGCCATAAGCACACAGCGTCCTCGTGTGCCTTCTGTGAGCAGGACTCTGCCAGGGCCTTCCTGGGGGCCCAGGGTCCTGGGAAGTGTCAAGGTCAGGTGGCGCCCATCCCGGTGGGAGGGTCAGCATTGGCCCTGTGATGTCCTAGCGCCACGGGGGGGTGGGGTGGACATGAGAGGCCAGCAGGAAGGGGGAGCTTTCTGGTTGCAGAGGCAACACTTGAGTGCTCTGCTGCATCAGTGACTGACCGCCCACTGGCCACGCACCGCACGTCGGCTGGCTTCCTGCTGGCAGGCATTCCATCTTTGGGCGCTGCGCACCACCAGCCCGCAGCACAAGGGGGTGTGGGGGCAGTACTTGGTGACGTTGTCCTTGGTTTCAGGGGAGACCCTGTGGAGCCAGCCCCCTGGCTTTGACAGGAACACCTCCGACCTGAGCTCGTTACTCCAACTGCCCGATGTCGATGCCGACGGGGCCCCAGACCTGCTGCTTCTCGCCCAGGAGGACAAGGAGGTACACTCCCCCAGGTCGCTGTGGCCCACTCCCCGGCCCCTGGTCCGCTTCTGCTTCTTGGGCAGCACTCAGGTCTGACCACGTGTCAGGGACTTGCCCAGGGCCCTGTGCTCCTGGCACCTCTGACCAGCACGCGGGTGGCGGCTGTGGGCCCCCAAGGACAGTAGACCGTGCGCTTGGCTGTGTGTGTCGCGGCAGCGGGGTTGTCCGGGTCCCCAGGTGGGCAGGTGCCTGAAACCACACACCTGACTCAGGGCCTTTTCTCAAACCGCGATGTTCTGCACCATCGTGCGTGTTGCAGGTCAGCAGCTACCTCTACTCCGGCAGCACTGGACGCCAGATCGGCCACCGCGGCAGCCTTGGCGTGGGCGGGACCGCTGGCTCCCTCCTGCACGTCACCAGGGCAGGCGCTCACTACATCCTCTTCCCTTGCCGTACGTCGGGCCTCTGCCTGCAGGACCGTCCCTCGCGTGGAAGCCACATGCCCAAGGGCGCAGAGTCGGGGAAGCCTGGGAGCCCAGGGAGGGTGCTTGTGCCGGAGGGACAGGGGTGGCCCGCAGGCTCCGCAGGGGAGGTGGGTGGGGGGCACCCGGAGTCCCGGAAGCAGGCCTGGCAGCCTTGTCCTGAGTCCCCTGCGTTTCCGACAGCAAGCTCCCTGTGCAGCTGCTCTGTGAAGGGCCTGCATGAGGCGGCGACCGGGGGAGCGAGCCCCCTGCGCAGAGACCTGCTGTGGGAGCGCATGCTCAACACCACCCCCCATGGGCCGCTTGGGCGCAGGTTGGTCTGTGTGGAAGGTGCGGGGGCCATCCCTGGGCACTGGGTGCACCTCATCTCCACGGGCAGCGGGGTGGGGGGGAGAGAGCAGCCATGGGGAGCCGGCGGGGAGAGCACGGGGCGAGCCTGCCTGCCATACCGCTGTCCCCTCCCGTCCCCGCAGCCCGGGAGCTCTCCGCCACCTGATGCACGTGCCAGGGAAGGCAGGCGAGGACCTCCTCCTGGTGACTTCGGAGGCCTGTGTGCTACTCGACGGCCAGGACCTGACACCCCGGTGGACCTTCCGCACTGCCCAGGTCTTCAGGTACAGTCTCCTCCCAGGAACCGTACGGTGGCTGCAGGTGGCACCGTGGCCTGGCCCCTGGTGGCCCTGGGCAGAGGCCTGTGGTCGGGGGGCTCCTGCCTGGCCCCGGTGCTGCCCCTCCATCCGGCCTCAGCCCCTGTGGGGCTCTGGCGGGGGATGCAGATGGGCAGGTGCCTTCCAGCACTCCGGCCCCCTCCCCTGGGCCCCCTACAAGGGCTCCCACCCCCTCCCCCTTCCCCTGAGGCCCCCTCCCCCAGGGCCCCTGTGAGTGCTCCTACCGCCTCCCTGCGGGGGGCGGGGGGTGGGCCTGCGAGCACTCTCACCCCCCCCTTCCCTTGCAGAAAACCCATCCTTGGCCACTACAAACCTGACACCCCTGCCGTGGTCATCGAAAACGGAACCGGCACCAACAGACAGGTAGGCCGCACCTCCTGAGGCTGTGCCTGTGAGCAAGGCCGAGGGACCTTTGCCGCACCGGCTCCCCACCCGCGTTGGCCGCGCCCTCCTGCTTACCCTCGGGGTGCAGCTCTGCTGGGGCTCCGGGGCCTGGGCAGCCCCACCTGTGACCCGCGTGCCCTCCCACCCCCCCCAGATCCTGCTCCTGGACCTGGGCAGCGGGGCCATCCTGTGGAACCAGGGCCTCCCGGGCCTCCCTGGGGACCCACAGTCCGCCAGCCTGCCAACCGCAGACCACCGCTCGGCCTTCTTCTTCTGGGGCCTCCACGAGCTCTCCGAGCTCTCTGGCACCAACCAGACGGTACGGGCAGGGCGGGTGCTAAGGGGACCCACCCCCTGGCAGGGCAGAGGCCACGGCCAGGCTGGGGTCATGCCTGGAAACAGTGGGGAGCTAACTGGGAGCCTGGGCGTGCACATAATGGAAGCTGTGGACAGTGGGTGGGCTCAGGCAGCCAGCAGAGGTGGGGAGGCTGGGGCTGGGGTCGGCCTGGGGCACACAACGGGCCCCGCGGGGGACGGCAGGGGTGCAGTCCCAGCAAGAGTATGCCGCAGGAGGGTCAGGGCCAGGTCGGGGAGCAGAGACGGTGGCACGGTGGTGGCCTGTGGACACACTCGGGGCAGAGCATCCTGTGAGGATGGACGCCACATGGCCCAGCCGCGGGGCCCAGGACCCTCGGTCCGCCTGCTCCAGACGTGGGTCCACCTGGCGTCCACTGCTGGTTCTCACCCTAGAGGCCCCAGGATGCGCAGCACAGCCTATACATGTTCCACCCCACGCTGCCGGGCGTCCTGCTGGAGCTGGCCAACATCTCCGCCAACATTGTCGCCTTCCAAGGTGCGTGCGGCCTCCCCGGGGCAGGGCTCTGCTGCAGCCAGTCCCGCCCACTGCTCCCCAGGCCCTGACGGTTCCTGTCTCCCACAGCGGTCCTGTTTGAGCCGAGCCGCCACGCTGCCTGCGTCCTCCTGATGGGCCCGGCTGGCCCTGACACGCCTGGCACAGTCTCCGTGGCTAAGCACAAGGTGCAGGACCTTGTCCCGGGCAGTAGGGTGGTTCGCCTGGCGGAAGGCGGGCCTGACACTGACCAAGCTGTCCGGGACCGGTTCTCCCGCCTGCGGTACCGCAGTGAGGCATAGACGCATGGTGGCCAGCGCATGCGGGACACACTCCAGCTGCTGCCATTAAACCCCACAAGAAGTCCGTCCTTCCCTGGGTGTGCACTCCAATCCCCGTACTCCTGGCCCAGGATACTCGTCCTACCCAGGGGTGCCCGGGCCACTCCCATCACCTGTGCAGCCACATGCCCCCCAGTCCTCACCCTGCCCCCCTGGGGTCACACTCAAAGCCGCTGCCCTCATCGTGTCTCCTTGGGTAGAGCGGGGCCCCACAGCACCACCCCCACTCGTCCACACCGGGTCCCTGTCTGCAGATCCCCCTGGGGCCTGGGAGGGTGGCTGGCCCTGGGTGGCCTCGGGGCACCAGCTGGGCCCTTGAGGCAGTTCCTGGTCCCAACCTTTCCTGGAGCAAGTAGGGGAGGACTCAGGCCTGGTTGGTGGAGACAGGCCCCCGAGGGACGGGGCTGCGAGGCGCCCCCAGGGGTGCTTCCATCCTTGTGTCAGCTGCACGTGCTGCGAACGTCCCGAGAAACTGGCCGCCGGGAGCACGTGGGGGGTCGGTCTACCCCTCAGTACACACTGGAGCTGCTTATCCCTCAGGGGTCCCCATACCCCCAGCAGGTGCCTGGCCGCCTCCTGGTGCTTGGACGCCCCCTGCGGTCGGTACCGCTGACACAGGACTCACCTTCGTGCCTTGCCATGCCCCAGGCCCGCCGTGGCGCTGTGGGGCTCTCGGTGCCCCGATGACCCGGGCACCGCGGGAGACAGCGGAATAAATGGTTTGCACTGTCTGAGAGCGCAGGTGTACACCTGTGTGTTTGCTCCCAGGGCTCAAGCAGACGCGGCGCCGGCCAGGCTGCTGGAGAGGGGGGCCCCCTCCCACCCAGTCGCACGTAGGGCTCCGGGGACTTTTCCTGCACGGCCTCTAAGCGTAGCTCAGGTGTGAAGAACCCTCGCTGGTCACCGTGGTTCAAGTCGGGAACCCAGCCTGGGGACGTGGCGGGTGTGCTCCCATCAGGGCCTGAAGGGGGTCCTTGAGCACCCCCTGTAGTCCCCAGGCGGCTGCCCAGGGGCAGCAGAGGCCGCTCTCTGTCAGGGGCAAGACCCTTGTCACCGTGAGAAGCTGCCGCCCCACACACGCAACCTGAGGCACAAGGGTTCCGCGGTGACAGGTGCACAAATGGAAATCCCCGGGGGCGGGGGGCTAGGAGCGTGCCCAGACAGCACCCCTGCAGGCCCAGCACAGCGAGCAAGGAGCTGGGGGCACAGCTCAGGATGCACCGTGCTGGTGGCCGTCCTGCACCAGGGGCTTGGAGTACACAGCCGCAGCCCTGTCCCTCTGGGGCTCTGACTTAGATGGCTGGGAGATGCTACAGGGCCACTCTCCCCACAACCTCCCAGGACTCCGTTTCCCCACCACCTGGGGCACTCAGGCACCCTGGTCCTGCCAGAGCAGGGATGGCACGCCCCAGCGTCTCCTGCCAAGGCCACCGAGTCTGCAGCCTGAGTCTGGCCTGGGTCCCTTGTCTGCTGGGGACCGCCCCCCCCACGGACCGTCCCTGGCCAACACCTTTCATGGCCGAGCTCCCCGCACCGTCTTCTGCCACCGCCCAGCTCACGTGCACCTTACATCTTGCGTCGCGGGCACCGCGTGCCTCTTGCACACGCCATACGTTCAGCCCACGATTCAGGACCACGAGGTAGGCTCAGAGTGAGGACCAAGGGTCTTTTATTTCCAGGCCAGGACTGGGCAGGACCGGGAAGGGTAGCAGGGGTACTTCACTCCAGCTCAGGCACCCGCTCCTTTCCCCAGGGGCCTCCCCTGCCCCGAGCTGGGAGCCACAGCCTCGAGGACACCTGCTAGATGTGTCCCTGCAGCTGAAGTGGGACTCGCAGTGACAGCCACAGAGTGGGCGGGACACGGGAGGGTGGCTCTGGGCTGGCTGAAGGGCAGGAACTGGGGGCATGGCAAGGGGGTCCCCGAGGCCATGCAGCACAGCGTGGAGGGTGCATCTGCCCCGGAGCCCGCACTTCCTCCCGACGAGCCACCTGCTGGAGACGCCCTGCGGTTCACCAGCCGGTCCATCCATGGGAGTGCAAGATGCCGCCGGGGCTCGTGGGGTTCATGGGGCCCACCCAGCTGGGCCCGCATCGTCCCCGAGGCTCCAGGCCACCCAGTTCACGTGCGGACACCGTCCCGGGAAGCACGTCTGGGCTGGTGCGTCTGGGGAGGGGAGGGCTCGAACGGGGCAAAGGGAGCCCACGAGGCCCACGTGCCCTCGGGCAGAGGAGGACACCGGGCGCGGGTCTCAGAAGCCGCCAGGCCGCCCCCCACTGGTGCCCACCTAGGTGCCCCTGTCCCCGCACGCAGGGTCACTTGCAGCAGCCACAGGCTCTGCAGACGTGGAGGCGGGAAGGAGCGTGGGGCTGGGGCTCGGGTGTGGCGGCTTCCGCAGGAACGGAAAGGCCCTGCGGGCGAGAGGGCGCTGAGAAGCGGGCCCAGCGGGGCTGCCTGCCTCCCGGGGCGCCTGCTGCCGGCCGCCACCTCACCGTCTCCTGGCCTCCGCGGGGACCACGGCGACCGCCAGCAGGTCCCTGTACGCTGCCGACTTCAGGAACCGCGGATACGAGTCCTGCAAGAGACGGCACCAGCCAGCCTCCCACGCCACCTCCCCCACCTGCCCCCCCAAGTCACGCCGACGCGGTGCCCCGGCTCCCGGCCACCTGGCCTGTTACCCTTGGAACCGTGGGCTCAGCGAGGCGAACCAGGGCACCTGCAGTGACCCCCCGGGGCGCCCCCAGGCCCACCACACCGGATCCTCCGTGGACCCCCAGGGGGAGGGCGGGACGCGGTGGGGTAACAGGCAAGCTCGAGAAAAAGTAGAGCACACGACAAAGAACAGAAACCTAAGAACCTAATCCTTTATATTCAAAGAAAAAAGTATAAGTTTTGTCATTAGTTTTGGTGAAAACATGAGAAGACCACGCAAGAATCCAGACAGGACTGGGCTTCCCTGAAACCCGCCTTCTCTGTAGGTTGGAGTTTGAAAGTATATTGATGCTTCACAGAATCCTAAAATAATAATTCCCGAACATCAACATAACACGCCCCAAGGCAGCGGGGCGTCCAGGGCCCGACGCCCTGAGCGCGGGAGGGGCTGTGGTCCTCAGGTGGGGCGAGCGCAGAGGAGCAGCGAGGAAACCGGAGTCGGGGCTGGGCCAGGAGCCCGGCAAGGACCGCGAGCAGCAGGGGCTCCGATTCCGCCCAGGACTCGCCCTTTGCGCCTGTGCTCAGGGTCCGGCCCCGACACAAACCAGGCGACGGCGACACGCGCCGCTCGTGAACAGCCTCGCTCCGGGTGGGCGGGAGGAGCCGGGCCCGGGCCGCGGCTGCGGGACGAGGGCTGGGCCGTCCACACCACGGGACACTGCGAGCCAAAGCGGGTGAGACCCCGGGCAGGCAAGGCCTGAAGGTCACCCGACATCGCCGAGCGCCGGTGGCGGACACCTGGAGGCCGCCCGCGCGGGCCTGCCCCAGGGGACCCGGGCCTGCTCTCTGGAGGGACCGCACAGCAAACGCCTCCCCGCCGGGCAACCTCTCGGCGCAACCCAACCAATACACAAACAGGGTGAAACGACCACCGATGCACGGAGTCGCAGGAAACAGGAGACCCACGAGAGACCCCGCAGGGCGGGCAGAGCAGACCCAGGCCGTGGGGGCCGCCGAGCCAGGAAGGAGCCCGACCCCCAACGCAGGCGCAGGCCGGGGCCCGCCTCAGATCTCGCTCAGCTCTGCGCCCAGGGAGGGAGGTCGGGCCCCGCGCCGCGCCCCGTGCGGCCTAGTTGGGGAAAAGGCTTAAAGGCTTCGCACCCAATCCTAGCACGTGTACCCGCTTATACCCAAATTCAAGCCAACGGAAAAGAAATTAAGTACTTGCAGGCCGTGGGACGCGGAGAGGGTCCCAGAGATCTGTGACCGCGCCCCCCGCCCCGCCAAGAGCTCTGCATGCGACGGGGCCAACGACCCTGCGGTGCGGCGCGTCCTGGCCCCACGGCCTCGTGCATCAGGGAGGCGCTGCGGGACGACCAGACACACAGGCCGACGCTGCACGGCTGCGAGCGGGGCGGCGTCCCCGCAGGCTCCAGGCCGGGGGCCGCGATCTCCGCGGAGGCAGCCCGCGCTGCCTCACCCCCACCGGAGCCCGGAGGCCGCGGCCGCCGCAGCGCACAAGCCCCCACTGACGGGCTCAGCTCGGCCAGCTCCGCGGGGACAACAAGCCCCCACCGTGTCCGCGCCAGGCGGCCCCGGGGTCGTGCTGCGGAGGGAGGGGCCCGGGGCCCTGGGGGCGGACAACAGTCCGGACACGCCCCGCCCGAGCGGCCAGCGACGCCACGGCCACGCAGGAGGCACGAGGGCGCCGCTCAGCCGGGAACGCGCGCGTTAAGACCCGTGCTGGGAGCCGCCCGCGGCGCCGCCGGAGCGCAGGTCACGCCGCACACCCACCTTCTTCATCAGCATGTAGATGTGCAGCTGCGCGTCGTCCAGCACGTAGCGGTGTGGCCGCCGCAGTCCCGCCAGCGTGCTCTCCATCGTGCGGCTGTCCACGTTCACCCAGCGGGCGGCGCCGGGGGCCAGGAACTGCCTGCGTCGCCGCCGGCCCAGACGCTGTGGGCCCCGCACGCCGCCCCGCACGCACTCACGTCCCGGCACGCAGCCCCCGGCACGCAGCCCCGCACGCATGGCGCCCCCGCACGCACGCCCCGCCAGGCACACATGCCGCCCCCGCACGCACGCACCCCGCCCCAGCACGCACGCCGCCCTGGCACCCACGCACCGCCCCCCGCCCCCCCCCCGCGCTCACTGGTACACCGAGTCCACCAGCGCGGGGACCTGGGCCTGCCCTCCGTAGCGCAGCTCCTCGCACGCCTCCCAGAAGCTGAGGTTCTCGGCTGCAGGTGCACGGCCGGTGAGGCCCGGGGAGCACCCCGGGGAGCCCCCCCACCGCCCCGGGCGGCGCAGGGCAGGGGCTGCTCACCACTGAACTCCGTCCCCAGGAAGGCCAAGAAATGGGCCCGTCCCACGGGGTCTCCCAGGAGCTCTTGGAAGCTGAAGCCCCACCGCTCCACGCGGAGCTTTGTGGGCACCGCCACGCTGCGGGGACGGAAGGGGCGGGTCAGGAGCACGGGGGAGGCGGCGGGGGGGGGTGGCACGGACCCCGCCCCGGGCTCACCTGGGCGCATTCACCGTCCAGTAGGTGTCGTCGTCCGTGACCCAGGGGTTGCTGGGCAGGCAGCCCGACAGGAAGGGGTCGTGCGGGCCACGCTGGCTGCTGAAGTTCAGGTACCTGGGGGGGGCGTGCCAGGGGCCAGGGCGGGGCCGGGGCACGGCGGTGGGGACGCGCCCGAGGGAGGGTCTGGGCTCGGCCCCCCAGCGCACTCACGCCTCGAGGCAGACGGAGGACTTGACCCGGGCCCTGGCCAGCGCCTTCCTGCAGCGCTCCACCTGGGTGCAGCCGTGAGGGGCATCAGCGCCCGCCCCGCCGACCCCCCCCAATCCCCTCCCCGCCCCGGGACCCACCTCCTGCCTGTAGAACTCCGGGCTCTGGGTCTGCAGGGGGACGAGCGGCTGCGGTTAGGGGCAGGCCCTGCGGGTGGGGGGACCTCCCGGCCCAGCCCAAGGGGCCCTCCTGGGGCTGCTGCAGAGACACCCACACCCCCCGCTTGGCCCTTGAGGCCCCCTCCGCTGTGAGAGGGCGCGTCCGGCTTTCCAAGCACCACGTGGGGGCCTCTAGTCCGGAGCTTTGCAGCTTGTCCACGGAGCCCACAGGGGAACAGAGTCCCCTTTCACGTCCCCAACTGTCCCCAGTTCATGTTTTCAAGTGTATCTGGGTCATGGTTTTAAAGGCGGCGGGTACGGGAGAGGCACGGCCACGGGGCCACGCTGGGGCTCCGGCCTGCGGCCCTGCGCTCCCCAGAGCCCGGGGTTCTGCCGAGCGCAGAGGCTCAGAGCCGGTGCTGGGTGGAGCCCGCACACCCGGCGGGGGCCGGGGGCCTCCGGGCGACCCTACAGGGAGCCGGGTACAGTCTACAACCTACGGTTTCCCAGGCTGGGAAACTGGGAGGGAGCTTTACCCGCGAGGCTATTTGGGCTTTTGTGGGAGCAAAGGGCTCAGCTGCCGCCAGGTCTGAACATGCGGCTCCCTCTGGGTCCAGCGGCCACGGGAGGCCTTGGAGGCGGTGACGGGCCGCGCTCCTCGGCCCTGCACCGTGAGGCTGGCCCAGCCCGAAGGAGAGCCCCGGCCCCCCAGAGCCCCGCCATGCTTACTTGCACCCGGGGCAGCAGGTGGGGGAAGCAAGAGGTGAGAGCAGAGGCCTGGGCGTGGGGGCACAGGGGGCCGTCAAGGGCACGTTGGGGAGCAACGGGTCCGCGGGCGGGGTCCTCACCAGCTGCGCTCGTCCGGCGGCGGCGCAGGAGCCGCGCTCTGGACCTTGCTCCAGGACGCTAGGGACGCCCGGCTGCAGAGGAAGGCCCAGGTGGGTGCGGGGGTTCCTGCCCCCTGCTCGCCGCCTTGAGCCGAGGCTCTGACCCGCGTGTCATCCGGGGATCCGGGGGAACTCCCGGATCTGAGACACGAGGCCCTGAGCCTCTGC
Organism: Canis aureus; assembly: GCF_053574225.1. Classification (NCBI taxonomy): domain Eukaryota; kingdom Metazoa; phylum Chordata; class Mammalia; order Carnivora; family Canidae; genus Canis; species Canis aureus. Next base: position 37,433,976 of record NC_135618.1, read on the forward strand.
CCGCCCCCCCCCACCCGCGGGACCTCACCTCCCCGCTCCAGAGCTCCCGAATGCTCCGGCTGCAGACCACACGTCCTTCTTTCTCTCTTCTATTTTTTTTTTCTTTCTCTCTTCTTTTGGAAGTAGGCCGCAGGCGCTGGGCCTTGGACTCACCCCCGCCCCCCCGGGGCCCTAGAGCTGCACTGCCCCCAGCTGTGGGGCCAGGTGCCCCTCTAACCACCCGGGGCCAACGGTCACGCGTCCCCACACACCTGGCGTCCTGGCGCAGCCTCCCTGAGGCCCAGGGTCGCCTCCCCACCCCCACCCCCAGCGGCAGCTCCAGATGCGGTGGCAGGGCCCCCCCACGGGGACGCACCTGCCAGTCCTGAGGCCCCATCTACCCGCCCGGGCCCTCGGGCAGAGCACAGAGCACGAGTGCGCGCTTGCCCGGACACCCGCCCCCGGCACCCCCTGATGAGGTGCCGCAGGTCCCTCCACCCATGGCCCACACAGCCACCGCCACAGGCGCACGCAGACCGGCCACCCGCGCCCCACTGCTCTTGGCCTGCGACCTCGCTTCCTCGGTGCTGCCGCCGCCCGTAAGCCAGGCCCTGCTGCGCCCACTCCCTTACACCCCTGTGTGGATGGCCGCAGCCTCGGGCCCGGCCCCAGGACTCTGCGTGCTCACGGGTCACAGAACCAAGACGCCAAAGCCACAGCCTAGGGAGCACGCGACTCCCGGCAGACCCCGCTGCGGTACAATGACATGCCCCCCGCACCCGGGCTTACCGGGGGCCTGTTCACCAGCCAGTACGTCCGCTCCTGGCACGCGATAACCAGCCTGTCCCCCTTCCTGCGCTGCTTAGCTGCCCTGCGGGAGTAGGCGGAGTTGGGGGGCATGTGGAGCCCACAGTAGCACCTGCCCATGCCCGCTTCAGGCCACAGCCTGAGTCAGCGACCGGCCTGGGCAGGACGGGGCCTCCCGGTGCTGCCCACGGTGCCCACCGGGCGCGAGCAGGGGCAAGAGCTTACCGTAGCTGCTCCCTGGCCTGCACCACCACCAGGTCCCACGCGTGGTTCATCTTCCTGTGCAACTGGTCATAGTGCTCCTGGGGGACACCGAGGTCTCTGCTAGGTGAGCACTCACGGGTCCCGCCCTGGGGTGCAGACCACCCACCACCCCACGGAGACAGCGGGATGATGTGTCTGGGGGGCTGTACTCTCGGGGGGCCTGGCTGTGTGCTCCAGGGCAGTCGGTGAGCGCTGGGACCAGAGCCCTCTGGCTGGGCTAGCCTGCGGGGGGGCCCACCTTCTCATGGCCGACCAGGGCCCCCTGCTTTCGGATGTTCTTCTTGGCCAGGTAGATGGCTGGAAGGACGGGGGGCCAGGCTAGAGCAGGCTCTGCGCCGCCTCCCTGGTGCTCCGCTTGGGAGCGTAGCAGTACAGAGAGTGGTCCCAGGCCGGCCCACTCCTCACTCACCGTAGTCCAGCTCCGTGGCTGGCCCCAGGGTGCTCGTCCAGAAATAGGGCGTCTGGTGTAGTGGAGGGGCAGGGTGTCCGGGACCTCCTGGGCCCTCCCCACCCCAGGAGTGGTCCACTTTCCCCGCTCCCTTGGGAAGACGCTGGGCTGGCCAGGTGGTGCCTCCGCACCTGCCTGTCTGTCCACAGCCTGCAGACTCACAGACGACTGGCCCTCCTCCCCACCTGGAAGCCCCGGAACCCAGCTCCATGCCCTCCTGGGGTCCGGGGCAGCCACTACCTTGTGGACTGGGCTCCCTGAGGCCCTACTACCTGGTGGGGTGCGGTGGGGCCTGCCATCAGCCTGTACTAACCACCCAGCTGGGACTGCCTGGGTCCCTGTTGTGGCCAGGGAGGCCAGGAAGGGGGCTCCATCGGGACTGGGGTCCTGTCTCAGGCCCCACGCACCCTTCTTAATGAGGGGCAGCTTGAGGATCCTGGGAGAATCCCCCACACCCTCTAAGGAGTCCCTGCTAACGGTCTCTCCCCTTAACTTGGTCCTTCTACACAAAACACCGCGTCCAGCATTATGGGGAGGGGCGGTGGCCCCAGGCCGGTGGGGACATCACCACTTCCACCGTTTCCCCCAGTCCCCTCCTGCCGGGCTGCGGGGTTTGGGGTTCCCGTGGGCTCCCAGCTGCACCTGACCTGAAACCTGTAGGGTGTGTCGTCGGGCCGGAGCACAAGGCTGCGGGGGTCGCGCAGAGGGTACAGGTAGCCGTGCTGCACCAGGAGGGTGCCCAGGTGCAGGGCCTCTGGGGGTGCGGGTGGGGGCTCAGCCTCGGAGAACCAGGCCCGAGCTCCCTGCCCAGGGCATCCGCGCGGCGACCCGGGGCAGGGGGCGGGGCGCGGGAGGAGCGAGGGGCTGACCCCCTTACCCTCCTCGGAGAGGCAGTATTTCTGGATCAGCCACTCCGCGATGTCGCCGCCTGCACAGCAGAGGGGGTGTGGGGTCGGGTAGACCGAGGCAGGGCCTCCGCCACCGCGGACCCCCGCCCCCGCTCCCCGCGGGGCCTCACCAGCCACCGTGTGCGGAATGACGGTGATGAGCAGGCGCTGACTCCGCATCTTCACGCCCTGGTCGGGGTCCTGCATGCTCACGACCACTCGCTCCATCTGCGCGAGGGGGGCCTTAGGGGCCGCTGCGGGGGGAGCCCCCACCCCGGGTCCTGACTCCCCGCGCGGGCCGGGACGCCCCGGATCAGCGAGCTCGCAGGGATTAGCGCGCAGGACGGTGGATTTGGGACCGCGGAGGGGCGGGGGAAAGGGGCGAGGCGCGGGCCCCTCCCCGCCGCCCCCCTGCCCGCGGCCGCTCTCGTGCGCACGCCCCCTCCCCTCTCCCGCCTCGGATGCCCGAAGTCCCGGGGGGGGGGGCGGGGGACTCCGGGCCGGCACCTACCTTGCTGAGATGCGGCAGCTGCGCTCCCGCGCGTCCCCCGGCCATGGCGCCGGCTAGGCCAGATGGCGGTGGGTGTCGGAGCCGCCCCTGCCCGCGGCCCCGCCCCTGCCCGCGGCCCCGCCCCTGCCCGCGGCCCCGCCCCTGCCCGCGGCCCCGCCCCCGGGCGGCGCTCGCCCCGCCCGCCCCCGGCCCCGTTAACCTCGGTGCTCACAGGGCCTCCCCCCCCACGGCAGGAGAAACTGAGGCCCGTGCCCGTGGGACGAGCTCCTCGGGGACAGGCGGGGGCGCTCCGAGAGGAGGGTCTCCAGGGAGGGTGGGGGGCGCGGGACCCAGATGAAGGCCTGTTGCGCACCTGCCCAGACTGCGGCCTGGAGGCCCCCGGAGGGGTTGCCCCAGGAGCTGGCGCGGGCGTGGACCCTGATGGGCCCGCAGGGGAGCCGGGCGGGGTCCTGCGAGGCCAGGCCGAGAGCGCAGACGGCTCCCTTTCCCCCGCTCCTCAGACACCGGGTATCGGAGCCCGAGGGAGAGGAGCCGTGGACAGGGAGGGGCCCGCGCGAACGCCCCCCGCTTTCCATCCAGACTCAGGGTTCACCCGCGGCCTCTACACTCAGTATCGCGTCCTGGCCTTTCTCTCCCCCCCGCCGTCAGCTTGGCTACTTCCACCCCCGAGCCCTCATGCTGGACTTTTTTAAGAAGTTCGAGGGGGTCTATTTCTGTTTGGGAGATAGGGTGCCCTCCTCCCCTCGGAGGTGCTGGGGACAGGACAGGAGGGCCAACAGCGGGCACTGATCCCTTTCCGCTGCGCACAGGCCAGGTCCAGGGTGAGCTGGGCAGGAGGACTGGGGGGGGGGGGTCCTACCTCCGACGGGGCACCATCCTCCCTGAGAATCCCAGTGAACACCCAACCATCCCCACCCGCACCGGTGGGGTCAGGCTGATCCCAGGCCTGACTGTCCTTTCTGGGTTGGGGAGGGGGGTATCTACTGATGCTGAAGGCCACAGAGGCCATAGCTGCCCCTACCTGGGGACAAGTGGCTTCTCTAATCAAGTAACCCCACCCACACCCCCAGGGAAAGGGCAGCAGAAATGGGGCCCGCAGCTGGGGGAATCCTGTCTTGGAAAAATTGTGGACAGAACTGCAACGGGTAATCCCCACCCAAGCCCACGGTTCCCCTCGTATCCATGGCCCTCCTCTGGGGTGCAGGTAGGGGAGTCATGGCATGGTCACCCGGCTGTGCTCTGCTGGGGGTGGAGAAGCTGTTTGTGCAGGGTAGACGCTCAGGGGCAAAGGAACCAAGGCGCGACAGGTCTGCCTGTGAAGCCAGGACGGCAGGGGGCCCCAATCCCTTTTGTTTTCCTTGAAGGTGGGAATGAATCCTGGGTGTCCTCAGCCTGGGAGGGCGGGCAGAGGGGAATGCGGAAGAAGAGGGCCTCGGGCTGGGGTTCTCCGTCCTCCACGCAGACCCTCATCTCGCTGTCCCAGCCTGAGCCCCGGCGCAGCCCTGCTCCCTGCACTGGGGCCCCCATCTGCCCACCCCAAGGTTTCCCTGGCGTTGAGGCCAGAGACCCCCTCAGGGCTCCACCCCCAGGATTCTGCTTTGGGTCAGTGCCCTCTCCTGCTCAGTCGCCGCCCCGGCGAAACCCGGGAGTAAGGGCCGTGAGACTCCATGATGCTTCTGCCTACGTGGGGGGACCCTCGTCTCCGGGTGCGGACAGGTCCCCGTCGCCTGTGACTGCGAGCCTCTGGGATGTGGCGGGGGTGGGGTGGGAGGGGAACCGCGGGCCCGCAGGTGCGGCCTGCACGGCGGCAGGTAATGAGAGCCTGGGGGCCGGGGGAGGAGGCGGCACCTGCCCCCCCCCCGCCCCCGGCCCCGCCCGCCCCTCCCGGAGGGCTGCCCCGGACGGTCCCCCGGGCCCCCTCGGCGCCGCGGGGTGGGGCGGCTGGTCCGCCCGAGCGGGGTGCGGGCTGGGCCGGGCCCGTGACCGCGGCGGCCGTGCGGGCGACACGCGCGTCTCTGCGGGGCTGCGCGGGGTCCGCGGAGCGGCTGGGGGCGCGCGGCGCGGGCGCGGCGCTGGGCGCGGGGGGCGCTCCCGGCCGGGATGAGCTCACCGCAGTCGCGCCGGGGCTGAGCGCCGAGCCGGGCGGCGGAGGGGCGGGCGGCGGCTCCTCGGCGGCGGGGCCGGGCCGCGGGCCACCATGCTGGGCCTGGACGCGTGCGAGCTGGGGGCGCAGCTACTGGAGCTGCTCCGGCTGGCGCTGTGCGCCCGAGGTGAGCCGGCTGGGCCGGGGCCAGGGCAGCCACGTGGGCGGGGGCGCTCGGCGGGGCGGGGGCGCCCGGCGGGGCGGGGGCGCCGGCGGCCTCCCCCGCGGAAACTTTGGGGGGCTCGCGTGGGGAAACTGTGACGCGGCCCGGCCGGGCCCTGGCGGGGGTGGGGGGCTTCGTCGGGGCCAGACACTGGGGGGCGAGAGAGCCCAGAGTGGGCGGGTCTGCTGGGGAAGCCGGCGGGAGACCCTCTCCCCTGGGGGCCGTGCCCCAGCCCCCCCTCCCTTGGGTGGGGCTGGGCCCCTCTAGGGCTGTGGCCATTACGGAGGCTGGGGCGCAGAGGGAGACACCCTGTCGGGAGAGACTGCGGGAGGCGCCTAGAGAGACTCACGGCCGGTGGTGGTGAGGGGTCTAGGCGACCCGGACCCCCAGGCGCCCCAGGGTGGGGGGCGCAGAGCCCACAGCCGCCCCCCATCCCCCAGGGGCACCAGGGCCAGAGCATCTAGGGAGCCGGAAGGTGCAGGGGTCTGACAGGTGTCGGGGGCACAGCCCCCGAGCTGGGGAAGCCCTCCAGGTCACCACTCCCAGCTGGGCCTGCAGTCCGTGGGGTGTCCATTAGGGTCCTCCTCCTCCCACCCTGGTGTTTAGCCTCGGAGTCAGGGAGGAGCCCCAGACGGGTGGCAGCTGGTGCCTCTGCGATGTCACTCGGCTGCAACTCCCAGGGGCTTCTCCAACCCCAGGGCCGGGGGTGGGTGCTGCTGCAGGTCCCCAGCCCCTCACCCCGAGCCTCCCCCGCCGCCCCAGTTCCTCCGGGCACCGCGGGGCACGGCTGGCCAGAGGGGGGCCTCCAGCTCGATGAGCGGATGCCAGGGCCAGCCAGTGGCAGCGGCTCACGCCCCTCTGCACCCCCCAGTCCTCCTGACAGACAAGGAGGGGAGACAGCTGCCCCCGGACGAGGCCCTGGACGAGGCCGTGCCCGAGTACCGGGCCCCGGGGAGGAAGAGCCTGCAGGAGCTCCAGCAGCTGGACCCCGAGGACGAGAGCTTGGCCAAGTACAAGCAGACGCTGCTGGGGCCGCTGCCCCCCGTCGTGGGTACGCACGGCCCGGGCCTGCGGGGAGGGGCGTGGGCGGGGGGCACCGTGGTCACATCCCGTGTTTCTTCAGACGAGAGCCTGCCCAACGTGCAGGTGACCCGGCTGACACTGATGTCCGAGCAGGCTCCGGGGCCCATCACCATGGACTCACAGGTACCAGCCGGGGCTCCCGGGCGGGCGGGGGGCGGCCAGGGGCTCCGAGGCGCCCGGCCTCAACTGCGCTTTCCCCGGCAGGGGAGCTGGCTGCGCTCCAAGGCCAGGTGTTTGTCCTGAAGAGGGAGTGGACTACAAAGTGAAGATCACCTTCAAGGTGAGGCCAGGTTGCGGGGCACCGGTGGCAGCAGCGCAGTGCCTGGAGGCGCCCCTAACCGCCTGTGTCCCTCAGGTCAACAGGGAGATCGTCAGCGGCCTCAAGTGTGTGCACCACACCTACCGCCAGGGCCTGCGTGGTGAGGGGGCGCAGGGACGGGCGGGACAGGCGGGGCGGGCGGGCGGGGCCCGGGGTGGCCCCTCACGGCCCCCTCCCGCAGTGGACAAGGCCGTGTACATGGTGGGCAGCTACGGCCCGCGCGCCCAGGAGTATGAGTTTGTGACGCCGGTGGAGGAGGCACCCCGAGGAGCCCTGGTGCGGGGGCCTACGTGGTCACATCCTTCTCACCGATGACGACAGGACGGACCACCTGTCCTGGGAGTGGGGCCTCCACATCTGCCAGGACTGGAAGAGCTGAATGCCTCCACCCAGGGGGCCGTCCTCCATGGGGTCCTGGCTCCCCCTCACTCAGTGATCCCCCCCCCCGCCCCATCCTGGGACGCACCCCCACCCCCACCCCGGGCTGCCCCTGTGCCCTGAACGGCCCTATTAAAGTCGCCTTGTCTCACTGCCCTGGGTGTTGCTTCTGTCTGCCTCCCTGCCCTGGGGGTGGGGGGGGCGGTGGCCTTATCTCCTGGGACTGGGCCCGGGTGCCACGTGGCGGCTGCCGCTTGGCCCCCCGGCCCCCTTATCTGCCCCCTGCCTCGTGGGCCGGCACTGCCATGGACGGCCAGCTCCTGCTTGCGCTGCTGTTGCTGCTGCTGGGGGCCTCAGGCCTGCGGGACAGGGGCCGGGGGGGCCCGAGGAGGAGCCCCTCGAGGAGGAGAAGGTCCCTGAGGAGGATGGGATCTTGGTGCTGAACCAGCGCAACCTGGGCCTGGCCCTGCGGGCCCATCGCACCCTGCTGGTGCAGTTCTGTGAGTGCACCGGGCCGGCGGGCTGGAGGAGCCCCAGGGGCCACCCCGGGGTTCAGCTCCCCACCCTGCGGATCTGGGCTGCCCCAGTGGGCACTCGGCCCCCACGGGGCTCCCGGGGCTTTGCCAATGGTGTCGGAAGCCAGCCCTGGGAGCTGAGCCTGGAGGGGGGCGTCCATCTTGAGCAAGAGAGGTAGGGAGGCAGGTGCAGGGAAGACCCTTGAACGTCTCCATCCGCAAACTGTGGCGGCCAGACAGCACTCGGGCCTTGCTCGCCCGCTGGATCTTTGCAGGCTTTTACACAAGGGAGAGCTGTTCCTAGGTTGGCACCTCCCGCAAGCAGACACAGGTGGCTGGGCGCAGGCCTCGGGCGGCAGCTGAACGGCTCATCTCAAACCCGGTCAGGACAGGCCGCCCTGCGCCCAAGCAGGCACCCTGAGCAGCCTGGCTCTGGGGCAGACGCTCAGATGGGCCCCGAAGGAGGGAGGTGTGGACGGGATGATCCTGGCCAGACCTGACTGACCCGAGGTCGGCCAGCTGTGGCGCGGCGGGGGTGGCAGGGGCCAGGGCCGCTCATGGCCCTGTCCCCCAGATGCCCCCTGGTGTGGGCACTGCAAGGCGCTGGCCCCCGAGTACAGCAAGGCAGCTGCCCTGCTGGCGGCCGAGTCAGCCGAAGCCAGGCTGGCCAAGGTGGATGGGCCCGCGGAGGCGGAGCTGACCAAGGAGTTCGCTGTGACCGAGTACCCCACGCTCAAGTTCTTCCGTGACGGGAACCGCACACACCCAGAGGAGTACACCGGTGCGGGGCGCGGGCCCGGGGGCTGGGGGCTGGTGGCTGGCGGCTGGGCCTGGGCTGAAGGGACTCTCCGCAGGCCCCAAGGAGGCCGACGGCATGGCCGAGTGGCTGAGGCGGCGGGTGGGGCCCAGCGCCATGCGGCTGGTGGACGCGGAGGGAGCCCAGGCGCTGATAGATAGCCGGGACGTAGTGGTCATCGGCTTCTTCCGGGTGAGCTGCTGCCCTTGGGGTCCGGGCCGCGGGAGCGGGGCCTTTGGCGCCCGCTGACCTCACAGGTTTGGGCTCCGCAGGACCGGCAGGACGAGGATGTGGCCACCTTCCTGGCCCTGGCCCAGGATGCTCTGGACATGACCTTCGGGCTTACTGACCAGCCGAAGCTCTTTGAGAAGTTCGGTGTCGCCAAGGACACCGTCGTCCTTTTCAAGAAGGTGGGTCAGGGCCAAGACGGGAGTAGGGGTCAGGGCCGGGACTCCTGCTGACCTGTCCGGTGCTGTCCAGTTTGACGAGGGGCGGGCAGATTTCCCAGTGGACGAGGAGCTGGGCCTGGACCAGGGGGACCTGTCACGCTTCCTGCTCACGCACAGCATGCACCTGGTCACAGAGTTCAACAGCCAGGCAAGCTGGGCTATAGGCGTGCTTGCAGAGGTGGGCGGTGCAGGGTGGGGGTGTCCGTGGCAGCCGCCCTGCCAACTCAGCCTGCCCCTGCAGACGTCCCCGAAGATCTTTGCGGCCAGGATCCTCAACCACCTGCTGTTGTTCGTGAACCAGACGCTGGCTGAGCACCGGGAGCTGCTGGAGGGCTTTGGGGAGGCGGCTCCCCCGTTCCGGGGACAGGTACCTGCCGGTAGGGGCCTGGGTGGGGGCCGGGTCGGGTCGGGGTCGGGCCGGGCGGCCAGCGCGGACTCGCCGTCGGCAGGTGCTGTTCGTGGTCGTGGACGTGGGCGCCAGCAATGCCCACGTGCTGCAGTACTTCGGCCTGAAGGCCGAGGAGGCCCCCGCCCTGCGCCTCATCAACATGGAGACCACCAAGAAGTACGCGCCTGTGGGCGGCGGCCCACTCACCGCGGCCGCGGTCACTACCTTCTGCCACGCGGTGCTCAGCGGCCAGGTCAAGGTGCGCTGACGCTGTCCGCGGGGGGGGGGGGGGTGGCGTGGGCGCCAGGCCTGCGGCCCCCGTGAAGCCCTGGCCCGTCCCGCAGCCCTACCTCCTGAGCCAGGACGTGCCCCCCGACTGGGACAGGCGGCCGGTCAAGACCCTCGTGGGCAAGAATTTCGAGCAGGTGGCTTTCGATGAAACCAAGAACGTGTTTGTCAAGTTCTGTGAGTGTAGAGGGCGGGGGCGGCGGGGGGAGGGAGAGAGGGGGAAGGAGGGGGGAGGGAGGGGGAGGGAGAGGGGGGAGGGAGAGGGGGGAGGGAGAGAGGGCGGGGGGGGGGAAGGAAGGAGGGGGGGCGGGGGAGGGAGGACGGCCCTGCGGCCGCGCCAACGCCCCGCTGCCCTAGACGCCCCGTGGTGCACGCACTGCAAGGCGATGGCCGCAGCCTGGGAGGCCCTGGCCGAGAAGTACAAGGACCACGAGGACATTGTCATCGCCGAGCTGGACGCCACCGCCAACGAGCTGGAGGCCTTCCCCGTCCACGGCTTCCCGACCCTCAAGTACTTCCCGGCGGGCCCGGGGCGGAAGGTGAGGCGGGTGCGCCCTCCGCGGGCTGGGGCGGGGCCTCCGGTGACGCAGGGCGTCGGGGCGGGGCCTGGCCGGGGGCGGGGCCTCCTCCGTGGGGCGCGGAGCCCGAGGGCCGGCCGGGGTGGGCCCCGGTGGTGGGGCGTGTTGCGCAGAACCTGGCGTCCATCAGGTGATCGAGTACAAAAGCACTAGGGACGTGGAGACCTTCTCCAAGTTTCTGGACAACGGGGGCGAGCTGCCAGCTGAGGAGCCCACAGAGGAGCCCACGGCCCCCTTCCCGGTGGGTGCCCGTCCCAAGGTCGCCGTCTCTGGGCCTGTGGCACTGGGGTTGCCGGTAGCAGGGGTGAAGCAAGGGTGCAGTTTCCAGCTGGGCCTCTGTCTTCAGGACACACCAGCCAATGCCAGCGCGGAGCCCAAGGAGGAGCTGTAGCTGCCCCCGCATCACCACCTGCTGCCCCCGCGTCCCGCTCTGCTGCCCCCACATCCATGCCCTGGAAGCTGGGCAGTGAATAAAGATTTGGTCCTGGACTGTGTGTGGTTCCTGAGCACGACTGGCCCCCTGGCCCTTGGGGTTACCCCAGAAGCCTCCCAGGCCCCGACCCGTCTTGAGTAGCCCCCATCCCTTTTGGGTGGAAGCCTGACTCGGGTCTGGTGTGGGGACGCCCCGGTGTCCAGGAGACACCCTGCGCACACCCTGACCCCTGGGGCCGGAAAGCCCTCCAGCCAGGCGCCACCACCGGAGACGTGTGTGTCCGCAGCCCGAGAAGGTTCAAAAATGATTTTATTTCATTATTATCCAAGTACCTTTGAAAAGATAATTGTACAAGTCAGCGCATGAAAAACGGGCTGGGACAGCCCCCCACTGGCCCTGGCCTGAGAAATGTACATATTTACAGGGGCCCTAAGAGGGAGGGGCCCGGACCCGCTGAGCCCGCGCCGGGAGGGGTGGGCGATCGCGACGGGGCTCCATCGCCGGATCCACACAGTGGCAGGCAAGAGACAAGCTGTGTTGAAGGCACTCGGTGACATGTACAATTTACAGAGGCCCGGGGCCCAGGCACCCACCCCAGGCCTGGCCAGGCCTGCCTGGGGTAGGTGGTGGCGGGCGAGTCCCGGGGCGAGCGGCGGAGCCTGCGCGGTGACGCGGGGCGAAGAGCGCCGGGCACAGCGGGACGATCCACCCGCAGCAGCAGCAGCAGCAGGGCCCGGCCACGCCCGCAGGACCACCGTGGAGAGACGGAGGCCTATGGGCCCCCAGGACGGGCCTCCAGCCTGCCGGGCGCCTGCCCGGCTCGGACGCTGCGTCCCTGCCCGGGCCCGAGGCGACGCGGACGCCAGGCCGGCGCTCAGTCCACCTTCTCCACTTTGCCGATGATCTTCTCCTCGAAGACGGGCAGCACCGCCTCGTCCTCGCGAACCTCCTCGAACACCACTCCGCAGTCAAACTCGTCGCTCACTTTCTTGAAGTAGTATCTGCAAGGGGCGGGGGGGGGGGGGGGGGGGGGTGTGTGTGTGTGTGTGTGAGCGTAAGGGCGCTCGCCTGGCCGGCGGCTCCTCCCCGACCCCTCCCCTGCAGCTCCTCCCCAGGCCCCTCCCATCCAGCTCCTCCCCAGACCCCTCCCATGCAGCTCCTCCCCGGCCCCTCCCCCTGCAGCTCCTCCCCGGGCCACTCCCCAGCAGCTCCTCCCGGCAGCTCCTCCCCGGGCCCCTCCCCCGCAGCTCCTCTCCGGCCCCTCCCCTGCAGCTCCTCCCCCGCTCCCTCCCAAGCAGCTCCTCTCGGCAGCTCCTCCCCAGGCCCCTCCCAAGCAGCTCCTCCCAGCAGCTCCTCCCAGCAGCTCCTCCCCGGCCCCTCCCCCGCAGCTCCTCCCCGGGTCCCTCCCAAGCAGCTCCTCCCGACAGCTCCTCCCCGGGTCCCTCCCATGCAGCTCCTCCCCCCGCCCCCCGCGGCCCCCCCTGCAGCCCCTCCTCCCTCGCCGTGCACACCTGCTGCACAGGCACCAGCACTGTGAAGGGTCCCCGCCCCACCCGGGTCTCACCTGTAGTTGCCCTTCTTGGTCAGCAGCTCCTTGAACTGGCCGAGGGTGACTGCGCGGCCCCGCACCAGCGTCCGGTAGGGGATGGGCTCCCCGCAGAAGTAGTAGGCCACCACAATGCTGTCACACGACTGCGCGCTCCCACTGCCCGCCTTCCTCTGTGACTTTGTCCTGGGGGCAGAGGCGCAGTAGTGACGGCTGGGTCGGGTCCCAGGGCACAGCCCACGGGCCTCGGGTGCCCCAGGACACAGGGCGCGCAGGAGCGGCCAGTCTCGCCGAACGCACACGCCCTCGCCCGAGCACCTTGCCCGGCCAGGGGGGCCTCAGTCCATGGGGTCCCGGGCGGGCACCAACCCCACGCACTCCAGTACACAGCGTGGACCCGGCTCACGGCCCGCCTGCCCGCCCCACGCCCAGCTGCCTCAGTGGCCCACCACTGCCGCACCCACTGCACGGCCTCAGGTCTCCACCTGCAGCCTGAGTCGGCGGGGCAGCACCCCATACGCAGACCACTGAACATGGCGAACGAGTTTCTCTGGGCCAGGCCCCACGGCGGATCCCAGCTCCTGGCTTCCAAGATACCCAGGCTACTGGAACCAGCGCAGCCCCAGCGGGTCTACACTGCGCGTGCCCTCGGAAAGGCCTAGAGCCCTCCCGCTTCGGAAACATCGGCGGCTGGTGGCTGCACACAGCACTGTGCCAGGATCTGGAGAGGGACCTGCTCACCGCGGACAGCCTGTGTAGACAGCAGAGGCAGTGGGCGGCCAGACTCCCCAGGGAGGGCAGGAGGCCGCACGGTCCCCGACCTGCCTGCTGGTCCTGCCTGTGCTGAGCACTGCTCTGCGTCCGAGAGCACAGGCAGCAAGTGCCCTCTGTCATCCAGCTCACCCCCGTGACCGCCCCAGGGCGGCCCAGGTGGGCTCGGCGCAGCCCGTGGCCCCGGCCCGGAGCCCTGCCAGAGGGGACTACGGCATCACAAGGTCATCTGAGCGCACGGTGGGGACTCTCCCTCGCCCTCGTGCTCCTGGGCACACAAGGTGCCTAATTGGGCCTGCGGCCTTCCACTGCTCGAGCCAAGCTCGCATGCCTGCCCTGCCCGCATCCTGTACCCTCCCGCTGGGGGGCAGGGGCCCCGGGAGGTCCGTCCTTGCAGGAGGGACGCAGGGACCACCCTTGAGGAGTGAAGCCCCTCAGGCATCGGGCTGGACATGACAAAGCATCGCCTGGGATGAGGAGGGGGCCCTCCTTCGCTCTGTCCTGTGCACGTATGCTCCCCAGTGCCCACCCTGCTCTGCACGAGCCCGGGGAGCGGACGCGTCCACGCACGCCTGCCTTCCACACAAGAACGGAGCGGGCTCGGTGTGCACACAGCCCCTGCGCACAGCCGGGCCACCATGCAGGTGCTGAGCCAGGGGAACCACGGCCAGTCACGGCGTGCGGGTGACATGGGCCGGAGCGGAGGCAGAGCACAACTTCCTCTCTGGCCTGCTGGCCACAGGGCACACGAGGACGGCCTACATCTCCTTCCATGCACACGGGAAGCTTGAGCCCGGCCCGTGTCTTCCAGTGCGGCGCCCCAGGTACGGTCCCGGGGACAGTGGCTCCACTGCAGGACCTGGCCGCGCGCAGTCTGGGTAAGCGGTACTGGGACCCGCCAGGGCGGCGCACGTACTCTGTCTCGGAGAGCTCCAAGTCCGACACGGCTGGCACCACGCTCAGCACAGGTGTGCACGTTGGCCTGATGCAGGAGCGCCCCCGCTGGATGACCTCCTGTACATACCTAGGGAACAACCGGGTCAGTGAGCCGCAGGTGCCGGGGTGGGTGCCTGGGGGGGCGCTGGGGCAGGTGCGGCGGCGCGGCCGAGGGGCCACAGACTGGCAGGTGGGGCAGGAGCCCCCAAGAGGCTGCGTCATCGCCAGACACGGCTCAGCCTGTGTGAGGCAGAGGAAACATGTTCTGGCCGTGGGGCTGGAAGGTCAGGGCTCCGTCAGGGTCAGTCACAGTTCCAGGTGCCTCACTGGACGACGCAGCTCCTGGGACCACCCGCAGGGAGCGCGGATCCAAGGCAGGAGGGTCTCATCCCTTCATCCGCCCTGAGGGCCTCCGGGCCAGGGCTGGCCTCGCCGCCTCCGCGCACACAGCTCCTCCTCGGCGGCGCTCAGACGCTGCTCCGTCCTGGGGGCCGGCTGGCGGCCCTGAGGCGACTGCTCGTCTGCCAGCCTGGGGGTCCCCGAGGACCTCGTGGGGGGCCCGGCACCCTACTGCTGCCCTGGACCTTCACTCCGTGTCTGCAGCCATTGATAAAAGGCCTATGCGCCTGGACCGACGACAAGTGGCGATGCCAGAGCCTCTGGCCAAAACCTGTCAGGAGGCTCACAGCCCCAGACACGAGAGGCCCGAGGGGCGGTTTGGTGTCTCTGCAGCAGGAGTCTGCTGGTGGGGTCTGCTGGTGCTGGTGGGAGAGCAGACGCGAGCCCTGCACCCCAAGCGTGGCAAGGACGGCACCCCACAAGGGGTCTGTGCGACAGGGAGGACCTCCCACGTGCCAGCCCTGCCACCCCATCCGCCTCAGGTCCCGGGCCCTGTCAGGCTGCATGGCATCCCTGCGCCAGGCCAACCTCCCATGCCAGCCAGCGCTCTGCTTCCAGGCTGGCAGGGTCACGGTGTGAGACAGAAGCCGGAAACGTGGGTGCCTTCAAGACCAGGGGACACACTCAGACCCCTGGCTCTGCCCAATGAGACGGGCCCCCTGCCACCAGCCTCCCAGAGCTGGATGGCCCCCGCAGCGAGGCCCCTGGGAAACATGACCAGTGATCGAAGACGGGGGAATGCGTGCCGGCCAAGTCCGAGGAGATCAGGGTCACTGTGGAGCCACCCGCCCTGAGACCCTGCTCCATGTGGGAGAAGTGACCTCGAGGCCCAGCTGAAAAGGTAGGGAAACCACACTGTGGCCTGAAGAGAACACCTGCTACCTCAAAGGGGTGCCGCCGGGGGAGGGTCTGTTGGAGGCTGCATCGCCAGTGGGCCCACCTCTGTGGTCCCCGAGGCCAAGGAGGGCACGGCAAGGGGGACACTGTTCTTGGGGTCCTTCCAGGAGAAAACCTGAACATCTGTATGTACTTGAGCAGTGCTGACCGTCCTGCCCGCTGCCGACGGCACTGTTCACGGCACCCCCAGGGCCCCCACTGAGCTCAGCCTGCCCAGCAACCGGGGTGACCGGACGCCAACCTCTAGCTGTTCCACGACGTGATGGGGCACTGCAGGCTCCCAGCAAGAGCCAGTGTGAGTGTCCACTCACAGAGCAAAGAGGGCTCCCTCTCCATCCCCACGGGGACAGGGTCAGCACCACCTGACCCCCCAGACCCTGCTCACAAAGCAGGGCCCCTTGCCAGCCCACGGTGGCTCTTAGTGGAAAGGAGAGACCAGGACTGCCAGGGGGCGGGCAGCTGGGCTGTCTGGGGGAGCCCCGGGCCTTGGGGAGCTCTGGCCCCTAAGCAGTGCCGAGGCGCTTGGCGCGGCCCTGGCAGGTAGCGCGGACTGCCCTCCCTGACCCCCATACCTCTGCTTGGAAGGTAACTTGCTGGCTCTCTTCTCTTCCTCCTCCAGACGCCTGCGGGCCTCCTCCAGCTGGGTCAGAGGGTTGGGGGCCGGGTTGGGTGGCATGGTGGGGTCTTGAATGAATAGGTGAGATGGCTGGACGGAGTTCCGGAGCTGAGCACTGACCCAGGGATGCACAGCCCCGGGACGCTCGACAGACAGGGGCCTGGAGCTCTCATGCACCTGCTGCTTCTTGGCACCAGAGGACCTTTGGGAACAAGAGAATCGGACGTGGCAGCACCTGAAGCCCTGGCCACAGGCAGGTGCCAGGGACCGGGACCAGGACCGGGCGGGGGTGGCCACACACACCACTGACCCTGGCCAGCATGTGAGCTGCTGCAGTTTCCTCCTGTACACGACACAGACATGTCTATGTCACACACTTCTTTTGTGATTTTTTTCCCTTTCCTTTTTTTTTCTTTTGTAATTAAAAAATATATATTTATTGTAGAGCGAGGGAGTGGGGGGGGTGGAGGGAACATCACGTGGACTCCCTGCCCACCAAGGGGCTCGATCACACGCCCCCAAGACCGTGGCCTGAGCCGACGCTCAACCGGCCATCAGGTACCCCCTTCGTAACTTAGTTTTAATAACTTTATTGAAACTTTATTGTCTCTCCCATAAATAAATATTTTTTAAAAATTAAAAAAATATGTAAATCCTATCCTATATAACTAATTTTGTTTTTTAAAGATTGTATTTATCTATTCATGAGAGACACAGAGAGAGAGAGACACAGGCAGAGGGAGAAGCAGACTCCACGCAGGGAGCCTGACGTGGGACTCAATCCAGGGACCCCGGGGTCATGCCCTGGGCTGAAGGCAGATGCTTCACCGCTGGGCCACCCGGGCTGCCCTAAAACTTCTTTTAAAGAAACATTTTTAGTGTTTTTAAAAAACATTTCAGGATCAGGATGCCCGGGTGGCTCCGTCGGTGAAGCATCTGCCTTCGGCTCAGGTCCTGATCTCCGGGGCCTGGGGTCCAGCCCTGAGTCTCTCTCTGGGCTCCCTGCTCACTGGGGAGCCAGCTTCTCACTCCCCCTCTCACTCTCTCATGCTGTCAAATAAGATAAAGTAAAATAAAATAAAACCAAAAAATGTTTTAACGTCAAAACAAATGTTCCTCGTGAGAAACTCAAAATACACAGTAAATTCAAAGAAAAATATAAATAATCCAAAATATCATACTTAAAAATACCTACTCCCATTATACTGGTATATCCTCTTCCCTGTCAAAAATACTTAAGTGGCGTAACTCTTAACATGTAATTTTTTTCTGGGTTTTCCCCTCTGCACGATAGCACAGCTTTGCCTTTGTAATTCAGCACAAAGATGCTTCACGGCTGTGCGCTATGCGTTTGCTCAACTGCTAGATGAATTTGAGCGGAAACATGAGGGTCTTTGAGCTGAGGCTGTAGCCTCAGAAAGAGGGGTTTAGCGAGGGGGAAGCCCCAAAAAGAGGGCTCACGACCCCAGAAGCTCAAGGGAAGGCACCCCAGAGGGAGGTGGGCTCTGCCCCCTAAGAAGCCGCAAGGCCAGCCCCGGGGAGACCTTGGATCTGGGCCCCCCGCCCCCTCCTAGCTCTCCCTGCCTGTCCCCACCCCCTGCCTACCTGCTTTATGTAAGAACAAAGGCAGAGGCACACAGCCCCCCGGCTCGAAGGCGAGAGGGACCTGCTGCAGACAAGGAAGGGCCATCGCCCAATGGCCTGTCCTAATAGCAAGCACCTTCCAACCTGAGACTGTCTCCAGATGTGCCTTTTACTCTGTCCATTTGGGGTGGAGGAGTGGCCAGGATGGAGCCATTCCTTGCAGAAACCCAAAAAAGGAAGAAATCCAGAGCAGCCTCCATCTACCCCCCACCCCAACCAGAGCAAGCCAGGGGCTCTGCACAGACCCCTAGCCCAGGACGGGCTCTGTGACCATGTGTGTGCCCAGGGCTGTTGGAGACCAGACACGGGGACCCAGAGGAGGGGGGGCCCCACCCTTTGTCACCACCCAGGATGGGCAGGACAGGTGTGCACTGCCCCCCACGATGGAGGGCCAGGGGCATCTGAGATGGAGGAAATGGGAGGCCCGCCCACCCATGGGTCAATCCCACCAGCCCCAGAGCCCGGGTGGCTGCTTTGCGAGTGAGGTGTCTGCAGGCTGGGAGGTGTCTGACCAGCCCCCTAACCCCTCAGAGTCTCCCCATGGTGGATGGGCCCACGTGGAGCAGCAACAGCCTATCTGGAGGCCCGGCTCCCCTGGAGGAGCCCCTGCATCCTTGCTCAGACGGTGCCGACACCGCAGATGGCTGGGGGGCACCTGCACGCACGTGAGGCTCTCCCTGCGTCTGTCTGCAGACACGGGCAAGTACCAGCCTCACCTCCCCAGTAACTGAGGTCAGTGTCATGCAGAGGCGTCACCAGCCCAGAAATAACCTCCCGAGAGCAGCCGTGTGATGGCAGGTGGGGCGCAGCACGAGGAGCTCACACAGAGGCAGGGTGACGAGATAGAGCTCAGCAGCAGGCGGGCACGGCCCTGAGGACGCTGAGGCTACATCAAGGCCCCCACTCCCCTGGGGCCCCCGCTGCCATGGACTCGTTGCTTCCGCCGCACGTGCTGAGACAGGGGGGTGGCAGGGCCACAGCTGCCAGGGCCCTGGTGGAGCCGTGCTGGAGGCTGTCGGCTAGCTCTACGCGCGCCGTGCCCTCGAGCCAGGCCACTGGGCGCCTCTTACCCGTGGCCGGCCTTGCGGTGCCTGCTGATCTCCTTCTCCCCCTCGATGATCCACTGCATGATCTTCTGGTTCTTGTCTGTGTCCTCCGACGGGCCGGGCACCTCAGTGCCGGCATTCTTCCCCGACTCGGCCTTCTTGGCATTCCTCCTGGAGGCAGTGCCGGCCTTCCCGCTGCAACAGCAAGAGCCGCGAGTCACCTGCTGACTGTACCTGGCCTGACGCCGGACCACACCCCAACCCAGTGGCTTCGCCAGTCGTGTCCTCATGGGCTCTGCCCCAAGGCCATCTGGCAGGATGCGGAGGAAGGGGTCCGGGCGACAGCAGCAGGACGGCTAGGGCATTTGCCCTCACCCACCTGGGGACCCAGCCATTCCCCGTCCAGACGCCTCCCTCGGAAACCAGGGCCTCCACCTCGGCACCCCCGTGCCGGGCCCAGCACCCATGCCTGGCGCCAGGACTCAGGCCACCACATGCCTGCAGTCGCTGCAGCTATGGTTGAATCACTTTCATTTTTTCTTTTTTTAAAGATTTGAGAGCGAGTGTGCGCACACACCGTGGGTGGGTGGGTGGGGAGAGCAGCAGACTCCCCACTGGGCAGGGAGCCCAATATAGGGCTGACCTTACGACCCCGAGATCATGACCTGAGCTGACACCAAGGGTCAGATGCTCACCCGACAGCCACCCGGACACCCCAGGGCTGAAGGACTCTCAAAGGGGAATCGTGGCCTAGAAATGCAGAAGAGAAGCCGCGGGACACAGCTTCTCACGGTCCCCTTCCTGGCCGGGAAGACCCACAGGTTCAGGGACAAAGGATGCCCGGTCCCAACCCCAGGGCACGGCTCAGGCTGCCGCACGCACTCACCTGTAGGCCAGGCTGTCGCTGGCATTGGGGGCGGCACCCACGCTCTCCGAGTGGCTACGGGGCTTGGCTGTGTGGCCGTGCAGCTCCGGGCCCCATGCAAAGCTGCCCTGGACCCGGCGGGCAGCCTCCGCATCGGCCGGCTCCTTGGGCCTGGCGGTACTGTGGTGACTGTGGTGGTGGCTGTGCCTGTGAAGGTGCGGGCCAGCTGTGTCCAGCTTCGCCCCTGACTTGGGTGCGTGCTTACCGTGCCCAGAGGGCACACCCCCCAGCACCCCCACGATCTTGGGCACGTGGCCATTGTCAGGGGAACGATGGCCGGGCCCTGGTGACTGACAGCCAGGCGTCCTCATGACCCGCTGCACGTGCTCATCCAGGATGCTCTCGGGGTTCTCCTCGTGCGCGTCCCGCAGTCCCACGCAGCCCACGTCTGCGTAGCGGGGGGGAAAGTGGTGCCAGGCGGGGGCCAAAGGCAGCTTATGAATGGCCCCCAGGGGGCCTGAGGGCACATCACCATCCTCTCCTTCTTCCTCCTGCAGGACAAGGGCCACGTGTCAGCTCCCTGTCAGTCATGGAAACCTCGCGGGTGGGGTCACACAGAAGTGGGCCTGCAGCGCGGTCCGAGGGGTCAGGAGCCCGGAGCCCAGGTGCGGGGGGGCCAGCTGCCTCGGGCTGGCTCCAGGGCCCCTCCCTGCAGCTGCGGAGCCCCCGCTCCCACCCAGCCGCAAGCGCTGGGCCCCAGGAAGCGGTGCCACGCTCACCCACAGTGTGCGGATGCGCCCGTGGCTGCCACCCACCTGCAGTTCAAGGGTCTCAGTGCCAGCCTGAGTCCTGCTCGCTGAGAAACCTCCATACTGACTTTCGTGTTTCTCAATAAAGATACTTTTACCTTTTCAGTCAATGATTTTCCTATTCCTCAATATTTAAAAAAATTTTCATTTCAGTGATCTCTATCCCCACCACAGGGCTCGAACCCACAACCCCGAGATCAAGAGTTGCAAGCCCCTCTGGTGGAGCCGGCCTGGGGGCCCCATTCCTCAATTTTATTGCCATAGTTTCCATTATATTTTTCTTTTTTTTTTTTTTTTTTAAACTTTTATTTATTTATGACAGTCACAGAGAGAGAGAGGCAGAGACACAGGCAGAGGGAGAAGCAGGCTCCATGCACCGGGAGCCCGACGTGGGATTCGATCCCGGGTCTCCAGGATCGCGCCCTGGGCCAAAGGCAGGCGCCAAACCGCTGCGCCACCCAGGGATCCCTCCATTATATTTTTCAAGGGAAATTTTGCCCTTGTACAGAGGAACTCTTGTTTCCTGCTTAATTATCGAGTTACGGGTTTCTCGGTACATTGTCACACTGGACCAGCGGAGTTTCCTCTGGATCCACAGGACCACATCTGTAAACGTAAACATCTGGTCAGTCTAACTCCAAAGATACATCTCAAGTCTCCTTCCTCGCCTCACTGAACTGCACAAACTGCATAATGCTGAGTGAACCCGCTACCAACCAAGAAGAACGGGAGGCGACCCAACCGGGCCTGTGCTGTAACCAGACCCTCGGAAATGCAACACAAAGCGTCCCATGTAGCGGGAAATACGGACCCCTCGCTGGCACGGGCTATCGGCTGCAGGCCCGCCAGGCCTGCTAAGGGCGCAGGCGCTGGGCGCTGGGACGGCCCAGGGACGGGCACCCCCCACGGCCCCCCCACACCCCCCATCCCTCCGCCTTGGCCTGCCCGGGGCACTGGCGGTGACCCCCGAGGGCAGCAGGGAGCAAGAGGGACGCTCTCGACCCCGGGGAGCCCAGATCACATACATTCTCTCAGCGGCTCTGCCATCACAGAAAATCAATGTCAGGGTCTTGAAACCCTGACAAGAGGGTTAGAGGTTTCCTAGCAGATAGTTTGTTTCTTCTCCACTCTTATTTTCCAAATTTTACAATAAAAGTAAGGTTTTTAAACAAGATTTGTTAATGTATTTGAGAGCGAGCACGTGGGTGCAGGCAGTGGGAGGAGGCTGAGGGCCGGAGCCTGGAGGCAGGCTCCCCGCTGAGCGCAGAGCCCACCCAGGGCTCAGTCCCATGACCCCGAGGTCACGGCCTGCACCGAAACCAAGAGGCATAGGCTTAACCGACTGAGCCGCTCAGGCGCCACAATAAAATTAACTTATTTAGTCATTTTTCTTTAAAAAAAAAACAGTGACTTATGACACATTCTTATAGGCTGCAAAATCACACAAGATGGGGAATCTCACGTGGGTGTGGATTCCCTGTAAACAGGCTACTGGATTTGATTTTCTCCAGAGTTTTTGTGCATAGACACAACGTGAGCGACGCAACTGCGCTGCCGCCGGTGCTGGTGCCCCGAGGGCTGAGGGGCACCCGTGGGGACAGGGGAGCTGCGGCAGCGCAGGCCGCACTCGGCCATGGAGAGCCGGGCCCCCCAGTCCGGAGGCCGAGGCGCTGCCCGGGCAGCAGGCTGGGCTCCCAAGTGAAGGCGGCAGGGGCGCTGGAGGTCGGGGTGGGCAGGCCCCGTGGGGCCCGTGGGCTGGGTGCTGGCCTCCGCGCCCCCGCCGGACCTGGCAGCACCTGGGCAGCCCCGCTGGAGGAGCCGACGCCGGTGCCGACCCGACAAACAGCTCCACATCTGGGCCCACGCAGCCGCCGGAGCTCGCCGGGACTCGGGGCCGCCAGCCGAGACCGCAAGCCCGCCACCCGTGCCAATGCCCACTGCCTGCGCGCACAGCGACCACGATCCCCCCAGGCGGCCTCACGAAGCACGGGTACCCGCGCCCCGCAGGCCAGCATCCGGCTTGGCGCCTGCCCGTCCTCCCACCGCTCCCCCAGGCCGCCGGGGGGCCCGAGGAGGGGGCTCCGCGGTGCGCCCACCTGGCCGGAAGCCAGCAGGCCGAGGGGATGGCGCCGCCACCTGGCACGGGTGCTCCGACACGCCTCCACACCGGGCCATATGGTGCTGACGGCCTCCGTGACCACACCCGCGCCCCGGTCTCCGCCACGAACCCCAGGTCCCGACATGCAATGGGGAGCGGGGTCACACGAGGGAGCTCCCGAAGCCCAGGGGGCAGCGGCAGGGCCAGCAAGGAAGCCACCAGTTGTGCCCGTGTGCTGCGGCCCAGGAGCAGCCTCGCGACAGCATCTCCGGCCTCGAGCTGCACACAACCCCTGGGGCAGGAAGCGCGTAGGCCCCTCCTGGGAGAGCTCCCCGAGTCTGGGGACGGCGCGGGTCTCCATCAGAAACATGAACGTCACGGACAGAAGTCGTTCCTTAAAGCGCAACCTGGTTTTTGATTTCAGGCACTGCGCATAAATACTGAGCAAACAATAGAAAATACAAACTTGCAAACTTGGTGGTGACCATTTTTTCTTTTTTAAGTCAACTCTACCTCAACGTGGGGCTTGAACTCACGGCCCTGATCAAGAGTCTCTGCTCCACTGACCACCCGCTGGGCGCCCCCAGCGGTGGCCACTACCCACTCCAGCAGGGAGTCCCTATGCGCAGAGCAAGGCCCACGGCCAGGAGGACGGGGTGCAGGAGCCTTGGGCACAAGCCACCTCGTGGAGTGTGAGGGGCTCGGGGAAGTCCTCACTCGAGGAATGAGCTCGTCACCCAAGTCCCAGCACAGGAGCCCCCGCACGTGTGAGGAAGCCAATCTCACAGGATGACGCGCAGAGGCGACCGAGGCAAAGTGTGTCCTTGGCAGTTAGGGCAGGAAGCATGAAAGCAAGTGAGTTACAAACTGCATGAAGGTTTCACAGTGTTGAGCGTCCAGCAAGGCCACAGGCCCGAAACAAGGTACACGGTGTGCAAGTCCCGCCCTCACGCCTTTCTGTGCTCTGCGATGGCAGGTGGGGGCCGCCAGCCCTCCCTGCCCAGTCCACACACACAGGCACACAGGACCCGGCAGTGCTCCCCGGGGGCCCCCGGGACACGGGAGGGGCCAGCAGGGCAGACGGGGCGTACCAGCCCCCAGAGCCTGCAGCAACAGGAGAGCAGGGGGGGCAGGCCCGGCCAGGCCGCTCTGGGCACACGTCGAACGCCACCACTCTCCTCCTGAGCTGAGCCCGCGTGGCCCCTGCGTGGCTCCCATGGGCGACGACAGCGGGGCATGCTCTCGGCCTGCCCCCCAGCTCCGCATGGCCCAGAGTGGCTGCTGAGCGCCCGCGGCTGCCCCCCACCCGGGCACCTCCTCCCTGGAGAGCAGGCGGCGGGGGCTCCGAGGGGCAGGCGGCCAGCCCCAGAGTGGACGCAGTCCTTGCGGCCTGAAGCCACCCTCCACTCGGCTCACCGCGCGAGCCCATGCGTAGTCCTCCCCCGAGGGGCGCACTCACCATCCGGACGCGTTTCAGCCGCTCCTCCAGCTTCTCCTCGGCCTCCCGCGTCCGCTGGATGGCCTCCAGGCGGTGGATGAGCTCCGCGGCGAACTTCTGGGGCTCCACACGGATTTCCTTTGGCATTCGGTAAGTGCGCTGCGAGGAGACACTGCTGATTAGCCGGCACGTGTGGCTCTGAACCGCCACCCGCGCCAAGGTGGCACGCGAGCACTTTCTGGGCAAGACATCGCACATGAAATCCGCATTTTAACGTAACTGTTCATTTTTTCCCCTCTCGCTCCGTGTCAACCTCTTCACTGGCCCCCGTGCTGTGGGACTAAAACTCTCCTCACCCAGCGCTGACCTGGGAGGGGAACGCGAGGCTGGTAACCGTGTCCTTGGCCTCTGCGACCAGAGGACTGGCAGCCGGGGGCCGGCAGGAGCCAGGTTAGGTCACCAGGGCAGCAGCCGGCAGGGCCCTAGGCAGGGAGTAGGTTCGGTGTGCTAACTCCGGTGTGTCCTTCACCTCGGCCCCCAGCCGCCCCCAGGAAGTGCCCCGCACACGCCTGGCCAGGCCAATACCCCGTGAGGCCCAGTGCCTGGGGCAGACCTACGGGGCCAGGGACCGTGTGAGGGAGGGGCCGAGCCCAGCCCTGGGGGATACAGCCTGCAGGACTGCCCTGCGCAGCACGGGACAGCAGCCCCCGAGGGCCCACACCAGGCTCGGGATGCGGCTCTGCTCTAAGGGTGGGAGACACAAAACTCAGGGCACAAGTGTCAGGGGAAATGAGACGACCTTCCTTTTTGGACAAAACAGCTGAGCAATGCAGCTTTCAGGAACACACTGTAAGTCTTCTAGGGGCGTAACTTTACTTTGAAATAACTTCAAAGTTAAAAACACCGTAATAGCCCAAAGAACTGTCCACCCTCCACCGCGATTCCCCAACTGCTGACACCCGCCAGCACTGCCATCCCCTCTCACAGACGCTGACACAGATGCACGTGTGCACACACAGGCAGACACGCGTGTGCACCTTGAGCCATGAGAGAAGACACGAAGCCCGCTCCTTCCTGAACACCTTCGTGATTTTACCAAACACATCCTTGCACTTCATCACAAATAGTACAAAGCGAGGAGAGCGCCCTGGCAACTATTACCTAAGTAGCCGATCTCATTCCAATTTCATTAGCTGTCCCAACAAGGCGCACTGTAGCATTTAAACCTCCAAGCCACCAAGGTCTAAGTGAGGGGGGCAATGGGGGCCCCGGGGGGCCACCAAGGGAGGGGAGGGGGGAGGTAGGGGGGAGGGGGGAGGCCTCCCATGGGGGTCGGAGCCGACTGTGTTCACTTTTCTCGTCTACAACAGTCCCTAACCTCAGACACACGTGAGCCTGGGGGAGAAAGTCGTGGCCAGGGCACAGAGACCAACACTCCATGTGGGGCCGACACTGGCCTTGATGAGCTCAGGGGCAGCTGCAGGGACCTCAGAGGGCCCTGGACAGGGAAGCAGAGGAGGGCAAGGCCAGGACACAGGCGGCACGTCAACGGCACGACAAGCTGGTGCAGGCAGCCCGGGGTTGATCCTGGATGTGAGGAGGCCAGGCTCACGAGGACGGGGCGACTGAGGGTGGCCAGTGTCCCCAGAAGAGGCCAGGCGGTAGGGATGGCGAGAGGCTGAGAGGCCGTGGCGGGGTCTTCCTGGACAGACGTCAGATGTGAGAAGCGCAGAGGCCGACAGGGCCGGCCAGGGAGTGCTGCCCCCGCGGGCGCTGCGTGGACCAGAGGGGCAGGGCCCACACGGGGCTGAGGGCCGAAGGCCAGGCATCCAGGTGGCCAGAGCTCCAAGGTCCGGACAGTGGGACGGCACACACGGACCGAGGGCACAGTGAAAAGTCCTCACGAGGCCAAAGTGCACACAGGCAGGGTGATGCTGGCGAGAGGACACGCGGGGGCTCGGCTGCGGCAGATGTACCCCCAAGCCCGTGTGCTCTGGAGAAGAGCCTCCAGGCTGCAGGTTATGCTTCGAAAAGCCACACATTGCAAGAAGTTATGCTAATGACCACACCTGTGCCTTCTAGCTGCAGAGGAACAGGAAAGTCGCCAAGGAAAAGACTGTCATTAAAGCCATGGACCTTCTGGGGCACGGGAAGGGCTCCTCCGTCAGCCACGAGGAGCAGCCATCTGACGCTCAAGGGGCAGGGCAGGCGCCCACGTGCCCCAGCACAGCCACCAACAAGCCCCTCGCCCAACCCAGGAGCCAGCCCGCGTCCCCCTGCCCTGCCACTGCCCAATGACAAAACGGATGTGTACAGGCTCTGGGTGCAGGCCAGTGTCCCCACCACAGAAGACCATCCCAGCCACAGCACCCCACAGCCTTGGCTACGATGGGGAACACCTCTGTCTGGTTGGCTGAGTAAGAAATGTTACCCTTGGGGCAGCGCGGGGGGCTCAGCGGTTTACCACCGCCTTCAGCCCAGGGCCTGATCCTGGGGTCCTGGGATTGAGTCCCATGTCGGGCTCCCTGCATGGAGCCTGCTTCTCCCTCTGCCTGTGTCTCTGCCTCTCTCTCTGTGTCTCTCATGAATAAATAAAGTCTTTAAAAAAAAAAAAAATGTTACCCTTAAAAATAAAAATCAGTTATTTTACCAGGAAAGATGGCTTTCTTCGGGAAAGCAAATCTATGGGCTAAGCAATCTGTAAAAAAGTCGCAAACCACTCCCACAAACAAAAGCCATTATTTTGTGGAGCAGGGGAGGAAGTTGGGAGGGGCTGCTGTGCATGGAAGCCCGCACACGGGTGTCCAGGGTGATGGGGTGATGGGGGCTTCTCCATGGCCAACAGGCAGGACACGCAGCCACATCCTTCCCTGTGGCTCGGGACCCTTGCCGCTGACGCTGCTCCTGCAGCGTCTGCAGGTGATAGTTCCTGCCATCGGGCACCAGAGCTCCCCCGCCTGGGCCCCCGACTCCGCCTGGGCCAGGTGTCTCCCGATTAATGTCCGCGGGCGTCCACAAGGGACACCTGGAGTCCCTTCACCTGCCCAACCACTGCCCCGAACAACGTGCTGCTCTGAGGGCCTCTGCTCTCTCAAGGCTGAAGCCAGAGCTCCTGCTCCTGCGGCCCCCACCCTCTCTGTCCTGCCCTCTGCCGCCCACGGCTGACCGTCAAACAACGGACGCGGCTGTGGCCCTGCAGAGGCCAAGAAGCTCCTCACACCCCAGGTAAGTACACGATCGAGAGCTTCTTGTCACGCTGGACCCCAGAAACAAAGCCCAGGCGGGTGAGGACCTCTGGCTGACCTCTGGCTCCCCGTCTGCACTGACCCCCCTGGCCTGGCCATCAACCAGCCTGGGCTGATCTTGTGGATGCGTGAACAGCACATGGAGCAGGGGCTCATTTGACCTTCCCCCGAAGGCAACACCGGCTTCTCTCAGGACACACAGGACCTCCTGCTCTCACTGAATGGTCACTGAGGGCCAGGCCCAATGCTCGGCACAGTGCCTGCCAACGCTCTTAGCCACCCTCCAGGGGCTGGTCAACCGAGGCAGGAAGCCTGTGGGGCCGCAGCACCGTCCATGCCTCACAGGAAGGCCAGGCTCTCCCTGCCATGCCACTGCCTTTCTTGGCTCTACCTTCATGCTGACTTGGCCAGGACCTTCCAAAACCTGAAGACTCCTTGCCTTCCTCCATTCTGGAACATTCCCCCACTGACACCTGTTGTTCTTGACTCTTCCTGATTCTCCCCATGCCATATTCTGAGAAGCCTTTCCAGGTCTGTATTCAACCTCTCATTTTCTATTCTGGTTTTAATGAACACTCACTCTGGTTAACTTATTGAATCAAAAATTGTTTTTGAGGGATGCCTGGGTGGCTCAGTGGGTTAAGCATCTGCCTTCGGGTCAAGTATGATCCTGGGGTCCCGGGATCCAGCCTCACACTGGGCTCCCTGCTCAGTGGGGAGCCTGTGTCTCCCTCCTCCTCTGCTGCTCCCCCTGCTTGTGCTCTCTCCCTCTCTGAAATCAATCAATCAATCAATCAATCTTTTTAAGAAGAGAATCAAGAAAGTGTGGTCCTGGCACAAAAATAGACACACAGATCAATGGAACAGAATAGAGAACCCAGACACGGGCCCTCAACTCTATGGTCAACTAATATTCAACAAAACAGGAGAGACTATCCGCTGGAAAAAGGACCGTCTCATCAATAAATGGTGCTGGGAACACTGGACAGCCATGTGCAGAAGAATGAAACTAGACCACTCTCTTACACCAGACACAACGATAAACTCAAAATGGATGAAAGATCTAAGTGTGAGACAAGAATCCATCAAAATCCTAGAGGAGAACACAGGCAACACCCTTTTTGAACTTGGCCACAGCAACTTCTCGCAAGATACACCCATGAGAGCAAGGGAAACAAAAGCAAAAATGAACTATTGGGGCTTCATCATGATAAGAAGCTTCTGCACAGCAAAAGAAACACTCAACAAAACTCAAAGACAACCTACAGAATGGGAGAAGGTATTTGCAAATGACGTATCAGATAAAGGGCTAGTAGCCAAGATCTATAAAGAAGTCATTAAACTCAACAGCAAAGAAACAAACAATCCAATCATAAAGTGGGCCAAAGACACAAACAGAAATCTCCCAGAGGAAGACCTAGACATGGCCAACAAGCACGTGAGAACAAGCTCCGCATCACTGGCCATCAGGGAAATACAAATCAAAACCACAATGAGATCCCACCTCACACCAGTGAGAATGGGGAAAATTAACAAGGCAGGAAACCACAAATGTTGGAGAGGATGTGGAGAAAGGGGACCCCTCCTGCACTGTTAGTGGGAATGTGAACTGGTGCAGCCACTCTGGAAAACTGTGTGGAGGCTCCTCAAAGTGTTAAAAATAGACCTGCCCTAAGACCCAGCAATTGCACTGCTGGGGATTCACCCCAAAGATACAGATGGAATGAAACGCCGGGACACCAGCACCCCGATGTTTATAGCATCAGTGTCCACAATAGCCACACTGTGGAAGGAGCCTCGGTGTCCATCGACAGATGATGGATAAAGAAGCTGTGGTCTACGTATACAATGGAATATTCCTCAGCCATCAGAAACAACAAATAACCCACCATTTGCTTCAATGTGGATGAACCTGGAGGGTATTATGCTGAGTGAAATAAGTCAGGCGGAGAAGGACAAACATCATATGGTCTCACTCATATCATATGGGGAATATAAGAAATAGTGAAAGGGATTATAGCGGAAAGGAGGGAAACTGAGTGGGAAAAACTAGAGGGAGATAAACCACGAGAGACTCCTAACTCTGGGAAACACACAAAGGGTTGCAGAAGGGGAGGCGGGCAGGGGGTGGGTGACTGGGTGACGGGATGAGCACTGGGGGTTATACTATACGTTGGTAAATGGAATTTAAATTTTAAAAAAATAATGTATGTTAAAAAAGGAGGATTACAAATTAGCATCCCTAAATCCCCTTTTGGGGTGGAGATGGGGGTCCGGTGTCTCAGTGTTCAACATGTCTCCAGAGAAAAATCTCACAGATCCTTTTCCTTTTATCAACTCAGTTATTTAATGAGAGTGAGGAGGTTTGACAGTGGAAACACTCATCTCTTCTAGACTCCTCTAAGAAATCTTCATCCTTGGTCCTCAGGCACCTTCCTTTGGAGTGGAATCTTGCGCTTATCTTTTGAAATTTCCTTTTAAAAACTTGTTAAGTGGGGGATACCTGGGTGGCGCAGCGATTTGGCGCCTGCCTTTGGCCCAGGGCGCGATCCTGGAGACCTGGGATCGAGTCCCACGTCAGGCTCCCAGTGCATAGAGCCTGCTTCTCCCTCTGCCTATGTCTCTGCCTCTCTCTCTCTCTCTCTCTCTCTCTGTGACTATCATAAATAAATAAAAATTAAAAAAAAATTGTTAAGTGTATAAAATAAGATGTCTCTCTGTGCCTTTCTGTAAATCACAAAATCAGAAAGAATGTTCCCCCCAAGATGCTAAGGTTTTGCTGAGTTTTATGTTTTCTCTTTTTTTTTTTTAATTGGAGTTCAATTTGCTTTTACTCTTAAACATGAAACAACATTTCTGGAATTATCTGGTGTTCTCTTTTCACCACTATAAATTATGTGACTTTCTCTTAAAAATAAAAATAGGACATAAAAGTGTGAAAAAAATTTTTTAGGATTTTATTTATTTATGGGAGACAGAGAGAGAGAGAGAGAGAGAGAGAGAGAGAGAGAGGCACAGAGACACAGGCAGAGGGAGAAGCAGGCTCCATGCAGGGAGCCCAACTCAGGACTCAATCCCGGGACTCCAGGGTCAGGCCCCGGGCCAAAGGCGGCACTAAACCGCTGAGCCACCCGGGCTGCCCTGAAAAAAAAAAATGTAAATAGAAAAAAAGAAGTTGTTGCAGAAACGTTGCAAGAGCTCCAGCAAGAACATTTCCCAAATTGAGAGCAAGTTGCTTCCTCGATGTCCCGTCACCAGAGCGGGGCAGGCATCCTACCAGGGGCCCTCCTGACGCAGGCCGCCGGACCTCCTCTCCCACTGAGGCCTGAAGTACTGAGCTGGGCTGTTTCTCTGACTCCTGTCTCCTCGGTGACTCCAGAAAACTGGAAGCCAGTTCCTGTGTAGGATGGCCCTCACCCTGGGCTACTGTCCTGGGGACATCCCTGCAGCCCCCACGGCCCCCACAGGCAGCACCCATCTGACGGACCACACGAAGTCGCTGGTTCCCACCGGGAGCAGGTACTGCCCGGGGGCTACTCCGGGGGGCGTCAGTGCCCCGTTCCTCTGCACGCTCCACCTTGGTTTCGCCAGCAGACAGGCACAGATTTCTCCTGCATCGCCACGGACTCTGACGCCCAGCAGCCTGGGTCTGCGGGGAGGGGAGCCTCCACGTGGCTCCTGTGTCCTCTCACCCCCTTCCTCTGGGGGACTTGGCTCCCCTCCTGCTCCCCCTGCCCAGACCCAGCTCTTAGTCTACATGTCTGCAGAGCAAAGCAGGCACCTGCCTGGGGCTCCCTCAGAGGCCGCTGGTGCACACACACACGTGCAAGCACATGCACGCACCCATGCTCCCCACAGCGTCTTCCGCTCCTCTCCCAGCAGACACGTCAGTGCCTGGGCCGTGCCGAGTCAGCTGGGAGGCGACAAAATGCCGGGCGGTCCTCTTCTCAGAAGTCAGAACAAAGCCACATCCTTTGTTCTCACCATCACCTACCTCTCTTCTTGCTTCAAAACTAAAGTGATCTGAAGGAGCTCAAAGGTCCCTCGAACCAAGGGACCCTGGCTGAGGATGGGCGTGCGCTGACCCTGCACGCACGCGCTCTTCCTGCACAGACCGCGAATGGGCGGCCACCCGAGGCCGCGAGCGAGCCCTCCTCCTCTGCCCTGAGAAGTCCCTCGTGTCCAGCCAGGGCGCCAACGTGAGCAGAGCAACTCTGCAGGTAGACAGGCTGCCCGGCCCACTTTGGGCAGCCCCCAGCGCCCACGGTCGGGAGCACCCCTGGCACCTTGGTGTTGTCACCCTAAGGGGTGAAGCCGAGGCAGCTCCCACGGAAAGTGCCACAGTAATGTGGCCAGGCCCGGGGGCGCCGGGTATCAACGGAGCCGCAGTCAGGAGGCCCAGGCAGGGGCCGGCGACAGGCTCACAGCCGCTCTCTTGCCTCGAGGAGAAGCACCTCACTTACCAGAATGGGGCCAGACTGCCCGGCAGGTGCCGTGGCCGGCCCTCCCGCTCCTGAAGGGACTGGACAGGCTGGGTCTACGGGCCACCCGCATGACTGCAGGCTGTGCCTAGACGTGAGCTGAGCTCACAGGAAGCCAGGCGGAGTAGGAGCAGGGATGGGCCTGGTGTGAGAGGGCTGGAGGGCTCACATGGGAAGGAGGGCTGCACAGCCGGAACTTACAGGAATGTGAGGTAGAGGCACCCGCCCGTTGACCTGGACGCTCTCCTGCATCTCCCGGCGGTGCTGCTTGCGGATCCTGTATGGTGGGATTCCATCCCTGTCCAGGAGAGAGCGAGCCTGGCATGAGTGCAAACAGAATAGCTCAACACGACTCTGCTGTGCTGGCTCAACCTGGAGTAGAGTCGGCTGTTTTCTACAGCTTCACAGCGAAAAACGGTTTTTCCATTTGTTTAAAATATTTATTTTTTAAAGATTTATTTGAGAGAGAGAGCACGAGTCACACGTCAGTGGGAGGAGGGGCAGAGGGATAGACAGAATCCTTTAGCACAGAACCCAACTTGGGGCTCAACCCCAGGACCCTGGGATCACATCCTGAGCTGAAGGCAGATGCTTGCCGCTGAGCCCCCAGGCGCCCCCGTTTTTAAGGCGGGGGAGGGATACAGGACAGAGACCGTACATGGGCACGAAACCACAATGTTTACTACCAGTTCTTTGCCGAAAACGTGCAGCAATCTGTGCTTTACTGCCCAGATGGGCTGCTGCGTGCCTACCCGGGAGGGGCGCTCTAAGGGGGCCAGGAACAGGGGCCCCCAAACGACAGACCCCGTTGGAAGAGATTTCCAAGGTTCTGACTTGCTCTGCTACCTTCCACGGTGAACTGCTGAATGAGCATAACCTCCCTGTGCACAAATCTGTTGCCCTGACACGTGTTTCAGTGATGAGCCCTTTCGAAGATCATCACGAACACAGAAATCAAGTTCTGTATTGTCTTTACCACGACTGTGCACTCACTCCGGGCTGAACGCCCCGCTGCACATGCGCCATCCCTGGAACTCCCCGTGCTCCCCTGCTACGTGAAGGGCCTCTGGAAGCTCAGCGGTTCACAGGAGCCAACAGGACGGACAACGCCCGCCAGAGGAAGACGCCTGGTCAGTGGCTTTCCCAGGCCCGTCTCCTCCTCACCCAAGGACTCCCAGGTGGGCTCCTAGCTCTGACGGCGGGAACGGATGCGTCTAGGTCGTCTGGCTGTTGGAAGGCCTCGGCCTCCGTGTTCCCCAGGGGCTGCAGTCAAGATCTGCGACCCGGCCTCCCTCCCAAGCACGGCCCCAGGGTGGCGGCTGGGCAACAGTGCTGCTCTCACTTGACAGCAGGGGTCAACCACGCAGCCACAATTCTGACCTCACCTCATTAACTGCTGTGCAACCTAGTAAAGCTGCCACCTGCCGCCCAAGGTGCCCAGGATGTCCTGGCCCCGCCTCACACCCAGCAGCTCAGTGGCTGTGTCGGCAGGCAGGAAAGTAATGTTCTCCCCCTAAAATCACATGTCTCGGGGGTTCCATCCAGGGGGAGGGTGTACTTTGGGCCAGAGCGAGGGAGGAAGAATCCAGGACAGCCTGTCTCTCCTGTCACTGCCTCAGTGTCCCTGGCTGTCAGGGCACCAGCTGGTGTGCAATGTGACTGGCTCAGCAGCCTGGCAGGGGCACCCAAGGGGGCAGATGTCAAGGAACAGGTGAGTCAAATGCATTTAAAACATCTTTACATGCCCCTGGAGTTCCATTCCAGTGTCCAGGGCCACCAAATTTTTGTTTCTCATATGCTTTGACCAGGAATTTAAACATTCCACATGCCTCTGTGGATTAGACACTGTCCTTAGACACCCGTGCACAAAGTGCAGTGAGCCACCGTCTCTACTGTGTGGTTGGCATGCTGAGGGCAGCTGTGCCCGCTACAAGATAATTTAGATGAAACCCACAATCCTACTTTTTGCTTGATATATATTCAAATATTTTACATTCCAAATCAACTATGCCTGTATTTCTGAATCTTAGTGTAAACCAAGATAGAGTTATCAGGAAAAAAATATTTTTAAAATTTTATTTTGGGATCCCTGTGTGGCACAGCGGTTTAGCACCTGCCTTTGGCCCAGGGCGCGATCCTGGAGACCCGGGATCGAGTCCCACATCGGGCTCCCAGTGCATGGAGCCTGCTTCTCCCTCTGCCTACTATCATAGATAAATAAAAATTTAAAAAAATAAATAAAATAAAATTTTATTTTATTTTATTTTGTTTTTTAAAGATTTTATTTATTTATGCACGAGAGACACACAAAGAGAGGCAGAGACACAAGCAGAGGGAGAAGCAGGCTCCCTGAGGGGAGCCCGATGTGGGACTCGATCCCGGGACTCTGGGGTCATGCCCTAAGCCAAAGGCAGGCACTCAATGGCTGAGCCACCCAGGCATCCCATATTTTAGAAACTTCAAATCTTTCATTTAGGAACCATATGTCATTTTCTGTGAAAGAATTAAGAGACTTTTCGAGAAAAAGTGCGCGGACAAATGGATTTTCACTGTAGTAATCAGTTTCAGGGAAGAGAAAACCCAATGCTACAAATGCACAATCCCGAGCCGTCACCTGCTGGTGGGGGTCGTGGCAGGTACTGCTGAAAACACAGCCATTTCAAATAAGAAGTTGCTAAACACGTCAACATTTTACCTGAACAAAGGGTAACGAATGAGAAAAACCACACACAGAAGTTCAATCTGAAGGGACGGGTCCAGCTTGGGTCCAAAGAGGAAAAGAAGGCGCGTGCCCCAGATGCGCAGCGACAGGGGGCGCACTGCTGTGGCTGGGAAAAGGCCTGTCTGGCGGCGGGAAGAACACGGGGACACAGGCAGAGAGGAGGCACCGACTGTGAAAACCCCACAGGAAGTGGGACCACAATTTTATGATGTCTTCTCTACAGGTTTAGTGACCCTTCCTTTTTTATTTAATCCTGATTGTCCACGGTTTTTCCCATGAGGAAGCAAGCTGGCTGGGGAAGAAAGCCACCCCCCCGCCGCCCCACAGGCAGCCAGCTGACAGCGGCTGCTCCCACCCCTGCGCAGTCCTGGCCCTCGGCCCCCTGCCGTCTCGGAGTGGGGGTCGGGGGACACCGCACACCTGCTCGGGCCCTGGCCAGGGACCTCCCGGCAGCGGCAGTCAGATGGTGAATGGCACCCAGACTGAAAACGGGGTGAATGTGACATTCGCGGGCAGCCAGGACCACGAATGACCTTGGCAGGCTGGCTGGGTAAGGCCCTGATATAACGACACAGTGTCTTACATCAAACTTGTGATGTGCGTTTGGGTCCCCAAAAGCCACCTGTCAAAGCAAAGGAGAGTGTCAGAAAATAGGTACTTTCCCATCAAGAGGACGATGGAAGAGTTAGGTGCACTGTCATCCCTGGGGGACACGAAGCTCCAGGTGGCTCTGGATGGTTCCCACGGCCTCTGGGCACGTGCGGCCCTGCGCTATCCCTGCACAGGACCGGCCGTACCAGTGCCCTTAGCTCTTGCCTCCCCATGTCCTACGCAGAGTATGTGACAGGGACAAAATTTCAAACGACAGAAAGGCACGGAGCACGAGGCACCTGTGCACAGCAGGGCCTGGCCGGGGGCCGCCCCGCCCGCCCTGCTCGGCCACCCATCTGTACGGTGAGCCCCCTGACAGCTCCCCCGTTCCAAGGTGCCAGCAGCGGTGGCCTCAGAGACAAGCAGCTGCTGCAAGTTCCGGATCCTTAATGATGCAGCCCGGCTATGCCGGTGGGGGTGCAGGGGGCACACGACGCGGTGGGCACGGCCCACGCCCAAGGGGGGACTCACACGCTGCTGTCGGTGAGGGACAGGCTGTCGGCATCACTGGACAGGCTCTGCTGCTCACTGTCATTGGCGCTGGTGGCTGGGGCGAGGGCGTAGCCGGAGCTGACGTAGTAGGGATGCACAGGCTCCCGCCAGGACCCGCACCTGCCAAGAGGAACACACGTCAGTGGCGGCTGAAGGCGGAGCCATGGAGCCCCCCGATCACGGCGCACACCCGGTACCTTCGAGGTCTACCTGGGCGGCGGGCGACGCCCCAATCTGCTGGCCACTCAGCCTGTGGCAGCCCCGACACATACCCGGGCAGGACGCGCCTGAGGGCGGGGGACACGGGGCCGCCTGTCGCCGCCGAGCCTCACCACAGCATGCCCCGGTTCTCGTCGTGCCCCTGGGAGCCCACAGGCTGGCATCTGGGCCATCTACACCCCGTCCTCACCTGGGACCCGCTCACCCCTTCCGTCCACTTTCCACTGGGAGGCTCACGGCTTTTCCAGAGTTTACCAAAACCTCTAGTCTTACTATGAACGGCCAGTGACACAGGCAGAAAATACTTTCTCCCTAAATGTCACTTTTCTTTCCGACTTTGTGGTGGTTTTGGTCGCACAAAGGTTTTCACATCTACAAAACCACTTACCAATCTCTTCCTTCAGATTTTCCGCTATCTTAGAAAGCAGGCCTTCCTTGTCGTAACCTTCAAAATACATTCTTTTATTTTTTCTCAAATGATTCAATAGTTTTTTTTTTCATTTAGAACTTCACTTGAAACGGTCACTATGTAACCCACCTCACTTCCTTGCATCAAGATGGAGAGTCGGCTGTGAGCACAAATCCTGAATGAATCCACCTTATCCTGAACAACTTTATTTTTTATTTATTTTTTAAAATATTTTATTTATTCATGAGAGAGAGAGAGAGAGAGAGGCAGAGACACAGGCAGAGGGAGAAGCAGGCTCCATGCAGGGAGACCGACGTGGGACTCGATTCCGGGTCTCCAGGATCAGGCCCTGGGCTGAGGGCGGCGCTAAATTGGTGCGCCACCAGGGCTGCCCTCCTGAACAACTTTAAATGCCAGGCCCCGTCCTCCGTCCACGTGCCTCTACTTCTGCAGGCTGTGCTGCTGTCTGGGCGCCGCCCCGCCCGTCACCGCCGCGTCCCTGCCGAGTGCCCTGACGCCTCCGCTACCCAAAGACTGTGCTCACATAGTGACATACAGGCGTTCGGGAAGGGGACAGATACAGCAAGGCTGTCTGAGGCTACGACAGGACGGGGCCTGCCAAGCCTTCCTGGTGGCCGGGACACAACCCACCTGGGTTCCAGCCTCACCTGTGATGAGAGCACTGCTGCCAACAGGACCCGGACACCTGTTACATTGTGAACGGCCTGCGCCAAGCACAAGGACCTGGGAAGAGTCACTGCATCACTCAGACTCCAGTTACTTCTAAGGTAACAGACAACCATGACCCGATGCAGAGAATGTTCTGGAAGCCCCGATTCAAACCATGCACACACTGAGGAAAAGGTGCTCAAGCAAGACTCGGGCCCAGACACCTCTGTATCCTGAACGCCCATCACGCAGAACGTGCAGGGCCGGGGTGGCCCAGGCAGTGCGGCTGGAGAGGGGCCAACTCCCCCAGGGGGTCTTGGCGTCCACGGTCTCAGGAAGCGTGGCACGATGAGTGCCAGCCAGGTGACCCCTCATTCCAGCCAGTGAGGCGCAGCAGGGTACGGTCACCCGCCAGCTCCACGGTCCCACCCACACAGGGGTCCTGTCCCACCCACACCTGGCCTCCTGACCCACCCTGCAGCCGAGGGCTCCCCGGGGATACTCGCAAGTTCCAGCTGAATGAGGGCAGCGGCTTAGGAACGGGCCGTCCAGAGGCCCGCAGGAAAGGACGGGGACGTGGACAGAGACACGGCCAGCTGGTCCCCGGCCCCGCGTGGTTACACCTCCTCGTCTAGGTTATGTCTGACGTGAAGTGACAAACTGAGGGCAGCCAGCCACAGCAAAATTAAGTATCACAAAATTTTACTTTTATTTTTTAAAGTAAGCTCTAGGCCCAACGTGGGGCCTGAACTCACGAGCCAGAGATCAAGGGCCGCACGCTCTACCTAGGGAGCCTGCAGGCGCCCTCGATAAAAAAATATTATATTTATGGGCAGCCCCGGTGGCTCAGCGGTTTAGTGCTGCCTGCAGCCCAGGGTCTGATCCTGGAGACCCGGGATCGAGTTCCACGTCGGGCTCCCTGCATGGAGCCTGCTTCTGCCTCTGCCTGTGTCTCTGCCTCTCTGTGTGTCTCATGAATAAATAAAATCTAAAAAATAAAAATAAAAAATAAGACAAACACGGTGTCTGCGTTTCCTGCAACTGCAGGACGAGCAGAGCGCGCCACGCGTGGGCTCCAGGCTCAGACGACAGGGGCCAGTGCAGCAGAGCACAGCGGCCAGGAGGACGGAGGACCTGTTACCAGCTCAGACGTCTGCTCAGCGGGGCGGCCCTCGGGACGAAGCTGCCAGTGTGGAGCCTTGGCTGCTGGCCACGACCGCGAGGGCAAAGGTCGCGGGTGGCAACTGCGTCCCCACAAGACAGCCGCGACCCAAGACGGGGAGCGTGTGCACACACACGGGCACGGCCAGCGCAGCCAACCTCCCAGGAGCCGCAAGAAACTTCCGCACGCTGGACCTTTCAAAGTTGGCAGAGTAAAACCCCGACGGACCCACCCGGGAACATGTCCCGCTCCATGCTGATGCTGCCCGCCTCTGGCTGCCGTCTGCACACCTTTCTTCCTATTTTCTACGTTTAACTGAATAAATTCTTTTACTCCGGTGGGTCTCTTGGAGGAGGAGCTGGGCCCACAGTGCAGCAGGACCCCCTCTGCTCGGATTACGCCACCAGTCCTGCCGCACCGCGCGTGACCAAGGGGCAGGGCCACCCACCACATCGCCAACTTGGTTTCTGTGGGTCTTTCTGCTCCAACTCTTTCGTTCTTTCTCGCCTTCCTTTGGGGTGACTTTTATTTTCCATCTCCTCTCTCGAACAAAATAACCCTGTTACTCCGCTGTTAGTGGTTCCCGTAAAGGTCGCAGCAGGCGCCCCGATGTACCAAAGTAAAGTGCGTTTCCCTTCTCCCAGGCCACACAGGGTCAGAATTAATTCCGTTCACTTCCCTCACACACCAATGTCATTGGTGTCCCGTGTTTTAACTCCGTAAACGTCCCACACCGCACAGGACACGGTTAGGATGGTGTTACCCCACGGACGGTCACCCAGAGCCATCCCCACGTTTGCACCGGGAGTCTCCCCCCTTCTGCCTGAACAGCACCCTGACCTGTCCCCTCTGGGGGGCTGCTGGCAGCGGGAGCGGCTGCACCTCCCTCGCTCTGCACGGACCTGCTCAGCAGGTGGGACATCTATTTTCCAGGAGCCTCGCGCACGTCTGGAGGGAGCAGGAAATGGCCCAGCACCACGGACCCCAGAGCCACGTGGCCGTCCCTAAACAGTGAAACAGGATAGCCTAGGATCCAGCAGCTCCATGGCACAGTGTGCGTCAGACAGGACAGCAGCAGGGTCCGGAAGAGAGGCCCGTCCCTCGTCCCGTCCCTGCTCCTGGAAGGCGGCGAGGACCCATCGCATGCCGCCCCGTCCCCGGTTCTCAGGGTGACCGATGGCCACGTCCCCCGCTGCACACCCAGGCCAGAGTGCACCTCAGCCCCGACCCTCCCAGGGCCGCTGCTCTCCGGGCTGAGCCCCAACGGCCACAGACACCAGCCGCTAACCCCAAGGACAGACCCAGATTCGTTTCATTGTCCAACGAGCCGATTTTCCCCTCTAAGATTGGAGCC
The DNA here is from genome assembly GCF_053574225.1 of Canis aureus. NCBI lineage: Eukaryota > Metazoa > Chordata > Mammalia > Carnivora > Canidae > Canis > Canis aureus. The sequence continues at coordinate 37,472,874 of NC_135618.1, forward strand.
GGGCGGCTCCACAGGCCCCACCCTCACCACGTGACACCCCAGGCTGCGGGCTCGGACTTCTCACAACGGCGCCTGGACTCCTCACCCTCCTCACCGTGGCTGTCGCAGCGGGCACTTGCGGCAGGGCCGTCCCACAGGGGATGCTGAAATCACACCAACACGTTTAGCTCCCACGCTCCCCGTTCTGAGTAAGCATGCACCAGCCGCCGTCTCCCGCTCTACGGTGCTCCGTCTGCCACGGGCAGGTGACTCGTGGGGACGCCGGCTGCGAGCAGGTGCCCGTCCCCTACCACCCGACCTCTGGCCTTTCCAGCCGCAGGCCCTACCGGCCTTGGCAGACAGCGTGGACGCCCGGGCTCCTGCTCCACCTGCTCGGTCTGAACACGAACTGTGTCTCTGCTCAGCCCTGCCACGGCCCTGTGGGCCTACAAGCTGCCCCCGCCCCCCCGGCCGCCTGCCCTGGCCGGAGACCCTCACCCAGACCCCCACCCAGACCTCCACCCAGACCCCCACCCAGACCCCCACCCTGACCCCCACCCAGACCCCCCCCAGGCGGTGACCATTAACCACATTCTCTGGATCCCGGTCGTCTTCACACTCATTTTTCTCAAGAATCATATTGTTTTTATATCCCTGAGCATACGGTTAGTTTTCTGTCCTTTTAAAATATTTTATTTATCACAGAGAGAGAGTGAGCATGTGCAGAGCACACACGTGGGAGGAGGAGCAGAGGCAGAGGGAGAAGCCGAATCCCTTTCCAGCAAGGAGCCCGACACGGGGCTCCATCCCCAGACCCCAGATCCCCAGCTGCCCCCAGGTTACTTTCCATTCAGTATCTGGCTATTCTGGACGGAGGGCCAGGCACTGTGTGTGAAAATCCTCCTGGGGATCCCTGGGTGGCGCAGCGGTTTAGCGCCTGCCTTTGGCCCAGGGCACGATCCTGGAGACCTGGGATCGAGTCCCACATCGGGCTCCTGGCGCATGGAGCCTGCTTCTCCCTCTGCCTGTGTCTCTGCCTCTCTCTCTGTGACTATCATAAATAAATAAAAATTTTAAAAAATTTTTTAAAAAAAGAGGTCTTGCCCTTTAAAAAAAAAAAAGAAAAGAAAATCCTCCTGGACGCCCAGGGGGCTCAGCGGTGCAGTGGCTGCCTTCAGCCCAGTGTGTGACCCCGAGGTCCTGGGATCGAGTCCCGCATTGGGCTCCCTGAAGGGAGGCTGCTTCTCCCCACCGCCTGTGTCTCTGCCTCTCTCTCTCTGTGTCTCATGAATGAATAAATCTTAAAAAAAAAAAAAAAAAAAGGGACGCCTGGGTAGCTCAGCGGTTGAGCATCTGCCTTTGGCCCAGGGCGTGATCCTGGAGTCCCGGGATTGAGTCCCACGTCGAGCCTGCTTCTCCCTCTGCCTGTGTGTCTGCCTCTCTATCTCTCATGAATAAATAAATCTTAAAAAAAAACAAAAGATTTCATTCATTTGAGAGAGAGAGAGAGCGCGAGCATGCAGAGCAGCGGGAGGGAGAGGGACAAGCAGACTCCATGCTGTGTGCAGAGCTCGACGTGGGGCTCCCTCTCAGGACCCCAAAATCCTGACCTGAGCCAAAATCAAGAGTTGGACACTCAACTGACCAAGCCATACAAGTGTCCAGCCTTCAATCGGATTTTTAAAGAAATTCTCTCTCTTTCTGCTCCTCCGTGCTCCCCTCCTACCATCTAAATATATATAAAAAATTAACACTAGTTCTCGACATTTCTAGCTATTCTCCGCTGCAGGTTTGCCCTGACCTGCCGGATTATCTGATACCAGGAGCAATGCTTCTCCACCCGAGGCGAGGCCTCTTACCTCCTAGGAATCCTCTGGATGAAGGACGACACCCAAGCTGCACTCCAGCAGGCGGAGTGTGGGTCAGCCCCTCCATCTGTCGGGCTACCTGCAGCTGTGACCCGCGCCCTCGCCCTCAGGGATGCTCCTTTCAACCACCTCACTCAAGCATCCTCAAGGAAGAGCCTCGTGATCTTTTCCTCACAAATTCCGGCGCCCACTGCATCATGCTCCACATCACGTCCCCGTTTGTTATGACACGAGGTCATGCGTCTCACAACTACCAGAAGTCCACTCAGTGCTGCAGAAAAGCACTCGGGCTCAAGCCAGGCTTGCATACCCCTGGGGAGCCGGCCCCACTGGCCCCCTGCACTCACATCAGCCTAGAGGGTATGTCGGGGACCAGGCACCTACGTCCCCACGCTGCCTTCCCTAAGCAGGTCGGGAGAGCTGTGGTCAGCTGAGGTGAAAAAAGGCGGGTCTCACGGCTAAGGGGTCACGAAAGCCACATGGGCTCCCTCCTTCCTCTGGTCTGTTTACTCTCTGCATCTGACATAAATCCTCGTTAAAGTCCCTGCTCTGACCCCCCACCCCGTCACTGCTGTTCCTTCGGCTGTGTCCTCAGGGGTGCCCGGCACACAGACGGTGAACCAGCCCCTGTCCCTGACCACCCCCGCCTGACCCTGACCTAGGCACCCTTGGGTCTCAGCCTGAAGCCCCTCTGCTCGATACCACACCTGCTGGGCTTGGCCAGGCCCTGCCCCCAGCTATGTCACTCCTAGGGCCAGACTTGTCCCTTGCACAATACCTACACTCTACCTGCTCCAGCACGTCTATACCGCGTAGGTCCATACCACATAGGTCCATACCGCGTAGGTCCGTGCCTCGGCATATCAACCGTTGCCATAGCAACTACAGTAGGCGTCCTTAGTGAGCAGAGCCTAGAGTCCACTGACGCCCCGGCCCTCTCCTTCCAGGTGATTCCAGGACCTCACGGCCGTGTGGCAGCACCTACCTGTGTGTCCCCGCCAGCAAGCGACCCCTGCACGTAACTCAGCTCGCTGTGTAGCTGTGTTCTGAAGCCCGAGACGTGCCTGCGGTCACCCGCGTACTTATCAGTTCTTCCTCAGCCACTGACCGTGTGAGCACCTAGGCTTTCCCGCGTCTGCGTGCAGCCCCCTCTGGAACCGTGCACAGAACCCCGCTGGCCATTACTGTCCCTGCAGACTGTAGGACCATCAGCGGCTCCTCCAAGGTCACTTCTTCCTCTGAGTTCACTGCACCCCGTCCACGTGAAGGTTTCGGATCCACCCCTCTCCCCCCTTGCGGCCCCGTGCATAACTCCTTCTGGCTCATTCTCTAATCAACACATTGTTAAATCTATCCATGGGATTGTTTTTTAAGGGTTTTATTTATTTGAGAGCGAGCGTGCACAAGCAGGAGGCGGGGCAGAGGCAGGGGGAGAAGCAGGGAGTCCCAACGCAGGACTCGATCCCAGGACCCCGAGGTCACAACCGGAGCTGAAGGCAGATGCTGCACCGACTGAGCCACCCAGCACCCCATCCATGGGATTTTTTGTTTTAGCTGTTGTATATCTTAATTTTGCAAAGCATCCACTATGGTAGCCACTAGCCACATAGGATATTTAAATGTAATCAAAATTATATAAATCAAAAGTGCAGGTGCTCAAGCACACTGGCCACACTGCAGGCACTCCTGCAGCAGTGCGACCAGAGCCCGGGGAGCGGGGCAGCCAGTGTGGACCGTCCACGGCACTGCCCTGAAGTCGCTACATCACCGCTTCCTCTCCTGTTGTCCTGGAGGTCAACCGTGGATTCCTGGACTTGACAGTCTTATGTTTTAAAGGTTGTGGAGACCCCCACGTCTGGAGCTCTGCCAAGGGCTACTCTGGCCTCTGCTTCCGGTGGCTCTCACTCTGTGTCTGGCCACCCATCACTGCCGACTGGCCGTTACGGTGGAAAGTTTTCTGCAGGAGCAGACATGGGTTTGGACGAGGCGTCTTCCGCCAGACGCCAGAATCACCTGCACCCAGCTTGAGGCCCGTGCTCCTGGTGTGACTCTGCCTTAAGTCCACGCCTCCACCACCCAGCCCAGTGCAGAAGCACTGCTGGCCCGAGGCTGGGATTTGTGCCCCAGCCATGCGAGCTGACAAAGGAAAGTCCCAAATTTCCCCAAATTTGACCCTGGAATTAAAGATCCTCCTGGCAGTGTGCTCACGGCCATTTTCCTCTGTATGTTTAGTCTGGTCCATCCTTGAACACATTTTTTATCCTAAGAAATGTTTACTTGTATAAAAGCGAAGAGAACAATGTAGGAACGCAAGGCTCCTGTCACTCCCTCCAGGACGAGCACGTGTCGGCCAGTGCATCCCTCCCCAGCCCCGGCACACCTCGTCCGCCTCTGCCGTCGCTTTGACCCCGGGTACGAGGCTGCTTCAGCAGAGGGCTGGTCAGGAGACCCTGGCCCCAGCAGCGGTGAGCCCCACCTGTGGTCAGACAGGTGGGAAGGGGAGGCTTTGAGCACCTTCTCCCGTGCGTCTTCCCTCAAACTCTTCAATTAGAAGGAAAGCCAGAAGGCCCGGTCATCGTGTGAACAGCAGCCAACACTGGCTTCCCCGCTGCGCACTCTGTTCCCAGCAAGACGCATCCAGGGCAGCTCCACGGCAGCTCCAGGGCAGCTCCGGCCTGGCCCTGGGTCGCGCTCAGCACCCTGCCTAACCGGCACACGTCTCCCCATTTGCAGCAGAACCTGCCCCACTCCGCCTTCTGCTGGCCCTGCAGCCGTGCCTGGGCGCTCTGCCCGCAAACCAGAGACACCAGGCGCACTGGCAGGCGGGGGCGGGCAGGCCTCAGCCCGGGAGGCTCCCGGAACACGGCTGCAGAGAGGTGGGGAGCCGGTTTCTGCTTCTGTGTTCCTAAAAATTCTGCAGAGAACTGAAGAGTTACAGAATGTCTGGGAAGGAACAATCAAGATGACCAAGCAGCAGGCAGGAGAGGACGGAGTGCTCCCCGGCACCGTGCTGCCACTGCACAGCTCTCCGCTCCGAACAGTGCCCTCACTTGGTGCTCCCAGCACGAGACAGGCCCGCGTACTTTCAGATCCGATAGAGGGGTGTGCGCCCTACACACGCCCAACCCGGGATGAGGAGGCACATGAGGGAAGCCAAGTACCCCGTGCCAGGGCCTGCAGAACGCTGAGAGTGCAGGCAGGAGGGGCGCCTGGGGGGCTCGGCGGCTGAGCGTCTGCGTGACCCCGGGGTTCCGGGATCGAGTCCCGCGTCGGGCTCCGTGCAGGGAGCCTGCTTCTCCCTCTGCCCGTGTCTCTGCCTCTCTCCGAGTCTCTCATGAGTAAATAAATAAAATCTTAAAAAAAGTAAAGAATGCAGGTAATAGGACCAGAAAGTCGGAAGGCAAAGCCCAGCCGGGCCCCCCACCCGGGTTCTCGGTGCAGAGGGCCTGACGGAAGAGTTTGGGAGACTGATGTGGCCTCTCGAATGGGGGTCAACGCCGGGGCAGAGCGAGGGATGGCGGCCTGGCCAGGGAGCAGGCCACCAAGGTTGGGGACCAGGGACGGCCGTCACGGACTTGAGTGCTCGCACTTCAAGGTTATCGCCCCTTGGGGGCACCTGGGTAGCAACTCTCATTTTCTGCTCAGGCCGTGATCTCGGGTCCCAGAATCGAGCCCCGAGCCCCGTGCCAAGCCCTGCAGCGGGCTGTGAGCTGAGCGAGGAGCCGGCTTCAGAATCCACCCCGCCCCGCCCCCTCCCCCGCTGGCGTGCGTGTGGACACGCTCCCGAGCCCTGTCTCTCTCCAGGAGGACAGAGAAGGAAGCCATCACCTCCTATCATTAAGTGGAAAAGCTGGCAGGCAGGAAGGGCCAAGGAGGCGGCTGGTTGTCAGCGCTGAGGGATGCGGCCCGTCCTAGAGTGCCGCCAGGCTGTGCTCCCGGTGAGGCCTTGGCGTCCAGGCCGCCACGGCCGGTGGCCCAGGATTGGCCGTCTGTCCGTCCACCGAGGCGGCGCAGACTACACCGGCAGCGCCCGGCTCGACAGGTTTGGGCCCTGAGCTGGACACCACAACGCCCCACCCACGGCTCCGGGCCGACGTCCGTCGCCTCCCCCGGGGAGCTGTGGCCGCCGCAAGACAAGTGACCGAAGGAGGGACCTGCCGGGGCTCATCCCCTCCCCGCGCTCCGCCGGGACGGCCTTTGGGGCTCTGACCTGAGACGCGAACATGCAGACAGTGGGGCCCGGGTCCACACGACAGCAAGGCTGCCCCTGCAGAGGCCTGGATGGCCCATGCTCCCCTGCCTCCAGGCGGCCCTGGCGTGGGGCCACTGCAAGAGTCACCTGTGCTCACCCCGGCCATCCTGCAGGAGACGCGGGCCGCCTCTGAGAGCGCTCTGGCTCCCTGTGCCATTCTACCGAGGTACAGAAAACAGTCTCCACCCCTAAAAATACTTGGCAAGTTGCTACGTGCTTGCTGTCAGCAAACTGCAAAGCTGCGTCACTCAGCTCAGTGGACTCACTGACCACATCAGCGGCTTTTAAGCTGATCGATCGCTCAATCTATCTTTTAAAAGATTTTATTTAGGGCAGCCCTGGTGGCGCAGCGGTTTAGCGCCGCCTGCAGCCTGGGGTGTGATCCCAGGGTTCCGGGATCGAGTCCCACATCGGGCTCCCTGCATGGAGCCTGCTTCTCCCTCTGCCAATGTCTCTGCCTCTCTGTGTGTGTGTGTGTCTGTGTGTGTGTGTGTCTCTAATGAGTGAATAAATAAAATCTTTAAAAAATTAAAAAAATAAATAAATAAAATATTTTATTATGAATAAAATATTTTATTTATTTATTCACAAAGGAGAGACAGAGAGAGAGAGAGGGAGAGAGAGAGAGCAGAAACCCAGGCAGAGGGAGAAGCAGGCTCCACGCAGGTACCCCGACGTGGGACTCGATCTGGGGTCTCCAGGATCACACCCCGGGCTGAAGGCAGATGCTTAACTGCTGAGCCACCCAGAGGCCCCTGTTTTATACCTGAGTGTAGGTGACACAGTGTTGTATGTCCCCACGTACGACTCCTGGGTTCCCCTGAAGGGGCAGCTGCCGTCCGTCGCGTCTGGCGCTCTCATGAAACCACTGACCGTACGTACTCCCTGTGTGGCGCCTTTTGTCCCACAACTGGACGCCTGTACGTCCCATCCCTCCCCTTCAGCTGTGATGTCTGTCCCAGTGGGCAGTTCTTGCTCATCTCCCCGCCACCTCCCCAGGGATCCAAGGTACACCGGGTGTACCTTCCTGCATGAGTCTTCCCAGGCCCTCTGGACAGGCAGTGGTGTGGACACACGCCCAACGAGGAGGCTACAAGGAAGCAGTCCCAGGAGGGGACTCGGGCTCATCTGGGGTGGGCTGCAGGGACCACGTGACTGCAGTGGGCCATGACCAGCAGCTTCCACGCGGACTTGTCCACGGAATCTGGCCGGATTTTATGGGAGGACGGAAGCTCAATAAAAACAACTGGAAAAAAAAAAAAAAACTGGGATTGATGGTATTAGAATCTTACGCGTGAGATCACAGAATCCTAAACTACGCACTAGCTTATGAAATACATCAATTTACCTGATCATTATTTTGACAAGTCAGACAATCCCTTACACTAGAAACAGAGCGATGCATCAGGGTCAGTCACTCCACCTCCACGAAGCCAGGGGAAGGGGTCCCTGGCTGAGCTCAGGGCCCAACAGGTCGTCACCTCTGCCCCATGGACCCAGCAGCCAGCAGCCGGGCTAGGCGACACCACCGCTGACACGTTACCAAGCAACCTCCTGCCAGAAGGGGGCTTCCAGGGGCCCCGGCCCCTCCCTAGAGCCCCGTCCTCACCGAGGCCCAAGTGACGGTGGCCGCACGCAGGAGCCCACACCTGTCACGGCGCCGTGGAAGCAAACAGCTGGGCTCTGCCCAAGCCTTAGCATCTCGTTCTAAAAGCCTAGCTCCCTGAGAGGAAAGCACGTAAAATGCCTTTTTAGAAACATCCCTACCCCAGTGTGACACGCCATACAGCACACTTCGTTAAAGCACAGACGGTGAGGACCTCTGACACACGTCCACACCCATGCCCCGACCGCCGCAACCAGACAGCAGAGGCAGCTATCACCCCGGAGTGTCCTCATGCCACTCCAGAAGGCCCCTGCCCAGTCCCCTCCTCCACCAGTCACCAGTGACTAGACTGTGTTTTCTAGATTTCTCCACACAGGGGAGCCACACGCTCCCTTTTGTCTGGCTTCCTTCGCCGGGCACATCTGCTCTGAATCTGTGCAGGCTCCGCTCCCATCAGCAGTCTGTGCCCGCCCGCCAGGTGGCACCGTGGGGTTCGGCAGCCCTGCGGCTTGCTTTTCCACCTGCCTGGCAACAGCCCGCGGTCCTTCCTGAGGTTCCGGCAGTCGCACGGGGTCTCCTCACGTGCACAACACCTCACAGCGCCGACCAGCACCCTTCCCACACTTGGACTTCATCAGTGGGAGGGAGTGTGGGTCCAGATCCAATCGGAGCGGGGCCGCCAGGCCAGAGCTCTCTCCCATCGCCCTCAGGGAGCCACCCACGGAGCGAGGAGCCCGTCACCCACACCCAGAGCGACATGGCCGGCCTTCGGATGGGGTCCTGCCCGGCATCCAGGTGCCCCTCACATAAGCACCCTCAGGAAGGAGCACGGGCCAGCTTCCTAACAAAGCAACTTGCTCCAAGAGTTGTCTTCTCACCTGCAGAGCCTTCACCACCACAAAGTGACCAAGGCAAAAGGGCCAAAGGGTGAGGATGGACGTGCCATTTCAAATTACCCTCTTTACAAGGTGCAGAGCACCGGCCCCCAGAGAGGGCGTGCCTCTGTGTTTCTCCAGCAGCGAGATGGTTTCAGGGCACGCTGCCCACATTCACGTGTAGGTATTATCACTCGTAAAACAAATAACTGACCTCTCTATCTAAATATCAAAACGTTTACACATTTGTCATTACATTTAATGACAGAAATGAGCCCAATGTCAGGTTTAAAAAAAATCTCTACCTAATAGAAAAAAAAAAAAAGTCTCTACCTTACATGCTCTATGCAAAAATCAGGAATTTGGTTTCTACACAAACGACCAGGCAAGGCCAACAGCATTGTCCACTGACTCCCCTACGCGCCCCCACTTACATATCCATCGTGAGCTTTGGATGACAGACACCTGGGGTCACCACGGGGTGCAGAAGCAGGTGCTACCAGAGGCTGAAGAGACAGCCTGCCAGCGACAGAGACTATAGAGCACATGTGCCGCCCCGACAGAGGTCAGAGATAATTTGGGATGGGAGGAGATTAGAGGGTGAATGAGTCACCTGGTGGTACCAGGTAAGAGCTGCGTGGTCGGCCACGGTGCTCCCCGTGCATGGGGTTGCCCAGGTTACAGATTCCTGCAGGCTCTTTATTTATTTTTATTCTACCGTTGAGGCACCCCACCCAACACAGGGTCTGAGTTGCGCAACATATCAAAGGCCCTTTCCTTTATGGTCAAAACCAAACAGTAAGATGGGAGGATGTGTGTTCTGTGGAACAGGCCCAGCTAAGACTGAGCCAGGTGCCCCCACCGCCAGTGGTGGACAGAAGAGAAGCCTGACTCCAGAGTGGCCCCCGGGCCAAGGCCCGCTCACCACCACTTGCCAGCTACTGACCTTGCTCAAGCTGCCACTCATCCCCCGCCAAGTGGGTGACAAAGCCCCTCCCACCTTCATAAAGGTTCCGAGTACCGTGAGGAACGGCACACATAGCACACCTGCCGAGCGCCAGCATGAGAGGCACACAGCGCTCCACACAAGCCACAACCAAGCTGTCCTGGCACGGAGGCCCTCGCATCCACACAGGGGGACTGGGTGGGAAAGCCTACAGCCCTCAGTTAAAACCCACCATTCCACCTAGCTTTCTGTAAGAGTCGATACAAAGGCTAACAAACCAGACTCAAAACTCTGAAGTCAGAATCTCGCAGGAGACCCTCGCAGGAGCCCAAGCATGGAGGACAGGCTCACAGAACAGGAGGCAGGCAGGCCAGGAGCTGCGGGTATCGTTCCCTCTGGGCCACACGTTTACATGAAGCTGTGTTCCTGCAACCAGCAGCCCTTCAAAATGACTGTGAGGCATGTGGATAGGGGCCCGGTCTTGGTGGGGGACATAAAGATGGTTTGTGCCAAGAGGGCTCCAGAGGGATCTGCACACGGGTTATCACATCAGGGTCTGCTCAACTGTATTTTCTAATTTTAGGGGTGCCTGGGTGGCTCAGTTAGTTAGACGTCTGTCTTCGGCTCAGGTCATGATCCCGGGGTCCTGGGTTGGAGCCTTGCGTGGGCCCCTGCTCAGTGGGGAGTCTGCTTCTCCCTCTGCCTCTTCCCCTCCCCCTGCTCATGCTTGCTCACTCTCGCTCAAATAAAATCTTAAAAAAAAAAACTTTGGAGAGTTGAAGATTTAAAAAAAAACAACAACAAAGAGGAAGTTTATCTGCCAACTGAGCCACCCAGGTACCCCAAAGAGGAAAGAGGAACCTTACACAGTAGTGACCTAAAAGTGGGACAAAAAACATTTTACAGATCCCCTACTGTAGTTTTTTAAGAATCTTTCTCATTGCAATGATGGGGGTCAGCCCTCTCCTGGAGACCCCAACCCCTCACTCTAGCCTCAATCCCTCAGACCGCAGCTCCAATGAACTTACTAGTTCCAAAGAAGGGCCAACCACACTTCACAAGGTCATTGCAGGTTGCAACATTGAGAAAGAAATAGCAACTCCCGGTAAACTGTAGGCAATGGGAGTAATCGACTATGATTGTACCTGTACCCACCCATCCGAGGCCTTTCAGACACAAGCTAGAGAACCACAGGATACCCTACACAGAACGTGTTTAATACAGACCTGAACCAGTCCATGATCCCAAATGAGATGCAGAGGCTTACAAATGGAATCCCACAAAGAAATCCTACAAAGCTGGGAAGACCCATTCTCAGCTTTGAAGCTACAAGACGAAACAGTGACTTGGGAAAAATGTGATTTATTTTTTATTTTTTTTTAATTTTTTATTTATTCATGATAATCACAGAGTGAGAGACAGAGGCAGAGACACAGGCAGAGGGAGAAGCAGGCTCCATGCACCGGGAGCCCGACGTGGGATTCGATCCCGGGTCTCCAGGATCGCGCCCTGGGCCAAAGGCAGGCGCCAAACCGCTGCGCCACCCAGGGATCCCAAAAAATGTGATTTATTAAAAATAATTTTTAAGGGGCACCTGGATGGCTCAGTCGGTGAAGCTTCTGCCTGTGGCCAAGGTCATGATCTCAGGGTCCTGGGATGGAGCCCCACATCGGGCTCCCTGCTCAGCAGGGAACCTGCTTCTCCCTCCCACTCTGCCCCTCCCTCAATTCAAGCTCTCTGCCATATAAATTTTTAAAAACCTTTTTAAATTAATAAATAAATACATGTTTCTACAAAAACACTTAGGAATCTAGTCACAGGGGGATCCCTGGGTGGCTCAGGGGTTTGGCAACTGCCTTTGGCCCAAGGCGCCATCCTGGAGTCCCGGGATCAAGTCCTGCGTAGGGCTCCTTGCATGGAGCCTGCTTCTCCCTCCTCCTGTGTCTCTGCCTCTCTCTCTCTCTCTCTATTGTAAATAAATAAATTTTTTTTAAAGATTTTATTTATTCATGATAGACATAGGGGGAGAGAGAGGCAGAGACACAGGCAGAGGGAGAAGCAGGCTCCATGCAGGGAGCCCAATGTGGGACCTGATCCCGGGACTCCAGGATCACGCCTTGGGCCAAAGGCAGGCGCTAAACCGCTGAGCCACCCAGGGATCCCCCTCGTAAATAAATAAATTAAAAAAAAAAAAAAAAAAGAATCTAGCCGCAGTCAAAACTCTGTCCATAAAACAATATGATTTAAAATATATATATATATATATATATATATATATATATATATATATATATATATATATATGATTTGTTTCCTTGAAGTAAAGCAGCAACCACAAATTCCAAACCTCAGGTCACCCTCTTTACTTCTTAACGTCATCAGGTAATTCTCAAGGCCTTCCCTAAGCTACCAGGTTGTTTGGCAGCCCTAACACCTGCAGGAAGCCCGTCTGTCCAGAGAGAAGCAGCCTCTGTGCAAAAACTGAAAACCTAGAGGAGAAACAAAAAATCTCTAGGTAGCTGTTTTCATAAGAGTTATTTGATTTTTCTGCTTATGAGTTTTCTCTCACAATGTTTCAAAAGAATTTTCTCTTTAAAGGGTTTTACTTCATCCAAATGAACTTCACAAGACCACCTAATGAGAAAACCAAACTACAAAGGATCCATCCAACGTGCTCACGTGTAAGAGAATGTATAATGACAGCTGCGCGAGTGAGGCCGGGGCCTGGGATGCTCTTACTTGCCCATCTTTGTTCAGCACGGAAATATTTTTATCTTTAAAGCATCTCCAGCACAGCTCCACGTAGCGCCACAGAACTTTACATTCCAAAGCGAATGACATTTCAAAGAACCGAGGCACAAGCCCGGTATTCCTTCGACCCCGCTCCGTTGCTGGGATCTTGACGAGGCATGTGTGCCGCTGGGCCCGGCCCAGCCCGGCCCCGCTTAGAACGCCGCGCCAGCGCCACCACTGCTATTTGCACACCGGGAACCAGAGGGCTCCGGGCGAGGGCGGCTCCGGCGCGGCCCACCGCAGGCCTTGCGGAGTCCCCCCAGGAAGGGTGTCAAGGACGCGGTTCTAGGTGTCTGCACACCGGCCTGCTCAAGGCAGCCAAGCTGAGCACGGCGTCTCTGGCAGGGGCACGTGTTTGCTGGGCAGCGCTGCATCGGCCACGAGCTCCAGCTTGTCCCTCATCACGCTCACCTTCTTCCCTAGCAGCGAACCGGGCCACCAGTCCGTCCACTCACCTTCGTCACGGGATAATGGGGCAAAACACTATGATGGATAAAAGCGAAGCAATCCAAAACACAAAGAAAATCCTAGAAATGTTTGCAGTAATTAATAAAGTCATCTCCAAAAACGAAAAATTAACATTTAGGCAAAACATCCAGAACTTACACTTATCGTGTATCATAATCATACTCAGTGGGGGCAGCCCGAGTGGCTCAGCGGTTTAGCGCCACCTTCAGCCTGGGGTGTGATCCTGGAGACCCAGGATCGAGTCCCATGTCGGGCTCCCTGCATGGGGCCTGCTTCTCCCGCTGCCTGTGTCTCTGTCTCTCTTTCTCTCGGTCTCTCATGAATAAATAAATAAATCTTTTTAAAAAAAATCATACTCTGTGGGACTGACCTAATAATTTTACATCATATCTGTTTCTCCTTAAAAAATCCCTACTTTTTTTTATTTTTTTAAAGATTTTATTTATTTATTCATGAGAGACACACAGAGAGAGAGGCAGAAACACAGGCAGAGGAGGAAGCAGGGTCCATGCAGGGAGCCGGATGTGGGACTTGATCCCAGGACCCCAGGATCACTCCCTGGGCCAAAGGCAGGCACTAAACAGCTGAGCCACCCAGGGATCCCAGAAAATCCCTACTTTAAAATATATTATGGTGGTGCCTTGGTGGCTCAGTGGGTTAAGCCTGGCTCAGGTCATGATCTCAGGTCACGAGATCCAATCCCATATCAGGCTCTGGGTTCAGCAGAGTCCACTTGAGATTCTCTCCCTCTCCCTCTGCTCCTTCCATAGCTCACATGTGCATGCACACTCTCTCTCTCAAATAGATAAACAAACAAATAAATAAATAAATAAATAAATAAATAAAATGAATTAAGTATTAAAAATACAATACATTCATGTTAACCTGTATATGCATAAACACATCATGGAATGACACACAATAAATTATTCACATTATTTACTTGTAAATGGTGAGTTCTGGCCAAGCATGGAAGCCAACAATGTTGACAGGGAGAATGGGGAAGAGGGGTGTTTCATCCTTCAAACGATACTTGAGATTTTTTTTAGTTTTTAAAAGATTTTATTTATTTATTCATGAGAGACACAGAGAGAGAGGCAGAGACACAGGCAGAGGGTGAGGCAGGCTCCACGCAGGGAGCCCGACACGGGACCCGATCCCAGGTCCCCAGGACCACGCCTAGGGCTGCAGGCAGGCACCAAACAGCTGAGCCACCCAGGGATCCCCAATACTTGAGTTTTATAAACTATGGGGCATAGACTTCAGTCTCTGCTCGTGTACCTGACGACAGCAGACCTGTCACACAGTCTATAAAAGTAACACCACTGAAGAGCACAGCTCTCAGGACAAGAACATGGTCACTATGAGGCAGACCAGCCTCTGCCCAAAGACCATTTTAAGTCACAACCAGAAAAACAGAGACACCTATCAGCAACCACTCATTTCTTTTTTTTTTTTTTTTTGTTTAAGATTTTATTTCTTTATTTGTTTGAGACATAGAGAGAGAGGGGGAGAGAGGCAGAGACACAGGCAGAGGAACAAGCAGGCTCCATGCAGGGAGCCCGACACGGGACTCGATCCCAAGACTCCAGGATCACACCCTGGGCTGAAGGTGGTGCTAAACCACTGAGCCACCCGGGCTGCCCAACCACTCATTTCTTTACAGAGTCTTCTGACTCCTGTTTTAAAATCATACAACTGGGCAGCCCCTGTGGCGCAGCGGTTTAGCACTGCCTGCAGCCTGGGGTGTGATCCTGGAGACCAAGGATCAAGTCCCATGTCAGGCTCCCTGCATGGAGCCTGCTTCTCCCTCTGCCTGTGTCTCTGCCATTCTCTCTCTCTCTCTCTGTGTGTCTCTATGAATAAATAAAATCTTTAAAAAATAAAAATAAGAATAAAAATTAAAATAAAAATAAATAAAATCATACAACAGAAACATCTAATATTGGAAAAAAAAAGAATGAAAAAACAAAAATGGGGACACCTGGTGGCTCAGTGGTTGAGCGTCTGCCTTCGGCTGAGGGCGGGATCCTGGAGTCCCGGGATCAAGTCCCACATCGGGCCCCCTGCATGGAGCCTGCTTCTCCCTCTGCCTGTGTCTCTGCCTGTCTGTCTGTCATGAATAAATAAATAGAAACTTAAAAAAAAAAAAAAAAAAAAAGACAGGATCCGAAAAGGTGATGTGACTGCCATGGCTCAAAGGCATAAAGCTGCCAAACTCTGCAAGTCCTACGTGTGTTTTCTAGTAGCTAAAATCATTTCAACTCAACACATTTATCAAGAAGATCAAACCTGTAAACCACTTCTTAAGCCAAGAGGTACAACTAAGACAAAGACACAGTCCCTTTCCAAAAGGCTCTGAGTTGGGGCGCCCGGGTGGCTGTCAGGGAAGCGTCTGCCTTCAGCTCGGGTCATGATCCCAGGGTGCTGGGCTCCAGCCCCACATGGGTCCCTGCTCAGCGGGGAGCCTGCTTCTCCCTCTGCCTCTCATTCTCCCTCCCCCTCTGCCTCTGCCTGCAGCTCCCCCTGCTTGCTCTTGCTCTTGTGCGCTCTCTCAAATAAAATCTTTAAAAAAAAAACTTTTTTTAAAGCTTTGAGTTGTTTAAAGCTGACTTTGAAAGTTGTTTCAAGGGGATCCCTGGGTGGCTCAGCGGTTCAGCGCCTGCTTTAGCTCAGGGCGCGATCCTGGAGTCCTGGGATCGAGTCCTGCATCAGGCTCCCTGCATGGAGCCTGCTTCTCCCTCTGCCTGTGTCTCTGTTCCTCTCTCTCTGTGTCTATCATAAATAAATAAATCTTTAAAAAAAAAAAAAAGAAGAAGAAGAAAGTCGTTTCAAATCTTTTTAAAAAAAGGGGAGGGCAGCACCTGTGGCTCAGCGGTTTAGCGCCTGCCTTCAGCCCTGAGCATGATCCTGGGGTCCTGGGATCGAGTCCCTCATCGGGCTCCCTGCATGGGGCCTGCTTCTCCCTCTGCCTGTACCTCTGTCTCTCTGTGTCTGTCATGAATTAATAAATAAAATCTTAAAAAAAAAAAAGTCGTTTCAACATACTTTTACCTCTCCCACAGCACCCCCGGCAGCACGCAGGGTCACCGACTGTCTGTGCACTAAGCTGCTGACTGCCACTGCACGTCTTCTATCTGTGAACAGCGCCTGACGACTGATCCCTCCTTCCTTCCTACACGGTTTGCTCATTTGTCTTCCAAGACACCGCCCTCACCACCGTCTCAGCAGACCCGTGTCACCTGACTCCTGGTGTCTACCTACCGTGGCTCACCTGCCACGCAGGCTAGGGGCTCTAGATCCAACACACCGGCGACTTGGAGACCAATGCAGAAGCTGCAGTGGGTTAACTGACTCTCGGAAACATCAAAGCAGCACTGTGAGCTCGTGCCACTGCTGTCCCTGCCAGCCGTCTGTTCAGCCCTGCTGCCCTTCTCCCTCCCCGTGGAGTGCACAGCAGGTGCAGGCTGTGTTCTCACTTTCTTGAGGTCTTGCTCAAAAGCCATCAGTCTGACATGGGGGGCTCTCCGGCCACACTAAGTCCCCACCCCGTCCTGCTCCTTGCTCGCCCTGTACTCCAGCACAGCACTTCTCGCCATCGGGAACATTCTGCATTGGTTGTAAAGATTTTATTTATTAGAGAGAGAGCGAAAAACAGCAGCAAAGAGCACACGCAGGGAGGCGGAGGCAGACGGCGGCAGCCAGTGGGGCCACCCGGGCTGGACCTCAGCAGCCCGGGCTCACCCCTGAGCCCAAGGCGGACGCTGGACAGGCCGAGCCGCCCGGGCGGCCCTGGATTTTATCTTTTCACGTCTTGTCTCCCTGTTGGAATAAGCTGCAAGCTCCGTGGGCAGAGGGCCCTGTGCGCGTCGCTCACCGCGCACCGCCAGTGTCTCGGTGCGGCTGACGGGGCAACTGCTGGCGAGTCCAGCCTCAGTCTCCCGGGCCGCCCCCTGCGCGCCGCCCACGCTCCGACCTCGACCGCTGGCCGGGCGCGAGCCCCAGGAGCCGCGGCGGCACAGAGCAGGCTCCCGGCCCGCAGGGAGCTCCCGGCGGGAAAGCAGGAGGCCCCGTCCCACTGCGGCCATCGTGGCGCACCTGCGTTCACCGCGGCCCGCGACCGCTCACAGCGGCCTGCCTTTCGCGAACTGGGCGCGGCCTGCAGGCCCGGCAGCCCTCGGCAAGCGCACACGCGCACATGCCTTGCGCCTCCTCCTGAGGCTGTACCCCGGGCGCCCCACCCCGCTCGCAGGCACACGACCCCCCCTCCCCCCCCCCCCGCACGTCCTGTGCGGTGGCCCGGCCAGCGTCCGGCTGGAGGAGAATCAAAGGCTCCTATTTTGGGAAATCAAGTAGAGGGCGAGGCCTCACAGGGATGACGGCTGAAAACGGAGGGGCCCTGGGGGCTCAGTGGTTGACCCGCCTCCGCCCAGGCGTGACCCCAGGTCCCGGATCAAGGCCCGCATCGCGCTCCTGCGGGGCGCCTGCTTCTCCCCCTGCCTGGGTCCCTGCCTCTCTCCGGGTCTCTCATAGATACAGAAGTACATGAATAAATAAAATTAGGAAAAAAAGAAAGAAAATTGAGGGACTAGATGGAAGTGTGCATGGTCACCCGGGAGACCTGCAGCTCCCCTACCTACCTGGCTCCGGCACCAACAGCCTCCCCCACAAAAAGGGGGCCACGCCAGGGGCAGCAAACCGCTGGGAGAAGAGACTCCAGCAGGGAGAGGCACTGGCGGCTGACCCCCCGCGCCCCTGCAAACCGCCTGCCTGCGTGCATCTCACGCGCCTCACTTCCAAACGAGAAGGAACAGCCAGGGACAGCCAAGGACCATCATTTGGGTAAAACTTCCAGCAGGCACAACGGACACCAGCACGAACCCATAATAAAGGAACCGGGAAGACAAAGACTACACCACACGGAAAGCGGGGCAAGCAGCATGGAAGGGATCGTAACATGTGCAGGACGACTTTAAAATGTTGACCCATGAGGGGCAGCCCAGGTGGCTCAGCGGTTTAGCACCACCGTTGGCCTAGGGCGTGATCCTAAAGACCCGGGATCGAGTCCCACATCCGGCCCCTGCATGGAGCCTGCTTCTCCCTCTGCCTGTGTCTCTGCGTCTCTCTCTGTGTGTCTCTCATGAATAAATAAATTCTTTAAAAAAAAAAATGTTGACCCATGAGCAGTATGTTCATCAGCGCGCACACTCGGAAAACACACACAGGACACATTCACCAGGAAGACCAGGAAACACAACAAAAAGAAACACAAAACAGGAGAAAAACAGATTTAAAACACAAAGGCTGATTTCAACATTTCTTTTTTTTTTTAAGATTTTATTTATTTAAAAAAAAAGATTTTATTTATTTATTCATAGAGACACAGAGAGAGGGAGGCAGAGACATGGGCAGAGGGAGAAGCAGGCTCCATGCGGGAGGCCCAAGGCGGGACTCGATCCCGGGACCCCGGGGTCACACCCCAGGCTGCAGGCAGCGCTAAACCGCCGTGCCACCCGGGCTGCCCCGAAGGCTCATTTCAGATGGTCCAATATCTAAATAATAGGAAACTCCAGGGATCCCTGGGTGGCGCAGCGGTTTGGCGCCTGCCTTTGGCCCAGGGCGCGATCCTGGAGACCCGGGATCGAATCCCACGTCAGGCTCCTGGTGCATGGAGCCTGCTTCTCCCTCTGCCTGTGTCTCTGCCTCTCTCTCTCTCTCTCTCTGTGACTATCATAAATAAATAAAATTAAAAAAAAAAAAATAGGAAACTCCAAAACAAGGAAACGGTGAAAATGGGGGATAGGAAACCAATGAAGAAACAACACTTAACAAGCTCGCAGAGTTCGAGGACAACTTTCCTCAGCACAGAGAGAATAAAAGCCCCGGAGCAAGGCCCAGTCCCAGGAGACTCGCTGCTGACAGGACAGCCGAGGCCGCCCCGTGGCCCCAGAGCACCGCTGTCGGCCTTCTCCGCACGCCGGGGGATGCAACACGGGCCCGCAAGCCCTGCAACCACCGAAGCAGACGCCGGGCAACTGGAATTAGAAGCCGGTTCAAGCCCTCCGCCACCCACGGCGCCACACGGCCTCACACAGGGGCCACAGAGCAGCCGCGGGCCACCACATGACGGCCACATGGCACTGCAGGATGGCCGCAGGGCACCACATGACAGCCACACGGCAGCCACAGGGCGCCACAGAGCACACGGCACCCCATGGCACCACAGACACCTGAAGAACCAGCACGTCAAGGGCAGTGGGCCCAGGTAAGGCTTTAGGACACGCGTCTCTTGGGGAAAACCGCTCCACCGGCAGGCTGTACAGGTGGAGAAATACATCCACAGCGTTTCTTATGTGGATCCAGCGCAAGGGAAGATTTACGTCAGAAAGCCCAAATAACCAAAGGGAACAGTGCAGCGACGAAAAATCAAAAATATAAACAAAAAAATGGTACAAGAAAGAGCGCGCTGGCCCACCTCAGCAGCAGAGGCCCCACTGGGACCTGCCCACGCCCAGCGGGCCGCAGCCGGAGCCACGCCAGCACGCCAGCACGCCAGCACAGCCCAGGCCTCGAGGGAGGCGGCGTCTGTCTGCAATGAAGCCTCAGGCCCCCAGGAGCGCGGAACCTCGCCCCGTCGCGGGCCGCGGGCCCACGACGCTCCCTCAACGCTCCCTCGAAGCTCCACGGGAGCCACGCGGGGAAGACACGGCACAGCGGCGGCGGGGCTGTGGGAGGGGCTGCGCTGGCGGTGCGGGGCTAAGAGCCTAGTTATCACCCTGTCCGCATTACTGGAGTTCTTCCTTATCTCCATATTTTTTTCATAAAAATTAAATTTTTTAATTAAAATTAATTTAAAACACTGGTACGGTGTGCAGGGGCGCCGGGCGCCCTGGCGAGGAGTCAACTTCGCCCTTGGCTCCTCCCCGCTCAGCGCCCACCCGCTCGCCCTCTCCCTCAAATAAATAAAACCTTTAAAATAAAAGTTAAGGGATCCCTGGGTGGCGCAGCGGTTTGGTGCCTGCCTTTGGCCCAGGGCGCGATCCTGGAGACCCGGGATCGAATCCCACGTCGGGCTCCCAGTGCATGGAGCCTGCTTCTCCCTCTGCCTATGTCTCTGCCTCTCTCTCTCTCTCTCTCTGTGTGACTATCATAAATAAATTAAAATTTTTAAAAAATAAATAAAATAAAAGTTAAAATATAATAAAATACTGGTATAGTAGTACAAACTCGGAGAAGATCCAAGATCACATTAAAAGAAAACACTTAACACGCATCCTTCTTAAAGATAAACTAGGCTTCTGAATAGCTGCATATAATCTAGACCACCCTGCAATACACTTTTGCATATATTTTAATAAATCCTTTCTAATTTCTATAAATATATTTTATAGGCATTTGGAAAATGTAGAAAAATAAAAAGAAAAGAAAAAGCCTACATTCTCCAACCATACGGAAAAAGAAAAAAAAGAAACCTGTGCAATCAACCACTACTGGGTATTGGAGTAACTCTGTTAGCTACCACAAACAACAATGCAAGCAACATTCTTTGTGTCTTTTTTAAGTCCTTTCTACACCCAGCCTGGGGCTTGAACTCACCACCGCGAGATCAAGAGTCCCACGCTCTATCAACTGAGCCAACGGGAGTCTCCCTTATGTTTATTTTTAAATATTGGTTCAAGGGACACCTTGGTGGCTCACCAGTCAATGAAGCGTCTGACTCTTGATTTGGGTTCAGGCTGTGGATCTCAAGGTCCTGGGATCGAGCCCATTGGGGCTCCACACTTAGCACAGTCTCCTTGAGATTCTCTCCCTCTGCACCACACTCACACACGTGTGCACGTTGTCTCTTTCTCTCTCTCCCAAATAAAGAAGTTAATCTTTTAATATTGGTTCAAGAGAAGACCCTGGCCCTATAGACTGAAGATGAGTTAGTAGAGCTCCAGAGAGGGTCAATGTCAAAACCAAAACCAAAACCAAAACCAAAGCATTTAAATAGCTCAAAGTGCACAAAGCTGGATGAGCAGAGGGCCCAGGAATGGACAGAAGCTCCCTGCTGCTGGGGGGGGGGGGGGGGGCTAAAACGACACCCACCCAACCACCTAGCCACCCCTGTCCCTTAAAACCAGAAGAGTCAAGACCAGTTGCTACCAGAAGTTTCAGTGGTCCATAGAGAAGGTCCTTGGGCCAACGCCAGAAGCCACCCAGCGATGGGAGTCCAACTGCAGAGGGGACGTGGGCAAGGCCAGAGGGCCCTACGCACGGCCTCTTCTGTGGACTCTCTGAAGATGCTGAAGCGCTTTACTTTAACAAAGTCAGGCAACCAGCCCCCGTCCCAGGAAGGGACTGAGGAGATATACTGAGCTGTTTCCTCAGATCAAACACATTTTGGAATTAAGAGGCTCTAAGAGGATCCTTAGTGGCTCACAAAACTGAGCGTCTGTACTGATGTGACACAGAGGAAAAATAAAGCAACACAGATTCTCTTCCACACACAGGGACGTACGCACGGTCACACTGGTGCCGGACTGGAGAAAGATCAATTAGACTGCCTTGCCTTCCCAAGTGAACACTACTCGCCCAGATCCCGCTTATAATACCTGCACGGTAAGCTGGTGTAAACGACATCAGGATTCTAGAAAACATGAACAGAGCTGAGGAGTACGAGTCACATGCAAATCTCTGGGACACTGGGGCACAAACATGAGAATGGGCAGTGACACCAGGCAGCTGACCTATAGGTATGGCTCAGTTCCAAAAGCTGCACACCAGGCCAAGCACATCAAGCCCACGCTCTCCTAAAATAGCTGCGGCCACACGTCAGAGCCACGGGCAGTGCAGTCCATGCAAAGGGCCCTGGTCAACAATGTTGTTCGTCGGCTCTCTGCGAGCACTTCCCTTTCACAAATACACTGATACGGAGGCCCAGGCAGAGAGGCCTCTCTATTCCAGATTTTTCTAGCTAACGGCAGATATTCTGCTGGACTCTGCTAAAACCTGTTGAAGACCATGGCGTTTTGTATGACTAAAGCAGAGAAAAAAACACAAACACTTTTAGAATCTCCTGTAACTAATTTTAAAATTTTAATGGCCAGCCCTACCCCCAACAGGTATATGAAACGCACACAGCACGCCTGTGCTGCTGGGACAGAGGAGCTTGAGGTTGAGTCCGGGTGCAGCGGGACGTCCTGAAAGAGCTGGAAGAAGGGATGACCTGATCGGAACTGCACTTTAGAAAGACTGCTTTGGGGATCCCTGGGTGGCGCAGCGGTTTAGCGCCTGCCTTTGGCCCAGGGCGCGATTCTGGAGATCCGGGATCGAATCCCACATCGGGCTTCCGGTGCATGGAGCCTGCTTCTCCCTCTTCCTGTATCTCTGCCTCTCTCTGTGTGTGTGTGACTATCATAAATAAATAAAAATTAAAAAAAAAAGAAAGACTGCTTTGGCCCTGCAGGGAGAAGACACGCCCGGGTAGGCGGTTCTATAGTGGGGTGCCTGGGCGGCTCAGCCGGGTAAGTGCCAGCTCTTGATCTCAGAGTCAGGAGTTTGAGCCCCACTTGGGCCCAGCATGGAGTTCACTTAAAAAAAGGTTTGCAAAAAAAAAAAAAAAGGTTTGCAGCGGCCCAAGAGGAGGAGGTGGGAGCCAGCACGCAGATGGCAAGAAGTACAGGATTCCACACACATCTCTCAGGGAACCAGAACCTGCTGCTCTACTGGATGTGGGGGTGAAGGAAGCAAGGATCCAATGGTTTGGGTAGATGCTGCGGTCACTTCTGGAGGTCAGAATGATTACAAAACGAACAGGTGTGGGGTGGGGAATAAATAAGCTTCCCCTGAAGGAAATACGTCACTAGAATCTAAACATGTCATTCATATCTTTGAAACCATATGTAATTCTGATATAAACTTCAACATCCAGGGCAGCCCGGGGGGCTCAACGGTTTAGCGCAGCCTACAGCCCAGGGCGCGATCCTTGACACCTGGGATCGAGTCCCACGTCGGGCTCCCTGCATGGAGCCTGCTTCTCCCCTCTGCCTGTGTCTCTGCCTCTCTCTCTCTCTCTCTCTCTGTGCCTCTTATGAATTAATAAATTAAAAAAATATATATATATATGCATTTTTCTTATTGATAACTAACCTCTCCACCCAACATGGGGCTCAAGTGTACCATGGCAAGATCAAGAGTCCCACCCAGGGATCCCTGGGTGGCGCAGTGGTTTAGTGCCTGCCTTTGGCCCAGGGCGCGATCCTGGAGACCCTGGATTGAATCCTACGTCGGGCTCCCGGTGCATGGAGCCTGCTTCTCCCTCTGCCTGTGTCTCTGCCCCTCTCTCTCTCTCTCTCTCTGTGACTATCATAAATTAAAAAAAAAAAAAAAAAAAAAAAAGAGTCCCACCCAGCCGGGTACCCTGGCTGTCAGCCCTTTCCATGCTGAGTCGCTCCTACTATGCACGGCACCCATGGTCCATTCCTGGTCATGACCACGATGACCAGCCCCAACCAGGAGCTCCTCACCGGGCTGGCTGGCCCACCAGGAACACACAAGTAAGTAGCTGAGACGCAGTCCTTAGGGAACTTCTCAGCCAGTGAGGAAGGTAAAGGTAGTAAAGAGAAATGGAAAGCATTTGTGAATGTCCGGCATGGAACCCAGCAGCCACTGCTAAGTGTGGGTGGTGGAGGCCTGAGCAGGTGACCAACCAGGCCCAGGAAGAGAATGTGAGACAGGCCCTCCCACATAGTCCCTGACTGCACTTGGGGGGCCAGGCCACACTTTAAAAAAAAAGATTTTATTCATTTATCTGAGAGAGAGACAGCAAAGGAGCACAAAGCAGGGGGAGGAGCAGAGGGAGAGGGAGCAGAGTCCCCGCTGAACAGGGAGCAGCGGGGGGCCTAGGCACCCCCAGGCCACACTTCTGATGGGAAAGTAAAACAGGAGCGGCCAGCTAAGTCTCACAGCCCCTGGGCCCTAATGCCAAATCACAGGCATCATCAGAGAACCTTTTGCCAATTCAAACCAGTTAAAATGGTGGGTGTGAACCAAAGTTACGTTCAAAGTTCACTGACTACGGTAACAGACTGGGAAAATTTGCATCAAGACTCCCACAGGGATCCCTGGGTGGCGCAAAAGTTTGGCACCTGCCTTTGGCTCAGGGCGCGATCCTGGAGACCCGGGATCGAATCCCACGTCAGGCTCCTGGTGCATGGAGCCTGCTTCTCCCTCTGCCTGTGTCTCTGCCTCTCTCTCTCTCTCTCTCTCTCTGTGACTATCATAATTAATTAATTAATTAAAATGGGAATCCAGCTTTATTTAAAAAAAAAAAAAAAAAAGACTCCCACAGAACAGAATTTGCATGGAGACGCAGAGAGCCAGGAATTCTAGGATTGCTTGACCCAGGGGCTCAAAGTGACCCCAGGTGAGCAGGATAAATCCAGAAAAAGCCAGGGGCACCGGTATTTTCTGAGCTTTGACAGAAACCTAAGTATAACACTCATTTAACCTTTCATAGATCGGGTGTATTATAAAGAACAGCCACGTGCACGCACACATGGCCAAATGAAGCCTGACGCTCAGGCCTCCCATGGGGACATGGGGAACAGCAGGGCCAGTCAGGAAGGCTGAACTGCACCAGAGAGCACAATCGGAGGAGCCCAGACAGTAGGTAGGACCGACGGAGCCGTGGGGCTCAGGTTCAAGAGACCCTGCGGTCATCCTGTCCTAAGTAATCACCCCACACACACCTCCATGCAGAGTCAATGCTTAGGAGAGGCACCTGCTGCCCACAGGAAGTGCCTCCCCCAGTCAGGAGATTTCCAGTCCAGCACCGCCACCCCTTCCCTGTCCTCTCCACCCCAATATTCCTTTGCGGGACCACGTCCACCACTGGGGCAGTGGGCACTTTACGTCCCTCCAGGTTTCCCCTACTTGGTGTTAAGCCCAGCAGCACAGTCCCGGGCCCCTGCACCAAGATTATGCTGGAACAGCCACGGAGGCACACACACCGCCCTCTGGGCCTGCAGAGCCAAGTGCAGGACCTCCCGTGAATGCTGGGGGCAGCGTGTGCTACCAAGCCAGGGAGCCCGAGCCCGTGGGTGCTGCTCCAGCCTCCCTCAAGCTGCGAGCACAGCGGCCACGGAGGGCAGGGACAGAGAAGCGGCAGCTCCTTACCGATCTACGCGCGCTCACCTTAGGACCCGGCAATCGTACTCCACGGCGTTTACCCAAAGGAGGTGAAAACTTCTGTCCACACCAAAAACCGCACCACAGGTTTACTGCAGCTTTATTAATGATTCCCAGAACTTGGGGCAACGAGATGGCCTTCAGCAGGCGAGCGCACGAAGGAACGGAGTCCGTCCGCACCACGGAGCGCCACCTGCGCTCACGAGGAACCACCCAGAAGCCGCGAGGAGACATGGAGGGACCTCCTGTTACCATGTGAAGGAAGCTACTGAGAAAAGGCACACGCTGTGTGATTCCAACCACAGAACATTCTGGAAAAGGCAAAAGCGACGGTGGGGGAGACAAATGCAGTTGCCTGGGGTGGGGTGGGGGGAATGAGCAGGCTAAGCACAGGGTGTGCAGGACGGTGACCCTACTCAGCCGACACGATGGTGACGGATACATGTCATCGACGGACCATCCAGGCCGCAGCGCGCCCGGCACCAGGCACGCACCCCGGTGGAGACTCCAGGCTTTGGGTGGCAGTGGTATTGATGTAGGGTTATCAGCTGCAACAGACACACTGCTCTGTGAGGGGTACTGATGTGGGGGAGGCTGTTGGGGGGACGGGAAACCTCTCTACATTTTTGCTGATAACCTGAAACTGCTCTTAAAAAATAAAGTCTTTAAAAGAAAACTGGCTGGAGTCCAGATCAAACCACATCTGAAACTGGCCCTGCCTCTAACCTTTTCGTTGATTTAAGTTACCTAATCCCCTTCACTGTTTAAGGCAGGGTAGGCTGGATTTCCTGTGATTCCCAGCCTAGTGCACCCAACTGCACACCCCAGCAGGACAAAGCAGAATGTGCTGGACCTCATACCTGTCGGTGCTAGTAAACGATGACCGTGACATCAGAGATCTTCCACTCACTAAAGTATCAGAGCCAACCTCGAGCAGAATGGGGTTCAACTGTGGCTGGGACTCCCAACTCCTGGCTTCCTCCGCACCAGCAGCTCCACGACAGGCAAGTCAAAACTAAAATGTGCCACAGTCCTTACAGCTCAACGCACTTAAACAAGTAAAGCCAACGTACTCTAGTAATTTAAAAGCAAAGCTGCTGCTTAAGATCAAGAACCAAGGGGAGGGATCCCTGGGTGGCGCAGCGGTTTAGCGCCTGCCTTTGGCCCAGGGCGTGATCCTGGAGACCCGGGATCAAATCCCACGTCGGGCTCCCGGTGCATGGAGCCTGCTTCTCCCTCTGCCTGTGTCTCTGCCTCTCTCTCTCTGTGTGACTATCATAAATAAATAAAATAAAATAAAAAAAAAAAAAAAAAAAAGAACCAAGGGGATCCCTGGGTGGCTCAATGGTTTAGCGCCTGCCTTTGGCCCAGGGGGCGATCCTGGGGTCCCGGGATCGAGTCCTACGTCAAGCTTCCTGCATGGAGCCTGCTTCTCCCTCTGCCTATGTCTCTGCCTCTCTCTCTCATGTGTTTCTCATGAATAAATAAATATTAAAAAAAAAAAAAAGAGAGATCAAGAACGAAGAGCAGCCCTGGTGGCTCAGCAGTTTAGCGCCTGCCTTTGGCCCGGGGCATGACCCTGGAGACCCAGGATAGATCCCCACGTCAGGCTCCCTGCATGGAGCCTGCTTCTCCCTCTGCCTGTGTCTCTGTGTCTCTCATGAATAAATAAATTAAAAAAAAAAAAAAAAAAAACGAGAACTGAAAAACATACAGAATAAGACTCAGGAAACTTTGCCTTTTTTTTTTTTTTTTTAAATAATCTGTATATCCAAACTGGGGGGTCAAATTCACAACCCCAAGGTCAGAAGTTGTACTCCCCACCAACTGAGCTAGCCAATTCTGATTTCTGATTTAAAGGATTCCCAAGCCTTGGGGCACCTGGCCGGCCCAGTCAGGGGTGCACGCGACTCCTGACCTTGGGGTTGTATGTTTGAGCCTCACGCTGGATGTAAGATTATTTAAAAATAAAAATCAAAAAAATAAAATAAATAAAATAAAATCGAGAGATACACACACACTCAAAAAGAAAAAAGAAACAAAGAAATAAATCAGAATTTAACTAAAAATTTTTCAAAAAAATAAAAATAAAAATAAAATAAAAATAAATAAATAAATAATTTTCCCCTGAAGCCCAGGCCTCGAATTTGATTCCATCTTAAAACTATTCTAATTAAATCATTTTAGGTTGGGTTTTAAGAACCATGGTAGTTACTGGCCTTACTTAGAATAAATTTACGGCAAGTCTTGTCCTAAAAAGCTTGCTATATCAATAACGTTAAGCTTAAGACAATGAGCAAAAGGCACACAAACATTACTTTAAATGGCGTATGTTGAACCGCACCACTTACGTGACCCTTAAACCTCATGAACATTCAGCCAGTTTCTGTACCAGCGTGAGCCTGAAGAAACCAGCAGGTTTTAACAGCAGCGCGGGAGGGGAGAGGATTCGGACTCCTGACTGAATCAGCAGGGGTCACGCGGGTTCCCGGCTCCCAAAGTTTCACACACAGGTGTCCCCAGTGCAGGGAGAGGAGTGGGCAATGGGAGCACCCTGCCAACGGCGGCTAGCACCGGCGAGGGGCTCCAACCCACATCAGCGAAGTCTCCGGTAAGCACAGAAGGGACAGCCGAGGAAAGAACGAGGAGCCAGGTTTCCCAACAACAAACAGCTCTCGACAGCACCACGGGCACCTCCCACGTCGCAAGGCGCCACATGCGCAGGCGCTAAGCACAAAATCAAATGCCACCGGGACTGGGCCGCACCACAGCTCTTAATTTGTGAGCAGAGGGGACAGGGTCCCCCAGCACGATCCCCAGAGAAGGCCCCAGAGCGCTGTGGCTACCTGCTGCGGCAGCCTCCCCACCAGCGCTGCACAACCTCCAGGAGGAATCTGGGGAAACGATCACGAAAGACAACCATCCAGAATTCTGGCCGCACTGACGCTTTCTACGTCCACTACTCTCTGTATTAAGCCAAGAGGATTACACGTATGGGGTAAGTCCCCCTGCACGCCACAGGCCAAGTCTGAACGCCACGATCTCTGGGACGTCCGAGGCTCTTCGTGACATACAAGGCCGTACACTTGGGACTGTTCTTGCCAAAGGGCCCTCAACTTACAAGTATTAAAACCTTGTGCTGCAAGCGTCAAAGTAGCAAGAGGAAGAACCACCGCCACGCTCACCCCCAGCAGCAGGAGCACGCCCACGTGGGGCCTGGGACACAAGACCACTCCTGGCTGCCACCTGTGCCTGCCAGCTGTCCAAGGCTCGGACGTGAGCACAAACACGGCCGCCTTGCATCCGACTCACCTGAATTCTCTGCCTTCGCTGTACCGTCTACTTGAGGAGGCCCGCGGGGCGGCCGTCTCCAGAAGCAGCTTCTGTGTGAGCCTGCCGGGGGGAGCAGGGTCTCTGCCACCGTCTTCGTCCTGCTCTTGGTCACACTTCCATTCCTCATCTTCGTTCAGAGTGGGCAGGTAGCCGGGTATGCCCTTGCCCGTCCCTGACCCAGAGCTCTGGTCGCTACAGAGCTTCGGGCTCTCCGAGCCTGTCCTCGTGTATTCCAAATAAATATCAGACTTGAGGAAAGAGGGGTAGGTGTTCTCCTCCATGGTGGACTGGATCTCCGTCTGTGCCTGGTCAAACATGGCCGGATCGATGAGCTGCTTGACGATGCAGTCCTTTATGAAGCTCTTGGTGGCCGGCTTGGTCTGGCGGGACACGATGCCGTTGTTATCGAGGATGTACTTGCGGTAGATGGCCTTGGCCAGCTTCAGCCTCTTCTCCTCGTTCGAGTCACAGGGCTCCAGCTTCCTGAAGCCGCTGCAGGCAAACCAGAAGTCCAGCAGGTCAGCACAGTCCTCCTGCTTCAGGAAAGTCCTAAACAGGTTTATCCCATCCTGATCGTCCAGCAGGGAGTGCAGCGACTCGGCCCACTTCAAGTATGGCGGGGTGGGGGAGGCGCTGCCCTCAGGCTCGTACCCCAGGTCCAGGTCGGAGCGCCTCGGAGTGGCTGCTGAAGTCTCACCTTTGACCCCGGCACCTTTCCCGGAGCAGAAGCTGTGGCTGACGGGCCTGGGGTCTGTGGACACCAGTTCACCCTCCTCACCAGGCACTGGGGGGCGCGGGGCATCTTCGGTGAAACTTGCTCCGAGGTCCAAAGGGAAACCCTGCTCTTGGATATTCATTTTGGGACTCTGTGCGTCAATGAACAATGAGCGCTGCACCCTAATACATCAGTACTTATAGCTCCAAAGTGAATCAATCTGTCCTGTTGAAACCATTAAGAGGACAAGGATTAGGAAAGGTGGGTCCATGGAAACATGACCACAGAGGTTTTCTCAAGACAAGACTCGTAATGATGCCCTCCCACTCGAACTCAAAGCCAGAAATTCAGTTTAAATTTTCAGTCTTTCGTCACAAGGTTTATGCTATATTAAAACAATTTGTGAGAACTTTTACAACCACATGTACGTCTCTGGATCTCAAAAATGAACGCCTAGAACAGGGACACAGAGTGCCACTCCCCTCAGGTGTCTTTCTGCCAGAACATCACGGACACAAGCAGCCTGGGGACCTCCCATCTCAACCACAACAAGCCCTTCCCTGCAAGCTCTGGGAAGCCAACAGGCCCGGAGAAAAGAGATGTGCTTTCTAGTGTTCCGGGCTGCAAAAACTGGGACGAGAGCTGGTTCCTCACACGTAAGATGAGGATGACCGCCCTACCTGCGATGCGGGATCACCGTGATACTCAGGTACGGAAAGGCAGGCTCGCCGCACAGCACACGGCAGGTAGTCATCTGCTCCCCACACCTGTGGGCCCACGGCCACTGTGCTTTCTGCCTACCCCGTTGCTGCACGCCTCATATGCTTCCTAACGTGTGCAAACACGCAAGGACGTGTTCCTTGAGCTCTCAACACGCACCTGTACGAACAGTGGTGGGTCACCCAAGGACTCCCCACACACATGGTGGCCATCCCACATCACAGTGTGGACAATATTAAAACATGCTTCCACCACAAAGCTGCCTCTGACCTCGCCTATAAGGAAAGCGCCCTCCTGATAGCAAATAGCAATTTAGTATTCTGAAGAACGGAGGAGACCCGGAAAAAGAAAATGAAGTCCAAATGCAATCACAGCTTTTAACTAAGCGAGCACACGGCTCGCGTGATTCACCTCCATAAGCTCAAATCCCAACTACACATCCTCTCGGGGGTTGGGGACTACAGGTTGCGTGGCTGCTGCGACAAGCCCCCCTCAGGTGTGAAGGAAGGCTCTCCCGGGTCGGGACTCTTTCACGGTCTCCGGTCCTCCCTGACATGCCCCACAGGAGCTCTGCCCACGAGCTGGGCTGTACCGCCCCACCTGGCAGCCCGCACTCCTCAAGGTGGTCTGGCTAGAAATGGGCTGGAGAGAAGCGTGTCAGCTCCAAGCACCCAGAGCACTGAATAAGCCAGAGGAAGAAAAATAAACACCTTAAATCTAGTACCAACACCAAGGGCAGCCCTCCCCGCCCACCGCTCCCCACCCCTGGCCACCAGGCGATCCGCCCCCACAGCTGCATCCTCACACTGCACGCACTGCGTGTGCCAGCAGATGCTGATGGCTAGAAGCGAAAAGCCCCCAGAGACAGAGAACGGGTCACAATAACGTGCCCCAGGTGACATTTCTACAGCTAAGACTTCTCGTGAAAACTACCGGGCAGTATGTAATCTCAGCAGGAACAGCCTGCTTCTTAAGGTCAAGGCCCACGGGCCGGGCACCCCGCTGTCACGGACGACTCCGACGCAAAGTCCCTCTCTTTGAGCCCTGTCAACGTGAATGGGCACCTGTGGTGTCTCAGCTCCACACTGGCTCATGGACACCTGATGTCGTCCTGTTCAGGACGCCTTCTTAGGAAGGAGGGCCCGCGCCCGGCGCCCTGAGCCCTACCCTCAGACACATTCCAGTTCGCCAGTCCTGAGAAAGAACCGAGTCACTGCAATTCAACGGGAGCTTAATTACAAGTCACCGTCGCTGCTCTGGAGACGCAACTATCTCCCGTGTAAGTTACTGGTAGCAGCCTGATTAAACGTTTTCTGCAGGACCCACAACACCTAGCACACTTATTCACTGGCATGAACACATAAGACAATTGTCATAGATGCCAAACATTAGCCCTCCATAGATGCTGAACTACAGCAGACAAAAACAGCAACAAAACTCAACATCTACCCCTTTATTCACAAAGCTGGCTATCTTTAAAAGCTTACATTTTAATTCACGTGTGAACAAGGCTCCCCCCCACACCGCCCTGATCATTTTAAACTATTTTTCATTGCCCGCGAGAAATAGCTCTTATAACTCACTTCTGTTTTCGGCTGTCAACTGACAGACGATCCTCGGTGGCCCCAGAAGCACAAAGACACCTCTCCAAGTTACTGACATTATGGAAACACGCTCTGATTCCCGCCGTCCCTGGGTTCCCACAGCAGAAGCACACCCAGCGTTTTGGTGTACGCACGTGCATACCACACATAAAGCAGTTACGTTAATTCAGGTCAGAGGCAAATGCCACAAGCCTTGATCTGGCCAACAGCCTGGAACCACCATCAATAAAAGGATTCCATAAAAGTCCTCCACGGCTCCGACGAATGCTCTACAAGGCTGATAGGGCATTTAAAATCTCCTGTAGTCACTGCTGAGCCATACCCCCGTGGAGCCACAGCAGCCAGCTCCATGCTACACATATAGACACATGTTCCTCCACTAAAACCTAACTTCATAACTTTTGATTTATAGGAGCCTGGAAGCAATAGAGCATGACTGCGACGCTGTCCTGTCTGGTACCTAAACCCTGAAAAGCTTAGGGCCGCTGTTCCACAAGGTGATCTGCTCCTCCACCTCCTAAATTTTCAAGGACCAATGTAGCCCAAAGGACTCCACTTACTTTCTGACTCTAGAAACTCAAGAAGCGTCCCACACCTCCTGAAAATCCCACAGCAACGCCGTTCTCTGCGCGCCTGTCCATTCTCCTGCCTGAATGTCAGGTTCTCAAAACTGAAACTCAGGGCTAGCACCCGAGTCCAGGTTCAGACCATGTGGGTTCTCCAAAGAAGGGCCTCGAAGCAAGTGTCCGGAGAGCGTCCGTGCAGAAGCAGGGTGAGCACGGGGGCAAACGGAGGGCAGGGATGCGCGGCAGGGGCTCCTCATAAACCACCCCAGACCTGCGCGGGGAGGCCCTCCGGGAACTGGGGCTCCCCCTCTGTCCTCAGCGCTAAGCAGAAAGTTTCCCCGCCTGGCCGGGCGGCTCTGCTCCCCGGCGCACCGAGCTCCAAGCTGCGGGGAGGCGCTAGGGGCTTCGGGGGAGCGGAGCCGGTGCCCGGGGTTCGGGGTTCGGGCCTCGGAGCCCCGCGCGGGGCCGGAGTCACGGGGCGCCCCAGGACCTGCGCCCGCGCACACGCGCATCCCGGCCGGGCCCGCGGGCGGCCCCGCTCACGCCCACCCCCGGGACCCCGCGCACCGCCCCCCGCGCACCGCCCCCGCCCCGGCCCCGGCCCTCGCAGCGCGTCCCCGCCGCCGCCCCGCACGCCCCGAGCCCGCACCCACCGGCCCCTCTTCCGGTCCCGGCCCGCCCGGCTACGCGGCCTACAATGGGCGGCCCACAGGCCCGCGCCCGGCCCCGCACGACTCACCCGCGGCGGCGGCGGCGGCGGCGGCGGCGCCCCGGCCCGGCTCCGGGAGCGGCGCGGCGCGGCCCATGCGCTCAGCGGCGGCGCGGCGGGCGGGACGGGGCGGGGGCGCGGCCCCGGGCGGCCCCCATCGCAGCGGCGGCGCGGCGGCCCGGAGGCGGGCGCGGGGCAGGCCGCGGGGGCGCCGCCGAGGCCGGCCGCCCGCTCTCACCCGCCTGCACCGGGAGACGCGGCTCCGGACCGACTCCGGCCGGTCCTGCGGCGGCGGCGGCGGCTGCCGCGATCGCTTCCCCGAGCGGGGAGCCCGAGCCCAGAGCGCCGAAGCCCAGGCCGGAGCGCCCCCGCCGGCGCCGCCCGGAAGTGCGGGGGCGGGGCCGGAGCGCGGGGCGGGGCCCCGAGCGTGGGGGCGAGGCCGAGGACGTGGGGCGGGGCCCGGAGCGCGGGGGCGGGGCCCGGAGCGGGGCCGAGAACGTGGGGCGGAGCCCGGAGCGCGGGGGCGGGCCCGGAGCGTGGCCGAGAACGTGGGGGGGCCCCCCCGGAGCGTGGGGGCGGGGCGAGGACGTGGGGCGGGGCCCGGAGCGCGGGGGCGGGGCCCGGAGCGGGGCCGAGAACGTAGGGCGGGGCCGAGAACGTGGGGCGGAGCCCGGAGCGCGGGGGCGGGCCCGGAGCGTGGCCGAGAACGCTGGGGGGCCCCCCCGGAGCGTGGGGGCGGGGCCGAGGACGTGGGGGCGGGGCCTGGGGAGTAGGGGCTAGGCCGAGAACGTGGGGCGGGGCCCGGGTGTGGGGGCGGGGCCGAGAACGTGGGGCGGGAACCGGAGCGTGTGGGAGAGGCCGAGAGCGTGGGGCGGGGCCCGGAGCGGGGGGCGGGGCCGAGGATGTGGGGCGGGACCCGGAGAGTGGGGGCGAGGCCGAGAGCGTGAGGCGAGGCCGAGAGTGGGGGGTGGGGCCAAGAGCGTGGGGCGGGGCCCCCGAGCGTGGGGGGCGGGGCCGATTGTGTGGGGCGGAGCGCGGGGGCGTGGCCGAGAGCGGGGGGCGGGGCCCGGAGCGGGGGGCGGGGCCCCGAAGCGTGATCCAGACCGGAAGTGAGGTCGCCCGGAGCGTAGGGCGGGGCCAAAGGCTCGGGGCGGGGCCAGGACGCGAGCGTTTCGGATACGTGGGGCGGGACTGGCACGGGACGCACCAGCCGGAGCGGGGGGCGGGGCGAAGGCTTGGGGCCCGGACTTGGGCGGGGCCGGAGCACCGGGCGGGGCAGCCTTGAGGAGGGGATCCGGGAGCAGGAGGCGGGGCCCAGAGCGTCGGGGAGGGACCGCGAACACAGGGCGCAGCGGAGAGCGTAGGGCGGAGCCGGAACGTGGGGGCGGGAGAAGGACGGGGACGTAGCCCGGGGCGGGGGCGGGGCCTAGAGCCCCGGGCCCGAGCACTTGCAGGGACGGACGGCGCGGAGGCGGGGCCCGGGGCAGCGGCGGGCGCGGGGAGGGGGCGGGGCCGCCTGGTGGGCGGGGCCAGGTCCCAGGTGCGGGCGTCTGGGTGGGCCTGGGCGGCGAGCGGCGGTGCGGCGGGAGCCCGTGCGGGTGCTGCGGGGCCGCCCTGCCCGGACGCCGAGCGCCTGGCTTTCCTTCCTACGCTGTCCCTAGGTCATACTGGCGCGGCAGCCTGGGGAGCAGGGCTTCCTGCACCACCACCTCTGCCCTTCACCGTCGCCATAGCAGCTGTTGCCCGACCTGCAAGCACAGCCGGCCAGCTCCTTGTCTACCCGCCCCAGGCCCTTCCCTAAGGGAAGGATGTGGCACTGAAAGGTTACCACTGCCCCTCAGGAATTGCTTCTGGCACCCCCGTGACCACCTAGGGCCTGTGCCCCACAGAGCCACGAGGCCTGCACCTGAAGAGATGCTCCCCGCAGTCTCCAGGGCACGGCCGTGCCCCGTCCAACAGGCCACCACATCTTCTCCTGGACCCTGTTTGCCCTCCCGGCGCGTCCTCATCTTTCAGGCTCCATACCAGTGCACAAGTCCTGGCTTGGGGCTCCACGGGCCACAGCCAGCCTCCCACCCAGATGTCCACGGGTGGTGCCTGTCTGGGGTGTGCAGGTGTAGGGACACACCAGCCTGCCTCAAGTCTCAGCACAGCATCTCTCCCAGGGGGTCATAGGAAAGGGAGGCAGTGAGGGATGAGGACAACCAGGGACGCATCCCCAGCCTACCGAAGGCCCAGACCACCCAGGGGCAGTCGGGGCTATAGATGAGGGGCTATGCGACCAAGCCCACACTGGCCCCACTAGGGTGATCACAGTGGGGGTCACTCTCACCAGCATCCAGCTGGGACAGTCCCAGGCCCCCCAGTGCAGCCCCTCCCCCACTCCGTTCAGCCTAGGAGTCTTAGAGACCACGAGACACAGTGGGTGGCCTTCTGGGCACAGCGGGGTCTCTGTGGGGTATGGGAGTCCTGGGTGGGCTGGACAAACAGCAAGAGCTCCCAGACACTGGCCCTCATGTTGCCTCCCCGCTCCCAGACACGGGTCCCCAGTGCTTGCCTTGGTTCTGCAGAGCTGCTGCTGTGGCCGGGCCAGGCTCCCAGGGTTGTGTCCACGTCCATCCTCCTCCTGGCCCATGGTGGCAGGTGTCCCCAGGCCCCAGGACCAGAACAGGACCCTCGGGCCCCTGGCTCCTTGGGGCTCCCGCCCTGCAGGGACAGGAAGGGAGTCAGAAGGCCTGGAGGAAATGCAGCAGCCCAGCTACCGCAGATTAGAACTGTGGGCACAGAGGGGCGATTGAGCAGGGTGAGAGCAGCCGTGGACCAGAGGAGGGAGCCCAGGGAAGGCCAGACCGGGCCTGCGGTGCTGCAGGGGCAACCTGGCAGGGACTGTGTCAGCCACCCAGACGTGACACCAAAGAGCCCCAGGAGCCTCATGTCAGAACAGGTGAGTTCCTTGATGGAGCACCCTCTTTTCACACACACACACCCAGTGAAGGGGGTGCCAGGGTTTGCCACTAGAAGCTTTGATTGGATTAACCGTAGAGGACATTTGTTCCGGCTTTCCAGGAACTACATGAAAAACTTAAAAGCAAAAATGAAATAATTTTCTTCAACGTAGACATAAAATGAATACTTAGAAATAAAGCGAGCTTTGAAGCCTTACATGTGGGGCAGCCCGGGTGGCTCAGCGGTTTAGTGCCACCTTCAGCCCAGGGCGTGATCCTGGAGACCCAGGATTGAGTCCTATGTCAGGTTCCCTGCATGGAGCCTGCTTCTCCCTCTGCCTGTGCCTCTGCCTCTTTCTCTCTCTCTCTCTCATGAATAAATAAATAAAATCTTAAAAAAAAAAATGAAGCCTTACACGTGTTCGTCCACTTGGCTGAGGAACACCACTCATAAAAAATGATTCAAAGAAATCATCCGAAAAAAAAAAAAAAGAAATCATCTAAGATGCACCGAGTATATTGAGGCGCGTCCAGCATGGCCCGATGTGTGATGATGAAAGCCAGCAGCAGAGAACAGGCTGCAGACATGGGACACTGGGGGCACATCCCCATTGTCTTCCTGGGAGGGGAGTGCAGGAGGGACCATGGGATTTGGGCCTCTGGAGGGAGGGAGGGGTCTCAGGCCTAGCCCCTTCTGGGTCTGCCCCAACAGGTGTGGGGGGTGGCGGTGGGAGGGCAGGCGAGGCCCGGGCAGGAGTGGGGGGGCGGGCTCATCTGGCTGTGGACGGTTGTAGCGGGGGTGGTGAGGACTCCCCCTTGGAGGCACAGCTCCAGCCGCCCGGGCTCCACCCTTCATCCTGGGTGTCTTTCCTCTCTCAGTTCTGAGCTCTGGGGGGAGGGCCAGTGTCGCCTGTGTCCCCACGGCAAACCCCAGATGGATGCACAGCGGTCACACCAAGATCATGAGCCCAAGCACCAAGGCGGCCCATGCTCGGTGCCCGCTGTTGTGGGTGCAGAGCTCGTGCCTGTAGGGTGGGAACGCTGACCACCCATATTCCAGGGCACTAATAGGTTATTGTCAGAGGGCAGAATCGGGGGTGCTTGCAGCACTTCCTTTATGCATTCAGGAAGAGGCTCTGTGCCCGAGAAAATGCAGCGGGCACCACCCCGCGGGCCCCTGTGGGAGCGAGCTGGATGCCTGGGCCCTTGGGACAGGACGCGGCTGCCCGCGCCAGGCACAATGGTGCTGCTCCGACTGTCCCGGGACCAGTGAGAAGGTGCCCAGCACAGCCCGTGGACACTCCAGCCTGGGGGACCGCATGTCAGGGCAGGCCCCTGCCTGTCCCCGCTCTGTTGGGATCCCCGTCCGCTTGCCCTGGGGGCGGCTGTGTCATCCAGGCTGGCACTTTGCATCGGTAGTGCTCTTTGGCGTCTTCAGCTGCAGCTGCCTGGGGCAGACACCCCAGAGGTGATCTCGCCCCCAAAAGCCAGGCTGGGCCAGCCGGGGCGTAAGGTCAGGGCCCTGTGTCAAACGAGCCAGCTCTGGCATCAGTTCGCTGTTGGGGGTACCTGGGTGACTGTCACCTTCTCACACTGCTCTATGTCATCCCAGCCCAGCTGTCCCTGCTCCTCAGAGCCGCCACAGGCTCCCCTGAACAAGGCTAGGAGGCCCCACAGCAGAGGTAGGGGACTGCAGCACTCGGCTCCTGCCAGGCCCGGCTGGTGATGCTGCGTTCGTTCCCACGTCCCCTGTCTGGACGACTCACCCAGCAGACCTGACACAGCCCCCACGGGTCAAGGGCCAGGGCTCAGGGCCGACAGGGAAGCAGGGGCACGGCAGCCAGCGAGTAGTCCGAGGGTACCCTCCACACCCGCCCCAACTTGGGCTTCACTCTCAGGGTCCTCCGGGGATCCCGTCGCTCCAGGCCAAGGAGCACCACGGGTCATCTTCCCATAGTGTGCCTCCAGAGAGATCTGCCGCCAGGGCCATGTCCTCACGACACAAGGACAGGAGGACAGTACTGCACTGAGGCCTGCGTGACCCTGCCAGCCACAGGCGCCTGGGGGAAGGGGGAGAGCAGCCTGCCGCCTTGGGAGCCTCGGGGACACAGCGCTGACCCAGCTCCCGCCTCCCCAAATGCACGCCTCCCACCTCCCCAAATGCACGCTGCCCGCCTACGGCAGGGCGGCAGGGCAGGCAGCTGTGCTCAGCACAGTGAGGGTCCCGACCCAACCCCGCTGGCCCCAGAGGTCTGTGGGCGTCCCCTCATCAGGAGCCTGGGGCTCAGGTGCAGGCAGGGAGGGCCTGCTGGCCTCCGCGACCCCAGCGCCACTTTCCCAGGATGGGTGGTGTCTGAGGGGTCTCAGCCTGACTTCCGAATGGTGTCAGGTCACTCCCCCTTCTGGTAGTGGCAGCCCCTTACACCAGGCAGGCCTCCTCTCTGTGCCTGCTGTCACCTGGGATGTCCTTGCCTGACCCGAGCCCTCCATCCCCGGGGCCTCTCACAGCGCCGGGAGCTCACAGGCCCCTGCCTCCACTGCGGCCTCTCCTTCTACCTGCCAGACCTCGTTTGGCTCCGCCAAGCCCGTGCGGTGCCAGACACCAGGGCAGCCCATTGACCCCTTGCGCCGGTAGCGGGGGCGGGGGGTTGGCGAAGGGCAGGCAGGGAGGGGCTGTACCCCCGCCCAGGCCCACGCCCCTCGAGGGCCGCCCCCGCTGTCCAGAGACGTCTCTCTCGGCTACCTAGGAGCCCCACAGCCGCCGCGGCCACACTCTAAGTATGTGATTACGTATGCTGGGGTCCCTCGGCCCTTTGTTGCTGCAGAATCTGTCGTAGCAAACAAAAGTGCACTGGATTAGCCACAGTGGATTAAAAGATTTGCTTCACAGAGTTTACCTAATAACCCAACAATCGTGCCGACAGAGGCTTTGAACCTTGGGACAAGCCGGCCAGGCCATCTGGGGGCTCTCGGCCTCCGCAGGCGGCTGCCGCCCATCCCCGCTCCCAGCTCGGCCCCCGGCCAGGCCTGTGCTCCTCCAGGCCCGTGCACCCAATGTGGGGTGAGCCCAGGTCCCGGGGGAAGGCGCAGGGCTCGGAGGTCGGGAGCGGAGCTGGCCAGGCGGGCGGGCAGCAGGCCGCGGTGGGCCCGCCCCCAGCTCGTCCACCCACCCGGTGCAGCAGGGACGCCGGCGCCTCGGAGGGCGGCAGTGGAGGGCAGGTGACGCACCAGGCTGCAGCCCGCTCCGGCCGCCCGCGTGCACTCACACACACGTACACACACAAGCGTGGCCCCCTTTGATCTCCACTGGCGAGCCCCTAACCGCAGCTGCCTCCCCGCAGTCCGCAGGCGGCCCGGGTAATGGGATTTGGCACCTCTGATCCGGGCGGTATGGCCGCTGCCCAGTACAGGTGGATGTTTTTCTCCCTTGTCGCTTTCTTCTTTCTCTTTTTGAATTTAAAAAAAAAATGCGCCCTGCACGGCGCGGACGTGACGTGGCCTGTGGCCCAGTGGCGAGAGGGCCCGGCAGGCCGGGGGTCTTTGATGCGGCCTCCGGACGGGATCGGAGCGAAGGACGCGGCCCCAGGCTTCGGGGCTCCCGCCTCGTGCGCCCCTTTGTCTCCAGCCCCGGCGGCCGCGTGCGCGGGTCAGGGTGCGAGGGCCGCCAGGGACAGTGGGCGATGCGCCCGCTTACCTCACCTGGGGGCTCCGGCCGCGCCGCCCTCCCCGCTCCGCCATGCTGCGCTCGGCCTCGGCGCTGCAGCCGCCCCGGGCCGCGGTCCCTGCTCCTGGCGCGGTGGCTCGGCAGGACTGGGCTCCGGGCTGCAGCTCGGGTTCCCAGCGCCGATTGGCTGAGGCGGGGACCAGATGACGGCCTCAGAACCCTACGGTAGCCATGGCAACCAGCCCCTTCAGACACCGACACCCCAGCCACTCCCGATGCCGTGGGAGTCGGCCGCGCGTGGGTCACAGCACCCTCGGAGGGCCAGGCCGGCGGCGCCCCTGCCACGCACCAGCTCCTGACGCCTCGCGGGTGCACTTCACGTGCGCCGCCGTGAGGCGTCCCCGGGCCCGTCGGTGCCCCACCGGCCACCTGCTGGAGGCAGCAACAATGTCCTGGCGGCCCCTGGTTCCTCGAGGATTTCAGGTCAGGCTTGCCCCAGGGGCTGGAGGCCAGGCCACTGGTGAGCAAACAACGGGTGAGGGTGGCGGGACAAAGGGCCGGGGCCCCACATCAGGGACTCAGAGCCCAGCTTGCATCCCCCGAGACCCCAAGGGCCTCGGCTCTCCTGCCTGCCGACCCCTCCCACATCACTCTCAGGAGCACACAGACCCGCGCTCGCCTCTCAAGAGCCTCCCGAGGCCCCGGCCGGCCCTGCGGCGGCAGAGACCCTGGGCCTTCACAGCGAGCTCTCTCCAACCCACACAAACCTGCTCCTCGGGGCACCTGGGCCCCGCATCCCGCTGCACCAGCCCACAGCTCCAGCCCCACAGCTCAGCCCTCCTGGTGTCTCCAGACCGGGGCTTCCCGTCGGGGGGCCTGACACAGCATTGCCGCGGGGACCGGCCCCCCAGGCCCACCTAGAGCCGCCTGTGCGGGTCCAACGCCTCAAGGCCCCGGATCCACCGGAGCCCCGGGAAGCCACATCCCCCTCCGGGCCCAGGCCCAGCCCACACCTGCTACAGAAAAGAGGAAGAGAGCCGCTGGCACAGGCCTGCGAAGAACAGCGTGAGCCCCAAGCTCTGGGAGGCAGCCAGGACCGCGGGTGCCCAGGGGCAGCGGAGGAGGCCACTGCCCGGGCCAGAGGAGCCTGGGAAACGGGGAATCTGGACGTGGGTCTGCGGGGCTCGCACACCAAGGGGACAGGCTCAGGGTGGGCCAGGCTACACAGCCAGCCCCAGGACTGGCTCCCACCCCGAGTTGTTGGGTCACGGTGGGGGGGGGGCGGGGAGTCCTGGGCCTCAGGGCCTCCCCCACATGCGGGACGCCACAGGCACACAGGTGTTGTCTAAGGGCAAGGTGTGGGTGGGAACAGGGGGTGGGGCCCCAGCCTGGGGCTCGGGGAGCTTGGGCAGGGCTCCAGGCCGCTGCTGCTGAGCCCCTTCAGCTGACCCGGGGCTCCCCTAGGAGGGCATCTGGGGCACAGATCCAGGGGGAGAACCATCGTGCACACGGTGGGTCTCGCAACAGCCCTCACATACGGGGTTGGGCACAGGGCCGTGGGCTGGGCTGGGCTGCGCCCTTGTGACCTCAGTTGCCCTTACTGGGCCTCGGGACCCCACGGTGTTGACGGTCGCACTGGCAAGGGCTCCACTGCCCAGGTCCCAAGGGACCTCCCCATCTACAGCTAGCGGCCAACCCTCGTGTCCGTGGTGGTCCTTGACTGGTTGGGCCGTCACAGAAACAGGCGAGCCTGGGGACTTGCCTAGGGGCTCCTAGAGGGGCGACGGGGGGGACAGGGGTGCAGCCTGTCTGCGCACGGGGGCCAGCACAGGGCAGCTCGGCCTTCTGCAGGCTTGACGGGGGTCGGTACAACCACCGACCCCAATCCAGAGGCCTGAGGAACTGCGGGCACACACGGCTGACACGGAAGAGGACCTGGAGGGGGCCGTGTGGCCTGGTGGGCTCCCAGCGCTCAGCTCCGGTGGGGGTGCAGCAGTGAGTACGCACGGTCCCCATGTCCCCCTTCCCACCTTCTGGAGGGGCAACCTTCCCAGACCTGGACTACTGCTTTATCTGGGGTGGGCCGGCGAGCACCTCCCTCGCTGACTGCTGAACCTCTCCCGGGCGGACAGTATTTGTGAGAACGTGATCAAACAGATTCTGACTCTGCCCGAAAAGGGCCACAGCCAGAACCACTCACTGTAGGTTCTGGGGAGGGAAGTGACCTGCTGAGGCCACACCAACCTCCTTCCACTGAGCAGCAGCACTGGAGGCGAGTGGGGGCCGTCCCTGGGGCAAGCTGTACGCCTCGGGGAGAGCAGGGCTGCACCCCCGAATGCAGCAATGCCGCTGGGCCTCCAGCACAGACAGGAAGGCGCCTCCTGGGAGCCCACCCACCCCCACAGCGGCCCACCCTCCCCCAGCCACAGGCCCTGGCCAGCCCTAAGCCCCTGGGGCACCGGCAGACACAGGAGCACAGGAGTCCTGGTAGGAGCTGCCCACCTTGACCTGTAGCCTCGGTGAGGGCAGCAAAGGGCAGCTGGGAGCCAGAGCCAATGACCTGGGGGCACGCGGGGTGCACAGCGGGCAGGGGGTGGGTGGACAGGTGACACGAGCAGAACAGCCCTAGGAAGGGGTCTGCTAGATTCGGGTCAGGGCCGAGCGTGGGAACCATCAAGCGGGGGCTGGAAGGGCTGGCCAGTCCAGGACGCCGGCCACGGCGCCGGAGCCAGGCGCTGCGGTGCGGGTAACCCGGCCAGGCCTTGCAGGCCACAACCAGGGCAGGGGCAGGCCGGGCGCTGGCAACGTTTGGTAAAATTTTTGAAAAATGAAAAACTAATGTTTTTTCCATGTTGGAACATCCCGTGAAGAAACAATCATGTGCATCAAGATATGAATCCAGAGGGGCGCCTAGGGGGCTCAGTGGTTGAGCGCCTGCCTTCTGTTCAGGTCGTGTGACCCCGGGGTCCCGGGATCCAGTCCCACATTGGACTCCCTGCAGGGAGCCTGCTTCTCTCTCTGCCTGTGTCTCGCCTCTCTCTCTCTCTCTCTCTCATGAATAAATAAAATCAAATCTTTTTAAAAAATAATGAAAAGAAAAAAAGAGACATACAAGTCCAGAGTGCACCCCAGAGGAGTCTGGGACTGAGAGAACATTTTTCAGCCTTGCACACAGACCTCAGGACTGCCCCGAGGGCAGGCCCCACCCCTCAATGACCTCCCTGTGCTGTGGAACCTCCAGGGCCCTCCTGTGGCTGGGTTCACCAGCCATGCTCTGTCTGGCCTCCATCTCCGTCAGCACAGCCCAGGTGTGTTCACGTCAACAGCATCCTGAGGGGAGCCGGGCACCCCTGGGTCAGCTGCCAGGACCAGGTCGGGGCATCACTCACTCCCCATCCTCCCAGAGTGATCTGAATGGCTCTTGATGCTCAGTACTCCCAGGACAGGGCCGGGAAAGGGGATCAAGGCACCCCAAGTCTCAGGGCACTGGGCCCAGCATCCCAAGGGAATCCACATCCTGCACCCCCCTGGATGGTACGCCGGTGGAGCCTTCCCCCACTCCCAGAGTCAGCCCACAGCCTCCCTGCCTCTGCCCAGGAGAATGCCACACGGATGAGGATGTGGACACAGAGAGCATCTGTTGCCAGATGCCTCCAACCACCCTGGGCCCTTCCAGAGGAAAGCAAAACATGGCAAGACACCAAAAGGAACCCCGGTCCCACAGCTCAGCCACATCCGGGTCTCTGGGGCAGGGCAGACGAGGTCCAAAATCATTTGGGAGCGCTCGGGGCTTCCAGGCAAAGCAGCACACACACGGACAAGTTCAAACTTTACTGACGCCGCCCCAGCTGGGTCTCCACCTCAGGGGAGAAGAGGGGACTACAGAGGCAGCAAGCTGGCCCCAGACCTCTGGGGGCCCTGGGACAGGAGACCCCTGGGGCTCCACAAAGCCCATCCAGCCCTGGCAGCCACTGAGCCAGCACAGAAGATGGGGTTCATCCACCAGCTCCCACCAGACTCGTGCGCCCACGGTGGCGGGGGCGGGGGGCAGGTCCCCGCGCAGTCACTCCCTGCTGGCCCTCTTCTGCACCACCACAGGCTCAGACAGGGCCTGCTGCTCAAGCTGCCCAATCAGCTCCTCCACGTAGACCTTGAACAGAGGGGTCGGGTCCTGCAGGAGCGAGACGGGGTCACAGTGAGCTGCTCCGGGGAGGCAGGAACGCAGCTGCTGCTGGCCAAGCATCAGGGGGGAACGTGGCCCTTCAGGCTTGGCCTACAGCCACCAGCCCAGAAGACAGCCCTGTCCGCGAGACAAGGACCACCTTCCACTGGGGACACAGGGCTCCTGTCCCCATCTTTCCTGCCTTGGGGTCCTAGGCCACGGAGGGTTCCCAGTTCCAGCAGCAACCATCCACTCCAGACTTTCCAGGATGCAGACACAAAAATACCTCAACTCTGAGACTGCAAAGACCCCGGGGCAGGGAGTGCTACTTGGGCAAACCAAAGGTGCCCCTGAGAATCCTTCTGTCCATGAATTTATGAAGTCAGCCGGGGTGCAGGAGAGTATCAGCACGCTGAGGGGAGGGGGCACAGCACACGGAACCCAAGGTTGTGGCTCCATCGGGGCAGCTCCTCCCCAGGCCCACCACGTGCAGCAGCCCTAGGCCAGGTCCTCCCTGGGCCAGCACACGCCACCCCATCTGTCCTCTGGTGCTCAGCCGCCGGTGCTCACACATGCTCACCTTCTCCTCCAGGAGCCTCTGCTTCTCCACGGCCTCATCCAGCGTCAGGCCGACCCACTCGGCTTCTGCCTCCGGGATGACAAACTCCTGCCCCGGTTGGGGGGGGGGGGACCAGGCCCACAGTGAGCGGAAG
The DNA here is from genome assembly GCF_053574225.1 of Canis aureus. Classification (NCBI taxonomy): domain Eukaryota; kingdom Metazoa; phylum Chordata; class Mammalia; order Carnivora; family Canidae; genus Canis; species Canis aureus. The sequence continues at coordinate 37,516,966 of NC_135618.1, forward strand.
GACCGCCAGCCAACAGGACCCCCAGGGAGCATGACGCACCAACTGAGGCCCCCACCTTGTACTTGTCGAAGATGGCAGCCCTCTTCTGGGGGTTGTCGGGGTGCAGCTGGGGGTCCTGTCGGGCGAGCCGCAGCAGCATCCCTCGCTTCAGGTCCATCCCGAACTTGGAGCACAGATCCTCCTCTGGAGTCTGGCAGGAGACCATGCATGGGGCAGGGCTGCTGGCAAGGCCCTCCAGCCACCCGAGAGCAAAGGGAGGCCCGACGGTGGGGAAGGAGGCAGCAACGCTCGCTGGGGACCCTGCACCCCAGACGACACGCCGGGGGAGCCCGCCCTGCGCCCGCACAGCCCCCGGCTTGCCTTCAGGATGTAGAAGTCGAACCCGTAGGCCGCGTCAATGAGGTCCAGGGTCCGCGCCGTCACCGTGACAGCGAACTTCGTGTCCAGGATCTCGCTGTACAGCTCACGCTGCAACAGCTGTGGCTTCCACACCTTCTTCACCCTCTTTGAAAGCTAAAGGAGGAACAGAAACGTCACGCGCGCTGCTGCGGCCTCCCCGGGGCCGGGCGGGGCGGGGGGCGGGGCGGGGGACGGGGCGAGGAGCGGGGCCGGGGCCCGCCGCCACCTACCTTGTCGTCGCCGACGTACCTGTAGCCGACGACCCAGCCCTCCCCGCCCCAGAGCCCCAACTGCGCCTCCGGCGGCCGGTACACGGGGATGGGGACGTCCTGCACGCGCTCCCGCCGGCCGCCCGCCCCGGCCCCGGCCCCGACCCCGCGCGGCCTGTAGTGCACCGGCGCGGGCGCGCGCGTCTCCTGCAGGGAGCGCAGGTAGTGCGGGGGCAGCCGCGAGCAGATGCCCTCCCGCAGCCACAGCCGTCTCCACAGGCCGACCGGGACCTTGTGCAGCGGCATCGCGGCGCCCCCGCTCCGCCCCGCCGGAACCGGAAGTGACGCGCCGCGCTTCGGCCGCCGCCCGCTGGCCGAGGAACCCGTCAGTCAAGCGCTCGCCCCGCCCCCTTCCTGTCCTTAGAGACGGTGGAAAATGCTCCGCGGCGAGGGCGGCAGCCCCAGGCACCGTCGGCCAAGGCCGCATCCTCACCCGCGGCGGAGGGCGGGGCTTGTCACCCGGGCCGCCTCCCTCTCCTCTCCGCACCCCTGCCCGCCCCTCCCCTCCCCCCGCCGCCCGCCCCTCCCCTCCCCCCGCCGCCCGCCCCTCTCCCCTGTCTAAAATAAAACACTGCAGTGTCTCAAAATATCACTGTAAAATATGAAACTCACCAATCACAGCAAAATCAGAGCTACATAAAAATGTCTTGCCAACTTTTAACTCCCGAAACGCCACATAGAAATGTTTCCCCTTTATGAGCCCAAGCGCAGGGGGCCGCGGGCACCCAGGGCCGCAGGTGCCCAGCCCTGCCCGGGCACAGACAGCAGCCCACCGCGGTGCTGCCGCCGCCTCCTGCTTCCCCCACGGAGGACGGGGCGTGCCGGTCGGGTCCCTGGGAGCCTCCTCCCCAGCAGTGGCTCGGCCCACGGGGCAGCCGTGGTCTCTTCCTCTCCAGGAGCAAGTCCCCACACAAGGGCCCAGGAGCCCACGGGCTGGCTGCGGCACTGCACTCCCGGGCAGCTGGGCAGGCCCCCCCCCAGGAGCCTCTCCCCAGGGGCCCCGGCCTCTCCTGGAGCCCCAGGGCCCATCAGCTTCCTGCCTGCAGACTGTGGTCCCCTCTCCCCACACGTCCACGTCAGCAGGGAGCATCCCCATCAGGGAGCCAGGGATGCAGGGAAGGCACAGCTCCCAGGCTCAACGGGGCAGGGGCTGCGGGGGGTGGGCTCAAGCCAGAACCTCACAGAGGAACAGGGGCCATGGGGAATCTTTCTCCCCACCTCCAACCACCTCTAGGCAGAACACAGAACGTGCCCCTGCGTGGTACCTGTGGTTTCCAAGCAGCCAGGCCCAGGCCCCTGGGGCCCCCGCACAGGGAGCCGGCAGCCAGCAGGCACAAGGGAATTGGGGGTTGGAGGTGTGGTCCTCTCCTCGGGAGTAAGCAAATAGTGCATTGGGCAATTTTATTCTGTTGGAAATCAATCTGGACAGGGTCCTTCTCCTTTGGTCCTGCCCCTGGCCAGAGAGTCAAATCACAGCTGCAGGCGTCTCTGAGCCGGCCACGTCACGTCACGGTGTACAGCTCCTCTCGGTGGTTCCTACAGATCTGATAGTGGCAAGTGAGCTTCTGCGAGCAGGCCCAGGGCTTAGTGTGCTCCTCACGCGGTGGCAGCAGGAACGCCGCACTTCCTGCCAGCAGCATGTGCCAGATGCTGTGCGTGTAGTAATAGTTGTCGCTGGTCATCATGGAAGTGTAGATGGCGACGGCCACAGCAGCCATGGAGATGCCAGGCAGGAGGTAGAAGGCCCAGCGCTGCCAGGACGTGGGGTAGCAGTGGCGCCGGTGCCCGCAGCGGTACACCTGGGGGAGCCGCCAGGTGAGCGTTGCTGAGGAGCTGCGGCCACAGCCCCCCAGGGCCCACCCAGGTCCGGGCAGCAACACCGTCCTGCGGCTGCAGAGAGGGCCTGTGCGCACAGACATTTGACCGCTCTCGGGCCAGGCCGTGGGGGGTCCCTGGCGGCCCTCAGCACATGTGGGGACTCAGGCCCAGGAGCAGAAACCCAGCCCCAACGAAGGGCCAGGATGTCTTGTCCCAAGTAGGGGTGTGTGGGGGAGCCAGACTCAGCCCAACCACCGGGGAGGGGGGCGGGGGGTCCGGGCAGGAACCCTGGCCTGTCCCAGCTCCTTACCCACATGGTGACCATGACCACAAAGGCAAAGAGACAAGGCCCCAGCGTGTTCCAGGCACCTCTGCGGTCTAGCTGCAAGGACATGGCGAAGATCAGCGTCCCCAGGAGAAACAGGACCTGGACAAGACACGGGGTGACCGCAAGGTCACAGGCCAGAGCCGTTTACAGCAACACGAGGTCCAACAGGCGCAGGCAGCCCGGGGACGGTGACCATGCTGCTGTCCCCACGGCCCAGACCCCCTAGGGTTGCTGGCTGGGGGGCAGGTGACCACCTCAGCCCCTGCACTGCTGGGACCTGCGGCTCCCGTGGGTCCGCCCACAGTGAATGTCGGAGGCACCAGCGTGGCCAGGCAGGGCACCAGGGCCCGTGTCTCCATCAGCCAGGGCCACCTGAGGCGGAAAAGCCCCCAGAGTGTCCTCAGCACCAGGGACTGCAGCAGCACGGCCGGGGGCCTCACCGAACCCGCCCACCCGAGTCCCTGCCCGGCAGCCACCTCGCAGCGGGAGGCACCAGGAGCCATGGGAGGCCCCTGAGAGCCGAGCTCTCGCTCTGGTCTCGTCCTCGGCAGGCCGCATGCCGGGGCCCAGCCCGGCGTCAGGAGTCACTTACGTGTTTCTGGGCCGCCTTCAGCCGTGCCATGCAGAGGATGGTGACCCAGATGGACACTCCCGAGCCCAGAAAGTCGCAGAACTGCAGCGTGTCGTAGCCGAGAATGCACAGCACCGCCTCCCCGGGCTGGTCACACGCGTGATAGAACTGCACACGGGGTGGTGAGAGTGGCTGCTGCCCATGCAGTCCACCCCTGCCCTGCACCCAGGGGGCGCGGCCAGCCTACCGTGGAGAAGAACATGGTGTAGGCGTAGACCGAGGCCTCCACCAGCAGCGCGCGGTGCACAGAGACGGCGATGGGCGCCAGGAACACGAGGTTGCTGAGGGTAAGGAGGAGTGTGGCCACCCTCTGCTGGGCTACGGTCTGCGCAGTGCTGTTGTCTGTGCAGCTCCACCCACGCCAGCCTGCGGGCCCGAGGGACGGCAAGGGGGCTGAGGCCCACGGGGTGCTCCTGAACGTCAGGGCCTACCCCGCACCTAGAGCCCTGCAGGGAAGCTCATTCCTCACCCAGGAGCAGCTGGGACAAGCCGGGAAGGTGTGGGGCAGGTGTGGGTTAGGCCTGGGCAGGTGTGAGGCAGGCGTAGGGCAGGTGTGGGGCAAGTGTGGGTTAGGCCCAGGCAGGCGTAGGGCAGGTGTGGGGCTAGTCAGTGGCAGGTGTGGGGCAGGTGTGGGTTAGGCCTAGGCAGGTGTGGGGCAAGTGTGGGTTAAGCCCAGACAGGTATAGGCCAGATAGGGGGCAGGTGTGGGGCAAGTCAGGATCAAGTGCAGGGCAGGCCCGGGCAGGTGTGGGGCAAGTCAGGCCCAGCAGGTGTGGGTTAGGCCCAGCAGGTGTGGGGCAGGTGTGGGGCAGGGGAGGCCAAGGTCAGCAAGCAGTACTGCCTCCGGGGGTGGCATCTGTGCCTGGGGTGCAGGGGTGGGGGACTGTGGGTGCATGGTAGGCACGGGGAGGAGGCATCTGCCCTTGTTCTGCAGAGTCGCACTCTGGCCTTGACAGAGAGAAGATGGGCTCTCCGAGGAAGGCACGGGGCTGAGATGCCAAAGGCAAAAGTGTCTGGAGGCGGGGCTCCTGTGGCTCAGCTAGAGGAGCCTACCACGCTTGCTCCCGGAGTCATGAGTTCGAGCCCCACACTGAGTGTGAGGACTGCTTAAATACATAAATGTAAGAAGAAAAAAACAAAAAAGGGTCTGGAGCCTCCAGGCCTGGCCCTCACCCGCCTTACAGCTGCAGCCTGCGTACAGATAGCTGTGTCTGCGCAGCAGGAGACACTGGCCGTAGCGTCCGCAGTCGTTCAGGCAGGGTACCAGATACAAGGCAGTCTCCACGAGGACCGAAGCCTGCTCACACTCCCTGTGGGAAAGGGGCACAGGAAGGCCAGCTACTGAGCTGCGCTGGCCAGGCCCTCGTCAGGGCTCCCAGCGGCCTCCTGGACACACAGAACCACACTTGAGGCCCCCGGGCTCGACGTGTTGGAGGACAGCAGCTGCGGGCTCTGCGAGGCCGACGTGCCCTTCCCCTCGGCCTGCCCTGGGTCCCAGACTCCCTGTACTGCCCCTGGGGCTGTAGCAACAAGGGTGACCAGGTGCAGGAGACGAATGCCTCATCTTGCCCAGAAGGCAACTGACTGCGCGAGGCTTGCAGGACGCTTGGTGGCTCCAGACCTCGAGTAGGGCAGCCCCGTGCGCGGTCCCGCCATCAGGGTTCAGCCGCCTGCCCCCGGTGATGCCCGGGTCTCCAGGTGTACTCACTCGGGACTTTCAGGGCACACCAGCTGCAGGGAGAGGTACCAGTTGTCCGTCTCTGGGAAGGGGACGACGAGGTCAGCCTTGCGGGATGCGGCGCTCAGAGACAGGCGGACGCCCTGGAAGAAGGCTGCGGGCAAGTGGGGGGCCTGCTCAGAGGCGGCAGGGGCGCGGCGGCGGGACAGCTGGCAGTGCAGCCCGCCCGTACCTGTGGTGCAGTTGAGCGACTCGTTGAAGCTTAGGAAGGGCGAGGCGGCGTTCACGCAGACGGCCACCCTGGTGCTGTTGGTCATGGCGGTCTAGGGGGACAGGCCGCGCTGAGCTCGGGCCCGCGTTCCCGCTCTGCCCAGCGCTGGCCACTGTCCTCTGTGGCCCCTCCAGGGCTGGGGCCCCCCGGCCTGACCCCGGCCACAGCCCATCTCCCTCGGCACGGCCCCGGGAACACAGCCCTCCCCCGCCCCGGTGCCTGTGCAGTCCCCATCCCCCCAAAGGCTGACCCCGTGTCCGAGCCCGTCAGCGCAGGAAGAGCCAAGCGTGGTGTGTGGGGCGGGGCGGGTGCGCCCCACGCTGAGCCAGGCCCGAGGCAGGCACGCGGGAGGTACCTGGTTGGCCTGCAGGGAGATGCTGAGGGAGCCCCCGCTGTCCGTGCCCGTGTGCAGGTACAGCCGCATCACCGACGGGGTGCCCGACCGCACCAGCACCGACACCCGGTCCGCGGGCCAGAAGCGCACAGACAGCACGTCCGTGTCCTCCCGAATGACCGGGTAGCTCGTGAGGCAGAAGGGGCCACCGCCTGCCCCGCGGCTCCTGCCCGGAACCCAGGAGCCCGCGCCGGGGGGCAGCAGAGCCGCGGAGGCGTTACAGCTGCGGTTTGGGCTGCTCTGCAGGAGGTGCTGCAAGTTCATGGTCCACGGCCTGCAGGCTGTCGGAGGACGGGGCTCAGCTGCGGGGAGCTGGGGGTCCGGCGGGGGCAGAGCCACGCGCACCCGCCCTCTGCACACAGCCCACCTGTGAGGGCAGCCACAGCCCTGAAAGCCACCAACACGTGAGGTCCTGCCAGGCTCTTGGCCGTCACTTGCAGCCACCGCTCCCAGGGTGGTGAGGGCAGCAGCAGGTGGCAGGACCAGGTGAGGCTGATGCACGTGAGCACCTTCTGGAAGTTTCTGGGCAGGGTGGCTGAGCCCACGGTCAGGCGCACGGGACAGCCCAGGCTCCCATTGGTCACACAGCCCTGCAGCTCCAGCCGCAGCTCCTGGGTGTACTCGGGGATGAAGATTCTGTGGCCAAGGGGACACGCTCTGGCTCAGGCTCCCTGACTTGCACCACCTCCCGCATCATTCCCACGAGGTGCTGGCCGAAGGAGGGGGCCACCGGGCCCTGAGACCCCGGCCCCACGGTGAGGGCGCGGGGACCGCCCAGTCTGCCACACCCAGAGGCAGGGCCTCCCCAAGGTCCCACTCACTTGAGGTAGCTGGGATGGGAGCGGAGAGTCTGTGGAAGGGGAACATCAGGCTCCAGGATAGAGACCTCGACGGCCCGCACAACCAGCATGTCAGGATGGAAAGTGTACACGCAACTGGGAGAGACAAAACCCTAGGAGAGAGAAATGTGGGGGTTGGGGCCATAGCAGGGGACCCGTGGGGGGGGTCAGGGCCGGAGCAGGGGGCCTGAGGGGGGGGGTCAGGGCCGGAACACGGAGCCCGGCAGGGGTCAGGGCTGGAGCAGGGGGCCCGGGGTCGGGGGGGTCAGGGCCTGAGCAGGGGGCCGGCGGGGGGGTCAGGGCCTGAGCAGGGGGCCAGCGGGGGGGTCAGGGCCGGAGCAGGGGGCCCGGCGAGGGGATCAGGGCCAGAGCAAGGGGCCTGCAGCGGAGTCAGGGCCGGAGCAGGGGGCCTGGCAGGGGGGTCAGGGTCGGAGCAGGGGGCCCATGGGGCCGGTGGTGGAGGAGTTCAGGGCTGACCACTGAGCTGCAGCAGTGCACAGGGAAGCAAGGCAGTGGATCCTTTTTTTTTTTTTTTTTTTAATTTTTTTTTTTTTTTTTTTTTTATGATAGTCACACAGAGAGAGAGAGAGAGGCGCAGAGACATAGGCAGAAGGAGAAGCAGGCTCCATGCACCAGGAGCCCGATATGGGATTCGATCCCGGGTCTCCAGGATCGCGCCCTGGGCCAAAGGCAGGCGCTAAACCACTGCGCCACCCAGGGATCCCAAGGCAGTGGATCCTAAAGCAAAAGCGGCCCCAAGGGCATAAATGACGAGGGTGGGGGGAGGGGGGTCCCACACTGAGGGCCCTGCCCCCACCCCTCAAAGCGGCCCTTTTACCTTCACCTCAATCTTCTGGGATGAGGGAGGCAGGTGGGCAGCCATGAACCAATCCCCAGGCGCTGGGTGGGAGACATTGACGGACGCATTGCTCTGCAGCATCTTGATGAAGAAGGGGGACTGTACGGAGGTGTTGGCGGGGAAGCCGGTGCCCAGGGGGTTGATGACAGGAGGCGCGCCGTAGCGGAAGTACCTGCAGGCGGAGAGCGGCAGGTCGGGCGCAGGCCCGGGGCGCGGGGCAGGCGGCAGCGGGCAGTGGTACCTACACGGTGACCTCGGCGTGGCTGCAGGCGGGGCCGCCACCCCGGGACACCTGCAGCAGCCAGCGGAGCAGCACGGCATCAGGGGGCACACGGAAGTGGAAGAGTCTGGCGCTGCCGTACCAGCTGTAGAAAGATAGCTTCTGTGGGGACTGCGAGAACTGCTCGGACACCAGTCTGACATCTGCAGGTAGAAGGGGCTGTGAGCCAGGCTGCGGCGCCCACAGCGCCCGCCTCCCCACGCGGTCCCACGGAGACGTGAGCAGAGCCCCGGCGGGTGCCTGACTCGCCAACCCCGACGCGGCGCCGCCCTCTCCTGCCCTGGCAGCTTCTCCGCCTGCTGTCCCACCCGGCCAGGCCGCATCCTTCCAACCCCCGGCCCCACGTGGTTGATCCCCGGGCGGCACAGCCTTGGACCCTGAAGCCAGCTCTCCCCCGACCAGCAACAACGCGCCAATCGGGCAGCTTCCACGATGAGCCTCCGGACATCGGGCACCCCAAATGCCTGAGACCTTTGAAGCACGTCCCCGCACACCCTCCCACACGCGGTCATGTAGCCCGGGCAGCTCCGAGGCCAGGAGACGGAGGCTGAGGGACACAGGAAGTGCGCCGCGTGGGAGCTCCAGCCCATCTCCCCTTGGCCCTGGGCACGGGACCCCTGAACCCTTGCACCCCCTCCTCTGAGCCTCCCCTGTCCCCTGCTGGGGTTCCACTTGGGTGAGGGGATTCAGGCCTGGAGACCGGCCACCAGCTCAGACCCACGATGACCTGAGGCACAGCCAGACTAGAGTCTGGGGGGGAGGCAAGCAGAGACCTCGGGGGATGGAGCCCCAGCCGGAAGCCTGGCCCGCGGTGATGACAGAGGACCAGCTGGTTCCTGGACTCTGGTGGGCTCGTGCAGACCGCACAGAGGCACGGCGGGGGCCCCTGGCAGCGAAGTGCCCACAGCCCCAGCCTGGAGCGCCCCTCCACCCGCGGCATAGAGCTCTCAGGTCCCCACCTGTGTGCAAAGCTCCCCGGCTCGGCTCCCCTCCCCTCCCCGCTCTAAGAGTCTGCACCGGATGCTCACCCTGTCTTGCCAACGTTTCTAGGACCAGCTCTGAGTCGTCGAGGGCTCAGCAGAGGCCTGAGGCCTCACCCCCGATTAGGGCCCTCCTGGGAGTGTGTGCCCAGCACAGCCTGCACCAGAGCAGGCGTCTGGCCCCACGAGCACTGCCCACCCACAGCCCTCCCTCTCGGGGCTCCCACAGAACAGAAACACCCTAAATGTTCTCTGTGTTCTCAGGAGCAGCTAGCCAGGGGTGCGGGCCGTGAGGTGCCTGGGCTCGATGGCAGGCAGTTTGGCCCCAGCACCAGCTCAGGCCCCGTGCCTCCTGTGACCTTGGCTGTTCCTTCCTTCCTCTGGGTCCCAGCTTCCTCGTGAGGTGGCTGAGGCAGACAGCACCTCCCCTCAGGCACCCTGTCCTCTGAAGTTAATGGATGTTAAAGTGCTTCCGGGAGAAACCCCGCTGTGGACGCAGGAGGATGTGGCCTCTTCCTCCCCACTGGGAGACAGGCTGCCTGCCATCACCCCCATAGCAGGCCGGGGCCCCTCCAAGTTAAGCCAGATGAGCAGGGAAGGAGCTGGCCCTCCCGAGGAGCAATGGCAGAAACGATAGGGACCCACTTGCACAGCCGGTCTGAGGTCCAGAGAAGCCCACATAGCAGAGAGCTCAGGGGACGCTCTATGCAGGACGGAGTCCAGACTTCCCAGGTGGCCGTTGGCCACCGGGTCCCATTCCCCCGGTTGTGGGCTGAGTCCTAGAGCTGTCCACCAGCGGGGCACCCAGCACCCTGGCCTGAACGGGGCAAAGACATCCGGCAGCCGCCAGCGCGGGAGCGCCAGCCTGCGGACACCTGGAACACAGGTGGTAGCTGTGACATTTCCCCAGGTGCACAGGAGATAAGAGACCTGCTCAAGGTCGCCCTGAGACCCAGGGAACCCCTTACCAGGGCGACATGTCCCCTCCAGCATCCCAGCCCTACGGCCCGACCTCCTACCATGCAGTTACGTTGCTGAACAGGAGCCCATTACCTGTATCAGGGGGCACCAGCCTCCTGCACCCCACCCCGCCCTGTGGGCCCCTCCAAGAACACAGGATCAGTCGGAAGAAAGTCTGTGAACCTGTACTGGGAACCCATGTGAGGGCACGCTTCCCGCACCCTGCGGAGCAGGGCAGGTACCCGGTAAGGACACCCTGCCCGGGCACAGATGTCAGGACCAGTGTCCTACCCTGTCCGCAGGCCTGCGCCCCCCACCCGGGAGCCCTCACCCAGCCCTGACCTCAGGATGGAGAGGAGGGTGGACACAAAGGTGGCAACGTCCAGCGGAGCAGCTGAACCAGAAACCAATCTCCCGGGAAACCACCTTTCAAGTAGAGCTGTGCCAAGCGGAGGCCCAGCCCTCAAAGACACAGGAGCTCGGAGAGTTTCAGAGAAGGGGGGGGCAGGGAGCCAGGAGTGGAGGGGAGCACCCCAGGCTATGCCAGCCGCCGGGCATCTGGGCCCCGGGAGACCAAGGCAACGCTCATGGGGCTTGACACCCCCAAGTGTCTCTCCCCCAGGCAGGACCCTGAGGAGCCACTTCCTGGGGGTTCAGTACAGGGAGGGGACTCTCTCGGGGTAGAACCGCCCAGGCCTACCCCTCTCCTCAGGTCCACCTGGAGGCCAGCGGCCAAGAAGCAAGGCCAGCTGTGGGGGTCACCGCCCAGGGCTTGGCTGTGACTCTGTGGAGGGTGAGGACGGACGCCCGCGGGGCCCACTCCCAGACCCAACAACTTTCTCCCGCCTCTGCCCACCTCTGAGGCCAGAGGGGCCCGGAATCCCACCGCCCAGCGCCCCAGCTGCGCCCTGCGCCCCTCCACGCCCCGCCACACCCCCCATGCCCCTCCGCCCAGCCCTGCGCCCCTCCACGCCCCCCACGCCCCTCCACCGCCCTGCGCCCTCCACTCCCCCCCACGCCCCTCCACCGCCCCGCGCGCCGGTTCGGCCGCTACCTGGGCGCCCAGGGAGGGACCCGCGAGGGGCCGCGGCGGCAGGTAGGGGCGCCGGCGTCCTCCCAGCCCACCTGCCCCGCCGCCGCCGCAGGTGAGCGCACAGGCGCCCCAGCCGAGTCACAATCTCCCCACCCCCGGCTGCACCCCATGGCGCCCGCGCGGCTCACCGCTCCTCCTGCCGTCGCCGGCGGCCGCGGGGGGGGCCCGAGCGAGCAGCAGCAGCAGCGGCCCCGCCACCGCCGCCACCGCCGCCGCCCCCGCCGCGCCCCCGGCCCCCGGCCTGGCCCGGCCCATGGCTCCGCGCTCCGCCCGGCGCTACCCTGCCCGCGTCCCCCGCCGCCCGCCGCCGCCCGGGCAGCCGCCGCCACTACGGCCCCCGCCGCCGCCTCTGCCCCGGGCTCCCATCCTCCGGCCGGTCCCCGCCGCCGGCGCCCCGGGCACTTCCGCCTTCCTGGCCCCGCCCCGCCGCGAGCAGGGCCAGAGCGGGACCCACGGGCGGGGGCGGGAGGGGGCGCGGGGGCGGCGCCAAGCGGACCTGGGGCACCGGGAGGTGCACGCGTCTCGGGGAGGTCGTGGACTAGGGGTGCCGACCCGACGCCGCGCGCAAACGGGGGGACGCGGGGCGGGACAGGATGGAGGTCACGCGGTGCGCGCGGGGCACGTGGGGCAGGGGCGGGGCGAGACCCAACGGGGGGCGTGGGAGGGGGGCGTGCGAGACTCAGCAGGGGGCGTGGGAGGGGCCGGCGAGACCCAGCGGGGGGCGTGGCACGGGGTGGGGGGCGGAGCGAGACCCAACGGAGGCGGGGGAGGGGGCGGGGGGGCGGAGCGAGACTCAGCAGGGGGCGTGGGAGGGGGGCGGGCGAGACCCAGCAGGGGGCGTGGGAGCCGGAGGGAGACCCAAGGGGGGGGTAGTGAGACCTGGGGCCCGGGGCCCGGGGCTGGAGCAAGAGAGAACAGCAGTTGTCACTGAGAACAGTAGAACCAGCGGGGCACACGAGGCACGTGGGACGGAGAGGGTCCCCGGGGGTCGGGGGCTGGCGCGAGGGACGTGGGACCGAGAGGGCGCGGGAACCAGGGGTTCAGAGGGGAAGGTGGCGGGGCACGAATGCGGAATCCACCGCGTTTGAGGCGGAGGCGATGCGCGGAACGTCCCGAGTGTCTCGTGCAGGTGCAGTCGCAGGTGTCCGTGGGTCGTGAGTGTCGGGGTCCCAGAGCCGTGGGCGGGACGCCTTGTACCGAGCCCTGGAGCGGGGGACTGGAGCCGCGCCCCAGCATCCGCTGAGCCCCCACCGAGTGCTCGGCCGGCAGCGGCCCCCCAGGCAGGGCCTCCGAGTCCTCCACACCACGAAACCGCCAGGAGCGGAAAGAACACACTTCCATGGGAAAATGAAAAAGCTCCATGTACTTGTGGGAATTTTGTCCTCTATAAGGTGCCGATTCGCCTGAGTGAGTGGAATTTGCCCTCACCTTTCACGTGGGGTTGAATTCCAAACAGGTTAAGGATTTAGGGGTTAAAGAAAAAAAAACTGGGCCGCCTGGATGGTTGAGCGTCTGCCCTTGGTTCAGGTCCTGGTCCCGGATCGAGTCCCACATCAGGCTGCTGTGGGGAGCCTGCTTCTCCGGAGCTCTCTCTGTCTCTCATGAATAAATAAATAAAATCTTAAAAAAAAAAAAAAAACTTGGGGGAACTTTTTCAGAGTCGTGGGGAAACGAAGGCATTTCTAAAGATGACTCCAAACTCAGAAGCCTAGAGGCAAGACTGAAACTGAACCAGGGGAGATGCCGGCTCTGCGGAGCGCGCTGCCTCCGGCGGGTGAGAACCTGCTGCACTTGGGCCAGGCTCGCGGCTCCTACAGTGAAGGGCCGATCTGAGTGAGTTGAGAACAGTGAAGGGCCGATCTGAGTGAGTTGAGAATGAAGAGCCTGGGACGGAGAAGCCCTGCAAATCAAGAGCACAATGCCCACTCTCCCGCAAAGCCGAGGAGGCTCTGGGATGGACGCCCAAATGCAGGGGAACAGACCCCAACTTCCCCTCCTTGGAGGGATGCAAGCTGAAAAGCACAGATGTCTTGTCTTCTGCCTGACAAACCTGCCAAGGTCAAAAAGTTCAATCCCGCCGGAAGGATGTTAGGGAGCAGAGGTTGGGGATCCCAGAAGCTGTGGGATCCGCTCTGCTCCAGTCGCTCTCCAGGGAGGCTCAGGAGGGGAGAGGCCACTGTGTGCTGCCGCGGGCCCACTCCCCATCGAGGTCGTTAGGCCACGGGCGTTCACGGGGATTCACGCAGCCACAGAGAGCAGCTGTCAAAGAGAAGCCCGCAAGCTGCACGTACTGAGTGGGAACCGGCGCCAGATGCCGCTTTGGCTCAGAAAAGGAAACAGCGGAACAGTGTATACAGAAAGCTACCTACAAAATTTTGCAGGAAGTTTTTTTTTTTTTTTTTTTTACGGGGATGCAGAGGGAGACGGAAATCGTAAGCAGGAAAGGGGCTCTCAGGCTCACGACCCTGAGATCAGGACCTGAGCCAAAATCAAGAGATGGATGCTTCACCAATTGAGTCCCCAGAAAGCCCTGTAGGATTTTTTTCTTTTTTAACTTGGGTGCACGGAAGGCCCAGACCCGCTGGAAGCACCTGGGGGCAGGTTATGCTGATGGACTCTGGGAGGGAACGCGGCAGGCGGCCAGGATGGAAGGCTGGCTTTACCTGTGGGTGTGTCTTGGGCACTGTGTAGGGGGTGTTGGCTGAGAGCTCAGGGAGGGGAAGGCAGGGGAAGGAAGGGAGGGGGGAGGGGGACACTGACCCAGCCAGCCCAGGGGCCCGAAAGTTGCCGAAGGGTGGAGCACGGGGCCCAGGTGTGATGCCAGCAAAGAGACCCTTTGTTCCCCGGCTGGGCCCCCCTCACCCCTGGCCAGCTGGCTATTCTCAACTTAAAGGGACAGAGGTCACGTCTGTGATTTTGCTGAGCTGCAATTTTAGGGCACGAGGCTGAGCCAGGGCGGTGCTGGGACAGCAGCTGTGGCCAGTGCTGAGTGCTGGAAGCCTGTCCCCACCCCGGGCTGGGCTCAGGTCCCCACCAGACTTCCTCCTCTGCTGCTCCAGAGGGTCGCCTCAGTTTGCGGCTCCTGGGCCCCTCCTCCCGGGCTGTGTCCAGGGCGGGTGGCCTGGGCTGCTGGGTGGGGGGCCGCACTAAGTACTGCTCACGCCCTGGGAAGAAGCCCAGGACCCCCCTGGGGGGCCTCCCGTGGAGCCCCGAGGCTGCCCACCCCCCCACCCCCCAGCCAGGGATGGCAGCGTCCCTTGTCCCCATCACGTGCCACAAGGGCGAGTTCCAATGAGAGGAGTTGGGCCACTGTTGAGAACAAAATGACTAAAATGTTAGAGGGCGACTTAGAACACACCCCGCAGGTACAGGGGTAAGCAGGTACAGGGGTAAGCGAGAGGGCCAGGAACCCGGGGAGTCACGGAGGCAACGGGCGGTCACTTGACCGTGTCCTCAAAAGTGCTATGTAAGTAGGGGCGCCTGGGGGGCCGTCCGCAGAACGGGCGGGCACTCCTGGTCTCCGGGTGGCGAGTTCAAGCCCCACGCTGGGGGTGGAGATTCCTTTAAAAAAACTGTTGTGTAAGTAGGAAAACTATGAAAGTACAGGGTAAGGCAAAGGTCATCCAGTCCAGAGAGGAAGGGGACCGAGGAAGGATGCTCCCCCGCCCCCCAGACCAGGACAAACTGGAAGAAAAACAGGCCGTCGCCAGAGAAGGTGTGGGAAGGTGCGGGTCCGCCGGAGGCTGGGGCACCGGGAGCAGCAGTTTCGAGCCAAGTAACGAGGGGAGCCCTGTGAGGCGCACAGAGCAGCCCGGTGCCCTCGGGCCTCCAGCATCTCAAGGTCCCCATGGCAATGCTCACACCTGGGGGACTGCGAGGACGCTGTCTCTGCAGCGCCTGGATCCAAGGCACCTCCAGGGCCTCCCAGCCCACCCTGTGCAGGAGGGGGTGCGGCGGCACCCCCACCCTCCCCTGTCCCACCTGCCCCTCGGCAACTCCAGTCCCCCCTCCTCCCTCCCCTCCCTTCCCCTCTTCCTTTTCCTCCTCCCTCCCTTCCCCTCCTCCTCCCTTCCCCTCCTCCTTCCCTTCCCTTCCTCCCCTCCTCCCTTCCCTACCCCCTCCACCCCTCCTTCTTACCCTCCTCCCTGGCTATTGCAGGCTGGTGGTGCTGCCACCCTGGGCCCAGCTGACATCTGGCCTCAGCCCCCACAGCTTCCATTCCAGTTAGAGGCCTGCACCCACTGAGAGGGCTCCAGGCCTTCGGACACCTTGGCTGCTCCTGGTCACCCTCCCTGTCTTCCTTAATCCACGCGGGCTCCTCCTCCCAGCGTTTCTTGTGTGTGAGGCCCTAGGAAGACCCCAGGTGGGAAGGAGCTGGCTGCCCTGTGTGCTCAGGGCCTCTGTCACACCCCCCACTGCAGGCTCCTGTAGGAAGGAGCAGGGTCATGACCTCTGTGGTCTGGGTTCTGCAATGCAGACCCCCTTCTTACTCTTGTCCTAGGCCCCACCTTGTCACCATAAACTGGACTGGGGGTCCCCAGACATCTGGGTTTCATAGGAATACTTCACCCAGGGATCCCTGGGTGGCTCAGCTGTTTAGTGCTTGCCTTTGGCTCAGGGTGTGATCCTAAAGTCACGGGATCGAGTCCTGTATCGGGCTCCCTGCATGGAGCCTGCTTCTCCCTCTGCCTGTGACTGCCTCTCTCTCTGTCATAAATAAATAAAATCTTTTTTAAAAAAAAGAATTATGCATAAATAAAAGTTAACCTTTTTTTTTTTTTCCATGAAGTTCAGCGTGAGGTTCTTATCTATCCCCACTTTATGTTGGTGAATGAATGCTTCCCGTGCCAGGTCCTGGGCACTTGGGAAGGAGAGGGTGAAGGGTACAAGCAGTGCCCGCAGGCCCTCAGCCTGCAGTGAGCCTGGGATGAGGTCCAAATGCATTGGAGCACGGTGACCAGACCAGATTCCTGGTCCCCTTCTAAGGGGCAAGTGAAGAGGGTGGTGGGTGAGAGCCGCATGCAGGGCAGGAGGACGGAGAGCTGTTCTCTGGTTTGGAGGCTCCCATTGGCACCCCTCGCCCTGTGCCTGGGCCAGCACATGCTGGTGAGGCTATTCGGGGGCCGTCCTAGGAGAAGGAGCCCATTTTTCCTGGCTCCTACCAGCAGCAGCCTGAGCAGGGACAAACAGAGGTCTGACAGGTCTCAAGGTGGATATCCGGGCGCCTGGGGGGCTCAGTCGGCTAAACATCTGACTCTTGGTTTCAGCTCAGGTTGTGACCTCAGGGTTCTGAGATTAAGCCCCGTGTCAGACTCTACGCTCAATGCAGAGTCTGAGTTTCCCTTTCCCTTTCCCTTTGCCCGTCCTACCTCTCAAATAAATAAATAAATAAATACATACATAAGGACCACACAATAGAATACAGTTGGAGTCCCAAGAGGACTGGAAAGAGAGAAGGAGGCAGAAAAGAATGGGTGAGAAATTAATAGCCAAAAATTCTCAGATTTAGTGAAACACATTTACAGATTCAAACAGCTTGGTGACCATAAGAAGAATCAATACAAAGAAAACCACACCAGGCTCAACTATTGGAAACAAAACTTGAGTGGAAAATATTGAAAGCAGCTGGAGAAAAATGACGTTTAAGGGAACAACAGTCTGAATGATTTATAACTTCTCAGAAGTGAGAAACAATGGAGGCCAGAAGACAGCAGAATGTTGTCTTCAAAATGCTAGAAAAAAATACTCCTGTCAACTCACAATTCTATGTCTGCCAAAAACATCCTCTAAGAATAGACAAAATCGAAAAAAAAAAAAAAAAAAGAATAGACAAAATCTGGGACGCCCGCGTGGCTCAACGGTTGAGCATCTGCCTCCAGCTCGGGGGGTGACCCCGGGGTCCTGGGATCGAGGTCGCCCCGCAGGAGCCTGCTGCTCCCTCTGCCTGTGTCTCCGCCTCTCTCTGTGTCTCTCGTGGATAAATAAGTAACATCTTTTTTTTTTTAATTATTTATTTATTTATTTATGATAGTCACACAGAGAGAGAGAGAGAGAGGCAGAGACACAGGCAGAGGGAGAAGCAGGCTCCATGCACCGGGAGCCTGATGTGGGATTCGATCCCGGGTCTCCAGGATCGTGCCCTGGGCCAAAGGCAGGCGCCAAACTGCTGCGCTACCCAGAGATCCCAATAAGTAACATCTTTTTAAAAAGAACAGAATATTCTCAGCCATAAGAAAGAATGAAGTCTTGGCGCTTATGATGATATGGATGGACCAAGAGGATGAAACGCTAAGTGAAAATAGTCAGCCAGAAAAAGACACCTGCAATAGGATTCCACTCCCACGAAATTAGGAAACAAAACAGGGATCCCTGGGTGGCGCAGCGGTTTAGTGCCTGCCTTTGGCCCAGGGCGCGATCCTGGAGACCCAGGATCGAATCCCACGTCGGGCTCCCTGCATGGAGCCTGCTTCTCTCTCTGCCTGTGTCTCTGCCTCTCTCTCTCTCTCTCTCTGTGTGACTATCATAAATAAATTTAAAAAAAAAATTAAAAAAAAAAGGAAACAAAACAAATGAACAAAGAAAAAAGAAACAAAATAACACACTCTTAACTACCGAACCGAGCAGTGGTGGCCAGAGGGCAGCTTAGTAGAGCGACAGGTGAGGTAGATCAAGGCCATGAGGAGGTACACGCTTCAAGTCATACAATAAATAGGTCATGGAAATGAGAAGTGCAGCACCGGGATGTAGTTGTAACGCCATCCGCAGTGATGGGGACAGACGGCGCCCACACTCGTCACCGTCGTGGTGAGCGCCGTGTCCTGTACCCAGTTGTCACATCAATGTGTCCACCTGAAACGAATATCAGGTGTGTTCGTTATACTTCACATAAGAAAAAAAGGCAGGGGGCACCCGGGTGGCTCAGTTGGTGACTGGCTGACCCTTGTGTTAGCTCAGATGGCGACCTCGGGGGTCCTAGGGTCGAGTCCCGCATCGGGCTCCGCACTCAAAGGGGAGCCGGCCTCGAGGTTCTCCCGGCCCCTGCCTCTCCCCCACCCGCCTGCTTGCTCACTCTCATAAATAAGTACATCTTAAAAAAAAAAAGTCAGAGTCTGTCCAACTGAATTTTATTTTTTATTTTATTTTTTTACAGAATTTTAAAAAACTTTTTATTTATTTATTCATAGAGACACAGACAGAGAGAGAGGCAGAGACACAGGTAGAGGAAGAAGCAGGCTCCATACAGGGAGCCCGACGTGGGACTCGATCCCAAGTCCCTGGGATCAGGCCCTGGGCTGGAGGAGGTGCTAAACCCGCTGAGCCACCAGGGCTGCCCTCCAACTGAATTTTTTTTTTAATTTTTTTTTATTAATCATTTATGATAGTCACAGAGAGAGAGAGAGAGAGGCAGAGACACAGGCAGAGGGAGAAGCAGGCTCCATGCACCGGGAGCCCGACGTGGGATTCGATCCCGGGTCTCCAGGATCGCGCCCTGGGCCAAAGGCAGGCGCCAAACCGCTGCGCCACCCAGGGATCCCTCAACTGAATTTTAAAAAGAAACAGATAAAGCAAGCCTGGACTATCCCTAGAAGTGGCTCAGCCCGACTGTTCACAAGACGCAGACGGGTGACAGGTGGACGGATGGACGGACACACTACGGGGAGCACAAGGAACCGGCGTGCCTACGTTTATCAGGTCGGTAGACTTCAGGAGAAAGAGTTTGACCACAATGAACACAAATATTTTACAGTAACAGCAGGGTGAGTTCATGGGGAGAAATGTGCGTGCACACCCCGGGAGGGGCCCCACGGGGCGCACTGGGAGTGCTGGCGGTGGCATGCCCGCAGCACAGACCCGAGGCCGGCCAGCGGTTGGTGGAACCTGCTAGATGGAGGAATGGGGACAGGGATCCTAAAGCGACCGCCAGCAGCCGTGAGCCGCTGATGTGCTGCGGGCCATGTCCACCGACTGCGGACCGCGTCCACCGACTGCGGACCGGAACTTCTGGCGGGTTCCGCGGGGAGCCGGGCACCGGGCCCACGGTGTGACCAACGCAGAAGAGGGACGTGGTGCAGAGCGAGGCTCCCGGCCCCAGACCGAAGCAGGAGCTGCGGCAGTGACGTCTAGAGGAGAGTGAACTGTGGCTGCTGGCCGGGGGACTGCGGGGACAGAGCTCCGGGCTGGCCCGCCGCAGGGACACGCGCAGGGACATCCCCATTTATCCAAAGGAGGCGCAAGTTTAAAACCCGCAAGTTTATTTATTTTAAATAAATAAAATCTAAAAAACAAACAAAACCCCCAAGAATGGTGGGGAGATCCCAGTGTGGGCAGTGCCCGTTGTAGTGCTGGGAAACGGGGCTGATGGAAGCAGCTGGCAGGGCTGGCGTGGGGGCCGGGCCGGGTCTCCCCAAGTACATCGGGTGAAGACCACCAGCACATTCACAGGAATGTGCCAGAAATCCAAGGCTGTGCTGGCCCCGACTGCAACCCTGGGCCCGGGCCTCACCCACACTGACACCCCAACACTGGAACCCCGTGGGCCCGGCCTTGAGAGGCGGCAGGTGCTGGGCAGAGGGCTGGGAGTGGTCCCAGGCGGTCACAGCCCTGGCCCCCGAGGGACGGGATAGCAGCGTGGGTCCTAGACACCGGGTCCCAGTCCCGGGCGGTGAGACCACCCACACCGCCCCCTCCTCGGTCTTTGATCTACTGGTTTATCACTGCAACATGCACCTGGGACCTCGCAGTTTCTGCGGGTCGGGAGCCCGGCTGGGGCTCGGCTGGAGAGTCCGGCTCGGGAGGCCGCCGGCATCGGCCCCGCTGCAGTCGCCTCCAGCCTTGACTCGGGGGGATGTGCTGCTCTCCTCATTGCGCGGCCGTGGGCCGGGGCGTGGGCTGTGGATGCAGGACTGCGCGGCGCTCCCGGCTGGCGGACAGAAGAGAGGCGGGATGGCTGGGCCTCGGCTGGGGTGCGGGCCACGAGAGCCCCCGACTCGGGGATCCCAGACACCCCAGGCCCAGCCGCTGGCCACTGACAAGATCCACAGGCGGTGAAGCAAGGAAGAGTTATTTCCACGACACAGACATGGTGAAGACCAGACTGGCGTGTCCAAGACCGTGTCCAGGCTGTGGAAACCACTTCCAGGTTATCCGGACACACGGCGGCAACGATGGGTGCACGAGCAGGGGCAGCGAGGTCAGGCTAGTCATTGTCTTGAGGTCAGTCACCGGGTGGCCACGGGCTTGCGGGCTCCAGGCCGTCCTTACGATGGGGCAGGTGGCTTTGGGGCCACCAGGGGTACTTTGTCCTCAGGCTCTCATTCAGCCAAGAGACCAGCTGGAAAGAAGAGCCCACCTGGAAAGTGTGGGTCAAAGAGAGGCAGGAGAAGCCCTCATTCAGGGCTTTCTGCAAGTGGCCTTGGAAGTGACACCCCCGGGTGTCAGGGGGCTCAGTCAGTTGAGGATCCGACTCTTGATTTCAGCCCAGGTCATGATCCCGGGTCCTGGGGTCGCACCCCACGTGGGGCTCCCTGCTCAGTGGGGAGCCGGCCTCTCCCTCAGCGGCCCCACCCCCACCCCCACCCTGGCTCAGGTGCTCTCTCTCTCTCTCTCTCATGAATAAATAAAATATTTTTAAAAAATATTTTATTTATTTATTCATAGAGACACACACAGAGAGAGAGAGGGAGGCAGAGACACAGACAGAGGGAGAAGCAGGCCCCATGCAGGGAGCCCGATGTGGGACCCGATCCCAGGACTTAGGATCACACCCTGGGCTGCAGGCAGCGCTAAACCGCTGCCCCACAAGTGCTGCCCTAAATAAATAAAATCTTAAAAAAAAAAAAAAGAAGACCCTTCTGAGGTATATGATTGGCCAATATTTCCTTGCATTTTGTAGGCTGACTTTTCACTCTCTTGATAATTCCAAACCGCTGACCAAAGTGGATTTTGTCAGTTGAGGTTCTAACTAGCGGTACGTGAATTCCAACGGGCCACGATCTTCCTAATACTTGGAATTTTCAGACTTTGAGTTTTTTTTATTTTTTTCTTAAGATTTTATTTATTTATTCATGAGAGACACAGAGAGAGGCAGAGACACAGGCAGAGGGAGAAGCAGGCTCCATGCAGGGAGCCCGACATGGGACGTGATCCCGGGTCTCCAGGATCACACCCTTGGGCTGAAGGCAGCACTAAACCGCTGAGCCACCCGGGCTGCCCAGACTGAGATTTTTTTATTTTTTATTTTATTTTTTATTTTTTTAAAGATTTTATTTATTTATTCACGATAGACATAGAGAGAGAGAGGCAGAGATACAGGCAGAGGGAGAAGCAGACTCCATGCCAGGAGCCTGACGTGGGACTCCATCCCAGGACTCCAGGATCATGCCCTGGGCCAAAGGCAGGCGCCAAACTACTGAGCCACCCAGGGATCCCCGACTCTGAGATTTTTAAAACGGTTTTATTTATTGAGAGAGAGAGAGAGAGAGAGAGAGAGGGCACGTGAGTGGGGGAAGGGGCAGAGGGAGAGGGAGCACCTCAAGCTGACCCCGCTGAGCACAGGGCCGGATGCGGGCTCCATCTCTGATGGAAATCAGGAGTCAGAAGCTCCATGGACTGAGCCACCCAGGCGCCCCAGAGTTTCAGATTTTTCCTCTGGCTTTACTTGCATTCCCCCGATCGCTCCCGAAGCTGCGCACTTCTGTGTATGCTTCTTGGCTGTTTGGACTTGCTCTGGAGGAGAGAATCTGCAAGCATTTGCTGGGCCACTGGCTTACGGTCTTCTACTCATTGATTTCTGATAATAAGACCCTCGCCATATAAAGGAAAAAAAAAAAAAAAAAAAAAGACCCTCGCCATGGATGGGTTTAGGGCACTGGAAACATTCTTTCCCATTCTGTGACTTCTTTTTTCTTTCTTCATGGTTTGTGTGTGTTTTTGAACAGATTTTAGTTTTTAGAGGAGTTTCAGGTTCACAGGGAAACTGAGCAGGAGTGTGTTGTCCCCACATACCCTCTGCCCCCAAACGTGCCTTCATTCCCTATGCGCATCCCACTGCTGCTGCATCATGTGCTACATTTGTTACAATCAGTGAAGCTACACTGACAGTATTATTTGCCAAAGTCCACAGTTTTCATTAGAGTTCACTCTTGGTGTTGCACATTCTGGATTTGACAAATGTGTAACAATGTCTATTTGCCATTGTAGTATCATACAGAATAGTTTTGCTACCTTAAAAATCTGCTCACACCCCTCCTACTCCCCCCACCCCCTAACAATCACTGAATTTTTTTTTTTTTTTACTGTCTCCTTACCCTTGCCTTTTCCAGAATGTCATTTAGCCTTTTCAGATAGGCTCTTTTCAATGAGTAATATGCATTTAATTTTCCTCCATGTTTTTTTTGTGGTTTCATAGCTTATATTTTTAATTACTGAATAATATCCCCTGTAAGGATGCACCACAGATTATTTATCCATGCATCTGCTGAAGGACGTCTTGGTTGCTCCCAAGTTTGGCAATTATGAATAAAGCAGCTATAAATTTCTATGTGCAAATTTGTGTGTATATATATATTTTCAACTCATCTGAGTAAGCACCAAGGAGCATGATTGCTGGATCATATGTTTGGTTTTTCTTTTCTTTCTTTTTTTTTTCTTTCTTATTTTAAGATTTTATTTATTTATTCCTGAGAGACACACAGAGAGGCAGAGACACAGGCAGAGGGAGAAGCAGGCTCCATGCGGGGAGCCCGATGCAGGACTCTGGACTTGATCCCAGGATCCCAGGATGACACCCTGGGCTGAAGGCAGACACTGAACCGCTGAGCCACCCGGGCTGCCCTCAAATCTTTAAAAAATTAATAAAGGGAAACCTCACTAAAGTGGGGCCAGGTAGTTAAATGAGGGGGAGCCCATGACTCATCATCAAGTACAGGAGGAGTTGTCAGTTACAGACGCCAACAGGACTGTCATTTACAGACCTCAACAGAAGAATCAACAACAAACAGTCATGAATCACAAGCCCCAACAGGGAGAGATGTACGCGGAATCTCCTAGAAGAAATCCATCACCGGGGACACCCCGGGGCTCAGGGGTTGATCGCCTGCCTTCAGCCCAGGGGTGACCCCAGGGTCCCGGGATCGAGTCCCACGTTGGGCTCCCTGCGTGGAGCCTGCTTCTCCCTCTGCCTGTGTCTCTGCCTCTCTCTGTGTGTCTCATGAATAAATAAATAAAAATCTTAAAAATAAAACCAAAAACAGCAGCTCCTAATGTCCACTTCTGTCCCCATGAAATCAAGTTCTCTGTTCATTGGATTTGCCCAAGGCTTTGCCTTACCTTGCAGACCCCAAACTCCAATTCTCTGTTATTCTTTTCTTTTTCAGATTTTGATTTATTTTTCCAGGAATCTCTACACCTACTGTGGGGCTCAAACTCATGACCTGAGATCAGGAGTCATCCGCTCCACCAACTAAGCCAGCCAGGTGGCCCAATTCTGTGTTATTCTTGAACAAAGCCATTGTTTTCTGATAAATTAATGGACTATTCCATTTTTTTGGGACTACTTCATTTTTTAAAAAAGATTTATTTATTTGAGAGAGAGAGAGAGAACACATGTGAGCATGCAGGAGGAGGGGCAGAGTGACAGACAGAAACTCTAGCAGACTGCACACTGAGCACGGGGCTGGATCCCGCCACCCTGAGATCATGACCTGAGCTGAAACCAAGAGTCCCACTAACTCACTGAGCCCCCCAGGCCCCACAGGACTACTTCATTTTTAAGGTAAGCAATCTCACAGCAATAGCTAACCCCTCACCTTAATTAAGCCAGTGGAAAAAGAAGGTCACTTGTATTCAATATTTTACTGGAGATTGTAGCCAGAACAATTCAATAAGAAAATGAAATAAAAGACATCCGCACTGGAAAGGAAGAAACATCGATCTCTGTGTTCACATGACATAATTTCATACCTGGAGAATGCTAAGGAATCCACTAAAAAAACTACTGGAACTAATAAATGAGTTCAGCAAAGCTGCAGCATAGGCAAGATCAACACACAAAAGTCAATTGTATTTGTACACTTTCAATGAACAATAAAAAATTAAAGAAAACAATTCCACTCGCAGCAGCATCAAAAAGCATATTTGATTTTTCAAAAACCCGTTAAGATCCGCTAGATCTCCTGCCAACAGTAGCTGGCCACCGACCTACCCACCTCAGCAGGACCGCAACAGAATGCGGGGTTCTTCACCCTGCCCTCCCCTCAGCTCCCCCTTCCTCCCTCCTCACTGCCCTCCCCACTCCTCCCCTCCCCTTCTCTCTGGCCCCTCCTCTTCCCTCCGCCCCGCCCTCTCCTGACCCCGGCCTCCCCTTCTCGGTCGCCCCTCTCCCCTCCCCTCCCCTCCCCTCCCCGGTGGGCCCTCCCCTCCCTCCGCCCCTCCTCCGGGCTTGCCCCGTCACGGTGGCCCCGCCCTTTCCTTCCCTCCTCCCCTCCTCCGTCCCCTCTTCTCCCCTCCTCCGTCACCTCTTCTCCCCCTCCCCTCCCCTCCATCCGCCCCGCCCCGGTGGCCCCTCCCTCTCCCCTCCGCGGTGACCCCGCCCCGCCCCCTCCATCCCCTCCGCGGTGGCCCCGCCCCCGCCCCTCCTCAATCCCCTTCGTGGTGGCCCCGCCCCTGCCCTCTCCCCGGCCTCGCCCACCCCTCCCCTCCCCTCCGCGGTGGCCCCGCCCCTCCCTCTCCCTCCGCCCCTCCTCCCTCGCCTTCGGGGCTCCGTCGCCTGCGCTCTCCCCGTGCTCGCCAGCGGCCCGCGGGCCGGGGTCATGGGCGGCGTCTTGGGGCGCGCCGCGCTGCCGGGGCTGCTGCGTGGCCCGCGGGCCCCCGGGCCTTGCCTGCTCGCGCGCTCCAACTCGGGTGAGTGGCCGGCGACCCGCGGAGGGGAAGGGGGGGGAGGGGGGGAGGGGGCGCGCCGGGCCTTTGTTGGCGCGCGAGCCCTCGGGGCGCCCGCGCGTCTCCCCGCCCCCGCACCCCCTCCCCGCGCCCGGGCGCAGGGACCCGAGGGCTCCGGAGCCCGGGGCCTGCTGGGCCTCTCCCGGTTACTGCGGCCCGCGGGCTCTCCCGACGCCGCCGGAGCGAGCTGCCCCCCGGGGTGCCGGGCCGGCTGGCGGCAGGCCAGCTCCGCAGAGGGCCCCTCCACGCGGGGTCTTAGGGGCACCGGCTGCAGGACTTCCCCGGACGCCCCCGGCCGGGGTGTAGGCTCCTCTCGAGAGCACATTTGGGCCTGGACCCGGGGCTGCGGGTCAGTGAGACTCAGGGGCCCGGGCTTGTAAGGGACGACGATGCCCCCTCTGTGCTGCAGTGACCCCTAGAGACCCCTGGGGCTGGCTCGGTCCTGTGCTTGGGTCCCCCAGCGGCGGCCTTCAGAGCCTCCAGCCGCGCAGCTGGGGGCCTTGGGGCAGCAGGTGCACAGCCCTCCGGAGTCTCCCCCTGCACAGGACGCCCCTGCCCTCCTCCTCAGGCCCGAGCTCCCTTTGTCCCCTGTGCGTGGCCCGCCTGGTGGGAAAGGGACACTTCACTACTGCCTGGTTCCCTGCCACTCCTTCCCCTCAGACCCAGAGGATGCGCTTTGGGTCCTTCCTCACGCGGCAGCTGCGGAATTCGGACAGTGACCGTGCCATCACTCTGGAGCCCCGCAGTCAAAAGCAAGGCCAACAACATGCCCCCTTTCCCATGTGGCGCCTCTGGGCCTCTGGGTGGCCTCCGAGCTGGGATTTGCCCCCCCACCTCTCGAAGATGCCTCCTCAGGGAGCCCGGATCCCATCATGGGTGCCCCTGCCACTGCATGGGCAGAGCCACGGCCCCTCCTGACGGGCTGCAAGCACCAGGGGACCCCCTGTTGCTCTCTGAAAGGCAGAGTCCTGCTGGGCATCCGTTGCTGTGAGCCCTGCCCTTCTCCGGTCCAGAGCTGCTCTAGTAGAGGCAGGCCCTCTGACGGCCAGGTGACACTTGGGCTGTGGCGGCAGAACCCAGGTTCAGGCAGATGTGAAAGGGTGAGGCACCTGATTCCCCTTTTTCTAAAGGAGGGTCCTCCTGGACTCGAGAGCGGACCCTGGTTGCAGTGAAGCCGGATGGGGTGCAGCGGCGGCTTGTGGGGGACGTGATCCAGCGCTTTGAGAGGAGGGGCTTCAAGCTGGTGGGGATGAAGATGCTGCAGGTACCAGGGCCCTCGGCCCATGGGTGTCCTTGAGGGGACGGGTGGGGGGCTACCTCAGCCCCGGGTCATGAGGAGTATCCTGGTGTTGGCAGTAGCAGGGGAGGGGTGGGGAGGTACGTGCTGCTGTGCCAACCCATGTAGGTGTTATCTATAAAGCGCCTGAGGTCAGGATACCACGGTCCCTGGCCCAGTGCCCAGGGGCTCCCCTCACCCTTGCCCCAATGCTGCCCAGGCACCAGAGAGAGTCCTTGCTGAGCACTACCATGACCTGCAGAGGAAGCCCTTCTACCCATCGCTCATCAGCTACATGACCTCCGGCCCTGTGGTGGCCATGGTAGGGCAGGCAGGGGTGGTGGGCGGGGTGGAGGGCCCTGGGCGGAGCCCAGAGCTGCTGAGTCCTTGGCGATCCCCACCCGTCCCACCGGCCTTTATCTCTGTGCTGCAGGTCTGGGAAGGCCCCAATGTGGTCTGCTCCTCGAGGACCATGATAGGACACACCGACTCAGCTGAGGCTGCCCCCGGCACCATCAGGGGGGACTTCAGTGTCCACATCAGCAGGTCTGGGGGCCCTGATACACTCAAGCGACTGGAGGTGACAGGCCAGCTCGTTAGGGGTTGAGGAGGGCCTGAGTGTGGGGTGGCAGTCTGCTCCTAAGGCAGGTCCACGGGAACTGGGCATCTTGCTGGGGCCAAAGGAAAGCCAGAGATTTTCGATGCTGGGATGTCACACACACCTAATGTTTGCCAGAACAGGTTTTTTGAAGCCCTTTGCACACAGGAGATGATAAAGCACTCACTGTGTGTTGTCTGGCATGGGATGGCTGGTGGGAACACGAGGCTCCCAGATAGGGTCGGGGCTGGGCATGAGGTTGTGGGGAGAGGCCAAGGTCAGTCTGGAACCAGTCTTCCGGCTCTGTTCTTGCAACGGAGAAACATCGCCCAGCACCGGGCTTGCCCCTCTCAATAGCAGGGGGTTAGCAGATGCCTCCCGGGACCTCCAAGGTTCCCACTGAAGTCCCTGCCTTACCTTTGCTGCTTCTCGTTGGCGCAGGAACATCATTCATGCCAGCGACTCTGTGGAGGGGGCCCGGAGGGAGATCCAGCTATGGTTTCAGAGCAGTGAGCTGGTGGACTGGGCAGACGAAAACCACCACAGCAGCATCTACGCAGCCTGAGCACTCGGGCTGCCCTCAGCCACCCTGCGGCCACCCAGGATCAACTACCTCTGTGTGCAGACCCCGAGCCCACCCCGGCGGTCTGCCCTTCTGTCCCAGACCCCGTCTACCTTCCGCTCCATGCTACCCTGAGGAGCTGAGCAACCAACTCTATGTGCCTTTTACTATCCTGAGCCAGTAAGAAATTGGACCAAATCCTTTCTATACCAAAGTGCCAGACAACCTTTGGGGGGTCTCCAAAATTACGTAGTGTAAGCGCCCTTCTCCCAAGGGGGGTGAGACATCACTGTGTTGTGGCGGGCGGGAGTCGTTTGTTACAGTTCCTGCCATCTTTCAGATTAGGGGTGAGGACTTCATGCAAAGCCGTAAGAGTTTGAGAGTAGAAATAAAGCTTACCTTAAGCTCACGCACCGGTCGGGGATCCGTTGTTTTTAACTGGATCAGACAGGCAGAGGTGCAAAGGCCCGCAGCCTGAAATGTACGGGGATCCACGCTGAGGCCCAGCACCCCCACCTGGTCATGCTCAGCGGGGCCTGCCTGCCTCGGGCAGGGCCGGAGGGCGGCGAGAAGGGTGTGTAGGGGCCCCTGAAGCCCCCAGGGCAGAGCTCCGTTCCCGGCCTCTGCGGCGGAGCCTGGCCAGGGCTCCCCGTTCTCGTGTCGGCGCTGCACACATCACACCAGCTCTGGTCCTCAGCTGTGACCCTGGTCACTTGTCACGGTACCGGACTTCGCACGTCCTCGCACCTGCTGTGGCCGCCTTGGCCTCGCTTGCCCTGTGACATCTTTATAAAGGACGCCCTGATCCTGGCCCACAGCCCCGGTGGCTGCCGTGCCCCCCCCCCCCCGCCCCGGGCTCGCATGCAGTGCCCTAACCTCTCCCGGGCAGGCCATTGTGAGGACGAGGGCAGCTCCGGCTGCCCATGTGCCCATGCGAGGGGGAGGCGGTCCTGGGCTCTTGCGGCTCCACCGCAGCAGTGAAGGGAGGGGCTCGGGGGGCTAAGTGCCCCCCAAACAGGTTGTTAAGGCTCGGAGGAGCAGCGACTCTTGACCCGGAACCTAGTGTCCGCGGTGACCCCTGGCTCGGGCCAGGGCGCTGATGCCCGCTCGCGTCATCAAGGCCGAGGCGGTTACGAAGCCAGCTCCTTCGATGCCCGCCGCGCCACTGCGCCTGCCCCTCTAGGCCCAGCTGGGGGCGGGGCTAGCACGGCGGTCGGGACGTCCGGGGCGGGGCGGGGCTAGGCTAGCACGGCCGTCGGCGCCGTGGGCGGGGCTGGGAGCCGCTGTGGGCGGGGCTAGCACGGCGGGCGGGGCTAGCACGGCCGTCGGCGCCGCGGGCGGGGCGTCCGGGGCGGAACTGGAGCCTCTGTGGGCGGGGCTGGCGCGGGGTCGGCGCCGGGGTCAGGCCACCGCTGCGTCTGCTCCCGCACCCCCGGGCCAGGACGCTGATCCCCGTTGAGGGCCCCGCTGCTGCCCGCCCCGGCGGGTCCCTGCTGTCCTCGCGACCCCGGCCGCCCCGCGCGCCATGGCCCAGCCACCGCCCGACGTCAGTGAGGACGAGTGTCTCCCCGAGTACCGCCATCTCTTCTGCCCCGACCTGCTCAGGTGAGGACGGAGTCAGGGGCTCCCCCGGGGCGCAGCGCTGCGGAGGTGGCTCGGGGCGGGTGGTTTTACTGCGACGGCAGAGGACCGGGTGCTGGCGGCCGGCGATCCAGATGTCCGGGTGGTGTTCTAACCCTGGTCCGGGTGGTGGTCTTTTTTTTTTTTAATTAATTTATTTATTTATGATAGTCATACAGAGAGAGAGAGGCAGAGACACAGGCAGAGGGAGAAGCAGGCTCCATGCCGGGAGCCTGACGTGGGATTCGATCCCGGGTCTCCAGGATCGCGCCCTGAGCCAAACGCAGGCGCCAAACCGCTGCGCCACCCAGGGATCCCCCGGGTGGTGTTCTAACCCTTGGCCGGGTGGTGTTCTAACCTTTGTCCTGTTGGGAGCAGACTGTGTGTCCCGGTGCGGGTTCTGGTCCGGGAGGGTGGGGCTGAGGGGCCGGTGGAGGAAGGCTCCTGCTTCTTGCAAACATGTCTCACCTAATAACTTTATTGTTATTTTTAAGTAGGCTCTGTGCTCAGTGTGGGGCTTGAACTCATGACCCCGAGATCGACCCACTGAGCCAGCCAGGCGCCCCTCCGTGAATTATTTTAGTTGTTCTTTAATTTCCTGGTTGGCCCATTCATTCTGTACTAGGATGCTTTTCAGCCTCCTAGGATGGAGCATGTATTTGAGTTCTTTCCAAATTTCCTCTTCTGACTGAGTTCCAGTTTCAAGCATTGTGCCCTGAAAATGTGCCGGGAGTGATCCGGATCTCTTGGTACTAGCTGAGACCTGATTTGTGACCCAGTATGTGATCTATTCTGGAGAATGTTCCCTGTGCACTTGAGAGGAAGGTGCATTCCGTTGCTTTAGGGTGGAATGCTCTGAATATATCTGTGACATCCGTGTGGTCCCGTGTGTCATTCAGAGCCCTTGTTTCTTCGTTCATCTGCTTAGACAACTTGTGCGTTGCTGTGAGAGCGGTGCTGTAGTTCTCTACTATCGCCGTATTATTATTATCGGGGGGCGGGCCGACATGTTTCTGTAATTTATTATCGACATGTTTCTGTAATTTTGTTATTGATTGGTTTATATAATTGGCTGCTCCCATCTTAGAGCCATAAATACTTACAATTCTTAGATCTTCTTGTTGCATAGACTCTTTAATTATGATAGTGTCCTTCCTCATCTCTTATGACAGCCTTTGATTTAAAATTTAATTTGATTTAATTTGTTTAATGAAGGAGTACTACCCAGCTTCCTTCCTTCCTTCCTTCTTTCCCTCCTTCCTTCCTTCCTTCCTTCCTTCCTTCCTTCCTTCCTTCCTTCCTTCCTTTTTCTTTCTTTTTCTTTCTTTCTTTCTCTTTCTTTCTTTCTTTCTTTCTTTTAAAGATTTTATTTATTCATAAGAGACAGAGAGAGAGAGACACAGGCAGAGGGAGAAGCAGGCTCCATGCAGGGAGCCCGACGTGGGACCCCATCCGAGGTCTCCAGGATCACACTCTGGGCTGAAGGAGGTGCTAAACCGCTGAGCCAAAAAAATAAAAAATAAAAAATAAAAAATAAAATAAATAAAAAATAAATGAAATGCTGAGCCACCCGGGCTGCCTTACCCCAGCTTTCTTTTCATGAGTTGGAGGTATCTTTGGATCTAAAATGAGTCTCTTGGCGGCCCGGGTGGCTCACCTTTTGAGGTGTTTCTTTGTTTGGCGCTGCCTTCAGTCCAGGGCATGATCCTGGAGACCCGGGATCGAGTCCCATGTCAGGCTCCCTGCATGGAGCCTGCTTCTCCCTCTCCCTCTGCCTGTGTCTCTGCGCCTCTCTCTCTCTCTCTCTCTCTGAATAAATAAAATGTTAAAAAAAAATAAAGAGTCTCTTGCAGGCAGCATATCGATGGGGCTTGCTTTAGGAAAAAAACTCGTGTTTGGCAGAAAGAGAGCACAAGCAGGGGGAGCAGCAGCATAGGGAGAGGGAGAAGCGGGTTCCCCATGGAGCAAGGGAGCCTGATGTGGGGTCGATCCCAAGACCCTGAGATTGTGACATGAGCCAAAGGCAGATGCTTAACCAACTGAGCCCCCCAGGTGCCCCACTCATGTGTCTTGAACGTTTGAGATTTGATGCTCATCTGTAACATGTCTCTGATCTCTTCCCAAGCCTTGCTAAATTCCTACCTCTCTCTTTTTCCTCATTTAGCACCTGAACGTACCATGCCGGCCCTTTCTGGCCTGCCGGGCCTCTGTGGACAGGTCTGCTGCTAGAGAATGTTTCTACCCTTGAAGGTTATGGACCTCCTATTCCCAGCTGCTTTCAGGATTTTCTCTTTGTCTCTGAGATTTGCAAGTTTCACTATTATATGTCGGGGTGTTGGCCTATTTTTATTGATTTTGAGGGGGTTTCTCTATGCCTCCTGGACTTGGATGCTTGTTTCCTTCTCCAGATTTAGGGAAGTTCTCAGCTATAGTTTGCTACAATATACCTTCTGTCCCTCCCCCCTTTCCTCTTCTTCTGGGATCCCAATTATTCTAATATTGTTTCGCTGTACGGCATCACTTCTCTCTCAAATCCTCCCCTGGTGATTCAGTGAGTAGCTGTTTATCTTGCTTTTTCTCAGTTTCTCTAGTCTCCATCATTGTGTCTTCTAGATCACTAATTCTCTCTTCTGCTCATTTATCCTAGCTGTTATAGCCTCCATTTTTTATTGCATCTCATTAATAGCCTTTTTGGTTTCAACTTGATTAGATTTTAGTTCTTTTATTTCTCCAGAAAGGGATTTTCTGGTGTCTTCTATGTGTTTTTTTTTTCCCCCAAGTTCAACCTGCATCTTTATAATTGTTACTCTGAACTCCAGTTCCAACATCTTACTTATGTCCATACTGATTAGGTCCCTGGTCAGTACTGCCTCTTGTTCTCTTTTCTGAGGTGAGTTTTTCCATCTTGCCATTCTGTCCAGAGAATAGATGAATGAGAGAACACAATACTAAAATGGCAACAACGATCCCGGGGAACTATACACTAAACAAATCAGAAGAGACCATAAACCAAAAAACCAACTTTTTTTTAAGAAAGAGAATATAATCAGGTGAGCAGAACAGAGCAATACACTGGATGCTGTATTTTGGTCTGTTAGAAAACTAGGGATTGGGGGATCCCTGGGTGGCTCAGCGGTTTAGCGCCTGCCTTCAGCCCACAGTGTGATCCAGGAGACCCAGGGTTGAGTCCAGCGTCGGGCTCCCTGCGTGGAGCCTGCTTCTCCCTCTGCCTGTGTCTCTGCCTATCTCTGTGTGTCTCTCATGAATAAATAAATAAAATCTTCAAAAAAAAAAAAAAAGAAAACTAGGGATCTATCTCTTAAAATGCCTCCTGTTTTCTTAGGGACAAAGTGGCATTCATCACCGGTGGTGGTTCTGGCATCGGGTTCCGGATTGCTGAGATTTTTATGCGGTGAGCACTGCTCTATGCACTCTTGCACTCCCTCCCACCCCCGAAACTCACTCCACCTTGCATGGACCCTGCTGTATCCCTGGGCAAGATGCTGGTGGGTGGTAGGAACCCCTCTAGGCAACAAGCCATCAGAGGGCATCTGAAAGGGGTCAGGTGCTTTCCTGGAGGAGGCAGGACTCTATCGTCTCCTCCTAGAGGTTCATTGAGACTAAGACTCTGGCCCCAGCACCCCCATTTGTACCAGAGGAAGGGTGCAATAGGTTGAGCTAACTCTGCTGCCAAGCTCCCTGGGGCCTTGCCAACCCAGGGTAGGTGAGCCGAGTTGACTCCAGCAGTGTGCGGAGCACAGTGTCTCTTGGAACACAAGATCTGTGACCTTAGGCCCAGGCTGACCACTTGTGAGTCCCAGAGGAAAGAGCCAAAGTTAGGCTGGGGTTGGGGGGAAGAGGAAGCCTGTTGATATGGACCCCTCCCCGGTTTTCTCCAGGCCTCCACTTTTCATAGAGAATGGGTCTCACTGGATGAGATTTGGGGATTCATCCATTGCAGGTGAATCCCATTTTCCAAGCTGGCGGCTTGTGCGTGTTGCTTCTCTGAGTAGAGCGTGGCCAGCTGTGCTGAGGGTCATTTTGAGGATTAGGTGGGGCTGCTTAGCAGGTGTAGCTACTACTGTTACTGTGAGGCTGAGTGTGTCAGGCAGTGAGGCAAGGCAGACACCCTGGCCTCAGCATGGGCCCTACCTGTCCTTCACCCCAGCCTCGGAGGGAAAAGCCCAGGGCACCCAGCAAGGCCCATGCAGCTGCCGGGCTGTGCATTTGAGGCTCCCGGCTGTGTCACTGCTGAGTACATGGTGTTTGGGGGCGGAACCATATCTCTGTGTGGCTGGGGTACCGCATGCCAGAGAGACCCAGACTGGGGCCCCCAGGGTGGGTACCTTTGGTGCCACTCGGCTTTGCTCAGGCCCCTGTGTTTTCTGCAAGCTGTGCCTTCGGCCCTGGGCTGGTGCTTCAGCCCAAGAGAGCCTTGGGGAAGAGGAGCTGTGCCTAGAGCACCAGGCAGGCACCAGGGACCTGGTGTGTCCCCTGTGCCTTGCTGCCCTCACACCTGCCCTCTGGCTTCGCAGGCACGGCTGCCACACAGTCATCGCCAGCAGAAGCTTTCCAAGAGTGTCTAAGGTGAGGGGGGTCTTTCCTGTGTCCATCCCACCCATGGGTGGCTGTGGGGCCCAGAGCCTGTGCCTGGAGGGTCCTGAGGCCCAGAAGATGGCAACACCAAATCCTGCTTCTCTCCCAAACATGGACCTTCAGTACGAGTGGCCTCCCAAGGGTACCCCCTGGTTTTTTACAACATCTCTTCTGAGGAGACTCTCGTGTTGGGTGGTACTGTGGCCCCAAGAGAGATCTCAGCTCATTCGGATCTTGAGGGTGGTTCGCATGTTGCATCCACCTGGGAGGAGACTGTCACCACTGCCACAGCTGGTCTCTGTGGCAGGGACTAGAAGTCAGCTGGGGCTGCCGTTGACCCATGGCCAGTGGCCTGAAGGGCAATGTCGAAGTAGGGTCCTAGGGAGACGGGGAGAGAGAGGGATATCTTAGAACTGTCCACCGGGGGTTGTGGCTGCATGGAGTGGCTGCCTGGCCGCTGTGCCTCCGGGAGTGGGGTCCAGCAGCAAGCGGCAGCCTCCCAGCATCCCCTGGACACATCCCCCTTGTCAGACTCCCCCACAAGGCCACTGGGCTGCTGCCCACCTCTTTCCTTCTGGCTCCTAGGCTGCCAGGAAGCTGGCTGCTGCCACTGGCCAGCGGTGCCTCCCCTTATCTCTGGACGTTCGAGCTTTTCCAGCCATCACAGCTGCCGTGGACCAGGCACTGAAGGAGTTTGGGAAGATCGACATTCTGGTTAACTGTGAGTGGCTGATGGGTGAGGCCAGGGGCTTCTGGTGGGTTCAGGGGCCTCAGGGGTCCTGTCCTGGCCAAGGCTCAAGTGGACATCCTGAGAATTCGGCCTACACACAGAGTCAGGGCACTCTCATGTCCCAAAACTCTCCCTTTAAAAAAAAAAAAAAAAAAAAAAACCCATAATTTTTTCTAAAAAATTAATCTAAACCTGTAGAGGTTTAGATTTACAGACTAACTGAGCAGCTCGTAGATAGAATCCCGCGTACCCACCGCAGCCCCCGTGTTCACATCCTGTGTTTCCTACAGTTGGTGAGCCCGTATGACCCATTCTGCTCACCAGAGTCTGCACGGTACGTCAAGACTCACTCTGCTGAAATTCCCTTTTAAAAACATGGCATGTCCCAATCTCCTGCAGCTAACAAGGTATCGCGGGCTGAATAGCCCAAAACAGCAGAAATGTGTTCTCTCATACTTGTAGAGGTCACAAATCCAAAACCAAGGTGTGGGTAGGCCGCCCTCCTCAGGCCCAGGGAAGCTCTGTTCCAGGCCTTTCTGCCCGCCCTGGGGTGGCCGGCGATCCCGGCTGCTCCCCAGCGCGTCTCCGCCTGCTGGCCGCGGCCTCCCCCACATGTGTCTGTCTCTCCTCCTCTTCTGAGGACAACAGTCCCTGGGTCTGGGCCTGCCTAGCCCCGGGTGACCTCAGCTTAACTTGATTGCATCCACAAAGGTTATGTTTCCAAATAAGGTCACGTTCACTGATACCAGGGATTAGGACTTTAGCATATGCCAAGGGGCTGACCAGGTATAGCACGCCGTGGGCGACCTCTGTCTTGTTGCCCAGCCTCTGCAGGGGGATGTCCAGAACCTTGGTGGACATTTTAACTTTTTATTATTATTTAAAGATTTTATTTATTAGAGAGAGCGCGTGCACAGCAGGGGGAGGAGCTGAGGGAGAGGGAGCTGCAGGACCCAGCTGAGTAGAGTCCCCACGGGACTTGATCCCAGGGCCCCAGGAGCATGACCCGAGCTGAAGGCAGATGCTTACCAGCTGAGCCATTCCGGGACCCCTATTATTATTATTTTTTTAGATGTGGGGGAGGAGCAGGAGAGAAAGTCTTAAGCAGGCTCCACAGTGAGCGCAGAGGACGTGGGGTCGCTCTCCCCACCCTGAGATGATGACCTGAGCTGAAATCAAGATCTCTGAGCGCCACAGATTCCCCTTCAGCATATCTCTTTGAGGGACGTAATTCAGCCCATGAGATCTGTCCTGCTCAGTCTCCCAAGAAGAAAGGGGCCCCCAAGTGCTCGGGCTCCGCCCTGTGGCGCCTGGACCACCCCGAGGGCCGTGTCCTGGTTGCCGGGGCTCCAGCACGCTGTGGTTTTCTTGCAGGTGCAGCGGGAAACTTCCTGTGCCCTGCCAGTGCACTGTCCTTCAACGCCTTTAAGACCGTGATGGACATCGACAGCTTGGGCACCTTCAACACGTCTCGCGTGCTCTACGAAAAGTTTTTCAGGGTGCGTGTGCTTTCTTCCTGGGAGTCGCCTCTTCCGGCCACCCACTCACTGCCCTCCCCCGTGTGTTACAGGACCACGGAGGGGTGATCGTGAACATCACTGCGACCCTGGGTACCCGGGGGCAGGTGCTTCAAGTGCACGCAGGCTCTGCCAAGGCAGCTGTGGGTACGGGCACCCCCCGGTTGGCTGGCCTGGGCTCCCGTTGGGTCCTTCTCCCGCCTGTCCCTGGAAACCAGCAGTGGAGAGGCCTGGCACGGGCCCTGCCTCCCCTCATGCCTGCCTTCCTCTGTGCAGATGCGATGACACGGCACTTGGCCGTGGAGTGGGGTCCCCAGAACATCCGCATCAACAGCCTCGCCCCTGGCCCCATCAGTGGCACGGAGGGGTTCCGGCGGCTGGGTAAGCCCTTGGGACCCCACGCCCCACAGTGCCTCCGCGGGTTCCCCTCCCAGCTGGCTGGGACACACCCAGGAGAAGGACCGGTTCCTTGGGCTCCCAGGAAGAGGCTGTCTCCAAGCCCAGGGTGGGGGGCGGGGGGCCCTGGGTCCCCTATCATGGGGCTGAGCCTTATGTTTTTGCAGGTGGCCACCAGGCCAGTGTCAGCACCAAGGTTCTGGACATCCCCCTGCAGAGGCTGGGCAACAAGACCGAGGTGGCCCACGGCGCGCTGTACCTGGCCAGCCCCTTGGCATCCTATATGACAGGCGCTGTGCTGGTGGTTGACGGCGGGGCATGGCTGACCTTCCCTAATGACCTCAAGCTGCTGGCAGATTTCACTGCCTCTGCTAAGCTCTAGGTGATGCCGCTCCTGCCTCCCGCGGGTCACCTCTGGCCGTGGCCCCCTTCCTGAAACCCCTGCCCCGTGGGCTGACGTCACCACATATGGTCCTGATGGGTTTCCCGAGTCCCTTGGGTGTATTTCTAGACATGTTCTTGGGTTCGTTTGGGGTTGGGCTACCCCAAAAGGCCACGTCAGGCAAGGCTGAGAGGGGTGTTCTGAACGGGTGGGGGGTGCTGGGAGGGGGCCCCGCCAAGCCTCAGTGCCTCCCTGCAGATCAGGACAGACGTCGGGCCTGCAGCAGGTGGGAAGCCATCTCTCTGGGAGCTCCGCCGGGTGCCCCCCCCACCCCGGAGGCCTGAGGGCCCATGGGGCCGTGTGGGTCACGGACAGCCCCACTGCTCTCTGCCTTCCCCCTAGTGCCCGATGCCCCCGGCCTGGGAGGCCTGCTCACCCTCCTTGAGCAGATTCCTCTCAGAGTGCCTCCTCAGTGTAGGGCCGCTGCTGACTTCGTCCTGTCCTGGGTGGTGGGGGGGTGGGCTGTGGAAACTCGGGGAGGGGGGCAGGCTTGCACCGCACCCCCTGCTCCCTGAGCTGGGCTTGTGGTGGATGCCATGCGGCCGAGAAGCGCTCTGGGCTTTGGTTCGGGTGACACGTTCCCAGCACCCATGGCCCGTGCGCCCCAGGCTGGCCCCCAGTGCCCGGGATGAGGAGCCCTGAGGCGGCCCCCCGCTTGCCCCACCCGCCCTGCCCCACCTGCCACCCTCTAGGGCGCTGGTGTGCACCTGCAGCTTCTACCCTGGGCCAGCCACTCTTGGGTGCTGCCCGGGCCGCGGGCGGCAAAGCTGGGGTGCTGCTGCGGTCTTCCCTTCCCCATGTCCTCAGCATCTGGCCGTCGCTGACGGGCGCTGGATGGCTGACGCAGCGGCGGCGCTCGCAGGGCCTGGACACCTCCTGCGGTGCTCCTCCAGGACCCGCCACCACGCTGCACCTCGTCCACAGCATCGAAACCAGAGGCGGGCCTGGTCCGGCAGCGGTGCCGCGTCCACATGTGCTCCCCACGGATCCATCTCCACCTGCTCAGCTGCCCGCCCTGCACGGATGTCCGCTGGGGGCACTTTGGCATTCAGGAGCTCCCTGGGAGGGTGACCTGGGCTGTACGGCTGTCGCCCCCCTGCCCTGCCTGCCCAGCCAGGGGGCCTTGGTTCCCTTCTCGGCTGGGTCCCGGGGTCCCTGAGTGCAGCCGCAGGGCATCTCAGGCCCCGTCTTCCGTCCTTGCTCTCCTACATGGGAATCTTCCTCCACAAAGGGAAGCCAGGCCAGGGAGGCGAGAGAAGTGTGTTTGATCCAGGCCCCTGTGGCGGGGTCCTGGGTCTCCTCACCAGGGTCTTGGGCCACAGACGGATCCCCTCTCAGCCTTTGGTGACATGGGCTGGGTTGTCCCCACCTGCCCTGGAGTCGTCCTTTGCTGGGACACCCCAGGGGACTTGGTCCTGTGCCACTCACAGCTGGACGTTCTAGGCCCTCCTCTGGCCATCACTGCCACCGGCATGATCCCACAGGCCTCTCATCTGTTCCCTTGACATTCATGCCAGGACCACTCAGATCCTCGGACTTGTTTTCTGTGTGGTTTGTTGGAAACTCTGAGCTGCCCTTACAGGTGAGGCCCCTGAGCTGCTGTCGGGCTCTCTCCTGTCTGTACCGCCTGTTGGCATAAGCAGGGATCCTAGCATTTTGCCAACAAATGCATTTTCCTAAAAAACAGTTTTTACTATAAAATAGAGCTTGCAAGTGTTTGTAGAAGGTAAAGGAAGACACTGGAAAAGAATCACCAGTGACCCAGTCATTCTGAGATGGGGACGTTTCCTTCCTGTCTCTTTTCTGTGAGTCGAGAAACCGCGTCGCACCTCATACTTCAGTGCTGTCCTCGGGCAGGTGGAGCCCACCCCGAGGCAGGGGGAGGTGGCGCGCTTCCTGGGTGGGGGGCTCGCCGCAGCCAAGCGCCCAGGGAGCTTCCTTACCCTGCGAGGCCCGGGCCTGCTCCTGGGCAGTTCTGGTCACCGCTGCAGGACGGAGCTACAGGACGGAGCTTGAGCCTGTGCCGCGGATGCCACCTGATGGGACCGTGTCCCAGTCCCTTCATCGTGTGAAAAGAGTTCGGGGGAGGAGCCGCGCCAGCTGAGAGGCCACTGGGCAGGGGGAGCCCCTCCACATGGAATATCAGGGTGCTCCTTGGGGCGCCTGGGCGGCTTAGCCACTGACGGGTCCCACTCTTGATCTCAGCTCAGGTCTTGATCTCAGGGTCATGAGTTCAAGTTCCGCATGGACTCTGTGCTAGGCTTGGAGCTTACTGAAATTAATAAAAATTAAGATAGAGGTGCTTGTTGTCACAGAGACCAGGATTTGGTGGCCTCGAGTCCAGCAGCAAGGCAGACAACGTGGGTGCTCCTCATGCTCCTGGGTGGGAGAACAAGCAGGGGGAAGGGTTCCGGGGGAGGCTGGCCAAGCTGGGCCGAGGCGGTCATTGGGGCCCCTCTGCCACCACCAGGCTGGGCCACCGTCTTTCCCTGAGGAAGGCCCTGGAGGTGGCCAGCGGTAGGGTGGTGAGCGGGCTCGAGTCCCACCTGGCGGGACGCCTCTGGAATGGTCACCTGTCACTGCAACTGCGGTTCTCCCGAGAACTGGCCGCAACGGGGTACAGACAGTGACACCCAGAGGTTATAGGGGCTGGCTCTCGGGACCATGGAGGCTAAGAAGTCCCATGACCTCCGTCGGCAAGTGGGGACCTGGGAAAGCCGGTGGCCGTGTGAGGACGGGTGCTCTGGCAAGAGGAGGGACGCTGTGGCCTGAGCAGAGTCCCCTCCGCCTGCATTGCCCTGCGGCCCCGGGTGGATGGCGCCATGCCGCTGCCCGCGTTGGGAATGGCAGGTGGCCTTCGCGCGGTCTAGCAGGTCACATGCCAGTCCCTCCCAGACACACGGCGTCTGTCATTGATCAGCTGCACATGACGTTGATCAGCTGGGGCTGTGAGGCGCCCAGGCTGTGACTCGGGGCCGGGCCGCTGTCGAGGGCTCATCTGCGACAGCACGTGGGGGGCCCCCGACGCTGGACGGACTCACGGGCCCCGGGTCGGGCTGGTGCAGCAGGTGCCTTCACCGTAACCATCTCTGAGTTCCCATAGGAAGTGCTGGGTCCCCGGAAGGGCCGACGACCTGTGACCCCCAGTCAGTTCCACGAACCCCCAGCTGTGGAGGCTGACCCGCAGCCCAACCCCGGGCTCCCCTCCCACGGCCAAGGCTGCTCTGCTCTCAGCCCTTCCAGGCCATGGGGAGACG
Organism: Canis aureus; assembly: GCF_053574225.1. Classification (NCBI taxonomy): domain Eukaryota; kingdom Metazoa; phylum Chordata; class Mammalia; order Carnivora; family Canidae; genus Canis; species Canis aureus. The sequence goes on from NC_135618.1 coordinate 37,556,694, forward strand.
TCCGACCGCCAGAGCAGAGGGCTGTGGGCACGGGAGGCCGCAGGCAGGCGGCTGGGGCTCCCCATCCCCACGGGGGCCCGGGGAGCTGGTGGTTGGGGACCCCCATCCCCACGGGGGCCCGGGGAGCTGGTGGTTGGGGACCCCCATCCCCACGGGGGCCCGGGGAGCTGGTGGCTGGGGACCCCCATCCCCACGGGGGCCCGGGGAGCTGGTGGCTGGGGACCCCCATCCCCACGGGGGCCCGGGGAGCGGGTGGCTGGGGACCCCCATCCCCACGGGGGCCCGGGGAGTGGGTGGCTGGGGCTCCCCATCCTCACAGGGTCCCGGGGAGTGAACGTGGAGCAAACCCCACTAGTAGGCCTCGGGGCCACTCCTGGGCCGTCGCTGTGACGCGGTGCACATCTGGGCATTTCCCTCGCAGACAGAGAGCAAAGGGAGTCCCCAGTTGTCTGGAATAAAGAGTGCTAATTTAGGTGCTAGTTTGGGGGAGCTTGTCTGTGCTTACTCCTCCTGTTGCCATAGTAACCTCTAGACTTGGACCGTGGTTGGCCTGCACCCGTTCGGTCCCCTGCATCAGGCCCGAGCACAGGTAACGCTGGTTTCCCACGTGCCAGGCTCCAGCTGCACCATTCGCCGGGTGCCCGGGTGCCCATGCTCTCCCTGTGTCCACCTCTGGTCGCCCTGGGTCGTTCGCCTCGTCCCCCATCTTCCTCTCCCTTTTCCGTTCTGGGGCACAAAGGTTGTGAGAGGCCGAGGGCGACCTCATCGCTCAGACGCCGTCCCGCCGCCGAGTGGACAGCAAGCCACTGGCTAAGGCCCAAGGCGTGAGCACAACGGCCCCCCGAACTTCCGGTCTTCCCCTTGGCATCCGTCCATGTGGGCACACGGGCTGGCCGGGCTCAGGGCCTCCCAGAAGGGCTCACGGCCCCCTCAGGCTTCTCCCTCGGGACACCGAGGCTGATTTGTGTTGGACGCACACAGCAGAACCCAACCTGCCGTTCAGATCCAAAGGCGGGGAATGCACGAGGATGCGCCAGGGGCAGGGCGCACTGGAGCTTGGGGGCCCAGGGCCCAGGACCGAGCAACCCTTCCTTCTCTCACCTCTCCCTGTCCCTGGGAGCCCACCTTCCCCTTGTTGCACGGAGCTCTCCATATGACCAGGTCCCAGCCACTCGTGTACAGCTGTGGCCTGCACCTGTGCACAGAGCTCACATCCAAAGTCCTGAGGAAAGGTGCACGTCCACTCCATCTGGATCCAGAGTCCAGCTCTTATTTGGTAAATCGTGGCCAGGGGTTGATCACATCCTGTGAACATGACAACCCCCGTTACAGCCGTGGCCTTGAGGAGGAGCTGCTTCTAGTAAGCGGGTGTTAGGAGACCATCACATGTGGATCCCAACTCACAGCAAAGAAACTCACTAAAGTCCAATGTGTAGCCCACCAGGCTGGTAATGTGTGTGTGTACACATACTCTTTTCCAGTGACCAGCTGAGTCTTCGGTCCCCTCTTTGGTGAAACCCAAAGGCCAGCTGGAAGATGGCGGAGGCTGCTTAATCTGATACTCTGTCTACATCCCCGCTCATATCTCAGGACCAGGGCTGTGTCCTGGGGACTGTAGTGGAGACTCCATCTGTCTGTGGACTCCCCTTTTCTTGCTCATTCTGACTTGGCCCTTTGGTGAAACAGTCCTACACCCACAGGGAATCGATGGATTTCATGTTGGTCCCTGAATTCTGGTGCAGGTCTCTGGGAGGAGGCCCACGTAACCCTGTCCATTGGGAGAGGATTCTATAAACTCTTCACTCACTTATTTTGATTATGTCTAGTGTTATTTCTTCAAGTAACAAATGTAACCGGTATGGACCTCACTACCTGAAACTCTCAGACGATGACTTTATTTATTTATTTATTTATTTTTTTATGATGACTTTATTGACTTGGGGTTGTAGGGGCACCTCATCATATCCCTATTTCAGAGCATCTCAAGGAGACAGGACCTGACAGGTGTCTTTTGTGTGTGTGTGTTTTTTAAGATTTTATTTATTTATTTATTTGAGAGAGAGAGAGATCATGCATGAGTGAGGGGAGGGATAGAGGGAGAGGGACAAGCGGACTCCCCACTGAATGCGGAGCCTAATGTACTGGGCTTGATTCCAGAACCCTGAGATCACAACCTAAGCGGAAACCAAGAGTTGGACACTCAACCAGCTGAGCCACCCAGACGCCCCCTGACAGGTGTCTTTTGAAGGTTGAGAAACGTTCATCAGAAACACACAGAATTAACTCTTCCACCACAATTTATAACTTGGACAATTTTTAGGCTATGGGAACAGCATGAGGGGAATCAGATGTTTACATTTTTGGAAAGCACGACCAGAGGCCAAAATACAAATACAACGAATCCCGGATCCCGTACTAACCTCTCCGTGCTGGCTCCTCACACCCATTCCCCGGCCAGGATCTCGGCCTCGGGGGAGACGGGGTGGGTGCAGACTGTAGGCCACAAAGTGCTCCGGGCACTGGGGGCTGGAGAGGCCTGTCCACACAGGAGCAACTCAGAGTGAAATGTTTCAATAAATTCATCCAAACCTCAGCTGAGTCAGGAGGAATTACATTGTGCTTTACAAACTCATACTCTATTTTTACTCTTAAGAAATGTACTTTACTAAATTTGAAGGTGACAAAAAATCCTTCCCCACTGAATAAAGTATCAGTAAACACGAGTGTGGCTGGCTGTGTGCTCTTGACTGCTGGGGGCTGCTGGCGAGAGTGTGACCTGTCTTAAAATTGGCTTCCTCTAAGTATGCTTCCTAAATACAGAATGTTCATCTTGTTTCCAAAATTGTAGATTAAAAACATTTGGCCTGGGGCGCCTGGGTGGCTCAGTGGGCCAAGCGTCTGACTCTTGATTTTGGCTCAGATCGTGATCTCAGGGTCCTGGGATTGAGCCCCACGACGACAGCGGGCTCCCTGCTCCGCGGCGGGTCTGCTTCTCCCTCTGCCTCGGCCCTTCCCCTGCTCTGCTCATGCTCTCTCTCTCAAATAAGTAAAGAAAATCTTTTAAAGATTTTAAAAAATAAAAGTCTTTGTTTTGTTTTGTTTTGTTTTTAGCCACCCGGGCTGCCCTTAAAGTAATCTCTACACCCATCACAGAGCTCAGAGTCGTCATCCTGAGATCAAGAGGTGCGTGCTCTATCAGCTGGGCCGGCCAGCCGCCCCTAGAGGCAGAAATCTTTGAGACCTCGGGTACAAGACTTATTTCCTTAATTTTAAAAGTGTTCATGAAATTCTGAAAACACGTGGGCGAGCCTGGAAAGTAGCCAGAGACACGCAGGTATGCCTGCCCTACACGTGCCAGGCGCTGACACTGCTCTGCGTGGGCTCGCTGAGACCCACGTGGTGCGTTGTAGCTAAGCTTCGCCGCTGCCCTCCCTCTTCTGGTCCCTTGATGTAATTCCCACTCTCATTTGTTGTTTTCACTACACACGAACAGGGTTGAAGCAACATACGTCACTGACCACGTGTCCAGCCTTTGCAAGCGGGGGGTCACAGGCCTCTGCTGCACCTGCTGCACCTGCTGCACCTGCTGCACACGTAGCGAGACCGCTCCTCGCCGCTCCGCAGTCCCTCCGGGGAACTGCACTGGCAGGGCTGCACCAAACACCCCGTCCCTGCCTCTGCGGGCCCAGGCCAGCATCTGTCCGGCAGGCACTGAGCTGGGCGAGCGCCCGCCTGAAGGTACCAGGCCCTCAGCTGTGCAGTCCGCTGAGTCCCCGTCCTGCTGGCCTCATGCCTGACGTGGACTCCAGTGGTGTCAAATGGTATCTTCACTCAGTCCCTTGATCACCAACGGGGTCAAGCATCTTTTGTACGTGCATAGGGCTACTTTGAGTTTCTTCTTCTGGAACCGCTTACTCTCATTGCTCACTTTCCTCCTAGGTTTCTGTTCTTCCGTTGTTTTTTTAAAATCTGACAAGCTGAGTTCCAGGGCTTTTTTTTTTTAAGATTTTATTTATTTATTCATGAGAGACGGAGAGAGAGAGAGAGAGAGAGGCAGAGACACAGGCAGAGGGAGAAGCAGGCCCCATGCAGGGAGCCCTACATGGGACTCGATCCCAGGTCTCCAGGATCAGACTCTGGGCTGAAGGTGGCGCTAAGGCACTGAGCCACCAGGCTTCCCTGTTCTGGTTTTTTAGGGAGTTTTCTGGAAATGAATCCCATCAGTTAGAGCTGTTGTGTTTCTTTCAAGTTGCTATGGAGTAAACTGTGCCCCCGGCCCATTCATGATTTAAGGCCGTCACTCCCAGGCAGGGGAGAAGATATCTGCAATGTTAAAAACTAATTTTATAAAACAAAACAAAACAAAACAAAAACTAATTTTGTCTACAGAACAAGTCAGATAATCCAATGGAAAAATAAGCAAGTGCTATGACTGGACAGTTCACATATTTGGGATTCCAGCTGGTCAGTAGACAGAGCAAGAAACCCTCAACCAGGGGCGCGTGGGGGCTCTGTTGAGCATCTACCTTCAGCTCAGGTCATGATCCCAGGGTTCTGGGGTCGAGTCCCACATCAGGCTCCCGGCTCAGTGGGGAGCCTGCTTCTCCCCCTCCCTCCTTCACTCCCCGTGCTTGTGCTCTCTCTCTCAAATAAATAAGTCAGATCTTAAAAAAACCTCACTCTACCGCCATGACAGTTAAATTCAAACAAGACACGACACCATTTTATTCATTTATTTAAGAGAGAGCCAGTGAGCACATGAGCAGGTAGGGGCGCAGAGGGAGAGGAGAGAGAGAATCTCAACAGACTCGCCACTGAGTGTGGAGCCCAATGTGGGGTTTGATCCCACCACCCTGAGATCATTACCTAAGTGGAGGTCATGACCTGAGCCAAGATCAAGAGTGGGATGCTTAACTGATGGAGCCACCCAGGCATCCAAGATGCCATTTTAAATTCGAAGGACTAGCATGGATAGGGGAAATCATATGTACTGTCTACTATGATTTTGGTGTATTTCCTCAAGGTTTTTTTAAAAACATGCATGAAAAAAGTAGATTTGTGGGGCGCCCAGGTGATTCAGTCAGAGGAGTATGTGACTCTTGTTATGAGTTCGATCCCCCTTTTGGGTGTAGAGATTACTTAATAAAATCTTTTTTTTTTTAAGTAGGTTTGTGATCAAATTGAACATTGGATGTCAACGGCCAGATCTCATCCAGATGATGGAGGAGCCTTACCCCAGGAAAGACAAGCTTACCTTCCACGTGAGGTTTCTTAACCTCTTTCCCTCAGCTCCCCTGGCAGGTGCAACAGGGCCATGCCAGGGCTGTGCTGAGTCACCTTGCTGGTCTTTGTCTTCACATCTCTCCCTACAAGCCAAAGGTCACCAGGGAAGACAGGTGAATGAAATTCACCTACTTGAAGAATTCCAAAGTTACGTGGTTATTTGAGTACTTTTGAAAAGGAGAGTCAGGGGATCCCTGGGTGGCTCAGTGGTTCAGCGCCTGCCTTTGGCCCAGGTCGTGATCCTGGAGTCCTGGGATCGAGTCCCGCATCGGGCTCCCGGCATGGAGCCTGCTTCTTCCTCTGTCTCTGCCTCTCTCTCTCTCTCTCTCTTTCTCTATGTCTATCATGAATAAATAAATAAATCTTAAGAAAGAAAAGGAGAGTCAGGGGGAGGTGTTCACATTCACCCAGACCCCAGATCCAACAGATGTGAGCTGAACCCCACCCTCCCTTCCTCTTGTGTAACTGTTAACAAGTTGAAATGCGTAAAGTGAGGCAGCTGGGTGGCAGTTGGTTAAGCATCTGGCTCTTGGCTTTGGCTCAGGTTGTGATCTCAGGGTGGTGGGATCAGGTCCTGTGTGGGGCTCCAGGATCAGTGCTGAGTCTGCTTAAAGATTCTCTCTCCCTCTGCCCCTCCTCCCCCATCCCCCGCATCAGATAAGCAAATAAATATTTATTTATTTATTTATTTATTTTTTGCAAATAAATCTTTAAAAAATACGGATAGGGTAGGTGTGGAGGAGCACATGGAAGTGGCAGCAGGGGCTGCTTCTAACCAGCTAACCCATTTCATCTGGAATGCTACTCACCAAAAATGTCCACAGGCCACAGAGGGGATGCTAGAAGACACTGGATTGACTGGCCACGGACTCGCCAGTTTTGTGTGTGTGTGCGTGTGTGTGTGTGCATTTAAGTAATCTCTGCACACAACACAGGGCTCCAACTTGCGTCCTCAAGATCAAGACTCAGATGCTCTATGGATGGGGGCCACCCCGGCACCCGGGGAACTTGTCACTTTCAACGTCTCCCGAGCAGAGTCTGGAAGGGCTCCAAGCAGGAAGGGGGTGCGTTTTCCATGCCGGCGTTCCATTTGGCTACATCAGCCGACTAGGGGAGGCGGAGTTTTCCTGCTTCCTCTGGACTCCTGTTGTCTTCACTGTGCCCACACGAACAGTCCTATTTAGCGGGGTTGACACATCACTCTAAGTACCTCTCAAAATCACGTCTGGCCAGATGCATCGGCTCTGTTTCAGATTCTTGCCAAAACTGTAGTTTTTTTTTTTTTTCTCTTTGAACAGAAGATCTTCCTCGTGAAAGCATACAGCTCCCATAATGAAGTGACAGGTTTGGGGAGGAGGATCCCTTGCCTCCCTCTTCCCAACGCCCTGGGGTTTTGTCACACGGATGACTCAGTTAATTCCCACACTGCTCCTCACTGTACACTTGGAAACAGAGCTTCAGGTTCCCCTGGTTCTTGCCAAAGCTGCTTATGAAACCTATCTGTTGCTGGTGCCCACGGCCCCCATCCCTTTCCCTGTGCGCTGCATCTCGCACCCGGCCCGGGCCCGCGTCACCTGCCCGCCAGCCTGTCTCCACGTGTCCCCGTGACGGTGGTGACCGCAGGGCCAGCGGTCGGTGTCGCACACGCGGCTGGGGAGGCCGGGCCCTCCCGGCGACAGCGGCTCTCCTCCGTCGTGCGGGTGCGGGAGGCTCGGGCGCGTCCCCGGGGCCTCGGTGCGCGGGCACTTCTCGGCGTCCCCGCGGGAGGGCGGTCGGCCCTCCGCGCCCCGCGCCCCGGGGCGGCATGTCACGCGCCTCGGCGCCGCTCACCCCGCCCCCGGCAGCGGCCGCGACTCCAGGGCCCGATCCGCCCGCGCGCGGACAGACCACCCCCCACGCTCGGCGGCCGCGGCGCCCGCCTTTTAAGGAAGGCCGGCGGGGGGCGGGGCCTGGCCGGGGCCGGCGGGGGCGGGGCCGGCGCCCCCACGACGCGCTGACGTCAGGCCCGACGGAGAACGGAAGGCGGGGCCCGCGCGGCGGTGGCGGCGGCGGCGTTGTTCGCTCGCTCGGCAGCCGCGGGCTCCTCAGCCTCCCGCGCCGCGGCCCCCTCGTCCTCCTCCGTCGGGAGCCCCCGCGGGCCCCCCGCCCGCCGCCGCCGCCGCCGCCGCCGCCCCCGCGCCCTCCCGCCCCCGCCGCGCCGCCGCCATGGGCCCGCGCCCGCCGCGCAGCCGGGCCGAGGGCAGCTGAGGCGCCGCGCGAAGATGGGCGAGGGCGGAGCAGGGCCCGAGCGCCAGCCCGACCAGCCCGGGCGCCCCGCGCGCACCCGCCCGCGCCGCCGCGGGGATGCCCGCGCCCGCCGCCGCGCCCTGAGCGCCTTTGTCTGCCGCCCGCGCCGCCCGCCGCACCACTGGCCTCGCGGGCCTGCGCCGCGGCCGGGGGCGCGCCCATGAAGATGGAGCCGGGCCGGCCGGCCTCCCCCGCGGGCGGCGCGCGCCCCGACCCCGACCCCGACCCCGACCCCGAGCCCGAACCCGGCGGGCCCCACCGGCCGGCAGCCGCGCCCGCCCCGCGCCGGACACTCGGCGCCCCGGAGCCCGGAGCCTGCGCGGACGCCCGCGGGGCCGCCAACCCCGGCCCCGGCCCGCGCCCGCGCCCGCCCTGCGCCGCGGAGCCCGACGGCGTCTGCCCCCCGCCTTGCCCCGACGCCGCTCCTCTCCGCGGACGGGCTCTCGGCCACGGTCCGCTCGCGGGCGGCGACGTGGGCTTGTTCCCCGGCTTCCCGGCGCCCGCGGGGGGCGAGCTGGCCCTGGACGTGGGCCCCGAGGCCCCGGGGCGGCCCCCGGACTTCGGCCACCCCTGCCCGCTCGCGACCGAGCCCGCCGCGTGTCCGGAGGACGGCCCCCGCCTCCGCGCCGTGTTCGACGCCCTGGACGGCGACGGGGACGGCTTGGTCCGCATCGAGGATTTCGTCCAGTTCGCAACGGTGTACGGCGCGGACCAGGTGAGTCCCAGCCCGCGGGCCTGGAGGGGTGTCTGGGGACTGCATCCCCCGCCCCGTGTCCCGGCCTGGAGGGGTGTCTGGGGACTGCTCGCCTCCTGCGTCCCCGCCTGGAGGGATGTCCGGGGACTGCTCACCCCTCCCCGTGTCCCTAGGCCTGGAGGGGTGTCCGGGGACTGCACCGCCCCTCCGTGTTCCCGGGCCTGGAGGGGTGTCCCAGAGACTGCCCCCTCCCTCGGGTCTGGAGGGGTGTCCATCGGACTCCTTCCCCCTGCCCTCCCGTGTTCCCGGCCTGGAGGGGTGTACAGCGGACCCTCCACGGTGCGCTCCCACTGTGGGCCCTCACCTCCCCGCGGGCTGGTCCAGCCTGGCCTTCCCGCAAGGGCTCTGCTCACACCTGTTATGGGCACTTTCTGTGTGTGGTTGGCGGGCACTCTGCCTTGGGTCGTGTGGCCGTTTGGGAGACCGTCAGCTGGTGGTGCAGCAGCCCAGAGGGAGGGAGGGCTCGGTCAGGGCCCGCTCCGCGTAGACAGGTGACGGCGCAAGGCGCCTCGGGCTCTGTCCTGGGCTTCCGACTCTGTGCCTGGCACTCTGCGCCTGGCACTCGGGCAGGTTTATCTGGACAGAGACACGGGCCAGCGGCAAGTCGGCTCCTGCTGTTCGCTCTCCAACCTCTTACCAAATAGTAGGAAGTCCAAAACACGCTGAATTCCTGGTTTTTGTGTTTTACGGGCTTTTGGTATTTGCAGACATTTGTTAGGTGGGTGTTGAAGTGCACAGTGTGTTTAAGCCTAGAGGTCTTTAAGAAAAGGGGTAAAATCGATGCCTTGCTGTTTAGGGTGTGGGTTAGGGTTATAACGTGGGTTATCCACAGCCTCGTAAGGGCTGCAGGACCCGCCGTGTCCCTGGAGCATCCATGTAAAGCTCTGGGTCCTCCTGAATCAGGGCTCCCTGCGCGGAGCTTTCAGCCTGGGAAGGTGTGGTGTCTCTGCGGCCGTCCTGACGGTCGGGGTCCACGTGCTGCTCTTACTGAGCAGTGTAGGAAGGCGCTGCTGCAGCCCGGCTCCCCTCCTAGTCTAACAGGCACACAGACGTATGTGACTGACCCTGTCCTACGTGGACAGTGTGGATGCGATTTTTCCTGCTTTTCCTTCATGCCGCTGGGCTGGAGAGCGCCTTGTTTTCTACGAGTGCCGTGTGTCTCCCCTCCTGCGTGCCCTTCCTGGGTCCCATCAGAGGTGTGAGGGGAACACTGCGAGGGGGTTCTGTATCGTGCCCTGGCTCTGCCTCCCGGGAGGCTCTTGTACGCTTTCACTGGACCATCTTTTTCTGAGGCAGTGGTGCGCAGGTGTTTTCCTTCTCACTTTACAGGTAAGGAACTGGAAGGCCAGGAAGGCTGAATAACTTTCCCGAGACCTCGCAGAGTTGTTGGTGCTTGAGCAGGGGGGAGCACCAGGTCTTTGGGCTCTCAACTTACTAGATTTGGTCGCTCAAAATATTTCCATAAATGTAAGATTTTATGACTTCCATTAAATGTTTTTCACTTGGGAAACACCTTTGGTAACTGTCCTTATGGATCATAGTGGAAAAAACTTTGGATATTTGGGGCAGAGCTTTCTTGTAGTCAAAAAGTAGAAATGAGCCAAAATTCTTTGCTTTGGGGGCACTTGGGTGGCTCCGTCAGTGAAGCGTCTGCCCTCAGTTCAGGTCATGATCTCAGGGTTCTGTGATCCAACCCTGCTTAGGGTTCCTTGCTCAGCGGGGAGTCTGCTTCTCCCTCTCAGTCTGCCTGCAGCTCCCCCTGCTTGTGCGCTTGTGCGTTGTCAAGTGAATAAAATCTTTTTTCTAAAAAAATTCTTTGGGGATCCCTGGGTGGCTCAGCAGTTGAGCACCTGCCTTCGGCCTAGGGCGTGATCTTGGAGTCCCAGAATCTAGTCCCACATCAGGCTCCCTGTATGGAGCCTGCTTCTTCTTCTGCCTGTGTCTCTGCCTCTCTCTCTCTCTTATGAATAAATACATAAAGTATTAAAAAAATTCTTTAATAGCTCCTGATGGAACTTTAAGATATTATTTATTAATTTTTTGTAGAGAGAGAGCACGCACAAGAGCAAGCACGGATACGATGAGGGGGAGAAGCAGAGGGAGGGCGCAGAACCCAATGTCCCTCCATCCCGAGACCCTGAGATCATGACCCGAGACAAAACCAAGAGTTGGATGCTCAACCAACTGAGCCACCCAGGTGCCCTCTTCTGATGGAATTTTAAGTTTGGGGGCAAAGCCCAGATGACTTGAGTTTGGTGGAATAGATGAGTGTAGTGAGATCTACTGTGACGTTGCTCCTTCTGTCTGCTGGCCGAGACTGCACTGGAAAGAAGCAGTGCTGAGTGTGGTCATCTTAGTACCTGGACTTGGACAAGTTTCCTGGGATGGTGGAGGAGAGCTCTTGTGTTGGAGCGGATGATTTACAGACTAATGAAAGGTTGATACTTGTGTCCGTATAAACTTTGCTAGACTTTATTGTGACTCAGGATTGTTTTTTCCAAGTTTGATGTCAGAATGCATTATAGAGGAACAAAGAAAAAAAAATTTGATAGTGAAGTAGTTTATATTCAAAGATTTTAGTTATTTATTTGAGAGAGAGAGATGAGAACATAACAAGGGGGGTAGTGGCAGAGGGAGAGGGAGAAACAGGCTCCCTGCAGGGCTCAGTCCCAGGACTGCTGAGATCATGACCTGAGCCAAAGTTAGAGGCTTAACCAGCTGAGCCACCTAGGCACCCTGATAGGCAAGTAAAGAAAACCAAGGAATTCCACCCCATGATGAGTATTTTTAAACTTTTAAGATGAAAAGTCTGAACATACACAAAAGTAGAGAGAATCGCTTAGTGAGACCTCCCAAACTGCTGCTCAGTTTCAGCAGTCTTGGTTTGTCTGTAGATCCCCACTGTGTTTTTATTTTTTTCTTCAATATGTTATTTATTTGAGAGGGAGAAGGCAAGAGCTAGAGCATGATTGGAGGGGGAGGAGCACAGGAAGGCAGAAGCTGACTCCTCACTTAGCAGGAGCCCCAGGCACAGGACCCTGGGATGATGATGACCTGAGCCAAAGGCAGCCGCTTTACCCATGGAGTCCCCTAGGCGCCCTGTAGATCCCCCTTTCATGCTGTGTAGGAAGCGCATGCAGACATAACCTCTCATCATATGTATCAGTATGTATCTCTAAAAGATAAGCATTCTTCTTTAAACATTTGTGATTTTTTAAAAAACCCTAGGAAGAGATAAGGTGGATAACAGTGATAATGACCACAAGTTTGTGTACTTTCCACCTTGAGATTTCAAAATACTGAGTGTATGAGACTCTTAGGCTAGTCACATAGCTGTCTTTGATGATAGCAACTAGATTATCTTAATGATTGTCAAGTTGTGAAAGGTAGCATGTTGAGTAATCTGTTTATGAAGGAAGCATTTTAAATTATTTAAGCTGATTATCTGAATCTTTCATGGAAACAGCTCCTATTTATAATACAGATGGCTTTTGTGTCCCTCTTTCTTTAGCAATGTCATGGTGTGTTTGGGTCTCCTTACATCATCTGGTGCTAGATCAGGTGTGGTGTAAGCTAACACAGTGCTGGCAGTAATCAATGAGCAAAGGGAAGGAGAAAAAGGACTGCGGTGGAGTTTTCTGCTTGTATATTATTGAAACAGGAATTGATAGTCCTGTCCATCCAGGTGCTACTTGTCAAGTTGGAATAGGTTTTTATTTTTTAATTTTTTTTATTTTGAAGATTTTATTTATTTATTCATGAGAGACACACAGAGAGAGGCAGAGACACAGGCAGAGGGAGAAGCAGGCTCTATGCAGGGAGCCCGATGTGGGACTCGATCCCAGGTCTCCAGGATCAGGCCCTGGGCTGAGGGCAGCACTAAACCGCTGAGCCAGCAGGGCTGCCCCTGGAATAGGTTATTTTTAAGGCTTTGACCACTGCTGAAGATTCTTCATCAACGTGACTCCTCATACTGAGAGGGCTGATGCTTTTGTAACCATTACCAACTCATCCTAAAATGGAATTTGCAAAAATAAATTCTAAGAGTATTGTAAGAAAAGACTGGGGTTTTTTTGGCCTTTCATTATAATTATCAAGCTTATCTCCACATTTTATGATTATACACACTTAAGCGTTTCCTTTCTAGAGAAAACCTGCACATTGAAACACTGAGTGCCCTTCAGTGACCTTGTAGGCACTGTCCTCTTCAGTGCTTGTGTGAGGAGGCTGCTGAGGGAACTGTTGGTGCTCAGGTCTCCCTGCTCCTCATCTGGGATCCCTCCTGCTGAGGAGTTGGAAGCCCTGTGGCTATACCTTTCAGTTGTTTCAGGGTCCTCCCTGTCTTCTTTCCTGACCTTGCATTTGAGTGTGAGAGAGAATGAACTCAGCTGTGTGAGCAGGTGCATGTGTGAGCTGGTGTGGGGTGTCTACACACACACCTCTGGGTGTGTGTGTTGGGTGAATCGCTAAAAGGCCAATGAAGTTCCTTCCTGGGCTTGGATCACAAGCAACTTTGTTAGTGTCTTAAAAGTGCTTTTTTTCATATTATAAAAGTAACACATGCTTATTAAAAAATTTGAAAATACAGAGTGATATAAAACAAAACAAAAAACTGACCAGGGCAGCCCAGGTAGCTCAGTGGTTTAGCGCCGCCTTTGGCCCCGGGGCGTGATCCTGGAGACCCAGGATCGAGTCCCACGTCAGGCTCCCTGTGTGGAGCCTGCTTCTCCCTCTGCCTGTGTCTCTCATGAATGAATAAAAGAAATATTTAAAAAAAAGAAAAACCAATAATCCCACTATGCTGAGAAAAACACCATTAGCATTTTAGTGCATCTTCTTCCAGACTTTATTGTACACATACACACAGTTTTGTATACAATTGAGATCATACTGGATAGAAGCTAAATTATTTTTATAGATGTTCATTGTTTTGGGGATCCCTGGGTGGCTCAGCAGTTTAGCACTTGCCTTCAGCCCAGGGCATGATCCCAGGGTCCTGGGATTGACTCCCACGTTGGGCTCCCTGCATGGAGCCTGCTTCTTCTCCCTTTGCCTGTGTCTCTCATGAATAAATAAATAAAATCTAAAAAAAAAAAAAAAAAAAAAAGATGTTCATTGTTCAAAAAAATGAAACTGAATAATATGAGTCAGCAAAATGAGAAAAATAAAAATCACCTCCCAGGTATAACTACTAAATATTTAAAGTGTAAATTAAGATATATGTAATAAATGCTTCCATTACACAGCAATGGTACAATTCCCATGTTTCTTGTTCTGAACCCACTTTTTGATCTGTATTTTGAAATTAAAGATCTCTGATACCCGTTATCTAATGGAAGCCTAAGGTTTACTGGTTTCCAGGAAAATTCAGAATTATTAGGGATTATTCAAGCATAGGATCTGACATACAGGAAGAATTTAATTCTGTGTAGACCACACAGATGAGGTTGTGAAAGGCACCAAGCTGATGAAGTGCTTATCTTACAAACATTTAACTTTGTTTAAATTTGGGAAACCGGGGATCCCTGGGTGGCGCAGCGGTTTGGCGCCTGCCTTTGGCCCAGGGTGCGATCCTGGAGACCCGGGATCGAATCCCGCGTCGGGCTCCCGGTGCATGGAGCCTGCTTCTCCCTCTGCCTGTGTCTCTGCCTCTCTCTCTGTGTGTATGACTATCATAAATAAATAAAAATTAAAAAAAAAAATTGGGAAACGGGTCTAAACATTAGTAATGATTGAAATATCAGACAAGAGTTAGGCATCCGGGGATCCCTAGGTGGCTCAGCAGTTTGGTGCCTGCCTTCGGCCCAGGGTGTGATTCTGGAGACCCAGGATCGAGTCCCACGTCAGGCTCCCTGCATGGAGCCTGCTTCTCCCTCTGCCTGTGTCTCTGCCTCTCTCTCTCTCTCATGAATAAATAAAATCTAAAAAAAAAAAAAAAAAAAAAAAGGCATCCATTGAAGAGTATTATGTGGCCCTTAGAGGTGATAATTATAGGGTGTCAGAAGTACTTTAGGTTAGTGCTTCTGATACAAGTGAATAGAGTAGTGCCTATACTTTGATTATAGCTATGTAAGAATTATCCATGTGGAAGAGTCTTGAGGGAGATACTAAAAATTAATTTTAGCTGTGTATGTATGTGTGTATTAAGAAGGCACATTTATAGGGGATCCCTGGGTGGCTCAGTGGTTTGGCGCCTGCCTTTGGCCCAGGGTGCTATCCTGGAGTCCCGGGATCAAGTCCCACGTCGGGCTCCCAGCATGGAGCCTGCTTTTCCCTCCTCCTGTGTCTCTGTCTCTCTCTCTCTCTCTGTGTCTATCATGAACAAACAAATAAATAAATAAATCTTAAAAAAAAAAAAAAAAAGAAGGTACATTTATAGGGTGGTGTATGATGGCAATGGAGTTGGTTTCATTTGAAGTACTGGTCAAATTTTCTGTGATGTTACTGATTTTGTTTTGGAAAGTAGTGCCTGTACATGTATCACAAATTTCGAACAGTATATAAAGGAAATCTAGTAAAAAAATTCTACTAAAAATTCTACGGTTTAGCATCTGCCTTTGACTCAGGGTGTGATTCCGGAGTCCCAGGATTGAGTCCCACATCAGGCTTCGCGCAGGGAGCCTGCTTCTCCCTCTGCCTGTGCCTCTGCCTCTCTCTTTGTGTCTCTTATGAATAAATAAATAAAATCTTTATCTAAAGATTATCTAATCTTTATCTAAAGATAAGATACTGGAGCACCTGGATGGCTCAGTTAGGGAAGCCCCTGCCTTCAGCTCCGGTCATGATCCCCGAGTCGTGGGATCAGGCCTCCCACCTTGGGCTCCCTGCTCAGCAGGGAGCCCGTTTCTCCCTCTCCTCCCCACTTGTGCTCTCTATCACTCTCTTTCTCTCTCTCTCAAATAAATAAAATCTTTTTTTTTTTTTTTTTTTTTTTTAGGTTTTATTTATTCTTGAGAAGCGGGGGGGCGGTTGGTGGGCAGGGACACAGGAAGAGGGAAAAGCAGACTCCATGTGGGGAGCCCGACTCGGGACTCGATCCCTGGACTCCAGGATCACATCCTGGGCCGAAGGCAGGTACCAAACCGCTGAGCCACCCAGGGATCTCCAAAACTCAGGTTTTCTAATGAACTATCTGTTTATTTACTTAAAAGATTTTATTTGAGGGTAAAAGAGCATAAGTAGGGGGAGCAGCAGGTAGAGGGAGAGAAAATCTCAAGAAGACTCCACTGAGCATAGAGCTTGACATGGGGCTTAATCTCTCTACCCTGAGATCATGACCCCAGTCAAAACCAAGAGTTGGACACGTAACTGAGCCACCCAGGCACTCCTCAGTAAGATTTTTAAAAAGCATATAAGGGGTGCCCGGGTGGCTCAGTCGGTTATGCATCTGCCTTTGGCTCAGGTCATGATCTCAGGGTCCTGGGTTCGAGCCCTGAGTCGGGCTCCCTGGCTTAGTGAGGAGTCTGCTTCTCCCTCTCCCTCTGTGCCTCCACATGCTCATGCTTTCTCGATCTCTCTTTCTCAAATAAATATCTGTAAAAAAAAAAAAAACAACCCTTAAGTCACAGATAAAAGACTGATGTAAAAACTCTTAAAAATCAAAGGGAAAAAGACAAAAGTAGAAAAATGGATAAAAGGAAGACATCCCACAGGAAGATCACAAATGGCCACTGTGTGAAAATTCTCACCCTCACTCATGATGAGAAAGATAAATGCAAATTAAAATCAGAGATATTAATCAGAGATAAAGGCGGAAGATTCATATGCTCTGGTGGGGAGTGATTTCCAAGATGCAGTAAGTGGAAAGAAAGTACAAAATAGTGTGCAAAGTTTGTGTTAAGAAAGACTGGGTGTTGTGTGATCCCTCTGCTGGGAGGCTCCTACTGGAGTCACACCATAGAGTTAGGAAGAAGAAGGGAGGCAAGGGGAAGGCTGGAGGGGAGTAGTGTTTAATGGGGAGAGTTTGAGTTGGGGAGGATGGAGCACCCAAGTGCTCCTACAGTTGTATTCTTAATTTATCACGATTTTTTTTAAAGAGGAGAAAAGATGAGGGATGTGAGGTGCAGAGCCGTGAACGATAGACAAAGGAAGAGGAATTGACAGGTAGTAATAAGAAACCACACCTTGGGGCGCCTGGGTGGCTCAGTGGTTGAGTGTCTACCTTCGGCTCAGGTGGTGATCCTGGGGTCCTGGGATCAAGTCCCACATCAGGCTCCCCATGGGGAGCCTGCTTCTCCATCTGCTTATGTCTCTGCTTCTGTCTCATGAATAAATAAATAAATAAAATCTAAAAAAAAAAAAAATAGTAGAAACCACACCAGCTGGCTCTGTTCAGAAGAGTGTGCAACTCTTGATCTCTGGGTCGTGTTTGAGTCCCATGTTGGATGTAAAGATTACTAAAAATACATAAACTTTAAAAAAGAAAAGAAAGAAACCACACCTTATGACCCCCAAACCGGGCCTTTTCTCCTTACTTGTCCTGGTTTGGTATTGAGGATCCTCAGCCCATCTGGGGTTTTTATATTCACGGGCTCCAGAACAGGCCGGGGCCAGTAGGATCCTGCTGTAAGGAGGTGAGAGTTACCGGGAGAGGAAAGAAAGAATGCAAAACTAGAAAGGAGAGGAAATAATATGTATATAATTTGTTTCTTTTTGCAAAAAGAAACACAGGAAGGATAGACCAGGAACTAAAATGATTTACTGAAGTGGGTGGGGACAAGGTGTAAGGTATAGGGGTGGGAGTGAAACTGGTCTGAGCCTGCCTTTTATTTATTTTTAAAGATAGATTTATTTGTTTGTTTGTTTATTTATTTATTTATTTATTTATTTATTTATTTATTTATGATAGAGAGAGGCAGAGACACAGGAGGAGGGAGAAGCAGGCTCCATGCCGGGAGCCCGATGTGGCATTTGATCCCGGGACTCCAGGACCGCACCCTGGGCCAAAGGCAGGCGCTAAACTGCTGCGCCACCCAGGGATCCCCTGAGCCTGCCTTTTATATCTTTGACTTCTGAACCATCCAGATATTCTACATAAGTACAAACAAAATAGCAATGATAGAAAACCAAATTGAATTCAAATAGAAATGAATGAACCTAGAAGTATATGGAATTAATAATATAACCACATAGGAGAGATTGATTCAAGTACCATAAACACAGTACTCTGTACCGTTAGTGGGTTATATTCAAAAGAAAAATAGAGCTGCAAAGAAACTCACTACAGAGTAGGTTCATTGTCGATCAACGTGGTAGGTCTGAGATCACTTGGGGTGTATGTCGAGCAGAGCAAATGGGAATTCTGGTGCTGGGAACCAGGCTTCTCTGGGAGCAAGGAGAGGAAACCATGGTAGAAGGTCAGGGAGAGCCCTGTTGTCTTGAGACTCAAACTGAAGTATGAAGACATGACTTAAAAAATGATATCTTGCAGTGTCCTCGGAGAGAGTCTAAGAGTAGCGAGCACACCTGGCCCCAGATCGAGGTTGGAAACCGCATTTCCCATAAAGGAACCAGGGATCCTCGGAGAAGTGCCTTATTTCAGGCTTGAGGTGGGCAAAATTCACTGCGAGCCTGGATTATCTTGGACCGGAAAACAAAGAGGTGTTCAAAAATTGATGAGGACAAGTCAAAAATGGAGCAGTTTGAATGGGTTCCCAGTGGGCAAATCTGGGACATTTGGAGTGTCAAAAAAGAGTAATGATGATAAAGGCTATATTAAATTTAAAAAGTCTGTGGCACACAGTAAGAGCCAGTCCTAGTGACACCCCAAAGGAGGCGCAGGGTTCCTCATAGACAGATGCCCTTCAAAGTAGAAATGACAGATTGAGAGATCCCTGTGTTACCGTTTTTTTGTGAATCAGTGTTTTGTGACAACCAACGTAATAATTGATTCAAGTCAGGTCATCAGTGGTTGTCAAAAATCATGGTGTAGGGCAGCCCATGTGGCTCAGCGGTTTAGCGCCGCCTTCAGCTCAGGGGGTGCTCCTGGGGTCCCGGGATCGAGTCCCACGTTGGGCTCCCTGCATGGAGCCTGCTTCTCCCTCTGCCTGTGTCTCTGCCTCTCTCTCTGGGTATCTCATGAATAAATAAATAAAATCTTTAAAAAATGAAACAAACCATGATGTAAACATCTGAGGGGGAGGGGATGCAGGAGCCCCATGTCCTGAAGTGTCATTCCACAGATGGTTGATCCGGAGGGAGAGAACTTTACATTGGAGAAACCTGTCCGACTCCACCTTGACTAGGTGATAAAGCTCCGACTTCCCACCAATGGAGATGATGTGCCCCTTGATGGGATGTCGTGGGATGGTTAACATTCTTGCCAAAAATGTTTAACCTGAGTGAAATAATGAGAAATAACCAGACAGCCTAGACTGTAGGGCACTCTACAGTTGCCTGGACACTTGAAAATAGGTGCTGTAGAAAGGGTTGGGCACCCTTCCAGACTGAAGAGCTGAAAGAACTGTGACAAGTAAGGCCTGGTTCTGGGTTAGAAACTGGATTAAAAGGAAACAAAACAACCGTGAAGGCCATTATTGGGATGATTGGGAAAAATTGAATACAGAGGAATACTTGATATCAGTGGTGTCATAATGGTATTGTGTAGTAGGACGGTCCTTGTTCCTAGGAAATAAATATATGCTGGAAGTTTAGGGAGGCATCATGATGTCCAAAGCTTATTGATTTTTTTTTAAAAGATTGTATTTTTAAGTGATCTCTATACACAGCGTGGGGCTTGAACTCATGACCCGGAGATTGAGAGTTGCATGCTCTACTGACTGAGCCAGCCAGGCGCCCCTCTGCAGCTTAAATAGTTCCACAACAAAAGTACTGGTATTTGGAAGAAATATGAAGCAAATGTTGAAGGACATTAGTAATTGGTGGATGTAGAGGAGGGTTATCAGGTGTTCTTTGTATTATTTATTTATTTATTTATTTATTTATTTTTAATTTTTATTTATTGATGAATCAGAGAGAGAGAGAGAGAGAGAGAGAGAGAGATAAAATCTTTAAAAAAAAAAAAAAGAATAGCTGTATGCTGAAACCATCTTCTTATTTATCAGGGGGTGGTACTCCCCTAAGGGATGTAAGTGTCTTGTTCAGTGTACAGATTCCCTCAAAAGGAAATTGGGAAAGAACTCTCTTTTCCCTTCTCTATTGAGTGTATTCAAACGGATAAATATTTGAATAAATATGTAAAGCTTAGGAATACTTAGGGTGCCTAAAAATTAATTTCCCATCTGTGATTGGGCCTGTTTTCACTGCCACTGAAGTAGGAAGCATTTACATATGGTTACATATGGACTGTGACCCTCCAGTGGTAGGTCAGTCCTTGCTGAGCGTGTTGAAGCCCCAGACTACTGATTCGTAAACTCTGCCTTAGACGCTACCCATGCTTAAATGTTCTTGGGACACATACAGAGCTTGTGTTAATGTGAGTTCTGTCTGTCGATCTTGATTCTTTTAGAAAATGAAGTTAAAAAAATCTGAAACATGTTTTTATTGACTAAAAAGTAATCCCTTTGGGCAGCCCCCGTGGCGCAGCGGTTTAGCGCCCCCTGAAGCCCAGGGTGTGATCCTGGAGACCCCGGATCGAGTCCCACGTTGGGCTCCTTGCATGGAGCCTGCTTCTCCCTCTGCCTCTCTATGTCTCTATGAATAAATAAATAAAATCTTAAAAAAAAAAAAGTAATCCCTTACATGTTGACATTAATGACATTTTTAACAGTTTATTTTTTTTATTTTTTATTTTTTTTATGATAGTCACAGAGAGAGAGAGAGAGAGGCAGAGACACAGGCAGAGGGAGAAGCAGGCTCCATGCACCGGGAGCCCGATGTGGGATTCGATCCCGGGTCCCCAGGATCGCACCCTGGGCCAAAGGCAGGCGCCAAACCGCTGCACCACCCAGGGATCCCTAATGACATTTTTTTTAAATTTTTATTTATTTATGATAGTCACACACAGAGAGAGAGGCAGACATAGGTAGAGGGAGAAGCAGGCTCCATGCACCGGGAGCCCGACATGGGATTCGATCCCGGGTCTCTAGGATCGTGTCCTGGGCCAAAGGCAGGCACCAAACCGCTGCGCCACCCAGGGATCCCCCTAATGACATTTTTAAATGAAAAATACTACTTTCTGAAAAAGTGAGAAGAGCGGCAAGTCTCTTAGGTGTCTGACTTAAGGGAGGAAAGCTGGATTCTTACATCTGTGCTGTGAGCCATCTATTACTGTGTCCTGCAGCCTGTGCAGAGTCCACCGTGCATCCATGAGAGAGGAAGGGAAGCAGAGGATCCTGGGAACGTCATGAACCTCACGTGGTCTCGCGGAGCACTCGGGCGTCAGGGTCCCCGGCGCCCCTGACCACTGGTTGAGGACAGCTACCTTACCTGCCGAGGGGACTGGGTTGTTGACTGCTCTCAGCTGCTTGCACACGTGAGAGTCACTGAGACCCTGCTAACTAAGGCTGACTGTGGGACCCGCCCCAGAGGGTGTGTGTTGTCTGAGTGGGGTCTGCTTAGAAGTGTGTTTGTAGCTGGTTCCTGGTGATGCTGCTGTTCCTGGTCTTGGGGTCGTGGTGAGGAGCTGCTATTCTTGAGAGTTTTGAAAATGTTTGCATCTCACGTCTCAGCATCACCCTCCCTCCCCCTGCTGTATTTATGCTGACCTTAACTTTGCACAGGCTTACTTGGGGCCCCCCTGCTGGCCCCGCAGGTGGCCTCGGGGCTGCCCTCTGCCCTCACTGCTGTTGTCTGGTAGAGAAGCCCAGAAGCCAGAACCCAGCCTGAGGGGTCTGCGTACAGTGGCCTCTTCCTCCTGACACATCCCTGCTACTCTGTAGCCTCAGCGTGCTACCCTGTTTTTTGGTACTTATTTTAATTTTATATTTCAGCTTAATCTTAACTTTTTATCACGTGTGTAGTTGAAACAGTCAAGTAGTGTACTGCACGCTGCAGAACAGGAGGTCTGCAGGCCCCTCGGCACCCTGGCTCTTTCCTTGTCCTGTTCTTTTCCCCAGTTTTAGATGGTTTCTACGGACCTTCCCTTATGGAAAGTAAACCCACATAATTTCCTTTCGTTTCTTCTGTTCTTCGGTATAATTAACCCTGATGTGGGTTAAGTAGGCATTTTATGTTTGTCTTGATTGCAAACCCGTGGAGGATGCAGCGATGACCTTTCCTCTCTAATGCGACCTCTGGCTTTTCCTAGAATCACTATACATTTTCACTTGTTCAGCCTTCTGCGGTGTCTGCTGAGGATCTCACCATTGAGTATGAGCTCCTGGCCTTCCACCGTAGTGTCCTGGCCCCTGTTCTCACGCTGAGGCTCACCTCCCCACAGCCGGGCTGGTGTCCTGCTTTTGGAGCACCTCTGCTCTGCTGTCCTGACTCGGCCTCCTACATGAGGTTCCATGTCAGATACTCACCCAGGCTTTTCTTTTCAGGTACGACCCCTGATGCCCTCTTCACTTCCTGTGCTTTGCTTGGTCATCTAGCATTCCGTCTGTGGCCATTCCATTACTGTGTTCTTCTAAATGGGAACTTAGATGACCACCTGTGTGCATCTTCTGGAAGCTCAGGGCCTCTCCCCTGGAGCAGAGCAGTGTTTTTCCAGTGGACTTGGAGGAGAGCGTGGGGAGAAGGTTCTGTCTTCAGCCCGTTGAACTCTGGCTAAGCCCCTCTCTGTCCTCCACAGCCTGCCATCCTTCAGAACAGACCTAGTGCTTCTCTCACTGGCCTCTCCATTGTCCTGTGTTATGAGGACAGCAGGACTTGTTGGCATCACACAGCTGGAGACAGCTCTGGGACACAGACCGGTGCCCCCTCCCCTTCTCCCCTGAATGTTGTCTGTGGGAAACAATTGGGTTTAGCTTGTCCTATCTTGCATTCTGTGTAAGTTTTCATATTTTCACAAAGTCCACATACATGAAATTAGGTTTTTGTGACCCTAGAATATTCCATAATGTTGATGGACTAGGCATTTATTTTTGTTTTTCTCTCGGAGTAGTGCCACTACATCTCCAGTCATACAGATTACTTTTCACATACCTGACTTAAAGTGAGACTTCATTTTTGTGCTGGGAAAATTGGGATTATTGTCTTGGGCTTTGGAATTGTAGGTATCTGGAAGGGGTTTAGTCAGACTTTCTTAGCATTTTGGAGCTTTTCTCTGGCATCCGAAGTAGATAATAGAGGGACAACGTAGTGCTTCTGGAGATCCCTCACCTGTTTGAGCAGAGGCTTCCTGCTCCTCCTGTAGAATAGAGCTCCTGAGACAGTAACTTGAGAGGCTGCAGGGCCCCCTGCATGTCCTGCCCCTGTGACCTGCAGGGGCCACGCGCGGTGCTGCTCTTTGAGGGGCAAGGTGCTGTGGGCATGCTGGCCGGGTTAGCTGTCACCAGTGCTCTTCGTGGTCAGTCATGTTGGGGCTCTGTGGCCACCCCTCAGCGGGATGCTGCCTACGTCCAAGGTAACAGCCGAGGGGGAGCCTTGGAGTCAGACGTGCCTGGCCTTCATTTCTGGCTCAGCACTTGTCCCTCTATTCCCATGGCGAATGTGTGTGGCGGCTTTTATTGAGTATCTTCCCCGTACTGGCCGGTGTCATAGGTGCTGGGGACGAATGATAAGCAAGAGTGACACATTTCCTGCCCTTTCTTAAGATATTAAAGAGGTAATTGCCAGCACTGCAAGCTGATATAAATGCTGTGCAAGAAAAGCAGAGATTATTTGAGGTTGTGTAGTGGAGAATCCGACCTAGTTAGAAAGTTTCCCTTGGGGAAGTCACTTTTTTTTTTTTTTTTTTAAGGGAACTTTTAAGCTGACATTCTGAAGCCGAGTAGAATTAGTGAAGCAGAAGGTGGGAGAGGAGGGAAGGCAGGTGGAGGTGCAGTGGAAGAGTCTGGAGTGAAGAAGGAGGGCACGGAGTTGGAGGGCACAGGCCTGCAATCCCAGAGTCTCTGGAAGGGATTAAAGGGGTTAAGTAGAGAGGGGTAGGTGACAGGATCAGTTGTTTAGAAAGCAGGCTCAGCTTGGAGTGGGCAGGAGCGGATAGGGGAGAGAGAGGAGGGGGCCAGCATGGGGGCCAGCGCAGGCTTTGGCAGGGGCCCCTGCTTGGAGTAGGGGCTATGGGAGGAAGATGCAAGCTCTGGGGTGACTCCTGGGCTGTCTGTGGGTGTGGGAGGGGTGTGTGGGGACAGGAGGCAGTGGGCAGGTGTGAGCCCTGTTTCTGGACCACGGGAAGGGCAGTACTTTCTGGGCCTGGGGCTCGGGGTACCGTCTGAGTTCAGCAGTGACAGGGAGCAGAAAGCTGACAGTCCCTGCTCCAGGAATGAAGGACGTGTATCATCCCACACAGGACGAGCCCCAGGGCTGGCTCCTGATAGCATTGTTCAGGTCTGGCCCCGTCTGATCCACTAAGCATGCTGCCTGTTGTCATCGTGGTCGTGGTGGTGGCAGCTGTGTCCCCAGGCAGAAAGAGGACCTTTCCCCTGTGTCTCTGTTGAAGAAACCCCTCTATAGTTTCCAGGCCCATTAGTAGCTGTGTTGGTTCACAGAGGCTCTCCAGGCAGGTCCCTCCGTGTGTGTGGGGGGGGGGCCGGGGGTGAGCGTGCTTCAGCCTTGGACCTGCAGCAACATCGCCCAGGGGCTGTTAGGATGAGCATTCGCCTGCGGGTGAGGACAGGCGCCCTTCCCTGCGCCAGCCTCCCCTCGATTCCAGCGCTCTCAGTTCCCTTTTCCCGATTTTACTGTTTTCCTTAGCACTTAACACCATGTAGGAGATTCCATATTGTACTTACTCTCTTATTTGTCATCTCTGTTGTGTCCATTCCTACCATGTGCCATGAAGGCGCCCAGCAGGCCGGGCCTGAGCAGCGCTCCTAGAGGTCGGCTGAATTAAACGATTAAAGGAAGGATTGAGGTCTGCCGGCAAGGAAAAAGTGGAGAGTGGTGTCGGGAACCAGCCCGCAGTGACCAGTGCTGCCCATGCAGGACACCAGTGGAGACCTTGGGAAAACCAGTGACAGTGTCCAGTGAGAGGTGCGGGATATGCGGAGGAGAACGAGGGGGAGGCTGAGTGACAGAGGGTACCAGTTATTTTAAGGTAGGCGAGGGCCCTGGCAGGTCTCTGCTGCTCTAGGCCTCTCTCTAAATGAGACCTAATTCCCAGGAGGTTTTGAGCAATGAACAGGCAGGTAGAGCACTTTAGACTCTTGCTGACATCTGGAGAGTGCTGTGCATTTACTTACTGTATTCATACACATATCTGCATATCTCTACACCCAACATGGGGCTTGAAGTCATAACCCCAAGATCAGGAGTCCTGTACTCGGGGCAGCCCGGGTGGCTCAGTGGTTTGGCGCTGCCTTCAGCTCAGGTCGTGATCCTGGGATCCCGGGATCAAGTCCCACGTCGGGCTCCCTGCGTGGAGCCTGCTTCTCCCTCTGCCTGTGTCTCTTCCTCTCTCTCTCTGTGTGTCTCTCATGAATAAATAAAATTCTTTAAAAAAAGAATTAAATGAAAAAAAAAAAAAAAGAGTCCTATACTCTTCCCCCTGGGCCAGCCAGGCACCCCTTCAGGGGTGCTTTTCAAAGAATAAGTCAGCATGGGATGCCTGGGTGGCTCAGTGGTTGATTGCCCTGGGCTCAGGGCGTGACCCCGGGGTCCTGGGATCGAGTCCTGCATCGTGCTCCCTGTAGAGAGCCTGATTCTCCCTCTGCCTGTGTCTCTGCCTGTGTCTCTGCGTCTCTCGTGAATAAAATAAAATCTTTTTTTTTTTTTTTTTTTTTTTTTTTTAAGATTTATCTATTTATTCATGAGAGAGAGAGAGAGAGGCAGAGACACAGGCAGAGGAAGAAGCAGGCTCCACCCAAGGAGCCCGGTGCAGAACTCTATCCTGGGACTCCAGGATCACGCCCCAGGCCAAAGGCCAGGTGCCAAACCGCTGAGCCACGCGGTTTATTCAGGGATTCCCCTGAATAAAGTAAAATCTTAAAAAAAAAGGATAAGTCAATGCGGGCTCAGTGTGCAAAACCATGTTCTTTGAACTTTAATTCCCTTTGGGACATCTGAGGGGAATTTTAGAATAAACTGCATGTATATTTGTGGCTCATGACTCAAGAACTTGACCCTAGGGTGTTGTGGGGTTACCTGAAGCCGTGTGTACTGCCAGTGGCCCACTGTGTACTAAGCTCTGCATTGGCTTTTTATGGGAGTTGCCAAAAGAAAGTAGGAAAATGCATTTCTCACCTCCTAGGAGTTAATGGCTTAGAGGCTGTTTGAATTGAGATAGGAGTAGTAAATACTTCTAACATTTTTTTTTAAAGATTTAAAGATTTTATTTTTAAAAGAATTAATTAATTTATTTCCTGAGTTAAAGGCAGATGCTCAACTGCTGAGCCACCAGATGCCCAACTTCTAAGTTTTAAAAGTGTGTGTGTGGGGGGCTCTGTTTCTTGTCTGCGTGTTTGTTTTTGCTGTGTCTGCTGGGCCCTCTGAAATGATCAGACCCCATTTTCCTTTTGTTGATTTCTATTTAATTTTTATTGTGTGAAAAACATTTATTCTTCCTCCTAGGAATCTCGTATACCTGTTTCTGTAGGTGTGAGTAGGATTTTCAGTGTTATCCTCTCATTGCCTAAATAGACAAGCTGTAAAACATGGTGCATTTGCTCTGTTGTGTGTTGTGTTGTATCATTATGTTGTGTTACTCGTACGTATTACATGACACGGTGAGCTTGTAGTTTCCTTCTCCTTCCTCCCTCCTTCCTCCTTTTCCCTCCTTCCTCCTCTTCCCTTCTTCTTTCTCCTCCCTTCGCCACCTCCCCCTTCCTTCTCCTCCCTTCCTCTTCCCTTCTTCCTCCCTCTTCCTCCCTCCCTCCTCCTCTTTCCTTCCTTCTACCTCTCCTCCTTCCTTCTGCCCTCTTCCTCCTTCCTTCCTCTCTCCCTTCTCCCTCCCTCCCTCCCTCCCTCCCTCCCTTCCTTCCTTCCTTCCTTCCTTCCTTCCTTCCTTCCTTCCCCCTCCCTCCCTCCCTCCCTCCTTCCTCCCTCCTCCTCCCTCCTTCCTCCCCGAGGACCACATAATGTGGCTCTTCTCTGTAGGCCCAGCCATGTCTTTATTCCAAAGAATGTTTTCTGCTGAAAGAGAGCATCTTGCTCTGCCTCCAGCATCCTGCCTGTTGTCTCTCGGGATGGAAGTGAGCCTTCCTCTTAAAGACTTTCAGAAGACACAAAAGACACACCTTTTTTTTCTTCTAGGGGAGGAAAGCCTGTCTTCTGAAAAAAGGTGGAGTGCTGAATCTGGGGATGTCAGGGCCTGAGAGCAGCCACATCAGGAGAGGCCGTCTGTTGATGGGAGAGGAGGCTCCCTGGGTTCCTTGGTGGCACAGCTGGAGGGTGAAAGGCGAGGCAGGCACTCTATCCACACCCGTCGCCTCTTCCTCACCCAACCTCCTTTAGAACAGAGAAAGATTATCTTGGGTCAGTACTCCTCATAGCTAACGTCATATTTATTTGTCCATTATTAAGAAAACAAATGTTGCAGAAATGTTTATCGCAGGACAGGACGCCTTCCCCAGTCTCAGTGGGCAGCGAGGATGTGTTCTCCCTTGGGACGGATCTAGCTCTCTGCATGTCCACCGCCCAGTCCAGCGCTGCTGATTAAAGGCCCGTATGTAGACAGGAGACAGAATAAATTACATGTGTGAAATATCCTGTAGTAGTAATAAAAATAATCCCTTATTCCCGACACTGTAGCTTCCACTACAAATTGATCTCACACACGTGAACTGTGATATGAGCTGTCACCCAGGCTAGAACGCTGTGCCCTGCCCCTGGGCAGACACGCCCTGCCCTTGTCTCCCCGCACCCAGGCCCCACCCCCTCTTCCTGTGATGGTCAATACCATCCGGGAGTGTGGTGATCAGGCAACGTGGTTTTGACTTGTGTGCTAAGGAGGAAAGAACCCAGGCTCCAGGTCAGAGTCTGAATCGGAGGTTCTGTGTGTGACGTGGGCTAATGTTCCTGCCGGCCTGTGCCTTGGGGGGCAGTGTGGGGACGATAGTGGAGGTTACAAAGTGAACCAGGTGTGTGGCTTCTTTAGCCCTGTGCCCCGTCTCCTCCCACAGGGCCCCCCGGGCCAGGGTCTCTGCCCCTTTCTGCATTGGAGGCCCTGGAGCACCCCGGAGTGCTGGTGGAAGCCAGGGCTGGGGCTGGCCAGCAGTCCCTTCTCGGCTAGCCCTGTGTGGGGTGAGACCCCGGGCAGTGCCGCTGGGCCACTTCCAGGTTCTCAACGTCTGTTGCACACAGAGTGGCCACAATGCTACAGACTGAGAGGTCCCGCTGTGCCACAGACGTGCTGCCTGGGGGTGAGGCCAGGAGGAGAGCTCGGAGCCTCTCCTCTGTGAGCCTGACGACTTTGCTGTGAAGGACAACCTGTCCTTCCCAAGCAGGTGGGAGCACTTGAGCTTGGAGCACGGTGGGTGCCGCTGGTTCTTGGGTCTGGGTGAACGCTGCTCCGCGGGTGAGGACTGCAGCCTCGGGCCGGGAGGCTTGTTTGCCAGATGGCTGTGAGGAGGCCAGAGGGAGTTGGTGAGACAGGCTGGATTTGAACCTGGACCCATCTCTGGGGAGGGTGCCTCGCTGGGCCCAAGTCAGTGTGAAGGGTACTTGGGGGAGTAGGGGACAGCGTGGGTGCGGGTGCACGTGCTTTGCCTTTGATAATTGTCCACAAGGCTGGCCCGTGTCCGGGAGCTGCCGTCCTTTTGCTCAGCTCTGGCACCCCGAGGTGTTTGGATGCTGTCGTGGTTTCTACTTCTGGAGCAGTCCTTTTTGCTGAGCTGCTGGAAAGCAGACATGTGAGTGGCAGAAGGTGTTTTGCACCTGTGCTTGGGTTTCAAGGGCAGCTCCGTGAGTGACCCACCGTGGACCAGAGCCGGTTCTGCCCGGCTGCCTTGGTGGGTGGCTCTCTGCACAAAGGGACAGGTGGACGGTCTGTCTTGTTGGCTGCGATTCTGAGAGTGAGCAGTGCAAGGGGGTGCCCTCCTGTTCTCACCGTCCTCCTTTTTTTTTTTTTTTTAAGATTATTTATTCATTTAAAAAAATATTTTATTTATTCATGACAGACACAGAGAGAGGCAGAGACTTTGGCAGAGGGAGAAGCAGGCTCCGTGCAGGAGCCCGATGTGGGACTCAATCCTGGGACCCCGGGGTCACGCGCTGGGTTGAAGGCGGTGCCAACCCCTGAGCCCCCCGGGCGCCCCTCACCGCCCCGTATACTCGTTTACAGAGTGTCCTGTCATTCTAGCACGGGGTGTGTGGGTTACTTTACTAACCCAGGGAAAACGTGGCTGAATTTTTTGGCTGTGGGGAAACAAAAAGTCCTTTTGTGAGAACTCTTCCTTATCAAGGTGATTCACTCTGGCTGGTGACAGAGAAAGGCGAGTCCCAGACACTTTCCTCTTGGTGATTTTATTTTTAAAAACCTCCTTCAAGGGACGCCGGGGGCCCAGGGGTTGAGCCCAGGGGTTGAGCGTCTGCCTTTGCCCCAGGGCCTGATCCTGAAGCCCCGGATCGGATCGTTGGATTCTCCTCTGGGAGCCTGCTTCTCCCTCGGCCTGCCTGCCTCTCTGCCTCTCTCTCTGTGTCTCTCATGAATAAATTAAAAACTATAACAAAAAACTGCTTCACTGGGGATCCCTGGGTGGCTCAGCAATTTGGCGCCGCCTTCGGCCCAGGGCGTGACCCCGGGGTCCCTGGATGGAGTCCTGCATCAGGCTCCTGCGTGGAGGCTGCTTCTCCTCTGCCTGTGTCTCTGCCTTTCTCTCTCTGTGTCTCTCAAGAATAAATAAATGAACTCTTAAAAAAAACACACACAAAAACCCTTCACTTACCTTGTGGTGATTTTAACTTTTAAAAACCCCCTTCAAGGAGCCTGCCTTATGCATTTCACAGGACGTACCAGTTAGTGAGGCTTTACATACCCAGAGACCATTTGGCATTCTGTTTTACTAAAGAACTTTCTAGTAGGAGGAATCTTAGTATTTGTGATGTTCTTATTGTGGGCTCCTCGCTGGCTCAGTTGGAAGAGAACACAACTCTTGATCTCACGGTTTTAAGTTTGAGCCCTGTGTTGGGCGTAGAGATTACTTAAATAAATAAAATCTTAAAAAAAAACAACCTGTTCTCACTGTTTGGTATTACCTTTAAAGCAATAATAAGAAACTTGAAAAGAAAAAAATGGCAGATAATGTTCATTTAAATAAAAACATGCAAATAAGTGAGAAAACAAATCTCACTTAACACTAAATCTTCAAACTTCTAGACTCCTAAATCATTATTGTTATTACTATTTTTAAAGATTTTATTCACTTATTTGAAAGGGAGTACAAGCAGTGGGGAGGGGCAGGCAGAGAGGAACAAGCAGACTCCCCGCTGAGCAGGGAACCTGATGTGGGGCTCGATGTGGGGCTGGATCCCAGGATCCGGAGATCACAACCTGAGCTGAGGGCATATGCTTCCCTAATGGAGCCACGCAGGCGCCCTTTAAATTATTACTTATATGAGAGATGAACGAAACCAGAGTCCTGATTAACTTACAGTTTTAACCTACTCTAAATCAGTATATGGTCAGCATCTCTTAATAACTGTGTATCTACAACATGATTTTAGTGACTAGTTTTCCATCATATGATCAAATGTGCTGGAATTTGATTAATTCTGTTAAATTTGGTATGTTAAATTTTCACTTTTCTACATTATAAGCTTTTACGTAGATGAATCTTCTAGCACAGTTTTTATGATCTCCTTAGGTTAAAGTCTTAAAAATGGAATTGCTGGGGGAACAGATTTTAAAAAGTTTTCTTTCTTTTGTGACCAAACTGCTCTTTAGGAAAGTATTGCCAACCTGATGACGGGGAATGGTGTATCAGTGTTTTAATTTGCATTTTTCTTGTGACTGTATTTTTTTTTTTTTTTTTTTTTGTGACTGTATTTGAACTGATGTTCCTCTAAAGTGTTAGTGAACAAGTATTTCTGTGCACATGTGTCTTCTGTGTCATCGTATGGTGCTGGCTGGCCTGCAGCCTTCACTTCTTCACCTGTGATGTGGGGGTCAGCTCAGGCACCCTCTAAAATCTTAGGGAGAAAAATTAAAAAAATATTACAAGTTTCTGTAGAGTTCCTTACTACTGTGTTACGGTTTTTTATAAGTTTCAGAAATAGGCTGTTGATCTGTGTCATTAAGGAATAAATACTGACTTTGTTTTGGTTTAACAGTTTGCTTTTATAGAGCAGCATGCAGAAGCTGAAGGCAGAGGAAAACAGCATGATGTTGAGCAGTATGAGAACCCAAAGACCGTTCATTTTGTACTCACTTAAACGTTTTCCCCACTGTCGAGTATCTCCTGGTAATTAAAAAAATAAACAACAAAACATTTTCCTAGGCGTTGGGTCTGTTCTACAGCTAACTTTGGCAGTGGTGGTCTGACACTCCAGGGTTCATGCTCAGCATTTAGAGCCTCTGAGATTTTTTATTCTTTTCAAGATTGGATCCTAGATACTATTCCAGTCTAGGAACTGTCACTTTGAGATTTAAACCAAATCTCAAAAAACCTAAAACAGAAACCACCCGTAAACTACACAGGAATCACTTTGATCTGGTCTGGTGTTGGGAATGGGAGCTGAGGGATGCTGTCCCCACTCATGTGGCTGGACTGTGGGGGCCTGAGTCCAGGCAGCTGTTGGCTCGTGTGCTGGGCCCCTCCAGGGAGCCCTGGGAAAGACTGTCTTCTCCTAGGCACTTACCCACTTTCGTCGACACCTCGGGTTATAAACACCTGCCACACACACAGGGGCCAGTGTTGAGGCTGTGGGTGGTTGGCTGCCTTAAAATAGGGATTTTACCTGTTTCAGATGACACCTGTAGCTGTGTCTGTTCTTGTCTAGTAAAATAAGCATCCTCCCATCACAGGCTGTGCTGTGTACCCGGGGTCCCTGAGGTGTGTGCCTGTCATCCCAGTTCTTTTCTCTGGCTGTAGGTACCTTCCTAGGAAACAAAGCAATTATTTGTACTATGTCTCGATTGTAGTCGTTTAAGAGCTTACTTCGGGACGCCCGGGTTGCTCAGTGGTTTGACACCTGCCTTGGCCCAGGGTGTGGTCCTGGAGTCCTGGGATCAAGTCCCATGTCGGGCTCCCTGCATGGAGCCTGCTTCTCCCTCTGCCTGTGTCTCTGCCTCTCTCTCTCTCTCTCTCTGTCTCTCATGAACAAATACATAAAATCTTTAAAAAGAAAAAAAAAGAACTTACTTCTACTCGGAAGTAAGTGGACCAGTCGGGACGTGTTGGGCCCTATTGCACGCATTCTGCACCAGGGAGGTACTGTTACGCGTCCGGACTTTTGTGATTGGTGTCTTTCTTAGGCAGGCCGCCCTGCAGGGTGGCTCTGGGATTCCTGTTCTTCCAAGGGAGAGAGAGGCCTTTCCTTGATGCAGAGTGTGGGACTCAGGGGGGCATTGGGCTCTCCCTTGGGGAGGTGAGGGTCTGTTGCCATACAAGGGAGACATAAGGTCGACTCTGGGCAGCCCCCCACTCCAGGACGGAAGGGGTGTTCCTATGGGGCATGTTTTGTACTGGCCACAGTCAGTTCCAGGGGCGGTAAACTGACTCGATCCCATGATGAGCTTCCCCCTGTTGCTTCTAGCTTCTCGTTGCTGTAATGGATTCCTCTTTTTCCTGAGTGAATGTTTATTGGGCACCTGTTGTGGGCCAGGCCAGGTACTGCTGCTCTTGCCCTAGGGTGCATCTGTGAACAAAGTAGACCAGAACCCTGGGATTTCCCTCGATTGATTGATTGATTGATCTATCTATCTATCTATTTATTTTAAGATTTATTTATTTATTTATTTATGAAAAAGAGAGAGAGAGAGGCAGAGACACAGGCAGAGGGAGAAGCAGACTCTATGCCGGGAGCCCGACGTGGGACTCGATCCCGGGACTCCAGGATCGCGCCCTGGGCCAAAGGCAGGCGCTAAACAGCTGAGCCACCAGGGGATCCCCTCCTCATTGTTTTAGATGCAGTGTATCCATAGAGTGCAAAAGTGTTTAGTGACACAACAGATACGTTCCTAAAGGAACATTTCCCCCCATTTATTCCATTGTATTTTCAGAAACATTCTAGAAAAAGAAATATCTTTACGTGAAGATTAGCTGCAGGAAAAAGTATACATTTCTATCTATTTATGTTTTTATTTTTTACTTTTTTACAATTTATTTATTTATTCATGAGAAATACAGAGAGAGAGGCAGAGACACAGGCAGAGGGAGAAGCAGGCTCCATGAAGGGAGCCCGACGTGGCACTTGATCCCAGATCCTGGAATTCCGCCCTGAGCCACAGGTGGACGCCCAACCGCTGAGCCACCCAGGCGTCCCTTATTTATGTTTTTAAAAGATCTTACTTATCTATTCATGAGAGACACAGAGACACAGGCAGAAGGAGAAGCAGCCTCCCTGTGGGGAGCACGATGTGGGACTCGATCCTGGGAGCCCGGGGTCATGCCCTGGGCTGAAGGGAGATGTTAAACCGAGCCACCCAGGTGTCCCAATAAATAAAATCTTAAAAAAAAACCCCAAACATGGTTATTTGAAGAAAAGTGTAAGATGGGTGTGGTGCGTTGATGGTCGCCCCCAAAGAGATCCAGGTTCTAATTCCTGGAAGTGGTGAGAGTGACCTTATATGACAAAAGGGACTTTGCTGGTGTCGTTAAATTAAGGGTCTTGAGGCGGGTTTTCTTTCTTTTTTTTTTTTTTAATAATTTTTATTTATTTATGATAGAGAGAGAGAGAGAGAGGCAGAGACATAGACAGAGGGAGAAGCAGGCTCCATGCACCGGGAGCCCGACGTGGGATTCGATCCCGGGTCTCCAGGATCGCGCCCTGGGCCAAAGGCAGGCGCTAAACCGCTGCGCCACCCAGGGATCCCGAGGCGGGTTTTCTTGATGGACCTTCTCGGTGATCGTAGTCCTTCTGAGAGGGAGGCAGAGGGCGATTTGAGTGCAGAAGAGGAGGTGGCGATGTGGAGACCGAAACAGAGACTGGGATACGACTGCTGCAAGCGGAGGGGGTGCCGGCAGGCGGGACGGGGAGCTGGGGGTTGGGCCGCCTCCACAGCCGAGGAAGGAAGCAGTGCTGCCCACTCCTCCACTCTCGCCTCTAAGACTCATTTTGCACTCTGACCTTGGCGCTCTCGGGGGCACGTTTCTGGCGATTCCGGCTGCTAAGGTGGCAATAGTTTGTTACAGGCCGGACTGCGACTGTGGTAGGGAGAGTGAGCCGTGGGCTCAGGGCTGGGCCGCCGGCTGTGCGCAGTTTTGGCAATGGGAGGGAGCCGCTGTCACTGCTCGGAGACACCTTTGAGAAGCCGAGTGATGAGATCTACTGTGTTACACTCATGCTGCTTGTAAGTGGCTTTCTTCCGTCAAAGTATACCTTTTACCCAGCGCCCCCTGCGCTCCCAGCAGCGCCGCTCCCGCGGCCAGGAGCTGGAGCAGCCCCCGTGTCCCCCGGCAGGGGAGGACAAAGCGCGATCCGTCCTACAGTGACTCGTGTGCAGCCTGACCGGGAGCCGACAGGTCCCTGGAGACAGGAGGGTCGCTGGGGGGGGGGGGGGGCAGAGCTCCAGGTCGGGACCGTGGGGGAGCCCCGTGGACCATGGCGGTCCCGCTCCCACCCAGTGGGATGGCGCTGAATCCCCTGAGCCACGCACCCACACACGAGCAGGGGTCCCCCCCCACGCCTTTCAGCACAACTAAAACACTTTAAAAACATTTTTCAGGGATCCCTGGGTGGCGCAGCGGTTTGGCGCCTGCCTTTGGCCCAGGGCGTGATCCTGGAGACCCGGAATCGAATCCCACATCGGGCTCCCGGTGCATGGAGCCTGCTTCTCCCTCTGCCTGTGTCTCTGCCCCTCTCTCTCTCTCTGTGACTATCATAAATACATAAAGAAAATAAAAAATAAAAAAAAAACATTTTTCAGATTTTATTTTTAAGCAATTTATGTGACTATCATAAATACATAAAAAAAATTTTTTAAAAATTTTCAGATTTTATTTTTAAGCAATCTGTGGGGCTTGACCCCAGAACCTCCAGATCAAGAGTCCCACGTCCTGACTGAGCCTGCCAGGTGCCCCACACAGTTCAAAACCTTAAGGGTACACTGTCCTGGTCTTTTTTTTTTTTTTTTTTAATTTTTATTTATTTATGATAGTCACAGAGAGAGAGAGAGCGAGAGAGAGGCAGAGACATAGGCAGAGGGAGAAGCAGGCTCCATGCACCGGGAGCCCGACGTGGGATTCGATCCCGGGTCTCCAGGATCGCGCCCTGGGCCAAAGGCAGGCGCCAAACCGCTGCGCCACCCAGGGATCCCTGTCCTGGTCTTTCTGAAGATAAGGTAGCTCAAGGCATTAAAAATCTTCAGAAAGTGCAGCTGTCAACGAAAGAACTCGAGTTCTAGCTTAGATGTGTGCAGAGCCATGGGCTCGCTCCTGTGCAGGCTTTACCCCGTCACCACGCCTGTCCTGGTGCATCCAATTTGGGAGTGTCACCGTGGTGCTCACGACCTGCTGACCTGCTCGTCTCCCACTGGCCCTGGGTTTGTCTTCTTTTCTGTCCTGGGTCCTCCATCCTCACCAGGGACTGGAGGTCCAGGCCCGGGTCCTTGTACCCGCCCGTCATCTGCCCTCACTCCCAGGCTTGCTTCAGAGATGTCCTGCGTGCACATGGCCCCTGACTCCCCAGGTCTAGCCGGGCTGCTCCTCAACTCTGGGCTCACCCTGGGATGTCGCAGAGGCTCAGAGCCTCCCCCCCCTCCAACCCCCGGGCTCACAGGCTGAGGCTGCGAGTGCCACCTGCGGTCTCCCCATCTCAGTGAACAGAGGCCCCGCTCTCCAGAGGCAATGACAGGGCCTCTTCCTCTCACCTGCCATCTGACCCATTGGGATTTTCTTGGCCTTACCTCAGAACACACCCAGCATCCCTCCATTTCTCAGGCCTGCCCTGTAAACTCCGTGATGTGAACCACCATCAGCCCCTGCTAATGGCCGCTCTCTCCTCAGGCTCTCGCTGCCACCAGCACTCCCTCCAGCCTTTTCTTAGCAGGCAGCTGAGCAACAGCGTCAAGGCTAATCCCGGAGCGTCTGCACTCAGGGCTTTCCCGGGGTGCTCTGACCCCCCTCCCACTGCTGACCTCTCGCCCGTTCTGCTCCAGTCAGCCAGCCTCCTTGAGGGTTGGTCTCTGGAAACCATCAGCACCCCTCTTCCTCACACCTTCCCCCCGGCCGTGCCCTCTGCCTGGGATATGGCCCACACCTCTTGTGCCCAGGCTGTCTCCCGGCCCTTTTCTACCTGGAGCTAAGGTTCTCCAGCGCACTCATCCGGGTGGTTGCCAGAATTCATTCCTTGTGGTCATGGGGCCGAGATATCTGTTTTCTTGCTGCTCGTTGGCAGGCAACAGCCCTTGAGTCCTAGTGGACCCTCTCAGGTCCAGCCACCTGTGCCTGGCCCTGTCACACTCCACAACGCCCACTTCTTGGCCAGCTGTCTGCCACAACTGATGCATACACAAAGTATTGGCTCACCCCAGCGGCCTACACAGCTCTGTCAGGGTCCTGCCCCCAGAGTGTCCAGTCCTGGAGCAGCTGACAACACCGGAGCCAGGGTGCTGCCAGGAGCGCCTGGTAAGGCCTCCATCAACAAGCCCACCACGCAGACCAGATTAAGCTCTTAATCAGCTTTATATTGACCACTTTTAAATAGGAAGGGTGGTCAGGGTCCTCAGATCTTTGAGGAAAGCCTCCAAGAAGAAAGGGAGAGACCATAACCAAAAACAAAAAGGAAAGCAGAGGGCATCTGAAGGGCAGAGTCATTGCAGAGAGCAGGAGAGACCTTGGGAAATAAAACTTGATTTAGAGAACTGAAATGCACCCTCAGAAGTTAAAAAATAAAAGCGTCCAGTTGAAAGGTTGACAGATGAAGTCAAGAATATATCCTAGAGAGTTCTTTTTTTTTTTTTCCCTTAAAGTTTATTTAAGTAACCTCTACCCCCAGCTTGGGGCTCCTACTCATGACCCCTAAGATCAAGAGGTGGATGCTCTTTGGACTGAAGCAGCCAGGTGCTCCTCCCCAGAAAGTTATGGAAAAGATCGAGACTAGGAGACCAAAGATAAGGCAAGTACAGGTTTAGCGAGGCATAGCACCTGACGGACGTGTCAGGGAGGGGCCCGAGGTGGTGTCGAAGGCTCCTTCAGGAAGACCTGCAGAGCCTGAGCACAGGGTCTCTGGCGGAGAGGGCCCTTCCCGGGCTCGGAGCAGTGAGGGGAGTACCCACGGCAAACAGGCAGCGGGCAGAGAGCACGCCCCACAGAGCTCTGGGACGGGTGTGACGGGCCTGTCGGGGGAGCGTGGAGGGGGGCGTCCCAGTCAGGAAGGCTCTCAGGATCGGACCCTGGCTTCTCTGAGAAAGGACGCAGGGTGGGGGCGGCAGAGGCAGGAGAGGCCACCGTGGGGGGGCCTCTGGGACTCAGATGGTGAAGGGGGTGTGCCGTCCTGCGGAGGGCTCCATGGAGCAGCAGGGACAGAAAATAAAGGCGCTAGAAAGCAAGGGAATTGCTAAGTCCAGGAGAAACTTCTGTGAGAAAGGCGTTCCCGTGGTTTACATGTGGTTGTGTAGTTGGTGCGTAAGCGCTGTGGACGGCCTCGGCGCCCCGGGGAGCGGCAGCGCTCACTTCGCCTACTTCCCCCAAGGAGGCCCACGCGAGGAGGCCCACGCGCAGGATGCAGGTTGGAAAAGCCAGAAACAGCACCGAGACCACATGAGTTAGGCCAGGACATAGTGGTCCGTCCCAAACCACCCAAAGCTGGAGGGCAGACAGCAGGCCTCTGGGAGCAGGGCTGGGGTGAGCCCGTCCCAGGCCTGGCAGCACTGCGCCTCCGTGTTTGACGACTGACCTCTCTCAGGGCCCGGGGTGCATGGTAATTAATTAATTAATTAATTTTAGACTTTTTATTTATTCATGACAGGCACAGAGAGAGAGAGAGAGAGAGAGAGAGAGAGGCAGAGACACAGGCAGAGGGAGAAGCAGGCTCCATGCAGGGAGCCTGATGTGGGACTCGATCCCAGGTCTCCAGGATCACACCCCAGCCCGAAGGCCGGCGCTAAACCGCTAGGCCACCGGTGGCTGCCCAATAAAAGGTTTTTATGCCACATCAGAGGTGGTTTCCTTCCTTGGATGACGTTTTAACTCTGCTGAAAAGCTGACATACGAAGGGAGAGGAGACCTCAAAGTAACGTAGATCTGGAACTCTAGGATAATCGAAAGGCTGTATGTATTAAGATTTATTTATTAGAAAGACAGCGAGGGCAGCCTGGATGGCTCAGCGGTTTAGCGCCGTCTTCGGCCCAGGGCATGATCCTGGAGTCCTGGGATCGAGTCCCATGTCGGGCTCCCTGCATGGAGCCTGCTTCTCCCTCTGCCTGTGTCTCTCTCTCTCTCTGTCTCTAATGAATGAATAAATAAAATCTTTAAAAAAATTAATCCCTTGGGGTGCTTGGCTGGTTCAGTTAGTGGAGCAAGCAACTCTTGATCTCAGAGTCTTGCGTTCAAGCCCCATGTTGGGGGTGGAGTTTACCTAAAAAAGTAAAAAGTAATATAAAATAGTTCCTTAATGTTACCAGCTCTTTTGTCAGCACCAACCAAAGGCAATAGATATTAACACCTCACCATGTTGTTTTTTTTTTTTTAATAAGAAGTAGCACACTACAGATGAGGCCATAGCCTCGTGCACCTCTTTTCCATCCTCACCTCTCTCTCCCCAGAAGAGCCACAGCCTTAAACTTACACTGAGAGGAGGTGCCTGGGTGGTGAAGCTGGTGAAGCGTTGGCTTTCTGGCTTTCTGCTCGGGTGGTGATCTCAGGGTCCTGGAGTCAAGTCCGGCATCAGGGTCCCTGCTCAGCGGGGAGCCTGCTTCTACCTCTGCCTCTGCCCTCCCCCTGCTTGTGCTCTCCTAGCTCAAGTAAGTAAATAAATAAATCTTAAAAAAAAAAAAAAAAAAAAAAAAAACTTATACTGAGAATCCTCATGTTCATGAGAGACATAATGAGAGAGAGAGGCAGAGACACAGAGGGAGAAGCAGGCTCCATGCAGGGAGCCCGACGTGGGACCTGATCCCGGGTCTCCAGGATCACGCCCTGGGCCAAAGGCAGACGCCCAACTGCTGAGTCACCCAGGGATCCCAAGCTCTGTCTTTATTTAAACATGCCAGGAGGGATCCCTGGCATGGAATAAATAGGTAAAGTCTTTGAAAAAAATAAAACATGCCAGGCTTATTTCCAGAGATGTCAGTAAGGAAGCAAAACATAGACATCCTTTCTGTCTCCCTGTTTATAAACTTTGAAAATTATATGACATTTAGTGTTTTCTAACTTTATCAAAACAACTTAGTTTTTGCTCAGCTGTGAAATCAAAGTAAGCAAAATTGGAAATGGCATCTTGAGTGCTGGTGCTGGTGGGGCGTCCACCTCTGGGTGCAGAGGCCAGTGGAAGCATCTGTGCCAATGAGCTCTGGATACCTCCCTCCGGCACTGGCCGTTCCCTTGGGGGCACCATTGAGTGGGAGCCATTGAGGGGGGGTCACCAGCTGGTGCATCTCAGGACAGAGGACTTCTGCAAAGCAGCAGGAAAAACTCGACGTATATATGCCTTGTAGAAAGAAGTGTAGATGCCATACTGTAGGCAAGCGACAGAAATGATCTGTAATCAGGCTTTTGAGAGTTGCTTCTTTGCCTGCCCGCTCGCACCCACCTGCACATCTGACGTGAAGTTTGTAAATGGCTACAGGGATCCCCCACACATTTTGGTTATTATCATTATGGCTTCTTTTCTGCTCCCACCCCTGGAATACCGCACTTTGTTCACGTGTTCGTATGTTGATGGGCATTTAGGTGGTTGACATTTCTTTGGGCTGTTACAGCTTCTGTGATCATTCAGCACAAGTCTTTGGACAAATACTTCCGTTTCTTTGGGGTAAACAGGTAGGAGTGAAGTGACTGGATCATATGGTGGGTATGTGGTTAACCTGCCAAGCGGTTGTGCAAGTTTACATTCGCAACAACAGTGCCTGAGAGTTTGCATTCCCTGTCTCCCTCCAGACCCCTGGGGTACCTGGTATGGCCAGGCTTTTTAACTTCAGCCATTCAAACAGAAACGCCCTTCGTTGAAGCTTTAATTGGTGTTTCCCTAATGATAATGATACTGACTCGAATACAAACTTGTTTTCTGATCCAGAATGTGGTCTCTTAGTAAATGTACGTGTGCAACTTGAGAGGAATGTGTCCCCTACTTTGGTTGGGTGGGGTGTTCTTTACATGTGAGTTTGAGGTGCTTGATGGTATCACCATGACCCCTGAAAATATTACAGTTCAGGTACAGGAGTCGCAAAATGGGGTTAGTTTCTCCTTGTGAAGAGCTACGCTTTCAGCTTGATTTTTAGAAGTGCCTCTTCAATTGGCCTTAAATACGGTTAGCAAACTTTCTCTCGTTTCTTCTCTTCCACATCATGTCTCCATATCTGTAGCAGAAACAATATAAGTTGTTAGTAAAACGAGCCAGCTCTGTCTGTCTGCAGCTGCTAGCAGTCTGGTGTTTCTGTAACGTAAGGGATCCGCACCCGGGAGAGGGGACTAGCTGGCTTTGACATTCCAGTGTGTGTCCCTTGACTTGGTCCTTCTGGCTCTGTTGGATTGTGTAAGAAGAGCCGGGTTCTCATTTTTCACAGTCTCCTTGTTTTTTCTAAAAACCTTTAACTGGAGTCCTTTGGGCTTAGAGAATTAAAATATCATGCCCAGTCATCAGCTACGGGGAAATTGATGTATTCTCCAAACTGCAAAGAAAGTGTAATTAAAGTGGACTTTAAAAAGTGTATACTTTGATTCATCTTCTAACATAGTAACATGTAAAAGGGCCTACTCCTAGTTAATGATTTGTTTAAAAGGCATAGGGTTAATGTTTCAGAATGAACAACTTGGTACTTTGTGTTCGGTTAGTAGCTTTGTTGTTGAAAATCTTAGAAATGCCTTTTTTTTTTTTTTTTAAGTAAGCTATATGCCTAACATGGGGCTTGAACTCATGACTCTGACATCAAGAGTCACATGCTCTACTGACTGAGCCAGACAGGTGCCTCAAAATTCTTAGACATCTTACGAACAGATTGGCCAGTATGGATTCCAGGTTATATAGCCGTGCAGGTATCTCACTAGACATCATGTGCTTTAGGAATGAAGGCTTTTGTAAGATAAGGAAGGAGGTGTTTTACAAGTAATTCTGATTCAGTTATCTCAAGAAGTCAGCAGATGGGGGCAGCCCGGGTGGCTCAGCGGTTTAGTGCCACCTTCGGCCCAAGGCCTGATCCTGGGGTCCTGGGATCCAGTCCCACGTTGGGCTCCCTGCATGGAGCCTGCTTCTCCCTCTTCCTGTGCCTGTGCCTCCCTCAGTCTCTCTCTCTCTCTCTCTCTCTCTCTTTCTCTCTCTCTCTCTCTCATGAATAAATAAATTAAAAAAAAAATTAAAGAAGTCAGCAGATGAATGGACTTCCAAGCCCAGTATCTCAGAAGCACTCGGGGCCCAGGGATGGAGGGGTGGTGGCCACCATCTTCTCCCTGTAGTGGAGGGAGAAGGGGGAGACGTGGTCTCTGGCGGGGAGCCCTAGACCTCTAGAGTCAGTCAGCTTGAGCTGGTCCAGTCTGGCTTTACGCTACCTGCTAGTGGGGAGAGGGTGAACACGGCAGCCTGCTAGCCTGCCCACTGCAGGGAGGCCCCGTGAAACCTTTGTGGGTGGTATAGAGTAATGGGTTTGGCCTCAACCTTAGCCTTGGTTGTCTACCTTTGAAATACCTTGTCTACATCCCAACGCCAGGTATTCACATGTCCCTACCCTTCTATCCCCTGGTCTTCCTGGCTGGCCCTGCCCCCCTTTTGTAGTCAGAGGTGAGATCTCTTCCTGGCCCACTGCCTCATCCTTTTTTCCTCACTGCCTTCTCCAACGTCGATCCTCTCTTGCTTTCTTTGCTCTTTTTTTTTTTTCCCCCCAGTTTTGTTTTCTCTCTCTCTTTAAAGTTTTCATTATAGAAAAGTCGAAGCCTAGGGACGCCTGGGTGGCTCTGTCGGTGAAGCGTCTGCCTCTGGCTCAGGTTGTGGTCCTGGGGTCCTGGGATTAAGCCCCGTGTCAGACTCCCTGCTCAGCGAGGAGTCTGCTGCTCCTTCTGCCTCTGCCTGCTGCTCCCCCTGCTTATGTGCACGCTCTCTCTCTCTCCCAAATAAATAAATAAAATCTTAAGAAAAAGTCCAAACCTATATAAAAATAGGTAGAGTAGTGTGATGCCTCCCCAGCACCCCACCCCCAGCCTCAGCGATTGTCAGTCATGGCCAATTGGTTCCATGTATGTAACCATGTATGTGCCTCGTTCCCTGATGTTTGAAGTATCTCTACATATTTCAGTAAGTATATCAAAGAAGGAAGGCCCTTTGAAGAATCACTAAAATATCATTGTCACACCTACAAAAATTAGACGTCTTAATATCAAATAGTATTCAGTATGTAGGATCCATATTCAAGTTTCTGATTCTTATAAATATGATTTAAAACAAGTTTGTTTGAATCAGGATCCAGAAAGCCCTTACATGGTCACAGATAGGTACGACTTCTGTGTTTCTGAGCGAGGGCTTCCTCTCCATCTTTTCCCTTGAAAACAGGAGTTCGCTTCTCTCTCTCAGGGTCCTCATTCAGTGGGTTCACCGTGGGTTCACTGGTTACATCCATGTGATATTGTTGAAAAATACTGCTTTGATCACCGTATTTCTTCTAAATTGGTAGTTAGATTGAGGTTTGATTGGTGCTGTGAGCTTCCCTCAGGACACACGTGGTGTCTGGTAGTCTTTGTGGTGTCCAGAGGTGTGGAGGGTCATTGATTCTGCCCGTTACTTCATGGAGGATTGCAGGCCGGGGCACTTGGACCCTTGCCGCCCCCCCCCATTCATTAGCTGGGGTGCTCTATAAAGAGAGACTTGCCGTCATCTGCTGTCACTTCCCTGACTGACTGTAGAGGAAAGGCAGGCTAACGCCTTGACTCTTTCCCTTCATTTGTTAATTTTCACAAGAATCAGCTGGTTCCCTGGGGTCCTCCAATGATGACCACTTATTTTTCTTTCTTTCTTTTTTTTTTTTTTTAAGATTTATTTATTTATGATAGACACACACACACACAGAGAGAGAGAGAGAGAGAGAGGCAGAGACACAGGAGGAGGGACAAGCAGGCTTCATGCTGGGAGCCTGACATGGGACTCGATCCCAGGACTCCAGGATCATGCCCTGGGCTGCAGGTGGTGCTAAACCGCTGAGCCACCCAGGGATCCCCTTATTTATTTATTTATTTTTACCATAATCACACCTTCATGGATTAAAACATGTTTGATGTGTTTCAGTCCCTGAGTTATTCTGATCAGTGCCCACGTGACCATGTGGGGCTGTGAGGCCTCCGATGTTGGCTCCTGAGGTATGGGGAGTGGCCCAGTGAGTCTTTGCTGGCGTCTTTGCTTTCAGATGCGATAGGGGAGTCCAGGCTCTGCTTGCACACTTCCTCACGTGTCTCTTTCCACGGGAAGTGGGGTTTCAGTATCACAGCCTGGATGCTAAGTTAGTTGGACAGCGTTAGACAGTCTTTGTTTTATTTAATATATCATGAGTGATGCCTCATAATGATACTTAAATTCAGGATTATGTTGTGTTTGCTTCATGCCTTCGCTCTGATATCTTTTTCTTCTTTTTCAATTGCATGAGGGCGCCCATCCTGAACAACACTTCAGACGACGGAATCGAACATTCCTTATTACTTGGTGTTACTGCTCAACAGTTTAATGATCATCATATTTTCCCTTATAAAGTCACTTGAAGTTTGCATAGAGGGTTTTTTTCTTTTAAAATCCAGGAAAGGATCGAGTCTCATGTCGGGCTCCCTGCATGGAGCCTGCTTCTCCCTCTGCCTGTGTCTCTGCCTCTCTCTCTCTTTCTCTCTGTGTCTCTCATGAATAAATAAAATCTTTAAAAATAAATAAATAAATAAATAAAGTCCAGGAAATTCACCAGAGCAAGTCCTGGATAGGTCTTCTGGAGTCGAGAGTTGGTACTCAGTATCCATTGTAGTTTTTCAACATGCATGGAAAATTTGTTGTTGTTGTTTTTAAAGATTTTATTTATTTATTTATCCCGACTCGGAACTCGATCCCAGGACTCAATCCCAGAACTCCAGGACCACACCCCGAGCCGAGTGCAGGCCCCAGACTGCTGAGCCACCCAGGGATCCCCTGTTTTTATTTTAGAGAAGTTTTCTTAACTATAGTTTTAATATTTTTTTCTGTACCTTTGATTTTGCTTCTCTGGGGCTTCTGTTATTTATTTATTAGGTCATTTTTGTCTTCAATATTTTCACTGCCTTGAGTCTTATTTATTTATTTATTGTTAAAGATTTTATTTATTTATTTATTTTTGAAAGAGAGTGAGCAGGGTAGGGGCAGAAGGTGAGGAAGAAGCAGACTCCCTGCTGAGCAGGGAGCCCGACTCAGGACTCAATCCCAGGACCCTGAGGTCATGACCTGAGCTGAAGGCAGACACTTCACCAATGGAGCCACCCAGGCGCCCCTCTGTATTCATTTATTTTTAAGAACTTTGTTGATGTATAATTTATGTGCCATAAAAGTCACTCATCGTAAGTATACAGTTCAACGAATTTTAATAAGTTTGTAGAATTGGGCAGCCCGGGTGGCTCAGCGTTTGGCACCGCCTTCGGCCCAGGGTGTGGTCCTGGAGTCACAGGATCGAGTCCCACGTTGGGCTCCCTGCGTGGAGCCTGCTTCTCCCTCTGCCTGTGTCTCTGCCTCTCTCTCTCTGTGTCTGTCATGAATAAATAAAATCTTAAAAAAAAGTTTGTAGAATTGTGCAGCCACCACAGTCGTGTTGCACATGTTGTAGTCATGCAACATCTCCACCCCCTGAAAGGTCCCTTGTACGGTCTGCAGTCAGTCCCTGTGCACCACACAGCTCCAGGCAACCCCTGATCTACTTTTCATCTCTGTAAATTGTCTTTTATGAAAATGTTCTATATATGAAAGAATATGATTTGTGGTCTTTTGTGTCTGGCTTTTTTATTTAGTGGAATGTTTGAGGTTCCATCTGTGTTGTGTGTGTCAGTATTTCA
The DNA here is from genome assembly GCF_053574225.1 of Canis aureus. Classification (NCBI taxonomy): domain Eukaryota; kingdom Metazoa; phylum Chordata; class Mammalia; order Carnivora; family Canidae; genus Canis; species Canis aureus. The sequence goes on from NC_135618.1 coordinate 37,601,310, forward strand.
TTCCTTTTTAGGGCTGGATAGTCTGCCGTATGGATAGACCACACTGTGTGTACCTACCTATTCCTCCTTTGATGGACAGTTGGGTTCCTTCCACTCTTGCTGTTGTGCTGTGAATGTTCGCATGCACGCCTTTGTTGGACATGTGTTTTCCTCCCTCTCCTCCCTCTTGGGGTGGGTACCCAAGAGCCGAGTTGCTGTGTTGTCTGCTGAGCTTATGTTTAACTTTTTAAGAAACTGCCAAATGGTTTTCCACATTGGCCCGACCATTTTACGTTCCTCTGGCAACATATGAGGTTCTAGCTTCTCCACATCCTCGCCGACTCTTGTTATTGTCGTCATTGTTTTGAATACAGCCATTCCTAGTGAGTGATATCATGGTTTTAATTTGCATTTGTCCAACGACTCATAATCTCAAGCATCTTTTCATGTGCTTACTTTCTATCTTACTTGGCAAAATGTCTGTTTAAATGTTTTGCCCATTAAAGAAAAATAGTGGTGTTTATCTTGTTGAATTATAAGTGTTCTTTATATATTCTGGATATGTCTTTTATGAGATATGTGATTTGCAAATATCTTCTTCCAGACTGTATCTTGTCTTTTGGTTTTTACTAATGGTGTCTTTTGAAGTGCAAAAATGTTAAATTTTGATGAAACCTAGTCTAGACTTGAAAATATAAATGTATCTTCTTTCTGAAGAATTTCATTCTGTGTAACATCCTTGTGTGAATCATCTTACTTTTTATGATTTTTTTGATATCCAGAGTCTACTTGCCTAAGTTATTTTTACTAAGGATTTTGCACAGCCAGGAAGGCCTGTTGGAATGGATGAGCAGGTCTATGCTGTGTTAATAATAGTCCAGATACTAGCTAGAATAATCCCTCAAACTTCACACTTCTGATCTTCTTCCTCGGGAAGTATGATGTTGACCTTTGAGAGCAGGATCTTATTCCGTCATTCATGGTCCTGGGTGCTGTTGGCAGCTTTCTCCTGGGAGGCCTCCTGTCTGTGGCTGGAGCTGTTGGCGGCTCGTATTCTCAGCATTACACCTTGCAAGTGGGCTGCTCGCCTGGATGTGGCAAGAGGGTCAAGTACAGAGTGCACCCCCCTCTGATGTTTTAAGGCTCGAATAACATTCTTGCTTGACAATTGCAGGTGAAGGACTTAACAAAATACTTGGACCCCGGCGGGCTTGGTGTGATCAGTTTTGAGGACTTCTACCGAGGGATCGCTGCCATCAGGAACGGAGGTCAGTCCCCCCATCGTGTGCTTCCTTCTCCTGGCATCCTTTGTTCGAGCCCTCGCCTTGCTGTGCCCTCAGCCACCCTTAGGAAGCCCCTTCCTCCTCAGGCTCCTTTGGTTGGGCTTAACATCTTCCCTTCACCTCCAAGCCCCTAAAGCACCCACCCTGGTTTCAGGTGCACTCTCCCTGTTTGCTCCTCACACATCCTATCTCCCAGAACTAACTCAGCCTGTTGCCCACGATGTTAGAAAGCTGCTGCCCCTTTGGCGGACATGCCAGGGTACTGAAAGGGTTACACATGAGCACCTGCACGAGCACTGCTGTTGGTGTTCCGCAGGCCATATGCAGCTGCATTATGTTCTCGCAGACCTGTCCACACTCCGCCTGGACAACAAAGCCAACCTCTATTTTATTTATTTATTTATTTATTTATTTATTTATTTATTTATTTATTTATTTATTTATTTAATTTATTTATTTCAGTCACAGAGAGAGAGAGAGAGGCAGAGACACAGGCAGAGGGAGAAGCAGGCTCCATGCACCGGGAGCCCGATGTGGGATTCGATCCCGGGTCTCCAGGATCGCGCCCTGGGCCAAAGGCAGGCGCCAAACCGCTGCGCCACCCAGGGATCCCTTTTTTTTTTTTTAATGGTTTGCATTTCAAATCATGAACTCCCATACACTTTACCATAAACGGTTTAGCATGTGTGCCAGTCATTACCTAGAGTTTAGTATTTGTGGCTTTACTTTGAGTAAAAATTTACGTATGTTAAATGCACAAATCTTAAGTAAATCGTAAGTCATTCTGTGAATTTTGTTACATTCTTAGTGCCTAGTAACGGAAATGCCTGCCAAGTGTCAGCATCACCACAGACCATTCCCTCACGGCCTTCACGTGGCCCCTCCCTTCTCTCTACACCATCTTGGCTGATTTTCATCACCCGAGATCAGTTTTGCTCTCATGGGCTTCGTTCACACAAAGGGCATCGTTGGAATGGGCTCTTACTCGCAGCTTCTCCCTGTGGGTGGTGTTTTTGAGATTCATCCATGTTGCATGGACCAGAGTCTGCTTTTTGACGCAGAGCACTGTTCCATTGTATGTTTGTACCACATCTTGTTTATCTGTTGCCCAGGGGGTAGCCTCTTGTTTGGGGGCTCATGTGTTTCCAGTTTGGGGCTGTTACGAATAAAGCTAGTGACATCTGTCTTTGTGTGGACACATGTTTTCATGCCTTTGGGGCCTGTACACAGGTTGGGATGGCTGGTTTTGTGGGTGTAAGCTTAGTATCTTACACTCTTACAATCTCCCTGGTGCCTGTCCACTGCCTCTTCACTTCGAATTCTGGAGCTCTGGAGAGCCCTCTTTTCCTCATGCCCCAGTTCCAGCCCGGGGTGTTGGGGCTGATGGTGGTAGAAAGGCACTGGTTGCACGCTCTTCCCTTCTTCCTGCCCTTGTCAGAGCTGGAGGACCTGGGCAGGACCTGCAGTGGCCGGGTCAGGGATGCCCTTGGATCTGCAGTCATATCAACACTTGTTGGTAGAGTCCCTATTTCATCTGTTCCCTGTCTGTCTGCTGTGTTGCCCAGCAGTGTCCCAGAGGGGTTGGGTTTCCTAAAACACTGAGCCCAGGTGCCTGAGGTGCACTCTGTGTTTCCTGACCCATGTGACCCTTTGCTCTTCACCCAGTGGGCCCACACATATGTGAGTACCAGCATAACCCGGCGACCTGGGGGACCTGTGGGTGCAGAGCTCCCATCAAAGGAAGGACTGTCAGTGTGGCGGGTGGGGGCTGTGCCATAGAACCCTGTAGACCAGCTCCAGGGAGGAGCCCCCTGCAAGGGGAGCTGGACTGAGGTCTGGTCCAAGTGTTGGAGCTGTCCTGAGGCCAGTATGATGAGCATGGCTGAGCCTGAGGATGGAGAGGCTATGGTGAGGGCGCCACCACCTGCTGGGCAGATGGGGCCTGGGGAGGGACCTGTAGAGTGGGTGGGGCAGGAGACCCTCTGGGAGGTGGTACTGGCAGGGGATGGGTGATGTGGGTAATGCCATGTGGGCATGGGGATGAGGAAGAGAGCCTTTGGATGACTTCTGAGGTTTGAGGCTTAGAGTCCCATTCCTGTGTCTGTATCCTTGTGGCCGATACGTTGTAATCTTTAGGTGATTTTCGGAGGTTATAAAGTTATTTAAGCCTTCATGCTTTTGCACGAAGATTTCCGTGGCGGTTTCATGCAAGTTTTGGCCTCTGCTCAATCTCCAGTGCCTTTGGTGGCTTCCTAAATGGAGCACATCCTCAGGACCTCCCTCGGCTATGGCACCTGTGCCCAGGACCCTTGGGATGGCTTTGTTCCCCAGCAACTTCTGTCAGTTAACGTGTGTAAAACTCAGCATATACTGTTTTCTCTTAGTTTTAAGATCCATTGTGATTTCTTTTTTTTTTTTTAAAGTTTTTATTATTTTTTTTATTTATTTTATTTTATTTTATTTTATTTTATTTATTTATGATAGTCACATAGAGAGAGAGAGGCAGAGGGAGAAGCAGGCTCCATGCACCGGGAGCCTGACGTGGGATTCGATCCGGGGTCTCCAGGATCGCGCCCTGGGCCAAAGGCAGGCGCCAAACCGCTGCGCCACCCAGGGATCCCTCCATTGTGATTTCTGACTCATCAGTTGTTCACAAGTTCTTTTAATTTCTAAATGTTTTTTAAAGCTTTGTCATTAATTTCAAGCCTCATTGTGTGTGATAGAGAATGGAATCTCTGTGTTCATTCTCTGGTGTTTGTTGAGTTTGTTTTGTGGTCTGCGGCACGGCCAGATTTTACACGTGCGGTGAGCGTGCCTAACAGTGCTTACCTACCCGCTAGTGGAGGTACACGGGCTCTTTTTTTTTAATATTTATTTATTTATTATTTATGATAGACATAGAAAGAGAGAGAGGCAGAGACACAGGAGGAGGGAGAAGCAGGCTCCATGCCAGGAGCCCGACGCAGGACTCGATCCCGGGACTCCAGGATCGCGCCCTGGGCCAAAGGCAGGCGCTAAACCACTGAGCCACCCAGGGATCCCCGGTACACGGGCTCTTATGTGCACACCTCGAGCCTCACCACATTTGTCTGTGTGACCTCAGTCATGGGGGAGACACGTCTCCACAAAGGCGATGGTATCATTACTTTTCTACAGCTGTATTTCACCTTCATGCTCACATGACTGACCGGCCGGGTGGAGGCTTCTAGGTTGATGGTGATGGAACCTGGAGACCCCCCTGAACTGGGGGGGCATCAGAGAAGCCTTCACAGCTCTGCTTGACAGGCTAGGGATGGGAAGGTGACAGATGCATAGAGGCCAAGCCTAAGATACCAGAAAGCAATTACTATTGCCAGGAGAAACAAGAGGCTGAAAAAGAGGGAAAATGTCCTCCTAGAATACGCCGTGGCTGGTAATGAGTGCTATTTTATGTAGGCATTATAATTAAACAAATTGAATATTTATGTAACCAAAGATTAGACTTAGCTATTTTGGAAGGTTGGGGGAGGGAAAGTGGGGAAGGGTATGCTGAAATCTCAGGTACTATACCCAGGTTGCCAGTAGAAAAATCTAGAATCCAGAAACTAATGGGAACTACTTAGAAACAGTCCTTAGAAGGACGAGGACGACTGGCTAAGGGTGCGAGGACTGCCTCTTGCTGCTCTCAGCCTGTCAGCACTGACTGGTTCACTCTCCAGCTATGGGAGGGATGACGGTTGCCCCCTGGGTTTGTCGTGACTGCTCCTCATTACCAATAGGAACCCATTTCCTGGGTGACCACAGAAACAGAACTAGTGACCTGCTGGCCACAGAGCACTGGCCTTGCCTGTCAGGCAGGTGGCTCGTGCACAGCATTACCAGTAGGTCAGCAGCATCTGTGTCTCTGGGTCTGAAACCACAGAGCCAGAGGGCGAGACTGGGCTTCCCCGGGTTGAGGGGGTTGAGGAATCCAGATTCCTCTGAAGGGTCATGGCTGGGAGCAGCAGTGGCAGCTGGTCCTAGGGGCGTGGGCAGGAAAGAGCCCAGGGTGGTGGCCAGCTAGACGGCTGGTGCCATCGTGTGGCTCTAAGGCCCTCTCCACCGAAGTCCACAGTCCTGTTGGCAGGCTGGTGGCAAGTCTGTTCCGCAGTAGCGTGGTTCATGCACACTGAAGCTCAACTGTGGGGTCCCCAGGTGGTCATGACCTGGGAGTCTGCGGGTGCTCCTGGACGGCTTGGGGCCCACTGCTGTATGACACTCTCTGGCCTTGGATGCCTGCTGAGGCTGGTTCTTATCTGTGGGCTGCTGGCTGTCACCCTACGTGGCTGTCTTGTGGGTCACGTGTCCTGAAGTTGAGTGACTTAAGGAGCATCAGTCTGGTGAGAGGACAGACTGTCTCCTTTAGTCCTCATCTCACCCTAACTGAGACTCACGAGCCTCCCTGCAGCCCCCAAACCTGCCAGGGTGCCACACCCAGGCACCTCCCCAACCTCCATTTACACCTACCACTCCTCCTCCCTCCTCCTTGCCTTGTGTGGGTCCGTTCCAGGGGTTGGCAGAGGGGAGCCACAAGGTGAGGCCCTGGGAGAGGTCCTGGGCGGAGCTCCCAGGGCTCTTTGTCTCCATCCGGAGCTTGCTCTGGCCTGCTCTCCCCTTTATTTTATTTTATTTTATTTTATTTTATTTTATTTTTTTTTTTTATTTTATTATTTTATTTTATTTTATTTTTTGTTAAAGATTTTATTTATTCATTTATTTTTAAGATTTTTTATTTATTCATTCATAGACATACAGAGAGAGAAGCAGAGACACAGGCAGAGGGAGAAGCAGGCTCCATGCAAGTAGCCTGATGTGGGACTCGATCCCGGGTCTCCAGGATCACACCCCAGGCCGCAGGCGGTGCCAAACCGCTGCACCACTGGGGCTGCCCCTATTCTTGACAGAGAGAGAGAGAGAGGCAGAGACACAGGCAGAGGGAGAAGCAGGCTCCATGCAGGGAGCCTGATATGGGACTCGATCCCGGGACTCAAGGATCACGCCCTGGGCCGAAGGCAGGTGCTCACCTGCTGATCCCCCCCAGGTGCCCCTATTTAATTTTATTTTTGTGTCTATATAAGTTTTTCTTTCTCTACAGTTTTGGAATCTAGTTTCTTGTAACAAATAGACCAAAAAGTACACCCAGGATCTGGTGTATTGCTCTGTTCTGTTCTCCTGTCTGGTTATATTCTCTCTCTCTCCTTTTTTTCCAGTTTATAATCTCTTCTGATTTGTTTGGTGTATATTTCTCTGGGGTTGTTGTTGCTGTTTTAGTGTTTTGTTCTCTTATTTGTTTTTTTTAAGGTTTGTTTGTTTTTTAAAAATATTTTATGTATTTATTCATGAGAGACACAGAGAGGCAGAGACATAGGCAGAGGGAGAAGCAGGCTCCATGCAGGGACTCCAAGGTGGAACTTCATCCCGGGACCCCGGATCACACCCTGAGCTGAAGGCAGACGCTCAGCTATGGAGCCCCCCAAGTGCCCCTGTTTTCTTGTTCATCTATTCTTCTCTGAACAAAATGACAAGATGGAAATGCTGTGTTTTTTCTGTGGCAAGAACATTTTGGAATAGATGTGTCCCTGGAGGGTGAGGCTTGGTCTCCTCGTGATGCCACATTGCAGGTGGTGTCCCCTCCCTTGAATTTAGTCTGTGTGGGGCAGACCCCTGCTCCTGAAGTGGGGTGGCAGGCCCTGGACCCTGAGTGACAGTCTGCTGCTGGGGTGCATGCCAGGGGGGCTCTGTCCAGTGGCTGGGCTCAGGGGTTGCAGTACTGAGAGCTTGGAGCAGAGTGGATGAGGGCCACAGCAGAGGGAGGGCCCAGATGTGGCCCGTGAGGACTGTGGGCACAGACACTGCAGAGCCAGAGTGTTCCAGGGACACAGCACGGCATCCCCTGCCCTCAGCAGCTGGCTTTCTAGTGGAGGAGAGCCTACAGACAGTGAGGCAGGGCCCCTACGGGAGGTGACAGGAGCTTGGGAGGAGGGTGAAGCAGTGGTGGGGGTGCCTGGGCGTGCGCCCTGGCATGTTTGGGGGCTACAGGGAGGCCAGTGTGTCCAGGTTAGGTCTCTGGGGTCAGAAGGTATAGGTGAGGGTACTGGGGTCACAGCAGGCTGTGGGCAAGGGAAGACTTGGGTTTCTCCACGGGGTGGGTGAGTGGCCCCTGGGCTCAGGACCATAGCCTGGAGTGGACACGAGGGGCTGGGCCTCCAGGTGGGGCAGGCCGTGCTGCTGGGGCCTCCCCGCTGGTCTTGGACATGCTGCCAGGTGGGCTCTGGGCTTCAGGCTTTGTTTTTCTTTTTTTCTGTAGTTTGATTTCATCATTTACTTTGGTCAGGAAAGGAGAGTGGAAATAAAACTAAAATAAGAGCAAGTCAGATGTGATGTTGAAATTGGTGTTTGATAGCATTTGGGAGAGTGGAGCTCCGCTGGAGCTCGCTTGGGTCCTCCTCCGGTGCGGGCAGCCTGTGTTGGTGGGCACGCTTGCTCCACACCCAGGAGCGACACAGCAAGGGCCGTGGTGTGTTGACCCAGTTGGCAGCGAAGCACGGGGAGATTTTCGCTGTCATACCACAGGCCTTATTTCAGGAATAGAATAAGTTGGTGGGGGAGGATTGCTACAAATAGGCCAGCGAGCTGGCCACCCCCACACTCTGGAAGAATAAGATACTTGCACATTAAAAATGTCCGCTTCACCGAGAATTGTTTTCGTTCAGATAGAGCAAGCTAACAGGAGAATCCTGTTCAGTTCCCACCGGGAGGGCAAAGCTGCTGCGATGACCACGTGCCCCTGTTCACGATGTGGGACAAGACCCCTCGGCCCCTTGTCCCCCTCGAGGCTGAGCACACGTCCAGCGCAGCGAACATGGTCGGCTGCGTTTTGAGACCTTTGAATCTCTGCCTTGGGTTTTTTTTTTTTTTTAATTTTTATTTATTTATGATAGTCACAGAGAGAGAGAGAGAGAGAGGCAGAGACACAGGCAGAGGGAGAAGCAGGCTCCCTGCACCGCAAGCCTGATGTGGGATTCGATCCCGGGTCTCCAGGATCACGCCCTGGGCCAAAGGCAGGCGCCAAACCGCTGCGCCACCCAGGGATCCCATCTGCCTTGGGTTTTTGAAGGGCAAGGAAGACCATTAACATTCGAGAGGGAAAAATAGGCCAAAGACTCTCGGTCTTCTTAGCAGCCACGCGTGCAGTCTCGAACTGCACCGGCGCAGTCATTGCTCTCCAGCTCCTCGCCCCGAGCTCTGGCGCATTGACGGCGGCCCACCAGCTCGCAGGCTGCTTCTCGCCTGCTGCGTGGGTCCCACTCGGGCACCTAGCCACGCTCCTGGGGAGAACGGCTCCACTGCGACAAGTACCTGCGGTTCTTAGAGCAAAGGCCACATCGGGGTTTGGCATAAGGGCTGTAGTCACTGCCGCAGCTTGGTTTGGAGCTGCCGAGGCATCTCACAGTTGCCAAGGACGTCAGCGTTTGGATTTACACAGTCGTCAAAGGAAAGGGTTGGTACTCTGTTCAAGTTGAGTCCTTTAGAAACAGGCGGAGGAGCCATGTGTCCTGCCACTGCTTGGTGGCGAAGGTCCCTCCCCCAGTCTCCTGGCTCTTGGTGCCTGGAGAGCCCGGTGGGGCTCCTGAGGGCAGTCAGCAGTGTTTTCCCACCTGCTACAGCCGCCAGACAAGAACGTCTTCCGGCTCAGTCAGGACAGGGCGCAGCTCTTGATGTGGGGCGGGCACAGGGCGTACTTAGGAGGAGTCAAGCAAGGGACTGCTGGCTACGTGATGTACGTTAGGTAAGTAAGTGGTGTATTCTGAGAAAGCAGTTGCTCCGTGGCCTGTGTTCGGCTGTCAACACTGACACCCAGTGTGTGGGTTTTCAGCACCAAGCAGTTGTCCAGTTTTCTGGGGACACCAGTTAGGGTCCCACGATGTAATCTGCTGTGACCCCAGTTGTGGGGGGTTAGGGAAGACCCCACTTCAGGTGCTGAGGCCACCCACACTTCTGTCTGACTTGGCAGTGGATTCAGGGCCCCCAGGGTCCCTCCTTAGGCTTGATCATTTGCTGTCATGGCTCATGGAACCCAGGGAAACACTTTACTTACCTTTAGCAGTTTGTTTCAAAGGTTACAGATGCATAAGCCAGAGGAGGTCTCACTGGGTGAGGTCTGGAAGTGTCTGGAACATAGGGGCTTCTGCTCCTGTGGAGTTCAGGTTGCACCACCCTCCCGGCACCTCCATGTGTTCCCGCCCGAGGCTCCCAAACCCCTGCACCTCGGGCTTCTGTGCAGGCCCCGTGGTTGACCAGGCCCCTGGTGGTGGGCAGGGTGTGCAGCCTTCTGATCCCACATCGGGTCCCCTGGCCACCAGCCCACAAGCCCCGAGAGTCACGTGGTTGGTGTGAATCCAGGTAAGGGGGCAAGGGGCTTGTCCCGCTCCCTGGCAGCCCTGACCCTTAGGAACTTCCCAGGAGGCGGGACAGAGAGCACAAAAACACTTCTCCTCCTGGGGCGGCAGCCCTGTGACACAACATCGGGAAGCAGGCGGCGTCTATTGCTCCCCTGCTCTCCGGCACGGGCTGCGTCCGGACAGCGCCCCACACACGGTGGAAGTGGCTTCTCCTGCAGGCTTGAGGCTGTGAGGACTGATCGTGCCCGAGAACTGATGTGTGTGTTGTTCACGTCACACTTGAAGTCTGCCCGTTGTGAAGGGCTTTCCTTATATGAAATGTTGATCACAGAAAATAAAGTTAAACAAAAACAAAGGATGTAAAAGCCGCCAGCGAGTCCAGCACCAGGACGAGACGCTATGTTGGTTTGTTTCATACCCACATCTCCCCAAACACAAAGTTTTAAAAAATTTAAGTCCTGGTACCTAATACTTTTTAAAGTCCATGAGCATGTTACAGATTTGAGATCCTGCTCCCTCTCTTTACAATGTTGTTGGGGACTTAATTAATTACTTAAAATATTTATTTTACAGAGATTGGTGGGGGGAGGGGCAGAGGGAGAGAGCCTCCCAAGCAGACTCCTCGCTGAGAGTGGGGCCCGACACGGGGCTCGATTCCAGGGCCCTGGGATCATGACCTGAACTGAAACCACGTCGGATGCTTACCTGACTGAGCCTCCCAGGCGCCCCAGTGCTGTCAGGGCTTTTAAAGAAACAAACACTTTACCATTGGGCCTGCACACCTGCTCTGGAGGCGGGGCCTGCCCTCCTGTCCTAACCGTGCCGCTGCCTCCTCCAGGCTTCTTGGGGGCCAGCCAGAGCCCCCGCTAGTGTTTACCACCCCGGCGCCTCCCCCCTTGGCCTCTGGGGGTGCTCTGGGTTCCCTGCTCAGTACGGGTCTTCTCTCCTGCAGAGTCCGATGGCCAGCTGTGCGGGGTCGCACCTGCCCAGGACGAGGAGCCGCCCGCCTGCCCCGATGAGTTCGACGACTTCGTTACCTTTGAGGCAAGTGGTACTTACCGAGGGGCCGAAAGGGAGTTTGACGTGACTGTCTTTCTGTATGGCCACTTAGTCGTGCCCCGGCCGTTTCTGCAGGAAGTGGCAGGGAGGGCAGGGCAGTGCTCCCCGTGCAGCTCGTGCATACCACTGGGAGCTCTGGGGGCTCCACTGCTGCCCATCTGAGGCCTGTTGTCAGCACAGGGATGGGCGGGGGTCTGAGGGCTCTCCAGTGGTGGTGCTGTCACCTTCTCTGCCAAGCAAAGCCAGAGCTGGGGACGTGCTGTGAAGTTTTTGTTTTACCAAATTTCAAATCATTTTCTGAGTTTAGGGACTTCTAACACCTCATGCTTCTTTGCCACCTGCCCCCACAGTTGCTATGACTACATGGTGTCACCTAGAATTGTGGGCTTTTTGTTGTCTGCACGGCAAGGAGGAGGTCTGTGAGCACAGCCATGAGGACAGACCACACCGTTGTGTCCCACCAGTTGGAGGGGTGGGCAGGTGCCAAGATAGCCCATGTGGGTGGACCTGGAATTTTTACTTATTAAAAATACACATTAGGGGATCTCTGGGTGGCTCAGCGGTTTAGTGCCTGCCTTTGGCCTAGGGCGTGATCCTGGAGTCCCGGGATGGAGTCCCACGTCGGGCTCCCGGCATGGAGCCTGCTTTTCCCTCCTCCTGTGTCTCTGCCTCTCTCTCTTTCTCTCTGTTTGTCTCTCATAGATAAATAAATAAAAATCTTAAAAAAAAAAATACACATGAGAAACTCCGGAGCACCTTAGAAGCTGTTGCCCAGGGAACAGAGCTGGGCTTGGCACAGTGGCTGTGAGCCTTAGCACCTTGGAGGGACAAGGGTTGGGTTGCCTAGAGCAGCTTCTCAAAGTCCACAGCCGTTCACTGCCTCCCGCTGGGGTCTTGTGTCCCCACTGAGGGGGCTGCTCCACGTAGCGGTCAGCTCAGATAACATGGATTCACCTTCTGACTATCCTTTCTGGTGGCACAGATGTTGGGGCCGCTGGGGAGCCTTCAGCACTCACAGCTTTGTCCCAAAGCACAGGCCAGGCCTCAACTCCCCAAGGCATCCCGTTGAGCGAGGATGGTATATTCATTCTGTGTGTGTGACCTGAGGGTGCCAGGCCCTGTCCTGGCATTGGAGGCACCGTGCTGACTGGGGCACGTGCGGCTGGATGGCGGCTGGTGTGTGCAGGACTCTGGTGTGTCACCTGTGAGATGAACTGCCAGAGACCCTGTGATGGAGGGAGGCTGCCACCCTGAGCAGAGGAGGGCAAGGTGGGGAAGTGTGTGCAGCGTGACACACCTCGCATTTTCCAGGAATTCAAGTTAGGTCAGGGGAATCCTCCTTTCCTTGATCGGAGTACCCGGGGGGTCGAGACACTCCGTGTAGACACTTGTTTAGTGAGCATTGGACCTTTGTCTCCCCTCCCCACAGAGCTGGGCCTGAGCATCTGCAGCACCATCTTTCGCTCCCTCCCTTGCTCAGGTTTCTGCTATGGCGTCGTATCAGTTTCTCACACGTTATGTGGAGGTGGGTGTCACTAAATGGTAGTCTCCCAAAAGATAGGATCCCTCGGAACCTGTGAACATGACCTTACTTGAAGAAAGGGTCCTTGCAAATGTCATCAAGGATGTCAGGACGAGATCACGCTGGTAGGAGTCTGGGCCCTGAATGCAATGACAGGAGAGAGGAGGAGACGCGGAAGCCCTGCGACGGAGCAGCGGAGGGCTGCCCGGGACCACCAGCAGCCGCACCAGGCAGGAGGGGGCCCCCGGAAGGGCCTGACGACACCGTGGCCTCGGCCTCTGAGAGGATAAACCTCTGTGGTCGTAAACCCCAGCTGCCATCCCCCGTTGCAGCAGCGCCGGACACTGACATGGGGCCGGTCCCTTCCACGGCGACACTGACGGGCGCCTGCACGCGGGGGCAGCTGCGTGCACCTCGGTGGAACCGTGCCCGCGCCCACCCGGAGCTCTGGTGGCCAGCCTTGGGCAAAAGGGGTCCTGTGGGCACACCCGGAGCGGACGCCCAGGTCAGCGTCTGTGCTAGTGCAAGGAGGAGCGCCCATGCCCCGTTGCGGCATCCTGGCGGTGGCCCAGGCTGGCCGCGGGCCCCATTTCCCCCCGCGTGTAAACCCTGGCATTGCACACGGGAAATGTACGGTAAATACTCACTAATGATGATGATGAAACAACCTGCAGGTGTGAGAGCAGGTGCATAGAGGAGGTAGGCACGGGGTTGTCTCCAGGGCCCTCATGTGTGCATGTGTGATGCCAGTTCCTGACCCAGACAGTCTCCGGGGACAGAGGCCCTGAGGCTTCGAAACCGAGTGGACCTGGGCACACGCACTGTCCCCACTTTTGGGGTCACCTTGGGACAGCAGATTTATGGAGATTCAGACTCTAGACCCTCCTGTCCTCTGTGCAGACTGAGCCCTGAGGCCACAAGGCTGTGGCCCTCCCGCCTCTGGTGCCCTCCAGGGGCCAGCTCCCACCTTGATCTTGTCACCTGCCACTTCCAGAAAGCACACTAGGAAGTCAGTGTTTTAGAGAATGCAAAAGGGATACTTCTGATTCTTTTTCAGAAAGGAGAAAATATTTTCTAAGTTTTTGTTGTTACTTTTGAAAAATAATTAATACTTTATATTTGAGCTGTTTTACCCTCTCAGAAAATGGAGCATACAGTATGGAGAGTTCTCACTCTCCTCGCTGCCCCCCTGACACACATATCACGGTTCTCTCCATCATGAGCGTCTTGCATTAGTGTGGTGCATTAGTTATAACTGCTGATCCAGGATCGATACATTGTTGTTAACGAAAGCCTGTAGTTTAGTTTTTAATTTATTTATTCATGAGAGACACGGAGAGTGGCAGAGACACAGGCAGAGGGAGAAGCAGGCTCCATGCAGGGAGCCTGACGTGGGACTCGATCCCAGGACCCCGGGATCAATACCTGGGCTGAAGGAGGTGCTAGCTATCCAGGGACCCCCAAGCCTGTAGTTTACATTAGGGCTCCCTCTTGGTGGTGTGCATTCTGTGGGAGTTTTTATTATAATTTTTTAAAAGATTTTATTTTTTATGTATTTTAGCAAGAGTGTGCACACAGACAGGTGGGAGGGGCCAGATGGAGAGGGCGAAGCAGACTCCCCGCTGAGCAGGGCCCCCCACATGGGGCTTGACGCAGGGCTCGATCCCAGGACCCCAAGGTCATGACCGGAGCTGGGTGCGGACACTGCACCGGCTGAGCCACCCAGGTGCCCCATGCATTCTGTGGGCTTTAACGAGTGTACAAGCTCACGTGTTCATCATGTATTGTCGCGCAGGGAAGCCTCCATTCGACACCTCTGCTCCTGCGCTCATCCCTCCCTCACTGCCAGCACCTGCAGCGGCTGGTCTTTGGCTGTAGTTTTGCCTCTTCCAGAATGTCGCAGAGTTGGAAGCCTGTGAGCGGCCTTTGCTGATTAGCTTCTGCTGCTTCGTCATGTGCACTGAAGGCTCTTCCTTGTCTTTTTTTTTTTTAAGATTTTATTTATTTATTCATGAGATAGAGAGAGAGGCAGGGACACAGGCAGAGGGAGAAGCAGGCTCCATGCAGGGAGCCCGATGCAGGACTTGATCCCGGGTCTCCAGGATCAGGCCCTGGGCTGAAGGCGGCGCTAAACTGCTGAGCCACCCGGGCTGTCCTCTTCCTTGTCTTTTTATGCTTTTTAGGATATTCAGCTGTGACTTTGAGGGGATTGGAACCAGGTACTGTGAAACTCGTAGAGAGAGGGTCCTTTAGAGAAGCTTGTGCATCATGTTATCTTGAAAGTTCAGTAAAAATATGGGTGGGGAGCACGTGCATTACGCCCACGTCTCCCGTCTGGGGACCCTGCGGCGGGGATCTTCAGACCTATGTGAGCCCGTATTGACTCCCTGGGAGAACACACAACAGTGTGGGTCAGTGGACCCTTGCCCTCCGCGGCTGGGGGCTCCTGGGTCCTCCTGCTTCCTGATGGCTCCTTGGGGGGACACCTGCTTGGGAGGTACTGACGGGTGCAGGGCCCAGCCCACGTCTCAGGGTTGCTGACGGGCATCGGGAGGGTCACGGAGAACAGCACTGGCAGAAACGATCAGCACCTCCCGCTGTGCCTTCTCGGCTCCTCCTCCTCCTCCTCCTCCTCCTCCTCCTCCTCCTCCTCCTCCTCCTCCTCCTCCTCCTCACCCGAGGCCTCCAGAGCAAAGGGCCGCCTCGGTGCAGGGACGGGGCCTGGGGACGGGGCCTGCGTCTTGTGTGCAGACTGTCACAGCAGAGCTTTGGCAGTCACAGCGGAAGCCCCTGCTCTGAGGTCTGTTTTGGAGCTGACAAGGACACTTCCTGAACTTTGCACGCACACCCCCCCCCCCCCCCCCCCCCCCCCCGCACCGGTCCGTGCAGCAGGAGGTTTAATGGAGCGTGTCTGGGAGCAGGTTAAACTTTCTCCAAGGCTGTGATGGGCCTTCAGGTGAGCGTGCCGGTTTTGCCTAAACGCCAGCAAACTGGCAGATAGGCCGCGTGGCTGGCCACGGAAGCTGGTGGCTGGTGGTGACTGGTGGCCGGGCCTGACGGCGTGCCCAGCAGTTGCCGGAGCGTGGGGCGCGGCGCCGAGGGCAGGGAGCGGAGCTTCCCAAGGGCCCGGCCGGGTGGGCTCCTGCCATGGCCCGAGCCACCGCCTCACCCGCCAGCATGCCCTCGGTAAGCCCGGAAGGTCACATTCGCACGGGGCAGCAGTGTTCTGCGTGTGCTTTGGTTTTCCAGGGAGTTCGTCCTAACGTCTGTAATTTGTAAATAATTTTAAAGTTGACAGCACAGACTGACTTCAGGGCAGAGCCGGGTCCTGTGTGGCGGCGGGTGCGAGCTGGTGCGTCGGGCCAGGCATTGAGGCCACCTCGGCTGCTCCTGAAAGGCAGATGTTAGCCAGCTGCTCTGCGAAACTGCCTGGCCGCTGGCGTTTGTGCAGGGCGGCCCAGCGTCGGCGGAGCAGCACCGGGCAGGGGGGCAACAATCGTGGCGCCAGCGGCTCCCGAGCCGGACCCTGCGCCCTTGGGCTCCCACCGCTCAGCTCCCCGGGGGGGCAGGTGTGGGAGCAGTGGCGCCGGTGGGACCGCTCTGTAATTTGGGGCCAACTAAGGGTTAGTGCAAACCTGACGCCTTGGTGAGGCGGGAGCAGCGCTCATCTACTCCTCCGTGTGCAGCAGCGGCTTTGCTTCAGGGGTGAGGAGCCAGAGGCGGGGGAGCACCACCCCGCTCAGCTGTCCAAGGCCGGTGAGTTGCCCAGAAGGGAACGTGTGCTGCGGCTGTGTCACTGGTCCGTCGGCAGAGAGTAGCTCGCACCTGGCCTGTCCGGCGTGCACTGCAGCCTGGCCCCAGCTGTGTGATGCGCCCCTCGCCGTGAGGTCAGCAGGCCCCGGGGCCAGGCCTCGGTTCCGGGCTGCATTGGCCTAACCTGCCGCACACCCTGGGCTGCGAGTCGCGGGCCCAGGGTCCACACCGCCGGGGGTTGGGGGGGAGCATTGTGCTCTTCGGAGGCACTGGTCGGTTAGCCTTTCAGAAGCTGACCTCGAGACTTAAGTTCTCTTCCCCAGGAAATCATCTCAGGGTCCCTGATGGGCCTGCTGGGTGAGGATTGGGGGGAGTGGGGCTGAGCGGTTGAGGAGTGAGGGTGCCCTGGGCTGTCCTGCAGGCAGCGGGCCGTGGGGTGGGCGTCCTCTCCATCCTTGGGTGATTCGAGGCGACACCCGATGTGCCCAGCGAACCAGCAGCCATCCCCAGCAGACGTCAGGGACTGGCGGGGGGGTTTAGTTCCTGTCCTGTTGTGCTGCTTCTGCGGGCCCTGCCCCTGACATCCCAGTGCCTGCCTCACACTGCCCAGCAGCAGGTGACACCCGCTCGGTGACGTTGAGGCTCTATAAGGGATTTCCTGGCTGCAGATTTTGAAGTGAGTGGTTTTGAGGGGTTCCTCAGTTGCCTTAGAGTCCAAGGAAGACGGGGTCTTCCCGTGGAGACAGGTAACACCACTGAACATCTGCACCGCCTCTCATCATTCATTTCATCCTGGCTGCACACAGCTGGGGCCGTGAGCCCACGGTCTTCCACGTTTCTCTCCGTACCTCCCTGTCTCTCGATCCCACTCCCGTTTTATAGATGAGGCAACAGGGCTTGGAGCTGTGGGGACCCAGTGTGGGGTCACAGGGCTGGCAGTGGATGGAGGATGGACCCTGGGCTGTCATTGTCACGCTAGGATCCCACCAGCCCGGCCTGGGCCTTCACGCCCCCTGGTGAGGCGAGGAGCAACGGGGCTGCAGCCAGGAGAGGCCCGCAGAGTTAGGGGAGGAGCAGTTACCTCAGGATGACAGGACACAATGCACTCTTCTCCAGCTGCTTTTCTAGAATCTTACCTGGGTTTTTGTGTGTGTGTGTTCGGTTTTATTTACTTATTCATGAGACACAGAGGGAGGCAGAGACACGGGCAGAGGGAGAAGCAGGCTCCATGCAGGGAGCCTGGTGCAGGACTCGATCCAGGACCCCCGGGGTCACGACCTGGGCTGAAGGCAGACATTCCACCGCTGAGCCACCCAGATGTCCCTCTTACCTGTTTTCATGTTGTTAACCTCAGACTTTATTTTTTTTAAGATTTTATCTGTTTAATCATGAGAGACAGAGAGAGAGGCAGAGACACAGGCAGAGGGAGAAGCAGGCCCTGTGCAGGGAGCCCAACGTGGGACTCCATCCCGAGACTCCAGGATCGTGCCCTGGGCTGAAGGCGATGCTAAACCACTGAGCCACCCAGGGATCTCAACTTCAGACTTTTGAGCCTGAACTGTTGGCCTCTTTCCATAACGAGCGCAACTGCATTGTAATTAAAGCTGAGACAATAAATTGAAAATGGCTTGATTCTTTGGGTTTGAGCCATTTGCACTGTGCTGCGTGCCTGGCCCTGTGCTGGGCACAGGATCCAGAGAGTGAAAACAAAGATCGGTTTTGTGGAAGGTGGACCTTTAACCAGTGAACGAAATGCATTGTCTAAATAATCGATGAGCTAGTGTGTTGTGGTGAGACCCCGTGATTGAGTTTCCAAGCAGTAGCCTGAGCGTACATAACACATATTGATGGTGACTTTTTAACGAGCGTGTTCTTCTCCTGGTCTTAAGAGAGAACTAACTGCGGTGCTGGTGGTGACAACATGGGTGGGCTCACTGGGATTTATCATGTGCTGTTGCAGGTCTTCTCTCTCTTTTAGGTAGACCTACATAACCAACTTTCAGAATTGCTCTCGTAGCTTTTCTGCTTTGGAACATGTGCCTGTGTTTCAGTATTTAAACATATTGGATTCTTTTATAGGCTAACGTTTCTGCTCCCAGGTGTGGTTGAGAGCCTGCCGAGGCTGCCCCGCCACGTGGTCTCTAAGGTGCCTGCAGTAGGGCACGGTGTGGGGCATGGGGGCTTACTGACGCCTGGCCACTTTAGAGCGTGGCGTTGACTCTCAGCATTCTTCTCCTAGGCCAATGAGGTGACAGACAGTGCATACATGGGGTCTGAGAGCACCTACAGCGAGTGTGAGACCTTCACCGACGAGGACACGAGCACCCTGGTGCACCCTGAGCTGCAGCCTGAGTGCTTGGACACCATGGAGGATCCCGGCCATGGTGCTCTGCTGCTGCTCCCGGGCAGGTCTGTAGGCTGGGTGTGGGCATGGCACGAGTATTGTTCGTAAGACACTGAGGGGATGTGTCCCGTGGGCACATTGGGTTTGTGGAGGGCTTGGAATCAGCGGTGCAGAGTCCCTGGGGGACCTGGGGAGGATGGAGGCCCTGCGGCATGGCCTGTCGTGCTGGTATGAGCGCACGCCCACTGCCCCGAGCCCGCTCTCAGCCACAGCGGACCTCTGTGTTGGGAGGTGCTCCTCCTGGCGACAGATACCCTGCTTGTACCCACGGCACAGCTTCCTTGGCTGTAGGGAGAACTGGGTTCTGGGTTTCTTCACTGAAGTTCCTAGAAACCAGGGCAGGACACCATATTCAGGGCACGTCTCCCAGCAGGATCTTGGAACCTGCTTATCCGGACCGCATCCCTTCCCAGGTCTTCTTCCTGCCCCTGCTCCCCGGGTCCCCGGGTGTTTGAACACCTGCGAAGGGAGAGGGCGGGGTCCGACAGGTGCCGGGTGGCCTGCGTGGCCCTGGGATGAGCCGGTAGTTTTCCTTGTGCTGTGTGGGAAGCCGTCATGCCTCGCAGCCTTGCAAGTGGTTTGATTTTATTTCGTTTTGCTTATTTTATTTGATTTCCTTTCTTGTTCGGCCCTCACAGAGTTCTTGTGTTTTTTTCCTCATTAACGGCAGTATCACATGGTGACACGTGAGTGCAGCCGGTGTGGGACAGGCCCGCAGCCTCGCAGGTGACCTGGCCCCTCAGGACCGCGCTGCTCGGCCCGGGTTGCGCCTCGGGTGGAGTGACCACACAGCACTGAGCATTTGCCTAATAAATCACTTTAGAGGGCAGCCCCGGTGGCGCAGCGGTTTGGCGCCACCTGCAGCTTGGGGTGTGATCCTGGAGACCCGGGATCGAGTCACACATCGGGCTCCCTACGTGGAACCTGCTTCTCCCTCTGCCTGTGTCTCTGTCTCTCTCTGTGTCTATGGATAAATAAATAAAATCTTTTAAAAAATAAATAAATAAATCACTTAAGAGGCAATCCTCACTGATAAGTTAGGGAATTTTTTCAAGCGTACCAGTTTTTTTTTTTAAGATTTTATTTATTCATGAGAGACAGAGAGAGAGAGAGAGAGAGAGAGAGAGGCAGAGACACAGGCAGAGGGAGAAGCAGGCTCCATGCTAGGAGCCCGACGTGGGACTCGATCCCGGACTCCAGGATCACGCCTTGGGCTGAAGGCAGGTGCTAAACCGCTGAGCCGCCCAGGGATCCCCCACACTGTAGCCTTTTTACACCCGGCTGCTTTCCCTTAATGTCATGGCTGTTGAGGTCTGTCCCAGTATTTGTGCATGGCTGTCCGTCATTTGTTTTACTATTATCATTCTGTTGTATGAGGTGGGCTGCAGCTTTTTAACTCATTGCTGGTGGCCATCTGGGTGGTTCACTCTGGCTTTCTGCACAAAGCTGCTGCTGCAAGCACCTCATGTCTTGGTGGCCTGTCTGTCCCTGGGAGGGGGTTGGTGCTGCGTCTGCAGCATGCTTGTTGGGTTGTGGGAAAGGTACAGGCCGGCTTCTCGCAGGTGCTTAACCTGCCAGCTGCCAGTGGGGTTCTGGTCACTCCCTTTCCTCAACCGCCTGCTCTATGCTGCTTTTTTGAGCTCCTTTTCTTTCTTTCTTTCTTTTTTTTTTTTTTTAAATTTATGATAGTCACAGAGAGAGAGAGAGAGAGAGAGAGAGAGAGGCAGAGACACAGGCAGAGGGAGAAGCAGGCTCCATGCAGGGAGCCCGACGTGGGATTCGATCCCGGGTCTCCAGGATCGCGCCCTGGGCCAAAGGCAGGCGCCAAACCACTGCACCACCCAGGGATCCCTTTATATATTTTGGATGTGGGTTTTCTCTCTGGGTTGTGAATTACAGGGATGTATTTCCTGCTCCATAGGTCACCTTTTCACTTTCCTGCAGGTGTCTTTAAGGAACAGATGCTTTTAATTCTCCTATGGCCTGGTTTAGCCATTCTTCTTTTCTGGTTATCACCTCTGTATAGTTGTAGAAATCTTTGCTTACTTTACGTCACTATGATGTTCACGTTTGTTTTCCCTTAAAAGCTTTATTTTTTCATTTCTATATTCAGATCTGCAATTTCTCTGTGACTGATTATTTTTGTTGGGGTGTGAGGTAGGGGTCATTTCCCAAATGATTATCCGGTCGACTCAGCCTCAGTTTTGAAAAGATTCCTCCTTTCTTCGCTGTCTGGTATCACCTTGGTCCTGTGGCTAAGTGTGTGTGGCTCGGTCGGGAGCACGCACGCTGTGCTCTCTGTCCATTCTTGGATCAGCACAGTCTTTGTACTCGAGCGTGTTGTGGATTGAACTGTCTGTCAGTCCTCTAGCCTGGTTCCTGACACGCTGTGTTGGTGCCATTGGCCTTTTGCCTTTCCCTGTGGGCTTTTTAATTTTTAAATTATTTTTATTATATTTATGACTTTTTAAGATTTTTTTATTCATGAGAGACACAGAGAGAGGCAGAGACACAGGCAGAGGGAGAAGCAGGCTCCATGCAGGGAGCCCGATGTGGGACTCGATCCTGGGACCTCAGGGTCATGGCCTGAGCCAAAGGCAGATGCTCCACCACTGACCCACATGGGCGTCCCACACTGTGGGCTTTTTTTTTTTTTTTTTAATTTTATTTATTTATTCATGAGAGACACAGAGAGAGAAAGAGGCAGAGACACAGGCAGAGGGAGAAGCAGGCCCCATGCAGGGAACCCGATGTGGGACTTGATCCCAGGTCTCCAGAATCACGCTCGGGGCTAAAGGTATCGTTAAAACCACTGAGCCACCTGGGGTGTCCCCACTGAGCCACCTGGGCTGCCCCACTGTGGGCTTTAGAGTCAGCTTGTTGGCTTCTGGAGAAAGGCATCTGCAGGGATTATGGTTAGGGTTGTATTGATACAGATTAATTTGGGGAGAATCAACATCTTCATAATATCAGGTCTTCTAGTGTTTGAACAAAGATTTTTGCTTCATGTATTTGTTTTATTTATTTATTTATTTATTTATTTATTTATTTATTTATTTGGGAGGGAGTGGGGAGGAGGGGAGAGGGGGAGA
This sequence comes from Canis aureus, assembly GCF_053574225.1. Taxonomy (NCBI): domain Eukaryota; kingdom Metazoa; phylum Chordata; class Mammalia; order Carnivora; family Canidae; genus Canis; species Canis aureus. Next base: position 37,622,822 of record NC_135618.1, read on the forward strand.
GAGAATCTCAAGCAGGCTCCACACTGAGCGCAGAGCTCGACACGGGACTTGATCCCATGACCCTGAGATCATGACCTGAGCTGAGACCAGGAGTCAGACACTTAGCCAACTCCATCGCCCAGGTGCCCTCATTTATATGTATGTAATCATATTTACAGATATGCTTCAGAGGATGGTATGAAGTGCTAAGATCACCCCCATTTCAGTTCACTTGGATTTCATTGTAACTGAAAGCGGGTGTAAGACCATGGGATTTGTCTGTCGTGGCTTCAGGACTGCTCCAGGGGTGTGTGCATTTGTGGGTGGGAAGTTGGAACCAGTTCTGAATGTTGAGCAGCCGCGTGGGTCTGGGGCACGTGCACAGGGACCCAGTTCCGTCCCTCACTCTGCCTACAGGGCAGTCACGGCTCCTTGAGGCTCCCTTTCCTCTACTGAAAGGGGCAGCTCTCAGGTTTTTGCGTGGATTAGTGGTGATGAGCTTAATCCAGCCCTGGTGGAGGCTCTGAGGACGCCACAGCTGTTCTCTGCCCGTGGTGAAGCCCTGGGTTTCCGAGCATTGGCCCAGGCTCTGCCAGCACCTACCCGGTCCCATGACCTTGTACTCTGGAGGGTGGGTGTGGAGGAGTGCTCTCCTTAGGAGGAGGACAGGTGCTAGCAAGCCCTTTATTTTCCCTTGTTGGAGTCTGTTATTCTGAATTTTACGTCGCAGCAGAAGTCTGCCCCCATGCTGGCCAGCAGTCGTATGAAGACAGCAGCACCTGGAAGAGGCCCGGGGTCTGTCTGCAGGAGACGTGGGCCTGTGTCTGCAGCTGAATGCCTGATGTGGAGCTGCTGAGAGAAGTGGGGTGTGCTGGACGTTCACAGCAAACCCCAGATCTCAAAGACGTTTTACAAAATAAAGAATATAAAATACTGCTTCTGAAAAGATATTTTGGATACGTTGGAATAAGTTAAAATATATTGTTAAAGTCACTTTCACCGATTCATTTACTCCTTTCTAACACATTTGCTAGGACATTGGAACTCAGACATGTGGCTCGGGCATGTTGTGCTGGAAGGTGCTGTCACCCCTTTGGTTCTAGGGCCACGAGTCACAGCGAGTCCCTTTGGTTTTGCTTTTGCAGATCCCACCTGCACAGCCAGTCCGTCGTCACCGTGATAGGTGGCGAGGAGCATTTTGAGGACTATGGCGAGGGCAGCGAGGCAGAGCTGTCCCTGGAGACCCTCTGCAGTGGGGAGCATGGCTGCAGAGACCCCGCTTTCCCCACCCCCAGGTAATATGGCCCTGCTCTGCTGGGATGTGTGTGTGTGTGTGGGCAGGGAGGGGGAGAGAGGACGTAAGGTCTGCTCTCAGCAATTTCAGTTATGTAATAGTGTCGTTACCATGTTTTATATTCAGTCCTCAGACCTTATTCCTCTTGTAGTCGCAAGTTTGAACCCTCTGATCCACCTCTGCGGGAGGCTTTAACATTGGGGATGACTCTCTGGATTCATTTTCTTATAATTATCAGACATCCCCCAACTGTGTGGGAAGTTGTTGCTCAGTCAGCTGAAGTGCTAGGTCTAAACGGTGGACCTTCACTCCAGGAGCTGGGTCCTCCCCGGCTCGCCTTCCTCTTAGGGCCTCACTTGTGTCTAGACGAGGACCTGGCAGCCTTTGGCTGGTGACTGGCCCTCTGAGGACCTGCCTGGCCCCACAACTGGTCCGTGTCCGTCGCCTCTCCCCTCTACGGCCAGTTCTTGAGACCCTCTCTCTTTGCTGACACCTGAAGCCACATATCTCTGACCCCGCAACAGCAAGGCCCTTGTGTTGCCCAGGCTGTTGCCCTGGCCCAGAGGACCTACTGGCCTGGGGAAGGGCCTCTGTGGCAAGTGCCTGGGAGTTGGTGTGAGTGAGGCGTGCGGGTGCTTTTAGCAGCTTTCCTCTCCGAACGCACACTCGTGGTGGTGGTGATGCCGAGGTCGAGGACTGGGCACTGCTAAATACGTGTCTGTCCAGGTTGGGAACCTTTCTTGTCTGCTTAGTCTGTGCCTCTCTCAGGTGTGTGTCCCCCCCCCGCCCCCCCCCCGATGTTTCCCTTCCACCTACCTTTACGTGGAACTTCCAAGCAGGCTTCCAGAAGCCAGCAGGCCCCAATGCCCCAGGGACACAGCTCCCTCTCTGCTTCATCTTCCCTCAGCAGGTGCCCTGCCAGTGCCCTGAAAGTCCACTGAGATTAGATCACAGGGAGGCAAAGAGAATCCTGAGTTTTGTTTTGTTTAAGATTTTATTTATTTATTCATGAGAGACACACAGGGAGAGGCAGAGGGAGAAGCAGGTGCCATGCGGGGAACCGGACATGGGACTCGATCCCAGGACCCCAGGATCAGGCGCTGAGCTGAAGGCAAACGCTCAACCACTGAGCCACCTGGGTGTCCTGAATCCTGAGTTTTTAACGAAGGCCTTCAAGATGGCCTAATTCTTGGTGACTCCTCGTGCACTCTTAGTTCAGCAGGGGTGGGCTTTCGGAGCTACAGTACAGCAAGTAGAACCCCGCCAGTGCTTTGCTGTCCCACACTGACGTGTTTTCGACAAAGGGGAAAGCAGCGTGTCCAGTCGCTCACGTCCTGCTAAGGAAGGGGTTTTGTTTTAGAATGGAGCCGATGGGCTGCACCTGTTTCCTCCGAGCACCTGAGCAGGAAGGAACAGGTGTGTGGCCACGTCCCCCACTGCTCCAGCCAGTCCTGAGGTGGCGCTGAGGGAGGTGGGCTCCCAGCGGTCCGGAGGAAGAGCCAGCGTCTCCCGTAGCCAGGGCCCATCCACGGGGTCGCAGATAACCTGGTGGGTCCTCCCTGTCTCCTGAACTGACGCTTCTCGTCTCTCTAGCACCGACCCGCTTGCTGCAAAGCTGCACAGCATCCTCACTGATGAGGCTTTTGAGTTTTACTGTAGCCAGTGCCACAAACAAATCAACCGCCTCGAGGATCTTTCCGCTCGTCTGAGTGACCTTGAAAAGAATAGGTAACTGGCTAGTGCCTGGCCTTGCTGTTCGTCCAGCGGGAGGGACGCTCGCCCCCTGCCCCGCATGCGCCAAGCCTGTGTCGGGTGCCCTCTGCCCCTGCTGTGTGCATGCCTCCATCTGAGCCACTGCCGCCGACCCCGGGTGGAAACAGCCTTCACACGCTGTGGGTCCTGCATGGGGAAGTCCGTGTGAGGCAAAGTCTGCACCTAGAAAGAGCAGCCTTCCTCATTTTACTAAAGGAGTCACATGAGAGGGCTTTGTGAAATGTAAAGTAAGCTTCGTCTTTAAAAACAGATCTGGGTCCAAGTCCCTGCTCCGCTGGTTGGGTATACTTGGACCCCCCCCCAAAAAAAAAAAAAAAAACAGATCTGGAGGGGCGTCTGGGTGGCTCTGTCCCTTGGGCCTCTGACTGCTGATTTTGGTTCAGGTCGTGACCTCAGAGTTGTGGGATCAAGCCCCATGTCAGGCTCCACACTTGGCGTGGACTCTGCTTGGGATCCCCCCACACCCCCTCCTCATGATCTCTTGCTCTAAAAAACAAAAACAAAAACAAAAAAACCCCACACATTTGTAAAGAGCTTCCAGGAGTCTGTTTAAATCAGGTGAGCCTTCCCTTGGACCTTTTTTTTTTAAGATTTTTTTTTATTTCTAAGTATTCTCTGCCCCCAACATGGGGCTCAGATCCACAACCCCGAGATCAAGAGTCCTGTGCTTCACCGACTGAGCCGGCCAGGTGTCCCCGCACCCAGTTCTGTGAGGCCGCCTCAGACCCTGTTACCACGATACCCACCTTTACTACCCTGGGGTCCAGCATGTGCCCGCCGCCCCGGCCTTGGTCCCCGTCCTGTCACTCGGTTCCCGTGTGCGTCCGTGTTTGCCTCCCTCTCCGTTCCCTGCACCAGCCTGCTTAGGCCAGAGCTCGGGGAGGAGACAGCCCTTTTGCTGGCTCCCCACGACTTGACAGTTGAAGAAAACGTGCTTGAGTAGCTTGTGCCTATGGGCATGTCCACTGAGCACGTGGTTGATGAAGCTTGTAGTGCAGGTAAGCCCCTGGGGTCCGTTGGTGGTTTCCCACAGCAGCACCCGCCTAGTGGACAGGGTGGGAAGGGGTGCTGTGGGCCCCAGGGCGGCTGTCTGCGGTGAGCTCTTGAAAGAAGGGGCCTCGGGCTGCTGCTGCTGGGAGGTAACATGAGTTGTGGTAGGAAGAAAGCCATCCTGGTCGGCAAGCTTGCAGGAGTAGTCCTCTAGAAACTGCTGCCTGGCCAAGCCAGGCCCTCCCGGTGGGTCCCCATGGCTGGCAGCCCTGTTGGACTGCTCACCTGCCTCTGGGTCCAATGCACCACATTCAGTATCTTCAACCTTTTTCTTTTTGCATTTTTTTTTTTTTTTAAGATTTTATTTGAGAGTAAGAGAGCAAGCAAAAGAGCACGAGCAGGGGAGGGGGCAGAGGTCGAGGGAGCAGGAGCCCAGTGGGGCTTGATCGTGACTCTGAGACTGTGACCCCAGCTGAAGGCGCTTCACCGACGGGGCCCCCCAGGCGCCCCCAACCTGTTTTTTTTATGTTCTGTGCAGCACCCACCGCACAGACTGGAATCCAGCAAATGCCCAGTCGAGTGCAGAGGGATCTTTGTGGCCAGTCGGCCGCTTCAGAGCAGGGTCTGGGGGGAGGTCCCCACAGTTCTGCTGAGAACCTAGCCTTCCAGGGAGACTGGGGGGAAATGTGGCCTTTACTGACTCCCAACAGCTGCTGGCCTCTGTCGCAGGGAAAACTAGCCTTTCATCCTGTGTATGTAGCTGGTGCCCAGAGCTCCAGGAAGGCCCCTCCACCTGGCTGGGGGTCACCTGTGCTCCCCGTGCAGAGGCTGCTGTCCTGCCTCCATGGGTTCCAGGCCAGGAGTGCCATCTCTGTATTTGATAGTAAGCACAGAGACACGTATCTCATCTCTCATTATTTATGTATTCCTGAGACACAGAGAGAGGCAGAGACACAGGCAGAGGGAGAAGCAGGCTCCATGCAGGGAGCCCCACGTGGGACTCGATCCCAGGACCCCGGGGTCACACCCTGAGCTGAAGGCAGATGCTCCACCGCTGAGCTCTCCAGGGGTCCCTCATTCCTGGACACTTTAAAATATCTTTTTTTTTTTTTAAACATTTTTTTTTTTTATTTTTTTTATTTATGATAGGCACACAGTGAGAGAGAGAGAGGCAGAGACACTCCTGGACACTTTAGAAGTGATCTTTTGCTGTGTTGACAGCCTGCTGCAGGACGGCCTCAGTCGCCTCTGCTGGGCCTTTTGAGGGGAGCCTGGGGCGCAGCTCAGTGTGGCTCCAAGTCCAGCCCCAGCCGTGCTCCAAGGAGGACCCTGTTGACATGGGCTCCTATGCCGTTAACACTGTTGCTGTAATCAAGACACAGCTGTCAGGAAATTTGTCCCAGACGCTGACGTTACGGAGATCTAGGTCTTGCTAGTTGGTTTCCCTGGAGTTGCCACAAAATAGATGTATTGGGTCATAGTTTGTGGACGGCAAAAGGTGATTCAGTCCCACCTGTATCTGGAAGCTTTGATGTTAAATCTATCTTCTCCCAGTGAACCTCAGAGCGTGCCTCTAGGGATCCTGCTTTTCAGGGACCCGGGAGCCTCCAGGAATACAAGTTGTTTTGTAGAAATTAACAAGAATATTAAGAAATGAAGAGTAATAGGTCTGTTTTCAAATTATAAACCCCCGAGGTGGCCTGGCCGGGCTGTCTGCACGGGGCCGACATGCACCCCGAGTCTGTCCTGTCCTGGTAGGGCCAGGAGTCCGGGGATGCTAGGATGCACAGTGTGGTGTCACTCGGGGTCCTGCCAGGAGAGGGGAGCACACAGCAGTTTGAACCGGGGACCAAGCGATGAGGCGCGGTCTGCTCAGGGGAGGGAGCTCGCGACAACAGCAGCTTCAGGGAGCAGCCCGCCACCAGCACTCAGGGCAGGCTTGCCACGGACGCCCCTCGGCACCCCGCCAGCGGGGCTTGGTGGGTGCCTCCCCTCCAGACCCTGAGGCAGTCTGCTCTCTGGCTGCAGGAGGCCCCCCAGGAGGGGTGTCCACAGAGGCATCCGTGGCCCAAGGCTCGCAGAGCCCTGAGGGCGCCGCTGCTGCCGCTGGGCAGGGGCAGGGGAGGTTCTGGGGTGAGAGGGCCCACATGTAGCCGAGGGCCCGTGGACACGGGGTCCCTGTGGCCCCCTTGTACCCGGAGAGCACGCAAGAGAGATCGGGAGGGGGCCTACATCCGATTCCACGGAACAAGTAGGAGGGACGCGCCTGGAGGTGGGGCGACCTGAATGGGTAACTGAGGCAGCGCATTCCTCCAGGGTAGCCCGGGCCGGGGGAGTGGAGGCCCGTCGCGGTAAGGGACACGAGGGGCCTGCTTCCAGTGCTGGAGGGGCTCATGTCTTCTCTGGCTGAGGCCCATAGCTTAGCAGTCGCGTTCAGAAATAAATCAAGGTAAGTTTGGCCTTTCTTGCCATTGCTGGTGCTTCCGTCAGCTGGACGACATGTGATTGACCGTATTTATTGCCCCAAAGTGGCCGCAGAACGGGCCTCCGAGTCACGGCCGGGGTGGGGTCCTGGACCATGTTGGTCCAGTGCCTGCGTTATGGCTGATGACGAGACCTCCCGTTGCCAGCAGGCCTGTGCCTCTGTCCATGGGGCATCTGATGGCCAGCCATGGCGGGGAGGCGTTGGGCCCCGGCAGCCGCTGGGCCCGGGCTGCAATCCGGTCACAGCTCCATCTGGGGCTTCTGTGGGAGAGGCCTGGCCAAGGCCCTGGGAGCCCCGGGGCTGGTGCTCCGCGTACGCGGCCGACCTTGGGCCTGCTGGGAGAGCCCCCAGCCCGTATCTCTCCAGCCTGCTTCCTGTTTCCTCCCGTTCCTCCCTGTCTGTTCTGACACGATTTTCCTGTTTATTTTGATTTTACACAGTCCAGCGAAGCGGCTCTCCAGCAGGAAGGTGGCAAGGTAGGAGACCCCTGGCTGCTTTGAGACGTTCTCCTGAAACGGGTCACTGATCGTAGCTTTTTAGAAACATGTTTGGAAAATACTCTTCTCCAAGGTATTGTTGTAAACCTGTGCAAGTCACTTCTCGTGCTCTGGGACTGAAAATAATTCTTGGGGGTGGCTTGTGACAAGAGTGACCGCTGCCGTGGGCAGACCGTGCCTCGCGCGGGGAGGTTTGTGCTGGAATCTCCCAGCTCACCAGGCCTGTGCTGCGAGGTCCCGGAGGGCACGGCGGCATCCCCATGCGTGGCTGTCGATGAGCCCATGGCAGTGTGAGTGAGGGTCTCGGCGAGGCCCGGACGTGGGTTCTGGCTTGCCCGCCCCGCCGGCACCACAGCGAGGAGAAGATGGCAGAGACGTGAAGGACACACTTTGGTGGCCGTCCGTGCGGTGGGAGGTGGCGGCATGGCCGGGTTCCCTGCCCCTGCCCGGCTGGCTCAGCACAGATCATACGGGCCGCGGTGCCAGTGCCCCCCACAGGACGCCGCACAGTGCGCTCTCGTTTCTCAGGCCTCCGCTTCTAGAGTCGGTTGGCTGCAGTACTGCTGCTTGCCCCGCCAACTATCCCCTTGCCAGCCGTCCCTCCTTGGCCGTCTTTCCCCAGCCATCCCCCCTCTCCCAGCTGTGCCCCCGCCTGCCAGCCATCCCCTCCCCGGCTGGCCCTCCCCTGCCATCCCCCTGTCCACCAGCTATCCCCCCCCAGCCATCCCTCCTTGCTGTCCCCCATCCACCGGCCATCCTTCCCCAGCCATCCCTCCCTACCGTCCCCCCCAGGCTTTCCCTCCCCTGCCATCCCCCCATCCACTGCCCATCCTCCCCACACCATCCCCCACCAGCCATCCCTCCCCTGCTGTTCTCCTGTCCACCAGCCATCCTCCCCCAGCTGTCCCTCCCCCGGTGTCCCTCTCCAGCCGTCCCTCCCCGCCATCACCCCCAGCCGTCCACTCCCCCCCCCCCCCAGACCTCTGCCTTTTGCACAGCCACTCTGTGGTCCCAGGCAGGGGTCAGCCACAGCCCTGCCACCCCTCCCCGACGCCTCCTCTCTGTTGCGGGCGTGTGGACCTCCTGTGTTGCTCTTTCTGTATAGAGTCCTAGGGCCTAGGAGCCAGCAGAAGCAGAGGTGAAGGCCACCAGCCCCCCTGTGCACTTGTCCTCGCCCTCCCCCGGATAGCAGGGCTCCCAGACTCCTAGGAACAGGGCGTTTGTTTCAACCACACGCAGATCACCAGTCCTCCCTCTGCCTGCCGTGTTCCACCCCAGATGGCTACAGGGCCTGAAACCAAGGAAGGGAGTGCTCTCCCGCCGCCCCCCGGCCTGCGCTGCCTCAGCTCAGGCTCCGCCTGCCTGCTCCTTTGAAACCCCCTCTGAGAACGTGATCTTCCCTTCGCAGACACCTGGTAGGAAAGCCCCGTCCACAGGTGTTTGTAGTCCCTGTCCACAAATGGCCTGTTCTGCATTCTGCACGCAGTTGTCTGCTGCCTCTTTGTCCTTAAAACCAGCACTAGAGTTCTAGGGAAACTCAAAACAGCTGGTGCTTCCACGTCTCAGTGTCTCAACCTTTGCCTGCAGCCCTGTCGCCGCATCGTGGGGTTTGGACCCACCAGCTCTGGCCTCTGCGACCGGGCTGGGGGCGTGACCCAGGTGCAAGTGGCTCTGGGGTCAGTGTGCACATGAGGACCTGGAGGTGCCAGCACAGAGCCGGCCTCAGGACAGGGAAGCGCCAGCAGGACCTCCACGGGGCAGCTGCGCGGGCACAGCGCAGGAGGCCCCCCTTGGGGTGTATTAGGGTGGATTTGCACAAACACCTCCCCAGCATGTGCCTAACGTGCTGCCATCTGCCTTCTGGGAGCTCAGGACGGGTGACCCCAGGCTGTGGCTTCTCTGCAGGCTGGTCTCTGGGGCTGGGCTGGGCCGTTTCCTGCCCCAGCAGTGACATCAGGAGCTCTTGTTTGGGCCAAAGTCACAGGCGTTGAAAAGCAGCACTGGACAGAACAGGATGACCTTTGGGCTCTGTGTCCCTCAGGGAGTCCGAGGACATCCACAGGAGGGTGCTCCGTCGCACCCAGGACGCGTCAGGGGACTTGGGATCCCAGGGGCAAAGATGCCCTTCAAACAGTTCTCAGAAAAACTTAAGAAACGCACAGCGTCAGTGAATACCAAAAAGGAGAGAGAACTTGTGTGGTGATAACGTGGAGACGTTCGGTATAATGTCTAATAGCATCTCATTGAATTCTTAGTCTGCGTTTGGTCCTTGATGGGAGCTGTTCACACATGTCCTCGCTTACAGCTCATTGTGGCTTGTGATCCCCACTTCATAGGCGAGTGAGGCTCAGGGAGGTCGGTGGCTTTCTCAAGGCCCCACAGCTCTGAATGTCAGGCTGCCGAGTTCGGGGCCCGGTCGGCACAGGGGACGCGCCGCAGGCACTCTGCAAACGCCCTGAGACGTTTACGTGCAGGGACATTAGAGCTGATACACTGTCTCAGCAGCCAACAGGACTGTCCCTAGAGTGACTGCAAACGTGTTTGCTGAGCACCTGCCAGGGTGCCGGTGGCTGAGGAGTGAGGGCAGGAGTTCTGAGGGTGCAGGGGTCCGCACAGGCCCACGGGGTGCCTGGGCCGCACAGCCCCTGGCCTGGCCCCCAGCGCTGCCCCTGGAGCCTGCTGCCACAGGGGAGCGTGCTGTCTCTGCCCCTCCCCGAGCTCGACCCCAGGGGACACCCCCACTCCCTCCCTGTGGCTGCCACAAATGAAGTAGCAAGAGCACATGTGGGGACGCTAGGTGTGCAGGTCATGGTCCTGAAGTCCTGTTTCCGGGGCCCATGGTGGAAGGTGAGATAATTTCACATCGGAGCGAGGAGTGACGTCGTGTTTTATGACCCGAGGACAAAGTACCCTCACCCATTAACTGCCAGGGAGGGAGTCCAGGAGGTCAGGTTCCAAAGAGCAGCGGGGTTCTCTGTGGCACTTGGGTCACAGCGTCCTGCCGGGACCCTGTTTGGTGGAGGCTGGGGCCCGGGGCTGCCCGGGTCTGGTTCTCACATCAGCCTGCACACTGGAAACGCTCATGTTGACAGAACCCCTGACCCTTCCCCTTTGTGTACTGCTCAAGGGCCTCGTCTGTACTGTCCTGTTGTGTCTTCTCCACAGGCACTTGCACCAATCGGGGGCCCTGACCATGGAGTCCCTGCAGGACCCTGCCCCAGACCCCGTGGAGGGGATGGAGGAGGACATTGCTGACAAGGTAGGGCCTGGGCTGTGGCCTGGGGGACGGGGGACAGGGCTGGCTGCAGGGCTGACAGGGGTGGTGCTGCCACCGGTGGCTGATTACATTCTTCACCAGCCCTCACGTCGTCCAGCAGGTGTCCTCAGGGCCCCGGGGCTGGGGGTGCAAGGGGAGAGGTCGCTTGTACCCCGTGTTCATCTGTGGGCCCATCAGTGCCCTGGCCCTGGAGGCAGGATGTGAGGGTGCTCTGGGTTCAGGGTGCTGACCACAGAGCCAGTGGGGCTGGGTTCCCCCGGCGGCCTTGCTGTGGAAGGGGTGTGACAGCACACGGTCACCTCCTCCCGTCCCCCCATGTGCTTCTCCTCCCATCCCTCCCATCTCCCCCTTGTGCTCCTCCTGCCTCTCGTCCCCCCCACATGCTCCTCTTGACTCCCGTCTCATCCTACCATCCATCTCATCCCCACCACGTGCTCCTCCTGCCTCTCGTTCCCCGCACAAGCTCTTCCTGCTATCCCTCCCGTCCCCCCCACGTACTCCCTCCCGTCCCCCCCACGTGCTCCCTCCCGTCTCCCCTGTCTCCCCAGCGCTCCTCCTCCTTCCTTCTGTCCCCCCCCGCATGCTCCTCCTCCGTGATTGAGATGGGCCTGCTCCAGTGCAGTGGACACGGCCTCCTGAACAGTTGGCTGGGGATGCAGGCTGTCTTGCCTCCCGGTTCTGACACCCCTGTGTCACTACCAAGGTTGTGTTCCTGGAGAAGCGGGTGTCGGAGCTGGAGAAGGACACAGCTGCCAACGGGGAGCAGCACAGCCGCCTGAGGCAGGAGAACCTGCAGCTGGTGCACAGGTGAGGGGGGCTCTGGTCCTGGTTGCCTGTCGGTGAGGCCCCACCTCGCAGCCTCGGCCACTGCTCTGGAGCAGTCTCCTCATCAGCTGCTGGGAACCAGGTCAGGGGCCAGTGCCCCGGGCCTCCTGAGCGGGGTTCCCGCATGTTGCACTCTCCCCTGGCACCTTTCAGGCCCTGGAAGAAGGCGCGAGGGGAGGCACTACCTCCCCTCTCAGGAGCAGTGGGGCCAGCACCCCCGCCACCCACACCAAGTGCCAGGTAGAGGCTGGCCTTCGATGGAGGCAGAGGCCACGTGGGAAGGCCTGTGTCCCCGATTCTGAGAAGCTTTCCTGACCCTGTGCTGGAGGCAGTCTTGTTACTCTGGACGACTGCTGTGCTCGAGTCACCCACATCATCCCCATCCCCTCCCATGTGTCCTGGGAGGCAGATGCCCCTGCTGCCCCCAGCTTGCAGGCAAGGCACCGAGGCCCGGGTGAACTGGGGGCTGGACCACCCTGGGAGCAGGTGGGTTCTCGCAGGCACTTAGCGGAGGTGAGGAGACCGGGAAGTGCTGATGGAGAGGACGCACCGTGTGGGCCGGTGGGGCAGCACGCACCAAGGCGGACGGCGCATCACGGAGGCAGTGGTGTGACTTCCCCCGCCGGGACTTTGTGTTGTGTAACCAGTTGTGCCGTGCAGCCTATGAGCCTGGCTCAGGAGCGTGTTCTCTGGGTGGGCCTGGCGGGGCCTAGGTGCCAGGGGGACAGTCTTCTGGGGCTAGGATGGTGGAGATGCCCACGGGGGCGTGAAGGAGGCCCTGCCAGACACTGTGACCTCAGGGAAAGGCCCACCCCCCGCAGCCTCCGTGTGCTCGCTCAGCCCTGACTCGGCAGGTGGACACAGGCCGTGACACCCTCGCGTGGCTCCTGCAGGGGATGCTTGCGTCCCGGGTGCCACTGACCTTCCCGACCCGGCCTCCAGTGTGGGGCAGGCAGGCTGCTCTCTGGATGCGGAGTAGAACGAGTCGTCACGAGGTGCCACCCGGGTGTCACTTGCACGGTAGGAGCAGGTCCTCTGTGCTGTCCAGAGCCTGGGCTGGCCGGCTGCCCCCTGCTCTCACAGCACAGCTGGCTGTGTGGCCCGAGGCTGGGCTGTGGCTCTGCACCCAGCCTATGCCACATCTCCAGAGACGTTTGCTCTCCCTCCGTGTCCACGTCCAGGGAAACCTGGATGGGCCGCCCTGTCGTTTCTCCCGCTGCCTGGGGAGGCACCGTCTGTCTGATGGCACACACCAGTTACCCATGTATGGACTGGGAAGTCCACGCTCTCTGGCCCAGGGCGTGCGCGGCTCAGGCTGTGTCCTGAGCTCTCCTAAGGACAGCAGGTTCTGCTGCTTCTTGACGGTTCCTGGTTTTCACATTGTTGCCAGCCTGCTGCATGGCTGCTGCCCCTCTCCCCGCACCCCAGATCCCACACAGGCTCTTGTGCTTGGCTTTTTTTTTAAGATTTACTTATGGGGCGCCCAATGGCTCAGTAGGTTAAGTATCTGCCTTCAGCTCAGGTCATGATCTCCGGGTCCTGGGATCGAGCCGCATGTCAGGCTCCCTGCTTGGCAGGGACTCTGCTTCTCCCCTTCCCTTTGACCCTTCCCTCTGCACGTGCGTGCACACTCTCTTTTTTTCAAATAAAGAAATAAAATCTTTTTAAAAATTTATTTCAGAGAGAGAACATGCGTACACATGTGTGAGTGGGAGGGGCAGAGAGAGAATCTCAAGCAGACTCCTCGCAGAACAGGGAGCCCACTATGGGCCCTGATCTCATGACCCTGGCTGGGATCATGACCTGAGCCAAAACTAAGGGTTGGACACAACCAGCTGAGCCACCCAGGTTTCCCTCATGCTTGGTTTCTTGCTTTCTGGATCCCATGTTTTCTTCTTCTCGTGCTCATTGGTTGTCTGCAGAGGACATCCTGGATGGTTGCGGGGGAGTGGGGGATGCACAGGAGCAGGCTCTTGAGGCCTCGTGTGCCTGGGGCGTGTTGTGCACTGATCGTGTGGCCGGGTCTGGAACTATAGCCGGAAGCAGGGCTCCCAGGAACCTGGCAGGCGGGCTCTGCTGCCCTCTGTGGGGTCTGAGTTCTCCCCCTGGACGCCGGAGGATCTCGTTTCCTGTGCTGGCACGTGGGTTCCAATGTTTTCATCTCAAAGATATCCCTCAGCTTCAGGAAGGTTTTATTTTTTTTAATCTATTTTAAATTTTATTTATTCATGAGAGACACACAGAGAGAGGCAGAGACACAGGCGGAGGGAGAAGCAGGCTCTGTGCAGGGACCGGAAGCGGGACTCAATCCCGGGACCCCGGGTCATGCCCTGAGCCCAAGGCAGATGCTCAAACACTGGGTCACCCGGGCGCCCACGGGAAGGTTTTCAGAATGATTTCTCTATACTTTATTTTGCTTTATTTCCTTATTTGTCTGAACTTTTGTTCATCAAATGTGTTAAACCTTCTGGGACTTTCTTTTCCTTTTCATTACTTCCCCGTTCTTTAAGGTGGGCATGGAGCTTGATCTCAGAATCCAAGCTTAGCTCAAGAGTCGGACGCTGAATCCCAGAGCTGCCCAGGCACCCCATGTTTCTCTTTTTAAAAATATAATATCCTCGGTTTTCTCCTTCAACTCTCCTACTGAACTTAAAATTTTTTTCTTCTCAAATTGTCAATTTCTAAGAATTAGTTTCTAAATGTCCTCCTGACGTGCTGCTCCTGTTGCCTGGAGTGGTATCCACTGAGCTGTGAATTGTAAGGCCTTTCTCCTGCGCGAGGTCCTCCTCTGTGTTTGCATTGGCTGCATTGCGTCAACACACTTCCCATGGAGCTCCGTTCGCTCTCAGGTGTGACGCACCAAAAAGAGGTTGAGAAGCCTATGTGCGTGCACAGCTTGGGGCTGGGGCTTGGGCTCCGTGGGCAGGGCCTGGAGCCCTTGTCTTCAGGGTGGTCAGCCCTTGTGTCCCACAGCTGGGCGTGGTGGGCAGGGGCAGGGCCCCGGTGTGAACATTTCCTCTGTCCTCATGTTCTTGCAAACTCCTGCTCTCGCCTCTGCCGTGGTGACCTGGCTGCCCAGCCTGCAGTGTCGGTGCAAGGTGCTACCGGGGGTGGGCACCTGGGAGGGCTCCTATCCACGCACTGGGACTGCCTGAGAGCGATGGAGACCGTCCCCGCTGTTGGGACGTTGCCAGGGTTCTGAGGCCCTGGGTGCGGGTATGGGACGCAGGGGCCGTCTAGGGGGCACACGCTCTGTTTCAGAACATCCCCGACCACAGCTGTGGGTGGGAGTCTCCCCAGCTCTGCCGCCCCGCCTCCAGGTGGGCACAGGCAGGCAGAGCAGAAGGCCTCTTACCCCCCCTTCACCTTCACAGAGCCAATGCCCTTGAGGAGCAGCTGAAGGAGCAGGAGCTGCGAGCCTGTGAGATGGCGCTGGAGGAGGCGCGGAGGCACCGAGAACTGGTGTGCAAGTTGGAGCGGGAGCGGAGCATTGAGGTGGAGAGCCTGCAGGCCAGGTGGGGCGCTCCCCTGGGGCTGGCCTGGCTGCTGGGGATGGAGCAGGGTTAGGGGAAAGGGGAAAGCCCCCTGAGGAAAGCTGTCACACCGCTCCAGATGCGAGTGCTCAGACCCCGCGCGCTGCCATCCTCCTGGCCAGAGCACCAGCCCTTTCTGGGACTTGACGGAAGTGCCTTCCTGCTCCTATGGAGTTAAGCCTTTGAAAAGTCAGGAAGGGGGGTGCACGGCCTGCACACGACATCAGTAAAAGTTCGAGAGCAACGGCAGCCCCGCGCGGGGTCCAGGCTGGAGGGATGCCACCTGCGTACAGCGGGGCCAGCGAGCAGAGCTCTGAGAGTGTTGCTGAGAGAGAACCTGCATGTGTCGGCAGACAGGTGAAGAGGCTCCTGAGAGCCCACCTGAGAGCCCCCCAGAGCTCCTCAGGGAGGGGGGCATTTCATAGGGCTTGTGAGCTGAGCCAGAGCCGCTTTCAGAACTTGTGAGAGGACTCCATGTCTTGTGGCTCTAGCCCTCTCCAGCTCCTGGGGCTGGGGCACGTTGTCGTTACCAGAGAAGGGCTCGGTGCATTTTGCAGAGTTCGGCCGTGGAAGGGGCTGCACGTGGAGCCGTGCCGGCCATCTGGACTTGGGCCCTCCTTGCGTGCAGACGGAGTGGGGTGCTGCTCGGGGCCGGCGAGGCCCGGGCAGCTGGCTGACCTTGTTCCTGGGCCTCGGCGGTGTGGTTCAGTGTTCCTCCCCTGGGGCTCTGTACAGGACAGTACCTGCCAGGTGTGACGTAGACCGGGTGTCCTGACGCCCTAGGGGAACCAGGCAGGATTCCATGTCACTGCTTCAGAGCAGTCCTGCCGCCCACTCTGCGCCTGGGTCCGGTCAGCCTCCTGTACTTCCTAGGGGCTGGAGGGGGGCAGATCAGGGCCCTGAGATCAGCCCAGCCCAGAGGCAGCTCCGGCGTGGCCTCAGCCCACGGTGGTCAGTACAGGGGGCTGCAGGAGGCAGCACTATGGTGAGGACTGGAAAGGAACCAGCGTCCTTGGAGAGAGGCGGAGTCTGTGGCTGGCGCGGGGGAGGAGCCAGCGGAGCCTGCAGCATGTCCTAGCGTCAGAACATAGGGGAAGTGCTCAGACACATCCACACGGGCCACTCCCAGGGCTCCTGGTGGTCAAAGCCGGGACACTTGGAGTATCACACTGATGATAATACTGTTGGACCATAACCCGACGCGAAAGGAAAGGTGAGGACCGAGGAAGAAGTGGAGGGGAGCGCACAAGCCCTCCCTACAGAGGAATCCCAGATGATAACCTGGGCGCACGCTGGGCCCAGTGACCCGACGGGAGGAGACACCTACAGACGCACCTCACCGGGTGACCCGGCTCGGCATCACCCGTGGAGTCGTGTGGACCCAGGCGCCTGATCTGGTGACGAGGGCACCTCCCCTCTGTGACCGTCCCATCACGAGACACACCAGACACGCCCGGGGTGAGGGGCATCGTACCATATACGGGACCAGAACTGATCAAACCGCCAGGGTCCTGAAAAGCCAGAGGAGTCCTGCAGACCGCCAGCGACCAGGGGGACGCAGGAGACCAGGCGGCTGAGGGCCGTGTGGCCCGGGGGGCCCTGGGATGGGAAATAAAGGGAGACTGTGGTGTGGTGACTAGTATGTCCTGGGGTGGCCGAGGGCTGTGGCAAGGGCACTGCGGCAATGAACACATGCCATGCGGGAAGCTGTAAGGGGCCAGGGTTGTGTTTATGGTTTTATAAACCCAGAAGTATCCCCACGCCCAGAGTATGTTTAATCACCGTCCTGGCTTACAGAAGAGCTGGGCCCTCGGGTGCCCGAGTGGTGCATAAGGGCTGGGGTGTGTTGGGGAGCCTGTCTGCGTCCCCAGTGGCTCTCAGCAGGGCTGCTGAGACCGTGGGCTCCCACCCTCAAGGAGACACGTTTCTTGGGTGTGAGGTCGCAGCCTCGCTGTTGTGTCTCAGGCTGCAGCAGCTGGACGAGGAGAACGGGGAGCTGAGGTCCTGCACGCCCTGCCTGAAGGCTAACATCGAGCGCCTGGAGGAGGTGAGCAGTTAGCTGGGAGCACTGCGTACACGGGGCCCAGCCCCCAGCACGCGGCCTGAGGTCAGCTGGGCCAGCTGCAGGGCAGCCCCCCAGCCAGGGCTATGACCACAGGCCCGGAGGACGTGCTGCTCTGTAGAGCAAGCTGATGACGCTGGCGGGGACAGGCACAGCCTGGGCCTGGCCGTCACTTTGCTGGAAGGTGTTGGTCCCTGCTTGGCGTCCCATCTTTCCCACGGACATGGGACCCGTGGGTGCAGAGGTTCAGCTGAGAGGAACCTGCAGTCCGATTCTAGGCTGATGGCCTTGAGGGGCCGACCAGCTGGACCCTCGTGCCCTGTCCTGCAGGTGTTCACTCGAGAGGCCTTGCTCCCCCAGCCTCCCCTCCCTGCCAGGACATCCAAGACCACATGGGCTCTGGCTCCCGTGCGCAGTTTCCGCGGAGTGACCATGGGTCAGATCCTGGTCTTGCGTGGGTCGTCCCTGCCCTGCCTCCCCTGAGAAGCTGCCCCTGTGGCCTGTACAGCCACCCCACACCAAGAGCTCCCCAGGCCCACCTGTGTGCTTGCTGTGTGCACCTCAGCCATGATGGGGTGGCTCGCACGCACCCTGCATGTCCTGAGCCCGCTCAGGAAAGCTCCGTGGACAGGGCAGCAGGCAGGCATGTTGGCAGCCAGTACCCTACTTTCACAGGAGAAGCAGAAGTTGCTGGATGAGATTGAAGAGTTGTCCCTGCGGCTCAGTGATGAGCAGGAGAACAGGAGGAAGCTGGGGGACAGGTTGAGTCACGAGAGGCACCAGTTCCAGAGGGACAAGGAGGCCACCCAGGAGGTGAGCATGGTGCGCCCATGTCCTGAGACCTGAGGCTGGTAACCGCATCGTGCTGGGCAGGGGTGCTGGGCCTGAGGTGTTTGGGGAGGGTGGGCTTGTCATCTGCTTGGGACTGGCCTGGAAGCCGAGGGCAGAGTGCCGGGAGCCCTGCTCACCCCCGTGGTTGCCCGCAGCTGATTGAGGACCTGCGCAGGCAGCTGGAGCACCTGCAGCTTTTCAAGCTGGAGGCCGAGCAGAGGAGGGGCCGGGGCAGCAGCGTGGGCCTGCAGGAGTACAACAGCCGCACCCGCGAGAGTGAGCTGGAGCAGGAGGTCCGCAGGCTGAAGCAGGTGCGGGCAGACTCACCCTGCACCCCTGCAGGAGGGGCAGGGGCGTGCGGGGGCGGGTCCGGAGCCACAAGCCCCGTCGGGGCCAGTGCTGTGTGGGCTCAGTCAAGAATGACGCTGCTGTCCCGTCCCTGACCCAGGACAACCGGAACCTGAAGGAGCAGAATGATGAGCTCAACGGGCAGATCATCAACCTGAGCATCCAGGGCGCCAAGAACCTCTTCTCCACGTCCTTCTCAGAGTCCCTGGCTGCGGAGATCAGCTCTGTCTCCCGAGATGAGGTAAGGCCCGTGCAGGCTCGGCGCCCCGACGCGCCACAGTCTGTGCACCGGCCTGGCACTGACCATTGCTCTTCCCATAGCTCATGGACGCAATTCAGAAGCAGGAGGAGATAAACTTCCGCCTGCAGGACTACATTGACCGCATCATCGTGGCCATCATGGAGACCAACCCTTCCATCCTGGAGGTTAAATAGAGGCAGGAAGGCCCAGCCGGTGGGCCCAGCACCCCATCCGCACCCAAGAGATGGCCACAGTGCGCGCACAGCTGAGACCAGCGGCTGGGCTGGGGTGCATTGACGGGTCTGCAGAGGGAGAACAGTGGGAGCCCTGGGATCGGGGCCCATGCAGGAGAGGGTGGGACTGGGCCTACTGTCCGCAGAGATGCAGAGACCACATCTCAGGCTCAGGCGAGCCCTTCTGCGAGCTCCCGCCCATGTGGAGACCCCCTGCCGCCCTGCCCATCAGGGAGGAGAGGAAGGCTACATCCCCGCGGTGTGCTGCCCCGTGCCTCACCTGGACGTCACAGGGGCCCCAGGACCCTCTCGCCACAGGCGGTGCTGTGGGGAGTACAGGTGGGCGAGGCAGTGCACACTAGGGTCCGCTAGAAGCCGCAGGACCCGTCAGCTGCTCAGGCCATGAGCTGCCAGGCGCACTGCAGTCCAGCTTCAGACCCAGGGACCTCCAGGCCACGCAGCTGTTCCCACGGCCCAGACCCTTGCTGCACTAACCCCCCTGGGGGCCGGGGCAGGAACCTCCGCTCTGAGTCAGGACTCGCGAGTCGCTCCATGTGGAGTGTACTCTCGGGATGGGGTGCGGTGCGGGTGGAGAGTGGAGAGTGTCCTGGTGAGAAACGGCGCCCCCATGGCCGTGGCCACCCTGGGTGAGGTCCCGATCCCCAGGCCAGAGGCCCAGTGTCTGGAAGCAGCTTCCTCTGGGAGTTGGAAGCCACTGATGTGGCCGTCCTTCCCCGAGCCACGTTCTATGGGAGGCCGGGCGGTGCAGGTTGTCAGGAGCAGAGAACAGCCCCCCGGCAACGTGGGGCTTCCTTCGAGGAGGCCGTTGCCTGGCCCTGGTTCACCCCTGCCAGGCTCTGCCCACTGTGGGGGCTGCTGGGCCTGCCCCCACCCTGAGCCTGAGCACGGGCCAGGAGCCCCTGAGTGCTCCCGGGTGGGTCAAGGCCCTACACACAGGCTGGCCATGCTGTGTGCGAGGGCGTGTGTGAGGCGTGTGTGTGCGTGTGCGTGCGTGTGTGTGGGCGTGTGTGCCCCCTGCATCCTCCATCCTCCCTGTGGCCCACATTGTACACTAAGATTTAAGACGTTGCCTCGTATTGTACATTTTGGGGAAAGCCTTGGGTGTAAATCAGTGTAAACTTGCAGGAGAGATTTTTCTATCATGTAGAGTAGGTATTTTTTATAGATTGAAGGTTGATCAATTTTTTAATACTTCCAAGAGAGAAAACTATCTGTGTATACACATAAAATATATATATGTATGATAATAAATACTGGAACTCTGCTTTCCGTGCCCAGCTCTGTCCCGCGGACGCTGACGCAGGTCTGTTTCTGTGCGTCACTCAGCGGCCCCGTAACCATAAAGCAGAGTTGCCGGGAGGTGTTCCGCACGGACGCCCCGGCCTCCGCTTGCACAGTGACCCTGTCTCCTTCCCCGGGAGAAGGACTCTTGAGGCAGAGCAGTGGTGGTCTGTGTGCTCAGGGGCAAGGCCACGATAGTCTCCTGAGGATTAGAGCTGCCTGTGCACAGAGGTCCGACGGCCCCCCAGGGAGGGGTGTGAGGCGTCCGGCTGCAGGAGAGCCCTCCTGGAGGCCCCAGGGTGCCACCTCCAGGCTGCATACCGGCAGAGCTCAGCTGAGGGGCCCTCCTGGGCGTGGGGGCCACGGGGGCACATCACAGGCCAGGATGTGTAACCAGGGATCAGGGCCTGTGGGTCATGCAGATCACTCCCACCAGAACCACACACCCCGACAGGATTCGGCTCCAGGATCAGGAAGGTAGCCTGGGCAGCCAGGCTGGGGAGGAGAGCCCAGGTACCACTGTCATCACAGGGAGGACGATGAGAAGGTTCTGGGGGTGAGTGGGCAAGGCTGATTGGAAGTGGGAGTTGTTAGCCCGCGGCCCAGGCATCCACAGGAGCAGCCAGCGTGCATTTACCACCTTGCTCACGCTGAGCTACCTGTGTGTTGGACACAGATATACCAACGGAGGCCTGGGGGAGGCCGAGGACCCCACCCCCAACCCAGCAGGGCCCTGAAGGGGCTTGAGCCCAGATGTGCTGGCCACGGGTCAACGACCTGAGAGCAGTGGTGAATGGACACAGCCTGGCTGGTGATGAGCAGGGATCCCAGGACTCCAGAGGGTCCCCAAGGTCAGGCCTGGGAGACCTGGATGCTCTGTGGGGTGGCAGTGAGGGGGAACCTGGGGGGCTGTTGGGGTGTGGACACGTCCAAGGCCAAGACCCTGCCCAGAGCCACTTCCCTGCTAGTTTTCCAGGGTCTGGGGTGAGTGATACTGCAGGTCCCACCTGCGGTCCTAGTGCCCAGAGTGGACAGTTCCCTATGCAGGCGGTGCGACGGGCTCCCGTTGCCAAGCCAGTCAGTGGGACTTTTGCCCTGGTGCCCACAGGTGGGACCAGCAGAACTGGGGGCTGGGGACAGATGGCACTGTTGAGGCATTGGCTGCAGGCCCCAACCCCAGGGTCAGGTCGGTGGGGGTCCAGGAGAGCCCTGTCCCCAGCCTGATGCCCTGGGTGACCCTGGCCCTCTGCCTACCCTGTGCGTCTGGAGCCCACAGATGGAGAAGCTGGAAGCGGGGAGGACGCCTGGCTCCATCGGGTGTTTTGTTTACGCTCTTAAACCCGTAGGGGCCTGTGCACTGTCTGGCCCCCTGGCCGCCCAGGCCTGGCCCCTGCCCTGGGCTTCCCAGCCTCCCTGGCCCCCGGGGCACAG
This sequence comes from Canis aureus, assembly GCF_053574225.1. NCBI lineage: Eukaryota > Metazoa > Chordata > Mammalia > Carnivora > Canidae > Canis > Canis aureus. The sequence goes on from NC_135618.1 coordinate 37,643,923, forward strand.
GGTGGGGCCGCAGAACACTTGGTGGAACTCCACCGTAAATGCAAACAGCAGTGCTCACTGCCAGCCAGGAAGCCCCCCTGCCCTCCACCCTAACCCTGAAGTGCCCCGGTCTGTCTTAGGTCAGCCCTTGTTGGTAGGGGACCGCTTGACCTTCCAGGTCTTGGCTCCTGGCGTGTGGGTGCTTGCCGTCCTGGGTCCTCCAGCTGTCCGTCAGTGCTGAAGGGAGGGCGCCCCGCGTGCCCCCAGCCTGGCTGCCCCAGCACTGCCCCTCCACCTGCTGGCAGTTCAGAGGCTGGGAGCTGCAGGCCCCAGGAAGGGCCCTTCCTGGTCACTGGCCGTGGGCGCTTCGCAGAGTGGGCACTGAGGGGTCACCTGAAAGCTGGCCCGAGCACAGGTCACGCACCTCAGCACGGTGTCCTGCACCGGCCTCCCGTGGCTCAGCATGCGTGTCCCACCGCGGAGGGTCCCTGTGCCCAAATGCCACCAGAATCTCCACTGTGTGAGGCCCTTGGGGTGTCTCGCTCACCGTTGCGTGCCAACGCCCGTAGCAGCACGGGCACCCACAGGATTCGCACAGGGGCACTCGCCCAAAGCTTCCAGCTGTGCCCCCAGCTCCCGGCCTCGGACAGGGTCCGCCTCGGACAGGGTCGCGGAGCAGCTCGCCCGAGACCGCCACGTGCTGGCTGGGCTCCCCGCCTCTGAAACACTGCGAGGGGCCTGGTTCAGGGCCAGCAGCTTCTGTGGGGGGCCACGTGCTTGTGGGCGCCGGTGCACACAGCCGCCCCAGCCAGAGTCGGGAAGGGGAGTGTAGTCCCTGAGCACCCCCAGGACGGCCCTCGACCGTGCCCTCGTGGGGTGCCGCAGCCACAGGCAGCGGGGAGGGGAAGGCAGCCAGGGGCGCTCGGGGCGGCGGCCTTCCTGGGCCCTCGGCCGCCGCCCGTGTCCCACCTCCGGCGCCCCCGCCCCCACCCCGGCCTGCAGGCACAGGGGCTCCCGCACGACCAGTGAGTGCCCCGGCTCCCCCGCTCCCCCGCTCCCCCGCCCTGGGCTCAGCCCCCGCGCCGCCCGAGGGAGCTTGGCGGGACAGGCTGGGCCTGGGGGGCCTGGGGGGGCTCCGGGGCCGTCGCGCGGCGACACCCCGGCAAGGCCGCTGCCCGGGGCGGGGCCTCCCGCTGGGCCCCGGGCTCGGCGCTCGTGTTTTAAAAAAAGAAAAAAGGCATGTTTTAAATAAAGACAGAGCTAGGGCTCTCGGTGTTAGTCTTTTTTTTCCTTTTAAATATTCATTTATGTATTTGAGCTAGGCGAGCACAGGCGGGGGCGGGGGCGGGGGCGGGCCCCGGCGTCACGCCGAGCCGCGGCCGACGCTCCGCCCCTGCGCCCCCGCGTCGCGGCCCCTCCCTTCCCGGGGAGCCGAGGCCACGGGGTCACGTGACCGGGTTACGCAGTAAGGGCCGAGGCCGGGTGTCCGCCCAGGTCGCCCCCCGAGCCCGCGGCGCTAGCGGGGGGAGGCGGGGGTCGGCGACCCGGGAGAGCGCCCGTGCAGGCGGCCGCAGCCGCCCGCCGCCGGCAAGGCGCAGCCGGAAGCGCAGGGGCGGGGCCGTGCGGGAGCCCCGCCCCCTTCCCCCCGCGCACGGCATTCTGGGAGTCGTAGTCTCAGTCCCTTCCGGGAGCTTCCCTTCCGCCAGTCCGAGAGGGACTGGACACGCCGTGCCGTCCGGAGCGCGGAGCTCGGTCACGTCCCGCGGTGCTGGCGGGCGGGGCGGCCTGAGCAGTCGGCGGGTGCCTGTCGGCCCGCCGCCGAGGACTACGACTCCCGGTTCGCACCGCGCGCCGGGCACCGCCCCGAGCTTCCGGCCTGGCGGCGCCGCGCGGCCCTCTGGGAGCGGTAGTCCGCGCGCGCGATTCACAGCGCTCAGTGCGCCCCGGGCGCGCCGTAGCCGCGGGGCCCGACCGGGCGCTACGCTACGGAGGCGGCGCAGGGCGTGCGGCGGGCGGGGCGGACGGGGCGGCTCCGCCACTCGGCGCGGGAGGCCGGCGGCACAAGTTGCGGCTGGGCCGGCGCAGGCGAGCGGGCCGGGCCGCGGGGACGAGGCGGCGCCGCCAGGCCGCGGAGGTGAGTCTGGGCGGGTGGGCTGCGCGGGGGCGCTGAGGGCTGCGGGCACCCCGGCCCCGGGCGCCCCTAGTCCCGGGCAGGCCCCGCGGCCGCTATGCCGCGCTCCCGACTGCCCCCCCCGGACCCAGGCCCCGTGCCCGCCGCGTGTGCAGCCCCGAGCGGCCTCCGCGCCGACCGGCTGGGCCTCGGCTCCGCGGCCGTTGGGACACCGGGGGACCGGGGGACGGGGGCCGCCTGCTGCCTCCACGGAGGGCGCCCGGCGGGCAGAGGCGCGGAGGGGCAGCCCGGGCTGCGGGGTCGCTGCTGCACCTACGGCGGGGCCTGGGGGCGCCCGCTCGAGGCTCAGGGCCCGGGTCAGAGCCCCAGGTCATGGCAGGCGCCCCGGACTCCCGCGGGCTCCCCAGCAGCCTGGGCCCTGGTCGGCCGAGCACGGGCCTGCTGGCTTCCAGCCCCTGACCGAGCTGGGAGGAGGCCGCGGGGTGAGGCCAGGCTGCGTCCAGCTTGGCCCGGCCTGCCCGGCCCTACCCTGGCCGGTGCGCCCTGACAGCAGCCCAGGGAAGGGTCAGACCGCCGGGTCAGGGCCGCCGGGGCAAGGCCTGGCAGGGGCAGGGCCCGGGGCTGCGGGAGGGCAGAGCAGTGTCCTGGCCCACACACACGCCCGGGAGGGGCCCCAGGAGACGTCAGCGACACCATCCCTCCTGCGAGGCTGGCCTGAGCACCGGGGTGGACGTGCAGGCGCTGCGTCCCGGTCCCGCCGTCGCACTTGGGCAGTTCCCCTGCGATGGAGTGGGCTTCGTCCGCACCTCCCGGTGGCCAGGCTGCAGGACGGGCGTGGACGGCGCTGCAGGGCAGGAGGAGAGTGGGTTGGCGGCTGCCGCTCAGCGGTGCTCGTGTGTCTGCGAGGCGTCGGCCGCAGCTTCCTGCTCCCGCGCCACCGCGGCCCAGACCTGAGGCCGGACTTCCTCCTCGCTCGCCAGCGGCCCCCGGCATCCCAGCTTCCCCTACAAGTCGCCCTTTGGAATCAGATTCATCTTGGAAGCCCAGGGCCGCCTGCCCTGTGTCCATTTGACAGGAGGGGTGGCGCATGCTGCAGCCCTGCCATCCCGGAGACGTGGCTGCAGAGGCCTGAGTCCCAGGGCCTGGGCCGCACGGCTTCCCAGCCTCCGCCTTCCTCCCTTGGGGTGAGCTGAAGGCTCGGAGGCCCTTGCCCCCCTGAGGCTGTGCTGCCGGTGAGGCCGGAGGTCGCCAGGCTGCCCGGGCTGAGGCTGTGTCTGCCACCAGCAAACACAGAAGTGCCCGAAGTGAGAACGCATCCGGCACCTCTTGTTTCTCCGTAGATGATATGTGTCGTTAAACGGTACCAAACTCATGAAGTCAGAAACCGAAATCCAGAGAATGTCCCTGTTCCTCTGCAAGTGCTGTTTTGGAGAATATGATTAATTTTCTGTGTGGTGCGCAAAAAGCGACGTGTGACTCTGCAGAAGCTTAAGGACGCGCAGCGACCCGGCCCCCTCCCGTGTGGGCAGCCCGGGCACCTAGTGTGCATCCGATTCAGGGGCTCGTACCCCCACCCCCACCCCGGGAAGCAGGTGCCTCGGAATGTACCGAAGACCCTGCCTGTCCCCTGCTGGTTGTTTCCCAGCTACATCAGGAGGTGTCCAGAGGCGCCCCCAGGTGCCCAGCTGCACGGCGAGGAGCCCCAACTGCTGTCCCGGTGCTGGCTGCCCGGACCTGTGAGGACGTCGGTCCCTGGCACGGGGGAGAGTCCAGAAATGCTGAGAAGAGTGGCCAGCACCCGCAGTGCGCTCGGGGAGCGGCTCCTGGTCAGGAGGGCGGGGGTGAGGACAGAGTACGGCTCCTCCCAGGAGGAGCTAGTGACCCGTCCGCGCCCGCGGCTTTGCTCCCAGGCCTGGCTGGCTCCAGGCACGCAGCTGGGGCCCCTGGCCTCCGTGTTGCTTGAGGGCCCCGGTGAGCCGGTGGAGGCGGCCCCCGCGCTGCGGAGCCCAGTGCCCTGTTCTGAGCTGAAGGAGCAGAGGGCACTGCGAGTGCCCGTGCCCACCAGGTGCTGGTGCTCTGAGGACAAAGCTGCGGGGCTGGGGGCAGCGGTGCCTCCTTGAGGGGAGCGGCCAGCGATGCCCGGATCTGAGTCCAGGTGACTCGTTTAGCGGCCTGGCTGGCTGCTTGCCTGGAGCCCGGCCCGCTTGGTACCTCTGGGGAAGGTGGGCAGAGCCGGGCTGGCGGAGGCCCCGGCCCCTGGGCCCTGGATCATCAACAGTCCCCTGCTGTGCGGCAGCCCGGCTGGGGAGGTCGGGGTTCCAAACTAGGCAGCGAGGTGCTGGCTCAGCCTCCCGGCTTCTCCGGAGCCACCAGCCTCCTCTGGGTAAGGCACAGATGCAGCTTCTGAAGGGCCACCAGCCACGGGGACACTCCCAGGTGCCCGAGGGTCGTCCCTTGTCCAGGTCCACGTGTCCGGAGATGGGGTGACCCATGTGGCCCTGGCCTGGGGGTGGAGGCAGAGCCAGAACGAGTGCCTGATTGGCACGCTCCGGTGGACCCTGGGCTCGTGCTGATAAGCCTGAGGGTGGGTCTGCAGGGCCAGAGTCCAGAATCTTCTGGGCAGGGGAGTGCCCTCCCGGTGGGTGTGCCCTTGGCTAAGCTGCTGTCGCGGAGCCTGCCTTCTGCGAGGGGAGGGCCCCTTCCCAAGTGCTGCGGTGTGACCAGGCCGGTCGTGGGGTGGCAGGGCTCGAGCACAGCGTGGGCATCCCCGACAACGGCGGGTGCCCTCGGGCCCCCTTGAGTGTGGGGCCCAAGCCTGCGGTCCTGTCTGTGCAGGACGGGCTGCGGAGCAGGTGCGTCTGCCACGCGCCTTTGGTGTTTCTTCCCCCGAAGCACCCGCGCAGGCCTGATGGCCCATCCCTGTTGCACCCTGCCCGTCCGGGGGGCAGGTGGGGCTGGGGGTGGCAGGAAGGTCGAAGTGCCTGGCTTCACTCTGGCCAGCCCCGCCTGTCCTCGGGCTCGTGGCTGGCCTTCTGGGGGGTGGCCACCAGGTGCAGGGAGCAGCAGTGTTCTGGGGTGCCCCCCAGCAGGCCGCTATCCGTCATCCCTCTCCTGTGCCCCTGCCTTGGGGCTGACCTGGGGGTTGCTGCAGTTCGTGAGGACGGGGAGATTTGAGGAGGCTTGTCCTGGGCCGGGTGGGCAGTCGCGGACTTGGGACACCATGTTCACCGCCTCCCCCGGGAGCCATAGGGCGGCATGGGGAGTGCGCGCAGTGGGACGTGGTTGTGGGGGCCGCCCGGAAGAGGCATCACTAAGCAGCACGCATCGGTGCAGGGCTCGGACCATTGGACTCTGGGGCCCCGGGGCATGGGAAGAGCGGGACATAAACACCCCTGCTCGGGCTCCTGGTCCCCTCCACTGCCTTACTTGCTCACAGGCTGCTGACTCCTGCCGGCCATCGCTTTGCCCCGGTCCTTGCCCTGGCAAAGTCTCCCTGGGCAGAAGCAGCTCGCCTGCATCCCTGCACTGCGGCACCCCGCCCCTGCTCCCCCAACCCCGTGCTGGGGCCCGCAGGGGCAGGGGGGAGGAGGTGGGCTCGGGTGATGGGTCCTGCCGTGACCGAAGCAGGTGCTCCCCGCACGGGGTCGTAAAGAGGGGTTGTCTTCTTGGGGTGTCGTGCTAGGCACGTGCCCCACCCCAGGCGGGGGGCAGGACGGCGGCCCCACCTCCATGGCTGCCTGAGGCCAGATCTAGGCCACTGCCCCGTTTAAATGTAGGGCAGGGACTCCTGAACGAGAGCAGGGAGGACCAGTGCGGCACCCTGTCGCGGAGCACCCGCCCGTCCGCATGATACAGCATGCGGGAGGCTGGCGTCCCCACGGCGTGTGCTCCGGCTTCTGCCCGGAGAGACGCACTCTGCTTCATTCTTCAAGGCACAGCAGCCAGACGGGCGCCCTGAGGGGCAGCCTGCAAACATCGTCGGTCACCTGGCGCGCGCTGGACGCCGGGCTGTTTCCCAGGCAGGCGGAGATGCACAGGGGGTGGGTGTTGCACCCGGCACCTGCCGGCCTGGCCCGCGCCCGTGCCCCCGCCCGGAGAGTGAGGCCGCGCGGGCTGCTTTGCCCACCCAGCAGGCCCCGTGGGGGAAGGGCGGTGGGACGCTTGTCACCTGGAATCGGGGTTTCCTCTGCCCCTCGGGAGGTCCTCGCCTGAGCTTCATATCAGGTTCCGAGGCCTGGGGAGCAGGCTGTGTGAACGCCCCCTGTGCTGCGTTATGGCGACATGGAGCTGGGACGAGAGCCAGGGACTGGCCCCGGGCAGCGTGGGGCTGCTCAGCCAGGGTACTCCACCAGGGGCTCCTACTCCCACGTCCTCTCCCCACCCCCAGACGTCGGGGTGCCGTCATCCCTGAAGACCCCGAGACAGGCCCTCCTGAGCCAGCGGCTCTTGGGGAGAGCCCTTCCAGCCGTCAGGGAGACGGACCCGGGCTGCCAGCCTGTAGCCCACCCTGGAGGCCGCCCACCTGCCTGGCGGGGCCTGCAGGGTCAGGGGTCGCTGGGGGTGCCAGGAAGCCGGTGCAGCTGCTATAGCCGCTGCGGGGCTCGGGGGCAGCTCTGTGGTGGGTGGAGCGCTCCCTGCCGCTGCAGACCCTGCACATCAGCACCGTTGGTGCGCGTCGGGCAGCCCGGCCTGGGCAGGACCTTGGTGCTCTGTCCTCCGGCAGAGCCGGACCCCTGGGCAGCCTGGGCCGCATCGTCACTCGGCCTCAGGGCTGCTTCCCCTGGGCGCCAGCCGCCCCACCCCGCCCTCACGGGGGACACGGGCAGAGGTCCTTGTCAGGGCCACCCAGCCCTGGGGCCAAGCACCCCCAGCGGGCATGGCTGCACCTCAGGCCTCCTCGGTCCTCCACACCCTTTGCATCCTTCATCTGCCTGGGATTTTGCTACGAAAGAAGCATGAGAGAGGCTCGGGCTCTTCGTAGGAGGGGCTCCCGCGTGGATGGAGCCCAGGGATTCCAGGGGCTGCGGGGTCTGGTATAACCATGGGAGACACAGGTGTCTGCGGTGACCCTGGCAGATGGGGATCTGGGCGCTGCCCGTGTGCAAGCCCCTGGCATGCACGGCCGCTGACTCGGGGGGAGTGTGACCGCAGGAGCGCCCAGGGGTCCTGGCTGAGAGCAGTGTCCTGTAGCTCACGCGTGCTTGTACCTAGATTTCATGCTGATACCGAGATAGCTTGGATGTGCGGGTTACGTAAGGCGTTTTCCAGATTCCCGTCTGTCTGTCTGACCTTCACGTGGCTGCTGAATGACTGGACAGGGCGTCTGGGCTCCCTTGGGGCTCCCGTGGGTCGGCTGCGGCGGACGTTCCTGCACAGAGGTGGGGGGATGGTGTGGGTTTTGCAGGCCCGGGGGCCTCGCCTCCTCTGGGCAGCTGGGGTGGACCCCGGAGGGGGCCTCGGGGCCAGGAGACTTGCAAGGCCACCGGGCAGTGAGGGTGGCCGCTGCTGTCCATCCGCGTCCCCGTGCCTCCGAGGAAAGGCCGCCTGGCAAATTTTCTTGCTGCACAGAGGACTCGGCCGGCCTGGCTGGAGCTCGTATGGGTTGGACCCAGAGCTCCTCCGTGTGTCGCCTGGCCCCCGCCCGCCTACCCTGTCCGAGCACCTGGGGGGACTGGGGAGGGGGCAAGCCGGGCTGCCGGGCGCTGTGTAGCCAGAGCCAAGCGCACACCCTCCTGGGCCCCAAGCCTCGCAGGAACGGGCCTTGTTCAGATCGAGCCCCGAGGCCTTGCGCTCAGCCGTGGGGCTCGGACGGTGTCCCCGGTACAGGCCGTCCCTGCCAGAGGCCCCGCCGGCTGTTCGGGCACTTGGGGCCTCCGCCCTGCCCTGCCGTGCACACTTGCTCGGTCCTCCTTTTCCTTTGGCCAAATGCCCCTCAATCCTCTTTTCTATGACAAAGCGTGACCGTAGGATCTGTTTCTCACGAGGGGGAGGCTTCCTTTAAAGACCAGCGAGCGGACGGATGCGGGCGCCCTGGGCAGCTACAGGGTTGGGGGTGGGCTCCAGCGGAGCAGGGCGCTGCTGGCGGGCGGGCCTCCGGCTGGGAGCCTCAGCCCGCACCTCAGCCCCGCGGGGTTCCTGTATGGGGCCGGGTGCCCGAGGCCCTCGCGTGCTGGGGCTCCCCGGGCTTTGGGGGGCTTCTTTCCTGTGAGTCATGCTGTTTCTCCTGTTTCTCTTTATTCTCTCTGTGTATTTGTGTTGTGTGACCGAGCAGCCGGGCCTTGTCTGCCGCGTGGGCGTCGGCCTCCCTCCATGCTCCATCTCGCCCCCTGCCGGCCGCGTGTGACCAGGCCCGGGTCTCGGCGCGGCCGCCACCGCGGGGGCCATGGGGAGCTCCGCCTCCTCGCTGGCCACCGAGACCGAGTCGGACCACGGCTTCCCCGGGGCGCCACCGTACCCCGGGCCCCCTGCAGCAGCCGGCTGGTGTAGGAGCGGCCCTGGGGGCCCCGTCTGGGGCGGTGCCCTGGTCACCCGGCAGCACCAGCCCCCGAGGCCCCGGGCCCGAAGGTAAGAAGGTGGGGACGGGTGGCCCGAGGACAGGGTTTGCAGGGATGGGGCCCCAGATGGAGCTGCAGGGGAAGCCCGGGGCTCCGGGCGGCGTGGGTCTGGGCCTGGCTGGCTGCTGCACCTGCGACAGGGACGGGGTGGCCTGCCTGCGGGGCTCTGGCTGCCCAGTCAGCTGCTCCTGCCGAAGCCTCTTTGGGAGCCTGTTGCTCGGGGTGGGGTGCAGGGGAGGCCCCGGTGCGTGCGTGCGGTGCCGCTGCGCTGCACACCTTCCCATGTGGGCCGCCTGTAGCCGCGGCCTCGCTCCGCCCGGAGTCCAGCCTATGCTGCCTCGGCCCCCCGGGGTGCCTGGCTCGGAGATTCTGGGGTGACGGGCACTGCCTACTGCTCGGGTCTGGGGCTGCTGGGCCCCGACGTCCCCCTCCTGCCTTTAGCCCACCCTGTGGCCCCACTGGACAGGGGCACCCGCTGCTCGGCAGGCGCTCAGGCTCCTCCAGCCTTGGGTGGAGGCCGTGGTAAGGCGCTCTCCCTCTCAGGCGCCTACCTTGCTGCCTTGGCCGTCACATCCATGGACGCGGCTTGCTGGGGTCGGTGGGACGGGCAGCGTCCTGATGGGTGTCCCTTCTGGGGTGCTGTTAGACCGGAGGCCCACGCCCCCAGCAGAGGGGCAGCTGGCACGGCCCTCGGGTGGTCAGAGTCAGCGTCAGATTGTCGGGAGCTTGCTGTGCGGGCGTTACGGTATAGGGGACGCGCTCACAGACGTGTGTGTCTTTCTGCGGCAGCCTTCTTGCCCTCTAACCTCACCCCCACAAGGTGCAGCTGCAGGGTTTGGAGTTGCTCACCCACATGGCCCCCGGGCACCCCGCCCTTGGCCACCCTGTCTCCTGCCCATGGACGTGCCTTTTCTGGAGATGTCCTACAAGTGGAATCCTATATCTTTTGTGCCCGGTTTCTTTCACCAAGTGTGACACCCTCAGGGTCTGGCCACAGGGTAGCAGGTGCCAGAGCTTTGTTCCTTCTGGCCGAATAATGAATACCCCATTGTACGGACGGACCCCATCCCATTGTAGCCAGCCTGCAGTTAACGAACATTTGGGTATTTCCGCTTGATTTTTATGAACCGTGCCGCTGTGAGCATCCACGTGCCAGCTCCCACGCCGACACGTTCTCCCTTGGGTGGGGACCCTGGACGTGACGGCTGACAGTTACTAGACTCGGCTTAACTCTAAAATAAACTACCAGGCTGTTTGCCACCAGCGGTGTAGGGGAGGGCACTGGTTCCCCTCCAGCCCAGCCTGGCCTACGCTCGTGACCATCTGGTTCTAGACATGCCGGCGGGTGTGGGGCGCCGTCCCCACGTGGTTTGATAGGCATCTCCCTGACTGAGGACGCGGGGCATCTTCCCTTCATCTGTCCACACGCTTCTTAGAAATTCCCATTTACTTCCTTAGGCTAAACTGCTGGGAGTAGGATTCCTGGGTCTGGAGGGCCGGCCCCACGAGCGGCAGGCCGGGTAGACCCTGTGGGGCTAGCCAGGCAGCAACCTCGTGCCATGCCCGAGCGTGCAGAGGGGCACGTGTCTGCGTCACTTTGGATCCTGGCGCCGCTGCCGCACCAAGTCGAACCTTCTCGTTCCCCTGGCCTCCTGTCGGCCTCCTCCCCCCGGGGGCACAGCGGCTCTTTCTCACCGCCCACCGTAGCCAGCCAGACCCAGGGCAGTCACTGTGCACCCCTGGGAGCAGCAGGCAAGGCAGGAGGAAATGCCGTGGGCCACCTCGAGGGAGTCACAGACACCCCGGCTTGGGGAGCGGAGGTAGGCAGATGGCAGGAAGAGTGACAGGCAGGTGGCCACACAACCACCCCGACAGGCGCCCTGCCCCCAACACCCCTGTACACGTGGACACACGGATGCACACGTGTGCTGCTCTGCCACCGGGTGGAGGCGCGGCCTGCCCCGGGGGACCAGGGGGCCCTGAGGAAACCAGAACACCTGCCACGCCTGGGCCCACTGCCTCCTGGGCCGGAGCCACCCGATTGCCCTGCTGCGGCCGGGAGAGCCAAGTGCGGGCGTGTTTCCCTGTCTCCACCGCCAGGGAGACACAGAGCAGGAGGGTGATCCCAGAGGAAGGCACCCGGGCACGCCTCCGAGCCTCGGGGTCAGAGGTCAGGCGGCCGCAGCTGTCGCCTTGTGTGTGGGGATGCCACGTGTCAGCCCACCATGTCTGGTGGGGAGAGGCATCCCCCAGTGGGGACCGGGAGCGTCCACGTCCTGCTGACGTGTGTCCTGCTAACTGGGGGACTTTGCTGTGTGCCCCAGCGCAGCCCCACTCCCCCCTCTTGGATAGGAATGTGGTGCTGGCAGTCCCCAGATTCGGAAGGCACCGCAGGTACTTGGGGTGGGGGTTCTCTGGACAGTTGCCTCAATTTCCAGTTGACTTGGCCTTTCTTTCAAAGGCAGCTGGTGCCCCCCAGGACACGATCCAGTCCATGCCCTGGAGTACGTGATGCCGTGGAGTCTGCCGTGGGTCCGGGCTCCCTACGGTGGGCTTCCTCCTGGGCTGGTTGGGTGCCCTGACCTCTCAGTGTCTCCTGAGCCCTCGGCTCCTGCCCAGGCCGCGCATCAGGTTGGGGTGACCCTAGGGTTGGGGCGTCAGAGGAGGGGGGCCCAGGGACATGAAGGCAGGGGCCCGATCACGGGCTCCTCCAGGCACCCAGCCGCTGACCCCGGAGCCACTTCACCTCAGCCTGCCCAGTGACACCGAGATGTGGGCGCGGGGGTCAGAGAGGGAGCAGAGCGCTGTCCCTGCCAGCTGTGCGGGGGCCCCTGTGCCACTGCTTGTCCTCTGGGTCCCCAGGGCTAAACTTAAGTTTTAGGCGCTGTCTCCATTTAAACCTCTCTGAACCCCAGATACAGTCTTTGTGACGTGCTTTATCCACCACCATGGCTGTGAAACCTGCCGTGTCCCACCTGTGTGCCCGGGCGCTGGCCAGGACCAGCGGACACCAGGCCTTGTGGTCAGCTGGGCCCGGGTCATGGACTGGCCAGCTAGCGGATTAGGAGGGTCAGCAGGAGTTGAGCCCCCTCCGTCCCCAGGCTGTCCTCACCTTGCATCTGGGACCTCTCTGAGCCCTGGGGCCGAGGGCAGGTGTTCTAGCAGGGCTCATCCACCTCCTGCACGTGGCTCTCACACGAGGACAGGGGCTGAGTCTTCTCTCTGGAGACCCCTCTTGGGGCAGAGGGTCTGCAAAGTGTCAGACTAGCTCTGCTGGCCCCTGGGACCAAGCCAGGTGAGGTGCGGGGTGAGAGGCCGGCCCCTGAGCCTGGAACTGGGGTGCAGGCGGCCCAGGGCTGAACACGTGCATGTGTGTCCGTGGGCACAAGCTGTGACCCACACCTGGACTGCGGGCCCTTCCCTGAGTGGGGAGTGGCATGGGGGGCCCCGGCAGTCTCCAGGAAGGTTTCCAAGGCTTTCATAGCACAGAAGCCAGGGCGAAGCTGAGCTGCCCTGCTCTGCTGGTGCCGAGGGCCCTGCGTTGAGCCCAGCCTGGCACCGCCGCACCCGCTCGCCCTACGGCCCTGCCTGGCAAGGCCGTGGGAGCCCGTGAGCCGCAGCGTGCAGGCTGGAAGGTGGCCTCTCAGTTGGCCCCGGGCCCTGGGAAACCATCCTGTTGCTCAGGGAGGTTTTTCGATTTTTTGAAGAAGCAAGTTTTCTTTCTTCCTGAACCAAAAGGGTTCGGCAGAAACAGCGTCAGAATCCTAGGCTTTGTGCCTCAAACAGAACAATTGATTTTTCTCCCGGGCAGAGCATCTGCAGTCAGCGTAGGGACTGGGTTGAGCTGTGTAGACGCCCCTCACACCCAGACTAGCTCTCGAGAAGCAGGTCGAGGGGCCGGCCGCGCCCCCGGACACTGACCCAGCTCCCGCCGAGGCACCCGAGCGCCCCACATGCACTGCCCTCGGCTGTGCCAGGCACTGCCCACGCCCAGGCTCGTGGGGTGCCTGGCCCGTCCCTGCGGCCCCTCCTCCGGGGCCGGCGCCCGAGCGTCGGCCTTGCCTCTGAGCCATAGGTGTGACCTGGGACGGGGGCTGCAGCCAGGGGAGGAGGCACTTGGGGACAGGCTGCTAGAGCAGCTGCTATGCACAGGCTCCTCCGTTTGTCCCACTTTGACCTTGGGCACCCCGTGCCCCACCTGCCCGGTAACCTCACAGGGCTGGGCAGCGTTCTGCTACCGCCCCACAGGGCTGCCGGGTGCCAGCAGGACCGGGCAGGGTGCGCGAGCGGCGGCCTAGGTTGGCAGTGGGCAAGGGAGTGGACGGGCCTGCCCCTCGGGCAACGGCCCGTCCCTCCCGTGAGCCACGCGTGCCCAGGCTCAGCCGTGTGCCGGCGGGCGGGCCTCAGCACTGCGGGATGGCCTCACGGTCAGGCGCGTGCCCAGGGGCCCGGGAAGACCAGAGGCAGCTGCTTCGGGGACGCAGCCGGCAGCCCCAGTCGGGGTGGTCGTCACCCCCTCATGCCCTGGCCCCCCAGCTCTTTTTTTTTTTTGAGATGAAATTTACATAAAGTAAGTATTTCAGAGGCCGTGACCCGCTGGTACCCAGCGTCACCATCCCCCCCCCCCCCCGGGGCCCCCCGGCTTCCGGCCGCCTTTGCATCTCCTGCCCAAAGCTTTGGTGCAAATAACTCCGCAGCCTGTGGCCTTTGTGTCCGGCTTCCCCCACGTGGCGTCTGGTCGGGCACGTGCGCGTTGTAGCCTGCACCACACGCATGTGTCCTCCGTTCCCTGACGGGGTTTGTTACCACCGCCTGACTGTCGTGAGTGGATCTGCCCGTGGGTTTGCTAGGGTTCTGCTCCTCTCTGCCCGGGGGGGGGTGTGTGCGGGGCTGGTGCCAAGTCGCAGAGGCCGCGGGGGCGCTGGGCCATCCCCACCCTGCACGCCCCGGGGGCCCTGAACCATCTCCGGGGTTTGCTTTGCTCTTTCCTGAGGCAGGTGATGTGAGCATCTCTCCACGCGTGCCCGTGGCCGCTCGTGTGTCCTCTGGAGAAATGACAGTTCCAGGCCTGTTTCTGAAAAGAGTTTTTATTGTCTGTTGTTCAGTTGTAAGAGCTCTTTGTTTCCTGGATACAAGACCCTTTTCAGATACGATTTGCAAATATTTTCTCTCATTTTATGAGTTCTCATCGCTCTCTTAGCTGTGCTCTTTGAAGCACGGAAGTTACTCATCTTCCTGAAGTATAATTTTTTTTTCCTTTATTTGCCTGTGCTTTTAGTGCCACGTGTAATAATCCATTGTGAAAATCAAGATCACAAAACATTTTTTAAGATTTTATGTATTTTGAGAGAGCGCACGTGCGAGCAGGGGAGGGGCGGCGGGGCAGAGAGCCTCAAGCAGACTCCCCGCTGAGCCCAGAGCCCAAAGGACCCAGCAACGTGCCCTTCAAGGTCACAGAAATTACTTAGGTTTTTTTTTCTACAAGTTTTGTGACTTTCGGGATCCCTGGGTGGCGCAGCGGTTTGGCGCCTGCCTTTGGCCCAGGGCGTGATCCTGGAGACCCAGGATCGAGTCCCATGTCGGGCTCCCGGTGCATGGGGCCTGCTTCTCCCTCTGCCTGTGTCTCTGCCTCTCTCTCTCTCTGTGACTATCATAAATAAATAAAAAAATTAAAAAAAAAAAAGAAAAAAAAAAAAGTTTTGTGACTTTCACTCCTACATTTCGATTATTGATCCATTTTGAGTTAATTTTTGAATATGGTGTGAAGAAAGGGCCCATCTTCCTTCCTTAGTGCTTAGATCCTGCCCTCCCAGCACCATTCGTTGAAAACTGCCCTTTCCCTACGGAGGGGTCTCGGCACCACTGCCTAATATGATTTCACCCAAGGCGGCCGGCTGGCTCAATAGAGCCTCATAATCTTAATCTCGAGGCTGTGAGTTCAGGCCCCACATTGGGCATGGTACCTACTGAAAAGAAAAGAAAAATAAGGAGTGACTTGACCGGATGTGCGAGGGCATGTCTCCGGGTCCTTCAGCCCTGCCGTCCTGGCCGCACGGACCGTGTGGGGACTTGCGGTGTGTCCCTGTGGCAGTGCCGCTGGTCCTGATACTCCCTCTTTGAGGATTGTTTTGGCTTCTTGGGGGAGTACTTGCAGTTTGACATGAATTTCAAAATCCACTTTTTCCGTTCCTGGTGGTGGGGGGGAAGGGGCCACTGGGAAGTTGGTGGGGATTGCATTCCTCCTGTGAATCTGTAGGTCACTTTGGGTGTGACCGTCACATCAGCTGTATGGTCTTCTCTCTGAGCCCAGGGTGAGTGTCTGCTCGTTGGGGTCTTCTGTGGTTTCTTCCAGTTGAGCGTTGTAGTGCTCAGAGTACAAGGGTTCTTCTTAAGGTGTATTCCTAGGTGTTGGTGTAATTCTAGATGAGACCATTCTCCCACCTTCCCTTCTGTTGTGGCTGGCACGGCAACATGGCTCATGGCTGTGTGTCGGTCTCGTGCCCTCCAGTGTCGCTGGGTTCATCCGTTAGCCCTAGTGGTGGTTTTGGTGGATTCTTCGGGTTTCTTTTTTTTTTTTTTTTTTTTTAATTTTTATTTATTTATGATAGTCATACAGAGAGAGAGAGAGAGGCAGAGACACAGGCAGAGTGAGAAGCAGGCTCCATGCACTGGGAGCCCAATGTGGGATTCGATCCTGGGTCTCCAGGATCGTGCCCTGGGCCAAAGGCAGGTGCCAAACCGCTGCGCCACCCAGGGATCCCGGATTCTTGGGGTTTCTATATGTAGGATCGTGCCCTCTGTAAGCACAGGTGGCTTTACCTCTTCCTCCCCACTTGGATGCCTCTTAGCTCTTTGGCTGCCTCGTTGCTCTGGCTGGGACTGCAGTACGGTGCTGAGCCCCGGGTCTCAGGGGGACAGCCCGCAGCAGGTCACCGCTGGGACGTGTGCCTGCTTTTGAGGAGGCCCTCTATCTAGCCTGTCGAGAAAGCTCACTTGTACGCTCCTGGAACTGATCAAAGTTGGCCTCCCCAGCAGGTTCCGTGGCCTCCAGGGTGGTGTGGCTCTGCCCTGTCCCGGCGTCTCCCCAGGCCCGCCCCTCCAGAGGGGTCTCGGGACACACCTGCGAGGTCCCTTGGGGCCTCCTGAGCCCTCAGAGTCCTGGAGCCCCACATGGGCTGCGCTCCAGGGCCTGCCGTTATAGCTCAACCCCTTTGTCCCAGAGGACACTGTTGCCCTGGGCCTGCACTGATCGGGACCTTCCCTTGCAGCCACACGCACTCGCCTGGGTCCATGGCCACGGTCGGGGAGTGGTCCTGTGCGCGCTGCACCTTCCTGAACCCGGCCGGCCAGCGCCAGTGCTCCATCTGCGAGGCTCCCCGGCACAAGCCCGACCTCGACCAAATCCTCAGGCTCAGCGTGGAGGAGCAGAAATGGCCCTGCGCCCGCTGCACCTTCCGGAACTTCCTGGGCAAGGAGACTTGCGAGGTGTGTGGCTTTGCCCCAGAGCCCGTGCCTGGCGCCTCTCTGCTGCCGGTCATCAACGGAGTCCTGGCAGAGCCCAGGGGCGGCTGCAAGGAGGACACGGGTCCCGTGCGGATGGGGGGGCTGGCGCCTGCAGAGCCGCCTCGGGGGCGGCCCAATGAGGAGGAGGAGGAGGAGGAGGCCTTGGAGGAGGAGCAGCAAAGGGCAGCGGATCCCGGGAGTGGCTGGGCCTGCCAGCGCTGCACGCTGCACAACACGCCGGTGGCCAGCTCCTGCTCTGCCTGCGGGGGCCCCCGGAAACTCTCGCTGCCCAGAATACCCCCCGAGGCCCTGGTGGTCCCTGAGGTCGTTGCCCCTGCCGGCTTCCACGTCATTCCGGCCCCACCCCAACCCGGGGAAGACACCGAGGCTGACCCTCCCCCTGCCACCGACCAGGAGCCACCCCGGGCGCCGTCCTTCGGCCCCTTCTCGCCCACCCTGCAGAACAACCCTGTGCCTCGCAGCCGCCGCGAGGTACCCCCGCAGCTGCAGCCACTGGTGCCTGAGGCTTCCCAGCCTTCACCCTCTGCCAGCTCCAAGGGGCCCTCCCAGGGCCCAGGGCGGACTGCAGCTGGGGCGTCCCGCCTGGCGGAGCTGCTGTCGAGCAAGCGACTGGGCATGCTGGAGGAGGAGGCCGAGGGCAGCCCGGTGCCGCACCGCTGTGGCTCCTGCTCTGAGGCCGGGCCCTCGAGCCCTGCGCGCTGTGAGGCCTGCGGTGCCGCGCCGGGCAGCGATGTCATCGACCTGGCTGGAGACACTGTGCGCTACAAGCCAGCCAGCCCCTCCAGCCCCGACTTCACCACCTGGTCGTGCGCCAAGTGCACGCTCAAGAACCCCACGGCGGCCCCCCGGTGTACGGCCTGCGGCTGCTCTAAGCTACACGGCTTCCAGGAGCACGGTGAGCCCCCCACCCGCTGCCCAGACTGCGGCGCCGACAGGCCTGGGCCCTGCTCAGCCCACAAGGCCAGCTACCCATTCCCTGTGGCGCCGCCCGAGTGCCCGAGCCAGTGGGCCTGCCCTGCCTGTACTCTGCTCAACGCGCCCCGGGCCAAGCACTGTGCCGCCTGTCACACGCCCCAGCTCCTGGTGGCCCAGCGCCGGGGCGTCGCCCCCCTGAGGCGCAGGGAGAGCATGCACGTGGAGAAGCGGCGGCAGACAGACGAGGGTGAGGCCAAGGCCCTCTGGGAAAACATCGTGGCCTTCTGCCGGGAGGTGAGCGCCCTCGAACAGCTGGCTCTCCCCCACCCCCAATCAAGGCGGTTGCTCCTTTGTCCTTCCTTGCTGTCTGTCCTCTGGCCAGAGGGGCAGCACCCCCCTCCCGCGAGCTCTGAGCTCCAGCCTGCTCCCTGTCCCCACATCCTGCCCCTTCTTCCCCTGTACCCACGAGGGTCCGTGACTCCGTGGCCTGTGCTCCTGGCCCTCCTCAGTTGTGATTTCCCGTAGATGGTGAAGCCACCGGGGGTGGGGGGGGTGCAGGGGGAGGCTTCGTGCAGCAGGCGGGCCCCGTGCTTCCCCTGGCCGTGGAGACCCTGCTGGAACAGGATTGGGACTCTCCCTCATGCTCTTCTGCCCTTGGAGGTGTGGGAAGCCTGAAACCAGTGCAGCACGACCCCCAGAGTCACTGGGAGGGGCTGTCTGTCTCCCCCCGGGTTGCCACCCCATCACTGCCAGCCGCCTATCCTGACAGCCTGTCTGGGGGCGTGTGTCCTGGCTTCCACGTCCCAGCCAAGCTCCCACGTCTCTTATTGGGGCCTTCGGCATGGCAGGGGAGCCGCCCAGGTTCCCTGCACCCTGTGGCCTCTAGGGTGGGGGCTGGAGCCCCCAGGGGCATGCAGTGTCCCGGTGGGCTGCGGTCCCCCGTGCCCACACAGGGTGGTGTGGCTCACCCAAGCCCTGGCCTAACCCTCCACATCAGTCAGGGTGGCCACACACACACACTTTTCCTTCTGGAGCATTTTCAGGGTGTTCCGGGTGGTGGGCCTCAACCAGGTGGAGTCTGAGTGTGAGGCCATGCCCCTACAGAACAGTGTGAACTTCGTGGACGACAGCTTCCCCCCGGGGCCCGAGTCTGTGGGCTTCCCCGCGGGCGACAGCGTCCAGCAGCGCGTGCGGCAGTGGTTGCGGCCCCACGAGATCAACTGCTCCGTCTCCAGGGACCACAGCGCCTCGTGGTCTGTGTTCCACACTCTCCGGCCCTCGGACATCCTCCAGGGGCTGCTGGGGAACTGCTGGTGAGCTGGGCGCCCACAGAGGGGCTGGGCAGCGGACAGTGTGGCAGTGCTCGTGGTGAGGCCCCGGCTCTGTGCAGGTTCCTGAGCGCGCTGGCCGTGCTGGCCGAGCGGCCTGACCTGGTCGAGCGGGTGATGGTCACACGCAGCCTGTGCGCCGAGGGCGCATACCAGGTGCGGCTCTGCAAGGACGGCACGTGGACAACGGTGCTCGTGGACGACATGCTGCCCTGTGACGAGGCCGGCTTCCTCCTCTTCTCCCAGGTGGCGGGGTGGGTGGGCATGGGAGGGACGTCGCGGGTGTCGGCCGGCGTCAGGCCTCGCGACTCCAGCTCCTCCCCATAGGCTCAGCGGAAGCAGCTGTGGGTGGCCCTCATCGAGAAGGCGCTGGCCAAGCTGCACGGCTCCTACTTTGCCCTCCAGGCAGGGCGCGCCATCGAAGGCCTGGCCACGCTCACCGGTGCCCCCTGTGAGAGCCTGGCGCTGCAGGTCAGCTCCACTAACCCCCGAGAGGAGCCCGTTGACACTGACCTCATCTGGGCCAAAATGCTGAGTTCTAAGGAGGCTGGGTAAGAGGGGCGGGCGCTGTGGCGGTCAGCAGCGTTGGGAGGAGAGGCGAGACGAGGGGACAGCCAGGCCGGGGCCTGGAGCGGTGGGATGAGCAGGGCAAGTGCCCTCTGACCCACAGCCTGCATCTCCAGCGTTGCCAACATCCCCCACTGCCCGGCTGGTATGGGGAGCAGGCAGGATGCTGCCCGCTGGCCTGTACCTGGAAGGCCTCATTCTGACCTGGGCCTGTGATGACCGTCAGCACCTGCTTGGAGCCGCGTGGAGGGAGCCCCACAGAGGCAGCTGGTGGGAGTGGGGTTTGCCTTCTAAGAGCTGGCACATGCTGGCCGGCGTGTCTGTGGGAAGGGCCCAGAACCTTAAACCTGGGAGAGGTGGCTCCCTCGTGCCAAGACCTTGTGCTTTCAGCTGGTACGGGGCAGTATCGCCACTGTCGGAGAGCCGCAGCCCTGCGCTGGCAGGACCGGGCCCGCCCAATCCCTAGCCCAAGGCCTCTGAGCTCTGGAAACACTGGAGGGGGCTGGGCCGGCACTTCCTGTGGCTCCCTAGGCCCCCACAGACAGGAAGGAACCCCCCCACCCTCCAGTGCTCACCACCCATCCCCCTGCCCCTGTGCAGCACCTCCCCGCTGGGGGGCAGGGCCAGCAGAGGCCCCTGGGAGTGAAGGGGCTCCCGGTCATTGAGGCTGCTCTGCCCACACAGGTTCCTCATGGGTGCCTCCTGTGGGGGGGGCAACATGAAGGTGGACGACGCTGCCTATGAGAGCCTGGGTCTGCGTCCCCGCCATGCCTACTCCATCCTGGATGTCCGCGACGTCCAGGGCTGCAGGTAGGGGCCGGGTGGATGTGTGGTGGAAGCAGTGGCAGGCGTGGTCCTGGCCCTCAGCCCTGTGGTCCACAGGCTCCTGCGCCTCCGGAACCCGTGGGGCCGCTTCTCCTGGAATGGCAGTTGGTCAGATGAGTGGCCGCACTGGCCGGGGCACCTGCGCGGCGAGCTCATGCCACACGGCAGCAACGAGGGCGTCTTCTGGATGGAGTATAGCGACTTCATCAGGTATCTGGACCCTGCAGGCCTGGGCTGTACCGTGCCTCCCCCGTGGCAGTCCCCAGGCTCCAGCTGCCTTCCCCTGGGCTCACCTCCCGTGTCACCCACGTGTCCCGCCCAACACCTCGGGCCCTGGGCAATGCTAGAATGCCGGACAGCTCGGGGTGCAGCCCTCCCCGGCGCCCCCTGCTGGTGTCCACAGGCTTCCCAGACCCTGCTTCCCGGAGATGCCAAGGGTGCCCTGGGGCAGAGGGTGGAGAGGGCGCGGGAAGCTCCTGTGCCTGAGCTCGGGTGAAAGCTGCTGGGTGGGGCTGCCCTCGCGTCTAGGTACTTCGACTCCGTGGACATCTGCAAGGTGCACTCGGACTGGCAGGAGGCGCGTGTGCAGGGCTGCTTTCCCAGCTCCGCCAGCGGCCCCGTGGGGGTGACTGCTCTCACGGTGCTGGAGCGCGCATCCCTGGAGTTTGCGCTCTTCCAGGAGGGCAGCAGGTGGGCGGGGCCGCGAGCTGGGGGCGGGGCTATGGGCGGGGGGGGGGCGCGGGGCGGGGCTATGTGACGGGATGTAGCGGCGGGGTGGCGGCCCGCTGACGGTGGGGTCGGTGGCCGCAGGCGCGCGGACTCCGTGGACAGCCACCTCCTGGACCTGTGCGTCCTGGTGTTCCGCGCGTCCTTCGGCAGCGGGGGCCGCCTGAGCCTGGGCCGCCTGCTGGCCCACAGCAAGCGTGCGGTCAAGAAGTTCGTCAACTGCGACGTGATGCTGGAGCCCGGCGAGTACGCCGTGGTGTGCTGTGCCTTCAACCACTGGAGCCCCGCGGCGCCCGGACCCCCGGCCAGCGCGCAGGGTACGCGCCCCGCCCCCGTCCCCCTGACTCCCGCCCCCCACCCCCTGAACCCCGCTCACTCGCCCCTCCGCCCCCCTGCAGCCTCCAGCCCCTCGGCGGGGGCCCCGCGCTGCACCCCGCAGCCGCCGGGCCACGTGCTGGCCGTGTACAGCTCCAGGCTGGTCATGGTGGAGCCCGTGGAGGCCCAGCCGACCACGCTGGCCGACGCCATCATCCTGCTCACCGAGAGCCGGGGCGAGCGCCACGAGGTGGGCCGGCCGGGCGGGCAGGGGGGCGGGAGGGCACCAGGAGGGCGCGGCCCGGGAACCCCGCCCGGAACCCCCGCCCACCCGCGCCCCGTCCTTGGCCAGGGCCGCGAGGGCATGACCTGCTACTACCTGACGCACGGCTGGGCGGGGCTCATCGTGGTGGTGGAGAACCGGCACCCCAAGTCCTACCTGCACGTGCAGTGCGACTGCTCCGACAGCTTCAACGTGGTGTCCACCCGGGGCAGCCTGCGCACCCAGGACAGCGTGCCCCCGCTGCACAGGTGCGCCCTGCCCCGCCCCCACGCCCCCTGGCCCGACGCCTGCACAGGCCCCCACCAGCCCTCACAGGCCCCCTCCCCCAGGCAGGTCCTGGTGATCCTGTCCCAGCTGGAGGGCAACGCGGGCTTCTCCATCACGCACCGCCTGGCGCACCGCAAGGCTGCCCAGGCCTTCCTCAGTGACTGGACAGCCTCCAGGGGCACCCACAGCCCCCCGCTCACACCCGAAGTCGCCGGCCTGCACGGCCCCCGGCCTCTGTGACCACCCCACCTTCCCAGCCCCCACGCGCACTTTACGAGGGAGACCCCAACAGAGGACGCTTGAACCAGAATCTCAGGACCCTGCCCAGGGAGCCACTAGCTGCAGTAGCTTCCCCTCGGCCTCGCCCCTGCCCTCCCTCCTGCCCAGGGCTCCCAGCACAATACCTCGAACCCGCCTGCAGCGGGGCCTGGACACCAGACCCTCTGCCCAGCCGCCTCAAGGGCGGCTTCAACCGCCAGGCTCCGACGAGGCTTCCCGTTCCCCGAGGCAGCCAAGAGCCCTGCTCCTAGAACCATCCAGGCAGGTGGGAGGCCGCGACCCCAGAGCAAGAGCAAGGGTCCCTCCCTTGTAGGGGTTCGGGCTGGGACCCAGGGTGAAGAGCGATCATCTCCTCTATGATGGATCAGAGGCTGGGACCCCAGGGCGACCAGGGACCACCCTGTCTGTAGGCCCTGAGACCAGGAGCCGTCTGTCCCCAGCTTGCCCCCAGAGCACATTGCCTGCCCCTGGCCCCCGCAGGGCAAGCGGGGCCCCTGGACTCCCAGCTGCGCGTCCCAGGAGGCGGGTGCCTGGCGACCGGGGGCTCGGAGCCAGGATGGGGAAGGGCCCGGCGGCCCCTCTGGCGACACTATGCAATTCCTGGAGCCCCTGCCAGGACCCAAGAAGCCATGTCCCAGGGGCTGCGGGTCAGGGTCCCACCAGGCCCAGCCCTGCTGCGTGGCGAGGTGATGCATGCAGCGCTGCCTGACCTCTGCCGGGAGGACCGGGGCCGGCAGCCCCTCCGGCTCCTCCCCCACCTCAGACCCCGGAGCGGCCCGTGGCCCCCGCCGTCCTCTGCCGCGGCGCCATCAGGCCAGAGTCCCGCATCTGCCGGGGACGTCTGAGGCCAGCTTCCTGGGCCCCTGGTCTCGGTGCCCAGCCCCGCGGGCCACGGGAAGCCCCGGGCCCTCCTACACCAGGAGACACTTGGGGCAGCACGGCCCTCCCTGGGGCCTCCTTTATAGCCCTTCCTTTTACTCTGAGCTGTGAATATTTTTAACCCTGTATATATGGCCAGCTCTTCCGACAGAGACTATTTTATCACTTGCAGTCCCCGTCCCTATAGGATGGTTCTTCACGGGGGTTTCCACACTCAGGCTCCAATGGACCAAATAAAAATGTTTTGTTTTCTAAGAGTGCCTCCCAGTCTGTGTGCCGCCCGTCCCGGGCACCCCGCTGCCTCCCTGCCGTCCACGGGAAGGGGGTGCTCAGGGGCATCCCGTCGCTGGCACCTCTGAAGGACTGTGTCTGGGCAGGGCAGAGGCTTGGTCCAGACCCTGCGGCAGTCAGCAGCCTTGTCCCCGCGCATGTGGCTTTTCCCCATGCGACATCTACTGTCGGGGGGGCCTATCTGCATCTGCCGATCGGGGGTGGGGGTAATGGAGCAGTGTCAGGCCTGGGTGCCAGCCGCCCCGTGCCCTCCCCGTGCCCTCCCGCACACCCTGCAAGGCCCCAGCCCCGCGTCCTGGGTGGCGGGCTCCCCAGCAGCCGCCCACGGAGGCTGCGGGTGGGTTGCGGGGCCGGCGCCGTGGAAGAGGCCTGTCACAGGCCAGCCTATCGAATGTGAAAGCAATTAAAGCCACCAGCAGTGTTCGCTCCAGGCGGGCCTCAGGCAGCGGGGCAGCTGCCACAGCACATCTCCCGGGCACGCTGCGCCTCCGCGCTGCGCTGGCCACGCGGGCTCTGTCCCGGGGGGGCTGCCGCGTGGGGTTGGCACACACCTGGCCCTGTCCCCCCGGGGTGTCCCGGCAGCCTGGCCCAGGAAGGGAGAGGGGGAGCGTGGGTGCCCCAGGTCCTTGTGTCCGGCCAGCAGGGGTGTCGGGGGGCTCCAGCGAGGAGCGGGGAGAGTGTAGTGGAAAGGGGCCTGGTGTTCACGGAGGAGTCGGGGGGCCCCTCGTCCCGATGCTGTTATGACTGGGGGGCTTACAGGAGATGCTCGCGGGGCTGAGGTGGGGGCTCGGCCTGGTCAGGAGGCCCCGGGAGGCGGCTGGGGAGCAGCGTGGCGGGGGACAGGGGCAGGGGGCGGAGGTGGAGGAGAGGGGGCAGGGAATGGGCAGGGTATGCGCTGGGGGACAGGACAGGGGCTGGGTAGCAGCATGGCAGGGGACAGGGGCAGGGCACAGGGGCTGGGGAGCAGCGTGGAGGAGGACAGGGGTGGGGCCAAGGGCCAGGGCCGTGTGTTTGGGGTCGGGCTGGGGACCAGGGCCGTGGCCGGGGCAGGGACACGCCAGCCAAGCCCAGTGCCTGGCTGCTGCCCGAGCGGCCGGTGGCAGGCCTGTCCCGGTGTCGCGCGAGCCATGCGGTGCACGGCGCTGGTGTGTGGCACCGGGAGGCGGCCTGTCAGAAGCACTTAGTGTACAAATTAGCCGCGGCCTCGCCTCCCTCTGCGCTGCGGGCGCCGGGCTGACGGGCCGAGGCTCTGGGGCTCCCCGCCCGCGCTCCCCTGGCCGCCCGCCCGGCCACGCGCGGAGCTACCCACCCGCCTGACCTTGACGGGGCAGGGCGGGGGGGGGGGGGGGGGGACGCGCAGGGGTGCGGCCGGCACGGGTCAGCGCCCACAGCTACCCCCCCCCCGGGTCCGTGGCCCGCGCCATGGGGGGACCCAGGGCGGGCGCCCCCTCTGCACCCCCGCAGCCGCCGCGGCCGCCTGCCACTCAGGCAGGGAAAATCGGCTGTGACAGGCCCAGGAAGGCCGGGCCCCCGGGGCCGCGGCGGGCACACAGCTCCTCGCCCAGCATATGGCTGCTGTCGGCCGCGGGCGAGGGGGCGCGGGGGGGGGGGGCACAGGGGGCCGCTCACCCCGCCCGCCGGCCTCGGTGACAGGGGCTCCCCCCTGCTGCTCCCTGCCCCTGCGGAGCATCCCGGACCCTCCTCCCCACCCCTTCCCTCCCCGGGGGAGGACCTCACAGGTCGGGTTGGACCACGTGGGGTGGGGGGGGCAGTGGACAGTGGGACGGAGGCGTCACCCCAGGGATGCTGCAGCACCAGGGCCACTCCCGGGTCCCCTCGCAACCCCCCCAGGGCTCCCTAGGCTGTGCACATGCCCCCGGCCGCGGGCCACACTCCGGCTAGCCCTGCCGCCCCCCGCGCCCGCCGTCACTGTCCTGAGCCCCGGCACTGCTCCCAGGGTCAGCAGCCTGCGGCTGGCATCCAGACGCCCGGGTGACCCTGCCCCCGCTGGCCAAGCCCTGAGCGCACCCCTTCCAGCCACGAGTCCCGAGGCCACGTCAGAGTTGGCAACAGGAAGAAGTACCGACGATGTCGCTCGTTCCAGCCCAAGGGGCTCCTGGACCCTCCTGGTGTGTGCCCGGCCCCGCACCTGTCCTCTGGGTCCGTGGCCCCGTACCTGTGCTTTGGGCAAGGTTGCCCAGCCCCACACCTGTCCTCTGGGCACCCAGCCCCGCACCTGTCCTCTAGGTGCCCAGCCCCGCACCTATCCTCTGGGCACCTGGCCCCGCACCTGTCCTCTGGGTGCCTGGCCCCACACCTGTCCTCTGGGCACCCAACCTTGCACCTCTCCTCTGGGCGAGAGTGCCCGGCCCCACACCTGTCCTCTGGGTCCCTGGCCCCGCACCTGTCCTGCCGAGGCCCGTGTGGGACGCTGAGGGAGGGAGACAGACTGCCGCGGGCACTGCCCCCCTGCCCCCTGCCTCCCCTGGCCGCACATCCGTCCTGAGCACTCGCCCCTGTGCGCAGGTACCAGCGCTAATGGAGGTGACAGGTGGACAGCCATGGGCCAGCCGGGTGGCAGAGGTTAACGGCCAACACAAGGCTATGGCAGGGGCAGAGGGAGGCAGCACAGCTCCCCATGCCCCCTGCACCAGGACAGGGGACAGTCCCTGCTCCCAGGACCCCATGGGCGCCGAGTCTCCTCCACCCCCTCTGCCAATGAGGGGAACGAGGCTCTCAGGGCTCAGAGCCACGTGGGTGCCCCAGCCTCAAGTCATGGGGATACCTGTCCCTGCTTCGGAGGACAGGGGCCACCTCTCCAGGCCCAAGTGAGTGCAGTAGGTCCCAGTGGGAGAGTCATAACCCCCCTGCACACCCCACTCCTGCGTGGAAAGCGGGATGAGCCCCGGACACAAAGGTGTGCCAGCTGTGGGGTGGCAGAGAGCGCGGGGTGCAAGGGGCTGTGCACCTGGCAGGCTGGCCTCGCTCACACCCCTGCACAGAGGCCACTGGGCTGCAGCTGCCCGGTTGGGCTTTCAGCCCCCTACCCCCCAGCATAGACCCCCCTGGAAACTCAGAAACGCACAAACGTCCCGTCCCTCAGTGCTGAGTCCCCCTGCAGGTGCTGCCACATGGAGTCCTGCTCTAAGTTCTGGAAGGGCCCACACGTGGGCTCTCCTTGCTGTCCTGTGCCTTCGAGTCCTGGCCTCGTTCCCCCCTCTCTGGGCTCCTTGGTCACTGGGCTTCCCTGGCGTCGTCTGGGCCGGGACCCAGGGCTCCCTGCGGTGGGGACTTCTGCAGCCGCAGCCGTGACTTCCCTTCCTCTGCAGGACAGGAGTGGCCCCCCGCGGCCCAGACCCTGTGCTGACAGCCTCGGCCACTCCCAGGCCCCCTGAGAGCTCAGCCAGTGAGGCGCGGGGAGGCGCACCGGCCCAGGGGACCAGGACTCCCTGGACCCACGCTGCCTCCAGGTGACCCGCGCCCCTTGCCCCCCGAGGACAGGGCCTGCAGCGCGGACCCCTCGCGGCTGAGCACGTCCAGGGGTCCGTGTGCAGAAGGCACAGGCCTCCCGGCCTCCATTCTCCACGGGGCTGCTGGCGTGACGGCCGCCCAAGCTGTCTCCCGGCCTAGGGCAGCCTGCACGGTCAGCTGGTCAGCTGGGCCAGGCCAGGCGGGCGGAGGGGGGAGGCTGGCAGCCGTGCCACCCTGCCGCGGCCCCCGGCCCTACCCTGCGCACCTGCCAGGGAGACGTGGGTGCACTCAGGTCGTGTCGGGGGAGGCTGCGGGGCGGACAGGAGGTGCCCTCGGAGCAGCATGTGTGCCGGGCACACCCGGAGCCCCGGGGGGTGACCTGAGCCCCTGGAGGCCCGGCCACGCTCTGAGCTGCGGCCCGCCGCCCTCCCGTCCTCCAGGGGAAGCCAAGGCCAGGCTTGGGGCAGGGAGGCTCAGGCAGGCGCAGTGCCCTCCTCTGGCACTAGTCCCGGCCCCCAGAGGACACTCCCTCCTTCCCCCAGCTCCTGCGCTCCCCGACCTTTGCAGGAGAGCACCCCGTAAGCCCGGACCTGAGGCTGCGGGGAGGCTCCAGGACACCTTCCCCTGGCCAGCCGTGCCCCCCGGAGCCGGCCCGTCCCTGGGCAGGGCTGGCTGTGCGGCAGCGCCCCGTCACCGTCACCGCGTCTGCCTGCAGTGGCTGCAGCTGGGACCCCAGCACAGGTTTGGGAGGCAGTGTACAGCTGGGCAGACCTGGGGGTGGCCTGCAGGGTGCTCCTGGGAGGGTCCTGGACCCCGCGACCCCCCACCCCGCCCCCACCCCACCCCCACCGCTCCTCCCCGGGAGGCCACGGCCCAGCCCATTTGCAAATAGCGGGTGCTTGGCCTGGGCACCCATCAGGGCAGAAAGGGGGCGGTGAGCCGGTGCTGAGCCCAGGTTCCGTGTGCCCGGCCCCCGGGGGCAGGGCCCCAGGGCGTGCAGATCCCCGCAGCCTCCTGTTCACCAGAGAGGAACCGGCTCCGGAGGGAGCCCAGGCTCAGGCGGGAGGGTGGGCGCGGCCAGGAGACTTGCTCCCCCGCCCACGCCCGGGGCTGCGGCCCTCCTCCCAGGCCGGGCGCCGTGGGGGGTGGTCCCGCTGCACCCCCGCCGATCTGGCGGGGCGCCCGCAGCTCCCGGTCCCAGGGCGCAGCCCCAGGCCTCGGCTCGTGGGAGCGCGGCTGTCAGGGGCCAGAGCCCTGCCCTGACGGATGAGTGCTGACGGCGCCTGTCCCCGCGCCCCCGGCCGCTGACGCCCATCACACCGCTGCGGGGACCCCGGGAGACCTGGCCGGCCGCGTGCACCCCCGCGGCCGCCTGCAGGCAACGGGGGCGGGGACGGTGCCGGCGCCCCACTCCGGCCGCACACCTGCGCCCGCACTCGGCGGCCTCCCTGCCGGCTCAGCGCTGCCATCGTGTCCCCGGCCACTGTGTCCCGAGCGGCCGTCGCTGCCGACAGGGCTGAGTGAGCGGTGCGGGCGCGCAGGTGAGTGCGCGGGGAGGGGGGCGGCGGACGGGGGCGCGGGGAGCCGGGGGACGGGGGATGGGAGAGTGGGGATCGGGAGACCGGGGGACCAGGACACCGCCACCCGCTGCCCGCCCCTCCCCCGGACCGGGTTGGAGGTCGCCGCACCCCCAGCCCCCACCCGGCGCACGCGCGGCAGTCGGGCCGCCAACTTCGGTGGGTGCGAGTCGGTGTCGGGGGCCGCGAGGCGGCGGCGGCTTCGGGAGACTCCAGCCAAGTGAGTGACTGTGGGGCGCGGGAGCGGGGCGCGCCGGCGCTGGGCCTCAGTTTCCCCTGCGGGGCTCCATGTCGCTATCCTGCGGGGCCCGGATGGCAGCTGGCACTGGGCGCGGTTGCGGCGGGAAGTTTGCGCGCAGACTTTGCGGGCCCCGCGGGCTGGGTTCCAGCGGGTGGGTGGCAGGGCGGAGAGGGGGGCCGGGGTGGCCGGGCTGGGGGCACGGGGACCAGGGGTGGGAAGTGGGGACCGTGGCGGCCAGGCTGGGGCGCGAGGAGCGGGGGCCAGGGAGTAGGGGCCGCCCAGGGTGTCCGGGCTGGGGGCGGTGGGGCAGGGAGGGGGGGTGGAGAGTGGGGGCCAGGGTGCCCAGGCTTGGGGCACGGGGAGGGGGCCGGGAAGTGGGGGCCCAGGGAGTGTCCAGCGCACCCAGCCCCCACCACCCGCATCTGCGCAGGGCCCCGGGTGCAGCAGCGAGGTCCTTGCAAGCCGTGCATGGGGAGGCACTTGGGGTCTCCACCGACGAGGAGAAGCCGTGGCCCCCCCACCCCGCCCTCCCGAGCCGTGGAGCTGGCCAGGTCCCAGGGGTGGGGGTGAGCTACACGCCCACCCCCTGCTGGTGCTGGGTCCAAGCTGGGGGCCCCTCTCTCACCGTGGGGAGGGGCCTCCTGCTACCGCCCTGACAGCAGCGCCTCTGCTGGGACAGGGGAGCAGGCTCCGGGGTCTGGCCCCGCACACTGGAGGGCAGGTTGCCCTGCAGCGGGCACCCAGTCGCGCGTTGGGACACATGTGCAAATAAATGTGCTTTGGGGGGGTGATGGGTGCATGCTGGTGTCTGGGGGTGTCTTCTGCTTGTGCACAAGCTAGCCGGATGGGAGCCAGGCGTCCTCCGGGTCCCCACGGGGTCGGCTCCTGAACAAGTCCCCAGGTGACGGATATGAAGAGCGAGCGCAGGACGAGCCAGCCAGCTCCTGAGTCCAGGGGCCTGACTGGGAGGTGGGATGGGTGGTGGCACCAGGCGGCACAGCTGCGTGGCTCCCAGGGCTGGGTGATCGATGGCCCCAGTACAGCCGCCTCCGTCTCCCAGGCGCACATGCCCATTTGTCATCTGCATCTCGGGGAGGGTTCGGGAGACAGGGACGGGACCCACCTCTGCTCCCACCACCGAGTCCAAGGGGGGCTGCTGCCCCTTGGGGAGCCCCAGGGCCCCCGCCTCCTCCCAGCCCCTGCAGCCTTCTCCCAGCACGTCCCCTCCAAGGCGCGGGTACCCACAAGCCGGCCAGCCCCTGCATGCTCTGCTGCAGCCTCCGGCCCCGTGCTTGCCCTGCTGATCCCCCCCTGACGGGCCCTGCTGGGTGCCTACCCAGTGTCTGGGGGAACAGACATGAGTGCCAGCCATGGGCAGAGCCCGAAGGCCGATGGGGAGCACAGTGTGTGCCCGTGGTGGGGCAGCTGCCCCAGCCCTGCCCTGCTCAGCCCGCCGGCCACTCCTGAGCCCCAGGGAACAGGCGAGCATGTGTGCACCCCACCTGCGCCCCCCTTTACCGTGTAGGTCCCAGGTGCGTGCACCCGTGTGTGTACACACTGCCCGATCGTGCCCAGGTGCCTACCCACACCCCCAGCCGTGCTGAGCGCTTTCACATGTGGAGCCGGTGTGTCCACTGTGTGGTGTGCGAGTGTGAGTGTGTGTGTGTGCGCTGAGCCCCACCGAGTTGGCCCAGCCACGCAGAGGCCACCCCTGCAGCGCCGGGGCGGGTAGGGGCTCATCTGGAGCCTCGTAACGCGGGTGTGCATGCACCCGCAGCCGGTGTGCACATGCTGATGGCGCGCCCCACGCAGGCGCACACTGGGGCAGTGGAGGCCCAGGTGGCAGCCCAGATGGAGTGTGGAGAGGCTTCCGAGCGAGCGTGTGGGGTGTGGGGAGAGGAGGGTCTTGGCTGAGTTCGGCCGCTGCAGGCTCGGCCGCTGACCTGCCTGGAGCCACCCAGATGGAGCCAGGCTGAGCAGGTGGCTGTGCCGGGGGGCCGAGCTGTGATGTGCACGCCCCTCAGCCTGGCCTGGCCCCGCGTGAGGCTGACCCCCGCGGAGACCTCCAGTGCCCACCCAGCGCCCCACTGCGCAGGAACACGCAGGCGTGTGGCCGTGAGACGCAGAGCTGGTTTCCCGGCACGGCGCAGGCTCTGCGGGGGGGCGAGCAGCGGAGGGTGGCCCAGCATGGGGTCGCCGCCGGGATGCCCACCGCGGGGACAGGGAACGGGCCTGCTGGGGGCTAGGGGCCGGGCGTGCTGGGCACACGCGGGGCCCCACACAGGGCACAGGACGCCGGGGAAACCTTAGATGTCAGCGGAAAAGCAGGCTTTGCTGGCATCCCCAGCAGTGGCTACAACGTGCCCGTGTCTTACCTTCCTGGGCCGGGCCTGGTGCAGCACCGGGGCGGCGGGCGGGGGGGGGGGCGGGGGGGGGTGGACCTGGGGCGCAGCCGGGCGCCCAAGACTCAGCCCGGGCCCTGGCGCCCCCGGAGCCAGGGGAGGGGGCGCAGAGGCCATCGGGGGGCGGCGCTGACCCCGGCCCCCTGTGTGCAGGTGGCCATGGGGCCAGGCTGGGCCCGCTAGCCGCCAGCCATGTCCCGAGAGACAGGCTCCTGCCGCCTGGGCCCCGGGGCACGGGCGCGGGCGCGGAAACCCAAGAAGCCGCACTACATCCCCCGGCCGTGGGGCAAGCCCTACAACTACAAGTGCTTCCAGTGCCCGTTCACCTGCCTGGAGAAGTCGCACCTGTACAACCACATGAAGTACAGCCTCTGCAAGGACTCCCTGTCGCTGCTGCTCGACTCCCCTGACTGGGCCTGCCGCCGCGCCCCCCCCACACCCCGGGCCCGCGCGCCCTCCCCCGACCAGCCCCCTGGCCCTTCCGACGCCACAGGCAGCCAGCCTCGGGCCCCCACGGCTGACCCGGCCTCCGCCGTCCTGGCCCCGCGCCGCCTCACCAGGGGCCCCAAGCTGGGGGCTGAGGGGTCCCTGGGGGCGCACTCCCCTGTGGCCCGGGAGGCCCAGAAGGATGGGGGCCCTGGGGGGCTGTGGGCCGAGCCCTGGAAGCCGGGCCCCCCAGACAGCGGCGTCCCCTGCTACCCGCCGCCCGCCCCCACGGAGCTGTCCGAGGCCCAGGGCCTCCACCTGTCCCTGCTGGGTGTCAACTGCCCGCTGGGGCCCGGCCTCTTCTCCTACCTGGGGCCCTCCCTGGCCGCCACGGCCCACGTGCCCCTCCTGGCTTCAGCCGGCCCTCTGCTGCCCTCCACTTCTGCCTTCCCATCCCCGCAGAGCCCCGACCGCCCGGCCCTGCTGCCCCGCCTCTACTACCCCCTGCTCCTAGAGCACACCCTGGGGCTCCCCGCGGGCAAGGCCACCCCGGCCAAGCCCCTGGCCCCCCCGAAGGCGCCCCCCGGGACGCTGGCCCCCGGGCTCCTGAAGGCGCCTGTTCCTGGGCTGGGCAGGCCCTGGCCCCGCGGCGCCCCCAGAGCCCCAGGGCAGGAGGGGGAGCTGGACAGGAAGCTGCCCCCCAGCAGCCGGTTGGAGCCCCTGAAGGCCCCCTGCGGCACGCTGAAGCTCAGCTCCCAGAGCAGGTGGGTGTTGGGGTCCTGGCCAGGGACGTGGGGGGTGCTGGGAGGCGAGCCGGCCAGGGCAGCCAGGCCCCCCTTCTTCAGGCTGCAGAGGGGAAAGCAGGGGCCTGGGGGGCGGGGGGACGGTGCAGCCTCTTGACCAGCTTCTGCCCCCCAGCCTGCAGCCTGGCCCGTCCGTGATGCTGTGGCCCGAGGACAAGGAGCCAGGCCACCCTGAGACCCCGGGCCCCGCAGCCCCCCTGCCCCAGCAGCCCCTGGGCCTGATGCTGGGCGGCCCCGGGCACGTGGGTGAGGACCTGACCCGGGCCCTGGGCGACTACGCCAGGGTGGAGCAGCGCCTGGGGCAGCTGACGCCCGTCGGGGGCCTGGCCCCTCGGCCTCTGCGGGAACAGCTGGGCAAGATCCGCCAGGAGCTGCTCACCATACACCAGGCACTGGAGCAGGCTGTGCGGCCCCCGGATGCACCCCTCGACCTCTCTGTGAAGCGAGCGCCCACTAAGGGGCCTGGGGGGCGCTGGGGGCCACTGGAGCTGGGCCCCACGGGGGCCCCAGGGACCCCCGAGCCCCCCAGCTTGCTGGGTCCCACAGCCACTGAGCCTTTCCCTGGCCACACCACGAAGTGCGAGGCTGACTCCAGCGTCCCGCCCCCGGGGCTGTCCCTTCAGGCCCCCGAGGACCCTATCATTCCTGGCAGCAGCTGGGGTGCCCGTGGCTCCTGGCCCCCCGATGCGCTCCCTGGCCTCCCGAGCCCCCCTGGCGCCGAGGTCTGAGCTCACACAGCTTTGCTGGCTCCTCCGCCCTCACAGGGGGGGGGGGGGGGGTTTGTCCTCCAAGCCCGTGTCCGCTGCCTGGCCCCCACCTGCCCCGGCCCCGGGGGCGCAGCCCAGAGCCTGTCCAGCATGCCCATGGACGGACCTCCGCGCCGCGGTGTGGCCTCTCTCTGGGCCACAAGGGACACAGAGGATCCCAGCTACTTATTGATCACAGTTGTGGATGTTAAAATAGAAACCGTGTTCACACACCCCGTCTGGGCCTCCTTCTTCGCCCGCCGGGCCTGCATCAGCCCTGGGACGCTCCCCACCGTGGAAACGGCCCTGGACGTGGGCAGTGTCCTCGGCCACCCTGCTGGGTGTCCTCCTTCAGACCCGGCCCCGCCTTGTGCGGACTGGGCCCTCCCAGGGGGCCGGGGTCTGGGAACAGAATGGGGAGCGCAGCAGCCAGAGTTGGGCGGGCAGGCGTGTGGGTCGGGGAACTGGGGGTGGACGGGGACCCCAGGGCGGCCCCCTGTGACCCCACTGCGGCGGCTCCTTCTGCTGCGATGGGGCCCAGCGTGCCCTTCGCTGGCCCCCCGCCAGCCCCCGCGGCCACGATAGGCATCGGCGGCCTTCACAGCTCACTGCGTCCCTCCCTGCGCGGCCGTGCTGCAGGCGAGGGCACACGGGGAGGGGTGCTGCTGCTAATCGCGTCTGTCGCCGGGAGCTGGCCAGACCTCTGTGCCCACCAGGAGTGGCCCCGGGGAGGGCGGCTCCTGCCTGCACGCGGCTCCCCGCGCTGGAGCAGCCGGGCCAGGCCAGTCGGAGCAGGACCCACGGCCGCCCCATTAATCGCACCGGGCGGCTCCCCGCTGCAGGGCAGTGACAGGCCAAGTCCCTGGGGTGGGGCGAGCGGGGGCTGGGCAGCAGCTGACTGGGGTGCTGGGGGTGGGGGTGGAGTCCCAGGGACCTGCTTCTCGCCTCTGCGGCGCCCCTACCAGGCCCAGTTGCACAGCTGCGGGGTCAGGCCCGGTGACCCCGGCCACCAGTGCGGGAGTTACTTCACGGGGGGTGGGCTTTGGGGTCTGGGAGGGTGTGTGGCCTCCCGGGAGCCGTGGGAATCACATCCCAGAGGCCAGTGCAAAGGCCCCAGGCGGGAACGCAGCGGCGCTGGGGCAGCCCCGGGGAGGGCAGCTGAGGGTCCCCGGCCACCCGCCCCTCCCACCGGGTCCCAGCCCCTCCCCCCAGGCTCTGGTTTCTAACAACAGAGGCTGCGGCTGCTGGAGCGCAGAAGCCAGCCCCAGGTAGGAGACCCCGGCCCCCTGCCTCTGAGTGGGGGGGGGGCAGGGGGCCTAGGAACCCCCCCATGCAACCCCTCAGGGGCTGGAGCTTGCAAAGGGCGGAGCCTGGGGCTGCCCCCCAGGAAGGCTCATTTCCTTGCCTGGAGGAAGGAAGGGCTCCCTGGGCAGGTGAGCCTGAGAAAGGCGGCCCATGTGTCACCGGCCCCCCAGCCCCGCCCCGGACCCCTCACCTCGGGACCTCCCAAGGCCCGAGCCCACGCAGGCCTCACAGTGGGACCCACAGCCAGCTCTGCACGTCCCGTGTGTCCCGGGAACGTTCCCAGGACTGCGCCTGGGAAATGGGGCCTAGCCCCCCGCTGCTTGCTGGGCTTGCAGGCTGGGCCCGCAGTCAGGCCCTCCCCGCCCCCCCATGCCCGAGGCCTCCTGGTGAAGCCAGAGGACAGCAGCACCGCGGGGTGGGAGGGGGCCAGGGGGGGCCAGGGGAACGAGGGGGCCAGCGCTCCCCCCAAAGTGCCCATAATTTCTCTTGCAGCCACACGCCGGGTCGGGCCACAGGACCTCGCCCAGGGGACCTGGGACTGGGATCTGTTGCCACCCGGCCGTGTGTCCCCTGGCCTCCAGGCCCCCGGGCCCCCCGACCAGCTGGCAGGCTGCCCCCCAGGGTCTGCCCTTCGCGCTGGACCCACCCGGAGACCCTGCTGGCCCTTGGCGGCCCCGGCTGCTTGGGTGGATCCCGGTGTCCGCGGGGGCGGGGGGGACCCCGGGGCCTGCACTGCTCCCCGGATGGCCTGCTCTTCCTGACGGCGGGGGCTGCGCCCTGCGTCCACATGCTGGACCTCGAGGGTCGACACGTCTGCTGCGTGTCCTGCCGCTTGTTGGGGCCCGGGGCCTTCGTGCCCGAGGATGTGGCCGTGACAGCTGCTGGGCTCGTGGTGGTCAGCGACCTCGTCCACGGGGCTGTCCGCGCGCTTCGGCACACTGCCCGCACCCCCCAGGGCCGCTGGGTCACCGTGGGCGCCTTCCGAGCCCCGCGGGGGCTGGCTGTGGGTGTGGCCAGCCGCCTCCTGGTAACAGACTACGTGCCCGGGGCCGTACACTGCCTTGCGCTGGGCCCTGCCCTGGAGCCGCGCGACGTGGGCCTGCGGGCTGTGGACAGCGCCTGCTGGGTGGGCCCCGGGCCCGATGGAGGCCTGGCCGTGAGCGGGGAGCCTGGGGATGTGTGGCTGTTCGGCAGCGCCTGCCAGCCCCTGGGCTCCCTCGGGGCGCTGACCGGGCACGCTTTCGGCACCCCGGCGGGCCTGTCCACTGACGCCGAGGGCAGCGTGATCGTGGCCGACGAACACCGGCGCTGCATGACGCTGTTTCCTCGGGCCGGAACGCCCGTCTGCCTGGTGTCCGAGGGCCTGAGGCGGCCCCTGGGGGTGGCCTGCGCCCCTCAGGGCCAGCTCATGGTGGCCGATGCTGGGGACAGCTCCATCAAGCTGTACGAGTACCGGTCCCAGCTGGTCTGAGCCTTGCGTGGGCGGGGCAGCCTGCTGTGGGCATTGTGGGGTGGCGCCAGGCCCGGCTGCCTCCTGTGGAGGTGGTCCAGGGGCCCAACCTCCGAAGTGGACCCGGCCTCACGGCCCCGCGTCCATCCGCTCAGCTCCGGCTCTGTGGGTTCGGGGCGGCAGGCCTGAGCTCCAGGGCTGGGCGGGGGCGGTGGGGGGGGGGGTGCTGCCGGGCGGGGGCCCCAGCCCAGCTCCTAATCAGGCTGCAGCAGGCAGGGCGGGCGCGGTGGGCGGGCAGGGCGGGGTGGGGCAGGGGTGCCACCTTCCCTGTCCCCATCTGCAGAGGCCCCCATGCCCCAAGCCTCTTGCAGCTTCTCTGGGCCTCACTGAGGTAAGGGAACGAAGGCGGACAGCCCCGGGGCACCAGGGGGGGTCCCGCCCTGTCTGCTTCTCCCGTGTGAGGCTCTCCCCAGGCTGAACCTGTATTTTCTCCTCTGCAAACCAGGAGCAAATGGCTCCAAGCTCACGGTGGGGCGTGCCGGAAGGTTCCAGGCGGCGGTCACGCCAGGAGAGCTTCCCAGGAGGAAGGACTCCTGTTACTGAGACCAGTGGCCAAACAGGGAGGGGGAGATGCAAGGGCGGGACGCTGTGTGCGGGGTGCAGCCGGTCCCCGAGTCCCAGTGAGGGGCTCCGTGGAGGGGACAGGGCCTGGTGCAGTCCCAGGTGCGGGACCCAATGGGGTCCCCGTCACATGCAGCAGCCCTGGGGGTGCAGGGTGACGAGGTCCACGTGAGGACACACGTGCTCAGTAAACGTGACTTGTTGCTACTGGTGTTGGGGATACACTTGCCCTGTGCGGAGGGGCTGGGGACACCTCTGACCGTCCCAGCCCAAGGCCCCGGGGGAACCCAGATGTACCCCTTTGCATAGCCCGGGGTTGGAGGGGGCCAGTTGGGAGCTGGGGAGGCGGCTCCTCCTGGAACCCCACCCAGGGCTGGGGGTCCTTTCATCCTGGGAGGATGGCGCCCCTCAAGCCAGGTCCACTGGGTCCCTCAGGTGACCACATGGGGTGGGGGAGGTTTGGCGGCTGTGAGAAGGTGGGGACTGGGGGGTGGGGGGTGGGGGTAGGTGACGCTGCAGGTGGACTGGCGGGGGCGAGGCCCGTGGGGGGATGGTGTGGGGACGAGGATTCTGGGGGGGGATGGAGACTGGGGGGGGACGAGGACCATGGGGCATGGGGAGGCTGAGGATGGTGGAGGGACAGGGACAGAGGAAGACGGGGATGGTGGGAGATGGGACAGGACAAGGACAGTGGGGGATGGGGGACGGGGTGGGGGACGAGGACGGCGGGGGAACAAGGACGGGGGATGGGGATGGAGACAGTGGGAAGGCAGGACGGGGACGGGGACGGGGACGGGGATGGGGACGCCTCGCCGCCGACTCTGGGCACAGGAACGTTCTGGGCCCGGAACGCTCGGGCGGGGTCGGCGGGCAGCCCGGGCGCCTTTGGGGGCCGGACCGTCGCGCGGCAACGCGGGGAGCAGGCGGAAATGGGGCTCGTGTCCCGCGGCGGGGCTGGGGGCGCCGAGTGCCGTCCGCCCGGGCCGCCCGACGCCGTCCGCCAGCCCATCTCGACCCCGCAGCCGAGCGCGCGGCCCCGGGGAGCAGCCGGTGAGCATCCGCGGGGCGCCCCCCGCCAGGGCGCAGGCGAGGCGGCGGGCGGGGCCCCGAGTCCGGTCCCCCGTAGGGTGGGGGCTCTGCGGGGTCCCCCAGCTTCCCCCCGGCCTCGGGGGCGCCGGGCCGGTGACTTCAGAACAAACAGAACAGAAAAACCCAAAACAGAATAGTAGCTTCGGGGAGGAAGGGCTGGTCGCCGCACGGGGATTCGGCGTCACCCCAAGGGCGGCGGCCCCGCCCCCGCGCTCGCCCCGCCCCTCAGGCCCCGCGCTCGCCTGGCCCCGCCCCGTGCTGGCCCCGCCCCCGCCCGCCCACCGTCTGATCCGAG
This sequence comes from Canis aureus, assembly GCF_053574225.1. Classification (NCBI taxonomy): domain Eukaryota; kingdom Metazoa; phylum Chordata; class Mammalia; order Carnivora; family Canidae; genus Canis; species Canis aureus. Next base: position 37,681,212 of record NC_135618.1, read on the forward strand.
CGGGGCCCCGGGCTCCTGGGGCGGGCGACCAAGCGCGGGTGCGCAGGTGCCCCCTCGGTCGCCCCCCGCCCCCCACAGATGAGAGCATCCGCTTCTGTCCTCTGCGTTTCCTCCCCAGATAGAAGGGGCTGCTGCTGCTGGGGCTGCTGCTGCTCTTTCTTTTTCTGTTTTTAGGCAAACTTTGTAGATGAAACACAACACGCACAAAGGAAACGTACAAACCGCGCGCGTGCAACTCCCCGAATTCTCCCGGAGTAAAAACCCAGTCGCTCCGACAGATGCGGCTTCCCCCAGAGCATCTGTTCACTGTCAGGCCAATTGTTTTTCTTCTCCGACAGTAGCGGGGGGTGGTTTTCCCTACTTCCTGCAGAGGAGTCCCCAGGGGGTGTGATCGGCTGTGGGGGGGCCGCCCCTGTGTCTCCACGAGAGGCCCTGGCGGTGATGCCCGCCCTGTGATGGCCAGCAAGGCCGACCGCCAGGCCCGTCTCAGCCTGGCATTGTCAGGAGGAGCAGGAAGCGTGGCCCTGGGATGGGGGATGCGCCGGCCCTGGCTGGGTGAGGAGGGTTGTGTGGGCCGCTCAGCGGGGGCCGCAGGGGGGGTGGGTTGCTGGGAGAGGCCTCTGCCTTCCCGCCCGCCCGGGCTCCCCGCAGGGAAGGAAAGCAGCCCACCAGACCTCGAAGGCCCTGGGCGTTTGTGCCCCGGTAAGGCCTCTCCGGAAAGACGTCCTGCTCTCCCAACACGTAGGTCCCCCGTGGCCCATGCTCCGTCCAGGCCTGCGTCCCTCTCCTGGGTGTGGGCTCCAGCTCGGGGGGTCTCACCCCAGGGTGGCTGCTCTGTGCTTTGTGGGGACCCTCAGCATCTGAGAAAGAGCGAGCTCCAAGGTGAAGCCCTCAGGGCTCCGCAGGGGGAAGGCAGTGCTTGCTGAGAAGCCCACATCCCCGTGAGCTCAGCCCTGGGCGAGGCTCGGTGTCAAGACTCGAGGCACTTGGGTCGAGGCACTTGGGGCCAGTCTTGCCGCCCAGAGGCCCCGGGAGAGGCGTGAGGGGCCGGGAGGGCACGTGCCCCTCATCCTGAGACCAGGCCGTGGGGAGCTGGCCATCCTCCAGGTCCCTGTGTTGAGACCGCTGGCTAGCTCAGCTGCAGCAGGAGAAGATAGCTCCCCCCTGGGGACGGCCTCGAAACTGTGGGTGGGCGCAGCCACGGGCCAGAGGCTAGGCATAGCGGCCACGGCGCCACGAACGCCCCGAGGCTCCTCTGGGGGCTCCCGGGACGAGGTGGGCTTGGAGTGCGGCCCCTGCGCCAGGGCCCGCAGCCACCAGCAGGAACGCATTTAAATTTTCATGTTTATTCTCTGCAGGTTAGTCAGTAAATCAAGGTTCGTTAGATTCAACGCGAGTGACTTTTATTGTTAACGAGTGTACATTTTCCCGTGTGCTGCGTGAAGGAAACTCTCCTCAGTTTCCTTGAAAACAAAGCCGAAGCTGCCGTGGTCAGCCCTGCACACCCTTGTGAGTGGTGCGGGGGGTCGTGCCCCTGCCCTGTGGGGCCTCGCTTGTCACTCAAACCTCCGGGACCATGCCCAAGGCCCGGGCGCCCCCCCACGGGCCCTGTGGCCTGCGGGCCGGGGCCTGCACTGAGCCTGTGCCCTCTCTTCCAGCGTGCCCGGCATGGTGCTCAAGGCCTTCTTCCCCACGTGCTGCATGTCGGCCGACAGCGGCCTGCTGGTTGGACGGTGGGTCCCGGAGCAGAGCAGCGCTGTGGTCCTGGCTGTGGTGCACTTTCCCTTCATCCCCGTGCAGGTGAAGGAGCTCCTGGCGCAGGTGCATCAGGCCAGCCAGGTGGGGCTGGCCGTGCTGGGCACGTGGTGCCACCACCACCAGGACTCTGAGGAGGGCCTGGGCCACTTCCTGGAGGGCCTGGGTGCCATCTTCTCCCACGAGCCCTGGCTCCAGCTCTCCCGGGAGAGGGGCGGCAAGCTTTGGAGCTGCAAGGCCACCTGCCACCAGGGGCCCCCTGGCCCTGCCGCCCCGGATGAGGACCAGGTCATGCTCGTCTTCTACGACCAGCGCAAGGTGCTGCTGTCCCAGCTGCACCCGGCCGCGGCCCTGCCTGACCGCCAGGCGGGCGATGGCACGGCCGGTGCTGAGGGCTTGGCTGTCGTCTTCGACACGGTGGCTCGCAGTGAGGCGCTCTTCCGGAGTGACCGCTTTGACGACGGCCCTGTGCGGCTGAGCCACTGGCAGTCGGAGGGCGTGGAGGCCAGCATCCTCGCAGAGCTGGCGAAGCGGGCCTCGGGGCCCGTCTGCGCGCTGCTGGCCTGCCTGCTGTCCCTTGTGTCGGCCGCCAGTGCCTGCCGGTAGGTGCCCCTGGGGCCGGGGCGGGAGGAGGTTAGGGCCCTGTGCCCGAGGCCCGCCCCTCGGCATCCGAGGCCTGGAGGCCCCCGCTGCCCCCTCCCCCGGCAGCTCAGGGCGCCTGGCGGTGGTTGCCGCCTGCCGTCATGCTCCCTGGGCAGAGCGGGCTCCCTCGGCAGCCTCGGTGGTTCCGTGGGACCCACTGGGTGGTGGTTCAGGGTGCGCTTCCCATGGCTCAGCCTGGACGGCAGGCTGTTGCCGTTGAGGGCCCGGTGCGGGTGAGTTGTTCTCCTGAAGGCATTGGGTTCCACCGACCTCCCTAGCCCTGGGGGCAGCGTCCACTCACTGAAGGACATGGGGCAGGGTGATGGTCCCCCGCCGTGGCGCTTCTGCATGGTCACCTGGACGCCCGGGCTGCAGGCCTGGCCGAGGGATTGGGGTGGCACCGGGTGTCCTGGCTGGGTGACCAGAGGCCTGCGGCTGTTGGGCGGGGCTGGCCTCCCTGCTCGCCCAGGGATGCACGGCGCTCCGGCCAGGTTGGCAGAGAGCCCTGGCAGCCGTGCGGACACGCCTCGGGCTGAGAGCCGCAGGGCATCTGACGGAAAGGGGGGGTTTGGACCCTCACAGTTCCCGGGAATGAATGACAGGGAAGTGTGTCGCCCAAGGTGCCGCACAGGGAGACATGGTCCTTAGCTTTTATCGCCTCCCCGAGGGCTTGAGGAAGGTCAGCAACTGCTCGTGTGCCCCAAGTCGTGCTCAGCCCATCGGGCTGGGCCGTGGTCGGAGCGCACCGACAGTCACTGGACAGGGGAGAAGCCCCCTCGCCTGCGGGGCGGCCCTAGGGACCGTCTGCGCCTGGGGGAGCCTGGGGAGGTGCCTCTCCAGTGCTGAGGGTCCCCGCGTGGCCAGCTGGTGGCTCTGCGCTCACCCGCCCTGCAGCTTCCTCTCAGCGCTTGCTTTGCCTTGTGAGAGGTTGGTGTCGCTGGGCAGCCCGGGGGGCCTGGACACCCTTGACGTTCACCAGGGCAAGGCGCCGGGTGGCGAGATGCACGAGTCCCTGCTCTGTGTGGATGTTGGGCTCCCCATTAGCAGCCCTGGGTGCCCCGGGACCCCGCCGGGCTGCCTGCGCGTGCCCCCCTGGGGTGTCCCTGTCCAGCTGAGGTCGGGGCCTCCCGGCCTAAGGTGAGCCTGGGGAGGGTGTCGCCGCCAGCTGGAGCAGGCAGCGGAAGCTGGCAGGGCCTGAGCATCCACCTCTCCCTGCAGGCTGTTCCAGCTGTGGCCTCTGTCCTTCATCTGCAGCAAGCTCTCCGTGTGCGAGCAGCTCAGACACCGGCTAGAGCAGCTCACGCTCATCTTCAGTACCCAGAAGGCCGAGAACCCCGCCCAGCTCATGAGGTGCAGGGCCTGCCTGGGTCTCCCTCGCAGCGGCACCCCTCCGGGCACCAAGCCCACCCCCACTGACCGCCCCCGCCCATTGGATCCCCTTGCAGGAAGGCCAACGTGCTGGTCTCCGTGCTTCTCGATGTGACCCTTGGCCTCGCGCTGCTGTCCTGGCTTCATGGGAAGGACTGCATCGGGCAGCTGGCCAAGGCCCTCGTCCCTGTGGCTGATGTGAGTTGGTCAGGGAGCCTGGTGGTCCTGGAGCATCTGTGTCCCTGGGACGGGCAGGGGGGCCCTCTCCGGGGGCAGCCAAGCAGCCCTGCCCTTTCCTTCTGTTGAGCAGTAGAGCAGCCCCGTCTGTGACCCCAGACAGGTCCCCTAGGAGCCACTATGTCGCAGAGTCCCCAGGGCTGCAGACTGCAGCCAACCTGCCCCCGGGGCACGTCGTAGCTCCTGGCCTCTACTTCCCTTTCCCGAAGGCGCTCATGTCCGGGTCCACCTTGTGGTTGGGGCTCTGACCGGGAGCCCCGTGTCCCTGGCTCCTGGCCCTTCAGGCCACCTGCGCAGTAGGCGCTGCAGAGACCTTCCAAGTGTCCAGGGCCGCGTGCGTGCCGTCAGCCCGGGCCTCACGCCTGTGGTGCTCCGGCCCCTCCCGCGCGGCTCCGTGCTCCCCCGCTATGGCCTCCCCCGCTGTCCATGCCTTCCCCAGAGCCAGAGGCCCCGCTGGGAGCTGGTCGTCCTGTGTGGGGCAGTCCCTCTGGCCCCTTGGGCTACCCTAGGCCTCTGCCAGTGGCCTCCTGGCTCCGGCTGGGCGGCCTTCACGTGTGCCTGGGCCTGCGCGTGGACAGGAGCCCCCGGGGCCTCTCGGGAGGCTCCATCGAGAGGAGGGGAAGGGGTGCCCGGCGGTCAGGACAGGGGCTGTGCCATGGCACCTCACTCACCCACATTCTGGTTTTGGCCAGCTCCCTCTTCGACATCCCCTCTGCAGAACTGCACAGGAATATAAATATTTAATTGAAAAATGAAAGCCACTTCCTGTCACCCAGCTCTTATCCTTTAAATATTAGATAAGCTCTATTTATAAAGAATGCTCTATTCTTTTTCTCACTGCCCCTGATCGGCCAAGGCTTCCCAGGCCCGCACGGTAGGCAGTGGGGGGAGCGACAGCCTCTGATCGTGAGGCAGGGCTGCCTTGGCCATGGCCTCCACACTGCTGACGGGGCGGAGGGTCCCGGGGCCATGCTCAGGGCGTGGACACAGGCTTTCCTCCCTGGGCAGCCAGGACGCCGCTCAGCTTCCCTGCTTGCTGGTGAGAGTCCTGGTGCCATCACTGGGCCTCACCGGACATTCCTGACCTCTAGGGAACCCGTGGCCTTCCCACCGGCCCCCCAGGCCCCTGCTGGGCTGGACACCCTCAGGGTCACCTGAGGTCACACGCGCAGACACAGGCCTCTGGGGTACCCTGGCATGTGGAGGGCGGGATCCTCAGCAGAGGGGGCTGGGTAGGCCCATCAGCTCCCCCGAGGTTCCTGGCTGGCTGGGGTCTGCCCTACATGTGGGCATATGGGGCCAGAGGAGTGAGGCGGAGGCCAGCTGGGTGCCCATCAGGGCCCCTGCAGCCCAAGGGCCAGACTGTCAGCCTTGCAGGCCGTGAAGAGGGACTCCTTGGCCAGACACGCAGGGAACCTGTGTGCCCCTTGCGCTAGGAGCCACCTGGAGGGGGCACCCAGACTGCCCTTTCCCCGCCCAGTGGGTTGGACCCCTGCCCCCTGTGTGTCTACAGCATGTGGCCGAGGAGCTCCAGCATCTGCTGCAGTGGCTGATGGGTGCTCCTGCTGGGCTGAAGATGAACCGGGCGCTGGACCAGGTGCTGGGCCGCTTCTTCTTGTACCACCTGCACCTGTGGATCAGTGAGTGCCCGCTGCACCGGCCCCACTGAGCCCCATGAGTCCTGGAGCCTGTGCCCCCGGGTCACGGAGCCCTGGCTGAGCCGGAAAGCTGAGGCCAGGCTGGGCCCCGTCCCCTTGGTGCCTGCTTACTGCCCCCTTGGCGCCCCATGCGCGTGCGTGTGTAGCCCTGCTCTGCCGGGCCAGATGCTCAGCCAGGCGACAGCCAGCAGTGAATTCTGTTGCTCGCAGTTTCCAGAAGCCTCAGGCACCCCTTCAGTGAGGAATTGGGGAGGGCCAGGACCTCCCTGTGGCCCCCCTCAGGGCGAACCCCCTTCCCACCAGGCTACATCCACCTCATGTCCCCCTTCATCGAGCGCATCCTGTGGCACGTGGGCCTCTCAGCCTGCCTGGGCCTCACGGTCGCCCTGTCCATCCTGTCTGACATCATTGCTCTTCTCACCTTCCACATCTACTGCTTCTACGTCTACGGTGCCAGGTGGGTATGCGCCCCTATCCTTGCCAGCTGGCCCCGGGCCGCCTTCCAAGCCCTGGGTGCGTGGACACTCCTAGGGCCTGGTGGCCGCCAGGGTGGCACAGCGGCCTGGCCATGGTGCCCATGCCCTGCAGGCTGTACTGCCTGAAGATCTGTGGCCTGTCCTCACTGTGGCGTCTGTTCCGGGGAAAGAAGTGGAACGTTCTGCGCCAGCGGGTGGACTCCTGCTCCTATGACCTGGACCAGGTACTGGGCAGGACTGCAGGGAAGGGGGCACCCCAGTCCCGGGGGCCAGTGGGACCCACAGGTGATCGCCTCCGAGCTCCCATCCACGTGGTCCCTCTATGTGAGCCTGGTCTGTGTGGTTGCCCAGCACCGTGACGGGGTGGCCACACTCCTGTGTAGCTCACCTGCCGGCGGGTCAGCATGGTCCCCGGGGACCGTGGGGAGGCGGCAAGGGGCACGTGGAGCCCTCAGACCGTGCAGGACGGTGCCCCAGGAGGGAGGTGGACCCTCTCCCAGAGCTCCTGGACGGCAGGGCATGTGGGTGACCTGCGCACAGGACCTGGCTCTGGCTTTCCCCACAGCGTGCTCAGATCCGTGTGCAGCCTGCAGGGCAACTTCTCCCGCCTGAGCTCACAGCCCTCCCGCCCCTGCTGTATGTGCCCACTCGGTGCAGCGGCTTCTGTGTCCCCACGTGTCAGTGTGGCTCCCAGAGCTGTCTCGGGAAGCCCGGGGGCCCTGTTGGAGGCACCCATCTGTGCTCGGTGACAGGGAGGGATGGGTGGGGATGGGCAGTGAGGTGTGTCTCATGCCGCGGGGCTGTCCCCGGCGTGGGGCTCTTGCTGATGCCCCAGTGTCCTTTGTCCCTGTAGCTGTTCATCGGGACTTTGCTCTTCACCATCCTGGTCTTCCTACTGCCTACCACCGCCCTGTACTACCTGGTGTTCACCCTGGTGAGCTGAGAGCGCACGGCCCGGGGGCGCTGACCAAGTGTGGCACGGGGCAACCTGGCCAACGGGCCTGGCCCGCAGTGCTTGGGGTGATCACTACTTGCAGCCAGGCAGCCCTGGGCAGCCCATCTGCCCCTACCCCGTGGAGGGTGTGGCTACCCCGACTCTGGGTGCCGTGTGCTGGGCCCTGCAGTGGGCAGGGCTAGGGTCCTGGCCTGGGGGATGCCACTCACTGCTCTGGGGCATGCAGCTGGGTGCACAAAGGACGGCCCTGGGGGACTGGCACCCTGCTGGGCCCGGCTGGGGAGCCAGCGGCCTGTTTCCCTGCCCCTTGCCTCCCCACAGCCGGGCCTCGGGGGCAGGGTGGCAGCTGTGCCCCCCTCAGGATGGGATCCACGTCCTCCCCAGGGGGTGGGGTCTGGAGGGGTCTGGAGGAGCCCCCGCTCCAGGGGTCTGGAGCCTCCGCTCACTCCCCATCGTGGCCCGGGACCCCATGGGCCGTGCGGGGTGACTCTGAGCACCGTGTGTCGCTGCAGCTCCGGCTCCTGGTGGTCGCCGTGCAGGGCCTGATCCATCTGCTCATGGACCTCGTCAACTCCCTGCCGCTGTACTCGCTCAGCCTCCGGCTATGCCGGCCCTACAGGCTCGCGGGTAGGTGTGTGCTGCAGAGGATCCAGCTGCCCTGGGGCCCCTTTTGCCTGGGAGCTGTGGCGTGTGGGGCACCGGGTGGCGGGAGGGCAGGGACCCCTGGGTGTCCATGGCGCCAGCTGCCTGCAGTGAGCTGGGAGGAGAGGACGCCCCGGCCCTCAGGTGCAGAGGCTGCACGTAGCCCTATGTCTTTCCCACCCTCTTTGGCACAAGAGTGGACATTTGCCCCGAGGCCTGTGTGCAGTAGGGCAGGGGGTGCCGGCCGTGGCTCAGAGAAGTGGCCCCGTGTGCTTGTGTGGAACCGTGGTGCCCGCGGTGCCCCTCAGCCCTGGAGGGGACAGGCCAGCGACAAAGATGCTGTGCTGCCCAGGTCTGGGTGGCAGGAACTGCTCCCGGCCCCTCCCCACAGCCCCCTGCCCGCTGGGACAGCCCCCAGCATCCTGGCTGCCCCCGCCGTCCCTGTCTGCAGCTGGCACCAGCCACTGGGTTGGCCAAGCGCCCCTGGGAGCAGCCATCCCCGCGGCAGGCCTGGGTGACCTGCTGCTCACAGCCCTGTGGGTAGGCCTGTCCCCACCTAGGGCTTGTGAGCACGTGGGGAACGTGGGGCACTCTGGGTACAGCCCCCCCAGTGGGTGGCAGGCCCCTCCTCCAGGGCCTTGAAAGCCAGAGGGAACCTGCGCATCCCTGGGCTTTGCTCCTCGTCTGCCTACTGGATGCCCTCACTCCTGCAGGCCCCATGCCAGGGGCCCCCGCCTCTGTCCACTCATCCAAATGCCGGGGCCGGGCGGGTGAGGAGCCCAGGGCCCAGTGTCTCCCCGCCCCCCGCAGCATCCCCCCACATCTCCCCCTCCCCAGCCCACTACATCCCCCCTGCAGCATCTCCCCCTCCTCAGCCCACCGCTTCCCCCCCACAGCATCTCCCCCTCCCCAGCCCACCGCTTCCCCCCGCCACAGCGTCTCCCCCCCACAGCATCTCCCCCTCCCCAGCCCACCGCTTCCCCCCGCCACAGCGTCTCCCCCCCACAGCATCTCCCCCTCCCCAGCCCACAGCTCACAGAGCAGAGCTGTGTTAACTTCACAGTAAAGTCCACAGATGCTGCGTTTTCTTTCTTTTTCACTGACTTTGCCTTGAGGCCTCTTCATCAATTGATAATTAGCTCCCACTTCTCTTTTCAAGAACTTTCTGCCTTGGAAATTCCCCGGCTTGGGAGCCCAAACTATAGGTCAGGGGCGGGGTGGGTTCCCGAGTTGGCCACGCACGCAGCATTTGGAAGACATTTAGTTGCCAGCAGGGCAGTCACACCCCACCCTGTGCACCCCGTGGGAAAACCCACGTCCCGTGTGGGAAACAGCACAGCCTGCGCCCCCGATGCCCAGCTGACTTCCCTGCCTCCTGGACCTGCAGCTCCTTCAGTGAAGCTGTGCAGAGGCTTTGATGCAGGCCAGGCAGCCAGCACAGAGGCAGACGGATGGGGGGCAGGGGGCAGTGAACCTTCCGAGTGCCGCTCGCAGAGGAGGGGGCCCGCCTCGGCTGGCGCGCGGGCTGGGGCCCTTGCAGGCCGTCTGCGGCCCCGGGGGGCCTCACAGGCACCTCCCTCTGCTTGCAGCTGGTGTGAAGTTCCGGGTCCTGGAGCACGAGGCCGGCGGGCCCCTCCGCCTCTTGATGCAGGTGAGGCATCGTGCACCTGTCACCCCACTGCCTGCAGGCAGATCCTCACCTGCCCACCCCAGGCTCCTGGCCCTCCCCGGACACGCAGGCCTTCCCTCTTGGGCTCTTCTCTCTGAAGCTGTCCCTCTGGGTGCCTTGCCGGGCAACTCGCTGAGTGCTGGTGGGGTCGACCCGAGGGCGGCATCTCTGGGACAGGCCGGCCGCTGAGGCCGGGGGGCCCGTGCGGTTTCCTCAGGGGTGCAGTATGTTCCCAGGCCCGTGTTCTGGGAGGTCCGTCCTGCAGCACAGCGGGCTCCGCGCCCCGCAGCCTGGCCCGGCTCACTTCCCTGCCGCCCGCCCGGAGGAGAGTGTGCTGATCTCGACCTGAGGGCTCCCCGCTGGGCTGCTCACCTGCCCCTGGGTGCCCCTGGGGGGACAGAGCTGGAGCTGCCCACAGCTGGCAGCCGGGGGGCCGCCAGGACTGGGGGGCCTGAGCCCCAGGGATTGCAGGCCATGTCCCGGCTGACGGCTGCCCTCGTGCTTACAGATCAACCCCCTGCCCTACGGCCGCGTGGTGCACACCTACCGCCTGCCCAGCTGTGGCTGCCACCCCAGGCACTCCTGGGGCTCTCTGTGCCGCAAGCTGTTCTTCGGAGAGCTCATCTACCCCTGGAGGCAGAGAGGGGACAAGCAGGACTGAGGGACCCCAGCCTGGCCGGCTCTGCCCCACGGCCCAGTCAGCCCCTGCCCTGCCGGCCACCGACCACCGAGCAGGGGCAGGACGGGCTCCTGAGGCTCGCCCCCTCTGCCCCCGCTCATCGTGGCCTCCGCCTGTTGCCCGGCTCTGGGGTGCAGAGGCGCGGAGTGGGAGGCCGGGGCGGCCAGGAGGGTATGCCTAGGGACCTGCTGGGACCTGCTGTGGCTGCCCTGGAGCCGGGCCGCAGAGCACCCCTCCCGTCACACCCATCACACCCGTCACACCCGTCCTACCTGTCACACCTGTCACACCGGACTGCCCGGGTCAGCGGCGGGGCCTCCCTGTCACAGCTGGGGGACCCTCCCGGGATGCACTCAGCGGCTCTGGAGGCCGACCCCCATGTCTCCTTGTTTGGGGGTTACACTCTGTGTCCCTGTCCCAACCCTGCAGCCCCAGCGGAGCAGGGCCCTCAGCCGGGGTCACACGGGGTTGGCTTCATGCCGCTGTAGGGATCGCTGCCCTGGGCCCTTGGGACCCCGTGGGACCCCGGCCACCCAGGCTGCCTGGAACTGGCTGGCTGCCACTGAGCATCCGCACCCCTGTGGGGACCGGCCCCCTGGCCCGTCTTTGTCCCTCACGGGCTTCCCCGAGGCAGCAGCCGGCGTGGAATCTGACTGGGGGCGAACCCGGCATCCCGTGGGGAGGCCCACCTGCTGCTGGCGGCCCACGTGTCCTGTCACGTTGGAGTCGGAAGCGCCTGCGCGGTGGCCTGCGCTCCTTGGCCGCGGTGGGCAGCCCCGGGGCAGCTCACAGCCCCGTCTCGGGGACAGCTCCTTGCTCTGCCTTTTTCTGCTGTGACAATAAAACCTCCCACCTGTTTGGAGTGCGTCCCTGTCTTCCTGTCGTCGCCACGTGGACAGCGGGTCTCAGGAGGCCCCCACCCTCATCCTGACCTTGGGAGGGGATGCGGTGAGGTTCCCCTTCTCCTAGGCTGGCCCGGCAGCCGGCCCCACTGTTTGTCGTAAGGTGTCTGTGACACCTGTTTCATGTTTGACGCCGAGCTGAGGGGCACGGTGCTCCGTCCTCTGAAGCAGACCTCCCTGTGGGTCTGGCCCCTTGAGGGTGTCCTGGCATGGGTGCCCGCATCCAGGGCCACGTGCTCCCTGGTTTGGGTCTCCCCCTGGTGTGGGGGACAGGGCTGAGGGCCTGGATCTGATGAATTCACCCAGAACCTGTGGACTCCACGCAGGGCAGCAGTCCTGCCCGATTGCTGACCCAGCCTGCAGCCTCTGGGGACCCCCGTGGCCCCTCTGTGCCTGGCATCCAGGCCTTGTGGGGCAGGGCTGGAATCCAGGGGGGTCAGCCAGCGCCTCCCCGCCTGCGCCTCCACTCAAGGGTCAGCAGAGCTGGATGGGGAGCTGCGAGGTCAGTGGGGAGCAGGGCAGGAGCCCAGCCAAGGACCAGAGCCCCCAGGTGAGCCCACGGCTGCCCGAGGCCCCCAGAGCCCGATGAGGGCGGCCTCCCCAACTCCTGAGGCCGGCGCCAGCACACCCACCGGCCTTCGTGGGTGGGCCACTCATGCCCAGCCCAGGTCTCCCTCCGCCTCTTCCTCCGCCCCGGGCAGAGCCGAGACAAGTGGCCGTGTCCCGTTCAGCTGGTGCAGCCACGTCCCGCTCAAGTTCTCAGGGCTGTGGGAAGAGGGTGACTCACGCACACGACAAGACGGGCACTCAGAGAGGGCCGGTGACCAGGCCAAGGCCACTCAGCAGGCGGGTCAGCCCCAGGCACACCCCAGGCGCACCCCAGCCCCCGCCTGCGCTCGGAAGCTTCCTGCTTTCCCTTGTCTCAGACGTAGAAGCCACGCACGGACCCGTTCAGCGCCCTGACCCACATTCCCCGTTGTTCACATTTCGCCACATTTGCTTTTTCACATCTGTGCTCTATTTTTTATCTGAATCGTTTGATCATCAGTTGCCCCCAGTTCTACCCCAACATGTTCAGTGTGTGTCCCTCAAGGCCAGAGAAGTGACTGAGCAGCCCCAGGCTCCGCGAGGGGAACCAGGCTGGCGTGGGTGGGCCCCTTGCCGGGTGCCCGTGACCCGTGCTGGCCACCGCCTGCCGCCCGCCCCCCTGCCCGCCTGCCTTCCATGACACGGACGTGGAAGGATGTCCCTCTGCGGATGATCTCACCAGGAGATTCTGCTCGGGTGCTCTTGGCATAATGAGGACGTAAATGCCACCGTGTCCTTCCTGGGGTGTCACCTTGGGAGACACACGGTGACGTCCCACTGGCTCACCAGGTTCTCTGCAAGGCCACTAACCCTTCAGTGAGTAACTCACGCGGAGGGCCGAGCACCTCCGCGTTGAGTGCTGCCCCTCCCCACCTTTGGGCCCACCGTCCTTGCAGGATGCACAGAGAGGTTTGGGGTCTCTGCGCCGTGGGGCCTCTCTGTGGTCCACTCGTGAGCTGAGGAGTTCCAAAGTATCTGAAGTATCTGAAGCTTTCGTGGGTGCTCCCAGAGAGCCGGGGCACAGAGCTTTGGGGCCCCAGGCCTGCTTGTCTCCTGGGACAGCGGGGCTTGGGGTCCAGCAGAGAGGGCGGTGCATGTCCCGGACATCCCAGACCACTCCCTTGTTCCCCACTCCCTGCCTGGCCGGGGGCTGGGTCTGCAGGCCTGGCCCCATGCTTGCCCAGAGCCCGCAGGTGGGGCAGCTGCAGGGGGCACGGGCAGGCGGTTCTTTACTTTCCTGCGTCTCCTGAACAGGGGGTACCTGGGTTGCCGCTGACCACCTGACACGGGGCACCTCATCAGGGCTGACCCAGGGCTTGCAGGGGAGGGCTGCTCTGGGCTGCTTCAACCGTAGCCTGCGACCCCGTCCTCGGTCCCCAGAAGGGCGCACGTCTGTGGGAGGCCAGCCCCTCCATGCACGAGGCCTCCCGGAGACCAGGAGGTGGCATCCTCCAGCCATCCCGCCCGGGGCTGGGCCCTGCTGCCCCACAGCCCATGGCCTCCTGGGGGCCTTTGTGGCCTGAGTCAGGGGGCAAGAGGCCAGAGGGGAGCCGTGCAGGAGCCCAGCCGCTGAGAGGCCGCGGCTGCCCCAGGGTCACAGCCCGGCACTGGGCCCCAGCCTACAGAGCTGCGTCGGGCAAGGCGGTCAGAAAATGTGCGTGCGGAGCCTGATTCCTCGGTGTCCTGGGCCGTGGGGGAGCGGGCAGCGGGGCTGGGCCCACAGGAGTCCTGGCAGCCGAGTCCTGACTTACGTTCTCTGGAAAGGCAGCGACAGTTGTTTCCCACCCGTCACCCCTCGCAGACCACCTCGGGACCAAGAGGGAAACAATTGACCGCCCGGTGCCGGGGTGTCGGCGGCCCCAGGACAGGGGCAGTGACCCCGCAGCCCCCCCGCCCTGCCGGCTGCCCCGTGCATTGCTCTGTCCCCGGCCCCTGCGTCCCAGGCAGCCCCTGCCCACTGCTGGTCCCGGCGCGCCCCGTGCCCTCCCCGCGAGGGTTGCAGGTCGTGTTCGCTGTCAGCCGAGCCCGGGAAGTGGCCAACCCCAGGAGGAGGACGTGGCCCAAGCCTGCGGATCCCCGGCCCCCCAAGCTTCCTGGCGGACCCCGGGGCCAAGGGCCTCTCTCTGAAGGCAGGGAGGGCAGGCAGGTGCCGCGGGCCCCAAACACCTGCAGTGTGCGTACGCACCTTTCCCAGCGAAGGCTGCCTGCGGCGGGGGTGGGGTGGGGCAGGGGTGGGGCAGGGGGCACCCAGGAGGGCCACTCAGGCTGGGGCCGCCGTCGGAAGCCCACCTGCTCCTGCAGGCGCGGCCCAGGTCCACTGACTCCTTCCCTTGGAAGAAAGTTCTTGCAAGCTGGTCCTTGCCTGACGGCAGAAGTGCCGCTCTCGGGGCAACGGCCCTGCACCCGCCTGTACCCCCTGCGCAGAGCTGCCGGTCAGGGCCTGACCTCTGGCGTCGCCCGCATGTGGCCCTCTGCATGCTCAGGTGAAGGCCTGCGCTCAGCTCCGCTTTCACAACCAATTCTTCTGCTTTATTTATTAATAGCTTTATTGAGGCATATTGGACATATCATAAAGTTCATCTGTTTCATGTGCACAATTCAGCGACTTTTATTGTTTTATGGTGATAAAAGGGTGCTCCTATTACAGCATGAGGAGAGGAACCCGAGGGCAGAAAGCGCTGCCGAGTCAATGATTTTTAGCCACTTTACCAAGTAGTACAACCATCACCACAAAAAGAAACCGCTACTCTGTAGACAGTGACCACCATCTCCCCTTTCCCTGGAGTCCTGGAGACCATGAATCTGTTTTATTTCTGGATTTGCCCGTTCTGAGGATTTCGTAGAAGTGGAATGTAGCACATATCACTACTTTATTCCTTTTTATAGATGAATATACCCATTGTGTGGTGAGGTTACTTTTTTTTTTAATTAAAAAAATATTTATTTATACATGACAGACAGACACACAGAGAGAGAGGCAGAGACACAGGCAGAGGGAGAAGCAGGCTCCATGCAGGGAGCCCGACGTGGGACTTGATCCCGGGACCCCAGGATCACACCCTGAGCTGAAGGCAGCACTAAACTGCTGGGCTACCCAGACTGCCAGTGAGGCTATGTTCTGTTCATCCATTGATCTGTTGATAGAGGTCTGGGTTGTTTCCACCTTTTGGCTGCTGTGAAGATTCCCTACAAGTTTCTGTGTGGAGGTAAATTTTCATTTCTCTAGAAGCTGAACTACTGCTTTATTTTTGTTTTTTTTGTTTTTTTTTTTTTTAATGGGGACATGACCCTTTTTTTTTTTAAATTTTTATTTATTTATGATAGTCACAGAGAGAGAAAGAGAGGCAGAGACACAGGCAGAGGGAGAAGCAGGCTCCATGCACCAGGAGCCCGATGTGGGATTCGATCCCGGGTCTCCAGGATCACGCCCTGAGCCAAAGGCAGGCGCCAAACCGCTGCGCCACCCAGGGATCCCTATTTTTGTTTTTTAAAGATTTTATTATTTATTTGAGAGATAGACAGAGCTTGAGCAGCAGAGGGAGAGGGAGAATCAGGCTCTGCACTGAGCAGGGAGCCTGATGCAGGACTCGATTCCAGGACCCCAAGGTCATGACCTGAGCTGAAGGCAGACACTTCACCGATGGAGCCCCCTAGGTGCCCCTGAACTACTGTTTTTTTTTTTTAAGATTTTATTTTTTAAAATCTTTTTTTTTTAATTTATTTATGATAGTCACAGAGAGAGAGAGAGAGAGAGGCAGAGACAGCAAGCTCCATGCACCGGGAGCCCGACGTGGGATTCGATCCCGGGTCTCCAGGATCGCGCCCTGGGCCAAAGGCAGGCGCCAAACCGCTGCGCCACCCAGGGATCCCAAGATTTTATTTTTTAAATTTTTATTTATTTATGATAGTCACAGAGAGAGAGAGAGAGAGAGAGAGAGGCAGAGACACAGGCAGAGGGAGAAGCAGGCTCCATGCACCGGGAGCCCGACGTGGGATTCGATCCAGGATCTCCAGGATCGCGCCCTGGGCCAAAGGCAGGCGCCAAACCGCTGCGCCACCCAGGGATCCCTGAACTACTGCTTTGTATGGTATTTTATTTTATTTTATTTTATTTTATTTTATTTTATTTTATTTTATTTTATTTTATTAAGATTTTATTTATTTATTCATGAGAGACACAGAGAGAGAGAGAGGCAGAGACACAGGCAGAGGGAGAAGCAGGCTCCATGCAGGGAGCCCGATGCGGGACTCGATCCTGGGACTCCAGGATCACACCCTGGGCTGCAGGGGGCGCTAAACCACTGAGCTCCCCTGTCTGCCCCCTCTCTGGTATTTTATAGTTAACTTTCTGAGTCACTCATTATTAGGGGTCACATGTAAATACGTTCCATTAAAACAAAGGTCATCACTCTGGGTCCCTGATGGAGTCATGCTGTCCCCCGGGAGGGCATAGTCCCAGGCCTCTTCCTGGGCACACAGAGCTTCTCTATGCATAAAGCCTGGGATCAAAGGAGTCGGTAATTTTTTAAAAGCATAAATGTTCAAATGATCCTGGTGATGCTCTGCTGTCACTGGAGTTCTTCACTGTTGGCGCAGGCTCTCCGTAGCTCCCCGCTCTCCTGGAGCACCCCCACACCGACCGGCTCCCCCCCTTCCAGGTCCCCCTCAGCTCTCCCTGAGCACCCCCCCAGCTCCCCCCACCCCTACCCCTCCAGGTCCCCCTCATCCCCCCAGCATCCCCCCACCCGGCTCCCCCCACCCCTGACTCTCCAGGTCCCCCTCACCCCCTCCAGCACCCCCCCACCCGGCTCCCCCCACCCCTGCCCCTCCAGGTCCCCCTCACCCCCACAGCATCCCCCCACCCGGCTCCCCCACCCCTGCCCCTCCAGGTCCCCCTCACCCCCCCACTTGGCTCACCCCAACCCCTCCCCTCCAGGTCCCCCTCACCCCCCCAGCACCCCCCCCCCCGCGGCTCTCCCCACCCCTCCCCTCCAGGTCCCCCTCCCTACCCCCCCTCGCCCCCTTCGCCCTTCCTCTCCCCCTCGCCCCCCCCCACCGGCTGCCCCCACGTCCGGGCCCACAGGCCGAGGGGTGGGGAGGGTATTATTCTGCTTTATTTTCCATTTTGCAGAGGAGCTGCGTCGTCACGCGTGTTCGCGGGGTCCTCACGCTTCTCTGTCCGTTAAGTAAAGCAGCGGGTGCAGCCTGTAAACAACCGCCGAGGCGCTTCCTCCCGGACCCCCGCCCCGCCTGACCCGCCCTGACCCGGGGGCGGGGGGGCTCCCGCCGCGAACCCAGGGCCGGGGCAGCCATCCGCCCCGGGTCCGAAGGCAGGCGCTGCCGAGCCTCCAGCACAGTGGGCCGCGCGCGAACTAGGCCGCCCCCGCCCTCGCCCTCGCCCTCGCCCTCGCCCTCGCCCTCGCCCTCTGGGCCGCTCTGGCCCCCCTCCCCCCGCAGCGGCCCCGGCCCGCCCCGCCCCGCCCCGCCGAGAGCGGAAGTCCCGCCCCCGGCCCTCCGAGCGCTGATTGGCCAACCCCGTCCCGCCACGCCCGGGCCCCGCCCCACCGCGGGGAGGCCGGCTCCCAGGGCGCAGTCGCACGGGGCTCCCCGCCCTGGCTGGGGTCTCCGCGGGAGCAGCGCCGCGGCTGGCGAGCGGCGTTCGTGCCCCGGGACCCGAGCGCGCCGCCTCGGCCGGGGACCGCCACCGCCCGCGGGCAGGGGGCGTATGCAAACAACCGAAGCCCCGAGCTCCCGATTGGTGAGCGTGTAGAGAAAGGGGCGGGAAGTGCGGGGCGAAGGGGCGGGCTTAGCGGGCTGTGATCGACGTGCGGGCGGGCCAGTGGCTGTGGGAGACTCGGCAGCGGTGGCCAATGGCGGCGGGGAGGGGGCGGGCGAGGGCCGCGGCGTTCCCGGGGCGGGGGCGGGGGGCCAGGGTGGCTGGCGACTCCGGCCGCTCTGCGGGGCGCGGCGGAGGCGGTGAAGGTGCTGGTGGATGTGCGGGCGAGCCAGGGGCGCCGGGGAACCCGGAGGCGAAGGGCCAAGGGCGGCGGCGGCTAGGCCAGGCGGCTGGAATCTTGCCCCGAGAGCGGAGGGGGGGAGCGGCGGGGGGCGGGCCGTCGTGACGGACGTGCGTGCGGACCAATGGGCACGGGAGGAGGCGGCGGGCGGCCAATGGCGACGGCGCGGAGGCGGGGCGGCCGGAGGTTTAACGGCGGGGTGTGGGAAACGGCGGGGGGCGGGCCGGCGTGACGGACGTGCGCACGGGCCAATGGGGCCGGCGGGCGCGGGGCGGCCAATGGCGGCGCTCGGGCCGGGGGCGGGGCGCGGGGCTGTGCGGCGCCGTGCGGGAAGCGGCGAGCGGCGGGGCGGCGGGGCGGCGGGGCGGCGGGGCGGCGGGGCGGCGGCGGCGGCGCTGAGGTGAGGCGAGGCGGCGGCGCGGGTGGCGGGGGCGACGGGGCGGGCCCGTCCTGTCCTTGCCGGCGCCCACTCACCCGCGCCCGGGCCCGCAGGTCGGTCCGAGGCCTCCTGGTGCCGCCGTGCGCCCGCGGCCGGCGCGGGGGACATGCGGGCGGGGCCCGCGCGCGCCTGAGGATGGGGACGCAGGGCAGCCCGGTCAAGAGCTACGACTACCTGCTCAAGTTCCTGCTGGTGGGCGACAGCGACGTGGGCAAGGGCGAGATCCTGGAGAGCCTGCAGGACGGCGCGGCCGAGTCCCCGTACGCCTACAGCAACGGTAAGGCCGCGCCCCGCCTCGCCGCCCCGCCGCCCCGCCCCGCGCAGGCCCCGATCCCCGCGGCGCCCCTGCCCCGCCATCCCGGCCCGCAGGGACACCACTGCCCGGCCATTCCCCGGCCCCCCCGGCAGTGACACCTCTGTCTGGTCATCCCCACCCACAGTGACACCGCTGTCCCCACCATCCCTGCCCGCAGTGACACTCCTGTCCCCACCATCCCCGCCCACCGTGACACCCCTGCCCCCACCATCCACACTCACAGTGACACCCCTGCCCTGGCCATCCCTACCTGCAGTGACACCGCTGCTCTGGCCATCCCCGCCCCCGCCTGCAGTGAGACCCCTGCCTCCGCCATCCCCACCTGCAGTGATACCCCTGTCCCCACCATCCCCATCCGCAGTGACACCCCTGCCCCGGCCATTCCCGCCCACAGCAACACCCCTGCCCCGGCCATCCCCGCCCGCAGTGACACTCCTGCCCCCGCCATCCCCACGGCAGTGACACCACCACCCTGGCCATCCCCGCCTGCAGTCACACCCCCTGCCCCGTGCTCTGTGGGGGCCACTGTGCCAGGTGTGCCAGGTCTGCTGTGACCCCACGGCCCAGGTGTGCAGGCAGGCCGCACCCTGAGATGGTGGCAGCTCCGTGCGGGCCCAACATGTCATGCTAGGAGGAGACACTCTCTTCCCGGTGTGACTACATACTCCTGAAATTTCTGCTTGTGTTGGTGAAGGGTAGGGTGGGTACACAGCCTGGCACCTGTCAGAGCTGCGGCCAATTCACGTATCTCACGTAAGAAAGGCAGCGAGGTCAGTGCCTCCCGGCGTGGGGGCCCCAGCCCCAGGAGGATTTCTTTGAGGGGAACCAGGAAATCTACTGGTGGCCCGGCAGCCATCTCCGCAGGGACCTTGTGTGCTCCTGGAAGTCCTGCTCCATCTCCTCCTACTTCTTCTGGTCTTTGTTCCCCAGCCCTTTGCTATTTTGTGTCTTGGACCCTTGGCGGTCTTGTCGCACTGCTCTGAGTGTTTGCTGTTTGCTCAATCACCTGGAGGCGGCTGACGGTGTGGACGCTGCTACTCCGACCCTTTCATTTTAGGACCTGTCAGGGTTGTTGGATGAGCTGGACCTGCTGACTGCCCTTCCCGCTGGAGCCGCTTCAGCAGGGGGCAGCTCTGCTGGATTTATACCGTGGCCCCTCCTGCAGCTCATGCCCTCTGCCCCACCTTAGAGGAGACAACTGGAAGGGGAGGAGAGGAGGGGCCCCGGGTTTGTTTTAAGGTGAAGGAGGGCCTCCGCTGGGGCCTTCGCAGGCCCTCGCCAGCGGATGCTTGGCAGTGATTGTCAGAGGTGTCCTTTCCGCCGTAGACAGTGAGTGGTTGAGGTGTTTTTCCAGTAGGGGCATCGCCTCCCAGAGCCCCACTCCTGGGTGGCTGCTGGGGCGTGTTTACAAGAGTGTGAGAAGGCTGGGCTTTGTCCGGGGCAGCAGTGTTTTCCTGGAACGTTGATAACGTGCTTCTGAGAGTCAGCGCAGCCTCACCCTCAGGTGTTCCACGTGGGGGCCGCCGGCACTCGGGGAACACAGGGCCACCGTATGCCCCTCGTTGGTTGTGGTGGTTGCCACGGTTCCTGTGACACGTTGACTGGAATAGGGCTGGCAGTGAGCTGCCTGAGACCCCGGAGGAGTCAGAGACTCCCAGTGAGCTGGTCCAGTGGGACAGCCATCTGCCACCGTGCTGAGGAAAGCCCACTCTTAGAAAGCGTCCGGGGGCTGTCCTGACCGCGTTGGCGGAAGAGGCAAAGTGCCAGCCTGTGTCGAGGGTCCTTGAGGTTAAGAGATGCACGACACAAGGACTGGGTGTTTGTGGTCAGGGCTTCAGGGCGCTGACCCCGGCGACCAGCGTTCTTCATCGGGGTGGAGTCGGTAGGCCCAAGAGCGCTTCTTTCTTCTCCTCTGGAGGCTTCCTAAGGAAGACGCTTGAGGGTGTTGGAAGCTCTGGACAGCTGGTTCTCAGGATTCCACATCACGTGACTTCGTTCTTTGCGAGAGCTACTGACATTCAGGAATTTTTAAATTTCTGATTCTCTGACAAAGCACATACATGTATTTATTTCTTTTTCTTCTTCATTGTTGGAAGCCCCCAGCACGTTTCCAGCCTTGTTTTCTGACTAAACTCTCTTGGTTCCTCTGACGAGGAGCGGATGACCCACGCCAGGGAAATCCCCACTTGGTGCAGGACGTGTAATCGGACTCCTTTCCTTGGGCCAACCTGATTACTTACCTGCATTGAAGTCTTGTTTAGCTTGTTCCTCAGGCAAGTCCGTGAGAGCTTTGCAAACACGTGAGTCATCAAAATGGTCTTTTCTGGTGCTGGCACCTGAAGCAGTCACAGCCGCATGTGTCAGTGTGCCCACACCCGGGGGAGCTTGCAGCAGGCCCTCGGCCTCTGGTGGTGCTCACATGCCCTGTGTGTAGACCTCGGTAGATCTGGAAACCTTCCTCTCAGGAGATTTGACTTCTCTCTGAGCACACAGCAGTGTTCTATTTATTTATTTTTTAATTTTTTAAAGACTTTATTTATTCATGGGACACAGAGAGAGGCAGAGACACAGGCAGACAGGGAAGCAGGCTCCCTGCGGGGAGCCCGACGTGGGACTCTATCCCGGGTCCTGGGACCCTGTACTGAGCTGAAGGCAGACGTTCAACTGCTGAGCTCCCCCGGCGTCCCCACAGCAGTGGTTTTAGAGGAGGCATCTGCTCTCCTGGGGAGGCAGCACAACACTGCGAAAAGGTTGTACCTGGGCCGTCTGCAGGGGAAATGACGCTGCAGGGTGAAAGTGTTGGGGAGTGTCAATCGTGAAAGCTGGCAGGAAGGAGGTGCAGGTGTTTTGTGAGCAGCTTCTACTCCCGAGTGTACCCCCAGCTCCAACTGTGCACTGGGGGGTGGGTGGTGGTCTGTGCCTGCCCTGCGGCAGCATGCCAGGTACACGCAGGAGCGCGGGCCTGGGCCCACTCTTCTGAGGGCAGCGAACATTTAGGGCAGTTACCTGCTCTGTGCCTCGGCTCCCACGAATCTTCACATTGAGGGTGGGAGGCAGGCAGGAAAATGTACCGGGTGATGGGCCCACGTCCTGGGGGACTCCAGAGCGCACGTGAGCCCATGTCTCCCTGTCTGCACCTCTGGGGGTCGGCGTGGGTGGGAGCCCCGCGGGGTGTCCTTGGAGCCCAGGGCACGGGGGCAGGGAAGGTAGGAGCGAGGCATTGTGATGGGTGTGCACAAAGCCAGGCAAGCACGAGGACTGCCATGCGTGTCTGGGTTCTGCTGGTTGCTGATGTGTGTGGGACCAAACAGTGCTTGCTGTGCCCACAGGGAAGCTCCCTGAAGTGTAGGCTGCAGCCCACGTCCGCGGCCCCGGGCGAGGCTCGAGCTCACCGTGTCCCCCAGCTCGTGGTCTTGCACTGGACGGTTCTGGACTTGACTTGTCACCCGGCTGGGAGATGGTCTCTATCCTCGGTGCAAACCCAGGGAGAGACTGTGTCTCTGCCTGTGGTGTCTTAGCCACTGCTTCGTCCCCAGCATCGGCGTGAGGTGGGCCCCCAGGGCACGGCCCGGCGTGCGTCCTGCCTGGGCGAGCAGCCCGTGGGCAGCACCGTGTGTTGACAGGACCGTGCTGTTGGTGGCCGCTCATCGTCCTCTCCCTCTGCATGTGGCTGGTACTCGTGGCTGGTCTCTGCCCGTCTTCCTGGGCCGTTTACTGGGTCTGCCTTCCTTTTGTTGGCTCCCAGGCTCCAAAGAGGAGTTGGTGCAGCGTGTGGTGTGTGCCCACTGCGTGCCAGCCCAGGGCCGCCTCTCTGCCGCCCTGTGTCGGAAGCACCGTCGTCGTGTTCAGCTGGTCGCTGAGCTCCTGGTTGGCGCTTCTCTCCAGGCTTGTCGGTCAGAGTCTGTCGGTGTGATTGGCAGGGGTGACCCTGTGCTCACCACGGATGCTCCGCGGTCCCGGGGCTGCCTCCCCCTGCTCTGGGGCCTGCACAGTCACTGAGGCCCATTTGTTCTTCCTTCACTGGGCTGCTCCTGCCCTGCCTGCCTCCCTCTTAGCTGTGACCAGCGGAGCAGAGCCCCGCAGCTCCCAGGGTCAGCTGCTAACCACCAGTTTCTAGAGAAGTTTCCAGAAGGCCGTAGAGTGCCGCGCATACACCTATCCTTACGGGGCTGTGATTTCTGGCTCCCCTTGGCCAGAGGCACTCAGCGGTGTGCACAGTGTCGAGATGAGCGTACCCCCAGCTGACGGGCAGGCTGGGAGCGGCTGGTCTGCTTCGGGTTCAGCTAATGAGGCTGGTTTGTCGTTTGAGCTGGCACGGCCTTGCCTGAGTTTTCCTAGTTAGTAGGTAGAGTATGTTAAATGTCAAGTTTTACCCCCAACCGTTAGTGGCTTCCATGAGCTCGGGCACGTGGCCACGCAGAGCTGGACCCTGGTGGGGCCGTGCTGTCACGGTGACATTGCTGTGTCACGCCGGGTACACATTGTTCCTGTCAGCAGGAGCGTGGCGTGGCTGATGAAGTAAACAGGTCTGTTTCAGGAAGGAACCCTCAGCAGGAAACCAAGGAAGTAGGTGGGAAGGGTCTTTCAGGCACTTCACCTCCTGTTGTAGCTGAATTGTACCTGGTGTGGCCAGGGAGGAGGGCGAGGAGGGGGAGGGACAGGCTGCAGTTAGTACAGCTCGGCCTGGGGAGTGGGCTGCCGCTAGTGTGGGATTTGTGGGGTCTGGGGCCACATGGGTCAGGGTGTTGCCACCTGCCACTTGGAGAAAGTCAGGTAAGGTCCATGTCCGGCGCCCCGGCTTGGGGCATAGTGGCCCACTGGGCTGGGTTTGGTGCCCGGGGCGTGCAGGGGAAGGAGGCTGGGAATGCGAGTGCAGATGTGCCGGGAAGGAGGTCGACTGAGCCAAGACTGGGTGTGTAGGGTCACCCTTAGGGTGGGAACATGGGCGCCTTTCGTCCTTTGGGAATGCGAGTAAATACATGGGAACAAAGTGAACTTGAACTTTGAGTCTTAGGCATTACGGAGCTTTGCTCATTACGACTGTGCCCACGCAGGCCCAGTAGTGACCGGCTGAGTCTGATGTCCGTGGAGTGTTGGGTGCCTCCTTGACCGTGGACATGTGTCCTTCAGAGGGTAGAGGAGGCCTGGGGAGCAGACGTGGCAGGGACCCAAGGACATGACCAGACGAGCTTTGGCCCTTGGGGTGCTAGGCGTTTGTTTGGCAGAGGGGTGCGGCCCTTGGCTGGAATGCGTCAGGGGGAAGTGATTCGCTTAGGTGGGTGGGTGGTGCTCTGAAAGATAGGGCTTCGGGGTCGCGAGGAGGGAGGGAAGGTCAAGAGTAGTCTACCCTGGGAGGGGTGCAGAGGGCCTGGTGTCAAGAGGCTGGCATCTCTGAGCAAGAACAGACAAGCCTGGAAACAGGCAGGAACTCTACGGATTTTGGAAAGTGCCAGAGTCCAGACGCGCAGGTGCCAGATCTCTGGGCGAGTGAGTTAACATCCGCCCTGGACAGAGATCTTGGCCAGGTGATAAACCCACGTCCGTGAGCTAAGGAGGCACCTGGGCAGGTCGGAACAAACTGCTGCGGTTCCCAGATCAGTGGCAGTGCTGTGGCCGAGGCGGGCCCGCGCTCCATCTAGTGGCCTCGGGTCGTGAGCGGGGTCATGGCCAGCCTGGACCTTCCTGAGCACCAGTGTCCGTCACCTGGGCCGAGGTGGGGGGGTGCCTAGTAATCAGGTCTGTGGGATGCCTGGCTGAGAGGATGGCTCGTGGGTTAGGTGGCATGACCCGGACTGCACGGCCTTGAGAGGGTGCAGGAGCGTGGTGGTCTCCAGCAGGGTGGCCTGGGCCTTCCTGGCCCTGATGCCAGCAGTGCCCACAGTGCAGGAGGATGTCAGGCAGGAGTCTGGCTTGCTTGCGGAGGCAGTCTACACAGGGAGGGGTGTCCCTGAGCGCAGATTTCAGGTGGAGTGAGCAGCTGCTGCCCTGGGCTGACACGGGGCTCCTGTGGGGCGCAGAGGTCCTGCTGCACCTTCACACACGCAGCTCTCTTGGTCACGGGCTGGCAGTGACCAGAGCCCCGGGTCAGTGAGATGAGCTTGGTGGTCGATCACTGGTAGGATTTCCCTTATTTTAAGTCACTTGGCCAGGGCCACACACGCAGTCCTCAGAGAGGGGCTTCTAATGAAAAGTCCCAGGCAGTGGGCTGGAGCGTTCACTTGTAAGTACCTGGCGGGGAACGGTGTCAGCAGTGAGGGAGTCCACAGCACGTAGAGTCCAGAGCCTTAAAAAGTAGTCCCTTTTTTCCAAGGAATTAGGAATCTTCGCTGGGAATGATAGGGGACACAACTGAAGACACTTATGGCGTAGTTTTTTCTTCCTTTTTTTTTAATTTAAATTTTTATTTTGAAGCTTTATTCATTTTTCTCATTTTACAGTGAGAAAGTGAGCACGTGTGTGTGCACATGGCAGGGAGGGTCAGAGGGAGAGGGGCAGCCGGCTGTGCTGGGCACGGCACCTGAGGCGGGGCTCGATCCGCGAGCCCGAGATCACCCGATCCAAAACCAGGTCAGTCTGCCAACACGCTGAGCCACCCAGGCCCCCCCCACCGCCTTTTTTTTTTTTCTTTTATTTTTTTATTTTTTTATTTTTTTAAATTTTATTTATTTATGATAGTCATACACAGAGAGAGAGAGAGAGAGGCAGAGACACAGGCAGAGGGAGAAGCAGGCTCCATGCACCGGGAGCCCGACGTGGGATTCGATCCCGGGTCTCCAGGATCGCGCCCTGGGCCAAAGGCAGGCGCCAAACCGCTGCGCCACCCAGGGATCCCTTTTTTTTTCTTTTAAATAATAAAAAATGAAAACCCTGAAACTTCCAAGGGTCCAACAGGGGAAATATGGTTTAGTAGCAGGGTGAGGTATTATACAGCCTTTAAAAATGGGAGTTCGGGGGAATAGCGAGTATTCAGTGAGGTGAGGAAGGGTCTGCATCGTGTTGAGTAGACGCCGCCTGTGTAATTACGTAGTCTCAGTGTACGAAGTGAGAGAGCTGGACAGTGGCGCACAGGAGAGCACGCATGGTGGGTTTCTCCAGATTTTGGGGTCACGAGTAATTTTTGTGTTGTTAAGTGCTCAATGCTTTGCTAAGTTTTGTACACAAAGTGTGCTTAACTCTTTATGAAAGCTTTTGCCTTGAATTGGCTCTGGTGTGGTTTATTTTATTTTTAAAGATTTTATTCATTTGTTTGTGAGAGACACAGAGAGAGAGGGGGCGGTGCAGAGACACGGGCAGAGGGAGGAGCAGGCTCCATGCAGGGAGCCCGATGCAGGACTCGATCCCGGGTCTCTAGGATCATGCCCTGGGCTGCAGGCGGCGCTAAACTGCTGAGCCACCTGGGCTGCCCTCTGGTGTGGTTTATTAAGGAAAAGTTCTTCTTTTACAGGAAACCAGTCCCCGAGCTGCCCTAGAGCCGCTCCTGAAGCGCGGCGTGCTAGTGCAGAAAGGCGTTTTGCAATGTATTAGGTAACTTCTGCTTCCTTTCCCATCCCTCATCAGGCGGCCGCCGTTCCTTCTTGGCCCACCGGTAGCCCACGTGTGCCCGTGGAAGGCATCCTTGTGCCCACGGCGTCTGTGCGCGCTGTGTGCTCAGGATGGGTGTGCGCACCCAGCTCTCCTCTGCGCTCAGGCGCAGCCTGCAGGGTGATTCAGCGCCCAGCCGTTGAAAGGCCTGTTAGTCTGAAATCTGTGCTTGGCAGTATCCTGTGGGATCACTCGTCTAGAGCACGTTATGTTTTTTTTTTTTTTTTTTTTTTTTTAATTTTTATTTATTTATGATAGTCACACAGAGAGAGAGAGAGGCAGAGACACAGGCAGAGGGAGAAGCAGGCTCCATGCACCGGAAGCCCGACGTGGGATTCGATCCCTGGTCTCCAGGATCGCACCCTGGGCCAAAGGCAGGCGCCAAACCGCTGCGCCACCCAGGGATCCCCAAGAGCACGTTATGTTGAGTTGTAATTTACATATTCTTTTTAAGAGTTCTTTTTTTTTGTTTATTCATGAGACACAGAGACAGAGGCAGAGACACAGGCAGAGGGAGAAGCAGGCTCCGTGCAGGGAGCCTGACGTGGGACTCGACCTCGGGACCCCTGGATCATGCCCTGGGCTGAAGGCCGACACTTAACCGCTGAGCCACCCGGGGATCTCCCTAAGTGTTCCCATTTCGGGTGTTGGGTTCAGTGAGATTTGACAAGCACCGCCTTGGTCAGGACATGGATTATTTCCACTGCGCCCTAAAAGTTCTCTCATGGCTCTGCAAGTCCAGCCCCCAGCCCACGCTGGCCTGCTTCCCGTCCCTCTAAGGGGACTTTGCCTCTCTAGGACGTCCTGTAAATTGAGTCACGCAAGACGGTCTTTCGTGTTGTTGGTTTGTTTCACGTGGCAGGATGTGTGTGAGACTCACGTGGGGCACAGGCCACAGCCCTCATCCCATCCCGGGGAGCATTCCTTCGCACACATACACCCGTATGTTCATCCGTTCACCTGTCAGGATGCTTCTGGCCACTGGTTATTTCCTGATTTTGCCTGTTGTGGAGAATGGTGTTACGAATGTTCTTGTACAAATCCTTAAAGTTCTTTAAAAATTTTATTTTTGTGGGGGGCCCCTGGCCGGCTCAGTCAGAGGAATGTGTGACTCTTGATCTCTGGGTCACGAGTTCAAGCCCCATGTTGGTTGTAGAGGTCACGTAAATAAATAAAACTTCTTAAAAATTTAGTTTTGTGGTAAATGTGCATATTTTGTTGACCATTGGTACATGTACGATTAAGTGGCATGACACATATTTGTAACCCACAAGTCTTTGTATGGATGTGTCTGGGAGTGGGGTTAGTGGGTCATGTGTGTCTATGCATATAATTCATAAGAATTTGCCAGACTGTGTTGTGATGTCATCTATTGTCCTGAATCCCCGCCAGCTGTGTAGTGAGTGAGTCCCAGCTGCTGTACGTGTTAGCCAGTGTTTGATGTTGTCAGCCCCTTTTTTTTAAGGTTTGCGTATTTATTTGAGCGCTCAGGAGTGGGGGGCGGGGCAGGGGGAGAGGGAGGCTCCCCGCGGGGAGCCGGGGGGGGGGGGCGCATCCCAGGACCCTGAGCTGCACCTGAGCGTAGCTGGGTCAGGGGCCTAGCCGCTGAGCCCCGGGGCTCCAGCCCTGCCTGTCATCAGCTCTCTCCAGGTACTTTGCACCCAGAGCCTGGGGGTGTCGGAGGTGCGGCTCCGGGGTGCCCGCAGGCGTGCCCGCCGGGGGGACTCCCTGCCGCCCCGGTCCTCCTGGGCGCCACAGAGCGCGTGGCGGTGTGGCCACAGCTCGGCCCTGTGGGTAGTGCTCCGGCCGCGCTGTTGTGTGTTCCCAGCGGGTGGCCGGTTGCCGAGTTCTGTGTTTGGGATTTTGTGAATGGCGTTCCTACGAAACTCTCATACCTGATTTTGGTGACTGTATGTGTACGTTTGTGTCCCGGACACACCGAGGAGTGGGATTGCCAGCTTGTAGGGCGTGTCCAGCCTCCATGGGCACCTGCAGTTTTCCGAAGTGTCCCACGTAGCGCGGTGGGGGCTGAGAATTTCATTCCTCCCCTTCCATCCTGTTTCTTTACAGCAGCCACGCAGCCTTCCCTCCCAGGGATCCCCTTCTGTTGCTTGGCCACCCCCTGTGGGCGGGCTTTACTTCCGCGCCCAGTGGGTTAACGAGGACTCCTTCAGCGTCCTGCTGTAACACAGTGCCGCGTAGTTAGGAGGTCGGCTTCTCGAGACCACCCACGGGCCTTGCCACCTTCCTCCTCCTCTGTCTCAAAGCCCCGTCACGTCCCGGCCAGGCCTTGAGTGTCCCGTCCTTCTGTCTCATCTCTGACTCAGCCAGGAAGGAGTCCCCACCTGTAAGGCGCACCCAGATAACGCAGGACCCTCTGCCTCTCTGGGC
Source organism: Canis aureus (assembly GCF_053574225.1). NCBI lineage: Eukaryota > Metazoa > Chordata > Mammalia > Carnivora > Canidae > Canis > Canis aureus. Next base: position 37,709,527 of record NC_135618.1, read on the forward strand.
CCGTCACCGCAGTCACACCTGCAGGGTCCCTTCCCTTCGCCTAGTGGGAGGACACCTCCAGGCCCACCGCCCCATCCTGAAAAGTTCTTTTCCTTGTTTTGGTTTGGATAGATTTTGTGGGTACGGTGCTGGTCAGAGGAGTGCGTGTTTGCATTTAGTTAGTGGTTTGGCCCCAACGTTTGTGTCTTGGCAGCTGACCCCCAGGTGGTAGGGGCAGGGCCTCTGGGGCTGACCTCCCCGGGGTGGAGGAGGGTGGACCCTGGGAGCGGGATCAGAGCCCTGGCGAATGAGCCCCTCAGCTGTGCAAGAAGCAGACGCAGACTTGGCTGGCGCCCCCAGAGCTGTGAGAATAAACCTCCGTTGATCATAAACCACCCAGTTGATAGGAATCGGGCACAGCAGCCCGAGCCAGCTAAGATACCACCACACAGAGGGGCTTAAGGCAGGACCCACTTACCTGCTGTGTCTGTGGCTCAGAAACCCCAGCAGGGTCCCCACGGAGCCGCCCGCTCTCCCGGGCTGCAGGTGCCTGCGGGCTGGCACACACAGAATCCTTTGTTTTCTTTCTTTAAGATTTTATTTATTGGAGAGAGAGCGAGCGGAAAAGAGCAGGGGGAAGGGGAGGGGCAGAGGGGGAAGCAGACGCCCTGCTCATCAGGGAGCCCGAGGTGGCCCTCAATCCCAAGACCCCAGGTCAGGACCTGAGCCAGAGTCGAGAGTCGGATGCTCAGCTGGCGGAGCCACCCAGGTGCCCTGAAGAAGTTGTTTCAAGTTGCTGTGGTTGTTGGCGGTACCTGCCACCTACTTCCCAGCCCCCCGGGGGGGGAGGCGAGGGGGCTGCAGAGGGCGGCCTGCTCCGTGGAGCGGTAAGGTGGAGAATCTGCCGTGGACTGTCCCACGTAGCCCGATCACGGGGGCCGTCTCGGCCTCGCTCCTGGTACCAGGGGCCTGAGAGCCAGGAGGCGGGACCCGGTGCCCACACAGGAGTGCCTGCCGCGTTGCCTGCGGCTGCTCCCCACCTGCTGGGTCCTCAAAACGCTGGTGGTCCTTGGTGTCATGTGTGGGGAGAGGCCTGCCGGCCTGGGCTGTCAGGAACTGCCGTTGGTGGGCGGGGGGGGGCCCAGGGCCCTGTGTCCTTCTGTGTTGGGGGGAGTGTCTCTGATTTCTCGAAGACTCCGGCGTTCCTATTCTGCTTCTTGTCTGTCTTTGGGGCATTGAGAGCTTATTTTCCCTCCTTAGGGAGTAACGTTTAAGAAACAGGAGCTGCCTCCCTTGGGTTTAGACGTCCCGTGGAAACACAGGGGAGCGTGCCTGGGTCAGACCGCCGAACTCCTTCTCGCCTTCTGGGAGGCGAGATCCGGGAGCCCCGCGTGTTGCGCTGCTCTGGGAGCCTGCAGTGACATGCGTGGGTAACCCGGCTCCCTGTGGGGGTGAGGTGGGCCGTGCTGTCGGGAGCTGCTGCAGCAGGGAGATCCTGTGGGGAACTGCCCCGTGGACTCCGGCTGGCATTCCAGTTCCAAAGGCAGACACGATCAGCACGTTTCATTCTTTTTTTTTTTTTTTTAAGATTTTTGTTTATGTATTTATATTAGTGCATGAGTGAGGGAGGGGCCAAGGGGGAGGGAGAAGCAGCCTCCCCAGTGAGTGCGGAGCCTGACGTGCGTGGGGCTCCATCCCAGGACCCTGTGATTGTGACCCCAGCTGCAGTGGAGAGCTCGCTGCCCAGCTGACTGAGCCACCCAGGCACGTCCTCCTGTGGGGTCGCCTGGCTGGCTCAGGGGTGGAGCTCACAGCTCTTGATCTCAGGGTCATGAGTTCAAGCCCCACACTGGGCATGAAACTTACTTAAAAAAAAAAAGTCTTCCTGTGGCTTTTCATCATGCTGTAAAGTAGCTGGGTAATTACACGTTGGGTGTTGCCGTTTCTCCATAAAGGCTGGAACCTCAGACAGAAAGCAGGTGGCGACAGCGTGCTGCCTGGGCAGTTGCTGTCCTTCCTTCCCGCCCCCTTCCATGGGTCTGACTGGTGGCCTTCATTCTGAACACTGGGACCTTGACCAACAATCTCTGTTTACACACAGAATCAAGCCGGCAGGGCTGACAGCTGAAGGTACCTGGTTCTGTTCGTGTTCTCCTCAGTCTGATGGGTTTCCTTGGAGGTCTGCGGTCCTGCGTCCATGCGGACGGGTGTGTCAGTGAGGCTGTGGAGGGGGCAGCGGAGGAGGAGAGTGTGACGTGTAGCCTGTTCCGTCTGGGACACCGTGCTTGCACTTCTGCCGGCGGAGTGGCTCCTGCACCAGGTTGTCCTCGATGGGCTGGCCGGGGGGCCTTCCTCCTGTGCGTGCCCGCGGCTCTGCTCGCAGGTCCTGGTGAGGCAGGAGGGGTGCCTTGGTGAGCCTCCCAAACCACCAGCAGGGGCGGGCTGTCAGAAACAGGCATTCGGGAAGGTTGGGACTTGACTGGGCTTTCCTGCGCCACCCTTCGTCCTCCGTGCCGTCCCCGGCTGTCCCCAGTGTGCTGGCCCCTCACCTCTGCCGTGTTTCCTGGGGGCCGCTCGCTTCTGCCTCCCGGGGCCGAGCCCAGGGAGCGGGGACCTGCAGCCTTCCCTTCCCTGTCCCGAGAAGGCCCGAGGGCGGTTCCCAGACCGCACGTCCTGAGCACGCACATGTGCACGGCGGGGTCCCTGTGGCGGGAAGCGGTGTGGTGCATCCTGGTCATTTGTGCCGGGACACAGTTGTACAAGACGCCAGCCCCAGGACAGTGGGAATGGACCTGGTGCTGCTGTTACCAAGGGGGTGGGGGTGGGTTTTTTTTTGTTTTTCTAAAATGATGAAGAACTTGTGGTAAAATTCTGAACAAAACAGGGCACCCGGGTGGCTCAGCGGTTGAGCGTCACACCTTCAGCTCAGGATATGATCCTGGGGTCCCAGGATCGAGTCCCACATCGGGCTCCCAGTAGGGAGCCCGCTTCTCCCTCTGCCTGTGTCTCTGCCTCTCACTGTGTGTCTCATGAATAAATAAATAAAGTCTTAGAAAAAACATTCTGAACAAATAAAACATCCACAATTCACCAGGTGGTGGCATCCCCGACAGATGTGGTATGCTGACGGGTGGTGCACGCTGTGTGGGACAGGCACAGGTGCTTGCCTGTATGCACACCTGGCCCGATGCGGAGCTGCTTGCAGGGCCCAGAACTGTGCCCAGTAGTGGTCATGTGCATGGCCCTGGCCTGTGCCTCCACAGGTGGTGACAGCAGGTGTATCCTCTGTGGACCCTCTGCGGCTCCCGGAGTGCAGTGCAGGACAGCTGGCAGGGGGCCTGATGTCTGGTGGAAGCGTAAATAGTAATTGTGTCAAGTGAGTCACCACCCCCTTGAGCCGTGTCAGTAAAGTTCTTAGAGACTGGGGACTCCATCAGGTGAGCAAAGCTGTTGGGGACGCAGGTACTGCCGCCAGGATGGAGCACAGAGGCTGGCACCTGGCATGGGGCGCCGGCAGGAACCTGTGCCCCTGGCCCCTCGGAGCTCAGGGTTGGAGGAAGGGTGGAAAGGAGGGCGGGGGGCAAGCAGGGACACAGGAGGTGGGCCCCGGGCACAACGGGTGCACGGGTAGGGTTGTCGGGCTGCCCCAGGAGCCACCCGTCATCCGCCCTGAGGGGCCTGGCGGCTCCATCCTCAGCCCCCCTGGCCATTGCCTGAACCTTCTGCAGCTTCTTGGGGCCTCTGAGGGGTGCTGGACCGCCCCGCGCTGCCTGGTGGGAGGAAGGACACCGAGAATCCTAGCGGCATGATAATCGGTGTGGCATGAGATACAGAGTTACCGCGGCCAGGAACCAGGAACAGAATGCTATTTGAAAAGAGCACTCAGAGGGCCAGAAAGAGCGTTTAGAGATTAAGTTAGAGCAGCAGGGCCGCCTGGGTGGCTCGGTGGGTGAAGCATCTGCCATCAGCTTGGGTCAGGGTATCGCAGTCCTGGGATAGGGTCCCTGTGGGGCTCCCTGCTGGGGAGTCTGCACCTCCTGCTCCCTCCGCTCCTGCCCTGTGCCTGCCGGTGCTCTCTCAAGTAAATAAAAAATGTTGGGAAAAAAAGAGGGGATCCCTGGGTGGCCCAGCGGTTTAGTGTCGCCTTCGGCCCAGGGCAAGATCCTGTAGACCTGAGACTCGATCCTGCATCAGGCTCCCATGGAGCCTGCTTCTCCCTCGGCCTGTGTCTCTGCCTCTCTGTGTGTGTGTGTGTCTCTCATGAATAAATAAGTGAGATCTTTAAAAAAAAAAACCAAACAGAGAGGAACGGTACAGTTGAGGACAGCTCCCAGGAGGTGGAACAGGAGCATAGAGAGGATAGGATGATGAAGCTGTTAACCGGGATGTGGGACAGATGAGCTGGACGGGCGCAGGGGTGACCTGGAGTCACCAAAAGGGAAAAAGACCCCCCCCCCCCCAGAACGTTGGCCAAACAACATGCTTCACAAGCTTTGAGAGGAGAAAAGGAAAAAAAGGTCATGTGAGAAGGATCAGGAATGAGGACAGCACGTGCTTCCCAGGGCGCCTCTGGTCAGCTGCTGCTGGCCCCTGCTGGCCCCTCGGCCCTGCCTCCGCCCACCGTCCTGGGCTCTGCGACCTGGTCACCCAGTGTGACCCCTCCCTGTGTGCGCGCTGCTCCTGTCTCCTTGTGCGCTGAGTGCAGGGGTGGGGTGCTGGGGCCTGGCCCTCGGGAGGCCTGGTCACCCCCGGGTGCACCCGGGCACTTAGCCCAGCTCCCACTGGTGGGTTCTGCTGAGTGGTCACACCCACTGTACGAGACCTTCCGTGTTTTGAGTGAAATCCCTGGGTATCATTTTCTCCGACAGATGCTCCCTACCTGTGGCCTGTAGGGGTGAGGCGGGGAGGGGGTGACTGAAATTCTCCGAGAGGCTGAGACCTGAGCCGATGGAGCAGTGGTTCGCTGGGCGCCCCCTTGTTTGTCAAGATTCGGCTTGTCTGCAGCCGGCGTCTCTCCTGGGCTCTGTTCTCTGATACTTCACACATCCCGCTGCACGTCTTGGCAGGTCTGGGAGGTGGAGAGGAGGGGCGGGGTAGGTGTGAGGATGTATTTGAAATTTTGGCGCCCTCATGAACCTGTCAGCCTGGGGCTGGGGCTGGGGCTGTCCCCGGCGGCCGGGCCATCCGCAGCAGTGCCCTGCTGTCCGCCATCCTCAGCCCCTCCCGGGGCCCCTCAGCCTTCCGTGGGGGCTCGAGGGCTCCCGGGAGAGCGGGCGTGGGGCGCGGCCGCTTGCTGGCCCTGGGTGTCCTCTAGGCCTTCCCTGAGAGCCCCGTGCTCCGGGAGCCTCGGAGCCAGCCGGTGAGCCACGCAGCAGGCCAGGCTGGCAGGGCCCACGGTCCCGGGTGCAGCTCCCGGTCCTCGGGGCTCACCTGTGTGCGCCCCACTGTGTGGCTGGCAGGGCGCCTGGTGCAGCTGCTGGAGGGCGCAGCCGCGGCCCAACGTGCAAGCGCTGTCGTGCCTCATCTGCTGGAACGCGGGCAGGCATTCACCCTCTGCGCCTCGGCCCCGGGCATCCCCTCCTCCCTGCCGCTCCCGGCTGCGCCTTGGGGAGTCACCTTGAGGTGTGCTTGCCGCAGAGCTGCCTCATCGTGGGGAGCCTCAGACTATGCCCTAACCTGCTGGGCTGGACGTGGTGCTGCCCGAGCACGGAGTCCACACCACGGCCTCCCTGGCCCCCGCCATTGCCAGCATTACCCTCCCAGGGACCACAGAGCCAGGACCCAGGGGGCGAGGCCTCGCTCAGAGCTCTGCTTCCTGTGCCACGGCATTACGGGAGTCGGGGCGCGGGCGGGTGCAGGCCATGGGCTGGGGGACCGGCCTGAGTTTGCTTCTTCCCGGGGAGTGTTTGCTTGAGAGTATCTGCAAGGGGTGCCTGGGGGCTCAGCCAGGCAGGCGTCGTCCTGGGGTCCTGGGATTGAGCCCCGTGTCAGGCTCCCTGCTCAGTGGGGACTCTGCTTCTCCTGTGTCTGCCCCTCCCCTCCTTGTGTGCTCTCTCTCTCCCCCTCTCTCCCCCTCTCTCAAGTGAATAAATAGATCTTAAAAAAAAATAAAGACAATACGTGTAAGAGAGTCTTTTCTCCCTTTTCTTTTAGTTGTGCTGAAAGATGCGTGGGGGGATGTCTGCCCCTGCCCGTGTGTGGGTGCGCGGCTCAGGGGCATCAGCGCCATCCCACTGGGGTGGGAGCGGGACCGCCGTGGTCCACGGGGCTCCCCCACTGTCCTGACCTGGAGCTCTGCGCCCCCGCTCCCCGGCCCCTCCGCGGCCCTCCTGTCTCCAGGGACCTGACGGCTCCCGGTCAGGCTGCGCACGAGTCACTGCAGGATGGACCGCGCTTTGTCCTCCCCTGCCGGGGGACACGGGGGCTGCTCCAGCTCCTGGCCGCAGGAGCGGCGCTGCTGGGAGCGCGGGGGTGGCGCGCCCATCCTGGGTCCCCAGGCCTCGCTTCTCTGGCTGTAAACCCAGCAGTGGCATTTCTGCAGCATATAGTAATTCTGTTTGAGTTCACGAGGAGCCACCAGACCGTGTGCCGTGTGGCTGCACACCCCACACCCGGGCCGCAGAGCACGGGGCTCCAGCTTCTCCACACCCTCGCCAGCACTGGTGACTTTGTCTGTTTTTTTTTCTGTAATAACCGTCTAAACACTTGTGGTTTGATTTGCATTTCCTAATGACGAGTGGGCTTGAGCACCTTTCTGTGTGCGTATTGGCCATTGGTGCGTCTTCTTTGGAGAAACATCTGTTCAAGGCTTTTACTTATTTTTAAATTAGGTTTTTTGTTTTTTAACGATTTTATTTATTCATGAGACATGCAGAGGCAGAGGGAGGAACAGGTCCCTGCAGGGAGCTCCATGCGGGACTGGATCCCAGGACCCCGGGATCATGCCCTGAGCTGAAGGTCAACCCCTGTGCCCCCCAGGCGCCCCTAGGTTGCTTTTTGTTACTGAGTTGCAGCATTTCTTTCTATATTCTGCGTATTGGTTCCTTATCAGATACATGATTTGCAAATATTTTCTTCTATTTTGTCGTTCCAATTTCATTCTGTTAAATGTTTTTAGATGCATGGGAGCCAGCTGGGAGTTGGCCAGGCCGAAGGACGGCGAGGGTAGAGGCACGGTGCCCGAGGGGGTGTGCCGTGTGCACAGTGAGGAGAGCACCTGCATTAAGAATGCCCGTTTTGGGGGATCCCTGGGTGGCTCAGCGGTTTGGTGTCTGCCTTCGGCCCAGGTGTGATCCAGGAGACCCGGGGTCGAGTACCGCATCGGGCTCCCTGCATGGAGCCTGCTTCTCCCTCTGCCTGTGTCTCTGCCTCTCTCTCTCTCTCTGTCTCTCATGAATAAATACACAAACTCTTAAAAAAAAAAAGCGCATTTGTGGGGTGCCTGGCTGGTTCTGCTGGTGTACTGTGTGACCATTGATCTCAGGGCTGTGGGTTCAAGCCCCACGTTGGGTATGAGGTTACTTACAAAAACAAAAACGGGGTGCTCAGATGGCTCAGTTGGTTAGGCATTTGACTGACTCTTGATTTCAGCTCAGTTATGCTCTCAGGGCCAGGAGATCGTGCTCCTCCCCCCCGTGGATGCGCACTCTCAAGTAAATACGTACATAAATAAAATCTTAAAACATAAAAATAAACCTTTAAAAAAAAGCCTATGAAAAGCCAAGAGACTGATGAGATTTGTAAGGCTTAGGAAAGAAGAGGGAGGGAAGACAGCTTGTGGGAAGTTTCTGGACAGCCCACAAACCACGTGAAGATGTTGCGTGTAAGCTAAGTGTCCCTGCTCCTACCAACTTGTCTTGGACTATTTCTCATAAAAGAGTAGGAAAATAAAAACTGGGATCCCTGGGTGGCACAGAGGTTTGGCGCCTGCCTTTGGCCCAGGGCGCGATCCTGGAGACCCGGGATCGAATCCCACGTCGGGCTCCCGGTGGTGCATGGAGCCTGCTTCTCCCTCTGCCTGTGTCTCTGCCTCTCTCTCTCTCTCTCTCTCTCTCTCTCTGTGTGTGTGTGTGTGACTATCATAAATAAATAAAAATTAAAAAAAAAAAATAAATAAAAACTAAAGGTATGGCAGGCATAGATTCTGCAGAGAGCTCTCCAGAGAAATGGCATTTTAGAAATTACTTTACCCTTAATAATGCTTGCAGCATGCTCTAGTTGTCAGTACCTGGGGGCTACGGTGAACCCAAGAACTCGGGAGGTCGACGCCGGGACCCATGCGAAGTAGGTCAACAGGGAGACGAGCCACCCTCCCTCCCCGCCGGGGCCGTCAGCACCCAGCCCGGGCTCTTGGGGCCATGCAGGCTGGCCAGCTTGGGTTGCTGGGTGGAGCCACAAGAAGGCCGCAGGGGGGAGCGGCACACGCCCCTTGGCCCCGCGGGTGAGTCCTGGTGGGCCTGTCCCCACGGGTCACTGCAGCCGCTCTCTGCTTCCTTACAGGAATCGACTATAAGACGACCACCATCCTGCTGGATGGACGGCGGGTCAAGCTGGAGCTCTGGTGAGTCAGGCCACGCGGGGCGAGGTGCCTGGGGTAGGGACCAGCCGTGCAGTGTCATTGTGATAAGGAGCTGGGACGGCGTCCCGTGCACGTTCAACGGGGCCCGCCGTTTGCACCGACATGCTGTCAGTGTGGACTGGACTTTGCTCCGTGATGCAGAAACCGCAAGTCTGGGCTGTTCCATCTGGTGGAGCCTGGCTCCCTCTTGCCCATAAAGACTCGTTTCTACAGTGACCTCTCTCCTTGCTTTTCACTGGGCTGCACATTAAGGGGCATTTCCTGGAACCTCAGTGTGGAGGCGGGCATCCGCAGGGTGGGGTTCTGCAGCCTGGCAGGGCAGGGCAAGCTTCCATGGCGCAGAGGCCCACGGAGGCCGGGAGGGGCAGCTGGGAGTGGGAGGGGCAGCTGGGAGCCCCACTGGGGTCCCATGGGCTGTGTTCCCCAACCCCCTGTGTTTCAGGGACACCTCGGGCCAGGGCAGGTTCTGCACCATCTTCAGGTCCTACTCCAGAGGTGCGCAGGTAAGCCCAGCGACTGTTGGGGTGCCACCTCCTCCCGCCACTGTGCTGTCAGACCCCCTGCATGATTCTCTAAGGACATCCTGACATTTGAACGCCAGGCTGCCCCCTGGGCCCACGCACACCCGTGGCTCCTGCTGTCGGAGGCGCCATGGGAGGTGTGCAGAGACCCTTGGAGGTGCCACTCAACCACCCAGCTCATGGGGAAGAAGACGAGACTTCCCTGTCTCCCAGGACCGGGACGTGCTGGGTCAGGGGGCTCTGGGTGGGCTGCCCCTCCCAGGGTGGGGGGCTCTGGGTGGGGTGGCCTGGGTCACTGTGGAGGCCAGAGACAGCCTTGGAGCCACTGCAGAAGGGCTGCCGCAGGTCCTCCGAGGGGCAGGGCAGCAGCAAGGAGCAGGAGTCGGGTGTGCAGGGGCAGGTCCGCGTCCTCTGGGTTCCCCCCAGCATGCCTGCCCGCTGCCTGGATCTGGCTATGGTTTGAGGAGAGAAGGAGAAGGGAAGGGAGCCGTGAACGGATCTGCCCTCAATGCTCACCGTTGTGTCAGTGTGTGGTCTGGGGACAGGACAGCGATCCCAGGCTTCTGGGATTGCTGAGAGACCTGGGGTCGGACCTGCCTGTGCTGCGGGGAGGGGCCTCTGTGGAGGGCAGCGTGTACAGGGATTGGGCCCGTGGGCACATGGCTGGGCCTCTGGCTGTGTGGGGTGCGGGCCCCGGGGGGCTGCCTGGCTTGGGCTCGTGGGGACCCCACAGGCATCTTTTTTGCTTTGTGAGCAATGATTAATGCCCGGCTACCCCTGTGCTGCTCTCTCTGTTCCGTGGGACCTGGGAAGCCAGGGGAACTTGGTCTATGACTGAGTCCAACTGAGTCCCAGCAGGTGTTGGCAGGAACACCCATCCCAGCCCTTCGTCCAGGGCCTTGTTGACAGGAGAGCACCCTGGACGCAGCCTTGGTCTGCTCTTGGCTGGGGGTGGGTGGGGGTCCCCCAGGCTGGGCTTGGGAGCCAGTGCCACAAGCTCGCACAGAGGTGTGCACAGTGCTCCTGCTGCCGCTGGCTTGGCAATGTCACTGGTCCTCATCTGCGTCCCCCCCCCCACCCGTGTTGGGGGCACCCTGCGGAGGAGGCGTGGAACTGGCAGTCCTACCTAGAGCCGACTCAGGGTGTGGGTTACAGCTTCGGGGCATCTGTCATGAGCACCAGAGGTGAGGTTAAGAGCAGGAGCTGCCTGCGGTTCCCAGCGCCCTCCGGGGGAGCGTGGGGAGAGCTCGGGCGCATGGAAGCATGGCCCACGGCCCCCTTTTATTGAGGAAGGGACTGTGTGTGTGCTTTCAGCACACGAAGGGGGAAGGCTGTCAGAGGGCAGCGTTCACTCTGCGCTGTGGGGTTCCTGCCGAGCTCTCTTGTGATCCTTGGAGTTTGAGAATTTCCTAATTTCTCTCTGATGAACACGTAGTGCTTCTGTGATGAAGACATGGGGTAGCCGCCTCGGGGGGCGCAGGGTTGGGCCCCTGACCGCGGCCACCCTGCCTGCTCTGGGTGCAAACATGGGCCAGGCCACAGACGCTCCTTTCTGGACAGCCAGCCAAGGCCGCGAAGGACGCAGGGAACGGGCCTGCAGGTTTGCCAACTTGTGCGTTTTGGGAAAGCGCGTAGCGTTACCGCGTCCTCTGCAAGCATCCAGCCCAGTCCGCTGTGTGCTGGCTGTTGCTTTTACTTTGCTAGCTCTGGGGGCTCTTGTCATTTTGGGGCTGGAGGAGCCCGTGGCAGATCTGAGGCCTGGGCGGAGCCTCGAAGCGGCCTCACTGCACCGCTGCCGCCCGTTGTACTCCCACCCCACGGGGGGCAGCGAACGGTGCCAAGGGGTCTGCGGGGTTGGCACCCGCCTGGTGGTACCCAGAGTTCTGTATCTCCTGTCACTGTCCTACCCTCCGAGAGTCCAGACCAGGGAGGGACCTTGCAGGGCATTTGGACCCAGGTCCCAGAAGCCTGTGCCGACCCGGGCTGCTCACCTGCCTACCACAGTACGATCTCGGGGCGCTTGCCACCAGCACTTTTGTGTCCTGGGCCTTGGCCCATGTTTGCTGTTGCTGGGGTCTCAGGTGGCCACTCGTGTCCCTGAGGGCTGGTGCCTCCTGCTGGGGCTCCCTGGGGTCCCCTAGGCCCTGTGCAAAGAGGGAGCTGGGGGCTTTGGGGTTAGCTGGATTAGCACTGGGCGGCCCCGGCTGGGCACCGGTCTGCTTAGTTCCCATGGAGGGGAGCTTCCTGTGGGAAATGGCCCCGGGCTCGCATCTACCTTGAGTGGGTGCTGACAGGCACCAGCATGCCACCTGTCTCCACCCAGGGGGGCGGGCATATGGGCTGGGGACTGTTTGGCAACTGCCCCGTTTTCGGTACTTCTAGTGGGGGTGTGGGCAGAGGGCTTCACCACAGCTGTTCATTCCTTGGGAGCTTTACTGCACAAAATGCATCACACACCCCGAAAGTTAAATTCATAAAAAATGGACCCCTGTCCCTCAGTCGGGGTGCTGGTGGCACAGGTACGTTCATTTGTCCATACTCATCAAACTGTCCACGCTGAAAATCTCTGCCTCTTCTGAGGTGCAAGCTGTAGCTGAGAACTAATCTTGGGGCCGGGGGCTCCTTCGTTTAGGCATCAGACTTGGTTTCGGCGTAGGTCACGATCTCGGGGTCCTGAGGTCGAGCTGGGCTCCCCAGCTCAGCGCAGAGTCTGCTGGAGATCCTCTCTGTCCGCCTGCCCCCTGCACATGTCTGTGCCCTCCTACATGACAAGTGGAAATAACCTTGATAGAATGAGGCCGCGCAGCTCCACTTCTGGGATTTTATCTTCCCGGGCAGGGGGGGTCGGGGGGTAACAGACGTTGGTGGTAAAGGTAGGTGAAATGACCCGAGTGCCAGCAGTGGCAGCTCCTGAGCCTGGTGTGAGGGGTGGGCTGCCGGGGGCGGGGCCCGGGGTGAGGGCCAGGCACGTAGCCCCTCGACCCTGTCTGTGTCGGGAGTGAGAGTGAGTGCCGTTCCCGGAGAGGTGGGGAGCTCTTCATACCCCAGAGTTGCCCCTCGCGTACAAAGCCTGAGTACCTGTCACTGATTGAGGAAATAGGATGTAGCGAGAATGTGTTTGCGCCTCTTTGAAACACACAGTGGACACTAGCACCCCTGGGGCTTCTGGGCATGGACGCTTGGGCGTCTGAGTCGTCCCGGCCTGCTTGACCCCCGTGCCCCTCCCCGCCACATCCCTGCGGCCCGCCCCGCGGCCTTCGACCTGACGGCTGTGAGCGGGGCTCCTCCGTTACACCCGGCAGCTGCAGGGCAGCGGTGGCACCAGCGCAGGCCCAGCCAGGGCTTCCCAGGGCCCGGGCCTGGGCGGAGAGCAGGAGCAGGACAGGAGGCCCCAGCCAGCCGCCCGCCATGTGGTTGTGCTGCAAACGCCTATGGGAGTCGCCGTATGTTTGTGTTTGTGTTTGTGACCCTTGTGCCAGGGCTCACGGGGCCGCGCACTTGGGTGCTTCTCTGGGACTGGCCATCCATGCGCTGTGGCCACAGCTTGTCTTCTGCCAGCTCTGGGACCGCGCGTCTCGGTACTGCTGTGAACAGTGCAGACATGAGCGTGCTCACTGGACGCGTCCTTGGGTATCTCTGGAAGGGGGCCCTAGGCGTGGAGGGTCAGCGGCATGAGCCCCCGGGCCCCAGGCAGTGGGGCCCGTCCAGTCTCACCCTCTAGTGCCCCCCAAACTGGTGTCTTTGCCCTTGACGCCATGTAGGTCAGTGCCCATCTGTCTCGAAGGACTTCCCTCCGGGCCTGGCTCTTCTCCCCCGGCCAGTGTCCCCCTCCCTGGTTGGCGGTTGGCTCTGCTCTGCTCTGCTCGAGGCTTTCCGGGCAGGGAGTGGGATTGTGACCTGTGTGCTCAGAAGACCTGGGGGCTCCCCTGCATCTTCCAGGATTGGAAGGATTTATCTGAGGGAAAAGACTCATTTTGAGTTGGAGGCTGCCCTGGGTCTGACCTTGGCTGCAGGGTCCCAGTGTGTGAGCGGGTCGGGGCGGGTCCTGAGCTGCTGCCTGGGGAGCGTCCGGGTAGACACAGGCAGGGGCCCGCGGTTCGCTGGAGTCTGAGGCTTGTGACAGGTCCCTGAGCTATCTGAGGCAGGGACGACAGGCGAGCCCAGCAGGTGGAGCCAGCCCACGGCTGAGCTCTCACTAATTGGTCTCTGAGGGATGTGACAGACCCGCCCGGCTGCTGGGGGCCTACGGGGGTGGCGCGCTGAGGACGCCTCCGCTCCGCCCCCGGTGCCTGGGCAGAGGACACTGTGGGACACACGTGGCCTGTCGGCCCTCCAGGCTTGTCCGCAGGGCCCGGCCCACCCGGAGGCCCTCATAGGCTGCCTGTCCTACGGGAGGGATTGTGAAGTGATCACAGCTTCATGCTTATGGTGTGTTTGTAAGAAAGACGTTGAAAACATGCCCCTTGTCCCAGCCACGTCCCCAAGATAGGGAGGGGGCTGCATGGAGGCCACAGGATCCCCCACTGCCATCAGCCCACACGGGGCACCCAGGGCCACGTGGGCCGGGATTTGGGGAGGGGACGGAGCGAGGGGCTGGCCCAACTGTAGGCAGAGCCGGGAGCAGAGGTGCCTCTGGACGTGACGGAGTCTGGAAGCTGCCCGTCTCCCGCGGGGCTGTGTTAGTGACCCATGCGACCTGCCTGAAAGCCCGTGTGCCTGGCCCACCTGTGAGGGCGGGAGTGGTGCCCTGCCACACCGGGCACTGTGCCCGGAACGAGCATCCAGGTGGCCCGGCCTCTCGACGCCCGCGTCTCCCTTGCAGGGGATCCTCCTGGTCTATGACATCACCAACCGCTGGTCCTTTGACGGCATCGACCGGTGGATCAAGGAGATCGATGAGGTAGGTGTGCACCGCACATGCACCTTCGGGTCTCCATCCCCGGCAGGAAGCTTGGGGGCCCGTTTGCTGCCCCCCCCCCCCGACCCTGGGTCCTCCGCTCTGAGCACCCTGGCTCCCAGGGGCCTCAGCATGGACCCCAAGGCTCTTCTTGCTCTGGGGCCTGGGGCATGGCACCAAGACGGGGCACCTCTGCTGAGCCCTGTGTCCTCCCAAGCATGCGCCTGGCGTCCCCCGGATCCTGGTTGGGAACCGGCTGCACCTGGCCTTCAAGCGGCAAGTGCCCACGGAGCAGGCGCGGGCATACGCAGAGAAGAACGGAATGACCTTCTTCGAGGTCAGCCCGTTGTGCAACTTCAACGTCATCGAGTCGTTCACCGAGCTGTCCCGTATCGTGCTCATGCGGCACGGCATGGAGAAGATCTGGAGGCCCAATCGGGGTAAGGGGCTGCCCGCTGGACCCCAGCTTGTCGGGGGGCTGGGTCTGCCCCGCGTGGGGTCCTGCGTCATGGGGGGGGCACCATGCACGATGCCCCGCCCCCCCGTGTGCACCTCGGTGCTGGGAAGCGGTGCCGTGGCCTGCAGGCCTCCCTGCTGGAGCTGAGCCCGAAGGTCCCGGCTGAGGAGCCCCGGGGTGTAGGGCAGGGGCCCCCAGGGCTTGGCACACCCGGCCTCTCGCGGCGCCCTGACCTGCCTCCCCCATGTGTAGTGTTCAGCCTGCAGGACCTCTGCTGTCGGGCCATCGTCTCCTGCACCCCCGTGCACCTCATCGACAAGCTCCCGCTGCCCGTCACCATCAAGAGCCATCTCAAGTCCTTCTCCATGGCCAACGGCATGAATGCCGTCATGATGCACGGGCGCTCCTACTCGCTGGCCAGCGGGGCGGGCGGCAGCAGCAGCAAAGGCAACAGCCTCAAGAGATCTAAGTCCATCCGCCCCCCCCAGAGCCCGCCTCAGAACTGCTCGAGGAGCAACTGCAAGATCTCCTAGCGGGGCAGGCTGGGCGCCACCCTGTCCAGGGCACTCTGGGAGAGGTCATGCTCGGGGAATGCTTCTGGCTGGGCACTGGCAGGCGCAGTGTGCGGGGGAGGCTTGGCCACAGCGCCTCCCGGGAAGTGCAGTGGTCTCTGTCAGACCAGTTCTGTGGGACCAGAGAGCCGCAGGAGCCTCGGGGGGCAAGCCTGGGCCCCCACGGGGTGGGGTGCGCGGCAGGGAAGCGCTCAGGAGGCAGCCGTGCCTGGCCCGGGCCTCGGGGGCCGTCTGTGAGGACCCGGAGGCCTGGCTCCCTTTTCTTATTTATATGGAAGTTGTTCACCTTTTTGTACATTTTTAAAGGACGGGCAGGGACCTGTGACGCAGCCACGTGGGGGACCCGTCTGCTGTGGGACATTTGGAGGGGGAGCACCCCCCCTTAGGGCTCCAACCTGGGAATTCATAGACACTTCCTGCCCCGCGATCTGCTCGGCGTGGCCGCCTCGTCCCCGGCTCCCCC
The DNA here is from genome assembly GCF_053574225.1 of Canis aureus. Classification (NCBI taxonomy): domain Eukaryota; kingdom Metazoa; phylum Chordata; class Mammalia; order Carnivora; family Canidae; genus Canis; species Canis aureus. Next base: position 37,724,994 of record NC_135618.1, read on the forward strand.
CAGAGTGCTGGTGCTCGTCCGAGGGGACAGCGGCCTCCAGCGCTGTCACTTCCACTTATATTCCCATTGCCGCATGAAGCTGAGGCACAGGGTGGGGCTGTCCGGGCGCCCCTGACCCGCCCCGGCCTCCGGGGCACCTGGCTTCTGCTCCCTGGCTTCCGTGCACCGAGCCCGCTGGGGCACAACTCCCCAGGGCCACCCTGACCTGGGTCTCCATGACGCTGCCTGGACTGTTCCTGGCAGGGACGCCGAGCCCCCGGAGCGGCCGGCAGCCAGCCCTGAGCAGGAGGCCTGGCCCCTCCTGCCGCCTGCGTGGCGGCTTGGCCACCGGTTCCACTGGTGCTCAGCTCTACCTCCTCACAGCCGCGCCCCGGGCTCCAGGACCCCTCGTGCTGGGTGCTGGGAGCGGGGCGGGGGTCGCGGGGCAGGCAGGGAAGGCCACACCTGTCCCGTCCTGCCGACCAGCCCCTCTCTTCGGACTTTGAACCCAAGCACCCGGACGTCGTCTCAAGGAGTGGACGGCCCTGTGTTCGCTCTGTCAACACTACCCTTCGCTGCTGTCGGACGCACCATTCCTGTGCTCACTTTGGACGGTTTTCATTTCTTTGTACAGTAAATGTGATTCAGCTCTGATTTCCAGGCCACGTTTTCTATAAATTAAAGCCTCTGGTTGTAACTGGCCAAGTGGTAGGTGGATGTGACGCTGCGCTGGGTGCAGTGCAGGTCCTGGCTGGGAGGACCGGAGCCCTAGTCCCCGCTGCCCCCCGGGGGACTGTGTGGACGGGGCCTAACTTCCAGGTTTGCTGTGCTGCCGGAGAGGGTGGCGCACGACCCGGGTTACCACTGCTGAGAACCCGCATGGCCCGGGGCAGCTGCCTGCAGACGGCCTGGTGCGCGGCTCTGCTCCGTCTGGGGCCGTGGGGAGCACAAGGGTGGGACCCGGGCCTCCGGCTGCAGCCCCGAGGGACCGTGCTGGGCCTGGAGCCCTGTCCACGTGCGTTCCCTGCCTTGGCGGCTCGGGGTCAGGCTCAAGGCCAGACGCAGGGCCCCGGGGCGCGTGGGGCGCGTGGGGCCTGGGCCCTGGGGTGTTTGCAAGGGCAGGGCGCATGGCCTTGTCCTGGCTGCCTCAGACCCACCTGCCCGCCCAGGGTGGCTCCTCCTCCCAGAGGCCTGAGCAGCCCCCAGGGAGCTTGGATGACCTCGGCCTGCCGGGACTGGTGGCTGGTGGGGGCACCGCTGCCAGGAGCCGTCAGCCCAAGCCCCCAGGCCCCAGCTCCCCCGGCCAGGGCTGTGCCACCTGTGTGGGCGGCCAACCCCCCTTGTCCAGTCGTGGGGGAACCTGCACTGGGCGGCGAGTGCGCGGCCCGGTCCCCGTCGGTCCCCGTGAGCTGCGGGTCACCAGGGGCTTCCCCACTAGCACAAAGGGTTGTCCTGACCCCGGGACCCGCTAGCAGGTCGTGACCCTGAGGATCGAGGGAACAGTTGGATTTTCTTCCTGAGGGAACAGGATGCCTGCTGGTTGCTGGGCCAGATGCAGAGCCCGAGCCCCTGCCTCCCCTGGACGTGCTGACCCAGGGGCGGGGGTGGACCTGCCCTGGGGAGACCCCGGCCGGCCGGCCAGCCCAGCCCCCTCCTCTGCCCAGCTGGGGAGGCCCCGGGCAGCTTTGATCCAGCCTGCAGGCCTGCGGGAGGAGGGGCTCCGGTTACACGCCTCTCCCGCCAGAGTGGGCCCTGCCCTGCCCCGCCCCGCCCCCGTGACCCTCTGGCCAGTGTCTTCTGTGCTCCCGGGCCTTGGCCCCTCCCCGCCCCCTCCGCTTGCCCCTGCCCTGCGCTGACCACAGAGGGGCCCGGCAGGGGAGGGGCCGGCGCCACATGCAGACCGGCTCCACGCTGGAGAGGCTCCGACCTAACCCAGCCCCTGGCGCTGGGGTGTCCCGACCAAGCTTCTGCCCTGGGCTCCCCCCTCGGGGGCTGGGGAGAGCCCCGGGGAGCAGCCAGGGGCCCGGGAAGGTAGATGCCTTCAGGGAGGAGGCTCGGCAGGGCCTGAGGAGGGCCTGGTGGTCACGTCCCCCAGCCCCCGGCCTGGCGGTCCCCATGCTGGCCCCGAGGCCACTCCTGCTGCTGCTGCTCCTCGTGCTTGGGCCGACCTCGGGGGCCAGCCTGCCGCCGGGACCCAGGAGCCATCCGGGTGTGTGCCCCAACCAGCTCAGCCCCAACCTGTGGGTGGATGCCCAGAGCACCTGTGAGCGTGAGTGCGTTGGCGACCAGGTAAGCGCAGCCCCCGCCCCCCGCCCTGGGGGGTCAGACCAGCCCAGGGGAAGCCCAGACCCCACCCAGAGGGGGACCCCAGCAGCTGCACTGGGCCCCAGCCTGGGAGTCGGCTCCCCGCTCGGGCTCCTCACACTCTGCTGCGGGGGGGCCCCGGGGCACCCCCGGTCTTGGCCTTCACGGGTTTGAAGATGAAGAGCCCCCGTCACTCCCCAACGTGCTGACCCCCACCGGGGACCAGCAGCTGTTCTCAGGACCAGTGGGGTGGAGGGGGGGGGCCGCCCCTGGACCTGAGCCTGCAGCCCTGCCCTGCGGCCCGTGGGCCCCCCGCCCCCCCCCCCTGCCTTGGAGTCCCCATCTGTGCCATGAGAGCTGCTCTGTGGGGGGACGACCCTATGCTTCAGAGCTTCCGTGACGCGCACACCTGACGGTCCGCAGAGTAGCTATATTGGACGGTAGAGGACGGGAGGGGAGTTCCCGCAAACCTGCCCAGCTCTCTGTAGGGGAGGCGGGGGGGGGGGGCAGCAGGGGCGCAGCCTCGCTCCCCGGGGGCGCACACTGAGCCACTCCCCCCCCCCCAGGACTGCGCCGCTGCCGAGAAGTGTTGCACCAACGTGTGCGGGCTGCAGAGCTGCGTGGCGGCGCGCTTCCCCGACGGTGGCCCCACCGCGCCCGCGCCGCCCGCCTCCTGCGAGGGCTTCACGTGCCCCCAGCAGGGCTCCGACTGCGACATCTGGGACGGGCAGCCCGTGTGCCGCTGCCGGGACCGCTGTGAAAAGGAGCCCAGCTTCACCTGTGCCTCGGACGGCCTCACCTACTACAACCGCTGCTACATGGACGCCGAGGCCTGCCTGCGTGGCCTCCGCCTGCGCGTCGTGCCCTGCAAGCACGTGCTCAGCTGGCCGCCCAGCAGCCCGGGGCCACCTGAGACCACGGCCCGCCCACCGCCCGGGGCTGCGCCCGTGCCACCAGCGCTCTACAGCAGCCCTGCCCCGCAGGCTGTGTTCGAGGGCGGCACGGCCAGCCTGCACTGCGACGTCAGCGGCCGCCCGCCGCCCGCCGTGACCTGGGAGAAGCAGAGCGACCAGCGGGAGACCCTCATCATGCGGCCGGACCAGATGTACGGCAACGTGGTGGTGACGAGCATCGGGCAGCTGGTGCTGTACAACGCGCGACCCGAGGACGCCGGCCTCTACACCTGCACCGCCCGCAACGCCGCCGGCCTGCTGCGCGCCGACTTCCCGCTGTCCGTGGTGCGGCGCGACGCAGCCCGGGACACGGCGCCCACACCCTCTGCCCCAGCCGAGTGCCTGCCCGACCCGCGGGCCTGCGCCGGCGCACCCTCTGGCCTGGTCCTCTGGCACTTCGACCCACAGCGCGGGGGCTGTATGACCTTCCCTGTGTGCGGCTGCGACGGCGGCGGCCGGGGCTTCGAGACGTACGAGGCGTGCCAGCAGGCCTGTGCCCGGGGCCCTGGCGACGCCTGCGTGCTGCCCGCCGTGCAGGGCCGCTGCCAGGGCCGGGAGGCGCGCTGGGCCTATAGCCCGCTGCTGCAGCAGTGCCACCCGTTCGTGTACGGCGGCTGTGAGGGCAACGGCAACAACTTTGAGAGCCGCGCGAGCTGCGAGGACGCCTGCCCCGTGCCGCGCACGCCGCCCTGCCGGGCCTGCCGCCTGCGGAGCAAGCTGGCACTGAGCCTGTGCCGCAGCGACTTCGCCATCGTGGGGCGGCTCACCGAGGTGCTGGAGGAGCCCGACATGGGGGGCGGCGGCATCGCCCGCGTGGCCCTGGACGAGGTGCTCAAGGATGACAAGATGGGCCTCAGGTTCTTGGGCACCAAGTACCTGGAGGTGACGCTCAGCGGCATGGACTGGACCTGCCCCTGCCCCAACGTGACGGCCGGCGACGGCCTGCTCGTCATCATGGGGGAGGTGCGAGACGGTGTGGCCGTGCTGGATGCAGGCAGCTACATCCGCGCCGCGAGCGAGAAGCGCATCAAGAAGATCTCAGAGCTGCTGGAGAAGAAGGCCTGCGAGCTGCTGAATCGCTTCCAGGACTAGCCCCCCGCACCCCCGCACCCCCACCCCCTCGCTTGTGTCCGCCCCGCCCACCCCACCCCACCCCCTGAATAAAGCCTGTGTTCTCCAGACCTCGTGGCCTAAGGTGCCTGTCCTCCCGGGGGACCCTTACCCCACTTGCCTTCCCTCCAGCTGGTCTCCCTCCAGCTGGTCTCCAGCTGGTCACCACACACACCGGCCGTCCCCTCCTTAGGGACCTCCTGTTTCCCCGCAGGAGCGCGAACCATGACCCAAACCTTGACCCATCTGACACAGGCACCACCTCTTGTGGCAGGATTGCCAGGCGGTCCGCTCAGCCCTGCCCCAGCCGCGCCTCAGTCCTCTACCCTCCTCTGTCCCCCGAGCCGGGCAGCGTGGTCCAGGAGGCCCCCAAGCCCTCACCCCACAGGCCACACCTCTCCTGCCCCGGGTACAGAACCCTCGGAGACAGCCTGCCCGCCTAACACCACGGGGACTGGTCCCACAAGGACGCAGGGTTGACACTGGCAGCGAACAGCAGAAAACACTTTATTCCCAGGTTCTGAGCAGCCCTGTGGCCTCCGGCCAAGAGCCCCCAGACTGGTCCAGGCCACCCCTCATGGCCCAGCCCTGGGAGGCAGGGGCTGGCATCTGGGTTTGTTCCAGGGGGACCCCGTGGAGACACAAACATGCGAGAGAAGGAGAGAGTTACTCTTTCCGGAATATCAAGCACTTGTTGTTGGCCGGCATGTCCACCTAGGGGAGAGGCTTTGGCTGGAGCAGCTGACCTGGTCCCCTGGAAGTCGCCGGTGTCCCCCAGCCCTTCCCACCTACCATCCTCTCCAGCAGGAGGCCACTGGCTTGGCCCAGGTCCTCCAGGAGGGCTGTGTCCCGCAGCCCCCACTCAGGGTTCCTGCGGTGGGGAGGAGGCGGAGGAGATCGACCGTGGAGTTGGGGACGGGGGCGGTCGCCCAGCGCCTCCCCCCCCACACCAGCCAGCCACCCCCAGCTCTGACCTGCATCTAAGAGTTAGATCAAAATCCACGTTACTCTGCGGAGTGATTCTCCCGTTGACGGCATAGGGCTGCGGAGATGGGAACACGGCTCTGCCCGCCACCCACAGACATGGGGTCAGCCATTCCTCAGACGACACACAGGCAGTTTTGCACACACAGCACCCAGAGAACGAAAAGGACGCACCCCTCCCTGCCCCCAAGATGGGGGACAGCTGAGGATCAGCTGGTGAGCCAAGGGGGTGCAGAGAGACAGGCAGGTGACCAGGGCCATGTTCAAGAAGCATGACCTTGGGTGCGGTTTAAAGACAGGCAGGGGACAAGGCCACTGAGACAAGGAGACCCAACGGAGGGAGTCCAGGAAGGAGGACGGCCGGGAGGGCCAGGACCCGGTCAGGGCCCACCCGCGGGGGAGGCCCCCAGTCTCTGGCAGGAGCACTCACCCCATAGGTGATCAGCAGCGCCTTGGGCTTGAGCAGATGTCCCGCGGCTCTGAAGAGCCCCTGGGGGTGAGGGAGGCGCCGTCGGTCTCGCACCTGACCCCGCGGGCCCGCCGCCCCCTCCCCTGCACCAAGGGGGTGCCCGCGAGCAGGGGGGCTCGCCCCCGCCCCCGCCCCGCGGACCTCCGTGCAGCTCAGGGGGCTGATGTGGATCATGTTGATGCAGAGCAGCAGGTCCAGCGACTGCGGCAGGATCCCGCCCCAGTGCTCCCAGTCCCAGGTCACGTCCAGGTACAGCGGGGCCTTCACGTTGGACAGCCCCTGGGCCCGGGTGGTGGCCGAGATGCTGCGGGAGGGGCCACACGGTTGGGGCGGGCCCTGCCCCCCGCACGCCCCCGCCCCCGCGCCCGCGCCCCGCCGCACCTGTCCAGGCAGCGCTGGTCCACGTCGGACGGCTGCCACTCGGCGTGGGGGAAGGCCCGCGCGAAGTGGGCCGCGTGCTGGCCGGAGCCCGAGGCCACCTCGAGCACGCGGACGCCGCGCTGCGCCGGGTCCATGTACTGCCGTAGCACGCGCAGGATGGGCTCCTTGTTCCGTTCGGCCGCCGCCGCCACCAGCATCGCAGCAGCTCCGCCGGCCCGCCTGTAGCCGCAGTCCGACACCCCGAGACCCGCCGGGAGCCGTGAGCCGACGCCGCGCGGCCCGCCGGGAGTCGTAGTCCGGCGCCGCGCGGCCCGCCGGGAGTCGTAGTCCGGCTCCGCGAGGCCTGCTGGGAACTTAAAGGGCCCGCAGCCCCGGGGGGCGCGCCGGGCCGTGTGCTGGGGGCGCTGGCTTACGGGTGACCGTCGGCTCCGCACCCAGGGGCCCACGGACGCCCCGGTATCTTCAGGGCGCGTGTCATTCTCCCTTTCTCTGAAACCACTTCGTTGGCTCAGCACCGAAATGGGTGTTTCGTCGTTTCTGGTTTTCTTTCCTTTTGAAATCGGTGTCGTTAGTTCAAATTAGTTTGTTGAGATAAGGAGAATGAAAGAAAAAAGTAAGAAAACTGATGCGCCGCCCGGGAATCGAACCCGGGTCGCAAGAATGGGAATCTTGCATGATACCACTACACCAGCGGCGCTGCTAGCAATCAGGGCGCCCCCGAGACCTAAGGGATTGTGATGCAACCGCTCCGCGCGCAGAAGCACCACGGCGCATGCGCGCTGCTCCGCGGGGAGGCCGCCGGGACGCCTGGCAGTCGGCCGGCGGGGACGGAGGCGGGGCGGGGGCGGGAGCGCCGGGTCCGCGTTCGGGAGGGGAGACTAGAGGTGTCGGTTGGGCCTCCAGCACTACAGAGCACGGAGCGGAGGTGGGGGGGGAGGCTGGATTCGCGCCTGCGCGTTGGAAACCATGACAACCCCGGGCGGTCGGAGGCGGTGGGGCTTGGCCACCGCCGGGTTCCTGGTAGGCGGGGCTTTTCGCTGGGGGCGTGGCCGCGACCGGTTACCTGGTGGGCGGGGCTTAGCTGGGGGCGGGGCGGAGGCGGGCCGGCAGCGGGGACCCCGTGGGGCTCGGGGCTTCCCCGTGACTCCGAGTTGACCGGCGCTAGCCCAGGCTTCGGGGACGTCGTGAGGGGGTCGGTGACCCGCGGATCAAGCCGGGACCCTATCTGATGTCCAGGGGTGCTTCCTGTTGTCAGCCTCGGGCCCCTGTGTCCCAGGCCCTGCCGTGCAGGCTGGGGGCTAGCTTACCTGCCCTGTGCGGTCCTTCAAGGAGCCCCCCTGACCCGACGTCCCTCTGGCCGGAGCTCAGAGGATGGGCCCGCCGCAGGCTTAGCCGTGATCGCCGGGGAGGGGCCGGGGTGTGGGCTGGGGCGGGCGAGGGGGGCGGGCTTGCAGCGCAGGGTGGGGAGGTGGTGTAGGCTTGGCTGGTCTGGACGGGCCTCCCCCTCCAGGCGGTCCCCGGCACTGTGCACCTGACCACCCTACCATGGGCTTTCCGTTTCCCAGCCCAGAGCTTCCTTGCATGAATCACGTTGTGCTTCCCTCCACCTGGTGTGTCGGCGGGGCCGGGAGTTCCCTGTACCCTTCGACCTGCGGAGGCTGTGAGCAGCCTGTGCGGTGGTTCCGAACAAGCCCCTTGCCCCCTTACCTGGGTTCACACCGACCACATGACTCTCGGAGCTTGTGGGCTGGTGATCAGAAGGGTGCACACCCCGCCCAGCACCAGCGCCTTGGTCAACCATGGGGCCTTTGCAGAAGCCCGAGGTGCAGGGGTTTGGGAGCCTTGGGTGGGAACACGTGGAGGTGCCGGGAGGGGCGGGTCTGGAAGCTCGACGCCCCTTTCCCACCCCCCAGCCCCCCCATGGATGTCTTTCATCTGCTGTTGCCAAGTCGATGAACCAGGAAACCTAAGTGAGGTGTTCCCCCGACGTCTGTGAGCCGTCCCAGCAAATTACGGCCGGAGAAGGGGGTCGTGAGAACCCCGACTTACAGCTGGGGGGCCAGCAGCAGGCTGACAGCCTGGACCTGTGGGTGGCCTCTGAGGTGGGGGTGGGCTCGTGGGACAGGGCCCTCAGTCCCGGGGCCTGCCCTTGAGCAGTGTCAGGACTGAGTGAAATCGTAGGATGCCCGCTGGGTGCCCGCGGAGGAGGAGGATCGCTGGCTGCGGACACCCCACGCGTCGGTGCCCGTGTTGTGTGCACAGTGTTGCTCTACTTTACCTCAGGCTCAAACCCAATGGGCCGGTCTCCTGCTCCCGGGTCCTATGGCCCTGCCTCGGGCGAGACCTACATACTCAGCAGGTCTCCTCCCCTGCTCCGCCCCCCCCCCAGCACTTGCCACATTTTGGTCACTGTGGGCTGGACGCTGTGCGAGCTACCCACGCACAACACGCCCCCCCAAGCTCAGCCAGAGAAGCCTGGCCCTCGGTGTCTGCAGTGTGTGAGTACTTGCACACGCGTGTGACTACTTGTACACACATTTTCCAGATGTCTGTCGGACTCTGGGAGGGCCAGGGACTCGCAGTGAACTTGCGACAGTGGGCGCCTGGGAATGTCTCCCCCCCCCCCCCCACGGCCTGTGCTGCATGGCCTCCTGGAGTTTTTCTCCTGAGGGGAAGCCCAGCTCCCATGCAGCCCTCCGGAGCCTCCTCCAGCCCTGTGTGCAGGGTACTGGCCGGGCCACCTCCAGTGAGTGTCCACCCGCACCGTGAGCACACAGGAGCTCCCCTGCCCGGCTGCCCACGGCCACTGCGCCTCATTCGCTGGCTTCCTACAGCTGCCGTGACAAAGCGCCCCAAACCTAGTGGTTTGAAACAACAGAAGTTTATTTCCCCATACTTCTGGAGACCAGAAGTGCAAGATAAAGTGGTCTGCTCCCTCCCAAGGTCCTCCAGGAAGACGCTCTGTCACCGTGTGCAGCTGCTGGAGGCTGCAGGCACTGTCCAGCCTGTGGCCACCTCTGCGTCCACTATCACCTATTCTTCTCTGTACCTGTGTCCAAACATCCCCCTCATTTCTCCTTCAAAGACACGTTACTGGAGTTAGGGCCCATGCTGGTCCAGGATGGCCTTATCATGAAACTTTGCCTGAGTTACATCTGCAAAGACCTTTATTCTGAATAAGGTCACATTCTGAGGTCCCCAGTAGACGTATTTTTGGAGCCACCACTCAACCTAGCGCACTTGGGTTTGGGAATGGCGAAGCAATCCCTGAAGACGGCAGCGGGAGCCCGCAGCCGCACCTTTCCTGGGGGTCCGCTGGCCCCCCCTCCACTGGCAGAGGCCGGTCCTCCAGTCTGGGTTGCTGAGGGCGTGGATTTCAGAAGGAGAAACTTAGAATGAAACCACTTTCTTCTCTCTCAGATAGGGTTTTAGTGTCGTATTCAGAAAGACAGGAAAACACTATTTTTATTATGATAATTGGGGTCTGGGACACCAAGGCCTTTTCTCACCCTGCCTGCCTCTCTTCCTGCTTGCCTGGGGCGGGGGAGGGGGAGGCCCCACCCCCAGGTCCCTGCTCCAGCTCGGGGTTAGGTTCCCAATCTTCCCAATCTCTCCAGCCAGCCGTGGGGAAGGTTACTGGCTCCTGCAGGGGCTTCATGACCAACCTGCCTTCCAGGGCTCTGTAGTGTGGGGAAGGTCAGACCCCCAGGCCAGGGTGTGACCCAGGAGGCGTGCTGCGGGAAGGCCCTTCTGGGGGAGAGGGCCGTCACTGTCTGCACCCCCCTTCCTCCTCCATCAGCTATCCCGCGGACCCCTGGGCATGTGCGCACCCCCACATTCCTCCCACTTGCCAGCATCACTGGTGCTCAGTTGCTTCTCCCCTGAGCTCAGGGCTCTGGACCCAACCTTTTTTTTCTTATGAGGATTTTACTCATGAGAGACACAGAGAGAGGCAGACACAGGGGAAGCAGGCTTCCTGCAGGGAACCTGATATGGGACTTGAACCCAGGACTCTGGGACCAGACCCTGACCCGAAGGTAGACCCACCCAGGCGTCCTTGGATCCAACCTTTGACCTTACGCCTGGCCTGCAGGCAGGGCCTGTTCGCCCATCCCGGGCCCTAGTCTTGTCCTGGAGGCCCCTGCAGGCCCGGGGCTGTGCCCGAGGGAGCAGGTGCTCTCAGAGCTTTTGTCACCTTGGGGGCCCTTCCGTCTGCGCCTCTCCTCCTGGGGGCGTGGGAGCTGGAGCCGCGCTCAAGGCCAAGGGCCAGCACAGGTGAGCCGAGGCAGTGCTGCGCCCTGCCGGGGGGCCTGCTCAGGCCAGCACTCGCCGTACGTGCTTTTGCCTGGGGGGCAGCCCTCACTCCCCTCAGGCTGGAAGGCCTGCCCCAGCCCAGCCCCACTGCAAGCCCGCGGAGGAGGAGCTGAGCAGGCCTGGGGACCGCCCCCACTCGGTGCCTGGGGAGCGCTGGGGAGGGACACTGCCCCGGGCGGTGGGGAGGGAGTTCTTCCTGCCGTCACGCCCCGCTCCCCTGCGCAATCTGCTCGCGGCGTGGGGGGAGCCGGGCTGCTTGGGCCCCGGGACCCCACGGCGCCCTGGGGCACAGCTCGCAGACGGGGCCGGGCCCCGTGGACGCGGCGGCGCGGGAGCGGATCGCAGAGCCCCACTGTGGGTGGGCCGCTTCCTGGGGCGCCGGTGGGCATGGTAAGGACCGGACGCGACCAGATGCTGGACGAGGAGCGGCCTCCGTGGAGCCCAAGGGGGTATCGGGCCCACAGGCCCCGGGGGCGCCGCTCGGGAGGGCACCGCCTCCGGGGCCGCCGGGTGGGCGCTCAGCTCCCGGACCTGCGGCGAGCGCGGCGCCCCCCGCCCGGCCCCGCCCACCGCAGGGCCCGCCCCCGGCTCCCTGGCCCCGCCCCCGGTGCGGGCCCTGCGCGTGGGGCGCCGGGAGCGCGGCCCCAGCGCCGCCCGAGCCGCGGGCCCTTTAAGGGCCGGGGGCGTGTAGCGGGCCCGCCCCTCCCGCCGCGCCGGCCGCCCGTTAAAGGGGCCGCGCCCCGGGCCCCGCAGAGCGGAGCGCGGGCGGAGGGCAGGGCAGGGCGCGCGGCGGCGAGCGCGGGCGGCGGCCCCTCCGCACCATGTACACCATCAGCAAAGGGCCCAGCAAGCTGGTGGCGCAGCGCCGCACAGGTGCGCGGGCGGGGCGCGGGGGGCGCGGGGGGCGCGGGGAGCGCGGCGGCGGCTGACGCGCCCGGTGCCCGCAGGTCCCCCGCAGCAGCAGGTGGACAGCCGGCTCGGCGAGCTCCTGAAATGCCGGCAGCCCGCGCCACCGACCCCCCCGGCCCCGCGGGCGCAGCCGCCGGGACCCTGGCCCCTGTCGAGGTGAGACGCGCGGGCGGCCGCCGGGGACTGAGCGGTTGACCTTGGGGAAGGTTCGCGGAGACCGGCCACATGCGCGGGGCGGGCGCGGGGCGGGGCGTGTGACCCCGCCTGCGAGGGCGGCTCGGGGCTGCGGGCCGCGGGCCGCGGGCCCCGTCGCACCTGGTACCTGGCCTCCCGGCGGGCGGCGGACCGCGAGGCCCCGCTCCACTCTGGCCCCTGGGACGGCGGAGCCCGAGCGCGGAGGCGGCGGAGCGGCTCCCGGACCGGAGGACTCCACGCGGCCGACTCCCGTGCCCCGGGCGACCTTGGGCGGCGAGGCCACGGCTGGAGGCGAGCTGCCCGGGAAGGCGGGAGCAAAACCTCCCAGGGTGCTGGCCCGAAGGCCGCCTGGCTCCCGCCCCGCGGGAGGCTGCCAGCCCCGGCCTTGTCCAGCCTGCCTTGCCCAGCCTGCGGGGGGAGCAAGTGCACGTGGCTCCCCCCTCCCGCCCCCCCCACCCCCGCCCAGGCGCCGCCCTCCTGTGCCCTTCACCCAGAGCACCCTGGCTGCCACGGGAGGCCTCCCACGGATGCTGGGGCCTCGCGGGAACATGCAGCCTCCGGCCTTAGGAGTCTCAGTCCTGGCCAATTTGGCCTCCACGTGACCTTGACGGGGAGGTCAACGGCCCCCATCCCCCGGAGCTGAGCCGGTTCCTTTTTTGTTTCAGTTCTGGACCTTTGGTTTCACTTTCCGCATCTCCTGGACCCGGGGCTTTCTTCCAGGCCCACAAGGCCTGAGGCCTCCCGGGCTAGGCTGTGGGCGGGGGAGCAGATAGGGCTGCCGGCTCAGGGCCCCTGACTCAGCGCTGAGGAGGGCGCGGGTGATGGGGCCTGCGGGGGTGGGTGGGGGCAGCCTGTGGGGATCTTTCTGGGCTGAGGCCCTTACCCCGGGACCTTCTGCTGGGGGCATGTGGACATTTTGAGGCTGCATCCTAGTGATGGGAACGTTCTAGGCCAATCACAGGTGTGCCCTGGGGAGACAGGTGAGCAGGGCCTCCGGGGCAGCTCCCGAGACCCAGGCTGTGCTAAAATATTGTCTTGTGATTTCGGCTTTGGTGCTCACGGCTGCCCCACTGCCCAGCAGAGCAAAGCACACTTAGGTGTAGAGCCACCACGGCTCACCCGGGCAGAGAACCCGGGAGCAGAGTGGTCCAGGGTGCCCCCCACCCTCTCACCTGGAGAAGCACAGCACCTCCCTCTACAGAGTCCCGTTGCTGATGAAATCAGGGTGCATCCGTGGCAGGGTTGGGGAGTGCCAGGGAAGCACGTGCGTAGAGCTCCTAAGGCCCCCAGGAGCCTCGCCTGCCCTCTCCGCTGGCCCTTAGCCAGTTGGACACACTGCAGCCTGCCAGGTCGGGAGGGTGCCCACAAGCCCGGCCTACGGGAGTGCAAGGCCCAGCCTGCCGCAGTGCTGTGCGCCCGGGGGCCTTCTGCGCCTCCCTGGGGCGTGAACAGACACCCCTTCCCTCTGAGGTCACACCCTCCTCCGGGGCTGCCCCCTCCCAGCCCCAGTGGCCTTGAAAAGACCCTGCTGGGAGGCCAAAGCGGCCAGTGGGTCCTCCCTCCCCCCTGAGCCTTCCCAGGGGGCCACCCTCCAAAAGGGCTCCACCCGCTTTCCTATCCACCTTCTCTAGTTTTTCCTCGGTAGTGGTTTTTTACTACCCAGCACCCCTCACCCTGACTTGCTCATGAGAGGGGGTGTCTGGGCCCCCGCTGCATCCCCCACACCTGGTGCCTGGTGCACTTTTAGGTGCTCCGGCCAAGCAGCTGACCTGCTAATTACGCAGGCTGGGGTTGTGGCTCAGCGGCTCTTGCTCCCAGCGTGGGACAGCAGAGGATAGTGGAGGTCATGTCCATTGCTGGGAAGAAGATAAAATGGCGCCGTGTGACACCCCCCCCCCCCCCCCGCCCCACGGTCAGGAGAGCAGGTCTGGGAGGTGGCCTGGGAGCTCTAGTCATGGGCCTTGAGGTCGGGCAGGTGTGCAGTTCAGTTCTGGGACTACTGCCCATTTACAGCATGTGACTTTGGGCGGGTCACTTCCCTGCTGAGCTCAGGGCCCTGGGCTGGGAATGGGTGGGCCGTTTACCTTAGGGGTCAGAGAGGAGGCCGAGTGCGAGGATGCCCAAATGGGTGCTGACCAGGGACACCAAGCCTGCCTCCAGGCAGCCTCCCTGAGCGGGCACAGTGTGGCCTTCAGCCACAGGTGCACACTTGAGCCAGTGCCCTTGAATCCAGAGGGCCCTGGAGGATCCTTTATGGGTTAGGGGGTGCCTGCCTGCTGGGGCCCCTGCTCAGCCGGGTCAGGCCGCCACCTTGGTCCCCGTGATGCACAGCCCATGGCTGCAATTCCCTTTTGTTCACCCTTTTTGATGTCCAGCCTGCACTTTGGTGGAGTCTGCCGGCTGGGGGGCGGGGGGCAGGCAAGGGCTGTCCGAGCTGAGGACAAAGCTGCCCACCCTCCGGTGGGTGCAGCCTGAGCGGAGCCCCGCCCTCCCCATTTTCTCCGCTGGCCTGGAGCTGGCGGGAGGTGCCCCTCAAGACACTCCTCTTTATTTTAGTGCCCCTCTCAGCCAAGGAGGACCCCCGAGCGGCGGTGGGGCACCTGAGCCCAGGAAGGCGAGCAGGCCGGCGGGACCGCGAGTGCCTGGCGGAGTGGCACGTGCAGCCCAGGACTCCCGGCTCCCACCTCCTGCTGTAGGTGTGGGCCCCGTTCCCTCCACGGCCCCATCCTGGGCTTTGTGTGTGCAGGGCTAGGCTGCTGCCGCCAGCAGGGACAGCCCATCGCTGCCCTGGGACCCCCCACTCCCCCCACTGCCCTCTGATCCTTGACACAGGCCCAGCGGCTCCCTGGACATCCCATCTCCTCACTCGGCATTCCCACCCCCTGGGCAAGAGTGTGGCCTCGTCTGGGACCTGCAGGGATGGGCTGGGGTTGAAGTCACAGCTTCCCCACTCAGTGGCGAAGTGCTGTCTGGTCAGACCATCACCTAGGGCTCGTCCCCATGGAGCCTGAGGCAGCCAGGAAGCGGGAAGGGTACAGATGGCCTGTTTCTTGTTTGGGTCCTTCCACACTGGGGACGTTGGTGAGATGGAGAAGCTTCTGTGGGGGGAGAAGATGGCCTCGAATTGTGCTTGGCCAATTGTGGTTGGGTCGGAGTGGTCCGGTTGTAGCTCATACCAGAACATGGGTTGCTGGAGGCCTGGCTGGTCCTGAGGAGGTGGGGTGCAGGTGCAGTAGGGGTGCCCGAGAGACCCGTGGAGGAGCGCCTGTGTGCCTTGAGCATGGAGCCCTGCTGGGGGTCTGGACACAGGGCCGGTGTGAATCAAGCTGCCCAGGGCTTGGGCCTGCAGGAGAGAGGCCTCGGCCACCACTGCAGCAGCAGCTGCCTTGAAGTTCAAGGAAGTGCCCAGGCTGGGCCTGGCCTGGCATGGTGGGCGGGGGTGGGGGGGGGTGGGGGCTGAAGCTGCTCTTGGAGCTTTGCCAGGCATCACCAGGGCGTAGGACAGTTGCTGACCAGCTCGTCCTCCGCAGTTCGGGGCCAAGGCTTGTGTTTAACCGGGTGAACGGCCGGCGGCCCCCTGCCACGTCTCCGTCCCTTGAGGGAGCCCAAGAGACCTACACACTGGCCCATGAGGAAAACGTCCGGTTTGTGTCCGAAGGTAGTGTCGAGGCCTGAGGCTGGGGCCTGGGGCCTGTTCCTCTTCCCCACTGTGACCTGATTCAAAGTAACTGGAGGTCTTGGCTCTTCCTAAGCCATCCCCCTGTGTGTCCCATGACGGTCCGGTGGGCTTCCTACTCCCACTTCCTGGCTGGGGTCCAGGGTGGCCACCCAGCCCTGGGCGGGAGACAGGATACTGGGGGCCTGGCTCAGCCCGACTGCCCTCTCCCCACAGCTTGGCAGCAAGTGGAGCAGCAGCTGGGCAGTGGCCCCACTGGCCATAGTGGGCCCAGGCCTGTGCAGTACGTGGAGAAGACCCCCAACCCCCGGCTGCAGAGTGAGCCCTCCCCTGCTCTCAGGGAGTCCCCTCCACTCCCTCCAACCCTGACCAGACCGCTGGGTTCTAGCCCTAGGGGGTTGGGGAGGGCCCTTGAACTTGACCTGCTCTTTCCTACTGCTTGCTACCTCAGGGTCTGGGTGAGGGGCCTGTGGTCAGCTCCAAGGGGGAGATGCTGAGTGATGCGGGAGGCGGCATCACTGCCCAGCCCTCTACTCTGCCCACAGACTTTGTGCCCATTGACCTGGACGAGTGGTGGGCGCAGCAGTTCCTGGCCAGGATCACGAACTGCTCCTAGCTGCCTTGTGAGGAATGCTGCCGTGCAGGGCTCAGCCCTGCCCAGGGGCAGACCCCTCGCCAGGAGAAGACCGTGGCGCCCCGTATTGCCGCCGAGGCAGGCCGCGCTTCACCCCAAGTCTGGCCAGGAGCCGGCCACACCTGAAGTGCCAGCATTCGGACTTTTGCACCTGCTGAGCCCCTGGACGAGCTGTGCCACGCTGCCGGGGGCCGAATCTGACCTCAATTCTGCTCACTGTGCCCAGGGACCAGCCCCTGCGGCCGGCAGGGAGGAGCTGTAGGCTAATAAAGTTGAAAAACTGCCCTTGTGAGTGGCCTTTCCTTGGCGCGTGGGGGTTAAGGTCCGCGTGAGCTAGGCCGCGCCTCCTTGCCTCGGGGCTGCCGCTCCGCCCAGCTCCGGCCTCCCGGGGCCCGCCGGCCGCGGCCTCTCCTCGGGCTGCCCGGTGCGCCCAGCCTGGTCCCCGGCTCCGCATCCGCCAGCGCGGGGAGGGCCCCGGGGCGCAGAATCGGGGTTCGGGCCTCCCCGCCGCCCAGGCCGGCGGGCTGCGCTGCCGGTGCCCCAGGGGACACGGGGGGCCAAGCCGGGCTGACGGGGCGCGCTCCCCCCAGCTCCCGCGGCGGCCTCGCAGGGGCACCCGCGCCGCTCCGCGCACCGGCCCGCCCCCGCGCCGTCACGTGGCCGTGGCCCCGTCCCCGGGTCACGTGACGCCGCCGCGGGCTCGCGGCAGGGGCGCCGTTGCCAGGCGGCCGTTGCCAAGCGCGCTGCGTGCCCTGCGTGAGCGCCGCGGCCGAGGCGGGAAGTGCGAGCGGCGGCGCCATGGCGAAGGGTAGCGGCGCGCGGGGCCTGGGACCCGGGGGGCTGGGGGGCAGGGGGGCTGGGGGCAGGCGGCGGGGAGCTGGGGGGCCCCGGGGGGCGGGGAGCTGGAGGGAACGGGGGGGGGCGGGGGGGCGGGGCGGGGACCGGAGTCCAGTGTCCAGGCGGTGGGGCGAAGGCCCAGCTCTGCCCTCCAGGAGGCCCCCCAGGCCCTGACCCGCCCTGACCCTCCTTGACCCTCCCGTCCCTGCCCCGCAGCGTGGCAGCGCCCGTTCGTGAACGTCTTCCGACACTGCAGGGTGGGGGAGTGGAGGCGGTGCAGCAGGGAAGGCGACGTGGCCGCCGTGACCGTGAGTGGGGCCCTGCCCGCGACCTGGGCTTGGCGAGGCCGCGTGGCCCCCCCCTCCCGCCCCCTCTCTGTCTCCTAGGACAAGAGCCTGCGCTGCGCCGTGTACCGCATCCGGGACGCCCCGTCCGCCGGCGGCTACATCCAGCTCCCCGGGACCAGCATGCAGTCTCTGGGGCTCACGGGCCGCTACCTGTACGTGCTCTTCAGGCCCCTGCCCGGCAAGCATTTCATCATCCAGCTGGATGTGGCCACCAAGGTGCTGAGCGGGAGTGGGCACCAGGCGCGGCCTCCCCATCCCTGTCCCCGCATGTCCTCACGCTCGCTGCCCTGCAGGACGGCCAGGTCGTCCGCATGTCCTTCTCCAACCTGTTCAAGGAATTCAAGTCTACGGCCACGTGGCTTCAGTTCCCCCTCATCTGTGGGGCTGGGGCAGCCACGAAAGGTGACATGCGGACGGGGCACGGACAGGCCACCGGGTCAGGGAGGGGCGGGCCCAGGCGACTGCAGCCGGCCGGGTGGAGCGCGGACACCCAAGGCCTGACGGCGGCTGCGCTCTGCAGGGGGGACCAGGGTCGGCGCCTCTGATGCCCGCTGGACGTGCCTGCAGCTCGACCTGCGCAACATTCTGCTGGTCTACGTAAACCGTCGCTACGGCCACCTCAAGAGCGTCAAGCTGTGCGCCAGCCTGCTCGTGAAGAGCCTCTACACCAGCGACCTGTGCTTTGACCCCGGTGAGCTACAGCCTGCCTGCCCGCTGTCTGCCGTCCTCCCGAGGGCTCGTGGGGGCGCCGGAGCCTCGGTGGCTGGGCGGGTGGCCCTGCCCTCGGGACTCACCTCGGGTGGAAGAGGGAGCTGGGTGGCCTTCCCTCCTGGACCAGCTCTGCTCTCCGTAGCTCTTACAGTCGCTGAGGCCCAGCGGGCGAGGCTCCGTGTCACACCTGTGCCTCGAGAGATGGCCTTCCCGGTGCCCAAGGACGAGAGCTGGTACGACCACTACGTCCACATCCGGTGAGCGGCTCTGCCCGTCCCCAGGGGGCCGGCGGAGGGAGGTCAGGGCGGCCCCTGGACCCGGACCGTCTCTGCCTGGCCAGGTTTCCAAGCGACAGCTCAGAAGCATCTCCCGGGCCGGTTCAGGAGAGCCGCTCTCCTCCTGAGGCAGGTGGGCCTGGGGGTCACAAGGGGCACGGAGGCTCTCGGAGGGGGTGGTGACGCCGTGTGAGGCTGCGGCTGGCTAGCCTCGGGCCGTCCTGAGGTGCCAGACACGCAGGAGGCTGCGCGGGGGGCCTGGTGTTCTCAGCCTTTGCAGCTGTGGTGCCAGCTGGGACCTGGGGGCGCGGTGGGTGAGGCCCTGCGGCCACGCTCTCTGCAGGCCGGTGGGTACTGTGCCCAGTGGCTTCTGTGGCCATTTGCTCCCTTCCAGATTTCCTGGGGCGTGTGCCGCGGCTTCTCCCTCACCCCGGGGCTTCCAGCAGTGCCGCCCAGGACGGGGCGCCCTCCGCGGGCCCCATAGCCGTGAGTGCTCCTGCGCCCTTGCACACAGGCCCGGAGGGTGGTGGCCTCAGGGTGCTGACGGCCTCTGTGCTCCTGCAGCCTTGCCAGGCCCCCTCGGTGTCCAGGCCCCTTCCAGAGGTCAGCTTGTTCTGTGAGCCCTCAGAGGTTCCCACGGGGAGCGAGCCCTCGGCCCCCGCACACGCCAGGCACAAGCACGCAGCTGGCAACGGTGATGATGTGTCTGCCCCTAAGCCGACCGTGGAGCCCGCGGTCCGGGGGGATGTGGCCGTGCATAAGGTTAGTGCCTACTCCTAGGGAGGCGGGTGGGGCCTTGACGAGGGTGTGCAAGAGCTGCTGGGCCTCTGATCACCTGTCATCCTCCAGCCTTTCGGCGGAAAGCAGAGCAAGCAGGAGGTGGCCCTGGCCAAGCATCCCTTCCAAAAAAGAGTAAGGACGAGCCGCTGACCCCTGGAGGCCTTGCGCTGCAGGCGGGGGCAGGAGCCGGGGTCCTCGGGGGCTGGCACAGTGGCCACGCGGCTTCCCGCCCAGTGCAGTTGGCAGAAGCCCCCTGGGCTACTCTGCTGTGTTGGGGGGAGCAGCTAGTGTGGGCTGGCCGGTCCCTGTGGCAGGCGGCCTCACCTCCTGCGGTCTCCCCGGGTTTGCCTGTTTCAGAGCTTCCTCCCAGATCCAATCCTGAGGCTCAAGGGCGTCGTTGGCTTCGGGGGCCACAGCACCAAATGGGTGAGGGGTGCAGAGCTGCCGCTGGCTTGTGTGTGTCAGTTCCGTGGAGGGGGGCAGGGAGAGCCCTGTGTCTCCCCTAGGTGGCTAGGCACGTCTGCACGTCTAGGCTTCCTCAGGCCCGAGTTTCTCAAGCCAGGGATGGCCGCCTGCTCGGGTCTGCGCGCGACTTGGGGCTGGGCCTGTTTGTTGTGTCGCGAGTGCAGGCGGCTTTGGCGGGGGCCCGGGAGCTGGAGCTGTCCCGTGTCCTGTGAGCCTCTGATGCCTGTCCGGCGTGTGGAGCTGGCGTGGCACCGATGTCAGGTCTATGGCTCTGTGCTTGCCGGGTCCTTCTGGACGCAGACCAGTGTCTGTGGGTCTTGCCGTCCATCACCTCAGCCCCAGCGTCTGTGGTCGTGCAGACGGGGTTTGCAGGAGGTCCTCGTGTGTGTGCCCCCGGCACAGGGTGGGGTGTGCTGGGCTGGGGGAGGCCGGAGGCCTGAGCCTGTGACGTCAGCCTCTGGGCCCCGCACGCAGGCCCTGTGGACCAAGGACGGGTCTGCTGTGGTGTATCCCTGCCACGCGGTCGTCGTCGTTTTGCGCACCGACACCCGGGAGCAGCGCTGCCTGCTCGGCCACACTGACAAGGTGAGGTGCCACCGGCCCTGCAGCGGGAGGCTTGTGCCCACTGGCCCAGGCCGTCCCGTCACACTGCCGCCTCCTGTAGGTTTCTGCCCTGGCGCTGGATGGGGACGACGTGCTGCTGGCCTCGGCCCAGGCCCGGCCCTCAAGCATGCTGCGCCTCTGGGATTTCGGGACCGGGGCTTGCCTGTCCCTGTTCCGGAGCCCGGCCCACACGCTCTGCTCCCTCAGGTGGGCGTGGGGCCTCTGACGGGGCCAGGGGGCCGGCCGCAGCCATGCTGACCGCTTTCTGTCCATCCGCAGCTTCTCCCGCGGCGGGGCGCTGCTCTGTGGGGTCGGCAAGGACCGGCAGGGAAGGACGGTAACGGGGCCTCTCGGGGAGGCGGGGCAGCTGGTGCCAGGGTGCGGGTGGCAGCCAGAAGGCCTAGGAAGCGGCGCTCCCCTGCCGGAGCCCCTGCCCTGAGTGCAGCACGTGGTGCCTCACGTTCTCCGGCCTGGCGGGTAGAGTCGGTGCTGAGGCTACCCCTTGCCGTCTTTGCTGACCGCGGCGACGTGTCAGCCTTTCTGAAGTCAGGGGTACTGGGGGCATCTGTTCGTCTTTCCTCAGACGCGTCCACCTTGGAACGTGCAAGCCCAGGGGTACACCTGTGGGTTTTGGTGGGCGGAGGCCAGGCGGATTGGGGGGACTGCGGGCACCCAGTACGGGCTTGTTGCAGGTGGTGGTGGCCTGGGGCACGGCCCAGGTGGGGCGAGGAGGTGAGCCAGTTCTTCTCGCGAAGACGCACACCGGGGTTGACATCCAGGCGTTCGAGGTGGCCTTTTTTGATGAAACCAGGTGAGCCTGTGGGGATGAGGCCTTGGCAGCTCGTGGGCCCAGATGGGGGCCGAGCCTGCCCCTCCCTGGCTCGGGGACCACCCATAGCATCACGTTTGTGCCTTGTAGGATGGCGTCGTGCGGGCAGGGCAGCGTGCGGCTGTGGCGGCTGCGAGGGAGGCAGCTGCGGTCCTGCCCGGTGGACTTGGGGGAGCACCGTGTTCTGGAGTTGACCGACCTGGCCTTCGGGCCGGCCCACGATGGCCATATGCTGTGAGTCCTGCCCTCGCTCCCGTAACACCTGCGTCCTGCTCCCACCCGCCTCTTCGGCCCTCACTCGTTGCCTCCCTGAGCAGCTACGTGTGCGGCCGCAGTGGCCACATCTTGGAGATCGACCACCAGCACATGGCCGTGCGGCACGCTCGCCGTCTCCTGCCCGTGTGGACGCCTGGCAGCCCTGTGTCACAGAAGCAGACCTTCGGCTCGGGTATGTGGGTCCCCTGCTGCGTGGCGGGCAGTAGCCCGGGTGCGGTGGGCTCACCCTACTCAATTCCCTAGGCCCCGGCATTTCCATCAGCAGCCTCAGCACATCCCAGGCTACGTGCGCCGTCGGCTCCGAGGACGGCTATCTGCGCCTCTGGCCGCTGGACTTCTCTTCTGTGCTCCTGGAGGCAGGTGGGCCTGTTGTGCCATCTTGCCGTGCGTTGCTGTGGGAGGGCCGTGTCCCTGGGCCATCCCCTGGCTAGGGGTCAGTCCCGGGCTCCGGGGGTGGAGCCCTAACCCAGGAGCGGTGGTTAGCAGGGAGCTGCCTCCCCTAGCGCACAGACACGGAGTGGCAGGCTGCGGGCTCGTCTGTGTCTTGGGGGAGCCCGGGAGGTCACGGAGCTGCCCTGTCCGCAGAGCATGAGGGGCCAGTCACCTGGGTGCGCATCAGCCCAGATGGTCTGCGTGTGCTGTCCGCCACGTCTCTGGGCCACCTAGGCTTCCTGGATGTGCCATCCCGGGAGTACCGCGTGCTGGTTCGCTCGCACACTGCTCCGGTGCTGGCCCTGGCCACCGAGTGCAGCCATGGGCAGCTGGCCACCGTGTCCCAGGACCACACTGTGCGCGTCTGGGACCTGGCGACCCTGCAGCAGGTGGGGCATGGCCAGAGGGCGCCGTGGCAGGGGGAGGGTATGAGTGCCCGTGGTGTGGGGGGGGAGGCAGACGTGGAGCACGGGAGGGTCCATGGGGGCGCCCCGGAGCGACCGGCTCCCAGGCTCTGGAGGCCAGCTGCTGGCCCCATCTCTGCGCGCCCTCACGGATCCGTCCTCCAGCTTCATGACTTGAGGTCCCCCGAGGAGGCCCCGTGCACCGTCGCCTTCCACCCCACGCGGCCAGCCTTATTCTGTGGCTTCAGCAGCGGGGCCGTCCGTTCCTTCAGCCTGGAGTCTGCCGAGGTCCTGGCAGCACACAGGTGGGTGCCCGGTTGTCTGCAGCCCCACAGACGCCAGTGCTGGAAGCTGAGGTGGTGCGTGGGCGGCTGGGCAGGGCAGGGAGGGCCGTCCACAGGGCCCCCGCCGTCTGCTGCCCGGGGCAACTCCGCCAGGGTGGGCTGGGCCGTGAGAGGTCTGGGACGGTGCAGCTGACGGCCGGGGTGACGCTCTCCTCCTGTGGTGCAGGTGTCACCAAGGCCCTGTCACCGGCCTGGCCGCCAGCCCCGACGGCAGCCTCCTCTTCAGCTCTTGCTCTTCGGGCACCCTGGCCCAGTACCACTGCGCCGCCACCCAGTGTCGCGTGCTGCGTGTAGCAGGTCAGAACCCTGTGCTGCCCATCCAGTCTCCCGACCGTGTCCTTGTCGGGTCCCCACGGGGTGGGGCTCGCCTGTAGCTGGAGTGTGGTTTTAGGGCTTACCGCCCCCAGGACGGAAGGTCCGTGCCCTCGGAGGCAGTGACCGGCCTGAGCAGTCGGTGGGGGTCGGGTCACCCGGGGCATCTGTTTCCCCTCGAGGCCGCTGTAACTTGGGCCAGCCCAATCCAGGGGAGCCACCTGCCCCAGCAGTAGCTGTGCTCGCTGGTGTCGCGCCGCTTTGTGCCCGGGCTCTGTGGGCTGTGCACGGTTCTTGTGTGGAGTTCCCCACAGCTGGGGGCGGGCTCGGGCCGGACCTGTGTCGCCCGTGGGCGCCCCCTCCACCCAGCTGACCGTGTGCCCCCGCGCTGCCGGCAGCTAACGTGGTGTGCCGGGACGCCCACCCCACCCCCAATGCCCTGGTGCTTAGCGGGGACAGCCACCTGCTGGCCTTCGTGGGCCCTTCCAAGTACGTTGTGACTGTTATGAACGCGGTCTCGCTAGAGGAGGTGAGTCGGCCAGAGCCTTCTGTCTGTCACGCTGGCTTGGCCGGCAGATCTAGACAGCCCTGCCGCGCCGTCCCACGCTGCCCTGGGTCCCAGCAGGGCAGAGGGAGTCAGGGAGGGCCCCGCATGGAGAGGGAGGGAGCTAGGGGCGGGTGGGAGGCCGTGCTCACCCCAGAGAGGATCTGAGCCTCGGGGTCGCGACTCCCACAGAACGTGTAAGCCACAGGCAGGCAGGGGTGCCACGGGGCGCCCAAAGCTGCCCACCTGTGCTCTGGCTCTGGGGCCCCCGCTCAGCCTGCAGGTTGTGCCCGGCAGCCACTCACGGCTCTCCCCCAGCTGCTGCGAGTGGATGTCAGTGCCCTGGACCTGGCCAGCGCTCGTCTGGCCTCGGCAGTGGCCCTCTGCTTTGGCCCTGGACCCCCTGGCCACCTGTTGGTGTCCACCTCGTCGAGCACGGTCGTTGTGCTGGACAGCACATCGGGCCGCGTGGTTCGGGAGGTGAGCCCAGGGCCGCGGTCTGCAGCTTCACCTCTTTCCTTTGGGCTCTAGCGTTAGTGCCTGCGGTGCCTCGAGGATGGGGAGGCCCTGGGCACCTGCTGCTCCTGAGAGGTGGCATTTCTCAGAAGGGAGACTCTGTCTGCAGGTCTGTGGTTTCTGATCTTCCTTCATTGACGAGAACGCTTCTTGCAGCTGCCAGCTGTCCACTCTGGGGCCTGCCCCTCCCTGGCTCTCAGCAGGGATGCCCGCTTCCTGCTGACGGCCGCGGACCGCGCCATCAAGTTGTGGGACTACCCGACGCAGGCCTGCCCAGGCTGCCAGGTGGGTGCCGCAGGCTGGGGCACGGCAGGCGGGCACGGACCACCCCGACGTCCCTGTGCCTGCTGCGGCCTGGCAGCCCTGAGAGCCTCTTCCTCACGCCCCGGTCTGGCGGGTCGGGGGGCCCACAGCCGGGTCTGCGGGCTACGTCCGCCAGGTTGAAGCATGTGCCAGCGCTGGAAGGACCATGGTGTCCCTGCTGCGCCTCAGCGGCCCCTGTGCGTGACTCCCGTTGCCCCCAGGTGTATATCGGCCATTCAGAGCCCGTACGAGCTGTGGCCTTCGCCCCTGACCAGCAGCGGCTCCTCAGTGTGGGGGATGCCATCTTCCTGTGGGACATTCTGGGCCCCCTGGAGAGGTCGCCTCCAGGAAGGCAAGTGCCTGCCCTTGGCCTGCTCCCGTCGGCCTTCTGCTGCACCCTTCCCACCTGATCTCTCGTTGCCTCTGCAGTGCTGGAGACTCACCTGGGGCACCCCCGACCTGCGAGGCTAGTGAGTGGCCCCACCTTGTGAGTGGGCTTTGTGACGGTCTCCGGTGCTGGCCTTGTCTGCGGGTGGCGTAGCACCCCTTCCTTTCTGGGGGCCCTCGTGCACACCTGGGGTGCATGGCACAGGCTGGCTGCTTCTGTCTTCAGGCCCAGATGCAAGGCAGCTGGAGGACGTGGTGTCCGGGGCCCACGGGCTCCCCCGGCAGCAGGTGCCTAAGCCATCGCAGGCGTCCCCACTGCAGCTGGGCGTCTGTGCGGGACTCCTCAGGGATGATGACGGTAAGGGTGGGGCCTGGCCCCGGAGTCCGCGTGCTTCCTTCAGGCCTGTGGGGGGGCAGGGGCCGTGGAGCTCTGCTCCTTCCTCTCACTGCTCCTCTCCTCCATCTCCCCAGGTGCTTTCTCCTGGTCAGATGAAGAAGGACCCTCGGAGGAGAGCCACATCCCCGAGGGGCTCCGTCAGGGCTCGAGCCTGCCCGTGCTGGTGAAGGAGGCCAGCGGGGCTGGAGACGGGGTCTGG
Organism: Canis aureus; assembly: GCF_053574225.1. Lineage (NCBI taxonomy): Eukaryota > Metazoa > Chordata > Mammalia > Carnivora > Canidae > Canis > Canis aureus. The sequence goes on from NC_135618.1 coordinate 37,749,863, forward strand.
GGGTCTCCAGGGGACCCCCGGGGCCTCAGCATGTATCCCCACCCCCATGGCTGGCCCAGTAAGCAGAAGAGGGGCAGCAGGTTGTGGCAGGGACACTCATGACCGACCATGGTGTTTCGTGGGCTCCAGGGGTCTAAGGGAGGCCCAGCTGCCCTGTGGGCTGAGGTTTGCCCTGAGCTGAGCTGTGTTCACTGCAGGGCAAGGCGGCCAGCCTGAGGCCGCAGCGGGGCCAGGCCAGGGGTGGGGCGTGGCACCTGGGCCCTCTGAGCTGCCGTGTCTGCTGTGGGGCAGACACGTGTCCCACCCGGTGGTGCCCGGTGACCGCGTGTGGGGAGGGGTCTCTGAGCAGTCACGGGTGCTTTGATGTTTCGAGGCCTCTTTCTTTTCCCATCAGGTGCTCAGGGCACCAGAAAAGCCCAGGTGTGTCCCTCTGCTCGCCCAGACTGCTACAAGCACTTCGTGGCACGCTACAAGACCTCCTCGCTGCCCAAGGTCAGTCGGGGCGGGTCCTCACAGGCCCAGAGTGGGGGTCATGGCCCCGTTGTTTCTGGGTGTGTTCTTTCTCCCTGAGGGAACTCGGTTTCCTGGGATGTCCCAGGGGCGGCTCCCAAAGCTCACAGCTTCGGTGACAGTGCTTTGACGTAGATCTTGGTGGCCGTCCCCATGAAGGCCACACGTCCATGTGTGCTGCACTCTGGCTTGGCTGGCCAAGGCTCTCATTGTCCTGCTGCCCCCAGAGCGGCCCCAGGTGGTATTCTGTCGAGCCCTCCCCTTTGGCCCTGTGCCCTCCCAAGACCGCCCCGGGCCACCTTGCCCTCCCCTGGCTGCCCTGCGCTCCAGCTGCCTCCCGCCCCCCAGCTCCGCTGGCCTCTTGTGTGGGTTGTGGGGCCCGTGTTCCTACCGCTTGTCTCCTCCCGGGAGCCTGCATCTGCCGAGGGTTTATCCCAGGGCCCAGGCTGACGGGGAGGGCAGGCACCATCGTGGCGCCCCAGCGTCCTGCGCGTGTCCTTGCAGAGTGCCTCCGTCTCCCGTGGCAGTGCTGAGCGTCTGCTCTTGAAGGCGGTCATGGGCTACAACGGGAATGGGCGGGCCAACGTGGTGTGGAAGCCAGACACAGGTGGGGCCACGCGCTGCGTTAGCTCAGGGAGAGCACGGGAGCTGTGCGTGTGGGGGCCGGCGCAGGGAGGAGTCCCCGAGCGAGCCGTGCCCTCCTCGTGGCATGCTGTGTTGTGGCCTCGGACGCACGTGGGCCCGGTGCAGTGGCTCACGGGTACCCTCCCTGCACAGGCTTCTTTGCCTACACGAGTGGCTGCTTGGTGGTGGTGGAGGACCTGCACTCTGGCGCGCAGCAGCACTGGCTTGGCCACCCCGAGGAGATCTCCACGCTGGCCCTCAGCCACGATGCCCAGGTGCTGGCCGGCGCCCCCGCAGCACACCCAGGGTGGACGTGCTCGCCTCAGCCTAGATGCCCGAGAACCGGGGCTGGCTCTCGGCTCCACAGCAGAACAGGGACGTTGTCCCGGCCTCCCCTCCCACCAGCACCCGATGGGCCTGCGGGCCCCGGCCCCCCGCTGACCGCCCACCCTCCTGCCCACCAGGTCCTGGCCTCTGCCTCAGGCTGCGGCAGCACCGCCTCCTGCTGCCAGATCCGCATCTGGAACGTGCCGGGGGGCTCCTGCCGGCAACTCATTTCTTACCACAGCACTGCTGTGCAAGCCCTGGCTTTTTCGCCAGACGACGAGCTGCTTGTCACACTGGGTCAGTGGGTTGTGGAGGGACGGTGGCCCCTGGACGGCCCTGCCCGTCCCGGGACCCGGGGGTTGCTGATCCCATGCGTCTTCGCCAGGGGACTACGGTGACCGCACTCTGGCCCTGTGGAGCATGGCCACCTGTGAGCTGCTGTCGGCTACCTGCCTCCCGGAGCCAGTGCATGGAGTGGCGTTTAACCCATGGGATGCTGGCGAGCTGGCCTGCGTGGGCCAATGTGCTGTCACCTTGTGGCTCCTGCGTGGCCCCAACGCCAGCCTCCAGGTGCCAGGATGCGGGGCGTGTCCTCGAGGGTGGGGTCTGGCTGGGGCCCTGGACGTTGCTGACCCGTGCCGCCCTTGTGTCCCCCAGGGCCGCCGAGAGCCCCTCCCTGAGGAGCTGGGGGCGGGCGAGCTGACATCGCTCTGCTACGGGGCTGCCCCTCTGCTCTACTGTGGCTCCAATGCTGGCCAGGTCTGCGTGTGGGACACCAGCGCCAGCCGCTGCTTCCTGGCCTGGGAGGCAGACGACGGCGAGATCGGTGGGTGCCTGGCAGGGCCCCCGCGGCCCGACGGCCCGGGCTTGGCCTCTCCTGGGAGGCTCGGCTCGAGCTGGGGATGCAGGGACAGCGGCTCATGCCGCCTCCCGCCTCCAGGAGTGCTGCTGTGCTCGGGCACGCGGCTGGTCAGCGGCAGCAACACGAGGCGGCTGCGCCTGTGGGCCGTGGGCGCTGTGCCTGAGCTGAGGTGCAAGGACTCCTGGGCCAGGTGAGCGGCCGTGTGTGCGTGCCTGTGTGCTGGGGTCCCCGGGTCCTGGACAGGGGCCTGGGGGCTGTGGGTGGGGGCATGGCCCCGGGTTCCCTGGGCCGCCGCTGCCCGTTCAGCCCGCTGCCCCCGCCCCCACCCCAGGTCTAGCTCTGTGTTCATGGAGCGCGAGCTGACCTTGGACGGGGCCGTCGTGAGCGCGGTCTTCCACGACACCATGGACATAGGCGTGGTGGGCACCACAGCAGGCACGCTCTGGTACGTCAGCTGGGTGGAGGGCAGCAGCACGCGCCTCATCAGTGGCCACAGGAGCAAGGTGAGGGCATTTCCAGCCTGGACAGAGGGCGGAAGGCCACGTGTGCTCCAGCCCGGGCCCCGCAGCCGTCAGGTGGCTGTGGGTGTCTGTGGTCCGGGAGGGCCGAGACGGGGCCACCGAGAGCTGCGTGCTCTCTGGTCTCCTGGTCCACGCAGGACCCGCATGTGTCCCCCAGGGGTTTCGGTGTGGCCTTTCCGTCTGTCCTTTTTCTGTTGGTACTTTTTTCTTGCAATTTGTTTGTTGGAAAAAACCAGGCTCCTTGTGCTGGAACCTCCCACCACCTGGGTTGGACCTGCCCCTCGGCTCTGTGTTCCCTAGAGGCCAGAGCAGCGTCTGGTCGGGGGCAGTCTGTCCGTGGGAAGTGCGTGGGGCTGCTGGCCTGTCGGCTGGCCCTGGGACAGTGACCCTGTGTTTGGGCGGGAGTCGCAGGCACTGCCGGCCTGATCCTGAGCGGGAGGCAGCCTCACGAGCTGGGCTTCTCCAGGGGAGACCGGGGCAGGCGCCGCAGGGCGGGCCCTCTCCCTCCCGGGCCAGGTCCCTGAGCGCTGGCACAGGCCATGGGCATCCAGCAGCGCGGCCCAGGCTTTGCGAGGATCTGTGTGAGCTGCCGGTGGGCACGTGGGTCCATCCTCCTCCGGGTTGCTGTCCCCCGTCACATCTCTCCAGCGCCATCTCTCCCCAGGGGTGGGTTCTTGCAGGTGGCTCCCGAGTCTTTTGTTCCTTTAACGTGTTCAGTTGTTCAGATAGAACGGTTGCCATCAAAGAAACTTGAACTTGAGGTGGGCGAGCAGTAGGTGCTTCCTGTGCTTGGCGGGTCTAAGTTAAGGGGCGAGGATGCGCCACACGCTCTGCCCGCTTGAGCCTGAGGTGGCGTGGTCGTCACAGACTCGGACAGCCATCACCACAGCAGGTTTTAGGGCGTTTCATGTCCCCACGAGGAAGCCCTGTGACCACTCTGCCCGTTGCCCTGCCCAGCCCCGGGGGCTCGCTGGCTGCCTGTGCCGCGCACGTTCCTCTGTCTGCCCCCGTGCGATGCCTCGCGCGTTCCTGTGCAGCGCAGTGCGTGTCAAGGCCAAGTGCCGTCCCGGCACAGATAGAGTACATCGGGTGGTTCGTCCCCTGGCTGGCGCACACTCGGGTTCAGGGCCTTGGCCGGAGCTGCTGGTCGCCCACGATGCCCGCCTCGTCTGGAAGGACAAGGGTCTGAGCTCCCCTCTGCCCAGGACCACACGTGGCTGCTGCTTCTCAAGCCCGGGGGCTCCTGTGGGAAACGGACTCGGGGGTCGTGGCTGAGTCCCAGGAGGCCAGTCTCTGCCCGGCCAAAGACCTGAATTGTTATTTTTTAAATAAGATACATTACGGGCTCACGCTTCCCCTCGCAATTCACGTTCGAGATTAGACCACTCTGTTTTCCCGTGGGGCGTGTGGCGTCTGGCTCCTCTCGCCTGCGCTCCTGCCCGGGCTGTCTCCCTAACCTTCAGTCTGCAGCCCTCTGGGGACACAGCATCCCATGGTGTCAAGCTGCCACCGTCACTTGCTCATGGTCTTAGCAAGTGAGCCATCGGGTCTGGCCGGTGGACTTCCTGTGACTTCATTCCACCCAGGTCTTCGTGAGGACACGTGGGAGGCAGGCCAGGATGGTTTCTTTATGGCCCACGGAGGTGGCTGGGGCCCGACAGGGCTGTGCAGAGGTGGCTCAATGGGAAGTGTGTGCGACTCTTGATCTTGGGGTTGTGAGTTTGAGCCCCGTGCTGGGTGAAGAGATCACTTCAAAAAATGAAATCTTTAAAAACAAAACGGGATCCCTGGGTGGCGCAGCGGTTTGGCGCCTGCCTTTGGCCCAGGGCACGATCCTGGAGACCCGGGATCAAGTCCCACATCGGGCTCCCAGTGCATGGAGCCTGCTTCTCCCTCTGCCTATGTCTCTGACTCTCTCTCTCTCTGACTATCATAAATAAATAAAAATTAAAAACATAAAACAGACAGCTTTGGCTGCGCTGGGTCTCCCCTGTGCCTGAGGGCCGCGTGGCCTCGGGGGGCTGGCTCCTTGCAGGTGAACGAGGTGGTCTTCAGCCCCAGCGCGTCCCACTGGGCCACGTGCAGCGATGACGGGAGTGTGCGTGTGTGGTCCCTGGCCAGCATGGAGCTTCTGATCCAGTTTCAGGTGCTGAACCAGGTACTGGGGGCACCAGGGCTGAGCCAGACCCTGTCCCGACCCTGCCTGGCCGCCACACCCTCCCCGAGTGCCTGTCCCAGCCGTGGGGCTCAGCCCCTGTCCCCCACCCCCGGGAGAGTGCTCATGTCTCCCTCCTGGGGCTCCCCAGAGCTGCCTCTGTCTGGCTTGGAGCCCTGCCTCCTGTGCACGCCCGGAGCAGCAGCAGGTGGCAGCGGGCTACAGTGATGGCACGCTGCGAGTCTTCAGCATCTCCCGAATTGCAATGGAACTCAAGATGCACCCCCACCGGGCTGCACTGACGGCCATCGCCTACTCCGCTGACGGTGAGCGGCGGGGGCCCACAGGCCGACAGTAATTGCACGTTGGGGCCGGGGCCCGGGGGCTCACGAGGTAACTGGCCTTGCCTGGCACAGGTCAGACCATCCTCTCCGGAGACAAGGATGGGCTTGTGGCTGTGAGCCGCCCCCGCACGGGGATGACGTTCCGTGTACTGAGTGACCACCGTGGTGCTCTGATCTCCACTGTCCAGAGCAGGAGCAAAGAGGTGAGGTGGCCTCATGAGCCGGCAGGGCCTGGCCTAGGGGACGCGGGCAGGGGAGGAAATTGGGTGGAGCAGGGCAGGGGGCATCCACCGGCCTTACCCACCTCCAGCATGGAGACTTTGGGGCGCAGTGGGCCGACCTGTGGCTGGCGGCCAGTTCAGACCAGCGCATCAGTGTCTGGGCCGCCAACTGGCCGCAGGGCCACTGTGAGCTCGTGGACTGGCTGAGTTCCCCGTCACCCACCCTCATGGAGGTAGGTTCTGGGGGCAGCAGGGGCAGGGGCAGTGCCTGTCCCCCGGACCACAGCGTGCTGCATCCCTTCACAGGGTCCCAGCCAACCACCGTCATCTCTTGTTGCCTTCTGCCCCTGGGACGGGGCCCTGCTGGTGTGTGCGGGCCTCGGCGTGCGTCCAGAGGTGGTCTTCTATAGCCTGCACCAGAAGCAGGCACGTGTACCCCCCACCCCAGGTGGTGCTGGGAGCCCGAGGGACCAGGGCTGGGGAGATGAGGCTCACGCTCACCGTCCACAGGTGGTGGAGAGGATCCCGTTGCCTTTCTTTGCCATGTCCCTGAGCCTGTCCCCCGGAGCCCGCCTTGTGGCCGTTGGCTTTGCTGGTGAGTCTTGGTGGAGCGGGACTCCAGCCTGTCTTGAGTGGAGCCAAGTGGGCTCTCTCGTATCTCCACCTGAGACTTCCCTCTCCCCTCAGTGCCCCAAGGTCCTCATCCTGGAAGTAGGGTAAGGACACGCCCCAGGGAACTCACAGGGTCAGGCGATGAGGAGTGTGGGGTGCCAGGGCCTCAACAGAGGGACTCAGCGGCCTAGCTTGGGGCCTTGACGGCACCTGGGTGCTGAGAGGCCTCCCATTGCCTTTGCTATCACAGGCGGGGGTGCTGGTGTGGGGGACCCCAGGCCCTCTGCCTGCCTGGACGCAGCCCCGTGCCATCTGCCCACAGAGCGTGTGCTGAGGCTGGTGGACTGTGAGTCGGGGACCATGCAGGACTTTGCTGGCCACGATGACTTGGTGCAGCTCTGCAGGTTTGCCCCGTCCGCCCGGCTGCTCTTCTCCGCCGCCCACAGTGAGATCCTGGTGTGGGAAGTCGCAGGGCCCTGGGCCGCAGGTGGGGCCTCAGGCTCAGGGCCCCTGCTTGGCTGAGGAGCTGGCATGGCCGAGGGCCTCCTGTGGAGCCAGGAAGGCTTGGGTCTCTCCACGGTGCAGGGGCCTGTGTGGGTCAAGACCCTGAACTTAGGGGGGTGCTGTTTGTTCTTTACCTGAGAGCTCTTCTGTGTCTGCCTCGTGAAGTTCAAATAAACGTGACCCTTGCATCCTGGCCTTGTCAGCTGGTCCCTCCAGGCTCCTGTTTGCCTGGGCCTAGCTCAGCTTCCACCAAACCCCTGGCACCAGCTCTGCAGAGCACTAAGCCCACAGTGTGGGCCCAGAGCGCGTGCCCAGAGCACCCAGCGTGGTGCACCCAGCCCAAAGAGCGTGCCCAGAGCATCCAGCCCAGAGCACCCAGGCCAGAGCGTGTGCCCGGAGCACCCAGCCCAGAGAGCGTGCCCGGAGCACCCAGCCCGGAGCACCCAGGCCAGAGCACGTGCCCGGAGTACCCAGCCCGGAGCGCCCAGCCCCGAGCGCCCTCCCCGGCGCAGGCCTACAGTGCCCAGAGTGCCCGCCCGGGGGCGCCACCGCACAGCGGGGACGCTCTGGCCCGCCCGGCTCGTCAGTGTGGCTTCGCAAGCCGGGGCCGGAAGTGCGATCGGAGGCCGGAAGCGCGGGCGAGTGGGAGGGCAATTGTCGGAGCTGGGTCGGGGTCGGGACCGGGGTCGGGACCGGGGCGGGGGTCCGTGCGGCCGCTATGAAGCGGGACGTTCGCATTTTGCTCCTGGGCGAGGGTAGGCGCCGGGGCGGGGCGGGGGCGTCGGGATCCCGGGTCGAGGTCGGGGTCTGGGGGCGGGATCCGGGGTCCGGTGGGGGGGGGTCAAGGTCCGGGGTCGGGGTCCGGTGGGGGGATCGAGGTCCGGGGTCGAGGTTCGGGGTCCGGGGTCGCGGGCCTGAGAGCGGGGGGGGGTGCGGGCGCCGGTGTCCGCCGCTGACCGCGCCGCCCCGCGCAGCCCAGGTGGGGAAGACGTCGTTGATCCTGTCGCTGGTGGGCGAGGAGTTCCCGGCGGAGGTGAGAGCGCAGCGCGGGCGGCCGTCGGGGTCAGTGCCGGGGCGCGCGGCCGCCCTGACGCGGGTCCCCGCAGGTCCCGCCCCGCGCGGAGGAGATCACCATTCCCGCGGACGTCACCCCGGAGAAGGTGCCTACGCACATCGTGGATTACTCAGGTAGAGCGGCGCCGCGCGGGTAGGGAGGGTGAGGTGGCGGCAGCCGCGGTCAGCTGTTCCTCCCTCCGCAGAAGCGGAGCAGACAGCCGAGGAGCTCCGGGCAGAGATCCTCAAGGTGAGGCTGCGCCCCTGCCCTGCCGCGGCCCCCCCCTTGGCCCCGCGCGCCTGCTGCCCCTCTCTACACCTTGGGGAGCAGTCTGGGTGCGCATCACCTTGGCCGCTAATGGGCTCTGCACCCAGTCCTCCCGCGCCGCCCTGACCAGGCCTGCGGGTCCCCTTTGCACCTGTTCCCTGGAGGAATGGGCGGGTCGAGGCCACCACTACCCAGGGCGGCCTTCTGCACACCGTCGTGCCTCGTGGGGATGTCCTCGTCGCTGCCCAAGTTGTCACCGTACCCGAAGCAGCCCGGGGACCCAGAGCTGGGGCCGGGGTGTCAGGCTCGGGGTGGGGGCGGTCTGTCCTCAGCCTCCCAGGGGACTCCGCAGCACTGCCGGGTTCGGGGGTCAGGATCCCAGCCCAGTCAAGGCCGCCATGGAGCAGGAACCTGTGGTCACGTCAAGCTTCTCCCATTCCCACAGGCAAACGTGGTCTGCGTGGTGTATGACGTATCTGAGGAGGCTACCATTGAGAAGGTGAGGCGCCTGGGTCCTCGGTGCTGGCACGCAGCTCCGTGTCGTCCTTTGCGAACTGTGGACGGGCCTTCGCTGACCCAGGCTGAGCCAGCCCCGGGCGCGGACGCTTAGAAGTCTGAAGCCCTCAGGTCTCAGTCACATGCCGTGCCCTGCTGACTGTTCGTTCCGTGTGGCCCCGTTCCCAGCATCTGTGATTTTGTTGCTTGGGGCCCAGGCCTCCCCGTGTCCAGGTGTGAGTTCCAGGACGACCTGGGGGACAGCAGGCTGACCCTTGCTTTTCAGATCCGAACCAAATGGATCCCCCTGGTGAATGGGGAGACTGACAGGGGCCCCAGGTAACAGGCTGGGCCCAGGTGGGTGCCCCCTGCCAGCCCCTCCAGCCACGGTGACCATGGACCTCTCCCCCCAGAGTCCCCATCATCTTGGTGGGCAACAAGTCAGACCTGCGGCCCGGGAGCTCGATGGAGGCTGTGCTGCCCATCATGAGCCAGTTCCCAGAGATCGAGACCTGCGTGGAGGTGAGTGGGTGGGCGGGGCTGCGTGGCAGGTGCCATCTCGGAGGGCCTGCATCTTCTGGGGAGGCCCCTTTGACATCTGTGGTACCGGGCACACCTGTGGGTCTGTCTCCACGGCCACCAGTGCTCCGCCAAGAACCTGAGGAACATCTCGGAGCTGTTCTACTATGCACAGAAGGCGGTGCTGCACCCCACGGCCCCGCTCTACGACCCCGAGGCCAAGCAGGTGGGCAGCAGGCGCCGGCGAGGCAGCCGGGCTGGCGGGGGTGGTGCAGCGGGGACGTGCTGAGCCGGCTGTCCCTGCAGCTGAGGCCCGCATGTGCCCAAGCCCTCACACGCATCTTCAGGCTCTCGGACCGGGATCTAGACCAGGCGCTCAGTGACGAGGAGCTCAACACTTTCCAGGTGCGGCCCCCATCCCTCGGGGACACGGTCTCGGGTGCCCTGGTGACACCGAGTGGTCACTGAGGGGCTGGCTGATGGCCACTTTCCCTCGGGGGCAGAAATCCTGCTTCGGGCACCCCCTGGCCCCGCAGGCCCTGGAGGACGTGAAGATGGTGGTGCGCAAGAACGTGGCTGGAGGGGTGCACGACAACCGGCTGACCCTGGACGGTGCGTGCTGGTGCCCTGCCGGTGCCCTGGGAGGGGGTCACCGTGCCCAGTGCTACCCGCCTTCCCGCCTCTCTCGCCACAGGCTTTCTTTTCTTGAACACGCTGTTCATCCAGCGTGGTCGCCATGAGACCACGTGGACCATCCTGCGGCGCTTCGGCTATGGAGACACACTGGAGCTCACCCCTGACTACCTGGTCCCGCCGTGAGTGGGGGGGGGCACCCCGGGCTCAGCCTCTCCCCTTGGGGCCTCATTGTGTAGGGAGGTCAGGGTGGGGCGGTGGCTGAGCAGACGGCTCCCTGGCCCAGCGCCTTCCTGTGGGCCCCCTGCGGGGCTGCTCGGCTGCGGGGCTGTGCGGGGGGCGGGCGCACCTGGCGGGCCCGGGACACCCTGTGTCCCCACAGGCTCCACGTGCCCCCCGGCTGCAGCACCGAGCTCAACCACTTTGGCTACCAGTTTGTGCAGAGGGTGTTTGAGAAGCACGACCGGGTAAGGGGGTCGTGAGCACCACTGGGCACCGCTGCAGTCCTGCCAGCCCCCGGGCACACGTCACAGCAGCCCCTGTGCCCGCAGGACCGTGACGGCAGCCTCTCGCCTGCGGAGCTGGAGAGCCTGTTCAGCGTGTTCCCCGCTGCCCCCTGGGGCCCCCGGCTGCCCCGGGAGGTCTGCACCGAGGCCGGCAGGCTGTCTCTGCATGGATACCTCTGCCAGTGGACGTGAGTTCGGTGCGTGCCCGCAGGGACGCTGCCTGTGGCGGCCGCATGGTGACCCCGCGCCCCTCCTGCCCCCAGCTTGGTGACCTACTTGGACGTCCGGCGCTGCCTCGAGCACCTGGGTTACCTGGGCTACCCCACCCTCTGCGAGCAAGACTCCCAGGCCCACGCCATCACAGGTGCGCGCCCGCCCTCGCCCTGAGCCCACCCCTGCCAGCAGCGCCCTGGGTCAGTCACGCTTGCCCCGGCTGCCGTCCACAGTCACTCGAGAGAAGAGGCTGGACCAGGAGAAGGGGCAGACGCAGAGGAACGTTCTCCTGTGCAAGGTGGTGGGAGCCCGCGGAGTGGGCAAGTCCGCCTTCCTGCAGGCCTTCCTCGGCTGCGGCCTAGGGGTGAGCATCTGCGGAGGGTGGGAGCTGTGGGCAGCATCGGTGTGCAAGGGTCAGGCAGCTGCATCCCCCGCCGCAGGACGGCAGAGAGCTTGCGGAGGAACGCCCCATCTACGCCATCAACACGGTACAGGTCAACGGACAGGAGAAGTATCTCATCGTGAGTGCTGGGGTCCCCGGGGGCAGCCCTGGTCATGCGGGGGCGGCCCCGAGCCTGCCCTGAGGCCAGCCTCTGTCTAGCTGTGCGAGGTGAGTGCAGACAGCCTGCTGGCGCCCGTGCCCGATGCCGCCTGTGACGTGGCCTGCTTGATGTTCGATAGCAGCGACCCCGGCTCCTTCGCACTCTGCGCCCGCGTCTATAAGGCAAGCCTGCCCCACCCGGGCCCCGGGGCAGTACACACCCCCAGCCACCACCACCCCCCCCCCCCCGCACCCCCCCCTCCCGCCCTCACACGCCCGCCCCGCTGCAGCGCCACTACATGGACGGACAGACCCCCTGCCTCATCGTCTCCTCCAAGGCGGACCTGCCCGCGGGCAGCACGCCCCCCGGCCTGGCGCCCGCTGAGTTCTGCCGCAGACACCGGCTGCCCGCCCCTGCCACCTTCTCCCGGGTGGGCCCAGCCGGGCTCAGCGCTGCCGTCTTCACCCGGCTCGCCACCATGGCTGCCTTCCCGTGGGTACCGGCGCGGCCCCCTCCCAGGGAACCCTAGTCCTTGTCACGGGGAGGGCGGGACAACTGTGGTGTTGGGACTGGGGTCCCGCAGGTATCGGGCGGGCCTGGTCCCCCGTGGCCCCGGGCTCTGGGGCTTCGCAGACAGTGGGTGGGCGCTGTGGCGGCATCCCCGGGTCGTCCAGCCGCCGCTCTCTCCTGCAGACACCTGGCTCATGGGGAGCTACACGCCACCTCCTTCTGGCTGCGGGTGACCCTGGGGGCCGTTGGGTTTGCGGTTACTGCCGTCCTCAGCATCTCGCTCTACAGGGCCCTGGTGAAGAGCCGATGAGGCCTCAGGCCCCCGGGTGCTGGTATTGGGGCACCTGCTCGAGGGGGCCTTCCTTGTGTCGGAACTTCCTTCTGGGGATACTGCCCACCGCCCTGCCCGAGCCCCAAGTGCAGTCCCCCAGGTCTCCGCAGCGCGCGTCCTACCCAGCTGCACATGCCAGGCGTTACCCGCTTCGGGGATCACGTGTTGGAGGGACTGGGGTCACGGCGAGGAAGCCGGTGACCCTAGGCCCAGGTATTCTCAGGGCTCCACTTCTCTGGTCCCAATAGCCAGGGGGACTCGGGGACTCAGGATAGGACTCTGGGCCAAAGGTGGGGGTGGCCTCCATCCTCCCTGGTTTGGACATGGGTTCCCGTCACGAAGACCTGAGGTCGGGTCTCCTCATTAAACTTGTCTTTCACACCTGGGATCCTGTTTTCTGAAGACGACTTTTCTTGAGTCCACTGACACGGGCTGAGACGCCCGCTCCTGAGCCCCATGTGTGTCCTGTAGGCCTGAGTCCCCTTCTGAGATGTCCCTCGTGGGCCAGCAGCCGTCTGGAAGCCTCTGTACCCATCAGGCCTCATGCTGGCCTGAGGGGCTCTGATGGAGACCCTCCCGATGGCTGCCCTGCCTCTGCACCCCCTCCCCCCCGCCCCCTCCCACCCCAGACCTCAGCATCCCAGTAGCCGGCCTGAGGTGGGGAGGAGGGGGAGTCTGGGACTCGAGCATCTGGGACTTGTGTGGGGCTGCTGCTGCTGTGCAGGGTTGGCCACGGCCTGAGAAACATGCCCTGGCTCTCCCTCACAGCCTGACCAGAGCCGCAGCCCTTCCTGTCCCCACGTCCCTTCACTTGGCGCCCGGGTGTCTACTTGGTGGGTGTCCGGGGGCTGGAGCAGACAGCCTGCCGTGTGGCTGGGTGCCCCCTCCCTGCCATGGATCAGCCGGTGTCCCCCAGGTCTCTCCCAGGCCCCAACATGCTCTTGGCAGGAGGCTGGGGATGCTGGGCCAAGGCAGAGGGCCTGGGGGACTCTGGCGTCTCCCCCACTGTCCCTACCAGCCCTGCTGGCCCTTGCCGCACAGGTGCGGTTCTCACCTGCTTTGGGGAGACCGCCCGCTCAGTCGCGGGAGGGTTGCCCATGGCATCAGGATTTGGAGGGACCGCTAGGATGGCACATCCCAGCCGTGGCCTGGGCCTTAGGGTCTGCACCCACACGGGGGCGTCCATGGCTGCAAGTCCCACCGTGCAGCACTGGCTTGGGAGTGGGGGTCTGCAGCCTGGGTGTGGGGTGCTGTGGACTGAGCAGGGTCAGCTGCACCAAGGGACTCCCCGCCCCCTGTGATCGGCCCTGTTGGCTGGCCTTGTCCCCGTGGTGGGACCGTGGGGCTTTCCTGCCACGGCCAGACACGCGAGCCCCACGGGCAAGCTGGCACCTTCAGGGAATGCTGGGCAGAGCAGGGTCGCAGGCGGCGCGGTGGCCAGAAGGTCACCCCAGGGAGGCGGCTTTGAAGCCCCAGGGTGAGGGGCGGGGAGGGATGGGGGGGGGGCTGCCCCGTGACTCAGTTTCCCCAGCCGCGCGACCGAGCAGCCTCAGCCCCAAACGGTAGGCGAGGACTGAGCTGTTCCCTCCCGGGGCGCGTCCGCAGGCAGAGCGCGCGCGTGTCCCGGCCGCGCGTGGGGGGGGGCGGCGGCGGCGGCGAGCGCGCGGGGGCGGGCGGCTGTGGCTCCGTGACGCGCGCCGGCGGAGCGGGCGGGCCGGGGCGGAGCGGCGTCGTCCGCAGAGCAGCCCCTTCCGGCCGCCGCCGACCCCGGCCCGGCCCGGCCCAGCCTGGCTCTATGGACAGGAGCTCGCTGCTGCAGCTTATCCAGGAGCAGGTGCGTGGGGGGCGGGGGGCACCGCCGGGAGACCTGGGGCCCCTGCTCCCCTGCCTGACGCTCCGGGAGAGGGCGGCCGCGGCTGGGGACGCAGAGGAGGGAGGGAGCCTGCCCGCCCGGAGGATGCGCAGGGCGGGAAGGAGGTGGGGAGGCCGAGGAGCGGTGGAGCGGGAGCCCGGGACCCGCGGGTACGGAGGCCTGGCCCAGGGAGCTGGGAGCCCGCCCCTCTGCTGGCCCGGCCCCGAGGCCGCCCCACCTCAAGCCTTGGCCGATGGCCGCCCCCCGACCCCAGCAGCTGGACCCTGAGCACACAGGTTTCATCGGTGCGGACACCTTCACCGGCCTGGTGCACAGCCATGAGCTGCCCCTGGACCCGGCCAAGCTGGACATGCTGGTGGCCTTGGCCCAGAGTAACGAGCGGGGCCAGGTCTGCTACCAGGAGCTGGTGGACCTGGTCAGTGCCACAGTGGGTGGACGGCAGGGTAGGGGCCCGGCCGAGCGGGTGGGCAGGCAGCCCCCACGCCTGCCCTTCCCACCTGGGAGGGGTGTGGATGGGGGCGGGGACTCAGCCTCCACCAGGAGCAGGGGGGGGTAGCAAGGGGGCAGGGTGGCTCGGGGCGCAGGGAGCACGGTGGCCCATGCTTAGCGCCCCCCCAGATCAGCAGTAAACGCTCGAGCAGCTTTAAGCGGGCCATCGCCAACGGACAGAGGGCGCTGCCCCGGGCCGGGCTGCTGGACCAGCCGGGCCTGGGTGTCTACAAGCGGTTCGTGCGCTACGTTGCCTACGAGATCCTGCCCCGAGAAGTGGACCGCCACTGGTACTTCTACCGGCACCGCAGCTGCCCGCCCCCCGTGTTCATGGCCTCAGTCACCCTTGCCCAGGTGTGCCTACCTGCCCGCCACCCCGGAGCCTCCCCGCGCCCGGCCCAGCCCAGCCCTAACGCCCCTCTCCCCCAGATCATCGTGTTCCTGTGCTATGGGGCTCGTCTCAACAAGTGGGTGCTGCAGACCTACCACCCCGAGTACATGAAGAGCCCCCTGGTGTACCACCCCGGCCACCGCGCTCGAGCCTGGCGCTTCCTCACCTACATGTTCATGCACGTTGGGTGAGCGGGGGCCCGCCTCTGGTGTCCCCGTCGGTAGGGCTGGTGGTCCGCCGCCACCGACCTCACATCTGTTTACACCCACATGGCCAGCCTGGAGCAGCTGGGCTTCAACGCGCTCCTGCAGCTGATGATCGGGGTGCCCCTGGAGATGGTGCACGGCCTGCTCCGCATCAGCCTGCTCTACCTGGCCGGGGTGCTGGCAGGTAAGGCAGGCACACGCCCCCCGGCCACTGCACCGGCGAGCCTCCTGCTCACGGCTCTCCTTTTGCTCACACAGGCTCCCTGACTGTCTCCATTACCGACATGCGGGCCCCTGTGGTGGGGGGCTCTGGTGGGGTCTACGCCCTGTGCTCCGCACACCTGGCCAACGTCGTCATGGTAATAGGGCAGACAGCGGGGCGGGTGTGGGGAGGGGCCCATAAGGCCTGCCTCACAGCCTGTGTCTCGCGCCCCATCAGAACTGGGCTGGGATGAGGTGTCCCTACAAGCTGCTGAGGATGGTGCTGGCCTTGGTGTGCAGTAAGTACGGGGTCAGGGGGCTGAGAGGGGCCTCAGCCTCAGGCCAGAGTGCCTCCCACCTGCCCACCTGCCACCTTTCTCTGCAGTGAGTTCTGAAGTGGGCCGGGCCGTGTGGCTCCGTTTTTCCCCGCCACTGCCTGCCTCCGGCCCCCAGCCCAGCTTCATGGCACACCTGGCAGGTGCAGTGGTAGGAGTCAGCATGGGCCTGACAATCCTGCGCAGCTATGAGGAACGCCTGCGGGACCAGTGTGGCTGGTGGGTGGTGCTGCTCGCATATGGCACCTTCCTGCTCTTTGCCATCTTCTGGAACGTCTTCGCCTACGACCTGCTAGGCGCCCACATCCCTCCACCACCCTGATGGGCTCCCCAGGGCCCCATGGGTCAGGGCACTGGTGTGTGTGGGCTGGCTGCCAGGCGAGCCTGCACATCTGTCCTCTGTGAATGTACACCTTGAGACTGCTTCTCCTCCGTAGGGGCAGGTGGCCCTCGCAGCCCACTGAGTCCAGGCCAAGCCTTACATCAGCCCTGGCCACCCCCTCCCAGGCCTGGGGACATAGGACTGCCTGGCCAGGCAGTGGAGGTCCCCAAGTGTGGCCCTAGGGAGACCCTGCCCCTGCCTCTCCCCCACAACTTGCGGTCTGAGCCTTTTTGGAGAATGAATAAATATTTTACACAGCAGGAGGTGGCTGCAGTGGGCTCTGGGGGCTGGCCCCAGGGGCCCGCCCGGCCCTCGCACGGCGGCCCAAGCTCTCCCGGTGCTCCCTGCACCCAAACCAGGCGTGCGCGTGTGGCGGGTGTGCGAGGAGCTGGGGTCCTCACAGGCAGCGGAGACTGCAGCCCAGCCGGTCGCCCGCCCTCCGAGAACCCTGTGGCCCGGGCCCAGCAGGGTTCAGCCAGCCTGGCTTCTCTGCGCTTCTGGGCCGGCGCGGTGTCCTTGCGGGTGGCCAGGCTGGGGCGGGTCCCACGCGGGGAGGGGTCCCGGGCCTGAGGTCCCGCCCGGGCGGGGACAGAGGGGGGCGGGGGCCCGGGCCCAGGCCATGCGGCGCTCGGGCCGGCTCTGCCTGCCGCATGCACCCCGCCTCCCCAGGGCCGCGGGCGGCGGGCGCGCGGCGGCCTCGGAGCTCCTGCAGCCGGGGCTCGAGCCTCGCCAGCGTCTGGGCAGGCGGCTCCCGCGCACCCCCGGGGTCACGGCCACGGGCCCCCCGGCAGGCGACGACACTCACCAGCCGGGCCGAGGTGGGCTGGGCGGGATGGGTGGGGGAACCTCACCCGGAGCCCCGCCCGGAAGCCCCGCCCCCGCTTCCACGCCGGCGGCCACGTGCTCCTCCGCTCCGCCCCCGGTGGCCGCGGGGAGCCCTCTGGGGCCTGGGGAGGGCGGCGACGGAGCCTCGGGCAGCGGGGTTCGGCCGTCCTGCCACCAATCCAGAGCTTCCAGCCGTCCCTGGCGGCCGCGGCACCTCCCCGTGCGGCGCCAGGACCGCAGCCCCGCGGCCCTCAAGGCCCCACGGCCGCGCAGCCAGCCGGCGGCCGCCTAGTCCGCGCGGGGCGGGGCCTCGGCGGGGCGGGGCCTCGGCGGGGCGGGGCCTCGGCGGGGCGGGGCCGCGCTTGTCGCTGTCCCGGACGTCCGACGTCGCGGGTCGCGTTCCCTCGAGCGCATGCGCCCAGTCGGTCCCGCCCCCCCTTGCCTCCGCGGCCCGTCGGACGCAGGCGCGCCCCCGCCCGTGCCGCTGGCCCCGCCCCGCGCGGCCGGAAGTTCCGGTGGCGGATCGCTGGACCGGGCCCGAGCGGATCGCGGGCTCGGGCTGCGGGCTCGGGCTGCGGGCGCAGGGCGGGCCAGACGCGGAGCCTGGGAGCGAAGCCCGGGCTGTGCCGCGCGGCGCTATGAAGGGCAAGGAGGAGAAAGAGGGCGGCGCGCGGCTGGGCGCCGGCGGCGGAAGCCCCGAAAAGAGCCCGAGCGCGCAGGAGCTCAAGGAGCAGGGCAACCGGCTCTTCGTGGGCCGCAAGTACCCGGAGGCGGCGGCCTGCTACGGCCGCGCCATCGTGAGTGCGCCCGCGCCGGGGGAGGGGGCCGGCGTCCGGGCGGGGGAGTGGGCGGGGCCCGGCTCGCGGCCCCGCGTCCTCCCCGGAGCCCCTGCCCCGCCGCTCCCGCCGGACCCTCGGGGCGGTCTTGGTTCGCCCGCGGGGGCGTTTGGGCCCCGAGAACTCGGTGCTGATCATGTTCCAGTCGAGCCAAGGCCGCGCGGTTCTCGAGCCAGTGCTGGTTGCTGGAGGGGCGGGTGGGAGCTTGAGGGGTGCTCGAGGCCCCAGGCCGGGACCAGGGTTCCTGTCCCTTGAGAAGCCCAGGCCCGAAGCTGGGGCTCTCCTCAGGTCCGGGAACCTCACCTTTACAAAACCTCCTGGGAGCCCCGAGAGGGTGGGCTAGCGCAGGCCTGAGGACCGGGAGTTCACTCTACAGCCCTAGCTGAGCAGAGGCTTCCAAGCTGAGAAATTTCTAGTGTCTGGATTTTAGCCACGGGCTCCCAGACCAGGACAGGGCCTAGGACAGGGCCCACGGAGCTTTTTCCCTCATGCTGGCTGGCCTGGCCTTGGTCCCCAGACCCGGAATCCTCTGGTGGCCGTGTACTACACCAACCGGGCGTTGTGCTATCTGAAGATGCAGCAGCATGAGCAGGCCCTGGCTGACTGCCGGCGGGCTCTGGAACTGGACGGGCAGTCTGTGAAGGCACACTTCTTCCTGGGGCAGTGCCAGCTAGAGATGGAGAGCTATGATGAGGCCATCGCCAACCTGCAGCGAGGTGGGCCTACAGGTTGTCAGGGGACGGCGGGGGCGCCTGGGACCAGGTGGATGGACTGGCCAGAAGGTGACCTGAAGCCCCTGTTCCCCCAGCCTACAACCTTGCCAAGGAGCAGCGGCTCAACTTCGGGGATGATATCCCTAGTGCTCTGCGCATCGCCAAGAAGAAGCGTTGGAACAGCATCGAGGAGCGGCGCATCCACCAGGAGAATGAGCTGCACTCCTACCTCACTCGGCTTATTGTGGCCGAGCGGGAGAGGTGGGCTGTGGTAGCGGCAGGCTCCAGGGCCCCACCCACCCCCAAGGCAGCACTCTGGGGTTAACTGAGTCAAGAACACAAGTGTTTATTGAAGGCCAGCACTGGCGAGCAGTTGGAGGGAAGAGAGACCTGAACAAGCCTGAGGTTGGGGTGGAGTGTGATCTCTTCTGGCCAGACCCATTCCTGACTAGCTCCTGGTCGACCCCCAGGGAGCTAGAAGAATGCCAGCGGAACCACGAGGGTGATGAGGATGATGGCCACGTCCGGGCCCAGCAGGCCTGCATCGAGGCCAAGCACGTGAGGGTGCCCCAGCCCACGTGTGGATGTGTGCGTGTTTGCGTGCCTGTGACTGGAGGGTGCCCGGGGGAGGGGGAAGGGGCATTTGGCCCACGCGTAGCTGCTTGGTTCTCCGCAGGACAAGTACTTAGCAGACATGGATGAGCTTTTCTCCCAGGTGGACGAGAAGAGAAAGGTAAGCTGTCTGTCCTCTGGGTAGCAGGAATCGGAGCCGGGTCCCCATTCTGGTGCCTGACCTGACTCCATGTGCTACAGAAGCGAGACATCCCGGACTACCTGTGTGGCAAGATCAGCTTCGAGCTTATGCGGGAGCCGTGCATCACGCCTAGTGGCATCACCTACGACCGCAAGGACATTGAGGAACACCTGCAGGTGAGAGCCAACAAGAGTGGGGAGCAGGGCCCGTAACCACTGAGCACTTTCTGATCTGCTGTCACTGCACACTGCAGCGTGTGGGCCACTTTGACCCTGTCACCCGGAGCCCCCTGACCCAGGAACAGCTCATCCCCAACCTGGCCATGAAAGAGGTCATTGATGCATTCATCTCCGAGAACGGCTGGGTGGAGGACTACTGAGGCCAGGCGAGTGCCAGAGCTGCCTGCCTTGCCTAGTACCCTGGCCCAGGTGGGCCTTGGGGCAGTAGCTCCCAGTCCCTGTACATAGTTTGTGTTCCTAGATCCCTGCCCTGGTGTCCCTTATCCCACCCTCATCAGTTCTGCTGCTGGACCATGAGCCCCACCTCCACCCCCTTCTGGGCCAGAAACAGCAGGTGAGGGTGGGCTGCTGCCACCACTGTCCTGTAATAAAACCTGTGAGCACTATAGGGGTGTGTGCTGGTGTGTGCTGGGCTCACCAGCCGCCCACTCTACCTAGCCGAGGAAAGTAGAGATAAAAACACTGGTGTCCAGGTTGAGCGTAGCATGCCACCACCGGTCAGGGAAATACAGCACCTGGTGGAGGGTGGGGCACAAGGATTAGCTGGTGGCGTGTGATCCAGCCTGACCACTTCCTGCCACCTACTGACCTCACCAGCCTGGACGGTGCACTCCAGGGGCCTCTCAGATGGTGCCAGGGTTGGGTACACGTCCTGAAGCCAGGCCAGTGTGGTTTTGTTGGGGTGGAACTCAGGTGTCTTCTCAGGGGGATACAGGAACCAGCGCTGAGGGTGAGATCAGCCCGTCACTCCATGTTGGCAGGCAGTAAGCCCCTAGCCGCAGCCCCGGCCCGTGCTGACCTTGCGGCCGTAGATCACCTCTGAGAACCCGGGCCCGTGCCAGTGGAAGGGCACCCCAGAACCAGCTCCTGTGGGGTCAGTTAGGAGCACTTGCTGACGCAACCCCACCTGACGCATCCCCTTCCTCCGGCATGCCACGTGCAGGGTACCCACCTGCGATTCCAAAGCTGTAGGCAGCAGTGGTACCTAGCAGACTAAACGGAGGCGGGGAGTAGTGCTGGAAGAGTGAGGCCCATTCGCTGAAATCATTGTCCCCGAAGAAGTACAAGGTGTCTGCCAACACAGAACATAGGAGGCGCCCGGGTCTCAGCACCTGTGCTTGTCCACATGCCCCCAGCCCAGCCCACGGCCAACCAGGTGTTACTCACCGTTGCCCAGGGAGCTAGGGTCCTGGGGATGCAGTAGGTGCTCCACGTAGTCCTGGAAGGGCAGGTCCACTGTAGGAAAGGGCCTGGTCAGGACTGGCCGAGACCGCCTGCAAGTGCCGGCAAGCAGGTGGGGCGGCGGCGCGCGGCAGCTCACCTTTCCGGTAGGAATAGGTATTGGCGGTGCTCAGCCGGACCACGGTGTCCCCGAACGAGGCCAGCAGCCGTTCTCGGGAGCACAGGGCCCGGAAGCGCTGGGGTGGGGTGGGGTGGGGAGAAGATTCAAGGGCGGGCCGGCGCGGGTGGAGAGGCCGGGCGGGGCGCTGCACTCACCGAGTTGTCCGTGAGCCGCTGCAGGATGACGGGCCTGGAGAAGGCGTACCTGGAGGGGCGGGGCCGCAGCGGGTCGCACCGGCTCGGGGGAGGGGCGCGGGGGCCGGGCGGAGGGGCCGGGGCGGGAGGCGGGTGTGGGGGCTGCACGTACTGCTGCACGAACTCGGCGTAGCTGAGGTCCGCCCGGCGCTCCACGGCGCAGCGCTCTTCCTCCGCCACGGCGGCCGGGGCCCCGGGCCCGCGCCTCTGCCTACGGGCACGGCCGTCAGCGCCCCGCCGCCCCCCCAACCCGGCCGGCCGCCCGCGGGTCCCGGCCGCCCGCCCGCGCCGCTCACCACCCTCCGTCGCCCGTGTCCCCGGCGCCGCGCAGCACCGGCGCCGCCAGCGTCCAGACCGCCAACAGCAGCAGTGGCCGCGCCCCCGGCGCCATGAGCCCGCCGCCGCAAAGCCTGCCGGGAGCTTCGTTGTCGTGGCAACAGCGCCCGGCCCGCCCCGGAAGCAGCTCCTTTGACCCGCCCCGGAAGGCGGAGCGGCCGCCGCGGGTTCCCATGGCGACGACGCCGCCCACCCAGCAGAGCCGCCCAGCATCGAGCTGGCGGCACGAGCGCACGCGCGGGTGACGGGCGGCCTCACACTGCGGCTCCTGCTTCCTTTATTTGGTCCCCACGCCCAGCGCCTCCCGCCCGCGGCGGTCAGGAGTACTCGCACAGGTGGCCGCAGCCCGCCGGGCAGTGCGAGCTGCCCTCCAGCCACTTCATGATGTGCTGCAGGTGGCCGCCGTGACTGCAGCCCTGGCACCACACGAACAGCCCCTTGACCACGTGGTGGCACACGGCGCACATACTGGCGCAGCGGTGGCAGCGGTCACAGACCCAGCCGCGGCTGCTCATGGGCCGCTTGCAGTGGCTGCAGTTGACATGCAGGGTGGTGGACGCCTGGTTGAGGCAGCTGATGGCGCGGCTGGTGCTGAGCTTCACCACCTGGTTGGACACGTTCCAGAGGCAGAAGCGCTGCAGCAAGTCGATGTAGGACGTGTACCAGTGCTCCTGGGGCGGCGGGAGGGAAGGAGGCCGGAGGTCAGTGCGCCGGCGGCCCTGGGGTGGCAGGGACGCCCTCCCCAGACCCACTCACCCACCTGGGTCTGCTCGTCGATGTCCTTGCGCACTCGTTCGCCCAGCACGATGAGCACGGACACGGCCATCTGCACGTCACCCTGCTCTGCATAGAAGCGCAGCATGTCACACACCAGGGCGCTGAAGAAGTCGGGCGGCAGGCGGCTGTCGTAGAGCGCGTGCGAGATGGAGATGAGCGAGAAGGAGGAGTCCACGGGCACCATGGAGGCTGCATCAGCCTCACTGCCGCTGACGTGGGGCGAGTCAGCCTTGTCCTGCAGGTGCTCGGGCCCCGGCGGAGTGTCCACAATCTCATGGCGTAGCGGGAAGGCCTCCTGCGGCAGCACGTACTCGGGCTCCTCCGCTGAAGGCAGGGTCAGGGAAGGCAGGGTCTGAGCCTCCCGCCCCACCTCCCAACCCCACTTCCCCAGCGCCCACTCACCATGTGCATGTTCTGGCTCCAACAGGTACAGCTCGTCCTCTTCGCCCTCCACGTCACCCAGCAGATAATCCGCAGGCACGTCGCTGCCCTCTGTCTCTTCGTTATCTGCCCATAGGGGAAAGGGTGTTCCAGAGGAGCTGATTCTGGGAGGCCCCAGCCCTACTCCCACCAGTGCCCTGTCCACCCCCGCAGCCTACCCTCATTGGTGAGGAGTGTGGCTGAGGAGTCCAGCAGCACTGTGTCGCTCCGTGTGTCACCCTTGCTACGGTCCAGTCTGGTCTCACTGCCCAACCCTGGCGCCATATCCTTCAGGTTGAAACTGGGGGCAGGGAAGGCCAGTGGGTAGATGGGCTCCAACAGCCCACCCTTAGGGCGGAGCCACCCCAGATGGCTACCTGTTCATGAGTGGCAAGCCGCAAGAGCTGCCCTTGCCCACGCTGTGGTTGAGGTTGGTGGCAGACGCCAGGCCAGGGCTACAGTAGATGATCCGCAGCATGGTCCAGGTCTGTGCTACCTAGGGGAGGATGCCAGGCACTCACCGGGGGCCTGGGTCCCTGGCACCCCATCTAGCACCCTCCACTCCCACCTGGATGGAACCACAAACTGTCAGGTTCTGCTGCCCCAAGCACCCAATGTACTGGCCCACTCCAGCTGGGGAACTGAAGCCTGTGCCAAAGACAAAAATCCTAGTCTCGATCCTACGAGGGGATAAGCAGAAGCAGAAACTGGAGGCAGTCAACATGCAAATCGGTCTGTGGTCCCAGGAAAACAATGAGAAAAGCCATGTCGACCTCTGCAGGATCAGACATCTTGAAAAATCCAAAAGCAAAAATGAGCCACAAGCGGGGCTGGAACACTAACCCCCCAGACCTGCACCCTAAGGATGCACCGCCATCGGGTCCGCTCCAGGCCAGCGGGTATCCTCGGTTACCAGGGTGGTGGCTGGTGGTGGCAGCCACCATGCTGAGCGATAAACACAGGGCAGGGTCCGGGTATAGCAGTTGGGGGAGCCCCCAAGGTCACAGGCCCTGGGACCCTCTCAGGCCACACTGCCTACCTGGTTGCGGCCAAGCTCCCGAGCCACTTTCGCATTGTGGTCACAGAGCTCAGCCAGAGGCCGGCCAGCCAGGGCATAACGTTCGGCGGTGTCCACGAACCAGCTCATGCTGCCACTGCCAGGCTCTATCTCAAAGACACTGAGGGCACTGGACGCGAGGCCCACGAAAGGCTCGGAAGGGTCCAGTTTACGCTTGAAGAAGATGGGGTGGCGCCGATCACCGGCATAGGGCTTGCGCCCAGACTCGGTGGCCACTAGGCTCTCCTTGGCAGCAAAGGCCAGGTCCCCAAAGAGACCATAGCAGAGGCCCTCGGGGTTGGCGCGCTCAACAGGCTGGCTGGCGTCACGGAACAGGTGCTGGCACAGCGTGCTGTCCTTAGAGCCAGAGAGCAGGAAGGAGGGGTCGTGTGGGTGACGCCAAGCAATGCCTGTTGTGACATCTCGGTGCTCCTCAAACATGGCAGCTGGGACGAAAGGCCGGCGCACGTCCCACACGTAGATGTTATGGTCCACCATCATGGAGCAGGTGGCCAGGTGGTGGCGGCACTCAGGCCGCCACTTTACGCGGGCCACTGAGGCAATGGTTTGCACACAGTGCACCTCCTTGGCACGGTGCGTGGTCATGTCCCAGACCTTCACCATCTTGTCACGCCCACCTGTGGCCAGCCAGCCCCTACAATAAGTCAGTGAAACCCTCAGTATCCTCTCCGGGGGTGGGAGGCCTCCCCACTCTGCCTCACAGGTCTGGAGGCAGCCGCCCCACGAGCCCACCCATCCCACCCTGCTGCCTGTGCCCCCACCCCACGCCACACCTGTCCTCAGGGTGCCAGTCGCAGCAGAAGACAGGCCCGTTGTGGGCCGTGAACATCCTCTCACAGCGGTCAGGCCGGCGAATGTCCCAGAGCTGCACGTTGCCATTCTCGAAGGTGGAGGCGAAGGTGAAGTAGTCCCGGATGCTGAACTGGACATCACGCACGCTCTCAGACTGGCCTGTGGAGAGGACGTCGATGGAGGGAGAGGGTGAGGGGGCTCCAGCAGAGAGAGCAGCCAAGGGTGGAGCCTTGCAATGACTGTGGACTAATGTCACATGCCTGCCCGTGGTCCAGACGGGGAGGCCTCCAAGGTGGCGTGGACACCCCTGAGCCTGCCTGGCGGGGTGGTGGGGAGAGGCCTCACAGAGATGTGGTCGATAGGCCAGGGGCAGGATGCCAGGCATCGCGTGGTTTGTGAACCTGTAATGTGGACCTCGGTTTCCCCTGGATCACGCATCTGATGTTGGTCCTTGCAGAGCTGCGGCGGGGCTTCGGGGCACTGAGCACACAGGAAGCTGGCTGCGCTCAGCTGTACGCACTCCTCTGAGGGAGGCCCAGGGAGGTCCGGGTGAGGCTGCCCCGGCTTCTGCTCCAACCCTCCAGCTTGCACTGGCGCTGCTGGGTCAGCCCCACGGGACCGCACACCTTAAAGGTCCGTGTCCCCCACCCCCAGCCCCGGGACCAGCACACCGAGCACCCTCGAGGCCTCCATCTTTCCCACAGCACAAGTAGCTCAGCGCCAGCCTCAGGAGGCCCCCAGGTCTGAGGCTTCCAGGCTATGCTCCGTTTGGTCTCTTCAAGGTGGGCAAGGGATCAGGGGCTCGAGCCCAGCTGTGGAGGAGCTTGGGCTGCTGGGAAAAGAAGTGTGAGGACAGGCACCCCCCCCCCAAACCCCCAGCCTTCCTGGTGCGCTTCCTGCGGCCGGGTGGTCCTGCCGCTGGTGCCCGCCCGCCCGCCCTGCTGACCCGCGCGCACGCCCCGCGCCGCTCCCGGGCTCGTCCCAGGCCGTCTGGGGCACACGAGGTCGCCTGCAGGGCTCACCCGAGAAGGTGCTCACGGAGTCCTTCCTGCGGAGGTCGAAACACTTCATGAAGCCATCCTGGGAACCGCTGAGCAGCACGTGTGCCTCGGTGGGGTGGAAGCAGACTTTGTTCACCGTGCGCTTGTGCTCTGTGAACAGCTGGTCCTGCTTGTTGCGCGACGGCCGGCCCAGGTTCCAGGTGACCACCACGCCGTTGGTGGCCGCCGTGGCCAGCAGGTTCTCATCCATCTGGTGCCAGACGACGTCCGCGCAGCTCAGGTTGAGCGAGGGCTTGCGGCCCACACGCAGGTTCAGCTTCTCCACGAACTGCTCGTCCTCGATGGCGTAGATCTTGAAGATGCTGCGGCCGGCCACCACCACCTGGGCCGCGTCTCTGCACACGCTGATGGCGTTGGCCGGAGCGTCCAGGTGGCAGTGCATGGTGCGGCCGGTCAGCGCGCCGCCGCCCAGGGCCGTGCTCACCCGGGACATCTTCTCCATGGCTGCTCGGCCGAGGCCTGTGCGCCCCGAGCTCCCCGGCAGCTCAGTCGGGGGGGGGGCATGGGCCCCGCGGCCCGGTGCTCAGGGGTCCCCCGGCCGCTCACGCCCCTCGAGGACGCGACATGGCGCCCGCACAGGGCGCGCCGGGGCCTGCGGGGAGAGCCAGGGGGCCGCACGCGGGGAGCGGAGGTCGCGGGCGCCAGGCCAGCCGGTCGGACGAGCCCCTGCCGCCGCCGGCTCCACAACCATTTCCCAAAAGTGCCGGGCCGCCCGACCGGAAGCGCCGCGCCGGAAACAGCTCCGCGAGCCGGAAGTGGCCCCCCCGCCGGCCTCCCGGCAGAAGCGGGGCCCGCGGCACGAAGGTTCCGGGCCGGGAGCGGCGCTGGGGGAGGGGCGGGGCGGTCCCGGCGAGGCGAGGCAAGGCGGCCCCTCCCGCCGCACAGTCCCACCGCCGGTGCCCGCGTGTCCCCCGGCAGGCCCCGCCCCTGCAGTCGCCGCCGCGGGCCCCCGCCCCCGGCCCCCGGTACCCGGTTCCCGCCGCTCGGCGAACCAGCCCCCCCGGCCCGCCGCCGGGTTGTCAAAGCGCGCCCGTCGTCACCGAGCTGACGGGGAGCCGCCGGGTCACAGCCCCCGTAGGGCTGCGCCTGCCTCCCGGCCTGGGTGGCAGCTTGTCCTCGGTCGGCCTGTCCGTCCTCCGCCTGTCGGTTTCCGGCCTGTCCGTCCCCCGCCTGCCCGTCCCCCGCCTGTCCGTCCTCCGCCTGTCCTCACTCTGTCCGTCCTCCACCTGTCCGTCCTCCACCTGTCCGTCCCCCGCCTGTCCGTCCCCCGCCTGTGCGTCCTCCGCCTGTCTGTCCCCGGCCTGTCCGTCCTCCACCTGTCTGTCCCCCACCTGTCTGTCCTCCACCTGTCCTCACTCTGTCGGTCCTCCGCCTGTGTGTCCTCCGACTGTCCATCCCCGCCTGTCCGTCCTCGGCCTGTCCGTCCCCTGCCTGTCCATCCTCCACCTGTCCGTCATCCGCCTGTCCTCACTCTGTCTGTCCCCCGCCTGTCCGTCCCCCGCTTGTCCGTCCCCCGCCTGTCCGCCCCCGGCCTGTCTGTTCTCCGCCTGTCCGTCCTCCGCCTGTCCATCCTCCACCTGTCCTCACTCTGTCCGTCCTCGGACTGTCCATCCTCCGCCTGTCCGTCCCCTGCCTGTCCATCACCGGCCTGTCCGTCCCCTGCCTGTCCGTCCTCCGCCTGTGTGTCCTCCGCCTGTCCATCCCCGGCCTGTCCGTCCTCCACCTGTCCATCCTCCACCTGTCCTCACTCTGTCCGTCCTCGGACTGTCCATCCTCCGCCTGTCCGTCCCCTGCCTGTCCATCACCGGCCTGTCCGTCCCCTGCCTGTCCGTCCTCCGCCTGTGCGTCCTCCGCCTGTCCGTCCCCCGCCTGTCCATCACCGGCCTATCCGTCCTCCGCCTGTCTGTCCCCCGCCTGTCTGTCACCAGCCTGTCCGTCACCGGCCTGTCCGTCACCCGCCTGTCCATCCCCGACCTGTCCATCACCAGCCTGTCCGTCCCCGGCCTGTCCGTCCTCCACCTGTCTGTCCTCCGCCTGTACGTCCTCCGCCTGTCTGTCCTCTACCTGTCCTCACTCCGTCCTCCGCCTGTCTGTCCTCCGCCTGTCCGTCCTCCGCCTGTGTCCTCCGCCTGTCCGTCCTCCTCCTGTCCTTGCTGTGCGTTAGGAGGTTAGGGCGTCCCTGCTGCTCGCCTAGGCTGTCCCCGTCGCACCGACAGCACCCATCCTTGCCCTTCTGGAGGGTCAGCTAGATCCTAGATAGCGTTGCTCGAAGACTTTTGTTTTTAAAGACTTGATTTACTTGAGAGAGAGCAGGTGCGCACAAGCGGGGGCCGGGGGGGGGAAGCAGGCTACCAGCTGGAGCCCAGGACTTCGGGACCATGGCCTGAGCCAGAGGCACACGCTTCACTGACTGGGTTCCCCAGGCTCTGGAGGTTAATGTTACATGGATGACTTTAGTATCATCTGCATCCCCCATAAGCAGTAGAGGGTCAGGGACCTTCGGTGTCGGTCACTGCTGGTTCCAGTCGGGTAGGCGGCCCCTGCCTCTGTGGCGGAAGGAACCAGTAGGTCTGCTGAGCTCCGAGGTGCACAAGCCTCTCAGGGCAGGGATTCCCCACCCGCCATGGTGTGATGACCTAAAACCAACTCAGACGCGTGTTTTTACAACTTTTTTAATATATATTTTTATAAACAGGTCACGTGATAAAATAGCACAAGAAACACTTACCAAATATAAGGTTATATCTTCCGCATATACAGGAGAATGAGGTCGTTATGTACAATAAGAAAATGATTTTAGGGGTTGGTTGGTTTTGTTTGTTTTCCTCTCTCCCCTTAATTTTTCCTCCTACAGTCGTTCGAAATATCACAGCTTCAGTTGCATTAATACTTTGGACAAATGGACAGCTGCCTCCTCCCACTAGGGAGGCGTGAGGAGGAGGCGCTGAAGAAACTGGCTCCGACCCTCAGCCCCGCAGCCCCCGCGGGGCATGCCGGGGCGGGGAAATCTTTGGGCTGCTGAACCGCGTCCGCTTCAACAGCATCTCTCGCTCGCTCACTCGCGCTCTCACTCTCTCGCTCGCTCTCTCACTCTCTGGCTCTCTGGAAACTGGTTACTTTCTTCCAACCATATGGGGGGGGGTGTCCCAAGATTGGGTGTGGGCACTGTACTTCCTGGGGCTCAAGGTGGAGATGGAAAGGGGTCCCAGCCCCCTCCTCAGCAGTTGCCAAGCTGTGCCAGCATCCCCCAGGACCTCCGTATGTCTTGGGATTGGACGGAACACGGCCAGAGCCCACTTGGACAGGCAGAGGGCTGGGGAGCTGGGGAGGGGGTGGGCGCTCTCTCCTCGGGGTGCTGGAGTTGCTGGGGGGGGCACAGGTCCTGAGCCCCGGCCGGGGCCCACCTTCCCGGCTGCCCCCGACAGGCCTACCCGGGTACCGTGTGGCACTCGGCAGGCTGGCCCAGCCGGCTGCGGGGCTGTGCTGCGGGGTCCCCTCGGGACTGCCTACAGGGCCTGGGTTGCTCCAGCTTGGGGTCTCTGGAGGCAGTGGTACCCCCGGCGCCCCCACCAGGGTGGCCCCACGCCACAGCCCGCTCGGCCGTGTCGGGTGTACCCAAACCGGTCAGCCAGTGTGTCCCTCCCGCCAACGCGGTTGTCCCCTGGCATGGCCGAGGGCCTGTGGGCCTGCAGCTGGGGGCGAGGAGAGCGGGGACCGCCTCCTACAGCTGCCGGGACAAGGGGAGGGCCATGGGGTCAGGCTGCCATGAGGTGGGGCAGGGGTGGGTGGGACTTGGGCTCCTTGGCGGGCCATGGCTTTGGCGAGGCCTGTTCCCCCTCTCACTCCTCCGAGGGCAGCAGGCATGGAAAATGCGGGAAGCCCTTGGGGCTCTTCGGGCCCCTGTGTCCTGGGGGGCCCAGCTCCCCTCGGTCCCTCTGGGCCCTGCCCGAGATGGGGGGACAGCGAGGAGACACAGAGCGCGGTGCGGCGGAGAAGGCAGTGGGGAGGCCACCGGAGAGCTCAGAGCACCCCCCGGGGCCGAGCCGGGCCCCCTAGCTCCCGGCGGGTGGACGACAGATGGAGGCGGCTGTGGTGCGGTGGAGGGCGGGCGTGCAGTGCGGGCACGAGGGGCATGCACGGAGTCCCCGAGTGTGCAGCGTGCGTGGGGCTGGGCCCGCCCGCCGTCCCCCACGCGGCGGGGCCAGGAGGGGCACGGGGCGGGCTCGTGCTGGGTCGCCGGCCTGGCGGGGCTGCGGGCGGAGGGCCCCCTGAGGGCAGGGCCGGGAGAAGGCGAGCCCGCCGCAGCGGCTTCCTGGGGGGAGCGGGGGCCGCGCTACTCGATGACGAGGCAGCGGGGCAGGTGCTGCGAGAAGTATTTGAAGAGCTCCGGAGTGGCCCCAGGGCAGTTGGTCAGCTCCAGCTCCTCCAGCTCCTGCAGCTGCACCAGGCCCGACAGCCCCGTGGTGGTCAGCAGCGGGCAGCCTGCAACGGGGTCAGGCGGGCGGTGGCTGAGCGCGGGCAACCCCACCCGAGGGCGCCGCGGGGGACTCGGCCCCAGGGCGGCGGCGCCGGAGGGGGCGCGGGGGTCTCACCTGCCAGAGACAAGAGGCGCAAACTCCTCATGGCCAGGAGGTGCTTCAGCCCGAAGTCTTGCACCTGCGGGAGGTGGGGGGTTAACGACCCTGGGGAGCTGCTGCTGGGGCCGGCGGCCTGGAGCTGCCGGAGGAGCAGGGGTTCTCGGCCTCCCGAGGAGCCGGCCAGCCGCGGGGAGTCGCCCGCTGGGTGTGCACGGATCCTGGGCTTCCTCACCTGGCCTGAGGTGGCCAGGTAGGCCCGGGCCCCTCCCCGAGGTCCCCGCCTCCCCTGGCCTACACGCGGGCTTCGGAGGTGGGCGGGGCCAGTACCTGGCAGCACCATCGCAGGTAGAGGCTGCGGAGGGACGACATGGTGGACAAATAGCTGAGGCCAGTGTCCGTGATGCGCACACACCTGCTGGGGACAACAGAGGGGCGCTGCCCACTGTCAGAAGGCCTGCCCCACTAGCTCGCACCCGTCCTCACCCCACAGCTGCTCCTCCCCCGGCGGCGCAGCCCGAACCCCCCTCCTGCGCTCTCACGACAGCCCCACCGCCCCTGTCCCAGCCCATCCCGTGTGTACGGGGCCACCTTCCCACCACGGCGCCGCCACGCCACTCTGGCTGCGGATCTGTACACTCCTCTAGAAGGTCTCGCCTGCCTCGCTCCCCGGGTCCTGCCCTCCACTGCCCCATGTGCGGGGGGCGCGCGCACCTGTCCAGCACCAGCTCCTCCAGGCGGTGCAGGTCGCAGGCCACGTACTCCAGCGCCATGTCAGTGATGCGCGGGCACCACGAGAGGTCGAGGCTGCGCAGCTTGCGCAGGTTTTCGGCCACGAGCTCGACGCCGTCGTCCGTGACCTTGGAGCAGCCAGAGAGGCTGAGCGCGGTGAGGTTGGGCAGGCTGTGCACCACATTGACCACGCCGTGGTTGGTGATCTCCCAGCAGGAGAGCAGGCGCAGCGTGTGCGTGCTGTGGCCCTGGCGGGCTGTGAAGTAGGCCAGCGCCGTGTCCGTCACGTGGTATGCCTGCAAGCTCAGCTCGGCCAGGTTGGGCAGCAGCTGCGAGATGGCCGCAATGGCATCGTCGGCCACGTTGATGCAGTCGCTGACGCTCAGCGAAGTGATGCGCGCGCTCAGGCTGGACCATAGCCCTGCCTCGGTGAAGTCATTGCAGCCCGACAGCTCGAGGCGCACGACGCCCTGCATCTGCTCCAGCATCACCTGCAGGTGGGCAGGCGGCAGGGCGTGGTGAGGATGGCAGGATAGAGGGTGGAAGGAGCCCACTGAGGGGCAGGAAGCAGTGTTCTCGAATGTAGACGTGTGTAAAACACGCATCAGGCTGCCCTGTGACAAGTGCACTTGACAACGGGTTCGTCACATTGCAGCGACGTTCTAAAAGGAGACCACAGGGGACCTGGGAGCTTGGGGCCTCCCCACCAGCAGGTGCTTGGGAGCAGTTGGCGGTAATGACTGATGGTTAGAGTCCTCGCCCTGGGGAGGGGGGTGCCCGCACCGCTGCTCCTCTGACCTGTGCACCTGCCCCTGCGGCACCCTCCCCAACCAAGGCTGGCCTCATGGGCAGGTAGGGCCCTGAGCTTGGAAGAGCCTCCCATTTGATTGATGGCTTTGATGTTGCTGTCTTGAAATTCTTAATCATCTTTGAACAAGGGACATGAACTTTCACTTTGGACTGGGTCCCCCAAATTACCTGAGCGGCCCTGCTTCCCCTCACCCCAGAGCCATGATCCTCAGGGCACCAGTGCTTCCCTCAGCTACTTTGCGCCTCATCTGCCCAGGTTCCCTCCGAGCCTCACCCCCCCCAACCAGCTCAGTTGCAGCTGCTTGGCCCTGCCCCCCGCCCCGCCCCCATCCCTTCCAGGCCAACGGTGGGGCGCACCTCCAGGCCGGCATCAGTGATGGTGGAGCGCTTGAGGCTCATGGCCTTGACCCCCTTCTTAGAGAGGGCGTAGTTGTCGATGAACTCACAGATGTCCAGGTCGGAGACGCCAACCAGGCAGAAGCCCTCAAAGCCGCGCGCAGCGAAGCCCTGCAGGTTCACAAACTCCTTCTCGCCACCGGGCAGCACATTGTAGAGCTCCTTGGCATGCAGCACAGGTGTGAGGCCCGCCCAGAACTTGGGCTGGTACAGCACACGCCGCCAGGCCTTGCACACCTGGGCCAGCACACACTTCTCACAGGCTGAGAAGTACCAGAAGAGGCCATTGAGAATCTTTTCATCTGTGGCCAGTGGTGGCCGCTCCACCGGGGGCCCGGGAACTGGGGCTGAGGCTGGTCCACCAAGGGGGAGCCCTGCTGGGGGGCACAGGCCCCCAGCCAGGGCAGCCCGTGGCAGTGGGGCAGCCAGGCTGGGTGGTGGGAGGGTGGGCGGGGGAGGTGGCTGGCAGGGGCGGTTCTTGGCAGCTGGCGTGCCCTTGGTGATACTGGCTGCACCCAGGCCGTTGGGCTGGCCCGGCAGCTTTACCAGGCCATTGCGAGGCAAGCATGGAGGCTTGGGGTCGCCGTCCACACCCGGGCTCGACATCTTCCTCGCTCGATCTGCAGACAGGGTCCAGGAGGGAGTAATGAGTCTGCTGCAGGAACAGAGCTGGGCTCCTTCCCACCCCAGGGCATCTCCTCCCGTGGCACTCCCAGAGCCACCCAACAGAAAGGACACAAGTCCATGCCACTCCTTCCCTGAGTGAGCAACAGGAGACCAGGGCTGTTCATGCCCATGACACTGCCTGAGCTGTGTGCACTGGGCTCAGCCTGTCCCCACAGATCATTTCGACACCTGGGTCCTACGGTTCCCATTTTAGAGATGAGAGAGGAGAGGCAGGCAGAGACAGACACTCGCTTGTGAGTGCTCCCCTCACCTTTACGACCCCACTGTCCACCATCAGTGCCTGCCAGGCCTACCCCTCCTAAGCAGGGACTGGAAAGCTGAGGGAGATGGTTTGGGGTGGTCTCCGGCCCCTCCACTACGGGATGCCATCCTGGCTCTCTGCAGTGGTTCCAGTACCCTGTCTGAGCTCACATACCAGCCCTGAGAATCCCAGTGGCTACTAGACATTCCATGGTTCACAATCTGCCCGAAGAAAGGGCAGAGTTTACTATGATGCCGGCACAGTGAGTCCTGGACATGTACTGTCTCTTTAATCCTCCGTCCAACCCATCTGTGGACGATGATGCTGTGATGACTGTGCCCATTGTACAGGTGAGGAAGACAAAGCAGCATGAACTGTTTGCCCAAGAGCACAGGAAGTGGTGGAGCTGAGACTTGAACCAGAGCTAGCTATGGAGGCCTATTTGTAGGGGGTTCCTCACAAGGTGGGACTGAGCCCACCCTGCGCACCCCTGGTCGGGCCTCTGAGGCTGTGAATGGATGGCAGACGGCTTTGAGTATAGACAGCCCTGGAGGGGGGAGCGGGACCCTCACAGTGCCACCATCTGCTCCACATTCACATCTTCTCCTGTCAACCCTCACTCCAGACAGCCAGCGGAAAGGCAGTGCACCCAGTGGCTCAGTCACACAGGCCCCAGGGTCACACGCCCTGGCTCTGTGGCCTCCGCGATCCACCTCCTTTCTGTGAGCCTCATTTTTCCTGACTCTGAAGCCTGAGAAGGGACGATACACCCCCACAGGACAACCTGGGAAGGGACTAAGCACGGTGCCTGGCTCACATGAGCATTTGGAAAGTGGCATGGAGGTTGCTTCTGAGCCCCATGGCCCGCCTTAGGTGAAGGTCGGGGCCACTGGGAGGAGGGAGGCGGGCTGCCCTGCCCTGCTCTACCCAGCACCATGCCCCCCACCGACTTCCACGCCCTGGACCAGGCTGGCACTCCACACCGGCGGAGGGGGTCTGCTGGAGCACGTGACCCTCGTGGCTGCCAACCCAGCTTTGGGTCCAGAGGCCTTCCTGCTCTGGCAGCAGTGAGCCTCACACTGGCACTCCATGTGGGGCGGCCCTCAGAGGACACCGCCCCCACTTCGGCTGTCCCTTTAAAGCAGCTCATGACCAGATAGTAGCAGCCTCACGCTGGCTGAAGCACGACATTCGTAACAACGTTTGCCGAATGCCCGCTGGGACAGTCATGCGCTTCGGGCTCGCGTCAGCCCCAAGTGTGCTGGCAGCGTGGGCACCACTGTGAACCCCACTTTCAGATTAGCAGCCTGAGGCTCGAAGGAGTTAGAGTTCACCCACAGTGGCGGATGGGGGGCGGTGGGCAGCCTGACACAAGTGCTGCCCCAGATCTTTTAAAACTAGTAGGTGGGAAGGAGACCATCGTGGACCAGCAGTGCCGCCTGGAGGGACAGGAGGAAGCCACGACTGGCCCCGACTTCCGGGAGCAGGGGAGAGGCAGCCCCAGCCCGAATCCGCCTCGGCCCGGAGCGCAGCACCATGGACAGCGCCCCTCGGCCCCGTGCGCGAGCTCAGGGCGGCCCGCAGCTGCACCGGGACACGGCGGGGGGGTGGGGTGGGGCCCCCGCGAACCGGCTCGGCGGGGACAGGCCCTGCAGGCGACGGGGCGGGGCGAGAAGCCGCCCTCCCCGCCAAGATCCGGAGGAGGCTGCGGAGGTGGCAGCAGGGGAGAAATAACTCAAGAGCTGTGCCGATTTAGGTTAAAGACGCTCCCAGCCACGGGTGTGCACGTGGAGAGCCTGCGCTGGGGGTGGGGGGGGTGCACGTGGATGCCCCGGGCATCTGCGGGGCTCGCTACCCCCACCCCTGCAGAGCTCACATTTGCACACGCCCACAGTCCCAGCCCCACTCTTGGGCCTCAGGGTGGAGCTGGTGGAAACAAGCCAGCGGGTGGCGAGAGCCCGTGGGAGGAGGGGCCGGGCGGACCAGGGCCTCCGCCGGGGGAGCGTGAGGGGGCCTGGCTGCCCTTGATCCGGCACCCACACCCCTGGCCCGCGGCCCTTCTGCTGTGCAGCCGAGCTGCGCTGCTCTCTGGCCTTGTCCATGGTCCTGCTGGGCTCCCACGGCCCACTCCAGCCCCAGCCTGGCAATCCCCTGCTCCTCGGCTCAGAACCCGAAAACAGCCACACCCTTGGCCCAGGGATGGGTCTTCCTGTCAGTTAGGCAAGAGGTCTCTTGGGGTGCCGGGCAAGTGCCCCTCCGCCTAGACCCACCCACCCAACCAGAAGGGCTCTGAGCCCCCAACCCTCCTGTGCTTGCTACTGCCCCACTGTCCCCAGCAGGGCTCAGAAAACCTGCCTGAAGTTTCTCGCTAGGGCAGGGCAGGGGCAGCTGCCAACCCGATGTGGACTGCCTCCTCCTTCAGGAATCAGCTCCAGGAGCTAATGCGAGGGAAAGAGGCGTTTTAAAAAGATGGCCAAACTTGCACTATTCTCAGCCTCAGCCCTGGTGTGTTGTGCCTCCGTGTGGAGCGGAATTCTGGAGGAGGTCCTCCTGGGATAGGCTGCGGGGGCTCAAGTCTCCTGGGGGGACTCCAGAACTTGGTGGCTTCCAGGCTGACAGTCTGCAGATGTCCATGCTGGGGCTTTGAAAGGAGCTGCCTCTTTGGCCGTCAAGTCACCGAGTCCTGACACCTGGCACGTCCACCTTACAGCCTCACCTCTGGCTCCTCCCCAGCCTTGGGCCTACAGTCCAGCCAGGCCCCCCGTTCTGTAGTCCTCCTCCCTGTCCCCTGCTGGCTCAAGAGGCCTTCCTGCTGCTTGCCCCTGCCAGCTCCTTCTCCGCCCTTCAGCACCAGCCCTGTCTCCCACTGTGGGGCTCCCCAGCCCTGAGAAAAGCATCTCCAGGGTCGCAGTCATTACTGCCCACCCCTCTATCTCCTCCCTTGGCTGGCTGGGGAGTTCTGGAAGACAGGCAGAACCATGGCTGAGTGGCCTCTGTGTGCTTGCTGAATGAACGAATGAATGAATGAATGAGGACTGGCAGTCAGCAGGGTCATGCGGAAAGGAGTGTGGCTGCCAGATGCCCAGGAGGCTTGGCAGAGGACAGGCCAGGTTAAGAAGAGGGCAGGTAGGGATCCCTGGGTGGCGCAGCGGTTTGGCGCCTGCCTTTGGCCCGGGGCGCGATCCTGGAGACCCGGGATCGAATCCCACATCGGGCTCCTGGTGCAGGGAGCCTGCTTCTCCCTCTGCCTGTGTCTCTGCCTCTCTCTCTTTCTCTCTGTGTGACTATCATAAATAAATAAAAAAAAAAATTTAAAAAAAAAAAAAGAAGAGGGCAGGTGGATGGTAGGGGAAGTATAGCTCAGTTTGGTGATTTTGGTTGTGACAGAGGTCACGGCCCACAGTGGAGGCGGAGATGGCCACTGGGGTTGGGTTGGTGCCACTGTCCCTGGGAAGGCTCCCAAAAACCTGGGGCTTGGGGTAGGCCTTGCAATTATTCAGACTCTTGGGAAGAGGATGGCTTACACCTCCTCGTTAGCTGAGTCCCCACTTCAGGAGTTGCAGGGTTAAGGAGGCTGGCTGCCCATTCCCCCCCTAATCTGGCCACATCCAAGGAGGGGACAGGAGCCACCAGCCACCAGGGGGGAGCTGGTCCTGCCCTGCTCTTCCCAGAACCACTCCCCTACTCCTGGGCCAAGCCCTTCCCACACTTCCTGACCACAGGTGGGGAAAGTGAGGGTCAGAGACTAAATTTTCAGAAGTTGCACAGAGTTGGGATTTGACCCCAGGACGCCCAGTCTGTCTGACTCCCAAAGACCAGACTAAGCACTGAGGTCCAGAGGGCCACCCTGGGCCTCCAGCCAGCCTGTCACTGGCCAGGTGCGCTTCCTGTGGCCTCCCTTCTGTGCCCTGTTCTGCTTCTTCAGCGCCCTGTGTCCTCCTTGGGTTGGTGGTCTGTCCCAGCCTTGTTCCTGTCAGACTCCTTCTTCCACTCCAGGGCTGCAAGCTGCATGTCCACCACCAGGACACTCTTTTTTTGGACTGCTCATGCCTAGGAAACCCCCACTCCTCACGGCTCCCAAGCCAGACATCTCTTCATCTCTGATGCTCTGTCTGGCACAGCCCACCCTGAACGCTGGATGGGTCTGGCCCCAGTAGAACCTGCACTGACTGCATCTCTCTGCCCACTGAGGGCCGTGGAGCTGGGCAGGGCGTGGGTAGTCAGAAAAATTCGCACCAGGTTGATCTGCAGTGACAGCCCCAGGGACTGGGGTGACAACCAGGGTAGCCTGGATTGAGGACAGAGTGCGGGCTGACAAACTCCATGACAAGCCCTGTGACTCAGGCACATTCATATCCCTTCCCGCCCCCAGCTCAGAGATGTTTCTGGGGTGCAGGCTGCCCCACCCGTGCACCAGGGGCTCCAGGAAGTGAGCACGTGGCCTTGGAAGAGACCAGAATTGGTGCTTCATCAGATCAAGTCCTGAGGTCAAGCACGGGGCAGCTCGGCCATGCGGGGCTGGGTGGTTTGGGGAATGGGTTTGGGCTCTTCTACTTTGAAGGATCTGAGCCCCCCCCCCACCCCAGTGCCTAGACTGGGTGCATCTAGTGCCTGCTTCTTTGGGTGGCTGCCTCAACCGCCCTCCTTCCCTGCCAAGTGAGGCGGTGTGGCCCAAGCCCACCCTCTGAGCTGGCCTGGCTAAGGCTCCTCATCTGTGGTGGGGAAGGTGCTGAACCACCCACTTACCCCACAGAGCCTTCCTTCACTGCCACCTCCACTCTCCCTCCACTCTTCCCCTCTGAGACACAGCAGCGAGCACCCACATGTGACAAGACTGCAGCGGAGCTGTGTCCCACCTTGGGGTGAGAGGTGTCCCTGGCTCTTGGCAGCACAGGCTTCCTGGGCCCGTGGCCAGCAGTCTTGATGGCCCCAGGTCCCCCCTCCCCCAGGGCTACTTGTTTTCTCATTCCTTTAGGAGATAGGACTCCCTGAAGTGCCCTGGAGGTGAGCGTGCACTGGAAGGTAGCACCTGTCCAGTGAGCCTGCCCGGCATTGCAGGCACTTAGAGACCTGCCTGGCCCAAGTGAGAGGTGGCCGAGGAAACAGGGGGCCGAGTTGTGGAGACGGAGGGCAGCTGAGTCCCGGGGTCCCCTGAGACCCGAACAGGCCACCCTGCACTGCCCACGTTTACGACTCGGGTTTGGATCTCCCTCTGCTCCCCACAGTTCCTGGTCCAGCCCCGTGGCCGCTTCCTACCAGGCCAGCAAGTGTCCATCAGGCCTCTGCTCAAAGGGGTTGGCTGAGGGAAGGGGCCTGGGAGGTGGCGGGGAGCGGGAGGGGACTGGCCGAGTGGGCAGGTGAAGCAGCATCGCCATCTGCTCTCTCTTTGGAGAGAAGGCTTCCTGTGCAGAGGCCGGGAGGGGCTAGAGGAGTGGCCACTGGGCCATGGGCTCCCTGAGGCTGCAACAGCTAGGCCTTCTTTCCTTTTGGGGTGACGGGTGGGGGCTGTCTTCCCCCGGAATCCCGGGAGGCCAGACCCCTCCCCAGCAAGCCTCATGGTGCCCATTTCCCCTTCTGAGGCCCTCCAACCTTGGCCGGTGCCGGCCCCTCCTCCAGAGCCAGGCACATGGCCAGGCTCCCCCTTTCCTCTTCTTGTCCTGCTGTGGCCTCTCCACACAGACCCAGGTGTCCAGGTCAGAGCAGCCCCCAGCCACACGTCCACCTGGCTCCTCCCTGGGGGGAACCGCATCTAACACCTGTCTCATAGGCCCAGGGCCTGCTGGCGTTGCTGCGGAGGGGAGCTCCGAGCTGCAAAGAAGCCCGGCCCGCCCCCCCCGCCCCTCCCCCCGGCCTGGTGAGCTGGGGGCCTGCGAGTCCACCTCCCCAGGGCTGGTCAGCCCTGGTCCAGCTGCTGCGGGGAGCGCGCTGCAACCGGGCGGCGCTTCGATCCGGGTCCGTGGGAGGGCCTGTCTCGGCCAGGGGCCCGGGGCCTCGGCTGGGAAGGGGCTGCGCCGGCGGGAGCCCCCGGGGCTGCTGCCTGCCCTCCCCAAGCACCCTCCCCGTCTTCATTGTGGCCGCCGCGATGGCGTGGCCTGGCCCCGTCCCAGCGCAGCCTGGTCCGGTGCGCACGCCTTACCTCGGCCCGGGCACCTGGCTCATGCCACGCCGTCCGCCGGGCGTCTTCTCGTCATGGGGAGCCCGGCATGGGCGCTGGCGGAGCGGGGCGGCGGCGGGGTGCTGGCCGGGCCGGCAGGGCCCTCCCGCGCCCCGCGCCCCGGCCTGGCCGGCCCCCGCGGCCGAGCCCGGAGAGGAGCTCCCCGGTGGGAGAGATTCGGCCGCCCCGAGCCCCCCACCGGGGAGGCCGAGGCAGTGCCCCGATAAATAAGGTCGCTTTGCAGGGAGCCGGGCGGGCACCTCCTCCCTCCCCTCGCCCTCCTCCCCGCGCTCCTCCGCGGCCGCCGGCGGCGCCGCGCGCGCCCCCCGCCCGGCTCGACGCGCCGCGCCCTCGCGCGCTCCCGGCGCCGGGAGCCAATCGGCGTGGCCAGCCCGGGCGGGGGCGCCGAGGATGCCCAGCCCCGCCCCGCCCGCCGCGCCCCGCCGCGCGCACGGCGCGCTCCCGCCCCTGCGCCGCGGGCGCCCGCGCAACCACCACCGCGCGCGGCGCGGCGGGGCGCGGCGGAGGGCGCGCGGCCGGGGGGGCGGGAGGGGGACGGGAGGGGGGGCGGGAGGGCCGGGCGCGCGCCCAGCGGGGCCCTGGGTGCCGCGGCGCATGCCCCGCCAGCTCTTTGGCGCCCGCGACCGGCCCGGGGCGCGCGGTCCGGTGGGACCGGGGCCTGGCTCCCGCGCGTCCCGACCCTTGGGTGCCACCTGCGGGGGACAGGACGGCCCAACCGTCCCCCTCCAGGCCCCTGCTCGTCACCCTCCGGGCCCTTGCATCTCCAGCGCACCTGCTGGGTGCCGGGCCCTGACCCCACCCCTCAGTGGGGACACCCCCACACCACGCAGAGTCGAGAAACAAGTGACCACCAGATCATTTCAGAGAGTGGCCAGTACCATGAAAGTTCAAGAGGGCCACACGACGGTGACCTGGGGAGGGTGGTGGTGGTGTGGCTCCTGAGGTCAGGACACTTGCCAGGAGACCCCGAGGACCCGACAACGGGCCAGGCCTTTGGGGAAGTAGTGCGCACCAGTGTTTGGGTTTTGAGGTCTTGAGGGTGGCGAGTTCTGTCTGAAGCCACTGGAGGCAGGTGGCAGAGGCCCCTTTGCAGAGACCAGGCCCGGGCTGGCCTGGGTGGGGTGCGGCGGGGACAGTGGTGTGGCTCCCTCCTGGCTAAAGAGCTCAGAGTGGGGAACGCGGGGCTAATGGTTCCCATCCTGGGGTCTCCTGGGAGGAATCAGGTGTCGGAGAGCAGAGGCGGGTCTTCACATGAGGGAAAGAGCCTTAAGGAAGCCCCTGAGAGAGGGTCTGGGAGAAATGAGGACAGCTGGCGTTCGCCGTGTTTTGATGGGAAACAGGACCCAGTGGGGCTGCTGGGAGGTGGGGCAGCTGAGGGGGAGCCACGCCGACCGCTGGGGGGTGCAGGGCCGCTCCTGCTGGGGTGAAGGCGCTCCGGGGGCCGGGGGCCGTGGGAGCGCGGTTTCGTCCTTGTGCCCACTCTGGTCAAAGCAGGGAGCTCGGCTGGGCTGGCGGAGCAGGCCGCCTGCAGACTTTGGGGTGAAGGGGGCAGTGTTGTCCACCTCGCCCAGTCCCCTCCGGTGTGTGGGCTGGCAGGCTGGCCTTCCGGTGGCCACAGCATGGACAATGCGTGACCCGAGGGCAAGGCTTCGTCTCATGTGTGTGGGCTCCTGTTCTCCGCAGGCACCAGTTGTGCCCTCAGGGGCCGCCAGTTGTGCCCTCAGGGGCCGGAAGAATCTGAGCGACAGAAACCTCTCTTCAGAGGAGTGTGCACCAGTGCCGCGGGTCTGCCCCCCAAATCCCTGCAGGCTCCGCTCCCCTCTGCACGCAGTGGCCAGCTGGCTTCTGTCCTCCACGGCTCCCGGGCACTTACTGCCATCCCCACAGCACATGGGCATCACTTTACAGGGCGGGCCGCCTCCATCCTCCCGGGGGATGGCTGCCCTTCGGGGCCACATTCCTCACCTTCGGCATCACGC
Source organism: Canis aureus (assembly GCF_053574225.1). Lineage (NCBI taxonomy): Eukaryota > Metazoa > Chordata > Mammalia > Carnivora > Canidae > Canis > Canis aureus. The sequence goes on from NC_135618.1 coordinate 37,790,451, forward strand.
CATCACCAGAGCACCGCTCACCTGGAGTGCTCCCTCACCCGGAGCATCACGTCACCTGGGTGCTCCCTCACCTGGAACGCTCCCTCACCTGGAGCATCACGTCACCTGGAGCACTCCCTCACCTGGAGCACTCCTTGCCCTGACACCTGGATACGGGGGTCTCCCCACTCCAGACTGCTGGAGATTTCCAGTTCTTTAGTCATGGGAGGGTGAAGAGCAAAGGCTGCTGGCAAATCCCACCCTGAAACCCCTCTCTGAGACAGGGAGCCACTGTCACATGGGGGCTTGTCAACCCTCGAGGCCCTTGAGGCCTGGGGCAGCAGCTCTGGGCTTCCTGAGGCTCCTCACGGGAGGGTCCTCCAGCCACTCCTTGCGGGGCTCTGGGTACATGTGCCCTGCAGCCACCTGCCTGGCTCGGATCCTCCCTTCCCCGGGGGAGGGGGTTCAGCTAAGTACTTCCTCTCCTGCCAAATAGGTGTGGGGTCCAAGGGGGTGCCCGGAAGGTCAGCCCGGCACCTAGCACAGCACAGGTGGCGAGAGCCCCGTGCCTGATTGTAAATGGCCCAGTATGAAGCCTCTGCTGTGCAGGCACAGGGCCAGATAGACACTGCAAACCTCCCTGCCTCTGCCCCAGTGCCCAGCGCCTGGTGGGGGGGCCTGCAAGGCATGCGGGGGGAGGGGGCAGTGTCAGCTGTCCTGGCCACTCAGCAGCTAGAGCGGGCACCCACAGGAGTGGGAACCTGGAAGCCCGGGCGGCCACGGTGGTTGTGGGCATCAGAGGGCGGGCCCCTTTACTGCCTTGCAACCCCTGCTCCCCGCCTCTCCTCCTCCCGGTACCCAGGCCCAACCTGCCAGGGGCAGAGGGGCGGAGCAGCCAGGGTTGAGCATGACTCAGGGCCCAGCTGTCACCACGGCAACCCCGTCGCCTAGCAATGGCTGTCTCCCAGGAACGGCTGTCTCCTAGCAATGGGATATTTTCCTGGGCCCTGGCTGGAGCCTAGCAGTTATTTTTAGCTCAGCTGCAAATCAATCTGCAGCTGCATTTTTGGCTCCTCCAGAAGATGCAAGGTGTATTGGGGGCGGATTTCTTGTCAAAGGGAAGAAAACATCCCCACGACAGGAACCTTGCTGCCACGTGTCTCCAGATACAGCATCCATAGGTGGGCAGAGCCAGATTCTGCTGGGGGTGAAGGTCAGGGGAACGAGGTGCCGCTGAAGGGGGGGGCAGAGGAGCTAGTAGACCCGGCCTAACGGGGTCGCTGGGCACCCTGGGTTAGCTGCTTAGGGGCAAGCAGACGGGTCCTCTTCCTGCCCCCATCACCCATGGGATCTGCCCTGCCTTCCTGTCGCTTGGCCAGGTCCTTCAGGAGCCCAGCACCTCCCCTGATCATGAGTGCTCCTTGCTTATGCCCCAAGTACTGTGGGCTTCCTGTCAGCTGCCCTTTGCCCTCTGGGGTCACCCTCCTGCTGTAGTATGGCTCAGCTGGGACCCTCCCCCAGCATCAGGTGTGGCTCCTGCCAAGATCTGGGTTTTGGGTGGGAATGGACGGAGGGCCCTTGTGGAGGGTCAGGACCCTGAAGGGTCTGGAGCTGGGGGCATGTGAAGGAGCCCCCATGCTGAGCATAGACTTGGAGGAGTTGCCTGAGGTTTGGGATGTCATTCGCGCACCCATTTGCTCAATGGTGCACATACTCCTTGCCTGTGTGTTGATTGAGCACCTGCAGCGTGTCTGGTCACTGCTCTCGTAACTATCCCGGGCAGGCATGGCCTTCTGGGCTCCCCGTCCCATGGGCAGCAATAGGTGATGGTTAACACCACCCAGGTGCTTTGCTGGTGAGCAGCAGCACGTACGAAGAGAGGTAGCCCCTGCCCAGGTTTTCTTTTTCTTTTTCTTTTTTTTAAGATTTTATTTATGAGAGACACAGAGAGGCAGAAACACAGGCAGAGGGAGAAGCAGGCTCCCCGCAAGGAGCCCGATGCAGGACTCGATCCCAGGTCTCCAGGATCAGGACCTGAGCCGAAGGCAAATGCTCAACCGCTGAGCCACCCAGGCGTCCCCCCGTCCAGGTTTTCTGTGGGTGACATTTGGCGTTACTACCCGGCTCTGGGTAGCAGGCCTGGGCAGAGGAAGCCTGGTGATGAGAAGATGGCTCAGGCCATGTGTGTGTCCCTTCTGGACCAGGCACTGGTGAGGAACCCTTCCCGCATGCACCCACAGGCACCCACTCATCCTGGGCAGCCGGGGGGGGTCCTAGGCTGGCAGGGGTGAGACCCCACACCGCCAGCAGAGGGCGCCCGGAGCCCACTGGCTGGCTTGGAGACCTGCTGGGGCGCAGGCCACAGGGACTAGCTGGAAGGCGGGGAAGGGGATGGGCACCCCTGGGCGGGACGGTGCTGCTAACCCCAGCGCCCTCTCCCCTCCTGCCGGTGCCTCTTTTGCCTTCTAGTGCCCAGCACGGCCCTGTCCGCCTCTTTCACTTTTAGTGGAGTAAAATCTGCGTCCTCACCATGTTCAATTGCACAGTCAAGTGTCTGGCACGTTCCCATCGCTGTGCAGCTGGTCCGTCTTTCGTCTTCCCAGCTGGAGCTCTGTCCTCGTTACACACCCTGCCCCGGCCCCTGCCCCCCACGACCCACCTTCTGCCTCTGTGCGCTCGCCCAACTCCAGGCCCTCACAGACATGCAATCAGATGGTGTTTGTCCTTTTGTGTCTGGCTGATTGCACCAAGCATAACGCCCTCAAGGGTCATCTGTGCTGGAGCAGGTGTCCAAATCTCCACTCCCCACCCCCTGCTTTTTTTTTTTAAGATTTATTTATTTTTTTAAAAGATTTTATTTATTTATTCATGAGAGACACACAGAGAGAGAGACAGAGACACAGGCAGAGGGAGAAGCAGGCTCCATGCAGGGAGCCTGACGTGGGATTCAATCCGGGGTCTCCAGGATCATGCCCTGGGCTGCAGGCAGCACTAAACCACTGCGCCACTGGGGCTGCCCCCAAGATTTATTTTATTTTTTTTTAATTAATTAATTTATTTATGATAGGCACACAGTGAGAGAGACAGGCAGAGACACAGGCAGAGGGAGAAGCAGGCTCCATGCACCGGGAGCCTGACGTGGGATTCGATCCCGGGTCTCCAGGATTGCGCCCTGGGCCAAAGGCAGGCGCTAAACCGCTGCGCCACCCAGGGATCCCAAGATTTATTTTTTTAATTATTTTTTAAAGATTTTATTTATTCATTCATAGAGACCCAGAGAGAGAGAGAGAGAGAGAGAGGCAGAGACACAGGTAGAGGAAGAAGCAGGCCCCATGCAGAGAGCCCGACACGGGACCCGATCCAGGGTCTCCAGGATCACGCCCCGGGCTGCAGGCAGCACCAAACCGCTGCGCCACCAGGGCTGCCCCTCAAGATTTATTTATTTATTTATTTATTTATTTATTTATTTATTTATTTATTTTTAAAAATTATATTTATTTATTCATGAGAGACACAGAGAGAGAGAGGCAGAGACACAGGCAGAGGGAGAACCAGGCTCCACGCAGGGAGCCCGACGCGGGACCCGATCCTGGGGCCTCAGGATCACGCCCTGGGCTGCAGGCGGCGCCAAACCGATGCGCCAGCGGGGCTGCCCCCCAAGATTTATTTGTAAGTAATCTCTGTACCCACCGTGGGGCTTGAGCCCACAACCTGGAGACCAGGAGTGGTGTGTTCCACTGGCGGAGCTAGGAGCTCCTGGATCTCCTTCCTTGTTATGATGGAATCATAAAAAAATATTTTAACGAAGAAACAATGGAATCATAGTCCACGGGTGGACGGGCCACATTTCATTCACCCAGTCATCCGCCGATAGACACTGAAGTTGACCTACCTCTGGCTGTTGTCCTGGCTGCTACTCATGCTCCTTGCCCAGAGCAAGGGGTGTCCTGTACCCCTTCCCCTTGGGGCCACGTCCCCATCTGTCCGTTGTGCCCTTCAGGCCGAGTGTAGCTAGAGGCCTGGGGTACGGGGTAGTGGGGTGGAGGGTTCACACCGCGGGTGGCAATCTATGCTGTTTCCTGCTAAGGCCTCTGTGATCTGACCCGGGGTTTGACCCTGTTCTGGGCCCCTGCCAGGGCAGTCTGCTCCTGTGCCGGGCCTGGAATTGCAGCCCCACCCCCCACCGCCCTCAGGGGATGTCCCTGCCACCAGGAGATCTCTCCCTCAGCCTCCACACCCGCCCAGGGTTGGCCTCATTTCAGCTGGTCTGCACCTCCTGGGGGTCTGACCCTGGGGGCCAGCATCGGGCCCCTCATCTCCGGGGACCGTGCCACCTCTAGGGCAGGATGGGGACTGGAAGCCCCCATCCAGTCTCTGAAGGGGCCACCTCCCCCACAGGGGCTCCAGTGAGGGGTACTCCCACCCCGACCCCAGTCAAGGGCTGGCGGACAGGGCGCAGGCGGAGGTGCGGGGGTTGTGGGGTCGTGGGGGCGACACCCACCCCGCAGCGCGGAGGCTCGGCCTCCTGCCCCATGCGCACCGCCGCGATTGGTGGAAAGTTCCTGGGCCCGGCCCCCACGGGCTGCCCCGCAGAGGAGAGGTGCGGCGGGCGCAGGGGTGCGTGGGGCGCCAGGGGACCACGGGACCCCTCGCGCTGCTGTGCGCGCTCTGCTCCGGCCTCCTGCCCTCGCCGCCCGCCCGGCTGCTCCGAGCATCGCTGCAGCTGGAGCGGCAGGTACGAGCAACCGGGCGGGTGCGGGCGCAGGGGGTGCGGGCGCCCAGCCTGAGCGCCTGCCGGTCGGTCCCGTCCGCAGCAGCCTGACCCAGGAGCCGGGCGGCGTGTGCGGGGGCGGGGTCCGCTGGCTGTACCCGCCCCGGACCCCATGCGCAGCCCTTGGCCAGCGCGCAGGTGTTCGCGGAGCGGGCAGCTGGGGGTCTGAGCTGCTGCTAGCCGAGGGCTGGGGCCCCGTGAGCGCCCGGCCCTCTTCCTGCAGGCCACCCCGCACCCTGACATCAGCTGCCGGGTGGCCTCCTTCTGCTTCAAAATGCGCGGGGACAGGCATCCAGAGCTGCGGCCACAGGCCCCGGGGCTGGGCGCTGGGTGGGGACGCGCCTGTCCTCCGCACTGTAGGAGGGAGAGACTGAGGCTTGAGATGGAAGTGGGTTGTTAAGGAGCGCACAGCCAGTGAGGATGGGTGGGAGGGTCGGAAAGGGCTGGGCGATCCCTCAGGGTTCGACTTAGGGAACCAGGTGGCCCAACTCTCGGTCCTTGAGGGGCTGGGGGAGGGCCTGCGGGGGGACACAATCGAGGCCCCTGGCAAAGTTGTCCAGGGCTCCCTGGCCCAGTGTGACCGTCCCCCTTCCCCCAGTCCAGTGCAGCAAAAGTCCAGTGTGTGCCTGGTCACCATGGAGATACGGCCTTGCCTCCCTGCAGGGCACCAGGCCCTGCTCTTTACTTTCCTGGAGCTTGGAGCCTGACCCCACAGCGGAGGCAATCCTTCTGCTCTGCTCCCTGGCCCCAGGCCGGAGACCCCAAAGCTCACGGTCATGTCCTGCCACCTGCTCGGGTTGGGCTGGTCTTTGGGCCAGGGAAGCCTCTGGGGAGCCAGCGGGGTGGCCTGGGTGGCCACACACTAGTATGCGCATGTAAGGCGGATGTGAGCATGTGCCCCAGACCCCCGCTCCACGTGCCTGCATGCTGGGCACAGCAAGGGTCACTATGAAGACAGGGTGTCTTTGGGGCGTGTGCCCACAGGCTCCCTCTGGGCCCCGGGGCCTCAGTTGTCATCAGGCCCCAAGGGGAGGGTCTGGAGGCCCGCCCTTTCCCTCCTGCCTCCAGCTGGGGTGGGGGGCATGCAGGGGAGGGCAGGACCTGCACTCACCATCTCCCCTGGTGCCAGGTGCCCGCAGGCCCTGCAGCCACACTGAGCTCCTGCCGGCTGCGTGCACCAGCGACTTGGTGTCTCCGCGGTGACAGAGCCCGGGGGCTGCCATCCCCTGCACGCCACTGGCCAGCGTGTCTCCCCACAGTGATCAATGGAACTATCCATGGGGCTGCCCACGACAAGGAGCTGCAGGAGTCTGTTCTCACAGAGGCCACTGCCCATGTCCTCCAGCAGATGCTGCCGCTCTTCTGGCTGGGGAGTCGGGGACCGGGCCTCCATCCACACCCCGCTGCACCGCGGCGTCTGGGGGGGGCCCTGGCACCTTCCTCTTCATGGGCTGGAGCCACTCTGGGGAGGCCTGGCTGGGCTGTGCACCTCACTTCCAGGAGTTCAGCCGAGCCTACGCAGCTGCCCACACCAGCCGCCTCCACCTCTGCGAGGTGGCCCTGGACTGAGGGACCTGGGAGCCAGGCACGGGGGCTGGGGGGCTTCCACCGGGCCACCGCCTCTGAGCTGGTGGCGGTAACGGTAACGGATAAGAGCGCTGCCTCCCTTAGCCGGTGGAGACGAGCGTCCCGTGCCACGCTGGTGCTCCTTCGGCCGAGTCGCTCTGCCCTGGGGACCGTGCATTTCTGCCTCACACACAGGCTGGGGCAGCGGTGTCTCGTCCAGGCCACCCGGCCAGTGAGGGGGACAGCGGCCCAGGCCCTCGGGGAGGAGCTGCTGTGCGGGTTGGCGGGGAGCAGGGACTCTACCTCCCTGTGCGCCTCAGCCCCGCGGCTCCTTCCTTGCACGACAGGTGCCTCTGTAGCTCAGGGTGGGGGTAGGGGAGGGCTGGAACTCCCAAAGTCCTGGCTGGGTGGGGTCCTTTTGGGGGGGCAGGTAGGCAGACACCACTCATCGCCTGACAGTGAGGGGCTGTAATCGGGTGGGGTGCCGGACTTCCCTCTGCAGCCTGCCGGGACCCAGCAGACCCATCCTGGCCCCATCCTACCCTCGGGAAGAATGGGCCCTGCTGTCTTGAGGGTCTTGCGACATGCAGAGCATCCTGACATGGCTTGAAGCCTTGTGGGAGTGGGGTGTCTCCTGTAGGGCCGGGCATGCTGCCCGTTTCTGGAGGGCAGGGGCACACAATGGTGTCTCTGAGGACCGTTTCCCGCCACCGGGCCCATTGTTGCTGCCTCCACATTCCTCCTCAGCCTCAGCCACACAAAAGGCCAGTGCAGTTTGGGACAAAGCCTGGGGCCCTTAGGCTGAGTGCCCCTGGGGTGGGGGTGCAGGCAGAGGTGCCTAAACTGGGGATGACCTGACTCAGCTCACCCCAGCCCCACAATCCTTGAGAAAGCCAAAGCTCAGGTGCGGTGGGGGGATGTGTGGGCTGATGGGCTGAGCCCTGGAAGCAGCATCCCATCCTTACCTGCCAGTCTACACCAGGGAAGGGGCTGATGGTGAGCTTAGAGGCCAGAGGCCGTGTCATTTTTTAGGCGGGAACTGAGTCTTGGAGAGGGACTGGTCTGTGCAGGGCCCAGACACAGGGCCACTTCCTCCGGGTCCCGCTGACAATCTCAGGGAGGGGAGGTGCGCTCCACCCGCCCTCCTGAGGTTCACTGCTGCTCTTCTTCCAAGCTCGTGCTCAGGGCTGGGGGCTCGGGCCTGAGGCCTCTCCTTCTCTCTGCTGATATCCCCTCACCCGAGAGCAGAACCAGCCCGTGGCTTTGAAAACCATCAACACGCTGACGAGCGTACAGAGTGAGCTGCGGCTTGGACCCCTCCCTAGACTGCAGGTGGCTGTCCCCGTTGGGCCCCGTCCCCAGGAGTATCTTAGCACAGCCCAGAGGAGGAGGAGGAGATGAGGTGATCCTCCTCTTCCCGTCGGGAGGCTTTGCAGTGTCCAGACGGCCCCAAGGACGGCTTCTTCTTTAGGGCTAAGCAGCATCCTCAGCCTTGGCATCTGTCCTGACTTTCTGGTCTCTCCACCGCCTTTCCTAGGAAGGAGGTCTGGCCACACCTGGGGTCACTGTACGGTGCGTCTGGGACCAGTGTCCAAAAACACGTGGGGCAGCTGCCCTGGGGGGCGCTCTTGGTTGGGTCCCGGTACCTGCACCCCGCCCCAGGAAGTGCCTGAGCCTCCCGCCCCAGCCTTGACAACATGCTAACTTGCAACCAGTGCTCGTTCCATAAAGTGCAGAGGCAGCAGCAGTGGGTGCGGCTAACGGGTCACAGGAGCCCCCAGTGCTCCCGGGCGGGCCTCAAAGCCAGGCCAGAGGCTGCACACCTGCCCTGGGGGAAGTGTCAAGGGGAGAGGCTGCGGGTGGGCACGGCCGTGGGGCTGCTGGAGCTGGCCCGGGGGCCCTGGAGCATATGCGCTCTTGGGCACACACCGGCGCCTGTGCCCGGAGGTGACCCCGAGGAGTGTGCTTGGGGGCATTCTCGCAACAAGCTTTTATTGTCTTCTAGAGCCCGGGGCACCACCTTTCTGGGGGGCTGGGGGGGGCTGACAGCCCCAAGGGACAGGGGCTGCTGCGGGCCGGCTCCGGGCGGGGTCTCCTGCCTCCCTGCACACCTGGCTCTCAGGACCGGGGGCGGCGGCCTTGGGCTCTCGCGCAGGGCCGCGTGTGGGTGCAGGCGCCGGGCTGAGGAGGGCGCCGGGCTCTGCGCCCGACCCGGGGCCCCGCGGCCCGCTCGCCTCCCCACGCCCTGGCCGCGCCAGGCCCCGCTGCACCCCCGCGTTCTGGGCGTTCCTTGGAGCGGGAGGCTGAAGCGCACCGGCCTTGGGCGCCCCTGCCCTCTGGGTCTCCGCCTCTCCCGCCGCGGCGCCCCCTGCCCTGCCTTCGTCAGCGGGGCACCTGCCGCGGGCTCGGCGGGCGCTGCGGGGACCCGGGGGCCGCGAGCGCCCCGCCCCCCCGCCGCCGCCCTCTCCTCCCTCCTCCCCCCCCAGGTCGGCGGCCGTGTCGTCCCTGCGCGGGGGCGGGCCGCCACCGGCTCCCGGGCCCAGGCCCCCAGCGGGCCTGCACGGGGCGGAACGCGCGGGAAGGGCCCGGGCCCCCGGTCGGACGCGAGCGGAGGCGCTTCCGGCGCCCAGCCGCGGCCTCCGCCCGCCCCTTCCGGCGCCGCGGCGGGGACGCTCTCCCGGAGCCCGGGAGGACGCTGGGGCGGGGGGCCATGGAGCCGGACGAGCCGGGCGAGGCGCTGACGGAGCTGCGCGAGCGGCGGCTGGGGGCGCTGGGGCTGCTGCAGGCGGCGGCGGGCTCGGGGCTGGCCGCCTACGCCGTGTGGGCGCTGCTGCTGCAGCCGGGCTTCCGGGCCGTGCCGCTGCGGCTGCAGGTGCGGGGCGGGGCCGACTGGGGGGCGGGGCCTGGGCGGCTGCAGGGGCAGGGCTGGGGGGCGGGACCGACCGGGGGCAGGGCCGAGCGGCTGCGGGGCGGGGGCGGGGGCGGGGGCGGGGCGGGGCTGGGGCCGGGGGCCCGCGCAGTGCCGCTGCGGCTGCAGGGGCGGGGCCGGGGCGCAGACGGGGCGCTGGCCCAGCCGCCGCGTGGCTCAGGTCAGGGGACCCCGCCCTTGCTCCTTGCCCAGGTGCCCTATGTGGGGGCGAGCGCCAGGCAGGTGGAGCACGTGCTGACGCTGCTGCGAGGCCGTCCCGGGAAGACGGTGGACCTGGGCTCCGGCGACGGCAGAATTGTAAGCACCTGGCGCAGGGGGCGGCCGTGGCCCGCGCACCGCGCCACCGCTCGGTCCCCACGGTGTCCTGTGCCCGCAGGTGCTGGCGGCCCACAGGTGCGGCCTTCGCCCGGCGCTGGGCTACGAGCTGAACCCGTGGCTAGTGGGGCTGGCTCGGCTGCATGCCTGGAGGGCGGGCTGCGCGGGCAGCGTCCGCTTCTGCAGCCAGGATCTCTGGAAGGTAACCCAGGGAGTCCCGGAGCCCCTCATGCCCCACGTCTGACTTCCACGTTTCCCGTCCTGGGTTGGCCACCTGCCCGGGCGGCTGACTCTCCTGGGGTGACGTCTTCTTGCAGGTGAACCTGAGGGACTGCCACAACGTGTCTGTGTTCCTGGCGCCTAGCGTGGTAGGTCGGGGGGCCGGGGGCGGCAGCCCGCCCCAGGGGAGGCCCAGGCCAGCCTCGGAGCACCGGGAGGACATGGGTGGGTAGGGCGGTCACCCTACCCCCTGCTCTTTCCCACAGCTCCCGCTGCTGGAAGACAAGTTGCAGGCGGAGCTGCCCGAAGGGGCCCGAGTGGTGTCGGGGCGCTTTCCTCTCCCCACTTGGCAGCCTGTGGCCGTGTTGGGTGAGGGTCTGGACCGCGTCTGGGCCTATGACGTCCATAGTGGTAGCCCAGCTGGTCAGGTCCCCCCAGGACCCAGTTCTGCCTCAGTCCCTGGGGCCCCCACTTCTCTGGCTGGCTGACTATTTGGACACAATAAAGACTCAGCGGACTACGTCCTGACTCTTGTTAGGTGGAGGGCTGAGAGGAATGACCCCCACCCCAAGGAGGTGCAGTGGGGAGGCCTCCACGCTGGCTGTGAAGAGTTCTGCTGTGGTTTGACAACTGGCTAGCGGCTTTGGGTCTTCAGGTGCTGGGGCTTCACTGAAGGTGTGGCCCCCACTTTCCAGGCGTCCTCCGTACCCGTCAGCTTCCTCAGCCTCAGGATCTCCTGTTTGTACCTGCACAGAGGAGTCAGCATTAGTCACCTGCTGGGCTGTGCACAAGCCCTGTCTCGGTGCCTGGGATTGGGGTCCTCAGGTCACAGCCAGCCCACCTGCCTAGGTGCTGGTCCACGTACTCCTGTAGCTCAGAAAGTTGCTCCTCAGCCATCGTGGCCCGTACTAGTAGCTGTGCCCGCTCGCGTTCCAGCTCTGCCTGGCATGGGGGAAGGTGTCAGCTATGAGATGGGATAGTGTGAGGAGGGGCTCCCAGCCAGGCTTTGCCGATTACCTGGGTACCACGGGAGAAGTCCTGGAGCTTCTGGTGGATCTGGGCCCAGGAAGCAGCTTCCTGGGCCCTGTGGGGAGACAGGAAAGGGCAGGTATGAGGGCCAGCGTCAGGCCAGGTGCTGACCAATGGTCTTGCTCAAGTTGGAGCACCAGACTCAGGACAGCATGTGCCCACCTGTCCACTATGGGCCTGCTCAGGCCTCTGAGCTATCGGCATGTGGGGGCAGGGCAGCCCAGGCCCACTCATGGAGGGCTAAGCCATGAAGCCAGACAATGACCCCGGTGCTGTATAGATGTTGATAAGGGGCCTACCCCCATCCTAGGGGTTTATTTCTCAGAACTCTGGCAGTAGGGGCTGATACAAATCCTCCCCATTGCACAGTTAAAAACATGGAGGCCCAGAGGCAAGGACTGAAATCACCGGGCAGCCTGCTCCCGTCCTGTCCCAAGGCCAGGGCCTCTGCTGGCCGTCTACCACGCCTCGTCATCCGTAGGTCACCCAGGTCTCTCTGAGATGGCCCCTCCTCAGGGGATCTCCGTGACCCTCCATTCAAGATTAGATCTCTCCTGGGATCCCTGGGTGGCTCAGCGGTTTGGCGCCTGCCTTTGGCTCAGGGTGTGATCCTGGAGACCTGGGATCGAATCCCATGTCAGGCTCCCGGTGCATGGAGCCTGCTTCTCCCTCTGCCTGTGTCTCTGCCTCTCTCTCTCTCTCTCTCTCTCTGTGTGACTGTCATAAAAAAAAAAAAAAAAAAAAAGTAAAAAAAAAAAAAAAAAAAGATCAGATCTCTCCTGTCAGGGCCCCATTCACCCCAGGCACTCGGCCTTCTGTGATTATGGCTGCCTCCCATACAGACCCAAACCCCACAGCACAGATGGGCAGCTTGTTCACCACAGCAACCAAACCCCACCCAGCAGTCAGAGTTGAGGGCGCGGATGACTGATGCTCCTGCAGGTCCCCAGCCCCACCCCTGGGTACTCACTGTGGCTCTAGCGTGCCCCCCTGGGAGGCTTCCCTGGGCCCCTTCTGTGGGAACAAGAGCAGCGTTGTGAGCCTGGTGGGCTGTGATAGGGATCCTGTGTTGGCTGAACGGGGCAGGCTGCTTAGGGATTGGATCTTGGCCGAGCCTTGATGGGTCCGGGGTGTGTTTGGGCTGCCATGCTACACGGCCGGTGGGGGGCAGCAGGGAGAGCTCACCTGGGCCTGGAGCTTCTGGAGCTCGGTCTGCAGCCTGGCCTGGGCTTCTCCTGGGTGACCAAGTGCGGAAGCCAGGTGCAGAGACTCCAGGTCGGAGGTGGCTGCCTCAAAGGTAGCTTTGGGGGTCCCGTGTGCCCCACTGGGGCCTGCCAGCACCTGCTGCACACTAAACCACATGCCAAGTCACATAGAGTCACCCCCGCCAAGGTGCCCGTCTCAGGGAGGGGCCCACCTGTGGGCAGCCAGCAGCTCCTGGTGCCTACGGCTTAGATCTGCCAGGCGCTTGCGGTAGGCACGAGCAGCCTGGGCCAACTGCTGCTCACGGCTGCGGTGCGCTGCCCGGATGTCCTCCAGAGTGGTCTCCAGGAACGTGCGAAGGGCTGCGGCTGCGGGCACCCGGCCCGCCCGGTTGGTGTACTCCTGGAGGGGTGGGCTGGGTGGGCTTGCCGCGCGGACACTGCCCGCAGTCCCCTCTGTGAAGTGGACTGGGCTGTGCACACAGCCAGGTTAGGCTGGCTCCCCGGGACCTGAGGCTGCTCACTCAGCACGGGGCCACCCCCCCCAGCACGGGGCCGCCCCCAGTGCTCACGGCCACAGCTTGGGCACATCGCTGCAGCTGGAAGGCATACTCCTCGTTCAGCTTCTTGAGCTGCAGCTGCAGCTGGGCGTTCTCCACCTCGGCCTGGCGGAGCTGACCTTGGCAGGCAGACAACACCTGGGGGGGGCGGGGGTAGCCCTGAACCCACACTCCATGACTGTAGGATGCCCTACTAGGTGTCAAAATGGGCAGGGCAGGGCCTCACCATGGCTTGTGCAGCTAGTCGCTGCCCAGCTGTCCTGGCCTCTGCTCGCGCCCCCTGCAGCCGCCAGCCCAGGTCCGCTCTGAGAACACGGGTGTGAGGCTCAGCTGGGCCCAGGGTGGGGTGGGCGGGACTCCCTCTGCTCTTGGGAAGAGCCGCTCTGAGCCTGGGGTCAGGCTGGACCCTCCCCATGCCAAGGGAAGCAGCCACTCACACACGGGCCTCCAGCACCTGCTTCTGGGCCTTGTGCTGCTCCAGCACTCGCTTCCATTCTCCCTGCAGCTGCGGGGTGCGCCAGGGCTGGCTGGCGGAGACCCCAGGCTCTGGGATCCTGGCACTGCCCAACACCACCATGGGCTGGGGGAGATCTGGACAGAGCCCCAAGCCACGAGGCTGCGCACCCACACCGTCCCCCAGCTTCTGCTGTTGATGCTCGGGGGCTGGGAAGTCCTCAGGCTGTGCCTGTATGAGAATGCCAGTCCCGACCTCGCTGTGCCTCTGCTGGGCCCCTGCTGGGCTCCCACCCAGCCGGCCCCTCCATGCACTCAAGGCGACCTGGGGCCTGTGGTGAGTGGAGTGTCCCTGCTCTGGGGCCTTGTGCTGCATCCCCGGTGCCAGCTCCTGGCAGTGCCCCAGGTCAGTACGAGCTCCATGCAGCTGCAGCTCCAGCTCCAGCACCCGGCTCTCCAGCCGTAGGACCTGCAGGTGAGCGGGTGAGTGGCTGCACCTGCCTGCCAGACCACCTGAGGTAGGTCCACGTCATCTGGGTACATACAGGGACACACAGCACAGGTGGCAGATGGGACTCGCAGGCACCACCAGTGTGGACAGTCACATGAGTGCACCGGGACCCCCCACAGCACTGGTCCCCAGGATGCGCCAGCTCCCCATGTGCTCTGGCTGGCACGTGTGGGCACGTATCAGCACCCACCTCATTCTTCAGCTCAAAGACTTCGGCTTCATGCTGCTCCCGCAGCTGAAGAGTTGTGATCTGCAGGTCGACCAACTCCTTGGAGATCTGCGGGTGTCCATGGTGAGGGGGTGCCTGTGGGTCCCTCCCTCCTGCTAGCACCCTAGGGCCCCCACACCCACCTGCAGTCGCTGTTCCTCACTCAGCTCTAGATCTGAGGGAAGCTCTGTCTTGAGGCTGGCTGTCCAGTCCTCGGCTTGGGGCAGAACCTGGGGAGGCACCCCCATGCCCTAGGTGGGTGTCAGGCTTGGGCGTGGCCTCCGCCCCCCGCCCCCCTCCCCACAGGCCACCGGAGCTAGGGCCGTGTCTCCTGGTCTCTGAGGGCACAGCCTGACCCCACGGCAGCAGCACAGGTGCGCCGGAGGGACTCACATTCTCAGCGGCCCCGGGTGAGGGCCCCGGCCTGGTGGCTGCAGCGCGCTCCATGGGCAGAAGGAACTGTGGCCACCCCAAGGGCGGGCCGCCTCGCCTCCGGGCCCGTTGCCGCCACACTGGCTTGCGTTGCCAAGGCCTCTGTTGGTCTCCCCCACCCGCGAGGGCAGCCGGGGCAGTTGGGTGGCCAGGGAGGCGGCCTCTCGGCTCATTCCCTGTGCAGCCCCATCCTGTCCGGGTTCGTTTTCTCATCCGGGAGGTGCACGCCGGCACCTCCGCCCTTATCCCGGGTACCGCTGGGCGGACCCGGGAGCGCATAAGTCCCAGGCGAGGCAGCGAGCACAGAAGCAGCGGGGCCCTGCGCTGCGCGGGGCTTCACACAGTAGGCGCCGACCTTTCCGGTTGTGCCGGCGGACGGACTCCCCCGCCCCCAGCCGGAGGGTAGGGGCTGGGAGCTTCAGGAGGCCCGGCTCAGCCCCGGCGACGGGAGGGCTTCGCGGAGGAGGCGCTGGGGGACCGGGCGTGCGTGCGGCCCCCGCCGGGCACGCGCGCGCCCCAAGCCGCGCACGCCAGCTCCCTGCGCCGGGGCCCGGGCCGTTGGCGGCGGCCATCCGAGGGCCGCGCTCCGTTCAGGCCCGTGGCCAGCGCCGAGGCCCGCCTCCGTCCGGCCGTCGGTGAGGCGGTCCGCGCAGTGGGCAGGCGCAGCCTCCGCGGGGAAGGTTGCAGCTCGGGGCCCCGGCGGCGCGGCGGGGACAGGAGGGGGGCGGGGCGGGGCGGGCCTGGAGGGGCGTGGCCTAGGGGGAGGTGCGGAGGTGCGGAGCTAGCGGCGCGGGAGGGGCGGGCCCGGGCGGTTGCGTCGCCGCGGGGGGCGTGGCCTAGGCAGAACGCGCGGAGGGGCGGGGGCGGGGCTCTGGGAAGGCGTGGTTAGCGGGAGAGGCGGCCCCGGGCCGTTGCGTCGTCGCGGGGGCGTGGCCGGAGCGCGGAGCGGGCGGTGTGGCCGCAGGGGCGGCGGCGGCGGCGGCGGCGCGGGGGGGCTGGCGTCCGCACCGGCCGGCCGGGCTGGAGCCTGGGGCGTGCGCTCCCGCACCGGTGCTCCGGGAAGTCGGCGGAGCGGCGAGCGGGCTCCCTTTCTGACCCCTCCCTCGCGCAGCCCTGCCGGGGCCTGGAGTGGGAAGCCCCCGCCCGGAGGAAGGGGCGCGGAGCGTCTCTGGAAGACGCGGGGTGCCTGAGCTCCGCGACCATGAAGGTCAAGGTCATCCCCGTGCTCGAGGATAACTACATGTACCTTGTCATCGATGAGCGCACGCGGGAGGCTGTGGCCGTGGACGTGGCCGTGCCCAAGAGGGTGAGGGCAACCTGAGGGCGGCGGGGAGCGCTGGGCCCCCCACCTCCGCGCCCCGCTCCCTGCTTCCTGGGCACTTGGCGCGCACGGCTCGCCACGTATCTCGGGGCTGCCGCCTCTGACTTGTGTCCCCTCCCCGGTGCCCGTGGTCGTTCGCCCCCTGGGTCTCCCCACCGCATTCCCCCTGCTTCGCCGCTGGCGCCCCGGCACGGGGCCGGCAGGGGGCGGCCACCTCGCCCTTCCGAATCTCCCTAACTCCCGTGCCTTTCAGCTGCTGGAGATCGTGGGCCGGGAGGGGGTATCACTGACGACCGTGCTGACCACCCACCACCACTGGTGAGCGCGGTCGGGGCGGGCCGAGGCGCGAGGGCATCGCCCCTGCCCCGCCGCGACCCCGGTGTGACCCCGGCCCGGCCGTCCGCAGGGACCACGCGCGGGGCAACGCGGAGCTGGCGCGGCTGCGGCCGGGGCTGGCGGTGCTGGGCGCCGACGAGCGCATCTGCGCGCTGACCCGCAGGCTGGTGCACGGCGAGGAGCTGCGGGTGAGCGCGCGCCCGGGAGGGCGGGGAGCCGGCCCGGACCCCCCACCCCCTGCCTCACCGCCGCCCGCCCCTCTGCCGCAGTTCGGGGCCATCCACGCGCGCTGCCTCCTGACGCCGGGCCACACCTCCGGCCACATGAGCTACTTCCTGTGGGAAGAGGAGTGTCCGGACCCGCCCGCGGTGTTCTCTGGTACCGGCTGCCCCGCCCCGCTGCCCCGCCCCCTCCGGCCCCGCTCCTCCGCCTCTGACCTGCCGTGCCCCCCAGGGGATGCGCTGTCGGTGGCCGGCTGTGGCCTGCGCCTGGAGAGCACAGCCCAGCAGATGTACGAGAGCCTGACGCAGATCCTGGGCACGCTGCCCCCCGAGACGGTGAGGGCCGCCTCCTCCCCACCGCTCCTCTCCCCTCCGCCGGGCTCTGGCCGCGGCACACGCTGTGGCTGACTTGTGCCCGTGCCCCTCGTGCAGAACCAAGGTTCATCAGCCCCAGCCGAGGCCTACCGGGTCCCGGTGGTGCTGGGGTCCCGGGCCGGGGGGGACCAGGCCGGCCCGGGTGAGCACCCCCCATCTGCCGGTGGCAGCACTGTGCACCCCCCGAGTGCCTCCTTTCTCCAGAAGGTGTTCTGTGGCCACGAGCACACGCTGGGCAACCTGGAGTTTGCGCAGAAAGTGGAGCCGGGCAACGACCACGTGAGAGCTAAGCTGTCCTGGGCCAAGGTGCGGCCACTCCTCCCTGTCCTCCCCGAGGTCTGGAGGGTGGGTGACGGCTAGGCAGGAGGAGGGGCACCGCAGGGGGAGTCAGGACCACTCCTGCCTTAGCTCAGGGTATCCTCCTGGTCAGGGGCTGGGCAGCCGGTAACCCTGGTCCAGGGGTGGCCGCCCTCAAGGGCCACACCGGGCAAGGCAGCCCTTCTGCTCCAGTCCCCGGGAAGCGGTGGGGCTGAGTGGAACCATGTTGCCTGGGGGCTCTTAAGATAAAGCTGTAACAAGGGCCTGTGGTCATTCCAGAAGAGGGATGAGGACGATATGCCCACAGTGCCGTCCACCCTGAGCGAGGAGCTCCTCTACAATCCCTTCCTAAGGGTGGCGTGAGTACTGGTCGGCATCCCAGGCCTTCTTGTGGGGACCCTGTGCTCACCCCAGGGGCTGTGCTAGAGAGCAGGCTGCCTCGTGGCTGGCTTGCTGTCCTCAGGTCCTCCTTGGCTGTCACCTGGGCTCTGCAGGAGGTGTCAGGGGACTGGCTACCGGGCTGGCTTGCAGCAGGGAGATGCTGGTCTTCAAGCGTCCCCTGCCAATACCCACCAGCAGTCCCCAACAGGGTCCCCATGGCGCCCCCTCTCCCCACAGAGAAGAGCCTGTGCGCAAGTTCACGGGGAAGGCGGCCCCAGCCGAGGTCCTGGAGGCACTCTGCAAGGAGCGGGCAAGCTTCCAGCGGGCAGCTGAGCCGCTGCAGCCGCAGGCCCGGGCCCTCCTGGCACTGCAGTGGGGGCTCCTGGGCACACCCCAACAGAAGTGAGCCCCAGGAGGACCCGCCGTGGAGCCAAGCATCACAGCTCTCCTCCTTCAACCCTCAGCGGACAGAGCTGAGGAGGATTGCCTCTGTAAGCTTCCATGGCCCTGCCCAGCTGGCTGCCCAGCCTTGGAGGGTGGGCACTGCACACGTGAGGCCCTCTCTGGGGTGCATGTGACCCCTGAGGCCTGGTTGTTTGGGAAGCGGTGTGCTAGGGTGCACTATGAATAAAGCTGTGAAAGGCCTCTTTCTCGATGCTGCCGGATGCTCTTGGACTTGGAACCGTTTTCAGAGATCCCTTTATTAGATTTGGAGCTCTGTGGTGACAGGCCTGGCGGGCTCAGCGCAATCTGTCCTCTCCCCCACCCAGTTGGGGTGGCCCAGCTGTGGGATGGGACTTCCTGCCTGATCAACAGAACCTGCTTCCCACCTGGAACTTGCCCAGAAACGCAAGTTCTCAGGTCCCAGAAGCCACGGCGTCCTCAACACCCAGTTCCAGGTGGGACAGGTACTCCATCCCCAGCACACGTGCTGTGGGCTGGGTGCTCCTCTCCTGCCAGCGTCCACTGCTGACCAGTGCAGGAGGGCTCCTCACCCTGGGCGAGGAGCTTGACTAGCCTGGCCGACCCTGCTTCAGGGGGGTGACTCCAGACATGGGGAGGGGTCCCAGCTCTGCCTTAAGCTGCTCACAAGACCGGCCCTCACGAGGACACTGCTCACAGACCTGGGCCCACGGGGAGGTTCTGGGACCTTAGGGAACCTCTGGCCTCCTGCCATGGGGAGTCTGGGTGAGTGCAGGCTTGAGGTCACCTTCACTGGCTATGGGTCCGAGTCCTGTTTCTGTGTGGGTTCCAACACATCCCTGCCGCTCGATGTTTTGGGGGTGATCCCTGGGGTCCCAAGACTGGCTGTGGTAGGCCCAGCAGACCTGTGAGGAGGCCTCCTACCACCTGATGCTGAGGCCGGAGCTGGCCTTCTCCACCGCATGGTAGCTTGTGTGCAGCAGGCGGCCAGCCTGCTCTGAGCCTTCACCCTGCAGCCAGCTCCTATACAGTTCCTGGACGCCAGGCACGTTCTCCGGTACTTCCGTCCTAACCATGCCGTACAGCATCTCAACCTGCTGGAGAAGCTCCTTGCTGGGCATGTCGGGGGCCTTGAGCTGGCCTCCGCCGTTCAAGCAGCCTGGAGGAGACAAGACAGGTGAGAGCAGTTATAGGAGGACACCTGCATTCGGGGGCATGGCACGCCGCTTCCCAACGCCGGCTGTCCTGCGCCCCCCGACCACCCAGGTGGGGGAGAAGACCAGGCTTCCTCCACCCCTCCTGCCCTGGCGGGACGCTGCCCCGGCCCTGGTACTGGTAAGGGCCCCGCGCGGTCTTTGAGGAGCAGGCCACACCACAGCTACCTGCGGGGCAGGCCATGACCTCCACGTAATGGTACGGGCAGCGCCCTCGCTTGAGCTTCTGCACCAGGTTCTGGATGTTGCGGAAGCCGTAGGCTGCGGCAAAGTGCAGCAGGACGCGGCCCTCCTTCTCCAGGGTCACCTCCTGGAAGTCCTTGTTCCTGAGGGAAGCACAGCTTGGGCTCCCTCCCATTCCCACCCCTGCAGGCACATTGGTCGAGCTACCCGGCTCTTCGGTGGATAGTGAGGAAGGAGAGGGTGGAAAGCTCACTTCTGCTAAATTTCCTCATCTTTAGGATGGGAGCCCCCTGCCTCCCGAGGATGGCCCCGGGGCGGGGTGTTGTGTCGGGACATCCCCTGTGCCAGGCGCACCACCTTGCCACCACAGCCCATAGACCACTGGGGGGTGCAAAGGGACACTGACCTCTGTGATGGGGAGGCAGAGCTCTGGAGAGTTCTCGCCAGACAGGAGGGCTCAGCTCCTACCTGGTGCCCTGGGTCTTCATCAAACCCAACCTGCTGTCCTCCAAGCCCAGCTCAGCGAGGGAACCTGATGGGCTGCCCTGTCCCCAAGTGCCAGCCCTTCCCACTGACCTCAGGGGTCTGTAGGTGACCTCATCCACGTGGATTCCAAAGAGCTCCCGGGCTGCATGCTGGAACACGTGCTCCAGGTAACCCCCGGAGCCCCCACCCCGATGGCTGCTGGGTTCTTGGGCAGACATGCTGCTACACCTGGGGAGCAAGGCACGGCCTCAGGTGGCAGCAGGGCTACTGTCCATGGAGGTTTCGGATAACCTTTGTCTCTCACACTTGAGGGAAAAGAGTCCAGGACCTGGGGGTTTCTGGGTGTCAGGAGGTAGCTCAGGTGGGAGGATGACTGTCCTGCTGTCAAGTAACCTGTTTGAGGAGCTCAGACCTATGTCAAGTTGGGGTTAGCTCGATGACCATCAGTTAGGTGGCCACTGGCCATCTCGTGAACTTGACCACCTCTGTGGACAAGTCACAGGGCAGACATGGAATCACCCAGAAGGAAGCCATGGCAGGGGAGAGGAAGGGGACGGGGCCTACCCCATGTTCTCACTTCTGCTGCTTTCCAGGACACCTGCAACCCCCCACCAACGTCACGAGCACCTTGACGCCAGACTACATGCTCCCCTCTGCCGCAGGAGATGCTGACTTACAGGCTGTCCAGGGGGGCTGGCTCCAGTTCTGAGAGTGACACCCCTTCTTCCTCCAGCAACTTGAACACTTCTCCTACAACAAGACCCCAGCACAGACGCTCTTCAGCTGAGATCTCCACCAAAAAAACACTGAGGAAACTCACATCGTCTGCAACCTGTGCTTTGGCTCTGGACACCCAAACGCCCACCTCCTGGCCTAAGGGTGGAGGACGAGCCTGGCCACAGAGGCGAGGAAGGACTCTACTTCTGAAGACTCTCAGAAGAGCCAGCCTGCTCCCCAGACCTGCAGCCCACCCTCACGGTAGCACGGTGGGGGGTGGGCAGGCCCATCCCCGAGGTGTG
Organism: Canis aureus; assembly: GCF_053574225.1. Taxonomy (NCBI): domain Eukaryota; kingdom Metazoa; phylum Chordata; class Mammalia; order Carnivora; family Canidae; genus Canis; species Canis aureus. The sequence goes on from NC_135618.1 coordinate 37,810,902, forward strand.
CCCGTGGCAGTGTGGTCACGGCTCCCCACAGGTGGACAGGGCCACATTCATGCAGGAAACCTTTCCCCACTGCTGTCCGGGCTCCTGAGCGTTTATTTCTCTGTATTTTAAGTACCTGGGAGACTCTCTGAGGCTGCTCAACTCAGAAATGGGGAGACCCACGTGAGTCAGAGCAGTTGACAAGAATCTTGGCACACCTCCCACGCAGACTGTTTTAGGGCAAACACTCAGGTAGTGCGGGGGGTGAGGGGAGCCCATTGATCACAGGTCGCCAAGATCATGGAACAGCTGTAAAGCTGTGAAGCTGTGAAGTAGGACCTGGCTCCGAGGAGAGGGCGGGGGGTGCCTCGTGCACAGGGGATGGCAGCTTCAGCCGGGGCCTGTGGGCAGAACCCAGGCAACGCCATCCATGCCCTGGACTCAGGGCAGCAGGACCCACACCTGTGGTGACGACACAATCCACGTCACGCGTCTGGTGCTCCTGGTTGAAAAAGTCTGGTCTGGAAGCTTCCAGCTTTTTGTCATAGCACGGCATTACCGTCACATGGTAGATCCTGTCGGGGGTCAAATGCTGCCGAGAAATGTGGAAATGTGGAATCGCTGCCTGACCCAGCAGTAAAAGGGGGCCCCCATCAGGTGAGGTGGGGGTGACACAGCCGGCCAGCGGCCAGGACGTGAGTGAGCTTCTTTGTAGGGGCCTGTGGACATTGTAGATCTTGGCTCATCTTTCAGGACAATGGCAGTGAATGGTTCACAGATGGAACATTCCTGTTACCTGCTGCTGGGCAAAGAAGTCCTTGACCAGGGAGCCCATGACCTGCTGTGGGGACCGGGCAGTGCTGAGGTAAGGGATGAGGAAGTTCCCGTGTGTCTTCTCAGCATAGCAGATCCAGCCTGCGGTCGACACAGGGAACAAAAGGGCCGTCTCACCAGCCAGTGAGTGACATGATGCTCTTGGGGTGGAGCTACTCGTACAAGGGGCTACGGTCCCAGACCGCCCCTGCTCTGCTGTCACTCACTGGCCGCTGGCATCTGTGAGATCACGGTCTGGGGAGCTAGGGACTCTCAAGGTGGCTCCCCCTGCCGAGGAGACCAGAAGCCTACGCTGCCGCATCGAGCATTCCTGTTACCCACGGCCTGCAGCGTGGACACACCTGGGCAGGCGGACGTGAGCACAGGCAAGGCCTGCGTGGAGTTGGTCTGTTCTCGGAACCGCTGCACAAACTCGCGCTGGCTCTCCAGGAGACTGAAGTTCCTCGAAAAGGCGGTATCAAACACATAGTGCACCCCTGCAAGGCAAGCACCACCTCACCCCCACGAAGGACGGTGGGATGGCCCCAGCTGCGCCCACGGTGACAGCCCAGGACCAAGCCACACCCTTTGCAGTGCCCAGCCCACGACTGCCCAGCCCACGACCTCCCAGCCCAGCTTCTGACGCACAGAAGTCACCCAAAGTGGATCTGAGCTACAACCTGACGGGGACCTGGGAAACGGGCCTCGATGATGATCATGTAAAACCAATGAGAGGAGTGGGTGAGTTCCAGGTTGGGAGAGCACAGAGAGGACTCAGGGGGCTCCCCGCTAAGGCACAGCTCCCGTTTGTCAAACCGAAACTTCGGGCTGAAGTCAACTCCGAACAGTCTGGAGTGTCTGGATTCAGGGACTCGGAGGCCTGAGGAGCCCCCTCACGGGACCCCCCCACGCTGAGCTACAGCACTCACACGACGTTTGGTGCCTACCAATCTTCTTGAAGAATGCGGTCAGCTTCCTGGCAGTGTCCGTAGGGCTCAGCTGAAATCTTGCAGCCAGCGAAGCTCTGGATTGGGGCGAGACAGAAACCACAACCAGCCTCTGCTGCCCCGGGGCTGCCGTCTGCAAAGCAAGGGGCACGTGCTCACTTGGTGTGTTTCACACGGAGTCCCCATGATCTGGTGCTGGAGACAGCGTGCCCTACCTCCGTCAGGACGTGTCATGTTTAGGCACGTGGAGGGCCCAACACTTTAGTGTAGCACTGAAGTACTGAGATACCGTTGATGACACTTTAAAAATGTGGGAGTCACCTGGAGATTAGCTGCCCTTGAAGGCAACAGCTAAGGATACAGGGGTTGATGTCAAGTTAAAGAAGTCTCCGAGACTGCCCACCACTTACCTTGTTGGCATCTAGGACCTTCCGCAGCTCCTCGTGGCTTTGCTGAGTGATGAGCACGGTCTCCGCCGAGGTGACACAGCCACTGCACGCCAGGCAGTCATCCAGCGAGATCTTTGCCTTCTCCAGCCTCTGGGTACCTCCATCCTGCAGCCACAAGGACATGAGCTCTCACAATGACAGAACCTACAGGAAACCTTTATTCTCTGGCTCACAACTCCGACAACCAACATGGAAGTTGGCTGGCTTTGAAAGCTACGGGATTTTTATTTTTATTTTTTTTTTTAAGATTTTATTTATTTATTCATGATAGTCACAGAGAGAGAGAGAGAGAGAGAGAGGCAGAGACACAGGCAGAGGGAGAAGCAGGCTCCATGCACCGGGAGCCCGACGTGGGATTCGATCCCGGGTCTCCAGGATCACGCCCCGGGCCAAAGGCAGGCGCCAAACCGCTGCGCCACCCAGGGATCCCGCTACGGGATTTTTAAAGATTAAATATCTGTTACAGAAATATGTACGTTCTATACATATTCTAGACTTAATTAGCTCCATCAAATTCTATCTTTGGTACAGGATCAGCTGGCACATCAGAATCATATTAATGAGGCCTGTAGCCTGTCAGGGGTGGAACGTGGGTGTTAAACCTGCAAAGAAGCAGGTGACTTGTCTGCACTCACGCACAGAGGTTCCTAGTCTGCACTCGTGCAGCTGTGAAGACGGGAAAACGTCAAAGGCCGGAGGCCAACAGCAGGATGAGAAAGGCAAGGCTGAGATGAAGGCAGAGAGGGCAGAGAGAGGTGGCGCTCTGCTCAGTGAAGAGCAGTAGCCCCAGGGGGGACAGACACACGGGCGGCAACAGCCAGATGGCAAACAGATGCAGAACCTGGTGTGGGCGTCGGCGTCCTGGCTGACCCCCTGCCACTTCCCCAGGTGCCAGCGACCCAGCTGAGCCCCTGTACTTCCCTATACGCTCAGAAGAGTGTGAGCCAGGGCCAGGCGAGCTGCAGGGGCCCAGAATGGGACCCAGGGGCTGAGGAGACGGGGTCTCCCTTCCAGCCCAGCTCATCAGGGCTACGCTTCACACCAAAACCCCAATTTGAGCTCAGGACTGAAAGTACCCTAACTTTCGAGTTAGATGAGCCTAAAGACTCAGGCTTTGATCTCGTGCCAAGAGAATAAGCTTCCCAACTTCTTTCCAAATCAACCACTGCTGCTTGGGACAGCACGGCCGCACCTCTCCTGGACCCCTTCATAGGTGGACCCCACCCCACACCAAGGTGGCATTCCCCTGGGCTGTGCTAGCTTGGGCAGGAGCTGCGGTGTGCTGCAGGGTCACTCTCCTGGCCTGAGCAGGGGGCCTGCTCACTCCCTGTGAATGCCTGATCCCCGTCCCCCCAGCCCTGCCATGTGCCACTGGAGGCTCCTCCCCTGCCTGGAGGAGTTCCCGTGCCAGGTGCACCCATGCCTGTGGTCCCCAGGATGGCACGGCCATTCTTGGGAGTCCTCATAGCCGACTAGGCCAGGATCTAGTTACGCTGTAACCACCTAAGGAGCAGCGTCACTACGAGCAACATCCTCCTGGCCTTCAGGGAATCCGACCACTGCGGAAGGCCCCACGATCCTCGTGCTCATCACTGGAAAGAGCAGCAAAATCGCGCTTTTCGTCACCTGGGCTGGAACTTACCGGACTGACCTGGAAGTAACTCCCGTCGTCCTCGATGTGGATCTTGGCCACCCCGCTTCCGGGCCGCCTGTCCACCTTCACGGGCTTGATGCAGTCCTGCTCCGGGAGGAGACAGCAGTCGGGGCGCTGGGGGCACCGGGGCGCTCACCGCGGCTCAGTCGCACGGGGACGGGGACAGCGGGGACAGCAGCCACCCGCGCGCCCCGGGCTCTGACCTCACCTGGACCTCATCGTTCTCAGGACGCCCAGGGGCTGCGTGCGCATCTCTGGCTGGAGGTCGGCGCCTGCCCGCGCCGGGACCTGAGCCCCCCTTGCCTCCCCCCTCCTCCCGACCCCCCTCCCCTTGTCCCCACCCCCCTACCCTCCCGCCTCCCCCCTCCTCGACCCCTCCGCCCTCCCCCCGCCCGCACAGCCCCCCCACGTCCCCCGCGCGGGCAGCGTCACGAGCCCGACCCCCCGGCGGCCTCGGCCCCCCTCTCCCCCAGGAGCGCCGGGTACGCGGCGGGGCTCTCTGGGTCCCCCTCCCGGCGCACCTGAGACGGCCCGATGAAGTCATCCAGGTCCGTCAGCTGCAGCGCCCCGCTGAAGGGCGACGCCATGGCGCCAAGCCTGCCGCCGGGCGCGGGGCGCGGAGGTCGTCAAAGGCCGCGAAACGGCCGGCTTGTTCCGCCACGCTGCCGGAAAGCGCCCCGCGCAGCGCATGCGCGCCTGGCCCCTCGGCCGGGCTCCTGGAGCAGGGCGCGCGCCCCCTGCCGGCGGGTGCAGCCCCGCGGACGAGCCGGCCACCTTCCCGGCGCCGCGCGGACCCGTGACGCGTCCTGCCCCGGGGCTCACCTGCCGGCCAGGTGTGCGGCCCCGCAGGCCTTGCCTGATCAGCAGCGGCCCTGGGGTGGGGGCTTCCCGGCCCCAGCCATCCCAGTCCTCACAATGCTTGACCGAGGTCTCAGACAGGATGCCCGAGGTCTGAACGAGCACAAGCGGTTCTTAGAAGTAGGCGAGCACGAAACAACCCGCTTCACTGAAATGCCCCCGAGCAGTTTACAAAATAAAAGTGAGAAGAGTAGCAGGTGCCATGGAGATGGGGGCAGGATGAGGGCCGTTCGGATGGGAATGACAGCGATGATTTCCCCGGGAGGGGCTCTGGCGGAGGCTGGCAGGGCCGTGCGGGGCCGCGTCCCTGCAGGGCGGGCTTCACTCTCCTTCCCCTGGAACCCAAGTCTGTAGAAGCAAACCAGGTGGATGACAGGTGGGAACAGCCCAAGTGTCGTCAGCAGCTGGGTGGGTAGGCCAGTTGTGGTCCAGGCATACAACGATCGTCGCGCAGCTGCAGAGCAGGCCGAGGCACTGACACCTGCTGCCATGGGGCTGACCCCTGAGGACCTGATGCTCAGTGAGAGAAGCCACATGTTGTAGGGTTCCGTTCCTAGGCCGTGCGCAGAACCTGGAACTCCACGGAGATGCTAAGTAGCTTCAAGGTTGCCAGGGGCGGTGCAGGAAGCTTCACTGTGCCACGATGGAAAGTGTTGGAAATAGCAGGAGTGGTTGCGCCACACTGAAGGCAACGAATGCCTGCGAGTCGTGCGCTTACACAGGTCCTATGGCGCATTCTTTTGTGTATATAATAATGTAACGTATAAATTGTGTATCAAAAACTACTGAATTGCACCTTTTAGTGGGTGGATGGTATGGTACATGAGTCTGAATCTCCATAAATCCGCTGCCCCAAGGTGACCCCAAGAGTGGGGACAGTGCGTGCGCCCAGGTCCACCCAGTTTCGAAGCCTCAGGGCCTCCGTCCCCGGAGACAGTGTCTGGGTCAGGAACTCTGACTGGAGGTCCTGGCATCACACACGTACACACGAGGGCCCTGGAGACAACCCCGTACCTGCCTCCTCTACGCACCTGCTCTCACACCTGCAGGTTGTTTCATCATCATCATTAGTGAGTATTTACCGTACGTTTCCCGTGTGCAATGCCAGGGTTTACACGCGGGGGGAAACGGGGCCCGTGGCCAGCCTGGGCCACCGCCAGGATGCCGCGATGGGGCGTGGGCGCCCTGCTCCTTGCACTGGGACAGACGTGGACCTGGGTGTCCGCTCCGGGTGTGCCCACAGGACCCCCTTTGCCCAAGGCTGGCCACCGGAGCTCCGGGTGGGCGCGGGCACGGTTCCACCAAGGTGCACGCAGCTGCCCCCGCATGCAGGCGGCCGTCAGTGTTGCCGTGGGAGGGGCCGGCCCTGTGTCCGTGTCCAGTGCTGCTGCAACGGGGGATGGCAGCTGGGGTTTACGACCATAGAGGTTTATCCTCTCAGAGCTGCTGAGGCCACAAGGCCGAGGCCACGGTGTCGGCAGGCCCTTCCGGGGCCCCTTCCTGCCTGGTGCGGCTGCTGGTGGTCCCGGGCAGCCCTCTGCTGCTCCGTCGCAGGGCTCCCGCGTGTCTCCTCCTCTTTCCTGTCACTGGATTCAGGGCCCAGACTCCTACCAGCATGATCTCGTCCTGACGTCCTTGATGACATCTGCAAGGACCCTATTTCCACATGAGGTTTCATTTACAGGGTTGGGGGACACATTATTTGGAGGGCACCATTCAACCCACCACAGCCCTCATGTCCAAGATGTTTTTTTTAAGATTTTTTTATTCATGGGAGACACAGAGGGGGAGGCAGGCTCCCTGCAGGGAGCCTGCTGGGGGACTCGATCGCAGGACCCCGGGATCACGCCATGAGCCGAAGGCAGACGCTCAGCTGCTGAGCCATCCCGGCGTCCCCCTCATGTCCAAGTTTTTGTGGGACCCTCAGGGTCAGCTGCGTATGGGATACGTCTCCCCAGGTCTGTGGACTGTGTGGACTGCGCTGGCCCAGGTGCGGGGCTGGGAAGGACCACACGGGCTAGCCTGTCCGACAGCCAGGCTTGGGCCAGCAGGTGTCTTGCAGGCAGGCAGCAAGGATCCAGGGTCGGGAAAAGTAAAAGGCGTTTTGTCCTTCAAAAAAATGCTCAGGGGCTCCTGTTCTGGTTCCGGTGGAAGAGCCTGCAATTCTTGATCTTGGAGTCATGAGTTCGAGCCCGTGCTGGGTGTGGAAATTGCTTAAATCAATAAAAAATTAAAAAAAAAATCTTAAACATGTGATTTCAAAACATTTACTACATCGTCCAGTGTTGCTGTGTGGTATATCAAGGCATCTGCAAAACGTTGGGAAGTAGAAGTGGGGCTTGCTCCCCCTGCCCCGCCGGGTGTAGGAGGAAGGATGTGTGCAGGAGCGGCCCGGGGGCCCACTATCAGACCAGGGACGGGCACGGGAGGGGCTTCCGGCTGCAGCAGGACCCCTGCCTGGGAGGAAGGTCACTAGTTGGCCGTTCAGGGTGAGTTGTGAAGGGCAAGGCCGGCCTCACGCCCCAACAAGAATGTCCAGCCTCCTGAATGTGCTCCCGTGCTTTTCGTAAAGTGTGGGTGGCCAGCTGGGGGTGTCCCTGCCAGGTGAGGGTCTGCACGCTCGGGAGTTTCTGGGTAAATCAGCCTAGGTCCCTGTGGGTCATGGGGGTCCTCCCCTGTCTGGGGGAGTGTGGGCACAGCCGCTCACCCCTTCCACCCTGTGAGGCTGCGGCTCTGGAGGGACGGTGGGGAGGGGCCCACGCGCGGTGCCCCCCGTGCCCCTTGTTCTCAGCATCCAGGGAGAACAAGCAGGTTCTGGTGTGGGATCCGGGTGCCCCGTCTGAGTCCCCCGGCCAGTGCAGGTGCAGCCTGGCTCCCCGGAAAGCCGAGCGCTCCCTGGGCTGAGCCGGGCCACCCTGTATTTGCTGCAGGAAACCACCAAGGGCAATGAGCGCATCATTAGCGCCTCCCGCCGCGGCCCCACGGCTTGTCAACAGGTGTGAGCCGGTGGCAGCCTCGGGAGGCTACGGGCAGCAATTAGCCGCTAATGAGAGGCCTGCAACCTGCTCCTGGGGGACCGGGGCGGGGGGGGGGGTTCCGGGGAGGGCGCGCAGCAGGCAGGGCAGGCCAGGATCCCCTGGGGGCTCGCGGGGCCCCGATGCTGCCCCCCACCCCTGCCCTGCGAGGACGCCGAAAGGGCCGCTCCCCCAGACCTCCCTGGGGTTGAGGGTCACCACGTGTCCACGTGCGTGTCTGGCCCACTGACGCCCAGCAGCATGTGATCCTCTGCCCATGTCCCAAATCCTTTCTGGGGACACGGTGTCATCCCTGCCCTGCTGCCGTGTCTGAGCTGCCTCCTGCCTCCCAGGCTCCCTGGACCCCCGAGGCCCTGGGTGTGGCCCCTCTGATGCTGCCACCTGTCAGCCAGCGCCCGCAGCCCCGGAAGGACCCTGCAAGGTGCTCCACGGAGCTGGGGCGGGGATCGCCCAGGGCAGCACCCAAGACAAGACCCGGAACCCAGCCTGGCCTGCTGCCTGTGGGAGGGTCACCCTGAGCACTGGGCCCCAGAGCCGAGCCTGGAGAGGTTCCAGCTGGTGAGGTCATGGGCCCTCTTCAGAAGACACCTCCCACCGGGCCCCCTTCCCTCCTGCCCCCACAGTCTCCTTGGAGGACAGCCTCCAATTCCCCTCCCTTGGGCTGTAGAGTCAGGAGTAGGTGAGGGGACAGGGTGCCCCACGCTCTGTAGGACATGAGGTCTTCCTCATGCTGGGGGCCTGGGAGGAAGGAGCCAGCTGCCTTGGTAGAGACGTGGGGCAGGGAGCCACTCTGCAAAACAGAAGACCCCACGGGGGTTCACTCCACCCGCGTCTGGGATGACATGCCTCCCTGGCTCTGACCCGGGAGAGCTGCAGTCCGCAATTCCCGGAGGTCCAGGCTGGTCTCTCCATCTCTGCGTCGGTTCCCCTTCTGACCTGGGGCCACCTCCACCCTGGGCAGCCCTGACTGCCCACGCGCCCTGGGACCTTTGGGACCCCAATCTGGGCCACTGCTCCCAGAGGCCATCCTGACTGCAGGGGTGCTGGGAGGCGGGCGTGTGCTAAGAGCCAGGGAACAGTGAGGAAGCAGTGTCACCCTCTGATGGCCACGTGGGCCAGCCCTACCAAAGGTTTGTCACCCAGCCCTGGAAGCTATCCTGAAGTGCAGTGAGGTCCTTGTAGGTATGGCAGGTTCTTGAGAAGTGACCAGCCATGAAGGGTTGTGGTGCCAAGCAGGGCACAGGTCAAGTCTGAGGGTGGGAGGGAGGGGCAAGTCACCCCAGGGGCCCTGGCTGCGCAGGCTTCAGACCATGCGCAGAACACCTGCCACATGGGGGCCACCGGCCAGTCCTGAGCTCACCAAGGGGGCTCCACGGGAGAGCTGGTCCAGGATCCAGTCCACGTCCTACTCCTGGGTGGTGGTGCCTGAGGCCATGAAGAAGGCGGCTAGCTGGGCGCTCTAACCAGAGCCTATCTAGGACCCGGACCCGGGCCTGGGCACTGCCCGTCAGCCTGGCCCTCAGTGAGCCACCTGTCCCACCCCAAAGCACCCTGCCTGGCTGTGCTGCACTGTCCTCGAGCTCATGCCACTGTCTCAAGCCCCCACACAGCAGGTGCGGAGTTGGAAAGACATTTCCCAGGTGCGCATCCAGCCACAGCTGGAGTTTGTCCTGGGGCACGTGGGACATGTAGGAGCAGAGGGTGCCTGGGGTGATTCAGATCCGTGTGGAGGAGGCCAGCAGGCCCAGCCACGGCTCTTGGCTGCTGCCCCAGGACCCCAACCTATGCTGGGGGGGGGAGTCAGTGAGGGCGGCCCCACATGTTCGATCTCCCTCCTGCATGCCTTGCACATCATGTGGGGTCTGCAGATGCTGCGGTGGCTGTAGGGTGCCGCCTCCAGGAGCAGCTGGGAGGCACTGCTGCAGCCCTTCGCTCCGGGTCGGCCACGCGGGTGGGGTCACCGGCCAGGCTCCCCTCCCCAGTCCAGCCATAGGGCTGCCCACTCCCACCTCTTCCTGTAGTGGCTGGAAGGCGTTGCAGGAGACACCCGCTGGGATCTGGGCTAGGATGGCACTTGCCACGGCTGGCAGGTGGGCCTGGATGAGAATGTGAGGTCCTGGCTGCGCTGTCCCTGGAGGCCAGGTCCCAGGTGGCACAGGAGGTGGCTGGGGCAACACTCGGCAGCCAGGCTTGAGGAGTAGGGGTCACTGATCAGCAGTGCCATCTCCCCTTCAGCCCCCGACTCAGGACAGCAGCTCACAGACACCAAGGCATCTGGGAAACAAGCCAGGGTGCATCTGTGCCGTGTCGGGGGTGTGCTGGGTCCCCCATCTAGCTGTGCATGAGCTGCCTCTGCTCCTCTGAGAGGGCATGAAGGCAGCATCCTGGATAGTCCTGCTGGGGGAGCAATGATGATCAAAGGGAGGGTCTGGTGCCCAGCAGGCCACCCCAGCAGCAGCGGGCTGATGGGGGGACACACAGGCTCCACTGGGTCTCAGAGCCCAGGGCTTGGGGTGGCAGTGGCAGGTGTACACTCAGGTCAAACTTGATCCTGACCCCGGGACCTGACTATCCCCCCACCTTGGGGCTTGACCCACCATGCCCCACCCCCCACCCCCACCCCGGCACCTGGTCCACCACACCCCCTGACCTGGCCCACGCCACTGGCCCCCCCAGAACTGGCCTGTGTTTCTCACCCCTGAATGAAGCAGCCCCATCCCTGGCCCTGTTGGGCTGTGTGTTTGGGGGGTGCACTTGGGCTCCAGCTGGGGGCAGTTAGTGAGGTGGGGCCGGAGTCACAGAGGCCAGGAGGGGGGTTAGTGGCCTAGCATTCAGTGATGGCGCGAGGGGGGGGGGGGCTGTGGCCAGGCAAGGAAGGCCGCCTCCCCAGAGTCTCCAGAAATCAGCCTGGTAAGGCACACGCTTAACTGCCTGAGGCTGAGCCACCCAGGGGCCCCTCCCCCTTTCTTCCTCACGCATGCGCCTCGTTCCCCAGCGCCGTGCACCTGTGAAGTCTGCACCTGCCCCAGTCTTTCTGCCTGACTTAGGCGCTGCGGCTCTTAGTGTCTAGGCGCTTGCCTCCTCTTCTCAGGTCATGGGTTTATTTATTCTCTTTCTTTATTATTTATTTAAGTAATCTCTATGCCCAACACGGGGCTCAGACTCGGGATCCCAAAATCAAGAGTCCCATGTTCTTCTGACTGAGCCAGCCAGACACCCCTTCTCTTTCTCTCTCTCTTTCTTCCTTTCTTGAAATTTTTTTCAAAGATTTTATTTATTCTTGAGACACACAGAGGCAGAGACACAGGCAGAGGGAGAAGCAGGCTCCCTGCAGGGAGCCTGACGTGGGCTTCGATCCCAGGACCCCGGGATCACACCCTGAGCCGAGGGCAGACCTCAGCCACCGAGCCTCCCTGGGGGCCCCGACTCTGCCCTCTTTAAACAGTAATTCCCCTTTCCACCTGCAGCCCCCGGTAGCTTCCATTATGCTTCCTGCCTGTGGGTTTCCCTAACCTGGACACTGCATGGATATGAATACGTACACAAGCTGGGTGGGGAGACAGAGGAGAGAGACACGCAGACTCTCCACTCAGGGCAGGGCCCGACGTGGGGCTTGATCCCATGACCCACGGATCATGACCTGAGCCCAAATCAGGTGTTAGATGTTGAAGAGACCAAGTCACCCGGTGTCACTGGACGTGGAAAACATGGAAAATGCATCCTCCCACGTCTGGCTGCTTCTGCTGAGCATCATGTTCCCGAGGCTCGCCCACGTCGTGGCCTGTAGCCCCATTCCCTTCATGCCTGACTCCCATTCTGTGGCACGGACACACCCCATTTTTTTGTTGGTCTAGTCCTCTGTCAGCAGGCCCTTGAGTTGTGTCCACTGTTTGGCTCCTGCGGCTAATGTGCTGTGGGGAGCACAAGGATCTGCTCGAGGTCCCATTTTTTTTTAAGATTTTATTTATTTATTCATGAGAGACACACACAGAGAGAGGCAGAGACACAGGCAGAGGGAGAAGCAGGCTCCATGCAGGGAGCCCGATGTGGGACTCGATCCCGGGACTCCAGGATCACGCCTCAAGTCAAAAGGCAGACGCTCAACTGCTGAGCCACCCAGGGATCCCCTTGAGGTCCATTTTTAAATCTTATGGGTGTATCTTAAGTTGCTGGGTCACGTAGTAAGTCTGTGTTTAAGTTTTTCAGGAGCTGCCAGGCTGGTTTCCACAGTGGCTGCTCCATTGAATGTTCTCACCGGCGATGCACAGGTAACCATTTCTCCATATCCTTGTCAACAGTGGTTATGCTGTTTATTTATTTATTTTTTTTCAAGAGAGAGAGGAGAGAGGGAGGAGGAGGAAGAGGAAAAATGACTAAGTTGCATAGTCAGGTGTATGTTTAAATTCTTAAGAAAATGCCAAACAAGAGTGACCGTATTAACAGGTACCAGTGATGTACGAGAGTTCCAGTTGTCTCTGCCAACATTTGACGTTGTCAGTCCCTTTGTTTTATCTTTCTTTAAAATCTTAAAGGAATTACTTATGGTTTGTTAAATAAATAATTAAATTATTATTTATAATAAAACATATAAAATAAATAATTAAGTTTTTAAAGAATTACTTATTTTTTATTTCAGAGCGAAAGAGAGCATGAGCAGGGGGAGGGGCAGGCTCTGAGCTGAGCAGGGAGCCCAATGTGGGGCTCAATCCCAGGACCCTGGGATCACGCCCTGAGCCAAAGGCAGATGCTTAACTGACAGAGCCACTTGGGGGGGCTCCACAATATAGTGAGTCAGCAATTCTATCCATCACTCTGAGCTCATTACAAGTGCACTCCTTAATCCCCATCACCTACCTAACCCTTCCTCCCACCCTCCTCCCCGCTGGTGACCATCTGCTTCTGCTCAAGAGTCTGTTTCTTGGCTTGTCTCTCTTTTTTCCCTTTGTTCATTTGCTTTGTTTCTTAAATTCTGCGTAGGAGTGAAGTCATATAGTATTTGTCTTTCTCTGACTTATTTCACTTGACATTATACTCTCTAGCTCCACCCGTTTGTAGCAAACAGCAAGATCTCATTCTTTTTTTTTTTTAGGATTTATTTATTGATGATAGAGAGAGAGAGGCAGAGACACAGGAGGAGGGAGAAGCAGGCTCCATGCCAGGAGCCCGACAAGGGACTCGATCCTGGGACTCCAGGATCGCGTCCTGGGCCAAAGGCGGGCACTAAACTGCTGAGCCACCCAGGGATCCCCTGATCTCATTCTTTATTATGGCTCAGTAATATTCCCTTGTATATGGACATAGCCCACCTGTTCCTTACCCATTCATCTGCTGATGGACACTTGGGCTGCTTCCCTAGTTTCACTATTGTAAATAATGCTGCAGTAAACATCGGCGTGCATGTATCCCTTTGAATTAGTGTTCTTGTATTCTTTGGGTGAATACTCAGCAGTGCAATTTGCTGAATCATAAGGCAGTTATTTTTTTTAACTTTTTGAGGAGCCTCCATACTGTCCCCCAGAGTGGCCGCACCAGTTTGCATCCCCACCAACAGTGCACGAGGGTTCCTTTTCCTCCTCCTCCTCGTCAAACCTGTTGTTTCTTGTATTGTTGATTTTAGCCGTTCTGACAGGTGTGAGGTGATATCTCATTGTAGTTTTGATTTGTATTTCCCTGATGATGAGGGATGATGAGCATCTTTTCTGGTGTCTGTTAGCCATTTGTATGTCTTTGGAATATTGTCTGTTGGAGTCTCCATCCCACTTTTTATTTAAACATTTTTTAAAATGGAAATTAGTTTGCTGTTTTGTTTTTTCAAGATTTGTTATTTATTTGACACACACACACACACAGAGAAAATACAAGCAGAGGGGAGCATAAGGAAAAGGAGAGGGAGAAGCTGGCTCCCCCCTGAGCAGAAATCCCGACATGGGGTTTGATAGTTTGATACCAGGACCCCAGGATCATGACCTGGGCTGAAGGCAGGTGCTTAACCAACTGAGCCGCCTAGGTGCCGCCTGCCTACTTTTTAATTGGATTATTCATTTTGGGGGTACTGAGTTTGGTAAGTTATTTATCTATTTTGGATAGTAACCCTTTATCAAATATGTAATTTGCGAATATCTTCTCTCATCCCCATGGGCTGTATTTTAGTTTTGTTGATTGTTTCCTTCACTGTGCAGAAGCTTTTTATTCTGATGTAGTCCCAATAGTTTAGTTTTGCTTTTGTTTTCTTTCCATTAGGAGACATATCTAGAAACATGCTGCTACAGCTGATGCCAGGTAAGTTGCTGCCTCTAGGATTTTTATGGTTTCAGGTCTCACATTTAGGTCTTTCATCCACTTTGAGTTTATTTTTGCATATGGTGTAAGAAAGTGCTCCAGTTTCATTCTTCTGCATGTGGCTGCCCAGTTTTCCCGACACCATTGGCGGGAGAGCACGTCCTCTTCCCATTGCATATTCTTGCCTTGGGCCTATGTCTTAAACCCAGCTTTCCTGAGCTGTACTGCCCACAGCACACAGCGTACCTGTCTGAGGCGTACGGTTCCGTATCTGCTGGTATACTCACTGTGAAGCTCCTCCTATCACCTTGATGCTCACACACCCAATTGCTCTAGGATTTTACTTTTCCTTCAGACTTGATGTCTCCTAATGATTTCAACCCAAACATTACAAGGGAGAGAAGCACTTATATTTAAGACCTATAAGGTGTCACCATCATTTCAGCAACAATTGTTACCTGACCTGCAAGTGACGTGATTTATACCCTCCTGTGCTGTCAGAGCCGAAGCAAGACGTGGGCTCCCCGTGCACATCTGCAACGGGTGTATGCTTTGAGCTCAGACCACAGCTCCTCAATGCACTCACAAAAGAAATTTCCATACCTCAGAATCCATTGAACTATGAAGTTGAGGAGCTCCCACCTGACTCTCAATTGGAAGTAATGAATCCTGTTATTTTTTTTAAAGATTTTATTTATTTATTCATGAGAGACATACACACAGAGAGAGAGAGAGAGAGAGAGAGAGAGAGGCAGAGACACAGGCAGAGGGAAAAGCAGGCTCCATGCAGGGAGCCTGACGTGGGCTTCGATCCTGGGTATCGAGTATCATACCCTGAGCTGCAGGCGGCACTAAACGGCTGCATCACCCGGGCTGCCCATGAATCTTGTTATTAAGCCCATCCTGTGGACTTTAAAATTCCAGAATGTGTGCTTTTCATTTCTAAAACTTCTAATTTGGGGATTCATGGGTGGCGCAGCGGTTTAGCGGCTGCCTTTGGCCCAGGGAGCGATCCTGGAGACCCGGAATCGAATCCCACGTCGGGCTCCCGGTGTATGGAGCCTGCTTCTCCCTCTGCCTGTGTCTCTGCCTCTCTCTCTCTCTCTCTGTGACTATCATAAATAAATAAAAATAATTTAAAAAAAAAAATAAAACTTCTAATTTGGTCATGTATTTCCTACATCTCCATTCATGAGAGCCTACTTTCCATTACCCAGTTGAGTACAGCTATAATCATCATTTTAAAACCCTTGTCTGGGGGGGATCCCTGGGTGGCTCAGTGGTTTAGCGCCTGCCTTCAGCCCAGGGCATGATCCTGGGGACCCGGGATTGAGTCCCGCGTCATGCTCCCTGCATGGAGCCTGCTTCTCCCTCTGCCTGTATCTCTCTCTCTCTCTCTCTCTGTCTCTCTCTCTCTCTCTCTGTGTCTCTCATGAATAAATCTTAAAAAAAACCCTTGTGGAGCACCAGGTAGCTTCAGTCGGTGGTGGTAGGCTGTTGTGACTCTTGATCTTGGGTTGTGAGTTCAAGGCCCACACTGGGTGTGGACAGTACTTAAAATCTTAGGAAAAAACCTTGTCTGATAATTCTAATAACTGACTCATCTTGACATTGGCTTCAGGGGATTCTTCTCCTGTGAGGTTGGGTCACCATTTCCTGGCTCTCTCTCTGACAAGTAGTTTGGATTTTTTTCTTAAGTGAAGTATAGATGACACCATCTTGGATTTTATCGTGAACGCATGACCATCAGGTTGTAGGGACTCTACATTCTGTTATATTCCTATGAAGACTGTGAGTGCTTTCATTTTGGTGCCAGTGAACCTGGTCAGGCTGGAGCTGGGGCCCCGCAAAGCCTGAGGTGGGCAGACGCCAGTCTCAGCCCATACTTCCTCTTCAGCCGAGCTGTTTCCAGGATGCCCCACACATGCACGATTCAGGAGTCTGAAGAGCCTTGGGTAGAGTTTAGACAGAATTTGCGGTCCCCTCCTCTGGTCTCTCCCTTCCAGAATTGTCTATTCATTCTCTGGTGTCTGCTTATCCTGGGCTCCTTCGTCCTTCAGCCAGAGAGGAGCTGGGATCTCTGCTGGAGCCTCAGCACACGCACCGCCGCAGCCTCGCCAGCCTCGTGTCTTCAGGGGAAAGCTGCACCACACACACAGGGAAATCTCCCTGCTGCCCTCCTCCCTGAGGGTCAATTCCCCATGAAAATCTGCCCATTTTCGTTTGTTCTTCAGAACCTGCAGGGGATTTTTTCATTTTGTTTTGGTTGCTATCTGTAGGTTGGCTTTTCTTTTCTTTTCTTTTCTTTTCTTTTCTTTTCTTTTCTTTTCTTTCTCTTCTTTTCTTTTTTTTAAAGCACTTACTCCTCTACTGACTTCTGGAAGTTGATTTCTTGTACTGGGGAGCCTTGCTGAATTGTTTTATTTTTTTTTATTTTTATTTATTTTTATTTTTTTAAATATTATTTATTTGTTTGACAGAGAGAGAGAGAGAGAGCACAAGTAGAGGGATCAGCAGAGGGAGAGGGAGAAGCAGACGCCCTGCGGAACAGGGAGCCCGACGTGAGGCTCAATCCTAGGACCTCAGGATCATGACCTGAGCCAAAGGTAGGTGCTTAACCGATTGAGCCCCCGGGGGTCTCCTGAGTTCTGTTTTAATCGGCATTGGGTTTGGCTGCATATACCGGAAAGCCCAGCTCGTAGAAGAGGATTGGACACAGGCAGCCGTGTACCCACAAATCAGCAAATGGGCCTTGGCAGGGATGTGACGACAACACAGACTCTCCACAGGGAATTCGGGTTCACGAAATTATTGGAGGGGCTGGTTGGTGGGAACGCGGGGGCCACCGGGGATGCTGGCTTCTGGCTGGACCATGAGCGCTGCGGGCCGAGGCCGGTGTTGGTGTGCGGGCGCTGGTAGCCGGCCAGGCCAGAGGCGCGCGTCGTCTGACCTCCGGGCCCCCGGCCACAGCCCAGGCAGAGTGGCCTCCGCCTCCTGTCAGTGGCCGGCCAGGTCCCCGCGGGCCCCACATCGGCAGGCAGTGCCCGAGCTCGCGGAGCTGGCTCTCGCCTGCATTTGCCTCCTGCCAAGCGCGGGCTTGCGGCAAACCCTGCCCTGGGCTGCGAGGCTGGGACCGCGGTGCCCTGAGCCTGGCCCGCGCTCCAGGAGCCCCGGCTGAGCGCCCCCCGCCCGCTGACCACTGACCCCAGGCTGCTGGGCGGCCTGCAGAGAGCCTGCCCCGCCTCGCTGGGACACTTCACCCCACTCTGCGGGACTGGCTGCGCCCCCCACCGAGCCATGGCCTGGGAAACGGGGAGGGAGACCCTGTGGAGCCAGGCCCCAGCTCGGACGCACCTGCTCCTGTGCCCCGGGGAAGGCCAGGCTGCAGCAGCCCTCCGCCAGGGCCCTCCTCCTGGTGGCTCCGAGCACAGCCGCCGCCCGCACATTCTTGCAGCCTGCCGAGGCCCGTATGTGTCCCTTGGCCCACCTGAGGGCTGCTGGCCTCGGGGCCACCTCCCCACTAAGCTGAGGAAACCAAGCACATGGGCTCAGGTTTGGTGGATCAACAGGCACCAGGCCAGGGCCACCAGGGGAGATTCCCAGGCATCTCCTGGGACCCAGTCCAGTGTCCAGGTCACAAGGGACTGACCACGGTCTCCTCTGCATGGGTTTTTTTTTTTTTTAAGAATTTTATTTGTTGGGATCCCTGGGTGGCGCAGCGGTTTGGCACCTGCCTTTGGCCCAGGGCACGATCCTGGAGACCCGGGGTCGAATCCCACGTCAGGCTCGCTGCATGGAGCCTGCTTCTCCCTCTGCCTGTGTCTCTGCCTCTCTCTCTCTCTCTCTCTGGGTGACTAAAATAAATAAATAAATAAATAAATAAATAAATAAATAAATAAATAAATAATTTTATTTGTTTATTCATGAGAGACACAGAGAGAGAGAGGCAGAGACACAGGCAGAGGGAGAAGCAGGCCCCATGCAGGGAGCCCGATGCGGGACTCGATCGCGGTCTCCAGGATCACACCCTGGGTTGAAGGCAGCGCCAAACTGCTGAGCCACCTGGGTTGCCACCTCTGCGTGGGTTGGGGACAAGGAGTCTGCATCACCTGTGTGGGCATGCCTGGGGGGGTGAGGGTGGGGTCACGTCCATCTTCACTCCTAGCACTCCTAGCCAGGGTCTCAGTGGGAGCAGGGATTAGCCAAGGCTGGTAGTGGGAGCCACCTGGGAGGGACCCTGGCCACCCCAGAAACCCCCACCCCTACCCCCTGAGATTCCCCCTACCCAGGTCCTCACTGCACCTGGGGAGTGTGGAGACAGCCCCGCACTGTCACCCCGGCTCTGCTCAGACAGCAGTGCCCTCGAGGTCAGCTCTGGGCCGGCTGCAGAGCACGTCTGTGCTTGAGGCTAAGTGACCGTGTAGCCAAGACCCCAAGCCTGGAATCGGCTCCCCTGCCCACTCTCTCGGAGAGGCCTGAGCTTGTGAATGTGGTCTGACTTCATTTTCCAACACTTGAGGACCAGACCTTGGGAGGTTGGGCTGGGGTGGGAGAATTGCAGGGGGGAGGGACGGATGGGGCAGCACGTGGTCACCGCTGGCCAGATGTGATGAGCTCAGGACCCTCAGGCTGTGGAAAGGACCTGCCATTGCTTTGTTGTAGACGCAGCCACCTCTGCCTCCTACTGCATGCCGAGACCCCAGGTGGTAGCAGGACAGGGACCGAAGGGCAGGGCAAGGCCGGCGTCTCTGTGGCCAGGCCGCACCCCCAGGGCCCTGGACAGGGCCTGAATCTTCCCTGCCCAGCGTGTGCCGGTATCTGAGCAGTGACCAGCACGCAGCAGGAGCTCAGCCCGTGTGCAGGCGGTCCCTGAATAGCAGGTGACCAGGAGGATGCCGGTCGGTCGTGGACGACTTGGGGAGCGGGTGGGGTCCCGGACACCGCCCCCACTCTGCCCCTGCTGGGACCCACTAAACCGGCACTTAAGAAACGAAGCCGAAAAGGAAGTATGACCGCAGCTTGACCCAGGAGACAGCGCGGGTTTGGACTGTTTGCATTTCATACGCAAACATGCGCGCTCCAGGCTGGCGGGAACGGGCTTGAAAGTGCAGGGCAAGTGCAGGTCACTGTGGGGGCTGTGCCCTGATGGCTGACCTGCCTCTGTGGCCCCAACCCGGCCTTCCTGGGGGGTGGGGGTGCGAAGGGTGCAGATCCCGGGGCCGTGGTGGCCTGCAGAGGCTCCCAGGACGCCCCCACCTGAGGTGAACGGTGGTGGGGGCACCACCCTCATCCATCCAAGGGCTGGGGGCCTTGCTCCGCTGCCCATTTCCTGATCTGGGGGTCGGGTTTTCTCCCACCTGTTCTGGAGCCTGCAGGGGGAGGGCCGCTCCCTGGGCACTCCCTGGGGCTAGGCTCTTAGCCAGGCTGAAAAGGGCTGTTGAAGCATGAACGCGCCCCCCCTCCATTTCTGAGCCTGGGTGAGGCTGACGCAACCTTGGGCGGAGGCTTAGGGGGTGCGTGGGCTCTGCCCAGCCCAGGGCAGCCTCCCTGGGAGGGGTGAGTGGAGAGGTGGCTTGGTCTCCCGCAGGCCCCGATCAGTGTTCCCCGCGAGTGGCTCCCCACCCACTTCTCCACCCAACAGGGGCCGCAAGGCCTCCCCAGCTCCACTCCAGAAAGGCACGGTGGGAGGGTCTTCCCGGAACCCTGCCCACCCGCTGCCGCACTCAAGGGCCTGGCAGGTAGGAAAGGGTGTTGCACCTGCTGAGGCCTCTGTTCCGGGAGGCCGGGAGCCAGGTGGGTCCCGCCGGCCTAGTCCACCTGGGCCATGGGTGGGGCAGGACGGGAAGGAGAGATCGGCCACACCCTAGGCAGTGGAGCAGGCGGGTCACCCAGCCCTGTCCCCAGCCCTGGTGTAAATGGGGGAACTGAGGTCAGCGTGAGCCAGAGGTGGCCCTGCCTTCTCGGCCCAAATTCTCTCACCTCACCCTGCCCTGCCCTGCCCTGCGGCCAGAGGGGAGGGATACGAGCCACCAGTTGGCCTCTCACAGCTGGGGGCCGGCTGACTCAGACCTGGAGGGGGAAGGCCAGCCAGGCAGACTTGTTGGCCCTGGCCCTGGGAGCAGGGCTGGAGGCCGCACAGACGCCACCCGCAGGGGCCTGAGGAGGTTTGATCTGGGGCTCTGAGACCCCTCCAGACCCATAAGGCCCTGCACTGGCCCAGGGCAAGGGGGGTGGGGGGCCAGGGTGGGGGTCCTGCCCCAGTGGTGGCAGTATCAGAGTGGCTCTTTCCCGCAGACAATGGCCCTGCAGACTGCTCAGCCTCCCCTGGGGTCCCGTTGGACCTCCACACGTGGCAGCCTCCTGCTCCTGCTCCTCAGCCTTGGTGAGTGACGGGGTGGGCTGTCGCAAAGTGCTGGGGTTCAGAGAGCATCAGAGGGCAGCTGAGGTTCTTCAGAAAGACTGCCTGCCTCATACCCCCGCCCCTGGCAGGTGCCCTGAGTCCCGGTAGGCTGTCAGCCGTGTCTCTGCCCCCAGAGCTGCCTGTGTCCTGTGCCCCTGCTGGGCCGCCATACCCTGTGGTACTGGAAGCTGAGCCAGGGCAGTGACGGGGGCTCAGGCCCAAGGGACAGTGTCCATGGAATGAGCTTCCATTGCCCTGAGCAGCGAGGTCTTAGGAGGCGGCTTGGGCTCCCTGGGGTAGGTTGTAAGGTGTTGAGGTGGGGTGGGGGGGGCAGCTGTGCCTCCTTCCTACCCAGAGTGGAGGCCTGTGGCAGGTACACCCAGGAGTCCTTGGCCATCCCCTCAAGCCTGTGCACCTTCCCCTGCAGGGTGGGTGTTACCTTCCAGGGCCCAGGCTGCAGACTCAAGACTGGTAAGGTCCCTCTGGGGACAGAGGAAGGTGTCTGACCCTGGGTGAGGGGTCATGCATGCATGGCTCATGCATGCATGGCTCAGCCACAGCGCCACTCTGCCCTCAGGGTGTCATGACCCCATGGCTGCAAGGCACCTCCCGGGACCTGACCTGGCAGTGGCCTGAGCTCACTGTCATCCTCTCGAGGGACCGGCGGGACACACAGAGTAAGCAGGACACCCTGCCCCCTGGGCTGTCAGGACACCTGGGCGTGGGGATTGTGGCATGGGCTCCCACCTGCTCGTACATCTCTGGCCCTTCCTGGCTGCATGACAACCTCGGAGAGTACACAGAATCACCCCGTTTTGCTGATGTGTGAACTGAGGGCTGGAGGGAGTCATGCATTATCCAGGGTCTCGGCAAGGTTTGGGAGGAGGAGACAAGAGAAGGCCAGTCCACAACCCCCCGCCTGCTCCTGCAGAGAAGGTCTGCCCCCCAGGGCAGAAGGCCCACGTGGTGGATGAAAACCTTGTCTTCTATGAGGAGTGGGAGCTGGAGGCTTGTGTGGACGGGGCCCTGCTGGAGGCTCAGATGGACCGGGTGAACATGGTGCCCTTCACCTACCAGCAGCTTGATGTTTTTAAGCGAAAACTGGACCAGGTAGTTGGTGATGGGCTCATGTCTGCCCGCTGGGCCACAGTTTCGCCAGGTTCCCAAGGAGTGGCTGCGGCCCTCACAGTCACCTCCCGGGGCAGCTCTACCCACAGGGGTACCCTGAGTCCCTGATCCAGCACCTGGGGTACTTCTTCTTCGAGATCACCCCTGAGGACATCCACAAGTGGAACGTGACATCCCTGGAAACAGTGAAATCTCTTCTTAAAGTCAGCAAAGGGCACAAAGTGGATGCTCAGGTGACAACCTACCTGGAGGGAGCAGGTGGTGTGGGGTTGTGCAGACCCCAGGGGATGCATTTCTCCCTGGCCCAGGACGCCTCCGTGGCCTCCTTCCACAGGTGGCTGCCCTGATTGCCTGCTACGTGGCGGGAGGGGGCCAACTGGACAAGGCCACCCTGGACGTACTGGCCACCTTCAGTCCCACGTACCTGTGTGTCCTCAGTCCTGAGCAGCTGGGCTCTGTGCAGCACAGTGTTATTTGGTGAGTCCCAGGGGCCTGCCGGGCATGGTGGGTGTGCTGTGGCCCACCCAAGCTCACTGCCCGGCCCCATGCTGGCCCTCCAGGGTGGCCAGGGCCCAGGACCTGGATGCATGCCGCCCACCACAGATGGATGTCCTCTACCCCAAGGCCCGCACTGCCTTCCAGAACCTGAGCGGGTCTGAATACTTTGAGAGGATCAAGCCCTACCTGGGTGAGCCAGGGAGAACACCTGGGGGCAGGATGGCCGGGCCTGGCTCTTACCCCACCCGGCAGCTGCTGTCGCCATGACAGGGGCTCCACACGGCCTCTGCCCTTACAAGTGTGTGTAGGTTGACACCCGATGAGTTCTGAGTCCCACTCAGGTGCTTCCTCGGCCACCCACACCTCTCCACCCACCCAGAGGGTCAGGCGGTCACCCGGGTTCCCGGGCCCAGGAATTCCGAAGAAGTGGGCTTCTTGCAGCAGCCTGTGCTCAGAGGGTTAGACTGGGGCCTGTTGTGAGGTGTCACGCTTGGTGCCCCTCTCCCCGCGGGCAGGTGGGGCCCGCACCGAGGACCTGCGGGCTCTCAGTCAGCAGAACGTAAGCATGGACACAGCCACGTTCAAGACCCTGCAGAGGGAGGCGGTGCTGGTACGGCTGCGGGGCGGGGCCACACGGAGAGGGGCGGGGCCACAGAGAACAGGACGGGACCACACCGAGAGGGGCGGGGCCACACAGAGGGGGGCGGGGCCAGAGGCGGGGGCCGCAGGACAGCCCAACCGTAAGGGGTGGGGCCGCAAGACAGCGCGGCCGTAAGGGGCGGGGCCACATGTAATGGGGCGGGGCCATAGGGGTGGGGCCACGCAGAGGGGCGGGGCCGCAGGACGGTGCGGTCGTAAAGGGGCGGGGCCACACGGGGCTGCCCCGGCCAGGGTCTGCTACAAAGTCTGGGGGGCTCAGGCAGGGTGCTTGGGCCCGGGAAGCCCCGGGAGGTGTGGACACGGCAGACCTTCTGGGGGAGGATGGGCGGCCCTGACGGCCACGTGGGGACTCCGGCAGCCGCTGACTGTTGCCGAGGTGCAAAACCTTTTGGGTGCAAACCTGGCGGGCCTGAAGGCGGAGCAGGGGAACAGCCCCGTGCGGGACTGGATCTTACGGCAGCGGCAGGATGACCTGGACCGTCTGGGCCTGGGGCTCCGCGGTGGCATCCCCAACGGCTATCTGGTCATGGACCTCAGCTTCCGAGGTGGGCTGGGTGGCTGGCTGGGTGGAGCTGGGGCAGAGCCAGGCATGGCGCCTGAGTCACTGTCTCTGCACAGAGGCCCTCTCAGGGGGCGCCCGCCTCCTCCGACCCGGACCAGTGTTCACCGCCATCCTGGCTCTGCTCCTGGGTTTGATCCCGAAGTGAGCCCACTGCTCTGGACGCTGGACCTCTCCTGCTGCGAGGCTCCCTGGCCACCCCAAGGGGACTGGAGTTCAATAAAAGGCCACCATCCTTCCCCGCAGAGATGCCCTGTGGTGTTCTGAGGGCGGGTGGGAAGGCCCGACTGTGTCACCTGGTGGATGTGCTTCCTGAGCGGTGGCCCCTCCTATCCTCACGTGGAGATGAGGGTCCAGGGGCCTGACTCCAGGCAGGGGGGTGGCCCTCGGGGCCCTCTTACCACTGTTTCCATTCCCAGGGCCTTCCCTCCGAGGCCAAGCCAGCACTCAGGGTGGCTTCTGGTGACAGACCCCAGGAGATGGCAGACAGAAGTCCTATTCCCCACTAAGAGGGTCTCTGCCCCTCCTTGGGCTCAGGGCAAAGGGACCCAGGCTGGAAGATCACCTCATCTTTTATTCAAATCAATCAGCAAGGCCCACTCCCCCCCCCCCCCATGCCAGTTCTTTATCCTGAGGGAGGCCAGGGGCTGGGCAGCATCGCTGTCAACTGTTCAGGGCTGGGGAGTGCATGGGCAGGTCCTCATTCCAACTCCGTGTCCTGGGAGCTGGGTGTGAGTAGGGACCAGCCCCACAAGTCCCTAGGATGTGGGCCGTGGCCAGGTCCTCTGGGCCCGGAGCCTGCAGCTCGGACTGGATGGGTGTCCAGCTCCACCCTCAGCCTCAGCCTCAGTTTCCCTGCATGCGGTGCTGGGGCAGTGCCATCTTCGGAGGCCTTGGTGCAGGAGCCCCACAAGGAATCCTGGCTGGGGCCTGGGGAGCCCAAGTGCAGCAGCCACAGGAGGCCCAAGGGCAGGGCCACGGCGAGTGGCAGGTACACCCGGTGGGCTGGTGGGCTGCCTGCAGGTGGAACACGGATGGAGTGCCGGTCAGTCCCAGCTGGCAGCCTCCGGGGCCTGCACAGCCCCTCACTCTGGGCTCCACGCCCTCGTCATCCCATGGGTGGGGAAGGCCAGTGGGGCCACCATGGAGGCTGCTCCTCTGGGCCCTGACACGGATCTCACAGCTCCCCGCCCTCCCTGGTGCTCAGCAGGTATTGGGGGAGGTGATTTTGTCCTTCATTAACTCAACAACCAGGGAAGAGTGAGGCCAATGTCCCCCAGACGTCACCCAAGGAGGCAAAAGTATGAGGTTGTGCGATGAGAAACCGGGGTCCTCCGTGGCCCTGGGCAGACGGGGCAGGCCCACCAGAGTGGAGGGAGGGGCTGGGGCGGGGCATACCGGAGGCAGGGGCGTCATTCCAGGGCTGGCCCGAGGTGGGGGCTGGGTAGGGCACCCCAGGTGTGGTGCTGGGGGTCCCGGTGGTGGGGCGGGCGGGGCCGGGGGGGCTGGCGGGATCCGTGTCCAGGCCCAGCTCTCCTAGGGCCGACGTGTTCAAGCTGCGGAGCCAGGAGCTGATGGTCGGGTGGCTGCGCGCCTTCCGCAGGTCCCCCACGTTCTGGCCCAGCAGTGTTGTCACATTGCCCACACTCAGGTTCTGTGAGAAGAGGCAGGGGGCCATGGGGGCAGGTCCAGAGGGGCCTGCAGAGGCCAGCTCTGGGATCAAGGGCAGACCCCGCAGGGTGGTACTTAACTCAGGAATGGGCGCAGGGGCGAAGCCTGGCAGATGGGATCTGGGGTTCTTGCAGTCTGCACACCTCCGCCCTGGGGGTGCACGGGGCGGGCAGACTGTGCCAGAGGCCTCCTCTGCCCCATCCCCGACCGGGCAGCTGCGGGGCCCACCTGCAGCACTCGGGGGTTCAGCGTGGTGAAGGTGTCGATGTCCATGGAGACGTTGGCCTGGACCAGGTGCCGGAGCTCCTCCACAGGGGCGCCGCCTGGGGGCCAGCCGTGGTGAGCCGAGAGGGGCGGGGGCTCCTGGGGTCACAGCACCCTCACTCAGGGCCGGGGGCTCCCGGGGTCACAGCGCCCTCGCAGGAGCTGAGCCAGGGCTATTGGGGTCACAGTGCTCTCACTCGGGGCCGGGGGCTCCCGTGGTCATAGCGCCCTCACTCGGGGAGGGGCTCTCGGGGTCACAGCGCCCTTGCAGGAGCTGGGCCAGGGCTCCCGGGGTCACAGTGCCCTCACTCGGGGCTGGGGGGTCCCAGGGTCACAGCACTCTCACTTGGGTCCGGGGGCTCCCGGGGTCACAGCACCCTCACTCGGGGCCGGGGCTCTCGGGGTCATAGCGCCCTCACTCGGGGCTGGGCCAGGCCGGGGACTCACCCAGGTAGGGACGCATGAGGCGGTAGTAGGCCGCTGTGCTCCTGGCGCCGCCAAAGGCCTCGCGGGCCTTGGTGTAGAGCACGTCTTTGCGGCTCTGAGGGCAGGAGGAGATGTCCAAGGCCCCAGCCTGCCTGTGGGACAGAGAGGCTGCTGCTCGGGCTGGGACCCCGTGCCCCCCTTCCCCATCACAGCTTTCCTCTGGCTCCGTCTGCTGTGCTGAACAGTGTCCCCCAAGACCTCAGAACGTAACCTCGATGGAGAACAGAGCCACACTACTTGTGGACGGGATCTAACGGCCTCACGCTGAATTAGCCTCCCAGTCAAACCATCCCAGTCAAAGGCCATGTGACAAGGAAACCAGCACGCAGGCGCTGAGAGGCAGGCAGAGGCTGAGGGGATGCGCCCACCTGCCCAGGAAGGCCAAGGGGCTCAGCAGCGGCACGTGCAGGATGGACACCCCCCTCAGGCTCCAGGGGGAGTTGGCCCTAGGACCTCCAGATCACAAGGGAAGTTTCTCTCATTGTAAACCACCTGGTTGGTGGTCCTCGCTTGTGCAGCCACCGGAGGCTGAGTGCCCCCTCCCCGGTAGGCTCACCGGAACTCCGAGGGCCTGATGGCCTGGATCTGCCGGGGACTCATCCAGCAGAGGCGCCAGCCCCCGATGGCCACGAGCAGGGCGCCGGTGATGGTGCCGTTGTGGTCCAGGTACTTCTGTAGGACAGCCTGGAGGCAGGGCGCAGGTCGGCGGGGCTGGGGCAGCACCTCCCTTCCCCTTCCCCCCGCACCCGCCCCGCGCGTGGCCCTCACCTCAGTCTGGTTCTCCAGGGCCACGTCCGAGGCCAGCAGGGCCACAACCGTGTCCCTGGATGTGATGTTCCACTGGCCAATCTCTGAGCGGGAGTAGAGGTAGACCAGCGAGGTGATGAGTCGCAGCTGCTCCTCGGGGACACCGTGTGGGTAGACCTGGGGGGTGTGAGGGTCAGGCCATGCTGCCCATGCCCCCCACCTCCTCCCGTAGCTGGTCAGCAGCGCACCCGAGCCAGCTTGGCCTTGACGACGCGCTGGCACTCGGCTGGCAGGGGGTGCTGCAGCAGGGGATCCAGGTTGGCTGTGAGCACGCGGCTGCCCAGGCAGGAATCCAGCTGCAAGCAGTCATAGCGCACTAGAAACAGGTTGTCATGCAGCGTGGCCGCCGTGATGTCTCCACGGAGGCAGGGTCTCCCTGTGGTGGGGGGGGTTGGGGGTTTGAGCTGACCTTTGCTGACTTTGCCCCCCCCAACCTTAACCTACCTTTGACTCTCTCTGAACTTGACCTCTAGCCAAGAACTTGGCCTAGACCATATAGAGTCAAACCTGACCTTGACCTGTGGTTCAGCTCGGTGGCCTCCAACCACGCCCCCAACCCCAGGCTGGATGCGAAGCCCTGGGCTATACCCAGGAGGTCCAGCAGCAGTGGGACTGTGTGTTGGGTTGGGAGCCCAGATCAAGGGGAGGGACAGCATCCCCAGGCCACAGTGGCCACACTCACCTGTGCCCCTCTTGGGCCGAGAGGACACCGACTCGGCCTTGGCCTCGAGGAAGCCAGTGACGAAGCGCCTGGCATCGCGCTGGCTGAGCTGCCCAGCTCGGTACGTGGCCACCATGCCCCTGAAGAAGTCCAGGCCCACAGCCTGGCGAGGCAGGCATGGAGACTCCATACCCTGGGGAGGGGCTGCCAGGGACCACCTGGTTCCTCCTCCTGTCCCACAGACAGAAACCCAGGGACGCTGGTACGTCCTACCCCCAGGCCTGGACAGGCTGGTGGAGGGTCGGTGGATGCCCCTGCCCTTGTCCACAGCCAGCTCGACCATCCCCCACGGGAGACTGTCCTACCTCCTGCACCTGCATCCACAGGCTGGGGCTGATGTAGGTGGCCAGGGGTCCCAGAGCCTGCAGCCCCTCTAGGTCCCAGGAACCAGGAGGCCTGGTGTGTGGTAAGGGAGCACCGTGACGGGGTCAGGAGCAGAGCCCAGCCTCTGGAGGCTGCCCGCCCCTCCCTGAGCACCCGGTTTCCAGCGCCTGCCCTGCGGGGGACACCTCCTGCTCAGCCGAGGCCCTCCCACCCCAGGTGTCTGGGCGGAGGGTACTGGGCCTGGCCTACCCAAGCACGGTCGTGCCACTGGCTAGCAGCGTGTTGAGGGCGGCTTGCTGGGTGGTAGTGAGCCCGCGGCAGCGCTGCAAGTTCTCCAGCACACGGGGGTCTGCAGCCTCGATGCTGGACGCGTCCATGTCACACACCAGGACCCCGAGGAGCAGCAGGTCAGAGGCGCTGAGCCGCAGCCGGGGCCCCCCCTGCCAGACAGCGGGTCAGCACCGGCCTGGCCCCACCACCTGTCCGCCTGTCCTGTCCCGGTGTGCCCACAGTGCCTACCAGGCAGGCCAAGGCCATGTGTCGCAGGGCGGCCCTCTGGTCTGGCAGGTTGACTAGCAGCTCCGTGTCCCCCTGGACGGCGCGGTGGATGAAGGCCCGGCACCTGGCTTCCCTCACCTGAGTCAGGCTGCAGGCAGGTTGGTGGGTGGGAGGGTGGAGGCCACCCGAGGGTCCTCTGGGATGGCCCACGTGTCCCTGGGGAGCTCAGCCTCTGCTGCCTGAATTCGAGGTGGGGTGGGGGGCAGGCACTCACTCATAGAAGAGCAGCAGGTCCGGGGGGTGGAGCTCAAAGTCGTCCTGGAGGCCGCGCAGAGTGACCAGGTTGGCCAGGCAGCTGAGCTGGGCAGGGCAGAGGCGTGTCGCTCGCTTGCCCACCTGGGGCTTCCGGGCCCTCCTTTCTGCCCCGTTCCCCTTGCACCCCGTGTGGGGCCCTTCCCGCCGCCTGGGCTCTGTCACCCGCCCGACGTGTCCTCTCCCTGTCAACTTCCGCATCAGAACTAGTCTCAGGGAGCGTCAAGGGCAGCCTGACACCCCCCGCTAGGTCTCCAGGCCTTCTGCCCCCACCCCGGCCCCCACTGCACTACAGCGGCTAAGAGTCCTTTATCCTTTTTTTTTTTTTCAGAGTCCTTTATCCTGATGCCACCTCCCGCCTGGACTTCTTGTCTCACTTGATTGACTTTGGGGTCGTTCCAGATTTATTACTAATTTCATACTAACTTTATAATGAGACAAAATAGTAGCTTTTTTGTTTTT
This sequence comes from Canis aureus, assembly GCF_053574225.1. Classification (NCBI taxonomy): domain Eukaryota; kingdom Metazoa; phylum Chordata; class Mammalia; order Carnivora; family Canidae; genus Canis; species Canis aureus. The sequence goes on from NC_135618.1 coordinate 37,839,706, forward strand.
GCAGCTTTAAGCTCAGGGGCAGGCAGTGCTTGGGTCTGCTGAGGGTCGAGTGGACTCAGGTGGCAAGGGAGAGGCCAGTGGGCTGGAAGATCCACACACAGCCCAGAGGGCCCGCCCCAGGGAGGCAGGAAGTGCCCAGCGCAGGCCTGGTGGACAAGCCCTCACTAGAACCAGACAGAAGGTGGGTAATTGGCTGAGAGGTCCTGGAAACGGCCCCATGTAGGCAGCACCAGAGAGTCACCCGTGGGAAGGAAAACTCAATGTAAGATGGCTAGACCTCCTGGCACGTCGGGGTTCCCCGAAGAGACGCATCTCAGGTGCTTGCGAGGTTGCCAGGGTCTCGGGCATGGCCCCGGCACTCCGGTGGGCTCGCTCCCCATCCTGGCCCCGTGGGCCCCCGGCTGACCCTCTGCCCGTAGCTGGGGACGCCCTTCCTTCCGACCTGTCTCTTCCCCTGCCTGTCTGCCCCTGCCCTCAGCACCCCCTGCCCCCACCAGCCACAGCCACAGCCACACACCTGCCAGGCTCTGAGAAGTGCCTGCTGTGTTGCCATCCCCCTGATGAGATCGGAAAGCTGGTCCCGGGGCAGCTGGCTGGCCGGCTGGCACCAGAAGTTGTGCAAGAGGGAGGAGGTGTTGGCGCTAGCAGGAAGGAGGCAGGTGGTGAGGGGCGGCAGAGTGAGGCATGCAGTAGGGACGTCAGCACCCCCAGCGCGGAGGGAGCGAGACCCAGGAAGCCTGGCCAGCGGCGCCTCGGCCCACGGCAGCCTGGGCCCTCATGCGGCAGGTGCAGCCCCAAGCTGCGGGCACGCTTCACCATGGCCCTGGCCTAGTCCTGGCGGGCTCTGAGCTCGGGCAGGCTCCACTGTCCCAGCGACGGCCGAGGGCTTGTAGGCGACATGGCCTGGGCACCTGCTGGGCCACCACAGCCGCACTGGCTTCCAGCCGGGGGCTCCTCACAGTGTGCACGGGGAGGGCGTCCTGTGTGCGCCGGCCTGGGCCCCTGCTATCCCCAGCCCACACCCATCGCCCACAGATTGACGGCTCGGCAGCTCTCTCTAACCCCGGGAAGGGAAGGGGGGCTGAGCCCACATTCAGGACCTGAACGGTGCTTGGAGATGCCTGAGTGTCGGGGCCGGGAGAACAGCCAAGCCCCGGGCAGAGGAAGGAGGCCCAGAGGACCCAGGACGCCGAGTAATTGCCTGCCAGGCCAGGAGCAGTGCACGTGGTGAGGGGCTGCGATGGCCTGGGGGACCCGCTCCTGGCCCCCTGGCTGTGACTCTGATGCAGGACACTGGTTGCCCTGGGCCATCTCGGGCATGCAGCCCCGCCTCCACTATGCCCGGGCCATGGAGTGCAGAACCTGGAGATGTACCCCCTACCCCTGCCTGCCAGAGGATCAGCTGCGGAAACGTGACCTGGTTGTTGGAGTGGCAGGACGGGCTGGCACTCACATGGCCCAGGGGTCGGCCCTGCTGGCATCCAGCCCTCCCTCGGAGAGGCCCTGGGCCTGGGGACAACAGCAATGCGCGGTGAGCCACACGAGGACGGCGAGGCCTGGGCTCACCTGGGCACCTGCAACGGAACAGGCCGTGAGCAGCTGCCGGCCCCCCAGGCCCATCCCTCAAGATCTGCCCGGGGTCCCCTGTGTCCTAGGGTAGGCCTACCACCACAGATGGTCCTGCCACCCTAGGGGAGTCTAGCCGTGGGAACCATACCCCGGAGCGTCCGAGGTACCCCCTTGTGAGGGCCGTCTCACCTGCTCTGGGGCCCATGGCTGTGCGGTGAGCACTGCTTGTCCTGGCACGAAGGTGTGGGGTCACGGGCCGTGGGTCCAGGACAAGCTGGAGAAGAGAAGGTGATGAGACCCACCCCCTCACCTTCCCCTGCCCTCTTTGGCATGGGGCGCAGACAGGGAGGTGCAGTCCAGGGTCGTATAGGATGGGTGCCCTACCACCGCGTGTCTGTGTCTTTGGGGAGGGGTGCAAACCCCACAAAGAGTGCGTCTCTGGAACTGGAGGGAGTGGCACGAGGAGGGGCCTATCTTATCACAGGCCGGGCTCCTGGGACCTGCAGGCTTAGGTGTCTCCAATAAACAGATCTGTTGACAGCTACAGGGGAGGGCGGGGGTCTCAGTAAGTCTCTGCAGGTGGGTACGAGTAGAGGCTTGGGGGCTCTCAAACCTGTCCCCAAAGCTCTCTTTCCCTCCTGGGGCCTCGGACACCCATCCAGACAGTGCCCTCAGCCACAAGCTGCACCACAGCCCCTCCCCTGTAGCAAGCAGCCCTGCCCGTCTCCAACTGGCGGCCTTAACTGTGACCTGAAGGGTGTCCTGTGGGGTCCTGGGGTCTCTAGATGCTGCCTGGCCCCGGGCAGTTACCATCAGTCCTATGCGGGGGACGAAGCGGAAGCTTGGAGAAGCTCAGTTACCCACCCAGGGCCACCGGGAGACCGCCACAGAGCCGAGGCCCTGCCCCAGCCGTCGCTTCTCACCTGAGTGTGGAGACCATCTGCTGTAGGAGGGCTGCCCCTGTGCCCCTGTGCCCCGAGGTGGCTGTCGAATGCAGGGGGTGTAGGCCAGGTACCAGGTGCTTCAGACATCAGTGACCCCAGTCTGACTGTCAGCCCCTACAGCTGAGCACTGGGGCACAGTGGTGGTGCCGGGGGGTGCCACCTAGGTTCCTGCTCACCTCCATGCCTCACCCAACACCCAGACTGCCCGGGCACCCGATCCCGCAGTGATGCCTGCTAGGCAGATGTGTAGGGGAGGGCCCAGGGCTGCGTCAGGTGAGGCTGCCATGTGCACCCCTGGGGGCCCCAAGCACAGCAGAGAGCACACCTGCTCTCCGGCCCTGGGGGAGCGGGAGGCTGAGCTCACGGTTGGCAGCTGCCCAGCGCACACCCCTTCCCACCGGGGAGCGAGTCTGCACCCCGAGGACTGTATGTGCCTTTGCATGCGTGCTGGTGTTCTTGTGCACACGTGTGTGTCCAGGAGCACCCACGGCTATGTGCACGTCTGGTGCATGCGTTCCCTGCAGCAGGGACGTTCAGCGCACGGGGATCCAGTGTGGGACCTGGGACCTGGGTGCAGTGACACGTGTGGCGTTTTTTGCCCTGTGAGCACGTGTGTCTGTACACGTGTGTACCGTGTGGGGGGACACGCTGGCCCCAAGCAAGTGACCTCAGTGACAAAGAGCCCTGCCACACATGCCCTGGGGCCAGGGCGGGGCAGCTCCACCAGGTGGGGCCTCTGAGGCCTGGTGGGAGGTGCCCCAGCTGGGGTAGGCGGGGCAGGGTGCCGAGGGGGACCCGGGACTCATCCCCTCCTGGAGGGGATGCAACTCCCGCTCCGCAGGGCTGGGGGGGCCTGGGCTGTGGAACCCCATGATACTGGCTTAGCTACCGGACAACCGCCACCAGCACCGCCAGGAGGTCTGCACGTGCCCCAAAGAGCCCGCCTCAGGGCCAAGCAGACGCGCTGAGCCGGAGGGACCAGCTGGGGACTGGACAGCCCCACGGAAGTTTGGCTGCACTGCGTGGGGCTCCACGTGCTCCTGGCCTTCCAGCAGCACACGGGCCCCAGGAACTTGCCTGTCGCGGGGCTGCCCCACACTTTCCCCTGCCCACAGCACCTGTCTGGCCACCCTCACCTGAGGAAACTCTCCTTGCTGTCCCTGTCCAGGAGGCCCTGATTCCCACTCCAAACCTGGCCCACCCACAGCTGGGGGACAGACAGTCTGTATAGCTGTGTCCTGGCTCTGCAGCCTCAGCCTGAGGGCCCCCACGTGGGAAATAGCCAACCCGTAGGAGCAAGGCCTGGATCTGGCCTGTGGGTGACTCTCTGGGTCCTGGGTGCCTCAAGGGGCCAAGGATACCTAAGAGGGGGAAGCAGCAGGGCTGGGGGAGGGGCAACACACATTCCCCAGGGGGTACCCGTCCTTGTGCACCTCCCCATCCTGTCTCCCTGCCTTGAGAGCTACCGGTGTGTCTGTCCAGCCCTCCAGCTCCTACGTTGCGTGCTCTACTGGCCCAGCCCATGGGCCCCACCGGGCCAAAGGGTCCAGACCAGTGTTCTACGGCTGGCCACACCTGCCCTCTGCTCTCCCCCAGTGCCCACCCGAGCCAGGAGGGCCCACTCTGCAGGGCAGCCGGTGTTCTCATGCTGGAGAGCCCTAAGGAGAATATGGTGTCAGCTCCCCTAGGGAAGGGCCCTGCTGAGAGCAGATGGGTGTTGCAAGGCTCTGGCTAGGAGAACTAGGGATCTAGGAAGAGGCTGATCCAGTGCCAGTCCTTCACCCAGAGCCCCACATCCACATAGGGCCGCAGGGTGCTCGCTGCGTGGCAGGGCAAGGACAGGTCAGCAGCCAGGACCACAGAGTCCATCCTGGGTCCTGCTGGGGGACCTAGGGTGGAGATCTGCCCGGTGCAGGGAAAAGGCAGGGTTCTGGGGCCCCCCAAAGCTTCGTATCAGACGGATTCATAGTCACTCAAAACGTCAGTCACTGAGTATTTATTCGGGGTCCTCAGAGCTCAGCTACACCTAGGCTGATGTGGGTGTGGTTTGGGGATGGAAGAAATGGGGGCTGGCCAGCCTAGCTCCCAAGCTGAAGTCTGAGGCCGTGGCTGCCCAGGCACCGTGAGAAGACCAAGGAGTGTGGCTCAGACCCGCCCCCCCCAGTTGCGTGTGGATGGAGAGGAAGCCCACAGTGGAGCCGGGTAAAGCAAAGGCACGAGGCAGTACCGGCTGGGCAGGATCAGTCAGGGTCCGCAGGTGGAGACGACCCAGCCAGGGCAGGCTGACCAACACAGAAGGTCCAAGAAGAGCAATGAGGAGCAGGGTGCTCTGAGGCCCAGCCAGGAGCCAAGAGGACCCCAACCTGATGCTGGCCCAAGTGTCGGCTCTGTCTGTTACAGGGTGACCCTGGGCAAATCTACAAAACAAGCCCCTAGGGATGAAGCTTTGGAGTCAGGAAGGCAGGTCTCTGTTTCCCCCAGAGGGGGAAGCAGGTGTGCTTAGAGAGAGGTTCCATCCTCTACAATCATGGTGGCCTGGCTCCCCCTGCTGGCCTCGTCCGCCTCTCTCCAGGCCTGGTTGCCGTAGCTGGGTCCTCAGGCCCCATCCACCAGGAGGTCACATACGCAGGGACACCCCCGCCTCAGGATGGGCCTAGGGTTCTCCCCTGCAGCCCCCATCCCCATAGGGGTCCCAGTCTGCCACTCCCACTCAGCCTGCTGCCCTCAGTGGTCAGGCTCCAGTGTCCACTCTGACAGCCACTGCAGGCAGGAGGCCTGTTGCGCCTCTGTCTCAGGGGGCTTGCTGGGGGGTGTGGGAGTGCTGCAAGGCACAGGGCACCCTTCTGTGGGATCAGGATCAGGAGCAGCCCTCAGGACCTGGACGAGCTGGTCCAGTGACTGCACCAGGGTGTGGGGGCTCCAGCAGGCATCGAGTGCTGGCACGAAGGGATCTGGTGTGCAGGCTTCCACACACTCGCTGTGGGTGGGGATACGCAGATAAAAGGCGTGCAACATCATGCGGAAGGGCTGGTCTTCTTGGTCCGACGCCTGCCCATAGGTCAGGTCCCCCACGACAGGATGGCTGAGGGCACTGCAATGCACACGCAGCTGGTGCGTCCGGCCTGTGGGGGAGATGGGACCAGTAGGGTGGGAGTGCCATCCCATGCCCACCCTCACCCGCTCACATCACCCCATAACCCTACTCCCTGTTGCCCTCTCAAAGCCCCACAAAACCCTTAGAAAGAGCAGATCTCCTGTTCCCTGTTACAAACAAGAACGCCAGAGATGCAAAGAGGAGTCAACTCCAAGGTCACTGCCAGGAGAGGCAGAGCCGGGAATGCTGCAGAAGCCTTGCGAGCTGTCCCGCTACCCTCACATCAAAGATAGCAAGGCCGTGTGTGGGGCAAGAGGCTGCAGGACGTGGGGTGCAAACAGCGGAGTGGCCCCAAGCAGGCTGCTGTGCCCCTGTGCCACCACTTCCTCTCGTGTGTGACAAAGATGCCACTGTACCCGGAGTGAAGAGATGCCGGCGCAAGGTGTTCACCATGTGGGGGGGCACCATTAGCAGACGGCAGGGGGCCTGGAAAGCTTCCCGCCCTGTCCCTGGCGCACCTGTGAGTGGCTGCAGCAGCACTTTGGAGACGGGATCGCCTGCATACAGCCCGTGTTCCAGGACTACCAGCTCTGTCAGGCTCGGTTTGGGGTTCTCACAGCCTGCGAGCAGAAGACAAAGCGTGAGCGCGGCTGGACCAGCGCCAGGCCCAATCCTCCCCAGCCCAGCTCACTCAGGGTCCTCTCTGGGTGCCATGTGCCCGGCGATCCCACCTTTCTGCCCTCCGTACCCTCTGTGCCCTCAATGCACATGGTGTGAGCCCGACCCTCTGTGCTGTTCCTGCCGATGGCATAGTTGATGGTCATCCGGCTCTCCTGCACGTGTCCCCGCACCTGCTGGGCAGAGTCACAGGCTGCTCTCAGGGCCACCCACCACGACCGGGGTGGGGACATTCGGCCTGCCGTGGTGGCTGAGAGTCGGAATCCCCCGCCTCGGGGCCTGGTCAGGCCTTACCAGAGCCAGATAGGCCTTGGTGACACGCCGCTCCTTGAAGCACTTGTACGCGCTGCCCGCTGCCGCCTTGTTCAAGGCCACACAGAGCGCCCCGCTGGTGGAGAAGTCCAGCTGGTGGCAGAACCTGGCACGGGGCGGGCGATCAGGGCTGGAGCGCCTGGGGGTGTCCACTGCCCCCCACGTAAGCTCCCAGTACCTGAAGCCGTAGTAGGTGTCAGGATCCGCTAACTCCGGGAAGTGGTGGCGCAGCTGCTTCTGGAGGGTGGGAGTCTCGCGCCACATCCTGCTGTCGATGCGCAGGTCCCAGTGCTTGTTCACCACCAGGAAGTCCCGGCTCTGGTACACCACGGACAGGTTCTCTACCCGGCCCGGCTCCATGGCGGGGGCCTGCAACGCGGAGCGCGTGTGTGCACGGGGGTCCCCGGGGCGCTGGTGGGAAGCCAGCCAGGCGCACGGCCCGCGCCCCGCTGCACCCCCATCCCGAGTGGCCGTCCCACCCACGCCCTGGATCCGGGACACGCGGCCCCGCGCCCGGCCCACGCCGGGACCGACCTGCAGCTGGGCAGTGCTGCCCGGGCCCCTCCAGGCAGCCCCCGGCCCTGGCTCCAGCACCCACCCCCGCACCCCCGCGCCCCCCGCGACCCCGGAGCCGCGCCTCGCTGGGCCCGGCCAGAGCGCGCAGCCCCGCCCACGCCACGCCCCCCGCCGCGGACGGACGGCCGAGCGGGCCAATGGCGAACGTCCGCGGCGCCGCACGGCTCGGGCCCGCCCCAGCTGCGCGCGCAGCCCCGCCCCCGCCCCGCCCCCGCCGCGGACGGACGGCCGAGCGGGCCAATGGCGAGCGTCCGCGGCGCCCGGCCCGGGCCCGCCCCAGCTGCGCGCGCAGCCCCGCCTCCGCCGCGCTCTCTCGTGGGCCAATGGCGAGTGGCGCCGGGACGCCGGCCGGGGGTTGGCGGCGCCGGGACGCCGGGGGCGGGCGCGGCGACGGCGGCGCGGGAGGTTCGGAGCGCACTGCGAGTGCGGCGGGAGCTGGCGCCATGGGAGAGCGCGAGCTGGGGCCGGGCGGGGCGGAGGACGACTTCCACGACCGGTTCGCGGCCGAGCTGGAGGTGCTGGCCGAGCTGGAAGGTGGGCGCAGGCCGGGGGGCTGCCCGGGGGAGGGGGCGAGCGGGGCCCCGTGCGCGGGGCGCGCTGAGCCGCGGTTGTCTGTCCTGGCAGGGTTGGCGGCCGGGTCACCCCGCAGGGAGCGCTGGGCCGCGGCGGGCCGGGCCGGGCTGACGCCCGAGGACGCCGAGGCCGGAGGGGCCGCCGCCCGCCCCCCCGCAGGTGGATGCCCGGGGAGCCGCGGCGGCGCGGGGGTGAGGCGGCTGGCGGCGCCCTCGCCGGGGGACGCGGCTCTGCCCCCCAGTACGTGCGCAGGGCCCGGGGCGCGGGCGGGGCGCGGCTGCGGAGGAGGGCCACCCACCACGACCGGGGTGGGGACATTCGGCCTGGGCGCCTGACGTCTGCCTCCCCAGCCCCCAGGGTCAAGCGGCCACGGCTGCAGGTCGTCAGGGAGCTGAACTTCAGGCCGGAGGAGCCGGAGGAGCCGCCGGGTCCTGACTCCCCCGCTGGGGACATCACCCCCCCGCCGAGCCCCGAGGTCCCCCCTGAGCTGTGGCCCGAGGGGTGTGTGGCTTGCCGGGTTCCGGATGGGGCCGGGGCCGGGGCCCTGGGAGGCGTCTGGGCCCTCAAGACGACCCCTCCTGTCCCTTCCCAGGCCCTCGGACGCTGCTGCTGACGGCGGCCTCCTGCGGGCCCCCGGGGCGGCCCGAAATCCTGTCCTGAGGCGGCCCCCTGTCCTGGAGGACTACGTCAGCGTGACCTCCACGGCGGGCTCCCGGGCCTTTCTGGTCCTGCGCGCGGACCCCGTGGGCACAGGGGTGCAGGTGGGCGCGTGCTGTCCTGACGGGCCTGGACCCTGCGGACCCTCCGGACACTCACCAGCCCGTCCCCCTCTCACCTCCTCCCTGGCTTCTTCTCTTTCGTTCTATTGCTTTTCTTTCTTCCTTCCAGATGCTCCCACCCAGAAGGCTTTTCTCCTTGGAATGCTTGCTTAGGGACAGGCCCGTCTTGCGGCTGGTGTGTTTGTGCTGGAGGATGCCCTTCTGGGTCCTGCAGCGCTGTCCGGAGGGGGTCAGTGGGGGGTTACGTTCTGGCAGGTGATGATTGCTGCACTCCCTTCTCGGCAGACACCTTTCCGTGACACCTGGTGGCGAGGCCAGGGCCGGCTGGATCTGTTGGGTGTGTCCTTTGCCTCCCTGAAGGAGCAGGTCGACAGCGAGGTGGGGCTTGCTGGGAGTGGGAGGGTGGCTCTAGGGTGCCTGCACGCTGGAGCCTTCCTGATGCCACCCTCTGGTTTTGCACAGCGGAGGCAGCAGCTGCTGCAGGAGGCCCATCAGCTCTCGGATACACTTCGCAGGTGAGACGGTGACCCCTTCCCCTTCTGTGGCCTGTATCGGGGGGCTGTGCAGTCCCTCCAGAGGCCCGGCGGCTCAGGCATGATGTTCTCCAGCCTCAGGTCGGAGGAGGTGGAGGAAGAGGTCCAGCCCCTGGGGGCCCCTGAGGAAGAGCTGGCCAACAGCCCGGATGGCTCCCAGCACTGCCTCTGGGTGGACGAGTTCGCACCCCAGTACTACACGGAGCTGCTCAGTGACGACGTGAGACCTTGTCGTTCAAATGTGACTGGCTTTTTTGTTTCCAAAGATGAACAGTGTGGAATTCAGCTAATCCTTGTGTCGTCAGCTCACAGGCCTTGGGGTGGGGGGAGATGGTTTTGATTTGCCCGTTAGAGGAATGGGTGGGGAAGCTGAGGTCAGCACTGCGTGGCCGGGGACATGGACTGGGGATCCCCCACCCGTGCCTGGAGCTTCTCTGTCCTTTCCTGCTGTCATAGAAGCTGGTGCAGGGATGCCCCTGGGGGTGCTGGGGGCTCCTGAGGGGGTCAGAGTTGTAGGGGTGGAGGTCTGCTATGAGCCTCACTCTGTCGGTCACGGGTTGGGTGGCCAGGCACTGGTCACCTGTCACTTAGTTTCAGCGTCTTTGTGTGTTTTTGGGGCTCCTGATGGGTGGATGTGAAGGGCAGGGTGTCCCTGGTGCTGGCGGTTCCTCCAGGCTGTGCTTCCCTTTCTGTAGTTCACTAACCGCTGCCTCCTCAAGTGGCTAAAACTGTGGGACCCAGTGGTGTTCGGCCGAGAGAGGCCTGCTAGGAAGCCAAGGCCCAGCATGGACCTGGCCCGAGGTGGCAAGGAGGCCACAACCTCCAGCAAATGGAAGAGCCACGAGCAGGTGCTGGAGGACATGCTAGAGGCTGACCTGGACCCGAGCCGGCGGCCCCGACAGAAGGTGAGTCCTGCTTGGCTGCTCCCCACACGTGTGAGCCCAGGGGCGATGCTCTCTCGGCCGTCGGCACCTTTGCAGCTTCCTGGGGCCACGAGGCATGTTTATCCCCCCCCCCCCCACGGGCGTTGTAGCATCAGGGTGTTGGCGTGGACTGTCGGTGACGCGAGTTGGAATCTGAGTCTGTTTAATGGCTTATGTGAAGCCTGTGCTGTCTAGAGGACCCTGGTTCTCCTTTGAATGCTCATGGTGACGGTGGTCTCTTGGGCTCTGTTGTCCCAGTGATGGCCGAGTTGCTTGTCCCCTGTGGGACTTCCTCTCGCTCTGTTGCATCGGCGGTGGAGCGCGAGCCTGCTGGAGTCTGTTCTTGTGCGGTCACCGCAGGGGGTGGGCGTACGTTCCCCCCCCCCCCCCCCCCAAGTAGCAGGCTTCAGCCTGGCGGTTGGGCGTTGGGGGGGCTCCCCTGGGCACAGGGGGTAGCGTATCCGCATCTCCTTTGTTGTGGCTTCAGGTGGCGCTGCTGTGTGGGCCCCCGGGGCTTGGCAAGACCACCCTGGCTCACGTGATTGCACGGCACGCTGGGTACAGCGTGGTGGAGATGAACGCAAGGTGAGGGGCGAGGAGGCCAGTCTCCAGGGCCCCCATCTGTCCTGACTGCACCCTAAGACCCCAGTGGTTGGAACGGAGTTGCTTTCTCACGGCTGGGGTTGCCGCTGTGTCTCAGGGCAGCCTTGAGGTGTAGGCGTAGCGGCTTTGCCCTGGGAGGCTCTCATCGGGGACCCTGGTTGCAGCTGTGGCCAAGGCCACGCTGCCTTGACGGCTCCCCCCCGCCCCCCCACTGCTTCCAGTGATGACCGCAGCCCTGAGGCTTTCCGCACGTGCATCGAGGCGGCCACGCAGATGGAGTCGGTGCTGGGTGCTGGCGGGAAGCCCAACTGTTTGGTCATCGATGAGATCGACGGAGCGCCCGTGGTGGGCCTCCTGGATGCCCCAGTGGGTGGGCAGGTGGGTGGGCAACTGGCTAGGGCTTACTGCATCCTCCTGGCATTCCCTAGGCTGCCATCAACGTTCTTCTGAACGTCCTGGACCGCAAGGGCCCACAGGATGCAGAGTCAGGGGGTCCGGGCGTTCCCACTAGTGGGGGACGGCGGCACCGGGCCGACGGGGGGCTCCTGATGAGGCCCATCATCTGCATCTGCAATGACCAGTGAGTGGGGTGGAGCAGGGCTTTGCACAGGGCGGAGTGCGGGGGGGCTCCCCAGGAGGGTGGAGGGCCCTGGGAGGGTGTACCGCCAGCTCTGCCTGGCCACCTCCGCCCGCTGGGCTGTGGCACCCACCCTGGTGCGCGCCCATACTCCTGCAGGTTTGTGCCGTCCCTGAGACAGCTGAGACAGCAGGCCTTCCTGCTCCACTTCCCACCCATACTGTCCTCGAGACTCACGCAACGGCTGCAGGAGGTTGGTGAGGGCTGGGGGTGGACACGATGAGGGGCTGCGTGGCCGACTACAGGCTGGGGGGACGCGCCCCCTGTCCCGGCCCTGGCCCCCTCTGCCTCCCCCAGCCTCCAGCCGGCCCTGGGACATGACTGCACCGGTTTGCTCTTTGGCAGTAGGAGGTTCCAGCAGGGACCCAGGCGGGTCCGCGGGGATCTGTAGCTGCGGTTCTCCCGTGTTCTAGGAAGAGGGGGCCTCGGGGTAGGTTTCCCGGGGAGCATCTGCCCACCCCCCTGCCCCTCCCTGCAGATTTCCCTACGGCAGGGCATGCAGGCTGACCCAGGTGCGCTGGCAGCTCTGTGTGAGAAGACCGACAACGATATCCGTGCCTGCATCAACACGCTGCAGGTGGGCCAGTGGGCGGGGGGCCGCGGCCGGGTGAGGCGGGGGAGGCCTCCTCTCACCAGCTCCCACCACCCTGTGTCCAGTTCCTTCACGGGCGGGGCCGGCGGGAGCTGAGTGTGCGGGCCGTGCAGACTACGCGGGTCGGGCTCAAGGACCAGCGCAAGGGGCTTTTCTCCGTGTGGCAGGAGATTTTCCAGCTGCCCCGGGCCCAGAGGTAAGCACGCGGGCCTGGGGGTGCTCGGCCTCCCCCTCCATCCCCTTCTGGGGACCCACAGAGCTTCATCGGTGTACAAACACCTGGGCCGCTCTGGGGAGCGAGGGCGATGAAGAGGCGGGGTGCCCTTGCAGCCTTGGCACCCCTCTGCAGGCAGCGCTGGGCCCAAGACCCCTCCTCTGCCCCACACATGCTCCTGCTCGGCGATGGGCACTTGGGCCCAGGGCCCCGTGCTGCCGAGGCGCCTCTGACCACGGCTGCGCAGCGCCTCCACCGCATCCTGCACGTGGCTGCGTCCGCAGGCGAGCACGAGAAGGTGGTGCAGGTAATCTCGTTGCATCCCCAATGAGACATTTTTGGGGGTGTTGGTAGGCTAGCATCTGGCCGTGTGTGTGTCCCAGAGAATAGGAGGCGCTTGCAGTGATGTCAAGGAGAGGGATGAGCGAGGGTGGCGGACACGGTGCGTCAGGGAGACCTGTCAGAGGTGACGGCAAGCCGGGACGGGCCGGGGACAGGAAGTAGCTGGTGCCTGGTGGGATGGCCGGGGTGAGCTGGCAGCGATGGGGGGTGGGTGGCACGGCCCGAGTCAGAGCTCGGGAGCGTTCCCGTTCTGGACGTGAGCTGTGGGAACGGGAACGTGGGGTGGAGCTGGCAGGGTGAGGTTTTGGCTTGAGCAGGTGGCAGAGATGCCCCCACGCCCGGGAAGCCTGGTCTAAGCCATGTCCCTGACTAAGCAGCTTTGGATTAGTGGTTGGAGATCTGCATAAATCCGGAAAGCTCTACGGGGAGGGGTGTGCTGTGCCCCGAGGGCAAGGGAACCTCACGTGGCACAGGAGCAGGGGCTCTGGCCTCAGCTCTGGCCCACAGGACTTCCTTCGGGGAGGGGGTGGGTACTGGAGCCTGTGGGCTCCTTGAGGTGGTGGGGGCGGCGTGAGGGTGTTTCCTGCATCTGGGTTGTGGCCAACAGTGGGGGCAGCAGGCTGGGCCTTCCTGGCTCCTCTTTTGGGGCCTCAGGGTCCCGTGCTGCTGTTCGCTGCTGCCCCAGACCCTGGACTTGGCAGGGCAGGTGGGAGGTGGAGGGTCCCATGGGGGGTGCTTATACAGTGGGCTGCACTGAGGCCGGGGGTTCAGAGGCCCACCCACCTGCTTACCCCCAGGGCCTTTTTGACAACTTCCTGCGCCTGCGGCTGCGGGATTCCAGCCTGGGGACCGTGTGCACGGCCCTCGACTGGCTGGCCTTTGATGACCTGCTGACCTGCACCGCCCACCACGGCCAGAGCTTCCAGCTGCTGCGCTACCTGCCCTTCCTGCCGGCAGCCTTCCACCTGCTCTTTGCCTCTAGCCACGTGCCGAGGATTGCGTTCCCCAGCAGCCAGCAGGAGGTGTGCCCCTGCCCCCTGCCTGGGGCCTAGAGTCTGGCCCAGGGACCCTGGGTTACCGAGGCCCAATCCACCCTGCATCCTAGGCCCAGAGCCGGACGAGCCGGACACAGAACCTCATCCACACACTTGTGGCGGGCATTGCACCTGCCACCCGCAGCCGGGCCACGCCTCAGGCTCTCATCCTGGATGCCCTCTGCCTGATTCTGGACATCCTTGCACCCAAGCTGCGCCCTGTGAGTGCTTTGTCCAGAGTGGGGGGTGTGGCTGCTGGTGGGGCTGGGCCCTGACCACGCTCAGCGTCCCTGCCCACTGCCCCCTGCCCATAGGTGAGCACGCAGCTGTACAGCACTCGTGAGAAGCAGCAGCTGGCCAGCCTCGTGGGCACCATGCTTGCCTACAGCCTAACCTACCGCCAGGAGCGCCGGCCCGATGGGCAGTACATCTACAGGCTCGAGCCGTGAGTCCGCAGCACCTGGGGTGGGTGCCAGGGGCTGGGTGCCAGGTGCTATGGCGGTCACTGGGGCAGGAATCTCAAGGTGCAGTCTCAGCGAGGTGTGAGTCTCACTTTTCCTGTCTGTGGGGCAGTGGTAGGGGGCGGTTCCAACTCTGCTCAGTTCCAGCTCCGCTCTTGCCCCAATACAATTGTGGCATGGCTCTCACTGCTTCCATGTCTCTCCGGGAGCTGCCCTCAGGGCTCTGCTGGCCCATTCTGAGATGTTCCCTGGGGCCATGCTGCCCAACCAACAAGAGGGCCAGTGCTCAGCCCCCTTGGGCCATTTGCAAGGAGGCAGTAACGGTGACAGTTCCAGGTACTCCAGCCTTGAGCCTAGATCTTGCCATATTGTCTCATTTCTTTATCTTGCAGCCCTGGGGCGGTTCCCTTCTAATGCCTGTAGGCAGTTGGGGAAACTGAGGCTTGGGGTGGGTGATACCCTGCTGTTCTGGGGCTGAGGCATCATATTGCCAGGACGAGCCCCACGCTGCAGCTCTTAGTTTTTGGCATCTGGGACTGGTGTGGGAGGTAGCCCCTGCCTGTGCCTGTTGACCGGACACGTCTCTACTCTGAGACCAGGAACGTGGGAGGAGGTCTGTCGCTTTCCTGAGCTGCCCGCCCGCAAACCCCTCACCTACCAGGCTAAGCAGCTCATTGCCCACGAGATTGAAATGGAGAAAATGCGGCGGGCAGAGGCCTTGCCCCGGGTTGGGGATGGCCGCAGGTAAGCCTACCCCTGGGCTCTGGGCCAGAGCCAGGCTTAGAAGGGCAGGGCTGTTGTCCCTGGAGTGACCCTGCCTGGGATGTTCTCACCACACCTTGCTTCTGCAGGTGGACAGGGGCCCCCAGGGGCCACGGCTCCACTGGGCGGTGCTGGGGAGAAAGAGGCACAGCCACCCACCTCACACAGCCAAGAGGAGCAGTGGCTGGAGCAGCGGCTGGAGCGCATCCTGAAGAAAGCAGCTCTGGAGGAACAGGTGTGAGGGGCAGGGCTGGTTCTCAGCCCTGGGGGCCTGCCACGTGCCTGCTGCTCAGCCAGGGGTGGGGGTCCCACTGGGCCCATTTCTCATCTGGTCAAAAGGGGGCCTGCTCCTACCTTCCACCCTGGGCCCGGCTATGGTAGGAAGATGCTGCTGTGGGTGGTGGGGGATCAAAGGGATCCTGGCCCCCGGGAAGGGGAGGTGGGCATCTGCTCCCACGGCCTGGGGCCATTGGCTCCTCCCTGGGTTGTGGCCTCTCAGCCCTCCTGCCATAGTGGAAGTGTCCGCCAGGGGTCTGTCCCTGAGAGCCTGACCCACCTGCCTCCTTTAGCCCGAGAGGGATTTCTTCGGTCGTGTGGTCACGAAGAGAGCGGCCCCCCTGAGTGCAGGTGCGTGGGGGCGGGAAGGGCTGGAGGGGCCAGGGCGAGGTGGAGGAGCAATGATGTGGCTTCCGCAGGAGCTGTGGCCCCCGAGACAGACGTGGCTGAGTGGCGCATAGGCAGAGCAGTGGGCAGGAGCGACGTCTGGTTTCGCTTCAAGGAAGGCGTCTCCAATGCTGTGCGGCGCAGAGTGCCCATCAGGGACCTGCTGTAGCCGGGGCTGCACCCAGCTCCTTAAGGTCTGCTGGACGGCCCGGGTCTACACCCAGCTCTGTGACGCCTGCTGGACAGCCCGGGTCTACACCCGGCTCCGTGAGGCCTGCTGGACAGCCCGGGTCTACGCCCGGCTCCGGGAAGCCTGCTGCACAGCCCGGGTCTACACCCAGCTCCGTGACGCCTGCTGGACAGCCGGGGGCCCACGCTGGACACCTTAGCCCGTGCAGGGGGCTGCAGATCCATATGAGATGCCCCAGGGCCCACACCCGATGCTGTGTTGCTTTTTCTCCATCAGAAGATGTACAAAATCACAAACACTCTCAAAAAGTCTTTATAAAAGTCACACGTTTACAGAGTTGTCCTCCCTACAGAAACGAGAATCTGGGGGCGGGGTGTGGGGGCCTCACAGGATGGCGCACTTGCCCTTCTCTACCCATGGGTTGTTCTTCATCAGGTCGGGGTTCAGGAACGGGTCCTTGGGGATCCCATCCTCTATCCACTTGAGAAGCCTGTGGTTGGGGATGCTGAGGTGAGCAGGTGGATGCAGGGGTGTGGGCTGACGCATGCAAATAAATACATATGGGGCAGGGAAATGAAGTGCAGATCAGGATCAGCGGGTGCTGGGCCGGGTGGGGTCCTGGGGACTTACTCAGGGATGGTCTTCGACGACATCTCCCTCTTGAAGGCCAGCTGGTATTTGAGGCTCTCCACCTCTTTTTTCATCTGGGGCACGTCCCACTCCTCCATGGCGTCGGGAGCTTCGGAAGTGGCCAGCCTGGGGCTGCAGGATACAGGAGCGAGCAACAGCCAGGGGGCTGCCAGCCTGCCGTCATCCCCTCGGTGCTCCCTCCCCACCAGGAAGGGAAGGAGCCCACCCTTGCACGCTGACTCCCAGTGTAGTGCTTGGGAGGTCCCCACGGCTGTACCAGCCCTTTCCCAGGCTCCATGTAGGCAACCACATTGTCCACAGGGTGCAGGGCCTGAAGCTGAGGCCACGGTAATGAGGCCTCATGTGCCTGCTCCTGGACCCCCATGGGGCTCATTAACTGCAGAGAAAACTTTCTACTCTGAGCACGCCTCTATTCGCTGAGCATCCTCACCTCCCAGCCCCCCTTACCTCCGCCTGGTCTCTTGGAGAGAAGGGGCAGCGTTTCGGCGATAGTGGGACCAGGCACCCAGCACAGATGGGGTCCCAGAGCCCACCCTCCAACTGCCAGGCCCACTTCCCGCTCCGGGTTGCAGAGGGAGCAACCCAGACCCTCACGTGAGGGGTGGAGCAGGTCTCCGCCTGCCTTCCCTGCTTTGCAAGGGGAAGCCTCCCCGAAGGAAGTTCATTTTGGGTCTGGGAGGATTTGGCTGCGATTTGCATCTTGACCCAAGGAGCTGGGGGGGAGTCGGTGCTGAGGGTCTTGGGGTCACAGGCTGCACAGCGGGTCTGGGACTCAGTGGCTGCAGCATCCTGCCTGCTGTCACCGCCGGCACCTTACACACGCTGCCTGCTCCGCTTTCTACTGTGTACCAACCCGGCAGAGCGGGACCCCCCCCCCCCCCCCCCCCCCCCCCCGCCAGGGGCCCAGGGGATGGTCCCTCTCTGGCCCCGGGACCCTGCTCCCATCTCTGGGGGCTGA
Source organism: Canis aureus (assembly GCF_053574225.1). Classification (NCBI taxonomy): domain Eukaryota; kingdom Metazoa; phylum Chordata; class Mammalia; order Carnivora; family Canidae; genus Canis; species Canis aureus. The sequence continues at coordinate 37,856,794 of NC_135618.1, forward strand.
GAGCCAGGGGATTGGCTTCCTGGCCCTTGGGAGGGTGGGAGGGTGGGCGGGGGTCACGGCGGTGGCCCTGCCTGCATCAGCCTGCGGAGGGGCCTCCAGGCTGGAAGATCTCCGTGTTGGGGGCGATGGGGGTCGGCCCTGGCCGGCTGGGGACGAGCAGCCACACTGAGTCGGGCGGGGGAGCCGCGGGGGCACAGAGTCGGCCTCTGGAGGGGCAGCCGGAGGGGCCGGGCGGTGGTCCCCACCCGCAGCCCCCGGGGCTGGCGCCCCCCTCCCAGCCGGCGGCCTCGGGGCGGTCTCTCCCGGGGCGCCCGCCCTGCCCGCCCTACCTGCGCGCCGCGCCGCCGAGCCGGCCGCCCGTCCCGCGCGCCCCGCGACGCCCCCGGCCACGCCACGGCGCTCGGCGGCACTGCGGGCGGCGCGCACGGCAGGACGCGGCTTCCCTCCGCCCGCCCGCAGCGCGAGGGGCTGCCGGGGCTCGGGGCCGCAGGACCGACGGGCGGGGGCGCTCGGGCGGCTCAGTGCGGCGGCACCGGCCGGCCCCGGGAGGCGCCGCCGTCCTGCTGCGCCCTGCTCCGCCCCGCTCCGCGCAGGGGCCCCGCTCAGACCTACCTCGGAGGGTGCCGCCGAGGGCCGAGGGCCGATGATGGGGAGCGCGGCCGGGCCAAGTGAGCGGGAGCGGCCGTGCCCCGCACAGCCCGGCGGGGCCCCGCCCACTCCTGCCACCTGGGGCCGCCGGCACCGCCCCCTCCCCCACCCCCACCCCCGGGCCTATCCCGGACCTGCCGGCGCCTGTGGGGGCCACACGCCAGGTGGACAGTGCGGAGTCCGTGGCCGGGCACCAAAGGCTTCCAGGCCCCGGCAGGCTGGGGTCGTCGGCCGGTGGACGGCAGGCACGAGCCTCGGCAGTGCCCACGGATGGGCAGTGCCCACTGACGGCCTCGGGCGGCCCTCCCCCGGAGCTGAGTCGCCCCCAGGTGACCTGGCCCTGCCCCCCACTCGCAGGCCAGCGGCAGGCCGACCGGGAAGCTGCCCTGGGGGCACATCCACGTTTCCGTTCACCCCGAGGGAACAGACTTGACCTGTGCAGGCCCAGGGGGTGCTCAGGGGTGCCCAAGCCCAGGGTGAGCAACTCCGGGGGCTCTGGGGAGGGGGGTGTCCTCCCTCAGTGTGCACCTGTCACATATCTGCCTGGCTCCTCAGCCGGCCCGTGATGGGACCTAGCGTGGGACACTCGCTCTGCCCTCGCAGCCCTTAGGGTAGGTGCCATCAGCGATGGGGCCACATCCCCTTGTCCTCAGACACGATGCCCTGGGTGTGTGTGGCAGGCCCCACTGCCCAACTCTCGGGGGAACTGTGCCCTTGGGGCCATCAGGTGACGCAGGCACCAGGCTGCATCCTGGGCAGGGGGGCCCTGGGCAGCAACGGCGGCCGCAGGGGGCAGCAGCGCCCAGCTACTCAACCTCGATCCCGGTAGAGGTCCGGACCAGGCCTTTGGCAGGAGCTCTGGCCACCTCCTCTGGGCTGGGGGCCTGCGAACAGTCATCCTGTCTTCATCTGGGAGGCAGGACGGGGTGCCCCCTGCCCCTTTGGGCCCCTGAGCCCTCCCTGATGCGATTCTGTGAAATGGGGTCAGCTGTGCCTCCCTGGCCCATCTCACGCGTTGACACGATGACGCATCAGGAGGCACTTCTGGAACTGGGGCACATCAGGAAAGTGAGGGATTATTTTTATTATGGATTTATGGGGGCAGGGGGCTTAGAGCCCAGGGCACTGCCGTCATCCCCAGGGCAGATGGCCAGCGGTGCTGGCCTCACTCCAGCCTGGAACACTGTCGCTCTAGCCGCCGGGGCTGCTGTGCACACGGGGCGGCAGCCTAGGGCAGGGCGCACGTTGGCCCTTGGGACTGGCCAAGGTTTGGGCTGAGACCCGGGCCAGCCCGACCCGGCGGCCTTCTCTTCAGACCACACAGGCAGAACTGGGCCCCGGGACCAGGCTTTGGTCCGACAGCATCTGGAGGGCCCCCCGGAAGAGGCCCTGGCATGACCTGGGTCACCCATCAGGTGTGACTAGGGTCTGCTCCCAGGCCCTGCCCTGCAAGTGGTTTGAATGCTGCACCACTGTCACAGGGAGGCCAGTGTAGACGTGCACCGCGGGGACACCTGAAGGCAGCTGGGCGGTAGGGCGCACTGTCAGGACAGTGGTGGCTGCGTGGGGTGCGGGGTCCTGCGTGTCTCCTGTGGCTGTGTGCTCTCTGGTCTCTGGGCGCCGGCCACACCTGCCACTGCGTGGCCTCTCCAGGCTCAGAAGTGGCCCTGAGCTGATCACATCCCCCCGTGATGGAGGCCACAAGGCTGTGTGGCACCCCTGCTGGTGCACAACTGTTGTCCAGGGCCTGAGGACCCAGGTTTCTCACCTTCCTGGGACGCTGGATGGGGTGGGGGGCAGTGACAGCATATCCTCCAGGGGATGCCACCTTACAGATGCCCAGAGCCAGTCCACAGAGACTAGATGCCGTGCTGAAATTAGCTCCACTATCTGGGCTGCTGGTGGGACCCAACATGCTCATCGTGGCCTAGAAACAGCCGCTCCGGGCCCCGCTGCTGGGCTCCTGCCAAGTGGGCAGGCGGGCAGTGCGGGCTAGGCCTCTGGGGGCCGTGGTGGGCACAATGGGACCGTGGCAGGACCTCCCCCAGTAGTGCTGATTTCAGTGCTCAAGAGAATAAACACCCAGTGTGTGTGGGGGGCCATGAAGAGGGCTCAGGAGGAGGGGGGAAGGCCCCAGCACACTGCCCCCCCCACCACTCTGAGCTGGCAAAGGCTTCTGAATGGCACGCTGGCCACCCAGGGCCACCTGAGAGCAGGACACAGCCCAGAGAGGCCGGAGGCAAGACTGCAGCTCTGCGTGACTGCTGGGGGGTCAGACCCACTGCACCCCCAGGCCACAGACACAGCCCGAGGGCTCTCAACAGGTATGGTGACCACAGCCAGGTAGCCCCACGGGAACACACTGACTCGTTTCCTGCCCCTGCATGGTCTGGCGGGCAAATACCAGGCCTGGAAAACCAGAAAAGAAATCTTTTATTTCTCTTGTTAATCAGAGCTCATAAAAAAAATGAGAGTGTTTTTCCATAATCTTTGGGAGGTTGAAAACGACTCAAAAATAACCCAAGCGCTCTTAGGCTGACGTGTGCAATTAACGTAAGACGCGATTCTAGGGCAGCCTGGGCGGGAGGGCAGCTCCGGCCTGCAAGACCTCTTAAGGCAATGTCAGGGAGGCCGCGCTGGGCCACTCAGCTCCTTGTCCCAGCTCTGTGGCCAGTGAACAATGCCAGGCCCCTCTGGGCACCTGGCCCGGGGGCTTGAGGTCTCAGGGAAGGTGAGACCCATAAAGCAGCTCCCAACACCAGCCAGAGGGACTTGAGGTTTCTAAAACATATGAACCTTCGAAGTTACAGGGGCCCCATCTCATGAAGGTCTGTGGAGGGAGCCTGTGATGCATGGAAGGTGCAGGTGAGGCCGGTCGTGTCATGGGCTTTCTGACTCCTGTTTGCAGGCTGCCTACTGTCCCCTTTCCCAGCAGCCCCCTGGCTGGCAGAGCTGCCTCCCTCGGGCAGATGCTTACCTTGAGACAAGAAAGGTAGAGCAGGGATCCCTGGGTGGCTCAGCCCAGGGTGTGATCCTGGAGACCTGGGATCGAGTCCCGCATCGGGCTCCTGCATGGAGCCTGCTTCTCCCTCTGCCTGTGTCTCTGCCACTTTGTCTCTCTCAGGAATAAATTTAAAAAAAAAAAAAAAAAAAAAAAAAGGTAGAGCAACTTTGCCTGGTCACCTGTGAAGAAGGGGTAGCTCAGTGCTGGCCTCCCTCACCCCCCCCATTTCCCCCTCCCAGGGCCAGTGGCCATGGCCAGTCCAGCGGGACAAGTCCTTGGAAGGGGTCATCCTGCGCTGAATGTCTCATCTCTGGTGAGGCACAACTGTGCTTTATTGCCTTAGGCTTCCTGCTACCAGACAGGACTGGATGGTGCCAGTGGCCTGTCCGTGTGGTCCCCAAGTGCGGAGACGGGCACCACAGCCTGCACATAGTCGGGCCTAGGTCTGCCACCTGTGCAAGCTCAGGACACTTCAGCACACAGCCAATTCTGGTCTGGCTACACCCTCAGGCCGCGTGGGGTCACTGCTTCATGAGCCTCATGCCACTTGGGGGTCCCAGCACGTCAGTAGGGAGTCTACGGGACCACACCCCAAGGCACACGCACCACAAAGGGAGGTGATGTAAGCATTGGACCACGAGGCCGTCTGGGCATCGGGCTCGTAGGGGCACAGGCTGCTCTGAGGGCTTGGCATCCTGCAGTGCCTGCTGAGCTGACCCTGGTTCCACTCGGCAGGGGTGGCGGCACCACTGGCATGTGGATGCAGGACATGCACACCGCGTTGGGGTGGTAGGAAGGCCCCTGTGTTGTGTGTGGCCCCTGACCCGGTGGACAGCTCATCCTCTGCTGGGGGACGGCACTGAGTGTTCCCCCAGGAGGATGTGTGAGGGCCAGGGCAGCTCCCTGAGCAGCACGTGGAGAGCGGCCGGACACAGAGACGGGGCAGAAATGATGTCCATGGGGGGGGGGGGCGGTGGGGAGCGCCCCACGCAGCTGTCCACGCTGGAGGGGGGCCTGGGGGCAGCGAGGCCTTTTCTTGTGCTCCCGCGGGACGTTGGGCTGCGCACACCTGAGGCGCCGAGGCCGCCACGTGTCGGGGATGGCGATGGGGCTAGAGCCCGGACAGGCTGGTGCGGGGGGTGTGTGCGGAGAGGAGCGGTCACACGTGGGAGTCCCGGGGCGCGTGGGGGCAGCTCAGGCCAGCCCCTCAGACGTGCAGGGGCTGGCCGTGTGCGCAGTTCCCAGGGCGGGGAAGGGGCACAGGCGCCTGGTGCTCTGCGACGCGTCCAGGGTGCCCGTAGATTCCCGCCATGGCCTGCGAGGCCCCCGCGGAGGCCGCTCCCCCTCGGGCCCAGGGCTGGGGGACGTGGTGCGGGCGGTCTCCTGGTCTCGGAGTACGGGCCGGGCCGGGCCGCGGGGCGCCGCCAGCATCCCGGGCGCTGTGTCCGGAGCAGGAGCCTCCGGCCCGTCCAGCTCCGCAGCTTCTCGTCCCGGGTGAGGCCGCGCGGAGCCCCCGGGACGCTGCCGTCCCCGCGAGTCGCCGCGCGGTCAGCACGGCCCTTCACAGGAGGCAAACGCTCGCTACAGCGGGGCCGAGAGCCGGGCTCGCGTCCGCGTCTGTCTGTCCGTCCCCCCCGCCCCCTGCGTCGCTCCCCGCGACCCTCACCTGCCCCAGCTCGGACCGCCGGCCACGAACCTGAGCGCACGTCCCGCGGGCTGGAGGCTGTCGCCGCGGCGGCCGCACACGCCCCGGCGGCCCCCGCTCTCACCCGAGGGCGCTGAGGGACGCGGGGCACGGGACCCGCCCGGGCGCCGACTCTCCCTCCACTCGCGCACTTCCGTCTTGGGAGGCCACTTCCGGGTGAGCGCCGGAAGGGGCGGGGTGTCCGCAGCGACTGGGCGGGGTCTCGCGGTAGGTCGCGGTGGCGTTGCAGTCCCGGAGCCGGGCGGTGGCGTCGGCGCGGCGGGTCCGCGGGTAGCGCGGGCAGAGGGAGCTGGGGTGTCGCGTGGCCGCCCGGCGCTGCCTCCCTAACGCGAATTCCTTGTCCTGAAGCTGCTGCTGCTAGGACACAGCCTGAGGATTCTGATGCCCATCTCTCAGAACTAGTTCTAGCTCCATTCTTTTTTTTTTATTCATAGAGGCACACACACACACACACACACACACACACACAGAGGCAGAGACACAGGCAGAGGGGGAAGCAGGCTCCATGCAGGGAGCCCGATGCGGGACTCGATCCCGGGTCTCCAGGATCACGAGGGCACGCGGACTGCCACCTGCACACCCGCAGCCCTCCCGGGCCGCGCAAGGAAGGAATGCACGAGAACAGGGTCAGGGCACGAGAGGTGGGGCCTCGGCGGGCTAGCACGGTGGAGGCTGGAGGCGCCCGGGGCTCACCAGGGGCGCCAGGCTTCGGGGGGCACAGCGCAGCTGCTTCCCTGCCCCCCCAGGCCCCATTCGGTCTTCAAGCCACACCTGCTCACTCACCTGCGCTCCCGCCACCACGCGCTCCCCCACCACGGCCCAGAGCTCCTGGCCACTGGGACGTCGCCTGGGGTCCTTGCACCGAGTCACGCTGGAAAACAAGCCGGCCGCCTGTTACCCCTCGGTCCCCCCTGGAACGCTGGCTCACCTCGGGGCCGAGACCTCAAACACTCCCCAGCAGGCGTGCGGCCTGCTGAGATACGCGGAACAGGCCTCTAGTAGGGACGCAGTCTCCACGGCGGGTGTGGGGAGGCCCGAGCGTGCAGGCCCAGGGAACGCAGGGGGGACACGGCGCTGGGGGGGCGGGGGGGCTGACGGGAGAGTCACTGAGGAGACCGGGGGCCCTGAGGGGGAGACGCTGAGGGGGAGACGCTGAAGGGGAGACATTGGGGACCTGAGGGGAAAGCCCCGGAGGCCCCCCCCCGTGTGCCTTGCCCTGCTCGCCGCTAGGTGGAGCCCCATGCGCACGTGAGGACGCCCGGGCCCAGGCTCGGCTCCCCGGGCTTCGACCTCCTGTCGCGCCCGAGGTGAAGGGTATTTTCCGTGTCGGAAGTGGAAACACACGTATGTGCCCCCGGAGGTTTTCCCTTAAGCCCAACAAGACAGGCCCGCCGCCCTAACCAGTCCCTCTTACCCTCTCACGGAAACGTGGCGCTGTGTTCAAACAACCCCGGATGCGTCGTCTTTCGCTTATACGGTCCCCCCGCCCCTTTTTAATATACTTTTTAAAAGATTTATTTATGTATTTGTTTGTTACTTATTTATGATAGAGAGAGAGAGAGAGGCAGAGACACAGGAGGAGGGAGAAGCAGGCTCCATGGACGGGGCCCGACGTGGGACTCGATCCTGGAACCCCGCTGTCACACGCAGGCCGGAGGCCCAGGCTCACCCGCTGAGCCCTCTCCACCCCGGGGGGTGGGGGGGCCCTCATACCAACCCCTTGAGGGGAGAGCCGCCTAGTCCCTGCTTCTGCTTCCTCCCAGTGTCGCATCGGTTGGCCTCTGGGACACGTCCTGTGCCCGTTCTGCAGAAGGGTGTGAAGAGTGGTGTGAGCAGTCCCGTGACAGTCGCGTGTGCCCTGCAGGCCCCACGCCCAGCCCTGGGCTGTAGGCGGCCCTAAACCGCTATGCCACTGGGGCTGCCCCGCCCCCCTTTTTAAAAGATTTTAAAAATTTATTTATTCATAGAGGCGGGGAGGGGAGCAGAGACACAGGCAGAGGGAGAAGCAGGCTCCATGCAGGGAGCCCGACATGGGACTTGATCCCACGTCTCCAGGATGACACCCCGGGCTGCAGGCGGCGCTAAACTAGGGGTGCCCTCTAGCTCCATTCTTTACAACCACCTGACTTTGGCTGTGAAACACACGTCAGACTGTAGTGTAATAACCTTGAATTTCATCTCCTTAGAGTCATTTTTCTCAAATTACAGAAGGAACACATATCAGGAATACAGTAGTGGGCTTCACTTACAAACCAACAAGATGTGTGCACACTTAAGTAAATTAAATGATGATGCAAATTATAAAAAGGCTCACTGCTTGGTCCTTTTTGGTGCCCCAGTGCATTTTTCTATGAATTGACAAAACCTTTAGGTTGCAGATATTTCCAAGCACATGTCTCTTGAAGGCAGTTAAGAACACTTGTGCCTGTTTTTGTTTTTATTTTTGGAAGGGAAGAAGAATTCCTCTTACTCCAAGTGGAAGAAACTCTGATGTGTTGGGACGGGCACTTTGACTTTTGTTATTGTCATAGTAATTTATTAGGCGCCCTGAACACAACCATGGTTTTGCTGAAAGGGTAAACTGTGGAGAGGTGGGTGCTGCAGGTGAAGGGGAAGGGCCGCAGGCATAAGCAGCTGCTTATGTAAGCCGTTCGGGATCATTGTGTAACCAGGGCTCCAGGAAGCAATTGGCTGAATGGTTTCCATCAGAGGATATTCGGCTTCTTTTTTAAGACTTTTAGTGATTTATTTGAGAGAGAGAGAGAGAGAAGGAGCAGGGTGGAGGGGCAGAGGCAGAGGGAGAAGCAGATACTGAGCAGGGAGCCCAACCGAGTATCGATATCAAGACCTGAGCCAAAGACAGATGCTTAAACGATTGAGCCTCCCAGGCTCCCCCAAAGGTGTTCTGACCTTCACTTCCTTACACAGCCAGGACAGTGAGTCTGTGTCCTGGCCAGGAGAACAGGGAGGCTTTGACATATACAGCCCACGCCCTTCCCAAGCTCTGTCAGTGGCTTCCTGGGGTAAGAACCCAATATAGTCCCTCTTGTCTGCTGCCCTGGGGGCCACACTCTTCTAGTTCCTCCTTCACTGGGTGTTCTAAACACCCTCACTTGGGAGATCAAGTGGCTCTTAAAAGATCTGCTGGGCCTGGTCTTAGAGGAAAAAACAGAGGGAGCTCACACGATGGTGACTCCCATTGGCTCAGGAGGGCTTGGTTACAGCTGGGCGCTGAGGTGATTGCATCGTGGTTAAGGTGAGCAGGACGCGCCACTCCAGAATATACCGGTTTGGCATGATGATTATTCTGAGCTGAAAACAATTGAGAATCAGCAGATGTAGAAGGAATTCTTGTTGGAGTTTCCTTGTCTGAATACAGGAAGCAACTTCTGGGAAGTAAGGCTGCCTTAGATTCCTTCTTTAGGGTGGGTCTACTCTCAAAGGGAGTAGCACGGATAACACCTATCCTAAATCCCTTCTCCGGGGTGGCTTTATGGCCCTGAAAGAGACAGAGGCCACTTTTACCTGTGTAGACAAATATTATCACATACTTCCTTATATCTCAGTTATTTTCCTGGAACACATTTGTCTTTCCTAAAGAAGGCGATTTGTCTTTCTTTTAAAATGGATTTTTCTCAGGACACCTGAGTGGCTCAGTTGGTTAAGCATGCGACTCTTGATTTTGGCACAGGTCATGTCCTGATTGGACCCTATGTCCGGCTCCATGCTTAGCAGGGGGTCTGCTTGTCCCTCTCCCTCTTCCTCTGCCCCATCTCAAATAAATAATTTTTTTCAAATAAATAAACCTTAAAAAAAAGATCTTTCTTTCCTCATCCTTTTCCCTACTAAGTTATGTATATAAATATCTAATTGAAACTGCTGGGCCAACTACTTTTCTTGGCGGCCACATACACATAACTAAACTTTTTTCTTCTGTTAATTTGTTTGTCAGGTGAATTGACAGGCCCCACTCACAGAACATAAGAGGCACTCTTGCAGCCTTCTTCACAGAGGCTCCCTAACTTGGCCAGACATACAGGTGGGGTGAGGGAATGGGGGTGAAAGGGATGTGGGGGTTGGTGCTGGGACCAAGGACCCCTCCACCCTCCATCAGCCTGTTTTCCCCTTATGTGGGACATTGTGCTCACAAAACTCAGCAGAATGAGTGAAAAAAATCAAGATTGCTCATCATCTCCTAGTCAGACATCACCCTGTTGGGGAGATAAGAAAAGGGGCCCCAGTTGAAGGCAGGTGGAGGCCTGGGCAGCAGGCCAGGTTGTGCACTTCCACAGAGTGGGCAGCTCTTCATGGCCTTGAGTGGCTATTGGCTATTGGAAAACTAAAAAAAAATTTTTTTAGTTTTTTCTTGTGTTTGGTTTACTACCTTTTTTTTTTTTTTTTAAGATTTTATCTATTTATTCATAGAGACACACAAAGAGAGAGAGAGAGGCAGAGACACAGGCAGAGGGAGAAGCAGGCTCCATGCAGGGAACCCGACCTGGGACTCGATCCCGGATCTCCAGGATCACACCTCAGGCTGCAGGCGGCGCTAAACCACTGCGCCACCAGGGCTGCCCTTGTGTTTGGTTTAAATCGGTTTTAATTTAAATTCAAGATGTCCTGTGTAAGAAATGAAAGGGAGATTTGACACATGTCACTACTCTACCCCACGCTTGTCAACTCCTTGGTGCTCAGAGAATATTGGGAGCCCCTCATTGCCTGGGCCAGTAGAGACTCCAGGGGCTCACCAGCTCCAGCGAGCTTCCAGCAGCAGGAGGACTGGGAGTGGGACAGTGCTGTGTAGGAGCAGCCATTTGTACCTTGGGAAGCCTCACCCCTGCTCTCCTACCTGCCTGGGCAGAGGTGTGCTCACATGGCTGGGATGTTTATCATTTGGAACTCACAGGTATGCATAGTCATGCCCATATTTTCACGGAGATACAGAAAAATGTGGTTTCTCTATTTTGGGTAGCTCCTTTTAAGTTATGCTGGTGTTTCAGGGAGAGACACTTTAGAATGTCAGAAATTTAAAATGCAAAGTGCTGTAATGTGGCTCTTCGAGTCTCGTGTGCTGAGAGCATGTCTGTTGAGGGTTATGTGCACCCTGCTTTTGTGGAAATGAGTCCAAACTGTGTATTTATCATAGGCAGAGAACTGAAAAAACGTAGAGCCCACTGTGCAGGGAGTAGAGCTGGTGGCACAGCCTTCAAGTGGTAGAAGGCATCTTTTGTGTTTGGTATTTGTCGCTATTTTAAGCATAATGGTGACATCTGGTATCGCTACGTACTGTCTGTCTGAAGCATAAAGCATTTTTCCCTTTGCATGAGGGTGAAGTGTTTTTATTTTTTTTAGATTTTATTTATTTGAGAGAGAGAATGAGTGAGATAGAGAGAGCATAAGCAGGGGAGGGGCAGAGAGAGAGGGAGAAGCAGACTTCTTGCTGAGCAGGGAGCTGGATGCAGGAATCAATCCCAGGACCCTAAGATCATGACCCGATCCGAAGGCAGATACTTAACCAGCTAAGCCATCTAGGAGCCCCGAAGTTAGGTTCTTAAACACTTTCCAAGGATTTCAGGTTACAGTAGGCTTCTGTTTGGATGGTTTGGTTAGTGACATTACTCTGGTTCAGGATGTCAGCCTAGCCTCTGGGTTGTTGCTTATACAAGTTCTATGATAATTGAGATTTATTTCTTCCTGGAGAAAATAAAATATACTGATGATAAAGTCCTTTGATGGAAGATCCTTAACAAAGGAACACCCAGGAGAACATCAGAAGACTGAGGCGGCCCCTCCTGCCTGTTTCCAGGATTGACCAAAGGCTGCTGTGCCTGGCACAGCCTGTCATTCTCCAGGGCAGGCTGTTCTAGAGGGTTCTGCGAGCCTTACCCCAAGTGTTGGGGGACCCACCTGCACCCAGGCCCTGCCCAGAACCCTGTACATTCAGGGGCTCGATAAAGATGAGCAGAAACAACTACCACCCATTTTAACAAATGCACCAAGGGCTTAACAGACATTTCCTCAAATAAGTTACACAGATGGCCAGCAGGCCGGTGAAAGGATGCCTAGCCAGCTGTAGATCAGTACTACCCTGAGGCACCACCTCACACCCACCACGGTGATTATAACAAAACGAAATGCAAAATAACAAGTGTCGGTAAGGAGGTAGATGGACTGGAGTGCTCAGCACACACTCCTGGGTATACACCCCAGGGAAATGAGAACAGGGGCTCGAACAGATCCTTGTACATCGGGTTTGGTCTATTCATAGTAGCCAAAAGGTGGAAACAACAATGTCTACAGGTAGATGGATAAGCAAAGTGTGGTCTGTCCACTGGTGGAATATTATTTGCCTGTAGAAAGAGATGATGCGCTGGTCCACACCACAACGTGGGGAACCTTGAGAACATTATGCCCAATGAGATGATCCAAACACAGAGGGCCACGTATCGTAGTTGTGCACTGATGGGAGACACTCAGAACAGGCAAATCTGTGGAGAGGAAAGATCAGTGACTGCCAGGGTCTGGGGAGGGGGTCAGGAGAGACCACTGAACGCAGGTGGTTTCATTTTGGGGTGACGGGGAAGTCTGACCCTAGATACTGTGATGGTTGCATGGCAGGAAAGAGCAAAACTACCTGGCTGTGTGTCGGGGAGGGGGGGGGTGCGGGGGGGGAGGGGCTGAGGGGCAGGGTTGAGGACAGCCTTTCTTTTTTTTTTTTTTTTAATTTTTATTTATTTATGATAGTCACACAGAGAGAGAGGCAGAGACATAGGCAGAGGGAGAAGCAGGCTCCATGCACCAGGAGCCCGATGTGGGATTCGATCCCGGGTCTCCAGGATCACGCCCTGGGCCAAAGGCAGGCGCTAAACCACTGCGCCACCCAGGGATCCCAGGACAGCCTTTCTCTTTTCGCCCTTCCTGCTCCTTCTCAGGGTCTCAGAAAGGCTCGGAGGAACCACCCCCTCTCCCCGGGACAAGAGTAGGCTGGGAGGCGGGAACATGAGCCTGGCTTCATTTTCAGGGACGCAGTGGTCAGGAGCCACATCATGGCCCAGAGGCTTCGCACACGGCCTGTCCCAGGGGGGGCTGTGCTGGAGGGAGCTTCACGTGGTGTCAGAGCCCATCCCAGCAGAGTCCCTGGAGAATTCCAAATTTTAGTCACATTACATTTTCATTAAGAGCTTTCAACTGGAGAAAATGATGGATTAGATTTTATTGTTGGAAAGATGCCAGGTAAAATTAGATGCGTCTTGGTTCCCCACCACCCACCCCTCACCCGTCTGTTCTTATCTGAGATCTTTACTGTTATCTCTTGGTTCCTGGGTGGTAGGTGCCCAGGGGTAGATTCACGAAGACAGGGATGCACTGTGGCTTCCTCGAGGTTCCCTGTTTATTTTTTTTTAATTTTTATTTATTTATGATAGTCACACAGAGAGAGAGAGAGAGAGGCAGAGACATAGGCAGAAGGAGAAGCAGGCTCCATGCACCGGGAGCCCGACGTGGGATTCGATCCCAGGTCTCCAGGATCGCGCCCTGGGCCAAAGGCAGGCGCCAAACCGCTGCGCCACCCAGGGATCCCGAGGTTCCCTGTTTAAAACATTTTTATTTATTTTATTTATTTATTTTTAAAAATATTTTATTTATTTATTCATGAGAGACACAGAGAGAGAGAGGCAGAGACACAGGCCGAGGGAGAAGCAGGCTCCCTACAGGGAGCCCGATGTGGACTTGATTCCGGGTGTCCAGGGTCAGGCCCTGAGCCCCACAGGCGTCCCATCGAGCCTCCCTGCTTTAGTTTCAAATGCGATTCTGCATCTGCTCCATCCGATCCGGAACAGCTTGGTCCTTGGGCTCTGCGTTGGGTGTGCGTGTGTGTGGTTTCTCTCTTCTCGTCAGTAAAGCTTGCTAGAAGTTTATAGCTGCAAACTGATGAGAGTATTCTCCTCACAAAGAAGTTCATCTGGTTCCTCACGTCTTGTGTCTTCTCTCCAAGTCCTTGCTCTTGGCAAAGCTAACCTGCTGTCTCATCCACCTAAATAGAACTGGGTTTGTCTCCCAACAGCCACTTTTTAGCAAAACCAGGTTCTGATAGTCTGCTATCATCTGTTACCATGCGTGGACAGCGAATTTTAAGAACAGCGATTGTTTCTTGCCTGCAGGAAAGGAAAGATTATTCTGCACGGAAACTAGGATGTCGCGCCGTCCAGCGGAGCTGATAGCTCATGGTCGGAAAACATCCGGGGATAGACCACTGAGGTGGTCACGGGTTGCAGATGCGCTGGCCCCCGGGGGTTGGTTTCTTATTAAATTCTTTGTGGAATTCAGCAGAGGCCTTGAGTGCATTTTGGACAGCCTCAGCCTACACGTCCCCAGACTTAAATTGAGCACGTGGGAGAGGGCATTACAGGGCGTGGGGGCGGGGAGCCGCCTGTGGCAGAACAGCCTGGGCACCGAATGCAGCTGGCGACAGTCGCCTTCCCCCGGGTGCCTGACGCAGTCGGTCCCCGCGAGTGTGGCGGGAGCCTGTGGTCAGGGTCACGCCGTGGTCAGAGGGCCAGTCATCCACAAAGTGGCTTTCCCAGGGATGAAACCCTCCTCCGTCTCTCTGGGCCTCTTCTTTCTGTGGTGCCAGCTCGGCCTTACAGACACACATTACAACTCCCTGGAAGGGATTTCCTTCCACTCCTCCCCTGATTTTTACTGCTGCCCCAACGGTCTCCCTGGGCAGCTGAAAGCAGTTCAATGGACAGTTTTATTGGTTTCCTGATGCCATCTCAAGACGACATTACCTAAATCCCTTGGAACATTTTTGGGACTGTGGATTCAGAGGACCTGGAGGAGACCCAGGGGGAGAGGGGCCTGGAACAGGGAACTCGGCAGGTGAGATATGGCCCTCTTACTGCGTCTTGGGCTCTGGACCAGAGCCGAGAGCCAACGTCCAGTTACGGTGGCCATTCTAGCAGCCATTCTGCTGCCCACTGGGCTGGGGGTGGCCACAGTGGTTTTGTTCATTGTTTGTCACTGGGTGACAAGGAGCTGGACTGCACACTGTGGTGCTGCTGGACACCGTGGCCACTGTGCCCCGGGAGTGTGGCTGGCCTGGAGTGAGGTCCTTTGAGTGTGAAACACTGCTAACAGGAAGACTTAGCACAGGTAACGAGACAGCGGATTAGTAACTTCCTATCCTCATTACTGGTGAAGTGGCAATGGTTTAGATAGGTCTGGTTAAATCTATCATTAATTTTGTTTCCTTTTACTTTTCAAATATGGGCAGTTACTAGGAAACTTAAAATTGAAAGGTACTGGTTTAGCTCAGTTGGAGGAGTATGTGGCTCTTGAGGGGTTCTGAGGGCCAGCTGCTTGTTGGGCATAGAGATTACTTTTTTTTTTTAAGATTTTATTTATTTATTCACGAGAGACAGAGAGAGAGGCAGAGACACAGGCAGAGGGAGAAGCAGGCTCCCTGCAGGGAACTCGATGTGGGACTCGATCCCAGGACCCTGAGATGATGACCTGAGCCAAAGGCAGACTTAACCACTGAGCCACCTAGGCATCCCCGGCATAGAGATTACTTAAATAAAATCTTTAAAAAAAAAAGTTGAATCTGTAGCTCACATGATACTTCTTTTGGAGGAAGCCAGGCCACAGGCCACCTTCTTGGGACAGGTGTACATGCATACACACACACCATCACACAGACACACCTGCAGACACGCACACACACATATCTGTATGTGCATGCAGACAGGAATGGAACAGTGCACGGTGTATGCACGCACACACACATCCTCTCAGGACAGGCTGGTTTCCAGCTGACCCCTGGGCAGTGGGGCCCTGTTGGCTGCTGGAGGGGCAGGGAAGTGATGTTCCCTGTCCTGACGTCTGTATCAGTCACATGTCCTGAGAATGCTGTTCCCACAGGGTGTGAAATCTCTGTGGGAGCTTCGGACAGTGCCTGCAGAATGGATGTCAGACATACCAGCCCCTCTCCACCCCCAACTGTCCCTGCTGCCACTTTTCCAGGATTCAAGATGAATTGCTTCTTTACAGTTTCTTTTCTTTTTTTAAAAATGAGATGAAATGCACATAAAATTAACCACTTAAAATTCAGCAATTCAGTGGCATTTAGCACATTGGCAGTGTCGTGCAACCACCACCTCCATCTAGCTCCAGAACCTTCCCATCACCCGCCCCACAAGAGACTCCGAACCCAGCAGTGGTTTCTGTGTGTCTGTGGACTTGTGTGCTCTGGGTGTCTCACGTGAGCGGAGTCCTGTGTGCGGGTGGTGTGCTGTATTCACTCCACTGTGGGTGGACGCGTGGCTGGCCTCCGCCTTTTGTGGTCATGCTGCTGTGATGCGGGGCTGAGTCTGAGCACCCACCTCTACTTTTGCAGGGTCTGTGCCAAGGGTGAGGTGAGGCCACCCTTCAGGAAGGACTCTGAGTCCTCTGGCACAGCCCCTTCGGTCGCTTGGAAAAATCCCTGTGTTGTTTCCAGACCCGAGTGTGCTGCATCCCACCTGAGGTCCTTGCGGTGCTGGCAGTCCCCCGCTCGCCCCCATGTCCAGCTAGCCTCTCGGAGCTGCCCCCAGGCTTCGGGCCCTGGAGCAGCCAGTTTGGTTCATTGTGCTGAGATGCACACGACAGGCATCAGGGAATGGAGGCTGATCATTTGCTCGAGTCTTGGCTGAAAGAGGCTTGCATACGAGTGTATTTAAACACCAAGATTTTTATGGTAAGATGGGTCCAGAACTCATTTCTCAGGCCCCTGCAGGGGGGCGGGGGGCTTGTCGGGACTTGGACCCCTGAGGCCCCTGAGGCCTGTTTCCACCTGAAGTGGCTGGTGACTCCCAACCCCCACCCCCCGTCCCCCGGGCTCACCTGAGGCAGGTGTAAGTGGGGGCCTGTGGGCACATCTGTGTTGGGCCACCTTGGGCTCATCCTCTTGGCCCCTTACGTGGGTGGTGATCATGTTGGGGGTTGAATGGGTGTGCCGTTGGGGGGGAGGGAAGGCCGGAGGCCACACAGCCGTGCAGTGTGGTCTGAGTCGAGGAAGTGCGGGAGGGCTTCGTGGAATCAGGTGGAGGAGGGCAGGGACAGCGCGCTGCCTGGCCGCCGGGGACAGGGCCGCTCAGCCTTGCAGAGGGGCCACCGGCGTCTTCATCCAGCTAACATTCACGTGGCACAAAATGACGGCTCTAAGGGGAATAGCTTAGTGGCTTTTGGGGTGTTCACCACCCACACCACCTCTGTAGGCCCACAACACGTCGCCATCCCCAAATGGAACTCTGTATTGCTTGGCACTGCGTCCCGCGCCCGTGGCGCGCACTGTCCACCTCCTGTGTCTGTGGATTTGACTCGTCCAGGGACCTCCCTGAGAGGAGCCACAGTATTTTCCCGTGATGGCTTCTTGCCCCAAGCAGGACCTCCACGTTGGAGCTCATGTCAGAATTTCCTTCCTTTTTGAGGCTGGGTGGTATTCCATCCTGTGGATGGTCCACGTCCTGTTCACCCGTCCTCTGTGGGTGGACATTTGTGCACAAGTTGTCACGTGGACAGGAGTGGATGCTGTGCCCGGGCGCCCGCCCAAGGGTGGGACTGCCGGCCACGGGGCACTTTAGTGAGGGTGAGGGCCTGTGGGGGGTGTGTGGTTCCCAGGGTCTTGTCCTGGGAGCCCCTCTGTAGGACAAGGGTGGTCTGCCCTCCAGGAGGCCAGGAGGCTGCGGGGGAGCCGGCGCCTGCTGTCCACGAGCTGCCAGAACGCATGTCTGTGCACAGGCTCGTGGGGGCGCAGCCCTCCACTTACAGATTAAAAGAGGTGTTCGTGTACTCGGCTTTCAAAACAGCATGAGGTTTGTCAGAAGGTGTCCGTGGGATAATAAAGAGTAGACTGCTGGTCTTCGTGCCCCCAACGCTGGCACCCGTGGAGGGTGAGTGTCTTCTGTGTGCTGCTGAGGTGGGCGCTACTGATCAGAGGGCTGGACCTTTTGGTCCCAACCCCTGACTTCAGTGGAGGAGCAAAGCGATGAGGATTAATCTCCAACCGCCATCGACTTAATCAATCCGCTTCTGTAGCAAGATGCCATAAAAACCCCTCAAGTCCTGGGTTTGGGAGCCTCCAGGCAGGTGAACACATAGAGGTGCGGGGGCGGGGGGGTGAGTTCCTGGGAGGCTACTGGGCAGGAGGGGGCGCTACTCTGCAGGGCCTGGAAGCTTGTGCCCCTTCCCCACCCCTCACCCTGTGGGTCTCTTCCATCTGCTGTTCCTTTTTTTTTTTTTTTTTTAAAGATTTTATTTATTCGTAGAGAGAGAGAGAGAGAAGCAGAGACACAAGCAGAGGGAGAAGCAGGCTCCATGCAGGGAGCCCGATGTGGGACTCGATCCAGGTCTCCAGGATCACACCCCAGGCTGCAGGTGGCGCCAAACCGCTGAGCCACCCGGGCTGCCCCCATCCGCTGTTCCTGAGTCATATCCTTTACAAGCATACCCCAAACTTTGAAGCCAGTTGGGGCCCCAGTGTGGGTAACCTGCGGACCCGGTACTGTGGCTCCTGAAGTGGAGGATGTCTCTGGGTCCCCGCAGCCAGCGGTGAGTGTCTGAACTGAGTTCACTTGCAGGACCCGAGGCGGGGCGTCCAGAGAGCCGGAGAGTCCGTCAATGTCAGGAAAAAGCCGCGTGGGAAGTGTCGCGGCCGCCTTTCTGACGTGGGGGCATTCTTGGGTGGGAGGAGGAGGAGGTGTGGGGCCTCTTGTGCAACGGGCCGGTCCTGAGTGCACGGCCTCACCGCTCCTGATCCGCCTCTCATCCCCGTGTCACCAGGGGCCTGACGGTGCTGGACGTCCCTGTGCCCAAGCCTGTGGCCCGGCCGCCCTGTTGCCTCCTGTGCCCTGTGCGTGGGGCCCAGTCTCCGCCTGCGGGTGTAAGGGCCTCTCACCCGTGGACGGGAGCTTGTGGGGGACGCTGTGCAGCCCGTACCGTGTGGGTGGCAGGCCCGCCTTGGCGAACTTGGGCTCAAGTGGGAAGTTACACGCATGCACCTGTGCTAGGCCCGCAGGTCTGGCTGTGCCCCCACCCCGTGCACGCGAGGGCAGGGCGTCACCTGCAGGCCTGGCCCCGGCCCCCGGGCTGAGGGGCCCCGGGAGCCTCCGCCTGGGCTCCCAGCGCTGCTGACTCTGCGTTTCAGATAAGCAGGAAATTCCTGAGAGGAAAACTACAAGCTTTATGTTTATTTAATTCCAGCCATTCTGTGGTTTTTGGAGATGGCCTTTAAAGATTTGCTTTTGATTTTTATCTCAAAGAGAATGCAGAAAAGTCCCCGGTCGGTTGGGCTCCAGAGAAAATACACACAAAGAAAAGAAGCGAGTGTGGATCTCGCCAGGCGGCTCTGGGGTGAGGGCAGGATGGGGCTGGGGCACGTCCCCTCAGAGCGGCGGCCTGGCTGCGCCCGCACATGTGGGCCCCAGAGCCACGTTCCCTCATCAGCTTGGGCCACAGTGCCGGAGGACGGGCTTTGGGGAGGCCTCCCCTCGTGGCGGCCGGCTTCCTTGTCCACCCCTCGGGCTGCAGGGAGGGGCCGGGGCTCGGGGCTCCTGTCGGGTGCCGTCGGACACACGCTGTGCCCGGTGCCCATCTTAGCTGGTGGAGTGGAGGGTGTGCTGCGGGCGAGGGGGAGCGGCAGTGTCCGTCCGGAGCCCCCCGCGGCCGAGCACCCTGGGCGGGTTACCCGCCAGAGCCGCGCAGGCTGGCGCACCTGCTGCCACATGCAGATCTCTCCGAGGGCAAGGCTGTTGCCCGGAGCAGGGAAGTCACTGGGGGGCCTTTCCTCTGGGTCAGGACCCTCACCTGGAACCTCAGGTCATCAGTCCAGGCCTTTTGGGAAGGGGATTAGCTATTGAACACCCACGAGCCACCACGGGGCGGGGGCCTGTGCGAGCTGGGGTGCAGCATGGGGTGGGCTCTCAGGGAACAGGTCGACACGCGTGCATGAGCTGGACTGCCTGGTGGGTCCCCCAGCTTGAGTCTGTCCGACAGCACCTCGCTATAGGTGGCAGGGGCACGTCCCCTGAGGAGGGCCTGCTTCCCATGTGCGGCTGTCAGCAGGCAGTCCTCCAGGCCCGTCTCCCTCGCAGCCCGGGAACTGTCAGTGCCCTGTTTCTTGTCAAACTCTTCATTGATTCATGTGATTTCCTCTTGTTTTCACGGTTCCGCTGCTGGGGCCGCGACCGGTGGGAGCCTGTATGGGGCCGGTGCTCGGTGTCCTTCCTTGCCTTCGGGGACACAGGTGCTGAGACCCTCTGCCCCTGCCCTCTGTCCTGGTGTCTCTGGCGGATGCAGGATTGAGAATGACTGGGCGCACACCCGCACGCGGGCGCGTCCGTACCACCACTCGCATCGGAGCCGTGAGTTTGCTGATGCGCCAGATCCACCGTGTCCCTGGGCTCCTTCGGGTTTTTTGTCTGAGCCTGTGGTTCCTGTCTCCCCCGCACGAATCCACACGCCGTGCCTGTGGGGGTGCTAGTCCCCAGGGAGGAGCCTGCCTCATCCCATCCCTCCCTGCTCTGGGCAGGGCTCATTCTGGGCAGGGCACAACGAGCCACCTGGCCTCTGCTCAGGGCCAGCAGGGAGACGGAAGGGACCCCAGCTCCACCACCACCTCTAGGTACGGGCGCATCCACCCCATGTCCCCTCAGGGTGGATGCTGGGGACACTGACTGTCCTCTTGGAGTCAGGTCATGCGTGTGAAGGTGCAGTGGTGCCTGGTGAGCCTTGCAGCTGGGGCACGCGTGTGCGTGTGCTCACGGGTGTGGCACGTGTGCACGTGTAGGGAGCAGAAGCAGCGGTCTGCTGGGCACCTGTGAGATCCTCAGGCTGACACGGCTCCTCCAGCTCCAGTGCGGCCACGGGAATGCCTGCCACTGTGCTTGTCCCTGTCCTCTCTGGAGGTCACCAGACCTCCTCCCGGCCCCCAGTGCTGCTGCAGGTGGCAGATCCACATCTGTAGCGTCTCTGAGCTTTCCAGGGCCTCCCGCATGTTCTGATTAGCATGGGGAAGAATCCACATTTGCACCGAATGAGCCAGAGGTGGTTTCTAGCTACAGCAGGTGGGAGCCATTCAGCATCCTGTAACAGGGATGGGGACAGAGGATGGAGGAGGGGTGTCCCCGGCCCGTGGCATGTTCTGGATGCTGGGCCCACCTTGGACTCAGGCACTTCTGTTTGTTTTCATGGTCTTATTACTTTCCTAGGGCTTCCTTAACAAAGCCACCAACTCAGGGCTCAAACTGAGGTGTCACAGGGCCGTGCTACTTCTGGGCACAGCCTCTCCCAGCCTCTGGTGGTACTGGCATTCCTTGGCGTCCCTTGGATGGTGGATGCATCACCCCATCTCTGACTCCGGGGTCACATGGCATCTCTCCTCTGGTAAGGACACTCTTGTTGGGGTCAGACTCACTGACTCCAGGTAACTGACCTCCCTCTTATCAATCACACCTGCAATGGCCCTATTTCCAGATAAGGCCTCATTCTCTGATCCTGGGGTTCAGGACTGAGGCATATCAGTTTGTGGGACAGTTCAATCTACTGCAGGGTCCCAGCTGTACCCTCTTGTATTTGACAGTATTGAAAACCATTTATAGTTTTAAGAATAATTTTTAGAGGGGAAACCCTGGGTGGTACAGCGGTTTAGCGCCTGCCTTTGGCCCGGGGTGCAATCCTGGGGACCCGAGATCGAGTCCCATGTCGGGCTCCCGGTGCATAGAGCCTGCTTCTCCCTCTCCTGTGTCTCTGCCTCTCTCTCTCTCTGTGTGACTATCATAAATAAATAAAAATTTTAAAAATTTAAATAATAATTTTTAGAGACATGCACAGAAACATGGCTTTTCCTAACCTCAGGGCTCACGAGGCTGGGCATCCCCAGGACACTGTGCGTGCAGAGGCCTGTGCACACAGGTTTGCTCTCCACATGCACCATCTGCTCCCCTCTTTCACCCCTTGGGGATCGCTCAGCATCTGTTGTGTCTGGAGCTGCCTGGCTCTCCGTCGTGGGCGTCGCTTCTCAGCGGTCAGGTGACTTTCAGGACGTGATCACCAAGGCCAGAAAGAGCAAAGCTTGTTGTCACAGAAGTCACTCTCACAGACCAAGCATGACATCAGTTCCTGCCAGGGAAGCACCTGGTCCCAGGGTGGGCATTTGTAATTAAATTCTTTTTATTTTGAAATAATCTCATGTTTAGAGAAAAGTTGCAGAAACAATACGATTCCCTGTGTTCTTTTCTGCCAGGTTGCCCAACCGTGAACATTTTACCATGTTTGCTTCAGACCTAAAGCTGCAGAGCGGACTCTTTCAGGGCGTGTTCTCGAAAACCAGGGTCTTGTGCTGCACCTGTGGGGGGCTGTTAGTGCTGACACAGTGAGGTACCGCCTCTACTCTGCAATCTGTTACCTGGCCCGATAATGACCCTGCACACTGCTCCCTCGGGTCACTGCCGGGCATTTTACCATCTCGGTGTCCATTGATGGGGTTTCTCGGCTATTCCATCCTCCCACTGGGGATTTTGTGCGGATATGAGGACTCTTGGCTTCTGTGCGTTGTATTTAGCCTTACCGAGGTCCTTTATTATTTGAGTCTGTGATCTCCCTGTCGATGGTCTGGGGCTGTGCGTGCTGCCTGTTTGGGAGGCACGACGTGAGGCTGGGTTTGAGTGTAGAGAAGATGAAATGAAATGCTCACTCCTCAGCCATGTGTACCCCATTTCCAGTGCTTAGTGGCCACAGGTGCTGGGCTGGTTGCGGATGCTGAGGATGTGGAACATCCCATCATCACGAAAAGTCTCCACGGGATTTCCAGGTACAAAAGTGTACCTTTGCAAATGGAGTCAGCCCCTGTGGGCTCCATTCTTGTAGCCCCAATGCGCTCCCCAGTTGGACCGCAGTGGTTGAGGCCTCTGGTGCCGGTTTCATGGGCAGTGGGGGGAGCAGGCATGGCTGCCATCCTGCCCCCGAGGACGCCCACATCTGCTTCTTCAGTTAGGCATAGGTGTACCAAAAGGCATATCCATGTCACTGTGCCAAGAAAGCAGCAATCAATTCCTACTGTCTTTACTCTTTCCGTTTTATTATTATTTGTTAAGATTTATTTATTGATTGTTTCCTGAGAGACCCAGAGAGTGAGGCAGAGACACAGGAGGGAGACGCAGGTTCCACGCAGGGAGCCCGATGAGGGACTCGATCCCGGGACCCTGGGGTCATGCCCTGGGCTGAAGTCAGCCACGACCGCTGGACCGCCAGGCGTCCCACTGTTTCCGTGTTCATCAGGAGTGGGCGTCATTCTGCCCGAGGTCCCTGTGCACCTCTGGGGAGAAGCCGCCGTCTCTCCTGGAAGGTCACTGTAGCATCCCTGGGTTTCCCAGTGGAGAAGTAGCCGGGGTGCCTGGGAGCTGGTCCGCGGGGTCCGGTGCCCTCCTCCCGTGCATGGGCTCCGTCTGCGGGCCTCCCGGGGGTGGCCGGAGGTGGGCGGCCCTGCCCCGCTCGCTGTCCAGCGCGTCCCGTCGGGAGGCTCTGCGGCTCCCCGGGGCCTCGGCCGCTTGTGGGGGCGGCTCCTGGTGGGGCGTCTCCGGGGGGTGTCTCCTGGGGCGGGTGTCTCCGGGGACGCGGCTCCTGGGGGGCGGCCTCCTTCTCCCGTGCAGCCGTCGGTTCGGCCACGTCACCTGGGCGTTCACACTGACAACATCCTCGGAAGGCGGCACGACGACCGGAGCCCTGCCTCGCCCTGCCCGTCGGCTCCCGGAGGGGCCGCGCCCACCGCCGCCTGCAGGGCTGTCCTGCCTTGGCGGCCGCGGGAGCCCAGCGCGGGGCTCGCTGGCTGTGGGCTGGGCGCCGCGTGTGCGGCGGGGGGAGCGGGGGCCACGGCGGAGCCGGGGGAGGCGCTGGTGCGCAGGCGCGGCCGCCCCGGGTCGGACCGGGACAGGCGGGGAGGGGGGGGGACGTGCCGCGCGGGTTCGGTCCGCCCCGAGGGCTGGGGGCGGGCGGGGGGGGCGCGCCCGGGGGCTGGCCGGGCCGGGTGGGTGTGCTGGGGGCCGGGCCGGGTGCGGAGGCTGGGCGGGGTGAGCCGGGCGGCCCAGGTGGGTGCGGCGGTCCCCAGGGACCCCGTGGGGGCCGCAGGGCGGTGGTTGCGCTGGGCCTCGTCCTCTTCCCGTCTTGGAGCCGCTCGACGGGCACAGACCCCGGGCACCAGGGTCCCTGTTGCCGTGAGTGGTACGGCCCTGGGTGGGCCCTGGGTCCTGGCTGCGTGCACCGCCTCCCGCACCCCGGGAGGGCGCGCCCCGGCTTCAGGGCCGACGATGTGTGAGTCATGGTTGGAAACAGAGGCGCGACCCGGCAGGTTCCTCCGCCCGCTGAGCCCACCAGGAGATGCAGCAGGAAGACAAGCTGTGTGGTTTTCCATGTTTTTGCGCTTTGTCTTTTCTCAGCATCAAAAGCTAAGTGGCACCTTGAAAATGCACTTGTGTGGGGACCGAGGGCCAGGTTGTCCCCGCCCAGAATGCTGCGGTTGCGGTTTGAGGACCGGGGCTGCTCTGGCCCCACTAACTGGACACGATATGTCCGTGGCTTTTGCTTAGAGTCAGATGTAATTCCTCTGCCTTTCCCGGGCTTCCCAAAATTCTCACCCTAACACAGACTATTTTGATGATTAAAAACAAAGGAGGACCCCACACCAAAAAAACCTGAACCAAACAAGCCGACTACAAATAAGGAAATGAATAAATATGTTCAAAGCAAAGCCTGTGGAGATGACTTAGAGTTGGTAGGGTGTTTTTTTTTCTTTCCATTTTTAAAAATTGGAGTTCGATTTGCCAACATATAGTCTAATAGTCGGTGCTCATCCCATCAGGTGCCCTCAGCCCGTGACCCAGTCACCCCACCCCCACCCACCTCCCCTTCCACGACCCCTTGTTCGTTTCCTAGAGTTCAGAGTCTCCTGTGGTTTGTCTCCCTCTCTAATTTTTCCCACTCAGTTCCCCTCCTTCCCTTATAACCCCTTTCGCTATTTCTTGTATTCCCCGTATGAGTGACACCATGTGATGATGGTCCTTCTCTGACTGACTTCACTCAGCATAATCCCCTCCAGTTCCATCCGAGTTTGTAGGTTTAAAGCATGTTGCCAGCTTTCTTGAAGCGGCAGCCCCAAGGGGAGATGCCACCAGTGGCAAGCACCCTGGTATTTGAAGCAGTGTCTGGAGACTCTCGGACAAGATGCTAACAGCTGTCACTGCTGGCTCTGGTTGTACGACCTGGCCCCAGAGGTGACAGGTTACTTTGGGGGCAGAGGTGGGGATGTCTGTGGGGACTTGAACACGATCCTCCAAGACACTGAACAAGTAGAGCAAAGGTAAGCAAAGCTACAGAAAATTAGAATATTGTTGGTAATAAAGTGAATTTTACTTGCATTTATGAATATTTATAATTTTTTTTCAATTTTTATTTATTTATGATAGTCACACAGAGAGAGAGGCAGAGACACAGGCAGAGGGAGAAGCAGGCTCCATGCACCGGGAGCCTGACATGGGATTCGATCCCGGGTCTCCAGGATCGCGCCCTGGGCCAAAGGCAGGCGCCAAACCGCTGCGCCACTCAGGGATCCCTGAATATTTATAATTTAGAAATAGGTATTTATGAGTACACATGTTGTTATTAGGTTGTTATTTCAGGGATTCAATAATGTAATTTCATATCTGAAAATCCGTTCAATTTATTTATGAGTTAATGCTGAAAAAGTATTTAACTTTCAACACTTCATGATAAAAAGCATTCAAGAATTAGGAATGGCATGTCATGTCTAACTTGAGAGCATGTAGCAGAAATGCCCACGTAACATGTCGGGGAGGACATCCTGATCTTTCTGCTATAAAGTTACGAAGCAGCAGCTCCTGTGAGTCTCTGTGAGTCCTGGAGGCTGCGTCACTGTCAACATGAAGAAGGTCACAAGGGGATAAGTTAAAACCATATACCAACATGTTACTTGGCGAGATGCATAAATTAATCCCTAGAAAGACATAAACCACCAGAACTGCTTCCAGAAGAAATAGACACTCTGAATACATTTGTAAGAAACACAGAGACTAAACTCATACTTTAACAACTTCCCACAGAGGAAAGCCCAGGCCCAGGTGGCTCCACTGTGATCCTGCTGAGTGTTTAAGGCTGTCAGCCTGAGCTGGGAGCAGCAGGAGGACCCAGCGCAGGCCCCGGCTCTGACTTCTGTGCTGCCTGCAGGCCTGGGTGCCAGTCCCTGGTGAGGCCACGCCCGGAGCCTGTCAGTCCTATGAGGGAGGGGCAAAGCCTGGTAAATTCTCGTTTTTCCCAGAGACGAGAGTTACCACAAGGCATCACAGTGTGTGTCGGTGGACTCATGGGGAGGCAGCTTGGCCTAGACCCTTTCAGCCACAAAGCAGCAAGGCAGGCAGCAGCCTCCCGCCCCTCCAGCCGTCACTGATGGTCCCTACAAGTCCTGCTGATGTGGAGTCATCCCTCTGGGGCCCCTCAGGCTGAGAGCTGCCAGGAGGGCAGAGGTGGGCATGCCTCAGCCGGGCTGACACTGGACCAGGGTGTTAGCAAACTCGGGGTGGGGAGGCCCGCCAGGGGATCTTTGAGTGCAGAAACAGAGGTCAGAGGCTCTTCCCCTCCAATCCTGTGTGAGCACCCCGCGTGGGCTGTCAAGAATGCTGGGGTGTGGGAGCGGGGTTGCCAGGGACTGGCCTGGGAGGTGCATATCGGGCTGCGTGAATGTGCCGAGGCTGGTGGTGCCTTGCTGCGGCAGGCTGGGTTCACAGGTCGTTGTGGGCCAGAGATGTGTCCCCAGAACCTCTGAGCACAACCTTGTTTGGGAATGGGATTTTTGCAGATGTAGTTAAGTCGTGGGTGAGGGGCTGGGCTGTGTCGGATCCTCAGGGGCTTAGAGGTACCTGGGCCGTGGCTTACGTACTGATGGGGAGACTGAAGCCACAGACACGCTGAGGTCCCCAACTCTTCTGGTGGTGAAACCATCAAATTGTGATCACAAGATGCACACATCTTACTACAATTTGTGGGTTCTGACGAAGGGCCTATCAGTAACCTGTGCCCCACCCCATCGCCCTGCAAGCCCCTCATGCTTTTGCCAGTCTGTCCATCCAGAGGGGTCCCACCTGTCCTGAAACTGCACAAGTGGCATCAGTCAGTACACGGCCTCATTGATCTGGTTTCTTTCACTCACTGTAATGCCCCCTTTGTCCCCTCCCTGCCCGCTCGCGCCTAGAGGGCAGTGGCAGGCAGGCATCCTTGCCTTGGGCCAGACCCCTGGGAAGCACCATCTCTTCCTCCTGTGCGCTGCAGGTTCACTTCTCTTAATATGATGAGAATTAAAAAATTTTTTAGTGTGAATAGGTACTGAATTTGTCTAGTGTTTTTTTGCATCTGTTGATAGGATCATATATTTTTTCTTCCTTAGTCTCTTAGTTGATTTTCTAATTTCAAACCAGCCTTGTGTTTCAGTGATGAACCCCTCTTGGTCATTGGTAACAGTGTGTGATCTTTTTTTTTTTTTTTTTTTTTTTTTAGATTATTTATTTTAGAGAAAGAAAGTGTGGATGAGTGTGGGGTGGGGAGGGGCATAGGGAGAGGCAGCAAGGAGAGAGGATCTCAGGCAGATGCCCAGCTGAGCGTGGAGCCTGACATAGGGCACAGTATCATGACCCAGAGATCAGACCTGAGCCGAACCCAAAATTCAGACACGGATGGTGCCACCCAGGCGCCCCACAGTGTCCGATTCTGTGTACCTGTGTACACGGCTGGTGCACTTGCTAGTATGTTGCTAAGGATGTTTCTGTGTTCATGAGGGATGTTAGTCTGTAGTTTACTTGTGTTGTCTTTCCTGGTTTGGATCTCAGAGTAATGCTGACTTGATAAAATGAATTGGGAAATGTTCTCTCCTTTTGTATTTTTTAGAAGCTGTTAGTTAGAATGGATGTTACTTCTTTATTTTTTTATTTATTTATTTATTTATTTATTTATTTATTTATTTATTTAATTTATTTATTTTTCACGAGAGGCACAGAGAAAGAGAGAGGCAGAGACACAGGCAGAGGGAGAAGCAGGCTCCATGCAGGGAGTGCCATGTAGGACTCGATCCCGGGACTCTAGGATCACACCCTGGGCTGAAGGCAGATGCTCAACCGCTGAGCCACCCAGGGATCCCCTATTTTATTTTTTTAAAAATATTTTATCTATTTATTCATGAGAGACACAGAGGGAGAAGCAGGCTCCATGCGGGGGGCCCGATGCAGGACTCGATCCTGGGACCCCATGATCATGCCCTGGGCTGAAGGCAGACACTCAACCGCTGAGCCACCCAGGGATCACGGTGTTACTTCTTTAAATGTTAGGCAGACTTCACCAGTTAAACTATCTGGGCCTGGACGTTTCTCCTTCATACTTTAACTGCAAATTGAGTGTCTTTAATAGATATGGGACCATCCAATATCCGTTAAGTGAGTTTGGTGTTCTATGGATTTGAGGAATTGGTCTCTTTCATCTAAATTAATCAAAGGGAGGCATTTCTGCTTCTTACTTTGGGTGTATCTTGTGTAGCCTGAGGTCAAGGGTGAGTCCTGATGAGGCTGAGGGGCAGCTGTACTCCCAGGGCTGACCAGAGAAGTCACAGGAGGTGTGGGGTGATGGGGCTGCCTCCGTTACACCCACCTCATGGCTGTGTCATTGTCCTGTGGCTTCCATAACAATTTACCACAAACTGGTGGCTGGAAACGATGGAAACTTATTTTCTCACAGTTTTGGAGGCCGGAAGTCTGAGACGAAGATGTCATCAGAGCAGTCCAAGTAAGGTCACATCCCTAGGTTCTGGGGCTTAGGTGTGGATGCATCATTTTGGAGTCTGCTACTCAGCCTACCAGGGTGCGTCACTGGCAGCGCGGGCTGCTCCCTGGCACAGCCCCTGACATCAGGGCAGGGGTACATCTCCCTGGCCCTGATCTGGACCCATGGGCCCTGAGGAGGTGGGGCACGCAGGCCTCCAAGCCCACAGAGTGACCCACCCGTCCTTGGATCACCCATCCTTGGACCCACCCGTCCTTCAGATCATCGAGTCAGGAGACTCCTGTAGTCTTCTCAGCTCCCACCCTCACCGTGTGTGGAGGGGTGTCGCAGCCCCATAGGCAGGCGAGGACCACGTGTGTGCGCATGTGTGTCAGCCAAGCTCTCATCTTCAGGGCTCTTTTCTTATTCTTGTGGGAGTGACAGGGGCTGTGCCTGGTTTGGTGGTGGGGTCCCCGGGAGCCTCTCAGGGAGGGACCCAAACTCAGAGCTCCCACCTTGTTTGGGGACTCCTGAGCACCCTGGTGTCCAGGTCTGGGCCTGGGGTGGATGCTGCCCTGGGGGCCCAGCTCACGTCCTCCCGGTAGCCACAGAGCAGACATGGGCACTTTGTTGTCTGGGATCAGAGTCCAGCCTCGTGTGGCCAGCCCAGCGGGGTGCCTGCTCTCCAATAGGCTCTGGGGCCTCACTCCTCTACGTGGGGTTTTCCTCTTGTCCCCTAGGCTTGTCCCCTCACAGCTGGAGTGGCCGCTGTGTCCTGGGTTTCCTCACTGCCCTGCCTCCCTGCCAGCTTGTTCCTGGGAGACCACTCCCAATTAGGTCTTACTCCTGAGAGAAGCTGCTCTTGGAACCTGAGCCACTGACCCTCTCCCCAGAAAGGTGGGTCCCCCTGAGTCCAGGGACCTGGTATCTTCCTATGTCATTTTTTTTAAAGGTTTTATTTATTTATTCATAAGAGACAGAGAGAGAGAGAGGCAGAGACACAGGCAGAGGGAGAAGTAGGCTCCACGCAGGGAGTCCGACGTGGGACTCAGTCCCGGGACCCCGGGGTCATGCCCTGGGCCGAAGGCGGTGCTAAACCACTGAGCCCCCCGGGTGTCCTCCTCTTCCTGTGTTCCACTGGGCTGTCCCTCTCTGGCAGTGCTCTTGCCCTGGCCCTTAGGGGATGGCTGGGTTGGGGAAGAGCCAGTGCCAGGAAGGCATGGAGCCCCCCCAGGGGCCCTCCACTGGGCCTAGCAGCAAAGGAAAGGAATCCTACCGTGTGGTGCTCTGTGGGGTCAGAGGGCAGAGCTGCCTGGAGGCCCCCAGAGCTGCTGCCCACCCCAGCACTCAGGGGCGATACGGGGTGTTCTGCTTTGTATCCCATCAGCCAAGATCCTGTGACACCAGTGAATGTGGAATGAGCCAGTAGGCTGGGTGCAGTGGGGGCCGTGGGCTGGCTGTGGATACCCCACCCCTGGGATGTTGGAAGGGGCATCTGAGCTCAGAGAGAGCTCCTCCCTTGACATTCTAAGCTTGTGGGGGGCTTATGTTCCTTCCTGTAGGAGGAAAGGGGAGCTGATGCCTTGGGCACGCGGCTCCTGCTTCGAGGCTGTCTGTTGGGACAAATGCCCTTGGGCCTGGGTGCTCTGTGCAGGCCAGGGCACGGCCACCCCCGGCAGGCCCACAGAGCGGAAGGTCAGTCTGGGTGGTCACTGCTAGTTCTGGAATATCTAGCCATTCACGTAATTTATAAAATTGTGATGCTGGCATGTGCTGTCGTATGTGCTGCTGCATACTTGTGTTTCTATGCACATGGGGGTGTGTGGTTGTGTCACATCTACGACTGTGCACTGTGTGCGTGTGGGCCCTCGTTAGTGCCTTTGCCCTCTCTGAGTGTTCTTCACTTTTTCTTTTTTTTTTAGAGACTTTATTTATTTATTCATTTATTCATTCATTCACTCATTCATTCACTCATGAGAGACAGAGAGAGAGAGAGAGAGAGAGAGAGAGAGAGAGGCAGAGACACAGGCAGAGGGAGAAGCTCCATGCAGGGAGCTCGATGTGGGACTCGACCCCGGGACCCCAGGATCATGCCCTGGGCCAAAGGCAGTTGCTAAACTGCTGAGCCACCCAGGGATCCCTTGTTCCTCACTTTCTGTCCCTAGGGAGTGGGGTGTCTGTCCTCAGGAAAATCCATGAATAGGTCAGTCCACCGCTCTGATCAGCACTGCCAAATCCCACACTTGGAAACCAGAGGCTTTCTTGGAGGTTTGGGAAGAATCCACGGCCAGTGTAGCCTATCCTGTGTCTTTGCCCTGTGGAAACCCCGAGTGCTGGTGACAGTGGGGCTGCCCAGGCCCTGCCTCTGAACCCCAGTGGCAAGGAAGGGACCAGATGAGGTGAACTCTTCTGCTCCTTGCAGGTGAAAGGTGGAAGCTGGGGAGTTTCAGAAAGTCAGGGACCCTATAGGAATCAAGGGGCAGGAACAGTGTTGGGGGTGGGGTGGGCAGGTCCCCTCTCAGGCAGGTGGGTGTGCAGTGCCAGACCTGGGGCATGCTTTCTTCTGGCCAGGGCAGAGCGAGTCGGACAGTCTCAGTGCCCCTTAGCCTGGACCTGCCATGAGGGATGTGGGTGCTGCCCACGGCCCCTCCTCTTTGTGCCAGGTGGGCCCCCCTGGGGCTGTGTGTGGGTCTGGGGGACCTAGCCATGCTGTCTGGGGAGGAATCTGTGGAAGAACTCTGAGGAAGAGGGACTCTGTCTAGACCTGCTCCCAGGTGGGGGAAGCAGTGGGAGTGGAGGGCCTGGGATCCTCGCCCTCCCCAGGGGAGGCCTTATGAATGCCCAGCTGAGGCCCCCAGGAACTCAGTGATCCAGGCATTTTTTTTTTTAGATTTTATTTATTTATTCATGAGAGACACAGGCAGAGGGAGAAGCAGGCTCCGTGCAGGGAGCCCGATGCGGGACTCAATCCCAGGACCCCCAGGTCATGCCCTGGGCTGAAGTTGGTGTTAAACCGCTGAGCCCCCCACGGATCCCCTGGCATTTGTGTGTTTTGAGGGTGGGGGTGAAGAGTCTTAGGTGGTTCTTGGCTGGGTGCTAAGGGCTTGGAGGGGACCCAGGACTCCCAGGGGCAGGTGGGGTCAAGGCGCCAGATGAGGCTTGGGGAGGCAGTCTTAGGACAACTGTTGGCCTCACTGGCCTTGGTGGGGCTGCTGTCCCAGGAGGCAACTGGCCCCTGCCCCATAGGTTGGAAGGGGAGTGTGGCTGTGAGGGCCATTCTGGGTACGTGGGGCTCCTGCACCGAGTCGCTGCCTCCACTGCTGTGTGTAGGTTTCTGGGGGCCTGGAGTCCCGTGGTCTCCGTGTGCCTCTAGTTCCTCTTACTACAAGGACACCAGACATTGGATTCAGGGCTCACCCTCCTCCAGCATGACCTCCTCTTAGCTAATTACGTCTGCAGACTCTGAGGTTCTGGGTGGACATGTGTTTTGGGGGACCCTGATCAACTTACTACAGCTGACACCTGCCCAGAGACCCACAGCAGAGGCCTCTGGGGCGGACTTGTGAGCCAAGACCCTACTTGGGGCGGTAGCCAGCAAGAGGAGGACTCTGCACCGTGACTGCAGGCATCGGGGGACAGCAGTCGGGCCTGCGGGCCCCTGGGTTGGCTGGCTCGACCCCCCGGTCAGTGCCTGAGCTCTGAACATGCTGTCCACTTCCGTTCGATGGGGTAGTGATAGGCCACGCTGGACATGGTGCCCAGGGACAACGGACAGACAGAGGGACAGAGCCCAGCTTGGCAGCTTGCTCCGCGCCAGCCCTGCAGCTGCACGACGGCCACAATGGACTGAGGGGCATTGATGGGGACACAGTCGGCCCCTGATAACTCGCTAATGGCGCTTCATATTTTTTCATGGAGAAGAATTGTGTGAGTGTGAAGACCCAGTAGGGAGATGAAGGCCACTTGATGAAGAGCCTTGAGCCCACCCCTTAAAGGAACAAGGCGGTTTTTTTCCCCCCTTTTCCATGTGGCACAGACAGCTGGCTCCTTAAATATTAATCAGGGGTTATTGAGATGCAAATGTGTGCCCGCCACAGAAAGGCCTGCAGCTGCAGGGCTGGCGCCGAGTGCCCTCCACGGCCCAGGTGCAGCGCCTGCCAGAGCCAGTGACCCTCCCTGAGGATAAAGGCATCATTTGCCTCTAGACAGGAGGCATCATCTTGTTTCATTGGCTTTGCCCATCACAGCTTTCCTGGCTTTTAGCCCTAAACCAAGGTGTCCTCACAGGTAGACGTAGGCGGGAATGGGGCCGCCTGCCGTCTTCTCTGTTGCGTGAGCCTTTGTCAAGTTTGCACGTGTCCCTCTGGTTTCAGGCTGACTTTAGGTTCACCCTCACAGGAGAACCAGGGCACCAACCGGGTACCCTGTGTGGAGAGAGGGGGCCTGTGGGGCTTTCCCAGTCCCTCCCTGGGCTGCGATAGGTCCCATGACAGCTTAAAAAGAAGACAAAAAAAAAAAAAAAAAAGACAAAACACTTGTAAAGAGTAGAAAACGGAGGGTGGAGAGAGATGGTGATAAGCAAAGGAAAAGCATAGTCAAGACCCACAAGAAGGGACACCTAGGTGGCTCAGTGTTTGAGCGTCTGCCTTCAGCTCAGGTTGTGATCCCGGGGTCCTGGGATCGAGTCCCGAGTCCCACGTCGGGCTCCCTGCAGGGAGCCTGCTTCTTCCTCTGCCTGTGTCTCTGCCTCTCTCTCCCTCTCTCTGTGTGTCTCTCATGAATAAATAAAATCTTAAAAAAAATTTTTTTTAAAGACACACATGAGGATGGGGGGACATAAGTACCTCAGGACGCACGGTGGATGCAGACATCCGTTTTGCTTACACTTCTGTGTCTGTGGCAGTACAAGCAGCTCAGTGCTCTTTATGATAAACGTACCAGAAACAAAGTGGGCTCTCATGCTTGACCATGAAAATGTATTTTTCTGTTGGAAATATTTTAATCATGAATTGGAACTTATACAAAAAAGTCCACAAAATATGTCCTCTCAAAACACTTTTCACAAACTGATTATCAGTGTAATGACCATTAAGCCAAGAACTGGAACGTTGCCAGACCCTTGTGGCTCCTGGTGTCCATCCGCATCATAAGCCTGGCCCAGCGTAGCCCCCAGTGTTGTCCTGCACGTCTGTGAGAGTTAGCCACGCAGTCTGTGCCCCAGCGCATGTGCCCCTCTTGCTCAGCAGCACACCTGTGACATTCACTCCATCTGTCATGGTTGTAAATCGTCAATTCTTTTTGCTGTAAAGTATCCTGTCCGTTTTACTCTTGGTGATGAGTTTTGGCAATTTTTGTCTCTTACAAGCAGACCTACCTTAACTGTAGGTCTCTTGGAGGCTGTCTGTCCGTGTGTCTGTTGTGTACACACCGAGGGAGGGGCTGCTGGGTCCCAGATGTGCCAGCATTTTGGTTGCTGTACGCCTTCAGCACTGGCATTGCCCGCGTTCTTTATCTTAGCCCGTTCTAGGCAGAGTTCAGGGTTTCCTTGTCATCTTTGGTTTTCAAAATCAACTCAATTGAGGTACAGGTGGTAGCATGCAGGTGGTGGCTTAATGCTAGCATGCAAGAGCTGACCATGTGTATCCCTCCCTTTTCAACTCTGCTGAGTGATGATATGTTGGCCGCTTTAAAAATAAGATGCAGTGGGAGTATTTAGATCATGGAAGTTAAAAAAAACCTACAAAACAGAGCTTTATTTGGAGAGTCCGTTGCAATTTATATAAAATAGAATGCAGCTACTTTAAGTGTGTATCTTGATGGTTTTTTGACAAGTGTGTACACCAGGGTACCTACCATGCAATTGAGATATAGAGTGTTTCCGGCCCTCCAAATATTCCCTTGTTCTACGTCCCAGTCAACCCCTCCCCAACACGGCCCCAGGTAATGTAACCACTGACCTATTTTCTGTCACTGCAGTTGAGACTTCTTTTGCTCTTTAGAGTTCCGTATAAATGGCATCATTTGGTGTATATTCTTTTGTGTCTGGATTCATTAGCTTAGCATGTTTTTGAGGTTCAGGTGTGTTGTTATGTGTATCATTAACATCTATTGCCAAGGATTATTTGTTGTGTGGATACAACACCATGGATTCCTACTGCTGCCGGGCCCCTGGGCTATTTCCTCATTTTTGGCCAGTCTGAATGAATCTGCTAAAAGCATTGCTCACAGGTCTGTTTTCTCATTTCTTTTGGGTAGATCCTTGGCTGGGTTGTAAATGTGTTTAGTGTTTTCAGAATTGCCAAACTTATCCAGAGCAGTTGTACTTTTTTATATTCTGACCAGCAGCATATGAATGTTTGTTTAGGATAATATTTCTCCATTAAATGTTGGCTAGAACACACCAGTGAAGTCTTTTTAGCCTGAAATTTTCTTTGTGAGGTTTTAAATCATGAATTCAATTTCTTTCATTGTTATGGGGCTACTTGGGTTTTCTCTTTCTACGTGAGTCAGTTTTAGTAATTTATATGTTCCATAGAATTGTTTTCATTTCCTCTATGATGCCAAATTCATTAGAATACAGTTGATAATATTATTTCCCTTTCACAGTCTGTAGGATCTGTAGTGATGACTCTGCTTTCATTCTTGATATTCATAATCTGCGTTTTCTCTTCTTTATCCTTGACTGTTGTAGCTAGAGGTTTATCCATTTCACTGGTATTTTCAAAAAACCAGGTAGGGTTTCACAGGTTTTGTTCTAAAATGTTCTGGCTCTGAAAGGGTTCTGGTTTTATACAAAGATCTTTGTTGGGAGTCCCCATGTCATCAGGACAAGGTGCTGCTTTCCTGCAGCCTGCTACCCACCCAGCCAGGTCAGTCCCAGTGGAGTCCCAGTGTGCCCACACACCCCATCTATGCTAGGTATTGAGCTGATCCCAGGTAAAGGCGGGGAAGACAGCCTTGGCAGAAAGCCACCTAGATGGCAAAAGTTTTATGTATTGTGTAACCATGGCTGCCTTTATTTACTCAGATTTTCTGTGACTAATTGGTAGCTGCATATCTGTAACTGTCTTTCCTAGATCATCAGTTAAGAGAGTTCATGTATGGTCATATGCTGCCTCTGGATACTTTCTATCCCACTGGCTAAGCATCGCTTTATGTATTGGCCTTAAGAGAATCTAGCCCTATGCACTTAACACAAAAGGGATGAGTGCTTTATCTGCTTGGCTTCCCCCGCAGTCCCAGTAGGTCTTAGCAGTGTGAAGTCTCCTGGCTTCGAGACAGGGAGGTCCAGGTCTTGGGACACTTAAAAGGCTTTTATTGGTTTTTGTTTTATTTATATTATTTTTAAGATTTTATTTATCCATGAGAGACACATAGAGAGAGGTAGAGACACAGGCAGAGGGAGAAGCAGGCTCCATGCAGGGAGCCCGATGCGGGACTCGATCCCAGGACCCTGGGGTCACACCCTGAGCCAAAGGCAGATGCTCAATCCCTGAGCCACCCAGGGGCCCTGGTTTTTGTCTTATTTTAAAAGACATTACCACAGAGCTAACTGTCGTAAAGGGAACAGTTGGTGGCACTTAGTGTATCAGTGTTGTGTAATCACCATCTCTGTCTAGTTCTAGTTTCATCCCCTCAAAAGGAACCACACTACCCATGATTCTGTCCCTCTTCTCCTTCACCCCAGCCTCTATCAATCCCAGTTCTTTCGGTCTCTACAGACTTACCTGTTATAGGTATATTTTTAAAAGATTTTATTTATTCATGAGAGAGACAGAGACAGAGAGGCAGAGACAGAAGCAGGCTCCATGCAGGGAGCCTGATGTGGGACTCGATCCTGGGTCTCCAGAATCAGGCCCTGGGTTGAAGGTGGCGCTAAACCACTGAGCCACCTGGGCTGCCCTAGATATTTCATACAAATAGAACCATATGATAGGTGATCTTTTGTGTCTGGTTTATTTCACGGAGCGTAAGTGTAATACTTCGAAAGTTTATCCACGTTGTAGCAGGTGTCAGTATTTTCTTTTTACTGTTGAAAACTATTCCATTGTATGGAGAGACCATATTTTGTTTATGTACTCATCTGTTGGTGGGCATTTGAGTCATTTTTACCTTTTGGCTGTTGTAAATCGTGCTGCCACAAACATTCATGTACAAGTATCTGTTTGAGTCCATTTTCATTTCTGCTGCGTATGTGTACCCGACCCAGGAGTTGCTGGGTCTTTGGTTATTGTTCCATTTAACTTTCTGAGGAGCTGCCAGACTGTTTCCACAGCAGCTGTACCATTTACATTCCCATCTGTAATGGACAGAGGCTCCAGTCTGTCCACATCCTTGCCAATGCTGGTTGTTTATTAAAAATCACAGCCATCCTGTGTGAAGTAGTATCTCATTGTGGTTTTCACATGCATTTTATAGTGACTAAGGATGTTGAGTCCCCTTTCTTGTACTTTTTGGCTACTTCTATGTTGTCTTTGGAGAAATGGCTGATGAGCTCTTTTGAATTGGGGTTGGTCTTTTTTGCTGCTCAGCTGTAAGAGTTCCCTGCATATCTTGGTTACTAGTCTCTTACCAGTTATATAACCTACATTTTCTCCCACTCTGTGGACTTTTTACTTTACTGATAATGGCCTTAGACGCACAAGACTTTTAAGTTTTGTTGTGTCCAATTTATTTTTTTTAAATTTATTTATTTATGATAGTCAGAGGGAGAGAGAGAGAGAGAGGCAGAGACACAGGCAGAGGGAGAAGCAGGCTCCATGCAGGGAGCCCGACGTGGGACTCGATCCCGGGTCTCCAGGATCACACCCCGGGCTGCAGGTGGCACCAAATCGCTGCGCCACCAGGGCTGCCCATGTTGTGTCCAATTTATCTGGTTTTCCTTTTGTTGCTCCTGCTGCTGGTGTCCTAAGAATCCATTTGTTAGATCCATGTTTCTGGGACTTTTAATAGTTTCAGCTCTTTCATCCATTTTGAATTAATTTTTGAATATGGTGTGAGGCAAGGGGCCATCTCCATTCTTTAGTGCTTAGATCCTGCTTTCCCATCACCATTTTGCCACTGAATGGTCTTGGCATCCTTGTCAATCTTTTGACCTTATCTGTGAGGGTTTATTAGGTTTCCATTCTATTCCTCTGGTCCATGTTATGTTATTATGCCAGGACCACACTGTTTTGATGACTATAGCTTTGTAGTAAGTTTTCAAATCAGAAGATGTGAATCCTCTCTCTCTCTCTCTCTCTTTTTTTTTTAAGATTTTATTTATTTATTTGACGGAGAGAGAGTACAAGCCAGGGGGAGAAGCAGAGGGAGAGAGAGCAGCAGTCTCCCCACTGAATAGGGAGCCCAACGTGGGGCTCGATCCCAGGACCCCAGGATCATGACCTAAGCTGAAGGCAGACGCTCAACTGGCTAAGTCATCCAGGTGCCCCTATCCTTTCTTTTATAAGATTGTTGTTTGGGGTGCTTTGCAATTCCATGTGAATTTGAGTGTTGGCTTTTCAATTTCTATAGGCTAAGGCTATTGGAATTTTGATAGAGATTTCATTGGCTCCGTAGACTGCTTTGGGTAGTACTGTCATCTTAAGACTGTTGTCACCCAGTTTACAGATGTGGATATCTGCCTTTCCACTGATAGAGGTCTCCTTTAGAATTTTCCCAGCGGTGTTACATAGTTTTTAGTGTATAGGTCTTTCACCTCCTTGGTTAAGTATTTTAGTAGATATTTTTTTTTGGATGCCATTGTAAATGAAATTGTTTCCTTAGTTTCTTTTTCAGATTGCTCATTGCTGGTGTATAGAAGCATATCTGATTTTTTTGTGTTGATTCTGTACCCTGAAACTTTGGTGAGTTCATTTATTAGCTCTAGTGGGTGTTTTTCATTTTGTTTTGTTGGATCATTGGAATTGTCTATCTATAGGATCACATCACTTCTCAGTAGAGGTCTTCTAATTTAAAGCCTTTTATTTTTTTGACTAATTCCTCTGGGTTGGAACTTCAGTAAGTGGTATTGATGACAATGGGCATCCTCCACTTATTTCAGATCTTCGGGGGAAGGTTTTCACTCTTTCACTATCGAGTGTGATGTTGGCTGTGGGTTTTTGCTAACTACCTTTTTATGTTAAGGAAGTTTTCTGAGTGGCTCTTCTCATGAAAGGTTGTTGGACTTTGTTAAATGCTTTTCCCGTATAGTTGAGAGGACTATGTGCTGTCCCTGATACTCCACCCTCCCCCTGCCTGTAGTATTCTGTTGATGTGATATACTGCAATGACTGATTTTTTTTAAAGCAGTTCCATTAAATCATGGCATATAATTCTCATATCATGCAGTTATTTTGCTGGTATTTTGTTGAGGATTTTTGCTTATGGATGCAAAATTCATAAGGGATATTGGGGTCTTTGACTTTGTTATTAGTGTAAAGCTGGCCTCGAAATGAGTTAGAATTGTTCTCTTTTCTAATTTTTTGAAAGTTTGGGAAGGATTGGTGTTAATTCTCTTTTAAACTCTTGACCGAGTGAAGCCATCTTGTCCAGCATTTTTTTTTTTTAATTGGGAGGTTTTTGATTACTGATGCAGTCTCTTTACCTGTTACAGATCTTTTACAATTTTCTATTTCTTTGTGTGTCACTTTTGGCAGTTTATATGTTTCTAGGATTTTGTCCATTTCTTTGATGTGATCTAATTTTTTGGCATGCTATTGCTCATAGTACTATTGTAATCCTTTTTATTTCCATAAAAAGTAATGCCTCCACTTTATTTTGACTTTAGTTATTTGCATTTTCTTTCTCTGTCAGTCAAGCTAGATGGAGGCTTGTTAGTTTCATCAATTACGTCAGGAGTTTAAAGGTTGATTGCTGATATGTCAGCTCCACTTTACTCAGTGGCTTTGAAACCGCATCCCTGAGAGTGAAAGCATCTTTATACTGTGTGGATACAGGGCAGAGAGGTCAGCATGGGGAATGGACCCAGGGAACTTCTCAGCAGAGAAGGACAAGCAGCTGCCTCAGGGCTGGAGAGGCTGTCCTTCCCAGGAGACTGTTTGCTTCTAAAAGGGACGTCAATCCTCAGGGCACATGGGGGTGGCAAAGCATGCAATAAAACTGAAGATAAACGAAAGGTAGGCCCAAATCCATTCATCTGGAAATTAAAATCCCCACCTCTGTTTTGATGAGCTAAAGGGGAAATCAACATTTCTAGAATTCACAGGCAAGGATCACAGCATCTGGCAGAGTGTAGGCGCAACTGGAGCTCTTCAGCTGCATTCCTTAGAGATCAGGAGGAGGAAGAGAAAGAAATGGAAGTTTTCAGGCCAAGATGGTAAAGAGCTCCACCTGGACTGTGAAGGAAGCATGTGCATCTGTGAGCTGCGAACAGGAAAGCTGCCTAGAAAACCCAGTGTCGGTGCTTTGAGATTGACGAGGAGAGAAGAAAGAAAAGCCCAGAGTAAGCATCAGGAATGGAAAGAGCCATCGCCCCAGAGACGGGGAGAGTTCTGGAAGTTACAGGAACATGCGGTGGAGGGCGGGAGTAGTCCCACCTGCGCCACTTGTAGCAACCTGTAACATTCTTGAATTCACCCCGCAGCAGCCTGGGACTACGGGGCACAGGGCCGTCCCGGGAGCCCCAGGGGGAGGGGGGCACAGCAGCTGCCCTGCGGGTCTCTGATCTGAGTGAGGACCCTCTCAGCAAACGAGAAGATGCCCATGCCCCACGGTCCAGCCAAGGCTGGCGCATGTGGGCTGTGCCCCCGCCATTGGGTTCAGGAGCTGAGGGCAGCATTGCCAGCATGTCGACTTAAGCCTGACCCGCCTGGCTTCTGCCGCAGGTTTCTGGCCGCCTGGGAGGACCTCACCCAGCAGCCCCTGCTCCCCAGGGAGAGGACTCGGTGGGGCAGAGCGAGGAGGGGCGAATGGCCCCGGCCGCCTGGACACAGCCGTGCAGCGTCCCCAGCCCCAGAGGGCCGCGGGAGGGAGGCTGACGTCCTGTGTCCCTGCATCCCCAGATCCTGAAGTGTCTCCCGTGTCAAGCAGGAAACGGCAGGTGCCGAGAGAGGGCAGTGGCGGGCAGGGCAGATGCGGAGTTCGGGCCCTTCTTCAGGCGTTTCATGCAGGCCTGTGTTGGTGCTGCGGGCCCTGAGGGGGTGCGGGCTTGTGGGTGTCGGCGCAGCAGGTGCTGGAGGGGGGACATGGTGACCCCAGCGTGTGCTCGGTGAGGCAGGGGAGCCACGGAGGGCTTTGGGTGGAGGAGGGATGCAGTCTCAGGAGGCCGCGGGCCTCGGGGTTGGCTCTGAAGCTGTCTGCGGACTCGCGGGTGGAGGCTGTGGGAGTAGATCTGGGAGGGGGTCTTTGGTCAGAGGGCCCAGTGCCTGGACCTGGGGTCCCCTGAAGTGTCCCCATGTGCCCCAAGGCCTGAGCATTGTGTGGCTCTCAAGGGTCGTGGGGGGCCTGGGGGGCACAGCTGGCCTGAGGGCCCAGGGAGGAGCCACCGGGCAGGGGTTCTGGGTACAGCAGGAGGGGTGGCAGGGCCCTGCTGTGGTCCTGGGGGGTGGCACCCAAGCCAAGGCACTGGCTTCTTCGGTCCTCGGGGCCCCCACCCGTTGGCAGGACTCCTAGGACAGCCCCCCGGGCAGGGCTGCCCAGGCCACAGCGGGCCGGTGGTCAGCTCCGTGCGGCTGCCGCGGGCAGACTTGCTGGCTCCAGGCTCTGCTCTGAGGCCGGGTCTGTGCTGACAGACACAGGGAGGCTGTTTTCCTGCGAGCAGGAACACGGTCCCTCTGTCGGCACCTGGACCGCTGGCCCCACACAGACCCGCACTGTGCCCACCTCGTTCCCGCCGGGACCCTCCCTGCTGCAGCCCGGCCCTCCGGACAGTGGGGGAGAGGGAGGGGCGCCTGCTGCTGCCCGGCTGAGAAGGGGGGGCTGCCCAGGGCCGGGGGGGGCCATGCCACCCGGTGCTTGGCTGTCGCTTCAGCAGGGAGACCTCTCCCTGGGCGGGAGTTGTTTGTTCTCCGCGAAGTTCAGGCGGTAGGGCCCTGGGGCCACCCCAGCTCACAGGGCAGAGGCCGCCAGGCGAGGGTAATTAGCTTCACTTGTGCCCGCGGGGCCTCGGAATGGCCACTGTGGGCACCCCGGCCCTGGCTGCACCCCGGGGTGTGAGGCTGGGGGGGCGGGGCCGCAGAGCAGGGGAGGAGCCCCGCCCAGGCAGGAACAAAGGGCTTCTGTGCCCGCGTCTGGGCACTGGGCCTCGGGGCGGCACGAAGGTCCTGAGGCGGCTGCGGGCAGGGAGGAGGGCGGGGCCCGCCGGACGTGGGGGCACCGGCAGGGACTGGCAGCTTTCTCGTAGCCGTGCCAGGCACGCGGGGCTTTAGCTGCCCCTGGTGCCCGGGGCTGCCTGGAGAGGCCAGGAGAGTTGCTCCCAGGGACCCACCGCCCCCCAGGGCGCTTCCAGGACAGTGGGTGGCGCTGCCCGGCCCACGAGACTCCACTCACGCGGCCAGGCCCGGCTTTATTCGTCGGTGCCTGGGCGGCTCTAGTCCACATCCACGGCCGGGTGCGGCCACTCCCGGGAGCGGAAGTAGTCCTCCAGGTCCCGGAGGCTGACGGGGGGGAAGTAGGGGCCGATCCTCTTCCGGAGCCACCACTTGCCTGCGGCGGCGTGTGGGCCCCCAGGGCGGCTGAACTTGTACCTGTAGTGCTCTCCCCGCAGCCACCTGCAAGAGAGACCCCTCGTCAGGAGGCCCGCCCTCCACCTGTCGAGCTGCCGCTCCTCGGAGGTGACGCTGCCCGGGGAAGCCCCGGCCCCATTGCTGCCATGGCTGCCATGGGGACTGTGGGGGCTCCGGGGACGCCTGGGAAAGGGCCAGAGACTTGGCTCTACAGCCCGAAGGCAGCAAAGGGCACGCTTGGCCTTCTGGAGGCCCCTTCCCTCGGCGCAGGCCAGCAGGGCGCAAGAGAGGGGCTGGTCCAGAGCCTGGGGACCTTACCCCCGGGCACGTTTGCAGAGGCTCCAAGCAGGGCCCAGGGTGCCTGATCCGTCCAGGCCCTGAAAGGCCCCCGAGGAAGCAGTGGGCAGGTGTCCCGTCCAAGAGGCAAGTCCTACCTGGGGGGCGCCCTGCCCTCGAAAGGGTTGACGGCCAGTAGGGACAGAGCTGAGGCATCGTTGGCCAGGAGCTTGCCTGCCAGGTGGATGATCCACTCGTTGTGCTCGTAGGTCTGGGGGTGAGAGGAGGGGTGCAGGCTCTAGGCGCGCAGCCCAGTGCCAGGGGCCCCAGGATGAGCCCCTGCCTGGCCCTGGAGCTCCAGCTCCCGCCTGGTCACGCAGGTGCGGTCAGGGCCAGCCTCTCCCAGACGCTGGGCCCACACTCCCTGCCTGCTCCCGCCCGTCGGCCCACTGTCTAGACAGTTCATCTGGGGGCCGGGCTCCCAGGGCACTGTGCTGTTCCCGCGTGGGGACGTGCTGGCCTCTCGGTGCTGTCGCCTGCCAGCCCTGGGGGCTTGTGGGAGGCATGGTCTTCCTGAGGCTGTGTCTCTCCAGGCAGGTGGGGCAGTGACAGCCCGAGCAGATGAGCGGGAGGACGAGGGGCCCCCAGGCCTGCTCTGGCACAAGCACGCGCCTGTGGACGTCCACCGTCCTACTGTTGGCTGCGCCGGTCCTGTCACTGCTGGAAGGGTTGGGGGAGCTGCAGACTCTGCTGCGAAGGTGTCCGGCAGTGTGGGGGCCCCACCTGTGGGCCCACGGCCGTCCAGACGCAGAGGCAGAGAACACAAAGGGGAATACCCAGGAGGGAGACACGGCCCGGGGGGGTGGGAGTTCCGTCCTGTGCACTGTGCCCCACCTGCCGCTCTGGGGTGCAGTGCTGGAGATGAAGATCCCCCGCCGGTGCCCTGACACTGGCCCCACCTTCCTCTCCCAGGTCAGCCAGGCCCGGGGAGGGCACGGGAGGCAGTGACCTCACGCCCACCAGCCGGGCCGCGGGCGTCCCCGCCGAGGGCACTGCAGTCTCGGGAGCACAGCGGGAGGGGCGGGGCAGGGGAGGCCCCACCTGGAAGGCTGCGAACCACATGAGCCAGTCCAGGCGGTAGTGGTAGGGGGAGATGAGGCATGGCCGCCGCCCTGGGTCGCCCGGCTTGCACTTGAACTCATAGTCCTCCCACACGGCATCGGGCGAGCTGGCGTTGGGGGCAGCCGTGCCCTGTAGGATGACCTCCGTGCGCTCCTTGGTGATGCTGTGGGGAGACAGAGGCAGGGAGCTGCAGGCACATGAAGGTGGCCGCTGTGCATCCACACCCTGGCTTCCTTGCTGAGCGGATCATGGTAAGGGGCTGCCCTGGAGGCGGGGGTGGCTCTCCCCCAGGGCCCGGGGTCCCACGTGCACACAGTGGACAGGGTGAGGGCAGGCTGCCCCTGTACCTTCCAAAGGCGCCGTACGTGTTGACGATCCTCAGAGGATTGAAGGAGGTGTTCATGATCTGGGTGGGACTCAGCAGGTTGAGGACCACGGGGACACTGAGCCAGGCCACCAGGGCAGCCAGTGCCAGGTGCACTGCCCGCCGCACCATGCAGCCTGGCAGGGGCAGAGGGGGGCGGTGGGGTCAGCTGCGTGCTCAGGCCTGGACCCTTGGCAGGGAGGACCCCCTGAGGTTCACAGGAGCCCAGGGAGGGGCCCCGCCCACAGCCCCTTGTTTCTAGGCCAGAACTCGCTAATGGGTGGGCGGTCCTGGTCCTGGGGAAAAGAGGCTTCTGTCCCCGCCTGGGGGGTCCACTCACCGTATCTCAGGGGGGCTAGGGCCCCTCGGGCAGCCTCCTCCTGCATCTTCAGGACTCGGTACTTCAGGC
The DNA here is from genome assembly GCF_053574225.1 of Canis aureus. Taxonomy (NCBI): domain Eukaryota; kingdom Metazoa; phylum Chordata; class Mammalia; order Carnivora; family Canidae; genus Canis; species Canis aureus. The sequence continues at coordinate 37,900,831 of NC_135618.1, forward strand.
CACCAGGCCCAGAGGGAAACAAGAACCCCAGAGTTGCATCATCGAAACAGGCCACGCTGGGCACCATGGTCAGCCAGTTGAGGAAGCTCAGGTTCCCGCTGATGATAAGGATCACCTGCAGGGGATGGAGCAGGGCCTGAGTCCAGGCTGATGGAGCCCGGGCACCCCCTCCCGCCCCCCCCCCCCACGGCAGACTGTGGAGCCTGGAGTTGAGCCTTTAGAACAGCATGCGCAGTGCCCCGGCCGACTGTTGGCACTGAGGGCCAGGCCCCTGTCCACCACAGGCTGCGTGCCCGTGTCCCCACCGGCGGGCCCCAAGGGTGTCGACCCCTCAGCTGATCTTGGGGCGGGTTCTTGCTCGAGCCTGGAGTGGGACCTGTGGACACCCGGGTTCTGGCCTCTTAGGCTGCCCCGTGCCTGCCCACAGGGCCGTGAGCTGGCGGGCTGTGCCGCTGTGCTCCGCTGACCGTCACCGGGTTCGGGTGTGGGCAGCCCTGGGGACCCGTGCTCGAGGCGGTGGTGGCGGGAGGAGGATGAGGCTCTGCTGCCCGGGTCTGGCTGGCCTGTCCTCCACAGCTCGCACCCCAGATGCGTCCACTGTGACCACGCAGGAGGCCGGCCTCCTGCACTCTGGGCACCGGGAGGTGGGGCTGCACAGGGCCTGGGAGTCCAGATGGGCCCGCCCGTGTCCCCGTTCCGCTGGGCTTGTCTACGGACTTGGCATGAGCTGGACGGTGGCAGTTCTCCTGTAAGGCTCGCTCCTGAAAGCGACTTAGCGTCTTGGTCGTAAGGCTGGAGTCACAAAGCCTCAGAGCGGGTGGGGTGCCGACAGCTTGGGGGTCTCCTATGCCCCCCACCCGTTTGCCCGAGAGCTGCCGGCCGTCAGGGGCTGCGTCCCGGAGCCGCCGCCAGCCAGGCCTTTGGGGAACTTTGTCCGGGCAGCTGCACGTCTTGTAAGGTACTACAAGACTTAAAAATGACGTCTTTGGCCTGATTATGCCCCGGCCGTTGGGCGCCGGAGGGGGAGCAGAGGGGAGGCCGCGGCGCCCAGGCCCTATGCAGGCACCGGCTCTGATGCAGCCGGCCCGGTGAGCACGGGGCGGAGGCCCCCGTGAGGCGAGACGCCCTGGGGTGCAGCTCCCGGGGGATCAGGTGCCATGGGGCGGCAGGGACTCGGGAGCCTGGCGGGAGCGGGCAGGCGGCCTGTAGTCCTGGCAAATCTGCCGCCTTTCTCGTCAGGTTTCGTTGAAACAAACAATAAGATACACGCCCCGCCCCGCCCCGCTTACAGTTCAGTGGCTTTTGACAAATGTTGACCTTTGTGCAAATCACCATAAAGCCCAGAAGGTTCCACCCCAGACAGTCCCCTTGGTGCCTGTGACCTGTGGACGGACCTCTGCCGCCCGACACCCTGCCTGTTCCCAAACGTGGTGGGCATGGAGCTCTGGCGCCCAGGGTCTCCAGCCTGGGGTCCCGTGAGCCAGCGCGCAGGCGTCCACGGCCGCACATCACCTGCCCGTGCGTGTGCCTGCGGGACGCTGCAGCGGTCTCGGTGCGCCTCGAGGGATTCCTGCCAGTGGGTCCTCGGGTGCCTGCCGGGCCCGGCCACCCTTTCACGCCAGCGGGTTCCTTGTGGTGTCTATAGAGGGAGAAACGTGCTTTTCACGAAGTTACTAGTTACCAATTTTTAAGAGCTTCGCCCTGGTGCTGTGTGTCCTGAGACGTTTGCACATCCAGGGTTCGGGGATGTTAGTGTCAGTGTCAGTCTGGTGTTACGTTCCGTGGAGGTGCTGCCTGAGTAGGAGTGGGGCTGAGGGCCCTTCCTCATGCGGCCTCCGCTGTGGGGCAGTAGCCGGCCCTGCCTGTGCCCAGGAGCGGCCCCAGGGGCGGCCCGGGGAGGCGGCTCCCGATGGCGCGGGAGTTGAAGCAGTTCCGGCATTCACCCGCTGTCGCGCGTGGCCGCAGGGGAAGCGGAGGCCGCGGTGGGACCGGTGAGCTGGGCTGCGGCTGCAGGAGGAACTTGGAGAAAAAGTTTGAGAAAATCGCCCCAGAGGCGAGAGGAGCTGGAGTGCCTGTGCGCGTGTCACCAAATGATGTACCTCGCAACAGGCCTGACCCTCAGGAGCCAGCAGAGCAGGCGGCCTCCTGCTTGGCGACAGGCAGGCGTGGCAGCGGCCTGCCTGCGGGGCATAGGAGTCTAACTTCCTGGCGCCCCGGCTTCCCCTTGGCCCTGGACGGCCCGATGACGCCGGGAGCCGGTCGCCTCAGTTCTGTGCTCAGGCGACACAGCTGAGGCCCAGCCCCTTCACTCCCGAATTTTCATTACAGCCGGGTCCTGATCCTGGGAATCGGGAGGAATGCAAGGTCGCAGACGCCAACCTAATGAGGGTCTGGCAAGAGGAGCTGTGCTTTCGATGGCTCGTGTCAGTTTTATGGATTACGATGGCATTTTACGAGGTGTGACGTGAGATGCGTGGATTCATGGCTCTCCCAGGATTAATCTGGAAAACTAGTGTGCTTGGTCCTGAGTCCCCAGTAGTGACTTCTCATTCTTCAGTGTCTGCAACGCCCCAGCCTCCCTGAGGGGGCCCGGGCCGTGGTTGGTCCCGGCTGGCAGGCTGCTCTGGGCACACCGGGCTCTGCCCCGGCGGCTGCTGCGCGCTGCGTCCCTGGCCCTCCTCCTCCACTGGCGGGGGCAGCCGCCATCTCCCAGCGGCCCGGCCGTGCTGTTCGGCCCGTCTCTCCCACTGCGTCAGCAAGTGACGGGGGGGCGGGGGGGGGACAGCATCCCTGAAGCTTGGCTCAGCCACCACCTCCCAGGAGTCCAGGCCGTCGGGCTGCTCTGCACCTCCTGACGACAGCGTGGTGCCGACTGGTGCTCCGTCGGGACCCCTTTCAGGACAAGCTGCTGTGCCGAGGGGCCGGGGGTCTTGCTGCAGCTCCCTCACTGCTCTGTAGCCCGACTGCAGCTGAGCCAGGGACCCCGCGCCCTTCCCCACAGCCCCCAGCGGGGTGCCTTCCTGAAGTCTGTTCTCAGTGCTGGGCCCACCCAGGCTGCCGGCTGCAGCACCCGCGTCGGCCCACGACAGCTGTGTTGGGGCCCACCCTCACCCCGACCGTCGTGCTGCTGGAAGAGCCAGCAGGGGCGCAGCCGGGGGCCAGCCTCTCCAGGTGTAACGAGCCCGACCTGTGCACGTACCGGGACACGGAGTCACCCCTGGCTCCTTGCTGACACCCCCGTGGAAACCCAGGCCCAAAGCCGCTCCTCTGGAAGGACGCTCGCTGGCCGAGAACGTTCATTCTTTATGTCCTCCTCGGGGCGGGGGGGGGGCGGGGGGGCGAGGAGCAGCACAGTAAGAGGCACGCCAGGCAAAGGCGGTTCGGTATTGCAGTGACGCACTGGTGCTTCGGAAGGCGGGCTTGAGGGAGGGGCGACAGACAGCAGTGCCAAGGGCTTCCCAGGCGACGGTATGGGAACTGCCCGGGGGAAGGGGCCCGGTGGGGCGGGAGGCTCACAGGACTCCAGGGGTCTCTCGTATCCCGGGATGAATCAAGGGAGATGCCCTCATCATTTCTACTGGAAGATGGAAAAGGCAGGGAAGCTGGTCTGCAGAGCCTGGAAGGCACGGATGTGGGGGGCAGGGCGGTCACATGGTTTCTGTGCGGGAGGAGAGGCCTGGCTCGGCCCTGGGAACTGAGTGCAGCCAGCCAGTGGCCCGGTGTCAGCCCACGCGCCAGGCCTTCCTGAGTTCCATCTGCAAACACCCAGCAGGGAGGCCGGGACAGAGGCAGGCCCCAGATACCCTGTCCAGGGGGTCCCATCTGCCTCCCTGGAACATGCCGGTCACACACTCGGCACCTTCCTTCCACTTCCACCGAGTCGAGCCTGGCTGGTGAACTTGGGGGTTTGTCAAGACTCGGCCGCGGACCAGGGCTCCTTCATTCCCACAAAGCTGGGAAAGGCCATGGCTGTGCTGCAGGATCACTCAGTGACCCTGGGGACACTGTGCACGCAGAGCACCGGCTTCTCAAGGCTGAAGGGCCCGACAGGAGGAAGCAGCGCTGCAGCTGGACGGGGGGCAGACCCAGGCCAGCCCCTGCTCTCCCCGGAGGTATTCAGCAGCCCTCAGCTCAGGAAGCACCCCTGGGAGGGCAGCGCTTCGATGCCGGGAAGGTCGAGGTGGCTGGCTGGTGCTGCGCTGGGGAGGAAGCATGCAGGCCGTAGCTGCGGGGATGGCCTGGGTGCCCTCAAGTCTGCTGGCCACTGGGTCATGGGCCCTGGAAGCTCCCACAGGGTGCGGGTGGAGACCCAGGCGGAGGCCCCGAGGGACCCTCGAGTAGCTGAGCTGCTCGGCAGAGTAAGGGACACAGCTTCCAGACCCTCCCAGCAGCCCATGGGGCCGGTGTCCTGTCAAGATTTGCAGACAAGCAAGCCACAGCTGGAAGGGAGAAGGCTTATAGGAACAGAGTCAGGTATAGGAGAAAACTTGAAAGTACTAGATAAGGACTTTAGGATAACTGCTGTGAATAAAATCCGGCATCTACAAGAAGATGTCACCGTAAACAAGAGAAATAAGAAAACTTTAACCACATGCACGTGCAGAGTTGGAAGAGGTCGCGTACGACATGGAGCAGTTGCTGCACTGACTTTGGACGCGACTCCATAACAGCAAAGTCCACACGAGCGAGGGGGTGGAGCCCTAAGTGCTTTCTGAACCGATGCGCAGACCGAAGCTGGATGGGGTGCAGGATGCCCGAGAGCCTGCGCGCGTCCCAGAAGGGGGGGGTGGCAGACAAAACAGGACACGCACCCCGATCACAGCAGCCTACGAAAACCCCACCAGGTGCACCAACCGACTGCACAAACGGTGGGAAAGAAGAACCACAGGCAGGTGGAGGACAGTCACTGGGCGAGCCGGGACGAGCCCCGGGGTCTCCCGCAGGGGCCCAGCGCACTCTTGGCTGAGAGGAGAACACCGCCGGCCCCAGCACGTGCTGGAGAAAACGTCCCTGAAGGTGGTGGTCGAGGGAAGGACAGGGGTCCCTGGGGGGACAGGTCTGTTCCCAGGAGCCCAGTCCGGAAGGCACATCTGCTCATGAATAATTTGTTTTTAAAGATCTGTATTTATGAGAGCGAGAACAGTGCATGTGCAAGCAGGGGGGCATGGGTTTCGGGCTGGAGCCCGGGGATGCAGGGGTGCACACTCGGAGCCCTCATCAGGCGCACATGGCTGCGTCCCACCGGCCCCCTCCCCCATCCGTCTGGATGGTAGTTATTTATTAAGAAAAAGGGAATTTGGTGCGGAGTGCCTGGCCCCAGCGCGCCGAGGGGATGCTGTCTGTCTTGCGTTACTGCGCTGCTGCGGCCTCTCCTGAAGGGGGCCAAGCGCGTGGTCTCTGTCTACAGGGCCGTGGAGCGTGACTGGCCTGTGGGGCACCGTGCGGGCTGCCCGAGACCACATGCGGGACGGGGTGTGTGGGTGGTGCCTGTGGCCCGCGTGATGCCACGGACCTGCAGAGGAGGGGACGGGCTTCCAGAACTCCGGAGCTGGGCTCGTGGTGCCTGAGGCCACAAACACACGTGCCTGTGGGCGACTCACCCCGGGCAGTGATCCCGGGCCCCGCCGCTGGCATGTGGCTCAGGGGCTGGGGGGGCAGCTGTGTCGGTTGCTGTGGTGGCGGCCCTCACTGTGACCTGGTGCTAAGCGGCCGACGTCGGAGTGGCTCTGGGACCTAGGACCAGTCTGCACCGATGCCGCGCCACTCGCCTGGCGATACCTGTGATACCCGCCCCCACCCTGGGATGGCCGTCTGGCCACTGCCCCTCCCGCTCTGTCCCCTAGGCTCTGTGCTTGGCCTCAGGGTGGGGGCGGCCCCGGCCTGGCAGTGCCGCTCCCCGAAGGCTCTCATGGGCGCCTCTTCCCGTACACAGCACACCTGTGGCCTCACAGGACCTTCAGGACAGCTGTGTAAATGGAGTGTAGGACACGAGCGTGTACACATCCTCAACCCTCTCCCGAAGGAATGGACGGAAACAAACAGATCCAGAGGTTTTCCTTGGGGTGCTGGGTTCCCACGCTGCAGCGCTCCCAGAGCGGCCCACCCACCGCACAGCCGCTGGCCCCTGGGGAGCCAAGCTCCTGCCGCGACACTGCCCTGCAGCCCCCGCGCCCGAGACCCTCCACGTCCTGGGAGGGGGCTCTCCTGCCCTGCGTTGGGCACGGCGTGGCCCCCGTGGGAGCACTGAGCCCTCGGGGGACAAAAGGCAAGTGGGTGGGTGGGGCTTCTGTAACGTCCAGAAGGCTGCGGGTGGGCACAGTCCCCCTGTGGTCGTCCGTGCCCGGCCGTGTTCCCCACCACCCACCGCCACCCACCCTGGCAGCAGGGCCCAGGCTGGCTCAGGACCTGGCCATGTGGCGGGAGCCTCCCCGTGCAGTGGACACTGGTGCCCAGATGGGGCTCAGACTTGCTGCCGAGCGGTCCAGTCAGCCGGTGCGCCCTGGAGCAGAAGCACACGCACGAGAGCCGGCCCGGTGGTCAGGTCAGTGCCTCTCGTCCCCCTTTCCAGGAGCTGAGCCCGTTACATCTGCTCCAGCAGCACAGACTTCTTCACTGATTCAGGTGACCGGACAGTTTGCTTCTAGTTAGCACTTGTCGGAGCCGAGCTTTGGGTTTTGGGGAGAAAAAGCCCTCGGTGGGAAATGATCCCCAGAGCCAGGCAGACGTACAGCCTAGAGACGGTCCCAGGTGGGCCACAGCCGGAGGGGCAGCCAGGGCATGGGCTAACACCCCGCACACCCAAGTGCGCTGCTCGGTCACCGTGGCGACCATGAGCCGAGTGGACCCGCGTTCCTGGCCCGGCTCTGCAGGGTCCTCGGAGGTGCCTTGGAATCGGGACGGTCGAGGAGGGTCCAGCCTGAGGTGGTGCTCGCGCTGCTGACGCTGTCGGGGCTGCCTCCTGGTGGCTTGGGCTGAGGGCGCGGGGCGGGTATGGCGCCCAGCACTCTGCCCGCCTGGGGGGCCCCTCAGGGTGTTCGGAGCAGCGAAGGGGACTCTGACAGTTCCACGGACACACGTCATTGTACCTCTGCCCAAGCCCAGAGGACACAATGTCGGGTGATGGTGAAGAAACCGTACGTCACCTGATGAGGAAGTGTCCACCTGGACTCGTTAGTTGTAAGCGATATGTCCCGTGGATGCAAAAGTTCACCACGTGGGGACCCTCTACACCCTGTACTCAGTTTTCCTGTAAATCTAAAACTGCCCTAAAAAAGACTATTAAACAGAACAGCTAAAGCATCGGAGGAGCAGGAGCACGCGTTCCCCCGCAAGAAACCCTGTGTGCAACCGATGAAGCAGAAGAGGAAAGGGGGTGGTGAGAACAGCTAAAAGGAACAAAAGAAAACACAAAGCTAGGGAAGCAAGCCCAAAATGGCACTTGAGCTGTGTGCCCCGCCGCCGTGGCATGTGGCCCTGTGCCCGGGAAAACCTTTGCTGCTAGGGTGGCCTCGGGAGCAGCAGGAACCCAGCTTCTCTGACACCCCTGGGGCCTCCTGCCCTTGCCACGCCCGGCGGGGTGGAAGCTCCCCCACCGACAGCCACGCAGACGCGACCCACGCTGGCAGGTTCATCCCAGGGACCACAGGGACCACAGGGAGGACGCAGTGCAGCAGGCAGTCACGTGACCGAGGGCGTGGCCGTGGCTCAGCAGGTTAGCGCCTTACGGGAGCCCGCGTGCTTTCTCGGGCAGGCCGCAGGCAGCCATTTAACCGCGTCACTCACCCCTCAACACTCAACATACCCAGAGCAGCTGGGGGCAGACAGGCTTGACGGGGTGGCCGCCGACAAACCAACCTGGGCCGTGGGATGTGCGCGCTTCAGGAGCCCGGGCACCACCCGGGGCAGACCGGCAGCCGTGAACGTCCACAGAAATGGTGCCCGGCCTGGATCCAGCCCGTGTGTGAAACCCCCTCCTGCGCGCACCACCCGGCCACTGCAGGGGTGACCTCTGTGGTCTCAGCCGGGGGACAGTCCGTGAAGGGGGGGCCCTTCCCGTTGGATCCCACACTGCGCCCCCCGCCGGCAGGCCGTCACCCCCTGCAGCAGCCGACACCACGGCCACGAACACGACAGCATGGTGGGCGAGGAGGCGAGGCAAGAGGAGCTCACAGGCTGCAGGGACAAGCCATGCCCGCCTGGGACACGGGCCCCCAGCACACATACCCGCGGCGGGCTCACGTCTAATGACACAAACCTAGAAATGCCCCCGGATGCCTGTTGATAGAGCAAGAGAGGAGCCAGCCGTAGGGCGTGTGCGTGGAACACGGTCACGGAGGGGGCGCGGCCCGAGCAGAGCGGCCTCACCCCACCCTGACTGCTCCATGGACATGGGCTCTGCGGCAGCACAGCGGCCCGGCTGCCGGGGAATTGGCCGCAAGGTGCGCGGGTGCCTCGGCCTGAAGGTGTGGGGTTCGCGCTCAGTACACGCTCGCGGTGCAGGTCTCTCCGGCGCGCCGCCCCCGGGACCACCTGGACGACGTGGGGAGTTCAAACCCCGACAGTGTTTCTTGGGACCCGAGAAGTAGACCCTGAAGTCCAGGGAAGGGAGAGGCCAGAGATGGTAGCGGCCTGGAGAAGCGGGTGGGGGAGCCTCTGCCCCCGGGAGCAGGCCTGGTTCCAGGGACCAAAGCGCTTCCGGCGCAGGATGGGGGCTGACGGCGGCTGCGCACCCCGAGCTGAGCCTTGGGCGGTTGTCCATGCGGAACCACCCCCGCCAGCCCCTTCCTCAGAGACCCGATTCGCCGCAGCTGGACAACTGACACGTGAGGAAAGCCCTAGAACCCACCTCGGGGGCTTGCCTGGCGGAAGCGGGGAGGAGCGTGCCCTGGGCCACTCCGTCCTCCCAGCAGACTCTCATCTCGGGGACGCAGGTACAGGGGCGACCCTCAATCGGCGCGGGCTCACCTGGAACAGGATCTGTAAGGCCCCGTGCAGGACGCACATCCGCCGGCCCAGGAAGATGAAGAAAGGCACCACGAGCTCCACGAAGTGGTTGCCGAGCGTCTCCCCACGATGGACCCACCATGGGGACTGGTGCAGGAAGTAGGCCACGGGGTTGGGCACCGGCTGTGTCTGGGGGACAGGAGAAGGCCCGTGAGCCTGGCCGTCCCCCGAGAGCAGGGGGTTTCTGGGGAAGGGGATGTCGGGGAGCATCCCGGCTGGGGGAAGCCAGCCCCGGGGTGGGGAGGGTGGTGCAACCAAGGGTCCCAGATTCCCGGGGTGCACACTCCTGCCCCTGCCGGGTCTCCTGTGATCCTACACTGACCCTTGGGGGCACACTGAACGTCCTGGGGACTGATGAGCTCGGGTCTGTCCTGGGCAACGGGATGGCCACACGTTGGGAGGTTTCCGCTGGGAGGCTGGTGGGAGCTGGGGTTCCGGGCCTGTGTGTGTTCCTGGGCGTGGCCCCCGTGCGGGGTGGGGATGGCATGTCCCAGGAAGCCTGCGTGTTGACTCAGCCGTGGAGTTGGCCGCCCTAGGGCCCAGATGACAGGCCCTGCACCTCCGACCACGGGGGCCCTGACCCCCCGGCTCCCCCACCTGGAGGGGAGCGCCCCAGCCCCGCTGCAGCTCCACGGAGTCTACACCGCCGCGGGGGGGCGCCCAGCATGGCCCCACCCCCACCCACTGCAAGGCAAGCCCAAGTGGGGAGCCCGGCCCGGGGAGCGGCCTCGCTGCTTTTCTCGCTGCTGTGGGGTCTGAACACAAGCCTCCTCCCGAGGACTCCAACCGCAGTGCGGTCCCCTGCTCCCCAGCATGGCCCGGGTGCTCCCCCCCCCCCCCGACAAGGAGGCACCTGCGCTGCTGTCGTGAGGCAGGGTGGGGACCGCTGGTCCAAGCGCACGGAGCCTGCTGCGGCTGCGCAGGGGGGCGGGAGCGGGTAATGGCACAGGAGTCACGCACAGCACACCCCGTGGCTGACCGTGTGCCTGCCGCCCCGTCGGAACTGGAGGTGGCTCCAGGCGGGACGGCTGCTGCGGAAGGGCCACTGTCCCGGGCAGGAGAGTCCACGGCCACATCTCACCTGGACGGTTTCTGACCCACAGTAAAGTCACACTAGCAAAGAACATCCCCGGATGCTGCGCTTCTTGCCCGTCCTTCCTCTTCCTCCAACGGGAGAGACCAGCGTGTGGCGACCACCGGGGGTGGGGACCCTGGTGACCCGCGGCCCGACCCAGTGTGCTCAGTGAAAGACGCCCCTGGGCCGTGTTGCTTGCAGCCCCCACGATCTCCAGCCGCTTGTCTGTCCCGTGTCCCTCCTGGGGGTCTGGGGCACGTGGCCCCACCGGGACGCCCACAGAGGTGATGGGGACTGTCCTAGGGGGTGGCGGCCAGCCCTGCCCCGCGCCTTGAGCCTGTGACCTAACTGGCCTCCTACGTTCCAGCGGCCGCGGACGGATGTCGCCCGGAGCTGTCCTTCCTTGTCGCTGTGCGTTCACTTGGTGCCACCACAAGGTCACGGAGTCCTCTAGCCCGTGCATCTGCTCGTGGGCACAAGGCTCGGAGTCTTCACCCCCCATAGCACTTTTAGGGGCTCCCCTACCTCCTGACACCAAGGATGCTCCAGGGTCCCGTGAGCCTCTTCCCGCTGCGGCGCGGGGTGCATGTTTCTCTGAGCTCTGGTCCCTGCAGTGGGAGGAAGCCAGCCTGGACCCAAGGGTCGCTGTCTCAGGGTCCCTCGGGGGCAGAACACGGCGTGACTGCGGGTCAGCCGCCCTGCGCACACGCCAGCCTCGCTCACGGGGCTCTGTGTGCCCCTGGGTTCTGAGCAGCTTCCGCAGCACCGGGTGGCAGGTGGCTGGCCGCTCCCAGTCGGCTGCACTGAGTCCCCCAGCCAGGGCGCCCCGGGTTGGAGCTGTGGCTGCCACTCGGTGGACCAGATGCGTAGCGGCGGACACGTGGGCGGAGTGCAGTGTGGGTCCCTGTGGCGCGGCCCACCACTGTCCCACGGGGTCCTCCAGAAGGCAGTCCCCGTCCTACAGCCTGGAGAGTGGGCTGGCCTGAGCGGCTGGCACGCACTGAGGTTTTGGTGCCAGCTGCGCGGACGAGGCTCCTGCTGGGCATGGGGGTGTGTCAGGGCTGCCTCGCTCACGGCTGCGTGGGTGACGGGAGCAGACACAAGGGCACAGATAAGGACGTGGCGAGAGGATGGGTTTCTCTGGACTTTGGCGCGGCCCTACTCCAGACGTCAGTGACCAGCGGGGGTCACCTGCTCCCCCGGGACTGCGGGTCCCAGCGATAGCCATCCATCGTCCAGGACTTCGCGGGACGGGCAGGTCCTGCTACTGGACAGCGACTCGCAGTGCTCGCTTGGAGCCACGGGAGGGAAGCCAAGCTCCTGCCTGGATCCAGCTCCTGTGTCCTTCCTGCTTCCTGCCCAGGGAGCAGGCGTGGGCCCTGGGCCGCACGTGTCCATGACCTCTGCGACCTCCGCCAGCTGGCGCCTGGGGCAGGGCTGCCCCCAGCCGGGGCCTCTTCTCTGGGAGCCTCATCCCTGGGATGAGGGGGCATGGAAGGGACCCGGCGTGCAGCGCAGCTGATGCCGCCTCCAGGTCTCGCCGCGGGAGCCTGGACGGAAGAGCTGCGACAGCCATGGCCTGGGGCTGAGGACACCAGGATTTTGGGGAGAAGAAGAGAACCCTAATTTGTAATCTGCGTGGGACAGCTGCGGTCTGCCTTCGCTCATGTGCGAGACGCCACAGACCTCACTGGAAGCCCCCAGCTGACCGCCAGGGAGCAGCTGGGTGACCGTGGGGGGCCCGGCCGGAGTCCTGGGGTGACGGGCTGTGCCCTCTGCACAGACATGGCCTCGCTGCACCCAGAAGCGAGGGCAGAGGCCAGGTGACTGGCGCTCGCCGCCTCCCGTGACGTGCAGGCCTTGGAAGAGTGGCCCCACTCGCCGAGGGACTCGCTCCTCCGCACGGCCGGGGGCGGTCCTGAGCCCGGGACAGAGTTTTATTTCTATTTGCGCTGAAGCTGGAAAAAAACACCGGGTCATAAAGCCCGGCTGTAAACCCTGGAAGTGGCGCCTGGAACATCGCACCCCGTAAAGCAGGGAAGGAGAGGCTGGTGCCTCCTCTGGCAGGATGCACGGCCACGCGCACCGTTGCTGCAGCTGCCAGGGGAGTGGGCCCGAGCCTCCCACGCTGGTTCCTCCAAGAGGAGGCGCTTTGAGAACAGACAAACATGAGGAAAACCCGGACGGTGATAAAACCAGTCTCGGGACTGGGGACAGCAGCGTCCCTTCGTGGTGCTTCCAACGCCCTGCCTTCCAGGCCTCGGGGACAAGTCTGAGTAGACAGAAATAGCTTTTTCAGCCATTCCCCACCTCTGCGACTGTAAATTATATGTTGGAGGTTTTAGCGAGAGGGAACACACGTAATTGTTGTCTGAAGAACAAGTTCCTGAGCACCGTCTAGCTGCACGCGGAGGGCCAGCGCCTGCCCGCCTCGAAGCCCGGGGGACGGGTCCCCAGAGAAGCCGCTGGGAACGTGCCCCGGATGCCGTCTCCCTCTAGTGTCGGGGGGTTCTTCGCCTGCACGCTGGGGCTGTTGGCAGGCGTCCTGGGACGCGGGCATCTGCCTGCTGGCGGCCCCCTAATGGCCGGGAAGGGGGGACACTGGTCGGGTGAGGGGCTCGGGGTAAGTAGGGCAACTGGCGGCTGGCCTCCCCTGGGCCCAGGGCGGGTGTCGGGGCTGAAGGCTCCGTCCCGGGGGAGGCCAGGCACACACAGGGAGGCCGTGGTGCCCATCTTGGGGGCTCGGGCCCCCCGACGGCTGCCTGCTCCCTTCCCACCCAGACGACGGGAATGGAGAAAGAAGGGGGGCTGTGAGGGCGGCGGTGCCTGGCCGTGGAGAGGGGTGCGTCCGGGGGTGGCCGGGCTAGCACCGCGCATCGGCACGGCTGCGGACCAAGAGCCCGCCGGCGGCAAATCCCACAAGAGACGTGTGGAACGCCGCTGGGTGGAGCCGGGTTTGCAGGAGGGGCAGCCCTGGAGCTGAGAGGACGGGGGTGGGGGGGCAGGGGGAGGGCGGTGGCGCAGGCCCGGCACGCCTGCGAGGGTCCTCACTCTGAGGGGAGCCGTGACACCCGAAGGACGCCCACCCCCCGGGCCTAGAATTCCCACGAAAGGAAACCGCTAAGAAGCCGGGAGAAGTAACGAGTCGTAACATTGAAGGAGCCCAGGAGGGGGCAGCGACCCAGGAGGGAGCTGGGGGGCAGGGGCCAGGAGGGGGTAGGGGCCTGGGAGGGGACAGGAACCAGGAGGGGGCAGGGGCCCGGGAGGGGCAGGGGAGACAAGACCGAGCCAAAGAGCACGAGAGACAGGCAGCCAAATGGGGTCTGGGACCACGTTGGAGCGCCTGCGGCAGGTGCTCGCGTCACACCAGCACGGGGCCAGGCTTATGGGCGCCCGGGGGGCTCCATCACTGAAGTGTCTGCCTCCGGCTCAGGTGGTGATCTCGGGGTCCTGGGGTGGAGCCCCGTGTCGGGCTCCCCGCTCCGCTGCAGGCCCCCGTCGCCCTCTGCTCCCCCCACTGTGTGCACTCACTGATAAATAAAATGTTTAAAAGAAGAAGCAGCATTTGTTAGACTGGATCCGGCAGCAAGACCCGAGTGCTCGCTGCCTGCGACACACGCTTCTCATGCAAGGGCGCATGGGGGCCGGGTAGGGTGGGAGACGCGCCCACCGACGCAGGAGTGGCTCTGTGGGCATCACATGGGCAGACCTCAGGGCGACCAGGACCGGGGACAGGAGACCTCACGGGGGCCGACGGTCCACCCTGCGGTGCAGTGACCTAGGAACGTCACCGCTGTCCTGGACGGTGGCAGGGCCTTCCTGAAGCAGCCCTTGCGCTCGGTGGCCCAGGTAATGGGCAGCAGCAAGCGAGCGCCAAGGGCCAGGTGCTCGGGGACCCTGTCTCACGGGCAGCTGGAGGGGAGACGGGAGCACACCGGTGACGAGGTTCTTGCCCCACGCGCGGCCCCGGCCCGGGAGGTCTGCTGCGGCATCCGGGCTCTGAGGCAGACCCTGCGGACGCCCACTGGGCAGGACACAATCCCCTCCGGGGCACCCCGGGCCATGGACATGACAGGGGATGGGGCCGGGACCCCTGAGCCCCGGGGGCTGCACATGGGACCTGCCAGACGGCCAGCGCCCCTCGCAGCACGTGCGTGTCGGCCACGCAGGAGCAGAAACGACATGTTTGGTCCCCAGGGGCTGTGAAGGGCACAAGCACGCATCCTGCCGAGCGTGTGGCTCGCGTGGGAATGAGCCTGGTGTGGACGCTGCCGCTGGCCCTGCACATGCATGCAGAGCCCACCGGGCCCATCAGCCACGTTCACCTGCCTCTGCTGAGCGCCCGGCAGCGAGGCGACCCTGGGGTCACCTTGTGGGGGTTTCACTGTCGACCTGGGGTTACATGCAGAGCGCAGGAGCTTGGGGACGAGCGCCCCCGCTACCGCCTTCTGAGGGGTGACTGGCTCTGCCATGGCTGCTCAGGGCCACCCTGAGACCCGCGGGGACCGTGGCTCGGCCTGCACGTGCTGTGGAGGTCACCGGCCCCTCTCTTGTCCCCAGATGGCGCTGCCCCAGCCCCTCTTCTGCGCCGACCCATCGGGTCCGTCGACAGCCGCATCTGGGGGAAGCCGGGGCACAGACGGGGCGACGGGGGCTCGGGTGTCCCGGGAGGCCCTGCTGCCGGGTCACAGCCGTCGGGCAGCGTGCCAGGCCCAGCTGGAGGCCCCCGCCCACTGCTCACGCTCTGCCACTGCCCCGGCGGGTCCCTCCTCTGAGGCTCCTGCCAGCGGTGCCACCACCGTGGGGGACACAGGCCGCGTGGCCCCAATCCGTGCCCCAGCCCCGCCCCCGCCCCCGGGCGCCCTCACCCTAAGCCAGTTTATGGGGCGGGTTGGAGTGAGGTCCGCTGAGGGGACACTTCTCCTTTCCAGGGTCTGGATGGTTCCGTTCCTCCAAGAACCTGATGGGGGCCCCATAGCAGCCCCGTGCTCGCGCCCTGGATCCCACGTGGTCAGTGAGCCATCGGCAGTCCGAGCACACCGAGTCCAGCAGCCTGGGGCGCCCCCACCAGCCTCACAGGCGGCTGCCCCCGCCACTCCCAGGACACGGTCACACGTCCACATCCACCCAAACCGCAGGAAGCCGGCGCCCGACTCAAACCCTCTCCCCTGGCACTGTGTGGGCCCACCTGGCGCCCCCGCGGACCGAGGCCCGGAGGACGCCCCTGCTTGAGCCCTGGCGGCCGGGCTGCTGCCCGCGGGCGGCTGTGTGGCCAGTGGAAGGAGCTCAGGGGGGCCCGGGAGGGCCACTTGGCTGAGCCCTGGGGCCCCGCAGTCCCTTCGCTCTCTGGCACCTTCCAGGGAGTCGGCTGCAGGCCCGAGGGAGGGACTCCCGGGCCCTTGGGCAGGAAGGGAGGGCAGTTGATGCGACTCCACATCTCAGGTGTGACATCCCCGCCCGGGCGGGTGCCCAGATGACACGTCTGCCCCTGCTCAGCCTGAGGAGCCCAGGAGCCCTGTGTGCAGCCCCAGCCCCACCGCTCGGCCCGGGCGCCATGCAGCTCACCTCATAGTGGAAGTCCATGCAGGTGAGGTCCCGCCAGCACCGGTCTCCCCGGATCTTGATCAGGCCCTGCCGAGGCAAGACACACAGACGGGCCGTGAGCCGCCCGAGCAGCAGCCGTCCCGGGGGGTGCCAGCCAGGGGGACCTGGGGAAACCTCGGGGGCCACGGCGTCTCCTGCTAAGGCGTCAGCACAGCTGTAGTGGCGCCATGTTCAGGGCCCGACGGCTGAGCCGGAACCCACAGGCCCGAGAAGCCCGGGTTTCCTGAGCGGCCTGGCTGTGCCGCCCCTGTGGGCTCTGGGGTTCCGCCCCGAGTCCTCCCTGCGGGACGCGGTCGGCTTCCGTGATGCAGGCTCTGCAGCTCCAGGCCACGCCCCCCCGCCCCGCCGCGCCCCCCAGCCCCAGTCGGCAGGGGAGGCGCCGCCTTGGTTGGGGTGGCGGGCTTGAGGAAGGGGCCGGGCGCAGAGGCCGCCACTGGGGGAAGAGCGGACCGCGGATGCCCTGCGCCGGAGCCAGACTCTAGACACTAGTCACGAGGGGCGGGGACGGGCCAGCGGGGGCGGCGCTGCCCTGGGCTCCAGGGAGCCGCCTCAGCGTGACCACGCGCTTTGATCAGAATGTGGAGCCCTCGCGGCAGTGTTGAGTGGCGTGTGTGCTTGCGTGACTGGGGTCGCGGTCCCGCCGGCTGACCGTAAAACCTTCACGCGGGGCAGGACCTTGGGTGGTGAGGCTCCACGCTGGGATGGGACGGTCCCGGTCTGCAGGCCTCCGTGGCCGTCCACGCAGCAGTCGGGGCATGGGATGTGGAGCCCACCAATGCGTCATGCACGAGTGGGTGCGGGGGCACTTCTGGCTCGGTGGGTCCCGTGGACACAGCAGCCCTCAGACGACACGGACGAGGAGCAACAGTCCCAGCGACGCGGGCAGCCCGAGGCCCCCACGGGCCGAGGGACGATGCTCCCGCTGTGCAGACGTGTCCCGGGGGCTCCTAGGGCTCCGCTGCCCCGAGCCCCGACCCTCTGACGGGGTCGCCGTCTCAGCACCAGCTCTGGGGTCGTGCACCCGCCATGCCCCCCGGCCACCCCGGCACCCAGCGTCTTGGGGCATGCGCACCCCAACGCAGAGCCACGCCCCAGGCACCTGGGCGGTGCGGCTTGAAGAGCGGAGGCCCATCTTTCTGGAAAGTGGCTGCAGTGGCAGCAGTGCCAGCCCCAGGCGCCTCGGCGGCCCCCGGCACCCGTGGCCCAGAGCCGGGGAGCAGGCCGGCCGGGAGCGCAGCCCCGTCACGCGACAGCCCCATGAGCACGGCCTGCTCCCCACACCCCACAGAATCCGGATGGGGCTCTTCAGAGACGCTCACCAGGCAGAGGAGAAAAAAAACAAAATAATTAAAATGTCATTCAAGTTCTAAGCTGATACGAGACACTGAAAGATCTGAGACGTTCTTCCAGGAGCGGAGAGTAATTATATTCCTCCCTCCCGACTCGTCCCCATAGTGCACATGTCACATCTTCCACGGATTCCTCCTTCCTGAGTGAGCGTCAAAGGAACAAAGACTCCTGCCAGCCTCTTCAGCCCCCAATTAATTCTGAAGAAAATGGCTCAGACCCAAAGGGCCCAGGACCTGCAGCCACCCACCGCCGCCCTCGGGGTGCCAGGCCAGGGCGCACATGGCCGCTCCGTGCCCAGTGGTCCTCGCGGGGGTGCCCACCCATGGAGCACCCCCTCCTGAGCGACCTGGCGCCCGCGGACAGCGCCGCTCCATCTCCAACAGCCTGGGAGGCCTCTGTGACCCCAGGCAGGGCATACTCGTGAGGTCCCAGGCGTGGAGGGCGTGCCGCTCCCCCCGTGGGCAGGCCTGTGGTGTGGGTGCCACTTGGGCCTCCTGCAGTCCCTCTCGGGCTGGGCTGGGCCCACAGGACCCAGGTGTCCCTGAGCGGGGAGTCGGGGGATCGCTATACGTCGGGAGCGTTTGAGGTTCACCCCGCGTGCCCCCTACTTGACACTGGGGCCCGTCTCAGGACTGCCCTGTCCCCATGTCACTGTCCCCCTGGGTCCCGGAGGCCTCTGCCCACGGCCGTGCCAGGGCCACAGGGAGCGGGAGGAGGCACAGGCCCTCGCCACCAGGAGGACTCAGTGCCCTTTTAAGCCCAGACTGTGAGGGGAGCATCTGGACATGGAGGCCGAGAGGGGCTGCGCGGGGCTGCAGCTCAGGCCGGAGGTCGGAGGACCATGGACCGTACTTCCCAGAAGCCCCCGTGACACCTCGGAGCTGGAGTCAGGTCTGGCATCCTGGGAGTGCCTGCGGGAAAGCCCGATGCTCCTCCATCCGTGCGACTGCGATTGAGTGGACTGGATGCGAGGGGCCCTGGGACCCCGTGGCACCCACTTGGCTTTGGCCCTCGCGGGGGTGCACCACATTCCCACATTGCCATCGTGATGTGTGACACGGTTCCACTGGGGGCATCGGGTCCGGGGAAGGGCCCTGACTTCAAGGACTCTGCTCGGAGCCCATTGCCCTGTAGCTCCAGGCCCCCTCCTGCCCCCCGCGGTATTGGCCACAGTCCAACCTCCACAGGGCCGGAGCCCCCATGGGACCCACGCTCTGTAGTGGAGCGCGAACACGGAGGCGGCCCAGGAGACGAGCCTGGCTTCTTTGTCAAGGCGGCCGCCAGGCCTCGAAGGAGAAGAGGGGACCCGCACACAGCCCAATTCGCTCCCCGCTGCAGCCCCACCTCTGCTGGAAACTTCCTAGCGGGAGGGGGAGTCTCCCCATGGAGAGGAGGTGTGGCCCGGCCCCACCAGCAAGCGTCAGAGCCTCGCTGGACAGCACCCCGACGTGCACGGGTCAGGCCGTGAGGAACACGCTTCTGCCTATGCTGCCCGGGCCCGGGGCGCCGACGACCCGCTGGTGCCCCCCCAGGTGGGCGCCATCTCAGGGCTGCGTCCCACGGCAAGGGGGCGTGTCAGAAGTCACCCTGCGAGCCGTGCTCCCCAAGGCTGGGCTGGCTTACACTAAACACACACACCGCCTAAGTGCTCTGACGGCTGCACACGAGCAGGTTCCTGTCGCCCGGAATGGGATGCAGGTGTGCCCCCCACAGAACGTCCTCCGGATGCCTTCCAGACTATTCCATGCCCCGCTCACAGGAGGCCCTGCCTGCTGGACGCTGCTCTCTGTTCCGGGCCGGGCAGGCTGCACTCCACGCGTTCAGGGTTCGGGGTTCAGACGCGCCTCTGTTACACCCCGTGGATGGACGCGGAGCTGTTCTGAGTGGGCCAGGGTCTCCTTCCACGCAGCCCACAGGGTGGGGGAGGCCGGCTCACACGGCAGGCATGCGCCCTGCCTGGTGGGGGCCTGCACCCCTGCCCCCGCCCCTCTGGGCTCATCGGGTCTCCTCCGCGTGTGCTCAGCCGTGTGTCCACCTTCCCGCTGCGGCGGTCTGTCCGGGATGTGGGGTTGGGCCTGGGCACTGTGGGGGTTTCTCCCGGCACTGGCTTCCCCGCTCGTTCTCAGTGCTGGGTTTTCATAATGCAAATTTTAGCATCAAATGAAGTATGTTTAGCAAAAATTACTTTTAATGCTACGGCCGAAGAAATGTGTGCCCACCGCACGGTAACCGTGTTGTCTGCAGGAACATTTATGTTCTTGGCTTTTACGTTTGTGAGCCCCAGGGACCTCGTGCCTGGGCTGGAGGGTCGACTGTACCCGTGTGGCTGGGCTTCCGCGAGGTACCGCCGGGTGTCCCTCCACGCTTTGGCCAACGGTCCACCTGGTGGCAGAGTTTGCTCTGATTCCCCACGCTTCAGTATCGCTGGTTAAGAGGGGGCCCCTGGTCGAGTGCCAGCCGACAGGGGAGCTGTGGCCCATTTCTGGGCGCTCGGCTCCGGGTCCATTTTTCTAGCACAGGTCAACGCCACACTTCATTTTACCTTTCTTTTTTCTTTTTTTAAATTTTATTTATGATAGTCACACAGAGAGAGAGAGAGAGAGAGGCAGAGACATAGGTAGAGGGAGAAGCAGGCTCCATGCACCGGGAGCCTGACGTGGGATTCGATCCCGGGTCTCCAGGATCACGCCCTGGGCCAAAGGCAGGGGCTAAACCACTGTGCCACCCAGGGATCCCTTCATTTTAAATTAAGCTGTAAAATCAGGCAGTTTGTGTCCCAGCTTTGTTCTTTTTCAAGATTCTCTGTTTTCCCTCGTGCGCGTTACAGTGAGCATGTTAACTTCTCCCAGTAGCCGACTGGGACTTTGACGGAAACTGCCCTGACTCTGCACTAAGCTTGGGTGAAACAGGTGTGGCGCGCGGGGCAGGTCGGGCTCGGGCCGCCATGCCTGCACTTGCTGCGCGCGGGCAGTCGACGTCCGCAGCCAGGCTCCTGCAGGCACGGAAGGCTCTCCCGGCGGTGGAGGGCAGTACTTTCAAGGCCTTGTCTTCTGATGATCTCTTCAGAGCATACGAGGTACGAGCGGCTTCACCCCGCCCTCGCGTCCTGCAGCCTCGTGAAGCTCGCATGCTCGTTTCACTAGTTGCTTTTCACGTTCCGCCAGGTTTTCTGCATCTCTAATCGCGCCTGTGTGAACAACAGTGTCCTCGTTACCCTTCCAAGCTTTGTGCTGCTGCTTTCTTTCTCCAGCCTTCTGCAGCGAGGCTTCCAACACGACGTTCCCGTCCCCAGCAGCGAGGCCGGGCTGGCTTTCACGAGGGAGTCCCCCCGCCATCACGCACGGTTGTCAAACTATCGCGTGTGCTGCCCCTGCACGTGCTGCTTTCTTGTCACTGTTGTGAGCTGCGTTCCTTTTTTCAAATGTTAAACCAACCTTGCATTCCTGAAATAGACAGAGCCTTTTTCTGTTGCTGGATTTGATTTGCTGATGTTTTGCGAAGAGTGTCTGTGCCTTTGCTCCTGGGCGATGCTGGTCTCTCTCCCCCTTCTGTAATGACCTCGTCAGGTCTGGTTTCACAGTCACATCAAAACCCCCTGGGAAGTGTTCCCGCCTCTGCCGGTCCCCAACAGTCTGGGGGCGGGGTGCCATCTGTCTGCTAGATTCTGCTGGGAGGCCGTCTGGGCCCACACTTCTGTCTGGAAGGGTTTTGATTACAGGTCCAATGTATTTAACAGACACGGAGCTGTGTCGGTTTCCTGTTTCCTCCTCAGTTTTGGGACGCTGCATTTGTGAAGGAATCTATCCGTGTCATCTAAGCTATTGGTTTAAAACGGGTGACCCATACCCAAGGGCCTCAGGCCGACCGCCTGCGTCTGAGGAAAGTCTCTCCTCACAGCCTGGCTGTGACTCCGGCTCTGCCAGACGTGGACCTGGAAATAACGTCGGTCCACAGGCTGCTTTTTTTCATCTCAGGTACGGCTTTTGCTCCTGCGTTAACAGGACGGTCTGCACGCGAGCAGCATCGGCAGGGCCTCACCGCGGGTGCCACAGCCGGCAGGACAGCCATGAGCGTGAGTGGCCCAGGGCTCAACAGTCACACCCCTGCTGACCAAGCTGCTGGAAAGGACACTGGCATCTCTTCACTGCGGTCACCCGGGGGTCACCTAGACGCCCTGCCAGCTTGTGAGAGGCGCCCGGGGGCTGTGCTGCACGCCCCCCTTCCTGCTGCACCCTCCGCTCACTGTACCTGCAAACAGCCTGCTGCAGCCACAGCAAAATACACAGCTCATGATGACAACGGCTCGCTTCAGCTGCAATCTGGTAAGAATTCAGGGTATAATTTGGGAGGGGGGGCAGAGCGGGAAGGAGAGGGAGAGGGAATCTTGAGCAGTGCCCCGTGGGGCACGATCTCATGCCCCTGAGATCATGACCTGAGCCAAAGCCAGGAGTTCTCACGGGAGGAGGAGCAGCAAAGAGCCTCTGCCTGCCTGCGGCCTGCAAACTGGGGCTGCGTGCACCCCCAGAGGGGAGCTGAGGGGGGCAGCACACAGAGCAGGTGTGTCTCAGTTGTCCAGACTGAAACCACATCCTGCCTCCCTGTCTAGCTCTGAAAATTCCTGGCAACAAGGACCTGCCTTGCTCCCCAGAATGTTAGCAGCGGAGGCCTCAGCCCTCGGCACAGGACCAGCCCAGGACAATTTGGCTTTGAAGCCACGGGGACAACCCTGTCCCCCTGTCCGGTCCGCCCTGGGGAGCGCAGGTGCCAGACGCAAAGGGCTTGGGCTTCGGTGACCAGAAGCGGAGACGCTCGCTCACGTGCTCTGGGATGAAGCCGGCTGGTACCAACTGAGCTGCAGACACACGTACGTATTTCTGTCTTGACAAAAGTGGAGATTTCAGAACAAAGTGAAAACCTTTTTAGAGCATAATGAAGAGCAAACTATTATCTTAAATACAGTGACTCAGACACCCACGCTCTTTGCCATTTTCTGCAAATGAAAAAGATTCTCCACCTTAATATGGTTGAAATCTATGCATTTAAAAGAAAACTGAGCTGAAACATGCAAGAAATGTTCCAAAGCTTTTCCAGAGAAGCATCTGGTGCGCGTTTGCCCCGTTCCAGCAGGAGGGCACAGGTGAACATCTGTTTTGAGGAAGGAAGTCCAGTGGGGTCACCTGCACCGCAGGGCCACTTGTCAACCCAGCAGCTTGAAGCGGGAGGCCCCGGTCCCCGGAGAACCACCTGCAGCCTCAAGCACCCCAGGCTGGCTTGAGGCTGCACGGGGTAGCGGGGAAGTGCTCCTGACACCGCCTGGAACCTAACGTGCCAACAGTAAGGGGCCACAGGGTCCGGGGCCGTCGCGTAACCTGTCAGTGGGCACGCACAGCTAGGAGAGGAAGTGCCACGTCCCGCCCCGCACCGCCCATGCCTGCGGTGGGTGCGGGGTGTTGGCCAGGAAGCCGTATCCTGTGGTCCTCTCTCGAGCTGAAGCCGCTGGCCGGGCTAATGGTCTTTCCTCTGCTGTTCAACGGAAGAACGCCAAGGAAAACCTGCCACTTTGTCAGATGTCTGCTCTGGGTGGGGCCAACTGGCCCTGTCCCCCAGGCTTCCCCCGGCTCTTCACCTCTTGTTAGGCTTCAAAGAATGATTTATGTCCCACCCCAAAGCACGCAGCTGAGAAGCTTTTGTGCACGCGCGTGCCTGTGGACCCTCCCCCGTCCGCACAGAAGACACTTCCATGGCCCCAGAGTTCCTGCATGCCCCCCCGGTCAGTCCCCACCCCAGATCCTTCAGAGGCGAGCTGCTCCATGTCTGCGGCCACGGCCGGCTCTGCTGGTTCTGGAAGCTGCTGCACAAGGACCCACAGGGCGCCCCTGGCTTCTGTGCCCAGAATCCGCCTGCGAGATGGCTGGGTCCTCTGAGTGTCGGTGGTCATTCCTCTACTCTGCTGAGTGCTTTCCATTCCGGGGATGTAGCGTGGGTCCCCCATCCTGCTGCTGATGGATCGTGCTTGGTTTCCAGTTCCTAGGGCCAGGAGAAGGCTTCTAGAGCGTGTCTCCAGCCCCCGTGGGTTAGCCCCGAGGGGCAGAGCGTGCAGCAGGCTGGCCGTGGAACTGCCTCAGCGGCTGCCACCACTCGGCACCGGCACCGTTTCTCAAGCCCGCAGGAGAGCAACGCAGCCCTGCCGTGAAGGGCCTGACCTCTGTGTCCTCGGGGATCTGTGGGCTGAAGCCCTGGCCCCCAGGGTGGCGTATACAGGTTGAGGAAATCAGTGTAAACGAGGCCATAAGGATGGGGTCCTGACCCAACAGGATTCGTGCATGCGTTAGAGACGTCGGAGCTTCTGCCCCCACCGGCTGAGGACACTGCATGAGGACGGCCATCCACAAGTCAGGAAGAGTCCCCGCAGGGACAGAATGCACCGGAACATGGGTCTTAGGCTGCCAGCCTCCAGAACCACGAGGCAGTAAAAGCTGTTCAAGCCACCCACTCTGCGGTCTTTTGTGCAGCTCGAGCTAGGACGCTTGCCGTCACTGAGCTCGGCTCTTCCTGTGGGTGCGCGGCCTCTGGTTCCCTGATGGCCAGGGCTTCGAGCAGTGTTTCAGGGGCTTGTAACGGCCATGTGCAGGCCTGTCGTGTGAAGTATTTGCTAAAAATCCCCCCTTCTGATGCTGAATCATCTTTGTTACTGGGTTTTACGTGTTCTTTACGGACCCAACACAGGCTCTGTGTCCCCACGGTTCCCTGCAGGGAACGGAGGATCCTCATTCTAATGGTGTCCAGCGTATCCATCTTTGCCTTTTGTGTTAATGTTTTCCGTGTTTTAAGAAATCGTGGCCCATCCCAAACTGTAAAAATATCCGGTGATCTTCAAGTGCTGGGGCTGCAGCTTCTGCATTTGCAGCCCATCGCAGGTAACTTCCCACGTGGGCGTGGTGTGCAGGCCGGGGCCACCCCCGCAGACGCCCCCGCACCACACTGCCAAGGTGCTGGGCTTTCTCACGGGAAGGGACTCGGTCAGTTGTCAAAAATTACGTGACAGTGATTTCCGTGGGGGACTATTTACGGACCGTGGACTGTGCCGCCCATCCGGGCATCTGTCCTTATGCCCTCACTGTCCAGTCTCGCCAGCTGGGACCTCTGGGAAATCCTGGAACAAGTGACTCCTATAATGTACCGGAGAGTTTTTGGCTGTTCTACGCCTGTGGCATTTCCATACAAGTCTAAGTCAGTCCATCAGCTTCTAGGTCGAGAATCTTTCCAGGATTACGTCTGGGTAGCATGGAATCTATGGATCAGTTCGGGGACAGCGGGCAGTGAGCAGCTCTGGGGCTTGGGACTCATGTGCTAGCTGTCTATTGACGGCTTTCTAATTTCTCTCAGCAACGTCTGGTAGCTGGTCGGGTACAGAGCGTTGGGCAGCTGTTAAAACTTCCTAAGTATTTTATGCTTTTGGATGTTATTAGTGACGTACTTAAAATTTTTCTGTAAAAAACCCCAATGACTCAATGTATTTATTTGATACATTCACAAAGGCTCAACCAGAGACTTGGTTAGAAAAACAAATGAAACAACAAGGACACCACAGATTAAGACAGAGAGGCTTCGGTAGAAATGAAGGAAAAGACAGCCACTGAAGGAGAACATACAAAGGCAACGTAGGGACCCGGTCCGGGTTCTGGGCTGGACACCTGCCCCAAGGAGGCTTCTGGCAGGCTCCTCTGAGGGGCCATGGGTTTTCCCAGAGCTCGGCAGCAGGCGTGTCCAGAGGGCACTTGGTGTTGGTTTCTCCCAGCTCCTGAAGTCACCAGGGGCCCCTCACCCCCCGCCTTGTGGGGCGTCCACGCTGGGGTGGTGGCAGGCGCAAGGAGCTTTGCTGTGGGCGAGCCGTAGGGGCCCCTGGGAACGCGGGGAGGGCTTGTGCCTTGAGTCTTCATGCACTTCGGCAGCCGTCCCGTGACTGTCCTCCGGCCCACCTGACGAGGTCTGATTCTGGGGACGCAGAAACTGCTTTGTCACCCGGCAGCACGAGGTCATTGGCTCGGGTGCAGCCTCTCGCCCACGGGGGCCCCTGGCAGCATCCCGGCTGGCGCTGGCGGCCACTGGGTCGTGGATGCGGTAGGCCGTCTGGGTGGTATGGATGGGGAGACAGAGCTCGGGACAGTGGGACTGTGACCGCCTAACATCTCACTGTCCAACAGCCTCTGATCTGGCTGACTGCACTCAGTGGCTCCGGGGACCTCGCCATTCTCCACACATGACCTCCTTGTGTCACTCGCAGCGACAGGCATTTGGTTATTTTTTCTTGCTCTTTTGTACAAGCCGCGATCTTTAGAATGGTGTCAGCCAGGTGTGACAAGGGGGATGCCTGGGTGCTCCCCACCTTGGGGACTTGCAGTGCCCCACAGGCAAGAGCAGCATGGGGGTGGAGCACCTGGGGTGGAGCACCCGGAGTGGGTGCGCGTGGCATCAGGCATCAGGCTGAAGAAACCTCCTGTTCCTCGTGTGTTGGGAGAGGTTCCGCCAGCTGTACACCAGTGAACAGTGCTTCCCCCCGTTAGTCGAGATGACGACCCCCAATGAGACCTTGAGGTCTCCCCCACACCTGGTGCTCGGTCAGTGCGTCCCAGGATACGGGACTGTGCTCTGAAATGTCCTTGTCCTCACTGGCCTGATGGACGGGAACTGGGAAGGCTCCCCTCTGCTTTCTGGATACGCATGGGCAGGCCCCACACCGTTCCTTCCGTAAATGTCCATCGAGCTCTTCAGTGAGAACTTCTGGGCCTCGGGTTCTCGCAGTA
This sequence comes from Canis aureus, assembly GCF_053574225.1. Taxonomy (NCBI): domain Eukaryota; kingdom Metazoa; phylum Chordata; class Mammalia; order Carnivora; family Canidae; genus Canis; species Canis aureus. The sequence continues at coordinate 37,926,667 of NC_135618.1, forward strand.
GGAAAGGTGCTGAATCCCCGAGAGTTTCTGATGTTCTGTTTCTTCTGTGAGTGTCGGTAATTCACGTCTGAGACCCACACTATCTCCTCTAACTGCCAACCTTACGTGCGTCCAGTGCGTAGGGTGTTCAGGTTTGTATTGTGAAAACGTCTCAGCGCTCGGGAAAGCTCTAGCAGCAGCACGGAGCCCCCTTGGGTCCCTGCCGCGAACCTGCCCCCCCCGCCTGCACATCAGCAGCTCCCCTGCCAGGACGGCCCAGGGCACCACCTCTCGGTGGCGTGATCCCCGAGGCTGGCCAGTCCTCAGCCCTGAACCACCCGCCTCAGCTCTGCTCCTGGAGAACGTTGCTCAGCAACAGGAAGTGTCCTCGGGCTAGAGGTTGGCGTGTGTGTGTGTGTGTGTGTGTGTGTGTGTGTGTGCGCGCTTCTCACGATGAGGCCAGCACCCACAGGAGTGCAAGCCTGCAGTCGCAGGAGTGCCGTGTCCTGGGGGCTCCTGTGCCCAGCGCCCTCCCCTCTGCACTTTGCCCTCCAATTCTGCAGGCTGCGAGGCAGAGAGCAGCCAGCCAGGCGCCTGCCGTGTCCCCCCGGCCCCGCTGTCGTGCGGTGGGTGTGACGAGTCGCACAGGCCCTGGGTCCAGCTCTAGCTCTGCGCTGAGAGCGGGCAGCTGCAGCGGCCACCCTCTGGCCCCGGCAGCCCCGGGAGGCCACGCGCACCCACCCTGGGTGCTCCAGGGCCAGAGGCCGGGTACGCACAGCTCTGTGACTCCCTGGGCCCGGGCTCAAGGAGCCCCCAGCCTCTGGGTGTGTGCCCCGGCTGCAGGTGACAAAGGTGCGGTGGGCAGCTCTCCCCGCAGGCCTCCAGGGTCCTCTGGGCGCACAAGGCCCGGCAACGGCGCCCCGCCTCACAGGCCCACCGGGTCTCCACCTGCCCGCGGAGGAGGATGAGCAACACCCGGCACGCCCACGGGATCCAGTAATTACCCCTTTTAGCGCATCTGACAATTTTCATCCAGCTGCTGTGAACAGTCAATCAAAACGCCGTGAACGGTGCTCCAGGGCGCTGTCAGGCACCGTGGGCGCCGCTCCCCCCCGCATCACCAGGCTGGCACACGGCAGCCCAACGGCTGCGCCCCCCGCCCTGGCCATGCTTAGTGGGGCCCGTGCCTTTCCACTCGTACCCCGAACCTGCCGTCCCAGGCTGGTCCCCGGGGGGAGCGGAGACGCTGCACATGTTATGATTTTTAAAAGAAGCTGAGGAGAAAATCCAAAGTGAAGCGCTAGGTGGACACAGAGCCACAGCCTGATACCGTGTGTCGTGACCACACAGTGACGTCAGTGTCGCCAGGGAAGGGCTGTGAGCCTCAGGACTCCCGCCTCTGTGCCTGTGTGGCAGGGAGCCCGGGACCGCGCCACGTGGGGGGTCTGAGCCCCGCGGCCACACACACCTGTCCCCACTTGGGCACTGTGCCCGCCATGCCAGGGCCAAGCGTGTGCTCCTGGGCTCCCTCACCTGCAGCCCGGCCCCCGTGTCCCCTGCACTCCCGGGCACCTGCGGCCTCCCTGCGTAGGATGAAGCTGCTGCAGCGTCTGGGCGGCACGTGAAGTGCAGGCTTGTGACTAAGGAGCTGGAGCGGTCCGCACCCCCGGGACGCCCGTCTCTCACGGACCCTCAGGATTTGGGGGCAACAGGGCAATGACAGGCTGGCCACACAGATACGGGGTGTGGGGGCATCAGGGAAGCCCCAGGGGTCCATGGGAGCCCACCATGAAACACCAGTTACACAGCGCGGGGGGGGGGGGGGGGGGTGGAGGTGGCCTCCCGGAGATTTGGCCAGGCTGCCTGAGTCCGACAGGGCCACATGGGGCCGCCGGCAGGGACAGGGGCCTCCTGCGGGCTGCGGGCGTCTGCGCTGAGGGGACGGAGCTGCTGGCTCTCGTGACCTGTGCTGGCTCTGCCCGGGGGCTGCAGCAGACGGGTACCTCGGTACCCACGTGACAGGGCGTCCAGGACAACGACGGAAGGACGCAAGAGGAAGTGACGCCATTTGCCAAGTCCTGCACCTCATTAGTTGGGGGCCAGAAGGAAGCAGGTCACTCTGGATTTAAAGGTTCAGAGAGTTTCTGAAGAACTTGACGAAGCCCGGAGGTGGAGGCGGAGGCGGAAGCACCTGTGCACCTGCAAGGGCCCAGGGATGCCGGGGTCCGGGGCCCAGGGCAGGCGCGAACAGAGAGAACAGCTGGTGGGAAGTGCGTACGCCATGGACCAGCCACATGGGAGAGACGGGGCCGCCCACAGGCTGGCGTTCAGGAGACCCCGCTGAGGCCGTGGCGTCCCTGGGGTGGGCCCGGGGCCGTGCGCCCTTCCGTCAGAAGCCCGCTGCACACCTAACGCGGGAGAGCCAAGGCGGCGAGCGCAGAACCACACCAACACCTGTCCCACGGCACACACGGGACCGCGACAGGCCGGGCCGAACAGCCTCCCATAGCGTTGGTCGCTGTCACTTAGCCTCCACCGAGGGGCCTAACCCGATCGGTAGGTGGGGGCATGATCAAAGCCCCGACTGGCACATCTTAGTGGCCAATCCACGGGCCCAGCGTTTCAGGCACTCCAGAAACTCCAGGAGGGCAGGGGACAAAGGTGCAGCTGCCCAGAGACTCCTCCTGTGAGTTGTGACCCATTCCACAGAAAGGGCGGGGGGCCGTGGTGTTTCAGGTGCTTGAACACAGGGAACACAGGAACAGCGGAAGGGGCCCCGCCACCCAGGCAGTGTTTCCCTGAAACACAGCAAATAAAAGTTCTACTTACTGCTCCAAGCATGATTCTGAAAATCAGCCACCGGAAGCCCCACAGAACGATCCGGGACGGGGGGGTCCCCCTGGGCAATCGAGACAGAGTCCAGAGAGGGCAGAGGAAGATCCCCAGGAATCCTGTTTCCAGAAGCTGGGACTCCCATCCTGCAGGGATGACAGCGAAAGCACAGGCTGGGTCAGCATCAACACACGTTCCCCAGGGACGTGGCCCCACCCAACGTGGTCTACCTCTGTGGCCCCTAACCCGGGATGCATCCTCTGGCCCCAGGCCATCCCGGCCTCCAGCCAGGGCGTCTGGCAGTGGGCATGGCAGGACGAGCGCGGCACCCCAGCTGGCCCTCCGCGGGAGGGGACCCGGACTCAGCACCCGCAGCCCGCAGGCCTGGGAAGCCTTTCCCGCTCACTGCGTCCTTCCCTGAGGGGCTCAACTGGCCCCATGACCTCACGCGAGGGTCTGAACACACAGCGACTCTGCCCCCATCTGCCCGGTGCGAGGGCAGGGGAGCCCAGGCTCCACAGCAGGGCCTGTAGGCGTTGGGGCACACACAGTGGGCCGGGGGCTCCGCGTTCTCACGCTCCCTGCGTTGGGACCTGAAGCAGGTCTCAGCCTTTAGGAGGAAGCCGCACGTCGTTGTGTGAGCTGCACACGTTCCCTTTAATCTCCTTCTGCTCAGAAACTATGCAACACGAAAGATGCTTAGACAAGGGCCCACGTGCTATGGTTCCATTCACAGCAGGTTCTAGAATGAGCAAAACTGATAGAGGAGAAAGAAAGGGGAACCTGGCCACCAGGGACGCCGGGGTGACACCTCATCAGGCACCTGAAGGAAGGTCTGTGCGTTTCACTGCTTGGGATTTACAGATAAACCTAAATGAGTTCTGAACCCAAGATTTTAGGGCCGGACAGACGGCTCTGGAGGTCTGCACTTGCTCTGAGACGTGGTAAAGGTGAGGACGAGGGACGCGGCCAAACCCATGGAGTGGACGCCCCGTGCAGCCTTGGTGTGGGTTTAGGGGTTCTCGCCGTGCCCCTATTTGATACTTCCTGTAGTCTGGCATTTTCATCAGGAAAACGGGGGAGCGCATTTACTCCTGGGCTCTGTGGCTTTCTGAAGTCCCGGTTCCAGCCCCTCCCTGGGAGGGGTCGGCTTGCAGTGAGGCATCTCTGAGGGCTCGCCGCAGCCACGCGCACCTGTGCTGGGGACGCCGGGGCCACTGGCGTGCAGCCTGCCTCTGCCCAGAGGAGTCCAGCCTCAGAAACCAGCTTGGACAGCACTGGGGAGGGGGGCTCCCAGGGGAGGGAGCTCCCAGGGAGGGGATGTGAGGTGGGGAAGCAGGACCCAGGGTACCGCCAGGTCGGTCGAGGGGAGCACCGTGGGGCAGACTGCTCGGGCAAGGCCGGGCCCGGGGCCCCGGTGCCACCCTCTGTGGGGACACGGTGTGTGGGACGCCCACGTGGGCGCAGCCCGGCCCCCTGGACTACCTGCCCGAACCAGAGCTGGGAACCCCAGCTTTGGTCAGAACCCCAAGAAGGAAAAATGCAGGAAGCATTAGCCGTGAGTCTGTTTCATGAGGTTCCGGACGCAGACCGGCTGCGGACATTGGGTGGAGGCTGTCCTCGCGCCCATGCTGACAGTGGCCTTTGCTCCACAGCTGCACACTCCCCTCTGGGCTCAACCCGGGGTAAACAGGCTTTGTTCTTACAGGACACTTTCTCTACTTTTATCTTGAGGGTAACTCCTTTCACTTGGGGTCGGTTTAAAATACACGTGACCTCAGGATGTGGGGCGGCCACGGGATCCGAAGGCAGCGCCAAGGGTGGCACGCCCAGGGGTGGCTGCTTGGGCGGTGGGAGGGCGTCCCCGTCCTCGCTGCCTGCCCCGGGCCCTCCCGTGTGGGGAGGAAATGGAGCCCAGCACAAGTGAGCCACCGGGCGTGGCCAGGGGGGCGGTCGACGGGAAGACTGCGGGCACCCTGAGCCCCCCAGTGCAGGCTGGCCCTGCCTGTGCTTCCTGGAAACCCCTCGTGGACTCTGAGACGCTCACGTGGATGCAGAGCGTTCCCCAGAGCGCAGGCCCGCCTTCTCTAATTGCCACATCACTTTGCACAGATGTGACGAGCAGAATTTTAATAACGCTGTTTGAGTGACACCAATCAAAGTGATGTGCGAATGGCAGAGCCCAGAGACCACCGAAGTGCCAGCGAGCAGGTGACGGGGTGGGCAGGGGACACACTGCCACCTTGGGGACTTACGTGTGCTGGCACATGGTCACCTCCCCCCCGCATGTGGCAGGAACCGCCTCCTCGCCGGCCGTGGCTGTGGAGGGGAAAGGGCCACCCGCACAACCCGCTGCTGCGGTGTGCCCCGCCTGCATGGCGTCGAGTCTGACGGCCGTGACCCCGGAAGGCAGATGCCCGGCGTGCTACCCGCCTGCTGCCCATAGCACACGGTGGGCGCGGGGCTCCCAGGTCGGGCTCCAGCTGCAAGTCTGACCCCAACGCAGTCGCCACGTCCCACTGGGCCCCACGTCCTGAGTCCCGCCGTGAGGTGCCTGTGCCTGTCAGCCCGTCCTCAGGTCCTTTTCCGGAGGGGAGGCAGCAGGCTGGCTCCTTCACAGCCGTGCAGACCCTGCTTACAGCTTTGGGGGCGCCGGTGGCTCCGCCAGTGCAGTGTCCGGCTCTTGGCTTTGGCTCAGGTCGTGATCTCACCGTGTCAGGCTCCACGCTCAGTGCGGCGTCTGAGATTCTCACTTGGCTCTTCCCCTCACTCTCTTTCTCTCTCAAATAAATAAAAATCTTTTAAAAAAAAATGTCATTTCCATGGTGGCCCCAGAAGGCTCCACCCCATCCTGCCGGTGGCCTTGGGGTGGATGGTTAGCGAACACCCACTAGGAAGCCGCCACGCCCGACGCCATGCAGCTGCCGGTTTCTGGAACGGTCACTTCTGTGGCTACGGCTAATTTCCAATAATGTGGACAAGTGCTGAACAGGCTGCGTTGGGGACACACTTGGACCGTGACAGCCGGTGTGCCCGTCAGGCAGCAGCGGGGCAGCACCCGAGCTACGTCTGCCCTTCGAGGAGCGGCCTGGTCACTGCATGCAGGGCGGCCACCCGCCCCTGCCCACAGGACCGCGAACCTGTCGCCGTGCTGACCAGAGCCCAGCGCCGGCCACCGCTGCCCACACCCTCCGTGTCCGTGAGCGGCCACAGCCCAGAGCCCCACCATCTGGGGACGGCTCCCGAGGTGAGGGGGTGCTCTCCGGCCGTGCCCTCCTGAGCCAGCCTTGGAAGCCGCACGGCCATGTCTGCCAGGATGGCCGCGGGTGAGTCTGAGGAAACCCCATAAACATGCTGAGGGTGGACCTCGGTCTCCTGGCCCCACTTGGCCCCTGGCTCAGCTCGGGGCACCTGCTCCCTAAATAAAGCGAACATAGAAGTGGTGCTTACGTTTTTATTCTACTTAGAGACACACGGACAGTGTAGACGCTCGTCTGTTAAACATCCAGAAAATGCACCAAGAGGCCTGAGCTGGGCCTGGGGCACGTGGCCCAAGGTCATGGCACCTTGAGAGCAGCACGGGGTGGGGGGCCCTGGCTGCCCCTCTGTGGTCTGTCTTCCCGGGACGGGGTGGCTCAGACGGGAGGCCTACGCCAGGCCTCTGCGGAGGCTCCTTGGATCACGGTCCACATGGCACAAAGGAGGCCGCTTCTGACCCAGGAGAAAAACGTCACCTAAGACAACGCTTTGGAGGTGGAAGCCGCGCAGACGGCCGCTCTGGAGAGACCGTGCCAACCGAGGGCTCATCACCTTCCTGCACATCATTACTGCTACTTAGAATGATGAAGCGTGGCACCTATGGATCCTTCAAGAGTGACAGCCACCATCCACATGAGGAGCAGGAAACCCATTAGCTTCAGGTTAGAAACCAGGAAAAAGGAGAAAGATGCCTCCCCTCTGACGGGCTGTCACTCCTGTGTGGGGCGGCCCCACCCGCAGCCGCCTGGGGCTCCCAACGGCAACTGGAGAGCGCGCGGAGCTCTTCAAAGTCGCTTTCTTCATCCTCCCGGGTCCTGTGCCGGATGGGAAGCCACGACGCAGCCTGGCAGTTTGTTTTGCACAGTTGCTGACATGGCACCAGGGGCCCTTTTCGTGCCGTGAGGATGAGTGCACCAGACACAGTTCTGGGGTGACCGTGCCCCTCACAGGTGCCAACGCCTCTCACCCCGCCCCGTGCCCCCCTGTGCCGCCCACCATGCCAGCAGGTACAGTGGGCCTGTTTGGGGGGCCCGGCCCACGCTAGCCCTCTGGCTGTCTCAGGGGCTGGCAGAGCTGACCTTGCCCTCGGGACAGATGGGGACAGTCCTTTCTCCTCGGGAACGGGTGGTACTGATGCCAGCCTCTCCCCAGAGATGGGGCCACACTCCTGCCCTCCCAGCCCTGGCCCCCAGGGCCTGCGTGGAGCTGGACCCGCCCAAGAACCCTCCGCAGCCAGCCTGGACTGGGCAGGAGGACGTGCACCTGTGGCGCTCTCGTCCACGAGACGAAGCCTAATCTCTGAAAGGAGAGGCAAACCAGGGATGCCACCTTTCACATGTAGGACTTAAGTCTGATCACTGCGTGAACAGCAGTGAATTTTCTGGCAAATAGATACTTTTGAAAGAGTTGGTTAAAAGCTTCACACCTTAAATCATTTTAAACTGCACGCTCCCAATTATGAATCGTTTAGAGGACTGCTACTCTGTGCTGTCAGGATGTCCTTGGGCGCTGCAGGGAGCAGGAAGTGACCTGTGTAACCCGCACGCCCACACAGCAACCCTCCGTCCACTGCACTTGTCACGGTGCTAACACTCAGTTACCACGGCAACCAGACTTCCTAGCCCCAGGTGTCCCCTGCTGCTCAGATCTATGCAGGTGTCACCAGCTAGCCCCAAAACCAAAACTCACGGTAATGACCTCAGCTAGCTTTACTGGTTCTGGATAAAGAGGAAAATGCTTCCTGTCGACGGAAATTAGATCTAGCAACAGAGATTTCTTAGGATTAATATATTCCAAGTATTTAACATATATCAGGCTGAAGGGCACGATAATTACCATTTCTTTGGCTTTTGTTTCCTGTGCATGAAAATTAACCGAAGCTTGTCTCGCAGTAACTTGCTGGAATCCTGAAGACGTGCCGGTCAGTGCTGCTCTGCGGCTGACAACAGGGGTGTCCTGGAGGGCCCCCTGGCCGCAGGGAGCCAGGAGTGCCGGCTCAGGCGCGTGGGGTAGCTGTGGACTCTGCTCCCGTCAACCCCGGGCGGCACATTTGCTCAGAGCACCCGTGTGGGCCTGGGCCCTGCGTGGAGGGCCTCCCGCCAGCACCGCAGCTGAGCTCCTGCCTGTGTGCACACGCAGCGGGGCCCCCTCCTCCCACCGGTTCTGGAGAACGACCTGGGTCACTTTCTACTGTCCTGGGTCTTCCACATGCTCAGTGAACACGGTTTCTGGGCCTCCCTGATGCTGCTGACGGGCACCGCCTTGTCACCTGAAGGAGCACAGGGCCTGGCTGATGCGCAAGGCTCGCACGTCCAGTTTGACACACACGCTCATCAGAAACAATGGGGAGGTTCGGCTCATCTGAAAAGTAGGAGGGCACGCGCCCAGGTCAGAGGTCAGGGCGGCCCTGCAGCCTCACCCCACACAGACATGGTCTCCACTGGGGGGTCGCTGCGGGGGGCACACCAGGCTTCCTCCTGCCTTTCCCACACACGTCAGGACCAGCTTCACACCCCTTGGAAAGGGAATGGTTTCTGGCCCTCTGGTGGGGTGACGGGCACTCCTGAGTCTAGAAGCCAGGATGGCCACTGAGGCACAGCCTCCCCACCACAGAGACCTGACTGTGGGCAGCATGTTCTCTGCATGGGGACAGGTGTCGGTCCCAGAATAGGGACCCAGTGGGCACGGTGGCAGCCGGCACCACTCAGCAGTGGTGCCTGAAGAAGCCTAGGGCGGTGCTTTGCCGATGGGAGGGCCAGCCCCAGGCAGCACACGCCTCGATGCCCGCAGGGCATGTTTCCAGAAATGCTTTGTTGTTAGGAAGGATCAGTGTGCAGTGGAGGGAGGGTTTCAGCTCACATTGGTTTCCGATGTGTGTCATCACAGGAAAACACCCGAGAGGCCCACAGAGGCCCGCAGGGAGGGCCGAGCTACCTGGCATCCGCTGGCTGCCTTACCTCCGCCTCCACCGCACCCCAGGCCTCCTGCCTTGGGTCTCTGTACCCAGTGCTCACACACCACCTTCTCAGGGAGGCCCTCCCAGGACGTAACATTTACAGGTGGGCCTGAGCCCATCCCAGCCTAACGTACCGAACAGCACACTCGCCACGCCACAGACAGCATATCTCGCTTCTTCCCCTTCTCTGTTCCCCTTCTCTGTTCACGCTGTGCCCAGAATGCAAGCTCCACGAGCACACAGAGAGGCTCCATGTAAGTGTGTTCAAGGATACAAAGGAAAACATGCCCATAAGGCATAAAGAGACAGGGAAACTGGGCAGAGAAACAGAAGCATAAAAAAAGAACCAAGCAAATTCTAGAATTGGAAAGGAAAATACCTGAAATTAAAATTTTACTAGATTAATGTAATAGCAGTTGGGAGGACAGAGAACAAAAAGGTGGTGAACCTGAAAATAGCTCAACTGAAGTTATTCAATATGAATAACAGATTTTTTTTCAATAACGATTTTTTAAAAAGATTTATTTATTGTAGGAAGAGAGCACATATGAGTGGGTGGGGGCGAGGGGGCAGAGAAAATCTCAAGCTGACTCCACGCTGAGCCCACAGCCTGATGCTAGATCCCAGGCCCTGAGATCATGACCTGAGCAGGAAGCAACAGTGGGACACTTAACTGACTGAGCCCCGCAGGCATCCCTAGAAACCCAGGTGCCCCTACTAATTTTTTTTTTAAAAGACTGAATAACAAAAGAACAGACTCTCAGGAACTGGTGGGGCATCATCAAAAAGTCCTACATACATGTAACTGGAATCTTAGGAGGAGAGAAATGGGCAGAAAAAAAAAAAACCCTAAAATATATTGGCAAAAATGATCAGACTTGGTAAAAGACATGTTACAAGTTCAAGAACTTTAGAGAATCATAAGATAGTATCCAAAAAAGGCCACAAAGAAGCCCACTACAAACTGTGATAATCCAAGGACAAAACCTCCCAAGCAGTCAGAGAAAAAAAGGCAGCCTGACATTTGGAGAAATGAGAGGACGAATGAGAGCTGACTTCTTGTCAGAAACGACGGAGGTGGGAAGCAGAGAACCCAACGCAGAGTCTTCCACCTCATGCAACGATCTGGTCTGAGATCAAACAGAACCAAGAGTCCGTAAGCTTTCGGAGAGGATGTTGACACAAAGATCTGAGGAGATCAAGCACCGGCAGTTCCAGCACAGGTGTGAAAGGAAGAAGCACTGACCCCCACCAGCAGGAGCATCACAAGGGCGGAAGGTGGCTCGCCAGCACAGGCTGTGCTGCAAAGGAGCCGGGAACACAAGCCATTTTCTTTTGGACATAAAGTGGTAAGAACGTGACGTCTGTGCCTTACGTTACTAACAACAGAGAGGTGGAAAGACCCATCATTCATTACAGAAGACGCTGCAGCCTCAGTGCACAGAAGTCTCCCCGATAGTCACCACCGAAGACCTGCTTTCATTTGACTTATTTTGATTTCATTTTTCAGACCTGCCGAGTCCTCCAGCTGTTGTTCACCGTTCACGATGGCCCTTCAGCACGGGCCACTGGAATCAAGGATCCCGAGTATGGGACAAACAAGACACAGCTGTCTGCAGAGAGCTGCCAACTGAGCAGGACTTCCCTCCTGGTGGAGCCACAAAGTCCCATAAATTCCTACCCAGGCTCAGTCTCGGAGCAGATGAGAGTCCTACCTTTGCATAAATGGGAATGATGGGGATTTGGATTGCACGGGTGCATGCATTTGTCAAACTCTAAAACTCTATACTTAAGACCGGAGCATCTCATTGTGCATGGATTCCTTGTCGAGGGAGAAAAATCTGAGCACGCACTGAGCTCTAGTTAATGACCTGCATACTGAAGTTCATGGATATGTGACATTAACTTCAAAATGCGTCAAAATATATGATGGAACAATAGACGCATAGAGAGATGAAGAGATTAACTATATAAAGGAAAAGATCTAGTAAAATAAAAACTGTAGAAGCTACATGGTCCATATATGGGTTTTTACTATACAATCCTTTAAGTTTTTTTGGTACGCTTGAAATTTTTCACGATGACATGATTTAAAACGTCCTATGTAACACTTATTCTTAGCCACTGTAAAAATAAGAAAAATTCTAAGACTTGACATAGAAAAAAATACGATTGCCTACACAGAAAGTTAAAAAAAAAAATCTACAGAAAATGAGCTTAACTATCGAGTGGCACCGGCAGCAACTGCAAATGACATTAAAAGGAACCCTATAGGGTACGTGGGGACCAGGTGATTCTTCTGAAAGTTGACAAGGGAAAGGATAAAGTGTTCTATCTTGAGTTTTCCAGAGAAGCTGGATTTCGAGCAACCAAATAGTTGATGAAAGTTGCTTTGATTTAAAAAAAAATCCCAGATAAATGCCAAGAGAGCGATAGCACGAGAGCATGCGCGCCAGGCAGGCCCGGGAGAGGCGGGGTGGGGAGGTCCAGGCACTCGCCACGGCGACCGGCCACCGCGGCCCGTCGGCTAACGGGCGGTCGGGCTGGTAAGGGCTCAGCAATCCGCCGCCGCAGGAAGAGAGGAAAGGCAGCCTGTGCTTTCGAGCCGCAGCAAGAGGCCCCAGCTCCCTGACGCGTCCCCTCTAGCGGCGGGCAGGGGGCAGCGGGCAGCAGGCCGCGAGCTCTGTGCAGGGCAGCCGTGCTCCCTGCCCTGCCACAAAACCCCGTCTGGGGACATGGGGGGGGGTCCTTAAGAGGCTACAGGACTGCATCCATCAAGCGTGTCCGGGGTCCCCGTGGGGACACAGCAGCTGTAGACACGCGCAGACTTCTGAGGTGGCCGGCACCATGGGAACGCAGGCTAAGCGGCTGATAGGATCCCGCCGACAGCTCGGCCGGGCCGGCCGTACAGCGGTGGCGCTGCTGAGAAAGCCCCGTCTCGGGGCCCCAGCTGGAGCAGCCGGGCCTGGGGCACCTGGCCCAGCACCGTAGCAGGGGAGGCAGTGCCCGTTAACGGGGGCGCTCTGAGGCTGTGGGTGCCCCAAAGTATTCATAATCAGAAGTCAAAGAAAAATAAGCGAGGGACTCTCCCATCTGTGGGGACATCTGGAACTCACTGACAGCATGTTCACAGATCCCAACAAACTGTGAAACGCACCGTCTTAAATTGCCATTTGTTCTAGAAACCAATCTTACAGTGAGTATGGGAAGGAGTCTTTTAAAAAGGTATTTAAAAGCTTTGTAAAGAAACCCCGTTACACTTTATAGAGGGATGCACAAAAGTTTTTAAAAAGCCAGCAGAATGAACATGCATTTTCCAGAAGAACCACCCAGAGCTCAGAAAGCCACAGTCTCTGCGAGGACGGTGCGTGTAGCCAAACTATCCAGGTGTGACTCTAAAGAAGGTTCCCCCCCTCCCCCCAAAGTAGGAGATCCACTCTCTGAGTGATTAGCTTCCCCGAGGAGGCTGAGAACTGGAGGCGAAGCGGGGCTGAGGAGCCATGCATACCCACAGAGGCCTGCTCATCCTGCGCACGCCAGGCCGCATGGCAGGGCCTGAGGGGGCAAGGGGGCGTGGGGTCCCGGAACACGGCAGCCACGGTCTCCAGGATCGCGGGTTCTGTCCTGCTCCTAGACCACAGGGCCCACGTGGGCGCAGCAGAGCCCCCCTCGCCGTCGTCAGTGGGGGTTGACCGTAGTTGCTGACTTTGGCACCATCGGGGGGAAAAGGAAGAGAATTGTCACTTATGGATGCTGGGCCCAGAGTCCTGGATCCAGGCCTCGAAGCCAGGTGACCAAATGGTGGGGGCAAGGCTCCCCCGCGAGAGCTGCACGGTGGGGTGTGTTGTGAGAGGCCGCCCCGCAGGAACGGGCGCTGCGCCGAGATGGGGCCTGCACGTGAGTCACCACAACCACATACATGCTCGGAATTTAGGAAGGGGCCAAGCTGTGGGGGGCCCAGAAGCCTCTGAGGCCTGGAGAGCCACTTGGCTTGGGGAGACTCACGGCTTCCTGTTTCCTGAATCACCGCTTTCATCCCCGAGCCCTGGGGCCTTTCCTGAGGCAGATCACGCGACGCCCACTCAGATGGAAGGAGGTCTCTGGGTCAGGAAACACGGAGTCAGGGACACAGCACAGCCTGAGGGCGGGCGGGAGACTCACCAGGCCCTGGGGAAGCGCCAAGTGCCACCCCGTGCCTGGCCCTGGGGGCGCCCCCCTCCTGTGGATGGCTTCTGGAGCCCGTGTGGAGGCGCCCACGGCACTAAGTCATACTGATGACACAGTTCTCGGTGGGCCCTGCTCTCCTCGGGCCCGCGGCCCAGCTGGGCTCCAGCGGTGGCTCCAGGGACCATTCCCCACCCTTAGCAGGCCCTCTCCGTAACAGGGCACGGGGCCCTAGACTCCTGTTCTCTGGACCCTCAGCCGCCCGGGGTGGGGGGCTCTCCACACACTGCCCGGGGTGGGGGGCCGAGGCAGACGGTGCCCAGTCTTGCCAGCAGCAACGCTGAGCATAGGTCAACCTCGGACCTGCCCAGACAAGAGACAGATCTAAGTCCATTCCGGGTCATGACACCCTGCCCTCCTCCGGGCCCCTCACTCTTCCCCAAGCCCCAGCAGCCACCACAGCCACTCAGATCCCACCTGCAGCCATAAACACCCTGAAGCCCAGGCCCAGGAGACTTTCCAGCAGGCCAAGGGCACCAGGCTGGGAGCGGGCCCCATGACACCCCTCAGCCTCCCCTCTCCCTCCTGCCCTGTCTCCACCTGGACACCCCGAAGCCTGGTGGGACCATGGTCTGTCTCCTCCTGCCCTGTGCCCGGCTCACATTTGTTCACCTTTGATCTAACACTGATTTCAAGTTACTAGACCCAATTTATTACAACTACTGTTACTAAAACAAATTCATTCATTCTTGAGAGCAAAAATGCTCAATGAAAATAAACTGGAACTAAGAAAAAAAGTGATCTGATCACTCAGAGCTAAATCTGACTCCTTGATCACATACTTCAAAACAATTTTGAAAGATTTTCTTCAGAAGCAAAACTAAAGTTTAAAGCACACAGTTTAAAGCACAATTTAATACATCTTCAGTGTATTTTTGCATCATTAAATCATACTGTTTAGTAATCCACAGAGATGTAATTTGAAGTAATTCTCCATGGCTGAACATTTAAGTATATTTCCATTTTCTCCTGCCATAAACACCTGTGTGTTTGCACACTCCTCGTCCTGCTGTACAAAACCATAAAGTGGGGCTGGGGACCAACAGGAGCACACACTTCAGAGATGCCGCAACCATGCGGCTACGCTGTCCTCCGGGAGGCTGCGCGGTGTCCTGAGCTGCTGGTGGGGCCCGGCTGGCCGCCCTCCCAAGTCCCCCAGGCAGGGTGCGACAGTTCACTGTTGGTGTGACCACGGGTCCCCAGGGGCGCTGGCCGAGTTGCCACGCGCTTACTAGCTACCCCAGACTGCTCACCATTGACAGCGGCTTTGTAGTTTATTTTTAAAATGCCTCTACCGATGCTAACAGCCTTCTACCATCTAGGCTGTCTCCTGCATTTGTGTGATCAGACCTAGGGCACACAGGGAATCTGTCCACGTGGTTATCCAGTAGATCCATATGCAGGTACGTCATCCATGGAATGGAAAACGGCACAGATTCAGGACAAGTTACATAGAATGCGTACCATACAGACACGAGTGTGTAAACACATGTTTATCAACAGATTCATCTGTTAATGCTCGTACTTGCCTTCCCCACACATCCTGCTTGGCTCTTTAAAGATTTGCATAGGCGAACATTTACTTTGTGCTGTAGACTTGTTTTTTTTTTTTTTTAACTTTTAGAGCAGTCAAGGTTCACAGCACACTGACGAGCAGCGCAGGGTCCCAAGGCTGCTTACTCCAGGCGCCACAACGCGGACATGGCTGTCGATGAGAGACGCGCCCGTCACAGGGAGCATGCGGGCAGCCTCTCCCCGCCCCCCCCCTGCCAGCACCTGCGAGTGTGAGGCCTCCCAGGTTCACCAGGTCCTGTTAGCCACTCACTGCTTCCCAGTGGTGTGTTGTGAGCATTCACACGTTGCCTGGCTCTGTGCACGGCGGGGCAGAGAAGCAGCGCCACCCCGTCAGCGACGAGCACACCCAGCACCCAGTCCACAGTGTCTGACCCTGTTCTCTGTGAGAAGGCACCAGGCCCCTGGGGGAAGAACTGGATGCAGGCTGCAGAGGGGAAACCACAAGATGGGCCTGCAGCTCCCAGAGGGCTCGGAAGTCAGGGGGGCACAACACAGGTGCGGCAGCCAGCCTCAGGGGGCCCCCAGCCACGGCTGGGCAACGTGCAAGGCCAGCCCTCACTGTGCCAGAGCCCGCTCTAGGAGAACTGAGTGAGGAGCCACAGCAACGTAAACAAGTATTTGATAAATAAATAGAGGACAAAGGGACAGCTCTTCCCATTTGGGGAATTCCAACTCATAATGCCAGAAGGAATGAGGGAAACAGAAATCACCACCAGAACATTGCAGTAATGATGGCTGAAGAAAAGCCTCAAATCAGTGCTCAAATCTTTTTTTTTTTAAAGATTTTATTTATTTATTTATGAGAGACAGAGAAAGAGAGAGAGAGAGAAAGAGGGAGAAGCAGGCTCCATGCAGGGAGCCCGACGTGGGACTCGATCCCAGGACCCCAGGATCAGGCCCGGGCTGAAGGCGGCACTAAACCACTGAGCCACTGGGGCTGCCCAAAATCTTTTTTTTTTTTAAAGATTGTATTTATTTATTCATGAGAGATACAAAAAGAAGCACAGACACAGGCAGAAGGAGAAGCAGGCTTCCTGCGGGGAGTCCAACGTGGAACTCGATCCCAAGACCCCAGGGTCACACCCTGAGCCAAAGGCAGACATTCAACTGCTGACCCAGGAGTCCCACAGTGCACAATCTTGAAGGAAAAAACAGGATAACTTTGTAATATCAAAAAATCTCCTTCAATTTTTTAAAAAAGATTTTAATTATTTGAACGAGAGCAAAAGCTCACATGCACACAAGCAGGGGGAGCAGCAGAGGGAGCTGGAGCAGCCGACTCCCCACTGAGCAGAGCACCCAACATGGGGCTTGACCCCGGGGCCCCGGGATCATGACCTCGGTTGAAGCAGATGCATAACTGACTAAGCCACCCAGGTGTCCCTCCCTCAATTTTGAATAAGGACTATGTGGCTTTAATGTAGATCTGCAAATTGTTCGATACCCACCCTGGGAACAGCGTGGGAACATAACCTGATGTGTAAGTAAAGGTGAGGACCAAGGAAGAAGCGGAGGGAGCGCACAAGCTACAGAGGAATCCCAGATGATGACCCGGGCGCACGCCGGGCCCAGTGACCCGACGGGAGGAGACACCTGCAGACGCACCTCACCGGGTGACCCGGGTCAGCATCACCCGTGGAGTCGTGTGGACCCAGGCGCCCGATCTGGTGACAAGGGCACCTCCCCTCTGTGACCGTCTCATCACGAGACTCACGAGACACACCAGACACGTCCGGGGTGAGGGGCGTCATACCAAATACGGGACCAGAACTGCTTCAAACCGTCAGGGTCCTGAGAAGCCACAGAAGTCCTGCAGACCGCCAGGGACCAGGGGGACGCAGGAGACAAGGCGGCTGAGGGCAGTGTGGCCCGGGGGCCCCTGGTGGGAAAGCTGGAGAAACCCAAGCACGGTGCGGCTCAGTCACCAGTCCCGCCACGGCTGCCGTCTCGGTTCTGACCATGGTTACGGGCCACCTGCCAGGATGCAAGGTGAAGGCTGATAAGGACTCTGCAGCGTTTCTCTGAGAAACTACATCAAGATCATCTTTTTAACAGTCACCTCCCTCTGCCTGTGTCTCTGCCTCTCTCTGTCTCTCATGAATAAATAAATAAAATCTTAATAAAATAAAATAAAATAAAAGTCCTGTTGACACCATTTCACCAGGTACAAGCTAGAACCCCTGGTCAGCACCTGGGGGTCAGCACCTGGGGTAGGCCCGAGAAGGGCATACACCTGACCATCGAGGAGAGGACAGGGTCTTGGGGCCTCTGCCTTAGACAGGAGCCGCCTCTCACTGGCAACCTGGGAACAAAGTGTGGCCGTGCTGCTGTTTATCCTGGATCCGCTCTGGCTGAGACTGAGGAGCACCGAGCTCAGATGGGACCTCAGATGTTGCCTCTTGCTCTGGGGTTGGTTTTCCATTTTCTGCTGAGCCTTTGGCTGGGTTCAGTCAATGGACTGTGGACATTTTGCTTAGCACTTCTCCTGTGTCCAGCTTATAGTGCCAAGGAGGGAAAGGTGTTGTTTCCATACCCGAGGCTACTGAAGCCAGTGACATCCCTGGGAAGGGCTGCATGGGCGTCAACACAACCATCTCTCAAGCACCAGAATGCATGCTGCCATTGTGCTAGTGGTCAGAGTTCAGGAGACAGGTCATTGGAAAAAAAAACAAAAACTGATCAGTTTTCTCTGTATAGCACGTCACACACCACACCAAGCACAGGCTCCTGGGCGGCTGGGGGTCTTGAGAAGAGTGACAATATAAGAATGTGTGGCGACCTGAGTATGGACCCACGTGCAGGCTTACTGTGGACCCGGCACGCTGTGATCGAGTGCCCTCCGTCCTACATGCTGTGGTGATGGGGGTGAATGCGTGAAGCCTGGCCCTCATGGGCTGTCTTTTGGGAGGACAGCAGGTAGAGAGATGATAAACCAACATACACATAAAGACCCATGTCAGAGGGTGGGGAGTTGGAGAAAAACAAAGCTGGGCCCAGGGCTGGGAGCACCTGTTGCGCAGATACAAGAGGTAGTCTGTGGATAGGTGCACAGTCCTGGGGGCTGTGTCCCACTGTGGGAGCAGCCAGCATGGAGCCCAGTCAGTGTGGATGAACATGGCACAAAAATTTATCACGATCCTGTCTGAATGTAAATCTCCTAAATGCTCAAAAGGCATTCACTGAGGCTAAAGCCAAATGGAAAACCAACAATGTTCTATCTTGTCAAGGGTATTTACATCTGAGACCCGCCAACCTGCCCATAAGAAGTACAGGGATCCTACTTTATTTTTAAAAATATTTTATATATTCATTCATGAGACACAGAGAGAGAGAGAGAGAGAGGCAGAGACACAGGCTTCAAACCGTCAGGGTCCTGAGGAGAAGCAGGCTCCATGCAGGGAGCCAGACGTGGGAGTCGATCCCAGGACCCCGGGATCACGCCCTGCACAGAAGGCAGGCACTCAACCTCTGAGCCACCCAGGTGCCTCAGGGATCCTACTTTAAAAGAGCCATAAAACTGTAAGAAAAGGATACAAACCATTAAGAAGAGATGTGTTCTATGTACTTAGGAACGATTAACGGTACTGAAACTGCACCGGTATCAGTGTCTCCATTCAATGACTCCACACAGACAAGAGCTGCTATTGTAATAGCAACAAAGCATGGCTTCCTTGCTTAAAATTTCTGTTTTAAAATATCAAAGCATTTACAAAAGAAACTGGCACACAGCTGCTACTCCAGGGCTAACCTAACAATGCCTCTCCCTGTTATTGGCATTGGCAAAGGTCAGGCTCGCCGACGCTGTGTTCCTCTTGCATCCAACAATGGGGCATTGGAGCCAGGAAGCTCCAGGGACACACACCAGATTCTGGAGGTTCCAGGCCAGCCAGTGGCTGCAATGGTGTCTGAGGAGACCAGAGCCCTTCTCCGGCCTCTCAGCTGTTCACTGTGATTCAGTACACATCAGTGTTTACCTGGCAGGGAAACAGCGTGAGGGCAATGGTTCATCTTGCCTCAGGCGACTGCTAGTGCTGGAGAAGTAAAGGGAAGGGTTCATCTCACCAGCTGCTTTTAGCTGTCTTTATATAAATGTGATCAAGACAACGGCTTAAAAATTATCCTCTTAAGAATAATGCTCTAGAATATACATGGGGGAGAAGACAGTAGAGAAGTGGCTGTGTCTCTGAACCTTAACTTCTGGCACAACTGGGACTGCCTCTATGAACCCTAAGGACCTCTAGGATGGGAACAAGGACAAATAAGTCAGTGGTACCCAATCTGGCAAATAATTAACCTGCCCCACACTCTCCAAATCCAGAACCCTATAAAGCACCCACTCCAGGTGATGACAGTTCCTGAACAGAAATCTCTGGGCTGGGGGAAGGGGGGGACACAGGGGAGATGGGACAGGGGATTGATAGATCATCTAATGTGTTTGATTCAGTAAAAACAGTATTGGGAGAAGTCAAGCAGTTGTGTTTTGTTGGTGAATTTGAAATGGAATGGTGATACATGATCAGAGATGAAAAAAAGCAAACCAAAAAAGAAGAGGCAACTATTAACTCCAGGAAAAACAAAGAGTTATTAGAAACTAGTGAGCACAACCCACTGTTGCCTCACCAGCTAACATTTACACAACGTAAAGACTGAACATGAGTTTCATAAATTATATTTGTGACATAGCCATACTGAGACAGTGAGGGAAAGACAATTAGAGATATGGGAGAGTAATTCTTATCATTCATAATAGGAAGGATATAAAGTCTAAAAGTGACATTATGTAGAATAATCTACATAAATGTATTATTCAGAAATACGGAGGTAAATACTAGCAGTGGGAGAAGGAATAAAGGAGTTGCTCTGGAAAGCAGGATGGAGTGAGCAGACGTAAAAGAAGATATTGTTTTTGTCAGAAGCTGTGTAATACAATTTCTTTCTAATCCATACATGTCTAATTTTTTTAAAATAAAAGAACTACCTCCAGGCCTGATGATCTGCTTACAGTGTACTAAACTCAGAAACTGATCAACAAAAGTTCACCTATAAAGCCCTGAGGGCTTTTTTTTTTTAAGATTTTATTTATTTATTCATTAGAGACACACAGAGAGAGAGAGAGAGAGAGGCAGAGACACAGACAGAGGGAGAAGCAGGCTCCATGCAGGGAGCCCGACGTGGGACTCAATCCCGGGTCTCCAGGATCACGCCCTGAGCCGAAGGTGATGTTAAACCGCTGAGCCACCCGGGCTGCCCGGGCTTGGGATTTCTGAAGTTTTTCTCTGAATAGCACTTGGACCAAAGAGGCATCAGCACTGATGATTATAAAACTATATATACGCCATTGTCAGGAAGATCCTGGAATCTCAGATGACATGGTGGGTGGGCCAGGGACACAGAGGGGAGTGGTGACCTGCCTCCATGCTTTCTTTCATTAGCAGCTAAGAAAAGATGGAAAACTAATGAGTTAGGGATCCCTGGGTGGCGCAGCAGTTTAGCGCCTGCCTTTGGCCCAGGGCGTGATCCTGGAGACCCGGGATCGAATCCCACGTCAGGCTCCCGGTGCATGGAGCCTGCTTCTCCCTCTGCCTGTGTCTCTGCCTCTCTCTCTCTCTCTGTGACTATCATAAATAAATAAAAAATTAAAAAAAAAAAAGAAAACTAATGAGTTAAACAATCAACTGATAATCTTAGAAAATAATAAACCCCTTCCTCCCAGAAAGAGGAAACAACATATAAAAAGTACAAATTAATGAGCCAGAACACATTTTTTTTTTAAATCAGATAAAACCAGTTATTTGGAAAAAAAAAATGATGGTTTTGACCACAAGAATACAGGAGGGAACACATGAGCATTCAGCATTGCCCATGAGTTAAGCTAGAACTACAGCTGGCAGTGGGGGTGGAAAGGCCACTCCTAAGAGCATGCAGCCATGATGGCAACAGCAGGAGGGTGGAAGGGAGAGCGGGTGGCAGTCAGACAGACCCTGGCCACGGAGACTTGGTACAAGTCTCCAGAAGACAGCGTGGTAACAAAACCATGTTTTCCAACCCCTAGGGCACTGGTAGTCAGACAACCATGATGTTGCTGTGACTAACGTGGACTGATAAGAAATGCTATCTATGTTAATTCCCAAGCACATTCTTTGCCACATTTAATCTGTCATGACTTTCCTATTCTAAAGTCGTATTAGGTTGGGATACAAATCATTTTTCACATTTATGTTTCAAATTAATGGAAATAAATCCAAAAGCCAAAAGGAGCAAATGTTAGTCAAACATCTATATCTATACAATTTTAAAAAGGGAACTTAGAAGCATTTCAGACAAAAGTACCCAAAGGGATTCAGAACTAGAAATATGAATTAAAGCAACAAAATGCTTCTTCACTATCCTAGAATTCTGCATATTAAAGAGATAAGTTTTAGAAATAGAAATGGTTACCTAATGTGATGGGAGAAATTGAGAATAAACAAAATGTTAATGATTGTAAGAAAAAAAGATCTTTATTTTTTTAAGATTTTACTTATTTATTCATGAGAGAGACCTAGAGAGGGGCAGAGACACAGGCAGAGGGAGAGGCAGGCTCCTTGTGGGGAGCCAGATGTAGAACTCGATCCCGGGACCTCAGGATCATGCCCTGAACCAAAGGCAGATGCTCAAGCCCTGAGCCACCCAGATGCCCCCAAAAAAGATTTTCTTGTAAGTCCAACCAAGGAATTTTCACCCGATAGTCCTGAGTGAAAACAGAATGGTAGATATGCATATAGTGCGGCCCCATTTTGGTGTATGGTGATCTTAACCTGAGTGTGTGTGCGTGTGTTGCACACAGATCTGAGGAGGCATGAGGGTGAGAGAGGGTATAAGCTAGGGGTTAACATGGGAGGGAGAAGCAACTGTTAGATGAAAAAGACTGAAAAACAAGCAGCATGTACCGTGTGCACACACACGAGGAAGGAGAACCCAGCACCATGAGAGACTCATGCCAGCTGCTGCTTGTGGGGAGGGTGCCTTTGGTGGCCCCCGGGCCCCAGCCTCCCACTGATGGCTCCTGTGCTGGTGTTCCCAGTGAGCATGGAAGGGAACTATGGTGTGCAGACAGAGAGGGCGAGGCAAAGACAGGACAGCAGGGGGGAAACGAGGCAAGGATAGCCCCCCCAGGGACACCTGCGGGGCTCAGTCCGTGAAGCATCTGCCTTCTGCTCAGGTCACGATCCCGGGGTCCTGGGACTGAGTCCCGCCTCAGGCACCCTGCTCAGCGAGGAGTCTGCTTCTCCCTCTCCCTCTGTCTGCTGCTTCCCCCTGTTCATGCTGTCAAAGATAAAATCTTAAAAAAATTTTCATTTCCCCACAGATCAGGACCAGCCCCAAGACCCCGGCTGAGAAAGCATCAGAAATTCTGGAGAGCCCAGGACAGGGCAAAGACAACAGGCCAGAGGCTGACGGCAGTCAGGCTCTGGGCCCCTGTCAGGCTGTCACAGCCAACAATAGCTCCTCCCAGTGAACCTGGGACAGAAGCCTTTCAAGATGGTTTTTTTCACTTTGGAAATGAGCATCTCTGCTAGTGGAGATGGTTCACAGCCCACACACGTCACATGGCAGCTCTGGAAATCACTGGATGCAGGCGTCTCCGTCCTTCCTAAGGACACGAGCAGACAAGGGACCACACCTAACAGTGCCAAGTGGCCACGGTCATTCCCAGGCAGCAGGGAGGAAGGGTGCCGGCTGACACCTGCAGGGGCCCACGCTAGGAGAGTGGCTGCAGAAAGCCCGAGCACCCAGGAAACAACAGCAGGAAAGACTCCCTTGAAAGGGTGAGGAGCCGGGCAAGCTCACAGGACAGGGCAGGCGAGGCTGCCTCTGATTATGGGAATAATTTGATTAAAAGAAACTGCCTTCTTGGACATGGGGGATGGAAGGGAATGAGACGAACCATAAATTAAAGTAGAGGATATGAGAACCAGGCAAAGCGCAGCGCTGCGGCCACAAGGGTCTGGAAACGGTTTGGGGGGGCCTGCTGTAGCCGAGTCTGCCTGGAACTCTGTGGCTGCCTAATCGCTTCCTGTAGGCAGGCTCCGCTCCAGCACTAATAGGTTTTAATAAAAACTTCCAATTGGACCAGTAAACCCCTCATTAAGCTGTTTTTAAAGCATGAATTTAAGAGCAGCAGGGGTAAGGGGTCACAGGCAGCACTTAATTCACAACGGCTGGCAGGAGGTGCTGCTGGGACGGACACGGGGGTTCAAGAGTCCAGGCCACATTAGCATGGATGCCAGCACTGGACCTGCCTGGAAATCAACTTAATAAGGAACCAGGAAAAGCATCCCGCCGGAAAGGAGAAGGGTGCCGAAAGGCCAAAGGGCCACTTCTCCCAGCACAGACACACTTGCTCAGATGAGGCCCACCTGCACCTCCACTGCCCCCAGACACCATTGCGCGGGACCAGCACCTGCCACCCATCCCCACAGCTCACACACAGACCTGCTGCATTCCCCCCTTTGGATCCTCCCTGAGACCGAGGTCGCCCCAGTCTCCTCCAGGGTCCTGCTCCCTGATTCAGCAATTTGCAGCTAGGCCTGACACCTGCCGGCCCGAGGACAGTTGACACTCAGTGGTGAGCACGTCAGGATAACTCCGTAGTCCGCTGAGCTGCTTACTGAAACCAATGGTTCCTAAAGCATCCAGCTCTCAGCCGACAGGCCCGCAGAGAAAACGGAGTGCTCCTTTCCTACAATGGAACGTCCCCAGGCGTGCAGCCCCCCGGAGTCCTTCCCTCACACTGTCACACCCCAGGGGGCAGGCAGGGGCACCCAGGCTCCTTGTCCAACCAGGGAGGACGGGTGCTGAGCTGCCTGCCACATCCAAGCACCGTGTGGGACATCGACCCATGAGCTGTGTTCAAGACAAAGCAGACCGGGCCCCGGAGCTACCTCCAGCCCCGACGCTCGTCTGAGGGTACACGTGGGGAGCGAGCCTTAGATCAGTCCTTTACCTGCAGCTCCCTGCCCTCAGCTGGCCTGCTGGGCCTTGACCCCTCGACAAAGGACCTGCTAAACCACGATGGCACCAAAACCAAACCAAACCCATCCCACGCAGCAGCAGGAAGAGAGACGAGAACCTATGGAAAGAAAACTCCTGTGTGTAAACCAAGCACACGCTCATGTAGCCTGCTGCGCTCCTCTGAACGGCCAAGTTTCCAAAGCTCCCGATGGGGGATCAGCGCGGGGGAGGTGGAGGCCCGGGACCCACCTGGGAGACCACCTGAGGCCACCACCTGCACACAATGAGGTCCCTCGTGCTAAAGTCACAGTTGAAGTTACATGATCCTTTTCAGGACCAGAAATCCTCCAGAAGCCTCAGGAGCCTCAAACGACAGAAGAGGCCTCAGCAAAACACCCATCTTCCTCGCATGTGTCTGTCTGGGGACAAGGACCCCGCGAGGGCTCAGCTCCTGGTCGCAGGCCCCATGCCCACTGTGGCCACCAGCCAGCCCCACCTGGAGCTCTGGGCCACCCTAGGCCCGGGGGTCCTGTCTCAGCAGAGACATCTGGGGTTCATGTGCAGGACTCAGCTCCAAGAAAGGTCTGGAACATGGGGACCTTCCTGGGTCCTCCTTCACCCAACACGAGGCCCGTCAGGGCTCCAGCAATGCCGGGACGCCGTGGGCTAAGAGCAGCCCCTTCTGGGCAAAAAAGACCAGAAGCACCAGCTGGTCTGGGCCTACTGGTTCCTACGCTGCTTTCAGGGGAGAGTGAAGTCTGAGTGCCCGTGCCCCCGCCCCCGCCCCGAGCTCATGAGGACCAAAGAGCGCACAGTCTGCAGGGAGCAGGAACTGTACTTGGCGGAGACTTGAATTAGTCACGTTTAAGCCCATCTTTGAAGTAGAAGTCACCGAACCAATGGCCTTCCAAGCACGGCCAGGGTGGAGGCTTCAGCGGAGATGCAGGCAGCAAAGCAACTGCAAACATGCAGTGTGTCCGCGTCCTGGAGCAAACGGCCCCACTCCCAGAGCCGCCACCCTCCCCGCTGGCTGCAAACGGGCGCCCTGGGGCCAGGGCCGTTGGACAGTGGCAGGGCCACCCACACTGTAGGGGGGCCCCGTATGACAGTGGAAAACATTCCAGAAACTTAGATACCCTGAGACACATGTGGTCATTCTGAAGGGAAGGCGCCTCGCAAGCCCCTCCCCAAAATGCAGGGAATTTACTTGACCCACAAGTCCTTCCAGGGTCCGAGGCGCCACCTGCTTGAGTCCCCAGAAGAAAACAGACGTACCCACTGGAGTCCTAGCCGGGGAACTCACAGAAGCTCCACAGTAGTGGAAGCAGGCTGTGACATGCGGGCCCAACGTGGCTGCGAATGCCTGCCAGGGCGCAGGTGTGGCTAAGGAGCCACGGGGTGTCACCTGACCCTAATTCACCCACTCCTGCCAAGGCTGCCGCGTGCAGCGCAGAGGGAATGGCACCGCCAGCTGGGGTTCGCCCTCTCGGGGAGCCGCCCCGCGGCCACGCTCGGAGGGAGTCCACGGAGCGGCCTCATCCTCATCCAAGTCCCCTGGGCAAAAGAGAGACGCAATAAACTTAAGGAAAACGCACACAGAGGAGCGTGCGCGATCGGGCCCGGACGGCTCGCTTGGGGCCAGAACTGGGCTCCGTGGGCGGCCCCGGGAGAGGCCGAGGGGAAAGCGCCCCAAGGTCTCAGCCCTTCCTGGTGGCCCTGGCAGCTGGCTCACATCCTGTGACATCAGCGAGGGAGCATCTGGAGCTGCGTGGTGGCCAAAGGCAGGGAGGGCCTGTACTCGCAGTGGCCCCTGGACCCGGGCTGGCCGTGCTGCATGGGAAGGGCCTGGCAGTGGCCGCACTTCCATGGAGTCCCTGGCTCCCGGCTGAGGCTCGTGAGCGCCAGGTGCCACCCATGGGCTCACAGATGGTAGGCAGGTACGTGTGACCTTGGAGCAAAGCCGGGGTCTCCTGATGGCAAGTCACCCGCTGTGGATGCCACCCTGGCCTCACGGCCGCCCCCAAGGCTTACGTGCTGACTGCGGGGACCCCGGGGGCCGGGGCTCTGGTTCCAGCCTCGTGCACCACTTCCCTGCCGGGCTCTCCCACATGCCGGAGCTTCTGCAGGTTCCTTGGTCGTAACAGTTGGAAAAACCCGATACTGTTACAATTTCCAATCCACCTAATAGATTTTCACAAGAAAGGGAGCAACAAGGCCGGTTTCTCGGAGGAGGAGCCTGAGGTACCTGGGCCCCAGTGGGGGGGGGGTGCGCTCCCACACAGTCGGCCGGGCCTCTCCTTGTCCCGCTGGCGGCCGCCCACGCTGCACGCTGGCGAGGGGACGACACAAGTTCGGAGGGAATTCCATTGCTTGCTTCTTGCTCCAAACAACAGTGCGATCCTGAGCAGAAAGGCCACGCGAGGACACCACTGACTGAGGGGCCCCCCGGGGCCAGCGCTAGGGACTGGTGGGGGGCACAGGCCCACAACACGGGGGTAGCTCCGCATTCGTCGGCACGCTCCCTCCTGCCGTGTCAGCTCCCTCCTCAGATCCTTCGCCGCCGTCCCTTTCCCTGCCGCTGGCTCGGGCCCTCTGGCCCCCGAGGGGAGAGCCTCCCGCACGTCCCTTCTCTGCGCGTCGACCCAGCAGCCCTCCCTCCGCTCTGACGCCGAGGGCCGAGCCCACCGGTGTCCTTCCCACTGGCGCCTGCACCTGTGGGGAACTTTCTCTTCCCGCCGGTTTTCACCCGGTGGACGTGTGTGCGGGAGGGCGTGGGGCGGCCTCTGAACTCCTCCATCTGCAGCACGTGCCGTTCATTCAACTTGTAAAGTTCGCGGCTTTTATTCCTTCACACGTTCTCCTGCCGCCCGTCCGTCTCTTCCAGCCTCAGGCGCTCTGCGCTCCATCCCCCAGCCCGTGGCACACGGGGACCGCCGCAGCCCAGCGTGGCCCACCTGTGCCCGCGGGCCCGGCCCTTAGGGCCATCACTACCGCTCCAACACGGGGGGCACCCCTGCTGACCGTGGCTCCGCTTAAAAACCCACCGTCGGCGGGCACACCTGTGCTTATCCAGAAGTGTTTACATCAAACATGTAGGGAAACAGCAGCCCCTAAAGGGAACGTGACGACACAGAACTGAGCGTTTTGGGGGAGGCTGGCACTGGGGCTGCGCGGCCAGAGCAGGCTGCCCTCGGTGCCTGCGGTGCCCTCTGACTGCAGCCGCCCTCCCCGCACACCCTGCCTGCTCGCAGGCCTCCGGGGCCGCACAGGGCCCAGCTTCACCTGCAGCTGGGGGAGGGGGGTTCCTAGCCCTCCCGTCGAGCCCCCGCCCCACTCAGCGACACCCCAAGCTGTGTGGAAGCACGACTGGGACCGCGTCCAGGACACGGCCTCAGCCACAACCTGTTCCCAGGGCCTCGGGGCCCGCAAAGTTGACATCCCTTCCTGAGCAGCTCTGGGCCCAGGGGACGGGGTCTGTGGGCATCCCGCCCCCACAGGGGCCACCGGGGAGACCTCCACGGCCTCCTGCCCTGCCCCAGGCCTCGCTTGGCCCAGGGAGGCTGGCGGACAGGAGCCCTGAGCTACAGAGCTGCTGACCCGGGCGGTGGGGGGCTTTCCTTGCCCCCGTGCCCACCCTGGACAGTCACGGCCCCTCCCGAGCCATACCCTGCTCGCCAGCCGTCCTCACGTTACCCTGCACTTGCTCCGTTGGCCAGGAGACACGGCTCTCAGGGAGTGGAGGCCTCACACGACGACGTGCCACGCTGGCTGGTGGCTGGGGTGTAGCTGGGGTGCTGCCGGGTGTCCCACGTGCCCTCAACAGTGGGCGGTCCCTTCTCTGTCCTGCTGCTGTGCCCTCCTGCGTCCCCTCTGCCACGTGTCCCGGGTCTGAGCATCCTCCCAATGCAGGCCTCCAGATGCGAGGACACGCATCTGTTGCCGGTGTAAACACAGCTGCTGGCCCTGACTGTGGCTGCCACAGGGACGTCTCCATCCCCCTTCCAGCCCTGGGCCGTGCGTCCACGCAAGGACGGCTGATCCAGTGTTCTCTCCTGGGGTCCCACCCGTCTGTCCCCAAATCGGTGTTCGGTCCCTTAGGCTGCCATCCCCACTCACCTGGTATTTCAGTTCACGGCTTCCCGTGACCCCTCAGCTTGGCTCCGAGCCCCACTCTGCCCTGCAGATGCATGTTTTCAGGACGGCACTTTGCCATGCTTGGCGGCACCTCTGCGGCCTTCTAGTGGCTGCTCAAGGATTGCGGGGCACACCCTCCCTTAGCTCTCCTTCACGCTGTGCAGCTTTGCGGGGGGTAAGGGGGACCACGCGGCAGTGAAGCGTCAGACTCCCGGTTTTAGCTCGGGCCATGACCTCAGGGCCATGACCTTGAGTCCCCGTCCGGCTCTGCTCAGCGCGGAGTCTGCTAAGTTTCTCTCTCCCTCTGCTCCTCCCCGCCTTGTGCACACATGTACTTTCTCT
Organism: Canis aureus; assembly: GCF_053574225.1. Classification (NCBI taxonomy): domain Eukaryota; kingdom Metazoa; phylum Chordata; class Mammalia; order Carnivora; family Canidae; genus Canis; species Canis aureus. The sequence continues at coordinate 37,954,961 of NC_135618.1, forward strand.
CTCTCAATCTCTCAAATGAAAAAATAAAAAATAAAGCAGAGGAGCATCTAGGTGGCACAGTTGGTTGAGCATCCAGCTCTTGATTTAGGCTCAGGTTTTTGTGTCAGGGTCCTGGGGTCGAGCCCCATGTCAGGCTCTGTGCTCAGATGGAGTCGGCCTCAGGATTCTCTCTCCCTCTCTTGCACACATGTGCTCGCTCACTCACTCTCATACAAATAAAAAATATATTTTAAAAAGTTGTGCAGCATCACATAATGCATGGAACCCAGGACCACGTGGGTCCACCCACCGAGCTCTGGCACATGCATCCGTGAATCTCAGATGGCAAGTGACTTATTTTGCTTTAAATAGTCCGCTGTGCTGTAGAGGAGTGAGAGGAGGAGGGCAGGCTTCCACGGTGGCCTGCAGACGCCTGCTCTCTAGGGCCTTCCCTCCGTCCCTCCCGTCTCCCACAGCAGCCTAGAGCCCTGCAGTGGACACCAGGCTCTCTCATGGCCCTGGGTCTGAAGCCTCTGTCCCAACACGGGTCCCAGTCCCCAGCTCCCATCTCGGCACATAGCCGCGCTCCCGCTGGCCCAAGCACCTAGAACGTCCGGCTGCTCCCTACCACTGGGCCCCCAGCAGCACGTGGAGGACCTGAGGGGCGCAGCGTCTTCCCGGCCATGCTACATGGGGTTCCCCGGCCTCCTTGGGTCTGATGTCCGTGTCTTGTGCCAAATCTGGAAACTTCAGCCACCTGTGCCCTCCACCCCCGGCTCCACACACATGCCACCAACCCCTGAGCTCTCCACAGGGCACCGGAGGTCTGTGTGGCCTCGAAGACCCCCTCCACCGGCTGCTGTCACTCCCACCCTGCCAGCCAGCCTGTCCAAGAGTCATTTCAAATATTGTATTCTCCACTTGGTTCTTTTCTCATCAAGTCATTTTGTCCCGAGAACTCTTGTTGTCATTCATCGGGGCCTTGGTGCCTCACGACAGCTGCGCTAACCCTGAGGCTGGCCTCTGTCAACCATCATTTTCCTCTGGGACGGGCCTGCCATCCGGGTCCATCCTCCTCCTGTGGTTGGGGACTGTACCTGGGCATCAAGGATGTTGAAGTGGGCACGTGGGTCGCTCGCGAGGAGCGAGCAGACGTCTCTGTGGTAACAGCACATACGGCGGCTAGCCCCTGTCATCTGCTCAGCCTCGCGAGCAGCCTGGTGCCTCCTGCCCACTCGTCCCTGGACAGACGCTACTCCCCATGCTCTCTCCGGGAGCACCGTTCCCCAAGAGCATGGGCTGGGGGAACTTCAAGTCCTCCCCTGACCAAACCAAGCAGAAACCTATCTCTGGGGCATCCCGCCAGTGTTAGCTCTAGGGGGACCCCTCCCCTGCCCTGGGGCGTCCCCGGGCACGGGTCCCCTGTGATCTCGGCACGGCCTAGAGTGGGGAAGGGCTGGCCTGCAAGGAACGGGGTTGGTCCGCAACAACACTGCGGTCACTGCCGTGGGACTATCCGTCCCAGCGTGTGGAGACGGCCGACACAGCACCTGCACATCACCAGTCCTGTCTGCACCGGCCCGTCGCTCCGGGCAAGGAAGCAGGCGTGGGCCAGGGTCCCAGGGTAAACAACAGACATCGGGCAACACGGCGACACCTGCCAAGCTGACGGCCACTCAGGCAGGGAGATAAGCAGAGAAACCGCACAAATACATACCCACGTATAACGCTAAACTCCTCGGAGTAGGTTCTGATTTTCACTTACCAAATGAATACCTAAAAAACAAAAGGAGAAAAATGAATTAAGGTTTTGCCGTGCAGGGGCGCCTTAAGCGTCTGCCTTAAGCTCAGGTCATCATCCCGGGGTCCTGGGATCGGGCCCCACATTGGGCTCCTGGCTCAGCGGGGAGCCTGCTGCTCCACCTGCCTCTGCCCCTCCCCCTGCTTGCTCACACACACTCGCCCTTTCTCTCAAAACCTTAAAAAAAATTTTTTTCCCTTACTTTGTCAAAAAAACAAGATTAAAGCATCATGCTACCAACTATGTAAAGCCCCCCTCAGTGAACCCAGGACGTTACATGTGGCGGGAGAAGGTGGGGGTGGGGAGACCTGCGGTCAGGAACTCTGCGTGGGGCCCACCCACCGCCCAGGGCCCAGGAGCCTTTGCCGCCAGGCTGCGTCCCACACAGGGCTCTAAGGCCATGCCCACAACAGGCCAATCAAGAAATCTTTTAGGAAAAAACAAATGTAACCATGGATATCTGGCAGTAAATAAATTCTGTAAACACCATGAAAATGTCATGCTCTAGAATATGAGTTTCAAGGGTGTCCAGTACGCCGGGCACAGATTCCCACAATGGGGACCCTAAATGAAAGGCATCTGGTGTCCATGCCAGGGGCTGCAGAAGGGCTGTCCTCACGGGGGGAGCACGACGTGAGCACGGGGTCCTCAGCAACACGCAGGTGCTGGTGCGCAAGGCCACTGCTCCCACAGAACAGAAAGGGCCGCACCTGCTCCCTGAACCTCATGGAAGCGAAGCAGGAGTCGTGGCTGCGCGTCAGCTCCATCTTCAGTGACTCAGTGGCCACAACGTCTGGGCTCTGGGCCCCGTGGAGGCAGAGCGGTGGGTGGCGGGGCTGTGGGACCTTGTAGAGACAGAACGAGGTCGTCCCCGTCACCGTCAGGAGGGAGCAGCCATGCGGTGTGCCCCGCGGCACGGACCCGGCCCTGTGCCCCCCGTGCCCCCCGCGCCCCCGCAGCCCGCTGGCATCTGCTCTTGGCGCTCTTTGAAGTGCAGGCTCTGTCCTCTCTCTCAGAGGGACGCAGCGAAGGCGGCTTCCTCTGCAGGAAGGGACCCCCTGAGCCTCCCCGACCTCGGTCCAAGTTTCTGCAGATAATCCTTTCTTCTTTTGGGGGCCAGGAAGGTGGGGAAGAGAAAACGCGGCCATGCAGCCGCGCTTGCTAGCAACAAAGGAGCCCTCTAGGAGCGCTGCCAAAGTAAAGCACAGATAAAAGGATCAGAAAGCCAACATTTTGGAAAACTGATGCTAAGTGGGGCAGCTGGAGCGACACTCTCCCTCGTCTGGGCCAGGCAGCTGCTCGGGCAGCGAGGCTCTGCTCTATGATCACCTGAACCTCCCACGGCCCGGCTCCGGAACTCTGGCGCTCCCTTCCAACGTCGCCACTCCCCAGGGCGCTGAAGCCCCTGAGCAAAGTGCCCGCTGACGTGGTCATGACTGACAGGTGAATGCCCGGAGGCCCGGGTCCCCTACACAAGAGCCCCGCCTGGCACACGGGCTGCGCGTCCTCATGCACGCAGACGGGACAGGGACACTGGAGGGCCTGGCAGCCGGGACCTCAGCTTGGGGGAGCAGCAGCTGCACAGACGCATCACGGCAACGACACGACCCTGACGTGCCGTGACGAGAAGGGCGTGTGACCTCTGTGGCCTTGTCCCCGAACCCACAGCCCAGTCCGGTGGTGAGAAAAGCATGAGCCGAGTCTCAGCAGAGGGACGTCCCGCTGCAGCCCTGCGCAGTCCTCAACGCCAGAGGGTCAGAGACGCTCTCCCCACCCAGAGAGACTGAAGGGGACGTGACGCCCCAATGACCTGTGGCTCCCGGAGGGGATCCTGAGACAGCAGAGGTCAGCACTAGCTCAGCAACTCTGACAAGGAAGAGACTGCCCAGCACAAAGCTGGGTGCGGGCACATGGGAATCCTCTGTACTGTCGCTGCAGTGATTCTGTAAACCTAGAACTATTCCAAAAATGGTGTTTTTGATTTATTTTAATATTTATTTATTTATTTAAAATGGTGTTTTTTAAATTAAAAGGAAAAGGTGAACCAGCTAGGCAGCAGCAAAACCTGTGCCTGTCAGGAGAATGGCCTCCAGCGGCCGGGTCCTCCCCAGCAAGCAGATCTGTGTGGTGCCTGTGCAGGCCGGGCCGCTGCAGGGACTTGCCGGCCTGCACAGCACAGCTTCCTGCCACCGGGTGAAACCTCTGCGGCTCTGGGTGACATTCGAGGCAGACAAAGTCGGGGCACCTGGGGGGCTCAGCGGTCGAGCATCTGCCGTCAGCTCAGAGCATGATCCTCAGGTCCTGGGATTGAGTCCTGCATCGGGATCCCCACAGGGGGCCTGCTTCTCCCTCTGCCCCTCCATGATGCTCAGGCTCACACACTCTCTCTCTCAAATAAACAAAATCTTTAAAAAAAAAAAAAAAAAGGCAGACAAACTCAAGTTCTCACCAGAACTGCAGGAGCAGTATGCACTGAGGACGAGGACACGTCAGCGCGGGAGGGGGGCTGCCGTGCGCCCCGGCCACCCAGCCTGAGGCCCCTTCTTGTCGACCCAGTCGGGCGCCACGTTCTCATCTCCACCCGGCAGATGATGCTGTGCCCCTTCCCACAAGCCTTCCCTTGTTACGGGAGGGGAACCAGCGTGGTCATCTCTCTGCCCCTAACAGCACAGGCTCCTGCCCCAAGCACCAGGAAATGAAAACCTGTTCCAGCCACACTCCATAGCTGTGATGGAAAGGAGGCAACTGCGAAGTGGGGCCCCCGAAGCCACCCAGCACCCCTGCACCTGTGTCCCTAGAGACCCCGAGTCCCTGCCCTAACTGCGGGCTTGCAGTGGGATCCAGGGAGAAGGCCTGCAGGGACCTGGAGCACCTGCTGCTGGGCTTCCTTCGTATTTCCTGTCCACTCACTTTTGTGCGTGAGAAACGCCCTCCTGGCATTGGCCGCATCCTCCGTCTGCTTAGCCAATGCAGAGAAAAGATTGAGCCACAAAGGAAATGACCCTGCCCGCACCTCGCCCTCCTGCCCACCAGCAAAGCCCCCAAGGAAGTCCCAGGGATTCACGCCCCTGCCCCTAGCTACTTCCTAGCACGCGGACCTGCTCTCCTGGGGCGTGGGGTTCCCAGGGCCTAAGAAACCAACACTGTGCCTGCCCTGGTCTTCGACACGAGGTGGTGGGGAGGGCAGCTGGTGCGGTCCATGGAAAAATCACGATTCATTACCTTGCACTTGCCCGACATATGAAAATAGTGTGTCTTAATTGTCCGTAACTGGAACGTTATAGACCTCAAGTGAAGCTGGCACGTGCCCCTGACAAAACACACCGCGTGGGAAGCAGGGCTGAACGCTGTGGTGAACATGGGGCCACACCGGGTGCTGACAGCAAAGGAAGGTTCTGGAAAGACTCTATGGGTAAAATCAGGAGGATGTGGCATCTGATGAAACATGGACAAGTGGGGAGTCGGTCCCAGGTCTCCCCGCTTCTCACCTGATGACTGGGACTCTACATAGGGTGCGGCCAGAGCCACGGGCCCAGGTGTTGGTGGGGCCGAGGGGGTGGCCTCAGAGTGGCTGAGCGTCCAGCCCACGGCCGTCCCACCCCCACCACAGGCCCCAGCGCTCGGGCCTTGCAGCTCTAGGCCAGGACCCGCCGGGGTGCTGCTGATTGGCTAACCCCCAGCCCGCCCCGCCGGGTCCCCAGGCTCCCTCCTGCTGTGCCGCCTGCAGCCACGACAAAGACTCCATGAAATCAGTGCTCCACTGGCCGAATCCGAGGGCACAGGATCACCCTGTGGAGCCCCCGCTGCCTGGAAGGAGGCCACTTTCCCGAGGGTAAGATGGAGTGGATTCGTGAGCCCCCACCTGCCGTGCAGTGTCAGGACCGAGGCAGGACGCCCAGCGCAGGGAAGGGAGAGAGACAGCCACAGCCACCGTGCCCCTGCGGCAAAGTGGCCAGACGCAGGGCCGACACCCAGGGGCCCCAAAGCAGGGCAGCGCTGCCCTCGGAGAAGCGCCCCCTGGCCCCCCACGGGCTTCCTGGCCCTGCCACGGAACAGCAGCTGGGCAACACCTGCCAGATATCCTGTCGACAGTGTCTGTTATCTGAGCATCTCGCCCCAAATAAATATTGTTTTCTCTCAACGTTAAATAAATGGGACATGCAAGGAATAGTCTGTGTCACTGTCATTTTGGGGTGCCAGGAAAAAAACAGTCTACATGAGGGGTCCTCACTTGGTAAGTTTTTCATGTGCCTCTGACCCGAAACTCTCGTCCATCAGGGAAACTGAGTCAAGGACGGGGCTGGAAACACTGTGGAGGCAGAGGGTGCAGGGCCACCTCACCTGGGTGCAGGTGCCCGGGAGCCCCCCACGGCCTCCCATCTGTGCCAAGCAAGCAGTGTGCAGCTCTGGCTCACCAGCATGGCAGAGACCACGGGTCTCCACTGACAGAGCTCTCACCTAAAACATCTCCTGCCGCATCTCTGAGAAGATTTTATTTTATTTTATTTACAGTTTTATTTTATTTTGCTTCAGTGAACTTAAGTTACTTTTGAATCACGTTTTTCTTTTTTACATATCCAAGAAAGGGGAGCAGAGTATCTTTTTCAGGGAAAACAGTATAGGACTATTTTTGGTCACGTGGACCCAAACTGGTTTTCAAAAATTTAAACCTGGGGTTAATCTTTCCCGACCGTACTCTTCACAATACTAGGAAATACTTTTTACGGTAAACTTAAAGTGAGAACGATTTTTCCGGTGCTATGCACAGTAGGCCTGACCCAAGCCTCCCGTCTCTGGAGTCGGTGCGCTCGCTGCTGTGGGCCTGCAACCACTAGGAAGGGAAAAAGGTGCCGAGAACTCTCTCTCCTCCGGCGTAGATTAAAATCACACGTCTCGGGACGCCTGGGTGGCTCAGCAGTTGAGCGTCTGCCTTCAGCCCAGGTGTGATCCTGGGGTCCTAGGATCGAGTCCCACATCAGGCTCCCCACAGGGAGCCTGCTTCTCCCTCTGCCTGCGTCTCTGCCTCTCTCTGTGCGTCTCATGAATAAATAAATACAATTAAAAAATAAAATCACACATCTCAAAAACCGGTAGCTTCTTAAGAGGTCACAGAAAAGCCAGCCAGAGTCCCTGCGTGTGGGTAAACACCAGCTCCTGACCCAGGGAATGGAGGCAGAGAGGACTGCACCTCTGGCGTGAGCTCCGGGAACTCCACAGGGAAGGAACAGGTGGCAGTGAAGGACGCATCACGCTCACCGCTGCTCTGTAGCTGCTTGATGAGCAGGAGGCATGTGGGACAGTCACCCGGACCCCACCCAATGTGCTGTGGCCCCGTACCCACCTCCACGGTCAACAGTAACACCGTGACAGGAGGGCCCGGGAATGGGCGCCGCAGAGGGGTTTTCAGGGCGACCCACATGCCCACCTGTCCTCCCCAGGGCGGCGCTAACTGGCATTTCACACAGCCAGGAAGAGGGCCAGGCAAGGGTCCAGCCCGATTCCTCTCCAAGTGGTGCACGCCTGGTGCAACTGCAGTCGGGGTAGCTGACGCGGCCCGCCGGACAGCCCCCAGCCCACGGCCACACTGAGGGACCATCCCACGTGCCCAGGCGGGGACTGTCTGGGCTGCAGCCCACGCTCTGGGAGGACCACCGAGCCTCTCCACCCTGGGCCTGCGATGGACAGACTGGTGGGACCCCGGACCTACATTTTTCGCCCAGAGGACCGACGGCCGCTTGGTCAGAACACTCCAAGTCACCCCGAAAATGCTTACCCTCCTCCACATCTGCACAGATGCAGACGCACACGTCTACTCCCTATGCATCTGCACAGACACCAACCCCTCCCCAGAGCTTCTCTCAAAACTGTCTTTTCTTCAAAGTCCCCAGTGCTTCCTCTGGTGGGTGATTCTTCTCTCCCTCTGGAGCCCACAATTGGAAAGCAGACAGGCATCCCTGTGACCTGCTCAAACACAGCACAGCATCCCATGGCCACTTGACTTTTCCTGGGCCTCCCAGGACGGTGTGCCGCCCTGCACACCCCTTCTCACTTCCCGCAGGACTTCTCCAGCCTCCACACCAGTGGGGCCTCCACTGCCACCTCCGACTGCTTGGCATGGGAGCTCACTGCCCCCAACCCCAGCAGGGCCAGCCTGGCCTGTGACTCCTGGCATGAGCTGGTACTGGTTCCTCCTGAACAAGGAAGGAGCCACAGGGGGGAGAACAGAAAAAACAAGCCTCCCAAATCAAACCCCCCCTTCCGACCAGAGCCCTCCCAGAAGCCCACGCGCAACCCTGCATCCACCTCAGAGCTTCCCCAGCCCCAGGATGCTGACTACCGGGTCTCTGGGGGTAGTCATGCCATGCCCTACAGAGTCGTGATTATTCTCAATAAAGAAAGTCCCTTGGATTTTGGTCGACTGGCAACCAGCAGACTGTACTACCACCGAGTTAAGATGGCAATACTCTTCTGAACTAATGTAAGAAGAAAGCTTGCTCGTGTCCCCCGCTGCCCTGAGGCTATGGCTTGTTCTGTGGCCTGTGACATGCCCAGGACGCTGAGGTACTGCATGCCTGCTCTACAGGACCCCGGCTCTTCCTACTTACCAGATCTGTCCCACGTTGACCAGGGACATGTAGAGAACCCACAGAGTGGCCATGAGCACCATATTGGCACAGCCGGTGACCAGGACAAAAGATGAGACGCCCAACCCGAGAAGCGCCAGGGCGTCAAGGTTGGAGTCCATGTGTGACCAGTCCAGCAGCCAGAGGACAGTCGGTGCATAGCTCACGGCGTCCCAGCCCACGTGGCCCCGGAAATACTGCTGTACGCTCTTCAGGTACGCTCGGCAGGGCAGCAGGCCCCAGTCTCCAATCAGCTGCTTGTTCTGATGGAAAGCCACCAGGAAGGCCACAACTGGAAGAAAAAGACCAAAGGACCATGAGCAGGAGCCCAGCCATCCGTGGACACTCGCAGGAAGGGGCCTCATTGGGCGAGTAGACAAAGTGGAGTCTGAGCAACGGTTTGGAGTCAAGGCGGGACACAAGAGGTCTAATTCTCAAAATCTTGGCAGAAATACTGGAAGACCCAATCTGGAGAAGCGAGGCTTTATGTGTACATATATACAGACCTACGTGGGTTGTGTCTACCGACACATGTCATGGATGTGCACACCAGATGGACGCTGACGGAACACATGTATCTAGTTACCAGTGAACGGCCAGTTAATGACCCCAGACCACACTTAGCATTTGTCGTCATCACACACGTCTCCACTGCCTGTAGGCCTGGTCAGTGGTGCCCCTTCCAGACGGGCTACAGGGCCCAGAGCTCGTGCCACAGCTCACGGGGAAGTCACGATCACCTGCACTCAGATCACTGGTTTCCTTCAAGTCCCACTCCTACAAGAGTACATTTGCATTCTCTAGACTTGAGTGCACGGATGTGTTTGCAAAGGGATGTGACGGGAGGAGAGAGAGCATAGCATTTCTAGCTGTGAACGTGAAGAGCAGGGAAACTCAACGCCCACCAAGGGGGAAAGAGCCAGGTAACAGGCCGTCTCAGGGCGGTTACACACACACACACACACACACATGGCCAGGTGCTGCTGATGACGCCTGCAGGGTGAGTAAAACCTGCAGGGTGAGTAAAACCGCATCCCGAGGCAGGGATGGGATGGAGGTAGAGAATGGAGCATGGCGGTGGTTGGGTTCCAGTTCCACACACACTGGTTTAGGCTATAGAAATGTGTGCGACCCCTCATCTAAGGCAAAGCCAGCAACAATGAACTAAAGCCTATGAAGGAAAGAAAAAAAAAAAGGAAAAAAATGAATAAAGCCTTTGAAGGAAAGCATACGAGAAAACAGCACAGACGCAGGAGAGAGACACTGGAACACACTCCTAGAAGGACCATGTACCACACAGAACCAGTGTAACTATCACATGGAGGGAGGCTCAGATTAATTTAAAATGTTCAGGAGGGGGCAGCCCTGGTGGCGCAGCGGTTTAACGCCGCCTGCAGCCCAGGGCGTGATCCTGGAGACCCTGGATCGAGTCCCACGTCAGGCTCTCTGCATGGAGCCTGCTTCTCCCTCTGCCTGTGTCTCTGCCTCTCTCTCTCTCTGTGTGTCTCTATGAATAAATAAATAAAATTTTAAATAAATAAATAAAAAATAAATAAATAAAATGTTCAGGAGGATGCCTGGGTGGCTCAGTAGTTTAGCACCTGCCTTCAGCCCAGGGCGTGATCCTGGGGTCCTGGGATCGAGTCCCACGTCGGGCTCCCTGCATGGAGCCTGCTTCTCCCTCTGCCTGTGTCTCTGCCTCTCTGTGTGTGTGTCTCTTGTGAATAAATAAGTAAAATCTTAAAAGAAAAAAAGTAAAATGTTCACTGCAAGTTCTATGGGACAGCAAATAAAAATTTAAGCAATTCTAAATAATAATACAGACACAAAAATGGAATCATATAGAAAATGCTAAACTAACCAAAGAGAAGGCAGGAAAAGAGGGAAAAAAAAAAGAACGGAAGGAACAAATAGAAAACAACTAGCAGTACAGATTTTAAATGTTGCTTTAAATGAGAATTTTTTTTTTTTAAAGCATGGAGCCTGCTTCTCCCTCTGTGTCTCTGCCTCTCTCTCTCTCTCTCTCTGTGCCTCTCATGAATAAATAAATAAAATCTTTAATAAAAAAAAAAGAAAGCTGATGGTTATGTTAATATCAGATAAAAGAAACATAAAAACAAGGAATAATATGAGGGATGAGAAAGGACACTGCACAATTACAGCAAATCAACAAATGGACATAGTAATATTTAATGTGCATGAATCTACCAACAAAACTTACATATATTTAAACCTCACCTAAAATAATAAAAAATAAACCTCACATAATACATATATGTCTGTATCCTATGTATATATTATTGACTCGACCTGACACTTATAGATTGCCATATAGTATGAAAAAGTAAGACATAATAATGTGACATCCTTAGAACACTCTACCCAACAGCAAAATAATATACGATTTTCAACTACATGTGCAATATTCGCCAGGATGCTTCACGCTGTGAGCCATACAGTAAAGATCAACATACAAAAAAGAACTGGAATCTAAATAATGTGTGCCCCAAACCAATCAGCCACAGGATGTTACTGGAAACATACCTAAATCTTTCAAGACTACACCACACACTTCTAAATAAACCATAGATTTATTTTTTATTTTTTTTTATTTTTTAAAAATTTTATTTATTTATTCATAGAGACACACAGAGAGAGAGAGAGAGAGAGAGGCGAGAGAGAGAGGCAGAGACACAGGCAGAGGAAGAAGCAGGCATCATACAGAGAGCCTGACGTGGGTCTTGATCCAGGGTCTCCAGGATCATGCCCTGGGCTGCAGGCAGCGCTAAACCGCTGCGCCACCGGGGCTGCCCTATTTTTTATTTTTTAAAAGATTTTATCACCTATTCATGAAAGACACGGAGAGAGAGAGAGAGAGAGAGAGGCAGAGACACAGGCAGAGGGAGAAGCAGGCTCCATGCACCGGGAGCCCGATGTGGGATTCGATCCCGGGTCTCCAGGATCGCGCCCTGGGCCAAAGGCAGGCGCCAAACCGCTGCGCCACCCAGGGATCCCATAAGCAGAAGCAAAATTATAAGATTTTTTATAACTGGATAAAAATTGAAAACACAACATATCAAAAATTGCAGGACGCTGTTGAAGTGGCACTTAAATGGAAATTTACAGTAAAGTGCTCGTGTTAGAAAAATAGAAAGGACTTAAGTCTAAACTTCTACTTTAAAAAATCAGAAAAAAATAGCAGTGATACACAAAACAAGCAGGAGGAAAGAAACCTTTAAAAACTTAAGAGTAGGGATCCCTGGGTGGCGCAGCGGTTTGGCGCCTGCCTTTGGCCCAGGGCGCGATCCTGGAGACCCGGGATCGAATCCCACATCGGGCTCCCAGTGCATGGAGCCTGCTTCTCCCTCTGCCTGTGTCTCTGCCTCTCTCTCTCTCTCTCTCTGTGACTATCATAAATAAATAAAAATTAAAAAATAAATAAATAAAAAAATAAAAACTTAAGAGTAAATAATAATAATAAAAATAAAAATAAAAAATAAAAACTTAAGAGTAGAGGTCAATGAAATTAAAAAGCAGAAAAATATAGAGAAAATCAAGAAAACCCAAAGTTGGTTCTTAAAAAAGATGAACCTAATTGATAGACCTCTAGCCAGGCTAATCAAGAAAGAGAGAAGCAGTATCAGGAACAGAGAAGGGAACCCTGCTACTGGCTCCAGAGACATTAGAAAGATCATAAAGGAATACCACAAATCTCTCCAAGATCATAAACTCAGCAACTCCGTTGAAACAGACCAATTATTCGAAAGACACAAACTACCCAGACTCTCAAAAGAAGAAATACAGGTAATAAATCACAAATAACTGCATGCCAGAAACACAAGGCTAGTTCGACACTCACAAAGTCATGTGATTCACCGAAATAACAGATGAAGTAAGAGTATCAACGGACACATGAAAACAGTGACAAAATTCAGCAGCCGCTCATAAAAACTTTGAGCACACTGGGAACAGAAGGGAACTGCATCAGCCCACAAGGGCGGCTATGAAAAACCAACAGCCAGCACCAGACTCCAGGCCAGCACCTCAGTCCTTTCCCCTGAGATCTGATCAAAATGAGGACATCGCACCACCCTGCTGAACACTGTATGGGAACTCCCAGCTCATACAGTGAGGTCACCAAAAGAAGTAAAAAGCATATAGACTGGAAAGAAAGCAAAAAAGCTGTCTTCGTTAACAGATGATACAATGCTTTGCGTAGAAAATCTCAGAAAAATACCAAAAAAACCCCTCTTGGACCTAATAAATAAGTTTATCTGGGCAGCCCGGGTGGCTCAGCGGTTTAGCGCCACCTTCAGCCCAGGGTGTGATCCTGGGTTCCCGATATCGAGTTCCACGTCGGGCTCCCCGCATGGAGCCTGCTTCTCCCTCTGCCTGTGTCTCTGCCTCTCTCTCTCTCTGTCTCTCTCTGTATCTCTCATGAATAAGTAAATAAAATCTTAAAAAAAAAAAAAAAGTTTATCAAGGTCACAAAATACGAGAGCAATACATAAAAGTCAATTGTATTCATATATATCAGGAATGAACTGTAATCTGAATTTTTAAATTACAATAAATAGCAATCCCCAAAAAGTACATAGAAAAAACTCTAAGAAAACACAAGCAGAATCTGTATGCGGAAAACACACGGAACATTAACAAAAGGAATAAAAAAAGATTAAATAAAGGGAGAGATGCATCATGTTTATGGACTGATGAGTTTATGGACTGAGAGTCAGCATTACATCTATGCCAATTCTCTCTGATCCGATCTATAGATTCAATGCAATCTTCATCAAAATATCCAGTAAGCTTCTCTGTAGATATTGACAAGCTGATTCTAAAATGGATGTGGAAAAGCAAAGGAACTAAAACGGTCAAAATAATTCTGAGAAAGAACAAAGTTGAAGAACTCATATTACCCAATTTCAAGAGTTACTACAAAGCTACAGCAATCAAGACAGCGTGGTACTGGCAAAGGAGGGTCACGGACGCCAGGGAACAGGACACAGAGCCCAGGGATGGACCCACACCAGTACAGCCAGCTGATCCGTCACGAAGATGCAGACACACCAGCCCAGACACAGATGTCACACCTTCCACAGAAACTTACTCAAAAAGGACTACAGAGCTCAACGCGGAATGTAAAATTAGGGAACTTCTAAAGGAAAATCTATGGCTCGGGTGTGGCAGTGAGTCTTCAGACACAGCACCGGAAGTGTGACCCAAGAAAGAAAAAAACTGATCAACTGTACTTCGTCACATGAGAAACTGCTGTTCTGTGAATGATACTTGTAAGAGAATGAGAAGACAAGCCACAGATGGGGAGAAAACATCTACAAACCACATAAAGGCCCGGACAAAGGACTCGTATCCAGACAATTTAAAGTACCACTAAAACTCAAGAGTAAGGAAACAGACAACCCAATGTTTTGTTTTTTTTTTAATTTTTATTTATTTATGATAGTCACATAGAGAGAGAGAGAGTGGCAGAGACACAGGCAGAGGGAGAAGCAGGCTCCATGCACCGGGAGCCCGACATGGGATTCGATCTCGGGTCTCCAGGATCGCGCCCTGGGCCAAAGGCAGGCGCCAAACTGCTGCGCCACCCAGGGATCCCCAACCCAATGTTTAAACGGGGCAAAATATCTGGATACTGAGTCATCGGTTTCACACAAATAAGATACACAGATGGTAAATACACGCAAGAAAGATGCTATCATTTATTGAGGATACGCCAATTAAAGCCCCAGCGCGAGGGGCCCCTGGGTGGCTCAGCAGTTGAGCACCTGCCTTCAGTCCAGGCATGATCCCAGTTCGGGGATCAAGTCCCACATCAGGCTCCTCGCAGGGAGCCTGCTTCTCCCTCTGCCTGTGTCTCTGCTTCTGTCTCAGTGTATCTCATGAATAAATAAATAAAATCTTAAAAAAAAAAAAGATTTATCATCTATGACCCAGAAACTAGATGCTTAGGGATCTGCCTAAGCGTGAAGTGAACACTTACACGACACGAGGGCCTGCACGCACATGGTTTACTGCTGCTAACACCGGGACAGCAGAGTCCCTCACGTGGGAGCAAACAGAAATACAGGCGGCCAATGCGCACACTGGGATAACCATCAAGACAAAACGCGCAAGCCAGCCGCTGGTTTATGCCGCAGCATGGAGGGTCCTAAATGCCCTTCGCGAACTAACAGAATCCACACTCAAAGGCTCCATACTACAGGATTCCATTTACACTAGAAAAGGCAAAGCCACAGGGGCAGAATGTGGACAACCGCAGGGCGTGCGGTGGGGGGGCAGTAGTTGTGCACAGGAGTGTCGGGGGCACGGAACTATTGGTATGGTTCCAGGGTGACGGGTGAGCATGGGTTTGTCAAAACCCATAGAAGCACATGTCACAAAAAGTGAACCTTAATGTTTACAAACGATGAAAACAAGCCAATCTGGGGGTCAGGGGACACTGGGATGGAATGCAGAGTGTGACAAAGGAATGGAAGGTGATGGCCAATGTCTAACACGACCACACTGAGCTGATGGGGGGAGAGCCGCCCTAAGTAACTTTGGAAAATGCTTGGAGTGAAAACTGTGAGGACAGAGACCAAAGGAATGGTTTATAAACACTGGAGCCTGGCTGGTTTTTCTCACGAGGCAGGCGGACAATTCTGGAACTGCTCTGCAGGTGCAGTGGGTGGAGCAATTAAACCATGGCCGATGGTGGGGCCAGATACTCACCAGGGGCCCAGGAAGTTCCAGACGCTCAAGGAAGGAAGGAGTGCACCTACCCTGGGTGCTGGATTCGGATGGGAGATGCCAGTGTGAACTCAGGGTACCCTCAGCAGACACTGGGGTGGAGATGCAGGGATGCGGATGCGGAGATGTGGAGATGCAGATGACCCCACGCACAACGACTGGCACTCCCGGCACACAGATCTGGGTCTCTAACACCACTCTCCAATCAAAGGAACTACAACTGGAGAAATGGCAAGCCTTAGGGCCGGGAGACATGAGGGGCCCGAGGCATTCGACGGCACTGGCGTGAGGCAGAGCCGAAACAGAAGGAATGGAAGCATGTGGCCGCGGCAGGAGGGGACCAAGCAGAAAGCACCAGTGCTGAGCAGGGCCGGGCAATCTGAAGCCACGGTAAGGAGCCACGTGGGACCGTAACCCAACGCGTAAGGAAAGGTGAGGACCAAGGAAGAAGCGGAGGGAGCGCACAAGCCCTCCCTACAGAGGAATCCCAGATGATGACCCGGGCACACGCTGGGCCCAGTGACCCGACGGGAGGAGACACCTGCAGACGCACCTCACCGGGTGACCCGGGTCGGCATCACCCGTGGAGCCGTGTGGACCCAGGCGCCCAATCTGGTGACCATCTCGTCAGGAGACACACCAGACACGCCCGGGGTGAGGGGCGTCGTACCAAATACGGGACCAGAAATGATCAAACTGTCAGGGTCCTGAGAAGCCAGGGGAGTCCTGCAGACCAGGGGGACGCAGGAGGCGAGGCGGCTGAGGGCAGTGTGGCCCGGGGGCCTGGGACCGGAAAGGGCCCTGGTGGGAATCCCAATGAAGTCCGGAGTTTGCCTAATAGTTGTTTGTTAAGTTTCTTGAAAGCCCACTATATGCAGCTCACAGCAGCGGAGAAAGAAAAGTGAGGCCTGCCCTTCACATGACCACGGGAGGCCAAGGGGCGGGCTCTGGTGGTGGAAGGGCCACCAGGTGGGAGTCACCTGAAGATGAAAGCCCACCACCCAACCACAGAGGGTCAGTGGGAGGGCAGCGGAGCTCACGCTGGCGCTCTTCTCCCTCACCTGCCTCCACCTTGGGCAGAAGTGGACCTCCAGAGGGTGCTCCCCCAGGTGGAGCTCAGCCCGTCTCTTCCCTGACTTAGGTGGCCGCGGTCCATTCCAGAACCCTGGGGCTCTCCCACATAGGGACCTAATTAGCAACGGCTGAACAGAGGCATGTGCTTCCTCCTGCAAACCGCAACTCACACTCCATCGCCATGGAGGGAAAACGCTTGGTCTAAACCAAGCTAAACTAAACTAAATTAACTAAGCCAATTAGTTCTAGGGCTTCTCTCTCTCTCTCTCTCTTTTTTTTTTTTAAAGATTGTATTCATTTATTCATGAGAGACACAGAGACAGAGAGAGGCAGAGACACAGGCAGAGAGAGAAGCAAGCTCCATGCAGGGAGCCTGACCTGGGACTCGATCCCGGGATCCCAGGATCACACCCTGGGCTGCCCAGGGCCTCTCGTTTTTTTAAGTAATGTTTATGCCCAACGTGCGGCTCAAGCTCACAACCCCAAGATCATGAGTCGGACGCACTACCGACTGAGCTATCAGGCCCGCCAGTCTCACCAATTGTTTTTCTCCTGAAGATTTTATTTATTTGAGAGACAGAGTGTGCACCGGGGGGGGCGCACAGTGAGAGGGAGCAGCAGACTCCCCGCTGAGCAGTGCTCTCTATCCCAGGACCCCCTCCTCTCGAGACGGGGGCCCAAGGCACACACTCAACCTACTGAGCACCCAAGCAGCACTCACCAATTAGTTTTAAAAAGCAATTCTAAGGCAAGCATAGGAAACTTCCTACCTTACTTACCAGGAAACAATGAACATTAGCTTGGATTAAAATTTCAGAAAAGAAAGCGTATTTCAACTTCCACTTCTGTTATAGAAACAGCTGAGTAGAAAGAAGTGAAAAAGTCAAAATATCCCAGCATCTCAAAAGCTAGCTAAACCAATCAACTGAACCTACAAAGGCTTAGTCAGCCCCCACCCCCACCTAGGAAGGCAGGAGGCCAGGCAGAGGCCTGGAGGTGCTCAGCCATTCATTGGGGGGGGGGGGGGGGGGGCGGGAGGGGTAACCCAGAGACTCCTCTAGGAGAGGTGACCAATTACCGAAATATGCATTATCAAGGATGTCTGCAAATATTTTCTTTAGAAAACAAATAGGGATGCCTGGGTGGCTGGGTGGTTGAGTGACTGCCTTAGGCTCGGCTCAGGGCGTGACTCCGGGGTCCTGGGATGGAGTCCCACATTGGGCTCCCTACATGGACCCTGCCTCCCTCTCTGTGTCTCTCAAGAATAAATAAAATTAAAAAAAAAAAAAAAGAAAACATACAAACAAATATTTACGTTTCTCTCCCATCCAGATGAATTGCTATAAAATTAAAACCGAATCATCCCCAAACGCCAATGTCTGCGGGCTGCTTCTTAGTGTGGTGAAATTCTGGCCCTTGGCACAGCAGTGTCCAGGGCTTTTCCTTTAGAGGCACGTGCTGTAGAGAGCTCAGAAGTAGGCAGTGTTACTCATTTTTTCAACAACCTGGAAGCGTTTTTCAAAGAACCTTATAAAACCAAGCAGAGCATTTCATTAGAACCCTAGTGGCCTAGAGCACAGAACAAGAACTCATCTCCACGAACTCTCAGAACCAACTATATACAACGAAGCAGGATTTCTTTCAGTTCCATTTTTCCTCAAAATGTCCAAAGAACAGCTAAGAGTTGTGCAAGTACGATGCCCACGGTGTTGCTCCACCCTGCACCGGACGCCGTCTGAGCTGCGAGAGCCTGGGGAGCCGTCACATACCCTGACGGGGAGGGCAACAAGCTGCTGCTTCTGGAAAGTGCAGGGTAGACTCACCTCTAGCGGCTGCTGGTCAGGGGCAAGGAGGCATAAAACTACCACATGTAACAGAAGTAAGGAAAGAAACAGGGCAAGTGCACAAAACCTGCGTGTGAAGCAAAAGCAGGAATCAGAGTTGAACTAGCCTGGAGACCCTTCGCAGGATTTTCTTTCTTTTTTTTTTTTTTAAGATTTTATTTATTTATTGAGAGAGAGAGAGAGAGAGAGAGAGAGGGAGAAGCAGGCTCCCTGCAGGGAGCCTGATGCGGGACTTGAACCTAGGACCCTGGGGTCACGCCCTGAGCCAAAGGCAGACACTTAACCACTGAGCCACCAGGTGCCCAGGAGGAGGATTTTCAAAGAGATGTTATCCCAGGGACTCCGTGGCCAGTGCAGAGCTGAGACAGGCAATCTGTTGAGGTGTCCACATCCCGTGTTCCCACAGTGCTCAGAGCTCCTGGGAGACCCCTCTGTCACCCCTCATGGACACTCAGCTGACCAGGGTGGCCACACTGACAAAGGCCACAGGGCCTAGGAGGGACCCATCTGCTCCAAAAGACCCTTGCTTAGCCTCGTGAAGTGGCTTCTCAGGCAGGCTCCAGCCAAGCTGGGAGGCTTGATGGGGCAGGGGTCCTGAACAGGGCACGTTCGGGGTGTTCAGACACACAGGGCCTCGAGGCAGAAGCTGCCCAGGAGCGCAGGAGTCCTGAGAATGAACGAGCCGACTGAGTCCCTGGGAAAGAATGAGGAAGGGACCCCCACACAGACACATCAGCAAATAGCAAGGATCCAGAATAAGATGAGAAGCATCAGGGGCTCTGAGAGCTTCCAGAGGAAAACTCAGGTCACAGGGCTGCCGCCCCAGGAGGAGAAGTGTTTCTCTGCTCCCCATCCTGCCTCCTGGGAAGTTCCTGAGGGCCAGGGCTGCCAGGGAGCAGAACAAGCCCCTTGCCCCCTTACCTGGGTTCACACCAACCACGTGACTCTCAGAGCTTGTGGGCTGGTGGCCAGGGGACCCGACGTGGGATCAGAAGGCTGCACACCCTGCCCACCACCAGGGGCCTGGTCAACCACGGGGCCTGCTCAGAAGCCCGAGGTGCAGGGGTTCGGGAGCCTCGGGCGGGAACACGTGGAGGTGCCGGGAGGGGCAGGGCCTGGAAGCTCGGCGCCCCTTCCCAACCTCCCCATGGGTGTCTTTCATCTGCTGTTCCCAAGTCGACCCCCTTGATGATGAACCAGAAAACCTAAGTGAGGTGTTCCCCCGAAACCTAAGTGAGCCGTCCCAGCAAATTACGGGTCCAGGAAGGGGTCGTGAGAACCCCGACTTACAGCTGGGGGGCCAGCAGCACAGCTGACAGCCTGGACCTGTGGATGGCATTCTGAGGTGGGGGCGGGCTCGTGGGAGGGCCCTCAGCCCGAGGGCCTGCCCTTGAGCCGGGCACACAGTGTCAGGACTGCTTCTGGCGAAAACCCCGCCACACACGTTTGATGCCAGAGTATACACGGAGACAAACGGATGTGTTCTGTTTAGGCATCTGGGAGCAGCAGGGGTCAGGCTGTGTGACGACTTCTCATCATCAACCCAAAAAGTTCTGAGAAAACCTGCTTTGACTGAGACTAAGACCCAAGCAAATCAGGGCAGCCCGGGTGGCTCAGCGGTTTAGCGCTGCCTTCGGCCCAGGGTGTGACCAGGATCCAGTCCCGCGTCAGGCTCCCTGCATAGAGCCTGCTTCTCCCTCTGCCTGTCTCTGCCTCTCTCTCTCTTTCTTTCTGTGTCTCTTATAAATAAATAAAATCTTAAAAAAAAAAAAAAAAGACTCAAGAAAATCAGTAATTCCCACGGGTGCAAGAGAAACACAGGAAGTTCACCTCCAAATTCTTTCTTGAAAGTTGTTTGGGGATAAATCCCAGCAAAGAGAGAACAAAAGAACACCAGACAGTGACGTGAGACCTGAGGAACTGTGACTACAGCCCGAGAGGATCAGGGTCCTCTTGCGTGGGCCGTCTGTGTCCTGAGAGTCCACACCAAGGGGCTGGGAGTGGGGCACGGGGGATGGAAGGGAGACACAGTGGAAGAGCATCCCATGGGGACAAAGAGCGACAATGAAGACTATCAGCAAGAAGTCCGGGAAGTTTTCTGAAGCAGGAGCTGCCCCTAGGCGGAGGGTAGCAGCACGCACAGAACCCTGAGGCAGCTGCACGCTCACAGGTGTGCCAACAGGTACACGGACAGCAACATCTGTTGTAGGAACTCTCTTAACCATGCAGAGGATGAAGCCCAGGGCAGGGGCTCCCCGTGCAGCCTGTGGTGGGGTCGGGAGTCCGCAAGGACAACTCTAAAATTCATCATCAAGTGACACGTGGGCAGCCCCCGTTGGCATCATGAAAAACCCTGGGACTTCAGAAACTCTGATGTAGCTCCTGTTACCAGAATGATCTGGACTCTCTAGGCAGAGACCACGGCAGGATGTGTGCCCACTTGCCCAGGGCCATCTCGGCCAGAGAACATCCTCCCGGGACGATGGGAAACGAGGCCTTCACACAGCCGAAAACACGGAGTCTACCCCAAACAGAGAGAAGCCAGGGAGAAAACACACGTCTCAAGGCAGGTGGCTCTGCGCTCAGCGCCCTAAGACATGTGCCTGACCCAGCAGCCAGAACCATCCCAACTTGAACAGGGGATCCCCGCTCCCCCAGAGCCTGAGGCTGCTGTTAGCCGTGCTTGCCAGGGAGGCGCCTGGCTGCTGCCCCCTCAACAGTCCACGCAGACCTCCGGGGCAACCCTGTCTCGGCTGCCTTCTGCCAAGTGACAGCTGGCTCAACCACTCAGGACGGCTATTTAAAACTGTGGAGGCTCCTGCCATGCAGCCAGGAACTATTTTTACAGGGACAGAGGGCAGGGAGGTACCAGGAGAGCCCACACAGGTGACCCCAGGGCCCTGGGTCGCCCCCCTGAGGCAGGACACACAAAAGCCAGCTTGGTCCTGGCTCAAGGACACTGCCTCTTCCTCCGGGAGGGGAGAGCTTGAGGCACAGCTGAGATGCCCAGCGCCCAGGCCGTGGAGGCCCACCAGCATGGGTGGGGAAGGCACCTGCCAGCACCCTCGTCCCCCACCCCCGCTGCTCCAGACCTCAGCCCACCCAGCGGGAAGAAGAGAGGGAGACACACTCCACTGGGTATCCTCCTGAAAGGAGGGGGCCCTGCGAGGGGCGAGGGGGGGCAAGCGCAGGGGGGCACCCAGAGCCAGTTGAGGGCAGGAGCATTGGGCAGGGCAAATGTCCCGGAAGAAGGGGTTTCGGGATGAGGGTCCCGGGGAGGGACGATAGGGGGTAGAGTACCAAGGGGGGGGTCTAGGGGGATGCGTCCTCTGAGGCCGGCCATCCCCAGGACAAGGGACTCCTTGGGGGGGCGTCCCAGGAGGGCACAGGGGGTAAGAGTCCCAGAGGGGCAGGGGTGAGCGTCCCAGGGGGGCGAGGTGGGGGGGGGAGAGTCCCAGGGAGGAGCGTGGGGGAGTGTGTGTGTGGGGGGGAGCGTCCCGGGGGAGGGGGAGCGTGGGGGAGAGCGTCTCAGGGAGGAGGGAGTGTGGGGGGGAGGGGGAGCGTGGGGGGAGAGCGTCCCGGGGAAGGGGGGAGCGTCTTCGGGAAGGGGGAGCGTCGGGGGAAGTGTCTGGGGGTAAGAGGAGCGTGGGGGGGAGCATCAGCGTCTCAGGGGGTTGGGGGGAGCGTCTGGAGGAGGGGGGAAGCGTGGAGGGGCAAGCATGGGAGGAGCGTGGGGGGAGGAGCGTCGGGGGGACGGGGGTGTGGAGCGTGGGGGGGGGCGGCATCCCAGGGGACGTGGGGGCGGGGAGCGTCCCGGGGGGAGCGTGGGGGGGGGGTGGTGAGCGTCTCAGGGGGTTGGGGGGAGCGTCTGGAGGAGGGGGGAAGCGTGGAGGGGCAAGCATGGGAGGAGCGTGGGGGGAGGAGCGTCGGGGGGACGGGGGTGTGGAGCGTGGGGGGGGGCGGCATCCCAGGGGACGTGGGGGCGGGGAGCGTCCCGGGGGGAGCGTCGGGGGGGGGGGGGTGAGCGTCTCAGGGGGTTGGGGGGAGCGTCTGGAGGAGGGGGGAAGCGTGGAGGGGCAAGCATGGGAGGAGCGTGGGGGGGAGGAGGAGCGTGGGGGGGAGGGGGAGCGTCGGGGGGACGGGGGTGTGGAGCGTCGGGGGGGGGGGCGGTCGGCATCCCAGGGGACGGGGGGAGCGTCCGGGGGGAGCGTCGGGGGGGGCAGGGTGGAGCGTCCCGGGGGAGGGGGTGAGCGTCTCAGGGGGTTGGGGGTGAGCGTCGGGGGGGAGGGGCGCCCCCATGGGAAGGCGCGTTCCGGGGGGCAGCGTCCCGGCCAGGGGCACGTGGGGCCGCGGGGCGCCGTGGGGCAGGGTGGGTGTGGACCGGAGGCGGGGCGAGGCCAGGAGTCCCGGGGGCGCGTCCCGCGGGGAGACCCGGAGGCGAGGGCAGCAGCGACGGAGCCCCGGGCCCCCGGACTCACAGTAAATGAAAGCGAGGGCCCTCAAGAGCACGATCCTAGTCAGCCAGAAAGTGCCCGCCCGGAGGCCGGCCGAGCAGCCCGTGGGGGGTCGAGCCCCGGCCCCGGCGGAGACCCAGGCCCGCCGCCCGCCTTCCCGGCCTTCCGCTTCCTCAGCGACTCCTCGGGCGCCGCCATTGCGGGGGGCCACCAGTGCGCATGCGCCGGGAGCGCCCCGCGCCCGGACGCCCCGCCCCGAGCGGGAGCCTGGCCACGGCCCCCCGACTGGCCACGCCCCGGGCGGGGAGCGCGCTCTAGTGCGGGCGCGCGGGCGCCCCCCGCAGGCCGCGCGTGGTGCTGCCGCCGGGAGGGCGACGGGAGGTCCTCCCCGGGCTTCCGCTGCACCGCGCGGGCCTCGGCTCTTCCGTCACCGGGGCCGCGTAAGCACCTGGGCGGCTGCCCGCCTGCGCCCTCCCTTGGGTGGGCCGGGACCGCGGTGGGCCCGCTCAGCGTCCGTGTGCGCAGCCGGGAGCCGCGCTCCAGCAGAGGCAGGGCTGGAGCAGAGCCGGCTCACGGCGCGGCCGGGGTCCCCGGGTGTCCCCTTACCACGCCCTCACCTCCTGTCCGGGGAGGGTGTCGGGGTGTCAGCCACACGGCTAGCCAGGGGCCTGAAATCAGCCAGGTCCGTCGGCTTGGGCAGGACTCCCACCCCTCTCCAGACCGCACCTCCAGGCCTGGGGGAGGGTGGTGCATTGAGGGTCCCCAGGAAAGAACTTACCCACCTGTGGCCCCGCTGAACCTGGTGACAACATCAGCAACTCCACCCAGGCACCGCTCAGGACAGGTGGCGCCCAGTGGGTGGGCTCATGGGCACTCCTTAAAGGAAGGCGGTTAGTGGGCAAACTGGTCCTTGGAAGCAAATCACTGAGGTGGGTGTGGGTTTTCTTTTTTATTCTTCACAGCTCTTTACATATTACAGATCCTATTCTTGTGTGCATATTGCAAATGTTTGTCCCGAGTTTTTTGTTTGCTTTTGACATCTTGTGCGGAGTGTTCTGACATCTAAATTATTAATACTTGTGGGTCAAATGATCAGTCTTGTTTAATTATATCTTTACCACCTGCAGCGTGAGCTCTATAAAGGCAGGGACTGGCTCTGGACTTGCCCCCCCCCCCCAATCTAGGCCAGGCCAGCAACTGCTGGAACACTTCTTCAGCCTCCAGCTGTTGGGTGATAGCAAATGTGCATCCTATACTGTGAGTTTTTAAAAAGTGCCCCCTTTTTTTTTCTTGTGAAAACTCTCCTTTCAGAGCCCAGCTGTAAAGTGGGACATGTAAAAGATCGGCAGTGGGGGGGCACAGACATTGCACTCTGGTGAGCCCCCAGCAGGGAAGCCTGTGCCCGAGGCCTCCCCGCCTCGGGGGGGGGGGGGTGTCAGGGGACAGTCCGTCCTGGCCATGCTTCCAGGTCCTTCCAGCAAACCTACATTCTGCACCTCGTCTCCAGGGCCCGGGGGCTGCATTAGGGATGAGCCAGCATGGCTGTCTGGTCCAAGCGGAGGATCCAGTGCCCCTCAGCCCAAGCCCACCCGAGCTTCCATGCGTCCCCTGGATACAGGAGGTGCTCAGGGCACAGCACGGAAGGACAGCTCCGCCATCAGGTGTGACCCAGGGCGCTGCTTTTCAGGTGGGGACGGTCCTGACAAAGAGCCCTTTGTCCTCAGCTTCCCCTGGCCCGGGTTGCATTGTTCTCTCCAGAGGAGGGCACAATGGGGCATTGTGGAGAGCAGAAAGGCGTCCTTGTCCAGCATCCAGCTCGCTGGGCTCCAGTCTCCCTCTCCGGGTTTACCCAGGGTGGGCGAGGCCATCAGAGAGGTCCACTGGGAGCTCGGGTTCTTACACTTCCTCCGGGACCCGCCTTCCTGGGAGTGGACTGCAGAGGTCCGGTGAGTCCGAGGGTCCAGAACCCACCCACGCGGGAGCGGACCTTGCGGAGCGGGGCTTGGGCCGCGGAAAGCCTGGCCGGTGGCTCGGCGCTTGCCTATGTGCACCCAAATTGAACCAGAAGCACACGAGTCTGTAACTCAGCAGTAAGGAGGAGTGAGGTGTTGACACCTGCTACAAGATAGAGGAACCTCACAAACATCATGCAAAGTGGGAGAACCAGGCGCACGGGCTACACGTCGGATTCCATGTACATGACACGTTCCGGATCAGCAAATCCGCGGAGACAGAAAGGAGATGGGTGGTTGTCTAGGGCTGGGGGCGGGGAGTGACGGGAAGATTCCGGAGCCAGGCAGAGGGGACGGCTGCACACCAGCAATGCACTAAATGCTACAGAACTGTACACTTCAAAACGCTTGAATGTTATGCCATGTGAATTCCGTTTCAAAAAAAAAGAAGAAAAATCTTAAAAATACCCTATGTTGTTCCAGAACGTCCTAGAAGGCACTGTTTTTCCCTGTTGGAATAGGTCACGTCATTTACACCAAACCAACCTCTTCATCTAGATGAGGGAGCATCTAAGAGCTTTGACTAATATTTAGATTCGGGGACATCTTATGCTCCAAGAAAGCACTGCACTTAAAAACAAAACCTTTTTTGTAAACCTTGAGGCAACTGCAGGGGTGGAGGCTGGTGCTGGGGAGGCAGCTCGCTGGCTTCCTCACCCCGTGGGCTCAGTGGCTGCAAACCGCAGGTACACAGGGGTCGGGGGGGGGCTTTACCCCCACACACACACTGGGAGCCTGGGTGGGTGGCGGGGCTCCTGAGCCCACATTTTCAAGCCAAACTCTGAGAAAAAGTCAAGCTGGTTACGGAGGGGTTGGTGCCCAGCCCCGGCCTGGATGGAGCCAGGAGGACGAGCCCAGAATTTGACTAGAGAGAGAGAGAGAGAGGCTCCCCCAGAGGACCCGTCAGCTCAAGCCTGGGGCTGGCATCCCACAGACCTGTGGATAAGCCAGAGCCCCAAGCAGGAAGCCCGGCCCGGGGGTCCCATGCACGGCTCCTCCTATACAGCCCGGGCGGAGGCACACACAGGCCCGGGGGCTGGCGGGACTCCCAGCAGCTGCAGGACGGCTTCACGGAGGAATGAGCCCCGTGTCGGCACCTCGTCCAGCTGTCCCCAGGCACCCTGGCTTGGCAGCCCCGCTGCATCAGGGCAAGTGTCCCTGACGGGCATTTGCAGCTGTCTCTGGCACCCACGAGAACCCAGCTTGGGCCCGACCTAATCGCCCACCCTTCATTTACCCCAATTTTTCATGTCTTGATATCTGTTGATGGGAGGGGTGGGGCAGAACCCGCAGGCGCTAACATCTGTCACTTTCTTCTGGGCCGGGGGGGGGGGTGGTCACTTTGGGCTGGTCCCACCGTGACTGTCCAGTGGCCAAGACCCGGGTAGGGCTGGCAGGAGCAGGTGGGGGTGGCCGAGCAGGTGCTGGGCCATTTGCTGGTTTTTGGGAACTGTGACTCACAGACGGCTGTTCTGCTTGGCTCACCCGTCTCCTCTCTTGGCACCCTCGGCTCCGGGCCACGAGCACTTCCACGCCCGCACCCCAGAGGGAGACGCGGCTCTGTGTGGCCCTGCGAGCTGGTGAGCTGCCCTTGCAGGGCAGAGGAAAGCAGACAGTCACGGTGCTGGTACATTCTGTGGCCGTCGGGCCCGATGCAGGGAAACAATGTGCAGGGACTTTGTTTTCTTTTATCTGGGAGTCAGATTCTGTCCTGGAAACTGCCCAGGCCAGAGGCCGCACACAGAGGTCCGCAGGCTGTGTCTACCAGTCACCTCGATGATGCTGTGTAACAAACAGCCTTGAAACCGAAGGTCCGGGTCGGCGCACACTGGCACCCACAGAGCGGGGCTCGGGCGTGCATCTCGGGCCAGCAGAGGTCTGGGGGCAGCAAGACGCTGGCTGGCCGTCGGGACCACGGGGGGGCCTCTGTCCCACCTCCCGCAGGCACCAGCACTCCTTCCAGCCTCGCCCACGGGAGCTTGCACGCTCCCCTCCTGACCAGGCCCCAGAAGGCGCCTGCGTCCAACATCCCCGATTTGACCCAAACTGCTTATCTCACAGGCTGGGGAGCTTGCGGCCAACACCATCCATCACTGTGTCTCACCTTCTTGTGACTCCCGCCCAGTGATTAAAGCAGACAATTCACTTCTGAAAAGAACGGGTGGCACTCGTGTTAGATGACGTCCCTGAGGAGGGAGCTAGGCTCCGGCAGTGGGCAGAGGTGCTTCTGGAAGTTGCTGGCATGGACTGAGGAGGAGCCCAAACAGAGGAACATCAGGGGCTGGCTACCGCACGCCCATCGGCCCCCATGGGCCCCGCGCTGAGCCCACAGCTCAGACACGCACCGCGGACCCCTCCACAACTCACTCGAAGTCAAGGGGCCACAGGGGGCCGTCGGCAACAAGTCCTGTGACCTCGAACACCCTCCCTCCCAGAACTCCGCACCTTCTTGGGGGTCCCTCCAACCCCTTTCCACGCCCTGGGGAAACCAGCCTGAGGCCCCTCTTTTCATGCTTTACTAGAAGGCTCAGCCCCTTGAAGGTGTGCAGCCGGGGGAGCCCCTGACCCCAGCCCGGTTGGGGAGGGGCGAAGCTCCACCACGCCTGCTCCAAGCTGGCCTCACGGACTCCCAGGAACCACCGGCTTCTCTCCACTCAGTACAAGGCTCCCGCCTCAGGGTGTCTTAATTAAACCCTCCTTCACCAAGTTCCGAAAAATAAATACTTGGGAGACAGCGGAAATCTTTTGACAGGGTGTGTTTTAATTTGCCTTTGGCACGGGCACGTCTCTGGAACCTTCCCTGGTGGCAGAGCCAGCCAGGGCCCCTCACTCCGAAAGAGGATTTTTTTTTTTCTGTCTGATATTTTTATTTCAGGCTAGCATTTGCCTTTCTCCGTCATAACTGATGCGGGGCTCCGCTTCCGAGGGGTTCCCACTTGGACATCTTGAACAGGAAGCCTCATTAAATCTGAAAGTTAAGTTTGGAAGGACAAGCACAGCCTACTTGGGCTCGAAGGCTGGTTTTCTGGAGTGACAGTCATCCTCCAGAGTCCTGGCTCCCCTTCTGCACGGGGCCTGTGCACGGGGGGGGGGGGGGGGGGGACCGAGGTGACGGTGAAGGGCAGGGGCCCTGGGGACTGGGGGCCAGGGGGCAGGAGCCCAGAGTGCAGAATGAGGGTGGGGTCTGGGGCCCGGGGACCCAGGGGCCTGGTACCACAGAATGCCCGTCTGCGTGGGCAAGGAATGGAATGTGCTGGAGCTGCTGGGGGCCGGAAGGCTTAGGGGGTGCAAGCGTCCAGAGGAAGGCACGGGCAGATGGCACGTCTCTAACACCTCGGCAGACTCGGTTTCCCCCGTGGATGATGCTGCTGGCACCTGGTGCTCACCTCTGCCCAAGGAAGACCGCATTTGGAGCCCCTGGGACCCCGCCTGAGGATGGTCGTGGGCTACAGAAGCAGCCTCTGCCTGCCGTCGAAGACCCACACCAAGACCCGTGGAGCCAGGCCCCCAGGCCCAGGCCGGGGAGAGGACAGATGGATGGGCACAGCCGGAGGCCGGGGAGATCTCTACCGTCAGGAGGTGAGCGGAGGCCAGAGCAGGCCCACAGCTGTTCCTGACACATCTGCGTAGCACATGTCACTGGGCAGACAACCTTCACTGGGGCTCAGCCCTCCATGAAGCATTGCCCTCTCCCCCAATTTTTTTCAAATAATGGCCACTGGGGCAGGGGGTCCCCTGGGCTGCCAGCAGTCACCCCGGGGCCATGTGGGTTTTCGCACCGGGAGCCGGCAAGAAGGGGCAGAGGAAGAGCCTGGGGCACCTTCACCCCTGCCTGGAGCTTGGGAGGCGCCCCGAAGCGGCAGCGAACGCCGTGCTGGAGCGAGGTGCTCAGGACCAGCACCCTGACGGGCCGGCCAGGGGCGGATGGGGGAGGCTGGGCGCGATCCTCCTCCCGGGCTCCCCCGCACGCACAGACGGCCAGCTCCCTGGCAGACATCAGCCCAGCCGGGCGGAGGGCTTCGACCCAAACCAGACCTTCCACGCCAGCTGGCAAACTAAGTCGGGGAGGGGTGTTTCCACAAAAAGCTTGGCCCCGAGCCCCGATAGTCTGTCACCAAGGGACGCTGGACTCCTGGCGCCCCTGCGAGCCCCTCGCCTCTCTCTCGGGAGACCCAGCAGGGCAGGCTGGGGCGGTCCTGACCGAGCCGCTGCTCAGAGCTGATTGCTCATCTCTGGCCTGGACATTTGGTTTCTGCGGACTAGCCAGTAACTGAAAGCGCCAATTAATCTCTGACACTGAGCGGGGCTTCCCAGGACGTGATGCCAACTGCCCGGGGCTGGCTCACTGAGGCCCAGGTAACGGCTGCAGACACACAGGGAACAGGCCGCACCAGGCCTTCCTCTGAGGGACTGCACGGACTATGGCCTCCCAGGCTGCCCGGGCTGAGGGCTGGGCGGAGGGTGGGCGGAGACACGGGCAGGGTGACACAGGGGTGACCGCAGGGTGCCTTCTTCCGTGGTGGCTTTCGCAGCCCTTCCTCCCCCCTCGGCTGCTCCGGTGCCCGACACACACACGCACACGGGCTTCCTGAGCTTCCCTGGAAGCCACGTGCTGGGAGCCTTGGGGGTCTCCTGGCGAACGTCCCCCTGGAGCCCTCGGGCCTGCACTGGCCAGGGCTCTTAGGCACGGGCGTTGCCAGGCTGTATTTCTGTCTTGACAGGCGCCCTTGCAGCCTCAGCTGGGGGTGTAGGTCTAGAATCCTCATTACACCCCAGGGGCAGGGATACGGTCCACCCACGGCCCACGAGGTCACCTCCCTGAGACCGCAAAGGCCACTAAGTGAAGGTAAGGTCATGTGGACTGGAGCCGCTGGGGGCCGAAAGGAAGAACTAAGGGGGGGATGGATGCCAAGAGGTGGACCGAGAAGAGGTTCAAACAGCTGTCCATCAAGTTTTATTTATTTATTTATTATTTTTTTAGTTTTTTTTGTCCCTCAAGTTTTAAATCACAGTAGTGTCACTCTCAGATAACCTGTGCTCGCTGCTGCCTCAGGGCCTTTGCACAGGTTGAGCACCTCCCTACCCCCTCAGTTGAGGGAATGGCCTTTCCTCTTTCTTCAAGCAGCTGGAAGCTTCAGGTCTCCTCAAAACCCCCTTCCTGGACACCACCCCCACCCCCACCCTCCCGCCATGGTGAGTGCCTCAGCTCCTTGGTGTTTGCCCACTGAAACCCCTGGCACAGATGCTTTGTCAATACTGGTGGACACAGGAACCAACCGCAGCCACCCTTTCCTCTGAAGGCTACACCCTGGTACACACTCAGGGCCTGCCCGGCAGCTGAGGACGTGAACCAGGCTCGCCACTAGTGGAGGATGAGGCTGGATGGCACACGGGCCAGGACACAGGGCTTCCAGAAGCCCAGGAGGCTTTGGGGCACTTCTAGGTGCCACCCCACGTGTCCGCTGCCTGCCCTGGGCTAGTGAGCTGTGCCCGGATGCTGCCCTGTGGGGAAGCGCATACATATGCCCTCAGCCAGCCTGGGCCGAGGCCTGGCAGGATCTGCCCTCCCCACCCCTTCCGTGGGAGTTACAGGCTGCACACACGTGTGTGCACCGCCCACCAGCACCCGTCCCCCTCCCCAGGGGGGGCCTAGGACCAGAGCTGGCCGATTTCCCTCCAAGGGTCCCGGTAGTCACCTATCCCTGACCCTCTGCGGGCCGATGGGGAGCACAGAGAGGGTGCCTTACCTGACGTCCCAGTGCAGCTTCGCAAAGCAGAGCTCCTCGTGAAAACCCAGACCTGGCGCACGACGGCCTGCTGGGTGCAGGGAGGGGTGGGACCTGTTTTCTGGTGGGTGGGGGAGGACAGTTTGGGCCAGGTCTGCCAACCTCAACCCTCCCCCTGCTTGCACTTGCACAGGTCCCCATGGGCCAGTAAGATCGATGGGGGCCCTCAGGCAACCCCCACTTGGGCCCTCCCTCGGAGTCCCCAACTGCACAGCGGGGACCCCCAGTGGAGGGCAGGACCTCCGAGGGGCGGCCACCACAGACCAGCAGCTGCGGGCGTTCCCTGGCAGGCGACAGAGCAAAGGGAAGCCAACCACAGGACAGGACGCCAGAACAGAGGCCACTCCCGGAGGACGCACCTCTGCCATCAGGTGCACACCCCCCACCAACCCTGGGCTGTTTACCTTAGACAATGACACCCCCAGTGCCACTTTCCCATAAGCAGAATATCAGGTTCTGTGATGTGGGGCAGGGCCTCGGAGTCACCTGCAGGTGACAGGTAGTGTGGGTTAACCCCCTCTTAGGCCCTGAGATGCCCCCACAGGGGTGCACACATGTTTCAGAGGCAAGGCTGCAGGATCCCTGGGCAGCCCCTGAGCCCCAGGGGCAGGCTCCTGCCCTAGACCCGCAGTGGGACCAACAGGCCACCCAGGCCCAAGTGCGAACTGAACCCACAACCCAGGCACTGGTGGGGGGGGCAGGGGTGCGTGAGGGTGAAAGTGCAGGGGCAGGGGCACGTCAGGGGGGCGGAGGGGGCCTGGGGGAGGGCAGGAAGCCTGTCCTGGGCAGTCCCAGCGTCCGTGGTGGTCTCTGGGTTGGTAAACGAGCAGCAGGGAGACGCTTGGGCCCGGCGCATCGACTTTCAATCTGGTCTCCTGGTAGCTGACCAGCCCTCCTGCCGCACCCCTGCACCTGCGCCCAGGCGCCTCTGCCTGAGGAGGGCGCGGT
Organism: Canis aureus; assembly: GCF_053574225.1. Lineage (NCBI taxonomy): Eukaryota > Metazoa > Chordata > Mammalia > Carnivora > Canidae > Canis > Canis aureus. Next base: position 37,986,232 of record NC_135618.1, read on the forward strand.
AGGGAACTGGGTGCCGCTGCCTAGGGTGACCCGGGCGCGGGGGCCACAGCTCGCAGCCGCAGGAGTTCCCACTCGGCCACCCCAGGGCCTGCGGCGAAGCTCTGGGCAGCTGGTCCGTCGCCTCCGGGCGGGTTTGGCCCAATAATCCGAGCCGCCCTCGGGGACCGCGGGGACGCAGGCCAAGTCGCGGGGGCGGCTTCGGGCGGGGACTCGGAGCGGCGGCCCGCGCTGACCTCCGACCTCCGGGGGAACGTCCCCTCTCCGACCCCGCCGATCTGCTCCGCGCCAGGCCGCACAGCCCCCCCCACGCCGCGCCCCCTCCTCCAGGGAGGCGCCCGGGCCGCCCCGCCTCCCCGCGCGCCCCTCTTCCTCCTCGCGCGGCCAGCTTCCCCGCCAGGCCACCCGGGGCCGCCCCGCCGCGCGGCCTCAGCGCCCCCTCTCCGGGGTCAGGCCCGGAAGGCCCCGGGCCCCCGCGTCCGGCCGCGCCATCCGCCGGGCGGCCCCAGGGACTCGCAGCGAGGCTCAGCCCGGTGCTGCCCGGCGCTCCCGCCCCCTCCGCGGCTCCTGCGGCCGCCGCCCCGCCCGCGCCTTCCCGACTCGGAGCCGCCCCGGGCTGGGGGCCGTGGCCGCGCTTTACCTGGACGAGCGCGGCGCGCGGGCTCGGGGCGCCCCGGAGGGTCCCGCGGCAGGCGGGCTGGGGGCGCGCGGCGGGGCGGCTCCGGGGGACGCGGCTGTGCGCGGCGCGGACCGGTGGGGCCGGTGGGGCCGGTGGGGCCGGGCCACCAGGCGGAGCGCCGCGACCCCCGTCCCGGCCCTGGGCGAGCGGCGGCCCCGCGTGGGGCGGCGCGGGGCGGGGCGCGCGGCCGGGCTCCACCCCCGGGGGCTGCGGGGCGCGCGCGGGCCAATGGGGAGCCGCGCGGGGGGCGGAGCCCGGGGGCCGCCGCTTAAAGAAACTTGTTGCGGGCGCTCGGCGGGGCCGGAGCGGCGGGGCCGGGCGGCGGCGCGGCCTGGGTGCGGAGCGGCCGCGGAGCAGCGGGTCCCGGAGCGCGCCCGTCCGCGCGGCCCCGATGCTGGACATGAGCGAGGCCCGCGCGCAGCCGCCCTGCAGCCCGTCGGGCACCGCGAGCTCCATGTCGCACGTGGAGGACTCGGACTCGGACGCGCCGCCGTCGCCCGCGGGCTCGGAGGGCCTGGGCCGCGCGGGGGGCGCGGGGGGCGGCGGCCGGGGCGACGCGGCGGAGGCGGCGGATGAGCGCTTCCCAGCCTGCATCCGCGACGCCGTGTCGCAGGTGCTCAAGGGCTACGACTGGAGCCTGGTGCCCATGCCGGTGCGCGGCGGCGGCGGCGGGACGCTCAAGGCCAAGCCGCACGTGAAGCGGCCCATGAACGCCTTCATGGTGTGGGCGCAGGCGGCGCGCCGCAAGCTGGCGGACCAGTACCCGCACCTGCACAACGCCGAGCTCAGCAAGACGCTGGGCAAGCTGTGGCGGTGAGTGGCGGCCTGGATCCGGGCTCTGGCCCGGACCGGACGGGCGGGCTGCGGGGAGCGGTCGGGAGGGGGGGGCGCCGGCCTCTGCCCTGGGCAAACCCCCGCCCGACCCGGGACACCCACTGCGCCCGGGCGCTCCGGGGCTGCAGGGCCAGCGCGCAACCCCCAGCGCGCCCGCTGAGGCTGGGGACCCCTCCTGTGAGCGCCCCGGGGCCTGTCCCTCCCCCAGGAAAGCCGGCTTCTGCCTGGAAGCGGGACCCCGTACCAGGCGATGCTGTCTGGAGGCGCCTGTCTGGAAAGGGCTCCCTTCCACTCCCTGACCAGCCTGTGGGGGAAGTCAACACACATGGAGGGGGTGCATGTCCGTTCAGCTGCCTCGCTCCCCCACCCTGCACCTCTGCACCCTTCTGCAAGGACGGCTGAGGGATGCGGGATGGGGCCAGCGCAGGCACGCTTTGTGCACACTCGTGCCCGGTGAAGCTGGACGATTTTGTAGAAAGTAGGGCACCAGTAGTGTCACTGGCTGCTCAGCACAGCCCATCCCCACCCAACATGTTCTACTTGGGTTTAAGATGGGTGGCTGTGGGTTTGGGGCGCTGGTCCCCATTTCCTACTCCTTTCTCCGTGAGTGGACACTGGGAGTTTGCACCTCTGTCCTCTGGGTCTGTGTCTCTGGGTGCTCCGCGTACAGCAGACCCTGGCATCCCCGCACCCCGTCCCACGGGCAGTTGGGGGTGAGTTTCTGGAGGGTTTGAGAGGCCGGCGTGTGTTCTGAGCCTCAGCAAGGAGCATGCTGGTGTTGCCTGTGTTCCTGGAGGTCTGGGCAGTTCAGTTGCCCACGGAATCCCTTTCCCAGGAAGCGTCGCTTTGTCCACAGCATGTTCTCCGCTGGGTTCGGCCTCCTCCCCCGCCCGCTTAGAAAGCCCCAAAGGGAGGAGACTTACACAGGCTCCGGGCGAAGGGAAGTAAGAGGGTGATGGAGATGGAAAGGTTTGGGTCTTGTTCTAGCATGTTCCTTTGACCCACACGAGAACAGGGCTCACCAGAAGTCCTCGCTGGCCTGGCCCCTGCCGCCACCCCCCACCCCGGTGTCCGCAGAGAGGGGAGCGCGTGCCTGGTGTGGAGCACACGCAGGCCTCCCTGTGAGTGCCAGGGTCAGGGAGAGCCTCCCCAGGCTCGGGGCCCTGGCCAGCCCACTTGTGCCTTTGCTGCTACAGCTTGCTGAGCGAAAGCGAGAAGCGCCCCTTCGTGGAGGAGGCGGAGCGGCTGCGCGTCCAGCACAAGAAAGACCACCCGGATTACAAGTACCAGCCGCGCCGCAGGAAGAGCGTGAAGACGGGCCAGGGCGACTCTGACTCCGGGGCCGAACTGGGCCCCCACCCCGGCAGTGCCGTGTACAAGGCCGACGCGGGCCTTGGGGAACCACACCACCACGGCGACCACGCAGGTGGGCTCCTGGGGCCCCACAGCCTTCGGTGCCCCAGCAGGGGAAGGGGGGTCCCGGCGTCCGTTGGGATGGAGGGTGGAGGTGGGGAGCAGGGGCTCACTCCCAGGGCAGCCAGCTTGGAGACAACCAGATGTTCTCGTGCGCCCCCAAGTCCCCAGTGCACACAGCGGGGTGGGGGCGGGGGTGGGGGTGTGCTCAGAGCCCCCTGAGCACTGGGGATGTCCCAGCTCTGCCCTGATCGGTGCCGCCGTGCGCCGTGGGCATGTGCTGCTGCCTGAAGGCGTTTCTGTGGATGCCAAGCCAGCACTCCCACCCCTGGCGCGGTGGTCAGCAGCCCAGCCTTAGGATCAGACAGTTGGTCAGGGGAGAGCCCGGGCCAGTCCAGCAGTCTCGGTCACGCTGGCGAAAGCTGTGAGCCTGGGGGCGGGGTGGGGGGGATCCGTTTTGTGAGGTTCTTGTTGTGGCCGTGTGCGGGGGTGCTGGGCACTTCCTCTCCTTCCCCCCACCTGGGTGTTCACGGTGGGGCCTCCACGGCCCCAGCTCTTCCTGTACAACAGCGCTTAACGGAATTTCCTTGGCCAAGGAGTGAGGTCTGGGTCTGGCTCTGCTGGAATTTCTGGGAAACGTACAGAAACAAAAAGCCGTTGATTGGTACCTGCGGCAGTTAGCGGGCTGGTTTCCCTCCTGGGTGCGCGCCGCCAGCCAGGCCGGCCCCCCACAGAAGGGGCATTCATCCCTGAGATGTGCTCTGTCCCTAGGGCAGACCCACGGGCCACCCACCCCGCCCACCACCCCCAAGACGGACCTACACCATGGGGGCAAGCCGGAGCTGAAGCTGGAAGGCCGCCGCCTGGCGGACAGCGGGCGCCAGAACATCGACTTCAGCAACGTGGACATCTCGGAGCTGAGCAGCGAGGTCATCGGCAACATGGACACCTTCGACGTGCACGAGTTCGACCAGTACCTGCCCCTCAACGGCCACTCGGCCCTGCCCACAGAGCCGGGCCAGCCCGCTGCTGGCTCCTACGGGGCTGCCTCCTACTCGCACTCGGCGGCGGCCGGCATCGGGGCGTCCCCCGTGTGGGCCCACAAGGGAGCCCCCTCGGCCTCGGCATCGCCCACCGAGGCGGGGCCCCCGCGGCCGCACATCAAAACGGAGCAGCTGAGCCCCAGCCACTACGGCGACCAGTCGCACGGTTCCCCGGGCCGGGCTGACTACGGCTCCTACAGCGGCCAGGCCAGCGTCACCACTGCCGCCCCCGCCGCAGCCGCCAGCTCCTTCACCAGCTCGCAGTGTGACTACACCGACCTGCAGGCCCCCAGCTACTACAGCCCGTACCCCGGCTGCCCGTCCAGCCTCTACCAGTGCCCCTACTTCCACCCTTCGCGGCGGCCCTACGCCTCGCCCCTGCTCGGCGGCCTCTCCGTGCCACCCGCCCACAGCCCACCCGGCAACTGGGACCAGCCCGTGTACACGACACTGACCAGGCCCTGAGGGTGCTGCGGTCCAGGGAGGGGACCGGCGTTGCGGACTCGGGGACGGAGAACCTTTATCTCAGCAAGGACAGAGTCTCGGGTCTTCCAGAAGGGGTGTGTGTGCTCGCTCACGACGGGAGAGGAGGTGATGGCTCTGGCAGGTGCCTGGTCACGTGTGCGGAGGGAGCCACACTTTGTGACTGAGGCCACGTGGCTTCCAGATCTTTGGCGACAAAGCTCTCCTCCCACACTCTCTTTGCGGTGACTGGCGACTCTGGAACCGGGGACAGCGGCCGTGGTGTCGCGTGGAGTCCTCTTCCCACAGGACACCAAGGCCTCGGTTTTGCATATCAGTAGACACAAAGCAGCCACAGCATAAAACAGAAAGGAGGGAAGAGGTGTGGGGTCTCGGCCGCCTGTGTTCCAAGGTCCCTGCCAGCCTCCCGGGGAGCTTGGGTCCAGCCCAGCAGATCTCAGGTGCCCCCTGCAGTTAGGCTCTTCCTGAGCGAGGTTTGGCTGCAACTAACACTTCTCTCTTCTTATTTTATTTTTTTAATTTTTATTTTTTGAAGCTTAAAACACGTTCGATTAGTTCCGGAAGCTGTTGAAATGTATTTATGTTCTGTATTATTTTATCTTTAATTAATGATTTGTGCAGAGAGTAGACTTTAAGACGGAATGGAGGCCAGGACCCCGAGGGAGGGAGGGAGGGAGGGAGGGAGGGAGGTGAGGCCCGCTGCTGCGTCCTCTGTCTCTGTCTCTGTCTCTGGCCCGGCCACCACGTCACGGCAGGTTTAGCAGGCGGGGGCATCGCCAAGGTCGCTCCCTGCCCACCACCATGCCCGGTAGTGGATGGGGTGGCTGGAGAAGCACGTGACTCTCGGCCCTTAGGAACCAGACGCCACCTCCAAGCTGTGAAAGTAAAACCTCCACTAAAGCGTTTAGAGTCTTAGTTTTAGGCGAATAACCCCTGATTGACGCGTTTGCTTCCGCTGTGTGCCGAGCACTGATAACCCCTACTTCATGGAAACTTGTGCCTTTACACTTTGTACATTTAAAGACACCTGAGAAGTTGCTTCTTTTTACTTTTTCTACTTTTTCCTACCTTTTTCTAGAAAAAAAAAAAGAATTTTTTTTTGGGCGTATCTCTTTCTGGGGGTGGGGGCAGGGAACCTCAGCAAACTCATTTTTATGCAAAATCTGTTGTCCGGCGCCTGCGTGGAGTTTGGGCTTCCGCTGTCACTTACCCGCTCTGTTCCGCGACTTTCTGACCAAGCAACGCTAACTTTTGTACAGACCAATTTGATAAAATTAAAAGAAAAAAAAAAAAAGCTTTTTATCTACGTGGGCTATGTTTCGCGTGTTGCTTTCCATACACGCCTGGGCTTTGGCTCGGAAGGACCTCGTCCGTGGCAGGCGTTGGGCTCACCCCGGGCCCATCTCAGAGCCCCTGAGAGGGCAGACGTGGTGCCCCAGCCCTGGGGCACCGCCAATGCCGCCCCCCCCCGCCGCCCCCCAGGGGCCGTGTCTGGATTTGAACAAATCTCAGAGGCCCCAGGACGCTGGGCCCAGCCGCCAGAGTCTTCCTTCCCCTGGGGGCCTATTCAGTAGGCAAAACGGGTCCAGATCCCGGGCCGCGGTTTCCTCCCAGGCGAATCCCGGAGCCGGTTTCTGGGTGGCTGACGGCATTTTTCGGGCGTTGGCACGGAGCCAGGCTGGGAGCTGGGTGAAAGCCGCCCTGCAGGCACCAGGCGGGGTTGTCTGGTTGGTGGACTGTTTCTAGGGAGAAGAGGCTGTGGGAGCTGCGGCAGGCACCGGCCTCACCCCCCGGCGGGCCTCCCCGGCACATGCAGCTGGTTCAGGGGCCTCGCCGGGCTGGGCGCACCCGCCGGGGCCTGGGGATGCATCTAGGGCCTCTGCGTCTGCGGCTGGGAGGAGGGGAGGAGGAGCATCGCGCTTCTCACGAGAACCCAGATCCTCAAAGCAACTGCCTCTGCTCTTCTAATGGGGTGGCCCGGGCAAGGGGGCGCCCGCCCCGTCCTCTTGTCTGCCAGCCGCCTGTGTGGCTGTGATCCAGGGCGCGTACCTCACCCCGCGCTGGAGAGCCACGTCCAGGGCCTGCCAAGAGCAGTGTTTGGGAAGAGCTGCCCGGATTTATGAGGATTCGTGAGGTCCAGGGCATGCCAAGCCTCCCGGGCAAGGCGGGGTCTGGGAGGGGGCTGCCAGCCAGGCCCACGGATGCCTGCGTGGAGCCCGTCCAGCGCGCCCCGCGTCCAGCCAAGGGCTGTCCAGCTCCATATGGCCCTCCAGGCTCTCGCGCTGACACCCCAACCCCAGGAAACCCCCTGCACCCAGCTCCCTGACGCAGGGAGCGGGCTGCCCCTGTGCGGCCCCAGCGCCGGCCGGGCCCTGCCAGGCTCCCCAGGGCTGCAGGCTCTGCCAGTTTTGTTTGCACTTGGAGGGGCTCCTGCGTGGTAACCTGGGGGCCCGGCCACCCCTCCTGCCGACCCAGCTGGCCCCGGCCCGGCCACGCCGCGTGTGGATCTCCTCCACCGGAGCTCATGGGGCTTCCAGGAGAGCGAGGACGGCCGCCCTTTCTGTCGAGGCGGTGCCCCTGCCTGGGCCAAGGCCGCGGAGCCGCAGTGCCCTCACCCTGCTCTCCGGGGCTGGGCTGCTGGCCTCCCAGTCAGAACATTCCCAGGCACTGGAGGCTGAGCCCACAGCCACGGGCCCTGAGAGTCCTGGGCCTCCGCTCCCCAAGGCCCAGGCCCCAGTGACGCCGTGAGGAGGGTCCAGGGTGCACCCCCCAGGGGGCAGGGCAGCTGGGAGGGGTCCCTGGGCCGGCCGGCCCTGGTCCTCAGGCTTGTGAGGGTTTTTCCAGTGAGCTCCCAGCAGACAACATTATTCACAGGGCTGGCCTCGCCCCACCTTGCCCAAGTCCAAGGGGGCGGCCGCCCAAGCGCATCCGGAGCTCCGTTCTCGCCGAGAGCGTTCCACGGGCCCATCCTGGGGACGCGCTGCTGGGAAGAGTTCCTCATTTTTCATTTCCTTCCCCAGAGCACGGCGCACTGCCTGTGATCTCAGCTGAACAGAGTGCCCTATTCAGAGACAAAGGGGAAACAGTGTTTATAGCCCGGACCTGCTGGGGTAGATTGGGAAAGCCCCTCTGGCGCTGTGCACAACCGCCCTTCCTGGGACGATATCAGATTTCAGGAGTGGATCCTGTACTGGGGTGTGGGTCCCCGGCTGGGGCGGCTGTGGGCTCGGGGAGGGCCTGCGTGCTCTGAGCAGCTGCCTGAGAGGGGCCCCCGGCCCGCTCAGCGGCCTGTCCCGGGGGCAGGCTCCACGGCCACCCGGCCAGCTGTGGGGGACGGCACCCGGCGCAGGTGTTGCAGACTCGGGGATGTGGCCCGCTGCACGGACTCCAGTGTTTCCTCCCCTCTGTCTGGCCCTGGGCCTCCAGGCCGGCCCTGGACAGAGGACCTTCATGGACTCAGGTCCGGCTGACCAGGTCCTCCAGGGCCGAGGGCCGGACCTCGGGGCTGGTAACGTGTCTGTGGGTGGTGACTGACCGCCACCGGACGCTAGACGTGTGCTCCCACCCAGGGTGGACGGCCTGCCTAGGACATGTTCACCAGGCTTCAAGGAAAACCTGTGCTGACCGGAGCCCCGTCTCAGAGCCAGGGAACCAGGGGTGCGGGATCCCACCCTGCAGTGGGTGAGGGGCTCCCGTCCCCAAGACAAGGGAGACGGGGCTGCCGCTACCAGGCACATGGCGCAGAATCGTTCCCAAGGGAAGGAGACCTGCACCTGCAACTGCCCCAAATGCTGCTCCCTGGTCTGGGCCTCTGCTCTCCCTGCCGGCCTTGCCCCGCTGCCTCTCAGGCCCCTGCCCCCCAAAGCTGGCTCTGCGGCCCCAGCCCCGCCCCAAAGACACTTTGGGGGCTGAGCCAGCCCCTGCATGCTAGGGGGTATGGCTTCCTGGCAGGGCGTGCTGGGGGCCTGCAGGGACCCACCCCAGCCCCCTCGCTGCCTCCCCAAGAAGAGGAGGTCGGGGAGGAAGTGGAGGATCACGGTTCTGTCTGTGTCTCTGAGACATGAATCTGTGCCTCCTGCTTCTCGGTGTCACTCTGGCCCAAGCCTGCCTGCTCGTGGGGTCCCTGGGTCCTGGAGGGAGTGGGTGTGCAGACCATCCCCAGTCCGATGGGGCCTCGGAGGCCCGGGGCTCCCGAGGAGAAAAGCTGAGAAGGGGTAGCTGACAGGGGCGGGGGGGGGGGGTGTCACACCCGGGACGTGGGCCTCCCCTCCCGTGGGGACCGTCCTGGTGCTGAGTGGGAGCCGGGCTGCCAGGGGTTCCCCTTCTCCTGCTGTCCCTGTCGGCACCTGGGCTCTCCCACTGCAAGATGGGGATGAGTCCCCGGGTGGTGCCGGAGTAGGGGGGCGCAGTGAGATCAGACCTGGCTGTGCCCGGGGCTCTGCACGGATGCCTCAGGGCGACGATTGGCGCGTCGCTACCTCTGATCACACAACACTTGGGTTTGCTCGTCAGCACAGGACGGTGGGTTTGTCGGCAAGAAAACAGACCGTGAACCAGGTGGAGAAGGTGCACTAGGAGCTGGGGGGCGGGGGCACCTGTCCCGGCCTCTGCACCGGGCGTCCCCGCCAGGGGCCAGAAGATCTGCCGCTCACGGGTGGCCTGTGTGCCTCAGTTTCCTCCCATGACCTGGGTCGGTGATGGCCTCACCAAGGTGCTCTGAGGAATCACCTGGCTCAGCGCACGTGACGGGACACGTGACAGGTACCCGCTGGCAGACTTGTCCCCAGCGTCCTGGGGCTCTGCTCCTCCCCCTCCCAGTGACCTACAGCCAGCCTACCTGCCGCCCCCACGGCCCGGCCTTGGGGTGTGGGGTGTGGGGGACAGGGGCGAGGTGCTGAGGCCCCCGTGGGAAGGTGTGGGCCACCCCCCGGGTTTGGGACTGAGTCTGGAGGGGCTTCTTCCTGGAGCAGCGGGAGCCTCCCCACCGGCCTGAGGCCTGAGGCCTAAGGCGGCGGGTCCAGAGGTGCAGCCGTGGGCTGGCCCGCAGGGCTGCAAAGGGTTAAGGGGCGCGCGGCCCGGCGGGAGTGCGGCGGTGGGGCCTGCAGCGGGCAGAGCAGCCGGGCTGGTGCGGGGCCAAGAGCCCGGCGAAGGCGCTGCATTTTAATGAATCATTATTGCCGGGGAGGCCTTTGTCTTTCTTTATCCGGTGCACAATAAAAGAATTAATTAGACAGAAAATGGCAGGGCAAGGAACTGACAAGTCATTAAGGGCTGCTGAATGACCGATGAGATGCGCGCCGCGGTGGATTTCGGCTCCGGAATGATAATGGCCGGGCCCGGTGCTTTGTATGCGCAGCCAGCCGGCCTCTGTGCGGGCTTTGTGGGCGCTGGCATCGCGGCCGGGCGGGCCTGGCCGGATCCCCAGAGGCAAAGCGGGCAGTGGGAACTGCAGACAGAACGGGTGTATTAATTTTCGTGTGCAGACACAGCAGTAAATATTTGGATGCGAAGGGACTCTGGGATGGGTGCTCTGGCTCCTGGACGCTACTTCCTGGCCTGGGGTGGGGTGTGGGGGACGGAGGCTGGCACGGCGGTGCTCCCCCCACTGTGAGACGAGACATGCCGAAGGCAGGGGTGGGGGGCGGAGAGGAAAGAGGGGGAGACCCAGAAGCTCTTCCCGGAGCCCGGCTCTGCCACCCTTCGCTGCTGTCATGGTTATTCAGACGTCACGGGGAAAAAGTGCCACCCACAGATCCGGCTCTCCCACCCAGAAAAATTGAGCTCCTTGGGAGGCTGGGAGGGCAAGAGTGGAGAGTCTGTGAAGTGGGAGTTCATAGGGGGTCCCACTGCCCACGGCTCCTGACCCTGTGACCCGCAGCCCTGGGAGGGGGTCAAAAACTGGCCGAATCTTCCCCTTGGTTTCCTGCAGCTTTGCAGCACGTCCGATGCCCCCATGGCTGTGGCCTGTGGTAGAGGTCTCCCCTGCCCCAGGGGTGACGAGGACATCGGGGAGAAACCAATGTTGGTCAGGCAGTCAACAGCCCTTCCCTGGCTGGACGTCAGGGGACAGAGGTACGGCTGGACAGCTGCCAAGCCTCAGCACGTCTCTGCGGGCCGTGGCCTCTCCTTTGGCCGTCGCGACATTCTGCAGGGAGCAGATGGCCCCAGGGCTGTTCCCGGGCCGCTGAGACCAGAGGACGGCCTGTCCCACGGACGGAGGGCGAGTGCTGGCTGCTGCTGGGTGTGGGGGACTCCACCCCAAGTCACGCTGCATGGAGCAGAGGCCACACCTGTTTGCAGGTTACAAGTGTCCCCCAGGTGGCAGGCGTCCAGGAACCCCTGGGAAGCACTGTCGATGTCTTTGCAACTCACTGTCTGATGGTTGAGTGTGTGCCCCCCTCAAATGTGTGAGAGCCTAAGGCGGGCCATGGCACCTGGGCATTGCCCCCGCAGGGAGGGAGGAGCTTCCCCTTCTCCGCGCTTCCTGGGGCCACTCAAGTCCCCTTAGGAACTTGGTTGCTCTTGTGGGAGGGATGAGGTGGCTGAGGACCTGGGTGACTCTGGCTCTAGGAACCCATCTATTCTGCCTTTTCCCAAATAGGGAGAGGATGTCAAGGCAGGGTCCAAGTTTACCCTGAGTCATGGTGCCTGGCGTCTGCAGCTTGGGCTTCCCAAGGTGCATGGCTTCGCACAGCTGACGGGCCTCTTTGGCCTTAGCAGTCCATCTGTAAAATGACAAGGACAATGGCCACCTCCCCAGAGACGGTTCTTGGGAACACGGGGGAGGCATGTGAGCCTGTGCTCAGTATAGGATTTGGTTAGAAGCAGCCACTCAACACACGTCACCCAACATTGCTGTTGAGCTAAAGTGATGAGGCTCACATCTCAGCAAGGGGCTGGCCTGCCAGCCAGGCAACCTGTTGTCCATCCATCCATCATCCATCCGCCCATCCTTTTTTCTATTCATCTGTTCTTTTTCTTTTAAGATTTTATTTATTCATGAGTGAGAGAGAGAGAGAGAGGCAGAGACACAGGCAGAGGGAGGAGCAGGCTCCATGCAGGGAGCCCGATGTGGGACTCGATCCCGGGTCTCCAGGATCACACCCTGGACTGAAGGTGGCACTAAACCGCTGAACCACTCGGGCTGCCCCATTCATCTGTTCTTCTATCCATCCTTCCTACCATCCATTCTTCTTTCTATCCATCACCTATCATCATCCATCCATTCATCTGTGCATCCATCTGTCCATCCATCCTTCTTGCTATCCATCCATCCACCCATTCATCCATCCATCCATCTCTCCATCCATCCATCTACCCATCCATCTATCTGTCCATCCATCCATCCATCTGTCCATCCATCCATCTGTCTATCTGTCCATCCACCCATCTGTCCATCCATCCATCCATCCATCCATCCATCCATCCATCCATCCACCCGTCTGTCCATCTATCCATCTGTCCACTCATCCAGTGACCATCATGCAGCAGATACTGGGCTTTAAAGAAGGAGACTGATCTGGCTCTGCGTCCCCTTGGCCCAGCAGTAAAGGGTCCTCTAGGACAAGTGCAGGGGACTGCAGGCACCCGCACAGGGGCCCAGGCTGCTGCACAGGCGGAGAGAGAGACTTCCCGGGAGAGCTGCATCCCCTGAGGTGTTCTACAGTCTCATCCCCACGCAGGGGCCTGTGAGCTCAGCCCTGGTCCAGAGCAGGTCCCGGTAACCAGCTTCATCCTCTGCTCTTTCCCTCAGCACCGGGGAGCTCTCTCCTCTCTGGCCTGGAGTGAGTGGCTGCACCGAGTGCGGGCGGAGCCATGTCCCAGGCAGGTGGAGCTGCTGGGCGGGGACCCAGCCTGGCCCCTCCCAGGGCTTGGTGAGCCGTAGGATGCTCAACTCGCCCGTTTTCCTGGGCATTTCCCATTTTAGCACTGGAAGTGATGTGTCCCAGAGGGTGGTCGCCCTAGTAAACAGGCGTGGAAACTTCCACACTGCTCATGCCTGGCTGCAGTGTGGGTGGGGAGCAGGGGGTGGAGGGCAGGACTATCCCAACATGGGCAGCCTCCTGAGCTCAACAGGATGACTGCGCCATGACTGCGTGAGTGTCACCCCGCACCTAGGTCATCCTGGACGCAGCCGGACGCTCAGGGAGTGTTTGCTGCATGAGCAAGACCCTGAGGTGTGCCCAACACTCCCGCACCAGACGCGGTTCCGTGGGGTCGCCAGAGCGGGGGGGTGGGGGGCAGCGCACGAGGAGCCGAGAAGACGTGGGCCAAGGGCTCGTCCTTCAGACGATTTCAAACCGCAGTCCCACGGAAAGCCCACAGGCCGGTGACCGATGAGTGGCAAGTCCCCTCCCAGGCGTGTGCACGCCCGGCCACAGTGCACGCTCCTGTGCTCCGTTAGACTAGAACGTTCTTTGTAGGCTGCCGACCAGGAGCTTCCCCACACCCTTCAAGTAAATAAATGAGTTATGATCTCTCACACATTGGGGGATCCAACTAGATGGCGAGTAGGAGGGGAGGCCCGCCTGAGCTCCCGCCGCTGACAGGGGACGGACGTTCTGCAAGGTTCCATCTATGTAAAGTAGCAGCAGGGGTTTGTTTGGTGTTGATTTTGTTTTTTAAGGCAGAGCAGTGAGAAGAGCATTTCTGGGAGACTTCTTCCCAAGTCCGTCCAGGGTTACGCTGACCTGCCCCATGGAAAGGCACATCCTAGATGTGTCTCCCCAGGCTTGGGGGTCTCCACGCTCCAGAATGTTCCTCTGTGTTCATTCTTGGGCATCTGGAGCCTTCTCCTCCACTGAGGGAGAGGAGGGGACAGGAGGACGGAGCCCACTCACAGCTGCCCCGAACCCCGGGTAGAGGAAGTGTCCCCCCAGGGAGCGTGGCTAAAATGAGGAAATCTAAGTGCCAGGTGGCTGATGCTCCCTCGGGACCCGGGGACCCGTCCACTCATCAAGGGCCCCGAGCACCCCAGCAGGGCTGGGGGCAGACGGGTGTGCAGGAGGGGTGGATGCTGTGCCCGGGAGGAGGGCGTCCCCGCTGGCTCCTTAGCCAGTGTGCTTCCAGCAAGGTGCAGGGGCGTGCTGGGCTGGTGCCCATCTTCCTCTATTTCACACACGAGGGGACACGGTCTGGCAGGTCTGTGCTTCCCCACAGTCACCCCACCGCTGGGACCCCGGGCCCATCCCTGGGAAGGGGACATGGGATGGTCTGGGCTCTGCCCAGGAGCAAGGACCCCCGCACCCGTCTGCCCTCTGAGCAGCACTGGGGTCTCTGGGAAGTAGAAGGGCCCTTGTCACGTCAGCCGGTCTGTGTCCCCGCTGGTCCCACGGGCGCACCAGCCTGCAGGAGCGCACCGGCCATGCCGCAGGGGGAGCATTCTGGGCTGGTCCTGAGGCTGCCGGGAAGCTCCCAACTGCAGGTGCACCCCCGGGAGGGCAGCGGGCACCCTGGGATGCTCAGGCCAGCCCCACGCCCCGGAAGGACCTGCAGGCCCCCTTGGGAGCTGGTCCAGCTGGCACGGTTCCGGTGGGGATGGGGAAGCACTGGACGCCAAGGCTGGCTGCGCCCCTGCCACCGTGACCGCCGGCCCGGCAGGAGCTGCAGGACCACCAGGAAGCACTGGCTGGCGTGTTTCCTCCCCCAGCCCCTCCCGCCCTCCCGCCCCCAGGCCTGCTGCCACCGTCTCAGGAATGTGCAGGGTGGGATCAGCCGGTGCTGCCACTCGCAGGGGCTGTGGGGAGGTGGGCGTCCCGCTCCCATCTGGCAGGAAAGTCATTTTCTCGCGGAGCAGGGACACAGCCAGCTCCGCGCCTTTGGAAGGGAGACAAAGTACATCTTAATTTGCAACGGGGTCTCGGGGCCCTCGCCCCCGCCTCCTGCTTCGCACACCTCGGGAGTGAGATCGGAGGGCTGACGTCCCCAGAGCGGGTGCCCGTCACCTGTTCCTCCCATTTGCGAGCTAATTCCGCAGGGCCCGTGGGCGGCGGCGGGCGCGGCAGATCCGGAGTGTGGGCGAGGCTGCTCCCTGTGTCGTTACAAAACAGCCCGAGCGGAGGCTTGTTTGCATGAAGCCCCTGAGAGTCCCCAACCACATATCATCCTCTCGTTTGCGTTCCCGAAGCTCGGGTCTGCAAGATGCCCCCTCGCTCCCGAACGCTGCAGCAGACAGTGGAGGGACCCCAGCCCCAGGCAGCTTCTGCGGCCCCCGCTGGCTGCAGACTCGGTTTACCCGCCTGAGACACAGGCACCCGTGCGCTGCCTGCCTGGGGCCCTCAGAGGGCGAGCGAGCCAGCAGGGAAGGAGGTCCCGGGTGGGGCGGCCTGGGGGTCAGCTCCACCTGGCGAAGGGGATTAAGATGCTGTCCCCTCCCACCCCCCTGCCGCCGGGGGTGAAGAAGCAGAGTGACAACAAGGGCTGGTGCCGGCTCGGAGGCTGGGGTGGCCATGATGCGAAGGATGCCTGTGCCCAGCGGCCCCGCCACCCACCCGGCCCACCTTTGCCGGAGACCCTGCCCTTGGGCCCTGGGAGCTTGGAAGCAGGCGGACGGGGCCACGCAGGGGCCCCTCACGGCAGGGGCTGGCTCTTGGTGGGCGTCCAGGGAGCGCCGCACCTGGCGTGTCAGAGGTCCGAGTGCCCCCCGCCAGGGCTGTGCCTGTGCCCACGGGTGACGGCAGAGCAGTGGGGCAGGCAGGGAGCCGGGAGAGGGCTTGGGCCCAGGACGGCCCCTTCAGGGCTCAGGGGAGAAGGAGGCCAGCAGGCTTGAGCCTCAGGGCATTTGCTGTTCCCAGGAGGCCAGATGGGCGTGCAGGGTGGGGGAGGAACGGATGGAGACCTCTGGGGACCCCTCGGAGCAGGGGGGCCTTTCCCATGACCCAGACCTGGGAGGCTGGCCTGGGACTGCAGGGGACGCCTCTCCACGGTTCTCCCTGCGGGCTCGGGATCCCCAACCACAGCACATGACCCACACCTATGACCTCAGACGAGGCAAGAGACGAGGCCAGGTGCATATGAGGACGCATGTCCCTCCACGGCCTGCACTGGAGCCCTCCCACGCGCCGCTCCGGGCGGTCCCAGGCAGCAGGGGACCCCGACACCACCACCCAGGCCGCGGGGCGCTGGACCGGCCAGGGCGGCCTATGGATCAATGCTTTCCGCACCCCAGCTCGACCTCAAGTGTCCACCCGTGCCTGATGGCTGGCTCTGAGCTCCCCGGGGCCCTGGCCTCAGAGAGAGCTGTGCCCTCGGAAGGGAGCCCCGGGGCACAGGAGACGCCAGGCGTCTGCCAGCTCCAGGCCGCGCTGCTCTGGGGGAGCCTCTAAAGAGCGGGCTCTTGGGCACGCGGGCTGACTTCGGGGGTCCGCGCCTGCTCCGTGAAATCAAAACCACATTTTCTCTCCTGGAGCTTCCCAGGGTGTTTTAAACCAGACTCAGAAAACTCGTTTGGACAGATGCCGTGTCTCCCCGGGAGGATTTGATTTCCCCCGGAATGCCTGCGGGAAAATCAGCTGTAAGTGGAAGGAGGGGGGGTGGGGAGGGACAGCAGAGATGGGTGGGGACACCGTGGCATACCTGGCCCGCACACCTCCGTGCTCACCTGGGATGGCCCGAGGGATTCCGCGGTGGGACCCCACCCCCGGCTCGGCCTGCTGCCCCAGGGTGAGGGGCTGCCCTCGGAGGGAAGGACCACAGCCGAGGACAGGAGGTCCGCGCGACCCGGGGAGCTGGCCCCACCCCCCAGGACGTCGGCACCCACACCTGGGCTGTCTACACTCCGTGAGACCAAATCATCCTCGATAGCCCTGAGCCTTGGCCTCCCAGCAACGCCTCCAGGGTGGCCCAGCGAGCACGGAGGCCGGGCAGGGCTCGCTCCGGGTGGCGGGAGTGCAGGGTGACGGCCCATCCCCGTAGCAGCGACCCGGACTTGGCCACACCTGCTCAGGACAGGGCAAGGCGGTGACACCTGCCCCCGCGTGCAGAGGGACCTCGGAAACTCGACGCTGGGGAGAGAGGCCACCACCAAGGCCACACGGCGTGTGACTGCACTTCCAGGAAATGTCCGCAACAGGCCAATCCAGAGTCAGAAAGCAGATCCGCGGCTGGCTGCAGGGAGGGGGTGGTGGTGGTGAGGGAGGGTGACTGATGAAGGGGGCAGGGCCTCAGTCCATGTGGGGGATGAGAAAGTCCCGGGGTCACACACATGGTGCAAGTCCTAAGTGCCCCGGAGTCACCCACTGTAAGGCGGCCAAGCGCACCTCAATGAAGAAAGTGAATTTTTTTAAAGATTTTATTTATTCATGAGAGACACAGAGAGAGACAGAGGCAGAGACACAGGCAGAGGGAGAAGCAGGCCCCATGCAGGGAGCCCGACGTGGGACTCGATGTCGGGACTCCAGGGTCAGGCCCTGGGCTGAAGGCAGTGCCACCCAAGGATCCCCAAGAAAGTGAATTAAAATAGATTCGCAGCAGCCAGGGTGACTCAGGTTCGGGGTGACTCATCCAGGCCATTTGCACTGTGGCCACTTAAAGACAAATCTGACCTTTCCCAGAAAGCCGGCGGCCAACGCGGGGTCTCTCGGGCCCCAGTGGGCGGGAAGCAGCCTTCGGCCAAAACAGAGACAAGCTGAAGCTCAGAGTTTCCCTCAGCCAAGCGGCGGCTGCAGGCTCGGCCCTCCTGGGTCTGGGGGGGGGCAGCGTTGGGTTTGGACGAATGGAAGCCCTTGTCAGGGCCTGGCAGGTGGGGCCCGGGGGCTGAAGCGTGTCGGGGCGCAGGGAGTGGAGCCGGCACGAGGTGGCGGGAGGGTAGGTGGCCTCTGGGGGGGGCAGGGGCGGCAGCCGGGCCAGCACCCCGGGGACCCTGCCCGGGGCGAGCACTGCGACTGGAGCGAGGCCCCGAAGTGGATCTGGAGCTCCCACTCCCCTCGTACCCCAGCCTCCCGGGCCGAGCACAGACCTGGTGAGCACCCAGACAACCCCCATCCTCACCCCCCCGGCCACTGGCCCCTCGCCTCGCCCCACAGTCACACACCACTGTGCGAGGAAGGGACAGGCCCCGACGAAATTTTGCTGGTTTTGCAGGAAGTGCCGCCGGCGGCAGAGTTGGGAGCCCAGACGCAGCCCCCGAAGGGGCTGAGTGCCCGCGGGTTGTCCAGAGTCCCATGCACCCCACGTACCCCAGACAGCGGCACCTGCATGCTACACGAACCAACGCCCCCCCCCACAGTCCACCCACGTAGTCAATCCCCCTTCTCATCATTCCTTGGCCCTCAGGCCTCAGTATCCGGCAGCCGCCGCCCGGTCACATCACCAAGGCTGGTGGACGGGCAGGGGGCGTGGGGAGGCCTCCCCGGAGCCCTGGGCCGCCCCAGCGTTGCCCGGGTGAGCGTGTGGAGCCGGGGGCCGGGCAGGCACTGGGCGGCCCCTTGAGGAGGAGGGCTCGGGCCCTGGGCCCTCGAGGGCTGCCTCCGGGGGGCTGCTCGCCCTCTGCAGACGCTTGTATGGGCCGGGCGTGTGCCCCAAGTCCCCACGTTGAAGTCCTAACCCCCAGCTCCTCAGAATGGGCCTTCGAGGGGTGATAGAGGTACAGCGAGGTCATTAGGGTGGCCACCACCCTGGGACTGTATCTCTAGGAGGTCGTGGAGGTGCCCGTGGGGACGTGTGGAGCCGGCCCTGCCCACCTGCATCCCGCACCCCGCACCCTGGCTTCCAGCCTGCATTGTCGTCACGACGCCACCCCCCCACCCCCCCACCTCACCCCCCCCACCCCCCGTCTGAGCAGACGGAAGCCACCAAGTACTTGATTAAGATACTTGCAGGTCCAGGGCAGCACGCCTTAAGGCATCCCATGGCCATGCTCCGGGAGGGGTTCCAGAAGCTTCTGGCCCCTCAACGGGTCCCCAGCAGCCCCTCCCCAGGGACCGGCCCATCGGGGCTCAGGCCACCCCCTGCCCGGAGTGCAGCGTGGACGCACACAACGGGGGGCTCACCACCCACCCTCCCCTGAACCACGCCTCTGCCGGAGACCCCGCAGTGTGCCCCCTGTGAGGCGAGCGCTAGGGCCAGGGCTCCGGGCCTGCTCCTCCGCCTGAGGCTGCCTGCCTGCCAGGCCGCAGCGCTGAGCCTCACAGCCCGGGCTCCTGTCCCGTCCAGAGGCCGTGAATGGACGTTTCATGGAAAAAGGGGCCGAGTTATTTCTCCCGAGCACAGGGAAGCGCCCCTGGCGGGCTCCGGGTGGCTCATGGCCACAACTCTCGCAGGGGCGGGGGCACGGGGGGCCTGTGTGAGCCGCCCTGGATGCCCCTGCAGCTGCCAGGCCCCCTGCCCACATGGGGGTTGGTCAATATTGATGCAGAGCAAAGGTGGCACCGGAGCCCCCTCGGCAGAGGGCACGTGCGGGCGACCTGGGGCTCCGGGCCCTGGGCTGGGCACACGCTCAGGAGGCCGACCTGCGCGCACCCCTGCACCCCTGCCACCCCTGCACGGGGGAGAATTTCCCTGAGGCTCGGCCCTTTAGATCCCCTCCCCTCTGCAGGGCGCGAGCTGGACCGGCCCTCTCTGGGAGGGGGTGTCCAGGCCCCATCGTGTCTGCAGCTGAGGAGTCAGTGTTACAGCCCCAGGGGCACGGGGATGCTGGGCCCTCAGTGTGGACGCCTGTCGGTCCAGGCTCCCAGCCCCCCACCTCCTTCCCAACCTTTGCCGGGAGGAGGAAGCAGGCTCTGGCCAGAGGCCGCAGACCCAGGCCCGGGGAGCATGCGACCTCAGAGCAGTGGGTGGGGGCATCGCTGGAGAGGCCCCGGGTTGGCCTGGCTCACGCGGCTTCCTGGGCATCCTGAATCCAACAGCTTGTCCTTGCTTACCTCTGGAGATGGAGGGCTCACTCTCTGTGGTTGTGGCCCATGCTTGGTGGGATGGCTTGAAGTGAGGCAACTTTTCTCTGTTCCTGCCATCTTCCTTCAGCCACTCCTGATTTCGGAAGGCCTGGAGCTGGGCGTGTTACTAGGCTCCCCAGTCACCATCATCTCCCTGTGGACGACGGTGTCAGGGTGGGCAGGGGCGGGGGCCGGGGGCCGGGGACCGAATCTTTCCTGGTCCAGTCCAGCAGCAAACACCCCTGCCTAGAGAGGGAAGTCAGCGGTGACTGAACGAATGAGTGAATGAATGAATGAATGAATGAATAGGTTTGCTGCCGACCCGGGAGGCCCCAGAGTCTCTCCGAGAGGGGCCAAGAGCCCACCCTGATCCGGTCCCCTCGGCGGCCCTGCCAAGTGTCATAAAAACAGCTCAGAGCACCAGGCCGGCTCGCTTACTGCCTCGGGGGCAGAGGTTAAGCAGATCCCTCCCCAGGGTTTACTGTGGCTCCTGCCTGGGGCAGCCCGCGACCCAGAGCGCCCGTGCAGGAGCCCCCAGGCGGCGGGGCCCAGCTCGCAGGAGCCCCCAGTTGCCTGTGGACAGACTCCCGCCAACAGGCCCTTCACAGAAACTGTTTGTAAAACTCACTTTCCAGTAACTGGTGAATTAGAGGCTGGGATGGGCCTCGCCTGTTGAAATGCGCACGGATGCCTTTATTCTCTTGATTGCTGTGCTGGTTTGAAATTTTGGAAGACGATGTGGGGGAGGGAGGGCAGGTGAGACTGGGGGATCCGTGCTCTACCCTCTGCCCCGTGGGCCCCGCTGACCTGCCTCCGCCCCTCATCGGGTACGGGGCTGGGGGCACTGGTGCTTGGCATGATGGGTGGGGCCCTACTTGGTCTCGGGTCACCCTGAGGGTCGTCAGGTGCATGCGGTGGGAGGGGCTAGGGCTGTAGGGGGGCACCTGGCCTACCTGCCGGGCCTGGTTCTGGGACCCTCGATGTGAATCCGCCCCCACCTGAGGGACACAGGACCCTGTGGCAGGAGTGGCCACCTCCCCGGGCGGGACGCGACTGGCCGCCCCTGTCCCTGTCCACACAGGAGCTGCCGCCTGGGGCTGTCCTGGAGGGTGGTGGGCTCCCCATGCTCCCCGGGGCCTCTGCTCAGTCACCAGTCATAAGGGGGCTTTGAGAGCCTAGCCCAGGGCAGGTGGCGCGGACCCTGGGAGTGGGGGGCCCTGGAGGCCTGCGGGCGGCCATGCCGTGTGCTCCTCCTCCCAGCGGGGGATGTGCATGGCACCTGGGGCAGAAGCCTGGGCTTGGGGAGACAGCAGGGGGGGTGGCCGAGCCTCTGCATGGACCCCGGCCTCCAGGGGGCCTCACACCCAGCGCCCAGCGGGGAGCAGACCTACCAAGACACTCAGTGGGGGTTGGGGGGGCTGCTGTGGTGCTGCAGCGGCTCCCCCAGGCCAGCCCTGTCCTGCTTTCTGTAGGGCAGCTGGCTCAGGGGCCCCCAGCAGGGGCTGGGGGAGCAGAGCCTTCGGGGGCTGCCCTGCCCGCGGCCAGTGGCCCCACACAGCGTGAGTCGTCGAGGCTGGCAGGGCCACGGGGTGGGCAGGAGGCCCGGGGGGCAGGGGCCGTGCCCCGTCTGGCCAGATGGTTGAGTCTCCACCAGGAGCCTGAAATAACCCTCGGGGCGCCTAGCAGGGGGAGGACGGTGTGGATGCCGACAGGACAGACACAGCGGGCAGCACTGCCAGGCCAGTAACCAGAGCCTGGCCCGGGGACACCCCTCTGGCCCGGGCACAAAGCTGGGGGGCAAACCCCTCCCAGAGGCTCCGCACCCCCCACCCTGGGCCTGACGGAAGGCTGCATCCTTCCCCGTGGCCCCGGGGGACGGGGGACAGTGCTTCCTCAGGGTCTCCGTTTGGCACCCCCCTGAGCCAGTAGACCCTCAGCAGGGACTGCAGCCCGGCCCCCACTTCCCCGTCGCCCAGGGCAGCCACCTCACCCGGGGCACGGGGCACGGGGCGTTAACGCAGGGGTCATGCCAGCATCCCGGGGCCTCCGTAGTCATCGCACACAAACCGGGTGGCTGAGGACAGTGGCCAGGAGCCTTCCTCCGTTACAGAGGGCGCCTTCCTGTAAGGACACGATCCTGACCTGGGACGACCTCGTGACCTCTGTGGTGACTATTTCCACGTGAGGTCACGGGGGGGCGTGCATGTGGGGCACCAGTGCAGCGCCCAGGTGTGGACACCCAGAGTGGTGGGCTCAGGGGCACAGCCGGGTCCTCGGGGCCTGTGGGCGGCGGGCAGCCCTGGGGCCGAGGGGCATCGGCTGGTCGGAGCCGGCGAGGGCAGGGCCGCGGCGCTGGGAGGCCGACAGAGGTGCGGCCGCGCGGCGTTGAAGGAACACGTCCACTCCCCTTCTCCAGGCGACCCAGTGTGCAGGGGTGTCCATGGGGCAGAGAGGCCTGTGAACGCGAGGTGCGGGCGACAGAGAGGGATGGGGCTGGCCGTGGACACTCGGGGACCCCCATCCCCAGGAGAGCTCCCCACTGGGCTTCCTGCAGGCGGCAGGGTGGGGGGCAGGACCCCGGCCAGGGGTCTAGATGCCCGCAGGCCAGACCCTTGCTGACACGGGTGTGGTTGTGCCTTAGGACCTCACCTGCGTGGGCCCCTCAGCTCCTGTTCCCGGCTCTGGGGGGACCCCACCCCAGCAGCAGCCTGGGCCCCCTCCTGGGTTTTGTCCACAAAACCCGAGTGGGCGAGCTGCCCTGCAGGGTGGGGTCTGCGCGTGACGAGGCTCAGGCGGCTCCAGCCCCCGTCTACGGGTCTCAGGATGGTGTTGGTGACGGCAGGACCCCAGGACCCCCAAGGTGGCCCCCCGGCTTCGGGCCACACTGGACAGGCCCCGTCCGAGCCAGCTGTCCATCCAGGGGAGCCTACAGGGCGCGGCCTCCCACCACCGCGGGTTTGTGCAGCACTGGGGTGGGGCCATGCATATGTTCCCGCCCGTCCCCTGTGGCACCCGGCCGGCTTGGACCCGTCCCTGTGGGGCGTGGGGGATGAGGGCACATTCGTTTCCAAAGCTCGGTGTTCTGAGACAGCGACATGTTCCTCTGGCGCAGTCCGCAGGTCAGAGGTGCGACGCGAGCCTCCTGGGGCCAAGGCCAAGGTGTGGGCCGTGCTGGCTCCTTCTGGAGGCCCCGGGGGACCCTGCTTCCTGCCTTTCCTGGCTTCTGGAGACGCTGCATCCTCGGTGACTGCCCCTCCTCCTCCTCCTCTCCCCGGCCACCTCTCCGCCCTGAGGACCCGGGATGACACGGGGCTCACATGGGCGACCCAGCAGAACCCAGGGCAGGAGTTTCCAGAAAAAAAAATCAAGCAAGACGCAGGCTGCCGGGGAGCTCCATCCACACCCAGGAGGCCAGGTCTGTGCCCCACACTGGCGCGTCTCAGGAGGCTTCCAAGGGGCGCTGACCTCGGGACTGTGAACAAGGGGCTCGAACCTGAGGGCCGGGTGCTTCTGTGGACCTGGCTGGCCACCTGCAGACCGGGGGTTCCAGGGTCTCCCCATCCAGGCACCAACAAGCTCTAAGCCCATCGCACAAACCGTAGCCAGGGAGGGGCCAGGGTCCCAGGGTGACGAGCTCCGAGCCGTCTGCGGAGGCTGCCCCCACCCCGCCCTCTGTGAGCCTCCTGAGACCCACGCCCGCCCGCCAGGAAGCTCTGAGCAGGGGTCGGAGGCGCCCCCACCTCCCTTGTAGAAGCTCTCGTTCCAGGGCCCTGGGTGGCTCAGGGGTTGAGCATCTGCCTTCAGCCTAGGTTGTGACCCTGGGGTCCCAGGATCGAGTCCCGTGTTGGGCTCCCCACAAGGAGCCTGCTTCTCCCTCTGCCTGTGTCTCTGCCTCTCTCTCTCTCTGTGTCTCTCTGAATAAATAAATAAAATGTTAAAAAAAAAATTAAAAGCGCCTGTTTCTTCAGCATTTCTTCTTCCCTCTTCATGCACTATATGTTTTCTTAAAGAATCACTTTTTGACGGGATGAGCACTGGGTGGTATGCTGTCTGTTGGCAAATTGAACTCCAATTAAAAAAAAAAAGAATCACTTTTATTTCCCTTTCCTTGGATATAATCTACACGCCACAAGGTTACCTGCTTCCAAGTGTGCAATGCCACGGCGCGAGGTAGGTGGCCCACATGGTCCCGTCACCGCGGTCAGTGTGAGGGTCTCCCGCCTTCCCTCCAGGGGCACCGGGGGCCCACGCCCTCTCCCCAGCCCCCGCCATCACCCCTCGGGACTGGCCTGCCCCGGACACAGCGCGTGTCCCTCACATCCGGCTTATTTCCCCCAAGTGTCAAGTGTGGATCCTCCTCCACGGGGTCGCGAGCATCTGAGCTCCTCCCCTCTCTGTGGCCGGACACCATCCTGCTGTGTGGACAGACTGAGTGCGGCCGGTCCTTCCCCCACTGAGGGACATTGTCTCCACCTCGGGCTCCTGCAGGGACTCCGTGGACGCCGGCCTGCAGGCTTCTGCGTGGACGAATGTTTTCGGCGTCCTGGGAGTTCACCCCGCAGTGGAAGAGCCAGCTCACCTGCTAGCTTGGGGTACAGCCTTGCGGGCAGACCCCCGACGGGCCCCACGGCTGCCTGTTCCTGGACTGCTGGGCCACGTCGAGGTCTCCCTGCCTGGCCGCGGCCTGTCCCCTTTGGATAGGGGGACGCTCCACCCGTGGCTTCCCGGAGGCCTGTCTTCTCGCCGGGAGTCGTAGAGCCCTTCGCATGCTCCGGATGCGAGTCTTTTCCCGGATACAAGATGCGCGGGCGCCATCCCCACTCCGCGCCCATCTCTCTGCCGATAGCGGCCTCTGGAGCAGGGAAGGTCTTAGCTCTGGTGGAGGCGAATTCATCTATTTCTTTTTTTTTCTTTTATTGCCTTTGGAATCTGTACTCATTTCTTTCAGGCTGCGACAGGCACGGTCGTAGGGGACCTGAGTCCTTGCTCGAAAGCAGGTGGTGGGTGGTGGGCGCTCAGCCCGGGCATAGACCCGACGTCCGGGAAGCTCCGTGGGGCCAGGTGGGACCTGGAAGCCCCTGGCCGTGGGCCGCTCTTGCCCTCCTCGCCGGCCCGCCTGCCTGCCTCTCCTGTCTGAGCCCAGACGCGGGACAGCGAGGGGCCGGGGGCAGAACCGGGCCCAGGGGGTGACGAGCTCTGACTTAGGAGCAGTGCTAAATCGGATAGAAACGGGCGAGAATGGGATTAGAGGAGCAGCTCAGCCAAGAGCGCCCGGGAAGCGCCGGGCAGTGCTGGGGGTCCGGGAAGGCACTGGACATTGCTTGGCGATCACGTCATGGTCATGTCCGAGCCCAGCTCGGCCTCCCCACGCCCGGCCAGCGGCCGGCTCCGGCCCGGGGAGATGGGAGGACGGCTGCTCCCTCCCCGCGCCAGGCTTATCTGCGCTGAGCTCACTCCGGTCGGTTGGAGGATTAATTTGGAAACAATTAAAATTCTGTGCAGAAGCAGCGCAGGCGGCAGGCGCGGAGCGCTCTCAGCGCCGGGACAGAAACCAATTAGTGTGGATTAAGTCGGCCACAGACAAGTGCCCAGGGGTGCCCCTGGGGTGGCGTCTCCGCCCGCAGCTCCGGCCCCACACCCACCCGGCCCCCCACGGGAGCCCACGGCAGGAGGTGTCGGCAGGGTCACCACAGGCCGCACCACTCGGCCCCCCGCGCTTGCAGCTGCGCTCTGCTGTCGGCAACCGGGCGCGGGCCTGGCCCGTGTGTGTAATGGCTGGTTTGGGGTTTCTGGAGGCGCCGTCACCGTTGGGCCATGGGGACGCCTGCGGCTGGAGCGGGCAGCAGAGGCTGCCTATGGTGAAGGGGCGGCTCCTCGGGCTCACCTGTGGCCCAGGTGTGTGAGGACCCAGGGGGGTGCCGTGGGGTTGAGGCTACGGGAGCTTCCGGGTCCCAGTGAGGGCCCCCCCGCGTCCACGGGGTCGAAGGGATGTGGAGGCCGCTGTGCCACGTGCCCTGGGGCCTGGGGTCGCGGCCAGCACCGGGGGCTCAGACTCTCCGTGCGGAGCGAGCGCCCTCCCTGCTCCCTGCCCCGGACCACAGACCCACCCCTAGAAAGGCAGGGAGGCCAGGCCTCCGCACGCCTCGAGGAGTCCTGGGATCCCTGTGACCAGCTTGTGCAGGCGCCGGCGGGAAGTAGGCGGACACCGTGGGAGCACACGGAGTGGGCGTGTGCGTGTGTGTGGGTGGGTGCTGGGCGGCCGGGCTCTGGGCACACGTCTCCCTGCCGCCGCAGGAGCCTGAGAGCATCACCACTCAGCTCAGGGTGGTGCTTTGTGGGCGACATGGGTGGGGGGCGGAGGGCTGGGGGTCCCAGACGCCCCGGATGCCCCGTTCCATTCCTTGGCCTGTCCCCGCCGCCCCCTGAAGGGGACCAGGAAGCCAGGAAATGGCTGGTCCCACCTCAGGGCCAGGGTCTCGGCAGCCGCATGGAGCCAGGGGTGGGCGGGGGGACACTGCTCACAGGGCGGGGAGAGCCAGCCTGCAGGCAGTACGGCGACCAGAGCGGGGACGCAGAACGAGGACGCGGAGCGGTCAGGGCCCAAGGACACCCTGGCGCTGCCGCCCGGTGCTAACGAGCTTGCACCGTGGCCCCACCGCCGCCGCCTGGGGTTGGCCTCATCCTGTGGGCGGCTGGGCCCTGCCTTCCTGACCCTCTGCTGCCTGGTGCGTCGGCGAGGAATGGGCTCAACCCATGCCTCCAGCAGAGCCCAGGGAGGGCCTGGTGAGCTGGGGCGGGATGGGAAGCTGTGGCCAAAGCTGCCTCTGGCCTCGCTCACGGGGCGAAGCTGCCGTATGTGACCTGGTGCCCCCTGAGCCCAGAAAAGCAAACTGAGCTATGTGGTAAGACCCTCGGGACTTGCTTCCAAGCCAGGGCCTGGGGCCTCCCCAATCTCCACTGCTGCCTTGGCCCCCAGGGCGGTTGAGGCCCATGGGATGGAAGGACGGTGTGTCCCTCACCTGGCCGTGACCCTTCCCGGGGTTTTCAGGTGAACTGAGCAAACTTCTGCTTCTCGTGAATTCCCCAGCAAAATGAGGGAAGTGGGGTTTTCCTGGCTGGAATGCAGGGTTCAGGCAGGGGTGCTGGTGAGCACACGCCGTGCCAAGGGGGGCCTCAAGCAGCTGGCCGGGGGCAGGCAGTGGGCCTTGTGACCCCACTGGGGTCTCTCTTTTTTTTTTTAAGATTTTTAAAATTTATTTATTCATGAGAGGCAGAGACACAGGCAGAGGGAGAAGCAGGCTCCCTGTAGGACTCGATCCCGGGACTCCAGGATCACACCCTGGGCCCAAGGCTGATGCTCCACCGCTGAGCCAGCCGGGCTACCCCCCACTGGGGTCTCTCATCGCAGCGGGAGCTTGTCGCCCATCCTGCTCCCAGAATCGGGGTCTCTGATTCTCCCCCCGGGGTCTGACACACAATCCAACCTGCCTGCTCGGGTGGTCTCCCTGCGAGGGTGGGGCCTGTGCTCGGGATCTCAGGCCTTCCCCTCTGGGAGCTGGTGTGGCCCGATGAGTGACCGGGCAGGTCCCGGGCACTTGGCCTGGGACGGCAATGAAGACTGGGTCCCGGGGCTCAGAGTCAGGGAAGCACGACGTGGTTTCTCCTTCCGAGGAGCTGAGTGGGAAGGGTCTGTGGTCCCTCCTTAGGAGCCCTTGGGAACAGGGGGCCCCTCCCTGGAGGCTGGACGAGGACCGGAGACCAGTTCCTGATTTGCCTGGAAAACACCCTTGGAATCCACTTGGCAGGTGGCCACAGTACCTTTGCAAGACGTTCCTTCCGCTTCCCAGAGCCCCCACCCTGCTGGACACACGGGTGGGATTCCCTGGGGTGACTCACAGATGCGAGGCTTCCCCTCTGCCTAGGCTCGGGGTGAGGACTCAGAGCGGGTGCCTGGCAGCCGACCTGCTGGGCCCGAGATGCAGTGCCTGCTTCCTGGGGGGCCCTGGAGCCCGTCCCCGAGGGGCGTCTGCAGCGGGCGGGCATCTGAGGACACATCCCTCCCTGGGCCCTGGACCCGTGGCTGGGCACCCGGGCCTCTGTACAATGGGGTAGCGTCCCTCGGCTGCCCCACAGCCCACGTGGGGTCAGACGTGACGGACCACGGCTGGCGGGCAGGGGCCAGGGTGGGCAGAAGGGCCTGTGCGCCCTCCCCAGGGTCGCAGGGAGACACCCAAGCTTCCGGCAGGACTCGGGTCTGGGCTCTGCCTCCAGGGACCCGTGACCCCGGGGTCCCTGCACGGGCTGGGTGACATTTGGGTGTGTGCTCTTGGGCCGGGAGGCACCCAGCGCTTTCTTTGCCTGAGTCCTCCCCAGCATGGATATCCGTGGCTCACATTCCGGCATCAGCTGCGCAGGCTGTGGACGGAGACGGCGTCCGGGGAGGGCTCGTGCAGAAGCCCGCGCGTCCCTGAAACACGTCCGGGGCGGTAAGGCGGCTCTGCCCGTGCGCCGGCGGCAGACGTAGGGCAGGAATCTGGTTTTCTGGAAGCCGGCCGTGCCAGGATGTGCGTGTGGGATGTGGGTTCACAGGCGCAGCAGAGCCAGGTGCTGTCACCACACGTTGGTTAGGAGGAGCTGGGAAACCTCAGCACCGTGACGGGTGGCCCGTTGTGTGCCTCAGTGTTCCCTCTGTAAAGGGGCGGAGCCCATAGATGGGGGTCCTTGGCCCAGAGAGCCCTGCCCTGGGCGGCCCCTCCTGGGTGGGACCCCGTGGTTCCCAGGGCCTCAAGGTGGGGGGGTGCCGGGAGGCCTGAGATGGGGGAGCCCGACATGGCGAGTGCGGCTGAGCGGGTCGTGTCAAGCTATCAGGGCCACGTGCTGCGGATCTTGGAGGCTTAGCAGGAGTCCGCATGTCTGTCGAGTTGGTGAGAACCATCCTGCCCGATGCGGAGTGCACGGGTGTCGGAGGGACCAGGCGCCCACGGGCCACCACGCGCAGGGAGGGGAGGTGGGGAGAGACGGTCACGCGGCTGTCTCTCTTTGCGGCGTGTGAATCCTCTAAAATCTGCGGATGGGGCGGCACGTTTCTACGGCGGTGCAGGAAGCTGTTCAGGTGGCCGTGACCGTGGGCTACCGTGCAGCCTCTCGTCAGGGTCCTTCCGCGCGTACTTGCTGCAGTGACCGTGTGGCAGGAGCACCGGCTGTGGAGCCTGAGTTTGGGGGGAGAAGAACCAGCACAGCGACCCTCGCACGGTGCCAATGTCCCGTGGGTTACCGAAGCAGAAAACCCCTCCTCCCCGTGGGGAGTTCCCGCGTGGTCAGCGGCCTCTGCACTTCCCTAAGCCCGGCCCCGCCCGCGGGCCCCACAGCCGTCTGTCCCCTTCCAGGGACTCGGGGGCGGCACACCCAGTGCCCCAGCGGACCGGGCCTAGGTGCTCCCATGGGGCAAGCGGGGCACTGCGTGAGGCCAGCAGCTCCCGTCTGGCCTGGACAGAGGCCCTGGCTCTCAGGATGCCTGCGGGAGGCTCCTTTCCCAGCAACTTGGGGCAGAAAGAGCAGGGCCCCCGTGAGAGACCCCAGGCCCGTCCAACACGCGTGCAGGGTGAGCCGGCTGGCTGCCGTCCTGCTCCCACCCGGGGCAGACCTGGAACCTTCTAGAAGACTTGGCTGCCCGGCCCCATGGGGTGTGGTGAGGACGGCAGGGAGAGCCGTGCTGGCCAGCCGCAGTGCTGCGGTCGTCTGCCCGTCTCTGCATGTCGGGGCGGCTGGCTGGCTTGCAGACCCCACCTGGAGCGCGGGGCCCCAGCACCGGAGGGGCAGCCCAGACTGTCCGTCCGAAAGAAAACAGATGGCCCTTTTTCCTCCAGACCCGTGGACCTGGGGCCCGGGGGGCGCGGCGCTGGTCCTGGGAGGCTGGGACCCCCGCTCTGCATTCCAAAGCACACAACTGCTCCCCGTCAGTGTGTCAGCCCGGGAAGGAAGCACAGGCGGCCCCCTGGCCCCCACCTGCCCTCCAGATGCGCAGCCACGGTCCCCCCAGGGACAGCTGCCTTCTCCGCACAGCCTCAGTGACCCCCACTCTGTGGCTGCCCTGGGAGGACGGGAGGCCGCTTGTCCCCCTGCTCGGGGAGCCTGGCCGCTCAGCACCGTGGACGCTGTCGTTGGGGAAGGCCACCAGGTGCCCCCCGACAGATGCCCGGCCCCGAGGACGGTCGTGCCTCCCACAGGCCCTCCCCTGCAGGCTGGCTCATGAGCCCCTGACCTGTCTGCATCCACCATCCCCTCCCCCGTGGTCCCTCTCTTCTGGTCACCCCAGGACACCTGCTGACCCCGACCCCGCTGTGTGCCAGCACGCTCGAGGCCCCGCCAGGGTTGCCTCCCCGAAGCCAGGCCTGCCCACCTGCGCACCCGCTGCAGGACCCCGGCGCCACCTTCCCGCCCGTCAGGCATCACCCCTGCCAGGCCTTGGCCCACCTCCCGGGACAGGTCTTCTCAACCTCTACATCTACCCGGAACCTCAGAAAGTGACTTTATTTGGAAATAGGGTCTCTGCAGATGTCTTCGTGTGGACATCAGGCTGCAGCAGCGCGGGCCCCAAATCCAGTGATTGGGGTCCTCACGAGAGACAGACGACAGACACATGGAAGGGAGGACAGACACGTGATGACGGAGGCAGCGCCCCGGGGATGAGGCTGCCAGCCAAGGGACGCTGGCCACACGGCAAGAAGCTGGGCGAGGTGGGGGGACCCCCGGGGGCCTGGGGCAGCACCACGACCTGCCACCGTAGATGTGACTTCTGGCCTCCAGACCCAGGGGTGCAGTTTGGGCCACGGGACAAGAGGCCACCCAGCCTGCCCGGACCTGGGCCGTGCTCGCTCCGCTGAGCTCTGGGATGCGCTGGGAGGCACGTGAGGGCCTGGGCGTCCCCACACCCCTGCTGGCCGGCCGTCTGCCAGGTGGCTCCAGGCCCTTGGCTCCCCATACGGTCGCAGGGCCTCTCGGCCTGGACGAGGCCCCTCCCTGAGGGGCGCCCAGCTTGGCCCCGACAGCCCACTCCCGGGGCGGCCGCTGAGCCGTGCCGCCTGGTTGGTTTCCCGCGGCCCCCCTGGCTTGGCAGCGAGGTGTCCCGGGCTGTTTTTCCAGCGGGCGTGGGCCGGGTGGAAAATGACCTCAGAGGGGCGGGGAAGCTGGGGAGGCCTGGGGGGGCCCAGAGGGCATCGTGGGGGACGGCGGGTTCCCACGCTGGGGGCCGGGTCGGGGCCTGCTCCCAAGCCCTGTGCCCAGGGTCCCCAGGATTTTGTGATGCAGGGGTCGCCCACCTCCCCAGCCCCGTTAAAGATCCCTTCACGGAAGCTCCATTCGGCTCCCTGTCCCCTGGGCTGTGTTGATAGAGGTCTGTCTGGAGGAGGTGGCCTTGGGCTCTGCTCCCACGGCCTGGACACCTGAGCACTGGCCGCGGCAGAGGAGGGGGGCTGAGGGGCCAAGGGGCTGCTGAGCCGGTTGGAAAGCAGGGTCACGAGCCGCAGGCCGTGGCCCAGGGATGGGATGGCCCCAGGCAAGGGCCTGCCAGGAAAGAGAGCTTACTCCCCGGGGCACTCAGAGCAGAGGGAGCAGCGCGGCCCCATGGCTGGGTGCAGAGGAGGGGAGAGGCAGGGAGAGCGGGCAGCCGCTGGTGGGGCCACACCTTGGCGGGAAGGACAGAGGTGAAGGGGGAGCGGGGCCTGGGCCTTGATGACGGGGGAAGAGGGTGGAGAGGGGTCCCACCTCCCCGCCTCTAGGCTCAGCGCAGGGCCTGGGGCTCAGGGAGACACGGCAGGTGCCT
This sequence comes from Canis aureus, assembly GCF_053574225.1. NCBI lineage: Eukaryota > Metazoa > Chordata > Mammalia > Carnivora > Canidae > Canis > Canis aureus. The sequence continues at coordinate 38,017,372 of NC_135618.1, forward strand.
GAGATGACGCCAGAGGTGACCCCAGGAGCCCGCCTCAGCCGCCAGGGGCCCCCAGCCGGCCGCACCAGGAAGGGCCAGGCCGCCCAGGGAGGGAAGTGGCTCCCCAGGTGGGCGGGTGCCAGTCCTTGCTGTTCCCCGGCCCGTGACTGTGTCGCTCCTCGTCTCTCCTGAGGATACTTCTCATTGCACTGAAGGTCCGTCCCGTGTAATCCAGGAGGCCCTCACTTCGAAGTCCTTAACTTAGTTTGTATCTGCAGTCGGATCTTTTCCCAGATACGGGTGTGGTGGACGTGAATCCGGGGGCCTCCGTCCAGCGCGCCGCAGCTGGGCACATAGGCAGGGCCCCGAGATGACAGGAATTGGAGCCCACCGTCTCCTGTCCCCAGGGCCCCTCAGGATCACAGGCAGAGGTTGCTGCATGTCCTCCAAGCCCCTGCAAGAAGGACCCCAGAGCAAACTCTTGGGTCACTTGCCCGCCTGGAGAAGCATCCACTGTATTCCAAGGGCAGCGTTAGGGTGACTCAGGGTTTGCTGTTTAACCCCCGGCTGGTAGTGCTGCTCGCACACATGCCCGACGGCCAGAGAAGGCGGCTGATGACTGTTTGCCTCCCAGACCACTTGCCTCCCAGCCCCCGTTAACTCTTTTTCTTCTTTTTAAGATTTTATTTATTCATGAGAGACAGAGAGGCAGAGACACAGGCAAAGGGAGAAGCAGCTCCATGCAGGGAGCCCGACGTGGGACTCGATCCCGGGACTCCAGGGTCATGACCTGAGCCCAGGGCAGATGCTCAACCGCTGAGCCCCCCAGGAGCCCCATGTTAACTCTTCACCCACCAGCCATCCATCTGTATGTCCATTCATCCTTTTATCCACTTGATCATCCATCCACCCACCCACCCACCCACCTACCCATCCACCCATCCATCTGTCCATCTACCCATCCATCCATCCATCTGTCCATCCATCCATCCATCTATCCATCCATCCATCCATCCATCCATCTATCCATCCATCTGTCCATCCATCCATCCATCCATCCATCCATCCATCCATCCATCCATTTATCGATCCGTCTGTCTGTCCATCTATCTATCCATCCATCCATCCATCCATCCATCCATCCATCCATCCTTCCATCCGTCCATCTGTCTGTCCGTCCATCTGTCCATCCATCCATCCATCTGTCTGTCTATCCATCCATCTGTCCATCCATCCGTCCATCCATCCATCCATCCATCTGTCCGTCTATCCATCCATCTGTCCATCCATCCGTCCATCCATCCATCCATCCATCTGTCCGTCTATCCATCCATTTGTCCATCCATCCATCCATCTATCCACGCATCCACCATCCATGTATCTGTACATCCATTCATCCTTTCATCTGTCTATCCATCTATCTGTCCATCCCTCTGTGTGTCTGACCTTTAGCAAATGATAAGTAGGAGGGGAAGTGAGCCCCAGCAGGCCTCACAGGGCTTCAGTGTCTCCGACGGCCACCCGGCAGGCAGCCCAGACCACAGCTGCGGGCTCCAGTTGGGAGCCTGGATGTGCTGGCTCCTGCCACTGCAGCTGAGAAATGTTTCCAGTTTCTGGCAGTGTAATTACTTGCCCTTCTTTGGACGAGGGAAGGCTTCAGGAGAGAAGATGCGCCTGCTAGTCCAGCTGATTCAGACCAGGGAGAGGACAAGAACGACTGGACAGGATGTGCTGTGGGCAGGAGTGGGTGGCCAAGGAGGGAGCTGGAAAGGGTGGGGGGTCCGGGCCGGTAGACTCCCATGTGCCCCCAGCACCCACTGGTCCAGACTGTGCTTGGGCTTGAGGATGCAGTGCCAACCTGGGTGGGGGCCTGGGGCACCTGGGGCGTGGGCTTGGCCGAGGAGGGGCAGCTGCTGGCCAGGGCGACCCGACTGCCAGGGCCTTGGAACGTAGTGAGGGGCACTAGGTCCACTGTGAGGCCAGCTTCATGGTGGGGGGGGGTACAGGACCAGAGCATCCAGACAGAGGCTTGGAGGGGCCTGGCCTCGAGGGGATGCTGCCCGGGGAACAGCGACACGCCCTCGGACTCCAGCTTGACCTCGTGTCCCCCAGGTTCCTGAGGCCACTGCGGATGGTCTAAGGCTTCTCACATGGAGGTGACCTTGGGGTGCTGTGGGGGGCCCGTGTATTGTGGGCAGAGGTTTGGCCACAGGGAGCTGCAAGCAGCCAGGGGCCGTGGCTTTGGATGGGGCCCTGCTTTGTGGAGGTGCAGGGGGAGGGAGGTGCTTGATGAGGGCTGGCCCCAGGTGACCTCGCTGCCTCTGTGGGAAGTGCACAGGGGTAAACCGAGGCTTGGTGCCAGGCAGGTGGGAGGTGGTGGGCCCGTGATCTCAGCCCGCCTGTGCTGCTGCTGCTGTGGACAGAGGCCAGGGAGGAGGCGGGGCAGTGAGCCGGGCCGGAGCCCTGCCCTGGAGACCCTCAGCGGCCACTGTCCCGGGAGTGAGCCATCCCTGGCCCCTCCCAAGGTCCCGCCAAGCCCTCGTGAGCTTGGGGCAGTGGCCCGGCGTCCCCCACCCTCTGGTGTGGGCCGCAGTGCACAACGGGGCTCTGTTCAGAGCTGGATGAGTGGGCGCTGGGGGGAGCCCCGAGGGGTCAGGAGGGGCCAGGGTTGGGGCGGGGCTCGCCTGCACACCCGTCATTAACCCTGTGAGGCCCGACGGGGGGCAGGGCAGGGCGGGCCAGCCGAGGGGGCTCCTGGGTGTTTGCAGCTGGCTGGGGTGGGCCGCAGCTTCCCTACGGGGTGCAGGCTTGCCCTGGGCCTGGGCCTTGTGTGGGGGCAGGTCCCTCTGTTCACAGGGCTCCGCCCTCCAGGAGGGGGTCTGTACCCATCCAGTCTCCTGGGCTCCCCACTAACCCGGAAGCCCAGCTCTGTCCTGCATGGGGGACCCCGAGGACACAGCCACCTCGGCATGTCCCCTCCACTCTCCCGCTGCCAGAAGGTCCCCCGCAAAGGCACATGGGCACCCTGGCTTCACCCCAATAGGCTCCTCCCCTTGCCCTGCAAACAAGCTCTGGATGCTCCCACCTTGTCTGTGGCCAGGGGCAGCCCCGCTCTCCCCGGTGGCTGCTCCTCGGGGGCTCTTGGAGCTGGGAGGGGGCCAGGAAGGCTGTGCGGTGGTCAGAGGGGGCTGGGCCCTGGGCCTTGTCTCTCCCCGCCCCCTTGAGCTTCAAAGCCCCAAAGCTGGGGGGCAGGGTGGGGGAGATGCTCGGGCAGGACGGTGTGTCCAGCAGCTGCCTGGGGGGAGGTGGACGCCGGGGAGGGGACCCGGGATGAGAAGTGAGGAGGGAAGCCCCCAGTGCCCTCACTCATTTCGGGTTGCTGGCCTCCTGGAGCCGGGGAGGGGGCCCCTTGCTGACGGCCCTGTGAGCCCTGCACACTTGTTCTTACGGGGCTCCCCTGACCTGCACCAGCCTGGGCTCCCCCAGCTGCTTCCCAAGGAAGCCCCGACTGTGTGTGGGAACCACACCGCTTCTTGTGGGGAAAGCCAGGTGGAGACACGGAAGGCAGAGCCTGGCAGGAGCAGGGGGGCGGCTGGGGGGAGGTGGGACCCCGGTGGGCGCTCAGCCTGGGCGCCCCCTCTCCTGCCCCCATCAGCCAGGTCACCTCCCCAAGCCCCTTTCCCCCTGGCTCTTGTGTCCCGCCCAGTGTGCTGGGCCTCGGGCCGGCGGAGGTTCAGGGCTGCCAGGGACACACGGCTGCTGGCTGGGGTCCGAGGGGGACAAACTGGGACCTGGTCCAGGGCCATAGGGACATGCCCGCCCTTGGTCAGCCAGTGTTCTGGGGGTGCCGTCCAGGTCCCCACCACTTGTGCCCCCAGGTCTGTCCCCAGGGGAGGCCTCCGCTGGCCCAGCCCGGCCCGCAGTGGCCCAACGGCGTGGTCTGCGGGACAAAGCACCCGTCCAGCCGGGGAGGAAGGCTAATCAGCCCTGGTCGCCCTGGCCCCAAGCGTGGCCCCCGTGACTTGCCCCGGGAGCAGGGCTCAGGCCATGCTCTGTGTGTGGACTGATCCCGGGTGACAGAGACCCAAGGGAAGAAGCACGTGCTGCTGCCTTGGGCAGTAAAGGGAAAGCAGCGAGCCCTGACCAGCCGTGGCCTTTTGTGGCAGGAGCTTTAGCACAGGGGATCGGCGGGGGGTGTGGGGGGAGCTGGTGGAGGGTGATGGAGGCTGGCAGGGCTGGTGGGGGCTGGCAGGGGTGGTGGGGGCCGGGGGGTGGTGGTGAGGGGTGGCGAGGACTGAGCAGCCCAGTCCTTGGGCCGTTTTGTGCAGCTCTGGGGTTCTACTGAGGCTGCCGCCCCGAAGCCCCATACGGCGTGGGCCACTTGCACCGCAGAGACCGTCCCTCCCGTGCTGGGGGCCGAGGGCTGAGGGCCCTGCGTGGACGGGCTGGCTCCCCCCAGGGCTCTGTCCTGGGCCTGCAGGGGGCCGTACCCCCCCACGGCATCGGGGAGTCCTGGTGTGTGTCCTGAGCTCCTCTTCCAGCAAGGACACCACTCAGATGGGGTGGGGCCCCCCTACTGACCTCACTGTGCTGAAATCACCAAACACGTTCCGAGGTCCTGGGGGCCAGGGCTCCGACACGGGGATCTGGGGAGACACAGGTCACCCCACGGCAGCACCCGCGGGTAACAGGCCACACAGCACTCGTCCACCCTCGCTCTGGCCTGTGTCTACCCGGGCGCCTGGCTCCCAGGCCAATCCATCACACCGACGCTCAGCCACATGGGGCCCCCGGCATGGTCCGTTGGGATCCCCCCCCACCCTGGCCCAACTCATGGCTCCCACGGAAACACTGGCCACCAGGGAGCTTCCTGAGGGTGGTGGCTGTCCTGCTTGAGCAAGTGGCCCCAGGCGTTCCCAGCACACGGCATTCCTCGGTCACTCACACGCGCTGGTTCATTCCTTCCTCCGCGCCCCGCCGTCATCGCAGCCCCAAAACTGCCGCCCCTCCCACCCGTGGTGGGGGGCCTCACTGGGTCCCTGACCCTGGAGGGACCCTCCCTGCTGCCTAGAGCCCAAAGCTCCCTGGGAGGGCACCCCCCCGCCCCGTCTAGGCCCTCTCACGGCGGCCTGCAGAGGCACACACTTTCGGCACCTCTCCTCTCAGATGGAGAAACTGAGGCAGGGCCCGGTGACGTGCCCTGAGTCAGAACCAGAAGGCAGTGGAGCCGGGATCCAAGCTGGGCTGCCGGCCAGTCTGGGGCCTCCGGGCCTTCCCTCCGGACTCCCCGGGCCCGCCTGGCGGGGTGAATGGGTCACCGCTGGCGCAGGCTGAAGCCACCACGAAGGCTGCCGCTGCGTTCCGGGGCCTCTGGGCTCCACCTGCTCTGCCTCCACGGAACCGGGTCACCACGTGGGGCAGCCCACCTGCCGCGACTTCCTCCGCCGCATCCCACAGAGTCTGAAGGGGTCAAGGGGAAGGCCCGGCCCTGTCCCGGGGGGGGGGGCCCGGCCCCCTCACCAGCCCGGGCAGGATGTGCCTCGGGCCGCGGCTGCCACACGGGGAAGCAGGGCTCAGAGAGGTGAGGTCACTGGGCCGAAGCCACACAGCCGCCAGCGAAGCTGGACCTCAGATCCGAGTCCAACGAGACTGTGTCCATGAAGGAGGAGACGCTCCACCTTTGGGCCTAGGAGCCCCGTGAGAGGAGCGGCCTGGCGCTGGGAGCCCGCGGGGTGCCCACTGTCCCGCACAGCACCCCACTGCCCCGAGGCTGGAACCTTCCGAGACCGCAGCCCAGCGGGTGCCCGAAGCCCCGACGTGCAATTACAGAAGTGGGCTGCCAGCCGGGGAGCAAGCTGAAGACGACATCACCCAGCCACCCTGCCAACCCGGAGGCCGTGCCCCCAGCACCCGGGCTGCAGGGGGAGTGTGTGGGCACCGCGCTCCGGGGCCTGGGAGCTTGGGCGGCCACCAGCAGCCAGTCCTGCCCTAGTGGGGGTCCACCCCAAGAGCCTCCCCTCCTGCCCTGGTGGCTCCCAGCCCCTCCCCTCTGAGCCCCCAGCCCCGCCCCCCTGAGGACCCTCCAGCCCCACCCTCCTGAGCACCCCAAACCCCTAGCCCCCACAGTCCCTCCCCCAAGGATCCTCAGCCCCTACCCCTGAGCACCCCAGCCCCTCCCCTCTGAGCCTGGCTCACCTGGGGGTGAGCTTCCGGACCCACTCGCTTCGCCGTGTGGCTACAATCCTCCCAATTCTCCTCCTCCCGACACCCCCACCCCGCCGTGTCACCATGTGCCTCAGCCTGACGACCTGGGGCACCTGGGGCACGGGGCTGGGTGGTGACGGGAAAGCGGGGCCCCCACCCAGGCCTGGGAGCCACATGGACGTGCAGCAGGTTCTCCCCGACGTGTGCTGCTGGCTCCCCAGGGGTTACGCCCACCCTGCGAGCCGCACTCTGCAAGAAGGGCGTCTGGGCCCCCTGCTGTGCCCTCCCGGCCCAAGCGCCCAGAAAACTGTGACGGTTAACAGACCCATTGGTTTGTGTTTCGACCGACGGCCAACCTGCCCGGACCCCCGCCCCCATGCCTTCTGGGCAGAGACCCTGTCCTTCCTTTCCTGTGACTCCCTGCGGCCCAGGCAGGTCAGCTCCTCTGCCATTGGCTGCGAGGTCCCGGCCGTGTCTGGGGCGGGCTACACGCGGCGCCCGTGGGTGTCCCCGCCCGGGCCACGGGGTACATGGGTGACTCCTGGCCGTGCGTCAGGCTGACCCGATGTTCTCGGCATGACTACCACAGGTGAGCTCGCGTTTCCCTGGAGCATTTAGGGGCCATGACTGTGTCCCGGTGGCCCTGCCGTGGAGCTGCTCTGCACAGTGTGAGGTAGGGATCTGACCGCACGCGGGCTTCTGGGGGCCCGGCCCACCCGCGGCAGCTGTGGATACCCCGCTCCCCCGCCGGCGTCCAGCCCACCACGTCCCCCGAAGCCTGGCGAGGCCCGCCACCTCTGTTCTGTCGGCTCAGAGCCACCCTCAGGAGTGGATTTAATCAGCCCGGTTATGCACGACTCCCAAACAGCTGGGTAATTCGGTGAAAAGAATCGCAGGCCAGATGCTGGGGGATCATGTAACCAAACGGCCGCTTCTCTGTTTCCAGCTTCAGCCGGCGATGCCCGCGGCCACTTGTTTACCCACTGACTCGGCCCCGAATGTCGGCGCCAGGCTGGGCTGTGGGGACAGCCAGGCGGGCAGAAGCCCGGGCCGGGTCCCCCGGGGGCCGCTGCTGGACACACAGAGCGCGGTGGGGGCAAGCGTGCGAGTCACGGAGGCTCCTCGGATGCTACACGCTCCCCACGCTCTGACAGGAAATCCTAACTCCCCGGGGTGGTGGCGCCAGAAGGTGGGCACTCGGGGAGGTGACCGGGTCACAAGCCTCGTGAACAGGATGAGGGCCACCCTACAGGGGACGCGCTCCTCGAAGAGGACGCAGCCAGGTGTCTGCCGTCCACGGGCCGTGAAGCAGCTTCTCTCCCGCAGCGCTTTGCCCCTGGGCCTGCGGCCTCCAGAACCGCACAGGGAGTGTGCGCCGTCGAACGTCACACGGCCCAGATGCACTCTGGCAGACGGGGTGGCCTTCGCGGCTGCGTTGGATGGATAACACAGAGCTCATGGGCAAGGATGGGGGGAGGAATTCCGGAAGAGCCAGCGCCAAGGGCCTGTGGCACGCATGGGCTTCCGGTGGCCGTGGTGGCCGGGGCCGGACGGAGGGAGACAGGGTGGGTGTTTGGGGACCCGAGAAGCGTCGACTCCACGGAGCACAAGACCTGGGACGGCAGTAAGGTTGCCGAGCCATTCCGTTCACTGGGTGACATCCCGGGTACGGCCGCATTGGCCCCAGAGCATGGCAGGAAACCCAGGTGCAGAAAGGAGGATGTCCTGCGCCCAATTCCACTGACCCGCGGCCTGTCTTGCGTGTGCTCCCCCACACGACGAGCGCCCTTCTGATGCTGTCATCTGGCCCCGGGCACGGCGGCCCACACCCCTCACTTGGGAGCCAAACCCCAGTTGTCACCCCACACCCAGCAGAGTATTTTTTAGATTTTGGGAACTGTGGTCGTGCGGACGGAGCACACGGTCCACCTGGACGGGAGGTGCCCGGGCCGCGGCCGCCCACAAAGCCCAGGAGGGAGGGCCCGGCCAGTCCTGGGACCGTGAGCCCCACCTGGCGCCCCGCCTGGCCTGCCGGGTACCGGCTGCCGCCCCGCACTGTGGTCGGGGCAGGGGTGGGCCCCCGGCCTCGGGCGCGTCAGGCTGTCCCCGTCCTGGTGGAGCCGCAGGGCGTGACGGGAGCGGGTAATTGGGCTCTGGGGGGCGGGGGGCGGGCTTGCGCGGCATTAGGCCTGGCTCCGCTCCGCCGGCCGTGGAATTCCCTGTCTGATGTGTCTCCAGATTGGCCCGGGAAGCAACTGGGGGAGAACTGATTTGTGCCACATCCAGGCGCCCGTGGGCGGGAGCCCCCCCCCCCCATGCGCCCCTGGCCAGCCTGCTGGCGCCGACCATGGTGGGGCCTGGCCCGCGAGAGGGAGGCGGGGGTCCCGGTTGCCCCCAGAGGCGGGAGCCCAGCAGAATCTCCTGGGGGGCGACCCTTGTCACGCGGGTCCCCGTGGCCACCCAGCAGGGAGGCACAGTGCACGCCCTGGCCCCAGCACCCTGAGGATGGGGACTCACGTGCTGCAGAGTGTGGTCAGGATGCCGTGTCCTAGGGCCTGGCGGCCGAGGGGGACAGATGGGCGTCACCTTTACTGGGCTGTACCGCCTGCCACGAGCTGCTGCAGGGAGCAGAGCATGGGCTCAGGCAGGCTTCCTAGAGGAGGCAGCCCTGAGCTGGGGTCCTCACGGCCAGGGGCTCACCCAGCAGGGCAGGGCTTGGTGAGCAGGGTGAGGAGGGAGGAAGGACACAGGGCTGGGGGTGAGGCCTGCAGGCCGCTGGGCTGTGCCCTGGGTGGGAGCCTGGCTCCAGCCTCGGAGAACAGATGTGCTGTCCCCACGGCCCCGTGGCATCCACGCTGTCCCACGCCCAGTGCAGCACTCATCACGTGGAACATCACTCCCTGCTCCCGGGCTGCCCCCAGTCCGCCCAATGGGAGGCCTTGTGTGTGGAGCCCCTTCTGGCTGCCAGCCCTGGGGGCCTCCTCCTCCAGACCAGGGGCAGGTGGGGGGGATGCCGGGGAGGACTCGGGGAGGATTCAAGGAGGATGCCAGGGAGGATGTCGGGGCAGGAAGGCACCAGGAGGCCTTTGGCCTCAGAGCCAGGTGCTTTGCCTGCCTTTCTGGGCTGTCAGGCAAGGGGGGGTCTGCTCGGAGCTGCCCCCTCAGGCAGCTGTCCCCACCGTGTCCTCCTGGGACGCAGGCCCAAGTGGGGTTCAGTTGCGCCCAAGCTCCGAGGCAGGGGCCCGTCCAGGCCTCGGCCTTCTCGTCCGGAAGATGGGGCCAGCGGGTCTGGGCAGCTCCCCAAGGCTCAGGCGGGCAGGTGCTCCGTGTCCACACAGGACCGTAACGTCCCTGCCCCCGCAGTCTCGGGGAGTCCGCCCCAGGCAAGGTTTTACTGTGACTCGACTGGGCAGTTGGGCGATGGTCCCGCCTGTCACCTCTGTCCCGTCCTGTGTAGTAAACACCGTTCCCTGAACCACTCGTTTGCAGGAAGGGCCTGAGGCCCAGAGGCACTGAAGGCGGGCGCCTGCCTGCTGGGCGGGGCCGGCGGGTCTGGAGGGCACCGTGACCCCGAGCCCTGGTGTGGCCAGGGAGCTGGCCCTGCGCCCGGCTCCCGACGGGCCTCACCTGGGGCCCCGCAGGCAGGGAGGCTGGCAGCTGCCTCCCCGGGTGCTCTGGGCTGGGGGTGGGGAGCCAAGCCCCAGCCTCACACCCTCACTGCAGCAGCCCCGGCTCTTGCCCAGGGGCTGCCCTCGGCTTTGCTGGGCTCCGGGGGCCTCCCTGTCCTGCTGGGCCCGCTTCCTGCCCCTTCTGCCTCTTGCCACCTCCAGGAAGCCGCCAGGACTGCCCTGCTTGGAGCCGGCCCCCTGCTTCCCAGCCGCAGCCGCTGCCCAGCCCACGATGTCCATGTCCAAGCCCCGGGTGTGGCTGGGCACCGGCCCGGGGCCCGCGGTGGGGCGAGGGCCGCCTCCCACATGCTGCCCAGGCCACGTGGGCGGGGCCACCGCTGGGAGAATAGGTGCCTTCATGCTGCCGTCCCGGCCATGTGTGCGCCGCACCCTGGCCCAGGCCGCCCACCCACGCCCCCGCCCGCCAGTACCCGCCGTGCCCTCCTCCGCTCGCGCGGCTGGCGGCAGGGCCTCCCCGTGCGGGACCAGGCAGCCACCTGCTGCCCACAGCCGCGGCCACACAATGGGGCCCTTGTGAGCGGGCGGGCAGCGGGCAGCGCGTCCCGGCCCACCCCGGGCTCAGAGCCCCGTTGTGTGGGGCGGCTGCCCAGGCCGGCGGCGTGGAGCCGGACAGGCGGGCCCCACCCGTCCTGGGCCACCGCACAGCCCGGGGGGCTCCTGGGCCCACAGCCCCCCGGGCAGAGGGAGGGCCCCTTCCTGGGGGGTCTCGGGTAGCCTGGGCCCTGCCCCTGCCCCTGACGTGTCTCTCTGTCCCCACACCGCAGGGTCCAGGGGCTGAGCTGCTGCTCCCGGGACGCGTCCCTGCCTCGTGCTGGTGGGAGGGGGTCTCCCGCGAGGCAGCTCTGGGACGGCTAGCAAGCTGCGGGGGGCTGGCTGTGACCCTGGGGGGCCTGGGCACATGGGCTCTAGGGCAGGGCGGGTTGCTCCACCCGGGGACCCCGCTGACCATCCCACAGACCAGACAGCTCCCTTGGCAACGAGCTTCCAGACACTCAGGTCCTCAGAGGGGATGAGGGCCACCTAACCCCTGACCCCTGGGCCCTGTGGGCAGGCATGGAGGCTTGTTCCGGGGCCTCTTCCCAGCCATGTGGCCACGGAGCCAACCTGGGATGAAGGAGAAGCGGGAACCTTGTGTCCGGAGCTCAGTGCATGCAGGATGCCATCTCCCTGCACACTGAGCTGACCAGTGCCACGGGTGGGAAAGCCGAGGGCCTGGATGCAGCCATGCCTGCAGCCATTCCCCAACATTGTGATCCAGAAACGCACGCTTGTCACTGAAGTCAGCAAGACGGACGTGTCTGTCATTGGCCTTGTAGGACATCGGGAAGTGGAGCAGATCCTTGGAGTGGGGCAGAGCATGGGGACGAGCTCAGGGCCTGTGACGGGGGAGGCCCGTGCCCGTCCCTCCTCCAGGAGCACCAAGCTTCGGCAGCCTGTGGCCCTGTCCACGTGCGGCCCTGAGAAGCGTCACCACCCTACTCTGGCCCCGCAGGCATAGTGGGCTGTACTCCCCTCCGCCTGTCGTGGGCCCCCACTTCCCAGGGAGCCCGGCAGATGGGGGCTGGGGGGGCTCTGAGGGCTGCAGGTAGCCAGCCTGCTGGGAGGGGGCTCTGGGCACTGGCATGCTCCTTGCTCTTCCGTCAGCCTGGACACGGTCACTAACCCCCATCTGGCCCCCGGGGCTGCCCCCCGTGGGGAGAGCTGGGCAGCGTCCCCTGGTCACACCTGGGCACAGCCTCACGGCCCCCAGGGCAGCCCCAGAGGCAGCTGGGAGAAGTGGCTCAGGCCTGCGGTGCCCCCTCCTGCCCCAGCCTCTTCCCTCCGCCCCTGCCCGTTGCCAAGGGAACTTGGTGACACGCATTTGTAGGGTGACTCCTGGCAAGGGGAGATTAGGGGCCTGGGGCCTGGTCCGGGGGCCGGAGTGGGGGTTGTTGGGGTGGCCGGGGCTCATCCCCCGCTCTCCTGGGTGGACGGGGTCCCCGGTGTGGGTCCTTGGGAGCAGAGAGCAGCCGGCCCCCCACCGGCCAGCCCTTTCCCAGCTGTTCCATGCGGCGCTGCCCTCGGGGCCTCTGTGAAGCAGAGGATTTCCTCCTGCCCAGAGTGCACAGCTGTGCTCACACGTGTGGGGGCCGCATGCTGGAGCCCCCCCCCCCGGCCGGCTACGGGGGGCCGAGGCCGGGGTGTCCTGGGCCTGGGGATACGCGGCCTCCTCCTACACAGAGCCCAGGCTCCAGGACCGGGGGCGCGGGGTCCCTCGTCATGCGGGAACATGTCCTTCTGCACCGGCTGTCCTGGCAGTGGGGGTCACGGGGCCAGGAAGTACCCCCCCCCGCAGCACCGAGTCCTGGGGTGGTCGCAGCCCCCGAGGGTCTGGGTGGCGTGGTGCCTGGTGCCGTCAGGGGTGCTGGAGATGGGCTGCAGCCACTGCTGTCAGTGGGGCCCCGGCCTGTCACCCCAATAACCCTGCGGCCATGCGGTCATCTCCGGAAGAGCTGACAGCCTGAGAGGCAGGCCCGTGCCCGCCCACCTCAGCTGGCTGTGCTCCCCGTGAGCCCGCTGGGTGGGGAGGCCAGGCCTGGGGCCGCTGGGGTCTATCAGGGGGTGCCGGCCAGGCCAGGGGCACCGGAGCCCTTGGATTCGGGAGCCCTTCCGGAGAAGGCCTGCGCACAGAGCCTTGACATAGTTTCGGTGGAGATTAGGCTAAGATGTCACAGATGGGGGGCCGGCAGGCGGGCCCCACATATGATGGGGACGGTCCCGCAACCCTTGCTGCCCCGACAGAGGGGTCCCCACCCGGGAAGGCAGACCTGGCCGCTCAGGGGGCTGACCCCCCAGCTGAGGCTCTGAGTCCCTGCTCCTGCATCGAGGTACCCGGGCTGCCCGGCCGCAGAGGAGGTGGCCCTCCCCACCTTGGGACTGGGACCACAGCCCCATGTACGTGGGACGCAGCATGAGCAGAGCTCGCACCTGCCTCTCAGAGCCCCGCGTCCCCTCCACCAGGGGAGCGCCGTGCTTTAGGGGTGACGTGAAGCCAGCAGCACCCGGTGGGTCGGTCGGCGCCAGGCGACGCATCCTGTCTGGAGCCCCTGCGGTGGCCGGAGCCATGGCTCCCAGGGCCTGCCCTCCACCTGGTGACACACCCGCAGCACCTGGCCCGCGGGTCTGGCTGGGGCCCCTGAGCTGCATCTGGGACAGGCCATAAGGGCCAACCCGCCAGGGGGGCGGGGGTGGGGCGCTGGTCAGGCCTCACGGAGCTGCCGCCGGCCCGGGCAGCTGCGGCCGAGACGAGGGATGGTGGAACGATCTAGGCAAAATGAAGATCTTAATAGGAAAACCACGTCTTTCGAGGGAAAACATGATACGCGGCCAGGCGGTGCGTCCGCACGGGGGTCTGGAAAGGAAGAAATCCGGAGAAACAGATGAGTCCGTGCGGGGCCGCCTCAAACCTGCTGCTGAATTATTAAACTCCTGAGTGGGGAAAAGTGATAAAATAAACATGCATCAGCCCCGCCGCTCTTGGGCCGAGGGCTCCCAGAGATGGGAAATCCAGACCCGCCGGAGCCACGCCGTCCAAATAAAACCTCCGATGTGGGTTTGAAGATGCGGGGGGTAGGGGGGGACACAGCCCGGATCAATCACCTGCTCGAGGCTGGTGCCCCCCTGCCGCTGGGCCCCGGCCGCCAGGCGGTGATGGATAGGCTGCCGCGGCCACTGAGCTGCGCATGCCAGGGGCCCAGGGGCACGACCCCGTCTCTCCGTGGCCTCCGGCCCAGGCCCTCCTGTCGTGGGGGTCGGGGGGACGGGGCTGGGGCAGCTGGACTCTGCTGGGGACCCGAGGGCCTAGAGCCCGGCTGCGGGTGGCCCAGTGCCAGCCGGACGGCTGAAGTTGACCTGGAGGAAAGTGCTCCCGGGAGCGGTCAGAGCCTTGTTGTGAGGCCCGGGCACCCCCAGGCCGGGTGCTGTTTGGGGTCACCTTCAGAGGTTCGCCCCACTGCCTCTCAGATGGCCGACAGCGCCCAGGACACGCGCGCCACAGCATGGGGCAGACATCACCAGTCAAGCCCGCACGCAGAGCCAGCCTCAGGACTCTTGCAGCACATCTGTCCAGGCGGCCCGAGGGCACGCGGGTGCTGCGGCCTGAGCTGCTGCCCCCCTGCCTGTGCCGGCCCCCAGAAGCCCCGCTCCGACCCTGTGTCCACCTCAGGCCCCGCTGCCCTCCCTGCTCCCAGAAGCCCACCAGCCCGTGGGATGAGCGAAGGCGACCAGGGCTCACCCCATGCAGCCCAGCCCCCGTCCCATGTCCCCGGAGCGCCTTCTGTCGGGTGTTCAGCCCACCCTGAGCCCATGGCCTTCGTGGCCTGCAACCCTGTCGTACTGTCTCCCGGTTCCGCGGCCTGTGCCCCACGTCCCGAGACCCCCCCCCCATGTCCTCCACGGAGATGGATGTGGGGAGGATCTGCCCTGGGAGCCCCAGCTGTCCGTGCTGGGGCCGCCCCGAGCCGGGGTCTCTGCTCCCAGGCCGACAGTGTCGGTTTGAACCCGGCGCACAAGCCCCGAGAGAAGCACCAGCCCCGCCCAGTGATGCTGCCCACGAGCAAGGGCCACGGAGGTCCTCTGGGCTGGGTCAGCAGGCCTGGGGGCGAGGTCGAGGCTGAGGTTACCACGTGCCAACGTCGGGGGCACAGGAGGGCCGGTGGAGAGCTCAGAGGCCGGCCTTCTGGACGCCTCCTGGGCACTGGGTCCCCGAGGGCCAGGAAGCCATGGAGCAGTTTCCTGCTGCACTCAGAGACTGCCGGGGCACATGCCAGGGTCCTGAGGCCAGTGCAACCAGTGCTCACGGCGGGGGGGGGGGGGGGGGGCTTGAAAGCAACATGAGTTTATTCTCTGACAGTCCAGCACCCGTCAGAGGCACCCCAAGGAGGGGACACCCTTGATAGGTGCTCGCAGTGGCCGGCCAGCATAGTGACCCCCTCCTGCGGGGGTTTGGGGAAAACAGGGTGGACAGTGAGACAGGCTCCTGGCCAGGGAGGACCCTGGGTACCAGGCCTGCAGGGAGGGGAGCCGTGTGGGGTAGGGCCCCAGCCATCTGGTGGGGGCAGCTCCCCAGGTGGCTGTCCACTTGTCCAGTGTCCCTTGGAGGAAGCTGCCCTCTGCACCCGCCACCCTGGGGAACTTGAACCAGGCACTCTGCCCTTAAAGGGTTGGGGGAGGCCCTTCCTGGCTCTGTCCAGTGAGTGCTGGACCCATCTTGCCCACAGGCCCGAGGGCCCTGCACGCCATCCCCTCCCAGGGTCCCCAAGGCCTAGCAGAGAAGGGCAAGGGGCCCCTGGACCCCCGGGACTGGCCCTTGGCAGACGGGGCTGGGCCACAGAGGGCACACCTGCTCCGGGGTCGGTCGGTGGGGGCTTCCGGGGCTGCAGCTGTTGGCTCCCAGGACAGACACGGCCTCCCCGGCAACAGCTGGGCTGGAGCCCCAGGCCAGGCCGCCCCGCCTGGGGGATCAGTTACAGGGGCTGCAGATGCTCGGGGGCGAGGGCTGAGGGGGTGCACAGGGAGCTGGGGGAGGGCCAGCAGGGGGAGGGCACGGGGCAGAGCCCCACCGTGCCCCACGCTGACACCAGCATGCCCCTGGGTGCGAGGCCACAGGCACAGTTCCCACCCCCTGTCTGGGCCCCAGCCTCTGCTCAGAGCCCCCGGCTGACCCCATTCCTGGTGCCAGACAAACCCCTTCCCTCAGCTGTGCCTGTCACCCCCCCGAGCTGCTCCCGACCCCCTTCCCCTTCCCAAGGCTGACACGTGCTGACCTGTGTCCTGGGCAGGGGGCAGAGACCCAGCAGCCTCAGCGAGGGACACTGCAGGGAGGGGGTGCCCAGGCAAAGTGGGGGAGTCTCACAGTTGTTACCAGGGCCTAGGCAGCGGGGGGGCCAGGAGGAGGCAGGGACTCCCACCAGGTGCTCAGCAGGTGCTCACAGCAGAGGCGAGCATCACCCACCCTGCGGCCTCATAAACTTACTCCCGTCTTGCTTCCTGCAGTCTGAGCGTGGGGGTTCCCGCCCCAGGGGCCCCCTGACCTCAAAAGGTGAGTAGCGCAGACTCCCCTTCCCCACCGAAGCAGTTGGGGGTCAGACTCTGGCACGAACATCTCTGTTGGTTTCTGCTGCAGAGTGAGTCTGCAGACCCTCCAGATTCACTCCAGTGCTGGGGGCTCATGCCCCCGAGAGCGGGGGTCTGCTCAACCTTGGCCTGCCAGCAGCCCCTGACATCTTGGGCTTCCGGGGCGCTGTCCCCCTGCCCACCGGGCCACAGTGCCCAATGGCCAGTTCAGTGAGGGGCAGGCTGATGGTCAGGGCCAAGGACTCCCTGGCCGGGCCAAATGGGACCAAACCGCCGGTTTTTGGGATTTGGGGATTTTGAACCAGCTGCTGTGGCAGGTGTGGCCAGCCCGGCTGAGCAGAGTCCACCAGCCACCGGGAGGGTCGCCAGCCAGCTGCTGGAGGGTGCGGGGCAGCCAGCAGAGGGTGCGCAGGGCAGGGGGCGCAGGACGGCCTCACATCCGAGGTTCACCGTCACTCCCCACCGGAGCAGGACGGCCACCCAGCTCCTCTGGGCTGGGGGGGGGCGGTGGGTGGGCCTGAAACCCCAGGTTCTTGATGTGGACGACCCGGGAACTCCTGACCAGAGAGGGGGAGGGACGTCCCCTCCCCAATCTTCAGGTCTCGGAGGCCGGATAGGAGCGTCTGTGAACTGCTCGCGCCCTCCGGTGGCAAGTGCTGGCTCTGCCCGGGGCGGTTCCGCGGATGGGGACCCCGGAGCACAGAACCATGGGGCACGCGGTGCCCGCCGGGGCGCTTAGGGTCGTTACCAAGAGTCCCAGGCACAGCGGGGCCTGGTGCGGGCAGGTCGGCGGAGGGGGGGGAGGCTGCCTCCCGTTGGGTCCCCAGACCTGTCCCCAGGGAAGGGGGTCAGGGCCAGGGAGCAAGCCCGGGCGGGGCGAGGCCTCAGCAGCCCCCCTGCGGCCAGGTGCGCCGGCAGCCCCGGGCAGGGCCGCAGCGTCCCCCGCGCAGGGCGGCCCGGCTGTGACCGGTGCACGCAGAGCCAGGCGGGTCCTGGGGCCTGGGCAGAGGCGCACAGCGCCCCCCATGCCCGGGGCGCTGATTCCGGGAGGGGCGTGGCCCCTGGACACCGCGCCCCGCCCCTGGGTGTCTGGGGAGGGACAGATTCGGGCCTAGGGCAGAGTCAGGGCAGGGCTGTCCCGGAAACTCAGGGCGGAGTGGACACGAAGAGCCGTGATTGGGACCCGACGTGGCCGAGGGCCCTGAAGCCCAGAGACGGCGCGCTCCCCGGAGGCCACACGGAGCCGCGAGGGTGCTGCCCGCCCGTGGGCGGGGGGCGGGCGTGGTCGGATGTGGTGGGTGTGGCCGCGGGCGGGGTTGAGGCGGGGGGCGCGGCCCGAGGTGGCGGGTGTGGCCGTGGGCGGGGGCCTGGGCGGGGCTGCGGGCGGGATGGAGGCGGTGGGCGGGGCCCTGGGACCCTAACTCGCGCTCAGCAGGTCCCGCCCCGCCCGCGTTGGGGGCCGCTGCGGCTGGGGGCGGCCCGGTTCCTCCGCTGCTCGCAGGCCCGCCTCCCGCAGTGACCAGCAGATGGTGCCAGAGGCCGGCCGATGCCTGGGCCTTGTCTGCCGCCAAGAGGGAGGGGGGCTGGGGGCGCTGCCGAGAGTGCCAGCCCCCCAGGTGTCCCCCAGGGTCAGGTAGGGGGATGCGGCCAAGGGCAGAGGAGCTAGGGGGCAGTTAAGGGGCAGCCCCTGGCTGGGACCCACGGGTGCGAGCATCAGACCCTGGCTCTGGCACCCCCAGGCTGCCCTCAGGGTAGTCAGTCCTCTCGGGGAGGGTAGAGGGGGTCCGCTGCCTCCCAGAGGCCCCAGGAGAGGGGAGATGGGTCCCTGTGTCCCTCTGTCTCCGTTGCTGCCCAGCCGGGGTCCTGGCAGGGAGGGAAGTGTCGGGAGGAAGGGGAGAGCTGGAGTGTCGCCCACCCCCTGGGGTCCAGGACAGATGGCGGATGTGCAGCAGAGGACCTGGAGGGAGGACCCTCACAGGGGAACGGTGGGGGGGGGGGCAAAGGGCTGTGAACGTCCCCCCAACCTACTGAAACTGGCATGCCCCCTCCCCTCCCCTCCCCTCCGCTGCCCCCAGCCGTGTCCAGAGCTTCTGATTTGTCCTTGGCTGGTGCCTCAGTTTGCCCCTCGGTCAAATATCACATTGGCTGGACTGACGCTCCACAGGCGGGCGGGGGAGGTATTCAGGCTCTGAATGTTTCCTAGGACACCTGCACAAGCCCCCCTGCCTCCAGCCCACAGCCTCCCCGCCAGAGCCTGGTGTGAAGGGGTCAAGGACCCTGGATGCCCCTTTCCGCCTGCCCTGTCCAGCAGACCCCGGAGGCCGGGTCACAGACCTGATTGCCCACCCGCATCCATCAGGGTGCCATGGGGAGGGACCGCGCTGGGCTGGCGGCCTTATGTCTGCGGCTCTCCCAGGGGTCACAGAAGTGGGCACTCAGTCTGGGGGCTTCAGGAGCCCCCCACACGTGCTTCCTGGTACCACTCACTCTCCTGTTTGGGTTTAAGTCTCAGTTCATCGCTGCTCCACTCTGCTGGGGCTTATTCTGTATCTCTGGCACAAAAACTCTCCATCTGCACCTCATCCTCTGCCTCTCACCCGCTTTTTGGGGAGTGGGGTGGGGGTAGGTGTTGTCTGGGTGACTTCCTTGGGCCTGTCTCCCAGCCGCCTTCCCCAGTTTACTCCCACATATATATATTTTTTAAGAGTTTATTCATTTATTCATGAGAGACACAGAGACAGAGAGAGAGAGAGAGAGGCAGGGACACAGGCAGAGGGAGAAGGAGAAGCAGGCTCCATGAAGGGAGCCCGACGTGGGACTCGATCCCGGGACTCCAGGATCACGCCCTGGGCCGAAGGCAGGTGCCAAGCCGCTGAGCCACCCAGGGATCCCCTTACTCCCACATCTAAGCCGCCATGTAAACCATGACCGCCCTTCCCACCTTGAAGGTTCCTAGCAGTTGTTTCTCGCGTCCGCTGGGTCTTTTTTCTTGCTATGACATTGGATTTGATTTCTGTGTTGACCTCATCAATCATCTTATGATGCTGCTTCTACCATCTCTTCTGATTGTTCTGCTGTTATTATTTTTGGCTCTTGAGGTGCCCCCAGGTGTGAGCCCACCTTTGCCAGGGATGATTTCTTCTGGGGGGAGGGGGGACACATCTGCCTTTGCTGGCACCTGGGTGGTCTCCGTGTCCTGGAACAGACCCTATGTGCCCTGTCCCCCCCACCGTGCTGACTCGCAGGGGTGCCCCAAGGCAGCGACCCCAGGGTCCCAGTGGCACTGCAGCCCTGTGCCTTACCTGTGGGCCAGTGGGCAGTGCCTGCACACCTCTAAGCCCCTGTCTCCTCCTGTCCGCCCAGGGCCATACCAGGCCCCTCCGTCATGGGCGGCGAAAGGAGCAAACAGGATATGGACATAAAAGGTTCGGTGCAGAGCTCCGGACCCCGGACCCCAGGACGCCCTGGGTCTTCTTGCAGCTGGTCATTGGTTCCAGCAGCCTCTCCTGCCCCCATACCTTGCAGGTGAGACCCCAGGGCAGAGCTGAGGGAGACAGGCCTCAGACAAGCATGCCCAGCACTGTGGGGTGACCCTTGCCTGCAGACACTGGTGACCGCTCCTCAATGGACGAGACCCCCTCTGCAGCCTGAGTGTCCAAAATGGGAGAGGTCCCAGGCCAGGGCAAGTGGCGGTGGGGTGGGCACAGCGCGGAGGCCAGCGGGCAGCCAGACTCAGAGCTCAGGCCACCTCTGGTCTACGTTCCTAATGAAGTTAGAGACTGCGTCCCTATGTGCCTGCAGGAAGCCACTGGGAGGCCCACGGAGCTAATGTGCAAACACACTGTCCATCAGCCTCTGGGGACGCCACCTGGCCTCCCCGAGGAGCCTTCCCAGTGCCCCGCCGAGGCCTGGAGCCGTACCCGGTCACTCTCGGCTGCCAGCCCGGTGCTTGGCTCTTGCAGAGTGGGTAACAATGCTGGCTTGGCACTTGGAGAGGGGACATCTCAGGGGTGCCCCCTGCTCTTGGGGACACCCTCAAGCAGTTCCCTGGGGAGCCCAGCAGCCTGGCAGGTGGGGGTGGATGGGCGTAGCCCCTCCCCTGGAGCCTTGTGCCCAATGGGGGATGGATGGCCCCCCACCTGACCCCGGGGTTCCAGGCAATCCCTTAACAGAGGGGGGCGGCGGGAGCAGCCCTGAGCCCCAGGGAGGAGCCTGCCAATGAGCAGCCGGGCAGTCACTGCAGCCGGAGGCTCAGGTGCTCAGAAGCTGGTAGGGGGTTGAAGTGTGTGCCCTAAAAGATGCGTGTGGTCCCCTCCCTTGAGCTGGAGGGCATGCAAGGCCTTTGCAGGTGCTATCAGGTAAGTGGGTCTCCTTGGATCAGGGCCCTGGCCCAGGGACTGATGCTCTTGTGGGAAGAGGATGCCCCGGGCAGAGACTTGCAGGGAGAGGGCACTGTAGTAACAGAGACAGAAATCACGGGAGCGCATCCACAGGGAGCCAGGAGCAGGGGAGGGGCCCCCGGAGGGGGACAGCCGGCCCACACCTTGATTTCGACTTAAGCTCCCCAGAACCGAGACAATAAATTTCCAGGGTCTGTCGTCCTGTGTTACAAGCAGCCACAGGAGTGGAGCACAGCCAAGCCCCTGTAGCCCCCCTTGGCTGAGACCCCCGACCGCGGCGTCTCTCGGGAGGAGCTGCTGGCCCCGCTCCCACCTGTGGCCCCCGTCGCCCCTGGGCTGGGGCCTCCCGCGTCTGGCCTGTGAGGGGCTGCAGGCTCCGTGCGGACTCCCCGGCGCCCCCTCCGGGCTCCAGACCCCGGGCACCCCTCGCGGGGCCTGGAGGTGGGAGCTGAGAGGACAGGCTCCTGGCCTCCTGGGGGTCCCGAGGCTCTGACGTGAGCCCGAGTCCCCACAGCCGCATCCCCGTGGCTGGCCTTGTATGCGGGGCTGCCTTGAGGAGGGAATTCCTTCAGGAAGCCTCAGCTGCCCGCAGGAGCGCCCACAGCGGGTCAGGCCCTGCGACCTGGCCCTCAGCCAACCCCCCCACCCCCCAGCCCTGCTTCCTGCTGACGGATTAGCGACTCCTCTGTGGGGACCACTCCAAGTGCTGCTGGGCTTTCAGATGTAAATGCGGTGGAGCAGGTCTGTGAGTCACCGAGTTCTAACACGTTAGAAAACACGGCATTCCCGTTGGCGTCCGATGCGCAAAATGAACTTTTTTCATCGATGTCAGAGTTGACTGATGTGAATAAATCGAAGGCTTGCCTCTGAGTGGCACACCAAGCGAGTCAAAGGGGCTTCGCATGTGTCCACATCAAGACCCGGTACCACGGAAAGGGGCAATGCGCCTGGTATGGGGGGGGCGCCTCTCCCTGCCTGGAAGCAGGGGCGGGGGCGGCCCTCCCATCCACCGTCCACTGTCCATGCCAGGAGCTGGCGCTGCAGGGGGTGGCAGGCAGGCCTCGGCTGTGGGTCACCACCCGCGAGGTCTCAGCGGGGAGGCCAGGGCCCGGGGCAGGCGCGTGGGGTCAGCAGGGGGTGAGGGGCCCCAGGGCCCAGGGCAGGCGGGCGCCGTAGGGACGAAGCCTGTGGTCCTGCCCTGGGGCCACCGTATCACATTGTCACAAACTAGCGGCTCCAGCAGCAGAAATCCGGGCTCTGGCAACCTGGGGACGCCCCCTCCTGCCTCCACCCGCCCCGGGGCGGCTCCAGACCACCCGGGCTTCTGGCCCTTCATCCCTGAGGTCTCCGCCTCTGTCCCCACCGGCCTCCCCTCGTGTGTCTGGGTCTCTGCTAAGGACGCTTGTCATTGCCTTTGGTGCAGTTATCAGCCAGCGTGGCTTCCCCTCCGGCTGCTTCACCAGCTGCAAACACAGAGGCCCCATTCACAAATGTGGCACCCTCTGTGGGTCTGCGTGGACGTGAATTCCAGGGCGGGACAACTTCGCCAGGCCCTGGGACATCGGAGAGCCCCTAATGGCCGCAGAACTCTGAGGAGGGGGGCTTCCTGGAGGAGGCGGCAGGGCCCTACGGCCCAGAGCGTTGACATATTTGTCCTTTGGGTTCGGGGACCGGCATCCGTCGGGCAAGACCCCTCTGACCACCTGACACCAGATGCGACCGTGGCGTGTGCCCGCCCCGCTCCAGGCCTGGGTGAGAGGGGCCAGGCCCTGAGACATCCTTGCTCGGAGGGGTGGCCCGAGACCTGTGCGAGCGGGGCGACCCCGGGCCGCAGGGAGAGCACATGTGTGCACGTCACCCACCTTTACACGTGGTCGGGACAGGCGAGCACACGAAGGAACGGAGTCCGTCTGCACCACGGAGCGCCACCTGCGCTCACGAACCACCCAGAAGCCGCGCGTAGACATGGAGGGAACTTCTGCTACCACGTGAAGGAAGCCACTGAGAAAAGGCACACGCTGTATGATTCTAACCACAGAACATTCCGGAAAAGGCAAAAGCGAAGGTGGGGGGGTGAAGACAAATGCAGTTGCCTGGGGTGGGGTGGGGGGGTGAGCAGGCCAAGCACAGGGTGTGCAGGACGGTGACCCTACTTAGCCGATGCGATGGTGGCAGATACGTGTCATCGCACGACTGTCCAGGCCGCAGCGCGCCCGGCACCAGGCACACACCCCGGTGGAGACTCCGGGCTTCCATGAATAATAACATGACGTGTCACCCGCCATCATGAGTCAGGGACGGCGGACGTTAGCACGAGAAGGCGAGACATCCGCACGAAGAGCACGTGTGTGCATGCGGGGGAGGCGTAGGGGCCCATGGCGCCGTCTGCCCCATTCCCGTGACCCCAACCACTGCGGCTGGCCACGCAGGTGTCTGTGGGGGCCCTGCCCCAGCACCTGTCCCCTGCAGGCCCTGCCTCCCCCGGGGCCAAGGACACCTGTCACCCCAGCCCTAGACCCATAATGGACACCTCGTCACCACCTGCCAAGTGCCACCACGTCACCCAGGCTGCCTCCTGACCGCCTGAGGCCACAGAGGCCACCACCAGCTCAGAAGCGCCCCCAGGCGGCTCTGCGGTGTCCTCAAGGGCAAGGAGGGATGTCGCACAGAGAGCTGCCGTCCTGCCGCCGTGTTTCCATCCGGTCACTTGATGTTGATCTAACTAAGGAGAAATTAAAGACGTAAATTGTTGGCATGAATTTCAGTGTTCACGTGTCTACCGCGTGGGGTCACCTGCCAGCACAGCTGCGAGAGCCTCCCCCTGCTCGGGGACATCACCTGGCTCGCCCCGTGCACCCCTGCGTTCTGTGCTGACCCCGTGGCCCACGCACCTGCTCCAGTCTGCGGTCGGGTGGGGAGGCTGCGGGCGCTGTGTCCCTCCGCTGCGTCACCACGTCCCTGAGGCTGGCTCGCACGAAGTCACCTGAGGAAGAAGGGGCACCATGGAGTCCCGGCCACATGTGTGCCTCCGAGCACCGCTGCCCTCTCCCCATGTCCTGCACGCCTCTGGCCACAGCTGGCTGTCGGCCGCCCTCTGCGCTCGCCCACTCGTGCACCTCGCACGCTCACCTTGCGTGGGGAGAAGTAGCCCCCACATTTACATCCACCTGGAACCTCACATCATGACCTGTGTGGATGTAATTAGGGATCTTTGGGTGAAATGACCCCAGGTTGAGGCGGGCCTGCACCCAGGCTGGCGACCCAAAGAGGAGGGGGTGCAGACAGACACGGGGACGCCCAGGATCGCCCCAGCCGCACAAGCTGACCCCCGGATTTCACTCTTCTGGTCTCCGGTCACAAGAGGGCACATTCTTGCCTGTGCAAAGCCTCCTGTCGGGGGGCCCCTGGTGACGGCGGCTGCAGGGGGAGGCCCAATGCCAGCTCTGGGTCTCTCGAGCTCCTGCTGGACTGGTCCACCCTGTACGCTCAGGGGCATCATGAAGGTGACACACACATGGGGCCAGGTGGACACGCCTGCCGCCTGCGTCCCCCCAGCCCCCGGGCACTGCTCCCCGAGGTCACTCAGAAAACGCCGGTTCGAAGATAAATGATGAAGCAGATGTGGATCCGCCCAAGCACAGGGTCCTGGGGGATTAGGGGGCCACGTGCGGCGTGCTACAAGCCACCTGTCTCTGCTACAACCTTCTACTCCCAACACCCTCGGCTCACCCTGTGCAGGTGAGTTGTGGTGAAGGCTGGGGCACCGACCCCAGGTCACGGGGCTGGGGAGCACAGGGTTGGCAGAGGAGGGACGGCGCCAGGTAGCCGCGGTGGCCGACCGCACCAGCCTGCGCAGGGGCGTGCTTGGGCTGCCTTGGGCACGCTGCGGATCAGAGCAGTGTGACTGAGCATCCGGTGTCCACTCTCGTCCCCAGCAGGTCACCCCCAGGCCCGCGGAAGCAGGGTCCCGCCGGCCAGCTGCTCCCCCTGCCCATCTCCTTCAGTGTTTCCTGTCCCTGACCCCTGGTGGACGCCCGTCCAGACCCACCAACCCACTTGGGGCCCCAAGGTCCACCCAACTCCACTGCTCTATGCAGAGACCCACAGTTGTGCTTGGCCACATGGGATGTTCCGGACCCATGCGGCCTCTTGACCTCTTCCCCAGTCGGGGTGTGTGGTCTATCCTTGTCCTTGTCACTGGGGCTCCAAGCCTCAGGTCACTGCCACGTCCCTGCACCGCCCTGGCCGGCAGTGAGGAAGGCTATGGTGCTGGCATCGGGCGGGGCTGGTGCGCTCCAGGAAGGCGCCACCGTCTCTGCTCCCTCCGGAGTCCAGCCCCCGGAGCAGCTCGGGGCTCAGGGCAGGTCAGCGGCGCCTTGGGTGAGCCAGGGGGTGACTCTCCCCACTTCCTGCCCTGGCTCATGTGGGCAGCTCACAGCCTTGTCTTCCCTCTTGCCACCCGCCTTCACGCCCTGCGCGCAGCCAGAGCTGACCCTGCCCGCCGCCCCTGGTGCCAGCGCCCCCACCCGGGACCCGCAGTCGGGCAGGCGGGCAGGGCGGCCCGGGAATGGCCACATCACTGCGGGGCGGCCTTAGCTGCTCCCCCTGCCCAGGCTGAGCCCACATCCCAGGGACCCGCGGCCACTCGGCCACTGCGCAGCTGGAGCGGGGGAGGCAGCCCCTCCTTATGGGGAGTCTTTGGCAAGAGTGGGGCTGCTGAGTCATCCTGAGAGGCTTCTCCGGGGCGGTGGCGGGCAGACTCGCTCCCTCCCACACCCACAATGTCTGCAATGAGGACAGACACCCCGAGGGGGAAGAGGTCTGGGAGCAGCGGGTGGCAGAGCGACCAAGAGCCTGTATGGAGCAGCCAGGGGAGCTGCCTGGAGGAAGGGGCATCTGAGCAGAAGGGCTAATTAGCTGGGGCTGAGCAGGGAGACGGGGGACAGAGGCCTCCAAGACGCCGAGCGAGGGCCCGTCTGGCCAGAGGACAGAGACGCCCGCCGCCCGCCTCCCCAGGGCCCGCCCCAGCCCGGGGACTCTCCTGGGGACACACACAGGGGCCTCCAGGGTGTCTCCAGGTGAACCAGCCAGTCTCCGGGGCTGGTGAATAATCACACGGAGCCTCCGTACCCGTGGCACAGGCAGGGGCCAGCGTGGCTGCCAGGGGAGGAGACGTGGACTTAGTGTCCCGTAGCCACAGGCCTTGGCCTCTGGACAGGGATGTGGGGGTCATGGGCCACGGTGGAGCTCCAGCTAGGATGGGGGTCCCGCTGGAGGGGTTGGGGACGGTCCCTGGGAGACCTTGGGGCCGCTGTCCTGTTGCCATGGCTCCAAGCTGCCACTAATCCTCGGCCTTCTCCCAGTGCTGGTATGACCTCTGCACAGTGTACCCAGATGTCCCCTCACCTGCTCCTCCCGGGGCCTTGTGCCAGGAGACGGGGCAACAGGAGCAGGAGGGTGGACGGTCCCCAGTCTGGACACCTTCATTCCTTCCCCAGCAGCTCGCAGGTGAGCCCACCTGGGTGCTGGCTGTCCGAGGCGTCCCAGCCCCATTCTGACCAAACTGGACCAAGCACCCACCCACCCACCCACAGGGCAGGTCCTCGTCATGCACCAGGCCCGGACTCCCGCATGGGACTCTGCACCCCCTGAGATCCAGGAAGCTGCCTGGGGAGCCCCAGAACTTTTGGGGGCCCCTTGAGCTTAGGGTCTGGTTGTGGCAGGAGCTGGCAACAGCCCTCGGCTGAGATGAGAACCGTGAGGAGAGTGGGAAGGGGTGAAGGGGGGCAGGCAGGTGGGGGCGGGCGGGAGGGGTTCTCATGGGACCTGCCTGGAGAAGTGGCGGTGGCAAGCTGGGCAGGTGAGCCCAGGTATCTCCAGAGAAGGTGGGAAGGCAGGTTCTGGGAGGGGCCCTGGCACCCGGCCTCCAACGCCTGCACCCACCGGGCGCCTGGGCCTGGCCCGGGTCTGGGCAGGAGTGGGGGGGTGCACAGAGCAGCGTGGGGGTGCACAGAGCAGGAGCAGGGGGGCGTGCAGAGCAGAGCCCAGGGAAGGTGCAGGGAATAGGACCTGCTGGGGCAAGATGGCGTGAGCTTGAGGAGCCAGAGCTCGCAGGACATGGCTCACAGGTGACCACAAGGAGACCCCAACCTTACCTGGGGCACTGCCACTGCCCTCCATGGGCCATGACCCAGACATGCCCTGAGCTCTGTGCACATGGAGGACGGAGCTGGCCATCCGGGCTGCAGTGCCCCTGCGCATGTCCTCTGGGCACAAACCCACCACGCTCAGATCCCCAAGGCCCTTCCTGTCCCTCTCGGCATCGGATCACACCCCTTGCTGTGGCCTGGCCCTGACACTTTGGCCTCTTCCCCACCACGGCCCCATTGCTCACCTGTCCGGCCACACGAGTGTGCCACATTGGCTCCTGCCGTGGGGCCTCTGCATCTGCCGTTCCCTGCGTCTGAGGCTGTTCCTCCCCCGAGTCGGGCCGCTCCTCACAGAGGTTGTCCCCAGCCTTCCTGTCCCCACTACTGTCTCCTCCTCGCACCCTGCTTCTTTCCACACGGTACTATGATTTAAGAGCACTCGCACGACCACCTCTCTGCCCCTGTCGGAGCTCACGGGCCAGGCCCCGGCGTTTGGCTGGCAGCGCCATCGGCGTCCTCTGCAGGCTGGGCAGCCGGGGGTGGGGGGTTGGGGGAGTGGGGATGGCTTGGGGGGGTGGGACCTAAGCAACTCAGAGGGTTTTCGTGAAGCTGCGCATTTGCAATGGGCCACACGCCTGTGTTCCGTGGTCTACCTCCCCGGCTGGCAAGCCCAGGAGGGCATGCAACCTGGCCCTAGCTCGCCACCATGTCTCCCCCACGGGGCCCCCGAACCGGCCCAGGCGGACCCCGGGGCCTCCACTTCGGGCAGGCGTTGAGCGGGTCCGGGTGGCCAGGACCCCTGGCCTCCTGCGGCTGTGGTTCCCTGCAGCACACGGGACAAAGCAGCCTCCCCTGGGCAGGCTGGAGGGCAGCTGCCGTGAGAGGCCGGCAGGCGTCCTGGGTGGGGAGCCGGGCTGCAGGGGCCCTGGCTTCTTGCGGGATCCACCTCCCCGAGATGGGGTCAGGTTCGGGGTGCTGGGGCCGCTTCCCAGTGTGGGGAGTGTCGGGACCCCCCTCGCAGGGCGCAGGTGCCCACACTTCCAGTTAGTCAGTACCTCGGTGAGGCCAAGCGGACCAGCAGCAGCAGCAGGTACCCCGAACGTGCGGGGCCTGTGGATCTAGGGCCCGCGGCCGCCAGGCCAGGACCCGGGAGTGGGACCTCCTGGCACCTGTTCTGATCCCTGCTAAGGGGTCGGCGTGCAGGCCGCACCGGGGATGCCCAGAGCCCTGGGCCAGCGCGCCTGCACCGCGGCCCCATCCCAGGGAGGCTTCCAGGAGGGCGCTCCCCCCTCCGCCCCTGCTGGGCCCCTACCGAGCTCGAGCTCGCAGCCAGGCCAGGATGGGGGCCCGCGGCCCTGGGGGCGGGAAGGCCGGGAACAGCTCGAGCGCCCGCCCCGCCCCGCCCCCGCGCTCGCCCCGCCTCCCCGGCGCCCCGAGCCCCGAGCGCGGAGCCCGGAGCAGCACAGCGGGCCCGCTCCCCGCCGCCGTCCCGGTGAGTGCCTCGCCCGCCCGCCCCTGCCCTGCGCTGGGGGCCGCGATCCCGGGTCTCCGCGGGCGCGAGCGGGGCCTCCCCACCCTGCGCCAAGGGTCCGCGCGTCCCTGAGGGCTCCCTGCCGCCGCCCTGGGCGCCCATCCTCCCGCGCCCCGGCTTCCCCCACCCCTGCAGGGCCCGGGGCGCCAGGGTCCGCCGAAGCTGCGCCCTGCGTCCCCCGCCCGACCTCCCCGCGCTGGGCGCCCAGGCCCCCCTGAGGCTGGCGCAGGGTGCACGGCACCCGGGGTGGGTTCTCGGAGACCGTGGCCGGGGGGAGCGAGGGCGGGCGGGAGCAGGCGAGGCAGGGGCTGCCCAGGCTGGGGGCGAGTGCCCGTGGCCAGGTGGAAGTCCCTGGGGTCCTGGGAACGGAGCCCCCCATGTGCAGGCCGGCCAGCCGCGCGGGGAGCCCCCGAGGTCGCTCCCCAGAAGGGAGGCCGGCCGCAGAGTTCACCTGCTGCGCCGGTGGCTCCCTCAGCCGCCCACCTGCCCAGCACCGTGTCCCAGGCCTGCAGGCTGACCTGGGGTCCTGACCAAGGGCACTGGGAACCCCAGCACGCCAAAGTTTGAGGCAGTTCTGGCTGCTGCTGACCCTCTTCTGAAGAGAACAGGTTCCTGGGGGCGGTTGCCCCTTGGAGGGAGGACTGGGGAGCCTCAAGGGGAAGGCGGTTGATAGCATCAATGACAGTGACCTCCCGCGGGTAGGTTCCTGGTAAAATGACCCAGATTTCCCAGAAAGTTCTGCTGGTGGCAGGATACAGCCTTGGAAACGTCTTGCAGGGCGTGGAGCCCCTGCAGAGACCCTGAAGAGGGGGCTCCTGTCCCAGCCTCCTGTGGGCCACCCACACCCCCTACTCTGGTGGAGGAGGGACACCTCCCTGACCGTAGCAATAGGGCCCTGGGGCATGTTTGGGGGAGGGGTGAGAGGTCGCCATTGACTGGGGAGCCAGGCCCTCTCCCGGGGGAGGGGGAGGCAGGCCTGGATCTGAGGGCATTGGAGCCCTGGGGCCTGACCGCAGGCATTTGCCCCTGCCCCATACAGGTGGAAGGGAGTCCCAGGTGAGGTGTGGACCTGGGGAGCACCGAGCCACTCGGAGCCACCGCTGCCCCATGGAGGACGCAGGCCCTCCAGAGGGGCCAATCTGGGAGAGGCTGGGCAGCACGGGGTGCTGAGGCCCTCCCCGACCCCAAGCCCCTGGGAAGCCTCTGGCCCCCTCCCCCTTGGGGCCCGGGGCAGGCACCCTTTCTGACACCAGGGAGGAGATCTGGCTGTTTGGGGCCGGCGTCTGGCAGGCCCCGCGTGCCTCGGCGTGTACCTGAGCTTATTTCGCGTGATCATCGACTTAGCATTTGCGGGGGCTCAGACGAGGGCCCGGGGCTGGGGCGGGCGGGGGTCGCTCCCTGCACAGCGTCAGTGGGCGGACGGCCCTGCCCGGTGGGGAGCTCTGGGTGGCCAGCGGCCCTTTCCACAGCCCCCCCCCCACC
The DNA here is from genome assembly GCF_053574225.1 of Canis aureus. Lineage (NCBI taxonomy): Eukaryota > Metazoa > Chordata > Mammalia > Carnivora > Canidae > Canis > Canis aureus. Next base: position 38,046,920 of record NC_135618.1, read on the forward strand.
CGCTAAACCCCCCACCGCGGGAGAAAGGGCCCCAGGGACAATTTTCCACGAGTGTAATTTCTGTGACTAAGAAGATTGCCGCTTCTGAATAATGGCTCCTGTAGAATTATGTTCCCAGAGGCAGGTGGAACCAGAGCAGCCTAATTTTCTTTACTGCTGTGCAGTCGGAGGAATTGGGGTGTTTGGGAGGTTGCAGGGTGCCTGGGAGCTGGACTCAGGAGCCCGGAGCAGCCTTCTTAGGGTCAAACTCCCTTTCAGCTGCCCATGCCGGGGACCCAGGGGATGCATCTGAGCTGACAGCCTGTCCTCCCTGGTGCACTCCCACCTCGGGGGGGCTGCTGCTGCTGCCTCTTCCCCACCCAGCACCCTGGGGTCCCAGCAGAGGGAGCTGAGAGCCCCTTCATGCATGCTTTCCCTGCACGCGTGAGCAGGGGCCTGGGCACAGAGCCGAGCACGCGGATCCCCGCCTGTGGAGCAAGCTTGCGGCCCCAGAAGGCCCTCCCCTCCGGCCGGTGGACCCCAGCCCACGAGGATTCCAATCCTTGGTTTGTCTGCAAATGCCGTGGTCCCCAGAGGTCATGCCGTGCCCTGCTGGATCCCCAGCACTCACCTGGCCTCGGGTCACCAGGTAACACAGGGGCGCTGGGCACGGGGGCAGCAAATGCCCCGCACTGCGGGGTGTGTCTCCCTCATCCCCCCACCTGTGGCCCCAGCCTGCTGGCCTTTGTCCCCACTGTCTGGCGTCCAGACACACGGGCTCCTGCCGTCCTGGTCCAGGGTCAGCCTGGGTTTCCGTCTTGTCCCCCGCTGCCATCCTGGAGGGTTTTCTCCTCGCCCTAGATGTTCTCAACGGGGACCCTGACGCGGTCACGTGGACTCGCCCCCGGAGCTGCTCAGCGGCTGCCGGACCAGCGCCCCTCATGCTTGTGCCCTGTCCTCAGCGTGCCGCGCTCCGGGGGCGCCTCAGCCCCGCTCCCATTCCCCGATTCTCTCTTCAGCTGTATCCAGACCCAAGTCGATTCTGATTTTTTTGGATTTTTTTTTTAAGTCGAAAGGATTTTTCACACCCAAGAGTTGTAACTTTCAAAAATACACACTTGTTCATTTTACTTCTTAGGCAGCCGAATTTATATCATGATATTTTTATTCGTGCCTTATTGAGGATCCTAAACATATTTATTTATTTTTAAACATATTTATTTAAATAGATCTTAAACATACTTGTCGATTCCTATTACAAGTAGGAACGAGCTATAGCCACTGACCCACCTCCCCATCGCTGGTGCCCTGGGTCGCATCTCCTAGTGTCCCATCACCGAGTGGCCTGAGCGGTCGGAGAGTGTCCGCCCAGAGGAGCCGAGGGCACTGACCTTATTCTGAGTCCCCTCCCCCCCCGCCCCCGCTCATCTCCTGGGTCCTGACCAGTAGCCACTGGGGGTGCGCTCCGCTCCGACGTGCCCGGGGGGCCAGCCAGGCGGGGCTCAGGGGTCCCCTGTGCTGCGTGCCCACCGAGGCTCCATCCCCGTCCTCTCCCTCTCGGCTTCCGAGATGCTTGTCTTCTCCTGAGCATCATCACTTGCGTGAACCTTCTCAGACACGCGGAGAAGTACTGATGCTGCGTAAGGGGACATGTGTGCCCATGACCTTGACCTGAGGAGGTTAACGTTCTCTGCTCTTTCTCCATGAAACCCCGCACACGCCCCTCCCCGGTAGCCAGCCCCCCGCCCCCACACGCATTTCCTCCTGGCTTGCGGCCCGGGCATCATTCCATGTGTCCTGTGTGTCCGATGCTGGCTTACGGCTTGTGTGGAGGACCGCCGTCTGCCTGGGCTGCGGAGGTGACGGGTGGGAGCAGGCCCTTGCGGGTGTGGTGGTGGGACCCCGAGCTGTTTCCCACGTTGTGTCCTGGGCTGGGGACATCGCCTGTAGCGGCTGCTCTGGGGGCCGGTAAGCAAGTCCCCCGGGCATCTGCGGGCTCTGCGGGGCTCTCTGGGGATGGCGCTCCTGAGAGCCTGGTGGACGCTGGCAGGGCCCGGGCAGCCTGAGTGTGGCTCCTCAGCCGTGCGGAAGGCCTGGCGCGCTACCCGGGCTCCAGGAGGCCCCCAGGACAGTGGGGCTCGGCAGGTGTACCTGCGCGTCCAGGGGGGTGAGGGGGGGCTTGGCGGGTGGGCCGCCGTCCTGACTTCCTATCACCACCCCCTCCTTCCCCACCCGTCCTGGCGATGACACCCCGAGGCCCCCAGAGGAGACCCTGGTGGCCGAGGCAGGTGGAGGCTGGGCGGGGGCCGTGCTGGAGCAGCCAGGGCCGTAGGGACGCCGTCGGGGGACCCACGGAGGATACGGCGCTGTCCCTCTGCTCCTTCCTCTCTGCGCTTGTTTTCCAAACAATTTGCTTAATGTGACTCCCGGCCGAGCTGGACATGAGTAATCGTGTTTACCCGCCGTGGGGCGATCCCGTGCCTTCCTGGGGCGGGCGGGGCCGCGGGGAGGAAGCACCCTGGCCCGTTAACCGCTCCCGTCCTCCCTTTTCTCTGCAGAGAGGACGCGCCGCGCCTGCGCCCGCCCTGCCCGGCCCGCAGCGGCCGCGATGGAGCCCCTGTTCCCGGCGCCCACGCTGGCCGGCTGGAACGCCTCCTCGGCGGCCCCCGGAGGCGGCGGCGACAACGGGACGCAGGCGGGGTTGGCGCCCTCGCCAGGGGCCCGAGCGGTGGTGGTGCCGGTGCTGTACCTGCTGGTGTGTGCGGCGGGGCTGGGTGGCAACGCGCTGGTCATCTACGTGGTGCTGCGGCACGCCAAGATGAAGACGGTCACCAACATCTACATCCTCAACCTGGCCGTGGCCGACGTGCTGCTCATGCTGGGGCTGCCCTTCCTGGCCACACAGAACGCCGTCTCCTACTGGCCCTTCGGCCCCGTCCTGTGCCGCCTGGTCATGACGCTGGACGGCATCAACCAGTTCACCAGCATCTTCTGCCTGACGGTCATGAGCGTGGACCGCTACCTGGCCGTGGTCCACCCCATCCGCTCCACCCGCTGGCGCCGCCCCAGGGTGGCCAAGCTGGCCAGTGCCGCCGTCTGGGCCTTCTCGCTGCTCATGTCCCTGCCGCTGGTGGTCTTCGCGGACATCCAGGAGGGCTGGAACACCTGCAACCTCAGCTGGCCCGAGCCCGTGGGCCTGTGGGGCGCCGTGTTCATCATCTACACGTCCGTGCTGGGCTTCTTCGGGCCGCTGCTGGTCATCTGCCTCTGTTACCTGCTCATCGTGGTCAAGGTGAAGGCGTCCGGCGTGCGCGTGGGCGCCACGCGGCGGCGCTCGGAGCGCAAGGTGACCCGCATGGTGGTGGTGGTGGTGGTGGTGTTTGTGGGCTGCTGGCTGCCCTTCTTCATCGTCAACATCGTCAACCTGGCCTTCGTCCTGCCCGAGGAGCCCGCCTCTGCCGGCGCCTACTTCTTCGTGGTCATCCTGTCCTACGCCAACAGCTGCGCCAACCCTGTGCTCTATGGCTTCCTCTCTGACAACTTCCGCCAAAGCTTCCGGAAGGTTCTGTGCCTCCGCAAGGGCTACGGCGCCGAGGACGCAGAGGCCACAGAGCCGCAGCCCGACAAGAGCAGCCGGCTGCAGGAGGCCATGCTGCCCGCACGCGGCTCCGAGGCCAACGGGCTCATGCAGACCAGCCGGCTGTGAGGGCCGCGGGCGCCTGGCCCCGGGTGGCCCCTGCCCGGCTCGGTCCGGATCGCCCGCCGAGGTGCCCCCCTGCCGCAGCCTGGCTGCTCCATGGGGTGTGAGGACCAGTTGTCTGGGTCGAGACCGTGGGTGGCCCTGCAGTGACAAGCTGTCTCTGCCACCTGCCTGTTCTCGCCGCAGAGGCCGGCTTCAGGGATGGAGGGAGTGGGCGGGAGAGGACGGGTGTCCCAGGCGGGGCTCAGGGCGTTGGTGGCCTGCTACCCTGCCCCCAGCCTGTGCCAGCTGGCCAGGCCGGGGAGTGACCACTGGTGTGAGCTGGTGCCGCCTGCCCTGACTCTGCCCTCCTGTCCCGGTGCCTCCTCACATCCGCCCTGCATGGCCCAGTCCAGTGTGAGTCCGTGACGACAGCTGATCGCACGGGGCTCTGGCCTTGCCCCCAGCGCTCCTGGGACCTGGAGCCGATGGTGGGAGCTGGCCGGTGTGAAGGGGCAAGGCTGTGGGCGGGCGGGGATCCCAGGGCAGACGTCTGGGGCTGCAGAGCTCCGTTACCATGGAGACCCCACAGTCAGGGCTGAGGGGGCAACGAGGGGTGGGCCGGACGCCGAGGGCTCCCTGGTGGGCGTGGGTTGGGGGGGCCGCCGGCAAAGTGGCTGAATCGGGTCCGGGGGACACAGGTGTCCAGGGGGCCCTGGCAGAGGGTCCTAGGGCCTCGGAGAGGCCGCCCTGGGGAGGGCCGGGCCCCTACAGCCCCCTCTTCTGCTTCCGCCGGGGGCTCTGGCCTGGCGAGGGTGGGAGACAGAGCAGAGGGAGCGGCTCCCAATGCAATAGCAGCCCTGGGAAGGCAGCGCCGTCCGGGGCACTCAACGCCAGCGAATGCCAGGCCCGGCCTCCCGCCCCGGGGAGCCCCAGTGCCTCCCGCCACCCCACCTGCTGGGGTTCCCTGTGCCTTGGGGCTCTCTCCAGGTCTGGAAGGAGGAGGACCCGGATGTGGGGGCTCGCTCGGCCCACGTGCACCCACCCCGCTGCCGGTCTGGACAGCGTGCCTGCTGTCGCCCCAGCTCACGCCCCCGCGTCTGCCCAGAGCAGGACCTCCGGCCCGCAGGAGGCCAGAGGGGGTGGGGGGCGCCAGGGGCCTCCACGGTCAGCACGGCCCAGGCCTCGCACGGCCCTGGACAGAGGCCAAGGCCTGGAAACACGATGGCGTAACAAGGGCGCTTGTGTTTGACAACCCGATCTCCTGAATAAATTAGAGAATAAATGTTTGACTCTTTCCCAAAGCAAATATTGTCCCTGGAGCCGATCGAAGCTGCTGCAAATCAGAGCTGGTGGGTCAGGTGAGGCTGGGCTGGGGTGGCCAAGCCGCCCGCCCTGGGAACCGGGGCACGTAGGCGACAGCGGGAGTCTGAGGGGCAGCCAGGCATTGCCTGGGGGGCCGGTGTGGGCCGCCCGGTGGGCTTTCTGGGAGTTGGCGTCATGTGCGGCCTCGAAGGCTGCAGGGGGGCGTCTGGTCCTTCCAGGGTCGTGGGCGGGGGGGTGGGGGGAGGCTCTCTGGGGCCCCTGGCTCTGGCGTGGGGACGGGCTGTCCTTACTGCCCCTGGCTTAGTTCCCAGGGCGGGGCGGCTGGAGCTGGTGATCGAGCCCTCCTGCCCCCCTCCCAGCGAGGGAGGGTGCCCGGGGGGGAAACTGAGGCTCCTTCACCTGCTACCGGGTACACCTCCCCCGAGATTGGGATGTGAACTGCATCCACTCAGAGCGACTTTGGGGAGCGAGCAGATGGCTCGGAAATCTCGGCCCAAATCAATTTCTCCCAATTGATTTGACTCTGTGAGCTCCTCCCCAGGGCCGTGCCGGTCAAGAGCGCTGGGCGCGAGTGTGTGTGAGCGTGTGCACCCACGCGTGTGCTACAGGCGCCAGCAGCTCCCTGAGCGCCAGCTGCCGTGGGCTGTGGGCGAGCACGGGGGTGAGCGTCTTATGTGTGTTTCTGGGGCCTGATGGGGGGTCCCTGCGGATCCCGGGTCTGGCCGCTTGCTGGGAACTGGGCTTGGCCAGTGTGGACGGTCCCTGACACCTTGGGTGGGGCCCTGAGCAGGAGGCAGGAGGACCCGGACACCCCCGAACGCCTGTCGGGTGGGGATGGGAGCTGTGGGCAGGCTCGGGGGCCTGGGGGCACAGCCTGGACGAGCCACTGGCCTCCCTTGGGCAGCACAGGCAGGGGATGTCTGCGGGCACCACACGGCTTGCAAGCCGTGTCCCCGGGCCTGGGTGGGGGTGAGGTGGCACAGAGCAAACACGCTGTGGCGGGGTGACCCGCTTTATGGGCTCTCTGTCCGCATCGATGCCTTTTATTGGCTGCCAGGCTCCAATGGCTCCCAGAGTGACCTTGCTCAGGAAATCCGGCCTGCAGGGGCAGGGTGAGGCTGCCTCCAGGGAGGGGGAGGCACCGGCTCTGTTTGCCTGGCAGGGCGGGGCAGCCGGGAGAGGCAGCCCTCCAGGGAAACCAGGCTGCCCCCAGCCGGGCGGGCAGCGGGGCGATGCTTGTGCCCCTCCCTCCCGGGGCCCTGGCTCCCCCGGCACGCCCTGTGCCCCCCGCGGCCCTGACCACTGTGCGTGGTCCCTGGGCATCGTGGGCCCCGCTCAGTCCCAGCACAGGGTGCAGGTCGTGGCCCTGTCGGCCCGTCTCCCCCACATCCATACCTGTGCTGTGCCCGCTGGCTGGCCTGGGGCCCCAGGTCCTCCTGGCCAGGGCTCCACGGGCTGCTCCTCAGGTTAGAGGAAACTGATGGAGCAGGGGAGACGGGCGTGAGGTCCCTGCTCGACACCCCACTGTGCCCCCACGTCCCCGGGCAGGTCTACCCTGTCCATGGGCAACAGGCGCCCCCCACACTGGGTCGTCGAGAAGGCTCAGTGACCGGACGTGGCCCGTGGCGGGAGGTGAGAGCCCTGGAGCCCAGGGCAGTGGGGGCGTTACCACCTGACGCAGGGGCCACGGGTTCCCGCTGGGGCCAGCGGCCAGGAGAGCTGGGCTGAGCCTCCCTCCGGGGCTTCCTGTACCCCGCTGGACTCCCCCGGCCAGGCAGGGGTCAGGGTGAAGCTGGGCCTGGACAAGGGGTGCGGGGCAGGGGGAGATGCCCAGCCCCCACCCACATGCACGACAGGACCTGCTGGCCTGGGTTGGAGGTGCTGCGGGGAGGGACCTGTTAGCCTCCGGAGCCCCGTCCCTGGGCACCCTCAGTGCTGTGAGGTCTCCCTCCGCGCCCACTCAGCACCCAGCAGGCGTCCCCGGGGTCCCTGCAGCCAGGCCGGGTGGTCCGGGGACTGGAGGTGCAGGAGGTGGGGGCGGGGTCACGGGACAGCCACTGCACACAGGGCCTGTCGCCGTGTCCCCTGGGGCCGCCTGGATCCCCAGGGGCCGCCTGGATCCCCTGGGGCGCAGATGCCACGGTGGGAAGCAGCCCCGGCCCAGGCCCTGCTCACACCTGCCCGCTCCGAGGAGGTGGCCAGCCAACCGCGTGTCCTGCTGTCTCGCGTCCGGGCTTCGCGGCTGTTTTCCCAGGACCAGCCTGTCCCCCGGCTGCTTGGGACGTGCTTCCTCCCCGGGGTCCCCAGCCACAGGTTCACTAAATATTTTCACGTAGGCTTTTTAAGGTTTTATTTATTTATTCATGAGGGAGAGAGAGAGAGGCAGGCTCCACGCAAGGAGCCTGATGTGGGACTGGATCCCAGAACCCCGGGATCACGCCCTGAGCCCATGGAGCCCCCCCAGGCGTCCTGACGTATTTTAATTGTGCTGAAAGGCATGTGGGGGGACGTCTGTCCCTGCCGGTGTGTGGGTGCGCGGCTCAGGGGCATCAGCACCATCCCACTGGGGTGGGAGTGGGACCGCCGTGGTCCACAGGGCTCCCCCACCGTCCCGACCTGGAGCTCTGCCCCCCACCCCGTCCCCGGGCCCCTCCGCGGCCCTCCTGTCTCCAGGGACCTGACAGCTCCGGGGGCCTGGAGAAGGGGACCTGCCGCAGTTGTCTTCCTGCGACATCTCATCTCCCTGAACGCGACATCCTCTCTCACGCTCCACCTGCAGGAGCCCGCGCTGGAGGGTCTCGATGACCCTGCGTCATGTGGATGGACCACGTTTTGTTCATCGCTCCGACATGGACGGATGACCTGAGCAGCTTCCCCGTCTTGGCCGCCGCATCGGGGCGCATCCCACGGATGTTTGATGGCCGTGCTGCTGCGGCTCTCTTCCCCTTGAAGTGTGCGTAGCTCGGGATGCGTGGACCGTGGAGGCGTCGTAGCCTCCCGTCTCGCTGGCACGTGGGTGTCGTGTCCCACCTCCCCCCATCCGGGCGCCCCGGGCTCACCACCATGTCTGTAGGCTCTGCTGTGATGTCTCACAGGCGGGGTCAGAATGCTTTAGAACCCTGTCCATTCACACTTCTCTTCTACAAACTGAAACAGTGGTTTTGGTGCACAAACAGCAGCACTATCCGTGACAGCCCATAGACCCTTGCACGGACACGCTGAGGTCCTGCCACATGACGGGAGTGACTCCCAGACATGCCCCACCGCGTGGACCTGCCCGGGGCATGTGCCGCTCGGAGACAGGAGCCACACGGCACCGTGTGATTCTGTTTCTATGAAACGCCCGGCAGAGGCAGACCCAGGCTCAGAGGGCAGACCTGGGGTCACCGGGGCTGGGGAAGGGTCGGGGTCTCTCTGGGGGTAACGAGAAGGTTCTGGAACGAGGTAGAGGGGGCGGTTGCCCTGCACTGTAAATGTGCAAAATGCCACTGAGTTATTCACTTTAAAATGATGAATTTCATGTTATATGCATTTTACCTAAATTGTTTAAAGGGGTATTTTTATGAGAATCCACGAAACCAACAGGTTTACCTCACGTTGCGCACACTCCCGGGCACACCGCGTGCACACGGCGTGCACACGCCGCGGCCGGTGCCTCACGCTTGCTGTTCCCGTGGGCTCATGTCCTGTCGACTTCCCGAGTGTCCCCCAACCGGGGCGCCCTGTGGCTCTGCCCAGCCCTCGGCTGCACCTCTCACTTTGTCACTGTGGACACGGCGACTGTTCCATGGCTCTGGGTTGTTCTGTGTTTTTGTTTTTTTTTAATAAGTGGACCTGGAGGGTGTGTTGGGCAGGGGTGCCGGCCCTGTCCTCTTGCCTGGATCCACTGGCAGCGCCCTCCGGCTGCTGTCCCCGAGGGCCCTTAGGCGTGCCCCCGACCCCCCCAGGCCCTGCCGCCCCGCCCCAGGCCTCCCCGAACAGGCTCCGTGGCCCTGGGCTCCCGGCGCCCCCCACCCCTACACTCTGCGCTCTGAGGCCGCCCCAGCTGCGCCCACCCGTTCCCGCCACACTGGGCGTTTCCAGCTGTTGCCACTGTCACCCAGCATGGATGCAGCCCGAGGGTCCCCAGGTTGGCGTCGGGGCCGCAGGGCATAGGGCCTCTGGCTTCCCACAGCCCTCCCGGCCCCCTCCTGGCCTGAGAGGGGCCACGGCTTCAGCAGCCTGGGACTCCCATCTGGCCCCCTCCCCATGTCCGAGGCTGTCACGAGCCCCCCGAGTCTTGCTGCCACCTCGCGGGTATGCCAGCAGGGCCTGGGGGGGGCCGGACCCCCCCTGACTCCCCGATGTGTCTCAGTGTACAGATCCCTGCCGGTGCCGGCCTCCTGGTCTACGGACCTCCAGGTCAGGGCCCTGCATGGTGTGAACCCGAGACCTGGCCTGGGCCCGGGCTGCCCTTTGCAGTGACAGGAGCCCTCACCCTCACCCGTGGGTCTCAGCTTCCTCACGGGGCAGCCAACTGGCCGTGACAGGCGGTAAGACCTGCATGTGGACTGTGGGACACCACGGGGTCCCCCGCTGCTCTAGAGGCTTCGGGACGAGGCCACAGGGCAGGCTGCTGGCGGGGAGCCTCTCTACCTCCGGACAGGCCCCGTGTGGACACCGAAGGGGGTCCCAACACCCCTCCCAGGGAGGCTCCCTTCCTCTGTGCGGGCCCTACCTGCTGGGGGCAGCCAGCTCCCTGCACCTTGCACACCTGGGGCTTCTATCCCCCTTGCTGGGCCTCAGTTTCTCCACCTGTCAAAGGCATGGCCCTCAATCCAGGGACAGCCCCTGTCTGTGTGTCTGGGACAACGGTCCCTGCTGATTCCTCACCCCTCCTTCCGTAGCCGCAGCACCACCTTCTCGGGGGTTTGCAAGGACCTGGTGGGGATGGGGAATTTATCTCCTGCCTCGCTGGGTGCTCTGTTGGGGTCCCAGGGTGAATGAGGACTGAGGGAACCCCCCACTTGGCCTCACACTCTGCACCTGGCCTCACACCCCGCACCTGGCCTCACAGCCCCCACCTGTGCACCTGCCGCGCCCTGGCCAGGGCCCCACCTCTCCTGCCCGCCTGCAGCTCCAGCCTCCTCATACAGATTGGGCCTCAGTCAGCTCTGGGGCCCTGCTGATGCCACACACGGCTCTGAACACGGCCCGGACCTCACGGCCCCGTCGCTCAGGAGGGAGCCGCTGCAGGGGAGACGCGGGGAGGCCCGGGGAGGGGGCGGCCGGGATGGGGCCCGACAAGGAGCTGCACAGAAGAAGGAGCAGCCCCGGAGTGGCCCCGGGGGAGGAAGGCAGCCTGGTGGCTCCAGGTGAGAGGTGGAGGGAGCCCCACGGGGGAGCCACCCTGGCCCGGTGCACCCCGACCTGTGCAGCTGTCCCTCCCCGCCAGCCCCAACTTCAGCCACATCTAAGTATGTGGCGACCCTGGGACGTGTGGGCTCCCCAGGCACAGGGGCCCATCGAGGTGCTGTCTCCCCTGCCAGCCAGACAGACGAGGGGACGCTGGGAGGCTCCACAGCCCGTGTTCACCGCAAGGACAAGACTATCTCCTTGCGCCCAACGCCACGCTGTCTCGGGGCCGTGGCCGCCCTCCTGCCCCCCTGGGGTCCAGCATGCCTCGGGCCAGACTCACCTGTGCCCGGGCACCGCACGCACCCCGGCCCTGACCCCCAGCGTCCGGCCAGCAGGTGCTTCGCAAATGTCCCCTCTGTGCTGCGCCCGGCCCAGCTGTTTATACCACAAGGGTCACTCCGCCTCGAGGGCCACCCCCGCCCCACCCGCCCTCCACGTGCCAATGCCACAGGCCTCCCCCCGAACTTCTCGGTGTGGACGTCTGGTGTGTGTCCGTCCCCTCCAGGGGAGGCCCCGGGTCTGTCTTGCCCTAGCCCTGTCCTTGGCGCTCCACTCGGCACCCGATGCGGTCGCTTGCTGCACACAGTCGGTGCTCAAATGCTGCTGGTGTGGCTCGTCAGCTTGCAAGGTGAGGCCGTGCTGGCCAGGGTCGGGGGCAGGAGTGCCATCGAAGGCTGGGCTTTCTGGGGGACCCTGACCCTGCCTGAGCCCCTAGACCAGCTGGCCTCTGCAGGCAATGGAGAGGTCGCCATGCTCGTGTAGACGGTGGTGTCCCGGTCACGCTGCAACGTGCGCCCAGACGGCATCACCAGCGGCCAAGGGCAGCCACGGGCCTTGGGACTGCACGACGCTGCGCTCGCTGGGTTGGTAACTCCAGGTGTGCACGCTGAGGCTCAGGGCCTAGACGCCAGGCACCCCACACGGGAAGCGGCTGGAGGACAGGTGGAGGGCCCCGCGCCGTTCAGCTCCGTGCCAAAGGGTGCGGCCTGGAGGTCGTGGGCACCGTGTGTAGATGCGCCCGCACCTGGAGCCCAGCGGGCCCTCATTCCCGCTCCTGCCCTGGGGTTCTCTGACCCCCGTTTCGCCCTTCTCTCCTGCAGGGGGGCAAGGGGAAGCCATCCGTCAAGGCTTGGGGTCACACGGGCTAGACACTGCACCCCACGGTGTGTGTTCCGGGGCCTGGCAGCCTGGCCCGCGGGGATGGGGGCGTTGCTGGAGGGGCTGGGAGAGACGGGGGGGGGGGGGGGGGGCTGGGATGTGGGTGGGCGGGTCTGGCTAAGTGTGGACACTGCCTGGCCCCTGGGCCAGTACTCCTGCAGCTGGTCTTCCAGGGAGCATGCTGCTCAGGGACCCAGGGACCCAGCTCCTCCGTCCTGCCCCCCCAGAGGCTGGGCCCAGGGTCCGCTGGGGGCGGGTGGGCAGGATCGAGGAGCCTGGGCCCCCCTCCGCCGCAGCCCCCTCCCCAGGACACCTTGCTTCCCCTTTACGCTGCTGTCAGGAGCCAGAGGCAGGTGCTGTGCCCCCCGGGCCTGTGTCAGGGCTCTCCTGCCCCGTCCCTGCCCCCTCCGTGCAGGATGTCCTTGTGGGAGCAGGGGGGCCGCCTCTCCACAGACACCTTTGAGGATTGAGATGTCAATGGGGGGCCGCATGCAGGGCAGGGGCGCCCACTGCTCCCCACTGCTCCTATGGGCGTAGGCGCTGAGGGCCAAGGCGGGGCCAGGTGTAAGGGGGTAGACAGCACCGCACGCCTGGCTGTCGAGCGGCCCCAGGCCAGATCAGGCCCCACAGGTGGCCCCAGGGGGAGCAGGGGGCCGGAGGCTGCTATCCGTGCCAGAGGCTGGTGGGGGCGGGAGGGGCCGGTGTCTGCGACGGGGGGGCCCCTACTGTACCCCGAGCCCCACCGCTGGCAGGGCTGTGCCCCTGTGCCCGGGGGAGGTGGCAGGTAAGGCCAGGGCCCTGCCTGTGTGGGGAGGGTCAGTTGGGGGACCTCCAGGGCCTCCTCGGTGAGCACCGACGGGGGACGGGGTGGCCTCCTGGATGCTCAGCCCCCTGCGCACGTCCACTTGGACCCGGATGCGGCTCCGAATCCTCCCAACGCAGATGCAGGGTCAGCCGGCACTGGCCCCCGTAGAGCCCCACCTTTCAGGGGCTCTCTGGGCCGTAGCAGTTCCCCTGACCCTGGGGACCCCGCGGCTTGGGGGGCAGGCTCCGCTTCAGCTCTCAGGCCCCCCCAGCCGCTGGGGAGCGGCGGCTGCGCTGCTTCGGGGAAAGACCAGGCGGGAGCTGCGGGCAGAGGGTGGAGACCATGGTCACCAAGGCCCCCCCGCCTGGGCCTCCTGCCTCAGCCTCCCCTGTCCCCTGCCCCAGGAGACCTGGCTGACCCCGGGCCGCCCATGCACCAGGCACCCGGGAGGCTCAGTCGGGGCAGAGGGGAGGGCAGGCTTGTGTGGTCGGGTCCTCAGTCTCCCCTGAAGTGCAGCCCTGTGGAGAGAGGATCCGGACCTTCCTCCAGGAAGCCCCTGGGGCCTGCAGCCCAGGACCAGTGTGTTGCTGTCGCACAGCGGGCCTGCGACCTGTGCCCGGGCTGAGGGCCACTCAGCCGCAGAGCCTGACCCACCCTCCTCGCGACAGGCCCCTCCAGGGATCCCCCTCCACAGGCAGGGCCGGGCCTGGCGTCTCAGGCACCGTGGTGCCCCCGAGCCTGACCAACAGACAGTCTGGGGCCTGGAGGGGAGCAACCGGTGTCTGTGAGGACCCCTGCCCCCCCGGCTCCCCGTGGCCATCCCGCAGTCGGGTGCGCTGCCTCTGGCGTCACCACGGAGGAGCCCTTCAGGCTCCCCCTCCCCCCGCCCCGTGCCCAGGCTTCCCCTGCACCATCCAAGACCCACATGCCTTGGGCCAGCCGCAGAGCTCCTGGGTGGCACCGTGCACCGCCTCGCCACCCACCATCGGCCCTGGGTCTGCGGGGTGGGCCCCCGGGTCCTCCTGCCGCCCCATCCACGGCCTGGGTCAGGGGGCCTGGGACCACTGGGTTGGGGGATGGCTCCGTGGGCTGACCGTCGTCCCCCTCTGGGGTGCGGAGACGCGGCGGGGGGCGGGGGGGACAGGCAGAGCTGAGACTGGGCGGAGCCTGTGAGGGGCCGGAGGCCAAGCTGGGAGTGCGGGGGGCACAGACTGGGGCCACCGTGCCTGTGCCAGGCCCACCCGTGACGGGGACACGCTCCCGTCTCTGGCCAGGTGCCCGGTGTCTGCCCACCTCTCGCTGTGCCGTCCCCAGTTATGGTGTCCAGCAGAGCAGACATGCTGTGACCCCGGGGCGGGGGGTCCTTGGCCCTCACCCAGCCTTTCAGAAGAGGGACCCTGTGAGGCCCCCAGGCCGTGCAGGAAGGGGCTGTGCCCACCGCAGGACAGATGGACCCTGGGCCCAGGGGCGGGGCCAGCGCCTTGGCCTCCGGAGCAGGGACGTGTGCTTCCCTGGTGGGGGGGGCAGGGCGACGGAGGACCAGGGAGGGTCAAGGAGGGGGAGGCGGAGGCAGGAGCAGCCCGCCCGTGGGGGCTTCTGCCAGGCCAAGGCCCTGAGGCCTGAGGGCCGCAGGCGGGGCCACACCCACTAGAGCCCACGGCTCACCCCGAGCGGGCACGGCGGCCTCCTTGGGGACGGATGGTGTGCAGGTGGCCCACACAGGCGCCCTGACTCCACGCGTGCTGCGTGCGGGCTGGGCTCTGACGCTGGGCAGCTTGGCGGGAGCCGGCAGGCCAGGGTACCTCGGGACACCCCCGGGCAGAACCAGCCTGGCCCCTGGGCCACCCCCGGGCTCTGCGGCTCCCTGCATCTGGGCCTCAGTGTCCACCTGTATCGTGGACATCCGTGGGCCGAGAAGGGGCTGGGGCATCCCCTGAGGTGGACGTAAGCAGGATGAGCACAGCCACTGGGGGTCAGGCTCTGGCGACGCTGTAGGGCCCCAGGGTCCCTCCCCGCACCGCCCCTGTCACCAGCGGGCACAGCTGCCCCCTACCCAGAGGTGGGCAGTCACGCACTTCCGAACGAGTGGCATAGTGAGTGTACATGGGGGCACCTCCCCAAGGGGGCAGGGATGGGACCCGGGGGTCCCTGGGGTCTGGGTGGGCCCCCGGCTGCAGAGCATCGGCTTGAGTGCAGGGCACCCACCCGAGGGCGGAGGGTGACTCAGCAGGTGGCGGGAGGACCTGGACAGAAATAGCCTCCCTTAGACACGCCGCCTGACATCTCCGTGACGACGGGAGCGGGCCTGAGCATCAAGGCCCATGGGTCAGTGGCCCATGGAGGGGGCTGGGCTCCCTCCCCGCCTCCCCCCGCTGCAGCCAGGAAGGCCACCCCGGAGCCTGGACCAGATGGCCCCATGACCCCCGGCGCAGCAGCGGGCTGAGTGCCTGTCACCGCAGACTTCACACGCAGGGGGCCACGCAGGGGGTCCCAAACCGGGCATGCTGGGGTCGCTCCCCCACGAGGCTGGAAGGCTCCCCAGGCAGGTACACCCAAGGCATCTGGGAGGAAGCCAGGGCCAAGCCAGCTGCACCGGGGCAGCCCTGTGGCCTCAGGGGGCTGGCTGGGGAGCGGTGCGGGGTAACCCTGCAGGTGGGGTGATCCCCCTGCTACACCGGCCCCGCCCCAGCACCCCTCAGGCCGAGAGCCGCAGGGCTCCCTGGCCTCTCCCCAGACGGACACAGGTAGATGTGGCCAGGGTGGGTGAGCTGCCTCCGGGCCTCACCTTTCCCACGAGCCCGGCCAGGCGGTGGGGGTCGGGCCTCCGGGGAGCCGTCCCTCACTCCAGGGCCTGGGTGTCTGTCTGCACAAAATTTCCAGCTCGCAGGCCAACAGCGAGTGCCCCGCTGCAGCCCCGGAGGACACAGCCATGCCCCTCAGCCTGGGGCCACTGGCCCACCGACAGAGAGTGAGCTGTGCGCAGCACCCCCCCCCCCCCGCACTCCGGGGCGCAACGGCCGCCACACAGCCTGGGGGGGTGGACGAGAGGCGTTGGGCACAGGAGACACCGTCTCCCATGCTGGCGATGATGGGGCTGAGTGGCCCGTTGCACACGGGGACTTGACACCTCCCAGCGGCTGGATGGTCACCGGAGCAGGGTGGGCATGGCGAGAGGGGCCTCGAGGTACGCAGCCCTGACACGGAGCCCCGACACAGGGCGAGGGATGGCGCGTAGCCAGGGGGCTGTGGGAGCCCACTACCCACCAGAGCCCAGCCTGCCTCACTCCCTGGTTGAGGAGAGGCCGGGCCAGGAAACTGACTACTCAAGGTGACCGAGGTGGCTGGGAGGGGACGGCCCCCAGCTCAGGGTCCCCAGGCATCTGTGCCCCTGGGTGCCCACCCGGTGCCAGGTGGAGGTGGCAGGGAGACAGCCCTGTCCCAGGCCCTGCCTGCCCCCCTGCAGGAGCTTTGGGACTGCGGGGATGCTCGCCACCCCGGGCCCAGTCTCTCAGGGCGGAGCCAGCCTGCCAGCCTCACGGGGACAGCATCCAGGACACACAGAAGGAAAAGCGTGGGGCTTTGCTCATCACTGGGGTGACAGTGAGTGTTGTGGCTTCCACCGCGGCAGGAGGCGACGCTGCCTCTGCAGGACCTGCAGGCGGCACAGGTGGGCAGAGGGCCCCTGTCTGGACGCTGTCCTGAACCACATGGACAAGTGACACATCAAAAGCTAACATGCTCTTTATCTGAAGGGCCGGGGGACAGTCCCCGCCGCATGTCCGGCCAGGCCACAGAGGCACCCTCCGTGGCGCCAGACCCGGTCACTGGTAGCCAGCCAGCTGGAGGATGGTGGGGTAGTGGGTGCGGTGGGTCATGCACTTCTGGCGGTCGATGAAGAGGCTGTTGGCCTTGACGGCCAGGTCCTTCTCCAGATCCATGCGCGTGTCCTCCAGGTTGCGCAGCGACTGCTCTGCTTCTAGAAGCTTCTCCTTCAGGGCCGTGAGGGACATGTTCAGCTCCTCCACCTCGCTCATCAGCCTGCGGGCCCGGGAGGGAGGTGTGAGCGGGGCCTCCAGGCCGGGCTGGGCAAGGCCAGGAGCACTGGCATGGGGTCCAGGCCATGCTGCTGGTCCATGCAGTGACCCAGAAGTCCCACAGGGAAACCTGTAGCCCTCAGACCGCAGCCCCCGCAGGGCCACCACGTGGGCCTGAGCTGGGACTCCTCCCAGCCGTCCCAGCCCCCGCCGTCCGGAGGGGAAAGCCCAGGCGGGCAGGGCTGTGTTCAGTGACTGTGCACGTGGCAGGGGTGCCCTGAGGCTCCTGGCCCCCTTATTCCTGGGGCCTGGGGGCAGGCCACATGGGCCCCTGGCGCTGGCAAGGCTGCATGACCTGGGTGTGTGCAGGGCAGGGAAGCAGGAGTGCGGGGCAGAGGTGTTCTGCTGACTAGAGCAACTGGTACAGGAGAAGTGAACGCAAGACACACGATTCCACCTCGGCTTGGAGCCAGGGCTGGGGGCTGCACATTCCTTCGGGGGTATGGACGGTGTCTGTCCCCGAGGCAGGGTGGGTGGGGCATCCTGGGGCCCCGGGGGCTTAGCCCCTCAGACCCCAACACTCCTTGCCAGGAAGACTGTGCACCACGGGGTAAGGAGCCTCGACACCTAGTGCCCCCAAAGGCACCTCCGTGTCTAGCCACGCCGGGTGGGGGTGGGGCGCGGGGACACCTATGTGGGCAAGCCCGTGTCTCCACTGCAGGCCTGCAGGCTGTGGGGGGCCCAGAGGCCAGGGGAGGCCCGGCCGGGGGGGACGGGCATGGATGGCGGGTGGTGAGCAGGCCTGCTCGGGGCTGCCTGGGGCACAGCCAAGGCGGGCACCTGAACTGGGCAGCGTCCCGGCACAGCTCCACGTTGGGCCTGTGTGAGCGCTGGTACAGACGGGTCTGAGCCACCTTCAGAGGCGCCTCCTTGTCTTTGATGGCCTGCCTCAGCGCCGCAACGTTGTGCTCCTGCTCGGTGATCTCCCGCAGCGTCTGCACACAGGACGGGTGCCAGCGTGACCCCAGCCACCCCAGCCTCCTCCCCAGCCCTGGGGCTGGCTCCACGGGGGCAGCCCCGCCCACTGGCTCTGGGGGACCAATGCAGGCAGGAAGACGTGTGTGGCCTCCTCGGCTCTGCCAAGGGCACCCAGAGGGCTGGGGCAGGACCCCAAAGCCTGTCGTCCAGCAGCCGTGCCCTGAGCGCCCCCCGCCCTGGTGGTCACCAGGCCCCCAACCCTGGTGAAGAACCGGAGAGACTTGGTGGCAGCAAAGGGCACCCTGAAGCCTGGGGTCAGAGCCCTACTAGGCCTGGCCACCTCCTGCCACCGTCCCTCCTGCTCATGCCTGACAGCCATGCCCAGTGTCACCTGGCTTCTTATTGGCTTAGTGAGGGCCCAGGGAGGAGTGGGTGCCCTGAGCCTGGGGTCCCTCAGGAGGGACAGGACAGAGGAGGGGCAGGGGCCAGGCCAGGCTCTGACCAAGCCAGAGGCGGGGCCAGGCCACAGGGAGCTTGTCGCTCTGTAGTTACAGATGCCCAGGTTCGGGGCTGGCCTGGGCAGGGACTGGGCGGGGCCTGGAAGCCAGCTGATGGGGGCGTGGTCTAAAGGGGGCGGGGCCCTAGGTGGGCGGGTCCCGGGCAGGGAGGGGCCTGGGGCGGGGCCTAGACGCGAGGCGGGCGGGACAGGGTGGGCGGGGCCTGGACGCGAGCGGGCGGGTCTGGGGCGGGGTCTGTGCGGGGGCGGGGCCCGGCGGGGGCGGGGCGGGGCCGCACCTTGTGCAGGTGGTTCTGCAGCTTGTGGCGCGTGTCCTCCAGCTCCTCACAGCGGCGCCCGAAGGCCAGGTTCACGGCGTCGCACTGCAGCCGCAGGTCCTCGGCCACGTCCCGCAGGATGCAGTCGATGAGCACCCGCAGGTTGGCGGAGGCCCGGCGCTCGCGCTCTGCGCGGCACAGGTTTTCCTGGGTGAACCGGGCCCAGGTCTCCGGCGTGGAGGCGCTGCGGGCGGGCAGCGGGCGACGCCCCGGTCAGTGGGGCCCCTGCCAACGGTCCGGCGCGCACCCTGAGAGCCCCGCACGTCCGACCCTGCGTCCCCAGGCCCCCTGTGCCCTAAGGTCCCCTGCGCCCCCTGCGCCCCGCGCCTCCCAGGTGGCGCTGCATTGGGTGGTGGCTGCGCGCCCCCCGCCAGCCGCCCGCGGAGCTGCGGGTGAGCCCCCCGGGTCCTGCCCCCGCCGCAGCCCCCAACCCCCTGCTGGGCTGTGTGGTGCTGGGTCCTCAGGCAGGGGTCCTGCGCCCGTGCCCCCCGGGTGCAGAAGAGCTGCACAGAGGACCCTCCGTGTGGGCCCCAGGGGCCGGGGGTGGTGCGAGGGTCCCCAGCCACGGGAGCAGGTGTTCAGACGACAGTCCCTGGGAGGGCTGGGGCTGAGGTGGCCCACCTCTCCTCGAACTTGGCGGAGTACGGGTGGAACTGCACGTCAGTGCTCTGGTTGTGGTAGTGGGCGCAGGCCTGGTCGATGTTGTACGCCTCCACCTTGTCCGACCAGTCCATCTCGCACGTTTCCTTCTGCTCCCGGTTCAGCCTGGGGCGGGCAGGGTCTGCGTTTGTGTGCGACGTGGGGGCCCCGAGGGCCACTCCCAGGAGCAAGTGCACCTGCAGTTCTCAACCGAGAACCAGGCCACCTCATCTGCTCAGTATCGGGGTCCTCGGGCCACCCTGGCTCTGCCCGGCCAACATGTCCAGGAGCAGCAGCTCCCTGCCCTGCAAAGCCGGCCTGGCCTCTGGACACCCAGGCCCCAGGCCGTGCAGGAGCCTGCCACCTGCGCCGGGTTCCCCTCTCTGGCCTGTCCCCCTGCCTGAGACCTGGGACGAGCCCCCACCTTCTGAGACTCGGGGCCTGCTCACCCCAGCTTCCTGCCCAGAGCCAGCCCAAGGGGTGAGGGACCACTGACACCCACCGGATCTGGTTCACGGCCTGCATGATGGTCCTTTTCAGGAGCTCCTGAATGTTCCGGATGAGCTCGGCCTCCTGGGGGAGAAGACCCCGCTCCCTAGTGAGGATCTGAGGATGGCCAGGCTGGTGTGGGCCCCTGGTCAGCCCCTGAAATGGCCTGGCTGCATAACATGAGGCCAGATGGCCAGCTTGTTAACCCCCAGACTCTTTCCTGGAAAATGAGGGGTGAGCCCAGCTGTTTCTCATTGGCTTTGTCCTGGACTCTTGAATGTTCTGTTTGGTGTAGCTGAGTGCGGGGTTTCCCCCCTGGGGGCCTCTACCAGCTGCTGCCACTCGCCTGGCATCCACCCAGCATCCTCTGGGCTCTAGAGGCCATCCCTGCAGCCTGCATGGGGCACTGGAGGCCAACAACCTCCTGCCCCCCATTCCCCGGGCTGCCCCTCTGGGCCTGGGCTCAGAGCCGCCCTGTCTCCTCCACTGAGCTCACGGCGGTGGGGGGGGGGGAGGGCACCCAGAGTGTCTTTCTGCTGCTATCGTGCCTCTGTTCACTCCATTTGAGTTTTCACCTCCATCTAAACCCACGTGTCGAGGGGCAGTCCCCTGGGCCTGTCTCCCTGTCCCTGGACCACTGCTGTTGTTTTCATATGGGTGGGGGGATGACAAGGCCTGGGGATGGCAGCAGGGGGAGGTTTCTGTGCTCAGGGCAGAGGCTGCACCCAGAGCCCCAAGAGGTTGTTGAGCAGCTGGCCTTGCATCGTCGCCCAGGAAGGCTGGTCACAGGTGAGGCCCCCAGGCTCTGCTGCCCTGCCTGGAGCAGGGGACCGGCCTGGGCAGTTCCCTGATCCTTTGGGGCTGCCCCTAGGACAGGTCCCGCTGAGGGTGAAACAGGGAAGGCTCCTTGGGGCATGAAGGTCACCTCCAATCCCCCTCACCTATCCACACCTGAACCAGGGTAGGGGAGCCATGGGGCACCGGGCCTTCAGAGTTCAGGGTCAGGCTTAACTCATATGACCCAGGGTGACCTGAGGGTCTGACCAGCGGGTGCAGGACTCAAGGGTGACCAATGCCCCCCCCCAGGTGCAGGTGCCAATAGGACCTCACTTGCTGGCCCTGCGTGTAGCCCAGACCTCAGGCAGCTGCCCATTCTTGGCGTGTGTGCAGAGGGGCATCCAGGCTTGTGGATGGACCTGGCCAGAGCCCTCCCTGCCTCAGTGGCCTCTGAATGTCCCATCCTCAGGCAAATGTCCCCAACACACATCCAGGTGTGAATTCTATTGCCTTCATCCTTGTATAAGCCATAATACGGAGGGGGCATTGCAGGGACCCTGGACATCGGATTGGGGTGGGCCAGCGTGGGGTGCAGCTCCAGCCACCATATGTGCTCAAACCCCCACACTGGGACCTGACCCAGGCCACAGGGCCCTGAGCCCGGCACATCCAAGCTGGGGCCCACCTCCCAAGATGCCGAGCCTCACCCAGTGTCCACTGTGGGGCCCAGGCTCTGAAGGGGAGATGGGACCCTCCTGGGTAGGGGATGGTGCCTCCTTCCTGGATGGCCTGAGCCCTGCCCCTGCCCCAGGTCCCCAGCCTACAGACAGACACAGCGTCTCGGTGCCCGCGTGTGGACCTGGGTGTGTGCCCACGCGCCTGCGTGCGCCCACCTGGAGCACGAGCACCGAGGCCCCCGGGAGCCCGCCCACCCCGGCCCCGTGCAGGTCACGCTCCCCGGAGAAGGGGGCGGGCGGCGGGCATGCTGTGTCTGGGAGCGGAAGGGGCCACGAACCTTCAGCAGCTCCGTTTCCACGCAGTCGCGCACGAGGTCGGGGTGCTGGCGGCGCTCACGGCACTGCAGGTTGTCGGTGGCGATGGAGAAGGGCACGGAGGTGGCGTCCAGGGCGCGCGCCAGCCGCTGCTTCTGGGCCAGCAGCAGGTCGCTCTCCGTGCCCAGTTCTCCGACCTCGCGCTGCAGCTCCGACTTCCAGCCGTGCGTGTCCTGCAGCCGCGCGCCCGCCTTCCGGGTGGCGTCCTCCTGCGAGCACCGGGCCAGTGCCTGGGTCTTGGCCGCCAGCTGATGGCTCTCGTGGCGCCGCCGCTCCGACTGGTTGCGGTCCGCAAAGGCTTGGTGGTAGCGGGCGTAGCAGTTCTGGGACCACTCGTCTGCCAGGTACTTGGCCGAGCGGAAGCCGGCAGTGGCCAGGCCCGAGGACGAGCAGGCGCCCACGTTCCGGGCCACGTCGTACACTTTCTGGGGCAGCTCGCATGCCGGCACCGCCTGGGGCGTGGGCTCCTTGGTCAGGAGCACGTCCGTCTGTGCCATGGTGCCCCCCACCCCCCGCTCCTGTGTGAGGGAGAGAGGACCTTTGGGTAACCAGGGCAGCTGGGGCCACTTGGTCCCCAGCAGGACACTTCTGGTCTCCCAGCGACAGGTACACATAAGCCCTCCTGTTGCTGGGCAACAGGTCCCATCCCCTCGTGGCTCTCTTAAAGGGCCAGGCAGGCCCAGCCCCCCACCCATCCTGGCCCAGGCCCCACACCTGCCCAGCACTGCACCTGGGACTGGGCTGCAGCCAGGCCCAGTTGTCCCCTGCTTGTCTCACTTGTCCCAGTGGGGAGACCCCTGGACACGGGGAGAGGGTGCGGGCAGAGACTTGTCTTTGATGAGTAGTCAATTTCAGCCTCCAGTGGAAACCTGGGAGCTGGACACGCAAGTCTTCTCCACACAGGTGTCCCCCAGGCCACCCCGGGCCAGGCTCATGGCTGAGGCCACCTGGTCCCCAGGCCCGCCTCAGCCCTGCTCCATCCTGGTGAGCCGGGGCCCTGTCCAGTGTGCCCAGCAGAGGGCACCATTGGCCGCAAAATGTCGCCTGGAGTGGCGGCCAGCGGCAGTGGGTGGGTGGAGGACCTGGACCCTGGGTGGCCCGCTGCCTGGCCTTTCCCCCTGAGCCCCCAGCCCCGTGGGAGCCCTCAACAGCCCACCTGCAGGACATGCGCGCCCCTTCCCAACGCATTCGTGGCCCTGGCCCCCCACTCCCTCCCCGTCCCTCCCTGCCTGGCCCTCGCCAGCCTCACACCTCGGATACGGCAGCCCTGGCCCGGCCCAGCCCTCACCTGTGGCACCAGCCTCCCTCTGCAGGGCCCAGCATCTCCACCCCCGGCACACAGTAGGTGCTTCATAAATGTGGGCCCTGGGGACAGTCACCCCAGACTTCCCCCAACCAAGACTGAACCCGAGCCCGTCCTGGAGGGCAGGAGGGCAGGGGGGCCTCTCTGTGCTTTGCTTCTCCTGACGGCATTGGACACATGGGGCCCAGTCAGGATGGGGCCGACGTGGGGACCAGTGGCCCCAGTTTCCCTTAGCATCCTTCCCCCAAGGCCAGAGCACGGGGGAGCTGCCTGGGGCGTGCCTCCCAAGGACCCGCTGACCCGGGGAGGCTTGCTGCACATGGGGCTGGGGCCAAGCCCAGGAGCCCCTGGGGGTGTGATAGGACGTGGGCCCCAGGGCAGGCGCTCCCGGATGATCTGACCCCGCAGCAAGGCTGCTGCACAGGACCCGACCGGGTGCCCGTTGGGGCTGGGCCCCCACCCCATGGTGGCAGGCCCCCTGCTCCCCGCCCCCGTCCAGGGCACAGGTGAAGATGGCTGGGCTGGAGTCTGATCGGCATCCCCACCCGGCCCTCACGCCCCCCGGCCCCCCAGCCCCCCAACCCCCCAGTCCCCCAGCAGGGTCTCTGGGCTTGAATCCTGAGTCAGGCAGAGAGCCAGCGTTGGGGTTCGAAGCGGCGGCTGAGACTTATGCAGGCTGATTGGATTTGTGTCCAAATTGCATTTGGGACGAGAAAATTGAGTCTCGGGCACACTGAGGTTCCCGGGGCAAGGTACGTGCCTGCCACCCTCCCCCTGCCGTGTTCAGACAGTGGCTTGGGACCTGCCCCGGGGTCAGGGAGGCCCCGAGGCCCCCCGACACTCCCCTCCAGACTCTGCTTGCACACCTTGGGGCCGGGGCTCCTTCCTCCCCCAGGGCGGCCCTGGAGGACACCGCCTGTCGTGCCCCTGCCTCTGGGGTTGGTCCCGCTCATGAGTCCTTAGCCCCCTGTAGCCTGGACCCTGATGCCTGGAGGGAACCGAGACAGGAGGAGCCATGGTAACGGTAACGATTCCCTGGGGCCTGTACCCCGCTGACACCGCATCACGGGCCAGCTCAGCCTCAGCACCAGGACCCCAGCAAGAGGATGGACACGGAAAAGCTGTGGGCCCTGGCGTCTCTGGGAAGCCCCTCACGGAGCAGGGGGCACCGGTGGGACAGAGGATGCCAGAAACCACCCTGGCCCCTCACCTAGAGCTCAGCAGGCTCCTGCAGGCACCTGGCCCCCCCGCCCCCGCCAGCCTGGTGGTGGCTGCAGAGCCCCTGAGCCCCGCTCTGCAGAAGGGCACCCTGGATGCTGGGTCCAGCCCACCCGCCCCCCGCCCTGTGTCCCCCACCTGCTCTGGGCGGCAGAAGTGGCCAGATGGGGAGACAGGAGCCTGCTGCTCTGCGCAGCTTCACGGGCTGTGGCCACCCCAAGGGGCTGGGGTCACACAGCTGGGAGGACGGGGGGTTCCAGACTCAGCTGCCTGCCCACCCTCAGGCCCCAGCGCGCCTTCTGCTCTCCACCCGCAGCCCCAGCTCAAGAAGTCTTCATCCCCCTCGCCCCTCGTGCCCCTTGCCCGCCCACATTTTAGTGACGGGAGGAACTGAAGCTGCTCCGATAGCCCTGAGCCTGGCTGGCCCCAGTGCCAGCGGGTGCCACCAGGGGACGGGGAGGAAGAGGACAGGCCGCTTCTGGTCCAGCAGCACCAGACGTGGGCTCAGAGGGGAGGGAGACGCCCCTGGGGGCTCGGAGGGCACCGTCCAGGCCTTGCTGGGGCCCCTCCAAGGCCGCTGGGGCCGATGCTGCCGCAGGAAGGGACAGGATGTGCATGGGGGCACATGTGCCAGAGGGAGCGCGGCGGTCTGGGGGCTCGGTGCCACCTACCTGTGCTTGGCAGGATGGGGCCACCCCGGCTCAGCCCTCGGGCCTGTCCCCCCACCTGGCCCTGGGTAGAAGGTGGGGACTCGGGGCCACAGATGCATCCCTGTCCACCCTGCACCCAGGGAGGACACCCATCGGGGACCCTGCGTGTGCCTCCCACTCTGGGCAGCCGTGTCCCCCCGCAGAGCCCGGCTTCGTCGCCCAGGACGTCCCCACCACCGTGGCCCGGCTCTGCCACATGAGGTTCTGAGGTCTGCAGCGTGGGCACCAGGTCTAGACCGCAGCCCCCGAGGCTGCATGAGCTGTGCCTCAGTTTCCCCATCTGTGGGCTGGGGGTTAGAGTGGTCCCTCCCTCGTGGGTGTTTGAGGACGGAGCCACACAGTGTGCGTGCAGGTCCTGGGGTGGCCGTTCCCATGCCATCCCCCGTGCAGGAGGTGGCCTGATTTCTGACCCCGTTCCCACCCGGAGGTTCTCAGCATCAGGTCCCAAGAGGTCATTCGCGGGCATGGCCTGTGGTCATCTGGGGGGGAACAGGCCCCTCGTCCTGGGCGCCCACCCCATTTTTATCTGAAGGATCGTTTTCAATTCATGTTTTCACTGCCCAGACACCACTTGGAGACTCACCTGGCCCCATCCCCCAGGGGACAGCAGCACCGCGCGCCCAGGATGGCGGGGTTGCGGAACAGGCCACACGTGTGTGTCCTGCGGCCTGGTGCATCAGGTGAGCTCCCTAGAAGAGGTTTCGTCGGGGGGCAGTGAGAGACCTAAGGTGCCCAGCACCCGGCCTGGCCACCCCAGGCCCGTCACTCCCACCCCACGACAGGATGGTGAATACGGGGCATTTCTCAAAGGAGACGGAAATGTTAGTGACCAAGCTATGCAGCAGTGGGGTTTATAAGATGCCGCGTAACTGATGGTTTGGGCGAGGAGCTGCCAGGAAGGCTCAGCTCTGCGGACCCTGGGCACCTGGGGTCTGGACTCAGACGGACGATGCCTGAGACGGGAACAGGAAACCGTGTCCCTAAGACCCGGACAGAGTGCCTGGCGCCCTAACTACAGGTGGCAGGTACAAGGCTCTGCTTCCCGCAGGGACTGAGCTCCTTGTCCTCGGAGGGGTCCAGGCAGCCACTGGTGAGGACGCGGTGGACACCTGGAGCAGGACAGGCCATCCGTCCGCGATGCCCCCAGCGCTCGAGCTCCCCACCCCCAGCACGGCTGGCAGAGGAAGGAGGGCCCTCTCCGGTCTCGGGTCTCGGGTCTCAGGTCCCCATCTCCGTCAGGGGGGCCTCACCGGGCAGCCGCCCTCCCTGCCAGGTGTCTCCCCGCCCAGGCCCCCAGGACTTGGGTCCTTGCACCTGCCCTGCGCACACGTGTTCCCCGTTCCCGTGAAGCTCGTGCCCGCAGCTGGTGGGAGGAGCCCAGCCCCCGGGGTAGCACACCGGCCCCGTTGTGCTTAAAGACCTGAGCAGGCGCCGCAGAAGGGAGTGGCCCGGGGCCCGCAGGCTCGCAGCCCGTCCGCGCTCTGGGCCCAGCCTGGTCCGTGCTGGGCCTTGGGGCGGCAGGCTGAGTCCCCAACTCCACCACAGCCTCTGCGGAGGCCTCCCAGGGTTCCCATCCTCGGGCCCCAGCGTGTTGGTGGGGGTGGAGGGGGGTGCTCGTCGTCGAGCCGGTGGCCTCCACCGGCCTTTGCCCACTGGCCCCCGCCCCTGCTCCTCTGGCCCCTACCGGCATCTGTTGGACGCTCGCTCTGGGGGTGCTTCTGGGTCCCCAAGTACAGATGAGGAAACAGTCACCGCCGTGTTGCACGACAGGGACCAGAGCACTAGAAGACTCCAGAACCTTTTCCAGGGCTGCAGCTGCTCAAGCTGAGGGCGAAGGGAGCCGAGGGCCAGACCCCAAGAGGCCCCGCATCCTCTGTCCCTCTGAAGCTGCGTGAGGCTGTTTTTCTGCTCGGGTCAAAGGGATGGGACGGGTGACTCAGGTCCCTGCTGGACCAACTCTCCATCTGCCCCACCCCTGCCCGGTAACCTGTGACCTCCACCCCCTGCACCAGGGTGTCACGGGGCAGACAAAGAGCAAGACAAGAAGGAAACTTTTGCCATAGGACACGCCATCGAGGACCAGAGCCCCGTCACCACGAGGAAGCCCGGCCCGTCCCGATGGACGAGGCCCAACCAGGACCCAGGACATCCCGGGTCCCTCACCCCCTGCCCCGCAGGGTCACATGCTCCCTGCCCCTTCCCGGAATGCCCGCGGCCCCACCTCCTGCGAGTACACCTCTCCTCCAGGCAGTCTGCCCTGTTTGCTTCTCACAGTCCCTGGGCTGGCTCCTCCTCTGGCTTCAGGGACCTGGCGCAACTGCACGTCCTGGCAGTGACAAGGCTTTGACGCAAATAAAAGGAACTCGGAGAAGCTAAGGAAAGAGGGCAGCCTGAGGAGTGTGAACGGATGACAGAGAGCTGGCCCCAAGCTGTGCTGGTCAGGTGCTCAGATGCAGCGCAGTCTCGGGTTTGCACACCTGCCCGTGTTCATCGTCACAGTCTCATATGAATATGACAAGCCCAACGGTCACGAGGGAACCAGACACCCCCCGCCCCAGGAGATATCAGCCAGTGGGTTTCAGGGCTGACCAACCAGATGCCACCTGGGTCCCATTAGAAGAGGGACGGTGTCCCAGAGGAGGGAAGTGATAACCCCACACACACCGGCCGGAATGTGCTTGTGAGACTGAAGGAGAATGTTCCAGAAGGTGGGTGTTGGCTAAGCAGGGCGTATGCCCAAGGCAGATAGTCGGGGAGGGTGGGACAGACACCTATCGCTCTCGGGGGAGGGTCTCTGCGGGTTTGGGGTGGCCAAGAATGTCCGCAGCCCCCAGGCTCTTGCAGGGCACGGACCCAGCTTCCAGCAGCACCGGGGCTGTCCGGGTGGCCTGGCCTGCACGTGTCATGGCCACCCGGTGTGCCCCACGCCTGCCGCCCTGGGGAGCCTGCCGCCCTAGCCTGCTGGCAGGGGGACCTACAGGGGCCCTGCTGCCCGCCCCAGGTCCCAGCGTTTCTGCAAGAACAGCCAAATCCCTGATTTATCAGCTCAGCTTTATCTCCAAAACCTCCTACAATTTCCCAGAGAACAAAATTAAATACAGGATTTAGGAGAGATTTTGCATCTGCCCAAGCGGGGCCAGGAGCTTGCTGACGTAGGGGGGCCAGTGCCCGGGGCTGCAGGGGGGCAGGGGGGCACCCAGTCCTAGCTGCCGGGTCTCTGGGGGCTCAGCGGCCTGAGCGAGGATGCTGGGTGGGCAGGGCTTGGTGGGGCAGTGTCCCCGGGGTCCCCGTGCCCTGGCTGGGGTGCGTGCACACCTGACCCCGTCACATGCAGTACAGGATTTCACTTGGCCCCCAGCACCCAGCTGGTTTGCAGCCGAGGGCACCCAGGTCCTGGCCCTCAGACCGCAGGAGGGGAGGGGGCGGAGTGCTCTCCGACCCCAGGGACCTGGCCCGAGGAGCAGGCAGGCAGGTAAGGGCAGCCAGGGAGGTGCAGGTGGACCCCGGGACCCAGGGCTTGGGGAGCCTCCCGGGTTGACACTGACCGTGTCCTCAGACGCCCACCTGGGGAGCCGGTAGGGGAGCTGTGCACCCCACCCCCGCTGGCTGTGGGCGCCCCCGCGCAGGCGTCGGGGCGGAGCAGCCCCGCTCTGAGCTCTGAGCCACTTCTATGCTAAGAGGCTCCAGAAACATCATCTGCAGATGCTTTTGTGGGTAATTGAGCCGATTAGGGGCATGTGGGCACCAGATAAGAGGCTGGAGAATCACTTGGAGGGCGGCCTCGGAGGACGGTGGAGGGCGGGCTGTCCCCTGCTCCCTGTGCCCGGCACCCCCCCTCGTCCTACCCCGCAGAGCTGTCCGGTCAAGGGCACGCCACTGCCATGAGGCCAGGCTGCCCGGAGGCCCCACCTCCTGCCCGTGTGCTCTGTGACTTCTGGGAAACTCCTCTCTGTGCCTTGTCTGCAAATCGGGGGCCGCGGTCCCCTCCCCTGATGAGGTGTCCACGGAGGGGTGTCCACTCGGCCTGGTGGCTGCAGGGCCACAGCAGGCCTGCTGCTTCCTGTTGTCCCACCACTGACGGCGTTCTGGGGACCCAGGGGCCCGTGACAGAGATGGATGGAGGAGTCCCACGTCCCTCCCGCATCCTGCAGGGGTTGGACCTGTGGGGGCACAGTGGCAGGGCCATCCCCGGGCAGGGCCGGGGTCAGGGCCTCACTGTCCCCTGCAGCAGGGCTGCCCGCCGCCACCAGAGGGGACTCCCCCCCCCCCCCCCCCCCCCCCCCCCCCCCCCCGGCCCCGGGGATGTTTAGCTGCATTTCGGTTGTCACGGCCGCAGGGGCAGGGGCGTGTAGGGGCGCATAGGGGCGCGGGGAGCTGGGTGCTGCCAGCCATCTGCAGCGCCCGATGCCCTACCACGAGGGGTCACCCAGCCAGAGTCCCTGGGGAGCCCCTCCTGGGAAGGGGCGCCCCGCTCTGTCCTGCCCGAGGTCCGGGACGGGGGTGTTCTGTTTGCAGATGTTCCATCTGAGACAACACTGGGCCGGCAGCAAAGCAGAGCCGGCGCTCCCTAGAATCACAGCCCAAGGGCATCCCAAGGGCATCGGTGGCCCGGGAGAGGACGCCCACAGACCCGCGCTCCAGCCCCTCCGCAGGGCCAGCTCCGCCCAGCACTTAGCCCGAGGAGGCCCTGGAAACAGATGCCGAGGGACAGGGAAACCAAGCCCCACTGTCCTCGGGGAGCGCAGGACGGAGCCACTTAGCAGGAACCCGGGCTCGGTGTCAGGAGTCTCAGTGCCTCCAGCAGGAGATGCAGCAGGGGCGGGGGCAGCGGGGGGGGGGCAGCCGAGGGTCCTCCTGGGGTCGGAGCCTAGAGGTGGGGGGGATGCAGCCCCCAAGGAGTTCCCACCCTCTCCCCAACTGCCTGTCGCAGCTTAAAGTGGCCTCGGGTGCCAAATTAGCTCCTGGGCGTGGATGCTGCTCCCACCCCTAGCAGGCAGGCGGCCCCCGGTGAGGCGGGCCCCCGATGGTTGGGTCTCAGGGTCAGCGGTCACCCCGTCCGCCTGGCCACGTGGGCACGTGGAGCTGTGGGGCCACGAGCGTGGTCCCCAGAGGGACACGGACCAAGAGGCAGGGGCTCAGTTGCTGCCCTCTGGATGCCAGGACCATCCCTGAGGCTGAGCAGGGGCTGGGGGGGCCCGGGGGCGTCGCTGGGCAGGGGGGAGGCCCTGTCCTATGCCTGCCCCACCGATGACCGGGTGAGCAGCTCCCACACTGCTCGGTGACCGTCGCCAGACCCAGATGACAACGACGGCCATCAGGCCCGGTTTCTAGAAGGACACGGAGCCCCCAGTGTGTCCCCAGCCCTTCCCTGGGCCCCAGAGTCCAGGTGGTGGGACCGAGACGGGCCCTGGCCCCCCAGGCCTACAGCAGCCCTGCTTTCTGCCCGCCAGGGCTCCTCGGGTGGGCCGTGGACCCGCTCACATCTGCCCCCGGGACCCCGTAGGGCCCACAGGTCACTAAGATCGGGGTCTTTGTGGGTAGGGGCAAGATGCAGATGTGGTCTGGCCGAGGAGGAAGGGTCTGTGCCCCAGGCAGGTCCCGGTGGGGGGCACGGGGGCAGCTCCGCCCTCGCAGCCTCCCCCACTCCCCCCGGTGGTCAGGGCCGCCCCCGGGGTGGCTCAGCCCTCCACCCAGCTAATGCACTGTGCATTACTGCAAGTCCTGCTTTCCTGGAGGAGAGCGAGAGGCGCCCTGGGGACCCTGCCTCCATGAGGGAGCGGGCGCCGCGTCCCGACACACGTCACGTGCTCCACAGTTACTGGAAGCTCCTGCCCGATGAGCTCCGCCCCAGCTCCTGCTTCGCCACCTGCCACAGCCCCTGGGACCCTCCTCCGGACAGGCTGGCCTCGTGGTGCCCGACGGCCCAGGCCACTGCGCAGGATGCTCTCCCTCCTGTGTCTCTCCATCCTCAGGGCTCAGCCCTGGGGTCCCTTCCTCCAGGAAGCCCTCTGGGCTGTCCTCAGATCCTCCTGCGCCCTCCAGCTGGGCCTCCAGGGCCGCCCGCACCTCCGTCCCCCACAGCAAGTGGCCCCGCGAGCACGAAGGTCCCCAGGGAGCAGCAGGGAGCCCTACAAGACTCACGGGGGCAGGGGCTGGGCCCCCACTGCACTGAGCCAGTGTCCCTTGTGCACACGGTGATGGTTGCCAGAGCCCCAGAGGGGCCACCGCGCGCCGTCAGGGAGCGGCCAGGGGCACCAGCAGGTGTGGGCGCATCGGGGCTAGCAGAGCCCGGCCACCCCAGGCCCGGTGGACCCTCCCGCTCACGGGCACAGAGGGAGCCCCGGCCACAGGCCCTCGAGCGTCGCCTGGCGCCCCGAGGGCTGGCACTGAGGCCGGGGGCTGGGGGACGGCCAGGAGGGCCTGCGGGCAGAAGCAGGCAGCCGGAGGGTGGGGCTGTCCTGAGCTCACAGAGTCCCCTTTGTGTACCACAGATTAATAAATGCGGCAAAAGACTTAAAGACGCGTTTGTTCCCGCCACATAAAGCGTTAAGCGTCCGCGTTCGGGATCGCCACGATAACCTTTATTTAAGGAAACGCGCGAGCTTGCAGGGCTGTCATAACAAAGGAGCAGACACGGGATGGCTTCACACTGAAATTTATATTTTCCCAGTCTGGAGGCCACGAGCTCTAAATCAAGGTGTCACGGGGCCATGGTCCCGGGGAGGGATCCTTCCTGCCTTCCTGCCTGGTCCAGCTCCCCGTGGCTCCCGCTGTCCCTCGGCTGGTGGCTAGCACTGGTCCTGATGTTGGCGTGGGCCCGGCCCGGCGTCCCTGCCGGCCAGTCGGGGCCCCGGCGCTTCGTTAGGGGGCCAGGGGACAACGGGTCTGGGGTCCAGGTGGTGCAGGGGCCTGTGGGATGTGACTCCTGCTCGAGGGGATGCTGGCACCGGTGCCCGTGCAAGTGGGGGCCTCACCCTATGTGTCCCACCAGCAGATCTGGGGCGGGGAGGCCACGCGTCTGGCCTCCCACTCCCAGCCCCGGTCAGAGAGGGACACAGATGGCCCTGGTTTACTCTGGGAATGCGGTCTGTTTCTATGACGACCGGTCTCCGGCTCTTGCTGGAGAATTGCTCACCAGGCCTGGGGACTGGGGGGTGAGGGGGTGGAGGCCACGCGGGCCCTCACCTCCGAGCAAGAGGCAGGGGCTTAGCCCTGGGCCCGCCCCGCTTCCCGGCGTGCTGGACACCCGGCGGGGCCAGGATGGGCCTGGGCACAGCTTCGGGGTCTGCCCCTCCCCGACCTTGGGGGGCCCGGTCTGCAGCACCCCTGCCCCGCATCAAAGGTGGCAGGTGCCTTTCTGCGCCTAGGCATAGGCTGCCCGCCCTGAACTTTGGCCCTCCAGTGGCGTGGATGATCGATTGTTATTTTTAAACTCTTTAATGGTGCATGAGGGCTTAATGGGGTTTGCCGTCGGGTAATTGTCCTCAGATCAATAGGGAGAGTCAGGTTTAGCTCTGGAAGGTTCTGGAGACCCAGTGGCCCAGGAAACCATTTCTGGAAGCACAGAGTTGGGGCGGGGCGGGGGGGCGCGGCTGCACCACAGAGCCCCGCAAGGATGGGGGAGCTGGACGTCACCGGCCTGTGGCCCCCGCCCGGCTGTCTGCACACCCGCTCCGATTCCCCTGGAGGCACCGAAGGCCTCAGAGCCCCCATGAAAGGCTGCCCTCCCCACAAGGGGCCTGCGGCAAGTGGGGAGCCCGGGAGGAGGGGTCCCGGGGTCCCCGGCTCGGTACCAGGCATAGAGGGCAGCCTGCAGGCACCTGTGCAGCCAGGGCCCCGGGGCTTCCGCAGGCCGGCTCCCGCTGGGGTGGGGGGGGTGGCCCCAAGGTTGGCACCGCCTGGCTTACCCCCAGAGCCGGGGTGAGATGCTCCTCGATCCCTCCATTCGGGTCCAGAAGCACAGGCTTGTGAGCAGCACGATGCCCACAATTCCCGGGCCGGGCAGGGCCGGTCCTCAGCCCACAGGCCCATACCCTGAATCCTCTGCCCTCGGTGGCAGCGGCCCCGTCCCGGCCGTCAGGCGCAGTCGGGTGCTAGGAGGCTCTGCAGGGGGGGTTCTTCGGGGGCTTCCAGAGAGGCCAGTGTGAGCAGAGACCCCAGGGCCAGGGGAAAGGGGTTGCGGACCCCCGTGGCCGCCCCTGGGAGGACACCGGGGTGCTGCGGGTCAAAAGGCCAAGCATCCAGCAGGCGGATCTGAAGGAGCCTGGGCTCCCCGCCTCTCAGCCCTGGGCGCCCTTACCGGCTCTTTCCAGGCCCTGACAAGGCCCGGCCCCCCGTGCACGGTCTCTGGCGCCCAGACTGTGCCCCGGGGCCGTAGAAAGTCCCGGG
Source organism: Canis aureus (assembly GCF_053574225.1). Lineage (NCBI taxonomy): Eukaryota > Metazoa > Chordata > Mammalia > Carnivora > Canidae > Canis > Canis aureus. The sequence goes on from NC_135618.1 coordinate 38,079,686, forward strand.
ACATGCCCACGGAACATCACGGGGGGAGTAAACCCCACGGAACCCGCAGTTAACGCAGAAGGCTGGTGCTGAGGCCGGAACCTCCCCACCGAGGCAGCGGGGAGGGCTCTCCGTCAGTGCACAGTGCTCCTGGCAGGCGGCTTGGGCGGCTGGGGGGGGGCATCCGGGCTGGGGGGGCCTCCCGCATACAGACACCCCCAGGTGGGAAGGGTCCCGTCAGCCGCGCACTTGGACCAGACAGGAGCTCGTCCTCCTCCACCAGCACCTTGAGCTCCATGCAGGGGAAGCCCCTCAGCTTCGGGTGCACCTGGGCTGCTCCGCCTCCCATCTGGGGGAGCGCCAGGGCCATCTGCTCCTGCGGAGCTCCGACCCCAAGCTTGGGGGTGTTGAGAACCCCCGGCTCTACAAGGGGGGGCTCGGTGCGGCCTCGAGGGGGGTCAGGGCCCGGATGTCTGGGCGCCACGCTCCTTATGTGGCCGGGGCGGTGCTTCCAGGACCCCGGAGTGAGCTAGTGCCCTGACCCCTACTGGGGGGCCCCCCCAGTGCCAAGACCTGAGGGTCCCGAGACGCAGGGACCCCCGGCTGCAGCCCAGGCCTGGTGTGGGAGGCCCTGACCTACAAGACTCAGGCCGAGGGCTGGGCACCCGGCAGGTCCTGAGTGTGCAGGAGCAGGCGTCCGGCTCGCCTGGTGGGGTGCTGGGCAGGGCCCCGAGCTTCACCAGCCCGCGTCCAAGGGCGGGACTCGGGGCGCAGGACCAGTATCCTCCCCCCCAGGGCCCCGGCCACCCCAGCCCGAGGGACACCGTCCCGGCTCCGTCCGGTGACCACACCTTAGCAAGTGGCCAGGGGTGAGCAGGGAGGCTGAGCTCCTCGCCCCATGAGCCCCGACGCAGCCCCACTGGCGGTTGCCTGACAACCCCGCCCCTGTGTCCGAGCCCCGCGCACACGGGCCGGCCACCTCCCTCCACACCTGGGGCCCCGCCCGGCCGAGGACCCGCCGCGTGTCCGATGCCCCGGCCGGGTGGGGGGCCGCTGGAGGCCTCAGCCCGCTCACCCTCCATGCCCGGGCCAGAAGGAGGAAGGGAACGCGCCCCCAGACCCTCGGCCCTGGGGCTCAGGCGCCAGCGTCCTCAGGCCGAATCCACGGCGGAGCGGCCGAGGTCACAAGCGGCCTGGCCCAGATCCGGGGCTGCATCTGCTCCCTGAGAGGCGGAAACCCAAGTGTAGGCCAGAGGGTGGCGTGCCCCCCACGCGTGACGTGGGACCTGGGGCTCACCTGGTGGGTGCGTGTCCCCACTAGAGACTTCGTTGGAGCCGTCGGAGCCGTCGGAGCTGAGGGTGGCCCTGCAGTCGCAGCTCCGGAGCCCCCTCCCTGCCCCAGCAGAGCTCAGCCTGCCCACGGGGGCTGCCCATGCCCCGGTTCACCCCTGCACTGTGCCCCCAGCCCGGGCGCCTCGCCCCCTCCAGCCCCCTCCGGCCCCCTCCAGCCCCCTCCAGCCTGGGGTCTGGCCCTCCCTCCCTGCCACCCCTACTCTGGTGGGGCCTGGGGGCTCTTCGCAGGGGTCCTGTCTGGAAGCAGGCTGGCCACAGAGCCCTGCGTGCCCCCCAGCCCGAGCGGCCCACCCGCCCTCGCCTCCAGAGAAGGTGAGCCTGGAGAGCACCCCCCACCCTCCGTGTCAGGGACACATGCCCGGGTGTCCTCAGGGCCCTGCAGCCCACAGCCCAGGGCTATCCCAGCTGCACCCCAGCTCCGGGCGGCCCTCCTGTGACAATGGCTGCCCTCACCGACTGAGCCCCTGCTCCCCAGGGTCGGGGGACCGGGCCGCAGAACACACAGCTCCCCAGGAAGGCCTTAGAGAATCGGCAACGGGAGGCCACCTGGCAGCCTCAAGAGGGCTGCTGGGCCCTCGGGTCCCTGCCTCCCGCCTCTCCCTCGCATCCAGGCCCTGGGGTCCCCGCAGCCTGCCCACCGCGTCCAGCACCCCTGTACAGCCGTGGGGAGGGGCCTCGGGGTGCAGGACCGCCCGGCCAACAGGCCTCGCAGAGGTGGGCCAGTATGCCCGGGGACCCGGCCATGGTGGGCATCCCCCAAGAGCCTAGGGTACGGACTTCGGGGCGCCTCCCGATCAACCTCCGTCTCCCGCACCCACTCCCTGGATGAACCCAGGGGTGCAAAGAGCCGCCCCGCCTGGCTCCCCTCAGGGGCCGTGGGCACTGGGCATCTCAGCCAGGAGCTGTCCGGGCTCCAGGAGGCCCGAATGCGACCGTTGGAAACAGAGAAGCAATATTTGCATTTCAAGGCCATCAGTCCTCGAATCCAAATATTTTATTTTGGGATTGGGCCACATGTGCCATGACTCACAGACGCCCAGGACCCATCTGGGGGAGGAGGTGGGTGAGGACCGAGCCAGAGGGAGCCCACCCTGAGCTTCATGGTAGCCCTCTGACCTTCGGGGGGCTATCAATGCCCGATGGTCCCCATGAACGAGAGCTGGCAGGGGTCCTGCTTCCCTGCTGGCAGGCTGCCCCTTGGGTCCCGGGCAGAGTCTGGAGCTCCGCGTCCCCCCCAGGCCTCTCTGTCCACGTCCACATCCAGGTGGCCAGGTGGGACCGTCCAGAGGCAGAAGGCCGGCCAGCGAGGGGCTGGTGTCTGGGCCCGCCGTCCCCACCACCCCCTCGTGCCGGGGCCCCCCGGGGCCAACTGCATGTTCCTGAGCTGGTGAGCGCACCACCTGGTCAGCACCTATGGTGAGGTCCCTGTCGCGCCCAGGCCTGTGCTTCTGCGGGGATCCAGGCCCCTGGGGCATGGAGGGGACTCCCCCAGCATGAGCGGGGAGATAGGCTGGGGTCCCAGAGAGGGCGAGAGGGCTGGGGGGCAGAGGGGCTCAAGACAGGCGTCCTGTGGAGGAGGGGACGGGGGTCAACTGGTCCAGACGGGCCCTGAGCCCCACACACCTCTGCCCCGGCTGGGCCCCTCTCTAGCCGTGAGCACCTGCAACATCCCCGTGGGGCGGGCAGACAGTGGTGAGGGCAAGGGGAGCCCCCCCACCACCCGCCACTCCTGGCCACGCTCTTCCCCGGCTCCAGGGACCTCAGCATTGATCCAGCTCCCTGGAACGCGGGCTGAGTCCCTGGACGGCGACCAGAGCCACGTTTTGGATTGATTTGAGCCCTGCTTCGAGGGACTGCTCCCTGGGGACCTGCAGCCCTTGCCTGGGCCCGGCCAGGACGGGCCCATCCCGAGCCCTGTGCTCTAGACCCAGCCCCAGCCCCTCCCCAGCGGGCGACGACCCCAGGGACCACCCCCACCCGGTGCCCTGAGAGCTGATGGCTCACGGCGGGGTGCGGCCAGTGGTCCACTGGCCCCAGGGAAGAGCCAGGCCAGGGCTGGGTGGTCAGGGACCGGGCGGACACTCTGACGTAGGTGAGCTGGAGCTTGCGCCCTGGTGACAGATGCCTAGCCAGCAGCTTGCTCCGGACGCTGTCCTGGTGTCCTCCGTCCGTCCACCAGGGAGAAGAAGGGGGCCAGCCCCCCCAGAAGAGCAGGGGCCCCCATACAACACCCCCACGTGCCTCTCCCATGGGACCCCCGTGGCCCTGCAGGCAGCTGCCCCCTGAGGGGACACTAGGCCCACCAGGGTCCCCGGGGAAGCCCCCGGGTTTGGGCTTTAACCCAGCCAGAGGGTCCCACGGGACCTTATACGTGAGTGCACCGGTTCTAGGGTTTCCCAGGTGAGCCAGGATCTGTCCATCCATCTGGTCACCTGTGCAGCAGTGGCTGGGGGCCCCCTCGAGCCCAGCAGACCAGAACAGGGAGCCGGGCCACGTCCTCTGGGGGGAGAGGGTCGGGATTCCGCCCCACGAACACCTGCTTGCCGTGTGGGCCACAATCCCCCCCGCGTTGCCCACCATGTTGGCTCTATGCACTGTGCCTCAGCTTCCCTCGGAGGGTCCCTGGCTACCTGTGGAACCCCAAGGCTGCCTTGGACTTGCCCCTTCCTGGTGACTGGCTGGTGGGCTCCTGCTGGGAGAGGACCCATCCGTAGGCCTGGCCAGGTTGTGGCAGCAGTGCTCACCCCAGGACAGGTGGGGCAGGGCTCACGGCGGGGGTGGGGTGGGGGGTGGGGCGGGGGGCAGCCCTGTCCTGGCCTCCATCCACCGCATGCCCAGCCTGGGGGGCAAGCAGCCTCCTGCCACCCTGCACCTCCGCGGAGCCCCCCACGACCCCAGGGCCAGCGGCCCGCAGAGCTGGTCAGAGCCCAGAATGAGGATCGAGGCTCCGGGAACGGCTTGCACCCCGGGGTGGCCGGGCGCCCGGGGCAGAAGGGAGCAAACTGCTGCCCTGCTCTGGCACCAGCAGCTTCGGGCAATCGGGGTCACGGTTTCCCGGGCATCCAGGGCGGGGGGCGGGGGGCCGTGGAGACTCCCGCGGCCAGCGCTCGCCTCCTCTGCTCCCCCCGGGGCCACACCTGCAGCAGGAAGCCCAGAGTCGGGCATCGGTGCCCCTGGCTGGCGTCACAGTCTGGGAAACTGAGGCTCGGGTGGGAGCGCATGCCTGCTCCGGAGCGCCCCCACGAGGACGAGGCTCCGTCAGGAAGCCCGGGGCCACCTGGAACACCGTCGTCACCCTGGGCTCTGTCTCTCTGGGTTCCTGGGGTCTGCAAGACATCACGAGGGCCCGGCCGCCCTGCTCACTTCCTCCCGCACGGAGCTGACATTGCACAGATGCGGTGCAGCGAGGCCCCGGGGCGGGGGTGCTGGGTGGGAAACGGCCTGGCCTGGCCTCCCTGCGCCCCACCGCCCGCCAGGACACAGCCTGAGGCCCCCGGGCCCTGCACTGGCTTTCCCGACCCCGCCGGAGGCCCCGTGAGCCCTGTGGGTGGCCGGGTGGCCGGGGGCTGCACCCTGCCTGGCCGTCCTGTCCCTCCCAGAGCCCAGCCCAGGACGCCCGCACGGGGAGCCTGAGTCGGGGTGGTGTCAGCACCTGGGCATTCTAGAACAGCCCCACCCGCTTCGCCGGTGCTTTCGGGGGGCAGGAGCGGGGCAAATGTTCCAAAGTGTGGAAGGAAGAACAATGAGAGTCAGCAAGGATGTCCCTGTTCTTGGCTCCTGGGGACAGGTGGGGCCCAGGCCACCGTCTCTGACCACCTGGGGGGCCTCTGCTGCCCAGCGCGTTCCCATGTCCCACCTGCCCCCCACCTCAGTGTCGTCTGTCAGCTTGGAGTCAGGGACTGGCGAGCGGGGGCTCTTGAGGGGCTGGGGCTGCCTGCTGCCCACCTGTCTGAGCCCCTCATCCTCGCGGAGGTGACCCCTGGCAATGGGGTGGATGTGGATGTGTCCCCCCAACAGATAGTCCTCGTCTTCACTCCCCGGTGCCTGCGAGTGGGACCTTACTTGGAAGCAGGGTCTTTGTAGACAGTGGGGTTAGGATGAGGTCGTTGGGGTCGGCTGTCACCCACGGCCCGGCCGGTGTCCTCATAGGAGGAGGGGATTTAGACTCACACCAGCGGGGAGGCAGCCCCATGACTGTGGGGCACAGACGAGGGGATGGGGCCTCAGGACAAGGGACAGCCCCACGGGGAGCTGGATGGGGAGCGACCCCCAGGCAGCCTTCCTGACTGGGGTGACACGGACCTGTGCCCTCCCAGGGCACGGTGCCCTGACTGCCCCCGGAGAGTGGGGAGCAGGGCCTCCCCCGCAGCCTCGCGCCCCCAGCCAGGCCACCTGTGCTGCGTGGGGAGCCCCAGGGTCAAGGTCAGGTGTCCAGCTGACTGCACGCCCCATGAAGACAGCCGTGCAGTTGTCCCTACGGCGTCCCGTCCTCTGGAGCCAAACTGGGCCTAACAGACATCCTTACAAATGACGCTGGTGCAGGGGACGTGCTGGGGGGGATGGCATGAGTAATGGGGAGCTGGCCCAGTCCAGGCAGGCTTCCCGAAGGAGGCAGCCCCTCCAGGCCTCCCGAGGGTGTTTGCAGGGCAGGCTCATCCCCCCGGCCCTGCAGGGCATACAGTTGGCACTCAATAAATAGGGCACCGGAGAGGCCCTCGGTCCGCCCAGCCAGTGGAGAGCAGGAAACCCCTGGCCCGCCCTGATCTCCGGAAGGCAGGTGTTGGAGGCGCGCCCCCCCGCTGCCCCCCAACTGTAGAAGCTGCCGTCCTCTCCTGGGGGCTGCCGTGCACCTGTCATCTCCTCCTGTTTAAATATTTAATCCAGTTAAATATTAAACCTCTTCCAAGTCCCAATTACAATGGGATCGATTCTGGGCTGTGGCTTAGCAGCAGGGCTGGAGCATGGGGGAGGGGGTGGGGGGGCTGCTCTTGCCCTGGGTGCTGACTTGCCCCCCCCCCGCCACCGCGCTCAGGGCCCTGTGGGAGGCTGGCAGGGACTGCGGGCTGGGGACACAGCGCACACATCTGGGCACAGCCCTGGGGCCTTCCCACGGAGGGGGGGAGGGCAGGTCCTGCCACACGGGGGAGGGGGCGCCTCGGTCTGACGCCACTTTCAAATCACGCGACGTTCCAGACATCCCTCGGAGAGGCACGGAGAGTGGCCGCGGCCACCGAGGCCTCCTGGGAGCTGGGAGCCCCGTGAGCGCCGGGCGGTCGGTGCTGTGTGTCCGCGGCCTGCTCCGTGCATCCCCTGCAAGTCCCCGTTTCCCCCTCCGTGCGAGGGTCACCCCGCAACTCACAACGGTCCGCGGGTACGGACGCGCAGCCACTTCACCGTCAATGTAATGGAGACAAACACACGCAGCACACAGTTTGCAAAGAGCGATAAAACACATGACACACCTGCTGTACCTCCCGCATGGCCAGACGGGTCCCGGGGCGCCCCTGCTCCCGCACCAGGGCCCACCCGAGGCCGCCGAGCTGGAACCCCCAGGGGTGCCGCCGGTCAATCAGCACAGACGACACGCTTGCCCTTGACAGAGTCCACACCGGTTCATTTCCCGCCGGGGCCGGGCCTGACCTGACCCCCAGCCCATGTCACCCTGGTCCACGGGGCTGCACGAGGCGGCTCCAGCCAGACCCCCGGGGGCACGGCGCCCGCTCCCGCTTGCCCACCACAGGTGCCCCAAGGACGGCAGGTGGCGGGGAGGCCCCACATCCAGGTGAGGGATCCTCCGTCGCCCCCTCTGCACAGGGTGTGGCCACTCCCGGCCCCCATCCGGGCACCCAGGCTGGGGGTCCACTGGTCAAGACCCGCTGGTCCGCGGGGCTCCCAATGGAAATGGCGTTGGGGTCCTGCAGTTCATCTCGGTGGGTTTCCCTCGTGGCCCCCTGAGTCCTCCACCCGCGGATCAGAGCTCCCGACTCCTCAGATCTTCCTCTGTGCCCTGAATAACGACACTTTTATTCTTTTGTCCCGTCCCCGTGTCCCCCCACCCCCCGCGGGAGCTCCTCTGGGCAGCTTCCTATCTCCCCGGCGCCCGCCCACCCGGGGCTGAGTCTGTGCCCCGGCACCTGCCAGCCCTCAGAACCCTCAGACTCTCTACCTGTCACCCCGCGACCTCTCGTTGCTTGGGGTCCCCAGGCCGAGCCCAGGGGGATTTACAAAAACGTGTGTTTGGGATTTGCTTCGCTCCTGAGCGTGGGGCTCCCCGCGCTTTGCCAACTGCGCAGCCACTGCCGCCCGTTGCAAACACGCGCTGTCCTCCCAGGCTCCTCGCGAGGCCGCGATCAGAAATATCCTGGGTTTGGGGGCCGCCTACTCACCTCTCGTGTGAGTGGGGAAAGGGGGTCCGCACCCCGGGTTCGCTGCGGGCTGGCCCTTATGTCTAGTCACCGGCATTTCTGGACGTCACTGGTTGGGATTTTCAGGGGCCACTGCCCTGGGTCGTCCCGCGTGCACCCCAAGTGTCCCCCCCCCGCCCTGGTCTGGGCCCCTCGGCGGCATCTGGACGCCCCCAGAGATGGGGACCCTGGGGACCCAGGGCACATTTGTTTCTCACCCGATGAGTGCATCAAACATAAAGCGTCTATGGTCCCACTGAGGAGAAGTAAGCGAGCGAGGAGGCACCAGCCCCGGCAACGCGGGGGGATCCCTGGCCGGGTGGCCGCCCCATAAGCCGCAAGGAGGCTGCTGAGAAGATCCGCCCGGCAGCAGGTGGCGTCCGCCGGGGCCCCCCAGCTGCCTGGCCCTCGCCTAGGCCGCCCGCCCGGCTCCACCATGGGGTCCCCAGGCTGGGGTCTGGGTGCAGGGGCGGGGGGGCTGGACGGGCAGGGGCCGGGCGGCTGGGACCCCGGGAGGAGTCCTGGGGCTGAGATGGCTCAGACAGAAGCCCCCCCAAAAACATGTCCTCGTGCTAATGTCCATGACCCCCAACCAGGTCCTTGTTGGGGAACAGGGCTGCAGACGTAACGAGTGGACGACCGTGCGATGCGATCATCCTGGACTAATCAGATGGTCCCGAGACCCGACCACAGGGTCCTTGGGAGAGAAGGGGACACGCCGGGTGGAGGGCGTGTGCGGTGCTGCGGCCACGGAGACAGCAGGAGCAGGAGGCGGCTGCCCCGGGGGCGGCAGGGAGTCGCCGCCCTGCTGGCCCCTCCGCACTTCAGCCTCCGCATCCGGGAGGAGTATTGCTGTTGGTCGCAGCTCCTGGGTCCTGACGGGCTGGTGGCCCCAGGGGGTCGCTGCAGACCTAATGCTGCTGCTTCGGGTCACCTGCCCAGGGGGCGGGCTGGAGAGTAGCGCCGCGGGGTCGGCAGGGACGGAGGGGCTGGCACCCCCTCGTGCAGAGGGGCAACCAGGGCTCCCAGCGGTCAGCGCCTTGCCCTGGTCCTGCGGCCCTGGGGACTGGCGGGAGCAGAGACGTGGGCCTGCTGTCCCAGCTCCCTCCACACGCAGGGCTCAGCCCCCGCCAGTGCCCCTTGCCCCCAGATCCCCCCAGGTCCCCCCAGGTCCCCGCAGCCCCTGGGGGTGCTGCTCATCTGACTTTAGGTGGCCGGAGCGTGTGGCTGCTGGAGGCCAGTCAGCGTGCTGGGAGGACACGCAGGGCTCTGCTGGGCCAGGGGGGCAGAGGGGCCGCGGGGTGGGGCGGGGCCGGGTCTTCCTGGAGGCACCACACTTCCACCTTCCCCGACCCTGAGAGGCAGAGGAGCCCTGGCCATGGGGTGGGCCTCCCTGGGGACCCCGCCCGCCCACTCTGCCCCCCGTGGTCAGGCGTCGTAGGCCGTGACAAGTACCCAGGACCCAGGACTCTTGTAGCAGCCTGCACCAGGAGCACTCTCCCCAGGGACGTGGCCCCGACCTTCATTCTGACAGACACACGCTTCTGTCGTCCCTCCATCCACCCGGGAGGGACCCCCCAGCAAGAAAGACAGGTCTCGGTCCCCCAAGGTGTAGGGCCTAATTCTTCCCCCCCACCACCACCTCCCGTGGCCGCTGCTCTCCAGCCACCAGGGTCCGGGCGGGAGGGGGCGCAGGGAGGGGGGCTCCCCGACAAGGCTCCTGGGCTTGCCAGCTGCACATCTCGGCGGACACATTGCTTCCAATGTTTGGATATTTCTGAAATGGGGTTGCTCCTCACCTTCCGGGACCCAAGGCCCCTCTGCGCCCACAACGGCCCCGCCCCCTCCAGGCACCCAGAACGTCCTCCCCAGACCAGCCCCCACCCCCACCTCCTCCCCCAGACCGGCCCACCACTTACTCTCGGTGCAGAAGGTTCTACTTTGATTAAGGCAGAGGACCTGTTTCCTTTCCGCTTTCTGCGTTTTCCCTGGGAAATGTCCGTCCACATCGAAGTCTGGGGGGGGGGGCTCCTCTCATAACCCCCCCAGCTCCCGGATTCTCTGCAGATGACCTTGCATGCAGTGTGAGGTAGGGGTGCAAGGTCACTGCCCACCCGCCTGGGCCACGCCTCCCACCCCATTTGCTGAGGACACGCCCCTTCCTCCCAGAGTTTCCCAGCTGAGCCTTCAGGGCAGGGCCCTCTGATGGCCCTGGGCCTGACCCCGTGGCGCTGACCCCTTGGCACTGGCCCTGTGGAGCAGCTGTGCTGGCCCCGCCTCCCCCTCGAGGCGACGCTGGCTGCTTCAGGCTCGCAGCACGTCTGTGTGTCCCTTTCGTTTGGCTGCTTCCATCCTATGAGCAGCCCCTGGGGGGTATTTCACGAGGTCACGGAGCAACCTGGGGGGCCGCGGTGGCCTCACTGCCGCACCTGCCGACCCAACGGACACCGCGCACTCGGTCCCAGAGCTCTGACTCCCCTCAGGGCTTCAGCGATTTGGTTCATTCCTGAGGCCTTGCACGTCTCTCGTTAAATGGATTTTTACATATTTTATTTTTTTTTAGAAGTGGTCTTATATTTTTAAAGGACTTTTCTATTTATTTGAGAGACACAGAAAGAGACAGAGAGAGAGAGAGAGCACACATGCACAAGCAAGCAGGGGGAGGGGCAGAGGGAGAGGGAGAAGCAGACTCCCCATGGGGCAAGGAGCCTGATGCGGGGCTCGACCCCAGGACCCCGACCTGAGCCAGAGGCAGGTGCTCAAGTGACTGGGCTCCTCCGGTGCTCCTGAATTTTTACATGTCTTAAGACTTTATTTATTTGGGGGGGTGGAGAGAGAATCCCAAGCAGACACCCCACTGAGCGAGGAGCCTGACGCAGGACTCGATTCCAGGACCCCAGGGTCACGACCTGAGCCCAAGGCAGATGTTCAACCGCTGAACCCCCAGGCGTCCCCTTGCTTTGTTTCTGATCTTAGGGGCCAAGCTTCAGTCTCTCCCATCGAGCGGGACGCTCACTGTGGGGTTTTCATAGGCGCCTTGAGTGAGGTGGGGGGCTTCCCTGCTCTTCTGCCCCCCCCGCGGGACCAAGCCACATCGGTGTTTATCGGCTGCACATCCCCAGCGCCGCCTGACAGTGACGGGCTCCCTCCTTATCTCAGTAATGAAACCACAGAAGAGGCCATAAATCCAGGAAAATTAAAGCATGGGCATCTGCTGATCGGAATCAGCACGTCCTACAGCTGCTCTCGGCCGGGGGAGGGGGCCGGAGCTAGGAGAGGCTCCCGGAGAGGACATGCTCCCCCGCTCCTCGGCTGCCCGCGGGCCTACGTGTGTCCAGGGCCCTGTCCTGGTAGGCTTGCACAGCAGGGAGGCCTTGCCCGGGGACACCCAGGACCAAAGAGGGACCCTGAGGGGCTGAGCTCCCGGCGCCAGCCCCTGACTCAGTGGGGACGTGGCGCCCGCCTACGAGCCCAGGTGTGTGGGTGCCCAGGCCGTGGACCGCGCTGGGAGCCAGGGAGCCCCCGCATTACTTCATGAGGTCCCCCAGGACCCCCACGTCCAGAGCACCTTGCTCACGCCCCTAGTTGGACGCAGCGTGTGGCCCATGCCCCACGTCCTCGGTTCCCTGGGTCCAGCCTGGCGCAGGATCTGCGCACCTGCAGCTGACTCTGCCTCTAAGCTAAGGCGGGTCTTCCCCGGGGCTGGGGGAGTTTCTGTCCCCCCCTCCGTGGGCCTGGGCTGCGCTCTGCCGACAGGCCCTGCTCCCTGGGCACCAATCTGCCCGAGTGGCCCAGTGGTCACTCTCTGGGGCCTTGGCTCCGGGCCGCCTGCATTTTCAAGACAATGCGCGTCCTGCACCCTAGCCCTGGCTGTGGCTCCCGTGGGCTCCCTTCCTGAGGCTGGGGAAGCAGGGCTGCCCCTACATGCTGCACGGCGGTCACAGTACGGCTTTTGAGGGACGGTCCCGGAGGGGCTGGTGCGCTGACTGAACGCAGGGTCCATCCAGCAGCCGGGAACCCCGGGGGCGCTAGTCTGACACCCCCCTCTCCCCACCACAGCTGCTATGAGGCCTCCCCTGGCCAGCCTCCATCCCACCTCCCAACTCCGTGCCCCTGGCTGGTCCCACGGGGCCGTCCCCAGGTGGGGGCAGCGCGTGGGGGGGACGGGAGCCCATAGACTCCACCCGGGACTTAGCCAGGACTAGTGCTTGCCCATTGAGGACGCAGGAGGGTTCTGGAAGCCCCCACTTTAGGCTGGAGTCCCCCTGCTGCCCATGCATGGGCCGCGGCTTCCAGGGCCCAGCTCTCCTCGGGGCCAGGTCCCGCGTCCCGCAGCATCTCCTTCAAGGGCCGCCCGCTCGCCAGGGTTAGCCCTCCGAGGCCGAGTCAGCGACCACGGGAAATTCCTGCCAGGGCGGCAGGCATCCCCCCGCTGGGCGGGCTGGTGGGCCTGGTGTGGCAGCCCCCCCACCCCCGAACCGCCGAGCAGCAGGGCAGGGAAGCCGGCATTAGGTGGACCTAAGGGAACGGTAAGCAAGCGGGCCCGCCTCACAGTAAATCATGGAAACACCGTTGGGGTCCCGGCTCTGCCTGCCGGGTGGTGGCTGGGGTGTGCGGGCACCTCACCCACTGCCCCAGGCCCCTCCTGAGGGTGCAGGGGCGGGCGGGCTCCCTACCTCTGCCACAGCTGAGGGTGGTGCAAATGGCCCCTGATCCGTAAAGATAGAACATGTGCCCTGGGGCGCATGCGGAAGGGGAGCGGGAATCAGCCGCTGGCCTCCGGGCAGGGCCCCCCCACTCTGCAGCCCCGCGTCCCGCCCCCACCCACCCCATGGCTGAGCTCAGGTGCACAGCCCACAGGGCTACAGAGTGCGGGGGGGGGGGGGGGGGGCGGGGGCAGTGCATCACCTGTCTGCACGTCAGGGGCTGCCCAGCTCGTCCTGCAGGTGTCGCCAGGTCCTGGGGTGGCCCCGAGTCCCCTGGGTCTGAGGGTCTCCTCCTGGTGAGGCTGTGAGCTCCAGCACTTGGTCCCCGGGGGTGGGCACAGCGAGGGATCTGGGGACGCATCTCGGGGTTCTCGGTGCCCTGAGGGTGTGAGTTGTCCCGGGGTTCCTGGGGAGGGTCAGGCTGCCGAGGCTGGGGCGTGGGGCCGGTAGCGACCCAGGGCATCTCTCTGGGCCGGGCCTTCCTGCAGGCAGAGGGGCTGGTGGAGCTGGCGGCCCGGGAGGACTCGGGGCGGGACGGAGGCCTGACATCTGCCTCCGGCTGCTCGCTTTCCCACGGCCCCATCCAAGTCCTGGAAGCACCCCGGCCAGGGCTCACCCCCATCTGCTCACCCAGGTCAGCCCTCGCCCCTCCCCCGGGCTGTGATCCTGGGGGGCCCTGTACCCGGCTCCCCCGCACCCCCGGCTGAGCACCCCCTCAGAGGAGGCCCCCACGCCAGCCAGAGGCTGCCCAGATGCTACCTTCCCATGAGTCTACTGCTGCCCCGGCTCGCCCAGATGTGGCCCCAGAGCCATGAGGATCCCAAGGGACGCCAGGCGCTGGGAGGCCAGGGGCTCCGTTCCCCGACCCCGGCCGGCCCCGCGGCGGGCACCCCTGCAGCTGCACAGCTCTCCCCTCCGGGGCCCCTCGGCGTCACTGAGCGTGATCCTCACACCACGGGGAACGCACAGCTTCCAGCACATCACGGGGCCGCGCCACCATCACCTCTGCCCATTTTTAGAACATTTCCGTCACTCGGGAGGACGCTCACCTCCGCCCCCTCCCTGGGCCCCAGCGATCCATCCCCCTTGACTCGTGGCCGTGCCTCTTCCAGATGCTTCCCGAGGCAGAACCGCCTGCATGCGGCCCCTGTGTCCGCTCCCGCCTCGGAGCCTCAGGTCCCCGCGCCGCCTCGTCCCAGCAGCGCGGTGACCGCTCCCGTTCACTGCTGAATAACGCTCCGTCACGGGACTGCCCACGTCTGTGTCGCCATGTGCCCGCGGGTCACTCCGGTTGTTTCAAGTGTGGGGAACCCAGGAACAGTCAGGGGCCCTCTCCCACGCAGCCCTTCCACCCACGTGATTTCCCCGGGGGGCCCGAGGCCTGAGCCGCCCCCCCACCCCCAGCACAGGCGGCCCGGGGACCACCCCCCCCCATGAGCTGACCCCACCCGGCTTAGTCCCCTCCCGCACCACGTCCTCAGCCTCGGAGCCATGCTCCCCGCCGTCTCTCCGCCCTTCCCGAGCTCCGTGTGCGGCGCGGGCAGGACAGGACAAGCCCCACGTGCAGCGACGGCAGGAAGCTCTGGGCGCCCACAGCCTATGCCTTGCCACCCAGCGGTCGTCAAACGGAACGGTTCCGCACTCAGCCCTGTTCCCGATTGATCATCTAATATCAAAACTTTAAAAAAATCCCTGTTGCCGGGTTGAGACTCCAGAGAACATCTGAAACCCCGGGGCCCCCTGAGCCTCCCTGCAAGTGCAGGGCGGGGTGCTCGGCAGTCAGCCAGCCGCTGGGACGCTGGCCCCGGGTGGTGGGATCCCCGGCCCGGGTCCCCTCGGGGCTACCCGGGCCCCCCGGCCACGCAGGCAGCACACATCCCCTTGCTCTGGCTGCAGGCCAGGCACCCTGCAGTGGAGCCCCCGCCCCCTGCTCCCTGGCCTGTGGTCTCCAGCCCTGTGGACTTGTGCAGCTGCAGAAAAACGTCTAGAGGCTTCCACTCACACCTCAGAGCTACCTGCTTTTGGAGCCCGGGGGGCTCAGAGGGTCAGTGCTGAAGCCACCCCCAAGGCCTCCATTGCCCCCGCAGTGACCCCAGGTGACCTGCGCTGGCAGGCCGGGGGCTCTGAGTCTGCCGTGGGTGAGCAGATGGGCAGGGGCCGGCCTGCCCGGTGTGGCCGCTCAGGACAGGCGCTCAGGGTGCCCCTCCCTGGGGTGCTATTTCAGCTTCCGCTGAGTCCAGGCCGGGGTGAGCACCGCAGGGCCCTGCAGAAGGCACCTGGCGAGCAGGTGGGGCCTGGCCCCTGCTCCCCTCGCGCCACTCCCAGACCTGCCACGCGTCTCCCCGTGCTGCGGGGAGGAAGGTCGCTGGGGAACAGAGAGAGTCCAGTTAAATCAGGATCTCAGATGTAAAAGCGTGTCCCAAATGCTACGTGAGATTTATTCGCCCCCCAATTAATCATCGTTTGCAGCTTAGCGTTAACTGCAGGGGCGCCCGGGGGTGCAATCGGGGAGCGTCGGACTCTTGGTTCCTCCTCAGGTCACAAGCTCATCGGGGTCGTGGGATCCGTGCGGGGCGTGGGGCCTGGTTGGGACTCTCTGTGCCCGCCCCCGCCCCTGCCCCTGCCCCTCGCTCTCTCTCAGAACAAACCCAAAGTGAACTGGGCAGCCTGTGTTCTGACCTGCTTTGTGAGGCCCAGCCTGAGGCTTCCGTGCACAGGGCGGAGGGTCCGTTCCACAGCCAGGGGACTGTCCCCTGCTTGTCCCTGAGTCCACACTGCCCTCGGGGGGCCCAGCGGGCAGAGGAGTCGGGACCAAGCTGGGGCGGGGGCTGCAGAGCAGAGTGGCCTGTCTGGGAGGGGGCGGGGCAGGCACAGAAGGCAACCGGAGCCACTGGCACCCTGAGGGAGCCGCGAGCACCGACACCATCCTGACCGGACGGCCAGTTTAACGTGCGTTCGCAGAAGCCCCTCCTTTAGCTGCTGCTTTGTCCTGGGGTGGAATGGCACAGAAGGGGCACCCCTGTTGGGCACTGCTGTCCAGGCCGGGCACAGGAAACTCTAGGGTAGAGCGGCCCTGGTGACACCAGGCAGGCGTGTGACTGGAAGGCACCCGTCGTTGGGGGCAACCCGGCCGGGCAAGGGTCCAGGCTGCCTGCCCAACCCCCACCCACGGTGAGCAGGCGGCATGGGGCTGGGCCCAGCTTCTCGGTGACACTGGCCTGGTCCAGAGGCGATGTGGGCTTGAAGGGGCTGGGGGGAGCCCTGGCGGTTTGACCACCTGCGGCCCAGGCCCCTGCCTGGAGGCCTGACCCTTCAGTACCCCGAGGGCACAGCGCCACTCGGCGTCCACTCCTGCCCCATGTGCTGCGTGGCTGCCCCGTTAGGACCACGGCCTGGCACGCTCACCTGCCGGGTGACCCTGGTCTCCCCTGCCCCGGCCGTGGCTCAGGTTACTGCTTCTAATGATCTCCCCCAGGGACAAGCACGTGCCGAGCATCATGGGACACCACGGTGTGGCCAGAAAGCAGACAAGGACCAGCAGACGGCAAGGCGAGGGCTGCGGGGCTGGCTTCCGAGACCCAAGGCTGGGCGTGGCTGGCACGACACAGGGCGAGCAGGGGCATCCCTGCGGCGGGCACCGCAGGGCCGAGGCTGGCCGCCTGGAGGGGCTGCTGGGCTGGCGGGTCTGCGGTCTGAAGGGACAGGGCCCAGAAGGGGATCTTCCTACTGGCTCGAGGAGCCTCTATCTAGAGCCTGGGACCGTGAGGGCTCCTGGAGAGAAGAGGGATGTGTGGGGAGGCAAGAGGATGCCCAGAGAGGGCAGGTGAGGGATGGACGCTGGCGAGTGGCCTTGGGGGCTCTGGCCAGCCCCCCGGGGGACAGGGTGCCCCACACGGAGCCGGGGTGCCCAGGACCGAGCATGCCGTGGCTGGTGGGGACAGGTCCTGGAGGCGGCCACGCTGCCCCCCGTCCCCCCACAGTGGGGCCTGCAGAGGTGGAGGGGCCCCAAGGGCCTGAGTGGTCTCCGCTGCCCCCACCACCGCGCACCTCCAGGGCCTGGATCCTTCTCTGGGGGGCGGGGTCTCCTTCCCACCTTCCACTGCCTGAACTTGCCCCCCCTCCCCATGCACACACCAGATCTTTGTCAAGGAAAAGCTTTGCCCTTAAAAAAGAAAAAAAAGAGAGTAAATAGCAAAAAGCAGAACCAAATTTTCCAGAGGCCTGGAGGATTTAAAAGACAATGCATCTGAACACTCTGTACAGTTTAATTAAACAATTTTAATGCCAATTTCCAAATTGTCCTATGCCTCATCTCGCTCGAACATTCCTTCCTAGCATGTGGATGTATTACTGTTTCCTTGTTTTCCGTGTCTTTCCCTCCTATCAACTTACGGTCTGCTTTTCATTTTTCGTCTGGGCCGAGGCTGTCGGCCCGTGCAGCAGACTCCCCACCTCCTGCTGCTGGCTGGCTGGACCCCTGCGGGCCCGAGGGAGGCCCCTGTGCATGACCGGGGATTGTCGGGTCACTCCCACCTGCCCCCGTGGATGCTGTATCAGGGGCACTGGTGCAGGGGACACGGGCCCCTGGGGCATGCCAGGCGGGTCCTCGGCTGGGGAGACGGAGCAGAAGATGGCAGGAGGTGCGCGGTGACCCCTGGGTGTCTGCACAGCCCCCTCCGCCCACCCCCCTGTCTGTAAACGGGCCATGGGATTTCTGCAGGCCGGAGGCTTTGTCAGGCCATAGACGGTCTTTAAAAAATAATGTCTATTTAAAAAAATCCATGGCCTTGTCTGTCCTGCAGACAACACAACGAAGATGGAGCGTGACACAAGGGGATGACAGCCTGTCTCATTTACAATGACACGTGGCTCCGGGGGCCACGAGATCCTGCAGAAACCCCGTCCCGCCTTCCCATTACCCCGGCACCCCACCTCACGTTTGGCTCACCACACAGGGGCCCCCAGGCTCTCTCCCGGGTGCCACCGGGCCTTTGCACAGGCTGCTTTCACTGCTAGTCATAACCCCCTGCTCATCTTCTGGCTGCTTTCTCGTGCTCAGTAGGTCTGCGGCTCCCTTTCTCTGCTCTCTGTGGCACTTAGCGCGGTTTGTAAATGTTTTCATGCCGCACCCAGGGATGCACTACTGGCTTCCCAGAATGACGCTCCAGGGCACAGGGACAGGGCCTGTGCTGGTCCCTGTCACTGCATCCCGGGTTCTGCCCAGGACCTGGCATGCTGTTGACCTCCCACCGATTTCTGTCCAGCAAATCCCCAAGAGCCTCCAGCTAAAACCAAATCTTCAAGTTCACCCCAAATTTTAACCAGTGTGTAGAAGATCAGGGAGGCCAGGGGCTCCGGCCGGGGAACTGGCTCCCTGCAGGGCTGAGCGGCAGGCCCCTGCGCTCCTCGGTCAGTTGGCAGAGCCCTAATTGCCGCTTGAGCAGGACCTTAATTACTGGCCGTGGCCCTCCAACGCTAAGTAGTAGCATTCAATAGCGTAAATGTTTTCCTTTTCTTGAAAAGTTCACATATACAAGAGAAAGTGCTCCTGAGTGGCGCAGCTGGTGCCCTGGGACCGGCACCCAGGCGGCGGCGGTCACACCTTGGTCCACCCCACAGAGTGGCCGCCCTCCCCAGGCCACAGCTGCCTCCGGGGGCCTCCCCCCTGCCGGCACAGCACCTCCTTCTGCTTCAGGCCACGGTTTGCTGCCCTGCAGGTGCGGGAGCTCAGAGCCTCTCCAGGTGTGGGGGGGAGGGGGGGGGTCCAGGTGGGCCTCACTCCATGCCCACCCCGCAGCTGCTTAGGCTCAACCACGGCTCCTGGACCTGCAGGTGAGGACCGGCTGCCGCCCTTCGCCAGAGTAGGTGGCTCTGTCTGCACTGAGGATGGGCTTGGAGGGAACCAGGGAGCCGCCCCTCCAGGGCCGCCCGGGGTGAGGGGAAGGTGGCACAGACCAGCCGTCCCGCGGTGCCTGGTGGTCCCGGGGACACTAGGAGCCTCCCCTGGGGCCAAGGCGCGGGCACCCCCCTCTCTGCTGACCCCCGGGGTGCAGATCCCCCCGCGGGCCTGCTGGGGGCGGCCTGGCCCGGCCCAGGCTCAGGTACCGACGGCCCCACGGGCGGAGGGGGCCCCACGCGGACTCCTCCGCTGAGGGGCGCCTGGCACACAGGAACTCGGGGACCCGTTGTGCGCGCCCCGTGCGCCAGCGGAGGCCTTGCGGGAGGGCTCCCCGCCCCGGGGCCTCTTGGGAACCCACCCAGAGGGCCCGGCGCCGCACAAGTTCGCAGAAACGGCCGGATGGCTGTGCGCGCGCGCGCCGGTGCCGGGGGAGCTGCGGATGCAGGCGCACCCCGGATCCCACCCACGGACACGGCAGCGCATCACACGGGCACGGGCACACCCAAAACACGCGCGGGGGGAGGGGCGCGCGCAGCCCGCAGCACCGCCGCCCCCGCCCCCGCGCCCCCGCCCCCTCGGCGACCCCGGCCCCGCGTCCGCCGGGGTGTGGGGCTGGGCGCGCGGCGGCGGGAGGGGGGGCGGGGGAGGGGAGGGCCCTCCTCCGCGGCCCGGGCCGCCCCCGCAGCTGGGGGCGGGAGCACGTTGGCGCCGCTCCCCGCCCCCGCCAGCCGCCCCGCGCGCGCCCCCTGGCGCCCCGCGCACCCGGGAGGGGGAGGGGGCGGGAAGGGGAGGGGGAGGGGGAGGCGGCCCCTCCCCGCCCCCGCCCGGCCCCGCCCCCGCGCGGCCCCGCCCCCGCCCTCCGCCGCTCACTCCGAAGTTTCCTGCGCGGCGCGCGGACACGCTCCGGGTTCTCGCCGGCCCGGCCCCCGCCCCCCGCCCCGCGCCCCCCCGTCCCCCGCGCCCGGCCTGTGCGCTCCGCGGCCCCCTGCGCGCGGGGCCGCTGCCGTCGCCGCGGGGCCCTCCGGAGCGGGAGCCGAGGCCGGGGCCGGGCCGGGGGCGCGGGCCGGGGCCGGGGCCGGGGCCGGGGCCGGGCGGGGGGCGGGGGCCGGCGCGCTCCAGCCGGGGCCGAGCGCCGAGCGGGGATGCCCGCGGGGACGCCGCCGGCCGCCGGAGCGAGGTAAGACGCGACGGGACCCTCGGCAACTTAGCGGAGCGGTCGCGCTCCGGGGTGCGGGGTCCGGGGTCCGCGCGCCGGCGGCGGGAGGGGCGGCGCAGCCCTCCGCGGGGGGCGGGGGCGGGGGGCGGGGGGCGCGCTCGTGTCTAATAAGAGGAGACAAAGGCGGCTCCTGCGGCGCCGAGCGCGGTCGCCCCGGGCCCGGGCCAGCGCTTGTGCCCCCGCAGGTGCCTCCCGCTGCCACCATGAGCGAGCGCGCGCAGGCGGCCGGCGAGGTCCGAGTGCCCCTGGGCGCCCCGGCCCCGGGCGTGGCCCCGGCGAGCCCCGGGGCGGCGGCGCGGGAGGCGGAGGCGGGGTCGGGGCCCGGCGCGTCCCCCCCCGGGAGCCCGGAGGCCGAGCGCGGCGCGGAGCTGGGCGCCGACGAGGAGCGGCCCGTCCCGTACCCGGCGCTGGCGGCCACCGTCTTCTTCTGCCTCGGGCAGACCACGCGGCCGCGTAGCTGGTGTCTCCGGCTGGTCTGTAACCCATATCCTTCTGGGCCGCCCGGCTGCGGCGACGCGGGGACCCCCCCCCGTGCCCCCGCGGGAGCGACCCGTGGGAGCGGAGCGGGCGGGGCGGGGCGCGCGGGCTCCGCTTCCTCCCGCACGGGGTGTCCCCCCGGACCGCCTGGGGATGGAGCGTGGCGGGCTTGGGGGTAGAGGGACCGGCGGGGCCGAGGGCGGACCCCCTGCGCCCGCTCGGGTGGCGGTCAGGATGGGGCGCTGCCCCCGGGCTGTGGGGACCCTGGCTGGACCCTGGCTGGGGAGGGGGAGGCCCGAAGGAAGTGGAGCGAGGGGACCCAAGTTTGCAGCCTGAGCTCTGGGCTGGGGCGGGGGAAGGCCGGGCACATTTGCGGGGAGGGGGACCCCCCTTCCAGGGAGCGGTGCCCTGACGTTGGCTGTGAACTCGCCGCTCCAGGCTGAACTCGGGGCTGGGGCTGATCTAAGTCATGCGCAGCTGGGGGTGGGGGGCAGGGACGCAGCAGCTGGCTCTGTCCGCGGAGTCCCTGCTCCCGGGGCCCCTCCTGGGCTTTCTGCTCTTGGCTAGAGTGGCACAGACCTGCAGAGAAGGCTCCAGAGGGGTTTGGGTCAGACCAGGGGGTCCCCAGAGGGATGCAGACGGCAGGTGTGGGGGTCCCCCAGCAGGTGGTCTTTGGCGCTGTCTCTGCCCCCTGCATCCCACCCTGCTGGTTCTTGCAGCTGGTGGGAGCTGGTCTTCAGGTGGCCGGGCCCCTGGACAGGTGGGGAGGCGGGGTGGGGGTATGTGGCCACGTCCAGGAGGTTGACCCAAGAGGGGACCTCCTTGTATGCTCTCTTTCTTTGAGTAGAGACAGAGACAAAATGAGCGACGTGTGTGTACTTTATCTACCTTGTGTGTCTGACTGTATAAATATTAAATGTAAAAGAGGAATCTGTACCAAAAAAAGTAATGAAATGCATGGCTTTTTTTTTTTTTCTTTCCTTTAAATCCAAACATTGGCTGAGTCCAGGACACTTCCCGGTTGTGAAGAAGGTGGTCGTGGTCGCAGCCCCAGGGCCGGCCCCTCTGTCTTGCAGCCTTGGCAGCCCTTCGGCGGGGGGGCATCCCCGGGGGCCCAGGTATCGGGGCTTGGCCTGCAGGGTGCCTGTAGGTTTGTCCTCTGCCTGGAACTGTGGCCTGGAGACGGCCCGGCCGCCTCATTTTGGCAGGAAGGTGGCATGGCTGGGTGTGGTGCTGGGTGACAGGGTGGTGTTTGAGGGCCCCGGGTCAGGACAGGGCTGGCGGCTGGCTTTGTCTGCGTGTTCGGCATTTTCAAGCGTGTGCAGAGACCAGATAGGGAGAGGGCCGAGTGGGGCCTGGGCTTTGTCTCCTCTGACAGTCCCCGTGTCTGGCTGCTGTGTTCTCTGGAGCCTGACCCAGGGGTGCTGGGTGTTCCAGGCGCTTCAGGCCGGCTGTGTCTCTGAGGACGTCTGACGGGGGTGTTTGCATTACTCGGTGGAGGAGGGGGGCAGGAGTGAAGCCCAGGGGGGTCGGCAGGGCTGTGTGCTGTTCTCCTCGTCTCCATGCTTGCTCGTGACCCAAGGAGGAGGATGCTCCGTGGCCCTGGGCAAGCAGGCTGGGAGTGGAGGGGGGTTGAGGGGCTCAGCTCCCCGGATCAGCTTACTGGTGTTCTGTGGAAATCCTGCATCTGTCAGGCAGGGTGGGCACGTCCCGGTCTCCAGCCTGGCGGAGACGGCTGCTGACCTCCAGCAGATGCCAGGCCGCGCTGTGGGGGTGTGTGTCGGCTCTGGGGAGAACCTAAAATAAGCTGGCGCTCCTGGACAGGTGGGGATTGCCCCCCCCCCCCCGGGGAGCCTGGGGGACCTCAGCACAGCCTTCCAGAGCTCTCCACGTTCCTGGGGGTCAGCAGGCTGTCCCAGGGCAGACAGGGGGGTGTCCTGCAGCCGGAGGCTGCCTCTGCACCTCCAGCCCCTGGCGCGCCCTGTCCTGGAGCCTCCAGAGGGCAGAGTCGGGGGCGGGGGGGACGGGATCGTTGGGTCTGCTCTGGGAACCCACACTCCGTGGAGCGGCTCCTCACTCCCCGGAGGCTGGCCGCATCCCAGCTGACGTCTCGGAGCCTCGGAGCCGGGCCCCACGCCGGCGATCGGAATGCAGGAAGGGGCCTTCCCTAAGCCCTGAGCTCTCGGGAGCACCCACGGGACGACCCGAGCTGGGCAGACGCGCGTGGGCCGCCTCGGCTCTGAGGGGGCTCTGAGGCGGGGTGGAGCAGCCGGCAAGGGCAGCCCATGTCCTTATCGATTCCCTCGGCACGTTGAAAACACTACCGTGCTGGAAGTTTAGGGCGAGTGCTGCTTCTCCTACGTGGGTTTATTTATAGAGGAAGGTGGGTGGGATCTGTGTTGTCGCCTTCGTGGCTGGGTTACCTCTTGCCCGGGCTCCCCGGGGGCTCCTGACTCCGCTCTCGCCTGCGTCCTAGCACCTGGGCCAGGCAGGGCCTCTGGGGACACTCAGTGTTGGGAAGGGGGGATGCCCGGAGAGACGGCCCGCAGCCCAGCGAGGAACCAGGAGGTGCCCCCACCGGGGCTCAGGGGTGGCGTGCACCTGCAGGAGGTGCCTCCCGGGGGCTGGGTACCCAGCGCGCCTCAGTGCAGCCCCCCCCAGGGAAGCCGAAGGACGCGCCAAGGTCACGCAGCTCCCGGAGGGCAGAGCTCAGTGAGCCCGGTGTGACACTCAGGTCCCGTGTCCAGCAGGAGCGCGAGGCTGGACCTGTCCAGCCTCTTAAGAGCGTCTGGTACACGTCGATGCCTCAGGCTGTCCGGCTGCCACCGGTACGCGGGGCTCATGGTGGTGCGGGGGTCCTTGTGGGGACGCTGGGGGCATCCACAGTGAAGGGGCCAGCCCTCCCTCCGCCCTGCGGCCCGCTCTGGCCCCACAGACCGATGCAAACAGGCCGGCAACGAGCTGTCCTCGCCTTCCTGACCTCGGGGCTGCGACCCCCTGAGCGCTTTGCCCCACGCACTGGGCTCCTGTGTGTGCTCCGGGGACGTGGGCCCGGGGTGCCCCCCTTCCCAGCCCCTCCTCGTCCCGGCACCTCGTTCCTGGACCCGGGCCCCTGTCCTCCCGGTGCCAACATGTCTGTTACGCTGGACTGGGAGCCCCCGGCCGGCCCCTCGGGGGAGGTCCTCGAGGGGTTCTTGGCCGGGCCTTCGGTGGGCGACAGCTGGAGAGGTGTGGCTGGGGCAGGGTCTTGGCTGTGGGTTGGCCAGGTGTGCACGCACCTTGCGCTCAGCACCCTGCACTCAGCACCATGCACTCAGCACCCTGCAGGCAGGGTCCCCCATCTTCCTGCGTTGTCCGAGCGAAGGCAGAGTGGCCCGGGGTGCACGTGTGTCGAGTCCGCTGCTGTTCCCTGTGGTGCTGAGGCCCAGTGGGGTCGCTGAGCCCTGACCGAGGCCTGGCCGGGGATGGCCCGTTGCTGCTCCCTGGGGCTTGCGCCATGGGGGGCGGGGAGCAGAGGTTCAGGCACCTGGTGTGGGGGCGGGGGCTTCACGGGGATGGGTTGTGCCCGCGGACCTGCAGAGGGCATTGCGGGCGGCAGGTCTCGGGCTGGGGGAGGCCTTTCCTTAGTGTGGGTGCTGCTGGGGGTGTGGTGGGCGCTTCTGGACGGGCCTCACCTCCCCTCGGTCCCTGAGCGGGAGCTGGGCTGTGAGGCGTCCAACAACCCAGCTGGGTTCTGGGGCAGCTAAGGAGGGCTTCCTGGAGGAAGCGAGGTTGAGCCGGGCTGTGTGCACAGCAGGAACTGCAGCCCGGAGGGCGTTTATGGGTCTCGCCAGGGCTTCCGCGGCCCACGCAGACGGGGAGGCTGTGACCACAGGATCCTGCTCTGATCAAAGGTCCAAGTCAGTGCCCACGTGGCCCTGGCGTCAAGCAGGCCGTGGAAGGACAGTGAGTGTGCGGTGAGCTCTGAGGGCTGGGGGGACCTGGCCTGGACCTCGCTTTCCCCACAGGGGCCGGGCCTTCGAGGCTGCCCCTGCCCTACACCCCCCCCACCCCCTGGCATCTCCAGCCCCGAGTTGGGCAAACAGTTGGTATAGGTCGAGCTGACAGATTAGCTGACAGAGGCCAGGGAGCCTGACTCCAGCCCCGGGGGCCGTGCTGAGCCCCAGCGCAGCCCCCATCCCTGCATCTGCAGCCCAGCGGGACCAGGGGACGCAGGGGGGCGGTCAGAGCCAGGTGGGGCTCCTGGGCACACCCGCCGCGAGGCGCCTCCACTTAGCAGACCTGTCCTGGCCGGAGCTCCATGCCGCCCCCCACACTGGGCCCGCAGTGCCTCGCCCTGCAGGCTGCCCCAGGACTCGCCGAGCTCCGCCGCAGGCCCAGCCTGTCCAGCCATTGGCCATTGGCCATCCTGGGCGGCTGGCCTGAGCCTGGTGGAGGCGCCGGGCTGGGTGCCCCAGATGGAGACTGTTGGGGCCTGGAGGCCAGGGAGGTTCCAGCAGCTGAATGGACGCAGACACCGGTGGTGGTAGGAGGATGTAGAGCAGGGGGTCCTCCGCAGGGGGATGGCACAAGGAAAGGTCCTGAGGCAGGTGGGATGTATCCATGAGGCTGGAGGGGTCAGGGGTTTGCTGCGAGGTGAAGGTGAGCTGAGGCAGCCAGCACGGTGGGCGGGGTGGTGGGGTCAGGGTCACTCCTGGGAGGGTCGGTGTGGACACCAGGCTTGGGGGACGAGGGAGGAGCGATAGGGAGAGGCGAGCAGCTGGTGGGCGCCGCAGGGCAGAGGCCGGGACACAGAGGGTGCTGGTGCCTCCTCGGATGCCCGCGAGGTCCGAGCCGAGGGCAGGGCTACAGCCGGGCCTTCAGGGGCAGCTCTGAGCTCTGTGGGCGTCACATCCGGACCACCCACATCCGTCCTGACCCAGGGCAGCCTTGGGCGCCCTCCCTAGCACGGCCTGTGCCGCGGCAGGCTACACGGCCACCTCCCGGAGCAGAGGGCTGGCGGGGCTCCCCGTGGGGTCAGGAGGTGGAGGGCCGGGGGGGACGTCCTGGAGCTGTACGCTCGGCAGCCCCACTCAGCCCACGCCGGAGCCCGCACCGGACACTCGGGGACCAGGCCTCGACCCCAGGCAGCCAGGGTCAGGCCTGAGATGTCCTCTGTGCTCGCGGCCCACCCGTCCACCCAGAGGCCCGGTCGGGAACGCTCCTGCTTTCCCTCCCCGTGAGCGGGCGCGTAAATCAGGGGCGCGGAGGACCCGGCGATCCCTCCTTGGTCGTTAATTGCCTGGGAACGACCCGAGTCACGGGTTGGATTGCTGGCAAGGGGCCGTGGAGTCAGGCGTCGGCCCCGCGGCGACGTGGGCTTGGCCTCGCAGATGGCACGGGTGCAGGCGGGGACGGCATGGCCCTTGTGAGTTGGCGGCGGGTCCGTGGGTGACAGATGGGGGCCGTGCCGTCTTCGCCGAGTGAGTAGCAGCTCCCCGTTCTGCTCAAGGGGCCCCACGGAGCGGACGCACGCCTTGCGGGGGAGGCCGGGCTGCGCATACCCAGGACCCGCCGGGCCCTCGCCCCTGTGCTGAGGGGGGAGCATCAGAGCCAGGAGCTGTCACCCGCGGTTGATGGGCACAGGACGGGGACGCCGCCCTCTCCCTGCTGGATGCAGCAGGGAGCCCTGTGATGTGGGTGGCTCCTGCCGCGGGGGGATCTCGGTTCCAGGAGCAGCCTCTCGTTCTGGGTGACACACGTGAGGACTGTGTCCAGGGGCGCCCCGCTGCCCATCCCCGACTGCAGCCTGAGCCTCTGCGGTGGACCAGGCTTGTTGGGGTGAGGTAGGCAAAGAGACGACCTCAGCAGCCCCCTCCCAGGGCCCTGAAGTCTGGGGACTGCCCAGGGTGACACCCGTGGCCCCCGGCCACCCCCAGCCCCGGCCTGTGGTCCCACCTGCCGTCTTGCTCGCATGGGAGGCCCCTGCTCAGGCGGAGGGGGGTTGGTGGCCGCGGGAGTGCAGGGTGGGGGACGGGCAGGAGCTCCTGGGTGGCGCAGCCCCTGTCTAGGTGCGGCCGAGTGGAGAGGGCCTGGCCAGCGGCGGGCCTCCTTGCTCACAGTCACGGTCACTGCCTGGGTTCTCCTGCCCCCCCCCACCCCCTGTCCAGGGAGGTTAGCACTCTAGATGGTGTGGACGCCGCCATGGACGTCAGTGTGGAGGGCGCTCCGTGGTCTCCAGCCGCGCCGTCTGTTCCAGCCCTTTGCTGGCCCGCGTCAGCACCCCCTCGCCCCACGAAGGCCCTGCAGTTTCCGGGGTTCCTTGTGTGCTGCTGGCGCCTGCCTCGCCTGCATCGGGTCCCTCACGTGGCCCCGATTGTCCTTTCTGGTCGCTGCTGGGATGGGGTTTCCGGGGGCCCTGGGTCGGGGTGAGGGTGCAGTCCAGTGCACGGCTGGCCGGCGAGAGGCTTTGGAAGCCACTGGCCTTGTTGTCTGTCCCAACCCGGCTCTGGGAGCACCCAGGACGCGTGTAGGGTGCATGGTCCTGGACCCGTTAGCCAGGGGCGGGGGAGCTGCAGAGAGCAGAGCTTTGGGGAAGGACGGGATGTGTATCTCTGAAATCCGAGGCAGTGGGGGCCCTTCTATTCCAGACCCCATCACGGGGTCAGAGGCTGAGGTGCTGGGGTCACCACCACCCAGGAGCTGATGGCCGTGGTGGACGAGGACATGTCCTGGGGGCGTTTCCTGATGGGGGGGCTTCCTCTGCTCCCCCAGACACAGACCGTGCTCCCCGATGACCTGTGTGCAAGCCCCCGAGGTTCTCGGGCGGGTGTTACCAGTATGAGGCCTGAGGCCGTGGCCCGACTGCCCGCCCGGCGCCCCAGGGGCAACCTTTGAACCCCTCCTGCCTCCCGGGCAGCCCGGCGGGTCCGCAGCCAGCTGTGCCCCAGCTGTGCGACCTTCAGGTGACCTTCTTGGACTTGGTCGTGGCGACGGCAGGTAGGTGAGGTGGCTGCGTGGCGACTCCACGTTCCTCAGGCTCCAGGCGCCACGTGCGTGCTCTGGGCTGTGCCCTTAGTCCCGGGGAGGGGTCCTCAGGGACCCCGGGAGCCCACAGAGGGGCGAGGAGCCACAGAGGCGCAAAGGCGGCGGTGCTGGGCTCCACCCCTGGG
Source organism: Canis aureus (assembly GCF_053574225.1). Taxonomy (NCBI): domain Eukaryota; kingdom Metazoa; phylum Chordata; class Mammalia; order Carnivora; family Canidae; genus Canis; species Canis aureus. Next base: position 38,106,871 of record NC_135618.1, read on the forward strand.
CATCCCTGGGCGGCCTGGGTTGGGAGCAGCGCGGCACCCCCCGGTCCGCGTCTACTGGGACCCTCAGAATGCGGATCTTCCTGGAAGTCGGGTTTTTGTGGATGTAATCACGTCAAGACAGGGTCGGCCTGGAGCGGGGGGCCCTTGGGGCAGTGGCCGCGTCCTCAGGAGGGAGGAAAGACGGGCCCAGGGCATGTGTCGAGCCCCGTGACGGTGGTGGCGGGTGGCGGGGTGACGTGGCCCCTGCCCCGGGCTGCCCGGCCTCTCCTGCAGCCTCCAGCACCTGGAGGCACGAGGGAAGCGGCGTGCCGACCCCTTGGCGTGGACATTGGCCTCCAGCCTGACCTCCCCTGGGCCGTGGGGTCCGTGTCAGGGCCCCTGCCCCAGCTCGCACACCCCGGGCGCTGCTGTCCGCCCCCCACGGGGAGGGAGATGAGGCGCTGGGCGCCGTCACGGGAGGGAGCCCTTTATAGGCTGAATCACGCTCAGCTGCACTGTGTCAGGCTCTCCGGCGAGGAGCCCCCGGGGCAGAGGGAGACCAACCGTGACATTAGCCGTGCTGGGCCGTTCCGGGTGGATGGAGGGTGTGGCCCTGAAGCCACAGGCAGCGGGGCCGCCCGAGGCCCCTGGGAGGTGCATGGGGGCTCCACGTGGCAGACAGAGCCGCAGGTGAGCCCACCACGAGCTGCGGCCAGTGCACGGCCTCCTGCATGGGCAGAGGGCAGGGCTGACGGGGCTGGAGGCCCAGCTGGGGACCCCCCATCGTGTCAGCAGAGCCTGGGAGGCCTGGCTCGTTCTTTGGCCCAGGGAGGGTCCCCGAGGATCGCCCTCTGACCCCAGCCCTCTGTTCTTGGGGTGTCCCTGTGGGGTTTGGCCATGAGGTGCGGCCCCAGACGGTCCCCTGGGGCCAGGCTGTGCTCCCAGGTGGCAGGGGTGGCCGTGGGCAGGGGGCAGGTCCGGCGCCGTCTCGGTGAGCTGCTAGAAGGGGGCCCTGGCATCTGTGGCACCCGGAGCGTCCGCTGAGCCGCTGGCCTGTGCCCACTGCTGCTCCAAGGCCCAGCCCCCCAGAGATGGCGCCCCAGCCTGGAAGCACAGAGGGCGTCCCTGGCCAGGTGGGGGCCACGCGGCTTGCGGTGCCCGCTGCGTCCCTTTGTCTTTGCACCGGTCGCCGGCTGGCCACAGTCTGATGAGTCAGCCTGCATTAGCGCCTCGTGGACGCGGGCTGGGTCTGGCCCGTGGGTGCTGTGCTCTCAGGCACGGCGGGTCCCCTCCCGAGGTCCTGGGGGAGTGGCAGTGCCCTGAAGCCGTGTCCCACAGATACGGGGTTCAGGTGTCTGGGACGTGGAGGACGCCTCCCTGGGGCACACGGCCTGGCCGTCAGGAGGTGGACAGGGGAGCTGTGGGGACACGAGAAGGTGCCGGCAGGTGGGGTGTGGGGTGTGGGGAGCACCAAGGGGGGCAGGACACAGGGGGCTCAGAGGCTCACGCACCCCAAACCACAGAGCACCGGGCTGTCCTGGTCTCCAGACTGGTCTGGAGCTTTTTAAAATTTTTTTAGTCTATCACAAAACGTGGGTCACTTGCTTGGAGGGGGACACAGACTGGGGCACCCGTGGGCAGAGGCAGGGACCCGGGAAGGGGGCAGGTCCTTCCTGCACCTGTGTGGTGCAGGCCCAGTGGGGCGGCGGGGGGGTCAGGATGGCCCAGGCTGACCCCAAGCACCCCCGGGTGGGGCCCCCCACCCTGCACCCCGCAGCCCTAGTGTCCAGATTCCAGCGATTTGCCGGCCTCCCACCCTGCGGTGTCCATCTGTCGCCCTCGGGGGCTGGACAGGCCGCCGGCTGCCGGCCTCTTGGTGACTGTGCAGCCCTGGGTCTGTGGCTCCTGCCGGGGTAACGTGGGCGGGTGGGGGGCCCAGTGCCCTCTGACGGCGAGCCCCGCACTCGCGGTGTGGCCGTTCCCCGACGGGTGGCACGAGTGTCCCGTGTGCAGGTTCAGTCCCAGCAGCCACCACGTAGCCGCAGGGATGTCCTGTGGGTTCACGGTTCCCCAGGCAGCGCCGGGACTGGGCCGATGCAGTGGGGGCCGCGCCGTCGAGGGAGGCTGTGGCCGGGCTTGGGGTCCCGGTGCTGCCAGTGGCAGGTTGGCACGCCCTGCAGGTTGGGGGTGCGTCTGACCATGGGGAGCCCCGCCTTGGCGTCCACCCTGGGGGGCACTCAGCACCCAAGGTCTGCGTCCCGATGGGAAGCCGCAGCTCAGGGCAGGTCGCCACGTGGCCTCTGGGTGAGCGCAGCCGCTGCTTTCACAGACACGTGCAGGGGTCACCTGTACCTCGCCGGCTCACGCAGAAAGCACGCTTTTCTCATCCCCCCACCAGAGAGACCGCGACCCTTCCCTGGCGACCCCAGGTCTGCTGTCTGACCCCGGCTCTGCCTCTGCTGGGCGTTTCATGAAAACGGCGTCGCTCACCGTGTGGCTCCTGTCTCCGGCCCGTGCCCCGGGCAGGTCCATGTGGTGGCCTGTGACCGGGCATCACTCCTGTCGTGTGGCGGGGCCGCGGCGTGTCCGTGCGAGCATCCGTGCGCGCTCGGGCCGTGTGTCCCTTTGGGGTGCGGAGCGGGGCCGCTGTGCAGCCGTCGGCAAGTTTTGTTTGAACCCATTTTTGGGGCCCTTGGGCGCATACCAGGTCATAGGAGAGCCACGCGGACGGAGGACTGGCCAGGGTGCTTTCCGAGGCGCTATCTGCTTGTTAACCCCCAGCCCCAGCAGGTTGGGGTCCCCGAGGGGCTCTGCGGGGGCCTTGGGGGTGGTCGCACAGGAGGCCGCCTGTGAGCCTTGGGCACCATGCCCCGCCTGACGCTTCCTGCCGACAGGTCAGGGTGTCCCCTCGGGGGTGGTCCTGGCAGCCCCCCGGGGGAGAGCGGGGCCCTTGGGTCCGGACCTCCCTTGGGGGGACCCTCTGGCGGGGCTGGGCCACGGGAAGCACGCGGCCCGCCAGGTGTGGTGTCCTGGCGCCAGATGGGCACGCAGGTGGGGCGAGGCGCGTGCTGGGCCGGCAGCAGGTGGGAGGCACGGCCGGGTGTGTGCGTGCGTGTCCATCCGTCCAGCATCCATCCCTTCCTCGGCCCTCTGGAGAATTTCAACACCCACGCTTGGAACGAGGGGAAAAAAAAATTATTAATGAGCTTGGAGCGGTTGCCATGGGAACCTGTTGCTAATGAATCTCTGGGGTTCCTTTTACCTTTGTGGAGCGGAGCTGCTCTCCCAAAGACGACATGTTTCCCACTAATCAGGTTGCCGTGGCAACGCCTGTCACTAATCCCCAGCCACGCTCCTGGCTTCCTGGCCTGGCCCCACTTACATAAAACAGTTTCGTGAGCGCAGGGCCGCTCCTGGGTCGGAGACCCCTCGGCCCCGACACCTGTCTTCATGACCACCCGGCCTTCCCCCCGCCCCAGGGCCACACGCATGGTCCCTCCACCACGGGAAGCAGAGGCACCCAGAGCCCGTGGTGTGTGGTGTTTGCTGGAAAGAGGAACTGCAGAGTCCTTTGCTGGGCCCACCACGCGTCCTGTGCGTGGATGGCTGGCATACAGTGGGCACTCAGTAAATGCTGAGCCAGGGCAGCAGTGCAGCCGGTGGGGCTGTGGGAGCTAACCTCTGCCCCGTGTGTGCCTTAGGCCTGGCGGTGGAGAACGTTCTAGAAGGGCTGCGGATACCTGCACCTCCAAGGCAAGGGTGGAATCGCCCGTCCTGATGGGCAGGAGGCCGGGTGGACGCCCACAGGGACCGTCCAGGATCACGCTCGCCCCCAGGAGCCCAGAGGGCAGCCTGCTGTGATGCCAGTGCGACGCCGGGGGCTCCGTGCAGAGGGCGGTGGTGCTGGGGTCATCGAGCCCCCCGGGTCCCGCCCTCATGTGTGTGCACGGGTGGACCCTGCTCTTGGGAGCTGGTCGTCCCCACCCCCCACCCCCCTAGCTCGGGGCCCACTGGGAGGCTGCAGGTGCCACCCCAAGGGACCCCGGTCAGTGTGGGACACCCTGCGGCGGCCTGGGCAGGTGCTGGGGGGAGGCAGGCTGTGCTGCTTGGCAGATGTGACGGTGCGATAGGCTTCCTGGAGGAGGCGGTCACACACGGCTCTGTAGGGGTGGCGGTTCCGGTCACGGGGGTACCCAGCGTGTGTTCTGGGCCCCTCAGGTCCTGCCCCGGGGGCTGCCGGGGGCTCCATGTCCTAACGCCCTTAGTGGGGCCCCCGTCTCCTGCGACAGTGGGCTCGGGCTGCTGGGACAAAGGAGCCTGGCCCGGGCGCTCAAACTGCAGGGGTGGGGTCCCCTGCACGTACGTCCAGGAGCCCGGCATGGATCTGTGCGCATGTCTGCATCTGCCCGGGGGTCCCAGCCGGATCCTGCTTTCGGAGTTGGGGCTCTCCGGCCTTCCCCCTGGAGTCCTGGGCAGGGTTCCCGGCCCCCGGGCTCCGTCTGTGGGTCCAGCTTCTGCTGCTTCTTCTGCACTGCCCCCAGGTCCCCGGGAACACCCTCTCCAAAATACCCTGGCTGATGAGCACCTGAGCCCCAGGCCCAAAGCTGGCCCCTGGGGCAGCTGCTGTCACGGCTTCTTGCAGTGGACGCAGGGCCTCCGCGGGCCTCGTCTGGGGCTTCCTTCTATGGACTGCGTTCCTCGTGGGGTCCTGCTGACCTGGGGCGGGGGCAGAGGCGGCCCTGCAGCTGCTCCTGCCCAGCGGGCAGCACGGGGAGGTGAGCCTGGGCTGGGGTCTCAGGTCCCGGAGAGGCCCCCCACCCCGCTTCTGGGGATGCTGCTGCCCGGGGCCTGAGGCTAGTGGCCCAGGGCAGCAGGGAGGATGTGGGGAAGATTCTAGATGATTCTAGATGGCAGGGTGAGCTGATGTCGGGGGAGTGAGGACCAGAGAGGGAAGGTGGGCGGCTGGGCGGTGGTCCCCAGGGCCGAGGTCTCCGCTCCCCACGTCGCTGTCGCTGTGTCTGGGTGTCTAGGGCCGGGCCGACCAGGAGCCCCAGCCGGATGAGGGGGTCTGGGAACGGCTCCGGGCGGGAGGTGGGCAGGTGCAGGCAGGGCGGCCCCGCAGCTTTGCGGCACCCCAGCCCTGCCTGTGGTGCGTCTCACCCCTGGGCTGACATCGTGGGCTGAGGGGCAGTGTGAGCGGGAGACTGGTCCTGGGGCCACCCTGGACTCGCCACACGGGGCCCCTCCTGGCCATCTGCTCCTGCCCACGTGCTGTAGTTGCCGGGCCCGACGGTTTCGTGCCTAGGGTCTTGGGGACCCGCATCAAGCCAGGACTGGGGCCCCCTGTGTGCACACAGCCACAGGCCCCAGAGGCACCTGCACCGACTTCTCGGCACCGACTGGGCTCCTTCGGGGGGTGGGGGCTGCAGCTTGGTCACCGGGGCATCCGTCGGTGGAGGGGGCTGCAGCGGCGGCTCCCCTGCTGCCGGGTGGGCGTCCAAGCAGATACTGGGCGAGTGGCCGTGGGGACGGGCTGACTCCCGGGGCTCTGTGGCCCTCCCAGCCCAAGCCGCCGCCCTGGTGCCCGCTCCGAGTCAGCCCGGGTCCCTCCCATGGTCGCTGCGCCGAGGCTTGTGTATGCTGCTCGTCGTGCCTGCGATTTATGGGAGTGGGGGGCGGCCCAAGGGGGACAGAGGCCCCAGGGCCCCATGCCTGGCTTGTCCCTGCATGGGGTGCTGGGGAGGAGACGGAGCAGACGCCCCAGAAAGCAGTTCCTCCTGCCTGCCCCGTGTAGACTCGGAGGCTGGTGATGTGGGGGGGCTCTGAGAGGGACCCGCCTCCGTCCCCCGCTCCTCACAGGCCGCCCCTCCCACCTGTCCTTGGGCCCCGAGCCCTCTCACGACCACCCTGTGAAGGTGGCGGCCCCTGGATGTCCCCACGGCCCTCGCCTGCCCCCCGGCCCCCCGCTGACCCCCGGCGCTGGGCCAGGCTGCCGTCTGCCTGGAATCCACCGCGGCAGAGTGCCCTGTCCCGGACACGACTCCTGCAGGTCCTCCTGGGATCCGGGCGGGCGGCAAGCCGGGGTCAGGTCCCCCTGGAGCTCTGGCAGGAGGGGGCTCCCGCAGCCTGCCCCCCACGGGCCTAGGGGGTGCCTGAGGCTGGGACTCGGGCGGGGGGCTGGGGCAGGCAGGGGGATGCTTATTTTCAGGCCCTGATGGCCGCGGGGCTCCCCACGCCGGCTGCGTGGTCCCCGGACCCCTCCAGGGGCAGCCCAGCCTTGGGGCCTCGTGCCGCCCCCCCCGCTCATCTGGGAGGTCTGGGGGGGTGGCGGGACCCCAGGTGGGCAGGTCGTGCCGCGGCCAGGCCCCGTCCCCACTGCTCCAGAGACCTTGCGAAATCTCGCCGGGGAGTTTGGGGCCGTGGCAGCAGCAGGCGTGTTTGCTGTACGTTTGAAATACGGGCTGGCGGCTGGTGGGAACAGGGGATGTTTTAATTCCTAATTTAGACTGTTTATCTGCAGGGCTCTGGAGGCCAGGCGGGAAGAGACGGTGCCCCCCCGCCACGCCTCCGAGGGCGCCTACTGCCTCCAGCATGCTCCGGGTGGGCACGGGGAGGGGGCCCTGGCCTCCGGATCCTCCCGCGTCCCCCACGCGTGTCTGTGTGGTCAGCGAGCACCGCCTGCCCCCGAGAGGGCTGGGCCCCGAGGCCCGTGGACTCCGGAGTGCAGTGGCCTCCGGTCGGCTCAGGAGTTTAATGTAAAAATGACGTCAGGGGTGGGGCGGGAGTGGGGACCGGGTCATTAACCACCTAACCGCACGGCTGCGTCATGCTCCCGCGTCACCACGGCCACCCTAGGATCCGCGTCGTCTCCGACTTTGGGAAGGACGCGCTTCTGCACCTGGCAATCTCGGCTGGCTTCCTGGTTGCCACGCCAACTGGGTCTGCACCGCTCTGGTGTCCCCTCCCTGCACGTGCTCCGAAGGGGTGCTCGGTGGGGGCCCCCGCAGCGGGGCCAGGCGGACACCCTGCCATCCTGTGTGGGCTGCCCCTCGTGTTCCTGCCGTAAGTCACAGCCACGGGCAGCGCAGCGTGGAGTCCTTCCGGGCAGGGAAGCCGCAGCTGGGGACGGGGAGGCTGGCCCCCAGGCTGTGTCCCCAAGGCCAGCTCCGCCCCCCACCCCCGTCAGCCGCTCGGGCTGCCCTGTCTGGTCCCTCCCAGGGCCTGTGTCACTGGAGCCATCCACCCACACCCCTGCACGCACCCCTGCACACACCGTGCTCCCACAGTGCTCTCGGGGTGCCCGGCGGCCCCTTCCTCATGGATGCCTCCTGGGCAGCCCTGCTCCTCGGGGTTGGAGGCCCTGCAGGTCAGGGGTCACCAGGATGGGGAGTTGGTGATGCGCCGTCTCTGGGAAGGCCCCACTGTGTGTGGGGCCACCTTCCCAGATGCCCTGCCCTCGGCCCACCCGCAGGCCACCGTCCCCAGGTCCAGCCTGCTGGAGCTTCTACCCCACGTGGAGCCTCGTACTCCCGAACATCTGCTTTGTGGAAGCTTCCAGAAACATGCAAGGGGGTTGGGAGGTCGGAGCCGCTTTGGAAATGTGCGTTCTGTGTCCGAGCGCGAACAGTCCTCGGGTTTGCTCGGGGTCCGGCCGGCGCCCGCCCTCCGCACCCGCTCCCACCCACAGGGCCTGGCCCACCTCCCCGGGCAGCACGCTGCGCACGTGGCGGAGGGAACCCGGGGACGTGGGCACAGCAGGCGACCACATGCCCGCGCTCCTCAGAGCTCGGGGATTCCCTAATTACAGGATTTATTATGAAAGCGCCAGCTTCCTCCGTGCCGGCTTCCTACAGCCGCGGAGACAAACTGCCGGCAGCCAGCGCCGGGGGAGGGGGCTGCGGGCGCCTGCCCGGAGAGGGGTTGCTTTGGGGCCTGCCGTGGGAAGGGGGCCGCATTCCCACCCGAGGCACCCCAGCCAGGGGCTCGGGGGGTGGGAGCCCGTGTGGGACCCTCAGGCCCGGCCCTGGGTGCCTGCTCAGGCCCTGGGCAGACGCAGGAGGTGAGTCTAGGCAGGAGGATGGCGGAGAGCAGACCCATGCTGGGTCGGGGGTGTGCACGCGTGTTCACCATGTGGCCGGATGGGCCCGGAGGCGCCCGTGTCCTGTGGACGTGGGTGGTGTGGTGGGGGTGGTGCAGAGGTGGGCGCCGTTGGGGGGGTGTCCCCTGGGTGGTCGGAGATGTCCTTCCACACACGGGAGCTGCTGGCCTGGGATGACCGGTGGGGTCTGCACGGGGACGGGCCCCAGGAGGTCATCTCACCACTCACCTTCTTAGGATTTAAAGCCGACGGATCTAGGCATCCTCGGGCGGCAAGCAATGAGGGTGGTCAGTAGCCTGTCAGCCCGTCATGCCTTCCCGTGGCGTTTCTTCCGCTGACCTCGGGGCTGGGGGCAGGGACGGGGCCGAGGGCTCTGGAAGGGGAGACGCCGCGCTGCCCGGGCCGCTGGGGCCCAGCTGTGTGAGGCCCCTGCCTCGAGCATGGATGGCCCGCTGCCCTGGAGAGGACAGAGCCGCCCTGTTGTTGGTGGAGGGAGAATGGCTGAGATGATGCACACAGGCCTCTCCTTTCCTGCCGGTTTCCAGGGACCGTGCTCCGACATAATGGATCGAGTTATTAGGGGATCAGCGCAGGCTCCGGTGGCTGGAGGGGAGCCAGGTGGGCCCAGCACACACTGTGGGGCGGCGAGGCTCCTGGGGCCCGGGCAGCAGGGCTCAGGCGCATCTTTGGGGAGGCCCTACTGTGCGCACGGCCCGCCTGGCGGGGGACTCAGGTCGCGGGGGACTCAGGTCCCGGGGGCCTGGACCTGCGAGCACCGCCTCGCCGCAGGTCGTCCTGCAGTGGGACGGACAGGCCAGGCCTGCGTGTCGGGGAAGCGTGCACAGCCCGCTGTCCGTCCCTCTGGGCGGCAGGACCCCCTCACTGCTCCCAGAGCTTCTTCGCCCCCCGGAGCGTGGTGGGGATGGGGCGTCAGGGCCACCCCAGCCTGGGGGGTGCGATGGCGCTTAGGGCTGCATTTGTGTGCTCGGGGCTCCCCTGACGAACGCCACGGTTGCGTGGCCCAGACAACGTGTGCCGGTTCCTCCCCTTGTATCTCGACGACGTCTTTAGGATGCTTCCTTTCCAGATGTGACCCCGTTCTGAGGCCCCAGGGGTTAGGGCTTCTACGCGGCAACTTGGGGAGATGCGGCGCGGCCCCTGGCAGGGGGTCTGCCCTGGGAGGGATGGGAGGGGTGGCCCATCGCTGGTGGCCATGACCCTGGGAGGCCCCACATGAGCACATCCTGCACCCACTTCAGCCGGGGCCGGAATAGGACTGTCATCCTTGAGATGAACGGGGTGACCCTGAGCCACGGCCAGAAGGGAGCCACGCCAGGGCGGTCCACTGCCCTCAGAGGGACACTAGCCCTGAGCTTTGGGCGGGCTCCCCAAGGCCGCTGGCGGCAGTGACCATGTGCAAATGTCAGTGCCAGGGGTTGGCCCTGGGTGCCCTGGACAGGCGGTGGCACCGGGTACTGAGCTCAGGTCTGGCTGGTCTCAGTCCGAGCCCGAGGTCTGGGGCTCCAGGCCATCGTTTTCAAGCGTCCCTGCTGTTGAAGGGATGGGGTGGGGGTGGGGGTGAGGCTGGAGGGTCTGTGGGGTCCAGGGCAGGCGGGGGGGCTGGGGAGGCAGTGCCCCGTGAGCAGTGAGCCCGTGTGTGGGGTGAACTCATGGGTCCCCGAGGTCAGGGTCCCACCTCCCACACCGTGGGCCACGGTGCCCCGTGCGCCGTGGGAGGGACGGCCGGGGCTGCCCCCAGGCCTGTGCTAGTGCCCGTTGCCCGGCGACGCTGGTGGGGAGGCTGGGATCTGCAGGGAGGGGCCGGCGGTATGGGGTGAGGCTGCGGGGCCCCTGGGCTACCCGGGGGATCTGCAGGGAGGGGCCGGCGGTATGGGGTGAGGCTGCGGGGCCCCTGGGCTACCCGGGGGTGAGGCAGGCTCACGTGCGCTGTGTGCGAGACTGTGAGGGACCCAGGCCCCCCCATGGGCTCGGGCACCGGGTCCCCCACAGGAGGGGGCCTCCTTCAGCTTCCCGGGCCCCGGGGCCGTGGCGGTGGGGGCGGCTGGCGTGCTCCAGGCCGAGTTCCCATGCAGGGAGCGTCCAGTCCCCCGGGGTCGCTAATTCAGGCCTCGGGCAGCTGTGCGGCGGCGCTGAGGCAGCTATTTCTGGCCCAGAGAATTCCTGCCCGGAGCGGCCCCGAAGGCCTGTCCCACGGGCGGCCCATCGGCTCCCCGGGGGCCCTCCTGGCACTGTGCCCCTGCCCACGCCTGTCCCTTCCCGGGCCGGGGGCCACGCACAGCCCCCTCGGGGATGCCAGCCGGCCGGGCACGGCGCCTGAAGGAGGCTTCACCTGCAGGGCCTCCCTCCTGCCCTCTGCGCCCGGGACCGAGCAGCCTGGGGGGGCGGCCAGGTCCGAGGACCCGAGGCCTCAGCTGCTTGGGCAGGAGCCCCGCCAGCGCGGTGACCTGGGCGTCGTCAGGGGAGCTCAAGATGTGGGAAAGGAGCAGGGCTGGGTGCTAGCTGCAGCTTCAGACAGGAAACCCCCCCCACCCTGGGGCTGGGGGGCGGCAGGCCCGAGGCACTTCCACGTGCTGCCACCAAGTGGCTGGCAGGGCCCTGCGAGGGTCCGTGGCCGCACGGCCGGGCTTCCTGCAGGTGCGCTGATTGGAGGTGGACATGGGGTGCTTTTCCACTCAATTATGCCTTGGAAAAAAAAAATCTCGCGTCAAGCTCTTTATTAAGAGCCAAGCAGAGACATTAGCGCTTCTCCTAATTAGCATGGGCTCGGAAATGTGCACAATTAGAGGGAGCTGGGGCCGCACTCGGCCCTGACGTCTGAGTGCGCGCAACTGTGCGTGTGACCGTGGGCGTGAGCATGGGCGCCAGCTCTGCTCACGGGCGTGCGTGGGGCGTGCGCGGAGTGGAGTAGTACGCGTGGGCACGGGCGCCCAGACGTCGCACTCGCTGTGGACGTGCCACAGGCTCGCGCTGTTGCCGAGGTCTGGGTGGGGGCGGGGGGTTGCCCACCCTCCATGCCCACCCCCCCCGGGGCAGATAGGCATGGATGCCACCGGGCCAAGGACAAGGCGGCCCCCGGAGTAGCTGGGAAATGACGCAGGCTGGGGGGCATGTGCGCCAGAGCTGCGGGCGGCAGGGTCTCCGGGCGCCGGGCTCTGCTGGCTGGAGGGAGGCCGCGACCCTGGGGGCCGGGGCTTGGGGAGGGGGCTCGGGCTGGCTTCCGGGGATCCCCCGGGCACAGCTCTGGGGGTCCCCACGGCCGCCGGCACCCGGAGCAGCTCTCAGGACGAAGGGAGACTCCTGGGGCAGCGGGGGGCGTCCACTGGGGCGGCGGCTCCAGTGGGGAGTGGGCTTCGCGGTGCCCCAGCCTCCTGGGGGAGGTGCTCTCCCAGGAACGGCCCGGCCCCCGCCGTGTGACCCTGAGCCGCTGGCCGAGAACAAACAGCTCCATGTTTGGCCAGCAATCCCGGCCGGAGCGAGTGAGCATGAGTCACGCAGGCCTAGACTGTGGGTGGGGGGACAGGGACGGGGACAGCATTGTGGAGGCTCGGAGCAGAGGGCACGGTGTAGAAGAGGCGGCAGGACAGAGTGGACACGGTCCTGCACCCCGGTGGCTGCGGCCTCCTGCGGGCGGGCGGGCCTGGGGGTCCCGGGGCTCCGGTGGCCGCTGGGGGCCGTGGCCCTGGGTCCCCACAGGTGGGCGTGAGTGGGAGCTGGCCGCAGGAGGCCGAGGCCCTGCCCCGTGCAGGGGCCGCTCTGCTGCTAACGTCGCGTGGTGTGCCTGCAGCCGCCCGCGGCCCGGCCCTCAGCCCCCTCCTCCCCGTCTTCCCAGACACCAGCAGGATCTGGGCTGCACCCCTTCCCCAGTTAGAGCCCCCGGGGTCGCGGCTGAGCTCTGGGGCTCCTGGAGGGGGTGAGGTGGGGATCCCCTCCCACAGTCCCCTCCTCGCCATTTCAGCAGCTTGTCATCCTGGCAGCGACCTCGGGAAGGAGGGGAACCACCCTCCCTCACGCCCCGGGGTGGCCGCCTCCCCCTCCTTGCACCGGGATGCTGGCGCCAAGGCCCTGCTGCAGGAGCTCCGTGGGCACCGTCTCCCCACGGCCGTCAGGAGGCTCTCTGGCACGGTGGCCGTCCCAGGGAGCTCACTTGGTCCGGAGCTCAAGGACGGGGTCCCTGCCGGGGCGCAGAGACCCCTGCCTGAGGCTCCAGCGGGGCCCTGGCTCCCGTAGGCGTGGGGCATCGTTGGCAGACGCGCCGGTGTGGACCTGCCGCGGCCTGTGCTGTGGGGCTGGAGCCCTGACCCTGCCAGGACGGGGGGCTGCCCCGTGGGGCCCCGCCTGCCTTGGGGGTCGTGGCGGTTAGCCCGCTCACAGCCCAGGGGCCTTTGAAGGCTGTGCCATGGGGCCTGGGCTGCCCCTTACACCTCGACCCCGTCACCCGGCCTCCGGGGGCTCTGGGCAACTGCGGCCGATGAGGGTACTACAGCAGGGGTCCCGTGTGCCTGGTGTCACGGTGGGGTGGCTGTGCCCCAGGGGGCCGGGAGCAGGCCTGCCACGTCCACGTGGACACTGCGCCCAGTCTCCGCCCTGTGGGGCGGAGCGACAGCCGTGATGGTTTGGGACCCTGGCAACATGGAGCCATTGCAGACAAAAGCCCCAAAGACGCAGCTTGTGACGGACGCTGAGGTTGCACCCCCTTCCCGGAAGGTTCGCCGTCTTGAGGTGTAGCCGTTCTGGGGAGTGTAGTGCAGTGACTGGTGCGTGCTCCAGCTCGCCACGTTCCAGAACCTTCCGTCCCTCCTGGGAAGCTGTGTCCTCCACCCCCGCCGCTCATGGGTCCGTGGCCTGCACGCCTCGTAGACAGAGTCCCACATACCCTCGCTCGCCCGCCTGCCGCCTCCCCCCAGCAGCCCGTCCCCAGGGATCACCCGTGTGGTAGCGGGTGTCCGTGCACCACCCCGTTACAGCCGAGTAACACCGCATGGATGGGCCACATTCTGCTTGTGCGTTAGTGGACGCGCCGTGTTTGCTGCGCTCTGGCTCTCAGGGCCCCGCTGCTGGACACGCGGTCGGAGGACCCGTTCTGGGGTCGGGGCGGCCCCGTGATCCACGGGGAATGGCCAGGCGGCCGTCTGAGGGGCTTCCGGAGCGGGCTGGGGCCTGCGCTCCCCTGGGAGCTGGGCGTGCGTGGAGCCCTGCTGTGCCCGGCCTGCGGTGCTCCGTCTTGGTGCCTCCCGCCCCCTCGAGGGCTCCCTGGAGGGGTCCGCGTGGCACGGGGAGCAGGTGCTGCGCCCGGGCGGGTCCCCCCACCAGCAGCCGTGCACAAAAGCACGTGGCTTCCTGTTCAGGTGCCGGGCAGGGAGGAGGCTGCCCCGGCGTGTGGCTGCAGCATCTCCCGGGAGGGGCTGGCCAGCTGGGTGCGGGGCAGGAGGCCTGGGGGCTCCCACCACCCACCACCGGGGGTGAGGGGCCAGGTATGTGTCCGGGTGGGTGGGCCCTTCCCCGGGCCTCCCCCGCGCGGACAGTGGACCCCCAGGCCTGGAGACGCCGTGGCGCAGGTGCACACGCCGTGCGGAGGCCCCGAGGGCCCAGCCAGGGGGGCCACAGAGGCGGCCTCCAGCCCGGGCCCCACCCCGTGCCCCATGCTGAGCCATGGCTCCCCCATGAGGGCTTCTCCTGGGACTTTCCCGTGCCCCTTTGGACACTTCCACGCAACGTGTCCTAGCAAAGCCAGCCTCTGCACTGTGGCTTTGCTCGTGCACGGTGTCCCGCCGCTGCCTTGTTCTCCTCCGTCCACCCGGGAGGGGTTTCTGCTCTGATCTCGGTGCCACCATCGCGGCCTCCCCCCCGTCCGTGCAGACGTGGTGGCGTTCAGCCCTCGGCGGTCACAAGCCGTGCTTCCTGGCCGCGTGGACATCTGGCGGCCTCCCCGGCTCCCTGGACCTGCCCCGGTTCTCCACGGTCGTGCCGATGGAGGGGCTGGGAGGGGCCGGGGCTGGGGAGGCCACGCTGTGCGCTGAGAGGCGGCCTGGTTCTGGGCCCCGGGTCTGGTCTGTGGCAGAGCTGCTGGGGCACAGGGGATGTCCCCCCTTCAGCAGCCGGGGATTTTTGTCCTGCAGGGTGGGCTTTCTGCCCCAGGAGTAAACATATGCCTTTCTTCTGCAAGTTGGAAGACTGAACAAACACACAAGAGAACAGGGGACCGGGGGGCGCGGCAGGTGCGTGCGCATGTGGGCTGGTCCCTGAGGGCCTGGAGTGGGGTCTGCACTTGGCGTTCCCGATGCACAGCAGATCGGAATGAGTCCCCAAGGGGCGGTGTCCCAAGTGGGACATCCTGGCGGTGGGGTCGGCCTGGGAGGCCTGAGTTTGGAGTCTCTGGGCCACCCCACCCTGCACTCTGTCCTCCCTGCTGCCCGTGCCCGCTGCCTTCCTGGGCACAGGGATGCTCGCGCCAAGCTGTTGTGGATTTGGCCTAATGGAGCTTAGCCGGCGAGCAGATTGCTCTGGGGGGTGGCAGGCAGGGCACTCGGCCTCCAGAGACAGGGCTCTGCAGCTCTATGTGTGTGATCTCACGGCCACCCCCCAGGGGGCCCAGCCTGTGGGGTCAGGGCCCCATCCTTGCAGCCTTCCAGCCCCCTTGTTCCCTGATGGCCTGCGGCTCCCCTAGAGAAGACACGATGCACCCCCCCCCCCAGTGTTGGCGACCAGCCAGGGGAGCACAAGGGGGATGGGGCACGTGGAGCCTGCGGGATGCATCCTCAGCACCTGAGGGCTAACTGCGTTGCTCCCATCCCACGAGTGGAGAAACTGAGGCTCAGTGTGAGGGGTAGGTGCTCGTCCCCGGGCTCAGAGCTGGGCGCAAAGGGGAGAAATGGTCGGCACGGCTCTGGGGGCCCCGAACCAGCAGCCCTGGGTGGCCTTGGAGGCCTGCGTGTGACCTTGAAGATCTGGCTCAGGAGTCCAGGCCCACCGTTGGGTCACACTGTCCTGTGCCACGCTGGCCTCTGTGGGGACCCCCACCGCCTTCCAGGCTTTTTGAACCAGTGTCCCATGGCGTCAGGGTCCCCTGTTGGCACAGCTGCTGTGAGGGGCGACAGCCCCAAGACGTGGACCGAGGGGCCTGAGCCCTTCTGGCTTCTAGGACTGATGGCATCTCCGTGCGGCGGTGGCCGGGGCTGCCCAGCGGCCCCCCGGGTCACCCCCACTGCCAGGCCGTCCCCGCCCCGTCCGTCCTGGAAGCCTGGCTGGGCCCGCGGGGAGCCCGGGAACGAGGGAGGGCAGGTCAATGGCGACCTCCAGTAGCGCCTCGGCCGCGGCCGGCAGACCCCAGGCCGCTCAGCGGTGCCCCTGCCCTGAGCCCCCCGCCCCCCAGCACCCACAGGACCGCTTCAGCACCACGGACAGCAGCCCCTGGACTCCGTGTCCCTGGGGCCTGGCGGTAGGGCGTCCACGCGGCCCCTCAGAGCCCCGTCTGCGCATCCGTGACGCTGATGCCAGAGCCTCGGGACCGGCCCCCTGCGCCACTGCTGGGGGAGGCCCGGCCGGGGGCACCGCTGCCATGGTGGGAAGGCGGTGCCGTGACGTCTTGGTACCTGCCGGCCCCCCAGCCCGGGAAGGGGGGGGGGAAGGGCTGTGGGAAGGGCTGGCGACAGGCCAGGCGGGTGGAACACACTGGAAGTGCAGGGCTCACAGGGTGGGCGCGGGGCCTGAGACGTCCCCCCAGCATACAGAGGCCCCCCTGTTGCCCCAGTGCCGACAGAGGCTCTGGGACCCTGGGTCTCGTTTGTGAGCCCCCCGGCCCCCTGCCAGCCTGCCTGGGGGTGCGGTCAGCCCAGCCGGGGGATCAGAGAAGGTGGGTCAGGCGGCCGCGGCCAGAAAGCCTCTCAGGCCTGGGTCCTGCGGCATAGAGCATGTCCCTCAGCTCTGCACTCGCCACCCCCCCACCCCCCCGTGCTGCTGCGGCCACCGCCTCCCAGCTGCAAACGAGCCGGGCTTCCTTGGACCTGTAGTGGAAATTGACTCCAATTTGTAGAAGTTGGTCCAAAAACCTAAAGGATTTTTAATTAAAACCCAGAAAATCCATCTGTGTAATTAAGTCTCTGAAAGTCACCGGGCTCAGGACGAGGCGCCGGTTGGCACTGCCTGTCCTCAGCTGCCCGCTAAGGTGTGGCCAGGGGACGGCTGTGATGGTGGCGGGGGTGGCCTTGCTCCTGCAGGGCCCGACGCAGCCCCTGACCCCCAGGCTGGCTGCCCGCATCCCTGGGGAGCCTCCCGGCTTCTGCAGGACCCTGTCTGCAGCCCTGGGTGAGAACCACGTACGTGCGCCCATTTACACAGACCGGGGTGAGGTCTGGGGCCTGGGTGCAGGACCCGAGGATTCTTCTCCTGGTGTGTGCGGGTGGGGTATGGGGGAGGCAGGGCGGCTGTATCTTAGGGTAGTCACCCCAGAAGGGCAAGGGCTCTCGGGGGCAGATGGAGAACTCTCTAGGGGCCGGGGTCACGCTGACCAGTTTGGTTATCCCGGCCACCCCAGTACTGTCCCCGCCTCTTGGATGAGCCTGCACCAGTGCCCTCGCGGCTGGGCACCCAGATCTCTGCCCCAGGGGGTCCTGGGCCTGCAGGTGTGCCTCATGGGTGGGACAGGCCAGTAGGGCCAGCACGGTCAGGACACATCAAGGTTGGGGGGCTGGTGGGGGTTTTGCTTGTGGTTTGGGAAGATGTAGAGGTGGGATCCCAGCTCGGGGACCTCAAGCAGGGCTCTTTTCATGTAGCTGAGGGCGCGCCTACAGCTGGTCCGGGGGAGAGAGGGCCCCTCCCAGCCCCTGACCTGGAGTCTCATGGATCCGGGCCACAAGGAGCCCTGGACTCAGGCTTGAGGGTGGAGGTCGTCCGCGCTGACCTGCCCCTTCCCTTTGCTCCGGGTCCAGAACAGGGGCCGCACCCCAGCTTGGCTACGTCTTGAAGCAGGATGCGGGGTGGGGGTGGCGGCGATGATCAGGGCCGCGAGGGCAGCTGGTGGGCTTCCTGCGGGCAGGTGCAGGGAGGGTAGAGGACACCGAGTCAGGACCCTCTCCCTGGTGTGGGCGTTCCTGCAGGAGGGTCTCCAGGGCCATCGCAGTGAGCGTGCGGAGAGATCGGGCACGGGCTGAAGACGAGGGTCCCAGGTGGGGGTGAATGATGCTGGTGGACAGGGAGGCCTAGGGGGCAGGGCGTGTGCGGCAGCGGGAGGGGGCAGCCAGCCCAGCCCCAAAACATTTAGGGTCCAGGGAGAGCTCGGAGTGCTGGGCAGGGAGGGTGCCCGGCTCCTCAGGGTGCACAGCACCCCCCCGCAGGTGGGCGCACACACCGGGGAGGGGCAGGCGGATGTGCACTACCTTCCTGCAGGGGGTGGGATGCACCCCCCATCGTCCGACCATTGGCCCCCCCCAGAGCCACCTGCTCCGCCGCTGTGCCTGCTGGGGCCCTAGGGGGTGTTTCAGCTCTCGCGGTGACACACAGTGTCCCACCCGTGCACGACCCCCCTCCTGAGGGGGATTATTGCAGCAGGTTAGGGACAGAGAGGGGTCAGGAGCCAGGAGAGCGCTACAGCCTGAGCGCCCCACAACCCAGCCTGACCCCCACCCCTGGCCCGACGGGACGCCGCGCCCCCGCCCGTCCTTCCAGCCCAGTACCTGGGCACCTGTGTGGGCCCAGAGGCTGTGCGGCTGTAGCCGGAAGCTGATCTCTCCATCCCCGCAGCCAGACGGACGCACAGGCACTTGCTACCGCCGAAGCCATTAGCAGTAATTACCGCGTTCTCGGCAGGACCCAAATGACAGAAATGACAGCGGTGGCCCGCCCCACACCGCACCCCGCGCTGCACTTGCACTGCCGCCCCCGCCCTCCCCGGGAGGCTGGGGGGAGGCTGGGGAGACGGGAGGGGGCGCGCCGCCTCCAGCTCCGGCAAAGGGTGGGTGCCCGGGCCCCGGCTTCCTCACGCCCCGTGTCCCTGAGCCCGTTCCCCTCCCAGGCCTCGTCCCTGCCCTGACCACAGCCCCAGGCTCTGGGGCCCCCACCCTCCTGCCCCAGCGGCCCCACAGAAAGCCCACTGTGGAGGTGGGTGCGGGTGCCGGGCTTCTTGCCGCAGGGACGGCGTGTGGGGTGCACAGGCGGCCTGCGACAGGGCCCCCTGGAGTCCCCCGAGAACATGAGGGCGTGGGACGCACCCCTTCCCAGAGCCCCGGAGCCCACCACCCTGCGCACTGGCCGTGCAGTCTGTGTGGAGCCCCGGCGCCCCCTGGCGGCTGGCTGCCCGCGGAATGTCTAGGAGGTCACAGTTGGGCTCTGGGCCCCAAACCTGGGAGCCTGCGGGGTGGCCTTGGTGCCAGCGTGTGGGGACGCGGCACTGCCTGCTGGCCCAGCTCCCGAGGCCCCCGCCCTGTCTGGACCCCCCCTTGCAGAGGACCCCTGGCCATGGCCGGTCACACTCTGGGGCTGGGTGGCTGGGGAGGGGTGGGGGGGTGTTCTCCTTGGTCCCCATCCGTCCAGGGGCTCAGGAGGGTGCACCTCCCCCAGGCCCAGCTGCCGAGCTGAGCCGCAGCTCTTGTCCCATTGCAGCAGCTGTGGTCAGCAGGGGGCCACCCTCAGGTCACCTCGCAGTCTATGTGCACCTGAAGCACACGTCAGGACCCGGGCTGGCTGAGCCCGTGAGACGAGATGGCTCACCGAGGGCTCCACCTCAGCTTGGGGCACCTGCCCAGGGGCCCGCTCTGTGCCTTGGTTTGCCCTCTGTACCCGAGGGCTTGGCAGCAGTGTCCCCAGGCCCACGGGGGTTGCTGGTGCTGCGCACACGGCCGGGGGCAGGGCTCTACCTTGCAAAGCCCGGCTGGTAGGGGGCGGGTCCCGGGGCCCTGCTCCCCTTCGGCCGCGTCCCAGCCTCAGCGTTGACCCTTAACTCGGCCGCCCGCCCCACGTGGTTCGAGCACGTCAGCATGCTGGTCATCATGCTCAATTGCGTGACCCTGGGCATGTTCCGGCCCTGCGAGGACGTCGAGTGCCAGTCGGAGCGCTGCAGCATCCTGGAGGTGGGCAGCGTGCGCGGCCCGCGGGCCACGGCCAGCCCCTGGGGACGGGCTGGGGGGACTGGCTCTCAGGCCCTGTCTCCCGCCAGGCCTTCGATGACTTCATCTTTGCCTTCTTCGCGGTGGAGATGATCATCAAGATGATCGCCCTGGGGCTCTTCGGGCAGAAGTGCTACCTGGGGGACACGTGGAACAGGCTGGATTTCTTTATCGTCATGGCGGGGTACAAACCCCGCCCACAGAGCCGGGGCGGGCCCAGGAGACCCTCGCGCCCACAGTCGCACCCGCACCTGGCCCAGCCTGTCCCCCGCTCAGGCCCCGGGGGTGGGGGTGCACTCTGCAGGGGCCCAGGGGAGGTGGCTAGGGGTGGGGAGCCGGCGCGGCCTCTGCCAGGGGACCCGACACGCATCCTGAGCTCCCGGTGCCAGCAGTAGGGTGGCGGGACAGACACAGATGGCTGTGAGTGGGACGGCGCCCAGCGGTGCCCCAGTAGGCTCTGAGGCCCTGCCCGAGAGTCCATCCCTCTGCCCCCCAGCATGATGGAGTATTCGCTGGACGGACACAACGTGAGCCTCTCGGCCATCCGGACAGTGCGTGTGTTGCGGCCCCTCCGCGCCATCAACCGTGTGCCCAGTGAGTGGCCCCTCCCCTGGGACAGCCCTCCCCAGTGCTCTCGAAGGTCCCCGGGCCGTGGGACCGGAAGCGCAGGAAGCGCACGTTGCTTGCCTCTGGACCCCCGGCCGTGGGGGAGCAGGGGCGAGCTGCCTGCCGCTCACCCCCCGAGGCTGGACCGGGTTGGGGGTGGCAGGCAGGCTGCGTGGGGTCCCGTCTCCCCACAGCAATGCCAGCTGAGGCCTCGTCTGTACAACATCTGGGGTCATGCTGGGGGCTGCTGGAGGGAAGCGTCCAGAAGCTTCCGGGAAGTCACGTGGCTGCTTGTTTGGAAAGCCGCCTGTCCTCACGCTGGTCATCTGCCCGCACGGGCGGGGGGCGGGGGTGGTCTGGGATTTTTCCATCTCTGAGGATTCGCTGCTGTGTCTGAATCCAGCAGTTACTTCTCCTGGGCAGGAGGGCTCCGTGTAAGGGGGGTGCATGTGCGTGGGTCTGCACCTTCCAGGTGTTGAGCCCGCGTAGGTGTGCACGCGGCCTCTCCAGCTGCTGGGCCTGAGTCCTGGTGTCCTCAGCACCCAGGCTAGGCCATCAGGGCTGGTCCTACAGCTCGCCCTGGACATCACACACCCTCGGGGACAGGCACTCCCTCCCCGGGGCCGGTCAGCTCCACCAGAGGGCAGGCGTCCTGGAGTTGTGCCGTGTGGTGCAATCCCCTGGGTCTCTTTTCCACCTGCCCACCCGACCATATCCTCAGGGTTCAGATGGGGCTCAGATGCCCTGGGAGCCTGGGAAAGTCCCGGAGCCTCTCTGAGCCTCCCCTTGTCCCACCTGTAACAGGAGGGCACTAGGGGTCCCCTGGAGAGGCTGTGCGAGATGAGGTGACATGTGAGGCTCTGGGCTGTGCCTGGCGCCCCCCCACACCCCCCACGCCCTCGGTCTGCTCACCTGGGCCCCCCTGTGAGAGGCCCCCCTGTGGCCACTGGCAGCCTGGTCTCCCTCTGGGGATATTGCCCCGTTCCAAACAGTGCCTGCCCTAGACAAGCCCAGGTGTTCCTCATCATGAGTCCCAGGTGTCACGCTCAGGGTTGTGTCCCATAGCTGCCTGGGGTTCGCTCTGAGCCCTGGATCGTGTCAGTGACCCTGGGGGCCCAGGGCAGGTGCCCCCCTGGCCCAGGCCATGGTTTGCTGCCTCAGCCTTGCCCTTGTTCGTTTTGGGAAAGGAGTCACCCTTCTGAGGTCTGGGAGGGGATAGGCCCAGGTAAGTGGGGGACACAGGGGGCTTGGCCAACCCACTGCTGGATTGATTTGCATTCGTACAGCCCCAGCTCCTGCCCTGGGGTCCCCTTGCCAGTGCCGGGCCCTGCTCCTGTGTGATTGACGCAGGGCGTGGGAACAGGTGCTTCCTGAACCCCGTACCCACGGCAAGACCCCTGGCTCCTGAGTCCTGGAGGCAGCACGGAGCCACTGGGGTCCCTGAGGTGCCCGGGGGCCCCAGATGTGCCTGGTCCTGGCGGTGGGTCATTCAGACCCGAGATCACCCAGGCCCACAGCCTCTCTCTGCCCCGCGTAGGGCGTCACTGGCTCTCAGGGCCGAGTGTGTGGGGACCTGGCGCGAGTCCCCCCAGAGTTCCCGTGTGTGGACGGCAGAAGGGGTGGGGGGCTGGCGGGAGCCCCTGGAGGACTCCACTGTGCTCACTTGTTTCCCCGCCCCACAGGCATGCGGATCCTGGTCACGCTGCTGCTGGACACTCTGCCCATGCTCGGGAACGTCCTCCTGCTCTGCTTCTTCGTCTTCTTCATCTTCGGCATCGTGGGCGTCCAGCTGTGGGCCGGACTGCTCCGCAACCGCTGCTTCCTGGACAGCGGCTTTGCCCGGTGGGGCCCCTGAGGGCCCGTGGGGGGTGGGGGGGGCGGGGTGGCCTCAGGCTCCTCCCCTCCAGCCCTGCCCCTGTAGGCTCCTCCTCTTCAGCCCCGCCCCTACAGGCTCCTCCCCTCCAGCCACACCTCCTTGTGCCCCGCCTCACAGGCCCCTCCCCTCCAGACCCGCCCCACAGGCTCCTCCCCCCTCCAGCTCCACCCCTACAAGCTCCTACTCTCCAGCCCCGCCCCTGCAGGCCCCTCCCCTCCGGCCCCGCCCCCTTTGTGCCCCACCCTGCAGGCTCCTCCCCTCCGGCCCCGCCCCCACACGCCCCGCCCCTGCAGGCTTCTCCCCTCCAGCCCTGAATCCATGGACTCGGTCTTCCTGCATTACTCGGGAGTTGCGGTTCCGTCTTTTGGGTGTTTGTTACCTAATCTATCTCACGTGTTCTCTTGTGTTTTTTCTTTATGAACCTGTTTCGCTGTTTCTGTTCTCTCGTCCGTCGCTATCACTGACTCCCATTTGTGTCTCACGCTTTGTTTCTCTGCGTCTGTCCGCACCTCTGCATGCACCTGTGCATCTCTGCGTGCACCTGTGCATCTCTGCGTGCACCTGTGCATCTCTGCGTGCACCTGTGCGTCTCTGCGTCTCTGCCTCTACACGTGTCCGGGTCCGCACCTCCCGCCGGCCGCAGAAACAACAACCTCACCTTCCTGCGGCCGTACTACCAGACGGAGGAGGGCGAGGAGAACCCCTTCATCTGCTCCTCGCGCCGGGACAACGGCATGCAGAAGTGCTCGCACATCCCCAGCCGCCGGGAGCTGCGCGTGGAGTGCACGCTGGGCTGGGAGGCGTACGGGCAGCCGCAGGCCGATGCTCCCGGAGCCGCCCGCAACGCCTGCATCAACTGGAACCAGTACTACAACGTGTGCCGCTCGGGCGGCTCCAACCCCCACAACGGCGCCATCAATTTCGACAACATCGGCTATGCCTGGATCGCCATCTTCCAGGTGGGGCCCGGCTCCTTGGCTGAGGGCCTGGGCCTGTTTCCCCATCAGCGGGGGCGGGGGCGAGGGGCCCCTGCGGCCCTCCCAGGGCCGTCCGTGTGTGCAGCTGCCTGTCCCCGCAGGTCATCACGCTGGAGGGCTGGGTGGACATCATGTACTACGTCATGGATGCCCATTCCTTCTACAACTTCATCTACTTCATTTTGCTCATCATCGTGAGTGTGGGCGACGGGGCGAGTCCCGGGGGCCGGGCGGGTTGTTTGGGGCCACCAGTGTTGGTGGGTGGAGATGCCCTCATGGTGTGACAGCTGGCCTCAGACCCCTGAAGTCCTGTCAGTGGGCGCCGTCATGACCCCAATGTCGCGCAATCCCAGCCTCTGCTGACTCTCGGCGTCCTTGCATGAGCTGAGCTGCAGGGTGGGCAACAGAGGCCCGGGGCGGCCCGTGGGGCACCAGGGGGCTTCTACTCAGCCCCCAGGGGGAGGTGGTTGTGGGGAAGCCCACCCCCAGCAGGCCTCTCATGGTCGGGTCCCATGCAGAGATTGCAGAAGAGGCCCGGCTACATTTTGGGGTCACAGCCCTGCAAAGAACAGGTACCCCAAAGGCAGGACTCTCCCTGGTGTAGGTGCCCCCGCCAGGCACAGTCTTCCATAGTATATGTGGGTCTCCAGACATAGGGGTGTCCGGGGCAGGGTCTGTAAGGACCCCACTATAGAGATGGGGAGATGTTTTTGTGTTTGATCACAAGCAGGAGCTGAGGACAGTGTGGCAGTGTGACCCTGCTGTGGGGGACATAAAGCCCAGGGTTTTGGGGGGGACTTCCTGGGGGAGGACAAGCCGTACAGATGATGGGAAGGAAAGGTCTCCCCGCCACCCCTCACTTGTGCCCCACCCATCCACACGTGGGCTGCACACGTGGGCCAGGAGCCCTTACTCAGCTGCCCATGGCAGGTGCTGAGTTTTGGCACCACATCATTGGGGACCCCACCCCTCTCGGCGCCCATGCCGGCCATGCTCACGGCTGTGTCCCCGGCCCCGAGGACAGGCAGTGAGCAGCAGGGCTCACCGTTTCCCCTGGGACTCGGTTCCTGCCGTGTGGAAGCGGCTCCTGTCCCCGCTGCCTGCCCCGCCCGCCCCTGACAGCCCGCAGGACTCTTCCCCAGCTCCCTGGGCTGGCCACGGGGGCTCACCGCTGCCCGCCTGCTGCAGGTGGGCTCCTTCTTCATGATCAACCTGTGCCTGGTGGTGATCGCCACGCAGTTCTCGGAGACCAAGCAGCGGGAGAACCAGCTCATGCGAGAGCAGCGTGCGCGCTACCTGTCCAATGACAGCACGCTAGCCAGCTTCTCAGAACCGGGCAGTTGCTATGAGGAGCTGCTCAAGTACGTGGGCCACATCTGCCGCAAGGTGAAGAGGCGCAGCCTGCGTCTCTATGCTCGCTGGCAGAGCCGCTGGCGCAAGAAGGTGGACCCCAGCAGCGCCCTGCACGGCCAGGGCCCCGGGCACCGGCCGAGGCGGGCGGGGAGGCACATGGCCTCCGTCCACCACCTGGTCTACCACCACCACCACCACCACCACCACCACTACCACTTCAGCCACAGCAGCCCACGCCGGCCCGGCCCCGAGCCCGGCCCCGGGGACACCAGGCTGGTGCAGGCTGGAACGTTGCCCTCCCCGCCCTCGCCAGGCCGCGGGCCACCGGACGCCGAGTCCGTGCACAGCGTGTACCACGCAGACTGCCACGTGGAGGGGCCGCAGGAGAGGGCCCGAGTGGCCCACGCCGCGGCCGCTGCTGCTGCCAGCCTCAAGCTGGCCACAGGGCTGGGTGCCATGAACTACCCCACCATCCTGCCCTCACCTGCCGGGGGCAGCAAAGGGGGCGCCAGCCCGGGGCCCAAGGGCAAGCGGGCCGGAGGGCCTCTGGGCACCAGCGAGCAGAGCCCCCTGAGCCTGAGGGGCCCCGACCCCTATGAGAAGATCCAGCATCTGGTCGGGGAACACGGTAAGGACCCAGCCCCACGCTGTGGGGAGGAGGTGGGACCGGGGTTGGGTGAGCCTCAAGGAGACAGGCCTCTTGGGACGTCCTCTGCCTGTGCGCTCTCCGGGGAGGCCCTGGGTACCTTGGCGAGCCCCGCGTTCCCCTTTCTCCTATTGAGCCCTGGAAGAAGGGGGCAAGGGCCTGGGGGGAGGGCGCCTGGCCTCACTCTGCCCCAGACCAAGCCCAAGCGGCCCCAGGGCAAGTGAGGCCCGAGCATTTGCCAACAAAGGCTGACAAAGTCCATCAAGGCCACACGCCTTTGCCTCGCCCCACCTGGTCCCCAGGGAACCCACAGCCCTGCCTCTGGCCGCTTTAGAGGAGGTGGGGGTGGGGAAGGTGAAACAGGTCACAGAGCCCCTGAGGGTCAGGGAGAGGGGCCGGGGAGAGGGGCCGGGGGTCACCCGAGACACTCCGCCTCTCCCACCTGGGGCCCAGCTCCCCCCACCTCGGAGGGACACTGGGTCTCTTGCAGACAGGAGGCCTCCGGGGGGGTGGGTGTGTGCGGGTGTGCGGCCAGGGCGCATTGGAGCATGCAGGGCCTGCACGTGCACCGTCCCACGCCACCCCCAGGAGCGGGTGGGCGGCGGGCCGTGGCGCGGCCTGCTCTGTGCGGCCCCGGAGCCACGGCGTTACCGTTGGTGTGAGACACAGCTTGGGCTCTGGAGTCTCGCGCGAGGAAGCCGCGTAGGGTGGCTCCCGGGTGGGCGTGTGCGCTGCGCTGCCCCCGGCGGGGCCCCGCGCTCGCGGCCTGACCCTGCCTGTGCCCCTGTCCCTGCAGGACTGGGCCGGGCTCCCAGCCGCCTGTCGGGCCTGAGCGTGCCCTGCCCCCTGCCCAGCCCCCAGGCAGGCACGCTGACGTGCGAGCTGAAGAACTGCCCGTATTGTGCCAGCGCGCTGGAGGACGCCGACTTCGAGCTCAGCGACTCCGAGAGCGGAGGCTCAGAAGGCAACGCGGTCTACGAGTTCACGCAGGACGTGCGGCACGGGGACCGCCGCGACCCCATGCAGCCCGCCCCGGCGACGGACACGGCCGGCCAGGGCAGCACGCGGCAGCGGGCACAGCGGCGGGCGGCCCCGGGCCAGCAGGGCGGGCTGGGCCACGTGTGGGCCACCTTCAGCGCCAAGCTGTGCTGCATCGTGGACAGCAAGTACTTCAACCGCGGCATCATGGTGGCCATCCTCACCAACACGCTGAGCATGGGCGTGGAGTACCACGAGCAGGTGGGTGTGGGGCTGGTCCTCCCGTGGGGCCGCGGAGGGGCCAGGGACGCCATTGGAGCTCAGACGCTCCCGTCTCCTGCCGGGGCTGGGTCCCTGTCGGGTACCAAGTGGTTCCCGTGTGGAGGTTCTGGGGTCCCAGGAGGCCACCACAGGCCCGGGGGCAGCAGGGTCAAGGGCATCCGCCAGCCAGCCGGTGGCTGTGCTGAGGATGGGACGCCCCGGGCTCAGCTCTCGCGGGGCGGGGGGGCTCCCCTGACGTGAGCCAGGACCACTGGCTGTGCCTGCTGGGATGCTCCTTGGTGGCCGCCAAGGGCCAGAGTGTGGGGTGGCCCCCAGGAGGAAGCAGTGGGGCCGTGTCTGGCCCCCCAGCCGCCGCAGAAGTGGTCGCCTGTGCACGCTGGCTGTCCTTGGCCCCTGCCCTGGAGCAGAAAGGGCAGCAGCTAGGTTAGGCCAGGAGAGGGGGTCTCTCCAGGAACCAGGCTGGGTCACCCATGGTGACCAAATGGGAGTTCCTCGTGCCCCACTGTTGGGGTTTTTCCGGCCACGTAAGGAATTTGATTGTGGAACAATTTGGGAAAAATCCAAGCAGTGGTGGCCTTCAGCAGGCACTGGGGGGAGGGAGGGCAGCTCAGGCAGGGGCATCTAGGCATCAGGGCAGGGATTCCCTCGTAGAGAAGAGTCCCTGCGCACATACACACAAGTATGCGTGTGCACATGTTCAAGGCTTACCGACGCAAGTGGGAGCACACGTACTACACATACAGCTTGTATGTAGGCGCACATGCTCTGGTGTGTGCGCATGGACGTGCACTTGTGTGTGCACACGTAGGGTTATTTACACTAGCGCAGGTGTGCACATGGACATGCATGCACATGGACAGGCACGTGTGTGTGTGCGGGGTATTTACACTAGTGCAGGTGTGCACATGGACACATGGACAGGCACACACGTGTGTGCACACAAGGTCACATGTTGGTAAACGTGCAGGCATGCACACGTGGGAGTGTTTACACTAGCCCAGGTGTACTCTCAGACATAGATGTGCAGGCATACACACACACAGGTGAGTCAGCACGTCTCCAGGAAGAAGGCTTCTGGAGCCTTCCGCCAGCAAGAAGGGGTGGGTGAGGCTGCCAGGGTCCAGGGAAGTGCATCAGATCTGCACCCCGTGCTCCCCCATGCCTGCCCTAGAACCCTGGGGCAGGTGCTCTGTGCCCTGTTCCCGTGGCCAGCCCTGGCTCTGGTGAGCGGTCGCACTGGTGGCAACGTCCAGCAGGCCCCGGGAGCTGGGGACAGCCAGGTGGATGGGCCGGGCAGGCTGTGGTCCTTGCCCTCCTGCAGACAGCGGCCAGTTAGGGGATTTTTGAGCTGCTCCCTCGAGGTGGACTCAGCTGCTCTTGAACTCTGGGGGGGCATGGTGGTGGGGGAGCCGCGGGGGCGCCCTGACGGCCTCCCTGCCGCCTGCAGCCCGACGAGCTGACCAGTGCCCTGGAGATTAGCAACATCGTGTTCACCAGCATGTTCGCCCTGGAGATGCTGCTGAAGCTGCTGGCCTGCGGCCCACTGGGCTACATCCGCAACCCCTACAACATCTTCGATGGCATCATCGTGGTCATCAGGTGGTGCCCCGTCCCCCGCCTGGGCCGCAGGGGCCTGGGAGCTCATCTCTCACCCCCCACCCCCCGAGAGCTGAGCCCCCGTCAGAGGAAGGCTCTGACAGGATGTCATGGGCAGCGTCCCCTCCCTGGGACCAAGTCCCTCCCCGCCGGCGCTGTCAGCTCCATGCAGTCTGCTGCACCTCACAGATGTTTCTAGAACGTAGTGCAGCTGTGCCCTGCAGGAGCAGAGTGGGCACTTGGCCACCCAGCTGGAGGTCACTTAGGCCTCACCCCTGCGAGGAAGGCCAGCTCACCTGTGGGGCGTCTGCTGCAGCCAAGTCCATGCAGAAAGGAGTGGGAGGGTCTGGGGTAACCCTCCCCCAGGAGGCAGGGCCCTCAGGAGTCCGGGGGTCCCCCGGGGAGTGGGGAGGCACTGTGTGAAAGGCACAGGACGGGGCCGGCCCTGGGCAGAGAAGCTGACCAGGCCAGAGCCCGAGTTCCGGCAGCTTCTGGGGGACGGCAGTTAGGTGGGTGGCTTGGACAACACCGCCACGGCCCTCCAGCCCCCTGGGCGCCTGGATGCAGCCACACCTCTGCTCGGCCACGGGGTGAAGGAAGGCCGCGGGACCCATGGTCGGAGAATGGGCCCCGCTGACCCCCGCCCCGGCCCACAGCGTCTGGGAGATCATCGGGCAGGCGGACGGCGGCCTGTCAGTGCTGCGGACCTTCCGGCTGCTGCGGGTGCTGAAGCTGGTGCGCTTCATGCCGGCGCTGCGGCGGCAGCTGGTGGTGCTCATGAAGACCATGGACAACGTGGCCACCTTCTGCATGCTGCTCATGCTCTTCATCTTCATCTTCAGGTGGCCGCCTGCCTTGCTGCACACCAGCCTCCCTGCGGTGCCACCCCATGCTTCTGGGCTTGGGGGCTTGGGGGGGGGGCAGGAGCCTCCAGGTGGGGGGATCAGGGACTGTGCCCAGAGGAGAGCAGAGAAGGGGTGGGACAGCCAGGCCCAGGTCCATAGCCTTCGCCTGGTACGTGCACAGCGCCCGCCATCGGGTGGTCTGGCCTGGGGTCAAGCCTCAAGGATGGGCTGGGGCGGGGAGGACAGCCCAAGCAGCTGAGTGAGACAGACGCCCCAGGCACCTCCCACCCAGCCTCAGTCTACCCACCTGTGATTTGGAAACCGCTGGGCCGTGGGCACCAGGAGGGAGGCCCCAGTACGCCGGAAGGCTGGCGGCCGGGCCAGTGGGGAAGGATGGAGAGCAGTCCCTGGGTGCAGGGGTGACCACGCAGGGCTTCACCTGCTGCCCGCCTCCCCGCACCCCTCCCTAAACTCACTCACTCCTGCCCTGCCTTCAGCATCCTGGGCATGCACCTGTTTGGCTGCAAGTTCAGTCTGACGACAGACACCGGAGACACGGTCCCCGACAGGAAGAACTTCGACTCCCTGCTGTGGGCCATCGTCACCGTGTTCCAGGTAACGCCTGGGTGAGCGTCCCAGGGGGAGTCATGGTCCCCAGGAGAACAGCCGTCCTGCTCAAGGCAGCTCTGGAGCAGGCCCTGGCCTGTGTGAGGCCAGAGCAGTGGAGGGGCTGTGAAGGGTGGTGGGGAGGCTGTGCAGAGCCCCTGCCACCCCGGGCTGGCCGCCACCCCTCTCTCCTGGTCTGGGCATGCTCTGCCTCATGGCCCCTCCGCAGATCCTCACCCAGGAGGACTGGAATGTCGTCCTCTACAACGGCATGGCCTCTACCTCCTCCTGGGCCGCCCTCTACTTCGTGGCGCTGATGACCTTTGGCAACTACGTACTCTTCAACCTGCTGGTGGCCATCCTGGTGGAGGGCTTCCAGGCGGAGGTGAGGGATGGGGTTCCTGCCCAGACCATCACGGTCCCCCTCCTCCATCCTCCAGCCGCTGCACCTGTGCCCCTGGTCGTGACTTCGTGGTCACACCTGCCTCTGCGCCGGCCCAGCCCTCCCTGGGGAGTCCACGTGCGGGTGCCCGGCGCAGATGGCTCCCACCTGAGGGGAGTCTCAGACGTGCCTTCTGCTCTGCGGGGTGCAGGGTGACGCCAACAGATCCGACACAGACGAAGACAAGACATCCACCCACTTGGAGGAAGATTTTGACAAGTTCCGAGATCTCCGGGCCACAGGTGAGTATCTGGGCAGTGGGGCCAGCGGTGGTACTGCCCACCCTGCCCTGGCACAGCTGGGACTCCGTGGGCAGGCTCTTGGGTGGGCACATTCCCTTCCTAGAAGCCCCGCAGGTCACCACCAGCTTGTCCATCCAGAGATGAAGATGTACTCACTGGCGGTGACCCCCAACGGGCACTTGGAGGGCCGAGGCAGCCTGCCCCCTCCCCTCATCATGCACACGGCGGCCACGCCCATGCCCACCCCAAAGAGCTCCCCACACCTGGATGCGGCCCCCGGCCTCCTGGACTCGCGGCGTGGCAGCAGCAGCTCTGTGGACCCCCAGCTGGGCGACCAGAAGTCGCTGGTAGGCACCCTTCCCTGCCCGGGTCCTGTGGCCTGTCCCAAGGACGAGTGTGGGTCCCGCACACCCCCCCAGTCATAGCCCACAAATCCCTGTCCCCGAGCGGAGGTAAGCGCTCTGTCTTCCTATAAACGGAGCTAGGAGCGGCTGCTCTCGTGGAAGGAGTATGAGTTGACCAGACATGGGAATGCGGGGCACCCCTCTCCTCTCCAGTAGAGCGTCAGGCAGGGAGTTTATCTTCCGAATTGAAATAAAAGATAAAAGCTGGCAGAGCAGAGCGTACATCAAAGGAGAAACAAAAGGGACATCAGAAAGGGGACACACGACAGAAGCCAGGCGGACGTCCCCCAGAGCCGGAGCCACGGGGCTTTCCGTGCACGCCCAGGAAACACCACCCTAGCTGCCAGCCCAGTGCTGCTTCTGGACTGCGGCAGGCGGGGGGAGCTGGGGGGGCGGGTACGGACACAGCAGAGTCCAGGCGGAGCGTGGGGACAGACGCGCATCCGTACCAGAGAAGCTGCACAGCCGGGCAGCGTAGCACCCAGATGCATGCAGCCCTCTGGCCCCGGGAGGGGGAGTGAGAGTGAGCAGGGAAGGGGGCGCCTGGAGGTGAATCCCCGTCCCTCTGTCCCTCCTGAGACACAGCTGCGTGTGTCCCAGAGGCTGCCACCAAGGAGCTGCTCTGGGCAGGGGTGTGAGGGCACCTGGCCTGCTGGCCCCTGGCCGGTGCACAAGCACCTGCACCTGCCCTCCAGACACGCTCGCTCCTTGTGGGCGGGCTCTGTGCCACAGGCATGCGGCGGAAATGCGGTGTCGCTGGCCGCTGCCCAGTGGGGTCACTGCCTGGTAAAGGAGGAGGCTCACGTGCAGACGCCACCCACGGCGCTAATAGTAATGCCACCGGTCAGGAAGGGCCCATGGCCGGGTGCCCAGGGCCCGGATGTTTGGGGGGACTTGGGGGGCTGGCCCTGCTCACTCCTCCCCCTCCCACAGTCCAGCCTCCGAAGCTCACCCTGTGCCCAGTGGGGCCCCAGCAGTGCCTGGAGCAGCCGGCGCTCAAGCTGGAACAGCCTGGGCCGCGCCCCCAGCCTCAAGCGCCGGAGCCAGTGCGGGGAGCGTGAGTCTCTGCTGTCCGGGGAGGGCAAGGGTAGCACGGACGAGGAGGCCGAGGACAGCAGGCCTGGAGCGGGGGCCTCCCCCGGGACGCGCCCCGTCCCGCTGCGGCGCGCCGAGTCCCTGGACCCCCGCAGCACGCTGGACCTGCGGCCTCCCCGCCCGGCCGCGCTGGCACCCGCCAAGTTTCAGGAGTGCAACGGGCAGGTCCTGGCCCTGCCCACGGAGTTCTTCCTGCGCATCGACAGCCACAAGGAGGATCCGGCTGACTTTGACGATGACGTGGAGGACGTGAGTGGGGGCCCAACCCATGCCTCCCCAAAGCCGACCCTGAGGCAGGGACTCGGGGCACCTGACTGGTGGGGGGCTCTGCGCCCCACGGGGGAGGGGAGGCTGAGCAGCACCTGACACAGTGGCCTGGCCTTCACTTGTGCACAGGGAGCCCGGGAGCAGATTCTCCCCAGGGGCCACCTGGCCTCCAGCTGAGGGGTGGTTCTGAGCCGCCAGCAGGGAGACCCTCAGGAGCAGGAGGGTGAGGCAGAGGCACCCACTGAGGCCAGAGCAGTTCTGAAGGGTGGGGGTCAGCTGCAGGGGCGTGGGCTCCCAGTGAGGGGCTCTCGGTGCTGGGGTGCGGAGGATGAGGCCTGGGAGCCCAGGGGCTGGCCTGGCCAGGAGGGGCCCTGTGGACCTGCCCCCTCCCTCCCTAGAGTTGCTGCCTGCGTCTGCACAAGGTCCTGGAGCCCTACAAGCCCGCGTGGTGCCGCAGCCGCGAGCCCTGGGCCCTGTACCTCTTCTCTCCGCAGAACAGGTGAGGGGCTCACCAGGTAGGGGGGCCTTGGAGCCGACCCGGACCTCAGCGCCCCCACCCCGATCCTTGCGCCCCCTACCACATGGTGAGCATCCCCAGGGGGCCGCCCCCCATCTCACAGCGCCTCCCCCCACACCGTCCAGGTTCCGGGTCTCCTGCCAGAAGATCATCGCTCACAAGATGTTCGATCACGTGGTCCTGGTCTTCATCTTCCTCAACTGCATCACCATCGCCCTCGAGAGGCCGGACATCGACCCGGGCAGCACCGTGAGGCGCCCTTCCCAGCCAGGGGGTGGGGGTGCGGGGTTGAGGGGCGCAGCCAGCCGCCCACCGCCTGTGCTTGCAGGAGCGCGTCTTCCTCAGCGTGTCCAACTACATCTTCACGGCGATCTTCGTGGCAGAGATGATGGTGAAGGTACCTGCAGGCCTGGGAGGACGCCATCCCGCCCAGCAGCTTCCCCACCCACCCCCATACCGGGCTGTGCTGCCCCCCCACCTGGGCTCCTCCTCTGCGCTCCCAGGTGGTGGCCCTGGGCCTGGTCTCTGGCGACCACGCCTACCTGCAGAGCAGCTGGAACGTGCTGGACGGGCTGCTGGTGCTGGTGTCCCTGGTCGACATTATCGTGGCCATGGCTTCGGCCGGGGGCGCCAAGATCCTGGGCATCCTGCGCGTGCTGCGCTTGCTGCGGACGCTCCGGCCCCTGAGGTGGGCGGGGCCATCGGTTAGGGTGGGGCCAGGTGGGCGGGGCTACGCTGGTGTGGGCGGGGCCGGATGCGGGCTGCAGTCAGGAGACAGAAGGGAGGGCAGGGGGCCTGGCGGCCGGATCAGGGTCGGGCCCCACGTGCAGGGTCATCAGCCGCGCTCCGGGCCTCAAGCTGGTGGTGGAGACTCTGATATCGTCGCTGAGGCCCATCGGGAACATCGTCCTCATCTGCTGCGCCTTCTTCATCATCTTCGGCATCCTGGGGGTACAGGTGCGCGCCCTGCTTGCCCGCGGGGGCCGGGCTGTGGCCAGTGGTCTGTAGTCAGCAGTCGGTGCCGCTGCAGCCTGGAGAGGGTCGTGCAGGGACGGGTCTGGGGGACGGGGGGCACAGAACCGGCCCCGCGGGGTGACCTCCGCGCCCTGGTCAGCTCTTCAAGGGGAAGTTTTATTACTGCGAAGGCGCCGACACCAGGAACATCTCCACCAAGGCCGAGTGCCGGGCGGCGCACTACCGCTGGGTGCGGCGCAAGTACAACTTCGACAACCTGGGCCAGGTGGGCGGGGTGGGCGATCAGGGAGGCAGGAGCGGGGAGGGGGTGGCAGGTGCCCCCCTAGCCTCGGTTCCTCCTGGCCCAGCATGGCTGCGCTGGTCAGACCTGGAGCTGGAGTGCATGGGTGGTGGGGTGTGGGGACCCCTGGGTGCCTGGGCTGGGGCAGGGCTGCGGTGACTGTCCTGGATCTGGCCCTGTAGGCTCTGATGTCACTGTTCGTGCTGTCATCCAAGGACGGCTGGGTGAACATCATGTACGACGGGCTGGACGCCGTGGGCATAGACCAGCAGGTATGGGGCGCGGGCAGCCCCGGCCTCCCAGGTGGAGCCCACTGCCCTCTGGGTGGTCTCGGAGCCTCTCCCCAGGGGCTGTTTTTGGCCTCAGCGTTTCCAGGCATCTTGGGGGATGATGCGCTGGCCAGCGCCTGGCCCCTCCGCTGAGCCTGGAGCGCATGTGCTGTCCTTGGGAGGAGGAGCCATCAGGAGGACGAGGACCCATGTGCCCCTTGTGTGCCACAGCCTGTGCCCAACCACAACCCCTGGATGCTGCTCTACTTCATCTCCTTCCTGCTCATCGTCAGCTTCTTTGTCCTCAACATGTTTGTGGGCGTCGTGGTGGAGAACTTCCACAAGTGCCGGCAGCACCAGGAGGCGGAGGAGGCGCGGCGGCGGGAGGAGAAGCGGCAGCGGCGCCTGGAGAGAAAACGCAGGAGTAAGGCGCTCCCAGTGGCGGCGGTGGCCGGTCGGTACCAGCGCGTGAGCGGCTGCTTCACCCGCGCGAGCCCCGTGCCTGTGGGGTCGGGTCCAGCCGAGAGGCGGCCTCCCGGCCCTGGTCTCCCTCCCACGCCGGGGTGGCGGGCGCCCAGGCAGGACCTCTGCCTCCCGGCCCCTCCCAGGTGGCCCTGTGTGCTGCCCGTTGTGCCCGGGCCTGCCCAGGGGCTAGGGGCCTCCCGAGGAGGGGCCGGAGCGGGGGAGGCAGCGTGGCAGGAGGTGGGGGTCCCCTTCCAAGCGCCACAGGCCGTCAATGAGACCCCTGATTTTCACCACCCGTCGCTGTAGGACAGCTTCAGCCTGTGAGTTCTCAGACCATGGGAAGAGCAAGCAGAGCCGTCAGAGTCAGACAGGGTCTTAGGGATGTCCCAGCCAGCTTGGGGGCGAGCAGGGGGCCTGCTCAGTATCCCCACCCACCCCGCCCCGTGTGGAGTGTTCTCGCCCCACCCCACCGAGGCCAGCTCAGACCACCATCTCCTTGTCTTTCCAGGCACTTTCCCCAGCCCAGGTATCTGCCCACCCCCCGCCCTGCATGCCTTAGCGCCCCTGCTTCCGCCAGCCAGCGCATGGGGCTGTGGGCTGGCCCGGCCTCGGTTCCTCCGTGGCTGCCGAAGGGAGGGGTGGACATGGCAGGCCGCTGCCAGGCCTGCGGGTGGGCATGGGGTGGGCGCCAGGCGTCGGTGGGAGGGGAGAGGACTTGTTGGCTCACCTGCCAGGTGTGTGCGCCGCTGCTGCCAAGCTTGGGGACGTCCCCCTGTCGGGCTGCATGCATGGCTGCTGCTCTGCTGCATCCTGGGACGCCTGCCGGTTTGTAGCTGCTCCGCATCCTCGGCACTGGCCTGAGCTGACTGGCTGCCAGCCTTGGGCTTTGCGAGCTGAGCCAGGCTGTTTAGTGACTGCACGCCGGCCCAGGGGGCATGAGGGCCCCAGGGAGGGCTCGGTTCCCATCAGCCCCTGCTCTCCCAGGCCTCAGGCAGCCAGCCGGGACAGCCACTGCCTACATGGGGCTCTGGGGCCCGGGTGCGTTCCCATGTTTGTGATGGCGGTCGTGCCCTCACCTGCTGGACGTTGACGAGCCATAAAGGGTTACTGCAGATAGAACATGTAGTGCAGGCAGAGGTCCTGGGGGATGCAGGACCTCCCAGGACACGGTCATCAACCTCAGATGGGCCAGAGGCCCAGCAGGGCCCAGACAACAGACAGTGGCCACTGGCCCCTCGGCGGACAAGGAGGGGAGATACTCCAGGCCTGGTGACCGGGGGCAGCTCATGTGTAGACCGAGATGGAGCAGGGGGCGGGCCACTCTGCCCTGCGACAGCTGAGCGGGGGACAGGACTGGCCCTGCCACCGGGAAGGCCTCCATCTGCTTAGTCTTCACCTAACACCTTGACATGAGCTCAGGAGAGCAGACCACAGGGGCCAGCCTAGGAGCTCCCTGCAGGGTGGGGACCAAGCAGGGCCCGGAGTGAGGGGGGGTCTCAGCCACCAGGCATACTCCTAGGGCCTGCCCCGGGCTCAGGGTCCCCAGAAGACCCGATGGAGACCTGCTCCTGAGACCCCCTCCTGCCCCGGACTCCCGCAGGGGCCAGAGACCCAGGGAGCCACTTCTTACCTCCCTTCCTTCCTGGGAGAAATTCTTTCCTTCAGGCTCATGCAAACGCCCTATGCCTGAGCCCAGGGCCCTCCCCCCACGGTCCCTACGCTGCAGCCCCTTGGCAGACCACCAGGGACGTCCCAGTGCCAAGAGGGTGCCGGCAGCGCCCAGCACCAGCTCATGGTCACCCTCTCCCTGCAGAGGCCCAGCGCCGGCCCTACTACGCCGACTACTCACCCACCCGCCGCTCCATCCACTCGCTGTGCACCAGCCACTACCTTGATCTCTTCATCACCTTTATCATCGGCGTCAACGTCATCACCATGTCCATGGAACACTACAACCAACCCAAGGTGGGGCTCGGTGCCTGTAGATGCCCGCCCTCCCTGCCTCCAGGACGGGTGGCGGGGACACAAGCCTCAGGAGGGCCATAGGTGGGGTCTGGCACTCAGCCGGGTGGCCTGGATCAGAGCTGGGGGCTCCCGGGTCTGCAGCCTATCCGAGCCCTCGCTGGGGTTTGCAGGGTGTGGAGATGTGGTTTGAGCAGCGAGTCCTTTTTTTAAAACTGGTTGAAACTCCCAGGGCCGCCCGCCCCGGAGGGCCCCCCCCCCATACACACACACAGCGGTTCAGCATGGAAACACAGGCTGTGGGAACGTCCGTGGGTCTGGCTGCCCAGGAGCGCGCGGGGCAGGAGACGGCCAGGGGGAAGGTGGTCAGCTTTTTATTTGTCCCGTTATGCCTGTGTCTCCGTCAGTTTTTGACGAAGGGGCGCCCCTTCTCTCCCGCAGTGGAAGGGAGTGTCTCAGGGTAACAGCCTTCAGACCTGAGCTGCTCAGCCGGGCCGGGGGTCTGGGCGGGGCAGACGCCCCCCACCCGAGGGTGCCTCCGGGCCCCGTCTGGCGACCTGGCACAGCCCTGCGTGTAGCAGGAGTCCTGTCCCGCCGAACCGGGGCGCATAGGGGAGAGGCGGGCGGGCTGGGAGCGTCCGCAGCCTGATGCTCTGCTCGCAGTCGCTGGATGAGGCTCTCAAGTACTGCAACTACGTGTTCACCATCGTCTTCGTGTTTGAGGCTGTGCTGAAGCTCGTGGCTTTTGGGTTCCGGAGGTTCTTCAAGGACAGGTGTGTGGGGCGGGCCCCGGAGCCTGGAGGACCCTCAGGCGGGGTCTCCCCCGCCAGCCTCCGGCCCCGCCTGAGGCCTGAGATGGGGGGTCGCCGCTGGGTCGCCGTGTGGGATGTGCCGGGGGTGTGAGGAGGCGCTGAGCCCACCGCCCGCCCGCCGCAGGTGGAACCAGCTGGACCTGGCCATCGTGCTGCTGTCCATCATGGGCATCACACTGGAGGAGATCGAGATGAACGCGGCTCTGCCCATCAATCCCACCATCATCCGCATCATGCGCGTGCTCCGCATCGCCCGAGGTAGGCGCCCGCCTGTGCTTCCCCGGGCCCCGTCCTTCCTCGGCTCCCCCCGCGGCGTCCACCGGGGGACCGTGCGGGGACGGGAGCGAGAGGGTCAGGTGGCCCCTGCTGACGCTCAGCTTCTGGCCTTAGTTCTGAAGCTGCTCAAGATGGCCACAGGCATGCGGGCCCTGCTGGACACGGTGGTTCAAGCCCTGCCGCAGGTAGGTCAGCACCCCAGGGCCAAGGGGGCCGCCGCAGATGCCCCCGGAGCACTTGGTCACCCACTTGCTCACGTACCCCACCGTCTTGCCAAAACCACGGTAATCGGTCTGCGCATGCGGGGAGTCCCTCGGCTGTGCCACGGAGAGTAGGGCCGGGTGCCCGGGGAGGGCTGGAACCAGTGCCCCCCCCAGTCCAGTTCCGGAGGCAGTGGGCAGAGGAGGCCGCCCACAGGGGTTGTGTGAGTTCAGGGGCCCACCGCCGGGCATCCCGTGTGGCCGCAGGCCCCGCGTCTGCCTCCCCGTGCTTATGGCCCCGACCCCAACCCTCTGTGTCCTCTTCAGCTAAAGGAGACTCACGGTCCCCCTGTGCTGTGCCCGATCCCTCTGCCAACACCCCCCTTGCCATCCGTCCATCCCCCCAATCCCGTGTCCACCTGTCTGTACACCCAGCGCTCCTAGCCCAGCACATTCCTGTCCAGGGGCTCGCTCATCCCCGCCCCAGCAGCCCCTGTAGCTCGTGTTGGGGTGACGGGGGTGAGTAGACAGGTGCTGGGAAGCCTGAGAAGCCAGGGTGGCCTGGGCAGTGCTCGCAGGATGTGCTGCCCACGAGCGGGGGGTGGGCGGGGGTCCCTGAGGCTGGGGACCTGGGTCCAGGGGGCGGGGCGGGGGTCAGAGGCTGATGAGGGGCTTGGGCATCTGTCCAGTGGGACGGGAGCCCCTGGGAGCTCCAGGGCCGGGAGCAGTGGGTCAGGGACAGGCCTGAGGGCAGCCTCCGGGAGCCTGGCCGGCGGGGGGTGAGGGGGGGAAGTGGCGGCCCCTGACCTCGCTCTGCTTCTTCTCCCGTGTAGGTAGGGAACCTCGGCCTACTTTTCATGCTCCTGTTTTTTATCTATGCTGCCTTGGGGGTGGAGCTGTTCGGGAGGCTCGGTGAGTGTGCACAGCCTCGCCCACGCCTCGCCCACACGCATGAGGCTCTTGGGCCCCTGGGGGACACTGGGCCCTGGCCAGGCAGACGGGCTGCACACCTCGGGCCTCGGCGTCACCCGGCCCCAACAGCCCTGCCCAGCACATAGCGTGGACACGCACAGCGGCCAGAAGCACGATGCCTGACGGACACGCGGGCACACACACACGGGCTCAGGCCAGCTGGGGGGACAGCCACACGTGAGCACGGGAAGAACACACACAAGCACACGTGTGTCCCTGAGCTCGTGAGGCCCCCGGGCACCCTAACTGCCACACATCCCTTCTTGTCACCGTCTCCCTCGTCCCTCAGGCCCGAGGCTCTGGCCCACGTGCGCAGGAGCAGGTGGGGACTTCCTGTGACAGCCCAGTCCCGGTGGGCTCCCCTGAGCACTGGAGAGAACTGGGGTGGCTTCAGGAGTCCCCAGTGTGGGCCTGTCCGGGAGGGGGCGTCCCAGCTCAGGTCCACCCCGAGGGCCTCCTGGGCCTCAGCAGCAGGTGCCCGTGACCCCAGGCCTGACGAGTCCTGGCCCCAGGGCCAGGGTGCAGGGTGCCTCCCGCTCCAGGGCAGCCCTGACCTGCCGCTGAGCCCGAGGGCGTGTGGACCCACAGGCAGGCCTGGGCCACGTGGGAGCCATCTGATGGGGCTTGGCCGGTACACCCATGGAGCCGTGTCCACCTCAGTCCCAGGGCTGAGGTCCGGGCTCTGGGCTGTGCCCAGAGGCAGCCTCCACAGCCGGAGAGGAGCAGTCCTGCCCCCGCCCCCACCCCATCCTGAAAGGACACGTCCCCGTAGCGGCCAGGCCCCCAAACTACCCAACACAACACCATCTCCTCCCCGGGAGTGCAGCGCCCGTGTGGGTCAGCAGGGTCCCCACGTGCGGGCTGACGGGGCGAGGGTCTCCCCGGCAGAGTGCAGTGAGGACAACCCCTGCGAGGGCCTCAGCCGGCACGCCACCTTCTCCAACTTTGGCATGGCCTTCCTCACGCTGTTCCGCGTGTCCACGGGGGACAACTGGAACGGGATCATGAAGGTAGCGGCCCCGGGAGGGGGCACCACCCGGGCGGAGGGGGGCACCTAGTATAGGGTGGAGGGAGGGGGCAGGGTGCCCTGTATGGGGGGAGGGAGGGGGGAGAGGCGCCCCAGCACCGCGCTCTAGCCGCCCCCCCCCCCCCCCCGCCCAGGACACGCTGCGGGAATGTGCCCGGGAGGACAAGCACTGCCTCAGCTACCTGCCTGCCATCTCCCCCATCTACTTCGTCACCTTCGTGCTGGTGGCCCAGTTCGTCCTGGTCAACGTGGTGGTGGCCGTGCTCATGAAGCACCTGGAGGAGAGCAACAAGGAGGCCCGCGAGGACGCCGAGCTGGACGCCGAGCTGGAACTGGAGGTGGCGCAGGGCCCCCCCGCCTGCCCCAGGCCTGAGGCCCCGCCGAGCCCAGACACCCCTGGCCTCCTGGTTGTACGCAAGGTGTCCGTGTCCAGGATGCTGTCCCTGCCCAATGACAGCTACATGTTCCGGCCCGTGGCGCCCGCCTCGGCCCCACACCCCCGCCCACTGCGGGAAGCGGACGCAGAGACGTGCTCAGGCACAGCCGCCTCCGGTACAGGTCCTCAGGGGGCTGGGGCTGTTGGGGGGGGGCGGGGGGCAGGCAGGCCTCGGGTGGGGGGATGGGAGCTGCAGGGCGCTTGCTTTCCTGCCCAGGCCCGGTGACCTCTGCGCATTCCCCGCCCGTGGAGTCCTGCACGTCTCTCCAGGTCCCCTCGGCGGCCACGCTCTCCCCAACCAGGGACAGCGACAGCCTCCGCGCCCTGTCCCCTCGGGGCGCAGCCCGCTCCCCCATCCTCGGCCGGCTGCTCTGCAGACAGGTAGGAGAAGCGCCCGGCCCTGCAGCCCAGGCCTGGGGGCCCCCTGGGGCTTCCTGAGCACCTGCCCCCCGGATGGGGCTGGGGCAGAGTCCCCACCAGTGGCTCCCAGCCACGTCTCAGCCTGCTCCGCGGCCTACCTGGGGAGGGGCTTCCCGGCCGTCTTCCTCATCGGATCCCGGGTCATCCCTGCAGGAGCCCACGCTTGCCGACTCACTGGAAGGGCACACGGACGGCCCCAGGGACGGCGGCCCAGGCTGGGGGGAGCCTGGCGGGAAGACCCCGATGAGGCAGGCATCCCTGAGGGCCTCCCTACGGTCCCCACCCCACTCCCCGCGGCCCGCCAGCGTCCGCACCCGCAAGCACACCTGCGGGCAGCGCTGCGTCTCCAGCAGGGCCCCAGCCCCCGGCGGGGAGGAGGCCGAGACCCCGGATCCTGCCGACGAGGAGGTCAGCCACATCACCAGCTCGGCCCGAAGCCCCTCCGCCTCGCCCGCCTCCCGAGGCCTGGGGGCCGGCGACCCCGAGCTGTGCAGGTTCTACGGCGTGGACGCTCAGGGCTTCCTGGACCCGCCTGGCCAGGCCGAGGAGCAGAGGCGGCCCTCCGGGGAACCGGGGGGAGGGGACGGCCACGCGGAGACCAGGGAGGTAAAGGGCCGCGCCCTAGAGGCCGAGCCAGCCTTGGGGGCACGCAGGAAGAAGAAGATGAGCCCCCCCTGCATCTCCATTGAGCCCCCCGGGGAGGACGAGGGTGCGGCCCGGCCCCCGGCGGCAGAGGGCAGCACCACCACTCTGCGGCGGCGAACCCCGTCCTGCGAGGCCCTGCCGCACAGGGACTCCCTCGAGCCCATGGAGGGGGCCGGGGTGGACCCTGCCGCCAAGGGCGACCGGCGGGCCCAGGCCCCTTGCCGCGCAGAACACCTGACCGTCCCCAACTTCGCCTTTGAGCCGCCGGACAAGGGGGGCCCTGGCGGAGACCTGTTTTTGGACAGTGGCCATGGTGTGGCCCCAGAACCCAGAGCTTCCTTTTCGGGGGCCACGGCGCCTCCTGAACCCCATAAAATGGAGCCTCTCATGCCCTCCAGTGACCCCACAGAGAAAGGACGGGGGCTGCACCTCAGAGTCCTCCAGAGCCCCCCAAAGAAAGCAGGGTCTCCCCCAGCCAGCCCCGCCTCAGGTGACCGCGTGGACAGGCCAGTGTAGCTCAGGGCGCAGTGCCGCAGGTTTCAGCAGCGGAGCTGGGGTGCACCCAGCGGGGTGACGGCCCGGGCAGGGCTGCGCATGGACCCCAGCTCTGGGCCCGGCGCGGAGGAGAAGCGGGGAGCCGCCCGGGGAGGGAGGCAGACATGGGGTCTGGGCGAAGCAGAGTGGGGACACGCCCCTCGGCCTGCGAGCCTATGTCTAGCCTACGTCCGGTGGATTCAGGTTTGGGTTTTTCCAAGTTTCGCCACCATGGTCTGCAGCCATGCCCGCATCTGGTCAGCGGTCCCCCGACACAAAGACCAGGAAGACCAGAAGGAGGAAGTCCAAGGCTGCCCAGCAGAGCCCCATTCTCACACCCGCTTTTCTAAGGAACACGTGCTTGGGGCCACCTGTGCCCTCCCGGGTGGCAGCTTCACCCCAAGGCTGCCATCGCCACGCTCATGTCACTCACTCCTCACCTGTCTGCCCCCCCCACACTCTTCGTCACCGTCTTGGCCCCCTGCGGGCCCACGCCCCACTGTTCTGCCCTCGGTATTCCAGAAACAACCGCGCCGCGGGGGAGTGGGGTCCATGCAATAAGCCCCCGCCGCTGCCGGCGGCCCCTCGCGGGCCGGGTGAGCAGTGTGTGCTGACGCTCCTGCGTTCCATGTATGTTTCTTTTATTAATTCAGGTTAAACGTTGCAATAATCTGATAACGGGAAATCCGGCTTCTTAAGGGAGGGGGAAGCAGGGGTGGGGGGCAAAGCAAAATGGAATAAATGTTAACTTATTTAAGAAATGCATTGGATGAGTGGCGGCAGGGCGGTGGGACCCCGCGTGGTGGCCCGAGAGCGGGGCTGGGCCAGTGTTCGCCGGGACTCCCGGAGGGGTGGTGCGGGGGAGCAGAGCGGGGGCCCACGGGGACAGCTGCTAAGGCGGGACCGTCCACCTGGGGCTCTGGGGGGTGCCCCCCGTCCCCGTGCCTCTGCTCTGACCCTGGCAGGGGCCTCGGAGCCCCTCATCTCAGCCCCAGCCTCCCCCTACTCCCTCTGGGCCCACAGCGCCCTTGGGACCGGGCCGGGCTGTCCATGAGGGGCTCTGGCTGCACGAATGGCAGGGAAAGTGACCCCAGCCCCTCACTGGGTACGTGACGTGTGCCCTGCGGAGCTGGGGGGCTGCCCTGCGCCCTGCGAGGCCACGGCCTGAGGTGGCCCATACGCTGCTGTGCAGGAGGGGCGGGGAGGAGGGGCTGAGGGTCAGGCTGTGCGGGTGTCACCTCCCCCTGCCCCCCATGCTTGCTGCCAACTGACACTGCAGACCCAAGGAAACCTGTGGTTCTCCGGTGGGGGGCAGGGACGGTGCCCCCTCTTCCAGGAAGCCCTCCCCAGGTTCCCGTAGCCCTCACCACACATCAGATGGGCGCCGCTCCCAGCTGCCCGGCTCAGGGCTGCCCCTTCCTAACCATCCTCCGTGTGACCAGGGCCTCGTGACCCAGCTGATTAGGGGCCCTGGGAGGGGCCGGCCTTGCCTGCACTTGACCCCGTGGCTCCCTGTCCGGCTCCAAATCACAGGCCATGTGGGAGGGGTCCCCCCCTTAGATGTGGGGAAACCAAGGCCCGGGTGGCTGCCTGGCAATCCAGCAGGATGTGGCTTCTCGGGGCTCAGACACCCCCACCCCAGGACCTGTGTGGAGCGTGGCCGGTAACTGTCCTGCTGGAGGACGGTGGAAGCGGCACCGGCTCTGGGCCTGCGCTGAGCCCACGCTGGCCGCACGGCTTGGGGGGCAGCAGAGTTCCGCCCAGGCCGCCTCTCCTGGAGCCCGGGTGCCTGATGTCGCCCACCCCGGGGGGCAGGGCAAGGGAGGAGTCCCGTGCCGCCCCGTGTCCCCACAGCCGGGACTTCAGGCCCTCGCCCACCTGGCTCCATACTCCACCTGTGGGGACCCTTCTCCCCGCCCGGGCACCCGCACTCAGCTCCCGGGGGCTGACCCGTCACCCGGACAACGTGGTGGCCTCTCCAGAGGACCCGGCCAGCCTGCTGGAGGCCTTGACCCCAGGGCCCCTCTGGTCAGCCCGTTCCCCCCAGAGGGGCCTGAGCTCCCCGATAGGAGGCTGTGCCCACTGTCCTCACCTGCCGCTGGCCAAGCTGGGCTGCGTTCCTTGGCTCCTGGGGCATCGAGGGGCAGCGGGGGGTCTGCCTCCCCCCTCCGGGAACCTGGGGCTTCCCTTCGGGATCTCCTCCCTTGGCCGGTCCCCGCACAACCAGCTGGTAAGAAGGCCTAAGTGTCAGGGCGCCTGGGGGCGCGTTCAGCTGGGCGCCCCCTCTTGGTTCTGGCTCCGGTGGTGATCTCAGGGTCGTGAGATGGAGTGAGATCGAGTCCCGCGTCGGGCTCTGCGCTCAGTGGGGAGTCTCTCTCCCTCCCCACCCACCCCCCACCCCCCCCCCCCCCCCCCGCTCATGCTCGCTCGCTCTCTCTCAAATACGTAAATAAATGTTTTTTAAAAATCCTGTAAGTGTACGTCCGTGAGGCTGGGGATAGAGGGAGGTGGCCCCGTGGGTGGCGGCCTGACCCCGAGGGGGCGAGATGGGAGGAAGGAGGGAGGTGCCCGGTTTCCTTCACGGGCTTAAGTTGCGCAGGTATCACGGCCGTAGTTCAATAAATGGAAGCTGAAATGGGAAAAAGAGGAGGGTGGGCACTTGTGTCCCTGCTGCTCCACCGGAGTGAGGGCTCTGCGGGCATCAGACCAAGCGGCCCGGGCCCCACGGCCTGCTTGTGACCGGGATGGCTCCTGGCCCCCCTCCGTCCCCGCCCCCCCACACCCCCCGAGCTGCTGCGGGAACAGTCAGCGCTGGAGGAGGACCCTGATGGATCATTCCAGGGGCTTCCCTGCTAAGGACAGAGATGGTTCCCAGAGCCTCGGTAGATTAAATGTGGATCTTCGCGTCTGACGACTGGGAGAGGAGAGGGGAAGATGGATCTAGAAAGCTCTTCCTGGCCTGAAGAGCCCAGAAACTCCCCCTAAGACGGTGTTGCTCTGGTTGTCGGTAGGTTCATGCAAGCGACCATGTGCACAGAGCAGGGGGCCCAGCAGGACGCCCTTCCAGTGACCAAGGTTAGCACCCTGCTTTACAGAAGGACCCGCGGATGAACGGAGACTCTGCTGCTGGGGACGCTTTGCACCCAGAGACCCTCACCCCCGGGGCCTGGAGGGCAGGGTGG
The DNA here is from genome assembly GCF_053574225.1 of Canis aureus. NCBI lineage: Eukaryota > Metazoa > Chordata > Mammalia > Carnivora > Canidae > Canis > Canis aureus. Next base: position 38,151,252 of record NC_135618.1, read on the forward strand.
CCCGGGGGGTGGGGGTCCGCGTGGGGCAGAAGCCCCGGCTCCAAGAGGAGGGCCGCCTGGCCGCCAGGAGCCTGAGCTCGTGTGGACAAGGGCCCCGAAGTGCAACAGCTCCGCAGGGGGCTCCTCTCCTCAAACCTCAGAAACCGAACACTTGCTGAGGCGCCACCGCCCATTGCCTGTCAGCACGAGGACTGCGGGGCGGGGTAGAAGGGGCGCTCTCCCCACCGCGGGCAGCTGCGGGCAGCCCTGTGCACGGCCTCGCCTGCACAGTGGAGGACGTGTGCACCCCGGACCTCAGCAGTGCCCCCAGCACACGCCGCGGACACAGGAACGGCCGCGGCCACCTGGTCCTGAGGCCCTGAAGGCAGGCAGCCCGGGGGGGCCCCGTGGCCGCGGGACGACAGGCTCAGGCAGGAGCAGCGTGACCGTGACACACACTGCCATGGGCGGGGGTGGGGGGAGCAAGGCTCCAGGGGGACCACACCTGATTACACTCAGCCAGGGTGAGCCTGAGGCCAAACGCACCCACATGGGTGCACAGTGTCAGCGCGGAGGGGGTGGGGGCATAGGGGTCATGCCCCATCTGAACCCCATCACCATCACCGTTGCTGCCTCTGTCCCAAACGCTTGTCACTCAAGAGACACAAGCCATGAGCCGAGAACTGGCCCCAGTCCCAGGGGCTGGGCAGGGGGCGCCTAAGCAACACCACCCACCCCGTGCTCGGGGCCTGGGGCCCCCGTGACGGTGCCTGGACCCCTCCCCTCTGCCCCGTGACCCGCACAGCCAGAGCCAGGCGACAACCACGTCTGCTTCCATGCACTTTAATGAGGGTGGGCGCCCACGGCGGGCTCCGGGGACAGGCCACGGGGACAGGGGGAAAAGGGCGGCCCCCGGGCCGGGGGGCAGGGGTGAGGCGCTGTGGAGGCCGGCTTCCCCACCAACCCGGGCGGCCCGGGGGCTGGGCTCAGGGCTCCTTGGGGACGTACTGGTGGATCCAGTCCAGGTAGTAGGCGACGCGGGTGTAGATGCCAGGCCTGTTGGGCTGAGCGCAGCCTTCTCCCCAGCTGACCACACCCGCCTGCAGCCAGACGCCCCTCACCCTGCAGACCAGCGGCCCTCCAGAGTCGCCCTGGGGAGCGGGAGGGTCAGGGCGGCCGGGGCCGGGCGGCGGGGGCCAGGGCAGGGCGGGGGTGCCCACCTGGCAGGAGTCGCTCTTGCTGTTGCCAGCGCACAGCATGTCCTCGCGGACGATCCGTACGCCGTCCCCCGTGCTGAGGCCCAGGTGGTATTGCACGTCACACATGCTGTTCTCCACGATGGGGACCTTGACCTGCTTCAGGGGGAAGGGCGGCGGCAGGGGCGCTGCGGGGAGAGGCGGGTGGCGCATCAGGAGGGGAGCCGGCCTGGCCTGGCTGTCCAGGGGCTCCCAGAGGGGGTCGGCTCACCCCGCCCTCCGGCCGCCTCTCGCACTCACTTCCACTGTGCACATCACCCCAGCCCGTCACCCAGCACGGCGTCCCCGTGGGGAAGGTCTGCAAGGCGGGTGGCAGGGTGACCGGCTGGACATGGGCAGAGACGTTCACAGGGTCCTCGAGCTCCAGCAGGGCAATGTCCGCCCCATTCTCGGGTGTGTAGTAGTTGGGGTGCATGACGATCCGGTTGACGGGCAGCAGGTGGTCCTGGTAGTAGAGGTGCTGCTCCCTGAGCTGAACCCTGATTTCTTCAGGACACACGACGTTCCTGGAGAGAGAGGCGCCCACTCAGGGGGCTGAGCAGGCCACTGGACCCCGGGGGAAGGGCTGGAGCCCCCGCCCGCCCCACAGCACCCTCACCCAGCCCCCGCCCGGCCACTCACGGTCCCACACAGTGGGCAGCGGTCAGCACCCACTGCGGGTGGATGAGGGAGCCCCCGCAGATGTGCCTCCAGTACTGGCCTTTGAGTCTCAGGCTCACCTGCCAGGGCCACTTGCTCCCAGGGGCCTCCCGCCCCCCTACGATGCCCACTCGCTGCAGCGCCTGGCCGGGAGCTGAGGGTGAAGTGCCATTAGGACGGACACAGCCTGGCCCGGGCTCGGCCGCCCCCTGTGCTTCCCCAAACCCAACCCCCCAATCATCGCTGGGCGTGTGGGAAGAGGGGGCAGGGGCAGGGCAGCCCATGGCCAGGACTCACCAGGGGACACGGGGACCAGGCTCCCCAGGAGGGCCAGCGCCAGCACCAGCGGACTGGGCATCTGAAAGGAGCAGTGGGGGAGCAGCGGGGCCAGGCTGGGGTCTGCAGATGGAGTGGGTCCCCTGAGGTCAGGGGTCGGTGCCCTGGATCGGGGCTCTGGGCAGAGGGCTCACCTTGGCCGAGACCACTGCTGTCTGAGCCCAGCTGCTCTCCCCCGCCCACTTATCCTGCCAGGCCGCTGGAGGGGGCGGGGAGGAGCCTGCCGGTCTCCAATCCAGAGTGGAGGAACAGGATGATTCACATGAAGGCGCTCCCGTGACCTGCGTCCCCACCACCCGGACCCCAAGGGTGGGCGTCTGGCCAAGCAGAGGACCCGCCACCCCCGAGGAGGGCGGGCATGGCCTCGGGCTCTGGATGGCTAAGATGCCTCCCTGGGCTGTCTCCCTCGGAGAAGTTCATGGGGGTGGGGGGGGGCACACTGCGAGGGCAGGGGGGCCCTCAGGGACAGCACCCCCTGCCAATGCTCACACTGCCCACTTCTCCGCACCCTCCTCCCAGGGGGCCAACATGGCAGGCCCGATTCCTTGGGGACCCCACAATGCCCACCCCTGGGTGCTACTGAGCAGTGCCCCCGATTGCATCTGCGCCTTGTGAGGGACGCGCAGTCTGAGGGCTCTCAGCAGAGGGAGGGGCGGATGCACGTGACAATGAGATAACACGAAAGGCCGGTGCTGGCCCCTGGACGCTGCCCCCACTGGGCTCCGTGGCCAGGGCTGGGCCCCCCACCCCACCCGTGCCTCCACCCACCTCCTCCCTCTCCCCTGGGCCTCCTGGTCACCGGGCCTCCAGCCCACGTCCTCCCTCACGGACCCTGGGCCCCCTGCACTCCCCCTGCCATGGAGTGGCCCCTCCTCTAGGGAGCCTTGCTGTGCCCCACCCTGCCTGGACACCAGCCTGGCTCTGGGTGGCCCCTGCAGCATCTGTCCCAGGTGGTCCACGTTCAGTCCTCATCCTCTCCAGATCTGGGGTTAGTTGTCTGTCCCGGGACGTCAGTTCTCTTATCATTGAGAAGGTGTTTGTAGGGTGGCCCAGGCACGGTGATGGGGCTGAGATGGGGCACCGCAGCTCTTCCCCTTGCCCTCCTCCCCACTGACACAGCGCACCCACGTGGAAGGTGGGGCGTTTGGCCTCAAACTCACCTTGACGGACGCCCCCTGGGGACTTGCACCCCCCCCTCACACCACTGACCAACACCACAACGCTTTCAGCTCCCCCAGAAATGAGATGAGCCCAACCTTCAAACTGGAGCAGCAGAAGGATGCTGTTACAAGGACTTCAACAGTGGAGCGTCTGGGGGCACCTGGCTGGCGCTGTGGGCGGAGTGTGCCGCTCTTAATTTCAGGGTTGTGAGTTCAAGCCCCATGTCATTGGGTGTGAAGCGTACTTAAAATTTTTTAAAAATTTAAAATTAAAAAATACATTGAACATTGAGTCTCTTTTGTGCTTTTCCCCCCATAATGTATCGAATAATACATCTCTTGCACCACATCCCCCTCACGTATTCTATGCTATGTATCCCGCATCACGACTACACTTGGCTTGTGACACATCGCCTCCCACGTCTGCATCCATTGTGGGATTCAGAGGTCAAGAGCTGAGAGCGCCTTGCCTCAGGACGGGGGCGACAGGGGAGCGGAGAGGCCGGTGTGGGACGGGGCTCCTTTCTGATGAAGCAGAGACAAGGAGGGACTTGTAGCCAACGCGGTGGGGGGGGGGGCTCTGAATGGGAACCCACTCAGAGGAGACACGTGGGGGCTTCTGGGTGGACCTCCCTTGGGGACTCTTGCATGACCTTCAGCACCGGGGGGCAGGGGAGTGAAGAATTGTCCTCAGTGTCCTCAGAGCAGTGACTCCTGCCACACTGGGCCCGGGCGGAGTTTTGGTGGAGCAAAGATTCCTGGTGGGTGGCCTTGGGGGAGGCGCCCCGCGGTCAGCGGCTTGTCTCCTCGGGCAGTGCCGGCCTCCTCTGTCGACTAGAGTTCCTGGCTTCCCTTCATCATTTGGAGATTTTCATCTAAATAAATGCACGTACACTTTATTTTTTTTCACAGTGGCTGAAAGCTGTTTTGTCCTCTTTTTAAAGTTGGAGGTCTTTGTGTTTCTGGACAGAGATTTAATGATTATTCATCCATGTGGACACATAGGCCTCAACTCGAATCCTTCTAGAACCCAGCTCCATGTTGGGTGAGGCTCTAGGCCCCTGAGGCGGGAGCTCCACCTTTGCCCCTCCAGGCTGTTCCTCAGCCTCCGCAGCCCAGTGAGGGAGACCCGCCCCGGCTCTGTACCATCCCGCGCTCCGAGCCTGCCCACTGAACAGGCTGCTCCTTTTCCCTCTTAATCCAGAAGTTCTTTTTTTTTTTTTTTAATTTTTATTTATTTATGATAGTCACACAGGGAGAGAGAGAGAGAGAGGCAGAGACATAGGCAGAGGGAGAAGCAGGCTCCATGCACCAGGAGCCCGACGTGGGATTCGATCCCGGATCTCCAGGATCGCGCCCTGGGCCAAAGGCAGGCGCCAAACCGCTGCGCCACCCAGGGATCCCAGTTCTTTTTTTTTTTAAAGATTTTATTTATTTATTCCTGAGAGACACACAGAGAGAGGCAGAGACACAGGCAGAGGGAGAAGCAGGCTCCATGCGGGGACTCCATCCCCCGACGGGGGTCACGCCCTGAGCTGAAGGCAGACGCTCCACCGCTGAGCCCTGGTGGCCCCGGAAGTTATTTCCAATTACAAGGGGAGCACGTTCCCGCTCTAGACGGATACAGACACCTTAAGGCAAAAACACAAGAAATCCATCTTCCTTCCTCCTTTTCCCTCCCACCCAGGGTAATCACGGTCCCTTGTTGGGGTGATGACCTGCAGAACTTTCCTCAGCCTGTATGGGCCTCGGGCTGGATGAAGTGGGGGAGGGGCATTTCAGGAAGAAAGGCTCAGCGGGGACGGGGCTGGGGAGGGTCCAGTGCAGAGCTGCAGACTCCAGAGGCCTGGGGCCAGGGAGGGCAGCAGGGCGGGGGTGAGCAGAGGTGGCCCCGAGTCCCTGACAACCACACCCACCCTGCCCTGCTCCTGTTCCCAGATGCAGGTGAGCCCAGCTCGGACCAGGAGCGGTCAGGGCCAAAGGAGCAGCTAGTGTGAGGATGGGGGCGCGGGGGAGGGCTCCCCCCGGGGGCCACCACTTAGGCCCACCTGACCCACATGCACTGGGTGCCAGGAGATGCCACCCGGCCAGCAGGGCATCCCCAGGGCAGGGGAGGCAGCATGCGGGCCAGAACAGCACTCCCCATGCTGCAGTTTGCTCTCCATCAAAGGGGACAGAGCAGCTCGGTGTCACAGAGCCCGCACAGCCGGTGAAGTTTGGAGTTTCTGCGGGGTGGGGGTGGTGAGGCGGGTGCAGGCAAGGTCAGCCCCTCCCAGGACCCCTAATCATCTGGGTCATGAGGCCCTGGCCACGCGGAGGACCAGGACCGTTAGGAAGGGGCGGCCCTGAGCGGGGCAGCTGGGAGCTGCGCCCATCTGATGTGTGGTGAGGGCAGGAACCCGGGGAGGGCTTCCTGGAAGAGGGGGCACGGATCCCCACCCCCCTGCCTGAGGGAGGCGAAAACAACGTGGGTTTGTCCACAGGTCACCTTGGGTCTGTACTGCCAGGTGGCAGCATTCACGGGGGTGCAGGGGGAGGCCACGCCCGCGGAGCCGATCCTCAGCCCCTCCTCCCCCCTCCCTTGGGGGCCTTTCCTGCCCCTTCCCCCCCAGGGGTGTGGAGGGTGCTGGCTGCCCCTGGACAGGAGGGGACGCTCAGGAGACAGGGGACGTGGTCTAAACCGATTATGGTGGCGGTTACTTGATTGTATATATTTGTCCAACTCAAATGGATTTGGACACTTGAAAAACATTTTTAAGGTTTTATTTATTCATTTGAGAGAGAAGGAAAGCAAGGCGGCAGCCAATAGAGGCCGCCCTCCCCTCCAGCTGCCCATGGGAGGGCGGGATATGCACCCTGCAGGCCAGCCGGAGCGGCCTGTGCCCCGGGGTGAGGGATCCCAGGGCTGGGGGCACGGGGCACATCGAGGGGCGGGGCCGCGGGAGGGGGCGGGGCCATCGAGGGGAGGGGCTGCGGAGGGGGCGGGGCTGTGGTTAGGGGCGGGGCCGCGGGGGGACTGCGGGGAGGGGCGGGGCCAATGGGGCGGGGCTGTGGTGAGGGGCGGGGCCACGGAGGGGGCGGGGCGGGCGGCGCCGCGAGAGGAGACCTGGCCCCCGCCCTCCCAGGCCGAGGCCGCCCCGCGCCCCTGGGGTCTGTGCTCACTCTGTGGGGGTCCCCGAGCCCGAGAGTCAGACGTTAAACAGCAAACAGAAAACTCGAAGAGAGTCTCCAGAAGAGCGGGAAAAAAATTGTTTTCTATGTTTCAAAAAGTGCTTAGATATTGGCAGCGGGGACAATCTAGCAGAGCCCTAGGCCTCTCCTACATCTGCCCCCACCTGCCCCCACCTGCCCACACCTGCCTCCACCTGCCTCCACCTGCCCTCACCTGTCCCCATCTGCCCCCACCTGCACCCACCTGCCCTCACCTGCCCACACTTGCACACTCCTGCACACACCTACCCCCAGAGGACCGCCAACACGCAGTGCACTCCTGGGGCCTGTGCCTGGGGTAGATGTGGGTCCTGCTCCTCCCCCCAAACCCCCAGCAACGGTTGGAAAGAACCTGCCAGAAGAGCAGCTTACGGAGCATTTATTCCTTGCAGGTGGGTGCTGGCAGCCCCTGGCTTCCCCCCCACGTGTGCTTCCACCCTGCCCCAGCTCTTTAAGCGGCACAAGGCCGAGTGCCAGCCTTCCTTCCTGTTCTCTCCACAGAAGCCGGGACTTGGGCTCCAGGGTGCCTCTGGCCCCATGGGGGTGGGGGCAGGAGGCACAGAGTGGGGTGGGCGGTGGGGGAGTGGAGGAGCGAGGTCAGCAGGGCAGAGGGCGAGGGCAGGGGTCAGCCCCTGCGATTCCCCCGATTCTGGCTCCCCCGCGGGAGCAGGTGGCGCTGGATCCAGGTCCAGTAGGCAGAGACCCTGACGTAGACCCCCGGGAATCCGGGCTCGGCACACCCGCGGCTGAAGCTCACCACCGCTGCCTGCACCCAGCGCCTGCCCCACAGCTGGCAGACCAGCGGGCCCCCAGAGTCGCCCTGGAAGAAGCAGGAATAACAAATGGGTCCCATGGGACTCAGGTCTATGCAGCAGGGTGGGCGCTCTCGGGCGAGGCTGCCATCCCAGGGGCCCGGTGCTAGAGGCCGGGAGGGCGCCCAAGGGAGAGCCCCTGGGGCTGCAGGCACAGGCCTGGTAGGGCTCGGTTTCCATCTTTGGGCTGTGCCTCCCTGCAGCCTGCAAACCGGCTCTAGCTGCCTCTTTTTTCTTTTGGACAGTTGAGGACTCTAAGATTCAGAGAGGTCAAGCAACTTGTTCTAGGTCACCTAGCTAGTAAAAGCAGAGCTAAGATGCAATCTATTATTATTATTATTATTTAATATAATTATTGTAGTAATATAATTAATTTAATTAATTTACATATTTATAATTTACATATAATATAATGATATAATTATTTAATAATTGCATTAATACGTATTATTATTGCCAAGCCTGCCTGCTTCTTCCAATACGTACTGCCCCCCTTACCAGTCATGTGGTGTCTCTGGGCCTGGACCCCATCCCTCTGCGCCCTGTGGCACCTGCTCACAGCCCTGTGACAGCCGGAGCCGACACTCTCTGCTTTTTATTGTCAGGATGGATCTGATCTCATTCTTACGAGAATTATTTGTCAGGTTCCAGCTCCAAGCCAGACACTGTGCTGCGTTGGGTGAGAAAAGCCCCCGGCCTCCCGGAGCTGGATCTCTGGATGCCTCCTCTGCCCCAGGCCCAGGATCCGGCCTGCTTCACGGGGTCACTGAGGACGAGGGAGGTGACCCGGGACAGCTATTTGCTAAGCACAGAGCAGGTGCATCAGATTCCCTGTGAAGGGGGCCGCTGCCTCGCTCCCACCGCACCTAAGGGTGAACTGAGGCCTACAGGTGTCCCCAGCTCTCCCAGATGCTGCAGGGGGTCAGGGGCAGGAGCACCAGTGGCGGGGGACTGACCTCACAGAATCCCTTCTGGCCCCGGGAGGAGCCGGCGTAGAGCATGTCGGCGGCGATGGGCTCTGGGTAGTAGAGCCTGCGGCAGCTCTCCAGACCCACGGTGCGCACATCCACCTCCTGCAGCCTGTGGGGCTCCAGCAGGGCCTCTGCGGGACACGGGACTGTGGCTGGGGGCCTCAGGGCCCACCTGGCAGTGACCCGCCAGGCCCCCAGCCTGCACTCTGGAGGAGCCAAGGGCAGCAGCTCCGCGGGTCCTCCCCCGGGGCCGGCGCAGGTGTCACGGGGGGCAGATGCCTAAGCAAAGCCGGCTGAGCGGTGCAGGATGTGGCCCAGGCCGGCCCCTAAGGTGAGGTGAGGGGCCGAGGGGAGTCCCCTTTGCAGTGCCTCCCTCTGCCCCAGACCCCTGTCCCTCACCCACCATTCTGCCTGAAGTCCCCCCAGCCGGTCACCCAGCAGAGGGTGCCTGCGGGGAAGTAGGAGCCCGGTGGAGCCAGAGGGATGGGTCTGGTGGTGCGGGAGAAGGCCACGGGGCGCGCCAGCTTCACCAGGGCCACGTTACCGCCCTGGAGTGCATCCCCGTTGAAGGAGGGGTGCTGGATGACTCTGATGACCGCCGCGGAGACGGAGTCCCGGGGATGCGTGTACAGGACAGACTCTCCCAGCTGGACGCTCAGGTCCTGCAGAGTCACGACGCTGGGCAAGGGGCAGAGGACACGGTGGGCTCTGAGGATGGCGGCATGGCGGCCCCCACTCCACCCACCCAGCTCTGCCGGGGAGAGGGCATTGCGCCCGGGACCTCCTTCCGCCCCGAAGGACCCTCTGCTCCACCCTGGCCCACAGGTCGGAGCGAGGCATGAGGAACGCCGGGGACATCCTTGTCCCTGAGAAACCCGTCGGGCCAGGAGAGGCTCTAGGGAGGAATCCAGCTCCGCGAGAGCGGGTGGTGCAGGCTTCGAGTGCAGAGCCCCCCATGCAGCAGGGCCCGTACTGGGAGGACAAAGTGGCCCCGTTCTGCCTGGGGCCAGATGGACAGCCATCGGGGAGGCGGCACCAAGACACCCGGGGGCCAGGGGACCAGGTCGGGGCTGCGCTGGAGCAGGGTATGGGAGATGACGGTCTCGGCGGAGGCTGGGGTCAGGGCCCCATAAGCGAGGGCAGGGGTGCACCCTGGGGCTGCTGAGGCCTCCGAGGGCAGTGGGGGGGGGGGCAGTGGCCTGGGAGGGGCCGCAGGAAGGGTGTCTCCCGTGGAGAGGACCCATTGGAAAGCACGGGGGAGCTTCTTGGGGAGGCTGTCATGAGCGGAAAATATGCTGCATGGTGCGCCGGTGTCAGCACATGGGGGCAGGAAGCCCCCAGTAACCGCTGGGCACGTATCAGGACTTAACGTCTGCCCAGGATGTTCCGGAAGGGGCCCTGTACCCGCAGGATTACAGAAGGCGGGGCTCCGGTGGGGGCTCAGTGGTGGAGGGTCTTCGCCCCGGGTGTGACCCCAGGGTCCTGGGATCGAGTCCCGCATCGGGCTCCCTGCAGGGAGCCTGCTTCTCCCCCTGCCTGTGTCTCTGCCTCTCTCTCTGTGTCTCTCATGAATAAATAAAATCTTAAAAAAAAAAAAAAGAATTGCAAAAGGCTTATTTATATACCCCCAAAATAACACTTGGGACAGCTGCTTATATTTTAATCATCCCCTCTGGGAAGGTCGCGCGACAGCATAGTTGGGCTTCAGGAGGGGCCAGCCTTGACTGTGGGTTGCTTCGTGACTGTTTTGTTTTGCGTTTGGTTGGCAAGTATTGTCAGGAGGGGTCTTGCTCTTGAAAAATTTGCTACTTTCTCTTCCGCCCGTGCTCCCCGCGGCCTCGTGCACGGTGGCTGGGACACGGAGCCGCCAAGTGTCCTGCGGCAGCTGAACCCACAAAGCCCGTCCTGTCCCCGCAGGGGGATAGTCTCCAGCCTTAAAACAGAGGGAACTTCTGACACCTGCCGTGATAGCATGGATGACCCTCAAAGACCTCCCGTTCGGTGAAACAAGCCAAACTGGGAAGCCGGCGTCATAGGATCCACTTCCACAAGGTGAGAACTGTGGAGCCGGGAAGTGGGGGTGAGGGTGAGGGCTCACGGGGACTGAGCTTCGGTTTGGGAAGTGGGGGGTCCTGGCTGGGCAGTGGGGTGGTCCCTGGACAGTGTGGATGGAGCTACTGCCCGGAACCGCGCGCTGAGAGAGGATCGAGACGGCCAATTGCATGTTGTGCATTTAACCGTGATTCCAAAAGTGGAAAAAAAGTTCCTACTTCCAAGGAGCATCAGATCATCAAAATATGTTTTCTTTCCTAGTTTGAAGGAAATGGCCGGCATCGAGGCATAGGTGCGAAGCGGGGAGCCTGCGGCTGACCAGGAGCCGTGGGCGGGCGGGCGGGACTCACCCGGAGACACAGTGCGCGGCGGTCAGCACCCAGCGCCCAGGCTGCCTCTGCACACGTGCTGGCCCCCGACTCAGAGGCTGACCTGCCAGGGCCACTGCCGGGGCACCGCCGCCGCGCCCCCCACGATGCGGGCCTCCGGGGTGAAGCCTCTCGCTGCCGGAGGGAAAGGGGGTCACCGGGCCGGCCTCCCCCTGGGCGATCGGGGCCCAGGTCGGGCTGCAGAGGTGGGGTCCCCTCCCACCCCCGCTCAGACGGCACAGCCCACGGCACTGCCCGGGACGCCCCACAGTGGTCGGCGTGCACCCTCTCTGCCGTCCAGTGGGATCGGGGCCTGGCCACGTGAAGTGTGCCCTGGCCATGGGAGCTGAGTTTTCCCCTTAATTTCAGGGCATCTGGACGTCAGGGGCCCCGAGAGTGGCTGGGGGCCCGGGTGGAGAAGGAGGTGGACGTTCCCACGGCTGTTATTTGGAAGCAGGGGAGGCCCTGCATGTGGTTCTGGCAGGTTGGGGCACGAGGGGGCACCAAGAAGCCTCAGTTTCCATCCTGTGCCTCCCAACATCCTCCTCTGTCCCGCGGGGGAGCTGATGCCAGGAGAGCCCTCAGAGCGTTGAAGGTCACAGAAGGGCACGTGAGCGCAACAGTTCTCACACAGACCAGGGGGCCCGGGCTGTGGAGCTCCGAGGACAGCTTGGGTGGAGTGTGACCCCCGCACCCACCCCACCTGCCCCGTCCCCGGGGCAGAGCCGCGAGGCAAGGAGCCCACCAGGAGTCGTGGCCTGGGCCCCCAGGGTTGGAGGTCGGGGTCGCTGGCAGCCGGACACTGTGATCTGGGGACTCACCCCCGTCTCCCAGGACGAACAACAGGAGCACCAGCAAGAGCAGCATCTGCGGGCACCGGCAGGGTGGGGGTGTTGCCGCCTGACCCCCCCCACCTGCCGCAGCCCTCAGAGCCTCCCACAGGACTCCCCGCCGCAAACACACGGGGGCCCCTGTGACCCTGGCCTCGTGGGGTCCGCACCACCCCAGCCCAGGAAGGACCACAGGGCGAGCCTGCCCCTCCTGCTCTCCAGGGACCCCCTCCTTACCTGGAGAGGCGTCCACCCAGGGCCTGGTGGGGACTCGTGGTTCTCCCTGCACCTCGGTGGCACCTGACTCCGATGGCACCTGCCTCTGGCATTGTGTCACTTTGGCTGGGAACGACACCCAACCCCTTCCCCTTGGCCTCCCACCCTCTTCCCTGTCCCTCCGAGGTCCCAGAAGCACGGAGCAGGGAAGGAAGCCCTGGGGTGGGGGCTGCACAGGGGCACAGGGATCCGGGGTCCCCCCAGGGCTGGCAGCCGGACGAGGTGACCAGTTCGCTCCGGATGTGCTGGGAGAGCTCTTGGCTCCCTTGCTGCCCGGCCAGGCTGCAGGTAGGAAGGGCCAGCGTTCCCTGCCGTGTGGGCACCACCGTGGGCTGAGTGCCCTGTGTGGCCTGGGCCGGGCAGGGGTCTCCTGCCGACGAGAGCGGCTCCCTCCCCGCTGTGCACCCGTGTGCTGAGCACGCAGCTCGGTTGCAGCCGCCCCAGGGAGGCCAGCCTGCGGTCGCGGGTGGGTTGGGGAGCAGGCTTCAGGGACCGGGCGGGCGCTGAGGGGAGAGCCTGGGGTGTGGTGACCCGAAGCATCTGCCTGGACCAGGTGCAGAACAAACACGGAGCAGGAAGGCCTGGCAGGTTACGGGAGCCGCCTCCCCGTGGAGCCGACCCTGTTGATCCTGGGGGGGCCGGGGACACCGGAGCCCTCTTATCTCGGGTACTCCCTCCCAGGCCCACCCCAGCCCCATGGGCCTTGGCTTCCCGTGACCACCATCCCTCCCGCAGGGGCCACAGAGGAGGAGAGGCCGGGTGGGCCTCGGCAGGCATGGGGACGGCAGGGCCTGGCTGAGGCAGGGGCCGCGGGGGCAGCCCTGCAGGGTGGGGGGCCCTCCGCCGGCCTGGCCTCGCTGTACCACCCCTGACATGCAGGGAACGATGCTGGGACTTGGTGTTACCATGGTAACACACCCATGACACAAATTCCACCCCTGAAACAGTTCAGAGCCCTTGATCCCTTCACGGTCCCATCCACCTGCTGGCCTTTGAGCCCCAGGTTCTGTCCCCCAGGAAGCGGGCCCCACGGGCCCACCGCGGCCACGCAGCCGTCCCGTCCCCAGCCCGGGGCCTTGGCACAGGGTGATGGCGGGGGGCGGGGGCTTCCTGAGGTGGCACAAGTTCCCTCTTCCATGGTTTAAAAACCCGACCAGGAAATGTCCCCTTGTCTTCATGATAAAAATAGTAACTTTTTTCCTTTCTGCTTACCCACATGTGCTCCACAACAGAAGGTGCAGACGTTTGGAAAGTCCCGGGGAAGCAGTAAAAGCGCCCCAGGGCTGCCCGCCAGGGCCGTGGACTCTGATGTCATGGGCTGTGCTGAGCCCCTGCATCTGCATCCTGGCAGATCCACAGGACCCACGTCCAGGGGCTCGGGTCCCCCGGGAGCCCCACACGCTGACAGCTGTTCCCGCCTGGGGCTGTGGCTCTCCGCCTCCTCTCGCCACCCAGACCCCAGTGCCATCTCTCTCGGGGTCCCCGGAGCACATCTGCCCCCACGCCCCGCCCCCCCCCGCCCAACGAGGGAGCAATCCAGCTGTTCCATTTCCACCCGGGGAATTTATCATAGTTCACTTGTTCCCTCATCCGTGTGGGCAATCTTTCTAGCTCTGCTGGATCCAAGAACCATGAACAGATGCCCAGGACAGAGGCCCCAGGGGGCGCAGGCCGGGGAGGCTGGGTGCCCCGAGGCTCCCCCATCGTGGCCGTGGTGCCCGCTGTGGGGCAGTCCGGGAAAGCACACCCACATTTTGGCCTCCTCTTGCCCCTCCACTCTCGGGGCCCCGTGCCGCAGCTCTACTGAGCCTGATTCCTGACCCCTTGCTCTGCCTCCAGCCCCACACTCAGCTGCCTATGGGCGTTTCTGCCTGGCCGTGCCTGGCATCTGGAACTCAGCCCAGCCAGGGAAGGTACCTGGGAGGGTCAGCGAAGGCTGTCACCTGAGTGGTACCCAGACAAGCAGACACCCCCCTGTAGGGAGGAAGAGATATTTGCATCATAGCCAGGCCACCTTTACATGGCGACTGGTTAATTCAGAGGACAGACCTGGCCTCACGGGAGGAGTTGGATGGAGATGGACAAATGGATGGACACGTGGATGGGCCAATGGATGGATGGAGGGAGGGATGGATGGTGGACGGATGGATGATGGATGGACGGATGGAGGGAGAGGGACAGATGGATGGACGGATGGAGGGATGGAGGGACACGTGGATGGGCGGATGGATGGATGGATGGATGGACAGATGGACGGATGGAGGGACGGAGGGATGGAGGGATAGAGGGAGGGATGGATGGAGGGATGGAGGGACGGAGGGAGGGAGGGATGTGTGGGTGAGTGGTAGATTTAATCCTGGGACTTGGGTCAAGCCCCTTGGAACCACCACCGTACAGACTTGGACAGGGCGAGCGAGGGTCAGTGTGAGCTCTACTCATGGGTCACAGCCCTTGGCTCTGTCCTGCACCACAGTCACCACATGGGCCTGGGGACACTCCTGTGGGAAGCCACCTTGCCCGGGGCCAGCCCATCCCAGAACGACTGTGGCCACACTCTGGGCATTCCCCAAGCTCTCTAATCTGACGCAGACCACATGGAGAGGACGGCCCACCCCAGGAGCCCCTCACCCCCTCCCTTGCATCCTGCTGCCCCTCCCCCAGCAGTGGGGAAACCCCGGACGCTGAGAAGGCTGGAAGAGAAGGTGGTGCCCAGGCCAGGGCCAGGGGGGCCAGGGCTCAAGCCGCAGACACGGGGAGGAGGAGGGGGCACCCCCCGATTTGCTGCTGGATCCAGGGCATGTAGGTCCGGGCCCCAGTGTAGACCCCGGGAATGTCACACAGGGCACGGCTGTAGCCCCAGCTGACTGTTCCCGCCAGGTACCAAGCGCCCCTCACCTTGCAGACCAGGGGGCCTCAAGGGAGGGGTGGGGGCAGGGGGAGGGGGACGGGGAGGGACTCCCGGAGCAGGGTCTGAGCCCTCACTCCACGTATGCAGCATGTCCTCCCGGATGATCCCGCCGGCGGTGCCTGGAAACAAGGTACAGCTGGTGGTGGAGGAGGCTCCCCACCACCTCCACTCCCACCTGCTACGGGGGGTCAGGCAGAGGCAGTAGCTCTGAGAGAGGGGACCCGAGGCTGGCAGGGTCCCCGCAGAGCACAGCTGCCCCTGTGGGCACCAGGGCATAGGGCCCCCCCCGTCCACCTCTAAATTCCTAAGACTCTGTTGATGGAAGGACCAGAAAGACAATAGAGAGCTGAGGGGTTTTTTGTTTTTTTTCCCCCAAAATGGCTTCTTTTAAGTTGTAAAATATAAACATTTCATTTTTCCGTCCCAGTACTGACTGCCAGCTGGTCAGAAACCCTCCAGGCTGACCTCGGGGTCAGATCTCTCCAGTGGGGTGCACGAGGTGGGGGGGTGAGCAGGAGCCAGAGGCCCCTTCTCTCCTTTCTGGAACCTGCAGCCGCCCGCCCACCTGGAGTTCCCGGGAAGGGGGGACAGCCCTGGATGCCGCAGGGTTGGCCTTGGCACTTGCGGCCCGCATCCTGTCTGAGCCCAGATCTCACACCTCCTGACCCCCCGGCTCCCCAGCAGCCAGCGGGAAATGCAGTGGGCGGTGGTCAGCACCCACGGGGGGTGGGGGTAATGAGGGACCCCCGCAGTGGTGCACCTGGGAGGCCCAGGGGTACTCGTGTTCCAGGCTGACCTCGTGGCCACTTCCCCTGGGGGGCATTGTGACCACCGACGATGCCCGCTGGGGACGGACGCTGGAGGAACAATGGGCAGGGGTCAGGGACGCGGCTGTGCCATCCTACAGAGCCCGGGAGCTTTCTAGACTGTTCTCACCTCGTCAGACAGCCAGCTGGCCTGGGGGCAGGGCTGGGGTCCAGGGAGGGGGGCACTGCACTGGGTTAGGACTCACCCGGGCCCTTGGTGGGCACGGAGCCCCCCCAGGCAGGGGAGGGTCAAGGACAGCAGCCAGGGCATCTGCAGGGGAGAAGGGAGGGGGATGGCTGGCGTCAGGAGACCAAGGCAAGATCCCAGGGTCTGCAGAGCCAGCCTCAGGGGTCTGACAGCATCCTCACCGCGGATGGACCCGCGGCCCTCCCCTCTGTCCTCCCTGGGAGTCCCTTTATCTCTCCTTCCAAGGAAGTGGGTGGGGTCTGGCCAGACTTGCCTCCCCCCAGGGTGGGGAGTGGTGCCACGCTCCTGCTGCGACCCGCGTAGCGGTCAGGGCCCTGCCCCAGCCCTAGCCCGTCCATCCCCTGGCTGGGCCCAGAGCAGCTCCTGGGGCAGACGCAGCGGACCAGCAGGATGCCCCGTCCAGACCAGCATGTCTCAGCCGGGGCCACTGGACACATCAGAGACATGTTGGGTGCCGGACTAGGGGCCCTTCGGGCACAGGCCAGGGACACCGCTAAACACCCTCCAACGCACGGCAGCCCCCACAACGCGAGGTCGTCAGGCCCTCGTGTCCAGAGCCCAGGTTGAAATGGCCCCGGTCCAGGCGCAGCCATTTGGGGGTGAGTCCCGGAGGCCACGGAGGCAGGCGGCCCTGGGCACCCGGAGAAACTGAATCTTCCCCCGGGGGAGGCCTGGCGCTCGGCTCTTGCTGGGGGCTCAGAAGCTACAGCCCGTGACGCAGCCCAGCGCCCAGCCTATTCGCCCAGCAGATCCCGCCCGGTGCCGGGTGCCGGGTGCCACACGTCGGAGGCATGCAGGGACAGCCCGCTGTCCAGCGGCCCCGCTGACGCCTGGGACACGCGTCTCCAAAACGGCCAGGCTCCCAGCGCCCGTGCCCGCCTTGTGGCCCAGTGACTTCTGGGGGCCGAGGCGACCAAGGGGAGCCTAGCACGTCTCTCTGGATCAGGAGTCTCATTGTACGTGTGCAAGAGCCAGCATGTGATGGTCCCAGCAGGTCCCCAGGGCACGGATCCCGGGGGGAGGAGGCAGGCAGAGAGGCTGCCCTGCAGGCACAGCAGCCCCTGAGGCCCGAGGCCCCTGGAGCGCCAGCCCTGCTCCCTTCCCACTCCACAGGAGACTCAGGGGACACGGGGACAAGCCTGGAGTTTCAGCTCTCCGCGGCACCTCGGGCCCGAGACACGGGGGAAGGTGGTGTGGAGGTGCAGCGCTTCAGGCCGGGGCGCAGAGCACACCCCGAGACTCCAGACCAGGCCTCCCGCCCTCGACGGCCTGTGGAGCGCGCACTAGGGGGTCCGGAAAGGCAGGGACGGCAGCCGTCAGGATGGGGGTGAGGCCTGAGCCGAGGGGCAGCGCGGGAACACAGTCCGACGGGAGCTGCTCTCTAGCGGCCACGTAGGTCCTTAGGGGCTGGGAGCAGCCCGCGGGCGTCCCTTACCTCCTGGAGGCGGATGGAGGTCTGGGTGGGTTGGGCATTCTCGCCCGACAAGGCTGGGCGGGGGGCGGCTCGGTGTCCTGCAGGGGGACACATGAACCCTGGGAAGTAGTGGGGCGCTGGGCTGAATCGCGTCCACCTCCTACCCTCGCGACCCGCGATGGCGACCTTATTGGGAAACGGGGTCTATGCAGGTGTGATTGAGTTGACGATCTTAGGATGAGGTCCTGCATCCGGTGACGGGGGTCCTTAAAAGACAAAGGAGAGGGGGTTAACACAGGGAGACACAGGAGAGGGGCTGGTGGGGCTCCAGAGACAGGGCTGGAGGGGTGCCCCAACCTAGGCCCCCACCCCAGGGCCGCAGGGCCGCCCCGATCTCCACCCCCGGCCCAGGACTGCAGGGGTCCCCCGATCTCCACCCCCACCCCAGGGCTACAGGGGTGCTCCAATCTCCATCCCCCACCCCAGGGCTGCAGGGCCGCCCTGACCTCAACCCCTGGCCCAGGGCTGCAGGGCCGCCCCGACCTCAACCCCTGGCCCAGGGCTGCAGGGCTGCCCCGATCTCCATCCCCACCCCAGGGCTGCAGGGGCACCCCAATCTCCACCCCCGGCCCAGGGCTGCAGGGCCGCCCCGACCTCCACCCCCAGCCCAGGGCTGCAGGGGCATCTGCTGTAGGAGCCCCACCCGACCCGCGGCCCGGGGACTAGCACAAGTGTGGAGAAGCAGGAGCAAAGACGTCAGTAGCTCTCACTGTTGTGTTCAAATAAAGTACCCATTGCAAGCAGGTGCAGCGCTCCGGGTCCGGGTGGCATTTCCAGTCGAGAGGAACCCTGGAAGTTGGCGGGAGGCAGGGAGCAGCGAACACGGTAAGGCGCCCACGGGTGGGCTCTGGATGGGAGGGGTCGCGTCATCCTCAAGGGCCAGGCCCCTGGGTGCCCATGAGGCAGCGGCCGCACCGCTCAAACCCTCCCTCCGGGACCCGACGCCAGGGCACCGAGGGCAGAGCGGGAGGAGGAGGGCCAAGCGGACAGAGGGCCCCTTGGGACCGGGGAAGCGTCAGGCAATGGAAGCCGGGGACACAGAGAGCATCTACACGAGGAGCTTTATTTTCTTTCATTGTATTTATTTGAGACAGAGCACAAGCGAGGTCACGAGGGGGGGTGGGGAGACGAGGGCCACACGCCCCGTGGAGCCCCCAGACCCCCCATTGGGACCGGAGCCCCAGCCGCCCACACCCCTACACGAGGAAGTGCCCAAGGGGACTTGGTCCTCGTAAGCCTGGCAGGGGGGCGAGCTCGGCCACACGGAAGGGCAGGCGGCCGGGGGTCCGGGTGCAGGAAACTGCGGAGGCACGAAGAGGAGCTGAGGTTCCCGGAGCCGGGCCAAACAGGGGGACCCTGGCCAGCTGACCTGGGAACTGGATCAGGGCGACGGGAGGCTCCTCACTCCCTCCCCATCCTTGGAATGGGGGTTCCACTTGCCTTTTCACACCCAGAGGCTGCTCCCAGGAGGACAGAGCCCTGACATAGCCATGTGGCGCTGAGAACACCTGCGGGGGCACGTGACAGCCCAGGGAGGGCCTCTCTGGACACCACCCCTTAGGCTCCAGGTGGGCGGGTGCCGGGGCGTGGGCTCCCTTCCCTTATTCCCCCTGCCCCCCCACCGCGTGGCCTGCCGTCCCCACGAGGGGCCCGTTCCGGGAGACACCAGGCGCCTGGTTGCTGGCGAGATGCCTCTTATCAAATCTACGAGGTCCCCGGCGGCCTGAGTTTGCTCAGACATTTATCACGCGCGCGTGATATCAGCGCGGCGGCTGAACTGATCAACCTGAAGAATCAAATGCGTTTTCTCCCATGTCGAGACGCCCGCGCAGTTGCCCGCCTGTCCCTCCGCTGCTGTGGTCACTTGTGCCGGGAGACTTCTCGGGCGTCAAAACATCCTGCTTCAGACGCGTTCCGCCGGTTGGTCGTGTGTTTGAGATACGCAGCTGGCACCGGGTCCTGTCGCCTGATGTTGGGTTTCAAATTGCTATTCGTCGGGGAACGTGGCCCGAAAGTGTCCTTTATCCTGGGTGCCCAGGACTTCTCTCCAGGTTGTGCGAGTCCCACCCAGGCTCTCTGCTGTGTCTCCCATGCCCTGGAAGGGTTGGCGTGTTGGCGCAGACCTGTGTCTGGGCGGGGCTCAGCTTCTTTCACCTCCCGTGCCGTCCATTGAACCTGCTGGCAAATTCGGCTAAACCATGTGTTCACCCCCTCTTGTTTCTTTTTTTTTTTTTTTTAGATTTTATTTATTTATCCATGAGAGACACAGAGAGAGAGAGACGCAGAGACGCAGGCAGAGGGAGAAGCAGGCTCCATGCAGGGAGCCCAACGCGGGACTCAATCCGGGGACCCCGGGGTCATGTCCTGGGCCAAAAGCAGGCTCTAAACCGCTGAGCCAGCCAGGGATCCCTCTTTTATTTATTTTAAATTGACTTTTCCTTTATTCCTTCAGTCGTCTTGTCTTTTATTCCACCCTGATGCTTCCTTTCAGTTCCCTCTACTGTCGTCTCACTTCGTCACCTGGACCTTGCACTCTGTGTCATCCCATTTTTCCTAAACCCGGGAATGACCCAGGAATCCCCGCAGGCGCCCGCGTCGATCCCTGTAAGTGTCGGCAGGCGGTGCCTGCTGCGCTTGGTTCTGAACATCCCGTACTCTGACGGCACATCTCTGACCTGGGCCTTGTTGGGAAGTGTATTTTTAAATTTCCAAATGCAGGGGAGCTTGCATCCGGAATCTGATATAAAAATGGGCGAGTCTGGGGGGATCCCTGGGTGGCTCAGCGGTTTGGCGCCTGCCTTTGGCCCAGGGCGTGATCCTGGGGTCCCGGGATCGAGTCCCGCGTCGGGCTCCTGACATGGAGCCCGCTTCTCCCTCCTCCTGTGTCTCTGCCTCTCTCTCAATCTCTGTGTCTATCATGAATAAATAAATAAATCTTTAAAAAAAAAAAATGGGCGAGTCTAAAATAACAACGTCACCAGCTCTTGGTTTTGGGTACCAGGCGATCGTGAGCTCGGGAGCAGAGGGCAGGCTGGTGCTCACTGAGGGTGCCTCCAGGCGCTGACCTCAGACGCCCCAGGTCAGCGGCCGAAGATGCATCCCCAGGAGCCTCCCGGGAAGTTCGGGCCGCCCGGGGGGCCGGCCAAGTTGCCTCGCTGCGCCCGTGCGTGCAGATGGGCCGTGCATGTGTCCAGACACTTCGTTTCTGCTGGAGACATTTGGACCTTCCCAGTCCAACAACCCAGCGACAGACCCATAGGGAGGGCAGCCCTGGGAGGGCCACACAGGGCCCCAGACTCCGGCCTCCCTTCCCCATCCCTGCCCTGGAGCCAGGGGCAGCTACGAGGAAACTGAATGACCTCAGGGGAAAACACACCAACAAAGGAAGTGGGACACTGCCCGGGCAGACGCCAGGGAGCACAGGCGAGCCTGGCACCCTAGCGGAGCCCAGCCGGGGCAGGGCCCAGGTCCCCGGGGTTGGGACAGACGGCGGACAGCGCTCCCAGCAGGCTGCAGGGACACGCGCTCCGGGGACCCAAGGGCGGCTGCGCTGCAGGACGTGGTGGTCACGGTGGAGCTCAGCACAGGCCCGGGTCACAGGCTCGCACCTCAGGGGCCAGGGGCTGGTGACAGGGCAGCCGTGGCGGTGGGGGCCCCGGGGCCGTCCCCGCGGAGCCGGTCAGCCTGGAAGCCAGCCGGAGGCCGTCAGACTCAGGGGAGCCTGTGTCGTGCCGCAGAGCTGGCCGCAGGCGGGTGGGCACGGGGTCGGACATCAGGGGCCTGTCCCATCTCCAGTGTGGCCGCAGTGACCCCCAGGCTCGGGGGCAGGGACAGGAGACAGCCCGCGGGCTTCCCCTTGGTGGAGCTTGGTTCGTCCCGTCCCGGAGCACCCCCACCCTCGCTCTGTGCCGCCACCCCTTTCGCAGACACGGGGGCCCCTCAGGCCCTCACCCTGCCTGCAGCACAGAGATCCTGCCTGGGTGGTTGGGAGACACCTTCCAGGGAAGACTGGGGTCCTCCCTGCCTCACCCATGGGGGAGTGGGAAGACCCCTCCTGCACCTGCCCCCCGGAGCCGCTCCTCCCCAGCACATGGGGTGTAGACCAGCCCCCCTGGGCCTCCGGTGTAGCAACCCCCAGGTGACAGCTGTAAGAGGGAGAAGCAGGGGAGGCAGCTCGGGCTGCCCTGTGCTGCCCACACCCCCAGCAGCCTCTTGGCCCGGCACCCGGTCCCAGGGTGGACACAGGCCCCGACCCATGCTGCGGTGCCAAACCCCCCTGTGCGCCCTGGCAAGCAGTCTGTGAGGTGGACACTCCAGAAGCAGCTTTACAAGTCAGGGAGCGGGCAGGGGAGACACGGCCCTGCGGACCTGACAAAGCCCTCGGAGTGACTCTGAGATGGCGTTGGGTGAGCCATCCACAAACAGACTCCCAGCCAATTCATGGCATTTCTTGTGTGGCCCCTGCTTTCCCCTCCACTCAGGTGCCCTGCAGATCCTGCCTCAAGCTGACACTCCAGGTGCGCGCCTGCTGGTAACCTGTACCAGCTCACGCCCCTTGCATTTGGCAGTGGGGAGCCTGCCTAGCATGTCCACCAGGGGACATGCTATCTCTCCCTGGAGCGCCAGGCAGGCATCTCCTCCCTGGAGCATTTCCCCTGACACCTCTAGAAAGCTTGCTCAGGTCCTCAGCACGGCCACCGGATCTACCTCTGGGGTGCCGCTTGTATGCCACATGCTGTAGTCATTATTTGTTTAAAAGGTGGCCTCCTGCTAGACTAGAGGACTGAGGAAGGCAGATGTCATGTTCTATTCTTATCTGTATCTTCCATATGCAGCCCAGGGTCTGCCACAAAGCATTTCAGGATGGATGGGTGGGTGGATAGATGTGTGGATGGATGGATGGATGGATGGATGGATGGATGGATGGATGGGGGGGGCAGATAGATGGGTAGGGGGATGGATGGATGGATGGATGGATGGATGGATGGATGGATGGATGGATGTTTGGAGGGATACGTGGATGTGTGAGTGTGCAGGTGGATGGATGGATACATGGATGGATGAGAGAGTGAGTGGATCTATAGGTGTGTAGATGGATGTGTAGATGGGTGGGGGGATGGATGTATGGATGAATGTGAATGGGTGCACAGATATGTGGGTGGATGGGTGGATGTGTGAATGGATGATGGATGGATGGATGTGTGTGTGTGTGGATGGGTGGATGAGAGTGAGTAGATCTATAGATGTGTGGATGGATGTGTAGATGGGTGGGGGGATGGATGAATGGATGAATATATGGATGTATGGGTGAGTGGGTGAGTGGGTGGGTGGATGGCTGTGTGGATGGATGAACAGGTAGTTGGGTGGATGAACATGTAGATGGACGGATGGGTGGATGGGTGGATGGATAGACACGTGGATGGGTGGGTGGGTGGATGGTCGTGGTTGCAATGCTGACATGAGGCTGGCCTTCTAGTGGAGGGCAGGCTGCAAGCAGGGGCCCCCAGGAGTGGAATAGTCACTGAGAATTCCTCCCTCTTGCACCCCTTCCATCCTGCCATTCCCACTACCACCCCCAGTCAGGGTCCGGCCTGGAGCAGCAATGTCTCCAGCTCAACTCTCAGAGCAGATGGACCCCCGTGAGGAAGCCCTGGGGTCGCTGGGCCGCTCCCCGCCACACACATCCCCAAGAAATCACTGGGCACCTTGCCTTGCTAGCAGCTTAATGAAAGAAAACGAAGACTTGGCCCCAGACCCCACTGTTCCTAATCACAGCCTCATTCAAAGCAGCTTCCATTTCTCTCCTCAGTACAAGGGAGGAAGGAGCAGCGTCCACCAGGGCAGACGGGATGAGGACCCCATGACGTGGAGGAGCAGGGAGGAGTCAGGTGTTGGAGGGAGGAGCACGGAGACTGGAGCAGGGAGGGAGCTGCATTCTCGGGAAGCTGGGCAGCCACCCAGCCAGAGAGGAGGGCTCTCCTCCTGCCTCCACCTCTGGATCATGCTGCAGTCTGCTTTCTAAACTGTGAACAGAAACGCCCCGTGGAACCTTCCAGGACAATGGACCGTGTCTCTGTATCTACATCCGGGGCGTGTAGTGTGTGACACTGAGGACGGCAGTTTTCACATAATTCACTCTTAGCTGAGTCGTGTGTACGTGGTGGGTGCTCCCGGGGCCCCACGTCGGCAGGGGTGGGTCCAGGCTGTCCTGGGGGAGTGGGAGCAACCACCCCTTTCCTGGCACCGGGCACAGGACCACCTGTCACATTTTCTTGGTGTCCAGCCTCCAGGGGAACCTGGGTCTAAGGGTGCAGACAGGGGACACTGTCCAAACCAGGAGAAGGGGTGCTGGGAGAGGACATTTGTCTCATCTTTGGGGTTTGGGGGAGAAGCCTGGGGAGGGATGCTGAGCTGCTGGGGGAGCCTAGAACGTGGCCTCCTGGAGACAGCGCTGCCTAGGGCAGGGCAGTAACCCCAGGGCGTGCCCGGCCCTGCCTGCCAGTGCGGTTGGTCCAGGCTGTCCCTGAGGCTCTCAGCGCCTGGAACCCCCACCAGGAGGCACCCTCGGCACGGTCAAGTACATGCAGAAATCCTGAGGCTGCTTTGCACGCGGCTTAATAGGACCGCAGGGAGCAGGGAGGAGGCGAGGTCCCCGGAGCTTCGTACCCAACCCGCCTGCCTCCGGGCCCCAAAGTCAGAGGAGGACAGGGCCCCGCAGAGCCGGTGCTGCTGCTCGGGGGAAGCAGCGGGGGTGTCCAGCTCCTTGGCTCATACGCGTCCATCACGGCTCCAGGGGGACGTGCTGGTGGATCCAGGATGAGTGGCTCATCCCTCGGGTGTAGACCCAGGACAGCTGATGTGCCCGGAGGCCGCGCCCCCGCTCAGCACTCCAACTTGGATCCGAGTGTCCAGCCAGTAACGGACCAGGGGCCCCCGGCATCACCCCGTACAGGGCGGTCACAGGGCAGGTGGCTGCAGGACCCTGTGTGGGCCAGCCTGGGTCTCACCTGGCGGGAGCCCCCACTTCCTCCCCACACACAGCATGTTCTGCTTGAGATGCTGACATTGCCACGGGAGCCCCGGGGTGGGTCTTCCCCCAGGCCTGGTTGCTCACATGGGGACCTCGGCCTCCTGCAGGTGGCGTCCCGGGGACGGGGCCGTGTCCTTGCAGCCGGCCTGGGCCGCGCCCCTCAGACTCACACATGACACCAGAGTTTGGATAGAAAAAGGATGGGAGTCATGGCCAGTGCAGCGTCGGGCTCTGAAAGCTACTCTGTGGAAGTCGACCCCCGGCTTGAAGAAAGAGGACGAAAGCCGTGTGACAAGAGCCACAGCAAAGTCCCTGCCGTGACGGGTGGACAGTCGTGCGGCCCGTGTTCTGAGGAGTTTGCAACTTTACTCAGGAGAAGCGAACAGCTGGCGCTGGGCCTCGGGCATCTGGAGCCACGCAGTTCCCTGGGGTCTGATCAGCACACGGGGCCATATGGGGGGGTGCCCTCCCGCTCACCCTACAGGCCCTCACGGGGGGGCTGCCCCACGGCCAGCGACACCCACTCTGGAGCCAAGAGCCGGAGTGGAGAAGGAGCCTTTCCTGGGATCACTGTGTGATTGAGAGCCCGCGCCTGTTTTCTCCCCTCCCCCCTCCCCCGGGGCAAACAGCCTGGGTAAACAGGAATAGGCCAGGGAAATGAGGGAACCTGTTCTCCCTAAGCAATTTTTACTGGGAAAACACAGGAATAAAGCCCCTCTCCTGAGACTGAGTCCCGAGCAACCGACGTCCCAAGCAGCAGACAGAGATGACCCGTGGGTCCCGGGATGTTGTCCAAGTTCAGACGAGTACGTTTTAAGATGCGTCCCCGAGCCCGGCGGGTAGCGGGCGGCCAGGAATCCTGCCGGAGTCTGTGACCCGGGCCGTACCCCCCTGAGGCCATTGGCCGTGTGGCCCCCACCCGCCCCTGCCTGTGGCCTCTCCCGATCCTACTGTGGCCCCCAGAGGTGCCCCAGCCGGTCACCCGGCACTTCATTCCAGGGATGAGCATCGGGGTGACAGGCCCGACCCCCCTGGAGAGCGTCACGGGGATGTCCGCGCCTCGCCGGGCACACAGGCTCACGTTGAACTCAGGGTGGCGGATGGTGTCGGGCACCTTACAGGACAGGCATTGGGAATGTCTCTAGGGGCTCTGAGTCCCCCCCAGGACACCGTCCTCACGTGGCTCTGCCCTTCTCCTGGCCGTGCTTCCACCCGCCCCACCAAGGGGGCAGCCAGGGGAACCCCTCACGGTCCAGCACAGTGGGGCGTGGCCAGCACCCCCTGGGAGTGGATGAGGGAGCCCCGCAGGTGAGCTGCCCCTGGCCACTCTCTTGGTTGAGGATCCTCAGGCTGACCTGTCACAGCTGCTTCCCGGCGGGGACGTCCTGCTGCCCGACACCCACTGGCTTAGCCCCCAGGCCAGGATCTGGGGCCACACAGTGGGGAGCCCTCAGTGCCCCGGATGCCCCTGCCTGGAGCTCAGCACGGCCTCCCGCGCGTAGTCTCTCCCACGGCTGTCCTCACGTGGAGGTCACCGCCTGTCCCAGCCCAGGGTGGCACAGACTTGAGATCACCAAGGGGCCCCAGGGCAGCAGGGTTATTGCTTGGGGTTAGGACGCACCTGGGGTCATAGGCACAGAGCCCCCCGGCAGGGGAGGGTCAGAAACAGCAGCCCCAGCATCTGCGTGGGGGGAGGGCAGGGGTGTGCGCGGCCCTTACCCCTCCAGGTCCTCTGCCTTCTGCTCCTGGGGCATCTGAGGCCCTTTATCCCCCGCCCTGGCGTGGGTAAGCGGGTGGGGCAACAGCTGGGGGGTCTGGGGGGGCAGGCTCCCTCCCCCCAGGGGTCAGAGCATCAGCGTTTGCAGAGAACACACTGTGGCTGGCCCAGGGTTCGGTGCTGGGGACGCTGTGGCCAAAGTGGACAAATGCCCGTCCTGGGGTGAACCGAGCTTCTCCGTGGTGGCGAGTGGCAGCGTGGGGACAGGCGGTGCCTGGGGCCAGGAAAGGCCTAACCCGGGAGCCTCGTCAGAGTGCAGACCCAAGGGGTAAGGCCTGAGCCGGGCTCCCCAGCCCTAGGCCCTAGGTCCACGCCTCCCCCCTGGATCCACCCGGGAAGGTCAGCCCTGTGGGACTCCCAACTCCCCCAGGCAGCCCCACAAGAGTTCCAGGAACGTGGCCTGAGCCGGCGCCGAGGCACAGGGAGGTCCCCGGGGACCCAGCACGGCCAGCATGCAGTCCTCCCCCCTCCCCATCCTCCATTCCTGTCCCGCTCCCCCTCCCTCCCCCCACCCCCCACGCCCGGGACCAGTGCACCTCGGAGAAGGTTGCCCCAGGGTCTGGCTCAGGTTTTTTGAGGTGAGGGTGCTGCGGCCAGGGAAGGGTCCGGTCATCACGACCCTGGGTGTGACCCCGCGCAGTACTGAAACCTGGGAGGTGAGGGACGAGGGGGCACCCGGAGCTGTCCCACCGCATCGTCCCCGCAGCCACCTGCAGCACCGGCACCGACCCCTACGGCCAATCCCCACCCACGCCCTCGTCTGCTCGTGGGCGCTCCTGCCCTCGCTCAGCCAGGTCACACCCACGCCCGGGGAAATGGGAAAGCAGTGCCCCCGGAGCCCTCAGGAGGGGCTCCCCAACCTCGGGAGGAGCTGGGCATGGGCCCCCCATGGCTAAGCCCAGGATGGCCCCTCTTAGACCCCCTTCCCCCAGTGCAGGGAGGGGTGCCCAGGAGACCCCAGCCGCTTGTGGACACGTCTCGGGGGCATCTCCAGGCACTTGGGATCTGGTTTAGTGGCTGCGAGCGCATTGGGAGCGCGGAGCACTGTGCTCTCTGTCAAAATGCTTTCAGTTTAACGTTAATGTGGTTGAAGGTGGTGGGGCCTGGGGGACAGGGACCAGCTGAGGTCCTGGGAGCGGGTCCTTGAGGGGCAATGCACGCACAGCGCGCTCCTGGGGGCCCAGGCTTACGGGACGTGTTTTCAGAGCAAACCAGGGACACTTTGACCCGTCAGACGGGACTCTGAACATCCGGAAAAGAACCTGGTGCCACAAGGCTGGAAGGGGTCTGTAGAACCGGCTGACATGCTGCCCGGAGAGGAGGGGCTCTGAAGAACAGTGGGGGGAGGACCCCGTGGGCAGCCCCCGGACCCGGAGCCCTGCCTCCGCCGTGCCTTTGGGGGGCCGCAGGGGAGGGCATGGACCACAGCCCCTCGTCCCCGCTGACATTCTTTTGGGGAAAAAGCACAGAAACCTGCCCCTGGAACCCGTCCATCCGTCCGTCCTTCCGTCTGCCCCACTCTGCCTGGCCAGAAGATGCCGGCGCCAGGGATGCCACCACCAGCCCGACTCCCTGGGCCCCCAGACACACGACAATCAACCACGGGCGCAGCCTTGGGAGGTTTTCCCAGCATGTTTAATAAGAATCCAATTCCAAGCAGGCATCCAAGACCCCGGACTTCTCCCCGCTCCCCCTGCCACCGCGCAGGGAACACGCAGTGATGAGACAAGGAAGACTGACGTGTGTCCCTTCTAGGGTCCGGGGGACAGAGGGATGTGCTGGTGGATCCAGGACACGTAGCTCGTCACGCGGGCATACACCCCAGGGAGGTTGTAACCGCAGCCATAGCCCCAGCTCACGACCCCCACTTGGATCCAGGTGCACTTCCATCTGCACACGAGGGGGCCCCCGGAGTCCATCTGTGGGGAAAAGAGGCCCTCAGCTAGAGCTTCCGTGGCCCTGTGGCCGAGGGGCCGGCAGATCCCACGCTCTTGGGCTAGAAGGGGACGGAGGACGCGGCCGGGCAGCCCGGGGCCTCACCTGGCAGGAGTCGTGGCCCTCGCTCCCGGCACACAGCATGTCCTGCTTGATGACCTCATCGTCTTGCTCAAGAATGGTCTGATAGTGACAATTACACTCCCTGTTCCCCACGATGGGGACCTCCACCTCCTGCAGGTGGTAGGGTGGGGGCAGTGGCGCTGTGGGGGGGTGCTGGGTGAGCATCGGGGGCTCCTCTCGTCCCCATTGCCACACATGCCCCTTCCAGGTTGTGCTGGGCCCCCCCCCGCCCCGTTGCCGTGTGCACAGAGCACCCCCCACTGCCAGCCCTGACCCGGGGGCTTAGCGCAGACCCTGTGCATCTCCCCACGTGCACCACGCTGGGACCCGGCTGCGGGACACCTCAAGCTCTGGACCAGGCCTCCCTCCCCAGAGTCTGGGCTCCCGGGCCAGACCCACAGGCTCCCCGGGGAAACTGCCTCAGCAGCAGGGGAGCCCGGGACCTTGGTGGGTCCCCAAACTCAGCGAGCCTGGATTTCTCCCCCTCATGACACGACGACCGCCATGTGTCCTCAGACCCTGGTGGCCAGAGTCCACGCGGCAACCACAGGGCTCTGAACCAAACACGGGGCCGCCTGGCCAGGGCAAGTGCCCAGCTCCTCAGGTCTGTTCCAGAAACTTCCTGTCCAAACCCTGGCATCACACTGGACCCTGGGGGTTCCGGGAGGCGATGCAGCGAGGCGCTCTCTGGAAGGGCCCAGCCACCCCAGCCCCACACCCTCCGCGCCTTCTCCCTATACCTACTGTGGTCTGCAATGTCTCCCCAGCCGGTCACCCAGCATAGCATCCCCGGGGGGACAATCAGGGAGGGAGACGGGAGGGACACCAGGTTGACGTCCTCGGAGAGCGTCAGGGGGGCCTCCAGCTTCAGCAGGGCGATGTCCGCGCTGTCCCAGCCATACCAGCTCATGTTGAAGTTGGGGTGGCGGATGATCTCGGTCACGTTGCACAGCTGGTCGTGGTCGTAGAGTCTCAGCTGCCCGACTTGGACCCTGAGGGTAGCAGCCTCCAAGCCCTCCCTGGGAGAGAGGGGCCCTGGGGCTTCTCAGGCCTGGGGAGGGGTCCCAGCAGGCCGCCTCCCGCAAGAGGACCCCGCGCTCATGCACGCCCCGTGCCCGCGGCTCCCCGCCCCCCTGCGCCCAGCCCCAGAGGTGGGGCGGCCCCACTCACAGCTCCATGCAGTGGGCCGCGGTCAGCACCCACTGGGGGTGGATGAGGGAGCCTCCGCAGATGTGCTGCCACTGGCCGCTACCCATGCCATGGAACCTCAGGCTGACCTGCCACGGGTACCTCCTGGCTGGCACCTTGCAGCCCCCCACGATGCCCACCTGCTCATGTCGCAGGCCGGGGTCTGCAGAAACAGGTTGACAGGCCTCCCCAGAGCTCGGGGGGGGACCAGGGAAGCTCTTCCCTAAGGGGCAGTCCCACACCCCCTGGGCACATCGGAGGGATTGGGACTCACCGGGGCTTACGGGCACGGAGCCCCCCAGCCAGGGAGCGGTCAGAACCAGCAGCCACAACATCAGCAGGGGGCCTGGTGAGGCACAGGCCTTCCCAGCACCGGCTTTGTCCATGGTGCTTCCTTCCCCGGCCGTC
This sequence comes from Canis aureus, assembly GCF_053574225.1. NCBI lineage: Eukaryota > Metazoa > Chordata > Mammalia > Carnivora > Canidae > Canis > Canis aureus. The sequence continues at coordinate 38,180,998 of NC_135618.1, forward strand.
CCCCCAGGGCCCTCCTTTATCCCCATAGCACAGGAAGTGGGGGCAGCCTTCTCCTTCCGTGGGGGCTGGTGGTGACAGGGCACAGCTTTGCGGTCCTCTGCCCACCGGAGGGACAGTCACGAACGTGACGTGCGGAGAGTGAGCAGTCTGGTGGAGGGGCCGGAAGGGCCTTCGGGCTGAGGCACAAATGAACTTTTATCTCGGCCAGGGGGTCACCCCAGCCCTCGGTCCAGCCTCTGGGGCCTCAGTCTCTCCCGGGGCTAATGACCCCCCTCCCCAGGCTTCTCCCCAAGGCCCCAGCGCTCACCGTTACTGACTGTGAAGGGGCGGCTCCTGGAGGCTCCAATCCAGGCCCCAGGACAGTCTTGGCCCCAAGGGAGTGGGCCGGGCCACCAGAGGTCCCAGGCATGCTGGGCACTCGGCCTTCTTGGGGCCCTCCGTCATCACCCGAGGAGCTGAGGGGACAGTGTGGTCAGGGTGTCCCCGACCATGGCCCCAGGAGCAGGCCACACCTGGGGCCGCGTGGGGTGGGTGGGGTGGCTGAGAGTCTGGGAAGACGGCCATGGGATTGCCTGGGCACAGCCTTCTGGGCGCCTGACCGCCCTGTGCCCACTGCCTGGACACCAGCGGCCGGCGACATCCACACGGCCTTGCCACATGTTGGGGGACAGGGCTGGGCCTCCGGGAGGAGACTGAGGAGGGATGGAGGTGCTTCTCCCAGTTCCCCAAAGAGGCAGCGGCCTGTGGATTCTGCTAGGAGGGACTCCGTCATGGCCTGAGTGTGTCCCCTAAATGCACATGTCGAGTACCCGCCCCCGCACCTCAGATATGACTGTATTTGGACACAGGGTTTCTCAAGGGGTGATTTAGGTAAAATGGGGCCACGTGGGCAGATCCTAATCCACTGGAGTCCTTACAGGAGAGGCCATGAGGACACAGATGGGCACAGAGGGACCAGTAAAGAGGACGCAGGGCGGGATGTAGGACAGATATAGTGAGCACACAGGGGAATGCAGAGGGAATATCGGGGGGACGCAGGGGGGATGCAGGGGGATGCAGGGGGGACACGGGGGATGCAGGGGGAACGCAAGGGGGATGCAGGGGGGACACAGGGGGGATGCATGGGGGATGCAGGGGGAATGCAAGGGAAATGCAGGAGGGAACGCAGGGGGGATGCAGGGGAGCTGCAGGGAGCATGCAGGGGGGATGCAGGGGAGACACAAAGGAGTTGCAGTGTCGACAGGCGCAGTAGAGGCCTCAGTGGCACCAGCCGTGGCTGCTCTGACCGCGGATTTGTGGCCTGCAGGAATAGGAGAGAAGGGACCAGTGTTGCTGGGGTGGCCCGGTGGGCTTTGGGGTGCTCTGAGCCGAGCAGCACCCCTCAGCACCTCGGGGCTGGGAGGTCACTGCGGAGCCGGGACACCGAGCTCCCTGAGGCCCCTGGGGGACTTGTTCCGCTGTGTTGGATGCACGGACGGTGCCTGCGCCAGGCTTGGGCTTGCTGTCTCACAGAGAGTGCCCCGGCCCTCGTGTGCGCACCAGGAGTCGGGAAGTGAGTGACGTCCACGCCCGCCCGGGGTCCTCAGGCCACCAGTGTCTTGTGTCTAAGACCTCCTCTGCCAGTCCCTGAGGACCACACAGAGTCCCAGGGACAGAGCAGCGATCCCCCGCCGAGCCCGGGAGGGAGGCCGGGGAATGGGAGGCGCACAGCGCAGAGTCAGGGGTGTGAGCCGAGGCTGCCTGAGGCCAGGACACGGGGGGGGGGGGGGGGGGCTGCTTCTCTGCCCTCGCGCCGCTGAACACGCAGGGCCGTGGCCAGAAGCACGAGTGGGGCACCGGGGAGCCCCAGGCTCGCAGGGAGGGCGCGGGACTGACGGCCACTGTCATCATGGGCCAGGCCCTGGCTCTCTGCTTAGCAGAGCCCCTAGCACAGGGCAGGAGGCGCCCACAAGGGCCTTGGGGCTGGTGCCCGCCGGCGCCCGGGCCCTTCCCTCGGGATGGAGGCCTCTTCTGAGAAGAGCAGACCTCGCCCGCCGGCTTGCGCCCCACGGGACACACTGGCTGGTTCAGTGTGAGCAGGTGACAGTGCGGCCCTGGAGGGAGCCGCGGGCTCTGCTTCGGGGGTCACCGGCCCTGCTGGCAAGAGCCCCTGCGCAGCTGTCGTCAGCACCGGGCAGGCCTCCGCTCACGGGCCAGGTCAGTGCATCCGCGGGTGGGCCCACACACGATGCCCTCAAAACAGTTGAGATAAAACTCTTATAGGAAAATGTCGCAAGAGAGATATTCAGCAAAAGAAATCAAGTATCGTGATAAGGGTTACTGTTATCTTTTGTGAAAGATAGTATCAAAGACGAGGAGATATACCCACAGTGAGTCACGATCAGCAGTCCAGACGGTACCGTCATGTGAGGGAACTAGGACAGTCGCACTCGGTCCCGCCTTCCTGAGGCGCATCTGTTCTAGAGGACAGGCAAGAAAAGGAGAAAAACCCAGTTGTAGTTGAACAATATAAAAATAATAAACTAAGGTGGTGGGAATTGGTCTGAACACATTGGTGATTGTAATAAAATAAGTAAGCGAACTTCCTGGCAAAGACGCCAGCATGGAAAGTGGACATGCTGCTTACGAGACGGAAGCAGAAGTTGAAGGGGAGAAGGGGCAGAAAAAGATATTACTGGCCAATGCTGGACACGAGATAGCAGGATTCATTAAAAAGTTTTTTTGTAAAAAAAAAAAAAAAAATATATATATATATATATATATATATATATATATATATATATATCTTCTCCTTCTGCCTGTGTCTCTCCCTCTCTCTCTCTCTGTGTCTCTCATGAATAAATAAATAAAATATTTATTTTTTTAAAAGACTTTATTTATTTATTTATGATAGACAAAGAGAGAGAGAGAGAGAGAGAGAGAGAGTCAGAGTGGAGGAAGGAGAAGCAGGCTCCATGCCGGGAGCCCAACGCGGGAATCGATCCCGGGACTCCAGGATTGAGCCCTGGGCCAAAGGCAGGCGCTAAACCACTAAGCCACCCAGGGATCCCCAAATAAAATCTTTTAAAAAAAAATTAAAAGCATGCTCATCCCAAAACACCAAAAGGCAGTGGAAGAGCGGGAATCTGCAGGCTGGGAGAAGACATCTGCAAGAGACAATATGCTCGTACCCGGAACATATAAGAAATTGCCCAAATTTCTCTAATGAGAAAAGAAAAATCCAAGTAAAGAAATCCCAAGGGAAAAAAAAAAAAAAAAGAAATCCCAAGGGGCGTCCCGGGAGGCTCAGGGGGTGAAGTGTCTCCCTTCGGCTCACTCAGATCATGAGCTCAGGGTTCTGGATTTGAGTCCCGTGTTGGGCTCCCTGCTCAGCGGGGAGCCTGCTTTTCCCGCTCCCTCTGCCCCTGCCCCTGCTCATGCTCTCTCTCTCTCTAATAAATAAACAAAATCTTCTTCTAAAAAATCCTGAAGAGGGTTCCCCTGCAGCCTGCTGGTGGCCCTGGGACACTCCTGTCCCCGGACAAATTGCTTCTGAAAGGCGACGCCGAGAAGACCGAAGAGGAGCAGGAGGAGGAAGACGGCGAGGAGCTAGATGAGACACCATCGGAGAGACTGTGGGGTCTGACGGAGATGTTCCAGAGAGGGTCCGGCCCGCGGCTGGCGCCACTTTTGATGTCTCCCTCTTTGTGGCTCAAACAACGTACAGGTTTTCCAGGGCAGCCTCGTGGATTGGGACCACTTGCTTCACGATCCCGGTTCTTCCTGTTGTCTTTGAGACTGAGAAGTTGCAAGTGGAGCGGCAGCAACAAGTGCAGCAGAGGCAGATAGTTTGGGGGCCCAACACAGGGGTCTCAGCAGGAATGCCAGTGGCTCTACCTTCCAAAAAAGGTAGAAAATCCTGGAAAAATCTAGATTGGTACTGCTACATGACTTGTCTTGGTGGGACAAGTTTGAAAATTCAATAGTGTTTGCTGATTATTTGGATTCCTATTTATTTATTTATTTATTTTTTAGCTTTGGCACATTGATCTGTGTAAACCTGGCGAGAATTCTCAGTGTCTCATGGGGACTCCCAACTTGCAACCGTGCTCTCCGCACGGTCCCATTTCTTCTGTTCTCACTCTGATAGCAGAGTGCAGCAAGGCAGACGGTTGCTCCAGCTCTGGCCATCCCGCCCCTTTCTCCCTAAATCACTTACGACTGGAGGACCTCACTATCCCCTTGGGGTGTAGGAACTGATGCCACTGGGAAGGACGTATCCCGCACCATTTTTGTTTATAAGCATGGAGATGTTGGGAAGGGACATGCACACTATGAAATACATCATGCATTACAGCCGTGGTGTAAAGCAGCCACTGGAACTTTCTATGTTGGAAAGGAGGGGGGGCCGGCCAGCAGCTTCAACTGCAGGACGGGGACTCTGGAGGCCAGAGCAACAGCTCATTTCCTCTGCCCATTTTGGCTATGAGACCTGTCTGTCTAAAAAAGAAAAAAAGTAAGGGCTCATTTTTTGTATTTTTAAAAATATTTTATTTATTTATTCATGAGAGACACAGAAAGAGAGAGAGGCAGAGACACAGGCAGAGGGAGAAGCAGGCTCCATGCAGGGAGCCCAATATGGGACCCGATCCCGGGACTCCAGGATCACGCCCCAAACCAAAGACAGGTGCTAAAACACTGAGCCACCCAGGGATCCGCACAGTTTTTGTATTTAAATATTAAAAATGATTCCAAAAAATAAAAATAAAAAAATAAAAATGATTCCAATGGAAAAAAAAATCCTGAAAAGATGTAAACGCTTTACAAAAGGAGCCACGCGAATGGCAAACATGCACGCGACAAAGTGCTCGACATCATCAGTCATTAGGAAAATACAAATTAAAACGTGCACACCTATGAAAACAGTACTGTAAAAACCTGACAAAGCCAAAGCCGATGAGGACAAAGTTAAACAGAGACGAACCCGTGAACGAGGGAGATGAAAGTTTGCGTCCACAGAGAAACCCAGATCTAAACATGTGGATTGACTTTATGCAAAATCACCAAAAAACCTTCAGCAGCACACACACCCTGCGACAGGTAAACTCACGTAAAAACAACAACAACAAAGACCCCTTCAAAGTAAAAAAAGAAAAAGAAAAAAGATAAGTAAGCAGTGGTGCATCCACACAGTGGAAGGAAGAGTGAGTCAGGGCGGCTGTGATATGAATAAACCTCAAATGCACAGTGTTAAGTGAGGAGCCCAGACTGCAAACGCTGTGTGGTCCCATGTGCATGACATTCTGGGAAAGGTACAGTTATAGGGCAGAAAACCCATCACCAGCCCCCGGAGGCCAGGGACAGGGGGGTTGGCCACAGAGGGGCACAGGGCAAGCCTCCCAGAGTGAGGTGACTGCGCCCTGACTGTGTGCATTTGTCAGCACTCACAGATCCGCACACCAGTGGGGCTGGATGTCACTGATGTGGATCGAACCTGCATCACCTGGCCCTGCAGCGGGAGCATGGCGACAATTGTGGAGATCATCGTGAAAAATAGGACCGTTAAAAAATATAATTAAAAAAAAAAAAGCACCAGGCATGGATATATTTTTTAAGATTTATTGATTTATTGATTGATTGATTGATTGATTGATTTTAGACATAGAGAGAGAGGCAGAGACACAGGAGGAGGGAGAAGCAGGCTCCATGTAGGGAGCCCGATGCGGGACCCGATCCCAGGACTCCAGGATCATGCCCTAAACCAAAGGCAATCGCTAAACTGCTGAGCCACCCAGGGATCCCCAGGTATGGATATTTTACAGATGGGTTCTACCTAAAATTTTAAGCCATGTATCGGCCCAGCTTTAAACAAGATCTTCCCCAAAAGGAACGGAAGAGTGAAACCCACACACTTTTTCCTAAGAAGCCACTGTGACAGTGATGCCACCACCAGACCAGTCATTATAAGAAAGGAAAATATAGGGGCACCTGGGGGGATTCAGTCGGTGAAGCGTCTCTTGGTCTCAGCTCAGGTCTTCATCTCAGGGTCGTGAGATCAAGCCCCATGCTGGGCTCCACGCTGGGTGTGGAGCCTACTTAAAAAAAAAAAAAAGAAAAAAGGAAAGGAAAATATAAGCATCAAGTTCCAGAAATCAAGAGCTCACACCCAGCCCAGTATACAAGGGATAGGACACTGACCGAGCAGGCTGCGTCACAGACTCCAGTGCGGTTTATCATTAGAAAGTCCATAAATATAGGGGCACCTGGGAGGTCCAGTGACTGAGTGTCCGACTTCAACTCAGGGCATGACCCCGGGGTCCTGGGATCGAGTCCCGCATTGGGCTCCCGGCATGGAGCTGCATCTCCCTCTGCCTGGGTCTTTGCCTCTCTCTGTGTGTGTCTCATGAATAAATAAATACATAAATAAAATCTTTTAAAAATATCCATAAATGCACGTCGCCGTAGAGACTCAGAGAAACCTCATGATCATCTCAATAAAAAATTCAACATTGATTCATTAGGTCAAAGAATAGATCTCTTAGTAAAGACTATGAGAAGGAATTTCCTTTCCTTAAGTAAAGCACATCAATAAAAATAAGACACCAAATGGATAATGATTAGAAGTATCCTCTTTAAAAAAAAAAAAAGCCAAGAGGGAGTATGGCCTTGACTTTCATTTAATATTGCAGTCAACCTGTAGCTAGTGTAACGAAAAATGAAAAAGAAAAAAACAAGCCTGTGACATTTTTCGGTACCACCAGCAAACCCCAGGCAGTTCTTTTTTTTTTTTTTTTTTACCCCAGGCAGTTCTAATGAGAAGATGCCATTTTCATATCTGTAGGAATCATCTGTTCAAAGGGGTGCAAGGATTCTAGAAAGGGAAGTTATAAGAGATTATTAGATTTTTTTCTGATTTTTTATCATAGTAAAATACACATAAAATAAAATATATCTTAGGCACCTGGGTGGCCCAGCCAATTGAGCATCTGACTCTTGATTCGGCTCCAGTCATGATCTCAGGGTTGTGGGATCAAGTCTGTCCGGTGCCGAGCTCACTGTGGGATTGGGATTCTCTCTCCCTCTGCTACTTCCCCTGCTCTCTCTCTCTCTCTTTCAATCTGTCTCAAATAAACAAATCTTACATATGCATCTACGACTTAAACATTTTAAGGGCACCGTTCTGTGACGTTAAATCTATTCATCTGGGCAGCCCAGGGGGCTCAGCGGTTTAGCACCGCCTTCAGCCCAGGGCGTGATCCTGGAGACCCGGGATCGAGTCCCACGTCGGGTCCCTGCGTGGAGCCTCCTTCCCCCTCTGCCTGGGTCTCTGCCTCTCTCTCTCTCTCTCTCTCTCTCTCTCTCTCTCTCTCTGTGTCTCATGAATAAATAAATAAAATCTTTAAAAATAAATAAATAAATCTATTCATCATGTGCAACCATCACCAGCATCCACCTGCAGGACTTTCTCATCTCACAAACAGATGCTCTGTCCGCGTTAAACACCTGCCCCTGGCGCCTGCCCCCCCACCCTCCCACGTCTATGGATCTGATGACTCCAGGGACCCCACAGAAGCAGGATTGTGCACAGTCTGTCCTTTTGTGTCTGTGTCTGGTTTGTTTCGTATTGAAATAATAATAGTAAAAAAAAATTAAATAATAATAGTGATGTCCTCTGGGTTCGGGCGTCGGAATTGGCCCCTTCCAGGCCGAATCGCTGTCCCCCGCAGGCCCGGCCCACGTGGTGTCTCATGTGTACCTGTCCGCGGGTGCTCCACTTGCTTCTGCCGTGAGTGGTGCGGCTGGATGTGCAGTGGTCCGGGGGGGGGAGGACAGCAGGCCACGGAGGTGTTCACACCTACGGAGTCAATGTGATTCCGATGTAAATCCCAGGTGGGCCTTTTCATGGACTTGGGTGAGATTTTCTAGAAGTAACAGAGAAGACTAGCAGCCAACAATAACGTGGGCACTTCCGAAGGACCATGGGAGGGAGGGACAACCTTGCTGTCAACCAGGACCCGCTACGACGCTATGGTGAGGCCGTGCTTCCTTCCACTTCGACCGTCAGATTGGCTGTGGGCGGTGTCCACGTGGGCCGAGTGTCACCGGGATCACTGTTGGGTTCTAGGCAGGCACCAGGGCGCGGTGCTGAGGCACGGGTTAGCCCTCTGCGTGCCCGTCTCCCCCACCCCGAGGCTCGGCCCATGGCCTGCAGTAAAGCTGTTGGAGGGAGGGTACTGAGTTCCTCCCCTTCCTGGGACCAGTGCTGATTCCTGGTCTTTCATTCAATCAACAAACACGCACTGAGCCCAGCACGGTCCCCATCACAGGAACACAGCGGGTGAAAGAGGCCTATAGCGCCGGCCCTCATCTGGGCTGCGGAATAAAATCATCCCACATAGTGATCAATAGAACGAAGCGACACAGCAGGGAGCGGGGGGGGGGGGTGCTGTGCTTGACCCAGGCTCCGTCTCAGGGAAGGTGTCTCTGGAGAGTTGGGGTCCGGCTGGCGCCTGACCCATGCTTGCCGAGAATGCCATCCTGATTCCCAGAGTGGGGCGCTCCTGTCTCCCCATCTCCCTTCTCCCCCCCTACTTGGGGTCACCAGTTGTCCTGGGACGGAAGGACACTTGGGGGACAGGAGGCTCGGGGCTGGGGATGAGGATGTCCCCAGGGCCCCGTCTTCAGCATGCGGCCTGCCACCTGGAGAAGGCCCCCCAGAGGAGGGTCTCAGGCCCAGGACGGAGAGGAAGCGCTAGCGCTGCGGTTCGGCTGTATCGGGGCAGTGGGCGTTCTGGAACGTTTCTCTCTGCCTAGGACGCGTTCGAAGTGCCCCGGGTAGACTCGAGAGCCCCGAAAACGCTGAGATTGGGTTTTTCCACCAACACGCCGGTCAGTGTCATATGGTCAGTGTCATATGACGTGTGAAACAGTAGTGGGACCCGTAGGGCCCGACCGAGAGAGGTTACGCGGACGTTCACGGACTCCCCCAACTTTACACCCAGACCCGGGTCCCCTCACAGAGACCACCCTGGGGGCCCTCAGGCTCCCTCGATGCCCTCCCACCCTGCCCCGGGCACGGTGTGCGGACGGGCTAATCAGCAGACGGCCATGGGCGTTGCCCACCCCCAGATCCCCCTGCACCACAGCCACCAAGAGCCACACAGCCCCCGGGAAGAGGCCCTGCGGCCGGTGCAGCCCGAGACCCCAGGAGACAGCCCAGTCCCCAGCTCAGGACGGACAGCGGCTGGTCCTTCTCACCGAGGGTCTTGGGCACCTCCCCTGGCCCGGAGGTGGGGAGTCTGGGGTCAGTTAGGGAGCAGCCCAGAACAGTGGGGGTGCGGGCAGGCACCCCAGCCCCTCTCTCTCCCCGCACACCCTCTGCAGCCTGGCTGGGCTCCCTGCTTCTAGGCGCTGGCCACCTGCAAGCCACAGGTGACCAGTGCTGGTGTCACAGGTGCAGCCAGACACAAACCCAACCAAGCAGAGTGAGGTCCCGTCAGGACAGCCAGCTCTTCCCAAGAGAACCCAGAGCCTGAGCAGCCTGGGTGTTTGCTGCGACGCCCCTGGACACCCTGGCTGAGCAGGGAGGAAATAAAGGGAGGCTGTGACTGCAGGTGAGTGCCCATGGGCCGCAAGGCTCCTCTCTGCGGCTCTCGGCTCCCCTTCCCCCGTGAGGGTCTGTGTGACTTTCATTTGCTTTTCTCCGGGTACTTTTTTTTTTTTAAATCCAGAGAAAAATGAAACTCCTATTGCAAGGTGTCATCGCCATGAGTCTAGGAAGTTGGCGGGGAGGGAGGGGTCTGTACCTCATCCAGACGGTTCTGCAGGGCATCTGTTCCATCTCTTCTCCGGAGGGCCCAGCCCCCCCGACAAGCCTAAAGCGGGACCTTCTCAACAGGATGCTCCTCTGTGACCATCAGCCTGGAACGGTACGTGGGAACACGTCCCCGAGGGCTGCCAGGGTCAGCGGGAGCCTGCATGGTGGGAACGTCAGCGGGGGGGGGGGGGGGGGGGGGGACACGTGTCACTCCAGATCTGTTAGAGCCTCCAGGAGGCACAACACAGATAGCAACCCCAACTGACCGGGCGTAGCTGGTAAGATTGTATCGCTGTCCTTCGCCGACGGCAACAAATGTAGCGCACGCATGACAGATGTTCCGAGTGGGGCGACCCTGACCCTGCGCATGAGAACCAGACATATGAACCAAACAACGTGTTAAAAAAAAAAAAAAACTATTCTTTTTTTTTTTAAGATTTTATTTATTTATTCATGAGAGAGAGAGAGACAGAGAGAGAGAGGCAGAGACCCAGGCAGAGGGAGAAGCAGGCTCCATGCAGGGAGCCCAATGTGGGACTCGATCCCGGGTCTCCAGGATCAGGCCCTGGGCTGAGGGCGGCACTAAGCCGCCGAGCCACATGGGCTGCCCAATAAAGGCTATTTTCATGTTTAAAAATCTATTAGCGGGATCCCTGGGTGGCTCAGTGGTTTAGCACCTGCCTTCAGCCCAGGGCATGATCCTGGAGTCCCGGGATCGAGTTCCGCAACGGGCTCCCTGCATGGAGCCTGCTTCTCCCTCTGCCTGGGTCTCTGCCTGTGTGTGTGTGTGTGTGTGTGTGTGTGTGTGTCATGAATAAATAAATAAAATCTCTAAAAATAAATAAATAAAAATAATAACTTATTAAAAAAAGAAGAAGGTGTGAGATGGGCTCAAGGCACGAGGGAGGGTTGCGGGAGGCTGCAGAGCGAGGGCAGGAACTCTGCGGGTCGGCGCCAGAGACAGGAGGCAGAGGCTGCTAGGAGTCCTCAGCGGGACGAGGCGGTGGGAGAAGGGCTCCTTCTCCAGCCCCCGCCCCCGCGGGACAGAGCGCTGGCCACCCCGGGTCTGCAGGGCCTCCCTTCCCGGGGGATACAAAGGAAGGACAGGACAGTCTGGTATCTGTGAAGACACCCAGCACGTCCCAAGGGTGCATCCACAGGCTGCAACTCGTGCCGCAGGTGTGGGGAGACCAGAGCAGAGGGACAAATTGCCCCCCCCCGATGCCCTGGCCACACAGCCAGGGGGTCCGGCCTGCAGGAAGCCATGTGCCCACCGGTACAGGTGTGCAGGAGCGTCACAGACCCCACGGGGAGGTGGTGCAAACCTGCAGGGAGAGGGCAGGTCTCTTCTCAGACCCTCGCCCGTCCTACACCCTACTGTGGGCCACCCTTCATCGTGCCCATCCATGCCACCCCTCTGCCGCCCCTCTGCCTCTGAGCCAGCTCCAGCCAACAGAAGCAGAAAGAGGTTTCAGGAAAGGACGGTGCAGGTGCAGCCTCCACCTGTGGGGAATAGGTGCACCTGAGCTCCCAGCTCCCTTTCCTGGACGCAGTGGTTGGAATGGTGTCCTCTCCTAATCACATCCGCCTGGAACCTCAAAATGTGACCTGATTCAGAAAATAGGGTCTTTGCAGCTGTCACTACGTCAATGTCAGGCCGGAGTCGGGGAGGCCCGAGCTGCAATGACCGTGTCCTGGGAAGAGGAGACCCAGAGGTGCAGGTGGAGCCCTGTGGCCACAGGTGGGGCTGCTGGATGCCGGGACACGCGTGGAAAAGGTCTTCCCTCAGAGCTGCTCGGGAGAACCCACTGCAGCACCTGCGTTTCAGACTTCCGCCTCCAGATCCGTGACAAAGGACCCTTGTGTTCCTCTAAGCTGCCCGTTTGTGGTGCTTGGCAAGGGCAGCCCCAGCGGAGGCCAGGACCAGGGACCTCGCTCTGTCGCCTAGCAGAGCATGACGGAAGGGTGTGTTTCTCCTCCGCCCCCTTGTTGGCGCGTGGGCCACGTCTCTGTTGTCCCTGGCCCTGCCCCCACGTTGCCTCTGTGTCCCCGAGTGTGTCTGAATCTAGGGCCCACGGACAATCCTCCTCTCGAGGCCCTTCCCCACACGTGTGCCATGTGCTGTGATTCCAGCTGCTTCCAGGGGTGAGGATGCGGGTGTGTCCTCACAGGGCCGCCAGTGGAACTCGGACAGCGCGGTGGGCTCGAGCACCCACCTTTGATCTGGAAAATCGTGCAGCATGCTTGGTGAGATTGAGGAGGACCCGGGCCCTGGCCCCGACCTTTGCTCCCTGGCACAGAGAAGGTTCTTGCAGGGAGGAGGAGACCCTGGATCGAGAACTGGGAGAGTACCCTGGAGAAGAGGAAGCAGCAACACAGGTATCCACTCGGCCAAGTAGCAAGACCCCAGAGGCATCATGTGCAGGGAAGGGAGGGATCCGCTGACCCACAATCCCCAACTACAGCTCTGCTGGGGTGGAAGCTGATCCGAGGCGAGGACCCAGAGCAAACGCCTCTGGCATTTCAGGCAGGTGGTGACAGGGCTCCCACCAGGGCCGCGGCTCAGGAAGGTGGGGTATCAGCTCATCCGACACCACTCAGGGAGATAAAGTCCAATTGTGGGGCACCTGGGGAGCTCCGTCAGTAAAGCGTCTGCCATTGGCTCAGGCCGTGATCTCAGGGTCCTGGGATCAAGCCCGACATCGGGCTCCCTGCTCAGCGGGGAACCTGCTTCTCCCTCTGCCTCTGCCTTCGTGCTCTCTGTCTCTCAAATAAATAAAATCTTAAAAAATAAAGTCCAATACTTAGAAGCCAGCACAACGAGCAGGGACCCTCGGTTTTTCATCTCCCTTCCTCGGGTGGGAGGAATCGTGGAATCCCCGAGCACAACTCGCGACTACGGGTGTCCGTGAGAACCGTAGGTGCCACAGCGGGTCTCTACATTCCTACATCCCCCCACGCCCCTGTCTGCTGGTGCGGACGGCTCTGTGCACACTCATTCATTCATCCCGTAACCACTCACCTCTGTCCGGCCCCGTCTGGGGACTAGAGATATGAGGCAGCAAGTAGGCACACGTCCCTGGCCTCCTGGGTGTGGGAGCCCAGCCAGGATTGACAAGACCGCCAGCCAGGGACAGGCTGCTTGGCCTCCTCCATCTGTGCCTCCCAGAGGCTGACGAGCATTTCCTGACACTGAGTGAGAGTGAGCTGCCTCCCTGGGCACACACCTGCACACAAACGTGAGCAGCTCCCGGGGCCCCTGAAGCCCCACGGAGCAGCTCGAGTCGCAGCAGACGGAGTTTTCAGCGCCGCCCGCCCCCCACCCCCTTCGCAGCTCTGGGAGCCCAGCAGCTGGTGGCAACGGCTGGTGTCAGGGACCCTGGTCCCACCTGCAACCCAGCTTAGCCACGCCCCTCCTGCCCCGGGCTCGGGCCCTGCCGCCCCTGTGTGGCCACAGGGAGGTACTGCAGGCCGGTCGTTTTAAACTCAACAGGTCACCGTGTGTGCAGAGGTCAGGGAGCAGAGGTCAGCGTGCGCAGGTCAGGGCGCCGAGGTCAGTGCATACAGGTTAGGGAGCGGAGGTCAGAGCAGCAGGTCAGTGCAAGTGCACAGAGGAGGTCAGGGTGCAGAGCTAAGGATGCAGAGGTCCAGACACACAGGTCAGGGCTCAGGGGTCTGGGAGCAGAGAAGAGCAGGTTAGGGCACTTAGGTATGGGAGCTGAGGTCAGCGCCCCGGATCCTGGTGGAAGCTTGTCCCCATGTCCCCCAACCCGCAGCCCATCTGCCGACGCTGCTCTGGGCTCAGGCCCCCAGAGCCCCGGGAGGGGTGCCTACCAGCTCCTTGCTGCACCGGGCCTGGGGCAGCCACACTGCCGTCCCCCAGAGCACCAGCCTTCCAGGGGCCCTTGAAGGGCAGGGCCGCGTCTCTGGTTCAATGTGGGACCCCGGGGGCACAGGTGGAGGTGGTACCTGGTGCAGAGTGGGCACCCCGTCTGCACCCCCCCAGCCCGAACAGAAGACTGTCCCCCAAGTGAGGGCGCCAGGCCTGCAGGGAGTGCAGAGAGCAGGGCCGCTGCCGGAGGAGGGTCCTGACCCTGAGCGCCCCAAACCTGCACCGTTCCTGGCGTCACCTTTTCTCTTTAAATGTGATGATGTATTTAGTTAAGACCTGGTCTAAGCACAAAAGCTGTATGGTGCGCTAGCAGAAATGGAAGACCAGAGTCGCTTGCCATCAATAGAAACACAAGAGTTAGCACGGTGAAAACCAAGTATTGTCGCCAGACCTTGAGGTCCCTCTGTCTGTCAAGGGGTCACTGAGGCCTCCTGCAGCCTAGGGCTCCGGAAGTCCCTGGTTTTCCCGGAGGGAGCTCTCCAATGCGCCTTGGAACCATTATGCTGGGTTAGGCTACATAGAAGCCCTTGGAAATGCGTCTCCAGGCCCCGTCTGAGTTTGCAAATCAGAGGCAACAGGACAAGCCGGGAAGTGGCAAAGATAGAGTCGTGCTCAGAGACAGTGGGTGACACCAGGTGGCAGGCGTCCTCGTATCCCCACTGGATTCTCCAGGATAGTCGCTACAGAAGCCACGTGGGTCCTGGTGGATGTTCGGTGACTTCAACCGTAGATGCTGTGCTGGTGTCTTTACAAGGACAGATCAACAGCCCTGGGCACTTGGAATGTGCTAGGATCCTGGCAAATGTGTTCTTTCAAACGTCATTGGAAAGGAGGAGCAACGCAGCGGGCACTCACCAAGGAGGACAACAGTGTGCACCCACGGGCTTGCCCACTGTCACCTGGCCGTCCCGCAGAGCATCCCATTGGTCCTCCGCCTTGATGACATCATGATCGTTGGCCCGAATGCACAAGTACCTGGTAAGACACACGCCTGCCAGGGGCAGGATTCACTGATGGAGTGTTCAGGATTTGGTGCTTTGGAACGTATGGAGACATCCCTTCCAGGATAAAGGACACCTTATGTGTTGTACCTCCTGCCACCAAAAAGGAGGCACCTCTGGGTTTTGGAAGCCGTCTATACTGCTGTAGGCGCTGCTACTCTGACCCAGCTATCACGCGACAAGGCAGTGATCCTATGCTGGTTTCCAGGGGCGCCCAGAGCAGGAACCAACACAGCTGACCCGGCGCCCAGGCTAAATGACTTGATCCTACTGGGGTCTCGCGGCCAGTCGGGGATACACTTGGCAGTAGAACTCTGTGCTCTGAGGCTTGTGGCCCACCCAGACCCCCACACACACACCCTGGATCATTCACAGCCCGGATCCCTGGGGCTGGGGCACAGGCTGGGCTTCCTGGACCGTCCCCACCGCACCCCCTAACTCCAGCCAGGAAGCCTGTCCTAAGCCATTCAGGGCCCTCCCGCGGCCTGGCTCTCAGCCTCAGGCATCTGGCTATTGCAGAATGTTCCTACTTCCGTTCCGTGTTCCTCCTGTGTGGCTCTGGGAGCCTGCCTGCTTCCTTCCTGGAGGACATGGCAACCCATCGGGGGCTCCTGCAGCTCTGAGCCCTCTCAGGTGGACCCCTCCTGTCTGAAAGCCCCACACCACTGGCTCACTCCGCAAGCCTGCCCTAAGGCTCTTGCCGCTAACTGAGCCCCCAAAAGACCGACTGGTGAGCCGCCGGGAAGGAAGAAGACGGGCGGCCCCTCTGCCACCTGCCTGCCCCTCTCCTCGGGGGCAGGCACCCAGGCCTCGGCTCCGGCCTGCTCGCTTGCTTCCCACCATTGGCTGCCAGAGGGCACCGTTTCCACCGCAGGGTCCGCCCTCTGTCACAGCAAATGTCATAGCCTGGGGCTTAAGCAAGGAGCACTCCTTGGAGTCCTGGGGCGAGATCCGGGGAGATGGGGGTGCCGGGGTCGTTGGGTTCCGGTGCGTCTCTTCCTGGCCTGCAGACTGTGTGCACATGGAGGAGGGACACGGGGACCTCTCTCTTCCTCTTCTTAGCAGGATCAGGGGCCCAGCCTGGACCTCACTTAACCTTAGTTACCTCCTGACAGCCCTACCTCCAAATAGAGGGGCACTGGGGTGTCGGGGCTTGAACATGTGGATTTGGGGGACACATTTCGATCCCATGCAGATGCTGTGCATCCCCAACTGGGCCACCTGTGCCCCCTGACCAACCTCGGAACCTGGGCAGCAAGTGCCTCAGGGGCCACAGGGTTAGGATCCGCTCCCCAGACTCTCCTGTCACTCACTTGCCCTGCAGGACCCCGCCCCACACCCCCTGGGCACTGCCCTGCTTCTCCACGCCCACGGTCTCTTCTTACCATGGGCGGGCCTCAGTTTCCCCGTCTGTTTGTCCCTGATCTTGATCCGTCCTCTATGAGTCATTGACCTCTGGTCTGCCTCGGCCAACCAGCTTTTCAGGCTTTGGTGTTTTTCTAATTGGTGTTGGTGAGGACTTTATTTATTAAGGTTACTTAGTTTTTCCTTTGTTTTTAGATTTTATTTTTAAGGGATGCCTGGGTGGCTCAGCAGTTGAGCATCTGCCTTCAGCTCAGGGCATGACCCCGGGATCTGAGATCGAGTCCTGCATCAAGCTTCTTGCATGGACCCTGCTTCTCCCTCTGCCTGTGTCTCTGCCTCTCTCTGTGCCTCTCATGAATAAATAAATAAAATCTTTAAAAAAAAAAAAGATTTTATTTTTTAGTAATCTGCACACCCAATGTGGGACTCAAACTCAACCCCCAGGTCGGGTCATGTGCTCTAACGACTGAGCCATCCAGGCGACCCCCAAAATGCAGGTTTCCTTAATGCACTGCATTTAGTGACCTAGTCATCAGCACTTCAAGGCACCTGCAACTGCTCCCATGTAAACACCACACAGAACTCCCTCTGTGACCCCGTTGCCCTGCTGCCCAGCCAGTGGCTCTGGTCTACAGGACGGGTTTCCAGTCCTCCCCTCCCACCGGCACCCCACAGCCCAGTGGCCGGTTTACCCAAGCCACCAGCAACCCCCACTGGTAAGGACCAATGGTCCTGGCAAGACTTCAGAGCTTTTGTGGTGTTATCATTACGCTGGTAAAAATACACAGTAGCATAAAGCCTGACATTGTAACCAGTGTCAAGGGATCGGTTCGGTGGCACCGGTGCACGTACAGTGCTGTGCACCCACCACCCCTGCCTCGTTCCAGAACATGCGCTTCCCCCCAAAGGGAAGCTGTGCCCACGAAGCACAGACCCCCCCACAGCCCAGCACCCCCCGCCCCCACCCACAACTGCCCACCTGCGCTTGTCCCCGGACATCTCACACGCGTGGAATCCAACGTGGCGTGGCCTCGGCTGGCTTCTTTCGGCCAGCACGCCGTCGCGGTTCATCCACGGCAGGCAGCAGAGCCTTGTGCCCTCGTCCCCGCCGTGGCCGCTGTGAACAGTCACGCGAACACCTGCGAGCCTTCGTGTGTAAGTGCCCTGTTGCGATCCTTTGGAGTCTACACCCAGGAGTGGACCTCGGGATGTCACAGGAAGAGACCCAATGCTGAACCCGCCCCGCAGCCGTGTGGCCACCCGCCCACCGCCCCTCCGGCAGCCTTCTCCCCGCTGCTGGGCTCCGGCTCTCCCCCGCGTACCCCTGCGCAGCTCCCTTCGCCAGCTGCCTGGGCGCCCGCCACTCGCGGGCTCATCCACAGGCCCCCGGGCCACAGGCCGCAGTGCTGGTGCCGCGGTGCAGGCCTCGTCCCCGGGGCTCGCGTCCGCCATCCCTGCACACAACGATGCCCAGGTCTGCACCTCTGGGGGCATCCTTGGGCCCCAGACTGGGCTTCCCCGCTCCTGATCCCCAGACTGCAGACCCAGCCTCCCCAGGGGCACTGCCAGCCACCCGCTGCCCAACCACGAGGCGGGGGGTCCCCCTCGACTCGCCCTGTTCTTCCCACTCCCTAGAGGAGCCCTGGACGTCCCCCCACCTGTCAGCCTCTCTCCTCTTCCGTGACCAGGCCCCCAAATTCCTTCCCCCAGGTGTTGCCAGGAGCCAGCTAGCTGGTCTCGCGGCTGGCCCCGCCCTCGCCAAACCATGTGCACACCCTGTGATCCACCTGGTACCCACGCCCACTCGTGTCACCAACACGCTTCCCATCGCCCCTCTCCCACAGGATAAACAATTCCTTGCTGGTCCCCCTCCCCTGCCCTCCTACCCTGACCCTTCCTAATCACTCCCGGCCCCACCTCCCTAACTGCGTCCCTTGCCATCACCCTCTGGACCCCCCCAGCGGCCGCCTGGCTGTTGCCTCCTCCAGGAAGCCTGCCTGGACCCGTGAGAAAGCACTAGGGCCCTCCCTCTACCACCCGGGTGTGCGAATTTCATTGTGTGGCCGGCCGCCTTTGCTGAGCCATCGCCTCTCCAGATTGTCAGCCCTGGAAGCACAGAGGTGGTCCCCACTGCGGCCCCCCATACTCCGTTCCTGGGTGTGCCCCCAGCACGAGCACACGTTCAGTATCAGGAGCGTCTGCTGTGTGGAAGGGGCCAGAGGGCATGTGAGGGTGGAGGCGGCCCCCCCCAAGGCACACCTGGGCGGGGTCAGCCACGGGGCCTGCCAGGTGAGAGCTGGCGCGGCTGGCTAGGGAGAGGCCTGGTAGCCAGGGGCCCTGCGAACAGTGAGGACCGGGGTGGGGGGAGCGGGTTGCCCTGTGGCCGGGAGTCCGAGCCTCGGCTGAGCCGCCCTCCCTGCCTCGGGGCTCTGGGCAGCGCGTCTTGCCCCTCTGACCCTGTCCCCTTGCTTGGGGATGGGCCCTCAGTGACCACGACCTGGCTCCGCGCAGGGACACACTTCCCCAGTCCTGGGCACCACCAGGAATGTGGAGACAGAGGGAACCAGGAGTGGGCGTGGGAGGGCGGCCCTGGAGCACATGGCTGTGCTGAGGGAATGTCCGAGTGGGGCACAGGGGACGCGGTTGAGCTTGCATCAAGTCCTGCAGAAGGCGGCATTCCGCTTCCCAGTAAAATCCTCCTGATGAAAATGAAGACAAGGGCCCCCCTTTGGGCTCCTGTGCTTATCGTCACCTCTCTCCAAGCCCTGGCACCCCCTCCCCCACCCCCACCCCAACAAGAAAGAACCTGCGGACACAGAATCTGGGCAAGTAACTCTATCTGGCTGCAAGCGTGGCGCGGGGCCAGGCCTGAGCTGCATTTATGGGGGTGCAAGGCGCAGGGGGCTGTCCTACCCAGCTGTGATGGAAAGTCCCCTCTCAACACGTCTTAACCTAGATGGGGAGCAAACACAGGGCCAGCCAGGTCAGGGGGCGCCCGTGGCTCAACGTGGGGCAGGCTCAGACCTGCCTTGCTGGCTGCCGCTGGGGTCTGGAGGCAGGCGGTGCTGCAGGTGCGCGGGGAGCAGCAGGCTCCTGGTCGAGGCAGGCTAGCTGCAGTTTACCACACGGAGGAGCAGCCCCGATCCGCCCCGGTGGGCAAGGACGGGTTGGCAGTGGCTCTGGGATCCTCAGAACACCCCCCTCGCCTAGACGTGGGGGCTCAGGCTGGGCGAGGGCTCTGGAAGCGGCGCCACAGTGCACGCACCCGCAGACCCAGGAGCCAAGTACCTCCACGGTGTGTCCAGCTGATGGGGCCCCTTGGGTCTCCAGCGGCAGCAAACGCGTGTCCCCATCTTAGAGTGACACAGAGACAGGGAACCTCACCCTGGCCCCACGCCCAACAACAGGGAAGGGACGCACACCTGCGTGACCAGGCGGGAAGGGGCCACCCCATGCACCCTGCTCCACGGCCCCTCCCACGGGCTTCGGGGCACGGGGGCGGAACTGTGTGGTGCGGGTTCCCTCCATGCGGAAGCGAGGGACACCTAGCTCCAGCAGCCCCACCTGCCATCTACTCCTCAGGCACTCAGACAACCAGGTGTTTTCCACTCTGGCCACTCAGCTTGTCACTGGCCCCATCACATCAGAAACAGAGATCCGCCCGCTCACAGTCCCCACCAGCCAGCGGCTCAGAGGGACACACGGCAGGAGGTTTGCCCGCTGCCAAGCCTGGTCTTGGCGTCTCCCTTGGGTGACGCAGGTGATGTGGTGGCTGGCAGTGCTGGGCGTCCAAAGACCACCTTCCTTTCTCACTCGGGACAGGAAGAAGCCATCAAACCCAGTCAGCACAGGTGAGCAGGACAGTCCCTAGACTGTGCTCCTCCTTCTACCTATTTTAAAAGATTGTATTTATTTATTTGAGAGAGAGAGAGAGAGAGAGAGAGAGAGGGCACAGGCGGGGGGAGCAGCAGAGGAGAAGGGGATGCAGACTCCCCCCCGAGCAAGGAGCCCGACGCGGGGCTGGATCCAGGAGCCCGGGATCACGACCTGAGCTGGAGGCAGATGCTTCCCCGACAGAGTCTCCCCAGGGCCCCACTCCTTCTAATGTACAAAACCATCCGGTGGACAGGGATGAGCTTGGGGACCACGGACGGGATGCGGAGGGTGCACTGCACCTTCATGTGGCCCCGGGATCCCACCTTGGGATGGCAAGAAGGCGGCACCTGCAGCCAGAGCAGGGGCTGGGGAGCCCTAGTCCTCTGAAGAGCTTGCAAAGGGAGCCCCTTGAAGGGGGCAGGAGGACCAGTGTCCCGGCCAGGCCACTAGTACCTGGAGAACATCCTGGGAAAGGCTCTGCCTGGCAAGGAGACTCCCCCAACAGAGACAGAGGGTGTCCTTGAAGGAACCAGGAAGCGCAGGGACAGCATGACACACAGCCCAGGGGAGGAGGTTGCGGAGGACCCAGCCTGGGGTTGGGAGGGGGCCCCAGGGTGCCCCCTTGAATCCATCATCCTCAGGACAGACGGGGGGGGGGGGTGCTGAGCCCGGGAAGGCAGGTGCAGCCCCTGCAGCCCCAGGCGTCCTCCTTCCAGGAGTATTTATTTATTTATTTTATTATTATTTTTTTTTATTTATGATAGTCACACAGAGAGAGAGGAGAGAGAGGCAGAGACACAGGCAGAGGGAGAAGCAGGCTCCATGCACCGGGAGGATCGCGCCCTGGGCCAAAGGCAGGCGCCAAACCGCTGCACCACCCAGGGATCCCTTCCAGGAGTATTTGTCCCTCTTGTACCCAAAAGTTCTCAACCATGATGAAGCCTGGTCTATCTTTTTCTTCTTCACTTGCCTGTGGTTTTAGGGTCCTAATCCAAGAAATGATCGCCAAATCCAGTATCGTAAGGACTTTCCCCTACATTTTATTCTAAGTATTTTACAGCTTTAGCTCTTTTTTTTTTAAAGATTTTATTTCTTTATTCATGAGAGAAACAGAGAGAGAGGGGCAGAGACACTGGCAGAGGGGGAAGCAGGCTCCATGCAGGGAGCCTGACGTGGGACTCAATCCTGGGACCCCAGGGTCACATCCTGAGCCGAAGGGAGACGCTCAACCCAAGCCCCCAGGCGCCCACAGCTTTGGCTCTCCTGTGTAGTTAGGACTTTTGAGTTTTGTGCGTGGTGTGAGGTAAGGGGTCCAGCTCCCTTCTTTTACCTGCGGAAGTGCTTTTCAAGCCAGCCCCGAGCCCTGCCCGCAGACCTCCTCCCCACAGCGTGGCCTTGGGCAGACACCCGGTTGGGGGAGGCTCCAGGCAGCTCGGGGGCGTACCCCCCACCCCCCCACCCCGCCTCATGGGGCAGGGGCGTAGGGCCTGCCGGGGCAGCCAGCATCCTTCCTCCTCAGGGTCTTAGACCCACTGACTGCACAGAGGCCTCACCTTCTCCAAGATTCAGCTTCTCCTTTGTACCCAGGGAACTGGACCCAACCCGCCTGTCTCTCCCACAGGGACTGCTGCACTATGAGCGCACAGCAAGGTCCCCAGCACCCTGGAAACGTCACGCGAGGTCCAGTCCAACTGCCTCCAACCTCACCCCATGGCGCCCTCCCGCTCTGGCTCTGCCGCGGCTACACGGGCCTTTACCGGTCCCCGTCCTCCTTCAGGCCTGTTTGGACGTCACCCCATCGGAGACTTCGCGGACGGCACCGTCTAACCCAGATGTGTTCCCAGCTGCACAACTGCTCCCCGCACGCCCCGCGGCTTTAAACAGGGCACTTTGCGGTCGTCTCCCTTTCTTGCGTCAGGAGCGGGGCTGAGTGTCACAGGCCGGGGCTGCCTTCTCCTGCCCTCAGCTGAGGCTCGGGCCTTCCTGCAAGCTCAGTCCCCCGCTGTGGAAGGCCTGAGGTCCCCACTTTCTTGCTGGCCGT
Organism: Canis aureus; assembly: GCF_053574225.1. Taxonomy (NCBI): domain Eukaryota; kingdom Metazoa; phylum Chordata; class Mammalia; order Carnivora; family Canidae; genus Canis; species Canis aureus. The sequence continues at coordinate 38,202,969 of NC_135618.1, forward strand.
CATGGGGGCGGTGGCCCTCGCGGGCTCTAGAGGCCGCCCGTTGTTCCCTGCCCGCGGCCCAGTCTACACGGTCAGCGCGCCTCCCATCAGGGCTGGACAAACGTGATGATCCTGACAGCCTGTGCGCCAGCCCGTGAGCGCAGGAACGGCCCAGGACGCAAGCCTGGAGGTCGCCTCCTGCGCACCCCCTGCCCTCCTCCACCTAAATGCCAGATGCTCCTCCTCCAATTTTTTTTTTTAAAGATTTATTTACTCATGACAGACACACAGAGAGAAGGGCAGAGACACAGGCAGAGGGAGAAGCAGGCTCCCTGCAGGGAGCCCAACGTGTGTTTCGATCCTGGGTCCCCAGGATCACACCCCGGGCCGAAGGTGGTGCCAGACCGCTGGGCCATCGGGGCTGCCCTGCTCCTCCGATCCTGACTCTCTTCCCAGCATGAGGACAGCTTTCCCCTAGGAGGGCAGTTCTTCCTGCTGTGGTTGGACCTTGGCCATCAGAGCCAAGGGGCCGCACTTCCCATCTCCGGGTATCCCCTCCTCACGCATAGACAGGACCTGCTCTTAGTTTCCTTCTCTGCAACCTTCCATGGCTCCCCAGGGCCCACAGGGTCAGGCCCAGGCCACCCTCGGTGGTCGGCCTCCCCGAACGACACCCCTGCTCCCTCTCTGCCCTGTCTGTGCAGAGCCCACGAAGGCCCCTGGGTCTCCTCTCTTGCCTCCAGCAGCGGCCACCGCTCTTTGTCAGGTGTCTTCCCCACACAGCCTGGTGCAAACCTCCTGGCATCTGCACAAGGATGGGCCCGAAGCCCATGCTCCTTGGCAGGAAGCCACTAGAAAGTGGGCCGTGCAGCAGGCTCTCCTGGGGTTCTCGTTAAAACATACACTCCCGCCCGCAGGACCCCTGGGCTCTGGTGAATCAGAAGCCCCAGGAAACAGGTGTCTCAGATAAGCCCCAGATGGTCCTGACACCCTCAGGTGCAGAACTGCAGCTGCCTGGGGGAGGGGCAGGGCGGCAGCGGCCCATGGGGGTGGCCCTGGGGATTCAGGAGCCGACAGCCCGGCGGAGTTCAGGCCTGGCGGGGACGTGACCGCTTATACTTGGCTCATTGGTCACCGGGGCGGCGGTCACTCTAGCCAAGCCCCAGAGGCCACTGCTGGCCGGGGTGGGGGTGGGTGGGGTGGTGACCTAGGCCCCGCATCAGGGGGACGCCCTCATTTTACTCCCCAAGTAACAGGAGGGCTGGGAGCGGCGCGGCTTGCATGCCCTGAGCAGCCGCTGGACACGGGGCCTGTGGTCCCTGCCCCTGGGGAAGCCTGAGCACGGTGCCAACTACGGGGCCCCGGGGGAGAGAGGGAGGGAGGGAAGGGAGAGGAGGGGAGGGGGAGGGGGGAGAAACGGAGGAGGGAGGGAGGGAGGGAAGGGGGAGGGGAGGGAGGGGGAGGGGGCGTGCAGGCCAGCCGCTCCGGCATTCCAGTGCCCCCACCCGCGACCTGCAGCCCGGGGCCGCGATGCCCTCCAGCGGCCCCTGCGCGGGGATGGGGGTGCCCGAGACACCCACCGCTGCTTGACCCCTAGGCGCCCACCGGGGCAGCGGACTGACCTCGGAAGGCGCCCCCCCCCACACACCTGGGGTTCGGGCGACGAGGCGGGCCCGACGGGGAGACGCCCGGCGGACCGGGAGGGGCCGCGGTTCGCTCCGCCCGCCGTCCGCTCTCCTCCCCTCCCTTATGCGCCCGCGGCCCCGGCGGCCCGCCCCCGGGTTAGGGAGCGTCAGCACTTGTGGTCCCGTCGGTCCGGCGGGCGCTCGGCCTCCTGTGCCGGGTCGACTCATTGGGCGGCTTCGCCGGGCGCCCCGCCCCGGGCCCGCAGCTGGCCAATCGCAAGGGGTTTCACAGGCCGCCGTGCTCCGGGGACCGTCACCGCGCTGCGACGCTTCGGGGATCCTTAGGCCTCAGTGGGCTTTTCTCCCCCGGCCCCTGATCCCAGCCCCAAGGAGACCTCCGGGGCCCGTGCGCGGGGAGCTGCCCGCGCGGCATCCGGGGGGCCCTCGGCGGTCTCGGCCTCCGCCGGCCCCCGCTGCCCGCCGGCGTGTCCTCGGGTGGACGCGCGCGTCGCGAGGGGGAGTTTGCAGACGCTCCCTCCGGTCGGGGACGCGGCTCCTTTAAGGGCGCAGGTGTCCGCGGCGCCGCCCGACGGGAAAGCCTCCGCCGACCCAGGCTCCGGAGCCGCACCCGGGGCGGGGGCGCGCGGCGGCAGGGCGCGGGCGGCGGGCGGCGCGCGGCGGGCGGGGCGGCGCGGGGCGCGGGAAGGCGGCGGCGGCGCGCGGGGCAGGCGCGCGGCGGGCAGCCCCCGTAGGCCCCGCCCCGCCCCGCCCGCCGGGGTCCTCGGAGCGCTCGGGCTGCGCGCGGAGCGGGCTCGGGAGGGAAGTCCCGAGACAAAGGGAGCGCCGCCGCCGCCGCCGCCGCCGCCTCCTCGTCCGCCTCGCTCGCCGGGCCGCGGCCGCCCGAGGTGAGCGCGGGGGCGCGGGCGGGCGGCGGGGGGCGCGGGCGGGGGCCGGCCTCGGGGCGCGGGGCCTCCGCCGCCGTCGGGCCCGGCCGGGCGCCTCCCCCCAGCCCCGGCCCGCCCCGCGCCCCCCCGCCCGGAGCCGGGCCGCCTCAGTCCGCGGCGTGCGCCCCCCCCCCGCCCCGGGGTCGCGGCCCGCCGGCCCCTCGAGCCCCGCGCGCGCCCGGCCGGGAGCGCGGAGAACGGCCCCCCGGCGCGTGCCCGGCGCGGCCCCGGAGCTGCGGCCGCGGTTGACAGGGACGCGAGCCCGCCCGCCGCCGCTGCCGCCCGCGGGATCCGTTTCCGGGGTCACGGCCCGCCCGCCGGCCGCGGAGCTCGTGCGCGGGGCCCCGACGCGCCAGGCGCCCCCCGCCCCGAGCCCCGCGGGGTCTCCCGGGGCCGAGCGCAGGGGGCCGGGCCTGCACCTGCTGGGGCCGGGGCGCCTGCGGACCCCGGGGCCCGCGGAGGAGTCGGCAGCCCCGGCCCCGCGGACCCCAGCTTGCTCCTGCTTTGCTTACGGGGTGCGGGGCGCCGGGCGGTCGGAGCCTGGGGAGCCCCGAGGTCAGGGACCCGGCCTCCGAGTCGGCGCCCGGGGTCCCGGGAGCTGTCGGGGGGCGGGCGGCCAGGTAGGTGCCTCTGCCGGGTGCAGCAGGTCCCCCCCTCGGGGAGCGCCGCCCAGGACGGCCCGGGCGGGGCTCCCACCCGCAGCGTGTCTGCGCCCGCACAGGCCCGAGGGGTCGCAGTGCTGCGCCCATTTCACAGATGAGACCGAAACCGTCCGGACGGGAGATGAGTGCCTAGCCCAAACCCCGGCAGCCAGGGCAGCCAGGAAGCGGCTCTGAGGTCTGTACCCTCAGGTCGCGGAGCACAGCGCGAGGGGAGTTCACCGAGAGTCCAGGCCGCTGCGGGAACCCTGGCGGGAGGTGGCTGTGCCTGGAGGGCCCGCTCCCGTCCTCGGGCTGTCTCCCCGGCCTGGGGATGGGTCGTCCCATCTCCCGGCGTCTGGCTCGCACCTAACCACCCCCCTGAGTGCCTCTCTGTGAGCTTGTCCCGGGGAGATGTGGTTTTAAGTGGGATTCTGAATGAGAGGTTGCCTGCTGTGGTTGAAATGTAGCAAACTGGAGGCTGGTGGGAGTGGGAGCATGTCTGAGCCCAGGTGTGTGCTGGGGACAGGGCAGCTGTGCACCTGTGGCTCTTTGCCCCGCCGGCAGAAACCCACCCCGGTCTGGCCCAGCAGCACCCCCGCGGCAGGAGCTCTCCTGCGACCACCCCTCCTGACTTCCCCCAACCTGGGACACCCTCACACAGGCCCTGGGGCAGGGCCTCCATGGGCGGTCCTGTCCAGTCTTCAGGGCAGAAGAGGTGGCAGGGTTGTGCCACGGGTCCGCTTGCAGACGGCGCTCAGGACGGCCTGGCCTGGCCTGGCAGGGCCTGCCCCCAGCCCCCACAGAGCGCCCCGTGTTGGGGAGCTCCGGCCTGGGGCTTCAGAAACCTGTTTAGATGCCTGGCAGAGCTTAGGCTCACCGGGGACCTTGCATCTCAACTACAGAACTGCTTACCAGGCTGCTTGTCTTTGGTCGCTGAGGCTCCGTGTTGGTTAATTCAGCAGAAGGTTCCTGCCAACTTGCACTGTCTGCTTCCCGGGGGGGTGAAGGGGGTGCTCCGGTGATCATGCTGTGTGCGCCAGGGAGCTCGGGGGCAGGAGTGTTTTGTGCCCTCGAACCTCCTGCAGGGAAGGGCATTTCCACTGACCCAAGGCTTGGGGTTGGCTCAGATTCCACGGAGAAGGACCAGTGGAAATGAAGGTTTTGAGAAACTTGTAGAAGTAAAGCATCTTCCGGCATCAGGGTCCCTGCCCGCTTCTAACCAGAGAACACTTGGGAGGCAGACTGGCCTACGCTCCTGCAAGCCCTAATCCTCCTCCTCAGGATCAGCGCTCGCCCTTGTTGCACTGCTGGGCCCCCGCCTCTGGCCCAAACAAATATTCCAGACGAGTGTGCTGTCCTGTGAAGGAGATCTGGGCAGGGGTGCACCTTGCTGGTCCCAAACTCCCCCTGGCAGGTGTTCCTGGTGGCCAGGTCCGTACACGGATGGGGACGAAGGGGGCAGACTAGGATTCTGGGATCACGTGGTGAATTGCAGTTCTGTTCTGGGTCAGCATGCTGTTGTCTATATCGAACGTAGTCTTGAGGTCAGTTAAGATCAGAACCTCGTACAAGGTGTGCTCTGGCGTCACGGTGCCAAAAGCTGCAGGCGGCAGCCCCGGGCGGGGGGGTGTCGTCATCATGTCATGCTTTCTGAATGGAGGGCTGTGATTTTTGACTTTTTGTTTTTCTTATAAGCTAAGTACATGGTTTTTAAAACAGGACCCCATCTAGTTGGTCTGGCGGTTTGTCATAACTCAGTCAGCTTCCTGAGACCTGGTCTCTTGCATGACACCAGGGACTACAGTCGTGTTCTGCAGTGGTGATTCCCAGACCCTTCCTCCTACTTGGCTTACTTCTTGGGAAGAGAATTGACCGAGAGCCTCCCAGACCCCAGGCACTAGGTCTCGCCCAGAGTTCTGACGTAAGGCCACAGGGGTCTGGGACGTGCATTTTTGACAGGCACACAGGGCCACACCTGGAGAGCCAGAGATAGCAAGGTCCAGGGCCTGTGTCCGCTGAGCTGTTGGTCTCACCCCTGCTGCATGACGGTGTGGGCTCTGGGCAGGGGACTGTGCTGCTCAGGGACCGGGAGGGGGGTGGCTGGGGTGGGGGGTGGGTGTTGGGGCAGAGAGCATGATATGGATTGGACTGCTGAGGGGCAGTTGAGGGTGCGTGAGCTGGGTTTGAGTTGAGGCACCACACTTAGCCAGGGCCCTACCTTCTGGTCGTTCCCAGGTCTGTCGAGCCTGGTGGGGAAGCAGGGGTGTAGGTGAACCTGAGCCCAGGAACATGGCTGGGAGGTGGTTCTCCTGAACCCAACTGAAAACCCTGGTAGTTGTGGAGAACCCCGCATTGTACTCAGGAGCGTGGGTTGTTGGACCTTTAACCCCATAAGAGCAGAGCAGAGACTTGTCGCCAAGTGTCCATGAAGCCTGCCTGAAGGGTTGGGGCAGGCTGCTGTCATCCCCTTCTAGGAGACACCCTCTTTGTCTTGTTAAAGCCTTGTTTATGGTAAATGTTGGATTCTAGGAGTCCTCGATGTTTCCATGGACTTTGAAGAGCGGCAAACAGACTCAGGGCAAGATTCTCCCAGGGCAGGAGGGAGCCAAGGGCAGCTGGGGGCGCCCCAGCCTGTTCTTTGCTGGGTGAGCGGCAGCCCAGAGAGTCTGTTCCACCTGCAGGCTGCGCACAGGTGTGCTCAGCGGGCGCCAGGCCACTGGTGGGAACAGCCAGAGGCACCAGGCCTTGGGGGCTCGGAGCTGCCGTCTCCCACAGCCAGCACGCTCCCAGGACAGGTGGACGCTGGGCAGGCTGTGGGCTGGCCACTCACCTCCTGCTGACTCCCTGAGTAAATGGGAGACAGGCCTTGATCCATTTGTTGTTTGTGGGGCGGCTGTGGATCTGGGGGCAGGGGGTGGCTGTGGGATGGGTAAGTGGAGACGGCAGTGGGTAGCGCCTGGGGCCCTGGTGAGAGGTGGGTCTCTTGGGTGCTGGGGGCTGGGTGCTGTCCAGGGACTTGCGCATGATGCGGTGTGAACTGATGTCCGCCCTGGGGCACCTTTGTACTCCATTGCTTTCAAGAATAAGTGTGGTTTGGGCAGCCCCAGTGGCCCAGCAGTTTGGCGCCACCTTCAGCCCAGGGTGTGATCCTGGAGACTCGGGGTCGAGTCCTGCGTCGGGCTCCCTGCGTGGAGCCTGCTTCTCCCGCTGCCTGTGTCTCTGTCTCTCTCTCTCTGTGTCATGAATAAATAAATAAAATCTTAAAAAAAAAAAAAAAAAAGAATAAGGGTGGTTCTCCTGACCAGACAAGAACCTAGATTCTGAGCCGCGGGCCTAATGCCCCCCACCTCGGCACTGGCAAGGGGGACAGGTGTGCAGGCGTCTGCCGGGAGTGCTTGGCCAGGCCTTTCTGTGCAGCACTGGACAGTTGTGTAGCCCCAGGCCTGTGCCTTCACCTCCCTGCACCTCGGGGTCACTGGGAAATGGAGACCACAGTGGGGGCCCTGGGAGGGGGGAGGCCGGGTCAGCCCCGTGGGGCCCCCAGGCGGGGTGGCTCACTGAGAGCACGGTGCATGTGCAGCAAGCTGTGAGAGCGGAGGGGCCGGAGGAGCCTGAGGCCGACCCTTGCTAACCGCACGCCCTGCCTGGTCTCTTCCAGGGACTTTGAACATGTCGGGGATCGCTCTCAGCAGACTCGCCCAGGAGAGGAAAGCCTGGAGAAAGGACCACCCGTTTGTAAGGAAAGCTTTATTTCTGCACACAGCAGAGTGGATCCGTTTCTCCTGACGGAAACCGGGACGTCCCCGTCCAGCCCGGGCCTGTCACGTGCTCTGTGCGGAGGGCCCGTGGGGGGTCACGGGATGGTTCTGCGAGTGGGTGAGATGAGATGCCGCGGCGCTGATGTGCTTGTGTGGTTGTTTTCTCTCAGGGCTTTGTGGCTGTCCCGACAAAGAATCCCGACGGCACGATGAACCTCATGAACTGGGAGTGTGCCATTCCAGGGAAGAAAGGGGTAAGAGGTGCTGCTCCTCGGCTCGCCCCGTGTGTGGGCCCCATGCCCTCTTGGAGGAGTGGGGAGGAGGCCAAGGTGACATGTGACACACACAGCCCCCCAGGGCAGCTGTAATTCAGAAAGCAGGAGCTGGGCTGAGGAAGGGGGTGGCTGGGCATCCCCACCAAGCCTGGGGGGCAGACCTGCTGCATCTCTGGGGCAAGAGGAGCCTTGAGGGCCTTCGCATTTTCCTTCAGGATCAGCCTCGTGATGCTGGGTCCTGGTGGTCTTTGAGCCCAGGGCGGCTGCTGGCCCTCAGGTGTGGAAGTCCCACGTGGGCCCCCTGGGAAAGCCGTGTGCGGCCTACGTGTGCCAGGCCGGTTAGGATGGGCGTGTTTGAAGCATTGGAAGTGAGGATCTCCAGCAACCCCACATCTGGCTCTTCCCGGGAAACCCTGAAAGAGAGAGGAGGCCCCTAAGGGGTCCCCATTAGGTCCGACACCTCATCGCTTCTGTTTCTTCCTCCCATGGTTCACGATGACCGTCCCAGGAGCTCAGCCTTGGTGGTTCCCAACAGTCAGTCTCCTTTCTCTCTGCTAAGCCAATGGGATTAGGACATGGCTTTGTCTGCAAGATGATGTGCTTTGGGTTCTCCGACCTTTGAGCGCCCAGCCTGCACCTCTGCTTTTGCTAAGACCATTCCTGGCCCCTCATCTGAGGCCAGGGCAGGCACAGTGTGGCCATCTCCCTCCCAGAGGAGGCTGGGGAGGGTCATGGAGCTGGAGTGGGGGGCCTCGAGGCAGCTGGTCAAGTAAAGATCCCAACCCCTCATCCTGGGGTCACCAGGGACAGCCTGCCAGGCCTTGCCTGTCTTCCCAGAAGTCCAGCTCCAGCCCTGCTCCTCTCTGGGGAGGGCTCTTCCCAGGGCCCCTTGGGGCCCACGGAGGCACCGACAGTCCTGTCACGGGGACAGCTGATCTTTGGGCCAGTGTAGGAGCCCACCTCCCTGTGGGGGCAGTGCTGGGGGACCTGCTACAGAAGCCAGCTGCTCCTGGGCTCGGCCCACCACAGAGGCCAGCAGCACACCTAACTACAGCTTTGCTTCCCAACAGACTCCCTGGGAAGGAGGCTTGTTTAAACTACGGATGCTTTTCAAAGACGATTATCCATCCTCACCCCCAAAATGTAAGTAGAGTGAAGTCCAGCGGAGATCGGAAGTCCCGTGTTCCCTGGGGGCATTTCCAGGGGCACTCATCCTCGAAGCCGGCTGTGGATCTGAACCCGTTCCTAGCGCCCAGTGCTGGGAGCTGCACGTAATGGGCCTAGTCGCAGGCCCTGGCTGTGATGCCCTGGACAGCTCCCGGGCGCTTCCTGGGGAGGAGGTGCCACCACCCCCACCCCAGCCCGGGCAGGGATGGGCATGCAGAAGGACCGCGGTGCAGAGCCTCGCCTCTCACAGCCTCCTTTCCCTCCCCCGCTGGTGCTCCACCTGTGGGTGACAGTTTCCTATCTGGCTTGTGGCCGCAGGCGCCCCCGGACAGATAGCACACCAAAGCGGCCAGAGAAGGCTGCGCTTAGAGCACCAGAGTGCAGTTAGCAAAACTCGGGGCCAGGCGGGCACTGAGTCCCTCCGGTCTCGTAGCTGCAGATCCACAAACCCTGCCCACAGTTGGTTAGTTCAGTGAGCTAATGTGCGTGTGTGTGTGTGTGTGTGTAGATGCGTCCGGCATGGTCCATGGCCGGACAAGGCCATGTGTAAATGTTTACACTGGGGTTACTAATTCAGAAGGTAGGCGTACATTTTCCATTATAAGGGTATCTACCAGAAGAATTTTAAAAATTAATGATTAGCTGGGTAACCATGGTGATAGGCGCTTTCATTTCGGGTGGTTCTTTGCTGTTTGAGTAGTTTTTGCCACTTGGCAGGTGTTACTTTAAATAATTGCTTTAATTAAGAAATGAGACAAGTTAGAGTTGCTTTTCTCACTTTTGTGCCACATGATGCTGGAATTCCAAGCAAATGCAATAAGGAAGAAGAAAATCCCCACAGAAGAGCAGGAAAGGGACAGTGTGCAGACGTGCTTTATGACACCCGTCTGTGAAGGTTGTGGGCCAAAGGATGAACATGTGAGAACCTGTTTTCATAAAGTAGCAACAAATGAAACTGTTGAAACCAGACTGTTTACAGTAGCATTAAATACTGTGGAATAAATGCAACCAGAGGCTCAGGGCCTCCAGACTGCAAACTCCAGAGCCCCGCTGAGAGGAGCCAAGGATGGCGCCAGTGACCCACCACCTGGCCCCCGTGACAGGCCGGAACCGAGGCTGTGAAGATGTCCGTCCTCTCCAAGCCAGTCTACGGAGCGTCTGGGGACCCAGTGAGAATGCAGGCACGTTTCTGTGGAACTTGCCTTGCACACCCTAACGTGTAGGAGTGCAGAGTGCCCAGAGGCCCTTGGGGTGCCCAGGGTGCTTGGGAGGCCAGGGCGGGGGCTCGTTAGTAGAGGGCACCCAGCCCCATTAGCATGACAGGCAGGATGGGAGCCGGGCAGCCTGGGCGCAGGGACATGGTGATTGAGACATGGGCCTGCGGAGCAGAGTCCACACACGCCATGTGTACAGAGGCTCAGTTCTTGACCAAAGTAACAAGAGGCGGGAGGGTGGGCCAGTGAGGGGCCTGGGTCCACGGGGTATCCTAGCAGAAGACGGGAATTCCCCTTCCTCCCCAGATAGCCTTCCAGATGGACCTTGATGCCCAACAGGCGGAGCTGTGCAGTTCTTAGAGGAAGACCCGGGCGGGCGGCCTCTCCATCGCTTGGGTAGACCCAACCCGTGAAGGAGACAAGGGCGCCCCTGCAGGTGGAAAGCCGGTCAGTGGGCCTTGCCTCCACCAGAAGACCCCAGTGGGAGTGAGGAGGGGAGAAGTGTGTAGGTTCATCGGCACTTTCCTCAACACACAAAGGGCATCTGCGAATCAGAAAAGGCAGTGGCCATCGCATCAGCAGGCCCTGCCTAAGAGGCCCTCCACCCCTCAGGCCCACTCGCAGAGCAGAAGCTGCCCGCCTTGCTCCCCACATGCTGCAAGCCACAGCCAGCCGGGGGGCCTCTAGACACTGTGCCTCTTGAATATTTCCTCTGGAAAGCCACCTGCCGTGTCCACAGAGGCTGAACTTGGGGCGGCCCCGTATGCAGCAAGCAGGGCTGGAGGCAGCCGAGCGCCCGTGAACACGCCAGGGGCTGGACCATGGGAGACGGTCCCAGCAGCCAGAGGGCTGACATACGCAACATGGCCAGTCTCCCAGATAGAGCGGTCAGGGCCGGGTTCCTTGTGGAAGTCGGCAGCGGCCCCTGTGACGGGAAGGGACTCCGAGCAGAGCAAGCCAGCAGGACCCAAAGTCGGGATCAAGGCTTTGGGGGAGGCCGCTGCACCTTCCTAGATGAGAAGGAAGGCCGACCACTCATTTAATGAAGGACTTGTCCTCACCCAGAAGTGCGATTAGAGACACGGAAAGGGTGCACAGAGTGGGAGAAGGTCCCTTCGAGACGTGCAGCTGACGGCCTGTGTCCAGAACGTGCGTGGTGCTCCTGTGAGCCCAGAGACGGCCTGGGACAAAGACGGACGAGAGACTCGCACAGGAATTTCGAGTAGACCGTGCGTCGCAGTGAACAGGGATGCTTCCCCTGGAGTCGCCGGGTGGCTCTGCTCCGGGACCGCCGGCACCGGGCAGCTCCTCCTCGGGTCTGACGTGCGCACACCAGCAACTCTCAGGGACCTGTCACGGTGCTGTCTGTGGTCACTCGTGTCCCTCCGGCGTGGCAGTCGGTGGGCTGGGGGGCCCCGGCGAGCTGGGGGTGGGTGGCCGCCACCTGCCGCAGCACGCGTGACCGTGAGAGCTAGCTCTGCCCACACGACCAGAGCCCTCGATGGGTGCAGCGCGTACTGGGGGGGTGTTACCAGATGTGTCTGTCACTGGGGATTCGTCAGGCTTCTCTCGAGCCGTTGGATCTTTCTGGGGGTAATTGGCATTTACAGTAAAGGCGGGGTGCCCTGAAACGTCAGCTGCAGGTAACAGTCCCAGGGGGGCTCGAGGCAATTTTCTTGCTCTTTTATGTTTCATAATTTCTTACATGTGTTCTTTTTTTATTTTTTATTTTTTTACTTTCATGCTTTAAAAGAAAAAATGTGGAGTGGGGTGCTTGGGGTCCTACAGGCCTCTCTGAAGCAGGATGATCTGCTCTGAAAATGGCCACTTGTTTGGGGGCCTCAGGGTTCCTGCCCTCAGTTGTACCCCAGGACTGTCCTCACCAGCCGCGGCCCCTCTCCACCTCCTGAATCTGTCCTGGCTTGGGGAGGGGTGTGGAGCAGTGGGGGCGGCCAGGGGTGGGGCCCCCCGGGGCAGGGGAGCGGCCATCATCCTGCCAGACAGCAGCTGCCACCAGAAACGCATTTGCTTCCTCCCTGTGGTCCAGGTAAATTTGAGCCACCGCTGTTTCACCCGAACGTGTACCCTTCGGGCACAGTGTGCCTGTCCATCCTCGAGGAGGACAAGGACTGGAGGCCAGCCATCACGATTAAGCAGGTAGGGCGCCAGGGTGCGCGGGGCCAGACGACTGTGGTCTCGCTGCAAAGCCGAGGCTGACGTCCTGGGACAGTTTGCCTTTCAAACCCCTGAGCTCCATGTTTTGTCTCACACAGATCTTGTTAGGAATACAGGAACTTCTAAATGAACCAAATATCCAGGACCCAGCTCAAGCAGAGGCCTACACGATTTACTGGTTAGTAGTGGTCTGGCCCCTCGCTGTGGCCGCTCTGGTTTGCACACACTTCCTGGGAGTCCCGTCTGGGTTGCCCATGAGAAGGATAGCGGCAGGCAGGCTGAGTTGGGCAGCAGTCCCTGTCGCCCCTGGCAGCCTGCGAGGGTGGCTCTGAGACACGGGCTGTGACCGGGACACTGAGTGAGGTGGTCAAGGAAGCATCTGAGGGCAGGACGCAAACAAGCAGGCCCTGGGAGGCAGCAGGAGCTGCATGTGCAAAGGGCCTGTGGTGGGCAGGAACGGGTGACCAGGGCTGGTATGGCCACAGTGCTGTTGGGTAGGGGGTGCTCAGGAGGTGGCAGTCAGGTGATGTGGGCTCCTGTTGGCCACTTCGTCCCTGATGAGCTATGGCCAGGGAAGCCATCAGCCTCGGTGAAGCCCAGTCCAGCTCCGAGGGAAAGCCCCCAGGTGTGGGCGCCAAAGGAGGTGTGTCCAGTAGCATGGCTCCCCAGGGGCCCCAGACCTCCCACGGGGCCTCCTGGCTTGTTCTGGTCACCCAGCGGCTGGGATGTCCCACCAGGTGCCAGGCCATCACGCCTGTCCCAGCCCTTCCCTGCGTGGCACTGTGGTGCCCACCATCTGCGCTGAGGGACGAGGGTCTGGTGCGGCTCCCAGGGAGCAACAGGGTTGAACCCAGCATGGGGGGCCTGGCCAGGTCAGCCGCAGGGACAGCCTGGCCCCGCGCCGAGGCCTTGTGGTGGGGGGTCCTGGGTCCCCTGGCCGTGCCAGCCGGCCTCCTGGGCTGGGCTGGGTGGGGGACCCACTTCTGCACGGCGGGGCCAGCATCCGGGGGTTGGGGAGGCTGGATGGGGCCTGTTCCTTCCAGGGGACGGGTCTGGAATCCGCGGTGCCGAGGGTCAAAGTCGGGTGGAGACTGTTCTATAGCCGCCGTGGACAGTGGCCGGCCGCCCATCCAGGGGCCATCGGAGGGAGGGCGGGGCTGCAGGAGATGCATTTCCCACGAGAAGGGGCTTCAGGGCCTTAGGCCCAGCCTGGTGTTGGCCCCGGGCAGCAGGACCCTGCCAAGCAGGCCCGAGGCCCATGTCCCCAGTGGGCCCCGCTGGAGGCCACGTGTCCCCTTGGCCCCTGAGCACCGGCAACTCCCAGGATCATGGCCTGCTGTCCCCCGAGCTGGGCACTGACCTCTGCCTCTGGGTGTCCAGGGCCACTCAGGACTCGCCGCCTTTCCTCGACCGGCCACGTGGCCTTCGCAGAGCTGGCTTGCCTTGGCTTGTGCCTTGTCACAGGAGTGATGTTTGCGGTGGCTGGGGGTGGCCACGGGCACCCAGGGCTCACTGTCGAGTCGCAGCGGGTCCACTGGGTGTCTTCACGCACCCGGGCTCCTCGTTCCCACGGTTTCTCCTGCCAGCACCCCTCTGAGAACACGCTGGAGCGCTTCTGCCCTGGGACCTCAGGGCCAGGCCCCAGCCACTGGCTGAGCAGGGAGCCAGCGGTGTGTCCCGGAGCCTGGACGCCTCCAGTGTCCGTGGCCCGAGCAGGTGGCTGGCTCTCGTGGCACCGGCACTGGCGCCTGTGCACGCCCAGGGCTGGGCACGGGGGCCCCGGAGCAGCGCCCTGCGAGGCGTGCGTGTAGGGAGCACGGCTCGGTGGGACCCCTAGCTCCCTGGGGAGGGGCACCCCATGCCCCCAGGTGGGTGCCCCCCCAGGCACAGCCTGCTCCTGAGCCCTGGGCCCCGTGTGCCTGTGGCCGACCAGTGCCCAGCCATCTGGGTTTTCTTTCCGGAACAATGGCCGCGGCTTCCCACGTAGCCGCTGGTCCCCCCGCCCCCCCCCCCCCCGGCCTTCCTGACCCGAGGCCACCCTCTGAGACCGCTGTGCACCCCGACACGCCATGGGCACCCCCAGACCCCCTCGGGGGCTGCACCCGCTGACCTGTCTCTCTCGACCTCCTTCCTCAGCCAAAACAGAGTGGAGTATGAGAAGAGGGTTCGAGCACAAGCCAAGAAGTTCGCACCTTCATAAGTGGCAACCGCGCGGCAGCGTAAGAAGGAAGGGATTGGTTTGGCAAGAACTTGTTTACAACATTTTTGCAAATCTAACGTTGCTCTGTCCAATTACTAGTCACCTGGGAGGGTGGGCGGGCGCCATGTTCCATTTCCGCCACTGGCACGCAGTCCGCGACTTGCTGAGCTGCCCGGTTTTTCATACAGGGTCTCTTCCTTCAGTCTTTTGTATTTTTGATTGTTATGTAAAACTTGCTTTTATTTTAATATTGATGTCAGTATTTCAACTGCTGTAAAATTATAAACTTTTATACTTCGATGAGCCCCGAGGAGCTAGTTTCCTTTGCTCGCGGATGCAGGCATGCTTCCCACCCACGTGCAGAGCTGCGCAGCCCCCGCCGGCCCCTCCCGCCTCGCTCCCGCAGACCCCGGGTTGTGTTGCTTATGAGCCTCAGATCCAAAGGCAGCCGGCGTCTCGTTTCCGCATCACTTCCTTTGTGTTTATATGGCGTTTTGTCTGTGTTGCTGTTTAGAGTAAATAAACTGTTTATATAAAGGTTTTTGTTGCATTATCGTCATTAAGAGCGTGAGGAGGTGGCATCTCGGTGCCTGGTCCCCCCGCGGCTGCAGGCCCGTGGAGCACAGCTCGCTGCCGTGCCCCACGGTGCCCGGACCCACGTGGCGCTCCGCCGGGGCCTCTGTAAATAGTGCTGTAGCGAGGTCGGCCACCCGTGTCCAGCGCCGGCCCCCCAGCCCGGGCCTTCAGGCTGCGCACAGAGCCCCTGCAGTCAGGTTGCACCTGGCACCGGAGCCTCCTAAAGCTGGCGCGGGCCGGACCAGCCCGGGGAGGACCGTGCGCAAGCGGCTCCCCTGGCTCCTGGCGCGGCCGGAGCCTGCCTCGGGGCCTGCAGCTGCCCTGGGCGCGGGGGGCCCAGCACCCGGATGCCTGGAGGCCCATCTCAGGCCACCATGCACAGGCGCTTTCGAGGACTCTTTGCCCGGGCTGCCGGCGGGGCTGTGCTCCTCGGAAAGCACCCCGAAACCTGAGCCCACTGCACAGCTTCCCGGAGTCGACGCCAGCCTGGTGGGAAATGCACCTGGGTCCCCTCAGCCTCGGGCGCGGCGCGGGCCCGACTCGGAGACAGAGACAGGGACAAGCCGCAGGGGCTGGGCCTGCCCCCGCCCATCACCGCGGGCAGCCCCCTCCCCGGGCGGGAAGGGCCCCTGGACGCAGCCCGGCGGCAGGACGGCGGTGGACGTGGCAGTGGACGTGGAGGCGGCCCCCGCGGCGCCTCAGCCACAGGACTTGCGGGGCCCGGAGCTTCCAGTGCCTTTTGCTCACCCGCTCGGCTGCATGTTTAGCTGAGCTGAACGTTTGGTGACGGCGATTTGTTTCTGCCGCAGAGGGCCTTCCGGGGACTCCTGGCTTGTGTGTTTGCAGCCTCTCCCAGAATGTCTTATTTTGTAACAACTGAGCTACACATAGTAACAGCTGCACATGTATATGGGTAATATATATGGAAATTCAATATATTTTCTAGTTAAAGCATTCTAAAGTAATCGATGTTTCTAGCAAATTGTCATGATTTCGACTAACGAAACGTCCATTTGTGCCACAGTCCTTGGCTTGACAAAGATGTGACTCTTGTAACAGGAGTATGGGAAGTGCCATCCCGTGTGGTGTGCAGGAAGAGAGTGTGTTCCCAGCATGAGGCGCCTGATGGTTAGAAAGGAGTTGTGGGCAGTACATTAACCACTGTATCTAAGAATTCTCTGATTAAAAACGTTTCCACAAACTGCCGCCTGCAGGGTGTGTCTTTTTGCTGTCCGGCCCACCCCACGCAGGCCACCCCCCTGCTGTCAGACCCGCGGGGACCAGGGGGGGGAGCGGGGGGGACCCTGCAGCAGGGTGGGATGCCCCCTGCAGTCCCCGGGGACCAGGCACACGCCAGTGCCACCGAGTCGGCCCCGGCATCACCCAGACCCGTGCTGCCCTTGACCCCTGGAAGGGGCCTCCTCGGGGGCGGACGACGAGGTTCTCGCAGCGCCGGGGTACAGGTGACTCCCCGGCTCGGGCCCTGATGGCGGGGCCTGGCTGCGGCTCGGGCCTGGCCCGGGGGCCCTGGGAGAGCCGGGCGCATGGCCGAGGGTCCCAGGAGCCCCCCGGCCCGCCCAAGCCCAAGCCACCCCCCACGCGTCCCCCGCAGGGCGCAGCCTCCGCAGCCCGGAGCCTCCATGTTGAGGTTGCCATGACGACGAGCTGCGGGTTGGAGGGCCAGGCGGAGCGCGGACCTGGGCCGGCTCGAACCGGTCTGAGCCTGCTCCAGCAGGGAGGGGCCTGGGAGATGCTGGTCCGCAGTCCGTCCCCAGCCGCCCCGGGGCTGAGTCTGGGGCGTCCCGTCGCTGTGGCCCCATCAACGGGGCCCGGCTGGGCTTAGGCTGTGGGGCGGGAAGATGGCTGCGTCGCTGGGTCGCGTCCGGAGGGGCCTTGCTGGGAGGCGGCCCTGCACCCCTGCCCTGCACCCCGCCCGCAGCCCTGAAGCCCTGTGTGGCCCGGCTCCCCGCCCCCAGCCCCTACTTAAACCTCAACCCTACAGGGCCCCCCGGGCCTGAGGCCCAAGACCTCCCTGGCTCGGTGCAGGCTTCACCCGTGCAGGTGTTGGCGACAGGACCCCAGTGGGCTTCCTGGACATCGCCCCAGAAGCGAGTGTTTCAGGTGAGGGGCCAGAGCCCTCCCACCTGGCCACCCCTGCTGCGGGCGGAACCACCCAGGATGCCACAGGCAGTGGGACAGATTCCTGCAGCCCTGCCCTGGCAGGCGCCCTGGCCATGCCCCCTCTTCACACCTCTGACAGGTGCCCAGGTGCGGGGGGGGGGGGGGGGGGGGGGGGGCTGCTGACCCTGAGGGGCTTTGCCTGCAATTCCAGGGGCTGCCACCAGAGGACACGAGGTCAGCCATCCTCATTTATTCAAGGTTTTTTTTTTTTTTAGATTTTATTTGTTTATTCATGAGAGAGAGAGGCAGAGACACAGGCAGAGGGAGCAGCAGGCCCCACGCAGGAAGCCCAACACGGGACTGGATCTCGGGTCTCCGGGGTCAGGCCTGGGCTGAAGGCGGCTGAAACCGCTGAGCCATCCGGCCACCTGGGCTGCCCTATTTAAGGTTTTTTTAAGGTTTTATTTATTGACTTGAGAGAGAGAGAGCATGAGGAGAGGGAGACACAGAACCCCGCTGAGCAGGGAGCCCGACACGGGGCTCAATCCGAGGACCCTGACATTACGACATGAGCCAAAGGCAGAGGCTTCTCTGATGGACCCCCAGGCACCCCAAGATTTTTTTTAAGTAATCTCTGCCCCCAACGTGGGGCTCAAACCTGCAACTCCAAGATCAAGAGCTGTGCACTCCACTCGTGGAGTCGGCCCAGTGCCCCGAGTGGCTTTCAAGGGTTGGTGTGGCCTTACGGGGATGTCCGCACCTCCGTGCTGTCCTCTTGGGGTGTTCTCCTGGACAGGACCCCAGTGGGCTTCCTGGACATCGCCCCAGAAGTGAGCGTTTCAGGTGAGGGGCCAGAACCCCTCCCACCTGGCCACCCCTGCTCCCCTAAGGAGGGGACACCACTCCCCTTGCCTGCCCAAAGCCCAGGGGGTGTGAACCCACGCCCTCACCAGCCCGGCCCATCCTGACCCCTCTGGGTGAGGGGTCCTGTGCCCTAACTCCTGCTGTGACACGTGGGTGCTCCACATTGCCCCCCCCCACCTCCCTCCTACTGTGGGCTCACCCCCCATCTGCGGGCAGGAGCTGAGACCCCGGGGCCAGTCGTGGCCACAGGCCCATCCCGCGTGGACCTAGAGGGCGTGAGCTCCTGCCTGGGCCCCACCCTCGCCGACGGGTACACGTTCCTGCTGTGACCACTTCACCAACAGAAGGGCGGCAGAGGGTGTGACACGGGCCTGGCCAAGCAGGGCCCAGCCCTCGCTCCCCAGGAGCCCTTTGTGGATGGAGGGCCTGGGGATCTTTTCCTGGGGAAACTGAGGTTCAGGGCAGGGCTTGGAACCCAGCCAGTTGCCGTGTGGCCCTGGAAGGGCCTGTTTCCTTATCTGTAAGAGAGGGTGGGGGGGTGCAACGGATCCCAGTGCGAGGGCCACTGGCTCCGTGCGGCTGGCCCCTGCCCCCGCTCCCCAAAGGGCATGGGATGCGGTGCGGGTGCGCACAGCTGCCCCTCCTAACTTCCTGTTTATAGCAGCTGCAGGATCTCATCACCCCAAAGCCATTATGATCACCATGGCAACGAGGCGGGTGTTTGTTCCAACAGGTTGGCGGAACCTGAGGAAGGAGGGCAGGGGTGTGGGGCCCGAGGGCTCTGGAGGCCCCGGCTCAGGACCCGCCAGTGCCTGGGGACTCCTGACTCCTGTCCTGTGCAGAAGGAAGCCAAGGGGTCGCTGGTGTCCCATCCCCTGCTTCTCTCCTGCCCGGGGCGGCGCCTGTCCTCCTGCCTCCACGTTTGTCCGCCTGTGCAGGGCCAGGATGGAAGCAGGGCCTGGAGGCAGAGCTTCTGGAAGGAGAATCCACCCCGCAGGGCTGTCTCCCTCCACCCCGTAGTTCTGTGTCTCCCCCGGGACAGATGGGCGCAGGGCGGCCTGGACACGTGTAGGGCTGGGCCCAGGAGATGACGCGGGTGGTGGCCCCATCCGGGGGTGATGGGGGAGGCGCGGGGTCCCCACTGACCGAGAGCCATGGCCACGCCCTCCCCACCCACCCCCACTCTCCACAGCGGGATAGGGATAGGGATAGCGGGCACCTCCCCCTGAGCCCTGTTCCTCCTGCACCCCCCCCCCCCCGCCCTGCCCTGGCCTCCCCCCAGTGACCGTCCTGGACTGGGCCCGTCTTACCGTGTCCCACCCCGACAAGGCCCACCAGTGGAGGTGAGGTCCCGTGGACTAAACATGTCCCAAATCGGTGGATCCCCTAAGTACCAGGTACTCTGACGGCCCGCCGGATGGGCCAAGGTAAGGCCGGTGTGGAGACCCAGGCCACCTTGGACAGCAGACCCCGCTCCCCGTCTCTCCCAGGCCCCCCAGCACCACCAGGAGCCCCTTGTTGATGCAGATGGCGGCCCCTGCCCCGACTTCTGGAAGCAGCAGGCCGGCGCCGGCGCAGCGAGGTGCTTCCCCGAGCTCTCGGGTGGACAGGGAGGTGGACAGGGCTCGCGTGTCAGAGGCGTGGAGGGAGGGGTGCTGGGGAGCGCAGCGGGCGGGGGGGCGCCCAGGCCTGGGGTCGGGGGACGCGGGGCGTCCTGGGGCGATGCCCGCCGCACCCCTCGCCCCGGGGGATAGTGGACCCAGGAGGCCGGGAGGCCGGGTCAGCCCTTCCAGAAGCGTCTGCCCGAGGGCCGGCGGGCCCTGCTGGGCGTCAGCGACTTGGGCTTCTCGAGGGCCCGGAGCGGGGACCGGGGCCCTGACCCTGCGGGACCCGCTCGGGGCTCGGCGCCCCCGGGTGTTGCGGGAGGGGCGGGGGGAGGGGCGGGGCGGGAGGGGAGAGGTGGGGAGGGGCTCGCGGCCAGGCCCCGCCCCCGGCGCCCAGGCTTCGGCGCAGCAGCCGAGCGCGGTGCGGGGCGTCGCCGGAGCAGGTGCGGAGCGCCGAGTCGCCGAGCCCCGGGCCCCGCGCCCCCGGCCCCACCACGGTGAGTGCGCGGGTCCCGACGGCCCCAGTCCGGCGCCTGCCATGGGGGACCCCGAGGGGCGCGGGGAGGCTCCCCAGGAGGAGGGCGGCGGGGGAGGGGAAGACGCGCCCTCGGCTCCGGGGAAACTGAGGCCGGCGCGCGCCCGGAGGGTCGGGGCGGCTGGACGCCCCCCGACCGGCGCCTCCTCCCCGCGGAGCCCGCAGGGCGGTCGGGCCGAGACTCCGAGCTGCCCGCTGGGGCGGGGAGATGCCCCCGCGCCGCGTCCCTCCCGCCCCGGGGCCCTCGTCTCCACCACATCCCTGCAGGTAAAACCGTGCGCACTCGCCCCACTTCCAATCCGCCCGCGGGACACGGCTCACCGGGGAGGGAAAGGCCTAGACGGGCGCAGGGCCGGGCTCCCGCGGGCAGCACCGGGAGGGAGGGACGTCGCGGTGGAGACAGGTGAGTAGAGACCCTGGGGAGCCCGGGAGGAACGTGGGGCGGAGGGCTCGCTCCTCATGCGTTCCTTCTAGAAGCATCTGGGCAGCGCTTTACACTGCGTCCCAGGCGACCGTCTAGGGCTTTAGGTCCAAGTGTCGAGCTGCTTAAAATGCGCATTCCCAGGCCCTCCCCAGGGACCAGGCTCCCACTGGATCTCGGGGAGCAGCATTTGTAATGCACGCTGCTGCGGCTGCTGCGTTCCTTGCTGGGGAGCACTGTCTAGGGACTCATGGGGATCGGAGCTGCAGGAAGTGAAGGGGGGCGGAGGGGACTGGGCAGGGGAGAGATGGCCAAGAGGGTGACCTGGGGACCCACACGTGGACCAGACATCCTGCCGCTCCGCCTCCACACACGGGGGAGCACCAGTGGACCCCTCCCCCCAAGTCGCCAGGTACCACATTTTGGTAAGAAGGGAGCTGTGCTCTGAGGTGCTCATCAGCAAGGTGTTTATTCACCATGCGGGTGGCCCCAGCAGCTCAGTCCAGCTGCCCCCAGATCCACCTGCTGTGGGGCCAGCTCAGCCCCAGGTGGGCCAGCAGGAGACACCGAGGCTTAGAGCCCCGGCTCCAGGCAGGTTACCCCAGCCCCCCCGGTGTGAAATGCAACCCCGATATCCACTCTGCAGAATTGCCACTTCCCATTCACCCTGAACCTTGGGGACAGCCAAGGGACGGGGTGGACCTGTTCATCTTGGCTCAGCCCCAGTGCCAGGGTGGCCGAAGCTCCTTGGCCAGCCTCACTTTGCTCTCTGGACAAATGGGAGCTGCGGTTCTGGGCCTGGTGGCCAAGCGTGAACAAGGATGCGGGCGCCTCTTGCTCTGCGCCGCTGCCCAGGCCCAGGAGGGACGGGGACCGGGGAGTTCCCTTGGGGCCCATCCCTCGGACAGAGGGCCCCTGCCGACAGAGGGCCCCTGCCGCCAGCACGTGCTTCCTGGAGGTCAGCCGCGCACCCGCTGCTGGTGCGGCTCTGGGTCAGGTGCCGGTGGGTTCCCAGCACCCAGGCCGTGGGTGCAGAAATATCAGTAGCCAAGCAGTGGAGGGTTTCCAGGGAAACGAGAGGAGTGTCTGGGCACCCCGGGATGAGCCACCTCTCCGACACCTGTGCCCAGATGCCACTTGCGCCCCACCCCCGTCCAGTCAGCAGGCTGAGGGAGGGAGCTCTGTGGGGTGGGGGGCGCCTGGACTCCAGAACTCAGGAGGTGCCAGGACCCAGAGCTTGGACGCCGGCGTCAGAGGCCGCCTCCATCCCCGGCCACCTGCTGGCTCTGTGGCCTTGAGTAAGCTCCAAAGCCCGGGGCCTCAGTTTCTCCTTGTGGGTGACATGAACAGCAGTACCCCCTTTCTGGGAGGTGGCTCCCCCTCTGTCTTGAGCATTTTATTCTCACAGCCACCCCATCTCTGCGGCTCAGGCCGCTTGCTCCTGCGTCATGTTTGTCTCTGGGACCGTGAGCCCCTGTAGCCCCTGTCACTCAGCCAACGCAATTGGCGGTTGCCCTGGCAACAGCTCAAGCAGTGGCTGCTCCCCTGGCTTTAGGGGGCCGCGGGGGTAGCAGCCTCCTCCCCACAGCTAGAGAAGGGAAGGGGGGCCTGATGCCCGGCCCCCTGGAACCTCACTGCTGACGGTAGGGGCGACAGCTTCTAGGCCTACCTGGCCACCTGCGGCGCCCCCCTCCGCACACCCCCCATCTTTGCAGGGAGGCTCCCAGGGGCAGGCAGTGGCCAGTCTGAGGGAGGCGGGGCCTCGTTTCAGGGTGTGAGCCAGCTGCCCATCTGTCCCCAGCTCTTGGGTCTGGTCAGGTGAGCCCCTCTGAGCCCACCATTCCCCGGGGCTAAAGTTGGAGCGTCAGGAACCAGGTGCTGTCTGTGGGGTGGCCTGAGCTGGTCGGGGGAACAGAGCAGGGATGGCAGCCCCAGGGCCACTGAAAGACAGACAGACAACTGGGAGACCTGCAGGCTGCGGGCATGGTCCGTGGACAGTGGGCACAGCCTGGGTCTAACCTGGCTCTGCCCCTGCCGACTTCCCCGTGAGATCCGGGGCAGGTACAGTTGGATCCAGCCAAGTCCCCATTTCCTACACCGTCAAGTGAAACGATGTCCCCTGCGCGGGCTGTGCCTGGCCTAGAGGTACCCTCCATGATGGGCAAGTGAGCACCGCTGAGGGGGCCAGGGCGGCCAGTCCAAAGGCCCTGTGGTACACCTGGGGAGGGTGACATGTCCTGTACGCCGGAGGCTGGCTGCCAAGCCTGGGGCAGGGCGGCCAAGGGGTGGGCACCGAGTGGCAAAGTCAGCGTGGCGAGGGGGTCAGCCCTGATGGCTTCCAACGGGGGCGCAGGGAGACCACCCTGGGGCTTTGGGGGAGGCACAGGTGTTGCCCGACCCAGTGGAGCGATGGGTGCCTGGGCCGGGCAGTGCCATGAGGAGAACGGCTCCCAGCAGCTTAGCTGTCTCCCGCCCTTCCTCCTGGGGTCTGCAAGGGACCCCGAGGCCCCCCGGAGGTGTGCAGGCATAACGGGGAGCTGGCCTTCCTCCCTGGTGCAGGTGGGCAGGGCCAGGAGAGACTGGGCAGTGACATTCCTCAGGGCAGTCCCATGGGCTGTCCCCCATTCCTTGGAGAGGCTCCCCTGAGGTCACCGGCTCAGCTCCTCCCCGGGCTGCAGTCATGCAGTCCACGCCCGTTTGCACGGAGCAGAGGGGCCAGGCCTGAGCTGGCCTCAGGAGGCCCCCCGACAAGGCCCTGCTCTGTCCCTGCCGCAAGGACACCACTGTGGCTCGGTTTCCATGGCGACGTGGGGCAGTTTCACAGACGGGGAGGGAGACGGAGTGGTGGCCCTGCACCCCAAACTTCTTGAAGGGGCAGGATTTGCAGCACATTTTCATTTCTACTGACTACAGGGAGTGTGCTCTTCTCTGCAAGGTGGGCCCAGGAGAGAGGATGGGGCGTTGCCCCTGAATGTGCTTGGTGGGCAAGGACCCCCAGCGACCCTCCGTGCTGGCCACTCAGGGTCCTGGGGTCCCCAGGCAGGCCCCAGGCACAGTGGCCTCTTCTTGCCCCAGCTCCTCTGCAGGACAAGGACTCCGGGGTCCCGGGGAGAGCTTTGCCTGCCCTGGCTCCAGAAGGGACCATACAGGCTGGGTGACCCGGGCACCACTCCCCCACGACTCTGTCCCCTTAGCAAAGCCCCCAGGAGACACAGGCACCTGCTGTGGCACAGCCAGGGGTCCCAGTCCTGGCTGGGTGGCAGGGGGGAGTGTGGCCCTGGGCGCAGCGGGATCCAGCAGCTCCCAGTGATGGAGCGCAGACTGGACTGTACCGTCACCTCTCTCATCCCCGTCTCGTCCCCAAAACGACCCTGCAAGGATGCCCCATTGTGTAGATGGGTCGTGAAGACTTAGACCAAGGGACCAGCCCCAGGTCAGCAGCATGAGTGCCCGTGGCCCCCTGGGTGCCCAGTGCCATCCAGCCTGGGGACTGAGCTCCAGGCCCCCCCACCACCCCCGCTCAGGTGTACCCAGCGGCCCCCATCCCTGCAGATGTGCCCTCCTGCTCCACGGGCAGCGCAGTCGGGAGGCTGTGCCCGGCTGCCAGGACCCCGCTGCTGTGGGCTCCCAGCTGATTCTGTCATTGCTGGATGTGCAGCACATGTGGTGACCGGGGACGGCACGGCAGCACAGCTCGGCGGGGGGGCACCCAGGGGCCACAGCGTGCGCTCTGCCTACAGGTCCCCACCATGACGACGTTGCTGGAGATCAAGAGCAGCGTGCTCAGGCAGGTGCAGGTGTGCCCATCCTTCCGGCGGAGGCCCGAGGGAGAGCCAGGGAGCACCGGCACCGACCCCCAGGAGCATGCCGCAGGGGCTTGGTGGGTGCCCCATGCCTGACCGGTGCCGTCACGTGTACCCAGCCTCCTTTCTCTCACTGCACCCCTCTCCTGCTGCCCCAGCACGGCCCCCCAGGGGAGCCTGGGGGGGTCTGAGCCCCAGGCCCGGTGGGAGGGCACCATCCCCAGATGGAGGAGGCCCAGGCAATCGCCTCAAGGTGTGCGTGCGGGGGCTGGTCCTGGCCAGGGGGCAGGCGCGTGCTGTGAGTGACGGGGTTCCCTGACCTCAGCCTGGCCTGTCCCTGCAGGAAACCCGGTGATGGCGTGGAGTTCTTCGCTCAGATGCGCCTCATCCTCAAGAAGGGGGAAGGCCGACAGGGCCTGCCGTGCCCCGAGGTGAGGGCAGCTCAGAGCTCAGCCTTCCGCCACTCCCCTGGACAGCCGGCCTCCAGCCCTCACACTAGGCTCCCTCCCTCCCTGGAGTCCTCCCTGAAGGAGGCCCTCACCCGAGTGCCCCTCGCAGGTCCTGTTGCGCAGTGGGGCACCAGCCCCTGCCGAGCCTGTGGACCCCAACCGTGGCCTGAGAGTCCTAACCCAGGAGGAGGTAAGGGGGCCCGGGGTCTGGCCCCACAGAGAGTCTGTGAGTGCCTACTGTGTGCCAGGCCTGGGTTCTGGGGACAGGTGCACAGCAAAGGTGGCAGGGGTGAGAGGGCCAGGGGCCCTAGAAGCGAGTAAGGAGCAGAAGTCAGGGGTCGAACCCATGGAGGGCCCGGCAGGTGCAAAGGTCGATGCTGGGACTGGACTCTGCCAGTGGGGGCTGGGATGCAGGAGAGCCTGGACCCCTCTGAGAGCCCCTCAGGGCCCAGGGCTGAGGGACACAGGGGTGGGGTGGCTGGGACCCAGAGTGTGCTCCCCCCGCCCCCCCTCACAGGTGGAGATGCTGTACGAGGAAGCCTTGTACACAGTGCTTTACCGCGCGGGGACCATGGGCCCCGACCAGGTGGATGACCAGGAGACCCTACTGGGCTACCTGCAGCAGGTGAGCCCCACTGCTCCACCCTCCCTGCTGGCCTGGCCCCGCCCTGCTCTGGGGAGCAGAGACCGCTGTCGTCCCAACCCTTTCCTCTCTGTCTGGTGACGTCACCATCACCCAAATAACACAGGTCGGCCCCGCCATGGGCACACCCATGCCCACACACGGGTGTGCACAGGCAGGCACACACATAGGCTGACAGGTGTGCCCAGAAGGATAGAGCGAGGGACAGACACATGGACACACAGGGAAGGGTACAAAGGACAAACTGACCCACGGGCGAGTATTTCTTTCCCCTGCCCCCCCATGTGTTTCCTGTGCTCTGTGAGGCTCCCGGACATTGGCCAGCCCCGCTCTGGGGGCACCTGGGCCCTCACACTGGTCCGCCGTCCGCAGGTGTTTGGTACCAGCCCCGAGGAGCACGCTGAGGCCATTGAGCGTGTGAAGAAGGCCAAGGTGAGGCTGCCGCCCAGTGCAGGCAGGTGCCGGCCAGCCCGGTGGAGAGGACACGGCGGGGCCAGGGCATGGCCACTCGGAGCCTCCCCCAAGAGGCCCCTCGGCACCCTCTGTCCACAGGCCCCCACATACGCCCTGAAAGTCTCCGTCGTGCGTGCCAAGAACCTGCTGGCCAAAGACCCCAATGGTGAGTGGGGACCAGCCCGGAGTTTGGCTGTGCCCAGGTCTGGTGGCTGTGGAGGGCCGGGGAGGCCTGGGGCCAGGCGCTGAGCCACCCACCATGTCTCAGGCTTCAGTGACCCATACTGCATGTTGGGCATCCTGCCGGCCTCGGGCGCCCCCCGGGAGCCGGGTTCACACAAGGAGCAGCGCTTCAGCTTCCGCAAAGGCAGCAAGCGGGGAGGGCCCCTGCTGGCCAAGTGCATCCAGGTCACCGAGGTCAAGAGCAGCACCCTGAACCCTGTGTGGAAGGAGAACTTCCTCTTGTAAGACCCCTCTTCCAGATGGGGGCGGGGTGGGGGCAGGGGGCTGCGTGCTGCGCCAGGACGTACCTGGTGTCAGAGCCTGGCCCAGCCAACCAAGCGGGGCTGGTCACAGAACCACTTTCTAGAGGACAGAACAGCCTCAGAGAGGCGCTGGGCCCGGTGGCCACAGTCGGGCTTCAAATCCAGGCAGCCTGTCTCACAGCTGGAGCTCATGGACCCTTTCCTGCAGCTCCCGAAATGGCCCCTCCCCGAGCCCCGGGCAGCGTCCGGCCCCTCTGGCTATCAATCTGTTTTCCTTACAGTGAGATCGAGGATGTGAGCATGGACCAGCTACACCTGGACATCTGGTATAGGCCCCTGGGCCCTGCAGGGCCGAGGGTGTGGGTGCACCTGGTCTGGGGGGTGGGGGTGGGGGTGAGAGGGGACATTCGGGGCCCAGCCAGGCTCCACACAAGCCAGGTTTGCCCCCTGCCCCCCAGGGACCATGATGATGATGTGTCCCTGGTGGAAGCGTGCAGGAAGCTGAACGAAGTCATCGGCCTGAAGGGCATGAGCAGGTATGACGGTGGGACCCTTGTGTCCCCCAGACACCGTGCCTGCAGCTTGGCCACATGGGCCAGCCGGTGGTGGCTCCCCAGGGACCATAGGTGGGAACCCACTGCTTCGCCCAGGTATTTCAAACAGATTGTCAAGTCGGCCCGTGCCAACGGGACAGCAGGACCCACGGACGACCACACGGATGACTTCCTGGGGTGTCTCAACATACCCATCCGGGTGAGTGGGGGCCAGGGCTGCAGTCACAGAGCGCTCACCCTGTGGGGATGCCCCTGGTGGCTAGGTCCTGTGCCCCAGGCATCCCCCATCCTTCCTGGGCCGGGTGGGGCTGTGTGCTCAGGGGTCAGGGAAGGACCGGCCTCCTGGGGCCTCCTGTGTCCAGGCACCCCCCCACCCCGCCCAACGGCCGACTGTGTGCTGCGGGCGGGGTGGGAAGCAGAAGTCTGTGTGGTCTCCTTGGTCCCACAGAGAGTCTGGGCGGGGGAGGGACTGCCAGTATGAACCCCCTCCCCTCAGGAGGTGCCCGTGGCGGGTGAAGACCGCTGGTTCAAGCTGGAACCGCGCTCCAGCGCCTCCCGGGTGCAGGGAGACTGCCAGCTGGTCCTCAAACTGATCACCACACAGGTGGGGAGCTGTGGGGTCCCCTGCCCTTGGGCCGCCGCACCCCTGCCGGGGGCTGGGGCAGGGCTGTTGATGGGCGGGCCTGCATTCCAGAGGGACACGGCCATGAGCCGGCGCGGGCGCTCAGGCTTCCTGTCCTACATGCTGCTGCTCGGCCGGCTGCTGCAGTTCGAGCACCGACCCGAGGAGGTAGCCGCACCCTCGGGACCGGGGTGGTGACCTGGCGCCTGGGGGGTGGGGGAGAGCCGGGGAGGCTGGGCACGCGGGCGGGAGGGCATGGCGGCTCCTCCCTCCACCCACGCCGCCCCCCCCCCTCCCGCCTCCAGCGCAACTCAAGCAGCTGGCGCGGAGAGCTCAGCGGGCCCGCGGCCACCGTGCTCTGCCTCCACGGCGCGCAGAACAACCTGTCTGCGCTGCAGCTGGCGGTGCTGTGAGTGGGCGGGGCCTCGCGGCGAGGGGCGGGGCACGGGACGGCGAGCGCGGGCGGGAGGGGCGGGGCCGTGAGTGGCAGCAGCTGAGAGGAGGCGGAGCTGGCGGGGAGGGGCGTGGCCTGCGGTGGGCGGGGCAGAGGGGCGGGCAGGGAAGGGGTGCTTTGAGTGGAGGAGGCATGAGCGGGGGCGGTGCTGGGGGCGGCGCCGGGAGGGGATGGCCCGAGGGCACAAGGGGGTCCCCGCCCCAACCGCGCCTGACCGTGGGCGGGGCTGGCTCTCACAGGCACTGGGAGGTGAGCAGCCGTCACCATCAGACCTGCACGCTGGACTACGGCTACCTGCTGGGGCTGCTGGAGGACATGCAGGCACACTGGGAGGAGGCGTCCTCCCTGCCCCAAGAGCAGGTGAGCTCGCCCGGGCTGGCTGGAAGTGCGCTTCCTGGAGGGTGAGTCGGTGGGCACACAGGGCAGGGTCCCGGTGTCGTGGGCTGCGCGGCCTATGCTGAGATAGGGCATGTGCTGGGATCCCAGGAGGCGGAGGTCGTGGCCTGCACTTGGAGGAGGGACCCAGGGAGTGGGCGCTGGCTGGGGGGGACCAGTGGTGCAAAGGCCCTGAGGCTGTGTGTGGGAGAAAGTAGCAGGGCCAGGCCCGCAGATGGCTGCGGGAGCCTCCCTCCCCGCACCCCGTGGGGAGGGCGGTGAGGGTCAGCTCTGACGCCGGGTGTCCGCAGGAGAAGAGCCTGGCTGACAGCTTCTCTGCCTTCTGCGAGTTTGGGCTGCAGCTGCTGGGCCAGCTCCGAGACTACTTCCCAGCCACCAACAGCACCGCTGTCTACCGCCTGGAGCTGCTGCTGAAGTGGGTGTAGCCGGCGGTGCCCGGGGTGGGGGGACCAGGCGGGCGGCCCACGGTCAGCGGGTGGCCCCTGTGCAGGTGTCTCAGCAAGATGCAGGTCTTCCAGCTGTCCTTCGAAATCTGTCCCTTTGAGGCAGAGCTGAACATGGACATCGCTGCTGCTCTGAAGGTGCGTGCTGGCAGGTGTGGGCCAGGTGCCGCCCCCACCCTGGCCCCGCTCTGGGCCAGCTCTAGCACCTGCTACCCTGTTGGCCTCCCACACCCACCGCGCGGCCTCGCTGGTTTGTCTTGCAGAGAGGCAACCGCGAGTGGTATGACAGGCTCCTGAACACCAAAAGTCCTCACGAGCAGGTGCCGCTCAGGGAGGGCATGGCTGCAGGGGGAGCAGGGGATCGCACATGGCTGCAGACCGGAAGGTCAGTGTGACCCGGGCCTTCCTCGCAGCCAGGGCCCCAGCGCCTCGCCGGCCTGGTGGAGCTGGCTGACGCCGTCTACGAGGACCTGCAGGCCTGCTACGGCATCTACGCCAGCCTCTTCCACAGGTGGGGCCCAGGGCGCTTGCTGCCGTTCCTGCCCTGACCCGTCGGTGGTGCCGTCAGGTCACGGGTGGGGCGAGCAGGTCTGTGGAATTTGTTCCTGCAGCATCGCGGAGATCGACTTCTTCACCCTCACCTTCCGGCAGCTGGAGCGTCTGGTGAGGAGGGGGAGCGGGGAAGAACTGCCTGGGTCTCCCCCTGACGCTGGCAGCCTGAATCCACCATCCTGAGCAGGTGGCCGAGGAGGCATGGGTGCTGACAGAGGAGCTGA
Source organism: Canis aureus (assembly GCF_053574225.1). Lineage (NCBI taxonomy): Eukaryota > Metazoa > Chordata > Mammalia > Carnivora > Canidae > Canis > Canis aureus. The sequence goes on from NC_135618.1 coordinate 38,232,146, forward strand.
GCCCCAAGATGAGCCTGGAGGTGGCCTCGGGGCTCTTCGAGCTGTACCTGACCCTGGCAGACATTCAGCGCTTCTGGAGCAGCATCCCCGGCCGGTGGGTGCCCTGCGGCAACCTGTCCTCTCCCCACCCCGCCCCCGTCAGTCTCCTTTCTTTATCTGCCCCCAGACCTGTCCCCACTCCTGCTTGTCCCCCTGCCCCAGCTGTCCTGCAGCCTCCTCTAGGAGGTCTCTGGGACGGGATCCCGAGGGCCCCTTGAGGGAGGCTCTCCAGCTGCCCCTTTAGGCCGGGAACCGGGACACGCTGGCTCAAGGTGTTTGGGTCAGGGCGAGCTCTGACGGGCTTCCTGCTGCAGTGACAGCCGCTCCCTTGCTCTGGCCGGCATCCATGCCCCCTTCCTGCCCGCCGTGAAGCTCTGGCTGCAGGTGCTGCGAGACCAGTCCAGGTGGAGACTTCAGGGAGCTGTGGATGTGGACACAGTGAGTGAGCACCCAGGCCCGAGGGTGCCGGGCTCAGCCAGGGCTATCCTGCAACCAGGCCTCCTCTCGCCTTAGCTGGAGCCCATGGATGTCTCCTCTAAGCACAGCAGCTCCGCAGCCACTGCTAGCCTCTGCTTCAGTCACATCCAGGAGCTGTGGGCCCGCCTGGCATGGCCAGACCCTGTGCAGGCCCAGGCGCTGGGGACCCAGCTCAGCCAGGTGTGTCGCTGTGGGTTGGGGAGCACAGTCTGGGAGGAGACAGGAGTCTGGAGGGGCAGCAGGACCAGGGGCTACAGCCCACAGGTCCAAAGCACTTGTGTCCCCTCTAGGACCTGTGCGAGGCCACCCTCTTCTACACTGAGCTCTTGCGGAAGAAGGTGGACACTCAGCCTGGGCCCGCAGGCGAGGCAGTGAGCGAGCCGGTGAGCAGGCCGGTGGGCAGGAGGCCGGGGCGGGGCCGGTGAGGCCAGTGGCACCGCCCGCCCACACCTGCACGCCTCCCCAGCTCTGTGTGGTCCTCAACAACGTGGAGCTCCTCCGCAAGGCCGCGGGGCAAGTGCTGCGGGGGCTGGCGTGGCCGGAGGCGCCCTCGGCACTGGAGGGCGGCCTCCCACGCCCTTTGCTCAGCTGTACGCAGGCCCTGGATGAGGACCTGCAGCAGGAGGTCCACACCGTGACAGCGCACCTGACCTCCAAGGTGGGCGGCGGGCGGGAGGTTACCGGGCTGCCCTGGCGCCGCCCCCAGTGCTGAGCGCTGCCCTCCGCAGATGGTGGCCGACATCAGGAAGTATGTGCAGCACATCAGCCTGTCGCCCGACTCCATCCAGAATGAGGAGGTGGGTGCCTGGCCGGCTGAGGGCTGGGGTGCCGCGGGTGGCGGTGTGGGGGCCCCGGGGACTGTGTGGCTGAGGACGCTGCCCGCAGGCCGTGGCCCCGCTCCTGAAGTACCTGGACGAGAAGCTGGCCCTGCTGAATGCCTCGCTGGTGAAGGAGAACCTAAGCAGGTAGGCCACGGGGTGGGGGGAGGGTGCGGCCTGGGGGCCAGCCACACATGCCTGGCGTCCCTTCCAGGGTGCTGGAGGCCCTCTGGGAGCTGCTCCTGCAGACCATCCTGCAGGCACTGGGCGCCAACCTCGATGTCTCCGCCGACTTCTACGGCCGCTTCCACTTCACGCTGGAGGTAGGGCTGCATGAGGAGCCCCCACTGCACCTCGGCCCGGCCCCGAGCTCCCCGAGCTGCCTGTCCCCACTGCCCTGCGTGGCCGGGCCCTCCCGCCTGAGCCGCTCCCCTGGGGTTCCAGCAGCCCAGCACTTCCACTCTGCCAGCCGCCTGTCAGTACAGTCACCTGGCCCCGGGCACTGGCCTCTCCCCCAGCTCCCGGGCTCCTGAGGTGTGGCACCCAAGTGCACCTGCCCAGCCCGCTAGCCCCAGCCCCGCCCTGCCTTTGACATCTCTCCCTCCTTGCCCTGCCCCAGGCCCTGGTGAATTTTTTCCACGCTGAGGGGCAGGGTCTGCCCCTGGAGAGCCTGAGGGACGGAAGCTACAAGGTGAGGCCTGGCCCGGGGGAGGGAGCGGGTGGCGTGCAGCTGGGGGCCTGTGTTCAGCACCCGGTGGGCTCCGCAGAGACTGGAGGAGGAGCTGCGCCTGCACCAGTGCTCCACCCGCGAGTGCATCGAGCAGTACTACCTGGACAAGCTCAAGCAGGTACGGTGCCCAGGCCGGCACGTGGCCTCTCCCCCAGAGTCCCCAAGCCCCGGGTCACCAGCCTGAGCCCTTCCACAGAGGTCGCTGGAGCAGAACCGGTTCGGGCGCCTGAGCGTCCGCTGCCACTACGAGGCAGCAGAGCAGAGGCTGGTGGTGGAGGTGCTGCACGCGGCGGACCTGCCCGCCCTGGACGCCAATGGTGAGGGGCTGTGATGCCGACGGGGACCCGCGCCGCACTGCTGGGTGAGTGCTCATGAGCTGCTCGCGGTTGTGCCCCTCAGGCCTGAGCGACCCCTTCGTGATCGTGGAGCTGGGCCCGCCACACCTCTTCCCGCTGGTCCGCAGCCAGAGGACGCAGGTCAAGAGCCGGACGCTGCACCCCGTGTATGACGAGCTCTTCTACTTGTGAGTGTCCCCCCATCAGCCCGTCCACGCGCCCGAGGGGGGCGCAGGGCTCCAAGTGACTGCCCTTTGCCTGCAGCTCTGTGCCAGCAGAGGCGTGCCGCCGCCGCGGCGCCTGCGTGCTGTTCACGGTCATGGACCATGACTGGCTGTCCACCAACGACTTCGCAGGGGAGGCAGCCCTCGGCCTGGGCAGTATTGGTGGCATCACGCGGCCCCAGGTGGGAGGGAGCACGAGGGCCAGGCAACCTGTTACCCTGCAACTGCGGCGGCCCAGAGCCCAGGGTGAGTGAGGGTCCGGGGGGTGGTGGGTTTGATGGGGTGCGGTTTCACCCTAGCCCTGCCCCTCCTGCCCACAGTGAGGTCCGCGCTGAGGATGCTGGAGGGCCGCAGCAGCAAGGAGGCGCAGGAGTTTGTCAAGAGACTCAAGGAGCTGGAGAAGTGCATGGAGGCGGACCCCTGAGGCCTCCTGAGCCCCCGAGCTGCCCCCATCCTGCCCTGCGGGCAGCTCTGCGCAGGCAGGGCTCCTTCCCCGACCCCGCCATGTCATGTGCATGCTGTGGCTGGCCCTCCAGCTCCTTTCTGCCCTGGCTGTGTCTGCGTGGTGTGTACCGTGAACCCCTTGCTACCAGCAGCACCCCCACTCTGGGTCTGGGGGCTCACTCGGTGGGGCCTGGCCAGCAGCTGTCCCCCTGGATGCAGAGCAGAGCACGCCCGGCCACCAGGTGAGCTTCCCCATCGGCTCCCCTGGCAGGCGGGCACGGGGCTTAGAGCAGGGCTGTCAGCGGGGTGGCTCTGCTCCCCAGGAGCCGTTAGGCCAAGTCTGGAGGCATTTTTGGAGCTCAGAACCACAGGCTGGAGGAAGTGCTAGTGGCCCTGACAGTGAGACCAGGGATGCTGCTGGAGGTCCTGCAGTTACAGACATGGCAACCTCTCCTCAGCAAAGAACAGGCCATTCCCCAATGTTCCTGGTGTCCCCGCACAGAGCCCACCTGGAGGAAGCTCTGTATTCTCTTTCTGGGCTGGGGCGTGTGGCAGGGCCCATAAGGACAAGAGCCAGGAAGGTGGGGTTTGAGTCTGGACAAGCTTTGGCAGGAAACAGCTCCCAGTGGCCCTGGCAGAGGGGGAAAGTGGGCACCCCGATGCCTTCACCAGAGGGTATACAGACATGTTTACTAAGAACTGCATAGGTCCCCACCTCCTCAGCCTGAGAAAGGGTCCCGTGGCATCACCGTGAGGCTGGGAACATGACGCAAAGTTGATGGGTCAGTGTAAGCTCTGTGCTGGCCACGCAGCTCTCCAGTGTGTTCTCCTTCTGTGTCCACACACACATGCCCGCGCAGGACCTGCTCCACGCCCGGCACCCCCACAGTCCAGACCCTCCCCAGGCAGGGCCTGCCTCACTGGAGACTGAGCGTCGTCCCCTCCTCCCCCAATTCCCTGGCCAAGTGCAAAGAAACAAGCTCACACCGGGATGTCCTTGACCTGCAGCTTCACTGGGCGGGCTCGGAGGCCCCAGAGCACAGCCGTGTCAGAAGCATGGGGATAGAGTCCAGTGCCACGAGGGCTGAGGCTGCCAGGCCTGTCTGTGTCCCCACGAGTCCTGCTGTATCTTGAGTTCCTTATTGCTCCGTCGTGAAGAAATACACGTGTCTGCAAACTTCAGTCTCTCTGCCGTTTCTTGATTCCTTTCCAAACTTCTGGGGGGACCCCGGCCTCTGCCCCTTGCTCCTCCTCCTCGGGGCAGCTGCTGCTCTCTCCTCTGTCCTCGGCATCAGGTCCCCGCTCCTCGGACTCATCCTCACTGTCGCTGTCACCACTGTCTGGGAGCAGCCTGGAAGGGAGAGGTGTGTTCGCCAAGGGGTCATCCCAGGCACACTCCCTCACAGGAGCCCCCACCTGAGGGCAGATTCTTCTATTCCCTGTGTTCTCAAAACCAACAGCTCTCCTCTCCAGTGGGATGTTCACGTTCCCTTTCCCAGTCACAAAACCCTTGTCGTGTTTAGGGACCCGCCCCTCCTCCTCACTCCCGCCATCTGCAGGAAGGGCTGAGGCCAGGGGCAGCAGAGAGCCCTGGGTCTGAGCTGTCTCAAGACCGGGAAGCCCAAGGACCTACCGAGCGCCAGCCACTGGCCTGTTGGGGTTTGCAAACTCCCGCCCAGAATCCACGTCAAAAGGATCTGGAGAGAGAAGGCACGTGAGAAAAGGACCTGTGAGTGAGCTCAGAGCAGGACCAGCCTTCTATATCCCCGGCTTCTCCACAGGAGGTGCTGTGCCTGGAGGGGCCTGGCTCCCAACCAGGGGGCTTGTGTGCATGCCGGGCCTCACCAATTTCCTCCTCCTCGGGGCGCTCCCTGGCGTGGGCCAGGAACTCCTGCTCTGCCTGCAGCACCTCCTCCGGGCCACTGCAGGCTGCATACTTGTCCAGGAGCTGGCGGTTCAGGTCCAAGAAGCCCTTGCCCCACTTGAACTTCCGCAGCAAAATGATAGCAAGGTCTGAGAAGCCTGACGGTGAGGAAAGCGGAGACCCAAGGATGCTGACAATCCCTCTCTCATCCTGGGTGCACGCCCAGCACCCCCAAAGCTGTCCCGACATCTGAAATTCCCCATGAGACGCCCTCCTCCGGTCCAGTGAGCCTGCTCACCCGCCTCCGCTATCCCCTGAGGCCCTCTACCCACGTCTCATGGGGCCGCCTATCTGAGCCTCCACTAGGACCCTAGGTTCTCTCAGGGCGAGCTGAGGGGTGACAAGTGGGACGGAAACCCTGGCCTTCCCACCTTGACCATCCCACATGCCCTCTGGTTGCTCCGGGGACGGCCAGTACAGAACACACTGCTGTGTGCGGCGCCATCCTGCTAGCAGGCTCAGCGCTCACCCAGGATGCACAGGGTGGCAGCAAAGGCCTCCACGCAGGACAGCTTGCAGGGCCGGCCATAGTTCACGGGGTTGGCAGCTACCAGGTGCGGCAGCAGCCGCAAGTGGCTCCCACGCATCTTCCCAAACGGTGTCTCATTCAGTCGGGCCCAGGAGCAGTCGATGACAGCGACCCCGCACTGAGCCACCAGCTGCCTGTTAGGAGCAAAGGTCGGCTAGGCTCTGGAGGGGAACCGCGTTCCCTAGGGACCCAACCACATCCTTCCACCCCCTCCCTCCGCTCCTACCTGTCGGCGCAGGACACGTACTGGGAGCCCACGGGGCTGAGCACGAGGCCGCCGAACCTCTGGCCCAGGCGCAGGCAGCGCACCAGGCCCAGGCGGGCCAGCTTGCGACCAGTGCAGCGCCGGGGGTCGCAGTGGCCCAGCTCCCACATGGCCAGTGGGCAGGGTGGCCGCGCCGGGCCCGAGCCGCCTTCCTCCTCCGCCGCCTCTGGCTCCACGGATGCTGCACCGGAGCGCAGAGGGTACCAGGCCTCAGGGGCAGCTCGCAGGGCCGGCCCGGCCCGCGACCCGGGCCCCCGACGCGACCCCGGCCCCTGACCTGGCCCGCGATCCCGCCCCCAGCCCGAGACCCCGACCCGGCCCGCGACCCCGGCCCCCGACCCGACCCGCGACCCCGGCCCCGCCCCCAGCCCTAGACCCCGCCCCTCCGGCCCTCGACCCCGCCCCCGCCCCGCCTGCGACCCTGGCCCTCGGTCCCGGCCCCCCACCCCGGTCCTCCGCCCCGGCCCCGCCCCCGATCGTGCCCCACTCACCGCGCAGCGCGGCTCCCACGTCCTCCGCGAAAGCCTCCAGAGAGCGGCCCGCGGGGCGGCGAGCGCGCCCTCCGCCGGCGCCCGACCCCCGCGCCGCCCTCCTCCGGCCCATGGCGGGCAGCCGAGGCCCGCACACCCGGTGGCGGGGTCTACGCAGGCGCCGAGCGCCACTTCCGGCCCGGCGGCGCCCACGTGACCGGGCGGCGCCCACGTGACCCCGCGCGCGGCGCAGCGATGGCGGCGAGGCGGGCGGGCGTCCTGGTGCTGCTGGGGCTCGCGGCGCTCGGCTCGTGTCCCTGCGCCCCGGGGCCCCTGCCGTGCGCCCTCCGCGCCGCCGCTGCCGCCAAGATGAAGGTGGTGGAGGAGCCCAACTCGTTCGGGTGAGCGGGCCCGCGGGGCGCGGCGGGGCGCGGCGCCCAGAGCCCGGCCCCCCTGACCCTGCCGCTCCTCGCAGGCTCAACAACCCGTTCCTGCCCCAGACCAGCCGCCTGCAGCCCAGGAGGGAGCCTTCGCCCGTGTCCGGTGAGCGCGGGGCCCTGGCCGCGGACGTGCGGGCCGGGCTGGGCCGGGGGTGCTCCGGGGCGTTTCTGGCTCGCGCGGCGGTGTGAGCCTCCGGCCTCCTTTGCGAGACCTGCGTTTGCCTCTGCGCGGTGCTGAGCTGGCCCCGCTCGGCTGCGGCCGATGCCCGCGGTGTCGAGGCGCTGTTCGCGGGGGACCGCGGCCCTCACCCTGCGCCCTCGGTGCTCAGGCCTTGGAGGATGGCGCCGCCCGCCTTGGTCGGCCGACCCTGTCCGCTTGTTGGCCGGGACAAGCCCTGCTGCGGGGACAGCCCTCCCCCGGACTGCCTCTTGCTTCCAGAGGGAGGACCCCAGGGGTGGACTTGCTGGGTCGCTAAATGAGAAAGATCGGCAGTAAAAAGCCAGGGATGTTTTCTACGTTGAGCGCTGTGAACGTCCACTTTGTTGCAACGTTTAAAACTAGGTTACAGACGTTGTGACACTTTATCCCCTGATAGTTGCGGTTAGCAGTAAGTGTGTGATGGAAGCAGTCCAGGCCCCCCAGGCCTCTCCGTGCCCTCCACAGCTGTCCCACCCAACACTGCCCGGGATTGCTCAAGGGTCTCACGTGCATTTGGTTAATCAGGTGTCTGTATCCTAGACCGGGAACAGGTACCTCTGTACTGTTCGCTCTCTCTCCTTTTTTTTTTTTTAATAAGATTTTATTTACTTATTCACGAGAGAGAGAGAGGCAGAGACACAGGCAGAGGGAGAAGCAGGCTCCAGGCAGGGAGCCCGACATGGGACTGGATCCCGGGTCTCCAGGATCACGCCCTGGGCCAAAGGCAGACGCCAAACTGCTGAGCCATCCAGGGATCCCTGTTTGCTCTTTAAAAAAAAAATAGGGGCTTTCATGACCTTGACTTTAGGGAGTCCAGGCCAGGTGTCTGACAATGATTTCCTGGATTGGTCTGGGTTATGTCATTTGCCTTGTTCTGCTTTCTTTGGTGTGTGCTTTGTGAGTGGGATGGTAGGCTTGGAAGCTGATTACAGTCAGGTGGTCAGGTTCAGGGTGGGCAGGGATCCTTCACAGGGAGGAGCGCACCGTGGGGCGTCGTGTTGGAGGGCAGGGCTGCCAGTGTCTGTCCACTGTCGAGATGGGCTTGTGCCTCCGATCGTGGCCCAGTAGCCTCACGTTTATTCCAAGGGAGGAGGAGAGTGCGTGCCCACCTTCTACCTCTCTCATGCCATCTGCATCTACTATGGTCTCTGATAGAGAAGACCTTTACTTTCTTCTCCTTTCTCTTTTATTTTTGAAGATAATTATCAGCTGAGATTTAAGTTCTATTTTTATTGAGCCATAGTGGAGGTGTTCAATTTGAAGAAGTGTAGCAGTTGGCCAATCCATGTCCTTGTTGCCCAAAACACGGAGAACAGTTCCACCACCCAGAAAATGACTGTGTGTTCCTTTCCAAATCCTCCTCCTCCTCCTCAGCCAGGTGTCTGTCACTGTAGAGGAGCCTCCTCTGTGCTTGGCCTCCAGCTAAATGGAGCCCCAGAGCACACCATCCCGCATCTGGTTTCTTTCTGGCCTCGTGTTGGATTCATACACGTTGTCAGGTGTCTCACTGTTCTTACTGGTGAGTACATATTAAAAACTGTAAATGAGTGTAGTCTCTGGTTGATTGTGTCATGCCTGTGTCGATTTCCTGATCTGGGTGATGTACCAGAGTTAGGTGAGGACTGACTAGGAGAGGCTGGGCGATGGTACATGGACCATTTATTTATTTTATATAGAGAAAAACGCTCATGAGTGGGGAAGGGCAGAGGGAGGGCGAGTCCCAAGCAACCGCCCCACTGAGCATGGTGCCCCACATGGGGCTCAATCCCACAACCCTGGAATCATGACCTGAACTAAAACCAAGAGTAGGACACTCAACTGATAGAGCCACCCAAGCGCCCCAATTTTTACTTGACTTTAAACAATTTTATGGAACGCCTGCATGGCTCAGTCTGCCTTTGGTTCAGGGCATGATCCCGCAGTCCCAAGACCTAGTCCCACATGGGGCTCCCTGCATGGAGCTTCTGTCTGCCTGTGTCTCTCATGAATAAATAAATACAATTAAAAAAAATTTTGTGATAGGGCCAATTTGAAGCACGTGGGGAAGTGGAGGGAAGGACATGTGAGACCCCAAGTCCCTGCACTCAGCCTGGGCCCTCACCCCACAGCTGTGTTACTGTGAAACAAATTTCTCACAACTTAGCTCACTTGTAAATATCTTGGTGGGATGTCCTAAGGGCATAGGAACATCATCTTCATCACACTTTTTTAAAAAGCACTAATTCTTCAGTAAAACCCCCCTTGGTGCTTTAGATTTCTAATTGTGTCAAAATGTTTTTTAATTTTTATTTATGATAGTCACACACAGAGAGAGAGAGAGAGAGAGAGGCAGAGACACAGGCAGAGGGAGAAGCAGGCTCCATGCACCGGGAGCCCGACGTGGGATTTGATCCCGGGTCTCCAGGATCGCGCCCTGGGCCAAAGGCAGGCGCCAAACCGCTGCGCCACCCAGGGATCCCTGACCTACTGATTAATAAGGTTTTTAATGTAGTCGTTTCCAAAGACGCAGAGAGAAGGTCCAGGAATCTGGGGTGTGTGTGTGTGTGGGGGCGGGGACGGGAGCCGAGGCGCCCGGGGCCTGCAGCAGGAGCGGCCCAGCTGCGTGTCTTCGCTGTGACTCCAGAAACTGCATAAACTGATTTTTCAGGACTATCCCTTTTTAGAAAATACTTATTCCTAAACCAGCTGTAACGTGATTGGACAAACGTATAGTCTCTAAAAATGTTAAGAGTACAAAAGCCAAAAATCTGTAGCAGGCCAAAGGAAATGACACCAGCAGCTTTACGGCCGCGCCGCCCTCAGTGGTGGGAGCGTCCGCCCCGTCCGTGTGGTTCCAGGTCAGGCTAAGGCTTTAAGTCACGTATTCTCAAAAGAGCTAGCTGGCCTTTCCTGAGAAGTTGCTTTAACAGTTTATGCTGCAGACAGAAGGGTTCTGATCTGCGACATGTACGGATACAAGAGTAGGCCCCTGGACGCTTGACCTGTCCACATTACGCAGCTCAAATAGTTTCCTTCAAAACACTTTAAAGCTTATTACGGCAGAACTCTGGAGTTTTACCAGTTCTCCCCACCCAAATGTGTGTGTCCTTTACTGTGACTCAAGCAGCTTTCCCAGAGCGAGGTGTGCAAAGGTTGGTTTAAGAAAGGGAAGGGGAGGGCTCAGTCGGTATCCCTGGGTGACTTTAACTCTCATCCGAGCAGCGCAGTGACAGGCACAGAGAAAGTGGTCTCAGGAAAAGCTAATTCTGTTAGTCAAGCTTTGCTTTTTAAAAACTATTACTCTTCCAAAACAGAACCTTTAACGTGAGAATCTTGACTTTAATGAAAATTGTGCGAGGATTTTCTTTAATGATTAAAATCAAAACTCAGAAGGTCAGAGACCTAGGAGAGAGCCAGTGGCTCTAACGATGATTGGCTGTTTTGTAAAGCCTGGCATCTAAAATACAAAGTGAAAACCAGCATAAAGATCATGACAGTTACACGGCAGCTTCCAATCTCTTAATTTTTAAAGACGACTATTTTGAGAACGTACAACGCGCATAAACAAAAATGGTTCCAAGTGAAGTACACAACAAATATTGAAAAAAGGTCTACGAGAAAAGTTTCCCTCATTCAGTCTGACAAAAGTCCATCTCTTTCAGCAAATAAATCATAATTCTAAAGGGAATGTAAGTTAATCGTGGATTCAACACCGCCTGATGCGGCGTACAGGTGAGCGGGGGAGCGCGCCTCTACCTTCGCAGCCCGAGCCCGGCAGGGGTCAGAGCTCAGGGCCCACGCACAGCTGCCGCACGTCCCACGGGCTCCGGGCTCCGTGGGAAGCAGAACCCAGAGCTCACATTCAGATTTTCCGTGTCTTCTAGAACATGAGCTTCGATCTCGGTCTCCTGTCTTTAGCACAGAAGACTGGCGACATTCAGTCGTTTGCCCAGATAGTTCGGCGCCGAGGGCCATGAAGTCCTAGCGAAGCAGGGAAAGCGAGCGCCCCGGGGCGGGGGGGGGGGGGGGGGGGGGCTTTCTGGCGCTTTCCAGCAGGAGACAACAGAAAATATCGGAGACATTAAGATCTTCAAAGCAAGACGCACACAACAGTAAGCCAGCTGCCTCCTCACAGATGCAACTAAATGGTTCATCTAACTCGTTTCCAAAAGTAAACATGATTTTTAAATTTTTTACTAATCTCCACACCCAATATGGGGCCCAAACTCAGGACCCTGAGATCCAGAGTTGCAAGCAAGCTCCTCTGACTGAGCGGGCCGGGAGCCCCTCAGATTCCATTTTTGAAACGATAGGACCACTTAATAAAGACTGAAGTGTCCTCTGCAGAATATTGAGGAATATTACAAAGTTGATTTCTAAAACCAGTGATGTTTTCTTTTTCAAAAGCCACGTGTGCGCTCTCCTGGCTCTCAGACACCAGTGCCTGGAGTTTGGGAGTTTGGAGATGATGGTTTTCTTTTCCATAGTTGTCTAATTGCCAACAAAGCAAAAGTCTCTATGTTTCCATGACTTCACTTGTCCATTTGTGCTCAGTAATGGCAGCAGCAAAAAAAACCAAAACCATTGAGCCTAGCAAGTGTATACAGCAGCACGACGGGGTCCTGTGGGGTCGGCAGGTGGCACCAGCGGGGGTCCAGTCTGTGCAGACAGGCTCCCCTCCATGGTTCTTCTGGCTTAATTCTCTCAAGTACGTGGCTTTTTCTTGGAGTTCAAAGAGTTGGAGGCTGATCGCAAAGCGCTCACTGTAAATGGTTTTCAGTAGTCCCTCTCCATCGGATCCGAGCTCGGAGGCTGCTGTGTGTCCTGCGAGTGGCCTCCAGGAAACAGCTGGGGGCTTACCCTGAGGCCCACTGCCTTCCTGTGTTGCCCCCACCTTCCAGCTGCTGGGTCACCTCCCCGTCTCTCTGCTCCGGACACTGGGGGGGTGCTCATCTGGGCCCAGCCACCTTGGCGGTGGACCTCCCAGCAGGAGGGGCAGCCTGGTGGCACGTTACTTCTTTGCTTTATTCTACACAGATGATGATGTCAGAACTCTCCCGTGCCCTTCCTGTGAACTTGTGCAAGTCCGTGCTCTTAAGTCAGTCGGAGCGGTTCTTCCTGTGAGCTCATGTTCCTGAGTGTATACAGCTTAGATTGCTTGCTTTGAGTTTAGCTGTAGGGACTTCGAGTCATCCTTTTAACTTTGAACCTATAAACAAGTTCATACGGTTCACATGTAAACCTGTAGAGACAGGTGGGCTCAGTCTGCTCTTTTGTCTCATCCCATTACGTTGTGCTCCCTGAGGGGCCCGCTGGTTGGTCCTTTATAAAACTGAGATATGGGGATGCCTGGGTGGCTCAGGTGTTAAAGCGTCTGCCTTTGGCCCAGGGCGTGATCCTGGAGTCCCGGGGTCGAGTCCCACATTGGGCTCCCTGCGTGGAGCATGCTTCTCCCTCTGCCTGTGTCGCTGCCTCTCTCTGTCTCTCATGAATAAATAAATAAAATCTTAAAAAAAAAAAACAAACTGAGATACGATATAGAACGTTAAAATCATTCCAGGTGTACAATTATCTGCTGCAATATTTGTACATACTGGAAAGTAATCGCCACAGTAAGTGTAATTTAAAAAAAAAAATTGGGGGATCCCTGTGTGGCTCAGCGGTTTGGCGCCTGCCTTTGGCCCAGGGCAAGATCCTGGAGTCCCGGGATCGAGTCCCACGTCAGGCTCCCGGCATGGAGCCTGCTTCTCCCTCCTCCTTTGTCTCTGCCTTTCTCTCTATGTCTATCATAATTAATAAATAAATAAATTAAATAAATAAATATTTATAAATAAATTTTATTTACTCATGAGACAGAGAGGCAGAGACCTAGGCAGAGGGAGAGGCTTTGGCTCAGGGCATGATCCTGGGGTCCTGGGATCGAGTCCTGCATCAGGCTCCCTGCATGGAGCCTGCTTCTGCCTCTCTCTGTGTCTCTCATGAATAAATAAATAAGAATCCTTAAAAAAAAATCCACTCTCTTGGGATACCTAGGTAACTCGGTTGAGCACGTGGCTCTTGATTTCAGCTCAGGTCATGATCTTGGGGTGGTGGGATTAAGCCTTGAGTCGGGCTCCGCACTGAGCACAAGGCTGCTTGAGATTCTCTCTCTGTCCCTGCCCTACATGCACACACTCTTGTTCTCTAAAAATATGTAAATAAGGGATCCCTGGGTGGCGCAGCGGTTTGGCGCCTGCCTTTGGCCCAGGGCGCGATCCTGGAGACCCGGGATCGATTCCCACATCAGGCTCCCGGTGCATGGAGCCTGCTTCTCTCTCTGCCTGTGTCTCTGCCTCTCTTTCTCTCTCTGTGACTATCATAAATAAATAAAAATTAAAAAAAAAATAAAAATAAAAATATGTAAATAAGACTTAAAAAATGTACTCAGCAATTTTCAAATATACAACACAGTATCATTAGTTATAGTTACCATGCTGTACGTGACATTCCCATGCCTTATTTATAAGTGGAAATTGCAATCTTTGACCCCCACCATTTGGCCCAGCCCTCGCCCCTGGCAACCACTAGTCTGTTCTCTGTATCTTGGAGCTTGGTGTTTTATTTTTTTAGATTCCACATGTGACCTCATCCAGTATTTGTTGTGCTGATGGTGGTGTAGTGGCTTCTGGGTCCATTCGTGCTGTCACAGAGGGCAGGATTTCCTTTTTTATGGCTGAATATGGCTGCATGGTAGTTGCTGCATCCGTGTTTACCACCTCTTCTTCGCCCATCAGCGGACACGTAGGTCCTCTCCATGTCTTGGCTGCTGTGGATAATCCTGCTCTGAGCACGGAGGTGCACATTTCTTTTTCAGATGGTTTCATTTTCTTCAGATAAACATCACAATAAATATCCACAGATCATATGGTATTTTTATATTTTGAGGACCCTCCACACAATTTTCCAAGTGGCTGCTCCAGTGTGCATTCCCGCCAGCAGTCCACGAGGTTCCCGTTTCCCCATGTCCTCGCCAGCACCTGCTATTCCTGCGTGGTTGAGGTCACCGTTCTGGCAGGTGTGAGGATAACTTGTCATGGTTTTATGGGGCGTTTCCATGGTGGCGAGTGATACCGAGCACCTCTGCGTGTACCTGCTGGCCGCCGGGTGGTCCCTTCTGCAGGACTGCATGTGCAGACCCACTGCCTGCCTTGGACTGGGGTTTTCGGTCTTGAGTTGAAGGAGTTCTCTGTATGTTAAGGGTATTATTAGTCCCTTACCAGATAGAGGACTTACAGATCTTCCCTCCCATTCCGTAGGCTGCCTTTTCATTTTGTTGGTCTCTTCACTGCGCAGAAGCTTTTTACTCTGACATGGTCCCAGCAGCCATGCAGAGGCCCCGGGTTCCCCACACCTGACCAGTTTACCTTCCTGCGCGCGCGCGCGCGTGTGTGTGTGTGTGTGTGTGTGTGTGAACAGTCCTCCTGGTGGTGGGTGTGGAATGAGCTCTCATCTGGGACCCTGGGGTCACGACCTGAGCTGAAGGCAGATGCCCAGCCACTGAGCCACCCAGGCATCCCTGAGTTTCCATTTTAATTTTAGGATGGTTTTTTCCTATTTCTGCAAAAAAAATAAATTGAAGTTATTGGCATTTTGATATAGATTGAATTAAGTCTTTTAGGGTAGTGTTCACATCTTAAGTTTTCCTATCCGGGGATCCCTGGGTGGCGCAGCGGTTTGGCGCCTGCCTTTGGCCCAGGGCGCGATCCTGGAGACCCGGGATCGAATCCCACATCAGGCTCCCGGTGCATGGAGCCTGCTTCTCCCTCTGCCTATGTCTCTGCCTCTCTCTCTCTCTCTCTCTGTGACTATCATAAATAAATAAAAATTAAGTTTTCCTATCCATGAACACGGGGCATCTCTCCATTTACTTCATTTACATCTTTAATTTGTCAGCTACGTTTTGTAGTTTATACACGTATTTTGCATCTTTGGCTTATTTCCAAGTGTTTTTTTTCTATCGTAAATGGAATTGTTTTCTTTGATTTCCTTTCTGGATTGCTGCTAGTGTAGAGAAACACACTGGTGTTTGCCAACCTCGTGTCCTGCAGCTTTGCTGGCACACTTCTGTGGATCAGGTTTTCTGCACACACGACCGCGGCTGTAGTGGTATTTCTTCCTTTCCAGCGTGGAGGCTGCTGTTGCTTGTCCTGCTGTGTGCACCCCGGCTGGAAGAAGCTCGCGGAGTGGGCCGGGGCCTGTCCTGGGCCGGCTGACCTCCTGGTTTGTAGAGTGTTGGCATGAAAGGGGTTGAAATCCGGCAGGTGCTGCTGTGTGCCTCCACCGCGTGGTCACGGACTCTCCCGTTCCTTCTTCTGGATTACATTCGTTGTGGGATCTCGAACATCCGTGTATTTTGGGAGTGACCCCCACTTGGTGAGGGCGTGGGATCCTTTTAATGTGCCATCGGAGCCCATTTGCTGGTGTTTCCGTTGCAGATTTCCCGCATGAACGTTCATAATGGACCTTTTAGACTTTGGTCGCGTGCTGAGGCTGGCCTCACGGAGTGAAGGGGCAGCTTCCAGGAGCGCCTGCGGAGGGACACCGTGTTCCTGGGGGCTTGTACACGTCACATAGGTCATCGGGGTGTACGTTTCCCATGGTGCTCTGTTCTCTCAATTCTGCAGAACTCACAGCGTCCCCACTTTCGTAGCTGATTATAGGAATTTGTGTGTGTGTGAATCTAGCTAAAGGCTTATCGATTTTGTTGATCTTTTAAAAGAACCAGTGTCGGGTTTACTGATTTATTTTTGTCTCTGCTCCAGTCTTTATTATTTTCTTCCTTCTGCTAGCTTGGAGTTTAGTTCGATCTTTGTCTAGTTCGTGAGAGTGTAAAGACGTGAGGTCTCCCTTGTCGCCTGTACCAGAGCCCCCTTTAGCTGTCACCGTGTCCCAGAGTAGTTTCTGATTTCCCTTGCGATTTCCTATTTGACCTAGTGGTCAAGAGGTAATTCCTGTAAGTCTGTGAACCTCCCCCACCTGCTGATGCTGTGATTTCGGCCTTCCACTGTGATCGGGAAGGAAGGTGTGCGGGAGTACCTCGTGTCGGGCCCTTAGTCTCCTGGCAGCTTCCAGCCTAGGGGCTGCCCTGTGTGGGGCCCCCCGCGCAGGCCGTGTGTCGCCGGCACGTGCCTCGGGATGCAGGGTGCCGTTGGTGTACCCTAGGGGACGGGCTCATGGGAACCAAGGCGGCACAGCCTTGTGGCTTCTCTGTCCCTTGCATCTTGCGTGGCTGTTGATGCTTCTTCCAGGCGACAGGTTGGATTTCATGCTCATCGCCCCTGTGTATATTCCGGGTCTGTTTTCTCTGGTAACCACGGGGGCGGAGGGTACGGGAGGTCATTCAATTCTAATTTGAATTTTTGTCAGTTTTCATCACGTACAAAACTGCAGCTCCGCCCCTCCCCCCGCTGTCACCGGGTTGCACGCGACCTCTTTGGACGCTGCGCCCGGTGGCAGAGGCCTAGGGTGATGCTTTACGCGTCCGTCTTTCGAGTTCTGTGCATTTTCAAGTCAAACGTAGACGCTCCGTGGCCTTGCAGTCTGGCCGCGTCCTCACTGGGGAGGAGACGGTCCTCATTCTGTCTGGATGAGGAAGGCCTCGGTGGCCCATGGGGAGGGTGCATGGTGCACGCCGATCCGCCCAGCGGGGCGGGGTCCTTCGAGCTGCCACCGGGGCTGGGGAGGCTTGGGGCCAGCTGCTCAGATTGGTCAGTCCCCGGCTCTATCCAGGCGGGAGGCCTCTGTCCTGGGCTCGCCCTGCCGCGGCTCACTGGGTCTCCCGTGGGCTGAGGGGCTGGAGCCTTCCTGCGAATCCTACCTTGGGGGTTAGTTTTCAGCTCCAGCATTTCTTTTGTGGTTTCTTCCTGTAACTTTTTTTTTTTAATATTTTATTTATTTATTCACGAGAGACATGGAAGCAGAGATACAGGCAGAGGGAGAAGCAGGCTCCATGCAGGGTGCCCGATGTGGGACCCGATTCCAGGATTCGGGGATCATGCTCTGAGCCAAAGGCAGACGCTCAACCACTGAGCTACCCGGGTGTCCCTCTTCCTGTAATTTCTCTGTCCATGTTCCTTTAGTTCTTCGTTAAGTCTGGCGTCCGGGCTTCTCCTGGGAGGGTTGTCACCCTGCCCCGGGCTGGGCCATGTTCTGCTGTTGCTCCGTCCACCTCGTGAGGACTTGCAGGGATCCGGGCTCCTGCTGGCGGGGCTCCTCGTCAGCTGTGTGCACGGGGCCGCCCGCGGGCCTCAGGGTGCTGTCGTGGGTGCCCCACCATAAGTCCCGCAAGGCTCTCCGTCCCCTGCAGCTTTCCTGAGCCTTGCCCACCTTGCCTGCCTGAGATCCAAGTTAGGCAAGACGGAGCCCAGGGCAGGGGCAGCCCCAGCCTGTCGGAAGGTCGCAGAGCTGGCCCGTCCTCCTGCTGCGCCAGAGGCCGTGGCAGGTACAGACGCCCCGAAACTGGCCTCACCCGCTTGAAGGCTGCTTGGGGTTGGCTTGGGTGCTCCAGACTCCCACGAGGTTGTTCTGATGGTTTCTGGTTTCTTTGACGTGTCCTGACGTCACTCGGCTCCTGCGTCCCCATCTCTCAAGTTTAAGGCCACCTTGGTTTCCGAGGAGGGGCGTTGCTGGGCGGCCTGTGCACCTGCAGCACACGCTCGACTCCAGCCCTGTGCTCTCTTCCAGGGCCTGCACACCTCTTCAGGCTTTCTGGCAAGTGCTTCAGCCTGGTGGAGTCCACGTGAGTGCAGGGGGCCAGGGGCGGGGGTGGGGGGCAGGCGCCGGGCCCCCTGACGCACCTGTGCCCCCAGGTACAAGTACGAGTTCTGTCCCTTCCACAACGTGACGCAGCACGAGCAGACCTTCCGCTGGAACGCCTACAGCGGGATCCTGGGGTGAGTGGGGCGGGCAGGGGGTGCTGGGCCAGCCGCCCGCCCCCCTTCACATGCTGTCCCCCGCAGCATCTGGCACGAGTGGGAGCTGTCCAACTACACCTTCAAGGCCATGTGGATGAGGGACGGCGACTCCTGCCGCACCCGGAGCCGCCAGAGCAAGGTGGGTGGGCAGTGAGGGCGCGGGTTACCCACCCCCCCCCCCCCCCCCCCCCGGTCCCTTGAGGCTGTGCCCACCGAGGCTGTGCCTGCAGGTGGAGCTGGCCTGCGGGAGCAGCCACCGCCTGGCCCGCGTGTCTGAGCCAAGCACCTGTGTGTACGCGCTGACCTTCGAGACGCCTCTGGTCTGCCACCCACACTCCCTGTTAGGTAGGAAGTCCCTGGGCGGGGGCGGGTGGGGCAACAGAGCAGCTCAGCTGAGGCTGTGTCTGTTGGGTCGCAGTGTACCCGGCCCTGCCCCCGGCCCTGCAACAGAGGTGGGACCAGGTGGAGCAGGACCTGGCCGACGAGCTGATCACGGCCCAGGTGAGGGGCTGGGTGGGCAGCCCCGGGGCCGGGCTCACCGCGGCCGGGAGCCGGGCGAGCCCTCTTCCCCCACCTCCAGGGCCATGAGAAGCTGCTCAGGGCGCTTTTTGAGGATGCAGGCTACTTAAAGACCCCGGAAGAAAGTGAATCGGTGCAGGAAGGAGGGGCTAAGGCCCCAGTGTTCCAGACCTTGGAGAACTGCAGTGAGGTGCGGGCAGGAACGGGCGCCCAAGCCCCAGGGTGGCCTCCCTTCAGCCTCCCGGCTGCCCTTGGAACTCTTCTGTTCCAGGCACATAAAGAGCTGTCAAAGGAGATCAGGAGACTGAGGAGTGTGCTGACACAGCACGGCATCCCCTACACGAAGCCTGCAGGTAAGTCATGAGCAGGTGCAGGGCCCCAGCCCACCTGGGACCTACCGCCTGGGGGCCAGGCCCTGTGCCAACTGCTGCTCGGTGTTCTGGCAGAAACTTCCAGCCCTGAGCACATGGGCCCCAAGACACCCACAGATGGGACCGCAGAACAGCTCTGAGGCGACGTGGGACTGCGTGGGAACACCTTGTGACCCGAGGGCAGCACCAGACTGGAGATGGGGGACCTGGGGCGTGCATCCTCTGCCTTCTGGCCCGTGGGCCCCCAGGCTCAGCTCAAAGAGGCAGACAAATAAAGATTCAAAGTTTTAATTAATTCCTGTACTGATAAAAATAATTCCATGAATTCTGTAAAGCATTGCATAAATGCTGTAGTGTAAAAAAAATTTAAACAATTGTTAACTTGAAACAATTCACTATAAGTAAATGATTATGCGTTAAAAATAACTACCTTCCAAGTTAAGAGAGTTCCATTCCAGTAACATTCTCATCTAAATACTCCGAACAAACATAGATAAATTAATCCACATGATGCGTCCACAGTGAGCCGAGGTCTCCTGTGGCCCCAGTCATAAACAGCGGGGCTAGGGCACCAGAGCCGAGAGGCAGCGGGACGGCAGCCGGAGGGAGCACTGCGCCTGGCGCTGCTGTCGCCCGCCTGCAGGACCCCAAGGCCTGCAGGGTGGGGAAGGCTCCAGGGTGGGGAAGGCTCCCCCAAGACACGGGGCAGGAAGGACCCAGACGAGCAGCCCCCTGGGCACCCCTGGAGTTCCACTTGGGCAATTCTGGAGGGGGTCCTGGTGGCACACCTGGCCTCAGGGCACGTGCAGGGGAGGGGGGTCCCCAAGATGCCGCAGCTCCAGTCTCCTGCTGCACGGCAAGAACCGACCAGAGTAGCTTATACATAGACCTCAAGCTTAATTATCCTTAGTTTATAATTTGAAAATATCTAGGCTAGGTATTGATAATAAACATTGTCCTGTTTCCCAAAAAAGACCAAAGGCCTGAAATGGGAAACAAGTGCATAAATATTAATAAAAATAAAGAATTTTAAACGGCGATAACAGTAGCACAAAATATACGTCATTTCTAAGAGCTAATAAATCATCATCACTATCATTAAAAACAAAGTAGATTCACTAAAAACAAGTCAATAATCCCCCGTAGTCGTGGACTAGCTGCAGAACGTCATGGGTCCGCCTTTAAAAATGACAGAGCTATCAGTTTGTTTTACGTTAAAAAAGGTTTTTAAACCTCTTACTATAGTATTTGGTTACTGATAAAAATTTTTACCGAGCCACTTTGCACTTTACAAAATGCTATTAAAAGTCTTTGGCAAAGCCACGGGTGGCCGAAATGCGCCCGCGCTCGTGTCCATGCCAGAGGGGCACCTGTCTCCGCCCCTGCGACGGACTCAGGGCGCCCTCCTGGCAGCTGCTGGCGGGAGCCTCACGGAGAGCAAAGTCTGCATAAACTACAGACACCCTTCGCTTCCCCCCAGATTTCTAGGAAAAACCACCCGGTGTGGACCAGAGAGGATTCAAGTCATCACCAAAACCAGACCCGTTCTCAGGAGCGTCTGTGCCACGGCCGGGTGGCCAGGCTCTGTCGGCAGCGGGGGGTCGCCTGAGGGGTCCTAGGGCGCAGCCTGGGAGCCTCTTCCTCGGAGGCTGGCATCCAGCTGCGGGCCTGGCTGTGGGCGAGTCTCTGGCCTCAGGTTTCCCGAGTGGGAGCCGGGCCACCCTCCGGGTGGGCTCCCAAGGCTGCAGAGACTCAGGCACGACTCTGAAATAAGAGGATACCCGGCGCCATGGAGCCCCTGGGCCCCGCCTCCCACTGGGGGAGCGAACCAGGCTGAAGGCGGCCCCCCCCACCCCCGGCGAGGCTCAGGCACTTAGAAAAGTGGCCACAGGTCACGGAGCGTGATGGGGCTCGAACGCCATTTCCTGGTCCTGGAATCTAGAACTCCAGTGATGTGCACGTGCACGCAATTGGGAGAGTCCCCTTCACAAAATTAAAAACCTCTAAATGTGTCTTTCAGTATCACTGCTATAAATACTATTTGTTTGCACTTAATTTGAAAACTATAAAAAAATCCTAGGCATTTCTCACTACTAGATAAACGCTCATTTCGTAAGTACTAACTTCAGAATAGGAAATCTAAGTCTTTACCATACCATGAACGAACAGTAAGCGGAGAGAAAACAGAGGTTCACAGTACACATAAAGCTTCTTGTCGCATATTAAAAACCACGGACCTAGAAAGCAGCTTAGAGCAACTTACGAAGTCCCAGTCCCCCTGCGTACAAAGTGCTTGGCGGGGTCATAGTCCATCAGGCCTGCGGGCCCCGCAGGGTCAGGCAGGGGCACTGGGCAGCGGTCACCACGGGAGGGGCTGGCCCTCGCAGTAGGCGCAGGGGGGCGCGCCCGCAGCGCAGGGCTCACAGAGCACACGGTGCTGGCAGGGCTGCAGGACGCCGCCGTGGGCGCGCTCCCGGCACACGGCGCAGTGCTTGGCACGCAGCTGGAAGATCACCTGCGGTGAGACACAGGGCAGCTGGGGCAAGGCCCAGGAAAGCCCACGGGGCCTCTGCGTCCCAGGGGTCCCCGTGGCCACGGGCGTGGGCAGGGCTGCCGTGGGGGGGGGGGAGAGGGGAGGGCCGGGGAGGGGAGGGGAGGGCGGCCAGGCAGCAGGGGCTTCTGCCCCGCCCCACGGGCTGCAGCCCGACATCAACCCACGCCCGCAGTCTGCGGCTCAGAGGCTAGGCCCCTGCAGGAGAGTGTGGGGGGCCTACGAGCCTTCCAGACGCCCCCAGGTTCTAACGACAGGCCCCGCGTGAGGGGGCTGCAGCGGGGGCAGGAAGGGCAACGGGGGCAGCAGGCAGAGCACCCACCAGGGACCCCGGGGCAGCCTCCCTGCGGGGGCGGGGGCGGCTGGCAGGGTGCCCGGTGGGCAGAGGGGGGCCAGGTGGCACCCGCACTCACCCCATCCACGGCCTCCAGATCCAGGCGCAGCTGACTCTGCAGGGAGTGCAGCTTCGGGAGGGGCACGGTGCCCAGGTCTGCACAGCGCCGCAGCCCCGCCAGCGCGGTGCACAGCCCGCGGCCCTCCAGCTCCTCCTGCAGCCGCTGGAACTGCGCCTCCACCTCCTCCTTCTTCTGCAGTGCCAGCCGCCGCGCGCTGTCCGCCGCCAGGGCCCGCTCCTTCGCCTCCTTGGCCTCCCGCTGCCACGCGTCACACGCCTGAAACCCGGAGGGGCTGCAGCAGGCGGGCAAGGGGGGCCTCCCCCCGCGGGCGCACCGGTGTCCCCCCCGCCGCGCTCACCTGCTTCACCTGCTGCCAGGACTCCTCCCATTGCCGGATCTTCCTCTTGGCCTCGTCCAGCTGCCGCCTGACCCGGGCCAGCTCCGCACCGCTGGGGCTCGCGCCTGACGAAGGGGCAGGGCCGGGGTTCAGGATCGGGGTCGGGCTGGGAGAGAAGCTGCCGGAGACAAAGTCCCAGATGCTCCCGGGGACGCCGTTCAGCCCTGGGGTGGGGGGGTGGGGGCGGTCACCACGGTGCTGACGCCTGCCCCATCCTTTCCTGATCCTTCCCCCCATCCTTCCCTCATCTCTCCCCCAATCCTTCCATGCTTCCCCCCATACTTCCCCCATCTTTCTCTGATCCTTCTTCCATCCTTCCCTGATCCTTCCGCCCGGATTAAAGCGGAAACGAGGTCAGAGCTGTCACCGTATCCCAAGCAACTGGCGGGCGGCGGCGACCTACCCCGCCCGAAGCCCTCCTGGCTGCACAGTCTGCGCCGGAGAGCCAAGAGCTGGCCAGAGGCGCAGGGAGCAAAACGATACTTAAAAGACACTCTTCTAAAGCCCAAGGAGCTACCGAAGATAACGTTTCCCGATGGAAAATTAAAGGCAGAGCTAGCGCTGTCCCCATCCTGTCCGTCGCTGTGCCACGTGTCGGAGGACATGGCGGGTCCCCAGCCCGGGCACCCCCGTCCCACCCGCGCCCACTCACCCAGGGCGTAGGACGCGGCCGACGAGCCCAGCGCTCCGGGCTCGGACTTGAGGGTGGGCGGCTGCTGGGGGGGCGTCATGGTGGAGGACACGAGCGGCCCCGACAGGGACTGCGACAGCGAGCTGAGCGGGGAGGTGGACAGTGACGAGGACGAGTGCAAGGATGGGGAGCGGGGCAGGCCGCCCGGGATGGTGACAGGCTCCGAGCCCCCCAGCGACCTCGGACCTGCGGAGGGGAGGATGCTGAATGGGCGGGGGCGGGGCCAGGCCACCAAGGACTCTGGCCAGAGCCCTGTCCCCTGGACACCAGAAGGGATGGTCACGCCCCCTGCCCATCAGAAGAGATGACCATGCCCCCTGGACATCAGAGGCGGCCATGCCCCCTGGACATCAGAAGAGATGAACTTGAGGAAGAAAACATTCCAGGGTTGCACGTGGGCCCACGTGGAGCTTGGAGCGGCTCCTCGCCAGGGCCGTGGTGGTCGTGCCCAGGTGTCTGCAGAGACCGGTGCTGAGACGGAGGTTCACGCGGGGGTGAGGGGTGGCAGCAGCCGCGGGAACCCACCCCCGGTGCTCCGCAGGGCTCTCCCGGGGCTCCGCACCCCTACCTGTCGGGCCTGGGTCGCCGCTGTCATGCTCATCCAGCTCTTTGTCTAGGGCTGTGAGGCTGCCGTCCCGGAGATGAAGCTCTAGTGCAAAACCTGGTGAAACGGCCATGAGTGAGAGCAGGGCCACACCAGGGCCCGGTCCCAGGGGGGAGATGAGCTGCTCCCCCAACCGCGGCCCGCGGCACCGTGAGTGTCTGGGACCCTGGTCCACGCCAGGCCAGTCTGTCAGGGGGGCAGAGGCATGAACAGCGTCGGCTCCCCAGCTCCCCAGGGTTCCTCCCAAGCCCCTCCTTCACCCTGACCCCACCCTACGCTGCCCCCCCGGCCCCCCAAGCTTTCCTATTCCAGCAGCTGCATAGCAGTTCACTCAGGGAAGGAGAGGCCAGAGAACAGGGCCCAGCGTGGGGCGTGGTCTTCCCGCCCAGGGTCTGCAGAGGCCCAGGCGGCGCTGGAGGCAGGGCAAGGAGCTCAGCCCCACACTGCTCGGCCCCACGCTGCCATCCCCGATGCGCGCCTCCCTGAGGCAGGTGGGCCTTCCCTGAGTGGCCAAGCCTTATCCCCAGCATGCCGGCCAGGCGCATCAGGCTCCATCTCCAGAGGTCACAAAGCAGCCCCCGTCCCCAGGACTGGGTGCACCGTGGGGCCCTGTGCAGGCCTGCTTGTCCCGTGCGTGAGCCGGGCTTCCATGGCCTCGTGCCTCTGCCCTGCCCCCAGCTGCCTAGTGCAGCGTCTGTAGAGTGACACCAGTCAGAAAGACCCTTGCAGGACCTTTGCTCATCTCTGGCCACACCCCGCCCTGGGGCCCCTGGGTGTGTCAGACCAGCAGCTGAGCAGGCCAATCGGGGCGCTTCAAACCCCCGCTTTAGGGTCCAGGAGCGAAAGCTGACCTGCCGGTGCTGCAGGAAACGGGCTGTCCTCTGAAATGAGAGGCCTTTACCATAATTGCCAGGGAAACACGGCTGGGTGTGGGGGCGAAGAGACGTCCCTGGGGCGGGCAGGCCAAGCGCATGGAGCGGGTGGGTGTAGAGCAGACCTGCCCTCTGGCCCCATGGGGGGCATGGCCGCACCATCCCTCCCTGTCCCCAGGGGTGCTGGGCGCCACTCAGCCCGTGAAGCCCACCGAGCCCACACACGCTGCGCCTCCCCTGGGTGGTGGCCGAATGCTAAGTTCCAGCACGTGGGCTCACATTCCGTTCCGGAGGCCCCCCGGCTCGGGCCTCTGCGGCATGTGAAGGGGACACGTGGGCGCGGGGTCGGGGATACCAGGGAGGGAGCTGCGCCCGCTCGGCAGGTGTGGCCGGGAGCAGGGAATCGGATTCGGCCACAGGAGAACTTGGGGAACCACCAAGGCCAGCCCGCCTCCCCGCCCATCGCCCTGGCCTCGGACCTGCCCGCTCCGGGGAAACGCTCCTCCAAGGTTTTAGGGACTCTCGAGGGTCCCATCCAGAAACGAGATGTACGTGCGAGGTGGTGGCCGCCACCCCCCCAACCCTGCCACCCCCGTCACTCTGAAGACCAAGGCAGCCAAGGAGCTGCGAGTGCGAGGCGGGCCTGGTCCTCTGGAGGCAGCAGCCCCGCGCCCAGGGTGACAGGCCTGCGCAGCCCCTTTCCCTGGGTGGCCCCAGCCCATGCTTCTGGGCCTTCAGTGGGTACTTCCCGCCCACCCGCGGGCAGCTCGTGCCCAGCACCCAGGGCCAGGCGTCTGCCTCGTGGGGACGCCGGAACCATGCAGCACAGGAGGCGGCCCGGCAAATCCACTCTCACTGTGCGGACCCTGGGGGGCGGGGGGCGCCTGCACCTTGCTGCTCTGCTGCCGGCACCCCGCGGTCCCCCGCCTCCGGCCGCCCCTCCGCATCTGTGCCAAGTCACCTTCTCCTTACAGACACACCCTGCTGGGTTAGGGCCCATCCCAATGACCTCGTTTTACCCCCACAGCACCTGCAAAGACTTGTTCCCGATAAAGTTACGTCCCCGGATGGGGCAGTTACAGTGGAGACATACCCTTTGACACACGGAATCCTGCCCATGAGAAGGGAAGCTGTGGACAGCACACCCCACCCTCCCAGGTGCCCTGTGCTTCACTGGGACCTCAGAACTTTGGGACCCTGGGCCGATAGAACTTCCCCGGCTCAGGGAAGACACCGCCCGTGCCGAGGCCCCACACCCATACCCACCCCTTGCGGCCCATCCCCCTTCTTGCCATCCTGTCTCCACCTCCCCCAAACTACTGCCAAGCCCTCCAGCCCCGCACCCATGCCCCCTGCCCTCCCTGGGGAGCCTGGCGGCCCCTCCAAGGCCCCAACACGCTGGGCTGCAGCAGCCCTAACCCTCACCCGCCAACGGCCCCCAGCACAACAGGGAAAGGCCCAGCATCAGAGGCTTCTCAAACTCTGGGGAGTCAGAGGCCTGCCGACCCAGAAGGCCAGCGGGAGCCCCCCCCCCCTGCCCCTGAACCCGCAGCGGGGAGGGCCCCAAGCTCCGTGATCTCTGCAGGCTGCCCCTCAGCCCCCAGCAGCGTGATCCCAGGAATAACCCTTCTACAATGCTGGGCCCCCCATGCTGGGCCCCCGCCAGGAGGCCTACCTCCCAGACAGAGGTTGCCCCCCACCCACCCACCCCCTGGTGGCCGCTCCAGCCCACGCCGCCTCCCCCTCCTCCTTTGTCTCCCTGCAGCCTGGGTCCTTGTCCTGTGCCGGGAGAGCTTCTGCTCAGCCCCAAACCCCGGGTGTGCTCCAGTCCAGACTCAGGGCACCCGCCTGTGTGCACACGCATCTGCTAAAAGCAAGCACTGACCCCCCCCACGTGCCCTGCCCCCTCCTTCCCACACTCCGCTGTGGCCAAAGCGGGGGCAGCCCAACCCCACTCCTGGGGTGCTGGCCCACACGCCTTCTCAACCTGGGGTCCCCAGGTCAGCCACGCCTCAGGGTGTGGCCTTAACCTTCAGACTCAACCTTCGGCCCCTCAGGACCAGTTAGAGGCGATGTGCTTGAAACTCGACAAAGTTGTAGAAAACACTTTCTGAATAACAGAAGCACACATGAACTGATAAATCTGGGAAAACACGCTGAAACGGGAGCCTTTTCTCACCTGGAAAAGCTTCTTCTTGTGCGGGTCCCCCACCCCCACCCCGTGACTCAGCAGAGACGCCCCTCCCCCAGCCTCAGGAGCAGAGGGGTCGCACAGGGCCGCCCTCCCCGACAGCACCGGCGTGCAGGGCGCACTGGCTACTCTGGGAGGTCGACCCTGCCTACTCCACCTCCCTGCTGAGTCAGACCCAGGTTTTCCAGGACATTCTCTCAGAAGAGCCGACTTTTAAAAGAAAGGACTTTAACACTCAAAATCTGGAGCCCAATTACGCAAGCTGTGCCATCTGCCCCAGGACCCGCCTCGTCCAACTCCCAGGAACCGCCCAGATGTTCGTGAGAAATTAGCGGATAGCTGCTGAGTAACGACCCTGGCAGTCCCCAGATCCCGACGTGACACAGCACATTCGGCGCCACTCAGTCCTCCGGGGTCAAGGGACACACGGGGACAACACGCATGGTGCACAGAATCCAAGGCCGGGACGGGGCAGCCCTGCGGCCGGGATGCCCCCCAGCGAAGGCCCCGGAGGACCGTCCTCCCCAGGCGCAGGGCGCACCAGCAGCACCTGGCAAGCCCACTCACCCACCGGCCTGGTTCCCGACGGCGCAGGCGACCATCCCCGGGCAGGACAAGGCGGGAACCCGTCCTCGCTACGGAGCCACAGACCCCCCCGCGCGGCGATGCGGGCCCCTGAGCCCCCGGCTCGGGCCCACGCAGGAAACCGGCGGGCGCCTCTGCAGAGCAGGCTCCACAAAGGGCACGTCTGCATCACATCCCCGCACAGCCTCCGAGGAGCCGGGTACCGGCCCCCTGCCTGGCACACCTGGCCCGGCCGCGGGCAACCTGAACGGGTGCAAGGACCACCTGGACACGAGGGCAAGTGCACCTGGGGGGGGCGAGGGGAGGAAGACGCACCTCACCTGGGGAGGCTGGCACCTGGGGATCTGGGGGTACGGCGCACCTGGGGAGGCGCGTCCAGAGGGGGTGGGCTCTCACCTCGCCCGGGGTGCACAGCCGGGTCCGCATGACCGCGACCCACAGCCGGGCGGCGCGGGGCTGCGGATGCTGACTCACCGTCCACCGCGCCGCCGCCGCCGCTGATTCAAATGCAGCCCGCGCCCCGCCCGCCCCGCGCCGCCCCCGCCCCCGCGTGACGTAACCCCTTGACCCGCCCCGCGCCAGCCCCGCCCCCGGGTGACGTAACCCTCCGCCCCGCCCCGGGTGACGTAACCCTTCGACCCGCCCCCGGGTGACGCAACCCTTCGGCAGTTGCAGGTGCAGGGGTGGGGGCGGGGGGGGACCCGCCGGCCGGAGTCCTCCGAGGCCCGCGTGTGGGTCCCCGGGGGGCGCGCACCTGCCGACACCCGCACCTGCCCCTCCGACCTCCTGGCGGCGGCGTGGTCCAGATGCGCGCGGAGGCTCAGGGAAAGAAGGGAGGGCCCCGGGCAGGCCATGGTCAGGATGACAGGCCACGACGACCTCTGCCCTTGAGGGCACTGCGAGCCACCTGCCCACAGCACCGGCGTCAGGCCCTCCGTCCCCCACAGCCCGTCTGGAAGGCTCTCCCGCCCTTCACCCCCAGCCGCTCCGGGCCATGAGCTCCGCAGGGGACTATCCCTACGGTCCCTTTTTTAACCTGCAACCTGCTCATGTGAAGTGGAAGGAAAGGAAATCTGCCAAATGGCCCTGAAATGATTGCCCTGGATCCATTAACTACACAATGACTCTGGGAACAGCACCTATTTATTGCAGAGTTTACTCATTCTTCCCACGCAGTGTGTCGGTAAGGAGGTAACCTGAGCCACACTGGAGGAAGGAAGAACGGGTCTACACCGCAGCCCCCAGCCGCAGTGGGTAGGGCGGCTCAGCAGCAGAAAGGCAGCTGGCTGGGGCCGTCCCGGGGCACAAGGCAGTCCTGGGGAGTCCTAATGGCCCATATTACTGGGCTATGACTCTACGCGCCATCTCAGAGGGGGTCAGAGAGCACGGAGGGTCCCACGGATGCCCGCGGCTCATAATTGTGGCAGCGGCAGCAGCAACAAACTGTATCATCTGCAAACAGGCCACGTGGACTCTGAAAAGGGGTTAAGCTTGTCACCTCTGGGGGGCTGGTTCAGGGACCATTTAGGTCCATGAGAGCAGAAACTGCAAGATGCTCAGTGACACAGGCAGACAGGCGGAGGACCCCCTGATGGCAGGATGGCCCGCCCTGGAGCCACCGCCCTGGAGCCCCCGCATGTGCCCCGAGGCCCCCTTTCCAAGCAGAGGTGCACTGAGCGCTTCACTCAGGTGAGCAGAGCCCGTGTGGTGTCACCTGTTTAGGGGCAGGGATTTCATTTCCTAATGACTCTCCTGTTATGCTTAAATCCTACTATTACTGCCTTTAGAGTAGGAGAATAAGTTTTCTTTTTAAAACCTTTGTGTTTTACACATAAGACCCAAAACAGTAAAGTCAAACATGCCCTGCATAGCAATGGCTTTCCGGCTCCCTCCCGAGTGGAAACAGGGCTGCAGCGCGCACCTGCCCCGCACGCCCGCCCACCCTGTGCTCAGCCAGGTGTGTGCGATCTCCAAAGGCCTTGGGTGTAACGTTCTCTGGGAGCTGCCTCCAGACACACCGTACACACCGTGGTTCCTTCCTAAGTACCCAACTCCTGAGAGGGCAGAGAACCTGCTTGGTGGCCAGACTGGCTGTGGCCACCTACTGCTGCTTTTCGGATGTAAGCGCACACACTGGCCATGGGCCCTCATGCCTTGGCCCTGGCCTCGGGGTCTCTGCCCGGCTGAGTCCTCACGCCCACCGGTGGTGACCTGAATCCATGCAGAACCACATGCTCCCCTCAGACCTCGTGGCTCAGGAGGGATACCTCGTTCAAGCCCAGCTCCACGTCAAGGTAAAGTACGCGTGTGTGTTTTCACTTAAACACACACGGATCCTCCCGATGAAGTACCCGACACCTGAACCAGCTCCCCTGTCTCAGGCAGGGCCCGAGTGGGGCCGGCTGCCAGCCTTCTCACTCCCACAGACGGGATTCCCACAACACACCGGAGCACACCCACGGAGGCCACAGGTTTGTGCCCGGCAAAGCAAGGACATCGGGGCTCCCCCCTACACCCCAGAGCAAGCTCCATTCTAGAGTTCTTGGGCACACGAAGCAGCTCCACAGTGGAGCCCACGCAGCAGCGCCAGGGCTGTGGGAAGACCCACGCGGCCACAGAAAGTCTCCAATGTTCTAGAAGAACCGACTCAGAGTGAGCACGGGGCAGGAAGGCCAGGCCGCGCCGGGAGCAGAGAACGCCGCACACGTGGAAGGGCCCCAGGAGTCAGCCGGGACTCGGGAGCAGGATCGCGCCCCCCCCACCGCCAGGCATCCCTCAGGCGGCAGGAGCGACGACACTGGCTCTATGGCCCTCTCAACGGAAGGGTTTGCTGTCTACACAGCCACTGGAAATAGACCCTGTCCACCCTCGCCGGGGCTGGTGCCACCCTGCGTCTCAGCATGGGCCTCACGGCAGGCAGCGTGACTATGCTTCCCTGGTGGCCGCCCGAGGATGTTTGGCTCTGGGTAGGTACAGGCCACCTCGAATGCGGCCACCTGGCCAGCTCTGGCGGGGGAGTGGTGCCTGACACGGGTACACAGGGGCAGAGCCCACACCCACCACCAGAGAAGGCAAAACAGAGGGGGTACCCCAGGACCCGAGCGCCAGGACGACAGCTCTGGAGCTGAGCAGGCCTCGCCCAGGAGCGGCTTCCTTGTCCTGCCCACGGCCACACCTTCCCAGCCAACCCCAGACAGAGACCACGAAAGTGGCACCAACAGCGCTCCTGCCGGGCCTCCCTGTACCGGGGCAGGGATGCAGGCCCTCCACGGGCGCAGCCATTCACGCGACCACCCAGACGTGGCCGAGGGCCTGGGGACCTGCAGGGCACGGCAGGGGTACCCCCTCCAGCCCTCCGCCCGTCCCCCCCTCCCTCCGGCCTGGCTCCATTCCCCTGGTCACCAGTCCCCCCAAACCCTCAATGACTCCCAGCAGCTAAGGGGCGCTCAGCAGTGGCCCTGCCTGCGGCCGGCCTCATCCCGCACTCCTTCCACTCCTGCCTTGGCCCACGGGCTCCTGGCCCCGCTGCAGCCTGCCGCTCCCAGAGAGGTGGGGGGCGGGCTTCCAGACCCCAGGCGGCCCAGTGAGGGGACAGGTGAGCAAACACACCTGGCTTTTCTACAAGGAGCTTTCTGCAGCACGTCCTGGAAAGACACAATGCGGTGCGGAGAGGAGTCGGGGTGACAGGCAGGGGCTGTTAAACCTACCTAGGGTGGGCTCGGCAGCACCACCCGGGGGCTCGAGCGGGTGCACCCAGACTGGGAGGGCGGGCAGGGCGGTCGGGGAGGAGCTGCCGGAGCCGGCACTGGACGCCAGGCTGGACGCCACACTGGACCCCAGGCTGGGGGCGAGCGGGTGAGCCGCTGCTGACACGGTGAGGTGGTTCTGCGCAAAGACACACAAGCAAAGTGAGCAGATGAGAGAACAGCAAGTGACGAGGACACGGGGGGATGGGTGCCTGAAGCCTCACGGACGGGATGGTTGGCTACTGTCTGTCCCCAAAGCAAAACATAAAGAGGTTCGGCTCCTCTGCATGGTTTGGGGGGGCCTGGAGGGCAGGCGGTCGCGACAACCCGGACGGGCAGACCCACTAGCTGCCGATCGTCCAGAGACAGAAACCAACACACCTAGGAAGGATCGTCTCCGCGAGCTGCTCTGCGGAAATGGTTTCCTAGGGGCGCCTGGGGGGCTCAGCTGACTAAGGGTCCGGCTTTGGCCCAGGATGTGACCCCGGGGTCCCGGGATCGAGTCTTGCATTGGGCCCCCAGCGGGAGCCTGCTTCTCCCTCTGCCTCTGCCTGTCTCGTTCTCTCTCTCTCTCACGCTCTATCTCAATAAACTCTTTTAAGGAAAAGAAAAAACAAAATGGGTTTCAAGAGCAAACATGATAGTAAAAAAAAAAAAAAAAAAAAATCCCCTAAAAGGGACAAGCAGAGAGCCAACGCCACTCCTGCAAACAGGAAGATGACTGCATGAGCCCGTTACCTGAGAAAGGTAAACAGAGGGCGCGGGGCAGCTGATAGCGGATCAGAACCAGCGCGGTCCGGGGGTGGTGTGCGGACAGCACTGTCCCTGGGGAAGAGGCCCGGCAACAGTTCCGTGGGCCGGGCTCAGGCTGTCCACGTGGCCGTGGCGGAGGCGCGACCGGGGTCACCGTGCCACTGGGCGCTAGACATCCTGCTAAGGGGATGTGTGCAGCGTCTGGTTTTTGCTTCAAATGGAGACAGGAGTTCCCTGGGGGCAGGGGCTACGAGACCAACCGTAAGGGGGGTGGGGTTCCTACTGGTTTGTCAGCACCAGTGGAAATCTCCTCAAAAATTAAAAAAAAAAAAAATGATGTTTTGGGAGAGAGGAACGCAGCACAGGGCGGTTCTTCCACATAACTGTCCAGGCGCTGGCCTAGCTCAAGAGGAGCCCAGGGGCAGCCCCCCGTCCCGCGGCACGCAGGGACCCCAGCAGGCCACTGTGCCCCGCCACCGTGCAGGCTGTTTTACACTCACTGGAACGGAGTCCCCAAGGCAGAGAGGGTCCCCCTCGCCACCTCCGCTGGGTTGCCTGGTCCCAGGTGCACACACTGCCCAGCCAGCCACCCCCCCCCGCCAGCGGAGCCTGCTGTGGCTCCACCTGCCCCGTCCCAGCGCCGGGACCGTCCCTCGAAGACGTCGGGTGACGCATCATCCTGAAGGCTGGCGACACCCGCCGGGCCCTCCCGAGCCTACGGGGATGGAGGGCCTGGCGCCATCCCCCGGCCACGGCACACAACAGGTGCCCGGAGGTAAGGACAGCATCCCCAGGGCGTCCCCAGGGCATCGCCACACCAGCCTCCAGCCATGTGGCCTTTGAAGCTGAGGGTCCCAGGGAAATACTGTCAGCCACCCCGCTGGCCAGGGGAGCCCCAGGCTGGCTTTCCTACCTGCCCCCTTGGGTGCTCCCTTCCCCCCAGAGGCTGGCTCTGGGTGAGCCGGGGCTCGGCTCCTGGCCGCTGACATGCATGAGGACACCCTGGGCGGCAGGCCAGCGCGATGTCCCCGGGGAGGCCTGCGCACCCACAAGGCCTCTCCAGCGGTGTCTGGACCTGGCAGGGGCTGGCCCCCGGAGTACTGGCCACTCCCCTTCCGATGCTTCCCGCTTCGGGCTCTTAAGGAACAGCCCGGCCATCCTAACCTCCAGGACACATCAGAAAATAACTAAGTCGCGTTTCTACTTTCAACTCAATTTCTGCCAATTCCAAAGCTCCTGGGAGAGGAACCCGTACCACTTGTCCTGAACACTTCACGAGTCCTCTGGGGGGCCTGGGGGGGGGGCCGCCGAGGGAACTAGGGCAGCTGGGGGCCGGGCGCCTGGCCCGCAGGGCATTACGGGTAAAGGCCACAGCAGAGGCCAGAGACGGGGCAACGGGCTGGCCAAAGGGGGACGCCGGCTGCAGCCACGCTAATGCTCAAACTGTGCCATCTTACGGGGACGGGGAAGCACCCGGGTCCTGGGTCCTAGAGCAGCGGCGACCAATCCTACCCAGTGACTCGAGTCCTCAGGCAAAGGGAGATGTGCACAGACCCGGCGGGGGGTCACCAGACGAGACAGCGCGGGGCCAGGGGGAGGACTCGCAGCAGCGGGCACCTCGGAGCCCTGGGAGTGAGGGCATCGGTGGCCGTGGGCAGGCAGCCCCCGGGGACGCGCGGAGAGGACCTGGTGTCATGGCTCCCACAGTGCAAGCCAAATAGTTTTTGAATGTGAAAACAAAAGAATGTGCAACAGCCGAGCATGAGAAGAACAGAAGTGAAACTGTAACGACGCCACAAAGGACAACAAGCTGGCGGCTCTGGGTCTAGAGGGAACGCGTGTGGGTCCCAGCGCCAGGGCCGCCCGGCCGCGCCACGGGGGCCTCGAGGCCAGTACCTGCTTGCTGTCCTGCTCCCCGGCCCTGTGGCTGCCCTCGGCAAGGGACTCTCTCCTCTTCGCCTGCAACAGAGAAAGCAGCAGCGTGGGAAGCAGGCAGCGGGGCTGCAAATGCAGAGACCGGAGCTTCCCTTGCCCGTGAGCAAATCCGGGGATGGAAGAGGCATTCAAGTCACTACCCTCCGTCAGGTCTGGACCACCTGTCACCCCTGCTTGCCGGCCTCCGGGCCGGTCTGCGGGGCTGAGAGCAGGAGCTCTGCACCCCCCGAGCCCACGGCTCGTCAGGCCGAGCCCCGGGAGCTGGCACGGGTCTTGGGAAGAGTGAGGCCAAGCTCTCCCCACCCCCCAACAGGCAGCACACGGCTCATGTGCACGTACGGGCCCACGAGATCACCCTCACCCGACACCATGCCCTCCCCGTGTCTACCGGCCAGGCGTCCTCCCTGGAAACAAGCCCCTCTTCTCTCATCTTGGGGCTTCTCCGTTTGCTCTTCCTTAGAAGGACATTAGGCCGCCAGGTCCGACTGCTTCGTTGGGTCTTGACTCCCTCTCCAGGAAGCCTTCCATGTGGGAAACGACCCTCCTCTCCTGTTTCCCTCTGATCACTAATGCACAGGGGCCCAGGCTGCACCCCAGGGCAGTGGGAGACGTTTTCTCTGCCCCACACGTATAGAAATCCTGTGTCGGATGAGCCACCTGCCAGGGAAACTGCCCAGGGCAGGCTTTGCTCACGGAGCTCCAGACCAGCACTCCCCCAGCTCACACACGAAACCCGCAGGCCAGGGGCGCCCGGGGGCTCAGCGGCTGGGCTTCTGCCCCTGGCTCAGGGCGTGACCCCGGGGTCCCGGGATCGAGTCCCACATCGGGCTCCCTGCATGGAGCCTGCTTCTCCCTCTGCCTATGTCTCTGCCTCTCTCTCTCTGTCTCTCTCATGAATCAATAAATAAAATCTTAAAAAAAAAAAAAAAAACCCGCAGACCAGACTCTGCCTTCAGATCTTAAGAGTGTTGTGATTTTCACTAGTTTTGCAGTAAGTCAATGTGCAGCAGTGGCTCAGAGTATCTTGGCTCTTCTTCTTTCCTTTTTTAGTTTCTGAATTTGGAAAAGAACCTGCAGTGATCACCAGTGCGGAGGAAGACGGCGTCCACGCAGGCGTTGACCGGGCCCTTTTCTACTATAGGACACGTGGCCACGGGCTCAGCCCTGGAGGCCAACATGGTATTTGTGGGCCCCCCGCATCTCTCCTCCAGGAGCGACCTGCCCCCTGCAGGGGGGTGAGGGCCTCCGCGGTCACTGACCTGACCAGGTGGAGTGATACCGGGAAGAAAGCAAGGTTATCCTGAAACCACTCTGCTTGCCTTGGGAACACACGGCTCCCCGTGGGGAACCCCACGGCGCATCCACCGCCCCCCCCGGCCCCCACGGCCCCCTCCCCGGCCCCCCTGCAGGGCCAGCTCCACAGAGACGGCCCCACCTCAGCCCCCACCCCCCGCCTGTCCCCCATGCTTCTGACCGGCCTCTGCTCTCCGCGGGTTCAGCCACCTTCTAGAACAGCTCACGAGACAGGAAAGCGCTCACTTACGTTCACTGATTCATCATGTAACAAACGATACGGCAAAGAGCACAGAGGGCCGGAGATGTAGCGGGTGAGGTCCAGAGGAGCCCCGGCCCCAGGCGTTACCGGCCCGCACTTGGGGGCTCCTCACAGGGGCTCGCCCTGATAACTCCACGTCCAGCCCCTTCCTGCCCCCGGGCCCCGTGGGCCACGCGGGGCGGCAGACAGTCCCACGCCTCTAACCATGCCTTGACCTTCCCAGTGCCCGGCCCCCATCCAGGGGCCACGAGGAGCCCACCCAGTCACTTCCTCAAAACATGTTTCTATCACCCCCAAAATCACAAGGGCTTCAGGAGCTGTGCCAGGAGCTGGGGTCTGAGACCAACGTGTACGTTTCCCACAGTTTCACACGTCGTCCTGTCGAGGGACAGTAGCACATGTGTGCTCCGGGCGGACGGGGAGCCTGTGGTGGAGACGCCACGTCCCTCCCCCTCTCGTAAACCAGAGATTCCAATCCCAGACGGAGTCCTCGAACCCAGGACCACATCTACACATGACGGGACCCCGGGGGCTCCACCTCGGGTGTGGGCGACACAACGATGGGGTCAGGAGGCAGGGGCGAGTCTAAGGATGACGCAGAGGCCCTCAGTGTACAGACTCCGTTCACGGTGCACAGGAGGGAGCAGGAAACACGCTCACATGGACCGAGATCTGGGGCTTGCTGCTGATCCTTCCAGAGGATGCTGCTTAGGAGGCAGAGGCGGAGCGGCCCCCCGCACGGCACCCATTCGGCACGCCCTCATCCTGACCTGGTACCCTGGGGCGGGCCAGGGGCTACCTACATGGCCGCAACCCCGCCAGGCCCCCACTCCCGGGGCCACTGCAGCAGGAGACCCCAGAGAGGCGAAGCCAGGGCTCTTGGCTATGTCCGTGTGCTCGTCCGGTTGAGACCCAGCAGCCAATGGTGGTGCCGCTGGGGCGCCAGCAAGATGGTCCCTACACGGGGCCCAGAACTCAGACTCAGCCCACAGGACAGCGCTCGCCAGCTCATTTTTAATCTTTAATTAAGATGAAGTGACACAAGGGTAAGCTTTCCGCAGCGAGGGACTCAGCCCGTCGCCAGCTTGTGCAACCACCGGCTCCCCACCCTGCCGGGGGCTCGCCCAGGCCCCAGCACCCACCCCGCACCCTAGAGAGCTGAGTCTCTAAATTGCAGAAGAGTTTTAAAAACACAAGGAACGCCCTTACCAGGCCTCGTCTGCAGGCACGGGCGCCCTGTCCCGGCACCGTCCCCCCAGAGCCTGGGGCTCCCGTGCAGCCGGTCTCACCGGGCGCCACCCCCCAGCACCCGCCTTCAGCCCAGGCTCTCAGGGAGGCCAAGCCAGTGGCCCTCGGACCACCACCTGAGCCCACAGCTGCCGCGGTCCCCCGGGAGCCACCAAGAGGAGGCAGGGAGGGCCTGGCGAGGCTGCTGGCCAACCGGTGGTGGGAAACTCCTCCACTCAGTCTCCCCAGGGGATGCCTGGATGGGCGCGAAGGGGGCTCAAGGGCGTGGGGCCTGGGCCACGCAGGGGGCTGGGGGGTGCCCGTGTGCTATCAGCACGGGGCGAGGGGAATCAGGTGGGGCACCCGTGCGTCACACCCAGGACTGCGGGGACTCGACCCTCCGGTCTTCAGGCTCCACCACTTGGGCTCGGACGCAAGTGCCCACGCACAGGGGCCGCAGCGCGCTGACCTACCTGGAGCGCAGCCACGGCCGCCCCCCGCGCAAGACAAACAGCGACCTGACTCCTCGCAAGGAAATCCCACCCAGGTTCCTCTCGTCTTTCCTAACTTCTCTTGTTAAAAAAAGCACAAGGCAGGTACCAACGCCCGAGCCGCCTGCCCTCCTGCGCCAACAGCGAGAGCAGACACGCAGCCCTTCCCCCCCCCCGGCAAGGCCCGGGGGCAGGGGCGCCATCCGCCCACCGAAGCGAGCGCCCAAACCTGAGCCCCCAGCCCCCACCGCGGGGCCCATGCCCCGGCCTCTATGGAGGGACCTGCCCACCCCCGCCCGTGAGGCGTCCGCCCGGGACTCGGGCCCTTCTGGAGGCTCAGCCTGATGAATGTTTCCTGAATGGCCGGAGCGTGCGTGTCTGGCAAGTGGCACAGCTGGGTCGGCCCATCGAGGCTGAAGCCGGCCAGGCTGTGACAGAAGGAGCCACCCACCCCACGGGGGGACCCCGCTAGCACGTCGCCCAGAGATCGCCTCTGTCTGCGTCCCCAGGCGCCCCCCCGCACGGCCCTCCTCGGGGTGCTGTCCACTTACGTGTGCGGCCTGGCTGCTGCTGGCCGTGGAGCTGCTGGCAGCGGCAGAGGCCAGGTCACGGCAGGCCCAGCCGTTGGCCATCCCGAAGCTCTCTGTCAAGAAAGGGAGGCTGTGGGCTTTGCACGACCGCTGGCTGGAAACAGACCACGTGCAGGGTGGCCTGGCTCCAGGAGCCCCCACGCCAGGGCGGAGGCCTGGTGACAACAGTCTTCCCCAGCGACCAGGGACGGGACGGCACTGAGCCCTGGGAGAGCGTGAGCTCGGTTCTCGACGACTCGAGAGCCAGAAAAGCACAGGAAATTTCAACAAGACTAGCCCCCGCCCCTCCATGGCTAAAACACAAATGAGTTTGCAACCCTCCTGCTGAACCAGAAGCCACGCCCTACGGGGTGGGGGGCCTCCGGCTGGGGCAGCCCGGAGCCAGGGGACCATACGGGGCAGGTCGGGGAGCAGCTGGCCCCCTCTCGCTCCAGACGGGCGGGGAGCCTGGCAGGGGCCGCGAGCTGTCAGGCGTCGGGCACTTACTCTCCACGTGTGCGAAAGCGCAGAACGGACCGCGCGGGCAGTAACCGGTTTGGCGCATGTCATTGCACTTTGTAGACTTGTAGATCTAGGAAGCGTACGTACAACAGTGAGATAAATAAAATTTAAAAATGAAACGGGCGCCTAAGCAGCTCAGTTAAGCATCTGACTCTTGGTTTCGGCGCAGGTCACGAGTTCAGCGTCCCAAGGTCGAGCCCTGCAACAGGCTCCCCGCTCAGCACGGGGTCTGCTTGGGGTCCTCTCCCTCCGCCCCTCCCCTGCTCTAAAAAAGTACGAGAATAAAAATTAGATAAAATGAGGGAGCTGGTTGTTCTAAAGCTTGGGGTCCTGAAGGGGTCACTGAGGCAGGACCACAACCTGGAGCCCAGGGCTCCTGAGTCGCCCGGCGGCCCTGCTGCTTTGTTTCCAACACGAATCCAAGGGCCTGGTTTGCTCAGCAGACGTTAGCTGACCCCACCTGCGCCTTCCCAAGGAGGGCCTGGCCCTGAGCAGCTCCGGAGGGGCAGCCTCTGGGCCCCAGGATGCCTGCCTGGGAAGTGACTGTTTACCCGGCTTGGACCACACGGGGTAGTAAATGCGATCTGTGGTGGGGGCCGGGCCACCCGCCGTCAGCTCAGCCCCCGGAGGGCCGGCAACCAAGGGCGGCTTGTCCACATGACCCCGAATAAAGCCCAAGGGCCCGGGGGCTCCCCTGCTTGGAGCCACATGGCCGCGGGCGGTGCCCATATGCCTCCCTGGGGACAGAGCTGGGCACGGGTGCCCAGTCTCCCAGGGACCCCACCCCACGCAGGACCCCGCCCTCCGCTGACCTCCGCCCTACCTGGGCACACAGCCCTGCCAAGCTCTGAGTCCTTCTAGCAAATCATGGGACCTGCGGGTGGCCCCAGGGACCCCCGGGCACACCAAGGAGACCCGCGCTGGCCCAGGCTCGTACCTCGGGGTGGAACTGCTGCTCCGCGCGCGAGTGGCAGTACTGGCAGCTGTCCCCGCTGTCACACCTCGCGGGCTCGCCCCACTCGTCGCCGTGCTTCACGCTGGGACACGGGGTGGACCTGGGGGCACAGGGACGGGCCTGTCTTCATCTTTACAAAACAAAGAGTGAGGCTGAGCCAGAGCTGCCCACGCCAACGTGTGGGGAGGCAGGCGGGCCTCCTGCGGCCTGGAGGACACAGGCCGGGCCCACCCCGCGCGGAGCACCCCCCTCTGCTCCCAGGGGTACGGCCACACTGGATCTGAGCCCTCGGTGGGAAGCCAGCCCAAATCCTCGTTGCTCAGGGCCTGCTGGCGGTGCTGCTGTAACGGCTTCAGTTTCACAGGGGAAACCACCCGCAGTGGGAAACGGGACAACGGTGACGACGGGGCACATCCGCTCTCCCTTTGGTACCTGGTGAATTCCTCCCACCCTCCCGAGCCGACCTCCGGGACGCAGCCCTTGGAGGCTACGGATCTGCGCCCCCTTGGCCCTCAATGACCGGCGGAGAGAACTCGCCCCGTGGGGTCTGGGTGGGGGGTGCGGGCTCCGCGGGGCTCACCTGTACTGGAACCTCCTAGGGTTGCGCCGCCTGTCCCGGCTGTTGTGGTAGTGTGGACACGCGTAGCCCTGGCGACACAGGCGCGGGGGCTTCGGGCACTGCTCCGTCTTGTAGCTGCCCAGCACGAAGTTGGCATCTGAAACACGGGGTCCGCATGGGAAGGCGGCTGTGTGAGGTGGCGAGCTCACCGCGGCCCGGCTCGCGCCACCCAGAGGAAGTGCCCGCGGCCACAATCAGGAGCGGGGCGCCCACACCCGCTATGGCCTGGGGAGCCCTGAGGACCGCAGGGCTCGCTCAGACATCAGCAGACCAGGCGATGCCTCCGTGGGGCGAGGAGGACGCGGGGGTGCGGGAGCTGCTGGATGCCGGGGCTTCACACCTGCTCACGGGAAGGCCTCACGACACCAAACATATCAAGAAGCCCTGACACACACACTTTAAAATGGTGCATTTTAACTCTGACGTAGATGATGGGGCTTTGGGCAATGAGGGCATGTCATGTCGGCTGGGGACAGATGTCCTGCTGTGCTGGGGACCTGTGCACACGGAACTCCCTGCACCTTCCCATCAGTGGAACCTAAAACTGCCTCCAAAATAGGTCTACTTTTTATTTATTTACTTTTTTTAAAAAAAGATTTTATTTATTCACAAGACGCACAGAGACACAGGCAGAGAGAGAAGCAGGCTCCATGCAGGGAGCCCCACATGGGACTCGACCCCGGGTCTCCAGGATCACACCCTGGACCAAAGGTGGCGCTAACCCGCTGGGCCGCCCAGGCGTCCCTAGATCTATTTTTTTAATGGTTAATTTCACATTCTCTGCAACTTCTATCAAAGCAAAAAACAAACAAAAAACCACCGGGGTTGTTTAAAAGCAAGAAACGATGAGAGGAGATTCCTAAAGATTGTGCTACTCTGGGGCTGGCTAACAACCGCCCCCCACCCCTGCCGCCCCCGCTGCCCCGCCCGGGAGCCTCAGCGGCCCTCTCCAACTCCAGCCACGCCAGTTCAATTTGAAATGCGTCACCCGGGACAAGAGAGGGAAACCGCAGGGCAGGGCAGGGGCGGAGGGGATTGGGGAACAAAAAAAGGCCCATTTTAAGAAAATAGAAATCATAGAACACGGTTTCCCGAGTGTCAACCACGTGCCTCATGCGGATACAGGGTCTGCGGAGCTCCGCGAAGGCCGCAGAGCCGCTCGCAGCAACCAGGAGACACAGGCTCCCTGGCGCAGGCGACGCTGCTGTCGCAGCCGCGGCTCTGGCCCTGTGGGCGGCGCGTCTGCGCTCTGCACACACCCGAGCATCCTAGGGTGAGAAGGGACAGGCACGCCACGATGCCCGGGAGGAGCCCGGCACCCGCGCTGGCCTGAAGCAGCCCGTCTGAGGAGCTACGCCCTGGTGTTTCCAGCCGCGTGATAATGTGGAGAAGGCACAGCCACCATAGCAGCGCCAAGGGCCCGCAGTCACCAGCAGCTGGGGCGGCAGCGCGAGCCGGAGGTCGCTGTTCGGGCGGGCGCGACAGGCGTGCCCAAGGGAAACTGCGGTCGCCACCTGGTGACAGCATATGGACCTCGGGTCCTTGGTTGTAACATGTGTCAAGTGGGTGCAAACGGGGCGGGGGGGAGCCCTGTGCTACGGCAGCCTTCCCTAAACCTAAGCCCCCAAAACGAAACCTGCCAATTAGAAAGCCAAGGTCCACGTGAGCCCAGCTCTGCACGAGAAGGCCCGGAAGGCGCTCTGCCCGCTGCGCCACCCCTCCCCGGGCGGCAGCTGACTCCACCAGCATGAAGGGCAGGGCAACCGTGCGGACCAGACGCCTGGGCGCAGATCCCACCCGGCCGCCACTCCCCGAGGGCCCGGGGTGATGTACCCCACTGGGGACTCAGTTTCCCCATCCAGTCTACAAGGGAAGGCAGCGAGGCCCACCGTGCGGCCACTCTCCAAACAGACGAATGCCTCCCTGCCCACCATCCGCAGCAGCCTTGGGGTTACCTTGCCACCGGGGGTCCTCGCCCAGAATCTTCTCGATCATGGCCTGGCTGGCCAGGACCCCAGGCTGCAGATCTGGGACGCCATCCCCGCCGCACAGCTGGCCGTTATGCAGGGCTTCGTGGGCCTGCAGCTCCCTGCAACCAGAGCACACAGCGGGGGGTGGGGGGGGTCAGCTGGCCTCCCCAAGGGGAGGGAACCGCGCAAGGCTGACATGCCGCGGACCGCCCGAGAGGCACAGGGCCAGTGGCCCTGGGGCGCATCCCCGACCCAGGACTACAGTCTGCGCCCTGGATCCACTGCCGTCGGAGCTGTTTAGGGAGGACTCGCCGCCCCCCCCCCGCCCGAGGGCACCTGGCGCTCAGCCCCACGAGCTCCCGGAGCAATGAGGCCAAGGGAAGGACACCTTCTCGTCAGGGACGAGCTCAAGGCCGAAGACGGAGCGGCTTCAGGCAACGGTGCCTGCAGCCCCAGGGGATGGCCGGCGCCCCCTGCCCCACACACCTGATGTCGCACACGGGCGGCCGCAGGTCCAGCGGGCCGTGGGCAAAGGCGCAGTGCAGCCCGTTCTTCACGCAGTGGCCCCGGGCGTCTGTCTCATGGATGCATGTGCCTGTCTTGTAGTAGCGCAGGTGATACTTGCGCTCGGTGTCCCCCGTCGTCCGGTGCAGGTACGGACACCTGGGAGGCAGACGGGCAGACACGGACCACCTGAGGCCTCAGGGCAGGGGGACGCCCTCCGCGCCGACCTGCCCCCTCCCCGTCAGAAGCTGGCCAAACGCCTGCTGTCACCGCAGGAGTGCCACCTGGGCAAGACCCCCACTGGACTCGAGGCCTGTTCCCGGGGCACCCTGACCCCCACAGAGCCCTCAACTACACACGGAAGAAAAACACGACCCCAACTTTCCCTGAAAATCTTCCCTAATCGGGCTCTAAACGCGGGAACGCGAAGCTGCCTCTGGATGCAGCCGTGCCCCTCGCTTTCCTGACCAGCGTCATCCGATGAGCGGTTGGCGGTCACCCCGTCCCGCAACAGGGGCTTCTGGGGACCCCCTGAGGGAAGGCGGGGGCCGGCAAGGTGCAGGGGATGCTGGGGGGACCAGGGTGAAGCAGGGGAGGGGCAGAGTCATGGGGGGCACCAGCCCCTCACTCCCAGGGGGGTCCACGGGGCTCCCTGGCAGCACAGGGCTCAGGCGGGGGAGGGGGGGCGGCCGGCACCCGGGGAGCTGGGTTCCAAGCCCACCTGCAGGTCGGTCCCTCCAGACGGGAGCCATAGACACAGAAAGGGGATGTGCACGCAGAGGTGAGAGGGAGCTTGTCCCTGCCTGTCCCCTCCAGCAGCGGCCACTCCCGCCACGCAGCCACGCTCACTCTCAGCCCCTCGCCCCTATGATGAGGAAAGGCAGGCCCAGCCCTCGCAGGGGCAGGGGCGCCACAGACCTTCCCGAGCCCTGGGGTGCGTGCAGGCCGGGGACCTACCCACAAAGGCCAGTGGAGGGGCTTCTGGGAGGATGAGCAGCGCTGGGGCCACATGTGCGCCAGGGAGCAGGTCAGCAATGGAGGGGGTGTCTACAGGGCACCCCCCGGCCTCGGAAAGGAGGAAACCCTGATGTCCTACACCGCAATGCAGCCTAAGGACGCTCGCGCACAGGGAAGCCGCGCACTGACGGACAGACGCTGGACGCGGCCACTCTCGGGGCGGCTGGGGGACAGGGCCCGGGCCGGCGAGTGGAGTGTGGAGCACATAGCGGATGCTGGCTCAGGAGCGGGGATCTGCTCCCTTCAGGCAGGAGCAGGCACACGTCCCAGCGGGCCCTGCTGCCGGTCACAGCGGACACACCGCACCCGGGACCCGGGGGGACAGACAGGACGCCCTCAGATGGCGGGC
Source organism: Canis aureus (assembly GCF_053574225.1). NCBI lineage: Eukaryota > Metazoa > Chordata > Mammalia > Carnivora > Canidae > Canis > Canis aureus. The sequence goes on from NC_135618.1 coordinate 38,275,359, forward strand.
CCAGGGCACGGCGGGTGCACAGCAGGCGGTCCCCCAGGGACCCACACGACACAGGGCAGGGGAGGACGCAGGGAGGCCCCGCTGCACAGATCGGAAGAGGCGTCACCACGTCACACCTGCAGGTCCAAGATGGGACTGCGTCCCCGGGGAGCAGAGGCAGCAGGTGCGAGCGGCTCCTCCGTGCAGGCGTCCGGGGTCCAGGCCACCTTCCCTGCCCGGCTCAGCTGCGCCCGGATACCCCCACCCCTGCTCTCCCCCTGCCCGGCTCTGCTGCACCCTGACCGCCCCCCTCCTCACTCTCCTCTGCGTGTGCACAACGCCCTGGTCTGTGACTGGGTTTGGGGCAGCCAAGTGGCTGAGGCTGTCATGAAAAGTGGTGCCACGTGGACTGCCTGCCCTGCTTTCACGGAGCCCAGAGCCCAGTCCTACCCCTGAAAGATCTCCCCGGGTGTGACTCGTTCCACCCAGCACCAATCAGGTGAGGCCCTTGGTTCTCAAGCCAGCTGCCACGGTTGGTGGCCCCATGTAATTAAAATGCGGTTCCATCAAAGGCCTCATGTAGGGGCACATGCTCTGGAAACCATGAACCGGGCTGGGGCTGTAGGGATGAACAGACCAGAGGCTCAACACTGCCCCCACACCTCCAGGGGACCCGAGCTTGTCCCCCTCCCTCTGGCAACCCTTGCCTGAAACAAGAGTAGAACCGCCAAGGTGGGTCGGCCAAGCAAGGCAGAGGGGCCACCAAGCTTACACCCACTGGGTGTTAGCACCGGCCCAGAGCACAAGGGGTGTGCATCAAGAGCCCGGAAACGGTGATCCAGGTCCACGTGGGCGCCTCGGATCCCACCTGCAGGAGGATCCCAGCTCACGCTGCTGCTGGTGCTCTGGGGCCACCATGGCGGGGCAGTGCTGCTGGGCTTTAAGGGACACTCAAGGGCAACCCGACTCCCTGCCGGCACCCAAGGGGCTCACACAGAGGTGAGGGACACCAGAACACAGCACAAAAATAACTGGGGTGCAAAATGGAACAGGTCAGGCTGCCCGGCGGTCACGGAACACGGGTGATGACAAATCCGAACGAAGAGAAGGCCCGTGGGCAAAGACAACGGGGGGCAGGAGCCAGGGGGTGGGCAGCTGGGGCTTCTGGGGAGAATGCTGACCGTGCCCATCCCCTCAGCCTTGCACCCCATCTCTGGGCCCCCAAGCCAGGGCAGTGACCTAACAGGGACCCTCAGGGCCAGCAGCAGGCCCATGTCCTTCCTCTGTGCCCACAAAGCTGCCACCGCCCTGGAAGACCGAGGCTCCACTGGCCTGGGGGGGCTGTGCCGGGGGCTTCCTCCAGTCACCTCCTCCACCCCTGCGCCTCCACTCTCCAGGGCTCTCCCACCACAATCCCCTCCAGCTGGCTAACACATCACCCCCACCTTCGGCTGCCGACTATTCGGCTGACGCTCAGGACCTGCCCTTGGCCTTCGCCTCAGCCCAAAAGCCTGAGCAGAGTTCTCCTGTAAGACCAGCTACCCTGCGGCGAAACACGCCCAAAGCCGAGGGCCACGGACCACGCACACAAGGGCGCCTTTCCACACAAGCGTCAGCCTGGAGGCAGGGGTGGCGCGGGAGACTGTGCCCAGCGAGCAGCCTGGCCCAGGGCCTGTGTCCCCGGATACCCCAGGGGCAGGGAGGAGGGGGCTGTGGGGAGAGCCAGGCCCGCCAGGAGAGCCCTGCAAGGACAGGGCCACGGGCAGGGGTCGGGCCCGCGTCCTCCCAGGCCAGGAGATCTGTAACTGGGTCTGGAGGACCATTGGCCAGGGACGGGGTGCAGGAGGAGGTCGGCGGAGGTCACCACCTTGTACCTTAAATGGCTGGGGGGGGCTTGTTCTCCCTGCAGACCCCTGGGCAGCCCCACGCTCTTTACCCTCGGAGCCCACCTCTGCGAAGGCACCTGACCCTCCCCGGGGCGCACGCGTGATCTCGGGCAGCCGGAGGGCCAAGCACACCCCGGTTCCAGGTGCGACCACCGGCACTAGCCCTGGGGGGGAGCTGGGGTCGTCGGCACCCAGTGGCTGTCCCCGAGCAGCTTCCAGCACGGAGCCACATCCCAGAGGATGAAAACCCACCGCAGAGGAGTCGCCTTCCCTGAAGCCGGGCCAAGGAGTACCTGAGATGGGTCCCACAGGTGGGAAGGCCCGCAGCCGCAGCCCCAACTCGCAGCGGAAGCCCGCATCGCGGGCCCTGGAAGGGGCAGGTCCACCAGAGCAGGTCAGGGAGGCGCCTGGGAGCCAGGGCCAGCCTGGCCAAAGGGGGCATGCCCAACAAGAAAAGGGGGTGATGGTAGGGGCGCCCCTGCGGAGGGGAGATGACAACGGGAGGTCAAGGTGACACTGGGAGCGCCACGGGGGTGAGGGGGGCCCTGGAGGGAGGGGTGATGGTGAGAGGGAAGGGGTGACAGCGAGGGGAGGCAACTGGCAGCCTAGTGAAGGTGGAGCTGGTAGGGGCCCCAAACCTCCTGGGGGCATCCTGTCCCACCCCACAGCTCAGCCTGCACGGAGAACAATGCTGGATGCTGTATCACGGACGACGCTGGAGGGTTTTGCTCTCTTGTACTGTTCGTGTCTTAAAACAACAGTTGGTAAGACATGTGCCCCAAGCGGAACTTTTGAGAATCCACAGACGGAAACAAGGGGAAGGTTCTGTCCTGGCTCTGAAAGGGAGCATCTACTTACAAATTCCCCGACGATACTGCATGATCAGAATAGGTAGACTGATGGGTCAAACTTGGGGCCACCCCACGGCAGGGGATGAGAAAGTCCCTCTCCCATGGAGCTGAGCAGCAGCGACTAAGGACAGATCCAGAGGGGAGGCATCGCCCTGCCAGGCACTTCCTAAAGGGCTGAGGCTCAGGACAACTGGCAAAGTCTACTCACACTCGCGTGCCTGCCCACAGGACGCACCCGCAAAACGTCTACCAAGCACCGCACTTCCACTCATTCTGATTCTGTGATGGCCTCCGCGTCACTTAGACCACAGGTTACTGTCTCTGTAACAAACAACCGTATTATTCAATTACTGAGCCCGGCTGAAACGACCATGCAGGTGGGTGTCGGCTGCAGATGCTTCATCCTGTGAGGACTGGATGCTGCCTGATGTCCAGCAAAGGGGCCGAGTCAATACCAGGACATCCAGACTCTGGAGCCCTGAATAGCTATCCAGACACGCTTTGTGCACATGCATGAAAAGCATCAGTGAATACTGCCAGTCGGTCCCTTGTACTGGGCTCGGGGATGGGGTCAGACATGCCGGTGGCTAAATCCCCACACAAGGGTCAAGCAGCAGTGGCCCCCCCCATCAGTGACTTGGGACCCAAGGCTCGGGGGGTGACTGATGCCAGGCTTCAGCGAGGCAAACACATCTCTTGTGAGGACATGTTTTCAAAAAACATCAGCTCGGGAAGCAATGAAACAACATCCTTTTAAAACTTTACAGAAGCGGAGGCGTGGGTGGCACAGTCACTAAGCGTCTGCCTTCGGCTCAGGTCACGATCCCGGGGTCCTGGGATCGAGGCCCGCATCGGGCTCCCTGCTTCTCCCTCTGCTGCTCCCCCTCTTTCTCTCTTCCTCTCTCTCTCTCTGTCAAATAAATAAAATTTTAAAACTTCAAAGAAGCATAACACGGTCTTAACGGAGGAGGAGCTGGGCACGTTACTTCAGCAGGCTTCAGGCTGCCTTGACGATGAGCCCATTTAGCTATCCGGTATGGAACCAGAAATCGCTCAGGAAGCGCATACAGTTCATGACACCATCAGGGATGAAAAGGTTACTGCCCGGCCCGAGCAAGTCTGGAAAACAAAGGGCCAGGGACACCACTCTGCTCTCCGTTCAGCAGGGGACAGCAGCCCTGGATGGGGAGCATTCCTGGAGCGCCAGCTCCTGCTGCAGGCTGCGGGGGGAGCCTCACAGACGCCCCACACCAGCGCCGGGTCTGAACAGAAGGGCACCAGCTGCTTCTGAGCCCCGGAGCCTGGTGTGGCTACCCCACGGCCGCGCACAGCCGAGCTCGGCCGTGAACAGCCCAGGAGAGAAGAGCGACAGCTCGGGCCACCGAATCCTGCACGCTCGGGAGCACACACTGACTGCGCTTGCCTGTTTCCCAGTTTCCATGTTGCTAAATAAATACATCTGTTCGTAACACCACGGAGAAACTTGTAAGAAAAAACCCAACCAAAACAGAACCTCGGTTTCTTAGGCTCGAAGAGCGCTCAGGAAATGGCAGCCCGCAAAGGAGACAACTGTCCCAACCATCTTTAAGAGGTTAGATACGCAACCCGCAGGAAAGATGACGATCGCGACACGACTGGCGCGGTGTGAGCGAGCATTCCAGCACATTCGTGGGTCGGAAAACAGCCGACCAGCCGAAAGCTGCGCCTCACCGGGGTGGGTTCCGAGGCGGAGAACGCGGGGAATGGGGAACTGGGTGGAACGTGGGCGGGGCAGCGGCTGTGCACCCTGCAAGGGGGCCCCAGACTGCAGGCCGAGGCAGCCACAGCCTGCCCCCCACCGGCGGCCGCGGCAGGCTGCGGAGCGCGGCGCTCACTCACTCGTCGCCGTCGGGGCACACGCCGCTGGCCTCGTCGTACTTGGAGCAGTACACGTCCGGGCTGTAGTTGAACGTGCCGTCCCGCCTGCGAAGCGGTCTGCGCCGGCGCTGATTTAGGAAATGCCAATGGAAACAGGTAAATGGCCTGTGCTGGGCGCACTTGTGCTGCACAAACAGGGCGCACTGCTCTGTCCTAAACTCCTTTAGATACCTAAAAAGACAAACAGCGTTGCGGGTCGCTTCCTCCGCCACCGCCGCCGGCGGGCGGCCTCGGGGACTCGAGGGCGGGGACCGGACCCCGCAAGCCGGGTGCCCCAACCTCAGGAGCGGCCGCCCCTCTGCAGGCGGGTGACCCCAAACGGCCGCCCCCGTCCCGGAGCGTTCCTCGGGGCGCAGGCAGCCAGCCACCCCGGCCCGAGGTGCGACCCCTCCTCGACTCACGGGCGCCCCCACCCCGCCCCCGGGCCCCGGCGCCGCAAAGCGACCCAGGCCCGCCGCGACCCAGGGAGGCAGCCCGAGTCCAGGCGGCCGCGCTCCCCCCGCCCCCGCCCCCCAAGGTGCGACCCCGCGGTGCCGTCTCCCGCCCCGGGACAGGCGCCCCTCCGAGGCCGGGCGGGGGGCGGGGGCGGGGGCGGCGCGGGGCCCCAGGCCCAGGGGCGCGGGGCGCCGGCCGGGAGGCGCAGGGGCCGCCCCCGCCCCGCCGCGGCCCGCGCGGCCACTGACCTGTAGTGGGTCGGCTTCTCCGTCTGCGGGGGGGACCCGCTCAGCGCCGCCGCCGCCGCTTTCGAAACCGACGGCATTTTCAGTCAAAACAATGCAGCGCGCATGCGCCAGGCGGGCCCGCCCCCGCCCCTCCGGATCTCCCCCCGCGCCGAGCCCCCCGCGCCCCCGCCCCGCCCCGCCCCGCCCCGCCGACCCCACACCGACCCGGCTACGGTCCGGCTGCGCGGGGACACGCCCCCAGCTCCGCGCCCCGCCCCCGGGGCACGACCCGCGCCCTGCGCCCCCCGCCGGCCCTCCCCCCGCACTCCCTCGGCTCCGGCTAGCCCTGTGGCGCCCTGCGGCAGGTCCCCCGCGCGGGCATCTCGCGCCCCGAGCCCGGCTGGGAGCGGGGGCCGCAGGGGCTGGACGCGGCTGCCTGGGGCCGCATGTGCGAGACGCGGGCCACAGCCGAGGGCCACCCTGCTGTCCTCGGAGGGGTGCGAACGGGGCCCCAAATTAGATCGTGGTCTCGGCTGCCCCAAGTGAGCGTACGAAACTTGTTTTTCATTGTACACTTTAAGTGAGAGACGGAACAGCATGTGGATTATGGATCAATAAGGCGGACTCTTACAAAAAAAAAAAAAACCGCGAGCGGCTGAGGGTCCAGGTGGCGTCAGCGGGAGGGTGGGGGGCTCGCAGGGGAGCAAGCCCCAGCTGCAGGGTCCTGGCTCAACGGACCCGTGGGGGGGCAGGACGTGCACTGCAGGAGGGAGAACCTGGGCCCAGGACACAGTTTGGTGAATATGTGGCAGGAGACATTTTTGAAAATGTTCAACCTGGCTCGCAATTAAAAATTTTCTTAAAAAGCAAATTAAAATAAGTTAGAGCCCATGGAGTGGGCAGACAGGTTCCGAGCAGAAACCCCCAATGCTGGTGACCCCGAAGACCGCGTGGCTGAGCAAGATGAGCACAGTACAAAAACAGAGGAAAGACAGAAAGGATTTAGTGACACGTCCACTTGCTGTGCTGCTGCCCCTTGGCGGGGCCGGCTCACTGTGGCCAGCTGGCCTCAGTCTTCCTCTGCCTCCTCTGGCTGGTGACAAGGCCCACCCACGTCTGAAGCCACACGTCCCAAACCACATAATCCCAACTACAGCACCAAAAGCAGTACTACCCACCCCAGTGCTTTGAAAAGCTGTGTATTTATAAGCACAAAAACAATCGGGAAAAGTCAACAACAGTTTCCACGTGTTTTTCTCTAGGTGGCGGGATTATTACGGTTTCCGATTCTCTTCCTTCTGCTTATCACAGTGTCTAACTTTTCCAAATAAACCACATGGCTGTTGTCCTATGAGAATTTTAATTAAAACAAAAATGATTTTTATTAGGTCTGACCTTTTTTTATTCTCTGCAGGAACCAGAGAGAGAAAAATCAGGGTTCAGGTTTCAATGACTGTTGCTCAAACAGAACAGTTCCCCATCAAACAGATAACCACATGTTCACATAGAGAAGGGACAGCTTGGATATTTGTTCCTGCCAGGAAAACAATGCAGCCTGAGCTACGTCAGGTCAATCTTTCCACACCTTGGTCTGTCTTTCAGTAAGGGACATACTTGTATGGATCCCACTTCCCTGCCAAGCATGGTTTATGAGGTGGGAGGGATGCGGAGACCCCCGGGAAGCCAGCACACTGCCAGGGAGCCAGCAGCTTCACACACCTGAAGAAAAGAACTCTCCAGGTGACTTTGGCACCAGAGACGTGCAGACAAGAAACCTTCCACGAGAGGCCTAAGCAAATACAAGCTTCCTTGTGTGCATTTTGCATTTAATTCACAATTGCAGTTTCTTACTAAGCAGTCCTTGAGAGTGTGATCATTTAGATGCCTAAAAACACTCCCTGCAGTTTCTCAAAAGACATACTTCTCAGTCTCAACTCTACTCAGAAAACTGTTACCTTGCTAAAAATAAAAAAAAATCTGTAGAGCTGAGAAAGTTCAACATTTCTGGCACTGTTTGTAAATCCCACAAAAATCGCTTCTCGGCCTTTTGGCTAAGATCAGGTGTAAATCCCACAAATACCACGGAGACTTCTTTGCTCGGTTCCTACTTAATCTGGGGAAAAAAAAAAAAAAACGAAGGAACTGAAAACGACTCAAACAGCCTCCCTTTTTGGTTTTTTGGTGTGTGTATGTTTTTCTTTTTAATAAGATGCAAAAAGGAGGGAGGGGAAGAGGACTGGCTTAATGCCACGTGACCAAATCAAAAGTGTCAGGTTGTTAGTCCGTGAAAGTGACATCCAATCTACGCACTCCGGTAGGCCGCGAGCTGTGAGGCCGGCCCGCGACGGTCTCGGAAGGCGGGTGACGCACCACCTGGCTCCCCAGTGTCACCCGGCTGGCCCTGGAAACGGGATGCTGTTGCAGCGGGGCGCGCCGCAGACCCGGCAGCACACGAGGCGGGTAAAACCTCCACTGCGGATCTGAAAAGGACCCGTCCTTCGGCCGCGGGCGCCGGGCGGCGCTCGGGTGCTCCACGCCGGGGCGCTCGGTCCGCGCGGGGCGGCCTCCGCGAGCACCCCGCTAGCTGCGCGCCCGCTCCCCGGCCGCAGCTCCGGGCTCCCGCGCGCTGTCCGCGGGCTCCGCCGCCTCCTCGCCCAGCACCCGTCTCAACCACCGGTCGGTGCCGGTCTCCTGCCGCAGGAAGCACCAGACCACCAAGGCCATGAGGGTCAGGCTGAAGGGCAGCACCCGCCACCAGGGCCGCTGCTGCCCCTGCCCCAGGGAGTGCTGCACCGACCAGCGCGCTGGGTGCGCCCTACTGGACGAGAACTGGATGGGGCGGTCAGCCTCGTCCTCCTCGTCGCCCTCGGTGGCGCGCGGCGACCGCGGGGTTCGGGAAGCCCAGCGCACGAACCTCGCCGCCCGGACGGCCCTGGAACAGAGACAGCCGTGAGCGCGCCCGCCGCCCGCCCCCGCCCTCGGCGCCCCCGACGAGCCGCTCCGCTCACCCGGCCGCTGGCGCGCACAGGACGCCGCTCATCGCGACCCGGCCTCCGCACTCCGCGGCGCGGCCCGCTTGCGTCACTTCCGACGCGCGAAACCGGAAACCGGACGCCGTTCGAGGCCTCCGTTCACGACTCCCGAACGTGGGCCCCCTCGCGCGGCGGAAATGACGCGCGCTCTCAGGCGGCCTCTTCCGTCGCAGCCGGCCGTCCCAGGCTGGCCGCTAGGGCATGCCGGGAAATGTAGTTCGCCCGCTGGCCGGTGGGGACGGAGCCTTGCGGTGCCCGGGTGCTGAGTCCGGCTGCAGCGAGGTCGCGGGCGCCACATGCATCCCGGAGCCCCGGGCCGCTGCGGAACGGCGTCCAGGCGCAGTGCTCCACCTCGGGCCGGTCCCGGGCTGCAGCAGGCTCATGCACGGTCCGGGGGGGGCGGGGACCGTGACCGCGGGCTGTCCCGGGGCTCCCGCTCTGCCCCGAGGGGGGCTGCTGGAGCTCTCGTCCTCGGAGCACACCCGCCTTGGCTCTGCTGCGCTTTCCTGGCGGAAGACCCCGCGGGGCGTCCGGGCATCGTCACGGTCGTGCAGGGGGTGCCTCGGTGTCTCCAGCAGATTCGCTGCGTCCGCACGCGGCATCCGTGCCCCTGGAGCTCCCCTTTCCTGCACCTGCGCCCGGGCCCCGCCCCCGCCCGGGGACAGCCCGGACTGTGGGGCCAGGGTGGCGGCTGTAGATGTTCCCAGCTCAGCAACATCTGGGAGGCCCCCGCACGCCGGAACGGCCCCTCCTGCCCGCGGCAGCTCCGCTCCCAGCCCAGGACCGTGTTGGAGCTGCTGTGTCAACAGAGGCACCTGTGTGCCGGGTCCCCCTCCCTGGGCCCCACCCCACCTGTTCCACCCCGGCCGCGCAGCCTTGCCAGAGAGAGCAGCCCACGATAAGAAGAAAATCGAGAGTTTGATCCGGATCCGAGTTAGGAGAGCTGCCGGGAAGCGGACCTTCTGGGGGGAGGAAGTGCGCTGCACAGTGAACTGTCTGCACGAGTCTTGTGCAGGTTTAGATCTTGTAAAAGCTCCGAAGGTTGCAGGTTAGGGTATAGGCGAGAGCTGTGGTGTTAACACTGAGGAATGCGGCCCCTCGGTCACAGAGCACACGTGTGACGCAGGTGTGGGCAGGCGTCCTGACTGGGGAGGCCTCTAAGGTAGCTCCCCGCGCGCATCAGGTCTTTATAGAGATATTCTATATTGATGATATTCTCTCCTTGGCCTCAGCCTCGGAAGCCCACCTGCAATCACCGCCGAGCCAAGTGGTGCTCGGGAAAGCCGGGCACCCTGCAGGGGAGACTCCTGCTGTGGCAGGAAGGGCCAGCGCGGAAATCAGCACTCAGAGGTTCTGGTGGAGCTGCCCGCTGAGGCCGCAGCGGCCGCCTGGAGGATGCTGGAGGGCACACGGGGTGGGGGGAGGGAAGGATGGGTGACAAGACCTGGGACAAGTGACCTAGCCTCTTGAGCCTGCGCATCCGCAGGTGTGGCTGGCCTGCCGGGTGCTCCCCTGGCATGCTGGTCCCTGTACCATGGGGGATGGGACGGCCTGGAGGCGGCGGAGGCCCCCCCCCCCCCCCGACTGCCGCGGGCCCTCGGGGCACCCTGGCTAGGGTCTGGGAGTAGTGGGGCATGCTCACAGTCCAGAGCAAGCAAATCTGGGGGCACCCACAGGGCCGTGGGTCAAGCTCTTGGTGAGCAGGGAATGCACCTGAGATTCCCTCTCCCCGTCCCTCTGCCCCCCTTGCCGCGCATGTGCGCATGTGCACTCTCTCAAGTACATGAATCTTAACAAGGGGCACCCTGGGGGGAATCAGGTGGTGATCCCGGGGTCCTGGGATGGACTCCCCAGTGGGCTCCCTGCTCCATGGGGAGCCTGCCACCCCCCCCCCCATTCCCTCTGCTGCTCCCCCTGCCTGTGGTCTCTTTGTCAAATAAATAAAAAATAAATCTAAAATCTTAAAAAAAAAAAAAAAAAAAAGCAAATCCATGTGTCCAAATGACCCCTCCTCTGTCCCCAGTTGCTGCTGCCCCTTGGCCTCAGCGGTGGGTGAAAGCACTATGCGAGAGACAGGTCCTGTAGCATCTTTCTTTTTTTTTTAAAGATTTTATTTACCTGAAACAGAGCGCGAGGAGGGGGTGGGGGATAGAGTCCATGCTGGGCTGGGGCTGGCCGCGGGCCCTCCTGTGGGATGGAAGCGACCTGCGAGGACAGCAGTGCACCGAGCCGCCGCGGGGCCACGGAGGCTCGCGACAGAGCCGACTGTTCTGTAGCCGCCTCTGAACCCACAGGGTGCGGACAAGCCCAGACTCCAGATGCACCCAGCAGCTCCCCCTGTGCCAGCCGATGGGAGGGACGCTGGCCCCCCCACACTAGGCTGGAGCCTCCTTCCGGGTGGGACGCGGGACGCGGCAGGCTGCTGTACCGGGCTGAGCTCTGTGCCCCCAAATTCACGCTCACTTGGAGCCTCAGCACATGACTTTATTTGGAAATAGGGTCTCTGCAGGGGAAGGTCAAAGGAGGTCCCCGGGGCCAGGCAGGCCCAGATCCAGGGACTGCTGTCCTCCAAAGAGGACACGTTGGGGAGGCCACGGCCGGCAGGTGGAGACATGCCGGGGAGCAGCTGGGATTGCCAGCCACCCCAAGGCGGGCAGAAAGGCCTGGAAGGGAGCCTCCCTGGGCCTGCGGAGGGCGGCCTGCCCACACCCTCACCTCGGACCTGGCCCCCGATGGAGCAGCGCTTCCCACTGTGGGAAATGCCCGGTGCTGGTGCTCCGTGGCGGCGGCCCGGGACTCGGGTGCAGGCAGCAAGCAGCCCAGGCCAGAGCCCCTCAGCCGACACCCTGCTCCTTTTTTTTTTTTTTAATTTTTTATTTATTTATGATAGTCACAGAGAGAGAAAGAGAGGCAGAGACACAGGCAGAGGGAGAAGCAGGCTCCATGCACCGGGAGCCCGACGTGGGATTCGATCCCGGGTCTCCAGGATCGTGCCCTGGGCCAAAGGCAGGCGCCAAACCGCTGCGCCACCCAGGGATCCCCGACACCCTGCTCCTGAGGCGCCCCCGGCAGGTGCTGGGTGACAGGTGCCCCCGGCCACCAGCACCACCCACAGCCTGCACCCCCCCCCCCAGAGCCGAGCCAACACCTCAACCTTCATTATCTCAAAGCACACAGACGAACCTCTCTGGGGTCTAATGCCTCGCTGACGGAGGGGGAGGGCCCAGCCCTGGTGTGCCCAGTGCCAGGACTGGTTGGCGGTAGTGCCACCTGAGAGCTGACATATTGGGGCTATTGATTTTCCCCCAGGAAGATCAATATGGGGGCGTGGGGTCGGGCAGGTCCAGGCCTTAGGAAGAACAGAGTGTTTTCCCCGGGGACCGAGGCCTGACAACAGGGCTGGGGGGGGGAGCCCCAGAGGGCTTGGCACCGCCCACAGCGGAGCTGGCCGGGAGCAGGTGCTGGGGCCTGTGTGGGGCGCAGCCCGGCAGCCCAAGGGCCTCAGTCTCCCCAGCCCCACTGCAGGGGTCCCAGCAGGCCGCAGGAGGCTCGGGACGCCTGCGTCCCTTGGCCTGGCCCCGGCCCCCAGCACCCAGCTGGACCTGTAAGGGCAGTGATTCTGGGAAAGTGCGTCTCTCCAGGAACCCAGGGTCCCCTCAGGCCGTCATACCCCAACCAAGCCCCGTCAGTGACAAAAGCCAGAGTTCAGCCTCCACCTGCTGGACTCCTTCCTGGGCTCACCTTGAATGTGGCTCGGGCTCGGGAGGGGCCAGGGTGGGGACGATTCACTGACGCCCCAGCTGAGACCTCACATCTGCTGCTTCGATCCCTCTCATGCCCGTCTCCCTCCTTTACTCCCTCAGGCTGTGCTTTGTGGCCAATCACTGACAGCTGGGACTAGTGCAGTAGCACCCTGCCTGGTCTCCAGGCTCAGGCCTCCTTCGTCCAGATACCCACCCCGCACTGTGCTGCCCACGTTCCTCTTCCTAAACCTTTATCTGCTCTGGTGTGTCCCCTACTCTAAAATTCTCTGTCCCAGGGACGCCTGGGTGGCTCAGCAGTTGAACATCTGTCTTCAGCTCAGGGTGTGACCCCGGGGTCCTGGGATCGAGTCCCAAGTCGGCCTCCTGCATGGAGCCTGCTTCTCGCTCTGCTTGTGTCTTTGCCTCTCTCTGTGTGTCTCTCATGAATGAATAAATAAAATCTTTAAAACAAAACAAGATTTCCTTGTCCTAGGCTGGGGTTTCCTACTTGGTCTCTGGTCAGGCAGAAAAAAGCACCAAGATTGTGCCCGCAGGATCGGACCGGGCCTGGCTCCCTGAGGCCAGTCTTCCCGTGGCTGCGCCAGGGCAGGTCCCCTTGCTCCACCGACCGCGGGCCTGCGGCAGAGGCCAGAATAGAGGCGGCCTGGGGGCACGGGGGACACGGGCCCTTGGGAAGGGTGAGCCCTCTCGGGGACAGCCTCATCCTCACCCGGAGATTCGCCTGAGCCCCAGGGGCACAGGTGCATGGCCGGGCTGCCCGGGCTCCCGCGGCTGCAGGAAGGGCCAACCCACAGCCCCTTGCACGGCCACCTGGCCCCACGTTGCAGTGGACGCTTGGCACTGGGGGTGTCCAGCGGCTGCTGAGCCCAGGCGGAGGGCTTGGACCAGCCCTGGCGTGCCACACAGCCCCCAGCTGCCGTGCCCGGGCCTGCGGTGGCGATAGCGGCCTTTGCTGCACGAAGTGGCATGTCCACCGTCCCTGGAGACTGGAGCGAGGACATGTGCGGGGCACCAGGCGCAGGGGTGCCAGCTCCTGGTGGGCTGGGCCGTTCCCTGCGCACCAGCAGACCAGCCAAGCACAGGAGGAAGCGCCTCCACCGGTCCCACAGGAGGGGACGTTCTCCAGGGCAGGGCCGCTTCTCACCTTAGAGCCCCCGCGCTGTCCAGCCGGGCAGGGCCTCCGCGAGGGCTGGAGCCCCCACCCAGATGGTGCCCCGGGGTCCCTGCGGCCTTCCCTGGGCAGCCGAGCCAATGGCACCAGCACCCAAGGGCCCACCCCCACCTGGCCCGGCCCTTCCAGAGGAGCAGCAAGGGTGCTGTGGCCGCTCCCTGAGGTCCTGGGCTGTCCCCACAGGGCTGACGCGGGGCTGAGCTGGGTCAGAGGGGAACAACACCCCATGGCCAGCGCCACAGTATCGTCGAGCCCTGCGTCTCAGGGCAGAACTGAGGTGGCCCCGAGGTCAGGTTCTGGGCCCCAAGGTGCACACATGGCTCGGACCCTGGGGTGGATGACTGGAGTCCCGGCCTCACCCCGGGACGTGGGGAAGGAGCCGTGATGACCAGCGGGCCGTGACCCACAGGCCGCAGCGAGGCACAGTGAGCCACACAACCCCGGGGTCTCCCTGTGTGGGCCCTGCGCCAGGTAGACCACCGGGTGTCAGACCCCAATAGCTTCAAGGACCCACCGCGGCAAGTCACCAGTCTGGCCCAGGTGGGTCCCTTGCCTGGGGGTAGACGCTCCTCTTCCCTGTCACGTCCCCAAAGCTGGGCATCCCGACTCTGAGCTCCTACACTGGGCCCTCCAAGCACCCCGTGTGTATCAGGGTGTCACCAGGTGGGAGGGAAGCTGTCTCCTGTCTGAAGGGCCCAGGCAGGGCTGGGGGGGCAGCCCTGGAAGGGGGAGGCCGTCGCTGGAGGGGAAATGGGGCACCGGGGCATGCCAGGGGTGGGGGGCTGCCGTCCTGGCCATGGATCCCGGGCAGCCCTCCAGCAGCCACCACTTGAGCCTCAGAGGCCGGGACTCAGGCGCCGGGCGGGCTGCTAGGGGGGTGCGAGGCACCTCGCAGAGGCCACATCCGGTGAAGGGCTGTCCCCCCAGACTTATGTCCACCTGAACCTCGGAATGGAACGTCACATAGGGACTTTGCTGCTGAGATGACCCGGGTGGGCCCAGACTCACGCGGGCGATGGCCGTGCGCCGACACAGGCGGAGGCTGCAGTGACCAAGCTGCAGCCCCATTCCCTGCCCGGACCAGGCCCCCGGGGTCCCACAGAAGGCGGTGAGCGGCAGGAGGGGGTGCAGCGGTGCGGGCCGCAAGGCCCAGGGAAGGAGACTGGGGGCCAGCTTGGACCTCGGGGGTGAAGCCTGTGTGGGGGAGCAGAGGCTGCAACACCCCTGCAGCTCTGGATGGGGAGAGCGACAGGAGGCTGGATGCGGGGGAGGGGGTCAGTGGTGCAGGGTCTTCCTTACAGCCATGCCTGGGGCGGGGCGGGCCGCAGCACCTGGGGGGACCCGGTGCTGGGAGGGCCCTTGGGGGAGGCCTCCCTTCCCAGGCCAGAATGGAGCACCGTTTACCCAGAGAACCACGGAAGCAGGATGTCCTCTAGAGAAGGCTACTCCAGAAGTTAAAATAGCATGAAATTTAATTTTCCGCCTATTTGACAAGGCTTGGTCTGGGTCCCCATCAGCGGCTGAGATAAGGGTCCTCGGCCCCGGGTGTGAGCCAGCTGGACCTGCAGCAGACACTCCACGGTCCCCGGGCAGGTTGGGGCTCCCCCCGCAGGGCCCTGGTTGCTGGGCGCTAAAGCAAACGGGCTCTATTTGCCCAGTCTGCGATGACAATGCCGTCACCAAATATTTGCCAGCCCGGCAGGTCCCAGAGCCCGGCTATAAATGCTTGGGCCCAGGTGGAGGTGGGCCTGCCCCGCAGGAGCTGCAGGCCTCAGCAGGTAGGAGCCGGCCTGGGCGGTGGCCAGGAGGGTGCTGGCACTGGCCACAGGGGTCCGCGCCCCCCCCACCCCTCCCGGGAAAGCCGGGGCCTCCTGGCCAGGTGGGCTGTGCGGACCCCCCCAGGACGGCCGCCCGTGGAGCTGGGGGTGCGCATAAGGGAAGGGGCGGGGCTGGGGAGGGAGGGAGCCAGAGGCTGGGGTACGCCCCCTCCCCCACAGGGAGACGGTGGGAGGGGGCCCTGCCCTCCCCAGGTCGCCTGACTCTGAGCAACGCTGGGACTCGCCCAGCCTCCCTGGGGTGGGGGTTCTGACAAGCTGGGAGCCCCCTCTCCCTCTCCTCAGCGCCCTCCCTTTCTTCTCTTCCTGCCAGGGGGCAATGGGGGCATCCCGGCTGCGAGCTGCCCCGGCACTCATCCCCAGGAGCCACGGTCACCTCCCCCAAGTGCCACCCTGCCCACCTCGCCCTGGCTGAGCCGCAGACCCACACACCTTCCCTGCATCCCATCCCCCCCAAACCCCGGGGTCCCGGGTCTCTTTCACCCGCCTGGGCAGGGAGGGCAGGAAGCCTGGGGCCGGCACTGCCTTCACTACGCCCCGCGGCCCTGAGCCTGTCCCCGACCCCCGAGGCCTCCAAGGCCACCAAGGCTCTGGGCCCTGGACCTAGTGCCCTGGTCGAGGCAGCCAGGCTCGGCTCCCAGGGGCCACCTCAGGGGGCAGGCCCCTGGATGCAGAACCGTCCCTGCACCCCTGCGGCGCTCGGCCCCCAACATCTCTCCAAACCTGAACCCCGGGGCTTCTGAACACGGCGCCGTCCAAGCGCAGGGGGGAGCGACGGCTAACCTGCCCCCCTCTGCCTCCTCCGCAGCCACACCTGCTGTCCCCGGAGCTCAGGCTAAGGAGATGGCCGCGGGCGTGATCCGGCCTCTCTGTGACTTCCAGCTGCCCCTGTCCACCCGCCGACCCTTCCTGCCCCCAGACCCGGAGCCCCAGGGCCCTTCTGAGGACGAGGACGAGGACGAGGACGAGGAGGAGGAGGACGAGGAGGAGGACGAGGAGCAGCCGCAGGTGGAGGGGCTGGGGGGCCGCAGCCCGGCGCTCCAGGCCTCGGGGTGGGCCCCCGAAGCAGCCCCTCCAGGGCCCAGCAGCCCCGAGACGCCCCTGCAGCTGCTGCGCTTCTCTGAGCTCATCAGTGGCGACATCCAGCGGTACTTCGGCCGCAAGGACAGGGAGCAGGACCCGGACGCCTGCGACATCTATGCGGACGACAGCTCGGCCCGGGACCCCCAGGGTGCTGACGCGGCACGCCTGGCCCCCGGGGGGCCCCCAGACGGCGATGAGGCCGCGGAGCCCGGGGTCCTGTCCCCCAGGGGTCCCGAGGGGTGCACGCGTGGGCTGGGGCCCCTGGCCGAGCTCTTCGACTACGGGCTGCGGCAGTACCCGGGGCCCGGGGCGCCCGGCCGGTGGCTCAGGCTGGAGCGCAAATACGGCCACATTGTCCCCATGACCCAGAGGAAGCTGCCTCTGTCCTTCTGGGAGGAGCCGGCCCCCAGCCCCCTGGGCCTACTCCGCCCCGGCACCCCTGACTTCAGCGACCTGCTGGCCAGCTGGGCAGTGGAGACGGGCCCTGAGCTGCCCGGGGGAGGGGCCCCAGCCCTGGACGGCGCGCAGCTGGCCGAGGCCTAGCGAGCGGGCCAGGCTCCGTGGGGCATGTGGGGGCGGCACACGTCTCCTTCCCTAAGGTGTGCGGACTGTCACTGCTCTCTCTGGAGCCACAGGGGCCTTGCGACCACACTGGCCTACCTGAGGACAAGTCAGCTCAGGTAGGGGGCCTCCTGGGCCGTCCGGGGCCTGGAGCTGCCACCACCACAGGCCACCTGGGCAGGGAAGGGGCAGGAGCTGCAGTCCCAGGCACCCCGGCCCTTAGCCCTCGGAGTTCTGCCCCCAGGAGGGGAGGACCGGGCAGGAGCCCCGCACCCCAAAGGCTGTGGGCTCAGGGGGTCTACACACTGCCTGCTCTGTGCAAGGCCCATGTGCCCCCCAGAGCAGCCCCGAGGTCCCAGGTGGGCAGCAAAGCTCTCCCCACTGCCTGCCCCCCTGGCTGGTCCTAGGGCGGCCCCTCCTCCAGGCCCCGCGGCAGGTGGCAAGGCCAGCTCCTGTGGGATGAGCAAGGCTTTTCTTGGAGGCAGGAACAGGGGTGCTGCCTGAGTGTGTGAGTAAACACGCTGTTTGCTCCCTAGATTAGGGCAGGAAGAGCCACTTCCTCTGCTGGCCACCGTGTAGGTGTGAAGGGCACACTTGGCGGCCCAGGGCCAGGGGCCGAGGGACCCTGAGCCTGTGCCTGCTGACCCTCCAGGGGGCTGCACAGAGCAGGTGGGGCCCCGGGACACCAAGGCCTGGGCAGGACGACCTGCGGCTGGGCGGGGCCCGGGCAGGCGGGAGCTGCGGGACGCTGGGCGTGTGCCCCTGAGCCCTGGGTGTGAGCTCGGCACTCTGACAGGTACAAGAGCTGGCACATTTATTTCTGAGAAAGGGGCAAGGCTGTGAGCCGGCGGGCAGGCCCCCAGCCGAAGGGCTTCTTCGAGAACGTGCTCGGCCTCCGCGGGGCCACCAGGCTCATGAGGACCGCCTTCCACTGAAGCCACCTGCCCGGAGACGCAGCTCAGGCCCACCGGCCTGGGGGCCTCCCCAGCCCCGCCCCAGGCCCAGAGGGGTCCCCGGAAGGTGGCTGCCCACTGCACCCCTGCCCACCTCACGGTCTGATACATGCCCCAGCGGTTCACGGAGACCGCCTCTCCCAGGGCCGAGTCCTTGATGAAGAACTGCTGCCTCCCCAGGGACACAAGGACCCTCCTGCTGCCCAGCGTCAGGGCCCACGGGCCCTCATCACTCTGCAGGCGCAGGACACTCTCCCGCAGGCTGGCCATCTCCTCCATGCACTGCAGACAAGGGCACATGAGGAGCGGCCCGTGCAGGAATGCAGGAATCTGGCCGGATGGGACAGGATGGGATGGGACAGGGCAGGACAGGACGGGGCAGGACGGGGTGGCCAGCAAGATTTCTCTCTCCGGAAAACCAGGCTCTTATCTAGCAGGAGACCCTGCTGGGGCCAGACGTGCAGACAAAGGGATGTGGGGAAGCCCATAAGTGGGTGCCGGGCCGGCAGGGGTGAGGGGCCGGGAGCCCCCTGGGGCCTCGGGGTGGGGTGGGCACAGGGCTCCTCTCACCAGCCTGGTTTCTGTATTAAACTTGAGGTTCTGGATGGTTCTGTTGTCCTGGATGCTGGTCTCCAGTTTCATTATTTGGTTCTGAAACTAAAGGCAGCCGCTGTGTGTTGGCCTGGATGCAGCGAGTCTGCCCGCCGGTCAGTGGCCCCCGCCCAGTCACTGGGGGCAGAAGCCGGCCTCTAACACGTGGCCCTGGCCCCCCGGTGGGGACCAGGGGCCTGGCCAGCACTCAGGCCGGCTCCTGTCCTGTGACTGCCCACCCCGAGCACTCGGGGCCGCAGGCCAGGCAGGTGCCCCCACTTCATGCCGGCTCTGTGAGCCCCTCGACCTCGGGTGTCTGGGGCCCCCAGGAACCCCAGTGCTGGGGGTGACAGGCACAGGGGCTCCAGGGGTACCGTGGCCAGCTGGCCCTGGATCTCGGCGATCTTCCGCCCGGGGTTTCCCTCCTTGAGCAGCTGCACAGATGAGAGCACCGCAGCCAGCTCCTGCCGCATGGCCTCGACATCAAACTCTCTGTGGGAAGAGGAGGCTCTGCGTGGGTGCGGCCGGTGGGGAGGAGGGCAGGACTGCAGGGGTGCAGGCTCAGTGTGGCCTCCTCTGCAGGGGGACCTGGCAGTCCCCAGCGGGGAACAGAGCGCAAAGCTCAGGGGTCTGTGTGGGCTGTACCTGGTGGGGGTTCCCAGGGCTGGGGTGCAGCAGGCCGTGAGCCCAGCAGAGCTTGCTGCAGCCCTGCAGGCCAGGGCCACGAGCTGGGGCCTCACCTGGCTTTGCCCTCAGCCGAGATCCTGAGGTCTGAGTCACTCTTGCGCAGGACACACTTGTCGGAGACGGCCTCTATCTGCAACAGACGCAGGGTGGGCGGGTGGCCCGGGGGCGGAGCAGGGCTGAGGGTCCGCGGCCCTGGCCCTCACCCACCTGCCGGGGCAGGCTGTCCACTCGCTCCCACACCTCCCTCAGATGCGCCTCGACCTCCTTCCGACACTGGACCAGGCCTTCCAGGGATTTCTGCTCCAAGCCTTCCCACTCCCTCTTGGCCTGGAACACAGACCCCAGTGAGGACCGAAGCTGGGGGCCGGAGGGGGGCCGACAGGTGGATGGGGCCTCCTGGAGCCAGAATTGGACCCAGCAGGGTGGAACCTGTGCAGCCGAGCGCTCCACACGGTCCGGGCAGGATGCTGGGGCGGCACGGCCAGCTGCTCTCTGGGGACCTGGCTGCTCCGGGCAGCGCCACCAGGCTGAGCAGAACCACATCCGTGAGGCCTGGCTTGGCCCCCGCCACCCAGAGTCAGCAGCGACTGGGACCGCCAGCCTGCCCGCGGCCGCAGGAGAGGGGCCTCGGGGAGGCCGGGGGCACCCGCCCCAAGGTCACAGTGGACACGCGTGCGCAGCAGCACGTCCTGCGTTGCCCAGCAAGGTGACGACCCAGAGTCCGTCAGCTGACGAATAGACAAACTGGTTGCACACTGTCTGGAAACCCTTGTAGGAAACATCCAGAATAGGCAAATCCACAGAAGCAGGAGGCAGAGCAGCAGGCAGCAGGGGCCGCGGGGTGGGCTGTGCCCACAGGCCACATGGGGCTTCCCGTGCAACACCAGAGATGGGCAAGGGACACGGCGGGCAGTGGTGCAGCCTGAGCTCACGCGGAGCCACGGAGCCCCACGCTTCAAGGGTGGATGCTCAGGCGTGGGGACTCCGGGTCAATGACACGGTAGCAAGGAGGGGGAAGAGCCCAAGGGCAGGGCCACCTTGCCGGCCACCCCCCACCGCCACCCCCCCGGCTCCGTGTGCACCTCACTCAGCCGCAGCCTAAGCATCTGTTCCTGCAGGTCCAGCCTCCAGCTCAGGGCCACGAAGTGGTCACTCAAGTCCTTCACCTGCTTCCCCAGCTCAGCCAGCGACTCCTCCAGGGCCTGGCTCTTTTCTCGGAGCTGCAGGGGAGGTGGGGATGGGCTGAGTGTGGCCGCCTGGGGAGGGGGCACCCCGCGGGGAGACTGACCCGGCCCCACACCCTCACCAGCTGCAGTGCGCCGTGGGCCTCCCGCTGGGCCAGCTCGCCAGCCAGCTGCATGGCTGCCAGGCTCTCCTGTACATAGGCAGCCAGCTCCCCGGCCCGGCTCTCCTCCGCCTGCCCCTTGCTGTCCCTGCGGGTCGGTTTTGAGATGGACTGTCCCTCAGCTGAGGCTGTCCCCTCGCAGGCGGGGCCAAGGATGGGGCCTGACAGCTGGCTCCAGACCGTCCAGGGGACCCCAGGGAGCAGAGGGTCGTGCAGGCTCCCCCGCGGGGGAACAGGAGGCCCCCCAGGGGCCGTGCTGCCCTGGGACTGGGCGAGGAGGCCGGGCTCAGGGGAGAAAGGGGCCTCAGACACGCACCAGGCCTCCTGCTTGGCCAGGAGGATGCGGTTCAGTGACACCTGGTTCTGGCGCACGAAGTTGGTCAGCTGGATCACGGCCTGGTCCAGGTCCCGGCACTGTTCCAGCAGGCGGCACTCTTCCTGCTGCTGGGCAGGGGTGGCCCTGAGCCCCCGGGGCCCCCAGCCGTCCCCTGGAGGCCTCCCGCTGCCCCGGCAGGGCCCCGAGCTGCCCACCTCCTGCTGCCCCTGCAGGGCCTGCGCACGCTCATCCGCCAGGTCCTGAAGCCTCTGACACCTGCTGTCCAGCTCCCCCCGCAGGCTGCTCTCGGCCTTTAGCCGGGTGCTCTCTGAGGCCTTCATTCTCTGTGGGGAGACGGGCCCCGCGTGGTGAGCAGGGGCGTGGGGGGCACAGTCCAGCCGCAGACCCACGGGCCCCCACCTTCTCCAGAGCCAGGAAGCTCTTCTGCAGGAAGCTGCACAGCTTGGCCTCCCTTTTCAGGAAGCGGAGGCTCATCTCCTCACCGAGCTTGGTCACCTGGGCCTGTGGGAGGTCAGCATGGTCACCATGTGGTCTGACTGTCCTCATCTGTCCCCTGCCGGCCCGCCCCCAGCCCCCGTGCCATCCGGGACTTGTTTTCTTGCCCAACCACGTCCGTCATGGAGGACCCTGGGCACTGTGTCCCCCGCAGCCCCCGAGCCGAGCAGAGCTGGGTCCACCACACCCTCCCCAGGGTGGAAAGCAGGCAAGGCCAGGGCCACACGTCCCCCCAGAGGGCCAGGCCAAGGTCATGTGGGGCCCGGATACACCTGGTGCTCACACGGACCGCCAGATGCCACCCAGGGAGGGGGTCACAGCAGCCTGAGCCGGGAGCCTCAGTCGGGGAAGCTGAGTGAATATGAGGGCATGCACATGCACACACCACGCCCTCGCGCTCCAGGACCAGAACGGGCCCCTCTCTCCTCCCCGCCTGCCCCCTTCCAGCTGCATCAAGGGTCCGAGTGTGCTGGAGATGAGGAGTGAAGGCCGGCGGACCCGCTCACATGGCCGCAGGGCAGGGGCACCCAGAGGCCCCACCAGCCTGGCACCCCATGCAGGCTGGTCTGCAGGAAGCAGGGGGGCGGCAAGCCGTCTCTGTGATGAGCCCAGGGCAGATGTTTTAAGTTCATGGGACGCGGGGTCTATGTCACAGTTCCTGGGCTCTGTGCTTACGCTGCCAAAGCAGGAGTGGACGTGAGTGGGTGTGGCCACGTGCCGATAAAACTTTATGAAAACAGGTGATGGTCACCGTTTGCTGACCTGGGCCTGGGGGGCACATGGGGAATAGGCAAGCTCTCCACGTGCATCCTGGTGTGCCAGGAATCCCCAGGCCCAGCGCCTCCTGGAGCTCCAGGCCGTGGCGGTGGGCAATACCTCAAGGGAGCCAGAGCATGAGCTTCCCGACGGGCACCGGGAAGGGGGAGGCCATGGGAGCTGGGCAGCCAAGCTATGTGGGCAGCAGCTGGGGAGCACGGCCGGCGCCCCCGCCCTCCGTGTGCGTACCGCGATCCCTGGCCTCTGTTTGCAGAGTTGTGGGGGCTGCGTCTGGAGGCTGCCTCCTGTCCCCTGCCCTGCCTGCCGGGGTCTCATGCAGGAGGGGAACCTGCAGCGGCCCAGGGGCAGGGCCAGCCCCCAGAGTGACTGACGAAGGGGCTTCAGGGCTACGCTGTTCTATTTCCTGATCTGGGTGCTGGTCACAGGACGGGGACAAGGACCAGTGGCGGAGATGCTGCCAATGGGGGAGCTCCCAGGATAAAAGACGAGCTCCGTCTTGGCGCTGCCCCAGTCGGCGCGGCCGCTGGGTGCCTGAGGTGTGGCTTCTGTGACTGAGAGGCCTCAAACCTCAGCTGATTTCCAGACGGGGCCACTCGTGGCTGGGGGCCTTGTGCTGGACCGCACAGGACCTAGGGGTCACCCCCGGGTCCCATGCCGTGGGCGGGGCGGGGGCGCTCGCTGGCCTGGCTGCCCAGATGCCAGAGCCCTGCCGGCCCCCCTGGTACCTGCATCCTGGCCACCTCACGGTCCACCCTCCTGCTCGCCTCATCCTGGCTCTTCTGCAGGGCGCTGCAGGCCGCTTCCCGCAACTGCTCCTCTTGCTCCAGCTTCCCAGCCAGCTCGGCCCACCTAGGACAACGGTGGCAGGTCACAGCAGCGCAGCCGGCCAGGGGGCCCGGCTGGGGAGCAGCAGGGAGGGTGGCGGGGATGTCAGCCACTGGAGTCCTTCCCAGGCCCGGGCCCACCCACAGGCCAGCTAGGCAGGAGGCCCCCACGGGGAGGTAGGAGCAGATGGGAGTGGGGACCCTGGGCTGCAGCCTCTTCCCCACAGTGTCCACGGCAGGGGGGTCTGAGCCCTCCACCCTGTCCACCAGCCGCCCAGCGCCAAGGGTGAGGGGACGCCTTCCCCGCGGACTCCCACCCGCCGAGCACACACGCAGGGCCCAGAGCCAGCTCCCCCGCCGAGGGAGGCGGGCGGCACCCACCTGAGGCTGGCCTCCTGCTCCGCGTCCTTCCGCTCAGAGTCCTGGAGCACCTGCTTTCTCCTGATCTGAGTCAGCGCCTCCCGGACCTCCACCAGCCTGGCACACAAGAGCCGCTGCCGCCTGGGGCCTGCCCTGGGGCTGCCCTCGGGGCTCAGGTGCCCAGGGGCGCTGCTGGCGGCTCCCGCCGTGGTCCACACCCACACTGTTCCGAGCGGGGCCCCAGCTGCACTCTTGAGTGAGAGCGCTAGCAGGGGGCAGGCTGGTGCCCTGCGGTCCCACGCGGCCACTGCTTTCCCGAGGCCCGCGACCCCCACTAAGGCCTGCGCCACTGGTGGCGGGGGGGAGGTACCTCTTGTCCAGGGTCTGCATGTGGTTCTGGTTCTGGGCACCAGGGCACTGTGAGGAAGGCAGTGGGGCGGAGACTCACAGCCCGGCCAGCACAGACCAGCCCCGGGCCGGGAGCCGGGGAGCCCGGGCACGCACGGTGCCAGCTCACCTCCAGGGCCTCCTTGTCGGGTGCCTGGACCGCCTGCCGCACGTCCTGCTGCAGCCTCTTGAGCTCTGCGTCCTGCAGCTGCCCACAGGCCCGCAGCTGGAGCATCTCCCGGAGCAGGCTCAGCATGGCTCGCTCGCAGCGGTCCTTGTGTCCCCGCAGGGACGCCACCTCTGCCTGCAGGTCGGCCACCCTGCCGGGGTGAGGAGTAGGCCGCATCGGGCTCGCGTGCTGGGGGGTGGGGGGGGTCGGGGGGTGGTGCGGCTCCCCCCCCCACCCCCCGCTCAGGCTCACCACTGCTCCAGCTGCCTCCAGTGCCCAGGCGAGTCCCGCTCCGGGACGGAGGTGGCAGATGCCAGGTGGCTGGACTCATAGTTCTCGGAGTTCTCCTCCAGGCTCAGGAGCTCGGGGCTGGCCAGTCCTTCCTCCGGGGGGAGCCCCGGGTCCCCCAGGGTGACAGTGCTCGTTTGGGAAAGGGGTGAAGCCCCCGACGAGGGGTTGCTAGTAGCCAGCTCCGCAGGAAGGTGCCTCCGGGCTGCTAGAGGGGGCTGGCTCCCGGTGGAGCTTAGGGCACAGGGACCCCAATCACTGCGGCGACTGAGCGTGTGCACCGGGCTCACCCTGGCCCGTCCAGCGGAGTCACAAAGCCTGGTCCCCGGAGGACTCGGCTCCGGCTGCCCGACCCCAGGGAATGCAGCTCAGAGGCCCCGGCCCCGGCCCCGGCCCCGGCCTGAGGACACGCAGCACCCACACGCAGTAGCAGGACAGCGTCCTGCCTGCCCAGCCCGAGGAGGCCCCTGGGCACCAAGGACGCCCCACGGCCCACACCCCTGTGCAGGCTCCTCCCTACACTGTCCTACCGGCCCCACCTCTGTGGCCCAGGCTCACCTACACGGCATCAGCCACTGCCCAGAGGCCCTGGACCTGGATCCCTGGGCTGCCCAGAGCTGGACACCAGGGCGGCTGGGAGGCTCCAGGCCTCGGGGAGCACATGGGGGGGTGAAGAGGGAGCACCTGCCCTCACAGCTCTCCTCTAGACAACAGCGAGGCGGGCAGGGCAGCCGGGCGGCAGCGGCTCTTCTGGAACCAGCGTTTCCTCACCAGAACCTTCTGACTTTAGGGCCCAACTGCCAGTGGAACCTGGGCCCTCGACACTCCTGGCCTTGCAAGGTCTTCCCAACTGCCCGTTTCTGGAAAGGTCTGAGGGGGCGCCACTGAGCGGCCCGGGCGGGAGGGGCCCGCAGGGATGGCAGCCAGGGCGTGCCAGAACGGAGCAGGAAAGGGGTGCAGGCCGCAAGCCAGGCTGCGCGGGGCCTCCAGGGGCCTTGTGGCCACAGTAAGAGAGCAAACAGAGGCGGGCGCGAGTTTCCATAGTGTTTTATTTGACCCAACTGGGGAACACGAGGCTGGTTCAACGCGTGATCGATACAAGCCGCGACATCCCGCTCTCCGGCACCAGGTCTTGGAAGCCAGCCCGGTGCTTCCCGGTGTGTGTCAGGCCAGTGTGGACCCATGCCCCCCGTGCCTGGCCATCCAGGCCTGCCTGCTGGGGGGCTCACTGGGGCTTCCCCAGGACCTCGTCCGGGGGCCCTCCCGGAGCCGCCACGACAGGGCCCGGCCCGTGGCCACATCACACTTCTCACAGCCCAGAGCGGTGTCCAGACCGAGGGCCCCGGGGAGGACCCTGTCCCTGCCAGCCCTACAGCTGCCCAGGGACCAGTGCCAGCATGTCCCACAGGTGTGCGTCGGCCACAACTGCTTCCTCGCATGGGTCTCTGGGCCTCTTGCCTTTGTCTCCGTCCAGTGGGGTCAAGGCAGCCCTGTCCCAGATGCCCCCTGCTCGGTGGCCCTGCAAACCCCTGACTGCTGGCCCATGGCCCGTGCTGGGCAGGAACCAGGGAGCCGGCGCTGGCCATCAGGGTATGATTCCTTTATTTCTTTCTTCCAGAGCCCCGCCATGCTCATTTCCCTGCATCCCCCAGAGGGCTCCTGCCAAGAAGGGAAGGCTTGTGGCCCCCCTCCCTTGAAAGAGGCCCAAACCAAGGTGAACTGCCCCCGACCCCCGGGCTGCCATAATAGCACCCAAGTAGCCTTGTCTGAGTTGGCCAGGAATCACCTCCAGAAAAGGTCCCCTGGGGCCCTGGGGACACAGGACACCAGATCCAGCCCCACCTGGCCAGGGAGGGGAACAGTATCACTGCTCAGGCTCACCAGCCCATCCCAGAGCCCGCCTGCCCCAGGACCAGGACCAGAGCTGCCACGGAAGGTGGCCTGGGCCAGGGGTCCTCAGAGGCCAGGGGGAGCCCCCATGTGCTCAGGAGAGCCAGTCTCTCAGTGCCATGCACGCCACCCACAGCTGTTAGGTCTGCACTGTAGCCCCCGAGAGCTCAGGGTGATGGGGATGTTCAGGTCACATATGGTCCTCAAGTCTCTCTCTGGCCAAGACTCTCTGGAGGGCCTTGCCGTGTGTCACCTCCAGGCCTCTGTAGCAGCTGCATGTCACTGAGGCCCTGGCTGCTGCAGCACAGGCCGTAGGGTCCTCCTGGGCCAGCCCACAGGGGGGCAGATGGCGCAGAGGCAGCAAGGGGCCCTGCCCTGGGGGCCGGCTCGCACGTGGCCTCACACACACACAGACACACACAGGTCCCGGGCGCTGAGGGGGGCGGATGCTGGATCCTGCTGCCCCGGGGAGTGAGGTGGGGGCCCCAGGGAGGGGCCGGGGCCTCACGTCTGGGCCAGGGAGAGCTCCTCCAGGCCCCCCTTCCCGAGCCGGTACCTGGCTAGATCCTTCCTGGTCACCAGTCCAACCACCTGTGGGAGCAAAGCCAGGTCAGTGGGGCTGGCGGCAGCTCCTCCCACTGTGGAAGTCCTGTCCCGCGTCCTGGGGGCAGCACAGTCTGGAAAAGCCCTGGAGCTGGGCACGTGGCTACTCTGGGTCCCGCACCTGGAGGTCCCCCAGGGGCTGAGGGCAAGGCCCTACCAGTGACCAGGGCAGGCAGGTCAGGAGATGAAGGGCTCTCGTGGGCAGGAAACAAAGTGGGGAGGGCACACCCTCCCCGACCACTCGCCTGGTTGCAGTTGTCCACCACCACCAGATGCCTGAGGCCCAGGGCCCGAAACAGCTTGAACACCCGTGGCAGGGACGCGTCCTGCAGAGGGGACAGGCCTCAGCGGAGCCGCCGGCTGGGCTGGCTGCCCCCCAGCCCCAAAGGACAGAGCAGAGGCAGGACGACCAAGCCGGGTCCGCTGGTGAGCCCCTCCCAGCATGCCCCCCATCGTGATGTGTCCAAGCTGCCCTCTGGCCGCGGGCAGGCACCTGGGGCACCGTGTATGGGGAGGGGTTCATGAACTCAGACAGGTCCATGGTGCACTCCCGCTCGTCCTGTGACACGTGGATGGACTGGATGGGCGGGAAGCGTGGGTAGGCGTCCCGGAAGTCCTTCAGCCTCAGCCGCCGCCGCACCAGGCCCATGCTGGAGCGCTCCACAAACACCTGCGGGTGGCCGTGCATCAGCCCCGCACCGCCTACGTCCCCCGCCACCCCGAGGCACCTGGCAGCTACCTTGTGCTTCAGGAGGACGATCAGCTGGGAGCGCAGGATCAAGCCCTGGAGCCGGGCCAGCTGTGGGAAGACGGACCCTTGGCTGCGGGTGGAGCCCCGGGTCTGACCTGAGACCCCTGCTGCCTGGCATCTGCTGCTGGGACACCCTGCCGGGCTCCCTCTTGACACATGGTCCCCATCTCTGGGCACCAGCCCTGCCGCAGGCGGTCCACCGTCACGAGCTCATCACTCCCCAGGGTTGGGGGGGGGGGGGGCGCGGGACGGGACCAGGGCGAGGCCCGAGGTGGCCGGAGGCCCGGGTGAGACATGGGCACATCCGACCTGGACGCTCCCGACACAAGTCACCACCACGAATCCCTGGGTGACGGTGCGTGTGAGGCAGGGGCCTGCACACGAGCACATGGCACCCCTGACCAGTGGTCGGCTCCCTCCCAGGCCACACGACTCGGTTCCTTTGCAGCTAGTGGAGGTGAGCTGCACGTGCACACGCGGGGTTCCCACGTCCCTGTAGACTTCCCCACATACCCCGTCCGATACACGTGGCCAGCACCTCAGCCTCCCTGAGCTGACCCCAAGCCACGCGCATGTGCAGGTTGGCCCTCCGTGTCCGGGAGCCTGGGTACCTGTGTGTCACCAGCTAATTCCACCACCGGGAACCCATTGTGATTGGACGTGGTGTCGCTGAGTATGTCCACGATGACGCCCACTTTCTCCCTCCTCCGCAGGCAGGTGACCGGCGTGCTCATCACCTCCCTGAGGAAGAGCATCTGCTGCGCCTTTGCTGTGACTGACCGTGTGGTCCAGGGGAGCTTCCCAAACACTCTCTTTACACTGAAGTTGAAGCTCAACACGCATGAAGCCGCCAGATGCAGGAAACCCAGGGACCAGGCACCGGGTGGCCAGCGTGTGGACGTTCAGAAACAAGCACACCCTCCCAAACCTCCCGGGGTGTCCGCTGTCCCACCACCCCTGCTCCCCGCCAGCCATACCTGGCAGTGAGTGAGTGAGAGGTGACGGGGGCCTCCCAGTGCAGGAAGGGCACACTCTGCAGCTGGATGTGCATGTCGTACAGGCCCTGTGTAGGGGCAGGCGGGTGATGCTGAGACACAGAGGCCGCTGGGGCCGCGTCTCCGTAGGCCCCACCTCCCTCTGCCTCTGTGGCTGTCTCCCAGCCCTTAGGCTCAGGCTTCCGGCCAGGGGCACGGTGGGGGCTGCATGGAGCGAAGGGTAGGGCAGGCAGGCCTCTCCCCACAAGCCACACCTCGATGAAGATGTCCCCCACGATCTTAGCAGTCATCAGGACAAGCATGATGGGGAAGCCGTAGGTCACGTTGCTGGTGGCCTCCATCATGATGACCGTCAGGCTGAGGGTCATCCTCACGATCCCACCTGCCCGGGGAGGTTGGGTGTAGTCTCCAGCCTCTGCGGGCCACTCTGCGCGCCCCCTCACCCCCACTGCCCGAGTCCTCTGCGCGTGCCTGTGCCCCCACCCGTTCACCCAGGGGGTCTAGCCCTGAAGGCTGTGCCGAGTGGGCACAGTGACCCTGCATGCCACAATGGCGTGAACTCACGGCCTCCACTTCCCCGAGGGGAATGCGTCCCCCTCCTGACCTTGGGACGCCGCCCAAGTGGTAACCAGGACTCACCTAGCTGGGCAGCTGCTCCCATCAGGGCGTATTTGCCAGGGTCTGCCCAGATCTGTGAGGACGACAGAGGAGGTGTCAGAGGGCCAGCAGCCCACCAAGATGTGGGGTACCACCAGGGGCCCCTGGGCCCAGCAATTCCAGCTCTGGAAGCCAATCCTACAATTCACGCACACAGGCAGGCAGCATGGCCTGCGGCAGCACCTAGAATGACAGAAGTCTGGAAACAGCCTAGGGGTGCCCTGCCCAAAAAGGCTCCAAAGGCTCCAGTGTTCATCCACACACTGGACAGCTTGGCAGCTACGGCAGGAGGAAGCGTTCCATGTGTGGAGAAGGAAGAGGGACAGGTGGGTGCAGAGAAAGAAGCCGGCACACACAGCACGGTGCTCGGCCAGAGAAGCCACACACGGGCCACGCAGTGTGGACGCCATTCAGGAAAGGCCCTGGAATCGAGTCCCACACATCGGGCTCCCTGCATGGAGCCTGCTTCTCCCTCACCTTGTGTCTCTGCCTCTCTGTCTCTCATGAATAAATAAAATTTTTAAAAAAGAAAAAAAAAGAAAAAAAAAAAGGAAAGGCCTTGGATGGGCAGATCTAGAGACAGAAGGTGGTTAAGGGGCTGCGGGGGCTAGGGGGGGAGGTGGCAGTGGCCGCCAGCGGGCAGAGTCCTCGGGGAGAGGAGAACGCTGTGCGGGACACTAGGCACGTGGTGACATGGGGGACAACGGTGCGACCCCGGGAGTGCGCTGAAGAACTGCCGCACCACACGCTTCTGGGGGGAGAGAAGGCTGACGGTATGTGAATTGGCTCTCATCCAAAAAAGAAAAACCTGGGGATCCGTGAGTGGCTCAGCGGTTTAATGCCTGCCTTTGGCCCAGGGCGTGATCCTGGAGACCCCGGATCGAGTCCCATGTCAGGCTCCCTGAATGGCGCCTGCTCCTCCCTCTGCCTGTGTCTCTGCCTGTCTCTCTCTCTCTCTCTATCTCTCTGTGTGTGTCTCACGAATAAATAAAATCTTTTAAAAGATCAAAAAATTAAAAAAAGAAAAAAGAAAAACCCAAAGCCACGCCCGGAAGGAAACGTGCAGAAGGGACGACCAGAACCCGGGAAAGGGAGCAGGGCGGATGGGAGACCCTCCCCGGGCCCTCATGGTTTTAGAAATCTTGTTTTGGTGACTCAAATGAGAAAAGAAAATACAAAAAAATGAAAGCCTAGCGCCTGGAGGCCGCGCACACGCGCCTCAGTTGTGCACCCTGGGAACTCTGAGCATCAGTCCCGATGCACGGCTCTCTGCTCCGTCCACAGACGGCCGTTCTGATCCCGTGCTCACGTCGAGCAGCAGCAGCCACGCCCAGGGGCTCAGATGCACCTGTTCTGGGAACCCTGGCTCCCGGGTCCTGGTGCCGGGGAAGCCCACACTCACCGCGGCCCCTGTGAGATAGGACAGGGAAATGCCGAAGAGCCGGCCCCAGGCGGCCCCGATGAGCAGGGACGGGATGAAGACACCGGCGGACACGGTCAGCCCGTAGGTCCAGCAGGCCAGGAAGAAGTAGACCAGGGTGAAGAGGCCAAGCGTCATGGGGTTGTAGGAGCCTACGGGAGAGGGGGCTGGCCAGGGCCTGCCACATGCACTCACAGCGAGGGGGCCGCCCTCCCCGCTGCCCTGTCACTCCTCCTGGTTGCACCCTGGCCCCCAGAAGCAGCCCCGTTCTCCGGGGCCACAGCGCAGATCTCAGAAGCATAGTCCTCAAAGGATGGCGCCTGGCAGGTGGGGCCTGGTGCCGCCAGCAGGACGCTGACCTGAGACCGAGGGAAGGGTGTGCAGACCCCTGGGTGTCAGAGAGGGAGGCTGCCAGCCACCAAGCCACTGCAGACACCTCCAGACGCTGGAAGATACCAATCGGAGCCCGAGACCAACATATCCAGGAGTCCCCCGCTCCTGTGCCCAATGGCTCAGCCTCGCCCCACGGTTACTAAGCCTTCCTGCGGAGTTGTGTGGACTCCAGTTGCAAGTGTACAGGAGCATAAAGACTAGAGAGTTCTCAGCGACCTTGTTGTGACAGAGAGCAATGAGAGCTGGCCTAAAAGACCCCCAAATGGAAAATGTGAAGTGTGTCGCACAACAGCCATACACCGGCTTTCACAGGTGCATACAGTAGGCGCTCTCGTGAGCCTGTGTGCTGTGGACAGGGGTGAGGCTGCTGCCCACGCGGTGCCCAGATCAGAGCCATGGAAGGCGTGTGCAGAAAACCAGCAGTCTGCAGTTTTTTTGTTTGTTTGTTTTTTAACTAAAAATGGGATGTGGCTGGGGCCGCCTGGCTGGCTCAGTCGGACAATCTTTCCAGCTTTTGAACTGAGCCCCCATGGTGGGGCTACAGCTTACTTAAAAAATATTAAAAACAAACAAACAAACGTGTGGTTAGGAGAGGCCGCATGGCAGTGCTGTCACCAGGCTGGAGGGGGCCCTGTGCTGGCAGCGACCAGAAAGAAACCTCCGCGGGAGACTGGAATGTCGTCACCGAGGGAGACAGCCCCAGAAGCCGCCCACCCCCTCCCAGGTGCTCGCCACCAGCCCACCCCTGGGCCCCGCAAGCCCCGTGTGCCACCAGGCCCGCCACTGCAAGGGTGGTGACTTCCACCCTCAGCACAGCTGCCCAGGAGAGGATCCCCAGGCCCAGGGACAGTGGGTCACAGAGTAGCCTGCAGGGGTCGAGGCCTACGTGGAGACGAGTGGCTGACGGCACAGGGCTCAGACACACACCTGGGGGGTCGTGGAAAAGGCTGACCACGCTCTTCTCTGGGGTGTTGAAGAAGGCTGCAGCCATGGAGTTGTACTCGCCATCTGCACAGAAGAGCTGCAAGGATGGAAGAGAAAACGGGCCGGTAGGGCAGACTGGTCGGAGGCTGTGCAGCGCCAGGGTACAACCATACGACGGGTGAGTCAGGTTGTGGCCTCGGGGAGGCAGGACGCAGAGCCAGGCCAGGGACTGCAAGGGCCCCAGAGGCAGGTCCAGTCTGCAGGGACCAGTCCACAGGACACTGGCCAGACGGTGACTCTGTTGCTGGGGGCACAGGACTCAGGGGCTCAACAGTTGGCACCCAAGCCCTAGTGCTGGCGGGCCCAGCCCTCCCAGGCTGAGCAGAGCATGGTTCTGGCGGCCCGAGCCCCAGTGGGGTGGCCAGAGTCAGCCCATGGGAGGCCGAGACCCACTCTGTGACACCTATGTCCACCCCTGTGGGTGCTCACTGCCTGGTTCCTCCCCCTGCCCCGGCCAGCACGGTCTGCTCTGCCTCCCATTTGGTGGTTCTGGATGTTTCACACAGCATCACACAAAACAGCTACTTTGTGTCTGGCTCCTGTCCGTGGCGTGTTTATTTATTTTTAAGATTTTATTTATTTATTAGGAACAGAGAGAGAGGCAGAGACACAGGCAGAGGAAGAAGCAGGCTCTGTGCAGGGAGCCCGACGTGGGACTCGATCCTGGGCCTCCAGGATCACACCCTGGGCTGAAGGAGGCGCTAAACCGCTGGGCCATTGGGGCCGCCCCCCATGGTGTGTTTAAAGGCTCGCCTACGTAGCAGTATGTCAAGGCTGTGACTCGTTTCATGGCCAAATAAACCCACTTACAGACAAATCCCGTTCTGCTGAACCTTTTGCCAACCGGCAGACACTGGGGCTGATGGATGGCGGGCCGTGACCGTGCTGCAGCAAGCACGTGTATGCGGGTTTCTGTGCTTCTCGGGCCCGCACTCACGAGCCCGACTCCTCAAGTCCCTATGTGGCCCTAGGCAGGCTGCCGCTCTGGGAGGAGGACCGGGGAGACCCCACCCAGCATAATGTCCCCTCTCCTGGTGCCTGGCAGGCCCATGAAGCCCGCCCGGGCCCAGAGTTCAGTTGTGTCAGCCATCTTCCTGCCACGTTCTGCCTGGGGGACCCGCTCACGGCACCTGGGCCTCCTACCTGGAGGGGGTAGGACACGGAGCTCCCCTGCAGGGGCTGGCAGTCCCGAGATGAGTAAATCAGCACGAAGGCGACTGTGGCCGTGACCGCAGCCACCAGCATGGCCTCAATCACCTGGAGGCAGGGCCGGTGGATGTATCTGGAACAAACAGCAGGATGGACCGGGCCTCAGGATGGCTGGATGGTTGAGTAGTTGCCATGGCAACTGGAGTGTGCGCCTCAGGAGAGCCCATTGCAGGACACGACTGGTGGTGATACAGCACACACAATCACTAGGTCATCTCCTGGTCGCTCCCCGACAGCGTTTTACGTCCGGGTGAGAGAACAAGAGGCAGAAGTGCTTCCCGAAGCCTATGACCTGCCCGAGGGTTTCGAGAAACCTGAAAGCTCCCATAAATGCTCTGCAGATGAGAGGGCCTCTGCAGGCCTGACTGTCCCCCGGGTCAAGACCTTCCCGGCCTCCAGCCAAGCCTGTCTTTGCATGGCCCTGGCCAGGGCTGGTCTGTCCCTGCCCACACGAACCACCACGAAGGACGCGTGTTGGCACCCAGTCTTCCACGCAGCCCCACGGGCCCAAAGCCCAGAACACACCCATTTTCAGAGGCCCCAGGTCCACAAAAGGGAGGCTTCTCACCTGATTCGAAACATTGTCAGCCAGTAGTTCAAGGCATTGAACACGGCGCCAAGGATCCCACCTACGAGCAGGAAGGGGCAGCATGAGGGACACAGAGAGAAGGGGAGGAAGGCAACGCTGTGTGCGGCTCAAGGTCAGCACACCCCGGCTCGCGGACAGGCTGACTGCTCCAACACCTTGCCTGCCTTCCAGCAAAAAAGGTTTTTCAGAGTAGAAAGCACTGTCCAGAGCTCATGCTAATTTTTTTTTAAGATAGTGTTTATTTATTTGGCAGAGAGCAAGCACAAACAAGGGGAGCAGCAGACAGAGGAGAGGGAGAAGCAGGCTCCCCGCTGAGCAAGGAGCCTGACGTGGGACTTGATCCCAGGGCCCAGGACCCAGGATGGTGACCTGAGCTGAAGGCAGATGCGTCACCCGCTGAGCCACCCAGGAGCCCCACTCATTCTATTTCTTGGAAGAGTGCCCCGCTGAGGGGCTTTTCCAGCAGAGAGGTAAAGCTCCGGCCTCCCAGCCGTGGGCTCCCCCCGGGGGTGCATGCACAGGGCAGGATGTAGGGGGACAGCACCCAGGTGTGGGGGCCACAGCCCTCTCCGGCCGCTTCAAAGCTGGGCCAGGCCTGGGGTCTGGCAGGCCCTGACCCCACCACACGCTGACCCTGTCAGAGTTCACCTACTGCTGCCTGGAGGGGGACGGGAAGTGCCCCTTCACGGGACAGCCCTTACCCACCACGCCCATGGCGATGAAGATGGGAATCTCGTGGATTGTATACACCATTGTCTGCACAGAGAGAAGGAGCATCCCGTGAGAACCCCACCAGCACTCTCCACTCAGATGCAAGTATGGACACGAGCTGCAGTCAGCCGGAGCGCACAGGCCTCGGGCACCACGCACCCGAGTGTGCAGTCTACGGGAGAGGGGCCAGGTCTCCTGAGCAGACCACGCTCCCTGCAAGGCTTTTGCCTGCTCCTGGCCGTGTCTCCGTCCGCCTAAAGGTGGGGACAGTCTGAGCCTTTGGCAGATGGGAGTCAGGGGGGCACAAGTGAGGGAGAGCCCCAGGAACACATTTTGTGACCCCAAGTGACCTGAGGGCTCCTGTGTCCACGTGTGTGGTGCCTCCTGGGGGTAGGGCCCCAGTGCGAGGCACCCGTGTGCCCTGTGGAAGCGACCGTATGAGCACCGCGGCCAACAGTCCACAGAATGACAGGGTGCCAGGTGCCCCCGAAGGACCCAGCAGGTGTCAGGCGTCCCAAGCTGGGTGGGTAGGTCAGACGTGGCCTCTCCTGAGTCACCTCCTGGCCCCCAGCACGTACAAACTAGAGCACAACCCTGTAGAAAAAATTGACTATTTCCCAGAAATACACGTTCTCAGGACGGACCTTATGTACGCGGCCTTGGCCTCATTCCGAGAAAGAACCAGAAAAAACGAGGGAACACAGTGTATTACCTCTGTATCAAATCTTCCAAAATTGATGAGCCCTGGGCTGGACAGATCCCATATGTTTCCATGGTAAATGCTCAGGACAAAATTCAGAGTGAACGTGGAAATCATGGAAGCAAAGAACTGTGGGCAGAGAGAAAAACAAGCCGCATCAGAACCAAGCCCGCCTGGCAGGAGCCCCGGGTCTGGGGGGCTGGGAAGGGTCCCCACAACACTCAGGAGGTGCCAGGGCCCTTGTGGCTGGGCCAGTGTGTCGCAGCCTCATCTGGATGAGGGTTGGGACCGAGCCAGTGACGGAGCTGAGGGAGGTGTGCGGGGCGGGGCGGGGGGAGCACAGAGGGCCCGATGAGGATGACAGGGTGCCCACGAGGCCCATGACTGGCAGGGGAGGCGCACACGGCAGGAGGAGGGCTAGCAGCTCAGGTCCATGCCAGGTAGAGCTGGCCCTAAGAGCCCCACGGGGGTGTGGCTCTGGCCACAGGGGCTCCCGGGCACAGGGGCTGGGAAGGCACCCCCTGAGCTGTGCAGGGCACCGGCCCTCTGCAGGCACTTACTATTCTCCATGTCAAGAACTGGTTCCAGAAGGAGGCGCCCTCCTCCAAGCTGAACAAGACTCCACCTGGAATGGCAAGCAGCCCTGACGTGCTCACCCAGGCCATAGGAGACCCCACGCCACTACAGCCTCACACCCCACGACCCCAGGCGCCAAGCCTGGCCAAGGGAGCCACGGGGCCTGTTGGGGACTCGTGCCCACACCCCGCACTCAACATCTACAAACAGCAAGGCTGCTCCTCCACACAGGAGGAACACAGCTTTCCCCCCACACTGCCCTCCTCACCCACGGGGGCTCCAAACGCCGCAGAAACGCCGGCCGCAGCTCCTGCAGAAACAAAGTCCCGCTTCTCTGTGTCTCTGCGGAAGTACTCGAAGATCTGCAACAGAAGCACACAGGGAGAGGCCCTCAGCCCGCTTCCCCAGGGGCACGCCCCTCACACAGGGCAGGGTCAGCTAGGGCTGCAGAGACAGGGTCCGAGCGACACGGACCAGGGACATGGAGGGATCTCTGCACTGCCCACCGATGTGGATTCACAAAGACCACAGAACTGGCGCAGCAGCGCACCCTGAAGACGCCCTCGCAGACTGACGGGATGATGATTAACCTTCCAGACCGTGCAGGAGACACACCAGACACCTCAAAAGCCCGTGGAAGATGGGACAAAAGCCAAATGGATGAGGCACTAAAAACACGTTCATGATGTAAAGACCATGAGCGTCTCTGAATCCCCAGGTGAAGCCAGTGCAGCACCGGTCAGAACGTGCTGGTGGCTTCTGGGGCGAACATGACAAAACCTCTGAAACTGATCTTGAAGTTGAAGCACCTTCAGTCTGCACGTGAGCCGCTCCTGACCTAGGCCCTGTGGGCCTTTGGGGCGGCCATGGGAGAGGTGTGGTCCCCGCACAGCTCCCTAGGATGGTGGGGTCACCTCGTGGGGAGCAGAGCACTCACCTTAAAATCCCGCTTCAGTGACGTTGACCTCCCCTGGGAAATGCCAGCGGCGATCACGGAGCCCGAGTGAATCATTGGCCCCTCCTACAAGCACAGGACAGCCATCCTCAGACCAGCGTGGCCTCAGGTCACAGGGCCATCGGGTGTGGGCAGAGCCACACGTGCTCCATTACCTTCCCCACTGCCAATCCGCCCACCACGGACAGGATCACGCCGGACACTTTGATGACGAGGGTCTAGAACACAAAGGAAGGTACATTATCTCTGATTAAAGGCCACAGGTGGTCCGGGAATCTGGTTATGCGCCCAGCTCCAAACCCGTGTGACAAGCAAGGAGGTGTCCAGGAGGTTCAGGGCACCCGCAGGGGGCATCCTTGGTGCTGCGCTTCTGGCCAATTCTTTTTTGCCTTCGTGAACCTTCTAATTTTCTACCCCAAGTAGGTTTGTGTCCCAGAGAGCCAAGAGCAGCAGCCCCTGTGGGGGTGCACACACCCCAGGTGTATCTCCCAACCCTGCGCCCACCCGCCTGCTCATGGCCCACCATCTGGCTACCCCGCACGGGCGCACAGGGCAGATGCTGTTGCCAGGGGCTCCAGGGTGGACCCTGCTGTCTGTGGCAGGGCACTGACCCTCCCCGAGGCCGCTCTGTCCCCTCAGGGTGCCGCCACCCGCCCTGCACCCCTGGCACACAGCTGCAGGCCCCCGGGAGCACCCCTCCCTGGACGGGCCCAGAGAAGCCTCTGGCTGAGGCAAGCTGACCCGACACCTGGACACTGCCACGGAGAAGCCACGCTCCTGACAGCCCAATCTCAGATGCAGAGCATTATCGAGAATGTAAAGTATAAGGAACATCAAGGAAAACCCTAAAAACAGGAAAAAACTCATGGCGAGTGTACCTACCACCGTAACAAGGCTTTTCTCAGCCTGAAATATTAACCCCATGTGTTCCATGTGGCCGTGATCACAGCAGACGCCCCATTTAAGCATTTGTGTGTGATTTAAAATGCGTACAAGAAAATTTCACCACCTTCCAAAGGAATTTTATGTGAATTCAAAACACACGTTTGTGGGCAGCACAGAGTGGACCTGGGTCAGTCGCAGAGGGGCATGGAGGCAAACCCACAGCTCCCAGCCCAGCGACCCCCGGCCTCACCTTGAGCCGAACCACATGGGGGATCTTCACCCCGTTGAGGAAGCACTTGATCTGTGGGATCCCGCTGCCAGCGGCGACCGGCTGGAAGGAGAGAAAGACCAGCATTGAGCTAGGTTGAGTAAGGGAGGTGCTACAGCCGCCACCAGCCCAGGACACGGCCCTGCGGTGCCCAAGGCAGGCAGGGGAGGGACAGCTGCCCATGGACAGCTCCTACCTCTCCTCATTCCAGAGGCAGTGATGATGGGTAGTGGAAGGGAGGGCAGGACATGGGAGGGGCCAGGAATGGAGTGGGAAGGAGATTCAGTGTCTCTCCCCCGCCCCGGGGGGGGACCACAGTGCACCCCAGATGGATGCTTCTGGATACTATACCCATGACAAGGGAGAAGCAAAGCAAAGGCAGGCCACAGGAAGGGAGGCTATTGAGAGAAGTCTTGGAAAGAAGCAGCGGGTCCTTCCAGGTGGACCAGCCCTACTGCTGAGGCCCTGCACATGCTGGGCATGCCCCGCAGTCCTCGCTGCATGGGGCAGGAGTGGCACCTCGGGGCCCGGGCGCGTTCCACTTGGATTGAACATCTAACGCCGGCGCCGGCGGCCCCCATGCAAACCTCACCGGCAGGATCTTCAGGGTTCCCACCCGAAGGAACCCCTGCTGTGACCCCCTGGCAGCCATACCTCCACAAAGGCGACGATCGCAGAGCCCACGAGCACGAACGCAGAGTTCAGTGTGGCCCACAGCAAAAGGGAGAAGGAGAGCCCACCCCTTTCCGTGAACTTGTCGATATCTGGTACTCATCAAGGATGACTGGCAGCCTCACCCCGGCCTGCCTGCCCCACTCCTGAGCCCAGAGCGTCCCCCCAGGCATGCGCGCACCCCAGACACGTCACAGCCCAGCTGTGACAGAGATGCAAAAAAGCAGGCAGCCACGCCTCCCCCACCTGGATGGCAAACGTGCCCGGTTTGGAGGCCTCACTGCTGGCCAGTGAGAGCTGCACTTGTGGGACCTGAAGGCTCTGTGGTGGAGCCCGTGCTCCCTTCTGCGCGGGAACCATGGACAAAGGATACTGTCCTTGACGATCTTGTACTTCAGGCCGGCCACGTTCTCCACCACGATGTCGATGAAGCAGGCCACGAGGCCTGTGAGGATCCCGATCATGGCACAGATGACCCAGCGCTTCATCTCCACCGTCCGGAAGGCCTGTAGGGGAGGGCAACCGTCAGAAGTGAGCATGGAGGGGAGGCCTCCACTCATAGGCCACTCGAGTCGGTGTGACCAGCTCCTGGGGTTCCGCGGGCCACCACCATGAACAGCATCCCGGGGAGGCAGCCTCTGGCCAACATCTCACGGGCGGTGGGCCTTTCCAACTGGCCCACAGTCAGGCGCTGACGCCGAGCACTGAGCAGACTTCTCTATCACATTGACTCGACACGCCCACTCCCACGCCACGTCCTGCATAGGCGTCTCTTGCTCCAGGATAAAACCCACAAGAACAGATGGTGGCTCCAGAATCAAAGAGAGAAGGGAGAGGGCCGCGTGTAGGCCAGGAGCAGCTCCACTAGGACGCCTCTAGGACGCCTCGAGCAGCAGCGTGGACGGCCCAGCCCCGACTCACTGTGTGGTTGATGCGCCTCTCCTCCTCCAGGAACAGCTGATTCTCACTGTTGTCGTAGTCCAAGCTCTGCAGGACACAGGACCCCGGCTCCAGGTTCACGTTGGGCAAAGGTGGGGAGGGGGGACAAGGTGCCCAGGGGCTGCTTGGGAGGGAGGAGGCCCACCTCGTACTTGAGGGACAGGAGCTTCTCGTTGTGCGGGATCTCCTTGGGGAAGGGATGAGGGGGGTCCATCTCCTGCAGAAGGAAGAGGCAGAGCCACGCACCTGACAACCCAGAACATGCAAGAACGGAGCACAAACGAGAAGGGGAAAGGCCACATGTCCATCTGTCCCATGAAGTCCGTAGTCTCCGGACCTCAGAGCTGGACAAGGTGCCACAGGCAGGGAAGTGCAGGCACACAGCCCTTGGGAACGCAGACACAAAGTCTTGGACAAGGTACCAGCAGATCGGCGCCCTCGGCACCATGGCCAGGTCAGGTTTATCCCAGGGATGCATCCAAAAACCAAGTGACGTGTTTGTGGAACTGTGGGAAATAGATTTCTGGTCTGCGTCCCACATGCTGGCACGCGGCCTCCCTGGAGGGTGTCTTCCGCTCCTGAGGGGTGGGCACTGCTTGCCCAAAAAATCTAGACTAGAGGGTAGAACTCTCAGCTCCCACTCCCTGACCTCCAGCCTCTGCAGAGGGGGATGGGCTAGAGACCCCTGCCCAGCACCAGGGGCCTGGTCAACCACAGGGACTCTGCAGAAGCCCGAGGTGCAGGGGTTCAGGAGCCTTGGGTGGGAACATGTGGAGGTGCAGGGAGGGGCAGGGCCTAGAAGCTCGGCGCCCCTTCCCCACCCCCCAACCCCCCATGGGTGTCTTTCAGCTGCTGTTCCCAAGTCGTACCCTTGATGATGAACCAGGAAACCTAAGTGAGGTGTTCCCCTGACATCTGTGAGCCGTCCCAGCAAACTACAGGCCCGAGAAGGGGGTCGTGAGAACCCCGACTTACAGCTGGGGGGCCAGCAGCACGGCTGACAGCCTGGACCTGTGGGTGGCCTCTGAGGTGGGGGCGGGCTCGTGGGACGGGGCCCTCAGCCCGGGGGCCTGCCCTTGAGCCGGGCACACAGTGTCAGGACTGAGTGGAATCGTAGGACGCTCAGTGCCCGCGGAGAAAGAGGATCGCTGGCTGAGGACACCCCATGCGTTGGAGCCCGTGTTGTGAGTAAAAGCAGTTCAATACCATTTCAGCAGAATAAAAGACAAAATCCTTATGATCATCTCAATGGATTCAGAAAAAGGATCTAATAAAAATTCAGCATCCATTCATGACAAAAATATGTCACAAATTAGGAACAGAAAAAACCTCCTTGGGGCACCTGGTGGCTCAGTGGTTGAGCGTCTGCCTTTGGCTCGGGTCGTGACCCCGGGGTCCTGGGATCGAGTACCGCGTTGGGCTCCCTGCAGGGAGCCTGCTTCTGCCTCTGCCTGTGTCTCTCATGAATGAATAAATCTTAAAAAAAAAAAAAAAAGAAAAAAAGAAACGAATCTCCTGACCCTGATCAAGGCACCTATGAAAGCCCCATGCCAGGTGTCCCACTTGATGGTGAGAGACTGAAGCTCCTCCCCTAAGATCAGGAACAAGGCAAGGACGCCTGCTGTGGCCACTCCCACTGCACACCGTCCTGGAGGTCCTACCAGGGCAGGCAGGCAAGAAGAGATCAAAGGCATCCAGAGTGGAAAGGAAGAAATGAAACACTATTTGAAAAAAAAAAAAAAAAAAAAAAGACACACTATTTGCAGACGACGTGATCTCATATACACAAAATCCCCCAAAATACGCTAAAAAAAAAAAAACTAGAACTAATAAATTCAATAGGATTCAAAGATAGAAAATTGTATACAAACATGAAAGGCTTCTCTATGTGCCGTAGGGAACAGCCAGAAAGGAAACTGAGAAAACTGCCCTTACAATAGCATCAATGACAAGTAAAGCGTAAAATACGTGTAACTGAAGAGGTGTAAAATGTATGCGCTGAAAACCATAAAACACTGTGGAGAGAAACGGGAGATCTGAATAAAGAGACTCAGGTACCCAGGCAGGGAACAGCAGCGAGCCCCCGGCCACCCCAGCGGCGTCCCTGGAGAAACTGTCGTGCTGGTCCTAAAACCCACACAGAAAGGCAATGGGTCTCCAGCAGTCAAAACGACCTTGAAAAGGGGAACAAAGCTGGAGTACTCTTGCTTTCTAGTTTTGAAACTCGCCATGAACGCTCTAGACAGCGTGGCCCTGGCGCGACAACAGACGCAGGGATGGGTGGAGACACGCAGAGCCTGAGAGAAACCTTCCCGTTTACGGCCAAGTGACTTTCCAACTCATTAGGGGAAAGGTGATTTTTCTGAGAATGGTGCTGTGAAACTGACACCCACACGCGAAAGAATGGAGTGGTACGCTTATCTTCACCACACACAAAATTAGTGAAAAATGGATCAAAGATCTAAGATTACAAAATGCTCAGAAGAAAATACAGGAGAAAATCTCTATGACCTTAGACTAGGCAGTGGGTTCCTAGATGTGACACCAACACCATAAAGAAGAGCCAAATGGACTCCATCAAAATTAAAAGCTTTTGTGAGGCTCCCCGGGTGGGGCTCAGTCGGTTGAGTGTTGACTCTTGATCTCAGCTCAGGTCGTAATCTCAGGGTCATGGGATCAAGCCCTGCATCAGGCTCTGCACTAGGTGTGGAGCCTGCTTACAATTCCCTCTCCCTTCTCCCTCTGCCCTGACCCCACCTCCGTGTCTCTGAAAAACAAAGAAAACAGGAAATTAAAGCTTTTGTGCTTCCAAGGAAACCGTCAAATAGATAACCACCCAGAGAAGGGAGAAACATTTTTGTAAAATACACACCTGATATGCAATATGTGTGTAATATACAAAGAATTCTCACAAACCGATGATAAAAACAACCCAATTAAAGTGGCACAAGATCTCAACAGACATTTCTGCAAAGAAGACATCAGGGTGGCCACCAGCACGGGAAAGATCGACTGGGCATCATCAGCCATCAGAAAAATGCAGGTGAGAACCACACAACCCAGAGGAGCTCACATGCAAGGTCGGCAGGCTCGGGAAACATTCCCCAGCAGCTGCCAGACAGCCTGGCGTGGGGCAGGAGGACAGGACAACAAAGGCCCCTCACCCCAGAGGGGCCCTGCTGCCCTGGCCTCACTTCCATGGGACACGCTCACTGTTCCTTCCTAGATGCACACCCCCTCCTCTGCTCATGTGGCTCAGCCTAAGGGGACACCAACTCGAAGAGCTGACTTCCTGGTTGCTTACACTCTGGGGGCCCCGAGGTCTGTTCCAATTTTGCCTCAGGGCTGTGCACAGAACTGCCCACACCTGCCCTCCTGCCCTGTAGGAACTGCTCACACCTGCCCTCCTGCTCTGTAGGAACTGCTCACACCTGCCCTCCTGCTCTGTAGGAACTGCCCACGCCAGTCCTCCGGCTCTGTAGGAACTGCCCACACCTGCCCTCCTGCTCTGTAGAACTGCTCACATCTGCCCTCCTGCTCTGTAGGAACTGCTCACACCTGCCCTCCTGCTCTGTAGGAACTGTCCACACCGGCCCTCCTGCTTGGCACAAAACTGTCCACACCTGTCCCAGAACTCTGCATGGCCCTGCTTGCAATCCACCACTTTTCTTTTTTTTTTTTTTTTTAAGATTTTATTTGAGAGAAAAATGAGCATGTGTGCACAAGCAGGGGGAGAGGCAGAGGGGGGAGGGGCAGATGCAGAGGGGGGAGGGCAGAGACAGAGTGGGGGAGAAGCAGACCTCTCGCTGAGCAGGGAGCTTGATTGGGGGGGGGGTTCTATTCCAGGACCAGGCATCATGACTCGAGCCGAAGGCAGATGCTCAACCGACTGAGCCACCTGGTGCCCTGTCCGCCACCCTCTTGTTCAGCATTTACTCCCCGTGCTCTGCCGGGCAGCACCTACGCAACAGCGGGCCTCTGCCCCCCTGGGGGCGGGTGAGCACCGAGAGCGGAGAGGCTGGGGACGAGTCTACACTCACCGGGTCGAGCAACTCATCGTCCAGCTCCACGTTGCTCATCTGTCCGATCCGGAACAATGCTGACCGTGGTGACTAGAAGCATAAGAGACATCACAGAGTGCTCAGCCGCGGGCCGCGCTGCGGGGGCGCCACCACCCTCCCGCAGGCCAGCGCCAGACCCCAGGGCGCCCGGTCCCCGAATGAGCCCTGAGGCCCCGCTGTCCTCGGCCTGAGCCCCCAGACGGCCGCCAGCCCTGGGGACCAAGTTCTACAGGACGCCTGCACCAGCGTCTGCCAAATCCCACACCCCACGCCACCCACGTCCTATCGTGAGCTTGAGGGCTCGGGCCACGGGGGGTGGCCACACTTCCATCAGCCACCAGGGACAGACGAGCAGGCCCGTGACTGCCTTCTGCGCACCGCACGGGAACAGAACAGACGCCAGCCACCTCTGCATTTCAGAGAAACGCGTTCCAGGATTGGTCACCCCCAAGCTGCCTGGACGGGGGCCCACGGACGAGCAGCGTCTACGATCCTCCCCCTTCTCCGCGGCTTCGGACACAGGAGGCAGCAGGTGACCCTCCTCCTGACTGGTCAGCAGCTCAGCAGCCGCCTAGTGCTGCGTCACCAGGGGCCACTGCCCCACTGCACATCCTCTGCACACGTCACGTGGGCAGGTGGGGAGCGCGCATTCCCACAAACTGTTACACTGTATCGTTACAACTTCTACCTTGTTATTAGTCACCACCCCTAGTCCCCACCCCCGAGATGGGCGCCTGTAGAAAACAGCGCACAGTGCTCCAGGTCCCACACTCGCCCACAACAGGTGGAAGCTTCCGAGGATGAGGACGAGGGCAGAGGAGCGTGCAGCGTGCTCACAGGACGGTCCTCCCGCTCCATGTGCACAGCCGGGCACTTTTCTCCATGTGTGTGCACTGAGCACCAGTAAAATGGGGGGTTATGGAGAAAAATGTTTCTTTTATTTTTTAAGATTTATTTATTCATGAGAGACACAGAGAAGCAGAGACACAGGCAGAGAGAGAAGCAGGCTCCATGCAGGAGCCTGATGTGGGACTCGATCCCGGGTCTCCAGGATCACGCCCCAAGCCAAAGGCAGACGCTCAACTGCTGAGCCACCCTGTCTGTTTCTTTCTAAAAACACAGACGATGCCCCCAAGCTACTTGATCCATTGAGGAAGACAGGGTGGGTCTCTGAGCTCCGAGCGTGGAGCGGAAGCGCTGGCCCCCCTGGCCACCGGGCTGGCCTGGCGAGGGACCCCAGTTCTCAAGCCCACTGCCGCCTCTGCTCCACAGACAGGACACGTGATCAGGAGGAGTTCTGGCCACCACCTGGCCACAAGCCTGGCCAGAGCAACACCAGACACGTGTGCAGACGTACAGGCACAGAGAAAGGCCAGGGCAGTGCCGACCGTCCAAGAGTGCGAGGCACGGGAGGAGGAGGTGTGCCCTCTGCCCTGGCAGACTGCCCGCTTCCCTCCCACCCACCAGCCATCAGGAGGGAAGCAGGGAAGCTGGGTTACCCAGGCAGGCATCCCCCTTGCAGGAAGGGGCCCCAAGTCAGGGCCCACGTGCATCTCCTCTGGCGTCTGCACGGTCTCCGAGGGCCAGGCTGCAGGCAGATGTCGCCTCGGGGGAGGTGTGACGAGAATGGTCCTGTGGGCACGGGCTCACTCGCTCAGGTGACACAGGTGCTCAGCGCCCAACTAGAGGATGCCAGCTGCGCCCCAACAGAGCACTCCTGGCTGGAAATGCGAGGTCATGCTGCCAG
The DNA here is from genome assembly GCF_053574225.1 of Canis aureus. NCBI lineage: Eukaryota > Metazoa > Chordata > Mammalia > Carnivora > Canidae > Canis > Canis aureus. Next base: position 38,320,318 of record NC_135618.1, read on the forward strand.
GTGGCAGCCCCTCCCTCCCCTGGCCTCTCAAGCTCCCCACTTCTCTTTTCTAGCTTTAAGCACATCTTTTCTAGCTTTAAGCACATCTTCCAGGAAATCTCTTTTGCAGTCAAACAAACCACTTAGAGTTCAGTGATTTACTTGACACGGGTTCTTTCTCTCGAGCAGAGGAGATTACGTACCAGCTCCTCAAACTATGGACACGCACAAGAGCCTGGACGCAATCTCTGGGGCATGCTGCTGAGTCAAAGCAGCCAATCCCATAGATGACACACTGCGCAGCTGCCCTGACACTCAAATCACCAGGCCTGGGGGAATGTGAACAAGGGAGGGGTGACCACAAGAGGGAGGATGAGAGTGGTTCGTGCTGATGCGCATGCTCGGCATGCTGGCTGCGGTGGCACTTAGGTGGATGCAGATGCATGACGCATGTAAGGGTGGAGAGCCACACACGTGCTGACGTCGATGTCCTGGTGCTAGCCTGGCACTATCATCCTGTGGGAGGAAGCCACGGAGAAACCTGGGGAAGGTGCACAGGCCTTCTGCGTACAGCCTTGTCAAGGTCCCATAAATCCATACCTATCTGTAAACAGGTAAAAAAAACATACACGCGGGACACCTGAGTGGCTCAGTGGTTGAGCCACTCAGGCTCAACTGCCTTCGGGCTCAGGGCGTGACTCCGGGGTCCTGCGATCAAGTCCCGCATCGGGCTCCCTGCCTTGAGCCTGCTTCTCCCTCTGCCTGTGTCTCTGCTCTTTCTCTCTGGGTCTCTCATGAATAAATACAAAATACCTTACATACACGCCAATGGAACCACCGCGTCAAACTGAAAAACTTCTGTGCATCACAGGAGACAAGAGAGGGAAAAGGCAGCTTGCACGATGGGAGAACATATTACAAATCGCATATCTGAAAGAGTTAACATCCACAACATGTAAAGAACTCCTACAAATCAACAACCCGATTTAAAAAGTTGGCAGAGAACCTGAAAACATGTCTCCAATGGTGACACACACATGGCCAACAGGCACAGGAAAACATGCTCAGCATCATCAGGATTAGAGATGCAGGTCAGAACCACAGTGAAGTGGCATCTCACACCTGTCCAAATGGCCCCCACCAAACCACAGAGCAGCGGGTGTGCAGGGGAGGCTGGGAAGCTGGAGCCCCGCATGCGGGGTGGGGGTGCACAGCAGTGGAAAGCAGTGTGGCACTTCCTTGGAAAATTAAACACAGGAGGGCATGTGAGCCAGCAGTCCACCCCTGGTGTGTCCTGAAAAGAGCTGGAAGCAGGAACCCAAAGAGACCGTTGCACACCATGCTTACGGCGGCATGATTCACCTCAGTCAGGGGGTAGAAGCGACCCAAGTATCTCCTGACGGATGAACAGATAAACCTACTATGGTCTACCGGTGCAGCAGAAGCTTGTCTGGCCTAAAAAAGGAACTTCTGCAACATGCTACAACACAGACAAATCTCAGGGACGTTATGCTAAGAGAAAGCAGCCAGTCACAAAAAGATAAACACTGTTTGATTCCACTCACACCACAGTATGAGGTTTCTAGAACAGTCAAGTTTAGAGAGACAGGAAGTACAAGGGTGGGCACCAGGGTCTAGGGCTGAGCGTTTCACGGAGACAGTTTCAGTTGTGCAAGATGGACCAGTTCCTTGGCCGGTGGTGGGGTTACACAACAATGCAAATGCCTTTAACCCCTCTGAACTGTATGCTTAAAACTAGACAAGACAGTAAATTTTGTTGTGTTTTCACTCAAAGCAAAACCAAGTTTAAGAACAATTTAAAGGCTGCGTGCTGCCCCATTCTGTTGTTGTGTGTTCTAGCAGCCGCCAGGCTCTGGGCTCAGCATGGAGGATAGAGGGCTCCAGCAGCCAGGGGCTTCCAGGCCAGGCGCGCAGCTGCCCGTACACAAGGTAAGTGCAAACATGAGGAAGCTTGGGGGGGCCAGGCACACTGGATCAAGTGGACGAGGCTGCCTGTAGGGGCTGAACCCCAATGGGGGGGGGAAGTGAGCTGTGCGGGGTGGGGGCTCCTGACACCCTCTGTCTAGGCCTGGGCCCAGTCTAGTCCATCAGCTCCAGAGTCCACGATGCCCTTGCTGCAGTGGTGATCTGTCCCATCCCCACTGACCCTACACCGGTGGGACTAGGGGCAGGAAAGACACAGATCTGGGGAGCCCTCGGGAGGGCACTGGGACAGCCAGCCTGAACCCTACAAAGTAGGGCTGTGGCTGGGTGGAGAAAGGAGGATAGGTCAAGGACACTTAGGCAGAAGAACTTCCAGGTGGGCTGAGCACAGTGCAAAGAGCCACCCAGGAGAAAGATGGGGTGCTCACTTGTGTAGAGCAGAATTCAAGGGGCTCTTGAACACGCGCTCCCCTGTCCCCAGCACTCTCAGGCTGTGGTCTGTGGCTCCAGGTCATCAGGGCAGGACACAGAGGAAACCCAGTTCCCAGAAAAGCAAGATCCCTAGAACGGATTCCAAACACTAACCTGAGAGTCCTACCCCTGACCCCAAGGTGGAGCTTCTCAAAGCCAAGGTCCCTGGAAGTGTCCTGCATTTACAAATACTGTACACACCCCACCCCCCACCCCTGGAGCATCTGCTTCTGCTTCAGAATTCCCTTGAGTTCTCGAAATGCCCTGCTTCCCACTGCCCATACATATGACCATGATTTGCTGGTTGACCTCACCCTCTCCTTGTCCCAGCGGCAGAATGGGGTGACTCGCTGATAACTCAGCATCACCCCACACTTGAGCACAACAGGCCCAGGGGCCTGACAAAGGGAACGGCCTGCTCCCGGGCAGATGGAGGCTGAGCTCAGTGGTGACCAGCATATCCTGCCCAGGGCTGTGCCTACTCCCCGCTGGGCACTTAGCAGCCTGGCAGGGCAGCCACATGGCACACGCTGCCCACAGCAACTACTTCAGGAGCTTGGCAGGCCGTGCCTGTGTCAAGGTGGCCACACCACCACGATCCAACTCTGGACATCATGCAACAAATTCCAAAGGCCCAGGAGATGGCCACGACAAGCTCCCATGTCTGATCCACTAGAACATTCCCGTAGGGTGGGCGTTTGCTCGGGTTGCCATTTTAGTTCAAATGGGCCTGGACTGACAGCAGCTTACAGGCCGCCCTCTGCTGCAGAGCCAGGGTGTCCCCCGGAGCCCAACACTGAACTCAGCTTGCCGGCCCAGGGCACGCCTTCCCCACAGGAGAGCTGCCAGCAGAGTCACTCTGTGAACGACGATCCAGTCATTTTCATGCCACTGTTTCCAATACTAACACCCTGAGAGTGGGACCAGCTGGAACAGGCCCTGAGCTCAGCGCAGCGCACACCTTCACCGATCTGCTGGGGAGGACCCTGAGGCATGAGAGGCCACGAGGCCTGCCTCCTCGGGTGTGCATCAGGACTCCTAGCTCAAGCATCTACAGTCTCCGCCCCCCCCACCTCCGCCGAAAGTCTACACACTGCAGGTTCTGATGCAGCTTCCTGCAGGGCTCTCTTTGAGATAAAGGCAAATTCAAGGCCAGCAGCTGTCTGCGATAGGTCTGACCCACCTCTCACCCCACTCCGATCTACTTTCCAAACCCACAGAAGGTCCCCCAAACACACTCTCCATCCTTTCCCACCTCTTGGCCCACCTGTGGGTCTTGCACTCTCCAAGCCACTGCCCGGGGAGCCCTGCACACAGTGTTCACAGAGGGTCAGGCATGCTTCTCCATGAGCCCGCAGCCAGTAGGAATGAAGCTGCTTCTGCACCTGTGTTCCAGGCAAACTGCATGCAGCCAGACACAATAGGTGCATAATACATTTTAAAAAATTGTTTAAGAGGGGATCCCTGGGTGGCTCAGTGGTTTAGTGCCTGCCTTCAGCCCAGGGCCCGATCCTGGAGTCCCAGGATCGAGTCCTGCATCGGGCTCCCGGCATGGAGCCTGCTTCTCCCTCCTCCTGTGTCTCTGCCTCTCTCTATCATAAATAAATAAATAAATATTTAAAAAATAAAAAAAGAAAAAGAAAACAATAATGTTCCAAGGAGAAAGTAACAAAGCGCTCCCAAGGCCTCCCTCCAGATTGGATCCCTGCTCATGTGGATGTGGGAACCATTTCGGCATGAGACCTCCCTCAAAGGGCTGACATGGGCTGTCAGTCTCTGATGCATTTGGACAGAATGGGGAAGTTCAGGATAAGCCCCCCCAGAAATAGCCTCAAGCTGGCGTCCTTCCTAATTTCTTTAAATTTTATTTATTTATGATAGGCACACAGTGAGAGACAGAGGCAGAGACATAGGCAGAGGCAGAAGCAGGCCCCATGCACCGGGAGCCCGACGTGGGACTCAATCCCAGGTCTCCAGGATCGCGCCCTAGGCCAAAGGCAGGCGCCAAACCGCTGCACCACCCAGGGATCCCCCTTCCTAATTTTTAAAGGCTGTTCTAACGTTTAAACAAGACAGGAACGAAAAAAGCAAAAGGAGACCGAGACCCGGCGAGGGATAAAAACAGCTCATTAACTCAAAATTAACACGACCCACATACACTCGCTGACACGCCGACCGCCCCGCCGCCGGGGACACGCCGCGACCCCCTGACCTGTTGCTCGCACGCGCCGGCCGCCCGCACGCTCCAATTTCAACTAATCGCGGAGGGAACGTGGGAGCAAACGCCTGTGACTCCCCCGACCGCCCTGGGCCGGCCCCGCGGAGCAGCAGAGACCTCGGCAGGGCCAGGCCCAGGGCAGGGCGGCGGCGAGCGCGGCCCGCCGCTCGGACCCCACCAGGCGCGGCCCAGGGCCCATCCCCCGCCACCGGGGCACGATCGCGGCAGAGCCGGGCGCCGCGGGTCGGAGCGGACGGCAGGCCCGGCCCAGGCCCGCACTGCGAGGCCGCTCCCGGCGGCGGCGAGGCTGACCGCGCCGCGGGCTCCCCGGGGCGGCCGGGCCTCACCTGGCGGGCGGCCGCCGGCCCGGCCCCGTTCAGCAGCGGCGCGCTCTCGCCGGCCGGCGCCCCGGGCCGCGCCGTCCTCCGCAGCAGCGGCGCCGCCTCGTCGTCGTCCAGGTCGCGGCCGGACCACGACACCTTCTTGGACACGTTGGCCATGGCCCGCGGCGGCCGACCCGCCCGGCGAACGCGGCGGCCCTGTGTTTGTTCTCGTGACCCTCGCCGCCGCCACGTGACCCGCGAGGCCCGTCCACGTGATGCAAGACGGCGGCCGCGCAGGGACGCCCGCGCGGCGCCTCCTGGGAGTTGTAGTCCGGCGCCCGGCGCTGCCTGGGGCGGAAGGGACTTGGCTGCCGCTCGCTCGGGTGACTTGCGTGGGCCCAGTCTCCGAGAACGGATCACGGCGGGACCGGAGAGGGGAGTCGGGGTCCGGGCGGACGGGACAGGGGGAACGGGGAGGAGGGCGGGCAGGGAGCCCCCCCTGGAGCGGGTGCCGGCCGCCTAATCGGCGGGAGGTGGGACGCGCGGACCCCTGGCCGCCCCGCCACCGCGGAGGAACGAGCACCCCGCGCGCTGCAGCCGGGGCTGGCCTGCTGCGCGCGGACCCGGTGCGCGGCCTCGGCGTCCCCCTGCAGGTTCCCTATCAGAGGAAAGGAAAGAAATCTTGGGGGGCCAGCGGACGCCCCCCTAGCCGGGCTCAGGCTCAGCACCCCCCGGGCGTCCCGGGCCCTTGTGCCGAGGACACGGGGCTCCTGGCTCATCGCTGCAGAAGCTGCGTGGCCGTCACGCACCCGGCCCGAGGGACAGCTGCTAAACTGCTGGGCCTCCAAGGGCCAAGGGCGGGGGCTGCCCTCTGCACCGGACTGAAGGGACAGGACACCGGAAGGCTCCTGGCGTCCCTGGGACAACCTGCAGAGCTTAGGCACGCCCGCGCCGGGTGTTGGATGGCCCAAGGCCCAGCATGTCTTGGGGTCACGCAGCACAGGTCCCTATTCTCAGGAGACACCCGGCAGGTGCAGGTGGATGGGCTGTGATGTGTGCAGCTTGGCCATCAGGACAGGTGGCCAGCGCCAGAGGGGAGGAGATGTGGCTGAAGGCTGACCCCGGCAGTCCAGGCCAAACACCTATGACCTGCAGTGCATCCCTCTTGCAACTACTATTTTTGGTTTGAAACTTTAGAAAAGGAAATGATTTTTAAAAGTCTTCTGGAGGCTCAGGCTGAGAAGACAACGGAGCCCCTCCCCCCACATAACTCAGAAACAAAACTAAAACTAAAAATAAGAGAAGTCTGGCAGGGTGTGGAATTTTCCCAAGTACTGTGCAATGCTGTTTGGAAAATTCTGAAAACAACCTTCTTTCGAAGACGGTGTTTACTCATAAGTGTCATCTGGTTTCGCCCTTTGTAGTGATGGACGAGAGCCTAGATTGTGGGCCGGTGCTCGGGGGCTGGGGCGCACCTGAGGAGCAGGCCCTGTGGGGACTGGGTGTGCTTCACGGAGCGGAGTGGATGATGGGGTTCCTGTGAAGACGTCCAGGCAGGCAGAAGTGTCCAGCAGGGTGACAGGGAAGAGGGGACAGTCCGTGGGATGAAGGAGTCCTGCCGGAGGTGGGGGGCAGCTCTATGGCCAGGCAGGGCCGGGCTGGTCCCAAAGGCCAGCACTGTGCGGTGCATGAACTTGTACGCCTGCTGGACCAGTGGCCCTTCTAGAGGACGAATGGGCAGGGCGGGGAAAGGAGAAACCAGTGCAGCTCTATGGGGGGTAGGCCTCGGCCCCCATGAGAAGGGCATCTCTGAGTCATTTTGTCTTCCTTTTTTTTTTTTTTTTTTTTTCATTTTGTCTTCCTTATCCAGAAACACAACAGACTCAGGACATAGGTGGGATTTGATGGATGATAGGTGGCTCGTGCACAGGGGAGGACTTTGTCACTGACCCCATAGGAATGGCCGATCACATGAGATTCGTGTTAAGACTGCCCTGCTTCAAACCCTACATGGCTTCCCTGGTCAGGCTGGACAGAGCCCAGGCTCCAAAGTCTCAGTGACCAGAGCCCCCCTTAAGTTTAAGCTCTCAGCCCTGACTCCAGGCCTATCCCCAGGCTGCGCTGCCCTCCTGGAATCCCATGCCCCATGAAGCTTCCTGAGTGTGAATGTGGGCAGTCCACAGCAATGCAGTCTCTGCCATGTTCCTGTGGCTTTAGGGTCTGTGGACTTGTAGGGGAATCCTGCTATGAATGGGGGGCCATCGTGGGTTGCCCAGGTGCTATAAGCACCCCAAAGAAGGGGAGGGGTCAGAAATGATGCCCTGTATGGTCCTTTTATGTTGGGGATCCTGCTGGCCCTGCAGAAATAGTCGGATTACCAGTGTTCCTCACAGAAGCACGTCATCCCTCCCTCCTCAACTGCAGAGTAGGACTGAGAAGAGCTCCAGAGAAAGGCCCAGGTGCCCAGGAAAGAAGAGCCAAGAGGGGGCACGTGCCCTGGGGAAGTGCAGGAGGAAGCAGAAGTCCATGATTCAGGGAGCATTCATGGGGCCACCGAGAGGGTTTCAGTTCTAGAATGCCTCCTCTGACCTTGACTCATGGATACATGTGGGGGGAGGCTCCAGATTGCTGGGGCCACAGCTCTGCAGAGATGGGAAGGCGTCAAGAGACCGAGGGGGCCCTATAGAGCACTTGCCCAATGGGGCAGCTGCAGGGCTGAAACCAGGACCAGGGCTGGGCAGGGCTGGGTAGGCCGGGGTGGGGCTTTTCTTGCTTGTCTTCTGGATTTTTTTTTTTTTTTTTTGTCTTCTGGATTTTAAAGAGGGGAGGAGGGGCTCCTGGGTGTCTCAGTTGGCTAAGTGTCCTCTCTGACCCTTGATTTCAGCTCAGGTCGTGATCTCAGGGTCAGATGATCAAGGGCCCTCTCCTCCCCCCCACCCCCGCATGTGGGGCGCTCTGCCGGGAGTCCGCTGGAGATTCTGAGACTCTTCTCTCCCTCTGCCCTTCCCCAGGCTCCTTGTACATGCCCTCTCTCTCTCTCTCTAATAAATACAGAAATAAATCTTTAAAAAAATAAAATGGGGGGCGGGTTCTCAGGGCACTTGGCTGGCTCAGTCAGTGGAGCATGTGACGATCTCGGGGTTGTGAGTTCAGGCCCCACGTTGGGTGTGGGGAGTCCTTAAAAATAAAAATAAATTGAAAAACAAAGAGGGGGAAGTCCTAAGAACTGAGCCTATTTCTGAACTCCATGACTGCCCCCTCCGCCCGCCCGAATACCCTCTTGTCCTGCCTGCCCCCATTCCTTCCTGATCCCATGAGCTTGTGTTTGGTTCTTCCTTGGGAGTCCCCAAAACCGCAGCTGTTCACCGCCCCGAAACTTAGCGCCTATTGTCGGTGCCTGTTCTTTTATGGGCCACCGTGCGGATTTGTCAAAATACATGTCACACTGACGACGTGTAGTGTTGGCAAGGCCGCGGCCAAGCAGGTGTGCTCACACCGGCTGGTGGGAGGCAGCCGCTCTGGAAACCAGTTTGGCGGTTTCCTTGAGAGTCCAGACGTGTTGCACCACAGGGCCCAGAAACTCGGCTCCCAGGTACCCCAAGGGAAACGAGCCTGTTTCTACACAAGGGGCTGCAACGAGCATGCTCAGAGCAGCTTTATTCACAAACGCCAGAGACTGGAAGCAACCCAAATACCCACCAGGGATGAAGCGCCATGAGACCACAGCACGTGACTCCATTAGGTGAACCGTCCAAGGCCCAGAACAGGCCATTCAGCCCAGAGAGCCGTCAGGGGTCGCCGGAGCTGGGGGCACAGCAGTGGCCCCTAACAGGTATGACTGGCGGGGGGGCGGGGGGCGGGACACGGAAACACTCTAAAACTGGATTGTGATGATGGTTGCACAACTCAGTAAATTTGCTAAAACGTGCGCTGTGGGGTCTCACGGGTGGGCCTTAGGGCGCATGCTCCAGTGGTGCTCCCGCGGGGCAGCTAAGGGCACTGCCTCCCTGGCCATGTTTGTTTCTGAATAGCTTGCTCCTGAGCCACGAGGGGAACCCCCAGGGGAACCCCCAGGGCACCCAGCCAAGGGCGTGGTAGCTTTGGGGGCAGGAAATGGATTCCCGGTCCCTTTCCTGAGGGATGTGAGAGCAAGGGGGACACTTTCACAAGCCACCCGGGGGAGGGCCACGGCAGCTCAAATGCACCCACATGGTTTCCAGGAAAATGGGGTTCTCTGCTGCAAACGCAGCCCAGATGAGAGGCCCCAATGGGGTCCTGCGCTCCCTGCCTGAATGATGGCACAGCCCGTAGGACTCCACGCGGCAATGGCTGCGTCCTCGCCCGGCCCCGCTCCACCTGTTGCCCATTCCCTTCCCGCGTTGCCCGGTCCCCTCCCCAGTTGCAGAGGGGCCCTCTAGGGGCTGTGCAGGGGTCAGGGTGCTGAGTGCTGCTGAGGCTGCTCCTGTCCGGCCCAGAGCGTGACACAGTGGGCGTGCCCAGGCCTCAGGGACACAGCTCCAGGCAGCTGCAGTTCGCCCGCTGCACGAATCCGCCTACCCACTGGGCATCGGCCAGTGTCAGGATGGCGCCCCCCGGGACCTCCCTCCCAGTGGCAAGTTTTGCGACCTCCCCAGGGACCAGTGCCCGGTCCCATATGGCCAGGCCTGCCATGCTCCCCACAAAGGCCTCAGAGCTGTCAAAGCCGCCCCCCATGCTGTCTTGCTCCTGGCCCAGCACAAGGGACCCTCCTGGAGGGATCTCGTAGCCCTCCCTGAAGCGGGAGCCCGTGGCCACTAGCCTGCGGTCCACGTGGACCCAGTACCTGCCCAGTGTGGATGTCCAGATGATACACACGTGGTGCCACCGGCCGTCCAGCAGCGGCTGCAGGGGCAGCTCCCTGAAGGCTGGGTCTCCAATCACAAAGTGGACGGAGCCAGGGACCAGGGAGTCCCTGCCGTGCAGCACGAGCTTGTTGTCATTCTCCTCGGTGGCATAGGAGAGCAGGGTGCCCAAGTGGCCTGAGGCCATGCGCACCCAGCTGCACACAGACAGGGCTCGCAGGCCCGAGGCGAAGCCGGGGCTGAGGAAGGCGACGTTCTGGGTGGAGGCATTCGGGAAGACCAGCACAGGGCCCACGTCACAGGCTGCAACAGAGGGGACAGTTGACCCGGCACTATGCAGAGGCACGAGCGTCCACGCCGCAGGACTGCCCTTGCTCTGGGCCGTGGGCTTCAGAGCCCGTGGCTGACCTGCATCAGCACGGAGCGTGGGGCTGGCCGTGCAGGGTCCCCACGGTCCTTGCTGCACCATCAGCCCATCTTCCGGGTGGGAAGACTGGGAGCCAGGGCAGTCTTATAGCCTCGGCGGGAGCGAGCCTCTGTGAGAAGCCCCACAAGCTTGCAGGCCCCAAACCACACAAGTACAGTATCTCCTGTTCCTGGAGGTCTGAAGGCAGACACGGGGCCCCTGAGTAAAATCACGGGGCAGGCAGGGCTGGTTCCCTCCCGAGGGCCCAGGGAGAATCCTTCCCTCCCTTCCACCTTCCACAGACACCCTCGCTCCGTGGCTCACAGCCCCTCCTGCATCTTCAAAGCACATCCCTCTCCCTCCATCCCTGGGCACAGCTCCTCGGACCCTGACTTCCCTGCCTCTTCTACAAGGACCCCGGTGTTAATCCCAGATCCCCTCCCATCTCAGCATCTGTGCTCGTGGCTGGAGAGTCCTCTTGCCATGTGAGGGTACCCACAGGGTCCAGGGATCAGGATGTGGATGTCTTTGGGGCCAGCCCTCTCCAGGTCTGCCTGACAGAGGGTCCATGGGCTGGGGGGCCTGGGGGTGCTGCACCTGGTCCCAGGTTCCGAGTGGCAGGCTGGGGACCTACATTTCTAACCCACTTGCCCACTGGACTCAAGGATGGAGGGTGTTCTGTGGGCAGCCCCCAGCCCCTGTCTTCACCTCAGGGACCCCTGTCCTAATGCAGGGCAGGGGGCACCTGCAGGGGCTCCACTGGTTGAGCATCCAGCTCTTGTTTCAGCTCAGGTCATGATCTCAGGGTCATGGGATCGAGCCCCATGTCGGGCTCAGTGCTCAGCGGGAAACCTGCTTGAGATTCTCTCTCCCTTTGCCCCTTCCCCCTGCTTGCTTTCTTTCTCTCTCTAAAATGATGATGATGGTGATGATGATGATGATGATATGATGATAACGTAGGGCAGATGCTACCAGAGATAATCAACCAACCCCCCCTTGAAGACATCTAGAAATATCTGTAGTTCTGGTTGAGCTTTGGGGACCCCCAAGGAGCAAGACAGCATGGGTTGAGCTTTGGGGACCCCCAAATCTTTCCTGGGATCCTGGGAGCCCTGGTGGTTCCTCACAGGCCAGCTGGTCAGCCCTGCCTCACTGGTGAGGCCACCAGAGCCACCCGGGTGGAGGGAAACCATTCTTCAGATTAGTGGGGCCCTAGAGCTGCTGAGCCAGACACAGAAGCAACCTAGTTAAAACGCAGGTTAAAGATGGATTGGCCTTGCGCGCATAGAGGCAGGGGCTGCTGCTAAACCCCCACCGCACTGGGGACACCCGCACTGGCCCCAAATGTCAGGAGGGCTGCAGCCAGAGACCCTGTCCTGGGAGATCCGAGATGGCAAAGCAGAGTCAGCTTCGCAGCGGGGCCTCCACTCTCGGCACAAGCCCCACGGGGTGCGGCTGAGGTCCAGGCCTGCCTGGGAGGCTCGTGCTGGTGACGGTTGAGGATGTAGTAATATCCCGCCAGTCCTGAGTGACCATCCGCGAGTGACCACCAAGTCGGAGGGGTCATCTACTGCCCCGCCCCTGCGGCACCTCAGCCGTATGCACACATCCACTCCCAATGCCAGGCCATGACCTGCATGGCCCCTCTTCCTTCTGGGGGTACATGGGGCTGTGAAGCCAGCGTCCTCTCCACACAGCTCCAGGGGGAAGGCTGTTCAGAGGGGAGCGGAGGCCCAAGGAGACCCGAATGGGGAGAGGGGAGGCCAACGGGGTAAGGGCAGGCCGTGGTACTTACTCTCTCCTGGGCTCTCGGGGGGCCATGCCCACTGGCTGCTTGGGCCAGGAGGTGCCCGTGTCCCCTGCGGATGGCCAGCAAAGTCCTGGGGTGGGTCCCCAGTCGCAGGTGAAGCTCTGAGCACCTGCCTTCCCCTCTGCAGCCTTGGGGAGCTGGGGCTTGGGTGCCCAGGCAGGGTGGGGGGCTGTGCTGGGGTCAGCCCCGGGGCAACAGTGCCAGGGCCAGCCACCTGCAGCTGCCCCTCGAGAGCAGCCAGCCTGGCACCCTGGCCCTGCACAAGGTGTGTGAGGCGAGCCAGCGCGTCCTGCAGGGCCCTCAGGTCCAGAGCCAGGTGGGAGAGGGCATCCCTCTGTGCTTCCCGCTCCTTCCCCTCCTGGGTACGCTGCCTGTCCCTCTCACTCAGGGCAGCACCCAAGGCCAGCAGCCTAGAGTCCACCTTCCGGCTTCTGCGCCGTGTCTTCTGCATCCAGGTCTTGAGGTGGCTCAGGTCACTCTGCAGGGTGGCCTGCGACTGGTTCACCGCCAGAGCCACCGCTTGGGTGTCCTGGGCCAGGCTCTGGAACCGAGTGTCAATGTTGTAGGACAGGTTGTAGTTACTGGCAAGGCCTTGCAGGTGTGTTAAGGTCACCTCTTGGAACCTCCGGAACTGTAGAGAGGAGACACAGCAGGCACAGGGGCTGAAGGCTGGGGAGGACGCAGGACAAGCCTTCCTGCCCATGCACCGGCCGTGATCCCCATGGATTTGACCTGCAGGCAGCTGCGTGAGGGCCAGGCCCATTACCACAACCAGCCCACGGTGGCCTTGCTCAGAGATGTGGGCGAAGAACCCAAGGTCCCTGGGCTGCACTCTGTGGGCTGAGGGCTTGTGGCACCCCCTGCCCCCCGCCACGGCCTCACCTGTGACCCTCGCCCCTGAGTGGATGTAGGGCAGGGTGGGCTCTGTGAGTGGTTTGTGGGGATCAAAGCGGGGAGTGCCTGCAGAGAGCCTGAGGCCTCCCACCCCACGCCCAGCACACCCAGTACCCCTCCGGGGCACTCCGCGGCCCTTCCACCCCGCCTCCCAGCCAGTCCTCACTGTCAGTTGGTTTGACTTCATAGCAGAGCCCAGCTGGCTGCCAACTGTAGGTGACAGTAGCGTCACCCCACACTTCATGTTTGTGTCCCCAGAGCGTGGGCGCTCATCACGCCGTTTCTGCATGGGCTGTCGAATTTAACACACGCAACTGCCCCGAGTGGCGGGTATACTCACCTGCTCTTCTAGCCTTCGGAGCCTCTCGAAAAATGGTTTTCTCTGCCCTGCAGGGCTGGCTTCCTGTGACAAAGCCCCATGCAGATATACAGGCGCGAAAATAAGGAAGAAACACAGGGTCTTCCTCCGCGGGCAGCCCATCCTGAGGACGCACGGAGAGCGGCCCCGACGGCAGGAGAAGGCAGCTTGCTTTGCGCCGCTCCCCCCCCCTCCCCCGCTAGCCAGTGGACCTTTCCCTCTTCCACACTGGCTGGGACTCAGGTACTTCCTGCCACCTTAATGAAAAGCATTCGCTTTCCAGCCAGTGAGCTCTGCAGAGATGGAGGTTCCCAAGGACACAAGCTTAAAACAGATGCAAACAGTTTCTCTGGAAAACAGTTCTTCTGAGTGTGAGCCTTGGTCTGGCTGGCTCAGAGGCAGAAGGAGGTGATTGCTTTAGCAGGGGCACATGGACTCATGCTCCCACCAGACAGAAGTTGAAGCTGGACAGGGCCGGGTCAGGGCCAAGGAGCCCCCAGAGCCAAGTGTGCCGTGGGGCCCAGGGTGCGGGCCATGCACAGAGGGTCCTGTGAGGCCCATCCCTCTCCCTTTGATATGGCAAGGGAAATGGGGTTGGGAGCCACCTTAATTTACTTTGAGGTATAGGTTGTATGATGGGCTGAATGGTGGTCCCTGAAATGGTAGGTCCAAATCCCAACTCTGTGAATTCCTCTGTACTTGTGAATGTAAGCTTATTTGGGAAAAAAGGGCTCTTGCAAATATCATTAAGGATCTTGAGATGAGACCATGCTGAGTTTGGGTGTCCTTACAAAAGACAGAAGAGCAGAGGCACAGGGGAGAAGGCCGTGGGAAGACAGGCAGAGGCCAGGGTCATGTGGTGCAGAGAAAGCCAGAAGCTGGAGGAGGCAGGAAGTGTCCTCCCCTGGGGCCTTGGGGAGTGGGTGGCCCTGGGACACCCAGCAGTCACTGGTTATAGCAGTGGCCGTGCACAGTCTTGAATGGCTCCTCTTCTCCCAGGTGTGACTCCAGCAACAGCAAAAGGACAAAGGTGAAGGGACCCAGGGCCAAGGAGAACTCAAGGGGAGGGAGACAGCATTGAATGCACGGATCCAATGTGGCCCGGGAGAGTGACAGGTCAAGGGCAGGGCAGGTGGAGGTGCAGAGAGAGCCTCCCCACCTGCAGGGGCAGGATGTGTGTCAGTGTCCCCAGGCCACAACCAATGACCCGTAACCAGTACAGGTCCAAGGTCAGGGTGTCCCAGGGCCCCGCTTCTCCTCAAGGCTCTGAATAAGGATTTTCCAAACAAATAAATAATTAGGGGCTTCTGGGTGGCTTAGAGGGTTAAGCATCTGGCTTTGTGTTCTGCTCAGGTCATGATCCTAGGGTCCTGGGATTGAGCCTGGCGTCGGGCTCCTGCTCTACGGGCAGCGTGTGTCTCCCTCTCCCTCTGCTACTCCGTTTGTTCTCTTTCTCTCAAACAAATAAAATCTTTTTATTTTATTTTATTTTATTTTTTTTTTCAAATAAACAAAATCTTAAAAGAAAATAATTAAATCAGGAAAGCTGAAAGGCAAGATTTAAGCAATTGCCCAGAAAGCAGGGCAAAAAGACAGAGAGATGGAAAAAAAGAGAGAGAAAATATAGCCTTCAAGGGGAATCCAATGAAGAGCAAGCACAGAGTGAGAGAAGAGAAAACGGGAAGGTAGTCTGGGAAGGGTTCCCGGCCGAGGGCATCAGTCTCAAGACGGTGTGCCAGAGAGGGCCACTTGTCATGTGTCAGAACCCCATGGCTGAGGAGTCTCCAAGTGTCGGTGGAGGAAGTGGAGGAAGAACTGGGTCACACGGAACGACTGGAGACTCTCCTCCCAGAACTGAGTGCTGGCTGCCAAATACAGGAGCAAACCTCAACGTCTCCGAGTGAAAATTATTATCACTTAAAATTGTTTGTCTAGCTCAAATGTGAAGCTGCCTGGAGCAAACAACAAAGGCACTTTTCGGACACCTAACGGCTTTGGGGGTGTGTCTCCCATGCTTCAACACAGGGATCCAGGCCCAACGGAGCTGCTGTCCGGGCTCCAGAGCCGGGCTCCAATCCAGGAGCTGACTCGGGGGGATTCCCAGAGGCCCAGGAGGGCATCGTCCTCCCCGCGACCCGTCGCAGCCCACACCCACTCCGCAGGGGCGGCCTGCCTGGCCCAGCCCTGCCCTGCACCTTTGCCCCCCGCCCCTGCTCCCTTCCTCCCGCCTGCACGCCTGGCGCAACGTCCAAATCGGAGCTCCTCATTCTGCTTACATTTTTTTTTAAATTTTTTATTTATTTATGATAGTCACAGAGAGAGAGAGAGAGAGAGAGGCAGAGACACAGGCAGAGGGAGAAGCAGGCTCCATGCACCGGGAGCCCGACGTGGGATTCGATCCCGGGTCTCCAGGATCGCGCCCTGGGCCAAAGGCAGGCGCCAAACCGCTGCGCCACCCAGGGATCCCTCTGCTTACATTTTTAAAAAAAAGATTCTATTTATTTATTCATTTGAGAGAAAGAGAGAGAGCGAGCGAGAACGCGCGAGCGCACGGGATCGGAGAGGGAGACCAGGGGAAGACGGAGCGTCTCCAGGGGGCTCCCGGCCAGCGCGGGGCCCCCCCGGACCCCCCCAGCGCCCCGAGGCCGTGACCCGAGCCTCAACAGCCGGAGCCGCAGGCTCCCCTGCCTAACGCCCCTGCCGACTTCGCGGACGGACGGCGCCTGTTCTTCATGCGAGCCCTTGACCCGCAAGCGGGGGCCTGGAGAGGCTGGCTGTACGCAGCAGGCATTTAAGGAGTGCGCGCGGAGGGAACGCATCTTCCCAGACTTCCCCGGGGGGCAGCCGAGGCGGGACCGGCGCCTCGCTGCGAGGCCTTCCCGGGCCGCCCGCGGCGCTGCTGCCCCCGCGCGGCCGCCGGGACCCGGAGCTGCGCTCGGAAAGCGGCCACCTGCTGCGGGGAACCCTTGCCTTGGCGGCCCCGCCCACCCCAGGTCCCGCCCCGCCGCGCTCGGCGCAGGCGCAGACACGGCCACCCGCCCCACGCCTCTTCCGGGTCCCGGGCTTCGCGGCAGATTCGTCGCGATGTGCCCGCGGGCACCGGCCTCACGGACTCGAAAAAATTCAGCGGCAGCTCTGCCAGCGCGTGGGAAGCTCGTGCCCCGAGGTCTCACGGCCTAGGCCACGAACCGCGTGCAGAACTGGGCCTCGGCGGCCGTGCCGAATCAGCGGAGAGATAGCAGCGGCGGGGCGGCCGGGAGCGCGCGGGGAGACTCCGGGACCCAGCGGGTGCGCGCCTCCCCGAGACCCCCGGGCGCCCCCTAGGCCCCCCCTGGCCCCCCCAGGCCCCCGCCCGTCCCTGAGGCCCCCCTCCCGGCCTCGAGGTCCCCCGCCCGCCCCGAGGTCCCCCTCCCGCCCCGGAGGCCCCCCTCCCGTCCCCCAGGTCCCCCCCCCACGCCCCTGATGCAGCCTTAGCTAGTGGCCGGGTGCGCGGACAGACCACCTACCTAGTGGTACTGAACCCCGCAGAGGGGCCTGACCAGAAATACTGCAGATGACACGGGTTCCTGGGAGAGAAGCTAGGATGCGGGGGTCCAGGGTCCCCGGCCTTAGCGCCGCCGACGCAGGAGTTAGGATAATCCCCTGTGGTGGGTGCTGTCCTGCACATAGGGGACGTTGACCAGCATCCTGGGCCTCTCCCACCCCCTCACTAGATGCCAGCAGCACCCCAGCTGTGACCCTGAGGTCCAGTGGACCTACTGTAGAGGGTACCAGGAGGGCCCTGAGCTGGGAACCAACTCTTGGTAGAAATGGCTGGTGCTGGCAGGGGAGGATCCTGCGGGTGCAGAGAGATGGGGTCCCTAGCCACCTAACAAGAGGGGCCAGGGGGTGGGGGTTCTGAGAGAATGTGGAACCCACGTCTAGTCTGACAGCGGGTCCCGCGTGGTTGCCAGGGGCTCCGTGGCCGTCTCACCTGAGTCTCCCATGGACTCCAGGATGGACCCAGCTGTCTCTGCAGTCCGGCTCACCGTCCGGGAAGCAGTTCACACTCTTTCCTCCTCCGAGGATGGCGACCGCATCCTTTCCACGCTGGGGTCCCTGAAGCGGTATCTCGGTGGAGCGGAGAACCCGGCCCTTCCCGGGGAGCAGGAGGAGTTTGCCAGGATGCACTTCTCAGCCCTGCTCCGGTGTCTGGTGGGCAGGCTGAGCCCCGCCTGGCTGGAGCTCCTGCCGGGCGGCCAGCTGGAGGCACCATGGGCCAGCTTCTTTCTGGAGGGCCCTGCGGACCAAGCCTTCCTGGTGCTGATGGAGTCCATCGAGGGCATGGCTGGGTGAGTGGGGCTCGGTCTGATTATGTGGTCACTTGTGATGCAAAGGATTGCGGGCCCACAGGTTCTCCAGTAGCTGCGGGAATTCGGTGTCCTGAAAGGTTGAGAGTAGGACTTGCCCCTGGCGGAGCACTGGAGAATTTAAAGGGGGTTGTGTTAATCTCCTTGGCAATGAAGAGGCCCTTGCCCTGGGTCCTGCCCCGTCGGTGAAGGGAGAGAGCAGGAGCGTTCCCATCCCGGTGGCTTAGGCCGTGGGCCTTGCCGTCCTCGTGGGGCCCCTTCCTTCCCTCCCTTCCCTCCGTGCCTCTCTGCTGTGCAGTGAGCCACCTGGCCCTGCAGCAAACTCATGGGGACACCTTCCTCGAGGCAGTTCCCAGACACTGCGTCGTGCGGGGCTGCACGTGGCCCCGGGTCGTGGCACAGCTGGGTTGCGGTTGCTGAGATACACGCAGAGCTGGTGTGGAGCGGGAGACGGGACTGGCTGGCTGCCAGGGGGATTTAACCATCGGTTTTAGGTGCGGGGTGAGCTGTGGGTCGCGGGCTCCCGGCTCCCGCATGACGCCTGCTCTTGCTTCAGCCCGAGCTTCCGTCTGATGAAGATGGTGCAGCTGCTGGCCCAGTTTCTGGGCGCCGGCAGGGTGGCCGCCGTGATGGAGAGCCAGTGTTGGCAGCTGGCCGAGCCGGCCTTCCCGCTGCTCCAGGAGACGCTCCTCGCCAAGCTGGTGGGCCTGCCCGACCACCTGGGCAACCGCCTGCAGCGGGAGAACCTGGCTGCCTTCCTTCCGCAGAACTACTTCCCTCTGCTCGGCGAGGAGCTCCTGCGGGTGCTGCAGGCCGTGGTGGACTCTCTGCGAGGTGTGGGGCCCTCTGCGCTGTCCTCAAGCCCTCTTCTCTGGCCACTGCCCCCCCCCCCCCCGGCTTCTCACAGCCTCTGGAGAAGGGATTCTCTGGGTGATGCCATTGGCAGGTCTGCGGGCTGGTAGGGACCTGTACTGGTCACAGTGGCTGAGCGTCACCCACTTCTTGGCTCTTGACCTTGGAGATGGAGATGACCTTGATTCCTTTAGCTCCTGGTTGGGCTGCTGGTGAAGCCGACCCGGTGGGGCTGCTCACTGCCAGGCCACTCACCGCGCTCAGTCTCCGCCACCCCGGGTGGGCCCTGGTGTCTGGACCGCCTGCTCTCCCGCCGTGGGGTGAGCACAGGGTCTTGCCCCTGTGTGTCCAGCGCCCCAGCAGCTGAGACTGTGCAGTGGGTGCCATGCGCGGGCGCTCCTTGAGGCCCTTCAGTTGTGCTCATGTGGCCCCCGTGGCTACCCCGCGAGGGAGGCCTTGCCACTGTACCGGGTGAGGGAGCAGGCTGAGGCAAGGCATGCCTGTGTCTGCTGAGCCCACGGGGTCTGTCTCGGCTTAGCTGGGCCGCCCCACTTCCTCGTCTGTGCTGGGAGAAGCCCCCAGCATGTTCTGAATGAGTCGAGAGCAGATCTAGACCACATGTGGTTCCGTTGGGCGGCTGCATCCTCGTCCTTGTAGGACTTCGGATGCCCCCTCTTTAGGTGGCAGATGCTGTGTTTGCATCATGCACGTCCTGTCTCATGCTGGGCACCGTCCTCCTGGCGCTTCTGGTGGAGCTGGTGCTCCCATCCTCACGTGTCCCCATGCCCTGTCGCTCCCTGCGGGTGGCTCAGACGCCTGCCACCCGCACCATGTGGCTGACTGCTTGGGCCACCCCTCGGTGCCTCCTCCTTGTGCCTCCACACTGGGCCCTACTCCGTGGTGATTGGGCGAGCAGGAGGGTGAAAGCCTGTTTGAAATTATGATGGGTGCTTCCGGTTAGAAACAGTGCTACTGGGATTTCAGTTGGAGTTAGATGGAAAGGAGTGGTGTTTTTTTTTTTTTTCTTTTTTTTTTTTAAGATTTTATTTATTTATTTATAGAGACACAGAGAGAGAGGCAGAGACACAGGCAGGGGGAGAAGCAGTCTCCATGCAGAGAGCCTGACATGGGACTCGATCCAGGGTCTCCAGGATCACACCCTGAGCTGCAGGTGGCGCTAAACCGCTGCACCACCGGGGCTGCCCGAGTGGTGTTTTCATGACACAGAGATGCCCTGTCCAGAAAGGAGGTCTGCTCGCACTTAGTTGGGAGTCGCCTTGTGGCCTTGCCCCTGACTGCCCCCTTTCCTTCTCGTGCCAGGTGGCTGGGACTGCTCCATCTCCTTCTTGTCTCAGGTGCTGGGGAAAGCCTGTGTCCACGGGAGACAGAGTGAGTGTTTCCGATCCTGGGAGGAGCCCCCAGTGCTTTCTAGCTGTCTCCCTGTCCTTTGTGTCTGCCATCCTGGTGGGGCGGGAGGATGGTCCCGTCACCTGGGCCTGCACCCCCACCCCCCAGCGTAGACCCTGGGTGCCCTTGGGCCCCCAGCTCAGGCTTCCATGTGCTTCCCCCAGAGGAGATCCTGGGCGTGCTGGTGCCACAGCTGATGGCCCTCACCCAGGGCAACTGCCTCTGGCAGCGGGTCTGTTGGCGCCTGGTGGAGTGTGTGCCCGACCGGGCCATGGAGGCTCTGCTAACCGGACTGGTGGAGGCCGCCTCGGGGTAAGGAGCCAGGAGGGCAGGAGGTGGGGGTTCCAGGGACAGCAAGTCCGAGCTCCCGTGGAGAGGCTGTCTCCTTGGTCGGCCAGGCCAGGGAGGGGAAGTCCGCTGGTGTTGAGGTGCGGGGCTCTTCTGGTTTCCACGTTCACTGGGAAGGAGAATTCAGGTCTGGCTCAGCTGCGGCGCAGGCACTGGGTTCCTGGTGGTTAGCACAGAGCCCGGGGGGTGAGGGCCGGCCTGCTGAGGTCTCTGGAGATCACGCTTTGCTCTCTCTCCTCGACTGTGCCTCACAGGCCTGAAGTCCTCTCCCGGCTGCTGGGGAACCTAGTGATGAAGAGTAAGAAGGCCCGGTTTGTGATGACCCGAAAAATTCTGTTCCTACAGTATCGATACTCGGTGAGAGCGTGGTGAGGGTGAGGGCGAGGGCGAGGGCTGAGGGCGGCCCCAGGGCCTGGGAGACGTGACCATAGCAGGCGGAGCGGAGCTCAGTCGCCCAGGAAACCCTGCTGATCCTCATCCCAGACCCTGCTCTGGGGCCCCCGGCCAGATGGTCCTCGGCCCATGATGTGGCCAGTGGGTGTTGGCTTGGTAGATGGTGACATGGTGCCCGGCTTCTGTCACAGACACCCATGCTACAGAGCCTGCTGGGGTACCTGGCCATGGACAGCCAACGGCGCCCACTCCTCGTACAGGTGAGTGCGGCCCGGCCCACCATCCCTGCCGCTCCCAACACTCCTGCCTGGAACAGAGCCCCTCTCGGGCTGGCCGCGGGTGAGGACGGTGGCGCTGAGGGCCATGCAGTCTCATGCCGTGCTGGGGAGGTCGGTGGAGCTGTCTAACCGGGCCGGGCCGTGCCTCCCACCAGGCGCTGAAGGAGCTCCTGGAGACGTGGGGCAGCAGCAGTGCCATCCGCCACGCACCTCTGCCTCAGCAGCGCTACGTCAGCAAGGCTGTCCTCATCTGCCTGGCACACCTGCAGGAGGCAGAGCTCCGGGACAGCCGGGACGGTGAGCAGGACGTGGGCACCTGCCCCATGCCCGCCCTGCCCAGCACGCCCGCAGCACTCAGCCTGTGGGTGTCACTGCTTCTAGAGCTGCTGGCCAGCCTCATGGCGGGAGTGAAGAGTCGCCTGGACAGCAGCCTGCCTGCCGTGCGCCGCCTGGGCATGATTGTGGCCGAAGTAGCCAGTGCCCGGATCCACCCCGAGGGCCCTCCCCTGAGGTTCCAGGTGAACAAGGCCTGCACCCTCAGTGTCTCCCTGCCCGGGGCCCACAAACCTGCATGTTGGCATGGAACTAGCCCTGGTGGCCCCAAGGGGATGGGGTCATAGCCCCTCAGCAGGTCCTGAACACATGCCCCCAGGTGGATTCCCTGGGGCATCTGGAAGTGTTCTCTCTGGGCAGGACGTAGACACAGCGGACAGGCGTCCCTTCCTGTCCACCTGCTGAGCCCCTGGGATGTCTCGGGATTCCAGCCCCTCTGGAGGGTGGGCTCCCCTGACCTTGCACATCCAGTGCTGCCTGCTGTTGTGCGGAGACTAGTGAAGTTGTGGGCCATGGTGGAGGCTCTGGGGGCCCTGGGCCTGCCCCCTCGTCACTACCCGCGCCAGCTCCAGCCTGTGTGCCTTTCAGTATGAAGATGATGAATTGAGCCGAGAGCTGCTGGCCCTGGTGGCGGCCCAGCCTGTGGCTGACAGCCCCTCGGAAGCGAGGTGAGGGTCCCTAAGCCCCATGGTCCCTGCGCTCTGGGCTCGGGGGGCCGGTCATGGCCCATTTCTGCGCGCATGCTACTCCCTTACCTTATCCTGGGCTCCAGTTGCTGAGACTCGGGTAAAGAAGCATCGGGTGGGGGCAGGGGAAGCACTGCCTGGGGCCAGAAGCTTGTGTGGGGCCTCCCCTAGGGTTCCTTCTTTGTTCTCCAAAGCCCGGCTGTTGCTCCAGTGGCTGCAGAGGCTCCTGACAGAGGGAGCACGGAAGGTGGTGGTGTTCCGGCCCAGGCGGAGGGCGCGGGCTCTGACCTGGACAGGTAGGGGCTGATCTCAGGTGGAAACGGCAGAGGGGGGAGCAGCCCTGGGCTGGCCTCAGAGCCCCACACACGTGAGCATGGGAGTGGACAGCCCACGCTGTCTGGAGGTCGCGGGTCAGCCTTGCAGCCTTGCCGCTCTCCGCGAGCGCCCTGATAGCAAAGTCTGCGGCTCCTGAGGCTTTGGGGACTTGGGGTGAATTCCAGTGAGTCAGGAGCACGGCCCGCCTGTTGCCTGCCCCTGGGTGACGGGCGGGCCCCACGGGCCTCTGCTGCTTCCTCAGTGACGACGACCTTGTCCCCTATGACATGTCCGGGGACCAAGAGCTGAAGAGCAGTAAGGCGCCTGCCTACCTCCGGGACTGTGTGGAAGGTGGGCCCTTTCCCCCACGGGAGCCCCGCCGAGCACCTGCCCTGGGGTGGCTGCACCGCGGGAACGGCCTGTGCCCAGTCCCTGTCCGCCAGCTCTGCCTCGCACGAGGTCAGGGCTGAGGACCAGCGCAGGCCCGTCTGTTCTGTGCAGCCCTGACCTCCTCGGAGGACTGGGAGCGCTGGGAGGCAGCTCTGCAAGCTGTTGAGGGGCTGATCGTCAGGAGCCCAGCCGCCACTCGCGAGGTGAGTGGGGCAGGTGATGTCGAAGAGGGGCATGTGCCTCAGTGGTCGTGTGTCTGGCCAGGAGGCCCATGGCTGGGACGGGGAGGCAGAGGGCTGCGGGGGCCCAGGGCAGGCGGGGGCTGAGGCCTCTGACCCCTGCGTGCAGGTGAGCGTGGAGCTGGCCAAGGTGCTGCTGCACCTGGAGGAGAAGACAAGCGTGGTGGGGTTCGAGGTGCTGCGCCAGCGAGCCCTAGTGGCAGTCGTGGTCACAGACCCGGCCCCGGTGAGTCCCCGGGGCAGTGCTATGGTCCTGCCGCCCGGGCAGCGTTTGCGTTGGGGCCCGACCCGAGTGGCGGCTCATAGCAGCCTCTCGCGTGCCTGGCTTAGGTAGCGGAGTATCTGACCTCACAATTCTATGCCATCAACTTCAGCCTCCGGCAGCGCATGGACATCCTGGACGTAAGTGCTCAGGCCCCGTGTCCCACTTGCCAGGCCCAAGCGGCCCTCGTGAGGGGAGGGGAGTGGGTACTTGCCACAAGTCACGTGGTCGGAACCAGAGGCCTCCCCTGGTCCCTTGTTGCTGGACCCAAAGGGCTGGGACTGGCACCTGTCTGGGGCTTTCTTAGCAGTGCATGGGACTCCGTGGAGGCTGCGTCCTTTGCCTCAGACAAAAGGTTTATTAAGACAAATTCTCTTGCCGTACAATTCCCCGTCCATGTGACAGAACGTTATCTGGTTTTACAAACAAAGGACGTTCTAACACTTGCCATGGTGTGGGTGAACCTATCGGACACTGCTCAGTGGGAAAAGCTGTTCACGAGAGGCAGGTCTCTAGGGTCATCAAAATCACAGACAGAAAAAAAAAATTATAAACAGGAAGTAGATGGTGGAGAGGGTGTGTTTCACGGAGACCGTGCTCCAGTTTGGGAGATGGTGGCGATGGCCACGTGATGTGAATGACGTGCTGCGGCTGAGCTGGGCATGCACAAGTCAGTATGGCAAGTGTGACAGTGTGTGCATCTTATGTGGTGAAACAGGAAGACAGAGATGGCACCGCACAGGTCACCATCTCGGTGCTTGCAGTTCAGTGGCACTTGGTGCCTGGATAGTGTCGTGTGACTACATCCTGTGTCGCTCTCAGAGGAACAGCCCCTGGCACGCGCTCCCGTGCTCTGGCACCTGCAAGCACCAGGCTGCTCTCTGCCACCCTGCCAGTGCTTCCTGCACTTGTTCTGGGCCTGTCCGTGTGCAGCCTGGGTCAGAACTTCATTCCCTTTCTCAGGTGGCTGGGCACCAGGTTGGATGAGGTTCTGGACTAGAAGGGGCTCTGGGTGCAGGAGCAAGGCCGCTGGGCTGTTGCCAGGGAGCACGGCCACGTTCTCTCCTGTCCGCACATGCGTGAAGTGATCCTGTGATGCTTGGAACTGACATTCTGCGTGGTCCCTGAGCGTTCTCCGCGCCGCCTGTGAGGGCTGACTGCCCAGGGAGCGGAGGGCTCAAGGGCACTTGGCTTACCCGGAGTGTTAGAAAGTACCATGCCTCCCTAGAGCAGTGACAACGTCCTGGTCATCCCTCTCCTCTAGGTCCTGACCCTGGCGGCCCAGGAGCTGTCTCGGCCGGGGCGCCTCCCCAAGGCTGCCCAGGTCGGCTCCCCGAGTCCCGCCTCCCCGTCCAGCAGCACCGAGGCTCCCGCCTGGCGGGTGGTCGTGGAAGAGCGGATCAGAAACAAGACCTGGCGGTTCTCTCAGGTCAGCCAGGACCCGGTCAGGTCCTCGTGCTCAGTGACCTCCAGCTGCCGCCCACACTGAGCGGGGCCAAGTCGGGACCAGGATGGCGCCCACACTAGGGTCCTTCCTGTGAAGGGGGTTTGGGTACAAACTGAGAGACGGGACAGGTGCCGTGGGGCTTCAAAGTGGAGTGGTTTCAAAACGTGACTGTGCACGTGAGTGTGAAAAAGGCCCTAGAGATTCTTGGTCAGCAAGAAGTGACGGGGTGTGTGCTGTGTCATCAGGGTCCACTCGGGCCAGGCTGTCATGGGGGGGCGGGTGCTGCTCACCCCCAGCGGCGCACAGGACGGCCGGGTGCCCACAGCCGAGTTCCACATGGGGGAGGGCTGGTGCCTGTGAGCACCGTATGTTTGCAGGGCTCTGCCCGGCGGGGACCGGATGCTGGCCCCAACGAATTCAGCTTGGTAGCTGGCTGGTTCTTCTTCCCCCTCATTCAGCACTTTGACAGGTGAGCGGGAGGCCTGCACATCCCTGCAGACGAGCGGCTTCCCGGGGTGGGGTCTGCGGTCCCAGCAGCAGGTCACAATCTGGGTGGTGGCCCTCTAAAGCTTAAATGGTGAAGTGAGGGTGTCCGGAGCCGCAGCCTGTCACAGGTGGTGGGTTCTGGCTGGTGGGCAGGAGCCACGCTGCGTCTGTCCAACACCTCACGTGGCTCTGGGTGCTGCCCGGGGACAGGCAGTGAGGAGCATCCGGGTACTGGGTGTCCCTTGGTGGCCCAGGTCTTGGGAGCCAGCTCCGAGGGCCCAGCCTGCACATTACAGGATTCTGTTTTAGGCCTCTGGTGACCTTTGACCTTTTGGGAGAGGACCAACTGGTCCTTGGGAGATTGGCCCACACTTTAGGAGCCATGATGTACCTGGCTGTGAACACCACGGTGAGTTGGAAGTGGCAGCTTCACCTGGGACGCAGCACAGGCTCCAGGGTGGGCATCTCTGGGTGCCACGACCCCTGCCCATGGCCTCTGCTGTTTCAGGTGGCTGTGCCCATGGGCAAGGCCCTCTTGGAATTTGTGTGGACCCTTCGTTTCCACGGTGATGCGTGAGTGGCTGTGGGGCTGAGGGCAGTGGTCCCATATGGACAGAGATGGGGTTCCAAATCCTGCTGTGATGTGGATAGCAGAGGCGGGGGCGATCCTAGCTTGGCCTGGCACTTTGTGAGCGGGAAGGGGAGGGTGGGGTTGGGTGTGCTTTGGTGGTCTGTGGGTCTGCCGTAACCCTGAGCAGATGTGGGGTCTCTGTGGCCCGGGGCTCCATCAGGACTCGGCCTTCCTGCCTTCAGCTACGTGCGCCAAGGCCTGTTGTCTGCGGTCTCCGCTGTCCTGCTCAGCGTTCCGACTGCTCGGCTGCTGACTGACCTGCCAGACGAGCTGCTGGAAGCTGGGCCCTGGCTGGCGGGTAAACACCGGGCCCCCAGCTGCGTTGGCGAGGCGGGCGGGAGGAGGCTGGTGCGGCCCGGAGCGTCGTCATGGGCCAGGGCATGGGGATGGCAGAGGCCTTGGGGCTGTCCCGTCGCTCGTCTGCACACGAAGTGGCCCCTGGCAGGGGATGGGGACGTGGCTGTTACTGGGTTGCTTTGGGGGGTTGTGCGGGGCGGGGGGGGGCAAGGGAAGGCGTTCTGAGGTGGGGGATGAGGTCTGTATTTGTGGAAAATTCCAACACTTCGTCACGGTTTCAAGAACCATACAGTGAGCACCATGGAATCAGGTCGGCCAGTGAGTGTTCTGACACTTTCCCCCGTCAACATTCTTGGAGCCAGCGTGACCTCCCGTCTGCAGGCACTGGAGTTGTCCAGAGCAGCGCACGCATTTCCACCCCCGGGGCTCATGGCCGGGACTCTAGGGTCTGACCTGCTGCCCCGTGTGGATGCCCAGGGTCTGATGAGGGCCTATTTCTGTCTTTTCTACCGGACCTGGGTCCAGGCAGGGCCCCTCCAGTGCGGGCCGTCCCGGGCCCCTTTTGTCATGTTGGTGGGTTTGCAGAGCACCCTTCAGTGGGGCTCTGATCACGTGTCAGGACGGCTGTGGGCAGTGCTGCCGGTGTGTGGTGGCGTCCTGCGTCCTGGGACAGGTCGCACTGTCCTGGGCACATGTGCCCTCCCCATGGAGACAGTGGGTCTCTTCCATCCCACTGCCACCATCGCTGCAGTGGGAGCGGGACGTTGCCCCCGCACAGGGACAGAGTAAAGCCCTTTGCTTCCATGGGGAGGGGGTGGGGGTCGCCGGGCCACGCGGGGCCCCATGAACTTGTGCAGGAAGACTTCCCTGAGGAAACCGCAGACGGCAGGCCTGCCCAGCCGTGTGACACTGCTGCGGCCCACTTTCTTTTCATCTTTGGCAGATGTGGCGGAGCAGGACTCCGACGAGGACTGCAGGGTGTTGGCTGTGAAAGCATTGCTGCTCCTGGAGAAGCTCAAAGACACACTCCTCCCGCTGACGCCTCCTTAGCCTGAGTGCTCCAGCAGTGGTCCACGCCAGGGCCTCCGGCACTGCCCCGCGGACACGGCATCCCCGGAGGGAGGAGCTGCTGGGGCCCCTGTGGGCTGATTCTCCGCCTGTCCCCAAGCCCCTTCCTCACCCAAATGCAGGAGACTTTTAAAAAAATAAAAAAGGAGAAGAAAAAGGAGCTGCAGGTGCTCAACCCCATGCCTCAGGGCTCTGAGCTGCTCGGCACGGTCCACAGGGACACAGGTGCTGGAGGCTGCTGGGAGGCACTGGGGTGGGAAGGTCCCACCTGGCTCTGACCTGCCACAAGGCTGGCCCTTCAGTGGGAGCTGGTGACACTGCTGCGAGAGGCTGCCTTGTGAAGGCCCTGGCCCCCGACTGGTCACCATGTCACCTGGGCAGAACCTCCCCTCCCCTATGTATGTGTCCTGCTAGAAACTCAGAAGTGTGCTTAGGCGCTTGCCGTGTGCTGGGGACGAGGCACAGTGATATGCTAACATCGAGTTCTAGTTTTTTAGGCTTTATAATCTGGGAGACTTGGGAGACTGTCATGGAAAAAAATGGGACAACACCCTTCATAGTAAAGGGACCTCAGGGGCCAGGATGCCAGAAGGACATACACTGGCCCCTTCTAAGCAGGGTGGCCAGGGCCCTGGAGCGTCAAACCCAAGTTTTTATTTCAACAAGAAAGTCGGGCTCTTGCTACGAATCCTGGAAAGTTCCAAAGGAGCTGAAGGCAGTGGTTCTCAGGGGTCGTTCTCCACCTCCTCCAGCACCTCTTCGTCCACTTCCTTATGGTCCTCTGCGCTGTTGTGGTGGACCCGCTCTGGCACAGTGTGCATGAGAGGGATGCCCAGGCCCTGGTGCACGGCGTCCACAGTCCGCTGGTTCACGTAGTAGGACATGTTGGCAGAGGGCACTCGCTTCCGCATCTCCTCCAGATACTTGTAGGCCTGTGTCGGGACAGCCGTTACCAGGTTAGTTCACAGCAAAAACCCCAGAGCCCGCCCCCTTGGTCCTGGACTGGGTGCCCACCCCCAAGGCCATGAGGAGGACGGCTTCACAAGAGGGACCTGGGGGCAACTGGCTGTGACCGCCCAGCCTTTCTAAGGACTGGCGGTGTTCAAAGTTCAGGCTCTGACCATCTGTGCTGTCGGCTGTGATCAGCACTTGCAGCTGAGCAGGTACAGCCAGCTTCCCTGGGAAGTCCTGTGAGCGGCCTGTGTACGAGGACCCAAGTGTTTGGGGGCCATGCTCCCTGTAGATCTGCTCACCTGGACGCACCCAGGGAGACCTAAAGGAAGGATGCATTCACTCTGGAGATTGCCTGTCGGGTGGCAGGGCAGGCGGCAGTATGTAAATGGTCTGTCTTGTTTACTTTGACGGAGCATCACATCGACCCCAGCTAGGTGGGCCTGTGATTGAACTTAATGTGTGCGGGACGCTGGGTGGCTCAGCGGTTGAGCGTCTGCCTTGGGCTCAGGACGTGATCCTGGGGTCCCAGGATCCAGTCCTGCATCGGGCTCCCTGTAGGGAGCCTGCTTCTCCCTCTGCCTGTGTCTCTGCCTCTCTCTCTCTCTCTCTGTCTCTCATGAATAGATAAATTAAAAAAAAAAAAAAAAAAAAGGAACTTATCTGTGTGGTTCCTGATGTGGGACTTGATCCTGGGACTCCAGGATCATGCCCTGGGCCAAAGGCAGGCGCTCAACCACTGAGCTACCCAGGCTTCCCATATCTGTGTGGTTCTTGAACTTAAGGAAGTAAACCATGGTACCATCAGTGGTTTTCCTGTGGAACTTTCTCTGGTTCTGCCAGTGGGCATAAGTGGGAGAGGCTGGGGTCGGGGGATCCGAGGCAGGATAGCATGAGCCTCCCACAGAGCACCACACTTATATCTGCCCACACTGCCCACACCTGTCCACACATGCCTATGCCTGCCCACACCTGCTGTGCCATCTCATATCTGCCTACACCTGCCTGCATGTGTCCATACTTGCCTGTGTGCCCATACCTGCCCATGCCTGCTATACCTGACCACACCTGCCCATGCCTGCTGTGCTGGCTCACATCTGCCTATACCTGCCCACACCTGTCCACACATGCCAATGCCTGCCTGCACCTGCTGTGCTGCCTTACATCTGCCCACACCTGTCCATGCCTGACCACACCCACTGTCCCGGCTCACATCTGCCTACCCCTGCCCACACCTGCTGTCTGGCTCACATCTGCCTACACTTACCTGCATATGTCCACACTTGCCTATACCTGCCCACACGTGTCCATGCCTGCTATATCTGCCCACACCTAAGCATGAGGAGAGGAGCAGGTCTCGTGTGGTTTCTAAGGCTTACTGCCAAAGTACACTTTATATTAGTTCGGATGTGATTAAAATTTCTAGGAGCTCAACTTTTTTTTTTTTTTTACACAAGGAATGATAAGATTATCATTAAGATCTTAATGACTCTTAAGGATGTTAAAATTTCCAGAGCAATTTTATTTTGGGCAGACAGAACTAAGATATGAAAAGTAAGAGATAAAGATGAACACAGAAAAGCTATGGTTGTTGGAAGGACGGAGGACGGGCAGAGTGCAAGCCCCCAGGTGCTCTCAAGTGGGGGAGAAGGGGCACCCACACAGGAAGAGACTGGCTGCTGTGAGCCAGGTGCTGTGCCCAGGACATAGGAAAGTGGATCACAGCCAAGGCTTGGAGCTGCGGGGAGCAAGCGGAATTCAGGGCTGGGGATGGAGAAGCAAGGAGCTGCCAGAGACCACGGCGCTGTACTATGGCATGGGGCGTATCCCCCCCACCATGTGCAGAGCTGGTTTCACAATGGGCAAGGCAGCAGTTTCCAGAAGGAAGGCGTGGTCATCAGACACAGATGATGGGTGATGAACACAGAAGTGCTCCTGGCTGTCCTGGCCGCTGAGGACACCCACTGTCTAGGGTCAGGGCTGGGCTCTGGCATGGTGGCAGTGGCTAGGTGAATGCGAGGGGGCAGTGGGAGATGTGGAGCAGGAACAGGCACCTTCTTTCCCCATCAGAGGACACTTAGGTGTGCCTACCTCCTCTCCACTCACAAATCTGTTTCTTTCTTTTAGGTTAAGATTGCTAAGTTCTGTAGGATCCAAACAAGACAGCAAAGAATCTGGCAAAATTAAGAGTGATGGGGGCTGACTTCAAGTCCCACCCAAGCTAATGTACTGAGCAGCGAGTCCTGCCATTGGCTGCCACGGGGGAGAGCTAGGTCTCTAAGTTGAGTGGAGGGGAAGGAAGGAAGGAAGGAAGGAAGGAAGGAAGGAAGGAAGGAAGGAAGGAAGGAAGGAAGGAAGGAACAAACGAATGAATATCCTCTTTGCAGGAACATAACAGAATGCAGAGTCTCAACACTGGTTTGTCCACAGTGTCTGGGACATAAAAGAATTGCTGGATGCAAGAAGCAAGAAAAACCATGACTTACACTCGAAAGACAAGACAAATCATAGAGACTAACTGGACACGATCCAGAGCCTACTAGAAGGGCAAGTTTTAATGCCTGGTGAAAGGTAGGGACAGGAGCAGCATCAGAGTGGATACTGTCCAAGACTCATGAACTTGAAGCAAAAGCAAGGGCCAAATATAAAAATCAGAAAAAATTCTGGAAAATGAAAAGAGAAGAGAATCATTTGAGCCAAGACACAATCTACACAGATAATTGGAGTTCCATAGGGAGAGGACACAGAGAAAGAAGAGGACTTCCCACAGATGGACAGAAAACACTGGCAGGGCATCTGCCAGTCACGGAAAAGTACCTGGAATTCACAAGGGCCACAAGCAATGGAAGAAGACAAACCCTGCACAAAACAATGGGGGATGATTCGGACACTCAGAGGAGGAGATAAGCATATGACAAGGGGCTCAACGCTGCTAGTCTGGAGAGGGTACACTCAAGCCACATAGAGACTTCGCTCTGCACCCACTGGGACCGTGGGCATTAAAGGCCCATCATACCAAGTGTGGGCAGAGATGAGGGAGCACACCAGTGCAGTGTGAGCTCAACTCGTCCCTTCCGCGCGGGACACCATCTTTGGAAACGTGACTGAAGTTCAGGTGGTTTTACTCAGGCCTGGGTTTGTGGCAGATGTTTTCTCAGAAATGAACAAAGGCGGCCACCACTTCAAGGAAAATAGTAATGGGCCGTGTTTTCACTCAGGATAGAATGGGAGCTTTCACAAGAAGAATTTCAGAAACCTTAGGTATCAGCCACCAAGAGCTGGACATCCTCCCAAAACCTAAAGACTTTTCTGATGAGGTTGATGGTGATACCAGCAAACAGGATTTTTTGATTTCTATAATGAAACATGTTAACATTTGCTAATTTGGTGAAGCCGTATTTTCCAGATGAACAACTTCCTGTTATAAAATGATGTGTGTGTAAAAGATTCAAGATGGACCAGCGAGCTGTAACGTAGGAGTATTACAACAGCATCCCGACTTGGCAGCTGTTAAGAAGCCCCACTGGCTGAGTTTTGGTGTAGGCTCAAAAGTGGCCTGCGACTATCTGAGGGCCCGGCCTCTCTCACCTGCATACTGGTGTGAGGCTAGATTTTCTTCATGTATTTCAGCTAAAAAAAACCATTTGACCAAATTGAGAGCAGAAGCAGAAATGGAGAGTCCCTCCAGCTGTCCTCTAAGACATTACAGAGACCTGGAAACGTGCAAAACAGTGCTACTTTTCCTACTCGGTGTCCCAGTGCAAAGGGGTCCTGAGACCAAAATGTTTGGGCACCGCTGTGCTGAAATGAATCATCGAAATCCTTTAAAAGGGACAACCCGGGTGGCTCAACGGTTTAGCGCCGACTTCAGTCCAGGGCGTGATCCTGGAGACCCGGGATCGAGTCCCATGTCGGGCTCCCTGCATGGAGCCTGCTTCTCTCTCTGCCTGTGTCTCTGCCTCTCTCTCTCTCTCTGTGTATCTCTCATGAATAAATAAATAAAAATCTTAAAAAAAAAAAGAAAAGAAAAAGAAAAAAGAAATCCTTCTACGAAGAAAGCTCCAGGCCCAGGTCAGCTCACTCATGCATTCTATCAAAACTGAAGAAAGAAATAAGAACAATCTTAGCTAAACTCAGAGAATACAGGAGGCAGGCACGCTCCCAAGCACACACCATAAGGCTATAATAACCTTGACACCAACAACGAAGGAGACTCTACAAGAGAGAAACTAGAGAAAAGTCTGTCAGTTTCAGAAAACGTGAAACACACTAGCCGTATGACCCCGCTGTCCCAGCCCTGGGTGTCCAACCAAGTGTTAGTGAACTAAGGGGGAAGGCAAGATGGCTGCAACTCACATATCACTCAGAAAAAATACCCATTTTATATATAAAATAGAAATATGAAAGCATACATATAGAATAAGTGTGGCAAAATGTTAAAAAGTGCCGAATCTAGTAAAGGGTATATCTGGGTTCTATTATTCTTGAAACTTCTCAGTTTGAAATGATTTCAAAGTCCAACAGGAACAGGAGAAGCGCCTCCTCACCAAGAGCTCCCAGCTCCCTTGGGCTCAGAGAGTGGGGACGGCCGTGGGTGCAGCCTTCCCACAGTCACCCTGGAGCACCCTGAAGCCCTCAGGCAGCCAGAGGCTGCAGCCTCACCATGTGGAACTCCTCCCCCTGCAGGTAGTGCTGCACCAGGAAGCCATAGACGTCCCCCATGCGGATGGTGCCTTCCAGCTCCGGCTCCTCCAGGAGCAGCTCACACTGCTTCACCGCCTCCTTGGGGTCCTCGGGGTACATCCTGCTGAGAGCAGAGTCGGTGAAGCCCAAACCCAGAACACTGCTGTGCATCAAGGCTCAGAGTGGCCTTGTGGCCCAAATGAGCAGCTCGGGTTGGCGGGACCAAACTTTTGTAAAGTCAATTCCCGAGAATGCAATGAATTCATTAATGAGTTCATTCATAAACTCACTGATTCATTTAATAAAAACTTACTAATAAATCATAGTCCTTGTACCGCGCTAGACTCAGCTTGTCACCCCAGGCCCCGCCTGGTTACCAGTCTGGTGGGGGACCCTGTGAGGCAGGGGGGACATGGGGCACCCTGCCCGAGGTGGTCAGGCACAGGGTGAACAGTCCTTGCCGCCCATCGGCCCCCTCCCCCGCCAGCCCTCCTGCAGCCCAGCTCAGCAGATTTTCCAGGACTTAAACCTCCAAGCAGGGAGCCCCACTTTATACAACAGAGTTCAATATAGTTTTGGATCTTTTCTTCCAAAAGCTTGTTCCCAGATAAGGAAAATGCTTTCATTGGTTTAGGCAGAAGCTGAGCTCTGCTGCCCACACAGCGGGCTATTGGAAAAGCTGAATGAGTTGCCAATAGATAAAAACTGGCCTCATGTCCAAATTTAGATGCACGGTCTCTCCTGAAATAGCAACACCATGCTGCCCCCAGCCTCCTCCTTCCTGTGGCCCCAGGTGGCATAGTGGCCCACCTGCTTGAAACCACTGAGCTGGAGTCCCGCTCACACCTGAGCAGGTCCCGGGCTCCCCTCAGACATCCACTCTCTTGACCTGCATCTGCCTCACCGCTCCCACCCCAGACTTCGCTTTCTGGAACGGTCTTCCTGGCAGTGTGCCCAGGTTTGGGGGATTCCCCAGGAGGAGCTCAGCACAAAGGAGGCAACATCATGTCCGTGTGTCCTACTTAGGGTCCACGGGGCTCCTCTGCGGAAACGCTCACTAGAAGTGAAACCAGTCTGGTCCCCGGCAGGCGGAGGGGTCTGGGGGCTCCACGGGGCCCGAGGTGTAGCCCACTCTGTATCCCCGCTTCCTCGCTCTGCTGTGAACACACCTTCGGGCCTGGATGAACCTCTTCACCAGCGTCATCTTGCTCTGCAGCTGGGCCAGCTTGGTCTCCTGATCCAGGGGGCTCTGAGCCTTGGCCTTGGAGAGGCACTTGTGGGCCTCGGTCAGCGCCCCGTGGGCTTTGTCGTAGTTCTGGTACTCATCGATCTCCACCTACATGGAGAAGGCCGGTCAGGGCCCACAGGGCTCCACAACCCTCCCGGGGGTCCTGGCTCTGGGAGGAGGCCTGTACCTGGGCACAGGCATCGTAGAAGCCGGCCAGAAGGTCTAGGGCGCGCCCCTTGGTGTAGAAGCTGATGATGTTCTTCATGATCTCCGGCTCCTTCTGCCAGTCCAGGGACTGCAGGTAGTTGGCAGCCATGATGTAGATTTCCTTTTGCCTCGAGACGCCTGCAAAGAACACGATTTTCTCCGTGTCCCCAGACTTCAGCAGTGCTCTCATGGCCTAGATGAGGAAGAGGAAGAGGGGGCTGGGCTCAGAGCCTGTGGTGAAGGTCCGCCAGCCCTCCCCCAAGGATCACACAGGATTTTACAAGAGGGAGCTCAGGGCTCCTCCGTGCGCCATGTCCTGGGAAGCCCTGGCTGGGGAAACTCATGCCCAAGAGCTGCACTCAGGTCAGATGGAAACCCAACCGTGGGGACACCGCTCCCAACTGGCGGTGGAAGCCACACGCTGGTTGACGTGACGGGCCGCCCGGGCCAGCGCTCACCTTCAGCTTGTTCCCTGCCTGCGTGTACTTCTTGGTCGCCAGGTGGTAGTTGCCCTGGCGCATGCAGCAGTTCGCAATCTGCTCCAGCAGCTGGCGCCGGGACTCTTCAGACAGGTCCTTGGAGTCCTTGGACACGGTCATCTTTTCGGCCATCTCCTCGGTGATGGTCATGTTCTGCTCCAGGCAAAGCCGCAGGGCTTCGTGATACTGCAGGGCGCCACAGAAGCCGGCAAGGGGCGGTTACCGCCGGGCGGCAGGGGAGGCCAGGCCCTCAGCCCAGTGGCAGCCCCTGCCTGCGGCCCGTCGTGCACGTGAAAGGGCAAGGATGGGATGCGCTCACCGGGCACAGGCCGACACTCAGCCATGTGATTCACACTCTTAACACCCTGAGATGCAATGAGGGGAACGTGGAGCTCAAAAGAATACTGTGTTGGTTGTGGGAGGAAAAGAAACCAGAAACCAATTTTCTCCTACACTGCTTTTCTATTTTTTAGGCTAAGGGTTTTGATTAATCTTCTTAAAAATGTAAGAGAAATTTTATGCCCTCCACTAAATAACATGTATTGGACAAAAAAAAAAAAAAAACAACACGTATATCCTGGAGGCAATCCCATCTCCGTATGTAAGAGGCTGCTTGGTGCTCCGCCACAGCGAGAGCAGGGATGTCCCCAGTGGTCCTGCCCGCAGCAGAGAGCTGGTCCAGCCATCGAGTGTGTGTCACCCCACGCATGCAAATGTGCAGAAGACGGATCCCAAGGATGGGACGCGCCAAGTGGAGGGATGTGTAAGTTCTATGGAGACAGGCACTGCCTGTAGAGTCTGCTCCCACAACAGGCTGGCAGGTCTGCCAAGCTTTTCACCTTTATTGGCCTAATTTAGGGCAAATAGGACCTCTGTGAGTTTTGATCTGTAGTTCTCTTACTACGGATGAGGCTAAGTATCTGATGTTCTGGAACCGCCCACATTTTCTTCTTAAAATAAATTGTCCATATTCTTTGTCCTTTTCTTTTGAGTTGTTGGCAAATTTCTTACTGGTTCATAGGAACACCATATATGTTAGGAAAATTAGAATTTGGGACGGAGGTAGGATACCTTTTTCCCCCATTTTATTATTTAACTTTAACCTTTTTTAAATAAAGATTTTATTTATTCATGAGAGACACAGGGAAAGAGAGAGAGAGAGGCAGAGACACAGGCAGAGGGAGAAGCAGGCTCCATGCAGGGAACCCGATGCGGGACTCGATTCCTGGACTCCCGGATCATGTCCTGAGCCAAAGGCAGGCGCTAAACTGCTGAGCCACCCAGGGATCCCTAACTTTAACTTTTTAAAAAAATTTTTATTTTATTTATTTATGATAGGCGCACAGCGAGAGAGAGAGAGAGAGAGAGAGGCAGAGACATAGGCAGAGGGAGAAGCAGGCTCCACGCACCGGGAGCCCGACGTGGGATTCGATCCCAGGTCTCCAGGATCGCGCCCTGGGCCAAAGGCAGGTGCTAAACCGCTGCGCCACCCAGGGATCCCTAACTTTAACTTTTTTTATTTTTTATTTTTATTTATTTATGATAGTCACAGAGAGAGAGAGAGGCAGAGACACAGGCAGAGGGAGAAGCAGGCTCCATGCACCGGGAACCCGACGTGGGATTCGATCCCGGGTCTCCAGGATCGCACCCTGGGCCAAAGGCAGGGCCAAACCGCTGCGCCACCCAGGGATCCCCAACTTTAACTTTTTTATGGTGCTTTTCCTAGGTGCTATTTTCAGATTTACATTTGGCCGGATGGATCAGTCCTTCCCCTGGGGGTTTAGCTTCTGAATCATATTTAGAAGACACCTTTCCTCTTTTGAGATCGTATAAGACATCCGTGGCTTCTGGTGGAACAGCTGCTGTTTTGCTGACACACTTAAGTCTCAGACCCAGCTGGAATTTACTGGGATGCAGGAGATAAGTGGGGTTTACCTTTGTGTTTTCCCAAGCGGCTGCCCGGTCGCATCAAGTCCCTTTACTGGACGGGTCACCCCCTGCCCGTTGCTGCGAAACGCTCCCCTGCACATACTCGACGTGCATGTGTAAGTGGCTCTATGTCTGAATTTTCTAAGATTTTCCCACTCACCCGTAGGCCTGATCACATACCAATCGTTCTACCTGTCATGTATGTTACAATCTGGGGGCTTAATCATGTCCTGTTAATCTTCCAGATTCTTCCTGGCTGTTGTGGCTTATCTGGTTTTCACTGCAAAACTATAGAATCCACTTATCTGGTTAGAGAAAGCCCTGTGGTATTTCTCCTGGGGTCAGATTAGGTCTGAGGCTGCCTTAGGGAGGGTAGACACATGTATCTTTCAGGTCTTTCTGGAAGACGTGATCAAGAATTCTGTGTTGCTCAACAGTGAGGCACTAAACTGTAAACATAATTCTGGCTTCAGGAGAAAGACCTTACAATTTGGACAGGCTAATTTTGCATGATTAACAATCTCCTATGTCTTCCCTCAGTGCCTATCGGGAGAATCTATCTACTTAAACAATGTCAGGGCCACACATGAGGACAGCCTCTTTTGAACGCTAGAAGAAAGTGCCGGTGAGGATGTGGTGGCATCAGGGGGTGCAGCTAGGGTTGGGATATACGCCGGGGCAGCTGGGTGGAAGGACGTCTGGGGGTCCCTCGAACAACTAGAACCGAGTTACCAGACGATGTGGCAATTCTGGTTCTGGGTAAACACCCGGAAGAATGGAAAACAGTGTTCTGAAGAGAGATGTGTACGCTTGTGTTCACAGAAGCGTGGTTCACAGGAGCCAAGAGGTGGAGGCTACCCACGGCCGTGGAAGGACATCCTGACACCTGCTACCACACGGATGAACCCTGACGACAGGACATTCAGGTAAACAAGAGGGACCCAGAAGGACAAATCCTGTATGACTCCACTTATATACAGTCCTTGGAGTCGTCCAATTCATAGACACAGAAGGCAGGTGGAGGGTGCCAGGGGCTGGGGAGCTGGTTGACAGGGACAGTGCTTGTGGTACAAGATAAAGGAGGTGCCTAGAGATGGCTCTCACCACAGCGTGAACACACTTGACAACACTAAGCTGCATTCTCACATTTCAGAGTGTGTACTTTACTACATATACAGAAAAGGTGAGTTTGCCTCCCTGGTCCTGGTGTGAAGACACTCATGAAATGGGCAGTGAGCGCACACCTGGACCGGCCGTACAAGGCGAGCCTGTCCCTAGCGCTCCTTCACCAGGGCAAGTGGGAGCCACAGGCTTCTTGTGAAGTCGCAACCATGAGAGATGGTGAAGCCACATGCACTGTCTTTGGAAAAGGCGGCCCCCTGGCTTCGGGGCCCGAGTGGGTGCCAAGCGGGTGCTGCCAACCGTACCTTCTTTGCAGCCAGCAGCAGCTCCACCGCCTTCTCGTACTGGCTGTGCTCGATGAAGAAATCCGAACAGCGGGCCAGGAGGGCGGGGTCCGACCTCTCGTCCAGGTCCTCTGCTATGAGCTGCAGAGCCACGAACTGCTGGGTGGCGAAGGCCAGCTCCAGGGCCTTGGAGAAGTGGCCGGCCTGCGGGTGGCGGGTACTCTGAGCAGCTGCCCAAGCCCCAGGTCCCGCGAAGACCCGAGTGGCCCCCGGCTCACCTTGTGGTACAGCATGACCGCCCTGTCCATGTGCTCGCCCTTGTCTTCGTAGTAGAGCGCCGCCTCGGTCATATCCTCAGGGGAGCTCAGCAGAGCCAGGTTCATGAGCTGGTCGTCCAGGCCATTCTCCTGTGGGGGACGGGATGCCCAGG
Source organism: Canis aureus (assembly GCF_053574225.1). NCBI lineage: Eukaryota > Metazoa > Chordata > Mammalia > Carnivora > Canidae > Canis > Canis aureus. Next base: position 38,358,656 of record NC_135618.1, read on the forward strand.
GCTTCCTGTACAGGTCTGCTTTGGGTGCCCTGGGGGAGCCCACTGCCTCCACCCTGGCACACCGCTGGTCCATGTGACTAAGGTTTCTTTTCTTTTTTTTCTTTTCTTTTCTTTTCTTTTCTTTTCTTTTCTTTTCTTTTCTTTTTTCTTTCCTTCCTTCCTTCCTTCCTTCCTTCCTTCCTTCCTTCCTTCCTTCCTTTCTTTCTTCTTTCAGATTTTATTTACTTGAGAGTGAGTGAGAGAGAAGTGGGGAGGGGCAGCGGGAGAGGGAGAAGCAGGCTCCCCACTGAGCAGGGAGCCTGATGTGGGGCTCGATCCTGGGGTCATGAGGTGAGCCGAAGGCAGATGCTTCACCCACTGGGCCATTCACATGCCCCCATGACTATGGTTTCTAACCAGTATCAGAATGTCTCACGCGGTCTGTGTACCAGAATTTTGGGGAGCTTCCTTCTTATTGTGTTAGCGGAACATTACAGGAAGCGTGTGACATGAGGGCTTTCCGAGCTCTGGGTTGGAACACTTTGACGTATGCAGAAGGTCCTTCCTGCTCTTTACAGGCCATGAGAAAGGAGCCACTCTGAGTGCTGGCTGGAGAGCCGTGGCGGCTACAGGGCTTCTCAGGGAGAACTCTGCTCTTTGGCAAACACCCAGGGGGACTGAGACCAGTGGGAGGAGGGGCGTGGTGGAAACAGGCCCTCAGCGGTGGGGGGGGGGGACATGGCGCTCACCATATGGTTCTCTTCTTGTTTGAAATGCTCTTGTCAGAATGTGGACAACAGCAGGGGCCCCTTTCCCCACCTGCCCCACATTGACCAGCAGAGGCCACACACCGCCGCCCCGCCTACCTTGCACAGGCGGATGGCGTTGTTGAAGGCTTGCGCCCGCGTGTAGAAGTGCACGGCCTGCCTCACCTCCTCCTGGCTCTCGTACTGACGGGCCAGGTGATAGGATGCGGCCCAGTTTCCGCTCTCGTTGGCTATCTCAGCAGCCTAGAAAGACAGCAGGGAGCCCTGGGGCTGTGTCTCCGCCTCCCTACACCCAGCGGGGCCCCGGGATGCTCCTACCTTCTGAATGTTGCCCTGGAAGCAGTAGATGCGGACCAGGGAGAAGTAGTCCTGTGCCAGCTCGTAGTAGTGCAGCGCAGCATCCATCTCAGCCTGGCTCTCCAGGTACTGGGCCCACCACCTCCACAGGGTCCTGGGAGAAGCCCGCACGCCCCACTCAGGCCCTGTGCCCCGTGGAAAGGAGCCCTGGGTCCCCAGCACCACCCTCATAGTGCCTTCATGCGGCCAGCTGCCAGGAGAGAGTGTGCTAGCTGGGTAACAGGGCCAGGAGCGAGGTCCTGGGGTCTACAGGAAAGGCCCCACCCCAGCAGGCTGGGGACCAGCTCCAAGGGAGATCTGTGCCTCACCTGCTCCCATGGGAAGCAACAGAAGGAGGTCCCCGGGCACCAGAGCAAACCCACCGTCCATCCACTGGCCATCTGAGGTCCAGTGGTGACACTCACTTGTCCTTCATCTTATTGATATAGAGCTCCAGAGACTGCAGGTCCTCTGAGAGCATCCTGGGGACCTCAAAGCGGTGGGTGTCGGACTTCTCATAGCTGCAAGAGGAAAGAAACAGCTGCTCCTCCCTATGCTCTCAGCACTTGTGGCAGTGCCCAGCTGCTCACGGCACTGCGGTGGCACAGCCAGCTTCCCCAGAGACCTGCAACCTGGAAATGGCTGGGAGGGGGGCTGTGTCTGACATTCTCCTGAGGAGACTGGGCTCAAGGTCACCTGCAGGCCCGGAAGGCCGCCACCTGTCCTGAGCCCGTGCCCTAGTCCAAAAGGGGCTCCACGCTTACTAGCTGAGGGCCAGGCCGCGGTCGGCGCTCGCCTCCAGGTGCCGGGCGTAGTTGTAGTAGGTGGTGCGCAGATGAATGCGATCATGGAGCTCTGCGACTTCCACAGCCTTCTGCCACTGGTCAGAGGCCTGGTACAACTTGTTCAGGAGATCGTAGCGCCCGCACTTCCTGTACAGCTGCTCGGCGTCCTCCTGGAGATGGGAGAGCCCGCATCAGCACTTGCGCTCCAGGAGAGCTGCCCGTGCTCCTCTGTGAGCAGGGACGCCACACGCCAACGTGGCACTGTCCCACGGTGAAAAGGCAACACTGACTGATGTGTCAGCCAGGAAGGCTGGGGGGGCCACCCCTCCATGCTGGCAAGGAGACCCCCCTGCTGCAGGGCCTGGTGTGCAGGAGCTGACATGGGTGGGTGCCTGCCTGTCCCCTTTCTTACAGGGGGTCTGCCCCCATCCCACCCACTCCCTGGGTGCACGAGTCAGGAGCTCCATGCATGTGCAAGAGATGGGGAGGACTCGGGTAGAGGAGAGAGGGCCCCCTGGCGCCGCAGTTGGCTCGCTCTGCCTTTTGGCTCAAGCTAGCTTGAGGGGGGTTTCTCTGCTCTGCTACCGAATGGCCCAGACAAGCACTGGCCGGCCAGCCCTTCCCTCCGCCGTCTGCCGGCCTGCCCACTCCAGGGCGGCTCCCGACTCACCAGCATGCCCAGCTGAATGGCCAGCATGGCCACTCTGGCCTCCAACTCCGGCTCCTGCTCGGCCTCCCGCAGCGCTCGGGCTCCACGCGCATGGCCCATGTTCCCCAGGCACACCTTGGCAACGTCTAGCCGCTGGGTCTTCACGCACATGCGCGCCATGTTCTCCCAGACAGCCTCACTGTGTCAGGGACACGGCAGCTCTGTGAGCTCACAGCCCTTGCACTCCTGGCTTCCCTGAGACATGTGCCAGATGGGCGTCACTGGCACAGCAACATGGCAAACCAGATTCCCACTCCCCCCTTGGCCGAGGGCCACCTGTGGGTCCCCTGCAGCTGATGGGGATGGACCCTCTCAGGCCGCCCACATACCACTTGCCTCCCTGCTTTGATGGCTGTCTGGCTGGCAAATGCTCCTCTGCGCCACACCTGCCTGGACCCTCTGCTGGACCCTCCGGCAGGGGACCCACAGGGAGAAGGGGCGTAGGGCCTTCACACCCCAGCGGAGCCCCAGCCCCAATGCCCCTGAGGACCCGCACAGGATGCCTGGTATGGGGTCTGTTGGTGTGCCCCTGGCCTGGGCTGAACAGAGGTGGGGGTCCTGGGGATGATCCCGCACATGCCCAGAACTCCATCCTTGTCCTTGTGCTCACAGGCTGCCGCAGGGCTCTATGCAGCCCCACTGGGGAGGTTTGGACACACAGGTCCGTCCCCCCGGTATTAGCCTTCTAGCAAGTTGTCTGCTGCCAACATGGATGGGGGGGCTCGCAACCTCCCTGAAGGTCACAGTCTCCTGTGAGTCTCGAAACCTCTGCTGCAGAGCCGCTACCCCTTGGGAAACCACGCTCCACAAAATTCAGGGGTCCTGGGGTTGCAGACCCTGTGCTCAGACCCGATGCTCTCTAAATATAAGTGTGGACTCTGCACAACGCAGTCAAGACAACGGGCGGCGGGGTCTGATGCTCCCTGGGCTCCCAGCAGCCTTGACGAGCCTGATGGCCAAGGAAGGGCCAGGACAGGTTTTGGGGCAGGACAGACCTCTCAGGTTTCCTGACACATGGGAGCCAGGTGAAGACAGCCCCAGGAGTCGGCCCGGAGCACTCGCAGGCGCGCCTGTGGTCCAAGTGCGCATCTAGGCACTCTTCCTTGTGAGCGCACGTACACGGTGGTAGGTTCCTTTGGGTCCTGCTAGAACTTTAATTCACTGCTTACAGGAGGGATGGCAGGAAAGTGCGGGGCAGACCGGTGGGCTTTGGCAAAGACAGTCGGTGAGGGGACCCCGTGCACTGTTGGGTGGCAATGCCCCTGGTGACCTAGCACAGGGCCCCCCTCAGCCCCGTGGGCACTTTACCCGGTACCAGCCTCCTTCCCCGGCACTCGCTCGGGAATTCAGGCGGTGGCAGCGGCTGAGAGCAGAAGCCCCACGAAACCTGTGTGGCTGGCTTTGCCCTTGTCGGCCAAGGCTTTGGGCAAGAATCACCTTCTCTGCCCTCAATTCCCTCCCCAGCAGCAAGCTTCTGGTGGGGGAAGTGGGGGCAGCAGGGTGCCCTGGTCACAGTTGGACTCAGGAGGTGGCTCTTCGCTCACAGAACGGATGCACAGCTGCCAGTCCCCTGGCGGGCGGGCGGGCAAGTGCTGCAGAGCAGGCACTGCCGGGACAAGCCCCTCGCTTCTCCCTTTCCAGATGGTTCTGCCTGGGAACCGTAAGATGCCCCCTGCCCCAGGACCCACGGGGGGGGCATGGACGAGGCCTCCACACCCTCTCCCCACCCTCTGCACAGTCCAGAAAACAGACGGCTGATATCTGCATGCGTTTCAAGTGGAAAACTGGAATAAGCAGAGAAACTCAGCAGCCCATCCCAGAGCCTTCCCTGACTCAGTTTCCCTGTGTGTCCCTGGGCCTGCGGTGTGCAGGAGTGGCCCGGCTGCTCCCATGCCACCCTCCGAGCTGAACCACCAGTGGCCATCCCCTCGCCCGGGGTGGGGGGCTGGGGGGAGCCTGCCCTGAAGCGGCAGCCAGAGACCCAGGGCCAGGGAAGGGCCCCCGCCACCCGCCACTGCAGGATGGGGTTTTGAACAGCTGCCACCCCCACAGCTCCAGCCCTTCCTGTCATCCTGCCGGCAACGATCTCACATCTGCACTTCATCAACATGAAGCTGCAGACGCCAGAGCACGCAGGCTGCCGAGGAGCCCGGCCTGGAGATGGCCCCCTTTCTGGAAAGCTCTGACTTGAGAGCTGCCAGAACTGGCCCTGGAGGCCCCTCTTCTCAGGCCTGCAGGGTCACGGCTTCCCCGTCCACCGAGCAGCCGAAGCGTCTCTGCCCCGAGACAAAGCTCCTGCCCGCCCCACTGCCTGTGCAGGAACAGGGCAGGCGCCCCGGTGTTGCAGCTGCACTGTGCCCGCCCGGTGCCCCACATGCACAACTCGGGAGGATGGGGAGGGCCCTCAGGAGGTCTGGTGTCCAGGTGGGCCCCATGGTCACATGGTCACATATGAGTGAAGAGCCCACATGGGGTTACCCCTCTCCTCTGTAGGCAGGGCCTCCCGGCCTCACCTGGCAAGGGAGCTGGATGGAGCTGATCCAGCAGGCACCAAAGACCCCCCCCAAAGATAAGTGATTTAAATAAATTATGGTGGTGGCGTTGGGAGAGCCTCCTTGCGGAGGTGACCCGCTGCACCCTGTGCTTAGGGACTCAGTGGTCCTAGTCTTCTGGGGAGAAGGGGGCCATGTGCAGAGGGCTATGGTGTCCCCCTGGAGCCCCCAGGACACTGGAGCAGAGACGGGAGAGCGGAACACAGGCTAAGGAGAGGACGCGGGGGCAAGAACTCAGCTGATGCATCTGCTACAAATTCGGCTGGGAAAAATGCTGAAATAGGCCAGATCCCTCCGGGACTGGAAGGGAAGATGATTCTCCAAAGACCCCCTGCCTTTCAGGGACACAGGCTTGGTGGGGCAGGGAGCCACACCTTGCCTGCTGCGGTTGCAGAGCCCCCTACAAACAAGTGATCCAAAGTAATGGAGGGGGGATCCCTGGGTGGCGCAGCGGTTTAGCGCCTGCCTTTGGCCCAGGGCGCGATCCTGGAGACCCGGGATCGAATCCCACGTCGGGCTCCCGGTGCATGGAGCCTGCTTCTCCCTCTGCCTGTGTCTCTGCCCCCCCCCTCTATCATAAGTAAATAAAAAAAAAAAAAACAAAGTAATGGAGGGCCATGAATATTTTTGCTGTTCTGATTTTGTAACAATCAGGGCAGGTAAACATTCACTAAATTAAGACCACGTATGTGGGACACCTGGGTGGCTCAGCAGTTGAGCACCTGCCTTTGGTCCAGGGATCGAGTCCCGCATCGGGCTCTGCACAGGGAGCCTACTTCTACCTCTGCCTGTGTCTCTGCCTCTCTCATGAATAAATAAAATCTTAAAAAAAAAGAAAAGAACACTTATGTGTCCACACACCTAGTTCTTTCCCTGCGTCTGGTTTTATCAACACTGGTGATAGATGAAGTCTGATTTATATGATGCATTTTTTTTAAGGTTTTATTTACTTGAGAGAGTGCACGAGAGAGCGTAAGCATGCATGCGCAGGGGCTGGGGTGGGTGGAGGAAGATGGAAGATTCTCAAGCCAACTCTGGGCTGAGCACAGAGCCTGATGTGGGGCTCGATCCACGACCCTGAGATCATGGCCTGAGCTGAAACCAAGAGCTAGACACTCAACCCACTGAGCCACCCAGGTGCCCCTCTGATGCATCTTACGAGGAAGATGTCTGTGACTCTAGATATCATTTTTGAGAAATGACACTAGAGCAGGCGTCAATAACTTGAGATAACTTGTTAATCTGATTATCAGTTGCCATTAAATGTATTGCAAAAGTTAAAAAAAAAAAAAAGTTAAAAGCCCCAAATGAAAAACCCACAAAGTAAAGAGGCTCAAGGCTTCTAGGGCGCAGGGCTCAGTGTCAAAGTCGCGAGACCTCTCTGGAGTTCCAGAAGCGGGGGGTGAGTGGGGTACAGGCAGGCAGGCCAGCTGAGGGGACCAGGCCAGTTGCACAGCTGGGCTTATCTCACCACCTCTGTGACCTGGGCAGGTGCACAGCCTCCCCATACCCCAGCCTCCTCCCCTGCGACGGGGGCGTCCGGTGATGAGCAGCCAGCTCGGGGCCCATGAGGTTTGCACACATCCATGGTGTGTGTGCTGGTAAAGAGGCGCACGGCCGCTTGTGGGCCCCGGCTGGGCGTGGGGTCTCAGCGGGCGGCACGGCCTCTCCCCAGTGTACACGTGCTCAAGGGCTGGGGTGATGCAGTCAGCACAAACCACACTCCCTCGGGCCTCAGGCCTCGCCAGGGGACCTGTGCCGCCATCCAGGACCCCCAGGTGACGCCCTGGCCTGGCAACTGTGCAGGTGTGGGCCCGATGTGCCATGTCTGGGTTGGAAGCAGGGCCCTCTCCACCGTGCCCAGGTATTTCCTGCACTGTCTGTGCAGCCCTGCGACAAGGGCAGGCCCGTGGCACCCATGCACTGGGGGGACAACAGGATGGCTGTGGGTGACCAGCCGCCAGCGCTCTGCCCACCCTGAGCGGCACGCAGCTGTGCCCAGGCCCCGGGGCCATGCCTGCCTCCGCGGCTGCTCTAGTATCCGAGGGCCAGGTTGGCGGGCCCAGGACAGGCAGGTGGGACCACGGTCTGTTCTGGGCTGGCAGCCCTGGCCTTCCCTTTCGGAAAGGAAGGTGGGGAGGGCAGGGGAGGAGGGTCCTGGAGCAGGACTTCAGAAGGCCTCCCTGCTTTCCTATCAGGAAACACATCCTGTTAGTGTCTGGCTGCTGCGGCCCAGCCGCTATTTGTTGCAGTTGGCTACGCCCTCCATCCAGCTCACAAAAAACAGCCTTAAAAACAACCATTTCCTCTCTGCTGGGGGGGCGGGGGGGACACGCGTGCGCGCATATGCAGACACACACACACACACACATGCGCTTCCCTGCAGCAGGCTCTCTGCTTTCCAGGACCGGCTGTTTCGTGGCAGAGGCACAGGGCAGGGGCTCCTGCAGCGAGGCCGAGCGGCTCCCAGCACAGCTCCACCGGCCCGCTCAGAGCCTGGCTGCTGGTTTGCTCCGTCGAGCCAGTTCAAAGGAGAGACGCGGCACAGATCTCCGTGCTGCCACCCACCTCTCTGGTTTCTTGTGGGGAGAAGAGGCCTCGCTTTCCAGGAAGACGGCGCACACACGACTCTGGGCTGTCGCTGGTGTCCCGGCTTCGTCCCCAGGATGGGCCGAGAGGCTGGCTGCAGCTCAGGCCTGGCTGTGCTCCAGGTGCAGGAGGGAGGGTAAGGAGGGCCCGAGGTGAGCTCACCTGCACCTGTCACGTGGGCCTTCCCGATGCCTCTGAGAATGAGCGGTGATGTCCTCTAGCAGCCCCTAGCTGGTCTCGGCTCTCCCTGGCCACAGAAGCTGACCGGGGCTGGGACTTTCTCCACGACAAGCAGACAGCACAGTGGTCAGCGATGACTGTCCAGAAACTGGTGGCCACAGCAGTGTTGGTGGCCCTGGTCTCTCTTGTCCTCAACAACGTGGCGGCCTTCACCCCAAACTGGGTATACCAGACGCTGGAGGACGGGCGCAAGCGGAGCGTGGGGCTCTGGAAGTCCTGCTGGCTGACAGACAGGGCCCGGGGAGGGCCGAGCCCTGGGCCCCGGCCAGGGCAGGCAGAGGCACGGGACTGTGAGGCTCTGGGCTGGGGTTCTGAGGCGGCAGGCTTCCAGGAGGCTCGAGGCACCGTCAAACGTAAGTCTGCTTATTTTTATGCCTCCTTTAGGGGGGTCAGGGCCCACTAGTTCTGACAGCACAAGGTGGGCGTGGGGCATGAGTTTGGTGATGGGTAACCGGGCAGGCCCTGAGCCCCGCGCCTGGCTCCTTTAGGACAGAATTCTTCTGTGTGGGTGTGGGGCTTTTCTCTGCCTCCACACACAGCAGAGGGCAGACACATTTACCAGATCAAGGAAGATCCACTTTTCTTGGGGGAAGAGACACCCTGTTAGTGATACAATAACCAAGAAGCCTAAACACACGTGGCTGAGTTCTGACTTCATTCCACAGTTGTCAGGGTCATCGAGGCAGGACTTCCGGGAGGAGACCAGCCATGGGGTCAGACAAGGGGCTCAGGGCAGTGGCTCTGGAGAGCAGAGGCCCTTGCTGTCCTGTCCTGGCTCCGGCTGGTCACTGACGGGGGGGTCTGTTTACTGCTCTGGAAGGTGGGAACTGAGCTTTGACGCAGGGTCAGGTTTGAGGGTGCAAGTGCGAAGGCTCACAGTAAGGCCCTTGTCACCTAACGTGTCATCTGCATGGTCACAGTGCCTGACAGGCAGAGGTTTCCCTTTGAAGCAGTGGATGAGGGTCTAACTCACAGATCGGCAGGAGACAGCTTGTCCTTTAGAGAACCAGAGGGCATAGTAGGGGCGCTGCTAACTGTTCTCACAGAGTGTCCACAAAGTCCTCAAATAGCACATGCGAGCTCTGTGCTCGGTGCGTGAGTGTCCCCACCTGCCACGTGCTTGGAGCCCTGACCCTCAAGGGGATGGGGCTGGTGGTGTCCAATTCCACACAGGTGGAGGCTGCAGGACACACATGCTCAGCCAAGGTCCCTGGGGGAGGCAAGCCCAGTCTGTCCACTCAGAGCCCCTTGCAGTGTGGGGCTCTTCTGTCAGGGAGGGCCTGTGCCCGCCAGCCACCCCCCCCACCTCCTTGGCAAGAAGTGCTTTCAAACTTTTCCACACACTCAAAAGCTGGTGCAGCTGAGCTTGGGTCCAGGGGGATTTGCTGGTGGAGAGCAGTGGCCTGGGGTCCTGGCACCGCACCGAGGAGTCATGAAAGCCAGTGACCCTGAATCTAGGGTGGGCTCTGCGTCACCCTGTCCCAGAGATGTCCAGCCCCTGCCCGGGGGTCACGGTCAAGCAGGTGCGCTCCCCAGGTGTCCATACCCTTTGCCCCCTTGCTGAGGCCAGGAGGATAGAGGGTCGGGATGTGTTCCGCCTCCAGAGGTGTGACCCTCCTTCCCGCCCGGCCAGCCACGTGTCCTGGCCATCCACCCGCTGTCCCTCCCTGAACACATGATAAGCTCTCTGTAGGACTTCTACAACGTCCTCACCACTGGTAACACATCTGTGGCAGCTGATCCTTCCTGAACTTCAGAGCATCAGACATTTGCTCCAACTGAGGGACACATTTATGGAAGGTTCTCGTGAGGGAGATGGAATTGCCGACACACTCCTCACCTGGTCCGTGTAGTATGAGCAGTAGGACCACGGGAGCTGTGAGCTGGGCTAATCTGCACGCTGCCCGTCCTCCCGGCGCAGGGATTCCCAACACCTTGTTTCTGGGCCCGCACCTGTCGCTTCACATCAGGCCAGCATGCAGTCTCCGGCTCTCAGGGAAAACCCCAGCCCCCTGGTGCGCTGCCACTTGGCTGGGTGGAGGGACGGGGGAGAAGGGAGTGGGTGGTGCTGGCTCAGCACTGAACACCTGTCCACACCACGCCGCAGGCTCCACAATCATCCTGATCCGTGACAGGCCTGACACAATCCATCCCGAGCTCCCCGTCTCAGGCCCCAGAGTCAGGCTGTCCTAGAGACTGCAGAGGTCCTGGCAGGGGGTGGGGCCAGCAGCCGGGGATGGTGCACATGCTTGTCTGCCCTGCCCCCGGGGTCCTGGCAGCGCTCCGTAGGCTCAGAGTCAGAGCCACCCCGTGCTCATGGAGCCAGTGTGCTGAGGGACCACCAGCTGACACGGTGAACTCAGCAGGAGGGGTCTCAAGTGACAAGGCACAGGCGGTCCTGTCCCCCAGGACCACAAGGATCTTCCTGCCTGCCGCCCTGGGCAGCGTGTGGCCATTGGAATGGTTCATGGCTCAGATGGCTCTCCTCTGGAGGAGGGGTGGGGACTCGGCACATGGGAGGTCGTTCTCGGCTCCCTCTGGCTCCGGAGGAGACCTCACAACCCTGTCCCAGTCAGTCCTACCCTCCAGGCGTTCTTCACCGATCCAGATTCCAGACATTCCATCAGGCACCCCAACCTCCTTTTCTAAAGTGAGGTTGGGGGTGAGTAAACATGTAGTTCAACCTTGGGTGCCCTGCCCTGAGGGGTGTCACGGCTCTCTGCCCCGTGGGGGGCGAGGTGTCTCACCACGGAGGCCAAAAGCACTGGGGCTGGGGTTGGGAGGGTGTGCATCACACTCTGCGCAGCCAGAGCCCTGAGCCATGTTCTCGTGGGGTGCTACTGCCCAGGCTACGCACACGGTGATGACAGCCCATAACGCGCATGGTGATGCTCCGCCAGCCGGTCCCCTCCAGGTGACTGGCAGAGGTAGCGTGGCTCACAGGGCAGTCTTCTCAGGCAGGTGGTGGGTCTGTGGGCAGTAGTGCTTATCCTTCACCCTCCGACATCTTCACGTCCGCGGGGTTGGAGGCTGATGGGGTGGGGAATGCCACGGGGGACTGTGGGTGGCCAGGGCGTGTGGCTTGGGGTGTGTGCTCAGAGCACCAGGAAGGACACACAGCTGGGCGGAAGGGGGAGGGCGGGGTCCTGGCTCTGGGGCCAGGACCCCTCCGTGCACTTGGGTGACTTTCCTTGCCTGCATGGCCATGCTGGGGAATCTTGCACTTCCCAGGCCGGCTCTGAACCCGAGTGCCCCCATTGTGTTCACCACCCCTCATCTCTAAGGTCACATCCACCTCCCCAGCGCGACCATCTTTGAGGGCATCAGAACCTGTATGTGATCACATGTTGTTAAAACTAACCGCGCAGAAAACAGGATGGGAAGACCCCAGAAAGAGCGTAAGAGCGTGGCCTCCAAAGGCAGGCAGGTCAGCCAGTCCCCTGGCTCTGCAAGACGTTCAGCAGGTGGGGACTGTCATCCTCCAGCAGCCCCTCTCTGCCCTCAAGGCCACCCTGATTCCTAGTGGCCAGGCCTCTGCTGCTGCAGCCCTGCCCGTGTCAGTGCTGGCCTCAGGGAATGGCCTGGGATCCGCAAAGGGCAAGACCCCTCAGCCTCTGAAAGACAACGGGGAGGAGGAAGCTGCTCGCACGCAGTGGCAGGACGCGGTGGACCACCTCGGCTCACTCTGGGCTCCTCTGGCACGAAGCATGAAGGCCTGCCTGGCTATGGGTGACAGTCACAGACACTGTGCAGCCTGGGGCTGGGTGGGGCAAGGCCTGGAAGGCCAGGGTCCGCCCTGCTCTCCTGGCAGGGGCTTCGTGGGGAAGGGCCTGACTTCTCGGCAGGTGCGCTCGTGCAGCCTGGCGCTCTGCTATCCAGCGGGGAAGTTGTGTGTCTCCCTGGGCCCCTCGCGGCAGCAGCCCCGACTCCCCGATGTTGGCAGCGCATCTCCTGTGTGCCCAGCTCTGGGGTGGGGTGTGGGAGGGGGAGCAGGGAGCAAGGAGCCAGGGAGAGCAGGTCCGCAAGGTCCAGGGTGCAGGCGGAGGCAGGAGCTGACCACTTGTCTTCTCCCGTCTTTCTCAGTGCAGTTTGACATGATGCGTGCCTGCAACTTGGTGGCCACGGCAGCGCTTGCTGTGGGGCAACTCACCTACGTCCTGGGGCTGACGGGCCTGTCACTGATGTCGCCCGATTCTCAGTGCTGGGAGGAGGCCATGGCTGCTGCGTTCCAGCTGGCAAGTGAGTGCTCTGCGGCCGCGGGCGGGCGGGGCGACTCTCCCCTCAGCTCTGTGGAGCTGGTCTTCTAATGTCACTGCACTCCTGAGGCTCCCCCTCCCACCTCTCACCGGGGCAGAAGCAAGACAGAACATAGGGAGCACCTGGCTGTGGTTTCCACTTGCTCCCCGGGCTCCCGCCCTCTCCCACTGTAAGACACACTCCAGGCTCACCAGCTGGCTTTCCAAAGTATGTGCATCTGGTATTTTCTCTGCCCGTCTGCGGCTGATGTGGCCGGCGGCCCGGGCAGGAAGAGCCCCCACCTGACTGCCTCTGCCACGTTCCTCGCTCACACGGGTGAACGGGGACATTAGGGTAAGCACAAGGCTCCAGCCTGGCTCATCTGCAGGCTCCATGACCAATGCCGCTTCCTGGGACCTGGCTAGGGTCAGGGGCAGGCCCTTCCTCGTGAGTGACACAGCACGCAGAAGACACATTAGCGCCAGAGCAAACGTGCCTTGTCCTCGCTCCCACACCCAGCTGCCGGTGCTGCCAGAGGAGCGGGCTGGGAGGCCACAGAGCGGCCAGGCCTCGGGGTGGCAGTAGGGTGACCCGAGAAAGGGCGCAGATATGGGTGCATGGTCTCAAAAGGCTAAGAGGGCGGCAGCGGCAGCGCAAACGAGAAACAGGATTGTTCTGGGAAGTTCTGCACAAGTGGCTGTGGAAGCCACAGAAGCTATCCACGTGACTCCGGGAGCAGAGGGGCTTCTCTGCCGGCTGCCTCTCCACCATACCTGCCTCTTGCCGGCTCAATTTTTACGACTGTGGAAACCTGAGAAGTTCAGGTTTTCTGCTGTGCGCGGGGGAACATCTGGTCAGCGGTCCCATCCGGGGATGACAGGGATGACGTGGGCCAGGGTGTGGGGACGTTATCAGCCGACCCACCTGCCCCTCCCGCTGATGGAGAATGGCAGCATGTCCCAACACTCGAGGTACAGCTCCACAGACCCAGTAAAGGAAATGGCAGGAAGTCTGAAGTGAATCATTCCGGGAATAATGGCCCCCGGCCTTATCTTTCTGGAGAACGAGGCCGACAGACTGGCAGGAATTCACATGCTGGAAAGTGACCCGGGTGGGAATCAGGAATTGGAAACAGGCCTTCCTATGCCTTTTAATAGAAGGCGGGTGGTCCTGGGCCAGTCACTTCCCCACAGCCCGGTCACCCGCGGGGACTGGGAGCGCCAAGGGCCGACCAGTTTCCAGGAAAGAGAAGCTGTAGGGCCCATGTGCCTTGGCTCTGTCACCTGCAGTCCATGGGAACTGGGGCAGACTGCCAGCCCGCTGGCACCTCCGTCTGTCCCCACCAGGCTGGCCCTGAGAATTAAGGAGGTGAGTGAGCTGACATCTCTGACCGCCTTGGCTGTGAATAAAAACACGGACGTCACAAAGGACAGTGACCGCTCAGAAAATCACTCCTCTGCCCTCTGCTGACCTTAGGACCATAAAGCAGAAATGGGTCCTCGGCCGCACTGAGGCTGCCCATTTGTATCACATGGGCTTATCTGAAATTACATCCCTTCCAGAAGGAAGTGGAAGATTAGGAACAGATATTCAGATATTCGGGCATTAAAGACATGAAAGGAACAGAATTGGATTCTGAAAATAGCTCCTTGCAGCAGAACAAACGGGAGTGTGGTGCTTTTTGTACGGAATTACCGGGAGAGAGACTGTGGGCTTGGCATCAAACGGACATCTTACTTCCTGCGAACCCTCATCTCAGAACAAGATAGCGCTGCTTCCAAACAACAGTTTTGAACAAACCGAGATGGGGGAGCCGTGTGTTCAGTAAGCCCGAGTCGGCTGGCAGCAACCCTGGGGTGCCCTGGGGCCTGGCGGCGTCCAGGCCAGCAGACGGGCAGAGGCCACGGGCGGCTCAGGAGCGCCAAGCGCTGGGCGGCCCCTCACCTCGCAGGCTTCTCTGAGGCGTCCCACCGGCACGCCCACAGGTCTGTTTTGCCCAAAAAGGAAATGCACTTGGGCCCTGTTTAGACTTGTTTCATTGACAAACAGTACAGAATGCAGCCGTGGGCCTTTCTTCCACCACACTGCTAATTTTAGAGTTAGGTTTTTTCCTGTGCTCCGGTCTGCTTTAAACAGTCAGGGGGAGACTGAAGGGCGCCGGGATATCCTGTCCCAGGAGAGGAAATGCCTGCTGGTACCTGTTATGCAAGTGAAACTTCAGTCCCCAGTGCCGGGGCCAGAGGGTGGGCAGTGGGGAGAGAAGGTGCTGACAGACTCACGGGGAGGCTGAACAAGCCGGAACCAGCAGGGACAGCCCCGCCCCGCCCGCCACCCTTCCCCTCGGGGCGCTGGGCCCTGTTCTTCACACCTGCTCCTGCAAAGGACCCTGTCATAGGGCCATGGGGGCCTGGAGCTGCCGTTCGCAGCCAGGTCAGCGCCAGCCGCTCCACCGGCTTTCTTCTGCCCCGTTCACGCTGTCACACCCAGTGGCCGCTGGCTCCCTCGCACAACCTTCCAAGTGTAATTTCAATTGACCATAAAGCTGGAAACATTCCTTGCCGTCCCTCATTCCACCTCCGCAAGCTGAACGTTCCCATGCCACGCCCATGTTGTCCCTGTGATGAGAGCTCCCATCTGGGCTGTGAAGGCCGGGAGGATCTGTGATGAGAACTTGCCAGTGTGGCGACCGATGAGCCGACCCCGTCCCACAGCCATGTGCCTGTACAGGCTCCTGGTCACTGGCTCTGCAGCCGGGTCCCTTGTCCTTTACTGTCATGTGTTGGACAACTTCTGCTTGTCCGAGTCCGGTCTCACCACGGGGCAAATGAAGGTGCACGCTCAGCCTGGCCCGATTTCTGCAGATGCCGCCGGGCCCTGTGTCAGACACCTAAGTGACGCCTGGAACAGATGATAGTGGACGGTGGATTTGGCAGCCAGCTTGCCTGGCGGGCACCTTGGGATGAGGGTTCTTCGCTCTGGGTTCCTGAGCATGCCCGGGGCTTTTCCTGGGGCATCTAGGCATGCAGCAGGTCCTGAGGCCCTGGACGAGCCACGCCATCCCTATGTTCTCACGCAGCTGGATGGTGGCTGCCAACCTGCAGGTGCTGGCTGCGTCACACCTGTTGCTGTGATTATCCTGACTTCGAACCCTGGCCTGCTGGGGGGGCCACAGCACAGTGTCATCACTACTTAGGGTCAGAGCTGAGCACTCCCCACTGCACCACCAGCA
Source organism: Canis aureus (assembly GCF_053574225.1). Lineage (NCBI taxonomy): Eukaryota > Metazoa > Chordata > Mammalia > Carnivora > Canidae > Canis > Canis aureus. The sequence goes on from NC_135618.1 coordinate 38,374,078, forward strand.
GGCCTGAGGAGTGTCCCAGTGGGTGACTCCAAAATTTCCTAAGTGTGACCCTCCTGTAGCTCTTCAGGGGTTCACAGGCCCTGGGCCCTGGGTGTTGGCTGTGTAGGACTAACCAAATTTGGTCCCAGGATAACAATTTTAGGTGGGCCCATCCCATGGTTATTCAGGGCTCTGTTTGAGGGTCAAGCTGCATCTTTGAAAGGCAATTTCCTGGCCATCGCCTACGTGGCCCCAGAGCACCATGGCCACATGCACACATTCAGGCTGGTGATGCAGCTGGCATCCCATGTGGCTTCCCGTCAATGCCTGTTGGCTGGCAGGCTCTGCTCTGTGGCTTGCCTGCAGTGGGTCCTGAGGGCCAGGCTTCTCCTCTGTTCCCTCCTCCAGACCCGCTCCCCTCGACCTCACCAGGGCATCCAGGGCCCCCCAGGGGTGTTCCAGGATGTGCCCACCTGTGTCTGGGTCACCTAGGGCACTGAGGAGAAGTCCAGTCGCCTCTGTGATGTCGCAGTGGGGTCCTGGTAGTCCAAGTGCACCACCTGCTTTATAACCTGGCTTTGGCTCTGCTGGTGACAAACCTACTGAGGTATGCTTCTCCTGCCTCTCAAGTGTCCAGCTTTACACTTTATCAGCTCTGATCTCAAGTGACCCCTCACCTCCATCTTTGCAGAAGTTTAGCCCTGGCTCCTTGTCAATCATCCGAGTGACACTGCAGCATGCCGAGACTCACGGTTCTTTCTGAAGTGCGATCACAACTGAAAACTGGTTTAGTTCAACTACAAACATACAGCCAACTCACCAGAGGCCTCTGCTTGGCATCATTCTCAGTACCTTTGAGGCGGCAGCAGGCTCTCCTTGGGAACCCCCTTGCATGACTCACCTCCTCTGGGGAGGCTGACCAGCAGCCTTGAGCTCACACCACACTCCCAAGTGAGGGAACTCACAGGTGTGCAGCTCTGGCCCTCACCCCTTCATCGCTGGCACGTGGCACCTCAGAGAGCCGTCCCCGCACACACGTCCCACTGCCAGAAGATGCCAACTGGAGCTAGTCTGCTCCCAGCTTGGCCCTCCTCCTGGCATGAAGCCTCCCAAGCTCCAATGGGATGACTGTAGGAGAAGAATCACTGTAGAAGCTCCTGGGGTCTCCATCTCTGGCTGCTTCTCTCTGTGTCTAGAGGTCATGATGTTTTTTCTTATGATGGCAAAACTTACAAACATACGAAGTACTCTGTGGCCCTGAGAATGCTCATGTCATCAGCCCTCGTCGGGTAGTCGGGTTGATGAGCTGCAGGTGTCTTGGTGTCTCATGAGCTTGGCGTTTCATAGGCTCAGAGATCTTCTCATAGGAACACACAACTTTCACAATAAGGTGGGACTCAGCTTGGTCTGGACGACATACTTTTCTTTGGTGCCTGCTTCCCCAGCGCCGATCTGCACCCCAACCACACCCTGCGTTCTTCCCTTCACTTCCATGTCCTCTGTGCTGCTCAGAGTGACAGCATGTCAGGCAGCACTTGGGAGCTCGAGCTCTGTGGAAACATGCCAGATCCGCTGTCCCTCGAGCTTTTCCTTTCCCAGAATCCCTCCCTCTGGGAGGAACACGAGGAGAATCACCTTGCTGCTCACAGGTGCTGGGACATCCCAAGCACGGCCATGCCCCAGTCTGCTCTGTGAATACTCTGGAAGTGGTCATGACACCTGAGTACAGGTGCAATGCAAGGCAGACACGCTGTGTGAAGGCTCAGGGTTCAGCCCCACGGTCTCTCCTTGGACCACCTGCGTGTGCTTGACCGTCACTCCAACAGGAAGCCCTGTGACAGGCACTGAAGCCCTCGGAAGCAGGCAGGAAGGAAGCGAGAGGAAAGGGACACTCTGCAGGCTGAGCTGTGATTCACAGCGCCCGTGTGGCCAGCTCACAGGAAGGGGCTGTTTGCTTTGGAAACAGAAATTCATGAGGATGGAGTTGAGTCCACAGGCCGAATTCAGGGTGTTTGCTCAAAGTCTCCCCTTGTATTTGCTGCTGGACAAAACGAACATCACTGGAAAGTCTTAGGAGAGAAGTCTCTGGGATAATTCTGAGGGGGTCTCCACACCAGGATCCCAGAGACGGGCAAGCCTGAGGTTTAAGGCAGCCTGGCCTGGGTCTGCTTCCTATAGCCATCCTCTCTCCCCCAGCAGGAGAATTTCATGAAGGCAAACAGCAAGAAGATTGTCTATATAATGGCAATCACCCAGTGCCAGGGTGGAGGCTGGAGGCTGGAGGCTGGAGGCAGTCAGCTAGGCCATGGGCCTGAACATGTTGCTGCTTGTCAGTGTGTCTGCAGGTTTTCACTGCTGACACACAGCACACACGAGAGGTCACACGAGAGGTCATCGTGTTCCACATGTCTGTGCAGTTCCCACTGCCCTCAGCGGCCTGGGTGGCATCCACCTGTCCCTGCACGGCCTTGACAGGACATCCACCTGCGGAGCCAGGGCTCTTCCTGTAGTTCCACGCCTGTGCCACTGTTCTAGTAGGTCCCTTGTATCTTCTTGGTGAGGAGAGGCTTTTCCTAAATATATATATTTTTAATTTTGGGGACTCAAGCCCTTTCTGTGACCACATGTGTTCTAAGTCGAACAGAAACAAAACAAAAGCCAACACTAGTCTTAACACAGAATAGGCCACGTAAATGTGAATTTTTTTAAACCTTTTTTTCACACAAGGATGCAGAGCTCAGCTTTCTTTCCCACTTCTAGAAAAAGAGCGAAGTAAGGTGCAGCCTCTGAACCAGGCCAGAGAAATGAGACGCACCCTAGGCTGTGCTCAAAACCTGCCCAGGGCCACCTACTGCCAGACGGCCAGTTGTTCTCCAGACAGACAGATTCTCTAAAGCTCTGTCTGTCAGGCTCCATCACCTTGCGGGATGTAGGTAGCTACCTCAGCTTGTTTGTGCACCTGTGAATTCACATTCTTTCATCGATCTACCACCCCCTTGAACGTTCTTTCATGTTTAATACAAAATATCTTACTCTCAACATGGAAGCAACGACATGCTCTGATACCCGAGTCCGTGCATATTGCAGGCAATAGAGCCACACATAAGGGAGGAAGTAATAAACAGACTAAGACGGCAACAAAATAATAGCCTACCCTGTGTTCAGAAATATTCCATTATATGATACTGATCTTTAGAAGATAAGAAACAAGACAATTAAGTAACAGTGTGGTGCTGGTGAAAATAGGTGCATCCCACATCTTGCCTGTGGACAGACCCTTGTGTGGGCCCAAGGTCCCTCTGCCACTCAGGGCTGGGACGGTGAGTGGCGCTGAATGGGGTTCTGGAAGCTGGCAGCTGCTCTGCCCACATGCTTTGTGGCCTGGTCCCATGAGCTAACATTTTCACTGCCTGGAGTTCAGAGTGTCCATACGACAGGGTCTCTTGGTGTCAAAACCCAGCTGACACCATTCCCCATCAGTGTCTACACAGGCCTGCCCCACTATGCTCCCCCGCCTGTGCTCCTCCACCTGTGCTCACCACACTGGACCTGGGTGCCTCCGTTACCTGGAGCACCACCCTGTGGGGATGAATTTCATCTTCACCACTCCAAGAAGAATGTCAGTTCCCCAAGGACGGGTCAAGCATGCCTTTGCCGAGCACATGCTAGGAGCCCTCCCGTGGAGAGTGAGTAGCTCTGCTGAGCACATGCGCATGGAAACCAGAGAGCAGTGTGGGAACCTGCACATCCTGCTGCGGCTCCAGCACTGAGCGACACAATCATGGCTAACAGGCCCTGTCCGCCTGATGGCCTTGGTCACTATAAAGCTGCTGTTCATCACATCTCCTTCCCCAGAGGCCCACACTGCATTCAACTTGCTACCCTGGGATCTATCTGGGTTTCTCTCAAGTAATTCACTAGGTGATTCCTGGACAACCCTTTGGGAGGCCAAGCTGGATGGGGGGCCACCCTCCAGCCACAGGAACGCCAATGGTGGAGACTGAGCTGGGGCAGCCTGACTGGTGACTGGACGTCTAGGCCAAGTGCTGTCGGCAGCCTTCCTCCCCAGGGCTGGTTAAATGCGGGGGCAGCAGCAGCAGCAAAGACCCAGAGAGGATGGAGCTTAGCATCCTGGAGGAGCAGCAAGGTGGCCAGCATGGCCACACCGTGACACAGATGGAGATGGGAAGCCACAAGTGGTGGGGGCAGAGATTCGAGGCCAGGCAAAGGCACACAGCTGACGGCGCCCCACACCTGGGTGACACAGGGGCATTCTCCCTTCTGCCAAGCAAGGGTGCGCAGCCCCCTCCAGCTGCAGGCCCGCTCTGCGCCACTCTTCACAGAGAGGTCCCTATGACCATGACAGACTTCCCGGTCCCCTGTATATACTCGGCAGTGCGGTCAGCTGACCCCCATAAGCTGCAGGGCTGAGGAGAGGCTGTCCACCTTGCACTCGGCCTCCATGCCCCCCACAACCGATGATGTTGCAGAATTGGGGCTCAGGCCGCATATCAGATTTTTAAATGTTCCTGTAACCCGACAACCCCAAAGGATGCTTGGCCGCCATTGGGGTGACTTCCTTCCCACTGCTCTGGTCTCCATGGCTGCTGCCCTGCTGGCATCCTCCCTCCACTAGGCCAGGCTCCCTGCCCGGAGGCTCCTGCCAGCCTTGTGGTGAATGCCTGTCCCCCAGTCCGCGCCTCCTTGCTGCGACCTCAAGCCCGGGCAGCAAGCTGGCAGGCTCTCATGCTGTTCCCTGCCCTCCTGTCCTGCTGAATCTTGCTGACACAGGCACAACGAGCTCCTCGGCTAACCAAAAATGCCCGAGGACACAGAAAGATGAGGGAACACACAAAGTATTTTCATTTTCATGGCACAACAGACTGTAACTCCCTTCTCCATGAATGTAAAACTTGGTGCCACAGAACTATGAGCAAGGGACATGCTCTTCACTGGGAGAGAGAGAAATGCCAGGAGCTTCCTTTTGTCAATGTGCGTGACAAGAAGAATTAGTTATTTTTAACAGAAACAAAAAATATCCAGAAGCTTTCTGAGTGTAAAAAGCTGCACAAAGGACTACAGAGCATTAAGAGGGAGATTAGTCACTGCCGCTGTTGTTTACCACACGATTGAGGTGGATAAATGTTTAATTCATACTTTCTGGAAGGTGCAGTGACGATGAGACTGTACCGCTTGTGCTGTGGAAGCTCAAGCCTCCTCCACCCCTCACTCCCGCACTAATTTATAACAGTTTCCAGAACCACAAGCTGGCACCACTGTGGCCCAGCTCTGGGGCCACAGGGGTCGTGCATGATCTGGTTTCCTGAGGAAAGCAGGGGAGGCCGTGGGGAACAGAGGGACCAGCATGAACAGACAGACGGATGTCACAGTGCAGGGCAGGGGGAGGGACTGCAGTGAAAGGCTGCCCTGGCCAGAGCCCAGAGCAGGGGACAGGGACAGTCCAGCTGGAGGGCTGTGTCTGGACCACTGTGACAGACTCTGTCCTTTTCAGGTACCCTGAGTTCCAAGAGACATCTCCCCCCAGGTCACCACCGCAGAAGGTGGGGTGCTGCTGGAGAAGATGGGCCCCCTAGGCTTCCCTGGCCTCTGCTTCTGCCCGGCCCCCTCACCCTCGCCAGCCAGAGCTCCCGCTCGGCACTGCGCCTCTTTCCTGCCTAGTCCGGCTCTTCCTGGCTGAGGGGTTGGAAGGCTGCCTTGGACCAGCCTCCTGCGCAGTGGGACGGTGGGGCCTCTCTTCTCTCCCAGTCGGGGCTCCCAGCCCAGACTCAGCCCTGAACTGTATCAAACATCAATGTCCTGTTATCCTAGCCGACAGGTCCTGGGCACGAAATCCTGGGTTTCCTATTGTAAGAACTAATAAACTGTGAAAGGAAATGACACCGTGGTGCTATGTGCTAACGTGAGCAAGTCGTGCTCACTGAGGTCCGCTCGGGACTCTGTCTGCAGTCAGAAGAGAAGGCTACAGAGAGAAATCAAGCAGGGGGAGGAGACGTGGGGGTGTGAGGGAAAGTGTAGGACCAGGTACAGGGTGCAGAGGTGAGAGGATGCAACAGCAGGAGACCTGGATGTGCCTGCAGCCCCGGCATCTGCCCCTCCCCAACGTGGGCGCTGGGTGCACCAGAGTATGGAGAGAAAATCTCTATCTGCTCTAGCCGTGAACAGTAAGAACAGGACTGAGGTAGATATTGATCTGAGCTGTTTCTAGGTAAGATTTAGATAATTCCTGAATCTACTTTCACTTGAGTGAATTAAGCACTTAGGTGAGCCTGTGAGGAGCTCACACAGAGCTGCTGCTGGGTTCGTCTGGAGGTGAGGGACAGGCAGCAGCAGTGTCACCTCCCTGAGGAAGGTGGCTAAGAACACAGCCCAGCCCTGGTGGACCAAAGGGAGAGCACGCTGGGATTGGGCTGTTTTCTCACGGAGTGCCTCCCAGATATTGTTCTGTGCCAGGAGTAAGTAGACATACGCTGTCCCTCCACAGCCACCCAAAGGTCACAAAAGCCCACAGAGACCCAATGCAAGGCAGCTCGACGCTGAAGCACAGCCCGGAGTTGGGCCACCACCGCAGGGCCTAACAGAGGTAGAGGCAGGAAGAAATGGGAGCTGCGCCTCTGTAGGGCTCTACAGCCAGTTTGCTGGCCTCCTGGCTCCAGGTAAGGCTTTCTGAACACTCCTCTCTCGTTTGCAGGTTTTGTCCTGGTCATTGGGCTGGTGACATTCTACAGAATCGGCCCATATACCAACCTGTCCTGGTCTTGCTACCTGAACATTGGCGCCTGCCTTCTGGCCACCCTGGCAGCTGCCATGCTCATCTGGAACATTCTTCACAGGAGAGAGGACTGCATCGCACCCCGGGTGATTGTCATCAGCCGCTCCCTGACTGCGCGGCTTCGCCGTGGGCTGGACAACGAGTATGTGGAGTCACCATGCTGAGGGCTGCTGGGGAGAAGCCTGCTCCGGACTTGATCATTATAACCCGACAGCACAGAGACCGAAGGGCCGTCGGCTGTCTGTGTGGGCGATTCGTATGGTTTCCTATATATACATGTACGATACATAGCTATGTTTACTATATTATATATAAATATATTACGTGGTTATATATTGCCTGCGCCATCCTCCTTCTGATATACCTATGACTCAGCTTCACTTTTGCGCATATTCCAAGGAGGAGACCAGTGCCTGAGGTGTATGGACAGCGGTGGCCAGCTCACTCTGCACCTTGGTCTCGGATTAATTTATTCTGTATCTGCTGAGCAGTGAGTCTTTGGTCATATTTACTTTGGTAAAGCAAAATACTTGGGGAGATTTTCTAGAACTGTCTGTGATCTTCCTCGAGTGACTCAGAATCTACAACCAGAAGGTTACAGCTTTATGACAGGATCGTGTTAGTAATGTCTGTTTTGCTCCTGATTATTTTTCTAAGTTAAAATAAAATGTAAACTTCTCACTATTGCATAAAACTTGTGTTTTATCCATCACACTGCCACATGGGTGAAAAGAATTTGGTCTATTTTACTGTCATTTTTGTGGGTTGGCAGGAAGAAAAGGCTTGAAGCATTTTTCAAGACCTGGTGGGAACATAGCTGTGGGTCACTCATGCCCTTACTCACGTTTCCATTCGACCAAGTCTCTGAAGCCCATGTTCCTACAGACTGAACACTGTGGCCGAGTGACAGCAGACCAACAGCTGGCAGCGTAAGAGGGGAAAATGTCTATTTGTTTAAAGAAAATTCAGAGACTGTTGTATGTTTTTCCCCTATAAAAATCTTCAACCTGGGCAACCTGGGTGGCTCGGCGGTTTAGCGCCGCCGTCGGCCCAGGGCGTGACCCTGGAGACCCGGGATCCAGTCCCACGTCGGGCTCCCTGCATTAGAGCCTGCTTCTCCCTCTGCCTGTGTCTCTGCCTCTCTCTCTCTTTCTCTCTCTCTCTCTCTGTGTCCCTCATAAATAAATAAAATATTTTTAAAAAATCTTCAACCTAGCTTCAGCCGAATGCTGGGCAGTGTACAGAGGGCCTTCGTGATACTACATGGGTTCCAAACAACCCTGGTCCTAAATCTGGAAGAGGGGAATCAGCTATAACGCCCCAGGTAGAACGCAGAGCATTGAAAGCTGTATCTCAGGGGCTCAAAGCCAGCCCCACCCCCGAGAACCCTGACACTGCCTCAGCACATCTGTGAGGACAGTCTGCGCCCCCGCACCTGCCTGGACGCTTCCTGGATGCTGCAGTGCTTGGCCCCGCGCCACCTGGTGACAGTGATCACCAGGAACGTGGCACCGGGGCCCGTGGGTCAGATCCTAGGCCTGCTGGCTGCCTCCCCCACATGAGGCTGCCTCCCACTAAGAAGCGTTCAGCCTTGCTGCTCTCAGCCTCCCAGAGAGTGCGAAGTGGTCAGCGTAGAGCCTGTCTCTAGTAAGAACAGTGGATTGGGATTGGTGTTTTAAAAAACATAAAGAATTGAGAATGACTGAAGAGCAGCTACAACCTGACCATTTATAATAAACTCATCACATGCTGTAGAAATAACCAGATTATGTCTGATATCAGCACACTCAAGTCTGACCTTTCTCCCTCTGAGCTGCTTCTCCCGATTCTGAATCACATGCTAAAAAAAAATAGTCTTTTAAAAGAGTAATGAAGTATTTAGGATATGCCGTTTCATAGTACTATGTTTAGAACCATCTGAGAGTACACGACAGTATTCAAGTTGACCCTGTGGTCGATCACAGCCTCTGTTTATATCACATGAAAAGCGACCAGAGGAAGGCTGGGCTGTGCATCCAGACACCTCCCAAACTAAGAGTCCTCTTGTCCACATCCACCACCAGTGTGCACAAGGCTCTTCCCACACACAAGGTCTGGCCTCACTGTTTTAGAAAAAAGACGAAGGACTAGGGCTGCCGTACTATTCTGAAAGGTGCTTCAATGTTACAGAAACCATCACTGCCAAGGAGGGGCCACCTCCTGGTGGGGCAGGAGGGATGCCTGTTTCAGGTGACTGAGTTTCTCATCTCTTTCTTCTCATTTTAGTTTTATTCTGCAATAATTTTTCTATCCTTTGGAGATTAAAATCTGTCAAATGCTCTTGAGAGGAATTGCTGAATTCTCTCAGGAATGGAGGGGAGACTGCTTGTAGACAGCCTGTGGGTAAGAACTTCTTTCAGAAAAAGGGTGCCTGGGTGGCAGAGTCAGTTTCGGCTCAGGTCATGATCTCAAGGGGGATCAGACCCAGTCAGGCTCCGCAGTCAGCGGGGAGTCCGCTTCGCCTCTTCCTCCCCCTGCTTATGCACACACATGCTTTCTCTCTCTCTCTCAAATAAATAAATAGGGACACCTGGGTGGCTCAGTCATTTGAGCATCTGCCTTCAGCTCAGGTCATGATCCTGGGGTCCTGGGATAGAGCCCCACATTGGGCTCCTTGCTCAGTGGGGAGCCTGCTTCTCCCTTTCCCTCTGCCCCTCCCCTGCTCATTTGCTCTCAGATAAACAAAACTTTAAAAGAAGTCTTTTTAAAAATTCCTTTTAGAAAAAATTTTTCTCTTAGAGAAATTTTTTAAAAAGATTTTGTTTATTTATTCATGAGAGACACAGAGAGAGAGGCAGAGACACAGGCAGAGGGAGAAGCAGGCTCCCCGCAGGGAGCCCGACGTGGGACTCGATCCTGGGACCCAGGGATCATGCCCTGGACCGAAGGCAGATGCCCAACCACTGAGGCGCCCAGGTGTCCCACTTAGAGCAATTTTAATTGCATTTTCACTGTACTGTTTTGAGTGTTTGGTATTCAAACCTTCCTGTTTAGTAGCAACTATTCCCAGAGGAACAGGTATTACAAATATTTAGCAACCACAGAACTTTCCACTAGGAAGAATCCAGAACACTTTACAATAAATGAAACAAAAAAACAGCAGCCCAAAAGACTCGGATCCCCGAGAGGAGAGCCAGGATCACGTGCTCCGTCCGCCCCGCCGCGCTGCCGTAACACACCTGCTCTGCATCATAACATGCCAAAGCTGCCGTGGCGTCCCCATGTGTCGCAGTGTTTCCGTGGGTGACAAACCATGAAATATACCATGACAGACTCACACAAGACTTACTGATTCTCAGAACCTCGTTTGGAGGGGAGAGAGACACAAAGACTCTCTCAAGCCATCCCAGTGAGCAGAGTCCTCACCTTTTGATGAGTTTGATAGATTTGAAAGCTTCATCCATGTCTCCGACGGCGACGAAGAAACTGAACTGAAGCATGGCATCCCGAGTGGGCTTATCGCAGCCCTCCAGCCCGATGAAGTCTCGCAGTGGCCTCCTGCCCACGCACGGGCACCCTGAGTCCACCTGGTCTTCTCTGTCTGCTTCTCCTGGCTGAATGACAAAGGCCACACCATTAGTTGTCAGCTCACAGAAGGAGAATGCCTACGCTAAGCTGCTGCCTCGGGAGCTATGTCAGCCTTGGGTCTGTCTGCAGGCAGGCATGGATGAACTGACCCTGCCAAATGCTGCACGAGTGTGTGGGCATTCGAGGTCATCAGAGCCCAGGCTCCAGGCTCAGGCTGCAGGAGAGCGCAGGCTGTCCATGGGTAGGGACCCGTGTTCAGCCTCTAGCTCACTCAGGCTACCTTCTCAACAGGCATGAAATGACTCTGCAGACGCCCCCTTCCCAGGGCTGTTCTGAAGCCTGGAGAGAAGTTTCACGACCCACTTGGACACTCTCACACAGCCTCAGAGTCTTGCAGTTAAGTGACCCAATATGATTTCAGGTAGAATTTTCCAAACCAATAACCTGTATTAGTAGTGTGCCCTCCCCGATGTTTTTCAAAGAATCAACCTAGTGCCCTGCTCCCCAAACAGGCATATGAAGAAGAAGAGAGCTCTTTCCTAGTCCTAGCCCAGGAAAACATACTCCTGTGCTGGCCAGCCAGCCTCGATGCTGTTTTCTATCCAGCAGCCTGAATCCAGCCTACTGGGAGGACCCGTGCACCCATCCTCCTCAACTTCTGGTCCCTTCCCCCTGCTGGGTGCTGGTCTCCTCTGGACTGGAGTCCCCACATACCACCCTGTCTCCTGCAGCACCTGCCTTTCCCTATGCAGGTTCTGCTTCCTGCTGTAAAGGGGGGGTCATGGTCACTCCTTGGACCCAGCTTCCCCAGCACGTCACTGGTCTGGTGGGATATTGGCTTATAAGCATATGTTTGGTCTTCCAGATAACCAAATAGATATTTCTCACATGCACTCAGTCTTTACCACTGGTTCATGGCTCACAGCCAGGAGAAGGGCCACAGAGGTGCCTTCTGTTCTGTGACTGAAGATGACTTTGGGGCTCCACCCAAGGCAGGGTGGGCTGCCAGGATGACCAACCTCTCATCAGAGGGCTCAAGTTTCAGGCTCACCCCGACCTCCAGGGAGGGGACAGCCCCCCCACCCCACCCCAGGTTGAATCCATTGCCAATGACCAATGACTTAGTCCATCAGGACTACGCAGTGAAGCCTCCAAAAAGACCCAAAAGGACAGGGTTCAGAGAGCTTCCAGGTAGCTGACCACCTGGAGGTGTGGGGGGAGTGGCGCCCGGAGACCCCTGGGAGCTCTGTGCCCATCCCAGGCCTCGCCCTGTCTATCTCTTCATCCAGCTGTAGATTCGTCTCCTCTATTCTACCCTCCGATAAACCGATAATGTGAGCCTGAGCTGCTCTAGCCCAACTGGAAGGGGCTCTAGCCCCCAGAGGAGGGGGCCCTCCACTGTAGCCTGTGGTCAGAAGCACAGGACTGGGGACTGGCATCTGGGGTGGCGGTGGGGGCAGCTGGGTAGGGCCGAGCCCCTCATCTGTGGGGCTGATGCTGTCTCCGGGTGGACAGTGTCAGGACTGAGTTGATCATGTTGAGCACAGAGCTGTAGATACAAGTGTTAAGCCACTATGTTGTGCACCTGAGGCTAATACAGTATCATATGTCAACTGAGCTGTACTTCAAGGGGAAGAAAAAAAGAACTGAGTAGAATTGTCAGGAACTCAGCTGATATCTAAGTGATAGCGGAGTCTTACATGGTGTGGCAGGGGAACCCCTCGCCACGGTGGAATCAGGCCCAGAAACCCCAATTTCCCCCTTGCTGCTACTGTGTGTCCCGTCTCACTCTCAGTTCCCAGCAGCCCCCATCTCATGCCTCCGTCTGACGTTCACCTGCAGTCCCCAACTTTAGGATGCACTAGACCTGGGCCTTAAAACACTAGTAGGATCTGTCAGACCCAGGTATGGGTGGCAAGACTCTTGCAGGCAGGGTGGAGCATAAGGACATGGGGCAGCCCACAGTCTAGGTGGCTTGAATACAGGGCTCATGGATAAACATTAGCAGGGTCATGTCAGAGGGAGGCTGAATGCTGCAGAGCTTGCAAGGCAGAAGCCTGCTTCCATCAGGTCAGCCATGCTGGGGATCTGATCAGAACCTGGCCCACTGTGGCCACACTTGGGGATTCTCACAAACAGGAGAGTCTGTGGGTCACCTGCCACGTGCACTCGCCGCTGCCCTCGATTTGGAGCCTCATCTCTGAGAGAAGGGCCCTCACTTGGGGACCCTAGGTGGTCAGACTTGTGTCCAGACCCCTGAGTGTGCAGGTGGGGAACCTCTGGACATGGCTCTGAGGGCCCTGACTACAGGTCAGTAATCTGAAGAAGGCAGGTTTTAAAGACACACAACGCTTCCTGGCTACTTGTTACAAGCACATCAGAGGTAGAATTAATAAGACTTCCTATATTGCTGACCCAGGGAAATAAACTACTTCTGGCATCACAAACATCAGGTGACAGCTGCTCCTGCCACAGTCTGAGCCAGGATGAGGGCGCTGCTGAGGGATGTGGGCTTGCTGCTTCTGCACAGGGGCCGCTGCAACATCAGGCTCCCCACCAAGCTTGGTACCCGAGGCTCGTGAGCAGAAAGGGCCCGTGTGCAGGCAACTGCAGCTCAGAACACATAAAAACAGACCTTGGGAAGATGGCAAAGTCGAGGGACAGATGGTCATTGGGGCATGGTGCTGACAGCTGTGCCCCATGCACAACCCCTCTTGAACCAGGAGGATGGTGGATGCACATAGGTGGCCAGAAGGAGAAGGGAAAGAGAAGGCCCGTCGGCATCTGGAGAAACCAGTCTGTGAAGGGAAAGTCAAGGGGAAACTCCACAGAAAGGACCTTACATGCTCTTTCATACCCTTCTGAGTTCTCAAGCCAAGGAGAAATGAAAGCACCTAAGGAGCACTAAGTAAGAATGAGGTCCAGACACATGGCAGCCTGATGGCAGGGGCAGCATGACGGCAGGGGCAGGAGGACAGAGCCGCAGCACCACACAGCCTGGTGCCAGGATGCTCACACACCAAGGGTCCGTGGTGATGCGGAGGCCAAGCCCACGCAGGCACAGACCTGAGGCACAACCTAGCCGGGAGTGTGCACGTGTGTGCTGAGAACCCCGTCTGCCGCAACTAAACACACACGTGTGTGTGCGATATGCTCCTGAGAGGCCACATGCCAGCCCATCCCCAGTGGCCACCTTTGCATCGTCACTCGTCCCGGGATGTGCCACATCAGCACTTCTCTGTCTGCACGGCAGAGCCAAGTCTTGAGAGTTTCCTGACCTGGAAACCTCATAACTGCTGGAGTTTCAGGAAACAAATGAGAGCAGATGGTTTGCCTCGCTGAACGGGAGGGGAGCAGTGGCGCCCTGGAAGCCCCAGGAGACCCCTGCTGACCCCTGGCCAGAGGGGAGAGGACCCGAGAACACAGCCCTGCACTCGCGGGGGTCTCACCTTTCTTGTGAAGTAATAATGAGGCGCTTCGATCCCCAGAAGATTCTGGTAGGCGGGAGGCCGTGGGAAGCTGTCCTGAAGCAAGAAGCCATGCTCTTCCGTAATGAAGAAGGACAGAATCAGCACGTCCGCCTGCGAGAGAAGGGAAACACTGTTGTTTCTAGTTTGGCGATAAATTTTCTAGTTTGCATCTAATTCCTGTTTCCATGCCAGCATGTTTACATACAATAGAGAAAAAAGGATGAGCACATGAACTTCCCCCTTCTGGAAGGATGTGCCTCATGCATCTGAGAGCTGCTAGACCCTTCTCATTGATGGAGTTTCTTGCAGCAAAAACTAAATTGTTCCCATCCCAGTTCAAAGTTTTCCTGTTCAGGTCCTTGACTCTGACTTAAAAATCGACAATAGCAAAGGCGCTCTTGGGAGATTCAGTCAGTTGAGCGTCCGACTGTTGATTTTGGCTCAGGGCATGATCTCCGGGTTGTGTGACTGAGCCCTCCCGCCCCGGGGCTCCACACCCAGCAGGGAGTCTGCTAAGAGTCTTCCCTTCTCCTGCTCGCACTCTTTCTAAAAAGAAATAAATCTTAAAAAAAAAAAATCAACAATAGCAGAGAGATTCTCTCCCCTGCTTTCAAGGGAGAGGGGTTACAGAGCCGAGAGGCCGGGTGCCCTGCTGGGGCCTGCTGCGTGCCATTTGGAGCTACAGCACCATCCATAGCGCCTTCTGAAGGGAACGAGCAGGTGGTCAAGGACGCCAGAGCCTTTCCCTGCTGTGTGAATTCTTGCAACTGCCCATCATCCTCACAAGAGCCCAGAAGAGGCATCTGATCAGAGTGCCGCGAAGTGCCCACATCGCTTGCCGGGGGTCGCCACCCTCTACCCTGAGAAAACTCTGCACACGTCTGCTTCCCCGATTCCAGTCACAGAGATGTCACCTCTGTGCGTTTTACCACTCTGTCAGAAGCAAGGAGTGGATCTGCTTCTGAGAGTCTCAGGACATGGACACTGACTGCCGATAATCTTGGGGCTCCCATTCTCACCACGCTGGCAGGGAGACAAGTCTAGCTACTGTTAGTGGGCTGGCTGCCTTGCTGCCTTGCTGGGAACCTACTCTAGCTCGCTCCTGGAGCAAGGTCATCACATGGAGGCACAGCCAGCCACTGGGCTTTCCCAGGGAGCACCAGACGTTTCGAGCACATGTTTGGAGAATATTGGGAGTCCTGGGCCCCACAGCGGTAGGCATGCCCTGCAGAGCCGGGGAGTCTGGTCAGGGTGGAGCGCAGGGATGGGGACAAGGAGGCCGATGCAGTGGGACTCAGCCTCAGTGGAGGGAAGAAGAAGAGTCGGCTGACTCAGTCCCAGGACACACCCTCACCATGGCTTAGCTCCGTTAACTGTTTTGGTAGCGGGCTCTGGCCTGGAGAGAAATATGCAATACTGTACATAACAGGAAAGCCAAAATAGGCCAGTCTGAGGGAGACCAGACAGAGAGGGTTGTGCCAATCCAGAGGGGAGATGCAGGCCATGTGTCCTCGAGGCAGCACTCTCCTCCATGGGTACCAACTTCCCTCTAACTTGCCCATACACATCAGCAGGATAGCGAATGCACCAAGCCCCCGTGACTAGATATAAACGCGGCGCGGCCACGGTACCGTGGGGACTGGGCTGTCCTCAGTGGGCGGCTTCTTGTCCCCGAACTGCAGCTGGGCTCCTGGCGCCTCCCGCACGGCCTCGCACACAAACAGCCTGGGCTCGTTCTGGTCCCATAAGTGGTTCACGGGAATGAGATCCATCAGCCTCTCATCCACAAAGGTGTGGCTCCTGAAAGAGAAGGCTCGTCCTGAGAACTGACAGGTGCATCTGCGTTTGCTGCCTCTGCAAATGTGTGCCAGGGGCCTGGGTCAGCATCAGCAGGCCGGTGTGCATCGTTCGGGCTGCTGGCTCTGGAGCCCCTCCCCGCAGCACGCGGCACCAGCCTGCCTCAGGAAACTCTCAGACTGAAGCAAGTTGGTAAAATTAGAGGCCCAGTGCAGTCTTGTCGGAGAGCGCGTGAGCTTTGGCTCTGGAGACTCCACGGAGGGCACTTGCCGGGACCACCGAGAGGACCTTGTATCCCACCGGGATGACGTGTGTGATATGGGGCCAACAGACAAGCTGGGTCCAGAGGCAGAGGAAGGACCGGGCCTCAGAAGAGGACAGGCATCGGAGGGGTGGCTGCGTGCTGTCCCACCACCACCGGAGAAGTGACAGGCTGAGCTGCATGTGGCTCAGAAGTGGAGGGCGGAGGGAAAAGTGTGAGTTTGAGACACAATTCAAACAAGGAAGACAGGATGAGTCACAGACGGGAGGACTAAGGGAAAGGTTAGCTGTGAGGTTTGAGACCAGGCGACCAGGACAAGAGACTAGAGTGGACAGGAACAGTCTCTGGGGAATGGGGCTCAGGTGACAGCAAGAAATTCCAGGGGACATTTGGAGTCAGAGAAGCAGAGTAAGGCTGGGAAGAAGTGAGGATGGGTGTGTTCAGGTGGGGCTACCCAGCGACCAGTTTAAGTTACCGGGGGAAAGAAGGTTCTGGAAAAGGATGAGAGCTGGGTGGGGAGGTGGGAGCTATAACAGAGCAAAAGGAGCAGAGGCCAGCAAGGCCAGCCATGGGCTCTGCTGCAGCGTCCACCCCATGTCCTGAGCGGCACACTTGGTCCTCGGGTGTCACTTCCCCCAGAATCAAATGTGAACCTTCAGTGGAGCAGGGTGAGCACTTCCAGTCCATGAGCATTCACTGGGCAGTAGAAGGAAGTGCAAACACGGACTCCCCGAAGAGCGACAGTTATTCTCTAGAAATACAGTGTCTCCCCAGACGGATGCTCTCCCTTCCCAGGTGCTGACAGAGCTCAGCTACTGCCACTCCCACCCTGAGATTCGGGCTATCGTGTGGCCACGGCTGCCACTGCCCTTCCAGAAGCTGGGTTCTGCTGGGTAATTTCAGGACCACCCCAACTGCCCAGGGGTGTTGGCTTTCCTGCCTGCGTTGAGCACTGGTAGCTGCTGAGGTCCTGGACATGTGAAGCGTAACTCAGCAGCCTGCCCAGAAGCTGGCCACTAACTGAGCATCAGTGTCCGTATTCTTTCAATGAAATCCTCCCAACCACAGTCTTACTTCTTGGTCTCTTGCCCATTAAAGGACAACTCCTCCCTGCGATTGATCTGCCCCGTCTTGAAGTCAAGGATGGTCATGGTGTCCATTTCCACGTCATAGAAGCAGATTTTGGAGTCAGGGCTGTTGTCTACCTGGGGGCAGAGAAAATGGAGCTCACAGAGCTGCCTGGCTGACATGCCATGGGTCTGAGAACAAGCGTCTGGTGTCCTCCACCTGCCGGCCACCTGGCATTCCTAACGTGGACATCAACTTACCTTCATCCTGCTGAGACCACCGTTCAATCACTACTTTATAAATTCCAACACATCGTGAAGGCCTGACTCCCGCTGTCCAGCCGTGGTCAGTGCTGGCCTGAGTGACGTGATCTCGGTGAGGCGGACTGACCACGGGGGACATGGGGCAGTCCGGATCCCAACAGACCAGTTCTCATGCAGGTGACTGAAGTGAGAGAAAGGGAGCCAGCTTCGCTGCCAGGGCAACAAAGGCCAAGAACTTGGATAGACCGTTCGAGGCTTTACTCTGGGAGAGAGTAGAATGCTAAGTGAGCCTGAGCATGAGAAAGGCAAAGAAACAAATGTCCAAATTTTAGGCAGAAAAACATACTATAAGCTTAATAGCAGCAGCAGAATCACCAAAGCATCGTAGGTTTGGGTACCTGCGAACACCCTTCTAGTCACTGTGAACACCCTTTGCAGAACGAAAGACGCACGACAGACTGGGGACACCTCAGCAACACCAAAGGCGCAGCCTCCTGCCCATTAGAGCGGGCTGGCGGGTGGCCTGCAGCAGACCCCTCTTTCCAAGCACACTCCCCACCGAGGGGTAGGGCTGGGGGTGCAGCTGATTTCACCGCAAGCTCCCCTGTGCTACCTGAACCATTCCTTTGCATCGTTTTTTTTTTTTATTTATGATAGTTACAGAGAGAGAGAGAGGCAGAGACACAGGCAGAGGGAGAAGCAGGCTCCATGCGCCGGGAGCCCGATGTGGGATTCGATCCCGGGTCTCCAGGATCGCGCCCTGGGCCAAAGGCAGGCGCCAAACCGCTGCGCCACCCAGGGATCCCCAACATCGTTTTGTTCTTTTGCCATGGGCAAAACGGGGAGGTCCCTCAGTATCACTGCTCTGGAGGATTGGGCCTCTGGAGCCAGCAGTCACCGTGCGGTCCCTGCCCCCACTGCGCATTCACTGCCAGCACCCCAGAGACAGTGCCAGGTCCCTGCATGCCCTCTCCTACTGCACACCCCGCTTCTCCCACGAGTGACCCTCCGGCAGATCCGGTCAGTGACCCAGGGCTGCCCAGCATGCATGCTTGAGCGTCCTCCCCATGTCCTCCCACCGCCCACATCCCTCCTCGGTGCTCAGACTGACAGGCGGATCTGTTCCTCCTGAGGATCTCCATACCCAGCCAGACTCCCCTTCGGAGGCTCAGGCTCGTCTTTATTGGCCCACCGGCTACCCTCGGATGCCTCAAACTCAACATCGAAACAGGACGCCCCATCATCTCCATAAAGGCTCCTTCCTGGGTTTCCCTTTCCACATCCACACTGCTGCGAGGCGTAGGACCAGCCCCTGCCCGTCCTGGCCCATGCCAGCCCATCCCCAACCCTCAGGGCGGCTGTGATGGGCACCAAGCCGACTTCTGCACCCCCCCACCACGGAGAAGCACCCTGCAGGAAGATGTTCCATTATGCTCCTGCCTTGCCCCTCTGCCAAGGCTGGTGCCTGTGTGTTGGACCGCTGACTGTGCCAGCCTCGGCCTTCCCCGCTGCCAGGGACGGGAGACCCCTGTCCAGGCCCAGCTCTGCCATCTGCTCACACCCTGGGTGCTTCTGTTTCTGCCCCGCTGCCGCAGGCTTGTCTGGAGGGTTCACAGCTCCTGGAGGAGCCTCCTGACCAGTGGGTCGCCCAGCACAACCCGCCACAGTTTGACTCATTCTTAGACGGGTGTCTGTTCACCCACAGGAAGGTGCCAAGCTCTCCTGTTTAATCGTAGGCCTGCGTCCACCCAGAGGGGTGCCTGGTTCATGGTAGGTAACCAGTGACAAGGCTGTGAAAGAATGGGTTCCCGGGCAAGCACTGGTGGGCAGAGGCAGACAGCCCCCCTGCAGCTGTCACCACATCCTCTACTTCTGTAAGCCAGAGCTCAGAGGTCCTTGCTACCCCCTCGTGCCAAGGGAAACACAGCAGGCTGATGAAAAGGGACAGAAAGGAGAAGTGGTCCAGGGTCGTGCGTAGAGGAACTGCGGTTTCAGAGGAATTAGGAGCTGAGCATGTGTGGGGGCTTGGGCCTGGGGGCGAAAGGAGAGGCAGAGGCCAAGGAGGACGGCGTCCTGAGTGCGCAGCCGCCCGCCTGCACCCACCTTGCTGAGGAGGATGCTGATCCTGCTGCCGCTGGCGTTACACCTGAGTGAGGCCACGCCCGCTGCGCCCGGGATCAGTGCGGCCAGGTTCTTGTCGCTGCAGTGCACTTTCGCCTCTCTGCAGGGGGGACATGAGAGGCTCAGGGCAAAGCCCAGGCCTATCCATGGGCTATCCCACCCCCACCTATGCGGGCAGCTCACAGTGCCAGCACCGGCCGTCTCAGTGATGAGAAACCTTCATTCACAGAACTCGGGGCTCCGGGAAGGCCCAGTGGCTCTCAGTCTGGGGGTCTGTGCACCCGGAGAGAGGGGCCAGCTCAGAACTCAGGCTAAGATCTTACTTTTAAAAGTTTAAAATTGAGATATAATTGACAATAACATCGTATTACTTTCAGGGTGTAAACAATGATTCAACATTTGGGTGAGTTTTTAAAGTTTCTAGGTTTAATGAACAAATATGAAAGCATATCCCTCCCCCTACCCTTCTGACACAAAAAGCAGCGGCTCTGCTCCCAGATCCTCTCTGTGTGGCAGGTTTTGGCCATTCATCCTGCCAGACTGTGCTGCTGTCATACTTGCTAGAGCTTCGCAGAAACCAAAATGCACTTAAGCAGCCCCCGTCCAGCAGGTTCTAGCTTATCGCTGCTATGGACGGTACTGGGGGCACAGCAGTGGCTCGCCACGATTGTTTTCTCTTAATTCCCATTTCCTCTGTGTTTCCCTAACATCCTCTGTCCCAGGAGGCCCTTCAGGCCCCATGTGACACTTCACGGTCCTGTCTCCTTTGGCTCCTCTGGGCTGGGACGGTTTCTCAGACTCCAGGCTCATGTGCACATTTCCTGCCTCAGTGCTAGGACTTCTCCTGGGAGCCTGGTCCTTCTGACAGAGAATGCTGTGGAAACCCGCATCTGGGCACCAGGCGTGCTTGCTGGCTCTTGGCTGCCACCCACGGCAAGGACATGGTGCACAGACCGACTGCTGTAGGTACGTGTACGTGCAGATGCCTCTATGTGTACCCGGGTGGCTTCCACTCACCCATCACCATGAGGCTCCTCCTCACCTTCTCCCTCTGCTTATGTCACCTGCTCCCAATGGTGAAGTCCCAGCTCCCCAAACCTGCATCGGCTTCTCAGTCCTTCCTTCTGTGCAGCTGGGCACCGATGTGGGACGGTCACCCTGTGACCCGTGTGGGGCAGCTCTGTGCACTGCAGGGCAGTGTTGTATGCGTCCCCTCTGCCTCCGCTGTCAAGATCGCCACCTTCCCCAAAGGGCTGAGGTCAGTCAGCACCGCCTTTCCAGGGACACCGTTCCACACATTTCTAGCACACTTAAGACTATTCTCATATTCTGTATTCCATCCTGAGATCCCCTAAATTTGAATTTGCATATGTTTTAGGCTCACGTGCTATGAAGTTCCATGGGCTCTGACAACAACTGTGCCTTCTATCTACTATACACAAAATTTTACCACCTAAAAACTGCCCTGTGCTCTACTTGCTCAACCCTCCTCCTGTTTGCTTCCTCCCCCAGTATGCAAAGATTAAGAATTTGTGCCAAGGGGCACCTGGATGGCTCAGCCAGTTAAGTGTCGTCTCACATCATGATCTCAGGGTCCTGGGATCGAGCCCCATGTCGGGCTCCTCGATCAGCATAGAGTCTGCTTGGGATTCTCTCTCCCCCTCTGTCCCTCCCCTGACTTGCTCTCTCACTGTCCCTCCAATAAATAAATAAATATTTTTTAAAAAAGGATTTATGCCAAAACATAAGGCATTACAAAAAGAAATTCAGTGGTCTGTTATCGTAAAAATGGAAACAGCAACAGTTTTCTGGCTCCTATCCTTTTTCAACCTACCATATTGTCTCAGGCAATTTTTAATACGTGCACAGGCATACCTCACTTTAGTGCACTTTCTAGATACTATGTCTTTTAACAAATTTAAGGTTTGTGGCAACCTGTGTTGAGCAAGTCAAGCACCATTTTTCCAACAGCATTTGCTCACTTGGTGTCTCTGTCATGCTTTGGTAATTTTTGCATAATCTCAGATGTTTTTGTTATTGTTGTATTTGCCATGGTGACCTGTGATTTGTTTAGCACAAAAAAAAAAAAAAGGAATTTTTAATCAAGGCATGGACATTGTTTGCTTGGACACAATGTCACTGTATATTTAATAGACTACAGTAAAGTGTAAATACGAGTTTTATAGGTACTGGGAAACCAAAAAATTCACCTGACTCACTTCATTGTGATATTTGCTCTACTCCAGTGCTCTAAAGCCAAACCCACATGATCTCCAATGTAGGCCTGTACTTTTATTTAGACAAAAATTGTACCTTCGGGAAAGATCAAAGCTTTTAAAGTGAGCCAGGTCTGTCCCCACAACCAGGAAATTTCCACAGATGTCAAGGAAGCACGGGCTCCCCTCCGCCTCGGAGAACAGTAAGAGCTGTTTCACAGTCCCCTGAGGAAAAGGAAAGAACAAGGATTAAGGAAAGCAGCCTGTGCAGCCTTTCACTTTTGTTACTGAATGTTCCTCACGGGTCATCTGGGTACACTAAGCAGGCACTCAACGTTTACCAAGGGCCCAGGGTGCGCCCAGCACCTTGCAGGTTCTAAACCTCCATGGGACTCAGGAGCATCTGGGGGTCGCAGCTGCTTAAACCCTTGGGACTTTCCAGGACAAGGCCCACGGAGGTGTTTTGGGTTCTGTGACTGAGGTGACTTTTGGTTTCCGCTCAAGGGTTGGAAGCATAGAACTGGGGACTGGGGTCGGGTGTCAGGCGGGGCTGACGCAGTCTCTGGGTGGCCTGTGTCACCACTGAGCTGAACTGTGGGCACCCTGTGGTATCTGAGGAACCCTGTCCCAACCACGCGAGAACTGGCTCTGCCCTCTGTACCACCTGCCGTCCCAGCGCTCACCACCCCCAAGCACGGCCTTGTCCCCCTTCTGCTCCGGCCTCAGCTCCCAGACGCCTGGGCCTACGTCTGCAGACCTCACTGGTGGCCACCTCCCCAGGCTTTCCCCCTACACAGACACGAAGTTATCTTCTACGACAAAATAACAGAAAACCAAGAAACAAGCCAGGATGCTGTCACTGTCATTCGGGGCTTGGAGCCCCTTGGATTTATGTTTAAAAACTATGGCCCTAGGGTACCTGGGTGGCTCAATGGTTGAGCATCTGCCTTGGACTTGGGGCATAATCCCAGGGTCCTAGGATCGAGTCCCAGATCGGGCTCCCTGCAGGGAGCCTGCTTCTCCCTCTGTCTCTGTCTCTCATGAATAAATAAATAAAATCTTTTTTAAAAAATTAAAAATAAATAAAAAACTATGGCCCCTCCTAATAGGTATTTCTAACTAAATGGAGGGAATTTAACCAAAAATAACTCATGACTTCAGAAGCCTTTATGGGGGTTTTTTCATCTTCCCCAAATCACAAAGCCTCAACTCCAAAAAACCAAAAATAACTTCAGAACAAACGAAACACCTGAATAGGGATGCATACCTTGAGCCTTCCAAATGTTTTCACAATTCTAACTTTGCCATTTCTCCATTAGTTGAGGCAAATACACGACTGAAATAAGTCAAAATGGCTCTGAGGCCCCTTTTTCCTCTCCCTTGTGGTCTTTTTTTTTCTTTCTTTTAAAATTTTTATTTATTTATGATAGTCACACAGAGAGAGAGAGAGAGAGGCAGAGACATAGGCAGAGGGAGAAGCAGGCTCCATGCACCGGTAGCCAGACGTAGGATTCGATCCTGGGTCTCCAGGATCGCGCCCTGGGCCAAAGGCAGGCGCCAAACCGCTGTGCCACCCAGGGATCCCTCAATCCTCCCTCTTAACTAAGAGAAACTAGTCTCCAAATTGGGAATGACTCTATGGCCTTATTGACACAAGAGCCACATACTTGCTCAACTTCACTGCTGTAAAGCAGCCCCTGTCTCAGAGTACTAAGTTCAAATAATGGGGGCCCCTACAAGACCCTAACAGGTTCCTGTCCCTGAACCCATTCCCTTTGGTCTAGGCCCTTTGAGAGACACATACCCTTTTCTCCTTAGTTCCTTTGACCTATTCATTTCTTGGGTCAATATTTCTTAGAAAAGCATCATGCCACAGTTTCTCCCAAAAAGGGGAAATAATTCTAGAATTGGACAATAGTAATCAAAGTAGCCAATAAGAGGAAATAAATGACCCTTTGGCATCCTTTATTAGCTTCTTCTCTGATGGCACCATAGCTGAGTCTGGGGACACTGGTTATTTGTCCCTATTGGATGAGCTACTGTCTTTATAAGCAAGGTCCTCAACTGATACTGGGAGAATCCACAGTACACCTCCCACCGAGATTCAAACAGATCCCTCAAAAGCTCTCTCCAGAACAATACCCTCTAAATACAGATGTTCTTTAAGGCATCTGGCCCATAACAGATTACAAGGCTCAGGGCCTCATGATCCCCTGCACTAGTCCCTGTAACATCCCCATTTCACCTGTGAGAAAAACCAGTGGCTGGTTTTTTCGGGGACGGAGGCCCGCCGAAGATCTGCGAGCAGTAACTGACGCTATTATCCCTCAGCTCCTGTAGTTCCCAACCCTCTCGCGCTACCAACATCCATTCCAAGCAACATGTTCAGCACAGAGGACCTATGTAGTGCATTTCTAGTATTCCAGTTGATAAAGATAACCAGCAACGCCCCTGTGTTCCCTGGGGTGTCCTTCTTTTCACAAAACTTAAAAGCCAATGTGGATGCTACAAAGCTTTCTGCAGACTCTAGGTTGTTACAAGAGATAACTGACTTGCTTTGTTCCTGCTTCCCAAACCTCTTCCCAGGAGGCAGCACCCACCTGTTAAGACTCTTTGCCTTAAAGAGACAAAGTCTCCGAAGAAAAACTGCAGTTTTTTGTTTGTTTGTTTGTTTGTTTGTTTGCTTAAACTCAGGTTTGATGCTTTGGGCATCTAATCTCAGAACGAGGACTATATCCGTATGCAGATGGAAGCCCTTGTGACCCCTGAACGCTGCCACGTTACCTTTTGACTCCCCATGACGATTTACCGGATGTTCTTCTAACCAATGCTCATTTTCATGGTTTATTGATGGTTCATATTTAAAGGAGAAAAATGGTAAATACTATGCTGGATCTGTTATCCCAACTCCCTGTGAGGTCATTGAGGCAGTGCCTCTTCTCCTGGCGACTTGAGCCCAATAGGCTGCTAAATGCCTGTACTGGAGCTCATACTTCAGCCAAGGGTAAACTGCAAACATTTATCAGTAGGCCTTTGGGGTAGTCCATGATTTGGGGATATTAAGGAAGCAACAAGGGTTCCTTAGCTCCAATGGGGATAAAATGTAAGATGGCTCCTATGTCCAAAACTTATTAGATGCCATGCTTTTTTAAAGAGAAAGGGGGAGAGGAGAGGAAGAGAGAATTTCAGCCAGACTCTCTGCTGAGTGCAGAGCCCAATGTGGGGCTCCATCCAAGGACCCGAAGATCACAACCTGAGCTGAAACCAAGAGTCGGACCCTTAACCAACAGAGCCACCCGGGCACCCCTGGCTGCCGTGCTTTCCCCAACAGCTCTGGCTATTATTAAGGTTCCTGGACATTCAAGAATTGACTCTCTGGAGGCCAAAGGAAACCACAGCACTGATATTTCCACCAAAAAGGCTGCTGTCAAGGAGACCAATAGATAGACCTCTGCCATTTTCCAAAGAAATGTTCTTTCAAATTCGGAAAAATTGACCAGAGATGCCCAACAGTTGGTCCCAGAAAAGACAATGGTGGAAATCTAACAATTGTGAGTTTGATAAAAAAAAAAAAAAAAAGAGAGAACTCTGCTTTGGACCAAATAACAATCTGGCCCTACCAGGAATTCCAAAATCCCATTACTTACCACCAAACATGTTTAAACCACTGGTTTATTGACAAAATGATAGCATTCACGAACCAGCATTGGTGGGAAAACGTTAATGAGGCCACAAAAAGGGCCCACCTCACTTGTCCTGCCTGTCAAAAACATATAATCCAGAGAAATCTGTTTATACAAATGGGTTTCATAAAACTTCCCCATCTCATGGATCTAAATAGGTTTTGGTCATGGTCTGTATGTTTTGTCACTGGCTTGAGGTTTTCCCTTGCAGACAGACCATTGCTTCTTTGTGGCTAAAATTCTGTTAGAAGACACTACCCTACTTGGGAACACCCTCTCAAACGACACAGTGAGCGGGGAACCACGTGCTTCAGTAAGCCTGGCCTGTCTGGCTGGTTTTATGGACCTCATCGTACATGCCACTGGCGATCAGTCAGTTGAATTTCCTTTTTTTTTTAATTTTTTTTTAATTTTTATTTATTTATGATAGTCACACACAGAGAGAGAGAGAGAGAGAGGGGCAGAGACACAGGCAGAGGGAGATGCAGGCGCCATGCACCGGGAGCCCGACGTGGGATTCGATCCCGGTCTCCAGGATCGCGCCCTGGGCCAAAGGCAGGCGCCAAACCGCTGCGCCACCCAGGGATCCCTCAGTTGAATTTCCTAACAGCACTAGCAATACTCAGTTGGTAAAATGTGTAGAAACCCTCCGACTATCTTGTCCTAAAGCACTGCTGTTAGTCCTAAATCTCAGATCCACCCCCTTGGGGACATAGAGATTCTTACCCTTTGAGTTAGTCACAGGACGTCCCAATGCACTTGGCCCCTACCTCCTCTGACCCACAGCTGATCAAGGGAGATGTGCTTCAACATTGTAAAGGCCTGGCTGCTTCTATTAAAAATAACCATACTTTTAGTAAAGCAATCTTTTTTTTAAAGATTTATTTATTTATTTATTTATTTATTTATTTATTTATGATGGAGAGAGAGAGAGAGAGAGAGAGAGAGAGAGAGAGGCAGAGACACAGGAGGAGGGAGAAGCAGGCTCCATGACAGGAGCCCGACGTGGGACTTGATCCCGGGTCTCCAGGATCGTGCCCTGGGCCATAGTAAAGCAATCTTTTTAGGAGACCATGATTTTAGATCAACCTCATAACTTGGAGGTTTTGTCTGTTAGAAAAGAAGTCTCCAGAGAGATTCTCTTCGTCCTTACTGAAAAGGTTCTTCTCAGCTACTGGTCAGTAACCTCTGTGCTGCCAAATTACAGGAAATAGACTCTTGGATTCAGGGGATGCATCTAAAGAAAGCGGCAAAACCTGATTGGGCCCGCACGCCATCTGGTGACCTGAAGCTACAGATTTCCTGGAATTGAAGCAGATGACATCTGACGAGACCGCTTTCCCCAGATGTCCAGCCCAGGCCTGTCTGCCTTTTCCTCACTGCTGCTCCTTTTCTCTCTCTGTCATGGAGAGAGATACTCTCGTCTGCATTTCCCAAACCCTTTCCTGTTATGGCTTTTCAGTAACAGCCTCATTATTATTCTGTGACAGACATCTTTCATTTTTTTTTTTTTTGAAGGGCTAGAAGGTTCAGAATTTACAAAAGTCTTTCTTTAATCTGAACTACCATCCAAATTCATCGGTGTCTGAATTTACAACTTTATAAGCTGTATTACTGAGAACACATCTGGTTCCACACAGTTCTTTTGAGATAACAATACTGTTTTAAAACATCTTTGAAGTTTTGCTGTTTTGCAGAGTTCACCATCTATTGCTTCCTTTTAATACCTGCACTGGATCTTCCCAAATGCACTCAGTTAATCTTTGCTTTTGCAGTCTCCACTATTCTGCTCTCATGGTTGCTTTAACTGGAGATTTTAGGAGGCATATGCAACTCCAGGCTTGCTTTCACCGGGAGACCCTCTCTCCCCTATGTCAGTGTAAGTGCCAGTAAATATTTCATTGGCTACCTTCACACCTAGTTCTGGTCCATCATACAATTTGGCATTATCATGTTACTTCTTGTTTCGTATCATTATTCTAAGGTTTGTATTTTGTTACCTCTTCAAACTTTTTAAAAAAGGACGTACCCAATAAGGAGCTGCCCTCTAATGCTTACAATATTGGAAAGACACAACCCTTAGGCGGGAGTACCCGAGATTTTTCTCTCTCCTGATTTTTGCTGTTACTCAAATGTGGCCCTAAGGGGTTTGCAACAGCTTATGCACTCCGCCTCTGACGTAGGACATGACAACATAAAAACGCCCTTCCTGGCACGGAGGGACACCACAATTAAATACGGGTGACTTAATCTGTGATGCTTTCAAAGAAAGATCTTGATCATAAAAGGGGAAATGTGAAAGTATTTAATAAAGGGAAACCTCATTCAGAAGATGGAGCTGGGGGGGCCAGCAGGATGCTTTCTGCAACACCCTGTCGGTCGGTTGCAGAGACCTGCTGTGCAAGTGGACACTACAGTTGGCTCTTGAACAGAGGGTTTGAGCTATGCTGTCCATTTACACACTCACATACAGATTTTTTTTTCATAAATACAGTACAGTACTGTAAAAGTATTTTCTCTTCCCTGTGATTTAATTTCCATTTCCCTGGTTTGCTTTATTGTCAGAAGACAGAACAGACAGAATAGTATAAAATATGTATATGTTTTATGCATAAAACATACAAAATATGTGTTAACTGTACTATCAGCAAAGATTTGAGCTGCCAGTTTTTGGGGGAGTCCAGTTATACGTGGATTTTTGACTGCATGGGGGTCACCTGTGTGATCCCAGCAGGAGGAAGGAAGCGTGCCTCTTCCCCCAGCAACAGCCCAGCCAATGAGAAGCCTCTACACTTGCAGTGGTCAGCTTCATCCAATGCACGTTCCGTTTACAACAGGCTGGTCACCCCCACAGCAGAGCCTCCTCTCCTGGGTTCTGCAGTCTTGCTATGATTTAGCTTTAGCTTGCTTGTTCCAGACCACAATTCTCCTATTCCCAGATAAACCCATTTTTTTGCAGCTAAAATAATGGGTAGTTTTAAATCTACGGTTCAGAGCCCTCTTCTCACAGGTTGTTCACCCTCCCTCCCCAGCCCTGCAGCGGGGCCCCCAGGTCCTCTTGCTCACATAGCGACATCCTTCATGGGTCGTTAACATGGGCCCTCCAGGCCCCAGCTTCACGTCCACAGCAGACATCCCCACCAAGTGTTGGCAGCAGTGGGGTCCAGCCTCCTTCCCACCTCAAACAGACTGAAGACCTCAGGGGCCAGCAGCCTAGCCTGGCCTGCCCCCAACTGGCACCTTCCCCACATCAAGCCTCTACTCTAGGGCTCCCCCAGTGACACTCCCCACCCACAGCGAGCCCCCTCAGGAAGAACTCCATGGAAGCCCCTTGGGGAAGGGTGGCAGGAAGGAGGAGCAGCATGTGAGGTAGGAGGACAAGAGCACACGTGTCCAGCAGCCTCCAGAAGTGAAGGCTAGATCTCAGCCCACAACTCAGACCCTGAGGAAGCAGTGGCACCTGAAGTTGGGGTGTGAAGATTTTCCCGACCTTGACAGAGCACTGCTGTGGGTACTGCACCAAGTGGTGGCCCCCAAAAGGCACATCCACCTGGAATTTGTGAATGTGACCTTATTTGGAAAAGGAGCCTTTGCAGATATAATTAAGGATCTCAAGGGGAGACCATTCTGGATTAGGCTGCCCCTAAATCCAAGGACAAGAGTCTTTATAAGACACAGACACAGGGAGAAGACAGAGGCACAAATGGAGTGATGCATCTATGAGCCAAGAAATGCCAAAGCAGGCTAGAGCCCCCAGAGGCTGGAGAGCAGGGGATGGATGCTCCATCAGAACCTCTAAAGGGGCCAACCCTGCTTACACTCAGGAGTTTGGACATCTGACCTCCCCAACTGCAAGAGAATAAATTTCTATTGCTTTAAGCCACCCAGTGTGTGGTCCTTTGTTACACCCTGTCTGCGCCAGGTTCCCGCCAGCGTCTGGGATGGCGGTAGGCAGGGGCCTCCTACTCCACGCACCGGGGGGAACAGAGGCTGCAGGAGAGCCAGTGGGAAAGGCCTTTCCTGAACTGATGGCCCTTCAGCCTTGAAGATCACATGAACTCCAGCAAACATGCCCTCCCCCTTCCCAGTCCGTGCGTTCAGGGGCCAGCAATCCAATGCTCATCACTTGCGAGGCCCTGCCCCACTTCCCGAATCCACAGGTCTCAGCAGTCATAGCGCACAGACTAGCCCAGAGTCCAGTTTCACAGGCAAGTACCGGGCCAGGGGGGGCTGTGATCTGGCTGCGTGAGGTCAGTAAGCAGCTTTGGCTTGATTTAGAGACGGCCTTTTAAACTGTTCTAGTGACTTTCATCATCAAGCCCACTCGCTCCAGAGCAGTGATTTACCTGCCAGGTTCGAACTTGAACTCGGTTTGGCTCCACGGTGTACACATTGTCCTCATGCATGGCTAACACTGGAGTCTCACACAGGAAAGTTCCTAGGACGAGAGAGGGACATAATGAGGCAGCGGCCCATCTCTTCTTACATGCTCAGAGTGTTGTGAGGGCTGCGTTTTCTGCGTAGGTGAGGACAGTGAGGCCCTAAGGGACGGGAATAGCATGTGGGCCAGGGGCTGGAGTACAGATGAGGCTGCCTCTCTGGTCTGGTGGGGCTGCAGCACTACAGCACCGCAGTACAAGTGTTTAGGTGGCCGTCTGTTCCCCTTCAGTAGAGCTCTAGAGACCTCGAACCGTTGTCTTTCTCTAGATGGGTTCTTTTTTTTTTTTTCTTTTTTTAAGATTTTGTTTATTCATGAGAGACACAGAAAGAGAGGGGCAGAGACACAGGCAGAGGGAGAAGCAGGCTCCATGCAGGGAGCCTGATGTAGGACTTGATCCCGGGACCCCAGGGTCACACCCTGAGCCAAAGGCAGACACTCAACCACTGAGCCACCCAGGCGTCCCTAGATGGATTCTTATCTAGCCCGGGAGATGATCACACACACAAGACAGGGAGCACTTGAGCACCCGCTGTGCTATCCTCCTGAGGGTATTAGAAGTTCACCCTTACTCCAAGGGGGTCCATGCTGCAGGAGAAGACACTAATTATGGACATAACACAAGGCAGAGCAGGAAAAGTATGACAAGTGTAGGTAATGAAGTGTTAGAGGTGAAAAGGAGGGAGGGATGGTAAGAGGGTGACCCCCAGTGGAGAAGCACCCCTGGGGTGAGAGCTGTTCTGTAAACACATGGGGGGAGCCCCCTGGAGCATACGGATGACCATTCCTGTGGAGTCAACGTGGGTGAACGGTACAACTGTGCAGGAGCGCTGGGTGAGGGGCCCACCTGGAGGGTCATTATGGCAGGCTGCACATGGCCCCTGGAGCTATCAGGTCCTGGTCCCTGGAACCTGTGAATGTGAGTATATTGGCCAAAGATGGGGCACATCTCCCAGCTTGCTTCTCCCTCTGCCTGTGTCTCTGCCTCCGTCTCTGTGTCTTATGAATAAATAAATAAAATCTAAAAAAAAAAAATTATGTTGGCCAAAGATGGGAAGGTCCTGAGATGGGGAGATTATCTTGGATTATTTAGGTGGACCCTAAATGCAACCCCAAGTGCCCCTATAAGAGGGAGGTAGATTTCAGACAGGAACAAGGTGACAATGAAGGTAGACTCTGGAAGAATGTGATCCAGCCAGGGATGGCCAACAGCCACCAAATGCAGGGAGAAGTGAGGAACAGACTTCCCTAGAGCTCAGGAGGTGGAGCGGTTGTTGATGCCATGATTTGGGGAACCATGAGTTTGGACTTCTGAGCTCTACAGCTGTGAGAAAGTAAATGTCTGTCTGGTTTGCGCCCCCGGTATGGCAGCCCCTGCCACTCTTGTAGGCATGTGCTGAAGAGGGAGGGTCAGGGCAGCCCACGGAGACAGGAGGTGCAAGCTGATAGACCATGTCTGACTAATCTATCCTCAGATTTCCAGACAGAGGCTGGCCTCAGTCAAGATGCCATGGGGCTCGCTGTTCTGCGTGGTCTGGAAGCAGTTCAGAAGCTGGGTGTGTAGCAACCCCCTTCCTTGGCAAGCACTGTTGATGTTTATGCTCATATAGCCTTAATTCCCGACTCTTTCATTGTCCCGGTGCCTGGGAGGGCTTCTTGGCCACCTTGACTGGCTTCAGTAAGGTGATGCCCAGCAGTATGGAGCCAGAGCACAGGTCGAAGGACTGACACAAGGGGCTCCTGGTGGTCCTCTGTCAACCCCCTGCCCACAGCACTGGCACCAATACCCCCATTAGATGGTCAGAAAATAAAGCAGGCTGCTATGAGCCCCCTCTAGGGAACAAGACTCCTACCTGCATTCCGTAATGTGCCTCCAGAAGGCTCAAAGACCATCACCTGTTTTCCGTTCCAGACAGCAATGGCATCCTAAAAAAAATCATGGAAATTAAGAAGAGACCTGCCACCCAGACCCCTTACCACCCTGAACAACTCAGAAAACCGGCCAGGTCCTTTGTCAACCCCATGGCCACCCTTGTAGTCACCTTGGTGGTGAACACTCCACTGACGTGCATGTCTATACGCAGGCTGTGTGTCACCCCCGTGGACAGGAAGGACACGCTCAGTAAGCTTGGGGAAGTCTGCACCACGGCCACTTGCTGATGGAAGTGTGAAGACATGGCCTGCTCGCTGAGGATCACCACGGAGCTCATGTTGTTCACTGCCAGGAGGCTCTTCCGGGAGCCCCACTTCATTCCATGCCACAGGGACAGAGACAAAAGTATGAACAAAGAGAAGGGAGATGCAGGCAGGAAAGTGTTATAAACATAGGATTCATCAACAATTTTCCTGGCACTATTTCCTCTCATCAGTGTAAACTGATTTAAAAATTTACTAGCATAAAATATATACTTTAGAAAATCTTATAATACTGACACCCAAGTTGTAACGCAACGGGCAAACACTTACATGGCTCTTCTGTCTCATGTCTGTCTTTTTTTAAAAAATATTTTATTTGAGAGAGAGAGAGAGAGAGAGAGAGAACGCGAGAGCACACCCGCTGCAGGGGAAGTAGCAGGCAGAGGGAGAGGGAGAAGCAGGCTCCCGCTGAGCAGAAAACCCAATGATGTGGGGCTTGATCCCAGAATCTTGGGATCATAACCCGAGGCAAAGGCAGATGCCCAACTGACTGAGCTACCCAGGCACCCCTGTCTTGTGTCTGTTCTTACTGGTTGTTAATTTAGGGATGTTTATTTTTTACAAATGGAGAGCTAGTGAACATGACATATTAAATTATCTGGCTCTCCCCGGTGATGTGAAATGCTGCTTTCATAATTTCATATTAAACTTCCAAATCTTTCTCAGTCTGTTCTGGGATTTCCTACTCCATTCCAGTGATATGTTTATCCATTCCCGAGTAAGCACATACTGTTTTAATTAATTGCTACAGTTTCGAGATATATTCTGGTTTGTAATTCGGAAATGTTCTGATTCTCTATACATTTTTTTCTTTGGCCCTGTGCTCTCCTAGATGAGTTTATTTTGTTGAATTCTCCCAGAAAAGAAAAGGGTTATTATTTTTACTGGGTGTATAGTAACCTGTACATTTACTTGGGAAGAAATAACACTCTTATAAAACTGAAGCTTCTCTTTAAGGAACACGGTATGCATGTGTCACCCTGTACTTGGTTTCTCATTTACGTCCTTTAGGAAAATTAGTGTGGCTCTTCCTATTACTTCACATCTGAGAAAGTTGTACTTTCTCTACAGATCTGTTAATATTCTATGCTATTTTGAGCTATTTATTTTGACTTAGTTAAGATATTTAACTAATTCATCCAGAAGCTATTTTTACCTGTGGCCTGAGAGGAGGCTCTAAAGGTAACCCCCAAAGTGCTCTGCGGTGCCCTCAGTGATTTGCTAGGTACATCTTCCTTTCATGGCTAGGCAGGATTAAATAGATTCTGTCTCAGAGGATTATACTCAGCAGGGGTGAGAGACAGGTGAGGACCCTGAGGTGGCAACAGGCAGAACTGGGGGAAAGTAGGAGGAAACAGTCACCTCGTTCTCCAGAAATCACGTGTGAGGCAACACAGTTCAGGAAAATCTGCTAAATCTGGTAAGAACAGTGTCTATGACCCCCGCTGTCCTGCCTCTCCCACTTGGCATGCAGGAGCTCCCCTGGGCAGGCATGGCCAAGAGGTCGGCTCCCTATTCAGCACCCAGGTGGGGCTACAGCATCTTCCTGGGCAGCGTTTCTCATTCCCCCAACTCCATGCTGTGGGAGGTGGGGTCCCTTGGGCTCACAGGGTGCCTGAGAACACTGGGCCCCCATGCCCTTGCCCCAGCTCGCTTACACTGCAGATGCTCCGTGCTGGGAGAGGCTACCTGAGAAGACCAGAGGTTGCTGCGTCCAGCTCCCTGCTCACAGAGAGGCAAGTGGCCACTGTCCCCACACCCAAGCTCTGGAGCAGTGACTCAGATTTTTTTTCCCCCAAGGGGAGATGTAGTCCATAGGAATAGAGAGCTCTGACAGGTTCCTTAAAGAAAGTGACCTCATTTGAAACACAATGTGGATAAGTCCAAACCTAAGGATGCTCTTCAAGAGACTGGAGGTTTTAATGGTGGTAAGCTTGAAGAGGAGGCTGGAAGCTTCCTGAGCGCTACAAACTCCACAGCAGGCCAGACCACTGATCAGAGGGATCTGGAGAAGGACACACTTAGGAGGAATCTTCCTCAGTCAGAACAAACCATAAACCCTGAACTCAAAGAGCACACCTGCCCAAATCTCATGGGACTGGATTGTGGTGTAAGTGATGCCCGGGGGTGCTGCAGGAAACCATAGAGCCATCGGCCAGCACCTGGGGAGGCAGAAAGCTCAGCAGCTCAGGGGACAGGACAGTCAGCCCCCAGAGCCATTGGGGAGACCATCCACATGCCCAAGGCCAGCCCTGTGAGAAGTGATGTCAGAGGCTCACACTGCAGGGGAAAGAAACACCACTACAGTGGTCCCACCAAGTCACTAAACAAATAAACAAGCAAACAGCGGCAACATGCCCCAAAGGAGACCATCCACATGCCCAAGGCCCCCAAATACTGACCATCACCAGAAAGACAGTATTTACAAGGAGAAAAAGCATATGCTCAAGAGAAATAAAATCATTAAGTCCACAATGAAAGTTGTACACAAATGTTCACAGTAGCAGAGTTCACAAAGTCCAAATGTGGAAACAACCCAAGTGTCTGCAGACAGCTGGAAGGATAACAGAAGGTAGTCTGTCCCCATCCCTGTCCCTGCCATGGGTGCTACTCAGCCATAAAAGCAACGCGTTGCTGCCATGTGCTGCCGAGTGGGCAAACCTGGAAAACATGATGCTCAGTGACAGAGAGCACGCATCCATGTCTACAACATGCCCAGACAGGTGAGCCCACAGGGACAGAAAGCAGAGGAGTGTCTGCACAGAGGAAGAGTGGGGGTGGGGGAACTGCCGACACACCACACAGGCTCTCCTTCTGGGGCGTTGATGGTGGTCTAAGAGGCATTGTGATGGCTGCGAAACTCTGAATATGCTAAAAGAAAATTGGGGGATACCTGGGTGGCTCAGTGGTTGAGCAAAATAGGTATGCTACAGAGCTCGATAAAGCTGCTTTCAGGGTAGGTAGATAGGTGATAAAGGGATGGGTACACAGGTAAGATACAGATGACTACACGGCCACAATCCCAGACCCACAATCTGAAAGCCCAAAGCCCTTTATTCTATTGTTGTTATTTTTACATAGTCTTAAGGTGCATAACTGACAAAAATAGTTAAAAACCAATCACTTCCTCTACTTTTGCAGGATGAGAGCACCCTGCACCCTGGTGGTTTGTACCTTAATCTGTGTGATGTTGCCTTCGAGCTCACTAGGGGTCTGAAAAATCCACCTGTCCTTGCCCTCTGCCACTCGGCTGCTCTGGGGGCCTGGCAGTTTTCTCCAAATGGCTACTCGCCCTTTATCGGTGCCCGCTGCCAGAAGACCTATCGGTAAAAACAAAGTTCACGGGAATTGAGTGGAAGGTTAAAAGCAATAGGAATCTCTCTTCCCTGACCATGGCTCTGAAATATCCGGGCATCAGCCCCCTGCCCAGTGACCTCCAGTTCTGTACCTGTTCCCACCTGGGAGGATGGTGCTGGGGAGTGTTGGTGCTATTTTCTGTCAGTCTCCAGGAGACCAGGGGCCTGTCTGCCTGTCCAGGGCAGTCCGCTTGTTCGGGGCTGCTTCCCCAGGGCTAGCATGGCACTTAGCGCTCAGCAGGCACATCTTCTGTTTCTCTAGCCTCCTCTGTACATACACGCGCGCGTGCGCACACACCCATGCATACAAGGACATACACAAGTATTTTTAATGTTTCTCACACTTTTTCTTGTGGTTTCCAGAGAGAAGAGAGGTCAACTGCATGTAACTAGGTTGGTCACCCTTTCGAGCCAGCCCCTTGGCCTTCATGTATGCAAGCAAAGCTGTACTGTCACTTTCTCATTTCCGAGTGACTCTGTTCAAGTGACTCACAGTCACTACCGATTCACCATTCTTTGAAGAGCTGCAGTCCTGTCATCGTTCTGCAGCCCCCAGAGCGAGACTGAGGCCACCTCCCTCCCACTCTTGCACCTGCCCGAGAAGTCTCACCTTTGGTTTTACAGTAAGAAACACAGTTTATGTTCTCAGCTTTTTCAAAACCAAACTTCTCTGCTGGACTCAGCATGTAATTCTCTCCACCTTCTAGATCCCAGAATCTACAATGAAAGGAAGAGAGCTCCCTTCAGGAGCCGCGTCAGGGGCTGCCCTCAGCCCTGAGGGTCCTGCTCAACTTGCAGAGCCATCTGGAAGCAAGCACGCCCTTGGGACTCTGATATGAACAGACTGCCAGCAATATGTTTACATCTATCCAATGCCATGTTTGTAATCAAAGGGAGCAGGGGGCTGGTGTGTGACACCAGCTCACGAGAATGAAGGGACTCCAACCACATGCAGTAACATAAGGAACCACCCCCTCCCACATCACACAGAACTGAAGCAGCTGGATAAGTAAACACAACACATGATTCCATTTACACCAAGCTAAAATGAACAGGCCAAAGATCCACACACAGACATCAGGACAGTGAGGAGCCTACACTGTGAGGGCAGAGTGGGGATGCCTGGGGTCTGTGGTATCTTTGCTTTTCAATCTCAGACCTGGTTATATGGACGTGTCCAATTTGTGAAAGGTCATTATAATCCATATTTTTCTGTATGTATGCTACACTCCAATAAGAATATTACTCCAAAGGGACTGGATGTTAATGGCAGTGCTCACTGAGGAGCCAGGCTCTTACCTGAGAACAGGTTCCCCTATGGCGGTCACAAGCACGCTGCCTTCAATCAATGCGATGTCTGCCCGGCAACCCGTCTTCCCGCTCAACTTCACCTGATAACGAGAAATAACCCAAAAGAAGCATGTTGCTCTCATCAGCCCGGTGTCTCTGGTGTGTGTGGTGCCCTGGTGGAGACTTGACAGCTGGGCAGGTGCAGCATGGGTGTGGACATGGGGAAGGTGGCCTTGACTCTGCAGTACTACTCTTTGTTCGGTATTAAGTGGTTAATAATTACAGTTGCTGTGGGCATGGCACCTGGTAAGTGACCACCAAGCTGAGCCGAGTTCGGGCCTGACCACATCTCTCGAGCAGCTGTCTCGACCCCGTTCTGCAGAGGACAAACCTGCCCAGGGCCCCCCAGCCAGTGAGCGGCTCAAGGGGATCTGAACCCAGGTCCACGGGACTCAGGGACTCTATTTCCAACTATTGTGCCAGGAACACAGAAATGCCAGTGTGAACACCGACTTACAAAAATCAATCAACTCTGTAATCTACAAGAGTATCTTTAGGGAAAGTCCCGAATTCTTGGAGGAACACAGATTCCTCTGGTACAAACCAGGGAACCAGGAGGGCAGGGAGGACCAGTCCTTGGTGAGCTGCACACCTCGAGCAGCATCCAGTGCCGGGGCACACCCCACAGCATCCTCCCATCAGCAAGAGCCCAGGGCGGAGCTGAAAGGCACCTGCACGGGGGTCTCACTGTTTCCCAGGAGCCACAGCCAAACATCTGCTACCCAGGAGGGAGACTGACCCTCGGGCAAAACCACCTATGTGTGTGCTTGGGCCAGGGACAG
Source organism: Canis aureus (assembly GCF_053574225.1). NCBI lineage: Eukaryota > Metazoa > Chordata > Mammalia > Carnivora > Canidae > Canis > Canis aureus. The sequence goes on from NC_135618.1 coordinate 38,411,416, forward strand.
CTGTGATAGAAGCGAGTATGCTCATCTACGCACAGATGGGAAGCCAGATCATGTTCCCGTCCCACCTATCTCCACCCCTAGGTCAAATGAGCCATGGCAAGGTAAGTGGTTCTTCTGTGTCACAGGAGAATATACAGGCTGTGAGCCAGCCACTCGAGGGGGCGCAGGCCTGAGCGAGCCCAGAGCCTCCCACCCCTGTCCAGTGACACCTGCAAAGCTCCTGGCAACCGCGCCGTGTAGGTGATGCCACTGGACAGCTCTGTCGGCGTGGTGTGGCAGGTTTGGCCTGGCCCTGGCCGAGGCCTGCTGCCCACTGTCCCGCCTACCTTCATCACTTCCTCTGCTTTGCCCTCGGGCCTCACCACGTACAGAGACAGCAGCAGGTTCTGCGTGACCACCACCAGGGCCTCCCTCTTCTCGATGTAGAAGAGCGTTTGGATGGAGCTGTCTGTGGATGCCACCTGGGTGCTCTTCCCTTTCTCATCCACGTAGAGCACTGTCCCTAAGGGCAAAGGGGTCAGTCCAGGGGGCGTGGCACTTGCCTGCGGCACTCATATCTACTTACAGACCTTTGCAAAATAAACATCCTCATCATAAAAATTCACAAATAAAACATTTTAAAAACATCCGCACATGACCTCCCAGGCCGTCTCTGAGGTCACTTCCACCATTTCACCCCGCTGTCCATTCTCCGGGGTGCCACCTGCTGAGGCCCAAGCGATGGCCCTCCCACATGGCTGGCTTTCCTGCTGGCACTCTTTGTATCCATAGGCATGTGTCCCACCCCAGAGGCCTCTCTTCCCTTGCCCTGCCTGGCCTGCCAGGTCCTCCTTGTCCTCCAGGTTCCCTTTGGGCTTCTGAATCTGGGGGGAGTCTCCTGGGAGTGCCTGAAGCAACTCATCTCGGCCGCACAAACCTCCTCATTCTCCCGGCCTCCTCTTATCTGTTTCCAGGGAATACTTGGCTTCCCATTCAACTGGCAGGCTCGAGGTTGTGCAGGGGCCCATGGTCGGCATGACACGACCATGCCGGCACTGCCTCTGCCTCAGTGAGCATCGGTGGCAGGCTTGGCGACACACTCTCAATGTGTTCACGCAGCTGACATTTGCGGTGAGCTTGCAGGCAGCGGTCTGACAAGGGGAGATCTGCCCCCGAAGCCCACAGCTGCTGCCTAAGGGACAGGACCAACCCCGCCAGAGCCAGGCCTGTCCCCACTGCACACCTGTCTGCTGGGCCCTCTTCGCACACCATCTTCTTGACTCCTTGCCAGGGAGGCCTTGTGCTAGCATCTTCCCCACACTGCCCGAGGCTCCATGCCCACTCCTATCCCTCAGGACTTCCTCAAAGTTCTCTCCACCAGCTGTCCCCTTATCTCCAGAAACAAATGGTATCTCTATTTGAAAAGTGACAAAAGCCCCAGCCCCTGGCAGCTATCCTCTGCTCTCTTTTCCCATCAGGGCTGAGCTGCGTGGAAGCACTTCCTCCAGAAGCTCAGCATCTTCGGGAAGCTCACTTCCTTAATCTCGCTTCTGCAGCACACATACGTGTGAGTGTCCTCCACGAGCGTAAACCACTCTTCTGTCCCCTTACCCCATACTGCACTTATCGGCTGTCACTGGCCTGTCTCCCTGCTGACGCTGAGGATTCCGAGTCCAGAAGGTGGACTTGACACTGACCATCTGCCAAGGCTGGCTGGTGGCTGCAGACGAAGCCCGCGCCCGTCCCGCCCGCCACTCTCCCTCCCAAGGTCAGCCAAACAATGACAGGTAAGGGTGCTTCCCCATCACGCAGAGTGAGCAGCAGGACCGCGGCACTGTCCGTCCTGCCGGGAGCTGCCCACGTGAGCAGTCAGGGAGTCTGCTGACGGGCAGCCCCGTCATGAGAGCCCTTTGAATGCAAGCAAAGCCCATTCGTCTCTATCAGGACAAAGTGAAGCCCTTCTCTGAACACTGGATAAGTAGCCGCCGAGGGCTGCTAACGCATCGCTCCACAACGGGCACACACACAGCCTTCTGTTTGATGCAGAAACATCATCTCTTTGTTTAAAATCCTTACCAGACCCTACAATGCTTCCTCGTCCTAGAATCCCCACCTAAGTCTCTCACCATCCATCAAGCTGACAAAGAATGATAGTCCCTCTTGAGATCCCATTTTCAGGAAACTTCCAAAGCCAGTTTTCCTCCAGTTAAACATGTCCAGGGCTCTCTCGTCACCGCTCACAGCTGCCTTCGCCAACTGAACAAGGTCCCTTTGAAAGGCAGACATGAGGGAAGTCAGGATTCCTTCTAGGAAGGTGTTGTCACTACAGATGTGCTCAGAGCAGCAGGAGGCTATGACTCGGTAAGGAGGAGCCACGGCCTGCCCCGCACCAGCCCCAAGGGAAGTAGAGATAAGGCCACCACATGAGCTCTACTTACTCGCCAGGAGGGGGGAGCCGGAAGATGCAGTGAGTTAGGGGTTTTCCGTGGTCATGTTTCAGCAGGGGCGTCCCTTGTACTCGACCTCTTTGGTCCAACCTCCACAAGAGCAGGACACCAAGCTGGAAAACCCAACGCCGTGGGGAGGAGACACATTCTCACAGAGTGACCAGTGTAAAGCAAGAGTTATGCTGTGCCACTGAACACAGGCTCGTTCCTCTTCAACAAAACTACAAAACTGCTACACATGCACTGCTGACTACAAATCATTAAAAAATATTCCAAGAAGAAACCAGAAGCATTTCTGTGTGCCCTCTGCTATCCTTATTCCCTGGAGAGAACAACAGTCACATGTCCAGCTTTTAAAACTCAGTTTTAGAATAGATTCAGATTTGTAAAAAGTGGCAAGTTTGGGGCACCTGGGTGGCTAAGTATGTTAAGCATCTGCCTTCAGCTCAGGTCATGATCCTGGGGTCCTGGGATCAAGTCCTACATCGGGCTCCCTGCTCAGCGAGGAGTCTGCTTCTCCCTCTCCCTCTGTCCCTGCTCATCTGCTCTCTCTCTCTCGCTCACTCTGTCTCTCAAATAAATAAAATCTTTTAAAAAAAAGTGGCGAGATCATTCAGAGAAGTCCCATTGTCTACCTCGAGCTTCTCCTATTAGCAGATCGTACTTATGTGGTACTGCTCTCAGGATCAATCAGCCGATACTGACCTACTGTATTAACTAGAACTGTGCTTTAGTTACATTTCCTCAGTTCCTCCCTAACGCCCGCTCTTTGTCTCAGGATCCTCTTCGGGAGCCACAGAACATTGGGGTGTCACATCTCCTTAGGCCTCTCTGGGCAGGGATAGCGTCTCTGACCCTCCGGTGTTGAGGACTGCGCAGGGCTGCTGCGGACGTCCCTCTACTGGGACTCGGCTCATGCTCTTCTCACGACTGGACTGGGCTGTGGGTTTGGGGAGAAGGCCAGAGATCACGTGCCCTTCTTGTCACGGCATGTCAGGATCGGTGTCGTTGCCATGATGTGTCTGTGCAGCTGCTGCCCCTCCCCTCCCGGCTGAGGTCTCATCTGTGACCTTGGCCCCAGTGAAGTCCTTCTTCTTTCTCCTCCTTTCAGTCCTGTACTGTTTGGAAGGAAGTCACCTCCTCGGGCATGAACCATCTACATAAATCATTTGGGGTTCCTCAGCATGGAGATCTGTCTCTTCTCCACCACTGACTTAATTATTAAACCACACAGTTATACCATGACTGATGTCACAGACGTTGACTTGACTTCAGGTTACAATCTAGCATTGCTTTATGTTGAAGTTCCAGCTTTGGCCACTGGAGGTCTTCCGTTAGCTCCTGTGGGCCTCTGACACACCCCGTACTGAGGGTTTTGTGAGCACTTCCTATCTTTCTGGTGCTACAGATTCCTTAGGCTCACTGGCCCCAGTCCTACAATCAGCCATTTCTCCAAGGAGCCCTGGCTCCTGTTATTGGAGGAAACCCAAAGAAACCAGCATCTGGGTGCCAGGTATACCACACGTTCAGTTTTTAAGTCATCAAGTTCTCAAACTGAGGATGCCAACCAGCGCTAGAGGTAACGATGGAGAGACAGTGCCATCAGCACTGGCCCGGCTGGGATGCAAGCTACACTTTCCCAAAGAGCACTACTTTCATCTGAATCCATTTGCAAGGGGCCCTTTGCTCTGAGGCCCAAGAGATCCTCAAGGTGCTCCTCCCACTCAAGGTCAGTGGACAAAGGAGTGCCTGTACTCTCCCTCCTACCCTTCTTTGAATCCGCAGGTACTCCCAACATCCCCACAGGCAGGCCAGGGAGGACGACTGTATGACTGTATCGCAGATAGGAATTGTGGTTTCCGAATGCAGATGATCCTTGAACAACTCGGGTCTGAACTTCGTGGGTCCACTTGTATGTGGAATTTTCGCGGCAAACACAGTATAATGCTCTAAATGTATTTGCTCTTCCTTATGAGGTTCTTACCATTTTCTTTATTCTAGCCTACTTCATCGTCAGAACAGTACGTAATACATGTGACACACAAATTATGTGTTTGTTTTTTTTAAAGATTTATTCATGAGAGACAGAGAGAGAGAGGCAGAGACACAGGCAGAGGGAGAAGCAGGCTCCTCGCAGGGAGCCAGATTCGGAACTCGATCCCAGGACCCCAGGATCATGACCTGAGCCGAAAGGCAGACACTCAACCACTGAGCCACCCAGGTGTCCCCACAAAATATGTGTTAATTGACTATTTATGTTATTGGCAGAGCTTCGAGTCAACAGTAGGCCATTAGTAGGTAAGTTTCAGGGGGTCCAGAGTTCTACTGATTTCTGACTGGGAGGGAGATGATACCCTGAACCTCCAAGTTGTTTGAGAATCAACTAAGAGGATCAACTGTAACGTTGGCCTTAAAAAGCAATTTGCACAGTAAAGCTCTCAGAAAAGTTACAATGAGTCGAATGTGCTCTACCTCAGGTTTCTAGATAACCAGGGTTAGGCTGGAGACAAACCCTGAGTAGTCTCATCCTCCTGACGGCAACTTTACTCAACACAATTTTATGCAATCAGACTTAGACAAGTCCCCCCAGAAGGCAAGAAAGTTACTCCTGAAGGCAAGAAATCAGCCCTATGCAAGAGCAACTGAAGAGGACTTCGGGGCTCTACCCAAGGGCAGGGTGGGCTGCCAGGATGACCAACTGCTCATCAGAGGGCTCAAGTTTCAGGCCCACCCCGACCTCCAGGGAGGGGACAGCCCCCCCACCCCATTCCATTGAATCCATCGCAAATGACCAATGACTTAGTCCATCAGGACTACACAGTGAAGCCTCCATAAAGACCCAAAAGGACTGGGTTCAGAGAGCTTCCAGGTAGTTGACTACCTGGCGGTGTGGGGGGAGTGGCACCTGGAGACCCTTGGGAGCTCTGTGCCCACCCCAGGCCTCGCCCTGTGTATCTCTTCATCCAGCTGTAGATTCGTCTCCTCTATCCCACCCTCTGATAAACTGATAACATGAGCCTGAGCCGCTCTAGCCCAACTGGAAGAGTCTGAGGAGGGGGTCTTCCACTGTAGCCTGTAGTCAGAAGCACAGGACTGGGGACTGGCATCTGGGGTGGCGGTGGGGGCGGTTAGGTGGGGCCGAGCCCCTCATCTGTGGGGCTGATGCTGTCTCTGGGTGCACGGTGTCAGGACTGAGCTGAACTGTTGGCACCCCGTGGTATCTGAGGAATTCCAACTGCCACCATGCTGGAACTGGCTCTGGGAACCTAAAAGAAGTTCTTTAATAGTTTACACTGAAGCTGTCCAGAGCTGTATCGCCATGTACCAGGTGTCCTGATGCTCACACCCAGCTCTGTGAGTGTGCAGGGAAACAAGACTTGTTCCAGGTGCTGTTTTCACCTTTACTATGGAGCTTCTTCTAATGGACACTTTGGGCAGCATCCGCCCAGTGCCCCTTTTCCAGGCTGACTGTGCCCATGTGGTCACTGGCCCCAAGCTGGGCTTGGGACAGAGGAGGGGAAGGTGTCTCTGGGTGGATGGTAGGGTGAATGCCTTAGTTTCCAGCAGCTAAGGGTGCTGCCTTGTGAACGGGGTGAGACAGGGGAGAGAGATGGCTGTGGCACAAGGGGCACATTGCAGGAACATGTATGCCCACTGGTACCCCACTCTTGGTCTAGACGTCCTGAAGCCAGCTGTCCTCCTGTCCTGGAGACTGTGGGACATTCCACTGGCCTCAGATTAAGTGTCCCCCACTTACTTCAGGTAGTTTGGGTTGGTTTCACTGGTAACCAAACACACCCTAACCAAAACAGTCTCTGGCGGGAGATGAAGACCCTCGGTCAAGCCTGGTAAGGAGGGCTCTCGGCGGTGCAGCACTCTAAGTGCTCATTAATTTGTTACTTCTCTTCCTGCTTGAACCTGTTATTAAATCAGGACTAGTGCCACCTTAGATTTTCTTGGAAGGACCAGGATTTCTGTTCTTAAATATTTTGACTCAAAGGGCTTCAAGAGCACAAACCTGGGTTTACTTGCATGCCTGAGGAAACTGCTTTATAAGCAATTTCTTAATATAGTCAAGATTAAGATAAAATTTGATGATATCGAGTTCTTTCATTCCTACAGAGGATCTGCTGAGTGTCCCACAGCAGGGAGAGGGGAAAGATCACCAAGGAACTAGAAGTCTGAGGGCAGGCAATGTCATTAGGTGGGAACTGAACTGAAAAACAAGAAAAATCTAGAAAAAAGGGGAACAAATTGATACCAAAATGGGCAAGTAATTTGATCAGAAAGGATACATAACTGGCTCTTCCAAGTAATAGTCACTCTTTATAGTGAGAGAAATGCAAACTAGGACGTTCTAACATGGCCTTTTGTCAGTAGGATTCTGAATTTGGGTCCAGCTGTCTGTGGGGGACACACTAGTGTGTAGGTGGGAGCTGGAAGTAGCCCCACAAAAGGAGGCTTGGGCACCCACCACTAATGCTCATGCCCTGGGACCCGGCCACCTCACTTTGAGGAGCTTCTCTGAACTTCCCCATGCGTGAAACAACGTAAGTAGAAGGTTACCCACCGCACCTCTGTTTAGCAAAAGACTGAAAACCATCGAAGTGCTTATTAGCAAGAGCTGGCAAAGGACATGGTAACAGGCTCACATAGAAGGCTCAGATGGAAGGAAGCTCACAGTGAACAAATGTGGAGATGTATGCAAGGTAGGCGTAAAATGAAAAAGCGAGAAAACAGGGCAGTGCACATCATGCACTGTCACTTCTGTGAAGACGAAGGAGACTGTACCCTCCGTGTGGTATTTCCAGCCCAAACTGCCTCGTCTAAAGAGGACTGCGAGGAAACGATCCAGCAAGTCTCAACTGAAGGACATTCTACAAAATAACCAGTCTGGACTCCTCCAAATGTTGGGGTCACCAAAGACCAAACACAAGAGAGGAGGAGAGGACAAGACCAGGGAACAGTTCATAATTAAGGAAAACTAAAGAGAATGGACAGTGAAACACAAGGCATGGTCCTTGACCAGACTCCAGATTAGGACAAAATCCACCACAGATGTGACAGGACAACTGGAGAAATTAGGAAGTGGCCTGCACGCCAGGTGCCGACTTTAGTGCCAGTCTTCCAGAAAGTGAAAGCCATGGCACAGCTACGTGGAGATGCTTGTCCTTAAGAGAGCAACGCCAAAGGACTGGGGTGGGGAGCGGTATGATATCTGTTACAAACTCAAATAGAAAAAATAGAGAGAAATAGAAAAAATAGAGGGTAAAAAAATAGAAAACAGATGTAACAAAATGGTTAATAACTAGTGAATTTACATAAAGGATATACGGTGTTCCCTATGCTATTCTTTCAATACCTGTAAAAGTTTGTAATTTTTCAAAACTGGAAATTGGGGAAAGAATGCATTTGTATGTGCTGGTGAGCATCTGAAGAAACAGGAGAAGCTTCTTGAAGCTGTGGGCACTGGAGAGTGGGTGGGAGGGGAAAGGAGTGGATGGGGCGGGGTTGGAGAGTCTCGTCGCGATATATATTCCTTTTCATACTTTTTGGACTTTGAGACACATAAACGTGCTACCTGGCACGTGTGACATGAATCAGCATGTCGTAAAATTTTTGCCCTAGGTCTGTGAATCAATTTAGGTAGAGACCACGGTTTCTCAACCTGGCAATGGTTAACACTTTAGGTTGGAAAATTCTCTGATGTGGGGTCTGTCCTATGCATTACAGGATGTTGAGCAGTATCCCTGGTCTTCACCCACTAGATGCCAGGATATGCCCCGCCCTGCCACCACTCTGACAACAAAAAATATCTTCTTGGTTTTGGCTCAAATGTTCCCTGGGCCAAAGTGGCATGGGGAAGAAGCCCTGAGCTATACAGCAAGGACCAGGGACTCCCAGGAATGAAGAAGCAAGCTTAGGGAAGCTAGTGATTCAGGGGAGCCATGAAAGTGATAATACCTGAAACAGTCACTCTGCCTTTATGAATATAGTTTCCTAGAAAAGTTAACTTAAATAATTACAGACCCACCTCTGCTACAGTGTGGGATGGTGGACTGCAATTTGCAAACCTTGCTTCCATATGAAACAGAATCTGCCATGACATACAGCAAGATCAACTGAACTCAGCAACCACATATTCCTAAAATTTTGGTCTTTAACAGCCTTCCCAACATGTGTCCCAAAGAGCACTGAAAGGGAAGAGTAGAGATCTGGCATCAGCGTCAACCACGTCTACTTACCCTGTCCCCTGACACAAGGCAGTTGCCGTTGGGGCTCCACTTGAGAACGGTGATGTCGGTGGTATGTGTCGGGGGGACCGCGTGCTGCTCCTTGTCCTGCTTATTAAACACCGTCACTTCCCCAGTCTCCCAGCCAACAGCAAGGATCGGTCGTGTTGGGTGCCAGCACAAGGAAGTGACCCGGAATGACCTCTCAATATGTGTATCGGACACATGCTCACCCTACAACAGGCAAGAGGTAAATTCCGTATTATAAAGAGACAGCTATTTTGGGAATTTCTGGCTAATCAATATTGAAATCAGCTAGAAGATATAAAAAGCTGTTTTTGTTTTGTTCTTAAAATCTTACTGTTTTATTTGATGGAGAAAGGGAGCAAGTGAGCACACAGTGGGAGTGGCAGAGGCAGAAGGAGAAGCAGGCTCCCTGCTGAGCAGGGGACCCCAGGATCACGACCTGAGCCTAAGGCAGATGCTTCACTGACTGAGCCACCCAGGCGCCCCTATAAAGAGTTGTTTACTAAGTAATGTTGAACTTAATTTTCACAGAAATGCCAAGCTGGCCCTTAGCTACGCTCTGAAGGCACACAGTTAACACTCAACCTACCACGCTGACAAGCTTAGGAAGGAGTATGACCTCATACAAGGGCTTGGTTGCTAGCTAGCATTTTTTTTTTTAAATTATTTATTCATGAGAGACACAGAGAGAAAGAGAGAGAGAAGCAGAGACACAGGCAGAGGGAGAAGCAGGCTCCATGCAGGGAGTCCCAAGTGTGGGACTGGATCCCGGGTCTCCAGGATCACACTCTGGGCTGAAGGTGGTGCTAAACCACTGAGCCCCCCGGGGCTGCCCATTAGCTACCATTTTAATGGCTTCCAACGCAACTTTATTTCCAAAAACAAGCAGTGGGCCAAAAAGTCAAGTCTGTTGATCCAAGGTTCTTTTTTTTTTTTTTTAAGATTTTATTTATTTATTAATGAGAGCTAGAGAGAGAGCGCACGCGCGGCAGAGATGCAGGCAGAGGGAGAAGTAGGCTCCACACAGGGAGCCGGACGCGGGACTCGATCCCAGGCCCCCAGGGTCAGGCCCTGGGCTGATGGCGGCGCTAAACCGCTGAGCCACCTGGGCTGCCCTGATCCAAGGTTCTAAGTGCAATCTCTTGGGTGATCCCCAGCGCTTTTTCAGGGTCTGCAAGGCCGAAGTTATTTTCAGCCCCCTCTCACTTACAGACTGTTCCAGAGAGAGTTTATAAGAGTGAGGAACTATGTGCAGGGAGGAGGACGTCAGATAAAGATCCAAGAGCAGGCGGGTGCTACTATGACCCTAGCTGCTTCGCTGAAGTTGCAGGGGTGACAGTGAGCCTGCAGAGGGTTGAGAATCGAGTCCTGTGTCGGGCTCCCCACAGGGAGCCTACTTCTCCCTCTGCCTGTGTCCCTGCATCTCTGTGTCTCTCATGAATAAATAAATAAAATCTTTTTTTTTTTAAAAAGGGGTCCAATTCTTGGTTTTGGCTCAGGTCAGGATCTCAGGGTAGTGAGATCAAGCCTTGCATTGGGCTCCACGCTCAGTGGAGAGGCTGGTGGGGATTCCCTCTCCCTCTCCCTCATCCCCTCCTGCTCATTCTCCCCTCCCCAGTACATAAATAAATCTTAAAGGAAAAAAAAAAAAAGAAAAAAGGAAAAAGATGTGTTGAAGTCCTAACCTGGTGCCAGTGACCTGACCCTACTCGGAAAGAGTCTCTGTAGGGGATCAGGTTAAGAAGAGATCCTTAGGATGGGCCCAAACCCGATGGCTCGCGTCCTTATCAGGAGAGGAAAGGGAGAGGGACACACAGGGGAGACACATGGGACCACAGAGGCCATGGGGTGATGCAGGTACCAGCTGAGGACTTCTGAGGAGAGCCGGCTGCCACAAGAATCCAGGACAAGGCCTGGCACCCGTTCTCCCCAAGGGCCTTCAGAGACCACGTGGCCCTGACTTACTTCAGACTTCTGGCTTCCAGAATGGCAAGGCCATACTTGTGTCTTAAGCTACCCGCCTTGTGGTAATTTGTTACGGCAGCCACAGGATGCCAGGAGTTTCCAATGGCCAGTGTGGCCAACAGGACTGGACCAGGGTGCACAGACAGCACAGAGGGGCTGTTTCTGGTTAGGGGCGGGGACTGATCGTGGAATCTATTTTACGTCCCTAAATATGGCCCCAAGGCTAAGGAGCAGGGCTGAAACAATTATCTACATCACAGCACTCTTTTTTTTTTTTTATAGGACTCATAATACTGAGACTCTACCTCAGGAAGCAGTGATACACATAACACACACATGCACCAAGTACCACACATGCACCACACGTACCACACTCACACCACACGTATACACGTATACCACGTATTACATACCATACACACCACATATATATATACCACATACCACACATGCAGACACACCACACTCAGTCCACATATATACACACCACACGCCACATATGCAACACACACTATATACCACACATGCACCACACACACCACATACCTACACATGTACCACATAACATACACACCTCATACCACACATGCACCACATACCACGTACTACATACACCATACATACAGACCACACACACGTATGCAATATACACATACACCACATGCGGACACACATGATATATACCACACACATCACATACCCCTTAGTGTACACACATATAACACACAGCACATACACCACATACCATACATATGACATGTCACACACATCACAGCCCCCGCATAGACACCATATACAACAGGATGCACCCATCACATACTACAAATTGTAGCATACATAAACACCACACACATCACATACCCATCACACGACATACATACCACATGCATACACACTACATACCACACACATACCACACATTTCCCTCACATGACATACAGAACATATACCACTCACACCACACATACATCAAGTACCATAGACATCACACAACATGCACATACCACATTACACCACATACCACACATGAAACACACACCCCATCTACTCACACATACAAGCACCACATACCACATACTATACACACTACACCTATCATATACCACACACAACACATGTATGTCATACACCAGATGCCACACATGGCACACACACACAACAAATACACATGAAAGACATACCATATGCCACACAACCACATACCACATGTATACCACATACATGTATACCACACAGTCACATACCAGACACATAACACAACATATACACACCAAAATCATGTGACAGACACATCACATACAAACAAACCACATGTACCACATGCTACATACACACCACACACATATACATCACACAACACACGAACACCACATACGTACATACTATACCACATGTGACACATACCACTGTCCACACCACACATGTACATACCACATACCCACCACATACGTACTCACCACATACCCATTATATACATACTTACCATATGACACACATACCACGCACACCACATACCCCCACATATGCATACTACATACCACACACATCACATACCACACACGTCCCCCACACCACACATATACACACCACACATATACACACCACCACACCATATACCACACACATACCACATATCATACCTGACACACACATCATATTACCACATATACTACACGACACACACCACATCCCACATACATGGCACATACTACCTACCACAGACACCACATAACACAGACCATATGCACATATATCACACACATACACACCACATAACACACGTATGATACATAACACATACACCACAAATACCACATACAACACACAGGACACATACACAGCACTACATACATCACATACCCCTCACTCTATACACATTACATACCACAAGCTCCACATACCACACACGTACCCTACCACACATGACACACACCACACCTATACCACATACTACACACCACACACAGGCACACACATACAATATATCCTCTCCATGGCACACATGACATATACATCACACACATGCATGGATGTACCCCACACACAAGGCACACACAACACGCACACAACCCATACTGCAATACTCTATACTCATGTACATACTCCCCACATGACACACACCACACAATGCACATGCACACACGGGAGAACAAAATGAACATAAGAGCCAGAAGCCCCAGAAGTCAGAAACATGGCTTCCTAGGACTCACTTGTTCCAGATATATATCCACGCTGCCTCCTGCAATCCTGCTGACGGAGGCAACCGCCAGGAATGGATGAACAGGGTGCCAATGGATGTGGGAAGGAGACTCGACAGAGTCTGGGGCTTCTATTGGGTGGTCAAAGTAGAGGGCCATGATGAAACTCGGATCTAGTCAGGGCTGAAACCTGCAGGGAAGAAAACAGCTAAGTCCTGTTGCTTTTGAACAATAAGAAATGACTGTACATAGAATTAGGAAAGAGAAGCATCACAAACCTACCATCATAACACACTGCAACTTACAAATGCCCCTTAAGACCATGTGGAAGAGGGATCCCTGGGTGGTGCAGCGGTTTGGCGCCTGCCTTTGGCACAGGGAGCGATCCTGGAGACCCAGGATCGAATCCCACATCGGGCTCCCGGTGCATGGAGCCTGCTTCTCCCTCTGCCTATGTCTCTGCCTCTCTCTCTCTCTCTCTGTGACTATCATAAATAAATAAAAAATTAAAAAAAAAAAAAAAAAAGACCATGTGGAAGAGATCTCTAACAGGGTTAAAAATGTATAATTAGAATCAAGAAATTTGACCTGAATGATGCAGGGTGTGATGGAAAAGAATAAAACACTGCCATCAAAATAGTAAGAAAAAGTCTAGTCACCTAGTCCACTAGGTTTACTTAGTGCATAAACCTTGATTATTCATTCCAGTCATAATAAAGACAATTTGCATTTCTATAGCTGACCTTCAAGCAAAAATTTCACACCAAGCAGAAGCAAAACTGATTCACAGAAATACATAGGAAAAGCTAGGATTCAATTCGTGAAAACCAAAGCCTATCTACTACCTCTGGCTCTCAGATGGTAGAAGGCAACAGGGTTCCTTTGTTAGAAAATCAAGAAAACAAAGCCGTGGCACTTGTAGGAAAGCTGAACTTGATTAGTTTCCCCAAATTAACATCTTTCTTCCCTAGAAAAGATGTGCTTATTGCCCCTTTGCAGAAGGGGTAGGATGGTGAGTGACAGAATGGTCACTACTGCCCACCTTTCATACCCTGGAGGCACTTTGGGGATCCTAACTGGCAGAGGAGAATATTTGTAGGTTGCTTTGCTCTCATTTAAAAATTTTCAGCGTCATGCCCATTAGGATACCTGGTATTAGAGAAAGAGAAAATAACTGTTGGCAAAGATGTGGAGAAATTGGAACTCTTGCACACTGCCATTGGGAGTGTAAACGGGGTACAGACGCCATGCACAACAGTATGGCGGTTCCTTAAAACTGTAACACAGAATTACCATATGATTCAGCAATTCCAGATCTGGGTATATCCCCAAAAGATTGAAGGCAGGGACTTGAACAGATCCTTGTACACCCATGCTCATGGCAGCACTATCCACAGTACCAAAAGGTGGAAACAACCCAAATGTCTATTGACAGATGACTGAATCAACACAATATGGCGCATACACAGAATGGAGTACCATCCACCTTGAAATTCTGACATGTTACAACATGGATGAACGGAGAGGACATTATGTTCAGTGAAATAAGCTGATCACAGAGGGACAAATACGGTGTGTTTTCACCTATAGGAGGGACCTAGAATAGTCAAATGCGCAGAGACACAAAGTGAAGGGGTGAGTACCAGGGCCTGTAGTGCTGGGGGACAGGACTTTCCTGATTGATGGAGACAGGGTTTCTGTTCAGAACATGTTAGTCTTGCTGAAGGATTGTGGGGGATGCTTACACAGCATGTCAGTGTGCTTAATGTCACTGACTCGTTTAGGTACAAAAAACTAAAATGGTAAGTTTTATATTACGTATATTTAACCACAACAAAAACTTGTGCTTTTAGCCATGCAATACTTGTACCAGAGGAGGCCTTGAAGGCTCACTCAGTGAAAAGCTACAGGCACGTAGATAAGGATGAACAAGTACCTTTCAGACACTGACGTTTTTCTTATGAATATATATGCTGAATACTAAAACAAAGGCACACATTTTGAGGTGGTGTTCTCACGGCCACAGAGTGAACGGCACATATTGGGAGTTCCTGGTGGAGCAGCCAGGCGCTGGCTGGAGTGGGAGGGGACAGCTACACTGGCCTGAGCTCCCACTTTGGAGTAGAGTACTTATGCAAACTTTCAAATAAAGTCATTAAAATGGAAAAAAAAAACACATAAAAACCTGGACACTTATATATAGCAAAAGAAAGCTTTCAAATTGAGATTTCACGTGTTGCAGGCAACCAAGGGTCGACATTTTGAGCTATGGGAAATTTGTATTCACATTTAACAAGTTTACCTTATGCAGATATCCACCTGAAAAACAAGTAAATTTTGTTAGACTGATAGAAAAAGAATTGCAATAGCGCTTAAAGAAGTTAAACTTGGTTTAATCTCCAACATCATTTTATAATAAGCATGTACGCTAACAGACCTTAAGTGACTTTTTTTCCTGCCTGGGGTTTTCTCAGAGGCTGCATTCCACCTTTAGATACTCGGGAAGCCTCCCTGTGACTTCACTTCTAGGTTGTTCTAGGCTTCTCCCCAGCGTCCCCATAGACTCCTGCACTTCGCTGGGACACAAAAGTGTGGTTGACTGTCCTGCACCTGCAGCTACTACCTGTCCTGCAGGGGGAGGCCCTGGCCGCATCCCCGGAGGGAGGGCAGATGCCCCATATGCGAATATGATAAAGACGTTTACTAGCAAGGAAAGATGCTCTCCAGGTTTTTGTAAGGAGTTGCCAGGCCTGATGAGTCCACAGCGGTCGACTGTTCGTCGTTCCTTTTACTTGTGTTTTAACATTTTTCTACCACAAAGAAGTACCACCTGCGTAATCAAAGAACAAAAGCTAGGAAAGCAAACGCGGAGAAGAGAGGACTGGCAACACAGACTTCACCTGACCACACGGATTAGCGGCAGCGGAGCAGAGTTCCGCGCTCCTCCTCTCCTTAAACTCAGGGTCTCCAGAAGAAAACATAAACATTCGGCAAACGAATAAACTTTGGGGAAAAGACAAAAATTCCCTTTGTTCTAAGCAACTTGCTCAAGTCCCCACCAGCAGGGCGGGCCCCCCCAGGGCGCCCCCCCCCCAGGGCTTTAGCGCCACTGGACTCCCCTGAGGAACTCGGATGAAGGTGTGAGGGACGCAGGGCTGCGGGGGCAGGGGCGCTGTGAGGAGGCGGCGGGGAGGGGGGCGCTGAGAGGAGGGGCGCGGGGGCCTGTGAGGAAGGGGTGGAGGGTCTGAGAGGAGGGGGTGGGGGCCCCTGAGAGGAGGGGCGCGGGGCCTGTGAGGAAGGGGTGGGGGGGCCTGAGAGGAGGCGGCGGGGGTCTGAGAGGAGGGGGCAGGGGGCCTGAGAGGAGGGGCTGGGGGGAGCCTGAGAGGAAGGCGCAGGGTGGGGAGGCCTGAGGCGAGGGCGCGGGACGGGGGGGTGTCTGAGAGGAGGGTGCGGGGCGGGGGTCTGAGGAGGGCCTGAGGGGAGGGCGCGGGCACGAGGGCTCGCCGCCCCGGGCCCCCAGCCCCCGGGCACGGAAGCGCAGGGTGGCGGCCTCGGCCGGACGCGGTCGCTGTCCCCGGGGTGGCTGCAGGGCCCGCGGCTGTCTCTTGCCCTCCCGCCCGCCCCCGACGGCGCCCGCGGTGGCCGTCCTCCCGCGCTGACCTCCGACGCCGCGCCCAGCGCCCGGCCGAGGCCGAGTGGCCGAGGGAAAAGGAGCCGGGAGGCCGCGGGCCTGGCGTCCGCCCGCTGCGCCGTGGCCGCGCTCCCCCGCCGGGGCCGCCCGGGGCCCTCCCCGCCGCTCGCGGCCCGCGCCCTCCCGCCGCACTCACCCGGGCCGCGCGGAGGTGCCGCCGCGCGTTGCCGGGACAACGGCTGCGCGGCGGACGCGGAAACAGCCGAAGGTGAGCGTGGCGGACGCCGAGGCCGCCCGAAGCGCTCGAGAGGCCGGAAAGAGCCGAAGACGATCGGGAGTGTTCGTGCGGAGCCGAGGGCCCGGGCGTCCCGGCTGGTCCCCGGCGGCTGCGAGCTCCGCCGCCCGCGTCTCCCCGGGTCGCAGCCGCTGTCTGGAATCAACGATGCCAGGTCGGAACCGGGAGCCAGGAGGTCAGGAGTCGCCTGTCTGCGCACAGTGGGAACGGGTGGCGTCCTTGCAGGTGTGATGAGGACCGGCTCCCGCAGCTACACCTGTCCGAGCGAGTGGGAGGCGCGGACAGCCAGAAGCTCAAGGTGCACCTTCGTGCTGGGCCTCTGCGCCGCACACCGTTGGCTGGGCTGCATTTTGTCTCATCTCCAGGAGGAGGGTGTGCTTGGAGAGTATTTCTGAGCAAAGCCAGCGGATTCCAGGTAACTTGACGTGTAGGGACTCCTTCGGCGAGAAGGTGGCAGGAGGGTACGCTCTGCTTCATCGCATCCCCGTCGGAAACCAGCCTGACTCCGGGGACGGGTTGCGTTCCCAGAGGCGCTGCAAGGTGTGCCCTGACCTTTTCCGTCAAGTGGTTTCAACTTCGAAATTGACTTTGAATAACAAAGGAGAGTCTTGTCATTAAAGGAAAAAAAAAGTTGCTACGGCGAAAAGGTACCATTGTTAAATAGATGAAACGATAAAAGAGGAAAGTGCAGATATTACTGGATCCGACAGTTTGGGTGCCGGATCATATAGGTACAGGGAAGATCCCATTTTTTAAAACCTCATTTTCTGGACGGCTGAGTGGCTCAGTTGGTGAGCGTCTGCCTTTGCCTCGCTGCGCGGAACCTGCTTCTCCCTCTGCTTGTGTCTCTGCCTCTTTTTGTGTGTCCCATGGATAAATAAAATCTTTTAAAAAACAAAAACCTCGTTTTCATGGACACTAGATCTTTTTTTATTGAAAACATATGTAGCATTGTGTACGTTTAACATGTACTGTGAAGTGCTTTGATATGCTCATGTTGTAACATGCTGATGTGATGGGAGTCCTATCACGTAATTACAGTATAGGATCATTGTCTATGATCGTCTCACTGTGCATTAGGTTCCCGTAGCTCATGACAGCCCCTTACAGGCCTCGACTCTGGACCCTGGATCCTAGACACCATGTCTCCTGCCCTCCATACATTAGGTCCCTACGGCTCATCACAGCTCCTTACAGGCCTTGATCGTGGACGCTGGACCCTTGACCCTGGACACCAAGTCTCCTAACCTCCCCCCCCGCCCCCATAAGACACACTAGAAGCGAGCACACACTCCTCTAACGCCATGACGGAGAACCAGAACCATGGCCCGAGTGTCCAGCGCCATTCACTACGCTACGGAATTTCAGAAGCACACGCTCAATCTAGTGAAGGGCGCGTCTACGGGATCCAATTGCACTTTTACACTCTGTAGTTTAAAACCCGGTTCGCGCCGGATTCAAGCCTCCGAGGTGAGGCGGCGTTTTCTTCTCACGCATCCGTCAACACGGCCCCGGCCAATCAGGGCCAGGCCTCTGACCCCATTGGCTGCCGGTACCCCAATCCGGAGACACGCACTGGTCCGCACGGACGCGAGGTCGGCGACACAACACAGCCCGCGCCGCGGCCCCGCCCCGCGTCCGTACGTGCGAGCGCGCGCGCCCGCCGCTGGCCAATGGCAGCGCCTCCAGGGGGGCGCGCCCGCTGGAAACCCCGGGCGTGCGCGTCCCCGCGTGCGTCGTGCCGCCCCGCCCCGCCCCGCCCCGCCCCGCCCCGCCCCGCGCGGCGTCCCCGCCGTCTCCGCCGGGCCGCCGTAGCCGGAACTGCTGCTGAGCGCGGCGACCTGGGCCTCCCGGACCCGAGCGGCGGCCGCGGCATCGGCGCCCGCAGCCTCGTCTGCCGCTCGCCGGCCGCGGAGGGCTCGTGCCGGGGCGCGCGCCGCGCGGCCGCTGCTTCCGAGGCGGGACGACCACACCAGGGTCGCGGCTTCTGTGCAGCGGACGCTCGGGGGCCGGGTCTGCGCGGCCCGGCCGGTCCTGCGGGCGCCCGGGCGGCCCCCGGGGAGCCTGCGAAACCAGGCTGCTGCGAGGCGTTGATGAAGAAGGTGACTGGTGGCAGGGGCTCGGGAGGGGTGGGCCCCGCGCCCGGCCGTCAGGGCGAGGCCCGGCCCGCGGGAGCGGGGAAGGGCCTGTGGTTCGCGCGCGGTGCTTTGTCTGGGTGGCCCGGGCGGGGGGTCGCGACCGTGCCCGGCCGCGGTGACAGCCCCCTTTGTGCGCAGCCCGCCTGCGGCCCGACGCGGAGGGTCTGGCTCTTTCCTTCCCGAAACCCGACGAACGGTGTCGGGGCCGACTCCGCCCGCGCGCGCGGTCAGGAAGGAGCGCTGGAGGTCTTCGGTAAAGGGATTCCATGCCCGTGGCTTCCTTTTCCTGTAGGGGGGAGCTCCGATGTGTGTCAATATCCTCCCGGTTCCGAAAGGCCGAGTCTTCCGTTGCCCAGCCTCGTGTCAGCCAGGACTCCGCCAGGCAGGCGGGCAGGTGTATTGTGTTGTGGCTGCTGCGTGCCCTGCTGGGTCCTGGCTTCACTCTGGGCAGTCGGGGGCAACAGGTCCCTGGGAGGAGGGTCTCCACATTGTGCCCCGGACAGAGGCCCTTCCAGGTATTTGCAGGTCCCTTAAGCAGGGATGGGAAGGTGGAGAAACGGACCGGGGAGAAGTCCGGTGCCAGCAAGTCCCTTAAAAAAAAAAGTTTGGGTATTTGTCCCGTATAGTTTTAATTTTTGTCGAGGTTTTTGCTTTTCTTGTTTTAACTAGCGTCAGCTAAGCCAGTCAAATGGTTTGTAAGTCCAATTCCAATGGATAAAGCTGTTACAGATCATTTTATGACAAAGTGCATCAGAGCCCTAGTAGGTGTTACTCTGATTTTTACTCATTTGTGCACCTTCCAGCGAGAAAGCCCTTGTCCCTGGTTCTGTATTTCACGGTTGGCCCTTGATGCCTTTGTTCACTTTTCCTTTTTTGAAATGGAAACGTTTCCCTCCTGGGCGGTTGTGTTGACACACAGCTTGGGCACAGTATCAACACCTGTTGAGGAATCTAATATTTATCCTTCTTGTTTTATCACAGATACACATTCCTGGCCCTTGTAGGGCTCATAGTGTTGATACTAACCTGATTGAGTTAATTTTTTGAGTGGGTCTGCGTTCTGGGACGCAGGCATCCTTAGAGTTCTGTTGTCGTTGACATTTCACACGGCCGCGGGTCACAAACCGAATGCCACAATTTTATTAGCAGTTGTCCAGTTTCTGCGCAGCCCTCTTCCGCTGCTGCTTGCATTTGGATCGGGACATGCCCATGGGGTCGCCTGCACGGGTGGCTCCCACTGTTTCACGCCACCGGCTCCTTTGTTGCAAAAGCATTTTAAATTTGTGAATCTCCTCGGCAGCACACAGCTCCCACCCTGGGAGGCAAGATTCCCAGAAAGCCCGAGCTTATTATGACTCTTTATGTGTGTTTTAAGACGAGCAGGCGGCCCGGCCGCCGCGGGCCACCGTGGGGTCCCCCGTGCACGCAGGCGGGGTGCACCCGGGCCCACCTGCGGGGCCGGCGTGCAGGCAGGTGCGCGGCCCGGAGCCCCGCGCGTTTTGGGGGCGGGGAGGGGTGGGGTGGGGTCGGGGGCGCGGGCGCGGGCGGCGCGGGGAGAGGCCCGGCGCGCAGGCCCTGAGCCGCGGCCCGCGGGGTAGGTGCGTCCCGCCCGGCCCGACCCCGGGTCCCCGCCGCCCCCCTGCCCCCCCGCCGCGGCCCCCCGCCCCCACCCCCACCCCGCGACCCCACGGGCCGAGGCGCCGCGCGGGCAGGGCCGTCCGCACTCGGGCCCCGGGGCCGCCCGCCCGCCGCCTCCGCGCCGCGGGCCGCGGGGTCCTGGTCCTGGGGGCGGCCGGGGCGGCGCGGCGGGGCCGGGCGGCGGCGGGGCGGCGGCGGCGGGCGGGCGGCCGGGAGGGGATCGGGAACAAACAACGGCGGCCATGTTGAGAGGGCATCGGTGCGCTAAAGTTGTGGGGCCGGCTGCCGGGCGCGCGCCTCACCGGGCCCCCCTCCCCTGCCCGGCCAGGATGACAGTGAAGTTGGGAGACGGCGGCGGCGGCGGGGAGGACGGGCTCAAGCGGCTGGGGAAGCGCTCGGCCGACGACGACTCGCTGGAGGGCGAGGGGCCCGGCGGCGGGGACGCGGCCGACGACAGCGGCGCCACAAAGAGGGACGCCAGGCCCCCCCGGGACGGCGGCGACGGCCCCCCGGGCCCCGCGGGCGGCCCCCCGGCACCGGCCCCGTCCCCGTCCCCGCCGCCCGCCGGCCCGCAGGACCAGCACCACTTCCTCCGCTCCAGCGTCAGGCCGCAGAGCAAGAGGCTCAGGAAGGACTCGTCGTGCGCTGGCGGCAGCGGCGGAGCGGGCGGCTCGGGGCCGCGCGGAAAAGGTGAGGGGCGTGGGGGAGGGGCGTGGGGGACCGGGGGTCCTGGGGGGACCCGGGGAGCCCGTGGCGGTTGCCGCCGCCGCCGCTGCCGCACGCGCGCAGGACGCCCTCCCGGGCCGCACAATGGATTCCTGGGGTGGGCTCGGGCTCCCCGCGAGGACCGGGAGCCGCTCGGGCCGCTACGGCGCACACAATGGTGCGGCGGGACCACAATACCTGCTGGCTCTGTTCTGCTTGGCCAGACCTGCAATAAAGGACCCCTGTCCGGAAGCCAGAGGTGATGGCCGGCGCCGTCCCACTTGGGCCATCGCCCTCTGCCGCGGGCCCTCTGGGGGCCTCAGGGTGCAGCCCTTGGAGCCATGAAGGGTGCCTTGGGTGCCGCAGAAACTGCCCCCCCCCCCTGCGGCAGGAAACACTTGAGGCCCGACACAGCAGGGAGCGGTCTCCGCCTTTTCCCTGGTGCTCCAGGTAGGGTCGGGTCTGGGGTGGTACAGCCTCCTGGGGTCCCCACCCTGATGATAGGAAAGCCACGTGCCAGCGGCACTGCTGCTTTTGCTTGTTTATGCTTCTGCGTTCTTGATCGTGCACTGAGCTCCTCTCACCATCCTTTTCATTTCAGGCCAAGTTTGCAGCACTTTTCTAGGTAGCAGATGTAACCGTTCCAGTGAGTTTTAAAGGAAAAAAAAAAAAAAAACTTAGTTCCTTGGAGGAAATGGTAATTTAAATTTGTTAGAAACCCTTGAAGATTTGAAAAAAGAAAGATTTCAGAAACTGAGGGAGAACCATTTTGGAGACCTGTGCCCAATGTGTACAATTACACATGCTCCTGCCTTCGCCTTACCTGAGGAGGGCTGGCCTCTGAAATCATCCTGGCCTTACCAAGTTTTTGGTAAAGATCCTTGATGTAAGCCTTGATGATACTTAAAGCTGTGAGTTTGGGGTGATTTAGTGTGTTCCGGAAATCAAACCTTGTCCTATGCATTTATGTTGGTGTGAAAGCTGCTGACCAATTAAGAAAGCGTTGATGGTTTAACAGCTTTACTTTGTAAAAAGTAGCTTTTCATTCCTAGTTACAGGTGTGTTATCACCGATAAGCTCCTGGAGTGCCTTCAAGAGTGTTTGTTTTTGGCCTCAGACGCCCCAGCAGCATCCATGGCCTTGCCAACGGGGCCCTCTGACCTGCATCTGCTTGTTTGCCATGTCGAATCCACCAGAAGGACACGCACCTGTGAGATGAACAGCACTGATGCCCAGATGCAACAGGGTGGTGGAGTGAAGGCGCTCTGTCGCCTGTAAATGCCCACCTGTGGGTCAGGCGAGGTGGTGCTCACGCTTCAGTGTGCAGGACTCTTGGTGGCCAGGTGATGAGGGAAGTCTGCATTTGTTGGCATAGTTGAGCGAGGCTCAGACGGAGAAGGCTCCTGGATTAGCCTCACATCAGTCGTTGGCACCCCTGTCCTTGGTTCTTGTCCCAGTGTGTGGCTTGGAGCAGCAACTGACTTTCCGCCAGGAAGATGGAAATTGGTTAGAATTGGTGCTTCTTGTGACTTTTATATATTTTTGTTTTAGGAAGCAAATATTTCTTTAAGTTAATAATAAAGCTGAACCATAATGGTGGCTTTTAGGAATAAGAAGCATGTCTGCTTTGCTTCACAGAAATCATTGCACCTGGAGTTGCCTGGTGGGACCTGATCTTGTCTGTACCTGTCACTGTACCCAGGACACCCCGTCCTCATGCCTCCATAACCTCTGCTTGCTTATTATCTCCGTTAGCAGCCAGCAACGATCTGATTCTGACAGCACGCCTGGTAACCTCTGCGGACATTTCTTAGAGGACCGTTTGTCTTACAGACTCTGAAAATCTCCACCTGAGGTCCTGAGTGCGGATCAGTGAGGAAACAGTCTTGGCATTTGTTAGTTTTTCAGTTGAAAACAGTATAATTTCCATTATGCTTGAGGAATCCTCCCGGCCCAGTCGTTGGTGGATCTTTGATCACTTAACTGCTCTTGCCAGTTTGAGTCTGAACAGACAGGCATCAGAAACTTGCAGTGAGTCTGGAGGAAAACTTGTGGGGAAAAGGAAGTCTGCCCTGTGATTCTGTCCACACCACTAAGTTTTCTTTCTAAGAAGACATTCTTTTGTCAGCTTCAATGATTAACAATTCTTTTGTAATACAATTCCAAATTAGGTTCTTTTTGAATTTTAAGGGGCAGGGAGCTGAGACCTAGCATCTGTGTGTCACACGTCTTACATCTCTGTTACTCTCATTTTAAATGGTCGCAGAAGCTGAGGTTTGTTCCTCTAATAATGTGTTCGACTTAAACAGAAGGTAAGCTGCAGGCCAGAAACCAGTAGATGTGCTTGATGCCATCGCACAGATTCTTCCTGCCCCACTGTGATGCCCAGAGTGACTCGAGGGTGCCTTTGAGAGTGAGACTCAGAATTCATGGATCTGTAAGAACCTGGTCCAGGACACAGTCCCCGAGGCCCTTACCCCTCTGGCCAGTATGCGATCTGGGTGATGCTGGGCAAACTGATCTCTTTCTTGGAGCCTCAATTTCTCTCTCTCTAAATGAGGGTAATGCCAGTGCCTGGCTCACCACAATAAATAACACAGCCTAGCCCTGCCATATGTGGTTAAAAGGCTCCCAAGTGCTCCTGTTATTGAAAATGTGGATAGCTTTGAGGTTAGGGAGCTACAGAGTCTGGACAGGTAGACTGGGTCGGTCGGGTGTCACCTGTCGGGAGGTAGAGAGAGAGAGGTCTCAGGAATGCCCCTGAACTGCTGCCTGTCCTATTGGGACAGGTAAGCTCAGGGTAGACTCTTGGTTTCTCTGCTGCCCTTCAGCTCCCCACCCGACCCCATTGCCTCCTCCCAAGAACCTTCATTCCACCCGACTGCCGACAAGCTGGCCATCTCCACAGTTGTGCAATGTCACCAGGTTTCACTGTGCTTGTGCTTAGAAATCAGCAGATCACCAAAGAGAACTTACCTGTATTTTACCTTAAGTACGGGCTGCTTGTAGTTTCTAGGTGCTTTTAAAAGACAGCATATGAGTCACCCCAGTGTGGTCAACCTTTGGGAGACGAGTACCATACTGGAGAGAGGGGTGAACCAGCCGTCAGGAGGCCCGGTTTCTCCCTGTAGAGCTGCTTTGGGGCTGGTTCAGCCACACGGAAAGGCCTTGAGGTGCCCAAACTTATGTTCCTTACGTCCAAAATGGGTTCAGTGAGATAGTGCTTAAAGCTGCCCTGACCTTAACATTTAGGGGTGAACAGGTCAACTGTGCAGACGGGGCTTGGATCCTGTGTTTTGAGAGAGCATTCTTTAAGGTCGGTTGCCTGAAAACAGGGTAGCTGTGTGTCTGTGGGCTCTGCGTGGCCCTGCCTCTGGGGGAACCCTGGGCAGGGAGTGGTCAGAGTGCCCCCTCCACCCAGGGGCGTGCCCGCATGTCATGCAGGCACAGTTTGCTTGTCTGCTCTGCAGTCACTTGTGTTGTCACTTCTTGGGCATTTGGTCCAGGCCCCAGGACTGGTTGAAGTATGGCCGTGCATGACACAAACTCCCTGTCCCTCATATTCTGAGGACGGAGAGGGACAATCAGATTGTCACAGACCACGGGTGCCATAGTGCTCTGATTCTTAGCCCGACGTGACTCAGTAAGTAATGTTTAATAAAATCAGGTGCAGCGACAACGGTGTGGAGCCCACTGTGGCCACCTGGGCAGGGGCATCGGGCTTTGCTGAAAGCCCTCTGACCTTGTTGGGAGAAGAGGAGGAAGGCAAGGCGTGCACCCGTCACCCTGTGTGGTGCCGCAGAAGGTGGAACACACAGTAACACACATCCTATCGCGTGACAGGGACACCCTGTGCACGGTAGGTCAGGAGACCTGTGTCCCTGGCCACTTCAAAGACGATCCCTGCTGGAAGTGTGCAGGCTAGAGAGGGAAACACCTGAAACCCAGGGGCTTTTGGTAAATTACTAAGTTCAGAGTCGCATGGATCCCTCTGCTTCACGTCGGAGACAAGGACAGACAGCGCAGATGAGTAGATGAGGTAACGTTTGAATGTTGGTTTTAAGGCTGAGGTACTTTCCAAAGACCTTGTTGGCTTTTAACGTCAAAACTAACATTTCTGTTGTGGTTACCTGTGGAATCGTCCTTTGCCCACCAAGGATACTGTAGGATTTTCATTTCACGTTGTGTGCGGTGTCTTGTTTTGGATCATACGAAGGTATGAGGCTGGTAGAGGCAGGATTTCGGACAGTGACATAAATGCGAGCACGAGCTTCGCGGTAGGCGGTGGAGCCTGGAAGCGGCCTGGCGGCCAGCATGAGAAATGCCAGAGGAGGAAGTCGCATTGGCAAGGGGCATTGAGAATGACCGACCAAGTCTTCACCTTCTTTGATGAAGAATCCAGATGTTTTCAGAGAAACAACGAGGTTTTAGTGATGCTCTCAGACGTTTGAGAGCGTCTCAAACATGGGGGAGCCCAGCCCTGAGAGCATGGAGGACATGAGGCGCTGCGGCAGTGCCTGGGGTCACCCGACCTTGAGGTCCTGCATCCCCTTTCGCTCACAGAACAGGTGTCAGAGGCGGGCGCCCTGCCCGGGGCTGCAGGGGCTACCGGGGCCGCGGGGCCGCGCTCCTCTGCAGACACCAGGTCAGGCCGAAATGGGTGGAGGCCACAGTGTGGGGCGGAGGCACCAGGGCAGCCTGCCAAGGCGACGCCGCCGTGAGGGGGAGCGGCCTCAGTCCTCATCTTCCCATCTGCAGCCTTCGTGGAGAGGGTGCTCCCTCAGTCATGTCTGGGCTCTGATGCAAGTCTGGGGGCCTGACACGGGTGACGTGCACTACGAGGGGCATAGGAGTGGCCCCCGGAGACCTTGGCTTAGCGCCTCCTCCTCGGTCGCGGCACGTTGTGCCCTGAGGTGGCCAGGGAGTAGAGCTGGTGTGCCACCCTCGGCCTCGTACTGCAGACCTGGCCCCGGGAGGTGGCCTGCGCCACCGACCGCCTGCCCTTGGCTCATGCGGGGGCGTCTTTGCAGCCGACAAGGGGCAGAGTGAATGAAGCAAGGGGAGCCTCCCGTGTTCTCCCCTCCGGGGACGTCACTGAGCAGCTCGTAGTGCTGGTCTGTGCCCTCTCCGCTAACGTTCCGACCCTGCCAAGGCACTTTCTCAGACTCTGAAAGAAAGCTCTGGGCCAGTGAGTTGTTGCTCGGTGGGACAGGTCGGCACATTTTCTGTCTCTGACCTGAGTTAAGTCGCACGGGTTCGTTTTTAGAGGTGGACGTCCTCCCGTGTCTTAACTCCTGCCATTCATTAGCTGTGCGGCTTTGGGAACGTCACTGAACCGGTCAGTCCCCTTATCAGACTGAGCAGGGGGTGTCGAGGTCCAGTTCCCTCCCACCTTGCATCCCTGGATTCTGTAGCTCAGAGCATAATGAAGATACAGAAGCAGCCGTGATGCCAACAGCAGTCACCACGGTGCTGTGTGGCTCGGGAGGCAGATGCCCAGACTTGGTTCTGGCTGTCCGGTGACCTTGGCCCACCTCTGAAATGTGGACGGTAGCTACGCACCATGAGTACAAAAGGGAGTGAAGCGTTTGCACGTGGCTTCAAGGTGCTGTAGAAGTCCCCGCTCCCTTCCTCGTCTAAGCAGCAATGTGGCGTGCCAGGCAGGGTGCTCCCTCTGGGCCTCGGTGTCCCCTGGTGGAAGATGAGGATTATCTCCTCCTCTTTGGGTGCTATGGGGAGCATGGGTGGTGCTGTTCCAGGCTCATGCAGAGATGTATGACGGGAGGGGGTGTAGAGGAGGCAGGCAGTCTGGCTTGTCCAACTTGGAGTGAGCAGCCGCACAGCCTTGGAAGGCAGACCCCAGCCACACATGTGCACCCCCCAAATGCAAGCCCTGGAGAGCAGGCCGTGGCCGGGGTTGGTAGTTTGGAGACCAAGGAGGAGGCTGGTAAAGTTGTCTTACTGGGGTGGCGTGGAGCTGGCCTGGACACAGAAATGGGGACAGGAGAAGCGGGGTGGCCCCTGGCAGCTGGGGGCCTGTGACAGAGAAGTCAGCTCTGCTGGAGGCGCTGGGTCTCAAGGGTAGGAGAGGGGCCCGTGACCTGCTCTCTGTCCGTTTCCAAACTCTCGTGGAGCATCTGCAGTGTGAGGCCTGGTGGCAGGCTTGGGCGCAGGACAGCCAGATGCCGTCCCTGCTTTCAGAGGCCTCGCTGTGGGCACCCTCTTTCTGTATGTCGTTTCCCTCCAGGTTCCTCAGATACCAGCTTCTCATCATGCAGACCGTTGTTCACCTATGTGGCCTCAGAAATGTTGTAGCAGATGGAGGCTTGATGGTGGACCTTTACTTTTTTTTTCCTGGGCTTCTTGCAACCGCCCCTGCTCCCCCCGGAGAAGGCCCCTGTACCCACCCTTTCTTGTTCACAGTGGTCTTGTCTTTCCACCTCCGGCCATTCTGCTTCTGCCCTCGACTGCTTCTCTCTTGTCCTGCACGCATCACAGTTTTCATCGCAGCGCTGCTGTGCAGGTGGGAGGCTCCGCCAGGGGCCGATCCCCCCACAGGACCTCTGGTCCTGCTTCTTGTTTGTTTCTGCTGGAACCGGAGTGCTTGGGTGAGCCCGAGGCAAAGGCCTGAGCCATCGTCATCTGAAATTTGGGGGATGGACCAGAGATTGCCTGTTCTCTTTCTACTCTGAAGTTTTGTGATTTTACTTTACTTTTTGAAAGCATTCGGTGTCTAGAATGATGGTCACCAAATGTTAGAAATGGTTATTTGGGGGTGATTGGCCTTCTCTTTTGGACGTTTTGAATGTTCGAGTGTTGACTTTATCCTGCGCTCTATCCCTGAGGTTCCATCCAGCTCAGAAATGCTTCCATTGTGTTTTCCTTCCTCGATTATCCTCCTTGTCTTGGGTCTCAGCAGTGCTGTGGGCCAGTGAAATCTCACGAGAGCTGGCCAGACCTCTGTGTTCCAGGTTCTTCACGAGCATACTCTGTTGCTTTCAATTATGTCCAGTACCGGTGTGGGCTGGCAGAGACGTAAACCTGAGCTGGGATTGTCGGGCTGGTTAGCAAGTTGCCTGACCAAAAAGGAGAGTTAATGAAGCCATGATCCCTGCAAATGTGCTTGAAAGTCGCTCCCCGCTGGAGACATCTTGAAGTGTTGGGTTCACTAAGTAGGTCATGTCTTGGGCTGGGTTTGGTTTGGTGAGGAATGGATCAAGTCAGATCTGTATCGAGTACACCCTTAACCCACTGGCAGCAGTTTGCTGCCTGGAGGACAGTTCTCCTGTGGCTGCGGGCTGGGGAGGGCGCAGCTGGAATAGGGGCAGGCTGGGCTTTGAAACCCTGAGCTTGACGGGGTCACACTGAGGACCCAGAGTAGCAAGCTGTCAGAGGCTGGCACCGTGTGCAGTGGTGGAAAGTGTGCTGGCCAGCTTAAGAGCCACTAGCCACATGTGGACATTGCCACTAGAAATATGGCTTGTGTGAACGAGGAACTGGGTTTTTTGTTTTATTGACATCTATCTGCATTTACATCTCCTCACGTGGGTAGCAGCAGCGGAATTGGACAGCACGGCGGTCATAAACAGCGATTTTCGGGACCCTGTCACGTTGCCTTCTGAAGTCACTGAATTGGTGCGCTTATCCACAAGAGAGAATCTCCCCCATTTTATGTAGCTGCGTGATTTTTCTGCATGTATGACAACACACTTTGTTCTCCGATAGCCGACTGATTACAAAATGCTCTTTATTTTGGCGTAATAACACAGATCCATGGCACACTCTGTGGAGGGACAATAGGTGTGTCAGTGCACCGTGACCCTGCCGCCTCCTGTCCCTCAAGCCACCTCTGCCCCATGCCTTTCTTTCCAGGGATGGTGTCTGTGAGTAAATACATGGATTAATGGACTTAACAATGTTTCACTCCCTCTGGTTTTCTGTGAACTCCCTGCCTTCTGCCCCTGCTCTGAGGCCGACCCTTGTCACGGGGGTGAGGGGGTGAGGGAAGCGTATCCACACAGAGAGGCCCTCCCTGATTGCCCAGGAAGAGGGCTTCCCTCGAAACCTCAAACTCATGATTATCTTACTAGGAAAGCTTTTTAATGATAATCTGCATTTGTTTCTTTGCTTTTCAAAGTGTTTTTACATTTATGATCTTATTTTTACCAACCCAACCCTCCCCCCAACTGTTCAGAGTTTGATGATTGCTCAGCATTGATGGTCCTGAAGTTACACAGGCTGGAATTCCTGTCTTTGCCAGCGTTGTGCTGGGGCTTCCCTTTCCTCTGAGGAAGGAACCAGATGGGTGGGACAATTGGGTTAGGTCATAAAAGGTTTTATCTGTGACCTTTGCCTCCCGTTGATGAGGCTGTCAGATTTGGAGGGCAGTGGAGCCTCATCATACTTCCTCCTGCCCTCCCCTTTCAGTCTGGTCTCCAAGGACCCATCGTGAGAGTAGAAACTGATGCTTCCAGAGCACCTACAAGGTCATCAGTTGACTCTCACAACATCAGATTTTGTTGGTGGAAATTGATCAAGCAAAAAGGACTTCTTCTAAGACCTTTTAAAGGTTCTTGAAAGACACCAAATGATTCATATTCAGAAGTTTGGGTTATATCTACGAGGAGGTGGCGCTTCACACACACTCAAATGTTTTCTTGAGTTTGAATTTCAATTTGTTGATTTGAAAAGACAAGTTATTTCACCCCAAACACATTTGAGAAAGAAGTTGTGATAAACGTGGGTTTTTAGGTCATGGGGGCAAAAGGCTGTCTGCCTCTGATGGTCATCATGCTCTCTCAGTGGGTCTGCAGAAATGCTCATTCTTCTTTTTCTCACTATAAAAAGATTGGAAAGAATTATGAAGTCAAATCACGGTGAGGTCATTGCTGAATAGCCCCAGCAGGCCTGCGGCAGCATGTCCCAGGAGCCATCCTACAGTGGCACCCTTGGCGGGAGGGGTTGGGGTGGGGTGGGGAGAAGGGCTTGTGCAATGGGGCTGTCCCTAGCTCCGCAGCCTTCTAAAACAGGTCACTGTACGGTTCTTTCTCTCCAAGGAGCCGACGGTGGCGGATCATCGTCCGGAAATGGGTCTGGAGCTGCCCCTGCTGCCCCTGCAGGGGGCTCTCGCTCATCTTCCCGTAACTTGGGGTCTTCCAACGGCGAGAAGGAAGAAGGCAAGAAGGCCCGGCGGCAGTGGGAGTCGTGGAGCACAGAGGATAAGAATACTTTCTTCGAGGGGCTGTATGAGGTGAGCCCTGGGTCTGGGACATGTGGCTGAGACTCCCAGCCTCTCTCCACATTGTCCATGCTTCTCTTTCAGTTGGCCTCTGCCTGGCCGACCTCATGGCTGCAAGACCTATTAGGTCGGCACTGCCTTGGGCAACTCCTCCTAGGTGGCAGGCATGGGTCCCCAAGGCCTGGCACTTGCGCTCTGACCTTGGCCTTTTATCCCCTCATTGTGACTTTAAAAGCTGATACTTGATAACTAAGTGGTTATTAGGAGGTGTCTTTGTTTTTCTGCAAGAGTCTACTGGTTGTCTCAGATACAGTCTTTGTTTTTTACAAAAATTTTATTTACTTATTTGAGAAGAGAGAACTTCTGCAAGTTGGGGGGAAGGGGCAGAGAGAGGGGGAGAGAGAATCTCAAGCAAACTCCCCATTTAGCTTGGAGCCCAGTGCAGGGCTCACGCCCATGACCCTGAGATCCTGACCTGGGCCAAAACCACATGTCAGATGCTCAACTGATTGAGCCACCCAGGCACCCCTCAAATACGTTCTTCACTGAGGAGTGGAGCCCTGTCTGTGGGCCTTCCCCTTGCAGCTGAGAGGTCCCTGATGAGGGACAAGGGGACACTTGCCACATCAGTCAGAACCAGCAGCTTAACCCTGAGAGCAGTTGCAGTGGACGTGGGACAGAATGGGAAGTCCTAAAAATAGAGAGAAGCTGCTCCCTGATCCCACTGCCCAAAGAAACAGCTGTGCTCCCTGCCAGCTGTTTTCACTTCCCTGTTTTGGTTTTTCAAATATTCCTACCTATAGTGATCATGTTTTGTTTTTTTTTTTATTAATATCAAATGCATTTTCATGGTACGTTATGGTTCTTTCGCTTATTACTTTTTTAGTGCCTGTAAATATTCTACTTCAAGTGAAAACTGTGGCTTGCATGCTCGCCTGTTTTTATAAATAAAGCTTTATTGGGATGTAGCCACACCCATTCACTTCCTGGCTGCTTCTCACAACAAAGATAGAATCAAGCCCTTGCAACAGCTAGCGCGTGGCCTGCAACATCTATGCGTTTACCCTCGAGGCAGGCCTTGCTCTCTTTCACCATCCTCGTATTGTTGTCTGTCGTGGTTCCTTCCAGGTTCAGCAGGCATCTTCGTGAGGATTCTGTGTTTTAGACCACTTGATGGGGGCATAGTGTGAGGAGTAGGTTACTCACCAGCGGGCCGTATTGCGAAGGAATTGGAGTTATGGAAGATTCTTGCCAAGCCTGGCTATCAGGGCTCAGAGCTGAAATGGGGTTTGGAATTGATGCTCTGAAATATCCAGGGAGAGGTGAGAAAAGGTGAGGGGTTAGAATTCAGTGCTGCTGTCAGAATATTCCTGAGGCTTCCTTGTTCCTTTGGGGGCCCCATGCTTTGGTTCTGCCGTCCCGATTGCAGGAGGCCCTTCTGGCAGTGCCCCTGGACTCAGGCTTGCAGGGAGGCAGTGAAGCGTGTATCCAAAGCTTTCCCAGTAGGTGCAGAGTCCTGCAAACAAGTTCAGATGTGTTCCCTTTCTTCCTTCAGACAGTTTGAAAGTAGAGCAGGGCGGCTGTTTTGTATAGTTACGGCCCCACACTGCCTCTCGAAGTTGCCATCAGGCATAGAGCACTGGGGGCCCCACGACTGTGTTCACACTGTGCGGCTGATGCTCCCCTGACAGCTCTGCTGCTTGGTGCAGCCCTTCCTTCCTGGAGAGAGTGGGGCTCTGTGGGGCTCTGGGTGCAGAATGCAGGCCGGAGGTGTGCTTGTTGATTAAAAGTGGGGGAAGGATTCCACATCAGTGACCTGCCTTACCTTTCTTCAGGTAAATTAGTTCATTTCCTGCCCACTGAGCCAGCTTCTTGTTTGACATTTTTAGCCAGGTAGGTGTTTGAGGTTTCCTGATCCTTAATTAACAATAACGGACCCTTGTGGTCACTTACTGCGTTCCACAGTTAGTGCTGTCGCCCACGTGTCATGTGTGGACATGTGCCCCTGCGAGGACACGGGCTTGGGCCCTACAGCTGACACTCTTGTGTGTCTCTGAGCTGCCACAGGCTGCTGGTGGCGTCTGGATGCAGGGCTGGTAAGCTCTGCTCTGCCGCCGCATATATGCTGCCCATCCCTTCCTTTTTGGTACCCACATCTGACTCGACTGTGCTTCAGGTGACAGACACCCAGCTCAGAGTGCAGAGAGGCACAAGGGATGGAACAGCTGTCCTGACCTACAGACAAGGCGGAGGGACTATGTCAAGCCCAATGGGATGCAGGGCCTGCAACGATGTCATGGAGCCTCTGTCACCCCGTTTGTGGAGGGTGACACTGCAGTGCTTACTGCCTCCTGCTGCAGACCCTTCTCTGCGACAAGAGTGCCACCCCAGGGCAGCCCCGGTGGCGCAGCGGTTTGGCGCTGCCTGCGGCCTGGGGTGTGATCCTGGAGACCCGGGATTGAGTCCCACGTCGGGCTCCTTGCATGGAGCCTGCTTCTCCCTCCATCTGTGTCTCTGCCTCTCTCTGTGTCTATGAATAAACAAATAAAAAATCTTAAAAAAAAAAAAAGAGTGCCACCACACTCCCCACTCCAGGTGGGACAGCTCTAGGAAGGCCTCAGGTGGGCCAGGCCTATTCCAGACTACTGTGGCTGGGGTGTGGGTCATGGCCCCCATGACAGGGAGCTGGTGGGGAGGCCAGCGGGCCAAGCACCTGCACTGACACCATCCTCAACATCTCCCTACTCTGTTTCAATGGCGGTTCCTCACTAAGCCCATTGCTGATTCCGTTTTTCTTCTTATGTCTGTGGTTCCTGCCTCACAGCCCTACATGCGTGCTTCTCACCAGGTGGATAATTGCTAATGGCTTGTCTGCATCAGAGCACTACAGGAGTGCTAGGAGGCAGAGAAGTCCCCCTTAAGGGCTGACAATCTGATTAGGGAAATGTAGTAGGAACAGAAAAGGTTGGGCTGTCAGGAAGCCTACGCCAACTAACGCCACAAGAATTCAGAAGGCAGCATAGTTTGAGAATCACAAAACCCAGATTCTGGTCCCAGCCTAGCGAGTGTGTGCACCTGTGTGGGTTTCGTGCCCTGCTGCAGAGAGGACCTGAGGGATGGAGAGGCTGTCTACGCTTGCTCCGCCAGGACTCTGATCTAGGCCTGAGGGAGAGTCTGTGGGGGAGGGGACACCCAGAGGAAGGCATTTAAGACATCTTTTTATTTATCTTTTATTTTTCTAATACTGAAAATTTTAATTCTTTCCTTTTTTTTTTTTATACTTTAAGTTTTCATTTTAAAACTGTTTCAGGGACACCTGGGTGACTCAGTGGTTGAGTGTCTGCCTTTGGCTCAGGTCATGATCCCAAGTCCTGGGATTGAGTCCCTGGTCTGTCTCCCTGCAAGGAGGAGCCTGCTTCTCTCTCTGCCTGTCTCTGCTTCTCTCTCGGTGTTCTTCATGAATAAATAGATAAATAATTTTTTTAAAAGTTTCAAACTTGGAAAAAGTTGCAGAAAGAGTATAGAGAATTC
This sequence comes from Canis aureus, assembly GCF_053574225.1. Classification (NCBI taxonomy): domain Eukaryota; kingdom Metazoa; phylum Chordata; class Mammalia; order Carnivora; family Canidae; genus Canis; species Canis aureus. The sequence goes on from NC_135618.1 coordinate 38,445,441, forward strand.
CCTATGCCCTCTACCGATGTTTACATAACCTGTGTGACCAGCTCAATGAGGAGATTGGGTGTGGATACCGTAGCATTTATTGACCTGTGGGCCTTACTCAGGTTTAGGTGGTGTTCCCGCTGATGTCCATTCTGGATTCAGTGGACATGACTCCTGAGCCCTCTACCTGGGGACAGGCCCTCAATCTCCACCTCCTTTCTTCTGTCTCCTAAGAACTTGACAACTTAAAAATATTTTACTTAAATTCAGTTTAAGTAAAATATACTATTAGTTTCAGAAGTAGAAGTTAGTGATTCATCAGTTGCATAAACACCTAGTGATCATTACACCATGTGCTGTCTTTAATGCCCATCACCTCACTCACCTCCCATCCAGCAACCCTGTTTCTTTCCTGGAGTTAAGAGTTTCTTATGGTTTGCCTCTCTCTCTGTTTTTATCTTATTTTTTTCCCATCTCCTATGTTCATCTATTTTGTTTCTTAAACTCCATATAGGAGTGAAACCATATGATAGTTGTCTTTTTCTGACTGACTCATTTTGCTTAACATAATACTCTCCAGCTCCATCCATGTTGTTGAAAATAGCAAGATTTCATTTTTTGATGGCTGAGTAACATTTCTTAGTATGGAATATATATATTGCATCTTTTTTATCCATTCATCAGTTGATGGACATCTGGCTTCTTTCCATAGTTTGGCTCTTGTGGACATTGTTGCTATAAACATTGGGGTACAGGTGCCCCTTTGGATCATTCCGTTTCTATCATGTGGGTAAATATAGTAGTACCATTGCTGGGTTGTAGGGTAGCTCTGTTTTTTACTGTTTGAGGAACTTCCATACTGTTTTTTGAGTAGCTGCACAAGCTTGCATTCCCACTAGCAGTATAAGAGGGCTTCCCTTTGGGGCACCTCAGTGGCTCAGTGGTTAAGCGTCTGCTTTTGGCTCCAGGCTTGATCCTGGGGTCCTGGGATCGAGTCCCACATCGAGTTCCCTGCAGGGAGCCTGCTTCTCCCTCTGCCTGTGTCTCTGCCTCTCTCTCTGTGTCTCTCACGAATAAGTAAATAAAATCTTTAAAAAAAAAAAAAAAAGAGGGCTCTCCTTTCTCCACCTCCCTCACCAGCATCTGTTATTTCATGACTTGTTCATTTTATTTTTTTTGTTTATTTTTTATTTTTTTATTTTTTGTGTTCATTTTAGCCATTCTGACTGCTGTGAGGAGGTATCCCATTGTGGTTTTGATTTGTATTTCCCTGATGCCGAGAGATGTTGAGCATTTTTTCATATGAGATCTTGACACGTTTTTTTCCCCCCAAGATTTTATTTATCTGAAAGAGAAACTGTGAGCAAGGCAGAAAGACTGAGAGAGCATGCATTACTAGGGGTCAAGGGAGAAGCAGGCTCCCTGGAGCTCCATGCTAGGGGATCGTGATGTGAGCTGAAGGCAGACCCTTAACTGACTGAGCCACCCAGGGGCCCCGACCTTGATACTTTTGAAGACTTCTGGTCTGTTAGGTTGTGAAATACCCCTCAGTTTGAGCTTCTCTGAGGTTAACTAATGATTAAATATACATTTTGGATTTTTGTCAAGAGTACCACAGGAGTGCCAGGCTGTCCTGGGCATGTCCTGTACAGAGCGCATGCTGTGCTCCATTCTGTCTGGTGGTCTGAACCTCTATCACTGCTTTCAGGTGACACCTGCCAGGTCTTGTACTTAATAATCTGCTTTTTTTTCTTTTACTTTTAGACTATGTAAATACTCTGTTTCTCATTTTTTCTTACACTGACTTTAGTAATCATGCAACTTCTTACCTGAAATAATATTACTATACCATTTGCCCATTGGCGATTTTCTGACTCCATCATTCTTTCTGTACTTATTTTTTTTTTGGGGGGGGGGTTTCTGTACTTATTAATTAGAGATCTTGTGCAAGAAACAGCTCTCCCTTCTCCCTTATTTAGGTAGGAATTCAGTGGTTTGTTTTTATCTGTATGGACTCGGGTATATAGGTTGTTCTGTGTCACAATCTATTCATATCATTGTCCATTTTCTTGCCCAGATGGCTGCAGATTTGGCCACTGGGAGCCTCCTCTGGTTGGCTCCTGTATCCTTCCCACATGCTCTTCTCATGCTGCAAGCATTTCACTTGCCTACTTTCTGGCATAGCAAGATATTCCAGACTCACTGGTACTTTCCCTGCTCTCATCTCTTCCAGGGACCCCGCTTCCTTTTGGGAATGGGATTTAAAAACCAAGATATGGGTGCTGGGGGTGCTCGTGGTGTCGGGGTGCTGTCACCTCTGGGCCCTTCCCTGGACATCTGTCTTGGCTTTGATGGAATGTCAGCAGCTCCTGAACAATCCTGGTGGTGACTTTGTTCTTTGGAACACCGATTCCATTCTGAAAATCTCACAAAAACTCAGCTCCTACGTGGATGTGTTGAAGGAATAGGTGGCCCATGAATGTATTCAGAGCATAGTCTGTGTGGTTCTCTTACTGTTTATATTTGCTCTCCCTATTTGAATATAGGATACATTTTCTCTGATGGAAGCAGTGAGGGCATCTCTGAACAGTTGATGTATTGCTTTAGGAGGCCAGGTATAGCATACTCTTAGCTCTTTGTGGTTTGTGTTGTGTGTTGCCATGATTGTCTTCATGGAGCTGTCTTGATTTGTGGTCTCTAGGCAACTGTGGGCATTAAGCCCCTTTCATCTGCGTGATGAGCACTGTGTCCTCCTGCTCCTGAGTCCTTGCCTCGTTGGTCTTCCATGCTACAATAGATTTATTCCTCAGATTCTGCTGTTGCTTTATCCGTTACTTGAGTTGAAACCAAGGTTCTAGGGAGGTGAGGCTGAAGTTCATGCACAAGAGCCGTCAAGGACATTGGCTTGACCACGGTGGGCTCCCTTTCCCTTCTCCTTTCTCGGGAAGCATCTGTGTTATACAGAAGACTGCCTTGTTGTAACCTTTGTGCTTTAAATGTGGACTTAATTTTGCAGCATGGGAAAGACTTTGAAGCCATTCAGAACAACATTGCACTCAAGTACAAGAAGAAAGGCAAGCCCGCGAGCATGGTGAAGAACAAGGAGCAGGTCCGGCACTTCTATTACCGCACGTGGCACAAGATCACCAAGTACATTGACTTTGATAATGGTGAGTGTGCTCAGACTTGGCTTCCGGGAAGGTGGCAGGTGTGGTTGGCTGCTGGTCAGGAGCTGGTTTCCAGCAAACCCACAAGACACACCCTCTGGCATTGTGCTCTCCCAGCCACATGGCCAGGGATTTCCCTGCCTCATGGTCCTTTGGCTGGTGGAATGCCTGGGATCCATCGCTTAAACTGAATTGTGAGAAAGCCGCACTTATTTCTAATGGCCTTGGGTGCCTGTGCTTCTAGGTCCCTGGCTCACTCTGGGCCCGTGTCCCACCCTGGGAGGGGAGGGCCCCACAGTCGACGAGGAGAAGCAGACCATAGGTCCTGGCCAGCCAGAATAGGGCCCCTCTGGTGCCCACCTTTCTCTCCCAAGCTGGGGCTCCTTGGGGTGAGAGTTGAGCATGGCCTGTGTGTGGTGGGCTGGGGTAGAGGGCTAGCTTTCTAGCTTTTCAGAGCTCTTGTCTGGGTTTGAAGTCAGGCTTGAGTGATCCGTGTTCAGTTCACATGTCTGGGTCAGCACCCTCCCGCCCGGAGCAGCCTACCCAACCAGCCTCTGTCCTCAGAGGAGGTATTGCCACATGTCACACCTGCCACTCAGTCATTGATCATCTTTCTTTATGTTAACTCTTCTTTTCTACAACTTCACTCATAGCTTGGTCATTCCAGACATTTGCTTCTACTAACTTCTCTTGTTTCTGACACTCCTGGTAAAATAATGTAAGTTGTGATAGAGAACAACTCTGATGGCTGAAGCCTGTCACTCGCTTTGAACCTTTGTCATGTGCTGTTCGTGCCTGCCCTTGATGATCTCCTGTGTTTCTGCCTCAGCCCCACCTGTGGGCGCACTCTTGGCCTCTTTGGTGACCCTCAGGCACGTGTATGCCAGCACCACCTAGGCTGACCTGTCTGCCTCCTCCCTGGCTCCCCAGCGGGTCAGCACGCCAGGACCTGGGCTTCCTCCTCTGGCCTGAGAAAGGCCCAGAGAGCATGATTCGAGCTGTCTCTTTCTTTGAAGGATCAGATGGCAAATATCTTGGCTTTGGGGTTTGCAGTCTGTAGAACTTGTTGCGCTCTGCTATCTTAGCTCATTTGTAGACGAAGGGTAAGCAGGTGTGCATTGGTGTGTTCCACAAACCCTTCCTTCAGAAACAGGTCCTGGGCTGCGTTGGCCTGTGAGCCATAGTGTGCTGACTCCTGCCCTAAAGAAGTCTTTCTCACTGCCACCAGCCTGTGTGGGAGCCATTGGGGACAGGGCTGCTCAAGCTCCGAATGCTCACAGTTGTTACCTGACACTGTCACCTGAATGTATGTCCCTTTGAACCTTTGTGGACATCTATCATCAGAGTCTTGCTGGTTGTACCTCAGAGCTGTTCTGGTCTCTCCTCACCACCTGGTCCCCCTTGCTATTGTTCTAGATCATCGCTGTCCCCTGCTGTCTGGTCCCACCCTGCCCCTCATGCCATGAGATGGGCACCAGCTGTGCATCTGCCTGGCTGCTTCCTTGCCTGAGCCCCTCCTGCGACTCCACCAGGTGTTCTCCTCCTGACCTGTGGGCTGGCAGGAATAGGGTCTCCACCCTCATGTGTACTTGCACTGTACCCCCCGCTGATCAACCTCCCTCACCCTGCTCCCTCCCCAGGCGGAGCTGTGTTCTCCTCCCAGAAATCCCTCCCTGAATTTTTCCCTGCCCCTGCTTCTGCCTGGCGGGGGCCTGTCACTGAGCATGTCACCCTCAGGGCAGACAAGAAAACCCACGCTCATTTGTGCACATCCCTGCCTGGGACCCCCCAGACAGTCAGTGGGAGCTGAGACCTCTCCTTCTTCCCAGACACCCTCCACCATCTCAGCACAGCGCCTCCCCCCGTCCTGGGTGTGCCGCCTTTTCATGCTGCTGTGGAATTTCTCTTTGCTTCCTGTGGAGCGTTAATTTGTTGAGTTTGATGTTGCTACAGGTGAATAAATTTTACCTTTCCTTTTGGACCAGCAGGTCCCTTTGGTGGCCTTACAGTGTGCATTTGTGGATGTACCTGTTCACATAGCACTTTTCTTTGGAAACACTTTCTTTGGGTAAATCGCACAATGGAGAGGAGTTTGTTTATTTATTTATTTAAAGACTTTATTTATTCATGAGAGACAGAGAGAGATTGGCAGAGACACAGGAGGAGGGAGAAGCAGGCCCCATGCCGGGAGCCCGACGTAGGACTCTATCCCGGGACTCCGGAGTCACCCCTTGAGCCAGAGGCAGGTGCTAAACCGCTGAGCCACCCAGCGATTCCCCCCCCCCCCTTTTTTTTTAAGATTTATTTGTTTATGATAGACAAAATTTTATTTTTCATTTGCTAATGAACTTTTGTTTTCCTTTTCTGGTGATTTCATCACACCTGAGTGTTAGGAGTTTGAAAAGAGCTCTCTGGGGAGAAGCCAGAGAGAGCAGTTGTGAGGACAGGGGAGGGACGGCAGCACAGGTCACTGCTCTGTGAAGTGGTGGAGAAGGCGCCGGACTGAGCTGGGCCTGCGCCGGCAGACGGCACTCAGGTTTGGCTTCAGGTAACACGGACCTCAAAGCATCGTGGTCTTCTGCACAGAGAGATTGGTTCTCCTGTGGCAGAGACGTCAGATAGGAGGTCCAGTGCGGTCACTGGGGACTCAGGGCCTGCCCTCTTGCCACTCTGCCATGCCTAGCACAGTGCTTGGTCCAGGATGGCTCCGTGGGCAAGACCGGGGTGCCAAAGGACACATTCATCCTCATTCAGTCTTCAGTCATTTTGGGAGCTTCTGGAAGTCTCCTGATCACTCTAGAGGCCAGGACAGTGGTGCAGCCCCATCTAGCCACAGGGCAGGCTGGGATGTGCACCATCTGACCTGGATTCGTTGCTTCCTGAGTGAGGTGCATCTGTTGCTGAGGAGCAGGGGAGAGTGGATACTGGTACCATGAGGGCTGGGGCTGCCGTTCCTCCTCCATCTGGCCTCAGGGGGGTCATCAGTGATCAGAGATGGTGTGACACGTCCGCTTCCGTGGTCACAGGCCTCTGGCCTCACACAGAGGTTGGGTGGTTCTGTGTGCGGAGGGAAATGGTCTCAGTCCACCTCCTGTGGCCCCGCTGGCCTCCCAGGCTCCTCCCGGGGCAGCCCTCTGCCCGTTAGCATTTCCTGGCGCCAGCCCAGTTTTCTAATCTAATTTCTCATTTTGAAAATTTAAAAAGCAGCCCTGTGTTCCCGTGTGCGCCTCACTTCGTTTCGCCTGGGGTTGCCGTCCTGGGAGGCACGTGCGGTGGTCAGAACCACGGGACGAACAGCGCTCACGTGCCCCTGCCCTCCTGTGCCCGAGCTGGTCGGCCCGGCGGGGACGTCTTCCCCTTCTAAAGCTCTGTCCCTTCTTGGTGTTTCAGTGTTTTCCCGCGGGCTGAAGAAGTCGTCCCAGGAGCTGTACGGTCTGATCTGCTACGGCGAGCTGCGGAAGAAGGTCGGGGGCTGTGAGTATGGGGCACCAGGGCTCCTGCAGTGCTCGTGGCTGGGGACGTGACGTGGTTTCCGGAATGCTCACGGCTCCCCCTGGCAGGGCCTGCTCTCCTGTCACTGTTGGGTCTTTGATGCCACAGCTCTTCTCCCTCCAGCTTGAATCTTTTTTTTTTTTTTTTTTTTTTAAGATTTTTATTTATTTATTCATAGAGACAGAGAGAGAGAGGCAGAGACACAGGCAGAGGGAGAAGCAGGCTCCATGCAGAGAGCCCGACGTGGGACTCGATCCAGGGTCTCAGGATCACGCCCTGGGCTGCAGGCGGCGCCAAACCGCTGCGCCACCGGGGCTGCCCCCAGCTTGAATCTTGAAAACATTTTAGGGAGCAGGAAGTTGAAGAGCACCTGAGCCTCTGCATGCCTGCACCTTCATGACACTTACCTGTCACAGATAGCGGCCCCACCTGTGCCCTCCCCCACGAGTGCACTTTCTCTTACTCAGCATCTGACTGCAGGCATCCTGGCAAGGCCCTGACCCTTCATCCCATGTCACTTGAGACCAGGAATATTGTTCTGCATGCCCTCAGTCCTGTCACCACCTGATGTTTAGCATTTATGTCGCAGGCACTATGGTCTTACCTAGCAGCTGCCTGTGTTCAGGGTGCCAGCTGGGGATGTGGTCCTAGGTATACCTGTGGTGCCCCCTTGGGGCTGTTGATGAGATAGATGAGCCTCACCTTTGGTCTTGTGTGACACTGGTGCTTGGAATGATCTGGGCTACTCCCCATATGTCCCTCTGCTTGTCTCCTGTAACCAACGTAGGCATGCTCTGGCTTTCCGGGGGCACCAACCACTTAGTGGCCTACCTCGCCTCCCCGTGTGACCCCAGGCAAGGGGTGCCCTTGTCTATGCAGGTGCCACTGGGCACCGTCACATGGTGGAAGGGTGCTTACCTACAGGGTCACTCCAGAGGCCCAGTGAGACCATATGACAGAGTCATAAGCCGTCTCCTCCCTGGTCACCCAGCAGAATGCCACTGCTCAGAGTGGGCAGCAGGGCGGGGGGTGTGGAATCAGCAGAGGGACCAGGAGGGAGGGCGTTTGAGGGCTGCTCTGCACACGCTAGCCTAGAAGCAGGCAAAAACCCTACAGGTGGCCTGGCTCCCAACACAGTCCTTCCTGTGGTCTGAGCACTTATTTGTCACCTGCTGGCCTGTCGTGGAGTGCTCCCAGTGTGAGTGGTGTACAGGCACTGACTGCCCCCGGCCACTGCTGTGGTGGCCTCTCCTCACTCTCCCAGCCTGCCTGAGTCCTCATGAGGCTGGCCTGCTCCCTGACTTGGGCGGCTTACTGTCACCCCACTGGGCAGCACTGGGACCCCGGCCCAGGGGCCTCTGTACTTGGACTTCTGTTCCTCTTCCTGCCACCCTGCAGCTCAGAGAAGCCAGTCCTATTTGTGACATCCCACCAGCCCCTCTTGGCCTCCACGCATGCAGCCCCCCAACCAAGGCCCCACTTGAGCCCCGCCTGCCCCCCACTCGCAGGTCACTCGCTGGCACACCGGGTGCCCTGCACACTGCAGCGTCTCATGACTGCATGCTGGTAGCCTTTTCTGGACTGTGCAGAAATTGTGGTCGGAGCCTGCTTTTGTTTAACACTGGGCCTCTGGATGAACATGAACCCTGAAACGGTGGGCGTTGAGTCTGCTGTGTTCCTAGGACTCAGACACACGCTACATGTATGCAGCCTCAGGGCAGCTACTGCGCTGGCTGGTGTCCCAGGGGCTGAGGAGGCTCCACTGTGATGAAAATCTCCTTGGCTGCTAAGTGACAGGTGACGCTTTGCCCCCAGGACTGAGTCTTAGACCCAGAGCTCATTTCTCCTGCCGCAGCGGCCCATCTCCCATCCTCACCTGCGTGTTCAGGTAGCTTTTCTCTGAAAGGTGGTTCCCCGCATGGTGCCCATCGAGTGACTCAAACCCTGAAGTCTCAGTGGCTCAGCTCCTGGACCTTCTGTCTGTCCGGCCAGCCAGATGCAGGACCAACGGGCCCTTCCATCCCCTTTGGCTTTCCCTTTGATTTCTGCTCACATGCCCACGAACCTCCAGGACAGGCTGCCCTCTCGCCATGCGCTTGGCCCTGCAGACCCTGCCTTCACATGGGAATCCCTGCTGTGCTTTCCGCTGATGGTGCTGCTTTGTCGCGTAACCGTGTGGGGCCGGGCCATGCTGGGTCCCCGGTCAGTGAGCAGGGCTGTGCGCCTGCCTCTTCCTTGCTAGGCCTTCTGTCCCGGAGGCCCGTCTCCATCTGGCCCGTTGCCCTGCGGCCTGCAGGACATGCCTTGCTGTTTCTCGTCACATGCTTGTCACGTGTGGCTGTGAATTCTTCCAGTGATTATTTGTAAAGCTTTATGTTGTCTTCAATCTTGAAAGGTGTTTTTGCTGGATGGAGAGCTCAGATTGGGCAGTTTTTCCTTCCTTCACTGTAAAGATTTGTTTATCTCTGGCCTTCGCCATTCCTGGGGAGAGGCCACCGGCCGCTGTGTCTCTGCTGCTCTGGAAGGGATGCATTACTTTTCTGTGCTGCTTTAAGGATTTTGTCCTTGTCTTGGTTTTTGGCCTGGCTCTGTGTTTGTGGCTTATTGTTTTTATCCCTGAGTACATAAGAGTTTAAGAAATTTTCGATGATCCCCAAACATTCACCATCTACCAGGTTACTCACGTTCTTGCACATGTAATTTCGTTTTTCCTTGGACATTTTCGGGACAGCAGCAACTGTGGGAGGGTACAGAGGAACATGGTGTCAGCTCTGGTGAACACGTATGGTCTTGGGTCCTTGTTCACTTACCCTGGGAACCTGGGGACCCAAAGCAGACCACGATGGGCCAGCAGATGACACGAGCCCAGCAGGAGAAGCATGTGGTGGTGACCCTGAGAAGGGAATCTGAGCTGGGCGGCTAGGAAGGAGCAGAGGCTCGGTGTGGTGGGGGTCGGGAGTCAGGAGCAGCTGCGTGGAGGCAGGTTGTGGTTCCCCGAGAAAGTCTTGGTGGGTGGAGAGGACACGCAGGTGGGGATGGCATGCTCTGCCCACGCTTTGTGGGAGGAGCTGCAGCTAACGTGGGGGGTTGTGTTCTGGGAGACTTTGTTGGGTCTTCTGAGAAGGATATTTGCTTCCTACATTGATGAGAGTTAATCAGGAAATCTTCACTGATCTTGCTCCTGAGGAGTTCATGGTCACATTTATTTGTTTTTCCATTTAAAGGTATGGACGACAAGAACGCGACCAAGTTGAATGAGCTCATTCAGGTGGGGTAAGTAGGGCTTGTGTTGTGGAGCGCCGCTGTTGCTTTGGAACGCGTGCGTGCTTCCCGAAGCCCAGAACTGGAGATGTGTGGTTTTTCTCACCGAGGTCCATAATGTGCCCAACCTCCACAGTGAAAGGTGACTGCGCCATGCAGCCCCAGGAGAGCAGGGTGTCATCGCCTGGGCTGCTCCCCATCTCGTTCTTCCCGCGGGCTCCCTGGCAGGGTGGCAGCACCCACAGGGCCCTCACCACCTCCTGTTCCCGCCCCCGTCCCCACCTGCGTGTGGGCTGTGGGTGGCTTCTCTGGCCACAGCAGGCCCACACTCCGCCTTCCTGTTGCCCTCCTGACCCCTTCCCTGTGCCTGCCCGCCGAGGCTCCACGCCCCTAGAGTGAAGCCAGGTCTGACGCCGTCTGCCCTCACACTCGTGGTGTCCAGAGCTCAAGGTTCTCCCGCTTGCTCTGCCCTGAGCTCAGTGACCATTCCCGTGGCAGAGATGGCGTATGGCACGTGCCTTGTGTTCCATTCTCCCACTGTCTCGGTGGAACTTTAGTTTGCTCTCTGGCCCACATTTCAGAGTGGCCTTCAAGGCATCCTTCATTGTCAGCCTCAGTAGTTGGTCCCTGGTCTCCAGCCACGTGTCTGACTCGGGGCGGCCCAGACCTTCCTCTGCTCCACAGTCTGCGGATTCCGTGTGCATGGATTTCCCACCCGGCGTGGCTGCCACGTTGATGGCTGCCGTGGCCTCCCACTCACCCTGCCAGAGCGGGTGTACTCTCTCCAGATCTCTGCCCCTTGCCCTAGATGGACCCTCAGGCCATCCCCAGGCCCCTGCTGGTCCAAGGCTAGCTGTCCCCTGGAACAGTCTTCACTGGTCTCTGCTGCATTTGCAGGACATGGCCTTCTGGCACCTCCGGTGGCATTTCTCCCTCAGCCTGGTGTTGGATGGCCTGCACGTCCCCATCCCTCAGGCGTGAGCTCCTGACAGGTGGCACCGGCTGTGTGGTTTCTGCTCTGGCTCCGCCCCAGCGTCTTCCCTTACATATGCTCCTCTTGGGTTCCCAGGAGTTTATTTCTGTGAACTGCCCCCGTTTGGAACCAGACGTGGTGGTAACTGGGATGCACGTATCAGCGCTATGCCAGGCGGTGCGGGCAGCCTTCACAACTGGTGTCTTGGGGCAGACGGGAGCCTCCTGGAGGCATGTGGGTATGCTTAGGAGCAGGTGGCTCATTGGTCGTGCACCCCACGCCCCATTCACCTGTGGCAGTGGCAGTGCCCGCCTTCCTACCCTCACACAGGCCCTGCAGCGTTTGGGGACAAGCTGGGCTTGTGAGCTGTTTGGGCTGCCTGTGTGCCTCTGAGGACCTGCATCGAGAGCCCAGAGAGTACGTGGCAGAGGTGGTTTCTGGCATTAGTGTCTCCCTTGTGAGGCGGAGCGCCCACCCTGGATGCGATCTGGGGGGAGCCTTTTTCACCTTTTATTTTACTTGAGTCCTAACTTGTTGGCTGAGTCAGTGTTCTGGTTCTTTGTGCTCAGGGTCATCAGGGACTGGTTTGCTGGAAAACCTGTGAGTTTTCTTGGCCCGTGTTGGTCCTGTTGTGAGATGCCGCACACAGAGTGGGGGGTGGCCTCCTGGGTTTCTGGAAGGACACGCGGGCCTGCCTCAGAGTTCACCTCATGTGAGGAAGGCGTGTTGATACATGTGAATGTGCCTGGGTGGTTGGCATTAGGGGCTGCTGGAGGTTGGAGGGCTCCTGAGCTGGGGGCCCGCAGGGTCGAGGAAACACACAGTGCTGGGTCCCCACGGTCTCCGCGAGGAGCCATCACAGTAAAGCCCGGAGGCAACATGACTGTTAACATGGTTCTGAACAAGTGAGGATCCAGGAGGAGCGTCTACATCTCCTGTTTGCTTTGAATATTTAGTAACATGGTATTGGGATGTCACCTGTGAGCAGTCAACGCGCAGGCGTCTGGACTGATAGGATCGGTGATTGGGTGAAAACCAGGGGGACAAGAGAGAGACTCCCTGTGCAGCATTCCCCACGACCTCTGTAGCCACCCAGCCAAGGAGGGCAGCAGAAGTTCTCTGTCTCTGGGGGTGTGGGCTGTGCACGGGTGCTTCTGATGAGGGCCGTGTAAGGAGGCAGGAAGGAGCCAGACAGACATGACCTCAGCCCCGCAGCATCAACGTCCAGGTGACGGGCAGGTCAGGCGACAGGGGCAGGTCAGGTTGAAGGTGTGGGGACGTGTCTGTTCTCCCAACGTGAGCCCGCAGAGGATGGGGTTGCAGCCAGGGTCACAGTGCGCCTCCTTCCCTGGCTGTGCTCAGTGTAACAACCACGCGGGACAATTCGCCGGTCCTCCCTGCACAGCCCCCTCTAGCCCCCCAGATCAAGAAGGGGGTAAGTGTTCCAGCACCAGCCTCCCCAGAACCCCCGCCTGTGCCACCCCCCATGGCTTGGGGTGAGGAGGAGGGCAGACGGAAGCAGTCCGTTTCCCACAGCTGCGGGTGGAGAGGCGTCAGCACTGTCCGAGAAGGTGTTCACTCACAGCAGGAGCGCAGGGGAGTCCGTACCTCACCCTCTGTTAGCGTGCGTGCCCTCTGACCCCACAGCCCTACTTCTGGAAAGCCCTCAGGTCCGTGGTGAGCCGCGCCGTAGGGCGCACGTCACAGCGTCGCTCACGCTGGCGGAAGGGTGCTGCAGAGAGGAGCTTGGCTCCTGGGCGGGCTTGGGGGGCTCTGTTCTTATTTTTGGAAGTGAGTGGGGTGCACATGTGGCCACAGCAGGGGGACTCAGTTTGTGGCTCCCGCTCACACCAGCACCCCGGGGTGGTCGGTGCCTGGGGCACCCCTGCTCTTCACACCTGTGTCCTGTTCGAGTATTTGACAAGCAAGCTTCTGTCTGGTTAGAGGAGGGAAGGGTGTTCTTTCTGGTTAGCTTTAGGCTGCTGACCACATTTGCTGTGTGGTGGTCTACTTACGAAAATGCGTTTATCTGTGTTTCTGGCACCAGAACTGTAGCACCTGTGGCTTCACCCTCGGGGCTTCATCAGGAGTGGATACTGTCGCTGCCTGATGAAATGGTGTCCGAGCACTTGGAGGGTTGTGGAGACCCCCCAGTGTGGCCCTGAGACCTCCCGCATCAGGGACAGATAGGAGCCAGCTCCAGCAGAGCTCGTGAGGCCCCGGGCTGGAGGAGTGGTGTCCCCTGGAGGCCAGCGGCCCTCGCCTCCTGCTTCCCTGCGCCTTCCCCTCCGGACGCATCACGTCTGGTGGTTCAGAGCATCACCCAGATGCTGCTGTGGGCACCAGACTGCACGCCTCCCTTGGAGGGTTGCGGGCTGCTTACCCGGGCTCCCTCTCCGCCACAGGGGACCGGCTCTTCCCTGTCTCCCGGCTGTGAGTCGGAGTCTGCCCCAGCCCCGAGCCTCTGCTGAGTGTGTGTCTCACGTGTCCTCCATGTATGGCCAGACAGCATGTCACCCCCCGCCCCCAGTGCTCTGGGCACCTCCCTGTCAGGCCCCTGACCAGCCTGTAGCTCCCAGAGGGTCGGGGGCTGGGTCCTGGGGCTTGGTCGTCGGGGTGCCGGGGCGCCGAGTGCTGGCAGCTCCTCCCTCTGCTTTGATGGAGGAATGTCCTTCGCAGCACCCTTCTGTGTCTAAGGAGCAAGGCAGTCGCTCTGAATCTCTCAGAAATGTTTATCATGGGCTGCCCAGGTGGCTCAGTGGTTTAGCGCCTGCCTTCAGCCCAGGGCGTGATCCTGGGGTCCTGGGATCGAGTCCCACGTCAGGTTCCCTGCATGGAGCCTGCTTCTCTCTCTGCCTGTGTCTCTGCTTCTCTCTTTCTCTCTCTCTCTGTGTCTCTCAGGAATAAATAAATAAAATGTTTTAAAAAAAGAGAAGTTTATCGTGAAAAAGTTCAAACATCAGGTTGAAACAGCAGTAGATCCAGCCCTTTCTCCCCTTCACTTGAATTTATCGACGGAGGAGCTGCCCGAAGCCTGTGCCCACTTGTACCAGCTCTGGGTGGTTGGGGGAGGGCGGCTCTGTGTGCAGGCAGGTGTGTGCACACATGTTCAGTGTTACTTGTCCTCTTGTGGTTTCATTTCCCTTTCTGCCCTGCTGGGCTGTGGTCCGTGGAACAGACCGCTATCTGTAAGTGGGTTTTGAGCAGGTGCCTTCAGTACCTTCGTGTGTGCTCCACGACAGGACAGAAACAACAGGGTCCTGCGTCTGCCGTTCGGGCTCCTGCCGGAGAGGGCCCCTGCCTCAGGAGCCTCCCGTGTTATACCAACTTGCTTCCCCAGCCCCTGGTGACCTCTCCCCTTCACTGCCTGCATAGATGCCTTTTCTAGAATGTCTCCAAGTGGGGATTGCACAGCACGCAGCCTTTCCAGATGGCTTTTCACCTCCGGTTGTGAGTTTGAAGGCCCACGGAGCAGTGTACCACCCCGATCCACATCCAGATGGCTCCGTCGCCCCCAGACTCCCTTGTGCTGCCCCTTCATAGTTACCGCCCACGCCCAGCCCCAGCAGCCCCTTGGCTGGTCTCTCTGCCCTGTCTTCCTGCCTTTCTCAGAGCACCGTCCAAATGGGGTCACGCGTGCATGGCCTTTGGAGGTTGGCGTCTTCCACCTGGTGCTGTTCACTTGAGATCTGGCCCTTGTGGGTCCGTAGTTCATGCCTCTTCCTGCAGGTAGTGGCCCCACTGCGGCTGTCCCATGCCTGCTTATCCATTCCTCAGCAAGGAACATGGCTGTTAACAGGGCCACTCTAAACCTTCGCCGCCAGGTGTTGGTTGCCTATCACCTGGGCACACGCGCAGGGGGTCCTGCGCTGGCTTCTTTGGGTGCTACCACACAGCTTTCTAGGGACAGTCCGTTCTGGGCATTGAGTGTGTTTTGAGCATCCTCGTGGGTGGGAAGTGGGATCTCCCGGGGGTGTCGGTTTGTGTTGCCCTGGTGACTGACCACATTGAGCATCTTTCTTGTGCTTGTCATGCATCTGCCTCTGTCTGGTGACTGGCCTGCTCAGATCTTGCACCCGTTTCTTTATTACTGAGGTTGGATAGTTCTAGAGGTGTTATAGACACAAGCCTTTTGTCTTGGGTAGGCGGTCAGCAGTGTTTTCTCCCAGTCTGTGGCTTTTCCTGCCTTCCTAGTGCCTGTCGCCGGGCGGGAGTGCTCAGTCCTACTGAGGCCCATTGCCATCTCCCTTTATGGGCCGCAACTTCATTGTGACTTCCAGGAGCCCTTGGTCTCGCCCACAGTCCAGCATTGCTCCAAGTTTCCTTGTGAAAGTTTGATGGTTTGCTATTTCCATCCGTGTTGTATGACAGGCAGGTCCCACTGAGTTTTGCCTCTGTGGCCTGCAGGTGTCCACTTACTGCAGTCTCAGCTATTGAAAGCACTGTCCTTCTGATGCTGCTTTTGCACCCTTGTGTGAAGCCAGCAGGCGGTACTGTGTGGCTCTGTATCCAGGTTTCCCTCCCGTTACACTGATGGATGTGTCCAGTCTTCCGCCAGCTGACTTTGGTTTCCAAGGGTAAAGCCAGTGGCCCATAAAGGTGAAACAGGTGGGAGAAGCAGGATGGTGTGTGTGGAAGATTCCTTTGTTGAAGGCCGTGGAGTATTTATTTAACCAACTTCCCATCCATCCTTCTCATGCAGACCTTTCTCAGTTAACTGTGAACGTCCATTGGTTGGAGAGCGTGGGACTCAGGAGCAAAAGGACGGAGGAGAACTCTGAGGTCACCCCTCACTATGATGCTCACAGGCCAGCCTCACATGCTGACTGGGCTCGGCACATGACTTTGCAGAAGAGAAAGCCTGAGTCCCGTGCACGTAGAGGAACGAGCCTGTTGCCTGTCTGTCAAAGCAACAACAGTGGGCGGCGGTGGGGGGCGGGGGGGGTTGTTGTTGCATGGGGTCCTCTGTGTGACCCTTGATCAGGGGTTAGGGTGGGAGCCTTCTGCTGGTGGTGCTGCTTAAACTCCATGCGCTGGGGGCGCCTAGCCTGGTGGTGCTCCTGCCGTGGCTCAGCTCCGGGGTGGGCTCGAGGATGGGGGCGCACAGACCACATCCAGGTCCGTGGCCAGGCCCCCGAGGCCTGCTCTCAGCAAGCATGAGCTGGGCCCAGCAGCTGTAGCTTCAGGGCACTCCTAGAACTTCCATTTGAAAGTAAAGGAATGGGATCGTGATCTCAGGATGTTTTCTGGTCATACAAAAGGAGCTGCTCACTTTCCCTTAGAAAAAAAAAATGATAAAAAAGGAAGTCACCAAAGAGCAGTTTAACGGAAAATGTGATTATCGCAAACACAGGTGCCCCATGGTGGCCACACACCCCCTGCCCCCCCAGGTCTGTGTTGTTGGTGTGGTGCAGATGCAACAAGAAGTGGTGGGCAGAGAGGCCCAACCAGCCCTGGAGCTGCTGCTGGAGACTGGCTGGGGCCGAGTCCACCTGCCCCACGTCCACGGCCGCACTTCGCTGCCTCTGTGTCCCTGAGGTTGAGGTGATCATGTCGCCAGACACAGTGGCAGGGAGTGGGCCTCCTGGGGTCCCTTGGCCTCTTTGGCAGCCTGCCCATATCTCAGCACCATTTCTGGTGTCCTGTGTCTAATTCCGGGCACAGGAGAGGCTCAGCCAGGACTGGACTCATGGGTATGCGGAGAGACAGCCTCCACGGAGGCGTTGACAATGATGCGGGACTCCTGTGAGCCTGCTGCGCTGCCTGACTGCCTCAGCTTGGTCTGCCGCACGTCACACCCCCTGCTTGGCCTTCTAAACACGCTCCGGGGGCCACAGTGAAATCCACTGTTGAGGGGGCTGAGACCCTGGTGCCGTGGGAAATCAGAGCTGTTTCCCTTCCAAGGAGGAGGGGGTGTGCGGCTTTGCTTCCTCGGAGGTGGAAGCTGGGTCTAGGACTGCTGGAGGCTGGCGGGCTCCTCCAGACTTGACTTGTCAGTTTTTCAAAATAGCCAACCTTTCTTGAGTAGATCCAAAGCATCCGAAGTGTGTTTTTTGAAAGGAGCTTTATTTGTGGTGTTAATTTTCATGAGTTACATGGAAATTCTTTAGTTTGTGTCATGCTAACGTTAGTGAAGTTGTGGCTGTACCAGTGTTCTCCTGATGGCAACAGATCCTGGGCCTGCCTGAGCTCCGTTTTGGGGAGTGTGAGCAAGTGGCACATTGTGTCTGCTAGCTGCAAGTGGCCGGTACTCCGTCGGGTGCCACTGGTGTGGCTTACAGAGAAGCCACGGGACATTGGTGATGGGGGTTAGTGGCCACCTCCAGGAGGGCTCAGACAGTTTGCTCTCGAGGGACCTCGAGGAGGCGGAGGAGAGAAGGCATGCATTCGACATTCGATGCAGGCTCCCGCACAGTGGACTTTCCAGGGGATGGACAGCAGGAGGTGCCATGCGACTTGCCAGGGGGCAGGCATGCGTCCGTGAAGGACCGGCATCCTCTTTGCAGCGTGAGGCATGGGCAGGAAAGTAGTGGGACTTCCAGAATTACGGTGTGGCCTCCCTCTGCACAGCTGCCTGTGAGCCCAGGAGCTTCGTGGGGACCCTGTGCCAGGGCCTTCATCTGTCAGGTTCTCCGTGTATCAGGCACACTGGTTGCTCATATGTGCGGGGCAGGGAGTGGCCGTTCACCTAGAGGCCTCACTGTTTCCACAAAACTCCTTTCCCAGGGCCACCACCGTGCGCTACAAAGGAAGAAACCTACGGATCAAAGCGCCCATGTGCCGTGCTCTGAAGAAGCTCTGCGACCCGGATGGTATGTGATCACGGACGTGGGGATGGCGGGGGTGTTGCCTCCTGCGGCTGCCCTCACAGTGGCTCTGAGTCCGCTTCATCTGGTCCTGCTCGTTGGCAGCACCTGGACTCGAAACTCCTTGTCACACCATGTGTCCCCTGAGGCAGTCAAGTTTAGCTCAGAAGCTACGGCATGTTCAGACAGAGTGTCATTGTGATGAGCAGGTCTCTGTGGGCTCCCGTGGCCTGGCCGGTGGCTCTGGCTTGTAGATCCCAAGCAGCCATGTTGGCATTCCTTCTTGAGAGCATGGATCCCTGTGGGCTTCTCTGCCAGCCTTGCTGTCGCTCATGGGGCTATTTGCCCAGAGCTTCTCGTAGATTCTGTTATTTGTGTGGCAAGGCGCTTGCGTCCTACGTTAAGGTTCACGGGTGCCAGGCTCTCATGGCCCCTTCTTGTCGTAGGCTTGAGTGATGAAGAGGACCAGAAGCCAGTGCGCCTGCCCCTGAAGGTCCCAGTAGAGCTGCAGCCAAGGAACAACCACGCCTGGGCCCGCGTGCAGAGCCTGGCCCAGAACCCGAGGCTCAGGTAACTGTCGTGGTGGCCCTCAGCCCAAGGGGTCCCACTCCGGCAGGGCTCTCAGGCCGAGCACAGGAAGCAAAAGGATGTCATGGTTGGCAGGTTATGGCTACAGATTCTTTCTCTCGTCTTTACCTTCAAAAGCCCTTCCACTCCTCTCTCCCCACCTCCCTGAATATTTATGTCTGACTTATACACAGGACACCACAGAGGGTGTGGACCGTTTTTCATTTAGACATCTTTTTTGATTGAGGTAAAATTCTTGTAACTTAGAATTAACCATGTGTCATTTTAAGGTGTCGAACTCAGGGCCCTGGGCACCTTCACAGGGTGTTGTAGAATTTCCCCCTCTGGCTCCAGAGCTTCCCGTCACCCCGAAAGGAAACCTCGCATCCACTAAGCCCTCGCTCCCCGCTCCCAGCCTCCTCTGCGTCTGCTGTCCATCTCTAGGCCTGCCTATTGTAGGCAGTTCGCGTAGAGTGTGGCTCTTCTGCTCTTCTGTCAGCTGCTCTCCCCGAGCCTCGTGTTCTTGAGGTTTGTCTCCATCAGGACGCCTGGTTTCCACGTGGATTTAAATTTTCTCAGTGTTAATTAAGGCCAGTCCTGGTCCACAGGGTACTGAGGGTAGGGCAGTTGGTTGTACCGCTGTCCACATCCTGGTGGAGATCTTTTACTATGCAGAAGGGGCATGGGGGCGGGGGGCGGGGCTCTCTTCTTTTCTTACAGCTTCACGCGAATCTCTAGTTCACTGCATTTAAAGGACTAATTTTTGAGACAAGGAATCAGTGGTCCTGCTGGGGCCCTGTGCCTCCGGCCCCTCCTTGAACGCTCCCTCCACCATCCATGGCCTTCGGTCCTCTTGCTGCTTCAGCCTCATGCTGCTCCTCAGGACGTTCCCTCCCTGTGTAACAGCCGCCCGTCCTGCCTGTGGTTTCTCTGCAGGATGATTGTGGAGCTCCACCGAAAGGTCTCCAGCCTCATCGAGTTCCTGAAACAGAAGTGGGCGCTCCATGAGGTGCGGATTGTATCCTTTTCCTACTCATGTGGCCTTGCCCCTACCCCAGAGCACCTGCTGCTTAAGGATAGGTCTTGTTTCTCTGTCCTGAGTGCAGTCAGTCCCGTGAAGTGGCATGGAACCAGAACCAAACTTGCAGTCCTCTGTCTTCTGGGGTTCGGGTGGGAGTCCCTTCCGGCTCCCTAAGCTGCAAGTGGCCACTGTCTGGCCTATGTGGTAGGTTAGGGAGCACGCGAGGCGTCCCTATCAGCAGGTTTAGTAAAACAAGCACAGATGGCCCCAAACTTCTCGTGTCCTTGGCTGCCTCTCAGCCTGCCATCCCAGCCGGCAGGGTGCTGGTTGGTAGAGGAAGTGCCTGGCTCACACTCTGTCTGTGGCCCAGTGGCACACAGCAGGGCCCACTCCTGTGGCTGCTCCTTGACTGAGGTCCCAGCGGAAGACACTCGAGGATCGGCAGCTGCAGCACTCACTTCCAGAGCCGTCGCAGGAGAAGGTGGCCTTGCACCTGTTCCCCGGAGAGAGTTGCACGCTGACGCCACTGCCGGGAGTGGCCCGAGTCGTGCACTCCAAGGCCTTCTGCACGGTGCACTGGCAGGAGGGTGGCCGGTGCAAGCAGGGCTCCAAGGATGCCCACACATTGCCTCCGGCCCAGATCTTGGGCATCCAGAGCGGGCAGGGCACGGCCAGGGGCCAGGTGAAGTGTCCTCGGGGTGGCACCGAGGGCAAGGGCCCGGGACGACCCCCTCCTTCCACCGATGCCTCACAGAGCTCTGGAGAGAGTTCCCCCGAAAGTGCCCCTGGGGAGGGGGCCGCCCCGAGCCTTGGCAGTCTAGACACTCCAGACAGGCTGCCCACTGTGCTCCAAGATGCTGGGGGGCGGCTTGAGAAGACCCCCACAGCTGCTCCTGCAGAGGGCAGGGACGGCCTCACCCGAGAGCCTGCGGATGTGACGTGCGCCTGCGGCCAGCTCCCAGAACTGGAGGATGAGCTCTCCCTCCTTGATCCCTTCCCGCGCTACATGAAGTCCTGTCAGGACCTCATCGTCCCTGAGCAGTGCCGCTGTGCAGACTTGCGGCCCTCAGGCTGCGCCTCCCCAGAGACTCGCGTCCCCGGCAGTGCAGAGGTGGTCGACCTCGCTCGGGCTGGGGCACCATCCCCCGTCCGTGCCCCACCAGGTCCTGAGCCTCAGCCTGGCCCCGGGCTCCAGCCAGATGTTTGCACTAAAGACTCATCAGAGGCACCTGCAGAGGAGC
Organism: Canis aureus; assembly: GCF_053574225.1. Lineage (NCBI taxonomy): Eukaryota > Metazoa > Chordata > Mammalia > Carnivora > Canidae > Canis > Canis aureus. The sequence goes on from NC_135618.1 coordinate 38,465,948, forward strand.
CCCAGGAGAAGGTGAACCCCTCGGATCCCCCGCCTCAGGGACAGCCTGCCGCCAAGCCTCCTAAAGATGTCCCCGCCAGCCGGCTAGCCCAGCAGCTCCGCGAGGAAGGCTGGAACCTGCAGACCTCCGAAAGCCTGACGCTGGCCGAAGTCTACCTCATGATGGGCAAACCAAACAAGCTCCAGCTGGAGTATGACTGGCTGGCTGTGCTGGGTCCTGAGGGCCAGACCCCCGGCGGGCAGGCCCAGGGCCCCTGCCCTGCCGCCCCACCCTCCACCTTCCACAAGCAGCGCCTCCTCAGCTGCCTCCTGAGGCTCATCTCCACCGAGGTCAACCCCAGGCTGGTGAGTGAAGCTCGAGCATAGCCCTGCTGGCGCCCCAAGGGAAGTCTGGCCCAGTCTGAAGTCTCTCAGCAGAGCAACTGGGTCCAGGGGGAGGGAGGGAGGGACCGGGTGACCAGGCAGGCCACGCTTCCTTATCTCAAGCTGGGCTTGGTAGCGAGGGTTCTGGTTCGCCGCAGGCATGGGCTCTGTCCCACGTGGCTCACATGAGGCTCCAAGGACAACTGTGACCAAGAACCCATTCCTTGCCAGGCTTCAGTTATGCTAAGCTCTCTCTTGCTGGCCAGAGGGACAGCGTGTGCAGAGGCAATGCAGTAGCCATGGCCGGGAGCCAGGCAGGAACATTGCAGGTTTCAACAGAGGGAATGACAATGTCCTTTGTGCTTTAGGGTGGCCATTGTGGGAGGATGATGGCACAGCTTCAGGGCAGGGAGTGGAGTGGTGAGGGCACAGATGAAGGGCTCTGGAGCTCCTTAGGGACCTCCGTGGTGGCTGGTCCCTAAGCCTGGGGAGTGGCTATGACTTCTCCTGGGGTGTCTGGTCAGAAACAGGGCAGAGGTTGCCCCCTACAAGAGAAACCCCAGTGAGCTTTCCTGGGACGAGAAGATGGCATCTGAAGCAGGAGCTCCTAAGTTGCCATGTGTGCTTGGCGCTGGGGAGTGCAGGGCTTCACAGGTTCCCAGAGGAGCGGCCGAGGGAGCGGCACATAGTTGCCAGGAGAGAGTGGAGCTTGGGGGACAGGATGGGGCTGTGGGGACCCTGGGGGATGGGATGGGGCTGCCGGGTCACATCTGCGCAGCACACCTGCCACTTCTGGACAGGTGGCCCTCACCGTGCCTCCTGCAGGGCTTTTCTATACCCTTCCTGGCTGCATCCCTGTGCTGCCTTTGCCATAGACAGGTGCTCAGCAGAGCACATGGGGACACGAGGGAGATGGCTGTCATGGCATGAAGGGACCTGGCTGGAAGCTGCAGAGGCAGCCGAGGGGTGAGCAGTGGCCTTTAGATTGAGTGCTGTGGAAGCTGGCGACCTGCAGGCAGGCATGGGCAGCGTTGGGGCAAGTGGGTAGAGATGCGGTTAGAAAACGTTTTAGAGGGGGTCCCTGGGTGGCTCAGCGGTTTAGCGCCTGCCTTTGGCCCAGGACGCGATCCTGGAGTCCCAGGATTGAGTCCCGTGTCAGGCTCCCAGTGTGGAGCCTGCTTCTCCCTCCTCCTGTGTCTCTGCCTTTCTCTCTCTCTCTCTATGTCTATCATAAATAAGTAAATCTTTAAAAAAAAAAAAAAGGAAAAGAAAAAAGAAAACGTTTTAGAGGGCAGGCCAAGTGGCTCAGCGGTTTAGCGCCACCTTCAGCCCAGGGTGTGACCCTGGGGTCCTGGGATCGAGTCCCACGTTGGGCTCCCCATAGGGAGCCTGCTTCTCCCTCTGTCTGTTTCTTTGCCTTTCTCTCTTTCTGTGTCTCATGAATAAATAAAATCTTAAAAAAAAACTTTTTAGAGTGAGGCTTCTGGAGGAGAGGAAACTGGATGGACAGGAGCAGGTCCAGAGCCCTACAGGAGGTGGAAGCAGGGGACGCAGACACTGGCCTTGGCCTCGACTGAGAGAGGAGGGCTAGCAGCTTGGAAATACTGCTGAGAATTCAAAGCAGGCTGCTCAGAGCCATGCCCTAGAGTGGGGCCCCAGCAGCAGCTTCTGCGCCACCCAGGGACTCAGGAGAGATGCAAGTTCTTGGGACCTAGAGGCTGTGGGGACACACACACACACACACACACACGCGCGCGCGCGCGTGCGCGCCCCCTCTCTCTCTCTCTCTCTCTCTCTCTCTCCCCCCCGGCTGATTGTGATGCATCTCAGCCCTGAGAACCACTGGGCAGAGGCCTGAGCCCTTGTGTGAAAGATGGGCCGGCTGGCCGGAGGCGGAGGCCCCTTTGTAGGGGCGGAGCACTGTTGAGCAAATGCAGCCCACGCCCAGGCCTCTGGACAAGCAGGACCTTGCAAGAGGCTGCTAGGTGTGCAGGGGGCCCCGTTGGATGGTGACACTGAATAAGCTAAGTAGGACATGACAGCAGGCGGGGCAGGGGCAGAGGTCCCTCGGAAAGGAAGAGGTGGGTCAGGACTGGGCACTGAGCAAGCAGAGCGGGCGAGGTGGTGCCGAAAGCAGGGGAAGGTTGGCCCTGGGGGAGCCCTGATGGCGGGCGCTGTGGAGACTGGGGAGGGGTCACCGGGATGAGGACAGAGGTGGGGTGGAATGGGTTGTCCCTGTGGCAGGGTTCCTCACACTCAGCTACAGCTGAGCCAGGGGCCTGCAGGATCCCTGAGGTTAGCACTTTGACTCAGCAGAGGACTTTTTTGACTACAGCTTTGTTTAATTCTAGAAATTAAGTCTGTATTTCCTTCCTCTGACTCACAATCAGGAGAGTTCACTGCGGTCCTCTTGAGCAGGCTTTTAATTTTTTTTGTTTTTATTTTTTTTTAAGATTTTATTTATTTATGCATGAGAGACACAGGGGGAGGCAGAGAGATACAGGCAGAGGGAGAAGCAGACTCCATGCAGGGACCCTGATGTGGGACTCGATCCTGGCACCCTGGGATCACACCCTGGGCCCAAGACAGAGGCTTAACCACTGAGCCACCTGGACGTCCCTTGCGCAGGCTTTTAAAAAGAGGAGTTCGTGTCGCCGCCCTGCCGTGGTCCCTCCGGCAGCGTGAGCACCTCAGGCTGGAGGGAGACCCACTGCCTTCACCCAGGCTGAGTTAACTTTGGTTGTGGCCCGTTTCTGTCCCAGGCTCCAGAAGGGAACGCCAGCTCCGCGGCTTCCGTGAGGCCCGCCCAGGAAGAGCAGTTGGCTACCCCACCAGGGAAGGTGGTGACTGTCAGCTCCCGGAGCCCCCGCTGCCCACGGAGCCAGTCTGCCCTCCGCAACAGCAAGACCTTCTCTCCCAGCTCTGCGCCTTGCTCCTCAGGTGAGGCTCAGCCACCGGTGCCTTTCTGGGTGTGTGGGCTGTGCCTGAGCCCAGGGTACGGCGTGCCCGATGTCTGGCCCCGCTCGGCTGATTGCTGTCCTGCCCATGGTGTATGGCAACAAATCCCACCTTTCGCAGGGAGGGTGAGTTCCAGGCCTGTCACCTAAGGCTTGGGATCCTGGGGTGCTGAAGCCAGTGGGAAACATGGGGTGGCCCTTGCCAGTTTGGTCACTCTGGGGGATCTTTGTAAGGTCAGTGGAAGCCTCTAGAGCATGCTGATTTGGTGCCTGAAAGCCCGAGAAGGGACCATTCCCTGGTACTTTTGACGTGTCGTAGAAACCCTCGGGTCAGGGAGGCCCCGGCACTTTCACACGGTCTTGGAAGGAACGGTGTGCTAACCTGATAGTCTGCAGTGTCCTTTGTCCAGGCCGTACCTGAGGAGTAGTTTCAATTCAGGGCCATTCCTTGGATTTTCCGGTACCTGAGGCAACAGGGATTGAGGACTGGCCTGGCCTTTGTGTCCTGTGTTCAGGGGCCTCCACGCCAGGTGTGAGGGGCTTCGTTACCATCCCCATGGGCCCGTGCCCTCGCTGCAGGACCTTGGCCATCCTGGATGCACCTTGAACATCCTGCACCAGCAGGTGTCTCTGCATCATGAGCACGGGCCTCATGAGCACGGGCCACACACGAGAGGCAGTACCACGTCTGACCTAGTGTCCTGTGTGTCAAAGGTTTCTTGGATCTTTTTTTTTTTCCCTTTCCTTTTCCTTTTCCTTTTCCTTTTCCTTTTCCTTTCTCTTTCTCTTTCTCTTTCTTTCTCTTTCTCTTTCTCTTTCTCTTTCTCTTTCTCTTTCTCTTTCTCTCTTTTTTCCTTCAAGATTTATTTATTTGAGAAGCAGCATGCATGAGCAGGAGGGACAAGAGGGAGAGGGAGAGAGAATCTCAAGCAGACTCCAGCATGGAGCCCGGTGTGGGTCTTGATCCCACAGTCCCAAGAGTCAGCGGCCTAACTGACTCACCCAGGTGCCCGGGTTATTTTCTGTTCCGAGCACATCACTACGTTTCTGTTTCCTCTGTATTGCGGATACCTGCCTCTCGACAGAGTCCTTTGTGGCCTCTGGGGTAGCTGAGGCTGGATCAGGTGTCCGTGCAGCCCAAGGCACAGGTAGCAGTGGGGGCTGACTGCCACAGGCTGTAGTCTCTTCTGCCTTCCAGAGCCAGCAGTTACTCTCTGGCTTGCTGACCTCTGGTCTGTGCTAGATGGTCCGGAAGGTTCTTCCAGTTCTCAAATGTCTTTACAGGCCATCTGCCCTTCCCACCGGGGACCAAAGTGGCAGAGTGCTGTCATGGTATCAGAGCCATGATTCGCTCACACTGAGAGCTAGAGTTCCAGAGAGAAAGCTGGGAAGGCAGGTGTTGGGGACTGAGATCTAGGAGATGCTTCCAAGGAAACGGAACTGGCTGTCCCGTATTTCTTTCTGGTTTTCTATTGGGGAGAGCTCTGTTCGTGCTGGCGATGCTGCTGGGTGAGTGGTCGTGTTTGCTCTCCCTTGGCTTCCAGGTCTGAGGAACCCGCCCAGACCCCTCTTGGTGGCGGGCCCCTCCAGCACAGGCAGCAGTGACTCCGACGGTGGCCTTTTTGCCGTTCCCACCACTCTGCCGCCCAATAGCCGACACGGGAAGCTCTACTCTCCCAGCAAAGAAACAGAACTGACTTTCCGTCAGCACCTGAACTCCATCAGCGTAAGTAGGGGAGCCGCACTGCCATTGGGGGTGGGGGCTCCGCATCCGGGGAGCGTGCTCTCAGGCCCCCGCCCTCTCCTTGCAGATGCAGTCAGATTTCTTCCTGCCGAAGCCCAGGAAGCTGCGGAACCGGCACCTGCGGAAGCCACTGGTGGTGCAGGTCAGGGCACCCGCGTGGGTCTGGGCACACCCCCCTCCGGGTCCCCTGCTGGGAGAGGGGACTCCCCGCTGAGCAGTGAACCCGACACGGGGCTCGATCCCAGGACCCCGGGATCATGACCTGAGCCGAAGGCAGATGCTTCACCCACGGAGCCACCCAGGCGCCTCCTCCTTCTTTCTTATGCGTAGGACACGCAGAGTAATCACAGGGCTGACCATTCCCTGAAGTAATCTTTGCACACCATGAAAACCACTTGCACAAGAGGCAGGAAGTTCTGGGGATTCGAGTCCCAAGCGTCCTGGGTTAGGATCTATTCGAGGACTCTCAGAGCCTCTATAAATACACAGCCGGCAGAGGCAGTTGGCAAGTAGCTGGGGTGGCCAGAGGCCAGACTCTCCTGAGCTCCCCACAGTGAATGCTGGGTCCCCATGGAAGCCATCTGCCCCCGAGGGGACAGCCAGGCAGGGAGCGGCCCGTGAGCACGGGTGAGGCAGGAATTCTGTGATGACCAGCAGCTAAAATGTGTGGGTGTGTATTGTTTTGCGATAAATGCACAGCTTTCTGTTTGTTTTGTTAGTCTCTTCGAAATCTCTTCCTCTTGAGATTAAATCATTTAGAAACGAGAGCTTAGTGACAGATCTCAGCCCGGTGCGCGCCAGGGCCCCCATCCTGAGCTTTGCTTTCTGTGGTTTGTACCCGAAGTCAGCAGGAAGCAGGTGATTCTCCTGACGTGTCATCAGGTCTGCAGTACCCTCGCACCGCGTCCTGTGCCTGTGTCCTGACCTCGCTCACTCCGTGGGCAGAGATGAGCGGGACCAGCGCGTGTGGCACGATACGCTGTTTGGCGAGCGAGGCCTCGCTGACGTCACTTCTGTGTCAGTGTGTAGTTACAGTTCTGTTTTCGCGATTGGTGCTGTTAGCTCGTTGCTGTACCTAACTCACAAATGAAACTGTCATAGTTCCATCCCTAGGAAAAAATGGTGTGTGTAGGGTTTAGGGTTTGCTACCATCTACAGTCTGAGGCATCCCTGGGGGCGTGGGGACATGGTCCCTGCACGTAGGGGGACCGTGTGTCTAGATCCCAGGTGTCGTGTGTGCGTGCATGTGGGCAGAGTCAGTACCGCCACACTTGAAGTATGCGAATCATCCCCCTGGAAGTGAGTAGAAACTCCCCGGATGGATGGCACATCTGTGGCTCTTTGGTGCAGGGTTGTGAGCCTGCATGGCCTGTGGAGGTGGTTTTTGTTGAGCTTTGTAACAGCTTTGTTGATACGTGCGTCGCATAGCCAGGAGGTCTGAGGGGTTAGTGGGCCCTCATGCACTTGGGTTGTGCAGCCATCACCGCGGTCTGATCCCAGAACATTCCATCTCTCCATTGCCTCAAGTGCCCCTCCACTCCAGCCCCAGACAGGCACTATCTCTACTCTCATTTTCTGTCTGCAGATTTGCCTCTTCTGAGCATTTCACGCAAATGGAATCACACACAGTATGAGGGCTTTTGCATTTACTGTTTTTATAGAAAGTGTCGTCGGCACACGGTGAAAGGCTTCCTGCTTCACACTCTGCTTTCCCGCTGCTGGCGCAGTGCGGCGGGGCCTCGACAGCCTCGTGCTTCCTGCCGCCCTTCCTGGCAGCGTGCATCTGCAGCAGAACCAGCACACGGCCTCTGCGGCTCCTTGCCATGGGGGACCCCCTTCCCCCCCCATGCCATTGGCGACTCCAGTAGCGCCCCCTACTCTCCACTCCTGCGACCCCGAGGGGTAGGGGGATGTCCTTTTCACCTTAGCGGGAATGCACCCAGCACTCCAAGGTGTCTCAGGACGTCTATGACGGTTCCAGCAACTCACGTAATTTCCTGTGAGGTGGCAGGCTGCTGCACCGGCACCGCATTGCTGCGAACCGGGAGGCCTGGCGGGTAATCCGGGAGGGTGGGTGTTGGACCGGCAACTGAGGCAGCATGCCCATGCCCTTAGTCCATCAATGGGGTCGGGAGCCGCTATATTTCCTTTGCCACGAGTGTGAGGGGCCCCAGATGTGGGGGTGGGTGTCAGGAGAGTGTCCGCCCGGTGCCCAAAGCAGATGCACGCGCTGCAGGGCATCCCGGGTAAGCGGTGGGCCGTCCAGCCATCCCTGCAGCGCTGCCCAGGCGAGGTAGGCTCCTCTGGGTTCTTCTCAGGCCTGGTGCTGGGGGCTCTGCTGCCCTCGATGTGTCCGGGTGCCCTTCTGTCGTCAACCCCAGAGCCAGGGCCCCCTCGGGACACACCCTGCCCGCCTTGCCTGGAATGCCCCTTACAGCCTGCCCCTGGTTTCCTGAGTGACTCCTGGCGCTGGCGTCTTTCCATCGTCTCACTATCAGCACTCTTGTCTCCACAGAGAACGCTGCTTCCTCGACCGTCTGAGCACCAGTCCCACAACGTCTGTTCCTTTTCCATCCTGTCCAATTCCTCTGTGACTGGTGAGCACTCAGGCTCTTTGGGGCACTTTTCACCCCTTTCCGGCATGGCCCCCGTCTTTGGGAACGGCAGGTGTGCCCGCGGCTCTTGGCGGGATAGCCCGAGCACCCCCTTGTCTGTTCTGTCCACAAAGCCTGCGTGTGCCCCGTGCTTAGCCCGGGCGGTGTGGGGGCAGGAGCCCCGTGGAGCCTGGCTCTGAACACTGCTGTCTCACGCAGGGGGTGTGGCTTAGTGAAGTGCGTGCTGTGACCCGCCCTTTAAGTGCAGCACACACTGACACTGTGCACCACCGGTTTTCCTTGTGCCCCCTCAGCTGCAGAAAGTCCAATGAGGGGGCTGAGGCGCAGGGGCAGAGTCCTGGTGCAGGACCGTCGGCTGGGGTGGGGCACCCATTCCCCATGACGGCCTCCCGCAGGGTGGCATACTCACTGCGGCCGTCGGGCAGCCCCTGGATGCGTGTGCTGCTGGGGTTCCCTCCTGGACAGGTGTCGGGACCCTGTCTTCCCTGTGACTTCCCAAGTCCACAAGCATTTGGGAACTTTGGTGCTTCCTTCCGAGGCTCAGCTGGGTGACTGTTTCTCTCAGGGAAACACTTCGAGGCCCTTGTTGTGCGTTCAGATGACGCGGGCTGATGCGTCCGCTTCTGTTCTTTTCCCCCAGGGAGAGGCTCCTTCCGGCCCATCCAGTCTTCTCTAACCAAAGCAGCCCTGTCTCGGCCGATTGTGCCCAAGGCCCTTCCGCCCCAGGCCACAGGTCACCTGGCCAGTAAGTTTCTGTCACCAGCAGGACAGACACCACGTGAGGGTTCCTTGTGAGGTGTCTGTTCCCTTCTCCCAGCCACGCGTCTCTTACTGTTTGTGGAGAATGGCCGCATTCGGTGTCCCTGAGCCCCCTGGGCACTTGGCAGGGTGTCCTTGCAGTTGAGGTTCCAAATGTCCTTTCTGCTACCAGGTGCTATCGACTTAGCAGCTAAAAGTGCTGGAATCATCCCGGGAAGCCCCCTCCCTGTCTTGGACGCTGAGGGCTTGTCCGGCATTGCCCCACTCTCTTCAGACGAGGTGACCGCCACCGTCCCGGGTCCGGAGTCCACTGGCACCCATCGCAACGGAGACTCCATCCCCACCGTGGGGGTGAGTATGCCTACGAAGGCTCCTCCACGCCACCAGCTCCTCGGATAAGGCAGTCCCCTGTCAGAGGTGTGGGCGCCAAGACCATGAGGCCAGGGTTATGCTGGACCCCAGTTCCGCCTGTCAGGAGCGATGGGCCCTAATAGGCCCCGCTCCCGTGGAGCGGCATAGGTGAGCCCTGGCGCCCCAAGGGGAGAGCCATGGATGGGGGCAGTGGGGACAGGCTCGTTGCGATGCCAGAGAATCCAGAGCTGTGACAGGCCGGACCTCTTTCTGCCTGTACACATCACTGGGTCTTCGGCCTCACCAGCCAGCAGTACACCCCACGCCCCCCTGGCCGGCATGCCTCTGACCCTGCGCCCCATGCTCAGGCTGTGCTGGGACCAAGGTATCTCTTTGAACTGACAGCCTCAGTTGTGGGGACCTGGTCACCCAAGCTAGTCGACAGGGGTCTCCTGACCCTCTGGCTTCTAGGGACTCGCGGGTGGGGATGCTCACCGGCTCTCCTGGTGTCATAGGGCACGAGCGACCCATTCATCAGCGTGTCCTCGAGGCCTGAGCAGGAGCCAGTGGCAGACGGTTTCCAGGTAGGACACGCTGGTAGCTGCAGAGCAGTGTGGCTGCCAGGCCCGGCCCCCAGCCTGTGGTCTTCCCGTGCCCTAGCCTCGCTCCCCTGGGGTTGTAGTGGGGAACATGTAGGCGGGCCCTGACGCCCGACGGTCTCGTCCTTTGCCCCTTCATCTCGACAGATGAGCAGGTGGCCCCCGTCTCCGGCTTCCCTTCCCCTCTGCAGGGCGGCCTGTTTCAGCTGCGCTCCCGGGAGGACGAAGGGATTTAGGGCCGGAGGGGCGGAGGTCCTCAGGCAGTAGTGTCCCCGCTCTTCCCTTCTGCCCGGCCTCCAGCCATCCTGCCTGCAGGGGACCAGGGCCAGGCCACCTCGGCTGCGGCTGCCTCGGGCTGGCCCTGCACGGCTGCCATGGCTGGAGAGGTTTCAGGAGAAGTAAACCCACTGTGTGTGTCTTGCAGAGAAGGTGGTTGTTGGTGTCGTTTTCCTCTCAAGTTCTCTGTCCCTCAGTCATGGCCGTGTAGGGCCAAGGCCAATTTGCCGTTCCGAGCCCCTGATGACCCGTTGTGTCCTCTGCCAGGGCTCGCCGGTGCTGTCCTTATCCGAGCTGTCCAAGGCTCCTCTGCACAACGGGCCCCCTGCGCCCCTGCCTGCGCCGGAGGGCTCCAGCAGCCGCCTGTCCCCACCCAACGTCTCGGCGCTGCTGGATATCTCCCTGCCCGGGCCCCCTGAGGACGTGCTCTCGCAGGGCGAGCCCGCCACGCACATCAGCGACTCCATCATCGAGATTGCCATCAGTTCCGGCCAGTACGGTGAGGGTGCCCCCACACCAGGCCCACGGGGTCCCAACCTCCCGCCAGGTGTCTGCACACTTGCGGGGCACGCCCCTGTCCCGTGGAGCACCTGCTGTATGGGGGGTGCTGGGCAGCTCGGCGGGGGCAGGCACTGCAGCCTCGAGGACAGGGAACGGGTCCAGAGCTCAGATGAGGCCTGTGTGTGGTGGCTCTGAATCTGGGTGGACGCTTGACGTTGTGCGTGTCCCAGGAGGGGGTTGGACTCACTGGCTCTCTGCGACTCTGCAACAGCACTTGCTGGTCTGCTTCGGGCTGCGGATTCGCACAGAACTGGGCTCCCACTTTTGCGCCTTTCTTTTGTTGGTAAAGTTGAGAAACATGCACCCCGAAGGGCTGGTGCTGGCGCCAGTGAGTGAGAGGGTTTGGGGCTGCTGTCTGTGCGGGGTCTGGCTCTGCACAGTGACAGCCACCGTCCTTCCCTGAGACGGGACATGGCCCCTGCTGCCATGGGCCCCTCCACAGGCCAGGATCGTTTGTCCTCCGTGGGGCCCTGTGGGCTCCTGGGTCGAGACGTGCCGTGGTGCACGGCTGTGCCACCCTGCTGCTTTCTTGGTGCATAGGTGACGCAGGATGCCATTCCCCCACCCTGGCATCTCTGACCCAGCGTTTTGGTTGACAGGTGAGGGAGTCCCTCTTTCTCCGGCAAAGCTGAATGGCAGTGACAGCTCCAAAAGTCTTCCATCCCCGTCTAGCAGCCCCCAGCCAGACTGGATCGCCTCCCCCACCCATGACCCCCAGTGGTGCCCCAGCGACCCCACGGACTCGTCGCTTAGCAGCTTGTTTGGTGAGTGTCTGCAGGGCGCCTGGTCTCTGTCCCAGGGCAGCAGGCACCGCGGGCTCCCTGTGGCGCGGTGATGGGGACTAGAGTCTGCACTCTGCCACCGGGACTGCCACCGGCAGAAATGCCACTGGGACTGCTCGTTTCGGGGTTTCTCCCGCGTCACTTATACAGGGGGATGCGCCGAGGTCTCTAGCGAGCTCGTCACTGAGCTCTGGTGACTGACACCCGTGTGACAGTCAGCCCGGCCGTGCCCTTCGCTGGGCTGCCCGCTGCCTAGCTCCTGCCTGCTGGGCTTTCTGCCCCTGCTGCAGCACGGGGGTGGGAGGCGTCCCTTTCTGGCTCGGGCGAGGGTTCCGGAGTGCGTGTTCCCGTGGGCTCTTGGCGTGTTGACTGTGGACCTGGGTGCCGACAGGACGGGTTCCCCCTCCCCGGGCCACAGGGGTTGGCGTGGTGGCAGGGGCCACCAGGGGCAGTCTCAGCGGCCTCAGCGGCCCATGTGGGAGACGCTCCTCGGCCCTTGGGGACCAGCACCCTGGGTTTCACAGGGTGGCCGGGGCACGAGTGTGGGGGTGCCGGCAGCCCTAGAAAGGGGCTGTTGTACACGTGCACCTGGTGGGCATCCGTGTGGGCGCCACGCTTGGGGGCCCGGTCTTCTGTGATGAGCAACACGTCGAACCGGGCAGGAGCGCGGAGGCGAGGGTGGTCTGGACCACAGAAGGCGCGGGGCCTCTGGGAGACAAGGCCGCCCACGTGTGCTGCAGGGCTCACTGCCGGGGCTCAGCATGTGAGGGAGCCCCGGGGCTGCATGAGGCTCTGTGCAAAGCTGTGTGGCCACACGCATGTACGGCAGATGCCAGGAGGGGCCGCCTGCAACCTGCAGGGTCCTCCCCTTGGATGGAGCCCGGCGAGCCGGCCTCAGGGGGTCTCCTCCTTCCCTTGGCAGCGAGCTTCATCTCGCCAGAGAAGAGCCGGAAGATGCTGCCGACCCCCGCGGGCACGCAGAGCAGCACGTCCCTGCTGGGCCCCAGCCTGCTGGATGGCAACTCAAGAGACTCATTTGTGTCCCGGTCCCTCGCTGACGTTGCTGAGGTAGGCACATGGCGTGAGCTCACGCTGGACCAGCGGCCCACCTTCGGGAGGTTGCCGGATCCCTCCGGCAAGGCAGGCCCTTGACGTTCTCTGAAGTCTGAGTTCTCCTGATGGGGGCAGCGGACAGCGGACGCTAGGCGACCGCTCTGCCCCGGAGGCATCCAGTTGACCGTGGGGCCTCTGCCGGCAGCCGGCTCGGGGCCTGGGGCCTGTTCGGGCTGTGTGACCTGGGGCAGGTGGCGCCGCTCTGCCTGCCTCGGGTTCCTCGTCCGTAGGTGGCAGCTGTGGTGGGCAGTCATCGAGGCCACCGCCCAGCTAAGGTGAAAAGTGGCTCAGGGTGGTGGCCGACCCTTGACGGGGCAAGATGCGGCCTGTGACGCCCCCCTCTCTCTGTCTGCTCAGGGAGCAAGTCAGGCTCGCTAGGACAAGTGCACAGAGCGTAGCGCTCTGAGAGAAACTGAGGCAGAAGACGTGCCTAAGAGGGAGAAATCGTCCTCGTAGAACCACAGCCCCCTGGGTTAAAGGCCTGGAGCAGCCTCTCCCAAGTACTTTGCTTCCCCAGGATGTCCCGGTGCTGGTGGTGTCTCTCCGCGGTGTCACAGTCCGATCCCTGAGGGAAGCCCTGGGTGGTTCCTCATTATCTAAGGGTATGGGGGGATCTGAGGACCCCGTGGGGACACTTTGGAGAAGCCTGAGCTGAGCCGTGACGTGATTAGAAGGTCTACAGAGACACAAAGAACGCACCGCATCCCCTGCCTGCACGCTGAGCGTTCCTTAAACTCCTTGTGGCTCATGTCACGTAAGAAGTCTTCCCCTTTCTGTGTGCGTGTGACGCTCACAAGCCCTCGGTTTCTCTGCAGAGGAGCCTGGCACACGTATGTGGAGATAGCTCGTCAAGACCCTGTGGTTCGGGGCAGTCTCCAGGGCAGTCTCCAGTGCTGAGGGGCTGTTACCACCTCAGGTGCATCCCAGGTCCACCTCAGATCCACCTCAGGTTCACCCCAGACTCACCTCATGCCAACCTCAGGCCCTCCCCAGGTTATCTCAAGCCCACCGTAGGCCCACCCGAAGTTCACCTCAGGCCCACCTCAGGCCCACCTCAGGCCCACCTCAGGTCCACCCCAGGTTCACCTCAGGCTCACCCCAGGTCCACCTCAGGTCCACCTCAGGTCCACCTCAGGCCCACCTCAGGCCCACCTCAGGTTCACCTCAGGCCCACCTCAGGTCCACTCCAGGTTCACCTCAGGCCCACCTCAGTTCCACCTCAGGCCCGCCTCAGGCTCACCTCAGGCCCACCTCAGGTTCACCTCAGGCCCACCTCAGGTCCACCTCAGGCCCACCTCGGGCCCACCTCAGGTCCACCTTGGACCCACCTCAGGCCCACCTCGGACCCACCCCAGGTTCACCTCTGGCCCACCCCAGGTTCACCTCAGGCCCATCTCAGGTTCACGTCAGGCCTACCTCAGGCCCACCCTAGGTTCACCTCAGGTCCACCTCCGGTCCACCCCAGGTTCACCTCAGGCCCACCTCAGGCCCACCTCAGGCCCACCTCAGTCCCACCTCAGGTCCACCTCAGGCCCACCCCAGGCCCACCTCAGGTCCACCCCAGGTTCACCTCAGGCCCACCTCAGGTTCACCCCAGGTTCACATCAGACCCACCTTAGGGTCACCCCAGGCCCATCTCATGGGGTTTGAGCAGAAGTCATAGGCATGAAGGGTAGGTGGAAAAGGTGGGGCCAAATTGGCTCAGGTTGACAGTGATGGAAGCTGATGTGGACATGTATGGGGAAGATAGACATTATTTATCTTGCTTTTTTATTTTGTATTTATTATTTTTTAAACATTTTATTTACTTAGTCACGAGAGACACAGAGAGAGGCAGGGACACAGGCAGGGGGAGAAGCAGGCTCCACGCAGGGAGCCTGATGTGGGACTCGATCCTGTGACCCCAAGATCACTCCCTGGGCTGAAAAAAGGCACTAAACCGCTGGGCTACCCAGGGATCCCCAGGTTTTTTATTTTTTAACTTAAATTTAATTAACATGTAATAAACTACTGGTTTCAGAGGTAGAGGTCAGTGATTCAGCAGTCTTTTATAACACCCAGTGCTCGCCACATCGTGTGTCCTCCTCAGTGGCTGCACCCAGTCACCCTGTCCCTTCACCCCCTCCCCTCCAGCGACCCTGTTGGTTTCCTATGATCAAGAGTTTCTTATAGTCTTCCTGCATGATTTCATCTTGTTTTTTTTCTTTTCTTCTCCTGTGATCCTTCTTTTGTTTCTTAAATTCACATATGATGGTGAGATTATATGATAATTATTTTTGTCTGATTGCTTATTTCACTTAGCATAATATCTTCTAGTTCCATCCACGTCATTGCAAGTGGGAAGATTTTTTTTTTATTTCCTGCTTTTTGAAAACAAATTTTAGTTTGAAATTTCTGATAATTTAAAGTTTATTCATTTATTGAAGTAATGTCTATACCCAATGTGTGGGGCCAACTCATGACCCCAAGATCACAAGTTGAGCGCTCTTCCAGCTGAGCCAGCCAGGCGCCCCTGTCATTAAAAGTTTAAAATTCAGTTCAGGCCATAGCTCCACTTAGAATTTTCCAAAGGCTTCTCATTTGTTTGTTGTGTCCTGCAATTCACTAAGGAATACTTAGCAGGGCATATTCCATGCCAGGCAGTGCTCTAGGCACTGGGAGGACCAGACCACGGCCCCATCCTCCCGAACCTTCTACTTGAGCAAAGGACGCAGACACAACGCCTTGAAGACAGAGTTCCACGTATTTGTCCTCAGGATAACCTAGCGCCTGAGGTCCTAGGTCGTCCTTCTCCTTGTTGTCTTTTCTTGGTCTTACTCATTGTCCCATCTGCCAGTTTGCTTTTTTCTTGAAGAGCTGAGGCCCATTCTCACCTCAGGGTTTTTGCACTTGCTATTGTTCTAAATGGGTATGTGTTCCCCAAATCCCACCTGCTTTCTCCGCTCCCGTGTCCTCCTGACCACCTGAGAGTCTTCGTGCTCCACTGGGTGCCATTTGCCTTGTTGCTTATTGGCGGTCTTCCCATAAGTCTCATGTGCTGGGAACCACCACTCGGATCCCGGCAGCCCATGCGCCAGGCTCACAGTCAGCTCTCGTGCACACTGGTCAAAAGAGGGGGTGATCAAAAGGACAGAAGTGATTCTGAAATTCTCCCGACAGCGCTGGGCCGGTGTCGCATGGCTAGTTGGTGGGGGATTCTAGTTGTCACCGTAGAGAGACATCTGATTCATTCACCTCCCACTGAAGTCCCCGCCACGGTGGCCAGTCGCTCCCAGTCCAGCGGCAGGCCAGCCGCCCGCTGACGTGCTCTTCCTTGTGCGCTCTGTCCCGCAGGTTGTGGATTCCCAGCTGGTGTGCATGATGAATGAGAACAGCATTGATTACATCTCTCGATTTAACGATTTGGCCCAAGAACTGTCCATCACCGAGCCTGGCCGCCGAGAGGTTCTGTTTGATGGCAGTGGGGGCGGCCCCCCCGTTGGTGACCTGTCCCAGTGAGCACACCTTGTCCCTGGTAGGGCATCTGGACGCTGCAGAGGAGGGCTTCCATGGCTGGTGGGCCTCAGCTGTGGTAGGTGTAGCCCTCTTCAGGCTAGAGAAAACATAAGTCAAGCCTAGGACCTCCCAGAAGACAGTCTGAACAGAGGAGGCTCTGCCCCACAGAATGTGCAACACGCAGGAAGCCGCGTCCCAGGGCAGTGGTGGCCCGGGAGGCGAGGACGAGTTCTCTGGGAGAGCCCATGTCAGACGTTGCCGTGGCGATGGAGCGGCTCCCTGCCAGCCAGCGCACAGTGGCCACATTTCTGCTCAAGCGTCCACCTCACTTGTTCTGTTGGACGTTCCACTGGGTTTGCTCTCCGAGTGAAAGGACTGGGTGTGCCTTGGCGGTTGCAGCAGCAGTTGCAGGGACTCACAGTCTCCCTGTTCTCTGCAGGGACGCTTCCAGCCACCGCTGCTTTTTTTCTGCCAAACCTCTTCACCCTTGGGTGGTTTTCTCTGCGGATGATGGGGAAGCACAGCTGGGCGTGTCCTGGGCTGTGCCTGGCGGTGTCTACACCCTTGGTGGATACTCAAGAGGACGCTCGGATCACAGGGCAGCGTACCTGGTGCCATCACTCTGGAAACGCTGACCCTTGCTTCGTGCGTTCTCCCACTTGGAGGTTTGTTCTGATGGACTTAATTGGGAGGGAGGAGAGAATCCTGTGCAGGTTGTGTGGACTTTTAGAAAAAATCCTAAACTGGTTGGAAAAAGGTTTTCTTTGTGTTTTGAGCATTAGGAGACATTGAAGAAGAGAGTTAATGGTTTCCTTCCTGTGTTCAAGCTTCTTGGTCAACTAAGATGTTCCTTGTCTGTTGGGACCATAGCTGAGCCCTTGTCCATGAGTTCCTGGGCCACCAGGGTGCTGCTGGCACGCATGGCCTTCCTTCCACAGACTTTTGTGCAGAGTCCACCCTGTGCATACATTTCATCCTTCATGTTCCCTCCCACCCACCTGGGTGCAGTCAGACTAAAACCACGTCCATCTTGTGTGCTCCTGGGGGTTCCACAGGTGACCTTTGTCATCACCACAGATGGTTCAGTGCCCAGTCTTTCCCCAGAACAGAGCTTCTCAGCCTCAGGAGACTTGGCAGACGAAACCTCATCCGGCCCTCTGGCCATGGTGGCTGGGAGCTGGTGCTGTGGTGGTGGCCAGGTAACACCTGTGCCCCCCCCAGCCCACTGCTGCTCCGCCCTCCGCCCACGGCCCAGAGCAGGCTCGCTCCCGAAACCCACCTGGATTGACAACAGCTTCTCTTTCCTGTTCCAACTAGCAGTGGAGTAGCAGCCTCCCAGGCCAGTCCCAGGCCTGTACTCGGGCTTCTGTCCCCGTCTATAATGAAGAGGTGAGGCAGATGAAGAGGGCACAAAAGGTCTCCTGGGGTACAGGCAGAGGGCGTGCTCCCGATCCCACCTTCTCAGCAGATGGAGGCAGCCACTCCAGGCTGTGGGCAGCATCAGTCACCCCGAGTCACGGACGAGAGGGCAGTGGGCTTTCAGGCAGTGGCTTCCTTCCCTCATCTCAAGGGTTTCTCAGAGCTCTTGCCTTTATAGTGGTTTCCTTCTTTAGAGTCTGGTTCTAGGTGCCAACCTCACTAGTTAAAGCCCCTGTGGGCAGCTCTTCTGGGCCCTTACAAATGGTCCCAAAGCTCTGGAGATGTGTAAAAGAGGGGCATGGTGCCCCTTTAGTAAGAGAGAGCATCGTTTGAACCAAAGTGTCTAAATTTGCTTGGGTGGTTTTACAATCCATCTATTACCGTCCTGAAATTAGCATCTTTTGGAGGTGATGTGATTAGTGGATCTCTCTGGGGATCTGACTTTGTCATATCTGTAGGAGGTTTGGACACCAGGCCAAATTCAGGCCACTACTGACTCGATCATACTCCCAGTGTCAGGGACCAGAGACACCCCCCCACCCCGCCAGTAACAGACGGCAGGGGTTCTGAGCTGCTTTCACTGGGATGCCCCGAGCCAGGCTACTGGGTAGGCTGGTGCTGGTTACTCAGTGACCTCTAAGAGGAGAAAAGCTAGGGATTTGGGATCGGCCTTTGTAGGCTCTTTAGTGGCACCTTCCACAGGGGGGCTGGAGTGCCATCAGGTGGGGAGGGAGTTAGGGAGGATGGTGGACTGATTCTTCACACCTGTAATAAAGCTGACACTTTTTTCCAGAGAGTTCTGTGGCAACCTGACAGGCGGAAGCATTTGCTTGTTGTGTTAGGGAAAAGTGGCGTCATTAGTAGCATTAAAAGGATGAGTGCGTTTTCTCCCGGCGTAAATCAATATATATGTATAAAAATAAGGAGCTGTTATAAGCTATAATTTTCAAAAGACCCAAGCAGAGATACTCCCTCCCTGCCATATCTTCCTCTGCCTCATGAGCGGAAGTCGTAGTCTCGCTGTGCACCCGTGGCTTTCTTCGTGCATCTGAGCATGTTGTGACTAAGATCAGATCAGTTCCTCAGAAATCTCCCTCCCTAGTCACTCTGATGCTGTCTGGGATCTTTTTGCTGATTCAGCTTTTCCAAAGATTGAGCCTGAGTATCTCTAGTGTCCGGAGAGCTTGTGGCTCAGCCTTGGCTTTTATTCTCAACATCCAATGATAAGCCTATAAGATGCAGCAGTGAGTCAAAGCTCCCGCAGCGACACCAGATCGGCGGGGATGTGGCCCTCACCTCTCTATCCCCTAGGTGTAGGGCGCTTGCTCAGGCAGTGGGGCCATTTGGAAACAATTCATCCATTGATCGACTTGCTTGCCCACATCTCCAGCTTCTTAGCATTGGGATCCTGAAAGGGGGTCCTTTTCAGTTGAGTAGCATCTTTTACCTAGATCCCAGCATGGGATCCAAACCTGTGCAAAGAAAAGCCATGGAATAGAAGACACTGGAACCAAGCAGAGGAAGGAAGCAGCAGCAGTCTGCTGGGTTTGTTTTGTGTTTAAAGACATTGAGATCTGTTAGATGCATTTGTGAGAAAATAGGGCACTTTGTCTTAAGAAAAAAAGGAAGAAACCCACAGCAGACCTTTCCTGTCAGAACTGTGTGAAGCTCCGTGTTGGAAGCACTACAGCGACCTGGACCCTGTGTTTCCTAACGGGCAGGGGCTTGGAGCTCACGGTATGGGCAGCAGAACTAACCGCTGTTTCTTTTAATAATCGTTAAGCCATATCATCTAAGGTTTTCGGCTTGTTGGAGATGTGAATTTGTTTTATAGATTATAAATATACATATACAGTGTATGTATAAAGCAGAATGCCTGTCCTTCCTGATTATTTTTTGTACCATATTGTAAATTATATTATTTATTCTTTACCAATTTTGGGAATAAAAGGTGTTTTGGTTATTTAATATAATAAAAGCTGTTAAACTTCTGTTAAAATTTCCAGTTCAACTTGTAAATCCGTTTTTATTATTGTGCATAAATACATACTAATACTTGATCTAATACTTCTAGTGTGTGCTTGTTTCCTTCTCCGCGGGCTGGGCGGGCCGGTCCCCCAACCCCGGGCCCCGCCCCGCTCCGTCCCGCCCCGCGGCCGCCAGAGGCACCTCCCCAGTGCGCGGTCTGCGCATGCGCCGGGGCTCCGGGTGGTCCAGGCGTGCGCCAGAGCAGGGCCCGTCCCCGCGCCGCCCCGCTGCCCAATGTCGGCGCCCGAGCCCTGAGCGGCATCTCTCCTCACCAATCGGCTGCGAGCGCGGCGCGAGCCTCGCCGGGCCTCTGTTCCGGGGGGGGGCCTGGGCGGGGCCGGCGCCGCGATAGGCTGCGGCCGCGTGACTGGCGTCGCCGGCGTCCAGTGGGCGCGGGCGGGCGGGCCTCGGGCGGCGTGGGGCCGGGCGGGAAAGGCCGCGCGGCGGGCGAGGAGGCGCCGGGCTGCGGGCGACATGTTCCGGGGCCCGGAGACCGAGGGCGGCCGGGCCGGCTCCAGGTACGTGGCGGGGGTTGCGGGGGCGGTGACCTCACAGCCGCGGCCTCCGGGTCCCGGTGCGAGGGGCGGGCGCTCGGCGGGGTCGGGGCGGGGGCGGCGGGGGCGCCGGGAAGAGCCGTGGAGGGCGGGGGGGGCCGGGGGCCGAGGCGCGCACTCCGCGCGGCTCCCCGGGCCCGCTCTCCTTCCGCGTCCAGCGCGCCCCTCCTCTGCCCGGAGCCGGGGACCATGCGGGTGTGTGCCGGGCCGCGCCCTCCGGGACCCTGTGCTGGCGCGCGTGGGGGTCGCCGTCCTGGGCGCTCTCTCGGGGTCCCGGTCCCCTGGGCCGCAGCCCCCACCCCTGACCCCAGAGCCCCCTCCACTGACGCCGGTACCCCTGTGGCCACAGCCCCCGCCCCTAAGTCCTGTCCTCCTGGGGCCGGAGCCCCCGCCCCTAACCCCAGTCCCCCTGTGGCCACAGCCCCCGCCCCTAACCCCAGTCCCCCTGGGGCCGAAGCCCCCGCCCCTAATCCCGGTCCCCCTGTAGCCAGGGGCCCCCTTAGGCCAGGTGGTGCCCTACCCTGGTCCTATAGTTTGGGGACCAGGCGGTGTTCTCCCTCCACTGCTAATGGAGAATCAAGCCAACTGCAAGTAATAGAAGCAGAAATCCGGTTGTAGGCTGGGACTGGGTTCCAACACCCCGGACAAGCTTAACTTCTACCGGCCCGTGGGTTGCCCGAGGAAATTAGAATTGCCAGAGCTCGAGAGAAGGTCTGCCTTGGCCCTGGAGGAGCCACCTTACTCTGTAGATCGGGAGGGGCTTAGGTGCCCGTGAGTTTTCCTTTTTTTTTTTTTTTTTTTTTTTGTCTTTTTAATTTTTATTTATTTATGATAGTCACACAGAGAGAGAGAGAGAGAGGCAGAGACACAGGCAGAGGGAGAAGCAGGCTCCATGCACCGGGAGCCCGATGTGGGATTCGATCCCGGGTCTCCAGGATCGCGCCCCGGGCCAAAGGCAGGCGCTAAACCACTGCGCCACCCAGGGATCCCCCCGTGAGTTTTCTTTACTGTGATCCTCTTCTGTCCCCTAGCCGTGCCCTGAAAGTAGAGACTGTGTATGTGACAGCTGTTGAGTGAATACCATGTAGGGTGGCTAATTAGTGAAAGAACTGCTTTGACTTGCAGTTGTAAGTCAACTCCTGTAAGTCTGGAGGGGCTAGGTCATCGTTCAGTAACACACCTAAGTAATTAGTCATCAGAGCGTGGAACAATGAGTAGCAGTCACACGAGTCCAGATGTGTACTGATGAGGGCCGGAGATGCAAAGCCAAGCGCTCCGAAAGCATCCAGGTGCTGGTGCTGTGAGCGCTGATGAACACCACCCACGCCAGCTGGGCGGGGCGCTGCCCCGCTCTCCCCCTCCTGTCCTCTGGGTTCATCCGGTTTGTCCACACGGCCTGGCACCGGATGCCCAGAGAACGCTGAAGTTCACGAATAAATGCCCTAACGATGGTGTTACGTTGACTCTCTGAGCTTCAGAGCCCTTGCTCTAAAGTAACAGCCCACGCTGCTTTGTGGGACTGGTTTTGGAGAGGGGATTACAGAAAGGAGGTTGAAGAAGTAAAGCATTCTGCTGGGCTGGATGAGTAAACATAATTAGAAGCTTCTGCTTAGGATCCGTCAGACGGTTTGTGTTTGAGCAGCCATCTTAAAGGAATTGGTTCGCGGGACAGGCCTTGTAAGGCCTCACATCACATTTGGCTGTTGAGGGAGGGAGTCAGGTGGGTGGCTGTAGTATCGCCTGGCCAGGATTTCCGCTTTTAAGGCCCTGCAGCTTCTGTTTTCTTGCTGAGGGGTTATCTTGTGTTAAAGGGACTTTGAACTGTCAAAAGGCATCATGCTTCAGCCATCCCTGGTCTGAGGTCATCCCTCAGCTGTAAAGGATTTATCCAAGTCTGAGCAGTCCCCAAAAGCTTTTCTGAAACACAGGCAGCAGCTCTCGGAGGGAGGATCAGGAACTAGAGGTGAGAGTGGCTTTTGTTTCCCTGCCTCTGCTGGTGCCATCGTCCTCTTGAGCTGTATCTGTGGCTTTTCTTTGTCATGAGGCTTCTGGCTCCTCTTGTGTACTCTGTGACTTTATTAGCATATGTTGAGGGGTAGAGAAGAAGGGGATGTAACTGCAACCCCCCAATGCTCAGAGCATTGTAAGTTCTGAGCTCACTAGTACCCCCGTCTCCTCCCTGTAATCAGTGTCCTGGTGGTAACCGCCCTTGAGCGGGAGCCTGGTGAAGCCCACACTGAGCCATTGTGGGTTCTGTTTCTATCAAAATAACCTCTTTGGGGGGCCGGGGTGGCCCAGCGGTTTAGCACCACCTTCAGTCCAGGGCGTGATCCTGGGGTCCCGGGATCGAGTCCTGCATCGGGTTCCCTGCATGGAGCCTGCTTCTCCCTCTGCCTGGGTCTCTGCTTCTCTGTGTGTGTGTGTCTCTCGTGAATAAATAAAATCTAAAAAAAAAAAAAAAAAACTCTGACTCTTAGTCCCCATATTTGAGACCCTGTTGGGGCAGTCGCTGCGATTTGCATGACTGCTACAGGCCAGGAGACCCTAGCACCCACCCCGTTGTATTTGTGATGAAAGTGTCGCTGTCCGTTTCCAGGTAGCTTGGCCATTATGCACAGCGGTCCATCTGCTACAGCTTTCTTCGCTGCCACTTTTCTTCCTTTGTTTTCAAAGTAAAATATAGTAAAGTTCAGGGATTCCAGGTGGCTCAGTGGTTGAGCGTCTGCCTTCAGCGCAGATCATGATCCCGGGGTCCTGGGATCCAGCCCTGCATTAGGCTCCCTGCTCCGTGGGGGAGTCTGCTTCTCTCTCAACCCCTGTGTGTATATGTGCACGTGCACGCTCTCTCAAATCTTTAAAAATAAAGTAAAATTCAGAAAAGTACACAGAATAATGTAATAAACATTGTATTTCCACCACTCCAAATTAACATTTGGTCATTTCCAATAACCCTGGTTTGCATCCTTTGCCTCAGGATACCCTTCCCACACAGAGACCACAAACTGGGCCGTGTCTCCTCCACAGAGTTCTCTGGAATTCCAGTAAGACTCAGCGCTCCGTGGCATCACTGATAGGAGCACTAGAGGGCCCAGCCCACCCCCCCCCCACCCCCGCTCCAGGCACAGGACTTGCTCTCACCCATATTTCTGTGCACAGGGTCAGATGCAGGCTTACAGCAATGGGTGCTTAGGGCCTGTGCTGAGAGTGAAGCCAGGGTGCAGGGCAGAGGGGACCGGGAGATGGCAGGGATGCAGAATGAGTCCTAAAGAGCTCTGAGTCAGGACAAGTCAGTGTCATATTGGAACAGGACCTGGAAGGTTAAAAGAGCCATGTTTCAAATAAGTGTAAAATAGGGATTTTTAAATCAGCAGGAGGTTTGATGTTAAATTCAGTTCAGTTCTGAAGATTACACATCCCCACCCCCCTTTCCAAAGAGATGGCTGTGGAGTCCCAAGCGTGTCGGACCTGCTGTAGCCAGCCACAAATCTGGAGACTGTCACTGTGACCAGTGATTTATAAATGGTTGCAGAAGACAGCTGGCCTTACCGTGGCCACTAACAAAATGTGTGACCTGAGGTCTTGTTAATAACTTTTTTGTTTTTAAGATTTTATTTATTTATTCATGAGACCACACAGAGAGAGGCAGAGACACAGGCAGAGGGAGAAGCAGGCTCCATGCAGGGAGCCCGACGTGGTACTCGATCCTGGTACCCCTGGGGTCACGCCGTGGGCTGAAGGCAGATGCTCAACCGCTGAGCCACGCAGGGATCCCTTGTTAATACTTTCTGAATTTAAGTGTGGTTAGTGGGGTTTTTTTTTCCTTTTTTTTTTTTTTTAATTCTTTTTCTCAAACTGAGGTGACTTTTTTCCTTCGTCAAATTATCGAGGAACTACTAAGTGCTGAGTCGGCAGCCAGGGACCCGGCACCGTGTGGGAAGCCTGCCAACCTGAGCTGACTTCGTGGTTGGTGAGCCCGGGCTAGGCTGGCACACTGTCTGCCCTCTCTAGTGCGGAGAGGTGCTTCTGCAGGCCTGGTTTGCAGCCAGAGAGCCTGACAACCCCCTTCGCCTTAAATTACAACGAATGATCGACTCCCTTTCTGGTTGTTTTGAGGAAACTGGAAACATTTCAGATGCCCTGTTCTTCTTGTGAACAGTCGTGGGCAGCGTTTGTGCGGTGTCGTGGCTTTCACGTGATGTGGAGCTCTGCATCTGGAAGTCCGTCTCCGTGTCTGCAGTCCCAGCCAGCCCTGTTGCTGAGGCCCCAGGAAGGACCAGTTGAAAAATTTTAAAGATCTCTGTGGGTATTCTGAAAAGATGCATGGGGCCCCGGCCTGTGATTGCTGTGCTGGTGTAGTCTGAAGCCCTGGGGTGTCGGGGCAAGCTCTGTGACAAACTAATTCTTCGGTTATGGCAATAAAAAGTGACTCAGAAAAAAAAAAAGTGACTTAGGGTCCTGGTCTTCCACTTGCAAAGTGTTTCCTGTGGACCTCCAAGGGGTGCATGGCGATCTCCCCCAGTCAAGATTTGGGGTAGGTGCTGCTGTGGCTGCCTGAGAGGTCTTGGGGTGCACATGGCACCTGCTGCACATGTGTCGGTGTGAAGAGTGGTGCTAGGGCAGCCCCGGTGGCGCAGCGGTTTAGCGCCGCCTGCATCCCAGGGCGTGATCCTGAAGACCCTGGATCGAGTCCGTCAGGCTCTCTGTATGATGCCTGCTTCTCCCTCTGCCTGTGTCTCTGCCTCTCTCTCTCTCTCTGTCTCTAAGAATAAATAAAATCCTAAAAAAAAAAAAAAAAAAGTGCCAGCAGGTGTGCCCTCTGACCTTTGTGATTGCTGTTGTCAGGGGACTCGAGGACGGGAGATGGCTCTCCCTGTGTGGATTCTGCACATCAGTCCTGACCCTTGTTTTCTCAAGAGGCCTTTAGGAGAAGCCGGAGGGTGTAGTCTGAGCTCTGGAGCCAGACTGCCTGGGTTTGTGTTCTGGTTCTGCTACTTCCTACATCACGTTTCTAGTGATGCTTCTTTGTCTCAGGTTCGTCATCCATGGAAATACTGGCTCCCCTAGAGGGTTGCTGTGTAAGGCCCATGGAAGGGTGGACGCAGATAGTAAGCTTTTAGCAGATGTTCTGAATGTGTTTATGGTATTGTCTTAATTTTTTAAATCTATTTTTTAACTCCTATCTACAACCACCATGGGGCTCAAACCCACGATCCTGAGATGGAGAGTCACACGCTCCACCGACTGAGCCGGCCAGGCGCCTGAGTGTGTTTGTAGTATTAAACACTCGTGTACTAATTAAAATCAGCATTAAAGTTAGTAAATGTGGGTCAGTTTGCCACATTGTTTTAGGGAAACTAATTTTACATAGCAGGAGGTCACAGGAATAATTTCCAAGCATATATGTTTCTAGAGGGGTTTTGGCTTAACCCCAGTTGACAAAGAGAACTTTCAGGACAGTGGAGAAGTTTGCTTGCTGTGTGGCTGGCTGTAGACAGTCCTGCCAGTGCTAAATAATCGTGGTGTGGACATGAGAAGGCACACGTTCCCTGCGTAGTTGCGCCGGACCGCCTGGCGGGTGATAGCCTCATCAGCCCTCTGTGTCTCACACTTGCTCTGTGCTCCCAGGGCCATGAAGCCCCCAGGAGGAGAGGCCAGCAATCTTTTTGGAAGTCCAGAAGAAGCTGCTCCTTCAAGCAGGCCCAATAGGATGGCATCTAATATTTTTGGACCAACTGAAGAACCTCAGAACATCCCTAAGAGGACCAATCCCCCAGGTATGGGCCTCCCTGAATCCTCCATCCTTTCACCTCTGCTTGTTCTGTTTTATGCTGCTCTTTTGATGACATTTTTTATTTCTTTGCGTTGACCCCTTTCACATATTTTCTGGCATAGGTTATCCCTTGCTGTCAGAGTTCTAGAATGTAAGGATGGTCTTGTTCTGACTTTTACTTGTTGTCTTGAAGGTGGCTTGGTCATTCTTGTTTTTTGTTTTTTTTTTTTCCTAAGTTTTATTTGTCTTAGAGAATCTCAAGCAGACTCCATGCTGAGCATAGAGGCCAACGTGGGGCTTGATCTCGCGACCCTGAGATCATGACTTGAGCAGAAATCAAGAGCCACCAAGGCGCCCCCAGCTCAGTCATTCTTGAATGACTTCCTATGTCGGCAGATCCTGGCTGAGTCCAGGCACTAAGGAAACAGAGACAGATGATGGGATTCTGGTGTCTACCAGGGAGGCTCTCCCAAGTTTCCCACAGGCACTTTGCGATTCCACAAACTTTGTGTAAGTTGTGCATATAAACATTTTTCATGAGACACCTGGGTGGCTCAGCGGTTTGGCTCCTGCCTTCAGCCCAGGGTGTGATCCTGGAGACCCAGGATCAAGTCCCGCATCAGGCTCCCTGCATGGAGCCTGCTTCTCCCTCTGCCTGTGTCTCTGCCTCTCTCTCTGTGTCTTTCATGAATAAATAAATAAATTAAATTTTTTTTTTCTTAGAGTATTTTGAATCAAATAGTCCATGGGATTGAAACTCTAAAAAGGATAACTCAGTCCGTATAGTTCTTTAATGCTGATCCCACTTCCAGTAGTCACAATGGGAAACAGTCTTAAAAAAATCTTTTTTTGGCTGATAGACTATCCAGTTGAGTGACCAAATGATGATAGTTACCTAAGGAGCTCTCTCCTTTATCTATCCCAGAGGGAAACCTAGGTTTGTCCATCCTTAAAGATTTTGAGAGGCCAGACGCAGGAGTCAGTATTCCAGGCAGATAATAAACCCATCATCACCAAAGCTAGGACTGCTCCTTACCTACCTTGCTGTAGTTCTGGGTGCAAATATTCTTTGACCAACTCAGGACAAAAGCATTAGATTCAAAAGCTAGTTTTGCGTTTGGTTGTTTTTTGACAGAGAGGGTGGGGGTGGAGGATTAAAGTTGTGGATATAGTAGAAGCAACAGGTGGTTCTTTTTTTTTTTTTTTTTTTAAGATTTATTTATTTATTTATTTATTCATTCATTCATTCAGAGAGAGAGAGAGACACAGGCAGAGGGAGAAGCGGGCTCCATGCAGGGAGCCCGACGTGGGA
Source organism: Canis aureus (assembly GCF_053574225.1). Classification (NCBI taxonomy): domain Eukaryota; kingdom Metazoa; phylum Chordata; class Mammalia; order Carnivora; family Canidae; genus Canis; species Canis aureus. The sequence goes on from NC_135618.1 coordinate 38,492,645, forward strand.
CTCGATCCCAGGCCTCCAGGATCATGCCCTGGGCTGCAGGCGGTGCTAAACCGCTGCGCCACCAGGGCTGCCCTGCAACAGGTGGTTCTTAAAAGTAATACTCTCATGGTTTCTAGCGTACAGGTGTGGGGCTGGAGTGGTCAGCCCTGCACATCTTTCGTATCACCGATAGCAGAAGAGGCACAGTCCGTTAGCCCGCGTACCTGTAACGGGCTGCTGGCTCAACAGGGTGTCTGGAGCTGCCCCTGGGGTGTCCAGGTCCCTGGAATGTATGGCAGTTTGGGGGTGGTGCCACTTTGCAGACCCCCAGCCTCCTGTGGTTCCCCAGCGGACAGTCTGGGCCTCTCATGACCAGAGAGAGAGAGAGAGCGTGCTTCTATGTAGCGCGTGGTCACAAGATGTGGTGACGACCGCCAGAACTCGGTTCCTGCTTCTCCTGGCGCTATTGTTTGGGGTCTGTTTTCTGTCCTGCCAAGTGCTCTTTGAAAACGATCTGTGATGGGACATCTGGGTGGCTCAGCAGTTGGCTCAGGGTGTGACCCTGGGTCCAGCATTGAGTCCCGCTTTTGGCTCCTTGTGGGGGTCCTACTTCTCCCTCTGCCTATGTCTCTGTCTCTCTCTGTGTGTCTCATGAATAAATAAATAAAATCTTGAAGGAAGGAAGGAAAGGAAGGAAGGAAGGAAGGAGAGAAGGAAGGAAGGAAAGAAAGGAAAGAAAAGAAAAGAAAAGAAAAGAAAAGAAAAGAAAAGAAAAGAAAAGAAAAGAAAAGAAAAAGAAAAGAAGACCATCTGGGACAGATTCTCAAGGGACAGCTGAAAGGGGCAACTTCCAGTGTGCTCCCCCTGCAGCTGGGACGGATTCTCAAGGGATGGCTGAAAGGGGCAACTTCCAGTGTGCTCCCCCTGCAGCTGACCTGACTCCTACCCTCCGCTGAGAGGGCCTGGTTGAGAAATGTGTCCAGGACAGAGGGTGTGATGGGCATTAGCCAAGGATTGTCATGCGCAGTGGTTCTTTACCCTTCACGGGTGGGCCCTGCTGGTTCCTGGCTCACGTCTACCCCACAGTGTACTCCCTATTCTAACTGGTGGTTGAGATGTGGGGACAGTTTGGTATTTGCCAGGGGCTGTGCTCACTGCTTTCCATATATTCGTTGGCTCCCGTCTGCACTCGGAGGAGGTGGGTGGGGCCCCAGGGAGATTCACTGCCATCCCCAGAGCTCACACCCAGGTGTGGCACAGTCAGCCCTTGGATCCCAGCTTGCCTGACTCCAGAGCTCACGCTCTTAACTTAGACCTGAAGAATGAGTTGGGAAAAGTGTTTCAAAATGGAATTGCTGGATTAGCTTAAAATGTTGGTGGACACTCTGACTGGTCGTAAGAGGGCCCAGTGCTCACTGCTTTGCCAGCAGGGTGTCTATCTTGCATTTTGGTTCTGAAAAAAGCCTATCTTACGGGCACCTGAGTGGATCTGTCAGTTAGGTGTCTGACCTTGATTTCAGCTCAGATCATGATCTCGGGGTCATGGATCGAGCCCCACATTGGGTTCTGCATTCAGCATGGAGTCTGCTTGAGATTCTCTCCCTGTGCCTCTCCCAGTTACATGCATGCGCTCACACTCTGATGTAAATAAATCTGTTTTTTTTTTTTTTTTTTTAAGATTTTATTTATTCATTCATGAGAGACACAGAGAGAGGCAAAGACACAAGCAGAGGGAGAAGCAGGTTCCATGCAGGGAGCCCGATGCGGGACTTGATCCCAGGACACCAGGATCACGCCCTGGGCCAAAGGCAGGTGCTAAACCACTGAGCCACCCAGGGCTCAGGGATCCCCAATAAATCTCTTTAAAAAGCAAATCTTGAATTTATCTTTATGGCTGAAATCAAGCACCTTTTCCTTCTTCAAAGCTGAGTTCATCTTTCTGGTAAAATGCTGACTAATAGACATACAGGGTGATTCCGTTTTATAAAGTGCAGAAATAGAGCTCCGTTGTTCAGAGTTGGATATACACCCAGTAAAAAAGTTTACGGTCTCCAGGAAATGCAGGTGTTTGGTGACCTGGGGTGTGAGGAAGGACACCCAAGGTTCTGGAAGCCAGTCTTGCTCTGTACCTTCCAGGTGGTAGTTACCTGGATGTTGTTATTTGTGATTATTATATCTTAGAAACATTTGTTATGTTTCAGAATTTAAAGACCGTTTTTTGATGAGCAGTGTCTTTAGCCAAAAACTTTATTTTTTTAAATTTTTTTAGCCAAAAACTTTAAATTGAGTTACTTTTATGTTTCATTTTTCAAAACACTGAATGAGTTTTTTTTTTTTTTTTTTTTAAGGTTTTCTTTCTTTATTCATGAGAGACACAAAAAGAAAGAGGCAGAGACACACAGGCTCCATGCAGGGAGCCTGATGCGGGACTCGATCCCTGGTCTCCAGGATCACGCCCTGGGCTGAAGGCAGATGCTCAACCACTGAGCAACCCTGGCTGCCCTGAATGAGCATTTTTAAAAGAATTAAGCCTTTGTTGTACAACCGGAAACAGCACAGTATGGATGGAATGCTTTCCCCAGTTTGTGGTGGAGACATTTTTGCTGATGGCAGCCCTGCAGCATCATTGAGGGCTCATTGTGCCCAGCACCCTCTGCCTGCTTGACATGGATTAACTTGCTTATCTCACCAGTGGCCCTGGGTCAGTACTCTTGCTCCTTGTGGCCTCCTTAGGGTTGATAGATGAAGCCAGGAGGTTTGGGCCACGTGTCTAGGCTCAGAGTCAGCAAGGGACTGCACAGGGGCTTCACCTGGCAGCCCAGCACCATGCAGTGTGGGCGTCTGCAGCCCCCGGGGCGGCGGGCGGCTTGTGGGCATCAACATGACAGGGCGTGCGTGCATCTCGGGCACAGGCAGCCTCACACATTCTTGGCCTGTTCTCCACCCCCAAAAGTGCTGCTTCCTGCGCTCTGTTCCGGTCTTCACTGGGCTTGCACTCCTCCACGTCCCCAGGAAACTGCATCCCCGGGGCCACTCCAGCTGCAGGCACCCTTACGATGGGTGTGACAGCCAGCAAGAGCTCGAGTCCTTCCCCGGGGAGCCCACAGGGTCTAGTCATGCACGTTGTGTTTGTTAGTGGCCTGGGCGATTATAGCCAGGAAGTGACTGCTTTCCATGTGGGTTCTTGAAAAGAGTAAGTAAAGATGAAAGCTCTGAGAAAGGACATGCTAAGCAGTGTTGAGTCCCACAGCCCATCAGTCCCTTGTCCTGTGCTCACGGCCCATATAGGGAGCCGCATTCTGGGACCGAGGTGGGGGTGGATGGTGACCCCTCAATGTACATCAAAACTTCGCACCCTGTGTAGATGGTTTCGTGCCTCTTTTCACCGAGCGGTGTATCTGTCCTGGAGAGTTCCCTTATCACTACGAGGAAAGTAGAGTGAACGTCTATTGAGCATTTATGTCCCTGGCAGTGTTCTAGGCACCTGATGCCTGAGCTGCTGTGAGCCATTGAAGGGACCAGTGAAGCTCGTCCTTCTGTTTTGCCCGTTTGACAGTTGAGCATCTGGGGGCACAGAGAGGCCAAGGAAGTTGTGTGGTCGGCCCGCCCCTTAGCGCAACACACCTTTCTTTCCGCTTCTGAGATTGTGAGTCCTCGGTGTCCCAGGGCCACGAGTGGCGGCCCACCTCCAGTAACACAGCTCTCTGGGGAAAGGCACTGGCATTTGCCAAGCAGAGACGCGGCCAGCTCGTGGTGTGCGGCAGCCGTCTTTCTGCCTAACAGAGGAGTCCGGGCGTGGACCTTGATGTCTGGCCAGAATCATCAGCTCATGAGAAGTTACTTGTCAGAAGCATGTTTTCGTTACGACTCATCGCATCACCTAGAGCTGCATGTAGGATGTTAAGTGTCCATAATTTGCTGACATATCTATTTGTCACTGGGAGTTCCGGCCAGAATGAGGTCAGAAGAATGACTAATGGTGTTATTTTCCAGATTACAGGTCTGCCTTGAGTATGGCGTGTTGTTAAATTCAGTTCTATCTATCTGACCTAAAAATGGAATAGTTGTTTGCTTTGAACATAAAGAATTTTTCATGGGTTTAATGAAGACGAGTCTTTAACAGGACAGCACAAGTTCAAGGTTAAGGAAGTCTAAATGGGAAATGCTGTTCTATGCCATCTTACCGTCTTGCCTCTAGGGCCCAGCCCAGGAATGAAGGTCCCAGCAGGCCCCTGATAAAGACATAGGTCTTTAGGAACCCTCACCAACGTCATCACCCCCTCCTTGTTGGCCTCAGCTGGGGACTGGCACTGGGTGTCCCATGACGGCAGGTCCCTGAAGTAGTGAAGGTGGAGGGTGGTGCCAGGTGGCTGTTGTGGGTTGCTCACTGTGTGTAATTGTTTCTGCAGGGGGGAAAGGAAGTGGTATCTTTGACGAATCCACACCTGTGCAGACTCGACAGCGTCTGAACCCACCTGGTGGGAAGACCAGTGACATTTTTGGGTCCCCCGTGGCTGCCACCTCACCGTTGGCACACCCAAACAAACCCAAGGTATTGGCTACATTCAGGTAGCAATTGTGAAAGTAAGAGAAACAAAAATTGAGCTAATGACTCTTTGAAAAGGCTCACAGGTAGGTGTGGGTGTTACCAGGAAGAGGCTGAGTGGCCAGCGCAGATTTTGCTGAGTGCGGTCTTTGTGGTGGTTCCACAGCCCCCCTGAGTCCACGGAGAAATGCGCCCCCTGCCCGTGGGCTGCTGCTCCACTCTGCCCCAGGGCACTGAGGCTATTCGAAAATTTCACTGCTTTTAGTGGTCATCACTGAGTACAATAACTGCATTGGATTAAAATTCAGCTGGTATTTAGATTTCTTGGGTTTATAATAATATTTTTTAAAGTCTAATTTGGGGTACCTAAGTGGCTCAGCGGTTTAGCGCCTGCCTTTGGCCCAGGGCATGATCACGGGATCACGTCCTGCGTCGGGCTTCCTGCACGGAGCCTGCTTCTCCCTCTGCCTGTGTCTCTGCCTCTCTCTCTGTGTCTCTCATGAATGAATGAATAAAATCCTAAAAAAAAAAAAGTCTAATTTGGTTGGAGAATGGCAGGAGACAGAGTGTGGCACCAGCCAGTGTCTCTACATGAGCTACGCCCCAGGGGGGCTACTGCTGAAGCAACTTTCCTTTCAGCCAGAAATGAAGAAGGAGTAACAGTTCACGTATAATCATTTTGCTGACTTTAATGAAATCTTGTATCTCAGTATCGGTTAACATCACAAAACAAGGGACAACCAAAAATAACCTCCTTATGAAACATTGTAGACCACCTTTAAATTCTTGTTGAAAGGGACGCTGGGGTGGCTCAGTGGTTGAGCGCCTGCCTTCGGTCCAGGGCGTGATCCTCAAGTCCCAGGATTGCGTCCCACATCGGGCTCCCTGCGTGGAGCCTGCTTCTCCCTCTGCCTGTGTCTCTGCCTCCCTCTCTCTGTGTCTCTCGTTAATAAATAAATAAAATCTTAAAAAAATTTTTTTGTCATTGAAAAATCAAGCCCAAATCAGACCATACCTCATATTAATTGATGTCACTGGGACTCAGAGTAATGCAAAATAGAGGACTTGTCATAGCAATCACTAGAGGGCATTCAGTAATCCTGATGATTAAAAAGGGATTTTTGAATAGATTTCCTATCAGCGCCTGGGTGGCTCAGTTAAGTGTCCAAGTCTTCAGTTTGGCTCAGTTCATGATCTCAGGGTTGTGAGATGGAGCCCTGCATCAGGGTCTACGCTCAGCAGGGAGTCTGCTTGAGATTCTCTACACCCCACGCCCAAGGGAAAAAAGAATACAGTCCCTACCAAAGTCCCAACCATTTGGTTTAGTTTGGTTTGATTGTATTTTTCTTGAAAAAAAAAAAAAATGGAAAGACCTATCCTAAAATTTATAGGGAATCTCAGGGGACCCTGAATATTAGCCAGACAGCATGACAATGAAGAACAGATTTGGAGGCTTCTCACTTCCCAGTCTCAGAATCACTACAGAGTTTCAGTCCAGACAGTGTAGTGCTGGCCTAAGGGCAGACCTCCAGTCCCCCGGAGTAGAATGAAGAGCCAGCAAATAAACCTGCACACCTTTGTGCAGTTAGTACTTCCACAAGGGGGCCTGGATCACTTTATGGGGGAAGGACCTCCTCGTCTCTTATACCAGTGGCTCCGGGACAACTGCATCTGCACATGCTGGAGAGTAAAGGTGGACCCTCAGTTAACACAGTATATAGAAGTCAATACAAATAGATCAAAGATGTAATTTAAGGCCTCCTAAGATTCTTAGAAGAAATGGACAAATCTTTACAATCTTTTTCTGATTTTTGTTTTGTTTTGTTTTTTTGGTTTTTTTTTTTTTTTTTTTTTAAGATTTTAAGTAATCTCTATGCCCAATGTGGGGCTCAAACTCACGACCCTTGAGATCAAGAGTTGACACGCTCCACCCGCAGAACCAGCCAGGCACCCTGATTCTTCACAGTCTTGAAGTGGTTTTGGCAGTGGTTGACACCAGGACATAGGCAACAAAATTTAAATAAATAAAGTGTACTTCGTTGAAATTTAAAACTTTGGGGTTGCCTGGCTAGCTCAGGTGGTGGAACATGAGACTCTTGATCTTAGGGTTGTGAGTTTGAGCCCCACGGTGGGTATACAGATGACTAAAAAAATCTCTAACAAAAACATTTTCAAAACTTAAGTGCATCAAAAGATAGTATCAAGAGTGAAAAGACAAAAAAAAAAAAAAAGTGAAAAGATAGCCCACAGAATGGAAGAGAATACTTAAAAATCCTATCATCTGGGGTGCCTGGGTGGCTCACTGGTTGAGTATCTGCCTTTGGCTAAGGATGTGATCCCGGGGTCCTGGGATTGAGTCCTGCATTGGGCTCCCCACAGAGAGCCTGCTTCTCCCTCTGTCTGTGTCTCTGCCTCTCTCTCTGTATGTTCTCATGAATAAAAAAACAAAACAAAACAAAAAAAACTAATGCTATTACTGATAAAGGCTTATTCTCCAAAACATGTAAGGAATTCACAAAGCTTAGCAACAAAATGACAGCCAGATTCAAAAATGAAGAAAGGACTCGAATGGACATTTCCCCAAAGACATACAAACGGTCAATAAACATAGGAGAAGATGCTCAGCATTCTTAGATGTTTGGGGGAAATGCAAGTCAAAACCACAATGAGATTCCTCTTTGCACAAAACAACCAGTAAAGTTGAGCTGACATTGCTGTTGGGAGTGCAAAGTGGTGCACCCCCAGAGGGAGACAGTGGACAGTGTCCGAAGTAGGTGACCCAGAACTTACCATATGATCCTGTCACTTCACTCTTAAGTGTACGGCCCAAAATGTTGAAGACAGTCATTCAAACAGGTAACTTGTATACCTGTTTTGTTTTGTTTTAAAGATTTTATTTATTTATTCACGAGAGACACAGAGAGGCAGAGACACAGGCAGAGGGAGAAGCAGGCTCCATGCAGGGAGCCCGATGTGGGACTTGATCCCGGGACTCCAGGATCACGCCCTGGGCTGAAGGCAGGTGCTAAACCGCTGAGCCACCCGGGGATCCCCTACACCTGTTTTTTTTTTTTTGTTTTTTTTTTTTTTTTTTTTTTAAATATTTTATTTATTTATTCATAGAGACAGAGAGAGAGAGAGAGGCAGAGACAGAAGCAGGCTCCATGCACCGGGAGCCCGACGTGGGATTCAATCCCGGGTCTCCAGGATCGCGCCCTGGGCCAAAGGCAGGCGCCAAACCGCTGCGCCACCCAGGGATCCCCCTACACCTGTTTTAATAGCATTATTCACAGTAGCCAAAAGGCAGAAGCAACCAGTGTCCACCAATAGGTGAATGAATAAACAATATGCTACACACATATAATGGGATGTTACCGGCCATGAGGAGGAATAAAGATGCACCTGGTTCATGGATGAACCGTGAAAACACAGTTCTGTTTGATAATTTGACCAGGTGTTAGGCTCTTAAGGTGTCATTTAGTTTCACAGTTGTGAAGGTGCTATTACGGTTATGGGTTTTTTTTTAAAGAACTTTTTTTTTTTCCTAAAGATTTTATTTACTTATTTATTTGAGAGAAACAGTACATGCATGCGCACAGGGAGGTGCAGAGGGAGAGGAAGAAGCAGGCTCCCCACTCAGCAGGGAGTGGGATGTGGGGCTCAATCCCACACACGACCTGGAGATCATGACCTGAGCTGAAATCGAGAGTCAGGCACTTAGCCGTGTGATCCACCCAGGTGCCCCTAAAGGACAGTTTTATTTTTTTATTTTATTTTTTTAATATTTTATTTATTTATTCATGAGAGATACAGAGAAAGAGAGAGAGGCAGAGACACAGGCAGAGGGAGAAGCAGGCTCCATGCAGGGAGCCCGATGTGGGACTCGATCCCGAGACTCCAGGATCACGCCCTGGGCTGAAGGCAGACGCTCAACCGCTGAGCCACCCAGGCGTCCCTAAAGGACAGTTTTAAAAGCCATTTACTTGGAATATTTGTGGGTGATTGAAATATCTGGGATTTGCTTTAAAAAATAATCTCCCAAAGGGTGGAGGGACCCTGGTTGGACGTGTGTGGCTGAGGTCTGATGGCGGTGAGTCAGCTGCTGCTGCTGCAGGCTACAGGGTGTTCATGGCACTGCTTCCTCCACTTTGCTCATGGTGAAAATTCTCCACAGTAAAAAAAAAAAACATGTTTAAAATTTAAAAATAAACCCCTTTGTGCCCTGATTGTCCTTATCCATTTGAATGAGGGTAAAATGTCTGAATCATGTGCTGACCTAGGCTTTGCCTTATTGCAGGACCACGTGCTCTTGTGTGAAGGAGAAGACCCCAAATCGGCCCCTACAGGTGAGCTGCTATTTTGTGTCCCTTCTTCAGGGTGCTCCTGTGCTGGGAGAGTTGCTGGTGCAGCCCCAAGGGTGAGAGGGAATATTCCGTGACCCTTCCAGGCCTGCGGACAAAAAGAAGCAAGGTCATGTGTGTTGCCAAGAGGATACCTAGTATTTGAAGAAGGCCAGGGAAATGGGCTGTTATTTCAGGTAGAAAATTTGCCAGCTGATCTCCTCCAGCCGCTCGCTAAGCATTGGGGGTCAGCCTAGGTCGATGGCCAGGGCTCCCCTTCTGGAAGCTGATCTCATGTAGTGAAGGGCAGGGCTCTGGAGCCTTTAATGAATCCGAGCAAGTGCAGCCCAGGCTGTACTGATGCAGAAGAGCAGGGCCGGCGGGGGGCGGGGGGGGGGGGGGGCAGAGCAAGAGAGCCGCAAAGTGAGAAGGGAGACCATGAGGCCCACCCAGGGCAGGGGTGCTGCCTTGGAGCCCCACCTCGCACTGGGCAGGGGGCATTCCTTTATCTAGAAAGTCCGAGTGCGAGGGTCAGCAAGCCTTGCATCAATCACCTTGCTGGATCCCCAGATAAGGTGAGCTCCCTCTTCTTTGTGTGTTCAATTTGAGAAAGTTTATTTATCCTTGATGTCGAAGAAAGGGGAATGGGGTCCAAGCAGTGTAAAGAAATAACTTACTCAGGAATTTATTCGGGACATTATAGTATGAAGGCCCAGGTTTGTGCCTACTTCAGGAACGATCTCTGCTAATCAAAGGCTTCTTGGAACAAGATGGTAGCCTTTCTGGGTGCTCTCTTTTCCCATCGTGACCGGCCAGCCAGCCTGTTTGGTCCATGGGTGGCCTGTAACGGCATGGCATGTGACTTTGTCCCACAGCTGCAACGAGCACGTCACCCAGAGAAGAGCCTGGTGAGAAGGGAGGCCCTGGAGAAGGAGGCCGCGCCCAGCAGCCCATGCCCACAGGTGACAGCCACGAGCCCAGGCTGGGCCCAAGGCCTCGTTCTCACAACAAAGTCCTCAACCCACCTGGAGGCAAATCCAGTATCTCCTTCTACTAGGAGAGGCTGCTGCTTCCCCTGTAGCCAGTCGAGAAACCGAAGAGATAGGATTTCAGATACTATAGTTTCTTTTAGTCCACAGGATCCCGGTGGGGAGAGGGTCTGCTGTGTATCTGGGGGTGCCGCTCGGGCTCTGCTGCCATCACAGCCGCGGAGGACCTCACCGTGCAGACTGCCAAGAGACCTCTCGGTGGGGATGAAATGGGACTCACTGGTAACTGCAGATGTGACGGGACTGTGTGAGGGGCGTGGGGGCAGGTGGCACCCAACGGCGCTGAGGCCCAGGGACGTGGGGCTGCCCACAGTCTCGCCACACCAACACACCACTGGTTGCCTGGGGTCCAGGAATCACCGACACGGTAGCAGAGTTTAAACTTGAAGTCTTGGCAAGAAAATAAAAAACAGCCTGTGTGTTGCTGGCGGTGGAGGAGTGAGGCACAGGCCAAAATACTGCTGGTGGGGACCAGGGGTCTCTGGCTGGCCCCTCGGGTCCTCACCCCGTTCACCGCGGGACCGTCCCTGTCCCCGGGCCGGCTGCCGTGGGCCCCTGCTGCCTCCTTTGCGGTCAGCCCCCATGTGTCGCTCTGCACGCTTCCTGAGCCACCTCGGTTGCTGGTCCTCGGCAGCTGTCCACAAAAACCAAAAAGTCATTCTCAGTCTCATGCTTTACGGAAAGATTTTGTGCCCTGATCCTCTGAGGTGCTCCGTTTCTGCCATCTGCCAGCTTGGCCAGACCTTACATAGGATTCAGGCCATTCATCGCCAGGCTGATTTGGCCGTGAATTCTTCCCTCTTTTCCTTGGCGGCCTCCAGTCTAGGCCCGTGCCTGGCTCCAGGGATGCGGGCAGCTCCCTTCTCCAGCCATGGCTCTTCCTTTTGGCGATCCCCCTGACTCCTGCAGCTACAGAACCTCCCACATGCATCCAGGCAGTGGGGTTACCTAAGTCCTCCATACATCTTTACTCCTGTTGACAGTGGGAAGGAGCGATGCTTCTTAGGGTTGAATCCTTAATATTATCTAAAGAGCTTTCCTAAAATACCAACTTTACTTAAGTGACTCTTGACTCTGCCTTGTTTCTCGCACCTTTCTAGGAAATAGTCAGTTGCTCAGGTACAACCAGGAGGAAAAAAGTTTGCTTAGCTGCTCTTTCTAAAGCTTTGCAGAACCTCTCAGTTTCCAGAAGAGACCTGGAGACCTGGGGCCAGAAAGTAGTTTGACATCCAAGTCCCAACTGGCCTATTCCCTGATACTTGCCGGCAGAGATAACAGGCTGGCCAGGGTCCTGTTGCCTCGGTTCCCTCAGGCGAAGGTTCTCCCAGTTAGCACCTACAGGGCTACCGTCTCTGTCCTCACACCTCACATTGGACCAAGGGCACAGGCTTTGGGTGGGGGTGCCTCTTGGTATGAGTGCCTACAAAGCCAGTGCCAGGTACTAAGAATACCTGCATCATTACAGAAATTTAGAAAAGCAACAGCGCTGCGTTTCATCACACCCACAGTGGCTTAGTCACTTAAGTGCCTGCTGGAGCTGCCTGCCGAGCTCCACCTTTCACACCTGGCACGCTGGGGGGATCTGCACGTGGCTTTGTCAACCAAAGACTTTTCCTCCTTTCCACTGCCCGGTTCACTTGGGAGGCAAGAAACTCATTCCATGTGACTCTCAAGTCCTGTCTGCACCCTGCAAATGGTCATTTATAGGAAAGTTTGGAATTCAGAACATTTTTTTCCCCATTAGAAAAAGTCATTAATGGTAGTTAGGGTTTAAGCCCAAACACACTAACTTTTGCTTAACACGATGTCCTAATGGTAAAAATGAACTACCGCTTATGACTGTCTTGTGGTTTTTAACATTCAAGAGACTGATATGTGAACACCAGGCTGAATTGCCAAGAACGCTGCGGTCGTAGTGCTGGTTCCCGTGGCTTCACCCCTGCACTCGCTCTCCACCCAGTGAGAGGAAGAGCTCCCTCGTTCTGTCCATAGCAGGGATCTTGGGTGGAAGTGGGGAGCAGAAGTAGGGATGGAGGCACAGGGGAACTGAGCAGGAGCCTCTGTGCAGTACAGATGGGTGCCCTCCCTTCCTGCTCTCCCCGCCCTTCCCTCCCTGGGGCTGTAGAAGTGGGTTTAGGTGTCTGGTAGCCTGGTCACAGAGAAGCAGGAGAGGACTTCTACTCCTGTGAGCCCGATGGACGTGGCCATTTATATTTGGGAAATGCTCGATACACCGGGGACTGCCTGTATTTGGAAGGTTCATTAACTCAGCATCCTGTTCTCAACCTCTAAGCTGCATTTTGGAATCCTTGGTCCGTATTTTCATTAAGCCTTAAAACGTTTTTTAATGTGCATTTGGTGCCAACTTTTTTCTAGAGCTGTATCAAAAACGAGAAACCTGTACTCACATCACAATGTAGTTTTGATAGGGGTGTTTTGTTTTTACAAGACAGGATTGGGTATAACCATTGAATTAAACGTAGCAATCATGTCCTCGATGTCTTTGCTGGTCAGTTCTTTGTGTGCATGTCCAGGCGTGCTTTCCTTAACACCTGTTGTCCGGTGCCTGAGCCCTATCCTCGCCTTACAGCTTTTCTGTGGTGAAGGGCTTTGCCTTTTTTCCCCCCACTTAGCCAGAGGATGCCCAAAATAATCTTCTGAAAGATTATGGATTTAAAATTTTTAAATTTGGAAACCAAAGACAGCTTTGAGTAGAATGAGCAGGGATATGCCAGCGTCTTTTGGGTTTCTGTAAGTTAAAGGTAAGGATTCCTTGTTCTCCTACACCATTTGTTTTCCTAAAGAACTGAAAGTGTTGAACTTGCCTCCAAGTGGACTTTGAAACTCCATAACCAGCCTGGTAAGAGCAGATGAGTGCTGAGCTTTTGGTCTGCCAGTAGGTTAAAGTCCTATAAAGAAGGCACGCCTTGAATATCTTTCCATCTTACACATTAGGTATTTTCGTGTGGCCTAAAAGCAAACAACATCTGTATATATTACGTGGATCTAGGGTGGATGAGATCCAGCTTGGGCCACGTGCTTGGAGATGCGCACAAACACCCCCTGGACCCAGGCCAACACCATAGCACATCAGTAATAACCCTGACAGGGGCACCTGGGTGGCTCATTCAGTTAAGCTTCTGATTTATTTTGGCTCAGGTCACAATCTTGGGGTCACGACATGGGGCCCTGAGTTGGGCTCCGCAGTCAGCAGGGAGTCTGCTGGACTTTCTCTCTCCCTCTGCTCACAGGCATGTAGAGGCCTGCAAGCAGGCACTCGCTTGCTTGCTCTCTCTCTTTAATGAGTGAGTGAATGAATGAATGAAAAATATTATCTAAAAAAATAAAAACCTGACATACACTACCTGACACCGTGTTCATTTGTTCATCTGCAAACATGTCTGAGTGCAGAGCATGTCCCAAGATCTGGGCTAGGCGCTGGCATCACTGCGCGTTTGTAGCAGCTGGTCCAGCCACAGGCCAGCTCAGGCCTGGGGAATTAACTCGTCGGTCTCCAAGCGCCAGGCAGTGGCCACGTCTGGAAGGACCAAGAACACGGTAGCTCCACCTATGTTACGGTGACGGAGTAAACAGCAAACGTGAAGGGTTGCCCTTTTGTGTCCTGTGCTTTCTCCAGAAATGTACTGGCTCTTTCCACAGTGTAACTTGTTCTATTATTTTCCAAACTTTGTGAGGCTGTATATTCCTCCTGCGTTATCCAGTTCATTTCTTCTCACTTCCTTCATCAGTATTCTTGGAGGTCATGAATGAAATATTCCTGTTTTATGTGTGAGCTATGAGATGCCATCAAAATTAAGCTTCGGAAGAATCGAGGAGGACATTACAGGGAACTAGGTGACTCTAGCAAATTACAGTAGAACTTTGAAGTTTTTATTTAAACTCTAGGTAACATACAGTGTATGATTAGTTCCAGGTGTACAGTACAGTGATTCAGCATTTCCATCCATCACCCAGTGCTGCTCACAGCAAGTGCCGGAAGCCCAGTCATCCATTGCGCCACGGAGCCAGGCTCAAGTGGAACTTTTAAAACCTGTGTTCTCAGGGATCCCTGGGTGGCGCAGCGGTTTGGCGCCTGCCTTTGGCTCAGGGCGCGATCCTGGAGACCCGGGATCGAATCCCACGTCGGGCTCCCGGTGAATGGAGCCTGCTTCTCCCTCTGCCTGTGTCTCTGCCCCTCTCTCTCTCTCTCTCTCTCTCTGTGACTATCATAAAAAAAAAAAAATTAAAAAAAATAAAACCTGTGTTCTCACGTTTTAGGGGTTTTTAGTGAGGAAAAAAAAAATCTCACATTATCTAACAAATCTGAAAGTAAATTTTACTTTAAAGCAAGTTGTAGCTTAGGTTCCCTGGGTGCACAAATGCACTAGCGGCCTCCTTCAGTAAGCACCAGGAATTATCCAGCATATCATCTTGTTAAAACTTCATTTTGTTTTAGCCGATTTCCAGTAAATTTGCCCAATTATGTTAGTAATAAAACCCAATAAGGTTGGTGGTAAAGCTGGCCTCTCACAGTGGGGACTGCCCAACTACAGATAGCACTTAAGGGACTTTTCAAAGAGGTCGTGTTTTTGAAGAAAGGCCTAAGGCCTAAGTCTTCAGCATTCCCCGCCCGCAACACTCATAAGCTTTCCTGCTCAATAGGAAAATTTTAATATATTTGTTTGTCCTGGCTCATCGTTTTGAGAATAAATGTAACAGTTCTATGTTGCATGCCTATTATTTGCTAGAGGTGTGCTAAGTCCTTTTCATGGATCAGTTTATCAATGTTCCTAACGTTCCTAGGAGGTTGGTAGTTTTTAAGGCTCTTTGGACATGAAACTTGGGATGGCGGAGTCATTTCAAAATCCAATCATCTGAATCTGATGACATGAAAACCTTAGTTTATCTTAGTGGAGTGGGTGAGCATCCACCCATAGAGCAAATTAGGTTACAAGGAGTCCATGTGTATCATCATATATATAGGGCACCATCTGCAGGAGAGTTTGTTGATCTGGTGCAATCAGATTGGGATGCACCGACGGGGAAGCATTTCTTCAGGTAAAAGCCAGGGTTAGGACGTTTCTGTTGGCTTTAAGCTATGGCAGGTTTGCGTTTTTATTTAGATTAGAATTAGCATTACCTATGTGCCCCCCCCCTCCTCCGCCAGCTGAAGTGTAGGTTGTGGGTTGTGTGTTCCCCCAGATGCCAGTGAAAGAAAATGCACGTCCCTAGGGGCAAGTCTAAATCCGGGCTTCGGAGTGTCCGCACCGAGTTCCAGAGGATCCTAGTTCAGAAGGGAAGGCGCGGCAATCGGGCAAGAGTCAACCGACACAACAGGCGGCACAATCGGGCCGCAGAGGCTGCAGGACGGGATTAGGGTACTTCAAAACGAAGCTTACTAATGCGATTTCATAGAAGTGGCTGCAAGTGGAGGAAAGAGGAGCCCATCAAGGCGAAGACTAGGATCAAGGACACACAAATCTAAAGTGCAACCGCTGAGAAGGACGCCCCCGGGGGGGGGGGGGGCGGTGGCACAGCAGTGAACCGGGACCTGGAGAAGCACCGCGACGCGCAGGACTGCAGCAACTGGACCTGGGGACAAGAGGGGCGACCCGGGTGGGGGGGCCGGCAGTGGGCGGTATGAGTGTGTGGCCGCGGCGCTGACGTCGGGAGGCCCGCTGCAGCCCTACGGCGTGCGGACCGCGCCCCCGGGATCCCGGCGCACACGCAGGTCACTGCGCGGGGCCGGTGCCGTGGGGGCTGCGGGAACCCGCACACGGTGTGGGCCGCCCGCGAGCCGAGCGCGGTCCCGCCGGACCGGAAGTGCCCCCGGCGGGGCTCCGCCGGGCTTACGTCCCGGGGGCCGCCTGCCTTACGTCACGGGCCCCGCGACCCCTAGCGGCGCGGCGGCGCGGGGCTCGGGCGGGACTTCCGGCGGCAGGACTTCCGGCCGGTGACTGACGGGCGCAGTCTCGCCGGCGGCAGCGGCAGCGGCGGCAGCGGCAGCGGCAGCGGCAGCATCCGCATCCCCAGCAGCATCCGCGGCGGCGGCGCCTGAGCCCCGAGGCCCCAGCGGCGGCGGCGGCGGCGGCGGGGAGGCGACGGGCCGCGGCCTGCAGACGGCGGGCGGCCGGGGCGGGACAGAGGGCCGCGCTGGCGGCGGCGGTGGCCGCGATGATGGAGATCCAGATGGACGAGGGCGGCGGCGTGGTGGTGTACCAGGACGACTACTGCTCCGGCTCGGTGATGTCGGAGCGCGTGTCGGGCCTGGCCGGCTCCATCTACCGCGAGTTCGAGCGCCTCATCCACTGCTACGACGAGGAGGTGGTCAAGGAGCTCATGCCGCTTGTCGTCAACGTGCTGGAGAACCTGGACTCGGTGCTCAGCGAGAACCAGGAGCACGAGGTGGAGCTGGAGCTGCTGCGCGAGGACAACGAGCAGCTGCTCACCCAGTACGAGCGGGAGAAGGCGCTGCGCAAGCAGGCCGAGGAGGTGCGTGGGCCGCCGGGGGCCCCTGCCCGCCCTGCCCGCCCGCGGCCGCGCCCGGGGTCTCGGAGTGCGCGGCCGGGCCCCGGCCCCTGCCCCTGCCCCTGCCCCCGCCCCCGCCCCTGCGCCGGCCCGGGCTGCCGCGGCTTAGGTCCGCGGGAAAGGCAGGTCTGGTATCACGATGTCACAAGACCGTGCCCGTCCCGGCCCGGGAGCCCGAGGTCTGACACGGGTGAATGTGCTGCTGGAGGCAAACACCCGGCCGGAGCCGCCCTAGGGTCGCGCCCCTGGCAGCGGGCTTCTGGGGGTGAGGTCGCCGCCCCGCGGTCCCCGCACTGGGGGTTGGGGGGGGCGGTGTTAGCTGACGTGGGAGAGGCCAAGAATTCCCAGCGGAATTCTGAGATGTCTGCTGGCGAGCTCCGACATCTCCGCAACCTGGAAATCACTCCTTCCCGAACCTTGTGGGGGACACCGCCTGCCTGCCGCCGGCCACCATAACGTATTTAGCGCCCAGTGTGTGTCAGACCCAAGGATGCGGGGGGGGGGTGTGGGTGCGGGCGCCCATCCCTGCTCTGCCTCTGTGACCTTGTCCACATCGCCTGCCCACCCTAGGTTTTAATTTTCCGTCAAATGACTCGGTTGCCCTAGGTGTGTTCTAAGCCCCTCACGTTTTGTTATTCCCGGGCATGAAGTGATACTCTCTGGTTCGTGAACACAGAGTTTCTTATTAAACGAGCCACATTTCTTTTCTGTTAGTTTGGCCTAACGCATTTTCGACGTTAGTATTGGAATAGAAGATGGTTTCAGTATTGGGGTTTTCTCTTAAATCAGGGTGGTGTATGTCCCAGTTTGGTTTAAAGCATGTTTATAAAGACTTAAAGTGTGCCTTATAGCATTCCTGCTTTTTGGTAGTAATTTTGCTTTCGGGTTTCAGACGTCTTGTCAAGAGGCGGCTGTTTATTGACTGGGGTGTTAAGCTGTCCAACCACTTTAAAGCTCTCAACTCAAGGGGATGCATGAGGTCATCGGTTTTCAGGGTTCAGAGTGGGGCTGGACCAAGGTCACATGGCCTGGAAGAGCCAGGCCAAACCCAGTCCACCCTGACTCCTGGCCTGGGCTCTTCTTTCTGTATCGTGCTGTTGTGGGAGGTCAGAGAGCTGCACCCCCAGATGACTGGAGTGCTGGGGTTCCCCTTGGCCAGCCATGCGGCTGTGGCTGCCTTCCTAGGACTGGGCAGTGCCCTCCACTTTTCTGAGTCCTCTCTGTAGCCTTGTAAGGTCCAACTGATGATGTTTCAAGTACGTTTGTTTTCTTTTTTTTCTGTACCTGTGTGGTCAGCACTGTGAACCAGAAGCCACTGAAGGGAGAAGAATTATAACCTTCTAGCTTAAAAATGAGCTCAGTACACATCAGGCCTCTGCCCTGTGCAGCTCAAGCGCAGCCGTGAGTGACTGTGCTTCTGGCCTCCCACTTGCCTGGACTGAGAGCTGGAGGGTGTACGTGGGGTTTGCAGGACGCTGTCTTTGAGGCCAGGACCGAACGCTGCCCAGAGCTCCCTGAGCAGAGAGCCATGAAGCAAACAAATGCTTGGCTAGCCAGCGCAGGGCTGTGATTAGATGCTGATAGGACGCCCTTGCAAAGACCTCAGGTGATGTTACAACTAAGGACAAGGACCAGACCCCGTAACCTTTCTGGCATTTATCGTGTTCATTAAATCCAACTGACGGTCATTTCTGGTTTTGTGGAAAAGACCACTTCTTTTTCTAGGCAGGGACTTGAGATCACAGATGTGTGTCTGATAGTACAGGAGCTGGACCGTCACAGGCGGAGGCCTGTCCATATTGCAGAGGAGCTCCCGGTGCCTGGCCACTCTGCTTCAGAAGGCTTAGTCAGAGCTGGTAACCCGAGCCGCCTGCAGCCTTCCAAACAGAATCTGCAGGCTTTGTTTAAAAAGCCTCGAGCAGAGCAAATGCCCCTGTCCCCCACTTACTGCCCATAATTACTGCAGCGAGAGATTTCCAGTATGTTCCGTTTCTGGGATGGCTCATTTCACAGGAGCCATGGTGGCTAAAGATAGTGGGGTCCAGGGAGCAGGGCCAAGTCCTGGAGTCCTCGGACGCAGGCCTGAGCACCAGCGCAGCCCTTGGGAGCTGCACTTCCATCCACCAGTCTGCTGCTCTCTGGCCGCAGTGGCCACCTCCGTAAAGCGAGTGAGTTGCCAGCTGTGAAGTTACTTGCGTATCAAGTGCCAGGTCCCATCATTGGTTGTTGTTGGCCTGAAGAACTGCGGAGAGGTGGGTTTAGTTGAGTCAGGGGAGAACACCTCGATGGATTTGCAGATGGAGGCACGGGGCATCTCGGTCTCTGGTTGTGTGGGCTTTACCCTTGTAAGGGACATCCCCGAGTCCTGATCAGGCATGCAGAGCCAAGTGGACCTGTTGCTGGGTTCTAAAATTTCTACAGAGACCTTAAAAATGTCTTTATCTGATTTCCAAACATTAGGAAAGTGTGCGGTTGAGTGGGTGGGAGGACTGGAGAGCGAGTGGATGCCCACCCAGTGTGATCCTGCAGGAGGAACACGCAGAGGCCTCCCCAGGCAGCAGAGAGCCCTCTTCCTTGCGGAGGTCAGGCACGTAGTGCATAGGAGGAAAAATCGTGTTTGAGAGACTGCGTGTGAGTTCAGTAGCCATTGTTGGCGTCAAAATCATCTCAGCCCTAAAAAAACTACTAGTGGTACCCCAGGTCATACCAGACAATCAGGTGTGCATGGGCATCTCCTGCGGCATAAGGAAGGTGTGCAGCAGGAGGAAAGTTTTACCCCAAACCGTTTGTTTCTGGTTAGTAAAAGTATTTTACTTCGTGAAGAACATTTGGATAGGATTAAGCTGGAGGGAGGGAAAGCCCTAATCCTCTTCTGTAGAGATGGTCACCCTGCCTTTTCTCATGCATGAATTGATCCACCAAAGCAGGGGTTTTCTTCTACTTTCCCCGCATGACAAATAGCAAATTCACCTCTGCTTGGACAAGGCATGTGATCCCTTTTTTTTGCCATGTTGTAATATTAAAAGCAATCTTAAAATTTTTTTAGATTTTTTTTTCTAGACAAGACTGTTACGGTTAGTGGCCAGCATAGCCTTTCCCAATTGACTTTAAAGGTCAGCCCATCAGCCTGGGTGGCTCAGCGGTTTAGCGCCGCCTTCAGCCCAGGGCGTGATCCTGGAGACCCAGGATCGAGTCCCATGTCAGGCTCCCTGCATGGAGCCTGCTTCTCCTTCTCCCTCTGCCTGTGTCTGTGCCTCTCTCTCTCTGTCGCTCATGAATAAATAAATAAAGTCTTTTAAAAAATAAAAATAAAAAAGGTTGGCCCATTATAGCTGTACCGAATCTCCAGGAGAACAACCAGATCTGACTTAGAAATAGAGACAAATTGCCATAGAAGAGCAAAGAGAGGCGCTTCCCAGCCAGAGCGAGCATGTGGGGAAGGGCCCACTTTGGTCTGCAGGCCTCTGGGCCCCCAGCCCTGGCACCTGCCCATCCTCCTGTGGCAAGAACTGTCCCAGCTAGACTGCAGTGGGGTCAAGGACTGGCATGAGTTAGTTCTTCCCAAATGAGGACTTCTAAATTAGAGTGAATACCTGAATTTCGTGGGTTATTTTATATTATTATATTTAAGGATTTTTATTTATTTATTCATAAGAGACACAGAGAGGCAGACACACAAGCAGAGGGAGAAGCCGGCTCCCTGTGGGGAACCCAATGTGGGACTCAATCCCAGGACCTAGGATCACACCCTGAGCCAAAGGCAGATGCTCAACCACCGAGCTATCCAGGTGCCCCTTTTTAGTTATTGTTTTTAAAGCTTTTGTTTATTTCTTTTAGAGGAAGAGAGAGAAGAAGCAATGGGAGGAATAGAGAGAGAGGGAGAGAGAATCTCAATAGACTCTGTGCTGAGTGTGGAGCTCAAGTCGGGGCTCGATCTCATGACCCCGAGATTGCGACCTGAGCCAAAATCGAGATTTGGTTGCTTAACTGACTGAGCCACCCAGGTGCCCCTTTGTGCTTTTTGTTTAAAACAAACAAACAAACAAACAAACTTTTTTTTAATAAACTATCCCCAGTGTGAGGCTTAAACTCATGACCCTGACATCAAGAATCACACACTGCAATTGAGACAGCCAGACACCCCACTGGGTTATTTTTGTTTTCTAAAACTTTCTGTTTTGGAATCAATTCTAGAAATTGCAGAAATAACCCTGCACCCAGATTCCCAGTTGGGAACATTTTTCCATGTTACTCTTCCTCTTATCTCCATTCCCCTCCCTTACTCTGCCACGATCTCCCAGGTCCACTCATCCCCCTAGTCTCCTCTCTTCTGGATCAGGTCCTCACTTTCTGCTGTATTTTTATTTTTATTTTTATTTTTTATTTTTTAAAGATTTTATTTATTCATGAGAGACATAGAAATGCAGAGAAATAGGCAGATGGGAGAAGCAGGCTCCATGCAAGGAGCCTGATGCGGGACTCGACCCCAGGACTCCAGGACCACGCCCTGGGCCAAAGGCAGGCGCTAAACCACTGAGCCACCCAAGGATCCCCGCTTTCTGTTTTATGCAGCCGCCACGATGGTGACATCACAGGCCCCTTGTTTCCAGGACAGCCCTCAGTTTGGCTTCCATGTGGCCCCAGACAGACTAGGGCAGACATCCCCAGCAGGAGGTCCCCTGGGTGATGTCACGCGTCTCCCCGAGCCTCTGAAAGCCTTGCCCTGTGCCGGACGGGTGCCGGAGAGGAGGATCCCAGCTCAAGGCGGGCAAGTGGCCCATTACCGCAGCAGACCCCTGGGGAGGTGTCAGCAACTGGTCCAGCATGCCTTTCCAGGCATATCTGCTGGCCCATCGCTCACCAAGTCCCAGCCATTCTTCTGGCCCGAGTTTGGTTTCTCTTCTGCCACCGTCCTGGTTCCAGCCGGCATGTCACACTGCTGCTCCACCTGCCCCATCTGCCACTCCCCCCTGTGCTCATTCGCCAGGGTAGTCCGAGTGCCAGGCTCAGCTGCAGGCTTTGGGGGTTAGGTGTGGGGTAGGCACCCAGGTGGGGTGGTGCTGGGGGAGACGCCACTGGACACCCGCCTGCTGATGGGGGGTGGCTACACTGGGTAGACAGGGCGAGGATCCCCTCCTGCTTGAACCCTGCCAGGCCTGGTCTCGCTCTGATGAGGTCCCAGGCCCACCTCCCTCTGGGGCCTGCTCTCTGCACCACTGCTCTGAATGCTGTGCCAGTTCCTCTGCGCCCCTGCCTTCTGGGCGGCTGGCACAGGGCTTCACGCAGCACATCCAGACGCCAGGTGCTTGGATGAGTGAGGGCTGGAGGGACACGTCCCCACGCTCACCCCAGCTCCCCTGGCTGCCTTCTGCCCAATCAAGGGAGCAGTACCCTTCTAGCTTTTTCCTTTTTTTTTTTTTTAATTTTTATTTATTTGACCCAGAGAAAGAGGGAGAGATCGCGCAAGCAGGAAAGTGGCAGAGGGAGAGGGAGAAGCAGGCTCCCCACTGAGCAGGGAGCGCGATGTGGGACTCAATCCTAGGATCCTGGGATCATGGCCTGAGCTGAAGACAGACACTCAAGCAGCTGAGCCACCCAGGTGCCCCCTTCTAGCTCTTTCCGCCCCAGAGCTGGTTCTTTTCCCCTGACCTCACACCTCCAAGAGAGGCGGGGCCCCCTGTGTGCGTGCAGACAGGGAGGGAGGCGGCCCCTGGCCCCCGTGCACACCACCCCCGGCGGCAGCGGGTTCTGGAGGGCAGCTCCCGGGGGTGAGGGCTGTGCGGGTGGGTCTGGAGCAGCTGTCTGCCTAACACAACCTTCCGGTAGGATGGAAATTTCTGCTTTGTTCTGGCGGGTTCAATAGCTGATGACCAGATGGGGCCACTGACACTCTGCGTGTGGCTCACGCAACAGAGGAAGTGCGTCTCTATTTTGTCACTTGAGTTAGCTGAAACTCCACACGTGACTGGGGCTGGCACAGAGCACGGTGCCCTCAGCGCCCCCCCTGGGGGTGGGGGGCAGGTGACACCCCGTCACACAGCCCTCGAGCGTTCCGTGAGCTCGGTCCCCGAAGAGGAGAGCTTCCCACCCACGGGGGGTGGTGAGATTCTTGAAGGGCTGCGAGGAGCTGACAAGGAGTCCTCAGCGCTGGGAACAGGCTGATGTGAAGGCCCATGGTGTGACCTTTGCCCCCAGGCTGCAGCCTCCTCTGAGCTTCCTTCTAACAGCCTTATTGGGGAGAAGGCACTGAGCTGGACGGATTGGTGCCGTTTGCAGAGTCTCCACACACCTGCACCCGGGAACCTGCCCTCCGCGGCCAGCGTCCCTGAGGTCTCCTCCTGCCCCCGGGGGATCTCTCCCAGCTCCCCCATCTGCAGGCTTTGTTTAAAAAAACACCTGCCTGCTTCTCTTCACGTAGACTACTCCGTATTTTCTAGAACTTCATATAAATAGAATCATGCAGGTTTTTGTCTTTTTCTGTCTGGCTCCTTTCTTTTGGCGTAAAGACTTTGCAGTTCCTCCGGGTCGTTGTGAGTGTCGTTGTCGTCTCCTGCTGGTGGGTGGAGGTGCGCTTCTGGTCCAGGCTCGGTCCCACCCGAGGCCCTCCTGCTTGTCTGGGGCCCGGCGGGCTCGGGTGCAGCTGTGCCTGGGAGCTCCCAGGAAGAGAAAACCCAGAGAGGTCAGGAGGGGCGGTGGGGGGCTGGCGACAGGACCAGCCAGTCCAGGGCGGGAACATCTCCCTCAGGTGTCCACCACCCGTCACCTCTTACACGCGGGAGATCTGGGGAAGACAGCTTAGTGGGGGCAGGTCCTTGTCCCAGAGAACTGCCCCTCATTCGGTGGGGTTTGTGCGGCGAGGGTTGGCAAGCTCAGGCTCTGCTCATCAGCAGCAACAAATTCAAAGTGGGGCCTGTCTTGGGCGTCCCGGTGCGCCCCTCCCTGGGAGCCTTGCACACGCCCTGGGCGCTGTACTCCTTCGTGGGCTCTTCTCCCCGGGCCTCCTGACACACCTGCTTCTCAGCCTGTGGAGGTGCTTGGCTCGTGCGCCTGGCCTGGGGCCCCTGTCGCGTCTACAGCGTTCACTCCTGGGCAGCAAGACCCCGTGTCTGCCTGACAGCCGCAGCCGGTGCCCTGACCCTTGGAGCAAGGCCAGGTAGAGGCTGAGCAGGTGAGCAAGTGGAAGAAGCCAGTGCACCCTGCCGAGAAGGCTGCAGAGGACTCCGCGTGCGGGAGGGTAATTTCTTCCAGGGAGGGGCAGTCAGGCTGTTGGGATTTCCTTCTCCTGCCCCGCGTCCTCAACCGTATCATGTATTATACGTGTGTGAGTATCTAGCTGCCATAGCCTGTGTTTTAATATGTAAAATGTATATTATTATTTAATATGTAAACATAAAAAAAATTTTTAACACGCACGTATAGATTTTTTTTTCTGTCTTTCTTGCCAACCCTTGGAGATCGGTGTGAATTAAACCAGTGCCGTTGGTTGGCATCCCTCAGGCGGATGCTGAACCCGTGGTCCCTTTAACATGAGCATGAGGCACTATTGCCTTTTTTTTTTTTTTTTAATGAGTCCAGCCTGATCCTTGGATCCTGCAGGGTGGCCTGATCTCTCACATAGACGTGTGTGTCATACTAGAATACAGGAGTGTCCCCTCCCTTACGCTCTGCACCACCCAGCAGGCCTCAACGGCAGCTCCGCACTTCTAGAGCCACCTCGCTGCTGTCCCGCCCTGCTCCCCTGCCTGTATTGCATTTCACGTCTATGTGGTGAAACGTTGTGGAAAATGGAAAGAAAGCTGTAAAAGAACATCTGTGATTTGAGATCTTGGGGGTTCATTGCCCCCACCCCGGGAGCGCCCGGTAAGCATTTGATCACTGTCAACACTGTCCAGGGGAGTCTGTGGCGGAGAGAAGGGAGCCACTCCCCCAGGCACAGAAGCCCCACACCCCAAGTGTTTATCGGTCTGCCCACTGAAAATAAAAATCCAAGAAAGAGGGGCATCTGGGTGGCTCAGTGGTTGAGCATCTGCCTTCGGCTCAGGTTGTAATCCTGGAGTCCTGCATCCAGCCCCCCGCAGGGAGCCTGCTTCCCCCTCTGTGACTCTTCTTCTCTCTCTCTCTGTGGCTCTCAAGAATAAATAAATACAATCTAAAAAAAGAAAAAGAAAAAAAAAAAAAAGAAACAGCACTTGTCTTTTGGAAATCCACTGTATCCCCTCACTGGCCCCAGAGGGAGTTACATGATCAGTAATGCAAGAAAACGGAGATCTCTGATCACCGTTGGGTCCTTGTCTAACAGACCAGCCACAGCTGAATTATTTCCTGTATATGAATGTGACCTAAAGGACATATAAGAGGGAGGAATTAGATTCAATATGTTGATTTACTTTGCCATTAAAATAACCTTGGGTTATAGAAATTGCCAGAATTCATGGTTATGTTATGAAAGAGCGTTTACCTGATAATCTCTCTTGCCTTCTGGGAATTGGGGACACTGGCTTATGCTGTAGTTTTGTTTTTAGATTTAACATGAAAAGTCATTTTACTTCTTACCTTTGCTTCTATGTACAAGGCAGGAACATCACCCTTGTTCCATGGAACACCGAGAAAGGCCTTCTCTGGCTCCTAGACTGGGAGAGCCCACGCTCAGGTGGTTTTAATATGTATCTTGGGATTTCACCTGGAAGCAAATTGTGAAAACCAAGGTTGAGTTCCATTTTCTTTTCTTTTCTTTTTTTTTTTTACATTTTAAAAATTTAGATTAAATTTGCCAACATATAACACCTGGTGCTCATCCTATCAGGTGCCCCACTCAGCGCCCATCACCCAGCCACCCCACCCCCCGCCCACCTCCCCTTCCACTACCCCTTGTTCACTTCCTAGAGTTCAGAGTCTCCTGTGGTTTGTCTCCCTCTCTAATTTTTCCCACTCAGTTCCCCTCCTTCCCTTATAATCCCTTTCACTATTTCTTGTATTCTCCGTATGAGTGAGACCATGTGATGATGGTCCTTCTCCGACTGACTGACTTCACTCAGCATAATCCCCTCCAGTTCCATCCACGTCAAAGCAAATGCTGGGCATCCGTGCTTTCTTTTCTTTTTTTTTTTTTAATTAATTAATTATTTATTTATTTATGATAGTCACACAGAGAGAGAGAGAGAGAGAGAGGCAGAGACATAGGCAGAGGGAGAAGCAGGCTCCATGCACCGGGAGCCTGACGTGGGATTCGATCCCGGGTCCCCAGGATCCTGGGCCAAAGGCAGGCGCTAAACCGCTGCACCACCCAGGGATCCCGCATCCGTGCTTTCTGACAGCTGAGTCATACCCCACTGTATATATAGACCACATCTTCTCTATCCATCATCTGTTGAAGGACATCGGGGCTCCTTCCACAGTTTGGCTCAAGTTCCATTTTCAGACCAAGCACTTTGTTAGTGGGAGGGAAGGGGAAGAATGCTTAAAAAAAAAAAAAAAAAAAACAGAAAAGGGAATCGCCTGATGTACCGACACTAGGAAGTGAGTTTGGTATTGGGTATCTAGATACTGAGGATAAGACACGTTGCCTGTCATACAACGGGTAGTCATTGCTCTTTGGGCCTCTCCAAAGACTGGCCATAGGGGCGAGTGTGAGCATCTGTGGGTTGTCGCGTCCCTCGTGACATTTGGGTGGGACGTGGTGAAACGGACAATAATTGCAGATTCAAACCCGTAGTGCGTACGATTAGCTTGTATATGAAGTCATCACTGCTCTAGTCGCACCTTCTGGAGATGTCTGGAATTGAGATACCGCTGTGTGCAGGGTTGGGACGGGAGCTTGCAGACAGGAGATTTCTATTTGGGGAACTCCTGCACCACGCAGACCCACTCGACCCACACGCTCAGAGGCAGATGTTCAGTCTCGATCCCCATCAGGTTTGGTCGTCAGCGGATTCTATCTGAAGAATGCTTGGAAGTCTGTACGGACTGGACTGAGTCTCCACCCTACCCTGTCCCCGCACCTGAAAAGCCTTGACGTTCTTGGATCTAAAGTAAATGATGCACCAATGAAAATATTTTCTGCCACTTTGAAGCCATCCGTGGATCTCTGACCTGTGCTCACCCGGTGACCAGCCCGCCCCCCGTCGTGGCCTGCTCGCTCCGCCCCGGGCTGCCCGCCCTCCAGGGAGCCCCGCCAAGTCCCTCACCGTCCACGTGAGGTGTACTTCTTCCCACGTCCAGCCCACAGCATTGCCTCCTACAAAAACAGATTCGGTGTTTGCTCAGTCTTGGCCACACGCTGTTACTCCGCCCTGTTTACTCCCTGTGATATTTGATGATTTCCTTGCGTGTGCCCTTTCCGTTAAATGGCTGGCTTGTGTTTTTCTTAAGTGACGTTACCGGAATGGCACCGAAATAAAGGGGTCTTCACGAGGGGAAGAAAAAGGAGGATCTCTTCGAGGCTGTAGAACGCCACGTTGTGTTTGTGACTTTTTCCCAGACTCGGAGGCCTTGGGGGGCTCCCCCCGTCGGTCCTGTCTGGCAGGATGCCCCCGTCTGACAGACCGGGAACAGAGGCTCCTTGCCGAGCTCCCTGTGGTCCGGGGGGCGCCTCTGGGGGTTGTGCAGGGAGGAGGTGAGGGTCTGCGGCCAGGGTCCTTGGGCCTGCTACTGGTCACTTATGGGTTTCCCGGGGCTCTTGTTGGCCAGAGATCCGCTCCCACGGGAGCACCCACGCTCCCTTTAGCAGGGGAGCCAAGAGGGTGGAAGGGCTGAGCAGTCCCCGCCCCGTGGGCCCACCCTTGGCAGCAGGGTTCCTCATGTTCACCCACCAGGGGTCGGTCTCCCTGCTGCTGGGTGTGCCCTTTGTCATTGGCCTTGGGGACACCCGTGTATGCAGCTTGGCTTAGGTGCTTTTTCTCTGGGTTAATGTGTCATGTTTCCTGGTGCTGAAGGCCTTGAAATGACAAGGTCAGAGGATTTCTGCCTGTGACCTGGTTGGGGGTAGCTTTCTCGGGAATCTGCAGGCCTGTCCGTGGTTTTGTGGCACCACAGAGCTTTTCAGTACTTCCCTTAGGGTGGATTGTTTTTTTGTTTTGTTTTGTTTTCTTTTTTATTCATGACCGAGAGAGAGAGAGGCAGAGACACAGGCAGAGGGAGAAGCAGGCTCCATGCGGGGAGCTCCGACGTGGGACTCGATCCCAGGACCCCGGGGTCACCTCCTGGGCCAAAGGCAGACAGTCAACCGCTGAGCCCCCCAGGGATCCCCTGAGGGTGGATTTAATGATCACCCATCAGGGTGGATTTATGAAAGGCTGTGTTGACCATCTTAAAAATCTGAGACTGCGCTTCTGACACAGCCTGTAGTTTGGAAGCCTCCGATGCAGGTGACGCGTGAGGAAACAGGGAGGGGACAGTTGTCCTGAAATGATGCCTTTCCTCCTGTGAAGCCGCAGGGGTGTGGCGGGCGGGTGGGCGGAGGCGGGCAGGAGGACAGGCGCCCTTGGCCGGCGGGAGCGGCACCATAGCCCGAGCACCTCAGGGCCACGTCCTGGGGCCCCGGGAGCCCCTCCGCTCTCTTCTCCTTACACAGAAATAGTTGTGTGAGGCATTTCAGACGGTCCTCGGTCCTCGAGCATCTGGGACAAGCAAGGGGGACTAACCAGGACAAAGTTGAAAGGGGGACTTGGGAGAATGAACGGGTGTCAGATGTTGAAGGATGATGTGGGGGCCGCCGTTCGCAGAAGCCTCGGCCCTGGCGCCCAAGCACCCGGGATCTGGGTCGGGAGGAGGCGGAAGGGCAGCGTGGGGCAGCGAGGTGAGCAGAGGTCACGAGCAGAGGTCATGAGGAGAGCCCACGTGAGGCCGCGCCAGGGGCGCAGCGCCTGCTTCCTGCAGCGCCCCTGCTGCGGCCGGGGTGGGGGTGGTAGGTGCAGCCCTTGCACATCCCGCGGCAGGAGCCCCATGGCAAGGGGGCACCGGACGTGAGGTTGCGAGCTGTCGGCAGAAGAGGTGGCCGCTAGGTGACAGCGCAGTCACCAAGGAGGTGACACCGGGACAGGTGCGGTGCCCCCCCCGCCCCCCGTCGGGATGACACCACTGCCGTCCAACTCGGCGCACCGAGGCGGTGCTGCCCCAGCCTGGGGGGCCCTCCCGGGGTCGAGGGTCCTCAGCAGGCCGCGGGCTGGACACTGCCTCCTGGAGCAGCAAGCCGTCCACTCGCCCGGCGGCAGTGACCCCGACAACGGACACCCACAGGAGGTGACTGACGAACTCGGCTCAGCCCACTCGCGCCTGCCCACAGTGGAAGCGGGAGAGTGTGTTTCTCGGGGTAGAAAAGACGCTCCAGTTGAAGTGGCTGACCACCCCGGGCCCCGAGATTCCGTGTATGAGAGCGTGTGTGCCCCGCACGCCCGCGCTCATGTGTGGCACCGCCTGATTCTGAGCGACTCTGGGTGGTACGGTTATGGCTTTGTGAAAATAACCATTTTACTTAACACTCTCACCTGATTTCTCTACAGAAGCATACCTTGTTGTGCATCATTTGGTTGGTTTTGTTTTTTTTTTAAGATTTTATTTATTTATTCATGAGAGACACAGAGAGAGAGGCAGAGACACAGGAAGAAGTAGGCTCCCTGCGGGGAGCCCGACGTGGGACTCGATCCTGGGACCCTAGGATCACGCCCTGGGCCAAAGGCAGACGCTCAACCACTGAGCTACCTGGGTGTCCCTGGTGGTTTTTTTTTAAATAATAGTAATTAAAATTACCCAAATGAAAACGTACTATTATCAGAAAATTAATAACCTTTGTCTGTTCTTCAGACACTAGTTGTGTGCAGGTCAGTCAGACCTGCGTGTTGATACCTGGTGCACAGCGGCACCACCAGGGTACGTCTTCCTGCCCGTGGGCGGTGGTGCTTCCCCTTTCTGGACCTGCTCCCAGCTCGCCCGGCCCCACCACCCGTGGCCCATCTACTCTGTAGAATTGAGGTGTTAACAGCTCCTCCTCAGGGCTATTGTAGGAATTACAGCTGGTGACGTCTGGGGGGACCCCAGCCCCACCCCTGCAGACGGCTGGGGGAGGGGGGGAGCAGCCCCCAGTGCCCATTCCTCCCTCTGCTGGAGGCCTGCAATCATACCTAAAGCAGGAGTCCTCCCGATGTCTTTCAAGATGTCTTTCTTTTTTTTTCTGCTTTCTTTTCACTTTGATAATAATTTTGCTCAGAAACCTACCATGTTGGGGCACCTGGGTGGCTCAGTGGTTGAGCATCTGCCTTCAGATCAGGGCGTGATCCTGGGGTCCTGGAATCGAGTCTGGCATCGGGCTCCCTGCAGGGAGCCTGCTTCTCCCTCTGCCTGTGTCTCTGCCTCTCTCTGTGTCTCTCATGAATAAATAAATAAATCTTTAAAAAAAAAGAAAAGAAAAGAAACCTACCATGTAAGGGATAGATTCCAAAGACCAGTCCCCATTGCCAGTTATCCCAGTAGTGATGGCTTCTGGAACTGAGCAGTGATTGAGTACAGATTAGGAGCAAACTAGACCTGACGTCATTTAGATGTTTAGTGTCGCGTCGGGAGGAGTAATGTTGCTCTGTTGCAAAAGGACCAGCTACGTGATTTGCAGGGCCTGCAAATGGAAATGAAGTGTAGGGTCCCTTGTTCAAACATTATTAAGAATTTCAAGATGGTGACAACAGATCATTAAAGGAAGCGTGAGCCTTTCTGAATCTGGGCCCTGCGTGACTCTCTGGGTAGCTGGTGAGAAGGTTCCAGAGCCATTAACTCCTGGGACACTAGTCTGGCCCCTGCTTGCAGGTGGTGTGTGTCAGGGTTTGCCTGTGGAGGGTGGCCCGCGACCTGTGAGGGGCTCTGCTGTCATCTGGCCTCCCACGTTCACGACTCCTGTCATTTTCTCATTCTGTGTACAGAAATTCATTGAGTTTGAAGATGCCTTGGAACAAGAGAAGAAAGAGCTGCAAGTCCAAGTGGAACAGTATGAGTTTCAGACCCGCCAGCTGGAACTGAAGGCCAAGAACTATGCAGATCAGAGTGAGTGGGGGGGAGGGGGACGTGCATTTGAATGTCTGTGTTGTTCTAAGGCTGGTCCCAGCTGGGAAGGGCGTGGAGAGCCTTCGGGAGAGGGAGAGGGACAGGAACCAGCGACAGCCTCTGGTTGATTTCACTGTCATTCTCTCAACCACTTGTTTTCTGCCTTTGCTCTGCTCCGAATTTCTGTAAGTATTTCTGTAATCGGCCTCACATCCTTTGTGGTAATAAATACACAAGGCTGCGTTGATGACAAAGCATTTTCGCTGAATATTGCCGTGTGGGCCAGACCTTGCCAGCCCGTGATCCCTGCCTGGTCCTTTCCATGGAATCTCCCCTGCGATGTGGGTTCCTGTCGGTCGCCCCACCAAGGAGACGCTGCTCTTGGGCAGTCGGAGAGCTTGCTGATGGAGCCTGCTGGAACCCCCCGTCCCTTCCAAGGAGAGGCAAAGAAACTGGGTTTTGGAGGACGATGATTATAAGAAGTATTATTTCAGTTTTCACCGGTCCTTGTTCACATTTTGCGGCCAGAGCTACCATGAACCATCAGCAGACGTTCCTGTGATGGAGGCCTGGTGTGCTGGTTTCCCTGGTGACCTGGGTGGCAGGTCCCTTCATCTCTTGCTTTGGGGGGAAATGATCTGAAGGCTTGAGGCCTATTGCAAAGACCAGCACTCTGCGGCTGAGTCGGAGATGCGCAGGCAACCCCTGGCCCAGCAGCTCATGCATGCGTACAGACACAATGAAAGCGAACCAAAAGGCCTGTTGTAGGCATGCATGGGTCAGCCCTTTCTGTGATTACAGAGTCCTCTTCATTCCCTTTGCTTAGAGTCTTTTCATATACAAAAACTTTCTGGCTCTTCTTGGAAAACAATATAAACTCCAAGTTACTGGCTAAAGTTGTTCATTTGGTGGCAGCAGGACCATGAGCCAGAGGAGGGGAGAGCAACCATTGGGCTCCTCCAGCAAGGCGGTGGCCTGCACACCTGCCCAGCAGGGAGGCCAGGAGGGGTCCTCCCTAGGGCCTGCTCCACACACAGGCAGCCCCTCCCAAGGCTGGAGCAGAGACTCTGTACCCAGGACAGGGCCTTCCTCTGGCAGCCAGCTGCACGAGCATCATGTGCACTCTGACCTCTGCTTCCTTCTGGCGCCCCTGCAGCTCCTCAGAGTGTGGTCCCCAGAGCACTGCTTAGAGGAGCACATGCCCCTGCTGTCAGGTGCAGAGCAGCCTGGACACATGTGGCCTCTAAGGACACTGCTGGCAGAACGACACCACAGAGCAGGACAGCATGTGGACCGAAGCGACACGTGGACTGGTGCCCCTGTTAGATCAGTTTGAAGCAGGGCAGCTCACACCGTGAGCACCAGGTCCCACGACCATCGCACGTCCTCTCTCGCTCCATGCATCCGCTCCTCCACTTGCTGGGCTACAGGGACACAGCTGAAGTTTGAACAAAGGACCACAGGCAGAAAGCATCCAGGGCCAGCACGCTTGCCCCGGTGGAGGTACGCAGTGGGCAGGATGCCCAGCAGGCCCGTCAACTGGTCAGATGACTTAGCTGGGTGTCATGTGCAGAGCACATGCAGGGCCAGCAGGGCAGCCTAGAGGTGGCGTCGGCGCACCTTGGTCTTTCCAGCCCTTGGTGTGAGTCCCAGATGCGTGCATGTTCTGTGCACACGGCAGATGTGCTTTTGCTCTTCCACACACCCTGGAGGTTATGCAGATACGACCTCACCGCTTTCTACAAGCCACTTTGCTCCCCATCTTGCCTCCACCTGACCCTGGTGAGCTCCCCGCATCTCAAGCACGGATGGTAGCCCCGGGGGTGAGCTTCGTTCATCTTGTTTCTCTCCGCGGCAGAACTGATCACCCTCAAGTCACACAGCACGCACAGTATGTGCCTCCCAGGCCAGCCAGCGTCTGCCTTCTCGTCTCTGCCTTCTCGTCTGCCGGGGCTCTCTGCTGACAGTACCCATCTGGACTGGTGGTGCCACTGCACTCTGCAACAGGCGTCAGTTTGTCCTGGAACCTTCTGCCCACATGCAGGGCCCGAGGGAGTGAGGAGGGGGAGGAGTGGGCTGCGTTGTTGACAGGCCATGGCTGTGTTTTCCAGTTTCCCGGTTGGAGGAGCGAGAGTCGGAGATGAAGAAGGAGTATAACGCTCTGCATCAGCGGCACACAGAGGTAGGTGCCTGGCCTTGACTGGCAGGGCCACACTGAGACGTGTGCCGCGGGCCCGGGCTTGCCTTTCTGGCCTCTTCTTTCTGGTGTCCGCTGCCCCAGCCGGAAAGCCGTCAGCCGTGTGCTGGTCGGGCTGCACTCCACAAACATGTTCGTACTGCTGTCAGCACCGTGAGCCTGAGATACTGCGTGGGCTAGAGGAGGGAAGAGAGGCCTGGGTCAACAGGAACGACTTACTGCACTTCTGTCCTCTGCAGATGATCCAGACCTACGTGGAACATATCGAGAGGTCCAAGATGCAGCAAGTCGGGGGAAACAGCCAAACTGAGGGTAGCCTGCCGGGGAGGAGGTAAGGCGGGAAGTGGGTATCCCTCATCCCCAGGTGCTCCGGATGAGCTGTGTCCACCCCTGACTCAGGAGAGGGTCTGGTCGGAGTGTGTGGCCGGAGCAGGAGTGTATGTGCACGTGGCTCAGGCTCAGGGCCTGGGGCACATGGCAGGCCTTCTGCTTGCCACATGCAATCACAAAGGCCCAGGGAAAATGGGGTGGTGGGTCCTGATAAGATGCTGTGCTTGTGGGTCCACCTACCACCTAATATTTGTCTGTGGCCTCGACATCAACACTCGGGCTTCTGGGGTCACGTGCAGGCCGGTGCAGAGACACCGCGTATGGTGGCAGGAGGGGTGGTGCCTGGGTGCAGGATGCTGGCACTTGGGGCCGTTGGTAAGGTTCAAAGCCCAGCTCTGACCCCTGTCGGGGAGCAGCCCCATGCCTCGTTTTCTCCTCCACAAAATGAAGCAGGTAGTATCTACCTGGATGAATCGGAAATGAAGGTTCTGATCCCTGTGGGATGTGGATCTGTGCACGTAGGCACAACGGCTCCCCCGTCACAGACCCAGGGCTCCGGGGGCCTCTGTGGGCCGTGAATAGCTCGGATCATGAGAGCCAAGTGCGTGGGCAGGGGAGCGACCTGGACACTCTGGCGACCCCCAGGCTGGTCAGGGCGGCACCAGTAGGTCCTGGGGCCCTTGCCTGTCTGGGGTTGGGAGCGGTGCCGGTTTCGTCTGCAGTGGGGGAGGTGATCACCTTCTGTGCCCTCTGGTCGGGATAAGGCCGGACTGAGGTCTCCGAGGGCGCAGACCGTCAGCCATCATCTCTGGGGTGTAGCCAGCGTGTGTGGGGGTTGGCCTGTGGGAGACCAAGGCCGTCCACCCGGGCCTGGGGGTGAGGTGAGGGGTACCCACGTCTCCAGGCCCTCATAGCTGGGAGGAGGGGCCGGAGGTTGGAATCCCAGGTCACGCAGACGGCGCCCAGCTGTTGGTCCTCGTTCCTTCAGGCCAACGCCTGAAGCCCTGGCCACGCCCCGTCGCTCGCTGGCCACGAAGCTCTGTCTGGGCCTGCCTCTCCGGCGATTGCACCACAAGCAGGAGGGCTTTGGGCCCTTCCACTCCGGTGTCACCAGCCATGGTCTGGTCCCAGCGGCAAAGCCATGGCATCCCTGCGCTCAAGGCGTACAACTCAGAAACACTGAGCACGTGCACAAAGGCCAAGCAGGACCTAGGCCAGGCGGCGCCTTGATGCCTGTGTGTTTCTAGGCAGCCAGGTGCGCTCCAGCCCTGGAGAGTCTCACAGGTTGCTGGTTAGCGGCTCCGCGCCAAGCGAGAACACGGACCACAGTTTGAAGGACTGTCGTGAATGTCTGATGGTGGGAAGTGACTGTTTCCAAGCTCCCAGCTCACGGCCAGGGGAGCTTCTCTTGAGCGCACCGCGAAGTCACCAGGAGGATTTCTGAGTAACTGCACTTGGATGCTGACCTGGGGCGGAGGTGGCTTTGGGGGGTTCCTATGGGGCATCGGGCAGGGCCCTCTGCACTGCGGCCACAGCGGCTGGGCGGCTTGGGCATCTCTGATGAGCGCTGGGCTCTCGGCCAATTCCTGAGAGCTGCAGTATTCCGGAAGCTTCAGCTGGTTCCCTGCCAGCTCCTTTAAGGCAGGAGCACCGCGAAGGTCACGAAGGAGAACGCCCAGGGAAAAGGGCCCAGTTTTCCCGGAAGCCCAGGAGGTGTGATCTCTGAACTCAGGACTGGGAGGCCATGAATGTCCAGGGCCCTAAGTCAGCGTGGCCAGCACCCCGGGCCCTGGGGATGCCACAGAACATGTGTCCTCGGAACCTCAGGATGATGTGGGCCTGGCCAAAAGCAGGAGCGGCCCAGGCGCCAGAGCCAGGCCCTCAGGGTCCGGGCCATTACTGGTGGCTGTCAGCGGACGCAGATCAGGCTTTGGTTTCTTCCTGGACGTGGAGGGTCCATGGCTACGGGACGGGGCTGCTCTCCACGGATCTCCCTGCGCTGCAGGCAGGACCTGGTCTGGAGCCTGCTGTCCCCACGTGTCTTGCGGCTCCCTTGGTCCTGAGCCCGCGTGGACCGAGCCTGGCCCCAGGCCCTGCGGCACTCTGGTGCTCAGAGCTGGGCTCCGGCCTGTCGCCGGCGCCACCCTTCTGCTGATCAGGACTCACTGCAGAGGGGCTGGCTGCGGGGTCCTGCCTGGGCTGCCCTCTGAGGCTCCACGGCAGCCCTTGGAGGCCACGTAGGCCCTCCTCCCTCAGGGAGGCCCCGCAGGAGGCTGTGCTCGTGCTGATTTGTCCTGCTGCCCGCAGGGCCCGCGTGTCACTCCTGGGTCGGGGGGCCTTCGGTGCCTGGCGTAGGGAGCACTGCTCTCCGGGGGCGGCTGTCCTGCCCGGGGCTGTCCCACACCCAGTCGAGGCCCGCAGGACCCCGTCATTGGGCAAGGGGACCCCGCAGCTATCCAGGAGAGCAAGGGGCTCTGGTCCACATTTCCGCTGAGCCCCCTCTCCCCGGTTTGATCCTGCCTGAAGGGAACCCCAAGGCTGAGGTGTGTATGATCTCCATGGCGGCGGGCCCCCGGCGCTCCATTACTAGACCTTCCTGAGCTAGACCCGTGGGCGAGAGATTCCTGCCTGCAGGAAGAGGCCTCTTGGCTGCCAGCCGAGACCCGCGTGGCTTGCATCTGCCACGTCCCCATGGCCACGGAGAGGAGCGTGCTTCTGTGGGGCCTTGCTTGGGAGGCAGACAGGTGGTGCTGTGGGTCTGGGCTGCCCCCATCACCCTGCTGGCCCGTCCCCCATGGTCACCTCGCTCACCAGCCCCCGGAACCAGCCCCCAGCTGGACCTGCCTCCCCTGCAGCCGCTTCACCGGGGACCAGGCGTTCGAGGGCACCCCGTGCCTGTCTGACAGCCCCAGGGCAGCAGCCTCTCCCTGCGGCTCCACAGGGGAGGCAGGTGGAGGGAGGAAGCAGGAGCCTTCCCCACTGTGCTGGGCACGGCGTCTGCCTCCAGCGGTGCTGTGCTGCGTCTGTGGGGTCCTGGAAGGCCCGCCTCTCTGGGGTGTGCCCTCTCCTGCCACAGTTCTCTGGGGACAAATAAGCATGTCCGCCTCAGCTTCCTGGTTCACACGGCCTGGCTCCATCCTGCAGGGCCTCGTCCTCAATGCTGGGAGCCCCCCATGGTGGCCACACCATTTCCCTTCACCCCTGGCCTGGTTTTCTCGGTGTGCATGTCTGGAGAAACACCAGAGAGCTTGAGTGGGCCGTGAGCATGTGTGTGCCCATGCTCCAGCCCTGCCCTCCCTGGGAGGGCCCACCCCCCACTGCCCGGGCGGAGAGTGTAGTGAGGCAGAGACGGTCACGTGTCTGTCGTGTGTGTGTGACGTGCAGATGTCCACATGTCTCCACATGTGTCTGTCTCTGCGGAGGGAAGCACTCCGCCCCACATGCTCACCCTCCATGTGACCTGACCCCTGACCTGTGCCCTCTAATACTGTCTTCTCGTCTCGTCCCTGTGCTGTCGCCGCTGTGTGCTGCCTTGTGTCTGTCGCCGCCCTGCAGTCCTCGCCAGTCGTGGAGGAAAAGGTAAAGCCTGGGGCAGCGTTCCTGCTGCCGTGTGGGGCGCCCGGGGTGCCCTGGGGTTCGGGAGAGTCCATCCTGCTGGTGGTTCCTAATCACCGGCATGAGGCTGGTCCTTGGCTGGCCCAATAGATTTTCTGCAGCAGTATTACAGATCACAGACCGTGGGTGTGGCACTTAGAGGCCATGCAGAAGAGGCAGCGGGCGAGACCCAGGTCCCCAAGACAGCCTCAGACTAGCTAGTGGCCACTAGCTAGCTAGGGGCCCCCGCCCAGCACACACAACCTTGGTCATAGGTCAGCCTTGGGCCTGAGCGTGGGGCCGGCACTGCAGGGAGGTGGTTGGCAGGGCTGGAGACCCCGCCCTCTGGCGTCAGATGGACCTGGACTTATAGGCGGCTCCAGCACTTCGAGCTCTGGGCCCAGAGCCGCTGGTATGACCGTGACCCGTGCAGGCAGCTTGACCTCCGCGGGCCATGTGACTCCCCCAGACTGCGGCTTCTGAAGTGGACAAGCATTGACATCTCTCGAAGGAGCAGCGGGGATGTGACAAGGGGACTGGGTCTGGGCTGTTGGCGGCAGTGCCCTGCCGTGCCCCCGGGCTCGTGGAGCAGGCCACCCGTGGCTCCGTGAGGAGCAGAGAGAGAAGATGGGGCTCGATTCCTGGGGACGATGCCCATTGCAGGAGGGCAGCCTGGCTGTCTCCGGGCGCGGCATGTCCGTGCACAGCAGCAGAACCAGGTGGTGGGCACATGCCCCTGTCCTTGGAGGCAAGATGCTCAGTCTGCCCCTGGCCTGGTGCCGAGGGATCCACTGTGCATTTCTCCCGAGGTGGAGCGGGGCCCCGGACAGGGGTTCCAGCAGTGGCACTGGGAGCCCACGGAGGCAGAGTGGGCGAAGGATGTGCCTGGACCCTCCTAGGGATGTGCTCCACGCAGCGGCCGGCGCCTTCCCCGACCCCCGGGAGCAGGCGGGGCTACTTGTGCAGAGGGCCG
This sequence comes from Canis aureus, assembly GCF_053574225.1. Lineage (NCBI taxonomy): Eukaryota > Metazoa > Chordata > Mammalia > Carnivora > Canidae > Canis > Canis aureus. The sequence continues at coordinate 38,530,206 of NC_135618.1, forward strand.
GGCGCAGCCAGAGCCTCGGGGGGACCTGCTGCAGTGTCCAGGTGCCTGTGGACGGACTCGGAGCGGCATGACTTGGTGCCTTTCTTAGCGTCTAAGCGTCTTTAACTCTCAGGTGACCAGCTGAGACCGTGTCCCTGTCATAGGGGGTGAGGGCTGCGTGAGGCACCTGCGGTTGTCCACGGGAGACCAGCTTCCTGAGCGGCCTAGGCCTTGAAATGTGGAGGTGCTGGTGGCTCCCACCCTTCAGGAGCACCCACTCCTCTGTGTGTGTGTGTTCCTGCCATAGCCTCGCTCCGCTCCCGGGGCCGCTCTGCGGGAGGCGGCATCTGGCTGAACAGGACCCACCAGCCGGCCTCAGGGGAGACAAGCCAGGACTCCTGCTCAGACTGTGCTTTCCTCCTGCTTCATCCCAGCCCTGGCCAGTCCTAGAACTGCCCGGGGGCACCAGCCAGAGAACCCCGCTTCCCGGGCCGGGCTTCTGGCCGCCGCCCACCTGGAGCGTCTCCTCGGACTAAACCCAGCGGGCAGCTTCTGGCTTCGTCCCCCCTGACTCCTGGCGCCTGCCGTTAGCAGTCTCCTGGCCTCCTTTAAGGGAACCCCCTCTGGGGTCAGCGCTTCGTGACAACCGGGAAGAGCCACATGGAGCAGGAGAAAGGGACCCCCGTGGGCCATACAGGGTGCAACACCCAATGAAGGATGGGCCCCCTGTTACTCTGTATGCATCCCGCCAACGTCTGACACTGAGAAGATCTCTCGAAGGAACAGTGAAGGCGGAGGGCAGTGGACAGGGAGCAAAGAGAGGGCAGAAGGGTTGATTCCTGCCGCCTGGCCGCAGGAGGCAGACGTGGGGCCCTCGGCAGCCCGGAGGCACGTCTGGGCTCCCCCTAGTAAAGCGTCGGGGGAGCCGTGGTCACCCTGGAACACCTGTGCTGGCCATGATGCCAAGGGGCCTGCTGCTGGCACCGCTGTGGGATTTCTTAGCGAACAGAGCAGGTGTCTGTAAAATCAAAATAACTATAAACGTGACAAATCACCATGGAGGGAAGGGGAGAGCCCCTTCGGCCCGCAGTGCAGCTGAGGTGCCCCTGAACGTGGGAACAGGTCTGGTTCCAGGGAACCATAGCTCAGGGAGCAGGCAGCCTCCGGCCCCGCCCACATCTGGCCCTCGGCCATAGCAGCTGGGTCTGCAGGGCAGGCCCCAGGGCCCCCAGAGCCTGCAGTTCTGGAGCTGTGCGCCTCGTCTAACATGCACTTCCCTGCTCTCTCCCTCATGTTTCAGCAGGAAGGAGCGCCCCACCTCTCTGAATGTCTTCCCCCTGGCCGAGGGCATGGTACGTGCACAGATGGGGGGCAAGCTCGCGCCTGCGGGGGACCACTGGCACCCGAGTGACCTCAGCTCCAGCTACCAGGTTTTGTAGCCGTACCATGGAGTGAGGGTCCCTCTCTGTCGCCCATGCTCATTCAGGAAGCGTCTGTGTGTACAACCCTTTGCAGCTCCCCCTCCTGGCCCCTGGCCCTGGGGTGGTGGGGCTGCTCTCCGAGGTGTGCGCCCAAGGAAAGCACCAGCTCAGGGGGTGCGGGCAGCAGCCAGGGCCTCTGCAGCCAGGGCATGCCCATCTGTTCGGCCGAGCTGAGCCTTTGCTCTGGGGGGCACAAGCATGCCTGTCCCCCCAGACCCGTCCCAGAGTACGAGCCCTGAGGCCACACTGGACACCAGCCCAGGACATCTCGTATCCTGGTGTCTAAGGTTTGCACTTCCACCGGGAGAAAGTCAGGGTGAGGAGCCAGCATCTCTCCTCTAGATGGTGCCTGTCTGTGCTAACGACTGCTGGGTCTCTAAGTTTGGAGAGGTGGCCGTCCTGGATGTGCGCCACGCACAGGGGAATGTGCCTCTCAGCGGGCCCCCCGAGAAAGCCAGGGCAGGGACTCCCCCTGACCCGGCTCGCTCAGGGCCCCTGGTCACTGGTGGCCAGTGCTGGTCCATGAGCTCAGCCCTGCCTCCGTCAGACAGGCTGTGGCCGCGTCGCCAGGTAAGGATGCCACCCTCGGGGTTGCAGAAGGCAACGCTGCTGGGCCTCCAGGCCAGGCTGGTGGATCCGAGGCCTGGACTTCTCCCAAAGCTTCTTCCTGCTGCAGCTTGTGGCTGACTGTCCCTCTGTCCCTGGGCGTCCAGCTTGCCTGCAGGAGGCGCTGCAAGCTGCCCACTCTGCCAGAAAGTGACCCTGCTCGCTTCAGCTTTTGTCCCAGACAGGGAGCATGTGTCTGCAACCTCTGACCTAGGCGCTTACCCTTCGTCCCCATTATGGACTGCCCTGTCTGTGTGGGGAGCCGGGCAGAAGGGCAGGGGCCTGTGGGGTCATCTGCAGCGGCCAAAGAGGCCTGCCTGCGGCCGAGCCAGCTTTCTTCCCGCCTGTCTCTTCTTTCTCCTGCCGCGTCATCTGAAGTAGCCTGGGTTTTCATCCCACTGTTGTATGTTTCAGTTTGTAGGTGTATTTGATTTGATTTTTTTTAAATTACGTTTAAGTTCTTTTTATTTCGTGCTCTAGGTTTTAAGGTTTTTCTAATTTCTTAATTTTTTTGTTGTTTTTTGTTTTGTTTTTTGTTTTTATGTGCTGTATTTTCAGTGTTTTAACCAAACAGTTGTGGCTACTCATGGTGAGGAATGACCGCTAAGAGTTTGGGTTCTTTGCATTTGGAGGTCACTGCCACACGTTGGTGTTTAGGAGGTTGAGAGGTTTGCTGCTAGGTAAGTGGTGGCCAGGGGAGTGTCCCGTGGGTAGGTGGCGGCCTGTAGGGTCAGGGAGAGCCAGGTACTGGGGGAGGCCTGGCCACGCTGCACGGTTCCTTTCGGTGACTTCCAGGGTCAAGGAGGCCCACTGCAAACCCACAGACCTGAGCTTGCCGGGCACGGACCAGCCGGGGACCGTGGCCCTGAGGAAGGTGTTCCGGGAAACATGTGGCTCTGAAAGGCATGCACTCCTGTACCTGGCCTCCCCCAGCCCCCACCAGACTTCCCCGTGCCTCTGGACTCCTGGGGCCATGTCTCCTTGAGTGCTGGCCCGGGCTGGGTGGCAGCAGAGGGCCCTTACCTGTGGGACGCCCAGAAGCCTCTGCCGTGTGGGGCAGACAGACTGCTGGGGCAGCTCCATCACAGAGGCTCTCAGGAAAGGATTTTTCCTTCTCTAATTGGCCTTAAGCTGTAGAACCCAAATAGAAAATGCTTGTACCGGGGTGCTTCTAGGGAGAGAGAGGCACAGGCTGTTGCACGGGGCATAGCGCCTTGGCACATCAATGGTCTGGGCCATCCTGGGGCCTGCAGGGTAGTGGTCCGCCTCCACCCACTGGACACCAGGAGCACCCACCTGTCCCTAGGCATGATAGCCACAGATGTTCCCAGACATCACCAAGCATCCCCTGAGGACATGGTGGGCCTAGGTGAGAGCCCCTGCCTAGAGGAGGATGTGGAATAGTGAGAGTCCTGGCAGAGAGGTGTCAGGGGCCTGTTAGATGAAACCAGACATCTCTGTCCCAGGCCCTGGCCTGACACCACACGATCAGGAAAAGGCAGGTCTCAGGGATGCCCAACCAGCTCTGCCTCCTGGGCACCTGGCGGCAGCCATGGGAGCCTGGTCACCCTCCCTAGGTGAAAGGGGTGTAGGTCGGTCCCAGTGTGCATCCAGCTTTACGGACAGGCCCCCTGCCATCAGCTCCTCCCCTGCGAGAAAGCACTCCCAGAAGCTCCCCTTCTGCAGAAACACGTGGCCCAGTGCTGTCGGCCACAGCCATGGCCACGGCCACTGGGGCATGCGAGCCGTAGCCGCTTGGGAAGCCGTGCCCCTTCTCCACCCCCTAGAGGGTAGCAAGGTCTGAGGGGGGTGCTGCCCACTGAGGACGGCATTGGGGTGAGTCAGGGTCATCAGTGTTAGTAGACAAGTGGGCCAATTCCCAGATACTGTCGGATGGTTTCATGAGGAGGGACTGTGGGAAAGGGTGGCTTCGTTTCCCGTGCGGTACTCACGTACAGTGTGTTCTCTCCAGGGAGATTCTGGTTTTTGTTTTTTTTGTTTGTAAAAAATTTTTATTTATTTTATTTTAAGTAATTTGCACACCCAGCGTGGGGCTCGAACTTACTACCCCGAGATCAAGAGTCACATGCTCCACCGATGGAGCCAACCAGGCGCCCCTCCAGGGAGATTCTTAAGGTCAACAGTTGATTGCAGTTTTCAATGAGCTGGTCTCTCTTGGAATGTTTTAAGGGTGACCCATTGTCTGGAAGTGGGGTTATAGGTTGATTGCATTTACATAGATACGTAGACCTTGAGTTCCAGTTGAGCCGAGGGGACCTGGTGTCTCTGGGAGGTGGGTGCCCCTTTCCAGCCCCTTCTCATCCTAGTGCAGGGAACCCGAGACAGGAGTGGCTGGGCTGCCACCCCGACAGCTTGATCAGAGAGCGTGCTCGGCCTCCTCCCTGGTCCCCATCTAGAGTTCCCTGCCCTGCCCTGGGCTGCAACTTGTTTTTGACCACCCCCTGGCTGCAAAGGGTTGCTTGCCATGTTCATGTAGCTTCATGTCCATCACACGCGGCATCAGTGGGCTGTCCTGGGGAGTGCCAGCTAAAAGGCCCCATCCAAGCCATTTAGATAAGGTGGCAGCGGCTGGGTGAACCAAGGGACTAGGCCAGAGGACTTGGCGGACAGGAGGGCAGGGGGCCTCCTGTGCCCTCAGCCTTTGACCCCGGCCAGAGAGGCCAAGCCAGGGGGCCTCTAGCAGGTGGCCTGGGACCCCGCTGACCCTGCAGGCTGTGCCCGCCTCACCGGGAGCCTGGGGACATGCTGACCCACATGGCGAGCTTCTCCCTTCCCTGTTTGGCCCTAGTGTCCACAGGACGAGATGTCCGAGTCCGGCCAGTCCTCGGCGGCTGCCACACCCAGCACCACCGGCACCAAGTCCAACACACCCACGTCCTCCGTGCCCTCGGCTGCCGTCACACCGCTCAACGAGAGCCTGCAGCCCCTGGGGGACTATGGTGCCGGCACGAAGGGCAGCAAGCGGGCCCGGGAGAAGCGCAACAGCCGCAACATGGAGGTCCAGGTCACGCAGGAGATGCGGAACGTCAGCATAGGTGCTGCGGCGGCTGGCGGCCGTGCCTCCCAGGGCTGGACACTCCCAGCACCCCCTCCCCCGTCCAGGCCCCCTGCTGTCCCCTCTCCCACACCCCTGCTGTCCCCCATCCCCGCCCTCGCCTTCCCGCTGGCCCGCCCCCCCCCCCTCTGGCCCACTCCTTGCTGTCCATGCCCCTCCCCGCTGTCCCCCCCCCACTGTCCCACCCCTTGCCATCCCCTGACCCCCCCCCATCAAGCTGTCGAGGGAGGTTTCCCTTCCAGCTACCAGTGTTAGTTCTGCTAGATGTATCAGTGAGCTCAGGCTGCCGTGACATAACACATATCACAGGCCCGGCACTTCAGACCTGAGATATGCTTTCTCACAGCCCTGCAGGCCAGAAGGGAGCAGTAGGGCGTCAGGGCTAGGGCCCCCAGAGGCCTCACTCCAGACTGCCGCCTCTCCCTGTGTCCTCACCGGCTCGTCCCTCTGCATGTGTGTCCTCATCTGTTCCTCTAACAAGGACACAGTCAGATGGGGTCAGGGCCCACCCATGTGGCTGTATTTTATCCACACCTCTGTAAAAGCCTCATCTCCAAACATGGTCACATGCTGGGGTCCCAGGGGCTGCGGCTTCAGCATGTGGATTTGGGGGACACACTGGCCTCTGGCAGTGCACTCCTGACATGCTCAGTAGAGGAAGGGGAGGAGGAGAAGCGGGACATTGGGTGTGCTCATCGGAGGTCTTGAAAAAGAGACATGGTTCTGGGGCATGGGTCCTAGCCAGGCACCACCCAGGGAAGAGCCCTTTCCTGACAGTTCCTGGCTGGTGGTGATCTAGTGTGGGGTTTCCAGACGTGGGGCCAGAGGGTTGATGCCCCCCCAACCCTGGGGTTCCTGTGTGTCCCCCCCAGGCATGGGCAGCAGTGATGAGTGGTCTGATGTTCAAGACATTATCGATTCCACCCCAGAGCTGGACATGAGTCGGGAACCCCGCCTTGATCGCACGGGCAACAGGTACTCCCTGAACCCGGGGTCCTGGAGGGCTCTGTGTTCACTGTGGGCATCGGCGCCTTTGGTGGAGGTGTCCCTTGCAGCCTCTTGCACAGCAGCATTGGCACTGAGTGGCCCAGTGGGCAGTGTTGGAGGGCCCCTGCCCACAGCCCACGAATGTTGCCCACTCACCCTGTGCTTTCCGGGTGTGTTTCCTCACAGCCCGACCCAGGGGATCGTGAACAAGGCTTTTGGCATCAACACTGACTCCCTGTACCACGAGCTGTCAACCGCAGGGTCAGAAGTCATTGGGGACGTGGATGAAGGAGCTGACCTGCTAGGTAAACTCAAGCCACCCCCGTGACCCTAGGGCCTCAGGTTGCTGTTGTTGGTTTTGTTGGTAATGAAAGCAAAGTCTCTGTCAGCTGTGAGCCAGGAACTTCTTTTTATAGTTTTATCAAAATGTAGTTCACATATCATAAAACTTAAACTACTTAAAGTTCAGCGGGTTTCAGGGTGCTCACAGAGCTGTGTCACTTTCTAATTTTAGAACATTCTATCACTCTGAAAATAAAACTGTGCCTTTGAGCACTCAGTCTAGGCAGTGCACTTTCTAGCAATTTCCTCAAAGAATATGCTCATATGAGGTCACTGCCTATTTTCGAGCCCACGGTTGCCCCCAGAACTCCCTGCACCTGGATTGGAAATGAGTGCAGAGGGACGCCTGGGTGGCTCAGTGGTTGAGCATCTGCCTTCAGCTCAGGTCGAGATCCCGGTCCTGGGATGGAGTCCCACATCAGGGTCCCCGCAGGAGCCTGCTTCTCCCTCTGCCTGTGTCTCTGCCTCTCTCTGTGTCTCTCATGAATATATAAATAAATCGTAAAAAAGGAAATGGGTACAGAGACAGTCCCTAGTAGACTTACTTCGGGTCCTCCTTCCCGTCCTGGGATGGGTGTCAGGCGTGCCCATCAGGCAGGGCTCCAAGGCAAGCTGTGGCCCTCGGCACTGCAGGCAGGAAATTGGATGTGCTCGGTGGTGTTCACCTTCCCCCCACCACATGCCCTGTGCCCTTGTGTCTGGAGCCTGAACTTTGAGAAGCCCGCCTGTAGGACAGGAGCTCCAGGACCTTAGAGCTGCACTTAATCCTTTCCTGCTAGCTAGGTAGGCTCCAGGGCAGGAGGTGGGCTCCAGGGCAGGAGGTGGGCTCCTGGGGACAAGGTGGCTCCAGGGGACAAGGTGGCTCCAGGGGACAAGGTGGGCTCTGGGGCGGGAGGTAGCCTCCAGGGCAGGGGAGGCGGGGTCCGGGGCAGGAGTTGGGATCTGAGGGAGCAGTGGTTCCACTTAGTCCTCTCCGGACACCAGCTTCCATGGAGGTGACTCCTAGGGAAGGGTGCTCCCCACTTCTCACGGCTTAGGGGGGAGCAGCAGCTGGAGCCGGGGCTGCTGCCTCCTCAGGGGAGGTGCTGGTCCCATATGGGAATCAGGCTGCTTCAGCTGCTGTGATCCATATGCAGTCGCCTGCTGCCTGAGGAGGAGGAGCTACATCGCATCAAAGAGTTTTTACTGCCAACCCTCCTGCTGTTGTCCCTCTCCACTGATTAACACTGGTGACCTTTTGCCCTCAGGGACTTGAGAGCACTTGCTTGGCTACTCTGTGTGGATGGCACCGTCTTGGGTGGCTCGGCCAGGCTTCCAGCGGCAGATGTGGCCGGGCTTGAGGCCATAAGGGAAGGGCGCCACTGGCGTGTTCCACCACGTGTACTCTCTCTTTGCTTTGGGGCTGTTGTTGGATTAGATTGCTTTAACTGGGGTGCGGGTACCTCCCGGGAACCGATTCCTTGTGGCATCCGCGCCAGCATCACCTTGTGCCTAAAATGGAAGTCTTTTCAGCCAGTCTTTTCAGAAGGTAAAATTTACCTTCTCGCTGATGTTTGAGCGTATAGTTCAGTGTTACAAAGGATGTTCGTACTCGGTGGTGAGACCAGGAGCAAGAACAGGAGGCCCAGCAGTGGGTGTTTCTAATGGGATTTTTCTCATAAGTGTTGTAGAAACATATATTTAAAAAGAAAAACTATTAATATTCAGAAACAATTTACTTAGAGGAAATTACTTTTAACATTCTGACATCCTTCTACTCTATGTAGTTCAGATGATCCTGTATACGTTCTGATTTTCATTTTCGGAAGAGTAATACATGCTTAAATACTATTCAAATAATATGAGAAACTGCCAAGAACAGGGTAAACACCAAATGCCCACCTCCCCCTACCGCCGTCATGAGTGTTTTAATACGTTGCCACACCTTCTCTGGCACTGTAGCACACACATGTGCGTGTCAGGTCATGTCTCCCTCCCCAGCGGGAATGTGAACGTTTCCCTGGCCCACTGATACTCCTCCACACATCAGATTACTTCACGGGACTGCAAATTATTCAACTCTCTTGGTTCTGCATTTTGCTGTTTGGACATTGCCGTCACACATGCTGTGGGCAGACGTCTGCACCCACACCTGTGACAACTTTAGGACCGATTCCTAGAGTGGGAGCCTCAAGGTAAAAGTGGGCTCCTGAGAGCATCTGCACGCTGTTCTCCCAGATGAGGCTGCGCTGGGGCTAGCACCCACAGCCACAGGGGCCTGGCCCGGCTGCCCTTCAGGCGTTGGGCCCGCTGGGCTGGGAGGGGCATGGGAAGGAACGCCCATCAGTAGGGTTCACTGGCTGGGACGAGGCTGTAGGGGTAGCCGTGCACGTTGTGTGTGTCCATGAAGGCGCACTTTTCTGCCTGGGCCCACCTCGGAGGCTGCACGTGCAGAGGACACCACCCAGCAGGCCACCGTGCATCTCGGGTGTGTGAGGATTTGATAAGAGACAACAGCCGTCTCCTTAGGAAAACACACAGGCACGCCGCAGCTTGCATTTCTGTGCCAGCATCGCTGGCAGGGGCAGGAAATGGAATGTAGGGCCGGGGCAGAGTAGGAGCCCACCGGACCTTGTACTATGGCCCCTCACATCTCACGGCAACATGGTCACGGGAAGTGTCTTGCCAGCGTTGGACATGCATGGCCGCCGTTCATCCGGGGGAATGCTGCTGCCCCCATTTCATGGATGAAGAAACGAGGTCAGGGAGGGTGAGGTGAAGACACAGAGTCAGGACCTGAACCCAGGTCTGCTAGAGCAGCAGCTCCTGCTGACCTCCCACTCTGCTGCTCATCATGGCTTTGTTGAGATGCAGTGTCACACCGTACAGTTCACCTGCTAGAAGTGTACAGTCGCATGTCTCTGAGCACTTGGAGCATATTCAGAGTCGAGGGATCACCATCATGTTAGAACATTTCACCCCCAAAGGAGACCTGTGCCTGTGGGCAGCCCTGTCCCTCCACACCGTCCCACGCCCAGCCCCTGGCAGCCACTCCTGTGTTCCCGTGTCTGCACGTTGGCCTCCTCTGGCCGTTTCATACCAGCGGTCCTTGTCCAAGCGGCCTCTTACCTTTGAGGTTCCTGCACTTTGTAGTAGGTCCTCCTTATGGCTGAGTGCCATTGTGTTGCGCGGATAGGCCACACCTCGTATATCCTTTCATCCGCTGAGGGGTCACTTCCACCCTTGGCCATTGTGGCTGATGCTTCTGCGAGACCTTTGGTCCCTCACGTGGTCCAGGGCTGCCAGAACTGACCAGCCTCCTCACCGCCCAGGCACTCTGCAGCCTGCCCGTGGGTCGATCCCACTGGCCTGAGTCTCCTGCCTCGCCCAGCAGCTCCAGGCCACGGGGCTGTCCCCTCCCTCCCATCTTCAGGGCTGCAGGGCGCTTTTAGCATCACGCCAGATGCCACTTTGGTAGAGAAACCGCATCAGCAGTGATGAGAGGAAAGAGTGGAGAACCAGCAGCACACGTCAGTGAGCTTGACCTCCATGGCAGACGTAGGATGGCTCCTGGGAGGGAAGTGACGTCTGGTGAATGTCCTGGGGTCACTTCCCTAGAAGAGCACCTGGGAGGGAAGTGACGTCTGGTGAATGTCCTGGGGTCACTTCCCTAGAAGAGCACCTGTTGTGACCTTTTCATGAGAAGACCTCATGAGGTGCATCTACTGGGTCTTTGTTCTGGGAAAATGCAAACCAGAATCCTCTTGTCATAGGGCGACAGGGCGCGAGTCACTGTGCTGTGTGCTCAGAACTTCCACCGCGATACTCCATGGGTCGGTGGGCACCGCCTAGTTCGGGCTGGGATGCCCCCCCCCCATTCTTGGGAAACACCCGTCAATGAGCTGTGCCTCGCCAGTGTGGCTGCTCCACGGAGGAGCCTGGGGCCAGGGAGTGGCTCTGGTAGTCTCCGTTCTGTGGCCGTTTTCACTGAGGAAAGGCCCTGTGGCCTCAGAAACACCAGTGCCACGGGCTGGGGTGAGCGGAGTCCTCCGTGCTTCACGGGCCTGCACCGCCTGCTCCCTGCCTCTTGGCACTTGGGCTGTGAATTCCTGTAGCAAGAAGGAAGGAAAGAACCTGGAGAGGCAGGTCTCAGGTCTCACTAAACTCCTGCCACCGCTTGCCACACACACCGTGACTTAAGAAATCGAGCCCTTGCTGCCGGTCCCCGGAGGCGGTGCCATCGAGTGAGACCACACCTGGTCCCAGGGGCGCCACACTGCCACCGTGCATCTCTCGAGGTGAGGGAGTCGTTCTTGGTGACCACTCCACGCGCACTGGGGCCTAGCAGGCAGTGTCCCGTGAGCCACGGGAGTCCCCGCGAGGGAGACTGTGTGCCCCCTTCACAAATGAGGGAACGGAAGAGAAGCCAGGCAGTTAGACTGTGCAGGGCTGCACTGGCCGGCCAGACCCAGAGCGTGTGCAAATCACCTTGAGAAAGACCAACGTGTGTGAACAAGTCAGGAAACACGACTGAAGAGCAGGAGACCAGCCTCGGAGTCTCAGACGTGTGGTTCGTGCTGGGTCTGCCTGCGCAGCTCCGGAGCCGCCCCGCAACCTCACCCAGCGGCCCCTGGTCCGGACGGAAGTGCCCTTGACGAAGGGATTCTGAGGTTCACCCAGAGGAGTAAGCGTGTGGGAGCAGCCCGGGATGATTGAGAAAGAACAAGGTCGAGGGTTGCCCGATGTTCCAGGCATGAAAGCATTTATAGCGCTGCGGCCACACGCCAGCGGCCCCGGGGTCCCTGGTGCGAGACCAGAGCCATGTGAGGGGTGGACTCGCCAGGCATCCCCTTGGTGAAGAATGAAGTGTGGCCCCCACCTCGTGCAGCACACCAAAGGTTTCTAGTAGATGGAAGATGCAGGTGTAAAAACATGAGGAGAGGGCAGCCCGGAGGCTCAGCGGTTTAGCGCCGCCTTCCACCCAGGGCCTGATCCTGGGGACCCGGGATCGGGTCCCACGTCAGGCTTCCGGCACGGAGCCTGCTTCTCCCTCTGCCTGGGTCTCTGCCTCTCTCTGTATCTCTCATTAATAAATAAAATCTTAAAAAAAAAAACATGAGGAAGGAAGCCAAAGCATCCTGGAGAGTGTGTTGGCGATCGGAGCCCCCCTCCGTGGCCACAGCCGTAGGGGAAAATACTGACATGTCTGATGCACGCAGCTTAAGAAAAGGTGCGTCGTTTCCCACCCGAGTGGAACCCAGTGGTGCATACACACAAGATGGCAGCGAACACCAATGGATGCTCAACCTCGAGAACAATCCAGGGAACGCGGAGAGAACTCTTTCCTCAAGAGATCCACAAAGCCCAAGCAAGTGCTGCTGCGCCTGCTGCCAGGAGGTGTGGCCCGCGGAGTAGCTGGCAGTGTGGGGTGGTGGCCGGGCGGGGACAGGGCCTCCAGCGGGCCCCCTCGTGTCCTGCACCAGGCACGCCATGGCACGGGGCGCTGCGCCCGAGGTGACACGGATCTCCCGTGCAGTGTCTCCTGGCATAGAGCACCTGGCCCAGGAGCGTGGATAGCATGGCCCTGAGGCTGTCCTTTCACTGCTGGTGTTTCTCCCGGAGTTCTGAGAAGCATCCCAGCTGCGGACAGACGTTGCCCCAGGAGGGAGCAAGGAGAGAGGGTGCACCTGTTTGTCACTTAAATTCCTACATTAGACTCTGGAGAAGTCAAGAGACTGTAGTGTTCCTTGTGCGGGAAATGACCACGCAGAGTGGTAGTGTTGCACCCATCTCCAGCGGGGCAGCAGAGAGGCTTGGACCCCAGTGAGGGGGGCCCTGCCAGCCCACAGGCCCGCCGCCCCCACCACCTGCCCTCCCTCCCAGCAGCGGGCCCTCGAGCCTGGCCACCCTGGGCACCTGACCCACCCACGCACGCACGTGCACACACACACGCACACCAGTGCACACATATGCCACTGCACGTGCACACGCACACACGCTCTCGCCTTCCTAGGCCTCCCCCTCCCGAGGGCTGAGCAGGTGTGGGGCCTGGCACTGGGTCTCCCATCTTCCTGTAGGGTGGCCGTCCCCAGTGGGATTTGTCACCCACAGACCTGGTGACATCAGCTCGGGTTCCTTCTTGCTTTTCAACATGGAGATGGCTGCTCGGTGTTGCTTTCTTTTTAATGAAAATCTCTTTATTTTGTTGGTTCCAGTCACCCACTGACCTTTGTCACTTCCTTTCCCCCGTCTCTCTGTGCTTCGCTGGACACACCCCAGGGGAGTTCTCAGGTGCGTATCTGTCCCGTCTGTCTGTCTGCACCCCCCACGGCGGCGTCCAGCTGCAGTGGGGTGGCCTCCCTGGGGCACTCCCTGCTGCAGCCTCTCCCCTCCTGGTTCCTTTCCAGGCCACTAAGGCACACGTGCTTTTGCTCACCAGCCTACTGCCGCTCGGAAGCTTATTTTGGTTTGCTCTACTAGCCCACTGACCATGGCCTTCCCTGTCCCTTCAGAGGCCCACCATCCCCCTGTGCCATTCCTTAAGGTTCTACGGAGCCATGAGAAGCATAGCACAGTTGGGATGGGGCCGCAGGGCCTAGTTCTGTGGGTCTCCCCTCTGTCAGGTGCACCCCGGAAGTCGGGGGGCCTCACGCCCTAACGCCCACCCCTCCCAGCCCAGGACTTCTGTGTGTGACGTCGGTGCACTGCCCCGCCCTCCCCCCCCCTCCCTGCACCACCGGGTGCCCCTGGCCTGGCGGTGTCCTTGCAGAGGGAGCGTCCCGCCTCCTGGCCCTCTCCAGGACGCACCCCCCCCCCCCCCCCCCCCGGAGACCGAAGCCCTAGCGTCCCTCCGCCCTGCTGCTCACACAGGCTTAATGCGCTTGTCTTTTCTCCCTTCCTTCCCTCCCCCTGCCGCCCTGGTCGCCCGGCTCCCGTGGGACTGGGACGGCTCTCCTAGTGCGCCATGATTTCTTTGGTAAGGCCAAGGCCCCGATTCAGTTTGTGTTTCTCCCGTTCCTGGCTCCCCCTGTGTGCCTCACACCTCCTTCGGTGCTCTGAGCCGTTTGCTTTGCTCTGCATGCTGGGGGCGGCGGTGGGGTCTGCAGAGGCCACGGGATCTCCTGGCCCCTGGCTTTTGGGGTGGGGGTGGGGGGCTCGATCCCGACCCCCCAGCGTCCTCTCTCAGAGCAGACCCTGGACAGGCTGAGGGGGCGGGAGCACAGACAGTGGTCAGACCCCGTGCTGAGTACACCAGTGCGCCTCAGACCAGGGCAAGTGGGTATTAGGAACAGACCCCGGGCTGCTGGGGCTGTGTGTCCTCAGGCCGAGCGTCAGTACATGCGAGTTTGCGACGTGCCTGCAGAGAGCGTAGTCGGTGGGGCCCCCAAGTGGATCCCCCAACCCAGCTCCTGTAAACCAGGGTCGGCCCCTCTGGGCACCAACCCCAGGGAGCGCCGCCCTCCCTTCTGCTCCCTCCTCTGCCTGCTGCTGACCCCACCGCTTGGGGTCGGGTCCCATCAGCCCTGCTCCCTGCCCTGGTGGCGGGCCGAGCCATCTCCTTGGCCAGGGGCTCTCTGCCGTCCTGTGCTGTCACCACGGCTCCAACCGCTATTCTCCTGGGCCAGCTCTGAAAAGGGCTCAGGAACCCCAGGGCTCGGGGATACAGGGGGTGCTAAGAGGGGCCAGCAATTGAGGGGTCAGCTCACGTCACTGGTGAGCTGTGGGGGGTCAGCTAGGGGGGGACCCGCGCAACACCATCTGCAGGCTGCTCGCTGGCAGCTCTGCTGGCCGGGCGCCCACCCAAAGACCAGCAGAGGCCTCTCCCCAGGGCCCAGACCTGTGGGCCTCATCCTCCTGTGTGCCCTCCCGGGGCCGAGGTCTGTTGCTCTGAGGCAGGCGGCGTAACCTCAGGGTCTAACTTTACCAGCACAGGTAACATCTCTCTGCCTTTTGTTTCAGGAATGGGCAAGGAAGTGGGGAATCTGCTTCTGGAGAACTCACAGCTTCTGGAAACCAAGTAAGGATGCCCTTCTCCAGGGGCACTGGGGTGGCTCAGCCCAATGAGCCTCCCAGGCTTGCTGTCAGCTCAGGTCGTAATCTCAGGGTCATGGGATCCAGCCCTGCCTGTGTCCCCCTCTGCGCTGGGTGTGGCTTCTGCTTGGGATCTGCCCCCCTCCCCTGCAAAAGGAATGCTGCCCTCCAGCAGGGAGGTTGCTGAGATAGCCCTCCCCCAGGGCCATGGCCGCCACAACCCCAGGGAGGACCCGGATCAGAGGGCTTGGCACACCCTCCAGGGTCACCGCCCTTCCCTGCGTTCTGCACCCGGGTGCCCTTCCCGACCCCTCGTCCCGGCAGGCCCCCTTCAGCCCTCATCGCTCCACATGCACAGTGGTTCACACGGACGTCCACACTTTCTGCCTTCTCCAAGAAATGCTCTGAATGTGGTGAAGAATGACCTCATTGCCAAGGTGGACCAGCTGTCTGGGGAGCAGGAAGTGCTCAAGGGGGACTTGGAAGCCGCCAGACAGGCCAAACTCCGGCTGGAGGGCCGCATCAAGGACCTGGAGGAGGAGCTGAGGAGGTGAGGGGTGGGCCTATGGGAGGGCGGGGAATGCCCCAGGAGGGGGTGGGGCTCCTGGGAGGGGCAGGGTGGACCCCAGGCCTCTCCTCCTTGGCGTCCCCTGGAGGGCATTGCCCCACGGGGGCTCCACTGGGGTGCTGACTGTGCAGCCTCCCCCTCCTGCCCTCACATGGGAGCACTCCCAGGCCCACCTACCCCCCGCCACCTCCCCCATCCTGCCAGAATCCCTCACCAGGCCTGGGTGTCTCTGGCAGCCTCTTACAAAGGAGGGAGGGGAGGGGAGGGGACCCCAGAGCTCTGGGGTGTCCTCCCCAGCACTTGGCACTTCCCTGTGGCCTTTCTCTTCTAGCCTGATGCTCGCCCCGAGGGGTGCCTATGGCTGCAGACTGGACAGGGGAGGTGTGACAGGAGGGCGGGAGGGGGGTGGCACCTGCGCACGCCTGTGGGGGTGACCGAACCACCTCGCGCTGTCCAAGCAGCTGGCCTGCATCCCCGTTCCCGGAAGCCCTGCTCCCCCACTGGGGCAGCCAGGACGGGGTCGGGACTTCACGGCGCGTGTGAGCAGGGCAGTGGGCTGCTGGTCCCCAGGGCGTTAGGAGTGCTCAGGGCGCCGTGCCCAACGGGGCCACCACCCCACCACCGTTCCCTCCTCATCCTGCAGAGTGAAGTCGGAGGCCATCATCGCCCGCCGTGAGCCCAAAGAAGAGGTGGAGGATGTAAGCAGCTATCTCTGTACAGAATTGGTATATTCCACTATTAACATGAGGGCATGGGGGGCGGGCTGCGCGGGGCGGGCTCCCAGGGGCACCCATCTCTCCGGGTCTCGGGGCCCTCCTTACCCACCCTGTGTCATCTCCTCCGCCCATCTTGGTGGGAACCCTGTGCAGCCACAGGTGCCCACGCCCCCTTTGGGTGCAAGTACGGTGCTGAGGAAAGCCCTCCACTCCTTGGGGGCTGGTCCGTGACTGTCGCAGGAGGGCGGAGGGGGACTGTGTGGGGGGGCCTTGGCCCTCTCCCGCGGGGACCCCTTCTGGCTGGAGATGAGTAGTCCTCCACAGAAGGCAAGGCCTGACTCTTCAGCCCCAGGTAGATAGTGGACACTGACCACACCGCTCAGTAGCTGTTATTTTGGGGGGCACGTGATGCACGGATCAGAGTGCTTGCCATTTACTCTGGCTCGTCCTGCACACCCCCCACCCCGAGCACCCTAGAACAACACGGAGGTGTGGGTGAATTGTGGGGCTGCAGGAGGTGTCGATCAGGGCGGGTCTCTGCTCCCCCTGCCCCGTGCCAGCCCACGGCAGCCCAGGGCCTGGCTCCTGGGAGCAGACCTGGCCCTGCCTCAGCACTCACAGCTGGCAGGCCCCAGGCAGATCTGCTAACTCCTGCAGCGTCCCATGTGGACGTACTGACCCCAGGTCCACTCACTGGACCTTCCCTGGAGCCTCTCTTTCTGAGGCTCCACCCGGTCCAGGCTCACCTGTTAATGCTCACTGATGGCATTTGGGGTTGCCCTGGTGTCCAGGGGCTTGTAAGAAAAGTTGCTGTGTTGTACCCCTTGAGCATATCATGTGACCCTCTGGAAGGTGACCCTTCTTGGGGTGGGTAGACCCCCGCTATGTCTGGTCCCCTGCCCTCACCTTCCCACCGCGTTTGCCTGGACGGGGAGGCGTATCCATGCGGGGACTGGCCCACTCCGGACTGACCTGCTGGTGGCCCCCCCGCTGGCTGAACAGCAGTGCCCTCCCCTGCAGGACAAGATCCCCATGGCACAGCGCCGCCGCTTCACACGGGTGGAGATGGCCCGTGTGCTCATGGAGCGCAACCAGTACAAGGAGAGGTTGATGGAGCTCCAGGAGGCCGTGCGGTGGACTGAGATGATTAGGTGGGCCCCCGGGTCTCCTCTTGGACCTGTGCTCACTGTAGGATGCCCTGACAATGGGATGAAGGCGGATCCCCACCCCACCTCCCTCTCCCGCAGGAGGACTGGAAGGGGGACCTGGTGGGAGCCTGTCGGGGCCCTGTGCTGGGGCCCCTCCGGAAGTGGTGGTGGACCCACCCAGCACCCTGAGAAGGTCCCAGGCAGGGGAGGCAGGAGGGGCCCCTGCAAGGGTGGCACAGGGTCACAGCGTGGGTGGGTGTGGTCTAGGAGCAGGTCAGCCTGGGCGGGAGGGGGGGGCTGAGCTTGGCTCCTCCCCTGCCCCTCCCCTAGAGCATCCCGAGAACATCCGTCTGTCCAGGAGAAGAAGAAGTCCACCATCTGGCAGTTGTGAGTCGGGGGTGCCAGGGTGGGGGGCAGGGAAGGCTGCCCCTTGGCCGCCCCTCACTCCCCATGCCTCCACTGGCAGCTTCAGCCGCCTCTTCAGCTCCTCCTCCAGCCCCCCTCCGGCCAAGCGGTCCTACCCGTCAGTGAACATCCATTACAAGTCGCCCACCACAGCCGGCTTCAGCCAGCGCCGCAGCCACGCGATGTGCCAGATCTCGGCTGGCAGCCGACCTCTGGAGTTCTTCCCCGATGAGTGAGTGTCCCGTCGTCTCCCCCGCTTCTCCTGCTGGCCTGCACGTGGGGAGTCTGGGGGGAGGCTGTGTGTGCCAGGGTCCCCCCTCCAGGCTCAGGCATGGAGGCCGACCTCTGCGCCCTCGCCCTGCGCTCCTGAACGTGACTGGGTATGCTGGCGGCAGCCCCCAGCCCCTGCCCTTGGGGACGTCACCGAAGCCACCTTCGGGTCGGGCCGCGCCCAGGCTGCCCAGCACACCCGCGCTCCCCAGGGATGCTTGGAGCCGACAGGAAGTTACCAGCAGGGCTGGGCTTCTTCCTGAGAATACCGTTTGGAATTTTGTGTTTTCCTTAAGTTTTGGTACCAAGATTTTGGCTCCAGGGCAGAAGTGGGGGATTGTGTGTCCCATGTCAGAAGACGGGACGTTCTCCAGGACGGGTCCAGAGGGAGGGCAGCTGCACTGTACGGTCCTGACAGCCAGCCTCAGTGGCTGTGCGGCAGGGCGGGAGCTGGATGGGGCGGGCAAGCTCCGGGCAGGGCGGCCCGCGGGACCCAGCGGTAAGTGACCTGCCTGCCTCCTGCCCAGTGACTGCACGTCCTCCGCCCGCCGGGAGCAGAAGCGTGAGCAGTACCGCCAGGTGCGCGAGCACGTGCGCAATGACGACGGGCGGCTGCAGGCCTGCGGCTGGAGCCTGCCGGCCAAGTACAAGCAGGTGCTGCAGGGGGCGCAGGGTGCAGGCGGAGTGGGGCGGGTGCTGGGGCCGGTGGGACAGCTGAGGGGAGCCCCCAGCCCCGGGCCTCGCGCCCACGCGGCCTCTGCCTTGTGATTGCAGCTGAGTCCGAACGGAGGCCAGGAGGACACGCGGATGAAGAACGTGCCCGTCCCCGTGTACTGCCGCCCTCTTGTGGAGAAAGACCCAACCATGAAGGTGAGTGCCGTTGGCCTGCCGAGAGGGTGGGCCACGCAGGGGAGCACGCTCACTGACCCCGTGGCCGGTCTCCCAGCTGTGGTGTGCTGCCGGCGTCAACCTGAGTGGCTGGAAACCCAGTGAGGAGGACTCTGGGAACGGAGTCAAGCCGGTGCCGGGCCGTGACCCTCTGACCTGCGACCGGGAAGTGGAAGGAGAGAGCAAGAGCAATCACACGTCCCCCGAGAAGAAGGTCAGAGCGGAAGGCAGGCCAGGGTCTGGATGACTGTGCCCAGCACTGGTGTGACAGAAACAGGACAGCTGAGGACAGGGCCACAGGCGTGGGCTCATCTGAGGTCCCTTCCCCCGGCCAGGCGGTAGAGCTGGAGAGGTCAGGCCCCCGAGGCGTCTCCCTCCCTGCAAGCTGTGGGCAGGAGCAGTGGGAGGGGCTGTGCCCCCCACTGACTTGGGAGGCAGGCAGCCAGGTACCAGAGCTCCGTTCTCAGTGGGGGTGAGGCGGTGGTGCGGCCAGGAAGTCCAGTCCCGGTGCAAGCTGCCCTGCTCCGCCGGAGCAGCGCCGCATCCCTTGAGGCCGAGGGCAGGCGGCCCCCTCAGAGAGCCCTGCGGGGGTGGGCCCCACAACCCGTGTGGCTGTGCCAGTGGTCCGCGCTCGGTGCCAGTCCTGCCCTCCTGTGCCCTGACACAGGCCAAAGAGCTCCCTGAGCCAGACGCCACCTCCAGCCGCGTGTGGATCCTCACCAGCACCCTGACCACCAGCAAAGTGGTCATCATTGACGCCAACCAGCCAGGCACCGTGGTGGACCAGTTCACCGTCTGCAACGCCCATGTCCTGTGCATCTCCAGCATCCCAGGTGAGGGCCAGCCCCACCTACGGGGAACCCGCACCAACAGCGTGGGGCTCTGCACCACTGCAGACGGTGGGTGCGTCAGGAGGCCCACTGAGCCGCACCAGCCTTGCTTGGGTCCCTCTCTAGACACAGGAGCCCCTGGGGGCGTCCAGGGGGAGCATACAGGTGGTCTCGCCCCTTAGTCTTATGAACAACCAGGAGAAGACCCCAAGGTGATGCTCGCCTAACCAGAAGGAGATGGGTTGGGCCTCGGGACAGACTGAAATGCGGCACTGACCATGGACCTGCTGGTGGGCCCAGTTCCCACTGCCCCACTGCAGCAGGGGGAGCTGGGCCAGTGGAGGCTTGGCTTTGCCTCTCAGCAGCAAGCCCTGTGCTAGCGTCTAGGGGTGGCCAGGCGGTGGGCAGGACAATGGCCCCAAGCTCCTCAGAGTTCTTAAGGTTTTGTCACATGATCACAGTTGTCTGCTCCCAGAGCCCAGAGTCTCACTACTCCATGCCTCTTGCTGGTGGCTTTCCAGGCCTGCGGGCGGTGGTTGTGAGCAGGTACCCACGTGTGCTGGGGCCACTCTGGCCTGAGAGCCTGGGGCCCACTGCGAGAGCAGAAGCCTCTGCATTGGCAGGCGGTCCCCTGGCCTCCCACGGCACCTGCATCGGGCAGTGAGCCCCAGTAGGGGCTGCGCAGTGTGGGGTGACAGGGCTGTGCCTGTCCCCCCAGCGGCCAGTGACAGTGACTACCCTCCGGGGGAGATCTTCCTGGACAGCGATGTGAACCCTGAGGACTCCAGTGCCGACGGCGTGCTGGCAGGCATCACCCTGGTGGGCTGTGCCACTCGCTGCAATGTGCCACGCAGCAACTGCTCCTCCCGAGGGGACACCCCAGTGCTGGACAAGGGCCAGGGTGAGTCCTGGGCCTGCGCCTGTGCAGCCAGCCGCCTTCCCTAAACCTCTCGTTCCTCCCCACTACCCAGCCAAGCTCACCCTTCCCTTCTGCAGGGGAGGTGGCTACTGTCGCCAACGGGAAGGTCAACCCATCTCAGTCCACGGAGGAGGCCACAGAGGCCACAGAGGTGCCAGACTCTGGGCCCAGTGAGGTGGAGGCAGCTGCGGTGCGGCCTGGGCCCCTCACAGAGCACGTCTTCACCGACCTGGCCCCCGCCCCAGCTCCCAGTGCGCAGCCTGGCAGGTGGGCTCTCGGGATGGGGGGACAGATGGGAGGGGGACTGGCAGAGGTGGGTGGGGACGAGTCCCCCTGGGCCACTCTGGAGCCGCCGTCCTTCCTGCAGTGAGAACGGGTCAGAGGCCGACACCAGTGGTGTGCAACCCGAGCCAGAGCCCAGCGCAGACCCTGCGGGGGCCAGCACCAGTGCTGCCCCCACGATGTGGCTGGGAGCCCAGAACGGCTGGTAGGTGGGCCCTGGGCCAGGGGCTGGGGAGCGTCTCCTGAACAAGCCCCCCGCCCACCACGGCCTCCTCCCACAGGCTCTATGTGCACTCAGCCGTGGCCAACTGGAAGAAGTGTCTGCACTCCATCAAGCTGAAGGACTCCGTGCTGAGCCTGGTGTAGGGACCCCAGCTGAGGGCAGGACAGTGGGAGGGGCCTGCGGCAGCCCCGCCTCAGCCCACTGGCTCACTGCCCTCCCATTCCAGGCACGTGAAAGGGCGAGTGCTGGTGGCTCTGGCAGATGGGACTCTGGCCATCTTCCACCGAGGCGAAGGTGAGGCCCCAGGGCTCCGGGTGGGCGAGCGGCCACTCCCTCCGTGGGCAGAGGTGGGGTGGCCAGGCCTGAGGAGGTGTCGCGGACTCTGCAGACAGCCAGTGGGACCTGAGCAACTACCACCTGATGGACCTGGGCCACCCACACCACTCCATCCGCTGCATGGCCGTCGTGTGTGACCGCGTCTGGTGTGGCTACAAGAACAAAGTGCACGTTATCCAGCCCAAGACCATGCAGATTGAGGCAAGTGCTGGCTGCTGGAGGGCCACGGGAGGGGAAGCGGCTCCTGCTGGCAGAGGTCTCTCCCAACATGCCTCCTAACAGGCACTGGGGGTTTGTGGGGTCAAAGGAAGCGTGCTCCGGGAGGCAACTGCGTCACAGGCCAGTGGAGGGCAGCTGGGCCATGAGTGCGTCTGTCTGGCTTCCACCTGCTGCTTTACTGTGCAGCAACTCAGCCAACAGCCACGTGGCCCCCAGGCTGTGGGCTGAGCAGGTGGTGTGGGGGGCTACAGCTCCTCCCAGGAGCCTGGACCCTAAGGAGCAAAGCAGGCGCTAGAATGCCGGCTGCAGTGAGCTGCTGTGGAGGCTTCGGAGCCCCCCGGGCCTCCCCCACCCCACTGACACGGGCTGCCATGACCCCCCAGAAGTCATTTGATGCCCACCCGCGGCGGGAGAGCCAGGTGCGGCAGCTGGCATGGATCGGGGATGGGGTGTGGGTGTCCATCCGCCTGGATTCCACGCTGCGTCTCTACCACGCCCACACCCACCAGCACCTGCAGGATGTGGACATCGAGCCCTACGTCAGCAAGATGCTGGGTGAGGGGCTACGCTGGGCTCGGCGGGCAGGGTGGGCAGGGTGGGGAGGGCCCGTGGCACCAGCCCTGCGGACCACCTCCCCCTCCTCACCCCAGGCACAGGCAAGCTGGGCTTCTCCTTCGTGCGGATCACGGCCCTGCTCATCGCGGGCAACCGCCTCTGGGTGGGCACCGGCAACGGAGTGGTCATCTCCATCCCGCTGACCGAGAGTGAGTGCCCCCCCTCCCCCCCGGCATCTGCACATGTGGTGGGGCCCGCGGCTGAAGGGCAGAGTCAGGGTGGGGGGCACCCTCTGCCAGGCCCTGCGTTGGGGATGGGGTGCTGCCGTCCTGTAACTCTCTCCTCTCCTCCCCAGCCGTGGTCCTGCACCGAGGCCAGCTCCTGGGGCTCCGAGGTAAGTCCAGAGCCCCTGCCTCCTGCCCTGAGAGGGAGCCGCCCGAGATGCCCCCACTGGCCTCACCCCTTGGCGGTGGACGCTCCCCCACGCTCTGCCCTTGCCTGCTGGAAATCTGGTCTCCTGTGCTCAGGCCCTGGGGCCCTTCTCTGTCTCCAGCCAACAAGACATCCCCCACCTCTGGGGAGGGGGCCCGCCCCGGGGGCGTCATCCATGTGTATGGTGACGACAGCAGTGACAAATCGGCCAGCAGCTTCATCCCCTACTGCTCCATGGCCCAGGCCCAGCTCTGCTTCCATGGGCACCGCGACGCCGTCAAATTCTTCGTGTCGGTGCCAGGTGAGGGGCTGGGCCCCACTATCTGCAGGGCTGTGGCATGGCCCCGCTTCGGAAGCCTGCGTACAGGCCCTGGCTGCCCGCTGAGGTCCCTGTGCTCTGCCGACAGGGAACGTGTTGGCCACTCTCAATGGCAGTGTGCTTGACAGCCCATCCGAGAGCCCGGGGCCCGCCGCCCCTGCCTCCGATGCCGAGGGCCAGCTGAAGAACGTGCTGGTGCTGAGCGGCGGGGAGGGCTACATTGACTTCCGCATCGGTGAGTGGGCGCTGCCCAGGGTCGCGGGGTCCCGGGCAGGGCCGTCCCATCACAGCGGCTGCTGTTTGTCCAGGGGACGGAGAGGATGACGACACAGAGGAGAGCACCGGGGACGTGAACCAGGTGAAGCACCTGCTGTCCAAGGCGGAGCGCAGCCACATCATCGTGTGGCAGGTGTCCTACAGCCCTGAGTGAGGCTCCTGGCTCCTGCCCCGCCTACCCGCCGCCCGTGTACATACAGCCCCGCCCCACAGGCAGCCCGCGCCCGCCCCTCGTAGAACCTCTCAACCTGCAGCTTTCACCTTAGGGCCGGGCCTCTCCGAGAGCGGGCGGCACTGGGAGGTAGAGCGGGGTGCTGCTCTCGCCCCAAGGGGAAGAACCTCTCGGGACACCTTCCCCAGCGGTTTCTGGTTGGCCCCACATTCTTCTGACCCAGGGGCACTTCAGGGCCAGAGCCAGGCAGGATCCCGGGCAGGTCGGGCCTAGAAGCCTCTGCTGGGGGCTCCCAGCTCCACCTGGGCCCTCTCTCTCTTGCTCCGAGGATCCCCCAGGGCAGGGAGCAGGGAGCTCAGCCCCCCAGGTCTTCCCCGCCAGAGCCCACTTGCCTTTGTCTGTTGCCTGAAGGGGTGGGCCTGACCCAAGGAGCCAGCCTACCCCCGGCCTTCCCTGGACTCCCCCCACCCCGATGCCTGCCACCCCGGGACTTGGCATGAAAGCACGTACCCAGGCTGCCTCTGGCAGCTGCTTGAGAAGACGGAGACAGATGCTCACCCCACGTGGCAGGCCCCACCTCTCCCTGGGTGGAAGAGCCACCTGTAGGAGCAGGCTCCGGAGACCTACACCCCCCCCCACCCCCCCACCCAGAATCCCCGGGGTGGAATTTCTCAGGCTGCCAGGGCAGGCCCAGGCCTCAGGAAGAAAGGGAGGCCCCTGGCCTCTCCTGGGGTCGGTCCTAGTACACAGGCTCAGCCTTGGGAACGGGGGACACGTGGTCTGGGGCCTGCCTCCCACAGTAGCCAAGGAGCCTGGCTCCCCAGACACACTATGAAGTGCCTCGGGCTGACAGTGTGGCCTGCTCCCTCGAGAGCAACTGAAGACAGCCTGCAGGCCTTGGGGGAGCTGCCTCTGCTCTAGGCTGAGATGCCGTTTGGAGGGGTGCCTGGACCCACACCTCCTTGACCTGCCCCAGGGCAGGCCTTGCTCCTGCTCAAGGGGCACTGATGGGGGCAGGCCCAGGCCCTGCTGCCCACCCACCTCCCACCAGAGAAGCACAGATCTTGGGCAGCCGCCCCACGAGCCCAGCCGGCCACCGCCACAGCCATGTGCAGCTGCAGGCTTCTCCCCACCACCCTGCCACTGTCCACTGTGATGTCCGTCCAGTCCCTTGTCTGTTCCCACGGGGCCGTGAAGTGACTCGGGGGCTAGCTGGGTGGGTGCAGCTGGGGGAAGGGGCTGGGTTGGGATTCTCCTCAGGCTTTGGCCCTGCAAGTGAACCCACGTATCTGCTCTGTATGTAATAAACGTCTTAATATCGTAGCTGCGTCCCTGCCCCAGACCAGCGGGAGCTCGGAGGATTCACTGCTTTATTGTCCAAGGAAAGGCTGCCCAGGTCGCGGGCGTCCGCACAGGAGGGGCCCGCGGGCTCGGCGCTGTCCTCCCAGCACAGCAGCTCGTCGCCGCGGAACCAGAGCGCGATCTCGCGCCGGGCGCTCTCCACCGAGTCGCTGCCGTGGATCACGTTCCTGCGGGGGAGCCTCGTGAGGCCTGTGGCCGCTGGGACCGGCAGGGCGGGATGGGGTTGGCCTTAGTTGCCAACCTCCACGCAGAAGTCCCCTCGGATGGTGCCGGGCGCCGCGTCTGCCGGGTCGGTGGCCCCGATGAGCGCCCGCGACGCGCGCACCACGTCCAGCCCCTGCCACACCGCGCGGGCCGGCGGGGTCAGCGCCCAGCGCCCAGGACCGCTCCCAGGCCCGCCCCGCCCCGCCGGCACTCACCATGGCCACCACGGGCCCCGAGCGCATGTAGTCCACCAGGCGGCCGTAGAAGGGGCGCTCGCGCAGCCCGGCGTAGTGCTCGCGCAGCAGCTCGTCCGAGGCCTGCGGGGCCGGGGTAGGGACGGGTGGGGACCTGGTGGGGCCGGGCCTTGCGCGCCGGGGTCCCCGCCCTCCTGCCCGCCCCGCCAGCGCCCTCACCTGCACCAGCTTCAGCGCCACCAGCTTGAAGCCCTTGCGCTCATAGCGCCGCAAGATCTCGCCCACGAGCCGCCGCTGCCCGCCGTCGGGCTTCACGGCCAGGAAGGTGCGCTCGTGCTCGCCGGCTGCGGGGAGCCGCGGGGACCGGGGGGGTCGGGGCACGTCGGGCCGGTCGCCCACAGCCCCCCGTCCCCCGCCCCGCGCCGCTCACCCGCGGGGAAGAGGTGAGCGAGCACCGTCGGCATCTGGCACAGAATGGCTATGGCTGCGGCAGCAGGCGGGGGCGGCCCGCCCCGCCCCCTCCCGGTCCCTGGCTGCCGGTCCCCGCGCTCCCCGTCCCCGCTCTCCCCGCCCCGGCTCCCGGTCCCCGCTCTCCCCGTCCCGGCGCTCCCCGTCCCCGCCTCCCGCGTCCCGCACTCGAAACAAGCACAGCCCAGGACGCAGGCGCCGCCTTTATTTGCACGCACAGCTCGGGGCACAGGCGGCGGCGGCCGCCGGAGTCAGTGTCCGGGTGGGCGCCGGGCCGCGCCCCCAGGGCTGAGCCAGCGGCCGGCAGAGGCGCCCTCCGGTCACCCCAGGGCGTCGGCCGGCGCGCGGGCCGCTACACGGCCGTGCCCTTGCTCTTCGCCTGCGGCCTGGCGGGGTAGTCCCAGGGCTGCTCGGCCCGCTCCAGGCTCAGCATAGGCTCCGCGATGCTCGCGTCCCCGCGTTTCCGCCGCTCGGCCAGAATCATGGCCCGCAGGAGCGGCGGGTAGGGCACGCGGCGCGGGGCGTCCCGGGGCGGCGGGGACGCGGGCGCGGTGAAGGCCGCCTCTTCGTGCTTGGGCACCAGCCGCCAGTCGTGGTACATGGCCTGCGCGACCTCCCGGGGCTCGCCCTCAGTGCGCCCTGGAACGACGGCCGGGGCTGAGCGCACGGGCGCTGCGGGTCCCCCCTCCCCCGGGCCCCGCCCCGGGCCTCACCTCGGAAGGTCAGCACGCCCCAGGCCCGCCCGTGCTCCAGGTCCTGCAAGGCAAGCGCAGCGGCGTCGGCGGGCGCGCCCTCCCGCCCTCCCTCCCTCCCCGCGGCCGGGGCGCCGGGGCCCGCGCGCACGCACCTGCGCCGTGTAGTCGGGCCGCACGCGCGTCAGGCGCCAGTAGCACGGCTCGTCGTGCCGCCACAGCCAGGACTTGCGCGTCACCAGGCGGCCCAGGCCGAAGAGCGGCAGGCGGCGGAGCAGCTGCGGCAGGGTGCTCTCGCGGCGCACGTCGGGCCAGGCGCGCGCGGGTAGCCGGCGTCCCGAGTGCGGCCGCGTCAGCGTGTCGTAGTCCAGGGCGAAGCGCTGCGAGTCCCGCGGCCGCTCCCGCTGCTCCCGCAGGGCCCGCACGCGCCGGGCCAGCTCGGCGAGGAGCCGCGGCCGCACTCTCTTGCGAGCCATGGGGGCGCCGGGTCCGCGCCGGCCGGAAGCCGCCCGCCGGAAGCGCCCGGTGTCCCGCGCTAAGGCGTCCGGGCGCGGCCGGAAGCGGGCGGGAGGCGGCGGCGGAGGCTATGGCGCGGGCGGGCGCCGGGGGGGCGGGGCGCTCGCGCCGGGCCGGGGGCGGCGGGCGGCGGCGGCCGACCTGGGAGATCTCGGACTCGGACGCCGAGGGCCCCGCGGGGCCGCGGGAGGAGCGCAGGGCGGCGGCGCGGCCGGAGCAGTCCCTGCGGCGCGTGGCGGTGCGCGTGGACCCAGGTGCGGGGGGCGGCGGGGGCGCCTGGCGGGGGCGGGGACGCCGCAGCAGCGCAGGGGGCTCAGCCGTGTCCCTGCGGCCCGAGCAGCGCTCCTGGGAGACGCCGGCGTCCTGCTGGAGGCCCTGCGCGCCCTGGGCTGCGAGCGCCACGTCGAGGCCCAGCGGCCCGCGCGCAGCCTCAGGTGGAGCAGAGCGCAGCCGGACCCGCGTCCGCGCGCGGTGAGCGTCCTAGCCCGTGCGCCCCGCGCCCCCCCGCGCCCCCGTGCCCTCCGCGTCCCCCGTGCCCTCCGCGCCCCTGGCGCCCCTCCGTGCCCCCCCGTGCCCCCCTGCCCTCCACGCCTCCCTGTGCCCTCCGCGCCCCCGTGCCCCCCCGCCCTCCCTGCCCTCACCGCCAGATGCGCACCCCGCAGAGCGGCCAGCCAAGGGGAGGAGGGCCAGTCCCCGGGCTGCCATCCCCGGACCGCGGGTGGGACGCTGGGCTGCACAGCAGGCCTCGTGGGGCCCCAGCGGCCCAGGGGCACGTGCGGTGGAGCGTGGGCAGCAGCGCCCCCGCTGTCCCCTCGGGTGTCTTCTGAGGTGCAGGCCACAGACCAGGTGGAGGTGCTGCTGCTCCTGGAGCCAGAGAAGTTCTGCGGGGCATCAAGGAGTTTCTGCAGGGCATCAAGCCGCTGACCCAGGTGCTGGGGGCAGGGGCAGCACCCCTTCTCCACACCGGGGGCGGGGGGGGGGTTGCTTTGCCATCAGGGCTCCCTCCTCAAGGGGAGAGGCGGGCGGGGAAGCGGCAGGGTTCTTGGCCTGGGAGCAGCTGGAGGCCTGAGGCGTGTCTGGAGGGCAAGAGGTCTAGGAAGGTTCTCCCGGAACTGAGACCAAGTCCAGGCGTTGGGTTACAGCCTCTGTAGGTCCCAGCGCGCCAGGGTCGGCAGCTGCCACGCACCTGCTGTAGGCTAAGCTACGCCAACTGGGCAGGGGTGCACAGGTGGGCAGAAATTGGGAGGTGCTGGGCTTTCCCAGGTCCTCGGCCTTGTGGGAGGCACATAGCTGGGTCGTGGAGGAAGCCCGTGCCTGTCTGGGCTCCCTGTCACTCCCGGGCTCGCTTCTGTCTGCAAACTGGCAGTGGCCCAGTAGCCAGTGGCCCTGCCTGCTGCAGCCCCACAGACAGGCTGACGGGTTAAACCTTGGTTTGCAGACTTGCCGCCCGGCCTACTCCATGCCCTGGGCCTGTCCTGAGAGCTCCACCGGCCTCCACCTGGCTGTCATCGGGCTAGACGCTTACCTGCAGTATGAGTCACTCTGGTGCCCCAACTAGGCTGGGCGGGGGAAAGGTGGTGGCAGCTCTGGGCTCGAGGGTGGCTGTGACGGTTAACTCCCTTGGGAGGGCTCAGGGAACAATGAGGTGTGGGAGCCGCAGGGATGGTCACCTCTGCTCAGGTCTCACCAGCCCAGCAGTCGGGAGGTGCGGCAGCCAGAGGGTCCAGCAGTAGCCTGTGCCCCAGTGGCACTCAGCTGGCCCAAGGTGGAGGAGGTGAGGTGTTTGCCCTTGATCCTGGTGCTTGGGCTGCTCTCCAAGGCCCCGCAGCCCCGGTTTCTGTCCCAGAGCAGCATGTGGGGTTGGTCCCAGCTGGGTCGGTCTCACCCCAGGGGTGACATCTGATCCACAGTGTGGGCTCACCTCCTCAGGCCCTGGTACTCCTGCAGCTCTGGGCACACCTGGACGTGCTGCTGGTGCCCTCCTGGCAGGAGCTGAGTCAGCACGTATGCACCTTCACCAAGGCCTTTGCTCAGCACCCCTTCAAGTGCGTGACCCCCGCCCCGACTGGTGGCTGTGGCTGGGAGGGGGACAGGGACACCTGCAGGGGCGGTAGCTCTCTGGTCCCCCTGAGAGCGGAGAGGGCCGGGGGCTTCGTTGAGCTGGATGGGATGCTCGAAGGACACGAGACCTCTAGAAACTTCCCCGAGTCTCTTCCTGCCTTCAGGCAGTACCGGGAGTCCTGCGCCTTTTCCTTCTGCGTGGATGGGCGCTGGACAGCAGGCGAGCAAGTGGCAAGAGATGGCACAGGCCTGCGTGGGGTCTGGTGGCGGCAGATCAAGCAGTTTAACCGGGTCAGCCCAGCCGTGGCCGATGCGGTCGTCGCTGCCTTCCCCTCCCCCTGCCTTCTGCAGCAGGTGGGTCCCCTGCACCCTCCAGGTGTGGAGCCAGGTGTCCAAGATCCTCCCCTGCTCATCCCTGTGCCTGCCCTAGGCATACATGGCCTGCAGCATGGAGCAGGAGCGCCTGGCCCTCCTGGCGGACCTCCCCGTGAAGGTGGGCGAGGTGTGCGGCCCCGCAGAGGGTGGGGCCTGACCTCTCCCGTTGCATCTACCTCTTCCTGATCTCCACCGACCCTGAGTTCCTACTGGATCTGGGCTCCTAACCGTGCCTGAGGGACAGGAAGGGGCCTCGTCTCACCTCCCAGCAGGACAGAACAGGGTCTGCCCAATCAGGGGGAACAGCTGCAAACCACTGGGGGCAGGGACCAGGGACCAGGGCACCATACCTGGGGAGGGCATGGGGTGGCCACAATGTTCTTGGATAACTGGGACAAACCAGGAGGGTGTCCCATGCCCCGGGTCCTGTACCACTGGCCCCAGGGCTGGTGCCGAGCTGGGGCGGTCAGGAAGGGGAGCAAATACCTCTGCCCCAGGTGGTGCTGTGATGCAACCAGACGTGGCAGGAGAAGAGCCACAGGCACCTGGGAGCTTGGCCCAGGCTGCTCTGGTCCTGCCACCACAGAGATGTTACACAAAATCTAAGTTTATTACAGTCATCTCAGTCTGGGGCGGGAGGGACAGCAGCTGATGACATGCACAAGCAAGTTAAAGAACTCAAGGCTGGCGGCAACCTCCAGGGCCGCCTCTAATGGGGTGTCCTCATGGGCGGGGCCGCAGCCCCCTGGGTGCCGCCTTCCAGGCCCACAGTCGGTCCAGGAGAGCGGGGCGGCCGCTTCCACACGGTGCAGGCGGGAGCCAGATGCACTCAGGCTCCCGGGCCTGTCCTCGCCTTGGGGAGCAGAGGGACAGGCACCAAGACAGACCTCAGCCCAAGGCCTCCCTCTGGAGCATGGCCCGAAAGGAGGGATGGAGGACACACCCCCTCAGCCCCAGGAAGGCAGTTTTTGCTGGAAGAGAAGTTAGGTCCGTCGGCAGCGCTTCCTCTGGCAGTGCCGGGGCTCAGGGCTGCCAGGGGTGGCCGTGGCCTTGGGGGAGGGCGTGGGGGGCTTGCGGCGGCCACAGCTCATGCTCAGGACCCAGCCCAGCTTGTGGTGCAGCACCTGCTTGAGGCCAGGCGGCAGGGGCAGCCCCTCCAGCGTGTCCCCGGAGTCGGGCCGCAGCTGGCGCAGGCGGTAGCAGCACAGGTACTGTAGGGACGTGATGCTAGCGCACGAGCGGATCACCTTCATGCTGCTCTTGGCGGCCGTGGAGCACACCATCGGGTAGAACTTCTTGTTCTGCAGCTTGGTGGCCGCCACGCCTGGGGGGTGGGGAGCGCAGCTGGACCCTGGGCCGCCCGCGAGGTGGCATGTCCTCCGGAGGCGCGTGACTCCCACCCGCCCGTGCCGCCTCGCCCTCCGGTTTCTGTGAGGTGAGCCTTTTGGGGAAGCCTGGGGACGCTCCCCGGGGCTCCAGCTCTACACTCCAGGCCCCAGTCAAGGTCATGGCCGCCCTCACCTATGCACTTCCTGTTCTTAAAGAAGGTGAGCGTCCCATGCCAGGTGTCCAGGTGCACGCCAATGATGGAGCCCTGGCCAAACCTCGAGGAGAAGCTCGTCTTGTCACCCTTGTGGTGGAGAAGCCCTGGGGGGAGGGGGGAGGGGCAGTGGGATGGGGTGAGCCTGGCCGCCTCGGGGGTCCCCCCAGCCCTGCCTGCCCTCGGGGCACCACGCACCTGTGTAGGAGAGGCCCCAGCTGTCCTCATCCCTGCCAAGCAGACTGCAGAACGTGTGGTGGTACTTGTCCAGGTCCACGTCTGATGTGCCGATGCCCACCATCTAGGAAAAAAGAGCAGGGTGGGCAGGGGCTGTCTTGGGCGCCTGGGGTGCTGCCCACCACCCCCCCACCAGCGACCGCATACCATGTCAGTGCCGTAGACCGGCGAGGTCATCTTGATCTCCCAGAAGTGCTGGCCCTCCCCCAGCTCCTTGGTGCCCCTGATGGCCGCGGTGCCACAGCTGTACTCCATGTGGAAGTTGACCTTCCGGTTGTCACAGCTCAGCAGAGTGGCCGAAGACTTATTCAAGTCATCCCATACCCAGTCAAAATCTGTAGGAGTGAAGGCCAGGCTGTGGCAGCTCGGCCAGGCCCCTCCCCGGTCCCCAGCCCCGGCCCCCAGGTGCTCACGCTCGTCCTCCTCGCCGCAGCGGCAGTCCTTGTCCTTGCCCCGGTGCACCACGTGCAGGCTGCCGCACAAGGAGGCTTCGCTCTGGCTGTCACAGTCACAGAAGGACTCCCCAGTCACAGGCACGGCGCTGGGGATGGGCGGCGGCAGGGCCGAGGACTCGGGGTCGGAGTCAGAGTCACTGTGCTAGGACAGAAGGACTGGCTGTCCCGACCTGGCGTGCCCTCCACCCTCTGCCCTCCACCCCGAGGTCAGCCACCTGTGGGTCAACCGCACTGATGCCCTGAGGACAGGACCGGAGCTTCCCTGGGTCTCCTGCGCACGGCCAGCCCCCACCCTCCTCGGTGCCACCCTGGGACCCTGGACACCTCCTGGGAGTGGGGTCAGGGGCTCCGCCCCATCCCCACATAGCCATGCGGTCACGGGAGCCCCGCTGATGGCCAGCCAGGAGGGGCCACCTGCCAGTTCTTTCTCTGGACAGCCGGAAGCACGGAGCCCGGGACCAAGTCTGCTGTTGACCCCAGGAGGGCAGCCTGGCAGCGGCCGGGCTCCAGCGGGGGCCCCTCAGCACGGCAGGGCGCGAGCACCTGTCCTGGACCGTGGCCCTCCCGTCATCCATGCCATGGGTGGCTCTGACCCCCCCCCCCCCACGGGGCCCTGGAGCCCCTTGGTCCTGTGTGGACACTTGGAGCTTCGGCTATAAGAGGTCCTCTGCCGGAGGGGGCCCAATCCTCACAGCATGTGCCACACACGGGGGCCTGATGGTGGCCCAGAGCCAGATCCTTCCTGAAAGCAGCCAGGAGGCCTGCCTGTGCGCACAGATGTTCCTATCCTGACCACATCTGGTCCCCTGTCCAGCAGGCAGGCAGCCTCGGGTCCTGATTAGGGCCCACCCCCGCTCCCCGCCCCTGGGCGCTCCTCTCCCCCACAAAGCCATCTGCACCGCAGGCCAGGGCTGGCCACACCTCCACACTCTGGCGCTCCCCCTCCCCCCAGCTGATGTGTGCACCTGTCTCCCGTGGGGTGGAGCCTCTCTGTCCCTAGACCACGGGGGAGAGGCTCTTCCCCCTTCACTCCCATGCTCCGTCCTCTGTCCTGCTGCTCTACGTGCTCCCACCAGGACAAGAGCTGACGAGCATGCTCCCATTTCTCTCCTGTTGCACCCAGGGCCATGGAGCACAGGCTGCCCTGAGGGAGCAGGAAGCCTTGGCCGAGGATGGACACGGGACGGGAAGAAGGCCCAGAGCACTGCGCTTGGGTGGAATGCAGGTTCCTCAAAAGCCAGGGCACACTCACCGCTACCCAGAAGCAGCCCCTTCCCACTTGGCCAAGACCCAGGGTCTCAGACTGGAGCGCTGGAGGCCCATATGGTTGGCCCCTGCTCCCAAGCCACGGGGGGCAGCTGCCGCCCACCAGCCATAGGGCAGCATCAGAGCAGAAGGGAAGAGGGGGGTGTTCGGCCTTCAGACGTGCTCGGGGTGACACGCCTACCCACACAGCCAAGGATTCCAGGTCCCTTAGGTGACAGGCAAGCTACAAACATGTGTCAAGAGCTACGCCCGGGCCCCCCAACACCGCCCACATCTTCTAGCAATGAGTTGGCAAGGCAGGGACAGCCAGGAGAACAGATCACCTGGGTCATGGGGTCAGTGGGAGCCAGAGGCGGGAAGGAATGCAAGCCTAGGCCTCCTGCCGGTGGGGCAAGGAGTTTGGGGAGGCTCTAGGAAGGGACCCAGGACATCCCTAAGTCAGCCACTGCCTCCAGTTCTCTCCTCCAAGCCCTGGCAGTTCCCCCAAGCTCAGCCACCCCACTCTAAAGAAAAGAAACAACCACTTCCTCCTAGGCCACCTGGGTGCGTCAGGGCAACAACATACAGGGTGGCTGTGCCTGGTCACCCAAGAATCAACCCTGCAGGAAGCAGCCAAGGTGACTCAGGGCAGAACCCAAGCCCTGTCCTGGTCCCAGAGATCCGAGCGGCCATCCAGAGCCCTCCCCAGTGACAGGCCCAGTGGTCACCCGGCCCTGCTGCTCCAATCGGCATGGCTGAGGTCGGTCCAGTGAGCCACTCAGAGGCGTCAGACAGCCCGCCCAGCAGCTCCTCTGAAGGCTTCCGGGCTTCCCAGAACTCGAGCTGCTGTGCGTGGAAAGCACAGGCATCCCGGCCTCTAAACATCGTTACGTTCTCTTTCTACGCACATGTACACAAACACGGAGTATCCGTGTGTACAGGCGGGGACGACATCTGGGAGCGTGCATGGCAAGGGAACCACTGCCACCTTTGGAAACGGGTTGGATAAGCAGAACACAAAACTTCTGTTGAACTGACCAAGCTATGTGACAAACAGATGAGTCGAGAGAAGACTGTGGTGTCTGTCCTGGGGTCCTGTCACTGCAGGCCACGTGGGTTCACCTGGCCCCTCCTCTGCTCTGAGGAGCATCTTTCGTTCCCGCCGCTGGCGCCTCTACTCCCCTGCAGCCAGGCACCACCACTAGGACCTACCTGCCCGTCAGAGTCGTAGCCCCAGTTCGCGGTCCCTGCCAGAGCCACAGCCCGGGCATCCGCGTCTCGGCGGGCAGCACTCAGGACAAAATGCCAAGCTCTGCTGCTCCGAGGGCGCCTGGCCATGGTGAACAGGATCTGGAAGGAAACCCAGCTTGTGAGCAGAGAAGCCCACGGCAGCACCTGCGCTGCGTCCTCAGCCCGCTGCCAAGGTGGAGGGTCTCCCGAGCCCAGCGGACGCTCGGCGAGGGCCCCGAAGCTCTCCCTGACCGCCCCCTGCCCCCGCGGGCAGGCACCTTGACGAAAGCTGTGCAGAGCGCGTGGAGCACCGTCCAGATGCCCATGACCCTTGAACACGTATCTTGGCCCCTCTCTGGGCTCGGCCTGTCCCTCGGGCATCTCGCTCTCTCGTCCACTTTGACAAAAGGCATCTCCACCATTCGAGTTCCTCATGCCAGACCCACATTAGTCATGCAGCCAGCCTGTCCTCCCCGGGCGGTGGCCTCCCGGCCCCACCCCCAGACCAGGTCGGAGCCCCCAGCCCGAGGCCCGAGGGCCGCCACAACGCTCCTCCGCCCGGCTCCTCCCACTTCCCTCGCCGACTTCTTGGAAACACAAACCGTAAGAATTTAAACAAGCCTTAACCAGTCCCGAAGCCCCCCGGCCTTGCGTCGTTCCTGAGGTACACACCCCGTCCTGCTGAGCCCACCCCGCGCCCCCGCGCTTCGCCAAGCCACGGCCCGGGGCGGGGCGAGCCCTGTCCTGCCCTCTGCCCCGAGCGCCTTCGCCTCCCCGCGACCCAGGGCGGCCCCGAGGTCGGGACCCCGGCGCCGCCGCCCGCGGGAACAAAGGCGCGCCAGGCCCCCGCCGCCAGCGGTTCCGCCAGGCCGGGGGCGGCGCAGGGAGGTCGGGGCGGCCGCCGCTCACCTGCCGCCTAGCGCCGCGCTCCGCAGGGCCGCCGTGACCTACTTTCGGCTCCGGAGCGGGACGTAAACAATCCCCGCCCCGCAGCCCGCCCCCCGCGCTGCATTGGCCCCGCGGCGCTCGTGGGCGCGGGCGGGCGCGGCGGCTCGGCGGCGGGCGGGGGGCGGGCCGCGCTGCTGGGGCCCGCGGAGAGGCGGCTGGGCCCGTCAATCCTGGCCGCGCGTGCCCATTGGTCGGCGCTCCGCCGTGGACCGAGGGCCCGGCTGCCCATTGGGCGCGGGGCTAGGCGGCGCCTGATACGGAGTGGAGCCCGTTTCCGGTCGTCGTCGGACCCGGAACCTACATGCCCCTTACGTGGGATGTGATTGGCTGAGCGGAGCGCGAGGGAGCCTATGAGGACGGCCGGGGGGCGGGCACTGCGCGGGGGCGTGGCCGCAAGCGGAAGCCGCGCGGCGCGGCGTCCGGGATGGGTACGGCGGCTGGTGAGCGCGCGGGCGGGACCGCGGCCGGAGAAGAGGGGAGCGGAGGGGTGGGGGGCAGCGCTGGGCTCCCGGGGACCGGGCCTGGGTGCTGGGGGGGCCGCCCCGACACAGGCTCCCGGCGCCGGTTCCCCCGCAGTACTCCCGCAGCTCCAGGTGCGCGGCCTCGCAGGTGCTGACGACGGGCGGGGCGGAGTCAGGGCACCCCAGGTGGGCCCGGACCGCCGCGGAAGGCCTTCCCCCTGAGGGCGCTGGCGTCCGTCGGGGCCAAGGGCGGGTCTCAGCTTAGGGCCACGCGAGGTGCTTGGGGGCCTCCTAGGGCGCCCGGTGCGAGGGCAACCTGCGTCGTGCCCCCCTCTCCTGCTCAGGGCCCGGAAACCTGGCAGGCGTCCGGCACATCCTCCTCGTGCTCTCGGGGAAGGGGGGCGTGGGGAAGAGCACCATCTCCGCGGAGCTGGCCTTGGCCCTGCGCCATGCCGGCAAGAAGGTGAGCCCCCCGCCCAGCCACCGCGGTCCTCAGCCTCTGCCTGCCTCGCGGCCCCTGCACGCCGCGGACGTCCTGCCTCCTCGCAGGTGGGGATCCTCGACGTGGACCTGTGCGGCCCCAGCATCCCCCGCATGCTGCGGGCACAGGGCAGGGCTGTGCACCAGTGTGACGGCGGCTGGGTACCCGTCTTTGTGGACCAGGAGCAGAGCATCTCCCTCATGTCCGTGGGCTTCCTGCTGGAGAACCCCGACGAGGCCGTGGTGTGGAGGGGCCCCAAGAAGAACGGTAACGCCGCAGTCTGCCTTCCCGCTTCTCCCAGCTGCCCCCGTGGCACCCACAAGTCAATGCGGGAGTCCTGTGGGAGCTGCGCGCCGTCCGCCCCAGGGTTTTCGGGTAATGTGGGAGACCCTGACAGCTGATTGTTCCCAAGGGGTCGTGCTGCTCACCTGAACAGTCGGGCCCACACGGAGTTGGGAACAGGAGGCACCTCCGAGGCTGGCGTCACCACACCCCCATCCCCAAGCTCAGACCTGAGGCCGCCCAGCCTGGGCCCCACTGAGCCCCTGTAATTGGGGGGGGGGCAGGCAGCAGGCTCCCCTGCCGCCACAGCTCCCCTCCTCCTGCAAAAGCTTGAGGTGTCCCCGAGTGCAGGTGCTGATGGCTCCCCGAGGATTACAGCTCCTGGGTCAGACCTGAGTGGAAGTCTGATGGGGCGGGAGCAGCCCACAGCTGGGAAGGGAGAGGTGCTCGCGGGGGGGGGGGGGGGTGCCTGCTGTGTGCCCCGCTCCACCGTGAGAGGCGTGCCCTGCTGTGCTGGGCGGGCCCTGGGCCTGCAGAGGCCCCCCGAGCAGCAGGCCAGCTGGAGGCGAGGGGCATGCTGCGCCCCCAGTGAGACCCTGGGCCTTCACAGCACTCATAAAGCAGTTCGTGTCTGATGTGGCCTGGGGGCAGCTGGACTACCTGGTCGTGGACACGCCGCCAGGAACCTCTGATGAGCACATGGCCACCGTGGACGCCCTGCGCCCCTACAGTCCCCTGGGGGCCCTCGTGGTCACTACACCCCAGGTATGGCGGCCGCTCCCAAGGCCGAGCACCTCCGTCTGCCCTCCGTAGTACTCTTGGCGCTGTGCTCTGAGGTTACCCAGCGGCCGGCGGTGACTGGTTCCCGGGCCTTAGGCGGTGTCGGTGGGGGACGTGAGGCGGGAGCTGACCTTCTGTCGGAAGACAGGGCTGCAGGTGCTCGGGGTCGTGGAGAACATGAGTGGCTTCGTCTGCCCACACTGCGCAGTGAGTCATGGGGATTTGGCGGGGTGGGGTCAGGCATGCCATGGGCCGGGAGGGCAGCCAGGGACCCACCCCCGAGCGCGGGGGGGCGGGGTGTCCTTCAGGCCCCGTGCACCTCTCTCCTAGGAGTGCACCAACGTCTTCTCCCGAGGAGGCGGGGAGGAGCTGGCCACGCTCGCCGGAGTCCCGTTCCTGGGTGAGTGTGTCAGGGCCGCAGCTGAGCTTTGCTCCGGGGGCCCGGGAGGACGGGCTCGCCCTCCGCCACCCTCACGGCCCGTCCCCGCCCTCTTCCTCCGCAGGCTCCGTGCCTCTGGACCCTGAGCTCTGCGGGAGTCTCGAGGAAGGGCGAGACTTCATCAGGGACTTCCCTAAGAGTTCTGCCTTCCCCGCGCTCTTCTCCATAGCCCAGAAGGTTCTGAGCCAGGCACCCGCTCGGCTCTCCTAACCAAGGCAGCCACACCGCTGTGTCTCCCCACATCTGGGGGCGGTGGGTGGTTCTACCTGGGGGGGTGGCCTGAGCCCTCAGAGAACAGCATGCCCCAGGGCATGGCTGGCTGCCTCCAGGGCCCCGTGGGTCACAGGGTCCAGGAGACCCTGGGCGTCTGTTGCCCACAATGCTGGTGACTGAGCTGGGGGGCAGCCTGTGAGGTGTTGGGCCGGTTGGCCTCAGAGGAGCCCACAATTAAACGTGTTCCACTGGCGTGGTTCGGGCCTGATGCTTCAGAGAGCCGCGCGCCGTCCTGTACGGGTCTTGGTGCCCCCGCAGCTGCCAGCTGTGCCTGTGACGCCGCCCTTAGGCCCCGCAGCCCTTGGGTTGAGCGAGAGGTAGACTGCGGAGGGCATGGTGCTGAGGACTCGCGTGCCCCTGGGGGGCTCAGCCCCACGGCTCCCACGCCCTCCCCCACACCCTCCCTGTGGCGGCCGGCAGAGCTGGGTGGGAAAGGGGGCAAGGTGCAGGAGGGCGGGAGGGACTGGGGCAGGGGGGCACAGACTGATGCTTCCTGGTTGGAGGGAGAGGGCAGGGGCATGGGGGGGGCCCAGCTGTGCCACCTTCGCAGGACCAGGGGCTCCGAACAACGGGAAGGGGGCGCTGCCGCCCCTTAGGCATGAGCAGGCATCCTTGGAGGGTTGTAGGGTGGCAGCCACAGGGCAGAGCTTTCCTCCACCCACCACCCACCCCCAGCTATGCCCCGGGGTCACGCGCTTGCATCAGATGGCTTTTAATAAACTACGGCTGGGA
This sequence comes from Canis aureus, assembly GCF_053574225.1. Classification (NCBI taxonomy): domain Eukaryota; kingdom Metazoa; phylum Chordata; class Mammalia; order Carnivora; family Canidae; genus Canis; species Canis aureus. The sequence continues at coordinate 38,568,220 of NC_135618.1, forward strand.
CCCTGAGGATGTATGTGGCCCCTTCCCTCCCCCCTCCCATCCATCGGTCAGGGACCAGGCCCCTGGGGCTGTGTCGTGTCTGCCGAGGGGGACACCGAGGGCCCACTTTGCCCCCAGGGGCCACCAGCCGGTCCCAGCCTCGCTCAGCACTGAGCAAAGTGGGCGTCGGTGACGTCACGCAGGTCGAGGCCTGAGACGCCCGGGGGGCCGGCGCAGGTGATGTTGTTGGAAACATAGATGGGCGGCTGGCCATCGTCCCCCTCGGGCGCGGCCTGGACGAGGCGCGGCACGACGCCCGGCTCCCGCAGAGCCAAGGCCCTGAGGGCACCGAGTGCGCAGCTGCAGTCCCAGGGGTTTTCCCCAAGCCAGAGGCGCTCCAGGCCGGTGGCCGGCGGCGTGAAGATCCGCAGGGAGTTGTTGGTGAGGCTCAGGTAGCGCAGCTGCCCCAGCTCGGCCAGCTCGCCATCCGGCAGCGCCTCCAGGCGGTTGTGCGACACGTCCAGCCAGAAGAGACGCCGCAGGGGCCGCAGGGAGTCGGCCGCCAGCGCCGCCAGCTGGTTGCCCGAGAGCAGCAGGTACTCCAGCTTGCCCAGGCCCTGGAAGGCCCGCGCCGGCAGGTGCGTGAGCCGGTTGGCTGTGAGGTCCAGCTCCAGCAGCTCCGCCAGCCCCCACAGGCCCTGCTCGTCCACGGCTGTGATGCCGTTGTGCTTGAGGAAGAGCCGCCGCAGCCCCGACAGGCCAGCGAAGGCGTGCGGGCGGACACGGCCCAGGCAGCCGCGCTCCAGGTGGAGGCTGTGCAGCCGGCCCAGGCCCTGGAAGGTGCGCTCGGGGAGGCTCCGCAGGCAGTTCCCAGACAGGTTCATGACAGCCACGCTGAGCAGGCCGACAAAGGCGCCTGCCTCGATCTCACGGATCTGGTTGTCGTTGAGTGTCAGCACCTCCAGCTGGCCCAGGCCCTCGAAGGCCTTGTCAGGCAGCTGCCGGATGCGGTTGTGGCCGAGCCGCAGCTCCTCCAGGAAGTGCAGATCTCGGAAGGTGCGCGGCCGCAGGCCGGCAATGGCGTTGTGTGACAGGCGCAGGACGTGCAGGCCCAGCAGGCCAGGGAAGGTGTCCTCCAGGAGGCCGGCCACGCGGTTGTGCGACAGGTCCAGCCAGCGCAGCGCCTTCATGCCCAGGAAGGCACCGGGCGCCACAGCAGCGATGACGTTGTGGTCCAGGTAGAGCTTCTGCAGCTTGGGCAGCTTGACGAACACGTTGGCCTTGACGCTGCGCAGGGCGTTCCTGCTCAGGTCCAGCTCCCGGAGCTCCCCCAGGCCGCAGAAGAGTGGGGGCTGCAGGTAGGCCAGCTTGTTGCCCGCCAGCACCAGCTCGCGCAGGCTGGCCAGGCCCTGGAAGGCGGCGTCGGGGAGCACGGCCAGGCCGTTCCAGCCCAGGTGCAGGTCCCAGAGGTCGGCCAGGCCCCGGAAGAGGCCCTCGTCCACCCGGCCCAGCATGTTGTTGCTGAGGCCGAGCGAGGCCAGGCCCGGCGTGTGCAGGAAGGTGTGGGCCCCCAGGCCGCGCAGCTGGTTCCGCTCCAGGTGTAGGTGGCGGAGCTGCTGCAGGCCGAGCAGTGCCCGCGGCTCCAGGCTGGCCAGCCCGCTGCCCTGTAGGTTCAGGAAGCCCAGGCTGGAGAGGTTCTGGAAGGCCGCCTCGGGGATGGAGGACAGGTTGTTGCCATCCAGCCACAGGGCCCTGGCACCGGCCGGGATGCCATCGGGCACACTCGTGAGGTTCCGGGAGCTGCAGAAGACGCTGAGCTCGTCCATGTAGTCGTCGTGGCCGCAGGTGCAGGCGGCCGGGCACTGCAGGCTCTCGGGGGCCCCTGGAACCCCGGGCTCTGCTGCCTGCAGGCCGCGAGGGCCCAGCGCTGCCCAGGAGACCAGCAGCATGGCCAGGACCGGGCCTCCTGCGGGGACAGGGGCCAGAGGGTGTGAGCCCCGGGCTGAGGGAGACTGGGAACGTTCCAGGCCACAGCCTACACATGTGCTCCAGCGTGGAACTCCACTCCCGACCGTGGTGCCTGACCGGAGATGGTGGCCTGCTGACAGCCCAGAGAAAGGTGGGAGCTCGGAGTTGTGTTCTGCCCGCCTGAGAGGGAAGCGGAGCCACGCAGGACAATGGGCACCTCTCGCAGCTCAGAACCGCCTGCCCTTTCCAGGCCTGCAGGTGCACCAGGGGAAGGACGCCAGGTCGGGAGAGACCTGAGGGTAGGGGTACCTGGCTGTGGGGCGGTCTGCGTCCCTCTGGGGACGCTCGACGGGGCCGTGTCACCAGGTGGGCTTGGGGGGGAGCGGGCATTCTGGAACAGGCCTGAGCAGGCGTGTGCTCCGTGCTCTTGAGGTCAGGCTGCCCCGGTTCGGCTCCCCGGTTGGGGGGCCCTCACCCATGTGCTCCCTGGCCTGCGCACCTCACACCCGGGTACGGAGCTTGGCGCTGGCGGAGGAGTAGAGTGGGGCGGACGGGACTCCCCGCCATCAACTCATCAGGAGGCAGGGGCCTTCCAGGACAAAGGACACTGGGCCCCACACCAACAGCACCCCAAAACCTGCGTGGATCACTGGGCTGCCCACCGCATTGGGCCTGTCCCTGCCCTTGGAGGGCTCAGGATGAGGCCAGAGGATGCCCCACACCCACCTGCATGGGGCTGGGCCCCGAGGGGGATGGGGTGACATGGCCTGGCCTTGAGGGGCTGCAAGGGCAGCAGTCCCCAGCCTAGGGAAGGGTTCCCCAGGGCGGAGGTGTGAAGAGATGGGCCCTGGGGCCAGAGAGGTGCCCAAGGGTGCATCCCTAGGCAGCGCCTCAGCCGCGACGCCTGCCCTGTTGGTCTGTCCTGAGCTGAGCCTTCCCTGGGGCTGCCCCTGGCCATGGGGCTCGGGGGGCACAGGGTTGGGACCCCCGAGTGAGGGGCCAGGGCCCTTGAGGCACCTCACCTCTGATCAGGGCCATCCGGCTGCGGGGCGGAGCGCAGGCAGGCCTTGAGCTGGATGCTTCTGCTGGGGCCGGCTGCGCCTGCCCTCTGATTTCCCCACTGCCGGGGCAGCCAGCACCCCGTGGCCGGCCAGCCCAGCCCAGCCCAGCCCGACTGGCCCCGATTCCATTAACCCTCCCGTGCCCAGCGGCCAGCATCGGCCCCAAGTGTCTAGGATGCAGACGGCGCAGGGGGGACCTGGGGGGCTGCATTCACCCCGAAGCTATCTTGAGGGCTCAAGGTGGGCCGGGTACGGTTCCGAGGCCCCGGTGGTCACCCCCAGCCATCCTTCTGCAGGACTGGGCGGGGCAGAGCCGGGCGGCAGGCCCGTGGGGGACAGGGGTGTCCCCCGGAGCAGTCTGCTGGGCTGGGAGGCTCAAGACGGGTTTGGGGAAGCCAGGAGAGGAGGTCCCCTCGTCTGGCTGGTCTCCTGCCCCTCATAGGGGCCCCTGGGGCAGCGGCGGGGGACCTCCCCTCAGCAGATGGCCACGTGGGAGTTAAGCAGGAGAAGAGCCTGGCACGCTGACCCCCCCCTCCTTCCCCTGCCCGTTTCCTAACAGCCTGGGTGGGGTCCTTGTGAGGACTCCCCAGGCCCGGCCCAGCCTTGGCCTAGCCTGGCTCCTGGGACCTCGGGGTCAGCTGGTGTCTGGCCGCGCCTCCTCCCCCCGACCTCTTCTAGGAACACCGGGGCGGCCACCTTGTGTTTGCTTTCCCCCGCACAGCCCTCCCGGGAGGAGCGGAGAGGCCTGGCTTTGGGGGAGCCGTCCTGTGGCCCTGGGACCAGCCTCCACCTGCCTGGGGACGCGGCCCGGCCTCTGGAGCTCCCGTGGGGCCGTGGCCACCCCGCCATAGGCCCGGTGCCCCGCCTGAGGTCGGCCCCAGGTCAGGCCGGGAAGAAGGTTCCCAGGCAGCAGGGCCCCCAGCCACGCCCCACCCCGGCGCACCCGCACCTCGATGGGCCCCGACTCTGTGGGTCCCATGGGGGCTGGGCTGCATGTGGCCGGGCCCCAGGGAGAGGGGCGGGGTCCCCGGGACTGCGGCACCCTCCCCAGCCTCAGCCCGCCGGCCCACAGCTCCCGTGGCGGGGGTGGGGCGAGGGCGGCTTTATCTCTCCCTTTATCGAGCTTTGATTGATCCCCAGGTCGGGTCTCAGCCTCTGTTCTGAGAAATTATAGATCCGCCGGGAGAAAGTCCACGCCCAGAAATTTACACGGTAAACACGCGTTTACACAGCGCAAAGTGCGGACTCAGCACGTTCCCTGCGGGGCCTTCAGCCAGGTGGGGAGGGAGGGGACGGGGCTCATTCTGGAAACCCCGGCAGGGCCCCCGCGCTGCAGCCCTCCCCACGGCTGGGGCTGCCCCCAGCCCCCCAGAGGGACCCTGGAGCCTCCCGGGCCCCTCGGAGCCTGACCACTCAGGGAGTTGGCTACCTGCGGGGCTCCCCAAGGCACCTGGTTTCATTTGCTCCAGATTGTCACAGACATGGGGTCACATGCGAACCCTGGGTCCGGCTGCATGTGTGACGCGGGATTCAGCTGGCCCGTCCCCGCAGCTGGCCCTGCTTGAGTCTCAGGATGCGCTCACCCGCCTGCGGCCGGGGACACCATGCCCGGAGCCTGTGGGTGTCGGTGGATGTGCTGGGACCTGAGGTGTGCCCCAGCAAGTGAGGCCGAGCCTTCCTGCGTGCTCAGCGGGTCACACCCCCTTGGGGCCGCACCCCTGCCCAGTGTTCCCGACCCCCAAGGGGGAGCGGCCCGTGGCCGTGGCACTCATTCAGTGTTTGTCAAACACCAGCGAGAGTGCGGCCCCTCGGGCTGTCGCCGACTTGTCGTCCTGGGTCACCTGGGTCACCGTGAGTCATGGTTCTGAAGGGTCACGGCCTGGAGCAAGTGTCGGGAGGATGCGGGCAGGGGCCCTGCACCGGCCGGAGCCTGTCCACTGTCCCGTCACCTCGGGCTCCGCCCATTTTCACGGTCCCCAACGCCCCACATGGCGCTGAGCGGAGGCCTCAGGCCGTGAAGGTGGCAGGGCCCGGCTCCGGCTGGTGTCCATGGCCGCCCGCCGCTCTGGCACAGGGACCGAGCACACGCTGTCCAAGCACCCCGGGGTCCCCTCACTGCGGCCGGTGGCCTGTCCCCAAGCCCCAGGGTGGGGAGGGGGTCCCTCCCTTCTGGGCCGAGCAGCCCACCAGCGTCTGAACCAAAGCCAGGGCGGGGTGGGGGTCGGGGTTGTGCTGCGGTTTGCGTGGAAAACACGCCCAAGCCCGTGTCCCCAGCCGACGTCATCTTGCCTGGCTCTCCTGCCGTCGCCTGCTTCCTGCACTGTTGTTAGGGTCTCGTTGCTAGATGGCAGTTAGGGGCCCTCCTTGCCGCTGGGTCCTTTGCTCCGCTCCGCATGTGGCGCAGCCGCGTGGGTGCCCTCACCCGCAGGTGTCCCCTGAGACGGCCACAGGCATGAGGTACATGGTCCAGGCTGTGCTCCAGCGGGGTGGGTGGGGAGGCAGCCCAGGTGACATGCGTCCAGGTTGCTGCCACTCGGGGGCCCCACAGACGTGGCCACGAGCATTGACCTTCCACTCTCGGGTGCACGTGTGTCGTGCCTTGGGTAGCTTCGTGTGAGCGGAACTGCGGGCTCACGGTTCGTAGGTTTTACGTGTAAGTCACATCTGCGCCCGACAGAGCCTCGCACTCCCGAGGCGGCTGCTGCTACGTGCAGCTTCTTATAAAACTACTTAGATAACGTTTTGGAAGGTACGAGCAGTGCGGCGGTTTCACGTCCTCGCCTGCTTACGCCATGGTCGGTCACACGCCGGCTGTCCCCGTGCCATGTCGCTCTGGCCGCGACTGTTCGGCTCCTTTGCCCCGCCTTCTGGGGGAGGGGGCCTAAGTCTTGCTTCTAAGTTGTTTTCCAAGGCTTTAGGGGTGACGGGTTATCAGATAGGATATTTGCAGCAATTTCTCCCGGGCTGTGGCTTACCCAGGTTTTCAAAATACCGCCTTTTGGGGGGCCCTGGGTAAGGGACCGACGCCTGACCTCAGCTCTGGTCTCGACCTCGGGGTCCCGAGTCCAGGCCCTGCCCGGCCCCGTGCTCGGGGTAAAGCTTCCTTCAACAAAAAGAAAAGGTACGTTGTCTCTTACAGTGCAGCTGCGTATTTGGATGAAGTGCAGCTCGTTGGTGTTTTTCCCTCAGGCTCGTGGCTTGGGTGAGCCTCACGCCAGACCCCCCCCCCCACCGGTCTCCTCCCAGGGATGGGGAGCACCTTCCCATTTACTTCCGTCATCTGTGTAAATCTTGCACCAGGGGCGCCCAGGGGGCTCCGTTGGTGAAGCATCTGCTCAGGTCATCATCCCAGGGTCCGGGGATCGAGCCCCACGTCGGGCCCCCTGCTCCCCGGGGATCCTGCTGCTCCCTCGCCCTCTGGCCCTCCCCCTTGCTCATGTGCTGCACGCTCTCGCTTTCTCCCAAATTAAAAAAAAAAATCTAGAAAAAAAATTCTTGCACTATTTTCGACAAAATAATTTGAGTTTTATTAGCTTAGTGCTACCGTGATTGGGATCTTGATTTCGCTTCCAGCTTGTTAACAGCCCTGGAAATGCAGTGGGTTTTCCTCGCTGACCCTGAATCCCGGGACCAGCGCCCCGGGCTCTGCCCTGAGGACGCCTCTGCCCCCTCCTCGGCCTGCATCCTGCCCTCTGCTGCTCCGCGCCTCCCTGCGCACGGGCCCAGCGCTGACAGGGGTCTTAGAGCTGAGATCAGGCCCATCCCCGTGGACTCTGACGTGTGACAGTAATGCTGTCGAAGGGACAGCCATCCTCACCCCGCCCCGTGCCTGCTCACCCGCTGGCCGAGACTGTAGACCCACTGTCATCAAGAGGGTCCTTAGCAGCGGAAGGGCCTCAGGGCAGGCGCGAGGCGAAGGGAGGACGCTGTGGGCCGCCCCGGGCCCGCGGGAGGAAGCATGGCCGCGGGCGCTGACCCCGAGCACACCTGCCGCTGGGGCACTTGCACCTTCACACGGCACCTTGAGCCGACCCTGAGGTATCGTCCTTCCCTCCTCGAGGACGGGCCGCGTGTTCGTTTCTGGACGTGCAGCCGACCGGCACTCCTGTGACAAACACCTGCTCCTGGTGCGTAGCGTTGCGGCCTTTTGTTACGAGTTTTACATCCAGGCTCCCGAGACTGATGCCTCGTCTTCTCCCGAGGCGTCTGAGGCTTTAGGGTCGGGACGACGCTCGCCTGGCAGGAGGAGCGGGGACATGCCCGGAGTTTTCTGGAAGCGCGTGAGTGGTGTCTCTGGCAGCCCTTGGTCCGCACAAAGACTTCAGACTTCGCATCGATTCAATTTCTTGTTACAGGTCGAATATTCAGGTTGTCCCTCTGGGTCTGGGTGAGTCTCCGCGCCCTTCTGGGCAGCGGCCGCGTGGTTTTCCTTGCAGTCCCGGAGGGGCCCCAAAGGTCGTTTCCGCGGGCAGCGGTGGCATCCTGCACCCGCTTCCCTGCAGGCCTTCGGCCACTGTGCTTCTCTGTTGGCGGCTGTAACTGAGGGTTTGTCACCCTCGTGAGCTTTTTCACGGAACTAACTTTTGGGTTTTCTGTTTTCTATCTTGATGATCTGTTTTCTTCTACCTCCTTTGCATTTCGTTTGCCCTTGGCTCTCGTTTTTTTTTTTTTTTTTATAATAAATTTGTTATTGGTGTTGTTTGCCAACATACAGAGTAACACCCAGTGCTCATCCCGTCAAGTGCCCCCCTCAGTGCCCGTCACCCAGTCACCCCCACCCCCCGCCCTCCTCCCCTTCCACCACCCCTAGTTCGTTTCCCAGAGTTAGGAGTCTTTATGTTCCGTCTCCCTTTCTGATATTTCCCACACATTTCTTCTCCCTTCCCTTATTTTCCCTTTCACTATTATTTATATTCCCCAAACGAATGAGAACATATAATGTTTGTCCTTCTCCAATTGACTTACTTCACTCAGCATAATACTCTCCAGTTCCATCCACGTTGAAGCAAATGGTGGGTATTTGTCGTCTCTAATGGCTGAGGAATATTCCATTGTATACATAAACCACATCTTCTTTATCCATTCATCTTTCGATGGACACCGAGGCTCCTTCCACAGTTTGGCTATTGTGGACATTGCTGCTAGAAACATCGGGGTGCGGGTGTCTTGGTGTTTCATTGCATCTGCATCTTTGGGGTAAATCCCCAGCAGTGCAATTGCTGGGTCGTAGGGCAGGTCTATTTTTAACTCTTTGAGGAACCTCCACACAGTTTTCCAGAGTGGCTGCACCAGTTCACATTCCCACCAACAGTGTAAGAGGGTTCCCCTTTCTCCACATCCTCTCCAGCATTTGTGGTTTCCTGCCTTGTTAATTTTCCCTGGCTCTCGTTTCTTAAGGGAGAAGCCTCTCCTCTGCCGTGCAGGTGCGTGAGGCCCTGGCTTTGGCGGGTCCCAGCGGCATTGCTGTGGTTTCCAGTGGAACCCTTTGGCTCGTGGTCTGTTTAGAGATTTGTTCCTCCCAAGTGCTGGAGTCTGTGAACGTACTTCGGGTTTTGGTCTTTAAAATTCATAATGACTTGTTGCCTGGCCTCCACTAGGCTGTACTGGAAAAGGCCACGCGGTTGGGTTGTGGGGAGTGTGCCCTGTGTCCTTGGTGATGCACCGTCTAGGCCATCTAGCTCTTAGGGAGAATTAAAACCTCCGATTACTAGGGCGTCTGGGTGGCTCAGTCGGTTAAGCCTCTGACTTGGTTTTGGCTCAGGTCATGATCTCAGGGTTGTGGGATCAAGCCCCGCATCTGGCTTCACACTCCAGGGACAGTGCTTAAGGCTCTCTCCCTCTGTCACACACCCCCCACCCCCCATTTTTCTCAAATCTTTTTTTTTTAAATATTTTATTTATTTATCCCTGAGAGATAGAGGGGGAGAGAGACAGAGGCAGAGACAGGCAGAGGGAGAAGCAGGCTCCACGCAGGGAGCCCAATCCCAGGTCTCCAGGATCAGGCCCCGGGCTGAAGGCGGCGCTAAACCGCTGAGCCACCCGGGCTGCCCTTCTCAAATCTTTTTAATTAAAAAAACTCTCCTTGCTATATCACGTATTTTCTTTTCAGCTTGTGGATTACGCTGTTACTTAGGGGAGAGCATAGAGCAGTGCTGCTCTGCCCCAGTGCCTGCCGGCCGCCCCTGCCCGTTCCCGCAGGCGGGGTCACTCATTGCTTCAACAGAAGCCTCTTGACAAGTCAGGTTCCAGCTAAAGGCCTCTCCAGGAGCTGGGGAAGGAGAGGAAAGAGACGGGGTCCTCCCCCCCCACCACACACTGGTCACAGTGGGACCTCAGATGCGCCGGTCCCCCACCTCTGCTCTGCTATGGGCTCATGCTTCAGAGCCCTGGGAGCGTCCGGGGGCCCTGCCCCCACTCGGAACCCGCATCCGTAGAAGTAGGTGGGCCAGGAGAGACCTTTTATGGTTTTCCTGACAGATTAGTGATGAAAAGTTTGGGGTTCCTGGGGGGAGATGCGTGTGGCACAACCTCACAATGTGCTCAATGCCCTGAACGGTGCACAGTCGTGAACCTCACCTCATAGTAAACAATTTTGAAGGTTCTGATTGGTAAAGTGCGGTCGCCACTGAAATCCGAGCGATTTCACAGCTGGCGAGGAACGTGCCACACCGGGACTGGCGAGTGACGCAGGGCGCGTCCAAGAGCGGACCCCACCCAGGAGCACAGGTCCCAGGGCCCTAGGGACTTGGTGCAGGCCCAGCTCCAGGGGCAGCAGGGCCTGGGGCAGCGGTCAGGAGACGAGCCGCCAGCACCCAGGCCGTGTGCTCAGCCCTGGGGGGCAGGGGGTGTCCGTGGCAGGAAGACACGACGGAGGCCGAGCACAGAAGTCCCCTCGCCCCCCTGCAGGGCTCCTCGCTGGCCGCCTGCGTGTGCCTCCGCTCCACCTTCTTGCTCAGAAAGACGATACCCTCCCCACCAGGAGCTGAGAAGCAGGCGCCACAGCAAGAGGTCAGCGTGCGGGGGGCACCACGGACCCTTCTGAAGAAAGGGGCACCGGCTGGCTCAGTGGAGCGTGTGACACATCCTGGGATTGTGGGCTCGAGCCCCGTGGAGGGGTGGAGATGCCTGAAGGTCTTTGAAAAGAGGAAGGGGCGCCCGGGTGGCTCAGTGGGTACAGCGTCTGCCCTCAGCTCATGGCGTGATCCCGGGGTCCTGGGATCGGGCCCCATGTCGGGCTCCCTGCTGAGCACCACCCCCCACCCCACTGCACCACCCCCCCACCCCACTCATGTTCTCTCTCAAATCCCTAAAGGGAAAAAAGGAAGAAGAAAAGGCTAGAAAGAAAACCGCCTGCCCAAGTGGCTGAAGAACAAACAGCAGCCGCGTAGGGGTTTCCTTCTTCGACCTTCCGAAGAAACACACAGTTGCCGGTCGTCGCTCACCCCAGGGTGCACCTGCGCGGGATCCACCAGACCGGAGGCCACATGAGGACACCCAGGCCCATCTGCGGTGACCTCTGGCCTCACCTGTGTCCCGCATGCCTGTCCCCTCCTCCTGGCACCTCCCCAGAGCCCCGACATCCTGACCTTGCTGCCCCACGAGCTCCCCCAGCGCCCGGTGACCCCCGGGTGCATTTCCAGCCGGGACCGACCCTGACCTTCCTCTGCCTGCCACCTCCACCCTGGGGGGCTTCACAGGCAGCTTGGCCTCCACCTGCCCAGACCCCGCCCACGGGCCTTGTGTGTCTCCGGGGAACCCCACACTCCCAACAAGGCTGGGAACCCTTTCATCTCTGGCCGTCCCGCGGGCACGCAGAGACCTGCTGGTAACGGCTGCCCCCCACCCCCCACACCTGTCTTCAGGTGGGTGCTAAGGTCCTCCTGCAACCTGTCCGCTGCTGCGGACAAGATTCGCTCCTTTGAGCTGTCAGCTGCTGCTCACGTGCCCTCCACGGCGGGGCCTGCCCCGCCACGGCCCTGCTGCTGCCCAGCCGTGCCCTCTGCCAGGACAGAAGCCCCATGAGGGCAGGACGGCAGAGCAGCTCAGCCTTGGCTACAGCACTTGCAAGGTGCAATCGAGGAGGCTGGGGACACGGGCCGCTGCCCCGCCTGCCTCCCTGCACCACAGGAGCCCCAGGGGCAGAAGTCCCAGCATCAGGACCACAGAAGGTTCATGAAGGACACGGAGCTCGCCCAGGGTGCTTGCCCAGGCTGAGCAGATTCCAGGGAACAAAGCTGCCTGCGGTGACCCTGTTTGCAACAGCGTCAACGTACAGAGGATGGGGGCAGCCAATCCAGAGCACAGCCTCCAGGGACACAGTCCCGACCCCTGGTGCCGTGCGGGGGGTGGTCCATCCCCAGGTGCTCCCACGGCATGGAGGATGCTGTCGCTCACGGAAGCCCCCCGCACTGGGGTCAATGTGGAGGCTGTGACCCAAGGGGGATGGTCACTTGCGTGGCCAGGGATCCCAGGGCTGATGCAGGCTTGCCCATGTCCATGTCAGGAGGGTGACATGCCGTGTTCCGGGGAGGGCGCAGCTTGGCACTCCAGGCCCCAACCTCGCCCTCTGGACCGTCCAGCGAGTGGCGGCCACGTCTGAGGCCAGGGCTGCCTCGGGGACCGTGTCCTGCAACTATAGGGCCGTGCAGACACCAGCGCCGGCGGCAGTAGGGTTTTAGCAGCACAGAACGCACTGGCGACCCTGATGCAGGACAGGTGGTATGCTCAGAACTTGAAACTTGTCACAAGAAGCCCAGAAATGCGGTGTCATGTTATGCCAGGCCCAACCCCAGCCACAGATACTATGTGCATGTGAGGACACGGCCGAGACTCGCCCGAAGGACGAAGCTGGGCTGTGTCCCTTTCTGGAAATGAAGAATTATCCTAAAGCTGTGGTAACGGGCACCACGGGCCACAGGACAGGCCTGCACCTCTGGGCACTTGCTCCCCACGGCTGGCGGTGCTCGCGAGCAGGAGGGACACCTAGCGGGGCTCCCAACAGGAGCAAGTGGGTCACTACCGCATGGACTTGTAGGAGGGCAGGTGGACACGAAGCACGCAGTTGAGCACGTGAAGGATTCTTCAGCAAGACCCTGGAGCACCAAGCTGGCAACCGACTAGGAAATGACTGCACTTCCACACATGCGGTGGCACAGAGCTGTACACTGAAGCATCTAGAAGGTTCTATGACACTCCTGAGGGAGCTCCAGCTCCATGGAGGGGGTCAACAGCCTTGGACAAGAATGACTGTGCTTCCCAGCCACACAGCACCGAGGCCCACCCAGGACCTGGACACGCGACCTCGGCCACCTGAGGACATCTAGGCAGGAGGGCGGTGGCGGGCACCTCTGCTAGAGAAGTGCTAACTGGGAGCCATCTGAGTCTGCAGAGCCTCCTCAGGTCAGAGCCCATTGGACAATGTCCAGAACAGAGGAAGACCTCCAGACTCAGAGATGAGCCGTTGGGAACACCCCTTCCCCCCACTTCCTGCCCCGTCGTGCCCTGGGTCTGACTGCACCCCGAGGCTCGTCTGTTCCCTGGCTTCCCCCAGCCCAGGCCAGGCCTGCGGTTCCTAAGGAGATGGCTGCTTCCCGGCCGGTACAGTGCAGATTTCTTCAAACACAAGCAGGGGGAGCGGAGCGGTGCAGGGACCGAGGCCAGGATCTCAGGAGCAAGGGTGGGGGGGCTAGACCTCAAGCAGCGGCAGCAAGATGCCCGCGGTGGGGCGGTGGGTGGGTGAACAGCCCAGGACAGGCCAGGCTTCTCAGGGACGAAGAGGCCTCGGTGGGCCTTGAGCTCGGGGTCCCCGGACACCCAGCCCCATCGTCAGCATCGCCCTGGCCACCAGCGCAGGGGCGCGGTGTCAATGAGCCCTGCACTGTGCCAGCCCGGGTGGGGCTTGGCCCCATGTCAACACAGAAATCTTGTAATGATGACACAGGGCCCAGGGGAGGAGGAGAGGGGACGACACCGGCAGTCTCCGTGCAGTGCCGAGGGGACAAGGGGACTGCCCTGTGGCCCTGCTTTGGTAAGCATGGTCTTCCAGACCAGATGGCGTGGGGGGCATGGGGACACGTCCCACTGAAGGCAGGAGAGAACACAAAGTTGCAAGCAGAGCATCCAGGATCCGCTTTCTCAACTTCTCTTATAAATATGCATTAGAACATCGATAACACAAGCAAAGGGCTCTGAAATTAATTTAAGGTTAAACCAAGACTGGATTTCCTGCACTGCCAGCAGGAAATGTACCTAAAACCCCTGAATACCCATATGTGCTTGAGGGCAGCGGAGGCCCCACAACGCCTCAGTCCCGGGGCACCTTGAAGTGGTCCTTCTCTTTGCGGATGGCCCTCATGGTGGTCACAGGGTCCGTCTCGCCCGCATGCTGCTGCACGGTCTTCTCCCTGTGGAAGCCGACCACCAGGCTGCAGGCTGCGTGCCACGCACACCCGCCTCCCCCCCGCCCCCCGCCCCAGGGCACTGGGGGAGAAAAGAGCCAGCAGAGGTTGGGACATTCTGAAAAGATGAAATGCTCCCGCCAAGGGCCAGCCTGCGCGCTCCTGACTGTGGAGGGCCTGCTGGCCAAGTGGTCCTGCTGGCAGCCCCCTCAAGACTCCTGTGGGCCACACCTCGCCCGCCTACAGATCCGGACTCCAAGGTCAGAAAGGACCCCACACAAGCACCCACCCCCCTGCCCCTGAGAGGAGGTGCCTGCTTCCCAGGCTACAGACTACTTGATAAAGACTTCAGGGTAGCCTCCTCCGGCACCTGGGGTCTGCAGGGGCGCGGACGCTGGCTGAGTGAGGGGGCCACAGAGGTGCAAACATCCCTGAGTGCACGCTCACCTCACTCTCATGAATGGGTTGTAGGTGAACTCCTCTGCGATGGTGGATGGCACAGTGGGCTCCCCGATACTGTACTTCTCCTGCACAGGACAGAGGTCACTTTAACATGGATATTGCTAAAGGTAGCATTTCCCACCACCTTCTAATCTCCGAACGTCACCTCGGAAGGCAAAGTGAACAGCATCAGGTCAGCGTGAGGACAGGCTCCTTCCTGCTGTGGAGACCCAAGTGTCCTGGCCACCGCCAACAAACTGTCCCCCTTCCCCTCGCTGTCTTGGATATAGAGGGGGACACAAAAACTTCACTAATTTGAAGTTTGTATTTTATGTTCTAGAATACCAGCAAAAATGCAGAAAACACAGGAAAGAAGGAAACACCCACAGCCCTACCCCCAAGATGCAGAGCTCACTGCTTGGCAGAGCAAGGTAGCAAGTGCCCAGGGTCCCTACACTGGGATGACCACCCCTCTACAAGGTGGTGAGCTCTCACCACCGGGCATTTGGCCAGGGCTTCCCCTTCACAGGCTCCTGAGGACAAAGCCACAGGAAGAGCCCAGGCAGGCAGCCTGTACCCCAGGCAGGATGGCCTCCGATCTACACTGACCAGGGCAAATGGAAAGAAGAGGCAAACTGTGCCGTCGGCCAACTGTTCACTCCTACAGAAAATCCTATGGGAAGGCCAGGGTTAACAGCCGGGGTCTTCACTCTCCCCACAGCCCCTGCCCTTCTACGGTTGGGTGAACCCCGAGGGTCACAGCATCAGAGGCCGGACAGCCACTGTCAACACCCACTCCCAGGCTTCCCGACCATGCAGGGTCCTCAGACCCGAGGGTCCCAAAGTCACCCCCAACCGTGAACAGTGGCATCAAGAAGCAAGCTCTCAATTGCTGGCAGTGTGCCAAGTAAGGGTCTGGCAGGAGGTCAAGATGGAAATTTATTGTTAATTTCTGATCTTCCCCTTCCGCTGAAAACAAGCTTAGAGTGTTTTAGAATATTCCCCAGGCTTCCTCCAGTATTCACTCCTAAGAATTCCTTCACCATCTCCTATGAGGGAAGCAAACAAGATAACTCTTCTAAGGATAATTCTAAAACCCGTGCTGATTGGGACACCTGGGGGGCTCAGTGGTTGAGCGTCTGCCTTCGGCTCAGGTCATGACCCCGGGGTTCTGGGATTGAGTCCCTGCATGGAGCCTGCTTCTCCCTCTGCCTGTGTCTCTGCCTCTCTGTGTGTCTCTCATGAATAAATAAATACAATCATAAAAAGTAATGAGTGTTAACCTGTAACAGTTTTTCCTACAGAAGCAGGAAGCATGTAGACACTTAAGACTTGTGTATAAGGATGCTTGCCATAGCATAGCTCCTAAGAGCAAACAAGCTGGAAACTCCAAGCATCCTCCCTAATGGGGTAGGTAAAATGGCTTCTGGGTGACATGCACACAGTGCCATAGATTACTTATTAAAAAGAATGACAGGGATCCCTGGGTGGCGCAGCAGTTTAGCGCCTGCCTTTGGCCCGGGGCGTGATCCTGGAGACCCGGGATCGAATCCCACGTCGGGCTCCCGGTGCATGGAGCCTGCTTCTCCCTCTGCCTATGTCTCTGCTTCTCTCTCTCTCTCTCTGTGTGACTATCATAAATAAATAAAAATAAATAAAAATAAAAAATAAAAAAAATAAAAATAAAAATATAAAAAGAATGACAGATGGATGGATGGTGATAATAGATTAAAACGTTCATATTCAAAAGCTAGTGCTGGGGGTAGCCCCGGTGGCGCAGTGGTTTAGCGTCGCCTGCAGCCCAGGGCATGATCCTGGAGACCCTGGATCAAGTCCCACGTCAGGCTCTCTGCATGGTGCCTGCTTCTCCCTCTGCCTGTGTCTCTGCCTCTCTCTATGTGTGTCTCTATGAATAAATAAATTAAAAAAAAAAAAAGCTGGTGTTGGGCACATGAATGTTCACTATGTGATTCCTTCAACTTTTCTATATATGTAAAAATTATTTAAAAAATGTTGAAAAAACTAAAAAAATGTTTCCACATAATTGAATGTAAGCCCACATGTCTAAGGAATCCCAAGGAATATATTTCAAATTACTTCAAACTGAAAATAATAAACATATAGCATTTAGAAATTTGCAGAATGTTCCTAAAGCAGGCCTTGAGGTTTAGTTCTTAGCATTAATTGCTTATATTAGAAAAAAAGAAAGGTCTAAAATCAATGACTTCAGGTTCTGTATTAAGAACCAGGGGGCGGCGGGATCCCTGGGTGGCGCAGCGGTTTGGCGCCTGCCTTTGGCCCAGGGCGCGATCCTGGAGACCCGGGATCGAATCCCACGTCGGGCTCCCGGTGCATGGAGCCTGCTTCTCCCTCTGCCTGTGTCTCTGCCTCATTCTCTCTCTCTCTCTGTGACTATCACAAATAAATAAAATAAATAAATAAAAATTAAAAAAAAAAAAATTAAAGAACCAGGGGGCGGGGGGTGCAGCTCAGTTGGTGAAGTATCTGCCTGCAGCTCAGATCATGATCCTTGGGTCCTGGGATCGAGTCCTACATTGGGCTCCCTGTTCAATGGGGAGCCCTGCTTCTCCCTCTCCCTCTGCCTGCCGCTCTCCCTGCTTGTGCTCACTCGCTCTGTCAAATAAATAAAATCTTTTTTTAAAAATCTATAAAAGGAAGAACAAAGTAAGTAGAAGGAAGGAATTTAAAAAGCGCTGGAACCAGGACAATGGAAAAACCAGAAACATTAAGGCAAAAACTGTTCTTTGAAAAGATCAGCAAAATTGATCAGAACGATGAAGAATAGGAACACAAATCGCCAACATCAGAAATTAAAGAGGTGGGATCCCTGGGTGGCGCAGCGGTTTGGCACCTGCCTTTGGCCCAGGGCGCGATCCTGGAGACCTGGGATCGAATCCCACGTCGGGTTCCCGGTGCATGGAGCCTGCTTCTCCCTCTGCCTATGTCTCTGCCTCTCTCTCTCTCTCTGTGTGTGTGACTATCATAAATAAATAAAAATTTTTAAAAATTAAAAAAAAAATTAAAGAGGTGACATCACTACAAATTCAACAGATGGGGGTGGGCGGGTGCGACCATATTGCATTAAACATAAAAGCTAAATTATGAAACTTCCAAAAGGAAACAAAGAAAAATCTCAACCTTGGGAAAAGCAAATATTTCTTAGATAAGAGGCAAGAAGTCTGAACCATAAAAAGATTAACATGCTGGACTTTATCAAAATTAAAAATGCTTACTTTTCAAAAAACACTGTTGAGAAAATAAGAGGCAAGCCACGGAATGGGAGAAACCATCTGATAAAACACCTATAACCAGAATATATTTACCAAAAAAAAAAAAAAATCCTCTTATCAAAAATAAGACAAACTCTTTAAATGGCCAAAAGATATGAACAAACACAAAATGGCCAATCAGCACATAAAAAGATGTTCAACATGATTAGACACTAGAAAAATGCAAATTAAAGCCACAATGTAACTCCACTACATACCCATTAAAGTGACTAAAATCAAAAAGAATGGAAATGCCAAGTGTTGGTGCAGATAGAGAACAACTAGAAGCCTGATCTGAATTTAAAATCTGCTGATCTGAATGTAAAATAACACAAATACTTAGGAAACAACTTGGCGGTTTCTTTACAAGTCAAACATACACCTGATACTGCCCAGCCATTTCATTCCTAGATATTTACTCAAGAGAAATTAAAAGGTAGGTCACACAAAGACGTGTACAAATGTTGTAGCAGCTTTATTCACAGTAGCCAATGACTGGAAACATAAATGTCTAACTACGAGTGATTGGATAAACAAAACGTGGCCCAGATTCAGCATGAATGATTCTCAAAAATCCTTCTGAGTGAAAATAAGAAAACGTATGCTCCATTAACATGAATTTTTTCTTAAGATTTTATCTGAGAGAGCATGAGAGAGTGAGCACAAGCAAGGGAGCAGCACGCAGAGGGAGAGGGAGAAGCAGGCTCCACACTGAGCCGGGAGCCCGACGTGGGGCTCGATCCCAGGACCCTGAGATCATGACCCGAGCTGAAGGCAGACACTTCACTGACTGAGCCACCCAGGTGCCCTATATCGAATTCTAAAAAATGCAAACTAAGGGGCAGCCCGGGTGGCTCAGCAGTTTAGTGCCACCTTCAGCCCAGGGTGTGAGATCAAGTCCCACGTCGGGCTCCCCGCGTGGATCCTGCTTCTCCCTCTGCCTGTGTCTCTGCCTGTCTCTCTGTGTCTCTCTCATCAATAATAAAATAAAACCTTAATGAGGCATGCAGAAACCTCTGGGGGTGATGGGGATGTTTTGTATCTCAATTGTAATAGTCATTTTATCGGAGGGGTGTGTGTGTGTGCGCCCGCGTGCTGTCAAAGTTCACTCATTCACTTTAAACTAATGTGGTTTATTACATGTGAACTAAACCACAGCAAAGCTGATCCTAAAGAGGGAATCCATGGGTGGCTCAGTGTTTGAGCACCTGCCTTTAGCTCAGGGCGAGATCCTGGAGTCCCGGGATCGAGCCCCTCACTGGGCTCCCTGCACAGAGCCTGCTTCTCCCTCTGCCTGGGTCTCTGCCTCTCTCTGCCTCTCTCTGTGTCTCTCGTGAATAAATAAATAAAACCTAAAAAAAAAAAAAAAAAAAAGCTAATCTTAAACAGTATGGAGCACCCAGGTGGCTCAGTCAGCAAAGCATCTGCCTTCTATCCTGGTCCTGAACCCAAGGTCCTGGGATCGAGTCCTCCATCGGGCTCCCGGCTCAGTGGGGAAATGGGGAGCTTGGTTCTCCCTCTCCCTCTGCTCCTCCCCCGCTCATGCTTGAACTCTCTCTCTCAAAGAAATAAATTTTTTAAAAAATAAAAATGAGGGATCCCTGGCTGGCGCAGCGGTTTAGCGCCTGCCTTTGGCCCAGGGCGCGATCCTGGAGACCCGGGATCGAATCCCATGTCGGGCTCCCGGTATATGGAGCCTGCTTCTCCCTCTGCCTGTGTCTCTGCCTCTCTCCCTCTCTCACTGTGTACCTATCATAAATAAATAAAAATTTAAAAAAATAAAAAATAAATAAAAATGAATTTGAAAACTTTAGCAAAATGGACAAATTCTTTGAAAGACAATAGTTGCTAACAAAATTGACTCAAGAAGACATAAAAATCTAATAGCCGGGCAGCCCCGGTGGCGCAGAGGTTTAGCGCCGCCTGCAGCCCAGGGTGTAATCCTGGAGACCGAGGATAGAGTCCCACGTCGGGCTCCCTGCGTGGGGCCTGCTTCTCCCTCTGCCTGTGTCTCTGCCTCTCTCTCTCTCTCTGTCTCTCATGAATGAATAAATAAAATTAAAAAAAAAAATCTAATAGCCCTACATAAAATAAAGATATTACCTTTGTAACAACAACAAAAAAAGACCTTTCCACAAAAAGCACTCAATGTCCAGGTGGCTTCAGTGGTGAATTCTAACATTAAAGGAAGAAATAATATCCTAGACAAACTGTTTTGTCTAGGAACATAGGAGTAAACACTTTCCGTTCATTTTATGAGGCCAGCATTACCCTGATACTAAGACCAAAAACATTACAAGAAGATAAAACGACAGACCAGTATCTCTTATGAACCCCGACAGAAGGAGAGACCACAGCAACATAACACGGCATGACTAAGGCTTGGGCAGAAAGCAAGGTTGGTTTATCTGAATCCAACTGAGGTATTCCACCATGTTAACAGTAAAAGAGAAAAAAAAGTAATTACGTACAAGATGAAGAAAACAATCAGTTCATAAAATTCAATACCCACTCATGATTAAACTCTCAGAAAACCAGGAATATAAGTGAACTCTGTCAACTTAAGAAGATTTACAAAAAAACCCACAGCTACTATGATACTTAATGGTTAAAAACTGAATGCTTTCCCCCTAAGATTGGGAACGAGGCACAGATGTGCAGTCCCACTACTTCTATTTAACTTTGTCCTAGAGATCTTAGCCAGTGCAACTGGGCACAACAAGTAAATAAAAGGCACACGTGTTTATAAAAGAAGAAAAAAAATGTCTCTATTAGTTGATGATGTGATTGTGTGCTAAGGAATCTATGAAAAAGATGCTAGAATAAGGGCGCTGAACAAGGTCACAATGATACGAGATCAAAATACAGAAATCACTTGTGGGCAGCCTGGGGGCCTCAGTGGTTTAGTGCCGGCTGCGGCCCAGGGCGTGATCCTGGGGTCCCGGGATCGAGTCCCACATCGGGCTCCTTGTGTGGGTCCTGCTTCTCCCTCTGCCTGTGTCTCTGCCTCCCTCTCTCTCTGCGTTTCTCATGAGTAAATAAATAAAATCTTTTTTTTTTAATCACTTGTATTTCTAAAGACTTCAGCAAATAGTCATTTCCAATAAAATCCAAAAACATGAACTACTTAGGGCTACATTTAATACTATGTGCAATTTCTGGAACAACAAAAATTATAGAATATTGCTGAGAAAAACTAATGACCTCAATAAGTGGAAAGCTACAGTATATTCACGGAAAGATTCAATATTGTTAAGACCTCAATTCTCTCCAAATCTTTTGTTACAATACAGTCCCAATCCAAAGCCAAGCTTACTTTTTTTTCTTTTTTTAAGATTTTATTTATCTACTCATGAGAAACGCAGAGAGAGAGAGAGAGAGAGAGGCAGAGACACAGGCAGAAGGAGAAGCAGGCTCCATGCACCGGGAGCCCGATGTGGGACTCGATCCCGGGACTCCAGGATCACATCCTGGGCCAAAGGAAGGCGCTAAACTGCTGAGCCACCCAGGCTGCCCCAAGCTTACTCTTCTGGTAAAAATTAACAAGACAATCCTAAAATTTATATGGAAATGCAAAGCACTTAGAGGAGCCAAAACGAGCTTTAAGAAAGTCTATATATGGGATATATACAGCCTGATTCCCAGACTTACCAAGAGCCACAATAATCAAGACTGTCCGCTGCGGGCGGAGGAGAAGTCCAACAGATCAGTGGGGCAGAGAGGAGAGTCCAGAAGTGACTCAGGCCTACGCTGCCCTGTTTATCTAGTGAGGACGCCAAGGTAATCCAACGAGAAAAGGACAGTCTTTCCAACGAATGGGGCTGAGCAGCTGGAAGTGAATTTGCAAAAAAAAAAAAAAAAAATTGTGCTCTACCCTTCCCTTAGACCACACATGATCTGAGGCTCACTGACCTACAAATAAATTTGAACAAACATAAAAGCGAAAACAATAAACTTTCAGGACAAAACACAGGAGAGTCAACATTGCTCAGAAATAGAGCGTTAAGGAATCTGAGCAACAGAGCCAGGTGCGCCATGTGTCTGAGGGCTGTTTACAGGACATGCTCCAGAACAGGGTGACCCACGGGAGTGGCAGGGAACATCCTGGGGCCACATGGCGGCACACGCTGTCAAAATTCATCAATCTGTGTACCGTTTGCTCAAAACAGGTTACGTTGTATTGAATGAAAATTATCCTCCATAAAGACTGGATTTTTTAAAGTAGGGAACTATGGGAAGCATTAGTCCAATGTGTATAGACTGCTGTGGACAGGGCACTAGGGCCAGGAAGTGAAAAAGAAGCCACACAACACAAGCTGCAAATATACAGGATAGGCCCTCTGAGCCACGGAAAATACTTGTCCCACGCGCACCGCGGGAGGAGAATGCCCATCAACTCATCAGGTGGCCTGAATTCTAACAAGTATTATTTTGCAAGCGCACCCCAAAACTGAGAAAGACGCTCGACAACAACAGGTGACGCATCGAACAACGAAACTCCAAGGCCGCTCGTCACTGACCAAAGCCCCGAGGCCTCCGGGAGAGCGTCCCGACACCTCGCGGGGACTGCAGGGTCGAAGGCAGAGCCTGCGCCCCGGCTTCCTGCCGCAGCACTCCAGCCCCCACCGAGGACGCCGCTGGGACAACCAGACCAGAGTCCTCGGTCGTCCCAGAAGTCAATGCCTTTCAGACCAGCGGCCTCACCGGTGGGTGCGGCTGCCCCGGCCACAGTGCTGAGATGGAGCCCCCGGGCCCAGGGTGTGGGGACCGGCAGCTCTGGCCTCACCGGGGCCCCTGCCATGAGGGCGGCGTCCCAGGCCCGGCCCAGACCCACGGGGTCAGCGAGGATCACGACGACACAGCCGGGGGTGGGGGGGGCTTCCTCACCAGCTGGAGGCGGCCTGGGAGGAGCACCGTGCGCCCGCAAGGAGAGAAGAGGCCCCCACGGGCGGCGGCCCAGCCCCCGGGGAGCCGCGTCGTGGTCACTGACCCACAGATGCAGCCCGCGGCGCGGCCCGCTCACCTTGGCCCAGGCCAGCTTCTCCTGAACGGCGGCGTTGCTGGGCTCCACGTGCCGTGCGAACTTGAGGTTGTTGATGGTGTACTCGTGGCCACAGTACACTCTCTGCGGAAAACAGCACGCCGTGAGCTAGGGGCGGCAGGAAGCTGCCCTCAGACGCCCCGGCCCCCTCGGAGCCAGGCACGCAGAGCTCTGGGCTGGGACCCCTTGGCGAGGACACAGGGGGCCGCTCAGGACACCGACACTCCTTGTGTGCATGTTCCACGGCGGTAGCAGGTACGTCACAAGACCCACGCTCACGAGGCCGCGCGCCCGCCCCCCCCACCCAGCCGGGGGCGCTGCCTACTGTGTCTGGAGGGAGCCGGCCCAGGACCTCCAGCAGGGCTCTGTACATCTCATCCGCAGTCCCTTCGTAGAACTTCCCGCAGCCGGCCACGAACAAGGTGTCGCCTGAGAAGCAGGACAGCCTGGGGCAGTGGGGGCACCGCCAGCAGGACAGGCCCCCGCAACCCAGCAGGGCAGAGGCCCCCAGCTCCCAGCCCCAACCCGTCCCCCTCCAGCCTTGCCAGCAGCCCCCTAAACCCACACCTTACGGTCCCCCCACTCCTCCTCACGGCCCCACCTTGTCGGCCGTGGTGGCCCCGAAACCAGCCCTGTCCCTCCTGGCCCACCTGCCATGTGTCCTCTTCCCTCAGTGGCCACGGCCAGCCTGGAGCACCCCCGGACCCCAGCAGGCACCCCCCACAGACCCCCTCCTGCCTCAGCCCCACAGGGGGGCGCCCCCTCCCCCTGACGAGCTCCGTGGCCACCGGGGGCTCAGGCACATTTGCCCTCCAGGCCCTAGTGGCGGCCCGGAGCCCGGACCACAGCCCAGGCCACAGGGCCACCACCGGGCCATCCTGGCTGGAGCCGGGCCCCCTCAGGCGCAGTGCCCACTGCCCCCCGGGACAACAGGCACCTTGAGGGGATGCCACTGGGCCACGCCCCAAACGAGCCCTCCAGGGAGGCAAGTGTGGAGGATCCGGAGACATCAGAGGCTGCGAAGCACGCAGGTGAGGTGGTCGGGGTCCGGGGAGCAGCCCTCGGACACCCTGGCTCCCCCGCGCTCAGCCCTCAGCGAGCGGGCAGCAGCCCCGGAGCCTCCCGACACCACGCGACTCCTACAGACGCCGCGCCCGCCGGCCCGTCCACGGAGGACCCCACGGAGGACCCCGGGGCGGGCTTCCAGAGCCCAAATCAGCTCCCACGTCTACGCAGCCCCCAAAGGACCCGCCTCACTCCAGGCCCGGCCGCCTTCCCCCCAGGAGATGGGCAGACTGACGGGGGTGTTTGCCACCCCGTGATGACACAGGTGCCCACGGCCACTCGGGGGATCTCAGCGCTCGCCGTGCGGGGGCGGGGTGCTGGAGGCCGGTTCTCTCAGCGCGAGCCTGGGGTCCCCGGGGTCCCCCGTCCCGAACTCAGAGTTGGCTCAGAGCGGCCACCTGCTGCTCCTACACCAGGGACACCAAAATCCATGGTATCCACGACGAGCTTGGGAGCAGGGTGCCGTGGGACATCGAGCGGCTGTGGAGACCTCCGGGGCCCCATGCACACCCTCACTGTGGAGCTGCTCCAGGGCCCCTCACGCTGGTCCCCTCACGCTGGTTCCCTCACACTCAGCCCCTCATGCTGGTGCCCTCACGCTGGGTGCCTCACACTGGGCGCTTCACACTGGTTTCCTCATGCTGGTTCCCTCACACTTGGCCCCTCACACTGGTTCCCTCACATTCGGCCCCTCATGCTGGTGCCCTCACGCTGGTTCCCTCACTCTCGGCCCCTCACTCTGGTTCCTTCACACTCGGCCCCTCATGCTGGTGCCCTCATGCTGGTGCCCTCACGCTCGGCCCCTCACGCTGGCACCCTCATGCTCGGCCCCTCACACTGGCGCCCTCATGCTCGGCCCCTCACGCTGGTGCCCTCACGCTGGTTCCCTCACGCTGGGCACCTCACACCGGGCGCCTTACACCGGGCACCTCATGCTCAGCCCCTCATGCTGGTTCCCTCACACTTGGCCCCTCACACTGGTTCCCTCACATTCGGCCCCTAATGCTGGTGCCCTCACGCTGGTGCCCTCACGCTTGGCCCCTCACGCTGGTTCCCTCACACTCGGCCCCTCACGCTGGTGCCCTCATGCTCGGCCCCCCACGCTGGTGCCCTCATGCTCGGCCCCTCACGCTGGTGCCCTCACTCTCGGCCCCCCACGCTGGTGCCCTCACGCTGATTCCCTCACGCTGGGCACCTCACGCTCAGCCCCTCACACTGGTTCCCTCACACTCGGCCCCTCACGCTGGTGCCCTCATGCTCGGCCCCCCACGCTGGTGCCCTCACGCTGGTTCCCTCACGCTCAGCCCCTCACACTGGTTCCCTCACACTCGGCCCCTCACGCTGGTGCCCTCACGCTCGGCCCCCCACGCTGGTGCCCTCACGCTGGTTCCCTCACACTGGGCACCTCATGCTCAGCCCCTCACGCTGGTTCCCTCACACTCGGCCCCTCACGCTGGTGCCCTCACCCTCAGCCCCTCACGTTGGGCACCTCACACTCAGCCCCTCACGCTGGTGCCCTCACTCTCAGCCCCCCACACTGGTGCCCTCACGCTGGTTGCCTCACGCTGGGCACCTCATGCTCAGCCCCTCACGCTGGTGTTCTCACACTGGTGCCCTCACGTTCGTCCCCTCACGCTGGTGCCCTCACACTGGTTCCCTCATGCTGGGCTGGGCGCCTCATGCTGGTTCTGTCATGCTCAGCCCCTCACGCTGGTTCCCTCACTCTTGGCTCCTCACGCTGGGGCCCTCATGCTGGGCCCCCCACACTGGGCACCTCACGCTGGACGCCTCATGCTGGTTCCCTCACTCTTGGCCCCTCACGGCTGGTTCCCTCACTCTCAGCTGCTCACGCTGGACCCCTCACACTGGTGCCCTCATGCTCGGCCCCTGCATTTCCCAACCATCCCCCACTGCAGTTGCATCATCACAGGAACTTTAATTTCTGCAAGACGCAGAGCTTAGGGCCGCTCACACCCTCTGAGAGCGCTCGGGAGGGTCCGCACGGCCAATAGGCCTGCTCTGGGCCGCAGCGGCTGCTCAGCCGGCCCAGCCCGCGGGCTCCCCAGGCTGCAGCACGGTCTCCCTTTCTCTCAAGGGAGAAGGCCCTGGATTGCTGGCAAGGCCCCTCCGCCCGACATTGCTCCTCACGCAGGCCAAGCTGGGTGGTGCTTGGGTGCTCAGGCTGTTCCCGGGCTCTCCCCTGGGGGCGGGCGTCCTCCTCACGCAGCCCCGCACCCTAGGCCTGGCTGCAAATGCCCCAGGCACACAATCCCCAAGTCGGGGCTGTCTTCGCACGAACACCCCACCCCCGCACACGCACCTGAACACTCACCTGTGAACACGGCAGGAGGCTCGGAGCTGTTGGGCTTGCTCACAAAGTAGCAGATGTGTCCAGAAGTGTGGCACGGGGTGGACAGGCACTTGACATTGAGAGACCCCACCTTAAACGAAGCACACACTGGCGTTTGCCCTCTCTGCGCCAGGGGCCGCCCGAGGGCTCCCCGCAGGGGACGGCCGCTCCCGTGGCCCGCCCAACCCGCAACTGCCCCGCGGCGGGAGCCCCTGACACAGCCGAGCAGCCTGTCACTGCTGCTCCAGTGGCATGACGTGCATCGTGCTGGAACCGCAGGCCGAGTGCCCCAGGGGCAAGGCCCACCTGAGCCTGCCGTTCGCCGGCGGCGCAGAACCAAGGGGCCTATTCTACTTTCTTCCTCAGCATCAGGCAGGTCGTCAGCAGGTGCCTGGCTTCTTAGGACACTCTCCTCCCTCGGTGCTTGGGCTTCTGCTTGGTTTTCCTTCCTGCCTCCCCTGCCCGCCCAAGAATGTTCAAGCCACAGAAAGATCGAAATAAAGTGGACATCAGTGTGACCCTCACGTGGGTCACCGAACGCTAACAGTCGCCACGTCCACCACATGGACTCAGCACAGCACAGCGGGCTGCAGCACGCGGACACGCCACCCCCGAGGCGCCTGCTGACTCCCGGGACATCCTTTCACTCGGCCTCACACCATCACCATATCTGAGACGTGGAACAGTGATGTGCATCCATCCCCTGCCCTGTCCACACTCCCGTTTCCCCAGTTGTCTCCGACCATGCCTGACGGCTTCTCCCCTCAGCCAAGTGCCCTCCGCAGGCTGATGTGCCTGTGATGACAGAGGGCACCAACCAGGCGGCCCTCCACCCTCCGGGGCCCTGGGCAAGGGGGGAATGCCAGGAGGGGCGTGACTGTCCCCACCGTGCCCCTCCCCTCCAGGTCATGCTGGCATACCTCCCATGGGTTCGCTGCTCACCTGCAGTGTGGACAGGTGCGTGACCTTCTGAGTCAGGGCCCCGATCCGGTCATCACCCCCGCACACCTTCAACCCAGGCTCCAGCTTGACCAGCTTCTCGTTCCCACCAGCATGGTCCCTGGAAGTGAGAAAGGTGACCTGGGCCCCTGCTGGTGTCAGTGGGCCCACCTACTCTTAAACCCTGACCACGACTCTCCTTTCCTGGTCACCTTCTTAGTAGAAATGCATCTCCAAACACAGGAAACTGGCTTGTCATTTGGCTCCACCGAAAAAGAACATTCTCAGACATGCCATTCCCAAGTGAAGCATTTCTGTGCCCCTGCCCTGTGGCTGCAGACACTTCTGAAGCAAAAGAACCAAATCACAAACACCAAAATAATCCCTAAGGCCCCAGCTCCCAAGCTTTGGACATATAAGGGTCACCTGAGGATCTGTAATAAGCCCCAAGTCCGGTCCTTGCCCCGCATCCTGACACAGCTGGCCGGAGGGCGGCCTGCAGAGCAGTTTTAAAGCCCCACCACCACCCATGACTCTCACAGGTGGGCCACCTTCGGACCCACTGCCAAGCTGGTGGAAGCTGTCTTCTAAAATGGCAATGCCTGGGGCACCTGGGTGGTTCAGTCGGTTAAGCGTCTGACTTCTGATTTCAACTCAGGTCATGATTTCAGAGTCATGACACTAAGCCCCACATCACGTTCCCCCGCTGGATGTGGAGCCTGCTTCAGATTCTCTCCCTCCCTTCCTAAATATAAATTAGTAATAATAAAATAAAGTAAAATGGCAATGCCCCAACCAAAAGACTATCAAAAAACTGTTGGAACTGACACACGAATTCAGTAAGGTTGCAGAATATAAAATCAATGTGCAGGAATCTGTTGCATTTTTATGTGCTAATAATGAAGCAGCAAAAAAGAAATTAAGAGGGCAGCCCCGGTGGCGCAGCGGTTTAGCGCCACCTTCAGCCCGGGGCTGGAGACCCTGGGTCGAGTCCCACGTCGGGCTCTCTGTACGATGCCTGCTTCTCCCTCTGCCTGTGTCTCTGCCTCTCTCTCTCTGTCTCTATGAATGAATGAATAAATAAATTAAATAAATAAATAAATAAATAAATAGATAAATAAATAAATAAAATCTTTAAAAAATTGGGATCCCTGGGTGGCGCAGCAGTTTGGCGCCTGCCTTTGGCCCAGGGCGCGATCCTGGAGACCCGGGATCGAGTCCCGCGTTGGGCTTCCAGTGCATGGAGCCTGCTTCTCCTTCTGCCTGTGTCTCTGCCTCTCTCTCTCTCTCTGTGTGACTATCATAAATAAATTAAATAAATAAATAAAAAATAAATAAATAAAAAATAAAAAATATATAATAAAAAACCTCAAAGCAAAATTCAATTAAAAAAAAAAAAGAAAAGCGGAGCTGGAAGCATCACAATTCCAGACTTCAAGCTCTAGTACAAAGCTGTAGTCACCAAGACAGTATGCTACAAAAAGAGACACACAGATCAGTGGGACAGAACAGAGAACCCAGAAGTGAACCATCCAAAAATATCCAATGAGAAAAAGACTAGATCTTCAACAAACGGTGCTGGGAAAACTGGACAGCAACACATAAAAGAACGAAGCTGAACCACTTTCTTACACCTACACAAAAATAAATTCAAAATGGACGAAAGACCTAAGTGTGAGACCTGAAACCATAAAAATCCTAGAGGAGAGCACAGGCAGTAACGTTTCTAACATCAGCTGTAGTAGCAACTGGACACATCTCCAGAGGAAGGGGAACAAAAGCAAAAGTAAACTACTGGGACTTCATCAAAATAAGAACTTCTGCACACCGAAGGAAACAATAAACGGCAGCCTACAGAATGGGAAAAGATACATGCAAATTACATTCTGATGTAACTAGAGTTGGTATCCAAAATATATTAAAAACTTACATAGCTCAACACCCAGAAAATGAATAATCCAATTAAAAAGTGGGCAGAAGGCACGAACAGACATTTCTCCAAAGAAGGCCTCCAGACGGCCAACAGACTCATGAAAAGATGCTCATCATCCCTCATCATCAGGGAAATGCAAATCAACACTACAGTGTGATATCCTCTCGCACCTGTCAGAACGCATAAATCAGCAACACGAGAAACAACAGGTGTTGACAAGGAGGAGGAGGAAAAGGAACCCTTGTGCACTGTTGGTGGGGATGCAAACTGGTGAGGCCACTCTGGGGAACGGTATGGAGGCTCCTCAAAAAGTCAAAAAAGAAATTGCCTTATGACCCAGCAAATTGCACGGCTGAGTATTTACCCAAAGAATACAAGAACCCTAATTCAAAGGGATGTTTATAGCAGTGTTATCCACAACAGCCAAGTACGGGAGCAGCCCAAGTGTCCATCGACTAAGGATGAACAAAGATGTGGCCTATTTAGGTGTGTACACACGCACATAGGAATGTTACTCAGCTATAAGAAAGAATGAAATCTTGCCATTTGCAATAACACAGAAAGAGCTATTATTCCACATATGACTTTACTACTATGTGGAATTTAAGAAATAAAACAAACCAAAGGGTAAAAAATAAGAGAGAGAAACCAAGAAACAAACTTGAGCAGAAGCAGATGGTCACCAGGAGGGAGGAGGATGGGAGGAAGGGTTAAGTAGGTGATGGGGATTAAGGAGCGCACTTGTGATGAGCTCGGAGTGATGGATAGAATTGCTGAATCGCTATACTGTACCCCTGAAACTAATAGAACACCGTTAATTGGATTTTAAAACTTTTTACAGGGACACTTGGGTGGCTAAGCAGTTGAGCGTCTGCCTTCGGCTCAGGGCGCAATCCTGGGGTCCTGAGATAGAGTCCCACTTGGGGTTCCCTGCAGGAAGCCTGCTTCTCCGCCTCTCTCTCTCTGTGTCTCATGAATAAATAAGTAAACCTTAAAAAAAAAAAAAAAGAAAGCTTCCTGGGGATCCCTGGGTGGTTCAGCAGTTTAGCGCCTGCCTTCAGCCCAGGGTGTGATCCTGGAGACCTGGGACTCGATCCTGCATCAGGGTCCCTGCATGGAGCCTGCTTCTCCCTCTGCCTGTGTGTCTGCCCCTCCCCCCCCCATGAATAAATAAAATCTTAAAAAAAATAAAAATTTAAAAAGCTTCCAATGTTTAAAAAAAAAACCTTTTTAAAAATAAAAACCCATGTATCTTTAAATAAATAAGCACATACATATATTTATGCATACATAAATCGGCAATGCTTGACTGTGATCGGGGGCCAGGCCAGCCCATAGCGCACAGTCCTCACCCCAGAAAGGATTTACTCACTGGGGGCAGCCAGACCTGCCCTTCAGAAAGTCAGGAAAAGAATTCCAACCCCGGCCTTGTGGGGCTGGACGCGCGCTCAGCAGATCAGCCTTCCCAGGACGGGGCCAGGGCTCCTGCTCCTCACTACACTCACCCACAGAGCCCTTTCAGGGGCCCAGACACACAAACACACACAGCAGGGCTCAGAGATAACAGGGTTGGCCCGGCCCTGCCCTCGCAGGCCTGCTCCACACAGGCCAGTACCAACGCCTCCACCCGTTCCCGCTGCCCTCTGGGCATACCACCGTCTCCACAAGGAGAGACACTCCAACACCCTGGGGCTCAGACTGGGGTCAAATTTGGGGTTTTCTGTTCTAACATTAATCTATGAAAAACTCCAGAGCATCACACCTTGAGAAAAGTGACCTGAGGGTTGCTTATCAAGGTAGAGAGAAGCCAACCCTGAGGCTCGGTGGGAGGCACAGAGAGGGCCTCCAGAAAGCAAGCACAGCAGCCAAGGGCAAGACTGCCACCTGCCCCCACCCGCAACTCAGGAATTAACACCTGATGCCCCGGGGCTAAACCTCAGTGACATCAACCGAGAAGTGGCCACCATTGAACAAACTCTGGCCAGTCCAAGCCCCCAGGACACCCCCAGGGCTTCCCCACAGGAGACCCTGGCTGACCCTTTCTTATTTGGAAAAGAAAATTCAGAGCCAAATAAATATTTTTTTTCTAGCTATAAAGAGCCTCAAAAGTCTCAAAAACCCCACATGGGGGTCTTGGACAAGCAGCTCTAGCCCTAAAACCCAAACAGTGGTGTTTCTTTCATCCCTTACCTTCAAATTTCAAAAACTACAACCTCTCCAAATACAGATGCTGGTTTTTTAAAAACACTAATATCTAGATGAGTTTCTTCCCTGACATCAAGGCCAGTCTCCCATCACACAAGCCCAGGAGCCTTCCAACATGCTGCTGGAGGCCCTCCCCATGGAGCCCACAGCCCGGGCCGAGGATGCGGGGCAGCAGCACAGGGGCTGGCACCCCTAAGTTGGCTCAGAATCCCGCTGGGGGCCAACACTGAGAACACAGCTAGAGGGGCAAGGGCTTCCAGGACCCCTATTCCTAGGGCCTCCACCTGGAGGGAGGGCCCACGGAGCCTGCAAGTGCCTGACCCCCCCAGGGACGCCGGCCCCAGGCGCATGCGGCAGGTTCACACGGCCCCAGCCGTCGGGCCCAAGCACCCCGGCTGGTAAGCGCTTACCAGTGGTGGTGGGTGGTGAGCACTGTGGTCAGCCTCACGCCGTGCTTTTTCACCGCTTCTACAACCTGCAACCAAAGGTGAGGCAAGACACCGGCCGTGGTTACACTCCCAGCGCTGGCCGGACAGGCCACAGGGGAGCCCAACAGAGCCCGGGCTTCACCAGGAGGGGCTGGGCCCTGTTCTGCCGCTGCCCACTTGCCTCTGCTCCAGGAGAGCAGGGGGAAGGAGGCCCTCTTCCCTCTTGACCCTGCTGGCAGCTCAGTGCCGGCCACGAACCCTGCAGCCGAGGTGCCCCCTCCCCGGGGCAGGGCTGAGGGGCGCTCCTGCTTCCCAGCACCTGGACAGACAGAAGCCCATTTCTCCCCTCGCCCAAGCCTCTGGTGGCCTCCACCCCTCGCGGGCCTCCTGCCCCACGGCAGAGAGTCTGGGCACTAGCGGTGTCCAAAAACCAAGTGGACCAGTTTGTGCTGAGCTTCGGCCAAGCTACGAGGACACTGCGGCTGTCACCCTAGCCAGGGCTGGCCTGGGGCGGTGACCCGACTCCCACCTTCTGGGGCTGCACCGGGTCCACCACACCAGCCTCCTTGGTCTCGTCATCGATGATCAGGTACATGTAGTTGTCGGTCAGTGCAGGCAGTAACTCAACCTTCATGGTGCCCTGTTCCACGGTCACGCTCTTCTGCGAGTCGGCGTGATACAGGAGGGCTCCCGGCAGGGCTGGGCCTGAGGGCAAAGCGCAGCTCCATCAGTGTCCCTGGGAGGCCGTCCCAGGCGAGGCTGACAGACAAGCCCTGCACCCAGGACAAGTGACCCGCGAGAGCAGCAACCTGGGAGGCTCGCCGGGTCGGGTTTCCTAAGCTCCTTTGGTAAGAGGACAATATCCTCATTTTACCACATCTGTTAAGGAAAACACAGAAAATCCTTCAGATGCATATTCACGGATATGGCTTCTTTCTTTCTGGAGAGTTCTAAGAGGGCTGTGATTCAAACCACTGTCAGGGCTGACCAGTGCCAGAAAGACTGCAAAGAGAGGGAGCCTGGGGACGAGTGCCGAGCAGGACTCTGGGCTAACAGAGCCTGAGTCATGTGCACTCTGACCTCTGCCCCTTCCTAGGCCTCCAGCCAGAGAAGGAAACAATATTCACTTTCAGAGGCGAGAACTCAAAATTTGGATAATGCACAAACCCCACCAGGGCCTGAGACATGGGAGAGATGGCCACCTGTTCCAGATTCAGTGGTGTAGGACTCAGACTCACCACCCAGTTGAACCAAGGACCCTGTCAGGGTATGTCAAGAGTGAGCAAGAGCCAAAGCATCCTCCACCACGAAGTTGGGTGCCAAAATATTTTCAACAATGAAACTCCTATCCCATCTAAAAACTCACAGAGGCCCCAACAATACTTTAAGTCTTAATGTGAAAGGGGTTAGCACCACAAAAGGTGACAGAAGACAGCCATGGAATTCTGGGGGAGGTGCCAGGATGGGGGCCTCTGGCCCAAGGCGTCCAGAACGCAGGCAGGGCTAACTGCCTGACAGGCCACATCGCCCGGGGCCGCCTACTGCTGACTTCAGCCTTATCTGTGACAGCCAGAGAAGCTGTCTGAACTGCAGCTTCCAAGCGTCCACACAGATCTCCAATGCCCCTCCCCTGCACGGCCAGCTGGGCATCTTCCAGGCCCTCTCCTCGTGCACAGCAAAGCAAACACTTCTGTATGACCAGGGTCTGCGATACTCCGCCTCCCCGGAGCCCAGGAAGGACTGCGGACCAGTGCGTGGCATGCATCCTGGGGGTTGGGGAGGGGAAGCAGGGCTACACAGGCCTGTGCTGCGAGTCTGGGACAGGGGCACAGCCCTGGCAACAGGAACAGGATGATATCCTGCTATGAAGGCTCTCCTGGGGAATCTGGGGAACTTAGTTATTTCTGCAGCTGCCCCAGAACCCTTGTTCCATTTCCAAAAATGATATGCCCGAGAAATGCTTCCAGGTCACTGTTTTGCAACTGCAACCTTTTGTGTAAGCAGAGTGCACTGAACAGTAGCCTATAGCCCGGCGCGTCCTGGGCACATGCGGTCCTGGCGCACGTTTTGTTTGCCTTCTGAACTAGGCCCATCCCTCTGCAGGGCACCGACGGCTGGGACCCGGCTCCCTTCTGAATGAGGCGGCCACAGTCTTGCCAATTCGCTCCGGTCCCACTTACACTCTCCACCTGACTCGGGAGGCAAACGTCGTACCCCTGGCACTCGGAGGGGTGTCCCTGACTTAACGGCAATGCCTGACCCACTCCCGAACCTTGAGGGCTTTCAGTGAGATGGCCAAGGGCAGCGCCGTCTCCCTGACCACTGCTATGTGGGTCACCAGCCTGCCGGCTCACCACCTCCCTAAGACACAGGTCAACCTACTGCCCCTACTGCAACATCAGCCAGATAAGGGATCAGGAAATAGAGAAAAGAGATTTCAAAATCAGGGTCAAAATATTCCAGCAAAGCAAGAGGTGACCCGGCAGGAAGCTGAGGGCTGGAAGCGCAGCCCCGCCGGGGAGCCCACCGCGGCTTCAGCGCGGGGCCAGGGAGGCCCAGCCGTGGGGACCCGGCCTGCGAGCGCCCGGGGCGGCAGGTGGAGAAGGGGCGCAGTCCCGGGGCGCGCGGCTCCGCACCGGCATCGGGCGGCCAGCATCCCCCAGCTGGCCAGCGACCACACCGTGCCTTCAGGCCCCGCAAAGTCGGACTCCAGGGCCGCAGGGCCTTTGCTCGACCCCCCCCGGCGCGCCCGGACGCCGCCGAGGGTTACGAGCCTGTGGCGGCAGAAAACCGCGTCAGCCCGCGGCGGCCCGCAGAGCCCCTGGCCGCGCCCCGCGCCCGCTGCCGCCCCAACCGCCGCTCCCGGGCCCCGACGCCGGCGGCCCCTGCCCCGCGCCCGCGCCCCCGGCCCTGTCAGCCGGAACCCCGCCGCCCCGCCGGCGCCGGCCCACCTACCCGGGCCGCGGAGGGCGCAGGCGGCTCCCAGCGCGGCGAGGCTCCGGCGGCCCAGCAGCCCGCGGCCCAGCACCATGACCCGGGGCGGCTGGAGGCGGGCGGCGGGCGGCGGGGGCGGGGGCGGGGCGGCGCCCGCCGCCCCGCCCCCCAGCCAATCGGAGCCCGCCTCGCGCCCCCGCCCCAGAAGCCGGCCAATGAGCGTCCGCGTCCAAACCTGTGCCCGCTGCCGGCCGGGCTGCCGCTGACCTGAGTGCGGGCCGGGGCTGGGGCTGGGGCTGGAGCCGGGGCGGGGGGCCGGGGCGCCGCGTCAGGGCCTCAGCGCCTCTCCCCAGGGGCCAGGCCGCTGTCCCGCCGCAGCCGCTGCGCACGGCTGCCAGGAGCGTAAACGCCGCGACCGCCCAGCACCCGGGGGAGCGCAGAGCGGAACGGACGTCGCAGACGGGACGGCGCCCCGAGGTAGTTGGTTCTCTCCGGGGCGCCGTAGGCATCAGGTGACTGGGTCCCGGCGGAGTCACGTGACGCGGGGGCGCCCGTCCGGGACATGGCCGTCCACAGGCCGCTGTCGCGCTTCTGGGAGTGGGGGAAGAACATCGTGTGCGTGGGCAGGAACTACGCAGACCACGCCAGGGAGATGCGCAGCGAGGTGCCGGCCGAACCGGTGCTCTTCCTGAAGCCGTCCACCGCCTACGCCCCCGAGGGCTCGGCCATCCTCATGCCGGCCTACACCCGCAACCTGCACCACGAGCTGGAGCTCGGCGTGGTGATGGGCAGGCGCGGCCGCGCCGTCCCCGAGGCCGCCGCCATGGACTACGTGGCCGGCTATGCCCTGTGCCTGGACATGACCGCCAGGGACGTGCAGGACGAGTGCAAGAAGAAGGGGCTGCCCTGGACGCTGGCCAAGAGCTTCACGACCTCCTGCCCGGTCAGCGCGTTCGTGCCCAAAGAGAAGGTCCCGGACCCTCACAACCTGAAGCTCTGGCTCAAGGTCAACGGCGAACTCAGGCAGGAGGGTGACACCTCCTCCATGATCTTTTCCATCCCCTACATTATCAGCTACGTGTCCAAGATCATGACCCTGGAAGAAGGAGATATTATCTTGACCGGGACGCCGAAGGGAGTTGGGCCCGTTAAAGAAAACGATGAGATCCAGGCTGGCATACACGGGGTGGTCAGTATGAGATTCCAGGTGCAGGGGCCCCGGTGTTGAGTCTGCGCAAAGCACCGTAACTTACTGAGTTCTCAGGAGAGGAGGGAGCTGGACAGAAACCGGCAAAGCTAGTTAAATGTGACAATCCTTTAATAAGAATTTAATTCTTCTTTTCTTTTGCAATAAGAAACTGAATTTTTAAACTGTGATTTAATTGGATCGTTAGGACTTCAGCAAGATGGACCCTTCAAGGAAAATGTGATGTAGAAAAGCTGGGCCAGAAATGGTAAGAAGATTGAGTGTCTTTTAGGAAACAACCACATTAAAGTTTTTGTTATGCTTCCAAAGAGGAGAGTTTATCAAACCAAATGTTCAGAAGACTAACTTTCCTTTCCTAGAACTGGACCGGATAAGACTTTTCATTGGGATGTTCTGAGATCAGTAATTCAAAACTTAAAATACACAAAGGAATTTTGAAAATCATGTTTCCTAAATATCCTCAATCATGATAATCATCTGAAGGTATTTGTAAAAATAAAAATTTCCACGTTACTGGCCCATACCAAGCCTATTGTATTGATTAGCAGAATTAATCTTCAGTATTCCCAAGTGCTTCTCATCATGGAAATATGGATAAACACTCCTTCACATAATCAGTTAATTTAAAATTGTACTTAATAAGTGAACGATTAAAAAAAAATAAGTGAACAATTAATGGCAACCTCACTCATTTGTACCATGGCCTGTACATTCTGAGTTTGGAAGATAATTTTGAAATGATTGTTTTCCAAATAAATATGCTATGTTTTGTTTGGCCTAAAAGTGTACTTTTATCCCTCCTGCAGTGGCTAGGAAGGACAGTTCCTTATTAGGGGGCTTCAGACCTTGGTCATTGACCTTTGGCCTCTGGAGCACTGTGTTCTATTAATAGAGTTAATCAGCACCTCTTCCCCAACCAGAGACAAGGAAGTTCATTGGCCTGGGAGAGCTACTTTTTTTCCGACCTGCTGTGAGGACAAAAAGTCCAGGCAAGTGGCCCCTGGGTGGCTCAGTCAGTTGGCCCAGTCGTGATCCCAGGGTCCTGGGATTGAGGCCCTGCTTCTCCCTCTCCCTCTGCTGCTGTCCCTGCTTGTGTTCTCTCTCTCTCTCAAATAAATAAAAATCTTAAAAAACAAAAAAAGTCTACGTAAGATGCACAGTGCCCCGTGGTGTCCTTGAGGTTTAGGCAGGGGCTCCTGCTGGATATGTAAACAAGATATCTGCTGGCCCCTCACAGAAAGGCAAGGACGTCTAATTTAATAATAGTTCACATTGGGATGCCTGGGTGGCTCAGTGGTTAGGCACCTACCTTCAGCTAGGGTCATGATCCCGGGATCCAGGATCGAGTCCCACATCAGGCTCCCTTCAAGGAGCCTGCTTTTCCCTCTGCCTGTGTCTCTGCCTCTCTCTCTCTCTCTCTCTCTCTCTGTCTCTCATGAATAAGTAAATAAGTCTTTAAATAATAATAATAATAGCTCACATTTACTGAGCCCTTAGTACTGCTAGGTACTGGGCCAAGAGCTTTCCATGTATTATTTAACCCTTAACAAAGCTTGAGATTGATACTACCACCATCCCTGTTAAACGTGAAGATGTAGATTTAGAGGCAAGCCAGCCTGGCTTTATGGTCACTCAGCTGAGGGACAGAACCAAGTTGTAATCTAGCTTTCCTATGATCAGAAAGTGAAGTCTTGACCACAGCACAAGCTGCATCTTGCAGGTAGATCTATAAGAAGATTCAAATGTGTAGGTATTAGGCAACCCCACATTTAGTTTATAATTTACTGTGAAGAATGCCAGGACTGGACTCGTGTATTAAATGTCACACTATCTTGTTTTATCTTCTAATCAAGTTTCTTATTTTAATTGCTTAAGTAATGTGTTCATCACAGATGAGTTCAAAAATATGAATAAGGAAAAACATCCAAAATTCCATTCACCCAGGGACAGACAAGGTGAATCATTTAGTGTACCTTCCAGATCTGTGGGTGTAATTGCAATTCTTAAAATACGACATGCTCATAACTCAATTTCCTAACCTGCTCTCCTCACTGTGTGTGGTGCCTATCTTTCTATGTCGGCTGGCACATTCCTGCAGCAGTCTTTGGTGGCTGCATAAGAATCTGAAATCAGTCCTCCATTCTTGGTAATGGAAAACATTTCTAATCATTTGCTAGTAGAATCAGCACATTTGTAGTTATTTCCTTGGGCTAGGTTCCCGTCAGCAGAAGAGCTGACTCAAGGGTATGCTCATATTGAACCTGTACTAGTCTAACTAGCAGACACGAGGTTCAGCTGACACAAGCCCACCAAGCTGACAGCCTTCAAAGCAAGCCAAAAAGTGTGAGGCAGGAGCAGGTTCACATGCAGCCCCCTTGGGCGGCACAAGCCAGCACCCAGAGAGGTCAATGTTCACCACAGTGGTGGCATGAGCTTTGTCACAAACAGCTGACAACAGCATTGCAGGTGTAGCACACAAAGTCCTTGGCTGAGATAATAAAAAAACAGAAATACCAATTCCTACAATTCCTGATCTTGCTAAAACCATAGTAATCCTAGCACCCAGGAGGCACATTTTCTCCCAACTTTTAATTTTGAATAAATTTAAACCTACTAAAAAGTTGAAAGACATACAATGACTTCTACGTGCCCTTCATTAGATTCAGTAATTGTTAACATTGGTTATGTTGTTTTCTCTGCCTCTCCACGCATACTATCCCTGAACACACTTGTCTGGAAAACTGGAAATGAGTTGCAGAAACACTCTACCCTTCCAGTATGTATCTCCTAAGAATAAGGACCTTCTCCTATATAGATGCAATACCACTACCACACTCAAGAAAATTCCATAATATTAGTTCATGTAGCATATATGGCTTCATATGTGCTCTTCTACACTTTTTTAAAAAGATTTTATTTACTCATGAGAGACACAGAGACAGAGGCAGAGATATAGACAGAAGAAGCAGGCTCCCCACAGGGAGCCCGATGGGGTACTCGTTCCCAGGACCCCTGGATCACGACCTGAGCTGAAGGCAGGCGCTCAACTACTAGCCACCCAGGCGTCCCATCTACACCTTTTTTTTTAATGTTTATTGAGCTTTTATGGAAAATGAGTATTCTACATCCACTAGACATACTGTGAACATCTTTCCAGGACAGTGAATATAGATTTTCATAATCTCTTTTAATGATGTCTTAGACTGAAAACCCCAGAGGCAGAGCTAAGGTAGGGTCTTGTTCAGATGGTTTACTCAAGGGGCACTCAGAAAAGTGGAGAGGAAGCAGAAAGAGCAGAAAGGAAACTAAGAAAGAACATGGTGATCTCAGACCTAGCAGAGAGCTTCAGTCCACTGACCA
Organism: Canis aureus; assembly: GCF_053574225.1. Lineage (NCBI taxonomy): Eukaryota > Metazoa > Chordata > Mammalia > Carnivora > Canidae > Canis > Canis aureus. Next base: position 38,606,818 of record NC_135618.1, read on the forward strand.
TTCCAAGGAGAAGTCCCTGCCTGAATCTGGCCCCACTCCTCCCATAACTGCCCCCAGGTCATTCCCCATGTCTCAGAGAAGCTGAAGGATTAGGTGTGTGCCTGAGAGTTGGGGATCTGGGTGGAGCCAATAGTCCCTACAGGCTGCATAGGCTTCAAATGTTTTGCTATTAGAAACAGTGACTTAAGGAACAACCTCCACATATGTCATATGGCATTTATTTCCCTACGGAAAGGCATAGACATGAAATAGGTTAAATCGTTTGCACTTTAAATTATGTGCTTGTCGGGATGCCTGGGTGGCTCAGGGTTGAGCATCTGCTTTTGGCTTAAGGCATGATCCCAGGGTCCAGGGATCGAGTCCCACATTGGGCTCCCTGCAGGGAGCCTGCTCCTCCCTCTGACTATGTCTCTGCCTCTCTCTGTGTCTCTCATGAATGAATAAATAAATAATCTTTAAAACAAAGTATTTGCCAACTTGCCATGGGAATATGACACATGAATTTGTACTTGTCATGAGTGTTTAAGAATACCTTTTTATGCACACCCTAGCCAATGCTGGGTATCATGGCTATGATCCTTTTTTTTTTTTTAAGATTTATTTATTTTTTACAGAGAAAGAGAGCATTGGGGTGGGGAGCAGCAAAGGGAGAAAGAACCTCAAGCAGACTCCTCGCTGAGCCCGGAGCTAGTCAGGGCTCAATCTCACAGCCCTGAAATCATGACCCTAAGATCAGGACCTGAGCTGAAACTAAGAGTTGGACACTCAACTGACTGAGCCATCCTGGCACCTGAAGCACACAACTCTTAATCTCAGGGTCATGAGTTCAAGGCCCACCGTAGGCATAGAGCCTACTTAAAAAAAAAAGAAAAAAGAAAATCAACTATAGAAGAAAAAAAATCAAACTATAAAAGCAGAATAGAATTCACATGACAAAAATATTGCCAAATATGAGTGTCAGTGAAACTGCTACACTTCAACGTTTACAATAACATACTCCCTGATCATGTACTGGGTGTGTGAGTCTAAGCATTTGACATATATGGATGTACTCAGTGTTGACAGTCACCAAGAGAAGTTGGTATGGTAATCTCCATTTACAAAAGGAACCACAGATGGAGAAGCTCAGAGCCAGAGACCATCCTGGAAGCAGCACATGGAGTGTGAGCCTGCAGTAACAGGGCCTGCGCACACAAACACCTCCATTTCTACCTCCTACAGCCAGGCCTTCATGTCCCATCTGTAAAATGGGCAAACTAACAGTCCTTGTATAAGTTGGGCACTATGAGTGTTTATTACAGTGTCTGTCAACAATGTTAACATTATTAGCTTTTAATATTATTGTAGCAATTTAATGTCTAGAAACTTATCCCAAGGAAATAATTAAGAATGTGGACAGAAAGGTAGCTAGAGCTGTTGTTTACAATAGCAACAAGTGGGGAACATCTTGACTGTCTAACAGTATTGGATTGATTTCCTTCAGTACCCTATGTTCATATAATGAAATAATATATAGCCACTGAAGTTAGGTCAAATGTTGAATTATGTACAAAGGTTTATTACAAATTATTAAATGTAAACGCAGATTATGGAATAACCTGTACTTGCAAACCATATGCTTTAACAAAGAAAGATGAATACATATGACAGGAAAGACACAGAAACATGAGGGTGCTCGAAAGCACCTACTCACAGCAGCTGTGATTGGCCGATCACAAAAGCCAAAAGGCAAAAGCAGCCCAGATGTCCACACACAGATGAACGGGTAGACAAAATGTCCAACCATACAGCGGGAAACTACTCAACCCTAAGAAGGAAGGAAATGCTGACACCTGCTGTGACATGGGGAACCTCAAACACATCATGCTCAGAGAAAGAAGCCACACACAAGTCGTCAAGCTCACAGGCACAAAGCAGATCAGAGGTTACCAGGAGTGGAGAAGCAGAAATGGAGAGTGATTGTCTAATGGGGACACAGTGTCAGTTTGGTAAGATGAAAATTTATGGAAATGGAGGTGCTGATGGTTGCACAGCATTGTGTGAATGTATTTAAGGCCACTTAATTGTACACCTAAAAATGGTTAAAATGGTCAATTTTATGTGATGCATATTTTGCCACAAGAAACAACATCAGTGAAAACATCTACACAAGTACAGAATGCATCACCTGCCAGTTAAAGACTTCGGGGTTGGGAGAGTATGGGCTTTTCCTTTTTTATTACCTGTTATGTTGTAATTTTTCTACAATAAACATATAAAACTTTATAATACAATATATTTAAAAAGCAAAACAACCCCAGGGGTCCTCTAGACGAGTGACAGATGGACGGATATACATTGTGTTTCTGCCACAAGCATAGCAGAATTAGGAAAGGAAGATCTGAGAGCAACCACTGATAAATTACGAAAAATCCTACAGCCACCACATTATTACGTAAAGCAAAGCAAACGTGCAGGTGGGAAGATGCCAGGACCAGGAAAAGCAGCTCCTAGGGAGCAGTGAGAAGTATGGGTCCCCAACAGGGATTTGTGTGCTTTGTAGCGATGGAATGGGATGCTTCTCTCTTACATCTCTGACTGCATGAATTCTGGCTAATTCACAAGTTTTAGATATCAACCAAGTTGTCATCTTTATTCCATAAATGTGTAAGTTTCACTTTGGGAAGCCCCTTTGATCCAACGTGGCCTGACCCCTAGCCCTGTGGCATCAAATGAAATAAGCAATCGGGGTCCCTCCAGTGATGGGCAGGGGCATCCTTGGTTAAGTGCTGGTAGCAGTGAAGAGGCCGTTCGGAGCCCTCGGCCACCCTGCTCGGGCCCACAGGCCGTGGCTGCGGTATGCCGCAGAAGCTGACTTGGAATGCCTAAGTGAGCACCTGCAGTATGCTGTTGAGGCCAGCGGGCGGCTGAGGCCCCTAGACGGTAGGAGGCCACATGGCTGCTACCAGCCCCTGTGGTCCAGGCATTGGTGCTTTGGGACCTGCTGCCAGAGGTCAGGGCACCAGGAGGCCTGGCACAGCCGTTCCTGACACACCGTCTGGGCCAGTTGTCCTCCCTGGTCTCCTGTGCTCTTGGACACCCACTCTTGCTTAATCAACCAGGAGTGTGAATGTGGCCACCAGGTGGGCACCCTTGCTTCTCTCTCCTCCCTGGCCTGAGCCCTCCCACTCCAGCACTCTCCCGCCTTCTTTCCCTGTCTGCCCTCTGGAGTCACCTGCCCAATACTCCTATACCCTGCCCCAAGGGAGCAAGGAAGGAAGCTCTTCATCGGGCGCACTCCCTGACTGCACACTTAGGTCAGGTCCTCCATTTCCTCATTTATTACCACAATCTGGACACACGAGGGTCCATCATGCCCCTCTGCCACAGCTGCCTATGGTAAAAGCCAGAGACAACACTACTAATGAGTTCATCTCCCAACACTGCCTTCAAAGTTTCAGATACTTACTTTTTGTTTTTCTCTCCTGTGGTGGGTGATGGAAGTGCCAAACCTCCCAGACCGTAGGCCAGCAATGACGGGGCTTGTAGGCCAGTGCCCCGCAGCAAGTGACTCGGAATGGCGTGGGGCTGAGCAGGGCGCTCCAGGGCTTTGACGAGGAGGGTGTGGTGGGTGGAGTGGGGGTCCGGCGTCCTGTCAGAGCAGCCCCACCCTTTCAGGTCCCAGACTGGTGCCACTCCTCTCAGTTGATTCAGACTCACACATATCGCCCCTGGTCAACCAACTTTCACAAGCGTTGGGTGGCCCCATGTGTCATCAGAGAAGGCAAAGATCAGAGAAAGTCTTTGGTGTTCAAAGCTGCTGCCCAGCACTGCCCGTGGGCTTCCGCTGTTCCCACCCAGTGCCCCACCAGCTCCTGGAGAGCAGTCTCAACCACTGCCAAGCTCCAGGGAGGTCATTTTTGGAGGATCTGATCTTTCTCCTGGGAAACAAGACAGTGGGGAAAGGGACTTAAATCACTGATATCTCTGGGGAAGATTAAACTTGTTTATTAATTCATGCAAACATTTTCCAAGTTGGGGGGGGAATGGGCCAAGTCAGTAGAAAAGGCCTTTCAAGAAAGGAGCTGGGTCAGATGAGAGATTTTAAGACTTATCCCCTAATCAACTCCAGAAGGAAACATAATAGCAACTTATAGAAACATTTTTACCATGTTTGAACAAAATACAATTTTATCCATAATTTTCAAACTCATTTTCCACTTTCAAGAGAGTTGAAACTCATATTCTTGTCCAGAGTTTAAAGTATTTTGTTTTAAATATTTCCTCCTCCAGACAAGTTCCTACTTGCCTCAATAGGGTCTGCGAGTTTACATGAGAGCACACTAATTCTCAATCCGCCCCTTGCTCTGTGTGATAAAAAAAACTGTAGGGAGGAGAGAGAGAGAGAGAGAGAGAGAGAGAGAGTTAACTTTAAAAATCACCATGTTTATAAAGTTGAAAACCATCGACCACAACAGAGAAAGCAGTAAACAAGTACAATGAGCTGTTCTGCAGTGTAAGCATAAACCACAGTGACAGCTGTAAGACTGAAGAGAGTTCACCTTGGTAGGAGTTTGGGAGAGAAATCACAGATCTGGCTCCTGACAGCGATTTTGTGAAAATCTATGTTATTTTTCTCATATTTCTCTTTGGTAGGGAAGTTGGATTTTCAAATCCAACACCTACAAAAGAAGGGTTTAAAATGTGTTCAAGGGGCGCCTGGCTGGCTCCATTGGAAAAGCATACCACTCTCAATCTCTTGGTTGTGAGTTTGAGCCCCATGTTGGGTGTAGAGATGACTTAAATAAATATATAAAATAAAGTGTGTTCACTTAGCAGCTGTGACACAGCTAACCTGTGGTGGTAACATGTCTGTTAGGCTATGGGGATGTGATGATGCAGTTTATTAATAACAATGTCTTATTTTTTATATTTAACAAAGCATTCTTACCAACATTTTATTTAACATAGACTGGAAGGGTAGGTCTGCTGGCCATGCTAATTCCAAAGACTAACAGGAAAACAGCCTAGTATCAGGAAACACTGGGAAGGGTGAGGTGGGCAATGAGGGTAGGTGGGTGTCTTTCAGTGGCACACTCTCCCACAGTCTGGTGGCTTCATTCTGTAGGGCTCAGCACCTTTCCTGGCCTGGCTGAGCTATTTTCAACAGTCTGCTGTAGAAAACAGTAGTGTTGCAAATGGCAGTCATGCTCCAGGAAATCCAAAGGAATTCTGTCCCTATGAGGATGTGGTCAGCTCCACCCTGAGGAAACGTTGGGTTTTGCCCTCTATGGATCACCCCAATTTTGCACTGGTGACTTCAGCCTCTGCGCCCAGTCTTTGAATTTCTCTTTGAAATCATTTTTTAAGAACCATTTCCTAGTTTCTTCATTGATTAATGAATTAAATCTTTGGCGTATCCATTTTATTTTTGTATGAGAGTCATGGTTTAATCCTTTTTGGAAATCATTCTTTGATACTATATCAGACTTACAAGGACTTGTGTTGCTATCACCATGTATTCTAAAACATGAAAATACCAGGGCACCTGGGTGGCTCAGTCAGTTGAGTGTTTCAGACTCTTGGTTTCTTTCTTTTTTTTTTTTTTAGACTCTTGGTTTCGGCTCAGGTCATGATCTCAGAATCCTGGAATCAAGCTCCATTGGGCTCTACTCAGCAGGGAGTCTGCCTCAGATTCTTCCCTCAGTCTCTCCCCCAACTCATGCTCTCTCACTCTCTTTAATAAACCAATCTTTAAAAAAAGACATTAAAACACCTTGCTTTGAAATCCCTCCAACTGAACCCTTTTAAGTAGCCATTGTTTTTAATTGTAATATGCTAAATATATAAAATGACCTGTCTCTATAGCGATACTTTGTTTTTGTCATATTAGCAGAACAATGTAAGTTCTTTTTTTAAAGATTTTATTTATTTTTAAAAAAAGATTCTATTTATTTACTCATGAGAGACACAGAGGGAGAGGCAGAGACATAAGCAGAGGAAGAAGCAGGCTCCATGCAGGGAGCCCGATGTAGGACTCAATCCTGCGACTCCAGGATCATGCCCCAGATTAAAGGCAGGTGCTCAACCGCTGAGCCATCCAGGCGTCCCAAGTTCTTACTTTTTAAATTACATGTTATATTTTAACTGATTTAAAATAATTCAAATTGTTAGATTCTCATGATCTTTACTACATTTTGTGATAGAATTGTTTTGTATCTGCTTAAAATCTGTTAAATCTGATTTAAATACCTTTTAAACATGTCCTTTGGAAAGCTACAATGTCTCTTTTTTGACAGCAATTTTTGTTATGTTTATTTTATTTATTTGTTTGTTTGTTTATTTATTTATTTATTTATGAGAGACATACAGAGAGAGCCAGAGACACAGACAGAGGGAGAAGAAGGCTCCCTGCTGGGAACTGGATGTGGGACTCAATCCCAGAACTCCAGGATCACGCCCTGAGCCAAAGGCAGATGCTCAACCAACTGAGCCCCAGGCGTCCCAATTTTTTTATGTTTAGATCTAGTTAGGAAAACTATAAATAACTTGCCATGAATTCAAATTGGTCGAACTCATTAACAATTGGAACCTCTGGTTTGGAGGGAAAACAAAGTTGGTCAAAGATCTGAGTATACTCTGATTTAGGGGCAGACAGTAAGTAGATGGATCCATGCTAATGGTGGAAAAGATCCAGTATATTACTGCAATTTCCCCCCTTCAGCCTACTAACAAAGAGGCCTCGAACCAATGTGCTAGAAATATCTGCGAGGCCATAGGTAACTCCATGTCTGCAACCTACTGGGATGCACATAAGGCCCCAAGTAAAGAAGCCATGGGCAATGGGCACACCTGCTTCTGAGGCTGAACTAAAGCAGGTGCAGTGTTACCCAAGACTATTTCAGAGTACCTATGAGATCACAACTATTTTCATGATTTTATACTAAGATGCTGTTTGCCTTTCTCACTCTCATGCATAGAACACACTGTGGTTTTCTAGAGGCTGTGGGATGTGACGTGATATCATTGCTGACTGTTAATGGCATGTGGGCTCATGGACAGGTTTTAAATTATTCTCAACGTCATGTTCTAATGCAGAAATACTGACAGATATAACTCTCTTCAACAAGAGCTGGAAAACTTTTAAGTGTGTAAAGGAGAAAACATTTGAGACTGATAGGAGAGAGATGATGCAGTCTATAGCCCTATCTCATCTGTGACCTGACACAAGCAGCAACATTTCTTGGTCCCATTTTCTGAACTTGCAAAACAAAAGGAGTTTGTCTCCCCCTTTTTCCCCTTAAGTATTAAGATTCTATGATCCTCCCACACTGAAGGGTTGCTAGCGCTGCTCCAACTAGAGTTGTAGGATCACAGAGTTCTAGCGGGTCACAGAGGCTGAGGAGTAGTGGAGCTGGGATTCTGACTCTCCCGTCTCTCCCCTGCATCCAAGCATGTGGCATGTGACTGTGCCATCTGATACTACTGTCACCCGGCAAGGGGACAGGGATATCAGCTTTGACCCTACAGCCCAGGGCCCTGCCTTGGACTTAATAAAACAGATATAATCTTTGTTGATCTACTTCTTTGTTTTTTCCCCAAGATTTTAAGTAATCTCTACATTGGACGTGGGACTCAAACTCATGACCTCAAGATCAAGAGTCACATGCTCTACCGACTGAGTCAGCCAGGCACTGCTGTTGGTCTAGTCCTCTGGTGTCAGGTGGAATCCTTTTATTCTACACCAAACAAAAACAAAAACAAAAAACCCACCCGATTACTTGCATTGTTTCCACATTAACCAAATCCTTCTGCATATCTGGGAATTGTTAAAATTATTGTAAATTGTTATTTGTTATTGTTAAAAATAACAAATGCCCTAATTTATTAGGTCAGACTCTAGGATTTTTTTATTACTTGAATATATAGAATGACATAGTACTATAAAATGCACTAACTTTTAAATAAATTTTGCTTCTTTCCAGAAGAAATTGCCACTTCAATGCTGTTTTCTGTTCATCCGTCATTGCAAGAAACTCATTTACCTGGTTAAAACAATCAAGCAGATATTTCCAAAGTCCATATAAATAACTCAACAATAATGTGAAACTTGACTTTGTGCACTCGAAGGGAATTTTATTTATAGTAATTACAGCTCAATTCTCTTAAAGGAGGAGATAAGGTCAGAAAGCCTCCGTAAACTGAATGTCTGAGGGCAGTCAGGTGCCTCAGCCCAGAAAACTCCCCTTCACAAAATAGAAACCAAGCGGGGCTGAGGGCTCATGGTAAACTACAGGTGCTGGCGCTAAGGAGAAACACCAGGTGCCTGTCATGCACACATGACTAAGTGCTGCTGTCCTGGTGGAGGAGGGCAACACGTGTGTTCTGACTCTGGTGACTTCCTTCAGCTAGTTGGTGGAATACCACCAAACCCTCCCTCTACCTCAACTGATCACTATCTCCAGTGCTGCTGCTGTTGTTTTTTAAGATTTTATTTATTTATTCATGAAAGACACAGAGAGAGAGAGAGAGGCAGACACAGGCAGAGGGAGAAGCAGGCTCCATGCAGGAAGCCCAATGGGGGACTCGATCCCAGGACCCCAGGATCACGCCCTGAGTCAAAGGCAGACACTCAACCACTGAGCCACCCAGGTGTCCCTCCAGTGTGCTGTTGTACCCACAGTTACTGGACTATAAAAAGTGTCTTCGGGATCCCTGGGTGGCGCAGCGGTTTGGCGCCTGCCTTTGGCCCAGGGCACGATCCTGGAGACCCGGGATCGAATCCCACATCGGGCTCCCGCTGCATGGAGCCTGCTTCTCCCTCTGCCTGTGTCTCTGCACCTCTCTCTCTCTCTGTGACTATCATAAATAAATAAAAATTTTTTAAAAAAAGTGTCTTCTTGGGATGCCTGGGTGACTCAGCAGTTGGATGCCTGCCTTCGGCTCAGGTTGTGATCCCAGGATCAGGGATCGAGTCCCACATCAGGCTCCCTGTGAGGAGCCTGCTTCTCCCTGTGCCTGTGTCTCTGCCTCTCTCTCAGTATGTGTCTCTCGTGAATAAATAAATAAATCTTTTTAAAAAAAGTGCCTTCTTTCTCCCCCACTGCCAAAGCCTCTGCCTCTGTACCCAACAGCAATATCAGCTGTGATTTGAACACACGTGATCATGCAATTATTCGTCCATTAAAGCAATGTGTGTTTAAATCAAGCTTTATTCCCACCCCCAGACCTCTTTATTAATGACTTAATTTCTATCAACTGTTCACTGAAATAACCTATACCTGGAGAAAAGAGAATTCAACTTGGAATTATTTCCTTTCTGCTACTTACCGTGCAGCCTAAAGTTTCTTCAGCAACCCCTCCTGTGAGACTGCAGGCATGGAGGGTACCAGTGTGGTCAGTGAGGTCAATTAACAAGTGGAAGCTGAGAAAAACAGATTTAAATTCCAAAGAATCTTTGTTGCAAGCAGTACAAGTGCTGGATCTTTCATTTACAATGTAACCACAGCCTGAGCTGAAAAAAAAGACAAGGATAAAATGTAAAGGTCCTAAATGACCAACCTGATCTCTAACAGAAGAATCCTGCTCCCTTAAAAATCTAAATCAGAGTAATTTCAAAATGCTCCGCGTGGTACACTGGACAGACATACAAAACAAGGAACAGCACAATGTGCAATCAAGCCCATCTCCACTGCCTTGCCTCCCACCTTTCCCCTGCTAGGGCCCCTTTCCTTCACCTCCAGACAGCCACAGAACTGCCACCTCAGCCCTGCCTCCATCCTATCCTGTCCTATTCCTTTCTTTTTTAAGATTAATTTATTTATTTATTCATGAGAAACACACACAGAGAGAGAGGCAGAGACACAGGCAGAGGGAGAAGCAGGCTCCATGCAAGGAGCCTGATGTGGGACTCGATACCCGGTCTCCAGGATCACATCCTGGGCTGCAGGCAGTGCGCTAAACCGCTGCGCCACTGGGGCTGCCCCTGTCCTATTCCTTTCTATTGAGGGTATGTCCACCTAGTATCCTAGGATCAGCGTTCTGAGGGAGGAATCCTGTTTTGTGTCTAGAAAGCCTGAGTTCCAGAAATGCTCACTTGATGCTCTGTACTAGGCCTCTGCAGGACAGAAAAATCCTAGGGTTAGTCAAGTTCACACCCAAAATGCTATTAGTGCTGTTAGTGACACACTCCTCTCTTTAAGTGGTGATCACATGCTATTCCATATTTTTTTAAGATTATTTATTGATTTATTCATGAGAGACACAGACAGAGAGAGGCAGAGACACAGGCAGAGGGGGAAGCAGGCTCCCTGAGGGGAGCCCGATGTGGGACTCGATCCCAGGACTCCGGGGTCACACCCCAAGCCCAAGGCAGACACCCAACCGCTGAGCCATCCAGGCATCCCGCTATTCCATGTTTTGAGGCAGGTCTTACTTTAGCCAATGTGGACAGAAACACTAACTCAAATTTCTCAAATAGAGGGTGTGATATGGTGCTTTCACACCATAGTGTGTGTGCTTTCTTGTCTAGGCACAGATCACTTTTGAGGTAAATTTCAGATACTTTTCCTCAGATATCAATATTAAAGATGTAGGAAAAAAATCAGATAATAAAAATTTCAAAAGTTTTTAAAAAATGTTTTTCAAAAAGTAAACACTTGACTTATACAGCAGCCTCCACATTGGTTTTTTCAATTTAATACCAAATCACAAAATGTTTCCAAATCCGTAAGTTAGTATCTTGACTATGGTGGTAGATACACAAACCTGCACATGTGATAAAATCATATCCAGAACTTCATGCACACGCGCGCACACACACACACACACACAGGACTGCATGTCAATGTGGTAAAATTTGAATACAATCGCCTGATTGAATTAATGTCAGTATCCAGGCTGGCTAAGATGTAACACTATAGTTTCATAAAAACTTACCATTGGGAAAAGCATATAAAGTGTATGTGGGTTCTCTCCATATTATTTTTTGTAACTCCATGTGAATCTAGAACTATTTCAATAATGTTTTTTCTTTTTTTTAAGTAGGCTCTATGCTCAGTATAGAGCCTAACATGGGGCTTGAACTCACAACCCTGGATTAAAACCTGAAATCCAGAGTTGGATGATTGACTGAGCTACCCAGCACCCTCAATAAAATTTTCAATTACAAAAATTCGTAGACTTTTTTTTTTTCCGTAGACTTTCATAGTAACATTTAGATGCTTTTCCCCAAGCATCTTTCCATTAATATTAAATCACTGCAGTTTACTTTTTTTACAAGTAGATACTAACTTTGACCTAGGAGATGTTGTAAATCATAGTTACCATGCAGCTGAAAATAATTTTTTAAAAATGGTGTCCCTTGTATTGCTATAGGACATGGCAACCAAAATAATATTCTAACATATCATAAAACAACAGTTTGTCAACTCAGTTAAAAGTGCTGGCAGCAGGGGAACCCAGATGGCTCTGTCAGTTAAATGTCTGCATTCAGCTTGGGTCGTGATCTCAGGGTCCTGGAACTCAGCCCCACACTGGGCTCCCTGCTCAGAGGGGATTTTGCTTCTCCCTCTGCCTCCCCCTCCCCCCGCTCATGCTCTCTCTCTCTCTCTCAAATAAATAAAATAATTTTTAAAAAAGTTTCTGGCACCATTTTATCTTTATATTTTAAGATTGAAGAAACATAGCAAATCAAATTTTACTTTAAAAGGCAATTATAACCTTTGAATCTACATAGGTTGCCTTGGAAACTTCAGCATGACTTATTTATACATTTATTTCAAATATATAACCTTTATTATGTCAAAGAATAGCTTTAATTTTTGTAGAGCTTAAAATGTATTAACAATAGTTGTTCTTTATTTCTTTTTTTTTTCTACAGCATGGTATGTAACTTTATTTTTCTATGTTCTTTATTTCTTACAAGAATAAATTTGCTGGGATCCCTGGGTGGCTCAGTGGTTTAGCTTCTGTCTTTGGCCCAGGGCATGATCCTGGAGTCCTGGGATCAAGTCCCACATTGGACTCCCTGCATGGAGGCTGCTTCTCTCTCTGCCTGTGTCTCTGCCATTCTCTGTGTGTGTGTGTGTGTGTGTGTGTGTCTCATGAATATATAAATAAAATCTTTAAAAAAATAAATTTGCTGACAAAACCAGCTGCTTACCATCGATGTCGAACTACTGTTGTGGTGTCATCATCAATGTTCAGCATAGAAATGTAAGCATAAAGAATGCCGTAGAAAGTGTCAGTTTTTCCTTCATTCTTTGAAGCTTTTGCCTTTAATTGCTTAACTGTATAGACATCAACTATTGTATTTACTAAAAATAAAAAGAAGTTATTACAGCTCTCTATATATTCTAAGAATTCCAAAGGATTATATCCAAATAGAAAAACTACAAAGTTCAAATGAGAACACATAATAGCTTCAGTTAAGTAATGGAAAAATTATTACATTTGCTATATTAAAACTGATTCTAGAAATGGACAGAAAAGCAAAAATAATAAGTAAAAAAAAGGGAAAGAATGAGAAATTTAATTCATTGATGTCAATGTAAACTTTCTGGTCATCAGAAGATGCCATTAAAAGAGTGGGAAGGCAAGCCTCAGCATGGAAGATGCTAGTAATCTTTAAAGGAGACAAAGAACTCATATCCAGAATATATAAATAATTCTTAAAAATCAATAAGAAAAGGGTAGTCAGTTCACTTTTTAAAAATCCCATCAAATTGTCAAAAGCTTATAGAAATCTCTAAAAGTTTAAATATTATTTATTTATTTATTTTTCCAGATAAAGAGAGAGAGCATCCAGAGGGAGAAGCAGAGAATCTAGGCCAACTCTGCACTAAGTATGGAGCCCCCAACATGGAGCCCAATCCCATGACCCTGAGATCCCAACCCAACCCAAATCCAAGAGTTGACACCCAACCAACTAAGCCACCCAGGTGCCCCCAAATTTCCAAAAGTTTTAAATAACATTTTAAAAAGTAGAAATATAGCAGTCACAGAATAAGAATATTTTATCTTTTACTATGTAAAATAAAACTATTATCTTTTGGCCTTTCAAAATGTCAAATACTATTTGAATGTGACTTACAATCTATGGATTCTTTCAAATAACTGTCGATTTCATCATCCAGGGGACTTGTTTCTTTATTTTCTCTTATAAAATTCAATAGAATATTAGCTTCTGGGGTATCTTAAATAAAAAATGCATAAAATGTGAAAAACAACTGATTACTTCTTATTTTTTTAAGGTTTATTTGAGAGAGGCAACACACATACATAGGGGGAGGGGCAGAGGGAGAGGGAGAGAGAGAACCCCAAGCAGACTCCTGCTGAGTGCAGAGCCTGACATGGGGCTCCATCCCAGGAATATGAGATCATGACCTGAGCTGAAATCTTGAGTCAGCTGCTCAACTGACTGAGCCACCCAGGTGCCCCAAGATTTTTTTTTTATTTATTTAGAGAGAGAATCTCAAGCAGACTGCATACTAAGCATGGAGCCTGAAGCAGGGCTTGATCTCATGACTCTGAGATCAAGACCTGTGCCAACACTTAACTGACTAAGCCACCCAGGTGTCACTGATTACTTTTTAAATAATCATGAATGATCCAATATTATTTTTAACAGTAAAAATGAAGTCATATAAAAACAAATAGAATGTTATGCACCCATCAAGCAGTGTGATGTAGCAGTCTACTAAATGTAGAGATGTACACCAGATATTGTTAAAGAGCAGCTCATGAAACTATGTGGTACAATTTCCTTTCAATTAAAAAAATACACATATATACACATGGGTATGCAAAGTTATCTGGAAGAGTCTACATCCAAGAAATGATTCTCTTATAAGATGATGAGATTATAGGTGCTCGTTTTCCTTTTTTGCTTTTATGTATTTTCTGAATTTTATATTTATTTCTTTTCTAGCAGAAAAAAAAATTTGTTTAATGTGTTCGAAAGCCTTGCTGCTTGGGATACGAGCGTTCTCAGGAACTGTCAGATGGTGTGCCCAAAGGCAAGGATGAGATTTTGAAAAAGGGCTCCCATGGGACTCTGACACCGTTCAACCTCAAGGCCCCAGCCTCCAACACTGGATGGCCTCTAGCCTTCCCTTGCCCACCCTGACGTGCTGATTGCTTGGACCCCTGGGGCAGAGGCAGGTGCTTCTTCCTCACTCCCATTCAACCCTGAGTCTAACCACTATTCTTTCGCATAACTAGACTGAACCCCCTGCAAGCAGAGGTCTGCCTCTTCAGCTCTGCCATTTTAGTATCCAATATAAGCAACTGTCCTTCCACTCACCTGACCATCTATATACCCATTGTGTCCTGCCTTGTTCCAGAAAGGGCTTATTTTTTTTAAGATTTATTTGTTCATGAGAGGCAGAGACACAGGCAGAGGGAGAAGCAGGCTCCCTGTGGGGAGCCTGATATGGGGCTCGATCCCAGGACCCCAAGAGCTGGGGCAGCTGGTCTGAGCTGAAGAGGTTCAACCACTGAGCCACCCACTTGCCCTCAGAAAGAACTTATGTTATCTCACTACTCAGCAAAAAAAGGTATTCAACAGATATTTGTAAATTGATGAGTGAATGAATGAATGGATGGATGTTTTTGAACACTAACAGAATTGTTGCACCCCAGACAGAAGCAGGTGCTGGAATGAGGCTGCAGAAATCAAAGCCCTGGGCTTTCCACAGGCTCCGCTATAAAGATCCTTCCTGACAGCAAGGTTGTTGGGGATTGTCTGATAGATACTCTCAGGGTTGAGAAAGCCCTAAGGAAAGCTAGGATGAAAGCTTAAGCCATTAGACATTTTTAGTTTGTATGTGCTGGGTGTGTAGCCCAGGAAGTTACAAACAGGCTGATTTAAAGAAGTACATTAGAATTCACAGCCCTGGGCAGCCCCGGTGGCGCAGCGGTTTAGCGCCACCTGCAGCCCAGGGTGTGATCCTGGGGACCGGGGACCGGGGATCAAGTCCTACATCCGGTTCCCTGCATGGAGCCTGCTTCTCTCTCTGCCTGTGTCTCTGCCTCTCTCTCTCTCTCTGTCTCTCACGAATAAATAAATAAAGTCTTTTTAAAAACTTAAAAAAATAAAATTCACGGCCCTTGTAAGTACTCTCCCTTGTCTGAGAAGAAGCATTTATTGTAACGCTGTTGGCATTGCTCAAACACTTTGATATTTCACCTTTCAGTCTGTGTTTAGAACCAAGCATACAACATCCACTGAATATGTGTCTCATTAATTTAGCCTTGAGTTATTGATATAATTGTCCTATCAAGCTTGATAACTTTTTCCAACAGACAAATCCAACTGTCTTTTAGAAATTTTCCCAGGCCTTATCTACCTCAGAGGATGGAAAATTTTAAATTATTCACATTACTCTATATAATACTAATACAGTTATTAAGTTATTTAAAATGATAAGCCATAGGGACGCCTGGGTGGCTCAGTGGTTGGGTGCTTGCCTTTGGCTCAGACCAGCTGCCCCAGTTCCTGGGGTCCTGGGATGGAGCCCCACATCAGGCTCCCCACAGGGAGCCTGCTTCTCCCTCTGCCTGTGTCCCTGCCTCTCTCTCTCAGTCTGTGTCTCTCCCGAATAAATGAATAAAATCTTGAAAAAAATAAAATAAAATAAAATGATAAACCATAGTATGGCCCTCAAAAAAAAAAAAAAAAAAGGAAGAGTGGTACTTTCATCCTAAATGTTGAGACTAGATCATGGTTGTGTCACCATCAATTTACAGCAAAGCAACTAGACCGATCCTTTCAGTACTTAGAATATGGCACAACTCTGCCCTACTTTGCTACAGAGTAAAAGCCAACATTCTTTCATTAGCTTAGAATAGTCTTCTTGATACCCAGCCTTCTTCTTGGGCCTCGACTCCTCCTGCCTATGCTCCGTCGGCTCCAGCCACACTGGCCTCCTGGCTGTTCTACCCTCATGCAGGCACATGCCAACCTCTGCGCCTTTGCACTAGCCATTCCAGTACTAAGATCCTGCTGCTCTTTCCTACGGTTGACTCCCTCACTGCCCCATCCCGTCTTTGCTCAAATGTCACCTCCCCAAGGAGGCCTACCTGACCACCCTCTGTAGAGTGCAACCTGCTCCATACACCATGCCATCTGGACTCTCTATCTTCTTCTTAAATATTTAATAATCTACCGATGTGTTAGTTTTATTGTTTATCATACATGTCTCTCCTGCTAGAATGTGAAGCTCATGTGGGCAGAGATATTTGTGTTTTGTCACTGGACCCAGGGACAATGCCCTGTACAGAGCATGTGCAATGTCATGTCACCTTCCATGATCCCACTTTCAGGGACATAGTGTTGCTGGATGGATGCGCAAGCTCTGGTGCACGTATGTAGAACACAGAGTCTTGTCATTTTAGGTCATATCTCATAGAAATGCTACTTTTAAAAATTCCGATAATGGTTTGGTCAAAGACCTTAATTTGCTTTGTAATTCTGTCACTGTTGATGCTTTGTCAGAGACCAGCAAGCAGAGGGAGCTATCGTCTGGAATGACCCACTATTATAGTTCCAACTTCCTGAGGTTGGGAAGGACCATTCCATCTCTGGAACTCTGGACTCTTGCACGTGCAGGGCTCATCTCTCTATCTGCACTACAAAACACCGTAAGGATACTTAAGGACACCAATCCCTCAGGTCTTCCCAGACCCTGTTTCCAAGACTGCATGCTGGAATAAGCTATAACTCCTTTCAACAACCACCCAGTGGGCCTTCTGGGCATTTTATTATGTTATGAACTAATGATACTATGTGTATGTTCTCAGTGTTCTGGTACTAAGTTATTTGAATATAGTAAAACTGAATTCATTTTTAAAATAGTCAATAATTAAGGTAATCCAATCAATTACATTGATCTCTCCAAAATCATCACAAGGGATGATACTTTAAAAATGAGTCTGGTTTTTCACATTTCTTTAGTACGGACATCAAAGATGTAGCTCACTGTAAGTTCAAGAAATGTAAATGTAAAGCATGTAAATGTTTTACAAAATGTAAAACAACTTTCACTTTTAATTCAAATGAAGTCCAAGCTTTGTTTTCATTCTTTTTTTTTTTTTTAGAGTGTGCACACATGCACCCATGAGTGATGGGGGAGGGGCAGAGGGTGAAGAAGAGAATCCTAAGCAGACTCACTGAACCTGAGCCTCACTGGGGCTAATCCCACAACCCAGAGATCATGACCCAAGCTGAAAACAAGAGTCAGATACCCAACCAACTGAGCCACCTAGGTGCCCTTTGTTTTCATTCTTAAATACACTGTACAAACACTGAAATGTGTAACATGGTAGTTTCTAAAGGGAGACAACATGGGGCAACCCGGGTGGCTCAGTGGTTTAGCACCACCTTCGGCCCAGGTTGTGATCCTGGAGACCCAGGATCGAGTCCCACGTCGGGCTCCCAGCATGGAGCCTGCTTCTCCCTCTGCCTGTGTCTCTGCCTCTCTCTCTCACTCTGTGTCTCTCATGAATAAATAAAATCTTTAAAAAAATTTTTAAAAAATAAAGGGAGACATTTCAGATGGCCTTTTACCTGGATTAGTCGTAATAATGGTTTTTGAGATTACAGTTGCTGTCATGCAGTTCCGAAATTTGTCAAAACTTATTCTTACATCTGAGGCAAATATTACTGTTTAGGGGGAAAAAGTCATTTTACAATTATTTTACAATTAATTTTAATTAATTTTAATTAATTTTACAATTAATTAATGTACAAACAACTACAAAGAATGAACACAATCATTTCAGTATCATTTCAGTATACCTGTGTCTCGTGGCACCCAGCTCTGTGCAACCAGGATAGATTCATTATCCCAACTGCAAATTTTTAAAAAGAAGTAAAAATTTGAATACCTTAAAAAAAACTGACAATGACCACATTATTTACCAAAAACAAAATGTCTTAATGGCCGGAGTTAATTCCCCAAGTTATCACAAGTACGAGTTAAGGATGTCAGCTTCTGCATTTTGCAGGATCCACTGTCTATTTTCACAGGGCATTTCATGTTGGTGTGATAAGTCATTCCTTAGACACTGTTCATCTTTAACAACGTCTGCCTCATCAGGTCCTTCTTTCCCCACTACGTAGGTTGTTCAAGGCTAGCAGAGCTGAGTGACTACCAATCTGAAGCCTTTACAGCCACTTTGTCAGAGCATTAAGAGAGGGCCTCACACTGGATAAACTGTTCAGGGGACTTGATGGGTTGAAAGTCTGCTTCAAATCAAGTGTTTTCTTTGGTGCCCAGGCATCCAGAGTCTGAACAATGCCATGTTATACCCTGGGTGCTTCAGCCTGCAGCCAGGGACAACACTTGCTTTTCTACCATCTTCCCATGGCCTGATTCTAGGGCACCATCCAAGCAATCACAGAAAATCTGGCTGCTTCATTACCAGTGGGACCTAATAGATCACTGACTGTTCTAAAGCAGAGGACAAGAATGAACCAATCACAGTGCAGTCCATCCAAATAATCCCGTGCTGTCTAAAGACCTCATTTTAAGGTAATCTTATAGCACAGACTCTAACATTCAATGTATAAGAGCAAAGTTTCCTTTTTAATAATTATTTCTCCTCAATCATTATTCCTCCCCTATTATGAAATCCACCATCTTTTTCATAAAATGAAAACATTCTGTCTTTGTGCCAATAGAAGAGATATCACAGTTTGGACCAGATGTGGGAGGTTACCATATCATTGCAAAAGAAGACTCCGTCTCATCATAGAGCTTCACCTCACACATCTGACCTTTCCTCCGGTCTGCAGTTGTAAAGTATTTTGGTTCTCCAACCTTTGAAATTGAAGGAAATCATTATTCTTCACCTATAGTTGCAGAGGTACTTAAATGTTTGTTGATGGACTTAAATGTTCACCTCTTAAACGGCAAATTAAAAATATCAAAATAGCAAGAATCACTAATACATATTTGATTATTGTAAAACCTTCTTCTATTTCTAAACTAGGTGTATTTAGCTAAAGCTGTAAGTTAAACAAGTTTGATTGAAGAGAGATACAGAAATATGTGCTTTATGTTAAGACTGTGGCGTCATTCAACATGTCACAAAGCTCCACCATAAGCCTCTGAGTGGCATCTAGGTGGACTCACTGAAGATGGAAAGTCTATTTTCATCATCTGTGATGCCTACAGCTTAGTGCAGAGCCTGGCATGGAGTGTATGTGACCAATGAACTGTCTTCCTAGGCCCCAGCACCACCTTGCTGGCACAGGCTTCTGTGCTGCCTCCTTGGGGACAAAGTAGTGAAGAATAGATGAGGGAGGCTTGGGAGGGTGCTTTCATACTGTCTGGCTTGACTCACACTGGGGTAAGGGATCATGGGAGCGGAGGTAAACTCGGGGACCCTTGTGTCTCTCCAGTGAGTCCTCCAAGGGAAGAGCAGGCCCCTCTGACAGCACATAGCAGTGGCCCGGGCATGGACTATCAGCTGGCTGCCCTTCGCTACTGTCACCCCTGCATCTCCAACAGAGCTGAGCTCCAGAGGAAAGAGCTGAAGAAAGACTTGCAGCTGCCAGCTGAAGAACATGACCTAGAAGGAAAGTCGGAGGAGAGGACAGCCAGAGTATGACAGAGGTCCACCACATCACAGCACACAAGAGGAATCTACGAGAAGGAGTCTAAAGTGAAGAGAGAGAGGAGGTGATAAGGAAGAAAGGACTAGACAAAAATGTAAAGAAAAGGAAACGTAAGAGAGAGAGAAGTAAAATAGTAGAAGAAAGATACACACAAAAGAAGTAATGTCCTCCTACAAAAGAGAGTGCCGACTCATGGAGGGCTTAGTGGAAAAAGCGGTCACAGGCTTTTGCTTATACTCATAGTGAGTTTTAAAAAATTCTTACAATGAAAAAAAATTCTTACGATGTTATAATATAATGGCATTGTGTTGAATTACAGGGAAATCAAGATAATATCCTGCCTTTTTGTAAGATTGAGCCTAAATTGTCCAGAAAGTGATTTCTCCAGTTTTTCAAGACTGTCACATAGGGAGTTTATTCCTCTGTCCTGAATTATCTTGCGTGCTCACTGTGTGGTGGGCACTGGGGTGGACAATAAAGCAGTCACGGCCTCCACCATCATAGGCCTGTCAAAGGGGAAAGTCAACACCATTGTTTAATGTGGAAAAGCCATGAGTGATTACTTAAACATTCCATGTATGTATATGTGGTCTCTGACTATCATTACTCCCCATGTTGTGAACTTTAATCTTACACCTTTAATTTTCTCCATGTACTTCTTTGTGTGTGAAACTGCACTTTTGAGATCTACCTCCGAATGTCTGCCAAGTGACCGACCAGTCTTGTCCAACAGAATTTGAATTTTGCTGCTGCAACTGCGTAAGAGGGAGGTACTGGTGTGCAGGTCCCTGAGAGGCTCCCCAGCACCCCACTATGCCTGTACGAGGTCACGCCGGTCCCATGGTGGGTATGTACACCCCCCCCACATCCCAGAACACCTATGAGCACACACATGAGTGGATTCCGTGAGTCCTCCAACTTATGCCCCCTCAAGAAACTTCATGCAAATCTTCAAGTCCATGAATTTACCCTTTCCATTCGTGTCTTTGTTTCACCAAAGTATGCAAAACTCTCATAGTAGATCATTTAGGGATGTGCCTCATTTAACATTCAAATTCTACTTTATTTTGCTACTCATTTACAGATAAACTGCTCCTCTGACATTGATGAGAAGTGCCACGATTTTCTCAATTCAAGTTACTATGGACTAAGAAAATTTACTCCAGCTGGTTATCACTTTTCCAAACACAAGTGAAGTGACAGACTACTGCCTGCCAGAGGTTGGCTTTGTTGACACTTTAACTTACCGATCTCACAGCTGCAAGCACATTAATAATCCTCCCATCCAGACTGTATCCATTTGCAATAATGTCACCCAATGAATAAAAATCACGGGATTCTTTAACAGGTAAGTATATCAAAGCAAGGAGCTTGGTGTCCACTTCGTAACTGGAACAAACTTTTACCATGGAGTGATTCTCACTGAGCAATAGTTTACAGTTACTAAATTGCAAAAACACAAACAGTTAATATCGAGTGACTTTCTAATGGAAAAATACTTCCAGGTTCACATTAAATTATCTTTTTGGTTGTGATTTAGTGGGTGAACTAAATCTTTTATTTATTTATTACTTATTTATTTATTTATTTATTTATTCATTCATTCATTCATTCATTCATTCATTCATTCATTCAAGACACAGAAAGAGAGAGAGGCAGAGATATAGGCAGAGGGAGAACAGGCTCCCTGTGAGGAGCCTGTTTCTTGATCCCAGGACCCCAGGATCATGCCCTGAGCCACAGGCAGATGCTCAACCACTGAGCCAGCCAGGCATCCCTGATTTAGACTTTCTTAAGAAAATTTATATTTTTACTCTGAGAAACATTGAAAATGTTGTGAAATATTTGTCTAACATGTATTAGGGGACTAACATGGGAATAACATGTATTTGAGGACTAATTTGTGCCCGAATTTAAACATACTAGTTACTGACCATGCCCCAAACTCTGAGCTTCAGTTTTCTTCTCTACAAAATTGGGGTATAAAAGCATTCTAAAATGTCAGGGTGGCAGGTGTCATTTCTGTCTCTGCAATACTGGCTGAACTGCCTGCATCAGATGGTGCTTGACTCCCTTCTGTGATGCTCTCTGTGGAGTAGATGCCCAATATCTACATACTGAACTCTAATCAAGGTGCTCTCTGCCCTCCAGCCAGTCAACTCCCAAGTCCCCTCATGAAGCCTCTTTCCAGCCCTTTAACTCCAGCCATCCTCCTGCGCCTCCCCCTGCTGCTTCCTTAGGTGTTTCCTTCATCACTTCTCATCCAAATTACAGCCTTGTCTCCTAAGCTTCCTTCCCCCTCAGGTTGCCGAAATGATCTTCCTAAACCACAAATATGAATATACTATTTCCCAGCTCAAAGATCTTCTGGGCTAGCTGTCAGCCAAGAATGAAGTTGGTATACCAGGCAAAGCTGTCTGAGAAGTGTCTCTGCTTCTCTCTCAAGCTTTTCTTTCCACTGCTCCCCTGCCCCTGCCCTATAGCCAGCCCAACCATATTAGACTACTAGAATAGGTAAGTGGCAGTTTTAGCAAAAAATAGTCAAACATCAACAGTTTCATATGGTTCAACCTACTGTCAACTGTTCTGGAAAAGGCCAGGAGGTTTCATGTTTGTTCCCTCTGCCAAGAACACTCTTCGCCCCTTAATCTCCCCCCACTTCTTTCATTCCATCAATATGTACTGAGAGCTAGAATGTGCCAGGCCCTAGTCTAGGTACAGGGAATACAGGGGTGAAGAAGACAGACAAGATCTCTGATCTCATGGAGTTCACATGTGTGAGAGGGACACACACAACAGTTAATCAAATAATCTCAGAGAATGGGTTATGAGGATAACAGCACAGAGTGAAGTCCTAGTGATGGACTGGAAGGGCCACTATACACAGAGTAAATGGAGAAGACCTAAGGAGGTGACATTAAAGCTGACACATCAATGAAGAGAAGGAGCAAACATTCAAAGCAGATGGGAAGAGACTGTTCTGTGCAGAGGGAAGTGAGTGTGCAAAAGCCCATACTACAGAATGAGCTCAGGGTGTTCAGAGTGGAAAGGAATCTGTGTGGCTGCACAGAAGTGAGACTTGGGGTCTGGTATGAGGTCGGAACAGTAGGTGGGAAGGGTTCAAAATGGTTGCAGGTGTATATGTAGTGGAGATTGCTGTGCCCCACTCTGCCCTTTAGCAATGTTACCTTGCTCTGGAGAGCTGCTCTCAAGCAGATACGCCAGTGGTGGGGAATGGATGCAGCCAAGAACTTGTGAATCCAGGCCACAAAAGCCCAGTCCCCTACCTTCGGGGGGGCAGTGCCACTCATGCTCCAGAGCTCCCTCTGGGGCCAGGAAGCAGAGTTGGGGGCTCCTGCAGAACCTGCGTCTCTGCTGTCCCCAATCCTTCTTTACAGGCTGCTCCCGAGAGCTCTCCCTCAACAAACCACTTGCACAAAAATCCTCCTCCAGGCTCTCCCTCCAGTGAACCTGAACTAAAATAGGAAGGCGTGTAGGCAAAGTTATACCTTGATATGATACATCTATAGGACTTCCAAGATTTTTTTTTCTTGGACAACCCCACAGGTGAAGATTTATTTCTTTATCATTGTTCAGCCTTAATATAACCAGAGTTAAATTTTTCTAAATCTAAGAATGAGAATAAAAGTACTAAAACAGCCATGTTTTCATGTAATCCTGTATCAAGGTAAATTATTTCATAATCAAAGGTAAATACTGGGGATCCCTGGGTGGCGCAGCGGTTTGGCGCCTGCCTTTGGCCCAGGGCGCGATCCTGGAGACCCAGGATCGAATCCCACGTCAGGCTCCCGGTGCATGGAGCCTGCTTCTCCCTCTGCCTGTGTCTCTGCCTCTCTCTCTCTCTCTGTGTGACTATCATAAATAAATAAAATTAAAAAAAAAAAAAACAAAGGTAAATACTGTAAGGAAGAATTAAATTCCTAATTTTCAAATGGAAGCATATGCCCTCAGTATGCTCTCTGCTAATGTGACACACAGACACAACAGTGGTGGTTACTCTAGCACAAAGGCTATTGACTCTGTGCTGGATCGTTTACCCAGGAGTTGCAGGGCTGAATTTTTCCTCTCTTTCTAATTCCTTTCTTTGGATCAGAGGATTTTCAATTGTCACTGCAACAGAAGGAGAAATATGATGCTATTACAAAAAAAGTAACTAGATACATAAAAACAAGTGTGCATCACAATGAACATTACAATGTTATTTCTAATTCCTGAATCAGTGTAGCATACCCTTCAGAGTCCTCTCCTTATATGACTGAGGCATGGAATCCTGGGGTATGATCATCGATTTGATCCCAGATGACATTTCTTATGCTTTGTGTTTAAATCCCAATGTATGACTTGCATTAATATTGCTTTATTGATTAATTACACTGAACCACTGATCTGGTTACAACTTGCCCTTCCATAAAACATATATTTTAACTGAACTTCATCCAATTCACAGTTGCCCTAGGAAATAAGAGCTACTGGGCAGAAAGGCCATGTACAGTCCAGCTCCTGATTTCAGTTCCACAACTTATCAGCTTATGACTCAACATTTTAGGGATTTTGTTTCCTTATGGTCTTGTTAGACCTTTTTGTGTCTGTTTTGCTGATTCCCCACACAACCACTCCATGATCCCTTTCTACAAATGAAGAAATTGAAGCTTACAGAGGTTAAATAACTTTCTGGAGGTTTTATATCTAGAAACCAGTACCTCTAGACTTACAGTCATTCTGATTCAAAAATCTATAATCTTTTCACTCCACCACACTATGATCCTATTTAGATTTATAATTATTTTTGACCTTAAGCTTTTAAGAACTTTTACCTCATTCATCCTCACAACCATTAACCTATAGTTTAATACCAAAATGTAAAAACAAAACAAAACAAAATGTATCTTTAGCTCCATAGAACTACCGGCTGGCATTCATCCAAGGAATGTTTCTGACTGTACTGGGCCCTGTGGAGTTGATAAAGTTTTCTGCCTTTACAATCCATATGTTCAAGTACTTTATTGTTCAATTAGACACTACAAACAACCCTGCAAGTTCATAACATGAGGCAATAAGTATATGACCAGGTACAAGTGACAGGGACAGGTCATAGCCTGCCCAATTGTGCAGCACTGGAGAGTAGTTTAATTATGTGCATTACTCTTTCCCTTCTTTTTTCTACCACGAAAGAGAGCTGGTATCGTGCTTTCTTGTTTCCAATATGAAGCTAGCACTGCCATCTACTGAACAACAGCATTCTATACTTTATACCAGGTATACTACCTCCTTTAACACTCACAGAATCTGTAGGGTACTCATTCACAGTTGAGGCACAACAAGGTTAAGCAATTTTCTCAAAGCCAGGATGTAAACAAATATTGGAAGTAGGATCTGAATCCAAATCTATCCGTTTTCAAAGTCCTTGTTTTTTTATTATATGACGCTGTTCTATCAGAAGGATCCTGGGATGGGTAAAGGATGCCAAAGATCTGGTATTTTGAAAGTAAAGCTTTCAAAAATCCTATTAAAAATTCAAATATTTTCTTTTATCAAAAGCTATTTAATAGTCTTATTATGCTTACTGAAAGATAAATGGTTATAGCAACAACAGGAATTGATGCAAACTAAAATATGAAATAAACCAAAGATTAGAAATCCACCTAGTAAAAATATGTGACTATCACATTTATATGTTTCAAGTAATAAAATGCTGACTGCCTGTGTTATGCTCTTAATGCCTGACTTTTTTCTGACAAGTTTCA
The DNA here is from genome assembly GCF_053574225.1 of Canis aureus. Classification (NCBI taxonomy): domain Eukaryota; kingdom Metazoa; phylum Chordata; class Mammalia; order Carnivora; family Canidae; genus Canis; species Canis aureus. The sequence continues at coordinate 38,632,186 of NC_135618.1, forward strand.
TAAGAATTATGAATTGTGTCTTATTTTGACTCCCTCAATGTGGTTTCCACAAATATATCACAGGAATAACACTATAATAGAAATGGTTCAAGAACCAATGCCAACTTACCACACTCTCCAACTCTAAAGCTGTCAGAAAGTGACCTGATGTAACCTTCGCTGCCCCAGGATGTTGCATTTACAAAATGGGTTGGTGAGTCCCGAATCGTAAAACTGAAAGTGTACCTCTCTGATCCAATATCTAAGGGAAACCAATGCTTTCGTGTTTCAAATGAAAAACTTATCTTAGGTTTGAACAAATATGATTATTATGACAAACATACTCAAACACATGGTAAAAATAATATTTCCAATACAAATTCTAAAATAAGCTATGCTTTAATGAATCTCAAAGCTACAAAAGTAGATACCTCACTATTAATCCCTCTGTTCCCTTTCCCCAGTTATCTGTGTATTTGGAGGGAAATGACATGTTGGCTTGAACCATACAGATTTTAGCTTAGATTCTTAATTTTTCTCTTACTGTTATTGTTTCAAGCGAAGTCATGATTCAGATCTAAATTATTTCAAAACAAATAAATGTGTGCTAGTAAATGGCTCCACTAGGGGTCAGCAGGTATATTTTTCCCAAAATAAAATTTCCTTACTGTTTTTTGCTAATTAAAAAAGTAACAACTTAATATACATATATAAATTACAGATATCTACCAAACTCTTATTAGCATTTACCTCTGGGAAGGGGACTAGGCTGGGAAGAGCTGGGAGTTGAATTGAGCAATGGGTGTTATATACAACTGATAGGTCATTGAACACTATACCTGAAACTAAGTATGTACTTTATGTTGGCTACTTGAAATTAAATTTTGAAAAAAAAATTTCATTTTTCTATGACCTTCTGTACTGCTTGAATGTTTTATGAAAATATAGTAATATGTGTGTAATATTTTTTTAAAGTCAGCGTATCTTCTCCAAAAAAAGAGTTCTGTATATATATTCATAAAAAGTACTCCAACACCATGGGAATCATCCTTTACCTCCATGGTCTGTGAGATAAAAATTGTATTTCATTGTTGTGATTTAGCAAATATATAAATACTGACATTTTCCTAAGTAGAGCTTAGAAAACAGAAACACAGCCTTTCTCAAACCATTCAAATGATAATTCTGATCTAATTAATCATAATGAAGTAAAGTTAAGCCATAAGCAAGTATTTACATCAAACATGATAATAGAATATTACATGAAGTTAAAATAAAGGTACCATCACTACACCAAGAGGGAAAACCAGAGCCGCAAGTACTCAGGTGATTCAAATAAAATTAATGTCTTCTGCTGAAATTATTGTCTGGCTGACTAGAGCACTGACTCCTTCAAGCTCCACAGAAGTGCTTATTCTGTAACTTCTCATAAGCAATGCTAATGGTTTAAAAACTAATAGTAGTACTGTGCCAGTTTTGGCATTTTACATCATATCATTGTGTATTGACTCAGATGTTAGAAAACTTGGTTTTAAAGTTGATTTTTAGGGACGCCTGGGTGGCTCAGCAGTTGGGCATTTGCCTTCAGCTCAGGACATGATCCTGGAGTTCCAGCTGGAGTTCCAGGATCGAATCCCACATCAGGCTCCACCATGGAGCCTGCTTCTCCTCCCTCTACCTGTGTCTCTTCCTCTCTCTGTGTCTTTCATGAATAAATAAAAAAAAATCTTTAAAAAAATAAGGTTGATTTTTAAAATCTAATTTTAGTCTTGGATTATGTCTCCATAGTCCTAAAACTTTTATAGAGTTCAAACAACTCAATAAGAGCCACTAAAACCAGAGTTAACTGTATTCTCCACATATGAAAGATTAATTTTTTTTTGCTGGATTGCCTGGTTGAGTAAATGCATAGATACTGCTGCCATACCTCTCTCCCTCTTTGCTACTCTATCAGGACACAACCCTGCTCAAAACTCCTGTTCCTTAACATTTTCTTTCTTAGATTTATCCATGTATTTATGTCTCTTAGGCTGAAAGTGATCATTAATATGATCATTAACATGGCCATTACTATGGCCACACAGCCTTACATATTATTAAAAATGATTTTAATGTCCTCACACATATGGCCTTAAACTGAGTACCATACAATATAGCAATGGGCACTGCTCTTAAGGAGTTAAACAGGCATGAGAAATTTAATCACTTAAATACACTTTGTTGTAGTCATAAGCCACACTTGATGAAAAACGAAACAAAGAATTAAATAGAACTCAGCTTTTTCTGTCTGGAAAGCCTTTGACATCTGTTTTCCCAATAACTATACCAATTATTTTCTGAAAAACAAAAGGGTTATAGAAGACCAATATTAAACACAGATGTAGATGGTAAATTTAATTTCATGGACTTGTTATATTTTACTGACTCTAATAAACATTTTTGACTAGGAGCCATTTAAATATATTTACTCCAAACATCTAAAAACTTCATAAATGTTCAATTCCACAAAGAATAGTACAAAGTAATAAGACAGTTAACTGCTATTACAAATATAATCATTTAATACTTAGCATGTTTCTATTTTATTTTTAATCACTAGGTGGAGCACAGTAACTGCCCTATGCTATCAGTTCTTACTGAATTCATTCAAAGCATATGTACATGCAATTTAATTTGCCAGTCTTCAAAGCTTTCTTTAATATAGGACTTTCTAACAATCCACATAAAATTGCTTAGCTCCTTAATATGAACATGCTAAACAGTAAAATAAATTTGATTGTAACAAAACTTGTACATTGCTGCTAATAAATCTAAGCTCTAAAGTCCTAGATCTTAAATCCTAAATATAGTAACATCTTAACATTTTAATGTTCTCTTTAGCATTCCTAGACAAAACCTGAATATTTAAAAGTACTTTAAGAAACAAATATAACTATGTTTTCCTGAAAGGATAAACCTAAACATATTATTAATGCTAGCAAGTGATTTTAACCTTGCAATAATGTGTTACATTTAAAATATGTTCAAGTTTTTAAGACCACCACATTCTAGCTCAGCTTTAACTAATCTTACTACATTTAGATACACTGCTGTTATTTCTTAAATTCCATATGCATGCAGATCTCACAAATTTTGTTGGAAAAACACAACTAATGGAAATATTGAGCAAAGCGTTCTAACTGAAGAGGAAATTAACAAATAGATTATCTTTCTTCTTTTTTTTCTGAGCCTACATCAGAAGAACTTGGGCTCCCTATTTTTAACATTAATAAACTCTAATTGCACTATAAGGTTACATGTAAACGTATCCCATTTTAAGAAATCTGATTTGGAAATGCCAAACAACAGACCGCTTAGGGCAAGGAAAGAAGGGGATGTGATTGCTTTAGGTTAAATGCTTCATCTCATAAGATGATTCCACCTAGATTTTGTTTGACTAAATAACAGTCTTGGCATATTTGAAATGATTGAATTCCCCTACAAACCTTCAGTAAAAAATGAATTTTTGCATATTTCACAAATACATCTTTTGTATACCTTTATGTCATAAAAGGAGCACAGTGACAAGTATTTAAGTCTCTAACTTAAGTATAATTTGATTAGAGAATACAAAGTGCCGAGCAAAACTTTACAATGATAAATTTAATCTGTTATTAAATATTTAATTAAAATAATACAATTAAGCTTTTGATCATTTTGAACAATTGCTGGTCATATCTACAATATCCAACTATAGACAAAAGAGAGACTAATTTTCATTACCTGGCATAAAATTGAAGAAGTACGGGTTATCTAATATCAACAATTGTATTGATGGAATGAGTATCTATATACTCATCAATTATATAGGTATGTGTCAAATGAACCAATAATGTTAATGTATTTAATATTACCACATAAATTTGGTAATCAAACTATATCATTAAAACCTACCAGAAAAAAAATTAAAAAAAAAAACAAACCTACCAGATTAGCCATATTTGGATGCAGATCTGAAAGTGCAGTGAAGGTCTTTGATGCAAAGGAGTTTGCCATTCTTTTATCTACATTTTAGAAAATATAAGTTGGATGCATAAATTAAATAACTGAAATAACCCATGAAAAATTCCAAGATTAAAACAAGTCATCTGGGAGGGTGCCTGGATGGTGCAGTTGGTTGAGTCAGACTTTTGGTTTTGGTTCAGTCATGATCTCAGGGCTGTGGAGTCAAGCCCCATGTGGGGCTCTTCGGTGGATGCAGAGCCTGTTTGGGACTCTTTCTCCCTCTCCCACTGCCCCTCTCCTCTGTGCATGAATGTACTCTCTCTCAAACAAATAAATAAAAATAAAATAAAATCTTTTAAAAAGTTATCTAGGAAAGCATTGGATATGTTACTCATTCTTTAGGGAACGTTTTTATTATAACAGTGAAATGTAAGTTAGCACAGATCAAATCTGTAAAAAACATGTTTCAAAATGTCATTTTACAGTTTTGAATGATACAGTTCGGTTTCAATTTTTAACTTCCACTTTCAAAAAATGTGTAACTGAGCAAATTTTTTTACATTTTAATATTTCTGAATGCAAGAGACATCCTAGGTAATGAATGCTAGTTTCAGTGAAACACAGAATGTGAGGGGTTTTTTTGAGTTTTTTAAAAGATTTTATTTATTTATTCATGAGACACACACACACAGAGAGAGAGAGAGAGAGAGAGAGAGGCAGAGACATAGGCAGAGAGAGAAGCAGGCTCCATGCAGGGAGCCCGATGTGGGACTCGATCCTGGGACTCTAGGATCACGCCCCAGTGCCAAAGGCAGGCACTAAACAAACCGCTGAGCCACCGAGGTGTCCCAAATTTAGAGTTTCAGATGAGAGATGATTGAATGGGACATTTGCAGATTTAAATATTTGTTACCATAAAGCCTACTTTTAGAAATACAGCAAAATTCAGGGTGCCGGGTTGGATTGGTTGAGTGTCCACTCTTGGTTTCAGCTCCGGTCATGGTCTAGGGGGTCACAAGATAAGAACTTAGAGAGGGGCTCTGTGCTCAGTGGGGAGTCGGCTTGGGGGTTCTCTCTGTCCCTCTCCCTCTGCTCCTCCTCCTCCTGCTGGAGGGCATGCCTACTGTCTCTGTCTCCTCTCTCCCAAATGGATGAAAAGAGGGAAAGAAGGAAAGGAAAAGAAAGAAAAGCAAGCAAGCCAGCAAGGGACGTCTGGATGGCTCAGCGGTTGTGCATCTGCCTTCGGCTCAGGTCATGACCCCGAGGTCCTGGGATCGAGTCCCGTGTCGGGCGTCCTGCATGGAGCCTGCTTCTCCCTCTGCCTGTGTCTCTGCCTCTCTCTCTCTGTGTCTCATGAATAAATAAAATCTTTTAAAAAAAGAAAGAAAGGGATCCCTGGGTGGCGCAGCGGTTTGGCGCCTGCCTTTGGCCCAGGGCGCGATCCTGGAGACCCGGGATCGAATCCCACGTCAGGCTCCCGGTGCATGGAGCCTGCTTCTCTCTCTGCCTGTGTCTCTGCCTCTCTCTCTCTCTCACTGTGTGCCTATCATAAATAAATAAAAAATTAAAAAAAAATAAAAAATAAAATAAAAAAAGAAAGAAATACAACAAAACTCTCCCGCAAATACCTTCAATCTGGTTACACTGCGTGTGGGGAGAGGCAGGGATTTCAACCCCGTCTCTAGGCGAGAGCAGAGGTGGGGCCTGAGAGACTTCTTGACCGTGTTCAATGCGAGCTTGTGCATAAAAAGCCCTCAACATGGAATGAACGCTAGTAAAACGTGGAACGGCGGCCGGTCCTGAGTACCGTCCCTGTCAGCGGTTTCAGCGCCGTGACACTCGTCAGTGCGGCTGCTCAGTTTCCACCATTCCTTCAGCACACGGAGGCTCCGGGGAAAGGGGGGAGGGGGGGACGCGGACCCTCCCACCCCGCGGGCCGCCCTGGGGCTCTCGCTGACAGAAGACACTACTTTCTTTTTTCTTTTTTTTTTCTTTTAAAGAAGCAAAGTCTCTCAATGAAAGAATGATGATTTCTAAAAATAAAATCATTTAAGAAGAACAGAGGAGGGCAGCCCGGTGCCTCAGGGGTTGAGCGCCGCCTTCAGCCGCGGGCGTGACCCCGGGTCCCGGGATCGAGTCCCGCGGCGGGCTCCCTGTGAGGAGCCTGCGCCCTCTCCGTGTCCCTCATGAATAAATAAATAAAATCTTTAAAACAAAAAAAGAACAGAGGGCGGACTCGAGAGCGGCCCAGAGCCTGCCCCCCGGCCGGCTTTAGGCTCCCCGAGGGCGGCCGGGCAGCTCCGCCGGGCACCCCGCCCCGAGCCCACCGGACGGGGCGGACGGAGGCCCGCGGGGGAGCCCGGAGCGCGGGGACCGGGGGGCACCACGCGCACCCGCCCCGCCGGGCCCTCCCCACCGCACAGCGCGCTCTGAGGCGCGTGCCCCCTGCCGCCCCGGGGACGAGCCCCCTGCGGGAGGCGGCGCCCCAAAACGGAAGCAACGGAAGGGGCAGCCGCGTGACTGGAGCTTCAACGCGGCCCGCGCAGCGCAGCGCCGAGGCCCCCGCGCGCGGCCGCGCCTCGCAGATCCCGCCGCCCCGGGCAGGCCTTCACCTCAGCCGCGGCTCCTCGCGCCTGCCCCGGCCCGCGCTCCGCCGCCTCTCCACAGCGCGCTCCGCCCGCAGCCCACCGCGCGACCGTTAGCGCAGGCCACGCCCCTAGCCACGCCCTGCCTCTCCCTCTGACTCCGCCCCCGCACTGCCCTGCGCTCGGCTCTCCACTCCGACCTTCGCCCCGCCCATGCTTGACCCCGCCCTTCGCCGTGCTCTTGCCACGCCCACACGCCGGCCCCGCCTATCCCTGGCTCTGGCTCCGCCCCCGGCCCGCCCACTCCTGGCTCTGGCTCCGCCCCTGCGGTCTCCCTGCGGTCCCGCTGCTGACTGGCAAGCCTCGGGGAGACCAGAGAACGAGGGGTCCTCCGCGCAGAGCGCGTCGCCCCAGACCTGCGGCGAGCTGGGCTGGGATCGGTGAGGTGCGCGGCGGAGCTCCCGGGCCGGGTCTGCCCGCAACTCCGGGAGGGGAGCCCCGCTCTTAGTGCCGTTGGGAAACCCTTGTGTCCTAAGGACTTGCACACTGATTTGTGTTGCTAGAGCACTGATGGGGGCAGGTGACCCAAGATCCAACAGCTGGATCCGTTAGCTTTGTCCCAGACTGCTGTCCGCAGGCAGCATCATTTAAGCTAGTGAGCTTCTCCTTTTAGGAAAAACAACTTTGATACTTAGTATACCGATCATATATTAAAAAGAAAAATACAACATCAGGGGCACGTTTTGTGATCTCATCCCAACATATATATTTTTAAAATTTTTTTTCTCATCCCAACATAGCTCCTACTTTTCCTCTTCTGTTAGGTTTTTTTTTTTAATTGCCCAAATAATAATCGAAAGCCAAATAAAGAATAACCTGCATTCCAACCACTTCAAATTTAATAAAGGATTTTTAAATTTTCAATATTCCTTTCCAGTCTTCGTCTTTAAAAGAGTGGGTCTTGATCTTTCCAAAAGAGTGAGCTGACATTTTTTTTCAAAGATTTATTTATTTATTTATTATAGGCATAGAGAGAGAGAGAGGCAGAGACACAGGAGGAGGGAGAAGCAGGCTCCATGCAGGAGCCCGACACGGGGACACGGGACTCGATCCCAGGTCTCCAGGATCACACCCTGGGCTGCAGGCAGGGCTAAACCGCTGAGCCACCGGGGCTGCCCTGAGCTGACATTTTAAGTCAATTTTATTTATTTATTTTAAAGATTTTATTTATTTATTTATTTATTTATTTATTTATTTATTTATTTATGACACACAGAGAGAGAGGCAGAAGCACAAGCAGATAGAAGCAAGCTCCATGCAGGGAGCCTGATAGGGGACTCAATCCCAGGACTCCAGGATCCTGCCCTTGGGCTGAAGGGAGGTGCTCAACCGCTGAGCCACCCAGTTGTCCCATTAAGTCAATTTTAAAGGGAAAGGACGCCAGGGTGGCTCGGTAGTTTGGCATCTGCCTTTGGCTCAGGTCATCATCCCAGGGTCCTGGGATCGAGTCTCACATGGGGCTCCCTGCAGAAAGCCTGCTTCTCCCTCTGCCTGTGTCTCTGTCTCTCATGTATAAGTAAAGAAAATCTTTAAAAAATAGTTTGCATGCATTTTTCATTTGTGCCTCAGTAGGGGAGTAATATTTAAATTTTTTGTTCAATTTTTTCATATTTTAGTAGATTAATTCTCTCTGAAAGCTATCTAAGGGGATCCCTGGGTGGCGCAGCGGTTTAGCGCCTGCCTTTGGCCCAGGGCGCGATCCTGGAGACCCGGGATCGAATCCCACATCAGGCTCCCGGTGCATGGAGCCTGCTTCTCCCTCTGCCTGTGTCTCTGCCTCTCTCTCTCTCTGTGACTATCATAAAAATAAATAAATAAATAAAAATAAAAAATAAATAAAAAATAAATTTATTAAAAAAAAAAGAAAGAAAGCTATCTAAGATTAAGCAGTCACCCTCAGTAAGACACAAAAGGCTTTTTATAAGACACGTGGGCTTGGAAACACAAGCCTAAAAAAGTGGGATTGTTTGATGTTAATAATGAGCTTGGGAACCTCTGGATGAGAAAAGAATTCATTCCTTCCATTTTTTATATCAATTCTGTGAACTTGGTTTGTTCTTAACAATAGAATTGACTTGTTAATACATTTTGGTTGAATGTGAACAGAAACGAGGACAGGAAAGCCTAGGCTTGCCCCTTGATGAAGAAGTCAAGGATGAGCGAACAAAGGTCAGAGGTAAAATAGCTTGCGTGTCTGGCTAAAGAAATGGTATACGGCTATGCTTGTCACCTCCCCAGTGCATGGCACCTGTCAAACCATCTAGGAGCCTGTCACAAGGAAGTGACCGGAAAAATATATAGTAATCAACTTTACACTTACTAATCCGGAGGAAAAGATTGACAACTATTTTAATGAATTACAAGACCACCTTTTATTAATGTAACAACAAAATAACTTTTCTGAAGTCGATCCTGTGATTACAGTCTCCCTCCCAGGAGTGGAAATACTGATTGACCAAGTACTGATTGTCTCACTCCCTACTCCTCTGTCTGTCCAGGACCAGCCAACATTTAAATAGATTGTAGATGTGCTAATAGTTACAGATATTTGTGCACATTTTTGCACAAGTTCTCCTGAAGAAGAGGAGTGAGGTAACCCATGAGTGGGGCAATCAGAAGCGATTAGGGACTATTGGGGTGAACAAGATGGGGGGAGCTGGATTCGGGAAAGTGTGAAGAAGCCTCATAAAGGAGAGAGTTTATGGGAAAAAAAAAAAAAAAAGGCAGTAGCAACCACGGAGTGGCCTGAGCACTGAGAGCCCAGGAACATTCTGGTAAATTCTAGGGATAATCCATGCCAACTGCTGAGTCAGAATCCAGGGGGCTGTGGGAAGAACAGATTCCTTCTCAAGTCTGGGTGGCCCAAGCCAGAAAGAACTTGACATGTTCCACCCTCAGAGAGAGGAAAAGCAGAGACATTGGCACCTGCCCCAAAGTGATGCGAATCCGAGGCAGAACTTCCAAGTGGAACTGGAGAGCCTACTAGGGCCCGAGGTAGGCCACGCTCTGGGGTAAGCTAAAGTGAGCCCTGAGCGGGCCTGGGACCCCAGAGCGTCTGTAGTCCGTGTACAGCATGTCCTGTGTGTGCCCCACATGCCTGATGCCCACTGTGCTGAAGGGATCGTGCTGAGGGAGGGGACGGTGGGGTGGGGTGGGGGAGGTCACCAGCAGGGTCCTTGGAGCAGACTCTGGCTGCCCTCCCCCCAACCAACCCCCACCCCCACCCCCCCCGCAGGAAGTTACTCATGTGACATTAGGAAGGGCCCGCCTCTTTGGAGGGCTGTCATGGGAAACTTGTCATCACAGTTTATATCAGACACATATCATTTGTCCAAACCTTCCTCGGCTGTTGCCACAGACCTTTACCACTTGCATTACCGCAGGCGCACCACGGACCGCTCAAGTCCCAGCTGTACGTCGCCAGCCATCTGCAGGCTTTTCACGCAGTTTGTGGGACCAGGTATGTTTAAAACTACAGTGAGCTGCTCACCCTAGGCCAGCTGCTCGTTCAGTTGTGATGAACACGGAGCTGGGAACCTGAGCACCCAGACTCAAAGTAGCCTTGAACCTGCACTTCTGCTCTACTTTTATCTAACCAGGTGTCACGTTCTGGTTTTCTTTGAAATATCTCTCAAACCTGTCCTTTTCTCCCCATATTTATTGTGACCACCTTCATTTGGGCTCTGGTGGCCTTGTATCTGACCGCTGTTAGCACCCTGCTCCAGCCCATCGTGCACCCTCCTGCCGGGTCAGGATCTCATGGCTTCCATCACAGCATTCCTCTGGTCCAGAACCTTCAATACTGTCTATCCTAGCATGCACCCGCATGTTTCTGTAAAGGAGCATATACATAAAGGGCTCTGCGGGCCATCTGGTCTCTGTTGAAATGACTCAACTCTACCCCTAGAGTGAAAAAAATTGCCCACAGATAATACCTGAACAAATGGGCATGCTCATCTCTCACAGACAAGACAAGCAGTGGGTCAGATTTGCCCTGTGACCTATCGCTTGCAGTACCCTGCATTAAAGTCACAATTCTGGGCAGCCCTGGTGGCTCAGTGGTTTAGCGTCGCCTTTGGCCCAGGGCGTGATCCTGGAGACCCCAGATTGAGTCCCACGTCAAGCTCCCTGCAGGGAGCCTGCTTCTCCCTCTGCCTGTGTCTCTGCCTCTGTCTGTCTCTGTGTCTCTCATGAATTAAAAAAACACACACACACACCTTTAAAATAAATAAAATAAAGTCACAGTTCTTTGGTTTGGCGTTCATTGCTTTCTCGAATTTGGACTCAATTTAAAACTCTAGCCACTTTCCCACCATGTCTCTAAAAAAAGCCCATTTCCCCAAGATGTTTATGTAAGTAATGAATTCGTATTTAGAAATTAATTTCATGTGTGTCATGTGTGCGAGTGTACAAATGTTTTTAAAGATATGTAACAGCTGGCGGCCCCGTGACAGCAAGGTCTTTATTTCCATTTCCTCCACTTCATTGTCCATGATGCGCATCACTTCGTTATTACTGCTGGAAAACATTTTCAAGAGCCCCCTTGGCTAAAGCCACTGTGCCACTGTGAATGACAGCTGCTACTCACTTGCCGATCCTAGTGCTCACAATGGCTCCGAGGACGGGCACACTCGCTGAGCGGGGAGATTTCCACGCGCGGCGCCCACTGCCTCCCCTCTGGGTCCAGATCCTGGGCTGTGCTCCTTGTTGGGTTTGTCTACACGTTCGGTAATGTGCTCAAAGCACGATAGCCTGTCTGCATGGGTCACCAGCACGTGCTTAAGGTAGCAACAGGAAACCCCGACGACACGGAAGACACTGAAAAATTTTAAATGATTGCCCTGAGACAAGCTCAGTACCTGTTTCTCTAGGTGCTTCCTTTCAGCAGGCACTCGTCAGCGCTCTCCTCTCACAGCAGAGGCGTGGGGAGTTCAGGGGTGCTAGGGCGAGTCATCACCCCCACAAGTCCAGCTGTCCGGCCAAATTTCAGCTTTGCACTAATCAGCTGTGTCGGTCAAGACTTTCTGAGCTTTGTTTCCTTATCTGTCAGATGAAAGGTTTGGACAGGTCGGGTGCGAGAGATGAGCACAAAGGTAAACCCTGGGTGCGGGGAGGTATGCAGGGGATCTGTTTGTGCCTCTCGCCCCCCCACCCCCCCGCCCCACAGCGGTGTCATGAGAGCTGGGTCCTCTCGGAGCCCAGCCCCTGCCGTGACAGGGACAGGCCTCCAGCAGGTGGCAAGGTGCAGAACGGGCCGCCGGCTGCTCCCAGCTCTAGCCCAAAACGGATTCCGGATTCACTCTTCGGCCTTAGAAGCATTACTCAGCTTCGTGTGAAATGTAAATGAACACGATGAGCCTCCCCTGCTTGGCTTTTAGGCCCCTGAGGGTCATAGCAGGTGTCACCCTCCCTGGGAGGTCATGGAGGGGAAGATGTGGAAGGAAAACAGGTGGCATGGTACACTAACTGGGATTCTCCTCGTGTGCCACCCCTAAATGAGATATTATTCGAGTTGTACAAGAAAAGGTCATCTGTCACATAGCCCCAGTTACTGTTCTGAAGAGAGTCACCAACAGCTTTTCTTCACCTCTTAATCTGTACGCATGACGTTAGCTTCAAAAGGCCATACGGTTGAAGTCCAGGACCCTTCACTTTTTGGGGAGCACTCAGTATTCTTTTTAAAAATTTATCTATTTATTTATTCATGAGAGACACACAGAGAGAGACAGAGACACAGGCAGAGGGAGAAGCAGGCTCCACACAGGGATCCTGATGCCGGACTCGATCTCGGGTCTCCAGGATCACTGGAGCTGAAGGCAAATGCTCAACCACTGAGCCACCCTGCTGCCCTTCCCCGCCACTTTTTAAAATATTTTATTTATTTTGAGAGGCAGAGAGAGCGGGGTCAAGGGTGAGGGGAGGATGGGGGCGTGGGGAGAGAATCTCCAGTGGACTCTGGACTCTGCACTGAGCGCCAGCCGGACGTGGGGCTCCGTCCCATGACCCTGGGATCATGACCTAAGCGGAAACCAAGAGTCCAATGCTTCACCGACTCAGCTACCCAGGGCCCCTGTGTCAGTATTCTTAAAAATAAGAGTTGACTGTGTTTTATCGTTTAATGGTAGCTTATGATTTCAGATGATATTTGTATCTATTTCTCCAATAGAATAGAAGCAGCGGGAGGCAGTACATTCACTGCTGGTATTACAGCTAAGCATAAAATAAGTCAATATAATCACTTCTATTTCATAAATTTTTTTTCTCTTGATCAGTCATTTTATGACCCCAGGGTCACAGCTATTTCAAAATTTTATTGTGGCTTGATAAATTCTCTGTGTCAACTGTATATTACAAGATCTTTCATTTCTTCAATTAAACAACTGGAAATGGGTACCACCTGTGCTCCCATATTTATGATGTCAATAAAATCCATTATAATTACAACATGCTGTTGAAAAACGGCATGCCAGGGAACTGTCAGACTGTTTGGGGGGGTCACCATTTCACACAATACCGACTACTGACCAAATTATTTCAAAGGCTTTAAACCATGGATTAATAGGGGAAAAAAAGACTGCGTATCACATCTTTTCATTTATATTTTGCTAGGCTCTCAATTAAGATGCATTTATTACATCAGTCTCCTATTTGTAACCGGAAAACCTTGGAAATATTTTGAAAAAAATGATGTTCTTCAAACCATAACTGTAGACAAAATATGTTCAAATTTACAACATACTTTCTGTATAGATCTACTTTTAAATAATTAACTTATGGGAGGAGAGGTCAACTCAGGGTACATGTTGCAATTACAAGGGTTTTTTTTTGTTTTTGTTTTTGTTTTTAATTTTTATTTATTTATGATAGTCACACACAGAGAGAGAGAGAGAGAGAGGCAGAGACATAGGCAGAGGGAGAAGCAGGCTCCATGCACTGGGAGCCCGACGTGGGATTCGATCCCAGGTCTCCAGGATCACGCCCTGGGCCAAAGGCAGGTGCCAAACCGCTGCGCCACCCAGGGATCCCAAGGTTTTTTTTTTTTTTTTTTTTTTTAAGATTTTATTTATTTATTCATGAGACACACACACACACACACACACACAGAGGCAGGGACACAGGCAGAGGGAGAATTTTGATCCAATTTTTAATTTATAACCCACTTGACAAAATAGTAAAATGTTACAGGGAGTTAGAAATTAGGAATGATAGATTCGAATTCTAGTTCCCAGACTCATCCTAGGTGATCAACATCTGAAAATCCTTTACCTACCCCTATAAATGCTTCCAGAGTTCTGGCATGAGTGTATGTTTGCCATTACACGGCTGGAGACAGAATCAGCCTCTGAAGATGAAAAGTTTCCCAACTGGATCAAATTTATCTTTGTGTCAGTGTTCTTTGTTATAATTTTTTATTTCAAAAAAATTATTTATTTACTCATTGAGAGAGAGTGTTTGCATGCAAACAGGGGAGGGAGGGGCAGAGGGAGAGAGAACCGTAAGCAGACACCGCACTCAGCATGGACCTTGATGACGGGCTCGTTCTCATGACCTGAGCCAAAATCAAGAGTCAGACGCTCAACCTACAGCCACCCAGATGCCCCTTGTAATTTTTAAATATAGAGTATAAAAGATTGAATCTTGTTTGGGATGATGAAAAGGTTCTGGAAAGAGAACCTTGGTGAATATGCTAACGTCATTAAATTGTACACTTAAAAGTGTTTAAAATGGTAAATATTGTGTGTCTTTAACCACACCCTCTCCCACCCCCAAAAAATATTGAATCATACCGACCCTATGAATTATACCACACTGAGGATACACATTGTAGAGAAGCCAAAATCATAGTGTTTTCCAGTTTCCTATATTCTCAGGGATGGCAGAAATCGTTGCTTACTAAGGTCTTAATAAAGATATTTTATGCTGTTCATTGCCTTTATCTCTCACCCTGTGTAGCTGTGAGTGTACTTCTTCCAGACCTAAAACTGTGCTATAGCTAAACAGAGTCCTTCTGACCCTGTGATAGAGAAGCTGCACAGGCTTCTTATAAGGCATCTTGGTCACTTCACCAAATATGATTTGCTGTGTTAAAGTGGCCCCCAAACAACAACAATAGCAAGACATCAAAACCTTGCAAAGACTATAGTCCTGAATAGTTTCATTAAGATATCACTATGAAGGTATCCTTTTTAGAAAATTGTATGGATTAATTAGGGTTTTTGCCATAGCAAGTGACAGGAAATACAATTCAACTGGCTTTAAAGAAAAAGATGGTGGTGCTGGTGGTACATTTTATTGGCTCCAGCACCTGGAAAGTCAGTGTGGTTGAGACAAAACTCAATCCAGAGGCTGAAACCGTGTCTTTGAGTCTCAGCTTCTCTGCATCCCTGTGAAGCTCATTTTCCCTACAAAGTACAAATTCTGGGTTTGAGTGTCATTGGCTGGAAGTGGGTCACTGTCCCCATCCCAAATCAATCCCTATGACCAGGGGATGGAAAGCATTGATTGTCTTAGGCCTACTTTCAAATGCCCAACCCTGGAGCTGGGATGGAGTCACCCCACCAAAGTCCTGAATTTTAAGGAAATTTGCTGTCTTTTGAACAGAAAGGCCAATGGACTCCAAGAGGTAAAAGTAATCCACATCCCTTACACTTCAGGCACAAAGGATTGATCTTGGAACTAGATCGCTGAGAGAATGGCTGTTCAGGAAGTAGGAAGAGTGCAGGCTTCAGAGTCACATTGTATCATTTGAGATGAGATCCAGCTGCAAACAGAACCAGCTATGGGGGGGGGGGGCAGTTCACAATGAAAACACAGAGCTCCTTGTTCAAATATTAATAAAAATTTCAAGACTACAACAGCAGATGGTAAACCCAACGTGGAGCTCCTCTAACTGGGGACCTCCGGGCCACCACATAAGAGGCATACCCATGAAGCTGACCCTGACTGCAAATAACAGTAAACAAATAACAGAGACATAAACAAGAGAGAAGTTTGTTTCTTCCTCATACATAAGTCCAAAGGCACGCACTCTAGGATTCCTGGGCGAAGCTATCAGGGACCCAGGCTTTTTCCAGCTCACTGCTCTGCCAACCTCTCAAGTGTGGCCCTATCCTCATGGTCCTGTCTGTCTGGACCTGTCCTGTATGTCTCCAAGGAACTGAGGACAGGCCAGGGTGCTGGCATGCAGGGAGTGAGGTGGGGCATGGAGCCCCCTGAAAGTTCTAGAGGGGATCTGTCTTACTCTTTCCAGCTTTTTGTGTTTGCTGACAACCTCTGATACTTTTGTAGCTTCACATCAACAACACTTTACACCTATGTCTAAATTTCCTCTTTGTATAAGAGCACCAGTTATACTGGATTAGGGGCCATCCCAATGACCTCACCTTAATCTTGTTAAGGTCCTGGGGGTTAGGGCTGAGACATATATTTCAGAGATGCAATACAACCTGTAAGAGGAAGAGATGGTAAAGACCTGATGTGAAGGGTTGTGGGATGGGGTGAAGAGTTGAACAGGGTTTTCTCCTTTGACATGGAATGGCCAGAATGGGCAAATCCATAAAGGCAGAAATTAGATCAGAGAGTGCCAGAAGCTAGGGGTGGGAGGTAACAGGGAGTGGCTGCTAATGAGTACAGGGATTCTTTTTTTCACAACATAAATGCTTTCTGGTTAGGGTGTGGGGATGGTTGCACAATTTTGTGAATATAGTAGAAACCAGTAAACTGTACATACACTTTAAAAGAGTGAATTTTATAGTACATGGATTATACCTCAATAATAATAATTTTAAAAGATCAACCCCACGAGCACGTTAACAAATGTGTCAATAGTGAAACTGCAGGGTACCTGGGTAGCTCAGTGGATGAAGTGTCTGTCTTTGGCTTGGGTCATGATTCCAGGGTCCTGGGATCAAGCCCCATATCAGGCTCCCTCCTCAGGGGGAAGCCTACTGCTCCCTCTGCTTGTGCTCTCTCTCTTTCTCTGTCAAATAAATAAATAAAATATTTTTAAAAAATTAGTGAAACTGCATGCTAAAAAAAAAAGTGGAATAGTATTTTCAAAATATTAAAGGAAAATAACTTCAAATTCAGAATTTTATATCCAGCTGAACTGCCTTCAAATATGAGGGCATGACAAAAAAAATTTTTTTAATTTTTATTTATTTATGATAGTCACAGGGAGAGAGAGAGAGAGAGAGAGAGAGAGAGAGACATAGGCAGAGGGAGAAGCAGGCTCCATGCACCGGGAGCCCGACGTGGGATTCGATCCCGGGTCTCCAGGATCGCACCCTGGGCCAAAGGCAGGTGCTAAACCGCTGCGCCACCCAGGGATCCCGACAAAAAATATTTTTAAGAGAGAAACTTTGAGACACAAGATCCATACAAAGCTGTTTGGGATGAAGTATTAAATAAGAAAAGCTACAAGATACATATGAAGTGAAAGTGCTAAAATTCCTTGAAAAATATCATTATTGTCCTCAAGAAATCTCTAATGCCAGATTGGAGAAAATACATCCATAATAAAACAGTACTAAAAGTTATCAATATAATGGAATGGGAGAAGAACCAAGGGATGAAAAGATGCTAAACTCTTATGTTATTATGTGATATGAAATATACATATCAATTTTTTAATAAGAAAAGGATTAAAAAGAAAGACAAAAAATGGTATAAACTGAAATGATATTAGAAACAGGTCCAAACATGTCAGTAATGACAGTTATTGTAAATGGACCAAATTTATCTTTAAAAGAAAACATGCAAAAATTGACAAATGGCATTTTTAAGCCAATATAAATGCATGGATGAATGGGATTGTTAGATATTGACACCTTCTGCAAAAATGTAATTGTGCAATCCAGCCCTGACAGGCATTGAAAATATCCAGACCCAGAAGGAAGAGTTTTTGAAGCATGAAAATGACATATACTCTCTCGATCAGGGGTTAGCAAACTATGGCTTGTGGATGAAATCTGGCCACCACCTGTTCTTGTACAGCTGGTGGGCCATATGATGGTTTTTACATTTTTCTAACGGTTGAAGAAATCAAAAGAATATTTCATGACATGTGGAAATGATATGAAATTTTAATTTAAGCTTCCAGAAAGTTTTAATGGGATACAACCACACCCACTGGTGTTCATAGAGTCTAGAGCTGCTTTTATGCTACAACAGCAGGCTTAAATCGTTTCACTGAGACCACGTGCCCCACTAAACCTAAAATAATTACTATTTGGCTTTTTATAGAAAGAATTATTGACCTCCCTTCTAGATACTCTCTTGGCATAAAGGTATTCCTGTGGGGGTGGGGGGAGGGATTGAGCAAGGTGACTTGTGTTGGTGGAAATCTTACATGTGGGTGTTAAAAACACAGGTGTATCTCAGGAAGTAAAAATCAGCCATCAAAAGCACAATTTTCCCTGCTAGAGAATCTTTTCCCGAGATTACCTTTATGATTGGACCCTAGAAATCACTGGTGTCTGTGTAGGACTGTTTTGTGATGAACGTGACTGCAATGCATCCATTATATAAAAGCACAGGTTAGCTGCCCTTGAGGGGAATCAGTCGGCAGCCGGTGTGTTTTAGAGACACGTTGCTGGTTGGTGGGACAGATGAATATTTGAGAAAGGAACAGAATTAGCTGTTAACTTCTGAGGGCTGGGATGTTTCCTCTCTGCAAGTTGAAGCTCCATGATACTGGCCAAAGTGGAGGGATCAGGCGGGTCCAAGCTTAGGTGGAAAGGCTCCACGCTTGCTAGTCCTGGTGTTTTGCCAGGGAAAGTGTGGCATTTGAGAAACAGTGTAAAAGTGCTTTTCTAAAGTCTTGAGAGCATTATATCAAATAACCAAGAGTAAAGGTGTCAATAAGAGGGGAAAATTGTTCCCTATCTAAAGTTAATAGCACGTAGGTCTGGGTGGTGTTCCGTTTTACCCGGGTACCTGACCTCAAATGTCAGCCACAGCAGTCACGGTGCAGAGAAGTGACCCACAAAGCATGAGGCTCACAACACCATCACTCCCAGGTTTCCAATTCCATGCTAAAAGGTCTCGAGCTGGGCACTTCTGATTTTAATTTGCACTTTTTTTTGTACTTTTTCTTAAACACTGGGTGTAACTTGACACCAACTTCATTTCTCAGCACCTTTAGGGCAGCAAGTTACCATTTGGTGAAACTCGCAAGGAAGCGGGTGCACAGCTGGTGCCCCATCTGCACATCCACGGCAGGACTGTCCTGTCTCAAGATCGGAAACTGTCCAGTTTTACTCCTTAGTCCTTTTTCTGGTCACGTTTCTTCTTTTTGACCAACTCTGGTATGTAATTTCCTAGAGCACTCACAACAGCATAAGAGAGCGATCCCATTTGCGTCAAGAGAAGGCATGAGTTACCTGTTGCTATGTAACAAACCACCACATGACAGCCTGGAGGATGCCCCTTAATCATCACCATTTCTGGGGGTCGGGAATGCAGGCACGGCTTCACTGGGTCCTCTACATGGGGCCTCCTACAGGATGTCTCGGGCTGGGGTCTCATCTGAAGGCTCGGCTGAAAAGAATCTGCATCTAGGATCGCATGGCTATGGGCAGAACTTGATCATTTGGGGTCTGTTGGCTGTGGACCATAGGACTCCCCATGCTGGCAGCTTGCTTCATCAAAGCTGGAAAGTGGAGAAGGAACAGGGGTCTGCTAGCAAGATGCAGGCCCAGTTCGCAATCTAATCATGGAAGCCACGCCCTTCACACTAGTTTCCCCCATACTCAAGAAGAGACAGGGCATGGACCCCAGGAACCAGGAGCCACAGGCCCATCTCAGAAGCTGCATGCCACGTGAGGATGTGTGTATTTATTTGCTTGACTATATTTCTATAGATAGAAATATAGATAAAAATCTATTTTCTTTTTTTTAAGATTTTTTCATTTATTCATGAGAGACACACAGAGAGCCAGAGACACAGGCAGAGGGAGAAGCAGGCTCCATGCAGGGAGTCCGATGTGGGCCTCGATCCTGGGACTCCAGGATCACTGCCTGGGTGGAAGGCAGGCGCTAAACCACTGAGCCATCCAGGGATCCCAAAATCTATTTTCTATAGATAGAAAAATCTATATTTATATAGATAGAAAAATCTACATTTATATAGATACAGATTTCTAATAGAACACATAATAACTTGTTAGCAATTGTGGGGTGCAATCACCTCCAGAAGTAGGACTCAGGGACTGGAGAGTATGAACATGGTCTTTCAGGTTTTATTCTATACTCTTTTTAAAGAACCAGGAGGGGCAGTCCGGATGGCTCAGTGTGGTTTAGCTCCACCTTCGGTCCAGGGCGTGATTCTGGAGTCCCAGGATCGAGTCCCACATCAGGCTCACTGCATGGAGCCTGCTTCCCCCTCTGCCTGTGTCTCTGCCTCTCTCTCTCTCTGTGTGTCTCTATGAATAAATAAATAAATAATCTTTAAAAAAATAAAGAATCAGGAGTTTTGCAAACCACTAAACTTTTTGTTAAAAGACACATATTGATGCACTAAGGGAAAAGATAAAATGGAATCATACAAAATATTCATTAAAACCAAAGAGGGGGGATCCCTGGGTGGCGCAGTGGTTTGGCGCCTGCCTTTGGCCCAGGGCGCGATCCTGGAGACCCGGGATCGAATCCCACGTCGGGCTCCCGGTGCATGGAGACTGCTTCTCTCTCTGCCTGTGTCTCTGCCTCTCTCTCTCTCTCTCTCTCTGTGTGTGTGTGTGACTATCATAAATAAAAAAAAAATTAAAAAAAAAAAAAAACCAAAGAGGGGACACCTGGGTGACTCTGCAGTTGGTGCCTGCCTTCGGCCCAGGGCGTGATCCTGGAGACCCAGGATCAAGTCCCGCCTCAGGCTCCCTGTAGGGAGCCTGCTTCTCCCTCTGCCTGTATGTCTGCCTCTCTCTCTCTCTCTCTCTCTCTCTCTGTCTCTCATGAATAAATAAATAAAAATCTTTTATTAAAAAAAGAAGTAAATATTTTAGGAGTAGCATTTTTATAAAATCATAAAATTTGATCATCTTTCCCAGATACTGAAAAGGGAAAACACACCTCCCAGCACGTTAGCTTCCTCGCAAACACGTCACTGCATTTGGCCTTCCATTGGGAGCTCAGATCTAGCAGGACTCAGGTCCTTCCCAGACATTGCCCCTGACCCTCCCATTGTCCCCAAGTCAGTGGCCGCTTTGGCTTCACCAGGGGGCTTGGTTCAGGGTCCGATTTCTCCCCAGCCACAACCTTTCCCCCACTGTGCCCTCTACACACTGCCAGAGAAAACACAGGATGCCCAGTATGGCCCATGTAATGTTTGAGTCATACTCATACTAAAAAAATTTTTTGTTGCTTCTGCGAGGTTCAGCTTTAACCAGGCGTCCTGTAGTTCTATCTGCTAAATCCGCACCCACCCTCAATGATAGCCGTCCTCCGGCCATCGCGGTACAGTGAGTCTTGACCCGAGGATGGCCATTCTGTCCCTCAGGGGACATGGGGCGATGTTGGTAGGCTGTGGGGTATCACCGCTGGGAGGGGGGACGGGAAGCACCGGTGCCTGGTGTGCAGAGGCCTGGGGTGCACATCCCACAGCCCCCACAATAAAGAGCTGCACCCCAAGCGCCGACAGTGCCAGGAGGCACTGATGAAGGGGGGTCACCCCCACAAACTTCTCCTGCTGCTCACTGCCAGCCTCCAGCCGGTCTGCGGCCAAGGGCAGGTCCGATCACCAGGCGCGGAGCTGAGGGAGGCGGCCCGGGGGCCGCAGGCTCAGCAGATCCTCCCCACAAACCTCCAGCCCAGCTGGGTCCCAGCCCCGCAGCCACCTCCGCAGCCTCCGGCCCAGCTCACCCACAGACCTGAGCAAAACCTCAAGCAGCTCCAAGAATTTCCAAATAGAAAATGATTTAAGGGACCTGACAGAGAATATAATTACCTTTTTCCTTTTTAAATTAATACAGAGATTTTACTAATACCCCTGTCGGGCACATTTCACTGTGGTTAATGTTCCTAGAGAGAATCAATTCAAAATTTGCTGATCACACAAACAGCGGGGGGGGGGGGGTCCCCATAGCATCTAATAATTCACAAAGTAATTTGTTCAAGATTAACACCGTTTCCTTTGAGAGCTCATATGGCTTTTACCCATAATGTATGCAGTGTAGATAAGAACTTTATCCACTTTTTATTCTGTTTCTTGAAAAAAATCTATTCCAAGCATTTAAGAAAGTTTACCCAGGAAAATATTAACCTGACAGGTGGATCAGAACAACACCGCGAAGCACAAAATATTAAGTTGTATTTACACCATGTGCTGTTTCTAGTGGTAAAATCATATAATATTTCTATTTCAGACGGAAGGAGAGCGTGAGGTGAAACGCCAACACCCGTGAGCGAGCTCATCTTCACCCAGTCAGACGAGTGGCAAGAAAAGCAAGAAGCTGTAAAGGTGTTGGTTGGTCTCGCGGCCACCAGCAGCCATGGGGCTGGGAGGGAAATGCTGAGTGAGTGCCGGTGATGAGTGACTCCACGGGCTTCTGGTTTAGGATTCGTAGCTGTGAGCCTGAGATGCTGGAACACCTTTTTTAAAAAACCAAGCACTAAAAAAATAAAAAATAAAAAATAAAAATAAAAAAAAATCCAAGCACACATTTAACAAAGAAAATGACAGATATTTTACTAATCCAGAACCCCAGCAATTGAAAGTCATCTGCCCTCGTTTGAACCTCAGTCAATAATCTCTCAAATCGACGTCATTTTTATTTTAAGAATTTGGCCTTGATTTTCTTTGCATGGAGGGTTCGGGGGGAGGGGGGAGACAGTAAAAGTCTTAAGGCCGTAATGATCAAGTTCTCAGGGGAACTGGTAATTCTTGGTGGAGTTGGAGCCTACGACAGCTGTGTGTCCTTGGGCAGGTTGCTTGGCTTCTCTGTGCCTTAGCCTGTCCACTAGGAAAGGGGTGCACAGAACCTAGTCACAGAGTTCTTTTGAAGAGGCCGTGGGCAGGTTCCCGGCATCAAACGCTGCTGCGATCAGTTCTCATTAGCTGCTCGTGAATACTTTTATTAGTGTGAAAATGTGGGTGTGAAAGCGAACACACCAGCCCCGGGAGAGGAGTGGGGACGGCGTGTGGTAGGGCCTGGGTGGCAGGGGAGGGGCCTGACTGACCTCTGCTGACTGGTTTCCTCGCGGCCTGTTCCTCCCTAACACTAAATGTCACCCCATTGTTCACGTTGACATGGTTGCTTGTACGTGACATGAATTCCACATCAATGAAGAGAAATCTTGGCTGGGGAAAAAAAAAAAAAAACTTGGAACATGTATCTTCTCCACCTTGAATCCTCCAGAGGCTTCCTGAAGCCAACCCAGACCCCCTGCACCTCCCACCCACAAATGGGCCACCTGCGTGTGCACCCTGTGCCCAGGGAGGGAGCCCCAGAGAAGCCCAGGGGACCCGGGCATGAAAGAATTGGAGATTAAAAGTCTTCTGAGTGGACATCATGGCCAGGGGGCGGATGCGGACATTTTTTTAAACTTGGAGTAATTTGGCAGAAAGACACCATAGGTCTTTCAGTTCCCAGAGCTAGAGTTGCCAGATTTAGCAAATAAAAATACAGGACATCTGTTAAATTTCAGATAAACAATGAATTATTTTTGTATGTGTCCCAAATATCGCCTGGGACATACTTATACTACAAACTTCTGTGCCCTGTATTTTATCTGACTACCTACCCTGGCGCAGGGCTTCACCTCGACAAGGCTTGGGAGGACACGGCCCTGCATCCCTTCCTAGCCTAGCCTCTTCCCACATTGTCTCCAACTCTGCAGGCCCTCGTCCTGGGGCTGGGGGGGGGGCAGATTTCTAGTTCTGAGAACAGTTAAGCTCTTTCCTGCCCCAGGGCCTTTGCACTGAGCCTCCTATATTCCTGGAACCCTCCTCCTCCCCATGTGTGGCTCCTCATCCTCACCAATGAGGGTCACCTTAAATGTCCTGCGCTAAAGAGGCGTCTCCTGGCCAATTTGATTCTGTCCTGGGTCTCCCTGTTATTTTGTATCTCAGCCCCCTATTCATAATTCCTTCAGAGCACACATCCCATTCGTAATCATTTTGTCCATTGACTCTTTATTTTTTATCTATGTATCACTCACTGCCCCCCACGTGGACAGCAGCCGCACTGATTCTCCTGGTTCTCCACGCTCCGTCTTGCACGCACTCACCCAAGAAATGCACAGTTGCCCTGTGTGCCAGGCACCGCTGCAGGTGTGTTGAGAGAGCAGAGTCCCTGCCTATCGTGGAAGCGGACCTGAAGGTTTGTGCAAGGCCCTGCTTCCAGCCGCCGTCACTCGTCACTCGAGGCGGTTGCTCATGCGGGAGGCGGGAGGGGCAAAGGCGAGTCCCCAGGGGCGTGGGCATCCCTCCTCCGGGATGTGCCCCAGCCCCTCTGGGCACCTACGCCTGTGTCCCCAGGGCCGCGGTCACAAGGCCGCACAGCCTGGGAAGGCTCCAACAGCAGAAATTTATCCTCCGGAGCCACAGAAGCCAGATGCCTTAAATCAGGGTGTCAGCAGACCTCCCCCCACGAGAGGCTCTAGGGCAGAGTCCTCCCTCCTTGTTCTAGCTTAGGGTGCTGCGGGCCGAGCTTGGCCTTCCTGGGGAGGCGGCCGCATCCTCCCACTGTGTTCCCGCAGCCGCGCAGTGCTCCCCACTCTGCGTGTCTGCATCTGCACGCAGCCTCCCTGGAGGACACCTGCCATCGGGTGGAGAGCCCACCCGAATCCACCATGACCTCGTGGGAGTCACATCCACGCGGTCCCACTCTGAGGGGCTCGCTGGACGTGGATTTCGTGGTAGGATGCCACTCGACCCGGTGCGCTGGTATTTTTGTTAAAGCTTTATTTTTTTATTTTTTATTTTTTTTCTGTTAAAGCTTTAAACCTAATTCGCTGCCAGAAGCGTCCTCCCCGGGTGGCCTAAACGAAGCCTTGTACCAACAGTCCTGATCGGAGCCGCAGAGCGACCCCAGGACCCGCCACCTCAAGTGTTAGCTCTTCATTTAGAGCGAGGCTACAGAGGCTCAGGAGGCTGTCATTGGTCTCCAGGCCTCTAGTAAACGACGAAGGAAGACACAGGTTCAGGCCAAATCTTTGGTCTCTCCAGCCACCTCCCTGGGTCTCCGGCAGCCAGGCCCCTGCCCCCAAGGTGTGCCATGGGGGTCGCACACCTGTCCACCCTCAAGCGGGCTGCCCTGAGCTCGTGGCTGGGCTGCCAGGACCCTGGCAGAGCTGCTGCCCCAGGTCAAGGAAAGGGCCCCAGGACCCTGGCACGCCCTATGTGGGGCCTTCCCCAGAGTTCTGATCTCTGAAAGTGCCCCTGACACCAAGGTACAGGACTTACTCCTCCTGATTCTGGTCCCATTAAAAGGGGTTCACATCTTGTCTACAGGCCCCTGGATTGTGTTAACCATCTGTGAGATGTATTAGGTTCTATTGCATTCTTTTTTTTTTTAAGATTTTATTTATTTATTTGAGAGAGAGAGAGTGCATGCACACGAGCAAGGAGGAGGAGCAGAGGGAGAAGGAGAAGCAGGCTCCCCACTGAGCAGGGAGCCCGATGCAGAACTCCATCCTAGGACCCTGAGATCACAACCTGAGCCGAAGGCAGACAACCCTCTGAGCCACTCGGACGCCCCTCTAACATATTCTTTAAATTAAATTATTTTCTAATCATATTTTCCAAGCCACCTAGGACCTTCCAACATGAATCCACCGTAGGAGAGACACCTAAGGACACTGTTCCTGGGAGCCTCCTGTTTGCTAAAGGCTGAATGTCACCTGCATTCTTAGCTTCAAAAAAAAAAACCCCACAAACAAACAAACAAACAAACAAAAAACCTTTCTTCCCTCACCCACATTGAACTCCCTGTAGAATAACACAGATTCTGTCTGAGACAGCTTCCCTGTGAGAGAGCTCACCTTTATTGTGCGAAGGTCACAGCACTGTGTGCGCACACCATGGGCCAGGCTGCCGGGCCACAATGAGGACCAGCAGCCAGCGATCTGTTGGCATCAGAGTGGCCTAGGCCGGCTTCCAATCCAAAATTCCAAAGGACAATCTATAGATGTAAAAAAGCTGGAGATGCCAACGTGTAGTAGCACAAAATTTATATATAATTTGCATAAACTGCACAGACTGAATTTGGTCTCAGACTTTTATAAATACTGCTTATTATTTCCTTTAAATAGCTTTGGTTTTTTCCCTCATGTACCCTCTCTCTCATGGATCCAACATCCCTGCCCCGTTCCAGGATCTACAGAAAAGGTGCAAAGAGGCCAGCGTGAGAAGAGAGAGTGGTGCTGACTCCAGAGAAAATGCCCCACACCCGCATGCACGCGCATGAGCACACAGAAACACCTAGAAGCACACGCATATACATGCATAAACACCTGCACATGCACACACATGCACTCACATAAACACATGCACACACATAAATACCTCTACATGCATATGCATAAACACCTGCAAGGGCACACTTCACGCAGCCCAGAACTTCCACCTTCAGAATGGGGTGTTCACGCACTTAGTAACACCTGGTGGATGGGTACTATGGGAGTGATGGTCTTGACGGTCTGTTTTTTTTTTTTTTTTAAGATTTTATTTATTTATTCATGAGAGACACACAGAGAGAGGCAGAGACACAGGCAGAGGGAGAAGCAGGCTCCCCACTGAGCACGGAGCCCGATGCGGGACTCTATCCCTGGATCCCGGGACCACGACCTGGGCTGAAGGCAGACGCTCAAACCACTGAGCCACGCAGGTGCCTCTCATCCAGTTTTTTTTTTTAAAGAATCAATCTCAAATTATTCAGCATTCAAATTCCAGACTCATTCCCATTTTTAAAAAATGCTTCTTTTCCCAGGTGTGGTCTGTTGGTTGTCATTATTCCCAGATTTTGTATCTGTGAAATTGCCTGCTTGATAAAATTGATCTGCGACCCCAAAAAAGCAGACACTTCAATGGGCATTCCCAGATATATGCAGAACAGCCAACACATCGAGGCTCCACCCTCCCAGGGCAAAGAGGTCAGATCAGTGCCACCTTTTCTCTCATTTGCGTGTTTTTGTGGACGATTGTTTGAAATGGCGTTCAGGAGCAGGAGGTTAGGGAGGCCGCTGCGGGCTCTGGAGAAGGTGCCTAGTTACATAAGCTTCGTGCAGGTACGAGTTCACCTGCTTGGGCTGGGAGTTCCGTGGAGTGGAACACGGAGTGTCCACACGTCCACTGTCTGGATTAAATAACGCGTCTTTAAGGTAAACAGGTCACCTATTGATCAGCTGATGACAACGTTGATTCCTGCCTGTATTCCACTCCCACCCCCAAGAGATGCCTCGGTGTTGGCTAAGTCAGGGCTCCAGGTGACTTCCTGGACGTAGGAACAGGAGTAGCAAGGATGGGCCACGTCCCTGACGTACCCGGGATGGACAGTCCATCACACTCCTTACCGTGTGGGGAATGAGCACAGAGCACGATCAGAGCCAAGTATGGAAACAAGCAATTCCTCATGATCGATTAAAAACAGATTTCCTGGGATCCCTGGGTGGCGCAGCAGTTTAGCGCCTGCCTTTGGCCCAGGGCTGGGTCCTGGAGACCTGGGATCGAGTCCCACGTCGGGTTCCCGGTGCATGGAGCCTGCTTCTCCCTCTGCCTGTGTCTCTGCTATTCTCTCTCTCTGTGTGACTATCATAAATAAATAAGAATTTTAAAAAATTAAAAATAAATAAAAAATAAAAAAAATAAAAACAGATTTCCTTTTTCTATTGATTAGCCCAGCTCCTCCCATGAGTCAAACGCTCACGCCGCTCAGTATGTTGAGACAGAAAGAGGAGGAAGGCACTGTTCAATTGAGGGACAAGCTGGGGGCACCCGGGGCGCCAGGCAGGGGCCCATGTGGGACACTGTGCCATACACATGCCCCTTGCTTGCACCAATAAACTGACGCTCCTGGGACTCGCACAGACTTGAAAATCGAGGAGACGAGATCTGTGGGTAACAATTACTGTACCGGCGTGCAGGAAACCCCCGGCTAGCCAGGATAGCCCTTCCTGTTACTTTTCTGTCCTCATTTTCCATCTCCTAAAGCCATGCTTCTTCAACCTTAATGTGCAGACGAGTTCCCCCCCAGGGGTCTGGTTGATTAGCAGGAAGATTCTGATTCAGGATACCCCTCGGGGAGGCTGAGGTCCCCCAGTCCCCACTCGCTCCCCATCCAGGCCAGTGCCTACACCAGCAAACCCCTTTGCCCTGAAATGCACGTGTATCCGTTTTCTCTCACTTGCACCCAAAAGATCCCAAGCACAACGTCCAGGGACATCAGCTGGTTCTCTGAGAGGGACCCTCAATGGTGCCTCTTGTCCTGTGCCTTTGCTCAAGCCCTCCTCTCTCCTCCTGAGGCTCATGGCCTCTCCTCCAGGAAGCCTTCCCACCCTGCCTGCTTCCTGCCCTCCCCTGGAATCTCAGGAGCAGACTGAGGAGCAGGCCCCAGGGCAGTGGTTCTCAACCTTGGCTGCAGACTAGGATCACCCGGGAGCTTTGAAACGGGAGCTTTGAAACCACCTCGTGCCCAGGCCACACCCCAGACCCATCGAACCGGAATTTCTATGGGTGGGATCCAACATCCCTTACTTAAGAACCAGGTCACAGGCTTGTGCTGTGTCCAATATTTATAAAGTTTCAATAGCATCTGATTGGCTTTCTGAACCTGTGGGTGAAGTTCAATGTGAAAGTTCACTACGCCAGATGTTATTCAGCTTTAAAAAGGAACCAGGATCCTACACCTGGTACAACATGGTTTCCACATGCCTGAACCCAGAGGAACACAATATTGTCCTTAGCCACACGCGGGTCACAGCACACGCCCCTCCTGAAGCCCAGGCTTAGTGCTCACGACTGAAGGGTAAGGGAGGGCCTCCAGGGGGAACTGGGGTACACTGCTGGTGAGTTGGGTGCCACAGCAGACTGCCCAGACTGCTGCCAACGGGGCAGCACTGGGGTTGGTGGGAGTCCCATCTCCTGTAGGACCTGCGTCCCCGATGCTCCAGCTATGAGGGGTGCACACTGTGAAAGTTTGATGGTGTTTATTGCTCATTGACTAGGCCAACGACATTTAAAAACCACCATGAGGGGTGCCTGGCTGCCTTGGTCGGCTAGGCCTCTGACTCGTGATTTCAGCGCAGGTCATGATCTCAGGGTCCTGGGATCGAGCCCCGGCGACACACTCCCTGCTCAGCTGGGCCTCTGCATGAGGGTTCTCTTTCCAACACTCCCCTCACTTGCTTGCATGCACTCACTCACTCACTCTCTCTCTCTCTCAAATAAATAAATACATCTTTTAAAAACAAAATAAAAATAAATAAACACTAGAATGAAATTATTAGCAAAACAAACGTGCTTGGATAGAATTGACCTTTGGCTGAAGAGCTTTTAAAATCTGGCTACGGTGGAGGTGAGCAGATCTTAATTTGGTACAGTCAACACTCGCTCCATGTCCCACGTCACCCACCTCCTCCTCCCATAAAAAAAACTGCTCCCTTCTGTTGGCCTTAGAGTTGGTGTCATCATAGGTCTGTTTCCTCCAGAAGGCACGAGTTGACGTGTCTATTTATGCATGACAAAGTCTGGAGACATAGGAAAGATATTTTGCTTCCTTGGATGTTTTCTTTAGGAAGTTGTACCCAAAATTTCTCCAGCAAATCATCCTTCATAATTTATTGGCCAGAATAGCAGCAACTACCCACACATTAGCCAGTCACACAAAAGAATGGGACTGCCATGATAGCTCCGTAGGGTCATACTAAGCCTAGGAAGGTGAATGCTGTGGCTAACCTTTTAAGTTTTTATTAGGAAGAAGAAAGGTAAAGAAGAATGCATATTAGCTAGGTACCAGCAGTGTTTGCTACAGTGTGTATGTTGGTGACTGGAATTTTTTTTTAGAAGATTTTATTTATTTGAGAGGGAAGAGGAGAGGAGAGAGAGGGGAAACAGAAATGGAGGAGAGGGGCAGAGAGAGAGGGAGAAGCAGTCTTCCCATTGAGCAGCCTTCCCCCGCCCCAGCCCCGCCCCATGCAGGGAAAAAAAAAAAAAAACAGAAACAGAGAAACAGAAGAAATCCTGGCTGACGTGCTCAAGGTGGAAGTCTTTAGACAGACCGTGGCTGACCAGGTGCTAGTAGGCAGCTACTCTGTGTTCAGCAATCAGGGAGGGCTGGTACATCCCAAGACTTCAATTGAAGACCAAGACGAGCTGTCCTCTCTTCTTCAGGTTCCCCTGTGGCAGGCACTGTGAACCGAGGCAGCGAGGTGATTGCCGCTGGGATGGTGGTGAGTGACTGGTTTGCCTTCTGTGGCCTGGACACAACCAGCACAGAGCTGTCAGTGGTGGAGAGTGTCTTCAAGCTGAACGAAGCCCAGCCAAGCACCATCGCTACCAGCATGCGGGATTCGCTCATTGACAGCCTCACCTGAGTCACCTTCCATGCTGTTCTGTGGGCTCCTGGCGCTGGACTTGGAATCTCTCTGTGCCCCACCCAATCTGTTTTGGATGCTGGCAGGGAGTTGGCAGAGAGCTCACTGTGACTGAGTGGCTGGATGCCCAGCTCTTCACCTGTGCCCATCTCCTGAACCTGCAGTTACTGCAAAAATCTGCCATATTGTGCTGTCAGGCCTTAAAGGCTCCTGACTTGTTTCCTGCACTAACTACCCCCATTAAAGGGCAGCTGCCTCTGGCTATTCTTGGGAAAACAAAAACAAAAACAAAAAAAACCCTTTTTCTTTTTTTGAACGGTTTTTATTGATTTTAGGGGGGACCTCTCTATTTCCTGGATCTGAATGCCTGTTTCCCTTCCCAGATTAGGAAAGTTTTCAGCTATGATTTGTTCAAATACATATTCTGGCCCTCTGGCCCTTTCGGCGCCCTCGGGAACACCAATTAAACGTAGGTTTTTCTTCCTCAGGCTGTCGTTTATTTCCCTTAATCTATCTTCCTGTTCTTTTAACTGTTTGTCTCTTTTTTCTTCAGTTTCCCTCTTTGCCATCAACTTGTCTTCTATGTCACTCACTCGTTCTTCCACCTCGTTAACCCTCGTCATTAGGACTTCTAGTTTGGATTGCATCTCATTCAATTGATTTTTAATTTCTGCCTGATTGGATCTAAATTCTGTAGTCATGAAGTCTCTTGAGTCCTTTATGCTTTTATCTAGAGCTGTATAATAGTGCTTCTGAATTGGCTTTCTGACATTGAATTGTAATCCAGATTTTGTAACTCTGTGGGAGAGAGGACTGTTTCTTTCTTTTGAGGTGAGGTGTTTTTTTTTTTTTTTCCTATTAAACTCATCCAATGTTTATTGAACAGTGAACCGTTGCCAATACTGCTGGATCCTGCAACTCACTCACGACTCACTCACTCAGATCCCTCTCCCGGGCACCCGAGAAGGAAGCCAGGAGTAGGACCACCCCGAAGGCCTAGAGTAGCCAGGGGGCTGGGGGATGCGGGGAGGTGCGGAAAGGTGGGGAGGGGAAGGAGCAAGGCAGGTGGGGTGCAGAGCTACACTGCCGGAGGCGTGCATGCGAGAGCACACACACACACACACACACACACACACAGGCAAAGACCAGGGGCATCAGTCTCTGCCCCCACGTGGCAGTCGCGGGAACATCAGGGAAAGGCCAGGCATCCACGAGACATTTCAGTTCTTCCCATCATGAACAGCCCTCTCATGCCGGCACCTACCCCGTCCCACCACCCCAATCCTTAAGTGACCCAGTAATTATCTACCAAACGGCTCCGTACTGGAGAAAACCTAACACCGGCCTGGAAATAATGTTACTTCTCAAATGCCCCTTGGATAACTCAGAGTTGATGTCACCTAAGAAGACCCCTGTAAGCTTGTGTCCAAAGGAAGTCATCGTTAAGGTGACACACCTGGATGATGACCATGGGCAAAGAGGTCATGTGTCCATCTCGCCAGAAGGTCAGGAGCTGAAGGATGAGGACGTCTTGGCTGACATCGGCACAGCGGAGGGTTTGTCGGTGGTGGACACCGCTGTGCCATTTGACTTCCTCACTGAAAGATGCAGATGCTTTTGTCAGAAAACCGTGATGGGAACCTAGAGGACTTGACCGTTGTCTAAACGCGCAGGGAGAATGACCTTCTGGGATAATATTTCCTACGTTAAACGTTTCTGATCCAAATGTCCCAGCTATTCACCGTTATTTAAGTGACGTGTGCATTTTCAATGTGCCGAGCGCCAGTGTGCCAGCTTTCTGATCTTTAGTAGTTTTCCAAAATTAACTTTCTATTTCGGAATCATTTTAGTTTTACAGAGAAGTTGCAAAGATAGTACAGCGAGCCCCGAATACCCCTCACCTGGGCTCCCCCGATAACGTCTTACATAACCGTAGTGTATTTGTCACTACTGAGAGGCCGGGAGTGGCGTGTTACTACTGACCAGATTCCAGGCTTGACTTGGATTTCACTAGTTTTCCCATCAATGTCATGTTTTTGTCCCTGGAGACCACCTAGTGGGCTGGGGCCCTGGTGTCCTCTGGCCTCAACTGCCTCCCTGTGTTTCATGACCCGACAGCCTCAGAAAGTATTGGTTGGAGGTCATGCCGAATGTCCTCCAGTCTGGGTTTGTCTTATGTTTCCCAGTGATTACACTGGGGTTATGGGTTTGGGGGAGTAATGTTATGGAGGTGAGGCTCTCTCTCAGCACCTCCTAGCAGGGGTGCTGACATCCATGCAACTCAGTCGCCTTGACCACGAGGCCAAGATGCATCTGCGAGTTTTCTCAGCTGTAGAGTCACTTTGTTTTTCCCTCTCTGGAATCTTTTTTTTTTTTTTTTTTTGAGATTTTATTTACTTATTTACTTAGAGAATACGAGTAGGGGAGGGGGAGAGGAAGAGAGAGAATCTCAACTAGCCTCCCTGTTGAGCACAGAGCCTAACACAGAGCTCCATCTCATGCCCCCGAGATCATGACCTGAGCCCAAATCAAGACTCACATGCTGAACTGAGTCACCCGGGCACACGTCTCCAGAATCCTCTTTAATGCCCTGGCTTTCCGTAATAGTTGTGAGCATAGGAGAACATAATGATCAAACCCCTTTATGAAATAATTCTGTCCTGTGTCCTGTACTTCTCAGTACCCTGGGGGTGCTGTGCCTCTGCCCACAAGGAAATGGAGTAAGCAGTCATAATCTCAGCCACAACTCAGAATGTTTAGTGGGTCTCTACCTTTCTTTTCTAATTCAAACATTTTCTAGACCAGAGATTCTTAATGGGAGATGCACATCAGAGCTACCCATGAAATTGTATAATAGAGGTGTCTATGGACGCCTGGGTGGCTCAGCAGTTGAATGTCTTCCTCTGGGTCAGGATGTGATCCCAGAGTTCCAGGATTGAGTCCTGCATGGAGCCTGCTTCTCCTCCCTCTGCCTGTGTCTCTGCTTCTCTCTGTGTTTCTCATGAATAAATAAATAAAATCTTTTAAAAAAAATCTCTGAACTTCTTTAAAAAAAAAAAGAATACAGATGTCTACCCTAGACTTATCGAATCTCTCTACTCGATGTTATTGGTTTAAAAAAAAAAAAAAGCCACTGGGTGGCTCAGTGGCTGAACATCTGCCTTTGGCTTAGGGCATGATCCTGGGGTCCCAGGATGAAGTCCCACATGGGGCTCCCTGCATGGAGCCTGCTTCCTCCTCTGCCTATGTCTCTGTCTCTCTCTGTGTCTCTCATGAATAAATAAAACCTTGTTTAAAAATTAAAAAAAATAAAAAAAGATTTATCTCAGAATAATTATATGTTCTATTTTGAGATTGTTTTCCCTTTATAAAAATTACATCCATCCACTGTTACAAAATCAGATGTCATATTCAGTTCAGTGCCTTAAGATAGGCTTTAATTGTTAGCCTTAGAGACATTCTGTCTAAACAAATTTTTTGGAATGGTTTTATGACTTCGTTTTGTGTGGCCTTAAAACAACCAGATTCCCCAGGAAGTTACCTTATTCTCATTATGAACCTTCATCAGACCGTTCAGATCCGAAAACTCTCAGTAAGAAGGTAACCAGAGCTGCTAGGTGGTGGCGGGGGCTGACCTCTGTTCCTCCCGCCGGGCCCTGCTCCGCACCCAGGCCACCTGCCTCCCGCAGCCTCGGCCCCGGGAAAGGCCGAGAAGGCTCTCTGGATCCTTAACGCTGCACAGAATGAACAGCTGAGAACAGATTTCTGAGCTCAGATGGCTTTCAGATGGCAGTGGCTGTCTGAGTCAGGATTTCCAGAATCTCTTAAGCCAGAAGCAGAAGCCTTCACAAGGGCTGAGGTCAAGCAAAACAGAACTTTTCACTTGGGACTAAGAGGATTTGGCGGGAAACGTGGTTGTCCGTATTGTTTGGGGTTTGGTTGACATCGTGCTCGAGTTCCATTTTCTGGATACACCAGGAAGCCCCACCTCTTGTCCAGCCATCTACAGTCCACAGCAATTGAGTAAAACTACTTTCCGAAGCTGAAATTAAACATTTAAAAATGCTGTGATCGTCACTGAGCCCCAGGGATTCAGAAGCTCTTACTTTTCATGGCAAAATATTTAATTGTGTGGGTTCAATAAGAATCTTTTTTCACCAGGATGCAAGTGGCTGTGCGTCCAGGGCCTCACGGGAGGGTCACACGGAAGACAGGCCTCCCTGAACTGGGTGGGATTGGCCACTTTAAGGAAGAAAAGTTGCTTTTGGTTGTAAATCCACAGCCACCAAGCCCTCCCAGGGAAATAGCGCTGGTACTGGGCCTTCGAGGGGCGAGGAAAGGCCCTCCAGGAGGCTCCGGGGAACCAGGAAATTTGGCAGACCTCGAGGAGCAAGCAATTTCCCCAAATGTAGGTGCTGTCGATGAGATCTGGGCAGAGGGCTTCTTGAGCTTGATTTTGATGCCTCCGGAAATGGAGGCATCTGAAGGCCAATCTGAGAGTCCCTGCAGAGAATTCCAGCAACGCGAAGTCAAGAGGGCCTGCATGGCGAGGGACGCTCTGGCCACACCTGTGCACATAGCCACACCACGTCTCAGGAGGCTGTCCTACCGTGCCCAGGGATAGTCTTTCCTGAGGATTATCCACATCCCAGGCAGCAGGGAGGACTTCAAGGGAGCACACAGAGGCTCCTGAGAGTCCTGACAGACACCCATGGGGGGCTCTGCTCTCTGGCGTCTCATTGATCTGCTCTGAACTCTGTGAAGTGTAGACACAAATTCTACTGCAAATTTACGGACTCCAGGGCCTCATAGAAGTTGTCCTTTTGTAAAGAAGATGTGGTTTATATATACAATGGAATATTCATTCCTCAGCCATGAGAAACGACAAATACCCACCATTTGCTTCAACGTGGATGGAACTGGAGGGTATTATGCTGAGTGAAATAAGTCAAGCGGAGAAGGACAAACATTATATGGTCTCATTCATTTGGGGAATATAAAAAATAGTGAAAGGGAATAGAAGGGAAGGGAGAAGAAATGTGCGGGAAATATCAGAAAGGGAGACAGAACATGAAGACTCCGAACTCTGGGAAACGAACTAGGGGTGGTGGAAGGGGAGGAGGGCGGGGGATGGGGGTGAATGGGTGACGGGCACTGAGGGAGCCACTTGATGGGATGAGCACTGGGTGTTGTTCTATATGTTGGCAAATGGAACACCAATAAAAACTAAATTTATAAAAATAAAAAAAAATTAAAAAAAAAAATTCTACTGCAAATTCCCTTCTTCCGCCTGCAGTCGCTTACTGCCGGTGGACAGACCTGGTGGCACCTATTTGCGGCCTCTTTCGGCATCTCTTGTTTGCCCAGAGCTTTGGGGCTTTGTGCACTCCTGCTGGAGCCCCACCGTTCGTGGAGAGCCCCAGAAGTCTCGGAGTCCTGGCCATACAGGCTCTCCTGCCTCCCCAGACGACAGACCCCTCCAGAATTTCCCTGGGTCGCCCCAAGCCCCAGACTTGTTTTCCCATGTATCCACACAGCCTTACAGAACTAGACTCGAACCCAGAACAACTTCTGATTCCTGGTCATTTATCCCATGGAGACCTGCAGAGCATCATTATGCTATCTCAGAATTTTATTCTCCAAAATGTGTGCCTTCTCATCCTTTCACGAGCACAGAGGTGACCGAGGACAGTGAGTGAAGATTACAAAGGATGAGGACTCTGCTATCTCCTGTTAATTTGAGAAAAGCCACGCAGCCCTTCCAGGCCCGGTTAATCAGCCTGCATTGCGAGGCCTCTTTGCTGGCACAAGAGCACTGCAGCGTGGCTTTTTTGTGCCATCTGCCTGGTCCAGCAGGCTTCACCTGTCACTGTTCTACTGGGAGATGTCAAATTGTCCAAAAAAGGGGCAGGGACCTTACGGCCACCTGCCAGGATGCCTCTATTTTTCCCTGCAACCGGCTGGCCCCCTTAAGAGGTCTTTTCACTAACCCCAACTGCCTGTGGAGAGGAAGCCAGGCCCTGGGATACACAGTGACTCAACCACCACAGAATTCGAGGAGTTTACTTCAGTGGGACGGCTGGGGAGAGCGGCGGGCCACATGCCCCAGTGGGGGGACACGTTGAAGCAGGGATTTTGCTGCTCTTTGGCACAGAGTCCCAGAGGGCCCTGTACAGGGATCTCATCTCCTTTGGGTCACAGAGCACTGAGGGTTTAGCACTGGCCTTATACCATCTCCTAGTTTTTAGAAATCAGATCACATTAGAGTGATGAGATTTTGGAAAGAGTGGGTTAAATCTATTATAAAACTTCCTCTCACCTGTTTCTTCATCCGCCCATGTGGCTAGGGGACACTCTCGTTCCATTTCGAACAGGCAAGGCTGCTCCAGAGATATGAACAAGGCTTGTGTTCACCCCAGTGTCTTGCTCATGTCTTGCTCATGTCTGCAGGTAGCGTGTGAGATGCTGGCCCCTTATGCTGGCCAGCCATCCGCCCAGCCAGCCAGCTGCAGATATGCCGAGAGCCTCCTCTTTGCAGCAAAATGCCACGTCTTCCGCCCCAGGGCTCAAAACCTCATAGGGATGGGTCTTGCGGTGGGCAGAATAATGGACCGCCAAAGATGTCCATATCCTCCCCTCCAAGATGTGACAGGTGTCAGGTTACCTGGCAAGAGGGAATTAAGGGTTCTAGTCACCTGACCTGAATTATCCAGGTGGCCCCAGGGTCATCCCAGGGGCCCCAGTACATGGAAAAGTATGGATGCGAGAAGGTAGATGTGACATGTAAAGCAGCCCCTGCTGGTCTGACTCCAGGCTTGGCCCACAAGCTCCAGGCAGTGCCGTATTTTGGGGTGGGCCCCAGCCCAGGACAAGCAGGGCTCTGGACCCGGTAAGCACACTGACCTAAAGCCCCTTGGCGCCTCCCCTTCCCTGCTTGCCCCACTGGCCTGGGGGGCTCATGAGGCCCGCTTCTGCAGACTCTTCCCAGCCCAGGGGAAGGGACACAGCTGCTCCTCATCGCAGCAATGACAACTAATTCAGAAACTATTCCAGCCCCTCACCTGAAAGCCTCTCAAAGAGGGCTTGCAATCAGCTGTGATGACATGCAAGTGTTCTCATCGCCAAACTAACTTTTAGACTTCCCTTTGAAGTTTGCAGGGAAGAAGCCGCACACACGTGTTCAGCACATCTTGCTACCTATGGTTTCCATCCCCAGGGCTTGCACTTGGGGCGCGCAGACCATGTAGGTCCAGCACCCCCCCAGCCTGTCCCTCCCAGCCTGAGCCAAACGCTTCATTAACACGGAACCCAACCCTCCGACGCTGAATGCCCCACGGTCAACATCAAGCACTGAGTAAACAGGACATTCTGTTCGAATGTACCGGAAGCCCGCGAGACTTTTGGGGCTTGAGCGTGCTTCTCTGCCAAAAGGTCTCCTGAGCGCCTCCCACGATTCACCTGCACAAAGAGCTTCACTGAGAAGATGGGGGGCAGGTCTGGGGCTGGGCCCTGGGGGTGGAAGCCGAGCTCACGATCCCTGCCCTCTGCTGCTGCCAGGGAGCCTGTGTCCTGCGAGGACTGAGGCCACCAGTCTGCACTGCCAGCATGGGACGGGCCACTTGGAAACTTCTGGACTGAGAGACCCCTCTCTGAGCGTGCTAGCAGCTAAGGGGCCCTGCCACCGGGCCAGGGAGGCAGGAAGGGCACCCCGCCCAGAGCAGAGGGCCGGTGGCTGCTCTCCGTGGCGCCCACCAGCCTCCAGGCCCACGGCTGCACCTAGCCCGCCCCACGGAGCACAGGCCACCCGTAAACGCGACCCTCCATCTCCTTCCTACGTTTCCTGCAAGCTGAACAGTGTGTACCACCAGCGCAGTGAGAACAAAGCAGGTGCCAGCACGAGGAACACCCTCGCGGTTCTCCACACCCCTGACCCAGGGGTACCGCCAAGCTCGGAAGGGCCCGGAACTGACATTTATGGTGGTCCCCGAAGGTGTAAAGCCGGGGCGGAGGGCACGCATGTCAGAGATGATTGGCGGCGCCCCTGGGAGCCACGTGTGTGCTGCGCTGGTGATACACACTGTGTGATGTCGGTGTGGTCGTTATAATTGGGTTCCCAGCCTGCCCTGCCTCTTTATTAATTGCACACATTCCTCTTGACAAAGTGACATGCTGGTGGCTGTGATGCGGCTTTGATGCAGGCACCTTTTGATCTTCATCCTAAAAGTCACATTTGTGACCAGAACCTAAGACGGGAGCAGCCTCCGTGGGCCGTGTCTCCCGCGGGGACGTCTGGACAGAGCGGCTTCTTGGAACCGCTCACATAATTGTGTCACCTTGCCATGTCCACGTTGTAACACTTATCCTGGGTCTGCTAACCCACAGCATGCTCTAGAAACACTTTGCCTGGACGTCGTTGGCCGCCTGAGTTGGATTCTGCAGAGGAGGGGGGGAGGCTCCCGGAAGGACTTCTGGAATTGAAGCCAAAGGCTCGGCGCTCCAGCATGTCTACGGCGGGACGGAACAGGTGCACATACCAAAGTGTCTCCCCAGATATTTGCTAATGACTAGGACAAAAGCAGGGACTTTGGGGGGCAGCCACCCCGTGAAGCAGGGGAAGGTCAGCACATCAACAGCATGAACCCCCCGGGGGATGATGCACGGAGGGATTCCCGAATCCATGACCTTGATCTAATCGTAAGGACTCATCAGACAAACCCAATGTGACGGACATTCTGCAAAACCCGTGAGCGATGTTCCCAGAAAGGGTCAAGGTCGTGGCAGAAGAGGAGAGCCTGACAACCTGTCGCAGACCACAGACGGAGGAGCCGTGTCAACCCAGAGCTCCCCCGTGTTCATAATAAAGAGCTTTTTCAAGTGTTAAACATACACACAGACACACGGAAGCTCGGCTCTGTGCCACCTAAGCCAACAGGCGCCCGGGGTGGGGGGCACCCCCAGCTGCCACTGCCCTGCACCAGCGGAGCCGCGTCCACAGTGAGTCATGTGTCGGCACATGGAATGGTCTTCTGCGGGGCAATTGTCAGGAGCGTTTGGTCAGCCGAGCACAAGCGCTGATTTTCCGCCATCCGGCCCGGGCCGAGTGGAGGAGCGGCCTGCAGCCCGGGGCGGCCCGCGATCCTTCCACAGCTGGCGCCCACCCAGCACACAAAATGTTTTCTTTCCGGTGAATCACGCTTCACGGCAGGTCAACCTCCAGGGCAGAAAGGGTGACACCTTGTACCCTGAGAGGAACTCAGGGAATGTGCTCGGCCCTTTTGCTGGGCCCGCGCCCCAGGAGCAGGAGCGTCACCGCCGGGAGAACGCAGCGGGCACACGTGAGCGCTGTCGTGACTCACCGGGAATTGCAGCGTCTAGTTGTGAGGTTTTCACGATCGCCTCACTGGTGGAGCCTTAACCGCCTTTAAAGCTGTGTGCGCGCTGTGCGGGGGGAGGTTAACGGTGTGGGTCCCCGGGAGGGGGAAGAACATTCCTCAGCCACTAGAAATGACAAATACCCACCATTTGCTTCGACGTGGATGGAACTGGAGGGTATTATGCTGAGCGAAGTAAGTCAATCGGAGGAGGACAAACATTATATGGTCTCATTCATTTGGGGAATATAAAAAATAGTGAAAGGGATTATAGGGGAAACGAGAGAAAATGAATGGAAAATATCAGAGAGGGAGACAGGATGTGAGACCCCTAACTCTGGGAAGCGAACAAGGGTGGTGGAAGGGGGTGGGCGGGGGGTGGGGGTGACTGGGTGATGGGCACTGAGGGGACACTTGATGGGATGAGCACTGGGTATCATGCTATACGTTGGCAAATTGAACTCTAATAAAAAAAAATAGTTAAAAAAAATTTTAAAGCAGCGTTTGTGAGACACGCTCTCCACCGAGACTCAGCTCCGACCAGCAGCCACGCGAGGAGCCGGAGGAGTCTGGGCCCCGGGTGGGACCAGCCGCAAAGACGTGCACAGGTGAATGCAGTTTGGAAAAGGCAGTCACCTGCCGCACTCAGGTGAGAGGACAGGAGAGCAATGGTCCCGGGGAGCCCCACGCCCTGCGCGTTCACACTGTGATGCTGTTGGCAATGCTGGGTCACCCCCCAGGAAGGGCTTTGGCCGTCACCACGCGGGACCCCAGGCGCCTTCCGTGTAAGGCCTCAGATTAAGAACCGATGTTGCCTGCTGCCTTGACATCTGAAACCCAACGGCAGACTCCCCCTCTCCGCGCCCGGCTTCCACGGACTCTTCCTTACCAGACGGAGCACAGCCCCCACCTGTCCCTGAGCGGTGGGCCCAAGAGATGATTCACACGGGGAACCAGGGGGCCCTTGCCCTCCTGTCACCTCACGGTCCCTGCTGGCTCACGCTGTTCCCAAGCACGACAGCTATGGCCCTGCGTGGCCTGGGCCCTTAGGACACGGGACAGTAAACCACTCTCGGTCTCATCTGTCCAGTTCCGGGTATTGAGCGTCCACCATCCCCACAAGACGGGGTGAATAGGAGGTAACTGACACAGCCCCTCAATCCACCTGGGGTTCTCAGCTGGGGTGCTTTTGCCCCCTGCGGGATGCTCTGCAGTATCTGGAGACATTTTTCATTGTCACAGCTGATTACTGTCTCCCCGGAAGACCTTCTTCACTTGGGTTCCAGAACAGGTTGTCCTCCTCTGTCGGCGGCTGCAGCAACTCGTGCCACGGCCGGCTCCCCATCATGCCCCTGACTCTAAACACTGGGGGACCCCAGGCTCAGTCCTCTTTTCTTCTCCATCCCATACTTAACCATCACTCCCTGGGTTAGTGAAAAGACTCTCAGGGTTTAGACTTCCCTCTAAACGCCAGCGCTCCCAGATTAACATGTCTTGGAAATTCTTCACCTTCTTGAGGTTTGTGTGTCCAACTTGTCAAGAGGCCCTCCACACACCGGGAGAACGTGTTTACAAACCATATATCTGGTAAGAGACTCCTCTCAAAACTTTATAAAAAGCTATTACAATTTTATTTAATGGACAACCTATTTTAAAGATAAGCAAATGACCTCCATAGACATTTATCCAAAGAAGACGTACACATGGCCAGAAAGCACGTGAAAGGATGCTCGCCGGCACAGTCATGGTGGAAGCGCAATCACCGTGAGATGTGCCCTCACACCCACTAGGGCGGCTGTAATCGAAACAGCAGATGAAGCAAGTGTTGGTGACGATGTGGAGAAAGCGGGGCCCTTACACATCACCAGTGCACACATAACATGGTGTGACCACTTTGGAAAACGGTCTGACACCCCCCTGATGATTCAGCACCATGGTGGAATGACTCAGCAGTCCCCATGCGTGGTCCTAGGAATACACACCAGCGAGGTGAGAACAATTATGTACTTAGACACTTGTGCGTGAATGTGCCCAGCAGCATGACGCATGACAACCAAAAAGTAGAAGCAATCCAGATGCCCATCAGTGGCTGGGCAAAATGTGGCAAATCCACATGGTGAATCCATTCTCAGCCATTAAAGGAGCACAGCCCTGACACACCCTATGACACGACTAATCCTCGAAAACACGGTGCTCAGTGAAGGAAGCCAGACACCAAAGGCCACATATCACACGATTCCACTTACATAAACGGGCAGACCAGGCAAATCCATGGGGACAGAATAGGTCCGTGGTGGCCAGGGGCCGAGACTCGAGGAATGGGGAGTGATTGCTAATGGGTATGAGACTTCTTGGGGGGGTGATGAAAACGTTCTAAAATTGATTGTGGTGGGACACCTGGGTGACTCAGTGGTTGAGCGTCTGCCTTGGGCTCAGGGTGTGATCCTGGGGTCCTGAGATCGAGTCCCCATCGGGCTCCCTGTGTGGAGCCTGCTTCTCCCTCTGCCTGTGTCTCTGCCTCTGTATGTGTGTGTGTGTGTGTGTGTGTGTGTGTCTCATGAAATAAATAAATAAATAAAATCTTTTAAAAAATAAAAAATAAAATATTTTTTTAAAAATAAAATTAAATTGATTGTGGTGATGGATGCGAATCTCTGTGAATACACCACAAACAATGAATCATACTCTTTAAATGGGTGAAGGCAAAGCAGATAT
Organism: Canis aureus; assembly: GCF_053574225.1. Taxonomy (NCBI): domain Eukaryota; kingdom Metazoa; phylum Chordata; class Mammalia; order Carnivora; family Canidae; genus Canis; species Canis aureus. Next base: position 38,674,406 of record NC_135618.1, read on the forward strand.
AAGAATCCATCTGTCTTCCGGAGTCTTTCATGAAGCCAAATAGTAAAAAGACTTGCAAAAATGTAAAACCAAATCATTCCTCTTGCTAATTCTGGTGGGTTGCTTTTTTTTTTTTTTTAAAGATTTTATTTATTTATTCATGATAGTCACAGAGAGAGAGAGAGAGGCAGAGACACAGGCAGAGACACAGGCAGAGGGAGAATCAGGCTCCATGCACCGGGAGCCTGATGTGGGATTAGATCCCTGGTCTCCAGGATCGCGCCCTGGGCCAAAGGCAGGCGCCAAACCGCTGCGCCACCCAGGGATCCCGGGTTGCTTTTTTTTTTTAAAGAAAGTTATCTTTCATAAAAACATGTTACTTGTAGTTAACCACTAATGTATTTTTTATTTTTTATTTTTTTGAATTTCATTATTGTTAAGTGCATGAATAAATATTTTAAGTTTTCCTCAACTTTAATTTTTTAAAGATTTTATTTATTTATTTGAGAGAGAGAGAGAACATAAGCAGGGGAGGGGCAGAAGGACAGGGAGAACCAGGCTGCCCGCTGATCAGGGAGCCTGATGCAATGTGGGGTTTGTTCCCAGGACCCTGGGATCCTCTGCCTGTGTCTCTGCCTCTCTCTGTGTGTGTCTCTCATGAATAAATAAATAAAATATTTTTTAAAAATTCTTTTTAAAATTTCTGTTTATTTATTTTTCGAAGATTTACTTATTTATTCAAGAGGAGGGGGGGAGAGAGCATGCCCACAAGCAAGGGAGGGGCACTGGGGAGGCAGAAAGAGAATCACAACCAGACTCTCCACTCAGCACGGGGCCCAACGTGGGGCTCCCCCTCAGGACCCTGAGATCATGTGTGACCTGAGCTGGAATTCTGAATTGGACGCTTAACCGACTGAGCCAGTCAGGTGTCCCAAGCACATGTATCATAAGTGACGTCCAAATAGACAAGAAAACCTGCACCAGATGCCACCTGACTGCTTAACTCAGACACCCACGCCTCAGCCCTCTGGTCCCTTGGACCTGCCCACAGTCACCAGATGAATACAGGATGCCCAGTTAAACTAAAAAATCAGAAAGAAAAATGGCTCGAATATAAGTATATCCCAAATATGACGTGGGACATACTTATGCTAAAGAATTATTTATTTATCCAAAATTCAAATTTAACTGAGAACCCTGCAATTTCACTTACTAAATAAAAAATTCTCCCCACCCGGCAACCACAGCCACCCAGAGACTGAGTCAAGTGGCAAAGGAGGGAGACCAGTATTCCTCATCCTCTCTACCTCCAGCAACACCCTATTCCTGGCCAGTGTGAGCCTCCTGCCTACTCCCATCCAGCCAGGAGCCTGCGTGATCAGGGGTGGCAGGCGTGATCTTTTTTAAAGATTTATTTATTTTTTAATTCATGAAAGAGGCAGAGACACAGGCAGAGGGAGATGCAGGTTCCCTGTGGGGAGCCCGATGCGGGACTCGATCCCAGGACCCTGGGATCATGCCCTGCACCAAAGGCAAGACGCTCAACCACTAAGCCACCCAGGTGTCCATGGGGTGGAGGTTTAAAGATCTCTGGGATGGTCCTTTCACTGTGGCTTTGCATCTGGGTCCACGGTACAGGGCGTTGTTGGCCTCAGAGTACCCTGGCCAGGCCGAGATCATTGGTCTCGGGCTGGCAGGAGGGGCCGTGGCTGGCTGGGGTGTGTACGTGCCTGCATGCGTCACCCGGTCCCTGGGTTCCTGTGGTGTCCCCGATCACCCCGCAAGTATCCTAGGCCAGCTCTGTGCCTGTCTTCGTCCTTCCAACCTTCTGGCTCTGCCTGGCCTACATTCGCCCTCTGGGCACAGCTGGACCCCCTCTGCCCGCACCCTCGAGGTGGAGATGAGCACTGGGCACTTCCTCTGGGAGCAGGAGGTGCGCTGGCCCAGCAGACGGGAGACACGACCCTGTCCCACACTCACCCCTGCGCTCCTCCAGCCCACGGAGCTCCATCATCCTGCCAAGAGGAAGGCTGACAAGTTTGTGCTCACTCTTCTTTATTCAGAGCCACCTGAATTTGGAGCTGAAGGAGACCATTAAAGCCAAAAAGCAGAGGGAGGAGGGCCAGCAGGAGGGAGCCGGGAAATTTGCTGCTTTTTATGAAGCAACCCGTCCCCCCTCGCTAAGATCTTAGCCTCTGCTGGCCTCCAGATCTGCGCGGTCAGGCGCCTGGGCTACCGCAGGACCCTGAGCTTGTGGTCATGTGCCAGGGCAGTGATGGAAAGTGGACGCAAGGCTCCTTCCCGCCACGCAGGAGAGCTTCGGGGTGGCAGGCGCCCTCGACGGGAGAATTCTGGACACACTGACCCACGGGCTTGCTGAGGCCCTGCCCCGTCCTCTCCACGCAGGCCGCCCCCACATGACTCCCGCCGGCCTCCAGGACCCACAGGAGGGGGGCGCTCTGACTCCTTGGCTCCAACCCCGCTGAGCGTCTGGGGAGCCCTCAGCACAGAACCATGCCCTGGGGGGGGGCGTTCAGAAACAGATGTGAGCTCTCACAGCTCTGGAGGCCAGAGTAGGAAAGCAAGGCGTTGCAGGGCTGGGCTCTCCTAAAAGCCAGAGGCCGGCTCCTGCCTCTGTCCCCACACGGCCGCTTCTCTGCGTCTGCCTATGGGCACCTCTCCCTACAAGGACACCTGTCACCCGACTCCGGGCCCAGCAGGACGCTCTCATCTCCAAATCCTTGACTAGTTGCAACCGCAAAGGCCCTGTACCCAGACACGGTGAGGATCACAGGCTCTGGGCAGACACGCCTTCGTGTGGGACGCCGTGAGAGCCAGCACAGACGCCGTGGCAGGTGGGCGCCCATGGCCCTGCTCCCGGTCAGCTGGGGCGGGAGCCTGTCGCGGAAGGCCCGGGACTCCAACGTGGAGTCAAGGACAGGGCTGTGAGGGGTCCCTCACAGAGGGGAGACCTGAGGCCCCGCGTCACAGGACTAGTTCTGTCCCCAGAAAAGCTTCCGAGGCCAGGCACACCCTCACACCAGCAGTCACAGCTGCCTGGACGGGGACACAGGCCGCTCCTGCCGTTGTCGCCAACTCCGCCGCGGCCCTCTGCAGGGCAGCCCGGGCCTCGCCGGGTGTGTGGACCGGCCTCCCTCGCCCTCCCTGTCCCCTGGGCTCCTCCGGCAGAGCCTCTGCCGTGCGCACAGCGGCTTCTGCGGACCTGCGTCTTCGGCGTTTACAGCGCATCAGGGACTAGATGTTTGTTCCTGGCAGGGATTAGCACTGAGCTTATGATACTTAACAAAAGCCAGACTTCACCCCACTGGGTCTCACCCGGAGTGGCACCAGCCTTCCCAACCCTTCTGGGAGGGGTGGCGGGGTGGGCGACCTGGGCGAGCTGCCAACCCACGTGGGCCCTGGGGTGGGGGCCCTGGTGAGAACAGAACCGCCAGCCTGTAGGTTCCGAATCCTTCTCCACACCTCGCCATCCAGAAAGTGAGGGTGGTGCGTGAACCTTGTCTGAGGCCGGCTCCTCACTTCCAGAACGTTCTTCTGGCTGGCCCACCCTGTTGCATTAGTTTCTGATGCTGCAAAATAAATGAGTACAAAGTCAGAGGCTTGAGACAGCGCCCACTTACCACCCTCTGTGTCCATGAGTCGGGAGTGGGGAGTCTCTCCCACCGCGGTACCAGGGTCCCTCCCAAGCTCCCCTGCTTGTTGACGGGATTCGTCTCCTTGCATTGGTGAGGCTGAAGCCCCTGGTTTTGGGGTGGCTAGGCCGGGACCCCTGTCAGCTCTGGGAGGCAGCCCATGCTCCCTCCGCCGGGGCACCGCAGCCGCCCATAGCACACTGTCTGCTTTGTGCCCCACCAGCAAACGAGTGGCTCTGCTTTCCTGCCTTCCTGACCCCCCATTATGACCTATAGGTGTCCTCCCAAATTCCTATGTTGACATGCTGAGCCCCCAGGTGACCGCATTAGGGACAGGGCCCCTGGGGCTGTAAGATAGTGAGAGTAGAGGCCCGGGAACCTCCTAAGAAGAGACGCAGAGCTGCCTCCTGTCTCTGCTGGGGGGGGGGGGGTGCGGAACAGGCGTCTGGCCGCCGGGAAGCGGGAAGCGGGAAGCGGGAAGCGGGAAGCGGCCCATCACACAGCAGGCCTGTGGGGCGCCGATCCTGCATCCTGCAGCCCCGCACGGGAGAAATGAACGTGTGCGGCATGTGCTGTGCTCACCTGGGACACTACCCACCCCCTCCCCGGGTTTGTTTCTGACCGAGGTGAAATGCATGTGCACGTGGCCCAAAGTCAGCCCACCGAGGAGGCGGTGGGCTTCCCTAGGCACAAGGGCATCCCCAGTTGGTTTCTTCTTGCCTTTCCGGGCCTGCCTGTGACTCTGCACCCCGGCCATGCTCCCTCCCGGCTCTGTGTCCCCCACTTTGCACCAGCAGGTCCAGCCAGCAGCAGAAGCACTAGCCACCCGTGCATCCCCTGTACAGGGGCTCCCCCCCAACCCAAGTCCAGACAGTGAGACAGGAAGTTAGACAGTGCCCAGATGCTTCTCCTGAACTAACCAGCGGGGCTGGCCGAGGAGTGGCCTGCTGTCACCACCACTGCGTCTCCCGTCCCCTTGAGGGACATGGGCTTCCCCTTGGGTGCTTGGTGGAAGTGAACGTCTCCAGATGCACTTTCCATCAGATACGCCGTCCTCCCTCTTGGAGGCCGGAAGGGAGGCAGCGGGGCCTGACCCGTGGGGGGCTGTGGGTCCCCAGCGCTCAGGGCTGGGAGCAGACAGGCAGCGGGAACAAGACCTCCAATTGTCCTCTACAGCCCGGCTGAGGCCCGCTCCCCTCTGAATCAGATATTGAGTATGAAACAGTCCTGGCAACAGTTTTGCATTAACCGTCTTGGTTGACTGACTGTTTTCATACGGCTCTTCCAGCAAAAAGCACATGCAATGTGGCTCAGATTAAGCAGTATAAAAAACTCTCTCAGCCTCAAAGCCAGGAGCTTGGCTCTGAGTGGGAGCAGAGCCCCCACCTCTTGTCCAAAGTCCCTGGCAGCCCAGGCCGCACCCGTGCTGGGGGTCAAGTGAGAGGACTCATCATTTCCTTTTTTTCTTTTTTTTTAAGATTTCATTTATTTATTTGAGAGAGAGCAGGAAGGAGAAGAAGGGGAGGGGAAGGGAGAAGAAAGAGACGGGGAGGGAGAAGTAGGCTCCACACAGAGCACGGAGCCCGATCTCAGGACCCTGAGATCACCACCTGAGCTGAAACCAGGAGTCCGACGCTCAACCTGTGCCGCCACCCAGACGCCCCAAGAGTCTCAGCACTTCTGAAGGTGGGGCTGAACATCCCAGGGTCAACATGGTGGGATGCTAAACATCCCAGGGCTCAAGGGCAAGGCCATCACCCGAGGCTAGGCAGCCTGCAGGTGCACAGGCATCTGGAGGGACTCAGCATGATGGCCTCAGGGTCTCCCTGGTGGCCGCTGTCGGTCAAGTCCCCCTCGAGCCAGGCCTTCAGGGCGTTCCCACAGGCTCTGGTGATGCAGCCCTGCCACCCTAGTCCAGAGGGCCGGCCCTACTTCAGAACCCAGCAGACTGGCTCCAGGAATCAACGTAGACCGTGCCCAGTGTGCCCACCCTCAGCCCCACCTGGGGTCTCGAGCAAACCTCTTCTCGCCAGACCAGCTTGTTCAGAGCAGACTGTGCCCCCAGATTATTCTGCAAGAGTCCCCGGACTGACCTGCTCTATCCTGGGAGCAGTCCAGGGTCTCCGAGGGGTGCAGAGTAGGATGAGGCAGGCAAGGCCAGCCCCTGCCAGCGTGGCCTCCCCGAACAAGAGGTCACGGAGGTGCTGCTGCCAGTGGGGCCTGTGCCATGAAGACATGCCCAGCCCAGGGCCCTGGCAGCTTGGGACCCAGAATGACCCCGAGCACCACCCAAGTCCCGGAGCTGAGAACTGTGGTCCACAGGTTTGCAAGGGCTGGGGCTCCAGAGGAAACGGTTCCTGGCACAAAAGAACATGACTAGTGTTCCAACTCGGTTTTCGTAGATTGTGTGTTGGTCTGTTTGGCTTCCATTGATCACAGGCGAAACCACCAGCCACAGTTGTTTATACCTCCCCTGTTACCCAGAGCCTGCACTCGGACACACCCCTCACACGACACCATGCCCTGTCCTGAATCACCCAGCGCCAGGTCCCAGACCAGGCCCCAAGGTCTACCAGGATGATTGAAGCAGCCGGCCCTGAGCCGTGTGCCCCTGCCTTGCCTTGCCGGGGTCGGGGGCTGTGCGGGGGGTGCTGCGGGGACTGCGGGGGCCTGCGGGGACAGTGCGCCCCCCTGCCCCCTACAGAGCCGCCCCCCTCATCCCTCACAGGGGGAAACCTCACTGTCTTGCCCCTGAGCCATCCCTCCCTGTAACTTCCCTCGGGTTCCATCTGTGGTGGGCCCTGCTTAATGAATCCTTCATGTCCTGGGAGAATTAATAACCCATCCCTATAATCCACAATTTTCTATGGAAGTCGTTTAAAAAAAAAACTGAGATAAAATTCATCTTTAAGAAAATCACCATATTAAAGTGAACAATTCAGGGGCATGTAGTGCCTTCACGGTGTTGCGTGATCACCACTCCTACCTGGTTCCAAAAACATGTTTCTCTCCCCACCGGGGGAAGCCCCCAACCCATCCCTGGGCCCCTGGCGACCACCACTCAGATCTCTGCACCCGTGGAGTTGCCCATTCCGGACACTTCACACAAATCCAATCATACAACATGTGACCCTTTGTGTCTGGCTTCTCTCACTAACCGCATTTCCAAGATGCGTTCCCGCCGTGGTGTGCACCACAGCCTCAACCCTTTCCGTGGCTGAAGAACAGCCCACGGCACGGACAGACCACATTTCGTGTGCCCGCTCCTCTGTGGATGGACACTGGGTTGCTTCCGCCCTCTGGCTCTTGTCAGGAGGCCACGGCCATTGCATAAGCTCTCATTTGTACACCGGTTTGTAAACCTTCCAGGTACATAGGTGAAGGGCCTGGTTTACACTCATGGTCCCCCTAACCACTCCCCCGACACTGCCGGGGGCCCACACCTGGAGGGTCCCGCTGTCCCCTGCCTGGCACGGCTGGGTGGGCCATCCTCTCCCAGGGCTGCCCCTTCTCCCTCCTGCCATACCCCTCGGCTGTGGGTCCTGTTCATTTTGTAGTTTGGTGCTGAGCTTTTCCTGTTATTTGGAGGGTGGTCCCCCTCCTCGGGGAGTTCACGTAAGACACAAGGTAGGAAACAGAGGAAGCGTGACATGGAACCGGAGAGCCCTGGGGAGAAGCACGAAGGACTGAAGGCCCAGGAGGTGGAGGCTTCCTGCCGGACGGGGCGCCCTCACCCTGGGCACACAAGGCCCCCGGCACTCCAAGGGTTGAGAGGGACACGATGGAGTCGCTGGGTCCTGAGGCCCTGTCCCTCCACCCCAGGCTCCCCCAGACCCCAACCCGCACTCTCTTTGCCCCAAGGACAGAGTCTTCAGGAGTCAGCCCTTGCCAACTTACGAGAAGACTTCTAGACAGGGAGTCCCACAGAAATGAACCACAAGGTTCACGACGTCCTCAACTTCCCAGCCCCTCCGACAGCTGCCATAGGCACGGAGGGCATCCAGAGTCCCAGAGGCTGCCGGAGCCACGCAGAGGGAAACATCGAGGGTCTGCAGGCTTTGCCTGGCCCATCCTGGCAGCGATGCAGGGGGACTTGCTCAGACCAGCAGCTCCTTAATAGGAACGAGAAGCTCCCAGGAACGGGGCCGCCTAGAGTTTGGGAAGGGCCTCTGGATCTGGCTGAGGGCACAGGTCCCAGTAGTGTCCACCCTGGGATATGGAGACCAGCCATGGGGACCAGGAGGACCAGGCTTCTCCCCAAAGCATCCCTGCTCCTGGGGTGAAAGGGGTCACACGCGCTACCCCAGAATGGTACCTCTCCTTCCAGACTTTTCCCTCTGACACCTGGGACTGCCCTGCAGCCTGGAGAAGCCTGGAGGGAAGCAAGCAGGCCCTCCAGCCCTGGAGGCAGGGACCCGCCTTCACAAGAGGACAGAGTCAGCAGGTGGCTGCAGATGTGCTCCTGGCAGCACCTCCTCCAGGGGAGGGAGGGAGCCAGGCCCCCCTCAGGCGCTGTGGATGCAAGGACATGGGGGAGGACGGGGTGCTGTCTGGGTCCTCTCCTCATCTGGAAAGAAGATTCACGATAGGGAAATACTGCCAGACCAACAGGGAGGGCAGACCCAGGTCCCGAAGCTCCCCAGGGTCAGGGGACCCTCAGGCCAGGGCCCGCACAGGGTTCCCAGTGCCTGCCTGTGTAAGGCACGGGGTAAGAAGGCTGTCCTCCCCCAGGCGCACCTGCTGGTCCTGGTGGGCCCCCACCTTGTACCAGCCATGGCCCGAAGGCCGGGGACCGGGGAAGACCCCCCACTCCCAGCTGCCCCATCCCAGTCGGGCTGGCTTTGGACGAGGGGAGGAGGAGTCCCCGGCCCTTTCTACTCCACTGAGCAGAACAGGAGGAAGGTAACTGAATCAGCACTTCTCGTCCCATCTGGAACATTCCAACATGGAAAACCACTGAGCATCTGGGGAAACAATTTAGGGACCTTAATTAAAGGCCGATGACTCTCCCACGGAGACCCACCCCCACACACAGCTGGGAGGACCACCACATCTGCCCTCAGCGTGTTGGGGGCCCAGCTGGGCACCTGGCTCTGGGCGTTGGCGGTCAGGCCGTTTCCACTTGGGAGGGGGGTGACCGGAAGGAGCCGGCTCACCCCCTCTGCTCACTGTCTCCAGTCTGCCTTCTGGGCACCAAAGCCAGACAAACAGGTGGCTCCCACAGCTCTACTTCCAAGAAGCTTCAGGAAGAGAAAAGTGGGTCATGTCAGTGAGCTCAGGAAAGGGACTCGAAGTGTAGGGAGGAAACGAGCCCAGTGTGCGAGCACAGCCGCTGCCTTCTCCGCCTGCTCCCTCTTGATCTCCGCCTTCCAGGCCAGGCAGAGGGAACAGCATAGGCAAAGGCGACACAGGCCGTGGCAGGTGGAGGTGGCCGGGCACAAGCTCAGGGCTGAGAGGAGCGTGCAGGCCGGGGAGGCAGGGGCAGGCCTCAGGGCCAGCTGCTGCAGTCAGGCATGTGGTCCTCATTCTAGAGGCAATGGGGGCGGGGGTAGAAGACGGGAGCGTTTTAAAATAATGGGATCTGGTGGACTCTGAAGACGCCCCCCTCTCTGGCTGCCATGCAAGCAAAGAGCTCCTTGCAGGAGAACAAAAGAGGTGCCCCCGAAGCCATCCAGGCGTGAGCTCGTGGACGTCTGCACAATGGTGTGTCCAGGAAGCAGAAACAAGCATGGACCAGGCTGCCATGCCGTCCCCAAGTGGGGCCCCAGCACCAGGGACAGGGACAGCACTGCCAAGCCCAGTGCCTGTCACCCAGGAGGGATTCCAGAATGAAGGGCACCCCTTGCTCATCATCGTTATTGCAGATTGGGCCAGCCCTCCCCTGCGCCCACACACAGGAACATCTCACCCACATCTGCCCACATCTGCCACCACATTTCCGCCAAGGTCTCTTGGGGCAGCCCCCAGCCCTGCCCCCGGCCTGACCCTGATGGCAGAGCCTAGGGACAGGGCTGGCCCCTTGGGACAGTCCAGACAGGAATGTCCTCCTCTGAGCCCAGAACCAGCAGGAAGGGGCACAGGGCTCCGGGCCAGGCCGCGGAGGACAGAGGCCCCCATCTCCCTCCCTGCTTCCTGTTGAGCCTCTTCTCATGTGTGGACATCAGCTGACAACTCGGATGGTCATGCGACAAAGACGGTAACCACCGTGACTGGTGGGGCCACTGGTGGGGCCACTGGTTCACAGTCAGCCGGGAAAGGGGGCTGCCACTCCCCTGGAAATCCTCCCTCGTTTCAGCCCTGGGGCCCAGGACAGGCAGCTGCTCCAAGTAGCCCAGGGGTGGAAAGGCCACATCAGGGCCAAGGATTTCATATGGACACAGGCCTGGGGTGCAGAGGGTGCAGCCGGGTCCTACGAGGGCCCAGCACAGCCAGGCCATGCCAGGCTTGGGCCTAAGGGTCCCTGGAGGCCATTGTGAGGGCAGTGTGGCCAGGAGCAGTGATAATCATTACTGAAGGGGCCTCTGCATTCCCAGGGGGAGAGGGGTGGACAGGGCACCCTGGAACACCCAAATCTGGCTCAGGAGCCGAGCAGGCGGTGGACGTCCCTGGGCATGCCTTCCGGCCCATCCCCTGGGGGAGGGAGCCTGTCACTCAGCAGAACTGGGGCATCCAGGGCCTAGGGTGGTGACCCACTGACGGGGCAAGTCCTATAGCCTATAGCCAGGCAGGGTCCGGAGGGTGGGAGCTGCGGGAGGGCGTGGCCCTGGAAAGTGGGCGTGGCCTAGAGGGTGGGCGTGGCTGGAGGCTAGGATCTTTTGTGGGCGAGGCCTATCCGGCGGGATCTATGCGTGGGCGTGGTCTGTGGTGGGATCTCTGCGGGGACGTGGTCTGTGGTGGGCGGGGCCAGACCGCCCCGGAGCTGCTGGGAGGTTGGAGGGCTGCTTCCAGAATCACCAGGTCTAAGCTGGGCGTCACTGGGCCGGCCCTAAGCCTCTCTGAGCCTCAGTTGCTCATCTGTTATGTGTGGCCAAGCTCACAGAACACCCCAAGGGGTGGATAAGGATTGGGTTTTGGACCACTCCTGGCATATGAACAGTGCCCTGTAGAGATAACTGGTGTGATGATCATTTCCCCGGGCGGTGGCACCTCCAACCCCCACCTTGCAACCTTCAAGGTTATGTGGAGGAACACAGATGCAAACTTTACTTCTTAAATATTTTTCTCTACCCATTACCTGTACACGGACTGTTCCGGCCAGGTGACAGGCATAAATTAAGGTTACTGCGTGTCCCCAGGCAGCACGAGGGCTGGCCTGTCCTCCTCAGTCCCAGCCGAAGTCCTGGCCAGTCATCTGGTAGAACTTGCGGTTAAAGGGCCGGTAGAAGTCCCGCAGGCGCTGGACCACAGCCTCGGGCACCCGCGGGTGGGGCCGGCCCTTGGATTTGCCCAGGCAGCGTGGGCGGCTGCTCCCCTGGGCCTTCTTGAGGCAGGGGAAGCCCTTGGTGGCGTTGAAGTAAAAGTGCTTGTCCGTGACCACCCGCTTGAGGCCCAGGAAGTCCTGGACGCGGCCGAGCTCTCCCGCCGGGTCGCTGACCAGGCGCTCCCCGCTGACGAACAGGAAGCGGGACAAGGGGAAGAAGCGCAGCCAGTTGTCCAGGTGCTGGGCATACAGGCCGATGCGCACGGCGCTCCAGGCCGTATCCACGGGGCCCAGGCCATGGCGGAAGGCCAGGGCACGGAAACTGGGCAGGCCCGGCGTCTTGGAGAGCGTCTGGGCATAGTCAGAGATGGCCCGGGTCACAGGGTTCCGCACCACCACGATCAGCTTCGTGTCTGGGGACATGCCGTGGATGCGGCCAGGAGCCTCCCGAGTCACGAAGTAGCTAGGGGTTTTCTCCATGGTGATCTGCCCATCCAGGGTGCGTGGCATCAGGCTCCTGGGGATGGAGGGGAGGAAGGTAGGCGACAGTGGGTACTGGCCCCCAGTGACCCAGAACTAACCTCCCCTTCCTCCAGGGAAGTCCCAAACCTCCAAAGTAGGCCAGCCTTCCCCAGCAAACCCTGTCATCCTAGGTGCTTGGGTGGGCAGCCTGGGTGCCCACAGTGGGGGCCCATCCCGCCAGGCTGCCCACCCCTCTCCCAGAGCTAGGTTGTGCCCACACTCGACACTGCTGGGCCTCTTGCCCCAGACGCAGTTCTCAGGAGGCCAGCATCCTGGGGGCCACCCACACAGCCCCGCCCACCTTCCCCATCCCTCAGGCCCTCACATCACACATCCCCTAATCAGGCCATTAATTACTGACAAGTGTCCCCAACAAAGGGCAGCTGCCCTCCCTCTTCCCTCCTCCCTTGCACAGACTCTCCTGCCTCTGATTACAGCCCTGCTAATTCTCACTGACCTGGACCAGATCAGAATGGATCAGAATGGATCAGAACAGATCAGAATGCGAATAGCCTCCAGCACAGCACAGCACACTAGAGAGCAGGGAGTTCAGTGGCCTGAGTCCCTGTCCCAAGACCCCAGCTGCCTGGGCTTCCCAGACCTGGCTTAGACCCCACAGTGCAAGGCTGCTTCAGCTGCAGCATTTTTGGCCAGGGGAGGGGAGTACTGACTCATCCCAAGGTTCTGGGGGAGTGGGCTGGTGACAGCCCCCGACAGCCCCAAACCTGGGGCAGCCCATCCTGAACACCCGCCCAGAGTGGGGAGGGCAGCTACCCTGAGCAGTGTGTCCCACTGCCACACCTGCCAACCAGGTAGTACAGGGTGAGGCGGGCAGGGTGTGGCCTAGCCAGCTGAGCAAACAGCCCTACGGGAGGTCCAGGAACTAGGTCAACAGAGGCAGAGGCTGTCGGGACCTGTGCTAGGGAGGGGAGGTCTCTGCAGGCTGGCCCCGCCTCCTGTCCTCTGAGGGAGCTGCCCCTACTCAGCTGATAGGCTCCAGGACTGGCCCCAGCCAGGGAGGTGACACAAATTGTGGAGTTCAGGTTTTATCCAGCCTCGGGGACCCCCAGACCCAAGCCCTTGGGAGGCAGGGTCTGAGTTTCCTCCTTCTACTCAGACCCCCAACAAAACTCAGGTCAGGAGGACACAGAGATGCACAGACCCATGAGTTAGGGTACTTAGCTTGGAGGGTGCTGGTGGTGGGACAAGAGAATGTGCACATGTGAGTCCAGGGCATGCCACTGGCTCCCTGACACCATCCCGGGGACTCTGGGGAGTCAGGTGGGCTGCACGGTCTGCTAGTTTCCCCTCCTTCAGAACAAGGCTCCAGGCAGAGCTGGTCCACAGAAGTGATGGCGACAGCTCTGTTTCTCCATCTCCATGAAAGCACGAACTGGCGCTCAGTCCCTGCCGCTCACTGCCCCCTCTGACAGGCGGGCTCAGGGACGAAGCATCAGCCCACAGTGCTGGGCTGCAGCTGCTGCCAGGCGGTCAGCTGGGGTTCTGCTCCCAGAGCCCCTGCGCCCCTCTGCCGGCCTCCTACAGCTGGGAATCCAGCTGGAACAGTACTCAGACCTCTCCCTTCAAATGAATAAGTTCAAGGAGACCTTGGCTTGTGACAATACCAAGGGCTGAGACCCAGGGCTACAGGAAACCCCTTTCCACTGAACCTCAGTGCTGAGACCCACAAAGAGACAGTGTGCCAGGCCACATCTGAAGTCACTGTCCCTGGGGCACCTGGGTGGTCCTGTCAGTCAAGCATCCAACTCTTGGTTTTGGTTCAGGTCATGATCTTGGGGTCATGAGATCAAGCCCTGCGTTGGTCTCTGTGCTCAGCAAGTCAGCTTGGGACTCTTCCTCCCTCTGGCTCTGCCTCTTCCCTCCTCAAATAAATAAATAAATCCTGAAGAAGAAGGAGGAGGAGGAGGAGGAGAAGTCACTTCAACACTTTGGTTAGGGAAGACAACCCTTCAACACTTTGGTTAGGGAAGACAACCACCCCAATTGCTCAGGAGAAGCCCCCCATCCATCTTTGACACACTCTTTTCATCCTTTCTACCCGCCAGGCACCAAGTGGTCCAGAGGTGCACCGTCCTTCCCTTTCCAGACCGGGTAGGCTTCTGAATAGCCCCCAGCCCTTCACTCCTCCCGGGTGACGTGGCCACAAGGAGGAGTTAAGGGGACACCAGCACCTGCCGCTGCTGTCTCTCCCAGAAGTAGAGGAGCAGATGGAAGAGGTGTCCTGGATCCAAGGAGCAGAGGAGTGGGGAGGGGGCAGGGGCTGCAGACTTTCCAGGCCCACTCCTGCCACACACCGGCTTCCAACTCTGAGATCTCTGGGATCAATTACTCTCCCCAGGCCCAGCCCAGGCTTGAAGCAGGGTGGGGATGGAGGCTTTGGGGGACAAGAGAGACCAGGGAGGATAAGAGGAGCAACACACTGACCTCCACACGGCAAACATCTGACAAGCTGTCCTATGGAAATGCCCTGTCCCCAAGTTCATCTGGTCTGCATTTCCCTGCAGCTTCAGCCCAGCCCTGGCGACTCTCCCTCCTCTGTTTTGCTGGGTGGACACCTCTCCTGGGCCCCATCCAGCCCGGCCTGGGACCCCACACACCCCAGTCACGGCTCCCGTGTGGAGCCTGCAGTGCAGGGCGAGTGGGGGCGCTGAGTGCCCAGTCAGAGAAGCCTCTCCGGGTGAGCAGGGGGAGAGTAGACCCACAGAGGCCCAGCCCCCCCACATACTTCACTGCTCCTGCCTTGGCTGCTTGGGTCCCCAGACCCAGGGGTCCCCCCACCCGCCACCCTCCGCCTCTCCTTTCAAGCTCCAAAACACCTTGGCCCAAGCTTAGCCCCCACCTGCCCCCAGACAAGGCACTTGCTCCTGAACTGAGACTTTGGGGTGTTCCTGTGAGTGCAGCCACTGCTGTACAGAAGGTCAATTAGTGAGTGAATCAAGGAAAAAGCGCCGAGTGGGGGGCACTGGAGGGTCACAGTCTCCAAGACGAAGGACCCTGAGAGCCTGAGGGGTGAACTTCCCAGAGCCCAAGGTCAACTCTGAGCAGCCGAGGACCTACCTGCCCCGTCCACGGGAAGGACTAGAGTCACTGCCTGAAATGAGATTGGTCTCAGCCCTGTGGGAAACAGGGGGTCCCCAAAATTCAACTGGGGGCAGTAGCCGCTCCTCCTCTACTCGCTGCCCCAATCCCCTCCCAGAACAGGGCTCTGCATTCACTGGAAGTCCTTCCCAGGTCCTGAGAGCAGACTGCCAGACCATGCCCAGGGGCTGGGCAAGCTCTTCACGTTAGGAGAAACTGAGGCTGCAGTGGGCATTCTCAGAGGCTCACTGCACATTCAGAGCTGGTAGAAAGGACAGACAGGTCCAGAGGAACAGGTCACCTGTGAGCACGCCAAGCCCACCTCCACACATGTCAGTACATGGACACAGCCCCTTTGGGCACCCGGACACACGCACCCCAAAGCTCAGCCAGCCTGGCTCCTGCTTGTTCTGCACTGGCCAGCGAAGGCTCAGTGCCAGTCAGCCCTGAGAGACAGCTCTGAATGGGTGCAGGCCACTGGGACCCGACCCTCTGCATCCTCTGCAGCCACCCCCACCCCCAGGCCCCCGGACATGGCTCTAAAAATGAGAAAGGAGAAAGTCTCTTCTCTACCAGAGTTAGACACGCTCCTGAATCTCCCCCTCCCACGACGGCCACTCCAGGATCCCAAGGATCCCTACCCAGAGCTGAAAATCTGGCCCAGCTGCCTCTCAGGAGCCCCCTCCTCCCCAGCACCTGAGCATGCACGCAGGGAGGGCCTAGACGGGGCTCCAAACCCTCTGGACCCTCCTGACCCCAGGTTCTTTGAGAACCCCCGGCACTAGCCGTGCTGCAGCCCCTCACGCGTCCAGCTCAGCGCTTTGCCACAGCTCCTGTTCTCAAAGCTCCTGGGGGCCAGTGGCAGGCTCTGAAGTTTGCTCTAGGTAACTGCGTGTCCTCCGCCCCTGCCCCTCCTCCTCTTCTTCCTTCCCTCCCTCCTCCTCTTCCTCTCCCTCTGCACAGCAGCGAGGGATTAGGGACGCCTTTGGATGCTGCAGCCCTGTCAGAGTGGGGTAGCTGTCTCTCCCTGAGCATCCAGGACGCTGGGACTCAGCCAACTGGGTCCAAGGATGGACTCGCTTCCCCATCGCCACCTGACTTCCCTAGAACCCCCAACAGCAGCAACCCTTCAGAGCCCAGGATTCCTTCTCTCACTGGGGCCCCTCTAAACCCATGAGTTGTTTTAGTGCAAAGGGCAAAGATAACAAATAGGAGCGAGTGGGGGCCAGCTGAGGGGTGGGGTGAGGTAGGGTGGGGTGGCGGAACCTGAGAAGAGGAAACTGGTATACCACAGAGCCAAGAGTCTAAGTCCTGTCACCCTACACTCCCCATTAATTCACTAGGTGACCTTGGGCTGGGTCCTCTCTGTCCCATAGCTTGGGGATGAGGCGAGAACTGCAGGCAGTGGGGTGACTCACTCTCCTCTCCATCTGGAAGCCCTCATTTCCCCGCAGGAAGGGACAGGGCACCATGGCAGGCTTGTGCACCGTGGAAGGAGGCAGAGGGCAGGGCCCCGCACTGCCTCAGCCGGGACTGGATGCTCCCCCACATTCTCCCGTGGCACCCCAACACCATCCAGCTAGGCAGCAGGGCAGCTACAGACCCCTTGACATGAGGTGGGGGTCCCAATTCCCACATCTTCCTCCTTTCTAAATAAAGCCCAGACTCCCTCCAGACGCTCAGAACCAGAAGGATTCCTCTTCCCAGGATTGAGGGTCTGGGGACAGGTCAGACACTGCCTAGGAGGCTACAGGGAAAATTCTTGGAGTAACTGGCCAGAGGTCAGACATGCTC
This sequence comes from Canis aureus, assembly GCF_053574225.1. Lineage (NCBI taxonomy): Eukaryota > Metazoa > Chordata > Mammalia > Carnivora > Canidae > Canis > Canis aureus. The sequence goes on from NC_135618.1 coordinate 38,690,873, forward strand.
TCCCAGAGAGATCCAGTGGGGAAGGGCAGATGAGCATGAAGAATTTCTAATGCTCCTCAAACCCCAATAGGTTCAAACTACTTATCCCGGTTGGAAACGCCTCCCCTCGGGTCTTCATGAGACCCCTCAGCAACGCTGAACCAGGGTTTTCCCTGGACTTTCCAAAGTTTCTGCCCCCCCCCCCCACCGGCCAGTCATTGCTTCTTCTTTCCGTAAAATCCAATGCAAGGGACCGCGTCTCTGAGGTCAAGCCTCGGCCCTCCACCCAGGCTGGTCTCAGCCCGGATCCCTGGACACCTCGGCCCGCCGCGCCCCCAGTGAGACCCCTGGGGCGCATCATGCTGTTGTTGGAAGGTGCGCGCCCTGACGCCGATGGGGCGGACAGGCCGGGCGCTCACCGGTACCAGGCGAGGCCGCGCTCGTAGCACCTGTCGAAGAAGTGGGGCTCAGAGCCGAGCGCGCGGACGTCGGGGTGCAGCCGCAAGAACTCCAACAGGGCGCGCGTGCCGCCCTTCTTCACGCCCACGATGAGCGCCTGCGGAAAGCGCCGGCGTCCCGGGCCGCTGGCCACCCGCAGGCCTGGCGCCCCCGGGCTGCGGACGGCGCGGAGCGGCTCGGCGGGCGCGGGGGCCGGCAGGGGGGCGCGGGCGGCCGGCGGGCCGCGGCCGGGGAGGGTGCAGAGGCAGTAGGCGCCCAGCGCCAGCGCGCCCAGCACCAGCGGCGCCCGCGGCCCCCGCAGCGCGGCCCCCTGCCCGGCCCCCGCTCCCTGGCCGCCCCCGGCCCCGCCGCCCAGGCCGCCGCTACCTGCCATGGGGCTGCGCCGCGCCCAGGCCCTGGAACTGGGGCTGCGGGAGGGAGCGCATCCCGGGCGAGCAGCGCGCGGCCAGCGGCGCCGGCTTCTGCTTTGCGCCCCGGCACCCGCGGACTGGGAGCGGGCGGGGGCGGGGTCGAGAAGCCACGCCCCCTATGAGGCCACGCCCCCACGACCACAGCCCCGCCTGGGCCTCGCGGGCGCCTGGGGAGGCCGAGGCGCAATGGGAACCTCGGAGACCACCCGGACGCGCCTTCTCGGAGACGCTGGGCTGCACCCCGCTCGGCTCCGGGGCCGTTGCCGTTACGGATGCCCGGCGACGGGTCAGGTGTCAGGGCTGTGACGGGACTGAGATGCCTGCCCCAGGACCCGCTCTCGGACCAGGGCAGAGCAGCAGGTGCGCGGGCGAAGCCAGGGGATCAAGGAGGCGCGTGGACCCGGGCCGACAGTGCACAGGGGTCCCCCGGCCTGGAGGGGAGTCTGAGGGGAGGACATGGCGCGCTTTGCTGACAGTCGGCTTGCCGTTCATCAGGGTCACCGCCCTGGCGGCTGGAGAGGGCTGGCCAAGTATCATTACCATCTTAGAGTCCCTGGGAAACAGGCTCAGGGATGACAGGCGTCCCAAGGGCCCATTCAGACCTGTCTCCTTACCCTTTCTACCATGTCACACCGTCTGTCTGTGCAGCCTAGCCCACCGGGCGTTGCCCTGGAACGTCAGGGACCCATCTCTGACGCTGGCACCTGGGCTCCTGTCAGAGACAAGGAGATGGGGGAGGTGGGATGGAGGCTGGGAAAGAGGAAGCCAGGTTCTGCCGTAGGAGCTCCTGCTGAGGAGCAGTGACATGCAGGGGCCACTCACAGTTGTGGAACCTGCTGGGCGCTGGACACTCTATGGGAGCTTGACATGGCCCCGGGGCCCACTGAACCCCCAGCCCAGCACCAGAAAAGCAGAGAAGGAAAGAGAAAGAGGGCTCGGTGTACCGGGCAGACAAGGAATCAGGCCAGTGTCCTTTTCCCCCTCTGCCCCAGACTTCCTCACCGCCAGTTACTGCCCCAGGGGTATGAGCTCCCCGAGGAGGCCAGCCTCTCTGCAGCCGAGGCTCAGAGGACACTGCCCTGGGTTTTGCTTGTTCCTGAAACTAATGGCATCTGGACAAGTCCCAGAATCCTGGAGCACCCACAAACATTTCCAGGGCTCCTGCCCAGAGGAACCCTGGGCCGAGGGGGCTCTGCAGAGCCAGTGGGGTAAAGATCACTGATCTGGGCGCAGTCCAGGTCCCAGACACCAGGCCTGCCCCTGCTTGTCAGAGCAAGACTGAACCAGGAGGCCTGTAGGCGAGCTGTTGATACAGCACTGTCTGGGGTGCGTGCTGATACACACGGGTCACGGGAAGTTCTCCTTCTGGTCTAGCTTAAAAGGGAGTTTGTTCCAGACAGGCTGCTTCTCCTTAGAGCTATGCTGGGTGGGATCCCACTGCACCTGCAGCAGCCACCGCCGTCACAGCAGGCAAGTCGCAGGGCTCCGAATTCCAGCAGTAAACCCCGGTGGCCCCTCTGTCTCCCTGCCCAGCACAGGCAGGGTGGTTCCCACCTCCCAGCCTTTGCTCATGCTGTTGCATCCTGCTGACAATGCCTCTTCCTCAGCCCCACAGCCCTCCTGCCTCACACATACCTCCTTCAGGATTTTCCAGTAGGAATTTATCCAGAACAGCAGAACAGGAACGTGCTGGGGGGCAGGGGAATGAGGCCAGGGACAAGGATGATTTACTAGCTCGTGCCCTCCCTCCAGCCACTGTCCATACAACTGTCGAGTGAGGGGTGGGTGTAAATCTGGGGACACCCAGATGGCAGCCTTGGGGCATTTGATCACCAGTGTATACCCAGCACCTAACAGAAACTGGCACCCCATAAGCACTGATAAAGACCCCCTGATGGAAGGATGTGAATGGAGAGGTCAAGAAAGTCTTTCTGGAGGAGGTGATGGTCAGGCAAGCAGCCTGAGGACAGCAGCGCAGAGAGTATGGGGCAGAGGTGGAGGGCAGAGGCTCATCTCCGAGAGGGAGTACACCCTGAGAGCCCAGCCTGAGCCTCCTGCCCCTTCTCCATAAGCTGGAGACCTCAGTCCTGACACCGAGTGGGAGCTTCGCTGAGATGTCATGTCCACACCATGTCATCCAGCCATTTAGCCCGTAGACTCCGGTGGTTTCCAGTATAGCCACAGTGCTTGGCAATCATCCTTGCGGGGGATTTTAGAACATAGCACCCCAAGAAGAAATCCCATCCCCATGGGCAGTCCCTCCACATCCTCCCTGTCTCTAGAGATTGCCTTTTCTGGACGTTTCGTCTAAGTGGAACCATACAACACATGTTCTCTGCAACTGGCTTCCTTCCTTCAGCATCATGTCTTCGCGGATCAGGTATGTGGTGGCAGGTGTCAATGCTTCATCCGTTTTTAGGGCTGAGTAACGTTCCACTGGCCAAACAGACCACCTCCCGTTGATCCCTCCGTCTGCTGGGGACGTGGCTTGTTTCTAGCTCCGTCATTGTGAACATCCGTGTGCAAGTTCTGGGGCGAGCAAGCGTCCCTCCTATCAGGCGTGCCCGGGCACTGCTGGCTTGCGCCTAGCTCCCTGGCCAGCGCTTTGTGAAGGGGCTTTTTGAAGGCCAAATCTGGGCAGTTGGGAACCTGCCTCTCCGTGCTCCTCACGCACAGGGTGGCTGGTTCCCTCCTCCCACAACATCTGAGGGCTTCTCTGATCCGCCTCTGCCCTAGGTTGCCATCAGGGTGAGCCCCAGCCCTCCGCTGGCTGCTGCCGGGTGATCTACGGACAGCGGACCCCCCTCCCCCGAAAGTGACTGAAAGAAGCCGAGGCTGGTAGCTCTCCTTGCACCTTGGTGTGCCGGCAGGGAGCAGGGAAAATTGGGGGGAAGGAGGCGCCGAGCTTCAGCCTGCTGGACCCTGTCCCAGTCCCTGTCCCTGGGGAGAAAATAGGGAGCGCCAGTGCAGGGGGACATCGAGGGCACATCTAGGGAGGGGGGTCCTGGCATGCAGGGTCATAGTGACAGGAAGGCCCAGCGTGGCCTCCCAGACCCAGGCTCTGTTGGAGTCCCCTCCACAGACTGTAATTACTGCTTCGTGGGTGATGCTCCCCATCTGTCCCCTCCACCTACTCATGAGCTCCGCAAGGGCAGGGATGGCATCGGTCTCCAGCCTCTACGGCTCCACACCTCACAGTGGTAAGCACTCATGGGGGGTGGCTGGCTCTATGTGCATCCCCCACCCTCCTCTCCGCCTCTGCGCCCGCAGCCTGCCCCCTCCCCAGGGTGGGCACCCCCCACCCCCCACCCCCGCGCAGCCCCCACCGGCTGCAGGGCGGGGCCGTAAGCAGCTGCCGGACTCTGGAAAGTGATTAATAACACCTTGCAGTCCCTCCCCCCACGGGGGACAGCTGGGGGAGATTTCACACACGCGGGGCTTCCAGGAACCCCTTTCCCTGGGACCACACCCTGACCCCCCAGACCCGCTCCTGCAGTCTGCCGTGGTTCTGGGGCCTGCAAGGGGGGCCCAGGGGAGGGGGCTGCGGCCCAGGGCGGGCCCAGCTGTCCTTGATTTGTGTGAGGTTTTTTTCACGTCAGAGGCTGGGTTTCCCTGAGCACATGGAGGGGGGATGCGGTTTCCTCCCAGAGAGGGACCCCCAAGAGCTATCGACCCACCTCCCCCAGCCAGCCCTGGAGCCCACTGTTCCTAGCGCACCTCGGAAGGGACGGAGCACGAGGGGCTGGAAGCACAGGGCTAGGGGTGGGGGCAGTGAGGACCTCTGGGGCTGGAGGCCCAGCCGAGTCCTGGCTCCACCACCTCCCAGCACGTGACCTTGGCAGGTATCAAGTCTCTGAACCTCACTTTCCTACTTTATAAAGCAAAGGTGACACTGGCCCCCATCTGTCGGGTGCCTAGCTCCTAAGCTCTTCAGGATATGGAAGCAGTGGACATGTGACAGAGGCCCCAGCACAAGAAGGGGTGCCCTGAAGCTGCTCCCTCCCTGGTCGACCTCTCTACTCATAATTCATCTTTGTTGGAGAAAAGGCTGGACAGGAAAGGCTTTCCTAGGGCCTGGCTTGCTGGAACCCAGGGTCCTGGACCTGGTGCCCAGCTCCACCTGGGGACGATGTGGCACAGAAGGGCTTGCCAGGGCAGACACAATTCCCAGGGTCAGGAGGGACAGATGAACAGGACTGGGGAGGAAGGAGGCCTCCCCAGACCAGCCCCAGTGAGGAATCACACGCCTGCAGGGAGCCAGACCCCGCTCCTGCGCAGGGATGGCCACTAGCTGGCTTCCAGCCACCCCCATTTCTTTCCCTTAGGTCTCCCTGGAGCAATCGGCACAGTCAGAGGCCTGGGTGCCACTGGCCCCCTGCCTCCCCAGGAGTGCGCAGGGCTGCAGGTACCCAGGACCCACCACAGGGCTCTGCAAAATGCTTCTCCCTAAGCAGCCTGGATCAGCTCAGTTTATAACCATCTAGCAGTCTTTCCAGGCTGGCCGTCCCAGGGCTGCAAGAGGGGAGCGCTGTCAACGGCCTTTCTCCTTTAAATGACTAAAGGGTGGGATCCCTGGGTGGCGCAGCGGTTTGGCGCCTGCCTTTGGCCCAGGGCGCGATCCTGGAGACCCGGGATCGAATCCCACGTCGGGCTCCCGGTGCATGGAGCCTGCTTCTCCCTCTGCCTGTGTCTCTGCCTCTCTCTCTCTCTCCTCTGTGACTATCATGAATAAATAAATAAAAAAAAATCTTAAAAAAAAAAAAAAAAAAAAAAAAAAAATAAATGACTAAAGGGTCTCATAGAAACAGGACCCTCTCTGCCGCCGCCCCATCCCCACCTCCCTAGCTTCAGAGCCCCAAGCCAGGCCTCAGCACACAGAAGCCCCTCTGCATCACAGGGAAGGCTGGGTGTCACCTAATGGCCCCACATCAGGGCCTGGGGGCTCTGTAACCAGGTCCATCCATCTATGCCCTGGCGAGGGTCCCCATGGACTAGACGGTGACTGTAAGCACATTCCATCAGGAGCAAGGGAGCTGCTCCAGGCTCAGGAACCCCATCCTCAGGCACCTGGGTGGCTCAGTGGTTGAGCATCTGCCTTCAGCTCAGGGTGTGATCCTGGGGTCCTGGGATCAAGTCCCTCATCGGGCTCCCCGCAGGGAGCCTGCTTCTCCCTCTGCCTGTGTCTCTGCCTCTCTCTGTGTCTCTCATCAATCAATAAATAAAATCTTTAAGAAAAAAAAAAAGGAACCCCATGCTCTGCAGAGGGCACAGGACCATGGGGGGGTTGTGCATGGTGTGCACAGACATGTGCATGGTAGGGGGTGTTCACAGGCTTGCCACCTGTTTCCAGCCACCCTCCCCAGTGTGGGAAGCCCCAAGTTTGCATCTCTCCACACACTGGCAACCTAGTCCCAGAAGCAAGTCCAGCCTGGTGGGTGGACAGCGAAGGCCGCACTCCATCCTCCCTCGTGTCCAGGGGAAGCACTCTGCCACCACAGTCGCCAGATGGACATACAGACGGGCATGCTTGTTGGGCTTAGGCCTGAAGGGAGACCCAGAACCTAGACACCAAGGCAGAGCCTCTTGGGCCGGGATCCTCAGACCCCTCCCCTTCCCCATGGGCCCCCTCCCTAAGCTACAGGCTTCCTGATCTGACTAGAGGACCCTGAAAATTGACCCCACCCCCTCCCCAGAGAAGAGTGACTCTGTCCCCTACACTGGCCATTGCCATGCTCCCTCTGAATCCTGCTTTCCCGCTCTGCAGACCTCCAGACACGCACCAGGGGTTCCTGGCTCAGCAATGGGGCCCAGCAGAAACCCACGGCGTTTAGTTTAAGGGAACAAAAGGCCGCTGGACTCAGAGGCGGAGGGGGCAGCCCAGGGCAGCAAGCAGGCGGCACCCTGGGGGTGCAGAGCCCATAGGGCCCTATCTCCTATCTACTCCTCCTCCTGAAATGCAGCTGCCAAGCCCTTTGAAGCCAAGAGTAGCTTGTAAACGTCCTTGTTGGAGATGAAACATGATAAGACATGAAGCCAGGGGCTGAAGCACAGATAATCTCTGCGGTTGTACAAGGAATAAATCATGCCTGCAGACAGACCTCCGGGAGGTGAGGGGCTGGGTGGAGGGAGCCCAACCGCAGGTAACCCTCGGCCCCTCCCCTGTCAGCCACAGGACGCCCACCAACTGTCTTCTCTCCCTTCTTGCCTCTTAGCTCTGGTCAACACAACCCTCGGGCCAGGCGCTCCTGGGGTCCCCGCATCTCCCAGACCACAGCCACACTCACGCAGATGCACGGCTTGGCTCGCTCGCCCTACAGAGGGAGTGAGCCGAGGGCCGTGCAAGCTGGCCTCCTTCCTCCGCTGCCACTGTGTGCAGCCCCCACGGGGCTGAGCGTCTGGAAAGGAATGAGATGAATGCGCTGTGGTCTGTGACCTGGGGTGGGTGAGCCCTCAAGGGGACAGCAGGGATCCAGTCTGTGCACACAAACAGGAGACCCGCCCGGGGCCCTGCCGCGCGGGGGAAGGACAGAGCCACGGGGGAGCCCCCAGGAGAGGCTCTAGAAGGATTCTGGCACGTGGGGAGGGGAGAGGAAGAAGGAGCCGCAAACTTTAGAAGGCAGGAACCGGGGGCAGATTTTAGGTTGGAGGCTGGCTGGCCTGGAGGCCCAGAGGGAGGGTCTGGGTGCAGGGGGTGGGTAACAGACACCGCACAGTTCTGGTACCTTCGTGGCGTGGATCCAGCTGGAGATACCGGGTCTGACGGCCCCGCCCCCTGCCGTCGGAGAGGCCGCCGCTGCGCCCCTGGCGGCGCCCCCGGGAACTGCAGGGCCTCGAACCCGCCGCGGAGCTCGCTCGCCCCCCGCCCGCGCGCCCCGCGGGCCCGGAGACCTCCCCGGGGAGGGGTCCTTGAGCACCGGCGGGCTCGGGAGTGGTCCTCGCGCCGGGTCCCCTAGCAGGGCCGCGCATGAGGGTGGGACACGGTGGCCGGCTTGGAGGGTGACCTTGGCCGACCTCTCTGGGCGCCTCCTGCCACTTGCCCGCAGCCCACAGGCATGTGTTGAAGTTTGGGGACATGGAGGAGGTTGCGGGGGTGAGGTCCGGAGCCGTCTAGCAAGAAATAATTCTTGAGACGTCTTTGGTGCAAAGTGGGGGTTTTATGAAAGCCCCGGGACAGGACCCGTGGGCGGGAAGAGCGGCTGAGTATGTACCTGGGAGTCGGGAAGGGTCTGGGGATAGCGTCCTCTCTAAGGAATTTTGGAAGCGAGGTTTCCAGGACCCTGAGGGGGTAGCTATTGTTGGGAAAAGGTCACTTATTACCGTCTAATAAACCCTGCGTCCTGAGACCCTTCAGATGTGTATTGTGGGCCACGTGCTTGGGGGGGGGGGGATGATCCCCAGCATATATCTTGGGGGGTTTAGAGATAATGGAAATTTCTAAAGGAATTTTTATGTGTTGAAGTAGACCTACAGGCTCCTGGGGTCGGGCTAAGACTGCCTTCTGCACTTAGCAAAGTATGAACATCCAGGCAGCTGAGTCCGTAGACGAAGGTCCCTCTGCCTGTTTCAAGGGCTTGTCAACGTGCCACCCCAGGCTGGTGCTTGGTCCTCAGCTAGCCCTGTGTCCCCATCACATGCATGGGGGAGGGGTGGGAGCCTGGGGCTGGGCCAGATTGGCCCTCCCACCAGGCCACGGCTCTCCCGGCACTTGTCACTCAGAGAAGCAGCAGCAGCAGCAAGGAGCAGGAGCCCAAGCAGCTCGCTCATGCCCCCTGCCAGCCACTCCTAGGCGAGGCGGGGCGGCTGCAGGAGATCCGCGGATCCCTGACCCCCCCGCTTCTGTCCCCGGGTGCCCCTGCGTGCATGGGCCTGCCACTGCTGTGGACTGGGGCTGGACTGGTGCTGACATAGCCCGAGGAGCCGGCTGCCCCTGAACAGAACCCCTGGCTGTGAGGCCATGCCCAGGAGGTTCTGCTTGGTAAGGGAGGGGGCACCACTGGGGGAGCTGGGTTTGTTTCTCAAGGAGGAAGTGGGGCTGTGGGCCAAAGGTTATGGTGTAACCCAGCAGGAGGCAGGGGTGGGGGAGATTCATGATTCCAGGTGAGACACCTCCTCCCACCGGGTGCCTGCTCGGAGCCATCCATATCCAGGCTCCTGAAGAAAGGGGACCTCGGGGCTTTGGAGCCCACTCTTCTCCCACCACCACCACTTCAAGGACCCTGCTTCTAGCCCTCCCCACGGCCAGTGAACCCGGATGGGTGGACGTGTGCCTCCCCCGGAGCGCAGGTAGTCAGGCACTGCTCTCACAGCGGCCCTGCCAGCCTCACCAGCCCCAGTCCCAGCCCAACACACCAGCAGGTCCTTCAGCCTACCCTGCGATAGACCCCGCTGTAGACAGGTGACCCCAGGGGCAGGTCCCAGACACGTCGGCAGCCCCAACTTGGGACACGGGGGGTTCCTGCAGGAGGAAGTCAGGCAGGGGTAGGAGCTGGAATCACAGGGTGGAGGGCACATCCTCTGCAGGCCCCGGCAGGGGGTGTTTCCAGCAGTTGCAGCCAGTACTGGCCACCAGCCGGGCAGAGATGGAGATGTTTTCTAGTGAGCGAGGCTGCCCAGGTGGCGGGTGGGGGCAAACGGCAAAAAGCCCCTCCTGAATGGGGTTCTGCAAGGTCGGCCTCGGTGCCTTCTGTCAGCGCTGACCCCTGCCGGCTGCTGCACAACTCCCTCGGCACAGGTGACCACTGACCAACTTGGTGTCTGGAATCTACCCCACACAGTGGCATACGCTGAGTCCGCACATCTGTCATCACCCCCTGCCCCGCCCCACCCCCAGGAGACGGGCTGGGTTCCGCAGAGGAAGGCTGAACTCTCCACCCAAGGTCACACAGTGAGCTAGCAGCCCCTGCACAGGCCGGGGACCCCAGGCCAGTGGGGACCCCTGGCCTGTGGCTGGGGGTCGGGGAAAGGGCAGTCCCACCCACATCCCCTCTGGACCGCCAAGGTGGGCAAGGGGTTCTTAAAGGATGAATCCACGCTGACACTCCCATCTCCGTAAGCCTTTGGACCCTCCCTCTACCAAACCCTCCCTCTACCAAGGCAGTGCATGGCAGGGCATGTCACCTCCACCGCCGGCCACCTTTCGGTCCATATCTCAGCCAACTGAACAACAAAGAGAGCCGCCCCTAGACCCCTGAGCTGTATCATTAAACCTGGAATCTCTGATTAGTGAGCCCTTATCTATAAATTCAGCCTGACCTAACTTTATATTCCTTTCACCATTATCCCACCCCTTAATATCCATTCTTACACACGATCCTGGATTTGTCGACATACATTGGAAAAATCGTGTGGTTCTTCTGCAGTACAACCTACCTCCTCTGGGGCGGCATTTTGCACCACCTCCTCCAGGACTGGAGCATGCCTGGGTGGTGCCCTCAGGGCCTTTGTACATGCTGTGCTGCCACCTGGGAAGCTCTTCCAGCTTCTCTCAGCTGTCACTGCTGAGCTGAGCTGATCCTCCTCAACTGGCATCCTCCTCCCTGACCAGTGGGGCCAAAGCACTAGCTTCCTAATTGCCCCCCCACAATCCAGCATCACTGCCCTGCTGTAGATATTCACAGCCTTTACCATCATCTGACATGAACTTTCCATCCTCTCAAACACACCAGAAGACCCTGAGGGGCAGGGGGGCCCATCTGTCCTATGGCTGCATCTCCAAGAACCGGGCTGGACCCACTCAGTAAATATCTGTGGAACAATGAAACAATGTGTCCCGGCCTCCCCGACATGCATGAAGACAGCATGCCCGCGGTCCATTTGTTTATTATCTCCTGATGATGCCAGAGAGGAGTGAAGATGGGAGGGGCTTTGGTGTCACCCACCCTCCCAGGCAGCAGGAGCTTCCAAGTGTGTGCAAGAAGGCACAGCCACACTCCTGGGAAGGTGTGAGCTCCCCAGCCCTGGCCTTGCACAATCAAGGTAATGGAGCAACACCCACTTTCCTAAGCCTGAGTGAGGCAAGGTGTACCAATCCAGATTGTGAAACAGGGTTGAGGATTTCTCTTCCCGTAACTGACACATCACAGGTCTGTCCCCTTGGCCTGTTCCTCTAGCAGGTCACAGATCATCACCACTCTGGCTGCCTGGAAGGGTTTAACCAGAGTGAATCATGTAGTGACTGCAGCTGCAGCAGCCAGCAACGGCTGCCCCCTTGGCATTCTGGCTCCCAGGATAGCCTGGGGCGGTGGGGGTGGGGAGCACAAGCTTGGGTGAGGGCCAGAGCCCATCTCAGAATCGGGTCCCACAGGGTGAGTCCAGACAGGGCAGTGGGCTGTGGAGAAGAAAAGGTGGGGTGTGCCATCATTCAAAGGCGAGCTAGGCTGAGAGCCTACCTCCTTGAGCCTCCCATGGGAGCAGGAGGCCAAGGTAAGCCCACAGCTGGGCCCAGCAGGCCCATCCTGGGCTAGCAGTGCTTTCCCCCAAGAGAACCTGCACAGAGCCAAGATTTCCCGATGCTTCAGGAGCCCCCTCCCCTGTCTCAATGTCTGGGGTTCCAGTTCCAAGGTGGGATGGCCGGAGGGCAGTGCCAGCTGGAATGGGTATGTGCTGTCCACCTACGCCTCCTGAGAGCCAGAAGTTCCTTTGCCTAAAAAAAAGGAGGGAGGAGAGAGAAAAACAAGTCACTGCTACATTACAATTCAGCCGCCATTCCCTGAGCAGGCCAGCCCGCTCCAGCCTGAGGAACAGGGCAGTCAGGAGGACCCAGGCACTGGGCTTGGGGGAGTCTGTGTGCCCCATATGGCTCCCCAAGATCTCCAGGAGAGCCCAGTCTCTCCTTCCTCCACAGGACAAAGAACAGTAACTACAAAAGGACAAAATCACGTCACACCCTATCATTGCCGGCCCCTTAGACACCCTCACTTAGCCCCTAGTCCTCACGGATGGCAGCCGGCATGTGCGGTCAGCAACCCCATTTCACAAAGGACCAAGCTGAGGTCAGCCACTGGTCACGGTCCTGCCGGGGGCAAGTGGGGATCTGGGCTTTGAGCTACAAAGTGTGGGGAGGAGCCCAGAGGGGCCGGGTGGGCCGAGAGACGTGCTGACTCGTGAGCACCTGGGTGAGCGGAGGGCTAAGGACCATAGGGGATGCCGCGCGCAGATAAAACTCACATGAGCAACGGCTGCCCAAACAACCTGGCAGCACTCGGAGCCCTGCTTTCCCAAAGATTGACTTAGGCCACCTTGCCTTTACATTTCATTTATGCTACATGCGCGTTACCTACGTTAGTCAGGTAATGGCTTTTATCGCAAGTGAAAATCCTCTTTGGATTTACTTCACTTAGTGAAAGCAGGAACTGACGTACACGGTCTTTAGTAAAAGAGAAGTGGCACCACGAAAGCTTTCAGAAAGTGGGAGATGCTCTTCGCTTTACACCATTTCTGGCTTACGAAAAGTTTCGTAGGAGCGCTCCGTGCTTGCAGAGAGTGGGAGAAGCCTGTAACTGCCCCCGGGAGCACCCATCTGAGCACTTGCTGCCTGCCAGGCCCCACGTGTGCCACATCAGACAGGCCAGTGGAGGAGGCTCTGCGAGCACGCCCACTCTGCAGAGGAGCCCTGCTCAGAGAAGCTCCGGCCCCAGCCTCGGTCCTCAGCCTCTGAGGGCCCTGCCTGCCCCTCTAGTCTCCAGCAAGGGCCAGGCCCCCATGGATAACCCTTTGCCACATCCACCCTCAGATGCCCCTCTGTGGAGGCACACATGGTCAGTCAGGACCCCTGCCCCCTTGTCCTTTCAGGGTTGCCCTGGGCAGCTCCTGGGCTGTATGCTTTGGGGCCTCTATGTTTCATGTGTGCAACTGTGAATGGATGGAACAGTGTGTCTCCCACCCCTGGGCCTCAAAAATGTACAGCAGGCCTGTGTCCAGCTGCCAGAAGGAGAGCTCACCTTTCGGGATGAACTTCAGTGAGCTGCTGAATATTCAGAAGCGGGACTTCCCCGGCTTGGGGCCGTCATTCAGGAACTCGTGGCCCAGCCCATTCCCACACTTGCCGCAGGACACCTGGCAAGACCACAAAACAAGCGCACAGTGGCTCCCCGTGTCCCCAGCAGATGGTGTCCTCCCACACCCATTTCCCGAAGTCACGGCTGGCAGGAGAGGCCGACCCCCTTCCCGGAGTCACACAGGAAAGCGGTCCTATTTCCCTGCTTCCGTCAGGACCCCAGGCTCTCCCAGGAGTTTGGGCTAGCAGTTCACCTGGCTGAGGCCAGAGGCCTGGGATAGACAGGCTCTAAGCCCCTAGAGCTGTGGGGAGCCCTCAGGCCCCCCCTGGCCAGCACCCCTCACCACCCTCTGCTACTGCCACCCACCTTTAAGGCTTCAGGCGAATTGCGCTCTGGACGCTTGGCCACACTATCTGCATGAATGGTCTCCGTGAAGGCGGGCCACGGGGATGAGTGTGCGTACTTTGAGCGGCTGGAGAAGAGCTCGTGGCCACACTTGGCGCACACATAGACACCTGGGGGCAGAAGGAAAGGGAAAGGGTTACAGTGGCTCCAGCCTCTCTGGGGTGAGCTCCCAAATACTCAGGCCTAGGAAGGTCCTCCCCATGCCGCCCCCTCAGGCCTGGGTACTGGCTCTGTGGGGAACACACCACAGAGCTCACGTCCAGTGGTCCTAGCACCCACCAGCGCCCAGGGAGCCACTTTTCACTTATCTCATTGACTCGTGTCTTTAGTCCTGTGATGCACACCTTTCCATCTAGCTTCATCGTTTTGTTTAAGTAGAGTCCCACGCCCAACACGGGCCTTGCACTCATGACCCAGAGACCAAGAGTCACGGGCACTACCAGCTGAGCCAGACAGGCACTCCTTTTTCATTTTTTTTTTTAAGACGACTTCTCCATTTTAGAGATAAGGAAGTGAGTGATGCAGAACACTTCACTGCAGAGTGTGCAGTCAGGAAGGAGCCCAACAGCCCGATGAGGGCCCAGCCCCTCTCCCCTCCCAAGTGGCCATTCCTGATGCCCAGTGAAGCCTTGAGCTGGACTCCCAGCCACTGGCCTGCTCTCCACATGGGAAGAGAATGGTCCCCAAAAAATGGTCTGCACGCCAGACAGGAGGCCCAGGAAGAGAGAGAGCTAGGGAAGAGGTTTTAACCTATCCCCAAAAGATCACTTTGAGGAAGGATTTAAAAGGTTGTAAAACTGACTTGCAGCACAGGTAATCCCTTGGGGCCCCCTAGAGTACCCAACACCCACAGTCCAGCCTGAGGACAGCCTTCCCCGGGGTCTGCCAACTACTCAGCCTTTGCCAGCAACTGGAGAAGGAAGCAAAGAGGAATGAGGAGCCACTGTGTTAGTGGACCTTCCAGCTTGGCAGAGCAGCCCGATGACAACTGGGGTCCCACAGCCAGAAGGCCTCAGGGGAGGTCTTTGGCCAGGGAGTCCTATGTCACAGCTAACATCCAACAGATGCCCAGTGTCACAGCGCAGCCCCCTAGAGGGCTGACACCCAACAGATCTCCCCCTCCCCCAAGAAAGAGCACTGCCCTAGTCTTGCCTGTGGGCATGTTTTTACCAAATTAGTCCACGACCAAGCAGCACAGCCCAGAAGGGTACATGCCAGGGCCTCAAAGCCTGGGACCAGGGCGGTTGTGCATGCCGCACCACTCCCACTCCCCCCACCTGCACTCAGGCCGTCTGGTCAAACTTCACAGGCACTTAGTGGCTTGGCAGCTGCCCTGGTTATCCAACCCCAGGGCTCTGGGCCGACTGCGGAAGCCCCCGGCAGGCCTGCTGTGTCCGCAGGGGAAGCTCTGTGCTGGGACGAGGGACGGGAAAGGGCAGGGCTATCATCAGGGAACCCCTGGACAAGATCCTCCATCGCGGCCCTCCGAAGTCCAGATCCCAATCCAGAAGCCCCCCGACCGGCGGCACCCCTGCCGTGTGCCCTGACTCCCCAGAGTCCTCCCGGAGACCGCCCCGCTCACGCGTTCCTTGAGGTCAGCGACCCCGCTCTCCAGCGTCCACTCTCCCGTCACGTCCCCGGGCCCCTCCGTCCTCCGGGGCGCCCTTTACCCACGTGCACTCCTGCCCGCGCGGCCACACTCGCCCCCCGCCCCAGGGGTCTGCCCCTCCGGGGCTCCGAGAGCACCGACCGGAGGGCAGCGACCCCCCCTCTCATGCGCGCTCCCGCCCCGCCGCCCTCCCAGGAGGTCACAGAGCATACCCGGCTCAAAGTGGTTCTGGAAAACCTCTCCCCCGAAGAAGCTGCAGAAGGACATGGCGCCAGCAGGACAGCACGGGAACCGCCGCCTCGGACAGCTCCGCGGCCACTAAGCCCCGCGGGCTTGGCCCGCGCCCGGGGCTCCGCCCTTCCTCCCGCGGACCAATCACCGCCCGGAGCCTGCCCGGCACCGCCGAGGCCCCGCCCCCCCCGCGGACCAATCACGTCCCGGACGCCGATACACCGCCCCCGCCGCCCCCGCCGCCCCCGCCGCCCCCGCCGCCCCGCGCTCCCAGCTCCCGGACCCGGCGAGTAGAGTCGCCTCTGCACTTTTTTTTTTTTAAGATTTTATTTATTTATTCATGAGAGACACACACACAGAGAGAGGCAGAGACACTGGCAAAGGGAGAAGCAGGCTCCAGGCAGGGAGCCCGACGTGGGCCTAGATACCGGGTCTCCAGGATCACGCCCGGGCTGCAGGCGGCGCTAAACCGCTGGGCCCCCTGGGCTGCCGGCCTCTGCACTTTATTAGACAGACGCGACAGGCGCCGCGCTGCTTCCGGCTCCCTCCATCGCAGGCCGCCTACAGGTCTCTCGAGGTCTCCGGCTTTTCCTTCTCCAGATGCTTCTTCTGCGGACCCTGGATGGGAGGTTGGGGGCACAGACGAGCGCTAGCCGGGGATACGGCCCTGGCCGGCTGCAGCTCCTCTGCCGTCCCCTGCCCCAGTCAGCACCGGGGGGCTGGACTCCTGCGCGCCCGGTCCTGGGGCGCCCCCGCCCCTGCTGCAGCCTCCCGGCTGGGAGAACGCCTCCCAGGGAACCCGGGGCGGGGCTCACCATGAAGGCCCTCTTCTCTTGGGCTGTCTGGAAGCGGCCGTGGCCAAACTTGGAGGTGGTGTCGATGAACTTGAGCTCGATATTCTCCAGGGCCCGGCGGCTGTGGTGCACCAGGAGGGACTGGGGGGTCCGTGGGAGGGGGGAACAAGATGCAGGTCCTCAACCGCCGCCTCCCGCCACCCCAGCCCCTCCCGCAGCTCCTGCCGGGACCCCTCCCACCCCCACCGTCCTCGGAGCAAGGCACAGGACAGGGCAGGCTGCCCCCGAGCCCCCCACAGAGGCGCTGACCTTCCTCAGGGTGATGACCCGCTTTTTGGTGCCCGCGATGCAACCCTTCAGCATAACGAAGTCGTTGTTGACTTCGCCGTAGTGAGGGAAGCCGCCCTGCGGGAAGGTGGGTCAGGATCCAGGCCCTGGTGATTGGTGCCAGCCCCTGGCCCAGGGCCACACCCAGGATCACTAACCAGGTTGGCATCTGAGCCACATTTAACAATCTACGCTTCAGTGAGGGAGAAACCGAGGCTCCGGGAAGTCAGGTCCCTTGTTCCGGGCCCTGTGGCTGCTGCAGACCAGCTGGGGTTGGAACCCGGTGGCCTGAGTCCAAGGTACTCCACACCCCATGACAGCACCCGGAGTGTAAGTGGTGTGCACACAGGAGGCTCGGAGGATGCAGGAACAGCACGCAGTGTTCACCCAAGTGGCCGCTCCCTGGTGCCTGAGCTCCTGGGGTGGGGCAGCACCCCACACGCCTGCCGCACACGTGCACGCCACCCCCACTTACCAGAGGTGTAATGGACTTGTCGGTCACATCGTAGCTGGTGGCCGCGTTGTTCTTGACCACCTTCCCCTCTTCCATGTGCAGCCCCCGGCCAATGCGGTAGATCTGCCAGGAGGAAGGGGCCATTGCAGGCAGCCGTGGCCTCTGCAGCAGGTGCTCTGTCTACACCCGCCAGCATGTGTGCTCAGACCCAGGCCTGGGCAGGGGCATGTCAGAGCCTCTAGGGGGGCCTGGCAGCGTCCGGGTCATGCACCCCACCCCCTGACATCAGGCCATGAGTGTCCCTGTGCCAGCAGGACTGTGGACGCACCTTCTTATTGAGCTCAGTGCGGTGGTGGTAGCCCTTCTGCCCAGCCCGAGCAATGGAGCAGCCCACACGGGCAGGGTGCCAGGCGCCAATGCAGGCCACCTTGCGCAGCCCCTTGTGGGTCTTCCGGGGCAGTTTCTTGGTATGCCAGCGGCTCGTGACCCCTGCAGGGGGCCGGGGGGAGGGCTAGTGGCTAGAGGCCAGTGTGGCCTCCACCCTGTCCAGGCAGCCTTCCTGAAGCCCCCATCCCCACCCAGCCCTACCTTTGACACCCCGGCCCTTGGTGACGGCAATGACATCGATGACCTCGTTCTGGCTGAACACACTGTGCACCGGCACCTGCTTCTCTAGCCGAGCCTGGGCCCAGGCCACCTTCTCAGCCACTGTGCCTCCATTCAGCTGGATCTCCATGATGTGGGCCTTCTTCTGCCGGAAGGGCAGCAGCTTCATCTGCAGGATGTGGCACAGCCAGTCGGTTCCCAGAGGGCCACAGCCCCTACTTGCAGACATGGCATGACTGGCTGGTGACCCCCAGCAGGCTTTCCTGCACGCATTCATTCAACGGGTGACCAGGGCTCCGGCCTGTACGGTATATTCTGTGCTAGGCTCTGAGGGCACAGCATACGAGGCAGACAGGAACCACTACCTAGCCCTCATGGAACCACTGCCTAGTTGGGGGACAGAAATCAAGGAAATTCTTAGATAGGACTGAGTATTCTAATGGAATATTGTGGGTAGAGGGGACAGTTATTGCCTATAGGGCAGTCGAGGAGGACCCTTAGAGGTGACCCCAATAATAAGGAGTCACGGAGTGAAGATCTAAAATTTTTAAGACCAAAGGGAACCGCATGTGCAAAGGCCCTGTGGCAGGGAGTTGATGGGATGGAAAGGATACTGTGTGAGGAGGAACACGGGTCAGGATGAAGTCAGAAGTGAGCAGGGGCCTGCCTGGGCAGGTCTTTTGGGGAGAAGCTTGGGCTTTATTCTAAGTACCGAGTGTGACCCAGCATGGTTCATGTTTCTGGAGATCTCTGGCTGCTGCTGTGTGAGGTCACAGCACAGTGCTCAAGAAGTACTTATGGAGCACCTACTGTATACAAAGCTCCGGGTGGGTGCTGGAGGCACAGCACTGAGCAGGCAGCCGGGGCCCCTGCCCCATGGAGCTCCAGGCCATCAAGGGAAATGGACGAAACCCATGACACAGGTAACCAGGAACGGCGAGTGTGAGAGTGACAGGCAGGGGAGGAGTGGGGTGCTGCTCCAGACCTAGGCAGGCTGTCCCTGAGGCACCAAGGAGGGTTCCAGAATAAGCCAGAAGCCATGAGTCACCCTGACAGCCCGCATCAAGCCAGATCCTGTGTATGAATGTTGCCTCACATACACACTAGTGCCAGGACCCGAAGGGAGGTGGCTGGCCCTCTCTGCTGGACATTTGGCAGGAGGTCTAGGCCTTTCAGGGCACGCGAGGGCCTTGTGTGAGCACCAGGCGTGGTGAGGGCCCCACAGCCCTCAGGGCACGGACACCTAGCATCCCATCCCGGGCACTGTGCCGGCGCAGCCAGCCACCCCACCCTTTGGGCCCGTGCCCCATGCTCGTGATATTTTTAGGCTGACATTTGCTGGGGCTCCTGGAAGCTGGGGTGGAGGAGAGAGAGGGTGGGCCCAGGGACCAGCCCGACCGACCGAGTGTGGACAAGGTGGTAGGGCTGACCTGAGTGTGGACAATGACACGAATGACCTTGCAGTACTTCTTCATGGCGGCAAAGTCTTTCTGCAGCTGCTTCTTGCCATCGGCGTCGCGCCACTTCTTGCAGGCCTTGGTGAAGGCTTTCTTCTTGCTCTTATGCCTGAGTCACACAGGAGACACTCAGAGGGGCCGGCCAGGGCAGCGCCCCAGGCCCGTCCGGGACGCACACGCCCACGGCTCACCAAGCAGGGCTCCTAGGACAGTGTTTGACCCCTCCTCCCTCCTCCCCTTCCTGGGGAGGCCACGGCTGAGCCCTCCCTGGGGGTCCCTCTTCCAGCCGCCCCCAGTAAGCACAGACGGTCCCTTCCTCTCCGGGTCTCAGGCTCCTCCTCCGTAGAGTGGACGCCCTCGTGCCTCTGAGGCCTGCAAGTGACTGTCAGATGTGCCACAGCTTGAGGAAGGGGTGTGCTGGCCAGCCCCACAGCCACCTGCCTATGTTGCTAGAGCTCCAGACCCCACCTGTAAGGCCAACAGCCCATAGCGACCAGGCGCCACGCCACACTGTTGGTCACCCTCACCCAAAGTCTGGAAGGTAGACGTATGGTCCCCATTCTACAGACAAAGAAACCAAAGTTCACAAAAGTCAAAGCCCCTGGATGACGGGCAAATTGAAAGAGCAAAACCAGGATCCCTGGGTGGCTCATGGGATCCCTGGGTGGCTCTGAGGTTTAGTGCCTGACCCGCCCAGGTCGTGATCCCAGGTCCTGGGATCAAGTCCCACACCAAGCTCCTCTTGGGGAGCCTGCTTCTCCCTCTGCCTGTGTCTCTGCCTCTGTCTATGTGCCTCTCGTTAATAAGTAAATAAAATCTATTTTTTAAAGATTTTATTTATTTATTAGTGACACAGAGAGAGAGAAAGAGAGAGAGAGAGGCAGAGACACAGGCAAAGGGAGAAGCAGGCTCCGTGGGGGAGCCTGACATGGGACTCAATCCCGGGTCTCCAGGATCATGCCCTGGGCTGAAGGCGGCGCTAAACCTTAGCAGTTTAGCTAAGCCACCAGGGTTGCCCAGTAAATAAAATCTTAAAAAAAAAAAGAAAAGAAAAAGAAAAAGAAAAAGAAAACAAAAGAAGAAAGAAAGAAAGAAAGAAAGAAAGAAAGAAAGAAAGAAAGAAAGAAAGAGCAAATCCAAGGCCAGCTGTCATTCGGTGAGCTCTTTCCGTGTGCGGAGCACTGGACTCACGGCTCGTGTGAGCCTCCCAGTGGCCGCGTGACACAGAGATCTCTCCATCCTGCGGTGTCTCCGTCTGACGGTGTCTGTGACGGTGTCTGTGACGGCGGGGCACAATCCTGGAGGCTCTACGAGGCCAGCCAGCTTGCCTGTGGTCATACAGCCTGCTCTGGCTCATGGGCTGGTGCTCGTTAGCTCCCACAGAGGGCCAGGGTGGGGTGTGCCTCCGACTCAGTGAGGATGGGAGTGTCTGTGAGGTTCCTTGGGCAGGTGGGCTTCCCTTTCAGGACTTAGTGCCAGGGAAGATCTAAGGCCCAATTATGCCTTTCTTTCTGAGGAGAAGAGCTTGCTGCTGGCTCTTTCCCTTTTCACCCTGGCTGCTAGGAAGCTCTGAGCCGACACTGACATTCCATCACATTAGTGCTTTAACATAACCCTGAGGGTTAGAATACTTGCTCCCTCTCTTCCACTACCCCAGTTCCTACTCCAGTCTCCTAGCACTCGCCTTTTATTGAAGCAAAGGCAACCCCCCATAGCCACGCTTCCATCCGGCTGACCGTTCTCCTGCCTGCCCACCCCCGCCGCTCCAGGACAGGGCTGAGGATGGAGGGACAGGCCAGCTCCACGCAACGGCAGCCCTCACCAGTCCTTGTAGAAGCGGCGACGGCACTCGTCACTCAGGTGTTCTGCGAAGATGGTCTTGAAGCTCCTCAGGCCTCGAGGGGTGGCCACGTAGCCCACAACGCCGATCACCACTAGAGGCGGCGTCTCCACGATTGTCACTGCCTCCACTTCCTCCCGCTTGGAAATTTCTAGATGAGACCCAGAGACAGGAACATGGAGGAGGGCCTGCGGGGCCCACGGGGGCAGGTGGTAGGTGGAAGAGTCAGCTACAGCCCCTCCTGCCCAGGGGCCCCACTGAACTCCAGCCCCCGGCCCTTCTCCCTCTGTTCTGCCCTGGGCGTGGAGCAGGTGCTGGTCAAGGCACGCTCTGGCTCTGAGATTTCAGGCAGGGCCTGCCTGCTCCCTGCCTCAGTTTCCCTGCCAGGTCATCTGGAAATGAGCTACAACAGCCAACAGCCAGGGCAGCATTCCCGAAGGGCAGGGTCGGGACTCCTTAAGGGGAGCACACAGGATCATCTTTAATTTTAATGGTTATGAATGTATGTGGTCAAGTTCTAGAAAAATACCTATAATTTGTCCAAAACCAATGATTTTATAAAAGTTATTACTGAGACTGATACAAAGTAAAAGTTTATGTTTAAATCATATATTAGGAGAAGGGCACCTGGGTGGTGCACTCAGTTAAGAGTTCAACTCTTTATTATTATTGTTATTATTATTATTATTATTATTATTAACGAGAGACACAGAGAGGCAGAGACACAGGCAGAGGGAGAAGCAGGCTCCACGCAGGGAGCCCGATGTTGGACTGGATCTCAGGATCTCGGGGTCACGCCCTGAGCCGAAGACAAACGTTCAACCACTGAGCCACCAGGTGCCCCAAAGTGTCCGACTCTTGATTTCAGCTCAGGTCATGATCTCAGGGTGGTGAGATTGAGCCCCCTGACATCGGGCTCCATGCTCAGCGGGGAGCCTGCTTTACATTCTCTCCACCTCCCCCCGCCCCCACCCCCTCCCCCTCCCTGCATTCTCTCTCTCTCTCTCAAATAAATTTTAAAATCTTGGGCAGTCCTGGTGGCACAGCGGTTTAACGCCGCCTGCAGCCCAGGGCGTGATCCTGGGGACCCTGGATCGAGTCCCACGTCGGGCTGCCTGCATGGAGCCTGCTTCCCCCTCTGCCTATGTCTCTGCTTCTCTCTCTCTCTCTCTCTGAATAAATAAATAAATCTTTAAAAAATAAAAAATAAATTTTAAAATCTTTAAAAAATAAATCAATAAAAATATTGGAGGAGAGATGAAGGAGGAGAGATTAAGAACAGATGAGCAGGTGCCAAGCAGTTGGAGGGTCGTGGCTGAAGCTATGAAAGGGCAATAGGAAGGACCCCTGTGGGGATGGAATGTTCCAGGCACACACTTACACAGGACAGAACCTGGGAGAAGGACATGCGTGCGCGGGCGCACACACACACGCCCTGACCAGGGAAACCGGAACAGCATCCGTAGGTTGTATCCACATCGATACCCGGTTGTGACCTATTCCCACACTTTTATAAGGTATTTCCAGGGGGAAATGGGGTAAAGCGTGGGGATCTCTGGATTTTTCCTTATTACAGCCACATGCGACCCTGATCACAAAACAAACCGCATGTTCGGGGCACCCGTCTTTGAACGGCAGCTCCTCCCTCGCTAGCGGGGCGCCGGGCAAGTTTGGGGACCGGCTGATTTCCTCAGTGACAGCGCGGCCCCCACGGTGTGGTCGGTGCCCAGGGCTTGAGGACAGCGCTCTGAACGCGGCGCCCAGGGCGGGGCCTCGCCCTTCCCGGGGCTTCCCCTCCTGGCCCCCGGTTCTGGCTCCCAGCACCCCGAAGTCCTTGGGGGCGGTGCCAGGCGGGCAGGCCGCGCCCCGTCCCCGTGGCCCCGCCGCAGCCACTCACTGAGCCCTGGCCTGTGCACCTCTCGCAGCGTGTGCGTCATGCCGGCCTTGTAGCCCAGGAAAGCCGTGAGGTGCACGGGCCGGCTGGGGTCGTCCCGAGGCCACGTCTTCACCTTGCCCCGGTGCCGGCTGCTCCTCTTGTGGGGCAGGAAGCCCAGGTGTCCGTGCCGAGGGGCAGAGAACTTCCGGTGGGACTGGGGGCAGGAGGGGGCGGTCAGGGCCGGGGCGTCCCTGGGGGTGTGCGCTGAATGGGCCCAGCCCCCAGACGGGAGTCAGAGACCCCAGACTGGGACCCGTGGCCTCGAGCACCTCCCTCTGTCCACAGGGAGAGAGGGACAGTGGGCTCAGGGGCTGTGTCTCAGGGACAGAGCCAGCACGAGCTGTCCTCCCCCTCGGGGTCCCTGCTTCAGTGGGCTTGGCCCCAGGAGGACAGGCCCCCACTGCGGCTGAGGGCTAAAAGGACAGGGGGCCACGGCCATCTACCCGTCTCTTTGCCCACTCAAGGCCTGGCAAGCCGAGCTCTGGCCCCCCGCTGTCCCCTTCCGGGAGCGACTCCCCCGCAGGCCCAAGGCCCATGCCTGCCGGGAAGGACTCCAGAAGCCCACGTGGCCCTCCCAGGAAGCCGGCTCCAGCCCCCCAGCCCACTGACCATGGTAGCTGGTCCCCGCAGGTCAGGGAGGGAAGGGGCCTCCCGACAGGCACCGGAGGTCGAGTGGCAGGGCCAGGACGCATAGCAGCCAGCTCCCAGATTTAGCCCCTGGCAGGGGAGCTTGGTTATGTCCCGTGGCAGGCACGGGCTCCGGTGCCAGGAGCGCGCCCGGCCTGGGGCGGGGCAAAGGGGGCATCCGATGGGCAGCCTGGGGTGGGGACACCTGGACCAGGCCTGTCACTCCCTTCCTTGAGGGCCCTGGAGCTGGGCCACACCCTCTTTGTGTTCAGCCTCGCGGCCTCACGTTACCCTCCCAGGACAGGAGCCCCTGGGCCGCAAAGGAGTCGGGGAGCCCCAGGTGCGGCGGGGCTTCCTTCAGGCCGCTGGTCCAGCGTGCTGGCCATGAGGCACAGGGAACTCTGGTCCTGGGGCTGAGAGTTGGGCTGGACAACTGCGGGGGGTGCGGTGGGGCAGGTGGTAAGAGCTATGATCAAACACTCTGTGGTTATAAAGTTCAGATCCTGAAGAATTAGTTTCACAGCCTGACACGTCCGAGCGCCTGTGGACCGTGCCTTGCTGGTGCTAAGACTCACTGCTAAAATGTCACAGTTCTCTTCGTTCGTCACAAAGCCGGGTCCCGCAGGAATAAAATCCTAGGAAGGGGCAAGCATGAGGCCCCAGAGAGGCTACCCGAGGCGAGGAAGCACAGAAGGGACGCCCACAGACTCAGGGCAAAGGGCCTGCCCCAGTGGAGGCCTGCGAGCGCTGTAGGACAGCCCGCCCTGGTGGGACTGATGCCAGGCCCACAGGCCAGAAAGCAGAGGGCCGGGCACAGAGCCACGAGCTGCATGGGTTCCTCGCCCCATTTGCCTCCTGCTGCTTCTGCTACATGACCTGCAAGTCCCGCTGCTGCCTGGTAGCAGCCGACAGCTGCCACCCCGGTGCCTTCCCCTGAGTTCTCTGCTCTCTCCTATTCTGCTGAGCCATGTGGTGGTGGCGGCAGCAGGAGCAGCTCCCACCTGGATCTATTGGGTCCCCCCTTGTCCAGTCAAGGACTGCCTGGGTGGCTCTGTCAGTGAAGGGTCTGTCTTGAGCTCAGGTCATGATCTCAGGGTCCTGGGATCCCAGTCCCATGTCAAGCCCCACATAGGGCGGAGGGGGGGTCCCTGCTCAGTGAGGAGCCTGCTCCTCCCTCTCCCTCTGCTCCTCCCCCTGCTACTGCACTCACTCTCCCTCTCTCTCAAATAAAGAAATAATCTTTTTTTTTAATTCTTTTTGTCGGGATCCCTGGGTGGTGCAGCGGTTTAGCGCCTGCCTTTGGCCCAGGGCGTGATCCTGGAGACCCGGGATCGAATCCCACATCGGGCTATCGGTGCATGGAGCCTGCTTCTCCCTCTGCCTATGTCTCTGCCTCTCTCTCTCTGTGACTATCATAAATAAATAAAAATTTTAAAAAATGTCTAAAAAAATTCTTTTTGTCAGCATGTATTTTACCATTTGCTATTTCTGTGATCACAGATTCTCTGTATCCACAGAGTTGATGGCTCCGCGCCCCTGGCCCCAGTCCCTAGGCATGAAGTGACCAGCGCCCTCCCTGGTACTGGCCAGGGGCCCTGGCGGTCATGGAGATCACCCAGGGTGGCCATCAGGGCCAGGGTCAGCACAATAGCCCTCAGGGGCAGGGCAGAACCATCAGAACTAGGCCGCAGCACTGGGCACCCCGGGTAGAAGCCACCTCCCCCTGTGGGTGGGAGAAGCCTCTGGTGGCAAGCCCGAGAGAGGACCCCCAAGCTCCCTGGCATTAGCCAGTCCAGGAGAGGCCCTAGAAGACAAAGTGGAACCCAGAGAGGGCTGAAGGGAAGAGGCAATTCAGGAAGGCTTCCTGAAAGAGCAGGGTGTTTGGTAGTTTGTTCTAGTGGCCAGAGTTCTCCAGAAGAGCCCAGCTGCGTTTATCTTGCTCCCTGCTGCATTTGCACGAGCCTGTACACGTGCCTGTACACCCACGAACCTGTGAACAGTTCACTTATTCCTGTGTCTATCTGGTCTTAGAATGTAAGCAGGAAAAAAAATAATACTAATGCAAGCAGGGGTCTCTGCTGTCTCCACCAGAGTATCCCGAACGCCCAGCACACCGGACACGTGATGGAGACACAGCGGGCAGGCCACGCGCGCAGGGCTGACCGGGCCCACCATTGGGCTGGCCGAAGGAACTACAAGTCCCATGCTGCCCCGCGAGCGGCAGTCGCCCTTCTTAGCGCAGCCGCCCTAGCGCCTCCTCTGCGGCTGGCGAACTACAAGTTCCATGGTGCCTCGCGAGCACCGCCCCCGCCCCCTCCTGCGCAGGCGCAACCTCCCTAGGGCGTCCTCTGCGGCGGGCGAACTAGGCCGTGGGACCCAGGCGGAGGCCGGTGTCGCGCGCCCGAGAGTGGACTGTCTCCGCCACGCACCGCCGCCGCCATGCCGGACAGCTGGGACAAGGATGTGTACCCCGAGCCCCCGCGCCGCACGCCGGCGCCCTCGCCGCAGACCTCGGTGCCCAACCCCGTAACCTATTTGACGAAGGCCTTCGATGTCCTCGTGGACCGGCCGGTGACCCTAGTGAGAGGTACGGACCCCATCCGGGGCCCCCGCCGCTCCCCGGGCTCTGCAACTGCACCCCCCCCCGCTCCCCCTCCCGCCCCGAGACCCTCACTGTTTCCGGCCGGCACCGCCCGGGGAGCCCCCCCTGCACCCCTGGCCTGCAGCTTGCTAAACCTCATCCTCCCTGCACACCTGCACAGTGACCGCGGTGGTCGGGTGATGGCCGAGGTTCCCTCAACCTAGATGTGCCCTGACTTGTATTCTCGCGTGTTCGCGTTTGACCTGTCCATATCCCCCATCTCCGGTCCAAACCAGGCAGGTGTTTAAAACAGCTCTTTGTTGCCCGATGTGTTGTGCAGCTAGCCCAGTGGAGGCAGCAGCAGGAGCGCACGGGCACTCAGTCACTAGTGCCAGGCAGTGCATCATGCATTTCATTAACCAATTCATTCAGCAACAACATCTGGAGTGTATAGCATGCCCTGGTGGCTCTTTCTTTAGATAGTCCGCAGATCAGACCCCCGCGGCTGGGAAAGGCACAGCAGGGGACCCACTCTGTTTCTTACAAAGTGTTTTATGTGTCTGGAGGGATGATTTCACTGGTTCCTACCAGTCAACTTTATGGGCAGGGATGTTGAGGCCAGAAGGTCACTGGTGGCAAAACTGGCACGGGGCCTCTGCCTACACAGGGAAGCCTGTGTGGTGGCGGAGGTTGGCCAGGAGGTAGGACTTGTAGAAGGGTGTGGGCTCGCCGAGCATGGGTTAAGACTCCTGAGTTCTCTGGGCCTCAGTACTCTGTACTGGGATCTACCCAGAGAATACCCAGGGTGCCTGGCTCCCGGGAGGCCCTCCGTCAACAGTAGACCTCACCATCTGTAAACCCAGGACCACCAGCCACACCCATCCAGAGTCTAATTGGCAGTCTTTGTGAAAGCTAGGAACGTTTGGGAAATCTGCCCCGTCCGTGGCTTGTGAGAAAGAACAAAGCTAAGAACAGTTCTGACTGTGGCCTGTGTAAACCAACGGGGCCATTGAGTCTGGGGTTTTTTCTTTACAGAGTTTATAGATCGGCAGCATGCAAAGAACAGGTATTACTACTACCACCGGGAGTTCCGCCGTGTGCCAGACATCACAGAGTGCCAGGAAAAGGATGTCTTGTGCATGTTTGAAGCAGAAATGCAATGGAGAAGAGACTAGTAGGTCCTGCCTGTGGGTGTTCCTCCTTAATAGGGGAATGGTGAGCCTGGCACGGTCAGCATCTCCTGTTGGGCTCTCATTCCCTGGGGTACCGTGGGATGGTGGTCAGCTGGCAAGAATGCCTCCTGGGGTTGGCCCAGGTCTTGAGGGTGCAGCGGCCAGACAACAGAGCTGTAAGGTCTCATTTTCATTCTACCATCTCTGGGTACAGGGAAAGGATTCCTCAAAGACCACTTTTCTGGTTCTTTTCAGTAAAGTGGATCAAGAAATCGTCAACATTATCCAGGAGAGGCTGAAGGCCTGTCAGCAGCGGGAAGGTGAGAGCTATAGGCAGAACTGTGCCAAGGAGCTGGAGCAGTTCACCCAGGTGGCCAAGGCCTACCAGGACCGCTGTAAGCACCCCCCCACCCTGGCCTCTTCCTTGAACCTTCCACATTCTCTCCAGTTTTTGGTTTTTTTTTAAGATTTTATTCAGGAGAGACAGGGGCAGAGGGAGAAGCAGGCTCCATGCAGGAAGCCTGACGTGGGACTGGATCCCAGGTCTCCAGGATCATGCCCTGGGCTGACAGCTGCACCACCCGGGCTGCCCTCCAGTTTTTAGAAACATCACTGCCCATAGAGTGCCAGTTGGTTGGGGGAGAGGTATTAAGAGAATCACTACATCCCAGGTCCCTTTTCTGCTCAGCACTTAGCTAGCTGCGTTTCCTCCCCACTTAGAGAAGACCCTGGTCTGCATCCTGGAAAACTGGCCTGACTTCCTTACTCCGGTCTCTTTCCTAGATCACGACCTGGGAGCCCATTATTCTGCTAGGAAGTGCCTGGCTAAACAGAAGCAGCGGATGCTGGCAGAGAGAAAAGCTGCTAAAGAGGCTGCTGCTGCCTAAGGCAGCTCCTTGAGCCTCTTTACAAGATTATCCTCAAAATAAAAAAATAAGAAATCAGTTTCTGGTAACACCTTTGATCTCCAACCTTGACCTACTAATGACTTGGTTTATCTACCTTTAAATTCAACTACTGAAGAGAAATAAAGAAAGGCACTATTAACAAGCTTTAATTCACTTTTATTTTTCTTGTATAAAACTATGTGGTGGCCACAGCTGGAGCCTGGGTCCTCTGCACGGAGACTCTGGTGTGGGTCTTTACAAGATGGTCAGTGAATTCCTAAAAAAAGACAAGGTATGAGTTGTAGCCACACCCCAGCACCCCGTGCCCTTGTCTAGGTTAATGAGGTGTCTTGGCAGGCGGTACCTGATAGGGAGACTTGGTGAACACAGTCTCTTTCCAGAGATCAGGGGTGAGATAGCTGTAGGTCTTAGAGATCGCATCAAAAGTAGCCTTGGCTGGAAGAGAAAACAGAAGAGGGTTGGCGGATTGGTGGAACACCCCAGATGCAGACAAAAGCTGTTGCGCTCCTAGGAACAGAGAGGCCAGTTGGGGCCAGTCTGCCGTGCATTAGGAGGGCCTTCCTCTATCTCTCTGAAAATACGCCAAGCACACAATAAGTGTGATTAAGCGGAGCTGAGAGAGGCCACAGTGTCCACGAGGACCACCTACCAAAGTTCCCCAGGGTGGCAGTGCAGCCCCTGGCCGAAGTATAGCAGTCGTCAATACCAGCCATCATCAGTAGCTTCTTGGGCACAGGGGCCGAGACAATGCCAGTGCCTCTGGGGGCAGGGATGAGACGCACCAGCACAGAACCACAGCGACCAGTCACCTACAAAGTGTGGAGATGTCAGGAAATGAGCTATGGGGAGCCTGTGCCATTGCAGAACCCATCACTCACTACCCCAAGCCTACCTTGCATGGGACAGTGTGGGGCTTGCCGATCTTGTTCCCCCAGTAGCCTCGTCGCACGGGGACAATGGAAAGCTTGGCCAGGATGATGGCCCCACGGATGGCAGTGGCTACCTCCTTGGAGCACTTGACGCCCAGACCCACGTGTCCGTTGTAATCTCCGATGGCAACGAATGCCTGTGAAGAGCCTGAGATGGCTGGTGGTCCACTGGCTGGCACGGCCTCAGCAGCCACCAACCAGGACCTGTGGCACCCCTCCAGGAAAGAGTGGCCACAGTAAGGCCACTCTGAGGTCCGGAGGAGATCCTTTCTCTCTCTCCCCTTTACGAAAGCCACGCGTGTGACAGCAAGCATGACCATGCAGAGCTGAGAGAGTTCTCCCAAACCTCTTGGCAGAAATAGGCTGGGAAACCAGAAGGGGACTAGGATACCTTGAACCTGGTCCGTTGGCCAGCACGGGTCTGCTTTTGCACGGGCATGATTTTCAAGACCTCATCCTTGAGGGACGCCCCCAAGAAAAAGTCAATGATCTCAGATTCCTATGGAGTAAGAAACAATGTCAAAACCACTTAACAAAAGCTCAAAACCCCTGTAAACGGGGTTAAGAACCTCCACCTGGACCCGTAGAACTGGTTTTCCAGTTGCCCAGGCTCTCCTCTCTAAGCCGGGCACTCACAGTCAGAGGTAGGGCACCTGGACACTCCCTCTCCCCCGACCCGTGGAGCCTTGGCCCCCGTGGACACATCCCGCCCCAGGCCGAAGGAGCCTCGCGGAGACCGCAGCTGCCCACGCCGCTACCTTGATGGGCAGAGAAAACAGATAGATCTCCTCCAGAGACTTGATCTTCATGTCCTTGACCAGGCGGCCCAGCTTGGTGACGGGGATCCACTGGAGGAGAGGCGCGGGTGAGTAGGGCCCCTGACCGGCGCCGCCCAGCCCCCACCAAGCCTGAACCTACCTCCTTGTCCTCCGCCTTGCCTCCGCGAGCTCCGCGGCCCCGGCCCCGGCCCCGACCACGGCCACGCCCGCGGCCCCGGATGCCGCTGCCGAAGCCTCCGCGGAAGCCGCCGCGGCCTCCCATTCCGGGGCCCCCGGGGCCTCCGGGCCCTCCCGCAGCACCGGCGTCATCCGCCATTTGCTGAAAGGGACGCGAGAACCCACCAGTCAGCGAGGCCCTCCCACCCGCGGGCGCCGGGAGCCACGACCCCCGCCCGATGGCGCCGCGGCGCGGGTGCGAGCCCCCCCACCCGACCGCCGCGAGTTCCCGCCGCCCCGGCCCGCGCGCCGCCGCCGGCGACACGGAGACTCACGTGTTCTCTCGGAGAAGAAGAACGAGTCCGCGCGGAGGGAGTATTTATCCTACACCAAGTACCGCGAGATCTCGGGTGCCCCGCCCCGAGCGCGAGCCTATAAGAGCGGTGGAGGCGCGCTCCCAGGCGCCCCGGCCGGCTCCCCGTGCGCTTGCGCACATTGGCTCTGCGCTCCTGCTGCCGCGTGCCGCCGCGGCCCGGCTGCTCGCGCTGCAGGTAGGCCCGCGCTGCAGGTAGGCCCGCGCCTCGCCGCGTCCCCCTGCGGCAGTCGGCGGGTCGGCGTTGGTTGAAAATCACCTGCGGCCCTGCCCGTGGCCGCGGGTGAGATTCGGCGCCCAGAGCCACCGGGGGCCTCAGCTCACCGCCCACTGGTCCTTGTGGAGAGGTGAAACCCAGGCCCCGACAAGCGCCCCGCCGCCCCGGGCCGCAGGTGCTCTGGCCCTTGATCCCTAACCTCTGACTCCTGACCCCGTGTTCTGTCCGCAGGACGCAGACGCCCCGGAGCGCGGCCTCCTGCCGCCCCCCACCCCAGCTCCGCCAGCCGGGCTCCCGCGGGTCGGCCGGCCCAGGTCCCACACCGCACAGCTTCCACAGTAGCAGGTCAGGTACTTTTGCGCTTGAGGGGACTTGGGCGGGGCACCGAGCCACCCGCAGGTGCGAAGGGGAAGCAGGGCGGCCTCCAGGAGGAGCCCCGCCGCTCAACTCAGTTACCGACCCCGACGGGGAAGGATGTGCGACTTCCTCGGGCAACTCCGCCCGTGAGAAGCCGCCCTCACCCTGAACTCTCGCTCAGAAAAATCCCTCCCGACTTTCTCCGCGAAATAAAATTTCTTTGTTTGCTGGGCTTGCTTACGGTTTTGCCATGGCTTGCATGTCCTGAATTGCAATTGTGTTATTCCCAAATAAACCTGTTTTTGCCAGTGAAATAACTTTTATTTTCAAAATTAATACAAGCGTGAGAGTGTAAGATTGCCTGCTCAAAGGTTTTCATCCCACACCCCCACCCACCCCCCCACCCCCACCCAGGCCGTTGCTCTCAGGAGGGAGGTGGGGTCTTCAGGATATGGTGAGCGCCCTGCTCTTGCTACTGAATCTCCGGTTCTGGTTATGTGCCTCAGGTGTGGAACCGTGCTGGCTTCTCAGGTTGCAGCTGATGTCCCCAGATGGGCAGGGCCTACCTGTTCTGGAAGGCTTTCCCACACACCACCACTACTATCGTGGTACCACAGGTTGCGTGGGAATCTGGTCCTCCCTTCCCTCCTGATCGGTACTCTGGAGCCAGTTCGAGTTTTAGATCCTGAGAGACCTGATGGTGGGTCTATGTCAAAAGTCCCAGGGCTCTTAGAGATAATGCTTGGGCAGCATTATTTGAGGAGGGAGAAGGAAGGATTCCCACATTCTGCCAGGGCCTCAGCTTTGGGGAAACAGCCACCAGAAGTTTGGTTTTTCGGCCTTGTGCTGCCTGGGGATCAGGTGTCCCCACTGCTGAGACAGGCTTCAGGGACCTGCCCAGGTCCAGACCACCTATCCCTCAACTATGAGCAAGGGCCAGATGCTATAGGATCCCAGTAAGCCCTGGGCCAGGGCCATGATTGGACAATGCCACTGTGATGTCGGGCTGCTCCTGCTGTGAAATAGAGGCTCCTGAGCCCTGGGGGTCAGTGGAGCTGCCATCCAGACATAGATCATGGTGAGCCTCTGGCCTTTAAATGTGTTCCTTGTTTAAGACCTGCCCAGAACTGACCCCACTCTGCACTCTGAGAAAGGGTGAACAGTGGATTACAGGGTCCCAAACAGACAAAGGAAACCCACCTTTCCAAGAGCTCTGACCTGGAGTTAGGCCAAAATTGGCTTCCCCTGCTGGGGATTGGTAGTCATGGAGGACCCTGACCCTCACAGCTGTCCCTTCATAGTGGGTCCTGACCCAGCATTCCACTTGGGGCTCTCACATGGCCAACCTCCCCATCCTGGGTTTCCCTCTGGGTATGCGGGTGGATACTGGTCCGCCAGGCCCTGATTTTGGCCTGGCCTTTGCAGAGTGGCGGATATGATCTCAACCTCTTCGCCAGCCCTCCTGACTGCAACTTCCTATGTTCCGTGTGCCACGGAGTTCTCAAGAGACCAGTGAGGTTGCCATGCAGCCACATCTTCTGCAAGAAATGCATCCTCCGGTGGCTAGCCAGGTGCTAGTGGGCACTCAAGTGGCTGGGAGGACGGGCAGGGCTGTGGCCATTCTTGCAGCCCAGAACAGAGAGGAAGGTCCGCCAAGCATTAGGTCATAATGGCCTTAAGAGCTGCCAAATCTAGGACCCTAAAACCTGTGTGTCCCCGCACCGAGTGGTATTTACAGCCCGTGGCCCCAGCTTCAGAGCTGATATCCCCATGAAGTCCTCAGGCCTATTTGGGCCTGAGAGAAGGGACCACTGGGAAGGCGTGTTGCTGCTACTTGGTCCCTACCAGCTGCCAACACTCCCCCCTGCTCCTGCCTCCTAGACAGAAGACCTGTCCGTGCTGCAGGAAAGAAGTGAAACGGAAAAAGATGGTCCATGTAAATAAACTCCGGAGGACCATTGGCCGCCTGGAAGTCAAGGTAGCTTGAAGCCCTTACTCCGAGCACCCTTCTCGCTCCTGCCAGGGGAGGGACAGAGCCAGGAGAGAGGGTAAGGAGCATCCTATCCTCAGAATTGAGGGTTTCTGCTCCAGCGACAGACTGCAGCCCTGAGGTCATCAGTCCTGCCTGAGTTTGAGACCCCTCTCTACCACTTCTTTGCTGTGTGACTTTGGGCAAATTATTTAACCTGAGCCCCTGGGGCCGCAGTTGTAAAATGGGGATTATACAAGATTTTTAGAGGATGGAATGTCAGCTGTGCTGGCCATCACTATAGTCCCCTAATAGATGAAGATTAGGGGAAAAACAAAACAAAAGCATGTCACTAGAACTGCGAGAGCAGGCCAGCCCTGTGCCCCTGCTCTCAGGGGTCTAGAGTCTCCCCACCTCCAAACAATTGTCCAACTCTTTACCGTCCACATCACTGATGCCTAGGCCTTGGCAGGCTCTCAGATCAGGAACACCACGGGGGATTCTATGTAAGGTAGGCTGCTATGTCCGGCCTGGTTGGGCTCACGTGGTGCTCTCCCCTACCCCCAGTGCAAGAACGCGGAAGCTGGCTGCTCGGTGACGTGCCCCCTGGCCCATCGAAGGGGGCACCAGGACTCATGCCCGTTCGAGCTGATGGCCTGCCCCCACGAGGGCTGCAC
Source organism: Canis aureus (assembly GCF_053574225.1). Classification (NCBI taxonomy): domain Eukaryota; kingdom Metazoa; phylum Chordata; class Mammalia; order Carnivora; family Canidae; genus Canis; species Canis aureus. The sequence continues at coordinate 38,724,121 of NC_135618.1, forward strand.
AGCACGGGTGCCGCGTGGGGCCCTGGCCGAGCATCGGCAGCACTGCCCACACGGGGCCCAGGAGCGCTGCCCGCTGGGCTGCGGGGCCACCCTGGGGCCGGTGGAGCGTGCGCGCCACAACTGCTACCGCGAGCTGCGCGAGGCCTGGAGCCGGCGGCAGGAGCGCAGCCGGACCCTGGTGCTGGGCCTGCTGCGGCGCATGCGCGAAGTGCACCGCACGGCCAATCTCGTCCGCAGACAGCTGGCCCAGCTCGGAGGCTTCCTGGAGGAGGAGGACGTGATGCTCGTGGGCGCCCCGCAAGGGGAGGCCGAGGCCACCCCAGAAGGCAGCATGGGGGCCGAGATGTGGGGGGCCCAGGGCCAAGGGACCTTGTAAATAGAAGGGTGAATAAACGCAGAGCCCAGGCCTGGGCCGCCCTGCCACCATGTGCTTGCCGGCCGCCCCCTTCCAGGCAGCACCGCCTTCCCCACGCGGGGCACTGGCCTCTCCGGCCTGGAAGGCTCTCCTTGCTCTCCGTTGGCCTCAGATGCCTCTTCCCCGCAGAGGATTTCCCCGACGCTCCTACCGCTCTACCAACCTCCCAGCCAGTCTCACGGCCGAGCCCTGAGCTCAGCAAGCCTCCCAGGAGCCTCCCAGGGGCTTCCCAGTATCCCGACCTCCTGCTCCCTGCGGCCACGGGGGCCCCACCTCCCTCACTCAGGTGCCCCCTGTCCTCGCCGCCGCCCCATCCGTCCGCGTCTCCCAGCACTAACCACTGCGCCTCCTATCGCTCCTGGACCGCCTTCCCGCCCCGAGCACCTGCTCTCCTCCCTCGTACCTCCCAGACACCTAGAACAGTGCTTTGCACAGAGCATGTGATCAATCAATGCCGAGGGCCTCTGAAGTGACTGGGCCTAGTCATTTACCGGCGGTGCATCCCACACGGGACCCTGAGCACCCGCCGTCCCCAAATCCCAGAATGCCGAGGGGCAAGAGTCCCCGGATGACCTTAGTAAACATTTCCCACGACTCCTTTTTACAATTTCCACTAAAAGGCAAACAGCGGGCCAGCCCCGTGACCCGCAGGCCGCCGCCGCCTCAGCCCCAGCCGCCTCCACGCCGCCCCGCCCCCGTCCCTCCCGGCCAGCGGCACCTCTGCCAGCTTCGCTCCCCGGCTCAGCAGCTACTGCCCACAGCCAAGATGGCGGCGCGCGCGGCGCTGATGGCGTCACAGGAGCCGTGGGTGGTGACGTCACCGCAGCGCGCCGGCAGTGGGGAGCGGCGCGCCGGTGCGCTCACGAGGCGGCGGCGGCGGCGGCGTTATGGCGGAGCCCGTGGCGGCAGTGGGCCGCTTCAAGGCCAAGTGAGCTGCGGCGTGGGCGCCGCCCGGGGAGGCGGCGGGGTTGGCAGCCCGAGGGGCCCGGCAGCGGGCGTCCGTTCGGTCCGCGGAGACGCGCGGAAGTCGGGTGGCTGCGTTGTTCCCACGTTAGGAGCCGGTTCGGGAGGCGTGGATGTAAAGTTCCGGAGGAGCAAGGGGCGGGCTGAGCGGCAGCGGAGCCGGTGCAGGACCGCGGCGGGGCGCCCCGGCCGCCGGTGCCGGGAGGAGAGCCCGTCGGGGCAGGCGGCCCGGGCTGGGCCGCTCCTGCGGCGCGCACGGCTGCCGGGCGGTCCCGGGCCGGAATGGAGCGCGGTCGGCTGGAGTGAGCGAGCGAGCGCGTCGTTTCCGTCAGTGCCGGCGGGGAAGCCCCGGGCGCAGAGCGCGTCTATGCGGCGTCACCGGGGTCCGCTGCTGGGAGCGTCCCCGGTGGGGTCAGGCCGGCACCAGGGAGGTCCGGGAAGAGAGGCCGAGCCCCTAGCGGGCAGCAGCCATGTGACGCCGCACGTCAGCGGAGGCTCGTGCAAACCAGGGGCTTGGAAACCGGAGCGAAGGGCAGGGGAGGGGAGGGGCTTAAAGCAGGCAGGGGTGCAAACTGGTGGCGAGGCTGGACCAGCTGTCCAGATGGAAGTGCGGTGGCCTGGACCAGCCGAGAGGGCAGGGCCGGGGCCAGCTGGAGGCTGCAGGAATGACGGCGGCTTGGGAAGAGGGAGGAACGAGCTAGGGTGCGGAGGCGGCAGGCTGCACCTGAGAAGGAAGCTGCCGAGGGCGGGTGGTGCTCTGGGCCTGTACCCGGAGCTGGCCTCCCACCGCCAGCAGGGGGCCCCCGAGGCTGGCCTATCCGCTGGGGAACCCGGGATGACCGCGCTGTTGCCCTGCCTTAGGACCTGCTGTGGGTCCCCTCTGCAGCCGGGCGTCCTCTGCGTCGTGGGGACCAATACCCGCCTCACAGCGCTGCTGAGAGAGGAGATGACAGTGAGAAGAGCCATCTCCAATTTCCTGCATCCCCGGCGCTGCCTGGGAACTCCTCAAGGGCAGGGGCCTTTGGAGTTGACCTCTGGGGGAGCACCCAGCCCCGAGCTGGGCACGGAGACTGAGGAGTGAGGGACTCACTCTCTCCCCTGTTCTCTCTCTAGCTATGCTGTCGAGCGCAAGATGGAGCCTTTCTACAAAGGCGGGAAGGTGCAGGTACCAACCCAGGGACGGGCAGAGGGGTGGGGCGGGCAGGGGCTGCAGAAGCTTATCTTGGCTGAGACCCTTCTGTCATCAGCTGGACCAGACCGGGCAGCATGTCTTCTGCGTTTGTGGTACAAAAGTCAACGTCTTGGACGTGGCCTCCGGGGCCGTGCTGCGGAGCCTGGAGCAGGTGAGGGTGGGGAGAGCCAGGGCAGGGGACTGGTGCGGGGGACAGCCCGTTCTTATGTGCTCTGTTTGCTCTCACCTTCAGGAGGACCAGGAGGACATCACTGCTTTTGAACTCAGCCCTGACGACCAGGTAGACAGGGCAGGGACGGGAGGTGGGCACCCAAACATCGAGGCGTTGAGGACATGTGACCATGCTCCCAGCCTCCCAGCTGAACTACATCTTCTCCAGGTGCTGGTAACAGCCACCCGGGCGCTGCTTCTAGCTCAGTGGGCCTGGCGAGAGGGCAGCATCACCCGCCTATGGAAGGCAATACACACGGCACCTGTGGCCACCATGGCCTTTGACCCCACTTCCACCTTGCTGGCCACAGGTAGGGCCCTGGGTGGGTGGCTGGGCCATGTGGAGGGCACATGGTCGGGGTGTTCAGGAACACTAACCACTTCACTGCAAACACATTCCCCAGGCGGCTGTGACGGGGCAGTGCGTGTGTGGGACATCGTGCGGCACTACGGGACACACCACTTTCGGGGCTCGCCGGGTGTCGTACAGTGAGTAAGAAGGTGGCAGGGGGTGGGCGGGGCGTCACGCCCAGGGCAGCACAACTTACCTGTCCCACCCGCCCTGCCCGCAGCTTGGTGACCTTCCACCCGGACCCCGCCCGTCTGCTGCTCTTTTCCTCTGCTGCAGATGCCACCATCCGCATGTGGTCGCTACAGGACCAGTCCTGCCTGGCCGTGATGACTGCCCACTACAGTGCTGTCACCTCGTTGACCTTCAGTGCTGACGGCCACACCATGCTTAGGTCAGTGGCCAGCCACCCAGGCCGAAGCAGGAAGGGGAGGGCTCCCGCTGAGTCTGAGAACTGAGGTGGCTCTTTCCCCTCCCAGCTCGGGCCGCGACAAGATCTGCGTCATCTGGGACCTGCAGAGCCACCAGGCCACGAGGACTGTGCCAGTGTTTGAGGTAGGAACGCCAGGGGGCCAGGCCAGTCAAGTGGGCAGGGAGAGAGTGGGGCTGCTGCCTCCAACTTGCTTATCCTCAGAGTGTGGAAGCCGCGGTGCTGTTGCCAGAGGAGCTGGTGCCTAAACTGGATGTGAAGTCTAAGGGCCTGCACTTCCTGACAGCCGGAGATCAAGGTGTGTATGTCCAGCCCAGGGTGGGCAGCAGGGGCTGGGGGAGGTCCATGGACTTCAGTCCCAGCAGCCCGTGTCCCCACACAGGCCTGCTGCGTGTGTGGGAGGCAGCCTCTGGCCAGTGTGTGTACGCACAACCGCAGCCGCCGGGCCCCAGGCAGGGGCTGACTCACTGCACGCTGGCCCAGTCTGCCGGCCTGCTCCTCAGCGTCACCACCGACCACAACCTGCTGCTCTACGAGGCACGCTCCCTGCAGCTGCAGAAACAGGTGAGCACTGCCCCTGCTCGGCCCCAAGCCTGGGAGTCCAGCTCTCCACTCATGCAGGCTCTGGCTTGTGTCCCTCCTGCTCCTGCCCCCAGTTTGCCGGCTACAGTGAGGAGGTGTTAGATGTCCGGTTTCTTGGACCCGAGGACTCCCACATTGTCGTGGCCTCCAACAGCCCCAGCCTGAAAGTGTTTGAGCTGCAGACAATGACCTGCCAGATTCTCCACGGCCACACGGGTGAGGGCACTGAGCTGATGGCCGCAGCACTCTGCCCTGGGCTGGAATGCCCTCCTCTACCATAACTGACAGCCGTTTCCTCTCTGCTTCCTCCCAGACATTGTCCTGGCCTTGGATGTTTTCAGGAAGGGGCGGCTCTTTGCCAGCTGTGCCAAGGTGAGGCATCTCGAGAGGCAGGGAGATATGGGTCTCAGTGGGGATACCCAGCCCAGTCTCCACCCTTACTCCTTTCATTCCCAGGATCAGAGCATCTGTATCTGGAGGATGAACAAAGCTGGCAGGGTGGCCTGTGTGGCTCAGGGCTCCGGGCACACCCACAGCGTGGGCACTATCTGCTGTTCTAGGTAGGGGGTCAAGGGCTGGAGTCCGCAGTGTTGCAGAGGCCCGGGCCCTGCTAGTCGGGTTACTCAGGGAGGTGTGGAGGGGAGGCTTCAGCCTGGGTCTTTGAAGCTGTAGACTAGGGATGTGTGCCAGAGCTGGCACAGGATACCCCCTGCTGCTGTTGGTGATGGAGACTCTCAGAACTGGTCTTGGGGCTGGGGGAATGAAAGGGCAGGAAGAGTGACACTGAACAAAGCTGAAGTAGGAAAAGACATTCTCTGCTGGGGAGGAGAGGGTGGGGTTCTGATGACCACATCACCAGGTATGGTGAGCCAAGGGCAGGTGGTGGAGGCTTGAGTGGACCAGTGGCCCCAGAGGTCCATGGGGGTGACACAAGTTGTGTTCTGGAACAGTCCCTCTGGTTGGGACCATTGTGCCTCGGGTGCGGGGTCTGATGCCCTGGCAGACAGGGCTGGTGGGGCTCAGCAGGTGTCTCCCCTACCCTAAATCTGGCCTCAGGCTAAAGGAGACCTTTCTGGTGACGGGCAGCCAGGACTGTACTGTGAAGCTGTGGCCCATCCCTGAAGCCCTGCTGTCTAAGGGCACAGCCCCAGACAGCGGTCCTATCCTCCTGCAAGCTCAGGCCACGCAGCGCTGCCATGACAAGGTGATGGCACAGGGTACAGAGGACAGGGGTGTGGCAGGGCTCTTGCTGGGATGGAGATCTGAGCTGCCACCTGCTCCCATCACCAGGACATCAACAGCGTGGCTGTTGCCCCTAACGACAAGCTGCTGGCCACAGGCTCACAGGACCGCACAGCCAAGCTCTGGGCTTTGCCACATTGCCAGCTGCTGGGCATCTTTTCAGGCCACCGGCGCGGCCTCTGGTGTGTCCAGTTCTCCCCCATGGACCAGGTGCTGGCCACAGCCTCCGCCGATGGCACCATCAAGCTCTGGGCACTGCAGGACTTCAGCTGTCTCAAGGTAAGCTGCCCCGCCCTGCGCCCCTCCCCCTCCCCCTGCAGGCCCAGCCCACCACCCGGTGTTGTCTCATCATCCTCCACCATCCTGCAGACATTCGAGGGACATGATGCTTCTGTGTTGAAGGTGGTCTTTGTGAGCCGCGGTACACAGCTGCTGTCCAGGTGGGTGGCTGAGGGCGGGGGTCGGGATGGGCTACAGGACCGGCCCGGCACTCAGCCCCTCCCCTTCCCAAACCCAGCGGCTCGGATGGTCTCGTGAAGCTCTGGACCATCAAAAACAACGAGTGTGTGAAGACTCTGGACGCCCACGAGGACAAGGTCTGGGGGCTGCACTGTAGCCGGCTGGACGATCGTGCCCTCACGGGTGCTAGTGACTCCTGCGTCATCCTCTGGAAGGTGTGGAGGTGTGGGGGGTATGGGGAGTGGGCGGGCTGCATCAGGGTGCCCATCTGACCTCACCCTGACCCCAGGATGTGACCGAGGAGGAGCAGTCTGAAGAGCAGGCCAGGCGGGAGGAGGAGGTGGTCAAGTAAGTGTGGGGTCCCCACCCAGGCCTCTGGAGCACCACCCACGTACCTACTATGTCCCACGTGTCACACCCTGGGAGCGGGTTCCATAGGCATCACCTCTGTTTTATGGCGTGGAGAAACTGAGGCTGGGGGCAGGAACACAGCTCACCGCCAGTGGACGCTTAGTGCCGGGCTGCCGACTCCTGAGCCAGCTCTCTGATGGCTCTGCTTCACCACCAGCCACGTCCCCCAGTGACCCTGTCCCTGCTCCTCCCCCACCAGGCAGCAGGAACTAGACAACCTACTCTATGAGAAACGGTACCTGCGGGCCCTGGGCTTGGCCATCTCCCTGGACCGGCCCCACACTGTGCTGACTGTCATCCAGGGTCAGTGCTGCCTGGGGCTCTGTCGGGGGGGCGGTCTCAGGTCCATGCTGTGCCCTTCCCTGGGGCTCATCTGCCTCCCTCCACCCCCCAGCCATCCGGAGGGACCCTGAGGCATGCAAGAAGCTAGGAGCCACGGTGTTGCGGCTGCGGCGAGATCAGAAAGGTGTGGGGCCAGTGGGCAGGCTGGGCAGTGAGCCGGGGTGGGCGGGGTGGGCAGGGCCACCGCCAGGCAGGTCTGACCGTGTGTCGTCCCCGCCCCCCCAGAGGCCCTGCTGCGCTTCTGTGTCACGTGGAACACCAACTCCAGGCACTGCCACGAAGCGCAGGCTGTGCTGGGGGTGCTCCTGCGGCACGAGGCCCCAGAAGAGCTCCTGGCGTACCCAGGCGTGCAGGCCTCACTGGAGGCTCTACTGCCCTACACGGGTATGTGGGCTTGGCCCCGGGGGCGGGAGCATGACCATCAGCCTCTGTGGAGCCCCTGACGTCCCTGTGTCCTCCCGCAGAGCGGCATTTTCAGCGGCTCAGCCGGACCCTGCAGGCAGCCACCTTCCTGGACTTCCTGTGGCACAACATGAAGCTGCCCACCCTTCCTACAGCTCCCTCTGTGGCTCCCTCAGCTCTCTGAAACATGCAGAAAGATGTTTTTCTCTCCTGATTCCTTGTGTCTTGGCTTTGTTTCACCCCGGCCCGCCCCCGCCCAGCCCCGCCACACTGGCGCCCTGGCCTTCTCAGCACAGACACGGGGTGTGCCTCAGTCAGAGGGGCTTTATTCAGGAAGCGGGAGTGTGTGCTTTTCTGGCCCTGCTGGCCAGAGGGTGTCACCCTCCGACACTCCTCCCCCAGCCTCACTGGCATCCGTCGCCCCTGGGGGCTGGAGCTCCTGGCCTGCCCTCGGGGGGTACTTGCTGGCCAGGGCCCTGCGGGTGACTGAGCAGCAGCGGCTGCGAATGGCACTCAGCGGGGGGCGGGCGGGCACCGAGGGGGAAAGGGTTGTGGCCTGGCAGGCTTCAGGGGTGCGCTGGGCCTCTCCACCCCTATCCTCCTTGCTGTTGGCCTCGCGGTGGAGCCCTGGCCCACTCAGGAGTGCGCCCAGCCCCACGGGTTGCAGCAGCACAGCGGGCAGGAGGCCAGAGCGGCCGCGAAACCTGTGACAGAACCTGCGATGAGAGCTGGGCTTGGCTGGCGCCCCTAAGCCGCGCCCAAGCTCCTCCACCTGCTCACCTGCAGAGCCACCAGCCTCGATCCGAAGTTTCCAGCACGCTCACCCGCGCCCCTGCAGGCACTGACAGCTCATCTGCGTGGCTGCTCTCATAGGCTTGGGAAGCACAGAACTGGGACCCTGGGAGTGGGCATTTGGGAGTCACTGCAGGGCCTCAGAATCCAGGGCCCCACCTCTCTATCCCCTCCTCTCATTGAGTCACACTGTCCGGGATTCCCCTGATGATGGAGACCAATCCACTGGGGCTCCCCTCACTATGGGGGCCACAGCACCCACGGAGCCCCAGGTCGAGCGCTGGCTCGGGTTTCCGACGGCCCGGCTTCGCCAAGCACTGCCCAGGGGTGTGGTGCCCGCTTGGCTTGGGGCGCGGGCAGTCTCCTACCACTACTCCGTAGGGTCGTCCCTTCTCGGTCCGGGGCTGCTTCCTCTAGGTAGGGAGCAGGAAACCACGCCATCTGCTGCTCTTCATTTGCCACCAGCCACCAGCCTAGGCGCAAGAGGTGGGCAGAGGTTGAGACCCCCTAAGCCCCTCGGGCTCTGGGGGCAGATGGGCGAGCTCTCAGTCCTGTGCAGCCCCACCTGACGGGTGTCGCAGCAGCACGTCTATGACCTCCTGGGCCCGTGCATGGAAAGGCCAACCCTGCGTGTCCTGGGTGCTGAAGGGCTGCAGGCAGCGCAGGCTCTGAGCCTCCAGGCTACAGATGGCAGGGCTGTGTGGCGGGCGGCGGTGGGGCTCTTCAGGAGTGGGCAGGATCACCAGACTGGAAGGGGGGTGGGTGCAGGTGGGGGAGGGGGGGTGGGTGAGAGTGCCCGGGCGTCCCACCCTTCCCCGGCGGCCACCTCCCAGCCTCGCCCCTCCCCTGGCCTCCAAGGGCTTTCCCGGGCAGGGGACTGGGGGCGAGTGGGGTACCTGCCAGGTGGTAGCACCGGCTCCAGGTCCACGGGTTGCGGCTCAAAGAAGCCGGTGAGCACCGCGCTCCGGGACAGCTGCTCCGCTGCAGCCAGCAGTGCCCGAGTGTAGGTGTCCAGCAGCCGCAGGCGCGCCAGGCCGCGGCCCGTGCGCCCCCCGCGCACCAAGAGCGATGTGTCTGTGGGCACGATGGGCTCAATCTGGGGGTCCCCGGGCCGCTGGCGCCCCTGCCCCTCCCAGGTCCCCGCGGGCTCCCGCAGCGGCCTCACCGGGGAGCTTGGGGAGAATGCGGTCGGATCTGCGCAGCAGGCCCGCCTCCACCGGGAACGCCTCCTTGAGGGTCTTCTAAGGAAGGACCAGCGAATCCGCCTCAGTCCAGCGGTTCCCTCGGGAGGGTGAGGGTTCCTCGCGGGGATGGGGGTCATAGGAGCAGGGATCCTTGCGGGCACGAGGCCACCGCCTAGGCAAGGTCGGTGCTGGGCCTCGGGGGACAGGGTTTGCCGCATGCTCACTCACGTGGAGCTCCTTGAACTCAGCCCAGCTCCTTCGCACAAAGGTGTCGCTGCCGTCCGACCAGCACACGGAGAAGGCGAACGTCTGTTGGGAGAAAGGTTGGGGGCGCCTTGGAGGGGCCGGGCCAGGAGTTCCCTCCCTCCTCCTTGGGGCTGGCAGGGACCCCGCGCCATCCTACCTGAAGCCGCCCTGTCTGCACCAGGGCCGCTGCGCTCACGGACACCGGGTGCCGGGAGCCTGCCATCGCCGCCTCACAGCTCGCGGTCCTGGACTTCTGGAACTGCCCAGCTGCGACCAAGGGGCCCACTGCTTGCAGCTCACCAGGAGGGAGGGCTCCCAGGCTCCCGGAAGATGACTGGAATTCCCCAGGTGCTCCCCCGCCCTGCCCTTGGGTCTCTCCCAGCTTCCTCACTGTGCCCAAAGCAGATCCGCCTAGAGGGACAGGAACACAGGGCAAGGCGAGGGGGCAGGGGCTGACTCTGTCTGGCATGAGTCTGGCCCCTGGGAGGAGGAGGAAAAGGAAGGGCCATCAAAGTGCCGCAGCCTGGCCTGACTCTCCCATGCCCTGTGTGAGACAGGTTGAGCCTCCCCAAGGTGTGCCTCCGCTCTGCCTCCCAACTCACCTGGGCGGCTGCCGGCCCTTGTCATCGGGAGCCAAGGACCCAGTACTGAAGGCTTTATGTACTTTGGCTTAATACTCACATTGGAGGAAAGGTCTCTCAGTGTTCCCAAGTCACAGAGGAGGAAATTTACATGAAATGGATAATTCAGGCTTTTCTGGATATGTTGGGGAGAGTGGACCTCACAGGCTCTTCTCCCGTGTGGTGGGGAGACCTGGGGCAGGACCAGGAGGGTCCCTGTCTGCAGTCACTGGCGCGTGGTGTGTGTGGGGGGATTGGTGACTAGGACTGTTTTGAGAGCTGCCCCTGAATTCATGATTTACCACAATTTACCCCGAACACAGCCTCTGAGACGAGGAGTGACCATTCCCCCACTAACAGGGCTGAAGCAGGGGTAGACCCTACAGTCCCCACAGGTGTGCTTAGGTGCCCCCACCTCTGGGCTGCTTCCTGAAGTGGAGGGCCTCCAGAGCTCCACCCAAGCCTGCTCTCGGTTGGCTCTTCCTGCTGTTGGGGCCACTGGCTCTTTGTTGGGACTCCTGCCCCAAGTCGTCCAGGGAGGGGTTAGCCTCTAGGTCACTCCCCGGAAAGTCACCCTGGCCTGGACAAAGGGCCTTTGTGGATCTGTCCCTCCAGCGTCTCTCTAACCTTCCCTGCTCACGGCCCAAGCAATGAACTCCTGCTGACAGAGGCCTCAATTGCAGGGTGCCTTTAGCCCAGCTGTCACGCTCTCCCCAACCTCCGTGGGGCCATGCTGAGGGGCTGGCCCGGCCGGCTGCAGGGGGGGGCAGACACTTCTCCCCTGGAAGACACAGAGAAACTGGGGCCTTCTAGAAGGGCACTAAGGCCCCCTCCCCGCCCCATCCGACTGCCCCTGTTCACACCCCCAGCAACCCTGGCTCCTTTCCCTCCTGTGCCTCTCCATGGCCCCCAGCCTCACCTGGCCCGTGGATACCTGCCCTCCCCCTTCCCCGCCCGAGCTCCTCACTAGCTCCTATGAAATCTGCTCAATTCCCAGCTCCCATGGCAGCGACAAGGCCCTGCATGTGCTCCCGCCCACCTTTAGATCTCTCCTCCCACCACCTTCCCCAGGTCCTGTGCCACTGGCTTCTGCCCATGCCCACCTCCAGCCTTGGCCTTGACGGCCTTCCTCCACTGAGTCCTCATCTTTCAGGCCTCTGCCTAAGTGTCACTCCTCAAGGAGGCCTCCGGGATTAGCCACTCCCTGTTCGTGGTCCCCACCAGAGCTTGTCAGTGGACGTGTTACTGTGACTCCCTTGTTTCTTTTTTTTTTTTCTTTTTTTAAGATTTTATTTTATTTATTCATTCATGAGACACACAGAGAGAGGCAGAGACACAGGCTGAGGGAGAACTAGGCTCCCTGCGGGGAACCCGATGCGGGACTCAGTCCTGGGTCTCCAGGGTCACGCCCTGAGCCAAAGGCACGTGCTCAACCGCTGAGCCCCCCGGGCGCCCCGACTCTCACCGCTGACCACTGGACAGTGAGCCGGGGGTCAGGGACGGATCTCGGGCCCCGCCCTGCCCAGCGCCCGGGCCAGGACTTGGAACAGAGCAGACGCCGCACAGACAGGTGCAGGTGACGCACGAGCGCGCGGAGGCTGAGGCCGCTCCCGACGGGGACGTGGACAGCGCCCCCAGGCAGCCCCGGGAGCCCCAGGCCCGCGCCGCCGGCTGTGCAGGCCCCGCCCCGCCCCGCCCCGCCCCGCAGCCCCGGCGCCCGTTGCCATGGCGCCCGTTGCCCGGGCCGACCCGGGGGACCCAGGCCCCGGCGCGCCGCGCTCTGTGCGCTCACCGCGCCGCTCCGCGTTGCCGAGGCGCCCGTCTGCCGACCGCAGGGCGCGCCCCGCCGAGGGCACAGAGCCTGGCCGCGGGCACGCGGGGCGGTCGGAGCGGAGCGATGGGGGCGTCCCGGGCCGCAACACGGACTTCGCCCCGGCCGCAGCCGGAGTCCACGGCGCGGCCGCGGCGCGGCTTCCACAACACGCTGCTCTTCTACTGGAGGAAGCGGGAGCGCCGCCACGGACGACGCAAGCCGGGCTCGGGACGCGGACCGAAGCCCGGGAGCCCGGCCAGGACCCGGATCGCCAGCCCCGCGCCCGCGCCCACCCGCACCCCGGCCTCAGGCTCGGCCGCCTCTCCGGCGCGCTCCGCAAGCCCCGGACCCGGACCCGCCCCCCCGCCGGCAGCCGGCCCCGCCCCCGGCCCCGCCCCCAGCTCCAGCCCGGCCTCCGCGCCTGCGCCTGCGCCCTTGCCCGGCTCCTGTGGCCGCGCCCTGGCGGCGGCGCGCGCGCTGGCCTGGAGGCCGACTTGGAGGCCCCTCTGGAGGCCCAGCTGGCCCGGCAGGCCTTGCGCGGGCAACATGGCGGCGCCCGGCGAGCGGAGCCGCTCCGGCGGCGGGAGCCTTTTCTCCTTCCTGCCCGGCGGCGCGCGCTCGGAGGTGATGGACGACCTGGTGACGGACGCGCGCGGCCGGGGCGCGGGGCGGAGAGATGCGTCCGCCGCAGCCTCGGCCCCCGCGCCGACCCCCGAGCCCCAGGTCGCCGAGGACCCTTCCCGGAGGCGGCCCTGCCGGGCCTGCGTGGACTTCAAGACGTGGATGCGGACGCAGCAGAAGGTCAGATGCCCCTGGGGAGCCCGGCCTGCAGCCTTTCAGCCGTTCGCGCGCGGGGTCGCGCCCGGGCGGGGCGCGGCGGGGGAGCCGCGTGGGTGTCGGGCCCCGGACACGACCTGCCCTGACCCTTGGTCGGCCTCCGCCCGCAGCGGGACGGCAAGTTCAGGGAGGATTGTCCTGAGGATCGCGAGGAACTGGGCCGCCACAGCTGGGCTGTCCTGCACACCCTGGCCGCCTACTACCCCGATCTGCCCACCCCAGAACAGCAGCGAGACATGACCCAGTTCATACATTTATTTTCCAAGTTTTACCCGTGCGAGGAGTGTGCCGAAGACATCCGGAAGAGGTGAGTGTGTCTACCTTGCCTGTCGGCGGCGGAGCTGTCCCACCTGGAGCCTGGGGCCCCTGCTGATGTCATAAAGGGGCAGCGGTGGCCTCGGCTTGCCCAGAGCAGGGGCCAGCTAAGCCGGCTCCTTTCCCCTCAGAGGCCCAGCTGCCTGGGGCTGCTGCTGAGGGCTGCTGCTGGGCACTGCTGCTGTCGCAGCCAGAAGGCTCCTGGTGGGGCTTCACGTACAGAGGTCCCTGCTTGGAACTCCTAGGGGCTCGGGCAGGTGGATGAGTCCACTTTGCCTGACTTCTATAGCAGGACTGCTGCATGTAAGGCTTGAGAACCCACTGCTTTTGCTCCCAGCAGCCACCTTTCCTTCACTGGGGAGCGCAAGAGCTGTTATTTGGCACCCACAGGTGTTTCTGGCCTGGATGCGGGGCCTGGGGCAGCCCTTGCCATTTGAACCTGGGCAGTTAGAACAGGTCTCTTGCTAGGCTGAGGCCCAAGGGCCCCAGGTGCTAGCAACAGGTCTGGTTTCCAGTTATGCCTTTGTGCTGGCGCCACCCCTTTCACACACTGCCCGGGGCCAGGGATGCTGGGGTGAGGCTTCCTGATTGTTACGAGGTTGTAAAGTTGCATGAGGTTGTAAAGTTGCATGACGAGTGCCTTAATGTCTTGGGTTTACCGAGCTCCATAGATAAGGGGTTGAGCAGGCCTAGGAGTGGGCCAGTGGTGGACAGAGCAGGATCAGGCCTGTTCCGGGCATGCCTACCTCTCAGAGCATGAGAGGGCTCATGGGTGTAGCTGGCAGCAATACCCAAGCTCTCCTCCCTGGATCCAGCAGGCAAGGAACTGATGGGGTAGGGGCAGTGGGGCCACTGCCTGTCCCCATCGTCACATGCTTCCCTCACACAGGATATGCAGGAACCAGCCGGACACGCGCACTCGGGCCTGCTTGACCCAGTGGCTGTGCCGCCTGCACAATGAAGTGAACCGCAAACTAGGCAAGCCGGACTTCGACTGCTCACAAGTGGACGAGCGCTGGCGCGATGGCTGGAAGGATGGCTCCTGTGACTAGATAGTGGCCGGCAGAGCTGTGGAACAGCAGTCCGGGCCTGCGGGCAGCCTGGCCAGAGGGGGATGGGGCACTCATTAAAGTGCATCAGAGCCAGAGCCTGTTGTGTCTCAGTTGGATCGTCCCCAGAGACTGCTCATGGGGCCCTTTCCTCTTAGGTTTGTAGTCAGAGCAGAGGTGCCTGCTGCAGACACCTCGACGGCCCTTCCTCAGCCAAGGCCCCGTGCGGCTGTAGGTGAACGAGAGGGAGCAGCCCAGGCTGTGCCTTACGTTTGGGATGTGGTGTCCTGCTCACCCCACACCCTGGTGCCCGCTTCCCTACACAGGAATGTGACAGGCCTGCTAGGGCTCCCTGTCTTGCTCCTTGAGGTAGACCATTGTCTCCCAGCCATGACCGTGTAGCAAGGGCCGGCTGCAGTGACTGTAACTCTACAGGCTGTGTGCTGTTTGCAGTTCAGAAAAGAGGTCTGGGGGTTGAGCTCTCCTTCCTGCTCAATGTCTACAAGGAAAGCACAGGCAGGCTGCTTCTCTGACAGTCCACCAACGCTGCTGCCCGCCTCCCATCCAGCACATACCTGTACCAGGCCTGTCAAGAGGCTTTGTGGAACCAATCTCAGAGCTTGAAACCAAAATAAAATAATGGAGGAGTGGCCAAGGGCGTGGCTTCGGTGTGTTTTGTGTCAAACTTGCCGTGGTGGACAGGGCTTGCCCTTGCTGCTCCAGGCAATGGCTTCCATCTGTCCCAAGTTCTGCTCCATAGGAGGAGGGCAAGGTCCCAAATGCAGAGGCAACCTGGGAAGTCCCAGGAACAGCAAGGAAGCCGAGTGCTGGAGCTAAGGAGGGTCAGGGGTGAGTGGGAGGTCAGATGGTACATAGTCTTCAAGTGCCCCACAAGGACTTTGTTTTAATACCTACCTTCTGTGGCAGGAAAGTCGTGGAGAATTTGGAGTAATGGCAAGGAATGGCAAGATGACTTCCGGGAGGGACGCCTGGGGGGCTCAGTGGTTGAGCGCCTCCCTTTGGTCCAGGGCGTGATCCCAGGGTCCTGGGATCAAGTCCCGCATCGGGCTCCTTTCAGGGAGCCTGCTTCTCCCTCTGCCTGTGTCTCTGCCTCTCTCTGTGTGTCTCTCGTGAATAAATACAATCTTAAAAAAAAAAAAAAATGACTTCTGGCAGGTTCCTCTGGCTCCTGAGCTAGGATGAGGCAGGAATGGGGGAGAGCAGGCACCCTGTGGCAGCTGAGTGGGGAGTTTGCCCCAGGGTGGGTCAGAGCAGAGCTGCCAAGAGAAAGGAGCCAGAGTTGACCGTGGGATTCAGGCCCTAGTGGCAGGAGGATGCTCTCCGTCCCCTGGAGAACGCTGTAGGTGGAGCGGGCATAGGGCTGACCTGCCTCCAGCTTTTGGGCCTTCCCAGATCTGCTCAGCCACACCTGTTCCCAGGCTGGGCTCCCAGCCGGAATGGCCTAGCAACTGTACGTATGCCCCATCGACGGTTCCTTGGCACCTTCACCCAACTGGTGCCGCAGCGGTTCTGACTTCAGCAGGGCCTCCCCAGGGAGGACAGTGATGCAGAGATTGGAGGCAGGGAGCAGCCAGCAGAGAATTGTTCCTCTCCACCCTCTCTTGATGGACTGTGCCCAACATGTGGCCTTCTTCTGGTCTCTCCCAAGTCACCTGCTAGTGGGAGAATCAGCCAGCTTCTCTAGGGAAGCCGTGGTTGGCCCAGGAACACCGCCTGGATATGCTTTCCCTCCTGCCCTCCCTCACTTCCCTCTTTCCCTTAACTCTGGCTTCCTGGATGTTTCACCCCCCCCCCCCCCAATCCAGGCTAAATCAAGCGGGACCGTAGTCTGAGATGAGGTTTTGGCTCAAGCTGTCAGCACGCAGACCAAGGGCGTGCGCCAAGAGGAAGGAGAAAAGCCCCAGGATCATGCCCTGGGGCCTCCAAAGTTTAGAGGTTACAGGAGCTCACAGGTTGGACCAGAAGAGAGAACCCCAAAAGGGTAGTGAGAAAGGGCCAGTGACATAGGGACGTGAAGAGAGGGTGACCTCCAGAAGCATTTCCAGGAGTGTGGGAGCGTCAGAATTACCCCTGGGACTAAAGGGGCAGTGGATGCTGCTGAGGACAGGCTGGAGCTATTCCAACAGACGAGGGTGACAGCCTGGATGCAGTGTCCTGGCCTCGGGAGTGGAACCTCTGGCCACACCTGCCCTGAGACAGGTTCATGGGGTGGACCAGGCGTCACCTTCCGTCCCAGCTCTTCACTCCCCAGTGTGATGGAAGAACTCGGCCAGCTGCCTATTCGTGGAATGAAGACCCGGTAATAACAATCCCTACCTTCCACGGGGGGTGGTGAAGTGCCTGGCACTGCAAACTCCCAACAATTGCAAAGTTTTCTGTCAATGCCCTGGACAGAAACAGCAGTCATCCGGGACCCTGCCAGGCTGGCCAGGAAGGAGCACGAGGGAGGGACCCTGTCTAACTTGGGCTGGGGGATCTGCAGAACAGACCCAGTGGGGCCCCAGCTTGGCCAAACGCCACATCATCTCCCCAGCTTCTTCCCACCCCTGGCCCCAAAGCAAACGGGCCGGAAACAAGTCCGCTGGGGAGACCCCGGAGTGTGAAGGCTGAGTGAGCGCCCTTGGAATGACCGAGAGTAAGCGGCAGAGATGTCCCTACCCCCCCATGCTGGCCTGCGGGCTCTGGCCTCCGGGACAAGGGCCTGGGGGACGGGGCGGGGCAGAGGCCTTCCCCGCCCTGTCAGGGAGGCTAGAACCCTCTTCAGGAGAGGCCGGCGGCCGGAGGGGGGTCACAGGGAAGGGTCCAGTACCCGCTCTCCGGTCCGAGGGAGTCGGGTTCCCGTCCCCCGAGGGTGAAGTGCGGCTCCGTCACCCGTTCGCTCCGCGGAGAGCCCGGCGCAGAGGGGCGGGGCGGGCGGTCGGGGTCCCGGGGCTGCAGCGGGGCCGAGCGCAGGGGCCCGGGAGGGGCGGTGCAGGCGGGGCGCGACGGGGCCGCGGGCTCAGCCCGGCTCCAGCAGGTGGGGGGGCAGGGGCGGGGGCGGGCCCTGCGCCGCGCGGACCAGTGGGCGGGGGGCACCGGCTCGGCCCCGCCCCGCGCGCCCCCGCCGCGGTCGGCGCGCGCTCTCGGGCGGCAGCGGCGGCGGCGGCGGCGGCGGCAGCGGCGGCTCCGGCAGCACCCGGCGGCCTCGGGCGGGGCCGGACGGACAGACAGACAGAGGGCGCGGGGGGCGCGCGTCCCTCCTGGTCTGGCCATGGAGGGAGCCTCGTTCGGCGCGGGCCGCGCGGGGGCCGCCCTGGACCCCGTGAGCTTCGCGCGGCGGCCCCAGACCCTGCTGCGGGTCGCCTCCTGGGTGAGTGGCCCCGGCCCCCGCCGCGCCCCCCTCGCCCCCGCCGCCCCTCGCCCCTCGCCCCCCCTCGCCCCTCGCCCCCATCCTCGCCCCCATCCTGGTCCCCGCCGGCCCCTCCCCCGCCGGCCGCAGGTTGGGGTGACGTCACCGGGCAGGGCGCGCCCACCTGCGGAGGTGGGGGCCGACGGCGCCCGCCGGGACCTTGAGAGGTCACCGGCCGCCGCCCCCGCCTCCAGTCCCCCGAGGTCTGACGCAGCCCCCTGCCTCTGCGCTCGCTCCGTCTTTCCTGTTCTCACGACCTGGAAGCGGACACAGGGGCGGGGACGCGAGTGGGCTCGAGCTCTGCGCCGCAGCACGCGGAGGGGCCGTGGGAGCCGAGGGGAGCGGGCGGCGCTTACACCGTCTTCTCCCGCACACACGTCCTCCAGGCTTCTTCCAAGGGAGCTGGCCCTTTCCCAGGCCTTCCAGTTGCAGTTGTGTGTGTTTGGGGGTTGGGGGTGCCCTGGGATCCCCCGGGCGGGGCAGCAAGAAGGGGCTCTGCACTGGGAGGGCTGCCTGGGGGAGGTGCGGGAGGGCCAGATTTGGGGACAGCCCAGACGACTGGGGCATCCCTAGGCCAGATGGCCAGCTCCTCCTTCCCCCCTCTCCAGGCAGGAGAGGAGGTGGGTGACGGAGTCTGGGTTTTATTTAGCCAGTGGCACCTGGTGTCCGCGGGACCTACGCCCTGGTCTTCAGGAGAGAGATGCCCAGGGTGGCGCGATTAGGAAGTGGGAACCCTGTGTTCTGGTGCCAGCTCCGCTCCGACCTGTGGACCACTCTGGGCGGACATGTCCATGCCCTGCACCTGGGCTTCCCTCTGACACCATCTCAAGGAGCTGGAGAGGGAGAGGAGAGAAATGAAGTTGAAACTGGAGGTCTTTTTTTAGAAACACGGGGCTGCCCAGAGTTGAAGGAGCAGCATCTGGTTTAAAATGATTGTGGTCCAGAAACACCTGGTTGGCTCAGTCTTTCGAGCACGGGACTCAGGGTCATGAGTTCAAGCCCCACATTGGGCACGGAGCCTACTTTAAATAAATAAATAAAGTGTAAAATGACTGTGTTGCACCATTTACCTGCCTTCCACCCCTTGTGGTAAGGGGATGCTGAAGTTGACTGAACCCCGGAGGTCAACAGTATCACCTTTCTTTTTTTTAAATTAATTAATTAATTTATTAGAGAGGGAGAAAGAGAGCAGGGAGGGCAGAGGGAGAGTGAAAATTTTGAGCAGACTCCCTGCTGAGCTGAGCACGGAGCCCTACTCTGGGCTTGATCCCATGACCCACAGGATGACGACCTGATAGAAATCATGAGTCCGGCCCTCAACTGACTGAGCCACCCAGGTGCCCCAACAGTATCACCCTCTGAGCCCAAACACTTATGGTGCGACACTCAGTCACTTGGGCTGTTATCCCTTGGGTGCTGGGTGGGCATTATTTTCCTGGCCCCAACACTGCATGCACTGTACTCGGCATGTTAGGAAGCAGGGCCCCACAGCTCCCAGGTGCTAGGGGTGGGTTCGGTGCCGGGCCTGGGAGACAGCTGTGCCACTGCGCTGGCTCTGCTCCCCCTGTGCTCTGGCCCCCTCTTCTCCGCCCCTCCTCCCACAGCGCCACCCGCTGGAGCCTAGAATCACTGGTCCAGGTGAAGCCTCGTGTTCCTACTTTTGGAGGCCGCCCCCCCCCCCCCCCACAGGACCAGTGACCCAGTTTGAATGTCAACCCCGTCTTTTATCAGCCAAATGACTTCGCTAATTGGGGCCCCACCTCCCCATCATAAAGGGGATCACAGTGAGCCCTTGTGGTTTGTGGGGAGGATTCTACGGGGAATGCGGGTAAAGAAGAGTTTTTTTTTTTTTTAATTTTTATTTATTTATGATAGTCACACAGAGAGAGAGAGAGGCAGAGACACAGGCGGAGGGAGAAGCAGGCCCCATGCACCGGGAGCCCGACGTGGGACTCGATCCCGAGTCTCCAGGATCGCGCCCTGGGCCAAATGCAGGCGCCAAACCGCTGCGCCACCCAGGGATCCCATAAAGAAGAGGTTTTAAGCATAGTGCTGGGCATAGTAGATACTCCATAGGACATGCGGTCCATAATTTTTAAATGCGCGGGGGACTGAGGGAGGGGTGCCCGAAGCCCCCGTCCACAGATGGGCCCCGCGCGGCCGGGAACGTGGAGACCGGCTGGAGGGCATGAGCACCGCGGTGGGTGACAGCGGGAAGGAGACCCCCGCGGGGCCCTGAGCGCCGCCCGCCGCCCGCAGGTGTTCTCCATCGCCGTCTTTGGGCCCATCGTCAACGAGGGCTACGTGAACACCGACAGCGGGCCCGAGCTGCGCTGCGTCTTCAACGGGAACGCGGGCGCCTGCCGCTTCGGCGTCGCGCTCGGCCTCGGGGCTTTCCTTGCCTGCGCCGCCTTCCTCCTGCTCGACGTGCGCTTCCAGCAGATCAGCAGCGTCCGCGACCGCCGCCGCGCGGTGCTGCTGGACCTGGGCTTCTCAGGTGGGCGGGGCGGGGCTTGCCGCGCGAGTGGAGGCGTGACCGGCGGTGGGCGGGCTTTCCGGGCTCCGCCGGGGCAGCGCTTTGCCGAGCGAGGGGGGCGGGGCGGGGCGGGGCTTGCCGCGCGAGTGGAGGCGTGGCCGGCGGCGGGCGGGGCTTGCGCGGGGCCGTGGTCCGGGGCGGGGCCTCGGCGCGGGCTCCCCTGACCCGCCGCCTGCCGGCAGGGCTCTGGTCCTTCCTGTGGTTCGTGGGCTTCTGCTTCCTCACCAACCAGTGGCAGCGCACGGCGCCCGGGCCCAGCACGCTGCAGGCGGGAGACGCGGCGCGGGCCGCCATCGCCTTCAGCTTCTTCTCCATCCTCAGCTGGGTGAGTGCGGCCGCGGGGCGGGGCCGGGCCGGGGCGGGGTGGGCGGGGTCGGTTCTGGCTGACCCGGGCTCCCCCTCAGGTGGCGCTCACTGTGAAGGCCCTACAGCGGTTCCGCCTGGGCACGGACATGTCCCTCTTTGCCACGGAGCAGCTGGGCACCGGGGCGGGTCAAGCCTACCCCGGCTACCCGGTGGGCAGCGGCGTGGAGGGGACGGAGACCTACCAGAGCCCTCCCTTCACCGAGACTCTGGACACCAGCCCCAAGGGGTACCAGGTGCCTGCCTACTAGTGGCCGGCAGGCCCCCACCAGGGTTCCACGGCTGCCACCAAGCCAGGGTCCAGGGTTTCCCGGGACCCCCCTCAGGTCCTCCTGGCCTAGCGCCAGGGACAGAGAGGGTGGCCACTGAGGGCTGTCTGGGGCCAAGAGAAGGTAGCCCCCAGGATGCCTAGGCTGCCCCCCACCCCACGTTCCCCCTGTCCCTTTAGTCGCTGACCCCAGGCCTTAGGTCGGGATGTGCAACCCTGGACATGTGTCCTCCAGCCTAGTGGATCAGCCTGGGAGGGGGCCATTTCCCTGGTGAGCCAGCTAGCCTGTGGCTCACCTGTCCACCCTGGGGTTAGGGGTCTCGCTGCCCTCCATAGCTAGGGCGGGGGCTGGCCCCGGGAGCACGGGCACTGTTCCCACCCCATGTCCCCCGGGGCCGTGACCGTCCCTGCTCGTGTTGTGGCGGTTCACCCCGTGGGGCTGTGTGCACACTGTCCGGAGCCTCCAAGCGTTTGCTGTCACAGGCTCACTAGAGTAGCCTGGTCCCGTTGATGTTGTGATTGTGGTCAGGTCTTCGGGCTTCACCTCATAGTTCCCTGCAAGCAGCCCCGCTGTCCGTAGCCTCTGCTCCTGTCCCGACTTGTCTAGGCCCAGGAGCCTGCCCGGGTGTGGGCACTTTTGGCTAGGAAGGCACAACATGGCTGCATACAGGCCTGGGCACCGGCCCTCTCCCACCCCAGCAAGAAGGTCTTGTCCAAGGGAGGCTTAGGACACCTGGGGGCCTGGCAAAACAGGCCCCTCACAAGGAAGGAGGCCTGAGGTTGCACATGCCCACCATGCCCTGGACTGGCCCATCTGTGCAATCCCTTTTTCCCTTGGCTTCCTGGACCAGCCCCTCAGCACCCTGCCCTGCACTCTGTTTTAAGGCGCAGCCTGAGGTTGGGGTCCCTCTGTATAGCTGACTACTCATGCATTGCTCGAAGCTGGCTTTTCACATTCTGTCAATACCAAATGCGGTTGCCACCTTCCATTCTCGCAGACAGGCGCCTCCCTGTGGAGTTGCAGTTGGGTGACAACCCTGTACATTGTAGCATAGACCAATTCTGTGTGGGTATTTAAGTGAACATGTTTACAATTTTTGTATATATGGATCTTTCTCTCCCTCTTCTGAAAGAGCAATCAGTGATTGTGTATCTTCAGTGTCCCATGTTTCAACTGCAACTTCTTTACAATAAAAGACTGTTAGTGAGTTTACCTGGCACAGACACTGCTTGCAGAGTCGTTTCTACTCCTGCCCCCGTGGGTGCCCAGAACCCAGGAAGGGGCAGCAGGTGGAGGCTGGGCTGATGCCTTTCTTCTGAGGGTCCCTGAGGCCCCCACCACACATCCCCCTGCTGTGCTGCTGGACAGCTCAGAGTGGACTCTCTGAAATGCTGGGGGAGACGCCCGTCTCTCCTGTTGAGAACAGCAGGAGGATTATTTCCTGTTGCGGCACATGTCTCGGCTCCTTCCTCAGTCCACCGGTTGAGCTTCATCCCACATTCTTCAAGGATAGTTTTATTGGGAACATATATGTGAAGTCCTGTTGCTTACAGCGTTGAAAGGATTCCAGCATGCTCCTTTAGGATCCTGTACTATTGACCATTACTGTTTGTATTCCTCCATAGGCTATCTGCTTTTTCTCCTTGGTAAAATGTATTAAGGTTTTTTTTTTTTTTTTTTTTTCCTGAGTTGTGTTCTGTCGAGATGTGGCTTTTCAAAGAATTATCTTAGTTAGTGTTTTTTTTCTTTTTTGGAACAACCGTTTGAGATTTTATTTATTCATGAGAGACAGAGAGAGAGGCAAAACACAGGCAGACAGAGAAGCAGGCTCCTGCAGGGAGCCCAATGTGGGACTCAATTCCAGACCCCGGGATAACACTCTAAACCAAAGGCAGGTGCTCAACCACTGAGCCACCCAGATGTTCCCGAACAACCATTTTTAAGTAATCTCCACATTCAATGTGGGGCTTGAATTCACAACCCAGTCTGTGATCAAGAGGCACACCCTCCTCCAACACAGCGCACCGGGTGCCCAGTGTGTTCAGTTTTCTTTCTCCATTGCATGGAAACGCAGTCATTTCTCCCCACATCACCACCTTCTGTTCTGGGACCCCAGCATGTGCTCCGTGCAGCTTCCAGAGCCGCATTCCTCAGCCAGCTAACTCAGCCTCTGGAGATTTCCCCAGCTTCGTCTTGCTTGCTTCTGAACCCAGCTACTGGGTTGTTTTTTTTTTGATCAGTTATTTGCTCATTTCTAAGATTTCTAACTAGTTAATAACATCCTGGCTGAGGGCAAGTGGCCTGAGAAGCGTCCCTGGGGCTGGAATGCTGGCTTTGCCACATCCAGGCAGGGCTGTGTTGGGGAAATGTTCCAACTTGTGTGTGCCCCAGGCCCCTCTTCTGTAGTTCCAGTCACAGGGGTGGACAGAGGAGCCGGGCTGGCACACGGGCAGCCCCGAGCGGGGCTGGCACACAGCAGGCACCGCTTCAGTGCTGCCTTGTGCGACTGTGGTCCTTGCTTCGTTAAGAAGAGCTCGTTTTCTTTTTTTTTTTTTTTTTTAAGATTTTATTTATTTATTCATAGAGACACAGCTAGAGAGAGAGAGGCAGAGACACAGGCAGAGGGAGAAGCAGGCACCATGTAGGGAGCCTGATGTGGGACTCGATTCCGGGTCTCCAGGATCACACCCCAGGCTGCAGGCGGCGCCAAACCGCTGCGCCACCGGGGCTGCCCAAGAAGAGCTCGTTTTCAATGTGGTCAAGGACATACCCCATTCTCCCGATTAGTCTTCTGTGGGGCTGGCTGTCCTCGGGTCTGCAAAGGCAGAGGGACAGCTGCAGGGGCCACTGGTGACCCAGGGAAGGCAAGTGGCTCTACACGGCCCAGTGGAGGGTGAGGAGGGTGAAGGCTCTTGTGTGCGGTTGGGCCGAGCCCGGCCATCACCCACCATCACCCACAAGCACCGCCGCGGTCCCAGGCACAGGCAGGCAGCGCCACGTACCCCCGGCCCCTCATCATCGTGGGTCCCCCTTCCTCACGTGCAAAGACATGTTTCTTCTCATGTAAGGACATTTTCTTTGCTTTATTTGGATGTGGCTAGAACTGTGTCTAGAACTGTTTTTTACGGTTTATGTGTGTTTAGGGCAGAAAGCAGCGATTTCTCTGGTCCCCTTTCAGAATACGGAGTCCAAATAATTAAGCGCCCATTATTTCCTGCAGAATTTCACATGCTCGTTCCACTGCTTCTGAAGTGCTCTTACCTGTGAGAGCTCTTTACTAGTCTGTGGGTGCAAACCTTGAGTCTGGGGGCTCCCACGTCCTGGAAGGAGGCTTTTACTGGGGATACGAGCACAGGGCAGACATGGCTGTGTCTATTCCTGGAAGGCCCGGGCAGCACCAGATCTCCAGGACCGGGCCCCGGGCCCAGACTGGCTGCCGCTTCCTGAGGGCAGAGCCCAGCTGCCCAGCTCTGCGCACGCCTCGTCCCCCACCCCCGCTGGCCCTGGCTGCCCACCAGAGCCGGAGCGTCTTCACAGCGCCGAGTCCTCTGGGCTACAGGGCGACCTGGGAGGGCAGAGAGGCTCAGAACACCAGCTCTGTGCATTATTGCAAAATAAATTTATTTGAAGATACACGGTCTTATAAAAGGTCAGAGGCAATTTGAGATCGCAGATTCAGTTTGTCTCATAAAAAGATTCAACTTCAAGTAGCACAATTTTGTGTCTGCTTTTAATCCTGAACGTTCTTGAATCACGAAAACAGCCAACTGTTTACACAACACCCTCAACATCTGACGCCAGCACTGGTGGGCCTGCAGCTTCTGGCTCGGGGGCCGCGGTGCTGCTGCCTTGGCTCCGGGCCTGGAGAGGGCCGCTGTCGCCACCGGCTCTGACGGGCACGGACAGGTTCCACATCCCGGCCCTTCCCTCCCCTCGCACCTTCCAAAAGCATGAGAATACAAACCAAGCCCAGCCCACCACTGAGGCAGAGGTCTTCGCCCCGTTCCCAGGAGGAAAGCGGATGCACTCCTACGTGGCGGCGTGCCGACAGGACAGGGTGGGCCCTCCTGGCGACCCCCGGTGGGCGGGCTGGCTGAGGGGCCTCGACAGGCGGCCTCACCTGGCTGCGTGGCAGCCCGGAAGGAGGAAGGAAGAAGGAGGCTCGTGGGTGTGGCAGCTCCTGCCCATGCTGGCAGCAGCTACGTGAGGATCCTGGCAATGGCTTGCAGGGAGGGGAAGTCGTTGTCCTGGGCGGCGTGCAGGGCCTGGTGGCTGCTGACGTCGCCGTGTGCAAGCACCTGCTGGCAGGTGGGGCACACACAGCAGTCCAGGCCCGCCCCCCGGGGGCCAGCCTGCCATGCGCTCTTCTTGCTCTTCTTGGCCTTGGTGCCCGGAGGCCTCTCCTGGCCTCGGAAGTGCGTGTGTGCGGAGAGCAGCTCCTGCTGCTTGGCCGTGTCAGGCAGAAGCACCAGCAGCTCGTTGAAAATCTTCTGGAAGTTCTCCCCAAGCAGGTCGCGGCAGCTCTTGTAGTACTGGGCTGCAGAGATCATGCCCTGCCACCCAGAGCCAAAGCCAGTCATGCCCAGGCCAGGCCCGAGCCCCCACGGTGGCCACGCCGGCCCCCCATACCCCTGCTTGGCTGACCTGTCGGAACTCCCCCGAGTGGCTCTTGAACTGGCCAAAGCGGGCCTCATCACTCTGCAGGAAGTCCTTGATGGACTGGATGAGCTGCAGGTTCCTCTCCCGGAAGTTCTCGGGCACCAGGTAGGCCTGTGGCGCAGGTGTCAGCCTGGGCCTGGGGGTCGGGAGATGGGGAGGAAGTGAAGGCTTACGGCTTTGGGGTGGCCCCAGTTGAGGGCACTCCCTGGCCTCCAGGGCACGGGGCTGGGCGGCCCACCCACACTTACGCCTTCGTGGTGGTGGCAGTGCTGGGGACACAGGCCGGGTGGGGGCTAGGCAGGAGGCCCGAAAAGCCAGGGGGTGGCTTGCTGACTGGAGGCACCAGGCCAGGGGGAGGCGGGGGTGGAGTGCCCTTCAGGAGCACCACAGCGTTGAAGCCTGCAGGGGACAGCACAGCGACACGGGGCGTGAGTCTTGTTGGCTGAGCAGGGCCGGCCCTCTGGCTCCCACCTCCCGCCTACTGCTCCCCAGCCCCCCAGGCCAGGCTTCGTCCATAAGCCACACCTCCGCCGCACCTCAGCCCAGGGCCTCAGGAGGCCAGAAGCCAGCATGTGCTCCCTGACAGCAATCCTGGCCTAGGGTGACTCACTCCCCCGCCTCCAGAAGGCACTGGGATTGCCCCATTTCACAGGGGGCCAAGAGACATGGAGGGTCAGTGGGCAGCTCCTAGCAGTGCCACCAGGCTTCCAAGGCAGCTGATCCACCATGCAGTGGCCCTCTCGCTGCCTGCTGGCCGGGGACTGCCCCCCAGCACAGCCCGAGGGAGCGCCCCCTCCCAGATGCCCAGGAGCAGGCCAGAGCCAGACACACGTACCTGGGGGAGGGGGCATCCTGGGGGGGCAGGGCACCCCGAGGGCTGGGAAGTCCTCCTGGGCTGGGGGGCAGGGGAGAGGCCCCAGGGGCCGCGGGAGCCCAGGAGGCTCCTTGGGCGTGCTGCGAGCTGGCGCGGGCCCTTCCGTGTGTCCATTGACGATGAGGGCAACGGGCCCCTCGGCTCTGCCGGTGGTCGTGGCGGGGGCCTGCTCAGCCCCCAGAAGCCCGTCTCTGTCGGGGAGCGGCAGGGGCGGTGACGTGGCCCCTGGCTTCTCTGAGCCCACCTTTTTCTTCTTGCCGACCTTGGTGACGGTCTGGGTAGAGGCCAGTGCCAGCAGGGAGGACACGGCGACCGTGGTGGGGACGCTCCGCAGCTCCTGGGCCGTGAGGCCACTGCGGCCGTCCTCCTCCTCCTCCTCGGAGGGCACTGGCCCGCCCTTCCTGCCGCCCTTGGCCCCCTTGCCAGCCTTCCTGGGGGGCTGGGTGCTCCCGCCAGCAGCCTGGGCCCCCGCACTGGGATGCGCCACCTTCTTGTTGCCGCTGCTGTTCCAGGCAGAGATGAGGCTGGTGGGGGCAGTGCTGGGCTTGGAGGCGGACACCAGGGCGGGGAAGTCATCCTCCTGGAAGGCGCTCCTGCCCTTGGCAGGGACCGGGTAGGCCAGTGCGAGCCCTGAGGGGCCCAGGGCTGCCGCAGCGGAGCTCGACGAGGAGGAGGTGGAGGCGCAGAGGCTTGGGAAGTCTTCATCCTTGAGCTTCGAAGAGGGCGCTGGGAGGGTGCTAAGCCCAGGAGGGGAGTGGCGTCAGTGCCTGTGGGCCCTAGCCTGCCCCACACCCACCCTCTGGAGGAGCCCTCCACCCTCACCCCAGTTCCGCACGAGTGTACCTTGGAAGGGTGGCCCCCGTGGCCGGGCTGGTCGTGGGGAGGCCCTCTTGGCTCACGGGATCGTTCGGTGAGGCTTCCTTGAGGCCTACAAGACGCAAAAGGACCTGCGTCAGGGCCAAGCCGTGTCCAGCAGGTTGGAGTAGCCCGCCCAGGGTGAGCCCAGGACTATGGCCTGTCCGTGCAGGCAGCATGCTGGCTGGGAGCTGGCCGCTCACCTCCCAGGTGCCCGCCGGCAGAGCCAGCTCACCTGGACCTTCGCCCTGAGTCCGGGCTGGGCGCCGGGGGCCTCGGAGCTCCTCGAGCCCCCGCAACCCTGCCTCCTCCTTCTTGGGCCTGCCGCCCTCCTCCCGGTCCTCACTCTTGCGTGTCTCCTGCTGTGGCTGCTGCTGCTGCTGCGCGGCCACTGAGGCCCGGATGGCAGCTGCCACTTCCCGGTCCTCTTCTTCCCTGGGAGGGGGAGGCCTTCAGGCTGGGCAGGGCCTGGGACGACGGTGGTGTGCCAAGCGAGGAACTGGGGAGGGGCCTCCCCCACCTGCCCCAGGCCTGGGCCCCCGGAGCTGTCCTGGGGCCTTATAGCCAGGGCCAGCTCGCCCTCGCTGGCAGGAGAGCGGCCACAGTAGGACTCCCGAGCCAGCCAGACTCAGGCTGGGGGCTCCCAGGCAGCACGTGGGCCCAGTGCTCGGTGGGCCGGGGGCCGCCATCTCACCAGTTACTGGGGATGGCACCTGGCCTGAGCACGTACTTGCAGCACGAGTGTTTCATGGCACAACCACACTGAACCCCCAGTGACACAGGCCCCTCTCCCCATCCCCGCCTGCAGGGTCCTGCTGTCCTGGCTCGAAGTAGAGAGAAAAGGAGGGAACGTGGGCTCACTCAGGACAATACACGGGCCCTGCTGCCTGGGACCCAGACACCAGAAAGCCAGGGACACCAGACACCAGAAAGCCAAAGTCCCCTGGTCCCCGTGTGTGGTCCCAACCCAGCTGCCAGCTGCCGCCACCGCCTCAGGGTGGTGCCAGAATGTCAGCGGCACGCAAATCCTCCCACCTCTTGTACCTCCAGCTTCCGCGCCGGCTCTGCTGGGCTCCACGACCGCTGGCCCGGCCTGAACGGCCCTGGCGGTTGTACCTGTCCACCTCCTCATAGTCCTCGCCCCCAATGACCCCTGTGGCCGGCACACAGCCCGTCACAAGCCAGACCGAGGCCAGTGCTCCAGCTCGCAGAGCCGATCTCCCCACCCCCAGGGCACGACCCCCACACAGCAGGCACGCACCCATCCTCCCAGCCCAGGGGCCCCCACACTGCACTCCCGGATGGCAGGGGGCACAGAGATCCCTGGGCTCGCAGCCTGCTCAGACGCTCAGGGCGCCGAGGGGCTGGGAGATGCAGGCTCCACAAGCTCAACACGCGACGGGTCAGACGGGGACCCGGGTGTGAGTCTGCAGACCGCGGGGCGGGGACGGGGGCGGGGGGGGGGGCTGGAGCCCGGGGGCCCGCTCGCCAGAAGGGAGGCCCTGCTGGCTCACCCTCGCTCCGGCGCGAGTGCCGCGGGGCGTAGCTGAACTGCAGGTCGATCTGGCGGTTCTGGCGGGCCTCGGCGCGGCTCCGGCTGTGGCAGGCCGTCCTGTGGGCCTTGAGGTCAATCTCGGTGCGGAAGGCGTGGGTGAACTGCTCCGAGCTGCAGCGGCCCTCCTCGCACAGGAAATGCTTCTCCCGGAAGTGCTCGCGCAGGTAGGCGTAGTCGCTGGTGGGGCAGAGGTGTCAACAGGAGCCCGCGGGGCCCTGCCACCCCGGCCTGTGGCCCTGCCCAGCCTGCTCTGGCACCCGGGGCCCGCGCCCACCTGTAGTAGTCCTGGGCCCCATCCGAGTCACAAAAGTGGCAGAAGTAGTGGTCGCGGCGCAGGTGTTTGAGCAGCTCGTCATTGTCCAGGTAGCGCTCGTCACAGAACTTGCAGAGTGGGTGCCCACGGTGTGACGTGTCGTCGGGGTCCCCCTGCATGCGGTGCCGCGCCAGGTCCTTGCGCGAGTACCATTTGCGCTCGTACGTGAATATCTGTAGGGAAAAGGGTGCTGGGCACGGGCGAGCCCCTTCCCGCGGCCCCACGACAACAGGGCTGCCTCAGTCTCCCCCCGTCCCCAGCCCCCGCACACACACCAGGAGCACCTCTCTGCCTGGCCCGTGTGAGACAAGAGAGCTGGCAGGGGACACACGAACACCCAGGGGCCCAGGTCCTGTGCCCAGCTCTCCCCAGGGCACACCTTGAGATGTTTGAGGCACAGCTTGCAGCAGAAGAGCTCGTGCTGCTTCCGCATGTGCTGCTCCAGGTCCCCAAAGAGGCCGAACGGCGGCAGCTCAGGGCACTGTGGGCACTCATGCTGAAGCAGCTGCCTAGAGAGACACCGAGGCCCCCCGACCCCGCAGGTACTCAGTGTTGCCGCCCAGAGCGAGCCCTGGCACCTCCTGCCACCCCTGCATGCGCCCCTGCACGCGCCCCAGGAGCAGGAGCCAGGTGGACGGCTGCTCCAACCGCGGAACCAGGGCCGCTCCCGGACAGGACCCAAATCCCACAAGGCTGCAGGATGCACACAACGGGGCCCAACCGGGGGCCACCCCCTCACCTGGAGGAGGAGGATCATGCCCAGGACAACAGTACCCTCGACAGGGCTTCCTCACCACGGGTAAGAGCCCAACTCCCAGGAACTCGTGTGCACCTCACAGGGCCCAGAGAGCAGGCTCTGTGCCCACACCCGAGTGCTTTCCCTGAACTCCCCCGCTGCCCGATCTCTGCTGCCACCCCAGGAGGGGTGCTATGAGCATCTCTGTTCCAGGAGGAGACCGAGGATGGGCCCTGACCTGGGGCTGCCCCCTTACCCACCCGGGGCTGGGCCCATCCCCAGCGGAGCGCTGCCCACAGGCCCTCGGGAGCCCGGGCTGAGGATCCCTCTCACCTGTATAAGGCAAAAACTTTTCCATCAGCAAAGTAGATGTCATACTTCTTCTCATGCTGCAGCTGGTGGAGCGGGATTGTGGCAAAGGCAGGAAGCTTCTTCCCAAAGACCACCTGGAACCAAAGCGAGATGGGGCTCGTGAGCAGGGCTGTGTACGCCGGGTGAGAAGGCCGAGGTGGGCCTCCCGTGGGCAGCGCCCTCCGCCAGCCTGGGCTGCTTGCGCTCCTCTCCTCACCTGCAACACAGCCGCCTGGGGTCAAGGGTGGGGGGGTGGACACGACACAACACCCAGCCTCGCCACCAGGGGGCGGCAGGCTCCCCACTCATCCACAGCCCTACCAGAGGAATGGAGGTCACCGCCGGGGGCAGTGACCCCCAGGGCAGTGACCCCTGGGCCGGTAGCGACAGGGACCACATGGTCTGGCAAACCAGGGCTTAATCACATGGGTGCTGACACAGGGTGGCTCTCACGAGGCGGAGGGAGAGATGCGGTCCAAGAAGCAGCAATGGAAACAATGCCACCCGGACAAGCCATGTGACGATGCGTCGTCAAGCCTAGCCACCCCGTCCACTCGTGATGCCACAGGAGAGGGGGTGCCCCCACAGGACTTGGTCACAGACCCTGGCCGCCTCCTGCCTGTTAACCAGCTGTCAGGGGTGCCGACACCTGTGCAGCCTGTTTCCTAGGGGTCTCGGGCACATCCAGGTACAGCCCGCCACGCTGCCCCTGTGCACAGGACCCTCTCACAGGCTCAGGTCTCCCCTCTGCGCCAGCAAGGGCACTGCTCCCTCCAGGGCCCCCTCCCCTCTGCTCCCCCCCCCATTCTCTGTCTCCTCCACTCCACTACTGTCCCACCCAGTCTGCACCTCAGCTCAGAGTCCTCATCTTGGGAAGGGTCATGTCAAGGTCATCCCTGCTCTGTTTAGGCTCAGCTAGGCTCGGCCAGGGAGAATGTCTGGGATCAGAATGGCCATGAACTTGGGAAAGTACAGGCCGGCTGGGGAGAATGGGTGGACACCCTGCCCCCCAGCAGCAGGATGGTTAAGACTGGTTCCCTGGACGTCTGGGCAAGAAGCTGGGGAGTCAGTGTCCACTTCTGATGACACAGTGGGGAAGAGCTAGCTGACCCCCAAGCCCCCCACAGGAGCCCAGGGGAGGCAGCATGGTCCAGCCACACCCATCCTGGGGGATGGAGGAGGATGAGCAGTGCCCCAGCACGCCTTTCGTCCCGTCATCATGTCCGGGCAGAGTGAACGTGGCCATCTGCCCTCGCCCTGGGCGGACTTTGGGTGGGTGCCTCACTGCAGCCACGCTCCCGTGGTTTCCCTCCCCTGGGTTTGTTCCCCAGGCCCTGGGACCTCTCACTGGCCTCTCCTCCCAGGGCCTGCCCTCCCACTGCCCACAAGGGTGCCTTTCCAGTCCCCACCCCAGGTCCTACTGCTTCTTGGGGGTGGGGGGAGCAGCTAGAGGGCCAGGTCCGCAGGCGCAGGGCCACTCTGGCTGCTGGTGCAGGTGCTGCTGGCCGACCACAGATCACCCGGTCTGTTGTGGAACCGAAGCTGGGACTCAGGGCCCTGGGTGTGCTGAGGCCACACAGGCAGCAGATTTAGGAGCCCCAGTGCCCACCCACGAGGTGGCTAGACAAGCAGCCTGCAAGGGAACCCCCAGCCAAAGAGCATGCAAGTCCAGGCGACTCAGCTAAGGAGCAACTTCCTTCCCCAGAGGAAACTCGTGCGAGATGCCACTGTTACCACTGTCTCTGTGGCTCCAGCGCCTTCCTCTGAGAGGTCTGCTCTGATCCACCTTGTGGGGGTGTCACCGTGGGCACCCTCTCTGTGGACCGGGGTGGGGTGCACTTCTCGGGATGGACCACCAGGCTGCTTGCGTAGCAGTCTGATGGGGCGGCCAGTGCTAGGCACACCTGAGCCAAGCCAGAAGACAGGGACACTGGGTTGGCTCAGAAAGGGATGGGAACCACAGCAAGAGATTGAGGAAAGGAAATGCACAGAGGTTCAAGGCTGAGTTTGCCTGAGAAAGAGGGCGGGAAGGCTTGGAGCTGGCAGGCGGGAGTGAGGAAATGCTAACAGCCCCTCCTAGACAGGCTGTAAGACCAGGACTGGGCCTCAAGGCCTGCACCTGTGTCCAGCCCAGCATTGATCAGACAAGAGGATGGCAGTGCCACTTGGTGTGGCCAGCATCCCTGCCTCCGGCAGAGGGTGAGGTGAATGGCGAAACCGAGTAGCTGGACAAGGACCAGGACACGGTGGCTCAACCAGGGATCCAAACAGCAGAGCCCGAGACCCACCCACCCTGGTGACCACGCTGATGAGAGAGGGTCATGGATCCGAGGACAGAAGTACAGGCCAGGCCTAGACACTTGAGGATGGGCCATCCTGGGAAGCCCCTGGGTAGACCAGGGAGTGGATGTCCAAAGGGGTAAGGGGGATCCCTGGGTGGCGCAGCGGTTTAGTGCCTGCCTTTGGCCCAGGGCACGATCCTGGAGACCCAGGATCGAATCCCACGTCGGGCTCCCGGTGCATGGAGCCTGCTTCTCCCTCTGTCTATGTCTCTGCCTCTCTCTCTTTCTCTCACTGTGTGCCTATCATAAATAAATAAAATAAAAATTAAAAAAAAAAAAAAAGGCGGGTAAAGGCACCTCTCGGTGGGCCCCAGGATGGCTGGGCCAGTCCTGAAGAGAGGGAGAAGGAGATGGGATGACAGCCCTGCTCGGACCCCCACAGGGGTGGGTGTGTGATCCGGGGCTTTGTTACTGGCTGCTCCCAGTACACAGTGGGCGCTCGCTAAGTGAGTGGAAGAGGGGATGGGCGGTGCCAGCAGTGACCACTGGCGAGAGTGAGCCGGCGGTGAGGGAGGGCAGTGAGGGCCCCGCCTAGGAAGCACAGGCCCCAGGGGAGCCCGGGTGGACCAGGCCGGTGGGGAGGCGCCCTGACACCAGCAAAGCAAGAATGGTCAGCGGTCCCACCCCCTGACCTGCCATCAGCCTCCCCTCCCACATCTTGCCTGTGAAGTGGAAGGGAGGCCTGACTAGCTCGGACACAGCAGCCCGGGCACACCTCTGTGACACAGATGGGCATCAGGGCAGGGTAGAGAGCAAGACTGGAATCTTCCGTCAGAAGAAAACAGACCGTGGGCAAGGTGAGACCAGGAAAGACAGTGGGTGGGGGGCCTGACATTGATCTTGCCTGGGAGCCAGCCTGGCCTCCACGCCGAGCACCTGCTGGGCAATCTAGCTCCATCTGGCTCCATGCCTGACCAGCAGCTGCAGGGCTGCTCTGCGTCTGCTCTTTGCAATGAACGCCTGCCTCACAGTGGGCACAAGCAGCCCTGAGTCGAGGCGTAGGCCTGTTCCACGCAGCATCTTGGCATGCTTTCCTTGTGGTTTTTACAAAGACTTGGTCCCATAAGAGAGAACAGGGCAGAGGCAGGGTTCAGGGGCTGGCGGTAGTTGTGGGGTTCCCTAACGGGCACAGGACACTCAGTAGACAATGCAGAACTCAGCAAAGGAACACGGAGAGCTAGGGTGGAGCTGCAAGTTCAAGAGTGGGAGGGAAGCAAGATGAATAGAGAGGCTCATCATCTCTCAAAGTTCCCAGGACACCCTCCCGCTGCCCAGGAATTCAGGCCAGGCCCAAGAGGATGCCAGAATCGGCCAAAGGCACCCAGTGCCAAAGCACACCCCAGCGGGAGCCTGCTGACAGCTCATGTCAACACCCCCTTGCCACAGAGCCCTGGGAGGGTGTGGGACCCACGGGGAATAAGAGAGGCCAGACGCTGGCTGTAATCGCCACGCATAGGTGTCTGCTCACCTCCCGAGTGAGACTTGCAGCCCCGGCCTTCCTGGAAGAGAACTACAGGTGCACTGGGAAACCTGGCTCTTCGAGTTAGCTCATGCCATCCAGGACGGGCCGGCATGGCAGCCTCTGGCAAAGCTGGGAGGTGCTCACTCAGCCACAGGCCCAAGGTTTCCCAGACGACTGCACCCCAGATCTCTCCCAGGTCTGTCTCTGGCCACCCTGTTAGGCTGACCGTGTCTCCAACTGTCTTTTCCTGATAAAGCAGAGTAGGTGTCCAAGGAGAGCTCGTGGAATCAGAGCGTCACCCTAGCTCCCCTACCACGAATGCCTACCCAAAACAAGAACAAAAAGAAAGAGATGAAACAAAGAAAAAAAAAAAAAAAAAAGAAAAAGAAAAACACAAGTAAAGAGACCTTGTCCCCAAGAATGCCATTCCTGCGTCACTTCTAGGAAGAAGAAAGCTTCCCTGGCAGATGTCAGCAGCCCAAGCTTTCCACGAACAACCAGAGGAATCTCCCAACGCTGGAAGAACGCATCTCAAATCAAACCTGGGGTCTGCGGCCCGGTGCTCGGAGCCAGCGGGTGGCATTACGGGGGGGGGGGGGGGGGAACAGCTCCGGGGCCCTCCGACCCCCTCCAGGGCTTCCGAGTCCGGGCAGGGTCGGCAACACCCCCAGCCCCTCTTGCAATCGGCAGGGAGGGGGAGAACTTCACAGCAGCACTTTTATCCCGATTCTCAAGAATCCTAAGGAAACCTCGAGGGTCCCGCCTCCCCCTCGGTGGGCAGGTCTGGGCGCCGTGGGCCGCACGAGGTGGAAGCTCCAGCGTCAGGAGGGCCCGGCGGCGACACCCGCGGGGCCCGGGCACCCAGCTGGGCCCTCCGCCTGCAGGGCGGCCGCCCCGGGCTCCGGCCCACGTCCCCCCCGCCGGGGCCCCAGAAGGCAAAGCCCCCAGACGGGCAGGTCCGGTTCCCGCTACGCCCAAGCCCATTCCCGGCCCGGCGGGAACCGTCCCCGTGCAGAGCGCTCCCTCCGCGAGCCGGCGGCCCGGCCCCACGGGCCCCGCCGGACACAGGAAGGCAAAGTCTCCTTCCGGCCGCGCCCCGCGCCCGCCCCGGCGCCCGAACGCGCGGCCCCGCCGGCCCGGCGCACCTGGCGCAGCTCCTCGCGGCACACGGCGCAGTAGCGCTGCTCGCACAGCACCCGCATCTTGGTGGAGCAGCGGCAGCACACCGGGTGGTCGCAGCGGCCCAGCGCCGTGGCCTCCAGGTCCCCGCAGCACAGCACGCAGCTCCCGCCGCCCCGCTCCGGCGCCGCCGCCGCCTCCAGGGCCGCGCGCCGCCCCTCGCCGCCCGCCGCCATGGTCAGGGCTGCGGGCCCCTCCGGCCGGCGCGGCGCGGCCTGGCTCCCGGCGGGCCCGCCCCTTCCGGCTACGTCAGCGCCCCGCCCAGCAACGGCCCCGCCCGGCGGAAGCGCGCGTCGCCACTTCCGGCCCGGAGAGGCGCGGGCTCGGGGCGCGCGGGTGGGACCTCGGGGCTGGGGGGGAGCGGGCTGGGGGCGCGGGCGGGGCTGCGGGGTGCGCGGGCGGTACCTCGGGGCTGGGGGGCGCGAGGGCTGGGGTCGCTGGCGGGACCTCGGGGCTGGGGGTGCGCGGGCGGGACCTCGGGGTTGGGGGGGCGCGAGGGCTGGGGGGCGCGGGCGGGACCTCGGGGCTGGGGGGCGCGGGCGGGACCTCGGGGCTGGGGGGGCCCGAGGGCTGGGGTCGCTGGCGGGACCTCGGGGCTGGGGGCGCGCGGGCGGGACCTCGGGGTTAGGGGGGCGCGAGGGCTGGGGTCGCTGGCGGGACCTCGGGGCTGGGGGCGCGCGGGCGGGACCTCGGGGTTGGGGGGGCGCGAGGGCTGGGGGCGCGGGCGGGACCTCGGGGCTGGGGGTGCCGAGGACTTGGGGGACGCGGGCGGGACCTCCGGGCTGGGGGGGCGTGGGCTGGGGGCGCGCGGGCGGGACCTTGGGGCTGGGGGGGCGCGAGGGCTGGGGGGCGCGGGCGGGACCTCGGGGCTGGGGGGGCGAGGGCTGGGGGTGCCGAGGACTTGGGGGACGCGGGCGGGACCTCCGGGCAGGGGGGGCGTGGGCTGGGGGCGCGCGGGCGGGACCTTGGGGCTGGGTGGGGGCGCCGGGCTGGGGGCTGTGTGTGACCTGGTGACGCGCGGGCTGCGGTGGGGGGGCGAGAGCTGCGGGGCGGCGGGAGCTGCGGGGGGGCGCGGGCTGGGGGGCCGAGGACTGCGGGCGCGGCTGGGACCTGGCGGCGAGGGGAGCGCCGGGCTGAGGGCGCTAGGGTTGGGGACGCTGGCGGGACTGCGGGCGCGGGTGGGCCCCCCGGCGGGGAGCTGCGACGAGGAGGCGGTCCGGCGGGGGCGCGGGCGGGGTGCTCGGAGCGTGGCTCCCCTCTGCTCGGCGTGGCTCCCCTCTGCTCCGCGTGGCTCAGTGTAAGTATGCTCCTGCACGGTGGAGGTGCTATTCCGCGTTGGTCTGAAATGCAGATTTAAGCTGGCGTTCTGCTAAATACAGCTTGCTTAATTGCTAAATATAGCCGCCATGCGGGGAGCCCACCATTCTCTCCAGCCCAGACACAAGCTTGGTCACCAGGCGCACCCCTTGTGCCCCAGCCTCCCCAAATAAGAACTTCTGCAAATCCTTATCAGAAAAGACTGTTTTGGTGACATCCATCTCTGAGCTGGGGACTATCTTCCTGACTTTGATAGAAAAATCATGCAGGGAACGTGTCCTCTTCCCTGGGCACACCCAGCTGGGCTCTGGGGGCTTGGCGCTGGGAAACATAAGGCAGGTTTGTGGAGTGGATGTTGGTGAATACTAGGCTCCGGGCCCCTGCAGCTGTTGGAGGGCTTCCTCCCTTCCTTGGGGACCAGGCACACGCCAGACCTCCCTTCTGCCATCAAAGGAGGCAAGTCCAATCTTAAGCCTTCTAGAAAAAAATCTGTGTTGTTGGGGAGTGACCCTGGACTTTAGAATCAGACAGAATTGGGGGATCCCTGGGTGGCGCAGCGGTTTAGCGCCTGCCTTTGGCCCAGGGCGCGATCCTGGAGACCCGGGATCGAATCCCACGTCGGGCTCCCGGTGCATGGAGCCTGCTTCTCCCTCTGCCTGTGTCTCTGCCTCTCTCTCTCTCTCTCTCTCTCTCTGTGACTATCATAAATAAATAAAAATTAAAAAAAAAAAAAAGAATCAGACAGAATTGGGCTTGAAGCCCCAGTTCAGCCACTCACTTGCTGGGGAACTTTGGTTGGCTCACTGGCCCTTGGCTTACTCAATTGCAAAACGGGAATTGTCACACCAAGTAAATCTGGTGGACTGGCCACGTTCATATGCCCTCTTGGTGTCACAGAACCCGACTAAGTAACAGCAAGGGAGTAAAAGATGGCCTGTCCACAAGGGCAAGAACAGGAAGGGAGGAAGCAGCTAGTGAAAGAGGATAGACAGGAAGATGAGTCACTTGTTTTACAAAGTATCCTTAAGACCTTGGGGGGGGTGGGGGCGGGGAGCTGATGAGAAGCTTCCCTGAGGATGAACTGAGGCAGGGAACTGAACTCCAGAGTGCTCGTGAGTCAGTGCACAGAACCCAGGGCCCTGGAACCTCCTCCCTGCCCTGACTCCTGTGTCCGGTCCACCCCCTACACTTCCCACTGGAGAAGCTGGCCAACTCCAGAGAAGGCCTCACTGCCCACCCCATTACAGAAGGAAAAGCCATGCCTGCAGTGAAGGAGGAATGGCTTTGGCAACCACTTGGCACAGCCACGCCCCCACAGGAAGAGCATCCAGGTCTCACTCCTACATAGGGACAGAGGCCAAGGCCCTCCAGGTTCATGAGGAAAGCCTGCAGTGTGAAAGATGGACCAAGCTGAGACCCAGGAAGCAAAAGGAGGCTTTAGAGAGAAGTGTGCTTGGGGTGCCTGACTGGCTCATTGGGCAGAGCGTATGAGTGCCAGCCCCACGTTGGGTGTGGAGCCTGCTTGAAAAAAAGCAAGCTGTACTTGATATTTCCAGAGAAGATGCTGCTTCTGTGAAATAAGACTAGGATGCCTTGAACAATATTAAGCACGAGACAATCAGAACAAAAAAGGGCTCTTAGGAATTAAAAACAGGTAAAAATGCGAGAGCAAATGGAGAAGATACTGTTGGAGAAATCTCCCAGCCAGCAAAACACAGGAAATGAAGAAGCTGGAACTCTGAATCTAGAAGGTGCGACATCTAATTAACAGGGATGTCAGAGGTACAGATTATCCAAGAACTAATAAGGCAGTGCGGCTGTAACCGGAGGACGGAGGACGCGTCTCCACACAGGCCCCAACCGAGGGGGAAAGGCCCTCAGCAGGTGACGTCATCCTGGTTTACCGAGGAACCAGAGCTGGAGGGAGGAGGGGGGAGGAAGGGAGAGATCCTGGAAGGGGGATTGACCATAGGACTTTACTCCTGGGACGCTGGAAGCCAGAAATTCCCTCCCATTTCTGAGAGAGTAGGCCATCCATCCACAAATTCTATGCCCAGAAAAATCTCCTTTAGGCGTACAGACCCTGACCTAAGCGGGACAGATTAGCTCCCACGCCCCCATTCACACGAAACTACCGGAGGGTTCGTGTTTCTAAAACGTCAGGGAATCCTAGCTGGAAGGTGACTGGCATCCAGAAGATG
Organism: Canis aureus; assembly: GCF_053574225.1. Classification (NCBI taxonomy): domain Eukaryota; kingdom Metazoa; phylum Chordata; class Mammalia; order Carnivora; family Canidae; genus Canis; species Canis aureus. Next base: position 38,762,395 of record NC_135618.1, read on the forward strand.
GGAGGAACGCCAAAGCAGAGTGTGGGGTGACGCCCAGGTGGAGGAGGCAAGGATGAGGGGAGCAGGATGCCTCCGGAGTAAACCTGGTCGGGGCGTCCTCGCATGCTTGAGATTCAGGAAAAGTCCTTGCGAGGAGCTTGGCCTATCGGAGCCTTTGGGGGAAAAGAGCAAAATAAGTGTATAGCAAAACAAGCAAAGAGAAAAAAGCAATCGGTGAGAACGGAAATGTAATCCTAGTGCATTACTTGGCGTGCTAACACGCCGGCTAGTGACTTAACCGAAAGTTGTGACAAAATCCTAGCAGAAGGATGGAGAGGGTGTGAGAGGACCAAAGCTCCATCTAAATTTGTAGGAAGCCTTCTGGTGCTGCCTAAAACAAATCAGAACAAATCGGTTTGTAATCTGAGCGCCCATGGTTCTCAAGCGGGGGTGGTTTTACCCCAAAAAGAGACACTGGTGGTGGTCGCAGCCTTACTGGCGTCTACTGGATCATTGCTTTCCCATTGCCACGGTTAAAAAAATCACAAGCTCTGAGGCTTGAAACAACACAGATGTATTATCTTTCATTTAGGGAGTTCAGAAGTCCAGAAAAAGGGGTGTCCATGGGATAAAAGCAAAGTGCAGGTAGGGTGCACTCCTTCGGTGAGAATCCATCTCCTCCCCTCCAGAGGCGGCTCCTCCCAGGCTGCGGGCGGGGGGCGTCACCCCTCCTCACAACCCACGCGATGACGCTGGGCCCCACCTGCAGGATTCAGGACCGTCTCATCATATTTTTCTTGTTTTTTAATTCCTGACGGGGGGGGAGGGGCGGAGGGGACATGCAGAGGCAGAGGGAGAAGCAGGCCCCATGCAGGGAGCCTGACGTGCAACTCGATCCCGGGTCTCCAGGATCACGCCCTGGGCTGAAAGCGGCGCTAAACTGCTGAGCCACCCAGGCTGCCCCGTCTCATCTGTTAAGGTCCGCTGAGGAGTGTCCCTCATTTCCTCTGCAACTTCTGTCCTCCCCCCACCTTACCACGCCGAGTAGGTGCGCGCAGGTCCCAGGATGTCTTGGGAGGTGCTGGTGTGGCTAGGAGGGGGCAGACAGAGCTCCCTGGGAGCTGAAATCTTGGCTATCTTCACCTGGACTGTGGGCGCGCGCTGTATGCATACGGAACCAGAGCACTTTTTTTTTTTTTTTTTAAGATTTTATTTGTTCATGAGAGACACAGAGAAAGAGGGGCAGAGACACAGGCAGAGGGAGAAGCAGACTCCGTGCAGGGAGCCCGATGTGGGACTCAATCCCAGGTCCCCAGGATCACGCCCTGGGCCGAAGGCAGGCACTAAACCACTGAGCCACCCGGGTATCCCCAAGTTTATGGTTTTTATTTATTTTTATTTTTTATTATTATTTTTTATGGTTTTTAAATAGGGGCTAGCTACTAGAAGCTGAGGGAGCCGGAAGTCATTGCCTCTGCAGAGCAGGACTGGGATGTGAGAGGGTGGTTCAGGGACAGGTTTGTTTTCTCCCTTATACTAGCGTTATATTCATAATGTAAACTATCTTTTTTTTTAAATTGTATTTATTTATTCATGAGAGACACAGGGAGAAGGAGAAGCAGGCTCCATGCAGGGAGCCCGATGTGGGACTTGATCCCGGGTCTCCAGGATCACACCCTGGGCCAAAGGCAGGCACTCAACCACTGAGCCACCCAGGGATCCCAATAATGTAAATTACCTTGATAGAAATTAATAACTTAAAAAAAGAAACAAAACAGATTTGCTCAATCGCTGCATCTTTAGGATGGAGTGCTTGTGGGGCCAGGCCCCGAGCCCGGGGTTGAGGCCCTGCGTGGTCCTGGCCAGCAGGCAGCTTGTGTGGTGCGGGGAAAGGCAGCATGCAGACAGCACCAAGCCATGGTCCCCGGTTTCTAGGAGGGTGTTGCCTGATGAAGGAAGAGCTGAGTCCCGGAAATGAGTCAGCTTTCAGGGGCCCATCACCCCCTCCCACTGTGGAACTTCAGGTCCAGATCCCTGTGTGGGGGAGGATGGGGAGCCTTTGTCACTGGGCCCTGGGCTCAGAGCTGGGCAGGGGACAGAAGCTGTCCTCTGTACCCCAAATCAGGAGTTCCCAGGACTAGTGTCTGCTTTACTATGCCAACCCAGCCGCGGGCTCTGTCCCCACAGGCTTTCTGCACACTGTCACCTGGCAGGAGCCCCGCTCCATCAGCTCCGTCTCAGTGGGGACCCTCTTTCGTGCCCCTCGCTGGGCTTCTGGGCTATAAACTAGCGGGATGGGTATTTAAACTTCAGATTCGGAGGCAGCATCGCGCAGGGGACTTTACCACCGGGATTGGGAGATTCATCGGGCTGGTACCTTGCTCTACCTGGCGTTCCCACCATCTCAGACCCCATTGCCCACGAGCCACAAGTGGTCCTACTGGGCCGCCTCCAGAGGACGCCCAGGCCCTCCCCCAGTGAGCTGGGTGGGGGTGAGGGGACACAAGTACTCTTAGCTCCAAGGATGTGCAGCGTCAGGGGACCCTGGTGGCCTGTGTCGTGCCGCGCTGCCCGCCCACTGTGCACTCCAGGCGGCTCTCCAGGCCAAGGGGCCCCCAGAGAGGCTGCTTCGCACACGGCTCTGGGTTCCCTGTGGTCCTCCAGGCCCCCTCCAGGTGCACCCCCGCAGCTCCCTCTCCACCGGTCCCCGCGCGGTCACCCCTCCCTCAGAGTGTTTTTACCGACAGCTTCGGAGGCTGGTCCGCCCCTGGAACAATAACAGCAAGAGCCAGAGCCCCGGGGCCAAGCCCCACACCTGCATTAGTGCTCACAGTAAGCCAAGGAGGGGCTCTCAGCACTCCCGGTTTGCAAGTGAAGAAATGCAGAGGGAGAGGTTAAGGCGCACACCCTCCCCCCATTCCCACCCCAAGCACAGGGCGCTGGGCTCAGGGCTCACCCCTCTGCTCTGCCACAGGCCCTTTGTAGGCAGGGCTGCGGCTGCTTCTAACTGCCCCCCCACCCCACCCCCGGGCTCCTTGCAACCAAGTTGGGCCCCTCCTCGCCCGCCCAGCCTCTTGGCGGCCCCTTGACTCCCAGAATCACACCTTCCCTTTTACTAGAGAGACAGGCAGAGGGTGAGGGGCAGTTTCCGTGGGGAACTGCAGTTAGGTCCCTAACTGGTGCTGTCACGCTTGGGGGAGGTGTCTAGTCAGACCTCACTCACCCCACTGCTGACCCAGCAGGTGATCTGGGCAAGTCCGCTTTCCTTGTGCTTTACTCTCCGACTCTTGATCTCAGAGTTGTGAGTTCGAGCCCCATGTTGGGTATAGAGATTACTTTAAAAAATAAAATCTAGGGCAGCCCGGGTGGCTCAGGGGTTTAGCGCCGCCTTCAGCCCAGGGCCTGATCCTGGAGACCTGGGATCGAGTCCCGCGTCAGGCTCCCTGCATGGAGCCTGCTTCTCCCTCTGCCTGTGTCTCTGCCTCTTTCTCTCTCTCCTCTCTGCTGTGTTGCTCATGAATAAATAAATAAAATCTTTAAAAAAATAAAAAATAAAATCTTGAAGGATGCCTGGGTGGTTCAGCGGTTGAGCATCTGCCTTCAGCTCAGGTCATGATCCCAAAATCCGGGGATCCAGTCCCACATCCGGCTTCCCAGGGAATCTGCTTCTTCCTCTGCCTGTGCCTCTGACTCTCTGTGTCTCTCATGAGTAAATAAATAAAATCTTTTTAAAAATAAATTCTTGAAAAAAATCGGCATGGCACCTCATGGCGTTGTTTGGAGGTCATAATGAGACATTTCAGGATCCCTGGCATCCGGGATCTAGAAAGTGTTTCATCAGTGGTGTGGTTGCTGGGGGTGGGGTGAGGTCTGATTGTTGGGAGGGTTGCATCCTTCCCGGGCTGGTGCTCAGGCAAGAATGGGGTCAGGCTCTGCCCTCTGGATAGGTGGTTAAACCCATCCAGCCACAGAGGAATCCTCGGGAGGGCTATTCAGACGGAGGGCCGAGGGCCACGTAGGCAGACCCTGAATGGTGAGTAGTGAGCTGGCTGGGTTGGGAAGGAAGGACTTCCCGGGCACAGAAACACAGACGTGGGCAGCATCACACGTCATTGAGTGAGGGCAGAAAGGGGGGGGGGGGAATCACAACCAGAGAGCAGGCTGGAGGACCACAGGGCCTTACCCTGCCCAGGCCAGGGCTGGCGTCAGAAGAGGGGCTTCCTTTTTATTCTGGAAGCGATGGGGAACCACCAACGACCTCAGGGAGGGCTCATGTGGCCCAGCCTGTGGCTGTAAGCATCCCGCTGCAGCTCGGAAGTGGCTTGGTGGGCTCCCACCAGCTGGGTCGCGAGAGGATAGGAAGGCGTCGGGGCACAGGAGGCAACCCTCAGGAGAGAGATACAGAGGCTCCTCGAATGATGCAGCTCTTCTGACCCCACTAGGGCTCCTCTAGCCTCCCAGTCTTTCTTCTGCTGGAGCCCAACCTGCAAGAGCTCTGGCAAAGGGGGCATCCCCTTGCCCATGTGTCCTCCCCCCCACCCCCCCTGCCCGTGTCCTGACAGTTCTTCTTGGGGGGCGGGGAGGATGCAGGGCGGCCTGCGGGGGCGGGGGGGGGGGGGGAGAAGCAGGGGCGCCCCAGGCGCAGCGAAGGCCCACCCACTGAGAGAAGATGCTCGGCTAACCCACCCTCTGCCCCAGGGGCCTGGGCCGCTCTTCTCCCCCCATCCCTCCTCCTACCTTTGGGGAGCTCAACGGGTACCGCGGGGGCGAGCAGGGGCGGAGCCCGCGACTGTTATAGTGGCTCCCTGGCGGCCCGACGCCGCAGTCCCGCAGCGCACCCCGCGACTTGGCCCCCGCCTGCCCCGCGGGCGGCTGGCAGCCGAGCACCCTGGCGCGGGGCACGGGGCCGCGGGGCCCTGCGGGCCGGCGGGCGCTCGGGCCGGGGCTGCTGCTGCTGCTGCTGCTGGCGCTGCCCGCGGGCGCCTGGTACAAGCACGTGGCGAGTCCCCGCTACCCCACCGTGGGCCGCGCCGCGGGCTTGCTCGTGGGGCTGCGCCGCTCGCCCTACCTGTGGCGCCGAGCGCTGCGCCCCGCCGCCCCCCCCGGGGGCTTCCCGGGTCCCTACACCCCGGGCCTGGGCGCGTCCCTCCGCGGGCCGTCTGCCGGGGACGCCGGGTCGGCGGCGCCCGGGCCCCGCGGCGCCCTCCTGCTTCCCTCTGGGCTTCCGGAGCTGCTGGAGACGGGACGCCGGCTCTCCCACGCTGCGCTCCAGGCCCGTGCGCCCCGGAGCCCGCGCGCCGCCGAGCCCGCGCCCGGACTGGAGCCGCTGCGGGGCGCCCGTCGGCGGAGCCCGGAGAAGCAGGCCAGGTAAGCGGCGCGGAAGGGGGCGGCCGGCTGCGGTGGGCGCGTGCGGAGAGGGCTGCCCCCCACGACCTCGCTGTCTCCCACTCCCTGCCCAGAAGGGCTTTCCTGGAGCCTTCCACCCTTCCAGCCTGAGGGCGGGGGTGGGGGGTGTAGGGGAGGGCGCGCAGCCTTCTCCCTAAGGTTCTGCTCTGTTCTTTCTAGAGCCTTCGGGGTGCCTCCTGCTCAGCCATGGTCTGCGGAGCCAACTGCCTTCGCGGGCCCCCGCCGCTCCCCAGAGCACAGCCCCTGCTGGCGCCGCCCCTGCTCTGACCCAGGCGGAGTCTCTTCCTCCTAGGCTCTCAGCTCCCGCCTGGCTGGCTGGTCAATAAAAGCTGCCTGATTCATGCACTCGCGTGTGTGCCGCCCTTCAGCTCCGACGTGCACTTGGCACCTAGCTTCAGGGGGCAAGCAGCTGCACTCAGGTGCTGGCAAGCACCAGGACCTTCTCCCCGCCAAGGGGATGCCCCCTCCTAATCATCTCCATCTGTAAGAGCTAGTGGGGTGGCCGAAGGTGGGGACAGAGAGTGAGACACTGCTGGGGCGCAGGTCCCCTTCCTCCTTCTCCGCCAATGTTGCCCCTCCTGTGTGGGGGCAGGGTCATCAGACCAGGGCCCAGGGGATCACAGGACAGGAGAGGTCTCACCCGAGGTCGGCGCGAATCAGACCCTGAGTCCCACTGCTACCCACCAGAAAGAAGGCAGGCACTCATGCCCTACCAGCTGAGCCAAAGCCCCCTCACCATGCTGGGGACCTTAAGACCCAGCAGCCCACCCAGTCTTTCCCCCATCTCCCAGGATTCATTTCAAACCCCATCTCCTTTGCATCCCTGTTTCCCTCAGCCTATGGCTTCTGGAGAGGAAGTGAGAATCCCAAGCCGCCTTCTTCAAAGTCATGCTCTCCTCCTAGGGAGGAAGGGCTCTGTGCCTCCTCAGAGAAACTTCCACTTCCCAACACCTCTGCATTTTTTGTTATTGGCTCCACCGCCGCCCCTCCCCCATGTAAATATGCTCTGCTGGGGGTGAATAAGCACCTCCCTCCACGTGGCCCCCTTACAGAGTCTGGGCCCCTCCACCCTTCTGCTTCCTGGTTGACCCTCTTCAGCATGGGCTCTGACTCCTTGGGGCCCTCCCTTGGCCATGTGGCAAGGTCTTCCCATGAGGGCACCCAGCAAGGACTGGAGGAGGGGTGGCCCCGGGCCTGTTGAGCTGGCTAGCTTCCAGATACCCACATGGAACCAGCCCCCACGTTCTTCTTGGCCTCTGGAAGAAGCCCCATTTCTACTTACTAGCAATTCCTGCTCGACTCCTGGGGGCATCCTTCTCCCTATGTTCTCCCCTAATGTGGGCGCTCTTTTTTGCTCCGCCCTCCGAATACTTATGGACTGACCCCTGGATTTACTGACTCTGATTCCAGGCTCTGCACTGAGGGAACAGGTGGCCACAGGTTACTCATTCCATTCTCTGCATTCCAAGTCCATTCCTGTTTCTGCTTCCCGCCAAACTTGGCCTTTCAAATCATGGGTGCCCCGGCCTCACTTCCAGTGCACAACACCTCAAGGACTCTCCACCACGAATGGCACAAAATCCATGCTCTGGGGTGGGCCACAGGGCTGCCCTGCCCCCCAGCCTCATTGCTCCTTGCCCTTCCCCACACAGACTGCAGGAACTCTGGGCAGATTCCAGAACAGCTCCATGGTCCACCCAGGACTCCAGGCCATGTGAAATGCCCTCCTCGGGGCCATGCCAGCTCTGGGCCTGCCCTTACCAAAGCATACCAATCCCCGTTTCCAAGGATTTGAGTGATATTTCCAGCGCCGGGTGCTAAGTGGTCGGCATATGTTTGGTCAGCACTGGAGCACTTGGTGCTAAGCGCTAGATTTCACGTGGCCTGGTGATACCCCAGTCCAGGGAGGTGGGTGCCAGGTCCAAGGAAAGAGCAGGGACGACAAGGGACTTGGCAGAGGCTCGGCTTCTCTGCCTACCAGCTTGACGGAACCCCTGTGCCCCTGCAGTGCAGGCAGCCCTAGGGCGCCGGCCTCACCCCAGTCCCCACCCGAGTCGGCGTCAGAGCCGCGGGGTCTGGGCCAGCCCCCGGACGAAGCAATTCCACTGAGAACCGGCAGGCGGCGCCGCGCGGCTGCTCTCTGGGGCTGCACGCCCCTCGGCGCCCGCGGCCTGGAGCGGGCGGGGCCGGCGCGGGCGGGGCCGGCGCGGGCAGGCGGGTTCCTGCACCGCCTCCCTCGGTGGTCCGCGGCGCTCCGCTTCTCTCTGCCTGTTGGCTCCTGGCGTCGTGCTGTGTTTCCGTCGCGCTGGTCCTGCCTGCCCCACTTTCGGGCTCTGAGGAGAGGCCTGGTGTAGTCTGATGGAGGAGGCCATAAGCGAGACCCCGTCATCCCGTGGGCCATTAATGCCCATTAGGGAGGCGGCGCCGGCCCGGGAAGCTCCGGGCCATTACCCGGGTGTCGAGCTCATGGCTCCACCCCACAGACGGGCCCCAACCCTTCCCGGGGCCGGAGAGCAGGCCTCCGCCCCGCTGCTGCACCCGGAGTCCTCGCCTAGGCCAGGCTCCGCCCATGGCCGGGGCGCTGCAGCTCGGTGGGGTCCCAGCTCAGAGGAAGGGCCCCTCCCGCCAAGGGAGCACCGGGCCTCCCACCGCAGGTGGACCCTCTGACAGCCTAGGAGAGGGAAGCCTGGAAAGGTCTACTTCCCCTGTGTCACAGGTGGCAGGAGCTGGGCTAGGTCATAGGGGGTGGGTTGGGGGTGGGGGTCACCTGCCACCTGGCCTCGCTGATCACCTCCTCGGGGCCCTTTGCCCTGCCGCCCCAAACGACTTACAGTCCCTGAGCACCTTCCCGTCTGCTCTTTTGGGCCCTGGTCCATGCTGTTCCCTCTGCCTGTTTCTCTGCCTCTCACTCGGATCTCAGCCCGAGGCTGCAGGAAGGGCCTGGGAGTTTGCACAGGAGACCCGCTGGGTTAGCTTCCCCGGCCTCTGCTCGTCCACACTGACCCAGTTCCCTCTCACCCATTCCCGCTCTCCCTTGGGAATGTACTTGCTCTTCTCCCAGCTGCCTGATTCTGTGGCTGTCGCCTACCCCCCTTCTCACTGTCTCAGGCTGCCTGTGTTACTCTGTTACCTTCTATGGTACTTCTTCAGCTCCTTTTTCACTTTGGGGCATCCTTTGCTGTGCTCTGATGCCGTGTTCCTGGCCCCTTTATGACCACATGCCCCCGGTTACCCCTCCCTCCAGCCGTGTTCTGCTCCCATCGGTCTTCACAGACTGGCTGAGGCTGATCTTGGGAGTGCCTGTCCTATAGAGGAGGAGGGTGGAATCTCCAAGGCTCCTGACCTGGAGGACCAGGGTCTCCTAGCTTCTCTACCCCCAGCCTGGGGGGCTCCTGGGCAGGGGGTTCCTAGCTTCTCTATTCCCAGCCTGCGGGTCTCCCATCAACTACCTCCCTGGACTCCCTCATCCTGGCAGGGCCTGGCTGGTCTTGGTTGCTATGGGGTAACCTGGAAGCCCCATGTGGGGTATATGTTAGACCTCACTGCCACACCCATCCTCACAGCTTCCAGGATCAGCAGCACCAGCTTGGGTCCAGAGAGGCAGTCACAGGCCAGACAGGCAGCCTCTGGACAGGCAAACAGACAGACGGAGGCGGCCAGCTAGGCAGGAGCCTATGGCAGCCTCAGCCAGGAACGTAAAAGTGGGGGTGGGGAAGCAGCCATACAACCTTGGCTTAAGTGGCTTTTAGGGGCAGCAGCCAGGGTGTGGACACCCAAGGGGCTGCGGCCCAGGAGGCTGCCCGGAGGAGAGCCCAGTGCTTCGGCGGGGGCTGGGCGCCCAGACTGAGGGCACTGGAGAGGGGAGAAGGAGCAGCAAGGAAGGGACCTGAGCTGAGCCTGCTTCTGCCCCCATGGGGCTGGTCAGGCTGAGGAGGAGATCACAGGTCAGCTGTCTTCCCGTATCTGAGGCTGAGAAAGAGCCCCATGGTAAATAAAGTGTGGACTTGGAATCTCACAGAGGTGCCTATGAGGAACTGGGGAACCTTGACTCTCTAGAGCTCAGTTTCTTGCTTTCTTTTTTCCTTTTTTTTTTTTTTTTTTTAAGATTTTATTTATTCCTGGGTCTCCAGGATCACGCCCTGAGCTGAAGGTAGGCGCTCAACCTGGAGCCACCCAGGGATCTCCCTAGAGCTCAGTTTCTTGATTTGCAAAATGGCCTGAGCACTCTAGGGATGTTCTAGAGAAAGTGTACTCAGAGGCACAACGGAGTTTAACCAGATTTTCTCCTGCCATTCTTGTCGGGTTGGGGGAAGGGGAACTCACGCTGAGCATGGCTAGATGCTAGGGGAGGAGAAGGATGGAGGGAGGGGCAGAGGGGGATCACCGCCACCCCCACCTCAGCTCATGGGAACAGCTTCTGTGAGCATTGATCACAAGCCAGAGGGCAGAGGCCAAAGTCCAGGGTACATTTCATCTCTGGGATGAGCAGGGGCACAGGTGAGGGGCCCTGGCACAGAGAGGTGTGCGTGGGGGAGGGGGTTGTGTTTAATAAACCCGGGCACAGATAGGCACCATAGGTCTCCCGGGGAGAGCCGCGGAGTCCCCTAGAATATGGGGGTGCTACCTTGTAACTCCCAAACTCCCCTTTTTGCCTCGTGGACCATCTTGGGACTGTGTGGGGCCAGGGCCGCTCTGAGTGCAGGAGGGATCCAGATAGGGGGACAGCGTGGTGGGGGGAGGGCGTGTTCCCAAGGGTGCTGGGCAGAGCTGTGACATTTTTTCCTTCCCTCCGGCCCCTGCGAGAGCCCGCCTCGCGACCGCACGCAGTAGGTGCTCAATACATGTTGGTGGACTAGGAGGCAAAGGCGGCGGCGCGGGGAGGCTGCCCGGAGCAGGGCGGGGCAGAGGGGTCCCTGGGCCCCGCCCCCCCCCCCCAGTCCCCGGGCTTGGCGGGGCGCCCCGGAGGGCAGGGCCAGGCGCGCCGGGCCTCGGGGCGGGGGCGGCCCCGCGGAGGAGGCGGGGAAGGGGCGGCGCGGAGGCGGCGCCGCAGCCGAGCCCGAGCCCGAGCCCGAGGCGACGGGAGCCGAGCGGGAGCCGCCGAGGGCGCCGCCAGGTCCTCCGTGCCGCCCCCCGCGCCCCGTGCCTGCCCCGCGGGCGTGGGCGCCGTGGCCGGTCCGCGGTGGGCCGGGGGGCCGCCGGCGCCATGGCAGCCGCGGAGCCGCTGCGGCCGCGCCTGTGCCGCCTGGTGCGCGGGGAGCACGGCTACGGCTTCCACCTGCACGGCGAGAAGGGCCGCCGCGGCCAGTTCATCCGGCGCGTGGAGCCCGGCTCGCCGGCCGAGGCGGCTGCGCTGCGCGCGGGGGACCGGCTGGTCGAGGTCAACGGCGTCAACGTGGAGGGCGAGACGCACCACCAGGTGGGTGCCCTCCCGGGGCGGCCCCTGCGCGCGGGCCTCGGCGCGCGGCGGGGGCGCGGGGCTCCTCGGGGGCCGGCGGGGGCTGCGCGGGGTCGGCGGCCCGGTCTCCTCCGTCGCCCCCACCCGGGCGGCTGGCTCCGCAGCGCAGGGCAGCCCGGCGGGAGGGCCCGCACTGCGGCTCCTGGCTGGGCCCTGGCACTCAGTCCTGCCCAGGCCTCGTGTGCGCGGAGCGGAGGCGGCAGGCGCCTTGGCGGGGGGCGGAGGGGGGGGCGGCGTCTCCGTGCCTTGGCGGCCCTGGGTGCTTTCCCGTGTGCGTACACACGTGCTTGTGTCCCCAGCTGGGTACGGGTGTGTAAAGTCCCCCTGGGGGTCTCCTTCGGCTGCACGCATCTGCCGGGGTGTCCCTGAGGGGCGTCACGGTAAGGGCACACCTGTAGGTGCCCGTGTCAGGGAATGCGTGTGCGTGCTCATGTGTGCAGGGGCTGGACTGTGCGTGTGAATATACAGGTCCACGTCCCTGGGTGTGTGCACGTGTGTGGACAGATCTGCATGCGGGGATGGGTGCATGTGAGCGAGGCTCTGTATGTATGCCGGACTCTGTGTGTGTGTGTGTGTGTGTGTGTGTGTGTGAATATACAGGTCTGCATGCCTGGGTGTGTGTGTGTGTGTGTGCATGCCTGCCTACGTGTAGTCACCAATGTGTGTTGGCAGGCCTATGTGCTAATGTGTGTCCTGGCTGACGCTGGCTGGGTGTCTCAGAGTCGCTGCTGGGGGCAGCACATTGCTCCCCTTGGAGGCTGCCTGGCCCTGCAGGGGCCACTGCCACGGTCCCCTGCCCCTTGCAGAGGTTTGCGCTGCAGGTTCTGCTCCCTGGGGACTATCTCCCAGTGGCTTGAATCCAGCCTCCCCCCACCCCTTCTGCTCAGGGATCTCTGTGTCCTCCCCAGCCCCCGTGAGCCTGTGGCCTGTCTGCGTGGCCAGCCCTGGGACCTAGAGACCCGTAAACCGGTTCTTGGCCGGACCGGCAGCTGCCCTCCTGCTTCCACCCCTGCGGCCCCTGTCTATCCATCTGTCCGCCTTCTTTCCGTCTTCCACCTAAAGTGTCAATTGGAAAAAGCTGTTTGCTGAAGGAGGGTGGGGTGTGGGCCAGAGGTGTTGACCTGACTGACCACAGGGAGGGGCTGGCAGAGTGGCACCTGGCCTTAGTTTAATGGTCACAGCCACCCTTACCCCGGGAGCACCTGTTTCTCCCAGGACCCCAGGTGCTGGTTTAACACACAGAGCCCCACTGTCTCAGGAGGGAGGAGGTGGGTGCTGGCACCTTTGCCTCCTAGTCCAGGAGTTCCAGCTCCCATTTTACAGATGAGGAAACTGATACTTTCAGATATCAGGTGTCTAGCCTGGGTCCCACAGCCAGGAAGCAGCAGGGAGCTAGGGTCCTCCTTGGCTCTCACCAAGGGGGGGGGGCAGGGGAGGGCCACCGGGAGGACAGCCTGGTTCTCACTCTCCTGTCTGTTGACAGCTTCTGCCGAGTGGCTGATGGGGGCCCTCTCCACCCTCCCCCAAGACGTGGTGGGGGCGGGGGTCTTGTCCTTCCTACCCCAATGCCCAGTGGGCACGGCTGCTCCTCCCTGCAGGGTGCACCCTGACATGCGTGCTCCATGGTCACCCACGTGCTCTAGAGACTTCACAGACCCGGCACAGACAGGCAGATGACCCCAAGGCCACACTTGTCCCACAGGTGGCCTCCCCCTGCCAGTCTGGACCCTGCTCACCAGGTCGCGTGTGGTGCCTGAGCAGGTGCCACGCCACAGGAACCAGGCACAGGTGTTCGTGGTCTAGAGGCAAACGGGAGACCCGGAGGCAGGGGTTTAGACATCCACACTTGATGACGGAGAAGAACGGCAGGGAGCGCAGCCACACCCAGACTGGGACCTAGAGAGACCCCTCGCTCCCTCACCCAGACTGAGACACAGACCCCGACACAGATGGCTGCATGCAGCACACACAGCCGTGCGCACACGCATGCACATGCACGCACATGCACATGTGCACACACGCTCACACACTGAGAACCCGAGGCTTGGCCGCACACCATCTTCCAGACCAGCTGCCTCCCCCAGCCTCCCGGCCCCTCCCGGACAAGACCCTGGACTGAGGCCAGTCCCTGCAGTGACCCTGTAGCCCTTGCCGCCCTGTGTCAGGAGCCCTGGGTGAAGAGGGAGGGAGCGGCCGCAGCCCTGGGGGTGGGGGGCGGGGCCCGCGGGCCTCTCGGTCCAGCCGCCCACCCCTGGTAGGCCAACCGCCTGTCCGCGATCCTGGGCCAGGCCTGGGCAGTGCCACTGTCCATGTGCTGCCCCGAGTGCTGACGGCTGACCTGCCTCCTTCCCCACCTGCCCGGCCCAGGTGGTGCAGAGAATCAAGGCTGTGGAAGGACAGACTCGGCTGCTGGTGGTGGACAAAGAGACGGACGAGGAGCTCCGCCGGCGGCAGCTGACCTGCACAGAGGAGATGGCCCAGCGAGGGCTTCCGCCCACCCACGACCCCTGGGAGCCGAAGCCGGACTGGGCACGTGCAAGCAACCTCAGCTCCGAGGCAGGCCAGAAGGTACGGCAGGCTGCGCAGAGGGACACCCTGGCTTCTCCCAGAACCTCCGTGCCCGCCTCTTGGGGACAGGCAGTCTCCTGCTCTGGTCACCTCCAGAAGTCTCTGTCTCCATCTCTTCTGCCTCACAGGGCCTCTGGCGACTACCCTCTTGGCTACTTGGGGCCACTCTTTCGGCCCTCAGCTGGTGTTCTAAGCCAGGTGGACTCAGGGCAGCCCGGCTCTGGTCCTGGCCCCATCCCCCTCCCTTCTCCCCAGAAAGCCCGTGAGAGCTGCTGGACCTAGGAGAGGGTGCTTGGCCTAGGAGAGGGCGCTCGGCCTAGGAGAAGGCACTCGGACGAGGCCGACTGGAGGAGGCCAACCGGGGCTGAGGGAAGTGGGAGGGGTCTGCTGGGACCTCCCGGGACGGATTGTGCAGGGGCAGGTGTCGGTCTGTCTGAGGAGCCTGCTTGTCCTTTGGAGATAGGGCTGGTCCCTCGCTGTGCGCAGCGCGTGGTGGGGGGTGGCTGGGACACTCAGCTGGGTCCTCAGCTTGGGGTACTTCTCCCTTCCTGCATCCACCCCAGGCCAGAGAGCTGGAATAAATGTGTGCGTGTGTGTATGTGTGTGTGCGCTACTCTACCCACTTCTGGGTAGCAGGACTTCCTACTTGGGGGAGGCCAACAGGAAGAGCTTGTTCTGCACCCTCTTTTTTTTAAAGATTTACTTATTTTATTAGAGAGAGAGAGAGAACGTGCCCGAGCACTGGGAGGGGCAGAGGGAGACAGTCCCCAAGCAGACTCCCCTCTGGGCGTGGAGCCTGACTTGGGGTTCGTTGTGGGGAGGCTTGGTGTGGGGCTCGGTCTCACTACCCACGAGATCGTGACCTGAGTTGAAACCGAGAGTCGGGCACTCAACCAAGCCCCCCGGGCGCCCGGTTGTTCGGTCCTCTTGAAGCCTCTCTTTGAAGGATTCCATCCCAGGGGTTTCCCCGATCCCCCTCAGAACCACTGGCCCAACGCCAGTGCCCGCGTGAGAGCTGAAGCCTGGGAGTGCGCGCGTCTGGGGACTGCCCTGGGGGCAGGTGGTATTTCAGGTGGGATGGCATCCTGGGCGCTGGCCTGGGCATGAACTCTCAGGATGCGTTCTCTGGGCCCGAAAGCCCCTTGGGGTGGCCAGGGCCCGAGTGAGGAGCATCGGGTCAGCTGTGTGGCTCCAAGGTGGTGCTGGGCTGAGGCGCTCGGGGTCCTGCGGCGTAGAGCCCTGGTCCTTTGCAGGCGTCTTAGCTCGTGGAGGAAGTGCCCTTCCCCCCTAGGCTTTTTGTCCATTGATTTAGACACAAACGCTGAGTTCACCTTCCTGTGGAAAAATCCGCCCTCGGGGCTTATCTGGAGGGTGGGGTGCTCAGGCACCTTGTCCTGGGGTGGGACCTTCCCCCTCTGCTATTTCAGGCTCTGGGAGCAGCAGGAAGCCTTAGGAGGGGGCTTCCTCTGGGCGTATTTTTAGAGGAACAAAGTGGGGCCCGACTGGCAGGGGCTCTGTGGTAGGGGCTGACCTGGGGACAGGGACTCCAGAAGGTCTGGGGAGGCCCAGGGGACGGGATCTACCCCCTCCCTCCTGGCTGGGGACCCCGTGTCCCATTGGCTGGGCTCAGAGGATCAGAAGGAAGAGCCAGGCCTCAGCCGAGCTCCACAGAAGGGACTGGCCGGACTGGCCGTCAGGTGCCTATGAGGGTGGTGCCTGCAGGGGGGCCATGCTCTAGCAGAGCTGCAGGGGCAGGACCACTAGGTGGGGGGCACGGGGTTTGCTTCGGTGTGGGATGCAGGGCCCCGTGGGAAGTAAGGGCCAAGCCGGGAGTCAGGGCCCTTCTGTCCTCTGGGCTTATTCTCCTCTGTCCCAGCTGGGATATGGGAGGTGGGGCTGGGGACACCGCTGATATGCCAGCTGGCCCCTCCCATGGAGGTGCTATAGGGTCCTCATCAGTGGTGACTCAGCCCCAGGCCAGACCAGGCTGGAGAGGCTGCAGCTGCAATGCAGCTGGTCCTGACAGTGACGGTAGGGGACAGCCCCTAAGCAGACGGGGCAGCTTGCCACGCCAGGGCTGCGATGTGGTGCCAGACCCTGGGCCCCCACCCCCGTCCTAGAGGCCCGTGGGGCCTGATGAGGGAGTGGGTGAGAGTCCTGCAGGGGTGACCACCTGGAATACGGGCCTGTAGCTGCCCGAGGGCTCTGGGAGCCCCAGCAGGACTGTCTTGTGTTCTGGCGCCAGGGTCCCCTCTCGTGCCCCTCCCTCGCCTCTCTGTCTCCCCAGCCCCGGGTCCTGGGAGCAGGGCAGGGCCTTCCAGCAGCTTCCTTCCTTCCTTTCTTGGGACTGAAACCTAGCCAGTAGGGGGTGCCTAGCCCGGGCCTGAGCAGGGGAGGGGGACTCAGCCACCACCCTGCTCCCCAAAGTGACTCAGCCCCCCCCCGTCCCCACCCATCCCTGGGGAGCCGGGGCCACAGTGGGAGGTAGATAAATGGGGTGGTGGCCAGGGCTGGCTGGAGACTTCAGGCCACTCCAGCTGGACGCTCCTTGCCTGCCACTTCTTTCGTGTGTCCCATGGCCCGCTCTGGGGATGCCACAACGCCGGCCCCGGCCCCAGGAGCCCCTCCACAGAGACCATCCTGGGCACTTGTGCAGGTCAGGCTGGGTGGGGGCAGTGTGGGCAATGAGGACCCCAGTTGCTGGCTTAGCCCATGTCCCCAGGGTCAGGAGATGGGATTTGGGACACCCCAGTGACCCTGTTGAAAGCAGGCTGGACCCTGAGCAACAATGGGGGCCTTTCTCTGCCAGGGCTGGTGAGTCACCATCTGGGGGGGCACAGCCCGGCTCCCCGGGTACCCCCATGCCAGCTTCTTTGTCTGGTCAAGGGCTCAGCTGTGAGACCGGGGCTTGTCCAGCTCTGGGCTGCCCGGCTGGGAGCCCGTGGGAGCCCGAAGGCCTGGCTGGGAGGCGGCAGGAAGTGCTCCGAGCCAGAGCAGGGAGCGAGGAATGTGAGCAATGCGCTGGGCCTGTGTGCGCCCCCTCCTGACCCACTGCTGCTCTGGGCCTCTCCACGCTGCCTGCGCCCCCCCCTCCCCCCCGTGTGTCTTAGCTTCTCGAGGTGAGCATCTGGTGCTAGGGACGGTGGTCCTTGGGTGCTGATCAGCAGGAGAGGAATTTTCAGCAGAGAAGCCTCCTGGCCGCTGTGCTGAGCCGCGGCCGGACTGGGTTGAGGCAGGGGGATGGCCAGGATGGTCCCAAACCCGGATGTGACTTCAGCCTGGCCTCACGGCCTCCCCGGATACTCCCACAGTCCTGCTTCCTGTTTGGGGGCCTTGAGAGACCCGCCTAAGAGGTCATTGTGGAGGGCGTGAGAAGAGTCTGGACAGCTCAGCGCCAGGGTGCTGTCCTCTCCAACGCGTGTGTCTCCGCGTGTTGCCGTGTAGCGTGTTTGTGAGCATACGTTTGGAGTCTTGTGTCTGTGCCCACGCACCTCTGCCAACCGGGGCTTGTCTGCCGATCCCTGCTCTGGCAGCCTGTATCCGAGAGGCACCTCAGGGCGGGGAGTGGGCCCCCAAGCCTGGGCCCCC
Organism: Canis aureus; assembly: GCF_053574225.1. Taxonomy (NCBI): domain Eukaryota; kingdom Metazoa; phylum Chordata; class Mammalia; order Carnivora; family Canidae; genus Canis; species Canis aureus. The sequence continues at coordinate 38,779,391 of NC_135618.1, forward strand.
AGGAGTGTCAGGGAGAGGGGATGAGTCTCTATGGGGTGGGGGGAGAACTTTGGGGGTCTCACACCCATCCGTTCAGCCCATGTTGCCGAACCCCTGGGACACTGAGGGGCAGGAGCCCTGTCCCCTGAGTTCCTGGGCTTACGGGGCTGGGTGGGGGCCTGTGGCGGGGATCCCAAGGGCGTGTCTGCGTGGCTTCGGGGGTCAGGGAAGGGACCCCAGAGGAGGGGCATTCTGGACAGTGGGAGGCCCTGCAAGAAAAGATGTGCTTGGGTCCCCGGCCCGGCCGGCTAGCAGGCCAGGGCCCTCGTGGTCAGATTGGGGGTGTGGACGGAGCTTGGGGGGGCGGCTGGGAGCGGCCAGGGGGTGGCCCGAGCTGAGGAGCTGAGGGGCAGGTGCCGGAGACTTTCCCTGAGGGCGAGGGCGAGGGCGAGGGCGAGGTGGACCGGGGGAGGGAGGGCTTCAGGAGCACCCCCACGCCGCACACGCTCACCTGCACGCGCCCCCACATCCCCAGCAGCCCGGGCAATCCGAGCCGCCGCCGCCCGCCTCCAGCCACCGCCCCGTGTAACTGAGCACCCGCTCCGCGGCTGCTGGGCGCTCTGCTCACTACCCGGGCTGCGGCTGGGAGGGGGCCCGGGGCCTGGCCCCTGCCCGCCGGCCCCTGCCCCAGAGCCCTGCTGCAGGATGCTGGAGGTAAAGTGAGGCGAGGCCCTGGCCTGTGGATGGGGGGACGCTCGGGGCGTCGGGGACCTCTGTGCTCTGGCAGGGAGGGTGGAGGCAGGGCATATCCGTGGCCTCCTCGCTGGGCTCCGGCCCGGCTCCAGCCTGTGCACCCCGCCGCTGGGCCCTGTGCGGGTGGGGGTGGCTCCAGCTTGCTCTGGAATGTGAAAGCAAACACAGCCTGCTGCCACCAGCCCTATGGAGGCCACTGGGAGAAAAAACAAACGTCAGCCTCACACTCGGAGGAGGGAGGTGGCGAGGGGTGCCCCCGCAGGGCCAGCGGGCCCAGGACGCCTGGCTGCCCCTAGGACCCCGGCCTGTGCTCAGCGCTGCCCTTGAGCGGATCCTGTCAGCACCCCTGTCAAGCCCCTAGTCCCACCTCAAGTTGGTTTTGGGTTTGGAGAGTGAGGCTTTGCTCCAGAACCTGCAGCTGGAGCTTGGGCACAGGCGGCCTAAGGGGGTCACCCAGGCACGGGTACAGCGTTTGTCCTGTGAGCTGGGGCTGCCTGGCGGGGGAATGTAGAGCCTGGAATTAGGGTTCCCTCCAGCTTGCGTCCACTGCAGCTGCAGATGGGGGGCGGGGTGGGGGAGGCTTGGGGCTGGAGATCAGTGCTGAGCCTGGTCTCATGCGCCTGCAGGATGTCGGTGGGCCCCCCAGGGAGCTACGCCCTCGGCTCTGCCACCTGAGAAAGGGCCCCCAAGGTTACGGGTTCAACCTGCACAGTGACAAGTCCCGGCCGGGACAGTACATCCGCTCCGTGGACCCAGGCTCACCTGCCGCTCACTCTGGCCTCCGCGCCCAGGACAGACTCATCGAGGTACCTGTTGTGGAGGCTTTGGGGTGCTGGGGGCCCCATGAGAGGTGTGTGTGTCTGGGCCCGTGTCCCTCCATGTGTGTGTCTGGCTCGTGTGCCCATGGGGTGTGTGTCTGGGTCTGTGTCCCTCCATGTGTGTATCTGGCTTGTGTGCCCCTGGGGTGTGTGTCTGGCCTTTGTGCCCTGAGGTGTGTGTCTGGACCCGTGTCGCCCCGGGTGTGTGTCTGGGCCATGTCCCTCCATGTGTGTGTCTGGCTTGTGTGCCCCCAGGGTGTGTGTCTGGCCCATGTGCCCTGGGGTGTGTGTCTGGCCCGTGTGCCCCTGAGTGTGTGTCTGGTCCGTGTGCCCCGGGTGTGTGTCTGGGTCTGTGTCCCTCCATGTGTGTGTCTGGGCCCATGTCCCTCCATGTGTGTGTCTGGCTCGTGTGCCCCAGGTGTGTGTCTGGGCCCGTGTCCCTCCATGTGTGTATCTGGCTTGTGTGCCCCTGGGGTGTGTGTCTGGCCCGTGTGCCCCAGGTGTGTGTCTGGCCCGTGTCCCTCCATGTGTGTGTCTGGCTCGTGTGCCCCCGGGTGTGTCTGGTTCGTGTGCCCCAGGTGTGTGTCTGGGCCTGTGTCCCTCCATGTGTGTGTCTGGCCCGTGTGCCCCTGGGGTGTGTGTCTGGCCCGTGTCGCTCCATGTGTGTGTCTGGCCTATGTGCCCTGGGGTGTGTGTCTGGGCTCGTGTGCCCCCGGGTGTGTGTCTGGGCCCGTGTCCCTCCATGTGTGTGTCTGGCCCGTGTGCCCCCGGGGTGTGTTTCTGGGCTCGTGTGCCCCGATGTGTGTCTGGCCCGTGTCCCTCCATGTGTGTGTCTGGCTTGTGTGCCCCGGGTGTGTCTGGGCAGCGAGGTCCTTGCTGGGGAGAGATGCTGGGAACTTGAGCTGGCATTCCTCTTCCTGCCACGGCTGGTGACAACATTGATGAATATTTGATGCCACGCCTGGCTGGGTGGCTCGAGGGGCCTGCGGGGGCCTGACCTCGGGCCAGGTTGACCTCACGCTGCTGCTGGCAGGTGAATGGGCAGAATGTGGAGGGGCTGCGCCACGCAGAGGTGGTCGCCAGCATCAAGGCGCAGGAGGACGAGGCCCGGCTGCTGGTGGTGGACCCCGAAACGGATGAGCACTTCAAGCGGCTACGGGTCACACCTACTGAGGAGCACGTGGAAGGTGGGCTGCTGCCTGGGGCTGGGGACGGGGTGGCATGGGGGGTTGGCCAGCCACCGACACGCTGTCCCCACAGGTCCACTGCTATCACCAGTCACCAATGGGACCAGCCCTGCCCAGGTGAGAGGGTGGGAATGGACAGGGTGGACTCAGGAGCCTGTTGGGGCCCCTCTAGGGATCCCCAGACCTGCCCGTGCCCCCACCTCAAGATCTCCCTGTGTGGGTGTGATAGCGAGACCCAATCCTGCCAGCCACTCCGGGTCCTGCCTGGGTCAGCCCCGCCCCCGCCCCACGAGGCTGCTGGCGGGTGAGCTGCAGTCATGCTGCGTCACTCCTCGGGAGGCGGTCCCGGCTTCACCCCAAGTGATGCTCATGGGGGTGATTCCGTAGTGAGCAGGCGGGGGGCAGGCTCCCCGCCCTCGGCAGCACCCGCGGCTCCTGCCCAGGCTCGGTGCCTACTGCCAGACAGAAGAATGAATGCGGCTCTGATGTGTGTGCACGAGTGTCTGCGTGGGCACTGGCGGCTCCCGGGCACGGGCCCTGCAGCCACACCGTGTCCTTGCTTTCCTAGCTGAACGGTGGCTCAGCGTGTTCGTCCCGAAGTGATCTGCCTGGCTTAGACAAGGACACTGAGGTAGCGAGTGCCCGCCCGCCTCACTGCAGTGCCCACACATGGGGGAGGGTGGGAAGAGGCCGGGGTGGGTGTTGGTGTGGCTGGCAGCCTGGGCAGTGGGGTCACCGCCTCCAGGAAGCCCTGGGCCTGCTGCCCCAGCCCCACCAGCCGGCCTCTGCGGAGAGCTGCCTCCCAGGCTCACACTGGCCGCCTGCCCACTCTGCCTGCCCCCAGGACAGCAACACCTGGAAGCGTGACCCCTTTCAGGAGAGTGGCCTCCACCTGAGCCCCACGGCGGCCGAAGCCAAGGAGAAGGCGAGAGCCACCCGGGTCAACAAGCGGGCGCCACAGATGGACTGGAACCGGAAGCGCGAGATCTTCAGCAACTTCTGAGCCCCTCCCTGCCTGTTTGCCGGTGACCCGGCCTCCCCTGCTCGGCCCCGGGCCCAGCCTGCAGGTCCCCACGCCTCGGTGGGTCAGAGGGGACCTCCTCACCCCCGGACGCCGTGCTGGTCCCAGCACCACCAGGAGCCAGCATGCGCCCCCGTGAGCCCCGTCCTGCACCCCCCACCTGCAGGGTGCTGGATGGGGGAGAGGGGGCCCCGAGGCTAGAGAGGGACAGGGAGAGGCAGTGGTGACTGTGGGCTCGGCCCTTGCCGCTCTGCCCAGGCTGCTGACTTAAAGGAATTTGTGTTTTTGCTTTTCTTCCAAAAACAAGAAAAAGAAAAAAAAAAAAAAAAAAAAGAGCTCCAATTCCACACATGTTTCCACTTAATACCAGAGTCCCGCCCCCGCCTCCACCTCCACCCCCGTAGGACGCCTCTCTAAGTAATTGCAATAAAACAAACCTTTCTCTGCAAACCATTTCCTCCCCACCCCTCAGCAGCAGCCGTCCCAGGTGGGAGCCCCGGGCACTTCCAGGGACAGAAACAGTGGGGCCAGGCTGTGGTTTGTGGGGGCTCCGGGGGAGGCCCGCTGTGGCTGGAGGAGCTGCCCCTCGGCCTCCTCCCTGCTGTAGAGGGGCCCCTTGCAGGCCCCCACATCCCTGCTGAACTGGTGGTCCGGGCCGCAGGGCCTGGGCTGGAGGGGCCGAGGATGGAGGCCCTGGGTTGCCTGAAGACGGAGGCCTCTGGACGGGCCTCTAGTCCCCAGGCAGGGGGAGTGTGGTGTGGGAGAGCCTGCCCCCAGGGGACCGCACCCATTCTCTCTTCCTGGCCCTGACCCCACGGACACTGCTGTCTGCCCTGTAAGCCATAGCGCATGCGCGCCCTCCGAATAAACAGGCCTTCCTCAGACCCCTGGCCGCCTCTGCCCTTCCTGAGCCCTCGTGGTGGGGGGACCCGTGGTCTGGGCAGGGAGGCAGAAGCCGCTGGAAGCAGAGCCCCATCCCACTCCATCCAGGGGGCTGGCCTGACCCCTCAGCTCTGCTCTCCCCCTCCCCCCCGCAACCCCCTCCCACCTCCGCCCACCCGCGGGGACACACAGGGCAGGTCTCACGCCCTGGGGCGCCCAGCCTGGGGCTAATGGTGTTGCGCTGGAGGCCAGGTGGCTCCGTGGCCTCAGGGTGGGGCCTCCTGGCGCCAAGAGCCCTCAGGGTGCAGGAGGGAGTGTCCATCTGGGTTCCCAGCCCAGCCGCCCAGGTCTCCAGCGGCCTTCCTAACAGCTGGCTGCAGCTGGCTCCCACGGTCCAGCTCTGTCCCAGACTCCCGCATGCTCGCCACCCCCACCCCTGGCCCACATGGTCACGTCCCCAGCCTGGGCTCCCAGGCAGCCCCGTTCACATGAGCACGGGGCCACACGCAGTCACGCACGTGCTCCCGGCCTGCCCCGCGCCCCAGGGAAGATTCAGCCAGACCCTGATGCAAACAACTCCCAGGGTTTATTACAGACAGGCTGCGGCTCTCCGGCGGGGGCAGGCGGGGGCAGGCGGGGGCAGGCGCGGGCGTCAGGGGCTCTGTGCGGCGGGGCACAGGCTGCGGTTGAGGCAGGCCCCGCAGCGAGGGCGTACGGGCAGACATGTCTGCTGGCCGAAGCCCACCAACAGTCCGTTGATCTCACCCCACAGCTCCCTGTGAAGGGCAGGGAGGTCAGTGTGGGAGGGACACAGAGGAGAGCCCCACCAGCCCCCCACCCTGTCGCACCGGGGCAGCCACTCCTCCAGGGCAGCGCGCGTCTTCTCTGGGGACGTGGTCGTGGTCCTGGTCCACCTGAGTCTGTTGGCGATTCTGTGCACATGTGTGTCCACCGCTGGTGGAGGCGGCACCGGGTCATCACAGAGCGTGCTTACCAGGTGGCTCCCTGCCCACAGCCCCGAGCACAGGCCCAGGGTCCCCTCCTCCCACCCCCCGGTTTCCAGAGGGCCCCGAACTGCAGAGAGCGGGGCAGCAGCTGAGCCAGAGGCCTTGGGTCCTGCAGCTGGGGGGCAGGCAGCAGCGGCAGCTCCCGGCCCAGGTGCCAGCTGTGCCAGGCCGGGTCTCAGGGCTGGGTCCAGCGGGCCACCTTGAGGACACTGCACCGACTGCCGCATGGTCAGGGACAGCACAGGGAGGATGGGCCGGCCAGCTGCAGCTATCACCTAGTGGGGGCAGGGTCCCAGCTCCCCTGGGCCGGCCACCCCAGGGCTCGGCTTGGCACCTGCTCACGGGGGCCTCCTCCAGAAGAGAGATGGAGTCCTGAACCTGCTCCCTCCCCAGACACTGACCGAGGGTGCCCTGGGGACACAGGGTGGGGGCACCCACAGTGGTTACCAAGCCTCAGCTCCGTCCTGCCACCCAGAGGCCCGGCCCAGGGCCTCCCCACACCGGGAGGCTCCCGCGGGCAGCTCCAGGAAGGCTCTGCCCGCCCTGCATACGTTCCCAGCCTGGAGGCCGAAGCTCAGAGAGCAAGCACCTTGCCTCTCGGTCACTCGGCTGGGACGGGATGGCAGTGCTGACACTGGCTGCTGTGGCCACAGCCCTGGGCTGCTAACTGAGCGCCCGCAGACATCCAGAAAGGGGGACATTCGGACTCCCCTCCTGTGTGTCTGCTGTCGCCAAAGTCCTGTTCCCGGGGCTGTGGGCCCTTCCCCCACAGACCTTCCAGACCCCTCCTGGGACTCAGGCCTCGGGCAGCCGAGGACAGCCACCAGATAAGCTCAAGTATCCACGCCTTGGGGCTGGCAAGAGGCTGGCGGCTGCGGGTGGGGGAGGGGAGGGCAAGCTCTGTCCCGGCCCACCGCCAGGCCCACCGCGGTCTCCGGGCCGCTGGGTTCCAGCCCGGCTTCACGGCGGGGCCCCTCAGCCCCTGGCTGCCCCCTGCCCACGCGAAGGGTCCCCACCCCAGGGAGCAGAGGCTTTAGGACCAGGGGAAGTGCTGGGGAGTCTCTGCCCTCTTGCAGCGCTGGCAGCAGGAGCACCAGGTGGGCGCAGAGGCTGTGGCTCAGGCCCTGGTCTCTGCGCTGGCCAGGCCTGCCGCCGTGTGGCCGCGGAAGCTCAAATCTGAGCAAAGGTCTGACGAAGCAGCCCCCTGATCCAGGGTCCGTCTTCAGAGACACCACCACCGTCAGGAAACGGATTCTGGAAGGGGCTCCCCCCAGCTCCTCCTCCCTTGGGGTCCCCCTGCCTTTACTGTCTCCCCCACCAGCCTATGCTCATTCTTGAGACTTCTTCTACTGGCTCTTTTTCCCACCTGCTGGCTTTGCAGACGCTGTTCCTCCCGCCTGGGTGGCACTTCTGCCTCTTAGCCTGGCCAGCCCACCCTTACGCTTCAGCTCTGACACTGCCATGCACGACCACCCACCCTGCCCCCGCACGAACGCTTCTACCTCACAGCAGTTATTTGCTCAACATCTTTCTTCCTGCACAGCACAGGCCTTGAGTCCATGCCCAGGGCCTCTCCCAGAGCCCAGTGCACAGTAGGTGCTCGGCAGATGGGAACTCCTCCCATTAGCCCTCATCCATGGGTGGGCCAGGCCTACCTCAGTGCTGGAAACATCTTTCTGACCCTTTGAGCTAAATTGTGGGGGAGCAGACCTGGGGTCACAGATGTGGCCAGCCCTGCCCTCCAACAGTGTGGATGCCACTCACCGATGCCTGACACAGTGCCCCAGGCCACCGCCATGGCCAGGTGTGCCATCTTGGGCCCCACGCCGGGCAGTGCCACCAGCTCTGCCACAGATGCTGGGATGTCCCCGCCGTAGCGCTGCTGCAGGATGGCACTGGTCTGCTTGATGTACTTTACCTTGCTCTGAAAGATGGAGAGGGGTGGTCGGCCCCAGAGGTGAATGGTGTAGCCCTACCAGAGGACGTGAGTCCCAAGGGAAACCCACAGGTGCCCAGAGCTGCCCATCACCTGCTAACGACACACTCAGTGGTACCTGTGTGCCCCTGTCTCCCTAGGAGTTGGGGGTGAGCCGAGGGCAGCAGAGACTGGGGAGGCCTGATGCGGGCCTGCACCTGTGACCCGTGTGTGGGGTGTAGCTCAGGTGCCCTGCCCCATCATTCCCCCAGAGGCCAGCCGTGCCAGGAGCTGAGCTCAGTAGCACCTGGACCTTCAGGAAGGCAGGCTGGAGCCTGGGGCTCCCCCACCAGCCGCCAGGCCAGCTGGGTGGTTCCCACTCCGTGCCCAAGCAGAGAGGGCTATTTAAAACCCATTTGACAAACTGCAGCCCACGCTAGTACCAAGGGGAAGCAGCCGCACCCGCCCGGCCGCCTTCAGCGGACCCGCCTATTCGCCACCCAGCGCTCTGTGGCCCGTTGGGGCTCCAGAGGGAGGGGGTGACGCACTCCAGGGAGGCCCGGAGTAAACAAAGGGAAAGGCGGTGGGCAGCCTCAGGGAGGAAAGGAAGCGCCAGTCAGCCGGGTGGGGAGGTGGAGGAAGGAAGGGGTGGGCTGCAAACAGGAAAGGCCAAGGAGGGAGGCCCAATGGTCCTGGCCCCGTGTGCTGGCCAGAGGGGCAGGGGGCTCCACTGGGAGCTCACATCCGGGTCCCTGTGGCCTAAGAGGCACCCCTGGCCTCCTGTACCCCACGGCCTCCCATCAGCCTCCTGACATCTTTCCCAGGCCAGTGGGCTCACCCTCCAGAAGCCTACGGGGTAGATGAGCGAGCCCAGCGTGGCGTCATCTGTCTGTAGGATGCTGTCCACTGTCAGGCCGTGAGCGCGCAGTCGCTGCATGGCGCCTGCTGTCACCTGGTCTTTGGTTTGGCTGGAGAGCATCAGTGACAGTAGCACCTGGTACCTCTGCACCTGTTGGCACAGTGACCGGAACCAGGGCAGTGACAGGTCCTAGGTAGCTCAGTGTGGGCCAGGCCCCAGCCAAACCCTAGACCACCTCTACCCATGACCCTGGCCAACACATGACAGCCTCCCAGCCACTCTGGCCAACGCACTGTGTAAGGCGTCCAGCCTGGGCTTGTTTTGCTTTTTTTTCCTACATAACATGGGGACGATAACAGTACCTGCCTTACAAAGATCACCTGGAGACGTAAATGTATCATCGCCATGCTTGACAGCCAGCGCCTCCCACCGTGATTGCTGTGCGCTGTGGATAAGGCCACAACTTACACACAAACTGACCCCCAAAGAAGTCCGTGCACCCAGGTCCCAGCTAGTGGGGCTGGGATTAGGATCAAGTTGGTCTAAAGGCCACGCTCCAAGCCAGTGAAGTGTAAGGAGCTCTCTCTCTCTCAGGAAACATTACGAAGACTCCTGGTGTGTCAGGACTCTGCTGGCAGAAGGCAGAGCACGAAACCCCAAGCTGCAGGCAGTCTTCACCTGCCGAGCAGGTGATGCTGCTCCCTGCTCGGGGCCTCAGGCGCTTCCCCTCGACACGCTGCCTGCCTTCCTTTCACTGCCTGCCTTCCTTTCGGGTGCCAGCCAAGGGCTGCCACGGGTCAGGCTGTGCGCAGCCAGAGGCCTCAGAGGAGGCATGTGTCTGGTCCAGAAGGGAGTCACCAGGCAGGTGCGGCCCCTGCCTACCTTTGGGGGTGCGCTGGGGTCATGGCAGTGCTCAACCCCCAGCCAGTCCACGGGGGCGTCCTTCCCACTCCTCATGGTGCGGATATTCTCCAGCTGCTGCCGCCAGTCCTGGGGCTCCCAGCCTAGTGCCTCCAGGGCTTTGTGGCTCTCTCCTTTCTCGTGACCTGGGGCTTCGTAGGCCACCTTCAGTTTTTGTGTCTTCCGCTGATGCTTTGCAAGGCTAGGGTTTTTCTTTCCTTCTGCAAAAATGTGCCATTCAGCAGGGGCCACAGGTGGGGGTGGGGGTGGGGGTGGGTGCTGCCCTGCCTGCCCTCTCCCTTCGTCATCCATTCAATGACCATCCATCATCTGCTACAGCTGCGGGTGCTTCGGGGGCAGGTCAGCTTTCCCGATGCCACTGCCCTCCTGACCGAGTCTGAGTCGGCACAGGACGGCTCTACCAACAGGAGGAAGGGGTGCCTCCCCCATCTAGCTCCCACACGGTGCCAGACAGCAAGTCTTACCGCCCAAATCAGATTGTGTCACGTCTGTTTAAAACTCCTCTTTGACTTCTTGTACTTCCGACGAACTCCAAACTCACCCCAGCCTCAGGGCTCCTGCCTACCCAGCGCGCGCTGCCATCTGCTTATTCCCCTCGCCCTGCTTCCCTCAGGATGGAGCTGTGTCCCGGGCTAGGGTTGGTTGGGTGCCTAAGGAGTCCCCCTCCGGTGTCCTGAAGGACAGGGTGCAGGGGCCCTGTGGGTCTGGCTACCGCCCCCCCAGTCCTGTACAGCCAGGTCCTTCACGCCTGCACAACACACAGAACGGCTTGCCCTTTCCCGGTCCCCCCCTGGGGCTCCCTCAAGCGGGGGCGAGGACTGGGCACCAGGCCCCCCATCCCGCGGGAAGCAGCCAGGAGAGCAAGGCTGGCCTGCCCCCAGAAGCCTGGCACGAGTGCAGCATCCCCGGGCGGGTACCGGGACGCGGTCCGTGTGGACCGACCCCTGCCCCCTGCGTCCTGGGCACAGGGGACAGGGTGGGAGCCAGAGCCCCACGTGGGGGCGACTCGGATTCCCAGCCGCCGGCCCCGGCAGGCTCCTTCCATCGCCTCTCCCCATGCCCCAATGCGGGCGTGAGGGTACCTGCAGCCGCCTCCCGCCTCTGGAGCGGAGCCGCCTCCTCCCCACCCCGCCGCGGTGCGGCCCCCGGCCCCCCGCTCCGGCTCCGGGTCATCATCCTCACGGCGGCCATGCTCAAGCCAGAGTCCCGCGGACTACACATCCCGGCGGCCCCCGCGGCCACACCACGTGACCCGACTCTCGCCCCGCCCCCTCCGGCCCCCCTGCTTTCCGCCGGAGAGCAGCCCGGAACTACGACTCCCAGCAAGCCCGGCGGCGACCCTCGGCCCCGGCCCGCCGCCGGAAGTGCGGATCGAGCTTCCGGCGGCGGCGCGGGGGTGGACCCCGCAGTGTCAGTGGCGGCCCGGGCCTTCGGCCGCGCCCACCGCCGCCCGAGCCTGGAGCCGCGGGCCCCCCGGGCTGTAAGGCGGAGCGGGTGCGAGGGGCCGCCCGGGTCCCCGCCCCTCCCGGGGCCGCTGCTGCCGGGCCGCCGGCGGTGCTCCAGGCCCTCGGGGCCGCGGGCGGGGCGTGCGCGCAGACCCGGCTTCGCGGGCGCTGCCCCTGAGACCTCTGCCTGTTTCCTCGGCGCAGAGGCGGCCTCGCCGCGTCCCTGCCCACCATGGCCAAGCCTACGAGCAAAGACTCAGGCCTGAAGGAGAAGTTCAGGATTCTCTTGGGACTGGGAACCCCGAGGCCAAACCCCAGGTCAGCAGAGGGCAAGCAGACCGAGTTCATCATCACGGCGGACATCCTGAGAGTGAGTGAGCTGCCGGGCAGGCTGGCATGCGGCTGGCGCGGGGCTGGGGAAGCCTGTCCGCCTGTCCTTCCGAGGTTCAGGAAGGCAGGACGATGAGGACCTGGTCCAGCACGCGTGAGCTCGCACCCAGCTGTCGATGCAGGGAGACCTACTTGACCAGGTGGCCTAAGCGTTGCAGTCGTTTGCACAGGTGATTAGGGCTACGGCCAGGTGTTGCCAGGTGTTAATGGTAACCTGAGCTCCTGGCACTCGCAGGGCTCCGTTTTCTGGCGTGTGTTTGATCCCCTCTCCCTCATCCCGGCACCTGTGTCTCATACACGCTGTGTCTGCGCTCGTAAAGTTTCCCGTTGGGAAACAACCAAAACGTTCATCAGCTGGTGAACAGATGACACGTGATCACATCCGCACGGTGGAGCATTGTCTGGCAAAAAAAGAAAGGAATGAAGTATTGACACGTGCCGGAATGTGGATGAACGCTGAAAACGCGCTAAGCAAAAAGAGCCAGGCGCAAAGGCCCCCACGTAACGTGTGATTCTATTTCTATGAAATGTCCACAATAGGTAAATCCACAGAGATGGAAAGTAGATCAGCGTGTCTCAGGGTCTGAAGGGATGGGGGGGTGGTGAGTGCTAATGGGCGTGAAGTTTCCCTTTTACATGATGGAAATATTCTGGAATTAGTGGAGCTGGTTGCGAGCCATTGTGAATATGCTACAAGCTACATGGTACGGTTTTAAGTTGTCTAAACAGCTAATTTTGTTAAGTGAACGTTATCTTAATAAAAAGAAACGTGGGATCCCTGGGTGGCGCAGCGGTTTGGCGCCTGCCTTCGGCCCAGGGCGCGATCCTGGAGACCCGGGATCGAATCCCACGTCGGGCTCCCGGTGCATGGAGCCTGCTTCTCCCTCTGCCTATGTCTCTGCCTTTCTCTCTTTCTCTCTCTGTGACTATCATAAAATAATAAATAAATAAAAAGAAACGTGAAAAAGAGAAGCAGAGTGTTCTCAGCTGAGACGGGGCCATAAGCCCTGGTGATCCCCGATTGCAGAAAGATCCGTGGCAAGTCTGCAGCGTGGACACGCGCTACGATCCTCGGGATGGTCTGTGACTGGCTGTTCAGGAGTCCTGTTGCCTGAGCGCTGGCCCCTTTTCTCCCTTCGTCTCTCGCCAGGAGCTGAGTGTTGAATGCGGCATCAACAATCGCATCCGGGTGATAGGGCAGATCTGCGAAGTTGCAAAAACGAAGAAATTTGAAGAGGTAGGTCCGCCTCATTTGACTGCTGTCGAGGAGTCTGACGGCTCTTTCTAGGAGCCGGGTTGGCAGCTGCCTGCTGGCGCTAACTCACGCTCCATTTTAGGGACGCTTAACCTGCATCTTAGTGATGGGGAAGCTTCTGCAAATGCGCTGAGCCCAACCCTTTGGGGTCCATCACATGCAGGGGTGGGGAGTAGAGGGATGAAGCCTTTCCTGGCAGTTCCAACAAAGCGTCTGTAGTGACTCGCAGAGAGCCGTGCTCAGTGGTCTTTTCGTGTTACAGGGAAGGTAAGGGTACATCAGGAAGCCGTTTGACTCCAGGCCTGCCCTTTCTGGTGTCTCTTTGGGAGTGGTGTCTGGCTGGTGGCATCGAGCAGCCCCACAGACGTGAGCGTGTTTATTTCAGGCAGGTGTTTGCAGGCCCTCTCCGGGCATCTCGAAGACAGACCAGGAAGTGGTCCTGAGATCACCTGCAGGGCTCTGCTGTAGCCTGGCCCCCAGCTCGTATGGGCAACTCGGGAGGGGACATGGAGCGAGCGGATTGGGATTTGCTAAGGGGGAGGGGAGAGCATGCACCACATCGCAGGTCACCTGAAACATGCAGGCTCTATGGTATCAAGGATAGAGGTGAGAGTAGGCACCCATGTCTGTAAAGTTGCCTGTGTAGGTACAGGAGGGGGGGCCTGTGGCCGATGGACAGGTGAGCCTGAGGCTGTCAGAGTCCACCGGGTCGGTGTCTGCATCTTGTCAGGGGTTACGTTGTGTCACCAGGAGTGTTGTGCATGGGACAAAGGAGGTGAAAGTTCCAGAGTATCCTGAACACGGTCAGGTTGTTGGTCAGGCAACACCTAAAGGACTTTTTAGTTCCTTCTTGGGAAAAGTGAGCCCAGGAAAGGTTGAGTCGTCTGAAGACCCAGGTTGAAGGGGGCATGGGATGGTTAACGTGAAGAGAAGGTGGCATGAGAGACTGATTCGGGGTGGCTGTGGGGAACAGGACTCAGCTTCCCCCTGGGTGTGGGGCTTAGCGGAGGCAGATTCCAGAAGGCCATGCGAATTCTGGGCAGCACAGGCGCAGCAGACGTGTGGTGTGCTTCCACAGCGGGAGGCCAGGGCAGTGGGGTTTCTGTGTCAGGCTGCAGACCCAGGGACCGCCTGGTCCTGAGACCTTTCAGTGGCTTTCTTCCCCGAGTCTGAGCCAGCCCCCAAGGGGGACCCCTGGCCAACCTCTGCGGGGCAGCCAGGACAGCTCCCCTGGCCCGCTGCCCCCCAGCCTGTAGCCAGGACCTACGTGGGTTTGAAGTAGTTTGGAGTCATTCCCCTCATCAGGCTCAGGGTCATGGGGGCTGTGACGGGTCCACGGGGGCGGGGGCGGCGGGGGGCTCTGGGGAGGGAGTTCTAAGAAGTGGTGTCCTGCTCCGTCATTGGCTCGTGGTGCTGAGCCTCGAGTCGAGGGGGCCAGCATGCCTTCACCGCTGTTCTTCTTCGCCGGCGGCAGCATGCAGTGGAAGCGCTCTGGAAGGCTGTCGCGGACCTGCTGCAGCCGGAGCGTCCCCCCGAGGCCCGGCATGCAGTGCTGGCGCTGCTGAAGGCCATTGTGCAGGGGCAGGTAATGGGCAGCGGGGCCGTGCGCTGGTGGAGCTGGGCTGGGTGTGAGGGGTGGCCCCGGGGGGGCTGCAGACAGCCGGAGTGTGCCCCGCAGCCTCTCGGACCCTGGTGGGAGTCACTGAGCCTCTGTCTCCTCTCCCATAGAACGGGAATGCCTGTTGTTCCTTCCTCCTCTGGAATATCTTGGGGAGTAGATGAATCCGTTCATGCAAAACAATGGGGGATATGCCCACCACGAGAGATGGGTGGTTCCCCAGTCCTGCTGCCCTCATGCCCCTGCCCTGGGCCTCTGCCTGTGGCTCCCTGTGCGTCAGGCTCTGGCCATGCTGCTCTGAGCTTCTAGAACCACAGGTGGCCCCTCCGTTCCTGCTTGGGAGGCTCCCTTCTCTCTCGTCCACACCCCTGCTGCTCGGAAAGGTCTGTCCTCTTTTAGTGCAGTCAGACCATTTTTGTCCTGGTGGACATGAGGATGTCTGTTCTTGGCCAGGAGCCCCGGGAGGGCTGGGACTGCATTGTCCCTGCTGTGTCCACTCCGTGCCCAGAGCTCCCACACAGTAGATGCTGCACACACGCACACCCCTTATCTGGAGCCACTCTGATGTGCCCGACGTGTCCCTCACAGTCAGTTCCTGTGGGAGGGAGAAGGGAGCCCACTGTACTTCTTGGACTGCTCACAGCTGGTCGGGGGTGCTGGCAGGACTAAAGGAGCGCCTCTGTCTGCAGGGGGACCGCCTGGGCGTTCTCCGGGCTCTGTTCTTTAGGGCCATCAAGGATTACCCCGCTAACGAAGACCTCCATGAAAGACTGGAAGTTTTCAAGGCCCTCACGGACAATGGGAGACACATCACCTACTTGGAAGAAGAACTGGGTGGGTGCCACATTGGTGTGAGGTTTCTCTGGCCTGGGGGGTCCCATTTAACCCAGAGGCGCCAGAAGGCTGCCGGGGCACAGAGGATGTGCTGCAGGTCACAGGGACGGCCTGAAAGGGGCGCGGCACCATGAGGTCCTGCTCATGTGAGTGCCAACCAGAGTGGCTCCTGGGGAGCCTGTTAGAGACAGACAGTCCTGGGCTCCAGCCCAGACCTGCAGGCTCAGAATCCCTTCGGAGTGAGACCGCCTGGTGGGCAGCAGGTGGTCTGAGTCCTGCTGTAGGGAGAGCATGCTGGTGACCCAGGTGTCAGCCCGTGCTTTATCTGGGGCGCCCTGAGGTTTCTGGAGGTGGGGCGCCCCACTGTGTCTTCTTCATGGGCCTCTCTGTGCCCCAGGCCTGACCTCCCAGCCCTCCTCTTGGCTGGCCTTCCTCCCTGTTGTCCCGATGGGGTGACGTATCCGTGGGTCTTGAGATTCCATGTCATGGCTGTGGGCACAGGAAGAAGGACTTCTGGGGCCCGGAAATGGGCCTCAGCTGGCCGCCTGGCTCTGACAGGTGCTCACTGGCCGACTGTGCCCAGGTTTCTAAGGCTTTTTGGCCAGTGGCCAAGCGTGGCTTCTGTCTCTGTTGAGACAGTGTCAGGGAGGGGTAGGGGGCAGGAATCTGCGTCTAGACACGTGCCCGGGGATGCTTGCCCAGCCCAGGCCCGGGGCCCCAGGCTGTGCCTCAGCCTACACCCCCTCAGCGCGTCCTGGGGGCTGTATGTGCCACAGTCCATGATGGACTGACCCGCTGGGGCTCCAGCCGAGCCTCCATTGGCCTGTGCGGGGTCCGCTGATGGGACAGCAGCGGGGGAGCTGCGGTGTTCTCCTGGGGAGGAGGTGAGTAGACAGTACAGTGCCCTCCTCCTCTTCCCCCTCAGCTGGGTTTGTCCTGCAGTGGATGGACATCGGCCTGTCCTCCGAATTCCTCCTGGTGCTTGTGAACTTGGTCAAGTTCAACAGTTGTTACCTGGATGAGTACATTGCATCAATGGTCCAGTAAGAAGAGTTCCAATCACGTCCCTCTGATGGTAGTTGTGCTCCTTGGGCGCCGCGTGTAGCTCCGTGGCGTGGATAAAACTGTTGACATCAGCAAGCGAACGGAGAAGCTGGGAGCAACGTGGCTGCCTCTTGCTCACATTGATAGAACGATAGCGTTTTCTTTCTCACAGACCCATAACGTTAGCTAGCGCTTCTTATTATCTCTGGGGCCGTTCTTTCAAACGCTGTGGAAGGCATGAGGGCAGGGGCTGGGCCTTGCTGGTGTTGCACAGCCAGCACTGAGCAGCGGTGGCCCAGAGCGGGCACCTGCCTGTCTGGGGGTGAGTGGAACTCAAAGGGGGTTGAGCCTCTCGCTTGATGATTGTAGAGTCACCAGAGCGCGACGTGTGGCCACGCGGCCTCTGGGAAACCTCCCGCTGACTTTGCCCTTCCTCCACCAGCATGATCTGCCTGCTGTGCGTCCAGACCGTGTCATCCGTGGACATAGAGGTTTGTAGCTGGTCCTCCCCGGGGACGGTCCCTCTCATCATCCTCCTGGGCAGGCCTGGTTGGGGGGTGTGTGAGACCCGGGGTTCTGGGGTCTAGCCTCACACTGCCTTTCACTGGTCGTGGGACCCCAGGCTGGCGGCTCTGCCTCCCTGGTGCTCAGGGCTCTGCAGTAAGTGGTTGGTTGGACGACCTCTGCCAGTGGGGTCACAGTTCAGGATGGCATGAGCCTCTGTGACAGTGGTGCTCGCCCCCTCTGGTTCTCTGGAAGGCTGCTTCGGCAAGGGGGAGGGGCGACAGCAACTAAAGCGGGGTGGGAGGGAGGCTGTGGGTGTCCCCTTGCTGCGGGCGGGAGGCGGGGCAGGGCTGGCGTGACCCTCATCCCCCCCACCAGGTCTCCCTGCAGGTGCTGGACGCCGTCGTCTGCTACAACTGCCTGCCGGCTGAGAGCCTCCCCCTGTTCATCGTCACCCTGTGCCGCACCATCAACGTGAAGGAGCTCTGTGAGCCTTGCTGGAAGGTGGGGGTCTAGGCCTTGCCCTGGAGGCTTCTTCCCTCCAGGGTGACGTTAAAAGCACGTGGCTGGGACGAGGGCCATGTTGTGAATGGCCAGGGTGAATGGCCGTGTGTCCTGCTGAGGGGAGCCCAGTAGCATTTTCCCAGGTGGCTGAGCTGAGGCCAGGGTTTTAGCATTTTGAAAACTCCGTGTTTGGGAGGGGGTGGTGGAGAGCCGGCTGGACGTGGAGGGCTTCCGGGCGATGGCGGCACGAGGCTGGCCCCCGGGTCCCGGGCCGGTATCTGCCCCTCTCTCAGGGCGGTACATTTTGTTTCCCAGCTGATGCGGAACCTGCTGGGCACCCACCTGGGCCACAGTGCCATCTACAACATGTGTCGCATCATGGAGGACAGGCAAGTGTGCGCGGGTTCGGGGCATGGGTCGGCTGCCACTGAGGCTCCTCCGGGAGGCTTGCAATGTGGGCCCATGCCCGGCGGGGGTAGCCGAGAGCTTTCTGTCCCTTTGGGGTAGCTGCCCCAAAAGCCTGCTCTGCAGCTACAGCTATGTGCTCTGTGCCTGATTCTTGTGCTCTCCTCCTGCTGTGAAGTCAGGACATTCAGAGCTGAGCCCCATAAGCCCTCCCACACTCGGACCTCCTCCAGGGGGCCTGTGTCAGCGCTGACGCTGGTAGGAGGCCCGAGGCCTCCTGTCCCATGGGCAGACCATCACAGGTCCTATTGCTTCTGCCCCTGAGGGGTGGCTCAGGGCTGTGCACTCCTAGGGCCGGCCCCCTGGGCCCCCACGCTCTCCTTGCTGGTCTCCTGCACCTGCTCCTGAGCTCCTGGCATCCACTCCACGCAGCAGCCACATGACCTTTTCCCACCACTGATCTGACCGTGGCACCATTTGCTCGGAGCCGTGATGGCTCCCCCTGCCCTGAGGATCAGAACCACAGTGCCCAGCATGGCAAGGCCCGGGCAGTCAGCCCTGCCTCAGCCTGTGGACCTCCCGCCTGTCCTAGCTGCTGTGCCAGCCACCCAAGGCCTCTGCACACACCTGCTCCCCTGGCTGGCACGTCCTTCTGCCATGCTCGTTTGTCTGAGCGCGTGCTGATGTAGCATGGTTGCTCATTTCCTGAGCGCCCTGGGGAGGTTATCCTCATGGCCCTGGGCTCTCATTCTTTGCTGTAACCTGAGAGAGGCACCTGACATCTCCTTACATGGTTCTTTGGTTCACATCCGTGCTTCCTAGACCTCGAGCACCATGGGGCTGATGGCTTGCTTTTACCTCGTGCCCTGGCATCTGACACGGTCCTGCGGCAGCAGGATTGACTGTGGTGGGAGTGCATGAGTGGATCGGGTCGTTGCTCAGGCCCGGGTCCCCTGCCCACCGCCTCTTCCCCAGCTTTGCCTCTGCCCATGAGAGCAGGGAGCTCAGGGAGGTGGTGCGGGCTTCGCTGACATGTGGTCTTGCTGTGGATTGCTTCTAGAGCCTACATGGAAGATGCCCCACTGCTGAGAGGGGCTGTGTTCTTTGTGGGGATGGCCCTTTGGGGAGCACACCGACTCTACTCTCTCAAGAACTCCCCAACGTCTGTGTTGCCGTCGTTTTATGAGGTGACTTGGTTTGTGTGCCACAGAGGCTGGCGGGGTGGGGGGCCCACAGCACTGGGGGGCTGAGTACAGGCCTGTGGGCAGTGAGAGGCCTTGCTTTGCAACTCGGGGACAAGGTTTAGGACCCTTGGTTCTATCTTCAAGCACACGTTCTATTTTATAAATTTCATCTTCTGCGGATGAACATTAGAACTTCTCAAGATTCCCGCAGAGGGGGCAGCCCTGGTGGCTCAGCTTTTAGCGCTGCCTTCAGTCCAGGGCATGATCCCGGAGACCCGGGAGCGAGTCCCACGTCGGGCTCCCTGCATGGAGCCTGCTTCTGTCTCTGCCGCGCGCGCTCTCTCTCTCTCTCTCTCTCTCTCATGAATAAATAAATAAAATCTTTAAAAAAGAAAAAAAAGAGTCCCGCTGGGGATGGTTTCATTTTGTTAAGTGCTAGTCTTGCTCTTGCTCGAGAGCAAGGCCAGAGATGTAGCATGTGTGCCTGGGAGCCGCCCAGGCTGGAGCCACTGGTTCTTCCTGCCAAGGTCCTGCTTCGTGACAGTGGAGCGGGGAGCATCCAGGTTCTGCTAGGCTGGTGAGCCAGTGGCCCAGAATCTGCCGTGAACGGTCCAGTCCAGTGGAGTCCAGCACTTTTTTTTTTTTAAATTATTTATTTATTTATTTCTGAGAATACACAGGAGAGAGAGAAGCAGAGACACAGGCAGAGGGAGAAGCAGGCGCCATGCAAGGAGCCCAGTGTGGGACTCGATCCCGGGTCTCCAGGATCAGGCCCTGGGCCAAAGGCGGTGCTAAACCGCTTGAGCCACCCGGGCTGCCTGAGTCCAGCACTTTGAAGCCAGTGTAGAAAGCGTGTTTCTGGGCTCCTAAGATAGTTCTGTGGCCCCTGAGATCCGTGTGGGGAGCAAGCCCCTCCAAGGCATCTCGTGCTCAGCTCTGAGGGCCATGGGATGGGGCTTGCTGGGCAGCAGTGGGAAGCCGCTGACCACTGTGTGTTCTCTGGGTCTCTTGTTCTAGGCTATGACCTGTCCGAATGAAGTGGTGTCCTATGAAATCGTCCTCTCTATAACCAGACTCGTCAAGAAGTACCGGAGGGAGCTGCAAGCTGTGACCTGGGACATCCTACTGAACATCATGGAGCGCCTCCTGCACCAGCTCCAGGTGAGGCACCGGGAGGGCCTCGACAGTGGGCTGGCAGGCCCACCTCACCCAGAGGAGGCCCCCGCGCTGCGCACTCTGACTCATGTCTGCATCCTCCCGCTGGTCAGTACTGGGGGCTGGCCTTCACAAGGCCGCTCTGGGGTTTGGAGCAGCAATACCTAGGGGGGTTTGGGGGCAGGGCTGGTGGTTCTCAAGACCAAGAGTTATACACACTTCCCCTTTGTGGCCTGGGAGTGGACCCTGGAGACAGCTCCCAGCGCATCCAGGATGCTGCCCGTGGCTTTGGCGTAGCTTCAGAGGAAGTACTAGCCACGATAGGAAGGAGGACATGGTGGCCATGCAGGGGTGCAGACAGATGAGGCTGCGTGTAGCATGGGCTTGGGGATGGGTCTCCTGGGGAACTGGGGTGGTCAGTGTGCACGGCCAGGCCAGTGGGCGGAGGACTGGAACTCAGCAGGGACCAGCCTCTTGTCGCTCAGCCTGGCTCCCCAGGCTAGCTTCCTCCTGGGGCGGTAGGCTGGGTGGTCACAGGCCTGGGGCCTCTAGAAGATGCTTGAGCCTGGGGGAAGCGTGAATGTGCTCAAAGTCAGTCCCTTTGGGGCCTCCTGGGTGGGCATAGCGGGACTCCCTGGGGCCCTCCCTCCCCGGATGAGCGAGAGCAGCCTGGCTGCTGCCTCCCCTCACCCCGTGTCCCAGCGGGAAGGCCTGAGCGGTGTCTGGAGGCAGTTCGTGTGAGCTCAGGGCTCTGAGACCGAGTCCTTGAGGGGAGTGGATGTCACTGTGTTGCAGAGCCTGGACAGCCCGGAGCTCAGAGCCATCGTGCACGACCTGCTGACCACAGTGGAAGAGCTGTGTGATCAGAATGAGTTCCACGGCTCTCAGGAGAGATACTTTGAGCTGGTTGAGCGATGTGCAGACCAGAGGCCGGTAAGACCTCTGCTCCCCCGGCTTGGCGGGGCCTTTGGTGCTCCTGCTGGGGGGTTTAGGTCAGGCTGCTGGGCAAGCGGCTGTGGGTCTGGAACTGCTCTCCTTGAGTTTGAACCAAGGGGCTGGCAGGCTTCTGCTTTGCTGGGGTGTGTGCTGCGGCAGGGAAGTCTGCCGGGCGTCATCAGGCCAACTGCGTGTGGGTCTGTTAGGGACGGTGCTAGCCTAACCGGTGGCTCCCTCCCACCTGCGCGGGGGAAGGTGCTGCCGGCTGCACGGAGACTTGTTGCCTGGTGCGTCTGCTCACCGGGCGGCATGGAGCGCTTGTGCCAGCAACGCACAGTCTGATGCCAAGGCTTTCGTGTGGGTTTTTTTTTTTTAAAGGTTTTATTTATTCACAAGAGACAGAGAGAGAGAGAGAGAGAAAGAGAGAGAGGGAGAGACACAGGCAGAGGGAGAAGCAGGCTCCCTGCAGGAAGCCTGATGCGGGACTCGGTCCCAGGGCCCTGGGGTCACTCCCTGGGCTAAAGGCAGGCACCCAACCGCTGAGCCACCCGGGCGTCCCTTATGTGGGTTTTTTTTTTTTTTTTCCTTTTAAAGATTTTATTTATTCATCAAAGATAGAGACAGAGAGAGAGGCAGAAACACAGGTAGAGGGAGCAACAGGCCCCATGCAGGGAGCCCGATGTGGGACCTGATCGCAGGTCTCCAGGATTAGGCCCTGGGCCAAAGGAGGCACTAAACCTCTGAGCTACCGGGGCTGCCCCCTTGTGTGGGTTTTTTTTTTTTTTTTTAATTTTTATTTATTTATGATAGTCACAGAGGGGGGGGGGGGCAGAGACATAGGCAGAGGGAGAAGCAGGCTCCATGCACCGGGAGCCCGATGTGGGATTCGATCCCCGGTCTCCAGGATCGTGCCCCGGGCCAAAGTCAGGCGCCAAACCGCTGCGCCACCCAGGGATCCCTTGTGTGGGTTTTTAAATGAATTCTTACTCTGCCGTTGGAGCCTTGGTCATGCGCTCTGCCCACCTGGCCTGGCCTATCTGGTGTCCCTGAGCAAGCTCCGCCCCCAGGGCCAGCAGCACGGGGCATGAGCGTAGGAAAACCTTCTGGCGGGCAGAGCCGCTCATTAATGCCAAGCTGTTTCTGTCTCCAGGAGTCTTCCCTCTTAAACTTAATAACGTACCGGGCTCAGTCAATCCACCCGGCGAAGGACGGCTGGATTCAGAACCTGCAGTTACTGATGGAGAGGTTCTTCAGGTAGGGAGCCTTCGGGGGCCTGGAGCTGGGGCCTGGTCAGTCAGGCTTCTCCTCTCTCGTCCTTGGAAGGAGCAGGTGCAGGCTGGTTTTCCAGTAGGACGGAGTCCTCTGAGGCCCCTGCGCGTCTTCTTGTGGAGCAGACGTCTGGGAAGACGCTGTCTCTGAGGCCTGAGCTCCCTGCCCCACCGCCCCGTGTTTGGTGTGGGTGTTGGTGAGCTGGGCCTCACCTGCCGCAGAGGCGAGCGGGCTTGGGCTCAGGCTGCCGGGCAAGCCGGGGCCTGGTGGAGGACGAGGTGGCCCGTTGCCCACGCGGCCCCAGCAGGTGTGCCCTGCCCCCAGGAACGAATCTCGCAGTGCTGTGCGCATCAAGGTGCTGGACGTCCTGTCCTTCGTGCTGCTCATCAACAGGCAGTTCTATGAGGTGCGGGTCCTGGTGGGGGTGCGGAGGGCGCATGCCCTGGGGGCAGGGGGCTCAAGGGTGGGCTCTGTGAGCCTCCAGGGTCTGCCCTAGACTCGGGGTCCCACAAGCGCCCCTCTGTGGCCGGCTCCCTGTTCGTGCACTGGGGCCTTCCTTCCTCCAGGCCCCTGCTGGGCCGCGAGCCTCTGTTCCCACCCCCCCGCCCACCCCCCACCCCGGGATCTTGGGCCAGCTCAGGGCCTAGAACAGAGCTTCTGAACAGTCTCATGTGGGGACATTTTCTTTTTGCTTTTGTGATCACACTCTCTGGTCCCGGCTCGACCACGGTGGTGCCAGGCCTGGCCTGCCTCTCTTCAGCCCATCCTTTCCTTGGGCCGTGACCAGAGTCTGTGCTTTAGAAACGTTTGTGTGCCCTTTCCTCCAGGAGATGCACCTCAGGCTCTGTGTGGTGCTTCAGGGTGGCCTCCCTGGCATCTCCGGTGTTCCCAGCACCTGTCTGTCCACTGCTTCCCTCTTAGCCTGCCTTTTTTCCTGCATCTCTGTCCCTTGGAATCCAGCTCAGTGTTGCCTCTTCCAGGAAGCCCCTCTGGGTTCTCAGCTCCCTCATGGCAGGGTCCATCTTGTCCTGCTCTCTGCTGCTGTAGAGCTTTCTACTTGCCCCTGAAAGCTTTTGTCATGCTGCCTGTTACAACAGACCCCATGATGTCGGGGACAAGGTCTTCTGCCCCAGTGCAACGCACACAGGGCCCCGCCATGTGGGATTGTTCCTGATGGTGACGTTGAGCGGGCTGGAGCAAGCCAGGACGCATGGGCCTGTGGGCCGGGGCCTGGGCTGGGCCACCAGGGGGCCGCGCCCCTCTAGAGCTGCCCACCTCTGCTGCGCGAGGCTCACCTCCCCCGACTTGTGCTGCCACAGGAGGAGCTGATCAGCTCGGTGGTCATCTCACAGCTCTCCCATGTCCCGGAGGACAAAGACCCCCAAGTCCGGAAACTGGCCACCCAGTTGCTGGTGGACCTGGCCGAAGGCTGCCACACCCACCACTTCAACAGTCTGTTGGACATTGTGGAAAAGGTGAGGGCCGCAGAAGCGCAGGCTCTGGGTGCCTGGGCTGCCAGAGGGACCCCTGTTTGTGGCGAAGCCCCCCAGGCAGGCACCGCGGCCTCCGGGCCCTCCATCCCCGTTCTCTGCAGAGCGGTCGGTTGCATCTCAGGCAGGGCTCCCTGCAGCGAGGACGGCGTTGCCAGGGCTGTGGCCGGGCCTGCGCTGCGGCTGATGTATTTCTTTTAACTTTGAAATATGTCATGTTTTGTGAGTGGTTCCTAGGTGCGTAAGGTGCAGTTCTTGTGAAACAAGAGAAAGCTTAGGGTCTGAGTGTTGCTGCCGCAGGGAGCCGCGAGCGGGGAGCTGAACGCCTACCTTCTCTCTGCAGGTGATTGCCCGCTCTCTCTCTCCACCCCCTGAGCTGGAGGAAAGAGACGTGGCGGCGTACTCGGCCTCCTTAGAGGACGTGAAGACTGCTGTCCTGGGGCTCCTGGTCATCCTTCAGGTGGGCCTCTGCTTTTTTGGGAGGGCGCGCCAACCAGCTGCCTCTCAGAATGCTGCTCTGCAGGGACACGTCGCCAGGGAGACCTGGGCGCTCTTTGGGGGCCGCAGAGGGCGACCTGGTGTCATCCTGACTGCTCGTCGCTGTGTGGAAAGCTCGTGAGGGCTGTAGGGCCAGTGTGCGCAGATATGCCCCATGCCGGGCCACCCCCTCACTCTCACACAGCCACTGCGGCGCGGAGGGCGGCCATCCATCCCGGCCCCGTGCTTGAGGGGTGACGTTAAAGGCGTTGTTGAGAGAGGTAATTCGTATATTGTAGGATTCATCTACTTCAGGCGTGTAATTCAGTGGATTTTTCAGTATCTTCAGAGTTGTGTGGCCATCACTGCAGCTTTAGAACGCCTTCATTCCCCAGAAGGAACTCCACACCCATTAGCAGTCCCTCCCCATCCCCCCAGGGACCCCGGCCCCTGACGACCGCCAGGCCACTGCATCTCACGGATTTGTCTCTTCTGCACATTTCACAACCATGGACTTGGACAGTATGTGCTTGTGTGTGTCTGGCTTCTTCCTCTGAGCATTGGGTCTTCAAGGCTCACCTCTGTGGTAGCAGGTGTCAGGGCTTCACTTGTACAGACCCTAGTCTCTTGTGTGGATTTGCCATATTTACGTATCCGTTCATGTGCTGATGGACACCAGGTGTCCACCTTCTGCTACCGGGGACCCTGCTGCGGTGAACATCCGTGTGCAAGTGTCTGTGTGGACGGAGGGAGGTTTTTGTTCTTGGGTGCACAGGTATGAGCAGACTTGCTGGGTCAGATTGTAGCCCTGTGCTTACTGATTCGAGAAATGGCCAGGCGGTCTCTGCGGGGCCACTCCGTCCCCAGGAGCAGTGTGTGCTGCGTGTGCGCCATGTCCTCACCAGCACGCCTCCCATTGTGCATAAAACGGTGCTCACTGTGGTCTGATGAGTGTGACGAGCACCTGGTGAGGTGCCTGCTGGCTGTTTGTAGATCTTCTTTGGGGAAGTGTGTTCAGATCCGCTGCTCATGTTTTACAGAGGTCATCTGTTTTCTCGTTGAGCAGAGAGAGTACCTGGTGTATCGTGGGTGAGACTGTGGTCAGAGGGTTGGTGTGTGCTCTCCGTGCCAGGTTGCTGTGGCACCGTGCTCACTCTCCTGCTGCACGGCTGGCTTCCTGGGCACCCATGGGCCCTTGAGGGTCACTGGGGCTGTGGCCACCTCCCGTCATACCCCCGGCCAGCCTCCACCTGGGCCCTGCTGCTGGCCGCCCTGCCTCTCACTGATTTCAAAGTGTCACAGTACCACTCACCCTCACTCGCCAGTGTCAGTATCACTTAGCATTTTTACTTTTTAAAGATTTTATTTATTTGTTCACGAGAGATGCACAGAGAGAGGCAGAGACACAGAGGGAGAAGCAGGCTCCATGCAGGGAGCCCGATGTGGGACTCGATCCCAGGACCTCGGGATCATGCGCTGGGCCGAAGACAGATGCTCAACCATTGAGCCCCCCAGGGGTCCCTATCACTTAGGGTTTGAATCCTTTGCCTCAAACATTTCTGTCTGTAAAACGTCTGAGGATACATAGTTTCTCGTAGCACTTGCAAGTGATGGTTATTTCCTGGTGTGGAAGTTTGAAATGTTTGTGGAAAGCTGGCCAGCCCCCCATGGCTCCCGTCACTAGTCCTCTGACAGGAGGAGCACAAGGGCCTGAGCAAGCCAGACCCCTGCCGCAGGGAAGCAGGAGGGTGGTCTGTCGCCCTCACTTGGATTCCAGTGCCTCAGGAGCGGGAACCCCAGAACCAAGCTGTTTGCTGAGGCAAAGTCCCAGGCCAGGCGGTTTCATTGCTCATTTTACATAATTAAAAAATAATCTGTGTACCCGCTTGAAACACGCAGGCAGCGTGGACGCAGCTCAGAGCTGGAATCCATCCGTCCTTCCTGCCAGGTGCCCTGCTGCCCTTGCCGAATCGGCCCGAGCCTTGTGTCCAACTCCTTTCCCTCCAATTTTTTTTTTTTTTTTTTTGGTTAATATTTCTTTAAGAATAGCAGTGACTTGGATTTTAAGGCCCTGCTGCTCGCCTCAGGAGTACCACAGACCATAGAGGGGTCCCTCTGGTTGTGGTTGGACTCCCTACTTCTGCTCCTGGCTGGCCCATCCCACCCCACAGCCCCACCCCCCACCCCCCAGGGTCTCACCTGGCATCTCCTGGGCTCACCTGTCGGGAAGGTGGGGTAGGGAGGAGCTCGCAGCAGGGACGGCAGCCCAGCAACTGGGTGGATGGCATGCTGACAAGCCCCCTGCCCAGCACCCCGGGGCCTCACCTGTCCCTGGTCTGTCCTGCTCTGCCAGTGGCAGGGAGAATGTGCTTTCAGCTCATGGGTCACGTGGCACGTCCTGCTAAGTCGTGCACCGTTAGACAGGTTTTCCTGATGTATCAGCAGATTCTCTGTAATGGACACGAACGTGTTCCTGATTTTTTTTTTTTGCCATAACCGAGAGTGTGCACTTGGAAGTATCCGTGGGATGAAGTCCCTGGGGGGGACTTAGTGGCTTGAAGGCTTAGTGCGTTCTAGAGAGCAGCAGCCACTCCAGAGAGCCCAGTCACTGCGGGGCTGCTGGTCCCTGTCCTGGGCTCCCTGGCTGCCTTTCAGCCT
This sequence comes from Canis aureus, assembly GCF_053574225.1. Classification (NCBI taxonomy): domain Eukaryota; kingdom Metazoa; phylum Chordata; class Mammalia; order Carnivora; family Canidae; genus Canis; species Canis aureus. The sequence goes on from NC_135618.1 coordinate 38,805,901, forward strand.
TCTGCCCTCCAAGTGACCGGCATGCTCTCTCTGTAGACCAAGCTGTACGCCTTGCCTGCCAGCCATGCGATGCGCGTGTACGAGACACTCGTCAGCCACATCCAGCTCCACTACAAGCATAGCTATACCCTGCCCATTGCCAGTAGCATCCGGCTGCAGGTATGACGGGGCCGGGGGACTGTCAGTGGCTGTAGTCCTTCCGGCTGCACTTCAGGCTGTGGGCAGCTTCCTGGGGTCCTGGTGGTGACCACAGTGACCTCATGCCGGGGAGGTGGCCAGTTGTCCAGACCATCCCTCCCTCTGCAGTCTGTGTGCGTCTGAACCTGCCGGTCTGAGCCACGAGGCGGCCGGGGGCCGGGGCGGAGGCAGGACGACACCGCTTTCAGGTGGCGCACAGCCCTGTCTCCCCTGGGGCTGCCGTTGTGGGTGTTGGCGCCAGGCTGAGTGGAGGTCACTGGGACGGGGGACCTGGTCCCTTCTAGAGCCTGTGTGTTGTGAAGCAGCCCCCGTCACCTGGGCAGCCCGGTTATGTGACCTATTGTTCACTGGAGGAAGCGATGGGGCCTGAGCAGTCCTGTATTCTGGCCTTGGGGCCGGGTGGTGCTGCCCAGCCAGGGTGTGGGGTGTGCCCTCCCCATGTCCTGGCCACAGGCCCAGCTGCCCTGGCATGAGGCCACACTGTGGCCCAGCCACAGCGGGAACTGCGCACCTCCCCGGGCACCATGAACGCCCGTGTGGTTCCCCCTACGCTGCAGACACGGTGGTGTGGCACGTGTCTGCTGTCAGTGGGCAGGGCCTTTCCCAGGGATGCATGAGTGTGAGTGGATGGGCTGGCATCATCCTGGCTTTGCTGGATCTCTTTCTGTCCGCAGGCTTTTGACTTTCTACTGCTGCTGAGGGCCGACTCGCTGCACCGCCTCGGCCTGCCCAGCAAGGACGGGGCCGTGAGGTTCAGCCCTTACTGCGTCTGCGATGCCATGTGCGTGTCAGCCGTGCCCCCCAGCCCTGGGCCGTGGAGCCGAGGGGCGTCCCGCAGGGTCCCCATGACAGTGTGGGGTGGGCAGGGCGCCCGCAGCCTTGGCCTCAGTGCCCGTCTCACTCACTTCCATAGGGAGCCAGAGAGAGGCTCAGAGAAGAAGGCCAGTGGCCCCCTGTCACCTCCCACGGGGCCTCCTGGTCCTGCGCCCGCAGGCCCCGCCGTGCGGCTTGGCTCCCTGCCCTACTCCCTGCTCTTCCGTGTCCTGCTGCAGTGCCTGAAGCTGGTGAGCTGCTGGGTCCCTCCGCAGCAGGTGGCAGGGTCTGCTGCTGGCCTTCACGGCGTCTGCCCTGGGGTTACGCCGTTCTGCAGAGCTGAGCCTGGAGCGGAGGAGACACTCCTGCCTTTGGGAGGCGGCTTTGGGATGAGGTGGTCACGTGTAGACACCTGGAGTCATGGGAGGGTGTGCCTCAGGAGCAGAGACTCGCCGTGGGAGAGCAGGGGTGTGGTCAGCTGTGGTTGGGGGCACCTGGAGGGCCGGGTGAGGCCCTGAAAGGCAGGAGAGGCTCTAGGGGGCAGGAACAGGCCGAGCCCGCAGGTAGGGTCGGTGTGGTCCCGGCAGCGGAGGTGTGGGGGTGGAGGCCTCCGCACACGGTCTGAGGGGAGAGGCAACGTAGTCAGTGTGTGGCACTGCGGGGCCGGACAGCGTGCGCTGGCCTAGGTCAGGCCTCCAGGCTGCAGGCAGGGAAGCGGCTTCCCGGGGGCACTGAAAGGGGCCGTGGGGCATGTCCCATGAGATTTTCGAGGCCTCTGGGTCACAGGCGGGATCTGGGGAGAGGCTTGGAAGACTCATGGCCTTGGTGTCACCCAGGCGGTGGCCTCCCTGATGAGGTGGGGAGGAGCTAGCAGGGAAGTTCCGGGGCTGTGGGGGCCACCACCACGTCCTCCTCGTTGCTGTGGCCCTGGGCGGCCTTAGGTCCTGCAGTGGACGTCTGGGTTCTGGGTCACTCAGGAGCACGTGCTGTTTTCCCTTTGAGCTGGGATGCAGGCTCCTCTCTTGCAGTCCCATGGCCCGCTTGGGGGAGTGGGGGGGACACTGGCTGTGTGGGTTGGGCCCCCCACCCCGGCTCACTTGGTGTCTGGAGGGCCCAGGACTGAACTTCCCCAGAGGAGCATGAGCTCCGGAGGTTGCAGGGACAGAGCGGGCCCAGAGGCCACTAGCTGCCCAGCTGCAAACCAGGCTGCAGGCCCAAGAGCACGCCGTCCCACCCCTGGGTGCACCCAGCCCCCCGACCAGCCCCTCTGCTTGCAGGAGGTGGACTGGAAGGTACTGAAGCTCGTGCTTAGCAAGCTGCCAGAGTCCCTGCGTTATAAGGTGCTCATCTTCACCTCGCCCTGCAGCGTGGACCAGCTGTCCTCCGCCCTCTGCTCCATGGTGAGGCCGCCTCATGCGGCGGGGCCTTCCTTCCTCGCCTGCCAGGCCCATGGTGCCTTTGGGGCCCCTGCCCTTCCTTTCCCGTGTGGGAACAGGAGTCAGAGGCTGCAGCCAAGGGCTTGAACTCACCACCCGAGGATGGTACTCTGAATCCTCCCCCTCCCTTCCTCGCTGGGGTCTCCTGTGCCTGTCAGGGTGGGTACCCTCCAGCGTGCCTGAAAAGGCAGACTCTGGGCCAGAGAAGGGAGTAGGAAGGCCCCCCCGGCTCCTGAGCCCTGCTTCCCCCTTGCCCTCGGCTGCTTGGCGGTGGGCCCCGCCTCGCTGTCGGGCATGCTCCCTTCTGAGCTGCCGTCTTCAGCTCTCAGGTCCCAGAACTCTGGAGCGGCTCCGAGGCACCCCGGAAGGGTTCTCCAGAACCGACCTGCACCTGGCTGTGGTCCCTGTGCTGACGGCGCTCATCTCTTACCATAACTACCTGGACAAAACCAGACAGGTACCAGGCGGGAGAGGGATAGGCCGGCCTGGGAGCGCTGGCGTTTGAAGTCTGGGCCACGGGACGTTGGCTTCCGCTAGATGGGCTAGGCCTTGTCACCTGGGGGCTGCTGGGCCAGGACCAGGGGAGCTGGCTTTGCTTCCCCGTGTGGCTGCTGGACCCCTGCTGGCTGGCCCAGCCTGGAACTGCAGACCTCGGTGTCTGCTGGCGCTCCTGAGTTGCATTCTGGGGGGTGCGGGCCTTGTGCTGCCCCTCCACACGCAGCGGCATTTTTTCTTTCTGGAGCATTGCTTACCTTCAGGACAAGTGCTAAGCGTCTCGGCAGAGCTGGGTCTCTTCTAAGAGACCGGCAGCAGGGCCTAGGGTGCCTGACTTCCACCTGCCCGCACTTCTGCCATCAGCGGGCACACGGCAGCTCCTTGACTGCGCCGCTGGGCATGTCTGCTGCGGCGGTTCAAGTCCCGATGCCTCTTGGTCAGTCCACCTGAGTGGGTGAGGGAACTGCGGTCTTAGATGGGCTGGTCCGCTTAGGTCACAGCCGGCAGGGGGGCTGCGCAGATGGTAGCAGCATCGGGAGTGCACTCTGGGCATCCCGCCTCCTCCCCGGCTGCAGCGGCTCCTGTGCTGCTGGGCCTGCTGCCCCCTTCTGCCCTGTTTGGCTGTAGTTCCCCTGAGAGCCCTGGAAGCCCAGGTGTTTCTGAGGGCTGGGGTGAGTACAGGAAACTGAAATCATCCGTGGGCCCTGAGGCCGTGGCCTGAGCTGCTCCCCGTCTCCCGCTGGGTAAAGTTTGCTGTCTTCATTCAGGAAGCTGCCCCCAGGAGTGTGGGCCCAGTGGCCTGCTGTGCCAGGCAGGACCACCCCATAATAAGGCCAGCCGGCTTGGGGAAGGAATCCCATAAGCAGAGGGGTCATGGGCCCAGTGTGTCCTGGCTCTGGGGTCCTGCTGGCCCTGCTGGTTGGAAGTGTCAGGAGGCACCTGGCCAGAGCTGCCCCACTGTGTCATCACCTCAGGAGGGGTCGGCTCCTGGTGCTGTGCTGGTTAGGGGTTCAAGGCCCTGGAGCAAGATGTCGAACTTTCCTAAGGCTCGGTCTCCCCTCTGTAAAACACGCTAGAGTGGGCGCGGGGAGACAAGGCTCTGGCTTACCAGACCCGAGCCTGTCTGCGGGCGGGGTGGGGGTGGGGAGGCCGGCCTGAGGCACCTGTGCCGTCCCACAGCGGGAGATGGTGTACTGCCTGGAGCAAGGCCTGATCTACCGCTGTGCCAGCCAGTGTGTGGTGGCCCTGGCCATCTGCAGCGTGGAGATGCCTGACATCATCATCAAGGCGCTTCCCGTCCTGGTCGTGAAGCTCACACACATCTCGGCCACGGCCAGTATGGCCATTCCACTCCTCGAGTTCCTGTCAAGTAAGCGTCTCTCTGCTCGTCTTTGTGCGTTTGTGTGCACACACGCTTGTGTGAGTGTGGAGTGGGCCCCTGGGGCTGGGGCTGCACCCTGCCCACGGTCATTGTGCGAACCCTGACCTCATGTGACCCCTCCGGGTACAGCTTGGTGCAGCATCTCCACGGGGTACCCAGGATGTGCTCTCTGTTGCCACAGGGCCTTGAATGCTTTCCTTTCTGGCTCGTTTCTTATCCTGAGGGTCAATATTGTTATTTTATTATTATTTTTTAAAGATTGTATATATTTATTCACAAGAGACAGAGAGGCAGAGACACAGGCAGAGGGAGAAGCAGGCTCCCTGTGGGGAGACCGATGTGGGACTTGATCCCGGGACCCCAGGATCACAACCTGGGCTGAAGGCAGACACTCAACCACTGAGCCACCCAGCCGTCCCCTGAGGGTCATTTTAAACAGCACAGAAGCCTTCCTGTTCCTTGGCTCCTGCCCTTGGCCTGGTTCTCACAGCTTCCTCTCCGTTCCCCTCCGCACACACCACACCCTGGAGGGACTTCCAAGGGTTCAGGGTGCCTCGCCCACTCAGTGCATGCTCTTGCGTGTCTGGCCCTCAGCAGGGCGGGCGACAGGAGCGGAGCAGGGCCACCAGAACTTCTGCAGAGGGCCACATATGGCTTCTGCTGCATATTCTTGTTTATTATAGCTTTTTAAAGATGTGAAAGGCATCTTTAGCTCACAGGTGACCCAGGGGGAGGCCGCCAGCTGGATTTGGCCTGGGGACATAGGTTCTTAGCCTTTGGAATAGAGCGCCCAGGGTCAAGGAAAGGTCCTGTTTGAGGTCCTTTCAGAAGTAGCCCAGGTCCCCTCACCGCTGTGTTCTGGTGTTGCAGCGCTGGCCAGGTTGCCCCACCTGTACAGGAACTTCGCAGCAGAGCAGTACGCGAGTGTGTTTGCCATCTCCCTGCCCTACACCAATCCCTCCAAGTAAGTGCTGCCCAGCCCTGCTGCCTGCGAGCTGGGCACGCCCAAGGCCTCTGCGTGCAGAAGTGGGGCCGCCGTGCTGGTCCTTGACCCAGAATGGGCCTCTCTTCTATGCGTGGCTCCAGGCACGGTGGTCTCAGGACCCCGGTCGGGGCTGCATCACTTCCCTTCCTTCCTACAGGTTCAATCAGTACATCGTGTGCCTGGCCCATCACGTCATAGCCATGTGGTTCATTAGATGCCGCCTGCCCTTCCGGAAGGATTTTGTTCCTTATATCACTAAGGTAGGCCAGCAGACACCAAACCCCTTATTAGGGTGGGACCCACTTTGCCACTGGCTTCCATGGCCAGAGTGGGGTGACGGTCAAGGGAGAGCGGGATGGGCGTTACTGGGTGCGGTGCTTACTGAGACACCATCCGCTGCAGGCGTGGGGGTGGGCCCCCCGGCCCGTGGCTCAGGTCTGCTCCACCCTGCCAGGGCCTGCGCTCCAACGTCCTCCTGTCTTTTGATGACACCCCCGAGAAGGACAGTTTCAGAGCACGAAGCACCAGTCTCAACGAGAGGCCCAAGAGGTGCGGGCCTGCAGGGGGCGTGCCCAGTGTTGGGTTGGGCTGGGGCCGGGCTGCAAGCCTGGCCTGTCGCTGGCATGGTGCGTAGAGGGCCTGGGCTGAGCAGCTGCCCCGAGGCCAGCCAGCAGTGATGGGATGAGGCTCGGGCTCTCCCCCATGCGGACCGTGCTGGGCACCGGGGGTCTTGGTGTAGAGGCCGGGCAGGGCCTGGGAGGGCCCTTCACGCCCACGTTTAGCTGGAGGAGCAGCTGTTCCCTGCCCAGCCAGGCCCGGGGCTGGGCTGTGGCCGGGCCTGCCTGCATCCCGAGTGCAGACTCGCTGAGGAGGGAATCAGGGTGCTAGGTGTAGGGCACCGAGGCCTGGGTCTGACTCCGCTGAATGAGCCGAGGGTTGCATCAGGGCAGCCGTGGCTCCTGAGAGGCTGAATCCCTGGCCTGGATGGGGACGAGCTCGGGGCCTTGCGGTCAGCCCAGCCTTGGGCTGGCGCCACCCCTCCTGAGCTTGCTCTCCAGCCATTGCTGATCCGGGGGCTCGCTCCTCTGGACCACCGTGGCTGCTGGTACCAGATCTGAGCTGTGCTGGGCCTCGTGTCTTGTGTGCATCTCATACGAACGGCAGCTCCTCTTTCTGTCCCCATCTTCCTGCCCAAGCTTTTCAGTTCTCCCTTGGTGGGGATACGGCATTTTCCAGAATGACCAGGTCAGTGTGACCTAAAGTCGAAAGCTGGCTTCTCAAACCCCTAGTAGCTGGGCGCCAGGGGCCTGGGGCTAAGAACCGGCCTTTTGAATGGCGACCTTTGGGGCCTCAGGGCGTGCTGGCCCCTGCGCGGGGTGGTGCTGGCCGCCCGTGGGGCAGGTGGGACGCCTGGTCAGCACAGCTGGAATCTGCCGTGTGGTGCGTTCCATCCACGTTTAATTTGCACTGATGTTTTTTGTTTTGGTACCATGCGTGAAGCCTTACTTTTTTCTGTCATGTTTATAAGATGTATTTTCATGCATTTTTGTTTTCTGTTTCTTCCCCCTGCTAACTGGCCTCTGGCATGATTTTTTGTTCATCTCACCCGCGGGCTCTCCATCCTGACCCTGTGGCCTGTGACCTTTCCTCCTCATCCCTCCAATGGCTTGTTCTCCCTCCCGGGAGCTGGGCTCTCTGGGGCTTGGGCCTTCCTTCCTCACCTGGTAGTTTGAGGATAGCCAGACCCCCCAAACAAGGCTTGAATAACTCTCCACCCGTGAAAGAATTCAAAGAGAGCTCTGCCGCCGAGGCCTTCCGATGCCGCAGCATCAGTGTGTCTGAACATGTGGTCCGCAGGTAGTGGGCTCTGTCGGGCGGGGGGCCAGGCCCTGGAGCTTGGCCCGAGAGGTGGCGCTGCCAGGCGGGAGCACCCGGGTGGCGGTGCATGGGGCTGCTTGCATGACCTCGTCGCCTGCCCACGCCCTCCCTGGCCGGAGCTGCAGGAGAGCCCGAGCGGCAGCCCTCGGTCCAGGGGAGCCTGGAGGTGAGGGGTGGAAAGGTTGCATTCTGTCCCCAAGCCTCATTCGAGCCCGGGCTGGCTGCATGGCATCCTCAGAAGCTGGCCCGGGAGCCCGAAGCAGGGCGGTAGCTCTGAGAAAGCCAGGCGTCCGGTGGCAGCTGCCTGCAGGCCTGTCCCCGGAGGTAAGGGGCCTTCGTGTATCAAAGCGGCGCCCACGCAGGTTGGGGGGGGCACGCATTCTAGGGTTTGGCTCTCATATCGTCTCAAGTGACACCATATTCTTGAGCTTTCTTTTAGCAGTAAGGGCTGCTTTCTTTTGTGGCTGAAGGGGAACGGGAGGCTCTGTAGGGCAGTGGGAGTGGGGGCTGGCCTGGGGGGCGGGGGCGCGGCCTGGGTCACCTCTCCCCGCTACGTCTGAGTGCAGGTACGGGCTCTTGGGGGTCACTGCTTCGCGCCGACCAGGCTAGGCTGCACTGAGCTGAGGGTGGGGGGCTGTCTCCTCCCCAGGAAGCCCCCTCAGGCCTCGGAGTCCGAAGCTCAGAGACCCACCTCCTCACTGCTGCCTGGCTCAGGCCCCTGCCTCGGGCTGGCCTCTGCCAAGTGGGGTTTGGCCGGGAGGGACGGGGGCGCAGGGGGACGAGGCTCTCTGCTCTTTTTAGCCAGTTCCTTAACACAAGCCAAATGTGGCAAAGGGGCTGTGAAATTTGGTATCCGAACCAGAGCCACGAGAGCCTCTTCTCCGGGTCCGTGGGTGTGTGCTGATCCCAGGGGGCCTGAGTTGAGGGGGAAGAGCTGCACACGAAGCCCAGACCCTCCCTGTCACCGGGAGGTGGCCCTGAGGGCAGAATGCAATCTTTGTCTGTGTGTCGTGGTCTCTGTGTGTCTGCATGACTAAACCGTTCTGCCTCAAAGCGTCCCCTAACTCTCCTGTGCTTCGGTGAGGGGACGTCGCTCTCTGCCCTGTCTCCTAAGCCTCTGCTCTGACGAGTGGGCCTGGGTCTCTCCCGTGAGGCCTTGCGCCTCCTCTCTCTGGGAGGAGGGTCTGCGGGGTTTGCCAGGCCGTGGCTCGACCAGCCGTGCACCCCGGTTGGGGTGTTTGTGGGTGCGGCCCTTCCAGCACATGCATGCCTGGAGCTCTGGCCCCCGGTGGGAGAGGGGTCGCTCCTCGGGGCCCTGACCTCGCGGGGCCCCTCCCTCCAGCAGGATCCAGACGTCCCTCACAAGCGCCAGCTTGGGGTCTGCTGACGAGAACTCGATGGCCCAGGCTGATGACAACTTGAAAAATCTCCACCTGGAGCTCACGGAAACATGTCTGGACATGATGGCCAGATATGTGTTCTCCAACTTCACAGCAGTCCCCAAGAGGTGCGAGCCAGGCCCGTGGGGCGGGAGGCCAGGCCCCGGCTTTGCCGCTGTGACTGCACTCGGAAGCCGTGGCAGCAGGCGGTGGGCCTGCCGTGCCGCAGTCACTGTACCTTTGACACCTCGATGCCCCTGTGGGCCCGCCCTGGCCCCCACACACACATACTGGGCCCGGGCCTGGCTGAGGCTCCCATACTTTCAGGTCCCCGGTGGGAGAGTTCCTCCTGGCTGGTGGCAGGACCAAAACCTGGCTGGTTGGGAACAAGCTTGTCACTGTGACGACGAGCGTGGGGACGGGGACCCGGTCGCTGCTGGGCTTGGACTCAGGAGATCAGCAAGGTGGCCCCGAGTTGAGGTGAGTGTGCCTGGCGCCCCCTGCCCGGCAGGCCTTGACCATGGCTGTCCTGAGCCCGTGAGGCACCGTGATCACGCTCTGCATGGGCCCTTCTGTCCTTAGCTCGGACCCTGGCATGCATGGGAGACAGGCAAAGGAGGCACCTGCCAAGCTGGAGTCGCAGGCTGGGCAGCAGGTGTGCCGCGGCGCCCGGGACCGGGTCCGCTCCATGTCCGGTGAGCCTGTGCCCCACCCTGCCTCTTCCCGGGTGCCCTGGGGGTGCTCGCAAAGACTCCTGGGAGCCTGGGGACCAGGTGCTGGAGTTCAGGCCTGTCCTGGTTTTTGAATAACGGGGGCGTTGTCTCTGAGCCTTGGCCACGGGTGCGTAGCCATCTGTAGGACGGGAGGGCCCCTTCTTGCCCAGGGCTTGTTTCTCACGGTCAGGGTTTCCTGTGAATGCTCCACGGCCCTGGCCCTCAGCTCGGCTCGCCCCTGGGGTTTCCCTTTGCTGCAGCTGGAATGAGCCCTCGTCTGACTGGGGGGCGGCTGCTGGGGCCCGTTCTTCCTGCCCTGCGTCCACCTGTGCTGACACCATAAGAGAGCCATGCCCGGGGACGGCTGAGCTGACTGTGGCCCTGGGCCCTGGGTGGAGCAGCTGGCTCCGTGCTGGTGGCTCCGTGTTGGGTAGGCGGTGGTCACCAGCACTCCTGCTCTCCTCCTCAGGGGGCCACGGTCTTCGTGTTGGCGCCCTGGACACTCCAGCCTCCCACTTGCCGGGTGGCCCCACTTCCCCAGGCACGCAGGCAGCGCTGGCCAGCAAGTCTGACAGGGCCTCGGCTGGCACCCGGTTCCCAGCACAGGAGAAGACGAGCCTGGCAGCCTACGTACCGCTGCTGACCCAGGGCTGGGCGGAGATCTTGGTCCGGAGGCCTACAGGTACTGGGGGGCCTGCGCTCAGCACGCCGGGGCCTCCGCCACTCCGGTGAGCGTGGGACTGTTCCCTGCGAGGGCTCTAGATCCCCAGGAGGCAGTGGCGGCAGATGGGGCTGAGGGAGCCCGTGCTCCGTGCCTTAGCTGGGTCCCCAGAGGGGAGTGGTGAGGGAGATCAGGTGCCCGAGGCTCTAGCAGAAGGAGCCTGGGAGTCCCAGGTCACGGGGTCGGCAGGGCTGATTGCTCTGAGCTCGTTTGTCGGTGTGGGGTGGTGTCCTGTCTCCTCTTCTCCTAAGAGCCCAGGGGGCCAGGGGCCACCCGTGTGGCTCTGTTTTACCTTAATGAGCTGCTGGAGGTTAGGACTTTAACACGTGAATTTCGTGGGACACAACTTAGCCTGTGACGGGTATTCAGGCTGAAAGAGGGACTTCAGTAAGCCAAGCCCCAGGACCCAACACCTGCTTGGGCATGGCGTGGCCGGCAGGGTCAGGAGATGGTGGGCATGGGGCTTCGGGTCCTGGCTCTTGCTGGGGAGCAGGCAGGGGGAGGTGGGAGACAGGATGAGGAGGCCCAGGCGGGGCAAGGGGAGGTGGGTCGGGGGTTAGGGTGAGAGGCTCAGGATTGGAGGACGCTCAGTGCAGAAGTGGAGTCTGAGTGTGGGCCCCGGGGCCTTATGGGGAGAGGGACAGCCCAGAAGTACCCTCGGCCGTGCCCCGTCCAGGTTTCCCAGTGGCCACGTCTGGTGCCTGGAGATGCCTCTGTCGAGCCTGGACTGGGCACAGAGCTCATTTGGGTGCAGAGTGGTGCTCACGTGTGAGGCGGGCCACTGCTACACGGGCGCTGCCCTGACCTGGGTGCTGGGGGCAAGCCTTGCCTAGGGCCTAGCCCCCTCCCTGTCACTCCCTGGTTGGGCACAGGAACCCTACTGCCCCCTGGCATGGGCCCTAGAGGGTGGCACATGGGGCGCAGGGAGGGGAGGGCCAGGGGAGGCATCGGGTGTGCAGCCTAAGGGGTGGTGCCTGCCCCTCCCCAGGGAACACCAGCTGGCTGATGAGCCTGGAGAACCCGCTCAGCCCCTTCTCGTCGGACATCAACAACATGCCTCTGCAGGAGCTGTCCAACGCGCTCATGGCCGCTGAGCGCTTCAAGGAGCGTCGTGACACGGCTCTGTACAAGTCGCTGTCGGTGCCTGCCGCAGGCTCGGCCAAGCCCCCTCCGCCCCCGAGATCTAACACGGGTAAGTGCTGCCCCCACCCGGCGTGTCCTGTGGAGGTGTGGGGACGCCCCGGAGAGGGGTCTCTGAGCTTTCCTTGCCCCCGCCACGGCCTGACATTGGGGCGCAGGACCCATTTCTGCGGAAAGGCCAGGCCATCTTCCACTCGACGGGCAGGCGGGTACGTCCAGAGTGATCCAGAGTGCTCGTGGCCGAGCCCCGCACGCCCTGTGCCCTGCACTACCCTGGGCGCACCCGGGGCCCCAGGAGGGCAGCTGCACTTGCGCTTGGGTCTGGGTTTGGATGCGCCGAGCACACAGCCTGAGCCTGCCTGCGTGTGCTCATGCCCTTGCCTGGCTAGGCTGGTGCGCTCCTTCCCAGCCACCCTCCGGCCTTCCCCGCGGCCGCGGCCTCTGTCAGTGAGGAGGAAGGGCGCGTTCCCCCTGCCCCTGCCCCGACACCCCCTGCAGCAGCGCGGAGAGCCGGAGCCCTCGTGGGCCATGAGCAGCCCGCCCGCCCGCCCGCCCGCCGGCCGCCGCTGGCCCTGCGCTCTCTCCCTCCAGGCTCGGGCTCTGTGCGCCTTTCCTCTCCGCTCGACTGTGCGTAGTCTGTCCTTCCGCTGATTGGCCGCTCGCGGTTTCCCTGCAGTGGCCTCTTTCTCCTCCCTGTACCAGTCCAGTTGCCAAGGAAAGCTGCACAGGAGCATTTCCTGGGCAGGTATTCGTACGTCTCTTTAAGGAAAGCGGTCGTTGCCGCCGCTCTGCCCCGTGCTGCTCTCGTCGCCCCTCATGCGGTCATCCCTCCGCGGCCGCTGCTCGCCCCCTGAGCAGGGCTGCGTCTCGCATGAGGACGTCTGTGCGGAATGCCTGCGCTTGGCTGGCGGGCCCCTCTGCCCTGTACCCTGAGCTGAGCCCTGTTCCGTGCCAACGGGCCCAATGAGGCGATGGTGGGCAGCTCAGCCACATGCTGGTGGGGGATGGCTCTTGGGGGTGAGCCTGGCCCTGGCCTCTGGTGGCCTGATTGGTTTGGTGACCCCACAGATTGGGCCGCGTCTACCCTTCATTGTGGGATGGCCTGTCGCCTTCAGGCCCCGGATGCGGGAGGTGGAGGGAGGGGCCGACTCGCACAGCCTTCTGGCTCCCCTGGGCCCCCCATGTGGCCGGGAGCCAGTTTGGAAAGGGCGGTGTGCAGACGGGACGTGGCAGGCAGCTAACGGACTGTTTGTGTGCCGGGGCTGTGTGCGTGGTGGCCGCGGGCTGTGCTAACCCTCGGTTGCTTCTCACCTCGACCCCTGCCCTGATGCGTCCCACCCCTGACGCCCCCTACCCCTGCCCTGACGCCGGCACAGGAAATGCTGCTTTGGGGCCGGCACAGGAAATGCTGCTTTGGGGTGTCGTGGCCTCTCCTTAGCACTCCCCAGCCCTGGGTTTGGCTTGGGCTCCAATGGTGCACCTCTGTTTTCGGGAATGCGCTTCCCATCTGTGCGCACAGGGATTTCTCCTGTGTCAGGCTTTTCCTCGGGTCCGGCTAGTGAGGAACTCTGGGCTCCTGTTCCCGAGGGCTGGTCCAGGTGCGCCCCTCTTCCTGAGCTCAGGCCCTGTCCTAGGCAGGACTCCTCCCTCATGGGGTCTGTGCTGCCCTTGCCCGTTTACCTCGCTGGAGCAGCAGGGGCGGGATCCCAGGAGCCAGATGCCCCTCACCCCAGGCCCCGGGGAGCCGGTGTTGGAAACGCCCTGTCTCAGGGGCCGCGCCCGGGCCCCTCTGAGTGCCCTCCTCCAGCTGACTTGATGGGGTGTGGGCAGCTTAGAGCCACAGGCCAGGAAGGCCCTAGGTGAGGCTCTGTCGGGGGCCACTGTGTGCTCTCGTTGGGGAGAGGCTGGTGCCCCTGAGGCCATGTGAGCCCCCCGGGGGCCGGGCTAGCTCCCAGTAGCCCCATCCGTGTCCTCCCAGACTCTGCGGTGGTTCTGGAGGAGGGAAATTCAAGCGAGACCAGTCTGCCAGTGGAGCACACGGAGCTGGAGGACTTCGAGGCGACACTAGGCACAGACCGGCGCTGTGGCCGCGCGGAAGCTTACAGCAGGGTGAGTGCATGGGGGAGCCTGGGACGCGGGGGCACTGTGGGGTTGCTCACTCCGTCTGTGGCTTCTGGACTTGCTATGCACTCTGGCAAGGCTTTTCTCTTCTTTTCTCACCTAAAAAACGGATACGTGTCCTTCCAAGTTTGTCCCGCGCAGATAGTCTGGGCTTTCCCAGCGGGCCCCGTAGGAGGATAGCTGGTCGCTGCCCTTGGCATCCTTTGGTTTGGCGGGTGCTGGGCTCTGCTGCTCAGTGGGGCCCAGGCCCAGGGCCGTCCTGGGGGGGGGTAGGAGGCGGGCCATCCACTGGCCACCGAGGAGCTCTGTGGCCCTGACTGGGAGGTGGGGGGCTTCGTCGCCGCCAAGTGAACCCCTCCTGATGGATGGCCCTGCGGACTCATTCTTGGCAGTCGTCTTCAAGCTCCAGCCAGGAGGAGAAGTTCCCTGCAGAGGAGCTGGCTGCCGGAGGGATCCCCATCGAACGAGCTGTCTCTTCCGAGGGTGCCCGGCCTTCTGTGGAGCTCTCCTTCCAGCCCTCCCAGCCCCTCAGCAAGTCCAGCTCCTCCCCTGAGCTGCAGACCCTGCAGGACATACTCGGGGACCCCGGGGACAAGTCTGATGTTGGCCGGCTCAGCCCTGAGGCCAAGGCCCGGTCACAGTCCGGGATTCTGGACGGGGTGGGTGCCTCCTGGTCAGCCCCAGGTGAAGAGAACCAGGGCCAGGGCCCCGCACAGCCCGAGGGTCCCTTGCCTTCCAGCTGCCCCCGCTCCCCCAGTGGCCTGCGGCCCAGAGGCTACACCATCTCTGATTCAGCCCCGTCACGCAGAGGCAAGAGGGTAGAGCGGGACGCCTTCAGGAGCAGAGCTGGGGCTTCCAACACTGAGAAGGTGCCAGGCATCAATCCCAGGTGAGCCTTGCCCTCAGGGGCAGGAGCTGCCACGGGGACGTGGTGCTCAAGAGGCTCAGGCCTGCGCCTTGAGTGTGGGCAGACAGAACTGGCCTCGACGCCGACCTGGCCTGCAGCTCCCGGCCTAGCCTCACTGTCCCTCCCCGACAGCTTTGTGTTCCTGCAGCTCTACCACTCACCCTTCTTTGGTGACGAGTCCAACAAGCCCATCCTTCTACCCAATGAGGTGGGTGCTTTCTCTCCAGGTCCCCCTGGAGCCTGGTGGGGGGCACCGTGGGCTGCCCTAGCTCTCGGCTACCTGGGTGGGGGAGCGCCCTCCCTGGACTGGAATTTGGCTGGGGCTTCAGGGCTGGTGGCAGGGGCCGGCCCCCACCCAAGGCTCAGGCAGGGCTCTGTGGCTACAGTCCTTCGAGCGGTCAGTGCAGCTTCTCGACCAGATTCCATCATACGACACACACAAGATTGCCGTCCTGTACGTGGGAGAAGGCCAGGTGAGGCTTCTGGGTGCCAGGGTGGAGCTGCGTGGCCTTCCTGCCTGGGGTGGGGTTAGGGTCTGGATCCCCTCTGCCATGGAGCTCAGTTGTTGCGTGAGTTGCCACACCCTATCCCAGGCACCGTACTGGTGCCAGGGACACAGCAAGAGTCACAGGTGAGTGGGTGAGCACGTGGTGCCCGAGGGAGTGCCGAGCATGGCAGAGAAGGTGGCAGGTGCATGGATACTGCAGGTGTGGGCAGGGCACTGCTCGCATCAGCGAGCCAGGCATGGAGAAGGTGCAGGAGGGGAGCGTTTTGTGTAGGAACGGCAGGTGCCAAGGCCCTGGGGTGGCTGGCGCAGTGTCCACTGCGCAGGGTGTGGGGGGGTGGAGCAGGGAAGGAGAGGGGAAGGCTGCCGTGGACAGCCTCGTAGGTTGCCGGGAAGCTGCACTTTCATTCCTAAGGAGATGGGAGGGCTGTGAACGGTTCTGAGCAAAGGGTTCGAGGTGACTCTGCCTAAATATTCAAAGCATTCCTCTGCTGCATGGAGAACCGAAGGAAGGGGGTGCTGATCGTCTCCGTGCGAGGGGCAGGTCTGTGGACAGGGGCTGGGATTCCAAGGAATGCCAGAGTCCTGGACGTGCTCTGATGGTCCCCTGGAGCACATTTGCTGGCAGACCAATTCTGTGTGCAGGGGAGGGTGTCCAGGATGTGCCATCCCCACCTCCTGGCAGGTGCTGGGCAGGATGGCCTCACGTGGTCCGGCCCTGGGGAGCCGTGTAGGAGGAGGGGCGGGTGCCAGCGTGCTCCTCTCTGCCCACAGAGCAGCAGTGAGCTCGCCATCCTGTCCAACGAGCATGGCTCGTACAGGTACACGGAGTTCCTGACAGGCCTGGGCAAGCTCATTGAGCTCAAAGACTGCCAGCCGGACAAGGTGTATCTGGGGGGCCTGGACGTGTGTGGCGAAGATGGCCAGTTCACCTACTGCTGGCATGACGACATCATGCAAGGTATGCACCTTCCTCTGGCACGTGGTCGGTCCCCCACCCCGATGGTGTTGGCCTGCCCTTCGGCCACGGAGTAGAGTGTGGTGGGAGTGCCAGGGGGCCTGACTTCACCAGGCCTGGCGTGGGGGAGCCATGAGGTTGGCAGCTGCTTCCCGAGCTCTGCCCTCGGGTTGAGGAGCTGAGTGCTGCCGGCCGGGCAGACTCGGAGAGCCTCTGGGGAAGCCAACAGGTGCCCCTGGTGAGAGGCACAGAGGGCCCCGGCCACCCCTGCCTGCGTCCCTACCAACACCAGCCTGATGGCAGCCCGAGGAGCCCTCACTAGGGCTCTACCTAGGGCCATGTGGGCTGCTCAGCTCGGCCCCCTCCGCCTCGCAGCCGTCTTCCACATTGCTACCCTGATGCCCACCAAGGATGTGGACAAGCACCGCTGTGACAAGAAGCGCCACCTGGGCAATGACTTTGTGTCCATCGTCTACAACGACTCTGGTGAGGACTTCAAGCTGGGCACCATCCGAGTGAGTCCTGGGCGTGGGGGGGCGGGGGCTGGGGTGGTGTGGGCGGGGCCAGAGCGTGGGGGTGGGGGGCAGTGTGGGCGGGGTGGGGCAGAGTGGGCGGGGCCAGAGCGCGGGGCGGGGCCGCGCAGACTCCAGAGGAAGCGCCAGTGAGCTCAGGTTGAGCCCAGGCAGCCGCAGGGTGGGTGTGTGGCCCTCTGGGCACTGGTGTCCTGGGGCCCCTCGGAGCCAGCGTCCTTTACTGACAAGGATAGTGATTGTGGCCTTAGGAGTAAAGAAGTCAATGTGCGGCCGTACTCGGCGGGCACTGTGAGGAGGCGGCTTCGGTCGGGGAGACTTGGCGGGCAGGGATCTGCAGACAGCTGTGAGGCCGGGAGGCCGGGCAGCGGGGAGGCGGGGGTGTCCGGTGTATTCTAAACACTGGGAAACCTCAGAGGAGGTCACTGAACAGCGCCCCCGGCTGCTGAACAGCGTCCAGTCGTGGGCAGGGGTGCCCAGCGGAGCTGTCCCTGCGGGCGCCTCAACTATGGGGAACGTGCAGAGCGCCCTGTGCTGCTCCTGGTAGATGGTGAGGCAGGAGCCCCAGACCACACAGGGACATGAGGGGGGCCCTGTGCCTGTGTGCAGTCATGACTGTGAACCTGAGCTCAGGTGGATTCAGTTGCCATCCAGAAGTGCAGTGGTGGGTGAAGGGGGAAGGCAGCGTGCCCTGGCTTTGGTGGGAAGGAAGGGTGTGTGCAGTGGCCAGTGGTTAACGGAGCAGAGCACAGGCTGGTTCAGGTAGCGAGTGACCAACACTGACGAGCTTGCCACCGTCAGCTTGGTGAGGACATGGCAGGAAGCAGTCCTCAGGGCTGGGGTGACCTCTGCTCTCGTCCGGGCAGGGCCAGTTCAACTTCGTCCACGTGATCATCACCCCCCTGGACTATGAGTGCAACCTGGTGTCCCTGCAGTGCAGGAAAGGTAAGCCCCAGGGCGGAGGGGGTAGGCACTCAGGGTCCTGAGCCGTCGTGTGAGCTCTGGTTCTCCCCAGACATGGAAGGTCTTGTGGATACTAGCGTGGCCAAGATCGTGTCTGACCGCAACCTGCCTTTTGTGGCACGTCAGATGGCTTTGCATGCAAATGTGAGTGGAGGGCATGATGGGGGGGGGGGGGGTGCAGGTGGGCGGGGGCACAGGGGCCACCCCTGGAGGGCTCTCTGCTCTGCCTTCCCCTCCCAGATGGCCTCACAAGTGCATCATAGCCGCTCCAACCCCACCGACATCTATCCCTCCAAGTGGATTGCCAGGCTTCGCCACATCAAGCGACTCCGCCACCGGGTAGGGGAAACGGGGCCCAGATGTCGTGGGGGCTGGGGGCGGGGGGCTGGCTGCTCAAGCATTTGGTGTCCCTCAGATCCGCGAGGAAGCCCACTACACCAACCCCAGCCTGCCACTGATGCAGATGCACCCCCCGGGCCACCCCAAAGCCTCTGCTCAGGCGCCGGCAGAGCCTGTGCCCACGTATGAGACAGGCCAGCGGAAGCGTCTCATCTCCTCTGTGGATGACTTCACGGAGTTTGTGTGAGGGGTCCCCCTGCCTGTATGTGCGCCCCTGAAATAAAGCAGGTATAGCCCTCGAGGCTCACAGACACAGGTGCAGTCAGCCAGGTTGTTTATTTGACTTTGTCGGGTGGGGGGTGGGGTCAAGGCTGTAACTGTGGCCATGCCCACATACGTGGTACCAGGCTGTCGGTTGGGCCACCCGCGGCCCCCTGCTCACCCTCCCCAGCCCCGGGAGCCAGCCCCCGGGGAGGGCTCTTTCCACCTGACCACCCTGGAGTTCTTGCCCTGTCCTCCTCCTGCTCATTGCCCACACCTGGCACCAGCAGGTCTGGGCTCTGCCATCTTGCTGCTGGGGGGCGACAGGAACTGCCTCGGAGGTGGCTGTACCCTCCCAACCAGCCTCCCCTCCCAGCACCTGCCTCAGGCCAGACCTGGATGCAAGCAGCAGCCACCGTCAGCTGCCCTGCCCCCTGGTCACATGTCTGGGGAGGGAGGCCAGCTCTGCAGTCCCTGCTCCCCCCTCAACACGGGTGACAGTGGGCACAGGGCTGCTTCAGCCACCAGGTCCCTTGGCCCTAGTGAAAAATAGAGCGACGTACAAAAATATATACATTTTAACCTAACCCCATATAAATTACTGACGATAGACACACAGATGGCAGCGGAAAGGGAGTGCACTCAGCAGGGGCACAGGAGAGGTAATAACTTAGTGGGGAAGACCACGGGAAGTGCAGGTTCCCTCCCCGAAGCCTGGATCCTTCGCAAGGGGAGATGTCTGCCCAGGAGGTGGGGCCGGGCACAGCCCGCTGTACCTGAGGACTCCGGTAATAAATTAGCATCTCAGAGGCTGGGCGCTCAGCCCGATACTGCTGTGTCCACCCACAGGGAGCTGGGGAGGGCCCTTGGGTCCTGGCTGCCCACACGGCCTCTTTAAAGTGCTGAGACCCCCAGAGAGAGACGAGGCTGCCTACTCCGGGGCCTCCGTGCGGCTGTTCTGCTGGCCCAAACCTTGAGGGTAGCAGAAGTTAATACTGAGCGGTGTCTGCCCTGGCTCCTCCCAGAAGCCGGAGCGGGGGTGGGGGAGCCCGGTGCCCCGAGGGCTAAGTGCTGCTGGGGTGGACCTTGTTCTTAGCCCGCAGGGAAGCCCTGCTGGGGCCGGATGCCAGGCCCATGCCTCGACTGGCCCGGGCAAGACGGCTGGGCAGGGCCGGCTGCAGGGCTGAGCAGGGGCTGTGGGGAGGCGAGGCTGGGGGAACGGTGCTCCTGCGGCCCCGCAGGCTCTGCAGCCTCTGCTCCAGCTGGTACACATCCTCTGTGGCCTGGTTGAGTCGGTCGAACTGGGTCAGGAGGGCCTCGAACACCGCTTGCAGGCGAGAGGGCTCCGGCTCCCCCCGGGGCCCCAGGCGGCCCAGGCCTCCACTCAGCGTGTCCAACTGGCTGGAGGACGTGGAGGGCCGTGAGGTGTCCGAGCCCCCGCTGGGTGGGGGTGCATCCGGGGAGGACTTGGAGCCCCTGGAGGAGCGGGAGGGCAGCGGCTCCATCCCTTCAAAGCGGACTTTGTGGCGGAACTGGGGGCGGCACAGGGGCTCGGTCAGTCCGGCTGCACCCTGGGCTCACCTGGGCCCAGGGTGTGTCCCTCTCCCCCCCACTGGGCCGTACCCACCTCCTTGACCTTGCTGAAACCCATCCAGAGGCGCAGCCTGCGCAGAAAGAGCTCCACCATCTCGTAGTCCTGCGGCTCCCAGGCCGGTCGGTAGAGTTCCCCACGCAGGGCATGGTACCGCCATCTCAGAAGGACGGCCCCCAGCCGCAGGGCGCCCCAAAGGCGCAGGGCCCAGAGCCCGGTGCACAGCAGCGGGGACAGGCGCCAGGACTCGGCAGGGCACAGGGCGGGACCCCCTGACCCAGGGCACAGCACCAAGAGGGCCCGCGCCGCACTCCGGAATGAATCCACACAGGAGGAGACCAGCTGCAAGGGAGGGGGGCAGGAGTGAGGGGCGCGTCCGAGGCTAGACCCCCCCACTACCCGCCGGCCTCACCCTCACCTACCAGAACGGCCAGGTGCGCGTAGGCCACGGCGAGCGCCACCAGGCCGAGGGCTGCCCCCACGAGCTCCGGCAGGGCCCGGCACAGCGTCTTGCCAAAAACCGACCACTGGCGCACGAAGCGCAGCTGCTGCGCGGCCTGTGGACAAGTGGGGTCAGCTGACCAGCCCCCACCGGCCGGCAGCGCCCCCCACCCCGCGTCCCCCTGGCCCCAACCTCACCTTGACCAGGAGCAGGAAGAGCAGCGAGGCGGCCAGGCCGCGAGCCGCGGCGCTCAGCTGCGCCACCTGCTCGAAGCTGGTGAATCGGCGCGGACGGCGGCGCAAGAAGCGGGCCCACTGGCGGTCGGCAACACCCAGCTGGGCCAGGCGCACGAGCGCTGCGGCCGCGGTCAGTGCCACCAGCAGCCACCGCGCCCACGCCCCGGGCTGCGCCGCACGTCTACACCCTTCCCTGCGCCAGGTGCGCACCTCGGCCACGGAGAAGTACAGCGCGAAGAGCAGCAGGCTCACCTGCGGGGGGGCGGGGCGAGCGATGGGCGGGGCCTGGGGCGGCGGGCGTGGGCGGGGCGGGGCAGGGCGGGGCGAGCACCCACCGAGGTGAGCAGCGGCAGGGAGAGGCCGGTGCTCAGGCGCTGCAGCGGGAAGGGACGCACGCTGACAGCGGTCACCGCGTGCCCGGCAGCGGGGAACTCGAGGCGCAGCGTGACGGCGGCGTGCAGCCCCACGGCTGGGCTGTAGCGCGTGAGCTCCACGAACACGGCGCGGCTCCTGCGCGCGTGAAGGGGGCACAGTAAGACCAGGTGCCTTCCCGGAGGAAGGGGCGGCGGCAGGTGATGCATGGACCCCGGGGGGAGGTGGAGGCTGAGTGAGAGGCCCATCAGGAATGTAACGCATGGGGAGCCGAGCCGCAGGCTCGTGGCAGGAGGAGGGCTGCTGTGCTAGCCTGAGGGGCTGCGGGGGCAGAGGTGGGGGGCCGCGGAGGCGCGCACACCTGTTGTCGATCCAGTTATGCAGCTGCAGGAAGCCCAGCTGCGCGCGGCTCTCCTCCAGGCTCAGCCCTAGCTCCTGCACATAGCCCCCGCTGTCGTACACAGCGCAGTAGCCCCAGGACCAGATGCTGCTGGCGAGGGGGCAGTGTTAGAGCCCGGCTGCAGGCGTGCGGGCACCGGGGAGGGAACCGCGGGGCACCCCTGTGCTTACCCCAGTAGGTCTGGCGCAGAGTAGGCCCACGTCTCGGAGCAGTTCTGGGCAGCACTACCCCAGCCAATGCTGTAGTCCCCGGTGCTGAAGGCGTCCTGGCCGGCTGAGCACGCATGCACCGCGGCGCCGGGAGGGTCTGGGCACAGAGCTGCAAGCAGAGCAGCCAAGGAGTGAGCGTGACTAAACCAGCGCTGCCTGGGCAGGGTGCTCCATGGGCTCCCCAAACCCTCCCTGCAGCCCTGAAGGGAGAGGCCATAAAGAAGGGAGGCAGAGGGAAGATAAAGGGTACCTAGCCAGGCAGCTAGAAACCGCTCACCTTCCTGCAGCCGCACCTGCCGCAGCCGTGGGGGCCCCAGCTCTGGGCCGGACTGGTTCCCATGGATGTAGGGAAGCAGCACGTGTGACATCCATGGCCAGAACTCATCAGACCTGCCCACACACAGTCACATGCTCTACCCCGAAGCTCCCGGAACCCGTGGCGGGGGTGGTCAGTGGCCCAGCCAATGACAGGCTGCCAGTGCCACAGAAGGGGACAAGGCGAAGACTCAGATTCCTTAGCCTACTTGCATTTAGGACAGTAAGTTTTATGGAGCTGGCCTGACAAAACTGTACCAAGACCCTTCCCCATACCCCCTGGGTACTGCGTTGGCCCAAGGCCAGGGTCAAGATGGGGCCTGGTTGGCATCAGTGCCCTCCTGACCTGGTGTATGTGCATGTGCTTAGGGTGTCCATACCGGGTGATGGCCAGGAAGGCCTGGCTGCCCAGCTCCTGCTTGATGGCACTCTGTAAGCGGTAGGCATGGTTGTGACATGAGGCATCCCCGTGGTTGGCCAACAGCGTCACCAGCAAAAAGAGCATATACACCAGCAGGCTCTGGAGGCAAGGACAGCCCTGGGGTCAGCCAATCCAAGTCTCGCCCACCACAATAGAGCTGGCCAGCAATCTGCCCGTGGCCAAGGTTCTTGGTGCCAAGAAGGCAACACAGACACCTGCCAATGCCCTGCTGGGGGTGGAGACCACCCCGAGGGCCCTGAGAGGCCAGGCAGAGGAGGCATCTGAGCCGGACATGAAGAGAGAGCAAGGACTGGGGGGGGTAGGAGTTAGGGGTGATGGGGTAGGGGCCATAGGGCCTCTGTGGAAGTAAAGGGTAGGCGTGTGGTTTTTTATGAAGGGAGAACCTACAGGAAGCCAGCATGTTGGCCAGAACGCAGGTGGACAGCAGGTGCTGGGCACCCGTGACTGAGCTCACCCTCAGCATCCCATGCAGCCTCTTGACCTTTCGGGCTTCCTCCTTTGCCAGGAAGAGCGCAAAGCCGTGGGGGGGCCTCACGCGAGGCACACGCTCGCTCACAGGGGTCACAGCCGGGCTCTCCACCAGGGTATCATCCTCATCAGGATGGAGCCGCTTGGCCACCAGCGAGAAGTACAGGGCTTCCAGCAGGACCTGCGCCACAGGCGGCATCAGAGCAGCCTGCAGGTGCCAGAGGCTGCTGGCCCGGCCCCCTGCATCCCATTTACCTTGAGGGGCTCCCAGCCAAGGAAGGAGGCCAAGAAACTGGAGCTGCTTGAGAGGAGCCACATCACGCTCACACCAGGGGGGAAGCTGGAGCCTACCCAGCCAGAGACCCCCACAGCCACAGCAGCCAAGAGCAAGCTGAGCCCGTGGGCCAGGGACGCACACCAGGCGGGCAGCAGCCGCTTCTGCAGACCGTCCGCCAGCCCTGGGGAGGGAGACAGGCCGGTGACAGGCAGCCCTGGGGAGGGCGGGGGGCATCCTGGGGACACAGGGGCACACCTGTCCCGGAGAGCCTGGCCGACGCGGGCTGCTCCCAGGTCACGCCGGAGCTGCACGGCGGTCCCCTCTCCCCCAGCCTCTGCAGCGTCAGCGTTTCCGTTGTCTCCCCGGGGGCGCTAGACCTGAGGCACAGAAGAGGGGAGTAGCTCGCGCTCACCTGTAGCCCGCAGTTTCAGCTGGAGCCTCTTCTGGCGATGCGGTGCCCTCCCCACTGTCAGCGGGTGGACGGGTGGACGTGACCAAGGAAGGGCCCCAGCACCTAGCCTGCTCCCCGGGCTGTAAACCTGCGTCAGCCTGGTCCTGGCTCCCCGTTGCTTCCGGCCTCCACCCTCAGTGGGTGGGGTCCTCGCCCTGCCCCATCGGGCCAGCACCCCAGCAGCGGTGGCCTTCCGCAGCACCACCCAAGGGGCCCCCAGCCCGTGCCCCTGCCTGCTCCTCACACCGGCCTGGCCTGGGCTGGCACCTACTGCCAAGCACGCCCCACCCAGCCCACCTTCGGCCTTGGCCTCCGTGCAGACAGGGTTCACAGGGACAGGGCCCAGCCCCGCGGCGGGGCACACGGACGGCACAGCACAGGCCCATCCAGGAGGCGAGCAGGGATTCCCGGCCCGGGCTCCCACCACCCTGAGCCCCAGCGGCCAGGCACTCACAGGCTGGTGAGCAGATCCGTTTCCACTTGGGTGTCCTGGGTGGGGGCCAGGCTGCTGGCGCCTTCGGCCAGGATCTGCTGGATCAGGTCCTCATCTGGAGGCAGGAGCAGTGCACATCAGGAAGGGCACGGCTCCTCCAACCCCCACCTCGGGGCCCTCCTGGGAGAGCAGGGCGATGCCCACCTGAAGCTGAGAAGTATTTGGCAGGTGAAGAGGGGCTCAGCAAGGAGAGACCGTCGTCCTCCGGGCCCAGCGTGTGGCCCATGCGGCCCCGAGCCAGCCGCTGCAGGGTGCTGCCCATGATGGACGGGTCACTCAGCAGGTCCGGCCAGTTAAGTGTGCCTTCACTGGATGGCCAGCACACCAGGCTGAGGGTGACACGGGTTGGACAAGGGGAGCCCAGGGGACACATGTGCACACTCCCAGTTCCAATCACACACGGACTCCAGAAGCTTCTGAGCAAACAGGGCCCTGAGGTGGGGTGTGGGCAACACACAGGCCTGCCAACCCCTGGCCAGGACACGCACACGGCCCACGCAGCCCAGACACCCGTGACATGGCACACACAGGCCATGGCCGACCTACGCCGAGGCTCACGTTTGCTCTAGGGACCCCTACCTTTTAGAATCATCCAAAAATAAGTCGCTTTTCATTTGTCCAGCAAAGGCCTGTTGAGAAGTGCAGAGAATCCCTAGGACCCTGGACTGCCCAAGGTGGCAGGACACCCCACCCCCAGCTTGGCAGGGCCCCTGGGGGCACACTTGCCTCTGTGCGCAGCCCCGGGAAGGTGAGGAAGGAGCTATCCAGCACAGACGAGTCCAGGTAGCTGTCAACGTCCAGTACCTGCTGCCCTGCAGGGGTGGGGCTCGGGGCCCCGGCCACCTACGGAAGATGTGGGCTGTCAGTGGGGGAAGTCACAGGGGCGAGGTCGGTGGGGGAGGTTCAGCGGGGGGGGCAGGTCAGCAGAGGGGAGGGTCAGCGGGGTGGGGAGGCTAGAGGGGGTGAGGTCAGCAGGGGGAGGTCAGCAGGGGCGAGGTCAGTAGGGGCGAAGTCAGCGGGGGCGTGGTCAGTGGAGGGCGAGGTCAGCAGGGGGAGCAGGTCAGTGGGGGGCAGGGTCAGCAGGGGGAGGTCAGCGGGGGTGAGGTCAGTGGGGGCAGGGTCAGCAGGGGGAGCAGGTCAGCAGGGGGAGGTCAGTGGGGGCGAAGTCAATGAGGGGCAGGTCAACGGGGGAGAGTCAGCAGGGGGAAGTCAGCGGGGGAGCAGGTCAGCAGGGGGAGGTCAGCAGGTACGAGGTCAGCAGAAGCGAGGTCAGTGGGGGGCAGGGTCAGCAGGGGGAGGTCAGCAGGGGCGAGGTCAGCGGGGGCGTGGTCATTGGGGGCAGGGTCAGCAGGGGGAGCAGGTCAGCAGGGGGAGGTCAGCGGGGGCGAGGTCAGTGGGGGGCAGGGTCAGCAGGGGAGGTCAGCAGGGGTGAGGTCAGCGGGGGCGTGGTCATTGGGGGGCAGGGTCAGCAGGGAGAGGTCAGCATGGGTGAGGTCAGTGGAGGGCAGGTCAGCGGGGGGAGGGTCCGCAGGGGGAAGTCAGTGGGGGGCATGGTCAGTAGGGGCATGGTCAGTGGAGGGAGGTCAGCAGGGGGGAGGTCAGCGGGGCGGGGGGAGGTCAGTGGGGCGAGGTCAGCAGGGGGCAGGTCAGCGGGTGAGGTCAGCAGGGTGAAGTCAGTAGGGTGAGGTCAGCGGAGGGAGGTCAGCAGAGGGACGTCAGCAGAGGGAGGTCAGTGGGGCGAGGTCATTGGAGGGAGGTCAGCGGGGGGAGGCAGCCCAGGCCCTGCCTTGTGGAGGCGTGCTGCCTTCTGAGCAAGGCCGAGCCTAGCACAGTGCTGTGCTAAAGAATGTCCTAGAATGACGCCCTGCCTGCCATGGTAGCCATGAGCCCCGTGCTGCTACAGAGCACTTGAAATGGGGCTGGTGACCTGAGGAACTTGAGCTTTCATCGTCGTTGACTGAATACAAGCAGCCAAAGCAGGCGGTTGCCGCCCACTGCTGGACTCTGGGCCTCCGTCCTGCTCAGGAGGCTGCGGCTGTTTGGCCGGTACCTCCTGCGTCTGGCTCTGGCCACATGGGATGGGACAGGTCAGTTCGTGGAGGCCGTGCTGACTCCTGGGCAGTGGCCAGGCGCCACCAGGGAGGCCATCGCGCTGCTCCATGCGGGAGGTCTTAGATCGCTGCTCCGGCCTCTCGCTGGAGGCCTCTCCCAGGGCAATCTCCTCTCTGGTCAGTTCGGTCACTTGTCCCAGGAACTTGTCCGTGGGGCCTGGGTCATGTGACAGGCTGGTGGACAGCAGTCCACAGGTCCCCCACTGTCCTAGTGGTTTCTGTGGCATCGGCAGGGAGAACCCTGGGCTCGTCCAAGGCTTTGACAATCTGTTTCTCTTTTTTCTTGGGTCAGTCCAGCTAAGGGCTCGTCAACACCGCGACCCCTGACTCTCCCGCTCTGCCTGCCACAACGACCGCCCTCGGCAGAAGCCTGAAGCCCATGCTCCGCCCTCTGGCAGCCCCGCGGTCCCCGGCCCACCTTGCTCCGGGACATCCGGAAGAGAAACAGGATGACCAGGTAGACGGGATAGACGACCACACTGGACACCAGGCCGACGGCGATCGTGTCAACACTCAATGGGATGAGAGTGGACACAGGCCCCGCGCTGTGGGGCAAGAGAGGAGAGAAACCCGGGCTGGGACAGGCTGGAGGAGGCAGGGGAGCAGGAGGAGGCCATCCGAGCCCCGCGGGCACCCACCTGGAGGCGGTGTCTCCCACGACCCCGTACCACACAGCATTGGCGCCCAGGAAGAGGCAGACGAGGAGGACGCAGCAGGTGGCCCGCTGGACACGAGTGAAGCGGCTCCGAGGCGGCCGGTCCCATATGGAGAGCCAGATGTGCTTGTCAAAGAAGCCGCGCTGCAGCTCGGCCACGAGGAGGCGCCGGGACCGCCGCAGGGCCGCCTCGCCTGGGGAGGGACGGACGGACAGATGGACGGGCTTGAGGAGCCGCGGGCCCAGGGCCACCCCCAGGCTGCTCAGCCCCAGGCTGCTCGGGTAGGACGGCCAGGCCCTTACTTGCTGCCAGCACCTCCTTCTCTACGAGGCCGCCGTTGGCCTCAGTCTCCACCGACAGCCAGTCATTGACCAGGAAGAAGGTGCTGCGGGCGTTCTGCAGGTCCCTGACAATGATGTGCTGCAGGAACCAGGCGGGGCTGAGGCCTGGTGGGGGGGGGTGCGTCAGGCCGGCGGGTGCACCTGGGGTGCTGGTGGGCTGGCCGCGGGTGCCCCCACAGACCTTTGTTGTCGTGCCACACGCGGATCTTGCGCACGCTGCCCAGGCTGTGCGGGGTGGCGATCTGGAACACGTCCAGGCTGTTGCGGCGGAAGGCTCTGTCCCCATCCAGGTGCCGGTGGCCGCTGCGGCCCTCCGCCCCGTACAGCATGATGCCCACGTGTGCCGTGGTACCTGGAGGAGGGACGGACGCGCAGCGGGGCTGGAGTGCTGCCCGGCAGACGCGTGACCCCAGGCCCCCCTTCCTTCCCTCACCAGACGCGGGCGGTCCTGGCTCTGCACGGCCGACAGATGCCATGTCAGCGATGTCACGTGCCAGGGACATGACCCCTGACGGCACGGCACGGCACGTGCTCGGGCTCAGGGCGGGTCAGCCGGGTGACCACGTGAGACAGAAGCTGGGCCACGAGCTCCCCAGTCTGCTCTGGGAACAGCAGACCAGCGTCCCTGTCGGTTCCCACACACCACCTGGCCCGCGGGGCACTGCCCGCCTGTCTCCTGGTGATAAACACACGCAACGTTTTATTGGGGCATCAGAAGGGGACTGGCCGACAAGGGTGGAAGCACAGAAAGGAACTGAAAAGTGGCAGCGCAGGGCGGTGACTTAGGATCCAAAGTAACCGGGCCAGCGACACCACCTGGGGCCTGTGATGGCGAACATCAGGAGGGGAAGGACCAAGACGGTGCAGAACACCTGACACTGGCAAAATACCCATGCAGGAGTGTTCAGAGGGGCAATGGGGAGGTGTCCGAAGCCGCCGCGAGGCTGGAGAACGGGCTCTCTGCCCGCAGGAAGCGTCATGGCTGCTCGGCAACCACTGTCCAGACCACTCAGCAAGTGCTTCACAATGAAATCAAACGCTTTTATCCTCAGCGTGTCTCACGTCCGTGTCATGCTGTCCTTGCTCACGACCAGTAATGGCTCATGACCACCCTCACCCTCTGACCGTTGACCACCCACACGGGCAGGCCCTGTGCTCCAGTGCCCCGGTGTCCCAACAGTGCCGGGACGACCCATATGCTCCTGCTCGCAACATGCTGGGTAAACTGAGCCCTCATGTGGCATCACCGTGAGGGCAGGTGGCCAGAGAGCGCAAGCCGGGGGCAGCCTCTCCACTCACCTGAGCCTCGGCCCCAGCCGGTCTTGACCAGGATCTCATACTTGAAGAGGCCTCCCTTCCCGCAGAAAGGGATGATGCGCACCCGGCTGACGTCCAGCTGGTCCAGCTTACGCAGGATCACGGCCATGACTGTGTAGGTGACCAGGCACACGGTACACGTCAGCAGGACGATGTAGTTCACGCCTGAGGCCGGCTCCTGGGGAGACAGAGCCATCAGGCCCAGGAGCCACAGCCCCCACCTCACCTTCTCAGGACGAAGAAACAGGGTGCCACTCACTGGAAAGATGAAGTGGACGTGGCTGGGGGGGACAAAGAGGCTGGCACCAAAGGCAGTGAGGTGGCGGGTAAGGCAGACAGCCTGGCTGGGGGACGTCTCCTCCAGAGGCACAAGCCCCTCTGTCTTCCACATCATCTCCTTCTCACTGAAGTACTGACACAGGGACGTGTACAGGCCCACGCTCACTTCCAGTGCTGACCAGTGGAAGTGGCTGGTC
This sequence comes from Canis aureus, assembly GCF_053574225.1. Taxonomy (NCBI): domain Eukaryota; kingdom Metazoa; phylum Chordata; class Mammalia; order Carnivora; family Canidae; genus Canis; species Canis aureus. The sequence goes on from NC_135618.1 coordinate 38,834,221, forward strand.
AGATTCAGGTAATAAGTCCCACCTGAGTCTCTGGTCCTAGAAGGACAAGGGAGTATCACAGCCAGACCCCGCCAAACCCCAGGCTCTGGGCCCCAGCCATGCTCAGAGCCATGCCTGGCCCGCCCCCTCCTGCTGCCACATCCCTTCCCACAGGGAGCACATGTGACCTCAGCACCCGGGGATCCGGTCACACCCTGGTCACACCCACCCTGCCCTCAGAAGTCAGCCCCATGCCCCCAATAGGTCCTCTGTGGGCCTGCTTCTCACCAGCAGGGCGGGCGCTCACCCTGGGGCAATGAAGAAGGTATAGGGCCTGTGGTCGCCGCCCGCCAGCTCCTCCAAGCTGATCCTCCTGCTGGCGGAGCAGTTGTGCTCTTTGGGCCCGGGCACCGAGTCAAAGTACACAGCCAGGTAGGGCTCAGGCTCCTCGGGCAAGTAGCGCTCTAGGGGCACAAGTATAGGTCGGGCGGAGGCCCTGGGCAGTCGCTCAGCCCAGGGGGCGATGCGGGAACCATCTGGAGCCCTCCCCGCTAACTAGGGCTTAGGGGGCTGGAGCACTCTTGGGCCCACTCTGCGCTCCTCCCCCACTGCCCCCAGGCCAGGCCCCCGCAGCCTGTGAAGCAGGAGGCCGAGTTTACCAAAGGCCACGAATTGGGGGGTGGTCCGTGAGAAACACCTTCTCACCTGGGGCACCCCTGCTGCCCCCACACGGGCCGGGCTAAGGTGGGGAGGAGGCAGCAGCCCCGAGCACCCCACCCGCGGCACCCACCACTGAGCAGCGTGTAGGTGAGCTGCAGGTGCAGCCCGGCCGCCGGGTTGCTGTTTTCAGGGGTGACCGCAACGCTGATGGAGGCCTGGGGCTGGATGACTGCGGAGCCAGCAGGGGCGCGGTGGCCCGGGGCAGCCTGGTCGGAGCTGTTGGGCACTTTCACGATGATGGCGCGCTCCGAGGCCAGCTGCCCGATGGGGATCTGGGTGCCGGCCTGCGTCTGGAAGGCCATGGAGGCCACCTTGGTGGAGACGGTGTAGTTGCTGATGTAGCCAAAGGGGAATGGATTGGAGTCGACGAGGAACATGAGCTGCACCACATCACTGAGGTTGGACAGGGCCCCGCTGAAGGCCGTGGGGATAGAGAAGTGGCAGCTGGGAACCGAGGCGTTGCCCTGGCACAGCAGGCTCAGCGGGTCGGAGCGCTTGCCCTGGGCCACAATCTCCTCACCCGCCAGCGTCAGGGGCTCCTCGTTGAGCACACGGGAGCGCATGAGGATGCACATGAGGGCCGATGAGAGGTGGTAGGCCCTGGATGCTACCATGAGTGAGGGCGGCTCTGTGCCCAGCTCCGAGGGCTGCAGGCCCTGCATGTCCACACTGGCCAAGTGGATGAGGTCGCCTATGAGAGCACAGGAGGTTGTGGAGGAATGCTTGTGGGGGAGAGGCAGGAGGAGGTTGGGGGAGCCACACGAGCCTGCCGAGGCCTTGCCCGCACCTGTGATGTTGAGAATGCTGTCAGCTATGCCCGTGGGCGTCCCAGTGCCAGCAGCTGTCTCAGCCTGCAGGATGCGCATCATGGCCTCAAGCTTATGCAGCGTCTTCTTCAGGCAGGAGTGGCACACGAGCTCCCTGCTGGACACCTGCAGAAAGGCAGGCGCCGTGTTCCACCCAACTCCAGCCCGGCTGCCCAGCGCCACACCCCCGCCTCAGGCCAGCTCAGCTCTGTCACACGGGCTATGCTGCTGGGCGCCCACTGTGGCCCTGGCCTTTCCCAACCCCCTTCATGATGCAGCTGGAAAAACTACCTCAAGTGTGGGTTCCGCCCACATGCCTCCCTGCTGAAAGCTCTTCTGTGGCTTCTCTCCACCCAGATAAGACCCAGAGTGATGGGGCCCTGCCACCCACCCCCAGCCATGTGCATGGCCATGGGAGCCACATGGCACAGGGCTCCCCACCTCCCTGGGAAGGGGCTCTGCTCCCTTCTCTGCTGAAGGCTCTGGAGCAATTTCCCACCCTCCACTGAGACTAGGCTCAACCTGGACCAGCCCACTCCAGTCCCCGAGCCCTGGACAGTGGAGTGGGTCACTCTCCAAGCTACAGAAGCCAGGTGGGGCGTGACTGTGGGCTGGAGGGGGATGGCACAGGAATGGCTTCTTCGTGTCCGACCCCCCTATAGCTAGGCTATTCCTTATGCCCCAGGCCACCCTGCACAGTCACCAGAAGGATGGAGGCCCCTGTGGCTCCACCCTGGAATGCCCAAAGACCAGCAAATGACTGGGGAGACTGGCTGGGACAAGGGCTGCCAAAGGGCCTGAGCATCCCCCTACCGTGCACTGGGCCAGCGCTGCCGCGATCTGCTGGATGTCATCCACGGTGTTGACCCGCAGGGAGACCAAAGTCTCTGTGACATTCTTGCGGATCTGGGCTTGCAGCTGCCGCCTGGCATCCTCCTCTGCCACCACGGCCAGAACCTGCTCGGACTGCGGGCAGCAAGCACAGGGGGGCCCTGAGTGGGCAACGAGCGGCCCCAGCAGCAGTGAGGGGTGGGGCAGTGCAGGCTGTCTCCACCACCACGAAAGTTGGGTGGCGGCTCAAGGACTGTTTCTTCAGGAGCAAAAGGAAGCTTTCCCAGGACTCCTTCCCAGGGGTGTGCTCGGGAGTGGGGGGAGTCCACAGGTGGGGACAGGACCAGAACCTGTTTCAAGGTGACCCACAAGAGAACTAAGCATGTGCTAGGCTGCAGGGACTGGTGTGGGCCCACTGTCCCCACTGAGGACAGATGAGAGGAGTCCTCACCCCTGCACTGGCCTCATTGAGCACAGTGATGAGGGCCAGCGAGTACTCGATGACGTGCTGGGGGTCGGCCTGTCTCAGCAGCCTGGGCAGCATGCTCTCCGTGAGGCCGTGCAACCAGCTGGTGAGGTCTGTAGGTCCTCCCTGGGGGTCGCCAGGAGGCTGTGGCAGGGTGATGGCCAGAGACCTGAGGGCAGAGTCCCGGGGTGAAGGAGTGGCAGTCCCCACTCCCACCTGCCACCTGTCCCGACCCCTCCCCCGTCCAGGCTCACCTGTTGAGAGCGACCACAGCTGCGCCCAGCTGGTCCTGCACGACCACGGCCAGGCCCACCTGGAAGTGCGGTGCGAAACCGGGCGGCAGCACAGCTCCGTAGGCAGAGAGGCTGCCCCTGTACACGCAGAACTCCTCGCAGTGGCCCTGGCGACAGCGCCGCAGCAGCAGTGCGTACACCAGTGGGGCGCTCGCGTCTTCGGCGTCCTGCCAGCCTGCGGGGCCCTCGGAGCGTCAGTGGCGCCCCCAGTCCCCCGCCCGCGCCCCCCCATCCGCTGCGCTCACCTGTGCACTCGAAATGCACCTTGGTGGTGAGGGCGCGAACGGCGTCAAGCGGGAAGAGGCGGCAGGAGCCCCCGCGCGGGGGCCGGTTGGCGGACAGGCGGATGGAGGCGCAGCCCTCCTCCTCGCCCGAGCGGCCCAGCACGGTGAGTGTGAACGTGTAGCCCTCGCCGTCCCGCAGCACGCCGCGCCGCAGCACCAGCCGCATGCCCGAGCTGCCCGTCGACGTGGTCGTCTCGTCCAGCACCAGCGTCTGGTTGCTGAAGGTGCGCGCCGCCCAGCGCTGCGGAGCCCGGGGGCGGGGCCGCGGTCAGGGGCGGGGCCCGCCTTCACGTCGCCCCTCCCCTCCCTGGCGCCCCGCCCCCGCTGGCTCACCCCTCGCTTGGAACCCTCGCTGCAGTTATCACAGCGGCCCTCCAGGTACACGTAGGAGCTTCGACTCACTGCGTACACCGACTGCGCCTTGCAGGACACGCACTCCAAGGACACGATGGGCACGCGGCCCCTGCGGATCAACACCTGGGGACGGAGGTGTCACAGGGAAGCCATGACCTGAGCCAGACCCTCGAATCTGCGCTGCCCGGCGCAGAGCTGGCGGCTGGCCGGGCGGCAGAGGAGGCACCACTGCCCTCCTCTCTGGACCCGGCCAGCTCCTCCTCGGCATGAGCCCTCACCCAGGACGATCACCTGTGCGTCTCCCAAGCTGAGGGCGGTGGTGGGCATTCTCAGTGCTCGCTCACGAAGGGGAACCGACAGATGAGGGCCTGTGTGTGGGGAGGGACCCCGCAGTCCCTGCTGCCCGGGGCTGGGGCCCACCTCAGCCAATCCAGGCCAAACCCCACTCTGGGCAGGCCCACTGAAGAGCCCCGATGTTGGGGGCCGACAGCCCCTCGCAGGGCACCCCCACGCAGCCTAGCGCACCTGCTCCCGTCAGCGCACCTGCCGGGGGATCAGCCACACCGTGGTCCTGACCCGCCTGGAGGGCCCGGGGGAGGGGAGTGGTGAGCACAGGTACAGGTGGGTACAGCCCCTTCCTGTTCAGAAATGAGGACACCCGTGCCCTGGGGAGGGGACTGTTTCCTCACAGCCTTTGGCGCTGAACAGCTGCTCACAGGTGGCTACGGCGCCTGGGGCCCTGGGGCCCATTTGGGAGGAAACCGTGTTGAAGCAGGACACTTTGTTAAAGAGAAATTATCAAAAGCACTAACTCCTAATGAGAACCGGTAGCTTCCAGAAGCACAACATCATTAGTCCTCGCACTGTTTGGGGGCAGTCAGCCCTGGACACTCAGCCCTCCCTGTCCACCCCGGGGGCCCGGAACTCGGCCTTGCTGGTTCAGGCCCAGGCCAGCAGCACCCACCGTCTGGTTGGTGGCCTCCTCCTTCCGGCCGGCCTTCCACACAGTCAGGTTGAAGGTGTACTCCACGCCAGCCTGCAGGCGCTCCCGAGGAACGATGACCACGCTGCTTCCCCGGGGCCCGAAGGTCAGGGTACAGCCACCAGTCTCACTCTGCAGCCACATGGGGAGGAAGCGTGAGACCTGGGATGGCTTCAAAGCAGAGCCTGGCGAAGGCACAGCCGGGAGACCCCCTCCCTATGCTGGGCTCAGCAGCACAAACGACCTAGGGGCCGGGGCCGGGTGAGGGGTGGGGTGGGGACACATCCATGCCCCGCAGGACACCCGACCTGTGTCGAGGCCACACAGGCCCAATGGAAGCTGAGTGGTGTCTGGTCACCATCCTCTAGGTTGGGATCATAGGATTTGCTCCCATCCAGCACCAGATCCTGAGTGTCTGACCACACGCGGTATGAGCCACCCTCAACAATGGGCACCAGGCGCTCAGGCACCACAGTCACATTGGCTTGGATGCTCCGTGCCAGCGGTGTGTCTCCAAATGATACCATGAACACAAAGCAGTAGTGGCCCACAGGCAGTGCCAGCCGTGGCACAACCAGCTGGGGCCGGCTCATGTCCACACTGGGCAGGGCCACAGGGGCCAGGCGCCCAGGCCGCTGGCAGCTGGCAGCACGGTACACCTGCCAGCGGTACTCGGTCTGGTAGGTGACACAGTCGCGCAGGTTGACGTGGGCCTCCAGGTAGTTGCGCTGGGAGCGCCGCATCAACACCTGTGGGGGCAGGGCCACGTCCACCTCAGGCTCCCTGCAGGCCAGCACGTGGACAGTGACCGTGGCCTGGGCCACGAAGAAGCTCACGAGGTTGGAGGCATTCACCTCTATGCGGTAGTCCCCCGGCCGCAGATAGGAGTGTTCAGCCCAGGGCTCCTCCGTGTCCTCCACCACGGCCCCGTCCCCAAAGTCCCAGCGATAGGCCACACGCCGGGGACTAGGGCTTGTGGCGGCCTCAAACCGGGCTGTGCGGTTGGTAAAGCAGCGGCCACTGCGCAGCACCACATGCTGGATGGCATCCTGGACCTCCATCAGCAGCGTGAGGTTCACGCCACCCAGATCATTGAAGGCACGCACGTGGATTTCCAGCAGCCCCGCGGCCACGGGGGTGTAGGTGACATCACGGCCCGAAAGGATGACCAGTGAGTCCCCCTGGACCTTTTGCAAGGAGAAGTACCAGGCGTAGGCCACGCGCGACCCACGCTGCACCCGGGCTGTAAAATTCCTCTCTGTGCCCGTGGGGATGCCCAGCTCGCAACAGTGGGGCACCTGGAGCCCACCCACAGCCTCGAGCACCAAGATGCGCACCTGGGCCTGGGCCCGGCTCACGTGGTTCTCAGCCTGGACGCTCACCATGTAGTCCCCAACTCGGGGGAAGCTGCGGGAGAAGCGGGGCCCGGGGAGCGCCTCCACAGCGGCCCCGCTGACCTGCAGATGGAAGCGCACAGCGGAGCCGGCAGCCAGCATGACCTGGAAGTGGACCAGCTGCCCCGGCTCCACCACCTTGCTGTCGGCCCACACCACCAGGCCCGCAATGGGCTCCTCCACCGTGAGCTCACGGGTGGCCGTGACCCAGCTGACTGCATTGGAGGCATTGAGCCGCACGGAGAAGGCGCCTGCGTCACGGAAGACCACAGCAACGTGCTGGCCACGCCTGCTGCCCCCTGGCACCGTCCAGCACCAGCTCACGTTGGTGCCTGAGTCCAGCTGTCCCCAGAAGGGCACCGCAGAGCCTGCTGCCACGAAGCCGCGGTCTATGTCGCCGGCCCGGATGCTGAGGCCACTGACCGGCACCTGCACAGCCACCTCGATGGTCACATTGGCTGAGCCCAGCCAGTTCGTAGCTGTCACCCTGACCAGGTACAGGCCGGGGCTGGGGAAGACGTGAGTGGAGGATGGCTCTGGGGTCTCCCAGCTCAGTCCTCCCTCCGGGGACCACGTGTAAGTGACACCACTACCCCCAGCCAGCTCGGCACAGAGGGTGACGCTGGAATTGACTATGGCCGGGTTTGGGGAGGCGGCGGCAGCCAGTGCGCCCACGGGCTCCACGAAGTCCACCGTGCGGTTGGCCCAGGATGTGCCCAGCATGTTGGCAGCCCGCAGTTGGACGTGGTATGTGCCGGCCTCGAGCACGGTGAGCGAGAAGGCTTTGCCGCTGCCAGCCAGGGCCGGGCCGCCATCCCGCTGGGCGCTCCAGCTGTAGGAGATGTTGGTGCCGTCGCTGACCACGGCCTGCAGCTGCAGCGTGCAGTTGGTGGGGAAGCAGCAGCCGCCCCCACCCCCTGCCACCTGCAGCCCCTCGATGTGCCGCAGCACGTAGATGAAGATGCTGTCCTGGGCAGAGCCCACCTCGTTCTCAGCGGTCACGATGATGTTGAAGGTGCCCACGGAGCGGAAGGTGTAGGAGATGGTGGGGCCCCCAGGGATGGGCGTGCAGCGGTCACAGAGCACCCAGGAGTAGCGCACGTCGCTGCCGGCCTCCAGGGAGGTGGTGAAGCTCACGCTGCCGTTGAGGGGCACCACCGTGCGGCTGGCGTTGACGCTGAGCCCCTGCACGCGCCGCTGCACCGTGATGTTCAACCAGGCCTCGCCGCGGCTCACCTCATTCCACGCGCTCACCCTGACGGTGAAGTGGCCTGTGCTGTTGTAGGTGTGCTTGATCGAGGGGCCCTCGAGGCGCCCGCCGTCCCCCAGTTCCCACAGGTAGGTGGCGGGGTGTCCGCGGCCCACAGCAGAGAACAGGTAGGGCCGCTGCAGCTCGAGCACACCAGAGCCGTTGACCCCAATGCCCGTGAGCTCCACGGGCTCCTCCACTTCCACGAGTGCAGAGTCATTGGCGGCCGAGATGTTGTTGGAGACAGCGACCGTCACCAGGTAGGAACCTGGGTCCGCATAGGTGAACGTGGCCTCGGGGCCCCCAACACGGGGCGCGTCTTCAGGGCCAAAGTCCCAGGTATAACGGTAGGGGAAGGGGGGCCAGGCGCGAGCCACCAGATGGGCCTCATCCCCGAGGCGCACAAACTGCCTCTCAGGCCACAGGGTGACGTTGCCCACCTCGGGCTCCACGCAGACGCTGGTGAAGTAATGGGCCTTGTTCACATGGCTTGATAGGACCAACGCCAAGGGGAACGTTCCGCTCCGTGTGAAATTGTGTGTCACCGTTGGGTCCCCAAAGATGGTCGTGTTGGATGACCCATCCCCGAACGTCCAGTCAAAGATGTAGTGGGCAGGGTCCCCGGTGACGTGGGCCATGAACCAGGTGTGGGGCTGCACAGGGATGCAGGCCGCAGGCTCAATCCGCAGCACCTCCAGGACGAAGACGTGCACAGGCAGGCTCAGGGCCAGGTAGCCCGCAGGGCTGGACACGCCCACGGTCACCGTGTGGTTCTGTGCCCGCAGGTAAACGTGTTCCACCATGGCCTCGGGGCCCACAAGCACGGTGCCATCCCCCATGTCAAAAGTCCACGTGACGTTGTCTCCCGACTCCAGGGTGGCGCTGACCGTCACGGGCGCACCCTGTTCCACAGATGGGCTCAGGCTCACACTCAGGCCTCGGAGCTCCTCAAAGACGCGGACGCTGGTCCACGCTGTCACACTGCTAACCGTGTTGTTCACCTCCAGATGGATGCGGTAAATACCCCTCGAGGCATATGTGTGGCTGACCTCTGTTTGGTGCTGCGTCACAGCTGGGGAGCCATCCCCAAAGTCCCACGTGTACAAAATGCCCCCAGGTGAAGGCAGTGGGTGTGGGGAGAAGGTGACAGGCTGCCCAGCCACCAGGACGTGGCTTCCCACAGCCACAGCCACCGCAGGTAAGGTGGCGCGCACACTCACAGGCACTTGCTGCGTCAGGTTCTCAAAGGCGTTGGACACCAGCAGGGTCAGGTTGTAGTCACCTAGGGGACAGACCCTAGTGAGGACGAGGCCAGGCCCACTGCCACCACCTGCTTGGCAAAGTCACCACCTAACCCCATGTGGCTGTGCGGTGTTGCCCCTTGGGAGGGCAGCACGGGGCCCCAGTTGAAACATGAAGGGACAATGCTCTTGGACCCAGCCCTAAGGGTCCTTGCAACGAGGAGGGGCAGGGTGCCATTAGCACAGGGCAAGACGCGAGGTGCTGGCAGGAATGAGAGGAGGACAGCAGGTGCCGGTGTGGGGCAGAGGTGGTGGGGGCACCGTGGTTTACTGTGTATTCTGTGTGGGAGGCCTCTAAAACTTGTAACCCCTTCTACCCCAAAAAGGATCTGAGTAAGGACCAAGCGGGGGGGGGGGGTGGTCCGGTTTCTGGCCAGGAGACTGGAATCATGGGGCTCAGCAGCCAGTCCCCTCCTCACCCCCGGCCCCCCTCCCTCACCGTGTTTAGGGCCCCAGGCCATCAACCCAGACCAGATGGAGGGAGGATGGGGACTGTCCCCACAGGAGGTCGGTGGGCCCCAGCCCTCACCTGGGACAGCATAGACGTGTGTGACACTGTGCTCCACCAGCACCTGGGCCACCGTGGGGTCTGGGACCCAGGACTCATTGTATGGAGGCTTGAACTGGCCGAGCACCTGATCCCCATCCCCAAAGGTCCACCTGCCAGGGCAGCAGGCGGACAATGAGCAGGGGTGGGCGCACCCCCGCCCCCGCCCCCTCCCGGTATCCCACACACCGGCAGCTCCTGGCAGGTGGGGGCGTGGAGGCTGGGGGACTGCCTGGCACCAGCCCTGCCCGGCTCGGCCTGCCCCACTGCCTGCCAGGCCGCGCACTCACAGAAAGGCCACCTCCACAGCTGAGTCCACCAGCACGTGCGCAGCCAGCTCCAGAGTCGTGTTGGGAGGCAACACGGGTGGCACGGCAGACACCCGAAGGCCCTTCATCTTGTGCATCCGCTCCACGGTGACATTGTAATTTACGGTGACGTTGCTCACGTGGTTGGAGGCCGTCAGCTGTAGAGACAGGTAGCCGTGCGTGGGCTGCTGCGGGTGGCGGGAAGGCCGCGGGGCAGCGGACAGATCCCACCCTGCACTCACCCGCAGCCAGCCGGGCGTCCTCGGGAGCAAAGCAGAAGGGAAAGCAAAGGTGAGCGCCGCCCGCCCCCCGCCCCCCCACACCCCCCGCCCCCCCCACCCACCGAGAGCTTGAAGACGGCAGCACTCTGGTAGATGACGTTGAAGACCACGTTGTGGAAGGTCAGGGACTGCTTGTCATCAATGGTCCAGCGGAAGACCACATCGGAGCCGGCCTCCACCACGGGGCTGTACCTCTGCAGGAAGGGCATAGCATCGGCCTTTGGGGGCAACTCCACCCTCAGCTCAGGTTCCCCCACCTGGACACGCCTCCTGGGGGGCCTCAGGGCTGACCTCAAGACACCACAGGGGAGAAGGTGAGGGGCCGCGTGGTGTGGGGCTGGGCTGGGGCTGACACACACTTTGACCTTTCAGCCCCTCACTTTCCCGATCTGGAAAGCGACCCAGTACCAGCGATGGAAAGAGCCCTCCATCTCTGGACGTCCGCACGCCCCATCCCTGGGCTCTCCCCGGGCCCCTGAGTTGTGGACAGCACAGGCTGCCCAGGAAGGCCCGGCAGACGCAGAGGGCCTCGTGCTCAGGGATGTTCACCAAGGCGGCCGACAGACCAGGTGTGGCCGGGGTACGCCGAGACCACAGCTGCATGGGTGGAGGGCAGCTAGAGACGGCCCTTCCGACGGCCCATGTGTGAAGGCCGCGGAGCCGAGGGCTGCCCGGCGGGGAGGGACAGCCTGGCACGGGGCCAGCAGCAGGGCACCAGACCCTCTAGCCTGGTGGGAACACAGCAGGGGCCTCGAGAACACACGCAGGTTCGCAAACTTGCAACGGGCTTCTGGTGCACAGCGGCAGCAGAGTCAGCACCTTTACAGCCGCTGTCTTAGCAGGGCCTCTTCACTGACTCCGGAACTCACAAGCCACCTAACAGAACCCTCCGGGAAGCCAACCATGGAGCCTGCTGTCCCCAGAGGACGATCTGCGTCCTCCCCAGGGAGGGGCTGCCCTCAGCACGAGCACCTTGTCTGGCCTCACTTACCACCAGGACTCCCTGCAGCACACGGGCTTCGGGGCTGGGGGCGGCACGAAGGCCACAGATGGGCTCCTCGGCCTTGACCCGCAGGCTGAGGTTGGCGTGGCCGGCGCTGTTCTCCACCATGATCTCCACCGCGTGCTCACCCTCGCTGAGCCCAGGCAGCACAAGCACCGCAAACAGGGTGTCATTGGCCTCAAGAGTGCAGCTGGGTACCAGGGCAGCCACTGTGGCAGGGCAGGTGGCTTCAAAGGGTGCACTGGCATTGCCCCCAGGCCAGCGGGCCGTGGCGGTGGCGTTGGTGCCAGAGTCCACCTGGAGCACCAAGACTGAGCTGTTGGTGGGCACGTAGAGGCGGCCGTCGTGGGGGATCGGGTGGGCGACACGCAACCCAGCTACGGGGGAGAGCACGTCAAAGCTGCAGGACAGGTTGTGTGTGGACACGCTGTTGCCCACGGTGGCCCGGACCTCATAACGCCCAGGCCGCCGCAGCCCTGGGTTGGGCCGCAGGCCCAGGAGGGTGGTGAGGCGCTCTGTAGCCACGAGCAGCCGCAAGGCACAGGCTGGGCCGGCCGGGGCTGCCTCCAGCTGAGCAGGGAGGTGCACCAGCCAGGCCGGGGAGGTGGCGGAAAAGTAGGGGGCCTCAGCACCAGGGGCACCAAGTGCTGGAGAGCAGCACAGAAGGGCACCTGGTCCCGCATCATGCTGCAGGGCGATGAGGTCACCAGGCTTCAGGGGCCCGTCCTGGCCACGGAAGGTGACCTACAGGAGAGGAAGGTAGGTCGTGTCAGGCCCTCCCAGGGGGCCACTGCGGGTCAGGGGCTCTGCAAGGGAGCACTGAAGCAGGGCCTCCAGCAGGTGGGCAGGTTCCACCTGGGCCAGCCAAGACTCTCACTCACAAGGGACAGTGGCACAGGCTCAGAGCGGGGGGTTTGGGGAGGCAAGGATGCAGGCAGGGGTGGGCCTTTCCTGGGCAGGCGTAGGGCTTCTGCGGATGCTGTGCCCAACATAAGCACAAACGGCCAAGGTGGCAGTTTCTGAGGCTGTGGTGCTAACCAGGGACACTGACAAAGCCAGGGCAGGGCCGTGGCAGGGGCTGGGGGGGCTCAGTGGAAGGGTCTGCAGTTTGTGTCTGATGGGGAGACCCAGACCTCGGGCAGCAGAGGGGAGGCAGCTGGCACCCAGGCCAGTGACACGTACTGAGTACTGGGAAGGAGGACCCGCCGGTACAGAGAAGAGGAACTCCCTCAGCAGCATACAGGAGGCCCCGGGGAGTCCTGGCCCAGACATGGACCCATTGGCACAGGCCCAGGGGCCGCAGGGGTCATCTGGTGGCAGGTGGATACTGGCTCTGGGGCACCAGCGTCCCTCTGGGGTGCACTCAGGGACTGACTCAGTCCGGCTCTCCCGGGACCCACTCTCAGGCTCCCTGCTGTTCCCTGGGGCCCCTGCAAGGAGAAGAGGTACGCTGGTCATGCTGATGAGCCCGAGTCGGGGACACCCCCACCATGACTCGAGGACTTGCCAGGCAGCAGCCGGGCCCCCACCATCACGCCTCTCCCCCTCCTGACACTGGGTCAGCTGACATACGCAGTCCTGGGGATCCCAAGGCTGAGTGGGTCTCTCTATGTATGGCTGGAGGCCAATCCAGTAGCCATGGGACCAGTGCACGTGACAGCACAGACACCCCCCCACCTCCAGACAGAGTCCCACCTGCTTCTCCCACGGGCCGAAACACCTGCAGTCGCAGCTGGGTGGGCCGGCGCAGCTCCTGGGTGCCAAACTCAGCTGCAGTGAGGAAGGCTTCCCTGCTCAGGCCCAGGCTGGGGAACACCATCACCTGAGGGGGGGCAGGGGGCGCTGCTCAGCTCCACAGACCCCGACCTCCCCCGCCTGTCCCACCCTGGTCTACCCCACCAGGTGGGGCTTGACACTGTGGAGGACACTCAGGATGAAAAATCAGGTCGAAACCATCTGTGAGCAGAACTGCCACCTTGTTTTGTGAAAACCCCCACAAACACCCGAGAGAAGGCTCGGGAGTACCCAGAGCTTTCTCGGGTACTGGGGTGGGGCCTGCTGTCTGCGTAGTGGAGGGTCCCTGCAGCACCTCCAGTGGGCACACGGGGCATCAGGAAGGCAGGAAAAAGAGCTTGTTTTTAAAGAGCCACAGCAGCCAGTCTAAGGCTCAGGCTCCAGACTGTGTCCTGGAGGGCCCGGGGTCAGCCTACCTCGATAAGCTCCTGGGGAGCCGAGAGGGCCTCCTGCTGTGCCAGGGGGCTCAAGGGTCCCTGCAGGTCCCCAATGGGCGCTCCCACGAGGAAGTTCTCCGCGTCCCACACGGGACCTGGGATGACAAGGGTGCAATGAGGTCCTGGGCCCCGGAGGAGAGCGTTGTGGGGCCCAAGGCAGGGCCGGACCCCGGACGGAGCCACCTGGCAGGAGCCTCCCAGGCCCCGCAGCTTGGTCTGTCTCATCGGGGGCAGGTTCAGCTCAGCACAACAGGTGCTCAGCAAACACAGCGGCCATTGAACAGCTAAGGAAGGAGCCCGGGATGGGGGAGGTGACCGTCTGGCCAGGACAGAAGGGGCAGCCCGGAGACCCTGCGTGGTCGGGGGGGGGCCCTGGGGGCGGGGGAGGACTGGGACTGCCGTGGGGAGCTCCCGCCCATGCTTCGGGGAGACGGCTTCCATCCAGGACAGGTGACCCCACCACCGCGGCCCCAGCACACCTCCAGGCCGCAGCTCGCAGACGTAGCTATGGGGCGCCGAGCACAGGTCCGTGTTGCACTGGCCCGCAGGCCCGAGCCGCACGCAGCGCTCGGCGGTGGCGGGGTGCGGCTCCCCGGGGAGCCAGTTCTGGCAGCTCTCGAGGCTGAAGGCGGCACCCTGCACCACCGGGCCCGCCTCCGCCCCCTCCACGGCTGAGAAGCCGATCCACACGTCCAGGCTCCTGCGGGCAGGCGGTGGGGGGACGCTCAGGGGCTCCGCACAGACACCACCCTCCCCAGCCCTCCCATGGGAGCCCCTCTCCCCACTCTCCACATGGGGAAACTCGGAGGCTCGGAGACCCGGCAAGCAAGGCCACGGCAGTGTCCACACACACCCGTGCGTACAGGGCCGGGGCCCCACCCGCCCACACCGTACTGTGACAAGGCTCTGGGGGCAGGGGCGCCTGCGGGGCGCAGCTGGCTGAGCGGCTGACTCAGTTCCAGCTCAGGTCACCATCTCAGGGTCATGAGATTGAGCCCCCATGCTGGGCTCTGTGCTGAGGGGGCATTCTGCGGGAAAACCTCTCTCCCCCTGCCCCTCTTCTTCCTCCTTTCCTCTAAAATGGATACTAAAAATCTTCAAAAAACAAAAACAAAAAAATCAAAAAATAAAATAAAAAAAACCTCCAAAAAAAAAAAAAAGGCAACTCTGGGTGTAGCATTTGGGGAACAGAACACCTGCACATCAGCCCCCCAAACAGGCCACTGCCCACAGCTCTGCCCACGCGGGAAGACCCTTCTGGAGGCAGGGCTTATCGACACCTGGACAGGGGAGCACCGGGAGAGGAATGAGGTGCCACGGTCAGGGCCAGGGCGGGGGCCCAGCTACTGCCAGTTAAACGGGTGACCTTGGGCAGAGGCCTTGACCATTCTGGGCCTCAGTCTCCCCTTCTGGACAAGCAGGGCATGAGGATGCCCAGGGCATGATCTCATCGGGTCGGCCCACACGGGGAGTCAGGGGGAGATGGGTCTCGGCAGGCGCCGATGGCAGCGGGGGAGGGGTGGTGCAGGCTGCAGGGAAGCACATTTCTTCCGGGTCCAGGGAGGCCCAGGCAGCCTCCACGGTCACAGCAGCACCGTCCCCACCCCTGCCAGGAGGGGCTCAGCAGGGGACAGCGGGGTGAGCAGCAGACAGGACGTGTGGTGCTCCCCCACCCTCACACCTGTGTGAAGAGCTGTCAGGAATGGTGTCCACCAAGCAGGATGTCAGCTGGACGCGGCTCCTCCAGCCACCCCCACCTCTCCTCCTGAGCCTCCTCAGGCCTCAGGCTGTCCCTACCCCGGCATTCTGGGGACCTCACCTCCCAGCCTCTCCAGGGGTGGGGGGGTACCTGGTGACCTGGGAGACCAGGAAGTGCTGGATGGCGGGACTGTCCACCATGGCCAGGGCGGCCCCGGCCCAGGCTCGGCACTGCTCCTGCGCCTGCAGCCAGGCAGCCTTCTCTGCCACCAGACGGTAGCAGTGCCCATTACCAGGGAAGATGACGGTGTCCGAGGGGCAGAGCGGATGCACCACTGCGGGGTCTGCAGATGCAGAAGAGGGCATTGATGTGTGTCCAACCGGAACTGTCCCACCCACTCCGGCCCTTGGGTGCAGGGAAGGCACCCACCTTGGGCTGGCTCCTCGCCCACAGCCACAATGCTGTATGTGGCTTCCAGGTCCGAGCCGCCACGATTTCGGATGCCAAACTTGAGGGTCTCATCGCTGCGCACCGAGGTGAGGCACGTGAGCTCCAGGGAGGCAGGGGCCGCCTCCACGTGCACCTGGGTCTCTACCTGGGCTGAGCCAGCCCCCAGGGCCAGCACAACAGTCACGTGATAGAGCCCGGGCAGCAGGTAGCGGTGAGTGGTGGCAGGACCAGCAATGTCCACCTTGGGGGAGCCATCACCGAAGTCCCAGCGTGTGGAGCTGACGGGCAGGGAGGCAGTGACATGGAAGGCTGCTGGCTGGCCAGAGGCCAGGGGTCCCTGAGGCCCCACCAGGGCGGCCCCTGGGGAGGCGGGGAAGATGTTCTGGAGGAGAGTGGGGCCCCCACACGCAGGGGCAAGGGCCAGTGGGGCGCCGGAGCAGAAGGGCAGGCAGGCTGAGGAGGTGTTGGGGGGCTGGGCGGCCCCGCACAGGCACCAGCCCTGGTCTGAGAAGGCCCCAAGGCCATTGCCAGCCGCAAAACAGAAGGCACCGCAGGCCTCGGGCGTCAGTGGGCCCTCGTGGGCGGCTGAGAAGGCCACCAGCGCCACAGCACCCGAGCTGTTGTCAGGGAGGCAGGCAATGTACTCCTCACCTGGACGGAGCAGACAGGCTGGTCCCCATCACGTCACCTCCACCCAACGGCTGCTGTCCCCACCTCCCGCCCCCTCGCGCCGTCCCCTTGGTCCAGAGGGCCTTCCTCACCCCAACCCGGCCTGTCTCAAGCACCGTGATTACTGTCCAAGCGCCTCTGCTGCCCGGGTCCCGCCTCCCACCAGCCAGGTAACCCTGGAGCACCTACGGGGACCTCCCCAGCAGGGAAGGCCTGAGCTGGCCCCACTCCAGCCACACTCACCACAGCCACCATCCAACAAGGGGACCCCGAGGAGGGGCTGGCCAGCTAGGGGGCCGGGCCCAGCACACGTGGCCGCCTCAGGCCGAACCACGTGAACCTGCTGCTCTTCCGCCCAGCGAGGCAGCCACGCCAGACCGCAGTCACACTCCAACGGGTTTCCGCTCAGGTTTCTGTGAGAGGCATGAGGCCAGGTGCTCAGCAGACGGCAGGGCAGATGGTTGGGGGGGGTACCCGGACAAGCACAGCATCCCACCACCCCTGTGGCAGCCTACCGGGCCCTGAGAGAGCTCCAGTAGGCAAGCAGACAGTCCCCAGGGCCTAGTCAAGTGGGAAGGGGCACAGAGGCCAGATCAGGAGGGCAAAGAGGGTCACGGGGGAGGGGCCTGGCTAATGACACCCACCAAAATCACTTACATTTCACTTAAGTTAAATAAGTTAGAAAATATTCCTTCTTCTAGAGTTGAAATCTTGTTGTTACTGATATCCCTGGAAGAGAGGGGGGATACAGCAGGTCTGATGGGAGCCCCAGTGACCCACACGAGGACAGGCAGCTGCCACCGGCCCACCCCGCAGACTCCCGCGGCCCCTTGGGGGACCACTCACAGCTCTGTCAGTGCAGAGAGGTTTGCCAGGAGCCCAACGTCCAATGCCCGGAGCAGGTTGTGGGAGACGTCTCTGGGGAGCAAAGTGGTCAGTGATCAGGGCCAGAGCCCCGCAGGGCACAGGGCAGACCGAGGCCCACCCCACAGGCTGCTCTGGGGCTGGGCCAGGATGGAGGCTCCAAGTGAATGGAACAGGACAGGGCAGGTGGCCCCCAGGACTCCATCCACGTGCTGCGCCATTCCCTTTCTGCCCCGAGTCCCACCCCTGGCCCAGCAGTGCCACCCCACACAGGGTCCAAAACACACCAGGGCAGCCCAGGGGTCTCCAGGCCTGGGGCCCCGCTGTCACTGGCCTGGGGAGGGTCTCAGGATGCCCCCGAGACACTATGGAGGACAGAAGGCAGGTAAATGGGGAGGGGGCCATGGTGGACAGCCTCCTGTCATGGCTACGGGGACAGGCCACAGGGAAGAGCAAGGCGAACACAACCCCAGGAAACACACCGGCCCGGCAACAAGGTCACACACAGCTCCACCGGGAAGCACGAGGGTCGGGGATCACATACACAGGCTGAAACATGATGCGTGGCTGCTGCGTTGGAGTGGACCCTCCCGAGACCCGGTGACCCCGCGAGAACCCACGCAAGGACACAGGGACCAGGAGTCAGAGCCTGTTCTCCACAAACCACAGGACGTTCAAAATCAGACGTGACGGGGAGTAACCCAGCCGTGGGAAAGGAGCCCAAAGCCCAAGTGACAACATTCTGGAACCACATCGAGTGAAAGAATGCAGAACGGGACGCCCTTCTAGCAGCGTCACCGTACTGGCAGAGACAGGCATCAAAGCCACGGAAAAGCACGCGACGTCCACCCCTGCTGTCACCACGCCAGCGGAGCGCAGGCCAGAGGGCACTGGCCATTCTGGTGCAGGGCCAGAGGCCGCGGCACCCCTTCACACCCACCGCGGCCCGGGCCCCAGGGAAGACAGCGGGCGGTCATGGCCACGTTGACCCCTGGGGATACCCCCGAAAGCACTTGACCCCCAAGATGTGAACGTTCCCAAACCACGACCCCCAGTGCTGGCAATGCTCCCCCCACTGCCCGGGGAGGGTGGAAGCCCTTCAAGCAAGGCACCCCGCAGCCAACGACTCCACTCTCCCTCCCCGCCTGGACTCCTGGGGGCGTCCCGCTTCCTGGGACAGAGACCCGCGGAGCACCCTGACTTGGGGGGCACTTCCGGTCACCCGCTCCACCTCAGCCTCTCATCCCCCCAGGCTCACACACATGTCGGAGTAGCCCCCTGCCGTGGCCTCCACACCGACGAGGCCTGGGCCTCCCACCCGCAGAGCCCATGCCCTTGCAGGTGCCACTGCCTGCCCTTCGATGTCCCCACAACGCCTCTCAGCGGCCTGACCGCAGGCCCCCGAGACCCCCCAGTGGTGCAGAGGCCCGGGGTCCGCTGACGCCTCCTCCAGGCCCTGCTGACCTAGCTCCTACAACACTCAGATTCCCCCACTGCCCCAACCACAGCCTGGTCCCAGCACCCCCTCCCGGGCACCTCCCTGGCCTCCCGAGGCAGCCTGCCGCGCGTCCAGCCCCAACAGTCACCCTCTGAAACAGGGCCTGCTGCAGACACGGCAGGACCTGAGTCGGAACAGGCTGGTGTGAGAACAAGGTCCTCCTGGGGCAGCCGAGGCACTGAGGGCCGGCCCAGGCCTGGGCCTCCGGGCACACAGGCCCCCGGGACACAGGGGCTTCGCGGCTGGGATGCCCGGAGCAGCGCCCCGGCCTAGCCCCTGATGCCGCAGACCGTGTCTGGAACCAGGCTCAGGAGGCGACACCCACCACAGCCCAACCCCTGCTTCACCCTGCAGACCTGCCGGCCCCACAGGGTCTCACGGCAACCAGCAGGGGCTGCGGGCTGCACCTCCTCCAGGCCACCCTGCCATCTGCACTCCCCACATGGCCTGGGGACCGGGGGGCACCCAAGGGGGGAGCAGGCCACAGGGGTGCCCGTCCCCCTGGAGGCGGGGCTCCCAGGGGTAAGGGGTGGGGGCGGGGCTGGGGAGAAGCCCCCCACCGCTGTGACCAGCACGCCCCACCCGACAGGTGGCAGGGCGCCTAACCTGGCAAAGTTCAACTTCCAGGCCAGAGGTTCGAAAGCAGCGCCAGCTTGAGCCCTTGCACATGCAGTGCAGCCCTCAGCAGCCCCCACCCCCGAACCAGCGGAGACACACACACAGGGGAGCCACGGAGCTCCTCCCCTCACCTGTGGGCAGAGCGGGTACAGCCCCTCAGCACAGGTGCAGGGGAAGTCCAGGTGCAAAATGCAGCACCCCCCCCCCCGTAACTCTTCCAGCTAAGATCTAAAGAAAGTGCCGGAAAGGGGGGACACCTAACAGCTCCAGTCTTGAGAGCAGGTGAGTCCCTGAGTTTTCCACACCTGTTCTGCCCTCAAAAAAGGAGAAACGAGGTGTGCAGGGGCCGACAGACAGGCGCCCCAGGGGGCCTGGGGGGAGCTTCACAGGGGACAGTGGCAAGGGGGCTGGCAGGGGAGGGCCAGGAGGTGAGGCGGGGAGGCTGCCTCCCCTCGAGGAGCGGCAGGTCCCTGACCACGAGCCCTGCCCCATCCCAGCGAGGTGCGAGGTGCCGGGACAAGGCGCTGGTCTCAGTGGCCTCCAGGCTTCCCGTCCCGGGGGAGGGCGGGGACAGATACATAGGGAGGCGGGTGCCTGTGTGGGGCAAACATGCACATCCGTCTCCACCCAGAACCTGGGTTCCAGGAATTCTAGGGCTGGAGACGCCTTCGGGGGCCAGGGAACGTGGGGCAAGGGCCCCCTGGCAGGGTCACCTGTGCCCCTCACCATGGAGCCCGGATTCCCCTGTCCCTTCCCACACGTCGCCGGGGACGGGGTGCTGATGGGCAAGGCTTTCTAGGGTACAATGGCCACTCCGCGCTCGACAGGCTCCCCCCGCCAGCCCGACCCCTCTCCCAGCGCTGGGTGGGCAGGCCAGGCCTGGGGGCCAGGGAGGGGCGGCCGGACTCCCACCCAACTGGCCAACCATGATGCTCTGGAGTGACAATGGCTGTGCCATGCGACCCTTCAGCAAGGCCTTCGCAGACCTCCTGACGGCTGAACTGAGGAAGAACCAGACGCCAGAAGCAGAGGATGCAGGCCCGAGGATGAGCACGGGCCTGAGACCCACTGGAGGTTCCCGGGGGAGCTTCCCAGCTGGGGCCTCAAGCAGAAGAGGAAAGAAAGAAGGAAAATCCCTAAAATGTTTTTCCACATCCCATTTTCTGGAAAATCCATCACGAGTGGCAGCTGCTGGGAACCGCCCGTGGTGCCTGAGAAAGCAGGGCAGCGGGCGGGAGGGGCCGGCCACTCAGCCAGCACCCACCCCCGCGCATCAGGACATCGCTGTCTCTGGCCTCCTGGCTGTGGCTCCCGGCCGTCCCCGGCGCATGAGGTCCTCCAGCCAGCTCTGCCTGGCCCAGCAGCCCCCGCACGTGGAAGGCCCCACCATCACGGTCACACGGTCATGGGTGCTGGCCACGTGCTCCCTGCACTTTCCTCCTCCCACCCCCCTGACGCTCACCTGGGCCTGGCCTGGCCCAAGGGGCCCAGAAAATATCAGCAGGCTCTCGGGGATCCTGCTCGGCCAAGGTCCCAGGCCCCAAGGGCAGAACCAGGCCGAGCCCCAGCCCCGCAGCCCACCCCAGGCTGTGGGAGCATCTGCGTGGGGCAGGCCACGGGCAACGGTGTCCACTGGGAGAGACGCAGAGGCAGAGGGGACATGGAGGGGGAGCTCTGGGGGTCACCAGAAGGGGGACATGGACAGCACGGTCCCACAGCCCCAAGGTCCTCAACAGCCACTTGTCCACATTTGTTCTGGCTGCCAATGTTCGGGGGGAATGCCAAGGAGGCCCCGGGCCAGCCTCCCTGCCCCCACCCACCCAGGTTTCCTCTGCAACCCCCAGGTGACATCATCACAGTCTGACACCCTGCCCCCATGCTGGGGTTCCTCACGTCCTGCAACCACCAGGGAGAGACGCAGCAGGCCCAGGGAGCTGCCGAAGAGCCCAGCAGGGCTACAGCAGCAGGGGCTGGCCAAGCAGCGAGCGGCCGGCCCCTACCGGGAGGAGGGCCAGCAGCCTGGCCGGACTGCACCCCTCAGAGGTCCTGGGCCAAGCAGGGTCCACCCTCTGGCCAGCTAGATGCTCCCCAGTGCCCCCGAGGCCCACACGAGCAACCTCCAAGGATCCCAAGGCCAAGACTGGAGGGGTCAGGCCAGCTTAGGGAGGAGGTGGGTGATCTGAGGACCCACACACCACCAGGGCACGGGCACACACCCACGACAGCACAAGACACGTGTCCCCTCCCCAGGCACCAGGGATCAGGTTGAGAGGCTGGCCGTCCTTCTCCGCCCCCACCGCAGTGACCCAGCAGTCACTGGGGAGCCCAGGCTGTCCCCGTGCTGGGGAGGTCCTGACTCCCCCCGCCCTCCACACCAGGCATCCTCCTGAGACGGGGCACCAGCCTCCCTGCGTGTGCACCCTTGGGGTCCCCATCTGTCCGGGTCTGCTCCTTCCTGCTCCAAGCAGAAGCCTGGCGGGGGGAACCCTGCTTCCACCACAAACTGGAGGTGCCCGGAAGGTGCTCAAGGACCCCCATCCGACGAGCCACAGTGGCTCCCCCCTGCCCTCTCCACAGAAGGCTCAGTACCTGCGTCCTGCCCCTGCTCACATCTGGGCCCCAGCGGGGAGGGCTGAGGAGGGGCTGTACCCAGGGGAGGGGAAGGGGTCAGGGTGCAGGAAAGTGGTCATTAACAGCAGGTCTGGAGCGTCCGTGAGCCCAGGGCGGCTCCAAGAGCACCCTACCCTTCTAGAGCTGAGGAACTGGAGGCCCTAGAGAAGCTGGGACCCTGCCCTGCAGCCCTGACCGGCCTCAGTTTCCTCCTCTGCCAAGGAGAGGAGTGGCTCGTGTGCCCGCTCCCCAGTCCAGATGCTGGGCGGGGTCTGGGGGCCAGCCGGAGCCCCCAAGGAAACATCTGCACATTCCAGACGCATGTGGTCAGCGGCGGGGGCGAGTGCCAGGCCCCAGCCCATCACCCCCACCCCTGTGCTGGCCGCCGCACTGGAAACAGGGCTTGGGGGGGGACTGACTCTGGAGGGGCCGCTGCGGAGGTTATGTAACCCACTCCTCTGGAGCCAGCAGCTGCCTCCTCCCTCTGGCAGGACAGGACGGCCGTGCTGGCAGGAAGAATGTACCCCACTCCCTGTCTGGGGCCCAGGGCCCCGTGCTCCGCCCTCCATCACCGGGCTCCTGGAGACACAGCCTGGACTGGCCTCTCCTTCCCCGGAGACCCTGCTGGCTCTGGGGAGAAACAGGTTCTCCTGGGCCCAGCAGGGAGGACCCCCGACACCCCTGCAGGAGCCAGGCCCAGGGTGAAGGGGAGAGGCCTCCCGCTCCGCCCCTGCACCGTGGGCCGTGCTGGCCACGCCGCAACTCCCCGCAGCTCCCGCAGCACTGGGGGCCCCGCAGCACCGGGCCGGCCGCCGGGAGCACCGAGCCAGTCTGAGCGGAATAATCTCGCTCTGTTTTCATTCTATTTATGGCGAGCCAGGCTGGCTTCCAGGGCCGGAAACGATGATGTGTAAATTAATGAATTCGAGTTTAGGAAGGAGCGGATTTGAAGACAAACACACAGAGAGGGCCAGCTGGGGAGGGGGCAGAGGCGGGCTGTCCCCGGAGGGGCCCACCGGCCCGGGGCGGCAGTGAGGGGTTGTGGGGAGGAGAGGTCTGCCTGGGAACCTCCCAGGTACAGGAGGTGGCCACGGTTCCCAGCATTTTGGGGAGCCCCGCCACCCGAGGTCTGCCCTCCCACTACTGGCCTCTCACCAGGACGGGACAGCGATACCTCATGCGGGACGCCGCCTGCCCAGGGACTCCTGGGGACCGCAGGCCAGGCCGGGCTGGGCAGGGGAGCGTCTGACCCGCAGAAAGGAGACAAGGGCTGGGGTGTCCTCCACGCTGGGACAGAAAGACACTGCTTGGAGGAGAGATGTCCCCAGATCAACCTGCCCAGAGGCAGCCACCGTCAGGGCATTAACAAGACCAGGCTGGGGGCCCACCCAGGAGAGGGTCTGGGGCCACCCTTCAGGGCAAGGGGAGAAGGCCCGTACCCGAGTGTGTCCAGCAGCCCTCCGGGTGTGGCATCCCGCTCAGGAGATGCGCTCAGACCTGTCAGCCAGCTAGGGAAGGAGGGGAGGGCCATCCCTCCCACGGCCAGGAACGCCGCTGCCCACCGTCGCCTCCCCAGAGGCCAAAGGCTGGGCTCTCCCCGTCCGGGCTGGGGAGCTAGGGAGCTGGGGAGCTGGGCCGTGGCCTCCAGCTCTCCAGTGGCACAGGCGCCAGTCCAGCGTGGCTAGCAAGCCCATCACCCCCTCGTTGCTGGGCTGGAAGCCGCGGACACCAGGGCTAGAGAGCGGTTTGCAGGCTGGGGACCCCGAGGCCACCAGAGCTGTGAGCCCGGCCCCAAGCGCTGCCCCGGCCAGGAGGGGAGCTGCCTTCTGGCCCCGGCATGGGACCAAGCCCTCTTGGGGTGGCACCCGGGGCGAGCTGCACGCCCGCAGGGACAGCACACAGCCAGGCCCGGGCCCACAGGCCCCACAGGGAGGGAGAGCGCCCTGCCCACGCTGGCCCTGGCACGGCGGCCGGGCACCCCCGGGCCCCTGGCGGAGACAGCTGCCAAGCCACAGAGAACGAGGTGTTCCGGGAGAAAAGGCCGTGAGCTGCATTTTCCAGCTGCGCCGCGTTGGGCCGGCGGCTGCAGGCACGCCCGGTCGGTGCCCCGGCCACCCGGTGGACACGGCCCGCCTCGGCCGAGACACCCCGGCACCCCGCGGACAGCCGCCACCACCCCAGACGGCGGCAGGACAAACGCGATGTTTTCATTCCCCAGGGCTCAGCGGGTTGGGCCCGTCTGGGTTCCCGCTGCTGGCGCTGGCCGCTGCACAATGTTCTGGAAAGGAAAACGTACATCTCCATCCAAAATGGCTTCCTCGCTGGAAACCGAGCCTCAGGTCCCCTCAAGAGCCAGGGTCCCCGAGCCGTGGGAGAGCAGGGGGCAGCAGCTCACCACCTCTGGGGCGGCCCATGGGGGCGAGAGCCACTCCTGCGGGGCTGCCCGGCCGGCTGTTAGAACACGGTGGCCGGCCACCCTGTCGCCCGGGCCCAAGGCAGAGCACCGGATGGGGAGGAGGAGGCCCCCCTGGGACACGCCCTGGGCTCGGGCTCGAGAAAGGCCTGCAAGATGAGCCTGCAGGGAGGCAGGAGAGGGAAACCGAGTCTCGTCGACACCGGCGCCTCCGCCCCCAGCTCGAGTGAGGTCACCAGGGTGTGCCGCGCAGGACAGGGGCCCCAGCAGCAGGGCCGACGCGGGGCGCACCCAGGGGCTCTCGTGGCCCCATCACCCCAGGTCACAGAGCAAGGTGGACACGGGAAACCACACACTCTAATCACACCTTAAAGCCGCGCTGTGTCTCGCATCGGTACCTGAATGCATCAAAAACACAAATGCATAAACTAAGACCCAAACAGCAGAGGGACGTGCCAGGGGTCACGGCTCCCAACAGACACATGGCCCTGCGCAGTACCCACCTCTAAGGTCAGGGCCGAGGGGGCGGCAAGGCTTCCGGGCCTCAGGCCTCCCCACGGTGGGAGCCGAGGGGTGTGCAGGACCGCGCCTCCCAGGGCTCACCCGTGCCCCCCTACCCTGCGGTGGGAGCCGAGGGGTGTGACCTGCACCCCCCCATCTGGCATTTGGCCTGAACAACACGGTGACCAACACACGTGCTCAGGGCTCCTCTCTCCAGGCTCCTGCTCCGTCAGCAGGGCAGGAAGGACCCAAGCACCATCTCTGGGAGGCCAGTGCTTGGGACAAGGTAATGGGCTCTGAGGCCGCGGAGAGAACAGAGCTCAGAGGCCCCTCGGGCGACGCTTGCAGTCACTGCGGCCCCAGCACTGAGCCCTGTGGATGCGCCCACAACCCCAGAAGGGCCATCCACGCCTCTGCAAGTGAGGAGACGAGAGCTCGGGAAGGCTGAGTGACTCAGCCAAGGTCACGCAGGAAATGGAGGAGCTGGGATG
Organism: Canis aureus; assembly: GCF_053574225.1. NCBI lineage: Eukaryota > Metazoa > Chordata > Mammalia > Carnivora > Canidae > Canis > Canis aureus. Next base: position 38,859,063 of record NC_135618.1, read on the forward strand.
TGAACCAGGTCTGATTCCAGGCCAGTCCCGACTCCTGGGTCTCCAGAACCAGACAGGAAGTCAGTGGGAAGAACCACAGCCTAGAGGGCCGAGGGCCGCCCGAGCAGGGAGCCGTGGGGAAGGGCTGGGCAGGGCAGGGCCGAACAAGCAGCCGAGGCCTGAGCCCAGAGCCCACCCAGCCCCCCTCCATCCCAGCCAGGGGTGCTCCCCAGCCCCCTTCCGTGAGCCAGGCCCCCTGCGCAGGGCCAAGGTATGCCCCAGAGTGGGATGACGCCATCACCTCTGCCGCTACTCACCAGCTGTGTGACCCTAGGGAGTAACTTAACCTCGGAGAGCCTCAGTTTCCTGCTCTGCAAAATGGGGCCAAGAGAGCTTCCAGCCCACAGCATCGTGGCGAGGTAGTGCGAGATAAAGGACAGAAAGCGCTTAGCAAGGAACCCGGCGTGTGGCAACCACGGAGGGAGAGGCTGACCCGGCGGAGGGAAGCAGGGTGCACACCCCCAGCTCTTTTCAGACATTTGGCTTTCCATACAGATGAACCTCGCATACTATAAAGGTCACCCTTGTAAAGCTCACAACTTGGCGGCTTCTAGTGTCTTCTCAAAGTTGTGCCACCAGCACCACTATCTGGTCCCACGACATTCTCATCCCCCGCAAGAGAAACCCCACACTCCTTGGCCATCCTCTCCGAACCCCTCCCCCACCCCAGCTGTACACGTTAGTCCGCCTTCTGGCTCCACGGAGTTGCCTGTTCTGGACATTTCCTACCAGTGAAATCATTCGGCACATGGCCTCTTGTGTCTGGCCTCTTTCACTTAACGTGCTTTCAAGGCTTATGTAGGTTGGAGCAGGTGTCAGGGCCTTGTTTGTGTCAACGGCTGAGCAGTACCCCACGCGTGGGCCGACGGCCCTGCTCACTGGTTCTGCAGCTGCTAAAACACCTGTGCTGTTTCCATTTTCCAGCTACGATGAATCCTGCCACTGCAAACCTGGGTACAGATTTCTGTGTGGACAGAGATGTCCCCTCCCCTGGGTAGACACCTAGGAGGAGAACTGCTGGGTCCTACCGTGGCCCCACATTTCACCTTCTGGGGAGCCCACAGATGGCTCTCCAGAGTGCGGCCCCATTCTCGGCCCCACCGGCAGTGGGTGGGCGGCCCGATTTCTCCACATCCTCCAAACACTTGCTACGATCTGTCTTTGGAGACAGCCATCCCCATGGGTGTGAGGGGTAGCTCGCTGCAGTTTGATTTGTGTTTTCCTGAAAGCCACATGCTGAGCATTTTTGCATAGGCTTACCGGTCGTCTGTCTCTTTTTTGGAAAAAAGTCTGTTCAGATCCTTCACCCATAGTTTAATTGGGCCCTTTATCTCATTAGCATCAAAAATACATAAAAACCCTTGTTGTTTCAATATGTTCCGGCTACAGGCCCCTCGTTACATAAAAGGCTCGCACGTGCTCCCCACCTGGCAGGTGTCTGGCAGGTGGGCTCGCCCCCATGGAGGCGGCTGTCCTCACCACTCCCAGGCACCCCCAGCTCCTGACAGTTGCCGGTCCCGTGGATGCTCCGATGTTGGCCCCTTCAAGTACCCAAGTGTTGCAGGGGCAGCCAGAGGCTCCCCATTCACCTCCCTGCCCAGGCAGGGGCCCCTCCTACCACGTGCCCTCCTGTCTTCAGCTCTGGCAAATCCGCATTCCGTGTCCCATTGGGAAACTGTGACACATGTGCTTTTATTCTGAATTCCGAGTGCTGGCCGGCCACACCGAGCAGCTCAGGGGACAGGACAGTGAGAGCAGCCGGGCATGCAGGACGCCCAGACCCTCCCGATACCCATCTCCACCCAGCAGCCAGTGTTCCGAGCCACTTCCACCTTGAACCCTCCAATGCTGTCCCCAGCAGTTCTCCAGATAAAGGCTCAGCCCCCACGCCTCCATCACCCGGAGCCTCGAGACTCCTCCAGGCTGTCCCTTGTCTGGGACGCTCTCTCTCAGACCTCAATGCACCTACGCTGGGGGTCCTTCCAGGCACCCCCTCCAATGCAGCCCCCTCCCCATCGCCTGTGTCTTTGGTTTAATATCAGCTTCACCGTGAAAACAACCTCAGAGACTCCAGGCACGGGGCCCAGCACACAGCAGCCAGGCTCTCTGTCTGGTGAGGGCTCAGGGAGGGGACCCTGAGGGCTCAGGGAGGGGACCCCGGCCCGTCCTCCAGGCAGCAACACATGTGGCACATTCAGCCTAACACGTCACGCACATGCCAGGCCCCGTGGTCTGCTCCCCACTGCCCAACCTCCCTCACGCCCATGTGCTATGTAGATGCTGGAGGCCAAGCCTCCCCCGTCACCCCAACTCTCCTGCCATTCAGGGGCAGAGGCAGGGAAGAGCGAGGCCCTAAGTACCCCCCAGGTGACAAAAGACCCGAAGGCCCTGGTATTTCCATCAACGAACCAAGTCCCTACTGAGTTCCTGCCCCAAACCGAGTCCTGGAGCAGTGGCTGAGGTCAGCAGCGCATAGCCCAAGAAGTGGTTGGCCAAGCACAACCTCTTCTTCAAGCACCTGACCCTGACCCATGATGGGCCACACCTCGAGCAGCACTGTCACATCCGAACTTCCTCTGCCGATGAGCATTCTAAGTCTCTGTCACCCTGTCCGACACTAGCCACCGGCCACAAGAGCCCCCAGAGTGCTTGAAGTGGGGTTTGCCACACAACGCAGCTCCAGACCAACTAGCAAACTACAGGAAACTGAGGGCAGAGACACACCAGATAACACCACAGAGGTTGACAGAGGCGTCGTCCAAACCGGGATGCCATCAGAGCCAGTTTCCACAAGTTGCATGAGGAAGGAGAGCGCTGAGGGAAAGTGGACACCTCATCGGAAGACAAAAGACTACTTGCGCTGTGTGGAAGACAAAAGACTACTTGCTTATTTGGATCCTAACTGAAACTACCAAAAACCCAGAGACAAGCCCAAACCTAAACATGCTGGCACAGACTGGGATCAGGGAATCACTCATCATCGTAGGTGTGACCACGGTGTGGCCACACACTCCAAGATGGTTTCACGTCAGAGAACGGGACAGCCAGAGTCTGGTTGGAAGACGGGTGGAGGTGTGGAGGCACAGGACGGAGGGCGCCGGGTCCATGAGGCTCAGCCCACGATTTTGCCCATTTCTGCCTCTATTCAAATTATCCACGATAAAGCTTTAAAAACGGGACAACAGCAACAATTTGCTGAGTAACGTCACCTCTCTCGGGCCACCTCCAGCAGCACCGTTAACCCAGGCCACCCTGCCTGCCTGCTGAGGCCTGCAGTCCGCTGTGGGCCAGCCGTGGGCCTTCTACCCACGTCTCGTGCCCCAAGCTGTCCAAGCAGTCTCAGGCGGAGGGTGGCTGTGAGACGCTGATGACAGAGGTACCAGGCCTGAACCCACCAGAGGCGGCCGCTGCTGCCACCCGAAAGGCAGGGCTGCTGGGGCACACCCTCACCCAGGATGCTCCCTGCCCTCTGAGCTTGGTCCCTCTGCCTTAGAGAAGACTCCCCTACCTCCCTCTCCCTGAGGACGGGGCCTGCAGGGCTGACCAGCAGAATGGCTAGGGCAGCCCACGGAGCCCCGACGGTGGTTTGGGGGACGAGGAGAGGGCCCATGTCCCTTGGGTGCCTGGTCCCCAAGTTCCAGAAGTCTCCCAGAGGCAGCTTCGGGGCGTAAATAACCGTGTGGGGTCTACTCTGCTCCCCATCCACCTGTGTCTCAGGGCCCCACCTCAAGCTCAAAGGGACCAGCAACCCTGGAAATCCTGCTGGCTCAGGCCGGGCCAGGCCATCAGCTCCCAGGACCTCCAAACCCAGGAACGGAGCCTACGGGGACACAGGCAACAGTCTTGGGTGCCAGCACTGCCCAAGGGGCTCCAGAGCCTGCACCCCACTGCCAGCTCCCGACCGACCCACCCGTGCTGCTTACTCCCTGCACAGCTCCTGGAGGCAGCTGAGCACCACGTGCTGAGGAAGCAGAGAATGCCCAGGACAAGCCAGGCCTGACCTCAGCAGAGCCCAGCCCACCAGAGACGGAGGTACCTTCACCCACAGTATCCAGAAACAAGCAGTGGGGTGGCTCTGACGTAATTACGCAGGCGCTGGTGCGGGCAAGAGGCCCGTCCCCACAGAGACAGCCGGGGTGGCAAATGCTCAAGTGGTCAGACAGCAAAGCAACAGGCCCAACGCCACCCCTATGGCTCCCAGCTGATCCTGGAGAACCTGCTCTTCCCCCACCCCCAATGCCCAGACCACCCAGGAGAAGTACCCACCCCTACTTCACCCACCTACCCCAACAACATCCAAACTCACCTCAACACTGACCACAGGGTTCCTAACTAAAGGTGGCCACACACGGGGGACAGCCAGGGAATATTAGAGAACCAAGTTCCGGGACCCATCCCCAGATTTTTTTTGTTTTAAGATTTTATTTATTTATTCATGAGAGAGAGGCAGAGACACAGAGAGAGGGAGAAGCAGGCTCCCTGTGGGGACCCCGATGTGGGACTCGATCCTGGGACCCCCGGGTCACACCCTGAGGGAGGGAGATGCTTAACTGCTGAGCCATCCAGGTGCCCCAACCCATCCCCAGATTTAACAAGCCTCAGGATGTTAAATGCTACCCGGTGGATCTAGCACGTGGCCACGGATGGAAGGGAGTCCTGGCTCGGGTGCCTGAAAGTGCCCACAAAATCCAAAGCGGGCCACAGGAATGCAGATTGGCAGGCCCGGAGCCTGCCCCCGGCCTGGAGACAACTGTCTGCCAGTCTCGGTCCCATGCACCCTGTCCATTCCAACTCTGGGTCCTGAGCACCTCAGTCAAGCTCCACTCTGCCACGTGCTGGCCACTACTTGTTACGTGGGCAAGTCACACCACCTGAGTCTGTTTTCTCATCTGTCAAAGAGGAATCTTGGGGGTACCTTGCCCCAGGGCCTTAAGGAGAGGCTTTAAGCACCACAGTCCACAGCCAGAGCTTGGCACAGGGCTCGCACAGGGCAAGCTCTCCACAAAGGCTGTGCTATCAAGTCTGAGATGGACACCCGACAACAGCTCTTTGGCATGTAAGCCGCTGCCACTTGCCCCAGGATCATGTCAGAGCCCTGGACAGACGGAGGCCCTTAATGAGCCCAGCCCACCTCCCATCCTGCCCACTTCCTCACAGTTCCCTAGCGGTTGCCACACCGGGCTACCCTACACCCGCACACCACCCGTTCAGCCTCCCGGCCTGGCACACACGGTTCCGTCCCGCCAGGGCTCACACATCCTTCACATCTTTGTGCCGACACCTCTTCCTGGAAGCCTTCCCAGCCTTCCCAGCCAGAGCTGCCATCCTCCCGGCTCCCTCGGGCAGGGCTCCCGGGTACAGAGCAGCCCCCCAGGCCAGGCTGGGCCTTAATTAGCGGCTCCGTGCTGGCCGGTTCCCTCGGACACCTTCCACCCTGCCCCGCGCGCTGTCCCGCGTCCCCTTGGTCCCCCTGCAACTCGCGACTGCGGAGCCCCAGCAGGTGGGACGTTTTCTCCTTTCGGAGAAGCCAGGATCCTTCTGCTTCGCCCCGGCCCGGGGGGCTGAGGGCCGCCCGCGGCCCCGGGTTTTCCTTATTTAGCTGCCGACCTCCCCGCGCTGGAGCCTCGCCCTGGGAGAGGCCTGGCCCGCGCTGCGTTTCCCCTGCAGAGGCCGGGACGCGCCCACGCCCTGCGAGGCCCGCCAGGCCGGCGGCCTGCCCGGCCGGGCCTCTCCCCGGAGCGCAGGGTGCAGGCGCGCCGAGCCCCCCACCCCCGGGCGCCCCCGAGTCCCCGCGGCGCCATGGCAACCGCCGGCCGGGCGCGGGGCGGCGGGCTACTCACAGCGCGGTGGCGGCGGCGGGGATGCGCAGCGCGGGTCCGAGCGTCCGCAGTCCGCCGCCCGAGCAGTTGACGCGGCAGGCGGCGCCGGGCGCAGGGCCGCACAGGCAGGGGGGCGCGCACGGGCCGCAGCCGCGCCCGGGGCCCCCCGCCAGCGCCCCGAGCCACAGGCCCAGGCCCAGGGCGAGCGCCAGGCGGCCGGGCGCGGCGGGCGGCATCGTCAGGGCAGCGCGCGCATGGCCCCGGCCCGGCCCCGAGCCCCCGAGCCCCGAGCCCCGAGCCCGCCCCGGCGCCGGCGGCTCAGCCCGGGCCCGCGGACGGCATGGCGGGGCGCGGGGCGGGATCCGGCGGCGACCGCGGCCTGTCTGCTCGCGCTACGCCCGCTCGGCGCTCGGGCCCGGCCGCGCTCTGCGTCCACGGCCGGCCGGTAGCGCGCTCGCGCTGCAGTGCGGGCCGGCCGCCGCCGCCCCTCCTCCTCCTCCTCCTGCCCCCCAGCCCGAGCGGCGCGGGGCGGGGCGGCGCGCGCGGGCGGGGCGACAGTAGGCCCCGCCCTCGCCCTGCAGGGCGGTCTCGGGGGCGGGGCGTCCTCAGGCCCCGCCCCTCACTCTGCAGGGCTTCCGCGGGGGCGGGGCGTCATCGGGCCACGCCCCCTCCCCCGCTCAGGGTGTGGGCGGGACGTCGCGGGGCCGCGGGCTCTGGTCCCGCGGGGGGCGGGGCCTCCGCGCAACTGCACCCCCCTCCCCCCGGCGCCGGCGCCCCGCAGCCCCCGCAGTGGTCCACGTCGCGGCTGGGCAAGCACTAGCGGTGATGACCCCGCGGCCTCCGTGCCGCTCGGGCTCCGCGGTCTTCCGGGCCGCGGTGGCCAGTGCCCGCTGTCACAGGGCGACGCCCCAGGTGCGCCTCCGCCGACCAAGCGCCCCATCCCCGTCGCCGCCCCCCTGCAGCCAGGGCACGCGCGTCCCTCCAAACCTAAAAATGAAGCACTCTAGTGGCTCCCAGGGCGGGAGACGGGGAATGGATAACTGCTAATGGATATGGGGTTTGCTTCTGGGATGGTGAGAACGTTCTGGAATTAGGTAGTGGCAGTGGTTGCACAGCCTGGTAAATATACTAAAAATTTAATAGAATTGGGCTCTTAAAAGGGTGAATGTTATGCTATGTAAATTGTATCTCTTTTTTATTTATTTTTTATTTTTTTAAGATTTATTTATTTATTTATTCAGAGAGAGAGAGGCAGAAACACAGGCAGAGGGAGAAGTAGGCTCCATGCAGGAACTTGATCCCAGGTCTCCAGGATCACACCCCGGGCTGCAGGCGGCGCTAAACCGCTGCGCCACCAGGGCTGCCCCTATCTCTCTCTTTTTTTTTTTTTTTTTTTTAAGATTTTATTTATTTATTCATAGAGACACAGAGAGAGAGAGAGAGGCAGACACAGGTAGAGGGAGAAGCAGGCTCCATGCAGGGAGCCTGACGTGGGACTCGGTCCTGGGGCTCCAGGAACAGGCCCTGGACCAAAGGCAGGTGCTAAACTGCTGAACCACCCAGGGATCCCCTGCCCTGTAAATTATATCTCAACTTTTAATGAAAAAGTAATAAAATTGTTCTACTGTTGGGCCACTGGTGGATGGATGCCTAACCTAGGCTGGCCAGTGGTCTCAGGGAGAAGTCCCCAGACTCGCACATGGGCAAGGCTCCTGTCCACTGTCCTGAGACCCAGGGGCAGGCTGCATCCCAAGGCTGCACTACTTCCTTTCTGTGTTCTCTCTGCTTAAACCAGCTGGAAACAACTAAACCCACAAGCGCTTGGCCCATGTCCTGCTACCTCTCACTGGGAGAGTCCAAGCAGGGTCACTGTGGGACATCCTGCAGCTCTGCTATTCACCCAGGCATGAAGGGGCACCCAGATCCCTCACTGTGCTCATCTGTGTGATAGAAATAGCAAGCCAATGTCTTAGGGCTGAGGGAGGATCACATCCAGCGCAGAGCCAGCTCTCAGGAAAGATCCAGGGAAAAACAAGTGGGCGCCCTGTGCAGGCAGATGGCCAGGGATGAACAAGGAACAAGTAGCTTGCCATGTCCTGGCAGTCCAATGACCCAGGAAGAAGCAGAACATCTCCAAGTGACCTGGCGGGTGTAGTCCAGCTCCGGCAGTGTGGTCTTCTCAGGGCTCTACTCCCACAAAGCCCTTTGTCTCCAACTCTGAGTGTCTTGGGCCAATTTCCTCCTGAGTAGGGAGAAGGACTTAGGTTAGACACGAGGGGGGAAGAGGGAGGGACCCTAGAGCCTTCGAGCCCCAAGGGCTTCAGGAAACTTTGTGTATAGTCACAGGAGTGCTTGGGAACCCAGTTTGGAAAAAATTGGTGTGAGGTCTAAGTCCAGGTGGGATTGATGGGATAAGGCAGGGGAAGGGAGGGAGGAGCCCTGGGACTGGGGAGAGAAGGAGGCTCAGAGGGTGCCGTACCTGGGGTTTGGGTGCTGGGGTCGATGGAGAAGCTGTTTGCTGGGTGGAGATGCCCTTGGGGAGGAGGGGTGTGGAGGGGAAGGTGAGGAGGAGGTTCTGCACGCATGCGGCCATAGCCCACTTGGGAACATGCCCAGAGTGCAACTGGAGGCCTGGTTTGAAGCTGGGAGGGGGTGAGCAGACTTGGGGCAGATGTAAAACTCCAGAGGCACGGAACCCCATCCTAAAGGAAAAGAAAGAAGCCTTGGAGAGAGTCTGAGTGAGAGCCCCCCAGAAATAGGAGGAAACTGAGGCACAGTGTGTGGATGTCAAGGGAGAGTCTACAGGGGAGAAGCCAGCAGGGCTTGGGCTACAGGAACAGGGCAGGGGCTGGGGATGGTGCAGCCGCACAACCCTCCGTGGTCCTCCCTCACTGCACAGGCCCACGTGTCCCCCCCACCTTGGGGCCTCTAGAACTCTCTACGACCTCCCACCTCCTAGCCTTTCTCCACGTTGTTCCTTTTGTCTGGAACGCTTTCCCATCCCACCTCCATGATTTCTTATGCTTGCAGGGTCAGCAAATGCCTCCTCCTCCAGGAAGCTTCCCCAGGCTCCATGCCATGTGCCGATTTGCATCACACATTCAGGTGACACATATTTATGAGCTATCTACTGCGGGCAGAACATGTGCCCCCATGTACGTCAGTGCCCCTACTCCTCGGGGTCGTCCTGTCCCTTGCTCCTGCCGTGTCAACCCGCACAAAGCTCAAGGCGTGGTGTTCCCCCGTGGTCTTTACCGAGGGCACCTGGAGGAGGGGTTAGACAGGAAGCCAGATGCTAGCAGCTTGGTGGCAAGTGGGGGAGTGTAGACGTGGCATGAGGCCCGTTATTTCCAGAAGCTTAGATGTGAGAGGAAAGAGGTGCACAGAGCAGTGGCAAAGGTTTTTCCTTCACATAGAGGAGACTTGAATGGGTCTCCCGGCTGGGGGAGGAGTGCCAGCAGAGAGGGAGAGGAGGGTGAGCCAGAGAGAGCACAGGGAGAGGTCAGTGGCGGCAGCTTCCTGAGAGATGGGAGGAGGAAACGCACATCATGCACTTCTCCATCTTTCTTTTTTTTTTTTTTTTTAATTTATTTATGATAGTCACACAGAGAGAGAGAGAGGCAGAAACACAGGCAGAGGGAGAAGCAGGCTCCATGCACCGGGAGCCTGACGTGGGATTCGATCCCGGGTCTCCAGGATCACGCCCCGGGCCAAAGGCAGGCACCAAACCGCTGCGCCACCCAGGGATCCCTCTTCTCCATCTTTCCTTCGCTGCCTTATCCCTCTGAGTCTTCACAACTCCAGGAGCTGGCTACTAGTCCTATTCCCTCTACTAAATGAGGCAGCCGGGGCAGCCCGGTTCTCTCTCTCTGCCTGTGTCTCTGCCTCTCTCTGTGTCTCTCATGAATAAATAAATAAAATCTTAAACAACAAAAAAAGTCAGCTCTGATGGCCCAGCGGTTTAGCGCCACCTTCAGCCCAGGGTGTGATCCTCGGATCCCGGATGAGTCCCACATCGGGCTCCCTGCATGGAGCCTGCTTCTCCCCCTGCCTGTGTCTCTGCCTCTCTCTCTGTCATGAATAAATAAATAAAAATATTTAAAATAAAAAAAAAAGTCACATGCTCTTCCAACTGAGCGAGCCAGGGGCTCTTCAAATTGTATGCTTTAAATATGTGCGGTGACTGGATATCAACTAGATCTCGATAAAGTTGTTTCTTAAATATCTAAACACTTATCGTGACAAAAAAGCAGATTAATGGTAACCAGGAACAAGAGGTGGGGAAAAAGGAATTACCACAAAGGGGATGAGAGAGTTTTGGGGGTAATAAAAATGTTTTATATTACAAGTATGGTGGTGGTTAAATGACTATTTGTCAATGCTCACCAATTTGTATAGTTAAAATTTGTGAATGTTATTGTACCTAAATTATGCCTCAATGAAGCTCATTTTAGAAATCTGATCATATGGAAATTGAAATATCCTCTTTTAAGTAATGCTTGGGCAAAAAAAATCAAAATTAAAATCAGATTGTATAGAAATGGATAGTAATGAGCATATATCTTACCAAATCTGGGGGATGCAAAGTTATACATGGAGAGAAACTGATAACATTACGTTTCTATTATTAAGCATAAAAAATCAAATTAGTATATAAATTAAGCATTCACATCAACATTCTAGAAAAACAACTATAAAATAAACCAAAACAAAGTAAAAAGAAGGAAATTAGAAATCTAAGGGCATATATTAGTTATTTTATTTTATTTTTTTAAAGATTTTATTTATTTATTTATGAGAGATACACAGAGAGAGAGAGACAGAGAGACAGAGGTAGAGACACAGGCAGAGTCACAGGCAAAGGGAGAAGCAGGCTCCATGCAGGGAGCCTGACGTGGGACTCGATCCCCGGTCTCCAAGATCAGGCCCTGGGCTGAAGGCGGCACTAAACCACTGAGCCACCAGGGCTGCCCTAGTTATTTTATTTTTAAGTGTATTTCAAAAGTGCATGCATATGTAAAAACTTATCAAATTATACACTTTATTTTTTTAAGTTTTATTCCAGTAATCTCAATACACAACGTAGGGCTTAGACTCACAACCCCGCAATCAAGAGTCCCACAGTCCCCGAACTGAGCCAGCCAGGCACCCCACTAGCATAAATTAGTTATTTTAAAAGAAAGAGTAGAATTGATTAATACAATCAAGAGCTATTTTTAGGGATGCCTGGGGGGCTCAGCAGTTGAGTGTCTGCCTTCGGCTCAGGGTATGACCCTGGGGTCCTGAAATCAAGTCCCACATTGGGCTCCCTGTGTGGAGCCTGCTTCTCCCTCTGCCTGTGTCTCTGCCTCTCTCTCTCTCTCTCTTGAATAAATAAAATCTTTTAAAAAAATAAAATAAAATAAAAAAGAGCCGGCTGGCAAGTGTCACTGAGAGATAAAAATAAAATACAGACCATTAATGTTGAGAACACAGGTTTATTCACAGAAAAAGTTAAAAATGACCAAAAAAATGTGCAATTAAAAAAATGTGCAATTGTTTGCAAAGTTTTGACATCTAGACAGGGTCGTTATAGGTTAGAACAAGACAAACTTTTTTTTTTTTTTTTAGAACAAGACAAACTTAAAACTGACTCAAGCAGAAATAAAAAGCTCAAATAGACCAATCATAAAGGAAGAGATTGAAAATGTATCAGAGCCATGCCAGGAAAAGACACTTGATCCAGATCTGCTTATGGGAGAATCCTATCGAATGTGCGAAGATCAGATAACGGTGATTTTATATTTTAGAGGGCATGGTCACATCTCAGTATGTTTTATGCAAACGTATGCATAGAGCACTGTAATTAGTAAAGCATAATTTGCATGTCTAAACAAACTGGATAAAGATAGCACAGAAAAAAAAAGGAATCCATCGTCCAGTGATTTTTAGGTCTGTCTCAGCCAAGAGCCTTTGTTTCAAACAAAATCCCAAAATACAAAACTTGGATGGTGCTTAGAAAGCTAAACAGCAGATCCCAGAGAGATTCAGATCCTAATCCCCAGAATCTGGGAATGTGACCTTGCCTGGCAAGAGACCGTGCAGTTGTGATTCAACTAAGGGTCTTGAGATGAGGGATTATCCTGGATGATACGGTGGCGGGGGGGGGGGGGGGCGAAATGTGATCACAAGTGTCCCTAGAAGGGGAGATCTGCATGGCAGGAGAGAAGTTCAAGTGACTCTGGAAGGGAAGCTGGAAGGATGTGGCCATGTGCCAAGGGAAGCTGGAAGCCACCAGAAGCTGAAGAGGCAACGATTCTCCCCAGAAGGAACCAGACTTGCTTCAGCCTCAGAAGCCTCATTTTACCCCGAGGCCTCGTGCATGTAGGATATTACATTTGGGCTGTTTGGTGGTGGCACCGTGTTTGTCGTAGTAGATATTTGTTACAGCGGCCACAGGAGACTCGTACGGTCACCACTTCCAAACTGAATAACGGTTACCCCCAAGGGACAGGGTCTGCGGGGAACAGGAACTTTTATCCTTGCTTTTACCTTCTGTTGTTGCCGTGACCACAAAAATCATATATCCCTTTCATAATTAAGGAAAAAAAGGAGAGGCAGCAAGCAGAGCGCTTGGCCCTTGGCAGGGCCAGCCAGGGCTGGGACTCCAGTGGTTGTCAGGGCTACGCGGGCATCCGTTTTATCCCTTTACACCTGTGCCTCCCCTGCGGGGCCCTCAAAGCTGCCGGGAGAGCCTGGAGCCAGAGGGCAGCTGGGCTGCTCTGTGCTCCTCCAGCCAGAGGTCTCGCCTACCTGGGGCCTCAGTGTAGAGTCTAGACTGGGGAGCAGCCCCCCACCCCCCACCCCTGCTGGGCTCTATGGCCGGCACACCTTGCATCCTGAGACCACCAGGAGCACTCAGGCGCGAGTACCTGAGCTGGGGTGGGGAGGAAAGTCTCCCGCTCTCACACCGCAGTCCCTCCCCCACGGGGCAGGGCCGCCCCTCAGCCCTTACCACCTGCCCCCCATGGCCTGGGTGCAGCAAAGGTGTGCGGCTGGGGTGGGTGTGCCCTCGCAGGAGCTGGGTGCTCAATGTGGCCCCGGTACACCCCGGGTGGGAGGGGCGAGCCGCCTCTGACATCGCTGCTTCCTGGGGTGACTCCCTCCTCTCCCTTCTGGGTGGAGGTCCAATGCAGAGCTGCTCCCGCTCGGTGCTGCCATCTCCATAGCAACGTTCACGTGGATTTCATAGAACACAAGGTGTTGGAGCTGGAAGGGACCTCAGGGATCAGCTCCTCCCGCCCACTCGTTTTGGGGAGAAGGGAGCAGGTCCAGAGATGCCACATTCCCTGGGTCCCACGGGTATCTAGTTGGGGCCTCTGCCTGCTGGCACCATCCCCAGCCAGGGTTTCCCCCACCCCAAGACTGCAGAGGGCTGAATCCCCTGGGACTGACTTTTGGGAGGTGCTCTGGGGTCACAGGACTTGGCAGCCTTGCCGCTCCCCCAGTCTTTACTGACCGACCCTAAAGTCCAGCCTGGCCCTGTCCTGCTCACCTAGAGCCCTCTCCGTGCCTGGTGGAGGCAGGCGCAGGCAGGATGGGTGCTGTCCTCGGAAGCCCTGAGCGCCCACACGAGTGGAGCACCCACAGGAGTGGGGGCGGGAGGAGCCGGGAAGGCTCCCTGCCTGGGTCTGAGGAGGGGGCTCAAGTAGAGCCTGGAAGCTCAATGAGGGCTCTTGCTCCTGCCTGGGGTCTGTGGGTGAGCGCAATGTGGGGGCAAAACTGGCCGTCATGGAAAATGGGGCTCTGGAGAGACAGCCTCAGGCTGTAGGTCCCAGACGGTTGTCGTGTCTGGGGACTCATGACACGCGTCACTCCAGGACAAAGGGGCCAGACACCCACAAGGGCAAGTCAGAGGGCAGCGGGCAGGGCCGGGGGCCCCGGGAACCAGGGCACCAGAGGGTGCTGGGGTGAGGATCCAGAGTGAGGCTGGAACGGATCTGGGGTTGCTCTATCTCCTCGCAGAGACACAGGCGCAGGCCGACCCTATGCCAGAAGGGTTGGGGGCTGCAGGTACCCCGCCCCCCCCCAAGCACTCTAGCTCAGCCCAGCCATCTGGGCATCCGGGGTCTAGCCAAGGCCACCCTCCTGACCTTTCCCACCAAGCTGGCCCTTTCCCTCCCCTCAGCCGGCAGCCTGTCCTCATTGTCTATTGCTGTGTAAACAAAAAAAAATCCCCCCAATGCTCCCGAATCTGCAGTTCGGGCTGGGCTCGGCGGGGACAGTATGGAATCCCCCCGGAACCAGAGTGCCCAGGCCAGCGTGACTTCCTGACTCCATAGGCGGCTCGCGGGCTCCTCTCCACCTGAGATTCTTCATGAGGCTTCTTGGGCTTTTCCTCAGTGTGGCAGCAGGGCTCCCAGAATGCGTGTTCAGGAGACAAGAAGGAATTGCCAGTCTCTGAGGTCCAGGTCCAGAAATGGACACGGGGTCACTTCTGCTGTATGTGTTGGTCAGAACAGTCACAGAGCCAAAGGCAGGGGACAGAGGCCTCCTGCTTGATTGGGAGGGGCAGCAAAGAACTTGCCGTCCTTCGTGTGCCTGGGCACTCCACTGTCTCTGCCCCATGGGCTCTGACTTTCTTGCCTCACCTCCAGGCCTGCAGAGTCTGTATTTCTTGGAGGTCTCCTCTGTCCCCATCCCCCCCACCTCGGTGACTGTCACCCCCTCCTACTCATCTCCTGTCTATAGCCTGCACCACGCATCCACTGCTCTGCACCCTCTGTACTCCTGTAGCAGGGCCCTCTGTTGCTTTGCTCAGGAACCATGTATGGCTCCCTACTTCTCGCCGAATAATTTCCAAGCGCCTAAGCTATACGTTCAAATTCACTTTATACTTTAGCCCTCTCCTGTGTTACCGGCTGGATTTCCTCCACACAACTGGACCACAGTTTGGCCTCTTCCGCTCAAAATGCCCACTTACTGTCACTGGGAGCTTGCAAGTTTCTCTTCCTCTTCTTCTGTTGGACTCCTGTTCAACCTTCAAAGCCCAGAACAAATGCCCCTCCTCCCCAAAGACCTGCTCTCAGTACCTGATTATACAGGCCTTGCCTCACTGCACATTGCAGCACATTCGGCCTCATCCTTGTGTGAGCAATGACGTGTCCTCCTGAAGTGGGGCCCATTTCTAACTCATATTTCTTTCACCAATTTAGTAAGTTTATTGAGGCCTGGAGCCAGCTGCCAGGGATATGGCAGTGACCAATACAAGCTGCTTCCTGTACCCAGAGAACTTACACTCCTGAGACTGAGACAGATGGCAAACAGAGAAAGCAAGGGACATAATGATCAAAGATTAGGAGGAGTGCTGGAAGGCAAGAGAGGCAAAAGGAATGCCATGATCCAGGGACCTAGAACTCTCTCTTTTTAAATTTTTTTTGAACTCTCTTTTTTTGATAGAAATCAGAGACCTAGGTTTTTTCATGTATTCTCCTAGTTTCAAAGGTTTTGAGTTTGAGTATTTCTCCTCTGCTGCTCAGCTTCCCTCCTCTCCTGGCTCTCCATGGTCTCTGAAATGCCTGTCTCCTCCTCTCTTCCTGGTCACCCCATTAGCACTAGCCCTCACCCTTGACGGAGGCTGCCTTCCTATAGCCCCCACCCCTAGAGCACTCAAACTCCTTCTGGTTTCCCTTGGGCAGGGGGAAGTAGGGAGCCCAATGCCTAGGACGTGGGGTCAGGGGGTACTGGCTGAGACCCTGGGCCAACCACCCTGAAATTGGCCTTTTGGAGCATAGGACACCTGGAGTCCCCGGGGCCCCGGCAGTGGGAGCTCAACACCCCCACCTCCAGGCCCTCTACCCACACAAGTGGGCATTGGCCAGGAAGGCGGTGGGGGTCAGAGGAGACAAGAAAGGAGGCCAGGGGGTCCTCAGAAGGCTTCCTCAGGTTTGTCTCCCAGCTCCTGAGGACTCCCGGGCCGGCCCTGCCAGGGAAGTTCATGTTCTCTGGAGCGAGTTCCCAGGTACAAATCCCGGCTCTGTCACTTTCTAGCCTGGTGACCTTGGACAGCTCCCATCCCCTCTCTGGGCATCAGTTTCCCCACCTGATCCTGGGATCACAGCACCACCCACCTGACACGGTGCTTTTGAGGAAGACTTGTGCCTGACACACAGTGATACGCAAGAAAGGCCAACTTCCCACGGCCCATCCCAAACAGGGCCCCGCCAGACCCTGAGCCCTAGAAGCCCCAGCTTCCATCCATTTCCATTATCGTTATTTCGGCTCTGGGAATGCTAGGGAGAGGGCTCAGGCCTCTGAGAGGGCTCATGTGACAGGTGTCATATCTTGGGGGCACAGCCAGCCCATCCCTCCGGCTGCCAGAGGAGCGTGCAGCAGAGGCTGATCCCAGCACTGCCCAGAAGCGCCTACACCTGCTGCCCCGGGGCGTCTAGGCTCACCACTCCCGGTGTTCCAGGACCGTCTCAGCCTTATTCTCCAGACCCAGAGGCCCGTGGGTGGAGACAGACAGTCCAGTGGAGGTGTCAGGCTATGGAGACTGGTCAGCCAGGGACCAGCATGGGGTTCGGACAGTCAGCACCTGGCCTCCTCGGGGCCAGAACGGGCACCAGAAGGTCAAGGGGCTAGCCACATCCTGGGGCGGGGCCTATCGCCTCCTCCTCCCAGACCCCCAAGGGCACAGCTCCAGGGGAGCGGCCCCTCAGAGGGCGCGATGTGGCTGTAACTTGGATTTCCCTTCACCCGAGGATCCTGGGGCTTCAGCTCGGTGGGCAGCTTGGGGGAAGAGCGGCCTGCGGCTCTCGGGTGCTGGCTTGTCCCAACTCTGGTAACCAGCTGTCAGCTGAGCCGAGCGCCGGGAGCACCCAGTTTGCTTCCTGCCCTACAGGGAGGAGTGGGGGCACAGCAGGCCAGGTGGCGTCTCTGGCTGAGAAGGGACAGAACCCCCAGGTGTCTGCCCCCACGCAGTCCCACTGCCTCAGCGCAGCAGTCCCAGGCCCAGGGGCCATCCCGGGATGGCCCCTGGGCCTGGGACAGTGCAGGGAGGGGGCCGCTGAGCCAAGGGCAGAGGCTCCCCACCCCGCGCACCTGGGGCAGTGCCCCGGCCCCGTGACCCCGCCCCCGGGCGGCCTGCTCATTTACATGCGCCCGCCCCTGCGCGCCCATTGGCGGAGGCGGCGGGAGGCCGGGCCTGAGTGGCTGCGGCGCGGGCGCGGGGGCGGGGCTGCGGGCGCGGGGAGCCGGGCGCCCGCGATGCCGCCGCGGTGGCTGCCGAGGGACGGGCTCGGGTCCGGGTTGCGCTCGGCGGGCGCGGGGAGCAGGGCGGCCCGGGACGCGGCGGCTGCAGCGGGAGCTCCCTGAGCGCCCGCCCGCTATGTCCAGGAAGAAGACCCCCAGGAGCAAGGGGGCCAGCGCGCCCGCTGCCTCCGCGCCGCTCGCCGCCAACGGGTCCCGGCCGGCGCGCCCCATCGGGCCCCCGCCGCCCGCCCGGCCCTCGCTGGGCGGCGGCGACTTCTACGACGTCGCTTTCAAGGTGAGCCGGCCCCCACCCATGCGAGCGCAGCAGGTGGCGCTGGGCCCGAGCGGGGCGCGGAGGGGTCGGCAGGGGACGGAGGGCCCTGCGGGTCCTGGGCCAGGAGCCCGCACAGCGCATCGCGTACAGCACAGCTGTCAGACCCGGATTTCAGGGAGCCCACGGCTGGCAAGGCCTGCCCCCTGACGCCCCAGCTGGCGGCCGGACAGGGGGTCCCGGACCTGGCCGGGGCTCCCTCCCCGCTCCCTATGCCGCCGCACCCACCCGGGCCCCGGCTCACCGTATCCCATATGCTGCCTTCCCTCACCCCAGGGGCTGTAGGTCTCCTCTTTTGGGGGGAAGGAGGAGACTAGGAAGAGGTCTGCCAGTCTGGTGGGCAACACTGGGGCCTCCTTCGGGCCTAGGCAAACGCCTTTGGATTGTGGAGGGGTTGTGGGGACTGTCTTTGGGTTTTGGGGCCTTTGACAACAGGCTGGGGGAGGTGTGGAGGAGGGGGGCCCTGATTGGCGCTCCTTGTCCCCAGACCGACCTGGGCACCTGCGCACGCCAAGATCTGACCTTACGTGGCAAATTCCTCCAGTCTTACTGGGGTTAGAAGAAGCCCCCTGGCACAGTGACCCCCACAGGCCTCTCAGAAGGTCCCCAGCCCCCAGCCTCTGCTCCCCGCCAAGCCCCAAACGCTCCCCTTCCAGATCAAGCACGGTGTCCAGGGCCTGGGGGTGAGGTTAGGTAGGGCCCTGGAGGGAGGCAGCTGCTCCCGTTCCCCACTGATAGAGAGGTACAGAACCTTGTGGAGGTAGACCTGGAGGCCCAGGCCGTCAGGGATCCTGGCTGCCCCAGCGCTCCCACGTCCTTCCTGTGGACCCGCAGGCCTGGGACACTTCTCCACTCCTGCCCAGGCCAGCTCAGGAAAGAGCAGACAGCCTGCTGGGCGGGCCAGCACCTTGGGCCCCTCGGTCCCTAACACCTGACCCTCCCGCTCGCTCCAGGTCATGCTGGTGGGGGACTCAGGCGTGGGGAAGACGTGTCTGCTCGTGCGCTTCAAGGATGGGGCTTTCCTAGCAGGGACCTTCATCTCCACCGTGGGCATCGACTTCCGGGTGAGAGCAGAGGCTGATGTCCTCAGCGCTGAGCTGACCCAGCTGTGCCCTGGGCCCCTGCCACCAGCTCACGGAGTTCTGACAACACCCCTGGGACACCCACAGGCTCATGGCGGGGGCAGCTCCTGCCTGCACCACCTGGCTCTCGGGCTCAGGGTGGTTGAGGTGGAATGCCTGGAGGGAGGTCCCTGCCCTTGGGCGAGGAGGCTCACAGTAAGTGCTGCCACCTGGCTGTTTCCCCTGCCAGAGCCCCCTCTCATACTGCCCCCAACAGGAGGGCTGTGTCCCTGGGTTTCAGGGCTCCCCACACTCCGACACCCTAACAGCCTGTGGGGTCGGCAAGGAATGATGAGGGCCATAGCCTTAGGCCTGTGGGGCTCCAGCATGAGCCCCCACCTCTACCCACCAAGTCTGAATTCTGAGTGCCTTGCCAAGGTGCTGGTATGTTCTAGACAAATCCCAAATTTGCATTTTTCTCACCCTTTAATTAGACCCAGTTGGCGGGAGGCTGGGAGGGAGGCCCATCCTAGGAACGGAAAAGGGGCTCCCACCCGTCTGGGGGCCATTTACCCTGCTTGGGGGCCCAGGTCCTCTCAAGTCTTTTGAGATTTAGTAAGGGGTCAGGTGTCCGAGAGGCACAGTGTGGGGTGTGGACAGGTGACCCTTTGCCTGTGCTGGCCCCACCTCCCCCCTCTAACCTCCCTCTTGGCTCTGAGGGAGGTGAGGCCGCTCAGTTCACACCCCTGCTCAAAGGTGCCAGTGAAGGCTGGTGTCCTCCCCAGCCTCCTCAGCCTGGCAGATGGCTGTGCCACTGGTTCCTGGGAGACCTAGAAGCACCCTGACAGCAGGAGATTGGGGAAGAGGGAGGTGGTGCCGTTCCAGCTGCCAGGAGCCTCCGCTGGGAGTTAGCAGGCCCCCACCCCCACCACAGCAGATGGGAACCGTGGGGTTGGGCCACTCCCTGCCACTAGCCCTGAGCTGGGAGGGCCTAGTGAGGGACCATGACCAGCCAGCAAACAAGGAGCACTCACTGCATACCAGGGCTCTGTGGTTACTGTGCTGGGCCCTGTCCTCAGGGTGCTGCTCTCCCCCGGGGAAGAGAGGCCTTTATTTTAAGGTTTGTATTCATTTGTGAGACAGAGAAGCAGAGACACAGGCAGAGGGAAAGCAGGTTCTCCACAGGGAGCCCCACGCGGGACTTGATTCCAGGATGGGGGTTCACGCCTGGAGCTGAAGACAGATGCTCAACTGCTGAGCTGCTCAGGCATCCCAAGAGGCTTTTAAATTAGAACAGCTCTCATCCTAGGCCAGATATAGTTCTCAATGCTCTGCGCATACTTGCTCATAAAGCCATTGAAACCCCCATTTGTGGATGGGGAAACTGAGCCCCACGTTAGTAATGGGCCTGGAGTTACACCACAGTAACTTTAGATTAAGTTGCTCTGGGTGACTGAGCAAAAGGAGCAGCATATGTAGAGCTGTGAGGAGCTGATGGCCCATCAGGGGGGCTGTGGCAGGGGGTCTGTGGTCTGCCAGGGTATAGGGAGTGGGTGTGGTTGGCAAAAGGTGGGTGGCTGGGCCAGACCAAGATAGGTGCTGGGTAAGGGAAGGGAGGGCCAGAACAACAGGACTCGGTGACTGAGATGGGTGGTGGCAAAGGGCCTATAAAGGCGGTAGAGCTGGTGGGGCCGTGTGCCAGGCTTCAGAGGTGGGCAGAGAAAGCACACCTGGCCCAGATAGCTGGCCATGAAGGGCAACCACCTCCAAGTCCATTAGGATGGCAGTCAGAGTGGGAGGGGCCCAGGCATCCTCCAGGCCCTGGGCACCAGAAGGGGCTCACCAGGGGGAAGTGTAGGAGCTGCAGGGGTGGAGTGAGGGTGGGGAGAGCTGGATCTCAAGACTTGGGTTCAAGGGAAAGGCTTATTTGTAAGTACAGGGAGGCAAAGGAGTTCAATGGGAGAACCCAGCCAGCTGAGGGGCAGACAGGATTAGAGTGGGCCCCTCAATCTCAGGCTCCGTCCCAGCCTGCTGGTCTCCCCCACCGCGGGGGCCCTGTCCCCAGCTGCTGCCTGGGGCAGTGCTGGCGGCTGGGCTCAGTGGAGCTGGCTGGTTGTCTTTCAGAACAAAGTTTTGGATGTGGATGGCGTGAAGGTGAAGCTGCAGGTGAGAGATGGGGGTGGGGGTGAGGGTAGGTAGGAACACCAAGGAGACACTGGCAGCCCAGACTCCTGGATGTGCCTGTCGCTGCAGATCTGGGACACAGCTGGCCAGGAGCGGTTCCGCAGCGTCACCCACGCCTACTACCGCGACGCCCATGGTGAGCCTGTGGGCGTGGGATGCCAGCCCTGGGGGAATCAGAGGCTATGCTCTGTGGGCACCCTGCTCCCCTGGCTTCTGCTCAGAGGAAGGTGCCCTTGGGATGCCCGGGTGGCTCAGCGTTTGGATGCCTGCCTTTGGCTCAGGTTGGGATCCTGGAATCTGGGACCGGGTCCTGCACTGGGCTCCCTATGAGGAGCCTGCTTCTCCTTCTGCCTGGGTCTCTCATGAATACATAAATCTTATAAAAAAAAGAATAAAAAAAAAAAAAGAAAGGTACCCTGGGATTGAGCATGGCAGGAAGTGTGGAGGCTGTGATGCACAAGGGTTTGGGTGACAGGAAGCCGCTGTGTGCCCTGGAGATGTCCTCACTGGTTCTCTGCCCCCAGCACTGCTGCTGCTCTATGATGTCACCAACAAGGCCTCCTTTGACAATATCCAGGTCAGTGGTTTCCTTCCTGGGGGCGGGCAGAGGCTGAGGATCCTGGGGACAGTGGGGAAAGCTGGCCCCCCTGGTGGCTCAGGGTCCCTATGTAGGCTGAATGGGGTCTGGGGACCTTCCAGCTCCATCAGTCCAGCACCTTGGGTAGTAAGGTCTTTGTCAGTGGTGCCTGGCCTGTTAGTCTGAGCCTAACAGGCACTCTGCAGCACAGCCTGGAGGGACAAGGGACAAGTGCCAGCCTCTGGGCTGGTCTTAGCTTTTCCCCCACAGGCCTGGCTGACCGAGATCCAAGAGTATGCCCAGCATAATGTGGTGCTCATGCTGCTGGGCAACAAGGTGAGCACCCCAGCCTGTCGTCTCCACCCTGGCTCTACAGGGCAGGTGTGGGGAGAAGAGGGAAGCCCTGGGTCAGCTCTCACCAAAACCCCTGTGCCAGGTGGACTCTGCCCAGGAGCGTGTCGTGAAGAGGAAGGATGGGGAGAAGCTAGCCAAGGTGAGCCAGGGTAGGTGGGTGGCCGGGGGTGTCTGTCCCTGGGGCTGTCCCCACCAGGCTGGCAGCGGCTGTTTGCAGGAGTACGGGCTGCCCTTCATGGAGACCAGCGCCAAGACAGGCCTCAACGTGGACTTGGCCTTCACAGCCATAGCAAAGTAAGTCCTGGCACTCAGCAGGAGCCCTCAGACCCGGACCCCTTGTTGGGGTAGAGGCTTCTCTGTTCCACGGTCACCCC
Organism: Canis aureus; assembly: GCF_053574225.1. Taxonomy (NCBI): domain Eukaryota; kingdom Metazoa; phylum Chordata; class Mammalia; order Carnivora; family Canidae; genus Canis; species Canis aureus. The sequence continues at coordinate 38,881,034 of NC_135618.1, forward strand.
CACCCCACAGGGAGTTGAAGCAGCGCTCCATGAAGGCCCCCAGTGAACCCCACTTCCGGCTGCACGACTACGTCAAGAGGGAGGGTCAAGGCACCTCCTGCTGCAGACCCTAAGCCTGGCTGGGCAATGCCACTGCACATCCTCTGGGAGGCCCCTGCAAGGCCGAATGGAGGGTCTACAGGGTCCCCCTGGTTTAGTCACCCCAGGGTGTCTGTTTCTTGGCTCCCAGACAGACCGAGCTTTGCCTTTCCCAGAGCCTCAGTCCCAGCGGGCTTCTAGGAGCCACTAGGTCTGCAGCCCCGCTAACTTGCTGCTGCCCGAGGGCCTGGCCAAGGTTGGGCAGAAGAGCCGTGGTCTTCTGTACGGGGGGGGGGGGGGGGGGGGCTCGCCATGCACAGACGGTGAGGGGTGCCAGTCCCAAGCCACGGCGCCCTGCTGCCCCCTCCTGAACACGCCCAGCTCCGAAGCCAGACCCCAGTGCCAGCACGTGTACAGTGAGTGCCTAACCCCTTAGAAAGCCAGGTCTTCAGCTGCGCACGTGCCCAGGCAGGGTAAGGCAGGACTGCTGTCCACGCCTGGGGCAGAAGGCTTCGCCGCAAATCATCGCATCGTGCATTTGTGCCGCAAGGACCAGAGCCATCTGCTCCCAGCTCACCTGCCAGGAGACTCTGGTTCAGACATCAACGGGTCTTCCTTCCACACGACCTTGAAGAACGCCACGGTTGTGGCTTTGTGATACAGAACAGCATGTGGGAAATCACAGAAAAGTCAGAGAGAACTGCCAGCCCCGGGGAGGCCTGTGCTCAGTCAGGGCAAGCCAGGGGGCTGGTAGCACGCTCCACCTTGTACGGAAATCTTCAAGTCAGTCTTTAGAATAAGAGCCTTTGTTTTCAGTTCTAGTGAATAAAGTTGTGTTTTCTGGACTGCTTGTCTTTTCTGTTGAAAGAAACCTGTCCTAGGCCCCTCAGCAAAGTATGGGTGGCCTTTAACACTCAGGAGACCGCCCCAGCCCCCATCACTAGGCTGCTTGGAACCCCAAAGCGGTCTAGAGAGCAACGGGGAAGAAACAGGACTCCAGCACCGGCTAGTGAGTTATTAAACAGTTCCTGAACTACCCAAGCCACAGGCGAAACAAAACGAACAACAAAAACCCGTTGTTTTTGGCCTTCGAGACAAGCCTGGATTAGTCCCTGTACACACATCCCTCTCTGCCCTGTCTCATGCCTGCCCAGGGGCGAGCAGGTGCCCCACCCGGTCCCCTGGGGTCAAACGCGCAGGAGAATAAAGACACCTGCGCGCCCATCGACTCACCACCTTTATTGCCGCACTTCAGATACAGACCTGGACTCTGGATCAGGGCCTCCAGTCGGGTCACCCGCCGCCCTGGAAGGAGAGAGACAGCGTCCAAATGGAGACAGAGCCCATTCCCGGCTTTCGGACAAGGCGCCCCCGGCCCCCTCCCGTCACCCGGGGCACGCCCCGAAGCCTCAGTTTTGCAAAATAATCAGACTGCACGTGCAGTTTTCATACGAGGTGTCAGAAGTAAAAAGCGACTCATCACAGGCTCCAAGGGGCATAGGGGACAGCAGGCCCGGCCCGGCCTCACCTGCAGGGAGAAGTAGGTCTGGGGGGGTTCGCACCTTCCGCCGGGGCGGGAGAGGCCAGGCACCGCCGGAGGCTGGGGGCCCAGCGAGGACACGACCTCAACCCAAGGCGCCCACGGGAAAGAATGGAGGGGCGCGAGGCTCAAGCCTTTATAGAAACAGCCCTACTGCTGCGATTGGGCCTTCCTGACGGAAGTACCGCCCCCCCTCGCCGCTGATACGCTCCCGGCCCCCCGGCCCCGAACAGGACCGTGAGCGACAGCCACAAGCAACCAATCAGACTCCGACCTGCAACATAGAGCGATTCTAAAGCTGCCAATCCCGCCCCTGACGTCGAGCCGCCGGAAGTCGTAGTTTCTGAGGAGCCGCGCGTGAGGCGGCCCCAAGGACATTGCGAGTCGGGGAACTACAAGTCCCGGCGTGCGCCGCGCCCGGGCGCTTCCGGCTCGCACGTCCTGTCCCTTTCCCGGCCGGCGGCCGCGGGGGCACGATGAAGCGGGAGGGTGGCGCTGCCGCTCCCCGGTGGCCGCGGGCGGGTGAGTGTCGGCGAGGCGCGCCTGGCCGGGGGCTCGTGCCTCGGGGCCGCGCGGGGGGCGCGTCGGGGCCCGCGGAGTGGGAGCGGCCTGGGGGGCGGGGCGGGCGCGGGCCGGGGTCTCGCGCGGTCGTTGCTGGTTGCCTCCTCCCCGCCGCGTTGGTGGAGCGGCTTTGCTTCTCTGGCAGCTTTTCTGCGGCCCGCCGCTGTTGACACTGGGCGCCGAGCGTTCCCCGCCGTGCTTCGGTGGACATGGAGCAATATCCCCGGTCTCCACCCGCTAGATACAGGGGCCTCCCCCCCACCCCGTGACCACCCGGAATGCCTCCAGGCATTGGCAGGCGTCTCCTGGGGGCTCAAGCCGGTGATCCCGGGTGCGGAGCGCTGGACAGCACCCGGGGAATCCTGAGAAGTTGTGATAGGTGTCGTGGGAGAAGCAGGACGCTGGGGGGGGGGGAGCCCTGGGCGCTCCCACCGGCTTGGTGAGGGCGGAGGTTCCTCCCGCAAGCAGCCTGTCCTGGGAAGTTGCTGGAAGAGCATGCCTGGCAGAGGAAGCAAGGTGTGCAAAGGCCAGAGTGAGGAGGAGGGGCCAGGTGCACCAGGGAGTGCTGGCAGAGGGGTGACAGGCAAGCCCCTGAGGCCGACACAGGGTGGCAGGGAGGCTGTTGGGGGGGCACTCAAGCCACGAGAGCCTGCGTCAGATCCAAGTCTAGTAAGGAGCCTCTGGCCGTGTGTGGAGGACGGACTGATGTTCCCGGGGAAGCAGAAGACGGTGAGGAGGCTGGCCTGTGCGTGGGGGACAGCGGGCTGGGAGGGGGCTCCCACCCCTCACTGGGTCTGCTGTCTTGACCAGGCAGGGGCATGCAGCTGGGGCTGAACCTGCAGTTCTGGATCCCACCCTGCTTTGGCAGGACAGGGGTGGAGGCTAGGGCTGGGGATTCCGCCCTTTGCAGCCTCCCCTGCTTGGAGCTCCAGGCTGTCCAGCCTTCTTCCCATCCCACAGGCCTCCCCACGCGCACACAGGTCCCCTCTCCTGGTGGCTGCCCACCCTCCTGGCCTTTGCCAAGCATGTGGCCTCTCTCTTCCTCATTCCTTCTCTTTGGGCCCCTCCCTTCCCACACCCCTTCCCTGAAGGCCTGCGTAGCAGACACCACCTCTGTGTCATAAACCCCTACTTGCACTGCTCTGGGGATTCACGTTTCTCCATGGAATCCCCCAGCCCCGGTGTCTCGAGGTTCCTGTGTGGTATCTCTGTATTATCCCCCCCGGCAGCCAGAGCCTCACTGTGAGGGGAAGCGGGGGTAGGTAGGGGCAGCCTGGATGAAGGAGGTAACCAGCTGAGAAGGAGGGGGAGTCCTCCTTCCTGAAGGGTCCCTGTGGAGTAACCCCCACTGTGGCTGTGGGTCATGGTATTTCTGGAAACCAATGGAACAGACCAAAGCCTGCAGTATTGACTTAGTCGGGACAAGAACCCACAGAAAAGTGCCTACGGGGATCAGTAGTACTCTGGAGCCTCGTCCGCCTCTCCTCCCAGGGCCCCCAGCGACTCCAGCTCACATTCGCCCCCCCTCCCCAGCACAGGGACTGGCCTGCGGTGGGTGTGAACTTGGCCGTGGGAATGGCAAGGTGCGATCCGGGAGATGGGAGCAGTGTGTGGAAGGGCCCGTGCTGACTGGGGGGCCCTGGGCAGGCTGGGCGCCGTGGCTTGGCGGCTCGGGGCACAGCTTGGCCTGGGGCTACCTGGCCTCAGTGACGGCGGACTCCTCAGTTTGCTGGCAGAACAGAGGAAGCAAGAGGAACAGGGCTTCGTTCGGCCTCTGCGTGGCCTCCTGCGGGCTCTAAGTCCTGGGATGGCCTCTCAGCTCCGTTTCTGGCTCCCGAGAGAGGCTGCTGTTGGCAGGGCCTTGGCTGGTGCCTTGAGAGGCGTCTCTCACAGTTCCTTTTTTTTTTTTTTTAATTTTTATTTATTTATGATAGTCACAGACAGAGAGAGAGAGAGAGAGAAAGAGAAAGAGGCAGAGGGAGGCAGAGGGAGAAGCAGGCTCCATGCACCGGGAGCCCGACGTGGGACTCGATCCCAGGTCTCCAGATCGCGCCCTGGGCCAAAGGCAGGCGCTAAACCGCTGCGCCACCCAGGGTTCCCTCACAGTTCCTTTTGGACGTGGGTACATCCACTCCATTTCGGGGCTGGGAAATCGAAGGCCCGGGAGGGTGAGCAGCTTGCCCAAAGTCACGCAGTTGTTGTGTGGCAGAGGTGGGATTTGAATCCAGGTCTGAGTCCCGTGCTCGTGGCCTTGACCGTGATGCTATTCCATCTCCATAAAGGACACTTGCAGGGGTCAGCACGTGTCCAGCTTTGGGAGGTGTCGGCAGGACATAACCTGCTCTGAACCTGGGTCCCCACTGGCCTGACCTTGCTGTTGGGTGGGCCGCTGGGGCTTCGCCAGGCGCTCAGGCTGGCTTAGGCAGGAGGGACCCTTGCAGAGGGGCCCGCCAGCCCCCCGCAGCTGTCCTGTGTGCTCTGGCCCTGCAGCAGAAGGCATTGGGTTGCTCTGTGGAGGAGTGTGGGTCAGGCGGGCAAACGACAGAGGAAATGGGCCCCTGGGGTGGGGGGGCAGCTAGTGCTAATGTCACTCGGGGACCTGCTGCTTGGCCGCCCCCAGCAGGGGAGGCATGCTGTCTGGAAGTCTAGTTGGGGGGTGAACCAACCCCAGGAGCCCCCAGGCAGAAGGAGCAGCCTTGCAGAACCAGGAGGGAAGGGATGTGCCAGGAATGGGGTGGACTTCGCATGCGCTCCCCGCTAATGCAGGGAAGCGAGAAAGAGGAAGGCAGAGGGACAGAAACCGCATGGGGAGCAGTGAGAACTGGCCAGGCGGCCTGGAGGTGTAGCCTGGGCCTAAGCCACTGCTGGCCACTTGGCTCTTGGGCACAGGCCCAGGACCCGTCTCCACAGGTTTAGACTCGCTGATTTAAGGCAGCGTGGGACGTGCTGCAGCGTGGGACACGCTCCCATTTGTACCCCTGCCGCTGGAGGTGGGCCAGACCCTGAGTTGGTGGGAGAGTGTGGGCAGGTAAGAGTGGGCCCTGCAGCCAGGTGCTGAGATAGGAGGACAAATACCACCTTTTCCCAGAATGCTCTCTCCCTGCTCCGGATCTGGCCAGCCCCTTCCTCCAGGAAGCTCTCCAGGAGTAACCCCCCAGCCCCCCCCCCCCAGGCTGAGTCTACAGCTTGTATGTGGCCATCCATCCTATCGGAGGGAAAGAGTAGGAGATGAGTCTGGCCCCAAGGGGCAGGTGGAAAGGCAGAGGCATTCCCCTTGCTGAGTGGGGGTTAGAGCCAGGCTGGCCCAGCAGGAGGGATGCTCTCCCTCCAGCAGAGGGGCCTGTGGGTGCTGGAGAGGCTGGGCCTGGATACCCAAGGTGAGAGGCCAGGCAGGGGTGTAAGGACCCAGCATCCCAGGGACGACCTTGGAGTTCCTGTGGATTAGGACTGTGGGTACAGAGACAAGGGTGGCAGGTGAGGGCAGGGAGGCCTGGCCGGCCTCGAGCCAGTGCCTGCTGAGGTGCTGAGGGGATCCCTGACATCACACCCTGCGTGTCTGGGATGGAAAAGACATCCTAAGAGGACGTCAGGGAACAGCAGGGGGAGTGTATGTGGCTCTGCTATGGCAACGCAGCCTGTTTCTATAGGATTTGGCCGCCCCGCTTGGGCTTGGACAGGGGCTGACCCAGGGGCTGGGTGGTCCGTGGGTGATACGGGGCCTGTGCCTGGAGCTCCGGCTGTAATCCAGCCGGCCACCCACAGCTCCGTGCCAGGCAGGGCTGCGGTGTCCTGAGTCACCGGTACTCCCCCCGGAACCGTCACCACCAAATGTGCGGCCTGATGGGGTTTCCAGGGCATGCCTACCCCCTTGCTGGCTCAGCACAGGCTGTTTGGGAGACCCCACCACGCCCTCCGCCTGGGGCAGCTAGGGGAGCCGCCTCGGGGTGGGGCTTGGCTCTAGTGAGACCTGCTTCTGCTCCCCCACCCCCCGTGGGATTCCAGCATGTGCACTGCCCACTCCACTGGCTGCCGGCCACACGAACCACGCTGGGGGACCCGTGTCCCACACTCCCAAGGGTGACGCCTTAGCAGATCCTGATGCCTTCTGTCCAGGGCATGAGCTGGGGAGGGGTCCCCCAGAGAAGGGGGCTGGTGGGGGGGCTTTCCCGGCAAGGAGCTAGGGGTAGGACCTTGTAGGTGGATCTCTGGTTCCCCCTTGGGCAGGGAGTGTACCCCAGAGCCCCAGAAGTCCTTTGGATACAGATGTGGGTGGACAAAGATCCGTGGGCCTTGACCCTAGGCTCACGTGAGGGGCTACAGGGGGGCTGGTTCTGCACTGACCCTGAGCGCCCTTGGGTACTATGCCCCCCCCCCAACCTGAGGCAGACAGACCACCCATCTCTGCTGGGACTTGGGGTCTTGTGTCTCTAAGAGAATTCTCAGGTCCTTGCCCTGGGCTCTGCTGAGGCACCTGGAAGAGGCAGGGTAGGGACCTGGCTGGGGAGGGGGAGCTGGGGGGGGGTCTGTCTCCTCCCACCCCAGCTGGGCCTGGCAGGTCCAGCCCACAGCTCCTCCCAGTTTGGGAGAGTCCGGTTGTCCAGTTGACAGCTCCCTGTCAGCCTGCTTACAGGGTAATGTGGAGTGGTGAAGGGGCCAACCCCCGGGGGCTGGGGCACACCCCCAGGACAGCTGGGCGGCCAAGGAGTGTGGAGCTGTGCGGGTCACTTCCTGGGTTTGGCCTGCAGAGCTGGAGGATGCCAGAGAAGACTCTTCTTGCAAGATGCAACCCCTGGGGAGGGAGCAGGGCTGAAAGCTCAGGGCATCTTGCTCAATTCCTGGATGCTTAGGGTAGGAACTGATCCCTGTGTTGGGGGCGCACAGCTGGTGGGGGGGGGGGGAGGCAGTGGCCTGCACCCTGGGGCTGCGTGCCAACCTGTGTAAATGGGGAAGTGGTTCCCTCGTCTACTCCGTCTACTCCGTCCCTACTTCCGCCCTTTCTGTGGCTGGGTTTTGCTCTCTGCCCCCACCCGCTGCCCTGCGTCTGAGGCCGCTATTGGCCGTTGGGGGACTCTCCAGCCCATTTGCATGTTGCCCTGCTAGCCCTGCGTGCCTTTCTGTTTACTTCACTCCTGAGCGAGGGAGAGCCAGACCAGACGCCTGCGCTCTCAGACTTCAGCAACAGGCACACAGGCCCCTTGGGGGCTGGCGGGCTGGCCGGGGTCCCAGGGAGTGTCCCTGCTGGGGTCGCGGCTGCCCAGACCCCGGGTGCTGCTTGCTGGAGCTGGCTGCTGGCCTCTGGGCTTTGGGAGCTTGCAGCAGAGGGAGCAGATGGATTGTAAAATCCAGGTCAGTGTGAGCCAGCTGCCTCCCTGCGACCCACCCCCACCCTCCTCCCAGCTTGCCTGTGGTGCTGAGGCGGGAGCCAACCTTGGGCTTCCCGAAAGGTGAGTCCTGGAGCTCCTCTATTCGAGCTGTGTGGACCTCACCCCGGCCACAGTGGCCATAATCCAAGCAGGGCAGCACCCAAGATTTCCTGCTTAGCACGGAGACCAGCAGCGGCGCTGGAGGTCGGGCTTCTGGACACGCCACATTCACACCTCTGTCCTCGGGCCTGATACTGCCCACTCCCAGGAGCCCCTGCCTGCCCCCCCCCCCCTCCAGAGGACAAGCCACTGGAGAGCCTGGTCTAGGACACACAGCCAAGTCCCTTGAGTCACAGCAGGGGGAGTGGTGGGCAGGAGAGGAGGCTTTGGTCCACCTCGTGTGTCCCTCTATCTAGCTGGACCCGTAGGGCACTCTGAACAGGGCTGGCGGTAACTTGTGGGTGCAAACTCGGGGGCTGAGAGTCACCCATTGAGGCCTGAGTCTAGAAGCCTGGGAGGGGGGCTTGAAGGTGACATTTGAAGGGGCAGGCGGGAGAGAACACAGGGTGAGGGCCGGACAGATAGCTCAGGAGCAGTGTGGGGACAGAGCTTGAGGGCCAGCTCTCTCCTGGAGACCGTGGGTTGGGCCCGAAGACCCCTGCGTGGTTCCGGGGTGTGTGTGAGGCAGACGTGGGTGGCCAGGTGTGCTGGGTCACGAGGGCCTGATGGAGAAGGTGCTGCAGCCAGCTGACCGCGGGTGGGGACAGAGAGCATCCCTTGCCTTCTCCCACGGTGTGGGACGCCTAGCAGCCCACCCGCCAGGCGCCCTTTCCAGTCCTCAGGCCTTCAGACCATGGGGTGGGCCCCAGCCTGCCACACCCCCTTCTGTCTCATAGGAGCAAGACCAGCTGGTTTCCCGGGGAGATGCTGACACTTGTTCTGGTGGCTGGGCTGGGCGGCTAGTGATGAGCTCATGGTGTAGCATCCCAGGGGGGCTGTTCAGGGGTCTCCCGGGGCAGAGAGCTCATGTCCGCCAGGTGGAGGCAGTCCTGGGGATGCAGCCTTCCTCCTCGTGGGGAGCCTGGCCTGACACTGGGGCCCTGTGGCTACGCTGACTCCGGGCCATGGCAGGAGGTGGGGCACAGGCCACGACTGTGGACACTGACGCTGGGAGGGCCTCTGGGAAGGGGCAGTGGAGCAGCTCTCCCCGGCCCATCCATGATCTGGGCAGCCGCTGGCCCTCTCCTCTCCAGTAGCCTGTGCTCCCCTCTTCTGTTCTCGGAGGCCCAGGATGGTTCCCACTGTGCCCTCTCCTGCCACCTCCGCCCATGAGTCCTCAGCTAAGCCTGAGGAGTGAGTCAGGGCTCTCATCTCTTGCCCCTGCCCCCAAAATGGCTTTATCTGCATGACGAGGCTCTGAGTGTTGGGCACCAGGTGTGTCATGCATAGGTTCCCTGGGGTGTGGCCACCGTCCCCTGTCTAGTCCCCAGGAAGGGGACTACCCAGGGCCTGACACACCTACCCTGGCAGGAAGCAGGCATATGGCTTGATCCCGTCCTGGGCGCCACGGCCCAGTCTCGGCCCCGAGGACAGTTGCCCTCACACCTGGGGAGTCAGACGGCACCGTGGGGGCCTCCACCTCCTGGGCGGAGCTAGTGGCTTTTCTGAAGGGCTAGGCCTTAAAGGAAGGTAAAACTCAGGGCCTGCTGCCTGCCTACAGCCGGGGCCTCCTCCCTTCCTGGAGCCTGTGCACATCTGGGGCGGGAGGCAGGCAGGGAGAGGGACTTTGCCCATGTGGCCGCGCCTCGTCACGACCGGTGGCAGAGAGGCCGAAGTGTGCCCGCGGGGACCAGGCTACTGTCTGAAGCCCACCCTTGTGCCGCCCGCCCAGGAGACGCTGCCGGAGGACCCTAGATGCCTCTCTAGAGCATGAGCTCGGGCAAGAACGCCCGCTACAACCGCTTCTCCGGGGGGCCCGCCAACCTTCCCACCCCAGACGTCGCAGCTGGGGTAAGAGGAGACCTCGTGGGCCGGGGTCTGCCCTTTACGCCCGCTACACATGCGCGGCCCTCTAGCAGAGCTTCTGGAGCCGACCCCTCCCGGCTTGGGTGGTCCGTGCATACGCACGCATGCCCACAGGCACACCGGCGTGAAGGCATGTCCGTGCGTGTTTGTGTGTGTGTCCACATCCACTTTGGGGGCCGGGGTCAAACCTTCTGCATTCTCTCTCCAGACCAGGATGGAAACGACCTTTGGACCCGCCTTTTCGGCTGTCACCACCATCACGAAAGGTGAGTGTGCCAGCCCCAGCCGGTCTGGGCTGGCAGGACTGGGTGGCACTAGCTCCCGCCAGGGTCTGTGGGGTGCTTCCGGTGGGGCAGGAGCGGCACTGGTGTTGGAGGGGGGCTCCCTGCTGCTCTGCTGCTGCTGCATCCCCGTCCTGTCCCGCACCCTGGATCCCCCACCCATCCCTAGTGAGCCCTGGCCCGTCCCTGCCCCAAGGTCCTAGCAGCCCCTGCAGGACCGGGACTGGAGACCACCCAGGACACTGGCAGGTGAGAAGGACTCATAGGGTCCTTCCTCCAGCCTGGTTGCACCCCTGGGCCATTTATCGGAGGAGGTCATCAGGAGCAACAAACGGGGGCACAGCCTCTTTCCCGGGTCACGAGGGTCACGAGGGTCACGAGGGATGTGGGCAGGGGGTTCAGGGGGTGCCTTTCTGCTGCGCTGCTCCTTGCACAAGTAGCTAGTTTCTCAGGGCTTTTCTGGAGGTTCTTCCAGCAGGTGGCGGGGCTGCCTCACACATGTGCTCATGCCAGCTCCTCTGCCACTGGGTGACCCAGCCCGAGGCTCTGAAAGGGCCCTTTTTTCTTCTTTGACGTTCGGTCCTGAGCAAAAGAAAAGAAACGTCCCCTATCATCCCAGCACCTGAGGTGCTCTCCTCAACGCTTCGCCACCCTCAGAAGCTGCAGGGCTCCAGGCTGAGTCTGTCTGGTGCTCGCCCCACCAGCACCCTGCTCAGTGGCGGGGAGGGGTCAGAGCTGGGCGTACAGATGGGGAAACTAAGGCCCAGTCACAGGCAGCTGCTCACACCTGGAATCACGAACCCAGGTCTTCGGGGCTGGGCATGACATCTGGGCTTGGCTGGTGTCGGAGGCTGGTGCCAGCCATGCCAGGGCTTCCGGCTGCTGCCCACAGGGCCTGTGAGGGAGGTTCTTGGGCTCTCACGTGGACCCCTGGCCAACACCTTCCATGCAGTGGGCTGAGAAGGCCGGAGGCTAGGCCAGGTTCTGGCCAGGGGAGCAGTGGAAGACGAGTGGACCCCACAGTGGGCTGTCCCAGGCCCCACCACACACCAGCTGAGGGGCCTCTCTGCCTCTGTTACTCCTGGGTGCACAGAGGCCTTCAGAGCCCTCGCCCCCACCCTGGCAGGGTCTCCTTGAGGGCAGACAAGACCGTATCCCAGATCCAAGCACATGGCATTGGGTATGATTACTCAGGCGTTGGCCTCGTGCCTCAGCCAGACACAGGGCAGCCCCAGGAGCAGGCTGGCAGAAGGGAGAGGCAGAGAAGACCTTCCACCCTCCCTTCAGCCCACCTAGGGAGTGCGAATGTGGGGGCTCCTCCCTTCCTGGATCACCACGGCCCTAGCTGGGGGCTCAGGCCAGCTCACGCCCTTGCCCTTGCCGTGCTCCGGCTCCTGCCGGGGGCTCCCAGCTGCCCACGAACCCAGCCCTGACCCAGTGTTCCTCAGATCAAGAAGGAGGCCAGGGAAGCGGGTGGGGGCAAGGAGACTTGCCAGAGAAAACTAGCCCCATGTCAGGCCCAGCTCCTGCCGCTGCTGGGCCCATCTGCCCAGGGGCCTGCCTCCCACCATGATGGGCCAGGCACAGCCCCATGACCCCCACTCATGGCTTTCCAACCCTCTTTGCTTGGTAGCTGATGGGACCAGCACGTACAAACAGCACCGCAGGACGCCGTCCTCCTCCAGCACCCTTGCCTACTCACCACGAGATGAGGAGGACAGCATGGTAGGTCTGTGCAGTGACCACCTCTCCCCACAGCCTCCCGTCGTGCCCCCCTTCCCAAGAGCCTGGTCCCTGGAGTAGCTGAAGAAGGCGGCTTAGCTGCGAGGCATGCCCCAGCATAGGTCTGCAGTGGGTAGTGGGCCAAGGAGGCAGAGGGCTGGCGTGTCCGGACACCCTAAAGCCTCAGTACCCATGGCTGGACTGTGTGGAAGACGAGTCCAGAGAGGGCAGCTGGGCCGTAGGGTGCAGGGCCTACAAGCTGGAGCGACGGGAGCCACGGACTGTTCAGCCCTGCGGGTGACAAGATCAGATTTCCATTTTTAAAGGTGCCTCTGGTGTGGAGTGGAGGATGGGGGGTGGGCCGTCGGTGGAGATGGAGGCCCGAGCAGGTACCTGGAGGCTGTGAGGGCTGCACGGGTGCGGGACAGCCAGAGAGCTTCCTGCCACTGGTGCTGCAGAGTGAGGAGGGGGCTCGGGCAGTGTCGGGTTGGCCGTCCATTCCCAGGCCGTGTGGCCAGCGTCAGGGTGGCTGTGCTCTGCCTGTCTGGGCCCTGGCCCTGCCGATGGAAGGGAGGACCTGCACTGGCCCGGGGGGTGGCTGGGTCCCTCCTGCCACTCGCCTGTCCCAGGCCTTGTTTTCTGCCTTCCCTCGGCGGGACCTCACCAGTGCATGCCTGGCTGACTCCAGCTAGTTCTCCTGCCCTCCCAGCCTCGCAGGACCCATGCCTTCACGTGCTGGGCTGCCGCACCTTGGATTCTATTTAATCCAAAGATAAACGGTATTTCTACGCATTCAAACATGCCACATGCTAGGCGCTGCACCAGGCCTTCTCCAAGCACAAAGCAGATGCTTGGCGCCCCACTCCCTGTGGCTGCACCTGCCTCGGGCTCCATGACCCCTGACTCCCCTGTGGCTGGTGGGGAGGGGATTTTCCTGACATTGTGCAGAGGTTCAGACGGGCAGCCGCGGGCCCGTGGGCTGTGGAGGCTGGAGGTCTGTGGTTCATGAATGAGGCCTCTGGGTGGGCCGGGAGTGTGGGGAGCAGTGGCTCTTACAGGATCCCTACTTGGGGGGGGGGACAGAGCCCCCCCTGGCTCCCCCAGACCCTCCCCCTCTGGTTAGGCATCTTGGCCCGGGGTCAGCGGGGGGCGTCCCTGCCCTCCATGGGAGCCTCAGTGGCCTGGCCGAGGGGACCCAGGGACCCAGGGCCCCATAGCATCCGCCAGCCGTCCCTCCCTCTAGCGGTCCGGGCACTGAGGCTGGCCCAGGACTGGCTGATGGAGGCGCCCCGTGCGCAGCCCACACTCCCTCACGGGAAGCAGGAAGCGGGCCAGGCGAGCGTGTCCTCCTGGAATTCAATAGCAGGAAGTCTCTCCATTTACACAAAGAAAGTTGGCAGACGTGCGCGGGTGGCCCAGCAACAGGGCCGGGACCGCCGGGCAGGCAGGGGCCCGGGCACCGCACCGGCTCCCCGGGCACACGCGTGAGCGCCCGCCGGGACCAGGGGGCCCTGCCCTCCCCGCGGCTGACGGGCTGCCTGCCCCCGTGCCCTCTAGCCCCCCATCAGCACCCCACGCCGCTCCGACTCGGCTATCTCCGTCCGCTCCCTGCACTCAGAGTCCAGCATGTCCCTGCGCTCCACGTTCTCGCTGCCTGAGGAGGAGGAGGAGCCGGTAGGTGTGTCCGCGCGGCAGGGCGGCCCCTCCATCTGTGGTGGCGGTGGCGGCAGGACCTTCCCCTTGGGCCTGGTGAGAGGGTGTGATCCCGCCCAGTCCCCCCAGGCACGCTCTTCGCCTTCTCAGCCCTGGCAGTGAGGGTGGATCCCGGTGCAGGGGGTCCCTTCCAGTCTTTGTCAGGTGGACGGTACGCACGGGTGGCCAAGGGCGCAGCTAGAGGGACCGTCCCCGTCCCCTCCAGTGCAGGCCCAGCCCGGGGCCTCAGCAGGCCCTCCCTGGGCCAGGGCGCAGCAGTCCCCTCACCTGCCCGCACTGCTCTAGGAGCCGCTGGTGTTTGCTGAGCAGCCCTCGGTGAAGCTCTGCTGCCAGCTTTGCTGCAGCGTGTTCAAGGACCCTGTGATCACCACGTGTGGGGTAAGGCCACCACGTCCCGCCCTGCCCGTCCCTTCCTGACCTGTGCGCTGCCACGAGGCCAGGCAGGCTGCCGGCCACTGTGCTGCGGAACTTTGGTCTCAGTCGCGGGCCCAGCAGGTGTGGCTGCCCTGCAGGTGCCCCTGTAGGGGGCCGGGCGGTTGGGGGGGCAGCTCTGTGGCTGTGCTCCAAGCTCACCCGTCATCTCCACAGCACACGTTCTGTCGAAGATGTGCCTTGAAGTCAGGTAAGGCCCTTGCAGACCCGGGCCCGGCCACCTCGTTACCCAGGGTGGGGGTAGGGGGGTCCCTCCAGGGGGTCCTATCCCGCGCCCAGCACTGATAGTGCCCCTGCTACATGGGGGCTCCTCCCTCATCCTGCCCCCAGTAGCTCTGCCACAGGCAGCAGCAGCGCCAGGTGCACGCTGGCCAGCCTCTGAACCTGACGGGCAGAGCAGTGAGACCCACAGCTCACGGGCCCCGGGCTCTCTGACGGGGGCTGCCCACCTCACTGTCTCGGCCTTGGCGCCCTGCCCCAGGCCTGGCTCCTCTCCACGCTGTGTCTCCAGCTCTCTCCACCCCGTCCCGGACTCCTGAGTCAGCTGAGGGGCCTCTGTCCCCTCCTTCTCACCCAGTGGTCATTCATGGTGGCCCGGCTATGCACCCCTCCTGTTCCAGGCCTCTCAGCAGGGCAGGTAGATGAGTGGATCAGGCCCCAGACACAGGTTCATTCCACCCAGCGTGGGGAGCATGCTCCGGGCCTGCCACACCAGGCCTCAGTTTCCCACCAGCTGCTCACCAGGGAAGAGTCCTCCCCCAGCACAGCCTGGCCACAGTGCTCTGAACAGAGGTGCCAGGGGAGGGGGTGGCCAGGTGGACCGTGGGGTCAGCACGCCCTTCCCTCCAGAGAAGTGCCCCGTGGACCACGCCAAGCTGACGGTGGTGGTGAACAACATTGCGGTGGCCGAGCAGATCGGGGAGCTCTTCATCCACTGCAGGCACGGCTGCCGGGCAGCAGGGGGCGGGAAGCCCCCAGTCTTTGAGGTGGACCCCCGAGGGTGCCCCTTCACCATCAAGCTCAGCGCTCGCAAGTAAGTACCCTCCACAGCCCCTGGCTCCCCAGCTCCCGGGGTGCTGAGAACCGGCGCCCCTGCCCGCCGTGTCCTGCCTCCCACAGGGACCACGAGGGCAGCTGTGACTACAGGCCCGTGCGATGCCCTAACAACCCCAGCTGCCCACCCCTCCTCAAGATGAACCTGGAAGCCCACCTCAAGGAGTGCGAGCACATCAAGTGTCCCCACTCCAAGTACGGGTGAGTGGGCGGGGGCGGGCGTGCGGGGGCTGCCCTAGGATGGTGGTGGGCAGGCAGGAGGGCAGGGGGTGGGGGCCGGGCTGGCATTCACAGTCCCTCCTTCAGCAAACCTTTGTTGAGATCCACTTGTGTGCTGAGCGCTGGGGAGACAGCCAGGGTCCCCGGGGAGACGGACCCTAGCGGGAGCCACACCACCAACTGTATAATTACAACCTGAGGTACAGGTGCTGTGCAGGAGAGACCTGAGCCCTACAGGAACGCAGAGGGGTCGGAGTGGCTGGGGCGCGGGGGGCCAGGGAAGGCGGGCCCTGAGAACTAATGCATGTGCGGGTGTGCGCCAAGGACCAGCACAAGGGCTCTGGGCAGCTGGACCCATGGGGGCAGGGGGGCAGCTGAGGTGTGCTGGGCAGGAGGGGCAGGAGCTGGGAGGCGGGCCAAGGGCCCTCGGAGGGCTGCGAGCAGGAGCAAAGTGACTGGATTTCCTTGCAAAGCAGCTGCTGGGTGCTGAGCGGGAGCAGGACACATAGGCGGGGAGCAGGTGTGGGGAGGACTGGACAGAGACTCCTGGGGTGAGGGGCCCCGCCAAGCGGGCAGGTGAGCCGGTGGGCAGGGCAGCCATCCTGGCCCTCCAGGTGCACGTTCATCGGGAACCAGGACACGTATGAGACGCACCTGGAGACCTGTCGCTTTGAGGGCCTGAAGGAGTTTCTGCAGCAGACGGACGACCGCTTCCACGAGATGCATGTGGCGCTGGCCCAGAAGGACCAGGAGATCGCCTTCCTGCGCTCCATGCTGGGCAAGCTCTCAGAGAAGATTGACCAGCTGGAGAAGAGCCTGGAGCTCAAGTTCGGTGAGGGCATGTCCCAGAGAGGCAGGGTGGCAGCCCCTCTTCCTGGTCCCTGACACCCTCTTCCCTGTCACCCAGACGTCTTAGACGAAAACCAGAGCAAGCTCAGTGAGGACCTCATGGAGTTCCGCAGGGATGCGTCCATGCTGAACGTGAGCAGCAGTCGGGGCCCAAGTGCAGGGGGCAGTGGGGGGAGCGGGGGAGCTCAGGACTGCCTCTCATGTGGGTCCCAGCAGGAGGCCCATCCCCACTCAGCGTCAGGTGCTTGTGCCAGGGGCGGCTGCCGCTGCGCCTGTTCTGCCCCGGCCGAGCGCTGCCTGGGGGCAGGGGGGTAACGGAGCCACAGCCAATGTGCCTTCCGCTCTTGCCCTTGGCAGGACGAGCTGTCCCATATCAACGCAAGGCTCAACATGGGCATCCTAGGATGTGAGTACCGGCCTGCCACTGCCGCTCCCACCCCCGCCCCTGGGCGCCGCCAGGCCCTCACCAGCTCCTCCCGCCTCCACAGCCTACGACCCGCAGCAGATCTTCAAGTGCAAAGGAACCTTCGTGGGCCACCAGGGCCCTGTCTGGTGTCTCTGTGTCTACTCCATGGGGGACCTGCTCTTCAGCGGCTCCTCTGACAAGACCATCAAGGTGAGTGGGGTCTTGCCTGGGGGGTGGTCTACAGCCTGGGACAGGGCGGGCACTGCATGCCAACCTCTCCAGCTCTGGCCTGCCTGTGGCCGAGGCTTTTCCCTGAGCACACCTTCCATCCTTGCTGGCATTGGGCTGACCCTGCTGGGACCCACCCTGACCCTGGTCTCTGCAGGTTTGGGACACGTGTACCACCTACAAGTGCCAGAAGACCCTGGAGGGTCACGACGGCATTGTGCTAGCGCTGTGCATCCAAGGGTGAGTGGAGGCATGTGTGCATCTACTGCCCACAGCGCCCGTGCAGAGCCAGCGACAGTAGACCCCGTGCCGCCACCCCGTGGGCCATAGCTCAAGCCTGTGTGGCCCCATGTGTCCTCAAGTGGCTGTGTCTAGCCCTCTTGTGGGGCACCCTGACTCTCGAGCAAGGCTGGATGGCGAGGTGGTGGCACACGGGCCCTCCCTCTCTGAAGACACACATTCACGACATATGGAGCTGGTGTGGGGGTGCCTCAGGCAGCCAGAGGGCATGGTGGAGGCAGGAGTTCAGCTCCTGCTCGCCAGCCTGTAGCCAGAGCCTTGGGCACGGTTCAGGGACAGGACCACCGAGTTGCTGTCCCGGCGACCCCCTTGCCCCCAGGGTAGCCCTTTCTAGACCTTTCCTCTTGTCTCGTGTCATGAGGTCTCATGTCATGGCATGAGCGTGAGGCATGGAGAGAGAGAGGCGCATGCTCCCTCCCAGAAAGCAGCGGCTTCACTGCCAGCAGCACTGACGGGGATCATTACCTCCCAGCTCGCTGTCGGACACCTGCCAAGCAGGCGGCAGGGTTCGGGCTTCCATTCCCAAGGTTCCCTCGCCGAGACAGGAAAACCAAGGACTCAAGGGAGCAGGTGTGGCCCTGGCGCTGGCCCGAGCTGCCGATTCCTGGTGGCTGCTGCTCCCTCGGCCTGGCAGGACAGTGTCAGCAAGCATGGTGGCTTCTGCCCTGACACCTTGCCTCCGCTCCCCCAGGTGCAAGCTGTACAGTGGCTCAGCGGACTGCACCATCATCGTGAGTGGGGCAGGCAGGTGGGCAAGAGAGGCCGGGGCCACACTGGGGTCTGGGAACCTGAGGCTGCCCGTTCTCCCGCCCACCAGGTGTGGGACATCCAGAACCTGCAGAAGGTGAACACAATCCGGGCTCATGACAACCCGGTGTGCACGCTGGTCTCCTCACACAACATGCTCTTCAGCGGCTCCCTGAAGGCCATCAAGGTCCGGCAGGACGTTGTGCATGCACATGTGGGGCATCGGGGTGCCAGGTGCCTGCCCCCCAGCCTGTGCTTACTACAGCTGTCCCCGCAGGTCTGGGACATCGTGGGCACTGAACTGAAGCTAAAAAAGGAGCTCACGGGTCTCAACCACTGGGTTCGGGCCCTGGTGGCTGCCCAGAGCTACCTGTACAGCGGCTCCTACCAGACAATCAAGGTATGCCCTGCGTGCTTCCCGCGGGAGGACCGCCCCCTGTGCCAACACCGCCCAGGCCTGCTCCTGGGAGCTCCATCTCCCCTGTCCCCTCACATATCCTGGAGGATGGGGGGCTGCTCACACTGTCCAGAGCCTCAGAAGCCCTGGGGGTGAGGTGCCTGGCCGGGGACCAAGTGGCCTGAGCTTGTCTGCAGATCTGGGACATCCGGACCCTCGACTGCATCCACGTCCTGCAGACATCTGGCGGCAGCGTCTACTCTATTGCTGTGACGAATCACCACATTGTCTGTGGCACCTACGAGAACCTCATCCACGTAAGGCGGATGCCTAGGGGCAGGGCCTAACTCTGGGCCCCTGTCCTCCCTCATCTGTGGCTCTGACCTGCCTGTGCCACTCTCTCAGGTGTGGGACATCGAGTCCAAGGAGCAGGTGCGGACCCTGACGGGCCACGTTGGCACCGTGTACGCCCTGGCCGTCATCTCCACACCAGACCAGACCAAAGTCTTCAGTGCGTCCTATGACCGGTCTCTCAGGGTGCGTGCTGCACTGGCCTGATGCTGCTGGGAGGCTGAGGGTGGGCGGCGGGGCCCGGGTGAGGCCTCATGTTCCGTGTGCCCCCAGGTGTGGAGTATGGACAACATGATCTGCACGCAGACCCTACTGCGTCACCAGGGCAGTGTAACTGCACTGGCTGTGTCCCGGGGCCGGCTCTTCTCAGGTGCCGTGGACAGCACTGTGAAGGTCAGCACCTTGGCTCGGGCCTTCCCGGGGCTGCACACCCGGAGCAGGGGATGGGGGCTGAGGACCTAGGAGCTTTGGGCAGGTGGCCCTAGAGGGCCAGGACGAATGGCAGGTGGTGGTGAGGCAGCGGGGCCAAAGGGCACCTGAGACAGAGCCCTTCCTCTGCAGGTTTGGACTTGCTGATGGAATCCAGGCCAGTGTTGGCTTCCTCTGGGACCTCACAGGCCTGTCCCAAGCAGGCTGGCCATGTGAGGGGCCTCGGGGGAGGGTCTCTGCCTGGCCCATGGGGACAGGCAGGCAGGCTCACTTGGCCAGGCAGTGTCCTCCCCGCCCTGTGCCTGGCGAGCCTCCCTTTGCTTGGCCTTGTGATCGTCGCTGCCGGGATAGCACCCAGCCCTCCCTGGTGCCAGGTACGACGCTCGCCCGGCCCACGCTCCATCCCCCTCCCCAGATGGACTGTGGGCCTTTTTACTCACCTTTTCTACTGTTTTTAGACTGTATATAGATTTGATTACTTCCTGATTGAAATAAAAACTGCACAGACTGTGGCTATGAGTGGGGACAGTCTTTGCGGTGACAGAGAGGCCACCCCAGAATGCCAGCAGGAGGGAGGCTGGGGAGGAGCCACAGAAGAGCTCCTCTGGTCAGCCCCAGGATGTAGCCCCCTGACCAACTTCCTGCTGCCAGGAGCAAACTAAACCCCCACTCTCCCCAACACACGTCCCCAAGAAGTGAGCCAGGCAGCTCTGTTTTCTGCTGTTTATTGACAGCTGACAGCAGCTCCCTGCCCGGAACCCCCCTCCCCACTTGCTGGAGCCCCGGCCTGGGCCGCCCACTGAAGAGAGGCCAGGCGCACCCACCTGGGGCAGCATCAGGGCATGACAGTTGGAAGGGGCCCCACATGCCCAGATGCCACGTCGGCCGATCCCCTCTGCCCGCCCACATCACAACCGCTGGTTTTTGGGGTCGTTGATTTTTTTTTTTTTTTTTTTTTTTTTTTTTAAGAAACGTCAAAGTTGTGCCCAACACACGTGGATCAGCAAACACAATAGAGGAGGCCAGTCAGTACTTTTTGGAGAGAGAGGAGAGAGGAAAAGAGGGGGGGCAAGGACCACACGACACAGCCTGGGGCCATGAGCAGAAGCGTCTGTGGGAACTTGGATGGGGTAGAGTCCCGGGAAGGAGGGTTGGGCACCCCCCCACCCTGCACGCGCCACACGCAGCCTGGCATGCACACCCTGTGCCCACTGCTGCCCCCGGGCTGATGGTGCCCATGTTGCACTCACAGCTGCCCCAACACCCAGGCGCACCTCCCACCAGCACCCCCGGGAGGGCAGGGACCCTCCCCACCAGCTCCACGGTGTGGAGGACACAGCCCAGCAGCAAGCAAGGCACATCCTTCGAGTTCTTCAGACGCAGAGAAGTTAGGAGAGGGAGGGGGAGGCCCTAGCAGAGCATGGACCCTCCGGGACCCCAGCCTCCTGTTTGTGCTACTGGGCCAGGGGTCCTGGACAGAGAGAAGGATGGGCAGACAGACAGCCAAGGCCTCTAACAGCTTTTGTCTTGAGCTAGACTTCAGTGTCCTTACAGTTGGTAAATGGTTTTCTATAGAATCAATAATATTTTTTCTTTCTTTAAATATATATTTGTTAAAGTTATACCTTTTGTTTCTCTGGGGAAATCTGCCTCAGCTCATTCCCAATAAATTAATACTCTCGATAGCTTATATTCTGGGGGGTACAGCAGGGCAGGGCGCGACCCCACCCCAGCCCCTTGTGCTGCGCTGGAGCGGCTGGCAGAAGGTCCCCAAAGGGCAGTTCTGTGCTGGGCATAGGCCTGTGCTCTGCCAGATGGGGAGGGGGCGGAAGAGGCTGCCCCCCTCCCGCTGCCCGCCAGGCAGGGGCCCGGGGCTGCCCCTCCTCCGCCCGCAGCAGGCTGAGCCTGGCATGGGTGGGCGGGTGGCCCAGCAGTTATTGCACAGGGAGCAGCAGACGGGAGCGGGCACCCAGCGGGCAGCAGCGTTCACCCAGAGCCCTTGGGCCCCCTGGCCAGGCAGTCCTCCAGGCCTGCGCCCGGGGGCAGTTGTGCTTGTGCAGGGGACGGGCAGCACGGGCCTGCCGCCCCCCGCCTGGCCGGCCGTCCCGTGCGCCTGGCCTCCGCCGGCCGCCGCCCTGCCCGCTCGCGCTGCGCCCAGAGGTGCCCACCCTGAGGTAAAGGTCAGTGTGCGGGCCGGGCCCGGGCGGCGCGGGCAGGCCCGACGTGAGCGGCCGCGTCACTCCAGCATGGCGTCCAGCTGGTCGGCCAGGTCGTCGAACATGCTGCCGATGTCGTCCAGGATGCTGCCGGTGCTCTTCTCCTCGGCCGACGAGGGGCTGCGGGCCGGCGGGCGGGCGTGGGCGGGCGTGAGCGGGCGGGGCACCCCTGCCCGCGTCCCCCCAGGACCCGACCGCGACCCCTCTGCCCCCGCCCCTTCCCCGCTGCCCCGCCCCGCAGACCCCGCCAGAGCCCATCCCTTCCCTGCAGGCCCCGCCCCCGCGGCAGGCCCCGCCCCTTCCCGCAGCCCCGCCCCCCGCCGCAGCCCCGCCCCCCGCACCTACCGCACGCCCTGCGCATCCTCCTGCCGGATCTTCTCTTCCACGGCTTGCAGCGCTGCCGCCAGGCACGCGCTCGTCTCCTCCAGCTTCTGCCGGGCGCTGTCTCCCGGCGAGGCGCCCTCGGGTGCGGCGGGGGCCCCGGCGGCGGCGGCGGCGGCGGCGGCGCGCGGCGGCTTGGCGGGCACGTGCAGCGCGGGCGCACCGGGGGACGGGGGTTTGGCGGGGCTGGCGCTCAGCGAGGGCGGCGTGCTGGCCGGCTTGGCGAGGGCGGCGGGCGGCTGGCGAGCGGGCGAGGGCGCTGGCGACGGGCTGGCACTGCCCGACTGCAGCCCCGCCGCGGCCTTGGCCGGCTTGGGCGCCGTGGGCGGCGGCGGCGGTTTGGGAGACACGGGCGGCGGCGTGCCGTGGGCGCGCTTCACCTCTGCGGGGAGGAGGAGACTCGCACCGGGGGCGGGGGGCGGCGGGACACACACCTGCCCTCGCGGCGGGAGTCCTGCCGGGGCCCCGCCCCCCCCGCCCCTCCACCTCCCGCCCCCCCTTCCCCGGACTCCCCGCTGCCGCCAGGGGGCGCGCCCCTCTCTGCGTACCTGCTGGCGCACCGCTTCCAGACCCCTCCCGGTCTGCCCCCCAGCGCCATGCCCCTTCAGGTGTGGCCTGCCACCACCATTGGCCCTTGAGTTGCTTGAATACCGCAGGGCCTTTGCACCTCTGATCCTTCTGCTTGGAAGCCGGCCCCCTCCCTCTGTGCCGGGGTCACTGTCCAGCCTGGCCAGGGTTCTCCGTGACCCAGCATCATGCACCTGTCCTCCCTCCACGGGTGCTGTTATCCATGGCTTTCTGTGCCCCCTTCACTGAGCAAAGTGACCGACATCTACCCTCCTCCCAGTTCTGGGCCGGCAGAGTTGTCCCATGGGTGGGGGGGTGGGTGACGAGGTCTGAGGACCCTTTCCCACCCCGTTCTCCCCAGCCTTCCTCCAATTCAAGGAGAGGAAAAGCCCTCAGACCCTGGAATGGGCGGGTGGGGAGGCAGGGGTGGGGGCCCTTCCCCAGCGGGCTCCCGCACCTACCTGGGCTGCCAGGACCTGGCAGCGGCACCTTCTTGGAGGCAGGCGTGGGTGAGCCCTGGATCTTGGGCACAGGCTGGGCCAGCACGGGCTTGGGAGACACTGGCGGTTTGGCTGGCTTCCGGGTGTCGGTGTCAGGCGGGGGCAGCGGGGGCAGGTGCAGCAGGTCGGTGGGCGGCGGAGGTTCTGCCGGTGGGGGTGGCGGGGGCAGCTCCGGGGGCCCAGTCTGCTCAGAGGCTGGTCTGCGGCGCACGGTGCCCGTGCCGTTCTGGTACACGGACAGTGGCGGTGGCGGCTCGGGCCCTGCCTCCCGCTCCTTGGCCTTGGGCCGGCGCTTGACCGTGTCAGACTCAGTCAGGATGAACTTGACGTTCTCCTGCTGGCTCTGCTTGGCTCGGATGCGCCTCTTGAGCGTGGCACTGGCCTCCACCCTGGCCAGGGGTGGGCCCTCCGCATTCGCCTCACCCTTGGCTGGACCTCGAGACCGCTGCCGGGTGGCACCATCCTCCACAACGTGGCCATGATCTGCAGGCCCCCCCGAGTCTCCAGGCCCCCGGCGGGCGGCGGCCAGAAGTCCCGTGACAGGCCCGCTGAGCGTGCGGCGCCGGTTCACCACCTCCCCGTCAGGCCCGATGGCCTCCTTGTGCTTTACTGACGCCAGCACTGTGGCTACCCGGCCCGGCTCCGGGCTGGCAGGGCGAGGCGTGGGGTGGCCCTCGGGGGGCCTGCGGGCTGCTCGGCCCCCACCACCGATAGAGGACAGCTCCAGCATGGCCGCGATGCTCTTCACGCTGCCTGCGCTGCCTGTGTCCACGCTGCCGGCCAGGTCGCTGGCCCGCCGGCGCTGCGCCCGGACCCCTAGCTGGCCGTCCTCGGCCCCGGCGCCCTCCGTCTCGGCGTCCGGCACCGACTCGTCGGCCAGGTTGGCGCTGGCCATGGCGGAGCTGGAGCGCTTGGGCGGGGGCGGCGGCGGCCCCTTCTTGCGGGGCCGCACGGCAAACGACTGGCTGCGGTTGACGTTCTTGTCAGCGCCAGCGGGGGCTCGCACTGAGTGGCTGCGGCCCACTCGCCGCTGGACGGTGGCGTAGGGCCCCACGGCGGCTGGCACCAAGAGCTCGTCCCGCTCCGGCTCGCTGTCGGACGCCGTGTAGCGGTTCAGGCTGTGGGCGCGCTTCTTGGGCCGCCCCGGCTCCACGTCGGCCTCCGGAGGCAGGCACAGGGTGGGCACCGGCGGGGGTGCGGCCGTGGGGGGCGGCGGCCCTGCATCACTCTCCACGGGCTGGGGTAGCACATAGGCAAAGCCGCGGTGTGTGGGTGACTGCGGCAGCGAACGGGGTGACATGGGCCTCTCCGTCGGTGGCAGCAGCTGGGGGGTGGGCTTCACCTTGGCTGTGGCTGGGGTTGGACCATGAGGCACCCCCAGGGCCTGAGGGGAGCCTGGCTGAGCCTTGGTGGGCGTCTGAGGGGGTGTGAAGGGGCTGGCACCTGGCGGGAGGACCTGCCGCGGCTTGCCTGGCACTGGGGGTACGCTGGCCCGCTTGACGCCGTGGCCGTGCCGGCTGGGCCGGGTCTCCTTGGGCGGGGTGCCGGAGGCCGGCCCCTCATCCAGCAGGTACTCCTGGCTTCGCGACAGGGGGCTGCCAGGCCCCGGGGGCCCCTCGCCCAGCAGCTCCTGAGAGCTGCTCATGTGCCGTGCCTGTCCGCCCAGGCTGGGCTCCTGCCGCAGGGAGGCCCTTGGCGTGGGGGGCAGGTGGTTGGGGGGCTTCTCGGCAGTGGTGGTAGGGGCGGCGGCAGCGGCACCCTCGGCCGGGCCGGTCATGGCAGCCTGCAGCTCACCACTGAGCTCGCTGTCCTGGAAGGTGGTCATCTTAGGAGACTGGCAGTCAGCCGGGGCGGGCTCAGGCGGCGTTGGCGACTCGATGGCCATCACTTCGAGCGACTGTGGGGCCTTCCGGCGCAGGGGTCCCCCCTCATACTTGGCATACTCTGCCTTCTGCAGCTCTGCCAGTTTCCTCACCGCCAGCATCAGCTTCTTCTGGTGTCCTGGGTGGGCAGGGGCAGGTCAGGCCAGGGCAGGCAGCGGGGACGAGAAGACAGGCGGCGGGGCCAGGGCCTCACCCAGCTTAGTGATGCCGATCTCCTGCAGGTCCTCCCAGGTGATGTCGGTGATGAAGTCTATGTTCTCATAGCCGTTGTCCACCAGCACCTTGTAGTACTGGGCCAGGCCGATCATGGACAGCCACACCGCCAGGTTCGCCTGGGGAGCAGGAGGACAGACAGGGCAGCCCCAGCCGTGGCCACACCCTGCCTGCCGCTCAGAGCTTTCGGGGGAGGGGGAGGGGCACCGGGCCAGCCTGGCACAGACAGACAGAAGGACAAATGGACAGGCCAGAGGTGTCAGCTTTGGAGACAGCGTGACCTCAGGAGGAGCCCAAGGCCAGCTCCCACGCATGTGCGAATACACGCAAACACACACAGGGATGACCCTATCCTCAGGACACCATTGGGGGAGGGGAAGGACGTGCCTCCTCACCCTCACCTGCCACGGCAGCCACGTCACGGACACAGACACACGGCGCCACTGACCAGATACACGTAGACACGCACCCTGCGTCCCAGCCATACACGAGCAGCAGCACCCTCCGGACACGCTCACGCCCATTTCCACACCATACTGGGCACAGGTCACGCAGGCACAGCACGTACACATGTAAATACCCATGATGCTCTCCACTCACATGAGCCATGTCCACCTTCCACACTCCCAGCTGGACACCCGTCGCTCACTCACCGACACGCAGCACACGTGGTCACCCCTAGGTGCCCAGAGCAACGTGAGGCCCATGGGACAGGGACATGCTCATGGGGAGAGGTGAGCATGAACCTGCCCATCACTGACCCACAGCCCTGGGGGCTTTGGGTGTCCTCGTAGATGCAGCAGGCCTTGGGCCCACCTTCCCCGGGCAGGCCCAGAACCTGTCACACCACACTGGTGACTGTTGGTGACGGCACGGCAGTGTGTGTGGGTGTCCGCTGTCCGCGGAGCCAGCACGTGCTGCTGAGAGTGTGGGTGTGTGCATGCAGTCGTCAGCCGGCGCCTTGACTATATTTGGTACACGCGTGCTGTCCGTGTACACGAAGCAGGCACACGTCCTCCCTGGACACGTGCCTGGATGCGTGCAAGCACTTCCCGTCAACACGGGGTCCTCTTGGCGTGTGGGGGGGATGCGGTGGGGTGTTGTTGGGTGCCAGGTGGTATGCCTGTGTGGCTGCCTCAGTGTGGAGGGCCTTTGCGGGAGCATGTACTGGGGGGTGGCACCCTCCTGGCTTCAGGCTCCCCTTGCCCTGACAGCCCCCAGAGGCTGTCGCCCCTGCCCCTGCCCCAGGAAGGCTGGCTCCAGTGCCCGTGACAGACAAACAGAGGCTAGCCTCTGTTCTCTCCCTGGAGCCCCAGAGGGCAGGTGAGGGCTGTAGCCAGAGGGGCAGTCTGTCTGTCCGTCCAACTACCCTGGGCACAGCCACCAGGGTGCCGGGAGCCTTACGGGTTTGTGCTCCGGGAGCCAGTCGGGGATGCTCAAGCCGCTGATCTCTGCAGTGATCTTCTTCCGGTGGCCTGGCTTGGTGACCCCAATGGCCGTGAGGTCCTGGGAGAGGAGAGGCCCGTGAGCGGGAGGCCTTGGGCCCGTGTCGGCCACCGCAGGCCGCCAGCCTCCGGGCAGCTCACCTCCGGGGTCATGCGGCTGATGGTGGGCAGGTCGTAGCCGGCGCTGATGAAGTTGGAGGCGTAGAGCTGCAGCTGGAACGTGGCAAGCCACTGGCTCACGGCCTCGGCGCTCTGGAAGACACAAGGGACCCGCTGCAGGCTCGCCTGCCCGCTGGCCTGCCAGCCGTGCACCCGGGCCGCTATGCCGGCTCCTCCTCCGCTCAGCTGCTCGGTCTGCCATCTGCTGGTGCCCCCGCGGCCGGGCCTGGGACAGCCTGGCCCCCGCGTGCCTCCTCGCTCTGCGGTCCCCACTGCCGGCGTGGCGAGCTCCGTCGGCGCTGCGACCGCCTCCCGTGGTCTCCGCCGGAAGGGTCCAGCTGCTGTCGGCTGTGTCACAGGCTCCCCTGACCAGCCCCCCTGTTCCCTCACCGGGGACACCTGCACCAGGGGCTCGGGAACGTGGCCTCTGCTGCGCCGCACGGAGCAGCCCCCGCCCCCCAGCCGGGGCAGGTGGGCTCCGTCCAGAGGTGCGCAGGAGAAGCAGCCAGCCGCCCGCGCCGTGCCCACAACGGGCCCCTCTCAGCCCCACACGTGGCCGGCCTGGCCTCACACGCACGCCTCCTACGCACAGCACACGCGCGCACGTGCCCGGCTCGCAGTCACCGCCCACACACAGGCACGTCCCCTGCTCACCTCACGCCCACGTCACACTTGCCGTTCGCACCAGCTCACACGCACAACCCACACAAGAGACAACACCTACACGCACAGACTGACAAACGGACAGAAGTATGGCCTGGCCTGTCAGGGCCCCCCGCTGCCCGCGCCCCAAGCAGGCTGCCCGGGAGCCCCTCCCCGCGGCCAGCGCGGCCCGGTACCTTGCCCTCCGAGGCCGGCTCCAGCTTCCGGGGCGGCTGCTCCCCGTACACCTGCCCCGCGTGGGCCGCTGGAGGCTGGGACCGGGCCGCACCTGGAGACAGACGGTGTGCTGGGGCAGGGGTGCTTGGGAGGGGGGCGCTCCCCGCCAGACCAGGGCTGTGGCAGCCTTGCCCTTACCTGTGGAGCCCTCTGGAGGCTTGACAGGGCTGTCCCCGAGGCTGGACTCGGAGACCGACTTCTGTGAGAGCACCGTTGCCAGGAGCTACAACCCAGACAGGAACGCTGGCCGGCGCTGCTCGGCGCCCAGCCACCCCGGCCCTGCTCCCCAGACCACCTACCTTGACCCCTTCGGAGCCTGCGTGCAGGGCATGGCCCCCGCCGCTTCTTGCACCCGCCGCACCACTCAGACTGCCGCTGCGGTCCCCGCCTGCCAACACAGGGAGCACCCTGAGCCGCTGCTGGCTCTGCCTGCGCGGGGTGCTCCCTCATAGAAGCACTGCCGCCCTGACCTCCAGAGGTCAAAACCTACCTGCAAAAGGCTTCCTCAGCACCCAGATCTCCTCGGGGGGCGCGGAGGGCCCCGAGGAGCTGCCCGCCTGGGGTGGGCTTTGTTCGGCGCCTGCTCGAGAACCTGTGGGACAGCACGGCTGCCCTGAACCCCGGGCCGGCCAGGCCTGGGGCCCCCACGTGGCGAGGGGGCATCCTTGGCCTGGCCCCAGAGCCTGGGCAGAGCAGGGGCCCCTCACGTTGACGCTGCAGCCTCCTCTGGCCCCGGCTGTCTCCAGGCAGTGGCAAGAGCCTCAGAAGACCCCTCCCCGCCCTCTGCACGTGAGAGCAGGACACCGTGGCGACACTGTGGTCCTGGGTGGGGCATGGGGAGGGCAGGAGGTGCACCTCCTTTCTGCCAGGGGAGAGGCCCCCAGAAGCCTAGATGACCCTGGGTGGGCTTCCCATGCCTCCTGACGGGCCCCCTCTGTCCCCTCCCCTCACCTGTCGACGTCCACGTCATCTCTAGGAGGTAACCCATCTCACCAACCCCCCTGTGGCCCGGCCGCACGCCTTTCCTGCTCCTCACACTGTGCCAGCTGTGCTGTGTGGGTCTCCTTCAGGCCCTTGACATCGTATGCCCTGTTCTGCCCCAGGGCCTTTGCACATGTGGTTCCCGCTGACTGGATGCTCTGTCCGGGCCAGCCTCCCCGCCCCAGTGCTTTTTCTGACCACCCTGTCTAGAAGGCAGGCCTCTGTACACCTGATGAATCACTGCATTTTACTCCTAAAACTAATAAAAATAAGTAAAAAGCAGGCCTCTGTGCACATTCTCTTTAGCATTAGTTGGCACATTTTTGTATTTACTTCACTGCCATTCTCCCCACTGTCCCTAGGGGTGAGCTTGAGAGCAAGAATGATGTCCATCATTCTTGGGTCACCATCGATTCCTAGCGGCTGATGCATGACGTCTATTGAATAATTGAAGGAATAGGTGTGGGGAGGCTGACGAGCCGGCCGGCAGGAGCCCACTCTGGACCCCACGCCCAGCAATGGCCCTGCCACCCACCACACATGGCCACGTGCTTCCTTCTGGCGCCCAAGCCGAGGCCCGTGGGGTGGGGGGGGACTTGCCTGCTCGCTTCACAATGGCCTCGCCCAGGGAGGACGGGAAGTAGCCCACACGGTCGTGGCCGGTCCGGTTGTCGTGGATACACCCCTTCCAGCGGCCGTCGGGGTGCTGCTCCAGGACCTGGCCCGAGGCATTGGGGCGAGCTCAGGGAGACGCCCCTCCAGGTTGGGGAGGGTGTGTGTGTGTGTGTGTGTGTGTGTGTGTGTGTGTGTGACCCGGGCCTCCCGTCCAGACCCCCGGGCTTCCCAGTAGCCACATGGGGGGCTGCGGGGTGAGCACCTGGGCCCCCCCATCCCCCTGCCCTCCCCAGGCTGGCCTTACCGTGATGATGTCCCCAGCTTTCACGTTGAGGCTGGTCAGGTCGTAATTGTTGCAGTAATCCTTGGTCGCCCGGACCTGCAGAGCCGCCGAGGCCTCTGGGGACACAGGAGGGAGACCCCCCCAGTCCTGCCAGCCGCCGGGCCCAGACCCCCCAGCCCCCACGCCTTCCCCGGCCTCCCCGCCCCGCCCCCTGGCCCACCTCGCAGCAGTTGCTTGATCTCCTTGCTGGCCTGGGACGTGGTGAACTGGTGCACGATGTCCAGGGCCGTCTGGCTGTAGGTGTTCCTCACATGGGCATTAATCCCGTTCTGTAGGTGCCAGACGGTGTGGCCTGTCAGGAGACCCCCTGCTCCGCACCCCCGCCCCAGCTCCCACGGCCCCTGACTCACGTCCAGCAGGAGCCGGACCACTTCCGTCTTCCCACAGAGCGCGGCTTCGTGCAGGGCCGTGCCGGACTTGGTCTGGCGGTTAATGTCAATGCCAGCCTGGAGGAGGAGTCTGGAAGAAAGGCGGCAGTGGCAGCGGGCAGCCCCTGACAGCAGGAGCCACGCTCCTCCCCAGTGGACGGGCATTCCCAGGCCCCGCCTCCCAACTGCGGTGTCAGCCCCTGGCCCAGCATCTGTGGAAGTGACCCCCACGGGGCTGACCCCACAGGGCTGACCCCAACGGCCATTAGGTCACCCTAACGGGGGCCGCTGCCAAGATACCCACTTCACAGAGGGAAGAGCTGGGTCTCAGAGAAGCTGAGTGTCTCCACAAGGTCAGCCAGCGAGTGGCAGGGCCACGACCTCGCCGGGGCTCCGGGCTGTAGAGGCCGGGGCCCCGGCCTGTCTACTGCATCCTTTACACGGTGGCCAGAGGTGTCCTGCTCACCTGGAGGCCTGACCACGTCCCCGGGGCCCCTAGGCCAGAAGCAGGAAGCCCACAGCTGGGCCGCCTCCTCTCGCCCCCACGTGGCCATACCTGATGATGTCAATGTGGCCATTCTTGGCCGCCAGGTGCAGGGGGCTGGTGCCATTGGGGTCGGTGGTATCTCCGGGCCGCGGCTCCAGCAAGGCCGCACACATGTTGCTGCTCAGGAGCAGCTGGACCACCTTGAGGGAGGGGCCGGGGCCAGGGCAGAGGGTCACAGCTGTGTCTCCCCACTCCCACCCCTCCCTGGGCGGGGAGGCAGAGCACACGCAGTCCCCTCAGCTCTCTGGGGACACTTACCCCGACGCGGCCGAACTCACAGGCCAGGTCTAGGGGTGTCTTCCCCGAGTTGTCCACCATGCACGGGTTGGACTGGTGCTGCAGCAGCATCTCGGACTGCGGGGCCACGGGCTGCCATCAGACCCCGGGGGTGGCCACCCGGCTCCTGCCGCCCTGGCGCCCGGCCACCCCTGACACGCTCCTTACCACATCGTAGTGACCGTGCTGGGCCGCCAGGTGCAGGGGGATGTGGCCCTCGTCCGAGGGGATGTTCACTGCTGAGCCTGCCTTCAGCACCAGCTTCATGGGCTCCTTCCGGCCCTGCCAGGCCGCGTAGTGCAACGGCCGCATGCCTGGGAGAAGGCAGGGGAGGGTGGGGGTGGGCGGGGGGCGCCGTTGGGAGCCAGCCCTCAGCCCTGAACCTGACCCGGCCTACAGGAGGCTGATCCCAGGGGAACCTGCCTCGACCCAGACCGAGACTCTGGGCCGGGGCCTCCGTCGCGGCACCCCCCGCCACCCGCGAAGTGACCCCTGCCCTGGCGCTGGGGTCCCTGACCGCCTTGCCTTTGTTGTCCTTGATGTCCACGGCGGCCTGGGCCTCCAGCAGCAGGGCGATCAATTCTGTGTTGCCATTCAGGGCCGCGTGGTGCAGGGCGGAGAAGCTGCGGTGGCGGCAGGCATGAATGGGCGGGGAGGGGGTCACCCGGCCTCCCGCAGCAGCCACCCACGCACCCACGTCCACCCGGCCCCCGAGCCAGCCTGGCCTCTCCCGTCTGTGAACTCACCCATCCGGGTCCTGGAAGTTGACATTTATCTTCTTGGTAGAGCCCAGGAGCTCTAGGGGTGGGAAAGGGACCGTGAGGGCGTCTGTCCCGCCCCTCCGGGCAGCCGCAGAGCCGGCAGGCGCTCCGGCTCGCTCCCCGGCAGGCTCAAGAAACAGTTCTTCGTTGAGTCAAGTCTGTCCCCTGCACTCAGCCACAGGTACCAGCTCTTGGGCCCTGGTTTCCCCACGGAACTACGGTGTTGGCAAGTTCACAGAGCCGAGGGCTCCGGGCTCGTCCCCACCCGCGGACGGACGCCAGAGCTGTGCACCCACACAGGCACACACATGCGCACATGTACCCCCTCCTTTGGGACGCTGGCTAAGCACCTACCGATGGCGGGAGGGAGAAAGCCGGCACAATCTGTTTCTCAGAAGGACCCAGATGGGGCCGGGGGTGGCCTGGGAAGGCTGGAACACCCGGAAATTGGGGTATCTCTGGGGGAAGATCTGCATTTTCAGGGTGCAGCCTACCCCCATTCCAAGCCCTGGGCCTGCCCGTGTGGACAAGTCCCAACTGGCAAGGCAGGAGGAGGGGGAGCCGGGCAGGCAGGCGGGTGCCCCCGAGTGACCACGCAAGAACGGCCACCACATCCTCAGGGGCCCGCCTGGGGCCCGGGATCAGTCCGCCCGAAGCTCAAGGGGCCCAAACCCTCCCTTTGGGGCCCCAGTTTCGTCCGGGCCCTCCCCAGTCCTGGCCTCCACCGCTGAGTGCCGGAGGAAGGGAGCCCACCGATGCCCTCCCTGTGGGCTCAGGGCCAGCCGGACTCAGGCCAAGCCCCTGCCTGTCTGGGCCATGGTTACATAACCCATTTGTGGGTCAGTCACTCTGTGAGGGAGGGGCTGGCAGGACAGAAGCCCCTTTGTGCAGGCCCAGGACAGGGTGGGGGCAGGGGTCCCCAAGAGCAGGAACCCAAGAGAGTCGAGTCACAGAGGGGCTGATCCAGGACCCACTTGGGGACCCACAGCAACCCCGGCTGCTCCAGCCTCGGCTCTCCAGCTGCTGGATGCGGGGTGTGAGGCCCCGCCGGTCCACGGGGCCCACGAAGGCAGATGGACCCAAGTTCAAACTCTCACCGGGCCCTTACTAGTCCTATGGCCTCGGCCTTAGCTCAAAGGGGAACCAACCGTGGGGCCAGGCTCCCAGGCCTAAGGGCGTGTGCATCCTCAGAGCGTGAAGGGTCTGGCGCAGAGTCAGCTCAGCAAGTGGCAATTACTGACATGAGCCCTGTGGGAGCACCACGCCCACCCTTTCCCTTGAGGGGCTTCTCTGCGCAGAGCGGAGCAGAGGCTCTGGGGAGAGGCATCTCCACCGCCCCACATCCCCCCTGCTCAGACACTGATGGCCATCTAAGGTGGCAGCAGTGCCACCCTTCCGCGGTGGTCCATGCTGAAACCTTGGAGTCAGCCCTAAGTACCTTATAGGGTCTGCGCCAGCACATCCTACCGGCTCTACCTTCAAGGCACACTCAGAATCCTACCACTTCCCACCGCTGCCACTGTTACCACCAGGAGCAGGCCAGCGTCTCCGATAGGGTCACTGGCATCCCTGCTTCCCCCCCGGCTCCCCTTGCCACTCAGGCCATCCTCCATGCCACTGAGGTCAGGGGGACCCTGTGAGAACACGAGTCAGATCCCACTGCCACTGGTCCTCTCCTGAAGACAGCTCCTGTGTCACTGGGGCTAAAAGCCAGTGCTGGACAATGGCCCACAGGACACAGCCCTGCTTCACTTTGACCTTCCCAGCACCCTTCTTCCAGCCATGCAAGCCTCCTCGATGATGCCCCCACACACCAGCCGCCCCTGCCACAGGGTCTTTGCGCGTGTTGTGGGTACGTGCGGGGTACTGTTATTCCCAATTATCCCCGTGACTCCCTCCCTCACGTCCTTCAGGACTTTATCCAAACGTCACCTGCTTGGAGAAGCCCCGCTGGGCTCCCCATCTAGAACGGCAACCCCCATCCCATCCTGCGTCTATCACAGTTCTCTCTCCGGCTCCTATCACTACCATTTACCTTCTGTGTCCATCTCCATCGCTACAGCACAAGCTCCAAAATGGGGAAGGTCTTTTTTTTTTTTTTTTTTTTTTAATCTATTTTGCTCACTGCTGTATCCTTGCTGGCTGAAACAGTGCCGGGCGCGTGTGAGGGGCCGGGTATGTTGGTGCCTGAACGGATGTCCTCCACCCCCCACACTGTGGTCCCATCATCCCCTCCCCTACCCAGGGCCAAGCTCAGGGTGTTCTCACCCCAAAACACTCAGCCTAGCTTTGATATTTGCTGCCCCTTCTTCTGAGCTCCAGTGTGGCCCCGTCTCCCCTGCCCCCCAACCTGGCTACACCTGCAGGCACTGAAAATTTGGAGGAGCTGGAGGTCAAGACCCAGGAAGTGGCACAGACACCAGTAGGGGAGGGGAGTCTCCACCCTGGAGCACCCCCTGATGCGTGTGGGGGACCTTGAGCTTCCAGGAGGTCATATGAGGGAAGCCTGCCTGGTGCCAGCGAGGTGCCCCTCGCAGAGACAGGTGCTCTGGATGGAGGTAGACCAGGCATGGCAGGAGCGGCCGGAGCAGCTGGGGCAGAAGGGGGCGAGTGGGTGCCACAGGGAAGAGCCCAGAAACTCCTCCAGGAGCCTCCTTCTCTTTCCCACAAGAGCACTAGGTCCTGCAGCCCCCATGTGGGCAATGGACATAAACCTCAGCCCCAACCCACCCCACGCCTTTGGCTCTCCCAGCTCCTGCCACTCAGTCCTCTAACCACTTTCCTGGGACCGTCCCTGGCCTTGGGGTCAGCCCCAAACTCCAGGCTGCAGAGACCGAGGGGGAGGTGGCCTCGGGCCCTCTCCGCCCCCCCCCCCGGGCTCTGCCCCCTGCCCAGATGCTCCTCTGCCCCCAAGGCCACTGGTGTGCCAGCCCCACAGAGCCACGGCTGTCCCCCGCAGGGACACGGTCCTGGCCTCTGGTGCCGGCACAGGGCAGGGCAGCCTCTCAGCCTCCCCAGGGCAGGCAGGCAGGGCGGTATCCTCCAAACCCCCCTGGCAGGGAGCTGGGCCACACGCCGCACGGCAAGTATTAGTGGGCCAAGGTGAGAGGACACAGGCATGCTGGCCTGCAGTCTGCAGCGAATTTGGGGAAGGGGAGGTGAGGCCCGGAGGAAGGCCACCCCTCGCCTTGTGAACTCCCTCCAGAGCAGTCTCCTTCGTCTCAAGGGCAGCTGCTGAGGGTCCAGTGCCCAGGCTTGTGAGGGGGGCTCCCTTCCAGGCAGGATGGCAGTGCTGACAGACCCTGGGGCAACTCAGAGGTTGGGGTGCAGGGGGGTGCCAGCAGGGGCTGGAGGTCTTGGAGACAAGGGTCATGGGAAAACCTCCAGAGTGGGGGGATCCTGAGAGAGCACCGCTGGATGCCCCCCACCCCATGGCCCAAACTCCAGCTGTACTTTGCTGAATCAAAATACATCTTACTCCAAAGCAGGCCAGTGTTACCATGACAACTGAGCTAATTCATGGAGGGATTTCTCTGTCTGATTTATTATGCCCGCCCCTGTGAGTCACAGAGCCCAGATACGGGGGCCAGGGCAGGTGCCTCTCCCAGAAAGCAGACCAGGCAGGGACAGGTGCAAAGATCCAGGTGGACACCAGGTAGAGGCACAACCCCCACACCTTCCCTGGATGGCCAGATCCAATGCCCCACTTCCCTGGAGGCCATCCTGGGCTGCCCAAGGAAATACTCCTGGTTAGTACTTCCTGGGCGCTTAGGAGGTGCCTGGGCTTCCTGTGCGCTCTCCCGCTGTTCTTCCAACAGTCCTACAAGCAGGGACCGCAAATGTCCCCATCCTACAGATGAGGAGACTGAGGCCCAGAGACCTGGAACCGGCCGTGCCCAAGGTCACTCGGCCACTAGGTGGAAACCTTTACCTAGCCTTCCACCTCTCACTCCCTCCACCTGCTTTCAAGGCTCCACTACGGGCTGCCTCTGCCTGGAAGCCCTCCCTTTCTGAACCCTGAAGCCCTAAAGCTGGCCCCAGCGGGCAGACCACCCCGGGCCTCGGGCGTAGAAGGCAGAGCAGCCTGTATAGGTGATCCTGCCAGGCTCTGGAACTGCACAGAGGGGATGGGGCTGCAGCGGGAGGGGTCTTCCTGGGGCTGGAAGGCCTGCCCCCACCAGCAGTCCCAGGCCGGTGGAGTTCTCAGCAGCCTTCCCCGCGAAAGGGGAGGGGCCTCCCTGGGTTACCTACAGTCCCTGGGGGTGGGGGGGAGTGGGGCACCCGGACCCCACGTGCCATCCTGCAGAGCCCTGCCCGTGCCCGCACAGGTGCCCTGACACACTGACACGGCCCTACGTGCGCAGCCGCACACGCAGCTGGTCCGCACACCCATCCATCCATCTCCAGCGGCCCCCGGGGAGGCTCTGGGCTGAGCTGGGATGAGTGCTGGGATCAGGACTCCAAGCTCCCAGCCCTTCCCAGGGGCCCTCACAGCGCACGCTCAGGATGGCCAGGGGGAGCCCCCTCCCCCCCCCCCCCAACCCCTTTCCCTGCAGGGAAGCCGGAGCAGCGCGGGGTCCCCGCAGGGTCTGCGTCTGCCTGGAGCCCTGCCCGCGCTGGGCCGGGCGACCTTGGGCCTCTGCCCCCCGGGAGTAAAGGGCCCCCAGCGGGCCATGCCTGGGCAGCCACACCCCCAGCATGGTCCTGCCCCCCATTCCCCACAAAACGTGTTATTAAACGTCGGGCGGGGAGGGGGGCGGACAGGGACCGTCCGCCCCGTGGCCGCCCCTCGCCGCGCGGCCCCCTCCCTCTCTCCGCGGCGGGGAAGGGGGGCGGCCTCGCCTCGCCCTGCGACGGTCCGCGGTCCGGCCGAGCCCTCCGGCCGCCAGCCCGGAGCCGGGAGGGGCGGGGGCGCCCGCGGCCAGGTGCCGGCTCGGGCAGGGGCCGCCCCTCCTCCGGCGCCGGGGGTCCGCGCGCGCCGGCCCCGCCCCGCCCCCGGGGACCCGGCCGCGCCCCGCGCCCCGCGCCCTGCGCCCCGCGCCCCGCACTCACTGGCCTTCCCGGGCCGCGGCCTCTGCAGCAGCCTCTGCGCGGCCCCCACGTCCTCCGCCTTCACCGCCTGCACCAGCTCCTGCTCCTTCCCCATGGCGCGGCCGGGCCGCAGCGACGCGGCTGCGCTCCGTGCGCGCGGCGGGCTCGGCTCAGAGGCGGCGGCGGCCCCGCAGCCCCGGCCGCATCCCCCCGCCGCCCCCGCCGCCTCCGCCGCCGCCCGAGCCCCGCGCCGTCCTCGGGCTCGGGCTCGGGCTCGGGCTCGGGCTCGGGCTCGGGCTGGGGTTCGGCTCGGCTCGGGCTCCCGGCGCCAAGGGGCGGGGAGCGCGTCACGGGCGGGGGGCGGGGGGCGGCCCGGGGCGGGGGCGCGGCACCTGGCACCGCCTCCCGGACGCCCGGGTCCCGCTCCTGCGGTCGCCGACCTCCGTCCGCCCGCGCGGCCGCGCGCCCCGCTCGCTGGCTCTGCCCGCAGGCCCCGAGCGCCGGGACGCCCCCTCCCCACGTGCGGGCCGGGCCGGGGCCTCTGCGCGGCCGGGGCGGGGACCGCGGCCGCCGGGGCGGGGGCAGCGCGCGGAGCCCGGCTCGGCGGCGGCGCGAGGCTGAGCCTGCGAGAGGCTTCCAGAGGCTGCGGGACCCACGGGGGAGGAACGCGGCGGCGGCGGCGGCGGCGGGCGGCGGGCGGCGGGCGGCGGGCGGGGGGCGGGCGCGAGGGCCCGGGCACCCGCCGCGCACGGGAGCCGGCCCGCCAGAGGCTGTCAGACATTTCAGCCCGTGGTTCCCGTGGGAGGTGTCGAGGGATGGTGAAGAGGAATCTCCCAATAATGAATTCGGTGTCAGGGAACCCGCACCCCCACCCCCAACTGCCGCTCCTTCCCCTGCAGCCTCCCGCTCTGTCCGTAAACAATGCAGGCCACGGCTCCCTGCCCCCAGCCTCAGTGCGAACCCTAACCCCAGCGCGGCCCCCCAGCGCTCACCGGGGTGCAGCCCCACAGGCCTCCTGTCCCCCAGCCCCAGCCCCAGCTGCAGTCTGACCCCCCCACCAAGTCTGTTAACCGGCCGTCTCCAGCCACCAACTGGGTCCCTACTGACCAGTCCCTACTCCCTCCTGTTCCCCGGCCTGCCCCCCCCCCCACACACACACGCAGAGGTCTCACCCCTCTGACCCCTTCAGACCATCACCCCACCAGGGCAAGGCTGGCAGGAGCTTTTGCAGGGGTCTGCACATAAGATGGCCTGACACCCCTCTTCCCATGGCCAGACCATCAAGCAGGGCCAGGAAGAAGGTGGCCACCTTGGGGCTAGGGGGAGTAGCAGGCACCAGGACCTCCTGATCCAAGCATTTGATCAGTGCCAACAAGGGGTCTTCCTTGGGATTTAGGGAGCAAACTTAGGTCTCCCAGCACATGCTGGGCTCCCCAGGCCTGGGCTCCCCCCACCCATGCTTTATCGTGACCAATTTCTAGGCATCTGCTGGCTCAGGCACCATGCTGGTCACTTTGCAGATTGTGCCCATTGTACAGATGAAGAAAATGGAGGCTCCAGGAAGCCAAGTGACCTGCCTAAGGTCCTAGAATCTCAAGGTCGTGAGTCTGAGCTTTGAACCCCCACTCACCTCAGCATTTGTCCCAGTTCTGCCTTTTACCAGGTTTGTTTTTCTGGTCACGTGGTCTTTCTGAGCCCTGGTTTCCCCTCTGTAAAATAGGGTTGAGAAGGATAGCTTTCTCTAAGTTGTCTGAGGATTAGTCGTGATGCTGCTATCCATAAAGCGCTTCGCAGTAGAGCTTAATAAGTGCTCAATAAATGGCTTTTGCAGATATTGTGATATTCTTGGCTCTCCCTACCTGGGAATGACTGTATTTTACTCGTCTTTGTAGCTGCAGAGCCTAGCGGTGTGCCTGGCGCACAAGAAGCATTGCAAAAAATACAAGTGAAAAGACAGCTATCATCCTGACCATTATTTTTATGTTTCGGCTGACTACGGCCAACCACTCCAGCCTGAGCCCAGCATTTGTGGGGCCTGGGGCAAGGGCACAAACAGAGACCCACACACCTGATGTCGAGATATTTCAATATCATAAACCATGCTAACAACTCATTAAGTAAAACATGTCCCATCCTCCTACCTTTGCAAATATACCTTCACCATGACCTGAAAGGCTAAGTTCCAAATTAGAATTCTCTAATTCCTCTGGGTGATGAATTGGCCCCGCCGCAGCTGCCCCGCTCCAGCCCTATCTATACCATGCAAACAGGCACCCCATGGTCACTGCCCAGGCTTACAAGGGGGTACGTTGCTGTGGAGTCCTTCTTCAGGAACACAGACCTGGGAAGAGAGCTCCACAGACTCTGCTAGATTCATTCACTCTGCCACGTGAAGGTAATGGCCTGGGGGCGGGGGGCGGTGTGTGTGTCAAGAAGTCCTAGATCCGCCACCAGCCAGCCCAGCGACTTTGGACAAGCCCTGATACTCCTCCGCCTCATCTGTAAAATGGGCCAGCAGCTCTGCCTGCAGCCTAGGGCCGATGGGAGGGTCCACATGAAAACAGAGATGTGCGTCTGCCTGGGGTCCCCCCAGCCTGAAGACGGGGGTTGCATGGCAGGCCAGCTGCCTGGGCTAGGGGATATAGATGTAGAGGCGTGGGGCTTGGGCAGCGCTCCAGTAAGTCAGGCCTCGGAGGATCCCGGGAGGAGGGGCTGCTGAGCCAGCAGAATTGCCGAAGCCCAGCCTGGAGGAGGGCTGGCAGTGCTTCACTGCAGCCCAGGCTGGCCCCCTTCCCAGCTGCATGGCCGTCTCCACCGGCGGCCTGCGCCACCCCTGCTCCTGCCCGGCAGCTGGAGATGCCCCTGGTGTTCCTCCCTGGTGCCCCCGCAGCCCCCAGGCCCTGGCGCCTGGCCCCCTCTGTATAAAATGGGGATGACAGATGTACCCTCCCCAAGGGCTGCTGGGAGCACGCAGCACAGGTCGGTGCCGTGGTTTCTATTGTTCTCGCAGACGCTGCCCCTGTAGAGCGCTCAGCTGGTGCTTGGTACATAAGAAGGGATTAACAACTGGGCGTCCTGGCCCCTCTCCCCGCCTGGCAGAGGTGCTGGGGCTGCTCAGGCTGGGTAGGGGGCCCCGCCCTATCTGTCAGTTAAGCCCAGGGGAGGGACATGTGCGGTCCCCAGGCTCTACCCAGAGACCCGCAAAAGAGGCCAACAGCCCAGGGCCTGGCCTCCGGGACACATGTGGGACTGCATAGACACGTGGGAGAGCCTTCCAGCCTTCCCTGAGCCCCCCCCTCCTGCTCTCAGGCTCTTTTGTGGGTTCGCACTGCTCCGGATGCCCTTCCGATGCTGGGGTGCACAGAGCTCTGACTCTCCCAGCCTTCCGACCCCACATATGCATCAGAGCTGCCTCTGAGTCCAGCGGGGCTCCTGTGCTCAGAGAGGAGAATGAGGAGGAGAACATGCGAGGTGTGGGGGCGGCCCCGAAGGGGCAAGGTCAGGGGGGGCTGAGCCAGCAGGATGGGTTCTTTCATCCTGCGTCCTAGAACATAGACTGTGCATCCTGCGTCCTAGAACATAGACTGTGCATCTCTGAACCTCAGTTTCCTTGTCTCCAAAATGATGGTGGTTTCTCCTTGGCAGAGCCGTTGTGAGGACCTGGTGCATAATGCAGTAAAACGTTCAGCACGGTCTGGCGGTTCCTCCAAAAGTTAAACATAGAGTTACCATGTGACCCAGCAGTTCCACTCCTAGTACACGGAGAGATGAAAACATGTACTCAGAGACACACTCGCCTGGGGATGTTCACAGCAGTATCATTCGTAATAGCCAAAAGGTGGAAACAAGTGATATCCATCAGCAGGTGAGTGGGTGAACAACACGTGGTCCAGCCACACAACAGAATATTATTTGGCCACAAAAAGGAATGAAGCTCTGACACCTGCTACCACCTGGCAGTAGCTCGGCGAGAGACCAGACACAAAGGTCACATATTGGAAGGTTCCCTTTCCATGCAATATCTTGAATAGGCGAATCCATAGAGATAGAAAGTAGCTTGGTGTTTGCCAGGGGTTGGGAGGCTAAGGGGGGACAGGTAATGGGGAGAGACTGCACACAGGTACAGGGTGGGCTGATGAAAATGTTCTGGAACTAGACAGAGGTAGTGACTGCACAGCACTGCACATGTTTTAAGGGTCATTGGGGGGGGGAAGGGTCATTGAATTGTTCACTTTAAAAAGGTGAATTTCAGGGGCGCCTGGCTCAGTTGGGAAGGCATGCAACTCTTGATCTCAGAGTCATGAGTTCAAGTCTCACATTGAACAGATTACTTAAAAAAATAAATGAAAAAAATTAAAAATCATTGATTTTATAGTGTATGAATTTTGCCTCAATTAAAACAAAAGCCCCAATGTAATGCTTCCCACAGAATAAACCCTCAAAGTGCTACAAAGGTACTGACAACCCCGAGTTTTGGCAGGTACAGAGGTATCAGGAAAGCGTCCTCGGCACAGCGAGGGGAAGGGTTCAGGAGGGAGTGTGTGCTGCTGTCGGCTCTCGGCTCTCGCAGGATGAAGCACATGGCCTCTGGAGTGGAGGGAGGAGAAACCTGCAAGGTTGGCAGGGGGGAGGGGTCTGGGGCGTGAAGGGGGACCCATGAAGGCTTCTAGGTTTCTAAAAGACCACTCTGCCATGTGAAGGACAGCCTGGCTGGGGGCAGGGAGGCAGGGTAGGAGGCTGCTCTGGGAGAGGGGGTGATGGATGTAGGTGGATCACCTAGTTGTAACACATGGGGGACACCGGCATACAGAAAGACAGGCTGTTTGGGGTAGGGCCATATGAATTGTCTCAGCCATGGGAAGGGGAGGGGACTGTGGGGACTTCAAGGGACAGTGTCTGGCAGGGAGCTGGATGTGAGCGGGAGACAAGGTGGAAGGCCCCAGAACAGGGCTGGTATTGGAAGCCCCAGAGAGCGGACGTTGAGCCCTCAGGGTGAGTGGCATGCAGAGACCAGAACTCTGGAGGGGACGGGCCTCTAGGTGACGGCAGAGAAAGCCAAGTGGCAAGGGGGACTTTCCGGAGCAAAACTGTCGAGCACCGCGTAGACGCGTCAAGATGCAGAAAGAGAAGTAATCACTGGCTTGTCTGTGTGGGGCCGCCAGCGACCTTGTGATATTTTCCCTGGAGAGACGGGGCAAA
Organism: Canis aureus; assembly: GCF_053574225.1. Lineage (NCBI taxonomy): Eukaryota > Metazoa > Chordata > Mammalia > Carnivora > Canidae > Canis > Canis aureus. The sequence goes on from NC_135618.1 coordinate 38,922,092, forward strand.
GGATGACAGTGGGCTGGGGAGTGAGAAGCGAGGACTGGGGGGTCAGAGACGTGGGCAGACCCGAGCAGACTGCCTGCTGGAGGGGGACGGGGGCGATGGGAAGGTTCCTCCGACCGGGGGCCTGGGGGTCTAGCGGGGCCTGTGGCCTTGGTGGAGGAGCCAGAGGAAGGGGCGGGGGTGCAGCTGCCTGTAAGCCTCGTGAGAGCCGCACAAGGACTGTTTCTCTGTTTAGGAGGGTGCGGCCACTGTGCCAGGTGGGCGGGAGCGCCGAAGGGGACAGGAGGCCCGAGGGCCAGGGCCGGAGGGGTCGGGAGGCTGCGGGGGCCCAAGCTGGGGCGGCCCAGGCTGGGGCTGCCCCGCTAGCAAATAAAACCACCGAACAGCCGGCTGCGTTCCAATTCCCCATAGACGACGAGTAACTTTTTAGTATAAGTATATCTCATGTGATACTTGGGATATACTTAAACCAAAACAATTTTTAAAAAAATTATCAGTGCTTTTCTGAAATCCACCTGTTAGCTGGGCGGGGGCACCCTGGCCGCGCGGGGAGGGCCCGGCCTGGAACACGGGGCCGCCAGAGCTGCGGGGCCCGAGCGCGGACTGGGCTGCGGCCCCAAATCCCCAGGCCCCGCCGGGCTCCTCCCGCCGCAGAACTTCGGCCTCGCCCCACCCCCGCCTAAGCCCCGTGGTGTCGCCTTAAGGGCCCATCGATAACTCGACGCTCGGCCGCGGCCTCTATCGACTCGCTCTGGCTCCGCTCGCAGTCCTGGGCCGCGGCGGAGCGCGGAGTCGCATGTAAGGTACGGGGGCCGCGGGACGAGGGCCAGGAGACGGCTGCTGGGGGGCCAGAAGGGCGTGCCCGCGCAGCGCTGGCCAGCGGGACGGAGCCGGGGCCGCCGCCGGAGCACAGGGGAGCCCGAAGGTCCGGCCACAGAGCGCCCCCTCCCATCGGGCTTCGCCGCCGGCCTTCTACGCATGCGCAGCCGCTGCCTTCGGCTCGCCTCTCCGGGCCGCCGGGCGCATGCGCGGCCCGCCCTTGCGGCAGAGCGGCGCCCCGGGCGTGACTGCCCCCTGCCGGCGGCGGCTGGGGTGGCGTGCCGGCCGCGGGGCGGGGCGGGGGACGGAGCGCAGGGCTTGGAGGTCGCCACTGTCCGCAGGTTGTCACGCGTTCCCTGTATCTGAGCCTGTTTCCCTGCCTCTGAGATGAGAATGATAATGCCCATCAGCACCGAGTGGACCTAGAGCGTATTGGCTAAATACTGCACCCCCTGTGCTCGCTTCGGCAGCACATATACTAAAATACTGCACCCCCTTCTCTTCTGCAGGTGCTCTGACCTTTGACCCCCGCCTCTCCGAAGTCGGGTCCTGTGCAAGCCCCAGCCTTCTTCCCCACCATGAACACATCCCCGGGCACGGTGGGCAGTGACCCCGTCATCTTGGCCACTGCGGGCTACGACCACACGGTGCGGTTCTGGCAGGCCCACAGTGGGATCTGCACCCGCACCGTACAGCATCAGGACTCTGTATCCTCCACTGGGGAGGTGGGGAGGGCGGTCCTCGGAAGGATGACTGGTGGGGTACAGCACCCGCCAGGGGAGAGGTGCCTGGGGGGGAAAGGATGCGGCAGCTGAGCCAGATGGCAGGGGCATCCAGGCTTTATCATCTTCCTTAACAGACCTAGCAGGTGAACGCGCTGGAAATCACGCCAGACCGCAGCATGATCGCGGCTGCAGGTACTTGTGCCCTCAGCCCGACCCCTGCTCTCGGGTGGGCCGACCTGTGCGCAGCCACCCTTCAGTCTAGCCTGTGCCCCTAGGTTATCAGCACATTCGCATGTACGATCTCAGCTCCAACAACCCCAACCCCATCATCAGCTACGACGGGGTGAACAAGAATATCGCGTCCGTGGGCTTCCATGAGGATGGCCGCTGGATGTACACGGGTGGGGAGGACTGCACGGCCCGGATCTGGGACCTCAGGTGTGGGGCACCGGGCAGGAGGGGCCTGTTGCCGTGTGGGGGACAGGCCAGGAGATTGTCTCGGGTCAGGGCCCTCCAAGTAGAGGCTGAGACAGGCTTTTCAGTGCTGGTGGCTTATTGAAGGTAGTGACAAAGGCGGGATAGGGTAGGGCTGAAGCACACACAGACAAGCCCAGCCTCAGCCTGATGCCACAGGGAACTCTGGACAGCGAATTGCATCAGAATGAGTCCCATCTGGAGCAGGGGGCTGTCCCAGGGGAGGGCTGAATCTCCCTAGGGTTTCTGGTAAGGCCGCCGTGATCAGCAGAGGAGCAAGTGAAAATGGCCGGTGGGTGGGTGGGTGCCAGATGGTGGGTGCCAACAGCATGCCATACAGCATATGTGCCCACCCTAAAGGTCCCGGAACCTGCAGTGTCAGCGGATCTTCCAGGTGAATGCACCCATTAATTGCGTGTGCCTGCACCCCAACCAGGTGAGGGGTACTCACAGGGCCGGGCACCGTGGGGCTTTGGAGGGCAGGGGACTTGCCCTCCCTCACCTCCCCTGCACCCCAGGCAGAGCTCATCGTGGGTGACCAGAGCGGTGCCATCCACATCTGGGACCTGAAAACTGACCACAACGAGCAGCTGATTCCGGAGCCCGAGGTCTCCATCACGTCTGCCCACATTGACCCTGACGCCAGCTACATGGCAGCCGTCAACAGCACCGTGAGTCCTGGGACTGAGTGCCTGCTCCCTTATCCTCCTCATTCCCTGCACGTGGCTGATTCCCCAGATGCTCCGCCAGACTCCCCCACCCCCCACAGGCCTGCTTCCTCATCCTGGCTCCAGCTCCAACAGCCACCAAAGCCAGAAAGCTGGGTGTCATTCCTGACGCCCCCCTCACTACTGCCATAGCTCATCCAGCGGGCGTCACTTCCACCTCCAGAACCTCTCAAGTCTGTCTACTTCCCTCTCCTCCCCGCTCCTCCTGGCCCCAGCTTGCTTTGTCTCCCCGCACGGCGGCTGGAGCCTCTCTGTGGCTGCCGTGCCTCCTCGCTGACACACTCTGCCCCCACACCACTCTCCGTCCACTGCGCGCACAGCCTTCAGCGGCACCTGCCTGACGGCCTCATTCCCTGCTCAAACCCTGTGGCGCCCTGGCTCCTCACCGTGACCTCAGGACCTCAGGACGCTACGGTTTGGCCCCGATATCCTGTCTGGCTTCTTTTTCTCCCCTTTAACGTCCCTCACATCTCAACGAATCACTTGTACCCTGGTGTCCCCACACTGCCCTCCTGCTCTTCCCTCTATCTGAGGTGCCCTGCTCCCATTGTATCATTCACATTCCTGTTGGCCGGCAGCTTTCTCCACGAAGGCCAGGCATGGCCTCCTGCTCCCAGCCTGCCAGCTATTCCTGGCAGGCAGGACTGGGTGTGCCTGCCACATGTCCCTGGCCCCCAGAGCTGTGGTGCCACCGCATGTTGGAGGGCAGCCCCCCGGACCTAGGGCTAGCCACCAGGGTACCCTTCCCTGCGTGTCAGACTAGAGGCTCCAGGTTTGCTCTGGCGTCCCTCCTACTTGCAGGGGAATTGCTATGTCTGGAATCTGACTGGGGGCATTGGTGACGAGGTGACACAGCTCATCCCCAAGACCAAGATCCCAGCGCACACCCGCTATGCCTTGCAGTGCCGCTTCAGCCCCGACTCTACGTGCGTACAGGGTCTGGGGGGCTGGAGCCTTTGGGTGGCAGAGAGCCTGTCTTGCGGATGGCAGAGGGGTGCAGGGTGGGAGTGGCTGCTGATGACACCCCCACCGCACTCACGCCCATCCCTAGGCTTCTCGCCACCTGTTCCGCCGACCAGACGTGCAAGATTTGGAGGACATCCAACTTCTCTCTGATGACAGAGCTGAGCATCAAGAGCAGCAACCCAGGAGAGTCATCCCGAGGCTGGATGTGGGGCTGTGCCTTCTCGGGGGACTCGCAGTACATCGTCACGGGTGAGCGCCACCCCCCAGCCGCCCCTCCCCCCGCCCCTCCCCTCCCTCCCTCCCTCCCTGCGTTGCCTGGCCTGGGGCTGTGCCCTGAGCTGCTGCCTACACCGCTTGCCACAGCTTCCTCTGACAACCTGGCCCGCCTCTGGTGTGTGGAGACAGGAGAGATCAAGAGGGAGTATGGTGGCCACCAGAAAGCTGTCGTCTGCCTGGCCTTCAATGACAGCGTGCTGGGCTAGCCTGTGCCCCCCTGGGACTGCAGGCGGCTATGCAGGGAGCACCTGCGGAACACGTCTGCCCAGCTGCCCAGGTCAGAGTGAAGCTCCGCAGCTAGCCTCCGCCAGCCTAGCCAGCTGGACCTGACTGGCCTACCCTGGCCCCTCGGCCAGCCTAGACTGGACAGGCCAGTATGTCCTGGGAGTCTCTCAGCTCCTCCTGGGTGCTTCTGTGGATGTGACAAGGCTCAGGAAGCCCACCTCAGCCAGCCGGCACTTGCTTCAGGAATTCCAGATCCACACGGCCTAGGGGGTCTGAGGCCGGTGCCCAACCCCCAGCCAGTGCACCCCCCCCAGCCCCCCACCCTGCCCATTTCGTGTCCTGAGGCCACAGAGAACAGCATCACAGCCAGGTGGAGGGTTTATTAGACCCCGCTGCCAGCCACCCTCTGTGACCGGTGACGGGGCTGGCCAGCTGGCTGGCCTGTGGGGCTGGGCAGGCTGGAACTTAGTCTGGGAGGTAATAAAAGCAGACCGACACGCAGATGTTGCTGGGGAAGCAGATGTCGATGCACAGGTAGATCAGCCGCTGCCTCCGGGGCCCTGGAGGAAGGGGCCTCCATGAACCCCAGAGGGCTCCTCGTCCTTCTCCCCATACCGTTCTGCAGAAGCCCAAGCCTCACACCACCATCCCGACTTACCCTCTGCTCGACGGGCCCAGTAAATGGGAGTTTTCGTGCAAAGGTGCCGCACCGAATCCCCCACCAGGGAAGGGTCCACCTCGTGGTTCCCCAGGACTGCCAGCAGCTCCTGGGCATGGTGGGTGTCATGGCTGGGGCCGTGAGACCCTTGAGCCTGCAGAGAAGGCTCTGGTGGGCCACGGCACAGGGGCGCTTGCGTTCCCCCTGGACGTGCCGGCCCAATGCCAGCGGCACGCTCCGCTCTTAGCAGCCTCAGCCAAGGGAAGACAGAACTTCTGTTCCTTGAAACCAGAGCTCCAGCCCGCCCCAGGCTTGGGCCATACACAGGACCCTTTGTCTGGCCCCTGGCCGTGGGAAGCCTGGCCGCATGGGGCTGCTTACCCTTGAGGTGTTCACCAGCAGCCGTAGGGTCTCGCGATCTTGGGGCTCCATCAGGCGGAGGAAGCAGGCCTGGTGTTCCAGGGGCCGGTAACAGACACAGCCCTGGGGAGGCAGGCCGGTGAGTCAGGGCCACCCCAACACCTGTGGGTGCTTACCACACCCCCAGCCCACTCACGCTCGGCCCATCGAACAGCACTGCCCAGCTGCGGTTGCTCTTCACTGAGGTCACCCAGATGGTTGCCACGTCCCGGGCCGCATCCACCTGGGCAGTTTGGTTGGACCAGGTTGCCCCAGGGCTTGGGAGGGTCAGACGGAGCATCTGTAGCAGAGGCTGAGATCAGGAAGCCAGAACTCAGCTGGGCAGGCTGGGGCAGCCCCTGACACTCCCCCCAGTTCTACTTGAGGTTTTGGACCCCTCCAGCCCTCTGGTCCTCCTGCCACTGCTCTGAGCCCTGGCTCCACGGGAGGGTTGGGATGTCCTGCCTCTCCTTCCCCTTCCCACTGTCTGTGCCCCCAGCCAATTCCCCAGGGGGAACTCACCTTGGGAGGACTGTGCGCAAAGCCAAGAAGCCCTCCAGCCACAGCCCCAGCAGCGGCCAGTGCTAGCAGCAGCAGCAGGCCAGGGGCTCTCCAGCCCCCATGGCAGGGCTTAGTCTTCACCTGGGGGGCACAGTGCGGTCAGTGGGGCCAGAGCAGAGACTGGGAAGCAGGCTGGCTCAGAAAGGCCAAGGCCGAGGTATACACAGTGGCACTGCCCTCCTGTCCCCTGCCCAGGGCAGTGCCCTGGGTCTCTGTCCTAGGAGAGGGTGCTGGGTGGTTGGAGGCACTCACCTGGACAGGCCTGGGTCCGGGACTCTCCTCGCAGCAGTGCCTCTGCTCCATGCTGCAGCCCTGGTGACAATGCGGTGATTGTCTGCTGCCCCTTGGAGTCAGCTAGCGAAACCTTAGTACACCTGCGATGAGCCAAATAACGCTCCCGGCCCCCTCCCCTCCTGACCCCACTGCTTCCCACCAGCCCAGCCACCTGATATCAGGGTTATAGCCAGGACAGCCCCCCCACTCCTTGGGGTGGGGGTGGGGGGTGCTTGTCGCTGTGCCTAGCTGCCCTGATACCCAGCCTGTGCAGACCAGAGAGCATGGCCGTCATGGAAATCAAGTCCCACAGATTGGCACCGAGGGTGGCCCAGGCCCAAGGCAGGACGACTTTATAGTCTGTTGGGGAGCAGACTTAATTTTCCTCAGGAGGCTGTTACAGTGTCTAGAGTTACTTCTAGATTCTGAGAGCTCAGCACATGGCAAACCATCAATAAAAGTGTTTTGTGAATGACGGGCACAGGAGTCCCCGCTGCCTCTGTCCTATCCTATGCACCTGCAGCTGCAGCCCACTCTGAGACCAGAGTGGCTTCCAAGTGGCCGACTCTACACACTCTGGGCTGCGTGGTGAGGTCAGCCTTGTGTCAGCCAGCCCCTGCCCTGCCCACGGTGACCTCCCCTGTGGCCCTGCTCCTCACATCTCCAACTTCTTGATGCTGTGGATTCCAAGTCAAGGCTCCCCCTGGCCCTGGCAGCTTGCAGGATGTGTGCTCCTCACTCCCTTCACCCTGTGGCCCTCTGTTCCTTTCCTTTGTGCCTTGTCTTCCTGATTCTCCTGAACCCAGTCCTCTGTAATGGGCCCAGGATGCTGGAATCCCAGAACTCCTCAGACACCCCTGCCCCCCCCACCCTCACTGCCCCGAGCTGGGCTAGGTGGCCATATAGCCTTTGTGCAAAGGCTGCTGTCAAAACGAGGGCAAAGACGCCAGAGTCAGCGTGGGTTTGAGAGTTTAATATGCATTTGGGTTCACACAGTGCAACGGGGGCAGAGATGGGGAGTGCACGTGGGCTCCTGGGCCGCTGCCCAGCAGGAGTGTTGCCGCCTGCCGCACCTGCTGCGTGCTCCTGGTGTGGGTGACAACGCCCTGACAGGCCTGCTCAATATCCAGACCCACCTTGAGCTGACCTCGCAGAGCCAACGTCAGCACCACCAACCTCACAGGTGCTGGCTGCCCTCACGTTGCCCCATGGCAGAGTCCAAACCCCAGACACCCCAGGCCTGGGAAGAGCTGCGGGTTCAGGACACCCTTTATTGCTATGCGAACTTCAAGAATGAGGGAGGGAGTGACCCTGGGGCTAGCAGAGAAGCTCGTGGGCAAATGCCACTGGATACAGAGTGAGGCGCTGGGAAGGAGTCTGCCAAAAGGAACAGCTTCCCAGGCCTTACCCTACAAGTGCAGCTGGACAGTCTGCTTATCAGGTCAGCAACTTCGGGAACAGGCAGAAAAGGCTGGGGCCTTCTGCCAAGAGCCCTTCACTAGCAGGTGGACCCTGCCAGTCTTCCCGCTGGCCTCCGACAAGAGACTCCAGAACCAAGATAAGTGGCCTCAAGGACCACTGGTGTCTAGCCCCCGCCCCTCCCCACCGAGGGTACAGGAGAACAGGAAGAGATTGGATGCTTTTTAAAAGAATTTCCTGTTCTTGGAGACACCTCTTTCCTCCCCCACCCAGAGGGCAACCCGGGCGACAGGCATTCCTTGGCCAGCACACGCCTTTAGCTGTGTTGCTGGCTGCGGGGCACGCAGACTTCTTCAGTGGGATTTTCCCTACGAGACAGAGCACAGCTATTAATTAACACACTTAAGATTCAGTTCCACCGTTTGACAAAAATTGTTCAAAAGTTTAAAAAAAACAAACAATTTTTGGTACCAATGCTACTCTGAGCTCTGCACAGCCGCCCAGAATTCAGCAAAGGCATCCACACCCTCTTGACCGCTCAGCTAACAACATATATGTTCAGTCTAAATCAGTTAGATTTAAACTAAGCTGAGGCTTAGCTGGACTGAGTTTACAGAACTCTGTGACCACATACGAGGTGTGGCAGCTCTGGGTATCTGAAACGGAACAGACACTTGATTATGACATCAGAGTGGTTTTTAAAGAAGTGTGGGGTGGTGGTGTGGAGTTCAGCACCCTGCCCCCCAAGAACAGGAAGATAGCACTTGGGAGTGGCCCTGTGCCTCACTTCCACCCCAGAGGTGAGGAGTGGGATGCTACAGCAGGCTCACCTGCAGGTGGCCACACCAATGGGCCTTGGGTCTGTTCGTACAAGTTTCTCACAACTGTCAAAATAATCAGACTGTCCTCCCCTCCAGCCCGTAAGGAGGGACCGATCCCTGAATGAAATTTTCCATAAAACATCTAACATCCCTAGACCTGCCTGGGTCCCACCGGCAGGCTGGGTAACCCCCTGCCCTGAGGTTACCGGAGTCCTGGACAGATGCTAAGCCTGCCCCTGTCAATGGCACCCAATGCCCAGGACCCCCACAATGCCCTCCAGGTTTAAAAGTGCATCTTCAAACAGAAGCGTCTGTAAACATCGCCCCCCAATCGTCTACTTACAAGGTTAACAACTAGTGCCTTTACTCTTCGAAGCCACCTAGCTGAGCAGATGCTGAAGCCCCACCTATTAATTTGGGTTAAGTGGTTTTCAATTCGTTTTATTCTGGAGATTAAAGACACTAAATCTTTAACCTTGAAGGGCAGGCAAAAGGTCAGCTATGCTGTCAACATAAAAGTCAGGGACCATCTTCTTCTTAGACATGCAGTCACTTTCCTGATTACTCTTCACATCCCCTAGGGTGGAAACTCCGGTGAGGGTCAGGATGGTCTTCAGGCCACAGGTGACGCCCAGGAGGATGTCCGTGTCCAGGCGGTCTCCCACCATGACGGTGCGCTCCGGGTTGATGCCGTACTCCTGGGACACGCAGTCGAAGATGAAGCGGCTGGGCTTCCCTATGATGTCGGCCTGGCGCTGGGCGGCCATCTCCACGGCTCGGACCAGACAGCCGGTACCTGCGGGGTGGACAGGTAGGGCAGGGGAGGAGAGCAGCCGGGTCAGCGCGCACCGAGGGCCAGCGCGCCCCCGCCCCGCCCCCCCGCCCCCGCGCCGCACGGACCGGCGATGAAGCGGCCGTTCTCGAGCGGGAGCCGGTTGTCCATGTTGGTGCCCACGAGCAGGCAGCCGGGCTGCTGCAGGTAGCGCACCGCCTTGGTGAGCTTCATGTAGCTGAAGTGCGGGTCGAAGCCCACCACGACGGCGCGCACGTCGGGGTCGAGCGGCGCGTCCAGCCAGGCGCCCGGGCCGTCCCCCCGCAGCGGCTCGGGTCCCACGCCCACGCAGGCGACGCCCACGGCCTCCAGCTCGGCGGCCAGGGCCTCGCTGCCCAGCACGTAGGCCTTGGGGGCCGGCGCGCCCGCCAGACGCTGGCGCAGGTAGAGCGCGGTGCAGTAGGCCGTGCCGAACACCTCGGGGCCGGCGCCGGGCCCCGCCGGGCCGCCGAAGCCCAGGCGCCGCAGCTTGTCGGCGTAGGCCTGGCGCGTCTTGCTGCTGTTGTTGGTGATGAAGCCCAGGCGCTTGCCGCGGGCCCGCAGCGCCGACAGGGCCTCGGGCGCGCCAGGCACGGCCGTCTCGCCGCGCCACAGCACGCCGTCGCAGTCGAACAGCAGCGTGTCCACGTCGGCCAGCAGCGCCCGGGCCCGCTCGGCGCTCAGCCGCACGCAGCGGGCGTCGTCACTGCCGGCCTCCGCCGCCGCCATGGCCGCCCGCCGCCCCCGGCCTCCGCCGCCGCCGCCCGCCGCCACCGGCCGCTCCTCCGGCCGCCCGCCGCCGCGCCCGCGCCTCCCCCGGCGCGCTCATTGGCCCCGCTCCTCGCGCGCGCCGCCCATTGGCCGCCGCCTGCGCCAATCCTCCCCAACCTCCGCGGGCTTCGGGAGCCCGGCGCCAGCCGCCCATTGGCTGCCGGGCCCGGGGCGCCCCGTGATTGGCTGGCGGGGAGCCAACCGGCGCTCGGCCTGGGGCGCTCACTGCGGAAACCCTGCGGAGGCGCCCCGGCCGGCGCAGGGCCGGAGGCGGCCGCTCATTGGCGGCGCGCGGTCAGCTTAGGTGACGGAGGCCCCCAGCCGAGTGACCCCGGGCCGGGCCGTCTGCGAGACGTCACGTCCGCACCGCTGCCTGGGCGGCGCCGGGCCGTGCCCTCCGCCCCGGACACGCCGCGGACACGGGGCTGGCGCGTGCGCCCGAGGCGGCCGGGGCTCAGGGCCAGCCCGAGGGCCTCAGGGCTCCTGTGGTCGGGTAGTGACCAGGCTGTGGCACTCGGTGGTCACGTGACCGAGCAGCGACCGGGCGGCGGGAGCGCCTCAGCGGTGAACGAGTAATTGCCGGTGGCGGGGCTGCCTTCGCGGTCACGTGATCGGCTAATTATAGGCAGCGGGAGCGCCCTGGGTGGTCACGTGACCCGGTAATCACCGGCGGTGGGGGCGCCCTCGGGGTCATGTGACCGGGTGATTACAGGCGGGGAGATTAGGGTCCAGGCGGACACTGCCTAGGACTCAGCGCTCGCCGTCATCATGGTTATCAGGCATCAGGGGGAACTTTTATGCAGGCGTGACCCTCGGGAAAATGAATACACCTTGAATGTGCAGCTGGATGGAGTTTTTAGGCACCTACACCCCTGCCCTAAGCACGCCCCCGCTAAAGCCGGGGCGCTCCCCCACAGCGCCCTCCATGCAGCACCCTCATCCCTCCTCCGCCGTTTCTCTGACTCCATCACCATAGAGTGAGTCATAGCCTCCTTCCCTGCTCCAGATGGTCTACACCCGGGACCCTTCCGTGGGGCCTGCTCCGGCGGATCCACACGGCTGTGAGGTCCATCTTGTGTGTTTTTGGTCTTGTGGGCTGTTTGAAGAGTGTTCCTCTTGTCTGTTCTCCAGTGGATCAGTGGGTGGATAGTGTGTTGTTTCCAGTTCGGGGTCTTTGTCAATCTACCCGTATGAATGTCATGGGTCCTACACAGTCCTTTGTGGCCATAGGCACTCGTTCCCCTTGGTTGGAGTACACTCATGGAGTCGCCAGCTGGACAAGGGCGACTTGGGATTAAACTCAGTTGACTCCAGAACGGAGCTCTGTACACCTGTTTGCTTTGACTTCCCCTGTGAGTTGGAGGGACAGCGCCTGCTGAGTGGGAAAGGTGGAATGGTCAGTAGCAAGAGAGGAGGTGGTTATGGACAAGGTCCATCCTGCAAGCGGCTGGAAGGGACGGTGCACTGAAGGGGGGCGGAGGCTGGCGTTTCCGTGGTGCCCTGTATCTGGGTAGGAGGGGAGCACCTCGTGATCATGGTGTGTTGCTGACACACAGTAGATGCTCAGTGTACACCTGTGAATGGATGGCGCTGGGGTTCCCCCAAATGAAGAAGCCCTGCCTGAGGGCTGAATGGGGCTGGGATGTAGATGGATTTAAATTGTATTAGAAAATGCAACTAGCAACTGAGTCTGTTTTCACAGATGGTTTTGCTTCTAATGAGCCAAGTAAAAATGAGAGTCATTGAAAAAGGATTCAAGTGGCAAAAAGAATTTGGAAGCAAACTACATATTCTTCAACATGGGACTGGTAACTCAATTAAAGTACATCCAACAAATGGAGATTGAGCAGTCCCCGTAAAGGACGACAGCGCGTCCAGGCCCTGGCCATGGCAAGGTAACACAGTCCTGAGTGTCAGTGGGCAGCTGGAGCCCACGTTGAGGGCTGGTAGGACGGCAGGAAGCCGACGGGTTTTCTTGTTTTCCTCTGGCTGCTCTGCCTTTCAGGGACCTCAGACCTACCCACTCCTGTGCCCACTGGCCTGCTGGGGCTCTAGCTGAGGCAGGACCTGGAAGTCACTGGATGAGGCTGCTCCCTGGGAGCCACTAGGCGGGAGCCACGGCCTGCCCCTGAGGTGGCTCCAGAGCACACAGCAGGGCAGGCTCTCTGTCCTCTGGGCCAGCCCCTCCTCATGTTCACCCACACTCAGGCTGTCGTCTGCCTTTGAGACCTTTCTCTATTCCATTCTCCTGGGGGCTTCCCCAGTATTCCTCAGCACCACCCTAAGTGAGGTGTTGTCCTGGTCCTTCCAGAGCCCTCTCCACGTGCCCCCGCCCGTTCTTCCTCCTGTTTGTTCCTGAGCCCATCCATCTGGGATCTCCCTGCTTCTGTGGCTGCAAAGTCCTTTTTCTGCATGGTAGTTAGAGGGGTCCTTTTGAAATGCTGTCACTCCTCTGCATAAACTCATGAAATGGTGAGCTAGCCTCCTGTGGAAAGCAGCCTCATCCTTACCTCAGCGCCCCCTGCAGGGATCTCACCTGTGCTTCACACATCCCAGCTCCTGCCAGGCCGAGGGTCCCCAGGGCCCCAGCAGGGCAGCCCCGCATGGAGACAGTGTCTGTCTACTTGGTGTCCTTCCCAGGGCAGAGCTGGGCCCCTGTGTCTCTGCTTGGTCTTACCTGGAGATTAGCCTTCCTGCAGGAGACCAGTTCTGATTCATCTGAGTCTCTGGCATCCAGCCCTGGGCTGGGTCACAAAATAACTGAGCAAGGACAGCACATCCTGTGGGTTTCCAGCCCATGGTTCTGGACAGACTTTGAGTCTCCAGTCTGCCCTCGGGCAAGCATCCTATCAGTTCTGTGCCTCAGTTTCTTCATCTTTAAAATCGGGATAAGTGATCTCTTAAATGAAGAGTCCTGTAAAGTGCTTAGCTGCAAAAAGTTACCTAAATACTATCTCAGAATAAAATTTGTACATGTGTTCATGGCAGCATTATTCATAACAGTGGAAAAGGTGGAAATGACCCAAAAGTAATGGATGAATAAATTGTGGTCCATCCAGAGAAGGAAGTATTATTATTATTCAGCTATAAAAAGAATTGAAGCATGGATATATGCTACAACATAGATGAATCTGGAAAACATTATGCTGAGCAAAACAAGCCAGATGCGAAAGACCACATGTGTAATTCCGTTTATAGGAGAACGACCAGAAAAGACAAATCCATGCAGAGTGGTTGCCAGGGGCTGGGGGTAGGGGAGGAGGAAGGTGGGTGCTAGGGGACAGGCTTCCTTTTGGAATGGACAAGGTTATGTAACCAGATGGGGTGATGGTCCCACAACACGGAGAACGCGCTCGATGTCACTAGTGGTAAATATCCCTATGTGCATTTATTAGGACTTAAAAGATAATCGGAAGCGTAAGAGGGTTAGTGAAACCACCCCGAGAGGCAGCCCCAATTCGGGGTTTTCCCTGATACCCAGCAACCAGCAAGGGAGGTTCTGACCCTGAGGCGGTGGGCCGGGGCGGGGAGCGCTGCACTACTTGTCCGAGCCGGGGCTGTGTCGCGTGGATCGCCAGCTGTGGGAACCAGCCCTCCGCACCTCCCGCGCCGCACCAAGCCCCGCCCCCGGCCCCGCCCCGCCCCGCCCCGCCCCCGTCCGCGCCATCGTAGCCACGCCCCCCGAGCAGCCCCGCCCTGTGCCTTCTCTCCCGGAGTCTAGGGCTCCAGGCTCCGCCCCGCCGCCTGTCCATCAAACCCGCCTGGCCCCGCCCCGTCGTCCTCTCGGCGTTCCCTCTCGCACTCCCCAGCGCGGCCCGTTGTTATGACGACACGGTCGTAAATCCGCCATCTTCCTGCGGCGCGTTGCGACATGGAGGGCGCGATGGCAGTGCGGGTGACGGCCGCGCATACGGCAGAAGCCCGGGCCGAAGCCGGGAGGGAGGCGGGCGAGGGCGGGGTCGCGGCGGCGGCGGCGGCGGCGGCCTTGGCCCCTGGCGGCTTCCTGGGCCTCCCGGCGCCCTTTAGCGAGGAAGGTAACAGGGCCTGACGCGGCCTGACGGGGTCGGGCGCGGCCGGGGCGGGGACGGCGCGGTCCTGGCTGGAGGCGGCCCCGCTGGCCTGAGCCGTGGACGTGCGGACCGCTCCAGACCCCGGTGCCTTGCGGACCCCCGGGGCGCCGTCACCCGGTGGGCCCCGCTGCCCGCGCACGGAGGCTCGCGGGGGGCCACGGCCCTGCCCTGGGCCCCCCCTCTCCCGGTGCAGCCGCCGGCCTCTAGAGCCCCGGCCGCGGTGGGGCCGGAGGGGGAGGGGGCGGGGGGCGGGGCTGGGGCTCTAACCCCAAGCCTGGAGCCTCTTGTTGTTATTCCCGTTTTGTAGACGAGGGAAATGGAGGTTCACAGACGTGAAAGAGACCAGGTCACCCAGCTGACGGTACTGAAGACTGGACCGTGTGACCCCTGGGCCACGGTCCTTGACCTGTGGGCTGTGCTGCCCCCGCGGACTGTGGTGACAAGGCAGATGGCTCCCTGGTAACCCGCTGAGAGCAGAGCCGAGGCCGCCCAGGGCCGGCTTACGGCTCACGGCTGCACGGATAGCTTTCCAGACAGAAGTGGGGTCTCTAGCCTCTGAGTTAACCTCCTGAGGCCCCAGCCTGGGCCAGGCAGGCGGGGGCTGACGGGTGACGCTGGGCTGGTCATCCCTGTCTCCAAAGAACTCTTATTTTCACTACGTTTTTCTTCTTGCTCTTTATTCCAGCTGAGGGCAGTGCCACCCTGCAGAGGGACCTCTTTGGAGGTTGCTGTGCCCTGCTGGGGCCTTACCAGTGCTGTGTGGGCGGGGCATTCCTTCCACTCGCCACTCTGAGTCAGACTCCGGAGCGAGGTGGCATGGTGAAGAGGGTGGTGGGCACCTCAGTGCTTGGCTCGTGACAGCCATCCAGAGGGGACTGTGGCCTTCTGTGGGCCAGTCATGGCTGGTGCTTTAGGCTTCATTTGCTCATTTATTCAAAAGACGTCGGCTAGGCTCCTTCTGTGTGCCAGGCCTGGGTTTCACCTTGATGTGAAGACGGGCACACTTTTCTGGAAGCACAAGGGACATCCCTCCATCCCTTTGTGCGAATGGCAGGGCATCTGGAGCAGACCGTCAGGTTCAGGCTCTGACCTAACCTAACCCCAGCTGGTGGGCCTGGAAACTCAAGTCATTTTTCTGGAATGAGAATACTCATCTTGATTTCTCCAGGGTGCTGGCTGGATTTGGTGACATCCCCAGGGGGGTGCCTGGCACCTAATAGGGATGCGGTGGGTGGGAAGGCTCTCCTGTAGGACCTGGGGCAGGCACTGGCTGGTCCGCCCACATGGTGAGGGGCTCAGGTGTGATGTGTCTGGGGTGTGGAGCCCCTCTGGGAAGTTTCACTCTGAGTGTCTTCAGGAGAACAGGGAGCTCCTCCATATTCAGAATCCATGAAGCAGCAAGTCAGTGAGGAAGGAGGGTCATGGGTCAGGCTGTCCTGCGTCTTCCCTGTTTGCAGAGGGCTGGCCTCTCGGCATGAGCTCTGTGGGCACAAGCCCGCTAATCTGCACTACGTCCTGCGCACACGGGGTTGAACCATTTTATGGATGATCAGATGGACCCAGACGTGGTCACTGAGGTGCCCAAGGACACCTGTAAACCCCAACAGTCAATCCCCCATCTTGCACTGTCCTCAAGCTGGTATGAGTGAAGCTTTCCTCCCACCTCCCGGCTGCTCCTTGGGCCTCTGTCCCCTCGTCTCCAAAGTCGGGGCTTGGGGCACAATAGGCTCAGTGGGTCCTCTGTAGCCTCACTGTGTGGTTAGTGCCATCGCCTGCTGGATGCTGCTCTCTCGGGGGTGGGCGCCACTTCTGCAGATCTGCAGAGGATGGGGCTGGCACCCTGGGTCTCCAAGAGTGTCCTCAGTTCCTCTGGGAGGGCTGGGGACGGAGCCTCTGGTTCTGAGAGCACCTTTGGGTGGATTCGGCCTAGGGCTGGAGGCTTTCCCAAGCCCCACTGACCACAGGCTCGTTGCAGATGAGGACGATGTGCACAGATGTGGCCGCTGCCAGGCAGAGTTCACTGCCTTGGAAGACTTTGTTCAGCACAAGCTCCAGAAAGTGTGCCAGCGGGCCCCTCAGGAGGCCCTGCCTGCAACCCCTGCCGCTGGCGCACTGCTGGGCCAGGAGGTGAGCTGCCCACCCTGCCCATGCACATCCCCAGGCTCCCCTGACAGCTGGGAGGGGGCGTGTGGGTGCAGCTGGTTCCCTGTGGTGCAGGGCTGGGCAGAGGGCAGGCATCTGATCACGGATTGGGGGGGATCTGGGCCCTACCCCCAGAGCTTGGCAGTGCTCCAGGGGGCCCGGCCTCCTCAGCAGCCTCTGCCTGGATCCTGCGCAATCAAGGTCTTTCCTTTTTTGGGACTCAGGGTCTACCCTGTACACATAGTTCCTCAGGATCGCACAAACAAAGGGTGGCTCTGAGGGTCTTGCCACCTTGTCATAAGAATGGCCAACTTTGTTGTGTTGTGTGCATGCTCGGGCTATACACAGTTGCATTAAGGTCCACAGCGCCCTTGCAGCAGGCATTCTCGACATCCTCATGGTATGGAGGTGGGAAAGGAGGCTCTGAGCCTCAGCTCATCACAGGGGGTGGCCCAGAGGGTATGGGGCTCATAGCTGTCTCACTCTGACCCTGTGCTCTTTCCTGGCCCCTCCCAGTGGTGCCCTTCCTCAAGGAAGGCCCCTGATCCCACATACCTGGGGCTCTTTCCGTTGGTACCTTGTACCCTGGCCGGGGCCAGCGGATGTAGGTGCTGACCTTCATCGCTGCACAGCCAGCTGAGCCTCAGGCCAGAGTTGCTGGTCACTTGCTCCTGGAGCTATCCACAAGGGTGCTCGGCGCTCTGTGTTAGGCCCATGGTGGTCAGAGGCATTTGAATGATGGTCCAGACCAGTGAGGTCTGGCATGGAGGGACCAGGCTGCGAGTCAGGCTCAGTGCAGGGGCAGGAGAGGTGTTCGGGGGGATGAGAGGCCTCACCGCAGCCTTCCCCCATGGACGTAAACCCAAGCCTGCCCTCTCTAAGCCAAGGGGGCTCAGGAGCCCCGCAAATGAGTCCTCTCTGTGCCCCCTTGGAAGGTGGTGCCAGCGGTTGCAGGCCCGGAGGAGCCCATCACGGTGGCCCACATTGTGGTGGAGGCGGCCGCTTTAACGGCAGACATCAGCCACGCACCCGATATCGTTGGTAAGCCAGCACAGTCCCACCGAGGTTGTCCGTGTGTGCGGCTCTCGGCACAGCTGTTGCTGACCTGGCTGCTGTTTTTGGCAGCACTGGTGGCCAGGGACCCTTGCTGCTTGTATCCCTCTGCTCTCCTGAGAGCGGGGCCTGGCTGAGGAGGCTGAGGCCCTCAGGAGTCAGCACCAGGCGCCAGGCCCTGCCCTGCCCTCAGGGAGTCCTCACTTTGTGCAAAGTCACGAGCTGGCTATTTCTTTCTGCTGCTTCCCCAGATTATTTTTTCCCCTGTCCTTCTGGAATCTTCCCTATTTTACTCCCACCCCCAGTTCCCACTCTCTGCCCCACAGTCAGCCTTGATGGGTCAGGCTGGGTTATGCATGGGATACACTTGCTGCTCCAGCTCAGTCCTGACCTGTGTCTGACCTTGGCTGTCCTCTTCCAGGTGGGGGTGGCAACTCCTGCTCTGATTCTCACCTGGCTTTTATAAGCGTCCAGGGCCAAGTCAGCCTCCTTAATGGGTCTTTTTAAGTTAAAGGGCTTTACTGATGTGCAGTAGGGGACAGGGTGCCGAGAGGTCTGATTGGGAAAGGGGAGCCTCCCAGGGGCAGCCATGGGCTGGGGCAGGCGGAAGGAGCCGGGGGCGGGGTGTGTACGCCGCAGGAGGGAGGTTGGGTCGGGCCTGCTGCCAAGTTGGGAAGGGAATGGTTGTAACCCAAGGGTCTGTTGGGCAGGAGTCTTGGCAGGTGTGTGAGTGGGTGTCGTGACAGGATGTGGGTTTGGGCAACAGGTAGAGCTTGGCCTTAGGAGGGCCTTGGGACCAGCTGGGGCAGGAGGAGAGGTGGAGGAGAGCTCAGTGAGGCGGCAGGACACCTGTCTTGTCTCCGGGCTGCCCTTCCCCTTGCCTGACATTCCTGTGGGCAGGGATGTTCACCTGTTGCCACTCAGGGATAGGAACGTTGTCATGTGGCAGGTGGGGCTGTGCCTTGGCCTTAGCATGGCGAGTAGTGTCAGATGGAAACAGGTTCCTTGGGTTTGGGCAGCACCCCCGGGTTCCGGACCCCTAGACAGCCAGGCCCCTTCCCACCACTGCAGCTTCCAACTGGCCCACACCTGCTTCTGGGGCACCCCCTCCCTGTGCTCTGGGCTCCTGCCTCTCTTGCCCCTTGGCAGGTATCCTGGGTGCCCCACATGTCCCCTTGGTGTCAGCTACTCATTGGTCAGGGTAGGCTAGAGTCCTAAACTGCCGCTGGCTGGCATCCCAGGACTAGGGGCATCTCAGTCCTTGCTGGGCTGGGGGCCACCTTGGGTGGGGGCCACCTAGGGGCTGGATACCCGTGCCAGGCCCTCCTGCCTCTTCCCTGGAAACAGACTTGGTTTCATCTCTGGACTCAGGGCAGCCACGTTCCTTTTTCCTTGACTCCTCCATCAGCTGTCCGTTGTGCCACGTTCTAGCCCAAGCTCTCCCTTGCCAGATGTGCCGTCCTTTTGGGAGTCAGCTTCTGGGGTGGAGGAAAGATAGAGCATCAAGCACGTCAGCCAGGCCATGGGCGAGCAATGCCCTTAATTATTTCTGAGTCACGGTGCTTCCCTTCTGTTTGGGAGCAGGGCTTGTCAAAACACTGCCCGTCCGATTGAGATGCTGCTTAAGTAGTAGCTTTACAACCGTTCCCCACACGTCATTTTTAGGAGCAGAAATTGTGAAGTGTGTTTACAGCTTAGCTTTGCACGTTGTCAGATCTCTTCCTCATCCACGAGAGCCTCCTTCCCCGGCAGCCCCATGTGTCTCGGAGCCCTCCCACCCCCACCTGCCTGGAGCCACAGCGGGTGGCCCCCAGAGACCGCTGTTCTATCTGCTTACCTGCCTGTGGGAGCCGTGGCAGTGAGTGAGGTGGACGGCAGTGGGCTGCGCTGGCCCGGCCCCCGTCTCTGTGCTGGCACCCAGCTGTCCCCAGCTGTGTGAGGCGGCAGGCCCCTGCACACAGCTAGCCCGGTGCTCCTCGGCTTGGGAGGGGGCGCCGGTGTTCGTGGTTGGTCTCCCCACTGCATACATTCTGGGGTCTTGGAGCTCCTCCAGGGAGTCCTGCAGAGTCAGCGGGGTGCCCTGCCTGCACTCAGGGAGCTGGTGAGAGGCACTGGGGCCAGAGGGGGGTCAGGATAGCTCCACGGACCCCTAGCAACCTTCTCAGTTAGGCATCCGAGGCGGTCGCCGGGCCCGCAGCGTCCGAGGCTCAGGCTGACCTGCCTCTCCTCAGGCGCCGGACACATAAAGGAGGTCATCGTGGCTGCTGAGGCAGAGCCAGGGGACGGCGACATGGCCGAGGCCCCAGACAGCCCCAGCCGTCAGGGGCCCGGGCTCACCGGGGAGGGCGAGCAGGCTCAGGTCAAGCTGCTGGTGAACGAGGACGGTCGCTATGTGTGCATGCTGTGCCACAAGACCTTCAAGACGGTGAGCCTGGGGGCGGCGTGCTGGCCAGGCCATGCAGCCCATGTGCTTGGGGCCGCGCTGGATGGTGGGGCCCGGTCTGCTTTCTGCTCCTGCCCAGGGCGGTGCTGAGCCCCACTTCTCCCCCCACCCCCAGGGCAGCATCCTCAAGGCCCACATGGTCACCCACAGCAGCCGCAAGGACCACGAGTGCAAGCTGTGTGGGGCCTCCTTCCGGACCAAGGGTTCGCTCATCCGGCACCACCGGCGGCACACAGGTGAGCCCGGCGGGGCTGGGGACCTCAGTGCGGTGCTGAGGCCTCTGCTAGGCCTTGAGGCCGTGGGCCCGGGCCGCTGGCCCTGCCCAGGGCTGACTACGTTCTTTCTGCAGATGAGCGCCCCTATAAGTGTGCCAAGTGTGGGAAGAGCTTCCGGGAGTCAGGGGCGCTGACCCGGCATCTCAAGTCTCTCACCCCATGCACAGAAAAAATCCGTTTCAGCATGAGCAAGGACGTGGTTGTTGGCAAAGAGGATGCGCCTGCAGGTAGGGGCCCCCTGCCTGGCCCTGGCTGCCGGCCTGGGTGCCACCTTGTTTGGGAGGGTTTCTTCAAGGATTCTCTTGGTTCTGCCTTAAAGGGTCTGGCACCTCCACCGTGGGGACTGTTACATCTTCATCGGTGACCAGCGAACCTATGGAGACCTCGCCGGTGATTCACCTGGTGACAGACGCCAAGGGCACTGTCATCCACGAGGTCCACGTGCAGATGCAGGAGCTTCCCTTGGGCATGAAAGCCCTGGCCCCAGAGGTGCGGGCAGGCCAAGGGAGTGGCCTCTGTGCCAGGCTCTGCCCTGGTCTCTGGCTCCAGTGGGAACAGGACCAACCTGGCCCACCTTCCTGGTGCTCAGCCTGGTTGCAGGGGAGACTGGACGCCAGTGGCATGCCAGAGGGTGGCGAGGGGTGAGGGACAGGGAGTTGAGGGTGAGGTGCAGCCAGGTGAGGGCAGGTAGAGCGGGCTGTGGGGCTCCCCGAAGAAGCATCCCTCTGGTAGGCACAGTGCCCCTGGGCCCCTTGGGTCTTCCCTGTGTAGTGCGTATGGGTGGGTACGGTGTGCCAGGCTGCCTGGCCAGCTCCCTCCCTCTGCCCGCCCACAGCCCCCGGGCCCCGAGGAGCTGCCCTGTTCCAGCGAGGGTGGCCGTGAGAACCTGCTGCACCAGGCCATGCAGAACTCCGGCATTGTCCTTGAGCGTGTCACTGGAGAGGAGAGGGCCCTGGAGCCGGCCCCTCCTGCTGCACCCAGTCCGCAGCCCCTGGGAGATGGTCCCCCAGAGCTGCCACTGCTGGAGGTGGAGCCGGTGGAGACAGTAGGTGCCTGCGCTGCCAGCGTGCTCCTTTAGGGGGTGGGGTGGGGGTGCCGTGGCTTGGTTCTCCCAGGGTCCAGCCTGTACTGGGTGCTGGAGGCATGCTGTGGCCCCCCAGCAGGTGGCCAGCGGGGCCTCAGCTGTGCCCAGGACCCACTCGTGCCCTCAGTGCAGTGAGACCTTCCCGACGGCGGCCACCCTGGAGGCCCACAAAAGGGGCCACACAGGTGGGTGGTGGGAGGGTGGGGCAGGTGGGCGGGCAGCAGACAAGGGGCCCTTGGGTGCTGGACCCGGCCTGACATGGTGTGCGGCCCCAGGGCCAAGGCCGTTCACATGCGCGCAGTGTGGCAAGGCCTTCCTGAAAGCCTACCTGCTCAAGAAGCACCAGGAGGTGCACGTGCACGAGCGCCGCTTTCGCTGTGGGGACTGCGGGAAGCTCTATAAAACCATCGCCCACGTCCGTGGCCACCGGCGCGTCCACTCTGACGAGCGGCCCTATCCGTGTCCTGAGTGTGGCAAGTGCTACAAGACCAAGGTGGGCCCTTCGGCCCTGGCCGCTGACCGCACCCCTGATCCACCGGGGCGGGGGGCCCTTTCCTGGGTCAGATCCACCCCGTGCTCCCTGCCTCGCAGCCCTCCCTCCCTCCCCTCCCCTCCCCTCCTGCCTGGCCCCCTCGCTCTCTGCCCGAGGTGTGGCCAGGTTGGCGCTGATGGTGGGGCTCTACAGAATGCCCAGCAGGTGCACTTCCGGACTCACCTGGAGGAGAAGCCACATGTGTGCCCGTTCTGCAGCCGGGGCTTCCGGGAGAAGGGCTCCCTGGTGCGGCACGTGAGGCACCACACGGGCGAGAAGCCCTTCAAGTGTTACAGGTGCGGCCGTGGCTTTGCTGAGCACGGCACGCTCAACCGGCACCTGCGCACCAAAGGTCAGGGCTGGTGGGAGCCGGGGGGTGGAGGGGCCTGAAGGCGGCGGTGCTGACTGAGCCCCCACCGCCACCCCCACCCCCACCCCACCCCCATCCCCAGGGGGCTGCCTGCTGGAGGTGGAGGAGTTGCTGGTGTCTGAGGAGAGTTCCACAGCAGCTGCCACCGTGCTGGCCGAGGACCCTCACACTGTGCTGGTTGAGTTCTCGTCCGTCGTGGCTGACACCCAGGAGTACATCATCGAGGTAGGTACGGGGCCCCTGGGGCGGCGAGGCTGACCTCTGACCTCAGAGCGGCAGGGCTGACCTCTGACCTCCGTCCAGGCCACCGCAGACGACGCGGAGACCAGTGAAGCTGCAGAGATCATTGAGGGGACCCAGACAGAGGTGAAGGGCGGGGGGGAGCGCCGGAGGCGGTGGGGGGAGGGGCGGGCCTCCCCCACAGCTGCCCGCTGAGCTGCGAGCCACCCACAGGTGGACAGCCACATCATGAAGGTGGTGCAGCAGATTGTGCACCAGGCCAGCGCGGGCCACCAGATCATCGTGCAGAACGTGACTATGGACCAGGAGGCAGGGCTGGGCCCTGAGGCTGCAGCGGCGGACACCATCACCATCGCGACACCTGAGAGCCTGACGGAGCAGGTGGCCATGACGCTGGCCTCGGCCATCAGCGAGGGCACCGTGCTCACGGCCCGCGCGGGCACTAATGGCAGCGAGCAGGCCACTGTGACCATGGTTTCCTCGGAGGACATTGAAATCCTGGAGCATGCCGGCGAGCTGGTCATCGCCTCACCAGAGGGCCAGCTTGAGGTGCAGACGGTCATCGTCTAGCGTGGCCGCCTGTAGGCTCTCAGGCAGGGCTGCCCAGGACCCGGAGAAGAGGGGACACGAGTTCAGGTGTTCAGAGGGGATGTGGGTGTGTAAATAGTTTTTTGTTGCTTTACAATAAAACATGAAAAAGCCACCACTTGTGATGCCACTGCCCTGGCAGGTTCCCCTGTGGCGGCCCCCCCAGACTCACTTGCCTGGCTACCCCGCCCAGGGCTCCTGCTGGGGCTGGCGCCGCTGCGCTGTGTGGGCGTCTCTGGCATGTGGACAGGCAGCTTGCCGCCGCTGCCCTGCCCAGCTGGAGCTGTGACCCCAGCTTCCCCAGGCCCACGGAGGTGGGGGGAAGGGGGCGCTGCCTCACAGCCTCCACTTGGCCCAGGACCCTCAGCCTTTTACTCTGCGGTGACACCGTGAGGGAGAAGCAGCAGCAGAGCCACCGGAAGGGGGCTGGTCTTTATGGAACACGGGGTGCCCCTGGGGAAGGGCAATTCTGGATGACCTAGTTTGGGGAGGTGGGGATAGGGGTAGGTACAAGGATAAGGCTCGGACCTCAGATGGCTGGCCTTTTTATCCAGTCCTGATGCAGTTTGGGCAGCCTGACAGGGTCATTGGAGTCGTGGTTCTGCCGGGCTTGAGGGCGCCAGCTTAGGCTCAGAGTGGATCCCCTGCCTCCGTGGCCCCGGGCTCTCCCTGGGACCTGGAACCGGGAGTCCCAGCATCCACCTTCGCCAGGGGGTGGGGCCAGAGCAGTACAGCCCCTCCCCGGACGAGGGCCTCAAATACCGCCCATGCCCTGGCGCCCGGGCTGCTGCCGGACCAAGCCCGAAGAGTCTGTCTCGTGCCACAGACACACCCCCAGCCTGGATCTCTGACCTGATCCTGGGCCTCAGATACCTCGACATCCACATCCCAGGTGAGTCTGGGGCCTGGAAGGGATGGGGTCCCTGTATTTGGGCCTCAGTTTCCCCACGGAGCACAAGGGCCATGGTAAGCCTAGTGCACCACCAGGGAGATGGAGACACTGGGAAGGATGCGCCTTGGATCTCCGAACCAAGGTCTTGGGCAGAGGGGTGGGGCGCAGAGGGGTAGCACGGTGTGTCTGGCTCCAGGTCTGCAATCAGGAGCGTGTCCGGCCCTCCGAGCCACGGGCTCTGCGCCATGGGTGGGCCCCCGGTCCTCCTCGCCGCGCTCTGGGCCCTGGGGGCCACCGGGGCCGCGGCGCTGCGCATCGGAGCCTTCAACATCCAGAGCTTTGGCGATAGCAAGGTGCTGGACCCGGCCTGCGGCGGCATCATTGCGCAAGTAGGCCTGGGCCGGGGGCGGGGCCACGGCTGGGCTTCGCTGGTGGATCCGCCCCGCGTGACCCTGCACCTGCCGGCCTCGCCCCCAGATCCTGGCTGGCTATGACATCACGCTGGTGCAGGAGGTGCGAGACCCGGACCTGAGCGCTGTGTCTGCGCTCATGGAGCAGATCAACAGGTGCGGGGGCGGCGAGGGGGAGGGGCAGGGCCCAGCATTGGGGCGCTGGCGGGGACTCGGGCCGCCTGTCGCCTTGACCCAGGCCTGGCCGGTGTGCCCGCAGTGTGTCCAGACACGAGTACAGCTTCGTGAGCAGCGAGCCCCTGGGTCGGGACCAGTACAAGGAAATGTATCTGTTCGTCTACAGGTGAGGGCGGGGCCGGGGCCACGGGGGGGGGGGGGGCGCGGTCCAGCGCGCCCACCGACTCCGTTCCTCAGGAAGGACGCCGTGTCGGTCCTGGACACGTACCAGTACCCGGACCCGGGGGACTTCTTCAGCCGGGAACCTTTCGTGGTCAAGTTCTCCGCGCCGGGCTCCGGTGAGCCCACTGCCCTCGCCCCCGCCCCGCCGCCCCGCCGCCCCGCCGCCCCGCCGCCCCGCCGCCCCGCCGCCCCGCTGCCCCGCCTCTGACCCGCGCCTCCCGCAGCCGCCAGGGAGTTGGTGCTCATTCCTCTGCACGCAGCGCCGCACCAGGCCGTGGCGGAGATCGATGCTCTCTACGACGTGTACCTGGACGTGATCGACAAGTGGGGCACGGACGTAAGCCACGCCCCGCCCCGTCCCCTGCGCCCGTGCTGGGGGTGGGGAGGGGAGCGCTTGCGGGGTGTAAATGCACTTGTGCTGGGGGGGTGCGCTCCTGCTGGGGAGGGTGTGCTTGTGCTGGGGATGTGTGTACTTGCTGGAGAGGGTGCACTTGTGGAGAGGGTGCACTCGTGCTGGGGGGTGTGGTCATGCTTGCGGGGGTGCCCGCGTGCTGGGGACGGTGTGCTCCTGCTGGGGGGCTGTGCTCCTGTGGGGGTGTGCGGTCGTGCTTGGGTGCGGTCGTGCTGGGGGTGGTGTGCTTGTGCTGGGGGGGGTGCGGTCGTGCTGGAGAGGGTGCACTCGTGCGGCGGGGGTGTGTGTGTGTGGTCATGCTTGGGGGTGCAGTCGTACTTGGGGAGTGCGCTCGTGCTGGGGGGTGTGCTCATGCTGGAGGTGTGTGCTCGTGTTGGGGAGGGTGTGGTCTTGCTGGGGGATAGTGCACTCGTGTTGGGGAGGGTGCGCCTTTGCTGGGTGTTGGTGCGCTTGTGCTGGGGTGGTGGTGCCCGCGTGCAGGGGTGGGGGAGGGTGCGCGCGTGCAGGGTGCTCGTGCAGCCGGCAAGCGGCTGAGCCCCGGCTCTGTGGCCCCCCCTGCAGGACTTGCTGTTCCTGGGCGACTTCAATGCCGACTGTAACTACGTGCGGGCGCGGGACTGGCCATCCATCCGCCTCCGCAGCAGCGAGGTGTTCAAGTG
Organism: Canis aureus; assembly: GCF_053574225.1. Taxonomy (NCBI): domain Eukaryota; kingdom Metazoa; phylum Chordata; class Mammalia; order Carnivora; family Canidae; genus Canis; species Canis aureus. The sequence goes on from NC_135618.1 coordinate 38,947,584, forward strand.
GCTCATCCCCGATAGCGCCGACACCACCGTGGGCAACTCGGACTGCGCCTACGACCGCATCGTGGCGTGCGGGGCCCACCTGCGCAAGAGCCTCAAGCCGCAGTCGGCCGCTGTGCACGACTTCCAGGAGGAGTTCGGCCTGGACCAGGCTCAGGCGAGGAGGGTGGAGGGTGGGGGTGGGGGCTGAGGCACATTGAGGGGGGGTGAGTCGGGGCTCGCCCCTCCCACCCCCCCTCCACCCCCCGCCAGCGCTTGCGGAGAGGGGTTCTTTGAGGCTTGGTTCTGGCTGAAAGGATCTTCTGGGATGACAGGAGATGCCCTTTACCTCTTCCCCGGTGGGGTTCCCAGTCCACCTGCAGGCTGCACAGCAGTTTGGAGAGGCCCTGTGGGCTCCATCCCTGGGAGGCCTGGGGGTGCCCACAGTGCAAGCGGTGAGGGGGTGGAGCTGAGGGGCGACAGGCTGCCCAGCTGGGCCACTCAGTTGCCACCGTCTGTCCCTGCAGGCCCTCGCCATCAGTGACCACTTTCCCGTGGAGGTGACCCTGAAGTCCCGCTGAGAACCTCCGAGGCCTGGTCAGGGCCCCTGCCTGGGTATTCCAGCCAGGAGGAACAGCCCCACAGGGCTCCTTCTGGGTGGCCGCCCCCGGCAAGGCCGCAGGGCAGGGCTGGCTGGACAAGTGGCCAGGGAAACATCACAGGGACCACTTGGTTTGCCCATCTGCGAAATGGGCTACTGTATCTACCTCACAAGATGGTGAGGAGCACCCTGCAGAGCGCCGGGAACACGGCGGTGCTCAATAAACACGAGCCGCGGGACCACACACTGGTTGGCTTTAAGGCGTCCGTGCCCTCTCTTAGGACTCAGTCCCTCTGAGGTGTGAACTTTGGTCCTGCAGAGCAGTCGGGGAGGCCACAGGGCTGGCCTGCCTGCCCATTTCACAGCCTGCTGGGAACTGCCTACCTCCAGACCAGCCTGGATCTGGAACGCTGCTCCCACGCTTGCTAGTGGAAGTTTGTTGCGTTCTTTGTGCAAACTGAATGCTTCCGAGAACTTGTGCTGAGTGCAGTGGGGGATACATACGCAGGTAGTGGTGACACGTAAGGCCAGCCCCCAGTCCCTGAGGTCCCTCTTGCACCCTGATTCCTGCATCCTGCAGGCAGGCACTTGTGTGTATCAAGTGTCCTTCCTGCCGAGCAGTGTAGGGGGCAGGCCCCTTCTATGGTGCCACCCTCAGTAGGTCCCTTCTCAGGAGGGCTGGGCAAGGGCTGCTCAGAGACAGCATGGGGTTCAGGGTGTAGCTGACAGGGGCCCAGGGGGGTTCCTGGTTTCGGAACCATCTCCATTTGGTGGGTCTGGGAATTTGTCTGGACCGTATGGAGGAAAAACCTTTGTTTCAAGCGTCTGGATGAGTTTTCTGGTATGACTTTCAGTAAGTCTGTGGCTTGTGCAGCAAAGACGGCCTCTCCAGTACTGCCTCCCACCCCTCCTCGAGCCCCCCCCCCCCCCCCCGTCTCTGAAGTGCCTCAAGGGGCAGATGTAGCAGCCAAAGGGCTTTGCTCTGGCTCTGGTGGGGGGGGGAGGTCCTGTGTGGGCCACAGGCCCACGACCTGGGGGTGCGCCCCCAGTAGTCAGGAGCTGGGTAGCTAGGGATGTGATAATGCAATGGCTTTATTCCCACTTCTGCTTTGGCAAAGGGGGCACTCAGTGGTGACTGTCACCAGGCTCCAGAACGGCCTGGCCTGCTGGTTCAGGATTCCCAAATTGAGGCCCTGCCCACTTGCCAGGCAGAACAGGTGCTGGGGGTGGGGGGCAGGGGGCCCAGGGACACTGGCTCCAGGGAACAGGGCCTTCTAAGGAGATCAGTGGAATGAAGAGCTAAAAGTACTTTTATGTATGCATGTATTTATTTATTGATTTTAAAGATTCTATTTATTCATGAGAGATACGGAGAGGCAAAGACACAGGCAGAGGGAGAAGCAGGCTCCTCAAGGGGGAGTGGGACTCGATCCCAGGACCCCAGGGTCACGCCCTGAGCCAAAGGCAGACACTCAACCCCTGAGCCACCCAGGCGTCGCTGAAAGTCTTTTTAAATTGGAAAATACCTTGTTTAAAATCTCATAATCAGGGCCGCAGACAGGCATGTACGGCCACAAGGCCATGTGCACAGCCCAGCACTTAGACTTTTTTCTTTTGGAGCTTTTCTATGTACACATGCAGGGACTTCTGGATGGAGTCCCTGGAGATGAAGCTGACAAAGTTCTGGATGTCCGCGTCGCGCTGCTTGAGCAGGCGGTCGGCTGTGGCCTTGCGCATCAGGTTCTTGGTCAGCTGCCGGGCGTGGCCTACAGAAAAGTGTCCGTGAATGAAAGCCCACCGAGATGGTGGCATCACTCCCCACCTTCCCGAGGGAGTTCCAGCAGGAATGTGGTAGGAAACTTAGACTCTGTAAGTAAACAAGTTGAAAATCACCCGTTCCCCACTGTCTACCAATTTCTTTTAGAAACACAATGATACTGAAAATTGCCTTTTACTCCCCTGTTATTTTCATTCAACTTTATCACGGAGGATATTTTCCAGGTCACTATGTGCCCCTTCACAGCACACTCAGGTCTGCAAGCCCTGCCCCCCACGGCCTGTGAACTAAGAATGGGTTTCACACTGTTATATAATTGAAAAAAAGGACATTGTGTGACACGTGACAATTATATGAAATTTAAGTTTCAGTGGCCCTGTTTTATTGAACAGACACACTCGCTGGTTCCCATTGCCACTGGCTGCCTTGGTGCTCTAGCACCACAGTGTGGCTGAGACTGAAGTGACCCACAAAGCCGAAAATCTACCTGCCCTTAGCGATGGTCGATGGTCGGCTGGTCCCTGGTCTCTATTACGGTTGATAGAACCAGCCCCAGGTCTGTAAACAGGCACGCGGCCTGTTTCTAATCATCAGTGGCTTGAAGAATGGAGCCTCCCAGACCCAGAGATACACGCAAATCCTAACCTAGGGTGTCTGTGGATGAAGTTAGGAGGGGGTCATGTTAGATTTAGGGTGGGCCCTAAACCCACAAGGAGTGTCCTAACAAGAGGAAGAGGGGAGGCGGGGAGAAGCCTCTCCTAGAGCCTCTGGGGAGAGCACGGCCCTGCCATACCAGCACCCCTGACCCTGTGGTACTCCGCTACGGCGGCCCCAGCACTAAGGCAGCCTGCTGTTGGAAATGGCACGGTTGTGACTTGCACACAGCACGCTGGCGTGAATACCCTCTGGTCTCACGGGGAGCGTCAGGCTGTGGTGGGCGGTGGCTCTGCTGGCCCTGCAGTACCCACAGCTGCCGCGGGCCCCCAGCCCCGGGCTTCTCACCTGGAACGGCTAGCCACTGGGCCATCACCGACTGGGCCGTGCTCTGCACTTGGTCTTCGGGCACCACCTGGTCCACGATGCCCACCTGGAGGGCCTCGGTGGGCGGGAAGAGCAGCCCCAGCTGCAGGGCGCGCTCCGCAGCGCGGTGCCCGATGGTGTTGACCAGGGTGTCTGAGAACCTGGAACACACGCAGGGGCTGGGCTCCCAGGGGCTGGGCAGGCCCAGGGTGCAGTGGGCGCGGGTGCAGCCCCCGGCCTTACCAGAAGGGGGCGACGATGCCCAGCTGAGTCTCGTTCAGCCCGATGGTGTATTTGGGGTTGTCAGCCAGGATCCGGTAGTCACAGCTGAGGGCCAACAGGCAGCCCCCCGCGGGGCTGGCTCCCTGCAGGGGAGAGGGCTGCCTGGGGGCCCCTAAGGGTCTTCCAGAGCCAGGTCCCCGGGAAGGGCCCGCGGGGGGGTGAGCTCCCAGGTGCGCCCGTGGCCCTCCTCTGAGGTGCCCTGCCCGCCCCGTCTGCCGGCACGGGGTTGCCCATGGGCATGGCCCTCGCAGGCCCGGCCTCTCTGCCCAGAACCCGCCCGTCCCAGCAAGCCACCTTTCCACGGCTTTTGCCTGGATGCTAAAAGCCAAACAAGTATTTAGCTGAAACGCCGTGATGCGTCACGTGTGACGGGACCCATCTCCGTCCTCAGCCCCTCCCGAGCCCCCCACGGGCCCCCTGCTGGGCCGGCCCCTCCCCACATCACCAGGTCACACTGGTCTGTCCCGGTGAGCTCCCTGCTGCACACCTGAGCCCCTGGCGCCGGCCCTGGCGAGTCAGCGGGGCGGCTCAGGATCGGGGACGGAACACTCACGTTGACAGCGCATATGAGCACCAGGTGGGACAGGTACAAGCGGAGCCACAGCTCCTGCACGGCCTTCCAGTACTCGGCATAGTGCGCGGGGTCCCTCCCACACATCTCCATCAGGTCCAGGCCGGCTGAGAAGATCCCGGGGGAGTCCTGGGGGAGCCAAGGAGCCAGGGGCTCCGTCACAGTGCATCCCCGGGGCCCAGGGAGCCCACGGGCGCTGCAGAGGCGGTGGCATCGGAGCAGGGACCCCTGGCCTGCTGGGTCGCCCCCCCCACCCACCCCCGTAGACACAGGGCTCTGTGCGGGCCTCCGGGTGCTGTCCTGGCAGAGGGGCTCGGAGGCCTGGCGGGGGACAGGCTGCCACACGGAGTGGCAGGGGTGTGGCTTGTGACCCTCAGCAACATGTCCGCGGTGGGCCAGACCGTGTCTGGGAAGAAGACGCCGCCCCACCCCTCCCGCCGTGCAGGACTCAGTCCACGCAGGTGTGGAGGCCCGTGCACAGGAGAGCAGGGGCGTCCTGGAAGGAGGCAGCAGGGGCGCTGGGACCCCCAGCGGCTGGAAGAGCAAGGGGGCCCCAGGAGAGAATGCACCGCTGCTGCCGGGAGCCCTGCTTCGTGGCCCTCTGCCACGTGTCTCCGTGACACCCGCATCATTGGCTGACCCAGCGGGTGGGCCTCGTGCCCGTACACAATAGGCTCACAGCCAGGAACACAGGGTGACACGTCTATGGGGGGGGACAGTCCTGCGGAGGATGTGGGCCGCCCAGGGACAGAGGCCGCCACCCCCCGCCCCGGGGGCCGCGCAGCTCCGAAGCCGGGGAGGCAGCGGGCTACCCTCACTGCGTGGAGGGACAGAGGCTCCTGTCGTCAGGGCTCACTCGTTTTCAGAGCACAACAAAGAAAGCGTCACGCTACCAAGCAACATCCTCAATCAGGTGTTTTCAGGAACTATCTGGAACAGAAAGTTCCCAGGCAGCGGCGACCCGGCAGTTCAGCCACGACTGCCACCCTGGTCCACACCGCGAGCAGCGTGAAAACCCACTCCCGCACAGGGCTCGCTTCGCCCTGCAGACCCCAGCTTCCCAGGACTCATTGGGTGCGTGCGCGGGACCTGCCCAAGAGAGTTCAGAGCTGGGACCACACCAGGCCACACCGGGGGCAAGCAAGGCTTCAGGAAAGGCGGGCGCTCGCCCAGCGGACCCTCGCAGCCTGGGCGGGGGAGCTAAGACCACCCGCCTTTAATAATGGCAGAACCAAGCCGTTCCCGCTGGCCTATGATGTGGAGGCACTTAGATGGGGGACATTCCTGCTGAGGCTCCTTCTACCCTGAAAGGTGACCCCAGTGCTCTTCCTGGCCCAACAGAAGGCCCGTTAGGTCACGTCCACACCGCATCTCCCTGGCCCGGTCTTAGCTATTTCCTCTCTTGGCAACCCCAGTGCCTGGCAAAGTCCGCTGGAGGCAGGCAGGAGCACGGGAGGCCCCCGTCCCGTGGGTCTGGGTGTTGAAACCAGCCCAGGCTCCGAGGACCAGCCCCCCAGGCTCATACCCAGTCCCACCCTCCAGGGCCGCAACAACAATACAGAAGCCATTAACCAGCATTTGCTCCCGGAGGCAGAGGCAGAGGCGGGAACGAGAGCACGGCCTCAGCAGGAGCACCGTCGCCGGCCCCCAGGGAAGGCACCCAGTGGCCCTCTGTGGGGAGGGTACCCCCGGAATCCAGTGCCAGTTGGATATCCTGTGGACTTCCCTCCATCCATCAGGGCGGCTCGAGGATACCCCCACAAGCGCCAGCTGCCCTCACCTGCGTCCTGGCCTGGACTGCGGAGCGCGGAGGCTCCCTGGAATCAGGCCTGGGAAGCAGCCGGGGACAGAGCATGCTGGCACCACAGGGGTCCCCCTTGGACCACGCCCAGGACCAGGGCCCCGGGGAGCCTCTTGTGGTGGCACCTACATCTGGGCCTGTCTGGTTCTTCTCCACCACGGAAGTGCCGACCGTGCCTGGGGTAGACTTGGACGTCACAGCGGCTTTCCTGTGACCCTGACCCGGGGAGCTAAGAGTACCCACCGACGTGATGATGACGCCCTGGAAGCTTTTGTCATTCTCCAGCTTCTCCAGGCTGATGACCAGCTCGGTCAGAAGCTCTAGGCTGAGGCTGTTCACCGGGGGTTTCCTGAGCTTCATCACAGCCACTCCTAGTGTGAAAATGAAGAGGTGAGCGCTCGCACCCCGTGGGGTGCTGGGAGAGCGTCCCCAGTCAGCCTCGCCACTGCCGGATACATGGCTCTTGTTTTCTTTTCTTTCTTTTTTTTTTTTAAAGATTTTATTTATTTATTCATGATAGTCACAGAGAGAGAGAGAGAGGCAGAGACACAGGCAGAGGAAGAAGCAGGCTCCATGCAGGGAGCCCGACGTGGGATTCGATCCCGAGTCTCCAGAATCGCGCCCTGGGCCAAAGGCAGGCGCCAAACCACTGCGCCACCCAGGGATCCCTCTTGTTTTCTTTTCTTCAAAGATTTTTATTTATTCATGAGAGACACACAGAGATAGGCAGAGACACAGGCAGGAGGAGAAGCAGGCTTCATGCACGGAGGCCCGACGCCCCCAGGTGTCCCTGAACTTTTAAATAGCTAATTGACATTAGGTGAATCTCACTTGCATTGAAAATAAGAACCAGGCACACCCTGCCTTCAGCTCAGGTCATGACCCCGGGTCCCGGCGGGGAGCCTGCTTCTCCCTGCACCATGGTCTAGTTGCAGAGCAGGTCTGTTCTAGAGGAGCCTGTGCCCACCAGCAGTTACCACCCGTCCCCGGCCTCTGGCAACCAGGGGTCTCCTTTCTGTGTCTATTGTGGACACTTCACAGGAATCAAGCATCCCACCTGCGACCTTTCGAGTCTGGCTTCTTTCACAGAGCGTCATGTTCTCAGGGCTGCCCCGCGCTGCAGGCTGGGACATCGTTCTGTCCCTCTTAGGGTCAAAGGATGTGTGCATGTGTGCGGACCACGTCCTGTGCGTCTGTTCACTTGCTGATGGACACTTGCCTCGGTTCCACCTCTTGGCTCTTGTGAATTACAGTCGTGCCTACATTTTTGTTGATCCTTTCTCCCAAATGCAAGTCCTCTGTCCCCAGGGGAGCAGGAAATGTCCCCAGTTTCTCGAGGAGCGAGTGAGCGATGTGCAAGGACCTCCAAAGGTGCACTCTGGCTCACACCTGGGTGAGGACAGAGGCTCCAAACCTCGGCGCTCTGATGTCCAGAAACTCCACCATCTACTTGTTCATCCTGCCAGCGGTGGGGAAGCAGCGGAGCAGGCCAGCCGGTAGGCGGTGCAGCGCTGGCGGGTGGCAGGGGCCGCTTCGTCTCACTGCCCGAGGACAGACCCTGATCGCTTCAGAAATGCCACCGCTCACGGAGGTTACAGTTCTCTGGTCAGGACCTTAGAAATCTCCGATGGTGAACACAATTCTCTAGGAGTGACAACAGTCCTGAAGGCTTTTGAGAATTCTGATTTATGAGAAAGTACTTCTTCACTGGCTCCAGGGACGTTTCCGTACGTGTAAGAAGCAATCAGTATTTCCAGGAGTAAGCTTCTGAACTTGGTTCAGAGTGAAGTTTCTGAGGCCAACTGGATTTTTTTTTCCTGTTTTTGAGAGTGTCCATGAGTGCCGGCAGGGGTGTGGGGAGATGAGGAGGGCCGGGGAGGGGCAGAGGGAGACAATCCAGCCCAGTGGAGCCTAGTGCAGGTCCTGACTCAGGGCTGGATCACAGGACCCTGACATCACCACCTGAGCTGAAATTGAGACTTGGGCGCTTACCAACTGAGCCATGGGTGCCCTGAAGCTGACTGGATAGCTACAGAAATCCAGAGGAATCAAGGGCACTGGGGGAAAGGTAAAGACCAAAGTTGAAAATGAGTTAAGGGGCAGCCTGGGCGGCTCTGTGGTTTGGTGCCTGCCTTCAGCCCCAGGCGTGATCCTGGAGACTTGGGATCGAGTCCCACATGGGGCTCCCTTCGTGGAGCCTGCTTCTCCCTCTGCCTGTGTCTCTGCCTCTCTCTCTCTCTCTCTCATGAATAAATAAATAAAATCTTTAAAAAAAAGAAAACGAGTTAAGAAAGAGGATCTGGGGGCACCTGAGTGGCTCCCTTGGTGAAGCGTCTGCTTCCGGCTCAGGTCATGATCCCGGGGGTCCTGGCTTGGAGCCCCGTGTTGGGCTCCCTGCACAGCCAGGAGTCTGCTGCTCCCTCTCCTCTGCCCCCTCCACCCACCTCCCTGCTTGTGCTCCCTCCATCTCTCTCTCTCTTAAATAAATAAAATCTTTAAAATATAAAGAGGACTTTGGGTGAGCCTGGATGTCACAGGGCAGGCAGACTCGGGTGTCTGGGTGGGGAGGAGGGCTGGGGCTGCAGCCTGTGTTCCGCCAAGCACTGCAGGAGGCCCTGGCCAGGAGGCTGAGGGTCAGCTGGGTCAGCGCGCCCTAAGGCCTGGTCATGGGCTGACCGCAAGTCTTCTCTCGCCCCAGCTTGGGGGCTCTCTTAAGTAGAGGAAACAGGTTTTTCTTTCAACAGTGCTTTTTCTACCTTTTCTGTCACCTTTGCAGTTTTCGTTTTTTTTTTTGTTTGTTTGTTTTAAAGATCATTTATTTATTTGTTTGAGAGAGGGAGAGTGCACAAGCAGGGGGAGGAGGAGGGACAAGCAGAGGGAGCAGGGAGCCAGGTGGGTGGGAGCTCCAGCCCCAGGGTACGCAGATCCTAATCCCAGTCCGGATCACGATCCCAGCCCCAAGGCACACACTCAACTGACTCAGCCACCCGGGTTCTCTCCCCTTTGCAGAGTTTTAAGAGAATGTTTGATGGGAGTTGGGGGTGGGTTAGGAGTGATTCCACCTGGACTCCCGGCTTTATTAGGTATCTGCTAGGTTCTGTGCCACTTTGAAGTATTAAAACAAAGTAAAACATTCCAAAATAGTTGCAATTATTTTCTATTTCCAAATTTAATCGTTTGGATAAAAGAGCAATACCCCCTCAGACGTTACAAATTGAAACATTTTAATCTTCGTAATAAGCTGGGAGGGCCGCCGCTTCAGGGCTCGCTCCTGGTTTCAGCTGCGTCGCGATCGGGGGCTTGGGTGGCGCCCGGTCAGCTCCGTGCTCCGCGGGGCCTGTCTGGGCTTCCCCTCTCTGCTCCCCAGCCCCGAGCGCGCCCTCTAACAGGCGCAGATAAATCTTAAAAACGTAAAATAACCCGGGAAAACCCGCCGTTGAACCGCCTAGGCTGGAGACCCCCAGCTTCGAGTGCGGCAGAAATGGTCCGGACGGGGTGGTTCGGGCTTGGTTTCTGCGGAGCCCGGGACGGGAGTGCGGGCGCGGGGGGCGCGGGGGGCGCGGGGGGCGCTTACCTGCCGCCGGATCCGGCTCCACCAGCACCCGCGGGCTCCCGAAGCAGCGCGCGCCGGGCCCGCCGCCTCCCGCCGCCGGCGTCCGCCCCGGGGCCGCGCTGAGCACCCGGGACCCTGCGAACCACAGCGCGAGGCCGGTGAGCCCCGGGGCCCGGCCCCCGCCCCCGCCCCCGGCCCCGGCCCCGGCCCCGGGCACGCACAGGGTCGCAGCAGGGCACGGGCCTGCACGCGCGCTCCCGCCGCCAGCGCCATCTTGACCTGGCCCGTGGGGGTCGCGGCCCGCTCTGCCCGCCCCGGCCCTGCCCCGCCAACCCGCTCCTCCCAGGGCCCGGCGCCCGCAGCCCCGCCCCACTCGGCAGCGGCGCCGCCTTGAAGGTCCGGAGGCCGGGGCGGGGAGGGTGGGGTGAGTGAGGGTGGGAGTGGGTGGCTGGCGGCCGCCCCGTGGGCCAGCAAGGCTCACATCAGGTGGCGCGGCGGGGCCTCTGCGGGAGTCCGCGGCCACCGGAGGGCCCGGGGCGGCTTGCCACGCCCTGCCGCCCGCAGCCTCGGGGCCCGGGGGGTAGCCCGGCAGCACGGCAGCGCCAGCTCCTCCGGGGAGCACGAGGAAGGCGGGGTTTATGTGCTGCACCCTGCAAAGTGAGGGACAGGGTACCCAGGAAGCCCAGGCGCCCCGCCCGCCGCTAGGGAGGAGCAGGAAGCCTCCGAGCCGCCGGGTGGGCCGGTCCTTGCTCTGGGAGCCTCAACGCCTGAAGCAGTAAGGACAAAGTTTAGGGCCTGCGACACTTTAGCGCCTTATGGGTTCCCATGGCTCCCCTGCGGCAGGAAGCAGGTCTGAGGCAGCAAAGGAGCCTTTTCAGGGCTCCCTAGCAGCAGCGGCAAACCCCGGCCACGGAGTGGCTAGGCCAACCTGAGGCTGCTGGGAGCACCCCGAGTCCGCAGTGCCCCAGCACTCCAGGGGCTGGCCTGCTGCTCCCACAGCTCAGAGATTTTGGACGTGACTCTGGGAATGAACTAAAATGCAATTGTGCATTTTTAATTCCCTCGTAACTGAAGGTATCTTTGGGGCCAAGAATAAGAAAGGGGCAGTGAAGCCGGTACTCGATCTGCATTCTAATCCTGTTTATTCAACAGTCCCTTCACTCTACACAACAAAGTACAAACACAACGGCACCTAAAATGCTACAAGTTACAAAACTCAAAACAACAAATTTATAGTACTGACTGTACAATGCCAAAAAAAAAAGTAATGTACACGTTGCAAAGGTAACCTGCAAGACTGCCATGACACTGCAGCAGGGGCCTGTGAAGACCCTGCAGAGCCGGCTCTCAATTTTCTCACCAATTTCAGAGGGAGACGTGGGGTGTGGATGTGCGTGCATGAGTACACGTAGAAACAGAACCATTCTGGGTAATTCTTGGTAACTAATGATAATTCTTGGGCTGTTTGCGCAGAGGTGTTGGAAGAGGACCCGAGCAGGGCAGCAGGGCCAGGTGAGCAGGAACAGCAGCGGCACGGACGTGCACCCTTTCCTCAGGGACCCTGCAGACCAACAGGCAAGGGCCTAACTGGCCCCAGTCATCTGTGGAAATGACTCCCGGGCTGGGGCCACACTGCCACCTGGAGCCCTGCTTGGTCCCCGCTGGCTTTGCCAATGGATGGGCTGGATGTACTCTCTTAAGAACTGGAAATGTGGGAGCTTTCTAGCCAGGAAATTGGGAGGGCTTTCTTACAGCACAGCCCCAAACCACGAACACTCCTCTGGAACCTTGCCCTCAGAGGAAACATCTCAGTTGCTGCCTTCGAAGCCTGCCCTGAGTGAGGAATTTTTTCCCTACCAACCCTCCCTCTGGCTAGAGAAGTGACAAAACTGTAGCGAATGGGGTGGAAGTTACAGGGCGCAGAGCTCCAGGGCTCTCCTTATCGGGAGGAGTTGGAACTGGAGCGGCTCCTGTGGCGGCGGCGGCCAGGGGAGCGAGATCGCCGGCGCACGGGGGACCTGCGCCTTGGGGAGCGCGACCTGTGGGAAGAGGAAAGAGCACATCAGACACCGAGGCCCACATCCTTGACACAGCCCCATGTCCCGGATAGCAGGGGCAAAGCTGGCTTCTTGAGGGAACAATCCTGGACAGTTTCACCCTCAATGCTGTGAGGATGGCACCGACACACGGAGCCCTTGGGAAGGAAAAGACGTCTGTTGTGGGGACCCGTTTTCTGAGGACTATGGAAAGGGCAGCTCAACAGGAAGGCAAGGCTCTGGCCTCTGCCAAGGGACTAGGACTCAACCTCCTCTCCTAAACTTTTTTTTTTTTTTTTTTTTTAATGATAGTCACACAGAGAGAAAGAGAGAGAGAGAGAGGCAGAGACACAGGCAGAGGGAGAAGCAGGCTCCATGCACCGGGAGCCCGACGTGGGACTTGATCCCCGGTCTCCAGATCGCACCCTGGGCAAAAGGCAGGCGCCAAACCACTGCGCCACCCAGGGATCCCTCAACCTCCTCTCCTGACCCTTCCTTTGCGCGTTTAAGATTGATTGATTGATTTATATTTATGTAATCTCCATACCCAATGTGGGGCTTGAACCCACAAACCCAAAATCAAGCTTCCCATGTTCCTCCCACTGAGCCAGCCACATGCCCCATCTGTTCTGTCTTTTTAGCTAGGAAGGAGAAGGGGAACTTGTACCCTTGCTCTTACAGGGCCCACACTCCAGGGAATACTGGTACAACCTGCTGGGCGCACCTTCTGCTTGCCCCGCCCCCCAGCAGCAACCCGGCTTGTTCCCCAGCTGGGAGGAAGAGCCTGAGCTGCTGTCCTGCTTCCCTTTCCCTCCATGCAGCATGCGGGGGGCAGGAATGGGTAGGGTTCCAGAGTCATCACCCTCACACTGTGTAAATGAAACAAATCCACGCTGGCCCAAAGCAGTCCCCTATGGGATTCCAAACTGACCTACCTTCTTCTCATCCGTGGGGGTGACCGGCGCCACATGGGAGGTGGTGGCAGCATTCTCCTGGGAGGGCTGAATCGCCTGGGGGGCGGCCTAGGCCAGGGGGCCAGCACAGCGGTGGCAGTGATCTCCTGGCCATCAATTTGTCCTGTTGAAACAGGATCAAGTCACAAAATATCTGATAAGCATCTACCCTAGGTTAGCCCATGCCAGATGCAGGCCTGCCGTGGTAAGCAAGACAGACAGGAGTAGAATTAGAACTAAGCTGCTCACAGAAATACTGATGTAATTATTACTACTGGAAGTTTCATCCAGGAAATCTGCAGGGGAGCATGAAACCTCAGAGGGAACCCCATCTCGCTGCATGGGGCACCTGATGCACTACTTCCAGGAAGTGGCCTTTAAGTGAACACCTGAATCCACCCAATGAGGGAAAGGGCTGTGCACTGACCCTGAGCTGCCTCTTCTAGAACAATGGGAAGGGCCAGACAAGAGGAGTGGGGACATTTTGGGGGTTTCGCAGGATTGAGCTGAGGATGAAATTTAAGAAGTCCAGAGGGACCGCTCTGGAAGAGGCCTCTAAGCAGGAAGCCTGGTCCTTTCTCTCCTGTCAAAGGCCCTCACCTGGTACCTCCCAGGTGACCAGAAGGCAGTCTCAGGGTGTGGTGGAGGGGTCCCCAGGAGGGCAGTGTCCACTGTGACTTGGCCACCAAGTCATTAAAGCTGGGTGGTGGGTGAGCTATGATTACATCATGGCTCAGGAGGAAGAAAGGCTTCTGGAGTGGGGGAAAAAAATAAAACAAGGTTCAGGTGTCAATTCTGTCTGAAGAGTTTGGAAAAAGTGCTTCAGACCAAAAAACCAGATGTGTAAATACAACAGAATGAGAGTAGTGAGGTAAGGCAACTCAGGATGGAGGCCTGAGGAATCTTCAGGGCCTCAGGAAAAGAGCAAAGAAAGGCAAGGTGCAGACCTAGGAGTGCCGGGGTAGCATGCAGCCCAACGCCAGTCCAGGGACTGCTCAGGGGACCAACCACAGCCCTTGTGTGCCCCCAAAGGGTGGAGGGTTCTTTTATCTGCTCAATTCATACCCTCAAGGCAATAGCAAAGGTATTGAGGGGATAATTTGGGCACACAGACCTGTGTTCAGAATATACTCAAAAGACAAATAAATGCAGCCTAAGGTCCCCCCGCCCCCGCCCCGGGCCCACTGCCAAAGCCAGCCCAAATTAGCAATCTCAGGGGCACTGACCATAGAGCATGAGAACAAATCTATCTTTTGGCCAGGTGCCTGGAAGGGCTAGGCCCTTCCACTTCCCTTCTGGAGATAACATGGAGCTATCCCATTCGATGGTATGCAGCACCATATGTGGACACACACATAGGTCCTACTACAATCTTAGTAAGTGTGAAATATGTATAGGAATGTACACCCTGGATACCCCCAAGTGTTCTTGAATTTTTAGCAAGTGCTCTAACTCTCAGAGATGCATGACTGAAGGTCTCTAAAATGAAAGTGTGATTCCTAAGGTCAAGAGATGCTGTGTGCAGGAACCCCTGGGTGGCTCAGCGGTTGAGTGTCTGCCTTTGGCTCAGGTCATGATCCTGGGGTCCCGGGATCAAGTCCCGCACTGAGCTCCCGGCATGGGGCCTGCTTCTCCCTCTGTCTCAGCCTCTCTCTCTAACTCTCATGAATAAATACAATCCTTAAAAAAAGAGAGAGAAAAAAAAAAGGGCTGTGTGCAGCCTGATGGGCCACGGTTGATGCTGAACTTCTATAAGACTTCAAAGCGATTTAAGTAGATTGAAAGAGTGTTGGGCAGCCCTAGTGGCGCAGCGGTTTAGCACGGCCTGCAGCCTGGGGTGTGATCCTGGAGACCCAGGATCGAGTCCCACATCGGGCTTCCTGCATGGAGCCTGCTTCTCCCTCTGCCTGTGTCTCTGCCTCTCTCCTGCTCTCTCTGAATGAATAAATAAACAAATCTTTAAAAAAAAAAAAAAAAAAGAAAGAGTGTTAGCCTAGTGGGTAGGAAATTTTCCTAGTATCTGAGCTCCATCAGGGCTCAAGGGCAACTACTCAAACTGCTGCACTATTTTTTTTTTTTTTTTAAAGATTGCATTTATTTATTCATGAGAAACACACAGAAAGAGAGAGAGAAAGGCAGAGACACAGGCAGAGGGAGAAGGAGGCTCCATTCAGGGAGCCTGATGCAGAACTCGAACCCAGGACTCCAGGATCACGCCCTGGGCCGAAAAAGTAGGCGCTAAACCACTGAGCCACCCAGGGATCCCCGCTGCACTATTTTTTAAGTGCATAATAGGTTCTGGTGTTCAGACTCTCCTTTGTGGCCTAGCAGCTCACACTGTGCTTTGGGCAGTCCTGGCTTTTGGCCTCGTCTGTCTAGATTACTACTGCAGCGAGCTGGCGCAGTGACAAATTCTAAGCTCCTGAAAACACTGACATGAAGACAAAACCAGAACTGGCCATCCAAAACTATTCACAAGTGTTCAACTGTTATTAATACCATCTGCTCAATGTAGAACAGCTATAAATGTCACAAACAGTTAAGATACAAACTTTAGGGAAATGGGTTAAAATGTGTGAATTCAGGAAAGTAATCCTAAAAATGATGAAATGTTAGCACAACAGAAAATGACTCTCAGAGAGAATTAAAGGAAACACTCCCATATAAAAGCCAAATGCTTCATCGTTCATACTCATAATGTATTCTTTGTAAAAATAAGACAAAAACTCTTCATTTAATCCTTAAACTTTCAAAGATTAGGAAATTCTAGAAATGCTAATATATTCATATTTGCTGATCTTTTTCCAAGAATAGTGTCCCATAAAACTTGTTTTTGATACACACACACATCCCCACTGGTTAAGAACCAGAATCCTAAGAGCTCCAGGGAGACTGTGATGTGCAGCCAGGTTGGAAATCAGTTCTAAAGGTCCCTATGTGTGGCAGGTAGCTTGTCCTGCATAGGGAATAGAGAAGGGAGCTCAGAGAGGGCTGGCAAGGTCACTCACCTCCATCCATGTGCTTCAGTGCCTTCTCGGCTTCATCTGGATTCTCAAACTCCACGTATGCATAGCCTTTAGACAGATGGGGGTGCATCCTTTCTACAGGCATGTCAATCATTTTAATCTTCCCATAGGTGGAGAATATCTCCATGATGTGGTCCTAGAGCAAAGACAGGTCACTCTGATGCATACTCACAACTACCCATGTGGGAACTGAAAATGCATGACACATCAATAGCCTTGGCACCTGGGGTTAAGTTTCTCACACAGGGTCACCCTGAGGGAGTTACTGCTCCACTTGACAAACCCTCTAGTCAGGCCCTGGAAAGCCTATGCCCTCAGTTCACCTGAGGCTGAGGCCTGCTTCTCTAGTTTTCCATTTAAAACATATGTAGAATAGACATATCCCACTGCCCACTGGACAGATCCAGGATCCCTCACCTTGGTCACATTCCTGGTGAGCCTCCCGATGTGTACTTTGGTGGGTTTAGGGGAAGGACTCCGCCTTTTCCTTTCCTTTTCATCTCTTTTGGGTGGTTTGGATCTGATTGAAGAAACAAAACACCAGAAACAATCAATTTCTGTCAAAATTTTTTAGTGGGGCTGCTAATTGCTACTAAGATAGTTTTTATAAGGAAGCCTTCCCCTACCAGTTCATGTATTTCATATTAGCTCTGCTTCAGAAATCCTACTAAAATAGAAAGACTCCTTTTTAGATCTACTTCTATAGTAACAAGAATAACTTTATCGTCCCCCATTTGTGAACTTAGTTTCCCAGATAATTCACAAGTTTTGAGGGCAATCCCTTCCCAACCAAGGCACTCCTGAGTTGAGAAGAGGTGCTGGAAAGGAGCTTACTTGGAGCGGGAACGCCTCCTGTTGTCATGCCTACGCCTAGAAGGACTGGGTGAGCCAGAGGAGCTGCTGGAGCTGGAACTGCGAGATGTGCTGGAACTTCCTGAGCGGCTAGAGGCTGAGGAAGAGCTGGAGCCACTGCTGGAGCCTGTGCTGGTGCTGGAGCCTGAGCTGGAGGTAGAGCTAGACCGGGACCTGACAAATGAGACGGTGAGGTCAGGGGCAACAGTGCACAAGAGTATTTCTTCCCACACATGAGCCCATACTTGCTCCTATTCCCAAGAGGTAACTGTCCTCCCATTTCCAAGCTTCAATGTCTCCCCTCCTCGGAGGGCCCCACTCCTGCCCAGCTGAAACCCCAGGTAGGGACAGAAAATCACACTGTGCAGTGACAGGAAAGAGCCACCTCCTAGCCATACAGGAGCCTCACCTACTGGGAGGCACAGAGTCTGGCAAACCAGAAGCACCAGCCCTGCCTGGATGGTAGCTACCCAGGGACTCGGGCTGGTTTTCAACTGAGGGAAAAATAAGCTTTAGGCTAGAGCAATCCAATCACAACTCTAAACAAAAAAACACTCGAGAGAAACTTATACCCCAAGATGTCCCAGTCTTTAACATCTCCAGAAAACACCTCAACACCATCTTCCATATGTAACCAGAGCAAACTCAAACCACTCTGCCATAATCCAGGCCTTGATGAACCACCTCAGAGTATGTTGGTAAATTACGAAGACCACAGAGCACCCTGCCAGCTCCCTGGGAAGGGAAAGGGGCGTGGCCACAGAAGAGAAGCCCTCTCGGGTGCTCAGGGGTGCTCTGTCCTGCCGGGTCCCACCTGGTGCTGCTGCTACCACTGGAAGCGCTGCGCCTCTTCCGAGTTTTATCCCTGCCACGATCCTTCTCACTTGACTCCTTGGTGGCCCCTTTATCTTTAGAACGATCCTTGGACTTCTCATCAGAACGGTCTTTGCGTTTGGTAGGAGAAGGAGCCCTGGATGGTGAGGAAGAGTGTGAGATCGCATGCCCCTCTGACCAAACCCTAAAACAAAACTACCCAAAAGAGGGGATCCAAAGGGCTATAGAGATCCCAGGTGATCACAGAGCAAAATGATCTGTGGCTTAAGACACGTCACTGTAGAACGTAAGTCATTTCCATTCTTCCCCTTGCTGAGGGTCCCTAGTAATGAGCACCCCCAAAGTAGCACTAGAAAAATCTGACAGAAGGATTACCTAGTGCTGGACTTTTTATTATTTTCTTTGACTCCTAGCAAGCTCTTCTTTTTCACTCCTGATAAATCCATTCTCCCCTTCTGAGGTGTTCAAAGCAGCAATGGTGGCCTCACTTATCTGAACTCTCACTTCTAACTCGAGTCTGAGAAACGATCCCTAATCGATTGCAATTTACGCCAAAGTGCAGCCTAATAACAAGATAAAAGGATTTACAGAGTGAACGAGTTGGCAAGGCAACAAATCTACTTTGCAGTCAAAAGATGAGCACACAAGATGGGCAAGGAACACAGTAAGCAGCGAGCGTCCACAAAGCCAGGAACATATGGGATCTCCTCCATTTCCTCAGGGAGGGTCTTGCCCCCACAGGTAGACCTTCACCTCACCTTGTTGTTTTTTCCTTAAGGAAAGGGTGGTAGTGCCTGTCACTGTTCTTTTACAGGTGGTACAATACCTGTTTTTCACTCCTAAGTTTGATAAGCCCTTTACCATTCCCTTAGAAATGTTACAACACCACATTTGCATGCAGAACAGGAGAGTCAAGTGTGGCTCTCCTGATAGGATCACTGGTGTGATTAGATCTCAGGTTTTACTGCTGCAATTTCTTTGTAGGATACATCGAACATACCATGACTAGAATCAAAAACCATTTCAAAAGTGACAAGTACCAGCATCTAAACATTAACACCCAAATGCAAACAGATAAAATGTCCCATAAGAACACTGAAAAAGTAGTAAAATAGTTAAGTTAGAAAGCAATCATTGCAAATGCTGAACTTTAATTAATGATATGCACATGGAAGCGTCATGGGGAAAGTACACCAAAGCCTGCTATTTACTTCAAAATGCAACAAAAAACGTGGATGGGCGATCTGTTCTATGACAAAGCAAATATGGCAGAAATGTAACTTGTAGGTTCTACGTGGTGGTTATGCGGGTATTCACTGGAACTGGAGGGCACTGCTCCTAAGGGTCTCACCAAGTGCCCGCACCACAGCATGAGTTGTGAGTGGTCAGTGTAACCACCAAACCATCATGTGCCTGGTCTCCTGGGGGACTCGCGACCTTCATTTTTTCCAGGGAGGTTTTTCTACAATTTGCTTGAGCTGCAAGCGAAGATTGCAGAATGGTGGTGTCAACTCCTCCTGTCTCATCTTCAACAGCCTGTCAGTAACATCGACATGGCAACCACCCGGGATCCTGTTCTCACATGTGAAGGGGTGCGCAAAATGCTAAATGAATGTCGTGACTCAAGAAAGGAGGCCAGCTTTGGACAATCAAATTAGAGCAGAAGCAAGCAGGGTGTCACCTTTGAGGCTCCTCTCCAGGCTGGTACAATCTTTTAAGACGTTTTGCCTTGGAACAGTAAGGTAGTAAGCAAGCAGCACTGGATGGAGTCAGTGGCCTTGGACAACCAGGAAGTACGGTCCAGTGGGCAGGAATCTGGAGTCAGCCTGCCTGTCTGATTCCAAGCTCTGCTTTGGGACCGGGGCTAAGTCCCACAGCTGTTCTGAGTCTCCACCTCTCATCAGCGTTTTGGGGGATACAGCTCCTACACCTCCGTAGTTACCAAGATCACCAACCCAGTTTACTCACATGGAAGGAAACTTGGCATCTAGTTAGGGCTCAATTAAATGCCCGCTCATGTTACAAGACAGGGGTGCTCCTCCCTGTGTGCAGGCTTTCCCCTACATAAACTCTTGTTTCCCAAAGGCCCACACGATCTCCTGAATGCTGGACGGCCCGTTAAGAGGATCACCCAGGGCGGCCCTGTCCCAGGAGAAGAGCGTGAGCTGCCGGCACGTCCTCAAGCACTCCAGCAGCCCCGTTACACAAGGAGGTTAACGAGGGATCCAGCCAAGTATTGACACCCCACGCCCCCAATACCATCTCTCCAACGTACAGGCAGTGAAGACCCACCCGTGATACACTTACTCCCCCGCGGGCGCCAGACCTCTCCAACACCTCCACCCGGCCCAGGCCCGGGCCCAGGCTCAGGCTCAGGCTCAGGCCCAGGCCGGGCCGCCCGCCTGCCGGGGCAGCACCCACGGCAGGGCGCACCCCCGGGCCCCACCCCAGGGCCCTCCGACCACCAGCACCACCCGAAGCCCCGGACTCTAAGCGCTGCGGGCGCGGCCGGGCCTGGGGAGCAGAGCCCGCGGCGCTCTGTCCACACAAGTTCGGGTCGCGGCACAGGACCTGGGTTACCTCCCCCATCCTCCGGACAGGTGCGCGTCCAACAGCCAGAGAGAGAGAGAACAGTTAGTCACACCTCGAGCAGATGGCGTTCGGCCCCGTCCTCGGGGCACCTTCCCCACTTAAAAAGCACGTTTTTGGCACAAGTCATGCGACAGCCAAGAAGGGCCGCGGCCTCCCTTCCTTCCCGCGCCCCCCTCGTGGGGCGGCCCGCCCGCCCGCGCGGCAGCGGCGCGGTCCCCGCGCCTCCCGGGCCCCCCACGGGGCAACTCCGCCCACGCCGCCCCCGTCCGCCGGCGCCCGCAACTCCCAGCCCAGGGCCGGCCCGAGGGCGGCTCCGAATCCCGCGGGCCTCGCCGGGGCCGCCGCAGGGGGAGGGGGCCGACGTGAGCGCCCTTCCGCCCGCCGCGGCCCCGACCACTTCCGGGCCGCGGCCTCGGCGCCTCCCACTCCGCCAGCCCCGGGCCACACTCTTTCTTCTCGCGCCCGCTGTCGCGCCGCCGGGCCGCCGTCCCTACCAAGAGGCCGAGGGGCGGGCCGGCTCCACCACGCGCCCCGCCGAGCCTTGCGGGCGGCCCCCGGAGCTCGGATGGGGTCGGATTCCCCCAACTTACATCTTCCCGCCGCCGCCACCTCCGCCCGCTCTCCTCAGCCTCGAAGGCCGGCGCCGCTCTGGCGTCAGGATTAGGGAGCGGGAAGGCGCTGCTCTCCGGCGCGCGGCGATGACGTGACCGCCTCAGCCAATGGAGGGAGCGAAGGGAGTGTTAAAGGGCCCCGGCCGTTCCCGACGGGCCGCGTCGGGGCCTCGTCTTCTGTCTCCCCCGCGGGGCGGGGATCTGGGGCGACCCTGGGCCGGCTGCGTGCCGCAGGGGGCCGGCCGACTGCTGGGGGCGGGAGGGCCGCGCAGGGCGGGCGGCTCCGGGCCGGCGCCGAGGGGGTTAACGCAGCGGCGGCCCCGCCCCCCCCGTTGCGCGTGCGCACTGGACTAGCAGCCCGGGTTCCCGCTCCAGCGCGCGGGGCGGCGGGGGCGGTGAGGTGGGCGGCGGGGACAGTGCGGTGGCTGGCGGGGGCCGGCGGGGGCAGTGCGGGGACCGGAGGGGACGGTGCGGGGCAGGGCGGGGGCGGTGCGGGGCAGTGCGGGACAGTGCGCGGCCCGACGGGGGCAGTGCGGGGGTGCTGAGGGCTGTGTGGCCTCTGGCTGCGGACTGTGGGGTCTCGCGGGGCGCCAGCTGCCCAGAGAGCTGGGCAGGAGAGGTGCGGAGTGCCCACGCGGTCGTTGGCCCTGAGCGTGGACAGGGGCAGTGCTGCCATCGCAGTGGGGAGCGAAAGACCGGATAGAAGAGAAGTTGCGAAAGGGCAAGCACCCCGGAGGAGGAGGGGGCACTGCGCCAGACCAAGACCCGAGGGGAAGGAGGCGCCCGGTGGGGGAGCAGCAGGTGCAGGGGCACGAAGGGGGCTCGTTGAGGGGAGGCCAGGGGGCGACCCGCAGGCCAGGGCCGGGCAGGTGAGGTTCGGGTGCCGGGCGGGAGCCTGTGCAGCACCCCCCCACCCCCACCCCCACCCCACACCTCGCGGGGGACAGTGCAGGCAGGGAGGCGGACTCCTCTGTTGAAGTACGGCCCGGGCCAGGCAGGAGGCTGGGAAGAGTAAAAGCCGCGCCGAGAGGGCCAGAGCTTTCGGGGTGTGTTCCCCGAGGTGTCTCCCACGGAGTCCCTGCCCCAGTCTGGCTACCGGTGGTTACCCCAGGACTGAGTGGGAGGAGGGAAGGTGCACCCTGCCCCAGTGGCTGTCTGCACAGGTAGGTGCATCAAGGAGGAGAAGGGAACAGATCCAAAGCAGATCTCTTGGAGGAAGGAGCTGTGGTGACTTGGAGATGGATTAGCTGCCGGGGTGGGGGCAGGAGAGTCCGGGTTGCAGTGTGGTGACCAGGGATGGATGGACAGACTGTGGACACCGTCTGCAGGCCATTGCTCTCTGCTCTGTATGGTTTTCCCAGCACATGGATGGTGACGCCCTTTCCTGTGCAGCTCCTCTAGCCTGGTCTGGTGGGTCAGTGTACCCCTATACCTGATGGAGGGGTGTCTGAGAGTCACCAGCAAAAGAGCAGGGAAAAAGCAGTTGCCTCCTGAGTCCCTGTTTGCTAAGACACCAGGACGCTCTTGGAGAATGAGCTGGGTTGGCAGGCAGAGTGGGTCTGAGTGCAGGTCCTCCCTTTGGATTTAGATCTGCCCTAGAGTTGTGGGGGTCCATTTAGAGCAACTTAAATTCTCTGCCTCATTGTTACCGCTGCCATGGCCAGGTGTGGAGGAGTAAGTGGGAATGGGGGACAGTCCCGGCTCGGCACTGCAGCAGTGAAAGGGCCCAGAGGGTCAGCACTGGGGGTGGGGTGGACTTGGTGGTCCAGGCCTATAGCCAGTGGAGGTCTGTGAGGAGGCCGTGGCAGCCTGTCAGCTGCACACGCCTGGCCCAACCATTGGTGCGTTCCTGAGGGCCTTGATCCGGAGCCTTTGCCCAGCCCTGCGTGGCGCCAACACCCTAGGTGGGGGAGCAGGCCAGGGGCCAGGAGCTCCATGTGGCCATATGGGGGTGGGGACAACCAGCTGGGCTGACAACCCCTTGTGTCTTTTTAAAATGTGCTAAACTGATAGAACTTGGCATGCATGTAAATTTTAACATGTTTTATATTAAATCTAAAGCATGATTTATTCAGACACATAAATTTAATCATATTTGTTTCTAAATATTATAGATCTTTGTTATCAAGTGTGTTATCAGCTGTTGAGCTTTAAAACTTGAGCATCTTGTCTTGTGCCATTTTGAAGATGAACAGAATGTGTTTGGAAGAAACAAGAAGTAAAAACTGGAGGCCCTGGCCGTCCAGGGGTTCTGGCTTCCCCCTTCCTATGCCCCTGTGCTAACCCACCCAGGCCCTGGAGGGGAGGACTGGGAGGCTGGGTCCCCAGGAAGCTTTTTTTTTTTTTTTTTCCAAGATTTTATTTATTTATTCATGATAGACATAGAGAGAGGGGTGGGGAGCAGAGACACAGGCAGAGGGAGAAGCAGGCTCCAAGCAGGGACCCTGATGCGGGACTCGATCCCAGGACTCCAGGATCACGGGCCTGGACCAAAGGCAGGCGCCAAACCACAGAGCCACCCGGGGATCCCCTCCCCGGGAAGCTCCGAAGGACTGTGGAGCAGGTGTGATGGTGGGGCTGGGGCAGGGCCCTGCGGACGGGGCGTTCAGCGGCCAGCCCAGGCCTGGAGCGCCAGAGCACAGGCATCCTGCAGGCTCTGCCGGTGTCCTGAGCCCCGGGGCTGAAGGCCACCTGTTGGCACGTGGAGCTGGTCTCACTTTGGAATCAGAATGTTCCGTCGGCCTGCATTCTCTGTGGGCCTGATGGGCTCTGCAGTGCCTGTCCTTGGAGGCTGGTGACCTGGGACACAGCGTTCAGTGGTTACCTGGATTGTTCTGGAGGTCACGGTGGGGTATCCAGGAGCCACGTGGGCATCGCATTCCCTTGTAAACCACATCAAGAAAGCATGTCTACCTATCACTAAGAGTCTCTGTGCTGAGGGCAGCGGTGGCCCAGCCAGGCTGCACAGAAGGGTTTGGGTGGCCGCAGGGAGCTGGTGATGGCTTGGTGACAGCTTGGTGACCTTGAGGGAGGCATTAGGAGAGGAGGCGGATTGCCAGGCCTTGGCGATGACAGAGTGAGTGCCTGCAGCCCCTGAAGGAGCCCAGGAAGAGGCACTGGCTGGTCCTTCTGGGTGGCCAGGCTGGTGTTAAAGGGCCAGGCCACCAGTGAGGGTCTGAGTCGTGGGGAGGCTTCTCCAGCTCCAGGCTCGTGTCTCCAAGGTGTGGGGTGTCAGGTCCCGAGACCTCCCCTCTCCCCCTGCCAGCAGGCAGCAGACACCTCAGGACTCTCCTAGGGGCTGCTGAGCAGTGAGCTTAGGGGCTTGTGCTGGTTTCCATGCCCAAAGCCCGGTGTTTGTTTCTGCCCCAGGGAAGTCAGGAATAATGACAGCACAGCTGTGGTTGTCACAGGGAGAGGGTGGGACCCAGCCAGAGCTGGATATGGGGCAGTCTAGCTGGGGCGCCGTAGCACTAGGTGAGCTGAGGGCCTTGTGGCAGCGTTGGCTGTGGCCAAGCCACCTTGGCCCCTGTCCCTGCTCCTCAGGCCCTCGTTGCGCCATCCACAGCCAGTTGACTTGGAGCTTCTTCAGCCTTGGAAGCGTCTGGTGCCAGCATCTGTGGGGTGTAGGCCGGGCCCCGGGAGCGGGGCCTGGGCAGCCCTGTGTGTTGAGGAAGGAAGGCAGGGCCCCCGCTCCCCGGGCCTGACCCTGTGGCTTCAGCTCCTCCACATGCTGCTTGCGGCCTAGGCCACGTGGGCCTGTGCGACAGGGATGGGACTCGGGCCCAGCATCTTGCTTCCTGGTGCTCTCCTGAAGGGTGGTGGGGGCCAAGACCTCTGCCTTCTTGGGGAGCCTCTTGGCCCACCTTCCCTGAACCCCCTCGTGCAGTGACCCAGGGGGCTTTGCCCTCCTTTGGGAAAGGGAGATAGGGACTTGAACCTTCCAGGGTTTGGAGTTTGGACCCGAGCCAGGGTTCAGGGAAGGGGCCTTGTGTCTGTAGAGTGCGGGGTCACGTGTGTCCTGATGGCCTCAGCTGCGGGGTGGGTGAGCGGCCTGGGCCTGACTTTGGTGTTTGGGGTGCTTCTTAGAAACTCTGTGGGTCACCTCCTTGATGCAGGAGCAGATTGGGGATTAAGCGCTCTGGGATCCAGGTGGAGCCCAGGCTGTCTACCCAGGGATGTCCCTCTGTGTGCAGGGAAGGCTCAGGCTTTTGTTGTGGTCACAGGGTCTGGGCGAGCAGAGGCAGCCCTCCCTTCACACTGACCAGTCCGTGTGGGAGTGGGGGTCTCAGGGGACCCGCTGGTTCCCAGAAGTGAGCCAGACAGCAGCTGGTGTGGGGTGTCGTGCAAATGCAGCAGCCTATTCGGTTGCCCCGGCCGGTGGTCTAGCCCTGGGCCGGTCATTTGGAACCCTCCCCGTCATGACCAGGCTCTGGCTCCGTAAGTGTTGGGTCTGAGCGCTCTGGGGCTTTGGGCCTTTGCTGTCTGTGTGGTCGAAGAAGTGCCCGAGTTCAGCTGGGCTCACGTGGGGCCAGGCCAGGCAGAGTGGTCATCCCCAGGCAGCTGTGGCCACCCCTGGGCCAGCCTTCCAGCTGCTGGCCTTGCCTCACTGCTCTATCGGCTGCCTTGTGAGACTGGGCTGAGGGTCCCTGAGATGCAGCTGACCTTGGCTCCCCCTGGAGCTCGACTGAAGATCTGGGATTGGCGTTTGCCCAGCAAAAAACTGTGCAGTTTGCTCTTCGGTGGCCTTGCATCCAAAGGCCCAGGACACGCCATGGGGGGCAGAGGGGGTCCCAAGGGTATGGTCACTTCTGTTCTGTGGGGCTCCGTCAATGACGCAGGCAGCAAAAGCACACATGGCGGGGACTCGAGGACACTGCAGTCATGGTGGAGACCGGGATTGTGTCCTGGAACCTGGCTTGTATCTGGGGTCCTCACGCCCGATGCCAGGTGCAGCCATGCACCTGTGTTCCAGGCAACATGGTCTGACCCCTGGGAGCTATGCCCTGCGGTTCCCTCTGCCTGCTGATTTATTTGGAGCCTCGAGGGCACCTGGAACCCCCACCTGGACAGAGCAGACAAACAGGCTCTGACTCCTCGAGGCCTGGACTGCCTCCTCTGAACTTTGTCTTCGACGGATAAATAAACGCCTGTGTTTTTTTAAAGTGCTGCTGCTGTGCCTTCTCGTGTGCGCAGGGTCCTCGATGCACAGGAGCTGCCGCTGTGGCCCCGGGGTGGGGGCACCTGCACCCCCGGCCTGCTGGCTGTCCTGCTCTCCCAGGGAGCCCAAGGGCACCCACCAGGTCTGCCACCCTCCTCCCCCGTCAGGCCATGTCCTGAGCGCAGCTGTCCTGTTAAGGGACGCCCCCCACAGTGCTGGATGGGGCAGGATTTTCCACAGGCCGCCTCAGCCCTCTAGGGGGTCTCAGCCCCTTGGGAACCCCCCCCAACCACCAACCAGGCCACACGGGGCAGGGCAGGCGTGACCTTGGCTTCTGGCTTCGGGGGTCTGCAAGCTGCTGCGGCGGAGGGGCAGCAGTCCAGCACACACAGCATCTCCAGGGACCCCCTGGACCCCAAGGTCTGGAGGGGAGTGGGATGGGCTGGGAGGGGGATGAAGCAGGCCTGCATCCCGTTGGGGTGTCCAAGGCTCCTCCGCCTTCCCTGGGCCTGGAGCTGCCTCAGCTCAAAGCAAATCAGCTGGGCCGGGGAGGGGCGGGGCGGCGGGGGTGGTTCGGAGGCCCCACTCCTGGCTCCTCGGCTGGGTGTTTGGCAGCCTGGCGGCACCCTGGTGGATGACCTGGGGGTGCCGCAGGGGTCCTTCCGCTGCTCCTAGGGCCCCTTCTGCCTGACTGCAGTCGCCCTAGCTCCAGCTCCTCCCACACACTCTGGCCTCGGGCTCCCCTGGGCTGTGCTGGGCAGGCACCTGCCCCTCTGGGCCGCGCTGACCTCTCCGTAGCCACCGGATGGTCTCCTGACAAGGATGTGTCAGGACCACCTCCACTTCCATCAGCCCGTCTCCATGGCCCTCCCCTTGCTCCCTTGCCCTCCCCCCAAATGCACCACCTCTGCACCAATGCAATCTGATTTCAGCCAGGTGTGCCTCGCATACGCTGGTCCTTCAGTCTTGAATGCCTTTCCTTGTGCCCTCGAAGGAGAGAAATGGAAGACTTCTGAATCTCTAACACGCGAGCTTAGAAGCCAGCCCGGGACATCCTGCAGTGGGACTGCTGGGGTGGCCGTGTGGCCGGGCTTCTGCTCCTCCCACTGCCGCACACCCAGCAGGGGCTCAGGCCCACCTCCCAGAAGACACTTTCCATGGGGAGTTTCTGTTTTAAAACCTGGAACTAAAAAAAAAAAAAAAAAAAAAAAAAACCTGGAACTAAAGGATGAGAGGGTAAAGTATTCTAAAGGGGACCAACAGCTACAGGAGACAACCTGTTGCTTCAAAAGCTTGGAGAGACCAATAAAAATGCAAATATAAGACCGTCCTAAAGGAATCAAAGTGATAAGGTGAGTTTTTTTCTAGAACTATGAATTGTAAGTGAATATAGAAAGCAGAGATTGAAATCATGGGAATTTGGAAAAGTAAGAAAACGGGGCACCTGGTGGCTCAGTGGGCTCAGGGTGTGATCTCAGGCTCCTGAGATGGAGCCCCGGGGTGGGCTCCCACTCCCACTCTGCACATGCTCGCTTGCTGTTAAATCTTCAAAAGCCATTGTAGACGTAAGAGCATATAAACAAAAAGCACAGTGATGTGGAAGGGGATTCTTCTGCCTAAAGCCCACGAGCAGCCCCGGTGCCAGCGGCCGCCCCACCCCGCCCCTCCCGCACTGATCCTGTGTCCTTGCTTCCTCGCGGGAGCAGAGTGTGGATCTGCCCAGGGCCTCACGTACTTTGGCACCTGCCCGCGTGGCTTTATTGCTCTTGGCACTGAGTGCTGGAAGTTACTACACACAGATAGCATCATGTTCCCTCCCGGACTTTATTTTCTGGACAGAGTCACCGCGTGTGAGGTGCATCCTCCATAGACGGCTACTCTGTCCCGCAGTGGTCCCCAACTGGCCTCCCGCTGGTGGCTTCTCCAGAAGCCAGGTCTCAGAAACGAGGGACTGCCTTTGCTCCCCGAGCCAGCTGACCCTAGAAGACGCTGGTGGGATGGTGCCGGGTGCAGGGTCAGCTCTACCCGGCATCGTGTCCACGCTCCATGGAGCAGCAACTCCCAGGCCCCCCGCCCCCCAGCCCCGGAAGCCAGGACCGCAGAGCCCAGCCATAGCCGGCACCTCCTGCGTGGGTGGCCACGGGCGACTTTCTCTCCATTCCGGGCAACCTGGTGAACCCTGCTGCCCACCGTCCTGCTGGCTCCCCATGCTGTGTGCAGACGTGGGAGTGTCACCGGGCGCCCTCCTCACGGGCACTGCAGGAAGTCCACCCCCAGGAAGGCCGCAGCCCCTTCCTGAATGGCTCTCCGCCCGCATAGGCTGCTGGACTGCTCTTGGCTGGGTCCCGAGTTCCAGAGAGGAGCTTTGGCGACGGCCTTCGACACGGATGTTTGCATGCTGATTCCCAGCGTGAGGACACCGATACCCTGGTCCCTACTGTGCCTTGGTTCTCGTGTCCATTATAGAAAACAGTGATTGGAAATAAAGGTGCAGGATAAGATGAACTCGGAGGGAGAGGACGCCCGCCTGTGTGCCTACCTGCCCTACCCCTGCTGGCCCCTCACGGCCCCTCGTCCTCGGCGGGCGGCTGCAGGTGGGCAAAGCTCAGGAAAACCTGCTCCAGAGAGATCTGGCTCACGGAGTAATCATCCACGGCGTACTTCTCCTTGGTCTTCTCCAGAATACCAAACACCTGGCGGAAGCAGAAAAGCTGCTGATAACAAGCCCAGGGCTGGTGAGGCTCCCAGAGGTCCTACCCCCACCCCAGCCTGGGCCCTGGGGTGTCCAGGGGGAGGAGGGGCCTGTGCAGGACGAGCAGGCCTCGGGGACCAGCCTTCCCCCGAATCTTCCCAGGTCAGATGTGACCTTGGTCAAGCTATATTCCCTCTCTGGGCCAGTTTTCTTTTTTTGCACCGATTTTTTTTCTGCCTTAAATGAACTTCCAAACGTAGCAAGTGTTAGCATGAGTGCCAGAGCAGACACTGTGAGTGACTCCTCTTTGGAAGGAGCCTAGAACCCCCACGGGCAGAGTGACTGCTGGGAGGGCCTTCCCCAGCCCCTGCCAGGCTGGCAGGAGCCAGCTCACCTTGGCCCAGCTGAGGTCAGCCCCGGGCAGGTGGTAATGGACCATCCCCTGGTGCTCATCTTCCAGGACGCTGCCTGCAGGAAGAAGACACTGCGTCCCCCTGAGGGCCAGGCTGGAGGGCCCGGGACCTTGGAATCACGGCCCTCCTCCCTGGGGCAACGACGACGTGGCACCTGGCAGGGATGAGGCCCGGATGCCCTCCCTCGGCAGCAGCCAGCGGCACTCACCCGGGAAGGTCAGGTTCACAAACGCCTTGAACTCCTCTAGCGCCTCCTGCTGCCCGTCGCTCCGGATCTTGGCCCGCAGAGAGTAGCCGCTGCCAAACTTGCTCTTGAGGTGCTGTGGGCTGCCCAGGCACTTGAACTGCCCCTCCACCATGATGGCCAGCCGGGTGCACAAGGCCTCACATTCCTCCATGCTGGGGAGGGGAGCAGAGGCCTGACACAGGGCCGGGCCTGCCGGGGCCTGCCCACTGCGTTGGAGGCTCGCGCAGAGGGGGCCAGTGCGGCGGCCAGATCAAACGGTTCCTGACTCCCACGTGTAGAGGGTGGCCCCCGTGGCTAGGCTGGGGCCTTTGCTCACAGCGTCTGCACCCGTGGTGGCCAGGGCTTCTGCCCACCTGGCCCCACCCAGCCAGACGTTGTCCCGGCTCTTACCACTGACCCCCGGAGACCCTGGCTCTACCTGTGGGAGGTGATGATGATGGCCTTGCCCGACTCGCGGGCCCGTGCCACAGTGTCCCAGAGTAGGCGCCGGGCCACGGGGTCCATGCCGGTGGATGGCTCGTCCAGGAAGATGACCGAAGGCTCCCCAAGCAGGGCAATGCCAGTGCTCAGCTTCCGCTTGTTGCCGCCACTGGGAGCAGAGGGGTGTGTGGGCGGGGCGAGGCTGATGGTCAGCTTGGGCTGCCTATGTCCCAGCATCGTGACTGCAGGGCGCCCCGGGGTGAATAGGAATGGGGAGCGTGCCTGGAAAGCCCGCCTTATAGTTGTGGGGGCCCCCGAATAAAGCTGTGCTGAGGGAGGTCAGTCCACGCCACCTGTCTGTGCTGAAGGGGGCCTGACAGGGGCGTGACGTCGCCCTGCCGCTGGCCTGGCCTCAGGGTGGCAGGAACTGGCAGGGTAGCCCCCTTCATCCGTGCTGCCTGGGTCACGCCGTCAAATCCCCAATCGATCCTGGGTCAACGGGCGGGTGCTCTGGCCCCTGACCTGTTTGGTCGCCCCCAGCTTTAGAGTAAGGGAGACGCCAACTCTACCCTGGGAGACGTCGGCGTCACTGGGGCACGTGCAGGGAGGAGGCCAGGGCATAGGCACACCTGTACGTCCTGACCAGCTTGTTGGCGTGCGGCTCCAGAAGAAGGCCCCGAAGCGTGTTCTCCACGCAGGCAGCGATGTGGCGCTCGGGGATGCCCCGGAGCCGGGCGTACATGACCAGCGTCTCCCGGCCCGTCATGTGGTCCAGCAGAGCATCAAACTGGGGGCAGTAGCCGATCCGCTGCCGCACCTGGAGGCGGGGGCGCAGGGAGGAGGCGGTGGTCGGAGGAGGCCCCTCCAGGTTTTTGCGAGCATCTCTGTCTGGGGCGGCTACCATGCTGCACTTTGTCAGGGACACAGTGGGGCCTTGGCCAGCCTGGGGGCGCCCCGGGCACACACCCCGCCCCACCCCGAGAGGCCAGATGGGGCCGGAGCCCAGGTGGCCACAGTGTGTGGGGGAGGCGGGAGCAAGAACGGACAGACGTGACAATGCCTGCGGATGTGTCACCACTTGTGCAGGCGCGCTAGGCCCTTCTCCTTCTCCCTCTAATTGCAGCGGGGTTCATCTGTGGCACCTGGAGGGGGGGCGGCACCTGGTCGGATGGTGCGTGGAGCCAAGACCCCATGTGGCCGCACGGTCTCCCGGCTTTTTAGCTGCTGGCAACGGGCTGGGGAGCCTGGGGTCGGTCAGTGGATTCCAGACTCAGTGTCCCTCTCTCCTCACCTCCTGGGGGCTCTGAGCTCCCAGAGTCTGTGTCCAAGGCGCCTGAGAACACTGTGGGCCGCTGCCCCATCACTCAGTACCTGTCCTGTGCTCTCCGTCCCCCTGGAATTCAGACTGAACGCAGGGACGGGTCCCCTCCCTCTCCAACCTCTAGGACGTGGTTTTTGGTTTCCTCTTTCCTGCCGGTGTTTCTAATCTTGCCTATTTCTCCGCACACGGTAAACGCAGGTGTTTCATAATCCGGGTCTGGGCTTTGGGAATCTGAAGTGGGGGCCTTGTTTCTCCCGTGAGGCCCTGCGTCTGCGGGTTCCAGACATGGGGCCGTGCATGTCTCCTTTGTTTCTGCATGTGTGCACTGGCCCTACACCTTGAAGCCTTCTTGGGGGCCTCAGAGGAAGGCCCCTTCCAGAGGGTGCGTGCTGCACTCCACGGACATGGCGGACTAGAAGCCCCACCGCCAGCTGGGACACACGGTGGCCCCTGAGGCACAGGCCCCAGCTCTGCTCCCCTCAGTAGCGGGCCTTCCACCAGACCCCCAGGGGTACAGGGAGTGGGAGGGCACCTGGCTCGTCCGCACCTGGCCCCACATGCAGGAAGTCTCCCATGACACCCTCCCACGGGGGTCCCAGGCCTCAGTTTCTCCCCTGCACTCAATGGGCCCTGAAACCCAAGCCTGGGTTGCCAGGAGCACAGTGTACCCCCTTGCAGACGTGGATCGTCCTTTGCAGACTCTGGCCGGGGTCCCTCACCATGCAGCGGGCTCTATGACGCCCTTACTGACGTGCCCGGTCACTGGCATTTTATGCAGCTCTGGTTCTTGGGGGGAAGCCTGCTCTGAGCACCCAGGACACCGTTAACACAGATCTGCACACACAGCCGCAGAGAGCTGTGAGCACCTGGCCCCAGGTGCAGAGGAGAGGCTTCTCCGACGGAGACCGTGGCCTGGGGCTCTTGCCTTCCCCTCTCCTCCCTGTCGCTTGCTTCGCTCTGGGCCCTGGTCACTGCCTGTCCCACCATCCACGAGCTGGGAGCCGGACATGAGCCCCATCCCTGCCTCCCCGGCTATACCCACCTTCCCGATTTCAGAGCTGATGCTGTAGCCCCCGACAAAGGCGTCCCCAGAAGTGACGGTCTCCTCCCCTGTCAGCATTTTGAAAGTCGTGGTCTTCCCAGCTCCATTGAACCCCAGCAGGCCGAAGCACTCCCCTTTCTGGACTGCGAGGCACATCTTGTCCACGGCAAGGAGGGGTGCCCGCTGCTGGTACACCTGCAGGGCACCGGGCATTGGGGCCTGGGGGCAGCCAATGGGGGGGCGCGTAGGCCGGAGCCGGTGTTGGTGGGCCAGCCTACCTTGGAGAGCTCCTTGATAACCAGAGGTGTGTCCAGCAGAGAGTCCATGCTGGGGGCCAGGACCCGGTTCCTTTCATCCACCACATCCTGGTCCTCAGGAGGTGCTGACGTCTGAGTGTACCCTTCTGTCTAATTGTTCCAGAAAGAGACCCCACAGGTGAGCTCCTGCTCAGGGGGGTCCTTTTCCATGGGACAAAGGGCGGGGTCTCTGAGATGGCTTGTGTGCTGCCTCGGGGCTTTTACAAGGACAGCGGGTGGACTTAGGCTGACGTGAGCATCAGGGAGACACAGCCTGCCAAGGAGTGAGGACGGTGCAGGGCGACGGTGCAGGATGCACCGAGAGAGCCAAGACACTCGGCTGAGGGTGGGGGAGACTGTACTCTGTGCACAGAGGCTCATCAGGGAGGTCTTCACAGGTCTGAGCAGCTGCCCCGCCCTGCGTTCCCGTGGACGCCCAGCGCGGCCTCCTCCAAGTGTGTTTGTGGGATGGGACCTATGTGACACACACAAGGGCAGCCAGCCTGGACAGCCTCTGCCAAGACGGAGGCAGTGAAGGCCCCAGGGTCCGGGACTGGAGAGCCAGGGCGCCGGGGAGCACCGCGGCCCCTACCGTGCGTCCTGCCCAGGGCCTTGGGGCTCCCCGACTGCAGGGAGGTAGGGCGTGCGGAGCACCCTGGAGCCACTCACCAGCGCCCACCTCCTCCGGAAGGCACAGAGGCAGGTCTTCAGCCTCCACAGCGTGTCGGTCTCAATGAGGAAGAGCAGGCTGAGGTAGGCAAAGCCGGAAGCAGCCATGGAGGTCACAAACCTGCCGACCCCCGGGGCGCTCCATGCGTAGAAGTTCTGCTGGTACTGGATGTCTGTGTGGGCAAGGGAGTGAGCATGGTGCCCTCCGGCCCTGGGTCACAGCCCAAGCCCCTCTCTAGACCCACAGGGGCCCACACGCAGACGCCCCCACAGAGGCTGTGAAAGCACAAGGTCCCCTCGTCTTCCCAAGGCTGCATCCTGGGCTCCTCGAGGCCTCCTGGAAGCCCTAAGAACTGCCTGCTTGCCCGGGGTGCCTGTGACAAGTGACCAGGTCACGCCCTCGCTTGCTCACTCACGTGCTCCTTCTCTGCTCGGGGGGGCTGCACTGTGACATGAAAACGTGCCTCCCCACCCCCCGCCCTGGTCACAGCGGTGACAGCTGACCACTGCTGAAGACACTTCCAGGCATGGGAAGGGCGTGTGGTAGGCTGAAAGGAGGCCCCAGAGAGACATGTCCACGTCCTGACCCCCAGAACCTGTGAGCAACCCCACTTATCGAAGGGTCCTTGTAGATGTGACAAGTTAAGGATCCTAAGGGAAGATCCTGGATTTAGGGGGGGCCCTGCATCCAAGCACAGCTGTCCTTGCGAGAGAAAGGCAGAGGGAGGACTGAGATGCAGAGATGCCTGATGGGCAGAGTGACACAGGACGTGGTCAGCCAGGCAGCATGGGGGGCGGGGAAGCCCCTTTGCAGAGCGGAACAGGACAAGGGTCCCGGGGAGAGG
The DNA here is from genome assembly GCF_053574225.1 of Canis aureus. Classification (NCBI taxonomy): domain Eukaryota; kingdom Metazoa; phylum Chordata; class Mammalia; order Carnivora; family Canidae; genus Canis; species Canis aureus. The sequence continues at coordinate 38,981,172 of NC_135618.1, forward strand.
GTGGCCCGGGGGACACTCACTGTATTTCCTGCAGTAGTGGGCGGCAACCTCGGAGGACGTGCAGTACCTCCTCATCTCGAAGTTCTCATGGAAGCTGCTGACGGCCATCCCCAGGCAGTGGTTGGGCAGCACCAGGAACACGTGGTCCAGGGTTCTGGAAAGCTCCTCTAACTTTACTGCTGTAGGGAGGAGTGCAGACCAGTCAGCACTGGGGGATACACGACGCCCAGGAAGGGTCCTCAGGTTCGGAGGGTGGGTTCCTGTCTGTGTGTGTGGGCGGGATGCCCAGCGGTGTTACCCCCAGGTGCAGCACCAGGCCTTCCCGGGACAGCGCCCCTCCCCCTCCCGCCCCTCTGAAACTGGGAGGGAGAAGTGCTGCCGGCCCGGGAGGGCCACCTTTGGCAGAGGGGCCTGGCCCAGGTTTGGGGCAGAGGGCGCCGGGGGCGCCGGGCAGGCTGGACTCCAGGCCCCCACCTGGGATGCGCATGATGGTGACCATGAGGAAGGTGGCTATGCCCGACAGGATGTTGAATATGGTCAGCCTCGTGTAGGCAGTGGCTGCTCCCGAGAAGAAGAAGTTCATCAGGTACATTAGAGGGATGATGGCCCAGCCGTAGAGCATGAGGAGCAGCAAGGCGTCCGCCATGTGGCCGTCTCGCGTGAAGGCGTGCACGTCAAAGGCTTTGAACACCACCTGCGCAGCACAGGGGCAGGCGGCTTGGGGGCCCTGTCTCCACGGCGGCTTCCAGCCCTGGGACACCCCCCCCACCCCCAATGACCTGCCCCCTTCGCCCTTGGAGCCGTCCCTGGGGCAGCCCGCTCCGGGGCCCTGCCACACAGTGGGGCAGAGGCGGGTGCAGCACAGCTGAGGGGTGCTGCCAGGGGCCGTTCCCTGCCTTCCTCCCAGGGCTGAGGCTGAGCTGCGGTCTGTGCGGGGGGCCCCTGAAGGCAAGCCCCCCACCAACGCACAGGGGAGGGTCCCGGCACCACGTAGCCCTCACCAGCAGTAGCAGACTGGGGACGAGGAAGGATATGAGGTCCCACAGCAGAGCGGAGAGCCAGAATGTGGCCACGTGGACGCCGCTCACAAACTGGACGTGCTTGGCCTGGACGGCCCTCTCGCTGACTGCCAGGATGGAAAATGTGCTGGCCAGGAAAGCCATGGCGAAGAGCAGGTTGAGGGCGATGTCAAATCCCTTCCGGCCTCTGCAGGAGGTTCGGGGGGAGGACAGGGCAGGTCAGGGACAGAGCATAGCGAGTCCAGGCGGCAGGGGACATTCACGGGTCCTTGGTCACTATCCAAAGCATGTGATGGAGGGGCCTCGCCCTGAAGGGGGCTTAAGAGAGAATCCCAGAGCCGGTGTGTGTGGGGTGGTCTTGGAGTGAGGAAAGTCCCATTCCCCCCAGAATGGCTCCTCCTCTGGGCTTCCTGTCCCCAGTGAGGACACCAGCATATTCCCAGTTGCCTTCAATCCATCGCTGGGCACTTGCTCCCCACAGACATGCACCCCCGACCCACCTGCCTTTCCCACATCTAAGAACCCCCACACGCAGCTGGCTCTGCCCGGGTCAGACCCCCATGGTCAGGCACCCGTGAGGCAGCTCATCTCTCACATTGGGTCCATTCCACATTCTGAAATTGCTGGCCAGCGACACCTTCCAGAAACCAGCACCGTCTGTCTTAACAAACAGTACTTCGACACCTGGATGTCATTTGGCTGGAAAGAGGGCATTATGGATCCACAGTACAACACGATGGGCCTTAAAAGGGAGAGGAGCCAGTCACAAAAGGCCTCTTTTTCCTTTTTTTTTTTTAATGGCCTCTTATTATATGACTGTACCCGTACGAGATGCCCAGAGCGGGCCAGTCCATGAGGCAGAGACAGCATGGAGGCCACCTGGAGGAGGGGACAGAGGGGTGGGGAGTGGCCGCTGTGTCACAGGGCTTCTGTGGGGCACCATGGAATGCTCAGCAAAATTATACTGAGCATCCAAGAGGCAGGCAAGAAGGTCCTCAGCATCCCTAACCACCAGGGAAATGCAAATCAAAGCCACCACGAGAGGACACCTCAGTGGTCAGACGGCCAGCAGGTGCTAGGGAGGATGTGGATGGGGGAGCCCTCGTGCACTGTTGGTAGGAACGCAGCCTGGGCCAGCTGCTCCGGAGAGCAGCACGGATGCCCCACGAAAAGCTAAAAGCAGAACCGCCATATGTTCCTGCAATTGCACTTACGAGGGCTTATCTACAGAAAATGGACTTGCTAGGGACATCTGGGTGGCTCAGGGGTTGAGCGCCTCCCTTCGGCCCAGGGCCTGGTCCTGGAGTCCTGGGATCGAGTTCCACATCGGGCTCCCTGCATGGAGCCTGCTTCTCTCTCTACCTGTGTCTCTGCCTCTCTGTGTCTCTCATGAATAAATAAATAAGTCTTTTAAAAAAATAAATAAAATCTTAAAAAAAAAAAAAAAGGAAACAGAATCACTGGTTGGAGTGCTGTCTGCACCACTACCCTCGCGGCGGCTACTTTCAATGGCCGAGGCAGACACAGCTGAGTGTCGACAGGTGAGCGGATCAAGAAACCCGGGATGTACACGACAGGATCTTTCCAGCCGTGACAAAGAAGGACATCCCGCCATTGGTGACAATGTGGATGGACCCTGAGAACACTGGGCTAAATTAAGTCAGAAAGACAAATAGCATAAATCTCTCTAACCAATGGAATCTTAAACAAAAGGCAGCCTGCTGACCAGAGAACAAACTGGTTGCTGCCAGAGGTGGGGGTGGAGGTGGGGGTAGGGGTGGGGGTGGGCGAAGCAGGTGAGGTATCAACGTGCAAATTTCCCGGTCATGAAGTAACTATGTCCTGGGGATGCCAGGTGCAGCCAGGTGACCCCAGCTACAGGTGTGACACCGGATGGCGTATCTGAAAGGTGCTCAGAGAGACCACCTTAAAGCCCTTCACCACTGGAAAGAAACTTGCTACCCACGTGTGAGGGGGGATGCCAAGTCGACTTGCGTGGTGAAAGGTCACCTGGAACTAACGTAACCCTGTGTGCCAATCACATCAGACATGCTGACAGCCAGGCCCTGACAACCAATCCACCGCACATTACAAAACAGGTGCAGAATGACATCTCCTAAAGCTGCAAACACAAACCAGAATTCCCGCCGCCCCGTCCACCACACTGAGGCCGACCTGCGGGTCTCCCCGTCCGGAGCCCACCAGTGGGGAGCTGCCCCTTCCCGATGTCCCTGGCACGGCCCCCTGCCCCGCCTGCAGCTGTCGACCACCCCACCCGGGACCCCAGGGCCCCACGGGCCTATCCCCCCAGGGCGCAGAGTGGAGGCCACTCCCCAGAATGGCGTGGTTCCCGACCCTGCGGTCCCGCTGTGCCACCAGGGTCCCCCACACAGCAGGGCAGGACACGGCCTGAGAGCAGAGATGCACACGGGGCCTCCTGACTCGAGGTCACCCTGGGCAGCAACACCTGACCTCACTGTGTTCTGCGTCCTGGTCATGTGCTGGGACCCTTGGGGACAGCGGTCAGTAGGAACTGGGGACAGATTTGGGAAGAGGATACGGCCCCCCTTCAAGTCCCCCACAACCCCCGGGAGACCTCACTGGATACGGGCAAGGTCTCACTAGCTTATGTGCTATCCAAGGAAAGGGTGCGGATGGAAGGCTGAGAAGATGTGGGGTGGGGGGTTCCCTGGCCAGAACCCAGAAGCTTCCAGAAGGCAGATACTGTGCTTTATCCACCTACACGACCCTTGGTGGCCCCAGGCAGTGCCTGGGTGGGGTGGGGCCCTGGCAGAGGGGCAGGAGGCCGGGCAGCACACGTACTCGTTGAACTGGTCCTTGGCGGCCTGCAGGGCGCTCCGGGGCTGGGGGTAGTTGGAGACCACGATGGAGGCCCGGGGGCCACACAGCTGCTTGAACAGAAGGTTGTCCACCACAGCCAGCGCCGTGGCCGGGGAGTGGTACGCCTGGTTGTTGAACAGGGCGGTGACCACCGTCCGCTCACCGACATCTCTGAAGGACATGGCCACCAGGCACCGCTCGCTAAAGCCACCTCCCTCCACCGAGGCCCTGAAAATCAGGAACTCCTCCAGGTCGCCTGCGGGAGGCAATGGCAGGGTCAGTGGCGCGTGCCCGAGGTGGCCGCCCTGAGGAGCTCGGGAGGCCTGCGGGAACGGCGGGAAGGACGTCTACTCGTGCAGACAGGGGCCACGGCCATGGGGCCATGTCACGGGAGCAGTGGGGTCCGAGGCTGCAGGGCGAGCGGGCACCCCGTAGCCGACGGACTGACTCCTCTTCTGCCCCATAGATGCCTCCGGAGGGACGCTCACGGGAGCAGCCTGGGCCAGGTTGGTGTGGCAGGGAGGAGCCGCTCAGGGGAAGGCGAGGCTCTGAAGGGGAGACCTGGCAGGGCTGATGGGCCGCTGGGGGGGCAGCAGGTGCACAGGGGCGGGGCGGCCAGGGGAGAGGGACGGCGGCCCTCAGGGGGCGCGATGGGACAGGACCTCTGCCTGTTTTCCTAGTTTTCCAGTTTTTATGGAGGAAGTACCCTTTCATAATCAGAAAAAAGGGACGGTGTTTAAAAAGATCGGCCCGAGGGAGTGAGGCGTTTCCCGGTCAGCTGAAGCACCCCAGCCGACCCCCACTTGAGGTCTTGGCCCCTCCGGGCATTCGGGTTCTGCGCAGCCACGGCCCGCCCCGACCTGCTGGCCCTCACTTAGCTCCGTGGCGGACGCGTGGGGAGGAGGGGCTCTGATGCGGGGCGCCGGGGTCCGCCCTACGCTCGCGGTGGCTGCAGGTCCAGCATCACACGCGCCCGCACACGCGCTCACTGCCTGGCCCTGCCTCTCACACAGCTGTAAATGGGGCCAACAAGGATACAGCCTTGCAGGACACAGGGTCGGTGAGGGCACGGGGACGTGCCAGCGAGCCCTACGTGGACTGTTGCAAAGGCTCTGCCCAGGCCTGCCGCAGCTGTTGTTACACAGGGAAAACAGTCTCGAGTCCTTAAATGTGGTGTAACGAGACTGCACGGTGGCCAAACCCAACGGTCACGCACTTGACGAGGAAGTGGACACAATGGCCTCCCAGAAGGACCCAGGCCAGGGGCTATGAGGCCATGTCCTGAACGCCCTGGAGCCACCGTGTGCCCTGAGAGCCCTGAAGCTGGGTGACAGCCAGGAAACAAGGCGTGACAAGGGTGTCTGCCACCGCCTCCACAGAGGCAACTGGGGTCACGGTGGTGGGCGGGGCTGCGCGAGCTCCTGCCTGGTAGCAGTGCCCACTGCAGGGCTGGCCTGTTTTGGGGGCATCCAGCTGTCTAAACAAGAACCTGACTTCTGCCCAGATTTGGGGCCGCCCCGTGTACTGAATCGCCAGGACATGGCGGTGGGCAGTGAACTGAGCCAGCCCGTGTACACGTCCTGTTTAACCTGAGTACAAGGCCTGCTCGAACCCCAGGGCAGTGTCCCATGGCCACAACCTGGGGCGCGGAGGGTCTTGGTTTGACTTGTTGGAAGAAAGCACTGTGTCACCTCAGCGCGTGCCGTGACCAGCCTGGCGAACAAAAAAGGGCAACGGAGGTTTTATGTTTCACCTACAATGGCCCCAAAACAGGCTACCTTGGCAAACTTTAGCCCTGGGTGCCGCCTTGCGTCTTCCCCGGACTCAGGGCGCCAGCCTTCTCCCCCAGCGGCAGGGTCTGCAGGCATGTCTGCTTCCCTAACAGAGGGGCTGGGGGGAGGCAATGCCAGGGATGCTTTGGGACCATGGTGTGCAGGTCAGCAAGGAACTAACCGCCCCCAAGGCCCACAGTGCCTGGGTCGGGAAGCTGGGCTCTGAGGACCCGGGCTGGGCCGGGGGCCTTCCCTTACCCAGCACCTCCCGCGGTTCCTGGCCCTCAGCCTGCAGCATGTCTTTCAAACGCTCCGACAGCTGCTGGTCCAGCCGGGAGGCCCCAGGAACGGCGAAGGGCACCACGGTTCTGCCGTACGCGCCCAGGGTCAGCTCCAGCATGGGGTCGTCGAAGGTCTCAGAGGAGTAGTTGACGGCCAGGAGGGCCAGGGTGACGCATGTCAGAGGGACCAGGACCTGGGCCACCACCATCTTCCACTCGCGCAAGCTGTACATGGCCTTCTTCAGGAACATGGCCCAGAACTGCTGGCAGTGGAGGGCGAGCTGTGGCAGAGGGTACGGGGCAACATGGCTGTCACATAGGGCCAGCATCAGAACCCTGCCCGCCAGCAGCAGGCACGGTCCAATCACAGGCCTGGGGGCCTCGGGCTGACATGTGTGCCCTGAGGCCCCCGGGCTTCTTGCAAACATGTCCCTGCAGGTCCTGACGTGGGCCTGGGGGGTCTCATTGGCTCGTTGTCATGGGGCCTCGGGGGACCAGCTATGATTCCACGGGGGAGCCGAGGCCTCTGCCCTTCCCCTGATCCTGGCAGGAGGACCTGGCCACACTCACAGGGGGGCAGAGGGCTGCAGTCCTGCAAGTGCGGGCACCAGGGTCAGCATCCTGCTCTGCCACCTGCTGGCCGTGCCACCTGGGCCCAGGCCAAGGTGCTCTGTCTGTAAGACGGGCCGATGCTGCCCTCTGCCTCACTGAGGAGGATGGGGACACGGAGCACCATGAGAACCACGTGACATGTTTACTTGTTTGTCGGCGGCCCAATTATAACAAGGTGAAATTACACTTGCTCGATTAAAATCCTCTGGGTTGAGATCCTGGGTGGCTCAGTGGTGGAGCATCTGCCCTCAGCTCAGGGCGTGACTCTGGGGTCCCGGGATCCAGTCCCTCGTCGAGCTCCCTGCACGGAGCCTGCTTCTCTCTCTGCCTGTGTCTCTGCCTCTCTCTCTCTGTCTCTCATGAATAAATAAGATCTTTTAAAAAATAAAAGATCTTTCTTTCTCCCTGCCAGGACCACATGACTTGTGATGTGCCCTCTTCCCAGTGAACTGACACTCCACAGTCCTCGTCTGCCCTCGTGGGCATGAACGCATGGGGCTCAGGGGTCCCCCAGCCTTCCCGTGCCGGCTGGCCCAGCCCTCTGCACTCACCCCGGTGTTGAGCTTGGCGGTGGTGCACTCGTCCTCGATCAGCGAGCCGACGCCATCCGTCGGGTCCATGACACCACACAGGTGGCTGTCCACTGCCCAGTCGCTTGCCCGCCTCTCATGCTGGTACTGCAGGGCAGGGAGCTGGATGGCCTGGATGTCCATGCTGGTGTCCACCAGCTTGCCGACCCTGCGCCGAGACACAGGAGGCCCGGTCACCACTCGGTTCCTCCTGGGGGGCTGTCCATGTGGGAGGAGGAGGAGCACATCCTTGGCCCTACTGGCTGGCGGTTCAGTTCTTCCCTGGCTCATCAATAGATGCTACCAGATCACCGGGCACCGCCGCCAAGCAGAGTCCAGCAGAGATGGACGGCCAGACCAGAGCCCTGCCCAGGAGGATCCCGGTCCCCCTGGGAGATGGCTTGAAGCCAGCATTTATAGCCAGGGCTTTCCGGAGGGGCAGAAGGGGCTGGGAGCACAGCGGGAGCCCCGGAGGGTAGTAGTGCCTGCTGTGGGCACAAGCTGAGGCCTGCAGGCAGAGGGATGTGCTCTGGGAGGGGCCACCCAAACAGGCCCAGCATGGCCAGTATGTGCAGAGCACAAGCAGTGAGGCTGGCAGGCCCCTGGGTGCTGGGCCGCAGGGGCCCGGAGCCACCCTGATGCCCACGAGCCACGTCATTCATGCACACTATGTACACACTCGCTGCTCTGTTGCCTGGTCTAGGTCCTGGGATCCTCACTGAAAGACCCTGAGCTCACACCTGCTTCTGTATTTCTAGTTCTCCGCTCTCTATCTGCCAGGTCAGCACTCGAGTCTGGTCAACACGGGTGTGGTCCTGAGCCCCCGCCCCCCGCTGTAGTCCTGGGAGCCTGTCCAGCCCCCACTGTCTTGGATGGGGCCCCCGGGGTGCCTGCACACTCCCCACGATGGGAGTGGGGGGGAGGGGAGGCATGTGTTTCCGGAGACCTGAGCTCAGGGGGGCGCTCCCTGCCTGGGAATGGGGAACGCTGCAGGGAGTGAGGGGCCCTCCCCGCAGCCGGCCGACCCCCTCAGGCGGGCATGGGATGCAGCCAGTAAGGGCGGCCTCATTGTCACGTGTCTCACAAGCACTGCGCCTGGACCGCTGGACACGCGTGTGTACTGACCGGAGGAACACCTCCTCCATGGTGGTGACCGAGGCCCCAAAGCTGGCGATCCCCAGTTCCTTCTGGTGCTTCTCCAGCTTGGCAAATAGGCCTTCGAACCTGGAAACAAGACCCCGAGTGAAGAGCCGCTTCTCATTTAGAGAGAGCTCATTTCTCCGTGTTGTCGGGGAGAGCACAGGGACCTGAGTCCTTGAAAAGCCGCTGCAAAACCCTGGTGTCAGGCTTTGTTTCTCCCTTTTCCTGTCCCTACGTGACATTCTGCTGGGCGTACACGGGAGGCGTTCTCTAGCACACGTCCTCGCAAACACACCCAGAGAAACTGGTGACTATTCACCTGATTGGAGGTGGGGGGGCGGGTAGTGCTTTCTAAGAAAAAAAATCACAAGGAAAAACATACGACCCATTAACTGTACTCATGTGGAAAAAAATCCCACAAAATTAGTCAACGACCAATGGGAAAAAACTGTGGCAAACACAGCTGATGTTAAGACATAAAACATGGACAGATACACGCGCGGGGGACAGGAACTCCTGGCACCCAGAGGAGCGGTGCCGAGGGGCCGAGGAGCGGCAGCCAGGCTCCACATCCTGCTGGCGGCGACAGCAAACATACAGGATGCCACCGATCCCACGGGATACACAAACATTTACAAAAAAACCTGTTTATTCAAAGCTGGCAGCCGTGGAGTAAAATGGACCCTCTCCCGCCCTGCTGACGGGGAAGTCAGACACCATCTACCTGCTGTCGGGACTCTATCCTGAGCAAGAGAGGGGAAATTCAGATAGAGTTTTCTGGAAGGACATTTACTAGCATATTTCAGAGGGTAAAACCACGAGGGCAGGGTAACCGCACAGATGTTGATGAGATCACAGGGTGACCGAGTCGGTGGATCCTATGAAGTTATTAAAACCAAACAACTCAGTTGCACTCACCGCAAGATTATTAAGATTTGCACCCTGTTTCTGAACGTGACTCGAGAGTCTGGTTTCCACCCACCGCCCTAGGCGTCTGCCGTGTCTGCGACGCACGAGCGCAGGACTCCAGGCCTGACACCGGGAACATGCATGTTCACAATCCCACAAGTGACCCTGAGCGGCTGCTGTGCTCTGCGGCCCCAGGAGGTCTGGCTGCGGGTTCTGCAAGCTCATCCGTCCCCCCTTCCCCGAGTGCTGTCACAGGCCGCCCCCCGGTCCAGCCTGACAGGTACAAGGGGCGGGGGTCTAAGACGGAGCACCCGCCGCAGGTGTGTGCCAGTGTGCCCCAGGCCCCGCACCTGTGTGTGCTCTCCTTGGGGAGGATGAAGGACAGCTCGGCGCCAGCCCTGCTCTCCAGCGTGGCAGTGGGGACGTGGTGCTGCACCAGCCGGGTGACAGCCTCGGGGTCACAGTGAGGCTCCTTCACCAGCGTCATGTGGTAGCCCGCACCTGCAACGGCCAGGAGCCCTGCGTGACGCTGTTTCCCACTTATGCTGTCTCACTGGGCCCTGGGCTCGCCACGAGGGAGTGACGGGGAGGAAGCACCCGGTGTGGGCGCCATCCTGAGGGCCTGGCCTCCCAACCCCCTGCTGGGCAGAGATGTCGGAGGCCTGGGGTGGAGGGCAGGGGTGCTACATGGTGAAGACTCGACTCCAGACTCCAAGTCTCAAGGGCGGTGTTGGGAACTGTTCCCGAGACCTGTCCTCCCTGCTCTCTCCCCAGGGGAGCCCCAGGATGTTGGCTGCCCTCTCTAGCTGCCCCCAGGAAGCTGCAGCAACAGGGCGCACAGGCCCCAGGGTGCCTAAGGAGGACAGCCAGTGCCCCCCGTTGACAGGACATGGGTGGACCCTGCTGGCAGGCCAGCACTGTGTCGGGCCATGAGCTGCCCTCAGAAAAGGAAGACCCGCTCACAGGGCAAACCCCGTGCCACAGGCCACCGGCTCAAGAGCCTCTACGTTCAAGCATGGCCTCCACCAGGGCACCGGAGGTCTCAGCAGGTCTTCTCTTCCCCGGCCACCACTGGATATCGTCCTAACCAAGTTGGGCAATCTGCTCCCTCCTCCTGTCCTAGCCCCTCCGCTGGCCTCAGCATCCCCCCGGGGAAGCCAGCAGCCCCCCCCGCCCAGGACAGGGCCTGTCCCCGCTGCCTGCCCACCCCGCTCACCATACTTCTGCTTGAGGAACAGCGAGGACCCGCAGCATTGCAGCTCCCCCTTGGCCATGATGGCCACGCGGTCCCCCAGCAGGTCGGCCTCGTCCATGAAGTGCGTGGTCAGCAGCACGGTGCGGTCGCTCTTGTGCTGCTGCAGGAGGTCCCAGATGGCCCTCCTGGAGATGGCGTCCATGCCCGAGGTGGGCTCGTCCAGCATCAGCACCTGGGGGCGGAGGAGCGGCCCGGCCCGGGCTGGCTACGTGGGACGCTCTGGTTCTGTGCACATGTGGCCATGCTGTGGGCGTCAGAGGGTCCGCAGCCTGCCCCTGCCCGTGGGGGGCAGCCGCCCTGGGTGCCCGGCCCTGGCCCGGGGCCTCCTGCCCGCCTACCTTGGAGCCTGCTATGAGGGCGATGCCGATGGAGAGCTTGCGCTTCGTGCCCCCACTCAGGAACTTGCTCAGGGCGTCCCGCTTGTCCTCCAGCCCGAGGACGTGCAGCATCCGCTGGACTTCTTCAGGACACTTGTGGTGGGACAAGCCCTTCAACTGCAACAGTGGGGGTGGGGAGGTCGGGAGGGGGTCCCGGTGGGGGCGGGTGGCTGCCGGGAGCCTGGCCTTGGTGCTGCCTCCTCTGTCAGTGTGCCTGCCTGGTGCCCGGACTGCCTCCCGCCTCCCTGCTGCAGATCCACGAAAGCTGCTCAGCTGCTTGGAGTGGGCCCTGTCTGCCGGGAGGCTGAGGGCTCGCACCCTGGGGCCCAAGTACACGGGCCACGGAACCACCATGGGTCCTGAGTCCAGTCCACTGCTGACTCACCTGTGCGTAGAAATACAGGTGTTCTGCGACAGTCAGGTTGTCAAACAGGACGTCATGCTGGGGGCACAGGCCCAAGCTCTTGCGGATCTGAACCATGTCTTGTGAAATGTCATACCCGTTGATATATGCCCGTCCACTGGTCGGGGGAAAGAGACCTAGGGCCGAGCAGAAGACCCGGAAATGTAAGTTCGGTGCAGACGCCCCACTGGTCGGCACGAGGGCGAGGCTTGTCTCATGCACGTGGCTTTACTTCATTTCATGGAGCACCCTGGCTGTAGGTTGGCCAGTGAGGCCGCTCCCGCCTTGGGGGGCTGTGAGGGCCTGTGGCTGGGCCCCTCACCTGTGAGCATGGACAGCATGGTGGTCTTTCCCGCGCCGTTGTGACCCAGCAGCACCGTGATCTGCCCCTCGTACAGGTTCAGGGTCAGGTCTCTGACAGCCGCCTTGCTCCCCACTCTGAACACCTGCAGCAGAGGCAGATGGCGGCCCTGGGCTTCAGACCCCACCCTGCCCCCAACTACCCTCCGGAGCACCTGTCCGAAGGGACTCAGGAGACCCTGCCCAGCATCACCAGTCAGCACAGAGGTAGGATGTTTCAGGCAGAGTGCTGACTGGAGGCCATGCTGCTCCCATCGCCCATAGCCCCCCAGCTTGGCAGGGGCCCAACGTCTGTTCCTAGTGCCCTGAGCACAGCAAGCGTTTGCAAAGCTGACAGGAGGATTCATTCCAAGTGGCACGTGCTGCTGACTCAGGCCTGATCCCCTGGGCCCTGGGGACAGAGCCTGGGGAGTGGTCAGAGAGCAGTCACGGGGGCCCAGAGGGCAACAAGGCCTGGGGATGGTCACTGGCTTGGAGAGAGCCCTGGGCGAGGGCGAGGCCCCCGTCCCCACCAACCCCACGGAGTGTGGCACCTTGGTCACATGCTTGATCTTGATCCCAGCCACCAGGTCTTCTGGCTCAGCCTCAAAGTACTCCGTTCTGAGCGCTTTCTCTGGGTCATCGTCTTCCTCTTCCTTTCCCAAAACTGTCCGTGGGTGTCCACACCAGTACGAGGGCTGGGATGGAAATCAGATGGGTCTCAAGGAGCCGACTCGTGTCAATTTGTTTTGTGTGTGATGGAGCAGAAACACTAACACAGACACGCTAACTACACGACAGCATGCAGCCCTCAGCAGGGCGGTGGGCTGCTGCAGAGGGGACACAGCCTGAGGCTATGAGCCGCATGGCTTCTCCCTCATCTGCCCTGGGGATGTTCTGAGCCTTTCCTGATCTGCCATCTGGGCACCCGGTCCCTGGAAGGCTGACTTGGAGTGCAGACGACGCAGATGTGACACAGAGGAAAAGTCAATAAGGGCCTTTGAACCAAAGACAGGCCAGCCAACGTTCCAGTCCAGAGTGGTATCTGGGCAAAACATGGAGGAGGCTGTGCCTGCACGCCCCTGCCAGGCCTCACTCAGCTCCACAGGAGCTCACAAAATAAGCAAGAGAAGCCCAAAGGCCCAGTCTCCCCCTGCCATGAGGAAGCTTCACTACCCCGTCTGGACGATCCCCGCCATCCGTCCTGCCATCACAGGGCCAGGCTGCGGGAGGGGTAAGAATGTAGCCAGAGGCTGTGCAGAGCCATGCCCTCGAGGATGGCTGTGGGCACAGGGGGCACACTGGTGTGGGCAGGGTCATAGGAAAGGGACAAACGGGCCCCCAGGAGAGCCGCCCCAACTCAGCCCTGCAGGGAGACCCCCATCTCCACCCTGGGGTACTTGCCATGCCTGGAATGGTTCTAGCAACACTGGTTCCAGGGACACACCGCTCATGTTGTAAGTGACACCAGAGCGTGTGCTACAAATCACTGAATGCCACAAGTGTAACTGTCAGCGTTTCTCTCTCTCTTGATGACAAAGTGACAGGGCGTCCGTGGGTCAGGGGCGTCTTCACTTTGATGGAGCACGCCAGTGAGCGCCAGAGAGCGGGCGCCAACGGGGCACCTCAGTGACCACCAGCAGGGGCTGATGGACCCCAAGGCGGCCCCTCCACACGGCACCGTGCACTCAAAGAGAAGGTGACTCAGGAAAATGCAGATATGTAAACGTGATTCAAAAAAAGTAAAACAAAATTTATAAATAAAAATCTGAAAGTATTCATGAAAAGATCCAGGCACGTTTGTACTTAAGATGATTAGGTTAAAAAAACAAGTCTCGGGCATCTTTACAGCACAGTCCCCTTTTTATGAAAAAAGCACATGTGGGGCACCCAGTGGCTCAGTGGTTGAGCACCTCCCTTTGGCTCAGGTTGTGACCCCGGGGTCCTGGGATCGAGTCCCGCGTCGGACTCCCTGCATGGAGCCTGCTTCTCCCTCTGCCTGTGTCTCTGCCTCTCTCTCTGTCTCTCGTGAATAAATAAAATCTTAAAAAAACAAAACTAAGCACATGCATGTCACATGCACATACGCTCAGGCCGTAAGCATGTGCACAGGAAAACCATCTGAACTACACGCCAGCAGGCCAGCCTGGGTCATCTCTGGGTGGTGGGACTGTGCTGTGAATTCTAGAAGCAGCATCATTTTTACGAGACGCTGTATTACTTTGTAGGCAGAAAACCCAGTAGGATGTTTGTTTGAGATGAGGCCGGGGATGGGATGTGTGGGTCCCTCGTGAGCTTCTTCTCTCCGACCCTGAAGTGCAGGGCTCCTCTTGGTCCAGTGGAGGGTCTTAGGGCCTTTGGGACACATGGCTCAGTGACTGCACACAGGACGGGGTCCCCTCTCCCAGCCCGAGGAGGCGTCACAGAGTGTGTGGAGGACACCCCTACTCTCGCGGAGGTGGCCAGTGTGCAGAAAAGGGCTGTGAGGACTCACCATGACGAAGAAGTACCAGGGCTGGGGCACGCCGAACTGTCCCGGGAGTACGGCCTCTACGTACCAGGTCACCAGGCCGTAGAGCACAGAGTCCAGCAGCAGCATGCCCAGCACTTGCCCGAAGGAGAAGTCGTCGTCCACGTTGACAGGACTCAGGAGGTCTCGCCACTGGACGCCCACGCCTAGAAGACACAGCGGGACGTGGGCCTGAGATAGGCCCCGGGGCGTGACAGCACACATGTGCACGTCACTGCAGTGAGCGTGACTTGTCCCTTCCTGCATTTACAGCACAGCGGAGGACCTTCCCCAAGGCTCTGGACAACCGTGAGCCACCAGAGCTTGCGGGGCTGACGAGGTGGGCTCCTGTTCGATTTACGACCGACATGCATGTCCGCACATGTCCATGTATGTGGTAGTCGTATGCACACGCACAATCCACATGTGTGCACAAACACACACATACGTATGTATGATTCCAGTAAGGCCGACACGAATAGTGTATGTTGAACGCAAGTCTTTTCAAAAAAGAGAAGTACTTGAGGCACGTATAAAGCTCTCCCGAGTGGTGCCCATGGGTCTTGAAACCCCCTGGTTTGAAACCCCACATCCTAATGGTGCCCGGGGCTTCCGCGTGGCTGGTGACCCTCCGTCGGCTCAAGGGGCCCCGTGGAACTGGCTGTGCTCTGGCTTTGGTCCCTCTCAAGCAACTAGAAGTTTGTCAGTTTGTCCGTGTTGAGCAAAATCAGCAGAGAACTTTGAAAGCCGAGAGTAGCCACGTAGATAGATTCTCGTTCATGGCTTTGTAAAAAGTATTTGAAGCCCCCAGAGGGGCGGTGCATTTAAAAAGCCTATGTGGGTCACACACGACCAAACACAGAAACGCAGGTATTTAGGGCCGAGGGCTCAGAAAGAAGACCACTCGAGCTCAAGAGGAGGCCGCCCCCCTCCCGCAGACCTGCACTAGGACACACGACGGCCAGGACTCTGCCACACCCGGGGTGAGACCACGCGGCCTGAACCGCACAGCGAGAGCAGCGCAGGGCGGTCCCCAGACGGGACATCTGTGGCCACGCGGCAGCTCACGCTCACCCTCCTGCGTCCTCCCAGCAGCCACGGCCCCCTCTGCCCTCCAGAGCCCTCCCGGGGGCACCCCACAGCAGGTGGCCTTCAAGGTTGGGCCTGGGGCCGCTGCGCCCATCAGAGCAGGCCTGGGCCGGCGCAGGGCTCGCAGACGGGAGGGCGTGCGCCCAACAGCGTCTTTACTTCGACCCCATGACGTTCACAGGATCGGGAAGTTTTACAAAAATCTCAAAAACGGTCCTGGCCCGTGACCCCGCGCCCGCGGCCTCCTCCCCAGTCCGCCTGACTGGAGCTGGGGGCTGCTCCCCCGCAGACTCTGGGGCCGGGCGCTGCTCTCCCGGAAGCAACAGCCGCTCTGGGCGACGGTGGCCGTCGTGAGCGCTCTGTCCCCTGCGCTGCAGGTCGGGGCCACCTCCCCAGGGCTCCCGACCCGGAGGGAGGCCGCCTCGCGCTCTCGGGGTAACCGGGGCGGCAAGCGTGGCTCGCCAGAGGAAGGTACTCACCTTTGGCTTCAAATTTCCCTATGAGCTGGGCTCCCATGGCCATGGCAACGTTGGACAGGAGGCAGGAGAGCAGCTTCTGGCTGAGAGTCATCCAGTTGTAGCGGGGAGCAACGAAGAGGTAGGGGATGTAGGTGAAGAAGTAGAGGAAGCCGCCTATGGCTGCGGCCATGTTGGCTGCGGGGAGAGGAGCCGGCGCTGAAGGCGGGCGGGCGGGCTGGCGGCCATGGGGCCGGGTGGGCTGGGGGGGTGGCGGGGGTGGCCGAGGGGGCTGGGTGGGGCCGCTGTGGGGCCAGATGGGGCCGGGTGGGGCCGCCGTGGGGCTGGGGTGGGGGCCGGGGGGGGGCGGGGGGGCCAAGTCCGGGCGGGGGCACCTGGCCGAGGCGCACGCTCTGCACCCACCCCAGGCCACAGCTCCCCTCCCGCGCTTGCTCATTGCACAGGCGGCCGCTGTGTTGCACGGGCCCCAAGCCTTCCGGAGCTTAATCCACAGGGGACACAGAGTAAAGGACGGGGGTGCCGGGTCGGGCAGCCCAGGGCAGAGCCCAAGGCACAAGACAGGGACCAGGCGTCCCCCGGGCTGGGGCTGCGACAGCCACCAGTGGGCCACGGAAGGCCCCGACGGGAAGGTGACGCGTGGGCGAGCTGTGATGGGAATCACGGGGAGAAGGGTGCGGCTGTGGCCCATGCTCGTGGCCCTCATACGCTTTGGTCCTCGGAACCTTCTGTGGCCTTAAAAATGGTTGAGGACATCACGGAACGTGTGCTCGTGTGGGTGACGCACACACATGCTTATCTACTCCTACTGTGTCATGGGTTAGCACTAGGACAATTTAAAGACTTTTGAGAACAGTAACAAACCTGCTATAGGTCAACGTAACTGTGTTTATGGAAGTCCACTCTATTTCACACAATTTAGTGAGAAAAGTGGCATTGTGATACATTTTAACAAGCCTCTGCGATGCCTGATTTAAGGGATTATGGCCGCTGTGCTGGGTGCAGCCCACCAACAAAACCAGCTTCGCACAGGTCCACAGCCAGAAAGGGGAGACGTATTTTGACAGCCTCCCCAGATACTCGTAGGTTTTCTCTGTCACTCAAGTACCACGCCACAGGCAGTTGTTTCTTAAAGGTCAGGCGCCACATGGACTCTGACCGATGAACCTGTCACGCTGTTACCCAAAAATCCACTGGCCTACCTTGCGCTTAGAATGGGTTATTACTCGGGCACGATCCCGTAGTGGGATGCCTCGGTCACGCACAACGTACTGCTTGTTGAGCTATGCAGATCTTCTGAGTACGGTCATGCTTTATCGTACAACGTACAGATAAATCACGTCGGCTGATACGATCACCAACCTCCTAAAAGGCTAACTGCTGGGACACTGTCAAGCTCATGGCGTTAGATTCAAGTTTGTAAAATCCCATTTTTCGCTTGAATGCTGGGATTTCACAACTGACATCCGATACCGTCCATTTTTCTTAAAAGACAAGCTCACATTAGAGGAAATGCCTGCCAAACACCCAGGTGTGAATAATTATGCCCGAGGGTGGTTCTTTTGAGCAAAAATGGTGTTCCATGAAAGAAGTGACTAGTTTGACAACTCAAGCCACCACATGCCAGCTACTGGCCATGTCCAGAGCTGAAGGGTAGAAGCAGGGAGACACCTCGAGGCCACTGTGAACCAGGCTGGTGACAATGGCCAGCAGGGGGTGGGGTGGGGGTGGGACAGTGGAGGCGGGAGAGACACGAACTGCAGCTCTCATCAGACGTGGTGCACAATGGGACAGGAAGACAGATGTCGGGGATGATCCCAAGGTGTTTTGGTGAGAGCGGCAGGGACAGGGTGCTACCAGCAGAAACAGGAAAGGGCTTCTGGGGATGGGGTCAGGAGGTGGTGGAGGTGCATCCTGAGCGTCTCAGGGACGTGGTGTGTGAGTCTGAGCATCAGGGGCGAAGCCTCAGCTGGAGCTTGCAATCTCTGGATGAACCACACGTTCTGAGTCCTCCAAGGGGAGGCAGGTGTGTGACAGGAAACCCCGGACTTCAGGATGAGGAAGCTGTGGACTTAGGAGCACATGAAGAAGTGCTTCCACCAGAGAAAGAGGAGTGTTTTCCCACAAAAATGGAGGAGGAAACAAGAATGAGCAGATGTGCCCAAGAATCAGCTGAGTACTTGACGGCAGAGAAATGAACTCTCGGTAGATTCTAGAACATTCTAGAACATACACCAAGGGACAAACGGGCACCCGGAAGACAAGTAAGCAAGTCCTACAGACTCAGCACGAAGGTTTCTGTAAGTGCAAAAGAGACATAGAGAGACACGAAGGAGCGACACAGCCTCATGTCCACCAGGACGGCTACTAGCAAAACACCTCCCCGACCAGAACACGGCGAGTGCTGCTGAGCGTGTGGAGTCACCGTGAGCTCTGGGCAGGAATGCAAAGTGGCAGCGCTCCTGCAGAACACAGTCTGGCAGCTCCTCAGACAATCAGCAGAGAATGAGCACATGACCGAGCAATTCCACTCTG
Organism: Canis aureus; assembly: GCF_053574225.1. Classification (NCBI taxonomy): domain Eukaryota; kingdom Metazoa; phylum Chordata; class Mammalia; order Carnivora; family Canidae; genus Canis; species Canis aureus. The sequence goes on from NC_135618.1 coordinate 38,999,295, forward strand.
GATACAACCCCCGAAGGCAGATCTCACAGAGGCTCTTGCACACTCGCGTTCACAGCAGCATGATTCACAAGCACTAAAAAGCACCCCGCGTGGGCACGGACGGGTGGGTGGACGAGAAAAATGTGGCCCATCCACACAGCAGAACGTCACACAGCCTCACAACACCTGCTACAATGGGGACAGACCCCGAGGATGGTACACACAGCGAGAGAAGCCCGCCACAAAAGGGCACATGCTGTGTGATTCCACTCTCACGAGATACTGAGAGTGGCCACAACCGCAGATACAGAAAGTGGATGGTGGGCACCCGGGCTGAGGAGGGACGGCGAGTCGGTATTTAGGGGGACAGAGCCGTCTGGGAAGACGGGAGGGTTCTGGGGTGGGGGGGATGGTCGCACCACCATGTGTACAGTCACACCGCTGTGTGGACGTGCTGACACTCGACTGCGAGCTGGAGAACGGTTACGGTGATCAGGGGTCTGTGATGTGTGTTTTGCCTCAACAGGAAAAGAAAGAAGACCCAGGACCGAGGGAGAGGCCCCAGCAGGGGCTGCAGGGCTGCAGGACAGGCCGGTGATCGCCGCCCACAGAACCTGAACGTGTGAGCGGAACCGCGAGGCAGTGAAGACAGGCGTCCTCACACCACAGCGTTGGTAGAAGACCAACCACAGCTCTGTGGAGGGGGGCCTCATGCACTCGCGGACAGCCTGCCCTGAGGCCAGGACAGGATGGGTTGGGGAGCAAGATGGGGACCTGGCCGCGGACACGGGGTGCGGGCAAGGAGCAGCTTGCAGAGCCTCGGAGAGGCTGGCCTGCGCCACCCCGAGGCCTGAGTCTAAGGCAGGTGCAGGGCACAGCGTCCTCCGGCTGCAGGGCTTCCTGGGGGGCAGTGGTCCCCACACCAGGACGGCTCACCTTTGCTGAAGAAGGTGCTGACCATGAAGCTGAAGGACACGGAGGCGGTGGCAAAGCACAGCAGGAAGACCAGCACCAGCGAGGGGTCGCTGTGAGTGAGCACCGCCACGTCCTTCTTCACCTGCGCCGCGTGGCGTCCCGTGGGTCACGTGGGCAGGCCGTGGGGAGGTAGGGACAGAGACAGTTAGACTTGAGACGTCGGGGCCTCAGATGGGGCTGTGGGAAGGGCCGACTCGCCCTGAAAGCCCCGAGCGCTCCAAAAGCTCCACAAGCCCACGCTCACCTTGACGCAGAAGAGCAGGGTCACGAAGGAGACGGCCACGAGGAGGAAGAGGAAGAAGAGGAGGAACCAGGCGGTCCAGTGCAGCCAGCTGCTGAGCCCCATCATGCGCATGTACTCCTGCGGAGAGGGCCACACGTGCTGGCACGGGCTGCAGCCGCCTGGGGCGTGCGTGGGTGCAGGGTGCGGGGTGCGTGGGTGCACCCGGAGCCGCACACGGGCCAACACAGGACAGTGGGACGCCGGGGACACACACAGCCTGCGCCAGGCAAGGGCATGGTCCATCTATGTCATCCTCCCCTGCCCTCCTCCTCCTCCCAGTCTGATGTGCTCTGCCCCTGGGGCACCCTCCCTGCTGCGGGGTGGAGATCGGCCCACCTTGCCCCTCACCCAGTGTGCTCCCCGCTGACAAAGGCAAGACTTCAAAGTTTGGGTATTTGGCAGCATCACTGGACGAGTTTACAGGGACACGGCCTTGCTGGTGTACTTCAGCAAGCTTTCTGTACTCCCTAACCCCGTCCCGCTGCGCCCAGCAGCCCACCTACGGGTGCCCTGACCATACAGAGCCAACGGGCCTTCTGTACAGCCCGGGACGGAAACATCCAGCCTCTCCAGGGACTCTGTTCAGTACACGGGACGTGAGTAGCTATATAACGTAGTGTTAGGGCGGCCATGGCAAGAAAATTAATGGGAATCATGAAGATTAGTTTCATTGCTGTGTCCTGCTTGACTTGGCACATGCCAACAGGGGTCCTGTCAACGTGTCAAGCCTTACCACACTGCACACAAAACTTTATTGCTTTATTGGGGTTTTAGGGACCCGGATGTGCCAGGCTTGATTTCACAGAAGCCCCAGGATCACCGGCGCCACGGTGGGCATTTACCCCATGCCTGGCTGCCCCCAGCAGCACCCGGCTTGCACCCAACCCGCCCACACGGGCCTAAGACACACAGACCACGGCCACCTTCAGTTTCGTCTCCTTCTCCTGCACGACAGCCCGGATGATGGTGAGTGCGGTATAGGTGAAGCTCAGCATGAGCAGCAGGGGGAGCTGGTACTGGATGGCGACCAGGAAGGGGTCCGAAATAAAAGGCGGGTACGGGAACCTCTTTGCGATCACGGTGAGCTTCTCAAACAGCTGGCGCGTGGAGGCATTCGCATGGTACTGCATGATGGCCCTGTCCACTGCGTGCTGCATGGCCAGGAAGCCTTCACGGATGTACCCTGAGCGTGGACAGTGGGAAAAGCCATGTCACAGGCACAGCTCGGCTCACAGAGCGGTGCTCTGAGCTGTGCCAGGTCTCCCTGGAGAAGGCGGCCACGGGGCAGCACCACCTAACACACCCACGGTGGCTGGGCCTTCTGGCGTTGGCGTGTAGGGCCCCTTCCCCACCCGCACCCCCCAAGGCCGGCTAGGCGGCACCTCTCTGGCCCTGTCTTCCACCTCCCTCGTCCACTTTGAAGGACCGTGGTGAGTACATCGGGCCCCCAGGACCATCAACAGCAATCCTGCGATCTTGAGGCCCGCGGAGTAGCAGCCTTCCATCCACTGGGCTAGCAGGCATCACAGCCCGAAGGCCACTGCTCAGACCCTCATCCTGCCCATTCTGACCCTCTACTACATGAGGGGGTCAATTCTGCTGACAATTGTATTGTCAATACAATTCTACTGGGGAGGAGGGCCTGGGAAGAGTGATAGAGGGGGGACGAGGAATCCCAGCGCAGAGGCCGGCCCGCCACGGGGAGTCTAAGGAAGGAGGGGGCACAGCCCCAGAACAGCAGAGGAGTGAGCACACGGGTGCAGGCACCCTTGCTCATAAAACACGGCGACGTTGGGGATCCCTGGGTGGCTCAGTGGTTTAACGCCTGCCTTTGGCCCGGGGCACGATCCTGGAGTCCCGGGATCGAGTCCCACGTCAGGCTCCCGGCACGGAGCCTGCTTCTCCCTCCTCCTGTGTCTCTGCCTCTCTCTCTATTTCTATCATAAATAAATAAATAAATAAATAAATAAATAAATCTTTAAAAACAAAAAACAAAAAACACGGCGACGTTTAAAATACCCAAGGCCCTCTACCACGGAACTGCAGCAGCCTGCCTGCCAGTCCTAGGAGAAGAGCAAGGCTACAGCCACAACCCCAGTCGCCCTCAGGCTCCAGACGTTCATGGCTGCAACGCAGCAGGTGCTCAGGTAACGTCACCCATGGCTGTGCGCTGGGCGGGGCAGCTCTCACTTTCACAAGGGACCTGCCGCACAGCCCACCACGTCTCCGTGGGACCCACGGGGCCACGAGGCCAGGGGAGCCACCCCACGGCGGCGGGGGGCAAGGTGGGCCGCGCTCTCGGCCGTGTTCGCCTGGCCTCGCCACCCCAACTTCTCCGTCTGCTCTGCGCTGAGGGCTGGAGCGGTCACCCTGTCCTCAATCCCTGCCTGTGACCGTAAACAAAGCCCCGCCGAACCCCTTCAGCATGCCGGTCTCCCTCTCTCTGACGATTCCAGGGGCCAACTCCCCCGGGGGCTATGTGCGTCTGAGGTGTGGACACGGGGCTAGGGCGGAGCCCGGGCTGAGCATGCCAAGTGCGCACTGTGTACCTGGCCTGTGTCCCTGTCACAGCTTGTGGGCTTGTAAGTGCTTGTAAGTGGCGTGGACTAACGAGCCTCAACATAAAAAGACGTGGATCCTTGTCGTTGACTGAGACGTTTTCCCTAGGCTCTTCCTTGCTTTTTATTTTTTCAATTTTTATTTATTTATTATAGTCACACACAGAGTGGGGGGGGGGGCAGAGACATAGGCAGAGGGAGAAGCAGGCTCCATGCACTGGGAGCCCGACGTGGGATTCGATCCCGGGTCTCCAGGATCGCGCCCTGGGCCAAAGGCAGGCGCCAAACTGCTGCGCCACCCAGGAATCCCTCCTCCTTGCTTTTAAAATTGGTGTCGTGTCTTCCTTTTCGGGCAAATTTCTAGTTTGTGAAATCTCCTAGTCTGACTCTGGTTGCTTCCAAATGTCCACAAACAGGAGGACGGTCTCTCCTGCTGCTGGCCCCAGGCACCAGCCACAGCCTCTGGACACTGGCCATAGCCTCCCTTCCTCCTGTCCGCCTGCCCGCCTGCCTACGGCCTCATTTCGGGACATTCCTGGGTCTCTCTGCCAAAACCTGAACACGCTCGGCGTCCTACAGACTGCAGAATCCTGTGTTCTCCGAGACGCCTGCTGCCGCCGAGAACCCACGGAGGGGTCCCAGCTACTCCGTGCTCATCCCCAGCCTCGTTCCAGGACGGCAACCCTGCCTCGGAGGAGGCGAATGTGCCAGCCACCTGCCCAGGCCACAGGGACAGACGAACACACGCGCTGACACAGCCAGCCCAGAGCCAGCTTCTGCAGGCGCCTCATGGGCACAGCTCTGCCCCAGACAAGGAGCACAGAGCTCACGAAGCCTGTGACCGTACAGAGCGAAGGCCCGGGAGGGAACGGAGGGGGCGGCCAGGCCCACACACTCGACACCTACGGAAGCCTCTTTAAGACTGAAATACACAGGTTTCCTTCGAGAGCACGTGTCCTGGGGGAGGGAGGGAGCGCATCCCTGTGGACGGGGAGCCAGCTTTCCTGGATGCTTCCTCCCTTCCACGAGGAAGAAGACAGAACAGCCCTAAAGGTGCATCTGTGCAGAGAAACGCAAGGTGGGGCCCATGACCGTTGGCTGTCAGCAGCCGGGGAGGGAGCACCGCGGCCGCGGCTTCTCACCGGGTTCTCCGCCGTCGGGGGATGTGGGCTCCCTTGGTCCTGGGTTTGGGAAAAGTGGGAAGAGGGAAGTGGTGTGCCATCCCTCCGTCTCTTTCAGGAAAAAGGAGCCTGTCTGGGTCCACATGTAGTTTCTTCGTGTGTAGCTGAACCGTAAGTGATATCTCACCTGCGGGAACAAAGTGCAAACCGCCGGCTCTGAGGGATCCGGACAGAGAAGCAAACTCCTCCCCACCCTCCGGCCCCCAACTTTGTCCGCGGGGTCCCGGGGGTCAGAGCGCGCAGCTGTGCCCGGGGTGGAGCCCCGCAGTGCCCCCCCGGGGTGTTCCCACCAGCCCCGTCTCGCTGTCCACCTCTGGGAACTCTGCACCTGAGGTGTCCCTGATGGTCAGTGGAGGGTCCCCAAAATAATGCTAGAAGAACTGGATGGTTTCCTGGCTTCATGCTGTCACACAGGAAGACTTCATTGTGTTTTAAATACCTAAGTGTACCCTCAAAGCAGTACACGGGGCACGTGGGGCAGCTAAGGGTGTGCCCGGGGCAGCCGGTGGCCGCAGTCAGTCTAACCCCACCACGCTGGCCCCACGGGCTAGAGACACCCGGGCACCCTCGGTGGGACCCGGACGGTGACACTGCCTCCTGGCAGGGGAGGGTGCCTTCACGTGCTGGCCTGCGTGGGAGGGAGAGGGGCCTCGTGGGGCAGGGTCCTCACCGCCAGCGGCAGGGGCTCCCCGCTGTGGTTGAAGGTGTGCTCGAACACCACGGCAGCCAACACGTTGGAGGAGTGGTTGTCATACCTGATGTAGTCCTCAAAGTCCTTCTCCGAGGGAAAGCCTCGAGCTGTGGGAGGAGTGCGAGTTGCCCGACCGCCCATTCTACTGGGGAATCTGGCTGTTTCAGGGCATTGTCACCTGCACGCACAGGTTTCTCCAGGGCGCAGTCACCTGTCCTCGAAGGCCAGCAGGCTTGCGCGATGGGCAGAGATTGGCTGCCGCAAGGACAGGTGGCGCCCCGCCATCAGGGCGGTGCAGTTTCTGGGAGAGCTGGAGGCAGGGCTGGCCCACAGCCCTCCTGGGGTAGCCTCCCTGCCTGGGGTCGGCCTCCGACTCGGGCCACGTGGGGTGTCACGAGGGTGCAAGTCGACACTAACATAGTTTGTCACGTGGTTTCTCTATCACCAGACCCCGCGCCACATAAAGGGGCTTCCCCGTAGTCCCTCAGTGAGGCTGAGGACCCCTGCAGGCATTTGTCACTCTGTGTTCAACACGCCATGGTGGCACATGCCAAAGGCAGGAGGTGGGAAAAGAGAATACTTTTTGTCTGGAAGCAAAGACAAGGTGACAGGTGCACGTACTGGGAGTGTCCCTCGATGGGCTTCCTGATGCCTTTCTCTAGAACGGTGCTCCCAAAACTGCGTCCCAGAAGAGGCCCTGGCAAGCACGCTCACAATACACCTTGCCCGTGACTCCAGAGCTGTCCCCACCGTGAATCACGGGAGTGACTGCAGAGCCCGGGGCTCCCCTCCAGCCTCACATGCCCGGTCCCCACTTTATAATGAGTGACCCGCCAACGAGGGGAGATGTGGAGTGTGGCCGCTGGCCGGGGCTGCTCATCTGGGTCTGTCCCCCACCACTGGACGAGAGGGGACCCGGAGGACACCTCACCTCTCATGTTGATGACCAATGTCCTCCGCGCCGTCTCCGTGATAGTCTTCACGGCCTGGCTCTGGGACGGGATGTAGGCGAGCTCCCAGGCGTCGCCCGGAGGGGGGAAGCTGAAGAACAGGGGCAGCTCCTGGATGGACTGGCCAGGGTAGATGGTGGCGTTGGGCACATTTTCCGACTGGATCTTCAAGCGGAGCCAAATGAGGATCCCGGAGAACAGCAGGGGCAGGAAGAGCTCCAGGACGGTCACCAGGACTTTGCGCTTCTGTGAGAGGAAGGGAAGGAGCGGGCTGGGGGCGCGAGGCCCTCCCCCCCACTCTCCCCCCAGCCCGGTCAGCACACCTGCGCACACCCACCTGCACCGTGTAGTTCTTCCAGAGCAGGAGCGCCAGCTGCCTGAGCACAGCCATCTTCTGGCCACTGGCCGCGGAGCACCTGGGGGCCAGAGGGGACTCTGCTGAGCCGCAAGCCCCCCTCCGCGTCCCCCCCTCCTGGCTGCCCGGTGGGGCCTGGTCTCCCACCAGACACACCCTAGGTGACCCCTCTGTGTGCCGCGTGCTGTCGCGACACTCCGCCCGCGGGGGGCGCCACACAGGTGTCCTCTGTGGTGCGGAGGACGGGCCACCTCTCTGCGTACCCCCGGCCCCCCAACAGACCACCCGGGACCCCCCCCCCACGGCAGGCTCGGCTGCAGGCGGGGGAGGAGGGGGTGGAACGCGCTACTTGCGCTCCTGCCTTGAGCCCCGGGGACCAGTTTTTCCTGCTTTAACCACGAGCACTGGTATGTGGCCTCCACGTGACAGTGGTCATTTTCCTCCAAAGAAAATCTGCCCTGTGTCACATGGAAGTGTTATGTTTACAGCGGGCGCATGGCGCTGGGGGGCCGCTGAACGCAAGACGCAGCGACACGGCACCCGGGGGCCCGGAGGAAGACCCCACGCCCAGGATACGGCAGTACCGCGTTCCCGAAGCTGCGGGCATGCAGCCGGGGGAGGGGGGGCTGGCTGCCCCGACCCCGAGTGGGCACATGAGGCTCCTGGTTCCCATCCCCACGGCGGCGAGGACGCAGGGAGAGTGGAGAGGGGCCCCATGCTCGTGGCCCTTCACGTGGGGAGAAGCCTGCGTGACACACTCTCCACGAACTGGCTCCAATGCCACCAGTCAGGCGGGTCAAGGAGCTGGGACACTCGGGTGGCCAGTGCATCCTTCCTTAGCCACCGCACGCGAAAAGCGCGGCCCAGAGAGCCTGCCGGAGACCCTGTACGCGGAGTGAGAGCTCCTCTTGGCTTCTTTACCAAGGCCAGCTTTAAAAAAGCTCTTTTTAAAATTAAACTCTTGCTTTTTCTTAGAAAACACTTGGCTGTCCCTATCTGTGTGATGATAGTTACTCAAAACTCACACTTTCAAGGGTCCTCAGGGGACACCTGGATGGATCAGCGGTTGAGCATCTGCCTTCAACTCAATGTGTGACCCCAGGGTCCTGGGATCGAGTCCCACATCGGGCTCCCTGCTTCTCCCTCTGCCTGTGTCTCTCCTCTCCGTCTCTCAGGAATAAATAAATAAAATCTTAAAAACAAAAAAGGGTCCTCAGTAAATACTTGTAGAAAACGCAACTGCCAAGAAGTTATTTGCAAATTAACCTAAAATATGCTTTTAATTAATCCCGTGGTTAAAATGTGAAGAAATTAAATCTAAAAAAGTCTGAAGTGCTATGAAGGGGCAACTTTTTTCAAAATTAACAAGGTGGGAAAAGTCATAAAATCAAGTGCGGACAGTTAATGAAAGAGCAGTGGTTTCATGACACCCACGAGGGCCCGTGGTTTATTTTTTTAAAGATTTTATTTATTTATTCATGACAGATGCACAGAGAGAGAGAGAGAGAGGCAGAGACACAGGCAGAAGGAGAAGCAGGCCCCATGCAGGGAGCCCGACGTGGGACTCGATCCCCGGTCTCCAGGATCACGCCCTGGGCCAAAGGCAGGTACTAAACCGCTGAGCCACTCGGGGATCCCGCCCGTGGTTTATAAAAGGTTTCTAGAAGTGGTTTTGGCCAGGAGGGGAAGGCAGTGGGTCCCCCTTCCCCAGGACACAACCTGGCCCAGCCGAGGTAAACCTTCTTCCTCTCCCAAGAGGGAAATATATAAACGGTCACAGGTCAGAGAAGGAGAGGACTTCCTTTTCTGGAAAAGTCTTGCCCAGAGAAGACACATCCCCATGCTTACTCCTGTCTCTCCGGTCTGAGGAGTAGGGAGCACAGAAAGACAGACAGACCACGTTCCCACCAGTCCCTGAGAGCCCCAGGCGGAGACCAGCACCCGCGAACTGACCTGGGTCCCGGGAGAGGCTCCTGACCGCGGTCTCCCTCCTGCGTCCGGGCTATGGCAGGACTGGCCAGGAGGAGGCGGCTCTGTGACCAGGGCTCTGGGGTGGGGCCTGCGGGCCTCTCGAGTGCAGTGGGGTGAGGGACGCCTCACGGAGCATCAGGAGGGGCCCGCGACTCGCTGGCATGACTCCCCGGCACCTCTGGGCAAAGGGAGGGCGCTAGGATATTTGGAAAATAAGCAAAAAACACCTCTCACCACGTTAGGAAAAGAACAGAGCAAAACAGATGGCAAGTGTGTCAAACAGGGCAGACCCGAGAACAAGGAAACGCGGATTCAGGGAGGCAGACGCTGCGGGGTGGGTCTCCGGTCCCTCCTGGTACGCAGAAATGTGGCGGTGCAAGGAGCTCGCACCCAACACCTGCCCCCAGCCCCGGCTCCCGCTGTCACTGCTCTTTTATAGGCAAAGAACGGAGGAGGAAGGGACGCAGGCCTGATCACACACCCGGTGAACACTGAAAGTAGTAAAATCTTTATAAAATCAGACACATTGTTCCCACAGTGTCACCAGAAATCAAGAAAAACTGTTCCTTGAGCCCTGCCACCTTACTAGGGATTTATCTGTCTCCCTGGAGCGCCGGGTGGCGGCTGCGCGCATGCCAGGCCGCTTCCCAGGCCCCGCCAAGCACCATACGTGCATCTGTTCTGTTTGAGCAGAAAGGAGTTCAGAGGAGATTCCCAGAATTACAAAATCTGGAAAGCTTCTGGTTGTGCAAGCAAATACACAGAAGGAAAGGAAGTAAAAGTTCCTCAAAACACTCGACGCTGAGGCACAGGGGCCCCAGAAGTGGCGACGACCGCTGCGCAGAGCCGCCCGCGCCACCCACCCTATGCAGACTCTCCAGCTGGGGCCACTTGCAAAGCCGCCCCCACCGCAGAAAGCGGCTAAGAACTTCCCCTACGGGCCTCACTCCACTTCTCCAGGGACACACCCGGGAAAGGAAGGAAAAGTGTTTTTTTTTTTTCCTACTGAAAGGTTTGTTTGCTTACTGTTAAAATATTAAACGTTACACAAACTGTTAAGTATTTCAGTGTTTGCTTTTTTAGGTGAGCAATTGAATTGGTGCACAGTGAGTGCGTCCTGTGGCTTGCTAGTTTCTGGGAGCTCTTGTGATGGCACACAGGATTCCTCTACTGATGGCTTTTCCAGGAACTTTCATCAGTTCGAGAGTTATGGGCCGTGCCGGCTCATGCGCGCCTGTGGCTGCGCAGGGGCCGCCTGGGCAGGGCTCTCCGGCGCGCCCTGGGAGGCCCGGCAGCTCCGTGTCTTCATCCGTGGTTTTTCTCAGTATGGACTTGAATATGTCATCCGCTGTCTATGTGCCCATGCTAGATAAGTTTTTATTTCAGCGTATGTGGAAGAGAGCCGCGATAGTGCTTCTAGAGAAAGGCCACTCCCGAGCAGGCCTCAGGACCAGCAAGGGGACGTGGACAGGGCCCCAGTGCAAGGCATGGGGCACACACCCTGCTATGTCATGAGCTCCTGTCACATCCCGAGCTCACCGCGTCGCCTTCCAGGGAAGCCCACATCTGCCCAGGCCTGGAGGGCAGCATGGTGAGAAGGCAGCTCCACAGAGCAGGGCCTCCGCATGTCCCGCAGACAGCAGACAAGCACAGCTCTGCCCTCTTCCCACGGGGGTGGAATGGACACAGGGCCTCCCCGTCTGGTCAGGCTGGTGAGGACCCGGCTCAGCCAGGAAAGCCCTTCCTTATCGACGCGGGAGTCCACAACAGTGAGCCGTGGTAAAGGTCTGTGCGCGTACGCTCCAAATAGGAACTTAATTAATGCTTGTGGGTAGAATCTGTGGCCTTCGACGCTACACAAACAAGAAAAGCATTGATCCCTCCAACGAACATCTGCCCAGAGCTTGCTGTGCAAGGGGCGCTGAGGGTTTGGAGATGGAAATCGTTAACACTCCCAAGCCAAGATGCTCAGTCTGCAAACGTGTCCATGTGCTGTAACTGCTGTTGCCAGAGCCAAACAAGGCATCATGAGCTTCTGGAGAAGACTGAGTTCGTGTGCGTGTGTGTACGACGCGGGGGAGGCTCTGGGAAGGCTCTCGGGAGTGGGTGACACAGAAGGCCAGTGTTGAGCGTCCTGGTAGCTAGGGGGTGGGGGTAGGGAGTGGAAGAGTGTGTGCGAGGAGCAGCTGGTGGTTCTGAACACCTGGGCAGGGAGCAGCAGAGAAGGAGCCAGAAAGGGAAGCCAACCAAGGCCTCAGATGCTGTGCCAAGAAGGCAGTATGGGAGTCGGGGTGGGGGGCCTCCACATGGGCAGTATGCTGCTCCAAGGGGTTTTGTTCTGTTTGTTCACCCAGCACAGGATCTCTTCTTTTAGGGGGTATTTTTTTGGCGGGGGGGTGCATGGCAAACATGTGAAAATGTCTATGTCAGTGGATTTTGCAGATGCAAAGTCTAAACACCAATAAACATTGTAGAGCATAAAAAAAAAAAAAAAAAAAAAAAAAAAACATTGTAGAGCATAAGCTGAATGCAGCAGGTGCATTTACAGAGCGTGGTCCCCACCAGTGAACCCACCACTGACCTCCTAGCGGGGTGACTGACACCATCTGCTAGAGGAAAGGAATGGTGAGAAACTATACTCATCAGTATTTGTCTTTCTCCTTTTTTTTTTAAAGATTTTATTTATTAAAAAAAATAAAGATTATATTTATTTACTCATGAGAGACACAGAGGCAGAGGCACAGGCAGAGGGAGAAGCAGACTGCCCTGTGGGGAGCCCGATGCAGGACTCGATCCCAGACTTCTGGGATCACGCCCTGAGCCAAAGGCAGATGCTCAACCACTGAGCCACCCAGGCGTCCCATGAGTATTTTTCTTTAAAAATGAGGGGAAATTGACTTTAGGGATATTCAAGACACTGAATGCTGGCACACCTGCTGGCCTGTGTGTCGGTGGCCACGCACCCCAATTCGGGGGCCAAGTTCTGAGACATGGTGGGCCCTCGCCTGCTGGTTTACTTTGAGCCTTGCACATGTCCTGGACTTGATGGATTCAGGATGTGATGGTTGTGTGCAATCAGAATGAACAAAATCATAGCCAAGGCTTTACGATACTTTGTAGAGATCTGGGAAGTGGCCATGACTACCCTTAGCTATAGGGAGGTTCACTGGTTACCTGGAGACTTGGAACTTAAGAAGGAAATACACATTTTCTTTCAAGAAAAGTTCCAAATCTGGAGATCGTTTCTCTTTCTCCACGACAACTGACTGCAGTGGTGGTGTGTCAGCTAGCTCATTTCTTTTAAGCCGACACACTCAAATCTGTCCCTTCAAGGAAAAGGTGACGACAACGTATAAGAGCTGTGGCTTTTCAAAGTAACCTGTGTTAGGAAGGGAGCACGTAGGAGAGCGATGTTTAGAGCCAGGGTTGCCCGGGGCAGCGCAGGGGCAGTGCCGGGTACACGCAGGCACACGCACACCCACACACCAAGAGCGTCCGGAGCCAGAAGCTCCGCCCGCCCCGGCAGCCCCCGAACATGTACCACCCCACCCCACCCCACGATTCAGCACGGGAGCAGGAGTGAAGAGTGAAAGGCAAGTCCCGGGCTCAGAGCACCATCTGGGTGGCCTCCCGAGGTTCACGGCGTTTCCCTGCGACGCCGCCAGAACTGGGAACCGAAATAAAAAGAACCCAGAACCAGACCTTCCAACGAGGACTCCGGGTTCACCAAGACTTTATAAATGGGAAGTGGACTTGCTCAACATGGCTTTCTTATAAAACAGCAGATGGTATGGGTCGCCTGGCCAGCACAGTTGGTGGAGCACATGACTCCTGATGTTGGGGTCCTGAGTTGGAGCCCCACGATGGGCATACAGATTATTAAAAAAAAAAATTAAAACAGGGCAGCCCAGGTGGCTCATCGGTTTAGCGCCACCTTCAGCCCAGGGCATGGTCCTGGGGTCCCAGGATGGAGTCCTGAGTCGGGCTCCCTGCACGGAGCCTGCTTCTCCTTCTGCCTGTGTCTCTGCCTCTCTCTCTGTCTGTGTCTCATGAATAAATAAATAAAATCTTTAAAAAATTAAATCAGCTTATGTTTTTATGACTGAGCTGGCAGCATTAACATGCTGAACAAATTTCATCGTGTTCACTTTGCCTCTCATCCCTTAAAAGGTATGTATTTGTGTCTGTCCCTGTGTCCATGACATTCAGGGCAGCGGTAGATGACTATTTTACAAATAAATAAATATGTGGGGGTGCAAATCCCAATCTTGTACACATGGCAGCACACCAGAAAAAGCTTGAGGACGATGTATTTATGCAGGTGGCCCTTGCATGGATGAGGTGGGCAGAAATCCACAAGGCTAGGTCCCTGTCCGGGGCACTGCGCTCACGGCTGTGGTTCCTTGCATCCTGAGGCTCAGGCGGAGACCTGGTTTGCTGGCCTTGTGCTCAACACCACCACCCACCCTGTCCCGGGTTGGGGCAGCCGTCTCTTTAGGATATACGGCTCTGAGTTAACAATGAAGCTCCTGGCAGGGGCTGGTGGGGTAGATTTTTAAGTCAAAAGTGTGGCCCAAGGGAAGCAATCAGGAGAGAGTCCCACAAAAATCTGTGCCACCCCCTGCTTTCTTCACCCCTGCTGGAGCCTTGGTCTCACTGCTGTCCTGCTAGCTGTTCTGGCTCTGTAGGTGTAGGAAATGAGGTAATGAGGTGACTGAGGGTCCCCGGGGAGAGGTAACCATGGGTCTTCTGCAGCAAGCTCATTACTCAGCTCCTGCAAATGTACCTGTGTGCCTGCTGACTCCAAATCTCTGAGCCATTCAGGGGGACGAGTGCTGCCCAAGTCTCCCGGGACAGGGACTGACACGCCTTATACTTTCCCAAGGGGGTCCAGGCCTCCTGGGGTTTTGTCTTCTTGGAAAATCAGTCCAGTCCAGCCCTGCTGTGAAGCAGCCACAGACAACCCCAGTTCAGGGGTTCTTCATTTTGGCTGCACAATGGAATATTCTGGGGTGCTTTTACACAGAAAGTGACATCAGAGGCCCACCCCTAAAGATGCTGGGCTCTAGCCTGGGCGTGGGACTTGTTCTGGGGTGATTCTAATGAGCAGCCAGGGTCGAGACCTTCCACTCTTGTTGAAAGCCACCCCTCCACCTCTGGACACCTGCAGCAGCTCTTCTGATGTCTCGAGTGGTACTTGCCTCATTCTGTCTGATGCCTCAGTTACTTGTGAATAAATCATTCTCTTTAGCTCTATCCTAAGCTCCCCAAGAGCAGGGACCACATCCAATTCATCTTTCCATCATGGGCAGAGTCTTGCCCATCCTTCTCCCCAGGTTCTAGAATGTTTTCTTTCCTCTTTACCAACTCAACAACAGATGAATCTACTGTCATCTTGGGAAGCAGGGCTGGAGAAGAGACAGTCAAGTGGGGAGTCTTCCCTGGGCCTCCCCAGTTGAGACTAAGTCAAAACAGGTTCCCATGGGACTGGTACATGCACTGGGTAAGGCTAGTGTCATTTAAAAAACCACCTGAGCTCATCACTCTTTTTCCAAACAGCAGTCTCGTCAGGATGATGGGAAATCGCCAGACAGGGAACCATGTCATCCTCTTAATCAGATATGATGACCAAGTGTGCAATTAAACAACAACAAAAAGATCTGTAAGGATTTAAAAGAAAAGAGCTAGGGAATTCCTAGGGCATCCATTTTTACCTATTTTCCCTTTTTCTTATTTTTCCTTGATGTAAACTTTCTAAAGGAAAACAGCCTTGATCTTTTCAAGTTTACACAAGGCAGCACCCAACCGTTCAGAATCAAATGACACAGTTGCTCAGGAGAAAAAAGCCAGCTTGACTCCCCTGCACCCTGCCCTCTTCTCTGCTCTGTCACAGGGTGTCGGCCACCCTTTGAACAAGCGTTTCTCCATTGCCTGTTATGTGCCTGGAGCCCAAGCCCTGATCAGACCGAGTCAGGGCAGTAAGTGGGCCCTCGGGTCATGAGGCAAAGGGATGGACAAACAGAAACCCGGGGTAAGGCAGTGGCTTTCATCAGGCCACATTCAAGGAAGTGAGGAGGGGCCCTCCTTCGTGCACCAAATGTGCACCAGCTGCACATCTGTCCTAAGCCCTAGTGCAGGAGCCAGCACCTGCCCTCTGGAAGCTACACTGTAGCGTGTGAATGCCAATACCCATTGTCAACGCAAATTCGCACCACGTACCGACTGGCCACAGACCCCAGGGGTGACTGGGGCTGCTGCAGGCCTCTCCACCTGCGGGCGTCCCGCCTTCCTGTCCCCCACATAGCTCCCACCCAACCCTGGACCACGGCCCCCCGACCCCGCTCCCCGGAATGAGGGGTGGGCGCAGGGCGCGCTCCGGGGTGGGGAAGTACTCCCACCCAGCAGGGAATCTGCCCCAGGGATGAGCCAGCAGCATCCCCGCGGCCCAGCTCGAGTGTCCGGCCCGGGGGCTGCACCACCCCCGGCTGCGTCCACCCTCCCGGCTCGGCACAAAAGGGGCCGCGGCGCGTCCAACCCCGGGTCCGCGGAGGAAGCCGCCCACGGGGGGGACCACGCCCAGGGGCTCGGGCCGCGGGGAAGCCTGAGTCAGGGCGGCCTGAAGCGGAGGCCCCGCGAGGTGCACCTGCCGGGCGGGGCGCGGGGGCGCGCGGGGGGGCGGGGGCGCGCCGGCCGGGCGGAGGGCAGGGGGCGGCCGCGGGGGCAGCCGGGCGGGGTGGGGGGCGGCCCGGAGCCGCGAGTCCCGGGAGCGAGCGAGCGCGCGCGGCAGGTCCCGGCGGCACTCACCGACCCTCTCGCGGGGTCCCCTGCCTCGGGCCCGGCTGCGCTTGGCCTCACGGCGGCGGCGGCAACGACGGCCGGTGCTGGCAGCGGCGGGGCCGCCGGGCGGGGAGGGGGCGCCTGCGACCGCCGCAGGCTGGCGGGCGGCTCGGGCTCCTGCAGGTGGCGCGCCGGCCGGCTCGCGCGTGCGCAGTGGGCCAGCCCTGCGGGTGCCCGGCCCGCCCGACGCCCCGCCCCGCCCCGCCCCAGCCTGCGCAGTGCCCGCGCGCCGTGCGGCCGGCAGGGGGCGCCGGACCTCGGGCAGGGCGAGGGCGGGAGGGAAGGGAGGGGCGGGGCAGGAGAGGAGGGGAGGGGAGGGAGGGGCGGAGAGGGAGAGGAGGGGCGGGGCGGGGCAAGGAGGGGAGGGGCGGGGCGGCGTCCACCTGTACCTCGCTGCGGCTGGAGCAGGCGTGGGCTGTCCAGCCATTCCGCCCAGCGCTGTCCTGGTTTGGGCGCGGGCCCCTGTGTCGCGGAGGGAGGGCGACTGGCCCCCTGGATCCTGGCGCGGGCTGCCGGGGGCGGGGGTTGGTCGGGGAGGCCCTGGGGGTGCTGCAGGGAGGGTAAGGAACCTTCTAGAAAACGGCCGCGGAGCGGGCTGGGAGGCCCACCGTCCTGCGGCGTGTCCAGAGTCATGGGGCAAAGTTGACACGGGCGGGGAGGACTGGGGGTCGTGACACCAGATTGGGGACACGTTAGCAGGAAGGTCGTGACTTCAGGTGGTGAAAATCAGAAACAAACGGAGACCAGCCTTGGCGGGGGGGGGGGGGGGGGGAGGGAGGGTCCCCCGAGCCCACTGAGCCACTCTGCTCCTGGGGCGGGATTTCCTTCGTGCAGACCCCGCCGGAGGGCGAACCTGACCCGGATCGCGTCTTGCTCCTCTGGAGGTGAGAAGCAAAACGTCAACTACTGGCCAAGGTTGTAGAAGTGCAATATTGTAATCATCGAGCCGTGCAGAGCCGCCCGCGGCCCCCGCGAGCTCCGTGCAACACACCCCCAAGCCTCCTTCCGCGCTCCCGCTCCGCAGACTGTCGTTTTGGTGCACAATGAATTTTTACTGATCACAGCTTCAGTGATGCATTAGTTTTACTTTGGCTATCTTGAACCTTTCACAGGGTCAGGGTCACCACCGACGGGAGGGTCCCTTAGACGAGAGGAATACAGGTCAGGCTGAGGTCCCCGCGGAAGGGAGTGTCCCCAGTCGGGGGCAGAGTCACCTGCTGCACAGAGGTCACGAGGCCGGGCAGGTGTCACCTGGGACCAGCGGTCCGAGGCCCAGCTGGGGTCACCTGGGGGAGGGGGCTGAGGTCGCGTGGCAGGGGCAGGGCGGGACTGGGCGCGAGGCCAACAGTTGCCGCGGGCCGGCCCACTCGGGTCCCCAACGCCCCGACTGAGCGCCGCCAGGAGCCTACGACTCAGGATCCTCCGCGGCAGAGGCGCACCTGCCCCTCGCCTGCTGCCCCGGGGGTGGGTGCTTCCCCCCCCACCCCGCAGCTGTCCAGGGGGCGCACCTGCTGCTCGGCGGCTCGGCGGTGTCAGTGCTCCCCCCAATCCCCCGCCCCGCGGCAGTCCAGGGCGCACCTGCTGCTCGGCCTCACCTGGGGCGCCACCTGCGACCAGCCCTGGCTCCGGCACCTCCGCGACCAGGACGCGACTGATGGAACCGTAAAGTAATGATCTGAGTTGGGAACCTTCTGTCTCAGCCACCCCAAGACCCTTCTGGATTAGCGATAGAGGGTCTCCCTACCTGTTACTCTCTGAGGTGGTACCCTTTACTGCTTCTCTTCCTTCTGTCTCCCTCACCAGAAGGGGAGCTCCAGGAGGAGAGCACTTGGTCTACTTCGTGGCTACATCTCAGGGTCCAAGAGTGTCTGGCAGAGGGGAGGCACTTGGTAAATATTTGCTGAATTAAAGAGTTGGAAGACCTGGCTTCACATCTGGGCCTGACCCCTTACCTAGCTCAGGCTTGTCATTTTACCCTTCTGAGCTTCCATCTCCTATCCCTAAAATCAATGATAATAGTGCTAGTAATAATACCAAACAGAGATATTTTGTTTTGGGGTCAAATGAGAAAACGCATAAATGCCAAGGAAGTGGTAGTGCGCGAAGTACAGGGGGAGTTCCATAGCCTGGTCTCTGTAATGAGCAGACAAAAACAAACAAAACACCAAAAAACAAAAACAGAAAACCCAACTGGACACAATCACAACTGAGATGGAGGAGCAGATTATTAATGTACTGCCAGTATCTTAAAAACCCTCTCTCCCCATCATTGCTCCCAGACCACACCCCGTCCCTCCCTCTCAACCCAGGTGTCTGCCCTGAGACTCTCTGAACCTGCTGAACAGCGTCTTCCTCACTCAATCTTTTTTTCTTTCAAGAGCCAATCCTTGCCATTTCCAACTTAGACTGGTTACACCTTGCAATTTTTTCCAGCCCTTTCTACACCTGAAAGGGTTCTGCATGACCAAACCTGGGAAGAGAGCAGGCTGAGTCGGATTTCCCTGAGAAGGAAGGTGAAGGAGGGTATGGGAAGAAGGACCATGCGCAGCAGGAGAGACACCTGCAGGGTACTAATTGACACCTTGGTTCTTGATCCTTGCTGTTAGGGTGCCTCCACGGTAATTATTACCAGTCATTGTAATTATGAACTGAGAGGGTATAAGGCCCCTGGCGAAGGAAGACGTTCTGTGGGGAGATGCTAGGCTCTGGACACCTGTTCAGAAACCACTGCCATGGAGGCTGGGCCCTTCTGATGGATCCTCAAGATTCACTTTGCCGCTCAAGGCCCACTAAACCTAGATGTGCCACCTAGGTTGTTCTCTCCCCAAGTCCCAGATGGGGGCCATAATTTGTTCAATGTTACACAGTAGAGGTGAGACTGGAGCCCAGGTGTCGGGGCGTTCAGGCTCCTGGACTCCCTGACAGCCTCTGGTATATAAATCACTCACATTCCCACAGCGTGAAAACATGCCAAGAAGTTATGTGGGATACTCTTTGGGGTTCTCGTAGCTCAGACACTTCTCAGGATCAATGGAAAAACTAAGGTGCATGGTGACACTCCTGAACTACAGCTCTACGAAAGGCAGTAAACCTTGTTATTGCAGAAGCTGGCTGACATAGATATCTACTTACACGCCCGCTACGCATTTTAAAAATGGAACCAATATGTTAGCTCCTATTTCTTTTGCAGGGACACATTCTATCTTCCTATCCATCTGTACCTATCTATGCTTATATATGGACTTTTTTGTGCCCACGTCGGTGGTATTTAATGCTGGATTTTAGAATACAGCTTCTCTGATTGCTTCCATAGGAACAATTGGAGGCTTCATTCTAGACCAAGGGCTGTAACACACTCCTTTGTTCAGCGATTGAGGGGCGTTATAATTACTATAATAGTAATTATAGTGGACCTTGGGCCGTGCAGCCTCAAATTAAATCCTGGCTCTTAAGTGCCTCATGTGACGTCTTTATACCTCAGCGACTTTGTGTAAAGTGGGGAACCCATAGTACTCACTTTGTAGGTAGCTGTGAAGATTTGAAGTATTGAAACATATGGAATACTTCAAAAAGTGCTTGGTGCTTAGCCAGGGCCCGGTTCCTAGTTTTTGGTTTTTGTTTTGTTTTGTTTTGTGTTTTTTTGGTGGTGGTGGGGGTGGGGGGAGATTTTGAGTTAAGCCTTCCTTTTTTTTTTTTTTTAAACAATTTATTTTTATTTTTTTTTTATTTTATGATAGTCACACACACACACAGAGAGAGAGAGAGAGAGAGGCAGAGACACAGGCAGAGGGAGAAGCAGGCTCCATGCACCGGGAGCCCGACGTGGGATTCGATCCCGAGTCTCCAGGATTGCGCCCTGGGCCAAAGGCAGGCGCCAAACCGCTGCGCCACCCAGGGATCCCTAGATTTTGAGTAAAGCCTTCTATAATAATTTGTATATAGGTTCTTGTGTAAAAAAATCTTTTGTGAATTTGAAAAAAATTCTCAGTTTAGTTGGGTAAAACTTAGGAATAAGATCATGGAACCGTATGGAAGTATATGTTTAGCTTTATAAGAAGCTCTAAGAAACTGCCAAAATATTTTCCCACATGGCTGTATCGTTTTGCTTTGCAGGATATAAGAGTTCCAGTTGTTCTGTAACTTTGCCACCACTTAAAGAAATTCTTTTCCCCCAACCATTCTAGTAGCTATGAAGTGGTATTTTATTGTGGCTTAAATTTGCTTTTCCTAATGACTGATGATGCTGAGCATCTTTTCATGGGCTTATTTGCCATACATATATCCTTTTTGGTGCAGCATCTTTATAAATTGGGTGATAATTTTTAAAAAATATTTTATTTATGTATTCATCAGAGACCAAGAGAGAGGCAGAGACACGGGCAGAGGGAGAAGCAGGCTCCTCACAGGGAGCCCAATGCGGGACTTGATTCCAGAACCCCCAGGTCACGACCTGAGCCAAAGGCAGAGGCTCAACTGCTGAGCCACTCAGATGCCCCAGGTGCTAATTTTCTTACTGTTGAATTTTGAGAGTTGTATATGCCCTGGATATAGCTCCTTTATCAGATAATCAATTTGCAAATATTTTTCCCCAGTCTATACCTTGTTTTCTCGGCCTGTTAATCTTATGCAGAGAAAGAAGTTTCAATCTTAAGGAAGCCCAACTTACCAATTTTTCTTTTATGCTTTTCATGTCCTATCTCAGGCATCTTTGCTTGATCCAAGGTCACAGGGATGTTCTCCTTTTTTTCCCTAGAAGTGTTAGGGTTTTAGGTTTTGCACATAGGTCTGTGGTGTATTTTGAACTGATTTTGTATAATGGATTGAGGTATCGGTCATAGTGGTTCCCCACCCTACCCCGATACATGATTCCAGTTGTCCCACCACCCTCTGTTAAAACAATGATTTTTTTTAATTGAATGGCACCTTTGTCAAAAATTGACCATATTTGTGAAGGTCTGTTTTTGAACTCTTCTATTCTGTTGGTCTGTGTGTGTATCTTTGATCTTTTATTAGTCTGGGCTATGGCACAATTTTTCTGTAAAGGGCCAGATAGCAAATGTTTTAGGCTTTGCATGCCAAGAAGCAAAATTCAAGGTATTAGACAAATACTTGTTATATGAGACTCGTTTCCAAAAAAAATTTTTATTAGTCACTTTAATATAATTAAACATAATGTTTTTGCTTTTGCAATGTGTATCTACTCATGAGAACAATGGAGTTCTTTTTTTTTTTATAGGATAATATATTGCTTTGCCAGGGCTCAAAGATGGTGTTCCCTACCATCCAAATTTATTTTATCTTATTTTATTTTATTTTATTATTATTTTTTTAAAGATTTATTTATTTATTTATTTATTTATTTATTTATTTATTTATGAGAGAGAGAGAGAGAGAGAGAGAGAGAGAGGCAGAGACACAGGAGGAGGGAGAAGCAGGCTCCATGCAGGGAGCCCGACGTGGGACTCGATCCCCGGTCTCCAGGATCGCGCCCTGGGCCAAAGGCAGGCGCTAAACCGCTGAGCCACCCAGGGATCCCCTATTTTAAATGTTAATCTGTTAATGTCAATGGGTAACGAGATTTTGTGTATCTCACTATGAATATGATTTCAACTGAGTGTCTTCATGACTTGAAAGGCATTGATGGAATTCTGTTAGATTCCTCTCTTGATACTTTGCCTTAAGCATGTCATTGCATTATAGATAAATTACAACAAATTGAGGGTGAGGTGGAAGATCCTCAATTGCACAGATAAATGGATTTTGTTTTTTTTTTTTAAGATTTTATTTATTTATTCATGAGACACACACACAGAGAGAGAGAGAGAGAGGCAGAGACACAGGCAGAGGGAGAAGCAGGCTCCATGCAGGGGTCCGATGCAGGACTCGATCCCAGGACTCCAGGATCATCCCCTGGGCCAAAGCAGGCACCAAACCGCTGAGCCACCCAGGGATCCCCAATAAATGGATTTTGAAATATGAACATTTCCTTTGCACATACACCAAGATGTGGAAAATGCTGCTGGAGCTGTAGTCTGAGCTCGGAAGATATACCTGCCTGCTGTGAATTTGTGTAGGAATGGAAATTTCACTTCTTGTTTTATCTTTTGGTAGCATGGGAAGTGCTTACAGCAGCCCGCCAGTACGTGTGCTTCAAACAGTGTTGGCTGTCATCAAAATGACAGTACTGTGGGAGAAGTCTCACACAGAAGCACTGCGACAGCTAACTTCAAAGCTATCCAGTGCTCAGTCACAGTGGTTGGGGGAAGTTCTTCCAACCACTGAAAGGATTCAAAACCAGTCTCATTTGCAGGCTGGGCTGTAGTGGGCTACATTTGGCCCCTGAGTAGTTGGCCTGCCCATGCTTCAGCTAATACTATATTATCTTGACTAGTGTAGCATTAATGAAGTAGTATGTGTCATCCAGTTTTGTTCCTCTTTCAAAATGATTTTGGCTATTTTAGTCCCTTTGCCATTTCATATGGATTTTAAAGTCTGTTGGTTGGGCAGTCCCGGTGGTGCAGCGGTTTAGCGCTGCCTGCAGCCTGGAGTGTGATCCTGGAGACCTGTGATTGAGTCCCACGTCGGGGCTCCCTGCATGGAGCCTGCTTCTCCCTCTGCTTGTGTCTCTGCCTCTCTCTCTCTGAATAAATAAATAATCTTAAAAAAAAGGTTTGTTGGTTTATGCCTATTGATGATACCATGGAGATTTGGATTGGGTTTGTATTGATTCTAAAAATCAGTTTGGAAAAAAATAAATAAATAAAAATCAGTTTGGGAGAATTGATGTCTTAATACAGACTTCTCCAGTCCATGAGTATGGTATATCTTTCCATTTATTTCATTAAAAAAAAAAAAAAAAAAACTTTCATTGGTGTTCTTTCATCTAGATTCTGCACATATTCTGTTGGATTTATTAATAAGTAGTTCATTTTATCAGTATTAGCACAAATGATACCTTGAAAAAACTTTGGTTTTCCACGTGTTCCTTACTACTAGATAGAAATACAACTGATTTTTGTGTATTGACTTTGTCTCTGAGGACCTTGCTAAACTAATGTATTAGTTGCAGATTTTTTTTTTTGGTAGACTCCTTGGGAAAACCATGACACCTGAGAGAAGAAACACCTTTCTTCTTGCCTTATTATTGTTTTTTAACATATATCTTTTTTGTAATGTTTTTGTCTGGCTTTGGTATCAAGCTAATGCTGACCTCATAAAATGAGTTGGGAAGTACCCCACTTCTATTTTGTGGAAGAGATTGTGTAGAATTAGTATTATTTCTTCCTTAAATGTTAGAATTTGCCAATAAAATCATCTGAGGCAGAGTTTTCTTTCTTGGAATGTGTGTAACTATAAATTGATTTCTTTATTTTTATTTTTTTAATGATTTTTTTATTTTATTATTTTTTTTAATTTTTATTTATTTATGATAGTCACAGAGAGAGAGAGAGAGAGAGAGAGAGAGGCAGAGACACAGGCAGAGGGAGAAGCAGGCTCCATGCACCGGGAGCCTGATGTGGGATTCGATCCCGGGTCTCCAGGATCGCGCCCTGGGCCAAAGGCAGGCGCCAAACCGCTGCGCCACCCAGGGATCCCTGATTTCTTTATTTTAAAAAAAGATTTTATTTATTCATTCATGAGAGACAGAGAAAGAGAGGCTGAGACACAGGCAGAGGAAGAAGCAGGCTCCATGCAGGGAGTCCAACGGGGCCTGGATCCCGGGTCTCCGGGATCATGCCCTGCTGAAGGTGGCACTAAACCGCTGAGCCACGCGGGCTGCCCTATAATTTCTTGAGTAGACAGGGGACTATACAGGCTACCTATTTCTTTTTCTTTCTTTCTTTCTTTTTTTAAGATTTTATTTATTTATTCATGAGAGACAGAGAGAGGCAGAGACATAGCCAGAGGGAGAAGCAGGCTCCATGCAGGGAGCCCTGACGTGGGACTCAATCCCGGGTCTCTAGGATCACGCCCTGAGCCGAAGGCAGACGCTCAACCACTGAGCCACCCAGGTGTCCCATACCTATTTCTTTTTGAGTGAGTTTTGGTAGTTCATGTCTGTCAAGGAATTGGTTTCACCTAGGTTGTTGAACAAATAGGCATCAGTACTGTTGCTAATAATATTCAGTTATTTTGAAGTTTTTTTTTTTTTTTAAGATTTATTTATCCATGAGAGACACAGAGAGAGACAGAGACATAGGCAGAGGGAGAAGCAGGCTCTTCGCAGGGAACCGGATGCAGACCTTGATCCCAGATCCTGGGATCATGATCTGAGCCGAAGGCAGCCACCCAACCACTGAGCCACCCAGCCATCCCTGAAGGGTATTCTTTATCACATAACAAATTGCCATGTATACTTTGGTATATATATAGAGTCTTTTTTTTTTATTGAGTTGTTACTATCCGAGGGTGATATATTTTTTAATTAATGAAGTTATATAACAACAAATTTAAAAATTTGTTTAGTTTCTGGTTATTATCTGTCTCAGAATTTTCTTGCCTGATTTCACACTTTTGTGCTTATATGGACTTCTGAATCAGGTTCTTTTTAAAATCCTGTTGAAATCTTTATCGTAGGGATGCCTAAGTGGCTCAGCAGTTGAGTGTCTGCCTTCAGCTCAGGGCATGATCCTGGGATCTTGAGACTGAGTCCTGCATCAGGCCCCTGCAGGGAGTCCGCTTCTCCCTCTACCTATGTCTCTGCTTCTCTCTCTGTGTCTCTTGTGAACAAATAAATAAAATCTTTTTTAAAAAAGAAATCTTTATGGTAAAATTTGCAGATTTATTTAGGAGAATTAATAATCTTCATATTGACTCTTCCTATGCAAAAATATGTCTCTCCAGGGACACCTGAATGGCTCAGTCAGTTGAGCATCCAACTCTTGATTTTGGCTCAGGTCATGATCTCAGGGTTGTGAGATCAAGCCCTGCCCTGGGCTGGGCAGACAGCCTGCTTAAGATTCTCCCTCGGCCCCTCCACCCCTCCACCCTTACCCTGCTCACTCTCTGTCTTTAAATTTTTTAAGATTTATTCATTTATTTATTTGAGAGTGAAAGAGCAAGTGAGTGGGGGGAGGGGCAGAGGGAGTGAGAGAGAATCTTTTTTTAAAAATTTATTTATTCATGAGAGACACACACACACACAGACAGAGACACGGGCAGAGGGAGAAGCAGGCTCCCTGTAGGGAGACCGATGTGGGACTCGATCCCAGGACCCCGGGACCACAACCTGAGCTGAAGGCAGACGCTCAACCGCTGACAACCCCCCCCCCAGGTGTCCCCAATCCAAACTTTCTACTATAAAACAGTATCTGTGTTTCTGAGAAATTCAGAGTTCAGGGAACACATTACAGAAACCATTCTTTCTGCGGAAAAGGCTGTCACAGACTAGAGGTGATGCATTCTCTACCAATGATCCTTTTCAGGCCAGAATCTGTGGCATTTAAAAAACGATGTGTAAGTGCATCAGCACAGAAAGCATGCATAGGATGACATCTGGCTTTCCTGTATTGGATTGTGGTGACTTTTATTTTCCCAGATAATCAGGAAAGGAGGTACTGCCTCTCCTCCCTGTTGTCAACGGCAGGGCCATTAAGCTAGAGCATCACACATGCCATTAACATGCCTCACAGTGGGTGACAAAGATGATAATGACCTCTAAGAAGATGGCCCAGCTGCATAACTGTGCGCACCTAGGCCCCTGAACTAGTTTAAACAGTCGTGGTGTGTGTGATAAAAAAAAAAAAAATCACACAGGGCACCTGGGTGGCTCAGTTAGTTAAGCATCTGACTCTTGATTTCGGCTCAGGTCTTGATCTCGGGACCGTGAGATGGAGCCCAGATTCAGGCTCCATGCTCAGTGTGGAGTCAGCTTGACAGTCTCTGTCTCTCTGCCCCATCCCCTCGCTCCCTCTCTCTCTCTCTCCCAAATAAGTAAATAAATTATTTTTTTAAAATCGCACATATTGGGATCCCTGGGTGGTGCAGCGGTTTGGCACCTGCCTTTGGCCCAGGGCGCGATCCTGGAGACCCGGGATCGAATCCCACGTCGGGCTCCCAGTGCATGGAGCCTGCTTATCCCTCTGCCTGTGTCTCTGCCTCTCTCTCTCTCTCTCTCTGTGACTATCATAAATAAATTAAAAAAAAATTTTTTTTTAAATCGCACATATTCCTAATGGATTTTTAATTTTTGTGGGCTTTAAATTTTCTGATTTAATCATGAAGGGGGGCTTAGGGTTATGAATTTTCCTGCTGATGCAGTTTTGTTAAAACAGTTTTTTAAAAATCAGGGATCCCTGGATGGCTCAGCGGTTTGGTGCCTGCCTTTGACCCAAGGCATGATCCTGGAGTCCCGGGATTGAGTCCCACGTCGGGCTACCTGCATGGAGCCTGCTTCTCCCTCTGCCTGTGTCTCTGCCTCTCTCTCTGTCTTTCATGAATAAATAAATAACAAAATCTTAAAACAGTTTTTAAAAAATAGATTTTATGGGGATCTGGCTGGCTCAGTCAATAGAGCATGTGACCCTTGATCTCCGGGTTGTGGGTTTGAGCCCCGTGTTGTGTGTAGAGATGACTTAAAAATATTTTTTAAAAGATTTTATTCATTTATTTATGACACACAGAAAGAGAGAGAGGGAAGGAGGCAGAGACACAGGCAGAGGGAGAAGCAGGCTCCATGCAGGGAGCCCGATGTGGGACTTGATCCCAGGACTTCAGGATCACGCCCTGGTAAAGGCAGCATTAAACCACTGAGCCCCCCGGGCTGCGCGGGGTCTGCCTTTCTCTTGGTGACTTGTAGATAGCTCTGCTCACTGGGTCTTCCGTGGAACACAAATCTTTCATTTTGATGTGGTTTGGTTTACCCAAGTGTTCTTTATGTTTAGTGGCTCGGAGTCGTGTTTAAGAAATCGCTGCCTCCCTCAAGGTCACCGATACACTTTCCTATTCCCTTCACCCTTCCCATTTAGATCTTTCATCCGAAGTTGGTATTTTGTGTGTGGTGGGAGGCAGGAGTTGGATACCTGGTCTCCCGCGGCGACAGCCGGCCAGCTCTGAGCCATCCGTCAGAAGGCCCTGCTGCCCTGTCCTGCCCTGTCGGCTCTGTTGTAAATCAAGTGACTGTGTACCTGTGGTCTCTTCCTGGATGTGTCTCATCTGTCAGTTTGGCTGCCCTTACGTGGGCAGCTTCTGATTCTCGTTTTCTACCGCGTGCTATCCTGTTTTCCTTTGTGCAGGTTATTACCCTTTACTAGGTTTATTTGAAACTGCTGAATTCCAAGAAGATGAACTCTATTACTGTCTTTTTAAAAAAATTATTACGTTATCTCCACATCCAGCATGGGGCTCGAACTCAGACCCCGAGACCAAGAGTTGCATGCTCCACCGGTGGAGCAGCCAAGCGCCCCTATTATGGACTGACCTTTTGATGATGGCATGTGCCCGGACACAGTGCCTTCAGCACATAGTTGCTAGTTGTTGTACGTCACAAACATTGAATTAAACCTTAGGAGGAACAGTCTACCTGCATTATCAGAAATCCTACAAGATGCTCAGTATGAAAACCTCCATCTACTCTAGTTTCCTTTTTTTTTCTCTTTAAAGATTTTGTTTATTTATTCATGAGAGACACACAGAGAGAGGCAGAGACACAGGCAGAGGGAGAAGCAAGCTCCATGCGGGGAGCCCCATGTGGGACTCGATCCTGGGACCCTGGAGTCACAACCTGAGCCAAAGGCAGATGCTAGACAGCTGAGCCAGCCAGGCGTCCCAATCTACTCTATTGTCCTGTCTCATTCCATTGAGCTGTACGTGTGGTTGGAGAAAACCGTGTGTTCTGATGGTCTGAGTGTTTTTCTTTTATAATCTGTGATGGCCTGTAATGAGCCAAAGTACCTCCTCATCTACATGGCACGGGTTAAGGCTGGCAAATGCTAACACCAGCTTCTGAAGACCTAAATGTTGGGTGTTTGGGCAGATGGGTAATGTCCCCCCTATGTCTTTCTCCCTTGTGTTAAGTTTTATGCCCATGCCCATTGCCATGTGAGTCACAGTGCCTCGCACTAGAGCAGAGACAGCTGCCTTCCCTCTTGCCTTGATGTTGGAACGGTTAGCAAGTGTGGGGGGAAGATGCTTTAAATGCATTCATGTGGTTTGGGTTGGCCTCTTGCCATCCAACAACATGCTCCAGCTCGGAGGAGACTTTTAGAACAGCCCTGCATCCGTCCACTCCAGCTGCCCCAACAAAATACGCCACACCGGGCGGCTTACACAGCACAAGTTTATTTTTCCACAGTTCTGGAGGCTGAAAGTGCAAGATCCAGGTGCCCGCAAGGATGGTTTTTCCTGCCATTTCAGTCCCTCTCCTGGGCGTGCAGGTGGCTTAAAGGGGGTGCTTCCCAGGGCTCGTCCTCTCGCCGTGGTCTTTCCTCTGTGCCCGGCACCCCTGCTGCCTCTGGGCACCCGCATTTCCTCAAACTGTCAGGACACGGTCAGGTCACCGCCACGGCCTCGTTTGGCCTTCGTGGCCTCTGTAAAGTCCCTGCCTCTAAAAACAGCCACAGGCTGAGGACCTGGGGGTTAGGACTTCAACACAGCAGTTGGAGAGTGTGGAGAAGGGGACACACGTTGGCCCATAATCAACCTAGAAGACGAGTCCAGCCAATCCCAGGAGACAGCAGAGCCACGAGTAGGAAATAAATACCTGTGGTTGGGGTTGTCAGACAAGAAGCCTGCAGCAATGGCTAATATAAACGTGTCTTATAGTCACTCTTTTTTTTTTTTTTTAAATGGAGGTGAAATTCACATCACATAATTAGACTCTTTAAAATGTATCTTCAGGGGAGCCTGGGGAGCCCATTTGGTTAAGTGTCTGACTCTTGGTTTCCGCTCAGATTGGGATTTCGGGGTCCTGGGATCAAGCCCCGCATCAGGCTCCACACTCAGCACAGAGTAGGCTTGTCCCTCTCTCCCTGCCCCGCCCCACCCTCCCTCCCTCTCCCTCTTGTTTTATTAATTTGAGTCTTTTCTCTTTTGTTTTTAATGAGGCTGGCTAATGGTTTATCTATCTTATTAATTCTTTCAGAGGACCAACTCCTGGTTTTGTTGATCTGTTCCACAGTTCTTCTGGTCTCGATTTCATTGAGTTCTGCTCGAATCTTTATTAACTGTCTTCTTCTGCTGGGTGTAGGTTTTATTTGCTGTTCTTTCTCCAGTTCCTTTAGGTGCAAGGTTAGCTTGTGTATTTGAGTTTTTTTCCAGTTTTTTGAGGGATGCTTGTATTGCGATGTATTTCCCTCTCAGGACTGCTTTTGCTGTATCCCAAAGATTTTGAATGGTTGTACCTTCATTCTGATTAGTTTCCATGAATCTTTAATTCTTCTCTAATTTCCAGGTTGACCCTTTCATCTTTTAGTAGGATGGTCTTTAACCTTCACGTGTTTGAATTTCTTCCAAATTTCTTCTTGTGATTTAGTTCTAGTTTCAAAGCATTATGGTCTGAAAATATGCAGGGGACAATCCCAATCTTTCGGTATTGGTTGAGACCTTATTTGTGACCCAGTGTGTGGTCTATTCTGGAGAAAGTTCCATGTGCCCTCCCTCTCTCTCAAGTAAGTTTTTTTTTTTTTAAGATTTTATTTATTTATTCATGAGAGACACACACAGAGAGAGAGGCAGAGACACTGGCAGAGGGAGAAGCAGGCTCCATGCAGGGAGCTCAACGTGGGACTTGATCCCGGGTCTCCAGGATCAGGCCCTGGGCTGAAGGTGGCACTAAACCACTGAGCCACCCGGGCTGCCCTCAAATAAGTTTTAAAAACTATTTTATGGGATCCCTGGGTGGCGTAGCGGTTTAGTGCCTGCCTTTGGCCCAGGGCGCAATCCTGGAGACCCTGGATCGAATCCCACATCGGGCTCCTGGTGCATGGAGCCTGCTTCTCCCTCTGCCTGTGTCTCGGCCTCTCTCTCTCTCACTGTGTGCCTATCATAAATAAAAATTAAAAAAAAAACTATTTTATTATTATTATTTTTAAAGGTTTTGATTTTTATTTGAGAGAGAGAGTGAGAGAGCACAAGCGGGGGCAGAGGCAGACGGAGAGGGAGAAGCAGACTCCCCACTGTGTAGGGAGCCCAACACAGGACTCGATCCCAGGACCCCAGGATCATGACCTGAGCCGAAGGCAGACGCTCAGCCTACTGAGCCGCCCAGGTGCCCCTAAAATAAATAAATCTTTAAAAAATAACAAAGTGTACCTTCAGTGACGGTTAGTGTCAGAGAGTCTTTCACCTGAGGAAAATGCACCTGTTCTTCTTTCACCGACAGAAAACCATCTTTCTGGATGAAAATCTCGTAGTGCTGGTGGCTGAAAGCTAAAGCATGTGATACCCCGGGAAGCAGAGACTGAAGGAGAAGGAACCTGCTGCTCCGCCAGCGTGTCCTTCCTCAGGAGCACGTCCCCCCACTGGCTGGCTGCCCTGTAACGCATCGATTTAGGGGACCCGCATTTACTGAGTGGTGAGCACGGGCTGGCCCTGCTCTTGAGCTTGGGGACTTGGTGGTAAAACTACAAAATACACGCAAAAAAAAAAAAAAAAAAGAAGCTTGTTTGGTGGTTTAAAAGGGTTAAAAGAAAAATGAACAGGGATGATGGGTGGCATTTCCGAAATTTTAGAGTGGCAAGGAAGGCCTCACTGAGAGGGTGGCGTCACGTGTGGATGATGCGCCAGGGAGGTGCGCGGGCTGTGGGCAGAAGCCTGGTCGGTCCCCTCTGGGTCACAAGCAGGCCTGCGGGGTGGGCGGGCACACGTGGGAGTGAGGGGAGCCAGGGAGAGCTTCCCTGTCCTCGTCCTCAGCTCCTGCTCTGAGGGGAGGGTTTGGGGCAGTGGAGCCACATGCACTGGCTGGTGCCGTGTGGGCTGGGCAGGTGCACGCTGGCAGTATAGAAGCGATCATCAGCGTGTCCGTGCACTTCACCCCCCACAGCCCAGGGAGGTCCCCGGCGGGGGAGGCAGCAGTGGAATGCTGGCGGGGCCGGTGTGGGGGTCAGCAACAAGGAGGGATCGATGCTCTGGAAGCTCCTAGGACGGGGAGCATTTTTGTGTGATGCCTGACGTTTGCCCCATTTGCTTCCCAGCCAGAGCTCACCCTCCTGGTCAGCTGGAAACATGACATTGGGCAGGAATTTAAAACTTCTTCTTTGGAAGAATTTCATCTTGAAGGTGGGTGAGGTGCTCGGAGGGTCTCTGGGCGTCTCCTGGGGAGGGACTGAATGCTGAAGTTACGTTGGGTTCTTTTTTTTTTTTTTTTTATGTTGGGTTCTAATAACGGTTTAAAGAAAAGAATCAGGGGCGCCTGGGTGGCTCAGTGGTTGGGCGTCTGCCTTAGGCCCAGGGCATAATCCTGGAGACCTGGGATGGAGTCCTGCATTCGGCTCCCTGCATGGAGCCTGCTTCTCCCTCTGCCGGTGTCTCTGCCTCTCTCTCTCTCTCTGTGTCTGTGTCTCTCATGAATAAATAAATAATATCTAGAAAAAAATCAGCCTTACTCGGAATGGACCCCTTTCTGTAAATAAGGCCGGTTCCCCCCCAGAACTCTGCAAACTGTCGCTGCCGAAGCTGGCACCCTGTTCCTGGTTTCTCGCCGCCATGGACAAGTCAGACGGAGAGGCTTCTCGTTCATTCTGTGTTGTTTTCTCTTTCGGAGGCTGTGCAGGGAGGCCGGGGGAAGGAAAGGGCTTTGCAAGTGGAAGCCTGGCCCGCAGGGACCTCACGCCTGTGTTGTGCTTTGGATCAGCACGCGCTTTCCGTTGTGTTGTAGAAGCGGAAGCCCCTGGTGACGATGCTGGAGGTCCTGGCCCCGCTGCTCTTCTCCATGATCATCATGTACCTTCGCCTCAACAGTGTGCCCAGGGAAAGGCCTCCCATGAGCTACCTCGCCCTCAACGTCAGCCTCCTGCCCGACTTCCTCCGCCTTGCCGCACAGAGCACATACCAGCTGGTCTACGTCCCTTCCCAGAGTGACACGCTGAAGGCTGTCACGGAAGCGGTGGCCAAGGCCTTTGAGGTCGAGTTTGAAGGTGGGGCACGAAGACGGGAAGGTGGGTGGCATTTCCAGAGAGTCGGGGCCTTCGTCGGAGGCCGCCGGCGGTGGCGATTCCCCACCGGGGCCTGGAGCCGCCGAGGCAGGTTTTCCGATGGCTGCAACCACAGCCCCGACAGCCCCCACCTCCTGCTTCTCGCCGCCGCCGGCCCGCCCTCACCCTCGGCCAGCAGCTCTCGAGGCCCGCGGGGTCTGGCTCCCCGCGCCCACGGGCCCCCACTGTGCCGACCTTCCCTGCGATGGGGGGAGCGGGGCTCCCCCCGGGGTCCAGGTTCTCAGCCGGGCCTTGTCTCTCCCAGAGCCCCGCTGGCTGTGCTCACGGCCTTTGGTTCATGTTTTACCGCGTGGCCACGCCAGGCTTTTGGGGCGGTTCCCGCGGGGCTGCTGACCCCCGAGGGCAGGAGACCACTGCAGCCTTGCTCACCCCTGGCCTCCCACCTGATGGGCACGAGGCTGGCGGCTGAATTCACGCACTCAGCCAGACACGGTTTTTCAAAACGTGGAGTCCACAAAATGTGCGGTCATCTTCCAAAACTATTATAATTGTAGTGTGTGCTTTCATAAGGGTATTCCAGTAATACAGTAAGAGACAACATGAAAAGAAAGGGCTGTCCTCTCCCTGCTCTGAACGCCACTCCACGCAGACAACCCTTTTTTTTTTTTTAAGATTTTATTTATTTATTTACGAGAGACACAGAGAGAGGCAGAGACACAGGCAGAGGGAGAAGAAGGCTCCCTGCAGGGAGCCCGACGCAGGACTCGATCTTGGGCCTTCAGGACCAGGCCCTGGGCCGAAAGCAGGTGCTCAACCACTGAGCCACCCTGGTGTCCCCAGATAATTCTTTCAAAGGCCCTCAGTGGCAACATGAGTGGGGACCGTTGCTTTGTGGTTCGTGCTTGCCTGGCGTCCTAAGGTACCATCCTTGATGGTGAAGGACAAGCCCTGCAGGGTGGGAGGGTGACTTGGGGGCAGCCAGCCGAGGGTGACATCACAGGGTCGGTGAGCCGATAGGCTCGGACGAAGCAGAAGGAAGCCAGAAGAGTGGTCCCTGTGAGGCTGGAGTGTCATGGGAGCCTCGAAGGCCTCGTCCAAGTCCTGGGTTTCCTTTCAGGCTCCCAAGGCCACCCGCCATGGGAGGGGTCTGAGGAAGACAAGTCATGTCATCTGATTTAGAAGCTCTGTGTCCGGAGGAGGGTAGGGACCAGAGACCACAGTATTCTTCGAGAACATTCAGGAGGAAGCCTTTGAGCGGGGCTGGCATGCAGGCCGCAGGCCGCCAGAGCTGCATGGGTGAATTCGAGATGGGTCTGCAGCGGTACGTCATGGGTCAGAAGCCATCCTGCCTGCTCTGGGCCTTTCTCAGAGGGCAGCTCCTCCTGCTCCTGAAACACTGGGGCTTTGCGCCCGGGCTGGACTTCCACCCCACTGCCGGGGACCCCTCGGTGGCCTCCACCAAGAAGAAAATATTTCTCTTCTGTCTTCCCTGGAGATCCCACCTCAGGCAGTTTATCTTTTCCTGTGATAGACGTCCTGAAGTTATTTCTGTCTTATTACTTCCGACTCACGTCTCGATTCACGGCTCTTCCTGCCATGCCCGTCGGCAGGCAGATCCTTGGCACTAGGAGGAAGGATCCCTGCAAACCATGACAGCCCTCTCCTTTCCCTCCTCATAAGGCACACGGCCTAGTTCTCCCCCGGAGAGGTGTAGCCTCCTCCCCGAGCTCAGGATGGGCCGCGCAACCAGTGTCTACCCCAGTCTGCGCTCGGCGGGCCCCTGGCTACCTCGACTCGTCCAGGGATGACACCTAACTCAGTGAGAGCCACGCAAACACTGGGATGGTTCCCGTCTCTGGGAAAGAGATCAGCGCTGTTCCTTTTTGCTAGTACAGCCCAGCGGGTTATGTGCGCCAGCAGTCCTGCTGAAAAACAAATGCCGGGTAAATATTAAAAACGTGTTCTTGAAAGCAAATTGATAATAAGAAACTACCAGACACCCCCCCTCAAAAAAAAATCTAGTGTAAAAATGTTTTATTTCTTGACCCAGGAGGCAATTATTTGGCTGTTAACTTTATAACTGCTCATCAGAGCGCACGTCTGTGTTTTGTACCGCGTCCTGTATGTGTGCAGTTTTTCTCAATTTAACCAAATGTGTGTGTGTGTTTAAAAAGAAGCCTAAGTATGGCTAAGGAAACAAATCAACTATATGTAGGAAAAAAGGAAGAATTGACTCCTAACCCTGTCACCCAGATGTAAGTGCTACTTGAAATCCTGGTCACGCAGCCTTCCTGCCCTCCAGACAACACGGGCTTTGGTGGCCGCCCCTCCTGGCTCCTCTCCTCTCCCGGATTATGATGCTGTGCTACCTGCTGTCATTGTTTGAAGAACCGGATTCTCTCTCTCTCTCTCTTTTTGTCCAGTCCTCTGAATATTTTTGGTGGGAAGGTGAATCCAGTCCCGTTACTCCATCGTGGCCAGAGGCATAAGACAGAGCCTTTTTTTTTCTTGTTAAACGTACAGAGTCTGTGTCCCGATGGACAGCCTGGCCTGCGGGAGGCGGGTGACTCGGCACCACGTAGCCTCCAACACCATCGGGGATTTTTTACCACGAGCGAGCTCTATCTGTTTTGAATCCAGTTCATTAAAAAATTCTCATCAGTGTTCTCAGAAACATTTGAGAAAACACCGCCACTCCAAAACTAAACCGGGCTCCCGCGCCACGGAGACAGCAAAAGGAACAGAAAGAGGGACCTGGACGTGGCCTGCAGGGAAGGGACAGGGCGGGCAGGTGGGACAGCCAGCAGGCGGTCCAGGAGCCGAGGTCCCGGCGGCGCATGACAGTGTCAAGCAAAAGGATGAAGAGCTGGGAAGTGTGAGCCGCGAGGTCGTGGCTGTGAGGGACCCCAACATCCCACTCGCACCACAGTGGTTCCTGGAAGGGGGCGACGGAGCCACAGACGGTAGGGGACAGAGGTGCTCAGACACGCGTCCTGCAGGGACAGCTGCGTGTGCGAGGTGAGCAGCACACAGGTCCCCGCGGGGCAGGCGGTGGAAGAGCACCACCGCGTGGACACGCTGGCTCCAGGACGGGGAGCAGGGTGGAGACCCGGGGGCGGCGAGGAAGCGGGACTGCGAGTGGCACCTGGCGCTTTCTGAGGAGGAGTTCCTTCGAGAGGATCGTGCATGCGGCCTGGCCGCAGGCGACAACAGGTGCCCATGGCAATTATCTGTGTCTTCAGGGCAGCTCCGTCCGTGCACATTGGGTTGTCGTGATCATGAAGACAAACACCGGCCAGCTCCCCACCAACGTGGCCAAGCACCCAGTCCACCGCCGGCAGCCCAGCTGGGCCCTGGGACCCGAGGGGGGTGCTCTGGCCACCACCACCGACCTGTGCGCCGCTGCCCCGTGGGCTGTGTGTGTGCAGGAGGCTGGGGCAGTGAGTGAGGCTCGCACCTCCCCAGCCCGGGGGCCAGAAGCGTGCAGGAGCACGTGCCCAGGAGCACCTGCCCAGGGAGGACGGGGAGGGCGGCCGCGCAGGCCCTCGCCAGCCCCCACCCACGCCGACGGGGTTTCTCTCCGCAGTTCTAGGCTACCCTTCAGTGCCTTTATTTGAAAATTACGTAATCCAGGATCCCAGGGCCTTCTACGTGTTGGCTGGAATCGTGCTGGATCACAGCTTCAACGACAGGCAGCAGCCCCTGCCGCTGGAGGTAAGGACAGCCTCCCTGTGCCAGCCTAAGGGTGCCCCAGCCTTGGGTGGGGGGGTCCATTAGGGAGTCTTGCCACCTGAGCGGCCCCTCTGTTGCCCTGCGTCCACTGTGTCACCTGCCTGCCGACTTCCTTCTGGAGGGGGCAGGCGGACGCTCCTGGGCTCGAATCCTCCTGCCTGGACGCGGGCGCCCCTCCCCGTTCTCCGGTTCCTAACCGGGGCAGCCTTGCTCTGGGGACCCTCCAGCCCAGGTAGGAGGGCCGTGCGCTCCAGCTGCTTCATTAGGGGCTGTGTAGCCGTGGGAGGGGCACTAGCATTTCGGGGCCTCAGTTTCCTTACCAGCAGAGCGGGATTCATAGCAGTTCCTGACTCGGGAGCTTTAAGAGTCTGTGCCCAGGAGAGAGCCAGGAACGGAGCTGCCGCCACGGCGAGTCACGTGAACTCAAATGTGGCAGGTGGTGTGTTGTGCCGGACAGTCGCGTCCTGATTGTTAGAACTCGCGTGGGGTGTTGGAAGCCAGGGATAGAGGTGTCTCTAAACAGGCCGCAACACTTTCTGAGCACCAAGGAAGGCCAGGCACACCCCAGGGATCACCCGACTGATCCTACGGTACCGCTGGGAGGGTGCTGTGCCAGCATCGCCGTTTTACTGATGAGGAAACCAAGACAAGAAGGTCAAGTCACTTGTCCAAACCGTGGCTGCTCGGCGGAGAAATAAGAAATTTCTGCCTTCCTGAAGGGGCCTCCGGGACGGTCGCGGCAGAGCACAGTGTGCTCTCCGGAGGGGACATCCGTCCCTCCCGTCCCCCTGAGTGTCAGGACCTTGTGACCGCGGTTGTCCTCCCTTTGTCCTCCGCAGATCAAGTACCGCCTGCGCTTCAGCTGCATTCAGAGGAACTCCTTAACCTCGAAGCTGACGTCCTATTACGATACCCTGGAAGGCTGGGGCACGTCCCTCCTCTACCCTCGTAACCCCAGCCAAGCGCCGCGGGCCTTTGGACAGATCGATGGGGGACTCCCTGGTGAGGAGGCACGTGTGTGTGGCCATGCGTGCGGCAGCCTGGTCCCCAACGTTCCAGAAGAGGTTGAACAAGTTACATTTTGAAATGTGTCACTGGGTAAAATGCTTTCATTCTAGGGCAAGTTAAAGCAGCAGTTAAGCGTTTGATTGCCTTGTAGTGATGCTGAACTGCTTGGAGGAAGGACGGAAGCATTTTACAGGAACAAGGATGATTCGTATGCTTCTGTATGTACTAGTGTTTGCTTATAAAAATATCTATTTGCCTTTAGCTTTCTGCAGGCTAGGGGAGCTACCGCGGGACAGCACGGACACCCACTCATCCTCTCCTGAGGGACACATGCTCTCCATGGCACTGTAGAGTTTTTGGTCTCCCTCTTTTGTTCAAGGTGGTTCAGGGAGATGCCCCTGCTCGTAGGAAACTAAGCTGACAACCCACACCTCACTGTAGGATGACCACACAACTGATGTGACGCTTTGGGCCTGCAAGCCTGGCAAGTGGGAATGCAAATTCAAGGCGCTTATGGTTTTTGTGGTTCTGGAAAGGATACCAGCCATTCTGCAAAGGAAACTCCCCTACATGCAGTCAAGACCATGTGACGGTTCCCAGGATTTTAAAGTTTTTTTTTTAATTAATTAATTTATTTATGATAGTCAGAGACAGAGAGAGAGAGAAGCAGAGACATAGGCAGAGGGAGAAGCAGGCTCCATGCACCGGGAACCCGACATGGGATTTGATCCCAGGTCTCCAGGATCACGCCCTGGGCCAAAGGCAGGTGCTAAACCGCTGCGCCACCCAGGGATCCCAGTTCCCAGGATTTTATTATGGACAGTTTGTTCCTCTTGTTTTCATCCTGGAGGATCAGGGGGTCTGTGTAGGTCTGGGCCACCAGGAGACCTTGGTCACCTCCACTTCATTGCTGCACGCCCCACCCTGGCTCTGCCCATAAGGAGGGCCAGTAACCCTCACTTGGAGATGGGGCCATTATCTCTTACAAGACCCCCAAACCAGAGGTCTGGGCCCTTCAACTTATGTTTCCCAAAAGCTGACCTTAGCCCACCGATGACACCGTATCAAAATAAGGGCTGCTTACGGTAAAGATTGTTTTTGAGGTGTGGCAGCAAAATCCAATGCCCATAATTCTGGGGTCACAGCAGTGACGGCTCAGAGACAAGTCACAGTTGGTGAAGGGGGCAGTGTCTCCCAAGTGCTTTGAATCTAACCATCTCATACGTTCCGGATGATTAGAAGTGCAGAGAGGGCACCATTTCCCTGAAGTGAGGCACGTAGCAGAGAGGAGGTGACCCCACCATGCAGGAGTGTTGTATTGCATGTCCCCTGTTCTTCCATCTACTCAGGACATCTTTGCCCTGTTTCCTGATAAAAAGATGCCATCACAGGCACAGGGGGGTCCATTGTGACTCTGCTCCTTCTACATGGCAGCATGTGGACACAAGAGAGCCTGTCCTACTCCTGTCTGTGTGTTGTCATGAATCATTAGCCACACCCCTCTGACTCCTCGGGGGTTCTGCACCTTCAGTCTTCCTGTCTCTTATGCCTGATGTCCACTGTGTTCTCATGCAGGATACAACCAGGAAGGCTTCCTGGCCATACAGCATGCCCTGGACAAGGCCATCATGCAGCACCATGCCCACAATGCGACCACCCGGATGTTTGAGGACCTCACAGTGCTTGTGAAGAGATTCCCCCATGGAGCCCACATCCAAGACAAGTTCTTGTTGATCCTTCAGAACGAGTTCCCTCTTTTGCTCATGCTCAGCTTCATCTGCATTGAGCTCATCATCATCAATTCTATTGCCCTGGAGAAAGAAAGAAAGATGAAGGTAACCTCACCGGACGTGGGATGCAGGCCTAGGGACAGTGTGGAAGCACTCATGAAAAATAACCAGAGTGGGAATGAGGCCAAGGCAGGGAGGAGGTTGCCTAGGTGTCGCCTCCAAGGTGAGTTGAAAGGGGGATATTCTTTCATCATTTGACTTGCTTGCAATTCAGGTGACCCCATCTGTTGTTACGACAGGAGTCCTTGCTGTGCGGCTCGCCTGTGGCAGCTATTCAAGAAATGCTTACAGACTGACTCCCTGAGAAATGCACAGGAGGGGAATGACCCCCCAGGAGTCACTCCCTCTATTGTTGCTGCAGCTAGGAGCACTCTCCAGGGAGCCCCAGCCCAACACAAGGCCCATCCTGAGAGCTTCTCTACTTTCTGCGCTCTGATGCCCACCCTCTCTTTCCTCATCTTTTGCTCTTTGTAGACAATCTACCTTCTCACTCTTTAATTTTCTTTTCCTTTGATTGATTCTTATGACTATGTATAGAAATAGCTTGCTGGTGGTATCCAAGAGGGACCTGGCTTCACCTGACCCACCATGTCTGGTTTGCTCCATGTTCTCGAATGCACAGTACAGTCTGATGGAGGTGGCCTGTGAGGCTGCCTTGGATGTCTCCACCCAATGGCTCTTCTGCTTTCCCTAGGAGTACATGTGCATGATGGGAGTGAACAACTGGCAACACTGGGCTGCCTGGTTCATCATGTTCTTCATCTCGACCCTCATTGTCATCTCTTTCATGACCATCCTCTTCTGCATAGAGGTACATGTCTCCGGGCCCTTGGGATGTGCTCAGCCGTGCAGAGGTGTGGGTGGTGGTGCTGAGATTCGGAATATGGTGAGAGCACAGCTAGTGATGAGCACTTGGAAAGCCTCAGGTGGATGCGTGGTAGTACTTAATGAACTCCGGGGGGACCAGGCGCTGGACCTGCACTGTCCGGGAGAGCCCTGCCCTCCCTCCGTTCCCAGGTCTGCGAGGACTGGACACGGGTGTAGTCAATTTCATTAAGAAAGTGGAATTCCAAAAGATGTATTTCATAAATTCTAAAACATTACAAATTTTATACTCCACAGATGGCTGAAAACAGTTATTATAAAAGATGAGGACGATCTCTTAGGCCCATGCTACCTTGTTAAATTTCCTTTCTATGCTGTCATTGAAATCTGGCATTCCAATCTGCTAACTTTCATTTAATGATTAAATTATAATCCACCATGTGAATATATGAAAATTTACCTTCTAAATTACCAAAATTGGGGCACTTGGGATAAGGAAGGCAAGAAAATCCAGACCACACGGCAAAATACATAAAACAAAGAGAATGCCCAGAAAGTATTAAAACGAGGAGACGACAGACTATAGTCATCTGTAATAGTGATAATGACAAATGGGATAAAATTTGTCATTAAAGCAAAAAAGATTCACCCTGGGTCAAAAATTGAATTTGGACTCATGGTTTCTTAAAAAAAGGTACATGGACACAGCATCATTTGTAAATGGTCATGGATACTGGCTCAAAGTCTGCCTTAAAAAAAAATCTGTTGTTTAATTTAGGAAAATCTTGTGAGTTTTTAAAAAATTTCTGCATTGTATATGGGTATATTATGCTTTCTCTTTATTCTCTCCATGCAAAAACGACATGTGTCTATGACTGCTCCGTAGGTGCATGGTGTGGTGGTGTTCAGAAACAGTGACCCTAGCTTGATATTCGTTTTTCTACTGTGTTTTGCCACTGCCACGATTTTATTTGCATTCATGATCAGCACATTCTTCCAAAAAGGTGAGTCCTGATACAATTTTCTGTCAGGGAGGGTGTTTATGACTTCTGTTTGTGGAAGCACTGCTATTGAAGTCACCTACAGCATGAATGATCACTCCTCTAAAGCCAGGTTTTCACTTCTCCTCTGGCTACTTTAGCAATGGATTATTTCCATTCCCTGTTAAAGGCTTAGGGATCCATCTCCATGTATGTATGTTTTTATACTTCATTTGGCGTCTAAATGTCATTTCAAATGGCTACAAATGGGGTCAAGTCCCAACCTGGAAGGAAATGAGGGGTAAGGCATCAGTTCAGATAGTTTTCCAGGTCTTGACTGTGAATTTGGGCACAATGGTAGGGTGGCTAAGACACCATAGTAAGACTGAAGTTCCTGGGACTTTGGTCCTGTTGGGACGGGTGTTACTTCTAAAACTATTGGGAGAATCGATGAACTACTAGGAACAAAAATAACAGGAAATGGGGTCAAAGTCAAAGTGTGGGAGAATTAACTCCTGGTTCAAATAGAAGAGGTAGAGATAAAAACACTAGTGGAGGGTAGGTCCAACAGTTGGTGACAAAAGAAAAAAAGGGCTTGGGCAGCCCAGGTGGCTCAGTGGTTTAGTGCCGCCTTCAGCCCAGAGCCTGATCCTGAGGACCCGGGATCAAGTTCCACGTTGAGCTCCCTGCATGGAGCCTGCTTCTCCCTCTGCCTGTGTCTCTGCCTCTTTCTCTGTGTCTCTCATGAATAAATAAATAAAATCTTAAAAAAAAAATAGAAGAAAAGAAGAAGGGCTTTAGAGAACTTGGGGAAAAATCAAAATATGGTATAAATGAGGCCAGGCAGTTTATTGCTTACATTTATGAATATTTTACATCAATGTAATATATTGTAATGTAATTACATTACAATGTAATGTAATGTTCTAATGTTCTAATATGTGGGCCCTGGCAAATACCAACTCTGCCAAGATGGGAGTGGGTTCCTTGGGAGGTTGACTAGGCCTGAACACTGTCTCCTGACTCAAACTCTATACCGAGTTCCCCTAGTATCCCTCAATTGTTCAGGGGCAAACATGGTGGGGGGGAGGGTCAAGTAAGAGAGTTATGTGGGGACCTTGGAACATGAGTATCAAAGGATGCTTAAAAGCTAAGGCTAACGTGGTGCTGAAGGTTGAAACCCAAAAAACTCAACTTGTGGTCAAGCATGAGAAATAAGCAGAGGGCTAGAAACAAAAAACAAAACCAATGAGGTCAGAAGCACAGTAAAGCAAGACCAGAGTGGAAAGCAAATAGCAGGTAAGAGTTTCAAGTGAAAGCAAAAATACACCACACAACTCAGAGTTTATGATCAATCGATTTTTGATGAGGCACCAAGACAATTCAACAGGCAAGGAATAGTCTTTTCAACAAAAGGTGATGGAATAGTGAGGTATC
Organism: Canis aureus; assembly: GCF_053574225.1. Taxonomy (NCBI): domain Eukaryota; kingdom Metazoa; phylum Chordata; class Mammalia; order Carnivora; family Canidae; genus Canis; species Canis aureus. The sequence goes on from NC_135618.1 coordinate 39,040,938, forward strand.
TACGTACACAGGAATGAAGTTGGACCTCTACATCACATCATACATAAAAATTCAAAGTGGATTATAAACTCAAATATAAGGGCTAAAACCACAAATATTTAAAAGAAAATGTGGCCAAAAATCTTTGTGATCCTGGGCTAGATGGTGATTTCTTAGACATGACACCAATAGCATAGGTCATAAAAAGGAAAATTGATAAATTGGACTAAATCAATATTAAAAACTTTTGTACTTCAAAGTATACCATTAAGAAAGTGAAAAGATAACCCACAGGCTGGGAGAAAACATCTGCAAGTAATATATATCATGAGAGACTTGTATCCAGAATAAATAAAACTGAAAGCTAAAAAATAAGAATGCAGATATTTCAAACTCATTCTGTAGGCCAAGATTACCTTAATACCAAAGCCGGAAAAGACATCAGACCAATAAAATTACAGACCAGTATTCTTTCTGAATAGAGATGTAAAAATCCTCAACAAAATATTAGCAAACTAAATTCAATGGCACATTTAAATGATCACAGACCATCCAAAGGGGGGATTTATACCAAGAACACAAGAATAATTTAACATACAAAAAGCAGTATGGGGATCCCTGGGTGGCTCAGCGGTTTGGCGCTTGCCTTTGGCCCAGAGCTTGATTCTGGAGTCCCGGGATGGAGTCCCACTCAGGCTCCCTTGATGGAGCCTGCTTCTCCTCTGCCTGTGTATCTGCCTCTCTCTCTCTCGCTCTCTCTCTCATAAAATCTTTTAAAAAAAGAAAAGCAGTAAATGTAATATACCACATGGATAGAATGAAGGAAAAAATTAACACAATTTTATTCACCTTTATTTTTTACTGGTCTAGACTTTGAGAGGGTTTGATGTTCATTCTTCTGTAAATGTTTGGTATAATTCACCAGTGAAACCAGATGGTGCTGGGATTTTCTTGGTTGGAACAGAATCTGAGAGATACACCTAGCATACTAACATACACATCACTGGAGTCCCAGAATAAGAAAAAAAAAAGAAAGAAAAAATGAAGAAAAATATTCAAAGAAATAATGACTGAGGTACCTGAGTGGCTCAGTGGTTGAGTGTCTACCTTCGTCTCAGGTCAGGATCCCGGTGTCCTGGGATCCAGTCTTCCATCAGGCTTCCTGCAGGGAGTCTGTTTCTCCCTCTGCCTGTGTCTCTGCCTCTCTCTGTGTGCCTCATGAATAAATAAATAAAATCTAAAAAAAAAAAAAATGTCCCAAATGTGATGAAAAACATGGATCTATAAACCAAAGAATCTCAGTGAACTCCAAGCAGGTTAAACTCAAAGAGATCCACACCAAGAGTCATTCAAATTGTCAAAACTCAAAGCCATAAAGATCATTTTGAAAGCAGAAGAGGCTCCTCACATATAAGTGATCCTCGGTAAGATTAATAGCTGATTTCTCTTCAGAAACTATGAGGTCCAGAAGGTAATAAGATGGCATTTTAAATCTTGAGGGGGGAAAAAACTCAACCAAGAATTCTATATCTGGCAAAACTATCCCTTAAGAATGAAGACGAGGGGCACCTAGATGGCTCAGTGGTTGAACATCTGCTTTTGGGTTGGGACGTGATCCCTGGGACCTGGGATCAAATTCCATATCGGGCTCCCTTCAGGGAGCCTGCTTCTCCCTCTCCCTGTGTCTCTGCTTCTCTCTCTCTCTCTCTCTCTCTCTGTCTCTCGTGAATAAATTAAAAATCTTAAAAAAAAAGAACGGAGACAAAATTGAGACATTTTCAGATAAACAGAAGTGGGGAGCGTTTATTACCAGCAGCCTGGCTAAAGGGGATTATTTGGGCAAAAATGAAAAGCCACAAGATAGCAACTCAAGGCCATAAGAAGAAACACAGACCACTGGTCAAGGTAACTTAAGCCAGTGTTTTTGTATTTATGGTTTGTAAGTCTTCTTCTCTTTCCTATATGATTTATAAGGCAAAAGCATAAAAATATAAATCTGTGTTAGTGGGCACTCGACATGTAAAGTTAGAATCTGTCTCAATGACAATTTAAAGGGGGAGGGGTAGAGATATATGTGAGCAAAGCGTATGCTAATGAAGGTCAATGATATCATTTAAGAGGTGAATTTTTACACGGTTTTGACTTCTAAACATGCGTTTTACGTTCCTGTTGCCTCTAACAATCTACTGCATACTTCGTGGTTAAAAACAGTGCATATTCATTACCTTACAACCAAAGTCTAAAGTGCATTTCTCTGGGCTGTGTTCTTTCTGGAGACACAAGGGGAAAATGAGAACACTTCCCGATGCCTGCGTTCCCAGGCTCACGGCTCCTTCCTCTGTCTTCACCGCTCTCTCCCCTTCCTTCACCTCTCCTCACTCTGGCACGCCTACCCCCTTTTGAGGGTGCTTGTGGTGACATCGGGTTCACCCAGACAATCCAGAATAATCTCCTCATCTCAAGATTCTTAACCTCCTCTGCAAAGTCCATCTGCTATGTAAAGCCATGAGGGTTCAGGAGTCAGGACTGGACATCCCTGGGAAGCCTTCATTCTGCCCACCACACCACGTAAACAACTGGGAAAATAGGAGGGGGGGGAAGGAAATTATAGAAGCAATTTCTAAGAATTGAAAACCAACAGAAATAAATGTTTTCAAGTTAGGGGCTTGAAAGTAATTACTTCACAAAGTAAGCAATTACCTCAACTGCCTTTAAAACAGCATTTCAATTATATATCTCTTGTGACAGATATTTTAAGGGTAAAGGAATGGCAGAGAAATCTTCAGCTGTGTTAGTATTCTCGGTATTTAGGAGTAGTGTTGGTATTATTTCTTTGAAAGTGATACAGTTACAGCCGAAGATAAAGCAAAACACATAGAAACCAAGAATTCAAGAGCAAGTCTATAAGAGACAAGATGCCAAAGATGTTAAGGAAAACCCTATAATAATAAATATCAGTTAGAATTATTGGTATGAGCTCATCTTCTACGAATGTATTTCTCACCATGATTCCAGAGAAGACCTAAAAGCAGTGGCAGCCCAGGAGCGCTAGACACCTTAGTGGCCCTTGTGGCCTCTGAGGGCCTCTGCGCAGAACCAGGGCTCCGTGGGGGGACACCTGATTTGAAGTCTGACCTAGGGAACATTCGGTACGAGCTCTGGACATTGTGGACCACAGCGAGCAGGCTTCCAGAGACCAAGGGGATGATGTCTAAAGGATGAACGAGCCAACCTGAAGATGCTTCCGCTCACCTAAGACAGGGCATCTTGAGCATCAAAAAGAATAATGCTTGCAATGGGTTGAAACATGTAAGATGTAAAAATCCCGGATGATGTAAAAATCTGTGACTTATAACGGTGGCCCAGGAAACTCCCCACTGGTGAGCCCTGAAGGTTGCTAGGGCCACTGTGACCCCCCTGTCCCACCACACGGCTGCAGGGGGAAGGTGCTCTCAGTCCAGATCACACCTCTTCCCTTGCTGCCCAGGACACTCAGCCCCTTGCAGGAGGAGGGTGTCACCGACTCACCAGAATCTTGGCCCCAATCACCTCACTCCTGACCCCACAGCTCCCTGTGTACCCCTTCCCTCTTGCACTTGCCTCCTCCAGTAATTCATTGTCTGCTGTCAGGACACCTGATCCGTTGGCCCTAACCTTGTCACCATCCATCAGCGTGAGCCTCACCGGCTTCCTCAGGGGCTCCGAGCCCGTGGCCCATCCCCACTTTGACTCCTCCACACCGTCAGCCCTGCACTGAACTCGTGTTGTAAATCCTCCACCCCGGTCCCAACAAGCTCCCTGCCTACCCCATGCCAACACCTGAGCTGCAGAGCTTAGCTGGAGAAAAACTCTCCCCGGTGTGGACTGGCCCCGGGGAGGCCCCCTGGCTACCACCTTGCAATGCACCCACGTCCCCTGGTCAGACCGTCCCCCGCCTCTCTGAGGCTGCAGTGTCCAACCTCCCCGCTGCCCACCGACACCCGAAGCCTTTCTCCTTTCTCACTGAGGCCGACAGCTCTTGTTCTGGCCTCACGGGGCTGCTTTTGAATCTCTGTGTGGACCCTGACCTTAGCAAATCCACTGTGCCTCCGTTTCCCCTTCTGTGAAACGTCAAGTTCCAAATGGGAACTGTGAAATGGGAAAATCACAGCATTTATACTTAGTTATGAGGATTAAATGGGATATTACGTGTAAAGAGCTGAGAACAGTCCTTTGTATATAGTAAGAGCTTAGTAAAAGTCAGCAATTCCTAAAACCCGTTACAGAAGAACCTGAAACTCAGAGAGAAGTTAGACAAGACCCAAGGTCAGGGGATCCCTGGGTGGCTCAGTGGTTTGGCACCTGCCTTTGGCCCGGGGCGCGATCCTGGGGTCCTGGGATCGAGTCTCGCATCGGGCTCCCTTCATGGAGCCTGCTTCTCCCTCTGCCTGTATCTCTGCCTCTCTCTCTCTCTGTGTCTATCATAAGTAAGTAAGTAAGTAAATAAATAAATAAATAAATAAATAAATAAATAAATAAATCTTAAAAAAAAAAGACCCAAGGTCAGCCGTAGTGCAGAGCCAGGTTCGCGCAGGGCTGCCCGATGCGTAACGGGGCTCCTTCTCTGGTGGATGCAATCTTACGTCCCCGCTCTCTCGACTTCCTGAAGTCACACCTGAACTCACCTCCCACTGGCCGCGGCTCCCGATCCGGAGCTACCATGCTGGCGCCTGCAGAGCCCGGAGTCCGTGACCTGTGGTTTACTAGCTCCATGAACCTGGGCCAATGTATTTCCTGTGGCCAAGCCTCAGTTTCCTCCTCTGTAAAAACAGGGAGGACATGAAGGGTCCCTGAGAGGCTGGTAGATGCTATGCTGGCCTTGGGTCGTGTGACGGGCCGCTGTCCGGGAAGGAGAGGGTTTGCGGCAGGCCCTGGCGGGAAGGGGCTTGTGTCCCCTCATGCAGGGCTGATGGGCTCCTGTCCTGTCTTCCCGCAGCTCATGTAGCAACCGCTGCCGGAGGCATCATCTTCTTCTTCACCTACCTTCCGTACCTGTACCTGACTTTCAGCTACCCCCAGAGGACCTACTTCCAAAAAGTGGCCTTTTGTCTCCTCTCCAACATCGCCATGGCGCTAGGAGTCCGGCTAATCTCCTCCTTCGAGATCAGAGGTGAGCCCTCCATGTCCCCAGGGCAGCGGCCTGGAAGCTCTGCCCCTGCTCCCAGGCCAGGCCCACGGCCTTCCCAAGTGGCCTGCGCCAGCCCCCTCCGCATCGTGAGCCCTTACAGCGTCTGGCGAGCGTGGTGGGTTGTAGGACGCGGTTCCCACCGGCAGCTCACGGCCTGGTTCGGGAGCCAAACTAAAGCGTATTAATGACTTAGGAAATTATAAGCCTACATAGTGACACATCTAAAAGACACAGATTCACCGCTCAGTTCAGCGAGCGCGTTTGGAACTTGACAGATCACGCAGGGCCACTTACCTCGGGGTCAGCGGGGGCACCGTCCCTCGGCGCTGGCCTACTGTCCTCGCAAGTCCCACCTTCGGAAGCGCACTTACGTGTCTTACGTTCTGGGGTTAGAAGAATTCCTCAGAACGCCGACGACAGTCACTGCGGAAGGTCGCAGCTAACCTACGAAGGCCGACGCCCGCTGAGCTCAGTGGACGCTCTGGGCGATGCTGTCCCACGTCTCGGAGACACTGAGGTGGCCTGGCGCGGACACTGCAGCGAGCATCTTCATGCGTCTTCACGACTCTGCGTTGGCTCCTATCACCAGAGTCCTGGTTCCGGACTAGGAAGGGTAGGTTCAGAGGGCAGGAATAGGACGCCAAGCCGGATCCAGTTGGCGGGTCCTCTTACCGCAACTGGGATGATTTCCAGTGACCTGGTCAGAGGCACCGTCTACCAGTTAGCGTCTTTGTGAAGTTAGGATGGTCTAAACAGGGTACGGCTGCTTAAAATATAATGAAGGGTGTGCAGTTGACTAGAAGGTTTTGCAGCCGAGTAGTTTTCCTTAACAAAGCATCGACGAGACCACACGTTACAAATAATCCTTTGAGGGGCGCCTGAGACGCTTAGTCGGTTAAGCACCTGCCTGCGGCTCAGGTCATGATCCCAGGGCCTGGGGACAGAGCCCTGCGTCGGGTCCGGTTCTCTGCTCAGTGGTGCGTCGGCTTCTCCTTCTCCCTCTGCCCCTCACTCCCCACCACTTGTGGTCTAATTCAAATAAATAAAAATCTTAAAAAAAAAAAAAGTACAGGGGGAAGTAGATTTAAAATAGTATCTGATTCCTCATGTGTTAGGGAATGAATAGGGATGTTTATGGAGCCTGTGTGTTGAAAGCTGAGGCACCTGGGTTGCTTCGGCTGCTGACATCCTCTAGGGGAGAGGGGGAGCCAGGCTAGGCAGGGCTACATGCAGCCCTGACACCTTGGCCCCTGGAGGAGCGCTGGGCCGAGTGGCCGGGCCTCCTCGCCGCTGCCGCCCACGGTCACTAGGTGTGGACCACCCGCGAGGGACAGGACCAGGATGAAGCTGGAAGCCCTCAGCCCCGGCCCGGCCCAGCCTGGCCAGCAACGGAGGTGCCGGCTTTCTGGAAGGGGAGCAGGGAAGTCTCTCCTCGCATGTGTATCCGAGGCCCCATAGACCAGAGGGCCTTGGGGAAGGTGCCCTGGTGCCAACCGCATCATGGGAGAAAAAGCAAATGAGAAAACTGCCCGAAGAACCGGTTAGAGGCTGGTTCTCTGGAGGAGCTGCAGCCCAGGGTCACCCTGGAGCCTGTCCAGGGACCCTGGAGCAGGGATGTGATTTCAGGCGGAGCTGGGACAAGGGAGCCCCCCACTCAGGCACCCGGCAGATGCACTTTCATCCCCATCGTGGTGAATCGCCACAGACGGGTTCTCAAGGGTAAAACACAGCACAGTAAAAAGCACCTGAAAACATAAGGAAATAAGCCACCATGGATGAGAACCAACAGAAACAGGAGAAAGTAAAATAGATTCACAAAGTCCTCCTGTTTTGGGATCAAAACACAGATTATGAAACAATAATGCTCGGGAGATGTGGTTTGCCTTTAAAAAAAAGGCATCTTTGAAAATATGTGCAGGAATAAGGGCGAAATACCTCTTCTGGGAAATGCAAACTGCAACCAACCAAATAAAAAACTGAGTGGATAGGTTAACAGTCGCTCTGAAACAGCTGAGGGACGGTTATGGGCTGGGAGTAGGTTAGAGGAAACCACGCAGGAGGCAGCGAAGAGAATGGAAAAGATGTTAAAATGTGCAAGAGAGTTGAGAAAACATTCAGAGAAGAGCGAGGAGCAGAGGTCCAGCAGGAAAAGAGAGAAAGGGGCAGAAGACATGGTTCTGAAGAGATGGGGCCCACATCTGTCGCCAGACTGGATTTCAGGAGGCCCAGCAAATCCCAGACAAGAGTAATAAGAAGAAATCTAACCAGACGCACCAGCGTAAAAGTAAGCACCCCAGGCGGCAGGAGGAAAATCTCACAAGAAGCCTGAGGAATTGGGGCACCAGGGTGGCTCAGCGGTTGAGCATCTGCCTTTGGGTCAAGGTATGATCCTGGGGTCCCAGGATCGAGTCTCACGTCGGGCTCCCTGCATGGAGCCTGCTTCTCCCTCTGCCTGTATCTCTGCCTCTCTGTGTCTCTCATGAATAAATAAATAATATCTTTTAAATTTTTTTAATTAAAAAATTTTATTTTTAAATAAATGGTTTTTTTAAGTTAAAAATTTTAAATTAAAATAAATAAATAAATAAATTTATTTTTTAATTAAAATTTTTTTTAAAAACTACTTTTCATCAGAGTGACCACAGGAGCCTGAACACAGGCTAGAGATTGACAAAGAGACTGAGAGAATAGGAAAGAAAGGCCCAAGTAGTGCTAGGGATCAGTGGGGGTCAGGAGGTGGCACGAGAGCCCCTGGAGAACCTTCTGGAGAAGGTTCTGGAGAACCAGTGCACAGCATGCGGAAATCAATTTCAGCGTCGAAACCCTACAAAGCTTTTGGAGACGACACAGAAGAGGACACCCCGTCCTCGAGGCCAGAAAGATTCCTCATCAAGCAAGACACAAAAAATAACCGACCACAAAGACAGATACATCTGACCTTCAAATGCCACAGACAGAATGGAGGACAGAGGCCGACAGACACACTTTGAACCCACAGAACACTCTCGTGTCCGGAGTACGTACAGAATTCCTACATATCAGTTAAATGTGAGGATTTGCAGTAAAGCGCGGGGCAGGGGGCTCGAGTAGGCACTCCGTGGAAGAGCGAATCCCAGCGGGCCACAGGTGCACACAAGCCAGGACACAATGGCGGGGACCCGGTTACGCGCTCGGGCCAAACCCTGCCAAGCCGCCGGAAAGTGAGCAACGACAGGCTGTCTCAAAGGAACAGAAGTTGACAGACTTGATGGGGAGGAGACATTGCAAGAAATGCTGAGATCTTCAGGCAAAAAGAATAGCAGACCGAAGCATGGATCTGCACGCAGCACTTAGGAGCACCAGGAATGGAAAATACTTTGTTTTTCATGGTTTTTGTACTGTTTTGTTTTTATTTGACTTTTTTTTTTTTTTTCTTTTTTTTTGCTCTGAGAGGACTGAGTGTCTACAGCAGAAGCAGGAGGAACCTATAGCATCTAGAGCTTGTGCAGAAGATGTGGGGTGACAGTGGGGGTGGGGAGGCTGGGGAGATGCTGTGTAAGGTCCTTATAGGACCCACGAGGAGCTGAAACGTCATCTGATGACACACTCTGGTTAAAGACGAATACCGTAAACCCTGCAACAACACTAGATGTATAAATAATAAATCAGCAGTGGAAATAAAATTGAATCATGCAAAGATTCTCTATGAATGCAAGAAAAAAAGAGGAAAAGAGGAGAGAAAGAACCAAAAGTTTGGAACAAATAGTAAAACGCTGGCAAGACGGTAGCTTTTCATCTGGAGCGGCAGTCGTCACGAAACGTGAATGTTGCGCTGACCAATGGCAGGGAGGCGGCCAGCTTGGCTAAGAGGCCAGACCCAGCCAGATGCTGCCTGCAAACACCCCGCCAGGGGTGTGGGTGTGGGGTGTGCACGCTGGGGGTTTCTGGGGCAACTGGTGGCAGGGAGGAGGGCAGGTCACCCGGACATTTCCTGTGGCTTGCCTGTTAAAGCTCCAGTTCACGCATCCACAGTAAATACCTAAGGTCACTTGGCAATCGCCCACCTGCCCAGGTGGGGAAGGAGCTCTGCCCTCTGCCACCCGGACCCTGCGGAACTACACTGGGTAGGGATGGACCTGGCTCTCGGGAGCTAAGTGTGCTCGGTGGCCACTGCGGCCTTGGAACCCGTCCCAGTCGGGCGAGGTCTGGTTGTTAGCTGCAGCGAAAGGCGACGCCCTGGGTCGGTACACAGAGAGACACAGGTCACGGGATCCCATGCCAGGAAGGGGCTCAGAGGTCGCCTCCCCTTCCCCCCCCCCAAGCGGCAGCAGCTGCCCCCCCACGAGAGGGTGTTGCAAGTGCAGGCTCCCGGGGGCCCCTTGACACACCTGATGGGTGTGTGACACTAACACACCAGCCCATCCGCTGGCTCACCTGAAGTCCACTCAAACCTCTCTCGTGGTCACTGGTTCCCACCCCCGCCAACCTGCCGGGTGGCAGCACACGCTCAGAACCTTGGATGCTTTAAATGACGAGCTTAGTCAACTTGCACTCAGATTAGACGCTTGGCATCACACAGGTTAGTCACTTCCCTACGCGTCCCGGAACTGGTCCCGGGCCCCTCCTCCGCCCCGGGGCGGATGCTGCAGATACAGGGACGACTGAATCACAAGCGGGCCCCTCTCTGATCACAGCACGGATGCTCGCGGAGGGCACGTACCCCGGGGGGACACAGAGCCTGCAGGGCAAAGAGGCGCCTGCACCCACCTCGCTTCAAGAGAACCAGCCAGCGAGAGGCGGTGCGACGGGCGCAGGGCATGGGGAAGACCCTTGGATGACCAGACTCCTCCTCCCGCCTTTCGGGGATCCTGAAAATGTTTTTTCTTGGGGAGAAACTCGTGGCAGTGGCTCTCCCCTCTGGCGCCTCGCGTTCGGCCCAGGCCAACAGTCCAGTCCCATGGGTGGCCTGGGCACCTCCCATGCGCTGACGTCGTGCCTCCTTTGGCTCAGGCACCGGCATGCGGTGGAAGCACGTGGGCGGCCTGAGCGGGGAGTTTAACTTCTCCCACGTGCTGGTGATGCTGGTCCTGGACTCCGTCCTGTACGGCCTGGTGGCCTGGTATGTGGAGGCCGTCCTCCCGGGGGAGTACGGCATCCCCAAGCCCTGGTACTTCTTCGTCATGGTGAGTACCGGCGCTCCTGTCCTACACACCACGTGACACCTTGTACAGCCCCACAACACCCTCACCCGTGTCAGTGTCCTGATTGAAACCTCCAGCCCCGGGAAATCCAAGTGGGCTCCTCTAGCCCGGATTCACTCCAAGCCCATCAGCTTGTGGTCGCCAAGGGAACACGATGACAAAGGAGTCTGCCTCCGACCCTTGCCCCCTGCTGGCGCCCGTGCAGAGAGGCTGCAAACATGTCTGCAATGTCCGGTGTGCCCACGCCTGTACCAGGCCCCGCAAGTCCCCACGGGACACCACCGCCTCCTTCCCCTCTGGGCTGTTGTAGTCCTGACCCTCTCTGAGACCGTGTGACCCTGGGAGCCGGCAGGTGCAGCCTCCCGTGGCTGCCCCCCCCCCATGAGTTCTCAGAGTCGCTGCCTCCCGTGGTGACCATGTTGTCCTCACGAAGTGGAGCTCACCTGTGGATGCGGTGCTCCCGCAGCCCCGCCAGCGGCCCCATCCCACCATTTGCAAAGCAGGTGGTCCTGTCTGAAGGGCACAGGTGGCCCCGCTGGCCCTTCCAGGAGTGTGGAGAAGCGTCTACCCCGCTATCTCTCCAGGCCTTGGCCAGGGGGCTGCCTGCCAACATGATGGCTTCCCCAGCTCGCCGGGAGCCCGGGTGTGGGGCATGTCCTGTCCTCGCTCCACCCTCAGGACCATGAGTTGTGGGCTCAAATGCAGCTCATTGGTAGTGAGTCCATGAACAGGTTGCCGGACTTCTCCAGGCACCATTAGCTGTTTGGTACCAGGAAACACGGGGAGTTGGGGTTGGCGGGGTGGGGTGGAGGATTTATTTTACCCAAGTATTATGTTCCCGAAGAAGCTGGTCGATTCACCCGAACACCTTAATGTAGTTGACTTTCTGTCTAGCCGTCCCACTGGCAGGGACGGTCTTCATCCCTCACACGGTCAGTGCTGGACGTGGGGGACCCAGACAAAGCTTCGGAAAGCAAGTTCATTCAGGAAGAGCCTACCGATTTGGCGAAAGGGATTGAAATACGACAGCTCTACAAGGTAGGAGCTCACAAATCTCCTTTTAAGAATTTAAGAAATCACGTGTAGAGGCTTGTTTTATTCTGATAATAACCTGGTGGTTACAAGGTACATTCATTCCCGAGAGAGGCTTAGCGTCCTTCTGGGAGGGGATCCTTGAAATAGGAATCTAGCATCACGCGTCCTGTTTCCTGTCATGCAGTAAAGTGGGGGAGGACGGAGGGTCCGGATGATTCTGGCTGAAACACCCCCCGCCCCCGGCCACGCCAGCACTGCTGCCTGGGGACCCCCTGGAGCTCAGCTCTTTGGTGGCTGACGTCCATCCCCATGGTTTCCACACCCAGTCGCTCAGCCCGGCTTCCAGATGGGGCGGGCTTGGCTGTTGCCAGCGCTGGCTGAGCCTTTGCTGCGCGCTGAGCCCCGCGTGACTAAGCGCTCCCAGGGCAGGACACCTGGACGTGAGCCCTGTGCCCTGGTGCATCCCATGGAGCAGCATTTCCCCTTTAGCACTTTCTGATCTTCAAATGCGATGAGTCCAAGGGAGAGGCGTGTCCGTGTCCGGACGCTGCAGCCTTGTCACACTTCGTGCCGCCCTCCTGTGGCTGTGGGCGCCGGGTGTGTGAGTTGGGGGGTAGGTGTCACATGGGAGCCCAGGGACTCACGATGCGGCCGGGGGCTCCAGGTCTGTCGCGAGCGGCCCCAGCAGCCAGGCTTGCCTGCGGCTTCCACGAGCAGGGATTTCCCTTGTGTTCACACACCTGCTGTCTGCAGACCCACAGTTCTGGTGGGAATTCTCAGCTGCTGGGCCACGTCAGGGCAAAGTGTGGCTCTAGAAGCAGGGAGCAGACTCCCCGCCAAGCTCTGAGCCCTTCGTCCTCGAGCTCCCGCCTCTGGGGCACCGGGGAGAAGCCCCTGGGTTTGCACCCCCGTCAGGCTCCTCTGCAGCCCCAGGCAGCTAAACCCTGGCGCCCTCCCAGATTCGCCTTGGATTCCCATGGGTGGACTGGAAATCCAAGTTCAGGGCGACTTGATGTGGTTCATAGATGCTTCAGGAACACCACATGCCCGCCGCGTGAATTTTCCGCAGGTGTATCAGACGGGAAAGAGTAAGCACGTGGCAGTCAAAGGTCTGACCATGAACCTTTACCAGGGGCAGATCACCGTTCTGCTGGGACACAACGGGGCCGGCAAGACCACCATGTGCTGCATGCTCACAGGTACGTGCGCCGGGTGGCCCTCCCCGAGGAAGAGCCCCCGCACTCCCCGCATGTGCTTCCATCTCCCCTCCTCAGATTTCACTGACGTCTGAATATGACGCTCTTGCTGTCTGTGTAGCACCTGGTGGTTCACGTGACCCGAACGAGGAAAAGGGAACCTTTGGGTGTTATGGTCAATCTGGGGAATTAGATCTCATTCGCCGTCATGGAGCTGTGAACACGGCCCCACACGTCTCTTCCCACTGGAGGGGCAGCGGCAGAGGGAGCGAGAACCCCAAGCAGACTCCCCGCTGAGCTCGGAGCCCCACTCGGGGGTCCGTCTCGTGACCCTGGGATCCCGACCTGAGCCGAAACTAAGAGGCAAACGCTCAACTGACTGAGCCGCGCAGGTGCCCCGAATCTACTTACATTGATTTGGAGTAAGGAGATGCGTAGGGAAGAAGGCAAAGTCATACCACCTGTTCCGACTTGTAAAAAACTGCAAACCCCCTACTTACCCACGAGTGCGGGTTGAATAAATAAACGGCATGTATTCATAACAATAAAATCTTTTTAGCCTTCCCAAATTAGATCAGTTTTGTGGATGTGAAGAAATGGCCTCAATTTTTCCTTTTTGGCGGAGGAAAAGCCAGTTAAAAAAGCAGAATTTAGTGCTTACTTCTTCAGCAGCACATACACTAAAAAAACAAAAACAAAAACAAAAAACCCTGGAGTCTGTATTTTCCCATTTTTGCTAAAAACTTTAACCCTTGAGTCAGCGTGTGCGTGAAGGAATCCACGATGCTATGCTGAACAGGGGTTGGGGGTCCAGGTTGGGACCTGCGTCCTTTGTGTGCTTCGCTACACTTTCTTCTTTTAATCTTGTTGCAAATAGAGTTAAACTAAGGAGATGGAATAAAGGGTGAGAGTGCCCTGACGGCCCGGCTGTGAAGGCCCACACCTCCCCACGGGCACCCCGCATTCCCCAGGGCTTACTGGGAATCAGAGCCGAATCAGTCCTGGGTCTCAGTTCAGAATGGTTAGATGCCCCAGATACTGTCCCCCCAAACTACATTGCCCTCGTATCGCTTATCACCGTGTCTTTGCCTGACACGCGCCTGTGTGTGTTGTACCCACCGAGGCAGGCCGGCACCCCTCAGAGGCAGGAGGCTCACGTCCGGTCTCTCCCGCCGCCCCTGCACGTCCTTGTTCACCATCACAGGGCTCACCCTCCTTGGATGTCACTGACCGTGACATGCTTGCAAACACATGGAGGACGTCGTCGAGCCTTGGAAGCGCTGCGTGCTCTGGCTGACGATGACCCTAGACTGTGCCTCCCGCTTGCTCCCAGGTGTCCTTGCTCCTTCCAGTGGATGGGTATATATCAACGGGTATGATATTTCCTGCAATGTGGCTCAGATCCGGAAAAGCATGGGCTGGTGCCCCCAGCACGATATCTTGTTCGATAACTTCACAGTAGCGGAGCATCTTTACTTCTATGCTCGGGTGAGTCTGGGGATGGCACGCTCGGTCTCCTCTGCGTCTGTTCTTGGGGATGACAGTAAGACAGCCTGCAGCTCCCTGACCCAACCTCACAAGGTCTTGAGACTTTTTCTGGACACTATTCCCTAAACATTCAGGCGGGGGAGAGGGCAAGGGTCACACTTTGATTATGAAGGATGCAAATCAGGACTAGCCTAAACGAGAGATGAGCAGGGTGAGGTCTGGGACAGTCCCAAATAGGAAGCTCCCGTGTCCTCCGGATGCATGCCCCCACTGGCACAGGACTGCATACTGGGGCGCTCACTTAACCTGCAAGTGCCCAGGTTTTCTTTCCTTTTTTTTTTTTTTTAAGATTTTATTTGTTTATTCATGAGGGACACAGAGAGAGGCAGAGACACAGGCAGAAGGAGAAGCAGGAGGGGACACCTGGGTGGCTCAGTGGTTTGGCACCTGCCTTTGGCCCAGGGCGTGATCTTGGAGTCCCGGGATCGAGTCCCACATCGGGCTCCCGGCATGGAGCCTGCTTCTTCCTCCTCCTGTGTCTCTGCTTCTCTCTCTCTCTCTCTCTCTCTCTCTCTCTATCTATCTATCATAAATAAATAAATCTTAAAAAAAAAAAAAAGGAGGAGAAGCAGGCTCCTTGTAGGGAGCCTGATGTGGGACTCGATCCCAGGACCCCAGGGTCATACCCTGGGCCTAAGGCAGGCACTAAATCGCTGAGCCCCCCAGGTGTCCCAGTGTCCAGGTTTTCTTGGGGTTTCATCACATAGGCCCTAATGGTCAAATGATGGACCACATGGCTGAACTCCATCTGCAGCCTCTGCACACCTCGCCCCTAGCAGGTCCTGAGTCAACCCGTTATGTCCGCTCAGGTGTGGCTGAGGGTATGACACAAATAACAAGGACACCCCCATCGTCCCAAGGATTTAGAGGCCCTTCTAGGAACTGGGGGCAGAGGTCAGCCACACCCTTCATCATGCGACACTTATGCAGAGTTTTCCCTGGGTGGAAGCTGCCCCGGGCCCCCAGGGTAACCCCACTTGGTCGTGATACGTGACCCTTTAATATGCTATACTTACTATTAATATGACATATACTCACGTGGTTCAAGATGCAAACGCCTCTTGTCCATCCCCTTCCCAAAAGGTAGTGAGAGTCTTGTGCCCAGTTTATGTATATCCTGGCACAATGCTCGCCAGACAGGGGCCCCCACAGGGAGGCGGGAGGGAGCCCGGCACCAGGCAGGCACACTGACAGACGGAGGAGGCGGCACCAAGGCCAGGCTCCCGGCAGCCCATTCCCCGCCCCCGCCCCCACCGGGACCCCCTCCCGACCTCCCCACCCCCACTGTTGCAGTTGAAGGGCTTGTCCCACCACAAGTGTCCTGAAGAAGTCCAGCGGATGCTGCACGTCCTCGGGCTGGAGGACAAGCGGGACGCCCTGAGCAAGTTCCTGAGTGGGGGCACGAAGCGCAAGCTCTCCATCGGCATCGCCCTCATAGCAGGCTCCAAGGTAGGCGGGCAGGAGGCCCCGGGCCAGGGCCGGGCACCCAGGGCGGCTGCCCTCCACGGGCAGGGGCAGGCTGCGGACCCCCAGATGCCCACAGCGTGGCCACATGTGCACAGAACCAGAGCGTCCCACGTAGCCAGCCCGGGCCAGGCCGCTCCTCCGCCCCCAGGTGCTGATGCTGGACGAGCCCACCTCGGGCATGGACGCCATCTCCAGGAGGGCCATCTGGGACCTCCTGCAGCAGCACAAGAGCGACCGCACCGTGCTGCTGACCACGCACTTCATGGACGAGGCCGACCTGCTGGGGGACCGCGTGGCCATCATGGCCAAGGGGGAGCTGCAATGCTGCGGGTCCTCGCTGTTCCTCAAGCAGAAGTATGGTGAGCGGGGTGGGCAGGCAGCGGAGACAGGCCCTGTCCTGGGCGGGGGGGCTGCTGGCTTCCCCGGGGGGACGCTGAGGCCAGCGGAGGGGCTGGGACAGGAGGAGACAGGGAAAGATCTGAGACCTGGGGTCAGGAGATCCGAGTCTGAGTCCCCTCTGCTGGTTTTGGCCTCTTCATCCGTGTGGCCGGGAGCTTTATCCTTTGCCTTCCCTTCCACCTATAAAATGGACACTCAAGGAGTGAGCCAGTGTGGAGCGCTCGCGCAGGTGCGGGCTGTTTCCACAAGTGCTGCCCCTGGTCTCCGGGACCCCGGGCCCTCCTGTGTCTCTGCTGCTTGGGGCGTGGATGCGCCTCCACCGCCTCACTCCATCTCTGCCCACGGACCGGGTGTCCTCATCTGGGTTCCTGTGCTGGAAAATGAGTGTCTCTCCAGCCTGGACCCCTTCCTGAACTCCACATGCGTGTACCTGGAGTCTATTCCATGCCCGTGTGGACGCTGATAGGCTCTCTGGGACTTGTCCAAACCCTAGGCAGCCCGGTACCCCCCCTGGACCCTGCTCTCTGCCACCGCACCCACTGCCCCCGGCACAGACAGCTCCCTTCTTCTACGAGCTTGGCCCAAACCTTAGAGGTGCCCCGATCCCATCAGTCCAAAAACCTTAGGGGCCCTCCCTGACCCCCACCTCCACACCCAGCTAGCACCCTGGTCAGGCATCCATCCCCTCCCGGCTTGTTGCGCTTGCTGGCTAACTCAGCCCACCCTCTGCCCCCAAAGAAGGTTTCACGGTCTTTGAAATGTTGTTTCAGGTGCTGGATATTATATGACTTTGGTGAAGAAACCTCATTGTAGCACAGAAAAGATTTCTCATCTGATTTATCAGCACATACCAAATGCAGTTTTGCAGTCCAGCACTGGAGAAGAATTAACATTTATTCTTCCTAAAAAGAACATCCACAGGTGCGGACCCCAGAGGACGGGAGTCCCCGTGTGCACGCTCACAGCCGGCTCCACTGCCCCTCTCATCAGCAAGGCCTCTCTACTCTGCCGGGGTCTGGACCCCCAGGCCTCTGCTATCTCCTGGAAAGACAGGACACTCTAGCCAGAGCAGCACTCGAAAGTAACGGGGCTCTTATCATGTCCCCTCCTTCCTTTAAACCCCTCGATGGCCCCCAGCAGCCTTCAAGTTAAAGTCAAATTATTTTTTTATAAAAAGATTTTATTTATTCATGAGAGACACAGAGAAAGAAGCAGAGACACAGGCAGAGGGAGAAGCAGGCTCCTGCGGGGAGGCCGATGCAGCACTCAGTCCCAGGACCCAGGATCACACCCTGGGCCAAAGGCAGATGCTCAACTGCTGAGCCACCCAGGTGTCCCAAAGTCAAATTCTTAAATGTGACTTTACAGATGCTCTTATTGGGTGGCTGAGCCAAGACGAACATCTGGCCTGATTTTCCTCAATTATTCCAGACTTCAGAGTGGTTCCCGCCACTCACTACCACCTCCTCTCCCTCATGTGGTTCTCAGGGAGGAGTCTTAGCTCAACTTAGTGAGGAAGATGGGAGCCACCAAACAAGAAGTCCCCTTCACTCTCGTCACACGTGTCTTCCTTCCTTCCATCTTTATAGCCAACGACGCGCCTCTCTTCCTGGTGGAGGCTCGCCCTTCTGCACCAGCTCCAGATCCTTCCATCTTGCCTTCTCAAAACCTCGCCTTCTGGACTCACCACACCATCAGAGTCTCTCTCTACTGGGTCACTTCCAGGAGTGCACTGAGTCCCCACTGCCCTCCCCCAGCCCCTGGCACCCACCCTTATACTTTCTGGCTCCGTGATACGGGCTGCCCTCAGCTGCCATCATGCAGTATTTATACTTTTGTGATTTGCTTAGACCACTTAGTGCAATGTCCTCAAGATTCAGTGCTGTGGCATATTGCAGGATTTCCTTCCTTTTTAAGGCTGAATACTAGTCTATAACACACACACGTGTGCACACACACCCCACATTGTGTTTATCCATTCATCTGTTAATGGACACTTGGGTTGCTGTCACATTTTAGCTGTGGTGGATAATGCTGAATAATGCTGCCACAAACACGGGTGTGCAAGTATCCCTTCAAGACTCTGCTTTTGATTCTTTGGGATATATTTACTCAGAAGGAAAAGTGCTGGGCCATATGGTAATTTTATTTTTAAAATTTTGAAGAACTGCCATGCTGTCTTCCACAGAGGCTGTACCATTTTACATTCCCTCCCACAGTACATAAGAATTCCAATTTCTCCATAGCTCATCAATACCTGTTGTTTTCTGTTTTTCTTTTTTTAAATTACTCACCAACCTAATGGGCATGAGGTAACTTTGTTTTGCATCTCCCCAATGATGAGTGATGCTAAGCATCTCTTCATGTGCTTATTCCATTTGTAGTCTTCTTTGGAGCAATGTCTACTATCACCCATTAAAAAAAAAAAACACAAACTTTTATTTATTAAGTAATCTCTATCCTCAACGTGGGGCTTCAACTCATAACCCTGAGATCAAGAGGTGCATGCTCCTCTGACTGAGCCAGCCAGGCACCCCTCATGTCCTTTGCCCATTTTTGAATCAAGCTGTTTTCTATTGTTCTGTTTTCTATTGTTCTATATACTTCTCTATATATTCTGGATATTAATTAGTCCTTTATCAGATAACAGGATCTGCAAATATTTTCTCCCATTTAGTGGGTTGTCTTTTTACTCTGATGATAGTAAATTCCTGATGCACAAAATTTTTTTTTTTTCAAAATTTCTAAGTTGAATGAAGTCCAACCCATTTATTTTTTCTTTTGTTACTATGCCCTTGATGTCACGTCCAAGAAATCATTGCCAGATCCCATGTTGTGGAGCTTCTGTGCCATGTTTTCTTCTGGGAGTTGTATTATTTTAGGTCTTACATTTAGGTCCTTGATCTATTTTGAGTTCATTTTTGTATGTAGTGTTACGTAGGGTCCAATGTCATGCTTTCACACTTGGATGTCCTGTTTCCACATCGGTTGAAAAGATTGTCCTTCCCTCATCAAATTCTTGGCACCTTTGTTGAAAATCATTTGACCATATGTGCGAGGGCTTATTTCTGGGCTCTCTGCTGTCTTCCATCAGTCTATGTGTCTGCCCTTATGCCAATAACACCTTGTTTGGATACTGTAGCTTCATAACAAGTTTTTTTTTTTCAAGATTTTGTTTATTTATTCATGAGAGACACACAGAGAGAGAGGCAGAGAGAGAAGCAGGCTCCATGCAGGGAGCCTGACATGGGACTTGATCCCAGGCCTCCAGGATCACGCCCTGGGCTGAAGGTGGCGCTAAACCGCTGAGCCACCGGGGCTGCCCTGTAGCAAGTTTTGAAATCAAGGAAGTATCATTCTCTAGTTTTGTTCTTTTGCAAGATTGTTTTGGTTATTAAGGGTCCCTTGAGATTCCATATGAATTTTAGGAAGGGTTTTTCTATTTCTGCAAAAAAAAAAAAAAAATCATTGCTTTTTTTTGTAGGGACTGTACTGAATCCGTTGAATGCTCTGGCCGGTATTGGCATTTGAACAACATCACATCTCCTAGTCCATGAACATGGGATGTGTTTCAGTGTATTTACGTCTTCTTTACTTCCCTTCAGCAATGTTTTATAGCTTTCATTCTACAAGTCTTTCACTTCCTTGGGTTAACCCCTAAGTATTTTATTGTTTGGCGCTATTGTAAGTGGGTTATTTTTGTTATTTCCTTTTTAGATTCGTTCACTGTATTTAGAAATGCAACTGATTTCTGCGTGTTGGCTCTCTATCCTGCTACTCTGCTGAACTCACTTATTACTTCTCACAGCTTCATTGTAGCACCTGTAGAGTTTTCTACATATAAAATCACGTCATCTGCAAACACATAATTTCACTTCTTCCTCTCCGCTCTGGATGCCTCTTACTTCTTTTTTCTTGCCTAACGGCTCTGACTATAATTTTCCGGGCCAGGCACATTAGGCAGATTCTGCAAGCTCAGATGCTGTGTCAGTGGGGAGGCAGATGCTGGGTCCTTTCCACTCTGCTGTCTTCCCGGCATCCTTGTCTCATATGTAGGCTCTCCGTCATGAGTCATGCTCATCAACACGCAGCAGAAGGGATAAATTCGCACTTGATTACAGAAAGATGCCTAGAAAATCCACAAACATTTGGAAACTCAACTTCTGAACACTTTTGAACAGCTTATGGGTCAAAGAGAAATTAGAAACAGTTTAGAATTGGACAATGATGAAGACACAACAGATCCAAAATGTTCAGATGCTGCTAGAGCGGTGCCCGGAGGGAAAAATATAGCCCCAAAACACTTGTTAGGAAAGAAGAAAGCCTCAAGGCCAGTGGCCTGAGTTTCCAGCTGAGGGAGGCAGAAAAAGCAGAGAGAATGTTAAATGCAGAGTACAGAGAAGAAAAGAAATAATAAATATGAAGAGAACAAATGGTGGAATAAGAAACAAAAACATTGAGGGAAAAAAGTAGCCAGACATTGTTTATTACAATATCAATAAAAATGATTAAGCCCCCGCCTAAGGCATTAAGGAGAAAAAGAAGAAATACAAGAACAGCATGAGGAATGAGCAAACCACCATGCACACCCAGCACAGACTTACGACAGGATAATGAGAAAGAACCACAAATAAATTGGAGACTTAATGGGCTAAACTGTTTAGAATGTAGATAAAACAGACTGATTTCTTGAAAAACACAACCTACTCCAACTGACACACAGTGAAAGAGAAGAATCTGAATAACCACGCATCTACTGATGAAATTGAATTTGCAATGACAAACGTTACCACAAAGAGGATTCCAGTCCCCATCAGTCACTGAGGAAATAACCTCAATCTTTCGGGAAATAGAGAAGGAAGCAGCCCCCAAGTCATGGGCGGGGGGGGGGGGGGGGCGAGGGGGGTTGGGCAGCGGGCCTGTGATACCAACAACCAGAACATGAACGTAAACACAATGTCATTAGCAAAATAGGAACGGGTCGAATGGACTTAAGTGGGGGCCCAGGAGGGCTTGGCGCCCAGGTCGGGGCTGCGGTGGGATTTCTGGAAGACTGGGCGCAGCCGGGATATGGACCGGAGCATCTGCTAAGTCCTCTAGGGCCTGGGGCTCCACAGGCCGGGGCCCTCGGGGAAGCAAGAAACCGAGCGGAGCCTGCAGGTCCCCAGACCCATCACCTGCGTCCAAATGTCGATCAAGAGAGGCACCGTACACCTCGACTGCGGCGTATTCCTTCGTGGAACACCCCCCCCCCCCACCCCGACGAGAGGACCTCGGCGCGGCACCGGCCTGCTGAGCCTCCCGTCCCGCGGCTGGGCAAGCTAGACACGAGGGGAGGCCGCGCGCTCCGCTGCCGGGCCCGGGCAGCACAGGACAGGAGCCGGGCACGGTGGCAGCAGGAGGCACGACACTGGTCGTGTGAGGGCGGGAGACGAGTCACCTGGAGGGGGCGGAGAGCACCCTGTGGGGTGCTGGAGAGGCCTGCCCCACGGTGGGTGACAGCACGGCATCACCCCACACCTGGAGCCTACCACTCACGGGCATGATTTCGGCAACTGCAGCTGAGCGAGCCTGCGAACACTTGACGCCCCAACACCCCCCCAGTTCGGGAGGGGAGAGACCCGGAGGCGTGGGGGAACTAGCCCGGGCAAGCAGTAGTGGGCATCAACCTGGCGCCGTGCAGCGCGGGCTCCTCCCCGAGGCCGAGGCCGGGTGGCAGGTGGCAGGTGGCAGGTGGTGGGTGTGCCCGGGGCTGCGCTCAGCGTCACTCCACTCAGCTGCTAGAAGACAATGGAAGGCATGCAGAGAGGGGTGCGAGGAGAGGGGCGCCGCTGGGTGCACGCCCCTCTCGGTGTCCACTCGGCACTGCAGTGTCTGCAGGGCGCGCCGAGCCCCCAGCCCCCACATTGCCCCCCAGCCGGGCCTGGCCACAGCAGCGCGTGCACACGGGAGGGCTCAGGTGGCTCCGGGTTCTCAGGGAGCACCCCAGAAACCACACGGAAAGCTGCATCGTTCACGAGGCCTATGCGAGAGTCATTGCCCCAGAAACGTTTGGGAGTAAATCCATCCCCCCGCTGTCCCAGTGCAGAGTGCTGACCTCGGAAGCCCCAAAGCTGAGCACTTGACGTGGCCCCGCTATCTCCCCGTGGAGCGCCAGGGCCCGTGGGGGGCTCCCCTGCACCCGCGGGGAGACAACCGCTCTTCCCTTGCAGGTTCGCATGTCTCTTCACGGAGCTGGAACGGCGGCAGGTGGAGCTGGGGGTCGCCAGCTTCGGGGTGGCGGTCACCACCATGGAGGAGGTGTTCGTCCGGTAAGGGGGGGACGACACCGCACAGCCCAGGGTCTGGCGGCCGGGGGGCTCCCGAGGGTCCTGCGTCCAACCCGGGTGCGGGGCTCGGGTCCGACCCTCACCGGCCCTTCCCACCCCCCACGAGGACTCGCAGTGAGAGGGACACTGCCGGGCAGAGCGCTGAATCCACAACCCCTTCCAGGGGCGACAAAGCAAACCAAGCGACACGGTGTCCTCTGGGATGCCGTCGGCGACTGTGAGTAACGGGTGGCTCTCGTGGTCAGGAAGGCTCACGGCCTCGGGCTCATGGCTGCCTGACCGAGCTAGCAAGCTTTGAGCCGCCCTCGAGGAGGGCCTTCCTCGTGTCGGGGCGCTCAGGGGGCCCCCAGGAGGCCACACGAGCCCAGACAGCGACAGCTGCTCTGGCCGAACCTGCTTGCTACCTGGAACATGTAGGCTGTTACAAGTGTTATTAATGACACATTAAAGCTCATATTTTTTTTTTTTTCTGCTAGTCCACATGGCTTTTTCTCTCCCCCTTTTCGGTTATTTTTCCTCATTCTGTATTTTTTTTTCTCCCTCATGCTAGTTGGAGATTACATGTTCTTATGGTATCACATTAGTGGTCAACGTAGACACTGAGACACACGTATGGAATTTATCAAAGTGCCAAGTGAAGTAATATATTCACTCCGCTCCTGGACAATGCTGAGACCCTGGGACACACACACACCTCACCATCACCAACCTGTATACATTGTATTTTTTAAAGATGTTATTTATTTACTGGAGAGTAAAAGTGACAGAGAGAGCATGAGTGGGCAGGGGCAGAGGCAGAGGGAGAAGCAGGCTCCCCAGTGAGCAGGGGGCCTGACATGGGGCTCCATCCTAGGACCCTGAGATCATGACCTGAGCCGAAGGCAGACGCTAGACCGACTGAGCCACCCAGGCGCCCACCCCTATATACGTATATTTTAATTCTCTCTTTTTTCAACTTCACAAACCTGTAATATTGTTGTTCGAGAATGCCAGTAGTCACTTATACTCATGCGCATAAACACCTGTCTCTGCATCCCTTCCTCTCACGTCTCAGATGAGACTGTCCTCCTGCCCATAGCTCCTCACAGCACCCATTAGTGTTTTTATGCAGGTGCCAAACACATTATGTTTTTTTTTTTTTTTTAAGATTTTGTTTATTTATTCGTGACAGACACACAGAGAGAGGCAGAGACACAGGCAGGGGGAGAAGCAGGCTCCCTGTGGGGAGCCCGACGTGGGACTTGATCCTGGATCCCAGGATCACAACCTGAGCTGAAGGCAGATGTTTAACTACTAAGCCACCCAGGCGTCCCTGAGGCTCATTTTCTTGCACATGGGTATCCAGTCATGATGGAACCTTTTGGGGGAAGAGACTTCCTTCCACACTGAATTGTTTTCACACCTTCACCAAAAATCAATCGAATGTGTATGGCAATTTCTACATTCCCTATTCTGTTCCACTGAACAGTTGTCTGTCCCATGCCAGTCCCTCACCATTGGGGTTCCTGTGGCTTTGTGGGACGTCTAGAAGTTAGGTAGTAGATGGTTCCTTCAGGTCTATTTTTTTCAAGATTGTTTTGGCCATTATGGGTCGTTTGTGTTAACATGTAAATTTAAATATAAACTCATCAGATTCTATTTTGAAAAAAGGACCTCCATTGGTTACAACAGATCCACCACACTAATTGCAAGTCGTTAACAATAGGGAAAACGAGGGAACGGGGTGTGTGTGAGTGAAGCAGGGGTAGAATGAGTAGATGGGAACTGTTTTCTGCTCAGTTTTGCTGTAAACCTAAAACTGTCTAAACTATAAAGTATTTTTTTTAACCTGCAGGGACTATGACTGGTACTAAGTTGAATCTACAGATTAATTTAGGGAGAATGGACATCTTTCAAACATTCATCCTTCCAATCCATAGGTATCACACGTAGCTTCGTTTATTTGGGAGGTCATTTCTCATTTTTATCAGCCATGTTTTGCAGTTTCCAGACGTTCTGCATTGTCTTTGGCTAAACTTACTCCGAAGTACTTCATATTTTCTGAAGCTATGGAAATGGGTTTCTAAATTTAGCTTCCAATCACTTGTTGCAGATCTAGAAATCATTTTTGTATGTTATATGTCTAGAGACATTATTTAACTCGTTAGTTCAGACAGTCTGGGGTTGACTTCCTTAGTATTTTCTGTATGACCCTCCCGTCAGGTAAAGACAGTTTTACTTCCAATTTTCCAGTCTTTATGCCTTTAACTGGCTCATCTCACTAGTAGGGTCTGCAGCATAATGCCGACTAGAAGCAGAGAGGAGGGATGTCCTCTCCTGGTTAGGGGAAGCGTTTTATCACAGCCAGCGGTTCCTTCTACGTCCTTCGACTTTACTCTGCCGGTTTGCAGCCACACAGACATACGTGTACATATACATACAGCCGCATAACACAGGTATGTGTATGTATGGGGACATACACTTCCCTCTGAGTTTTGCTTGCCTGAATTTCAGTTTTTGAGTATGTAGTATTTTCATTACCAGTCAGTGAGAAATTTGCTTAGTTTTCCATTGTGGTTTCCGCTCTGACCTGTGGCTTACTGAGAACTGTTTCTTAATTTCCAAATTCATGGAGATTTTTGAAAAACTTGCTTTCTTGTTTTCTTGTGCCTTGTCTGTTTTGCTAATGGAGTTGATTTCTGACCTGATTTCACTCTGGTTCTGGTATGTCTCTGTCGAGCCTCCTTCCTTCAAAATGCTTGTCTGTGGCTCAGCTTATATTCTGTTTTCATAAAATTTCCTAGGTTCTTGAAAGAACATGCATTCTTCGGTTGTTAGGGGCAGTCTTTTGTGTATAGCAATTAGGTCTTCAGTGTCTTTAAAAAAAAAAATTATCTGCACTCCGTTAGGCATCCAATTCCTGGTTTCAGCTTAAGTCATGATCTAGAGGTCATGAGATTGAGCCTGCATTGGGCTTCACACTTGGCATGGAGTCTGCTCATCCCTCTCTGTCCCCCTCTGTCCCTCACTCTGCTCTATCTCTCAAATAAATAAATAGATAAATAAATAAATAAAATCTAAATGAAAAAGCTAGAACTTAAAAAAAAAAAAAAGAAGTTAGTCACTAGGTCCAGCTCACAATCAAGGGGAGGAGACTAACACAAGCAACAAAAGCAAAAATACACGTGGGACTGTATCAAATTAAAAAGCTTCCATGGAGCGTACACACACACCAGCCCCATAAAAGAATAGTACTCAGTCATTAGAAAGAAGGAAAATCCTATTATTCTCAATGACACAGACATGAGGGCATTACACTCCGTGAATAAGTCAGACAGAAGAAAAACAAATACGGTGTGGACTCACTTACCTGTGGAGTCTAAAGACACACCCCTGGAAAGAGAACAGACCTGTGGTCACCGGGGGGGTGGGGGTGGGGGAATGGGCAGGTGAAGCACAAACTTCCAATTCCAAGACGAGTAAGTTCTGGGGATGTCATGTGCGGACCGGTGACTGTCATTAACGGTACTGTATTGTGTATCTGACAGTTGTTAAGAGAGTGAGTCTTTTTTTTTTTTAAGATTTTATTTATTTATTCATGAGAGACACAGAGAGGAAGAGAGGCAGAGACCCAGGCAGAGGGAGAAGCAGGCTCCATGCAGGGAGCCCAATGTGGGACTCGATCCCAGGACCCCAGGATCATGCCCTGGGCCCAAGGCAGACGCTAAACCACTGAGCCACCCAGGCGTCCCCTAAGAGAGTGAATCTTAAAAGTTCTCACCACATGCAAAAATTATTGTAACTCTGGGAGGTGGTGGATGTTAGCTGGACGCACAGTGGAGGTCGCTCCACAGTGTATGCATCTCTGGGGGCATGATGGTGGGCACCTTACTTGATGGCATGTGTCGCCTACATCTCGATAAAACTGGGAAGAAAATGAGGCGGATGATGGCAGAGTGCGAGCACTCGGAGGTGGGTCTGGGGGGTCTGTGAGACGCCGTCTACCGCGGTGCAGAAGCTCTCGGGGGAGCTCGTAGTCTGCATCCTGCAAAAGTCTCGTTTGATGCCTGAAGGAGGGCAGTGTGCGCCAACCTCCATCTGTAGGAAACTCCCCTCCCTCCCTTCCTGAAATTCAGTCTTTTTTTTTTTTAAGATTTTATTTATTTATTCATGATAGACAACAGAGAGAGAGGCAGAGACACAGGCAGAGGGAGAAGCAGGCTCCATGCACCGGGAGCCCGACGTGGGATTCGATCCCGGGTCTCCAGGATCACGCCCTGGGTCGAAGGCAGGCGCTAAACTGCTGTGCCACCCAGGGATCCCCTGAAATTCAGTCTTAATAAACAACACTGTTATCTAATAGAAAAAACAAATTATACTAGCAGAAACCAAATGAGGAAGAAAAATTAAAAATATAACCTTAGAGGGCACCTGAGTAGCTCAGTGGGTTAAGCATCTGCCTCCGGCTCAGGTCATGATCCTGGGGTCCTGGGGTCCTGGGATCGAGCCCCGCATCGGGCTCTCCCCTCGGTGGGGACTCTGCTTCTCTCTCTGCCTCTGTCCCCTCTCATGCACTCTCTTTCAAATAAATAAATAAAATCTTAAAAAACAAAATACAACCTTATGCCATGACATTTCATGGGGCCAAAGCAAACATTGTGGTGAAGTGCCATGTGCTGTCTTCCCCAACACATCCACCTCAGGTACCAGATGAAGTCCTGACCAGAGGCACGACAAATTCTGATAATTGTCGCTAGTATCCTGCAAGGTGTAGAAAAGCTAAAGGATGTACAAGTAGAAAGCCTAGAAAAGTCAGGGAGAAACCGTGGAGAGAAGCAGAGCCTCAGCAAAGGTGAGGAGGGCCTCCGGGGCACACGGTCTGTGGGAACAAGGCCAGGGCGGCTCCGGTGAGGCTCCCCTGGTGCCCACTCCTGCCTCACCCTCTCACCGTAAATAGGACTGACCCGTATAAGCAGCAAGATTTTGCAGAATCGGCTATGTGCCTAATAAGGCTAGGTCACAG
The DNA here is from genome assembly GCF_053574225.1 of Canis aureus. NCBI lineage: Eukaryota > Metazoa > Chordata > Mammalia > Carnivora > Canidae > Canis > Canis aureus. The sequence continues at coordinate 39,068,240 of NC_135618.1, forward strand.
AAGTATTGTAGTCCCGTGCTCCCTTTCTCTCTCTCTCTCTCTCTCTCTCTCTCTCTCTCTCTCTCTCGGCTCAGTCTGGGAGAAGCCAGCTACCGTCTTGTGAGGACACACAGGCAGCCCTAGGGAGAAGTCCATGCGGCCAGGAGCTAATGCTTTTGCCAACAACCAACGAGGAATTGGGGCTCCTGCCAGAGGTATGCTGGAGCTGGCTCATATTGGCTCATGAGAGCCGATCATTAAGTCATCAAGAATTGTGCGAGCCAGTTAAACACAGCAATTAATAAAACTTAAGTTGCACAAGCTTATAAATAAATCACAGTAAAAACGGTGGTACAATTGTGATACCAATTCCAGAGTGTGGTTTTTCCCACACCACCAAGCTGGTAACTCCATGCTGACACTACGTATCTAAGAGAATAGCATCAGATCCCAGAGGTTAAGGGCTCTGGGCTGCAAGACTGCCCCCCCATCCTCCCGACTCTAGTCCCTGGTCACAAGTCCAGGTGGTCACCTGTGCTTTTGACCCACCAGCCATAAACTGGATGTTCCCACAACTCCCCCTTCAATTCATTTGCTAGGATGGCTCACAGAGCTCAGAGAAACACTGGCTTCCATTTACCAGTTTATTATAAAGGATAGGATACAGGATCCAGGTGGACACGTCCACAGAGAAAGAGTCCAAACCTTCTATGATCTCTGAGGGCACCACTGTCCCCACATTTCCACGGGGTCACCAACCTGGAAGCCCTCCAAACCCTGCCCATTTGGGTTTTTACGGAGGCTTCATCACATACACAAGGTTGATTGATTAAATCATTGGCTGCTGGTGCCCGGACTCAGTCTCCAGCCCCTTGTCCCATCCCAGGAGGTTGGGAGGTAGGCCTAGAAGTTCCAACTTTGCCATCACATGGATGGTTCTCCTGGCCAGTGGCCCCAATCCAGATCTGCGGATGCTTTCCAAAAGCCACAGTGATTCGTACAACAAAACACACCTTAACTGCCACCTCCACTTAGGAAATTGTTAAACATTTTAGGAGCTCAGTGCCAGGACCAGAATGAAGACCAAGCATATATTTCTTATTATAAATCACAATATCACAAACGGTAATACTGAGGCTTCATCTCCTCATGATCTGGCTACACTCTACTATCTGTGCTCCTGAGGTTATTCACATCTACTTCTATCTGTGTGATGGACGCGTTGTGATGATGATTTGCAATCAAAACCACAATGAGAGTATTTACACCGAAGACCTTGGTAAACATCTTTCACTGGGGTTTAATTTATTGTCTTGTTAAATGTCTAGATTGAGTAAGTGATGAAGACAACATTAATAATGCAAAGTAGGGGATCCCTGGGTGGCTTAGTGGTTTGGCACCTGCCTTTGGCCCAGGACGTGCTCCTGGAGTCCTGGGATTGAGTCCCACGTCAGGCTCCCTGTGTGGGGCCTGCTTCTCCCTATGCCTGTGTCTCTGCCTCTCTCTGTGTCTCACATGAATAAATAAATAAACCTTTAAAAAATAATGCAACTTAAGTTTAAAAGTGTCTTATATCTGGAGTCATTTCGTTAAGGAGAGCACAAAAACTTGAGGCAATATCCTTCCAGTATTTTTTTTAAGATTTTACTTATTTACTAACGAGAGACACAGAGAGAGAGAGAGAGAGAGAGAGAGGCAGAGATACAGGCAGAGGGAGAAGCAGGCTCCATGCAGGGAGCCTGACACGGGACTCGATCTGGGGTCTCCAGGATCAGGCCCTGGGCCGAAGGCGGCGCTAAACCGCTGAGCCTCCCAGGCTACCCTCCTTCAAGTATTTAGAAAAAAAAAAAAAAAAGTATCATTCAACTCAACGACAGTGTTGCTCACCTCAGGGATGAACGTGTGACGCTCTGACACACGTCTTTGCTATCTCACCTTTACCTTGATCATCCCCGTTAATTAAAACCAACATTCTCGTCACAACTACCCTGGGAGAGCTAGCTGTGCACCGGCCAGGTGAGGGCACCATCTTGGAAGTGGAACCTCGTGCCCCAGCCCTGCCTTCGGGCCACTGCAGCTCTGGCCAGGCCTGCTGCGCCTCACCACCCGCCAGGTGCTCCTGAATTCCTGACACACAGAGAATAAACCCTTACGGTTGCTTCAAGCTGCTACATTTGGGAGTAATCTGTGCCACAGCCGTAGGGAACACACACAGGGTCTTTTACCCAACTGTACTGGACGGAAAATGAGCCACCATTTACTGGGCTATTTTGTTGTGGCAAATTCCCAGGAGTAGAATAATTGACCCAAAGACTGTGAACAAAAATATATATCTTGCCTTCTTAACAGTCTGCTGCCAGCAATGAAAGCGTCCTTTCGCCTAGAGCAGGGTTCGGCCAACTTTTTCTCTCAAGGCCAGAGAGTAAGCATTCTAGGCTATGTAGACTCAGGGGCATAATCAAGGAGAATATGTAGGTAATTAGATAACCATCTAACCAGTAACCATTTACAAAAATCCATTCTGAGCTCAGAGCCAAACAGAAAAACAAGGCCTTGGCTAGATTTGGCCCGGGCTGCAGTTTACCCAGCCCTGGCCTAGAGGGTCAGCAGTGCTGCACGCTATAATGGATGATTTTGCTCATAAGATAGATATTAAGTGATATTTCATTTCTGTTTTAATTTGCATATGGCATCTTTCAAGGAAAATAATTGAATCTATTCATGCTAACTTCGCCTCAGTTCTTTGGATAAGCCCTTGGTCATTAGTCAATTCAATATTCAGTTAATTCAATATTTACTCAGGGCCTGTTGAAGACTCTTTAAATCCAAACAAACCCAAGTGAGTTGTGAATTTGTAAATTTGCATTTCTCTTTGTTTTGGCTTCGGTTTAGGGTGAACAAGTTGTCAGACACCAGCACAGATATCCAAGCCCTCAAGACCTCCTCGATGCAGTCCCAACTGAGAATCCCTATCAGCAGGATTAAACGCTTTCACTCCAGGATCTTCTCATTACGGTCTGGCCTGCCAATCCACATGAACACGGGGGTGAGCAAGTATTTCAAATGCAAGCAAGAGGGCAGCTTTTGGTGCAATTCTTAGAATCACGCTGTTCAAGAAATGCAGGTCAACCTCTCACAGGCCTGAGAAAAAATGTGCAGATTTTTAGCATAAAAGAAAGGCAGGCCCTGCTAGGTTTCAGCAATGCCAGATTCTCGGCTCTAGTTCAAAGGCAACATGCTAGGGTTTCCTGACCAGGATTAACCCAATGGGTGAAGTATCAGAAAAGGTCACAGTAGAGGTTACAGGAAAGGTCTTGGTCCTTCCTCTTACCAAGAAGAAGAAAGAATAAAAGTACTGAGCCTACTGGCCACAAAAGCATGTTTAATCTTACTTTTTCATCTTTTGCTGTGAAACAGATCACACATTACATCACCTGGAGTTGAAGATTTTTTTAAACATCCTTATGAAATATATGGGTAACCTATAATGTTCTTTTATTGTTGAAAAAAAAAAAAGAACATTGATGTGCATCTTACAAAGTGGTCTTGATTCGGGCATCCACAAGGTGTGACTGTAAAATAGTGACACTGGTTTCCATGGGTTAGGGAAGAGATTGATTCCATTGTATCATTATGTTGAATTGCATAAGAAAGAGGAAGCTGTCATCCATGGGGCCCCTGAGCTGGAAAGGGTCTCGGGGTCATCTCCACCAGCCACCTCCAGTAAGCTGCTCTCCAGCCTCCAGTAAGAGGTTCATCTGGGCTCCACTAGGCCAAGCTTTGCTTCTAGAGACTTCCCAGGAAGTATTTCTCAGGGTACCACCTCCGACAAGGTGCAAGCAGTGCCTCCTGAGGAATACTTACGGTGGCTGTGGCCTCCACCATGTCCAGTGTGGGAAATTTCAGGGTTGCTTGGTAGAGACTTTCAGGGATTTGTCGGTATTTGGGGCCGGGAATTTAGGAGCGCCTGAGTCAAACCAGACCACCTCGCCTCTTCCCACAAAGGCTTTGGGTAGACGAGTCGCGGCCTCCTCCCTACCCAGGCTCTGGCAGCACTGACGAGAAGCAGAGTGGGAGCCCACGGTGCTGACCCCCAGGGTCTCCCACCCCAGGCCCACCTGTGTTTCTTGGTCTTCAGTGCACAGGACCACATGCTTCACATTTACGATCCGTGCCCGGGTCCTGCGTTCTTACACTGGCACACCTGTAGGATACGTCACCACAAGTGGAATTCTGAGTTAAAAGACTATATGAACATTAAATTCGATCGGATCCCTCTAGCTAATGTGTTTTCTGAAAAAAATTGTACTAAATTAAAACTCCCCCAGTGGTATTTTCCCATAGCCTCACCAACTTAAGATCTCTGATAACCTGGTAGGTATAGGAAAAAAGTTGTATCATACTTACGTTTGCTATCTGTGTAGGCAACTCTTCTAGATCTTTCCAACGTATGACTTCTTTTTCTGCCATTGTCGGTCGAGTCACTAGGTGAAAGAATTTTAACTCGTGGCAAATTCTGAGCATAATCCAAATGTTAGCCCCCATGTGAGAGAGGGCAGCTGGGTGTGGGCCAGGGGCCGTGCAGTCGGCCAGCAGCTCCTCTCCATGGCCACACTAATGGAGTGCTCCTCTTCTGCTCCAGCTCAGCCTCATCTGCCAACAGTTCTATGCCATGCTTCTGAAAAAGATCACGTACTCATGGCGCAACTGGATGATGATGCTAACGGTGCAGGTCCTGGTGCCTCTGGCGATCACCGTCTTCAGCCTTGCCTTCCTCAACTTGGAAACGCGTCTGGATGATGTCCCACTGGAACTGACCCTAAAAACATACGGTCAAACCATCGTCCCATTCTATATCTCCCCCAATTCCAGGCTGAATCCTCAGCTTTTGGAATATTTTACAGACATGCTTGTGGCGGAGGAGCAGATCCCTCTGGAGACTCCAAGTAAGTCTGAGGCTTAGCGGGGCAGGGCGAGCCGTGGGCACGCTGCTCCCTGTGGGGATGCCCCGTCCTTCGGGGCCACATGGTGCTCCCTGAAGTTAGATGAACCGCCCACTGGAAGTGTCAAAAAAATGTCTTTAACCTCCCAGATGACAGGGAAGGGAGGATGCCTAGAAATGAAACCAGGCTGTGTCTTTCTGGGGACTGTGGCAGGTCCCAAAACAAAATCCATAGATTATCTGATGTGTTTGACGTGTCCCAAGAGATTTACATGTCTGTGGCGTGAGTTTGGTGACAGAGGTAGAGAATGCTACACAAACGTGAAAAGAAAGGACATGAGGCACCTGGGTGGCCCAGTAGGTTGATCATCTGACTCTTGAGTTCAGCTCAGGTCATGATCTCAGGGTCGTGAGCTCAAGGCCTGATTCGGGCTTCACGCTGGGCAAGGAGTCTGCTGGAGATTCTCTCTCTCCCTCTCCCTCTGCCTCTCCCCTGGCGCACGTGCACACTCCTGTTCTCTCTCTCTCTCTCTCTCTCTAAAAAGAAATAAATCTCTTAAAAAAGGAAGAAAAGGAAGGACATTAACTCTGGGGCAGGGGGAGGTTGTACAAAAAAGGAAACATATCACTTGGTTCAGCTGTGAACTGATTTAACCAACTTTATGATGTAGCGTAGGGGAGAGGAGAAGAAAGTCCTTGCTTCCATAACAGGACACCAATAGGTAAATGTGCTACTTAGCAATTGGAGAAATGCCAGCTGGACAGTTTGAGAGTGGCTGTCCTGTCCCCGCTGAGCAGACACTGTGGACAGCGAGGGGCATGCCAGGGCACTGCCCCTCACTCACTCACAGGGCACTGTGAGTCTTGTATGATTATTTCTTTTTAAAATTTATATTTCATGTGTTATTTTGACTAAAAATGAAGTTTTAAAGTATTTTTTTTAATTTTTTATTTATTTATGATAGTCACAGAGAGAGAGAGGCAGAGACATAGGCAGAGGGAGAAGCAGGCTCCATACACCGGGAGCCCGATGTGGGATTCGATCCCGGGTCTCCAGGATCGCGCCCTAGGCCAAAGGCAGGCGCTAAACCGCTGCGCCACCCAGGGATCCCCTTAAAAGATTGTACTCATTTATATGACAGAGACAGAGACAGAGAGAGAGAGCACACAAGCAGAGGGAACAGCACGCAGAGGGAGAAGGAGATGCAGGGCTCCATCCCAAGACCCTGGGATCATGACCTGAGCCAGAGGCGGGTGCTTAACCGACTGAGACACCCAGCTGCCCCAAGTATCTACTTTTTAAGATAAAGAGATCAAATGCAGAATATGGTGTGGCAAAATGGGGAGCAGGATAATCCTTGCCTCCTCCATGAGTGCTGCCAAGGGTCTGCATGCTGGGCCTGCAGTGGGGTCCCGCCAGCCGCGTGGTTACCATGGTCGCCGTGATGGCAGGTCCCTTCTCGCACTAAAGATCCCGGAATTCTAGGTGGGTCATGTATTTCTGTGGTGCTGTGTGCTGAGGGAGCACAGTGACCAACAGGGTTACTACGGCCCATAGTGAGCTCCTCGCCAAGAAGTCAGAGGAGAAGGGGGGACATTTGCAGTGCAAAGTGACAGTGGGGACGATGAGAGTGCTGTGGGAGCACAGGGGCATAGCTCTGCCCGGAGGGGAGCCGAGTGGCTGCAGGTGAGAGCCCGAGGTGTGCGCAGGGAAGGACTGGACTCTCAGTCGGAGAAGAGAGGCGGAGCATGCCCCGAACCACAGAACAGCATCTATAAGCATGAGAACAGGGGGTCCTTAGGAGAGGCAAGAACTGAGGATAAGAGCAGAGCTTGGATCGTGATGGGGCGCTCAGGTGCCGGTGCCAGTGAGGGTCACTGAGGCACCGTGACACGCATGTCGTCCACGCAGCCCAGGCAAGGGTGGTGGCGCCCGGGCCGGACAAAGGCCCCGGGGTGGCAGAGAACAGACAGCTGGAAAGATGCCTAGACCTCCCCCCTGCCGCTGCTTCTGTCGATCAAAGGGTTTTGCAGAGGCCCCCAGAGTGGGGCGCCCGGGCAGGAGGCGGCCCTGCAGGCGCAGGGGTCACCGGGATCGGGGTGGCAGCCGTGTCCAGGGGAGCCCCGCCTCAGGTGGGGGTGGGTGGGCGAGGAGAGGCCCAGGGGCGAGGGACGGGTGGGAGCTCCGGCTCGCTCTGCTGTCCCGCAGCCTTGGTGGAGGACCTCCTCCTGAAAAAGGCAGAGGAGGAGCCCGAGAGCTTCGATAACAGATACATCGTGGCCGCTTCCTTTGAGGACTCGGGGAACCACACGACGGTGACGGCGCTGTTCAACAACCAGGCCTACCACTCCCCCGCCGTGGCGCTGGCGCTGGTGGACAACGTCCTCTTCAAGCTGCTCTCAGGGACCCGGGCTTCAATCACGGCCGTCAACCACCCTCAACCTCAGTCGGCCGTGGAGGCCCTGGAGGATATCTTGTACCAGTACGTGCCACCGCCACCCCCCAGTAAAGCCTCCCCCCTGCCCGTGGAGTCTCTTGCCACCTGTTTCTTCTTTGCTCCAAGAGGAGCATGACGAACCGTTCTTGTAGAGGTGGCTCCTGCGAGTCCCAGTTAAACGAGTCTCTCTCTCCATGTTCTGCCGCAGGGGCCCCAAAGGACACTATCTTGTCATCCACTTGCTTTTTGGAATAGCTTTCCTGTCCAGCTCCTTTTCCATCCTGACAGTCAAAGAGAGAGCCACGAGGGCCAAGCACATCCAGCTCACCAGCGGTGTCTACGTGACCACGTTCTGGCTCTCCGCTCTGCTGTGGGACCTCATCACCTCCCTCGTCCCCAGTCTGCTGCTGCTGGTGAGGGCTGCGTGGTGCTGGGACCCTCCCCTGCGTGTCATGGGGGGCTTGCCTTTAGGGGCCCTGCGAAGAGCCCCTGAGCTGGCCGCTCCCCCAGGGTTGAGACTCTGTCCGTCGCTGACGCTCAGAAACGGGTCAAAACATCATGAGGGGCAGATGGGCCTGCTCTAGGGTCTCCAATCTGCGGCATCCCCGTGACCGCTGCCACCTGCTAGTCAGAGGCAGTGCATCCGGGGTGTGTAGCTCGTAGCCCAGAGACAGCTCACCAGAGCACCGAAGGGTACAACTATTGGATTGTGACTGCATTGCGCAGCTTGCGGGTCCCCTTGCACTCTGTGCGGGAGGCGTCACATCCCCCCTCTGCTCTGCTTGTGTTTTTTAACCATCACTGTGCCCCTGACCTCGTGCTGCTGACGTCTAGGGGCAGAGCCAGCTGTCTGCGCGGTCGGACAAGTCCACACCAGTGCAGTACTGCTAACATCTTAGCTTTTAAAGTTGGGACCATCGTATCCTTCCTCTAGTCCTCAGGATCAAGTCTTAGTGACTTTTCCTAATTCTCCCCTCTTCCCCAAGGTGGTGTTTCTGCACTACAAGGAAGAGGCCTTTACACACAAGGACAATATCCCGGCCGTTATCTTGGTGCTAATGCTCTACAGCTGGGCCAGCATCCCCTTCATCTACCTGACCAGCTTCTGCTTTCAGTACGAAGGTAGTGCTTTCATCAAGCTCATCATCATACTCACCTTCTTGAGCATTGGCCCCTTTATTCTCGTCTCAGTCACAAGTGAAAAAGGTGAGGACGAGGACCGTCATATCTACATAACACGCGGGGGGTTCATTCTTCCACTCACAGCCACAGAAGATGTCCCCCCGAGAATCAGGCTGTTCCCAAAAGCTGTCTTCTGAAGAGCCCCAAACCATGTCCCAAAACACACATCTCTAGGAGAACGGAGAGATGTGGTGGTTATGTTCATCCAGTGGATTATGCTCAGCAACAGAAAGGGAGCAAAGTGCCTGGTGCACACATGCGGCAGTGTGAACAATATCTGACCCCACTGACCTGACAAATCCTGGCGACAGAGTCAGGAAAGCAGTGGCCTTGGAGTTTGGGGGAGGGGAGTTGACAAAACAGAGACATATCCCCCCAGGAACCTCCTGGAAATACTCTGCATCTTGAGTGAGGTGTTGGTCATGTGGGCATCAATATTTGTCAAAATTCATTAAATTGTCCACTTACAATCATGCATCTCATTGAAATACATTATTCCTCAATTTAAAAAAAGGTATTAAGTAGATCAATAAGCCAAGGTTGGGGGAGGGCTGTGAGGGAGTGTGCAGTTCAGGTCAAAGTAACGGGAAAGCGAGCTGTCATTCATACCGTACACCTTCACACTGACATCTTCCCATGTGGGCTGCATCTTCTCTCGGCATCTGGGTTGGATCCAGCTCCGTGATTCTCTTCCCCATTTACTTGGGTGATGACCACCTCCTTGAAATTGACTTTTGGGTTTTTGTTGGTGGTGTCTCTACCTAAGAATATGTGAATAGCTCCCTCCGCCTTCATCTATTGGAGCCATTCTGTCTCTTAGAAGACTAGCCGTGCATGGATTCTTAGCCACCTTGACAGCGCATGCTTTACTGGTCTAACGGGCTGCATTGCATGGCACCCTTGCTAGTTCCCATGCATACCACCTGGGAAGTTTTGGGATTGGGATTATCTTCATCTGAGCAGATCAGAAAAGCAACACCATCTTGACTTTATGAGTGGAACAGAACAACAGCGTGCTGCAGACGAGGGAAGGGGTTAGCAAAAGCACATCCTAAGAGAACCCCAACCCTGCAGTCCTCGGCTGCACCGAGCATCTGAGATTCATGGGTCAGCATTTCAAGACACACCCCCGTTGATCCCAACGTGGGCAGTCCAAGGAATCACTCTGAGCAGCGCTGCCCTAGTCTCCAGAAAGTACCTAAGGATTCCTCCCTTCCTCTTCTCCTCTGCCACCAACCCCACCCCAGAGAAAATGACCAAGCCAGGGAGCATGGGTCTGTGAACATGATCTCTGGGTCCTATGACCTTTCTGGGACCCATTTCTTCTGTCCCCTTCTAGGCAGCAACAAGAACCGAGACCCCTCTCCCGCCTAGAAGGCGGCAACATCTCCTTTAAAAGTCATAGGGGGGATCCCTGGGTGGCGCAGCGGTTTGGCGCCTGCCTTTGGCCCAGGGCGCGATCCTGGAGACCCGGGATCGAATCCCACGTCGGGCTCCCGGTGCATGGAGCCTGCTTCTCCCTCTGCCTGTGTCTCTGCCTCTCTCTCTCTCTCTGTGACTATCATAAATAAATAAAAATTAAAAAATAAAAAATAAAAAAAAATAAAAGTCATAGGGAAGGAGACTGGGACGAGGCAAGGAGCTCTGGTCTGGGGGAAAGCGTGCCGGTTCCTTTGTGCACTCCATTCCTACCCCCTGAGAAAGGACACCGATAGGACACTTTGGCCCCTAAGCACTTGCACTAGGGCCTCATCAGGATGCTGTCACCAATGGCAGTACAGAGTCAAGGATATAAAGCTAAATCGGTGCTCCCTTTTTTCTGAGACTCTACTAAAATGATAGAAAAGGAAATAAAAGTGTATGAATTCCCGATGAAGAGGCATCTGAAGTGCATTTGGAGGGGGAAATGGCTGAGCACGGACCTAATTTAGCGCCACTGAATCCTGGAGACACTTGGAACCCAGAAGCTTGGGGAGAAGGTGAGGCTGAAAACAGTCTGTGCCTGTTCCTGTCCCCACGTCCCCATCAGGAAGCACAGAATGCACGGGCAGGCTCGCCGGGAGGCAGAGACCCGTCCTCTTGATGAACTGAAGCTGCTGTGAGCAGAGACCTGCACATTCCAACTGCTCCCCGGCCTGGTTGCCCCAAATGTCACCTGCCCCTACACAAAGTTAGCAGTGTCCTCCCAGTGCCTCTTTTGTTTCTGTGGATAGGCAGGCAGGGGCCCCACTGAACACTTGAGGACGGCAACCATGGAAGAGACAGCACAGCACACCACCAAAAATGAAACACAGGGAAATGCAGGACACAAAACAACCATTTTGGAAAAGACAGCATCTATGAAACCAGAGAATTCTACAAGGAAAAAAAAACTGAGAGCAAGAAAGAGCTGACTGCCGATATAACCACTTAGCAGAAGGGTTGGAAGATGAGCTCGTAGACCTCCCAGAAGGTGGAGCAGAAAGACAAGAGGGGCTAAGGCAGATGCAGGGAGAGGGGCCAGGCCCAAGTGCAGGTGTGGGGAGAGGGTCCAGGTGCAGGTGCAGGTGTGGGGAGAGGGTCCAGGCCCAGGCCCAGGTGCTGGTGTGGAGAGAGGGCCCAGGCCCAGGTGCAGGGAGAGGATCCAGGAGCAGGTGTGGGGAGAGGGTCCAGGATGGTGGCCCCTCCACTGACAAGCGCTGCCCAAAGAGAACGTGGACTTGAACCCAACAAGAAGATCTCCCAGAGTTGCAAACAGACCAACTCAAGACTGAGGCATCCGTCGGACGTCTGAAGCTGAAGGGAGAAGATCCAGGCCTTAAACCCAGACGCTTCCCAGAGGCCAAGTCCAAGGTGCAATTCCGCGGCCTGTCTTGTGCAAGGACAGAACCAAGGCAAGTTCAGCCGTGCCAGGGGAAACCAGACCCACTGCGTCTCCTCCTTGGAACGTCAATGGAAAGTCGTGGGCCAGCAAAGGGAAGGAGCAGAGCAACAAAGCAAGCTGGGGCCAGAGAGGAGTGGGTCCCGTCCGGGCTGCAGCGGAGAATGGAGGGCTCACGCCCTCTTCCTGGCCTTTGGGCAGCTTTGGGGTAGGATGTAGGATCCAGAGAGAAAGAAGGAGCCATAAATATCTGGATGTACAGCTTCTGGACATGCTCTCCGATTCCGGTTTGGGGAATCTGGGGGGAAGGGTCCGGGGACCCCGCCAGGCTGACCGCTCGGTACTAGGCCCAGCTCACGAATGCCGTCTGCTCAGCCTTTCCCTCCACCCCACGGAGGAGCGGCAAGGCTGCTGTGCTGGCGGGTATCTGTCCCCTGTCCCCTCCTCCTCAGCCTCCAGACTAGATTTCCAAATTTAAAATTCTACAGAGAGCAAATCAGTGGGGCACGACCCACTGTGCCTCCTTCCCAGTTGGATCTGCGGCCTTCCTGCGGTCCCGGGCGCGGCGCAAGGCCTGGTCACCAGGGCCACGGCCCTCGGGCCTGGGGGCGCACATTTCAGCGAGCCTGTGGAGTGCCGCCCAAACTGCTTCGTGCCCCCTCGGTGCACCGAGTCTCTGCAGCCACCGTTTGGAGTCCTGGCCCAGGAGACCTCATATCCCAAGTTCAACTCCTCAGAAACCACAGGGGCCCTGCTGGCAAGAATCTACATCCAAGTCCTGAGAGCAGAGTTCCTCTTGTCTAAGTGGTTCAGCCTCTCCCCGTGGGACCTGTGAGTCATGTGTCCACGGGCTCCCTCCCCTGAATTACCCATGGCTTTGGAGACAGCCGTGTGAGTTGTCACAATGTCCCAAGTTAGAGCTCCAATCCCCACGCCTCAGTTTCTCCTTTCTGTAGGTGAGGATGCGCTGGGGCGTGTGAAGGACGCAGACAGCAGCCCGTGCCGTGGCTGAGGCTCCGGGATGTCAGCGAGCTAGACGCATGGGTCTATCACTGGCCTGTGCCCCGTGCTGCACACGATGAGTTCATCCTCTTGTGATCAGCTGATTGGCAGAATTTTCTTTTGCAGAGCATTTGTGTTTATTTGTTGTGAATAAACATTTAAAATATTTTAAATATATATGCTTCAATTTCTTCATACCCTTGTTTGGCATTTCTTCACCTTGTAATATAACATGAATCTAAAAATTGGCTTCTCTTATTTTCTAAGAGGCCCCAGTTTCTGTGTATTTAGTTCACGACCAGCCAATAAACTGACTTTAGTGTCTTAGAGCACTTTGGTTGATTCTCGTGGCCAGGTACACGGTAGCATCGAGCATCTGCAAATGATGGCTTTGTCTCCACAAACTCTCAAGGCGGGGACTGTGTCCTTACCTCCTGTACAAGGACACCCCGCAGCCGGCCCACCAGACCCTCACCCCTTCTGCACATGCACTCCATGCAGCAGCCACGCTCTTGCTGGTTTTCCCAAACAAAGCTCTTTGGCATTTTTCTGCATGAATGCTTGCAATAGAAGTGAAATGACAGGCTAAGAAGCATTGCCAAAGAAAACTGTTTACGGTGTGGAGGTTGCATGATTGCCAAAGGGGAGCCAGGTCTCTGGTCTGGGACCTGGGAGTGTGACATGTGCCGAGCAGATGAGCCCCTTTCTTCCTGCAAGTGAGTTAGTATTTTCTACCCCCTTCACAGAGCTCGGCTACACAACAGTGTCAGACTCCCTGGACCATACGTTCCTATTGCTTCCTGGCCACTGCTTGGGAATGGCTTTATTCAACCTATACTACAACCACGGAATGCAGAAGTTATGCAAAATCAAGAACCTGAGCCAGTATGAGTGTAATGAAATTTGTGAGTATTGCAAATGGAAATTCGCCCTTTCACAGGATACGATGCAGCAGGTTTGGGCATGTCCACAAGGTTGTACAAGGATTGCTGTGATCCGGGGCACCTGGGTGGCTCAGTGGTTGAGCGTCTTGTCTACCTTTGGCTCAGGTCATGGTCTCGGGGTTCTGGGACGGAGTCCCACCTATGTCTCTGCCTCTCTCTCTGTGGCTCTCATGAATAAATAAATAAAACCCTTTTAAAAAAAAAAAGGATCACCATGATCCAAGTCCAGAATGTTCCCATCACCCTAAGAAAGGAACACCATCCATTCACAGCCTTTCCCCCACACACCCCAACCCCGGGCTCCTGGCAACCATTAACCTTGCTCTCTATGTCTGTGAACTTGCCTGTTCTGGGCGTTTCACAGCAAAGGAAGCACATGATATGTGGTCCTTTGTGTCTGACCACTCTCAGAATAATGCATTTGAGGTTCATCTATGTGGTAACAGGTGTCAGAGCTTTGTTCCCTTTTCATGGCTGGATCATATTCCAGCATGTGGACAGACCACAATTTATCTGTTCATCACGTGATGGACAGATGGGTTGTTTCCACTGCCTTAGTTATGAATACTGCTGCGAACGTTCATGTACGAGCTTTTGGGTGAGTGTGTTTTCAGTTTTCTGAAGTATATACCTAGGAACAAATTTGTGGTTAGCTTCTCGACAAACCACCAAACTGCTTTCCACAATGGTTGCACCATTTTACCCTTTGCCAGGGACATGTGAGGGTTCCAATTTCTTTCCACCTTTTAAAATCATTCTTTTTTTTTCTTTTTCTTTTCTTTTCTTTCTTTCTTTTCTTTTCTTTTTTTTTTTTTTTTTTGAGAAAGAGAATGAGCAGGCGGAGGCACAGAGGGAGAGAATCTCAAGCAGACTCCTCACTGAGCCTGGAGCCTGATTCAGGACTTGGTCCCACAACCCCAAGATCATGACCTGAGCTGAAACCAAAAGTCGGATGCTCAACTGACTGAGCCCCACCCCCCAGGAGCCCCTAAAGTATTCATTTTTTAAATTATGTTAAAATGTATATGAAGTTTACCATTTTAACCATTCTTGAGTCTACAATGCAGCGGCATGGGGCACACTCACACTGCAGTACTGCCATCTCCAGAACTTTTCTCATCCTGCAAAACCAAAATTGTCCCAATGAAACACCACCTCCCCGTGCCCAGGCCTTGGCACCCACCACTTCTTGTGACTGTGAATTCCTCCTCTCTAGGGACCTGATAAGAGATTTCCTAATTGCCTTCTCATCTCCTTCTGTGCATATTCTTGGGCTATTTTCTTTGTGGTTACCATGGGAATTGCATTAACACCCTCAAGTTACAACATTCTAATTGGAATTTATATCAGCGTGACTTCAATCACACAGAAACTGCTCCTATACAGTCCCTTCCCCACGCGCCTCCAATTGTTGCATATTGTTTATCCAGAAATGTAGATTAATGATTGTGTTTATGCATCAGTTTCTTCAATCATGTGGAAAACTGCAAGTGGAGTTGTGAACCCAACTCACAATAACACTAGCTTTTATAATTGTCTGTGTATTTACCTTTGCCAGAGCTCTTTATTATTGTGATCTCTATGTCCTGATACCGTCTGTTATATATTATTGAATGAAACTAGTGAGTTGGAGAAAATAATGCAGAGTATCATTCCGATTATATCTTAAAAGCTTGTGTCTCAGAAGGGTAAAGGATTACACACAAACCGTAACAATAGTTTGGGGGCAGGGGAGTATCTTTTTTTTTTTTTTTTTTTTTTTTTATTGGTGTTCAATTTACTAACATACAGAATAACACCCAGTGCCCGTCTTTTTTTTTTTTTTTAAGATTTTATTTATTTATTCACGAGAGACACAGAGAGAGGCAGAGACACAGGTGAAGGGAAAAGCAGGCTCCCTGATGGGAGTCCGATGCAGGACTGGATCCTGGGACCTCAGGATCATGACCTGAGCCAAAGGCAGATGCTCAACCACTGAGCCACCCAGGCACCCCAGGGAGTACCTTTCTCTTCTCCCTCATACTTGTCCCTTTTCTCCAATGAGTGTGTATTTATGATATAATTTTTTACTACATGTATTTAAAGGGAAAATGTGGGGGCGCCTGGAGGGCTCACCCAGTGACTCGTCTGCCTTCAGCTCAGGTCTTGATCTCTTGGGATCGAGTCCTGCCGTCGGGCTCCCTGCTCAGCGGGGGAGGCTGCTGCTCCGTCTCCCTCTGCCTCCTGCTCCCCTGTTTGCACTTTCTGTCTCTGTCAAATAAATAAAAATCTTTAAAACAAAAATAAAGGGAAATGTTAAGGTAGATCAGATTACAAAGTGGGGATCAGAGGCTCCTGGATGTTTTGACATGACCAGTTGGTTGAGGCTGCAGTGGCTGACAAATGATCAAAGAGCCAAACATAGGAATATCTTGCATTTTGAGCAACTGTCATATGGACAGGGTGGGGACTTTGACTTTACTGCATCACTTGTAGGGAACATGGGTGGTAACAAGAAGAACAAAATACGGTTCAAGTTTACCACCTGCCGGGACATCAGCACTGATGACCCTCACGTGTCATTTCAAGGGGTCTGTCCCAGTAGGAATTCAGCCACTCGACCCACGAGGTGAGGCAAGGCTGGGAAGCCAGCCAAGGACTGGCAACATGTGCTTCTTCCCTGTTAGCAGAGGGATTCACGGTCCAGGAGAGCATCTATGCCTGGGAGTCCCTCGGGATGGGGAAGTACCTGACGGCCCTGGCCATCCTGGGCTCCGTCTATCTCATCCTCCTCTTCCTCATTGAAACCAACATCTTGCGGGAGCTGAAAGCCAGGTTTTCCACCTGCAACAAGAAGCGAGAACTGGTGAGTGGGTCGGTGTGTAACTCTCAGCTTGACGGGCTGGCCCTCTGCTCGGGAGCAGCCTTGACGGTCAGCATCTGGGGGAGCCTGGACACCGTCTAATCCGCCCCCAGGGCCCACGCCGGGGGACAGGGAGGAAGAGGACTGGGGGGCCCCCGTGACCATGGTCAGCTGAGTAGGGACAAGACCTTGGACTTCCCAAAACCAGTCCCCTTTCCGCAACACCTCTTCCCCCGACTCGGCCAGGAGCCCGTCGGAGGGTCTGCTCCGACAGCTCCCAGGCTGCACGCCTCCCAGAGGCGAAAGCCCCCCAAGGAAATTCTGGAGAAGGTTAATTTGTTTTGCCTCGATATCCCCAGGCTTCAAGTCTTTTAATTTTCCCCCAAAGCCAACACCGCGAGACGTTTCCAGGGCAACCACATCCCGGGGGTCCCCGAGAGAGGGGCGGCGGTGTGCGCCCCTCGGCCCCTGCCCCCTGCCTCACAAAGCACTGGTCACACCCCGCACCGTCTCCGGAGAGCAGGTAACATCGCCAGACGCACCTTCCAAGCCCCTAGAGCAGGACGTGGGACAGGAGGCAACAACGGTGGCTACGTATTTGAAAAAGTTGCGTCAGGAAAACCCACTGGTTCTTCACGAAGTGTCAAAGGTAAAGTGAGTAGGGCCTCGAGAAGCGAAGGCCACTGCCCTGGTGGCCCTTCCACAGGACGCAGCCGCCAGAGGGCCCGGTGCTGCTGGCCAGCTCTCCGGCCCGACGCCCCAGGGAGCCTTCCTCTGCCAAGGGGGCACATCCCGGCTTGTGGGCCTTCAAAGTGCCGCAAGGCAGGGGTTAGGGCCTGGGCCTCCATAGCGACCCTGGGGGTCCCCAGCAGGCCGTGGGGCAGGGCCAGGAAGCCCCGGCGTTAGACACGGCTGGCTGACCCTCTCTGGGGTCTAGAAGGCAGTTTTCGGGGGACTTCATCGTGGGGGGGCTCTGATAGCTCAAATCAAGCCTGGGGAGTCAGCCCCAGAGCTCGCACCAGAATTTTATTGAGAGACCCTTCAAACATCCAGGATGTTTGTTCCTATTCTTTGCTTTCCTAGAGTCACTGGTTGTTAAAACCAACCAACCAACCCACCCACCAACCAGTCAGGCCAACATCAAAGGGCTCTCGTTAGCCTCCAGGACAGAAGGGAAGGGGCTCATCCTGGGGACCCAGGTCTCTGTTTGCGGGGACGGGAGCGAGAGAGCAAGCCTCCCAGCCCTGCCGGGAGGAGAAGAGAGCCTCGCCCGGCTCCTCTGAGCCCCGGGGCCGGCTGGTACCTGACCTGGGACGGGGCGCCAGGCACAGGGTGGCCCCGGGTTGCCGACCGCGGCCTCCTCAGTGCACGCCGTCTGCCTCGGGTCTCTCAGGTCTATGCCACCAAGGTGCCCCTGCTGGCCGTGAACAAGGTGTCCTTCACCGTGCAAGCAGGGGAGTGCTTTGGCCTTCTTGGCCTCAACGGAGCCGGGAAGACGTCCATCTTCAAAATGCTGACTGGGGACGAGCCCATCACCTCTGGGGACGCCTTTCTCCGAGGGCTCAGCATCTGCTCTCACATCAGGGAGGTAGGGTGTGACCCAGGACAAGGAGGTGGCACCCAGGAAGGCGCAGCTGTGTTGGCAGGAGGGGGTGCGGAAACACACGGGGAGGGGGGCAGGGGAGGGGAGACGCAGGGCGGGTGCACCTGCCGGTCAGGTTGACGCGTGACTCCCAGCCCCACGCCCATCCGGACCTCTTCCCCAAGCTCCCCACCCATCATCTCCCTCCGGCGGCGCCCAGGCCGAGGCTCCCGAGCCGTGGGACTTGCCTTCCCTGTGGCCTGCACTGACCCCCAACCCTCCTCTCCCCCCCCGCCCCCCCGGGAGCTGCAGCCTCCTCCTGCGCTCCAGCTCGTCCCACCAAGACCCTTGGGGTCCATGTGCCCGCCACAGGTCTTCTTCGCCTGCCCGTGAGGCCGTGGCATTCCTCGGGGCCGCAGCACCACCTCTGTGTCTCCACGGGCCGC
Organism: Canis aureus; assembly: GCF_053574225.1. Lineage (NCBI taxonomy): Eukaryota > Metazoa > Chordata > Mammalia > Carnivora > Canidae > Canis > Canis aureus. Next base: position 39,086,457 of record NC_135618.1, read on the forward strand.
CCCGCCTGGCCCCGCTTGTCACTCTGCCCCCCGCAGCCCGTCCCCTGCTTGCCGAGGAAGCCACGTAGCCACTCCGCAGGTCGACCCCAGTCCTGTGCACCAGACAGGTGTCCGCGGGCCTCCTAGACGGCCTTGCTCAGACGTCCCCCTCCTCACACCTGAGCTTCTCCTTGGGGACCGCGACTGCCGGCACCAATTCCATGAACGCCCAGCAGGTGCCCCTGGAGTCAGGAGCTCTAATGACCAGCGGGCCCTGGTCGTGCAGGGAGGTGGCAGTGACGGTGGCAGTCGGCACCTGGTGGAGCCAGTGAAAGGTGCAGGGAGAGACCAAGCCACTGTGGCACGATGGAAGGTGTCCTCTTCACAGCATAAGCCATCGTGTCGCCGACAAGTTTATCAAACCAGCTTCAATGTCCGCAAGTGAAATCATGTTCAGAGGGAGAGCAGAACCTCCCTCAGCCTGTTCTGAATCTTTAGCCCCTTCAGGGACCCACAGCTGGGCGAGCAGCCACAGCCACCGTAGGCCTCTCCAGGCCGTGCGACGTTTACCACTCATTTTAACTGTTTTGCTATTACACAGATTATGGGTAAGACTGGTAATGGCAAATTATGTGACTCTGACCTGCTTCCTTGCAAGAACTATAACAACAGGACCAAATTTTAAAAATATCTCTAGGGAGCCTTCTGAGAAGACAATGAAGACTCCCGAGCCAGGAGCGACGATGGGGAGAGGCTCAGGGAGGCGACCACATCCGGTCAGGGTGTCTGGGAGCCCAGGATTGCTCCTGATGCTGAAACGACAGGCAGGAGTTCAGGGTGAGCACATCCTTTCTTGGAGTGGTGACGCCAAAGGGCTGGGCTCGAGGCACAGGGACGAGCCACATGTAGACAAGCTCCTCCAAGGACCACAAAATGGCTTGGACTCGTGTCAATCCCTGAAATGGGGCTGATGGGACCCTAAGCCACCAAAGCTCCCAGGCACTTGGTGGGAGCCAATATAAACCTCTGGGGAAAAAAATAATACCATCTTTGGCTTCAAATGATTTCTACAAGCAATTTTGCAAAGGCAACGCTTGATATACAAAAATAAATAAATAACCAGGTACATGTGCATAAAAGACAAAGACCCTCTTCAAAAAAATAAGTTAGAGCGAAGCCTGGAGAGTCAAAAGGGCAGAAGCTACCCAAGAGAAGATAAGAGCTTTAAGACAGCCTGAGGGGTCCCCAACCTGGTGCTTGCAGTCCCAACCAGCCCCTCCCATGCTGGACCAGGGCTGGTCCACACGGTCAGCAAAATCCTGTCAAAGACATGGTAGGTCATTTCTGAGACTGGGTTACAGGAGACGCTGCAGCTTCTCTGTGGGGTACACCCTCTCCCATACATCTCTCACTGTGTGGGAGGCTAACTGCCCCGTCCTGATGGTGCTCTCGCGGCCTATGGAGGGACCCATGCAACACAGAGCAGCGTGGGAGTCCTGAGGCCTGCCCACCATGACATGAGTGAGCTCGGCAGTGGATCCTCTAGGCTTCCAGGGACGGGGGCCTGGTGGGGGTGCTGAGAACCACCTCATGACAGAGCCTGCCCAGGACCACCCAGGCAAGCTGTCCCCGGATCCACCAGCTGACCCACAGAAACCACAAAATAAACAAACCATGGCTAAGTTTTGGGGTAACTCGTTACGCGGCAATATATGACAATTTGATATAGGGGATCTGGTGAAGAAGCTTTAACAGACATGTAATTGAAGTCTCAGAAGGAAAAGACAGAGAAGGTAAAGCAGATTTTGAAAAATGAATGTGATCTTCTAAAACTTATGAAAGACATCGAGATACAAATAAATAAATCCCTATCAGCCCCAAAGCAGGAGAAATTACAAGAAAGAAATCTCTAGGAACATTACAATAAAGCTTCCAGAAAATAGGGATGCCTGGGTGGCTCGGTGGTTGAGCATCTGTCTTTGGCTCAGTTCATGATCCCGGGATCCTGGGATCAAGTCCCACATTGGCCTCCCTGCATGGAGCCTGCTTCTCCCTCTGCCTGTATCTCTGCCTCTCTCTCTCTCTATGTCTATAATAAATAAATAAATAAATAAATAAATAAAATCTTAAAAGAAAAAAAATAGGGCCCAGCGCTACAGCAAGGACACACGCTTTAGAGTCCAGGGGAACAGCCGCAAGAATGAGGGGATTATAAGCCAGTCCGGGGGGACAGAAGGAGAACAAGAACAACAATCAACAAGGACAAGCAGCCAAGCAGAAAGAGAAGCCCGGAGCGCATGGGACATGCAGCCCTGAATAAGCTGGTGCACAGAAATCAGATCCATCAGTGAGTTTGTTCAGTATAAGCAGACGGAAGACCTCAGTGCAGAGATTATCAGGAAGATACTCCTAAGGTGAAACATAAAGTCCCCATACTCCCAGCAAGTCCACTCACAGGTATGTGTCCAGGAGAAATGAAAGCCTATGTCCACACAGCCACCTGTACGTGCATGTTGACAGCAGCAGGATCCCAACAGCCCAGAGGTGGAAACAATCCAGGGTCCGTCAGTGGACGAATGGATACGCAAAATGTGGTCCATCCACAGGAAGGGATAACATTCAGCCATGTCAAGGGATGGAACTCTGACAGGTGCTACGATGCAGATGGACCTGGGACACACATGCTCAGCAAGAGACACCGGCAACCAAAACCCACGTATTAGGGGCACCTGGCTGGCTCAGTCCGAGGGCTGTGTATAGCCTCTTGATCTTGGGGTCGTGAGCTCCAGCCCCATGTTGGATAGAGATGAATTAAATAAATTTTTTAAAGATTTTATTTATTTGAGAGAGAGAGAGAATGCAAACGGGGAGGGGCAGAGGGAGAGGGACAAGCAGACTCCCCACTGAGCGACAGGGGGCTGGAGTCCAGGACCCTGAGATCATGACTTGAGCCGAAATCAAGAGTCAGATGCTTCATGGACTGAGCCATCCAGATGCCCCTTGTAAAAATTGTTTTTAAATTTATTTTAGGGGTGTCTGAGTGGCTCAGTCGGTGAAGCATCTGCCTATGGCTCAGGTAATGGTCTCAGGATCCTGGGATCCAGCCCCCTGTCACTCAGCAGAGAATCTGCTTGGGATTCTCTCTGCCCCTGCCCTGCCCCCTCTCACTTTCTTGCTCTCTAAAATAAATAAATATATTTTTTTAAGTTTTAAGAGCCATATACTATATGATTCACTTTATGTGAAATGTCCAGAACAAGCAAACGTATAGACAAGAAGTATATTAGTGGTTGCCAGGGGTCCTGGGTATTCAAAGCAATAGGGCGTGAGTGCTAATGGATACAGGGGTTTCTTTGGGGCAGATGAAATATCCTAAACTTGACTGTGATGATAAATGCACCCCCCCTACATGTACTAAAAAGCACTGAATTGTGCATATTTGATGAGTGAATGTGGTGAATGGGTGAAGTACACGGCTTGTGTCTCAATTAAGCTGCTACAAAAGGCAAGGAACAGGGGTGCCTGGGTGGCTCAATCGGGCGTCCGACTCTTGATTTTGGCTCAGATCATAATCCTGGGGTCGTGGGATCGAGCCCCACGTTGTCAGGCTCCCTGATTAGCAGGGAGTCTGCTCCTCCCTCTCCCTCTGCTCCTCCCCACCCTCTCTTTCAAATAAATAAAACCTTTAAAAACAAAATCAAAGAAAAAACTCCATCCCACTCACAATTCTAAACAATTTTTAGTGAATTAGAAATAGAAGAAACACCAGGTTATAATCAGCCGATGAGGGCAACCTACCAGAAACGAGCATAGTGAGACATCTGAAGCATCTTCATTCACGTCTGCTTCTCCTGCCGGCACGTAGCTCCAGCCTGGTGGCAGGTGTCTTCAGGGGAAGCCCCACCCTTGGTTGTGTGACATTCCTGGCACCTCCCGCCCTGATTCTCTCCACCCGGGCGGTTTCCCGGCCTGCGCTGGTCAGAGCCTTGCGACCCCCAGCCGGGGGCACCCGCAGCGGTCCCTCCCCTCACTGGGGAAGCGGATGGGAAGAAGAGCATTGGTTATTTCTCCAAAACAGCATGCTACCCCTCTCGTCATCTACTCCAGGGGACTCCTTGGCCTGGGCAGTCTGCTGCAAGTGTAAAAAGGCGACAACTTGGAAATCACTCACACGTACCTGTGTTGTTGTTTTTTTATAAGTAAATAAAATCTAGAAGCCTTCCCCAGATGGCTAAGTAGCAGTTAAACTCAGTTGGACTAGAGCTGCGTTTCTTGACTGAGAAAGATCTTTAAGACACACTGTTGAGTTAGGAAAGTAATTTTGCACAGTGGTGGTTACAGGATGATATGGTTTTGGCATAAACAGTACACAACTGGTCCTCAGCGGGGAGCACACATGTGCGTACAGTCTGGAGGTGCGCACCACCCCAACCACGATTCCAGCAGCCTTCACATGAGTGTTCTACAGAGAAAACCTACTTACGGGTCATATGTCTAACAGGAAATATTTTTTTAAAGATTTTATTTATTCATGAGAGACACAGAGAGAGAGAGAGAAGCGGAGACACAGGCAGAGGGAGAAGCAGGCTCCATGCAGGGAGCCTGATGCGGGACTCAATCCTGGATCCCAGGGTCATGCCCTGAGCCAAAGGCAGAAGCTCAACCACTGAGCCACTCAGGAGTCCCTAATAGGAAATATTTTTAAAGGGGAAAAAAATAGAGCATCTTCTACTGACCAGACGCTCCTACGGTGAGGAGAGGCAGGGAGGTGCCAGGCACTGAGCCAGGCAGGCGGGGAGGGGAGAGCCTGGCGTGTGCCGCACGCAGACGCCACCAGCCAGTGCTGCCCCCGGGCTCCCTAGCGCCACTGCTGCTCCCCTCCCCCCATGCGGCGCACATCTGTCCACAAGGAAAATGTGGGTCTATGCAGGGCAGAGCAGGAGCCTGGGCCGGGGCGATGCCAGCACAGCTGTCCAGGCCCCAATGCAGCCCACGGCTCGGCTTCTGACGTGCCTCCCTCTTGGGCTGCGTTCCAACCCCAGGTGCGCCAGTCGGTGGGCTACTGCCCCCAGCTTGACACCCTGCTCAACTACATGACCGGCCGGGAGACGCTAGTCATGTTTGCCCGGATCCGGGGCATCCCCGAGCGCCACATCAGTGCCTGCGTGGAACAGGTCCTCGATGACTTACTCATGTACACTTTCGCAAACATGCTGGTGAGGACGTACAGGTGAGGCCTTCCCCTCCACCGGTGAGATACACTCTCGCCCTTCTCAGCACAGGGCAAGGCCCGTCTGCTCCGGGCCGGGGGCAGCCGTGCAGTCCACGCCACTGTGAGGACAGGTGGAGGGCCACCTCCTGAGCACAAAAGGGTCTGTGGCCTGGGCTGCCCCGAGGCACTGCTGTGTGGCCCGGGGCAGGTCGGTGGCTGAGGATAAGTAGACGGTGTCCCAGGTGTTATCGTCCTTCACTTGGCAAAGGGCCTCGGGTTTTGGTAGCCTTGTATTTCAAGCACACGTTCTTGCTGTGTCTGGTGTCTGTACTGCTGATGTCCCGCTGAGAGGCCGGGGGTGGGGGTGGGGGTCTTCCTCAGTCTTCTGGGGCCACCCACGTGTACCCCGACCCTTAGCTTACCCACCAGGGCCACGCAGAGCCAGTCCCGAGCCTCCCCCTTGGTGTGCACAGTGCCCCTTGGAGGTGGGTGGCCATATCCCACTCCCAGGACTGGGAAGTCAGAGAGGACTGGGGGGCCCAGAGGCAGTCCTTGGCTCTTCCCTCCCTGGTGGCTTTGGTTTCAGGCAGGTGTTTGTCCCTCCTAGCATCTTTTGAAGATTAAACAAGTTAACACTTACGAAGTTTACAACAGCCCCATGCACACTGTAGATGCTATGTGTTCGTTTAAAAAAAGTTGGCTAAATGGCCCTCTGTCCTTACCTGGCCATAGAGACCCTCAAAGAAGACTCATGGACCAGTGCCCCCCACAGGGCCATGATTTATACACTAGACAGACAAGTCACGATGCCACCTTACAGGCAGGCAGTGGACCTTGAGAGAGAGAGAGAGAGAGAGGCGCTGTGTGTCTGTAGTGGGAGGCTGGGCTACTGCTGATTGTTGATTGCCACTCACCCCAACCTTGCCCACTCTGCTCCCAGTGGCGGCAACAAGCGTAAGCTGAGCACTGGCATTGCCCTGCTTGGGGAGCCTTCGGTCATCTTCCTGGACGAGCCATCCACCGGCATGGACCCCATGGCCCGGCGCCTGCTCTGGAGCACTATCTCACGGGCCCGCGAGTCGGGCAAGGCCATCATCATCACCTCCCACAGGTAGAGCCGGGGTCTCTGGGGGTCAGTGGTAAGAGCCGGGACAACGGCTGGCTGGGTGGGGCCAGGTGGGCAGAAGCTCTGGCCGCCGCGGGTGCAGACGCTGTGAGCAAAGACCCCAGCCTAGCCACGGGGGCCACCCTCTACACGTGGGAGTCAGGAACCATTTGATCTGGCCGCCGCACTGGCCCCCTCTGCGCAAGCCTCCAACGCAGTGGGCAGGCCCCGGCAGGCCCGGCCCTGTGTCAGGCCTCTGCTCCCCTCCCCAGCATGGAGGAATGTGAGGCCTTGTGCACCCGGCTGGCCATCATGGTGGAGGGGCAGTTCAAGTGCCTGGGCAGCCCACAGCACCTCAAGAGCAAGTTTGGCAGCGGCTACTCTCTGCGGGCCAAGATCCGGAGCGACGGGCAGCAGGAGGCGCTAGAGGAGTTCAAGGCGTTTGTGAACCTGACCTTCCCGGGTGAGTGCCGCTGGCTGCTGCCGAGGGAGGGCATCCGGGCCTCATCCCTGCCAGGTGCCACGTCGTCGTTGCCCCAGGGAGGAGGGCCGTGATTCCAAGTTCCCGGGCCCTCCAGCCTGGCCCTCACGGGGACGCGGTGTCTTCCTCCTGCAGGCAGCGTCCTGGAAGATGAGCACCAGGGGATGGTCCATTACCACCTGCCCGGGGCTGACCTCAGCTGGGCCAAGGTGAGCGTATACCTGAGTCTCAGAGGAAGCAAACCTGTGATGTCACCAGCTTTCTGGGGTGACTTGCTCTCTATTCTGCGTGGAAGCTGCATTCTAAGCTGGTGCATTTCCTCTTCCCATCCCCATGGTAACGCTCACCCTGATTTCATAAAATATAAGGATGTGTAAGCAGGAAGGGGCCTCTGAGATCAACTCCTCCTGCCCCCTCACTTCACAGAGAGGGAAGCGGGTCCGGAGAGGGGACGCCACAGGCCCAGGGTCCTACAACAAGCTCAAGATCCAGTGGGGCCTCTGCCCCCTGGTACTGTTCCCGGCCGGTGCCTTTCCCTGAGACCTCAGGCAGCCAACTTCCCTAGGACTGACTCCTTGGAAGGTGCTCTGGGGGCAGCTGAAAGAGATGGGTCTTCTGGGGGCTTCATCACACCCCAAGACCTTCCCTCTTTCCACTCTCTGCTGCCTCCTCTTCCCCCTGTCATGCCCATCGTCCACAGGGGCCTCCCTTCTTCCCAACAGGTGTTTGGCATTCTGGAGCAAGCCAAGACGAAGTTCATGCTGGACGACTACTCTGTGAACCAAGTCTCCCTGGAGGACATTTTCCTGAGCTTCACCGGCTCTATGCCTGTCACCAAAGAAGAAAACAAGCACAAGCCAGCAGAGGATTCATCAACCTCACCCCCTCCCTCTTCCTCCCAACTTCCCTCCCAGCCTCCCTCTCCACCTGCCTCCCAGCCTCCCTTCCAGCCTCCCTCTCCACTTGTCTCTCCCTTCCCTCCTCCCTACCCTCCTCCCTCCCAGCCTCCCTCCCCTCCTGCCTCCCAGCCTCCCTCTTCCTCCCAACTTCCCTCCCAGCCTCCCTCTCCACCTGCCTCCCCTTCTCTGTCCCAGCCTCCCTCCCCTCCTGCCTCCCAGCCTCCCTCTCTTCCTCCCTCACCACTTCCCTCAGTTTACTCACAAAAATAAAGAGTACACAGCTTGCCACAGCTTCAAGGAGTACAAAAGCAGCTTGTAGACCCAGTGAGCTCAACTCAGGACCGAGGTGACTCCCTGCCAGATTGGGGCCCCTCACCTTAGAGGCCTGGTAGAGAACCTAGTTCCATGTCAGTGGAAAAGGATCCCCTGGGTCCCATCTGGGTGGCCCCATGGCCTCTAGACCTGGCTGTGAAAGCAGCCTCAGAGGAACATCGGTCATGTCCTCTCACAGTGCAGCGGCCTGGGGCTGACTGCGATTGTCATGATGCTATACCTTCTAAAGGCAAGGGAATAGGTTGACGAGTTTGCTACCTAAGTCTCAATTTTTCAGTGTTTCAATATTTGGATTTGTGAGGTTCCACTCGTTCTCTGCCCTGGTCTCTACAAATATCAGGAGTGAGCCTGCATGTGATGGTTGCATCAACCCATGAAGTATTATTCAGATGAATAACCTAAAACTTAGAGATATTCATCAACTTTCAACAGCTGACAGGTAGCGGCGCCACGATTCAACTGAGGTAGAGGTTCTCAAAGTGGGGTTCCTGAGCAGCAGCTTGTGAATCATCCAGAATCTTGCTAGAAATTCAGATTCTCGGGCCCCACCCTAGACCCACTGAATCAGAACTATGTGGGGTGAGGCCCAGCAATCTGTGTTGTAGGGACCCCATGTTGACAAGTACTTCTGAGGCAGCTCAGGTGTGAGAGCCACTGAGCCCAGGCCTGAGAGCCGCAAGGCCAGCCTACGCGCCCAGACGGATGGGACCATGCGCCTTTGTCACAAGCACGCTCCTCTGAGACGTGCCTGTCACAGGGCCTTTCTCCAACATGGTCCCACCAGTCCCTTCTAAAAAGCCCTCTCGGCTCTTCCTCTGCAGCTAGGTCTCTCCCCCTCTTCTCAGCCAAGCTCTGGAGGAGTGGTATCTACTGTCTTTGACCAAACTTCTACCTCCCATCACCACTCACCCAACTTGACAGCACTGTTCCACCTCGTGTTCCACCCGAGGTTTCTCCATCCTCTGCAGAGCATCTGGTTCTCCTCTCCTCTGAATGGTGGGATTGCTCTGGCTCTCAGAGGCTTCACTATCCCCCAGCCTCTGTCCCTGCTGTCCTTGAAACTTTCTCATTTGCCGCCCCCCGCCCCCCACCCCATATCTTCAATGGCCACCTTCTTCCAGCCAGGAACATCCCTGACCCTCAACAATCAAGACCTTCCCAATGAGTTCTCCCATCCCGCTGCATGGGTGCCCCGTGGTAAATGTACTCTTCTCAGCCTCTGGCAGTGGCTAGTCACCCCACGGGGCCCCCAGGGCTCTTCCTGCCAGGGCGACGTATGCAGGTGAGAGCGCACAGCATGGTCAAGGAAACAGCACTGGTTTTCTGGAAAAATAAGAAAACTTGACCTCTGAATAAATAAAATGATGGGGACATAAATGACAAGAGAGAGGACAACTGAGGGAGGCCGCTCTGGGCTCCCGGGGGGCGAGTGGGTGTGGGGACCAGGGTTTATGACCCTTTGAAGGCGCTACCATAGTCTAGGCTGGAAGGGTGAGCCCCTGCCCAGAGGGAGACCAGCAACAAAGTCACAAGGGTGCAGGGGAGGAGGACGACACAGTAACAAGGCCGACACAGTAACCAAAGGTGCCAGGAAGGACGAGACACCTGGAGGGTCCACCGTGGGTTCTCCGCGGGCTCCCGGGTGCACCAGGGGCCGCCGGGGCTTCCTGTGCGCACCGCCTTGCCCCTCCCTCCTCAACCCCGACTGCCGGGCCTGGCCCCCGGGCTCTGGGACATGGGGACCCTCCGACACCGTGTGTGACCGTTTGCTTCTGTGTCCCCCGCTGCAGACTAGCGCCTCGCACTTAGGTGCGCGGCCGCCCAGCGGGGACCGGGACGGGGACGGGGACGCGGAGGGGAGGGGAGGGGAGGGGGGGAGTGAGCAGAGCGTCTCCGGGAAAAGCGCCGCGGCCTCCTCTGCCCGGCGCTTCCCCCGTGGGGTCGTGCCGGCCCAAGGGACGCCGTGCTCCGTGTGGCTGGCGGCAGCCGGGGGGCCGGCGGGCACGTCCTGCGGAGGCACGGCGATCCAGGTTCGCGTCCCTGAGGGTCCCGCGCCCCGGTCCACGGTCGGCTGCGCGCGCGGCCTCGGGGTGAGCGCCAGGCTCCGGGGCGCGCGGCGGAACCGCCGGGCCCACGCGCGCACACGCCCCCGCCGGCCCGGCCCCGCACGCTCCCCGGGCGCCCCGCCCCACTACCGCCCTGGCCGGGGAGGCGGGGCGGCCGCGCGGGCCCCACCAATCAGCCGCCGGCGTTCGAATTCGCGTCCCGGCGTGGCCAATGGCGAGCGCCCGGAGCAGCGGGTGGGCGGGGCGGCGGCCGGGACCCGGCGGCTCTGGGGCGCGCTCCCCCCGCGGCCGGCCAATGGGAGGGCCCGGCGCATTTGAAAACTCGGGCGGGCGGCGGGGCGGGTTTGCGCCTGCGCGGGGCGCGCGGGGCTGACGGCGGCCGGGGGCGCGGGCGGCGGCGGCGGCGGCGATGGGGAGCGGTGGCGGTGAGCGCGGGGCGCGGGGCGCGGGGCCGGCGGGCGCCAAGCGGGGCGGCTCGGGCCCCTGGGCCCGGCGTGGGGGCGGTCCGGGGGCGCCCGCCCGGCGCGTGGTTTAAATGCCCGGCGGCGCCGCGGGTGTGGACGGGCTCGGGGGGCCGCCCGGCGCGGGGGACGAGGACCGCGCGGCGGGACCTCCAGGTGCCCCGCGCGGCCCGTTAATTGCCGTGGGCGACCCCGGGGCACAGCCGGTCGGGGCAGGAAGGCCTGCGGGTCCCGCGGGCGGGCGGGCGGGAGCAGGGGGCGAGCGGGGCGAGGGGCTCCCTCGGGGCGGTCCCGGCGCCCGACCAGCGCGGAGGCCCGGGCCCGAGCGGAACCGCCGTCCCCAGTGGCCGGGCTCCCTGAGTACTTGCTGCTTGCCCTAAGCCCTTGAGGAGTTTGAATGAACGACGGTGCCTGCCGGAATTGGCGAAGCCCTCCTCCTCTCTCTAACCTTTGTTCGGACCTGGAAATGAGGCGGGTTCGTTGGGGGTAGGGTACGGGGACCGTTCGGGGGTCTTCAGAGACAACTTTGCACCTCAGCCTGGCTCCTTCCCAACACGCCCCTGGACCGCTCTGCTCTGCTCTTCTTCCTCAGTGATCCACTGTCGGTGCGCCAAGTGCTTCTGTTACCCTACAAAGCGAAGAATAAGGAGGAGACCCCGGAACCTGACCATCCTGAGTCTCCCTGAAGATGTGCTCTTTCACATCCTGAAATGGCTTTCTGTTGGGGACATCCTCGCTGTCCGAGCTGTAAGTTGCCGGAGGAGGAAAATAGCGCCAGCCCTAGCTTGTTGACCTCACAGGTGGTTTACACCATCAGGGCTCAGGGCTCTGGGCTCCGTGTTCTTAGATGTCAGAACAAAATCTTGGCTACAGAAGAGGGCAGAGGCTATAAGGATGAGGATGGTAATAGACATCTGAGGTTGTTGCAATCTGCAGGAAAATAGCGAAGCTGAAACAGTGCAATATGTTTTGAATCGCTTTGTTGCAATGTTTGTTCTCACAGAGAAAGTAGCCTACAGTGGCAGTGAAATGTTCACCTCTTAAGAAATAACATAGTATTAAGAAAGAACAAAAACATATTCTGGAGGACAATCACCTGTGATGTTGAGCCTTGAAAGGGACCCTGGGAGGTTAGTTTGCAGAAACTCGCCTCCTGCTGACTTACTCAAGGGCATGCACAGCAAATCAGTGGAAAAACACCCAATGGGAACCTCCCAAACCTGCTTCCACCGTGGTCATAATATCCACAGATGCTGAGTTTGTTTGTTTTTTTTTTAATTTTTATTTATTTATGATAGTCACAGAGAGAGAGAGGCAGAGACATAGGCAGAGGGAGAAGCAGGCTCCATGCACCGGGAGCCCGACGTGGGGTTCGATCCCGGGTCTCCAGGATCGCGCCCTGGGCCAAAGGCAGGCGCCAAACCGCTGCGCCACCCAGGGATCCCCAGATGCTGAGTTTTTAATGGCGATGGGAACTTCAGCACATGAAATGCTCACCTGTGCTCAGGGCTCCCAGCTGGGGCACTTCCTGCCTCTGCCCAATGTGGTGTTAATTTTTTTGGTCTTTTCCTGAATTCTCTGCTGTTCTCCAGGCTCCAGCTGTGTTCCCACTAGCAAGGCCCCAGGGATAGGAGCACAAAACAAATTTCTGTTACACTTGCTCCTGTTAGATCCATTTCCCTAATCCTAGGAGGTATATGCCCTGACGAGTGTCACCACCCCTTTCTCCGCATAGATGCTCATTCTCCCTTCCAGGACCACTGGCCTTGCCTTGAGAGCCACAGAGAAATTTGCTCCTTCCGTGTATTCAAAACAGCTATTACTTTGATACACGGGTTCTTTCCCACTGGGGTGGGGAGTTGTCATCTGTCTGTCCCATGGTCAAGATCTCCAGGAGCGGGGCTTCTGGGGGGTCCCTTGATAATCTCTGCCCCCACCCCACTTCCCTTGTTCCACAGGTACACTCTCACCTCAAGTATCTGGTGGACAACCACGCCAGCGTGTGGGCATGTGCCAGCTTCCAGGAACTGTGGCCTTCCCCAAGGAACCTGAAGCTCTTTGAAAGGTATCTGTGCACCTGAGGGCACACAGTTCCCCAGTGTGCCAGCCTGTGTCCCAGCACTTGACCTGGGAACACTTTTCCTCACCCCCCAGGGAGTGACTGAGGGCTGGCAGCGTCACCTGTAGAGTCACATGCAGCACAGTCACTGCCATGCATGCCACCAGCACAGCCTGACTCATTAGTCACTGTCATGCTTCTGAAGGGTCTCACTTGGGCTGGGACTAATCTGCGTGACTCAAATGCAAGTCACCTGCATGTGGAAATTTTACTCAGCCCTCCCTCTTTTTTTTGGTCAAAAGTATATGATTTAACTCCTCTTGCATTTTAGTCCGTGGCTGATCCCAATTCCTGCCGGGGTTGGGACCCAGGGGGAGAGATGGAGTAGGAGTGAGCCCCTAGGCCTGTGGGCCCCAGTGTGCCAGTGGTTCCAGACAGGCTGCCTGAGACATAAGCGACGTACTATATACCATTCATCCTCTTAAAGTGTGCAACTCACTGGTTTTTCATAGATTCAGAGTTGTGCAACCATCACCACTAACTTTAGAACATCCTCACTACCCCACAGTGAAGCCAGAACTAGTAGAGGTCGACCTCGGTGTCCACTCCCTATTTTCCCTGCAATTTTCCCAGCCCCTGGCAACCCCTAAATCTGCCCTCCTGTGTGTGGATTTACCTCTTGTGGACATTTCATGTAAGTGGAATCATACCACATGTGTGTGGCCTTTTGTGGCTGACTTCTTTGGCTTGGCACATCATTAAGGTTCAGGTGTCACGGTTGAGGGGTATATGACTGTGTTACATTTAAAAAATCCTCAGTTAAAAAACAAGTGTTTTAGCTTCAAGTGCTGTGTCAGACAACATCAGGTGACGCTGTGTTTTTAACTGTCTAGGGCTGCGGAAAAGGGAAATTTTGAAGCTGCCGTGAAGCTGGGCATAGCCTACCTCTACAATGAAGGCCGTAAGTCCTTGCGGGGCTGGGCTGGCCTTGCCCCACTGGGTGCTGAGCACGTAGAACAGGCATGAGCCCTTCCCAGTGGGAGCCATTCAGTCCTTATTCTTGCTTGTCCGGCCATATGCCTCTCCCCTTGTCCACTGGACCCCGCAGGTTGTGTGTAAGTGCTGGGCCCTCTCCTTCCTTGGCCACAGTTCATCTGTGCTGACTGGGACAGCAGTCAAAGGGTGCCTGATTCTACAGGGTATTAATGACGCAGTAGCCACGGCTCCAGGGGAAGGCAGGTCAGAGCCAGCCTGGTGCCTGAGCTCCTTCACCCCCAAGGACCAGGTGGTCCCTGAAAGAAGCTGCATGGCCTTCTCTCCCGGCACCGGCCTCTTTGCTTAGCACACAGAACCAGGCCGCGTGTGTCCAGTCCCAGCTCCCCAAAAGCACAAAGACTGGGGATGGCTGCTAGTTTTCTGTTTCTAAAAGATCTGGTGTCTTGCTGAGAAAGCTCCTGCTCCTATCTGGTTGGCAGGATTGTGGGGACCAGTAGAGATGGTGAGCAGTCCTCCTGCAGGCTCCAGAGAGTGGGCTTCTCTGTCACACAGTGGTTCCTAGACAGAATTCACGAGCCCTGCGGCTCAGCGGTCCAGAGTGTACAGTCAGGCAGTTTTTAGTATGTTCAGAGCTGTGCAGCCATCACCACCATTCACATCTGGAACATTGGCCCAGAAAGAAACACTGTACCCACTAGCAGGGGTTCAGGCTATAGCTCCCAGCAGGACGGGGGTGGGGGCGTGTGTGCCGCCTCCAGGGGGGCACCTTCCCAGACCTTCCCAGCTTAGGCTGCTGGGAGGACCTGGCAGGGACATGTGATTCACAAGGTAGGAAAGAAGGGGGAGGAGCCCTGTCTTGAAGGGCTCTGCTCTCATTAAACGCTAACAACTTCTTACTGTGTGAGGTTGTAGACTTTCACAAAAGCCTGTGGGGAATTTTGTGCACCTGTCCTTTGGACCCAACTCAGGCTTACGTTCTCCACAGTGTCTGTGTCTGATGAAGCCCGTGCAGAGGTGAATGGCCTGAAAGCCTCTCGCTTCTTCAGCCTCGCTGAACGACTCAATGTGGGTGCCACACCCTTCATCTGGCTCTTCATCCGCCCTCCGTGGTCGGTGTCTGGAAGCTGCTGCAAGGCCGTGGTTCACGAGAGCCTCAGGGCAGAGTGTCAGCTACAGGGAGCAAGCCCTGGCGAGGGACACACGGGAGGCTGGCATGCTGGATGGTCCGAGCCCCATAGGGTGAGGAGACACTGGACCGTGTAAGGCCAGGCGCTTGAGGAACGTGGAGGTGCAGAAAGTCAAGAGTGTGGGTGTGGGGGCATCTGGAGATGAGTCAGCAGGTGGGGAAGGCTCAGAGCTGGGGCTCCCCAGGGAATCATAAGAGGGGCTGGGCTGAAAACCCTTGACAGCTGAGAACACAGGACCCAGGCTCCTGGAAGCCTGGAATCAGGAAGCGCCTCTCGGTATGGGGTTGGGGCCAGGTGGGGGCCTCAAGAACACATGGATGGGGGAGGGGGACGGGCTGGAAGCTTCCTTTCTGCTGATGATCACACTCCCTACCCCCCTTATCGTCTAGACTCACAGAGCATCTCTGCTACACTGCTTGGGGAGAGTGCTCAGTCTCTTCGAGGTGAGTCCATCGCCCTGGGTCCAGTGGGCCTGCCACCATGCAACACAGGACTCTGTTTTTGTGCTACCTACCTTTCTGGCCATTCCAGACACCATGGACCAGGGAGTAAGTGGGAAGCAGTACCCCTCCTGTTGTGCAGGGTGTAAAGGCAGGCTCCACCTGTGAGGAAACCTCCACATCCCACCTGGGAGGGCCAGTGTGGAGGGCCCAGCCAGACACAAACCTCATGCGGGAGGAAAGGAGCCTGTGAGGGCAGAGCTCGTAAGCTCGCTGTCCTGGTGCTGGTCAAAGCACACATCTTAAGTCGTTTCCACTCTTGATTTATTTATTGCACCCCCCCAAAGATTTTATTTATTCATGAGAGACATAGAGAGGCAGAGACACAGGCAGAGGGAGAAGCAGGCTCCATGCAGGGAACCCAATGTGCGACTCCATCCTGGGACTCCAGGATCACCCCCTGGGCTGAAGGCAGACGCTTAGCCACTGAACCACCCAGGCATCCCTCCACTCCCGACTTAGTTAACTCTGTCAGGAGAAAAGCCCACGAATATGATTCCAAGAGGTCCGAGGAGAGACGGTAGTGGCCAGTAGAGTCTGGTGTTCTGCAGAAAGCGGGGTGAAAGAAGCCACTGTCTGGGGTCTGTTGTAGGATGAAGAGCGGAAGCAGCAGGCCCAGGACCTGTTTGAAGAGTCTGCTAATCAGGGATGTCTGGTCAGCTCATACCTCCTCTGGGAACGAGACAGGAGGACGGACGTGAGTGGGCCGGGGTCTGGGGAGAAGAGGATTTGTGTTGGCCAGAGGTGCCATCTCCAAATGGGCCCTTTGGCAAGGTTCCGTCCATATGGGAGACCCTTGTGCTGCTCCTGGAGCCCCAGGAGCCTCTGTGCAGGAGCCGTTCCCAATGGCTGCCCCCAACAACCTCCGTCATTTGGATGTAAGGGGCTGGGAAGAAGGCTGAGCTGTGGACCCCCTGGGGATGTTGGGAGGAACATTTAAGAATTGATGGGTTGGTTCTGAGTTTTTCCAGAGACACAACTATATAAAAGCATGATGACTCTCTTGCACTGACAGATGTCAGATCCTGGGCGATGCCTCTACAGCTTCCGGAAACTCCGAGACTACGCTGCCAAAGGCTGCTGGGAAGCACAGGTAAGGCAGGAGCTGGCCTTTCTCCTTCTACCTCTTCCCGTGGGGACCATGGTGGCAAGATCCCACTCATAGGCAGTAGCAGTGGCTCAGGGCTGGCGCCAGAGCTTACAGGAGTGTAGCTGTGGGGTGTGCAGGGAGGGCGGCCTGGGGGTGCTTCATCTCTGCCCTTTACCCTGGCGCCTCCAGGCCCCCTGCCCAAAGCCAGCCCGGCTGCCCATGCACCACATTGCTGTTAGCCCTCCTGTTGCTCCCTGAGGATGCCGGTAGCTGGGGCACCTGGGAGCACATGGGTGTGTGGAACATTTCCTGGCTCTCGTCATTTGACCGGCTCAGCAGGTCACCCAGCGTTAGAACCAGGGCACAAGGGATTTGCTGGCAGTGGTCTCTGGACGCTGTCCTGTGGCAGCTATAAAGAATCATTGTTTAAGACAAAGGCAAAAAAAAAAAAAAAAAAAGGGATCCCTGGGTGGCGCAGCGGTTTGGCGCCTGCCTTTGGCCCAGGGCGCGATCCTGGAGACCCGGGATCAAATCCCACGTTGGGTTCCTGGTGCTTGGAGCCTGCTTCTCCCTCTGCCTATGTCTCTGCCTCTCTCTCTCTCTCTGTGACTATCATAAATAATAAATAAAAGAAAAAAAAAAAAAGACAAAGGCAGCCCCTCTTTGCCAGGCAGGTGCAAACTCACTCTTGTCGCCCCACCAAGGGCGTGTTTGAGAGTTATCTGCACTAAAAGTGAGGGAAGAAACCACAGAGCGGGAGGTGGCCCAGCCTGACTGTCACAACACAGTAACGTTTATGTCCAGGGCAGTCAGCGAGCTTAGAGAGACAGAACTGCGAACAGTGCAGTTCCCTCAGAAGCTCCAAGGAGACATGAGAATAGTAACATTCCAGTAAGTGTTCCAAGGGTCTCCGTGTGCTCCTGGAAAAGAGGAAATAGAAACAACTGGTCAAAGCTCAGAGCAGCAGCTGTCCCGCCAGTTCCCAGGGGCCCATCTCTTAGCAAGTAACATGTATATTGTTTCTTTTTTCTGTGCCTGAGCCTGGATAGCTGTTAACTTCTGAAAATACGCATTCTTCACAAGGCAGTGTTTGCTGGGAGAGATGTGATAAAGCAGCATTCTCTTAGCTCGTATCAATATCTGTGGCCCTTGCAGAAGCCTTAGCAGGGCCGCCCCTGTGGCTTGACCACATGAGTACTGACGTGGCTGCACAGAGATGTTCCACAAAGTGATCAAACAAATCAAACTCTGGGAGGAAGAACAGGTGAAACATGCTTACAGGTGTTTGTATCATAAGGAACCACGTTGTCTTGGGTGAGCAGGGAGAAAATAAAATGTATGTAGCCATGGTCAGGAATGTGTAGACAGAGTTACAATGCATAGAAACATCTGGGAGGAAGTATCTAGAAATGGTTGCTAGTTACCATCAGAGGGCCCAGAGGTGCCAGGGCCTGGGCAAAGTGGCAGGCACAGCTCAGTAAACCGTCGCACCTAGCTACCTGGGCAGATGCCGTTAAGCCCCTCACGAGAAGGGAAACTGAGGCACACAGCGGTTTGTTGTTTTTTTTCCGCCCGCCCCCCCCCCCCCCCGAGTTTGCCTGTGGTGTTCACACAGACTCAGGTTTTATTTATTTATTTTAATTTTTATTTATTTATGATAGAGAGAGAGAGAGAGAGGCAGAGACATAGGCAGAGGGAGAAGCAGGCTCCATGCACCGGGAGCCCGATGTGGGATTCAATCCCGGGTCTCCAGGATCGTGCCCTGGGCCAAAGGCAGGCGCCAAACCACTGCGCCACCCAGGGATCCCCAGACTCAGGTTTTTTTGTTTTTTTTTTTTTTTAACAATTTATTATTATTATTTTTTTTTTATTTACTTATGATAGTCACAGAGAGAGAGAGAGAGAGGCAGAGACACAGGCAGAGGGAGAAGTAGGCTCCATGCATCGGGAGCCTGATATGGGATTCGATCCCGGGTCTCCAGGATCGCGCCCTGGGCCAAAGGCAGGCGCCAAACCGCTGCGCCACCCAGGGATCCCGAGACTCAGGTTTTAAAGGCAGGTCATCTGAACCTCCAACCAGTTTTGGCCACTTGGCTACGCTGACTCCACTGTACATGTTTTGTCCCTTTTTAAAGTTCATTTCCATGTGATGTATTTATTTCAAGATGAGTAGTTAAAATGTGAACCGTGCTGTTTCCACAAGGCTGAGAAGGCGTAAGCACCCCCTTTACCCACACGTGTTGCCCCCCGCAGCCCGCGGCTTTGTGCTCACGTGCGTGTCTGTCCGCAGCTGTCTTTAGCCAAAGCCTGTGCACACGGAAGCCAGCTGGGCCTGGAAGCGAAGGCCTCCGATGCCGTGGTGCGTCAGCTCTTCCAGACGTCCCGTGCCGTCGGCAAGCAGCAGGTCTTCTCTGTGCAGAAGGGCCTCAGTGACACGATGAGGTGAGGTCCTCCAGGCGAGCATCTGCTCGGGAGGGTGGGAGGAGGTAGGGTGGCACCGGGCCCGGGGGGTAGGGTGCTCCCTGCCCTGTTTCCGTCTAAGCCGCCACCACTGGGTGCCCTGGGTTAGCAGCCATGCTGGGACCCCCGTATGTGTGTACGTTTCCTAAAGGCAGTGATGTGATGGCCCTGCTATCACGGCTCTGAAGAGAAAATGTCCCCATGAGCATCCGTGCTCCAGTTTTCCTCTTTAACCCTTGGAACGTGTCCAGCCATTTTAAGGATCTTTCTAAGATGATGGGATTCGTACTGCCAGTTTCAGAAGCCAGAACCCCACCTCCTCGTTATGGTTCCTCGTATGAGCACCGATGTGCTGCACCAGGGTCCGAGGCCACCAAGTGCGCCCGCAGCGGGGAGCTGTGCCCTTGGCATGGCCTCCTGCCCTGTGTGCCCTGTCCCTTCCTGCATCCCACTCCGTCACAGGATACACTAGAAATAGAAAGTAAAGTGAAAAATGTAAATAATTTTATAAGCTTCCACAAGATTTCAAATATGCTTTGGAGGGGCACCGGGGTGGCTCAGTCGGTTGAGCGTCTAACTCCTGATTTCAGTTCAGGTCGTGAGCCTCAGCCCCATGTCAGGCTCTGTGCTGACCACAGAGGTTAAGATTCTCTCTCTCCCTCTCCCTCTGCCCCTCCCCTCTCCTCTCTAAAAAAATTAATTAATTTAAGATGTGCTTTATATTTGTAAGGGGCAGGCTCTGGCTATACTGCCGCGCTCATGGCAAAGCCTCAGTAGACGTTTGTGTTTAAAAAGATCATGCCGGGGCTCCTGGGTGGCTCAGTGGTTGAGCCTCTGCTTTCTGCTGATGCTGTGATCCCAGGGTCCTGGGATCGAGTCCCACATCGTGCTCCCCAGAGGGAG
The DNA here is from genome assembly GCF_053574225.1 of Canis aureus. NCBI lineage: Eukaryota > Metazoa > Chordata > Mammalia > Carnivora > Canidae > Canis > Canis aureus. The sequence continues at coordinate 39,106,188 of NC_135618.1, forward strand.
CCTGCTTCTCCCTCTGTCTGTGTCTCTGCCTCTGTGTGTGTCTCATGAATAAATAAAAACCTTTAAAAAAAACAAAAAAGAGGATCATGCTTTCCCCAGAGAGGCTTGATCTCACACACACAGTGCAGGGAAGCATCATCCTTTATTCCCACATCAAACATCATCAGGCCATTGTCCGTTTGAATCCTGGGCCGGTGCCCGTGGCCATAGTCCCCTCTCTCCCACTTATCCCCTTCCTGTGAGAAGGTGGATCCTGAGAACACCTTGCCCCTCTCACTCTTCCCTTTTTTGGAACCGTTGTTCTGTTTTGGGACGTTTTCTGCTTTTCAAGAAGTAATAGGATTTTATTGAAATATTAACATCACTTCAGTCTTTGAGTTGAACCTCTTTCCATTTTTCTCTATATCGGGTAACAGCCACATTTTATTTCTTAAACTGAGTTATGTTTGACGTGTGACGATTATGTTGATTATGATTTAGCCATTTTGAAGGGTTGGGCTTTTTTTTTTAATATTTTTTTCTTTTATTTGTTTATGATAGTCAGAGAGAGAGAGAGAGGCAGAGACATAGGCAGAGGGAGAAGCAGGCTCCATGCACCGGGAGCCCGACGTGGGATTCGATCCTGGGTCTCCAGGATCGCGCCCTGGGCCAAAGGCAGGCGCCAAACCGCTGCGCCACCCAGGGATCCCGGTTGGGCTTTTTTTTAAAGATTCTATTTATTCGAGAGAAAGAGCAGGAATGGAAGGAGGGCCAGAGGGGGCCGAGGGAGAAGCAGGACCCTATTCCCCACCCCACCCCCACCACTGAGTAGGGAGCCTGACACAGGACTCTGATCCCAGGAACCCAGGATCATGATCTGGGAGCCCGATGTGAGACTCAATCCCGAGACCCCAGGATCGGTCCCTGGGCCAAAGGCAGGTGCTAACCTACCGAGCCACCCAGGGATTCCCCTGAAGGCAGATTCTTAACCGAATGGAGGATACCACCCCCCCCAGGCGCCCTGGTTGGTTGGTTGGTTTTTACAAGTCAAGCCATTAAGATCGCTATACCTGGTTGGGGGAGCTTCCTCTTCTGTTCCCAGTATCGGCTGGTTTTACCTCAGACACCTGACGCTCGCACATCTTCCTGCTCCTGGGCGGAAACACAGGCTTTGTCTTACTCCCGTTCTGTCCCCCCACCCCCAGCCCCATTCCTGCCCCTGCAAGCTCCACCACCCTGGCCGGCCTTTCCCTCCTTCCCTCTGCCTTTGATAGATGCTTCCACCTGGCACCTGGAACATTTGCCCAGAACCCAGCAGCATTATGTTTCCTCTCTCCCTTGCTTCTGGTCTCTCATCTGTCCTCTGCTTGAAGACAGGGGTCTCCTCTCCTTTGTTCAGAGAGGTGTCTACCAAACTTGGGCATCCTTGCTGTGGCACCTGGCACTGCAATGTGATGTCTGTGGCCCCAGTCCCGGGTTTAGCCCTGTTGAGCAGGGACCCACGTTATCTGCTCCATCGGGGCAGTGCCCCGCTTGATGAGTCCTCTGTTAGCTCAGTTCCGACTCTTTGCTCTGCCGCCAAGGGTCGAGATAAATGACCCCTGTGGATGAGCTGCTTCTCTGGGAGGATACAGGTTTGCAGCAGGGCCAAAGGTCTTGCCACCTTCGAGTGGCTGTTCTCCAGTCCTGGGCCCTACAGGGTGGCCCCACCTTGCCCTTCCTGTGTCTGGGCTCATCCTGTACCTGACAGTCCATATGGGAGAAGGTAGGGTCCACAGACATGTGAGCTCAGCCTCCTCCCAGGGCAAGGTCGGCCACTCCACTGGGCCCGGCACCTCTGGCGGAGACCAGTTCCTGGGTAAATCAGCCATGCTGTGGATGACCCACTCCCTCCCTCAGGACAGATGGGCCGGGCAGGAGTGGGACGGTCACCCTCGTTTCCAGGCATGACGCTTTTCCTGCAGGTACATCCTCATTGACTGGCTGGTAGAAGTTGCCACCATGAAGGACTTCACAAGCCTGTGCCTTCACCTGACTGTGGAGTGCGTGGACCGGTACCTGCGGAGGAGGCTAGTGCCCCGGTACAGGCTCCAGCTGCTGGGCATCGCCTGCATGGTCATTTGCACCCGGTAAGGGGCCCCTGGGCAGCAGGGTCTGCGAGGTGACCCGCGGCAGCTGGTCCTGCCCAAGCTCACAGGCTGGCTTATTGGTAAACAGCCTTCGGTGTCCCCCCTCATCAGATCAGATGGGGGTCTGAATGTGTGCAAGCGGGGTAGCTCTCCCTATGTGAGGACGGCAGAACGGACCCTTGGCGAGTGGGCAGCCGCTCATCCCGGCATTTGGGGAACCCAGAACATGGCCTTGCTTGGTCAGGCTCAGGCTGGGTCCTTCCACCCCAACTTCTGAGGGTGACCTATCTGGGAGGGGCCCAGTGGGCTGCCCTCTGGGGTCCTCCTGAGATCTTGGAAAGACCACTTCTCAGAAGTTGACTTGCTGAGCCTATGTCATTAGAGACCCGCAGTTAGTGGGTCTCATGCCCCAGCCAGCTCCCAAAAGACCCCACTCCAACCGCAAAGACAGGGCACCTCCTTCCCACACAGCTGCTGGCACCCCGGGCATCTCTGACTTTTCACATGGAACCATCTTATGTTTTACCTAAATCTACTCTCTCTTAACCAGTACCTGTCTGCCTCAGTTTTGCCTTTGGAAGCATCTTGTGTGTCCTTGTTTTCCCAAGCCGGACATCCCTGCGTGACCTGCCACTCCCCCTGGGCAGTGTTCACAGACCGGCCTTGAGGGTGAGGGACAGGCTTGCCACACCCAGTGCTGTGAACCCAGACACATTGATCCTCTGCTTGTAGCCCAGAGGTGGGGGGCCAGGCTTATGTTGTTGGGGTGGTTTTTCTATGTCATGAGTTCATGGAAAGCCCTACCCCGGTGACCCCTGAGGCCACCATATCCACCTTTGCAGCCAGCTCAGCCACATGGCCGTGCTGGGAACTGGGAAGTATGGTCTGTGGGAGACCAGTGTGGGCTTGGGGCTGCAGGCAGGCTGCCACGTGCCGACCAGCCCCTCAGGTGTGCTCAGGGGACCCTGCATCCACTAGAGGTGGTGGAACAGGCCTCTCCTCCTCCCCTCTGAGGAGCATAGTTAACGTCCTCACAGTCAGAAACTGAGCTACCGGACTGCCAGCTGGCTAGCACTGAGATGCCTTCTAAAGATCCTAGAGGCAGAGATGCCCCACCTCCCCTCGGAGCAGCACCTGTCACGACCCTCTGCCTGAGAGCTCCAACACCCGGGCCCATTGGGCCCACTCCTGCCTCATGCTTCGCGCCCCCCACCCCCCACCCCGCCATCTCCCATCTTCTCTCTGTCAAGCGGACAGCAGATGGGGCAGCACGAGCGTCCCTGGGACAGAGCCGCCACAGCCTTAGCCCTGCTCGCTTGCCCGCAGGCCACTGGGCCAGCGTGTTCCCTGCTAGTCAGGTCTGCTGGGTTGCAGAGAACAGGGTGGCTGTCTGCCTAAGGGACGGTCAGGATTCCTGTGGCCATACCCCGTGCTGAACACAGACCTTCAGGCAACCTCCAGCTCTGCTGGCTCTCTTGCCTCCCGGGTTTAAGCTCTTGTTCATGTGTGCTCCATAGAAGCTGGTAGGATGCTCAGCCCCCTAAGAGGATTGACCAATCACGTTATTTGTGGGTGCCTTTTGCAGAAACCTCCGTGTGCCTGGAGCCTGGTCACTCCCACTGCTGGCACCAGTCCCACTTCCTTTGCAGACCCTTGGGACAGGGTCACATAAGCTCTTCAGTTCCTCTCAGGGGCTGCAGGCAGCCCCATCCACTCTTTGCCCCCCTGCCAATGCCTCCCATCACTGGGGCCTAAAATGATCGCTGTCTCCAGGGAAAGCTGACTCCATGCTCAGACTCCGTTAATGTTCTAGGTTCATCAGCAAAGAGATCCTGACGATCCGAGAAGCTGTTTGGCTCACAGACAACACGTACAAATATGAGGACCTGGTGAGGATGATGGGAGAGATCATCTCGGCCCTGGAAGGGAAGATTCGAGTAAGTGGCCATTTGCTTTTTCCTTCTAAGTCAGTCGAGGGGCACCTGGGTGGCTCAGTGGTTGAGCACCTGCCTTTGGCTCAGGTTGTGATTCTGGGTCCTGGGATCAAGTCCTGCATTGGGGTCCCTTCAGGGAGCCTGCTTCTCCCTCTGTCTATGTCTCTGCTTCTCTCTGTTTGTCTCCTATGAATAACTAAAAATTTGTTTAAAAATCTTAACAAATAGGGAGATGCCCGGGTGGCTCAGCAGTTGAGCATCTGCCTTAGGCCCAGGGTGTGATCCTGGAGACCCAGGATCGAGCCCCACATCGGGCTTCCTGCATGGAGCCTGCTTCTCCCTCTGCTTATGTCTCTGCCTCTCTATCTCTGTGTCTTTCATGAATAAATAAAATATTTTTTTAAAAAATCTTAACAAATAAATCAGAGTTGAAATCATGGGAGGGGACAGCAGGAATGTTGAGCTTTCCTGTTCTGGAAAGTCCTCCTGGACCCAGAGAGCCTGAGACCAAGGCTGCATCTGGTCACTGCAAAACCTGGTGCCGGTGTGAACATTTTCTGGACCAGACACTGTGCCTGCTGGCCAAGGACCAGCCTCCCTGTTGAGCGGGCAGGTGAACCCTCTACATGCCAAGACCTCATGTCCACCTCCCCATCCCGTCCAGGTCCCCACTGTGGTCGACTACAAGGACGTCCTGCTGACGCTGGTCCCTGTGGCACCGAGAACCCAGCACCTCTGCAGCTTCCTGTGCGAGCTGTCCCTGCTGCACACCAGCCTGGCTGTCTATGCTCCAGCCCGTCTGGCCGCGGCCGCCCTGCTGCTTGCAAGGCTGACACATGGGCAGAGTAAGGAGCCTGAGCTTCTGCCAGCCTCTCCACAGGGGCTGAGCCAGGGACTGGGGATTCCCGAAGTCAGGAGATGGGAAGTGATTCTCACATGCAAGGCAGGGAGAGAGAGAAGCATGCCCAGCTCCTGGATGAGGAGAAACCAGAATGAACTAAAAGCCCTTTTGTAGGGATGAGGTTAAGAGATGGTTCTAGTGATTTCTTACACTGTTGACCGTGAGCATGCAGGCTTCCTAGATGGGGTGTGTTTAAACCTGAGCTCCAGGAAACTCCGCAGCAGATTCGTGGGGGCCATGGGGTGCGAAGGGGCATCAGAACAGCCCCGACACCCCTGCTTTCCTCCCCAGCACAGCCCTGGACCACAAGGTTGTGGGACCTGACTGGGTTCTCCTCTGAAGACCTCATACCCTGTGTCCTGAGCCTTCATCAAAAGTGGTGAGTCCGTCCAAAGAAGTAAGTTCCCCCCAGCTGCCATGGGGGCTCCATCCCATGTCCCTCGGGGGAGCTCACATGCACGTCAGGCCTATCAGCCACATGCAGGCCTCCCAGCAGCGTGCTTTGTGTCTCACTGTCGACATTTAGAAACGCCAGGCCACGTTGCACCTTTCACACATTTTTGACATTCGACACGCGTGTGGCAGCTGCTCCCCACCCAAAGCTCATTCCACAGGCAGCAAACGGTAATAGAAACGTGGAAGCTGGCTGCCTGGGTGGTGGTAGTTGTAGTGTGGGGCCAGTTGTCCCCTCGCCCAGCAGCTGGCGGCTGCGATGCTTCATGCTGCGGCCCCGCTCCTCGTCCATTTGCTCTGGTGCCCGCTCCTGACGCGTGCCTGCCCATGGGGCGTCTGCCAGGCCGTGCTCTCTGTCCTCTGCCCCCGTGTGAAGGTCAGGGAACTCCTGGCTTTCGGCCCGTCTGCCAACGCTGGCAGGATTGCCAAGGTATCTGACTTGAGCCCCAGGACCCCCAGCCCCCCGCGGCTTGTCCAGTCTGGACCCTCTTCCCTGGGCCATTCCTCCTCCTCATAGATGCCATTTGCTGCCTGGTGGATGTCCCTCAGCCCCGGGGCCAGCTGTTTCCACTGTTCTTCCCCACATCCCACCGACTCTGGAGGCCTGTGCTCCCGAGTGCTCATTCCCCCAGCGGCTCCCCAGATTACTGCATCTGAGGAGTCCCTTCTTTGTACACCTTCCAGGAAGAGATCAGAACTCCCCTATGGGGCCCAGACCCCTGGGAGCAGCCCCTTCTCGGGCCCCTGCGCTGTTGCTGGCCGCGCCCTGTCCTGCTCCAGCCGTGGTGAGCCTGGCAGCGCGTCCTGGGGCTGGCGTGTGCTGTGGCCAACTCTGTTTGCTCTTGTGCCTACTTGCAGCAGACAGGGAGCTCGGGCAAAGGCCGATGGGTCAGCGTGTGTGTGGCTGACCGCTCACTCAAAGGGTGCAAGCAGCCCTCCTGGTACTGGCTACCAAAAGTTGTCATAGGCTGTTCCCCCGCCCCCGCCCCCGCCCCCAGAGTTTCTTTTTATTTTTAAGTCAGATAACTAGAAACATTTGTTTACCAGCTAAACTTTTTTAGGCATACAATTCACACTCAGAGCTGTGCAGCTATTGCTACGGTCAGTTTTAGAACCTTGCGCCACCCTCAGAAGAAACCCTGTACTCGTGGTCACCCATGCTCCCATCCCTCTAGCCCCTGGCTGCCACTCCCCTGCTTTCCATCTCTGCATATTTGCCTGTTCTGGACACTTCATAGAGGTGGAGTCCTTCATCAGGTGGCCTTTTGTGACCAGCCTGTCACCCACATAGTGATTCCACCAGAATCCCACTTCACTACGTGGGTAGGCCGCATCGTGCTCGCTCACGTGCGCATTGTGGACAGCAGGGCTCTTGCCACCTTTTGGCTGTTGTGAACATCCGTGCACAACTTTCTGGGTGGCCGCATGTTCACGTTCCTCTTGGGGATACGCCTGGGAGTGGAGCCACGGGGCGCCCCACCTGACCTCCCATCGCTAGGCTGTTTTTGAAGACATAGCGTCTCCTCTTGCTTCACTGAGTGGAGGCTAAAGTGGAGTGTCTTGGGCTGAGGGTGCCGATGCCTCCTGCTCGGAGCCCTGCACGTGCCCCCGCCATCCCTCACGTGTCCCTGTGTTTGCAGCTTCCACGATGACGCCCCCAAGGACTACAGGCAAGTGTCTCTGACTGCCGTGAAGCAGCGATTTGAGGACAAGCGGTACGAGGAGATCAGCCAGGAAGAGGTGCCCGCGCCCCTGCCCGCTCCCAGAGGCTCGCCCCTCCAGGCCCCGTCCCTCCCGCTGACCCTGCTTTCCTTCCAGGTGCTGAGCTATGGCCAGCTGTGCGCAGCTCTGGGGGTGAAGCAGGGCAGCCCAGAGCCCGCGTCTTTCCTCAACACGGGGGACATTCATGCCTTCCTCAGCTCTCCGTCGGGAAGGAGAACCAAGCGGTGAGTGAGCCCTGTGTCCCTGTGTCCATTGACCCCTGCGTGCTGGGCCTGGGTTCCCTGGTGACCCCTGCAGCTGTCTGAGGGGTTCCTAAGATATAGTAGGGAGAAGCAGCCGGTCCCACAAAGAATGAAGTGGGATTGAATCCAGGCCTTGGTTCCAGGGCCCGATCTCCACTGTCGACTGCCCTGTCCTCCCCAGCGCAGCTGTCTGTCTCACTTTAACCTATGCCCGGTGAGGGAGGGTGGCCTTGAACACAGACTGAGCCCAGCAGGCTCTGGTCCTGTGGCGCCTCGGTCACTTGCTGGCCACACTCCACAGTGTCAGTCACTCCCAGCCCTACCCCTGCTGCCTGATTCTTGCTCTCCATGCTTCCCTGGCTGCCCTCGTCTCCTCTCTCGTCTCCTCTCTCGTCTCCTGAGCATATCCCACACCTGCCCCCCCTCTCAGCACCCTGGCTTTACCACCTAGAGTGACTTGCCCTCCCCACCTTACCCACCCGAGGAACTCTCGCTGCCCTTGCCAAGTCCAGGTGGGCAGCCTCTCCCGTGCTGCTGGCCCCCCGTCCAGGACCCGTGCCGGGAGCTTCCTGAGGGCAGGCCACTGGGCAGCTGGGTCAGCCCTGTGCACAGCACTCCCAGCAGGCCGGGCAGGTGCAGAGGACCAGGCTGAGCCTCCCACCCCGCTGCCCATGACCGGACTCCTGGCTCTCCCACCTCGCAGGAAGCGGGAGAACAGCCTCCAGGAGGACAGGGGCAGTTTTGTCACCACGCCCACTGCCGAGCTGTCCAGCCAGGAGGAGATGCTATTGGGCAGCTTTCTGGACTGGAGCTTGGACTACTGCTCTGGCTACGAGGGTGACCAGGAAAGCGAGGGCGAGAAGGATGGTGATGGTGAGTACCACGGCCTGGAGGCCGTCCACATGCCCCCTAGAGGATCAGGGGCCCCACACATAAGCAGGCATGAGAAGACCAGAGCCCCTAGAATACCAGAGTGGGGATGGGGGCCAGGGTGGGAGTGCCCGCAGCCCACAGGGGCGGGACAGATAAGACCCATGTCCAGCTCCAGCCAGGCCTATGGAAGGGCCTTACCAGGGCAGGGAAGTGGAAGAGGCCTATTCTGGAATGCACGAGAACTTTCTAGAACATTCTGTGAGATGTGCCGCTCACTGCCCTTTTGGGCTGTGTACCCCCTCCCCCCAGGGCTGCCCATGGGAGGCTCTGTCCCTGTGTTCTTGGGCGGCTAACCACACAGGAGGCCCAGTTCAAGCAGTTTCTGTCAACCTTGTGATTGCTTGCTTCTGTGTCTACCTGGGGAGTAAATAGATTATAGATGACTAGGTTGTCTTTCTGTGCTCCAAGTCACATTCAGTGTCACTCTCTTATTTCTTACCCAAAGAGCAGTACAGGGGACTGTCCAGCGAGGTCCAGGACATGTGGCCGAGAGCCACGCCTGTCCTGGCCAAGAGCTGGACCCTGGGCCACTGGGGGCCCTGACTGGGCAGGGGGGCATCCCAGTGCTCACAGTGGCTGGATCCCTCACCCCATGTCTCCCACAGTGACAGCCCCCAGCGGCATCCTCGATGTCACCGTGGTCTATCTGAGCCCAGAACAGCACTGCTGCCAGGAATCAAGTGACGAGGAGGCCTGCCCAGAGGACAGGGGACATCAGGACCCACGCACCTGGGTACCAGGCCCCCAGATGCCTCCCACCCCAGAGCCCGAGCCTCAGCTCTGCGGCACGAGGAAGCCAGGCAGGGACAGCGTGACCTCAGGGTACTCCTCCATCAGCAGCGCGAGTCCCACAAACTCAGTGGACGGCGTCTCGGGGGGCCCTCCCCAATCTACCTCAGTGCCATCCCCAGGAAGCGACTTGAACACACAGTTTTGCCACCATCATGCCAAGAAGTCATGTTTACAGTGTCGCTCTCCAGGCCCTCTGGAGAGCAGCGTTCCCCAGGTGAAGAGGAAAAGCCTCTGCACCCACAGCGAGGAAGAGGAAGAGGGGGACGTGAGCCAGGCTTGCTGAGGCCGAGTGTGCCCACACTCGCCGTGGGATCGCCTGCGGAGGGAGGCTGCCGCTGCACTAGTGAGCCGTGGGGGTGCTGGGGATGGACGCCACCTGCACCCCCAGTGGCTCTCACACAGGGAGTGCACAGAACACGGGACACTAAGTTTCTTTCTCCAGGGTAGTCCCATGTGAGCCGTCAGAATGTCTAAATCAGAACAAAAACTCAGATTCTTCCCTTTGGAAAACAGCCTCGAAGCAATCATGCCACACCCTGTGAAGCCCGTCTCTGTGTCCTGCTCTCTCTGGGGAGCTTGAGCCCACATCCTGATCTCCCAGCCCCAGGGAACCCTGTCCCAGGAGCCGACAGCTTCCTCAGTGGGGCACACGTGTGACCAGGTGGCCTGGCACAGCTCCCCTCCCAGCATCTATCTGGTCTAGGTTCCGGGGGTGCTGACAGCTCTGAGCACAGCAGACCACCTCGGCTCCCTTCCTGAGGGAGCCCGGCCCCTACACCCTGTTGTGGATGACATGAGACCCCCAGTGGGGAGGGCCTGACGTCTTGGCCCTGAGCTCCCTGCCCACCGCACTCAGCTCCTTCTAGAAATTTGCTCTGCCCCCAGCAGGTGGTGTCTGTATGAACACCTCTCTTTGCACTGAATTTCTAGGCCATTTCTTTTCCTGTGTTTATTTCCATCCTTCATTCTTCTGAGATGGAAACAAAAGAAAAATTAAAGATAGAAGGCATTAAATTTTTAAATAGCGACTCAACTTTATTTAGGCTCAACTTAAAAGAACATGTGATTCAGATCCCTCCGTGCTATCCTGATGCTTCCCAGAGAGGCCCCATAGGAGAAAATTAAATGTCCTCAGTAACAGCTGAGGTGACCACAGTGCAGAAGAGGGAGATTCAAAGGGCCTGTCCCCACCTGTTGGGGGAGGTGGACCTACTGTAGGTTCCTGAAGCTCCCCCACGCCTCCCACCTCCTGGGTGCTGCAGCCAAAACAGCGGAGGGATCTGCTCAAGACGGACCCTAACCACTGAGATGTGTGACTGGCAGCGATAGCTTGTGTTTCTTCTCAACACATCAGGAACAACCACTGCACCAGGCCAGGAATGGACCAAAGGGATACTGACTCAGTGACGGCTCTTCTGTGTGCTTGTGCGTACATGTGCGTGGGTGCTCTGCGGGAGCTGCCCAGCTACTGTAAGAGCATTCTGACCCCTTCTGCTTGGGGCATGGTTGGGACAAACCTCTCCTGTCCCTGTGGGCCCCTGGGCATGTGTGAGCCTCACTAGCCTCACCTGTAAGCTGGGGCTATAGTACCTACCTCACAGGGGTGTTGTGGGGATTAAATGTGATGAGGGCAGTGGCAGCTGCGTGACGTGCATGTCTGAACTGCCCGCCTCCTTGTCTGTGGCCCCTGGTCAAAAGCCCAACTCCGGATGGAGTTTAAACCACCCTCTCCCGGCCTACACCCAAGACCATTCCAGTGGGGACCTAATGCCACCTACCTGTGCTGTCAATGCCTCTTCCTGTTCCCTCCTCCCTCCAGAGAATCTAGTTTTAGACAGGAATGCTGTCAGCCTACCCTGACAGGGCACGGGCAGGAGCCTAAGCCCCAGGCCCCTACCCTGAACAGTCCCAGGCAGCTTGGGCCCCCAGCTCTCCTTCTGCTATGAAACGGACACCTCTCCCATTTTTATTATTTTTTGGATTTTATTTATTCATGAGACAGGCAGGCTCGCTCCCTGCAGGAAGCCTGATGCAGGACTCAATCCCAGGACCCAGGGATCACACCCTGAGCCAAAGGCAGACGCTCAACCACTGAGCCACCCAGGTGTCCCAACACCTCGCCATTTTTAAACCACCTCCCCCAGCCCCAGCGTGTCACCCCTGAGGCTCCCCCTGAGACTTCTCAGCCCCTGCAGGGTTTATGATCCTACTTATTACCTGCAGTTAAGTGAGGCCCTGCTGCCTTCATCACTCTTCCCCCGCCCCGCCCCAGCATCTGTCACCACACCACCCCCACCCCCAGCTGTGCCGAGTAAGGCTCCCATCCCCATCTTGTGACCCTCCTGGGACAGCATCCCATTGCTGCTGTGACACCTGGCTCTGTGATCCCTCCACCTCCCTGGGCTCCAGCTCTCCTTCTGACACCCGTCCAGTCCCTGTCTATACACACCTGCCCCAGCTTGGACCATCTTGCCTGACCCATTGTTCTCAGGTCACAGTCCCCGGTCTCCAGACTCTGGGACTTACACGTGCATCTGCTCAGGTGCCTACCTGATGCCACCCCTGAATACCATCACCTTGCCAGTATGTGCAAAAACGAACACGCCGGGCAGCCTGGGTGGCTCGAGGTATAGCGCCGCCTTCAGCCCGGGGCGTGATCCTGGGATCGAGTCCCACGTCGGGCTCCCTGCGTGGAGCCTGCTTCTCTCTCTGCCTGTGTCTCTGTCGCGCTCTGTGTCTCTCATGAATAAATAAAATAAAAAACGAGCACGCCCTCCTTCCTTGCTCCGCCCCCAGCACACACAACATCCTCACCTCTAGCGACGGTGACTTCGGAGGTACCTTGCCTGGTGGTAGGCCGGGGGTCCGCAGGGCAGCTCGGCCCGCTTCAGGGCGCCTTCAAGGACAAGTCAGCCGCAAGCCATCCCAGGTGCCACCATCCTCCCAGGTTTCCAAACCAGAAGCCCGTGCACCACCGCAGGACCCTCCGCGCCCCGAGTGCAGCGGAGGCGGGGCCCGGGAGGCCGGATCGCTGGGGGGCGGGGCCAGAGCGCGGGGGGCGGCCCCTGGGTCCTCGGCTCCGGATTGGTCAGCGCCGCCGGAAGGGGGCGGTCCCCTAGCCCGGAAAGGACCGGACTTCCTGGAGGCGGCAAATCCGGAGGAGCGGTGGCCGCCTTGATGCTGCCCGCGGGCTGCTCGCGCCGGTGAGAGCCGCGCGCTGGGCGGCGGGGCGGGAGCGGGGGGCGCGGGGCGGGCGGTGGGGAGGGCGGCAGCGCGGCGCGGGGCGGCCGGGGAGCTGAGCCGCCGGTGCGCCCCTCCCAGGCTGGTGGCCGAGCTGCGGGATGCCCTGGACGCCTGCGCTGAGCGACAGCGGCGGCTGGAGCGGAGTCTGCGCGCGTGCCGCCGGCTGCTGCGGCCCTGGTACGCGGACCCCGAGACCACCCGGGCTGGGAGGCCGGGCCGGCGCCCTCTGGCTGCGCTCCTCTTCCCCTGCAGGCTCCGAGCGGGGGCTGCTGGCGTCCCGGGCGGCTCCTTGGGGTTGGCAGCGTCGCTCCTGGCCCTGCCACGGCTGTCCTGTCTTCGCAGGGAAGCGGCCGAACTTCCGGCTGCGGAGCCAACCCCGGCACCGGAAACTCAGGAAGAGGCCCCGTCTCCGGGTAAGCCTCCACCACCCCGTCTTGGTGCTGCCCTTGCTGTTTTCTGACAGCACTTTCTTGCAGTGATCGCCGCAAGAGTTTTTTGGCTTTTGCAGCATGCACGCCTAGCCCTCAAGACCTCAAGGAATTGGAGCTTCTGACCCAGACACTGGAGAAAGCTGTACGGGTGAGGAAAAGCGTGTCTAAGGCTGCAGAAAGACACAAGGCCCTCAGCCTGAAGTCTGGGTCCACCGCAGCCTCTGCCCCATCCCGGGTCTCAGGCCAGGCTGGCAGGCGAGCCTCAGAGACAAAACCACTCAGGTGCATCCATCAGACCGGGGTACCTGCCGAGGGCCTCCCCGAGTGCAGGCTTCTGTCAGCGGGGGATCGCACCTGCAAGGGGAGGGGAGCCCGAGCCACCAAGCCTGGACCAGGCCTCAGGGACCAACTTCCACTGGCTGCTCCTCCGGCCCCGGAAGTTTTCACATTGAAGGAAAAAGGGTAGGTTTCCCAGACCCTTCCTGAGGGTCCACCTCATCAGACCCTGGCCAGCAGCGGGAATCTGGGATGTGGGGTGACAGGGAGGGCAGGGCATTGAGGCTGGATGTGGGCCAAGGGAGTCCCCAGGGTGCCATCCCAGGAGATCCGTGCCCCAAAGCTGGCCGAGTGGAACGTTGCTAGGGCCTGTCGCCTTCTCCCTGGCTGTCCTGCCCCCCATCCTCTCATCCATCCGGCCCACGGGCTCCGCGTGGGCTCTGCAGGGCCTGGGCTCTGCTCCTGGTGTCCTCTTCTCTCTGCCAGGCCAGAGCTAGACTCTGCTGGCTCCCACCACCACTCTGGAAGTCCTGTCACATGGAGGGGGGGAGCCCCCAGAGTGAGGCTACTCTGAGCACTGGCTTCGCTGACAGGGTCCTGCTGAAGTTACCCACGGCCTACAGGAAAGCAGCCTCCCAGAACTCCCGGTAAGGCTGAGTCTTAGCTGGGTGGGGGTGGACGGGACATCAGGAACATGTGGCCAGCAGGGAGGCTGAGGCTTCCCGCCATCGCAGGGCCACATCGGTAAGACTTTTCCAGCGGGCTTCCCTGCTTTGTTGGCTGGGTGGGGACATTTTCCGCGTGAAGGGAGTCTGCTGTGGTCCCCGTAGACTCAGCGGGCTTTGAGGCTGAGACCTTGCATCCTCGTCTGTCTTGTCTGTGGAAGTGAGGATGACGGTATCAGCTTCATAGAGGTGCCTTTTTCGATACTGCGCCTGCTACGGAGCCGGCACCGTCAAGAGTTCTTGGCCATCGTCCCGAGCCATCCGTTACCAGTCGCTGCTGGCTCCTCTGCTCTCCTCTCTCGAATTCTCTCCTAGTAGTTCCCAGAGTGTGTCAGCTCTGTCCCCTTGTCACAGACACTGTCCTCTCAGCTCCCTAAAACCTTAGGAGGTCCCTCCTGGCATTCAGCAGAGCCAGACGCCCCTGATGGGCCCCTGCCTTGGCCTTTCCCTGCCTCCCGAGGCCCTGCTGGGTGGAGTAACCACGTCCCTCTCTGGTCCCCGGGTGCCTGTGTGCGCATTCCAGCCTGTGGACCCAGCTCAGCTCTACGCAGACCAGTGACTCCGTGGATGCTGCTACCAATGCCAAAACCCAGTTCCTCCAGAAAATGAAGATGGCTGTATTCTTGCTGGGCTTTTGGGACCCCCCAGGGTGTGTGTGTGAGGGTGGGGGGTTCTGGCTCTAAGTCTGATGAGTTTAAGAAGCAACTCCAGGAAGAGCCACAGCCACTCTGGGGTCCTGTCCTTGGCGGGAGGGGAAATGGGAGAGCCTGGCAACAGAGGACTTTCCCTGACCCGTGTCCAGTCAGGCTGGCCTGGCTCTGGGCTCAGTGCTGCAGAGGTGGAGGCGGAGGTGGGGCTCCTATGGAAGGCCTGCTCGCTGCTGAGACAGCGAATGGAGGAAGAGCTCTTGGCAGGTCAGTGGGCCCTGGTGTGTGTTTTGGGGGTGGGGGGCCTTCAGGACTGGCATGGACCTGGCTCGCCCTCCCTGACTTTTGCGTAGACTGTGCTGACTGGGTGCAGGAGTACCACTGCCTGCTTACCCTGGAGGGGCTGCAGGCCATCACGGGGCAGTGTCTCCACAGACTGCAGGAGCTGCGTGCTGGTGAGGCTCGGCCCCACCCCCGCCCCAGGCTGAAATCTGGTCAGGGGTCAAGGTCCTCTAGCCAAAGGGCAGCATCAATGGCAGGGCCCCTCAGGGCAGGTCCTTCCCCTTGTCACCCCAGGCATTGTCCCACAGGACCAGCCAGAACTGCACCCCCACCCCACTGCCCCTCCTGCCGCAGCCCTGGCGCTGTAAATAGTCTGCCTGTTTATCTAATTCCTGAGAAGGTGCTGTGTGAGAGTCATAGGTGCTGGCAGGTGACCTGCCTTGCAAGAGGCGGTTATTTATGGAGGGCTTCATCCAGGAGGCGAAGGGAGATCTTGCACCCCCTAAAAGCAAGTGGGAAAGAGGAGGTCCCTGGCTGCCACCCCATGAGGCCACATATTCCTGTCCTCACAGAAATGGTGGGACAGCAGTTGGGGCCATGGCCTGAGGAGAGATGCCCCAGAGCCTCAGGGTCCTGTGAAGGAAGAACAGACCCTACCTGGAGCTCGCAGCTGCTTCTGTACTCCAGCACCGCGGAGCTGCAGACCCTGGCGGCCCTCAGGCTGCGAGTGGCCATGCTGGAGCAGCAGATCCACCTGGAAAAGGTACTTCCAGAGTAGGGGGATGAGAACTAGGGGACTGGGTGCCAGGGGACCCTTGGGCTTTGGGCTGAGGTGGAAGACAGAGCCTCTGGGCTGTGCACAGCTGACACAGCACTGGCCCCGGGGCTGGAACATGGCACCTGAAGGCCTCCCTGGACACTACGGGGGCCTTCTGTAAGCCTCCAGCTAGCTGCCCAGCACAGGGCCCCCCTGAGATCTTGATCACACGTTACCCTGTAGGTCCTGATGGCCGAACTCCTCCCGCTGGTGAGCACACCGGAGGCACAGGGGCCGCCCCCACTGGCGCTCTGCCGAGCCGTGCATAGCCTGCTCTGTGAGGGAGGTGAGCGCTTCCTCACCATCCTTCGAGACGAACCTGCCAGCTGAGCCCTTCCCGTGGCCAGCGACCACTCACCTTGCCCATTCCCAGGCACAGGACCCTGGCATGAGGGTGTACTTGTTCTGACCCTCAGACCACTGGGAGACCACCACCACCCCTTCTCTGTTAGGTGAACGGGGATTGAGAAGGTCTGGTCGGCCTGGGGGCCCAGGGATGGCTGTAGCCACCCTGGAAACCAGGGCCGCCAGGTGGGCTGGGGACAGCCTCCCGGCTCTTGCTGAGGAGCCCAGGGCCCTTCTTGCAGCAGCTAAAGCTGACAGGCCTCCGCATGGCGTGCGCATCAGAGGCCTGCGGGCTTTTTTCTCAGCTACCTCTGTTTTTCCTTGTTTTAGACTTAGAAGCCACTTGTGTGACATTAAAACTACTTCAGAAAGTATATTCAAGATGGGATTTGGTGTGTTTGTTACTTGTGTTTTTGCTTACTAACAACACATCAAGCATACTTACTGAGAATACATGTATGCCTTCTGTACTCAAAGGAGGGCAAAAGGCACTGAAGGTGTGCAGCGCTGGGGACACCCCTCAAGCCCTGGCCCTGGCGCACCTGAAACCTCTCCCCCCATCACCTAGACTGGGCCCACTGGGAGACACAAAGCCCATGAGCCCCTATCAGAGTGGGCGGACACTGTGTGTGACCACAACTGTCCTGGCACCGTGCTCACCACTTTCTCCTGGGTTGTTGCTGCGGCCAGTGGGGCCCCCTAACATTGAGTCACCACCCCCTCACCTTCTCCACGATCCCCTCCTCCCCAGCTCCTGCCGCCCCCCCTGAAGAAATCCTGGCTTTGTGGAAAGCAAGAGAATTTAGAGGTCAGGGTCACGGTCTCTGGGTTCATACCAGTCACAGGCTTGGGTTTCCAATGTGACTTATTTGCCAATGTGGGACTTCCAACGAGATTCTTAACGGCCTTGAGCCTCAGTTCCCAGTGTTGTCTCCACTGTCATCCTGAGAGTAGTTGTTGGGAGAAATTATTGAAGAGATGTAACCATCAGCCGACCTAAGAGCTGGATCTGGGTAATGGGAGGCTCCTCACCACCCCCATCCTTGGAATGGGGGTTCCACTTGCCTTTTCACACCCAGAGGCTGCTCCGAGGAGGACACAGCCTTGACATAGCCAGGTGGTGCTGAGAACACCTGCAGGGGACACGTGACAGCCCAGGGAGGGCCTCTCTGGACACCACCCCTTAGGCTCCAGGTGTGGGCTCCCTTCCCTTATTCCCCCTCCCCCCCCCTCCAACGCAGCCTGCCCTCCCCATGAGGGGCCTGTTCCAGAGGACACTCAGGAAGTTCCCGAGCAGCCATCAGACCAGCTGTAATGGCTATTACCCCTGGGACTGGGGTGAGGACAAAATACCCAGGAGTAGGGGTTCCTGGGTGGCTCAGCGGTTGAGTGTATGCCTTTGGCTCAGGGTGTGATCCTGGGGTCCGGGATTGATTCCCACATCGGGCTCCTTGCATGGAGCCTGCTTCTCCCTCTGCCTCTGTCTCTGTGTCTCTCATGAATAAATAAATAAAATCTTTTAAAAAAATACACAGGAGTAGGCCCCAGGGAGGGCCAGGAGTCTGTTGTGTTCTTTAAATAAACTTAGTGAGCACTTTTGCCACCAAGCACAGTCCTCAGAGCTGGAGCATTGGCCCTTTGTGTAGACACTGATGAGCAACAGGGAATTAACTCCAGCTTCTGCCCTGGGCAGCAGGGGTGGGGGGAACCCAGGAACCAGGTAACTCCTGGAGAAGGCCCGGTGTTCTGAGAGCCAGATGAGGTTGCAGGTATGGGGGATGAACTGAGTGATGCTGAAGCAGCCTTGGGGTGGCTCCAGGCCCGGAAGCAGAAACTCCTACTTATAAAAGTTCCCACAGTCCCACGGACCAGAAACCCTGAACATGGAATCCCAGGGTTGCTGGGAACCAGATGACAGACCAAAGCAGGAAACCTAAAACGAGTCTTCATTGCACTGAGGGGCTGTCCTGTGCAACGGCTCTGTCCGCTGCCCAGAGCAGGAACGGGGAAGGGAAAGCCCAGAGATGGGGAGTCTGGGGGACAGCCCCTGCCCCTCCCTGGTCCTGGTCATTCCACTGCTGCTTCTAGAGCTCATGCCCAGCAGTTCACTGGACCTTTGCCCCTGAGAGGTCAAGGGTGCCACCCTGATCCCCAGCCAGGTCCTGATGGGCGCCGAAGGTGGCTGACTCAGGGACGCACCTATCAGGACCAGGGTGGGTGCTATCCCGTGGAGGGCTGTGGCGCCTGGGCCGGGAGGTGCCCCCTTGCAGGAGGATGCACGGGCGGAGGTCTGGGGTGGCGCGCCGCCCACCCTGATTCAGCGCCCAGCCGGAGGCGGCAGCGAACTCCTCTCCCTGGCGTCCCGGTGGCGTCACCGCATCCCGTGCCAATCCGCTGTGACGTGGCGGTCGAGGACGGGAGCGGGGGCTGCGCGGGCGCCCACACCCACCAGCGCGCGGCCCCGTACGCGGCATGAGCGCGCCCGAGTCCCCGCCCGCGGCGCCCGCTGAGCCCCTCGCGCCCCCCGAGCCCCCCGGGGCCCTGCGCGCGGTGCTCGTGGCCACCGGCGGCGTGGGGGGCTCCTGGCCGCGCTGCGTCCTGCCCTTCGGCGCCGTGACCCTGCTGGCCGGCGCCGCCGCCACGGCCATCACCTTCTCGCTGCGCGGCCCCCACCTGGACCTGGAGCAGGGCGTGGCGCTGGCCACGCTGGGCGCGGGCCTCGGGTTACTGGCCGCCGCCCTCCTGTGCTGGGGCGCTCGGCGGCGGGCGGGGCGCGCGGGGCGGCGGGAGCCGGGGGCGGCCTGAGCCCGGCGGCGCCCCGGACCCGGCGCCCCCTCCGGACCTCGCCCCCGCGCGGGCTCGCCCTGCACCGCGCGGGACGCCGACGCCCCTCTCCGTACAGCCCCTTCCTCGTTCCGGGGAGGCCGGGGTGGGGGCGGCGAGCCATTGCCCCCTGCTCCTCGGCCTCGCCCCTCCGCACTCCGCCCGCGGCGTTGCAGCGTTCCGCTCAGCGCAGAGCCGGTCCACCCCGGCCCACCCCAGAGAGGGCCTGCGCGGCTGGGGGCCTGCGGGGTGCAGGATGCCGCGGACTCGGTGGGACCACCCTCGCCGGGGTGAGGCGCAGCGGGCCTTGCTCCCCTCCCCCAGCCGTCTGTGCTCCCTGCTGGGACGGAAGCCCCTCTCAGCGGAAGAGACGCTCAATAAATGTTCGTGTGAAATGTGTACGAGTGGTGACTTGCAAATGTCTGGAGAGAACAGTGGGTCCTGGGCTAGGCCAGGAGGTTTGATCGGTTGGCCTTTTAAGGGAAAGACCCCCGGCCGCCTGAGGCTTGGGACTGTCTGGCCCCCTGGGTCCCTTCTCCCCCACCCCACCCCCACATTGGCTCCCTACGTGCCCCAGAGCCAGCAGCTGTCACTCTGGGGATGGGGGTGGGGGTGGGGTGGGGGGATGGCCGTGGCCAGAGAAGGTGCATGTGGGGGCAGGGAGGTGGAGTCTCCTCTAAGGTGCCAGGAAGGGGCAGGATCAGCAGAGAGGTGTGAGAGGCCCCAGAGGCTGGGGACAAGTGGCACAGTCCACAGGAGCAATGAGCCCGGACTGCGGGCTGGGGAGAAGTCCCTCCCCAGCTCTCTCGGGCCATCTGCCAGGGCCATCCTAGGGACCAGAAGAGACTGCGTGCAGGGGCCATTCTGGAGAAGAGGCAGGGCTGCTTGCAGCCTCCTCTCTGGGGAGCCCGTGAAACTACTGCCCTCTGGGCCTGGAGCGCTCTGCTTGCCAACACTGACCATGATGATGACAACGACGATGACAACGACGACGACAACAATGATGATGACAACGACAACGATGACCCCAGATGAACACTCACAGCATGCTGAGCCCTGGGGGCCTCCTTCCACCCACACCAGAAACCACCAGATGTTCTGCAGACCTTAGCCCGCACTCCCGAGGAGGGAGACAAAGCCTGCAAGTCTGATGCAGGATTGGAGGGGAGGCTGCTCCCCAATTTCCTTTCTTCCCTCCCGACAGGAGTTTGAAACCCCGACAGCTAGGGGCTCCCTGGAGGCTTTGGCTCAGGCTCTTCGGAACACTTGTGTTGGGCCTGGGCACCTCTCCCCATGGCCAGCTAGTCGGCCCCAGGAGGATCAGTTGCAGCCAGGGCTGTGCTCATCCAAGGCTGGTTGTGAGGCTGATAACCAGAAGGACCTAGAAGAAGGTGGCTGGGAAGGTGCCAGTCCAAGCTTGATTTGTTCTGGAGCAGAATTTTCTCCCTGTCAGTTCTCTCAGTCGTGCACAGCTATCGTTGTAACAGGCACATTTTTTTTTTATCTCCAAGTTGAGTTTAGGTGCCGTGGCACCTGCTCTGTGGGGTGGAAGGGACTCACAGACTCCCTGCTGCTGCCAAAGGTCAAGGGCAAGAGGCCAGCAGCCCTTTTGGTTCAATTCTTCCCAAGTCTCCCATGATCTCATCCGCCTCTCTACCCCCAACCCCTACATCAGAAGGGGCATGACCAGAAGGGGCTAGTCACTTCAGATGCCCCATCACCCTGTCCTCGCTGCTCCGTCCTCTTCTCCTTTGCTTTCCCCTGGGAGGCTCCAGTGTCCTCCTGTCCCTCCTCTCTAGAACAGCAAGAAGATTCTGCTTCTCTCTAACTTCTCGTGGGTCCTTGCAGCTGTAAGTGGCAGCTCTGCCTACAGACACACCCACATGGCACCTCCATCAGCTGCAGGGCCTAGCCTAGGGTCAGCCTCCCATCTGAAATTTCAGGCCTCAGAACTTCTTCTAGGTCAGACGTGTTCCCCTGTCCCCTGCCCCCTCTGCATCCAGCTGACGTTTCCTGGCATGCTTGGCCCCCTCCATCAAGGACCTAACAGTTGTGGGAAAGTGGTCTCTCCGGAGCAGTTCTGATCTCTCTTGGATGGGTCACTCTCACTGCCCAGCTGGGTTGCTGCCTCAGTTTCCATACCCAAACTTGCTGGTATGTGGACCAGGTTCAGGAGTTCTGACACTGAGCCATCTGTGACCAGGCCCTCCTCATGGGCCAAACTCCACTCTCTACCCTCTTCCGGGGTCCTCGACTGCTGACCAAGACCCTGAACCCCACGAGGCCCTGTTAATTAGTGGGTTCCCCACTCTCCCACCCCGGCTTCCACTTCCTCCCTGCCAACTCTGGGAGCTGGGCCCATCTTGGTGATGCAACTATAGATAGAGACCCAGAGATGCTTTGGGACAAGGGTTTAGCTGGATCTGGGTGGGATATGCCAATTTCATTTCTTAGGTGAACTCCAGTCAGAAGGGGAGGATGCATCCTTCCGGAACATCAGGCACTCAAGCCTGTTGAGCCTTTGGCTGCATCCAATACCTTTGCAGCTCATCAACCCCCCCCCCCCCCCCCCCCAGTGGCTAAGCAAAGCTGAATAACAGCCCCGATGAAAAAACTAAATCTCAGGTTAAGGAGCCTGAACTACAGAGCCAGAAATTGGAGCAGCTTGGATTCAAAATCAGACCTGGTCCCAACCGCAGGTTTTTTTCCTACTAGAGCAGACCACTGCTTTGGGGACATCCCATAACCACCAGCCCTGCTTGGCTGCTACAGCCGAGAGTGCTCCCTGTAGGGACCCAGGGGAGCATCAGGGCACCAGCCTTCAGATGCAGGGCCCAGGCTGCCAGATGGGCCTCAGGAAGGAGGCCGCCGCCCCCCGCCCAGCACGTGGCACAGCCCCAGGAGCAGTCAGGGCCTGGATGCAGGCCGGGGACCCTGCTGGGTGGTCCCCCGCGGGCTGCGTGGCTGAGCCGCCCCCTCCAGACCCCTCCCGCCGGCGCATTCCTGGCTCCCCGGCCCCTCCCCCGCCTCTCGGGCCTCCCAGCCCCCTCCCCCGCTGGCCCAGCCAGTGTCTGAATCTGCTTCTGATTCCGGCTCTGCCGACGAGGCCCCCTCCCCTCCCTCCTTCGCGGCCCGAGCAGCCCCGCCCCTGGCTGAGCCCAGGCTTGCGCCTACTGCGCCCCCCACCCCCTCCTGGCACGGCTTGCCCGCCCTCGCTGCAGCCGGGAGGAGGCGGTGGCCGGGGCGCCCCAGGCCCCGCCCGCACTCGGCCCTTCCCGGGAGGCCGGGAGACCTGCTCGACCCGGCCCTCGGTGGGTGAGTGCAGCGGCGGGCAACGGGTGGGGCCTCCGCTGGCGGAGGCGCCGGGAGCGGGGGCGACTCCTGTCATCGCTCCAGGCCCAGCGGGAGGACGCGCCGGCATCCCCGCCGTGGCGCTCGGCCCGGGGCGTGCCCGCGGCTGCTCCCACCTCTGGGCCCGGGCTGGGGCCGCGGGGATCGCCAGCGTTGCGGGCCAGCGGGCAGAGCCCCGGATCCGGGCCCTGTCTCCCCGAGGGCAGCGGCGTGGGGCCCAGCGGGCTGGCGGGTTCTCCGCGGCTCCGGCCATGCCCGGCTGGCCCTGGCGGCTGCTGCTGACGGCGGGCACGCTCTCGGCCGCGCTGAGCCTGGGGCCGGCGGCGCCCGCCGACCCCTGCCATGACGACGGGGGCGCGCCCCGCGGCTGCGTGCCAGGCCTAGTGAACGCCGCCTTGGGCCGCGAGGTCCTGGCGTCCAGCACGTGCGGGAGGCCGGCCACGCGGGCCTGTGATGCCTCCGACCCGAGGCGGGCACACCCCGCTGCCCTCCTGACCTCCGCGGGGAGCACCACAAACCCTGTGTGCTGGCGATCGGAGGCACTGACGCAGGCGCCCCACAACGTGACCCTCACAGTGCCCCTGGGCAAGGCTTTCGAGCTGGTGTTCGTGAGCTTGCGCTTCTGCTCCGCGCCCCCTGCCTCGGTGGCGCTGCTCAAGTCACAGGACCATGGGCGCAGCTGGGCCCCACTGGGCTTCTTCTCCTCCCGCTGCGGCCTGGACTATGGCCGCCCGCCCGCCCCAGCGGATGGCCCAGCTGGCCCAGGGCCTGAAGCTCTGTGCTTCCCTGAGCCCCAGGTCCAGCCCGATGGTGGTGGCCTTCTGGCCTTCAGTGTGCAGGACGGAAGCCCGCCAGGCCTGGATCTGGACAGCAGCCCAGTGCTCCAAGACTGGGTGACGGCCACGGACATTCAAGTAGTACTTACGAGGCCTGCCGTGCTGGGAGACAGCAGGGACTCCATAGCCACGGGCCCTTACTCTTACTCAGCTACTGAGCTCCAGGTGGGCGGGCGCTGCAAGTGCAATGGGCATGCCTCAAGGTGCCTGCTGGACACCCAGGGCCACCTCATCTGCGACTGCCAGCACGGCACGGAGGGCCCCGACTGCGGCCGCTGCAAGCCCTTCTACTGCGATAGGCCATGGCAGCGGGCCACGGCCCGGGAAGCCCACGCCTGCCTTGGTGAGGCCTTGGAGGGTGGCCTGGGGATCTTGGACCAGGCCAGCCTGCCCCTGACCCATCCCTTCCTGCAGCTTGCTCCTGCAATGGCCATGCCCGCCGCTGCCGCTTCAACATGGAGCTGTACCGACTGTCCGGCCGTCGCAGTGGCGGCGTCTGTCTCAACTGCCGGCACAATACCGCTGGCCGCCACTGCCACTACTGCCGGGAGGGCTTCTATCGAGACCCTGGCCGTGCCCTGAGTGACCGCCGTGCTTGCAGGGGTGAGCCTGCCACCAGCTACCTGCACAACCTCCTCCCGTGGATTCCCGCATCCCCAGATGGGCTCTAACCATCCTATCTCTGTCTTCAGCATGTGACTGTCACCCTGTTGGTGCTGCTGGCAAAACCTGCAACCAGACCACAGGCCAGTGTCCCTGCAAGGATGGCGTCACTGGTCTTACCTGCAATCGCTGTGCCCCTGGCTTCCAGCAGAGCCGTTCTCCGGTGGCCCCCTGCGTTAGTGAGTGACCCTGCCCTCCTTAGGCCACCTCAGCCGAGACCACACCTGCTCCCTGCTGCTCCCTGCTTGTCTCCTGAGCCCTGCAAATTCTCCCCCTCAAACGCAGGCCGCTCTCTCACCCTGCCCGCAGAGACTCCTCTCCCTGGACCCACTGAGGAGAGTAGCCCCGTGGAGCCCCAGGGTGAGTGGACACACAACAAGGTCCTAGATCTGACATGACTGTGGGGGAAGGCTACGGGTTCAAGGAGGGGGGGAGGAGAAGAGGGTGGGGGGAGGAGGTAGGGATCCGTGCCAGCCTCGCACCCCCTCCAGACTGCGACTCGCACTGCAAACCAGCCCGCGGCAGTTACCGCATCAGCTTGAAGAAGTTCTGCAGGAAGGACTACGGTAGGCCTCCCGCCCTTGCCCTCTCACCTCTCCCCTCCCTCCCTGGGCCTCCCGCCACCCCCCCCACCCCCCCAACCCCCCCACCCCCGGTCAGCCCCGGTGGCCTCTCCGTGACCACCCCGGCCCAGCGTTGAGTGTCCCATCGGTGCCCCCTCCCCACGCCGCGGGCGTGCGGGGCTCCTCCGCGCGGCCCGGGCCCGCCCCGCCTGACCCCGCCCCCTCTGGCCCTCCTCCCCGCAGCGGTGCAGGTGGCGGTGGGCGCGCGCGGCGAGGCGCGCGGCTCGTGGACGCGCTTCCCGGTGGCTGTGCTTGCAGTGTTCCGGAGCGGCGAGGAGCGCGCGAGGCGAGGGAGCAGCGCGCTGTGGGTGCCGGCGCGGGACGCGGCCTGCGGCTGCCCGCGCCTACTACCGGGGCGCCGCTACCTGCTGCTGGGGGGCGGGCCGGGGACCGCGGTCGGGGGCCGGGGGCCCGGGCTCAGCGCCGCGCGCGGGAGTCTGGTGCTGCCCTGGCGCGACGCGTGGACGCGGCGCCTGCGGAGGCTGCAGCGGCGTGAGCGGCGGGGGCGCTGCGGGACGGCCTGAGCCCGAAGCGCGGGCGGGGCGCTGCTTCCACGCTGAGGCGCACGTTCACCCACTGCGTCCACCTGCGAAGGAGGCTCTGCTGGCGTCGCGCGCGTCGTCTCCGGGGCCCTCCCCTACTCTGCCCAGCGACTGCCTCGCTGCCTCGCGCCCGTACCTGAGAGGGGTGTGATGCACGCGGGACACCCCGCCCTGACACAGAGGGATGCGATGGCCCCGAAGAGCTGCCCGGGGCTCCCGGGACTCACTGTCATCCCGTTTTTCATGATCTTCCCCCTCCGAGGGGCATTGCGATGGTCCCCGTGGGGCCCAACACCACTTGGAGGCTCTGCTGCACCCGAAGGGCCATGCCTGTGAGGTCGTGACCCCTCAGAGAGCGTTCGCACCTTCCTAAAAGGCACTGTGGCCCTCTCCCAACAGATATGAACCCCCTTGTGATTCCTGGACCCACCTAAGGTCTGAAAACACCCCAAGGGCCGCGGGGGCGTCAACCCTCACAGACTGCGATCTCGGGAGGGTGCTGTCACCGTGGACCCCCGCCGGGTCCCCCAGAGGGCGCTGTGGCTCGTCCCCGGTGCGGAGCGCGGCCGCGTCCCCGTCTGTCCCGCTGTCCCCGCTGCCCGCCCTGACTGCCGCCTGGGCGCCCGAGTCCCCGTCCCCGCTGTGTCTCTGCCTGTGCTCGGCCTCTGTCTCGGCCTGCTGTGGCCCTGCCTGGTCTCCGTCCGGCTGCCGCTGTCGGCCTCGGCCTCCAGGGCAACTCCGCTCGGAACCCGCCCGGAGCAGCCCCTCGCGCCCCGTTTCCGCCCGCTCGGGACCGGACGTTGTGTCCACGCGGGCGCGCGTTCCTAGGTCCACGCGTGACCCGGCGGAGGGGGGGGCGACTCTGGCTGGCAGCCCCCGCGGCTCCGGAGGCATCCCCCGCCCGCTCGGCGCGCGCCCCTCCGCGCAGGGACCGACTCCGGCGGACGCAAGCTCCCGCGGCCCCGCGGCGGGGCGCCAGCGCGCATGCTCAGAGCCCGCCGCTGCCGGGACCCGTGGGCGCCGGGGTGGGCGGCCGGCGGCGCGTGCTCGGCGGGGGCGGGGCCAAGTGCGCGCGTGCGCAGACGGGCCCGCGCTCGGTCGCACGGCGAGCTGAGGAGGAGCGGCGCGGCGGGCGGAGGTGGGTGCGCGGCGGGCGCGGCGGGCGCGGCGGGCGGGGGCGTGACGGCCGGGAGCGGGGCCGGATCGCCGGCTGTCCCCGCGGCGGGCGCGCGCGGAGGGAGGGGGACGCGGGGGCGCAGGGGTCGGGGCGGGGGTCCGGAGCCCGTCCGCCCTCCCGGCCCCCCGCCCCCCCCCCGGGACCGGGACCGAGCGCCGGGCGGGGCGAGCCCGCGGCGGGAGCCCACCCAGGACAGGGCCGGCACCCCGAGCGGCGGCTGGCCCCGGGCCAAGCGACGGAAGGAGCTGCTCCCGTGTCACTGCTCTCGGGGCACTTTCCGGCTCTGCGGGGTAGGAAATCCTCTTCTGGGCTCGAAATTGCAGCCGCTTCTCTGATAACGTCCTGCGCTTGACGACCCGCCACCGCGTCCCTCCCGGGGTGACACGGCCGCCCCCCGCCGCCCCGGTGCCTGTGACCAGCCTCGGAGCGCCCGGCGTGTGCTGAGCCCGTGTGCTGAGCCGGGGCAGCCGTCCTCCAGGCCCCGCCGGCAGCAGGAAGCATTTCCGCAGGGCCCCGGGCCCGCTCCGTGCTTTCCAAGCCTTGAGCAAGCACAGCTGGAGGTCGGGGACGGGCTGCGCCGGGTCCTGGTTTTCCTTGGTGGGGGGTGCTGGGTGCCCGGCCCCAGGTTTTCATTGATGACCTCACTCAGCACAGGAGCAGGCACTGTGGGTCTCCTGGATCACCCCCCATGGAGCTGGCATTAAAGGGCAGAGGTTGCCTGAGAGCCCCCTGGGCTATAGGGGGGCACAGGGAGGCTGTGAGGATAGCGGTGGGCCAAGTGACCAGCATGCCCGAGATGCTGGTGTTCCAGTGTTTCCCCAGGTTCCTATCCCTGGTCAGGTGTCTGTCTGCCTTTCAGGGCCAATAGGGGCACTCGAAGGTGGTGTTCATCGTGTGTGTTTGCTCAGGAGCCAGCGGGGGACTTCCCAGCGATTGAAAAACAAACAAAAAAAACTCCAAACCCATTATTGCACAGATGTAGCTGTTTCCTCCATTTGAAGGCGAGTGGTCCATCTTCACTGTCTATCCCTGGCACATAGCAGACACCTGTAATTGTTTGCTTAATTGTCCTGGAGACAAGGATGCAGGTTTTGGTCATTGAAAGGGATACAGGCAGCAAGAAACAAACCCAGATAAAAAGCGATCAAGAAATCTCACGAAGGTTTTGCAGTTATCCCTGGCCAGTCGTGTAACCTCCACATGCAATTGCTTTTGTTCTGAAGGTTGGTCCTCAACTAATCTTCTCAGCCGTCAGATAAAGCCTTTATGTGAAGTACTTATTGGGTAGCATGTGATCTGTTTAGAAGCTTGTCTACCTGGGAGCAGGGAGAGAGGCACGTCCTGTCCATCTTTGCTCCCCTCTGCCTGGCCTGGAGTAGCCAAGGGGTGCTGTCTTAATGACCGCTGTAATGAACCAAAGTGCTCAAGCTAGTGCAGTGGTTTTCATGTGGGTGAAGGGTGACCTTCAGGGAACGTAGGCGTCGTCTGCGCAGGCTTTTCATAACAGTAATAAAATTCACCTCCCGAGTCTGCAAGTTCACCTGCAGGTGGGCCTCACCGCACCTGCCAGGACTGTCCAGCAGGCTCAGTGACCTTGGGCACACGGTGTTGCTTCTAATTCTAGTTACAGACTGAGCCAACCTCAGAAGATGTATTTAAGTGTCCGCTTTTAGTTGGTTTCAGATTTAAGTACATAAGAACAATGAGGCAGGTTATAAAAAAGCACTTAACGTTTACCCTGTTCAATGTTTTACCTGTTGAAGCATACCTTTCCTGTTATGACAACTCTGTTCATGGAAGAAAGAAGCCCTTTTCAACGCAAGGCAGCAATTTCAGTGGCTGTTTCAAGTGTCACTTTCCAAGTGGAGATAATATCAAAGTAATATCAAAGGGAAAAAAAACAACCTCAGGCATTTTATTAAGAATCCACTTAAATTCTTTATTCAGTGACTTTCATTATGCTTTCAACACAAGTTTATCGAAATCCTGCTTGATTTCGCACACGGAGGCCCAGCACAGGTGTCATGTGGCTGCAGAGCTGCAGGAGCCTCTGCCCTTAGCTCACAGTGCGCTGTGGCACCGCCTGCCTTGAGAGGTGGACAGTTTGCTGTAGGAAGCAAGCAAGAACCTTCCGTGGGCCTTCGGTAGGGAGTCCTGAGAAGGGCTTGAGCTAAATTTTGAAGGAGGAATAAATGTGGCAAGACCACGTGAGAGAAAGAGCCTTCCGGGCAGAGGGACCTTGCCTGTGCGTGCAAAGGAAGGAAGGCACGGCTACCCTGCACGATGCCGTTGCAGGAAGCGCCTTGGGAAACTCTGGCGGTCAGCAAGAGCGAGGCTGGTGGCAGGTGGGGAAGGGGGCTTGAGTTCCAGGCCCAGGTTTGAATTTTACCCTGAGAGCCCTGGGAAGCCCCCGACAGATCTCAGCTTTGTGGGTACTGACCAGATCACCCAGACCATGGGTGACTGGGCAGCGGTAGGCACATTGAGGGGTGAAGGCCTGAGCCAAGTTGGAACTGTCAAGGGCCACTGAAGTCTACCTAGACTATGAGATGTAGGCCCAGCACAGAAGAAGGTGCTGGGGGTGGGGGGGTGTGCAGGTTGCAGCAGGACCCTGAGACAAGTGGCTGCCAGGAGGGGAAGGGGCAGGGAGAAAGGCATAGGGAACACTCCAAGATTGGGTGACAGCAGTTGGCAGTGCCACGTCACACACACAGGGTGCCGGAAAGAAGCTGCCTTGGGGGCAGGTGATGACTTTCTGTTTGGAGATGCTGAGCTGAGGGTCCGTGAGGTTTCCTGATGGTAGGCGGATGTATGTTGGTCTAGAGCCAGAGAGAACATCCTGGCTCGAGAGCATTTAGGGGACTCCTTCCTGTGGTGCTGAAGCCATAGGGACGGGTGGGCCTCCCCAGAGGAGTGTACGGAGCCAGCAAGAGAAGCCTGGAGGCCCCTGATGTTTTATGTCCATACAACAGAGGGTGGGTGAGGTAGTGGATGTCTGATTAATAAGCCCTTGCCTTTGGGGTTGGGGGGCAGGATGGTGGGCTTTTTATCTCTGTCATAGGGCCCCTGTTGGTTAAACAGAAAAATGTAAGATACTAAAGGTGCAAAATCAGGTGATTCCAGGGTCCCTCCTGTCTCATAGGTCTATGTGCCTTTTAGGAAACTTCCAGATTGTCGCTCATCTCAAAGGACCCTGTTTCTCTCTAGGCCGAGGGTTGGACCTCTCAGAGCATTCTTACAGTTAGATCTCTGAAAAAAAGTGTTTTTCAGACCCAGAGATTGATTCAAAGTCTTGGAATTCTCAAGCTCCCCTTGCTCTACCTCTAGGACCCCAGTTTCTGTGTGGTACATCAGCATCTGCAGCAAGCAGGACCTTGGGAGGACTCTTGATGCAGAGCCTAACGTGTGGTGCTCTCTCCTGTTGTCTTCTCACACCCGGGGGCAGAGCAGGGAGAGGATGAGGAAGGGCCCGTGTTGCAAAAAGAGCTCCTATCTGCCCTCAGGCACCAGGCCCCACAGGGCTGGTCTGGCCTTCGGATAAGTGCACCGTGGGCTGTTAGAAGTTATCTTTGTCTCTGATGGAACATGCTCCTCACTTAGGGCACCTGAAACAAGATCTTGTTCTGTCTTGTGGTGATTGTGTCCCCTTGCCTGGGTTGCATGACCTTATCTGCCTGCCCCACGTATTGCACAAGGACCTGCTGGCAAGGGTCACGTGTGAGCAGTCATGGTTTCTCCCTCCAGCCTACCCAAGCTTGCTCTCTCCTTTTACAGGTGGTTGAGAACACAGTCTACATGGCTTGGCTTATTTCCCATCATCTGAAACTGTGTCTGCCTAATTGTTACACAGTTTTAATTGGGTATGCACACAGTGAGGGTTGCTTACCTATGGGCGATTCTGTTACCAATAAAGGCCTTGCTGTGTAGTATTCTAAATGTAGCTCCTTATCTGCTCCCACCAAAGCTTCCCTCCACATGCTGTCCCCTCAGCATTTCCTTGTATCATTAGAGAACCCTGAATCATTAGGGTTCTCTAATGATCTTCAGTAATTCCTTTTCCAGCAAGGATTGTTCTAGCCTCCCCACCTTGGTAGAACTACTGGCCTTAGAAAGATCCAGGTATATGCATTAATTACTCCTGCCTCGAGCATCTTTCGCTGCCCTTTGGGGCTGTCCCTCCTCACCACCAAGCACATGGGAGTGAATGCCCTGCCTCAGTGTTAGGCCCTTTGGCTTCTTGGGGGCTGTGCCGGCTGGACCATGGAACTGTTTTGTCTTCTGCACCATGAATGATGATCACTGGCCTGCCCTCTTAAAGACTGCAGGGCTTGCCAGCCCCTGAGCGGCTGTGCCTACTAAGGCCCTGTTCCGTGCCCATGCTGTCACTTCTGCCTCCTGGGCCAAGGCTTCCTCATACCCTGGGACCCAGCTGGGGCCCCTGACACCCTGTGATTTCCTGTCTTCGCACCTGCACCTGGGTTGGCGTGGTCAGTCCATTCATGTGCCCACAGGCAGCCAAAGCACGTTGACAGCTTGTGTCTATTTTCCAGCACTTGGTATGCCGGTGCCAAGGAAGTGTTTCGAATGCCTATTAAAATGATTATACCTGCAAGACTCCCTCTTGCCCCAGCTTTGTTGTCAGGTCTAAAAATACTTGTTGAGAACCTCCTCTGTGCCCAGCCTTCTGCGGCACACCCGTCACAGGCACCTTGCTTGGAATTCAGACTGGTCAGAATTCTAATGGTGCTAACAGGTGAGTTCCCTTCTCCCGTTCCTGCCGTGCAGCTAGCTGATTTATCACGTGCCCCGGGGGGCATTTTCCCAGACCTGCTGTTGGGAGGACCCTTTTTTGCCCAGAAGATAAAGATTCTTCATTAGCAGAGCCCCAGTGCAGCCTTAGCCCCTGCTTGTGGGCAGACCAGACCAGGCTGGGGGACAGGGGTTTGACCCAACAGAGGGACATAGGGAACTGTTTTGAGTGGCTAACTGGGACCAGTTCCAGGTCTCATGCCCTGGGCTCAGGTGCCATTGGTGAGACCGCATTTGAACTTCTGCCTGGAGACAGGCAGACAGGCCAGCTAGCTGTGCTGTGAGTAAGGCCTCATTAATGGTTACACCCCTTGTCCCTGGCATGTGCCCTTCATTGGGCGCCACCAGCTAAGGGCCACTGTCCAGTTCCCCAGTAACTGGCTGCCTGCTAGTTGCCGTGGAGTGCCAGTTGCCATTAATCTTTGAAAAATCACTATTCTGCTTCAGGGTTGAGGTAGGGCACAGCCTGCCCTCCCGTTATGCGAAGATGCCTGCTGGGAAGGTCACATGCTTAGAACAAGTTGGCAAACGCTCCTGTTGTTATTATTTAGAATTAAATTTTCCTCTTAGGCTAAAGTGGTTTGAGATTTTTCTGAGTCTTCGTGTTTCTTTCTCTTGTTTCCTCCTTCCCAAGTACACTGGGTGTGATGGGAGCACCTGAGCTCTGAACTCCTTGGGCAGGAGAAGGGCTGGACTCAGATGCAGGGCCTCACAACAGCGTCTCAAGAGTTAAAACCGTTTTGCACAAGGAGGGGTCCCAGTGAGGGCACCTGCAACCCTGCCTGGGGGGTCAGGAAGGCAGGCAAAGGAGGGGGCGTGTGGGCCGAGGAGTGAAGCAGATTGGTGTCTCCTGCCTTGGCCTCCTCAACAGTGGACATCCGGAGAGGGTGGCACCAAGAGCCAGATCCTGAAGGGCAGGCTGTCAGGTGCAGCCCAGAGCCGTGTGGGTCCTATGGAGTGAACATAGCGGGGGAGACGCTCAGGAGAGCAGTTGGAGGTTACAGGACCTGAGTTCACAAGAAGATTTTAGGCTGAGAAGAACGGGGACCCCTGCAAAAGCCACATTTAAGAGACACGTGGAGTGATGAGGGCAGGAATGGCGTGGCAGCCAAGGGGTGAGGAGACAGGCACAGGGGAGGGTGGAGG
Organism: Canis aureus; assembly: GCF_053574225.1. NCBI lineage: Eukaryota > Metazoa > Chordata > Mammalia > Carnivora > Canidae > Canis > Canis aureus. Next base: position 39,138,009 of record NC_135618.1, read on the forward strand.
ACAGAGGCAGGAGGGAGCCCTAGGGAGAGGGGAGCTGAGAGCAGCGGGGTTACCCCTGCATGTTTCAGGGAGATAAGGGCCCAAGGGTGTCCCTGCAAGGGGGGAGGTGGGTGCACCCCGCTGGGAAGGAAAGAAAAAAGAGCAACAGAGCTGGAGCGGCCTATGGGTTCTCAGAGCAGAGAGGGAACGCTGTGGGGGGCGGGGGAACGGAGATCCAGGCCCTGGGGGAGATGCGGATGCAGGGCCAGGTAGACGGGGCAAGCGCACAGGTGGGTGTGAGGCTGTCCTGGTGGGGGTGTGCACAGGGAAAGAGGATGCGGGCCAGGCAGCTCTGAGGGCAGCTCGGCAGTTGTGTGCAGGCCTGGAGAAGTTGTGCAGGCTGCTTCCCCGGGGCTGTGCCTGCTGGCAGAGGCAGGAGGGTGGGAGGGGCTTGGCAGGCGGGTCTAGGCTGAGTGGGAGAGGGAGTAGGGGCCGCTGGGTAAGGGGAGATGGAGTCACGACTGTGGGAGGAGGGGAGAGGACTGTGAGGAGCTCTTGGATGGGATCACGAGCCAGTGGGTTGTTCGTGACACACCATCTATGGCAGTTTCAGAGCTGACTGGGAGGTGAATGAAGTGATAGAGATGTAAAGGCTTCTAGAGTTGGGGAGCATCAAGCCAAGGCTGCCCACCCTGCCTCAAATTGCCCTGCAGGGATGAGGGGATAGGAAACAAGGACCCTGGACTGGCAGGGTCCAGGGAGAGCACAGATAGAGGGGGGATGGGATCCAGGGAGAGCCCAGATAGAGGGGGACAGGGGACGGGATCTGGGGAGAGTCCAGATGGGGGAGTGGGCAGGGTCCAGGAGGAGCACAGATAGAGGGGGGCAGAGTCCAGGGAGAGCACAGATAGAGGGGGGCAGAGTCCAGGGAGAGCACAGATAGAGGGGGGATGGGGTCCAGGGAGAGCCCAGATGGGGGGGTGGGCAGGGTCCAGGGAGAGCACAGATAGAGGGGAGCAGAGTCCAGGGAGAGCACAGATAGAGGGGGACAGGGGACGGGATCTGGGGAGAGCCCAGATGGGGGGTTGGGCAGGGTCCAGGGAGAGCACAGACAGAGGGGGGACAGTGTCTGGGAGAGCCCAGATAGAAGGGGACAGGGGACGGGATCTGGGGAAACCCCAGATTGGGGGTGGGCAGGGTCTAGGGAGAGCACAGATAGAGGACGGCAGAGTCCAGGGAGAGCACTAGTGATAGAGGGGGGACGGGGTCCGGGAGAGCCCAGATAGAGGAGGGGCATTGTATGGGGAAAGGGGGATGGGGTCCAGTGAGAGCTTAGATAGAAGGGGTGCAAAGCCTGGGGAGAGCCGATATGGGGGGTTAGGGCCCAGGGGAGCCCCCTGCTGTCTGACCAGAAGGACGAAGGGCACATTTGGAGAGGATGAGGAGGTGGGTGCTCTGTGTCACAGATTCCAGAGCAGAAGAGGGGGAGGGGGAGAGGTGGGTGAAAGGACAGCACATAAGGGCATTGGGGGTCAGTGACTGGTCACCCCAGTCTGCGGCACCGTCTCCCCCAGCCCCAGCAGAACCACGTGTCATCCTACAGCTGAGGGCGCAGGTGAGGAGGTGGATATCCCCACGCGGGTTCCACACGGTGACCTCCAGCTCTGTCCCCGTGGCCTCCAGCAGATTCCTGGGGCTGGGAGGGGGCATTCTCCCGGCCTCCCCACAGACGCGTGGAAGACTGGGCCTCATGAGGAAGTCCAATTTGACTCAGACTTGAGAAGAAGGTTCCGGAGTCATGGGAGTGGGTGGTCACCACCTGCCTTGGAATGCGCCCAGGCCCATCCCTGCCCCTTCTGACTGTCGAAGCCAGATGGCCTCAGGGGCATCTCCTGGCCCCCCACCTCCTTCCGCCTCCTCCCCGGAAGCCGCGCCTGCCGTGGACGGGAGCCCGTCCTTCAGGCCGCTCCACTGGGCCTGCCTGTACCCGAGCGCCCGTGAGCTGAGCTCTCCCTTCCCGCGCATGTTGTCTTTCCCGCCTGGCACTCCGAGCGCCTCCGCCAGGCAGCAAGCGTGCCTTTCTCACCCGCACGCCCAAAGGTGGGCTGGAGTGGGGTGGCGTCACCTCCGCATGCCCGTCTCTGATGCCAAGTAGATTTTGTCAAGGGACGCCTCGTTCTGCTGTCCCCCTGCCTTTCCATAGGCTCCACCCTGAGGGACACTGGTGGTCTCCGAGGCTGAGGGGCCACCTGGAGAGTGAAAAGCCATGCCTTCCACACGGGGACAGTGCCTGGCAGGGGGACACTTCTCTGTCCCCTGGAGCTCTGCAGGCCCAGAACCAGGCATGTCACCTGTCCTGCTGTCCTGCTGCGTGCATGCGCAACATGTGCACACGTACAGGGCTGGGGCCGGCACCACCTTCCTCTCGGTCCCTTGTGTGCTGGTCCTGCTCCCTGAACAGATGGAGGATTGCTCAGAACGCAGAGGAAATGCTGAGACAGAGATGCTGACCCCCGCGGCACAGCCGCCCCATCCTGTGCTCGGTGACTAAGGCGCAGCAGACCCAGCCCTGGGCCGTGAGCTGTTCTGCGGCCAGGGGTGAGGACGCAGCCAGTAGGACTGGGTCAGGATCCCCGTGCGGGCCTCCCCTCCCTCTGCACGGAGCTGCCTCTTGCCCCGTGGAACCACAGTTGGCCCTTTGGTGGCGTGCAGGGCATGTGTGTGTGCACGTGCACGTGCCCTCCAGGAGGCTGACAGGTGGCAGAGAAGTCCAGGAGCCAGCACTGTTGGCATCTGGGCAGGACCTGCCTCCAACCTAAGCTGCTCTGACGTTTGCCTGAGAGGCATCCTTGCTTTAAGAGGCACCTCATACGCCCACGTGGAGTAAACCCTCTGCTCTGCCAACCCCGCCCCTGCCTTGAGCCAGATTCTCTGTTCCCTGCTTGCGTGTCTGCCCCCACTGTTGGGTCCTCTTCATCCTCACTGGGTGGCCACATCCCACCCCTCCTCATGCCTCCTCCCTGGACCTTGCCCTCCTTTCTCGGCCGCCAGGGCGATTTTTCTAAAATGTGGGTCTGATCGTGCCAGCTTCTGCTTAGATTCACTCTCCTTGTGCTCCCTCTTGTGTGGGGGTGTCTCTTCTCCTAGTGCAGCTGGCACACAAGGCCACAGCCCCCTCCTGTCCCAGCTCCAGCCCTTTGGTACCAGCTGCCGCAGGCTCCCCAGCTTGCTGTGCCCATTGGCACTCCTGCACCTGGCTGGCTCCCCGTCTTTGTACACCTAGGGTACCTTTGCTGTGCTCAAGTGATGTCCACGCTTTGCCTTGCTAGTCTCCCGTTGCCCTTCCTGGCCTCTCGTGGCACACAAGAGGTATCTCAACAGAAGTTTGTCAAATGAATAAAAGTCTGGGGCAAGGGGAGCCGTGGTGGTATGCGGGGCCCCTGGGAGGCACGGCCTGGAAGGGACGCACAGACCCCAATGTTGGTGGGTGGTTGAGATGGAATCACCCAGACTTCATTCGTGTGTCTGCGTTTTGTCACAGGAAAGTGAGATTCACATCCAAGAGTTTGAGAAAATCACGTTCCCCACGTAAGAGGTGAGAAATGCAGAGGTGTCATGACTCAGAGGACCCTGGGCCGTGTTTTGGGACAGCAGTGCGGCTCTAGGAAGCCAGCCCTGCCCAGGCTGAGGAGAGAGCTTGGGTGGGGCTGACCGTCCAGGTGGCCTGTGCTCCTGACGTGAGAAAAGGGTTGTGGGTGCAGCAGGGGTCGCCGTGTGTGCCTCACAGGCTGACAGACCTGAGCAGGTTCTGTGTGTGCTGGGGACTCGTGGGTGCCCTCTGTACTTGGTGCTCTAACCTATAAAGTGGAGCCATCTCTGTGTCGTTGACTTGTCCTTAGAATTACGGGAGCTAGGGCAGCCAGCAGCTGTGGGCTTTGTGCTCAGCCGTCCCTGAGGATGGGGGAGGAGGAGTCCCGCTTGAGCAGGTGGTGCCAGCTGCTTGCTCCTGGGCATCTCCTGCCCTGCTATCCCAGCAGGAGGTCTTTGGGCCCTCTCCTCTCACCCTGCTCCCGTAGGCAGGGGCCCTGTACACCTGATGGAGGAGAACCGGCAGGTTTGGGGCGCCTGGGCTCCTGCACCATGGGCCAGGACCTTCTTGGAGGTCTGGAGGGCAGAGTTGAGGTTGAGAGGAACTCTCATGGGGTGCACCCAGTGAAAGTGGCTCCTCGTGGGAGCTTCCTCCCTAGAGACAGAGGAAGAATGGCCAGAACACAGCAAGCAAGGCTGGGGCCTGTGGGGAGCATCCTCTCCATCACCCAGGCCTGATGTAAACTTGCCTTGGGCATACCCAGGGCAGTGGCCAGAGGGCACAGTGGTCAGCATGACGGGAAGAGGAGCCGGACTGAGTTGTTGCCAGTATAGCAAGATAACACTGGGTGAAATAGGGGTCACTCATTTCCACTTAGAGTTGTGTGTTTGTTTTTTAAGATTTATTTATTTTAGGAAGTATGCTCCAGGAGGGGGCAGAGCGAGGGGAGAGAAACTCTAGCAGACTCCCTTGAGGTCATGGCCTGAGCCGAAACTAAGAGTCAGGTGCCCAGCTGACCGCACCACCTAGGGGCTCCTAGAGAGTTCTGTTTTATTTTTGCTCAAGAATAACTGTAGGTGGCCTGAACCCTCGGGACAGGCACAGTGCTTGAGAGGGTCACTGGAGGGGCTTACAGGAGCAGGGGAAGCAGGTCTGCTGAGGAAGCCATTTGGAGGGACTGCTCCTAAAGAGAGAGCAAGGGACTCTGGTGGGCCTGTGGGAGAACCTCTCCCACCAGAGGGGGCCGTGCTGGGGGCCCCTCTGCAGGACTGGTCAAGTGAGATGACCCAGCAGGTCTCTGTCACTCCCCAGATGTCTCTGAGCCCGTACCAGGCCAGGGGACCCTGTGCAGAACGAGAAGCCCTGGGGACATCTGAGCAGCCTGCGTGCCAGGCGAGCCTGGGCGCTTTCTATAAACAGTCTTCATTAATCCTCCTAACAATTGGCTTTTAAGCACATTCGTTGGATCACATCCCTTCCCTGCTTCCGGCTGTACCTAGAAGAAAATCAACACCCCTCCCGGTGCATGAGCTGGCCCCTGGTGTCTCTGCTGCTTGTTCCCTGGCTTGCTGTGCTCTGGCCATTCTGGATGCCCGTCTCTTCCTGTAAGCACACCAGCCTGTTCCTGCCTTAGGGCCTTTGCGCCTGTTCTTCTCACTGTCCAGAGTGACCTTTCCTCAGCTCTCTTGGCCGCTTCCTTCTTGTCACTGGAGCTCAAATTGAAAGAGGTCCACTCTGATTAGCCTAGTGAAGTAGTTGTCACCCACCAGGTGTGCTGTGGCCCCGGCTCTCTGAAATCATCAGTGTACCTCTGGTGAGTCTGAAAGGAGATTGAGTAGAATTTTTTTCAATTTTCCCAGAATTGTAGGCGAGGCCCAGAGCTGAGGACAGAACATACCAAGTATCTCCCTACATTCCAAATTCTGGGAGCCCCCAGGGTGGTGGAGAGGTGTCCCCTCCAAAAACCAGCCTTGGCCCCATCCTGTTCCTCTGCAGTGAACCTGAGACAGGTTGGGGAGGAGGGTGGCCTTTAGGTGAGTGCAACATTTGTGATAAAAAAAATCATTTCCTCCCTCCCTCCCTCCCCATCAGGAGGCCCAAGGAAAATGGTTTTCCGGGGCACTTGTTGGCAGAGCCCCGCTGGCAAGTTGCCAGAGCGTGGATAAGGAGAAGTGAGAGAGAGCGGTGGTGGTGGTGGGGGTGCTTGCCTGCTGGGTGCCACTTGAGCCCCCAGCCAGTGAGCCTGGAGTGTGAGCTCACCCCGCAGGTGTTGCATGAGGGCCACCACCCACGCGGTGGGTTGTATTTATCAGCTCCGTTTTTTTTTTTTTTTTTTTTTTTATGATAGTCACAGAGAGAGAGAGAGAGAGAGAGAGGCAGAGACACAGGCAGAGGGAGAAGCAGGCTCCATGCACTGGGAGGCCGATGTGGGATTCGATCCCGGGTCTCCAGGATCGCGCCCTGGGCCAAAGGCAGGCGCTAAACCGCTGCGCCACCCAGGGATCCCTCAGCTCCGTTTTATACGCAGGCACCTGCCCTTTGGGGGAAGAGGCAGGCTTGTGTGAGATTCAGGCAAACAAGTGACAAAGCTGGCTGGTAAGCCAGGCCTGACTGGCTGAACCCTAGGTCATCTCCTGCATTCGCTGCTGCCTCCCTTCACCCCGACCCCCAGGTGTGGACGTGAAGCAGGAGAGGCCCATTTGCTGCGTGGGGGGCAGGTGGGCAGTGTGGTGTGGCAGCTGCGAGCTGCAGGGGGGATATCTGGGGAGACAGGCCGTCAGCTCCAAAACTTAGCTCCAGGGCAGGAGCTTCAACCTTGATTATCTTATATGTTTGCTGTGTTTCCTGCCCCCTGACTTGTCCTTCCCAGTAGGGAGCTTAACAGTCCCACTTCATGGTGAATGAGTGTGTGTGTAGATCTAGGGAAGAGGCCTTGTGGGATATGCAATAACATGTGAGCAGCGATCATCTTTATGTGGAAGGCAGAGTGGGATTGGGGTGAGGGACTGAAACGGGACTCGACACTTCTGTTCCATGATTTTGTGTTATTTGACCATTTTGTGATTATGAGTTCCTATTTAAAAATGACAATGACAGGTAAGAAAACCGCCCTGGATCTGGTTTTATAGACGCCTGAGGCGGTCACTGCAAGCCTTGAGTGCCTGGCCTCGGAAATGCTGCGCTCCCTCTTGGGGTGGGGACTAGAGGACACCTGTGCGGGTCCAGGGAGCTCCTTTGGGGTCTCCTGAACATGCCCTTGCCTTCGACTCCCTCGGAGTCCGGCGTGTCCCTGAGCTACTTGTTGCAGCAAATGAAACTGTCTGCTTCTCCCTGGAGGCCCTTCTGACGGAACTTTGCAAAGCGCGATAATCGTTTTTGGAGTTTCCAGTTTAATATTCCACCCGAACGTGAGGCCGGTTGAGTGAGGATTGGTGCTGTCCTGCCCAGCTCTTGTTCTGCTTATAAACATGTTTACTGCCCTGATAATTTGCTGCTGTTCATGCACACAGGATGGGCCTGGGGTCCTCTTCAGAGGTTAGTGGGCCCAGAGCCCGGAATGAAGGGTTTAAACCCTATAAGTCCAACACCTGCCTGGCTCAGTCCGGAGAGCATGTGATTCTTGATCTCCAGGTTGTGAGTTTGAGTCCTACATTGGGGGTAGAGATCATGTAAAATTTATTAAAAAAAAACAAAAAACAAAACAAAAAAAAAAAACGAAAACCCCACAAACCTATAGGTAATTTGCACATGGGGGCTGTGGACACAGCCCGGGCATGGCTCTGGATATGGCTCTGGGAGCAGCCATAGGGCCTGGGGAAGAGGGGGCCGTGGCTACTTTCCCACTCAGGATAGAGCAAATACACCGGCTCCATTAAGACTTCTTTTCTTCAGGGACACCTGAGTGGCTCAGCGGTTTAGCGCCTGCCTTCAGCTCAGGGCGTGATCCTGGAGTCCCCGGATCGAGTCCCACATTGGGCTCCCTGCATGGAGCCTGCTTCTCCCTCTGCCTGTGTTTCTGCTTCTCTCTCTCTCTCTCTCTCTGTGTGTCTCATGAATAAATAAATAAATAAAATCTTTAAAAAAAAAAAAAGACTTTCTCTTAAGATTTTATTCATTTATTTGAGAGAGCATGAGAGAGTGTGCAAGCACATGAATGGTGGGGCGAGAGGCAGAAGGAGAAGCAGACTCCCTACTGAGCAGGGACCCTGACACGGGGCTCAATCCCAGGACCCCAGGATGATGACCTGAGCTGAAGGCCGACATTTAACTGACTGAGCCACCCAGGTGCCCAAGACTTACTTTCTTCTGAAAAGGAAGGCTCCAGCCCAGCAGTAGGTCGGGTCCTGCTGTGGGTGAGGCATTGCTGGTGGGACATGTTATGTGGATGTTGTCACAAAGCCTTTATTTTAGTTAATCTTCTCTATGAGGAATCTCCTATAAGAGCGGTATCAATTGACGCCTGGGTGGCTTAGCAGTTGAGCATCTGCCTTCAGCTCAGGGCGTGATCCCAGAGTCCCGGGATCGGATCGAGTCCCACATTGGGCTCCATGCGTGGAGCCTGCTTCTCCCTCTGCCTGTGTCTCTGCCTCTCTCTGTATCCTTCATGAATAAATAAATAAAATCTTAAAAAAAAAAAAAGGAATGAAATTCTGACGGGTGCAGAATGGACAGGTGGAGCGCAGAGGTATTGTAGGGCAGTGGAAATTATATGGTCCTGTTGTGAGGAGATGTCATCCTACGTTTGTCCAGACTCCTGGAATGTACATCTAGAGCGAACCTTAGTTACTCTACAGATTTCAGGTCATGATGATGTGTTAATGCAGGCTGAGCTGCTGTGGCAGATGTCCCCCTCTGGTGAGCAGTACTGACCACAGAGGCGTCTGTGGATGTGTGGGGGCAAGGGGTGTGAGAAATCTCTGTACCTTCCTCTCCGTTTTCCTGTGAACTTGAAACTGCTGTAGGGACGCCTGGGTGGCTCAGTCAGTAGAGTGTGCAACTCTTGATCTTGGGGTTGTGAGTTCCAGGCCAATGTTGGGGTAGATGTTACTTAAAAAATAAAATCTTAAAAAAAAAAAAGAAAGAATAAAGAATAAAAAATAGTCTTAAATTAAAAAAAAAATTGATACACACTATGAACCTAGATGAACCTTGAGGACGTCGTGCTCAGATAAGCCAGACACAAAGTGATGAGTGTGCATGATTCCACTTCTGTGAGGCCCTTAGAGGTGTCCCATTCATAGAGAGTAAAAGGGTGGGCGCCAGGGGCTGCGGAGGGGGCGTCCTTGTTGAATGGGGGTGGAGTTTCAACTGGGGGAGAAGAACAAGATTTGGGGACTAATGGTGGTGAGGGCTGCACAACCGTGTGAACACACTTAATGTCTCAGAACCATGCACTGAAAAATGGCTAATCTTATGCATATTTTACCACAATGAAAGAAACCACACCGTATGAAGGCGCTTTCTCAAGCCACCCTCTCACTGATTCTTTCATTTCTGCTCTGCATCCTTAAGGTTCAACTTCCTTTTTATGTTTTCAGATGAATGTTATAGATGCAGGAGAAATTACAACTGTCTGGTCGTTCAGTGACACCTTCTGAAGCAGAGCCTGAGACCTCTGGACACTTGTTCCATCTCGGGCGGAAAGGCTGGTCCGAGGTACGTGGGCAGACGTGGCATTTTTGTGCCAAGGCGGTAGCCTTTGGCAAAGACAGACGTCAAGTTGTGGCATCCTGAACGGTAGACTCCTGTCTTACCGTCCACATGCGGTGACCCATCAGCCGGAGAGTCTCAGGTTGCATGTCGTACCTGTTTTGTCACGTCTGCCTGGATCTCAGCGGTTGCCCATGATGGAGGGACGGCACCAGATCCCCCAATACCTCTGTCTCACTCGGACCCAGAAACACGTTAGTGTTGAAGCTCCGACACCTTCCATTTATTTCTCAGCCCTTTTGTCTACTCCCCGGCAGTGATTCTTCTCTCCCTGAATCTTAGCTGAAATCTCTAGAGAGTTAAGGGCTGGCCGCTGGCTTCTGATCCAGGGGATAGTGGGGCAGAGCAGGAACACGGTGGGGTGCAGCACGCACAGCTGTGAAGGCCCAAAGCCTCAGGGAGCAGAAACTGAGTGTCTCTGGACTTGCTGGGGTACCGTGGTCTGGTGGCCCGTGGGTGTGAGGGGCTGGGAGGGGGGCTGGCGGCCCAGGTGGGGGGAGGCTGATGGCCCAGGGGGGTGGTTGGTGGCCTGGGTGGTGGAGGTTGGCAGCCCAGGGGGGTGGTTGGCGGCCCGGATAGGGGAGGAGACTGGTGGCCTAGGGTGGTGGTTGGCGGCCCAGTGGGGGGTGGCTGGTGGCCCAGGGGGGTGGTTGGCAGCCTGGGTGGGGGGTGACTGGTGGTCCAGGGGGGTGGTTGGCAGCTCAGGTGGGGGAGGTTGGCAGCCCAGGGGGATGGTTGGTGGCCTGGGGCGGGGAGGCTGGTGGCCCCGGGGGCGGGGGGGTGGGGGAGCGATGGTTGGTGGCCCAGGTGGGGCGGGGGAAGGCTGGCCTAGCCCTTCTGGGAACTCAGCCCCAGCTCTGAGTACTCAGTGTGTGTGACCTACTCCAGTACCTGCCCTGTGGAAAGAAGTTCTACTCCAGAGCTCATAGTGAATTCTCAAAATAACAACTTATCTGAAATGGAAGCCCTTCTAATACTTTATAGAAAGATGAAACAAAAACATGCTCTTTAAGACATGACCCTTCGCCTGCACGTATTAAGCATGATCTTTAATCCGACAGGATATGGGATGGCACACAGGTTAACCGCGAAGCCTCAAAGAGGGGGCCGGGGATTGAGCGGCTCCGTGCCCTTCCTGGCAGGCTAGGACTCGCCCCTGGGGCGCCGGGGCCTGCGCCATGGACCCCCCAGGGTACAACTGCTTTGTGGACAGAGACAAGATGGACGCTGCCGTGCAGGACCAGGGCCCCAAGGAGCTGAGCTGTACGGAACTGGCGGAGCTGAAGCAGCTGGCTCGCCAGGGCTACTGGGCCCACAGCTATGCCCTGCGGGGCAAGGTGTACCAGCGCCTGATCCGCGACATCCCCTGCCGAACCGTCACGCCAGATGCCAGCGTGTACAGCGACATCGTGGGCAAGATTGTGGGCAAGCACAGCGGCACCAGCCTGCCCTTGCCCGAGTTCGTGGACAACACGCAGGTGCCCAGCTACTGCCTGAACACCCGGGGCGAGGGTGCCGTGCGGAAGATCCTGCTGTGCATCGCCAACCAGTTCCCCGACGTGTCCTTCTGCCCCGCGCTGCCCGCTGTCGTGGCTCTGCTGCTCCACTACAGCACGGACGAGGCCCAGTGCTTTGAGAACGCCTGCCGCATCCTGGCCTGCAATGATCCCAGCAGGAAGCTTGTAGATCAGAGCTTCCTGGCCTTCGAGTCATCCTGCATGACGTTTGGGGACCTTGTGAACAAGTACTGCCAGGCGGCCCACAAGCTGATGGTGGCCGTGTCCGAGGATGTCCTGCAGGTGTACGCAGACTGGCAGCGCTGGCTGTTTGGGGAGCTGCCCCTCAGCTACTTCGCTCGCGTCTTCGATGTCTTCCTGGTGGAGGGGTACAAGGTGCTGTACCGCGTGGCGCTGGCCATCCTCAAGTTCTTTCACAAGGTCAGAGCTGGGCAGCCGCTCGAGTCGGACAGCGTGAAGCAGGACATTCGTGCCTTCGTCAGGGACATCGCCAAGACCGTGTCTCCGGAGAAGCTGCTGGAGAAGGCATTCGCCATCCGCCTCTTCTCCCGCAAGGAGATCCAGCTCCTGCAGATGGCCAACGAGAAGGCTCTGAAGCAGAAAGGCATCACCGTCAAGCAGAAGAGGTAGGCAGGCCCCTCGGGGCCTTGGGTGTGGCCTGCCCCAGGCTGCTCTGAGGGGCCCACGTTGGGTAGAGCTGGGGTGGGGCACATCCTGGGTGTTGGGGCCTGAACTTGTCCTGCCAGCCTCTTGGTCGCCCACCCTCGCCTGCCCGCCCGCCAGCCCTGCCTGGACAGAAAACCACGGGAGGGGAGAAGGGGCCCTGTGGCCCCGGCCCCGGCCGGCTCAGGCAGCTGTGGCTGCAGAAGGCGCAGGGTCGTGCCCTCGGGGACAAGGCCGTGGCTAAGACGGAAGCCAGACGCCAACCATGGGGTCAGAGGGTCTGTAGTGGCCAGGCTGACTGCCGCGGGTCACTCCCAGCCCTGGGCTCCCTCGCTGCTGTCCCCGTGGCTGCTGGGTACGCTGCCCGCCCCGAGCATAGCACCCGGCGAGCGTCCGAACACTGTCTCGGCCTGAGCAGGCTGTAGGCACGGAGGCCTTTCTCCGGGGCCGCAGGCAGCTGCGTCCCGGCCATCGGTGCCTCCCACTAACCTCTCCTTGTCTGTTTTATTTTTCTCTGTCTTCTCTGTGTCTGTTGCTTCCTCCTGTTTTTCAGTGTTTCACTTTCTAAAAGGTAGGTCTGGAAACCACGTCTCTATGCCTGGCTTCTGTCCCTCCTCTAGCCTGGCTGTCGCAGGGCCTGGCCGCTCGCTCTGGCTTGGGTAGCGCCACCTTGAAGCCTGGCTGATGTCCAGGCCCTGTCTCTCTGCTCCGCTGCCTCACATGTGCTGTCTCTCAGTGCTCGGCTGGCTCTGAAGCCTTGTCTTGGCAGAGCTGGCTCGCTCTCTGTCCCCGTTGATTAGAGAAAAGTGCTTGTGTCGCGACCCAGGCCGGGTGCTCTCCCCTCTGTACCCATGGGAGTGGGGCTCCAGGGGTCAGCACCATCCCGTTTCTTAAATAGGTGAGAATCCCCCTGCGGGCTTAGCTTATATAAGAGGCTCTGCATCCCTGGTGGGGGAGGGAGGCTTGGTCAGGGCTGGGGTCCCGGCTGTGCTCTGACCCCCCACCCCCGCTTTCCCCAGGCAGTTTGTGCACCTAGCCGTGCACGCAGAGAACTTCCACTCGGAGATTGTCAGTGTGAAGGAGATGAGGGACATCTGGTCGTGGGTCCCCGAACGCTTCGCCCTCTGCCAGCCCCTCCTGCTCTTCTCCTCCCTGCAGCACGGGTACAGCCTCACCAGGTAACACCCGGGAGCCCAACGGGGGCTGGGCCCTGCCCTCCTGAGGCCCCAGGGCCTGGACTCTAAGGGCCTGCGGTATGGGAGGACAGAGTGGGCTGTGGGGCCTCCCAGAATATTCTGCTGGCTGGCGACTGGCCCTCAGATACACCTGGGCAAGGTTCTGCCTCCCCCCTGGGGGCCCTGGAATTGGGAGCCCCTCCTCCTGGACTTCTCTCATTCCCAGGCCACCCAAACCTGAGGGGTCCTTGCCCTGGATACCCAGCACAGCTTCAGGCTCCCGCGTTGGTGTTGTGACCATGCAGGAGGCAGATGCCCACCTAGGAGTTATCAGAGTCCTAGGACAGGGTGACCTGTGGCGGTAGGCCTTGGGGCGTTACTCCCCAGCCTCGACTTGCCTGGTCCGCAGGTGGGGCCACAGTATTGTGGAAGGGCCCCCTCAAGGCGTACCGCCTCCCGAGGCAACTCTGCCAGGTAGCTCCAGTCTAGCCTTAGATGGCAGGTAGCCTCAGAAGTTTCTGGCTTGTGTCCCAGGTGGCCCCACAGAGGTGACTTTGGGAGAGCTGCCCCAGCCCTCATGGCGGGCACTGTCTGCGGCCCATGAGTGTGTTGGCATAGCTAGAGATACACTCCCCTGCTCCCCACCTCTGTGCTCCGTGGGAGGCCCGCTGAGGGATGGGCCAGGCAGGACCACCAGGGATACCATGCAAGCCCTGGACACTCAGTGCCACCGCAGTGCTATGTCAGGGCTCCTCACGCACTTCCCAGTGTTGCGTGTCCCCCAGAGGCTCAGGCTCCTGGGCACGTTCCAGGCTTTCCTAGAGCAGGGACCTGTTCCTCTGGTCTTGTGTCCCTGAAGCACCTGGCACATGGCTATGCCTGCTGAGGACTCTGCCCTGCGCCTTCCCCCACCTCACACCAGGGCCAACGGTCCTGGCGTAGCTGACGGCTTGGGCCCCAGGCTGCCTGTTCTGGGCTTCATCTTGGCTGAGAAGCTCCTTGGCTTCTTGTCATGCCTGGTCCCCAGGCCCGTCTACCGCAGGTGGCCGGGCATCTCGGATGCTGTGGGCACCAGATGCCGTGGCCAGAGGTGGCACAGAGGAGGTAGTAAGGCTGGCATGTGTGATCTTTGCCCCCAGGTTCTATTTCCAGTGTGAAGGACACGAACCCACCCTCTTGCTCATTAAGACCACGCAAAAGGAGGTGAGGAGGGGTCCTTGCCTCTGATGAACTTCGGGGAGGGTGGGTGCTGCCCTGAAACCTCCACCCAGGCTTCGTCCACTCACATGGGTGAGTCCAGCCTCCCCTTGTGACCCCCACCCTGTCCCCCTGGGGCTCTAAGCCCCGAATCCGCCTGAGACCACGGGGCCTGGCTTCAGGGAGCACTGCCTGCTGCCCTGCCGTCTGCCCCCTGCCTCCACCCTGACAGGTGGTTTTCAGGGCGTCCTCTGTCCGCAGGGGCTGTCACCTGGGAAGTGCCCTGAGGCGTCCATGAGGGCTAGAACCCAGGTGCCCCCAACTCAAGGGCACATGCTTCCCCGGTAGAGGCTCTCTGTTCCTTGGCCCCCAAGCCTGCACCCATGGGAATCCCGTGTCTGCATTCTAGCAGGTGACTCATGGTCAGACACTTAGGGCAAAGCCTGCAGCCACTCAGAGGACTGAGTCTGAGGGAATCTCGCGCTTTGCTGGCTGATGGCGTTGGGGAACATTCTAGAACAGGGTCATCTCTTGGAAGCTTCTCTGTGAGGGGCATCCTTGGGGTTGATGGCTGAGTGTGGACGTGGGCTCCTTCCCGTGCTTGAGGGCCAAGGAGGGAAACAAAAGTATCCCAAATAAGCCGGTGCTGGTCGAGGCGGCCACCCACCCACCCTCGCTGCCCACCCCTTGCCTTCCAGACTCTGACCTCCTCACACCACTGGCCACCTCTGGCCCTCTGGTTGGGGGGGGGCGGTGCGGCGCTGCCAACAGGGCCCCCCAGCTGTGACTGTATCACCACCCCCCAGCAACAAGCGAGGGGTGCTCCCACAAGTAGGCGGGGTGCAGCCTCATGACCTTTCTCCCCAGGTGTGTGGGGCTTACCTGTCAACAGACTGGAGTGAGAGAAACAAGTTTGGAGGCAAAGTGGGCTTCTTTGGGACCGGAGAGTGCTTCGTGTTTAGGGTAAGTGAGTCTGCTGGGGTGGTCACACCACAGCCCCCACAGCCCCCCCGTTGGCTTCTTGTTTGTGACCATCAGACCAAACCGTGCAAGAGCAGGCAGCGAGCCTTCTCTGCCCTGTGCCACGTCTCCCCGGCCCGGGCACAGGGCCTGGCGCTGACAAAGACGGGGGGCAGTGGGTGGGCAGGAGGGCCCACGGGGGACTGTGTGCTTGGGACTCACGCTGCCCTTTTGCCCTCAGCTGCAGCCTGAGGTCCAGCGCTATGAGTGGGTGGTCATCAAACACCCGGAGCTGACCAAGCCGGTGTCCTTGGAGGCTGTCGCTGCCCCGTCCCCTCCCTGCCGCCCCATGTCCTCAGACCCTGCAGATCGCCTCTCACCCTTCCTGGCCACACGTCACTTCAATCTGCCCTCCAAGACTGAGTCCATGTTCATGGCCGGAGGCAACGACTGCCTCATCATAGGTGAGCACCTCCCTGCCTGCCCTTGGTCACTTAGCCTGGGAGATGGGCGCAGGGTTGTGGGGCGCCGGGGTTCCCGTGTAGCAGGTGCCTCCCCGAGGGACAGGCAGACAAGAGAACTGGGAGTGTGGAGGCTGGAGCAGGCACGGGGGTGGGCATGGGGACAGGCGGCTGTACGGTGGGGACCCTGGCCAGGGGGGCTTGAGGAGACCGAGGGTCAGCCCTGTGGTTTTGGAGAAGTCTCTGGCAGGACCAGGGCAGGGCCAGCTGTGAGGCTTGCTCCCTGCAAGGGCAGATGCTCAGGAGCAGGAGCAGAGTGGACAGAGGGCAGCCGGCCTGACCTGAGCCTCCCCCAGGTGGAGGCGGTGGCCAGGCACTCTACATCGATGGGGACCTGAACCGGGGCCGCACCGGCCACTGCGACACTTTCAACAACCAGCCCCTCTGCTCTGAGAACTTCCTCATCGCTGCTGTGGAGGCCTGGGGCTTCCAGGACCCTGACACCCAGTGATGCGCCTGCGCAGGTGGTGACTGGGCTGCCACCGTGCAGTGGGGGGTGAGGCAGTGGCCAGACCCCCTCTTCAGGGGAGAGGCAGTAGATGAAATCCCCCCCCCCCGCTCTGCGGTGGGCAGCGTGGGGGTGCTCTGGTGGGGGGCCGGGCAGGGGCTGCTGGGACCTCAGCTGGGAGGGGGGGTGTCCCTGCTCAGACCTGCTCAGACTTGCTGCTGCCTCTAGCTGGGACTCGCCCGTTCTGGGCTCTGGAGGACTCCTGCGCCCAAGGCCTAGGAGGGGCCGCATCTTGCAGCCCCTGAGTCTCAGTCCCTTGGTGTGGGGTGGGGACCTGACAGCAGAAGGAACCTTCCACCAAGTGTGGGTCCGTGGCACCCCCTGCTGGTGTGTCTTAGCATAGCTCTGGAGCAGAGCCCTGAGCCGCCCTGAGTCCTGTGGCTGGTGGCTCCAAAGACACCGCACCCGAAGACACCACACCCGCACCTGGGGGGCTGCTCCTGTGTGGGTGCCGCTCCTTGGCCCTGTCCCCGCCCACCCCCACAGGGTCCTGACGCCTCCCCCTGCTGGCCGGCACCTGTGGCCGCCTCTCCGATGGGAACCACAGGGTGAAAGAGGGGAGGGCAGCATTTGTGCTGAGCTCTGGGCCCCTCCCGAGGGAGGGTCAAGCACCAGTATGAGGAAGGGCCTGAGGGGACATCATGTGTCCTGGTGTTCCAGAGCCTGGGGCTTCTGCTGGGCCTCCCTGCGGGCTCAGTCCCAAAGAGGCAGCCCAGAATGGCCCAGGGAGGGGCCCTCTGCCACAGACCCCACCCCAGCCAGCTCCATTTCCAGGGACTTGCCCGGTGAAGTCCACGCTTCCTAGCTCTCCTCCTGTCTGCTGGGGGCCTCCTCCGCTCCCCTGCAGCCTCTGCGGTGGCCCCAGGATCCCACCCAGACTCCTCAGTGTGGAACCCCTGTCTTCGTCTGTCAGCACCTGCCTCCTCCCCGGGCCCCTCCCACGCAGCTCCTTCGCTGCACACCCCCCTACAGCCCTCTCTCAGCCCTGTCGTTGGCGTACAGCATGGCTTTCTTGTGCTGCCACCTCCCCCCTTTGCCCTACCCAGCCCGGCCCCACACAGGCCCTGTAGACTGTAGGTGCCCCGTGAAGACTTGGGGAGCAGCCTCCCACCACATGACCTCCCTCAGCTGGTCCTGAGGGCCTGGGCACTGGGGGGAGGAGGGGAAGCCAACAGCCACCCAAGCAGCCCTGTAAGCCTGTGGCAGCTCGAGCCACAGGTGCCAGGGGTCCCGCCCACCAGCCTGATTCCCACGTGGCTGCGGCCCTTGGTGGCCCCGGGCACCGTGCCTCTGCCGTCTCCATCCTGCTTGCTCTTGCTGTGGGGCATTGGCCCTCTCCTGCCCACTCTTCCAGTCTCCTCTGAGCCGGGCCACCGTGGTACAGGAGGAAGGACCAGTAGTCCTTGTGGTTTCAGGCAGGCCTGGAATCTGCCTGGAACTTTGTTTCTCCACCTGTAACATGGGGCCAGTCATCCTGCTCTGCTGTCCCCAGGGACTGTCCAGAGGCTCCAAGGGGGACAGTGTGAGTCCCTAGTAAGGGACAGAGGTGCTGAGAGGCGGTACCATGCTCGCCACCCCCACCCCCCACCACTGCCACCCTTGCCCCCGCTCTGAGCCCCCACAGCCCTCTGCTGTAGCACCAACTTTGGTGTTCATTAAACACGGTCTCGTTATGTGAACTCTGACGGTCCAAGTCTGCTGTCTTCGGTCAGAGGGGCCTCCAGGGGCTCCTCTGGGCCTGCTGCCAAGCGGGGTGCCACAGGCGGCACCCTCAGCATGCTGGTCAGTGCATCATCCGTGGAATGTTGACGGCCTTTCAGGGCGCCTGGAGGTCCATTCTAGCACCGTCTGTGTGGCTCCCTCTGGAGGGAGCCTGGGGGATTCTTCTGAGAGTGAATCTGGAGGAGTCTCTGGCTGCCCCGAGGGGTCCAGTGTAGGAGGCCCAGCGCTGCTTAGCCACCACCTCTGTCTGTGGCGTGAGGTCTCCGCATGCGCACGCATGGTCCTCCTTTCCCTCGGCTCTCACGTCGTCTTCCCAGCTGTCCTGCTGAAGTAAAGGTACGTGTGGTTATTACCTTCATCTTTAACTCCGATTTAATGTCTAGTCATGTATCAAGTGCTTCCAAGTAGAACACATTTTGTTAATATTCTCTATCATTTCTTACTGGTTACCTAAAATTTGCTTTTGATGTTGAAAATAGCTAACGTGTTATGGAATTGCATGACGAATTATCATTTTTTTCTAGAAGCATTTAAAAACTTATTTTGAGGGGTGCCTGGCTGGCTCAGTCCGAAGAGCCTGGGACTCTGGTCTTGGAGTTGTGAGTTCGAGTCCTACATTGGACATGGAGCTTACTTTTAAAAAGTTTATTTTAAAAATAAAGCAGAACAGGGACGCCTGGGTGGCTCAGGGGTTAAGCATCTGCCTTTGGCTCAGGGCATGATCCTGGGGTCCTCGGATCGAGTCCCACATCAGGTTCCCTGCGGGGAGCCTGCTTCTCCCTCTGCGTATGTCTCATGAATAAATAAATTTTTAACAAAAAAATAAAATAGAACGTAGTTAAAAACAGTTCATTAAATTAAAAAATTGTTAAAGTGGACTATATGCCTTTAGGGCTTCAGGACATTATTTTTTCAAAAATAATTTATAATAGAAGAGTAAGTCATTTGTATTATGAATTTTTCAAGAGTTTTAATTGCTGAATCAAAATTAGTATTTCAACTTTTCTGACTTTTATAAGCTGCATGCTTAACTTTTTGAGTTCTTCATGGCAACTTGTTTTAGAAAATTCTTTTTTTTTTTTTAATTTATTCATGACCGAGAGAGAGAGGCAGAGACATAGGCAGAGGGAGATGCAGGCTCCATGCAGGGAGCCCAATGCAGGACTCGATCCCCGGTCTCCAGGATCACACCCCGGGCTGAAGGCAGCGCTAAACCACTGGGCCACCAGGGCTGCCCTGTTTTAGAAAATTCTGAAGATTTCAGGCTTTCAGATTCCTCTTACCCATTTCCTGAAGCCATAAGGCCATTATAGTCCCCTTATGTGTGTTGTATTTAATAGATTCAGATTTTGTAAGTTTTTAATTTTGAAATAACTTCAGATTTACAGGAGAAATGGAAAGGTGGTACAGAGACTTTCCATAGCCCCCGCCCACCTCCTGCAGTGTAGATACAGGGCACATATCCGAGCAGTAACAAATGTTGATATATAATGCTATTAACTACAGATTTAGCCAGATTCCTTCAGTTTGTCCAGTTTTTCTCTGTTTTAGGAATAGATTTAATTTGTACAGATATTTACATTTTTTTTAAAAACGCAGAATGTCCTCAAAATTCACGAGACTAAACCTGTTCAAAAAAGTAAATTGCCACTAATTAGCACAGTGAGGTCTCAGGCATGGATGCCTGTCGTGACTGTTCTCGTCCTTCCGCCCCCAAATGTCTCGTTTGCATGTGGACGTTACCAGCTGAAGCAGGAGTACAGCGGATGCCTCACAAGTGCTTCACGCTACCACATCTAAGTTAGAGAAGGGTGTGGATCTTTAAAAATTTTGTTTTAAAAAAACAAAATTATGACCACGAGGTGTTAAGATGGCAGAGCAGTCAGGGGGCCCTGAGCTCGTCTTTGCCCCTCGAACACAGCTAGATACTTATCAAATCCTTCTGAACACCCAAGAAATCAGTCAGAGGTCTGAGAGGACAAAACTGCAAGCCTACAAAAGTAGGAAAATGACCACCTTGTGGAAGAAACCAAGATTGCACTGTATGTTGACTAAAATTTCAATTAAAAATTACGATCTTCATTATAGTCGTGTCAGATTGTGGTCAAGAAGTGAGGTATAGCATCACGTGACTCGTCACTGAAGATGAAATGCGTCACATGTTTGCAGACACGCTCACTTGACCAGACCCTATGGAATTTGTTAACTCTGTGCTTGGGACCTAGGAAGCAAAATCAGAGGACACGCTGTCGCACAGACATGCTGACTCGTGACATGACGCAGAGGCACAGCAGCAGAGCCGCTGCTTCAGCTTGCCGGATCTGCAGGTGTATTCCCAGCTGGCCAGAAGCCCTTGGGTTGCCGGGAAGCACCCCCGAGTGCGGGTGCCTGCAGGTCGGGTCTGCTCCAGGGGCGCCAGTGATGGCATGGAGGTCCGGGAGGGGCCCTGCTCCATTTCATACGGAAGTGCGCTGCTTGGCAAAGGACATGGTTTGCCAAAAGCTAGTGAGCTAATGATTAAGGAGGAGAAAGGGTTGTGTGGGTCCCTTTATCTTCCCGTTCTTGTGTAGGGTGGTCATTGGCTGAGAAATGGATTTTACCAGATTGACACGTTGGAGCATCTGAGTGAATAAAGGATGGCGAGACCAAGTGAAAATAGACTGGCGTGTCGTGACTGGATGTGTGGCTTGGCAGCCAAATCTAAGTTGGGGAAAGTGAAAATAAATGATTTAGGAATACGGTCAGTCAGTGTTCATTTGAGCCCTAAATAAAATTAAGGCAAACTAGTGAAACCACACTGAAATATTTGATACGCAAACATTTCTGTGGGATGGGAGGGCCTGGGAGCAGCTTCTCTGGTCATGACCACGTGGACGGCCGAGGAGGACAGGGTGACACTGGCCCGAGGAGGATCGCTCCCTGAAGCCTCCCTCTCTCTGTTGGAAGGAGACCCACTCTGCTGCACTCATGCACACCAAGTCGTCGCCCCCCCACCCCAGTTTTGTTTACTCCGGTTCACAGCGCCCATCACGTGGACACCTGCCCCAGGGTGAGGAACGGGGAGCAGCCACCAGGAACCGCCGTCCAAAGTCTCAGTCCAGGGTTGCGCGGATCCCCGTCACACGTGCAGCCCGGCTTAAACCCTGCTGGTTCAGAATGAGAATATTTTGTCTGGACGTTGGTATGAGCCCGCGTGCATGTCCCCTCAAATACCCGGCGCTCCCCCGGCCGTACCCGTATCCTGTGAAGAAAGCCGCGACACCTGGTGGCTTGCAGCCAGGCCGATGCCGTCCCGGTGGGGCTCCTCGGGGCTGCCGCTGCCGCCTCCCGTGCGGAGGAGCTGCTTCTCTCTTCTCCCTACTTCCCCACCGTAGGCTGCGCCCCGCAACACTCCGTCCCCCGGCACTTTCCTGCTGCCCCGCCTCGGGCACCCTGGCGCTGCTGGCGCTCAGCCACGGTGTTTTCCGGGGCCTTTATGCAGGCCTGTGGCCGGCCTGGCCGCTCCCCGGCCCTCAGGATGTGGCGGTCACGCTGCCCCGGAGGCCCCAGGAGCCCCTGTGCTGCTGCTGTCCCGTCCAGGCTGGTTCTGGAGGGGAGATGGGTGTGCTGCTCTCACGCAGCAGTGTGCATTTCTGGGGGCCACGCTTGGGGGATGCCTCCAAACTCCCTGCAGCAACGACTCCTTACTGTAAGCGTCCTTGGCATCATTTTGTGACTGACGTTAAGACACTGGCCCAGGCCTGTTCCCTGGGTGAGGGGTGGCCCTGGGTACAGAGCTGTAGCCCTTGACTTCAGACGCCTGCCTCCCTTGGCCGGGTCGGCTTCGGGGAGCAGTGTCTGCGTGGAGCTCAGCCCGCCTGGGGACGCCCCTGCCCCTGTACCTCCCAGCACCTGCCCTCACGGGGGGGCCCCCTGCAGGCCTGCTTCGCGGTGGCTGTGGCCCATCTTGCGTCCCCACCTCCACCCAGCCATGGGGGTGCTTTGTTTCAGTGTCTTTTTTTTTTTTTTTTTAACATTCAGCCCAACCATTTTGAAGTGACCAACCCAATGGCCTTTGCATGCATGTTCAGGTAACACGCCTGTGTACCCTTCCCCAGCCGCCTACTCATCTCTTAACCCCCACTCAGGGACCATCCACGCTGAGGCCTGAGGACTGCTTCCAACTCAGCAGCCAGGCTCCGCGCTTGGGATGATCTGTGAGTTAAGTTCAAACCGACTCGAGGCTCTTCCCTTGCTCCAGACCTTCTTCATCTGTTAGGGCCTTGTTCAGAGATCGGCCCTCCGGGGCGTCCAAGCTACCATGCCCCACCCCCTCTCGTCTCCCTTCTGTGTCCAGTAACCACAGTTTCCACTGTAGCATCAGGACATCAGGTCTGCACGGTCAGCCCCACCCCCACCCCCCACCCCCCACCCCCCACCTCCAGACTGCAAGCTCCTGCAGAGTGAGTGCCTTCTTCCTCAATTTTGGATCCCTGGAGCCTAGCTGGGTGCCTGCACACACTACATGCTCAATAAGTGTTAGAGGAGTGGCTTAGGGTTGAAGGCAGCTGTAAATCCTGCTGGTGGAGGCAAACCCTGAATGGGCCCGGACCAGACGGAGCATCCAGGGCAGATGATGCCCCTAACGGGCACCGTTTCTGAGAAGCTGCCCCGCGTGCCGGCCTGGGTGCCAGGCCCCGTTCATGCCCAACAGCCCAGAGGGAGGAGCACACACCACCCCCTGGGGGTCAGGTTTGGTCCCTGGCTCTCTCCCACCAGTGATGGTGGTGAGTGTCGGGTCCTGATTGTACCACTCTGTATTTACCTAGAGGACGTTTTTAATTTGGGGACTTCTTTTTAATCCTATCATTTTGGGTCACCTGGGTGGCTCAGTTGGCGAAGCATCTGCCTCAGGTCATGATCCTGGGAATGAACCCCATGTAGGGCTCCCTGCTCAACGGGGAGCCTGCTTCTCTCTATCTGCGCCTCCCCCTCCTTGTGCTCTTTCTTTCAAATAAATAAAATCTTTCTAAAAACTTGTATCAGGGCAGCCTGGGTGGCTCAGCAGTTTAGAGCCGCCTTCAGCCCAGGCTGTGATCCTGGAGACCCGGGATTGAGTCCCACATCAGGCTCCTGCTTGGAGCCTGCTTCTCCCTCTGCCTCTCCCTCTCTTTCTGTATTTCTCATGAATAAATAAAATCTCTAAAAAATGAAAAAAAAACCTCGTATCATTTTATACGCCTTAATTTTTTTTTTTTTTTTAAGTAAGCTCTACACCCAACATGGGGGCTTGAACTCATCATCCAGAGATCAGGAGTTGTGTGCTCTGAGCTGAGTCAGCTGAGCACCCCAGTATAAGCCCTAATTTTATTTTTTTAAATTTTTATTTATTTATGATAGTCACACACAGAGAGAAAGAGAGAGAGAGAGAGGCAGAGACATAGGCAGAGGGAGAAGCAGGCTCCATGCACCGGGAGCCCTACGTGGGATTCGATCCCGGGTCTCCAGGATCGTGCCCTGGGCCAAAGGCAGGCGCCAAACCGCTGTGCCACCCAGGGATCCCTAAGCCCTAATTTTAGAAAATCATACCAGAAAAATCACCTTTGCTCATTCCCCTCCCGTGGCACTACTAGGCCCTCATCCCAGCCTTGCATGGGCCACCAGGAGCTCTTGTCCAGCCAAGCCACGAGAGCAGGATGCCATCTCTTAGCATCATGCCCCATGGCATGCCTTCACTGTGACATGGAAAAATGGAACTGTCCACAGGGAGAGAGGGCGCCCTGCAATTTCCTGATGTTCTTGATAAGGCTGCTGCCATCAGCTGCCAAACTCCTTTCTTGTTGACGTGGCTTCCTTGGGATAAGTCCATCTCTCCAATCACTTGGAAAGTAATTCCTGGTCTTTGTCTCCCCAGCTGTCCCCCTCCCTCGCCTCCCCCCCAATCTCTATCTCCCCCTATCAGGGTCTCTGGCTTGAGTTTCCCAAAGCCTGCCCTCATTCCTAGAAATCCCCACCTGTGAGATGACAGGCCAGGGTCTCGAGATGCTGTGATTTCCCACTGGGGACCTAGTGGTGAGGGGGAAAGCAGAGGCGTGTGTCCCCTGTCACACACCACACGCACCCCAAGCCCCACCTGGTGCTGGGAGGCCAAGGAGAAGGTGCCCTGGGTCCCTCCTGGCCCCATCTCTGGTCACTGGATGCTCTCCGATCCTTCATATAGGAGACAAGGAGGTGTGGTAAGCCACCCCGGCTCGGCCCCACTGCGAGTTGGAGTTTCAATTCCACCTCTCCCTAGCAGATTGACCGGGCCAAGACATTTGACCCTCCTAGGCCCACTTCCTTGTCCACAAAACAGGAGTCAAGGAAGGTGATATATTCCTCAAAGGGTCTTTATTAGGATTGTATAACACTCTAACACATTTAGGACAGGCCTGGCACACACCTGGGGATCAGTAAACATTAGCTTTATGTGTCAGACATCCTACCGGGGATCAGGGTACAGAAGAAGAGGCACTGGGACTCCCAGTAGGGGATGTATTGAGTGACAAAAGGTAATAGTGGAGTGTGAGGGATGGAGGAGGGCTCTGAGAAGGGAGGAAGGGAGGTCCGGAGGGCTTCCTGGAGGAGGTGGTGTTCTTGAGCTTGAGTAGCACCCCCTCTGCAAGAAGGGAAGGAGACTAGTTGGTGCAGAGCCACAGGCTTGGGACACACGTGAGGAGGGAGCAGCACGACAGGTGATGAGGTGGGGGACCGGTGCTGGGGATAGATGGGAGGGGACACCAAAGGGTCCAGCCTGTGACAGGAAGACGTTGAAGGATTCCAGGAACAGAGCGGCTGGTCAGGCGTGCTGGCTGGAAAGATCCTGCGGCTTGAGGGTGAAGAATGCTTTGGGCGGAGGGAGGCTGGGACAGCAGGCCAAGCAGGTAGAGGCTGTGAGGAGCCCCCAGCGGGAAAGGAGGGCCGCTCGGGCTAGCGGCGGGGTGGGGGCCGAGCCCGGAAGCCCCGGGATCCAGGGCTGGTGAGTAACCGGGAGTGAGCAGTGGCGTGACTAAGGCTGCTGGTGCCAGCAGCTGGGTGGACGCTTGTGTCTTTTGCCCAAAATGGAAATAACAGAATGGAACGGGGGGGGGGGGGGGCGGGGAGGCGGTGAGGCCGGTGGGGACACGCTGGCCTGGGGTGGCAGCAGGGTCCCCAGACCCAGTGTGACCTCCCCGACCCACTCTGACCCCTAGACCTAGGATCCCCGCCGCCCTCGCAGGGTGTGCTCTGCCCACCTCTGGGGCTCCGACCACGCTGCTCTCTGACCAGGGGCACCTGCCCCCCTTCCTCTGAACTCCCCCTGCCCGCAGGCTCCCAGCCCTGCAGGGCCCGGGCTGGTCCTTGTTCCTCCCTGTGACCCCGGGGAAGAGGGTAATGAGGGGTCAGTGCTGTGGGAGGTGAGCTGGAGAGGGGGGAGGGTGTGCAGCAGGCAGCTGCCCTGTGGCCACGAGGCCCACTCCCACGGCCTGACAGCCGTCCCCTGGTTTCGAGCAATGGCCATCTCAGGTGACCTTGGCAAGGCAGGGAGCTGGGAGGGCAGGTGAGGTGCAGGCGCCCCCAGAAGGCCGCTCTCCAGAAGTCGGAGAGGAGACAAGAGGGCAGCCGACCAAGGAGGGCAGGCCTCGTCGTATGGCAGCCTCCTCCCTTCAAAACAGGACAGACCAGACACACCGTGGCTGCGGCCCGGCCACGGGGAGGAGGGCGCCAGGGAGGTGCCCGGGCAGGGAGTGCGGCGGGAGCGCTAGGCCTGGGGCCACCCCGCCGCCCACGTGGGGAAGCCGCCACCCAGGACAGTCAGCGAGGGGGCCAGGAGCCCAAGCAGGGCGGAGCACCAGCTCCCACCCGCAGTGGACCAAAGGGCGAAGCGGGGCAGAGCAGGTGGGGAGAGAGAAGGCAGCCCGCTGCGTGCGGGCTGGGAGGGAACCGCCGGCCGCCCCTCCCCGAAATAAATGCGGCCCCGCAGGTGCCGGCTCTGCGGGAGCACAGGCCGGAGGGCATGGGTCCCAGAGCGTGCGGACACCTGGGGAAGCATCCACAGGTCACAGCACCCACAGGGCTTCAGGGCGGTCACGCCTACGCCCTGAAGGGCGAAGAGCCCCCCCCCCCAAGTTTGGGTCCCCGATGCAAGGGCAGATGCGCGATGGGGGCTCCTCGTAAGCCGGGAGACAAGGCACCGATCGCTGCGTCGGCGGCAGCTGGGGCAGTGTCTGCGGGAGACGGATGGCAGGGTCGGGGTAGGGGGAGCCCGGGGGCACAGGGCCTCCCGGGCCGGGGGTGGGGGGCTTTCCCGGGGCCGGCGGCACATCGGGCCGGCGCCCCGGACTTGGGATTTGGGCTCCGCCTGCCCGAACCCTCGGGCCGCCCCGCGAAGTGTGGAGACGTCCCCGGTCCCGGGGTGAAGGCCGCGAGAGAGCCCCGGCCGAGCCGCCCGGCGAACGTAAAGCGAAGCCGCACTCGGAACCCCACAGCAGCTAGCGCCGCGCAGCCGCAGAGAAGGCGGGGCGCGCAGGCCCCGCCCCCTATGCTAATACAGACGGCCTGCGCCCCGCCCCCGCCCCGGAGCCGGACGGGCCCAACGCCGCGGGGGGTGAACGGCTCTCAGCGTCCGGCCCCGCGCTCGCGGGGCCGAGGTGGGGCGGGACGCCCGGGTCTTGGCCGGTCGGGCGGCGGCACCGTGCGGGAGCGGTCAGAGGACCGCTAGGGCGACCGCGGGAGGGGCGCCCCCCCGCCGCCACGCATGGTACGGCCCTCAGGGGCGGGGCCCGGATCATGTGACGCGGCCGCGGCCGCCATTTTGTTCTGCGGTGCTGGTATTTAGAGCGCAGCGGCTGACGGGCCGGGTCGCCTTCGCAGCCGCCTGACCGCTCCTCGCGCTCCCTCGCCCGCCGAGCCCGGCCCGTCCTCGCCCCCGCCTCGGCCCGCTGAAGCTCGCCCTCTCCCCACCCGCAGACATGTCCGAGGCCAAGAACGGCCCCGAGTACGCCTCCTTTTTCGCAGTCATGGGCGCCTCGGCCGCCATGGTCTTCAGCGGTGAGCGCCGCGGCAGGAGGGACCCGGGAGGCTGGGGGCGCGCGGGCGCGCGGGTCGGAGGCCCGCATCTCCCCCGGGTTCGGTGTGTGACGTCACGCTGACGTAATTCCGAGCTGTTGGGGGGTCCCGGGGCTCACGTGACAGCGGGTGGGGGTCGGGGCCGCAGAGGGCTGCGGGGCGCAGGGCCTGCGGGCTGGGCGGGGCGGGGGTGCGGGTGTCTGGAGTCTCCCGGGGATCTCTGACCGACAGCCCTGCCCCGGTCGGTGTCGGTGCGGGGGTGGGGCGGCGGCGCCGGTGCCATCTTAGCCCTGGGAGAGGCGGGCGGGAGGGAGGCTGGGGTGGGGGCGCGCGATCCTGCGCCTGCTCTGCACCTTCCATCCTGCGGGCAGGTGTGACATCACTCCTCGGAAGGCTCCCCTTGACGGGGGCCGGCCCTGTCGGGCGGAGGTGGGGGCAGGGGATGAGCCCCCGGCTCTCCCTCCGACACACACACTCCTCGCCCCTACGGCCCCCTCCCTCCCCCACGAGAGTGGAGTGGATCCGAAGCCAGAGGCAGGTGCTTCGCGGGGGGTGGGGCTGTCACTTCCCCAGTAGTCCTGGGGTGTGTGGGTTGCTGTGGGAAGCTGGGCTGAGGGGCTGGTCCTGAGACCTAGGATTGCGTGGAACAGGGTGGGGGTCGGGACAGGGCAAGGGCAAAGGATGGGTGCCTGGGAGGCAGGCCAGCAACAGCACTGTGAGTGTGCACGCTTGCCAAGAGTCTGCCCCAGGGTGCGTGAGAGGGTGGTGTGAAGTGTCTGCCTTGAGGGGAGTGGGTCTTTGTCCTTAGAGGGATGTCTTCTAGTTCTGGCCTGAATGAATGAATGAATGAATGATTTCCTGAGACCCAAGATTGGGAGGGCTCCTCTGGGGGAAGAAAAGGGGCCTTCCGTGTCTAGATAGCACTCTTATTCTGAAGTTGTGTCTTAACGGTCATAGGGTGTCGAATTCAGTGGAAATTGGTGTATGTGGGAGAGAGGCCCGTGGGCCGGGCCCAGGAATGTGGGACCCAGGAAGGTTAGCCCTGGTCCCCCTGCAACCCTCTAGACTGGTCTGGCCTGGTCTCCTCTGGGCCTTCTTGGGTAGGTCTGGTTTTTGGTTTTGATGACTCCGCCCTGCCCCACCCTACCTGGTGGACTGGGGAAGCTCCTTGTGCAAGTATGGGAAGGTTTGGACTCCAAACAGCCTCTGCTGACTGTAAACACTTGTGGTGCAGGGGCTTGGGGACTCTGCTCTCTTGCCGGCCTCCCTCTGCCTGGGCCTGTCCGCTAGTCATGAGTTGCTGAGTGAGCCGTGCCCTTCCCATCACGTGTGAGTTAGGGGTCAGTTGTGGTGGGAGAAGTGGTCTGCGGACTTCCCCTTCCCTCCTAGCCGGGCCTGCTCTTTCCACATCTGTAGGGGTTGCCTGCTTCCAGCGCTCCTGGACAGGCTGCTGTGACTCGCTTCCCCCCAGCCTTTTCTGCTCTTTGCCTCCACAGTGCTCTCAGAGATTCTACTTGGTCTGGCCACCTGTGGCTGTCTTTCGTTCATTCAGCAAATCTTGATTGAGCTCCTACTATGTGTCAGGTACAGGGGAACATCAGTGAACAAAACAAGATTCTCCTGCCCCAGAATTCCTTGAGTTCTGGCTGTCCTTGCTTGGTCTGGAAGCCCTGAGTTTGCCCCCTGAGCCCTTTTTTTGTACCCAGCTCCTGGCCTGTCTTTAGTCACCAGGTACATCTCTTCCTTTCTAGAACTTAACTTGATATTTTCAGATGGAGCCTGACCAGAAGGCAGGCCTCTGGAAGTTACTGAGAACCAGCGTATCAGTGGTCTACGATTTTTTTTGGTTACCCCAGGCCCCCAAGGACTGGTGCCACCTGCTCCTGTGGGCCTGATCTCCCTTCCTGCTTCCCCTTTTTTTTGTGACGAAAGTCCTGTCCATTCTTTCTTCATCAACTCTTCCACAGGCTGTCCATTGCTCCTTTTCTGCAATCTCTTTGACTTCCTCCCTGCCGGCAAGTACCCTGCCCTTCCTGTGTTCCCAGACTTGCCTCCTGATTGCACTCTTTTCTGTGCCCCGCTCGATTTGGGACCTTGTCGGGCTCAGTCTCCAGAGCTAGCTAACATCCAGGGCTTTTGGGGATACCTGCTGCTGCCTAGGCCAGGCCACTATTCCCTGATGGTCAGCCCTGTTTCTTCCCTTTGTTCGTCCTGTTGCCTCCCCACCCCCAGTCACACAATCTTCCTGCCACCTCCTGGAAAAGAGCCCAGCTCACTTTCCATGTCTGGCAGTGTCCTGCTCCCTGCAACGCTGACTTCCTAGTAGTCAGTTTCTCACTCAGTGCCACATGTCACCTGTGCTCTCCTGCTTGAGTAATAAGCCACAGCACTGGTCTCTTGCATGTGTGTGACACAGCCTGATGTGGTGCTGGGCCTGCAGTAGGAGCCCCCAAATATACTGCGACCAGCAGAGTTCCAGAAGAGCATTGTCAAGACCAGCCCTGAGCCCCAGGTTTGATGGTGCTGAGTGTCTAGGAGTGGTGCCTTTAGGACCAGGTGATGGAGGCAGTACAATTCCTCTGCTTCCACTGCAACCTCTTTTATCTTTCTAGTAGCTCCCAGTCTGGTGTCATGTTGGTGGATGTCTCCATTCGTGTCATTTTAGTCCTTTTTTGCTCACTCACATTTCTACCCAGTGTTACCTTATGGAGCCCTTCCCCAGACCCCCCTCCCCCACCAGCCTCCCCACTCTTCTAGGATGTGTTGCTTTGTTTGGAGGTGCCATGTGTGTCCTCACCAGGCTTGGAGCCCTGGGAAGCTAGAGCTCCTTTGACTTCCCTGCTCGGTAATGAGCATAGAGGGTAGCCATTTTTTTGTGGCCCAAATAGGTGAATAAAACATGCCGAAAAAAGGTTGGGATTGTCTTGTTCTTTTCCACCTCGGAGCCATGTTATTCTCTGCTCAAGTGGTGCAGTGAGACCCTGAAGGGCAGGAGTCAGAAGAGCCACCTGGCCCCCTGTGGCTCTGTTCTGTGCAAAAGTTACTCTAGACTCTGAGGTCAGGATAAAAGAACTTTCAGGAAGACCGCACACTCTAGAGGGAGGACGGATATCATCAGAGGAGACAGGCCACCCTAGAGTTTCCTCCCTACCCCCATTCCTGGAGGACTCAAGGAATCTAGGCTTTTGAGTGTACGAAGGGGGACTTCTGGAAGGTCTGCCTGGGTGGGGGCTCCCCGTGACCTTTTTCAGTTACTACAGCTCTCCTTGGCTCACACTTTTTGCTCTGAATTTTTAGAGAGGATTCTTTCCAAACTTGAGGGTCCGGACCTTCTGCGTGGCTGAGAATGCACTCAGCCTGCTGACAAGATGCTAGCCCTCCTGGAGGGCTGGGAGTGGTGTGGTGGGCAGAGCCGGGAATTGGGAAAGCTGTGGCCGGAGATCGGGCTTGTGGGGCCAGCTTCCTCTGACCCTGTGGTTAGGCCGTGTGTTGAGGCTCTTCCAGCGTGTCCCTGGTGGAGCCCCGAGGCAGACTGGCTGACCCTGACCTGACATTTGGGCTGCTGAGATGTAGTCACTTGGTGGTTTGCCAGGCCGTTTCTGACCTGAATATCCGGGACTTAAGATGGTTTAAAAAAAAAAAAAAATGTCCAGAATCTTAAGGCTTAAGGGCCCCAGCTGTGTATTTCTCCACAGGACTGGGCTGGACCCATCACAGCTCCACCCTCTAGGCTGCAGGCAGCTACACAGAGGCTCCCTGGAAGATGGGGCCAGCATTTCACAGCAGAGCAGGAGCACAGATAGGCCAGACAGCCATAACGGTCTCCGGTGGAGAAAGAGTGAGCTACCTGGGCTCCTTGCATGCCCAGCTGGGGCTGTTGCCACTGAGGGCTACCTCCTGCCCCTGGCTGGGTACCAACTTCATGTCCTCTTTGTTAGAACTTAAGGTGTCCTTCAACTGTGCCAGAGCTACTCCCAGGGTCCTGGTCCCTGGTACTCTGAGCTCATCTTGCCTTTCCCCCATCTTCCCCACAGCCCTAGGTGCCGCCTATGGTACAGCCAAGAGTGGCACCGGCATTGCAGCCATGTCTGTCATGCGGCCAGAACTGATCATGAAATCCATCATCCCAGTGGTCATGGCTGGTATTATTGCCATCTATGGGTTGGTGGTGGCAGTCCTCATCGCTAATTCCCTGAATGATGGCATCAGCCTCTACAGGTGAGTGCTGGGTCCCTCTGCACCTGTCCTGCCCTGCCTGGGGTCAGGCCACTACACAGGGCTGGGAGGGCATGGGAGGGGCATTGGGTGGGTGGCTTCCCCAGCAGGTAGCTAATGTTTCTCCTGTATCCTCTCTCCCCGCAGGAGTTTCCTCCAACTGGGTGCTGGCCTGAGTGTGGGCCTGAGCGGGCTGGCGGCTGGCTTTGCCATTGGCATCGTGGGGGACGCTGGTGTGCGTGGCACCGCCCAGCAGCCTCGGCTATTCGTGGGCATGATCCTGATCCTCATTTTCGCCGAGGTGCTCGGCCTCTACGGTCTCATTGTTGCCCTCATCCTGTCCACAAAGTAGCCCTTCTCCAAGCGCACCAGCCACAGAATATGATGTAAAGACCACCCCCTCATTCCAAAATGAACAGCCTGACACACATGCACGGGGCAGCTGCCCCCCACCCCCAGTAGTTGGTCTTGTAAATGCACAGTGTCCTAGTGCCCATCGTCTGTTACTCCGGCCTTGCCCCCGCCCCGTGCCGTGGACATCTGGGCCCACTCATTCCCCATCTAGGCCCCGACCAGTGAGGATGCAAGCCCCTGGCCGCCCCCATAGAGTGCTCTGTGTTTAAGGATGAATTAGACTTGTCATTTTTCTCTTCACTGGATGTTTATTATTTATAAAGATTTGATCTGTTCATACGTCTGTGGAGCAGCCCTCCGTCTCCCAACTATATAGTAACCTTAGGTAGTGTTGCGTTATGGGGTTACCGTTTGCCCTGAGGCTCGGATGGAACCACTCTCGTCCAGCCCCGGCTGTCCGGGGCCGCGGACCCTGAGCGGAGCCGTGTCCAATAAAGTTCTCGGTTGTGACTGGACGCCTGTGTGGACCGCTTGTGTGGGATCAGGCTGGGGGCGGGGCGGACGGGGCGGCCACGGAATCCCTGCAGGCCCGGGGCGCGCTGGTCACGTGGGCGGCCGGTCACGTGGGCCCGCCGCTCACGTGATGCGCCTCAGTCAGCTGAGGGTCACGTGGGTGCGGCCGAGCTCGGCGGTCCGCAGTCGGCGGGGAGCGGGTAGCGGGCTTGGGCTGCTGGGCTCCGGGCGCCGCCCTCTCGGCCGGGCTCGGTGGCTCACGATGCGCGGCGGGCAGGACGGGGCGCGGGCCCCGGTGCTCCAGTTCACCAACTGCCGCATCCTGCGAGGCCAGGCGCTGCTCAGGTGGGGCGCCGGGGCGGCTCGGGGGCGCCCGGGGCGGCGGCCGCTCGGGGGGCGCCGGGGGCGGGCGGGCGTAGGGGCCGGAGCTGCGGGCTGCTTTCGTGCGGGGCGCGGGCCAGGGAGCTGCCGCGTGGCCCACGGTGCGGGGCGGGCAGCCTTACCCCCCCCCCCCCCGCTTTTGGCCGCAGGGAGGATTTGTGGGTGCGCGAAGGCCGCGTTCTGGACCCCGAGAAGCTGTTCTTTGAGGAGCGGCGAGTGGCAGATGAGCGGCGGGACTGCGGGGGCTGCATCCTGGCGCCCGGCTTTATCGACGTGCAGATCAACGGTGCGGTCTAGGGCTGCGGGTGGCGACCCCGAGAGGGTGGTCTGGGCACCGTGGGACCTTCTCTTTGTGGCCGTAGGTGGATTTGGCGTTGACTTCTCTCAGGCCACGGAGGACGTGGGCTCAGGAGTCGCCCTGGTGGCCCAGAGAATCTTGTCGCATGGAGTCACCTCTTTCTGCCCCACGTTGGTCACCTCACCACCAGAGGTTTATCACAAGGTGAGGTCGGGCTCCCAGTGTCCAGGAGAGGGGGCTCCAGAAGCAGCAGCACTTTCTCGAATCTGCTCCCACCAACACTTCCGCACTAGCACCTGGCCTCACCTGTTGGCCTCCTTCCACCGCGTGGGGTCCTGCCCCAGGGCTTGCTCATCCGGGTGTCCCACAGGCGGTGCCTTCCCCGGCTGCACGTCCTTTCTGAGCTGCCCTCCAGGCTGCAGAAACCGGTTGCTGGGACTTTCTGATTGCCACATCCGTGCCTGCTCCTCAGGCTCATCCCCCCCAACCTGTCTGTGCTCGCTGAGTCAGGGGAGTGTGCTTTCCAGAAAGAAGCTTCCCTGCCCCCAGCCCGGCCTCCTGCTGCTCTTGTCTGCCCCCGCATCCTCCCACTGGTCCTCCCATCCGCACCTCCCTGGTATTTCCTTTGTGGGGTTTTGTCTTTATTATTATTATTATTATTTTTACGATTTTATTTATTCATGAGAGACAGAGAGAGGCAGAGGCAGAGGGAGAAGCAGGCTCCCTGTAGGGACCCCGATGTGGGACTCGATCCCACCCAGTTCCTGGGACCACACTCTGGGCCGAAGGCAGGTACTAAACCGCTGAGCCACCCAGGGATCTTCTCTGTCTTTATTCTTTACCACGTCTTATCATTGGGTTTTTTTTGTTTCCGAGTTGCTGGAGAGCAGTTAGTATTTCTCGTGCTTTTTTTTTTTTTTAAGATTTTATTTATTCATGAGAGAGAGACAGAGAGAGGCAGAGACAGAGGCAGAGGGAGAAGCAGGCTCCCTGCAGGGAACCTGATGTGGGACTCGGACCCTGGGGTCACACTCTGAGCCAAAGGCAGATGCTCAACTCCTAAGCCACCCAGGCGTTGCTCCTCCTGCCTCTTAACTGCTTGATGCTGAGAGTTTTGAAAAGTGTGGGTGTTCCCTTACCTGAGCAGAGTTTAGGGAGGTGACTGTTACCCTGTAATCCCTCATCTTTGCTCCAGTGCCATGCTTCTCTCCAGTGCAGGGTCTTTTGTACAATGATCATGTTGCCCGCTGTGGGGTCCTTCCCGGGTGTGTGGACAGAGAGTCCAAGCTGGATGTTGGGGGAGGTCAGGAGTGGGCTTTGGGTTTGGTCTGGGCCCCATAACTTCACTGGTTAGCGGGGGGCGTCACAGGACACTATTTTGTTCTGAGTCTGTTTTCTCAAGTCTAAGTTGAGACAGGTGACCATGTCCATCTTCTGGGGTTGTGCCGTATGTATTTTTTTAAAAAGATTTTATTTATTTATTCATAGAAACAGAGATAGAGGCAGAGGCACAGGCAGAGAGAGAAGCAGGCTCCATGCAGGGGGCCTGATGTGGAACTCGATCCAGGGTCCCCAGGATCAAACCCCGGCTGCAGGTGGTGCTAAACCGCTGCGCCACCGGGGCTGCCCTGTGCTGTACGTATTAAGGACTTGGTCAACCGTGAGCTGTGGATATTTTTCTGGAAACTTCCCCCAGGTTTCCCATCATAGTCGGTTGTTAAAAACTAAGCTCACCTTCCTGCTGGACACCGGCACCAGGTTCTGTTTTCTCCGCTGGTTGTCCGCCTGTGTTTTCCCCCCTGCTTGGAACCTGGGCACGTGCCCGTCTTGCTGCCTCCACGTTGCTTGCCCTCCCCCTTCCTGAGCCCCACACTCCCGGCTCTCAGTCCTGCCACAGGGGCCTTCCCAAGGTACAGGCCTCGGCGCACCACTCGCCCTGCTCCACCCCACCCCTTTGATCCTCGGGGTCAGCCCGTCTTTCTCAGTGTCTCCTCTCTGCCTGCCTGAGCCTCTGTCCTCTTCTTAGGCACGTGCCAGCCATTCTAGGCTGTTCTCTTTCTATCTCCGAGCCCACTGCCTGGAAGACCTTTGCCTTGTTCTATTTGATGCTTCCTTTTTGAAGTCCTGACGCTGTGGCTCTGCTGTGTGGTCGCACACCGCCTACACCTTCAGCAGCACATGTGACCGCTGCCTCGCAGGAGGTGAGGGCTTTTTCTTTAGGACCGCCGGTTTCTGGCCTTGGGGACTTTTGGCTTACGTGGTTTTACTAGTAGCTGTCATCCTCCATAAGCACTTGCAGGTTGAAAGCCTCAGGCAGCAGAAAGGAAGGTCGTGGAGGGTGGTGAATGTGAAAATTGGATCTTGGTATTCTCTTAGCAACTACAGGACTACTCCCTGGGATCCCGCCCCGCCCCAGGGCTGGCTCACTCTGGGCAGAACTGGATTGTTTCATTTGTCAGGTCCTTTGTCATCATGTTATGGTCCACTGAGACCACCTGGTTTGTTTCTGCGGTCTCCTTCAGCCTGACTGTTTGATCGCGCGTTGTTCTCTGCTTCAAGTCCCATCAGCTGCTTAGCCAAGACGTGGCACCTCCTTGGGAGGCAGCCACACCTTTGCCTCTAGCCCCACACGCCCTGTGTCCTTTGACCTCTTCCTCTGCCTTCCTGCCGGGAACTGGCCTCGTTTCCCCTACGTCTGTCCGTCTGTCCGTGCTATCCCATGTTCTGCCCTCCCAGCTTAGCGTTCTCTAGCTCTCCCTGTAAATCTCTGTTTTGCTTCGAGGTTTGAAGGAAATCCTGAGTGTCTTGTTTGGACCTCAGGTTCTGAATCTGAGACTCGGAGCTTATGGGGTCAGGAGTGGCACATGTGAGCCCAGGTGGGGAGAGCAGCCAGGGACGGACACGGCGCGGGTCCCCTCTCCTTGTGTGTCGTTCCCCAGGAGAGCCTCTGCGGAACCCCCTGGAATGTCCCATGTGGTGTCCTCGCTGCAGACAGCAGTCCAAGGATTCACCCACCATCCCAGCCACCCCTTGGGTTGGGGCAATCTCTTCCCCGCTGTGCGTGGCGCTGAGCTCCCTCAGAGGACTTTGGAGAAAGCTTGAGGATGGAACCTGACACTCGTCACGACACCGTCTCCCGGTGGCACGTGGGCAATGGGCTGAAGGCAGTGGGTCTCTTCAGTGTCTAACATGCATGCCCACCTGTTCGGGGGGGAAACATCTATTCTGGAAAAACTCAGCCTTTTTTTTTTTTTTTTTTTTTTTTTTTTTAACAAAATCTGTAGTGAACTTACACTTATCATCACGTGACTCATTAGGAAAACCAGCCCTTTGTCCCCACTGGCTCCCATGGAGAGACGTCCCTTTCAGCTCAGCTGATTCTTGGAATTTGCTCTCCGGTCTCCAGTACAGGCTGGTGCTCCTACCGACTTGTCGGTTTAGGGCCACGTGTGTGCATGTGTGCGTCCCACCAGAGGACAGGGTGAGGCTGTCCTCCCAGGCTTCCAGCCGCCCCACTGACCTCCCCAGGTGGCCACCTGCAGTCTTGGTGAGGCCAGCTGGCAGCACTGGTGACGGGGACTCAGATGCTCCTCCCACCTTCCTGCTGCCTGCTGTGCTTCCCTTGGGGTCGCTGCTCTGCGTGTGCTACATTGCTTTTATCTGGTGACTCAACTCCAGGGTTCCTGCCAGTTCCTCACTCTTCTTTCGGGACGTCAGCACGTACCAGGCGCTCCAACAATGTTGCCTTCCTGGAGTGGCCTCCAGAACCCATTTCCCAGTGCGGACTGCTGGCTTCCTTGGGCCCAGTGGTCCTGGCACACCCTTGCTCTCACCTGGGGGGAGCCCCTGCAGATCCCCCATCCTGGGTTTGTTGGTTTATGCCTTCGTTTTAGAGCACATCCACAAGTTTCTGCTAGAGGAAGGGGTCATAGGAGGTGAAGTTTTTGAGATCTTGAAGGTCAGAGTGTTTTTACGCTCTCTTTATTATTATTTAGATTTTATTTAATTCTAAGAGACATAGAGGCAGAGACACAGGCAGAGAAAGAAGCAGGCTCCTTGTGGGGAGGGAGGGGGTCGTGCATGGAGCCTGATGCGAGACATGATCCCAGATTCTGGGATCATACCCTGAGCCAAAGACAGACGCTCAACCACTGAGCCCCCCAGGTGGCCCTTTTTACTATAATTATTTTTTAAGATTTTATTTATTCATGGGAGACAGAGAGAGCGGCAGAGACACAGGCAGAGAGAGAAGCAGGGTCCATGCTGGGAGCCTGACGTGGGACTCGGTCCCGGGACTCCAGGATCATGCCCTGGGCCGAACGCAGGTGCTAAACTGCTAGGCCACCCAGGGATCCCCCCCTTTATTATTTTTTAAAAAGATTTATTATTTTAGGGAGGTTCTGTTTTCTCCGCTGGTTGTCCGCCTGTGTTTTCCCCCCTGCTTGGAACCTGGGCACATGCCCGTCTTGCTGCCTCCACGTTGCTTGCCCTCCCCCTTCCCGAGCCCCACACTCCCGGCTCTCAGTCCTGCCACAGGGGCCTTCCCAAGGTACAGGCCTCCGCGCACCACTCACCCTGCTCCACCCCACCCCTTTGATCCTCGGGGTCAGCCCATCCTTCTCAGTGTCTCCTCTCTGCCTGCCTGAGCCTCTGTCCTCTCCTTAGGCACGTGCCAGCCATTCTGGAGGAGGAAAGAATCTCAGGTGGACTCCCCGCTGAGCAGGGAGCCTGATGTGGGGCTTGACCCCAGGACCCTGAGATCACGACCAGAGCCGAGATCGAGAGTCAGACACTGCATTGACTGAGCCCCCCCCAGATGCCCCTGTTGTCTCCTCTCTTGACGGGGTTGCAGTTCTGTTAGGAGTGACTCTGCTCTGGAATCTTAAAGGCGTTGCTGTGTTGTGTTGTGACTCCCGGGGCTGCTGCTGAGAAGCCAGAGGCACTGAACTCTGATACTTTGTGTGTGGGGCTCATGGCACCTTCCCTTTGGCCCTGGGCTCCTCAGTGTGAGGGGACGGGGTTCCTCCATCGTGCTGGCCGTCAGCTCCGCCGCTCAGGCCGAAGTCTGACTTTTGGTTTTGTTTGCTTGTCTTCAGTGATTGCTTCGTGATTTTCTCTGCCGCTTCCCTGTCGCCCTCTTCCCAGGAGTTGTCACTCCGCTGTTGGGCCTCCGGGTGGCTTCTCTAAGTCTTCTCTGACTCTGTTTTTCAGTGTTTGCTGTTTTTACCACACGGTTCTTTTGGGTTTTTTGTTTGGCTGCTCATGTAGCCTTAGTTTGGAGAAGCTTGCTGTGTCTCGGAATGCTGACGCTCCGTCCTCGTTTCACGGGTGCGGGACCTGTCCTCACGCGTCCTGGCCCCGCCGGCCCTGCCCCGTTTGTCCTGTGTCCTCGGCGGCTTCCCCCGGCTGCTGCCGAGCCTTGGCTGTCGGCTCCGTGTGAGATCGGGAGCCAGCAGGCTGCGGTGCCCGGGAGCTTTCCTGCGGCCACCGCGGGCCAGGCCTCACCGCACCGTGCTGACAGCGTCGGGCCGGAGGTTTCCCTGTGCGTCTGCACCTCTCACTTGGAGCCGCTGGGCCTCTCCTGCGCTTCCTGGTGCTTCACGGGCGCGGTTGGCAGCACAGCTGCTCTGCGGCGAGGCGTCTCTCGGTCCCCGCGCTTCTCAGGGCGGCGGGCGCTGCCAGGCCTCCAGCGGCAGGGCTGTGGAGCACCGCCTGTCCCCACGTGGACCCCGTGTGGGTCCCCCACATCTGCCCAGCACCGTCCTCAGGCTCCCGAGACAGTTCTGCTCTTGTCTTGCGCGTCACACAAGGCTTCGGCCTCTTGCAGATCTCCAGGTTTTGTTGGGGGCAGGGGAGCCCGGGTGGGGGGGGGAAGGAGGCGGGCGTGTTTGTCCCGCAGCGCGGCCCAGGGACCTTGCTGCCCGCGGGGCTCCCTGCCCACCTCCTTCCCCACATGGCTTCCTGCGGGAGGTGCGACCTGGGGCACCTGCCTGTCTGCGTCCACGGTGGGGACCGTGAGCACCTGGACGGACACCGGAGCTTCCGATGGCGCTGAGGCCTCAGCCCACGGCCCTGCCCGCACCAGGCTCTCCGGCCCACACCCCTCCGCCCGGAGTGCACCCCCCTTCCAGCCTGGCCGTGCTTCTGGTCCTGCAGCCCGAGGCCAGGCCCGTCGCCCGGGCCAGGTCCACAGCCCACCGTGTCCCCGCTGCTGTCCAGGTGCCTGCCCTCTGCCCAGCTCCTCCCCCGGCTCCTGGGCCTGCCTCGGGTCTCACCTCCGCGTCCTGTTAGTTCTCGAACTGCGCTTCCCCAGGCCGAGCCTGGGGGCCTGGAGCTTCCCATTCCTGAGGGAAGGCCGTTGGGGGGCTGATCTCTGATCTCTGACCGCCGGGCGCTGGGCCATAGGGGGCAGGGCTTTAACAGCTGGTTCCCCCCAGGTCCTTCCTCAGATCCCTGTGAAGAGTGGTGGTCCCCATGGGGCAGGGGTCCTCGGTGAGTGGCTGACCCCTCTTCCTGCCCCCGCCCTGGGAGGCTCCTTGGGGACCTGGTGGCAGCCCTTCCTCCTCCAGAGACCCAACTGGGAGGGCGGCTGGGCAGGCCATAGGGGCTGGGGCGGGGGCTGCAGGGCAGGAGGCGAGCTGGAGACATCCACTCCCCTCCTCCCAGGGGTGCACCTGGAGGGCCCGTTCATCAGTCGGGAGAAGCGGGGTGCACACCCCGAAGCCCACCTGCGCTCCTTTGAGACCAACGCCTTCCATGACGTGCTGGCCACCTACGGGCCCTTGGACAACGTCCGCATTGTGACGCTGGCCCCCGAGCTGGGCCGAAGCCATGAGGTGATACAGGCGCTGACGGCCCGTGGCATCTGTGTGTCCCTAGGTGAGGAGGGCCGCCCCCAGGGTTGGGCCCATGGCGGGGGTTCCTGGGTTGGGTGCACAGTTTGAGTCCAGGTCCCCTATGCAGGACACTCGGTGGCCAATCTGCAGGCTGCGGAGGAAGCCGTGCAGAGTGGGGCCACCTTCATCACGCACCTCTTCAACGCCATGCTGCCTGTGAGTGCCCCGCCCCCCGTCTGCCAGTGCCCGGGGTGGGTGGGTGTCAGGCTCCTGCCATCGCTTAGCTGCCTCCCTCCTATCCCTGCCCAGTTCCACCACCGTGACCCAGGGATCGTGGGGCTTTTGACTAGTGACCGGCTGCCACCAGGCCGCCACATCTTCTACGGGATGATTGCTGACGGCACACATACCAACCCCGCTGCCCTGCGCATTGCCCACCGCGCCCATCCCCAGGGTGAGTGGCAGGGCAGGGTGGCAGCAGCTGGGAGGACCCCGTAGGGGTAAGTCCTAAGGCCCCTTCTCTCTGCAGGGCTGGTGTTGGTCACCGATGCTGTCCCTGCCCTGGGCTTGGGCAATGGCCGTCACACGCTGGGGCAGCAGGAGGTGGAAGTAGATGGGCTGACAGCCTATGTGGCAGGTGAGCCACCCGCACATCCCTGCTGACTGCCCATGTGGGAACAGCCCCCAGCCTCCCGTGGGATCCAAGAATCCGGGTGTTCCCTGCCAGCCCAGTGCCCACCCCCCACCTCGTGCCTGGTGGCCTCTGGTCCCCCAGAGCCTGCCCTCTCTGCTCTCAAGGCACCAAGACTCTGAGTGGCAGCATCGCCCCGATGGACGTCTGTGTCCGGCACTTCCTGCAGGCCACAGGTCAGTGAGGCTGGGGTAGGGGGAGTGTGCGGTGCGAGTGTGTGTGCATCCATGTGTGCGTGTGTGTATGTTGAGCTACATCCGGGAGAGGTTGGAGGGAAGCGTGGAGACCACTAGAGTCTCGTACCCACATCCCTCGTCTGGTGGAGCGCCCAAGGGATGAGCACCAGGGATGTGGCCGAGGCCCCTCTGCAAGTAGCTC
Organism: Canis aureus; assembly: GCF_053574225.1. Classification (NCBI taxonomy): domain Eukaryota; kingdom Metazoa; phylum Chordata; class Mammalia; order Carnivora; family Canidae; genus Canis; species Canis aureus. Next base: position 39,178,281 of record NC_135618.1, read on the forward strand.
AGGGGCAGGTTAAGACAATGACAAGCAAGCAGGCGGTTGGAATCCAGGGTGACAGGCAGTGAAGCCGTGGTACCTGAGAAGAGAAGGGACCTCACTTTATGCGCAGGAAAGCCTTCCAACTTGGACCCTGTGGGCTCACGGGTACAGAGCTGGGGGGAGGGGGTGGTCAGAGCAGCGCTCCAGGCTTCCTAAGAGGGTGGGCGTGTTCTCGGGGAGCCTGGAAGGGGTGTCTGCAGAGGATGTGATTGGCCAGGCCCCGTGGGATTCTTGGTGCCATGGGGCTGGGGTGTCCCTGGGGGTTCCAGGGTTCAGCGTGCTATTTTGAGCAGTAGGAGACAGGCCAGGAGGCAGGAAGTGGCTTTGGCCTGGCAGCTGGGGTGGTGATGGGACCAGAAGGAATGGGGTTTGGTCATGTGGCCTCTTACGGGTAGCAGGGGTAGGAAGTCAAGTCGAGGTGGCCTTATTGATGCCCAGGCTACTGCTTCTTTGTCGGAGGGCTCTTTCTGGGACCCTGACAGGGGAGGGGCCTGCAGGCCTTTTCGTGTGAGAAGGGGGAGGCCTGTCAGGATGGGATGGGTGAGTGAGCGGAAGGAGGGTACCTAGCAGTGTCCTCGGATGGGGTGCAGGTGGAACCTTGGCAACCTGCCGCAGGGTCCTGGGACGTCTCTCTTCTCCAGTTCCTAGGCGTTGGAGCCCCGGGGCTGCGGTGGGGAGGGGCTGCCAGCGGTGCTGAGATGGGGGATGTTACCCACTTGTGTCCTCTGAGCAGGCTGCAGTGTGGAGTTGGCCCTGGAGGCTGCGTCCCTGCACCCCGCTCAGCTGCTGGGGCTGGAGAAGCGCAAGGGGACCCTGGACTTCGGGGCGGATGCAGGTCAGGGGCCAATGCGGGCACCCGGGCCACTGAAGACTTGGGGCAGTGCCAGGGCAGGTGGGATCTTCCCTGTGCCCAGGTGGCCTTGCCCAGCTGCCAGCCTCCCCATGTGCTCCTTTCTCCTTCTGACATAGGAGGCAAGGCTGGGGGAAGGGCTGCCGGGGCCTCTGTCCCTTGTACCCTACTGCTGGGAATGCTGGTTCAGGACCTGGGTCAGCTTGCGATGGGTTGGGGTGCTGTGCCCAAGTCATGTTGCAGGCCTGTTTCCCCAGTGGCGTCAGGGTGGGGGAGGGAGTGGGGGTGGCGATGGGCCCACCCCTGCCTCCTTCTCACCGCCCCCCTCTGACCCAGACTTCGTGATGCTCGATGACTCTCTCCACGTGCGGGCCACCTACATCTCGGGCGAGTTGGTGTGGCAGGCGGAGGCGGCCAGGCAGTGACCGAGGACCACAGCTGGAAAGGATGCCCAGCCTTGGCTGGACGCTGGCGGGGCTGAGCCGTGGAGGAGCTGGTCTCCAGGGAGCCATTGGCCACCCTGCCCCTGGCGGAGGCCTCCGCTCAGGACGCAGCTGGATAAACATGCGCCCAGCAGGGACTTGTCTGGTCTCCGAGTTTTGCTTCAAAGCAGGGCGCCGTCATGTCAGAGCAGGGCGCTGACACCTCAGTGGCTGTCTGGGGGTGCTGGGGAGGTGGGGTGCTTGGATCTCAGGGTCAGGAGTGGGAGTGGCTGGATTCTGGCTTGTGGCAGCCTTGCGGGGTCCCAGTGGAGGTGACGGGGCCCTCTCCAGTTGCACAGCTGTGCCTGAGGCCCACAGAGCCCCAGGCAGAGGTGTGGTTGGAGGTGGTGGGAGGGGAAGCCCTGGGTCCTAGGTTGGAGAGCAGACGGGAAGGGGCTGGGACAGTGAGTGTAGACAGCATCAGAAGTTCACATGTTGGGACTGAGGGCAAGGGTGCTTCTTGGGATTTTGCACAAGGAGAGAATCGTTTGTGTAGACAAGTCAGGAGCTGGGTGTGGGAGGGGCCTCGGAGGGGGGGTGCGCAGCGCAGAGTGTCCCATGGCCTTGCTCTCTGCACCCTTGAGTTGGGCAGGCAAAGTGGGGGTGCAGGGCCACAGTGCCAGGTGCTCCCCCAGCCTTTGGAAGGGATCTGCACGGGCCTCTGGACCCCAGCTCGCCAGGCTGGGAGTGCAGGAAGCCTTACGAGGGCGCCTGAGCTCGCCCTGGCCGCCACTCCTTGCCCCGCCTGCAGCCTTACTTCCTTGAGCCCTTGGGATAATCAAGGCTCCACTACCTGTAGTGTTTTCCCTGAACGACCCCTCGCCTGAGCCGGCTCCCAGGTGGGCACGATGATCCCACATGCACGCTGGAGGTTGCACAGCTGCAGGTGAGCCTGCCTGGTACCGCTGGGCGGCTCGGAGGTCACTGGTATCCCGAGCCTTGCAACTCTTTGTCCGTTAGTGTGATCTGAGGCCTTCCACGTCCCCTCGGCCCTGGCAGCAGTGCCCCCACGCTGGGGGTGTGGGTGGTTGCGTTCCCCGGATGGGGGCCCCTGCAGGTACTGAGGACTGTGACACAGGATCAGCCGGCAGGGCCTGGTGGAGGCCCAGAGCCGGGGTTGACACTCTCCCCCGTCATGTGCTGGGGTGGGCAGCACCTTCCCCCTTTCTCATGAGTGCCATCCTTGGAATGGGAGGTCCAAGGGCCGCGTCTTGGGACGCCGTGCGGCCACCATGCCCCTTGCCTCTGCCGCAGAACCCGCTACAGGAAGTGCCTCCGGGGCCCTGAGCAGCCTGGGAAGAACCTGCACCGGAAGGCCAGGCTCAGGCCAGGCTCAGGCGAGGCCTGGGGGCAGAGGCCACTTGTAGGGGTATGAAGGGATGGGGTCTCAGGCCACATGCCAGTGGGGTACAGGGACGTCCTAGGCCTGACGGGTGACTGAGCAACTCCTGCCTCTGCTGGTGCCCGTGATACAGGGGAAGGGCCCAGCTAGGCGGGCGCGCTGGAGGGAGGGGGCAGAGGAGCGTCTCATCCCTGCCGAGCTGAGGATCTGAGCGGCCCTTGCCTGCTGGGTGCGGGCCTCATTCTAGGTGCTGCTCTGCCAAACTCCAAAGGCGTTTCCTGTTGGTCACCCCATTCTCAGCTGGGGGAGGGGCACTGAGCATTCCAGAGCTGGTGAGCACTAGAGCCGGGGTCTGGCCTGGCCTGCACCACCCCAGGCCGCACGGGGACCTGTCCCTGCACTGCCTGGCTGGGCAAAGGATCTGGGAAGGGCTGGCGGAGCTGGTGGTCAGCGAGGGTGAGGAGCCAGCGCTGGGTGGGAAGGGCACTTGCAAGGGGAGCTGCCCACCACCCACTGGCACAGGCCTGGTGCCTTGGTTGGGACTGCGGCCACCCTCGCCGTTCAGGGGTGCAGCCGGCACCGCCAGCGATGCGGAGCTTCTCCGTCACCCCGAAGAGTAGCTCTTCCCACTAGATAATATCCCTGACACCCCTCCCCCTCCGCGACCTGGCACCCACCATTCCACTAGGGAGCCTGAAGCTGCAGGGCTTTAAACAGCCGTCCTTGCCATTTTAGGACCCCAGCAAGGACACGGCCTGGCTGCAGGGCGGTCGATGTGGGTGGGCCTGAGTCCTTGAGGTTGGGGGGGCTCGCTGAGAGGACAAGCTGGGGTGGGGTCCCTGGGGAGGTGTCCCTCGCGTGGGAGGTGGGAGGGCCCTGTGGTGGGGGGGCTTGTCGGACTCCCCGGAGTGGGAGCTGCGGGAGCGTCCCGAGGGCCGAGGGGTCCTCCAGGCCCCGAGCGCTGCGTTGGGGCGCTGACTGGTGCTGAGCGTCTGGGAGGGCGGGGGTGGGCAGCCCTCCGGGTGGGGGGGTGGGGGGGACCCCCTCAGGGGAGCGGGGGAAGGGCGGGCAGCCCTCCAGGGGGGGACCCTCGGGGGGCGGGGCCCGCAGCCCCAGCGCCGGGTCGCGCGGCCCCAGAGATCGGGGGAGGGGTTCGGCGGGCGGGAGGACGGGCCTCTGCCGGGGCCAATCGGGCCCGCCGCGCGCTGGGACGCGCCGCCCTGAGACCCGGTCCCGGTTTAGGGGACCAGCCGCGAGCCGGGAGACCCGGAGGGCGCGGGGTTCCCCCTGTGCCCCTCCCTGCTCCTTCCGGTCGCGCCCCTGTGTGGCCTGGTCCCCAGCCCGGAGCTGGTCGGGGTGGGGGGTGGGAGGCACCCCACTGGGCCCCTGGGCCCTCCCCAGCCCCTGGCGCCCTGTGCCCGCGCGGGCCGTCTTCGAGCCCTGCCTCTCCCCGACGATTAGGGCGCCGCGTGGTCCTTCCGACCCGACCGAGCCTGCCTTTCCTTTTGATTCTCTCTGGTTTGTTTTATAAACCGGGATTGTGCTTTTTGATATTGCTTTGCTGATTATTATTTTTTGGTTAGGCAGCGTGGAATGGGAAGCTGCCTGGGTGGGGACGCGTGGAAATGTCTCGCTACTGTGACAAGGTCCCCAGGTGCCTTGAGATGCACGTTTTATGACGTTAACCAGCGCCCGCCAACGAGCAGTGGCCTTCCTCCCTGCCCCCCCCCACCCCCCCCACCCCCCCACCCCCGCCCCAAGGCCCAGGCCCCTAGCAGGAGGGACCATGGGGTGGCTCCTCCCTGCCCACCCCCGGGCCTGGGCCCCCAGCAGGAGGGACCGTGGGTGATGCTGAAGGGGACCTGGTGTGGGCACGCCTTCAGGCCCTTTGGGTTCCTGGCTTCCGTGTGCCACAGGGGGGCCTTCCTATTAGTTTTCTTGTGTTCCTGTAACAAATTACCACAAATTAGGAGTTTCAAAGAACACACATTTATAGCTCTGGAGGTTGGAGTCAGAAATAGGGCTCAGTGGACCAAAATCAAAGTGGGGGCAGAGGTTCATTCTCCCTAGAGGTTCTAGGGGGAGATCTTCCGTTCCCAGCTTCCAGATGGTGCCCACACTGATTGTCTCACCGCCTCTTGCATTTGCAAAGCCAGTGCCAGCAGGTTGGACTGTTCTATTTATGTTGCCTCGTTCAGACTCTGACTCTTTTTCTCTTCCATCTTTTAAGGACCCCTGTGATTATATTGGGCCAGCCTGGATGATCCTGGATAATCCTCTTTTAAGGTCAGCTTGTTGGCAGCCATAATTCCTCCTTTCTATGTCACACATTCACGACCTGGGTGAACAGGTCACGGTCATTTTTGGTGGGGCCATTATTCCGCCTACCATCTCTTCTAGAGAGAAGGGCCTGGGCCAGAGCTCCCGAGTGCCTGGGTCTAAAAGAAATGCCATATTCAGGGGATCCCTGGGTGGCGCAGCGGTTTGGCGCCTGCCTTTGGCCCAGGGCGCGATCCTGGAGACCCGGGATCGAATCCCACGTCGGGCTCCCGGTGCATGGAGCCTGCTTCTCCCTCTGCCTGTGTCTCTGCCTCTCTCTCTCTCTCTGTGACTATCATGAATAAATAAATAAAATCTTTAAAAAAAAAAAAAAAAGCCATATTCCTATCATCAGCGTAGGAGGGTGCTCATTTCCTACATGCTTGTCAGCACTGGATGTTTACAGTCTTTGGGATTTTAAACAGTTTTTGGAGTCAGACCATTTTACAGTGGGGGAGTTGAAATTTAGGGAGGGAAGGCTGCTCACCTGAGATTTGATGCAACTTTGTGTTTCTTGTTTTCCAGTTTAGTTAAAATATTTTTTTTTCTAGGTACCACAATTTGTATGAGAAGGTATTTTCCCAGGTGGCTTGCAAATTATTGGCTTTGACATTTATCTTTCTCTTTCTTAAAGATTTACTTTTTTATTTGAGAGAGAGAGTATGTATGTTGGTAGGGAGAGGAGCAGATGGAGAAGGAGAGATAGTCCCAGGCAGACTCTATGCTGAGCACAGACTCCAACTCGGCGCTCAATCTTATGACTCGAGCAGAAACCAGGAGTCAGATGCTCAACTGCCTGCACCACCCAGGCACCCCAGGCATCTTTCATCCGTCTACCTGCAGCCAGATACATCTTGAGAGCCTTGGGTGTGGTGACCAGGCACTTAGTGGGCAGAGGCAGGAGACCACATGATTATCTTTGAAGGGTCCTCTTGTGTTTTCCTAACGGGATGTGTGGTAATTGGTTCCCCTCCCTGCCTCTTCGCCTGACTCTTTTCTGGCTCTCAAAACCTCCAGGGCCACAGGCTTGGCCTGCCTTTCTCATCATGTCTCTCCTCATCTCTTTCTGCACCCCAGTAGAATTGGGGTCCTGGCTCTTCCCTGGATGAGCTCTGGTGCCCAGCCTTGCAGATGGCCCCCGGTGATCCCACCTTGGGGATTCACAGCTTTGTGTGGTTCTTCCCACATGGCACCAGGTGATTTTGTGTGACCAGTACAATGTGGGTAGAAGCAATGCTGGATCACTTCAGAAATTAGGGTATAAAAGCTATAGTGGGGGACACCTGGGTGGCTCAGCAGTTGAGCATCTGCCTTCAGCTCAGAGTGTGATCCCAGAGTCCCAGGATCGAGTCCCACGTCAGGCTCCCTGCATGGAGCCTGCTTCTTGCTCTGCCTATGTCTCTCTCTGTAGGTCTCTCGTGAATAAATAAAATCTTAAAAAAAAAAACAAAACAAACAAAAAACCAAGGAGGGGGCATTCGACTGGCTCAATTTGTAGCATATGTGACTCTTGATCATAGGGTTGTGAGTTCCAGTGCCATGTTGGGCGTGAAGCCTACTTGAAAAAAAATAGTAAAAAAATAAAAACAAAAACTTAAAAAAAAAAAAAAGCCCTTGCAGATTCTGTGTTGGGTGTGCTCTCTTTCTCTGGAATCATTTGCTCTAGAGAAAGCTGGATGCTGTGACATGAAGACACTGAGGGAGCTCTGTGGAGAGGCCCCCGTGGTGAGGAAACTTAGCCTCCCTGAACATGTGAGTGAATGGGCCACCTTGGAAGATGCTCCCACTCTAGGCAAGCCTTTATTTATTTATTTTTCAATGGTTTTATTTATTTATTTGAGAGTAAGAGAGCACCCAAATCTCCAAGCGCGACCTGGAGGGGCAGAGGCCGAGGGAGAATCCCAGGCAGGCCCCATGCTGAGCGCGCTACCTGGGGCTCCATACAGTGACCCCGAGATCACAACCTGAGCAGAAACCAACAGTCAAATGCTGAGCAGACTGAGCCACTCAGGCCTACCCCCACCCCCACCCCCACCCCAGCCAGGCCTTTTGGTGACTTGGTGTTCGGGCTGACAGGAGATTCCCTGACTAGAACCACCTGGCCAAGTTGCTCCTGGCTTCCTAACCCACAGAATCTGTGAGGTCATAGATGTTTGTTTTACGTGTCTGAGTTTGGGGATAACCTGTTATACAGAACTCAGTAGCTAGCACATCAGCTGTGTGATGCTGGGCGAGTTCCATAGCCTCTGAACCTGGGTTCCCTCCTTCAGGCCATGGGGAGAATAGAAGTAAGCGAGAAACAGGTGAACTGTCCCAGGCCAGGTGGAGCACGGGCCAGGTGTGCCATGAGGGCTCCCCAACCACCCTAGGCCGCGTACCCATGGCCCCCTCCCAGGGTGGTTATGGGCATCCCCCTGTTCTTCCCTGGGTGGAACACGACCTCACAATGTCAAGCCAAGCATTGCATTCTTGGCCTGGGGTCACCCTTCCACTGGTCAGGGGCACCAGGCAGGGGAGGGAGAGAGAAGAGCCAGGGGCTCTGTCTCTCTTTCCTCCAGCCATCATGCCCATGACGTGTGCGGGGCCAGGTGAGTCCATGTCCCCTGCTGCCCACTGTTCTGGGATCCACAGCCAGACCTCAGCCATGGCAGGGGTACCCGGCCTCTCTCTGGGCGAGACGGGGCCTGGCCTGGCTTTGGGAGGCCCACCTGCTGTTGAGGCCCCATGAGAACTGTGTACTGTCCTTGTTCCTCTTTCCGCTCCTCCCTGCCCTGCCCCCGCTGCCCACTCAGCTGCTAGGCCAGGGCCAGGGCCTGCCTTCTCCCCTCACACATTCCCCTGCTCCATCTGCTGCTCCAGTGGGCTCAGCATTCCCGACAGGTACTTCCCCCTCTCCGTTTCTCTGTGAATTACTGTAGAACCACCCGGTCATGCTGGTGTAAGTGACTCCAAAACAAAAACTCAAGACCTCAGTTCCCATTGTGTGATCTTCCCCTTCACTCTCTCGTGAGACCTTTACCCTCTTCTTTCCAGTAGCTGCATCGAATTCTCCAGGATGAACTACTGTAATTTATTTTACCATTCTGTGTCGGTAGACATTTTGATTCTTTTTTGTTTTTTGTTTCCCCTTCAAGTTAAGCCAGTTTTAGATTCTTGCTCAGTTTTTTTTTTTAAGATTTTATTTATTTATTCGTGAGAGACAGAGAGAGAGAGAGGCCGAGACACAGGCAGAGGGAGAAGCAAGCTCCATGCAGGGAGCCCGACGTGGGATCCGATCCCAGGTCTCCAGGATCATGCCCTGGGCCAAAGGCCAGACACTCAACCACTGAGCCACCTAAGTATCCCCAGAATCTCTGTTCTTATCCTGGGATTTCTCCTCATGATCCATTGAAAACTGCACCTTTTCCCCAGGCACTGGTTTTCTTTCTTCCTCATAGCACTTACTACCTTCTCACATCCCATAAGATTTACTTGTTTGTCTCCCCTGCCCTGCCTCCTGCCTGTGGCATCAGAGTTCCACGAGGGCAGAGATTTTTCTGTTTTGTTCACCAGGGAATTGCCAACATCTAGCACAGTGCTTTGCATGAGGGGAGACTGAACCCATACATGCTGAGGAGACACATCCTGGGACTTCCCTCCATCCCCTTCCTGTGTGGTTGGTTTCTTCCTGTTAACTGGATCTCACATCTACTTCTTTCTTGATTTACTCTGTCACTTGGTGGAGCACATCCATTAGTAACTTTCTGAGAAAGGTTGCTCTTGGTGTGTATATATATTTTTTAAACTCTAAAGCTATGTATCTATTTACAATTGCATTTAGTGTACTGTCTGGCAAATTTCACTTGTAAGATGGTGATAAATGCTAAGTACCTCATAGGGTTGTGATGAGAATTAAGTAAAAATGGTTAGCATTCTCTGAGGATGTTATTATTACTCTGTGAGGACTAAAATCAATACAAAAGAAGGGTTTCTTGGGAGGTGTTGAATGCAGTGGCTAAGAGCAGGGCTGTGGTGCTGTCAGGGCTGGTTCTGAGCTCTGTGCTCTGTGACCTAGTAAGTCTATGATTGAGAGTAGGCAGGGCGCTAAAGCCTCAGTTCCTTTCTGTGAAAGAGGGGAATGGTCACAGTTACCTACTGCTCACAGGGCCATCGTGGGCAAAATCAAATGTGCCTTTAATCTGTAGTAAGGGATAATGTTCCCGTGTTCCCGAGCATTGAATGTGGCTTGGTGTGGTGGCAAGAGCTCCACCTTGACCTTGTCTTTGTGTTCACTGAGGGTTAGTGTCTGGTGTGGGGTAAGCAGTTGGCGATTTGCAGCCTGTATCTAAAGTCCCGAGAGGGATCCATGCACTTTGACCCACCAGTTCCATCTGCTGAGAATTTATCCTAAGGAAATAAATAAAGGTGTGCCTGAATTTGAGTGCAGGGCCTTGTTGACGAGACGTCCGGGAACCACTTGAATGTCAGGAGGGAGCTTGATCAGTACGCGGATCTCTAAGCCATAGGCTTCCTCCAGCGCGGGCCTCTGCATCCTTCACAACCGGGGAAGATGGCAGGCAGATGGCAGGAGAGCTGTATGGAATAGAGGATGATGCATTGCTAAGTGAAAAAAGTATCAAAACTGCAGAAGCCCTTTTGGGGAGTAGAACTTATATTTGCCTTTTTTTTTTTTTTCTTATTGTTCTTTACATTGCATACATATACAGAGGACTGGAAGCCTCATGGTCAAAGCATAACCTCTGGCATACGGGTATCGAGGTCCTGGTTCTGGCACTGCAGGACCTGGGGCAGTTATAGAACTTCAGTGTGTGTCAGCTTCCTCATCTGGAAAGGGGGCAACTAGCAGGCATGCTTTCTTAGGGATTAGGCATGAAAATTCTGTATTTACTTCTTTTAAAAAAATATTTTATTTGTTTATTCATGAGAGACACAGAGAGTCAGAGACACAGGCAGAGGGAGAAGCAGGCTCCATGCAGGGAACCCCAACCTGGGACTCAGTCTCCGATCTCCAGGATCACGCCCCAGACTGAAGGTGGCGCTAAACCGCTGAGCCACCGGGGCTGCCCTCGTATTTACTTTTTAAAAAATTTTTATTTATTTATTTGGGAGAGTGCACACGCACAAGCAGAGGCCAGGAGCAGAGGGAGAAGCAGACTTGCTGTCACAGGGAGCCAAACAGGGGGCTTGATCCCAGGATCCGGAGATCAGATGCTTCACTAAGCCACCCAGGTGTCCTTAGACATGAAAATTCCTTAGTGATGGATCAACATTAGCAGCTATCACTGCCATTCAAGAAATAAATTCTAGTTTGTGGACTTATCGGTTCATTTACCTAATTCTCTGTATTGTGTAAATCGTTATTTTTGGGACGTCTGGGTGGCATAGTGGTTGAGGGTCTGTCTTTGGCCCAGGTTGTGATCCCGGGGTCCTGGGATCAAGTCCTGCTTCAGGCTTCCCATAGGGAGCCTGCTTCTCCTTCTGCCTGTGTCTTTGCCTGTGTCTCGTGAATAAATAAATATTTTTAAAAATTATCTTTAAAAGTAAATACGTATTTCGTTTGGAAGTAGAAAAAAGGTTATTTAAAAGTATGCGAGGTTGAGGTAACAAAGATGAGCGTGATTTTTGTCTGAACAACACGTTACAACAATGTGAATGCACTGAATGCCACGGAACTGTACGCCTGGCTTATGCTAAAATGGTTAGGGGGGGGGCACCTGGGTGGCTCAGGTCATGGTCCCAGGGGTCCTGGGATCGAGTCCCACATGGGGGAGGGGTTGCTCTCTGCTCAGAGGGGGTCTGCGTCTCCTTCCGTGAGTCCCTCCCCCTGCTTGTGCTATCAAAAATTTTAAAATGTATCATTTATTCATGAGACACAGAGAGAGACGGAGGCAGAGGGAGAAGCAGGCTCCATGCAGGGAGCCTGACGCGGGACTCGATCCCGGGACCCCGGGGTCACGCCCTGGGCCGAAGGCAGGCGCTCAACCTCGGAGCCTCCCGGGCTGCCCCCTCTATCAAATATTTTTTAAAAATGGTTAAGGTGGTAAAGTTTATGTGTACTTTACCAACTACGAAAACGTAAGCATAACGCTAGCATCATTAACAAGTGCAGAGAAATTCGGCATCCTCGTCATCAGGAAAGCTCCGAAGGCGTCCGTGCGGCAGGCCGCGATGCGATGGGAGCTTTCCGCCTCCTAACGTGATTTCATGGCCCGAGTTTCCGTCGTGCACGCTTGTCAGTCTGGTGAGCCGCTAAGTTGCGTCTGGTAGTGTCCGTGCAGAGCCGCGCCCCGAGCCCGGCCCGCCGCTGCCCCGGGCGTGACCTTGGCCCGCTCAGGGCCCCCCAGCCTCAGTTTCCCCCGCGGGCGTCGGGGATGACAGCTCGCCCCCCTCCCCCGCCCCGCCCCCCGGCCCCGGGATTGGCTCGCGCCGGCCGCCCCCCCTCTGAGGCGGGGCCGGGCCGCTCCCGCCCGTCGGGCCCCAACCCGGAAATGCGGCTCGGGGGCGCCGGCGGGGCCGACGGAGCCGCGGCGGAGCGACGGCGGTCGCGGCCAATGGGCGCGCGCGGCGGCGGCGGAAGTCCCGTCCGGCGTCGCGCGGGGGCGGGGCGGCGCCGGGGGCGGCGGGCGGCGGGGCGGGCGCAGGATGAGGGCGGCCATTGCTGGGGCTCCGCCGCGGGGAGGAGGACGCTGAGGAGGCGCCGAGCCGCGCAGCGCTGCGGGGGAGGTGCCCGCGCCGACGCGGGGCCCATGGCCAGGACCACCAGCCAGCTGGTGAGTGCGCGCCGGCCGCCCGGACGCGCCGGCCGGTCAGCCAGCCCAGCGCGACGGCGGCCGCCGGGGCCCGGCGAGGCGAGGCGGCCCCGGGTCCCCAGGGCCGGGCGGCGCCTCACCTGCGGCCGGGCGGCCGGGCCGGGGACCGCGGGCTCCGTGAGGGCGCCGCTCGGCCGCGGTGGGGAGCCCGGGCCCCGGCGCGGCGGGCGCCTGCCCGGCGGGGGCGCTGACAGACGCGCGGAGGGCGGGGGAGGCCGGGGAGGTGTCACTGGTCGGTCGCGGTGGAAGTGCTTGGAAAGTTTGTTTTCGGAGCGCCGCGGCCTGGAGCCGAGCCCCCGGGTTTACCTTTCGCTCCGCCCGCGGAGGACCCGCCCCAGGCCTCCCCCTGGAAGGGCGTCCCGGTGCCTCCGCCGCCGCGAAGCGGGAGGGACGCGCTCTGGCTCGGAGCACCTGATGCTCCAGGCCGCCCCCCCCTCTCCATTCACGGTCGGAGGGGAAGCTGGCGACTCCGTCCGCGGCCCGGCGGGGCGGCCCTGCATGCTTTTCCTGCCTCGGGGCTCTTCTCCAGCGCAGGCATCAAGTGTGGGAAGCCCCGGGGAGGTCGGGAGGTCGGAAGCTGCTACGGAGGGCAGAACGATCGTGACAGGGAGGAGGGATTGCAGGGGAGGAGGAGGAGTTGGAGGAGGAGGAGGAGGAGGAGGAAGAAAAGCGCTTGTGGGGTGGAGTGTTTTGCTTAAAAGTATCGCTAGTGTTTCCCTGTTGTTTTATTTTTTTTTTTCTCTGTTGCTAAAAGTATCCTTGGTGTTTTGAGGTTTCCACTGTGTTTGATTTTTGGAGTCGGGAAGGTGGTTTCGGGATTCATACCTCGGGCGCGACTATGAGAGTGGGTGATGGGAGGATGCCTGCGCAGCTTGCAGAACTCGGTTCAGAAGGCAAATCAGAATCACTTAAGTGAGCGAAGGCCCTGGAAACTCACCTGACTCATTTTTTCAGCATATACAGCGTTGTGGCAGCAGTTCTTAATCCTTTTGGGGAGTCTGGAACGCCTCTGAGAATCTGATGGAAGGTGTAAATTCTCTCCAGAGGAAAACACTGAGTTACTCGCGTTTTGTAATTATTTTAGCAGGGTCTTGAACCTTCTGCATCGCGTCCATGGACTTCAGGCTAAGAATGCTGTAGAGATGGGTGACGATCCAGAGTCTGAGAGGAGGACCTGTTCGCTTGAGAAAAATGGTGAAAGGCGATGGGGCCGTCTTTGACTGTTGCAACATGTGGCTGTACCCTGGGGTGTCTGGGCTAACAGGCAAAAACACGCATTGGGCCTCTTGGCGAGCCTCAATGGAGGCCGGGGGTGACGACAATCGTGGAAGTGTATAAAACGAACTTTTCATACAGCGGTGTTGTTGCAGCGCAAGGGGTGTACTTTGGTGGAGGTCGTGGCAAGAGGCAAAGAGCACATTTCCTCGTGGTCTCGGTTGTTGCACGCAATGGGCGTTGGACATCTGGGGTTTTCTTTGCATAAGTCATCTTTTTAGTGCAAAAATGTTGGAATCCAGTGAGAGAAAATGAGTTGTGCAAAAAGGAGAGACCTCCCTATCGGGAAGTGAGAGGAATAAGGGTTTTGTGTCTACAGCTGGATCCCCACCCTCCTCTACCCACAGTGTGAGAATATGCCACGTTCCCCCTCAGAAATGGCAGAGACGTCCTCCCAATATTGGCTGTTCACCTGAGGACAGATAACTTTGCATGGTTCAAGGGAGTTTGCGTCTAGATGTTTAAGGTGGTGATGTGTGGAGAAGCCCCTGACCTGGTGATTAAATTTCCCGGTTTCTGTAAGCATGTGCAGCCAACAGGGGGAGCAATCCAAATTAGGTCTGAAAGTGGCCTACCGCGCTTTGATCCTCAGGTGGGCCAAAGGCTGTAGGTACCAATTCTTGAGCACTTATTTTAAAAGCAGGCACTTTTCCAGATAGCTCAGCGAGTGTTGCTTGATTTTTGTTAACAGTGTTGTGTGAGGTAGGTGTCCTTCCCATTTTACAGGTATGGAAACTGGGATGCAGGGAGGTTAAACATCTGCCTGGTAAATGGAATGCAGTGTGAACCCACGTCTGAATGACAGCAGAGGCCTGGCACTGCTCTGCCCTCACGTGGGGAGTGCCCTGAGGGAGGGTCTGCTGGGCAGCTCAGCACGGCACTGCCCAGAATGTCTTTCCTGGGAGTTTTGCCTGAAGGGTCCTGACTGTGCCGTGCTAGAGGCAGGAGGGACGTCTTCACATGGAAGGACAGCACGCTTATTTATTTCTTTGGGCAGATGGCTGAACTCTGTGACCCCTGAAGCCTGTTTCAGCCTCACGCTGTCAGAAAGCAGCTGTTTGGAAAGAGGCTCTGCTTCATCTGTATTTGAGGGCTGATATTCTGAATGGGTGAGACTAGGAATCCTCCCTTTGGGAAACAAGAACTGTGCAGAGATTTCGGGAAAGGTAAAATGGGAGATGAGACAGAGTGGCTCCCTGCACGCTCTAGGGAGGGCCACTCTAGCTTTTGCAAGGGTGGCTGCCTCCTTTTGCGAGAAGGCAGCTGGGAAAGTGGGGAACATGAAAAAAAGTGGGTTTCCACACTCCTTTTTGGGCCGCTCCTCCTCCTCGGTCTTGCTTGATGTGATGTGTTTCTGTACCTGTGATAACCCTATAGCAGTTCCGCCTGTAGAGGCGTGGCCCCTGTACTAAGAGGTGGAAGTGTAGGTTTGTGCTGTTCTCTGACAAGTATTTTTTTTTTTAAGTTTTTTTGTTTTTTATTTATTTATGATAGTCACACAGAGAGAGAGAGAGAGAGAGAGAGAGGCAGAGACACAGGCAGAGGGAGAAGCAGGCTCCATGCACCGGGAGCCCGACGTGGGATTCGATCCCGGGTCTCCAGGATCGCGCCCCGGGCCAAAGGCAGGCGCTAAACCGCTGCGCCACCCAGGGATCCCATCTGACAAGTATTTTGTGGGAAGGATCCCAGCAGCAGCCTGTGTAGCTGTGGGGCCTACAGAGAGGCCTTGGACAGCTCTTCAGTCTAGCCTCCGGGCTGCCTTTAGCACAGCTTGGATGAGGAAGAAAAGGCAGCTCCTGGGTGTGCATCCTTTTCACTCTATGCTCTTGTCTCCTGAGCTGCCTGGGGTTTGGGTGCATTTAGGGCAAAGATGTGGTAACAGGGAATTGCTGCAGAATCGGGGTGAGTAAGCTCAGTCCTCTCTGAGTTGGAGTGTGGAGAACCGTTCCTGCACTATGCTTTGTCCTTTCCTGAGGAGTGTCTTCTAGGGAAATGGACTTTGCAGGAACCCTATGCGCTGCTGAGGAACCTTGGCTGCAGAAATGACTCCCTCGGCAGGTGTGAGAACTAGGCAGGTGTGAGAACTAGGGCTGATGTGTGCAAGCTCTGTGCCTGCCCTTTGGATGACAGCGGGCCATAGGGGGAAGGAGTGCAGTTGTTTTGAAGGCAGGTTCAAAGGGCAAATCACCAGTGGAGGAAGTGCTGGTGTGGAAATGAAGTTTTGGACATGTATTGTTCAGGCTTGTTCAGCAGTGCCGCCTTCTGTAACTGGGTCGTGTTTGGTATCAGACTCTTTAAAAAATTATTTGAATATCAAGAACCAGTTGTGTATCCAGTCTCTAGCTGAATCAACAGACAGAGTGCATTTTTTCCAAGAGTAAGGGGAGTACCTTCTGATGATGGTGTCTTAGATGAGAAAGGCCTTTTTCAGGTTCACGATGTTCTGTTTTCAGTGCTTGACTGGCTGCAATCATATAATTGCAGAAAGTGTGTTTTCATCTCTTTATTGTAGAAGATTTTCCTGATTTTAATCTTAATTTTTATTCCAAGAAATTCCAAGTCATTTTTCTTTCCAAGTCATTTTGAATGTGTTAAGAGAGGTAGTTTGTTACACAGGATCTAGGTTTGTGGCTTTCAAATCCCTCATCCCTAGGGCAACTGATTCAGATTTCTGTTTAAATAGTTGGGTTGCATATAAGCCCACATAAGTAGACCTGACAGGACTGCAAACTCTGTATAGAAGAGATGGGACATGCCCTACATTAGCAGCCCTGGCCTCGGTGCGCAGCCCACGGAGGAACAAACATTTCATTTGGAGTGTTGTCCAGGGGCCCGATAAAGGCGGACACCTAGTTCTGGTGGCCTAGCGACCTCTGCCTCACAGGCAGGATGGCCTGCCCTCTGCACCAGCCGCTGTGCTTTGAATCAGCTTGCAGTCTTCAGGAAGTGAAGTGTTTAAAGGCTAGATGTGAAGGTATGTCTGGATGCCAGGGAGGTTCGTCCTGAGGTCTGTGCCTTCTGCATGTTTGTGGAGCTGGTGGCAGGTCTGCCCCTGTTGGAGAAGGCTGATGAGAGGGCGCGTGCAGACGGCTGTGTGTGTGCATCTCGTACATCTCGGCAATATTTGAGTCAGAATTCACCCAGCTGAGAGCTTAGCTGTTACAATGAATTCATTGTTAAAGTCTCATTCTTCAACCTGTTTTTCTCTTTTGGAATTAATTGTACTGCAGTGGGAGTTGTATCTCAAAGCGACAGCTGTATATCGGATGCTGTCAGAGGTGGCTGATAAGATTAGCAGGGACGCTTCCAGTCTTATAGAAATTCTTAAAAAAAAAAAAAAAAATTCTTGTGAAGTGCTTTGACCTGCAGTGGTGACCTGCAAGGAAAGGGGCTTGGAGTTAACCTTTCTCTCTCTGTCCAGTTTCTGAGAGATGGGGAGCACAGGGCCTGCAGTGGACCTGGGAACTCTGCCCCAACCCCTGGAAGGGAGGGCCTTATCCCTTGGAGACCTTGCTCTTGAACCCCGTGTAAAGCAGGTACATGGACCCCGTTGTGGCCTGGCTGTGGATGCTGCCATGCAGTGAAGGAAGTGATTCCACCTGGGGGATGGCTGCACTGTGCTCTCATCATACACTCTCCCCTGGCGGGGCTCAAAACACAACAAGCTTTCTTCCCAGTTCCCCCTTTGCTGGTCACCGAGAAGTGAGCGCTTGCTGGAAGGGCGCCGCAGTTCCAGCATTCCTGGGACATCCCCCAGCTTCTTATGGCCTCTCACTTTGCTCCTCTGTGATGAGGGTCCCTTCTCAGATACTCCTGCCTTGGTGCCCTCACTTCCCAGAATAGTGTCCAGGATGTTCTGGGCTGCCTGGTTCTCCTCTTTAGGCTCTTCCTCTTTGCCTGAAGAAACTCCCCTCAGTGGAAACTAGCCCCTGGTGCTGTGAAGCCTTTTCTGACCAATCAGCCTCTTTGAGTGCCATGTCCCCCCCCCCCCCCCCGCCACTTTGGTCTGCAACAGGTTTTGTTATATAGTCAGCTCTGGAACAGGTCCTGCGTCTTATGTCCTTATCTTTTTTAAAACCTTGAATCTCTAGATGACTTCTCTTATTTTTTTCATGCTTTCTCCTCATGGTTCTCATATCTGGGCTTCCTGTGGTGTATTTGTCACATACCTATCTTACCATCATTGCTATTTGTTAACCAAAAACACGTCTGATTCCTACATCTACATTCTGATTCCCTTGCATTTAGAGGTATATATGCTTGAGGGGAGAGGGTTTCATCATCAACTGTTTGTTGCCTATTTAATACCCAATATGAAAGCATTCCAAACTAGGAAGGAGTCAAGTGGTTAAACATAGATTCACGTCCTACTCTTTCATTCTTTAAGGAAATACAATTTAGAAAGGGATATTGCTTTTTCTATATGCATATTGTATCATTTACCTGACCCTTGAAAGGCTGTGTTTCAAAGGTACTGATTTATTTTTGTACTACAGCTCTTCTGGAGGGTTTTGGCGCCCAGTTATTGGGTTAAATCTGGATAAGCAAACCGTTAGTGTCAAGCATATAGTGTTTGAACTGAAGCTTTCGTGTTGGCACTGCCGCCATAGTGGGTGAGGCCCGCTGTGAACCCCTTTCCTCACGTAGCCAGACGCTGAGTGCCAAGCCTGTAGAAGAGCCAGCGTTGGTGATGTGGACTCTGCAGGAGAGGCGGCTACTCCCAAGGCAGTTGCTTTCCCATCAGGAGGACTGTTTTCTTAAAGATCCCTAACTGAGGATGAGGATCACCCTAATAGTCCTTCTGACTAGAAGCCAAGGTGCTCTTCCTATATGATGTAGGGACCTTACAGGAATGGCACAGCTCTCTGCTGCTTTGGGCAGGGTCCATGAGGGCTTTCTCCAGGCCTCGACTTTGCTCTAATTTTTAAAAGTGTCATGTCCTAAAAGGGGCACGTGCTCTGTGGTTGGGTGCAGCCACATCCAGCATCACAGCTGTGGCTGCAGGTGCACAAAGTGCTACCCTTGGACGGTTGTGTGGCTGGTGGTCCTGGGGGGGTGTCCAAGCAGCCCACCTTGTCTTAGAGGTTCCCACCATGGACCTACGCACCTTTGATTCACCATGCTCAGGGAGTGCGAGAGCCACCAACCTAGGAGGAGGTTAGGAGTGACAAGAACATGAGACCCAGCATGTGCCAATGCTGGCCGCTAAGCGGTGCTGCATGGATTTCTCCTTTGGGAAATGATGGGACCAGCCCATTCTTTGGGAAAATTGCTGGACACTGGCTCTGCTCAGCTCCGTTCTTAGGAAGGTCTGATCTAGAGTCACAGCAGCCAGACCCTGGGGGGCAGGTAAGGTCGCAAGCTACTTACTTAGAAATCTAAGAAGCTTGATAACTGCTCATTTCTGGGCTCTTGTCATTATTAACTGGCTTCCTTCCTTGAGGGTGAGCACTGAGCTGTTCTGCATTTTTTCCTCTTGGAATGGCCCATGATTTAGGCTGGACAGGAGACTGAGAGAATAATCTGTTCCCTCAGTGCGTGATCTCTGAAGCTCAGCGTTTAGTGCCTGGTTTTTCCATTGTTAATTGTTTTTTTTTTTTTTTTTCCCTGCAGTTTGGCATTTTTCTTTCATGGGGTTTTTTCATTGGTCAAAATTACAGTCTTCAACTGATGGTATGTACGTAGCTGGTTATTATCAGATATACAGCTTTAAAAATGTGTATCTAAATATAGATTTTATTTGTGAATGCATTTTATTCTCATTTTTTTTAAAGATTTTATTTATTCATGAGAGACACTGAGAGAGAGAGAGAGAGAGAGAGAGAGGGAGGGGCAGAGACACAGGCAGAGGGAGAAGCAGGCTCCATGCAGGGAGCCTGACACGGGACTCGATCTGGGGTCTCCAGGATCAGGCCCTGGGCTGAAGGCAGTGCTAAACCGCTAAGCCACCCAGGCTGCCCTTATTCTCATTCCTAAAAAAGAAAACAAAACTCATAATCTAAATGCCCCCCCCCCCTTTTTTTTTTAAATATCTTAGAAAACTCTCCTCCCAGAAGCTGCTGGCATTGTGTTTTTTGTCTCTGGAGTGGAAGGGGGTGAGGGTGTGCTGGTCATAGAGACACAGACAGAACCAGGGCTCCATGCTCCCAGCCTGAAGGAATCCTTGCGTGAGAGATGGCAGCTCAGTGGGTGGAGGACAGCCTGCACACACTCCCTGCCCCTGTGAGCCCCACCAATCACAGTCCTACCCCAGGGGCTGAGAGGTTGGTGCCCCCAGAGGAGGGCATTGTCCTGCAAGCCTCTGTGGGGCTGCTCCAGAGAAGAGTGCAGGGGAACCTGGCCCAGGTGCACTGTACCCGGGCTTTCCTGGCTGGGCAGCCCAGAGGGTGGAGTGGTGGTGGTGGTGGAGGGCACAGCCGGGTGTGGAGGAAGTTTGAGGGGGGAGTGCTGTTTCTAGTGTTAAGAAACCTCTGCTTCCAAAAACAGAAGGCTTTTGGGCCATGCAAGCTGAAGAAGGTGGTGGTATTAGGAAATGTATTCTAAGCTTTTTCTGTTAGGTTTTTTTTTTCTTTCTTTCTTTCTTTTAAGTGTATTACTTTCCTTAGTAGCCCTACCTACATTTTTCAAATTAGTGTTGAGCACTGATCCTGAGTCAAGTTTTTAAATGACGGGATGTTTCCAAATCCTTTGAGTTTGCTTGAAGCTATCAAAGTAGAGACTCCAAACAAACATATTTTTATTTTATTTTATTTAAGATTTTATTTATTCATGAGAGACAGAGAGAGAGAGAGAGAGGCAGAGACACAGGCAGAGAAAGAAGCAGGCTCCAAGCAGGGAGTCTGACACGGGACTCATTCCCAGGTTTACAGAATCAAGTCCTGGGCCAAAGTCGGCGCTAAACCACTGAGCCACCCGGGCTGCCCAAACAAGCATTTTAAAAATAAACTTGGGGTGCCTGGCTGGCTCAGTTGGAGCGTGCGACTCTTGATCGCATGACTTGGGGTTGTCAGTTCAAGCCCCACTGTGGGTGTAGAAAGGACTTAAAAATAGAATAAAATAAAATGAATAAAGTAAATTCTATTTTGGAATAATTCTAGAGGTACAGAAAAGTTGCAAGACCGCACAGAGTTCCTATAAGACCTGTCACTCCTATTTCCCCTGGTGTTAACATCTATGCAGCCATGCCATATCTATCAAAACTAAGGAATGTGTGTGGGCACCATGCTCTGAACCAAACACAGCCATGGTTGGGGCTCCCTCAGTTAACCCCTAAGGCTCCTTCTGGGAGCCACAGTCAGTTATCATCATGTCTCCTTGCTCTTCTTTGTTCGAGCACATACTCTCAGTCTTTCCTTGCATTTCTTTCTTTCATTTTTTAAAGATTTTATTTATTTATTCATGAGAGAGAGGCAGAGGCAGAGACACAGGTAGAGGGAGAAGCAGGTTCCATTCAGGAAGCCTGACGTGGGACTCGATCCCAGGTCTCCAGGATCAGGCCCTGGAGTATTTGCAGCTAGTGATCCAGTGGGCATTTGCCACAGTCTGCTTAGGTCCTTTCTTTGCAGGCAGGAGGCTGGAGTTGTCACCTGACCTTTGTGAAAGTAAGTGGTTAGCTTTTATTCATTCTTTTTTAGCTTTCTTCCTTTCTGTTGAAGCTACAGTACTTGTTGATTGTCTGAAGACCTTTGCCTTGAGTCACAGATGAACTTGTGGGCTGTTACTAGGGGCTTTTAGATTGAACCCCCTGAGCAGAGTCTGGAGTTTTTTCTAGCCTGGAACTCAGATGATAAGCATCTCAGGAAAATCTGAGATGAATTTGGTTTATTTTCTCTCCCATCTACACATTTGCCTCTCCAGCCTTCTTTCCATATAACCACAGTAGGTATGAGACCATTACAGATGTAGGAATTGTTTTTTGTTGTTGTTGTTGTTTTTGAGGTAGGAATTGTTAAGAAGAAAGAGCAGGGTACAAGTGTAAGGGGAGAACATTCTGGACAAAATAATGGTGGTGGCTCCTGGCAAGGGGCAGATGTGCCCTAAGGTGTCGGGCCACAACGGGGCTCTGACTGGCCTGAAGGCTAAGACAAGGCCAAATACAGACGGGCCTGCCTGCTCAGCTTCCTGCCCTCATCCTCCTTTTCTGCCTCTAAATTGATTGTTGGGAGGAGATGTGGCTGAATGTCATGCTAGACAAAATAGATCTTTCTCTGCATGCTGATGGTGTTGTGAAGTTCTCCTGGGGGAGTTAGCCCTTAACACTGGGACAGTCTTTCTGTGTTTCAGTTGGCCACTATTCCCAGTAAGAAACTCTTTATTCAAAATTTGCAGATATGGAGCCCAGGAAGGCAAAACAGCTGCTTTTGGCACCTTTTCAGGTGTCAGGAGTGGTGGCATCCTCCTTTAGAAATCGCTCTCTTTTCTGCTGTCGCAAACCACACAAGTGTTCGCTGTTGGAGGGGTGTTCCTGCCAGATGACATTTATTCATGTGGCTGGTGGCATTCTGGGGGCTGGTTTTTGTTTTTGTTTTTGTTTTTTTTTTCTTATTTCAAGGAGAGAGAACTTTGAGGGGATTAAAAGCAAAAATGTGAACACATTAATTTGGTATTTTTCTTACAGGATAATCTGTTAGGGTTACTAGAACAGTTATCCATATCGCTGTGATTGTATGTTTATGTGTGGGAAACACTGATGGAAGATAAAACCAGAATATTTTAAGAAACTGTGGGAAGTTCCCATCAGTCCCTTTACTGCTCCCTAGAATCTTGCACCTTGCCAGGATAGATGCTGTTCCCTTACGGGTCCGGGAGCCATGGGCCAGCAAGGACAGGAGTGCAGTGCTGTCCACGTTGAGATGGAAGGACACAGGAGGAGGAGGAGAGGGCACAATTAGAGACTCATCATCAGGAAGGAAAAGGTAAGGGGCAGGCAGCTGTAGCTGTCACAAGGGTGGGAAGCACTGAGGGGCCCCCGTCCAGCAGAGAGGACCAGAGGAGAGGGAATGGTAGGTCTGGAACCCCAGAAAAAGGTCCTCATTTCATTGGAAGTGCCTGTGCATGAGATTTTAATTTTTGACTATTGAGTCTTGGAAGTCATGGGCAGTTCCCTCTAAGGAGCTGGGGTCAGAAGCTAGAGACTGGGAAAGAGGGGCTGCCAGGGTTTGGCTCCCGTGGGTAGCACAGGAAGCAAGATCTGCTGGCCTTAGTGCAGTGCAGCAGGTTGCATGAGGTAACCTTTTGATTCAAGTTAGGTATCACTCAGATTTCCAGACTAGATTGTTGGGAAGACATTTGCTGAATGAATTTAATTCCCAGTGAGAGGTTCATGTTTAAGTGGTGTATATAATTAATGTGGTTTCAGATTAGAAACCCAGTATTTCTTAGTTGTCAACTTTAATATGTTAAATTATTAATTTGAGCAAAACAGAAGGCAAGAGTGTGTTGTTCTTGTTTTCTAATAGATTTTACTTAGTAAAGCTTTTAATGTATATTCATCTTAGATTTTGTCCAAGGGTTATTTGGCTGTGAAATGAAATCTGAAGTATATGGATTAATTGTCTTTGAAATGTTGCTGTTTTTCTGATATAGCTCCAGGATGACAGGATTGAAAAGCAGAAATAGGATTTCCGTCCTGGGCCCCTACTGGTAGTTAATGATTTCCATGCCACCCAGAGGATCTGTGTCTGAAAGATACTAGCTTATTCATCTCGTTAGCAAGTACTCATCACACATTGTTAGTCCTTGTGAATGAGTGAGCTGGTGACCCTGGAAGTTCAAAAGGTCTGTTGGTCCCATGTGATCTCACCAGTGTCCATGGAGGACTTAGGGTCTCCTGTGGTGAGTGAGCCACTCAGAAGGCCTCTTGAGATCCCTACCTGCTGGGAGCCCCTGTGCGTCCATGCTGACCCTGCCCAGGTCGGACTTTGTCCTTGGCAGCTAACAAGATTAATAGTTAAGGGGAGCCCACTGGAAGATCTGTCTGTTTTTTGCCCAACGGCCCAGCAGTCCTCATTGTTCCCTGTCTTTTGTTTGCTAACTAAATTGGGACCCCCGTTGGAACCTGACTCGGTTTTGACCTGCTGTTTTTACCTAACATTCAGCTTAAACTTTTCCTTTTTTTTGTTTTATTTGAGAGAGTGAGCCACACACAAGCGCACAAGCAGGGGGAGTGGCAGGCAGAGGGAGAAACAGGCTTCCCACTGAGCAGGGAGCTTGATGTGGAGCTGGATCCTGGGACCCTGGGATCAGGACCTGAACCGAAGGCAGCCACTTAACCCACTGAACCACCTAGGTGCCCCTTAATGAATGTTTTTGTAATGTGCATTTTAGTCTGAATTTCTGACTCTTTGAGCTAAGTTCTACGTAGATGAATTTGCGAGGGCAGAGAGTGTGAGTCTAAGATGTGATTTGGTAGTGATTATTAAATGCACCCAACAAAGAGCCTGCCAGGTTAGGGACACACTTCTCCATAACCTACATGATACACACTATCAGCATCTGAGACACCCTCTGCTAACTGGGGTGGAGTTTGACTGTGGCTTCACTGCTGGGTGTGGGACTGTGACCAAGGACCTGCCTTGTGCCTCAGTGTCCCCAGCTGTAGAAAAAAAAAAAAAAGGATGCTGAGATGCTGAGAGTTGTTTTGAGGACTAACCATGATAATATATATAAAATGCTGAGAGGAATGTGTAACAAACAGTAAGCACTTAATAAATAATATTTTTAGAATTAGAGAAAAAGTGGCATTTTAATAATTTTATCTTAATAGTATTTAAAGTATCTGTAAGGGGTGTATATAATTATATGGAGAATTTATTTGTTTAAAGATTTTATTTATTTATTTATTCATGAGAGACACAGAGAGAGAGGCAGAGACCTAGGCAGAGGGAGAAGCAGGCTCCATGCAAGGAGCTTGATGCACAACTCAATCCCAGGAACCTGAGATCACGACCTGAGCCAGAGACAGACACTCAACCAGTGAGCCACCCAGGTGTCCTTTATATGGAGAATTTAAAGAATGAACACGTGAACAGGTTCACATGTGCCCACCACCCTGCATTAAACATAGGGTTTTGCTAAGTTCTTAGGAGCCCTTGAGTGGCCCTCCTGATTATAATCAGGTCCAAGGGTACCTGGCATCCTCATGTTCACATTAATCAACTTAATGGTGTGTGAAGGATACTTTTAGACATTTCCAAAATGCAAGAAGTAAGCAGAGCTCCTTTGTTCATGCAGACTGTACTTTCAGGGTATCACAGTGTATGTGGTGACATGTGTACAGAGTCAACAGTGAGGATGCAGGACAGTGACGTTCAGAGATGGTGTTTGCTGAGTGCTGCCCTCTGTCAGGCCTGAGCACTGGACCTCAGGCGGCTGGCGGTCCCCACCTTGTGTTCTGCTTCTTGCCTCTCCTGTTTCTTGCTCGGTGATGGGCTCCAGAGGGTACAGGGGACACAGTGGGAAGACAGGTGATGTGGCCATCCTCAGGCATCACCCACTGAATGCTTCTCCCTTCATGCTTGCCCTTTCTCTGCTCTGTTCCATGGAACAGTAGAAACAGTCTTCCTCTGGTCTTCTTTTAAATTCAGCCAGCTGACCCCCTGGAGCTTCAGCTGGTGAGTGTGGTTCCAACTTCGGTTAGGAGAAGCTGCATTTTGCTTTATGTGGTGCTGCACCAGAGTGTTGGTGGCCACTTGTCTTGTGTCGGCCAGCTCCCTGGCTGTGTGCGATTGAAGACCTATGTGGCCTGCAGAGCATGTGGCAAGACAAGCACCCCAGCTTAAGCATCCCCTCCTGCCACGCCCACTCTGCCCTGTGAGCCGGGACACACCTCCCAAAGTGCTTCCTGCTCTTGTCTGTTGCAGGCACTCAGCAGCCCTCAGGGGCTGGGTTGATGTTATCAACCTTGTTTTTTAGAAGAGTCAGTTATGGTTCAGAGAGTGTGGCTTACCCATGGTTACCCTGGTTTCAGCTAAGTCTCAAATCTAGAACTTGGGTCCTTGATTTTGCTACTCCACCACAGTTCTTCATGGTGGAATTCAGGGGTGTTAGGGAGTCAGTAGTGGTTGCTGGGCCTGGCTTGATGGAATCTCTTGGGGTGAGAGGAGTTTCTTCCAGAAATGTTCTTTGCCAGTGCAGCCAGTTGATGTGAGAACAGCGTTCCTTTGGGATGAGCTGGTCTGATTGATGGCAGCTTCCCACCCTTGCAAACACAGAAGTCCAGAGAAAGGTGTTCCCACTGTGGGGTGTGTTGGCTATACCTGTCTTGCAGTCTTTCAGAGCTCCAGAGCACACTCTGCCCAGGCAGCATTTAAAGACCACTTAGCTTTTTGAGTTTGGGATCCTTTCCCAGGGAGAAGTTGCTAGCTGGAGCCTTAGGCTGTGTGGCAGCATCTTGACCATAGAAGGGCCTGATTTTGATCATAGCTTCTCTCATGGTGGTTAGGGGGTTCACCCTTCCTGTATCATTTTATCTGCCAGAGTTAGAATTTGACCTCCTAATACAGTATGTATTTGATTCTGTTTTACTCAGACACATAAACCATAAGTGGGAAGGGGATAGGCTTCATTTGTTGTCTCAAAAGGCCTATTTTATGATCTGATGACCCTTGGACGGGAAACCTTTGTGTCTTCTGTGTTATTTAATCATAAAAGCGCTTCTATTGCGCACCCTCTGAGTTGGCTGGTTGGTGGGCTTTGCATAGATTAACTCGTTAAATCTTCACAGTAAAGGGCCCTGGATGGCACAGTTGGTTGAGCATCCATCTGACTCTTGGTTTCAGCTCAGGTTATGATCTTGGGGTGGTGTGATCGAGCCCCAAATGGAAGTCCGTACTCAGCAGAGTTTCTCCTGCTCGTTCACTTTATCTCTCTGTTTCTCTCTCTCAAATGAATAAACATACATATATACACATATATATGTATGTATATTAAAATCCTCACAGCAAGCCTGAGAACTCTAGTTCTCCTTATCCCTGGCTGTGAGGTGGAGTCTGAGCCACAGAGTGGTGACAGATGTAACTTGTCAAGGTCAGCCAGCCAGTGAGGAGCAAAGCTGAGATCGGCCCTGTGGAGTGCAAGTTCCAACAGTTCCATGTTAACTCTTCACTTGTGCTTGCGACTTGTCTGTCTATCCAAGGCCCAGACTACTAGTTCATACACAAAAGGTTTAAACAGCTTAGTAACTAACTAATGATTAAACTTTTGGATATTTATTCTAGTGGTATCACAGAATTAGATTCTTCCTCAGTGTGACCCTTAAGAACCAAAACATGTTTTAAGAACCTACTTGCCTTGCTCAGATAGGGGGAGTGTAGGCCCACAGCTTTGAATCCTTGGCTCTGGTGCAGAGCTGTGGCCTTCCTCTCAAGGTGAAAGACTTTCTCCTCACACCAACCCTGAGTCCACCCTCAGACTTCCCAAGCTCTTTTGTTTGAAATCCTTGCTTAATTTGCATTTTATCCTTCTTGAAGAGATAAAGATAAGACAGATAAAGAAACATCTGGAGGGATCTAAGAATTGCCAGTCAGTTCTCTTCTTGCAAATCCCTTCTCTGCCTCCTGGTGTCCACCCAGCTGCTGTTGCCTTTTCTCCTTCTAGTCTCCAGGGCTCAGGTAGGATGGGCTCTTAGTAGTGGTTTAGTGAATGTCTGTTAGTGGGGATGAGTGGATAAGACATTTTTCATTGTGAAGTGTTTTTAAACTACATTTTCTTTCTTTTTTTTTTTTTTCCCAAAGATTTTATTTATTTATTTGGGAGAGAGCTTGAGCTGGGGAGGAGGGGCAGAGAGAGAAGGAGAAGCAAACTCCCCACTGAGCAGGGTACGCTACATGGAGCTTGATCCCAGGATCCTGAAATCATGACCCGAGCTGAAGGCAGATGCTTTACCAACTGAGCCAACCAGGCATCCCCTAAACTACATTTTCAAACAAAGGAGGAAAAACCATGAGTCTTCCATCTTAAAACCACCTTCAAACTACTTTGAGTTAGAAAGCTCCTCTGCAGCTGAGCTTTATCCTCTGTGTAGATGCAGGAGCCCTGGGAGTCACTGTGGCTTCTCCCCAGACACTGACAATAGCCTCCTGTGACCTGGCTGAGCTTGCTCACCCCTGCCTGCACTTTCCCACCTGTGCTTTCCCACCAGTGATTACTGACTGTGGGAGGTGCTTTAAAAATACGTGGCTCTGTATTTTAAAAATAAGCTTCCAGAGGCACTTGGCCAGCTCAATTGGTGGAACATACAACTCTTGATCTCGGGGTTTTAGATTTGGGCCTCATGTTGGATGTAAAGATTACTTAAATATGAAATCTTTTTTCTTTAAAGGATTGATTGGTTGATTGATTTAACAGAGCCAGTGAGCCCAAGTGAGGGGAATGGGGAGAGGGAGATGCAGGCTCCCCACTGCGTGGGGAGCCTGACATGGGGCTTGACCCCAGGACCTCGGGATCATGACCTAAGCTGAGGGCAGATGCTTAAGTGACTGAGCCACCCAGGTGCCCGCCCCCCCCAAAGAAATTAAGATTTTATTTATCATGAGAGAGATACACAGAGAGGCAGAGACATAGGCAGAGGGAGAAGCAAGCTCCCTGTGGGGAGCCCAATGTGGGACTCGATCTCAGGATCCTGGGATCACGACCTGAGCCAAAGGCAGATGCTCAACCACTGAGCCACCCATGTGCCCCCCAAAATAAAATCTCTTTAAAAAATAAAAATAAGCTTCCATCTACCTAGGAAACTAACTAACCTGGTAGGTAGTTTCCTAAGGGTTAGTGAAGCTATCTTGTCTGGTGTGTGAGATTTGGCGGGATGTAGGAAGGAAATCTGTGGGTCATTTGTTCTCCTTTGCCCCAAGTTTGTGTTTTAATCTGTATGTCAAAAATATTTGTTATATTTAGCAGTTGTGAATGGTGGTCACTGGATATATTGATGCTGATGTTTTCCTTAACTCTTAGTGGGTAAGCAAGGTAGTGTGTAGTTCACTTGAGCCTTACTATGTTTTTGGTGGATATGAAAATGTAACTTGGTCTCAAATTATTTTTCCCTTGAAAGTTTCTACTTCTGAAAGGGGACTGTTGAACTCAATACTCAAACTGTTAAAGAAGTTGAAATTTATTAAGTTTTTACATATAATTTGTATGAAACAAGTCTACAGAGAATACCCACTTTACAAGTTCACTTGGAAGTCAGGTTGGTTTTTTTTGTTTTTTTGTTTGTTGGTTTTGGTTTTGTTTTGTTTTTAAGATTTATTTATTTGAGAGAGCACTAGTGCATGCTTGTGCGTACACATGGGGAGGGGCCAAGATCCTCAAGTGGAGTTCCCGTGGGGTTCAAATTAAGAGCTGGCCGCCCTACAGACTGGGCCACCGAGGCACCCCTGGATGTCAGTTAAGACTCATGCTTGTCTTCCTGTCAGAGTCTTTCTTGTGAAGGGCTGCTTGTGGTTCCTGCTCAGAAAAGGTGAGGTGAGCACAACAGGTGTCACTTGTGCTTACTGATTCTCTACGACACACAAATATGCACAGAACGAGATTCATGTGGAGAAGACACATGGGGGACATGTGTGTCTGCCTTTTCCAGAGACCCCAAGGCTGCCAGAGGTCAGTGGCTATGAATCTCATAACCCAGGTCAATTGAGAGCAGCTGTCCTTCCTTGTTGTCGAGAGAGCTGTGCCCCAGACACATCTTCCACATCTTTCAGCAGTGAGGGAGTTACTGAGGCTTGTCCTGACCAGCCACATAGGAGACAGGAGAAGGAAACACAGAAGGGGATCTCGTTCTGAGGGAGGGAGAGATTGAGGGCTGCTGGTACTGGGGAATGGGGAATGAACAGTAGGGATGAGCATGGCTAGTGGGGGAACTCCTAGCAGGAAGGGAGCAGCATTGATGTAGGCCATGGGGAGCCAGAGAAGCC
This sequence comes from Canis aureus, assembly GCF_053574225.1. Lineage (NCBI taxonomy): Eukaryota > Metazoa > Chordata > Mammalia > Carnivora > Canidae > Canis > Canis aureus. Next base: position 39,207,302 of record NC_135618.1, read on the forward strand.
ACTGGTGTGAAACCGGTGAAGCAGGTCGTGGCGCCCAGCCTTCCCTTGGGTGTGAGGGGCTTGGATTTGGGATGTGCACATGTGTATGTAGGAAAGGCGAGTGATGTGACTCTCATGGTGACACGGTGGCAAAGTTCTTGAGAACTTGTGGTCAGCTCCATTTTATTAGGGAGGATGGGGATAGTGGATAGGCATAACTAGGGTTTTGTTACTTTAAATTTCTCTAGAAATTTAAATTTCAGAAGCTATTGAGTAACCCAAACTATTTACTTACTACAATTTTGGGTCATCAGGTGGGTGGCAAACTGACTGGGTTGTGCCGTGAGGGAATGACTCACCTGCAGGTCCTGGGTCACCTGGGATCTCCCAGCCATGCTGCCTCAATAGGGTGGAGTGCTGGCTGGCTAGAAGGGGCACCTTGGGACCGACCCCCACCCCGTGGGGCTGCCAGTTAGCCATTGTCCCCCCCCCCCCGCCCCGATTGTGGCAGACCATCTCAGTGCCATTATGCTGCCTAAGTACCACCTTGAGATATAAAAGAATATTTTTAGTATATGTGTTGCCAAAGAGAGCACAAGATGTAAAAGAATATATATATATGTTTGTTGGCTGTTTAGAATAACAATTATAATACAAAAAAAATATTTGGACTTTTCACACTAAAAGGGCTTTTAGGCTTTTTGTTTCACAATTGATGCCTAAGTGCTTTAAAGAGTAACACTGTGGCTATCTTTCTTAACTACAGAGGTAAAATTAATCGCTAAAACACACACATGCCAGGCTGTGGGAAGAGAAAGCAGGAGCGTACAGTTGACCCTATAAACATCTCTGTCAGGGAGGGGCCCTGAGAGTTGGTCTTGCACGGAGGTGCTTGGCTGCCGTGCGATGGCCAAGGCAGGAAGGAAACTGCAGAATTCCATGAAGGAGAAAGGCTGCCTATGACAGGTTCCTGTGTCATTGTGCCTGTAATTGCTGGAGCAGAGGGGACACCAGAGCAGTAGTAGTCTGGTGGCCAGCATCTCAGAGCCCAGGGCTGATGTGAGACCGTATAACTGTGGCTAGGCTAGCATCACACTCTGTTTCAGGAGATGCTTGTACCCTTCTGGGCAGCCCCATTTCTCAGGCTCCCATCCCTACAGTTTGAGGTACCCAGAAGGGGTGTTTAAGGGGCTCTGACACCCAGGGGTTCTGTCTGGTGGTGGCCTGTACTGTGGGTCAAACTGGGCTGCTGAGAAGGCTCTTCTCAGATTTCTTTAGAGCTTTCCCCATCTCCTTGGGTCTTTGCTCCAATGTCACTTTCCTAGTAAGGGCTTCTGTGTTTAAATTTGCACATCTCACAGCTACTCACATCAAATACTCCTGTCTTGCCTTCCTGGCCCTATTTTTCTCATAGTTCTTTTTTTTATTTATTTATTTAAAGATTTTATTTATTTATTCGGGGATGGGGGGCAGAGACACAGGCAGAGGGAGAAGTAGGCTCCATGCAGGGAGCCCGATGTGGGACTCGATCCCCGGTCTCCAGGATCACACCCAAGCTGCAGGCGGTGCTAAACTGCTGCGCCACTGGAGCTGCCCTTTCTCTTTTTTTTTTTTTTTTTTTTAAAGATTTTATTTATTTATTCATGATAGTCACACAGAGAGAGACAGAGAGGCAGAGACACAGGCAGAGGGAGAAGCAGGCTCCATGCAGGGAGCCTGACGTGGGACTCGATCCCGGGTCTCCAGGATCACGCCCCGGGCCAAAGGCAGGCGCCAAACCGCTGCGCCACCCAGGGATCCCCGAGCTGCCCTTTCTCATAGTTCTTATCATCATTTGACACTGTAACACTACCTGATGTTTGTTTTTTGGGGTATCTGTGTGCCATATTGGAATGTAGCTTTTTTTTTTTTAAGATTTTATTTATTTGACAGAGCAAGAGCACAAGCAGGAAGAGTGGCAGAGGGCAGAGGAGAGGGGGAAGTAGGCTCCCGCTGAGCAGGGAGCCCAATTCAAGGCTTGATCCCAGGACCCTGAGATCGTGACCTGACCTGAAGGCAGATGCTTGGTTTTGTTCTTTGTTACATCTCCAGTACGTAGAGCAGTGCGTGGCACATAGTAGTTACTCAGTGAACTACTTCATTTGTTGATGAAGTGGATAAAGCAGTATGGTCTTAAGAGGACTGAATTTGCCTCAAATTACTGAAGCTGTGTTGAGGCCCTGGAGTTTCACTTAAAGCACATAATGGCAAAGCAGGTGTGTCAGTGTCTGTCAGTCTCATAGCATCTGTTATTGCCATCTCAAAAATCCAGAGTTCTTTCTATACTGCACTTGGATGTTGATTTCAGAATGACTGGCTTTTCTTTCTGACTCGTGACGGCTGCAGTATTTTGAGTCTGAAACATTAGTGGAAAGTGAAACTTTAAAATGTATGATGTATTGCAGGGCACGGGGCGGGTGGGTGGGGGGTGGTCAGTGAGATAGCCAAATCTTGGTTTCAGGCTCAGGTCATGATCTCAGGGTCGTGGGATTGGCCTGCATCAGACTATGCTCAGCAAAGAGTCTGCTAGAGATTCTCTCTCTCTCTCTCTCCCCCATCCCCCCTTCCACATGTACATGTGCATGCTCTCTTTCTCTAAGATAAATAAATCTTTAAAAAAATGTGATGCATGATTAGCTGTCATTACATTTTACTTTCTTTTTTTTTTTTTTTTTTTTAAATTTTTATTTATTTATGATAGTCACACAGAGAGAGAGAGAGAGAGGCAGAGACACAGGCAGAGGGAGAAGCAGGCTCCATGCACCGGGAGCCTGATGTGGGATTCGATCCCAGGTCTCCAGGATCGCGCCCTGGGCCAAAGGCAGGCGCCAAACCACTGCGCCACCCAGGGATCCCTACATTTTACTTTCTATACATGAATATTTTCTTCCCTGCCATGCAGCACCATCTAAGCTGCCAGCACTCCCCTGGCCCTCCACCTGAGGCCACTCCTAGCACCTGAGAAACTTCCTCCACCAAGCCTCTTGCCAACTGAGGCCCTAGCACCAAGTCAGAGGTCTGCCTCTTACCCCCAGCACTTGCCCATGCCAGTCTCTTTCGTGCCACCCTTACAGCTTTAACCAACCAGTTTTGTAAATGACATCAGGCCCATTAACGCTATTAGGATGTAGCTTTCTAGGGGCAGAGACCATGTCTGCCTTATGGCCATGCCCCTGGACCCTTCCAAGCATAGTGGTAATGTTTATTATTTGGATTAATGTAGTTAATTGGGGCAGCCCCAGTGGTGCAGCAGTTTAGCGCTGCCTGCAGCCCCGGGGCATGATCCTGGAGACCTGGGATCGAGTCCCACGTGGAGCTCCCTGCATGGAGCCCGCTTCTCCCTCTGCCTGTGTCTCTGCCCACCCCCCTCTTGTTCTGTGTGTCTCTATGAATAAATAAATAAAATCTTAAAAAAAATAATGTAGTTAATTTATTTCCTTTAAGAAATTCTGATGAGTGGGGTGCCTGGGTGGTGTATTCCCTTCAGCATGTGATTCTTGGCTTCAGCTCAGGTCATGATCTTGGGGTCATGAGATTGAGCCCTGTGTTGGGCTCCACACTCAGCAGAGATTCTGCTTGTCTCTCTGCCCAACCCCCCTTTCCACACACACACCACCACTGCATGCGCATGCACTCTCTCTCAAATAAATAAATGAAATCTTAAAAAAAAAAAAAAAAAGGAAACTCTGATGAGCAAAACGAGCACTTATATTCCTATGAAGTAACAGAGAACCCATGGCTTTGGAGAGTGACCTCCCCAGCAGCCTGAGTGGTCTACACTGGGTGGATTCAAGGTCTTGGAGTTCCCCTTCCCCTCCCAGGACTGTGGACAGGAATTGCTGGATGTGCTGTAAGCTGTGGCAGACAACGATCATCCTGTTGAGCTGGGGGTGGGAAAAGCAGTGGGGTCCTGTGAATTAGAGGTGGAAGGAGTGGTGGTTATGACTGACTGTGCTACCTGTTTGGCGTTCTCTCCCTGCCCCTGCTCTACCTGGCTTCAGGGCCACTCACTACCCTCCTGCATCTCTGGAGCAAATGCACTGTTTCTCTCTTCTCACTATGGCCAAGCCTTCTACTTCAGTATCTGCCAAAACAAAGCAGGCACAGGTTGGCTCAGGCTCCAGAGCATGCTGACGGTTTCAGCCAGCTGCCAACAACAGAGTAAGACGACTAGTTTTTTTTTTTGTTTTTTTTTTTAATTTTTTTTTTAATTTATTTATGATAGTCACACATAGAGAGAGAGAGAGGCAGAGACACAGGCAGAGGGAGAAGCCGGCTCCATGCACCGGGAGCCCGACGTGGGATTCGATCCCGGGTCTCCAGGATCGCGCCCTGGGCCAAAGGCAGGCGCCAAACCGCTGCGCCACCCAGGGATCCCTTAGACGACTAGTTTATATTCATTTATGCCAAGGTGCTGTATGTCTCTCAAAGGAGAGGCTGATTAATGCCTTCAAACCTCTCATTGGAATTGTATTTTGAGGCAGGGTGAACTTGCCAGTAAAGGTAAGAGTACCAGGTGCATTCGTGTTTACAGGTGGGAATAACTGGGGCTCAACTTTTATCTCATGATTAGTCTCTGTGAAGTATACAGAACACTGTGTTTGTCTACCCAAGATCTCAGTCCTAGACCACCTTCAAGGTACAGTGCTAAGAATAACATGTGTGGAATTGTCTTAAGTCTTAATGCACCTATCCCTGCCGTCCGGGGGGGCTCCTTGCAGGAGAGGTGACTCCCCACAGGAACGGTCATACTGGGACAGGCTGAGAGGCTGCAGGTCTGCTGGGCTCAGCTGCTTCCCCCTTCATGTGCCACTTCTGGCTGGATGTGTTCTTATTTCGCATTGGCCTGCTTTACCATGGAATAAACGGTGTTCTTTACGGCAAAGTGGGCTCCTAGCTGGTTTTCTTTCCCAGGTCCAAGTTGAGAGTTTATTTTATTAGTTTAAAAAAAAAAAAAAAAAAACCTAAAACCTTAAATCAGAGATATTGAGTATAATCTTACAGCAAGTGAAATGTCAAAGGCTGGCATTTGGAAACAGCATTGTCAAGCAGTGTTCCAGCCAAAACCTGTGTGTTGGCCAGCTGAGCCCAGAACCCCGGAGAAACTGAATAAGATAGCCCGTGCTCCTGCGGTTCCCCAGCCCAGGCCTTGCAGCTGCTATTGGAGTGACTGCTTTCCGGAGAGCAAGGGGCTGTGTGGAGACATTTCAGATTCGTGCATCTTTGCTGGATTGCAGTTCTTACCCTCTTGGGAGTTGAATGTGTCTGGCTGCTGAGGGAGTGGGGTGTTAACTCCCTGTTCCCATGTTAGTGGTGTGCACACTCCCTTTTGTCCCATCTCCTCCAGTTCCTGCACCAGCCACTGGTTCCACGTCCCTGTACTGCCCCTGAGCTCCAGAGGGCCGGGAGCACATTGGTGGTGGGGTTTGTCCTGTGAAGCCACACCCCTGGTTGGGTATTTTGCTGCAAAGCCTCGTCAGCACTGCCATGCATACTGTTTAGGTCATGGGAGTTTCTTGTTCTCTCCCAAACACAACATTAGGGTTTGTTCACATGCCTTTTTCAGACTGGGCACACCTGCTGCTCTCCACAGATCCCAGCTTCTGGTTCTTGTACTTCTTTCTCCCTCCTGCCCCAAGGAGTGGCTGAAGGAACTCATAGCACCCAGGGCCTACCTGAGTGCTGAGTGCTTTCAGGGTGGTCACTGAATACTTGCTGGAGTTCTTCCTGGGGAAGGGAGCATAAGAGTCCACCAGAATAGAGCAGGACCTCTCCCCCAGGAACTGTTGCCACTCAGACCTGATCATTCTTGGTTGTGGGGCCATCCTGTTTATTGTGAGACATTTACAGCATTTCTGTAACCTACCTGCTAGATGCAGTATGACTTCCTCCCTCCCCCAGCAACAGCACTCAAAAATGCCTCCAGACATTGCTGAGAGTCCCTTGGGGGGGGCAGAATCACCTTAGTTGAGAACTACTGGGATGGAAGATCTGTCAGTGGCCACAAACTTCCTAAAACTAGGAGCTCATAGTGGTTGGCTCCCTCCTAGCGGGCTGTGCTTTATTTATTTTTTTAAAGATTTTATATATTCATGGGAGACACAGAGAGAGGCAGATACACAGGCAGAGGGAGGAGAAGCAGGCTCCCCACAGGGAGCGTGATGCGGGACTGGATCCCAAGACTCCAGGATCACACCCTGAGCTGAAGGCAGCCACTCAACCGCTGAGTCACCCAGGCGTCCCCGGGTTGTGCTTTAATATGGCCCTGGCAACTCCCAGCATGAGCCCCATTTCCACGAGATGGAAACTGTTGTCATGCTCACTGCTTGTGGCCAGGAACATGCACTCATTTGGGGAAGGAGCTCTGATAGCACATCTGGGCTGACCCCGTGTGTTTGGCACTGGGCTGCTGCAGCTTCAGGTTTGAAGTCCTCTACAGCAGAGGTGTGGATACAGTGGCAGACCCGGTACTGCAGGTGTGCAGGGAAAGTGGCTGCTCTGCAGTGCTGTCCTTGGAGCTGTTTGCTGTCTGAATCCTGTCTCATTCACTCTGTCTCTCCCAACAAGACATACACACCTCCTGACTTTCAAACTGCAGTTCTCATGGCACCTGCTATCTCCTCTCACACTTGCTCAGGTGGCCTGGGCATTTTCTGTGGCACTTACTATCCTCACCTGTGGATGGATGACAGGAAGGGAGCAGGCTTTATCCAGCATGATGCTGCACTTATACCAGGTCTGGTGCTGCTCAATGTCATGGGGTCTGTAGTAGAGTCAGGTCCGCATCTATCAAGATAGTGCTTTAGTTTCCAGTGTGCCACATAGTGTAGCCAGCAACCTGCCGCAGAGCCTGGGAATAGGCAGAGGTGTGGCCCATGGGCTGCTCTGCCTGGGTAGGACCTGCTCAGGGGGCAGTGATCTCCTTTGACCATCTCTTTTGGAGACCTTTTAATAACTGTAGAAACCACTTTGATGAAAGAAAGCTCTCAAGAATACATGCTTGTAAACCAGAGACTCATCAGACTTACCTGGTCGTCGTTTTGAGGGGAGTGAGATTCATGCATTGGATGTTGGTCAGTTTGCAGTCAGGAAGTCTGTGCTGAAGACTTTTCTTGGTAAGTGCTTCTGAAGCCAGTGTAAGCATTCCTAACCCTGTTAAGGCTCTCCCAGGATGTTTGATGCCAGGATCCTTTGTCCCCAGAATAACCAGTTTGCTGGGGATTGTCACACCCAAGTCTTCAATGCCCCCTCACTTTCTGTGGCTGTGGACACCTGCTGCCTGCGATGCCCTGCCTCCCTTGGGCATAGTGGCTCACCCTTTGGGAAACTCTTTATTGCTCTTGGATGTTACCTACCTCACCTGTAGGGCTGAGGTTCTGCCCACTGAGATGAAGCCATGGGCTGTCCCCCAACTGTGCCAAATCACAGGACAGATATGTTGGTGCCTTTGCTAATGTTTGAGATTTTGATCAGTATTTCGCTTGCTGGTTTTGAATTAAAAGCCGTGTTGGTCACTGTCTCATGTGTCTCTTCTGCTCTCTCCTTGAGCCTTGCTTGACAGGAGGCTGGGCACATAGGTGAATTTAGGTGAGCCCATGTTGATCAGATTTATGAACTTGCTGGGACAGGTGGAGAGGGTGCGGGTGGGCATGACAGAGAGGCAGTACTCTTCCCTCCCCTCATCTGTGGGTCTTTGGTGACTGCCCAGTGGACCCGTGGCCAGATTAGTTCACAACACTGCTGTAGTACCCAGGCCCTGTGCTGTTGAACTGCAGGCTCTTTCCCGCTTCTCCTCCCTTGTGTGTCCTTTAGGTCACATAGTCCAGCTGTGTCTCAGTCCTGGGCCTGAGGGTCTGCACCCAGGATGACCTAAAGGCCCAGGGAGCATGTATCCTTGGCTGTGTCCAGGAGTCCTATGAGTGCCCAGAGCTCTGTATGCATAGCTCTCACTCGCAGTGTAGCCTGCCTGGCTTGTGAGGACAGTCCAGGCCTGTCACAGTTCTTGATGGGCCTTAGCCTGGCTGTGACTTCCCCACTTAACTGACTCTGAGGACAGAGAGATTCCTGCTAATCTCTGGGAAAGTTACTGAATTGGATTAGGCTTCTGTTATGTTGTATGCTTTGGTCATAAAGGGACAAACCGTTAAGGTACTGTCTGAACCCCAGAGCTTGGTCCAACCTTTGGTACCTCTTGTGAGGTGGAGTGTTTATGAAATGTGTAAGGCATACTTGGCTTACTGCTCAGCCATCGAGCATTCAAGAAAACAGCAGTCTTCCATAAATAAATGGTGCACCTCGACTCACAGTCCAGCTGGAGGACTTGTCTCACTGGTCACATATGTACTGTGTACTATAGTCATTCTCCAAATGTTCCACTGGTACTGGGTGGGATAATTTCTCACACTGGTCACAGGTGTCGCTCCTTTTATTGAGCTTCACTTGATTACTCTCCACAGATACAGCGTTTTCTACAGTTTCAAAGTTTGTGACAACCCTGAACCAGCCAGTCAGTGCCAGTTTTCCAACAGCACTTGCTCACTTTGTGTGTCTGTGTCACATATTGGTAATTCTCGCAACATTTCAAACTTTTCCATTATTATCATATTTGTTATGGTGATATGTGATCAGCGATTATAACTTCCTGAAAGCTCCGATGATAGGTCTTTTTTTTTTTTAAGTAAGCTCTACGCACCCAATATAGGGCTCGAACTCATGCCCTACCGACTGAGCCAGCTAAGCTCTCTGATGGTTAGCATTTTTTAGCAATAAAGTATTTTTTATTTAAGGCATGGACATTGCTTTTTTTGGACATAATGCTACTGCACATGTAATAGACTACATTAGAGTGTAAATATAACTTTTATATGTACTGGGAAACCAAGAAGTTTATTTGACTCTCTTTATTGTGACATTCACTCTGTTGGCAGTGGTCTGAAAGGGAGCCTACAGTATCTCCAAGGTAGGCCTGCCCCTTGCCTATGCATCTAATGCTCTCCAGAGACCTGTACATGCAAGAAGCCTGCCTCCTCCCAGTTGTCGGTGGTGATTCCTCGGCTGGGAGTTGGAGCACGGTGTGTCTGCCGGAAGAGAGGCTTGTGCAGCACTGTGGGGGCTGTCCGGGTGCCTGCTGCCCTCTCTGCCTCTGCACTTGTCATGTCTGGGGAGCAGGATGTTCTCTCTAGATTGGTCTTTAACTTTATGTGATTAGTGCATCTCCAGACGAGCTTCTCCTTCAGCTTTCCTTTTGAGGTGGCTGAGCTGTCACCCAGTGCACACTGCTGCTTACTGTGGCCACCTACCCTTCCTGTTCGTGAACTCTGGTTTCTTCATACTTCCCTGTTGTCTCCTGATCCTTTGTAAACGGAGAGGAAATGTTTGTCTATCCTTTATGAACAAACAAACAATACAAAAAATAGAGCTCTGCGTGATCACACACCCTTAGTCATTCACATTTATTTATTTATTTATTTATTTATTTATTTATTTTTTTTGAAATTTTTATTTGTTTATAATAGTCACAGAGAGAGAGAGAGAGGTGCAGAGACACAGGCAGAGGGAGAAGCAGGCTCCATGCACCGGGAGCCCGATGTGGGATTCGATCCCGGGTCTCCAGGATCGCGCCCTGGGCCAAAGGCAGGCGCCAAACCGCTGCGCCACCCAGAGATCCCAGTCATTCACATTTATAAAATGAAATGTAATCAGTAGGCTTTTATTGTATCAATACACTTATCACCTATGTATGACAAAAATCGTCATAGACTCAAGGATTTTTCTGTTTTGGTTGGTGCTTTTTTTTTTTTTTTAAGGTTTTCTTTATTTGACAGAGAGAGAGAGAGAGAGAGAGAACTAGCATAAGCAGGGTGAGGGGCAGAGGCAGAGGGAGAAGCAGGCTCCCCACTGAACAGGGAGCCCGATGTGGTGCTTGATCCCAGGACCCCAGGATTGTGACCTAAGCTGAAGGCAGAGGGAGGCATCATCGTCTGAGCCACCCAGGCATTCCCATTTTGGCTTATTCTGATGAGCTGTACTTACTGATCTCTTTTTAGGGTTTACAGAGTCACAGCTTGGCTAGTGAGTGACAGTCCCTCCAGCCCAGTTTCCCTACCCTTTCCTCCTACCACAGACACTTGTGAAGGCCTCCTCCTTTTCAGACATAGCAAAGGATACAAATACCATATTCCCATTTTTCTGTTCTAAGACATGGAGTTGACTGCTGTCCTGAGTTGTTTTTGGTTTTGGTTTTTTTTTTTTTTTCCCCTGAGTTCTTTTACTGGGGAATACTATTAGAAACAATCTGGATGCTCTGGGTTCATTTTGTGGTGTTCTCCAACAATCTGGTGGTGGGTAGGCTCATAATGTCACTGCTAGAGCACTGCAGAGTCAGAGCTAGGAAGGGCAATTTTCTTTGTGGTTGTGGGTGAACTTGTATGTATTTCTGATTTAACTTTGAGACAAATATTTTTATTTTTTATTTATTTGGGAGAGAACATGTACACAAGTAGGGGGAGCAAGAAAGGGAGAAGCAGGCTCCCTGCTGAGCAGGGATCCCGATGTGGGGCTCCATCGCAGGACCCTGGGATCATGACCTGAGCCGAAGGCAAGATGCCCAACTGACTGACCAACCCAAGTTCCCTGTCTATTCCTCTCTTAATACCCACCTAAAGTTTTACTATTTCTTCTCGTGTCTGTAGTATTTCTTTGTGTCTCATTGGCAACTGTTCTGTCATTGCTTTCTTCACAGATTACCAAATTGCTTTCCAGAAGACAAGATAACAGCACCATGGGTGTATTGGTGCCAGCTGCTGTTAGAGGAGTACCTTGTTTTATCCTAGCCTTGCCAGCATTTGCTGTTCCTGTGTGTTGTGAACATATTTAATTGTCATTTCTGTCTATCCATCCTCCAACCTTTCCCCTGATTACAAACATTCAGGGCTGTCTCTGGTCACTTTAACGTGGCTTTGGATACCTTGCATATTTTCATCTTTTGGTTCCTTGAGTTTTTTTGGTGCCTGTCCATTTCTTCACTTAAAGTCTTGATGTCTTATAAATTTGAATGAGTTCTTGTTTATAAATCAGTGCAGTTATATGTGATATAAGTATTTGTAGCAGCTTACTGAGATATAATTTGTATACTGTACAATTAATTCATCTATTTAAACAATTCAGTGAGTTTTAGTGTATTCACAAGGTTATATAGCCATCATCATGATCTAGTTCTAGAGTTTTTTTGTCGCCCTAGAAAGAAACCCCATACCCATTAGCAGACTAACCCCCTTCTCCAGCTCAGCCCCTAATGATCATTCACCTGCTTTCTGTCTCTGGATCCACCTCTTCTGGATATTTCGTGGAGATGGAATCCCACAGTATGTGGCCTTTTATGTTTGGCCGGTTTTTTGTTTGTTTTGTTTTGTTTTTAAGATTTTATTCGTTCATAAGAGACACACAGAGAGAGAGGCAGAGACACAGGTAGAGAGAGAAGCAGGCTCCATGCAGGGAGCCTAATGTGGGACTTGATCCTGAGACTCCAGGATCACGCCCCGGGCTGAAGGCAGACACTCAACTGCTGAGCCACCCAGGCGTCCCTATGTCTGGCCCTTTTCATTGAGCATAATAATGTTTGCCATGTTCATTTAATTTGTAGCATGTATCAGTACTTCCTTTTTATGGCTTTTTATTTTACTTTATTAAAAAATAAAATTTGTTAAATGTTTCATTTGTTTAAATAATTTAAAAACCTAACACTACCTGGTTTGGAGATAACTTTGATGAAATTGAGCATCTGGGTTCTTGATCAGGTAGTTTCCCGATTGGTAACCAGTGATGCCACTGCTATCTTTTTTGAGAAACTTATTTATTTTTATCAACTGTAATTTTTTTTTTTTTATGTAGGCTTCCCACCCAGTGTGGAGGCCATTGTAGGACTTGAACTCAAGACCCTGAGATCAGGATCTGAGCTGAGCTCAAGAATTAGATGCTCAATTGACTGAGCCACCCAGGCGCCCCTCAGCTATAACTTTTATGTGTAATTGACAGTTCTTGGACTCTTCTTTCCATGAAGTTCTACTTCCATGTTCTATTACTTCTAGGTTAAAATTCTGTTTAGTTTGGGATATAGTCTTAAACCAATCTGTTTGTTCAAGCCCTAATTGAGTACCTTCTGTGTGTCCAGTCTTGTATGAGGTATGAATGGGTGAGTAGGCAAGGAGTTTTGGATGGGGACACCATGGTCAAAGAGTTTGGACTGGCTTCCTTCGTGGGTTGGGGTTGACTGCAGGTAGCATTGAGGTTGGGCAGTGATGGGAAGGCCAAATGGCCATGATTGGGGGGTAATTGGAGATTCACTCAGTGCTGACTGAGGGAGGAGGGGGAGGCAGATAGGTGATGGACGATGAGGGTGCTGGGCAGCAGGATCGGGGGTAAGGGTTGGGATTTGAGCAGGGAAGGGACTTGGGAGAGGAGAGCAGTGGCCTGAATCCTGTGGCAGAAAGTCAGATGGCCTGCCCAATACTTGGTAGCATTCGTGTTATAACAATGTTAACACTTTAGTTCAGACATGTAGGAAAAGTTGAGCTGCTTTGAGTCTTACCTCTTTTTCCTTTGTCCTCCAGTATGACACCGTTCCTATCCAGTCCAGTGTGGTGTTATGTTCTTGCCCGTCCCCATCAATGGTGAGGACCCAGACTGAGTCCGGCACGGCCCCCGGCATTCCCAGTGGTGGTAGCAGACAGGCCCCCACCATGGACAGCACCGCGGCTGAGTCTCGACCGAGCACCAACTCGCTGCAACACACCACACAGCCGCCACCACAGCCTCGGAAGAAACGGCCTGAAGACTTCAAATTTGGGAAAATTCTTGGTGAAGGCTCTTTTTCCACAGTGAGTATATACAACTGCTGTTTCTTGAATGAGTGTATTTCTTTGGGAAGGCTGACTTTACTCAGGACTTGGAGCTAGGGGACCCAATTACCAGGGCTATATTCTTCCCCAGGGGGTGGGGGTCTCAGACCCCTCGGGAGTTCTACTCCGGTTGCAGAGGGTCATTTGGTGCCAGCTACTACCAAGTAGATCACATGGTTAAAATATTTAAGCCTTGGTTTTATAGATGAAAGCTTTAAAAGGCATCTTGATTGTTTTGTGGTTTGGTTTGTTTTTTAAAAAGATTTTATTTATTTATTCATGAGAGACTCACAGGGAGAGGGAAAAGCAGGCTCCCTGTGGGAAGCCTGACGCGGGACTTGATCCTAGGACTCTGAGATCATGACCTGAGTCAAAGGCAGATGCTCAGCCACTGACCACCCACCCAGGTGCCCCTGGTTTGGTTTGTAATGCAGTTAGTTTTTATTCTAACCAGTCATCAACAGATTCCATCCTATGTCCTTAAGTCCCATTAGCAAGGTCTTCTGAAGCTTTTCTGCCCCTTCATTTGAGAGTATCAGTATCAGTATCTCTTCAGAGCTTTTGGGAATCATTTAATGACCTTTACTATTTTTCTCTCTCTCTCTCTTTTTGTGGTATTTCTCTCTTATTTAAAATGATATATAGGGGTGCCTGGGTGGCCCAGTGGTTGAGCATCTGCCTTTGGCTCAGGTCATGATCCCAGGGTCCTGGGATTGAGTCCCACATCAGGCTCCCCATAGGGGCTAGCCCTGCTAGTCTCTGGGTTCTCGCAGCCTTGGCTTCAGTCTACATCAGCACATCACATGCAAGGCACCTCTGTTTGTTACCTGAGTGAATTGTGCCTGTCTTGTGGCATTTTTCCTTTTTAAGCGAAGAAATAAAGGTTTAGTGCAGCCCATTTGCTGAGGTGTGAGCCCTATGGGGCGGTGATGGGGCTGGGGGCTTGTGCAGATTGTGGGGAGGCCTGTGCAACGGTCAGGGCCTTTTTGTCCACCCTCCAGAAAGAAACCTTATGTAAAGTGTGTTTCCCCTGCTTCCTTTCACAAATTCATGAAATGTTGCAAACTATACAGAAGAACGTGCAGTTTTACAGCTTGCCATGTTCCCGACTTGGTTTTCATCAGTGTTAGCCTTTTGCTCCCCTTACTTTTTTTTTTTTTTTTTAAAGATTTTATTTATTTATTCATGAGAGACACAGAGAGAAAGAGAGGCAGAGACACAGGCAGAGGGAGAAGCAGGCTCCATGCGGGGAGCCCGACATGGGACTTGATCCCGGGTCTCCAGGATCAGGCCCCGGGCTAAAGGCGGTGCCAAACCGCTGAGCCACCAGGGCAGCCCTCCCCTTACATTTTTAATTTAGATTTTTTTTTAAAGATTTTATTTATTTATTCATGAGAGACACAGAGAGAGAGAGGCAGAGAGAGAAGCAGGCTCCATGCAGGGAGCCCGATGCGGGACTCGATCCCAGGTCTTCAGGATCACGCCCTGGGCCAAAGGCAGGCGCTCAGCCACTGAGCCACCCAGGCATCCCTTAATTTAGATTTTTAATTGGCAGTTTGTTAAATTATGAAAGAATTGTGCCCGATAAAACTTTTCGGCTATGAGCATGGTCCCCAATACTTCTGGTATTCACAGATCCTCTCAGAAAGAAGCAGCACTTTTGAAAAGAACCTTGGGTGTTCTGCATGATTACTTAACATAGTCCAGTAAAAGAAGGAGCGTTCCCTCTTCTCAGTTGTGCTTCATGGACATTTATCTCAACCGGTAAATGATCACTTATATGTGAAACTGCCCCTTGTCCATGGGTCTGCATAGCAGGTGAAAGTAGGCACCATCCATTCTGGGTGATGCATTCCTGGTGTTGAAAAGCTCCAGTTCTAGTTCTTGTCATCCCTGGTCCCTTTGAACTGAGGGAGGTGCTGGGGAAAAGCACCAGGAGCTGGAGGCTTCTTCCTGGCACTGTTCGGAATCCTGCAGCCCTGGGTCTCAAATTATATGTGCTACCCTTAGGTCTTATAACTCTTGAAATAGAGACCACTTAAAATTAGATTTCCAGGGGAGGGTGGAGGACCAGCGGCAGTTTCCAGGTTGGGCAGGATCTGGGCAGGATCTGCGCTTGGCCGAGCCTGGCCCTGGAGAGTGGGAAGGCTCAGCCTGCTGCTGCCTGGCCCTCCAGGGGTGATCTTGACATCCACATTAGCCCTGCTGTTGGCTCTGGTGTTGTGGAGGGATGTGTCATGTCTTCTTCTCTGGGAAGAGGGATACTTCTGCCCTTTGCCCATAAGGAAACCTGCATGTGAAATGTTGAATTCACACAACAGAAAGATTCTTAAGTGCCTCCTTCAGAAATGATCCCATTAATTATTAGTACTCTCTAATAGTTTTTTCTTCTTTTTTCCTACTAAGTAGCTAGTACGTGCTTCCCTGAAGAAATGTAATATTTCATAAACACAACCTAGGGAGGGAGTATCTTTCCCCAGCCCCTGTCCATCACCTCCCGGTGCTTGAGAACAGCCTACATAGGTATATTCCTCTAGAAAGATCTCTGAGATCTTTCCACTTGAGCACATATAATCCAACTCCATTCTTCTTAATAACTGCAAGGTATTTCACACAGTGCTTTCCCAGGATCACTGCTGGGGAATTCTGTAGTGGGATGAATCTGGCCTGTGGCTGCCAAAGGTCTTCCCAGAAGGCCCAGGGATCCCTCAGGATTTGGACAGGTTTCCATCTGCACTCTGGTCCTTGGGCCATCCCTTTGTGCAGGTATCTAGGAGGGCCATTCTCTGCCTCAACTGTGTGGTGGGTGGAGGCCACCCCGCTTCCCAGACAGCTGGCTTCATCAGGCATGTAGAAGTTGGTGCTCAGTTGTGGCCAGGAGCTGCTCGTGTAGAAATATCTTTCCCATGTTGTGCTATGTCCCGTTGGTTCTCTGTCCCCAGAATGGAATTTGAGGACAATCCTTAGCTCTGCTACTGAGAAGGCCCTGTCAGAAGTGGGACTGCATCCTGAGTGGGAGGTGAGGCTTGCAGGAGGCACTCCCAGTGTGCCCTGTTTAGCTTCAGTTCTGTGCTCTCGCTGGCAGGGAGAGCGTACCGTACCTGAGCACAGTGTCAGCTGAAAGGTATGGTCACAATTATTTGAAAAAACCCAAATTCGGGGCGGCTTTTTACAATGAACATATTCTTAAGAGTTATTTTTTGAAGGAATTCCCAGGACTCATTTGAGGTATTGTTTGCTGTTTCTTTCTACTATCTGTGAGGGTTACGTTAGTCTAAAATGTTCCTGAATGTGTACTTCACTGCACCAGGGGAACTTAGCAGCTGATCAAGAACCTTCTGAAGGCAGTTAATTGATCTCTGCGTTTGCTGTCTATTAGAACACATTAACTTAGTCGTTGACATCCTGTCAAATTTGTTAGCACAGGACAAATATATTTTAATGTAATTTCAGATACTTAAATGTAACTTTATGGTGGGGGGCAGGTTAGCCTGTGTGGTTGGCTGCAAGGTGACTTGTGAGAGTTGATACGCAGGTTACACTGAGTATTTCTTTCTCTTCTCTTTTTCCCTTTTCTTCCTAAACCAGGTTGTTCTAGCCCGAGAACTGGCAACCTCAAGGGAATATGCTAGTAAGTACTAAGTCTAGGGGGCTGTATGTCTAGGACGCAGGGGGTGGGATGCTGTTGGTCTTAGAGACCACAAAGCCGGTGGGTATGTTTTGTGAAAAACTTTAATTTGTACCAGTTACCTTTATGAGTTTTGTTTTTAGTTTTACCATTATCAATTGAAGTAACTTGCTTCTCTCTTACTTTAAGTTAAAATTCTAGAGAAACGTCACATTATCAAAGAGAACAAGGTCCCGTATGTAACCAGAGAGAGAGACGTGATGTCACGCCTGGATCACCCGTTCTTTGTTAAACTTTACTTCACATTTCAGGATGATGAAAAGCTGTGTATCCTTTGAACAGTCAGAGCCTTCTAAATCACACCACTGACCCTGTACTGTTTGGAATCATGACCCTCTTGTGTATTTTCACAAGTCCCTTCCCTGGAAAGGATAAGGTCGACATATTCTAAATACAAATAAATTCACATCATTTTGCTTTGGGATTGCTAACATTGACTAAAGTAGGACATTACTTTGAGGGAAATCATCATAAACCTTTTTGAGGTTTTTTGTTTTATAAGCGTTGTATATAAAGGATTGTTATTGTTTTAACCCCGTGGTAGGTAGACATTTATTCAGAGGCATTAGCTTATTTTTCTAACTGGTGTCCTTGGAATATCCATCAGACGTCAAGTCCTCTGCTCAAAGCAGGGAAGTGAGGGAGGAAGGATTTTTGGGGGTTTGGTTGGAAGGGACATCTTCACTAGGCTTAGCCCCCAGGTGAGAAGTCCAGGGAGCCGCCCACAGGAGCCCAAACTCTTTCTTCTAGTACCAAGAACATTGTCCTCCCCAGGCCCTCCAGCCCCCCCCTCCTCCCTCCTTCCTCCCCTCACCCCTCCCCTGGCCCTGCCCCCATCTGCTATCTGTCAGTGGAGAGCTCTGATCACCCAGTGCTTCCAGCTCTCCAGCAGTGCTGTCACACCCCACTGATTGCTTCCTCTGAGGGCCTCTCTGGCTCCCTGATTTCTCCTCTAACCCCTAGAGCGATGTTTTTTTTACCCCCTCTTTTACCTTTACTTAGGGAGTAGAGGAGACAGAGCACCAAGGCACTATGGCCACACTGTGGTGTGTTGTCCCAAGACCTGCCCATGTGGCCTGGCTGGCCAATTTCTCCTCACTCCACAGCCGTTTCCTGCAGTTTTTCCCAGCCCCTAGGTGCCCCAATGACTCTGTCCTCAGTCCCAGTGGATGCTCTTTTGGTTTCTGTTCCACCAAAAGAGGTCAGAGGTTAGCTGTCAAATGGAGTTGCCTTGGGGCTTGTTCAGGCTTCAATCTCAGTCTTGGCATTAGTTATTTTCTCCTGCCCTCAGGTGTCCTCAGTGTCTCCCCCACCCCCTCATTAAAGCCGGTCCCTGTAAGGGCTTGGCTCCCCCCCAAAGGCTTTCCCTGTGCCTCTTTCTACACAGAGTCTTCTGGTTTAGAACTTTGCTCCATCCCGCTCCCCCTTCAACATCATTTTCTGACTCCTTCAACTGTCAGCTGAATTTGTTTTTTTGCTTATTGACAAGTTTTTGTTGAGTGCCAGGCGATGGGAATATGCTGGTGAAGAGGTGGAGAAGGCTCGGCCCTTGTGGAGTCTACATTCCCTGGAGGAGTTAGACATACCTAGACCATCAGTGCCCATGTAGTAGACTTGAGGGAGCAAGGGCAGTGAGGGGGCAGGTAAGAGGGTGAAGGAAAGTGTTGCTCCGGCCAGAGACCTGGGTAGAGCTTGGAGTGCTTCCTATGCTGGTGGGGCGAAAAGGCTGGGCAGGGGCCAGCTTCTCCTCCCCTAGAGGCCTGGTGAGAATTACAGATTTTCTTCCAAGTGTGCAGGGAGTCCCGAGGGGCTAGAAAGAAGCAGTATTTGCTATGACTGTGGCAGGTGCCAAAGGCTCCTGTAGGTGAGCCAGGCAGTGGGGCTCCTGGGTGTGGGCCCTCGGAGTCGGGGGAGGGGCAAGGGGTGCTGTAATTGAGGCAGGAGAGACCAGGCTTGGAGGTATGTGTGGCGTTGGCATTTGATATACCTGTTGGTGCTGGCTGCTGCTGAGTAGGTGCTGGTGGAGCTTGGTGAGGAGTCAGGGCAGCATGCAAACTCAGGGCTGGGGGGCATCCGTGGGCTGGCTGGCCACTGGAGGGCACTTCTGAGGGAAGAGTTCTGAGACCTGAGCCCAACTCACCCCCACACAGACTGGCATGCAGGAGGTGGGGTGTTGCCAATGAGTGGAGAGGGCAGACCCCAGGGGGCCACAGGGCCAGTTGGTTTCCAGTAGGGGGGTTGCTGGGCAGCGAGATCATGCTGCTGCGTGGTCAAGTACCTGGGGCCTGTGTCTGCCCTCTGGAATGGCCCTGGTGCAAGTTGTTCTGGGAGTGGGGAGGGTCTTTCAAGAGAGTTGAGGAGGTCCGGGTAGCACACACAGTGAGTTTTGCCTAATGGTTCCACCTTTAAGGGGAGCAGTGAAGTGGTCTAGTAGCCACAGGCATATAGAATGGCAGAATGGGGTTTCCTTGTTGGTTTGTTTAGGCAATGGCAGAATGGGGTTTCCTTGTTGTTTTGTTTAGGGATTATAGAATGTTTGCCTCTGCCTGGTTCCAGCAATCCTGTCCCCACTAAGCTGCTGTCACTGCTTGCGCGGCAGCCCTCAGTGGCCCCATGAGGACATTGAAGGGTCCTCTTCATGGCTGCTCATCATTGTGTGTCCCCTCTTACAGGTTGAGGACAGGAGTAGTACTCTAAGCCTTAGGAGCCTGGGCTCCACTTTTGTCCTTCCTTGGCTTCATGACCTTGAGTCAGTTGCTTAACCTCTCTGGGCCAGGTTCCTCTGTCAAGTACAGGCATTGAGCTTACCAGGCTCTATTAAAGACCTAGTCTTTGCTCATCCTTCCAGGAATTTACCCACTTCATTGGAGAAAATAGCCCCCCTCCTCCCTGCCCTGGGCCATTGGCTGTGCCAAAGGAGGGAGAAATGTTCTAGGATGTGAAATGGACTGAGGAGGTCTGAGAGTATACTTCTGGGGATGAAGAAGGTGTGTGATTGGAGGCAAGATGGGCTTGGAGCCAGCATCCTCAACATTTGTCATGTTCAAAACCTTTTGGTCCCCTTAGGTTCACAACTGAGCAAAGAACTAGAAGTGTCTTTCACACAGGAAATAGGAACTCGGAGTGGTCAGATGAGGGGCAAATCCCTCGAAGCTCAAAAAAGCCCTGTGCCTGTGGACAAGGTTGAGCCTGTCACATAGACTGCAGGCTTCTGGGCACTCCTCAGTGAGGTTCCCTGCTAGTCCAGGTGGGGCTGCTTGCCCAGCCAGTGCCGAGCTTCTGTGTGGGGTCAGATAGGCCAGAGTCTGCAGGTCACTGGTGAGGAGGCCAGGGACACCACGAGCTGCAAAGGGGTCTGGCTGGAACCCTTTGATTTCCCCATGAAGAAGGCATGCTCTTGGGGGGAATTTCGTTCTTTTTTTTTTTTTTTTTGCTTCAGGTTTCTATTATCCTAGTTGGAAGGGCTTGAGTGGCCACAAGTGGGGCTGTATCAGAGACAGGTTTGGGCAGCTTTGGTCACTGGTCCCTTCCATCCTGGGCTTGTCCTCACTGCCCTGCAGCGTCAAACTCTCTCCTTGATGGGAGACAGTAGTGCCCTGGCCAACAGAAGCCATACGGAAGATCTTGAGCGTGGGCCACCCCTTCCTGCCCTCAGAGCCACTACCTAGGGCAGTGAGGCCTCCTCTGTCCCCGTGTCCCTAGCTGCTAGGGGGCAGTGAAGTACCGGTAGGTGCAGATATTTGGTGCTTTAAAGAGGAAGCTGTTATATGGGATCCATTTATTGTTCCAGTCTATAATCCTCTTGAGGAAGAATGGAAGCAAATCCCACCACACTGGTGTCTGAGGGAAAGATGCCTGTGTTCCTCATGTCTCTCCCCAGTGAGTGGCCAATAAATAGATGGGATCAAAAAGATAATAAAATGGCATTTCTCTTAAAAACTTGTTATTTTATACTTGGACAGGAGCATGCACTTGAGAAACCTTTACGTGAATTGACTCGGCACACTGTGGAACGCAGTTGGTGCTCAGTAAATGCTGTGGTCCTCTGTGGTGCAGGTTGGGAGGCTGAATTAGGATGGAGGGCCCCCTTCCTTTGCTGAAACCTGCAAAGAGGCACGTATGCCACAGGCTCTGGCCACTTTCTCTCTTAGGGCTTCTCTTCACTGAGCCTGTAGGTGTCTTCTGTCTTCTGCTCCAGAAGGAGCAGGCGGGCTGAGGAGTATGTGTCACTGTGTTCTTGATGAGAAACCTGAGCTGGGACCAGGGATTCCTATCAGCTCCCGTGGCTGTGGGTGTGGTCACTGCAGAGTCTGATCTGAAGAGGGGCTGCTGTCTCAGGCCCAAGGTATCTTCAGTTCTCATTAATTAAAAATATTTCTATTGGGCTATAAGGTTGGTTTTAAAAAATGACTTTTATACTCTTCCTTAACAATGCAACATTTAGACTTTGGTCTTAGTTATGCCAAAAATGGAGAACTACTTAAATATATTCGCAAAATTGGCTCATTCGATGAGACATGCACCCGGTTTTACACGGCCGAGATGGTGTCAGCTCTGGAGTACTTGCATGGCAAGGGCATCATTCACAGGTACCACACCAGCGGCCTGTGGGCTCTGCTCCCCAGGCTTCGGGGTCAGCTCTGCTTGATTTTCTGGAGGAGTGGGAGGCCTCCTTGTGAGAACTAAGGAGAAGTTGATGTCACCTGATGTTGAGACTCACAGGCGTCTCTGAGCCAGGTGAAGTTGCCAGGCTGGTGGTTCTCTTGGCCATCCTCCCTGGTGCTTCTACTCCCCACCTTGTAGCTTTCATGGGTACTTATTTCTCATCTCATTTTCCATGACTTTCTAATATTGTTGAATCGAAAGTGTTCGAATGCGCTCTTGTCGACTTTCTGATACTGTCAAATTGAAAGTGTTCAAATGTGCTGTTGTTATTGATTGTTTTTTATTATAACAAAATTTATCATTTTAATCCTTTTTTCTGGTTTTATTGAGAAACAATGAACATTTATCACTGTATAAAGAAGTACAACATGATGGCTGATTTAAAAAAATTTTTTTTAAAGATTTTTAAATATTTAAGAGAGAGTAAGCAAGAGACAGAACACAAGCAAGGGGGTAAAGGACAGAGGAAGAGGGAAAAGCAGATTCCCCCACTGAGCAGGGAGCCTATCCCCGGGCTTGATACCGGGACCCTGAGATCATGACCTGAGCCAAAGGCAGATGCTCAACCACTGAGCCACCCAGACGTCTCTCATGGTTGATTTTATATATATTGTGAAATGACCACAATCGGTTTCAAAGATCTTTCTCTTACGGGTTAAAAATGATGGATTACACTTTAATAAAAAGTATATTGAAAATGACAGATGCATTTATGAAGTAATGTAATTTGAATGTACTCATTAAATGCAGTTAATGTTTGTTCAGTATGAACTTTATAGACTTGTGTTCTTGGTTGTTCGTTCATAAAGATTCTAAGTATTAATCAGTTCATTTGTTTTCAGCAAAACTTAGAGTGTGTAATAACATTACTATTTAAATATTTCATCTCAGTTGTAAAAAATCTGCTTTCACAGGGACCTGAAACCAGAAAACATTTTGTTAAATGAAGACATGCACATCCAGATCACAGATTTTGGAACTGCAAAAGTACTATCCCCGGAGAGTAAACAAGGTGTGTGAGTGGCCCTATTTCCAGCTGGCCCCAGTTCAGTGCTTAAGATCAAAAACAACTTAGAAATGTGTTGAATGGCATTGTATCCGTTGTTAATGACGGTTTATAATACCTTTGCTATTGTAAAACAAATACTTAAGCTTTCACAGGGGAAGGCCCTGCCTCACGTGGTGGCTCTCACTGAAGGCTTGGGCTGTTTGCACCTGGTCTAGTGGGTGGACAGAGGGCTCTCCTAGGCTGTCTATGGTTGGTCTGCCAGCCACTCTGCATGTTGTTATCCCAGGTCCTTGTGAGCACCTGGGTGTATGCACTATGGCTCACCCTCCCTAGTCCTAGAAGAGGCCAGGGTGCCACATTTATTTGTTCCTGGTCTTCTGTGCAGGAGTGTGGGGTCCATGGAGCCAGCTCTCAGCTCTCTCTGTTGGCACTGTGGATTGTAACTGAGAGCACTGTCTCTATATTTTAGGACCTGCCGTCTCTTCTGTGTAGTTGCCACTGGTGGCCCAGGCACACTGATCATAGTGAGGTTCTACGAAATCACAGAACAAGCAGGGGCTGATTTTTAACCTGCTGCTCAAGTGCACATTTATAATTATAAGCCCTCCTAATCACTGTTATACTAGGGTAGTGGC
The DNA here is from genome assembly GCF_053574225.1 of Canis aureus. NCBI lineage: Eukaryota > Metazoa > Chordata > Mammalia > Carnivora > Canidae > Canis > Canis aureus. The sequence continues at coordinate 39,230,213 of NC_135618.1, forward strand.
TGGTGTTGGTTTATATATCGTGACCACTCCATCACCTGAGGAGGAGTTGCTGAGTGGGCCGGAAGAGTGCCTTGGGAATCCAAGGCCCTAGCCAGCGGGGACCTTGAAATTAATAAGGACCTTGAAAATGAACCTGGAGTCAGGATGAGTGTCACCAACAGAGCCACCCTGAGCCTGGCCCAAGAGGCTGGGGCAATGTGCTTGCCTCTGCCAGGGCTCGTGGGGACACATGAGAGAGAAGGACTGGGTTCAGATGGAAGCTGCCACTCTGCTACCACTGGCCTCCTGTGGAAGAGGGGAACCATGAGCCCCATGCAGCAGTGGGAGAGCCCTAGCTAGCTCAGCCACGCAGGCCGCCTCTGCCTCAGTTGAACTGAGGCCCATTTAGTGACCATGTGAGTGCAGGTGGCTGCTGGGCTGATGCTGGGGGTTCTTTCCTCCTGGCTGGGCCTCTGTGAGTCATTTTTCCTTTCCTTTCCTTTCCTTTCCTTTCCTTTCCTTTCCTTTTCCTTTTCCTTTTCCTTTTCCTTTTCCTTTCCCCTCTCCTTTCCCCTTTCCTTTCCCTTTTGTGAGTTCTTTTCCACAGGGTGCTTTATCTTTGCTTTTTGGGCATTCTTGCAGCCCCGTGCTTTCAATACTGTTGTGAAGCTTCTGTCGGTGCCTTTGTATTTGTGCAGACCCTCATTGAATCACCAAGACTGCCTCTTGGATTTGGGAACTTCTCTGAGAATCCTAAAGCACCGCCCTTTTGGGGCCAAAACAAAACTTGCAATCAAGGAAGATACTCTTAGTTCTCAACAAATTTCAGTCCCGGTGCCACTCGCCTGTGTTTTGCAGCTCCTCTTCCATCTTTCCCCCCATGGAGAAGTCCTCTAGGCTCTGAGATGCCTCAGACTCATTTCTATTGCAGAGTAACATCGTATTGACTGGCAGCTGCATTTTTGTGGATGCGGCATAACCCATAGCCATAAGCATTGTCTGTGACTGAATTGAACCAAACAGGAACTGCTGTGGCCCCAAACATCCTTGTCCTCTCATGTATGACTCCCCATGGGGCCCCCCAGTCAGCCTTGGGAGGCCGCCACTTCAAGGTCTGTACTGCCCGTTTTTTTCCTCCGCACGCATTCCCTTCAGATACTTGACACCAGCCAGTCCTGTTGTCCTGTGGCCATTTAGAAAATAGAAGAATTTAAATGGAGTGGTCAAATAGCGAAATAAACCTGTGTTTGTTTCTTTCTAGAAGTTGAAGACTAAAATCCTTACACCGTAAACCAGGGAGAGTTACTTGTATATAGAGACGAGTTGGCTTTTTTTTTCATTCTTAGGGAAAGAGGGAAAAAAATGTATAATTATATGAGTGATTCATTGTAGTGACTTGCTCTCACTTTCTTTTTGAAATGGTTCAGAATCTTAGAATTTATTCTTATATTGGCTTTTAACTTTTGTACAGAGATGGTTTCCCTAAGACATCGTAAGCCTGCAGAGCACAGGCATTGTTGGGAACATGGCCAAGGCTCCCTAGCTGTACTGTGAGCATGAGCATGTTTTACCATCCTAGCAAGAGGCAGGCTATCCGTCTTTAGAGACTTTGTCTGTCTCCACTGCTTCCTGGGGGGGGGGGTCATAGTGACCCCGTGTCTGTGTCTGTGAGGGGCAGGGATAGGAAACAGCAGGGCAGCTATTGAGGAGGGTATGTGGGATTGATGAGGACTTGTGATTAACCTAACCTAACAAGGGTTCCCACAGACCTGTCCAAATATGGGCAGCTTAATCATGCAGAGTAAGCCCCTTGTTTATGACCATATCACTGACCTTTGCCTTCTTTGTAAGAGGCTTGGGGAGCTCAGGATGCCACAGAGGTTCAGATTTAGGGTTTGTGTCTAGAAACCTATGTCTTGAGCCATACAGGTCTTTCTGGTATGTAGCCAGATGTAGAGGTTCCACTCTTCCAACGAGAGGGGAGGGCTGGCAGGTGTTGGGGCTGGTGACAGGAGAGGGGATGGAGGGGAGGCTGCAGAGCTGAAGTCACTTCTGTCACTCACTCTAGCTGTACCTTTTATGGATGGCCATCATCCAGACCCTCAGACCAGTCTTGAGGTGCTGTGAACTCTGGACCCTGCCCTAGCGCCTCTGCCTTGCCCCCACTATAGCATGAGCAGGACAGCTCCACCCACCCCAAAGCAGAGCTTGCATGCTAGAGAAGAAAGTTCCTATGCTTATGCCACCAGATATAACTCTTTACATTGAGAAATGGTTTACTCTGGTCTTCTCAATATGGGTATTTGTTTAGTCATAGCTATGATACATGGAATTGGTTTTTTGTTTTTCTTTTTTACATAGAGTACTTGCTTTTTGTAAAATTCAAACCATGCATGTGACCTAATTTCCACCATCAGCAATTTGTTTTCCTAGTAAATGTTTTAGTATTTATTACTAAAATACAAAGTTTCTTTTACTTTTTATTTATATAAATTCAGTTAGCCAACATAAAGTACATACTTGGTTTCAGATATAGTGTTCAATGATTTATCAGTTGCATATAACACCCAGTGCTCATCACATCATGTGCCCTCCTTAATGCTCATCACCCAGTTACCCCATCCCCCCACCCACTACTCCTCTTTCAACCCTCAGTTTGTTTTCCTGTAGTTAAGAGTCTCATGGTTTTTCTCCCTCTCTGATGACTTCCCATTCAGTTCTCCCAGTATAAAGTTTCTTTTATTATTATTTTTTAAAGATTTTATTTATTCATTCATTCATTCATTCATTCATTCATTCATTCATTCATGAGAGACAGGGGGAGGGGCAGAGACCCAGGCAGAGGGAGTGAGGGAGAGGCAGAGGGAGAGAGGGAGACTCGATCCCGGGTCTATAGGATCACACTCTGGGCCGAAGGCAGCATTAAACCGCTGAGCCACCCAGGCTGCCCTAAAGTTTTCTTAAAAAAATAAAGCTACAGGGGGATCCCTGGGTGGCTCAGCGGTTTAGCGCCTGCCTTTGGACCAGGGTGTGATCCTGGAGTCCTGAGTCCCACGTCGGGCTCCCTTCATGGAGCCTGCTTCTCCCTCTGCCTATGTCTCTGCCCCTCTCTCTCTCTGTCTCTGTCTCTCATGAATAAATAAATAACATCTTTAAAAAAAAATAAAAATAAAGCTACAATAGCAAACCATTTTCACGCATAAAAAAGCTAACTCAAAAAAAAAATAAAAGCTAACAGTAATTGCTTTATATCCTAAAATACTGTGTTAAATTTCCAGATGTCTGGATTTTACATCATAATTTTTTGGTGGCTGTCTACTTGAATTGGGATTCAAATAAAGCTCCACATTTGGGTTTAGCTAATTTGTTTCTTAAAATTTTTTTACTCTATTTTTTTCCCGTGGAGTCTGTTGAAGAAACCAGGTCATTTGTCTTACAGAGTTTCCTGGAGTTTCCTGATTGCATCTCTGTGGAGTCATGTAACATGCTCCTGTCCCCTGTAATGTGCTAGAAATGGGGAGTTGGATCTGGCCCCTTGATCAAATTCAGATTCAGTCCTTTCAAACCAAAAGCTGGGTGTGTTCTCCATTCGGACACTTACAACACCCCGTCATCTCTCTGTGATGTCAACAGTGCTTTATAGCCATAATGGCCTAGATGTTTTAATTCTCTAAGAATACACAATGATTGTAGTCATTCTTTGATTCATGGGCTGGAGTTTTTCTTTAAAGAGAAACTTTGCCATAGCAATTATTTGGTTAATTATAGTGATATTGACTATGGAGGAAAAACAGGATAAATATTTGCTTTCCCCATTATTTGCTGCTTGTGAAAGCTGTGAACTGGTTTACTGTCATCCTCTGGTGTTGACCAGTTCATCAAAAACAGGATTTACCCATACCTCACACCATATGCAAAAGGTAACTCCGAAGTTAACTTGGAGCAGAGATGTGAATATAGGATGCAGAAATAGAAACTCTTGAAAGGAAGTGTAGGTGTAAATCTCCATGACCTTGGCTTAGACAGTGAGTGGTTTCTTAGATACACCACCTAAAGCATGAGCAACAGAAGAAAAATAGACCACATCAAGTTGGGAAATTTTTGTGCTGTGTTACCATTCAGAAAGTAAAACGAGAAAAAATATTTCCAAATCATTTATCTTAAGGGACTTTATCCCCAGAATGTATAAAGAACTCGTAACTCCAGGAGTAAAATGCAATGAAAATTTAAAAGTGGGCATAGGGTCTGAATAGACATTTCTCCAAAAAAGATTAAAAACGGCCAATAAACACATGAAAAGATGCTGAAGGTCATTAGGGAAATGCAGATCAAAAGCACACTGAGCTACCACTTTCCCTTCTTCTAGTAGGGCAGCTGTGATCAAATGACAGTGATAACCAGCATTAGCAAGGGTGGGGAGGAACCTAAACCCTCTGCTCTCCAGGTGGGAATGTGAAATGGTGCAGTTGCCTTGGAAAACAGGCTGGCAGTTCCTCAAAAGGTTACCCATAGTTACTGTATAACTCAGCAGTTCTACTTCCAGGTGCAGATCCAAGAGAACTGAAAACGTGTTCACAAAAAAAGGGGTACAGGAATGTTTAGAGCAGCTTTATATATGATAGCTGAAAGTGGAAACAACTCAGCTGTCCATTAGTTGATTACACAAACGGGTAAACAGTGTGGTCGTTTCTCACAGAATATTATTCTGTCTTAAGATTTTTTTTTAAGATTTTATTTATTTATTCATGTAAAACACACAGAGAGAGAAAGAGGCAGAGACACAGGCAGAGGGAGAAGGAGACTCCATGCAGGGAGCCTGACGTGGGACTTGATCTGGGGACTCCAGGATCACGACCTGAGCCAAGGCGGATGCTCAACCACTGAGCCACCCAGGCTCCCACCTTTGACTGCCTGCCTGCCCTGGTAGGACCTCCAGGATGGTGTGGAATGGGAGTGGCCACAGCAGGCATCCTTGTCTTGTTTCTGATCTTAGGAGAGAAGCTTCAGTCTCTCACATCAAGTGGGACGCTTGCTATGAGGCTTTCATAAACTCCTTGATCAAGTTGAGGAGGTTCCTTTCTGTTCCTAATTTGTGACATTTTTGTCATAAAGCAGTATTGAATTTTTATTATATGCTTTTCTGAATCTATTGAGATCACGTGGGTTTTTTCCCATTTATTCTAATAATATGTAGTATATTGATGGATTTTTATGTGTTAAACCACCCATGCATTCTGGTATAAAAACTACTTGGTCATGGTGCATACTCCTTTTTATGTGTTGCTGTATTCAGTTTGCTCATCTTTTGTCCCAGCCCATTTTGTGGAGTGTGTTTGCTGTGCTTCACTTGCGGGTTTATGGGTAAGGCAGTAGCAGTCTGTGCTTTGAGCTTTGAAGAGAGTAGAGGTGTCCTCTGACCTCAGGAACACTTCTTGAGGGCCCTCCTTCCTCTCTGGCACTTGCACGAGTTGGAGGAGGGACAGAAGGAGAATCTTCAAGCAGACTCCCTGCTGAGTGAGCACGGAGCCTGCTGCTAGCTCCATCTCACAACCCTGAGACCATGACCTGAGCTGAAACCAAGAGTCAGACACTCAGCCAGCCACCTGGGCCACCCAGGCACCTCCACAGTTCTCACAACTCTTGATCTGTTGTGTTAGACCTCCCAGATCTTATTATTGCATCAATAAAAATCACGTACTATTACATCACACTCTGTTACTACTTTTGTATTTTGGTACTTTTGTCCTTTGTCATCCTGCATATTTTATTTTATGCCTTTAAAGCATCACTCTGAGGGCAGTCCTGTTCGTTTCCGCATGCCAGAGGGGTCCTTCGTCTCATGACAAGAACTCGTCTCCTCAGGTATCTTCGTACCTCTCTGGGGCCTCGACTCGGTGTCCCACATCTGAAAAGGTGGGCACAGGCTCCTGGGTGAGAGGACGCAGCAGGTGTCATGGGAGACTCAGGCCCAGGAAGCCTGCAGCAACCACACAGCCCTAAAGACATCATGATTCACTGTTTAAAGCCCAGCTGTGGCAGGGGTGGGAATGGTGTATATCTTTCGGACTTTGTTTTGTGCACCATGTAGCTATTTAAAGGCACACACACCCCTATATACTGTTTGGTAGCCTGAATTCTTTAATTATGTATAATATACATACATCATAATATATATATTTCCATACAAAAATGTGATTTTTTAAAAAAGACTTATTTGAGCGAGAACAAGCAGGGAGGGGCAGAGGGAGAAGGAGAGGCAAACTCCCAGGGAGCCTGACACGGGCTTAATTCCAGGACCTTGAGATCATGACCTGAGCTGAAGGCAGATGCTTCATCAACTGACCCACCCAAGCACCCCCAAAAATATGTTTTTAGAACTTTTTAATAATAACATTTAAAAACAAATCACAGAAGCAACACATGATTACTATGCAGAATGGAAACCAGTAGAGGCAGTGAATTAACCAAGTGAGTTTCCTGGGGCCATCGGGTCCATGTTGTCCTCCTGCCCGTGCTGGATCCATCCTTGAGGACCAGGTGCCAGGGATAGAATTGCTGGCTCAGATGGCAAGTGTGTTCTCTATGGATTTTGATGCTTATGGGAAAATTGCTCCCCTGAAAATTACACCATTGCATATCCCCACCACTAGTAGTGTATGTGTCTGCTTAAATCTTTGCCAACAGTGTGTATTTCCTTTTATATCTTTGCTGATTTGATAGGCCATCATGTTTTCATTTGCATTTCTTTGATTCATTGCATCATTAAGTGGTTTCTCTTGGTTTTGGCTCTCAGTTTCTTTTTTCCTCTTATGAATCACCTCAGTGTTCTTGGCAGTATATAGCTCAGGGTCCTGGCAGGATGCAAATGCGGCCACAAAGTCTTTACAGGAAAATAACTTACTGAAGGGACCATTATGGAGAGCAAGGCCCCTCAGCCAGCTCTCCAGCAACTGTGCTGGATCCCCATGGTGGGACTGTGAGCCTCTGGGGGCAGGAGCATTGGGGGAGTGTGGGGGTGGGGACATTGTGGTGGGAGAGCCATGCAGGGAAAGAGTGACACCCATTGCTCTCCCCTGCCTCCCTCTGCAGAGGGGCTCCCGCTGGCTCCAGGGCTGCAGGACACAGGCTGCCCCGTGTGGAACACTGAGGAGGACAGGTGGGGAAGAGCCAGCACACGTAGAGTCTTCTTCCTGGGCATTTGCCCTTAGGAACCTTTGGACCAGCAGTCAGGAAGTCTCCACCATGATGAGTCCCTGCAGCTGTAAGGCACCCCCAGGGATGGTGAACGAGGATGTGACGGCCACCATGACCATGGGCGCCTCTAGCCTCAGACCACCATGTGCTGCATCGGTGTGGCTGGGGGCCTTGGTTTCCTTTTGGGCTTAGTTCAGGTGTTGTGTTATTTATAGCCATCCACTTTCAAGATTTTATAGGCAGATGAAACAGGCCTGTTGCATTTTGTCCCCGGTAGCTGTAACCCCAAGTCATCGCTCTGTCAGACCAAGCTGAGGTGCCCAGGACAGAGCCTCCAGTTAGTGCAGAAGGGGAAGGCCACTTCCATTGATGGAACACACATGCACCAGAGTAGGAGGGATGAAGGCACTTTCAGCCTTCTCCCTTCCATGCTCCCCCTTCCAGACTCCCTTCCATGCTCCAGAACCTTCCAGACTTGAGCTGGCTCCTCCTGCTCTAGTGAGAGCTGTATCTTCAGAAGGTAGGAGAGCACTGTCCCTGTGAGGCTGCACAGAGGCCACCCAGGGTCTGGGGATCTATAGGCTGAGAACTCCTGCAGTTTGCTGTCCTGTGGGATGCTTAGCTGCACCCCTGGTGTCTCTCCCCCCAGTAACTGGAGCTTCCTCCTGGCCATGCTGTGCCAGCTGGAAATATTTCCCAGCATTGCCACATGTCCCCTGGGGCCTGTCAGGACCCTGCATGGGACTGGTCACTGCTTTCTGTGTCCCTGGTTTCAAAAGTGGCCTGGAGGGCTGGAGACCATTGGCTGGTAGGTATATTGGTATCATGTTTGACTTCTCAGGTTGGTTCAGGAAAATGTGTCCTTAGGACAGATACTTTCTAGCATGGTTGTTAAAGATACTGAGAAAAAGGACCATTTGATCTGTGAAAAAGTCATGCTAAGTCACAGTGTTTGTTTGCCTGGAGCACAGTGATGTTAATCCGTGGTGTTAGGTCTCCTGTCTGCTGTGGGGTGCTAGGACAGCACATGGGGGGGACCATGCCAGGACCTGCTACTGGGGAAGGTGGTCTCTGTGGGCCTGTCCGAGCAGGACCAGAGCCTTGTCAACAGCTGTTCGGTGCATGTACAGAGTGCTGTTCACATGGGGCCGGTGTGTAAGGCCGCTCATGGCAGGTTGCGGCAAGTGATGTGGGGCATCTCCAGAGAAGCGTTGGAGGCGACATAGCGTTTCACATGTTCCTGGGAGAAGCATTTTGCTCTCAGGTAGTGGGGAGCTGTCACATGGGAGTCCTGATCCTTTGGCTGTGCTATCCACTGTGTTAGAGGACGCCCCTCGGGGATACCTCAGGAGCAGTGTAGTGGAGCAGGCTGGCTTGTGTCCATGGCGCCATGCATTGTGGGCCGCTCAGCTGCCAGTGAGTCCCTGAACTCCTTGAGGGCCACTTCCGTGACACAAGGGTTGCTGCGTTCTCTTTTGTGATGGATGAGTCCAGAGAGTCCTGCTGCCACTGACCCTAGGAGTCTGTGCGTTGAGCTCAGTAGATCTGGTGTTGAACAGCCCTGTGCTATAGGCAGCGGGGTGTTAAGAGGTTCCCTGGCCAGAACTCTTGGGTCTCCCTCTCATTGTCACCCCTAACCTCTGTAAGCTGTTTGTTGGGGGTGCGTACCCTGCAGGAGGTCCAGTCCATGCCCACATCTACCTGTGTCCCATCTGTGCCTGCTGTGAGTGTGGGGCTGTTTTAGGGACCAAAGGTCCAGTAGTGAACCAAATAGACGGGCCCCCTGTCTTCAAGATGCTCCTAGGTAACAGAGACTGGGTGGGTGCCACTCTAGTGTGCCTGTGAGAGGCACCCAGATGATGTGCAGTGGGGTGGCCTGGGAGGACTGACCTGGCAGTCAGGCCTGGTGTCACAGAGTAGATGTCCTTTGAGCCAGCCCTTAGAGGAGAGAGTACCAAGAAGGGGGCTGGAGGAGAGGGCTGTGGACAAGTCAGGCTCTCAGGAATGGACAATCTGGTTCCAGGGGACCAGTACTATGACAAAGAGCTCCACTTATGCCCACATGAACCACGACATCCTTATGGATGAGCATCCACGGTGCAGTGTCTATAAATGCTTGTGTCTCACTATGACCTTTCTCGTTTTTCCCTCTTCTCCTCAGCCAGGGCCAACTCGTTTGTCGGAACAGCCCAGTATGTGTCTCCAGAGCTGCTCACAGAGAAATCGGCGTGTAAGAGGTAACTCACTTTCATCTGATCCAAAATATTTTTTCCCTACAGTAGCTATTGCATCCATTCTTTGATGTAAAGTTAATAGTTAAGAGAGTGCTTTTTATGGCCTTTATCATTATCTTTCTTTGATAACCTGGCTGCTACTTTATTGTTGCATGTTATACTTCCTGGGGCTGTCTCTGCTGATGCTTTGAGATTTGATCTTGTTCCTTTAGGAGCAACTATTCAGTGGGGGAAAGTGTGGCTCTCTGCCCTAGGATCTTTAGCACTGCCTTGGGCTGGTGCACAGTGGCAGTGGCCACAGGTCAACTCCAGCAAAACAGGCTTTGCCAAGTGTGGGGAGAGGCCCAGAAGGCAACTTGTGGGAGGGGGTGGAGCTGGTTGCCTAGCCAGGGCCAGCCATTGGGAGCCACAGGTTGACGGCCTAGGTGGGGGCCTAGTTCTGAAAGTGACAGGTGCATAGATGAGGTTCTGCCCACAAGAACAGAGGTCTGGAGAGGGAAGAGCCGACAGCGATGCAGTTGGGCATTGGGGTCTGGGGGCGGGGATGCTGATGGGAGAAATTGGGGAAGCAGTCTCGGTGGGCCTGAGGCAGGCGAAAGACTGAGAGGTGGCAGTAGAGTCTGGGGCGTCAGTGAGGAGAGGTATTCCAGATGACAGCAAGTTCTGTGGCCGGAGCTTCTCCCCGGATCCTTGTTGCTGGGGGACAGGGGGCGCCATCAGTTGACTGAGGGCCGTGCCATCAGCGTCCTACACTGACAGGCTGCAAGGGGCCACTTTCCTAATCTTACTCAGTCAACAGATTCTGACTCTTACCATGACCAGATATTGTTGTAGGGCGGGGCTTCTTAGCTGGGGCAGTTCTGCCCCGCAGGGCACATTTGGCCCTTTCTGAACAATTTTGGTATCACAGCTTGGCAGGAGTGGGGAGGGAGTACTATTGACGTCTAGTGGGTGGAAGCCGGGGATGCTGCTCAGCATTGTGCAGTGCAGACACGGCTCTACCAGCAAGAGTGAATTGGCCCCAGGTGAGTGCTGCGGGCCAGATTCTCCAAGCATATGTCACGGCTGCCTACGGGCTAGCTTTTCCTAGATTTGGGGCTTTTAGGATGAAGCAGCCCTTTAGCACTGATGGAAAGGCCTCCAGGCTCTACTGGGTGAGATTGGAAGACATAGAGTGACTGCCTTCTGCGTGAAAACTAGAAAGAAGGAAAAGAAAGAAAGAAAAAAAAAAAGAAAACTAGAAAGAGAATGTCTGCCCACATTCACTTTGTCATTTAAGCTCTCTTGGCTGCGCCAGCAGTGGGAACAGTGGCCATCCAGGGGCATGAGGGGATAACGCTGTGAGGGAGACATCATTGTGTATCTTTTTATGCTTCTAAAGGTTTAAGTTGTGATATTTATTCAAAAATAGTTAAGGTGTATTTTTTGATTCTAAAACTGACACCTGTGTTTTATAAAGAATTTTTAGAAAACATGGAGGATAAAAGGGCAAGAAACACTCAGAGTCTTCAGCCCACTTACAGACACCAGATAGTGACCTGGCATGTCTTTCCAGTTATTTCTAGTGTATCTTCTGTGTGTTCATGTGACTTCTGTTCAGCTGGAGTTATGATGAACAACCAGATTTGAGCCCTGTTCCTTGGGATTGTGGAGCAAGCATCTCCCCATCTCCCTGAAGTCCTCTGTAGACCTAACAGCTATGTGCTTCTGGCACGTGGATTTTCTGTAGTTCACTGAGCCCTTCCTTTTTTATTGGCACTCAGGTGCTTTTCCTTCATTTACGTGGTGCAATCTGGTGTGACAGCCATGTGCCGCACATCCCTTACCCGGAAGGGCACCCCTGCCTGTCCTGAGTCTGCCAGGAGTGCTGGGGCTGCCTCACAGTCCTCTTTGGATTTCAAGAAGTGGAATGACTTGATTTAACTTACCATTTTAAAAATCCTTTGTACTTAGTGCTTTCCAGAATTGTTACACCAGCTTCCCTCTTTAGTTTTTATTGTATTAAAAAGTCATTTTAAATGGTAGGAGAGCTGCTGATGATAAACATTCAGACAGTGCACAGAGGTGACAAGAACCCAGGGGCTGGCAGTGGTGACAGTCCCACTTGCTGGAGGTGGCAGCCCGCCAACAGCCTCCCGCGTAGTCTCTGGCTGCTGCTGCTCTGAAGGGCCGAAGCTTTTCTTTTGGCATCTGTCTTGTGTGGCTCCCCGTTTTCGCTAGACTAGATAATAGAGAAAACCAAGTGTAAAACTAGTTAGTAGGTAGAATGTAGGTTACGTTTTTAAATGCCCTTCACTCCACCTGTATGTCGTGCCTCAGATTTCTGATCTGTTGTCTGTTTTAACCCGTGTCAAGTGCCCTTTCTGCCCCCCCTGGCACTGCTGCTGGCCTGACCCTTCCACCCCCATCCTATTGGTCCCATCTCCTGGAATACCTGACTGGGGCCTGTTGTAGTAACTGGTTGTATCCAGCAGCCGATGGGCCCATGTATGTTTAGGGTTCGGCAGGAAGATGGCTGGTGGTGCAGGACCAGTGTTGTGCGGATATTTCTGTAGTGCTGAGCTGGGAATAGAATGCAGAACTTTTAGAGGAACTAAAATACACAAGGTAGATGTCAGCTGGGAGCTCTGAGAAGGTGCAGAGGGGTGAGTGTGAGCCAGGCAGCAACATCCGGGTGAGGAGAGCACCCCTTCCAGGGTCTCCACTAGCTGGTTCTGGGAACAACCTTGGGGAGTGTAGACCTGTTTCTTTTAAAATGTGGAATTAAAATGTTTATAAAGGAGAGGTAGAGCTTTTTCACAGCCAGTTCAAGAAGGGAAGGAGTTAAAGCTTGCTCTGTGCACTCCTAAGGATTGTGTCATTTGGCTCGTTGGTGCCCATGAGCTTGTGTCTGTCTCCTTGGGTGAACGCTAAGTGAGTTATGGGAAAGCCTAAATTCATTCCTAGCTCTGCCAACCTGCAGTGGCTGCCTCGGGCTCCCTTCCCAGTACCGCCCGGAGCTGGGGAAGGTGCTTCTCTGTCAGTGCGGGTGTCTCCTGTAGTCAGAAGTGACCTCTGCCCCCTGCCCAGGTCACGCTGGCCCTGTGAGGAAGTGGGTAGCCCCCACTGGAGGTGGCGGGTCTGTGGGAATGGCTGCATGGCCTGGCCTGTGGTGTCCCTCTGTGTGGGATCCTTGGAGTTCTGGTCCCCACTCTCACACTGACCTGATCTCAAAGGAGGGAAGTAGATCAGAGGCTGAAAAGGGACAGCAAGAACAGAGAGGGCAGAATGAACTGTGCTTGTCACGGAAATTTTACAAATGTCATTCTTGTTTGTTTTCCCCTCCCTTAAAGTTCAGACCTTTGGGCTCTCGGATGTATAATATACCAGCTCGTGGCAGGACTGCCGCCTTTTCGAGCAGGGTAAGATCACCCACGGCCCCCAGGCCCACCGCAGCAGCTGCTGGAGAGCTGGGAGGGGGCAGGGGCTGGGGCCAGAGGCAGGGACCTCAGCCATGGTGTCTCCGCAGCAGGAGAGGGAGGCTGCTGGCCCAGAAGGCGTAAGGCCCTGTGCTGGGGACGTTCGTGTACTCTGCCAAAGTGATGGCTTTTCTTGTTTTACAGAAATGAATATCTTATATTTCAGAAGATCATTAAGTTGGAGTATGACTTTCCTGAAAAATTCTTCCCTAAGGCAAGAGACCTTGTGGAAAAACTTTTGGTAAATATTTTGAATTTTTTCTGATAAGATGATCTGATAGCCACACCCCGAGTCCCTCTGAACTGGGTCAGAGCAGCTTTCCCAGAGGCCCCTGTGTTTCACAGCAGTGTGTCCTTGGGTTGCTTGTGCTTGTAGGTAGATTTGTATCTTCTATCTGATCTCTGTAAACCCTTTTTTTTTTTTTTTTTAAAGATTCTATTTATTTACTCATGAGAGACCCAGAGAGAGAGAGGCAGAGACACAGGCAGAGGGAGAAGCAGACTCCATGCAGAGAGCCTGATGTGGGACTCCAGGGTCACGCCCTGAGCTAAAGGCAGATGCTCAACTGCTGAGCTCCCAGGCATCCCTGTGAACCCTTTTCAATTTCCAAATGCCTGATTCTTGCTTTCGTAACATAGGAAATCATTGTATCATTTTGCATTTGTTCATCGATATACATAGCATTTTAAGTTACTTGTTGGAGCAACTGGCTGTACTGCAGTGGCATATTTCTGAAATCCTGCGTGGTGATGTATGTGAATGCCGACCTCAGAGTCTGCTACAGGAAGGTTTTAAAGATTGCCTGGGTTCTGTAGTAGAGGTCAGCAGATTGACCCAGGAAAGGTGTGTGTGTTTGTGTCTAGTAGCTGCAGTGTCCCTGCCCTCCCTTGGTCCTGGGGAGCAGGGCCTGTCCTGTCTCGGACTCTTTCCTCCCCACCCCATGCCTATCCTGTCAGCCGGCAGCCTGTTGCTGCTCGGTGGGTCTGGGGGCTTGGTGGGTCTGGGGGCGTGCAGCTGAAGATCGGAGGGGGTGGGGATGGTGCCCTTTGAGAGGAAGCACGGGTGGGAGAACACAGCATTTTGTTCTCTGTCCATGGTAGCTCGCCGTCTACACAATTATCTTGGTCTCCTTGTTATTAAAACCAGTACATTCATTCTTTTCTTGTACGACTTACGTATTTTTTAAGAGAACACTTGTTGCTATTCATTAAATTTTGAGTTGTTTTCACCTGTGTGAGTGGACAGATAGAAGCTTGAGAGAGGTGAATGTAGCCCCAGAGGTGACTCTGCTGTCCCCAGCACACCGTGAAGGGTGGGGGGATAGGCCATAGTGCCCTCCTTTGTGTGAGATGAGAAGAATTGAAAAGGAGTACTCACAAAGAATGTCGTTGTCAGCATTACTTTTTGATGTGGACACTGACTTGTGTTGACTTCTGCTCTGTCTCAGGTTTTAGATGCCACGAAGCGATTAGGCTGTGAGGAAATGGGAGGGTACAGCCCCCTGCGAGCTCATCCATTCTTCGAGTCCATCACATGGGAGAACCTGCAGCATCAGACGCCTCCAAAGCTCACTGCCTACCTGCCAGCAATGTCGGAGGATGATGAGGACTGCTACGGAAACGTAAGCCAGCTGGCATGTGCCTGCGCGTGAGTGTGTATGAATGTGGAGGGTGTGTCGGGGGTGTAGTGAGTGTTCATCTGTGTCCATGAGTGTGATGTATGTACATGTGTATGCATCTTTATGTGTACACATACGATGTGTGTGAGTGTGATGTGTGTACGTATGTGCATGTGTGTCTGGGTATGTGCATGCATGCATCATGAATGTGGGTGTAGGGTTGTGTGTCAGGAACAGCCCAGTGGTGCTGTGTGCTACTGTTCCTCTGTGCACAGGGAGTTAGTGCCATGGGACTTGGGAGCCCAGCTAATGGATGTGTGGCTGGAGCGGAGGCCATCGTAGACCTGTGGGTGGTTGAGCACTTTGCAGCCTCCAAATCTCCCCATCAGTGGTATGGATGAGGCTTCCACCTACACATCTGCCCCAAGTGCACATTGTCAGGCTTGGGTGGTAAGGGTGGTCTCCTTTTCTTATTCCCTGTAGTTAATGTTCACCCAGAGGGAGCCTGACGTTGGGTTGGGGGGACTGGAGCCAGTGGGAGCAGCCCCCTCCATACTGTCCCCCTGGGCTTCTGTCTTCTGCTTTTAGATAATGCCTTGTAATCTGTGTCTAAAGACATTCTGGAATGTCTTAGAGAAGCCCAGGGTGCTGCTGCTTTGAACTTGAGGGATATGGCCTCAAGGATGGCCCCTGGTCACGTATGGCTTTTGGTGCCTGGTGGAGGCTGGAGTCTTAACTTTGAGTTTTCCTTACGGAGGATGAGCACTCAGAAGAGGTCAGGGGGGTGCAGTGAGCTGCGATGCGCCCACATCACACAGTCAGTGACCACCTCCTGGGCAGGTCTGTGCTTTCTTCTCACCCTCCACCATGAGCCCTCCTGTGTAAAGATGATTTCCCATGCTTCTGTTACCATCAATAGTCCGTTCTCTTGGTTTAACTTGTCATTGGGCCTTATTCTAACTAGTTACCCTGTTGGGGGTGCCACTTTAGTTGACTAGGGAATTCTAGATTTTACCTAAAACTCATCCAAAGCTTAGCTAAAATGACTGCTTGTATCACCTCTTAGAGACCAAATTTCTTCCGTCCCATACTTAACTGTTGTAAGTAACACGTCCCCCCTTTTGTTGTCCTAGAATATCTTTTGTGTCCAGACTTTTTTTTTTTTTTTTTTGTGTCCAGACTTAAAGGAAGCCAGATGTGGAAAGCCATCTGTGCTTACCGCTGACCTGCTTCCCCCACCTCGGTGGTCCCCGGGTCCTCACGGCCTTCCTGAGCCGCGGCAGGTGGGCGCGGGTGGGCTGGGGCCTCCCCAGGAAGCAGCTTGCTCCACCTGCCGGCTCTACAGCAGCCTCTCCTGCCATCCTTGTCCCAGGGCTCGGTACCCAGGGGGCTCGGCTTCATGGAGCCGTGTGCACGCACCGTCAAGTGTCTCTTGCAGGCCCTCTGCCTGCTGATTCGTCCTGTTTACTGCACTGAGAGCCCTGGCTTCTCAGTTACTCAAGTGTGGCCATCGTAAAACCAGCTCCATTTGTTAATGGCTTCCTGTTAGATTGCTCATCCTCAGCTTTCAAAGCTGAGTGGTTTGAAAGCCTTGGACGGTATTCAGGCAGCGCTCGTTATGCCAGACTTTCCATTTGGACAGTAAAATGAGTCCTGAACTGGGAGGGTATCAGATACAGGAGGGGGCACTCCTGTCCAGTGCATGTTGACGGTCTATGAGGGCATCTTCTTATCTGTGAGGCCCTGAGAGAGTCCAGGGTCCTTTTCAGCAGGAAGGGGTCTCCATCTGGGGGCAAGAAACAAAATGGTCTTGCTCAGGGAATGAAGAGAGTGGGCACTTGGTTTTCTCGGGTGTTCCTAATCCCCTGCTGTGGCTGGTGGTGGTGCTGGCGGTTGGACCCCAGAGTAATGCCAGGTGTGATGCCCTCAGGGAAAGCCTGGTCCTGCAGCAGCATGCAGGGTTGCCTGATGCACACTGGCAATGTCACCCCTTGTCACACATTCTTTCTGGGCCTACACTTTGTTCTG
This sequence comes from Canis aureus, assembly GCF_053574225.1. NCBI lineage: Eukaryota > Metazoa > Chordata > Mammalia > Carnivora > Canidae > Canis > Canis aureus. Next base: position 39,246,725 of record NC_135618.1, read on the forward strand.
CGGGTCATCCCAGTTGCTGCTGAAGAGCAGAGAGCCGAGATCCAATATCTGGAGCTTTCCGTGGGGCGCAGTACAGTGTAGCCCCCAAGACAGGAATTGCCCAGCCGGTGGTGGCGGTGGTGGGAAGCCAACAGCTCTGAGACCAGAGCAGGGCAGCTGCTATATTGGAAAAGACATAGAGGACTGGTCCTAATTCGTGGCTAGCTAGCAGGCTGGGGTCTTGGAGCAGTTCTGAGCCTCAGTTTCCCTGTTTTCGAAATGAAGGTGATGGAGACATCCATCTCACTGGCCTTACAGCCCCGTGGGACACCTGGGGCCAGGATGAGGGACAGCTCATGGAAGCTTGTATAAACTTTGGGATGTTGAGCAGAGGTGGCCTTGGCCCAGAGAGTCCTCACAAAGCAGAAGCAGAGACTGTGCCAGAAGGTCTTAGATGAGGGGCCATGGGAGTGACCAGGGTCAGTCCCAGCCAGGGCCAGTGAGGTGGCGCTGAGCCTGCTGTCTGTGCTGTGTGAGCACTAGTGAAAAGGCCACTCCTGGCAGTGAGTGAGGAGGGCAGGAGCAGGATCGGGGTGGGAGAGGGGTGGAGAGGAATGACAGACAGGTCTGGGGCCCCCCTCCAAGGGTAGAGGCCAGAGCCTTTCTGGAGGCACAAGAGACTTGGAAGGACACACAGACTCTGGTTTCAGTGATTGCTGGTAGCTTCTTTTCCCTTGGAGTGGAGTTTGGCTGCAGTGGAGTTCAGGCGTGGGACCTGCAGCTAGGGGACTAGACTGTTGAGGGCAACCACTCCTCCTCAGGTCTTTTTTTTTTTTTTTTTTTTTTTTTTTTTAATTTTTATTTATTTATGATAGTCACACACAGAGAGAGAGAGAGAGAGAGGCAGAGACACAGGCAGAGGGAGAAGCAGGCTCCATGCACTGGGAGCCCGACGTGGGATTTGATCCCGGGTCTCCAGGATCGCGCCCTGGGCCAAAGGCAGGCGCCAAACCGCTGCGCCACCCAGGGATCCCTCCTCCTCAGGTCTTTGATGGGAGCTCTCTGGCTCCGTCACCAGCTCTAAGGGTGTCTGAGTGCACAGGCTCTGCCTGTGTGGAGCATTTGTGAGTAAATCAATTTTTGTATTACCACTGTTTATAGTTTCCCCAGAAGAGCAGGCAACTGTGTCAAGCTTAATTATTATTTGCTATAGTTAAAGGGATACTTAAAAAAAAAAAATTGATCGTAATCAAATTGAAAGACATAGTGACAGCCACAGACTTAGAAAACATGGAATCACAGGGCCAAGGAGGAAGGCTCCTGAGCTCACAAGGCTGCTCGTCCCTCCTCTTCCTTCTTAGGCAGCAGGCCCCAGGCCCTGGGTCTCCCCTTCCTGGAAATGACGACTGAGGGTCAAGCCATCAGGAGGGAGACCTGACCTGGAAGCACCCAGCCCTGCTTGGTTCAGTGGCCCACGATCTGGTGCAGGAGGAGTCAGAGCGGCCACAGGCGCCTCGGGACCTGCAGGGTGTGAGCTTGCTGGGTCTGGTCTGGGGCCCAAGGGAAAGCAGGCATGGCTCTCACTCTTTCCTCTTCTCTGTGCAGTATGACAACCTCCTGAGCCAGTTTGGCTGTATGCAGGTGTCTTCGTCTTCCTCCTCCCACTCCCTGTCCGCCTCGGACGCAGGCCTGCCGCAGATGGCGGGCAGCAACATCGAGCAGTATATCCATGATCTGGACACTAATTCTTTTGAACTGGACTTAGAGTTCTCCGAAGATGAGAAGAGGTTGTTACTGGAGAAGCAGGCCAGTGGAAACCCTTGGTAAGAACCCATAGACATGAGCAGTACTCCATTTAAAAGAGTGGTGTGCGTGGGAGCCGAGCAGCAGGAGACCAAGAGCTCGGGGCACCTGGCCTTTGTCTCCACTGCCTGCCAGGGCCCTGCGCCACCTCACACGTTCCTTGCTGCCATTAATGCTTTGCAAACAAGGACCCTCAAAAGGTCCAGCTTGAAGTGGGGATTTGGAAGTATTGGGCCTGGGGATAAGTGGGTTTGAGACTCTCAGGCCTGCAGCCCTTGGGGCTCAGTGAGCCAGGCCTCCGGGCATCCGTGTTCTGACGTAGATTTACCACTGACCAAATGACCACCACCCCCTGATGAGGCAAGGGGGCATTCCAGAGTTTTCACTATTGCAAATCATCCTTCCCACATAGGTTTTCCCACTTGCCTAGATATTTCTCGTAAAGGGGAGCCCTGGCTTGGCAGGTGGAGTGAGGGTGCGCATGTGTAAGGATCCAGTGCTCTGTGTCCACAGTGCTGGAGAACCCATGGCTCCCAGTACTCTTGCCTCCCCTTAAGCACTTTGATGCTCTAAAATGGACTCACGTGAATTTGCTTTTGTATTCTGGTTGAGGCAAACATCTGTGTTCATTGGCCGTTTGTACTTCTCTTTCAAGGTACTTTGTGTCCTTTGACTGTTTTTCTACTTGTAACGTTTTCCATATTTTTGAAATCAACTCCAAGAGCCATGGATAGGAAGAACATTTTTGTTGTATATTTCACAAATGTTTTTCTTCAGTTTACATTTTGAGGTTTTGTGTGTATTTTTGTGTAGAAGTTGCAAATTCTTACAAAACCAAACGTGTCTGTGTTTTTGTTTTCTGTTTTCCATCTTGGTCATGTTGAAAAGAGTGTGTCTACCCTGACAACCTTCTTTACATGTTTTTATGATTTCCCTTTTGACTCACAGGTGGAGGGAAGTCTGTCACAGGGGTGAGTGGGGAGGTATGTTGGGGTAGGAAAAGGGTTGGAGAGAGAAGCAGACTGGTTGGAGGGCTGGGCTAGGCAACCAGGCTGGAGCAGGAGGAGGAGGAGGCAGGGTGCAGAGGAGAAGTAGTGGGTGATGAGGCCAGGATTCCGTACCATTTGAAATTATTGTCTCTAGCAAAAGTACAATTAGATGTTGGCCAACTGGAATATCTACACTTCTTGGGAGTTTATCCTTCCTAAAGTGGTATCACATAGGAGTATCATTGTGTACCAAGCAGGGAGCAAGGGGCTTTGGTCAGAACGGTTTGAGCACCACCAGGCCATGTGCTCCAGGCAGGTCTGTGCACAGAGTCGTGCAGAAGCTTCCTGGGCCTGTGCGTGATGTGGTCCCTAAGAAGGGCCTGCTCTGCAGCCATGGGCTAACTCCCCAGAAGGCTGTATGCCTTGGCTGAGGGCATTTGCTGAGGCCCTTCAGCCTGGATTCTGGGTGGGATCAAGGCCCGTTGCCTTCCCTCTCTTTGTTCCGGCTTCTCTTCCCTTTCCTCCAGGTTCAGTCCTATTTGGGAGCTGGTGATTTCCAAGAGCTCACAGCATCTCTTATTTGACCAGGGCAAGATATGTTAAGCACTTTGTTCTTTAGAACAATGACTCTCCATGCACGGCCCACAGGGCGTGATAATAATAGTGGGATAACACGAAGAGGATACTTGCTTTCTCACCTTGTTCTCCCTGAGTATGCAGTGTACTGCTTTAGAGACTGCACACTGGCCAGTGATGATGATGTTCTGAGGCTCCTGGACTGTGTGCTTTGTCTGTTTTGAATCTTCTGCAGGAGTTGGTTTACCGTCTAAGTATGAGCAGCTTTAGAGACGTAGTGAGTTCTTAGTATTTCTGCGGAGCTCTTAGTAGCTGTCTGCAGTTACACCTGCTATGATTGCTGTAACTTGGTGTCTTCTGGTAAATCCTCGCTTTGAGATCCAGAAGTTTCCTTAGACCTACGTGGACTCACCACAGGACCTCAGGACACTCTGCTGACTTGTTCTTCAATAAAATATAAAGATTTCTGAATTTCTAAATTTTATCAAAACTGTTACTGTTGACTTTAATGATATATTCTAAAATAAAAGGGCATTTATAACATTTTCAAGTTTAAGTAGGGAATCATTGATTCAGAGAGATGTGCTTTCCCAGCCCACATTGCCCCCCCGCCCTCTATGTCTGAGGGTGAGGAGGAGGCAGCCCTGCCTGGAAGAGAGCACCCTGCCACATGGAAGGGAGGGGCCTGCCCCAGGAGCCTGGGCAGAACCGTAGGTGTGGAGCTCACCAGGCCATGGCCCTCCGCCCCTCAGAAGCATGGATGTCTGTGCCTCCATGCACACCTGTGAAATGAGGTGGTTTCGCGTACTGTTACCGTGCTGGCGGAGCTGCAGCGCCAAAAGAGTTTTAACAGTAGAGGAATTGCTCATTGTACATGGACACATGAGGACCTCTTTCAAAGCCAAACTTAACCAAAAAAAAAAAAAAAAAAAAAAAAGCCAAACTTACAAAGCTGCTGTGGCATCTTACAGAGAAGTTACGTTGTCCAGGCTGGCGAAGTGCATGTGACAACTTGGAAGCCAAGGAGTGTTGAGCTGTTGACAAGGCAGAGTGCCTGCCGGGTGACATTCGAGGCGAGGAGCCCCGGCACTGCCACGGGCCCTGGCACAGCAGCTCCCCAGGTAAAGACGTGGCTGCAGACACTAGGAATGAGTTGGCATCCCTCTGGCCACGTTGCACTTTTGCCTTGAGTAGATAAATCAGATACGGCTCATACTGCAAGCATTGAACAGTGTGGGCTTCAAGTCTGTGAGCCCAGATTCTCATATTTAGGAAGAGAAAAGCGAACCGCGGTCCATGCATATGGATGAAAACTAGAGGATCACAGTTAATCACTGTAGTGTTGAAATCTCTACAGCCTAGAAGCTGGAAGTCATAGGCCTTTAGGTCTTTCTGGAGGTCCCTCGAGGTGTCTGCATGTTTCTTGAGCTGAGCAGGTTCATCATCCTTCAGCTTCTGGTTGATCACACTGGTTAATCCCCAGGCATTCAGAATACACAGATGGCTCAGGAAGACTTCCTTCTCATGCCACAAATTCCCTGCACCATTGTTGTCCCAGGATGAATCCTGGATAGAGTTTCCGTATGGATCAGTAAGATCAGCCATAATTAATCCAGTAGTGCCTTTGGTATGTCCTTTTATTTTTATTTATTTATTTTTTTTGGTATGTCCTTTTAGTTTGATGGCCTCATAGGCACTTTCAACCACCATCATATGTACTCCCTTCTAATTTTCACTGTCATCATCTATCACCATTCCTGGATTCAGTTCCTGAGCAGAAACGCCTGCCACATTCACTCCACACAGCCACTCTTGAGTCGCCATGTTCTCCCAAAATCCATCCATGGCAGCTGCTGGGATGAATGCCAAGTTTTTCAGCCATGAGATAGTGAAATCTAAGAGAATCCAGATTATACTCTTCCAATCACACGGTGCTCAGGTAGTCCACTTAGTTTCCAGGTCACATATATGAAACTATCCACTGGATTGGAAACCACAGTCACTCACACCTGGGACCATGAACAGTGGATTTGAAGACACTGACATTCCTTTGCACCAGACCGAGTCGGCCCTCTCCTTCCTATGGGGGTAGGGAGGGGAGATGTGCCACAGTTACCACCACAACCCTGGAGTCGACAGTCACAGAGTAACCTCTCTCTGCCACAGTTTTAGCTGTCTGAAGAAATAAGCTCCCATGTTGCAGACCCATCATTTCTCCTTTGAGTTTATCTTCCAAAACATCCACAAGGGCAAGTTCATCAGTCAGAGACTTTCCCAAAATGCTGATGGCACACACCATACCAACTTGTCCAGCACCTACTACAGTGATCTCACCGTTTGGGAAGGTTGCCTCTTCTGCAACTGGTGCAGTCAGTTTTTCTGTTAGAATCACCATTGTGCCCAGGAGAGAGACAACTGTAAGAGTGGCTTAAAGCAGACAGTGTCAGCTGCATGCACCTCCTCAGGCATGGGGTCTGCCTGAAGTGCTTCTTTTGAGCCTCACTGCTTGTTCTGGAACAAATGTGTTGAGCAGTGCACCGGTGGTACAGACACAGTGGTAGGTAAACCACAGGTGCCAGATCGTGAGTCCAGGTTGTGGTACCAAGCATTGCTGGAGCCCCTGGGATCTCACAGACCACAGCCATCCCTACACCGGGAGAAAAAAAACTGGTCTCACTGAGGAATGGTCATGAAAAATTACTGATTTTATTAGTAGTCTGAATGAAATGCAAAGTGTGCAGGAAGCATCTCTGCTGCCAACCCAAATGTGAGTTATCTCAAGTAAAGTGCTGGTGTTGGGAGCTGGCCAGCTGCTCTATGCATGGAAGACTGTTTTCACTGCAGAGTTTTACTGGCAAACTGGTTATTCAAACTTGGCTGTTTGGCCGTTTTTTCTGGAAAATGAGTGGAATGAGTCTGTCACTTTAAGACAAACAACTGCCAGTATTTGTCACCAGTGATAAAAATTGAAATTAGGATTTTGGAAAACTTTATCCCTCACTGTAAGTTTGACATCTTCCCAGCAACTAAAGACTCTTTTTGAGGAGATAGTGATGGCAACAAGTTGATTTGTTGATAATCGTGGAACAAAGTTTGTCAGCATTGGGAGGATTTCCATGACTCAGCAAACCACCATCTTCCGGGTGACTGCTGGGTGACAGAGCTATTCAAAGTGCCAGGTGGACTGATGAATTTTAATGTCCCATAGTGTGAAAAATCCATCATGGGGACTCAGATTCCGTGTGGCAGTGGACCGTGAAGGAGCTCCACTTGTTGAGCTTGGGCGCGTTATCAGAGAAGAATGCCCATCACTCTCTGAAAATGCTTTTACAGGCACTCCTCCCTTTTCTAGCTCCTTGCCCAAGTGAGGCTGGTTTCTTGTGCTTCAGCCTGGAAAGCACACAGAGTGATGGCGGAGGCCACTAGGCGTGCCCAGCTGTCTTCTGTGAAACCACCTGTTTAGGAGATTTACAAAATGTACAACAGGGTCATGCTTCACATTAATTATCTTTGTTTTGGAAAAAAGTTACTCTTGAATAAAAATGTTATTTAGTATGTTATGGGGCTGTTTTTGATTTTTAATGAATTAAATAAATATTTGAAAATATCTCCATTTTAATTTCTCCCACATGAATATCAGTGGGTATAACCCCAGTAAAGGAAATTCCTTTGGGATCTTCCATAAAGATTAAAGAATGTAAAGGAGTCCCAAGAGCTGGCGTTTTAGAGCAAACTGGCTCCAATCACTTGTTCCTTTACCTGTGTCAAAGCCCAGCATGGAGAGCCTTCCTGAGGTGGTCAGAAGAGCCACATCGGCATTCTGGCAGCCTTGCTTGGCTCCCCTGGGAGTGACTGCTCTGAAATGGCCTCAGGCTTGCATCCTCCAGAATGATCTTGGGGTCTGGGGTTTGCTTGTGGGATAGGGTGAGGAGGAAAGAACCCTGGCTTTGGAATCAGGAAGAAGGAGTATCTCGACACTGTCACCCATCTGGGCAAGCCCGCTTGGAATTCTGCACAGAGCTGATGGTGAGTGTCGCCTGTGTGTGAAGCGGGGCTTTGGTGACCTGCCTGCTAACCACAGTCTTGAGAGTCTCTGACTCAGGTCTGGTTTTGGCTCAGAGTCTTCAGACAACATCTACCACTTGCCAACGAGGAAGAGGTGGCTGGTTGGGGGGGGGGGGGGTGCATTTTCAGGGGAGTGAAGTAAATTCAAAGTGATTAGCCTGTGTAAGCTAATCGGTGAGTGCACTGCATGACTGGATTGTGCTGTTTGTGCTAATAATGGAGCTTTGAGCCTCTCTGCATCTTGCCTCGGTTTATTTTACCCCAGCCACTGGATCCAGTCAGGAGTCCCCGCTAGGCTTTCACCATCCGGGACACCAGTAGCCTCCCTGCGGCCTCCATGCCTCTTGGGGAAGAGTGCGGGGGCTGCGCTTATGTGTGTGTGACCAGGACTGAGGGCCTCCTGGTCCGCCCACGGTGCGGCTGGGGTCTGTCAGTGGGGTCCTCACTGCAGGGACAGGAAAGGGGCTTGCCTGCTTCCCTGCAGTGCCAAAATGTTCTGTTGCTGAGCCATTGCTGTGGTTTCAGTTTTGCTGGTATAAAGAATACTGTTGTGGATATTTGTGCCCTAGTCTTCATTTTTCTTTACTTCCTGAGGATAGATTGTTGGGAGTGGGATAGCTTCTCAATACATCATCTCCAGATTGTTTTTCGGCGAGTCGTAAGTTCAGAGCCACAGGTGCTGGTGCTGAGCAGGCGCGGACTGGGGCACCCCAGTAGGGCATGCAAGAAGGGCGGCTCAGTTTTGTTTACTGAGAGCCATTGAGAATTTTGGGATCACTTCCTCTTGGGGAATTTCTAGTTTGTATACTTTGCTCAGTTTTCTGTTGAAGCTTTAAGCCTTTCCTGTCACTTTGCATGTGCTCTGCGGCGTGCAGACGTTAACTCTGTGGGCTGTGTTTGCGGAAGACCTCTCCAGCCTCCTCCTTGTTCATGGGGGTGGTTTTGTAGTTGGAGGTGCTTTTTGTCCTCCTGCCGTGACTGCTGCTTAGAAAGTCACTCCTCCTTCCTCTTCTAGCTCTTCCCTTGCTGGGAGTTGGGGGTCACTTTGGGGCGGCCAGTGAACTGGACTCCGTGTAAACTGTCCAAGAAAAATCTTCCCTGGTTTCTCAAGCTCAGGGAAAACCAGAATGTCCTGTTAATTTAATATCGTATCCTGTCTCTCATGTCAGACTACTTGAGGCTGCAAAGACGCCGTGAGGCCTCTTCTTTCCTTACCTGTCTGCCAGGCTTTCTTGGTGCTGTGGTGCCATCAGCCCCAGGGGCCTGACTGCCGGGAGGGCGTGGCGGTGGCATCTTTCACAAGCCTGAGCTGAAATTGAGCCCCACCCCAGCCCTCCGCCCTCAGTACAGTTTAATTCAAGTCTCCCCCTTATGATTAGTTTGTGGTTCTTTACTACACATCCAGCTCTTCCACAGTAGGGCTTGGTTAGAAGAGGCTTTCTGTACGATCTGTGTGTTTCTGTGCTGCAGATCGTTCTATCTGCCTTTCAAAAATCTTCTGAATGTTTTTCTCTTTGTTTCACATCTTGTTTTTGTTTGTTGGTTTGGTTTTTAAGTACCTCTGAGAGTGAGATATTGTACCTTTTCTTTTTTTTTTTTTTTTGTACCTTTTCTCATATAGCACGTTTTTGTTCAAATTCTTTTTAGTTTTCAAAATCCATATGCTGCCATGTCCACTCACAAGTAGGCTGAGTGCTTGGGGGTGGGGCCTCCATGGGTTCTGAAGCCGGCAGGGGTCTGGCTGGGGTAGCCTGGGCAGACCCCAGGGCCAGGAAAGCTGAGTGAGAACTCACCAGCTCAGCCAGTCTTCTTGCATGCGCCCTGGGTCCCCTGTGGCTGCACTCAGATACTGAAGTGGTAAACTGTCACCACTTGTGTGAGTGTGTGTGAGGCGACAGTTATCTTATGACTTTGCAAACATAAGACATTGTGGTCTACAGTAGATCCTCAGACTAGGAAATTTGGTAAAGCCAGATGGAGCATAAACTAGTAACTCTTCATTTGAACCAAAAGCAAGAACCCGAAGACATTAAAACAACCTCTTTTATACTCCTAGGAGTCAAAGTGAAGTATACTTGCTAAAAACATACACGAAGTCAAGCTGTGTTCCTAGCTTTCTCCTCCAAGTTCCTGCCGTATTTGAGTAGGAGTGCTCTCTTACTGTCGTAAAAACACCAAAGAAGGTGTTTTTAAACCGAGTCCAGTATGGGTCTTTCCGGGACCCGTGATTCTCAGCTGCATGGTGGTTTCTGAGCATCGGATTGGGGGGCCTAGGCTTGGGTAGCACGTGGCCAGCAGTCTGTGTCCTGAGGTTGACTCTCAGCGGCCCCCGCACTTTCAGGGGCTCTGTGCTCACCCCAGCTTTGTTCAAATCAAGGAGGGTGTGTGTCACCTTGCCACCGCCTTTCTACTGCTGCGCAAATGCTGCCCAGCCAGAGGTGGCAGCAGGTGACGGTGCTCACGTGTGTCGACGCTGGTCCGCACCCCACAACTGAATGCTCTAGAGCAGTGGCCACCTGCATGCTCCATGAACTTGGGGCCTCCTGAGTTCCTGGAGCGAGTCAGGGCTGTGACAGGAGGGGTTTGAGCAAGGCTCGCAGATGCCCTCAGGAAGTTCATTCACTTGGAGAGTTTCTGTCCCCGACTCACTTGAGTATCTCTTGTTTCCTTCTTTTTATAGGCACCAGTTTGTAGAAAATAACTTAATACTAAAGATGGGTCCCGTAGATAAGCGAAAGGTAAGTCAGCTCCCGCCAGCACCTGCCGAACGTCCGTCTCCCCTCAGCCGCCTCGGGATCTGGCCTTCCACCTCGGGTGCCCGCTGACCTTGCTATGCATGCATCCTTGCTCTTGCTTCCCTTTCTCTGAAAGATAATTTCTAGATTTGACGGCTAAGGAAGGCTTGAGCCACTCAGGGGAAGCTGTTTGAAACCACACAGGAAGGCTGTGGTAAAATAAAAATACACTCTCTCGTTTCTGTCTTGAGACCGGGGTTTTGATATCCTAGCAAGTTGTCTTTTACTTCATTAGACTTGTTTTTGAAAATTGTTATTTGTTTGTTATGTTTTATGGATTGATTGTGTGAAAACTATCAGACTCACATACGTTCTCCCTTTGCCAACACAGGCCCTTCTAAATTCAGGCCCCAGGCCTCTGTTCCTGGCGGGACACACATGCTGCCCGGGCCCCACCTCCCTGGAACAGAGGTCATGAGTGGTACCCTCACTGTCCCCAGCAGGCTAGGCCAAGCGCTTGGGTTTGCCTGCCTGTGCTGCCGCTCCCCTCTGTGGCAGTGGAGGGACACAGACCCCAGTGGGGACATTGGGACCCAGCTCACTAAGGCCAGGCAGGCTGGGTGCTGCATTCTGCTCCTCTCTGATCTGAGAGGCCGGGTCCATGGGAGGAGGCCAAGTCCCAGGCGAGTTGACAGGCGCTGGTCCCCATGCCCTGGGCTGCTCTGATGGCCGGCCTCCAAGGGAGCGGTAGGTGCAGTCTGCACCCACTTCTGAGTCCTGACAGACAGGGTCCTTTTGTTTTGCATAGGGCTTGTTTGCACGACGACGACAGTTACTGCTCACAGAAGGGCCACACTTGTATTATGTGGATCCTGTCAACAAAGTCCTGAAAGGTGAAATTCCATGGTCACAAGAACTCCGACCAGAGGCCAAGAACTTTAAAACCTTCTTTGTGCACACGGTGAGTTTGTCTCTGCGGGCTCTCCTCTACAGGCAGTTATCTCCCCCTTAATCTCATGTCCCGGGGGCTCCACACTCACAGCGCACCCCTGAGCTGAGCCAGGGTCACTTGTGCTTGTTTGTCAGTTTAGGGGTGACTTAAGAGATCTCTAGGTCCTTGCCTGCACATATAAGGCCTACACACACTTGTGTGCTTCCACAAGTGCCCACAGTGGCCGCCAGAGGGTGGTGGTCTTGGCGGGACACCCCTTGCCCCCAGGATCATTAAACCATCTCTGTCTCCACAGCCAAACAGGACGTATTACCTGATGGACCCGAGTGGGAATGCTCACAAATGGTGCAAAAAGATCCAGGAAGTGTGGAGACACAGATACCAGAGCCACCCAGATGCCGCCGTGCAGTGACACGTCCACGGCTGCTGCACTAGCTGCCAGGACACGTGCCCCAGCGTGGCTCGCCGCCCTCCGGGACACTTCCAGACCACCTGCCAGCCATCTCAAGGGGGATGCAGACGGCGGAACCTTGCAGCTTTTTTATTTAAAAGAAAAGAAAAAAATGCCCAACCACACAAAGAACAAAACCAATAACGAAAAGGAATTCAGGGTTGCTTTGCTTGCTCTCTGTGCTCTGTGGAGGCTCCCCAAGCTGTCCTTGCCATGGGGACCCAGCGCCACGCACGTCTGCCTAATTCCTGCCCGGGCGAGTGGAACAGACTTGAGTCACCAGCTCTGCACCACATGCCCTGGTCACCTGCCGGCCAGTCCTCCTGTGGCGGAGGGGAGGGGCATGTGCCTCCCAGAACCCGTCGGCAGGGAGCTGTGTGCACCTCTGCCGAGGGTGGCATCCATCTTTTTGGGGTGGGAGGGTTCCTGGCTTAGGTCTGTGTGCTCCTTTTCTTGTGTCCCTACTTGCTGCCCCCTGTGCCCCACCAGGGCCCCTCGCTCACCTTCTTGCATAGCTCTGGCTGTGAGATCTCTGTGGCTGTGCACACTCCATGCCTTGTGTGTATCGGGCAGGCTCCAGGTGGGGAGATACGGAGCGGCCTGTTGGGGTGCACTACCAGGCCGCTGCTGGGGTTGGAGGGTGCCAGCGGGCTTTGGGATTGAATGCCCCTCTGAGCGGGGTGGTTTTACAGAGCTAGAAAGCAAGCTCGGGCCTGGAAAAGGTACTGTCCAAGGTGGGCACCCGGTTGTGCTAGGAGATAAGGCGGTGCCCTGCTCCGTGTGAGGCCACGGCAGCAGGGCAGACTGGGCCTGCGTCCCCCACGTGGAGGGGTGCTGCCTGGTGAGCGCCTCTTGAGTGCTTAGAGGGTGGAACATGCAGATCCCCCCACCCCAGAGCAGTTTGCTGGGGCTGAGGGACTCCGGGTGCCTGTGGTCTCCCAGCACGTTTACGTCTCCACAGTGAAAGTCTGGAAACCTTCTCATGCTGCCAGGTCATTTATCTCCACCGAGATGTGGACCTTGCCCGGAAGAAAATGTTGCTCACCTTGCACAAGGGGTAGGAACGCCACACTGGAGACCGAGCACCCAGGCCGCTCACCCCCTCTACTTTCAGGCTGCCTGCCTTTCACCTTGCAGAGGTGGCACAATGCTGTATACTGCAGCAGGTCCAGGATTTACCAGTCCTTTGATTTCTTTGCTGCTCCCTGGACATAGGATGGCTGTGGGCCTGGTGGGCTCGGCGTTCCTCTTCCTGCCCATGTTGTCCCTGGAGGGCAGTCCGCAGTCCAGGTGGGAGGGAAGGAGGCACTACTGCTTGCAAGTTCCTCACAGGCACGTCTCTCTGCCTCTGGGGGATGAACAACTGTGCGGTTTCCTTCAGGCTTTCACGAAGGCACCAGCACAAGGTTCACACGGGAAAGATTCCCCCTGACGACTCTGCCACCCGTCTCGTATTTCGAACAAACCATCCGTCTCCCCCTGTGTTGACAGGTGGTCCAAATCAAGATAAAAGATGCTTTGTCAAATGGGTTTAGTGATAAGAGTGACCCTTGTCAGCCTGGGAGGGAAGTGTGGCTGTGGAGGTCTCAGGGCGAGCGGTGAGGGTGCACAGGAGCAGAGGTGGGGCAAGGTTTCCGGTGGCTTCCACTGGGGTCTCGTGCACTGCTCTGTGAGAGTTGCGTGTGAGCAAACGAGCATGTGTGCATGCTCTTGGGACACCCTGGGGAGCGGGACACTGTCCTGGGCCAGGGGTATAGGTCAAGCTCCCCTCTTCTCCTCGCTTTTGAAAAGACTTGCTCTGTTCATCTGCTTTTCAAACAATAAGTCTCGCAGGCTTTCAGGAAGGTCGTTTCCAGCTTACTCCCCATGTTGTTGATACGTTTACTTTTCTCAGAACACTGGTGTCCGTGGGCATGCAGTTGGGAGAGTTGGGGGCCCGCTCTTGCCCAGTGTTCTTCCTGGGATCTGGTTACAGGGACCTGGGCAGAGCTGGCAAGCAGAGCTGGCGTTGGGCTGTAACAGGAGCCCTCAGCTGAGCTGCTCTGGGAGGGACGCAGCTTCCGTTGCATTCTTCCCCCTGCACGGCGCCACTACCTCCCAGGCTTCACCCACCAGTTCCATCTTAACCTCCGAAACCAGAGAATGAGGGGCTCAGGCTTCAGCTGGCAGCCAACAGAGCTGAAGGGACTGCCCTTGCCCAAGCCAGCGACAGCTGAGCCCTCCCTAGGCCATCTTTCTCCTCTCGGAGCCTCCTTTCCCTTTTTATTTTTTAAGGCACATAATACTCTTCCTGCCCTGTGCTTGTTCGTGTCACCTTTAGTTTTATCCAGCTTGTCTTTAGAGCTGCTGTCCCGGCATGCAGGTGCCTCCCGTTCTTAGACGTGGCTGTGGCCGTCAGTCCAGTGCGTACACAGCACACGTGGAAGTACAAGTGATTCATTCAAGGGGAGAAAGTGCCCTGTTGTTCAGCAGACCCAGAAGCCATGTGTCTTACTGAGGGAAGGCAAAGACAAGGTGAGGTGCCAAACCACAAGCCCGCCAGGCAGGGCCAATCCCACACTGCGTGGCTCCCCAGGCTCAGGTGGCCCACCGCACCTCACCCCTTTCTGGGAATCCAGGGAGCCAGGCGCAGGTGGGGTGGTTTCCTGACCAGGACGGTGGAGGGGACGGGGGTGGGGGGGTGGGGGGGGTGGCTGGTGGCACTGCAGGGTGCCTGCTCTTCTGAACCCGCCCTACCCCAGGCCCCCACTACTGCCCTGTGGTATTTGTGGCCCAGGCCCGTAGGGATTGCGGGAGATGGCCCTGTGGCACAGACTCCCCCAGGGCAAGGTGCCGGCACAGGAGCTCCAGGTGGTTCTGTACTTTCTAAAACATTTGTGAGAATATCAACTGTAGGCTTACCACCCAGGAGAGACCACTGTGAACATTTTGGTGTATAGCCCCCCCTGCACACATTTGTTTGCTTTTTTAACTAAATTGGGAACATGAAACACCTAGTGTTCTGCATCTAGCTTGTTTCACTCAATTATTTATCTTCTGCATTTCTCCACGTCATGAACAATGATTAAAAACATTCTTTTTAGTGACTGTAGAGCTTAATGGTTATAAATTTTATCATAATTTATCTGACCATTTCCCTGTTATAAAACATTTAGATGTTTTTTGGTTTTTCACTATTTAAATAATGCTGTGATGAATATCCTCATAAATCTTTGATTTTGACTCTGAGACTCTGATCCCTGTGCCTCTCACCCCCATTCCTAGAAGTAGTGTTTTTGGGTCAAAGAGTGTATTTGTGTTAAAGGTGGTATTAGTCAGTCTCTGTCTTGATATGATGCTTAGATGCTTAGAGTTCCAGTACAGAACCTAAGTTGTGTCCTACAGATTCTGAACAAGTCAGTTTCTGGTAAGGTGTGTGTTCCAAAGAATGTTTTAATAAGACTGCTCTCCTATTTTTTTTCATAATGCTAAAATGATACCATTTATTGCAGTCCATTTGTGACCGACTTTTTTTCCAAAAACTAATTTCCTTATTTTTGTTGAAAGAATCTGGTTATGCTTGCATGTTATCTACCTTCCCCTCCCTGCTGCTACGGCTTTCAAGTGCTCAGTGATATTTTCAGAAGCTTGTACTGTGTCCACAATGGTACTGAATTTGCATCCGCACAGGCAGCAGAGATAAAAAGTGTTGAACTGACCTTGCCACACGCTTAGTGGATGACTTGTAATTAAGTTTGTAGACTCAGAAAATCCGTTGGGCCATTTGGAATCAGTAAAAGAGCAAATTCTCTCCTTGAAAAAGAGGCCATGTAGGCAGTTGGGTTTTACAGAAGTTGATTTGCCCCCATGCCCTTCAGGTGGTGGCACTCAGTAGGAAGGTCTCCGCGGCTCTGCATTCCGCTGTAGGCTGTAAGTGTGCGGGCCCGCGTGGGTTTCAGGGCTTCTCCCCTGCCCTCCCTCACCGTGTTGCAGGCTGTCTGGCCGTCTTCAAACCCAGACCACCCAATTTGGTTTCATTCCTAATCTCTCACTTGAGTTTGGGGTCCATTGATGCTGAGGGGAGAGGTGTGTGAGATTTATTAGGGGCCATGCTCAGTGTCACTTGAGTCTGCCAAGATTTTGGCTGGGTTGTGCAGAATTGGATTTCCTGCCCTCCTCTGACAACCCAGGTCCCCTGTCCCCCAGGGTGGTCCTCAGACTGAGGGTGCTCACTCCCTTGCCAGAGTATGATGAAGGTACTGTTCTTAGGGATGTTGCCATGTACATTTTAACACAGTCTCTTCATCCAAAGCTCTGGAACTGATGGTGACTCGAGTGGGTGTGGCACTTCCCTCTTAGGCGGCCTGCATGGCAAGTGCCTTAAGTCAGGAGTTGCCCCCCAAGTGTCTGGGGTGGTGCAGGCTGCTGGCCCAGGGCTGTCTGGGAGCACTGGTCTGGAGAAGGGAGCTGTGCCCACAGAGTGGGCCTGTCTGTAGCTGAAGACAGCTCGATGGGCACCTGAACAGGCCACACGTAAACCTGAATTGTCCCCAGAACCCACTTCTTCAGTATGAGGAAGCACCAGATTTTGTGTACAGAGAACATTTTTTACAAGAGGCAGACCTTTTTTATAGTGTGTGATCCACCCTAGTCCAACCCGCCTGGCAGGATGACTTCCGAATCGGGGTCGTTTTGCTGGTGAAAAGCCTCTGTCCTCACCAGAAGTTTGATTGGACATTGACAAAAATAAATTTTTCCAGTATTTAGAGCTGCTGTAGCTGTTCCTTAACACAAAATAGGATGAATCAGTAGTGTGTTAGCTGTCTTTCAGGTTGGTGGCAGTCAGTTAGAACATGTGTAAAATTCTCTACCTGGTCTGTAGCTGTAACTGTGATGTACAGGCAAAGCAAAAATTTAAAACTTATGAAAACAAATAATGCAATGATATTAGGATATACACTTTTGTATTTTTATTCTTATATAAGGTTATTTGCTGGCTGTTGTTGGCCTCTAGTTCAGTCTGTGTTATTTAAAATCTAATATATGAATTATTTGGATTGAATTCATGTTTGGGGCCACGTTGTTGTATGTATTGATGTACAGCCTTGAATGTGAATAATTATTGTAAACTATATTTTACAACTTTTTTTCTGGCTTTATTATATAAATTTTCTATTCGGTCAATGATTTAATCCTATAATTTAATGAATCTGTTTTCTTCTCTTTTTTTCAAATATTTGTGCTTTAGATGTAGTTCCTGGATGATGAATTTTCCACGTATGCTCGGTAGTCTTGTAATAAAGAGCATGTAGAGTGTAGACGCTGGCTGGCGCGGCTCTTCTTTGCCCCGGGGCGCGGGGTCAGGCGCGGCCGCCACCTGAACTCCGGGCCCGGAACCCAGCGTCTGAGCGCCGCACGTGCGGGGGGCGGGGGGGGGGGGGCGAGGCCGGCGAACCCCCGCCCAGTGCTACGCTCGGCTCCGGCCGGAAGGGGGCTCGGCCGGCCGCCTTTCCGGACCGGAACTTCCGCCTGCCGCGTGACACTAGGGCGGGCGCTTTACGAGGGCGGACCCGTGGGCGGGACGGAGCTCGGAGGACAGTATTAAAGGCCGGACGCTTCCGGTAGAGGGGACCTGTGGCGGGGCTTGCTGGGATCATGGCGGAGAATCACTGCGAGCTGCTGCCGCCGGCCCCGGGCGGCCTCGGGGCGGGGCTGGGGGCCGGCCTGTGCCGCCGCTGCAGCGCGGGGCTCGGCGCCCTGGCCCAGCGCCCCGGCGGCGTGTCCAAGTGGGTCCGGCTCAACGTCGGCGGCACCTACTTCCTCACCACCCGGCAGACGCTGTGCCGGGACCCGAAATCCTTCCTGTACCGTCTGTGCCAGGCCGACCCCGACCTGGACTCGGACAAGGTGAGGGCCGCCCGCCTGCGCGTCCCGGGCCGGGGAGGCGGCTGGCGCCCGAGCTCGAGGGCGCCGTCGGGCGGAGCGCCGCGGCCGCCGACCTGGGGGCGCCGCCTCCTCCCCCTCCTCCCCCTCCTGCTCCCCGGCCCCGGGTCCGAGCGGGCTCCGCAGCCCCGGCCCCCGACCCCCCCGTGAGGGCGCCTCCTCCCCCCCCCCCCCCCGCGGCCCCGGGTCCTGGCGGGCTGCGCAGCCCCAGAGCCCCGGCCCCCGGCCTAGGGGCGCCGCCTCCCCCTCCCACCACCCCCCCGGGCCCCGGGTCCTTGGGGGCCGCTCAGCCCCTGAGTCCCCGCACTTCTCGTTTGCTCGCGTTCCACACGTCCGACCTCGCGGGGAGGGGGGAGGGCGACGCGGTGACCTGCGTTCCCCGGTGACTTGCATTTGGAGAGTTGGCGCCCTGTCGTGTGCGAAGGGGCAGCGAGGAGCGACGAGGCGGGAGAGTTCGTTGGGGCAGCGACCCCACCGCCCTCCCGACCGGTCGGCGTGCAGCTCGCCTCTCGTCTGAGTGCTCGTGACTGTGGTCGGATCCTCACGGACACCGTCTGGATTATCACCTTTGTAAGGCTGGCGTGGCGGAGGAGGAGCTGGTGGGGATCCGTCCGGATTGAAACTCCGGCGGGGCTCTGCTGCTAGAGTACGTGTTCCCTGTATTTATCCCAGGCAGTTCGCAACCTTCTAACTTTCCTGGGGCTTCTCAGTTGAGCGTACATAATTGCACTTGGCGATGCGCCGCGCCAGCTCAGCGCTTGCCAGGCGTGCAAGTCAGTCTTCCCAGAAAGATTCCGCTCCCTCTCCAAGTTCGGGAAGGCCACCGAGACCATCCTTGGTGTGGCATGCATGACCTTAGGATCGGGTCGCCAGAGCTCCAGGGTCTCCGCTGCCCTTTGAGCTCTCCACTCTTGGGGGACTGACCTCCCAGAACATGGCATCCTCATCCTCTCCAGGGCAGAAGTAGGCTTTTGTTTGCCCTGATTCTCCCATTATAGCAGACAGGTATGTTTTACTGTTTGTTTTAAAACACTGGGCCACAGTGCTTCGTTCACTTGGTTTTCTACTCGGGAGATCCTGCTTTGTATGTTGAATCAGATTTTAAATTGTTCTTGTCCATTGGGTTTGTTTATTTATTTATTTTGACGCAAAGTCACAAACAGTTGATTCAAAGCCAATTACCTCTACCTTGCGCGGTTAAGGCAGTTCATCCCTTTATCTTACTGCCTCAAAATGACTTAAAACTCTGCTCTACCACAGTAACAGTCCTTTGGGGGAGGTGATTAACCCATCAGAACGCACATGCAACGGTTGCCTTTTGTCACCGTCGTCCTGTGCTTACCCACATTTGAGTTCCAAATCGTCAAAGTGAAATTTAGAACGTGAAGGTAACGCAGCAGATACAGTTTCTGTCTCATAAGATAGTTGATAGTAAGGGTTAGGTTTTGTAACAGGCAACAGGAATTTACCAGAAATAGTAATGCGAGTTCACATGGATTATGGGAGGGGAGAATGCTTTACTTCAGATGAGAAACCACGTGTGAGATACTGGATCCTTCTCGGTCCCCCACCACCACCACCACCACCAATTCTGATGAAAGAACATCCCAGAGGTTCACTCCTAGATAATTAGATCCTGAGTAAGAAACCGGAGGCTGAGGGTGGAGGGGAAGGGGTGTTTGGAGGAGTGGGACGCCAGTGATTACATGATGGAAGAGAAACAGGATGTTGATTCACTTGTGAAAACCTCGAAGCCCTCACTGCATAGTTAAAATGAATGAAAGCATACCTGGCAGCTGTCCCTAGGGCTGGACGTCAGCACAGACCTGGTGCAGGGTTCCTGCTGGGCACTTGACCCGTGTTCATTGAGCACCTGGGCTGCAGCAAGCTGGTGCTTGGATAAGGGTTGGGTGGGGACATTCAAAGGGGAGATGGGAACCTTGCAGGAACCTGCTGGGTTGGGACTCACTGGGAGAGTGCCTGGAATTTGCTCTTAAACACCACATAAACCTCTGGGAGAGGTGGAGTTGATGGAACCTTTTCTGAAGAAGGCGACAGGTTGTTGGGGAGAATGGGGAGCAGGGCTGCCACTGGGCTTGAGCCTGGGACCAACTCTGGGCTCCAAATCCTTAAGTTAGTCTCAGTGCTGACTCCGGCCCACTCTGGCCCGCTGGCGGTTCTCTATAGACTGGCCAAGTGTGAATTCTCACTTCCTCCTGGGGCTTCCTCCAGCGGGGCTGTGTCTGGGGTATTCATTTCAAGCATCTGCCCCTCTGCTGTCTGGGTCATCTTTCTCCCAGGTTCTTGTAAGGGGCGGGCCAGGTATGATCCTCCTTCCCGGAAGTGCTTTGTGAATACTTGCCGTGTGATTCATTTGGGTTAAGTCTCTTGGTAGTCCATGCTACCTGGCCCATTAGGCATTGTTGAAAACAGGTTAGCGTTTGTTCAGAGCTGAATCAGCTTCTGTTTCAGTGTGGAGATGCTTTAGGAGTTAAAAGGGAAACAGGAAATACTGCTACTTGGTGGTTGGAAACCACTGGGATTAAGTAGGATTTGAGGTGGGTTCAGTCTCTGTCACTGAGCCAGGCCCAGAGAAAACCTGAGCTTTTGTCCTTTGACGGGGCCAGGAGGCTTCGGGCTGCAGACGCTGTGGCATCAAATGGGTCTTTGAGGGTTGGGGTGACCACAGTGTTTCTGATGACATGTCACTTGCAGCTTTTGCCTGTGCTCACTCTGGGTGTACTTGGTGTTGGCAAGAGTTTCAGGATTGGGAAGATAGTGGAAGAGATTTTACAGACAGGGCCAAGTGATGAGGGATGTGGGTGGAAGTACAAACTTTTAAGTCACTTGGCAAAAGAAGTGGGGATTCCTTAGAGTAGAAAGAGCAGATATGTTCTGTATAACTAAATCGGAGGCAAGAGGCTAACTTCCCGAATTCTTTAGAGCATCCCAGGCTCCCATGAGCGCCGGGTCATCCTGTCTGAGGCTCTGAGTGGGTGTCCCGAGACTGGGCGCATTTCATTTCACACTTTGGTCAAGGATGTGGCTCTGAGCATGTTCCTAGCCCTGACCGCATGCCGTGGTTGGTCTGAGACCAGAGTGGAGGGAGGGGCCCCTGCCCTCCCCCGGCACAGCAGGTCTTCACAGAACACCTAACTGGACAGCCCTGGGACCTGAACCAGCCAGTGAGTCCAGGTCAGAAAGTCCTGGGAAGGGACTTGCCTTGAGTGTGAAGAACTTGCTTCGAGACGTCAGACACAAGCCCTGGGCCTGCAGTTGTCCCGCCATCAGCCATCTGAGGGCAGCCCGAGAGGAAATGGTTGTCACTGCAAAGCACTTCCTATTTCTGCCCACTGCATAGTGACTAGGCTTCGTTCAGAGCAGTGGTCAGAAAACTGTTGTCCGCCTGCCTGATTTTGCAAATTGGGTTTTATGGGAACCCTGAGGTGCTTGCTTGTTCCCAGGGTGTCTGGCCGCTTTCACCTGTGAGGGGATGCTTGGAGGTCCTTTAAAGGAGCTGGCTCTGCACCGAGGGAGGTGTGTGCATGGCCAGGGTGCTCTCACCAGGTCTTAGTTGGGCCGCTCTCCCTGGACTGCAGAGCACCAGAGACATCCAGTCTGGCGCTGGTGTGCCGTGGGTCCTGGGGAGATGGAGTGTCTCCTCTGGTGGCAGAGTTAGACTAAGACTCGGGCCTGACTTCGACCCAACTTACGTAGCTGTGCGACTTGAGGGTGAGTCGGTGTGCCGCTCTGAGCCAAAGTCACGGAGGAGCTGTGGGAGTTTCGGACCCTGTGCCCTGTGCTGGGTCCTTGCAGCAAACAGATGACTCGTGGCCGTTTCTACTTTACTCTGTACTTTGTTTTTATTTTATTTTTATTTTTTAAGATTTTATTTATTCATGAGCAACACAGAGAGAGAGGCAGAGACACAGGCAGAGGGAGAAGCAGGCTCCATGCAGGGAGCCCGACATGGGACTCGATCCCAGGTCTCCAGGATCACTCCCCGGGCTGCCCTGTACTTTGTTTTTAAAACAAACGCTTTCTCTCCACTTTAGAATTTGTTCTTGCTACTGTACGTTTCTGCACATAGTCTCTGAGTCACCGCAAACCCTGGTACCTGTGGGTCGCTCCTGTGCTCCGCCAGCTGGGAAGGGCGGCGTGTCTCCCATGCTTCCCTGGCGGCCTCTTCCGCGCTCCACCCAGAGCTCCTGGCTGATCTCAGGAGAGGCCCAAGGGCAGCTTCCCGATTTCAGAGACTGGAGCATGTGCTCCGTTGGGGGGGGAGGGGGGGACACGGCTTCCTGGGCAGCCACCGTGTTTTCTTGTAAGAAACTTGAGGTCTTTGAGCCTGGAGAACACAGCTTCAGGATTCTGGTACCATCCGCCCACATGTTTGGAAGAGGCTCAAGGCATCCAAATGTGGGTGTGCACAAGTGTCTCTTCCCATCGTCCACATTCTGGGGGGTTCTAGTTTCCTCAGCAGTGGGGCTTCTAGAATCTTTGCCTAGTTTTGCACGTCAGGCTTGGGTGACGGCAGTTCTGCAGGTGATGAGCTGGGCCAGCTCTGGCAGATAGGCCGAAGTAGGTAAGGGAGAGGCAGGCAGCGCGGGGCGCCAACCACGCCTAGCCACTGCAGTGGGCAGGAGGGAGGGCGGAGGTTGGGTGAGGGAGCGGAGGAGCCATGGGCCTGCCCTTCTGCCCCAGCAGAAAGGGAGGGTAAACTCTGCACCAGATCTCCCAGCAGGGCAAGGGTTAGGAAGAGAGCAGAGGCCACCTGGGAGCCAACAGGGCGATGGCTGTGGGGACAGCTGGCAGGGAGGGTTTGAGCGCCTCATGGGAGCCGGGGGCTAAGCATGAACCTCTGGCAAGGCGCCCCTGCTGCAGAGTGTCAGGCTGCCAGCGCGGAGTGGTTGTCGCCCTGGGGCCCGGGGACTCCAGGCTTGAGGAGACCTCCCCTCCGAGGCAGTGGAGGGGGGGCACTGCAGCCAAGGACCTTGGGTCATCCCTGTGTGGAGCTTCTGCCCCAACCGACCATGGTTCCCACCTGTTTCCATCTCTAGTTGAGTCTTTCATGCAGCAGTTTTATATTAAACACACACTCACGCCACCAAAATAAGTAATGTGACATCTGTGGAGGATTTACGTGCAGGTGTTCTGTAGCTGGAATGTGTCTAGGGAGGGGAGCACCTGAGAAATCCCGGCAGATGGACGGTGCCCTGCCTTGCAACATAAATGTTCATAGCAGCTGTGAGCTGGATGGCTGGCCCTTGGGCTGGCAGGTCCGCTCAGCACCGTCCCTTTGCCCCAGGGTGACCCAGCACCTGCTGCAGTGTGTGCACAGTTGACGTGGTGTCTCCTCTCAGTGCCCCTGGCTCCTACCAGACTGAATGGGTCACTCTGAACCACCCCTGTGTAGTCCTGGCTCTCTGGGTCTCCACCTCATCATTTGGAATCGGTGACGTCTCATCCTCTTCTGGATGGAGGGTTGACAAATGAGAATACAAAACAAACAAGAGAATAGAGACTGAAAGTTTTGTGCAGGAATTTGAAATAGTCATTTAAAATGGATAGCTTCAGAGTAAAAGCTAAGTATTTCTTGTTAGATTCATTGCAGATGCTTGTGTGCAAAGAATTCTGTGCATTTGCATTTAGCTTTTAATGGGGCGATTTAACAGAATTTATCTCCCATTTAGCTCAGGACACTCAGCCCTCTTCATTGCCAGTCTCCAGTGGCTGTGCTGCTTCTCTTGCACCGGAGTGGTGCGGTGTCCCCCATTTCCCGACGTGCTCGTGGAGGCCGTGAAGGTGATGTAATGGGGCCAAGTGCAGACGCTCCATAGAGAGCTCTCATGCCAACAGAGTTCTTTTCCATTTAGAATCTTGGTGAGAGTCTGACATCCCTGATCCTCACTCCTCATCACCGTTTCCAGGACCCTGTGGTTGGGCTGAGGGAGCGGCTGGCCCTGAGGGACGAGCAGCCCCCACTTTATCCACAGTGCTTTGCTGGGCAGTGCATTCAATCCTGCCTTTAATGTGCGGGTCAGGTTTTACTTCTGGACGCAGAGTGGGCAAGGAGAACTCAGCCTTGGGGCTCGTTACTGAGTGGTACAGTCATGAGTCTGCCCCTTGCAGAGCTTTACCTCCTACCCAGGGGTATGGGCTAAGGATGCTGGGTGGGCTCAGAAAGGAATGGACAGAGCGGGGCGTGGAGCTCTCTTGGTGGTTTCAAATCAGCCTTACCCACTCCGCCGCCTCCATGTTGCAGCTGCAGGTTAGGTGTCTCCTGGGAGAGCATGTGATGTGGGCTTAGCCCTCCCTTTGCCCACTGGCTCCTCTCGGAAAATGACTGTGCAATCAGGGCTCGTGGCCAGGGCGTGATCTCTGTGGTCCGGCAGCCTCCCCACCTGGGGCCCATGGCCCAGTAGCTCAGCCAGGAAGGTGGGTCCCAGTTGGGGTGGGATCCAGGCGGCCTGGGCATCACTGGGCCGCCCTGCTCCCCGTGGGCACACTGGCAGCTGTGGGCAGCTGGCCCCTGTTGCGTACTCCAGCTTCCCTGGAGCTCCCCGGCCAGCTTCCCTGTTAAGCCCTTTAAGGTAGGTGTATATTTTTAAAGCCAGCACTTCACAAGTAGGTCAAACGCTAACTCAGTGAGAAGTGGGTAAGGTTAATAGAGGGAAATGATTTGTCGAGAAAGCAGTCTTAATTCTGGCTCTTTTACAAACAACACAACAGCAAAGCTTGCCATTCCACAAATGTAGCACACGCTTATTCTATGAATTGAGGACAGGACAGAAAGAGGAGACAAGGGACCCGCGAGTCTTGCCACCAGTCCCCTGCTGCCTGTTGTGTGACCAGACTGGGCTCCTGCCTGCGCGTGCTGGTGCAGTGGAGCTGGCGAGGCCCGCATGGAGAGCCAGCGGCCATGCCCCCACCACTCCCCAGTTTCCAGTGTAGGTGTTGCCAAGATGCTTTTCTCTAGGCTTTTGCGTAAGTGAACCTAAGACTTATATTCTGAAGTGAGGTCCCAGGGCTGCATTTCCAGAAGCATGTGAGGTTCTGAGGCCCCTCACACCTCTGTGGGCACGCCCACCAGTGTTGAAGGTACCTATCTGCAGCCAGCCCTCGGCCGCGCTCGCCAGCGCTAGAGCATGCTGCGCATGCTCAGGTGCTCAGACACGTAGTGTTTATGGAGGTCTTGCCTACATGTGTGTGTCTAAGAGTCAGTCTGTGATCATCTAGGCAGTCGCCCAAGATAAAGCCTGGTGGAGTTTTGGGGTCTTGGTGTAGGACCCCCACATTGCCTGTGGAAATTGAAACCCCCTCTGACGAGCCCAGTTCAGAGCACTGCGTCCTCACGCTGCTGCCTGGCCCCACCTGATCTTGGAATCCTTCTGCTCCAAACAAATCCCCAAGAAGAAACCGGTCCAGGGAGCCCTGGCGGGACTTCATGGGAGAAACCACTTTTGAGTTTCCATAAGTGCTGCTCCTTGGTGGCAGGGCTGGGCAAGCTGGCTCGTCACTGGCAGGGGGTGGCACAGTCTCCCACGCAAGGCCACTCAGTGAACCTACCATTCTGGGTCCAGGCAGGTGGGCCTCCAGGCAGCCTCAGGAGGAGAGCTCTGTGCTTCCCTTCAGGGTGGGCATGTTGGAGGCGGCATGAAAACGGCCTCTGGGCTGAGTGCACCACCTCATAACCTGCCCTGTACCAGGGCAGGCACTGGAGCTCAGGCTTGCTCCGCAAGGGGGGAGCGCAGTGTGATGATGGTCCCTTTGTCCCTTTGAACTCATAGTCTGGGCCCACTGGGGCCTGGGCCCACTGGGATAGGGAGGCCCCCTGGGATGCCCTGAAGGTGGCACAAGCCCTCTCTCCATCTGATCTTGACCTTTTGCCAGCTTGCCAGTGTCAAGGTAGCAGTGCACTGATGAGTCATTTCTGAGCCTGGTGATGTGCAAATGTCAAGCCCTAGGCTCTTTTCATTCCTGGGGGTGGGGTGGGGACGGGCCCCGGACTTCATGTTGTGGCAACCCATCCCTTTCTTTCCAGGCCTTGGTCCCTTCTGGCTACTTTTTGCCAGTAGAGAGACTGGTAGAGCATCCTTCTTCCAAAAGCTGGTCCATGGGATCCTTGGCCTTGCTTGGGGAATAGTAGGGGTCCAGACGGACAGAAGGCAGGGGTCCATGGGGCAGTGTCTAACTTAGATGGTGGGTAGAACATGAGGATGAACTCGGGAGGTCTCTGTGCAGTGGGGACACCGCCTTGGGGGACAGAAGCCCACAGGGGAGCAGGCCGTGGCCTGTCCTGGCAGGAGACTGGGCTGAGTGCCCGGGTCCTGCCTGCTGAGCAGCAAGGCTCCAGGTCCCAGCGCCCTAACTGACGATGTAAGAAGAGCAGGGAGCCCTTGGAACCTCCAGGCTCTGCCACCCACAGTCCAGGAGGTGATGCTCCTGGGTGAGAAGTCAGGTCCTAACGCGGGTGTCGCTTTGCCATCAGGATGCCCCCTGGCTCCCTGTGTCGGGTGTCCATAGACACAGCACACCCAGGAGCTTCAGATACTCCCACCACCACGCTCGCCCCATAGACATGCTGACACCATCCTGCAGGGTCTCAGCTGGTCATGCTCCTGCTGAGGCCCAGGAGCCCCTGCAGCTGCTTTCAGGCCACATCAGCTGTTCCACTGACTTACGGGGTTACCCTGTTGACTCAAAGGGAGGCCTCCCTGGGGCCGCAGGGAGGGGACGTGGGCTTGCCGGAGGAGCAGGATTCGCCACGGGCAGCGGCAGAGAGGGAGATGGTGGCGGGGTCCCTGGTTGCAGGGCAGCCCCGCTAGAAGGCGGCCTGGGCCAGACCCGCCCAGCAGACCCAGGGCAGATGCACGGTATCCCTAGTGCGGTCGGCTCCTAGACAGCCGTGGCTCCCCTTCGCTGGTGGTACCCCCACTGCTGTGCGCAGGTCAGCATGTCCATGTCCCTGGTCCAGGCTGTGCTGGGAACTTGCTGGCAGCTGAGCAGAGGGCCCTGACCCTCCGGGAGGAACCAAGGCCACCCAGTGTGGGTGAAGTGCCTTCTGAAGGTCTGTTTCATAGACGCTGCCCATGGGGTGTGGCTCCTTTGGTCAGCGTTCCCTGAGGGACCCCAGGGCCACCTTGCCATGGAGGTCAGGCCTCTCTATACAGTCGCTCTTCTGTGTGCTTCGGACGCACCACCCCTACCCCAGGATGAGAAGGCCCTGCTGCGGGGCCCAGGGGGAGAGTCTGTGTTCACTTACTCGTGTTAGTGTTCATAGCGTTCACATGGCACGGAGGCTAAACCGTCCCTCAGCCATGTTTGCGGCTAAGGAGAGGTCGGTCCCTACACAGTTCCCTCGCTGCTGAGTAAATAAAGGGAGGTTGACTTGGCCTAGACCCGAGACTGCCGATAGCCAGAGGCCCCCAGAACCCCCTCCCTGCAGAGCCCCAGCGCAGGCTGACCGTGGCTTAAGGGACACACACGACCCCTGTGCCTCCGCACCGCTCTCCGTGTGGCCTGGTGTCACACGTGCAGATCCTGGCCTTCACATTCAGGACTCACAGGGTTTTGTTCTTTGTAGGATGAAACTGGTGCCTATTTAATCGACAGAGACCCCACATACTTTGGGCCTGTGCTGAACTACCTGAGACACGGGAAGCTGGTCATTAACAAAGACCTCGCAGAGGAAGGTGAGTTGGGAACGGGGGTCCCAGTGGACAGGTTGGTCACTTAAGACAACAGACCTCTCAGCCCGAGCTGGCCAAGGAGCAGGCCCTGCACATCCTCCCCTGCAGAAATCCCACGTGCCTGCGTCCCCTCACTGCTTCAAGGCTGCCTCTCACACATGCCCCCCAGGCGCTTGTCTCCAGGAGGGGAGGCTGCTGGCCGGGGTGGTCTATCAGGACTGCTGTCACCAGGGGGACAGGTCACCTGGGCTGTGGACCGCTTCAGGAGCCTAGTTAGTGAGGCTGCTGGGGCCGGGGCTCCTGCCGCGGAAGGCTGCTCGCTTTCACGGCTGCTTTGGCTCAGGCAGTCTTGGACACACCTGCCAGGTGAATCCCGGTGCTCCCTGGTCTCAGTGTGCTCTCCTTCCAAGGCACCACCGTACCCTCACCTCTGAGCTCCACCTGTTCTCAAGCCTTCCAGCGCTCAGAGCAGCCAGTAGGGAGCTCAGCGGTCAGGGAGGCCCTGGGCGGTCCAGGCGCTTCCATCCAGCGTGGGCTCTGGCTCCTGCAGGGACTGGGGTCCTGTAGCAACCACCGGGACTGAAGTGGGCTCGCTCCTTGCCACTTCCTGGTGTGCTTCTCTCCTGGGCCTCCAGACCCAAGCCTGCATCTTGCGAAGGGGCCTTCTGCATGCACATGCACTCACGTTGTTTGGGGCGCCTTCCTCCGTGCTGTTTGTGGAGCCCTTTAGTTCTAGACTAAACTTCACAGCCCGATCCTGGGACAGCTTGCTAAGAGGCAGGTGCTTTCTGGGGACAGGCCCCTGCCACCCTGCCTCATCACCTGCCTCCTGACCAACCTCGATACCATGCTTTCAGAAGGGCCCATGGTGGACGCCAGCGCAGTGTGTGGACGGTCCTGGTGCCCCCTCGCAAAGCCTCTCAGTCCCCACCCACAGGTCTGAGGCGATGGCCGACAGGATGGCACCAGGTCTGCGTTTCATCACTGACATGGCCACACGCCATCCTGAGAAGTGACATTGTAGGTACAGCTGCTTACCCCCAGGCGCCCCCTCTGACTGTGCTACCTGGACACCTGGTTAGGGCGCAGCCCAAGCTGCTGGCGCTGCTGGCGTGGGGACACGGCATAGAGTGAGGCCTGGCCAGGGTGGCCAGCACGGCCCTTCCAGAACCCCTGGGAGGGGTCCTGGGACTGGAGAGTCCCTGAATAGGTGGAGCACACGTGGCAGCCTTGGGGAAGAAAGGCAGCCCTAAACTGGCAAGAGTCCTAGAGCTGGGAGCCGCGCTCTCAACCCCTCGGCTTCCAGTTGAATGGGGAAACTGAGGCACCAAATGATAGACCTGTACAAAGCTACCCACCAAGCCCAGGCCTCACGTGAGGGCAGCAGGTGGTCCGCAGGCTGTGGGGAGGTCTCCAAGTTCTGTCCAGGGGCGTCCAGGGAAAAGCTGGGATAGATGCATGTGGGACTGTGTGCCCAGCTGGCCACCTGGAGTGGCACATGCCAAGAGTGTGTGCAGGAAACGTGCCCTCTGCCCTTAATCCTGGGGCACCCCACTTAGAGCCAGCATGTCTGCACATGGGGCTGTGGGGTCCACGGGAGGATGCGGGAGAAACATTTATTTTTGGATCTGGTAAAAATTAGTTATTTTTCTCTATTCTAGGAGTGTTGGAGGAAGCGGAATTTTACAATATCACCTCACTAATAAAACTTGTAAAGGACAAAATTAGAGAACGAGACAGCAAAACTTCCCAGGTAAGACCAGTGACTAATAGGCCTGCCGCTTCCGAGGCCCACCACGTAGGCACAGTTCGCTCCCCTCCCTTCCCGCCCTTCGTCCAGCTGTCCCGTCTGTAGCTAGCATGACCCAGCTGGGCAGAGCACCCATCTGAGTGCTGGGGGCAGGGGAGTCCCTCCTCAGGGCCTGGGCTGAGAGCACCAGTGTCATTCACTGTCACAAGTGAGGCTGTGACCATTACGGCATGAGTCACTGCCACCATGTGGTGGTCACTCTTGTGCTATCATGGCCGCCGCTGCAGCCTGCCAGAGGAGCAGCTCTGCGAGGTCAGGCTTCTGGCGGGCAAGTCTGGTGCTTTTAGCACCAGAGGCTGCGCCTGGAGCACAACTCGGTGGAGGTCGGTGGGTGGGTGCAGCAGGTGACACACCAGCTTTTCGGAAGCCACTCTGCCGTCCCCTCCTGGCTGCCTTTGCTTCCGGGCACAGTCTTCGCGTGCTCATGTCTAGCCCAGGGTGCTGTCAGGGTTTCAGGAGCATGACTCACTGAATTTTGCAATTTAGAAATAGAAACATGTTTGGTGGCAGATGAGAGGTAGAAAATGTTTTTCCGAAGGCACCTCTTCGGCCTGTTTTGCTTTGTTGGATGATAGGCTGGGTGGGGGAGGTCACTCTGTGCCACGACCTGAGCCCGAGGGGCGTCATCCTCCCCTGCGTCATCTGCAGGGCTGTCCCCGGACTTGGCAGGGGGTATGCGGGGCCTGTCTCAGCCGCAGCTGTCGTCACACAGGTGCCGGTGAAGCACGTATACCGTGTGCTGCAGTGTCAGGAGGAGGAGCTCACCCAGATGGTGTCCACCATGTCTGATGGGTGGAAGTTCGAGCAGGTGAGGCCCCACCCCTCTAGCAGGGTTGCCATGAGCCTGCTGCCTCCAGGGACTGGTAATGAGGTGTTGGTGGAGTTGTGCCCCATCCTGATTGGATCGGTCACGGATGTTGGGGGGTGGAGTTGTGCTGGAGCCCACCCTTCTCTCTTGGTTACTCTTCCTCACCTGAGCCCGTACTTTGCCAGGACTGCTCTCTGTGCTTCCATCTGGCCTGTCCGTGTGTGTGGGATCGACAGCCTGAGCGCATCCCGGCCTGGCCCTGCCCTCCTGTCCCCTCACATCCCCTCCCATGCTGGCTGAGCAGATGGTGGCCTCGGCTCCTTTGTGCTGCAGTTGGCACAGATGCCCTTCCCAGTGGGGCTGCTCTGTGGCCCCCGGGTCCCCTTCCTGCCCTCGGCTCTGGCGCAGCTGTGCCCTCCACTTTCCTGGCCTGACATGAGGATGTGGGAGTGCCCCTTCCTTTTGTGGAGCCCCTGCTCCCAGCCTGCACAGCTGCTGCCCACTGGCTGTGGGCCTGTGAGCACGTCCAGGATGCTCGATGATTGCTAGTACCTTTTCTACAAACTTCTCACTGCTCCCAGCCCCCAGCCCCAGGTAGCACCTGCCCTGGTGGCCAGGGCCCCTCGGGCCTCTGAGTGTTGCTGGCTTCCATCCCACACAGGTTCTGGCCACGGTGAGCAGTCCTGCCCGGAGGGAGGGCGGTAAATTACAGGCTCACCCCAGGCTCCCTTCTAAAGGTCATACCTTTTCTGTGGGTCTTTTGGAACAGTGGATCACACCGTAGAGCATGCTTGGCATCCCCTTAAAATGTCACTAAGACAGCTGTGGTGTTTGCATCCTCCCTCCAATCGGGGGAGGGCAGCAGAGTGAGTGGCTGGTCCGGAGGGACGCACGTCCCGTCCCATGCCCCTCGTGTGCTCCCTCACCGTGCAGCCTGGAGAAGGGCTGGGGACACGGGAGTTGTAGGTACCAGTTGGGGTGTTGACCTGGGTCCCCCTCACTTGGAGTGAGGTTCCTCTGTAGCTCTCGCTGAGAGGGAGAATCTCCTGTGTGAGCCTCTGTCTTCCTATCTGTGCTCAGCCTGAGGCTTTGTCCTTAGCTCCTCTGGAAGATCCCAAGTCCGTTGCACAAGCCAGGTTCCTCTCATCCCTGAGTCTTACCTGTTTTGCCTAGTTTGTCCCTGGAGGGTGTCTTCCCGGTTCTTGCCGGTGAAGCTCCAGAGCCAGTCCTGTTCGAGGAGAAATGCTCTACTTCCCAGAAGTAGGAGTTGGAAGTGCTGTGGGTAAGAGCCCAGAACCCTAAGGGGTGTGGGCGCCAAGCGCAGGGCCCTCGATGAGGCTCACGTGCCTTGTAAGAGAACGTCGTCTGTGTGCAGACGGCCCTCTCGGTGGCTGCGCACCCACAGCTCAGTCTGTACCCAGAGCCGCCCCTCTCCCGCCCAGGGTCCACAGGTGCCGGGGCACATCTCTCCAGGGATATCCGTGAACCCAGAACGACCTCCCAGAGAGGCGGGAGAACATGCCGGCTCCTGTGCTCCCCCCTCTCCGGCCACACAGGTGTGCTGCCCAGCACACTCTCCTTGCTCAGCCTTGCCTGCTGCCCCAACGCTGCCGCTCTGGTGCCCCTGCCCCTGGCCGCCTCCAGCGTGTGTGGCCAAGGAACAAGGGCCCTTCAAGGCTCAGTAATTCTGCCCTGGGAAGCCTCACTAGTGTGAGGCTTCCTTTGGACTCATTTTGCATTTAAATGCGCATGAGCAGGCGGGTCAGCTGTGCGTGTGTCTGCCTGTCACACGGCTCCCACACAGCTGAGCCTGCAGAGAGTGGAAGCCGCAGCTCACCCGCGTCCATCTGTGAGATCCAGGCTCCCGCACCCCGGCCCCTCCAGCACCCCCCCCACACGCCAAGTGTGCCCTTCCAGGTTAATGGCCCTGCTGGGAGGAGATCAGCCCTGCCTTCCCCTCAGAAGGCCTGGTAGCTGCAGCAGGAACAGGCACAGCATGTGGGAGCTCACCTTCCCGTGTGCCCAACCCGTGTGAAGGGATCGGCCCTACACTGAAGGCCGTGACGCCCCCAACCTGCTCTCAGCCCGCCGCCACTGCCCCCCCACCTCCCAGCATCAGGCCCCCACTCCTGTGGGCCCCACCGGAACCCGAAAGAGCTGAGTGGCCCAGCCGAGATGGCCCGTCGCATGCGTGGTGCACGTGTAGGGGTGGCCCGCACACGTGTGTGCCCTGTGTACACGTGTTTGGGATTTCATTTTCTGTGAGTTCATTAGAAACCTCGAGGCTGAACCCTGTTCCTTAATGTCTGTGGTGCCGGTTGGCGCTGGCGCAGGCTCGCAGGCTACAGTCCCCCACTGGCGGGTGGGCTGGACACGTGTGCAGCACTCATCCCACGCCGCGCTCTTCTCTCCTCGCAGCTGGTCAGCATTGGCTCTTCCTACAACTACGGGAGCGAGGACCAGGCGGAGTTTCTCTGCGTGGTCTCCAAGGAGCTGCACAACTCCCCGTACGGCACGGCCAGTGAGCCCAGTGAGAAAGCCAAGGTGGGTGACCGCGGGCGGGTGGGCGCTGGGCCTGCGGTGGGGCCCACGCACCTCATGCTCTCGTCCCTGGTCACAAGTTCTCGCCTGACGTATCAGAAGCAGAGCCTGGGAGGGAAGGAAGGACCCGTGGGTCCCATGGGCCGTCGGTGGGCAGAGCACCATGGGTGATAGAGGGAGGGGTCTTTGAGCACCGGCCGCCCCTTGAGGCGAGCTTCTGGGGCTTCCACAGCCCCCTGCCAACACCTTCAGGCAGGCAGAGCTGCTTCTGCAAGTTTGTCTTCTAAGTGATGCTGTGGTGGGCTGTTTTCCCAGGGACTGGGGACATCAGGGCTGGAGAATGGGGGCCCCCCGCGTGGCACCTGCCTTAGCCGCATCCACCCTGGTCTTGGGAGTCTTGTTTGGTTTGTAAAAGGAGCAGATCCTGCAGATGATACGATTTTCAGACTCCTGGGAGCGTGGCCTCAGCAAGGCACCAGCACGGACTGGTCCCTGTGTAAACGGCACCGGCTCCCTCTGGGTGTTGGCTCTTCCGTCGCCCCAGGGTGTGTGCAGGGACAGCCGTGCTGCTCGTTTTCGGGTTAGTCTCATGACACAGAGCAGCAGCTGGCACGTCTTCTGGGGTCACTGATTCCAGATGCTTCTGCCCATGGCTGACTCTACCTGGCAGCACTCCTGGGCCCTGGAGCCAGCTCTGCGGGGGTACCAAGGAAGGGGGTAGGGCTCTGTGGCGGGCACCCCGGGTGAAGGCTCAGGGCCACAGGGCACTTGAATGAGTGCAGGAAAGGACCAGAACCCAATGGATTTTAACTGATGTCATTAATTGGAGGCTCCTGATTCTTTCTCAGAGTCTCAGCCCTCCCAGGTGGCCTCTGGTCGATGCCACTGGCCCAGAACTGCCCTGTGACTCTTTCAGGGCCTGTCTTAGAGGTGTCGGCTTAGGAACAGACAGCACTGCCCCCACGTATGTTAGCCTTCCCGAGGTGGCCGTCTTCACGGAGCTCATGGCAGCTTGTCCTCACAGCATGAAGAAGTCGGGTGTCTTCACGAGGGGGCGATTGTCCAGTACCCAGGATGTCCCCACCCTGGCCCGCAGCACCGTAGCTGCACACGTGGCGTTGAGGCCCCTCCGCCTCCCACCTGGGTCAGGACCACATCGACGGTGCTGGGCCTGGGGATGTGCTGCCCATTGAGTCTTGGGTGACCGAGCCCCCCGAGCTCCCAGTCTCATAAGGAGGCACATCTCTCTGAGCAGTTGCAGAATTCTGTAAGTTGTTCATTTTTAGAGACTTTGATGTTTGAACTTGGAAAGTTTTACCGGGGTGGTGTCCTGAGCTCACTTCCCTCCGGTGGCTTTTCTGCTGCAGAAAGGCTACGTCTGTGCTCTGAGGAAGCTCCAGGCACAACCACAAATCCCTTTGCTTTTGAAAATGTAGCCCTGTTTTTCTCTCCAAAAATACCTGGGTCTGAAGTGTGATAGCTGCTTTGGTTTCTAAATGAGGGCCGTGCCGGGAGCTCCCCAAGAGGCCAAACATGGTCGGGGTCCCCGGAACACCATGGAAAACCATCAGGGCTGGATTAGGGGTTGTGACTGGGGACACCGTGTGCAGCCTGGTTCTAGCAGTGCTGCACCCGTGAGGGTGGCGAGTGTCAGCCTCCCGGCTCCAGGCAGGCGTCGGGCAGGGAGCTTAGTGATTAGTGAGGACAATGGTCCACACAAGGGTGGTTCGCTTCCACCGCCGGCCGCCAGCTCAGGGGCTTCCCAGACCCCTCCACCCATCCGAGATTTGCTGGGAAGGCTTGCAGAACTCGCTGACTGAGGGGACCCTGGGGTGTGGTTTGTCGTCAGGAGTATAGAGAGCGAGGGCTCAGGTCCAGCAGGGCAGAGCATGGGGCAGAGGCCTGGAAACCTGTCAGGTGAGGACTCCTCTGCGGGGTCTTGACAGGCGGCGCTAGCACGCAGAACATTGCCCACCAGGGATGTCACCCACCTCCGTGTCCAGGGATTTTACTGCTCTCGGTGACACAGACGAGATTGATTGATAACTGATCGATGACTGCCTGCTTGACTGATCAGTTTCCTGTTCCCTGGCCAACTGACCCCACCCCTGTCACGTTCTTAGACTGTCCACTGTGGCCCGGAGGTCACTGCCTCTCTGGAGCCAGCAGTAAAGGCCACACCTCTATTGGGGCAAGGTTCAGTTCCTCACTAGAAAGAGGGAGGGCAGAGTAGAGCCCTAGGAGTGTCAGGCTCAGGAACAATCGGGTGCTTTCCTCTGTGGCATGTCTGCACGTGTGGGTTCAGGACCCAGGACCCCCGACACGAGGCTGGTCCGCCTGTGCAGAGGGCAGAGGGCGTTCCTGCCCCCGAGCACCCACACTTGCCACCACCTTGGGGAAACGGCCTCTGTGGGTGGGCTCCCCAGCCGCCACCCCGTCCCAGCCTGCACTGACGGTGCCCTCTCTTCTTCTCCCTTGCCGCATGCTGCGTGCCGAGCCAGAGTGACGACGAGGAGACGGGTCACGATGGGGATGATTCAGATTAAGTGTAAATGTCATGGTGAGCTCTGTCACCCTTGCATTGACCACTCACCTTAGCCTCCTTGACCCCAGCCCTTCCTCTGCTGCACTTTCCCATACCTGTAGTGGACAGAGAACCTTCTGCGCTAGAAGCTGACTGTAGATCTC
Source organism: Canis aureus (assembly GCF_053574225.1). Classification (NCBI taxonomy): domain Eukaryota; kingdom Metazoa; phylum Chordata; class Mammalia; order Carnivora; family Canidae; genus Canis; species Canis aureus. The sequence goes on from NC_135618.1 coordinate 39,281,736, forward strand.
TGGTGGAGCCAGCTGTCTAGGGTGGAGCTATAGTCTGTTTCCTTTAGGATGTCCACGTGGGTGGCCTTGGGACCCAGGCTGGGGTGCACAAGAACCCCATGTGTCAGTTGCTGAAAGGACCTCATCGCTGTGGGTGTCAGTGGGCAAGGACACAGGCCTACCCATCCTGTCACAATGCCACGGACTCAGGGTCACAGAGCCAGGGCTGTGCCTTAGGGGGGGACCTCAGTCCTGACACCAAAGCCTCAGGAGTGGGATGCTGATAGAGAGGAGTCTCTGACGACCTTCTTTCTGTTTGCCCTGTGATGAGGGACTCCGCAAACACGTCCTGGTCCCCAACTGCTGCTCACATCCCTGCTGTGTCCCGTTCCTCTTCCCACTGTCCAGGTCCAGAGCCCAGCTGTGCTCACCATTAGCAAGGGCCACTGTTCTGTTCCCTCATCTTGCACACGGGGAGTCGAGGCCCAGAGAGGGCAGGTTGTAGGTGGGCAAGCCACACATCATCCATGGTGCTCCCCTGCTCCCTCCAGAGTCCTCCCTCCCTACCCGTGTCATGGACCAAGCCGTGCAGATTGGGGGCTCCTCAGCCTCTGCTCTGGGAGCTCAGGAAAGGCATGTGGCCAGCTAAGCCCTGAAAGGTTGACCATCCCGCTGTGAGAGGTCTGGACTGGAGATTGCAAAATAAGAGTGGCATTTACGTTTTCAGTTATCTTTTTGATGATTTTATACAACGTTCTCATCTTGCCTCTTGATCCACCCGTCTTCAAGTATTTGTCACCTGGCTCTCCAGGAGTTTACCAAGCCTTGGTCTGGATGAGCACAGGCCAGGAGATAGGCAGAATGAGTCCCATCTGTTGCTTCAAACTTCCTAGTAGCCACGTTGAGAAAGTCAAAAGAAACTTGAATATAAGCTAACAGTATTGATTCAGCACATGGAGAACCTCCAGAATCATGGGGGTATTTTGCTTTCGTCACTCAAGACTCCAACCTGGTGTGTAGTTTGTGTCTGTGGCCCAGCTCTGCTGGGAGTGGTCACTCCTCGGGCTCAGCAGCCTCGTGCGCAGCAGGCACCAACCTGGCCCAGCTGGAAAGTGAGTGGTGCTAGCAGCCTGTGGTCAGAGCCCGGCTGCACCCTGGGGGAACCCGTGTGAGCACAGGGGAACCAGCTTTCGCAGAAGCCACATCGGTGGCCCCAACTCACTGGGCTGTGGGAGGGGAGGTGCGGGCTGGTCATAGAGCAGCCGTGGGGCGGGCCCTGCCTTCGCACGATGACACGGTGCACCTGCCTGGGCATGTCAGGCTGTGCTGCTACTCAAGGGACACAGCTGGTCCCTGTGGTCGGCTCAGGCCCCGCCTTGGGAGGCAGCCCGGGGAAGAGGCTTTCCCCGACAGATGGGGTTGTGGCTGACACAGGCCCTAGGGGTGGTGTTCCATCCTCGTCAGGAGGTAGTTATTGGGGCTCACTCTGGTGGGCGGCATTCCGGTTGCTTGGGCTTCATCCTCTCCACTGTGGACTCAGAAACTCTCCTCAGCATGGTTTCCAGCTTGCCCTGCAAACAGCAAAGATGACGGGACTGGGGCCAGCACCGCAGGAACAGTGGGGACCTGCGAGGGCCGATGGAGTGCATGTGACCCTCCTGCATCAGCTCCCCCAGACCACATCCCTCTGACAGGGGTCTCCTGGACTTTTCCCTAAACCTAGGGGCCTGAGGAGGGATGTTCAATCTGGGGCGCTGCTTCTCCATCACAGATGAGGCTGCACCTTACAGGGAGTGAAGCGGGGTCCCAGGAGATGGGCGCAGTGGGCAGGAGAGCATGAGAGCATGTCAGGCAGCTGTCCCGGAGCCCTCGGAGCCTTGGCGGGCACATCCAGGGGCTGGCAGGGGTGTGTAGGGCACCAGGGCACAGGCTGGAGTGACCCTCAACAACCTGTACCTTCCTGAGTGGTTCAGAACAAGTGCTTCATGGATGTGAGTGCCCAGGGCCTCTGCTCCTGTGACCACGGTGTCCTGGGCAGCCACCCTGGCCTGGGAGCAGGAGGGCGAGGCCTCACTGGGAGGCAGGGAGCCTCTTTCTGGCCAGAGTGTCTCTGTGGACCTGGTCCTGGTGTGAGCAGCCTGGTACCTCCCAGGGCACAGTCCCACGCTGTGCGCATGTCCAGGGCTCAGAAACGGTGTCCCTAGGGCCCCATCTCTCTCAGCTCTGGCATTCAGGCAGAAGATGCCCCCTGGAGGCTCGCTTTCACATTGCCTCCTACAGCACTGGCCTTGGCTGGGTTGAGCCAAGCTGGGACTCGGGGTGTTTCTCCTGGTTACCTGGTGCTTCATAGCCATACTGCGCATGTGGATTTAAACAGCAAGAGATGTGCGGACTCTGAAGCCCCCACCTGGGGACACAGTGGTCCCTTCCCCTCTACCTGGGCTGTGGGGTTCAACTCTCTAGGGGTTGGCCAGTGCTCAGACCTCTAGAAGCCCCCAGCCTGGTTTGGGGGTGGACAGGATACACAGATTTCTGGGGCTGAAGGAAGTTGGGGGCTCTGCTCTGTCCCTGAGATGCCGAGGGGGAGGGAGAAGGACAGGGTCAGGCATGGTGGCCAAGAGGCCATGGACTCTGCAGGGGCTGGTGCCCTTGAGGCAGGGAGGCCAGCGCACTGAGGAGCACGATGTGAGCCCTGCAGGCTGAACCGGCGGGTGTGGAGGTGATGGGGTAGTTCTGGGAGCTCAAGTCTGTGTGTTGTGGGGCTCAGGCCGGGTTTGTGACGGGTGTGAAGAGGAACGGGTTGAGGTGCGGACCGCTGGTGCCCTGAGAGCGCTGGCTGTATACACGTCCGCAGCCCAGATCTATGTAGGCTGGAGCCTCGGGGGTTGTTGCCTGTCAGGTGAGCTGTTGAACCCCCAGGGGGGCTCTGTCACCCGCAGAAGGCAAGCAAGGGCGGCCATCAGGGGAGCTGGCTGCCAGGGACCTCTGGGCGCTTAATAAGGAGCCATGACCCCCACCCGTGTCTCAGGCTGGCTGCTGTGGTGGGAGGTGGGGGCACATACGTCTGTCTTGGGCTGGGATGGAGAGCTGGAGGGCAGGCTCTGCAGCAAGGGTCTGCGCCTGCTGGCTGGGCCGACTTCCAGCCTGTGCTTGGCCCCCTGAGCCACCTGCAGGCAGACTTAAGGTCTTGGGCCCTGCTCCCGGAGCAGGTGCTTCGCTTCAGGGTCTCTTGGCTCCCAGCTGGCCACAAGGTGCAGCCCCGTGCAGCACCCAGGTCCTCATTGTCTGTGTTTGGCATTTTCAGATTTTGCAAGAACGGGGTTCAAGGATGTGAGAAGCACAGTGTTGACAGCTGAAGAAACATTTTATCTTGTCCCAAGTTGCAACGATCTGCCATGTGGAGGAAGCTTGGCTGTGAGAAGAAACCTGCGTTTGACAATTTCTCTATAGAGATCTGGGTGTGGATCCTTTTTTGCCTCTAAGGTGGGCGGTGCGAGACGGGACCACCTGTCTGGGACCGGGCGTCCCCACTCGGAGCAGGCGTGCCGGCCAGGTGGGTGTCCCCCTGGGGGCCTCCGCTCGGTGTTCCCCATGCTGCATGGGCCCGAGGCGGGAAGCTTCCAGCCAACCCCTGTAATCACCGAAGATCATTTAAAGGACAGCGCTCTTGGTGCTAACATAACATAAACAGTCTGTGACGGAGCCAGGGCCTTGCTGGTAGGAAGTGGCTGCAGCGCCATGGCCACAGGCTCTGGGTGCCCACTGGTCACCCACGTGCACCAGGCCCTGGTCCTCGGGTCAGGGAGTCGCTCTGCCTTCCCGGCGGAAGAGGTTGGCAGTTTCTTGCAGCCCCAGCGGGTACCTCCTGAGAGAGGCGGCCCCCGCGTGTTCACTACTTCCCGGGCCTCAGCCCCGAGGCCCGGCCTCCTTCAGAGCCAGGCTCCCCCTGCCTGACCACGTCGGGAACAGTCGAGGCTTCTCCACTTACATTTTCCAGGCAAGAGAACTTTGCATCCTTTCTTCCCCAGTGTGGACAGACGACCCAGCGTTTGTACTTTTTAGAGATGCCTGAAAGTGTTGCTGCATTTTGGACTGATGCGTTAAGTCATTGAAGGGGAGGTAGATGCTTGTTGGGTTTGGCCCAGCCTCGGGCCTGTGGGGGAGCTGTTGCCCGTCAGTGCCTTTGTCTCGCCTGGGATGGAGGTCCTGGGATGGAGGTCGGGGCGGAGGCCTGTCCACCTGGCTCCCGGAGCTGAGACTCCCGGTCACCCTGAAAACCGGATGTTTACAATGCATCACAAATCTCTCCCTCTTGCCAGCTCGCTCGTCTTCTTTGTCTAACTATGCAGTTCTCTCTGGGGTTTGGGGTGTTTGAGACTCACACAACCTGCACAGGTTCTGCCCACAGGACATGACGTTGGACCTACTAGAATCCCTGTAAAAAGCGCTGCTCGCATGCTTTGAGGACAGACCTTTCCTAGCTGTCGTGGGGCTGCAGGCGGGCAGCTCTCTGCTTCCTTGCCGGGGCCGCCGGGCGCTCTGACCGCCGCCGAGCGGGGCGGAGGCTCGGGCGTGCCTAGTTTCCAGGGCTTCCGGAGGCTTCTCGCCTGTGTCCTCTTCTTTGCCAATAACCTGATTAACCAAGTTCTCTGGCACCTGGGACTTACCTCCTCCTTCCTGTGAGGTCTGTTGTCTGTTGTTAAATGTTTGGCTTCACATTCATCGCAGTCTTTCTGGAGGACACATTTGGGCCCGGCAACCGTCCCCCCCGGGGTGCCCAGGGTGGGGGCAGCCCCGCGTTGGCCTCGGGGTGAACCTGTGTGCTGTGTGCGCTGTTGGCCACGTGGCGTCATTTGATTTGTGATCTTGACATAATAGATAGGCTTGTGGTTTTTTAATTTAAAGATATTAAGACTTAATTCACTAAAATTTATTCTGAGGGGATATTTATACTTTTATACTTTTTTAGGTATCCGTATTTTATCAGCTTACAGTTTAATGCCTAAGTTTCCCCTGAAAATAGCAAATAAAATTGTGTATTTATGAATGAGAACAACTGTTAGTGTCTCAAAGCGCACAGAGAAGCCACTGCTACAGAAGCGCTGACCTGGGCTCGTGGTGGCCGTCCCCCTGCCTGTCTGGTGGCCATCTGCATGTCGGGCGCCCACGAGGGCCCGGGGAGCGCTGGGGCTGGCACAGCAGAGTAGCACACGCCCGTCTCCCACCTCGGCCGTGCCAGCGCCACCACCTCACCTACCTCTTGCTAGCGTCCTGCCCCATCCCTGGGGACAAAGGAGATAGTCTTCTAGTGACATTTGTGAAGCACTCATGGCTCGTCATGCCAAGGGTGCACACCTGTCTGTCCCACTCTGCCTCCCATACTGGCTGATCCTAAGGTGCAGGGCGCCACCCAAACCCCTAGTCTTCTCTGGTGACCATCCTGTTTGCCGGGGTCTCGGGCATTTGCCTTGCTGGCCCAGGCTGGGAGGTGGGCTGCAGGGGCGCTGAGCTCTCATGCTCAGTGTACAGTCGGGGGCATGGGGAGAGGACTCCAAATTCTGCTTCAGAGAGTTTGCTCTCTGCACAGACAGCAGTTGGCACCTTCCGGCTCTGCTCCTGACAGCGGATCTGAACCTGTCTCCTGTCCACATGCAGGGCTGGATGGGAGCCGGCCACCCAGCCCAGGTCCCAAGACTGAGGGCCCTTCCTCTGGGTCTGCCGGGCGGGAAGGCCTCCAGCCGGCCTGCTGCAGGGGGTTGTGGGGAGGGCACAGCTCCCTGAGGGCAGGACAGAGGGAGGCGGGCGCGTGGAGTGTGCAGCTGCTGGGCCCAGGCCGGAACCTTCCAGGGCACTGCACAGGGGCCAGCAGTCCCCCTGCTTCTCCCCCACCCCCCATGTTCACTTGTGTCCACCCAGCAGGTGTCTCTGGCCTCGTCCAGCCTCCCCAGAACTGGAGGCTATGGCCGGCAGGTGCGCCAGCGCCCGTCAGTCCACCCTGTGTTGTGGCTGTGTGTCTGTCCGCGGCAGCCTATGCCCTCCAGTGCTCAGAGCTCGCATGGTCTCTGGCTTGGCCTGAAGCAGACGCAGCAGCTCACTCCAGCCCCTGGTTGGGAGGAGGTCGGTCTTTGGCTTTAGGGGCGTTCACCAGCACACACACCCCTTCCTCTCCTGCGTGTGTCCTGTCTGCCTTGCCTTCTGAGCACCTGAACTATGGGCGGCTGCATCAGGTGGGGGGCAGGGGGGTCCTTTGGCCTCAGACTCTGGCCTCCTGCACAGATGCTCCAGGGCCAGTCCTGTGACTCAGAGCCACGGCTAACCCCAGGAGGCACCTGGGCCGCTGGGCCCCAGGTGTGGGCTTCCCTGCTCAGCTGCAGCCCCTGGAAAGGTCAGCCCCTCCTCTTGATTCACCTGTGGGCTGCTCTGCTTGTCCCCCTCCAGGTGGGCTTTGCATCGTGGGCCCCCAGCCTAGGTCGGTGGACAGTCTCCCAGTCTGTGTGCTATCTGAGGCGCAGCTTGGCAGCAACGTGTCCCCCCAGCCAGGGTGGGAGAAGGGACCATGATAGCAGGGCAGTTTCTCTCCTCAGCCCTTGTCCCAGCACACATCACTTGCTGTGTCAACTGCATGAAATAAACCTCTTTTTAAATTCCTAGTCTCCGCGAGTGTTTTCTCCTTCACTCTCTTGAATATCTGCCCTGGGTCTGGGTGGGCCCGAGTTTGGGGAGCCCAGGGGATGGAAACTGTGCCTAGAGTCACATGCTGGCCACCGTCCCACACAGGAGCTCCTAACCTAGCTCGGTGGGGTGTCCTGGCATCTGTGCCCGGAAGGACCCTGACCAGACCCCTGCCCTGTAGCAGAGGCAAGAGGATGGGGGTGGTGGGAGTCCTCAGGGCACCAGAAGGCTGGGACAGCCGATGAGAGGAGGCGGGGGTCGGTGGGGGTGGCAAGTCCTCCTCCAAGGAAGCCTGGTCTTTGTCCGGTTCCCACAGTGGGTTTCATTTTGGCCTCTCAACACAGAGGCTGCAGGGGTTCTCCCCCAAGAGACCAGTTAATCTTGAAGCACCCTCCACCCAGGCCAGCCCGTGTTCCCAGAACTCGTTGTAGGGCTGCCTTCAGGACCCCTGCAGCCTAGTCTTTCTCCTCCCACCCCCACCCCCACCTGCAGAGCTGAGGGCTGCTGATGGGTTCTAGCTCATTTCTGCATTCTCGCCAGTCCTTGCACAAACCACTGAAGACTCTGGCTAGTGTGGCCTGGACCCAAAACCCTGTGGAAGGAGGAGGGAAGTGGGTCCTGGCCTTGGCCTGGGCAGGGAGACCCTATCCTGCTGACCTCCACGGCCTAGGCTGGGGACTCGTGCTGGTGCCTGCTTCCCCAAAATTTCGGGGGTTCTGGCCTCCTGGGATGTTGGCCGGTGGCCCAGTAGAGCTGTCCCTGGGCTGCTGCAGAGGGGGTCTGGAGCCTGGGAGGGAGGCGCGGGCACAGCATGTCTCCATGTCTCTGCCTGTCCCCGCCCTGCCCTTCGGTGAGTTCACCACCACCCAGTCACCCCTGGGAGGCAGGAGGGCCCAGTGCCTCCAGTTCCCCACAGTTCTAGACTCACCCCTGGGAAGTCGAGACTGAGGGAGGAGGCGGAGGAAAAGGAGCTGGGGGCGGTGGGTTACCCCAGGGCAGCGGGAACAGCCCTTGCTCCTCCCGATGTTAGAGAAGTCTTGGGCTGAATCAGACACAGGCAGGAGCGGCCATGGTCTCCACTGGGCCCCCACTTTTCCCGCTGGCATCTGGTGCTGCCCCCAGGGTGATACTCCTGATGAAGACCATGTTGGCAAAGATCCTGAGGCAGGGAGGGGAGCAGGGAAGCCCCTGTGAGCGGATCTGGGGACGGGTGTCCAGTGCACCTGCTGCAGCTCCCTTCCCGCCCGGGAGCCTCAGCCCCCACCCAGCACTGCAGCAGCACCCCCCGACCTCGTGTGCCTCCCCTCACCTCCCTGAGGCACCACAGGGCAGCCAGCTCTGAGGTCAGGTTTTTATTGGAGCATAAACATAAATAAAAAAACAACTGGGCATTTGACCAGAGAGGACAGGAGCGCTATTTACAAATGTACACCGTGGGTCCCGGGGCTCAGAGGAGGGCCAGGAGGGCCGCGAGGACTGAGAGGAGCATGTGGGCTGCCAGGCGGGGCACAGAGTCCAGGAGGTGCTGCTGGACCTGGGGCCCCCGCTTCTGGCCACCCAACTCGGCCTGTTGGAATTGTAGGTTTGGGATGATCCGATGGATCCAGTCATGGTGGGAGGTGACCCGGATATAGACACCTGGGCGGTTCCGGCGGGCACAGCCCTCGCCCCAGCTGATGACTCCTGCCTGCAACCACAACCGGCCCACCAGGCATACCAGGGGTCCCCCCGAGTCGCCCTGTGGGAGAAGCAGGGGCGCGGTCAGAGCCCCCAGGCCCAGGAGCCAGCCGCTGCAGCACACGGGTATGCGCGCACTCTGGTCCCCGGCCCTCCCCTCAGCTCCTCTGGGAAGGTCCCTGCCCAGGACCCTGAGCCTGGCACCTGCTGGCTGGTCCTTCCTTCTCTGGCGGGGGGAGCCCATTTCCCGGCACCCCCAGAACTGCCTGCCCTGATTCACCTTGGAGGGGCTTGTTCAAAGTTTCTGGCCACGCTGGACCCCTGAACCGACCATCCAGCCTGGGTGGGGCCCAGGAGTCTGATTCCCAACTGCTGGAATGCTGGGCTGTGACGCGGCCCACGGCCCCGCCTGCAGGGGCCTCCTGGTCCCAGCCGGGCTGGCTCCCCCTCCACCTGGGCCCGGCCTGGACATCAGGAGCCGGGCTCGGCCTTGGGCATGGCCCACGCCAGCCCCTACCTTGCAGGCGTCCTTCTTGCCCTCAGCAAAGCCGGCACACAGCATGTCATCCTTGATGGCTTTGGGCTGGAGGCCAGCCTCGGCGTCCTTGCTGTAGAGCAGGTTACACTTGGGCGTGTCGATGATGGGCACTGCAAGCTTCTGCAGGACCCGTGGGCTGGGCAGGCGGTCTGGGGGCGAGAGACAGCCTGCAGCTCAGCGCCGTCTCAGGGAGGGCCACCGCTCTGCGGCCCACGCCTTACCGTCCCCCGTCTGCTGCTTTCCCACCCACTCCACCCACGAGGAGAGATCCACGTGTGCCAGTATCAGCAGAAAGAGCGCTGGTTTGGAGCAGCCCCTCCCACAGACAGCCCAGAGCCTTCTCCAGACCTGTCCCCCATTCTCTCGTGGTGCCACCCCATTACCTTCCTCACTGGGGCTGCCCCAGCCGGTGACCCAGCAGCTCATGCCCGCCTCAAAGGCCCCCGAAGGGTCAGGCACACACACGGGGAGAATGTAGTTGGTGAAGGTCACAGGCGCCTCCAGCTCCACCAGCGCCACGTCGGCGCTGGAAGCCATGCCCCGGTACAGGGGGTTGCTCTCCACCCGCTTCACGCGGGCGTACACGGCGTGTGGCCCTGGCCTCACCAGCTGCCGCGCCCCAAGCAGGACCTGGTACAGGGAGGTTTCGGAGGTGCTGGCGGGAAAGAGCAGAACTGCTGTGAGACCGCCCCTCTCGGTGGGGACCCAGCAGAGATTGGGGAGACGGAGGGGCCAGGGGTGTTCCTCTGCTACAGTGCCTGGGTGCTCTGCACGCTGTCTTCAAAACAGTAACGTCCAGGGGGACGTGCCGTACGGGGAGAAGCCGAAGCCACTCCCCCTCCTGCCCGATGCCAGCCAGGTGGTCTTGGGCAAGTCGCCCCACAAGTTCTCCGTGACCCAGTGTCCTCCTCTGTCAAATGGGGCCAGTAAGTATCTCTAACTGAAGGGGTTGTAAGAGGGGCCACCCACAGGGTGCAGTCAGGGGCCACCCCACCAGTCCTGGGCAAGTGACCCCCCCCCTCGGAGCCCACACTTCTGAATTTAAGACTGGAAGTCCTAAAAAATTGCAGCGCTGGGGGGAGGTGAGATCCGCGCTCGGGAAGCCCTGAGGGTCCGAGGCCAGCCAGTTCCTGGTTCAGGGGCCTGGGGGCCTGGGTGACCTCAGACAGGGCCAAGAGGAGGAAGGGACATTCTGCGCCAGCCCAAAAGCTCCTCTGGAAGCGGAGGCCCAGGCAGAAGGGGCATGTCCTGGGCCCGAGGTGTGGAGGGGGCAAGGGAGAGGGCAGGCACCCCCCAAGGGGCGCCCCCAGGGCCCGTGGCGCTGTCCGAGGTGCTGGGGCCCCGTGGGAGGGGGGGTGACTCACTTGGAGAAGCAGTGCGCCGCCGTGAGGACCCATCGCTCTGTGAGGAGGCTGCCCCCGCAGAAGTGGCTTCCGTTGCGCTGGATGCTGACCTGCCAGGGCCACTCGCCCTCCAGGGCATCCCAGCCGCCCACCATCCGGTTCAGCATCCTTGGGCGCCCACACACTAGGGCCGAGGCCAGGAGGCGCTCACTCGGGGCCCTTGCAGCTCCCAACCCCGCACTCTAGCCTCTGGTTTCTCCCCAACCCTGGGTCCTCCCTACCCTTGACCCGCGCTGAGCCCTCGGGCAGGTCAGGGCTGTGGGTGCCGGGTCACAGGCACACCCCTCCGGCCTTGGGAACGTGCCCCTGCCCTTCACCTCTGACCCAGCGACGTCAGACCCGCCTCTCGGTCACGAGACACAGAGAGGGTGCCGGCGAGGCACGTCAGGGAGTTATCCCGGAGCCCAGCAAGCAGGCTCCCGGAGGGGACCCCCGCACGCAGGTGACCCCAAGGGGTCTGCACTGTTACAGCAGAATGGTCTCCAGTTGTCCTGAGCCTCCTGCAGCCACCGCCCCCTGCCTCCGGGGGCTCCCGTGCCGTCTGCGCTGCGGGGCAGACTTCCCTCCGTCCCCCGTCTTGGCTCTAATGCTGCTGAGCCACAGCCGTTCCTTCCTTTGGGGTTCCCTGTACCCCACCTCTGGCTTCTGGGTCTCACTCCGGGGGATGGTGAGCCTCTGGCCCGTCTTGCAGCCCTCAGACCAGCCCCCTCCTCTGTCCCCCCATCCAAGGGCCCTGGGTGCTTACCGTGTGATACCTCGGCTCCCTGAGCCCCTGGAGGTGAGAAAAAAAAGGTGGTCAGCCGGCTTTGCCAAAGCCTGCCCACCGCTGGCCAGTGTAGGCCTTCCTCTGCTCCGCTCCCAGCTCCTGAGGACACAAGGACGGTCCCCGCAGGGACCCGGCAGGGAGGGCCCGGGGCGCATCTGCAGGGGCAGACTGCCCGCCGCACAGGAGCCCACTGTGGCCTGCCTCGGGGGCAGGACAGCTTCTCACCCCCCACCCCGTGCTTGTCTGGAAGCTCTGGGCCTGTTTGGGCGCTGTCACCCGACCCTGGAACACGCTGGAGCTGGGATCCGGGAAGAGGCCCCAGAGCTGCTCACACACAGTCTGTTCTCCCTGGAGTCTCACGCAGGCGTCTGTGGTCCCCAGGTCGTGGGGAGAAGCCACCTCCCCCAGCTGAGGGGACAGGCAGCGGGGTCAGAGTAGGGCCCGTCTCCCCGGGATCCATCTCGATGCAGACACAGGGCCTACTCTTGGGCCTCACGAGAACCTCCGCCCCAGCCTCGACACCCCAGCCCAGGGCCAGCAGCACCTGCAGGTCTCCCCGCGCCCCCAGCGCTGTATCTGGGTCACCGGGGGCGAATCTGATCAGAGCTGGGGCGGCTCGGGACAGCTCCTCCCCACCTCAGCCTGACCCCTTTGGAGACCAGAGGGTGTGGCAAGTTCGCTCTTGGACCCCAAGTAACCCGTCCCACAGCGGGGAGAGGTTGCAGGGAGAGGCTGCAGGGCAGGAAGCGGTTGGGCTAGCCCCCGGGGGTTTTTACAAGGACCCCATTCCTCCCTGCTGGACCATGGAGTGGAGGAGGTGGACCCTGGAGGCTGAGCAGGCACAGGCAGGACTGGGCACTCTTCACAGTAGGGGTGCCAGGTGGAAGCCTGGGGGCAGAGTGCTGTCTTCCAGAAGATTCCGCACTAACGTTCCCTCGGACTGCTCCCCTCCCTGTGGAGACTTTCCAGGGTCTTCTGGTGCCCCCCGCAGCCAGCCCCCCTCCCCTCACACCCAGGATCGAGCTCACACCCCCGTGGCCTGGTGGGCCCCTCCCCCACCTTGAGTCTGCAAAAGTCCTCAAAGCAGCTGAGTGCAGCTCTGCTTCTCATTCAGGCCAAGCCCTCTGACCCCTGAGCGCTCGCTAATGACACCCCTCTACCTGGGGGCCCTTTCCTCCTGGACTCTGCTGGCCCAAATACTGTAGGTCCTAATCCAGATCAAGGCCTAAGTGAAATGCCACTTCCTCCAAGCAGCCCTCCTTGCTTCTGCTGTCTGTCTAGGAAGCCTGGCTCCTGCTCCTGAGCTCGCCATCCTCCCGCTGGGCCACGCAGAGCTCTGCCCACCTTGCCGTGGAACTGATATCATAGTCTCATCTCACCCGCATTCCACAGGGCTCCCCCCTTCCAGGGGGCCTGAGCCCAGGGATCGTGTAGAGGGACAGAAGAGCTGTGGGGGCGGGGCGGACTGGGGCGGGCACTGTGGAGGCTAGGCTCTGCGGGGCGGGTGCCCTGTCGGGGGCTGGGTGAGCTGCCCAGGGGTGCCGGGCACCTCGTGTGGGCCCAGGGCCCCCATGCTCTTGCAGCTGGTCAGGGCTCAGCTGGTGGGGGGAGACCCGAGGTTCTAGGAGGTGGGGGTGAGGATGTTCTTGAAGGAGCCCACGACCCCTGCTCCCAGCTGTGAGCCAGAAGCAGGCAGTGACCGACCGAGATTACTCACCCCACTGGGAGCAGTGGCAGCTTACACCCCTGCTGGAGACCGGCTCCCCCCAAAAACCTCACTATCCTTGTGCCAGGAAGCCAGGAGGCAGAAGCCAGGGGGCAAGGGTTGGGGGGCCCTGGGGAGCCCAGGAAGACTGGAACCCCCCCCACTGAAGTGCTGCCCTGGTGTCCTCGGACCCCTGGTAGGAGGTCAGGAGCCCCAGCAGAGTCCAAGCCTGGGGTGACCTGGCCCAGCCCTGGGAGGTGACTTGAGGACAGGGAAGTGAGGTGGCACCAGGCTGGCCAGGCTAGCCCAGGAATGCGGGAGGGTTTCCCTGGCAGGGAGCAGCGCAGCCTGTGGGAAGGGGCCTGGCGGGTGGGGTTCCCCGGCTGCCACCTGCCGACCCTGAGCCAGGACCGAGAGAAGGGAAGGGGACACAGGCTTGCTCCTCCCCACACACCCTCCCTGTCTGGTGGGAGCAGGAGCCTGCTGCACCCGCAGCTCCCCACTCCCAGGTGAGCCTCCCCTGGCCCAGCAGAGGGTGACCCAAGGCTTCGGAGCCCAGGGGCCCCAAGTTCAGATCCTGTACATTGCAGCCCGTGTCTGTAACTGGGGACAGGAAGAGACTGAGGTGGGAGGAAGCAGAAGCCCCAAGCCCAGAGCTTGGCCCCTGAGCACCAAAGACGAGGTAGGAGTCAGGGGAAGGAGAGCCCCCCATGCTTCTGCCTGAGTCCTGGGACCTGCGCCCCCAGCCCCGTCCTGCCTTCTGCGGGTCACAGCCCCAGGAGTGAACCTCAGAGCCTTCCCACCTGCTCCGCAGGGCCCCCGTGGGGCAGGGCAGGAAAGGGAGCCTGTGCGGCAGCTAAAGGCCTGTCCAGGGAGTGGGGAATTTGGCTGGAGCTCCGGGCAGGTCAGAGGGCGCCCCTCTGCCCGGAGGGGGACCGGCTTTCTGCATTGTCCAGTACTCACCAAACCCCAGCAGCAGCAGGAGCAGGGCCAGGGCTGGCAGGTGCCGCATGGTCTCGGCCTGGCTGGGGCACCGGTTGGGGGGCAGTGAGCAGGAGGCCGGTGAGCACCAGCTCCAGGCACACGGCTCCATGAAGTGGGGTTTTATGCTGGAGGTGAGTGTCGGCTCGGCTATGCCACCCGACCTGTCGGCCAGGCCTGCCCAGGTCCTCTCAGCCGGAAGGAGGTGCCCCAGAACCCAAACTTCTCCATGACCTGTCCCTGAACCTCGAGGCACCAGATCCCTCACCCCAAAATACCGACGGGTTGTGGGGCCGGCTGTGCCTGCCCCATTTGGGTGCGTGTGGCCTGGGATTCCCCGAGTCCCGACCAGACATCCCCCCGCCCCGCTGGCCCCAGGCCCCGCCTAAGCCGACCGCAGCCTGCCCGCCGGACCCTCCGTTTCATTCATTCGTTCACTGGTTCATTCATTGATTTATTGAGCATCCACTCCTACGCGGGCATCCGTGGACAGCTCGGTGCGGCCTGCGGCTTAGCTGCTAAGGGCAGGAGAGGTCCAGCGCCCCCTCCCGGGGCTGCACCCTCCTCCCGCGCGGCGGGCGGGGGGCTTCCCGGCATCCGCGGGCCGGGCCGGCGGGCGGGGCGGAAGCGGGTTCTGGGAAGGCCGGGCCGGGAGGAGCGTCCGGGGCGCCCCTGCCTTGGGCGCGGCCGGCCGGGCTCCTGGACGTGCGGCCGCGGCGGAAGCGGCTCCGGAGGAAGTTATTTGGAGCACGGGGCTGACGTCAGAGCCGGGCTCGGGGCGGGGTGCGGTGGGCGCCGGGCGGCAGGCCGCGTCTGCCTCAGTTTCCCCGCCTGCGGTGCGGGGGGCGGTGCGCGGTGCGCGGCCCGGGAGCGGGTGCGGGGAGCGCTGGGTGTGCTGCGGCCCCGCCGCCACCCCCCGGTACCCAGTCCCCGGCCCGTCCGCGGGGCGCCGCTGGTCGACGCGGGCCTGCCCCCTGGTGGCCGCGGGCTGCGGGGCGCAGAGTCTCTCCCCGGGACCTCCCCTCCCCGCGGAGGGTGAGGGCCGTCGCCCCCCTGCTCATCCCCCCACCCCCCGGCGCTCGGCTTCCTGAGCACGCGCGGTGCCCACACTTCCAGCCGCAGCCCCCGGCGTGGAGGCGGCCACGAGGCACACTTTAAAGGGAAAAACGGGATCCCTGGGTGGCTCAGCGGTTCAGCGCCTGCCTTCGGCCCAGGGTGGGATCCTGGGGACCCGGAATCGAGTCCCACGTCGGGCTCCCTGCATGGAGCCTGCTTCTCCCTCCGCCTGTGTCTCTGCCTCTCTCTCTGTCTCTCTCATGAATAAATAAATAAAATCTTTTTAAAAAATAAAGGGAAAAACGTCTAAACTGTGGAAAGTGTTTCCAAATGAGAACCAATCTGACTAATAGGCTTTGCTGAGAAGTAGATGCAAATGGAAGCCGCGGCGGGAGGGGCCAGAGCTCGCTCGGGGTCAGCAGGTGGAGCAGGAATGCGGTCTGGCGGGCGCAGCTCCTCCTCCCGGTGGCGGGCGGGCTGCCGGCGGCTCAGCGGGGCTCGGCTTCGGCTCTTCCCCGACTTGGTGACTTCACTGTGGCCAGGATGTTACAAGAGGAAAATCCTAAATACAGGAGAAGCATTAAAGTGTTAATGGGCCACGTTACATGTATAGTTGCAAACACAAGAAACCAAACAAAATAAAAACTAGTCTGGCAAGGAGAATTCAGTAGTATGATAATGATGAAAACGTTTTAACTTTTGTAACAACAGCAGCAGCCACATCCTCCAACTCCCAAAAGAAAAGGCAGCAGAAAGTTCAGCAGACAAGCTGGGAGCGTGTCTGTCATTAGATGGATTTCCTTCAAAAGCAGGCGGACGGGAAACCGGCCTTGATTCATGGAACAGGAGGGATGTTCAGGGGACCTTTGGTGAGCTGGTGGGACCCGGTCCATGGAAGCTTTCTGTGATGCTCCAGTTGAAGGAAGAGAGGCAGGTGCTGACGGTGGTGGTGACGGTGGTCCTGCTCACGCCCAGGACGCTCTGCCTCTCCCAGCAGTGCGCCACCTTCCCAAGTCCCCAGGATGAGTCATGCTCCAGGACTGTGGCCGCCAGCTAGAATCTCTCCCCTAAGGAACCTGGTGGGAGGGCCAGAGCTCCTTTTCTGCCCCATTCAGATAAACCGTCCCAGGAGAGGACATAAAGTGGCCCGTGTGTCCTGGCCCTGGGATGGGTCCAGGCAGGTCAGCTGGCCTCCACGTGGCCACAGGATAGAGTTTGTTAACAGAAAGGAGGAAGAGGGAAAGATGTTGATGAGTAAGAAGCACACTCTCAGTAAGCGGGAGACATTAAAATAAAGACATTTTGGGGAAAAAAAAAAAAAAAGACATTTTCAGGCACATCTCGGTAGCCCCCACACACTGTTCTTGGGAAGCCCGGACGAAGGATGTGCCCTGCGGGAGGAGTGCACCAAGCAGTGGGGAAATGTGGGCCGAGGAACACAGAGCCGAATCACAGAAGAGTGGTGAGGGGAACCTCTAGGATGCCGGAGAAGGGGTGTGCCGGGGTGACCGCTGTGCCCCACGCAGAGGGCAGGCAGGCCTCACAGGGACACCGGGACACAAGCAACAGGCAGGCTGACATCGTTACCATCGTGCCCTCTGTCACTGCAGTCTTTTCTCACTGATGAGCCTACCGGAGGATGTGCTCCACCTGGAAACGGAGGCAGAGGAAGACATGGGACCCAGGCAGGGTGTACAAGCCGGGAGAAAGGCAAACGGGATTCCAAGGATGACAGTGAAGGGATGTCCCAGACAGGAGGAAGACGGGCATCCCAAGGAGGGATGCAGCCAACAAGGAGAAGTGGGGACTTAGTCGCTAATGGGATTGACCTTGCAGGGCTTTGGAAAGTGAAGGTAGGTGCAAACAAAAATGAACACCCCCAACAAAAGCAGTCATTAACTTCAGGGGGCGGGGGTCAAGTTAAGAGAGGAAGCAGACCTAAGAAGTAGGCTGCGAGGCCCACCCAGGGCCCCCAAAGCCTCATCCCATGCTGCCATCAGCCCACCTCGAGCTCCAGGATCTTGTCAACTAAACCAAATTCAGGTGCGGTGGAGCCTTCAGGGATGCGGCTGCTCCCACTCTGAGGACCTGCGAACCTGAGTTCACCTGGCACCCAACACCCCTGGCGAGCCAGGGGCAGCACAACCGTCGTCCACCAGCACACATAGCAGTCGCTGGTCGACTTCTGAAATCCAGCGGGCATGTGCTGCTCCCTTCTCCGCCAGGGAGCAGGGAGTGTGGCTTGTCCGGAGTCCCTGGCAGTGGTGCTCCGTGACCCTCCGTGCCACCCTCCAGGCCGTGGGCTCCAGTTTCCGAATCATCCGTCCTCCTTAGGAATGGTCCCTGTCCATAGTGGAATAGCTTCCTCTGCTAACCTTTCTTACCTGTAGAAAGTGAGGAATCGGGGCACCTGGATGGCCGCGTCAGTTGGGCGTTTGTACATCTGCCTTCAGCTCAGGTCATGATCCGTGAGCCCTGGGATGGAGCCACGTGTTGGGCTCCCTGCTCAGCGGGGAAGACTGCTTCTCTGTCTCCCTCTGCCTGCCCACCCTGCTTGTGCGCTCTTTTTCTCTAAAATAATACATAAAATCTTTTTTTTTAAACTGTGCACCAAAAAAAAAAAAACTGTACCTGTAATTTATCTCTCACCCAAATAAGACTTAAAACCAATAATTAGTTTTTTATTTTTTTAAAAAAAGTATATTTATTTATTTTTGAGAGAGCATGGGAGAGGGACAGAAGGAGAAGCAGACTCCCCCGCTGAGCCAGGAGCCAGACATGGGGCTCGATCCCAGGACCCCTGGATCATGACCTGAGCTGAAGGCAGACGCTTACCAGACTGAGCCACTTGGGCACCCCAACCGTTAGTTTTTAAAAGCCACTTGAGGACATTGGCCAGTCTGACCTTTGGCATTTGTTGTCCTTGTTAGGTCTTGGTTGACTGAAACACCGAATACAAAATACGCTCCGCTTGTCTCTCACAATGCTTGGGATCGTTCTCAGGCCATTCTGCCCTTCTGCACTCTGATACGTGGTGCTCAGATGCTGCCACAGAACCGTTATTCTGAGCAGGCAGGCATCCAACGAATCACAGCATGTCAACAAAAGACCAAAGCCTCAATGGTCAAATGTGGTCTTTTAAGAGCTTGTGGGATTTTCTTCAGGAGGGGGGGTGGTGTTGAGAAAGTCTAATAAGGGAAATGGCGCACAACTGGGTGAGCAGAAAAGTTGCTGTCAGGACGAGGCCAGACATCCTGTGACCTGTCATCTGTGTCCACCACGTGATTGTCAGGATTTTCTCAGAATCCATAAACAAGGGCATCGTTTTCTTTGTTATCTCTACAAAACCTACTCAGGGACAGAACAACCAGACCTGCTGATCTGCTAATGAATTTGCCTCGAAAAATGTGTAAAATAGATTCACCTTTGCTAGACCGTATCGTCTGTTTATCCTTTCTCTTTTTCTCTCTTATAAATATTTATTTATCTACTTATTTATTCTTCCAGCTTCATTGAAGTATAATTAGCAAATAAGAATTGCATATATTTACAGTGTACAACGTGGCTTCGTATATGTATACATTGTGACATGATTACCACAATTAAGCTAATTAACACATCCATCACCACCTGTAGTAACTTTGTGTGTTGTGAGAACACTTGAGGTGTATGTAATCTCTTAGCAAACTTCAAGTACACAATGCACTATTATTAACTACGGTGAAGGAGCTCTATATTAGATCCCTAGAACTTATTCATCTTATAACCAGAAGCTTGTACTCTTTAACCAACGTCTCCCCATTTCCCCCACCCCATAGCCCCAGCAACTACCACTATGCTCCTGTGACCTTTTCAGATTTCACATATAAGTGAGGTCATACAGTCTTTCTGTATCTGTGATCTTTCTGTATAAAGTGTGTATATCCTAACAAATACACACAAATGTATCTTATTTCAATGCCACTTCAAATCAGTGGGGAATGAAATGATTATCCCGTAAACACCATTGAAAAAAAAATCAGCGAATATACAATATCTCTGTACTTTCCATCATTCACAAAAATGGTTTTAAACCCTAAAGTACAAATACATTGGAAAAAATATAGAAGTGTTTAGAACCCTGGAATGCACAAACCGAATGCCAATGCCATAAAGATGAAAATATTTAAATGTAGGGGATCCTGGGTGGCTCAGCATTTTAGTGCCTGCCTTCAGCCCAGGGCGTGATCCTGGAGTCCCAGGATTGAGTCCCGCATCAGGCTCCCTCCATGGAGCCTGCTTTTCCCTCTGCCTCTGTGTGTGTGTGTGTGTGCGTGTGTCTCTCATGAATAAATAAATAAAATCTTTAAAAAAATAATATTTAAATGTAAATGCTATTCAAAGTTTTATTTTTTGAATTTGTCCTATGGAATGATATTGAGTCATACATTCAACTAGACAACAAATTTGGGTAAAATTTTTTAAAAAGTGTGTAAATGATAGATAGAGAGTATCTGTGTGTTAGATGAGAGTTTGGGGCATAAGGGGAGGGGTACCAGATATGGAGTCAGGAGCCTTCAGCCATACTGTGTGCAGTCTTCCTTTCTGGTGGGAGCACAGAAGGAAGGTGGGATATACATCTGAAAAGTTAAGTGTCACTGCAGACGCGGAGTTCATGTCTGGAGAATAATGGGGAACACATCCTGACCCCTCTCTGTCGGGACTGGCTCCTTGACCCCATAGCCCACCTTCCTACTCAGCCTCAGCAGCCATCTTCCACACCCACGCCCACCTCACCCCCACCAGGCCCAGCCTCTCTGTTCTAGCCCAGTCTCCTAGGCCCTCTACAAACACTGGCCTTTGCCAGGGCAAGTTTGTCAGCCCAGGAGCTCCACCCTCTTCCTTCTTTTGACAACTTCCCTCTGCCTACAAGCCCCACTTGTCCGGGCTGGGTGACAGCTTCCTTACCTCCTCCAGAAAGAATGAGTCACCCCTTGGCACTTTGATCTGTGTTTTTCAATGCACTTATCACACTCATAGTAATTATCTGTTTATTATTTCTTGCCCCATTAGTGAACTCCCTGGGGTCATGCATTGTGGCTCACCCTCATCTCTGCAGCCCTATACCTCCTCAGGTCCACCACAGTGAGTACTGAACAAAGTCCTGAATGCACAGGCAGGTCTCCTGGTGTCTGTTCATTTCCTCTCCTCAGCGTGTCCTCCGTATGGGCCTGATTCTCATCCAAAAGCAAAGTTTGCATTATATCACCCCAATTCAAAATCCTTTCCTGGCTGACATTCACCAGGGAAACTCCTTCGAGTGTTGGCATTCAAGGCCTTGCCCATGTGCAGTGAAGGCTGTTAGGACAGTTAGAGAAAGGTCAGGTGAGAGTCACAGTCAGGGCCAGGGTTAGGCAAGCTGACCTTAAGTAAACTGACAGCCCAGGGTAGCACATAATTTCCTCTCTCCCTTCTTCAAACATACACTGAGCACCATGGTCAGGACCCGCATTGGGCCTTAATAAAGATGAGGCTGATTCCGTTCCTATGCTGGTCCCAAAGAAGCCCATTATTTTCTTGAATGTCCACCCTGGCCACTGTCTGACCCAAGTGATGTGCTGGGGACTGCTTAAGCAGCACCTCTGGGGAGTGGGGTGGGGGTGTGGTGATTGCCAGAATCCACCAATTTTTATAATGAAAATTGATAAGGGCCCCTGGATGGCTCCGTCAGTTAAGTGTCGGCCTTCGGCTCAGGTCATGATCTCTGGGATCCTGGGATCGAACCCCGCATCGGGCTTCCTGCTCAGCGAGGGGTCTGCTTCTCCTTCTGCCTCCTCTCCCACTCATGCTCACTCTCTCAAACAAATAAATAAAATCTTAAAAGAAAAAAAAAAGTTGATAAAAAGGAAACCACCTTTAGAATGCAGTCAGGACGCCAGCAGGAGGCGCTCTCAGCCCCGTTTCTCCGGAAGAGCCGCCCCAGCAGGGAGAGTCACACCTGGCAGGTGGACGCTCCTTTACTACCGCAGCGGGAGGAAGCTTTCCTCCTGTCGTGGCAACGGCACAGCCAATGGGAGACTGCCGCAGCCCAGCCAATGAGAAGCCCCCGTACTTAGACCTCCCGGCTTCCTCCAATGGCCTGAGAGTTTACAACAGCAGGGTGCTCGCGGCCCCACCCACGGCCTAACCTGGCGGCGTGAGCGGCGGGAACCGTCGCGTCCTCGCTGCGCTCGAGCTGCCACCACGGGCACTGGCTGTAGGGTCGGAAGTCAGGTCCCCCGGCTCGCGGTGCGGACGCGACACGTACGGAAACGTCAACAACAGGTCGCAGTGAAGGCAGCACAAGGCTTAGGAAGAGCGGTTTTATTCGCTGTTTTTAAAGTGCTCAATCCCGAGAGGACGGAAGTGTTTTCAGTTACGGCTTTTAAAGACCCTGAACAGGGGGCGGCCAGCTCAGCGGACGCTGCGTGTCTCGGGGGGCGCGCCCTCCTCCGCCTGCCGCCCCACGCGTGGCGGCGCCGCGCGCACACCCCCGCCCGGCAGCCTCTGCGGCCGGAAGTCGGCCGGCGGCTTCCCGGCACGCCCCGCGCGGTGGGCGCACTTCCGCCGGCGGTGTCCTGAGTCCCGCTGCGTCCGTGCGGAGGGCCGGGCGGGCCGAGGGGCCGCCTTCTCGCCCCGTGGCCGACCGCGCGGGGCATGGCCGCCGCCGGGCCGCGCTTTCTGCCGCTTTTCTTCCTTGCTGGCGGGTGGTGCTCCCCGCCGCCGGCCGCGCCCGCCTGCCGCTTGTCTCGCCCCGGGAGAGCCCGGTCTTGGAAGAGTTGAGGCGGGAGGAGGTGGGGTGCGGGCGGAGGCGTGGAGGTTCGGGGCCCCTGTGAGAGGGCTTCCGGATGCGGGCTTTATTAGGATTGGGGAGGCTCGGCTACACAGCTGAGGATTGTTAGGCACGTGGTTCGGGATCTGCGGTCCCGGTAAGGTGACGGTCTTGGCCTTGGAGCTGCAGTTGGAGCTTAATGCTACCTGTTGAAAGTTGTGCAGTTGGGGTTTTTTGCTTTTTTTTAAGATTATTTATTTGAGAGGGAACACGAGCGAGGGGGTGGGGAAGAAGCAGGTCCCCCGTTGAGCAGGGAGCCCGACATGGGGCTCGATCCCAGGACCCAGAGATCATGACCCCAGCCAAAAGCAGATGCTTAATCCACTGAGCCACCCGGGCGCCCCGAGACTTGTGCGATTTTTAAATGGATTTTTGTGAAGTCAAGAGAGTCCGGTTGTTTGCAGCTTTTGTTTCCCTGGCCAGGTGTTCCTGGCATGATCAAGCCCCAAAATACAGTCACGTTACTTGCTTCACCCGTGTGAGTCACCAGTCACGGTCCTTGGTTAATTGTCCTCAAAGGAATCCTGTAAAGGGTTTGCTTCTGTGTAGGATGGGGGTCATATTTCGGGGTGGGGGGGAGTAGTGGGCTTGCCCCAGAAGGCCACCTTTTCAGCTCAGTTAGCCTTCCAGAATTACAGCACCGCGGAGCTCATAAAAAGGACCGAGTCCTGAAAAACACCTCTTATTCTTACATAGGAAGAAGGAGCTGCCAAATTGAAACGAATAGATGCTTATTAATACCTCAGAAGCGGGATCCCTGGGTGGCGCAGCGGTTTGGCGCCTGCCTTTGGCCCAGGGCGCGATCCTGGAGACCGGGGATCGAATCCCATATCGGGCTCCTGGTGCATGGAGCCTGCTTCTCCCTCTGCCTGTGTCTCTGCCCCTCTCTCTCTCTCTGTGTGACTATCATAAATAAATGAAAATTAAAAAAAAAAAAATACCTCAGAAGCATTACTGGTCCCCAGCCAGCTGCAACCCACAGAATATTTAGGGGCCCATTGCATTTACTCTGGAGAGAGGTGTGTGCCTGTGATCCATGCCCTGTGGTCAGTGCTTTGGAAGTGAGAATGCTCCAGGCTTTTCGAGATCTTGCAATGGCCCTGGGGCGTCTGACTCCTGGCCCTATGCTTCCCCGCTGCTCCCTGCTCCCGTCTGAGCTCATTTCCTCATCTGTACAGTGGGGAGGACGATGCTTTGAGCAGAATAAGGAGGAAGCGAGGCCACGTGTTGAGTATGGCAGCCAGCCGTTGTTGGAACCAAAGTCCGCACTGTCCTGGAGCTGCGACAGGCGTCACCGGCCAGGGCTGCTCTGCGTATTATGCATCTAGAACAGATGGAGGGCCCAGAGTTAGCAAGTTAGGGAGGACTTGGAGGGTTAACCAGGTTGGGAGCCCGCTGGAGAAGTGGACAGGAAATTAATGCCTTCAGCTCAGTCTTCCTTCCTCCCTTTGCCACACTGCTCCCCACCCCTGCCCCCCAGGACAGGTGCAGCAGCAACATGAAACAAACTCAACCGGTTTTAAGCAGATTTAAACAATCAGAACAGGCTCAGGAGGCTTAGAGGCCCCTGCCTCAACAGGCAGTAACTTTTTTTTTTTTTTTTTTAAGATTTCTTTGAGAGAGAGGACAGAGGGAAAGAGAGTCCTCACGCCAGGGAGCCTGACCTGGGGTTCATCCCAGGACCTGAGCCAAAATCAGGAGTTGGCTTTGCAACAGGCTGAGCCACCTAGACACCTCCAGGCATGAATTTTTCAATTGTTTGAGTTTGGGACGGTCTCGGGGAGGGCTGGAGTACCTGGGCATTTGGGGCAATTGGGGGCCTTAGGGATGTGGCTATTTACCAATCCGTAGCGGACATCCAGTTGGGGCCCTGTCAGAGCATCCCCGCTGAAAATCTGCCTGTTTAGGGAGCATGGGGCTTCAGTCCAGGCCCTGGCATGTGAACGACAGGATCTCCTCTGAGAGCTGGGGTCTCCCAGTGAAGCCTCGGCTTCCCGGGGCCCCTGGACATTTGAGTGGCACCTGTATGGAACTTTGCTAGGTGTGCAGGTCTGCCCATCTTAGACTTGGGGAAATCTTTCCCCTTCCCTGTTCCTAGCTGACACATTTCCTGTCTGCTCGCTCTCCACACCAGTGCTCCCCTCTTTCGCAACACCTTACTGGTGAATTCAGCCCTGACACCGCATCATTAGCAACTGGGGAGCTAGTGCTTCATTCCTTAAGGGCAAGGAAGACAACCTTCAAACTGCCAGGACACGAGGAAAAATATTTGTATTTGTATTTGGTAAAGGGAAAAAATAGAAATCACTACACAACTCTAGAAAAGTCTTTTTAGAAAAGAAAGTAGTTTGACAATACATATCAAATAAGTTTATAGCCTAGTGATTTCCCTACTAGGGATATAACTTCAGGAACTAATCAGAGAATTTTTTTAGGGGCACCTAGGTGGCTCAGTGGTTGAGCCATCGGGAAACTGCCCAATATGTTACATTTTAAAAGCAGATTGAAAAAACAAAAAATAAAAAATAAAAAAATAAAAGCAGATTGAGGGCAGCCCGGGTAGCTCAGTGGTTTAGCGTCTGCCTTCGGCCCAGGGCCTGATCTGGAGACCCGAGATTGAGTCCCACATTGGGCTCCCTGTGTGGGGCCTGCTTCTCCCTTTGCTTCTATCTCTCTCTCTGTGTAATAAATAAATAAAATCTTAAAAATAATAATAATAAAATAATAATAATAATAAAATAATAATAAAAATAATAAAAAAATAATAATAAAAATAATAAAAGATTGAAATAATATAAAAGGGAAAAATGGAATTTGTAGCTTACTTTATTAAATACAAATTTGTAAGCTATTTCTTTAATCAGTTGATTCCATAAAATTGCCATTATGTGCCAGGCACTGAGGGGTATACTAGTAAGATCTTAAAAATGTAGTTTTCAAGGGGTCCTTGGCTGGCTCAGTCCATAGAGCATCTGACTATTGATCTCAGGGCTGTGGGTTCAAGCCCCACACTGGGTAGAGAGATTATTTTTTTTAATTATTCTTTTTTTTTAATTTTTTAAAAACGTAATTTTCAAAAAGGTAAAGGCATGACTTCCAAATAAATATAAAATGGGGATGTGTCAAAATTTTTAACTCATTAATGAATGAGGAAACCAAGAGGTTGTCAAAAGTGGTTTAAAGGGGAATCTGAAGGGCAGCCCAGGTGGCTCAGCGGTTTGGCGCCGCCTTCAGCCCAGAGCCTGATCCTGGGGACCCGGGATCAAGTCCCACGTCGGGCTCCCTGCATGGAGCCTGCTTCTCCCTCTGCCTGTGTCTCTGCCTCTCTCTCTCTCTCTTTGGGTCTCTCATGAATAAATAAATAAAATCTTAAAAAAAAGAAAAAAATAAAGGGGAATCCAAAGAAAAGACATCTATAGGAAGTCAGGAGTGTGCTAATTGGATGCAAAACTGGTCAGTATGCTACAGGGCAAGAAAACTGTAATGTTCAGAATCCTCTTTTTCACAGGATGGAGGGGGCAGACGGGGTAAAACAGCCTAGTTGAAGGCCACTGTACAGAGACCCTCCTAGAATCAATGCTTCCGGAGAACCCGCTCTCTGAGCTCTGCTCTCCGCTGGAAGCATGGCCATCACCGTTGCATGTCTCAAAGTCTCCTGCGGTTTTTCCCAACAAACTAGAGAAGTTCCTGGCCTGGTGGAACTATCCTTCAATCTAGTTGATAAACATACAATAACTTTTTTGAGATTTATTTATTTGTTTATTTATTGAGAGAGAGAGAGAGGCAGGCAGGCAGAGACACAGGCAGAGGGAAAAGCAGGCCCCACGCAGGGAGCCCGACATGGGACTCGATCCCGGGTCTCCAGGATCACGCCCTGGGTTGAAGGCGGCGCTAAACTGCTGCGCCACCAGGGCTGCCCAACATACAGTAACTTTAATAAATGTATAAGCTGACCGTTTTTTCACCAAAAGGTAAAATGACTTTTCTGAGGTCATCTCAGATTTTATCAGTTAAGGAGGGACCCAGTAAGATTTTACATATAACCTGTTCTTTTTTTTTTTTTAAGATTTTATTTATTTATTCATGAGAGACACAGGCAGAGGGAGAAGCAGGCGCCCCGCAAGGAGCCGGAGGCGGGACTAGATCCCGGGATCACGCCCTGAACCAAAGGCAGAGACGGTCAACTGCTGAGCCACTCAGGTGCCCCCATACAACCTGTTCAAAAGAGAGTGCAAAGCACCACACATTTATACTCAGGCAAGGATTGCTGGAATGAATTTGTCAACTGATGGAAACCGGCAGAGCTGTCAAGACACCGGGAACAACTGGTTGCATTGGTGGGATGTAACTTATTTTTCTAGAGACAAGAAATATTTGCATTGGGGGACACCTGGGTGGCTTAGTGGTTGAGCGTCTGCCTTCAGCCCAGGGCGTGACTCCAGGGTCCTGGGATCGAGTCCCACATCAGGCTCCCGGCATGAAGCCTGCTTCTCCCTCAGCCTGTGTCTCTGCCTCTCTCTCTCTCTCATAAATAAATAAATAAAAATCTTTAAAAAAAAAAAAGAATTATTTGCATTACTGTCATTTTTCTGCCAATTAAGTTTTGTCCCTACAGAGCTGTAAATAGCCTAATCAGACAGAAAGGCACACACCCCATGGGATCCGATCATCTCTGGGGACACCAGCGCTGCCACCAGGGACCTCTTGTTACCGTGTTTGCCCAGAGCACATCTGTACTTGTGCCCACGGTGCTGAGTAGAAGAGTCACAGACGGGAAGCCGTAGAAGGTGCCGCCTATGAAGATGGGGTTAGGGCCTTCCAGGTGGAGGAGCACATGCGGAGGTCCCGGAGGGCAGAGGGCTTCGAGAACGGGTGGGGGGTTGGGGGGGACCACGCATCCTCCTGTGCTTGGACCCTGGAGCAGCCGAGCCAGGAAGGGGCGGCAGGGAATGTGGGGCCTGAGAGGAGTCGAGCCCCTTCCAAGCACACTGCCCCCCCCCACCCCCCCGCCCCGTACATTGTCACAGGAGGAAGCATCCTGATGGAACTTGGTCGAACTCCCCTGGTTGCCGTTGGCCGGTCCCGGCACAGCTGTTGAGCTGAGAGCCCAGGAGAAGGACTTGGAGGCCCCGCTCGTGGCTGGAGCCCCTGCGCCCCGCTGAAGGATCCTGTTGCCAGTACTGGGGGGGGGGAGTACCCGGGGCACTTGCCTGCGCCCCAGTGGCAGGCCCCACAGACCCGTGGCTGCTCAGGCCCTTGTGGTTCCTGTGACTGATGGCAAGATGCACCCCAGCAACAGCCATCAGGAAACTGCAAAAACAACCCCGATTTTATTACTCACAAGTGCTGTAGGGGACACGGTATGCCCAAGGGCCACCCAGTGAGGTCGCAGGGAGGCGGGAGGAGTGCCGGCCTGGGCTCTGCCTCTATTAGGGTCCAGGGAAGGCTGGGCTCTCTTAGCCTCACTCTTTACTGGTGAGTTTAAGCAGCGGGAATTAGGGCATGGGAAAGGGGGAGTAGGGTCCTTGGAGGGTCCAGGTCTCTAGCTCAGCCAGGGCTTTCGGCAAGGGACCAGCCTGGCCCCTTGTCCAGTTGTTAACTAGTAGCTTGTCGAGCGGCTGGCGGTTATGTTTATTCCAGAAGGACGTGTGGACGCCTCTGATCTGTGAGGCTCGGTGTCAGGACTCCTGCTACCCCCTGCCTGACTCAGCTTCTAAATCCCCTGGAATTTCCCAGGGGGCAGGGGTGTCTTGTTTGAGGAGGCAACTCTAGGACAGCTCCAGGACAGAGGCCGGTCACCAGCAAGACCAAGCCTCCAGGGGACAGGAAGGGGCTGGAATTCATCATCATCACACCCACAGGATGAGGCCTCCATGGAAATCCCTGAAGTATGGGGTTCAGGGAGCTTCCAGATTGGTGCTGGGAACACGGCACATCCCAACTCCGCGACACGGTAGCTCCTGCGTTCGGGTCCTCCCTGACCTTGCCCGTGTGCCCCTTCATCCAGCTCTTCACCTGTACCCTTTATTATAAAATAAATTGATAAACAACAGCATGGCTTGAGTTCCGTGAGCCATTCTATTCTAACAAATAATTGAACCTGAGGAGGGGGTCCTGGGAACCCCGGACTTGTAGCCAAGTCAGAAGTCTGGGTGACCTGAGGACCCACTCTCTGGGATTGGCACCTGAAGTTGGTGGGGGGGATCCTATGAGGCTGAGCTTTCACCCTGTGGGGTCTGTGCCAAGTCCTGTTGGCGTCCACAGAAAATTGGAGAACTGCTCGGTGAGCAAAATCCCATACGTGTGGTGTCAAAGTATTGTGTACACAGAGAAGTGTTTTCTTTGCAGTTGGGTATGGGTGAGGAGACCCGATGAGTCAGGGGTGACTCGCCTTAGGCCTGGAGCACTTGGGTAGATGGAAATGCCATTTTCTGAGATGGGGGGTTGAAGGCGTCAGAGTTCGAGGGGATGTCAAGGTCCCCTAGTTGAAGATGCCTGTTTGGCGTCCAAGTTCTCAGCACCCAGATGGGCTGTGATCGTGGAAGTGGGCGCCTCCCCCGACTCCAGCATGGACGGGTGCCCCAGAACCGTCCGTCCCAGCTGGAGAAACCCCGCTGACTTCACCCAGAAGCCATCTGTGAGCAGCAACCAGCAGTGACCCAGTGCCCTGCAGGGGTGAGGGGGAGGAGGAACGTGGTTGGAGGTGGCTCTCCACCCTGCAGAGGAGGTTGGGGCTGGTTTTCCACGCTCCCCCTCGCAGGCATGACTACGCAGGTCACCGGGGGGCTAGGTCACTTCTCAGGAGGGCGCCCTGAAGGAAAGCAGGGGCCTGCAGCTCCCAGCTCTGAGGGCTCCCCGCGGGGCCCTGGACCGGGGCCCTCATTGTGCGCCTGCCCGCAGGCAGGCTGCTCCCGTGCAACGTTCACTTCCCTGCCGTGAGCCCTTGGCTGACTTCTGACCTCAAGACTGAGGTCCTTCCCTCTCTCCTGGGTCTGTGAGTCAGCGGCATGTTACCAAGCTGGCGCTGGGTCCCCAGCGAGTTGGCACGGCCAGCTTGCCCGTTGCCCTCTGCCCTTGTTCCCCGCTGGCTCCTCTGGGCCCGGCCCTGTCCGGCCTAGGGCTCACCCCTCCTGGTCGTGGACAAGCGATTTTATGTATTTATTCATGAGAGACAGAGACAGAGGCAGAGACACAGGCAGAGGGAGAAGCAGGCTCCCTGTGGGGAGCCCAACGTGAGACTCGATCCCAGGACCCCGGGATCACGACCTGAGCCAAGGCAGATGCTCAACTGCTGAGCCCCCCAGGTGCCCCCAAGAGTCACATAATTAATACCTGGACCCTGGAAGTCCCTCATTCTAAGAGGCAGCTGGGGTTGCCACTTAGACAACCGGGACCGGGAACCCCAAGACCAGACAAAGGAAGGCCAAGGACTGGGGGTGCTCAGCCCCCATCTCACACGGGTGTCACAAGGATTGGCAGTAAGGTCAGGAAATCTTTGTTCCCCAGAAATTTAGGCGTGGGTGGGAGTGGGGCTGGAGAGCCAGAAGATGGGGAAGGGGTTGGGGGAGCCCCGAGCACCCTGGCGCCGCACCACGTGGAAGGGGGCGGTGCAGAGCTCTGCGGCCGGTCGGGGCAGAACCGAGGCCGGGGGTGCGGCCCGTGCGGGATGGGGGCCCTGAGCGGGACCTGGGACAGGGCTGGGGCCTCATGGACTCTGGAGGCAGGAGGCCCCGGGTGACAGGTGGGTTCCCAGGAGCGTGGCTCCACCAGGGGAGGTCATCCCTGCCAACGAGAGCTGCGGGCGGTGTCCACAGGGCCACCCGCCGAGACCATCGGCGCCCGCAGGACGTTGCCCACGGATGGGGCGGCCCCGCGTTGCTCAGTTGGTGGGCGGCTCCAGCCCAGGACACACAGGCGGGGACCAGCCCTCCTCACAGCTGGGTAAACTGAGGCCTGGCCTGGAGGAAGACGCTCTGCCCACCTGCCCCGGAGCGTCCGAGCTTCACAGTCACGAGGGGGCACGTCTGGTTTTTCTCCCCGTTGTTTCTGTTGCAGTAAAACAGACACGATTTACCCTGTTAAGCGCCGCTGGTGCGAACACTGCGCCCTCGGCTCCCCCGGACGTGCCCCGCGCCTGCCCTTGGGTCCTGCCTCCATCCTGCCCCCGTGGCTCAGCGACTCCAGCGACTCGGGGCCCTCCTGGGCTGCAACTCCGCACGGCCGCAATGTCCTCAGGCTCCCCCGCCCGGTGCCCCCCCTTTGCACGGCCGGCTGCTCCAGGCGGCTTGCGCGGCGGCCGCACCCTGGGCCACCCGGTCACCCGCGCATGGTGGCGCTTCGTAGTTGGGTGGACGGAGCAGACCGCCCTGCATGTCCCCACCCCGAGTGGCACGGCGCTGGGAGCCACTGCTCGGCCGGCAGCCTCAGCAGCCCGCACACCTCGCTGCAGTCACAGAGGTCCTGAGACGGCGCCAGGGCCACGCGGCCGCGGGGGTGGCCGGGTGGGCAGCCGTCCGTCCTTCCGTCCGTGTGGCACCCAGGCCGCCAGCTGCCGTCGCCCCATGATCTGCTGTTGACGGATGCGGAATCTGCGTGGTCCCCGCTCTGGGAGCTGAGGACCTGCGCCACCGTCTTCACTGGCTTTTCAGGACTTCTTGGCACCTGCCAGGTCCTGCCCCTTGCGGCCGCCTGCTGGGCCACCCCATCTTGGGGACGGCGACATCTCCGCACACATGTCCGCCCCTCGGGGCATCCGGGCAGCGACCCCGGGCCATGGCAGTCGGGGCCGCTCCTCGCAGCCTCTAGGCGCCGCCTGGTGGACTTGCCCATTCAGCAGAGCCCGCTGACCCCAGGGCGCTGGGCACCCACCTGCATGCCCAGCCTCTGGGCTCCCTACACTGCCTCTCCTCGTGGGGGGCCGCAGCTTGCAGCACCCCGGCCCCCAGGGTCTATGCCCTCCTCCCAGGCTTCCCCACGCGCCCTCCTCCCGTGACACGTCACTACCATCACCCACCCGCCTCCCAGTCCCTGGGAGATTCGTGCCGCCCCAGGATGGGACCTCTGTCCTACCCTCCCCCTGGCCCGGCGCCCGGCGCACAGCCTGCCATACAGCAGTTGCCCAACAAAAGCTTATCGAGGGAGCTGGGGCGGCCAACCACCTTAGCTGCAGGAAGGGAGTGGGTTGGGGGCGCCCGAGGCGAGCCGCGGAGCCCAGAGGTGCCCCAGGATCCCGAGCAGTGGGGGGGAGCACCCACAGAAGCCGGCCCTCGCCTAGGCCTGGAGGGTGCGCTTCCCGGCCGGGGAATGGCGCCAGTGGGAGGTGTTCGGGGCTCCCGCACCCTCACATTGGCTTGTCTTGGGGTGTGATGGGGGCTCACCCTCAAGGCCTGATGCCAAGGCCTGGTTCTGGCTGCAGCTTAACCCCGCATTGTCCCCTGCCCTTCCGACTGACGCGGGGGCCAGTAAAACGCACCAGCAGTCCTCCCTGTACCGGCATCCCAGCCACCCAGGCCAACCTCCCAGCCTCCCAGGCTCTCAGACTCTCAGCCTCCAGACCTCCCAGCCTCCCCACCTCCCAGCCTTCCAGGCTCTCAGGCTCCCAGCCTCCCAGCCTCCCAGCCTCCTAGCCTCTCAGGCTCCCAGCCTCCCAGCCTCCCAGTCTCGGGAAGGTGGCTCTGTAGACTCCTGCCGCCTGCCTGCAGACCCTGCAGCCTGGAGCCAGGCCCCCAAACAGGCTGTGTGCAGAGCATGTTGGCCATGCTGGGGAGCTGCCTAGTGGGGTGCCCTGAGGGTCTGCCTAGAGGCCCCCAGCCCCATGCCCCCTCTCTCCTGCCCCCCTTGCTCCAGCCTCTGCAGTGCCCCCTCCACTTGCCCTCTGGGCCTCTGTGTCCAGGTCCTGCTTTTCTAGGCCAGAGTCAGGTGCCTCCTTGGGCCCCTGAGGCCCCCAGCCCCCCAACACCTGGGACCTTGAGCGAAAACCATCCACCCCTGGACCCAGATCCCTCAGGGTCTACTGAGTCCCGTCCAGTCACCTGTCTCCAGATTGGGGTTCAAATCCAGGCTCTGCCCCTCCCCCCAGCTCTGCCAGCTCCACCCCTCCCCCAGGTCCTTTCCAGCTCCACCCCTCAGCCCTGACCCCCTTTCCTCAGCAGCAGAATGGGAACAGGAGGGAGCCTGAGGCTGGGATGTCCGGATGCGGACACAAGGGACACTGCAAGTTGCTCTGTTGGTTTCTGGCCCCTTCCCAGCAGGAGGTTCGTTGCTCAAATGAACAAAAGCACAGAGATAAACCATATACCTCCGGTAGGATCGGTAGAGTCGGGTCTGTAGGGTCTGGTCCGGAGAAGAATTAGACTGCCCTCCTGCAGAGGGGTAGGGGCGTCATGAGAGCAGGGGTCTGAGTCAGGGAATAACCCGTGGGGACCCCGGGTCACAAGGTCTCATCCCGCGCGCCCATACCGCCCACCCCGGCTCCCTGTGGAGCCCCACTGCCCTCTGACCCTCTGGCGGGCAGGGGCAGGGGCAGGGGGGGAGGTTGGAGGGGTAGGAGGGGGTGGGGCCCAGCCCTTCCCAGGCAGCCATGTCAGTGGCCACCTGGGCACCTGGCTGGCCCTGCCTGGGCTTCCCCGCAGTGCAGGTGAGGGGTGAGTTGTTCACCAAGTGACAGGACCCACAGGACAGGCGCCACTGGGGGCCTGATTCACAGCTTTCTGGGAAGTGGGTTAACGGGATCCCAGAGCCCGGGGCTTGGTCAGGTGTCCAGGCTGAGTCACGGTGGCCCCCGGACGAGGGAGCCGTTACTGAGCCTCTGGGCAGCCCCTGTGCCCCTAAGGCCCTGGGTCCGCATGCAGACCCCAGACCCTGGCCTTCAGCTGGGGCAGACCCAGGCCCGGGCCTTCCCCTCCCCCCCCAAACTGGGACCTTTCCAGTTGAGTCCCGGTCCTGCTCCTCCAGGGGATGGGACCTGGGCCCCTGGTTTAGCCCTGAGTCCGCTGCTCCAGGGCAGAGGTGGGGGTCCCGGCTGGAGCCCTCAGTCCCCTTAGCGGCTCACTTCCTCCCGCAGTCCCACCCCTCCTGTGACCTACAGCCCCGGGTGGCAGGGACTGAGCCACTCACTCACTTGGGGGACTGGTCCAACGGCATTCCACCTCCAGGATAAAACCTGGGGGACCCAGGGAACTCTGCACACTCCCTCTCGGGCAGGCCTGCTCTCCCAGCTGTGCCTGCGCCCCCGCTGGCCATGATGGTTTCCAGAGGCCCCCCAGCCCCAGGTGGGGGCTGTCTCAGGATCGTCACCCCCTTGCTGCTTCTGGCTTCTGCAGGTGAGTCCTGACGACCTGCGGCCCGTCCCCGTCCATACCCCGCGCCTTCCCTTGGCCTCCCGCACCTGCCTGCCCCCCGGCCCTCAGCCCTGTCCCCTCCGGCCCTGTCCCCTCCCCTTCTGCACTGGCTCGCTCCTCTCTGCCATGTCCAGTGGCTGCCAGCAGGGGACGACTCTGGGCAGAGGCCTAACCTTGTCCTTGTCCCTCCCAGCTCTTGGGTCCGCAGGCTTCCAGGCCTTGGGTGTGGGGTTGAGAGGGTCTCCCGGGCCGCAGCCTCAGGTCTGGGGGGAGCGCCCCAGAGGGTCGGGGTGGGCTCCCCGCCCCTGCCCTCGGTGCCAGGCACCCAGGAGCCAGTTCCTCCTCCAGCAGGCAGGTGGCACGGAGCGCGGGCACAGGCTGGACAGGAAGCTGGCGGGAGGGGAGGCCGCAGCTTCCAGCCTGACGTTTCCATCGCCCAGCCTGGGCTCCAGGAAATGCCCCACCCTGGACCTGGGGACCTGCCCCGGGCCCCGGGGGGCTCCCCTCCGCCGCCTGACCCTTCTTTGTCTCGCCCCCAGCCGCCCTCCGTGCTGCGGAGATCGCCAGTGAGTGGGGTCCTGCGCGGTGGGAGGGGGCGCCTGTGTCCTCTGTGGGGGGAGCAGGTCACAAGGGCGCCAAGCAGGCAGCGGCGGGGCCTGCAGGGCAGAGCAGGGACTGGGCGAGGGCCCGGGGCAGGGCAGCAGGGGGCGGAGGGCGCGGGAAGGCAGCGGGGGAGGGCAGAGGCCGGAGGAGGCCAGGAGGACACGGGGTGCCAGCAGGGCCAGAAGGCCCCGGGTGACGGAAATGGGCCCCTCCTCCGCCAGCACCCCCAGCCTGCGGGAAGCCCCAGCAGCTGAACCGGATCGTAGGTGGCGAAGACAGCACCGACGCCCAGTGGCCCTGGGTCGTGAGCCTCCAGAAGAACGGCACCCACCACTGTGCGGGCTCCCTGCTCAGCAGCCGCTGGGTGGTCACAGCTGCTCACTGCTTCAAGGGGTATGCTCGGCCTGACCCA
Source organism: Canis aureus (assembly GCF_053574225.1). NCBI lineage: Eukaryota > Metazoa > Chordata > Mammalia > Carnivora > Canidae > Canis > Canis aureus. Next base: position 39,315,717 of record NC_135618.1, read on the forward strand.
GACCCCCCCCCCCCCGCTCCCTCCCGGCCCAGGTCCTGGCTGACCCCCTTCCTCTTCCTGCCAGCAATCTGAACAAACCATCTGAGTATTCTGTGCTGCTGGGGGCCTGGCAGCTGGGGAACCCTGGCCCCAGGTCCCAGGAGGTGGGGATCGCCTGGGTGCTGTCCCACCCCGTGTACTCCTGGAGAGAGGGCTCCCGTGCCGACATTGCCCTGGTGCGCCTGGAGCACTCCGTCCGCTTCTCCGAGCGAATCCTGCCCATCTGCCTGCCCGACTCCTCCGTCCACCTCCTTCCGAACACGCGCTGCTGGATTGCAGGCTGGGGGAGCGTCCGCGATGGGGGTACAGCCTCTCCCCTCCCGGGTGCCCGGGGGTGGCTGGGGACGGAGGGTGGCCAACTCCCGGGGACACGGACATGGTGAGCAGCCAAGGGTAGCGGCCAGAGGCCTGGCACAAGGGAAAAGGCTGTCTTCTGATGACAGAGACAAAAGGAAAATGAGCCGCAGCGCAGAGGCGTGAGGTCACCAAGCCCCGCCGCACAGCCGTAGGCCCTTCCTAGTCAAGAGGGGTCCGTAGTGACAGTCTGGGGAGCTGCGGCCAGACCAACCCGCTGTTCAGTGATGTAGGGAGCACGTGTGGGGCCAGGCCGACTCGGAACAGGAAGACAGCCCTGGGACTCCCAAGTGGGAACAGGCACCTGCTGGTGGCTGCGTGCCGTGATTGCAGGCGAAATTTCCAGAAGGAACCGAGTCTCCATAACTGGAAAATACAATTGTCAGACCAAAGTCTGGAGGTTTGGAAAACACCATTTAGAGACACATGTCAGATAAAGCAAGAGGCAGGGCAGCAGAGCAGGTAGATAAGGGGCCACGCTAAGAGGGAAAAGGGTAAGAAAAATGGGACTTGAACCAGATTGTCCAAAAGAATGAAGAGAAATGACACCAGGTACCTGGGGTCCCACTGAGTCTGAGGGTGCAGGCAGCCTCCCCATAGTCATCCCCCGGGGCTCCTTCGAGAACTGGAATTGCAGGCTGGGGAGGGTGCACCGACCAGCCCCAGGGGCTGCCACCTGCTGGGTGCGGGGCCTCCTCAGCCCTGGTCACACCAACGCGGGTGATCAACTGAGCCCTATTCCAGGCCCGTGTGGGACAAAGTGGTCCCTGAGGCAGGACAAGCCGGGCCCAGTGGTTCGAACCATTTTGTGGGCCTCAGAAATCTCATTAAAGGTTCGGGGTCTTGGGGCGCATGCTCCTGTCTGGATTCAGTAGGTCCGGAGGTGGAGTCTTGGAATTTGGGGGGTTTCCACCGGTCTAGGAGAGCCGGACAGAGGTCCCTCCGCCTTTGGGAACTGCCCCTGTGGGGAGTGGATGGGTCCGTGAGGACAATAAGGAGAGGGCATCCCAAGTCCGACCCTCTGCTCCTGCCCCCAGTGCCCCTGGCCCATCCCCAGACCCTGCAGAAGCTGGAGGTCCCCATCATCGACTCGGAAATCTGCAGCCGCCTGTACTGGCGAGGAGCCGGCCAGGAAGCCATCACCGAGGACATGCTGTGCGCTGGCTACCTGGAGGGGCAGCGAGATGCCTGTCTGGTGAGTACCCCAACTTCTTCTCACCTTCGTCCCCCTGAGCTCCACTGCTGCCCACCCCCCCAAATCAGCTGGGACTGCAAGCCCCCCTAGATGCCTCCACTTGGCTCGGCCATCCATCCATTGGGCCACACACCAAACGTCCGCTGAGCATCCTGGGTGTACCAGACCCCTCTCTGGGCCTTCTCTTGAGGGGGCTCCTCATCCTGGTCCCCAGCACCAGCTCCAGCACTGCGGTGGTGGACGGAAGGCGGGTGTAAGGTCAGCTCCTGGGCTTGGACGCTGTAGGTCCTGCTCACAATTCCTATCTGCTGCCCACGGGCACTGGGCCAGGGGCTGTGAGCGAGGAGGTCCCCCACGGAGAGCTCCTCGCCAGGCGGTATCCCCAAGGCCTGTCCCGCCCAGGCCCCGGGGGCTGCTGGAGTTCCAGCACGTCTTCCTCCAGGAGAGAAATGCACCCGCCCACCTGCCCCCCAGGGAGCCACCTGCCACCTGCCCTATCGGTCCGGGCACTGTCCAGCCCTGGCCCATGTGGGCCCCTGACCTCCCCTCCTCCCCGCAGGGTGACTCCGGGGGCCCCCTCATGTGCCAGGTGGAGGGCACCTGGCTGCTGGCCGGCATCATCAGCTGGGGTGAGGGCTGTGCGGAGCGCGACCGGCCCGGCGTCTACATCAGCCTGGCGGCCCACCGCTCCTGGGTGACGAGGGTCGCACAGGGGGTGCAGCTCCGCGGGCACTCGCAGGGCAGGGGGTCCGCTGGGGGCTCCGCGCCCTAGGGACCTGGGGAGACTGGCGGCCCTCCCGCCGCCGGACGTGCGCCTCCTGCCTCCGGGGGGCGCCCGTGTGCCGCCGCCGCCGCCTCTGCTGCGAGGTCCCGGCCCCCATCCCGCCTGCGAGAGCGCGCGCGCGCGCGCGCGCGCGTGTGTGTGTGTGTGTGTGAAAGGTTGTATACGTGCTAATGATTTTTACTGTTATTTGTACCCCCGCCCGCATATCTTATTTATTCCTCCAATTTCAATAAATTATTTATTCCCCCCTTCCTGTTTCTCCAGGTTAGGGACACTGGGATTCGGGGGCACACTTGGGGTTAAAACGGGGGCGGGTGGGTATGAGTTTGTCTGGTGGCCCCGCCGGCGAGGTGTCCTGTGCACCTGCGGTTCAGCATTCCGCCCTGGCCCTGGCACTTCCTTCCTAGCCCCCCCCCCCCCACCGGGAGGCCACCTAGAGGAGGCGGCAGGTGCAGCGGCCTGGGAGACCCGGCCTTGCCGGGGAGAGGGTGCGGGGGGGGTGCGGGGCGGGCTGCAGGGCGGGTCCAGGCCCCAGAACCGGGCTAGCTAGGAGAAACCCGCCCCCACGAGAGCGCGGCGCCCCCTCCCTCCGCCCCCCCCTCGGAAGCAGGTGTCCTGATTGGGCCTGGGGCAGCCGGGGCCTCTGCTCCGGGAAGTGACTCAGGCTCCCTGCTGACTCTGAGTCGTCCTGTCCTGCCAAGGACGGGCCACGCCGCACGTGGGGATGGAGTCACCTGGCCTGCGTCCACAGCAGGTGGGAGGCCCTGCCAGCTAACAGCCCCCTCCCCAGGACTGCCCTGCCCCCCCTGCGGACCTGCTCCACACAGCCCCCTATATATCCCAGCCCCCCCCACGCCTGGGCTCCCTCCCAGTCCCCCATATCTGGGCCCCCTCCCAGCCCCCCCATGTCTGGGCCCCCTCCCAGGCCCCCACCTCTCCCAGCCCCGCTAGGGCTCCCTGCACGCGGCGGGCTGGGGCTCAGAGGGCGGCTGTGGTCGCCGCAGGGGTCCGCGGAGCTGCGGGAGGCTCCCGGGAGAGCCTGGCTCTGAAGGAAAGTCCGCGAAGCCGCCGGGCGGTCACGCCAAGCGCCGCTTGCAAATGTCCAGGAGAAATTGTCCGTGAAGTGAGTTTCCGAGAAGGCAGGAGGGACCGGCCCGGGGCCGCCGCGCCCCTCGGTGCCCCACGTCCGGGAGGTCCGCTCCCGAGGCTCGCACGCCCTCGTGTTCCGGCCGCATCAGCCCGCAGGCCCGGGGCGGTTTTACCAAAACACAGACAGCAAACTGGCCTCGGGCTCGCGGGGCACCAGCCCCGGCCCCGCCCCGACCCAGGGCAGGCCCCGCCCCGGCCCCGACCCCGGCCCCGACCCCGCCCTCCAGGCTCAGCCCGGGTTCTGCCCCTGCTTCTTCCCTTCACCCCTCCTCCCCGCCCCGACCCGCCTCCTCCCTCTGCCCTCCCCCCGACCCGCCTCCACCCCTCCTCCCCGCCCCGGCCCCGACCCCGACCCCGACCCCGACCCGACCCGACCCGCCTCCTCCCTCTGCCCTCCAGGCTCAGCCCGGGTTCTGCCCCTGCTTCTTCCCTTCACCCCTCCTCCTCCCCCTCCTCTCTTCTGTTTCTCCCCTGCAGTAAGCGGAGGATCCCCCTCCCACGTCATCCCCACGGAGGCCCCTGAGGGAGCACTATCCTACAAAGGTCGGCCTTCTGCTGCGGGGGCAGAAATCGCCCCACAAGCGGCAGGACACTCGGGGAGGGCAGGGCGGGTTCTCTCAGCCCTGCAGTCAGCCTCCAGCACAACCCCCCCCCCCCCCCCCCGCCGCGCACCCTCCTCCAGGGAGCACCTCCTCCAGGAAGCGCACATCCCCACACACAGCGCACCCTCCTCCAGGACCCCACCCCACCCCCCCACCCCCACCCCCACCCCCACCCCCCCCCCCCCCCGCCCCGCAGGGCACCCTCCTCCAGGAGCCCGAAGACAGGCTGGACCCGGGAAAGCAGCGCCGGCCCCACCCCAGCGCCTGTGCAATGTCCCTCCCTTATCAGGGGCTGAGAGTGCGGGAGGTGCAAACGCAGGCAGCCTGGCCCAGGCACAGAGAAGCCCCTTAGCAGGCAGTTGGAGCTGGGCCCCAGAAATCACCCCAAATCTGGACCACTCCAGGCAGGGGGACCCACAGCTTTGCTCCACCGACACCACCTGCCTCCTAGGGCCAGAGAGCCCTGAGACCCGCTGGCTGTGCCCCCCGGGGACGTCCTGGGGCCCCTCGGCAAGTACATCCCCCAGCTGCACCCTCCCACCTGGACCGGCCCTTGGCGAGCTCTCCTGACCTCCCCAAGGTCGGGGTGGGGTGGGGGCCGTCTGGCCACAGTGACAAATGTCATTCTGGCGGGAGCTGCCTCAGCTGCAGGCTGCCAGGCCCACCAGCTCCTCCACCTGCTCCCTCCTCGGACCCTTAACCCTCAAGGACCCCCCCACCCACCCGGGGCCCTGCATCTGCATCCTGGGCGTGAGCCCCCACGCACACACAGCCCAGCCCTCCTGCGGTGGCCGGTGGCTGTGCGAGTGGTGGCCGCCTGTGCTCCCTCGGGTGTCCACGCCCCTGCCTGGCTTCCCCCACCTTAGAGACTGGAAAAGTGAAACTCCCTTCCAGTCTCCAGCCAAGTCCCAGGAGCCTGTGGGGCCGAGTGTTGGCCAAGGAGAGGAAAGCAGTTGTCTGTTGGTGGTTTCTTGGGAAGACTGCTTTTTCCTGAGAAAAGGGACATATTTAGCTGGCATCCTTCCCCTCCTCTTCCTCCTCCCAGTCTTGGATGTAGACGTGATGCTTAAACATCAGCAGCTACCTTCTCACCATGAAGTGACAAGTTGCTGGGCCAAATGAGCAAACTCCAGAAGCTGTGGGTGTGAGGACGTGGTGGGCCCACCACCCCTTCCCTGACAGCTGCCTCCATCCACGCTTCCGTGGGCTTCTGAGCTGCTGTTGGTTGGATCTTCTTTTACTTGCAGCTAAATCCACTCCTGGTACACTGGTTTCAAACCCAGCTTTTTTACAGAAAACTTTTTGTTATGAAAACGGTAATAGATTTTGTCAATCACATCACATTTTTTTACGATTTTTTTAAAGATTTTATTTATTTGAGAGAGATTGAGCCTTATTAACAAGACAGTAACAAGACCCCAAATGCGTCCTAATGATCCCTCCGAAACATGCATCACTGTCAGAATTTCCCATCCCAGCAAAAGGCAGGGGTCCATCCTTCCAACTGCGCAGTTTGAAAAGCTCCGAGTAGGAACAACAGCAAGTGTGCAGAGGCCTCGGGGTGCTGGTGGACACGCAGCCTCCGCTCAAATCGGAGGCTGAACTCGTGGCCATCCGCCCCCTAAAATGTACCCAAGAGGAAAGAAAACATAGACGAACCGGCACGCACGTGTCCATAGCAGCTTTATTCAGAATCGGCAAACGCCCGAAACCCAAATGCCCGTCGGGAAAACAAACCGTAAGGCACTGATGGGCAGACTCTGGGCAGCAGGGGCAGAGTAGCTGCCCGGAGCAGGCCGTGTAGACAGCTCTGTGGAAACCACACTGGGGGCTAGAGCGCGGCGGGAGCTCGTGGCCCGTGCGCAGCCGCGGAGGTGCGTCCACCAGAACTCGTGGGCTCGTCGTGCTGAAAATGGTGAATTTTACCGCGTGTAATCACACGTACCTCTGTCAGCAGGATTTAAAAACAACACAAAAATGGGGACAAATGGGGGGCTCAGCGGTTAAAAGTCTGCCTTCGGCTCATGTTGTGACCCCCGGGTCTTGGGATTGAGTCCCACCTCGGGCTCCCCACATGGAGCCTGCTTCTCCCTCCTCCTGTGTCTCTGCCTCTCTCTGTGCGTCTCGTGAATAAATAAAACTTAAAAAAAAAAACCACAAAAATGTGGAGGCCTCCTCGGCTCCTCTCTTTCATTGTCTGCCTTCAAGCTGTGGGCAGATCCTGTCGGTTTTACTCTGTCTCTGAAATATGTCCAGATGTGCTGGCTCCTCATTTCACTCAGAGGAAATGATGTCATCCCTCTGTCCACCCCCCCCACCCTCCGTGACCTGCAGCCACGGGGCTCCCAGCTGTGGTCGGGAACACCACAGGCACGGTCCTGCCTCAGGGCCTTGGCACCTGTGCTCTCCTCCTGCCCCCACTTCCTACAGATCTACGCTCAGATGCCACCCTGTCACCATCCTATTTACGGGAGCAACGCTCTGTCCCTCGCTTCTTGCTTCTTTCTTTGTTCTCGCTCTCTTTATTTTTACCCAGGATGTGTATTATTGTTTAGCAGACCGTGGTGCAAGGCGATTCGGTCACCCCCAAATCCTCCCTGTGTCCCACCTTCCTTCCAAGAGTTTTAGGTAAACAGAATGACCCTGGCTCCTTCTGCCCAGCGGGACGCTTGCGGGAGCCGCGCAGCTGCAGCGTGGCTTCTTTGCCCCTGGTGTCCCCCCCTGCACCCCACCGGAGGACGCAGCGCCTTCACCCATATTCCCATGCTGATGGGCATTTGGGTTGCTTCTGGGTTGGGCTGGTACTGACAAAGCTGCTCTGAACACTTGTGGGTTTTCATGTGGACACGTTTTCATTTCTGTTGAGCCAACAGCCAGAGGTGGAATGGCCGGGTCATACACGGCGTGTATGTTTAAATCATTTTTTGTTTTAAGATTTTATTCATTGGGATCCCTGGGTGGCTTAGCGGTTTAATGCCTGCCTTCAGCCCAGGGCGTGATCCTGGAGTCCTGAGATCGAATCCCACATCGGGCTTCCCTGCATGGAGCCTTCTCCCTCTGCCTATGTCTCTTCCTTTCTCTGTGTGTCTCTCATGAATAAATAAATAAAATCTTTAAAAAAAAATAGATTTTATTCATTTATTTGAGAGAGCAAGAGTGAGAGAGCACCAGCAGGGGCGGCAGAGGCAGAGGGAGGAGCCTGACGCGGGGCTCGATCCCAGGACCCCAGGACCTGAGCCAAAGGCAGAGGCTCAACGGCTGAGCCCCCCGGGTGCCCCCGTTTGTGTTCAACTTGTAAAGAAACCACCAACTCCTTTCCAAAGTGATGTGTTGTCTGACGTGCCCACCGAGCAGCTGCTGAGGGTGGGGGTCCCAGTGTCTCCATCACCTCCCCGACACCTGCTCTTGCCTGTCCCGGGGTGGGGGGGTGGCTGCCTTGGTGTCTCGCGAGCTCTCACTTTGCAGTGATCTGATGACCCGCGGCACGGAGCACCTGCTCCCGGGCGCACGTGCCTCGTCCCTCTTGCGATTTGCCTCTTCAGGTCTTCTGCCCACTTAGACCATTTGGGCCTGGGTACCGAGGGGTAGGTTCCATGATTCTGGCTGTGGGTCTTTTGCCAGAGCAATTATGTATTGTAGGTTCTCTTTCTATTTTTATAAAACACGTAGGTACGCGTTTTATGTGTCTTCCCCCATCCTATTTTTTATTCATTTGTACTGTGGTTTACAGAAGTAGCGGCTAATGGTCTTTTCAAGGTTCCCAGGGTGCGTCCCAGCGTGGGGGTTGGGGTTCTCCAGATAGCACGGGGTGCCCCCGCAATCGGGCTCGGCTGTGCCAGCGCCGGCCCCACGGGTGAGGGGCTCACCCCCGCGGGCTCCTCAGGCGGCTGGAGGGCTCCAGACGTCAGGGACACAGGTCGGCGGCTTGGGGCGGGGTTCGAGCGTGAGCACGGGCCACCTGCCCTCTGCCCCCTGGTGTCCGCAGCCAGCGGGACTGCCCACGGGGCCTGAGCGGGGCCGTAGGCCACCGCGTGGGACCGCAGGGCCGGGACCAGGCGGTCCTTTACCCCAGGGGCTCAAGGAGCGTTTCTGCTGCACCTGCTCGCTAGCGCTCAACGCGGCCTGCTTGCTTGGGCCGGTGTCGGGGACTACGGGGCCGCTGTGATTGCTGCTGAAACCACAGGCCCCAGAAGGCGTCCCCTCAGCCAGGTCCCCCCGCCCCGGACTTGAACACCTGACCCGCGCGCCCTTCCAGCCTCTCCGGGAAACACGACCTGCAGTGGTGGGTGGGGGGCAGCCTGGCCAGCGCCAAGGAGCTCGTGTGCCCCCCAAGCCTGGCCATCCACCGAGGAAGCTGTGGTCACCCACCTAGGACCCCGTCCACACCCCGAGGGAAAGCAGCTCGGGGCCGCCCTCTCTTTACTTTCATGTTAGCTCCTTGCTCAGCCCCCTTCTTGTAAAAGAAGAATATATCTCCGTTTTGCAAACTCAGAGCTCCCACTGCCAGACCCTGCATCGCCCCGGATGCCAACCCAATCTTCAAATTTACTCCATGGGATTTCATTTCTTAGTATGACCAGTGTCTTCAGAAGTGTCTCAAGAGCTGGCTGGTCCCCCCAGCAGTGCCTCCCAGACCGAGGGCCCAGCCCCCCACGTGCCTGGTTCCGGTCTCGGCCCGGCGCCCCACGCCCCGCGGCCCTGGGCCCTGCAGTCTGTCCCTCCTGGCCGCGTGCTCTCGCTCATCACGTCCCTATGCTCTCGGCTCAATCCTCCAGCTCCGTTTGTTCCGTTCCTTGTTAGTGAGGACCCTTCTAGAAAGCTGCCAGGAGAGGACGGGAAAGATTGCAAGGAAACCAAGCCCCTCACTTCTTGGGCCTTTGCTTCAGGATTGATATGGCAGGTTCCCAGCGGAAGTCCAAAGCCCCAGGGCCGGGGTCCCATCTCCCCGGTGGCCCCCCAGCCGCCCAGGGCCTCCCACCCTGTGTCCGCCATGGCCGCGTGCTCATGTGCACGTGTGTCTGTGCACGTGTGCTCCCCGGAGCCCAAAGCCTGGGGCAGAGGCAGTGAGACTCAGCTCCTGCCCCCAGGTCCCCCAGCCCCCTCCCGCCCCCGGGCTCCCACCTCTCTGAGGTCGGAGAGAGGGAAGGAGCTGGAACCAGAGGCAAACCCAGGGAAGGCCTCCCCCAAGTCCATGACTGCAGCACAGACCCAGGCCCTGGTGTCTCCTCTCCCTCTGGCCCGTCAGAGGTAGGGAGCAGATTTTGAAGACTGACCTTTCTGATTATAACATCCCACCTCTGACCCCCACTGACTGCAGCCGACAAAGGAGGTTCTCTTCTACCTGGTGGGGGGGGGTGGGGGTGGGTCCTGGTGCCTGGTGGGGGGAGATGTGGGGGTTCTGGAGCCTGCTGGGGGGTCCTGGTGCCTGGGGAGGGGAGGTGTGGGGGGTCCTGGTGCCTGGTGAGGGGGAGGTGTGGGCGTCCTGATGCCTGGTGAAGGGGGAGTTGTGGGGGTCCTGGTGCCTGGGGAGGGGGAGGTGTGGGGGGTCCTGGTGCCTGGTGAGGGGGGAGGTGTGGGGGTCCTGGTGCCTGGGGAGGGGAGGTGTGTAAGAGTGGGTCCTGGCCCGGGTGATGGGGGTGGGTGTCTTGGTGCTTGGGGGGTGGGGGATAGGTGTGTGCCTTAGGCCCAAGGAGGTGGGGTGGGAGGACAGGCATGGACGGGCACTCCCTGTGTCCCGAGCCCCTAGTCGCCTGCCCATCCGAATGTCTCTTGAGCCCCCCCAACCCCACGCTGTGACCGATGAGTCCGCGCACCTGGTGGGCCTCTGGCAGGCCCTGAGACTGGTGACACCTCCCAGAGACCAGTCAGGGCCAGGAGCCACACTGTTCAGTGTTGTATAAGACGGAACAGTTGCAGCCAACACACGTCTGTCCGGAGTTGAGCCAGCACGCGGATAAGGAAGGAGTTAGAATTTTCTCAGTTGTTCCTGAAGGCTGACTGGCTTCTGCCCAAAGGCCAGAACGATAGCTTGGCCAACGATGAAAAGCAGGATAAACCAACAGTCCCTCCTTCAGCCGGGGTCCTGGGCTCAGGCCTGGCACGCACCTTGTCTCGGATGGTGCCGTGAGTCACTGAGAGGGAATCCACAGTGACAAGCAGCTGCGCCGCAGCCTGGGACACGCCCCAGAGCCCCGAACCATGGAGGGCTGAAGCCCCGGGCACTGGGCCGCGGAGACACCCAGGAACATGAGCGAGGATCGCCCGCCCTGCAGGTGTGTGCCAGGACTGAGGGCGGTAGCACTTATGCAAGCACCTGGCATCAGGCCCGGCCCCAGGCAGGCGCGTGATGGACGCTAAGTGTTCCTCGGTGCATCCATCCATCCCGTGGTTCCGGGAAAAAGATCCAAACCCCAGGACACGCCCTGATATGTGTACCCACGCCACGGGAGCTGTGACCACAAGCGGCGCTTGGGGACCGGTGCCCGTCACCACAGAGTTCCTCATGTCCGTGGACACATGTGTGCCCTACCCCTGCCCAGACCCTGGCCCCTCAGCTCACACACGAGCCTCTGCAGACACTGGGGCACCTGCTTCTCTCTCCTGTCCTATTTCAAGTCGCCCCTGGCAACCTTTCCCTCTGTTCACCTCTTGTCCTCAGAGAGCTGCTCTCCTCCCTAAAGCCAGCCTCTATAGCTGGCTGTCCTATTTATCAAACTTGACCCTTTTATAGGCCTAAATGCATTAAAATTTTTTTTTAATTTTGTAGTGATCTCTATGCCCAACACGAGGCTCGAAGCCCCGACCCCGAGATCAAGCATCACACACTCCTCCAGGTGCTCCTGCTGAGGTGCATTTTAAAACACCAGAAGTAGATACACGGGAATAGCAGCAACGAGCACCTCTGGGTAACGGGACTTCTTTTTTTTTTTTTTTTTTTTAAGATTTATTTATTTATTCATTCAAAGAGAGCGAGAGAGAGGCAGAGACACAGGCAGAGGGAGAAGCAGGCTCCACGCAGGAGGCCCGACGTGGGACTTGATCCCGGGTCTCCAGGACCACACCCCAGGCTGCAGGCGGTGCTAAACCGCTGCGCCACCAGGGCTGCCCATAATGGGACTTCTTTCCAGTTGAGCACATTCCCGAATTCCTGCAGCGCACACGTATGACTTTTGTAGCAGGAAAAAGGACCCTGTAGATGGCATCTCATGGGATCGTCGATGGCCGTCTCCATTCCACCTCCACACCGGCTGCCAGAACTCCTTTTCCTATTTTTTCCCAGTTTGGGAACATCTGAAATGACTTTAGTCTGTTCATCGAAGGATCTTTGCATCACAGCAGCAGGAACACTTGGAGCCCCCGGTGAGAAAGTTAAGGCCTTAGAGAATCTCCTACGCAGGACAGGCTGGCTCTCGCCTGCGAGGCCGCGGGTGAGCCCAGGCCGGAGCCTCTTCTGCTGAGCTGTCACCGAGTCACCAGATCCCCAAAGATCACAGCCAGGAGGAAAAGGGGTTCAATTGAAAAGAGCAAACTCCGGGCAGAGGTTTGGCTGGAGCCGTTGGGAGGAAGGTGTGGGTGGGCACCGGGCACGCAGGGAGGGGCTCCGTGGGGGTGGGGGGGGAGCAGGGGCCCACGACGCCCAGTGCGCCGGGGGGGTGCAGGACCCGAGCGCTGGAGGCGGGAGCACGGAGTGGCCTCGGGCCCTCGGACGGCCTCTTCTTACAGGCCCGCACCCACGCTCACCGGGAGCCTGCGACTGCCCGGCTGGGCGCTCACCCAACAGGATGGAAGCATTTATGTCACAAAGACTCATGCACACATGTTCCAGAAGCTCTCTTCGAAATAGCCCAGACAAACCTCCCAATGATAATGGGCTGGTGCACGGATGGATAGCCCCTGATCAGGACAGGAGGGCCCTGCCTGCACAAGTCGCCAGTCAGCAGAGATGAGCCTGAAAGCCGGGCGTAGGCGGAGGAAGCGGCACAGATGAGCACATGCTGCATGATTTCATTTATTTGAAATCTTAGGAAATCTAGTGACAAAAGGACCAGCGATTCTCCAGAGCTGAGTTTGGGAGGAGACAGGGTGTCACAGACCCAGCCCCGGCGGGGATGACACTGTCTACATTTTGCGTGCCATGGGGAGGTGCACGAGTGCATGCATCTGTCAAAATTTTAATTAAACTTCACTGTGAACATAGGTGCGTGTTGATGTTGAACATCCATAAGGCCAAGCGGGAAGACGAAACAGGAAAACTCAGAGAAGATGCAGCTAAACATCATGCTGTACAGGGCCCATGACCCGACTAGAGAGTGACTGTGTAATGGCTGTGGGGTCCGGGGCTTCCGGAGGGCGGTGAAAATCTTCTGGAGCTAGAGGATGGTGACCCGCACAGCACCGTGCATGCACTGGAGGTCACTGCCCCGCACAGTTTGAACTGGCTGAAATGGCAAATTCTATCTTCTGTGTATTTTACCACAATAAAAATATCCGCTAGCCTCGTACGGCCTGTGGACTGATGTGGGAGACATCACAGACACCTCCTTTGCTGGAGAGCCCCAGAGAGGTGGGAACCGGGGTCAGGGGGTGGGAGCACAGAGAAGATGATGCTCCAGGCCCAAAGGCATGCCGGTGGGGTGCTCAGACCTCCAGCTCTGAGGGTTGGTAGCTCTGGGGACACAGACCCCGCTCTGGATCCCCTCCAGATTCACGTGGGGTGAAAGGGAGAGGTGCACCCCTTGGGAAGCGGGAAGCAACTAGCCCGAGGGTCTCAACCTTGGCCTGCTGCAGTTTGGGGCCAGAGAGCTATCTTGCGTGTGCACATGGGGTCCATGCGGTGCATTGTAGGGTATCCACCAACGTCTCGGCCTCTGTCCCCTCAAGGTCTGTAACATTCACCCAGTTGTGACAACCCAAAATGTCTCCTGACCCGGCCAAAGGTCCCGAGGGGGCACCACCAGCCCCAGCTGGAACCACAGCTCTAAACCAAGGGAGTTAGTCCTAGTCTTGGGAAAATGGGAGACCCTCTCAATGAAACTGAGCTGCCCCCATGCCTGCGGAGACTCCCCCCAGGGTCAGGGGCCAGCCCTGCGCCCTCCCTGCATGGCTTGCATAAAGCTCCTTACCAAATCACCCTTCGTTGACAGAGACACCCCTGGGGTCAGCTGTTCTCTCGGATGGGTCTCTACAGCCTCTGAATGGATGCGAGGCCCTGGAAACCGGGAGCGAGCCCCTGGCGGAGGCCTCTGGCCGGTAGGGACCAGCTGCCCGTGTGGGTTTCTGCCTTCTTCATCTATGAGCACGGGTTCCTGGCTCTGCTCAGGCCTGGCCACGTGTTGGCCCCCGGGGGTCCCTGCTCCGCCACAGGTAAGGCCCAACCCATTGACTTCTCCTCCTGGGGTCCCAGCCAGCTCACCCCGAAAATGGGGCAGACATCGCTTACTCAGTAGGACCAGACAAGATGGGCCCCAGCCCTCTGCTCGGTGACTGGCACATGGTAAAGATGAAGGAAGCGGGGCCTCTGGACCCTCCCTCCCTCCCTCCCTCCCTTCAGGAAGCTGCCTCAGGACCTGAAAGGGCAGCCAAACCCACAAAGGGGATTCCAGCCTGGGGCTCAGCCTGTGGAACCACAGGCCCTTTGTCTGCCTTCTCTGCGTGCCCTTTCCTCGCTGAGGGCTTAGCTGGCAGCTCTGGAGGCCCGGCCTCCGCCGCCTGCCCTGGCACCCCAGCAGCCCATCGCCCCTGCAGCCTCCCGGGGCTGGCTGTCCCTTCCCTTCCGCTCCCAGCGCATCCCATGGGGTGAATGGGTGGCAGCCCTGGGCAGGCGTGTAGGATGGAGCTAGCTGTGCCCTGGGCGCTGGCTGGGAGCCAGTGGGGACACCAGAGCCAGGGAAAGGAGAGAAGCTGGGGGCGGGGGGACAAGGAGCCCTGGGGGCACCCGGGGCCGGTGGCAGGTGTCCCTCCTCTGGCATCTCTGTGGGGGCGGAGGCGGGGACAGTGGGTCCTGCCCAGGACTCCTCTCTGGGAATGAGTTTGGCCCTGGCCCCTCACTCCTTTGGTGACTTGGGGCAAGGCACTAAACACTACCGAGGCTGATTCTTGCGCTGGAAGATGTGATGTCCTGAGGCCTGGGCAGCAGGGTTTGTGGGGGTCCTTGGGCGCTGCGGCGGGGCGGGATGCTTCTTAGAGGGAACCTAGGAAGAGCTTCGGCAAGCCCACCGAGAGGCGGAAACCCGGGGGAAACCCGGTGGCCCGGTGCGACCCCCTGCGGCTGGCGGGTGCTTCGTGTCCTGTTGAAGGGCCCTTCGCAGGCAGGACGCGTCTGCTCTCCTCCTCCCTGCCCGTCCGGGCTGCTTGGAGAGAACACGAGCTGCCCACTTTGGGCCATCAGTCCCCTCTGGTGGTCGAGACGTCGCAGCCGGTGACTGTCCCTGCCTACCTGCCCGGCTTTCTCCCATGTGCGTGGGCGCGGCCTGGGCCGCAGGGCTCCGGTGGGGCTGTGGGCTGGGGCACAGGCGGAGCAGCTGTGCTCTCCGGGACGCCCGCCGGAGAGCCCCGAGTTCCTGCAGAGTCCAGGCCAGCCGGAGGTCTGCGGGCTGCAGGCTGCCTGGGTCGGTGGGCGGGCGGGCGAGGGGCGCAGACCACCTCCTGGGGGCTGGCGGGACCCTGCAAGGTGTTGGGGGGCCGGGCGGACGGGAAGAGGAGGCCCGCCCTCAGGGCCCAGTGCACGATGAAGACGCAGGGCCCCTCCCTCCCCCTCAACGGCCCGGACGCTGGAGGGAGAAGGGAATGACATCGGTGCAGCCGGTGCTGCTGAGAGCCTGACGCCCAGGAAAGCCGGGACACGCGTGGCAGGAGGGGAGCGTCTGAAGGTCCCTGGTCGGCACCTTCCCTGGCGGCAGACACCCGCTCAGGCGAGTGCACGCTGCAGATGCCTCCCGCATCTGCTCTCATGTCACCTGCAGTTCTGTCCCAGAAAGGCCGCTGTGTCCGACCTCCCTGACTGCTCCTGCAGCACCCAACGTGCCTCGTGTTAGGGTTGCCAAATCCAGCAAATATAAAGATGGTACGCCCAGTTAAATCTGAATTTCAGATAAACAAGGAAAAAAATTTTTAGCATAAGTGCGTCCCATACTGTGTTTGGGATATACTTATACTTGGGAGGGGGAAAATATTTAGGACATAGTTATACTTACAAAAATGCAATGTTGAAGGATCCCTGGGTGGCGCAGCGGTTTGGCGCCTGCCTTTGGCCCAGGGCATGGTCCTGGAGACCCGGGATCGAATCCCACGTCGGGCTCCTGGTGCATGGAGCCTGCTTCTCCCTCTACCTGTGTCTCGGCCTCTCTCTCACTGTGTGCCTATCATAAACAAATAAAAATTTTTAAAAAATGCAATGTTGATATTTACTTCAGTAAAAAAAAATTTTATCTGAAATTCTGAAATTTATCTGGCAACCGTCCTTGAGAGATAGATGTCTTGCTATGAAAGAGCAGGAGCGAGCTGGGGTTCGGGGTGGCCTAGAGCTCGGCTGGAAGACCATCGGGGCCACCTCTCTGTTTCTATTCTGTTGTTCTTTATCCATCATCTTCCTCTCCCACTCGAGAGAGGGCTGAGCGCCTCACTGCACAAGGCTGCCCCCAGCTCCTGGTCACACATGATGACACCGGGCACATGCTCCCCTGACAGTGGCCTGTGGCTCTCACTGTGGCTGCCACGGCCACAGCTCAGGTGCGCTGGGCAGGGAGGTGGGGTCCACAGGGGGGAGCAGTAAGCGGGGCAGACCCTGCAGGAGACACTGGCCCAGGAGGAGGACCTGGTGGGAAAGCTGCCCCCACTCCCAATTAGAGTCTTGCTCACCAGGCCAGCAAGAGGTCACTGCCCGCAGCATTGTAGACCTCTGTCCTGGCCACGGGCCCTGGGCCCACCTGGACCCATGAGGACACACGGGAGCAGAGGCTGCCCTGGGTCTCTGAGGGGGCAGGAGCCATCCTGAGCTCAGGTATGAGGACAGGTGAGCAGGTGTTCCGATGGGGAGGAGCCCCAGCAGCCGGGGGTTGGTCCACATAGGGAAGAACTGGTCACTTGTGAGGGACAACGCGGGCTGACAATGAAGCTCAGAAGCTGGGTGGACAGCAGGAAGGACTTCCGAGGGCCGTTGCAGCTGGGAGCGCTGAGGCCAGACAGGACAGGCGTCGAGGACAGGACAGGCATCGAGGGGAGATGGTCTGGAAAGCCAGTCTCCTTCCTGGCATCCAGCAGAGGTTTGGGGCTCTCCGTATCCTGCAGGACAAGGCGTTGGTGCCGTGGACAGGCAAGCGTATCACTGTGAGGGCCGCCAGTCACCTCCCCACCGGGCACCTCCCCTGGAGCACCCCCAGGACACCCGCCTCACCCCAGGGCGCAGGAGCCACACACCCTGCTGCTGAGCGCCCCTGCAGGCTCTCCTGCCTCTCGGAACCGGATTCAAGAGGGGGCAGTCCTTGTAGGAGCTGTGACCCCAGGGGCCCACCCCAGTGACCTGTGTGGGGAAGGCCACTCCATGAGGCCACCTGCTGGGTTCTGATGGGGGCCTGGGTCCCCTGGCCCAGAGATCAGGTGACCTCAGGCCAGAGTGCATGGTCCTTGTCACTAAGGGAAGCAGGCCTGGGTGCCCCCAAGCTCCCTCACCCCCCTTCTGGGCCCCTGCGGTGCATTCTGCAGGGCTTGCACCGTGGTGGCTACAAGGGAGCAGGGGCAGTGGGTCCAAAGGGCCTGTTCGTGGGCCCCCCAGGCAGGCACCATGAGGGACAGGCACGCGGAGTTCACGGGGAGGCGGGGGGAGCCACACAGGGTTTTCTGACAGCTGCTGGCAGATCCAGATTGTCTGCGCCACGGCTGCTGCGCTGAGCTGGCCCCCTGGCATGCCCCTCCTGCTCCCCCTCCTCCCGCTCCCCCTCCTCCCACTCCCCCTCCTCCTCCACCTCCAGCTCCCGCCCTGTCCTCGTCCTTCCTTCTGATCCTGGTCACAAGGCCGTGACTCCAACGCAGATCAGTGCTTGCCCTCTTCAAGCCCACATGTTCTCATTTCTGACCATCCTGGTTGCCCTACAGGGCGCATGGGGACATAGGGTCCCCCCCCCCACCCCACCCCCCCACCCCGCAAGCTGCCAGCCCCAAGAACCACCCCTGTGAGAGTGGTCAGGAGTCTCTCTCACATTGAAAACAGATTTTCCTTTTAGCCACCTGCAGGGCAAGGAATTAATCATTCAACGGAAGTGGCCCTGGGGTCCCACGGCGCCGCTGGGGTGGGGGTGGGGGTGGGGGTGGGGGGCTTTTCCACCACGCAGGAGGAAAACCGTGTCCTGCAAAGTCAGCACAGACGCATCTGTCACAATGTGCCCCTTGGTGTGTTCTCCAAATACCTTTTACCACCCGCAGATCAAGTGGCAAGTCTAAAAACACCCATGGTGTGCAAGCTGTGAGGAGTGTGAATTTCAAGATGACCTTTGACAAAGGTAAGTGACACGCCAAGGTCACAGACGCTGCAGAGGAGCCGGCTGAGGTCACACTCACACTTGAAGAAAACCCGAAATTTCCAGTAGGAAACAAAGAAAATAAACAGGAGTTTTGTTTTCTTCTCCCCAGCCTAGGTCGAGGATTGTCGGAAACCGGCCCTGGGACCCCGGGGGAGCAGCACCCCATGGCCCCCAGCCAGCATTTTAAGGACAAGGAGCAGGACGGCGTAAAACGTCGGCCTGTTTCTGGGGCTCCAGGCCACGCAAACCCCAACTTGGAGGCTTGCTGCTGTGTGACCCAGGCCAACCCTGGGGGGCTGTCTCTGGGACGCGGGCGGCGAACTCCCGTGTGGGACTCCAGGCTTGGGACGGGCAGGGTGTGGAGTCTGCATTAGCGCCCTAGGCTGCTGTCACAAATCACACGTCGAAGAGCCCTGTCCCCAGCCACCTCTGGTCCCAGCCTCTGCCCCTGCGGGTCCCTCGGCCCGGGATGCCCTCCTCCTCCTGTCTCTACGGGGCCAGCTCCCACTCCCCCTCCACCCTCCTCCGTTGCCTCCTCCAGGAAGGCTTCCCTGGAGCACTCCCCCATCACCCTGCCTGTACGCTGGTGCCTACTCACAATGCCCTGCGTGTGTCCCCATCAATGCAGATGCCACCACCCACTTCTACAGGGCACCCTTTGGCTAGACACCTGGCCTCTTCTAACCCTGAGTGGCCAGGGGAGCCCAGGCCCCGGCAAGTGTGTGCTGAGTGGGCGAATAAGTGAACGGCTGGCTGCCCTAAGGCCCCAGAGAAGATGGGGACTGAGCCTGGGCCATCAGAGGCCAGCTGGACGGCTTGGGGTAGGGACGGGGTCGGGAGCATCCTCAGAGCCCAGACTCCTCAAGACTGAAGATCTTTGAGGCCTGAAGCCTGCACTTGTCGTTGCGGGCCCTTGTCGTTGGCGGAATCCCCGAGGCCTGGGGCGCCGGACCCCCTCCTCCCTACTCCTTCACCTCCTCCCCGGGCCTCATCCCCCACCAGCTGAGAAGGCTTCGGTCACACCCCGGACCCAAGGACCACACCCGGAGGCACCGTTCGTGCAGAAGCTTTATTAATCGGTAGATTCCAGCCTGAGGTCCAGACTCGGCTCCTCTCGGCCCCCTTGGCTCACAGGGAGGCATACACCTCTGTGATGTTGGTTGGAGGATAGCCCCAGTTAAAGCAGAGGCCCGAGATGCCTAAGAGCTTGTGCTGGCCACAGATGCCCGTGAGCACCTGCCCCTCCTCATCGGGGTAGGCCATGAAGTTGAAGTCACTTTCCTTGCCAAATAAGCCGTAGCGACCCACATGTGTGTATATGACCAGGGAGTGCATGTACAACTTGTAGGAGCCAGAGATCATAGTGATGTACTCTCCCGGCTGCAGGATGAATTCCTGGGTGTTCCCCCCGGAGGTGCCATACACTGTGCTCCAGGACGACCCGCATCTCACCTGGATACTGGGAGACGGGGGAAGAGTTGCCATACTGCCTCCCCGCTCCCCAGGTGCTCTGTCCCCTTGCACGGACAACAACCCTGTCATACAGGTGGACCTCCCCAAGCATGTGGATTTGGGGTCCTGGCACAGGGGTGCTGCTCTCAGACTCCTGCTCTGATGCTTTCGAGCCCTGTGATCTTGGGCTCATCACCCAGCCTCTCTGGGCCTGTTTCCTTACCTGAAGAGTGGGAGTGCGTGGGGCGGGGGGGGGGGCATCAATGACATCATTCATAAGGGGAGCTTGGCAAGTCGCCACAACCCTCAGGCTCCAGCTGCTGTCGCTGCTCACGGTGGGGAACTGTCCCCAGGCCCAGCGTTGGAGCTTCTGAGCCCCAGTTATGGACTAGACCCGGTCACAGGCCCTAGAGGCAGGTGACTCCCACACTGGCCTAGCTGTGCTCATCAGGGCTTCCGTCCACCTGGCCCTGCCGGCGCTCTGTCCCCGGTGGTGCTGGCCGCTCCCCGCAGGACCCTGTGAGTGCAGAGCACAGATCCCCCGCCAGGCCCAGAGCCTGGCTCTTGGCCTCTGCACACTTCTGACGACTTGCATCCTGCCAGTGGTCTTTTCTGACCATCATTTTCCTCTGACCCTCCCCTGGACAGACCGTCCCCTGGGTTCTCCATCAGGCATCTCAGACTGACAGGCTGTTTGGGGTTCAAATGAGAAAGGAGGGAGAAGCATCATCTACCCCTCCTTTCACATCAGCCCAGGAAGCCGCTCAGGACTTGCAGACAGAACCAGAGGGGCCGGTGTGCAGGGCGGGAGGAGCCTGAGGACAGGAACGAAGGGACAGGCCGTGGCTCCAGAACTCCCAGGGTCCTCGGGAGCCCAGCGAAGGTACAGGGAAAGGGGGTAAAGCCCCTCCCCCGGCTCCCAAGGTCCTGCTCCTCTCACCTCTTCATCAGGCCAAAGATACTCGTGGCCACCCGGATCCCGGTGATTTCGCAGTCACTAGAGGTGCTGAAGTATTTGCCTTGCCCAATCCCGTACATCTCTAGGTGATGAGGGGATCGGGTGGGAGGAAGGGACGCTCAGGCGGAGGTACGGCGCGTCCCTGACCGGAACTGGGCTCGGCCCCCCCGCCAGGCAGCCCGCGGGCTCCCGAGATTGGAGTCGGTCTGCGCGAGGGCTCTGCCCAGGGCCCGGTGGGCAGAGGGTGGCCGCGCAGGGGGACGGGCTGGGGGGGGTGGGGCATACCCAGCAGACTTACGCCCTGCCCAGCAGCTGGTGCTCCCCAGGAGGGCGAGGGTCAGCCACAGCAGCATGGCCTCTGGATGGGGAGTCCCAAGGCTCCTGGAGGGAAGAGGCAGGCCACCGAGTCCGACAGGGACCCCGTCCCACCTCACCGGGCCTGTGGGGGAAGGGGCGCTGCCCTACCTGGCCAGGAGAGTCTTGTCGCCCAGTCCTGGTGGCGCAGAGTCTTGTGCCTGGTGCTCTCCGCCGGCCTTTTATACCCATCACGGCCCTGTGGGCCCCCATCCAGAAGGAAGGAGTGAGGGCCGCGGGGGGAACAGGAAGGAACGGGCAGTGGGAGCTCTTCCTGGGGGAGTCCCAAGCCATCCTGGGGGAGGCTCCCGGACATGCTGTGCTTATTGTCTTGGCCCCATGGCCTACACAAACAAAACGGGACGGTGACAACCGTTGTCCTGCCGCCTCCGGGCCTCTCCACTCCGCACCTGGACCAGAGCTGCACCCAGATGTGACGGGGTTGCTGGGGGCCCTCCCCAGCTTGGCCAGAAGGTCTCCACCCCATGGGGGGCTCCAGGCCACGTGCCCCCTAGAAGCTCCTGCCTTGTTCAGAACCTGGCCCAGGACCTCATTCGGGCCTGTGCAGAGCTCAGTGTCCCGTGGGCTTCCAGCCGCTGAGGCTGAGGTCCCCGCCGACCCTCGGGGAGCGCCGTGTGTGCCTGGGGCCAGCTGGAAGAGACCCCCCAGGCGCTGGCCCTCCATGGTGTGTCATTTAGAAGACGGTGATGATCTTTGCTCTGTGCGTGGGCCAGGCATTGCTGGGATGGGCTGGCCTCCACGGGCTTTGGGGTGACCGCATAGCCGAGGTGCCTGGCACGGGCACAGAGGATCAGGGACAGGACGATTCCCTAGGCCAGTGCTGAGGGCTCCTGGGGTCAGGCCTCGGGGTCAGACTCACTGGGGAGGTGACAGAGTACTTTTCGAAGGCTGCGGGTCTCCGGTCCCTGCCGGTGCTACTGCTGAAGCCAGACTGGGGCCAAATCTTGGCTTCCCTGCCTACGAGGTGTGTGCCTTCCGGGGGGCTCCTGTCCCCCGAGTGCTGCAACTGGGTCATCAGTTGTACACAGGCGGCCACAGAGCCTCGTCGCGGACGTTAGGAGAATCCGGTGATCCTTCTCCGTGCAAGGGCCCGAACACCAGACCCTCACGAGAGCCGCTGGCGTGCCAGGTCTTGGCCGTGTCCTTCAGAATTGCAAAAGATCAGAAACGACACACTTGTCCTTTGGTGACCAGTCGCATAAGTGCCAGTGGTGACCAGTCACATAAGTGCCAGTGGCTGGCTCTCCATACTGGTTGCACTGGGACGGCAGTGTCTGGGGCCTGGGCATGGGGGGAGGCCCTGTCCCGCTGGAGCCTCCACCCCTACATGAGGCGCCCAGGCCCGGGGACACACTCTCCTCTCCCGCCCCCCCCCCAGGCCAAATCGAGCCCCCCTACCCCGCCTGTTGCAGCACAGCCCGTGAGCTAAGAACACTCCTTACATTTTGTCAATGGTTAGAAACGATGCAAGAGAAGCGCAGCACTTAGCGACGTGGAAGTTCTATGGAATTTCAATGCTGTTGCCCGTGGGTAGTGCTGCGGGCACACAGACCGGCCCTCTCGCGTGCATACCCTCTGGGGTGGCCTTCACCCCCCAGGGCTGTGCAGTCGGTGACCCAGACACCCAACCACGTGTATCCTCTGGCCCTTGCCTGGGGGCTCCCCGGCCCCCACCCTGCAGGGGAGGCAGCCCGCAGCAGTGGACTCGACCCTTCCCTCAGGGCCCGCGCTGTCTCCCTAGGGGCCCTGGGGCCCAGGCCCCCCCAAGCCCGGCCTCCCAGGGCTCCTCGCCCCCTCCCACAGGCCCTGGGGCCCACGGAGGCCGCTGTGGAGGAAGAGCCAGAGCTGCACAAAGGGGCTCTGTTCTGGCCCCGCTCCCCGCCAGCGCAGGTGCCCGCTCTCCAGTGCCAGGCCGGCCGGGCTCGGCGCCCAGAGGAGGCTCCGTATGACCCGGAACCCCGGGGGGCAGTCCCTGGGGGGTGGAGGCAGAGTGGGTGCTCCTGGATGACGGGGGTGCTGGGGGGTGCCCGGACGTGCCCCAGAGCGCACACAACATGCACTCTCAGAGCGCAGGAGCGTGGTTACAGCAGATGCACATGCACACGTGCGCTCACACAGCTACAGCAAACACGCACCGGCTTGCACGCGACCTGCACACACCTGTGCCCGTGCACACCTGCAAAGGGGCCCTTTTCTGGAGGGGCGCCCTGCACCCTCATCCCCGCTGGCCCAGGGCTGGCCCTGGGGAGAGTCCACACAGGCGCTTTGTCCCTCGGGAGGAAGGCTCCCCACCAGGGGATTTGCAAGGCCATAATCCCTCCGTGGGCGGCCCCAGCCCTCCCTCTGCTGGGAGCTGGAACAATGCGGTCTGCTCCCAGCAGAGGTCAGGGCTTCGGTCACCCTCTGGGTGTGGGTTTGGGGAGACCCCTCTGCACTCTGTGGCTTGCAGCACAGAACGCAAGAAGGCCTTAAACTGATGCCACGCTCTAAGCCGAGCATTTTTTTTCCACTTTTCCCCCCGGAGAAATGCAACATTTACTTTGGAAAACCAGGACGCCCAACCACACATTTTATCTAATCTTTTATGTAACTAAAATCCCATGGGCGCCTGGGTGGCTCAGTCGGTGTCTGACTGCAGCTCAGGTCCTGATCCCGGGTCCTGGGATCCAGCCCCGCATGGAGCCCCACGTGGGTTCCACACTCAGCGCGGGGTCTGCTTGTCCGTCGCCCTCTCCCTCTGCTCCACCCTCCGCCTGTGTTCCATCTCCCCCTCAAATAAACAACTAAAACCTTTACTCAGCCCCAGGTCTCTGAAGGAGAACATTTCCTTGCTTCTTCCAGTGTCTGGTGGCTGCCAGTCGGCCCGGGGCGGAGGGGGTGCAAGGGGCTTCTCGGCTCATAGCTGCACCCCTGCAGCCTCTCCCCTGCCCTCACCGGCTCTGCTGGCCTGTGGCTTCCCTTTTCCTGTCTTCTGTAAAGACGGCTGTTGTTGCATTTACGGCCCATCCTAACCAGGAGAAACTCAGGATCTCTACCTTATTTACATCTGCTAAGACCCTTATTCCACATAAGGTCACCTCAGAGGTTCCGAGTGCACATATCCTTTTGAGGGGTGCCACAGTCTAACTCACCACAGGGCATTACCCAGCCAGCCTGGGGCTCTGCTGGGAGCCTCTCCTGAGCCCCAAGCCCTGCATCCCACCTCCAAGTGGCCGGAACCCCGGCCCCGCCCCCATCATCTCAACCCCACGCGCCTCTCTCTCTCTCTCTCTCTCTCTCTTTCGGGCCTGGCCACAGAGCTGGGGTCCAACACACTTAGAGAATGATTCCCTCTGTAAACATCTTGTAGTCCCCCTGGACTGCGGGGTGTCTAGGAGAAGCAGGAACCTGGGTCTAGGCCTCCACCCTGGCCCACCCCTCCCCATCCTTCCACCTGCCCATCCTTGAACAATGTTCAAACAAAACTTCGGTTACTTCCACTTGATAAGATTTAGGATATTTTTCTATTCTTCCCCTGTCCTCCTTTGTATTGCTTTGATTTTTCTTTTCTTTCTTTCTTTTCTTTCTTTCTTTCTTTCTTTCTTTCTTTCTTTCTTTCTTTCTCTTTCTTTCTTTTTTTGTAAGACTGTACCACTTTTACAAACATAAAGTGATTACTCTTAAAAACTGAAACGTGTGGGGCATGTAGGTGGCTCAGTCAGTTGGGAGTCTGCCTTCAGCTCAGGTCGTGATCCTGGGGTCCCCGCTCAATGGGGAGTCGGCTTCTCCTCCTGCCATTCCTCCCAGTGCATGTTCTCTCTCTCAAATAAATAAAACCTTAAAAAAACCACACACAAAAAAAAAAAGAAAAAAAAAAAGAAAACCACACAAAAAAACTGAGAGGTGTTCCTTAACCTATATGTTTATAAAGGATATGAAAGTAGAAGCCTTCAGTGTCAAACAGGGTGGGAAGTGGGTCCATCTTCCTTTGTGGGAGGAGCTCACGGGAGCCATTCTCGTGGTTTAAAACCCTTTGAAGACATGAAGTGCATTTGACTAAAGCATTGCACCCATAGGAAAGCTAGCTTCAGAAATGATTAGGAACAGTGGCCGAGATTTATAAATATTTACATGCAGGTGTCGTGGGTTTTCTGTTTTTAAGTGGGCTCCATGCCCAGTGCAGAGCCCAATGTGGAGCTTGAACTCACAACCTAAGATCAAGACTTGAGCTGAGATCAAGATTTTTTTTTTAAGCATAGTTTTTATAGGGCAGCCCGGGGGCTCAGCAGTTTAGCACCCCACCAACTGGGTCCTTGTTTGGTTTTTAAATATACTTATATGGAGAAGCCTGGGTGGCTCAGAGGTTTAGCTCCTGCCTTAGGCCCAGGGTGGGATCCTGGAGACACCGGATCGAGTCCCGCGTCGGGCTCCCTGCAAGGAGCCTGCTTCTCCCTCTGCCTGTGTCTCTGCCTCTCTCTCTCTAGCTATGTCTCTCATGAATAAATAAATAAAATTTTAGGGCAGCCCCGGTGGCGCAGCGGTTTAGCGCCTCCTGCAGCCCAGGGTGTGATCCTGGAGACCCGGAATCGAGTCCCACATCAGGCTCCCTGCATGGTGCCTGCTTCTCCCTCTGCCTGTGTCTCTGCCTCTCTCTCTCTAGCTGTGTCTCTATGAATAAATAAATAAAATCTTTAAAAAATTAAAAATAAAATAAAATTTTAAAAAGCATAGTTTTTATAGAGTAAATGTTGGTTTATTAGACTTGTGATCATTTTTCACTTATGTTGTGGGTGCTACCACCAATATATTTTTTTTCTTTTTCTTATTCTCCAAAAAAGTTGTAGAAAGCCAAAGGGGATATTTTATTTTTACTTCTTTTTCAAAGCAGATATTTTAGATATCACTAAGATTTTTACTTCCCTTATGCAAACAAGAATAATTATGGAGAAACTGAAGTATTTCTAATGGGTTCTAAACGTAACCACAATCCAGGGCTTCGTGTATCTCGTAGCCTACTGTATGTTGGATGCGCCTAGGGACACACTAGAGCATCAACCCTTGTCGCCCCGGGTGACAGTGTAGGCGATCACCATCAGTTTTAACCTTCTTACACATTTTCTTTGCTACCCTTTTCCTATCATGTTAAAATCAGAAAACAAAATTAATAAGTGTATTTTTTTATTTTAAAAAATATTTTATGTATTTATCTGACAGAGAGAGAGCATGAGCAGAGGGAGCATCAGAGGGAATGGGAGAAGCAGGCTCCTCACTGTGCAGGGAGCCTGACGCAGGACTCGATCCCAGGACCCCAGGATCACAACCTGAGCTGAAAGCAGACTCTCAACTGACTGAGCCCCCCAGGCACCACGCAGCCCCCGCCCCCACATAAGTGTATTTATTTATTTATTTTAAATATTTTATTTATTTTTAATTTATTTATTTATGATAGTCACACAGAGAGAGAGGCAGAGACACAGGCAGAGGGAGAAGCAGGCTCCATGCACCAGGAACCCGATGTGGGACTCGATCCCAGGTCTCCAGGATCGCGCCCTGGGCCAAAGGCAGGCACCAAACCGCTGTGCCACCCAGGGAATCCCTAAAGATTTTATTTATTTATTCATGAGAGACACAGAGAGAGAGGCAGAGACACAGGCAGAGGGAGAAGCAGGCTCCTTGCAGGGAGCCCCACGTGGGACTCGATCCGGTGTCTCCAGGATCCCACCCTGGGCCTAAGGCAGGAGCTAAACCTCTGAGCCACCCAGGCTTCTCCATATAAGTATATTTAAAAACCAAACAAGGACCCAGTTGGTGGGGTGTGTGGACAAGTGACATTTTCTCAGGCTTACGGAAGAAGCTCTGTAGATGCAGATTCAAGGCACCTGCCTGCCACCAGACTGCTGCTGTGTCACTTCCAAGGACAAATGCCAGGGCTGCCACTATTAGCGACAGCAGAATGCTACCAAGATTTTGGAATAGGATCCCAGAAGGTGGTGCTTCAGGGTCTTCCAAGAGCTGAAAAAAAAGCTATTTCGTTTTTTGGACTCTAGACCTGCTAATAACCAGTCAAGGGGGAGGGCAACACGATGTCATTGTCAGGCAGGAAGGCTTAAGAAGGGGACTCCCTGCCTGCCCTTCCCCAGGGAGGTCCCTGCAGGAGGCAAAAGAACAGAGCCCCAGGATGTCAGCACCCTAAACTCTGGAGACTGAGCACGTCACTCTATGCCGCAGGTGTGGTGGAGCCAACAGCGTGACATGGGGACATTATCCTGGGTTGCCCAGGTGGGACCCGTGTCATCACAGGGGTCCTTCGAACTGGAAGGGGTCAGAGGTCTGAGCGATGCCACCTGACAAGGCCATGCAAGGGAACGGATGCAGGAAAGAGGAAATGAGAGAGCCACACGGTAGAACCAAGGCGTCGGAGCCACGTTTCTACTCCTGGAAAGCCAAGAAGTCGGTCAGGAGTGCTGGGGGGAGGGCAACGAGTCCGAGGCCCGAAAGTCGCCAGCAACCCCTGCCCCCCGGGGCTGCATGGTGGCCTGGGAGGCAGCAGGTGTCCCGCTGACCCCAGCTCGGGGCATGAGGCGGCCCTTGCCATCCCTGTCTACACAGGGGTGCCGACACCGCCCGCTGCTGGGGGAACCAGACGAGCCAACATTAGGTGAGGGGATTAGGACAAAGCCCAAAGCCGGGCACTGGCTGTTGTCGGTAGCCCAGGCCACCGGCCACCCTGCTCATCCCCATCGTCATCATCACCATCTGAGCCCAGCAGGCAGAAGAGAGCACCAGGCAGAGCCAGGACTGTGGCGCTCCTCCTCTGCCTCCCCCCCACCCCCGGGTGGCCCAGGCCCCCTCCTCGCCCCCTGCATCCCCTCAGCTGTGGCTCCCATGCGTACTCCACGGGGTGTTATTTCCACACAGTATTAGACTTTATTTGTAAAGGGACTGTGTGATCCCAGACTTCGGGGAAAGTTAAACTGGTCTTGGTCGCAGGACCTTTCAGGCTTTGATATGCCGAGATGCATTAAAAATCTCCAAGGGGAGGGATCCCTGGGTGGCTCAGCAGTTGAGCGCCTGCCTTCACCCCAGGACGTGATCCTGGAGACCCAGGATCGAGTCCCATGTCGGGCTCCCTGTGTGGAGCCTGCTTCTCCCTCTGCTTGTGTGTCTGCCTCTCTCTCTCTCTCTCTCTCTGTCTCTGTCTGTGTCTGTCATGAATAAATAAATAAAATCTTTAAAAAAAATCTCCAAGGGGACCTACAGTGGGTAGCATTCCCCAGAGTGATCCTGGAGCCCTCCCTTTGGGGGAATTTCACAAGAGACCTGTGAGCCAGCCGCTGCCCCCCGGGACCTGGCAGTTCCCCGGGTCCCTCCCTCTCGCAGGAGCCCCTCATCTCACACCCACCCTACACCTTATGGGGCAGATTTTTCTTCCATCAAATCTCAGGGCTTTCGGCACCTGTCTGCCATGTGCCCCCTCTGACACAAGGGAGCACTGCTGAGCTGCAGGCTCCCTCCCCAGCGGCCCAGGGGCTCCCCTAGAGGGGCGCAAGGGCACGGGGCTGAACCAGCAGGCACCTGAACACGCAGGACACTTAAGGGGCCTGAAACTATGTTTATTTCCCCCACTTACTCATACTTGTTGGGGACCCCGGCCCCCCGCCTCTGTGGCCGCAGCCCCATTCTGTGTCTCTCCACCCAGGAGGCCTCTCCCTTACAGAGCCGAGGATCCGCATCCACGTGTGGGCCTGTGCACAGAGCAGACTGGCCTCCTCTGCACGTGGGAAGCGGGCGGTTGCTGGAAGTTTGCACACAAGCAGCCTAGGGCTGCTCATTCCCAGCCCGACAAACTCTGCTGCCCCCAGACAGCAACTTAAGATAACGGGGGAAATGGGTGTCATTGCGCGGCCAGACTTGTTTGTAAAGTACAAATAGCTTTACGGTGATTCTAAAAAGCATGCGTTCTCCTTAGGAAACAAAAGTCAACGAAAGGAGCAAGAAGAAGAAATGGTTAAGGATCACCAGAACCACACTTTGATGCAATCTCATAATATTGGACATTTAGGTTGCTGGCAGATGGCATTCAAAACGACACCTTTGGGGCACCTGGGCAGCTCTGCGGGTTGAGGGTCTGACTCTTGATCTCAGCTCAGGCCTTGAGCTCAGGGTCAAGAGTTCTAGCCCCCAGGTGGGCTCTGCACTGGGCGTGGAGTCTCCAAGACAAATCTTGACTCCAGGCTAAAGATGTCCTGGAAGATGAAAGTTCTGGGTTTAACTCTCCGTGAACTCGATCACAAGGGAAGGCCGCCCTCTGTTGGGCCCCGGGATGCTAGTCCCTTACTGCCCCCCAGCTTCCAGCTTCCTCCCCAGACGGGCCTCCCTGGCCCCCCAGCACGTGGTCCCCCGGGGCAGGACCCTCAGCTGTGCACCAGCGGCCTCGGCGGCAGCGGCGGAAGGCCGAGCAGGTGCCCTGGTCAGTGCGGGGTCCCGGCGCGGCCTGCGCCTCCAGGAGGGTGGTGGGCACCCACTCCGGCGGGCAGGCAGTGGCTCCAGCAACAAGGGCACGTGGCTGCGTAGTCTCTGCTGGCCCTTGGGGACCCCTCGGGACGGAGGGCGGGGTAGGCAGGGTGAGACCAGCTGGTGGGAGGGCTGTGAGGGGCGAGGGTCTCAGGCCGGGAGGGGGAACATCCTCCACCAAGGGAACAGCACCTGCAAGGACCTCAGGTCTGACAAGAGCTGGCCACACAAGGGCCACGGGACGGCGTGCGTGGAGCCTTGCAAGGGTGAGGGGCCCAGCCGGGCCAGGAGCCCCGGAGCCCCAGGAAGCCAAGGCAGGGTTCAGTGCCCTTGCCTGCTGGGGGACGGGAGCCCCTCCAGCGCAGGGGGAGCGCAGGAAGGAGCAGAAACAGGGTGCCCACACAGGGCCCCTGAATTGGTGAGGCAGTGAGCGCCCTGCGGGGGCCTCTCTGCCTAGAGGGGAGAACTTTGGTCTTGTTCGTGGTGGCACCGGCGACTGACCACTCTCCCCATTCGAGGAAGCAGAGCCCCCCTTCTGGCCTCCCCCGCCCGCAGATCACAGGTGCGCAGGTGGGTTTGCCCCGGGGATGCAGAGGCAACCCCTGTGATTTCCCACCTGTGATTTCCCACCGGCTTCGGCGGGACTGTGCCTCCCTTGCCCGCAGCGGGAACCTCCTCACTGGGGCTTCTTGCTATCACCCCCCAAATAAACTTCCCGCACCCCGGTCCTGGCCCCAGGCCGGCCTCTGGGAGACAGAGTTCAGGCCTGAGTGGCTGGCATGTGTGGTGGGGCCCACCAGCTAGAGAAGTGGGGAGGTTAGGATATTTCCTCCCCGCACCCCTGCTCCAGTCCTCCTGGGGCCCCAGGGGCTACTAATGTCTTCCCATAAAGTCTCTCTCTTTCTTTCTTTCTTTCTTTCTTTCTTTCTTTCTTTCTTTCTTTCTTTCTTTCTTTCTTTTTCTTTCTTTCTTTCTTTCTTTCTTTCTTTCTTTCTTTCTTTCTTTCCTTCTTTCTTCCTTTCCTCCTTTCTTTTCTTTCCTTTCTTTCTTTCCTTTCTTTCTTTCTTTTTCTTTCTTTCTTTCTTTCTTTCTTTCTTTCTTTCTTTCTTTCTTTCTTTTCTTTTTTTGTTAAGATTTTATTTATTTGAGAGAGACAGAGCAAGAGCAGATGGAAGAGGCAGAGGGAGGAGGAGAAGCAGGCTCCCAGCTGAGCAGGGAGCCTGACTCGGGGCTCAATCCCAGGTCCCTAAGATCATGACCTGAGCCAAAGGCAGACACTTCACCAACTAAGCCCCATAAGTTATCTTTCTGTCTGAACTAACTGGAGAAGGTTCTGGGGTATGCAACCCAGACCTGCATGGTCAGACAGCTGGAGCAAGGGTTGCCAGTCAGGGAGTGGTCCTAGGGTGACTGGGAGGGTGTACAGGGAGCCACCTGGGGCCACAGAAGGCTCTGCAAAGCATAGACTCCAACATGCAACCCTGTTTATTTAAAAAGGAACAGTTGGGGGAACCGGGCCTGGCTCAGCAGATGGCCCCAACTCTCAGGGGCTCTGCTGGACTCAGGCCAGCTACAGGAGGGAGGCAAGCCAGAGAAGAGGGAGGAGCAGCTGCAGGCAGGGGGCTGGCCTCTGAATGCTGTTGCGGGCCATGAGCGTCCTGATCCACTTGAAGTGCCTACTGACGTTGGTGTAGACACCAGGCCGGTTGGGCCTACCACAGCCGGATCCCCAGCTCACGATTCCAACCTGAATCCACAGCCCTCTCTTCTCACAGGCCAAGGGTCCGCCTGAGTCACCCTGGGGAGCAGTGCAGATGAGCCAGGCCTGGGGTGGGGCCGGAGGGGCCAGTGGAGAGGTGGGGCCGGCAGGAGGGACTGTGGAGCTGGGCAGACTGGGTGCAAACCTGCCCCCTACCCCAGAAGTGAACAAGCCTCAGTTCCTGCATCTCCAAAGTGGGGCGATAGTCTCTACCCTCTGGGGTGGACACAAGGACCAAATGAGGTGCAAGGAGACAGGTCACTCTCAAGCCTGGGGCTGGGGTGGTGGGAGGCCAGACCCCCAAAACCCCTAGTTGGGGCAGGGAGGAGGACTCACAAAGCAGGCATCCTGGCCACCGAGGGGGTTGCCAGCACAAACCATGTCTCCCCAGATGTCACGGCGGAAAGTCGGCTGTGCGTAGAGGTAGTTACAGATGGCAGTGTTTATGATGCCGACCTGCACTTCCTGGAGGACGTAGGGGGATGGCAGTGCTGCCGGGGGTGGAGGGGACAGAGAAAGATGGCACCCTGAGCCTCTCCTCTGCCATCTGGTTGGGAGGAATGGCACAGGCCATGGGGTGCGGGAAAGGGTCCCTGGGGCCAGCAGCCAGCATCTGTGGGGTCGGCACGCTGCCAGAGCCCCTTCCTGAGAGCCGGCCTCCCCGTCTGCAGCAAGCGCAGGGCAGCCCTCCCAAGCCAGCACCCTGGAGGGGGGGGGGGAGCCTGCACAGGTGGAACAGCCCAGGAGCCTTCCTCTCCTCACACAGGAAGTGCTTCCAGAGCCACAGGCCAGTGCGTTAGGATGTGCTCTCAGGGCTCCCAGGGCCGCCTAGGATGCAGCACCATCATCACCCACTTCCAGGTAAGGGAAGATTCAGGGGGAGTTGGGCCCTGGCCGCTCCCCCGCGGAGCACCACAGAAGTGCCAGAGCCTCTTGGCTCACACCCATTCAGCTCTTTCGGCCAGGGGAGGTCTGCGGGAGGGGGGGGGGGTGCACAGTAGCCAGCCCCTTGCAGGGACAGGACCCTAATTCTAGAGGAAGGCAGGGCTAGCCCTGATTCCTCTAGCACCTGCTGCCCCCTGCTGCCCCCTGCTGCCAATTCCAGATTGTGACCTTAAGGACACCCACCCAGGGAGCCCTGGCTTCCCCACTGACTCTCTCTGGGGCCCTGGGGCAATTTCCATGTCTCTCTCACTTTCCTCATTTATGAAGCAGATACAAAAATGTTCCCAGCCTCATCCATAGGTAAGGCCCAGAAGGAAAAGAGACCTCACGCTGCTCCTTCCTCGGCCTGGAGAGCCTGGAACAGTACCAGGCAAGCAGCACGCATGCCAGGAGCTTCATCTGTCGTGACTGCTGTGTGAAGGGGCTGCAGGAACAGGCCGGGCCAGGGAGCAGTGGATGGGGCAGCTCCAGACCCAGGGCATCTCTGGGGAGGCTGTGCCCAGCAGTTTCAGGGAGTTCATGGGGAGATACACAGGTGGCCCTTCATGCTGGCCCAAGGCCCCCTGGAGTGGGATGGGGAGCTGAGGATCATGAATGGCTGGAGATTGCAAGGATAGAGGAATGGGCAAGGAGTTAGTGCAGGCAGATGAAGAAGGGACGGGAAAGCCAGGGTCAGGGTGCTGAAGGCCGAGTGCACACCCTGGCCGAGGTGCAAAGAATGCTTGGCTAAATCAATCAATGCCGAGGCCTTCTGAGGCCATGCCACAACCCCAACAGCCCTGCAGCCTGGGGAGTGCAGCCCCGGTCCAGCTGGCCTCCCTTTCACTGGGGCTTCTGGCTCACAGTGTCTGGATGGGAGAGGGAACCGGGCGCAGGAACAGGAAGTCCTGTCCTTTCAGGGGGAGCAGCAGCAGACAGCAGGGGAGCAGACAATGCTGAGCTGCCCCCAGGAGGGACCCAGCTGCGCACAGACCCAGGTGGGGGCTGCTGAAGCTGGTGTAGGTGGAACAGATGGTGGAACATAAGGCCCCCCTGTGTACCCCCACACTTGCCCCCAGCCTCACCCTGATTTTCCTGGATGTCCCCCCAGCCAGTCACCCAGCAGTCGGTCCGGTTCTGGAACTCGGAGGAGGAGATCATAACACAGATGGGCTGGACAAACTTATTGTAGGTGACAGAGGAGGATAGCTTTAGCAGGGCGATGTCATAGGATGAAGCCCCCAGGTACATGGGGCTCAAAAAGATCTCCTGCACACTGTACCGGTTGTAGTAAGCCTGAAGATTCCAGATAGATGGGGCGGAAGACAGCTCGCCAAACTGGACTGACCACTCAAAGGGATCATTGTACCTGACCAGGAAAGAGAGAGTAGTCAGGGAGCTTTAGAGAGAGCAGGGTCCCTGAGCACACCTGATGTCTTAGGGACTGGGGGCAGCCGGGTACCTCCCCTGGGGCCTGATGTGGCCCCTCAACCAGCCTGTCACGTCCCACCGCTGTCCTAAAAAGAATGAACAGATGCACAGGACCAAAGCTGGTGGCATCCAAATAGCTGCCTCCACCTGGGACCACAGGCCAGGCTCTGTGACCAGCACTTATCTGCCTCCTTCCACCTCCTGGTACACCTCCGTTGGGAGGTGGGATGAGGAAGGGGATGGCTGGCGCTGCTACTTGGGAGAAAAGCCAGAAAAGCACAACACAAAAGTGTGTGTGAATGTTCTGAAGAACATTCTAGAAGATGGAGAACAGGGTTTTCCTCACATGGCTGCAGCCAGGCCTGTGGCAGAGGGGCACCCGAGGGTCGCATCTGCACCGGAAGGGCACACAGGCCCCCTCCCGCCCATCAGCCGGCCGTGCCCCCCGACTCACTTGTCGAAGCAGTGCGCGGCCGTGAGCACCCAGCGGCGGCTGAGCAGGCTCGCCCCGCAGTGGTGGGAGCCCCACAGGCGCAGGCTGCCCTGCCAGGGCCAGCGCCCCAGCTGCGAGTCCTTTCCACCCACGACGCGCGTCGAAACAGTTCGTTGGCCACAGGGCCCTGCGACGGACAGACGGACAGATGGATGGACAGACGGACGGAGAGACAGGCGGCTGAGCCCGCGGGCGTGAAGGGCAGGGGCTCCCGGGACGGCGGGCGTCGGGGGTCCCGGGGCGGGGGCCTCCCGGGGCCTGGGGACTCTCCCCGCGTGGTCCGCGCCCGCCCCCGCCCCCCCACCCGGGCCCGGCAGTTACACGTGAGCAACGACGAGTTCTCGAAACCTGGGGGGGTGGGGCGGGGAGAGAGGAGACGGTGAGGCGCCCCCCGCGCTCGGTGGTCAGGGGTCAGGACCCGCGGGCAGCTGGTCCCACGTCCCGGCGCCTTACCTGCGAACAGCTGGTCGCGGTCCTGAAACTCTGGGGGGGGGGGTGGCGGGTGAGCTCAGCCCCGCCTGCACGCCCCCCACCTGCAGGGCCCCCGCCTGCACGACCCCCGCCCCCCCTCGACCCCCGCCCGCCCCCGCGGGGCTCACCCTGCCTCCCGAGCTCCGCTCGCACCAGCAGCGCCGCCAGCGCCAGCAGCGCCCCGACGTGCGCGCCCATGGCCTCCTCTCCAGCCTCCTGCGCCGCCTCGGCTTCCGCCCGCTGGGGCGGCCCGGGGCGGCCCCTGGGGGAGAGGGAGCGCCCGCCACGCCGCCCGCACCTGCCCCCAGCCGGACCTCTGGGGGTGCGGGGGTGCCGGCGTGAGGGGATGCGCGGCCGTCGGGGAGCGTCCGGCCTCCTGGAGCCGGCTTGGCCCTGCCCCTCGGCCTGCGCCCCCAGCCTCAGCGCGCGCCCCAACGGTCCTGTCTGCGGCGACCCCGGGGTCCTGGCGGCCCCCGCCCACCCCCTCCTGCGGGAAGGTCCAGGCTGGCCCACAGCCAGGTTCCCGGGACTCCCGTGGGAATACAGGGACAGCAGTTGCGTGGCTCTTCAGTTGAGCATCTGCCTTCAGCCGAAGTTGGGGTCCCAGGATCGAGTCCCACATCGGGCTCCCTGCAGGGAGCCTGTTTCTCCCTCTGCCTGTCTCTCTCTCTCTCTGTGTCTCGTGAATAAATTTTAAAAATCTTAAAAACAAAACAAAACACAGGGACAAGTCCTGTAGGTGCACTTGGGGCCGGGCCTATGGGGCTCCTGCTGAAGCAAGGGTCCCCCACGGGAGCCAGAGGAGGATGGCCTGGTTTTGACCACCTGGAGGGCACCTACCCCCTCCAGGTCTGCGGCTCCCAGCTGGCGCCGCCCACCTGCACAGGGCCCGCAGCCAGCTTTCCTCTTCAGTGGAGCCAGTTGCAGGGCACAAAGTCACCAAGTTGGCTCTTCAGTTACAGGTGTGAATGGGACAACTGAACTGGGGTCTCCAGGACACCCACAGAGTCACGATTCACCAGAACCCACAGAACTCTTGGAAGCTGTTCTACTCAGGGTTGTAGCTCACTACAGTGGTACAGGGAGCATCAGCAAATGACAAAGGTACAGGGGATAGGTCCAGGAGAGCCAGGTGGAAGCTTCTAGCTTCCCCTTCACCATGGAGTCAGATGGGTGGAGATCAGTTCTCCCAGCAATGACGTGTGTTGACACTCGTGAAGTACGGCCAGCCAGGGAAGCTCACATGAGCCCAGGGGCCTGGGGGTGCTATTATGGGGCTTCCATCATGCAGGCACTGACAGCCCACATGGCTAACCTTAGTTCACAGACATGAGCCCCTCCAGAGGCCCTGAGGATGTGGGTGGCCCCAGGTGGTATTCCCGCTAACTCTCTGGAGGCGCACACAGCTCCAGGTCTACAGAGACACAGTTTTCAAGCAAGACATTCCAAAGGCTCAGGGGTGATTCCCTAGGAGCTGGTCAAGAGCCAGCCCCTTCTTCAGACCGCGCAGCGTGGGAACGTGCTAGGCCTGTTCAGCGAGCCTGTTATGAACCCACAGCAACCAAGACAAAGCAACGCTTGAGGAAAGTCTGTACATGCACCAGAACCATCTATTCGAATAAAATGAGCTGTCTTCAAAGAAAACCAAGACATTCCATTGAATAGCTGACGACTTGGAAAATCCCAGCTGGTACGTCCTCAGAAAGCTCCTTGAGGGTATTTGTAAACACCACACAAGAATTCCTACCCAGGAAAGGGGCAATCAGAGAACTAGAGGGCAGACACTAGACGCTGCTTAGAGAAATCCTTGGAGGCAAGGGCTGAATACTAAAATGGAGGTAACTAGAGGATGAACTGGCAATTTTTTTTTTTAAGATTTTATTTATTCATGAGAGACACACAGACAGAAGGAGGCAGAGACACAGGCAGAGGGAGAAGCAGACTTCCTGCAGGGAGCCCGACACGGGACTTGATTACAGGACCTCAGGATCAAGACCTGAGCCAGAGGCAGACGCTCAACCAGTGATCCAGCCAGGCGCCCCTACAAGAAGTTTTTTAAGTAATAAAATTAAGGGTTGAGAGAAGACAAGACGAGGCGGAGCTCTAGACCACCCGTCAGGTGAGCCGACTGGCAGACCGGCAGGTGTGTGCCTTGTGTCGCAGCTAGATGCTCCAGGTGTGTCAGCAGCAGCGTGCACTGGCTGGCCCGCCAAATGTGCGGGCAGGTGGTCTCCCCTCCGCATCCTAGGTCTCTAACACAAGCTCAGCAGTAACAAGGGATGGGGTGAGCCTGCATGGAGGAAGAGCAACGTGACGTCACCTCTGAGTCGAATGTTGCCTTGTCCGCTCAGGCTGCTATGACAAAATGCCATAAAGTAGGTGCGTGGCCCATAAACAGCATTTCTTTCTTGTGGTTCCTGGGTTGGAAGTCTGAGGTCAAGGTTTCAGGTGAGCCTGCTTCCTGGTTCACAACTGGGCCCTCACATAGCAGAAGGGGTGAGGGAGCTCTCTGTGTCTCCGAGGGCACTGATCCCACTCACGAGGACTCCACCCTCCTGACCTCATCACCCCCCAGAGGCTCCACCTCTGAACACTGGGCTTCAACAGATGGATTTTGACAGATGAACGTGGCGGCGGGGTGGGCATTCTGATCACAGCACAAGCCTGTGCATATATTTTTCTTTTTTAAGATTTTATTTATTTATTTGACAGAGAGCACAAGCAGGAGAGCTGCAGAGAGAGAGGAAGAAGCAGACTCCCAGATGAGCAGGGAGCCCAATGCGGGGCTCAATCCCACAAACCCCCGAGATTACCACCTGAGCCAAAATCAAGAGTCAGACCTTTAGTTTGCCTTCGACCCAGGGTGTGATCCTAGAGTCCTGGGATCGAGTCCCGCATCAGGCTCCCTGCATGGAGCCTGCTTCTCCCTCTGCCTGTGTCTCTGCCTCTCTCTCTCTCTCTCATGAATAAATAAATAAAATATATATTTTTTTAAAAAGTCAGGCGCTTAACCAATGGAGCCACCCAGGCACCCCAGGGCTAAGAGTCTTAAGAATGAAATACAGGAAAACTTCACATTGACCCAAGTTACAAGCCACCAAAAAGCTATGAGGCCTTTATGGCACTGACAACAGAGCTTTGAAATACATAAAGGAAAAAAAAAGTTCTAAACGCTCAAGATATAAATAAATTCACATTCTTCTCAGAAATCAAGAGATCTGGTAAGTGGAAAAAGCAGTAACACCAGAGTATCTGCTGAAGGTGATTTTGGCCTAACTCAAGGATGTGAGGCTGCTCCGAGATCCACACACCCTCCAGGGGAGTGAGTGCTCTGGAGGGGAGGCTGCCCCTGGGCTAGGTTGAGGGGGCACCAGAAAGGATGGGTACTTCTTGAGAAACGGAGAAAGCGGGAATCAGGGAAGATCTCCCGCACCCCTCCGTCCCCCTGTGCCCAGGGCTGGGCAGCTCTGCTTTCTGGGCCACAGGTTTTCCAGACGCAAGGCCAGGCCAGGCCAGGCCGTCCAGGTGCTTGCTATTTGTGGTCAGGCAAAGACACCAGGGTGTCTGCTCCACCTCCTTGAATAATGGGTCCCCTCTCACTTCCTGGGCATCCTGGCCCCATCTTAGGACCTTCAGAGCCCCGGGGCGGAAATGAACTGCTTAGGCAGCAGAGTAGAGTGTGTCCTAGGTGCCAGTTCCAGCCCCTCTGCCCCCGGGCCCCCCGCACTGTGGCACAAAGTAGAATTTCTGGCTTCGTCACCTGTTGGGCCTTGGGCAAGTGGTTCAACCACAGGAGTCTGGCTTCCTGTGCTGTAAGATGGGGGTCGTACTAGCTCCTGGGGAATCAGTTGGGAGGTACACGGCCTGGCTGATGTGGGGCCGCTACATGTGGCCGTCAGTGGTGTGGGAGGCTGGTGCTAGGAGGCCAGGGCCAGGGAGGGAGGGTCCCCAGGGTCTTGCCTAAGATGTGGAGGAGACCCAGGATCCTGTGCCCAGGAGGAGTGGGAGCCAGGCGAGGCGTGGAGGCGTCAGCCCCGCCCTGAGGCAAGCCCCGCTCCTGGGCTGGACTGCAATCATCCCCTGCTCCTCAGTCTGAGGACTCTGGCCCCGGAAGTGGTGGCGGGAGCACACTATGGAGCTGGCCCTCACTGCCGTCCTGCTCTCCCTCCTCCCCGTGGCCCTCCAGGAGAGCACCCCCGCTCTCCCATCCGGCCGCTCCCTGATGAATGAGATAGACCTGGATGCAGGTAGGACAAATACCGGGGTGGGGAGACAGTGAGAGCCTGAGGTTTGCGGGCAGATAAAGAGGAGGAGATCCTCCCAGCCCCATCCCTTATGGCCTGAACTCAGGCAGGTGCACTAAGGAGCCCAGGCTCTCAATCAGACACTCCCAGGCTGCTGCACCTACACCGCCTCCACCAGGCAGGTGCCGATGACGTGGCACACAGAGTGCTGCAGACCCTCCCGGGAGCCCGGGGCCAGCGGCCCACCACCTCCCTGTTCCTGCCGCGCCTGGAAAGCCCATCCAGGCCCCCAGCTCCCACTTCCCTCAGCTCAGCTGCCCTGTCCCCCCACCCCGGGTCACCAAGCCCTGCCCTCCAGCAGGAATTCTTACAAAGAATTCCACCTCGTGGAGCCCAAGAAGAAGAGACCAGATGCCAACCCATGAGTGGTAGGGATAAATGAGGCCGGGTCTGCAGGGCCCGAGGAGCCCAGAGGGGACCACCTATAACCGGCCCATGGACTCCTCCTGCAGTGTGTGGACGCCCACGTATGACAGGCCGCATCGTGTCAGGGCAGGATGCCCAGCTGGGCCAGTGGCCATGGCAGGTCAGCCTGAGGGAGAATGGAGAGCATGTGTGTGGGGGCTCCCTGATTGCTGAGGACTGGGTGCTGACTGCGGCCCACTGCTTCCACCAGTGAGTATCTTCTGGGAGGGCACAAGTATGAGCCCCGGGGGGAGCCAGGACCCGCCCTTCCCCACCAGCACCCTTCCTTCCCCATTTGAACCACAGCCTTCCACCCATCTGGAATTAGGTGGCATAAATATCCTCCTGGGGGGTCACTTATCCACCCAGGATGGCCTCTGCCCTCAAGCCTGTCTCACACTCACCAAATAGAGGAGGTGGTCGCATCTTTGCAGGGGTGTCTTGAGGAATAAACGGGGTACTCTTCGTTTCTGGTGTGCACTCAGCTTGTAAAGTTGTCCGTCTATAAAACAACAAGTTGTCCGTCTGTAATGTTAGGACCCTCAAATCAAGACGGTCCCTGGCCCCCACCCGGGAGACCCTGGCACAGCCTCCGTGACCCCCTGGACTTGCCCACCTCCAGGAACCAGCCCCTGTCTTCCTACGTCGTGCTGCTGGGCTCCATCTCCTCCTACCCTCAGGCCGATGAGCCCCAGGAGTTCCAAGCCGTGGCCCAGTTCATCATCTACCCAGATTATTCGGAGAAGCTCGGCACTGGGGACATCGCCCTAGTGCAGCTGGCCTCACCGGTCAACTTCACTGACCTCATCCTTCCTGTCTGCCTCCCCAAACCCGGAGACCCCCTGGGTAATGGCACCTGGTGCTGGGTCACCGGCTGGGGGAACATCGCCTCGAATCAGCGTAAGGACACAGGGAGCGTGGTGGGGGGTGGGGGGTGGGGACCAGTGTGGGCGGGGCCTCCCTGGCCAGCAGCACCGGCCACCACACTCACACAGGATGGACCCGGAGCCTGCACACCGGGATGGGCGGAGCACAGGGGAGCCGGTGAAATACCGGGACCTCCCTCGGATAAGCAGCCTGCGGCCCCAGACCCCCTCCCGGGCTCCCCGAAGGCTCCAGCGGAGGATCCTCCAGGCTCCTTCCAGCTTCTGCTGGCTCCTGGCAATGCTTGGTGTCCCTGGGCTGGTGGCCCCAGCCTGCCCCCATTTTCACCCGGCCTCTCCCCTGGGGGTCTGCGTGTCCTCTGCTTTTCTGTCTTGCCTGGATCCAGGATGACTTCACCTTGACTAGTTAAATTGCGAAGGCCCTCTTCCCACAAAAGTTCACCTTCTGAGGTGTGGGTGCATATGAGTCTTTGAGAGGCACTTTTCAGGCCATTTCTGGCCACACCCTGGGAGGGCTGAGAAGAGTAGGGTCATCTGCTGAAAGTGACTTGCCCTGGGTCTTGGCTCGTGCCCCTCGGTCCCTTGTGTGTCCAGCTCGCCCCACTGCCTGGTCACCGGGAGGGCAGCGCCACACCTTGGAGCAGGTCCTGCCACAGGAAGGAAGGGAACAGCTTTCCCTTTCCTTAAAGATTTTATTTATTCGTGAGAGACACACAGAGAGACAGGCAGAGACACAGGCACAGGGAGATGCAGGCTCCCTGCAGGAAGCCCGACACGGAACTCGATCCCAGGACCCTGGGATCAGGACCTGAGCCAAAGGCAGACGCTTAACCGCTGAGCCACCTAGGCGTCCCTCCCTTTCCCTTTCTGAGTGGGCTCACCGCGCTACATCGGCCTTGTGTCAGGGCTTCCTGAACACCAATGCGGGACCCTGTTCGTCGAACAGCAGAGGAGGGCGTGCAAAACGGCAAGAAACGGCTTCTTGTCATTAGTTCATCAGAGTGTGTGCAAGAGAGTAGGGACCGGCCAGCTGAGAGCCAGGGGATGGTGCCGTCCCGTCTGAGTGCCGCTCTGCTCCCCACCCAGCACTCCCTCCACCCTTCACCCTGAAGGAGGTGAACGTACCCCTCATTGACACCCAGACCTGTGATGCCTACTACCAGGAGAACTCTAACAACCCCAGCCAGGAGCCCGTCATCTTCGAGGACATGCTCTGTGCCGGCTTCGAGAGTGGCCAGAAAGACGCCTGCGGGGTGAGCAAGCAGCCCTGATGGGGGCCAGGGTCTCCCAGTGCCCATTACCCCCTGGGGACTCCCCAGGGCAGACCCGCTCCCTGTCACCCCCCCCGGGACCCCCTAGGGCAGACCCACTCCCTGTCACCCAGTGACACCCCCCCCCAAAGACCCCCCTTCCAGGGCAGAGGAGGACAACATTGTTTTAAATACAAGAGTCAATTCAAATAGAAAATCCCTTTAAATACATCATACCAACATGATCAGAATATGAAATATTTCAAAAGTGCTTAAGCAAACTGTGACCATATCCCTTATTCCTAAAGCTTTTATTTTGGGGCCAGAAATGTCTTTTTTTCTTTCCCAAAAATAACACTCAGGGCCTCTGAGCAAATTATCCTGAGGAGCAGGTCACTTCTAGGCTGCATTGGTTTCGTCTTTGACTGCTCTTCATCACATGCCCTATTAGTCTTGTTTAATCACAGAATTTTTTCATCAAAACCAAAGCAAACAGCATGAGTAGCAACACAGAAGTGTTCCTCAGAACCCCTACTCTGAAATGCACGGTTTTATTTAAAGAATGCGGTATTCCCATCCCACAGCTTGTCCCACGTGTCAGGGATTTTGCCCCAAATTCCCAGGCCTCTGCTGCCTTCCAGAAACATCCAGCTCACCAATCCTCCATCCACTAGACCTAGCCAACAGGCCTGAAGAGAGGTTGGTGGGCATAGGGAGGCCCTCGTGGAAGGAGGGAGGACGAAGCAGGTGGCCCTACACTCCTGGACTCCTTTGTCCCTAGGGCGACTCTGGAGGCCCCCTGGTCTGCGACGTTGGAGTCTGGACCCAGGCAGGCATAGTGAGCTGGGGATATGACTGCGGCCTCCCTAAAAGGCCAGGAGTGTACATCAACGTCAGCGTCTACACCACGTGGATTACCAGCCAGATCCAGAGCTCAGCCCAAGGCGTCAGAGCCTTCTTCCCCGCCAGGCTGTTGGTTCTGATCCCGCTGGGGGCCGCCCTGGCCGCCGTGGGGCTTGCCTAACCGGGCAGCGGGCCCTGCGGCCTCAGCCTCTGCGTTGTAGACCCTCCGCTGCTGGCCTGCGTCCTGCAAGAAACCCCTCCCCAGACCCTCCGTGGCTGGCTGCCTTCCGCCAGCCTCCCCAGCCCCTGCCTGCCCCCCATCCCCCCACTTCAGACCCCACGACCTGGGACCCATAGGCCTCAAGGTGCCCTCAGCCTCCCTGCCAACTTGGGAACCCCTGGGGACAGAGCCTGGTTGTCCTGCCCCTCACTCACCATCCAAGTCCGATTCCCAGGTGCACCTGCACTCGGGGACTCCTCTGGGGGCTTGGGGGACCCTTGGAACTGGGCTTTCAAGTCCCCAGTGCTGGGCTGGTGCCTTTGCGGGCCTGTCTACCTGAGAGGCAATAAACGCAAGCTGGCGGGCAGAAGGGCATCGCTTCCTCGTGGGCCGAGCCGCCCCCCGCGCCTCCGGACCCCAGAGGCTGTCCGCGAAAGCATCTCCCATTCCCGGTTTTTCAGACGGGGAGACTGAGGGCTTCAAGCTCCAGGGCTTGCCCGAGCACAGTCACATGGCAGCCCTGTCCCTAGGTTCAGTGGGTGGCACAGCAACACCCTGGGGGCGCGGCAGGGCTGGCGGTGAATCCGTCCACCTCAGGTGTGAACCTGGAAGGCTCAGAGCCGGGCCGAGCTCGCCGGCCATCCTCTCCCTCTTTCCCCAGCTTGGCTCTCCAGGAGCCTGGAACCTGCTGGAGATGTGTGAGCCGGCAGCGGGAGGAGGGAGCCCAGGTTGGGTCCTAGGGCGACGGTTTCCATCGGGTGGGACATGGAGGGGGCAGGCGGCAGGCTGAGCCCCTTCTGGGACAGGCGCCACCCCGCCTATGCCTGGCTCTCCCACCCACAGGCGAGCGAGTGGTCACATCCTCGGCGGCCCCCTCGGCCCCCAGGCAGCAGGCTGAGAAACCTTCATCCTCTGAGCACCGCCCCCACCGCCCCTGCAGCGCCTTCTCCAGTGTCCCCTGTCCCTGCAGCCGAGGCCACCCAAACCCCACACCCCTCCCTTTCTGGAGGCTTCTCTGGATGCACAGGGCCTGGGTGTCCCGTCAGGGCTGTCTCCTGGTGGCCAGGTAGCCGAGGACCCCCAGCCCCAGCCCCCGGGCCTCTCTGGGCGGCGGGGAGCAGCTGTGCAGGCAGGATGGGGGCGGTGGCTAAGGACGGCCACGAGCCTGGAGCCCCAACTGTTAAAGCGTGAGCCCCACACCGCAGCCCGCCCTGTGGGAAACAAGCATGTGCAGGATCTCCGTGGTCATCTGGCACTCAGACCGCAGCTACGGGCTGACACCAGGGTCATCGCTGCTGTCACCACGCCCCCCAGGCCCCAGATGCTGCTCGTATCCAACATGTGCCAGCCAGAGCAGTGTGCTGGGTAGCCAGCCGGGCACACCAGGGGGAGGGTGAGCACAAGTAAGCACAGACATGAGCTCCAGCTGCTGCCGTCCACCGTCTGTGGGCACCTCGAGGGGTGGCAGCCGAGTGTGGTGGCACAGATGAGGGAGAGGAGGACATGCTACCTCCTCACCCACCTGGAGGGATCTCAGTGACCTCCCTGAGCCTTGCGCACCCTGTCTGAGGATCCCCAAGAGCTGACGTCCCCTAAGGAGCTTGGAGGGGCCACCTCCTGCCCCCCCCGCCCCCCGTGCTCCTCCACACTGCTCCTCCTGGGCCAGGATACCTGGAGGGCCCTCTGGGATGGCTGCGATGGGGCCCGCCAGGGCCAGAGCCCCCCACCCTGGGAGATGCTCTGCCTCCCTCCTTCTCTTCTACCTTTTCTCCTTCCCCCTTCCTTCCTTGCCTCTCCGTCCACCCTTAATTCCACATAGCTTGTCAAGTGGGGGCAGTCCACGGCCAGGTGCACATGTGACCGAATGAGATCATTTTGGATATGGCTGACTTCTTGGGGGGCCTGGGGCATGGAGCTTGCTGGAGATGGGAGGGGGGCCGGGCAAGCTTTGCTGAGGGGTCACCTTAGCACAAGACTGGACGGGCCGTGGAGCAGCCTCGGGAGAGGAGTCGGCAGGGAGAGCCTGCCCCCCCTGGAGCAAGCTTGGAGTTCAGGAGGAAGAGGAAAAGACAGCTTGGGGGGGTGCTGGGGGGTGCTGGGGGGCAAGGGAGAGGTGGTCAGAGGGGCTGTTGTGGGCTGCGGGAGCCTGGACCCTTTGTGGCAAGACCTCGGCTTGAGCGACCCTCTGGGCCGCAGCTCCCCGAACAGCTTCAGGATGTGGTGGCTGGCACGGTGTCGCCGGCAACCAACGTGCCACACTTGGCCCAGACCGTAGGAGCTCACAGGACACTAGCAGGTTACAAGTGCTGTGGTGCCAAAGGCCACACCGGGGGACCACTTTAGGGAAAAATCTTGCCCCCTTGCCATGCCTGGGGACCCAGTCCCTACCCAACCATGGCCTCCCACACGCCCCATCTGTCCCGAGTCCACCTGCCTGAGCCCCTCACTCTGCAGGTGATGGGGGTGAGCACGCCAGTGTGTGAAGCCAAGGGGGCCAGCTTCATGGTCTGGAGAAGGTTCCAAGGTCACCAAGCACCGAGTGCCTCTCACAGGCATCTCCTTCAAGGTGCCCTGGGTCAAGGACACCCTGAGGACCTCTCTCGCCTGCTCCTCCAGGTAGGGACTGCGCTCTGGCTGCGGCTGCCTCTAGCACCTGATCCCTTGGCCACTCACCCCTGGGGCGTTGTGGGGCAGGGCTCCCACTAGTGCACACCGAGGGAGACTCCCGCAAGCCCACACTGGCTCTCCTCTGGCTGGGCAGACCTCAGAA
Source organism: Canis aureus (assembly GCF_053574225.1). Lineage (NCBI taxonomy): Eukaryota > Metazoa > Chordata > Mammalia > Carnivora > Canidae > Canis > Canis aureus. The sequence goes on from NC_135618.1 coordinate 39,360,386, forward strand.
GGCAATCGCTTTGCAAATCCTCCCCCATCCGCGCTAATGCTCAGGACACCGAGAGGGCCATCGAGAGGGCACAACCCCCCACACTCCAAGGCGCATTGAGGGAGTCACTGGTTACAGGGACGCTGGGATGGAGGACCTCATGGTGTCCGTGAAACCGCCTTGAGGTTTCAACTCCAAAATTTACCTCGGAGGAAGAGGAGGGGGGCTGGGGGCAGCCTGGGTTGGGCGGGAGCAGCCGGGCGTGGGCTCAGGGAGGGGCTACACCTGACGCCATCATCTCCCCCAACAAAGAAACGGATCTTCTTTTCCTGGCTCGGCCCCATACCGCCGGGCTGAGCGCGCCCTCAGGAGGACTTGTTCCTGTGTTCCCACGGGAGTCCCGGGGACCCGGCTGTGGGCCAGCCCGGCCCTTCCCGCAGGAGGGGGTGGGCGGGGGCCGCCAGGACCCCGGGGTCGCCGCAGGCAGGACCTTTGGGGCGCGCGCTGTGGCTGGGGGCAACTGCCCGAGGGGAAGGAAGGGCCACGCCGGCACCGGGAGGACATCGGCTGCACCCCCGCACCCCCAGAGGTCCGGCTGGGGGCAGGCGCGGGCGGCGTGGCGGGCGCTCCCTCTCCCCCAGGGGCCGCCCCGGGCCCCCCCAGCGGGCAGAAGCGGAGGCGGCGCAGGAGGCTGGAGAGGAGGCCATGGGCGCGCACGTCGGGGCGCTGCTGGCGCTGGCGGCGCTGCTGGTGCAAGCTGAGCTCGTGGGGGCGGGCGGGCGTCGAGGGGGGGCGGGGGTCGTGCAGGGTGGGGCGGGGGCCCTGCAGGTGGGGGGCGTGCTGGCGGGGCTGAGCTCACCCGCCCCCCGCACCTCCCCCAGAGTTTCAGGACCTCGACCAGCTGTTCGCAGGTAAGGCACCGGGACGTGGGACGAGCTGCCCGCGGGCCCTGACCCCCGACCCCCGACCACCGAGCGCGGGGGGCGCCTCACCGTCTCCTCTTCCCCCGCCCAGGTTTCGAGAACTCGTCGTTGCTCACGTGTAACTGCCGGGCCGGGGGCGGGGGAGCCGGCGCGGACCACGCGGGGAGGGTCCCCAGGCCCCGGGAGGCCCCCGCCCCGAGACCCCCGACTCCCGCCGTCCCGGGAGCCCCTGCCCTTCGCGCCCGCGGGCTCAGCCGCTGTCCATCTGTCCGCCTGTCCGTCGCAGGGCCCTGCGGCTTCCACAAAATCCAGCTGCGCACGTGGTGGGTGGAAAGGACTTGGAGCCGGGGCAATGGCCCTGGCAGGGCAGCCAGCTCCGGGGGAGGCACCAGCACTGCGGGGCAAGCCTGCTCAGCTGCCGGGTGCTCAAGGCCATGCACTGCTTCCTCAAGTGAGTCGGAGGTGGGGGCCCGGTTCCACCCGCTGGGGTGCCCCTCAGCCCCAGGCCCGGCTGCAGCCACGTGAGGAAAACCCTGTTCTCCATCTTCTAGAATGTTCTTCAGAACATTCACACACACTTTTGTGTCATGCTTTTCTGGCTTTTCTCCCCAAGTAGCAGCGCCGCCATCCCCTTCCTCATCCCACCTCCCCACGGAGGTGTACCAGGAGGTGGAAGGAGGTGGGTAAGTGCTGGGCACAGAGCCTGGCCTGTGGCCCCGGGTGGAGGCAGCTACTTGGATGCCACCAGCTTTGGTCCTGTGCATCCGTTCATTGTTTTTTAGGACAGCGGTGGGAGGTAACAGGCTGGTTGAGGGGCCACATCAAGCCCCAGGGGAGGCACCCGGCTGCCTCACCTCCATGTCCCCAGAGGCCTCAGATTCTAGGACTTTGGACTGTCTTCTCTGGGCCGTCATCATTTCTGCACTGGACACTTCAGGCCATGAAAGGAACTCTGTTGTTGTTGTCCAGGGTGCACCCTAGTAGCACCTGAAGCAGTCTCCCCTCAGGAAGTGAGCCCCAGGTGTGCTCAGGTGGCCCTCCGTTCTCTAAGGACTCATAACTGCTCTTTCCTCCCTTGCCAAGCACAGTGATCCCTTAAAATGGACGGCCCATATTGGTGAGCTGTCTTCTAGGCCACATTACTGGAAACTGTGGACCTTCTACCATCGTTACAGGGTGAAGGATATTATCATATACCCCCAATTTGAGGGGACTTCACTCAACGACATCGCCCTGCTGAAGCTGTCCTCTTCTGTCACCTACAATAAGTATATCCAGCCCATCTGTGTTATGATCTCCTCCTCCAAGTTCCAGAACCAGACCAACTGCTGGGTGACTGGCTGGGGGGACATCCAGGAAAATCAGGGTGAGGCTGGGGGCAAGTGAGAGGTGCACAGGGGGTCTTATGTTCCACCATCTGTTCCACCCACACCAGCTTCAGCAGCCCCCACCTGGGTCTGTGCGCAGCTGGGTCCCTCCTGGGGGCAGCTTAGCATTGTCTGCTCCCCGGCTGTCTGCTGCTGCTCCCCCTGAAAGGACCAGACTTCCTGTCCCTGCACCCGGTTCCTTCTCCCATCCAGACACTGTGAGCCAGAAGTCCCAGTGAGAGGGAGGCCGGCTGGACCGGGGCTACACTCCCCAGGCTGCAGGGGCTTGGTAATTTTGGGGGTGGGCTTGTCAGAAAGGTCTCAGGTGTTTTGGGGTTTTTTTATTTCAGATTTAACTCACAACACATAAAATTCACCATTTAAAAATGTGCAACTGTGCAATTTAATACATTCATGGTGTATAACCATCAACGTTGTCAAGTCTCACAACATTTCCATCGCTCCCCAAGGAGACCTGACAATCAGTGAGCAGTGACCATGTCTTACCCTTTCCTTCCGGCCTTTGGCAGCCACTAACAAGCTTTTTGTCCTTATGGATTTATCTATTCTGGCTATTTCATGTAAATGGATTCATACACTCTGTGGCCCTTTGGTTACTTTCATTTAATGCAGTGTTTTCAAAATTTGTCCATGTTATAGTACATGTCGGAATTTCGTTCCTTTTTTTTTTTTTAAGGTTTTCTTTATTTGTTCTTGAGACACACAGACAGAGAGAGGCGGAGACACAGGCAGAGGGAGAAGCGGACTCCATGCAGGGAGCCTGATGTGGGACTTGATCCCAGAATTCCAGGATCACTCCCTGAGCTGAAAGCAGACGCTCAACCACTGAGCCACCCAGGCGTCCCTAAATACCTCTTTTCTTTTCTTTTGTGTATATACCTAGGAGTACAACTGCTGAATCATGTGGTAATTCCATATTTAACTTTTTGAGGAACCAAGAAGCAGCATTCCACAATAGCTGCACCATTTTACATTGCCATCAACAATGAATGAGGGTTAGAATTTCTCTTCTTCTCAATACTTGTTATTTCCATTTTTTTCCATACTAGTGGATGTGAAGTGGTACCTCATTGTGGGTTTGATTTGCATTTCCCTAATATGACAGTAATACTGAGCATCTTTTCATGTGCTTTTTGGCTATATGTAGATCTTTCCTAGAGAAATGACTATTCAAGGCCTTTACTTATTTTTACTTAAATATTTTATTTATTTATTTGACAGAAAGAGAGAGAGCACAGATAGGCTGAAAAACAGGCAGAGGGAGAGGTAGAGGCAGGCCCCCCACTGAGCAGAGAGCGCGATGCAGGGCTCGATCCCATGGCCCTGGGATCATGACCTGAGTTAAAGGCAGATGCTTAACCAGTTGAGCTACCCAGGCATCCCTACCCTCATCTTTTGATAGTTTGATGAAAATATATCTCAGTGTGGATTTCGTTCTGTTTATCCTATTTGGAGATTGTTCAGCTTCTTCTGGATATAGATTCATATCTTTTAACAAATCCGTGGCATTTTCAAGCTGGATGCTGCAGGTGTAGTATATTAATCCTAAACCGTCTCAGTGTGTTTATACCCCACCCCCTGCAGCCCTGTGCATGCTGTGGCTAAGGGACCTCCCCAGTGGTTCAGGCAGGGGCTGTCATCTCCCTTCTACAGAGAGGGAAACCGAGTGTCAGCTGTCCATCCATTGGATCCTTCTGCGATGTTATTCATCACCCACCATGAGCAGGGTGCTGGGCTGGCACAGAAGAGTCCTCGAGAGTGATGTCCCCGGCTCTGTGGGTTCCCCAGGGACTTCACCCCTGTCCCAGATGGCAGAGGAAGGGCTAAAGGCTAAAGTCGCCGTCTCTCTCTCTCTCTGTCACCCCCAACCCTTGGCAGCTCTACCGCCTCCTTAGAATCTCCAGGAAGTGCAGGTCTCTATCATAAACAACTCCAGGTGTGACTACCTGTTCCAACAGCCCAGCATCCTCAGTTACAACCTCAATGACATGATTTGTGCTGGCTCCGAGGATGGTAGCCGTGATGCCTGTAGAGTGAGTGCTCCAGCCCCAACAGCGCCTTGCTGGAACCAGGCACCACCCCTCCGGACCTGGAGCCTGGGAGCAACCACTGTGATGCTCATCAACCCCCCTTAGCATTTATTTGTGAGAAAAAGCAGAAGGCCTTAGTTATCCAGGCTGGGAGACAAGCATTGTTTTGCATTAATTGTACCTCCTTTTATCCTCACCTGAAAATGGGGGGGGGGGGGCAGACAGAGACTATTGCCCCACTTTGCAGACGTAGAAACTGAGGCTTGTTCACTTCCGGGGTGGGGGGTAGGGTTTGCACCCAGTCTGCCCAGCTCCACAGTCCCTCCTACTGGCCCCACTTCTCCACTGGCCCCTCCGGCCCCACCCCAGGCCTGGCTCATCTGCACTGCTCCCCCAGGTGACTCAGGCGGACCCTTGGCCTGTGAGAAGAGAGGGCTGTGGATTCAGGTTGGAATCGTGAGCTGGGGATCCGGCTGTGGTAGGCCCAACCGGCCTGGTGTCTACACCAACATCAGTGCATATTTCAACTGGATCAGGATGCTCATGGCCCACAGCAGCATTCAGAGGTCAGCCCCCTGCCTGCAGCTGCTCCTCCCTCTGCTCTGGCTTGCCTCCCTCCTGTAGCTGGCCTGAGTCCAGCAGAGCCCCTGAGAGTTGGGGCCATCTGCTGAGCCAGGCCCCGTTCCCCCAACTGTCCCTTTTTTATTTTTTATTTATTTATTTATTTATTTATTTATTTATTTATTTATTTATTTATTTTTATTTATTTATGATAGTCACAGAGAGAGAGAGAGAGAGAGAGAGAGGCAGAGACACAGGCAGAGGGAGAAGCAGGCTCCATGCACCGGGAGCCCGACGTGGGATTCGATCCCGGGTCTCCAGGATCACGCCCTGGGCCAAAGGCAGGTGCCAAACCGCTGCGCCACCAGGGATCCCTGTCCCTTTTTTAATAAACAGGTTTGCATGTTGGAGTCTATGCTTTGCAGAGCCTTCTGTGGCCCTGGGTGGCTCCCTGGACACCCTCCCAGTCACCCCAGGACCACTTCCTGACTGGCAACCCTTGCTCCAGCTGTCTGCACCATGCAGGTCTGGGTTGTAAACCCCAGAGCCCTCTCCAGTTAATTCAGCCAGAAAGATAACTTATGAGAGGACATGAGAGCTGGCCAGCTCCCCTCTCAGGTTTGGCCCATGCCCCCAGAGATGGCGGTGTATCCCCAGGGTCTCTTGTCACCATCCCACCAGCCCCTCCAGCTGCCCCAAGGGGAACACCTGTGGCCCCACTGCCACCAAGCCCTCCGAGGCCATAAAGGTCAGGAGCTGTGGGAGGACAGGAGGCTGCTGCTTTCATTCTTGTAGCACTTTTACGTGTTTGCATCAGCTAGGCTCCACTGCAGGCTGGGCCTGGGCTGCCCTAGCTCATCTTCACAACAGCCTTTTACAGAAGAACAACCTGCCCGCACGGTGTCAGGCCTGGAGATGGAGCGTGCCACGGCCTAATGGCAGACACCTAGGGCTGGAGCGTGGACAGCAGGGTCATGCCCGCCGTCCACTGCAGGTGAAAAGCTGGTGCCAGGATGCCACCAGGTCGCCTCTCCTGTGGCCCTCGCCCTCACCCCCAGCCTGCCGCCCTGCTCGGCCCGTTGACTCGCGCACGGTGCCTGCTCTGCGCTGGGCTCGACTCTGGCCATGGAGGACTGTTAGGGACTGGATGTGCGGGTCCCCCCCAACGTTCACATATTGAAGCCCAACCTTCAGTGCCTATATTTAGAGATCGGGCCTGTATGGAAAGAGTCAAGGTTAAGATGGTTCCTGAGAGTGGGCTCTGATCCCACAGGCCCCTCTTCTTGTAAGAAGAGCGCTCAGAGAGTGCGCCCTGCGTCCAGCACCTGCCCCCCACCAGGCGGAGAGGGGACCGCAGCCCATGCAGAAGGAGCGGAGGTCGCCGAACAGGACCCACCTCCCCAGCACCTGGTTTATGGGCCTGGCAGCTTCCAGAACGTGAGAGATGTTCATCCCAGTGGCTCAGTCTGGCGTTGGGTTCTGGCAGCCTGAGCCGCGACAGACACCCAGACCCCACCTCACAGAGAGGAGCCGGGCAGATGTGACTCAGGCCCCCTCCCTCACCGGGAAGGGCGACACCAGCAGGAGGGCCGGGTTGGAGGGACTTGGAGGGACCGCTGCGAGATGCGGAGTCCACCAGGTAAAAGGGCGCTCCCGAGCCTGCCTTCCAGGTGGTGGACACAGCCCAGGCCCCACCCTCCACCAAGCCTTGTCCCCAGCATCTGCCCGCGTCACTGGGGCCAGCAGCCTCACGTCCTGGCCACACCCAATTCAAGAGTGGACTGTGCCCCAAGGTCAAGTCTGCATCTGCTTCCGGTCACGCGAGGAGCGCTGGCGGCTTAGAATTAGGGCAGAGCGCAGAGCGCGGGTCTGGGTGGGCTCCTTGGGGCAGGTGGGGTCGCTGCCGCGCTGGGGTTTCGGGACAGAGCAGTAGTGTTGCCAGCGCCGGCGACCCGCAGGGACAGCCAGGGACCTGCAGGGACAGCCGCGAGTGAGGCTCAGGCTCAGGATTGTCCAGAGCTGCCTGGCCGCTGCCCCCCCGCCCCGCTCCTGCCCCCGCCCCCCGGGCCCAGCTCCCACCCCAGCTCTCGGCCCCTTGGCCCAAGCCGCATCCTTTGACAAACCCAGGTGTCCCTTTCCTTTCGCCTGGAAAGTGCTGCTCAAAGCATCTTTGTTTGAGGCTGCCGGTGAAGCCGCAGCCCCGCCCTGCCTCCTTAATCGCCCCGGGCAGGGCCCCCACCCCCTCTGGCCCTTTAAGCCCCCAGGGCCTCCCCTGCCCAGTCAGCAGGGAGTGCACCAGCCGAGCGGGTGAGAGCAGGGCTGGGGGCTGCCAGGAGCAGGCGCCCACCAGGAAGTAGGGGCCGGGCGGGCTCCAGGGCTCCAGGGCTCCTGGGGACACGAGGGAGCTCACATCTTGCAGGGGTTGGGGGGACAGCCAGAGCCCCTGGGGTGTGGGCAGAGGGACGTGCATAGAACCTGTGCCCCGGGGAGATGCCCAGGACCTGGGTGGGGGGCGCTGAGGGAAGGCAGAGGGTCTCTGGGGCCTGGGGCTAGGACCCTCCTCTCCTGTCCTTGCAGGTTCAGACCAGAGTCCAGACCCTGAGCGGTGCCGCCCTTCCCCGGGCCCAGCCCCGAAGACAGAATGACAGGGGCTGCCTGCCTCCAGGCCTTGCTCCTGCTGCTGGGTGAGTGGGGCGCAGGGGCTCGGGGTGTTCTCGGGTGTCCTGTCTCATCTCTCTCTGGCATGGTGCCCCTAGAGTACTTCAGGGCACCCCGATCTGGGCTTCATGGGTTCCCATCTCTCCCAGCTCAGGCCCATGTGTGTACCGGGTGAGACCCCACCTGCCAGTGCCCGGGGGAGGGTTAAATCAGGTAACCAGGCCAGCCTGCTGATTGCACAAAAGCCTGGCACCAGCTCCGAGCGACCAGTACGGTCCACCCTCCTTCCTAATCTGTGACCTCCCTCCTGCTCACCCCGTTATCTGACACCAAATTCATAATCCTGTCCCTTCTCTGCTTCCTCCTCCAGGAGCCGCTGGGACAGGGACGCTGGAATCCGCAGGTAAGGAAGCCATGGAGTCCCTGGGCCAGCCCCTCCCTGACCTGGGCCCTGTGTCTCCTGGGCCCCAGCTCCCTCCCGCCCTCGGTCCCCCTTGTACCCTGCAGCCTGCGGGCAGCCCCAGGTGTCCAGTCGCATCGTGGGGGGCCGAGATGCCCGGGATGGACAGTGGCCGTGGCAGGCGAGCATCCAGCACCGCGGGGCACACGTGTGCGGGGGCTCGCTCATCGCCCCCCAGTGGGTGCTGACGGCGGCGCACTGCTTCCTGAGGTCAGGGGGGTGCGGCCGCGGGGGGCAGGGGGAGGCGGGCAGGGGCGGCCAGCGCCCTCAGACGCCCCCCACCCATGGCGCAGGCCGACGCGGCCATCTGAGTACCGCGTGCGCCTCGGGGCGCTGCACCTGGGCCCCGCGTCTCCCCGCGCGCTCTGGGCGCAGGTGCGCAGGGTGCTGCTGCCCCCGGACCACAGCGAGGAGCGCGCCCGCGGCGACCTGGCGCTGCTGCAGCTGCGCCGGCCGGTGCCCCTCAGCGCCCGCGTCCAGCCCGTCTGCCTGCCCGAGGCCTGCCCGCCCCCTGGCACGCCGTGCTGGGTCACCGGCTGGGGCAGCCTCCACCCTGGAGGTGCGGTAGGGGGCCGGGGCGGGGGGGGGGGGAGGCGGCCCCGGGCGGGGAAGGGGGAATCCCAGCCCCCGCGCTGTCCCAGTCGGGCACCACCTCCGACCTCCCTCCAAGGACCCAAACCTCCCTCCTAGCTCCTAGCTGGATGGCAGAGTCCAGCCCCGCCTGGCGGGTCACACTGTGAGCCCCCGCCTCTCCCAGTTCTCAGAAGCCCCCCTTCCTCCCCCCAGAGCCCCTTCCGGACTGGCGACCTCTGCAGGGAGTCAGGGTGCCCCTGCTGGACTCGCGCACCTGTGACCGCCTCTACCACGTGGGCACCAACCTGCCCCGCGGGGAGCACATAGTGCTGCCGGGGAGTGTGTGTGCCGGCTACATCCAGGGCCACAGAGACGCCTGTCAGGTGTGGGAAGCTGCCTGGAAGTCTGGGGTCTAGCTCCCAAGCCCAGCACCCTGCCTCCCTAGAACCCAACACCCAGGGCTGCCTGTCCTGGACCCCAGCCAGGAGGCACCACCTCGGGGACTGGAGCCCCGGGACTGCCATGCCAAGTTGCCAGATGGCCCAGACCTAGGTTTGCCTTCCTCCTGCAGGGTGACTCTGGGGGACCCCTGACCTGCGTGAAATCTGGGCGCTGGGTGCTGGTGGGCGTGGTGAGCTGGGGCAAGGGCTGTGCCCTGCCCAACCGTCCAGGCGTCTATACCAACGTGGCCACCTACAGCCCCTGGATTCGGGCTCACCTTAGCCTCTAGTGCAGTAACACTGACCCGGAGCTAGAGGCTGGGGGGTCCCTCCGACGACCTGCATGTCTCCCCCACCTTGCCCCCTCCTCCTTGAGGCTCACAGGTGTCATCCATCTGTTCACCCCCTGCCCCCCTGGGGCTCACCAAGCCCAGCCGCCAGCCATCCTGCAGGAGCCTCCCATGTGTCCTGGTCTCATGATCCCTCTCTCCCCTTCTGTTCATATTTACCCTTTCCAGCTCCAACCAGGGGCTGGGCCTGTGTCCCCAGAGACAGACAAGCCAGCTGGTGCCCGGCCCGGCCTCTGTGCCCCCTTTTTTTGCAGGAAGTCAAGGAGATTCAGGGACCCAATTCCTCCCCGCAGCCTCCAGATAAGAGCCCCCCAGGCCAAGCCTGAACCCGGCGGAGCCCACCCAGACTTCTGGCCCACAGAGCTGTGATTTAATAAACTTGGGTTGTTTCAGGCTGCTATGTTGGTAATTGTTGACTACAGAGCAATAGCAAACGAACATAGACCTCGCCTCACTGCCGTGGAGGTGCCCCCAGGGGTCTAGAAGGCTCAGGAGCCTGGGGCACCTGGCATCATGCCCTCTACCCAAGAGGGGCTGAGAGCCCCAGGCAGGCCTGGCCAGAGCTTCTGCTGTGCCTGTTGTTTGTGTGGCTACAGCCATCCTCCCAGGGGGAGTCTGGGGCTGTGTCTCAGCCATGGCAAGGCCCACAGACCCGGGCCATTCCCCTACCCCCACCCCTTGCCCCCTGCATCTGAAAACTGGCCTAGGCCCCTTGCAGCTCCCTGCCCACCCTTGTGGGCCTGGGACCCGGTTCCTATCCCCCCCTGCCATCTGCTTATCCCCAGGCAGAGGACCATCCAGCCCAATAGATACAGCTCAGTGTCTAGAACTACAGAGGGAATAGGAAACACCACCACCTGGAAACTCCAAAGCCTAAAGGGGGCAGTGGGGGAGGACACGGAGGCCTGCCTCAGAGCTGCAGCTGCTGGGGAGGGCCTGAGGCTTGCTGGCTCCCTGTCCCTGCCCTGGGGGAGAGGGTAGCTGCAGCAGGCTGGTGCTGCTGGGCCAGGCGCACAGACTGGGCGGGGGGAGTGGGGGACTCCAGACTGCTCTCTCCCTGCGGCCGGGGCCCATCCATCTGGGGAAGCACTTCACTATCCTTGGGGGACGGTTATCAGGGAGCAGGGTGTCCAGGACAAGGTATGGCTGTGGGCGCATCAGCAGGGACCTGGTGGTCCCTGCTGGGTGATGCTGGCCACCCCGGCTCCCTCCCTCAGCCTGGAGCCTTCCCAGGGATGCCTCCTGTGGCATTAATATGGGAACAAGCCAGGGGCTGGGAGGCCGTGGGCCGCAGCCTTGGACCTGCTGTGATTTCAGTAGCAGTCCCTCCCTGCCCCCTTCAGAGAGCCCCGTTTCTGAAGTATAGCCTGGGAGCTAAACAGGGGGGTCCGGAGCTGGAGGGACAGGGGCTGGCCCTGGAAGGGAAGGGTCAGCGGGTGAGAAGAAATGAGCTGCTCCACATTGAGCCCTTACCGGATGCCACGCGATGGCTTGGCCACACCAGCTGCTGGGATCCTCACCTGACACCCAGGTGTCACACGGGAAGCCAAGGCCCAGGGTCCTGCTGCAGCTGGTAGATGGTAGGCTGGGATTCTGGGATTCCCGCCCAGGGTCTGTTTCTGGAGGCAGCTGGGGATGGCAGAGGGGGGTCATAATCCCCTCTCCTCTCTCCACTTCCCAGCAGTGCAGGCTCCCGGCTCCCCTCTTCTCAGCCCCTTCCTGATGTGCAAGTTGCCTCTCTTCGCCCAGCAGGCTCAGTGGCACAACAGCCTGTGCTGGTGCATCCCGCCTGCCAGCGAGGTCAGCAGGGGTGGGGGGGACTTGACCCTGCATCAGCCACAGCTGCTTACTGCCCCTGGCCTCACGGCACCTGCCTGACCTTCGAGGCGACAGGCTAGGAGGCTGTGCGGCCAGGAGGGGAGCACCAGGGCAGCAGGGCTGGTCCTGGGAAGTCCTGGGCATGGGGCATGCTGGGATCCCACCTCAGGCCGCCATTTGCTAGCTGCCCACCTGCTCTGGCAGGTGATGCTGCAACCAGATGGCCTCGCCTCCTCCAAGAGTACTGACTTGACCTCAGTATCCCCTCCTGTCATCTGAATGGATGCCACCCACCCTGCCGTAGCTGCTGGGAAGGCTAAGGAAATGGCTAAAGCGCTCACCCTTCTGCCCGCTGGGCACGAATGCTGCACCTGGCACGAGCACGCTCTCGGCGGCTCCAAGAACACCTCGTGGGTGTTTTCAATTTCACCGATGGGCAGACAGGCCCAGAGGTTAGGGGGCGTGCCCTAAGGCCCACAGCAGGTGAGGCGGAACCGGGTCAGAGCTGGGCAGCTGACTCAAACTCCATACTGAGCTGTAAATCTTCCCTTGTGGGGATGAAAGTAGTTGTAAAACACTCTACAAATGAGAGGCACCCCAAGAACTACCAGTCATGATAATTATATGATAATCAATGCTTTTAAAAAAAGGAGAGGAAAAAAAAAAAAAAAAAAGGAGAGGAAGGCCAACTAGGCTGCTGCCCTCTCCTTGGCACACCCTTTCCCTGCCCCGTGCTCTCCTTCCTCAGCAGTACAGGATCTAAGGCCTCCAAATCTCTGTAGCAAAGATGCTGAGATTAAATGGAAATCTTGGGGGATCCCTGGGTGGCGCAGCGGTTTGGCGCCTGCCTTTGGCCCAGGGCGCGATCCTGGAGACCCGGGATCGAATCCCACATCGGGCTCCCTGCATGGAGCCTGCTTCTCCCTCTGCCTATGTCTCTGCCTCTCTCTCTCTCTCTCTCTCTCTCTGTGTGACTATCATGAATAAATAAATAAAATCTTTAAAAAAAAAAAAATGGAAATCTTGGGCCTGAGCCAAGGACTAGCCACCCTGTTACTCGCCCACTGCCGCTGCCGCTGCACGCAGGCCATGATGCGGACGTGGTCAGCCTGGGGCTGGGGAGCCAGGGGAAGCCAGGCCGCCCAGGCCCAGGGAGGGAAGAGTGACAGGAGGGGAGAGGACTGTGGGGGCCCCCCCAAGGAGGCAGGGGCTAGAAGTCAAAAATGAGGAGTACGGTTGCAGTTGTAGAAACACCTACTGAATACTGATTTTTTTTTTTAAGATTTTATTTGAGAGAGAGGCAGAAAGAAGTGGGTGGGGGGACAATGGAAAGAGAGGGACAAGCACACTCCCCACTGAGCATGGAGCCCCGATGCGGAACTCCATCCCAGAACCCCAGGATCCCGCCCTGAGCCACTCAGATGCCCCCTGAACACCAACTTTTTTTTTTAAGATTTATTTATTTATTCATGAGAGACACACAGAGAAGCAGAGACAGAGGGAGAAGCAGGCTCCACGCAGGGAGCCTGATGCGAGACTCGGTCCGGATCCCGGGGTCACGCCCTGAGCCAGAGGCAGACGCTCAACCGCGAGCCCCCCCCGGGGCGCCCCCGAATACCAATTCTTGATGAAAATCTGCAAACTTTACAAACAGCTGTTCCGTCGTCTTAAAGAAGACGAAACTGGACTCTAACTGCCGAAAGCTGCCCTGGGGGGCAGGTGGGGGGCCAGGATTTGGATCCCAGGTGGTCCGCGCGCGGAGCCTGCACCCCCCCTCCCCCCGCGATTAGTAGAAGGAAACCGCGCTCGGGGTGCAGGCGGGAGGCCGGCAGGGGGCACTCGGCCTCCCCGCCCGGCCGCCGCAGCCCCGCGGGACCAGCCGCCCGCGAGCGCGAGGAAGCCGCTCCATTCCAGGGGACATGCTGGGGGTGACAGCCGCCCGCATGGCCCCTTCCCTGCGGTCTCTCCCTTGTCCTGCCGCGCAATTCTCTGCCGTCCCCCCTGAAGCCCAGTTTTGCTGGTAAAGCAACTGGCAGTTTCCGTTTCTTCGGGTGAGTCGCCGTCAGCCACCGGCTGGACTCAGGCCCCGCCGGCGGCATCTCCGGGTCCCGCCCGCTCGCAACTGTCAAATGCAGCCCCCCCGAGGGGCGGAGCCGGCGGCGGGGGGCTCCCGCGGCTCCTGGGGGCCCCGCCAGGGACCTGGCTGAGGCTCGCGCCCTCCCGGGGCTGGCTGCGTCCCAAGGGGAGCTGCGACCGCGGGCGCGCGGCGGCCCCGCCCCCCCCCCCGGGGCCGAGCGAGTTCCCCTGACCACCCCCGACCCCGACGGCCGCTTCCCGGAGTCCCTCCAGGTCACCAAGCCCCGCTACGGCTGGTCGTGGAGATGGGGACGGCCAACCACGGGGGCGGCCAGAAGACCCAGAACCTCACCCCCGTGGCGGCCAGGGAGCCCCTCAATTATGAACAGACCCTCCTCCCCCCCCGACACACGCAGCAGCCAAGGGGTCGCTGCGGCGCGAAAGTTGTGCCGCCCCGATGACCAGGATGCACAGCGGTCACAGCCCTCCCAGGCCCGGGGGTACTCCGCACTCGCCGGGTCAGCCCCCCTCGTTCCCCACGGAGCGCCGAGGCTGCGCCCACACCTCCTGACCGCAGGCGGTGGGGGGCGGGGGGCCTTCCGCTCTGCCACTCCCAACATGGCGCCGCCACCTGCCGCGCCGGACCCCGTCCCACGCCCACCACGCCACGGCGCCAAGATGGCCGCCCGCCGCGCGGTCCGGCCGAGCCGGGGGCGCATCACTTAAAATGGCGGCCGCGGGGCGGGGCCACCGGGCGCGAGGCACGCTGGGGCGGGGCGCGCGGCCTGCCGGGAACGGGGCGGAGCGCGGCCGCGCCGGCGCGTCGAGGGGGGACAGGCAGCCGCCGCGATGGTGAGCGGGTGCGGGGGGAGGGGCGGCGGGCCGGGGCCGGCGGGGGGTGGCGGAGGGCGTCGGGCCGCGCGGGGCTGGGGGAGTGGCGGCCGGCGGGGGCGCGGGGGGTCCGGGCTCCGTGCTCACGCCGGCCCGCCGCCCCCAGGACGTGTTCCTCATGATCCGGCGCCACAAGACCACCATCTTCACGGACGCCAAGGAGTCGAGCACTGTGTTCGAGCTGAAGCGCATCGTCGAGGGCATCCTCAAGCGGCCGCCCGACGAGCAGCGGCTGTACAAGGTGCGGCGCGGGCGGGAGGGCGGGCGGGGGCGGCAGCGCTGCGCGGCGGCCGCGTCGTTGGTGTAAACAGTGGCCGGAACTCCCCCCGCGTGGAGGCGAGGCGGCCGGCTGGGGAAACTGAGGCTGGGCGAGGCGGCCTCGCAGTCCAAGGTCAGCAGCGGCCGAACGCGGGATTGAAGCCCCGGCCCCCGCCCCCCGCGGGCCGGTCGGGAGCGCCCCCAGCCCTGATGGGCGGCAGCCGAGCGGCCCAGCCCAGCGGGCCTCCCTGCCCCTCCCCCGAGCTCCTGCGAGGCTCTGCAAGCCTGTCCCGCCCTCACTGGTCAGTCGCAGCCGTGCGGCGAAGGCGGCTTGGGCCGCTGGGTCTTCACGGGGCAGGCTGGCCGTCGCCTTGGCCCGACGCAGGGGTCCAGGGGCAGGGGCCCCGCTAGGCCTCGCCGGAAGTCACTCCCGACCGAGCTGGCCGCGGTCAGTCCCTGGGCTTCCCCGCTGCGTGTGCCCCTTCCGGGCCCGGTGCTCTCTGCTTTCCGGGTCGGCTGCCCTCGGCAAAGCCCCTGGCTGCCCAAAACGGTGCGAAAATTCTGGTAATTCCCATCTTACAGATGAGAAAACCACACCTTCCAAGAGATCCACCACTTTGTCCAAGGTGGCGGAGCTGGGATTTAAAGCAAGTCTGCCACTGGACACACTGGGTCACTGAGTCTTAAAATTAGGATCACTTGGAGTTTGGTGGGGAAAGGAGATTGAGGAGCCCCAGTCTGGGAGGTTCTGGTTTTGGAAGTAATGCACGTAGCCCTGGAAGTCGTGTTTGGTATGCTCTGGGGGTGGTTCTCAGCCCTCCTGGGGGCCATCTATCTTCCCTCTTCTGACTTTCAGGGTACTTGCTGACCAGGGAAGTCCTTGGGACTCACCCCTCCTGGGGCCTCTCCCAACACCCTGCCTGCCTCTCTCCTCAGGATGACCAGCTTCTGGATGATGGCAAGACACTGGGAGAGTGTGGCTTCACCAGTCAGACGGCGAGGCCGCAGGCCCCAGCCACTGTAGGGCTGGCCTTCCGAGCAGGTGAGCGGGGGCAGCCAAAGAAAGGGGTCACAGGGAGCCTGCTGCTGTTCCTCCCAGCCTCTAGGGCAGTGTCTTCTGACAGTGTTTCCTCACAAAGGGGGGGAGGGGCAAAGGAGATGCTTGTCGAAATTGAAGCCTAGGGACTAGGGGACGCCTGGGTGGTTTGGGTGGTTTAGTAGTGCCTGCCTTCTGCCCGGGGTCCTGGGATCGAGTCCCACATTGGGCTCCCTGCGTGGAGCCTGCTTCTCCCTCTACCTGTGTCTCTGCCTCTTTCTCTGTGTGTCTCATGAATAAATAGATAAAATCTTCAAAAAAGAAAAAAATTGAAGCCTATTTCACAAGGGATTGAGGTATTCCTAATCACAATACCAGCTTTGTTTTTAAAGAGGTCTTAGTGAGTCCTGGGCCTTGTATTTTATTTCCATTGTCCTATTTAATACTCCGCAGCCTGAGAGGGAAGCACTGCTGTCCCCACTTTGGAGACATGGACGCTGAGGCTTGCTGGCAGTCACGGGGAGAGCTGTGGTTCAGATGCAGACAGGCGGGACCTTGCCTGAGCTGGGCACCATGCCAAGTAGTCTTTGCCAGGCATCGCTTAATCCCCCGGCATCTCTGTGCATTCCAGACTGGTATTGTGCCCATTTTAAGAATGAGTAGCTGAGCCTGAGGAAATTAGGTCACTTGCTGGGACTGACAGGCCTGGAATTGATGTTCAGCCCCTGCCCTAGTATTTAAAAATCCAAGGGATACCTGGGGGGAGTGGTTCACTGCTTTCCGTATATGTCCTGCCTATAAGAAAAAGGCTTCAATTTTAACTGGACTGGCTGTTGTTTGCTCCTCCCACAGGTTACTTTTGTTGCAAAATGTATGGGGGGGGGGGGTCCTTATAGAGTTCTAACACAGGACTCTTCCCACCCTAAACTGGCTGCTCAGTCAAATCAAGTGTTAAATAGCATTTTTCCGGACTATTAACCAAAAATGAGAGCGGCGATGAGAGAGTGGTCATTGCAGATCTGTAGCTTGGAAGATGAAGCCATTATTAAGCTGGGGCAGGGGGTCTTTCTTTCAGTTCACTGTTGACATCTAGGTTGGAAAATCGTGTGAGGGGTCTTGTGCCCTACAGGATGTTTACCATCTCTGGCCATTACTATGGAGGGCTATACACCCACTCTGCCAATTGCTTCAAAACCCTGCACCAGGAAGAGATAAAGTCTCCCTGTTAGAAAAAAGTGCAGGAGAAAAGTGAGGAAGCAGGGCTCATTTGCTCTGTGCTGAGGTGACAGGAACAAGAAGGGCCCTTTTGGAACTGGTGGTAATGGGGGAAGCAGCTGGTCAAAAGAAATCTCCATTTTGGCCAGCGGTAGGTAAATACTCCTGTAGCAACGCACAGGCATTGGAATGCACCGAGTTGGTGTTTTTGATAATTTTGCCAGCTAGAGGGAGGAGCAGAGTGGAGAGGCAGAGACCGACTTCCAGCTAAGCGGGGAGCTAGGAATCAAGACCTGAGCAGAAAGCAGATGCTTAAGCTTAAAGGACTGAGCCACTGCTGCGGTGCAGGGGCTATATAGGATGGTGGGGGAGGGCTTCTCTGAGGTGACTTGGGGTTGACACTCAGCCTGCCCCCAACCAGCCACTCGCAGTGGGAATTCTCAGGATCATCAAATACAAAGGCCCTGAGGCAGGAAAGAGCTTAATGGGGAAACTGGGAGCGCAGGAGACAGGTAGACCAAGGTATGGATGTGTAGACTTGGAATTTTATTCAGAGTGATGGGGAAGGTATCGGGAGGTTTCAGGTAAGGGAAGAACAGTCTGGTTTGAACTCAAAATTGTGTAGTAGAGAAAAACTGTGAATGGAACAGATGGTGGAGATTCTGGGTGAGAGGAGACAAGTGGGTAGGGGTCAGTACATGGGCACACTGGTAGGTGCAAAGGGTTGAGGAGGGACAGGGATGTTGGAGATGGGCAATCTGGGTAGGAGGAGACTCCCTCTTCAGAGGTGGGAATTTGCCCAGAGGACCCCAGAAGCTAGAGGTGGCTGCTCCCTCCAGCTTTCCCCACTCCCCTGTCCACCAGATGAAGCTTTCGAGGCCCTGCGCATTGAACCCTTCTCCAGCCCACCTGAGCTGCCAGACGTGATGAAGCCGCAGGACTCAGGAAGCAGCGCCAATGAACAAGCGGTGCAGTGAGAGGGCCCTGGGCCCGCCCCCAGTGCCCCCCAATAAAAGAGATTTGGGTGTCTGCCTGGTTGCTGCCTTTTTTGCACACCCTCTTCTGACTCAGGCATTACCCTTTTCCTGGGATGGGGTCTGCCCCCCCTTCAAGACTCCTTCTTGGGCCCTTGCTTGCTAGGCCAGCAGGAGAGACCCCAAGCTCTGTGGGCCCAACCGTCCACCCCCACCTGCCCGAGGCCCCTGGCAGAGGACTGGGAGGGACTGGGAGGTACCTGGAGCCCCAGAAGATATTTCTACTCAGCCTGGGGATTAAGGTTTGAGGCTTTGTTCCTTTAGAGACTTCCTCCCAGCAGGCAGGCTCCCACTGCTCCCCCAAGCTCCTGAGCTGAGGAGAAGCAAGCTGGAGCCAGGGTGTAGGCTTTAGACTGGGATCCCTGGAGGACCTGCAGCCTGAGATCCTGAGGCCCAAGGGGCAGCGGGGGCCATGTCAGAGGACATCTCTTGTCTCCACCCCTAATAAACAATCTATAGACCCAATTCCTGCATTTCTCATTTTTATTTGACAGAAAAAGTTGCTCTTGCTGTACAGATTTTAAAAAACCAAAATGCCTTTAAGAAACGTGAAGAAAAGTTGGGGGAGGGGCCACAACCTCACTGGGGGGCAGTAGGGGCCAACTAATTTCCACTCCTGCCCCTTCCCTCTGGGAACACCTCACACAAGTTCCCAAGTTCCAAACCACCGCCCCCCCAGGAACTTAGGGGTAAAGGAGGGGGCATCATGGCCTCCCAGACCCTTTCTAACTCAAGACCAGGGTGTCCCCAACTGTATCCTCCCCTCCCACAACTCCCATTCTCATTCCCACCCACCCCAAACCCCCCAAAAACGTGAACCAGGAAAAACTCACAGAGATTAACATTTCACAGGAACAAAGAAAAAGGAGGGAGGGGAGAGCCCGCCCCCAAGATGCTGCCAGGGCTCAAAGGGGGGCAGACAAGGACCCTTCCCACAGTTCTGCTGGGGAAAGGGGACACTCCCTGCAGCTCCGGAACTTGGGGTATGATAGAATGAGCCCCAGAAAGATTCAAGGAGACCTGCAACAGAAAGGGACAGTCAGGGAAGTGGCCCGCCAAGCCCGCACACTCACAAGGACACTAGCACCTGAGTGCCAGGACGACGCACCTGGAGGAACGGTGCCGCACAGGCCGGGGGCTGGGTGTCTCCTTCCTGCGCTTGTGGCCTGGGGAGCGGCTGTCCCCACGCTGGCCTCTGCGGGAACCCCGCTCACTGCTGCTGCAACAACACCGAGAAGAGATCAGATCACACACAAGGCAACATCAAACTGGCCCCTTTGGGCCTCAGAACTTCTCAGCAATGCTGACCAGACTGGGCTTACAGACAGGAGGCCCTACCTCTGCTGGTCCCGTGGCGAGGGCTGGGGCGAGGGGCGGCGGCGCTCCGCAGGCGAGTAGCTGAGAGACCGAGAGTCTCGGAGAGAGTCTATTGGCTTCCGGGGGCTACGGGACCTGAGGAGCAGAGCAAGCCCCCATAGCACCACGCACTTCCAAAGCCGCCAGCCGACACTCAGGACCACCCCCCAGGTCCTGACCACCAAACCTCATACCACACAGGGCCAGCCTCAGACCCACCTTTGTCTGCTCACTCACCCATCCGCCCGCACACCATCCACCGAGTGCCCCAAGGGGCAGGGCACGGGGTGCAGCGGGGGATGCAAAGATAAAGACAATCCCTGCCCTTGGAGGGGCTCAGTCTGGTGGTGAAGGCAGGCCAAGGGAGGCCCACCTGGCCCCATGTATGGGAAGCAGCCCCACAAGGACCGATGTACGTGGGTCTGGGGACCCCGGGGGAGGGGATGTGGGGCAGGGAAGGGGCAGGGTAGTCTTCTCGTAGGTGCTGTTTGAGCGGAGTCTTGCAGAACGAGGAGTTCACCAGGCGGACAAGGGAATTCCAGGCAGAAGGAACAGCATGTCCAAAGGCATGGGGTTCTCCTTAGACTGCAAGGCGCTGGGTGTGGCTGGAGCACAGGGCATGTGTGGGGGCGGGCAGGAGAGGAGAACACAGGGCAGGCAAGGCCAGTTGGTGAAGAGCCTCACACGCCATTCCCGCAGAGGTGGGGCTTTATCCTGCAGGCCACAGGGCGTCCCGGAAGGATTTGTGGAGTGGAGGGAAGTAACCAGATGTGCGTTTTAGAAAGATCCCTCTGGCTACGTGTGGAAGAGAATGGCGTGGAGGCAGGGAGACAGGGAAGAGGCTGTGGACAGAGTCGGGAGAAGATGACGGTGGCCAGACCAAAGCCCTGGCAGTAGCAACGGGGAGATTTAAAAGCTAGAATCCCTGGGACCTGGGAGCAGGGAACAGGATGCATGTCAGGGGCAGGGAGAGGAAGGAACCTAGGACTACTCCACAATTCTGATTGGAGCACCCACTCGGATGGTGCAGCCCTTCGCCACAATGGGACACAACCAAAGTGGTAGGGAGAGGAGAGCCCGACTCCTCCCACATAACCAGACACCACAGTCCACCTGAGATTCCCAGCAGGGATCTCATGGGATCTCACACCCAGGGTCTCACCCCACCCCTTCCATCTCAAGCAAGGCAGCACTCACCTCCGCTCACCAGGGGGCGGCTTCTTAGGGCTTGCAGGTTTGGGCAAGGCCTGAGGGCCAGGCTTAGCAGGGGAGGGGGAGGAAGAAGTAGAAGAGGAGGAAGAGGAGGAGGAGGAAGAGGAGGAGGAAGAGGAGGAAGAGGAGGAGGACGAGGAGGAAGATGAAGAGGAAGAGGAAGAGCTGGAACTGGAGCTACTAGAGCGCCTCTTCCGCTTGGCTGGGGTAGGCTCCTGAGGACGTCCCTCTCGAACAGCCTCCTTTGGGGCTGGGGTGGGGCTGGGTACCCTGTGGGAGAAGCAAAGTGTCACAAGGAGACGAGCTGCCCCAGCCCCAACCCTACCTTCCTTGGCCTGGAGGAACGGCAGTGGGGGAGTGGTGCTGCAGAAAGGCTGTGAGTGCTCTCCAGACCGAGAGCTCAGAGAGCCAGTGAGCGCGTTCTCTGGAGAGCAGTGGCCCCGAGCTGACCCAACCTCTGCTAAGACAAGCAACAGGCTGGGGCCCGCAGCACAAGGGATCAAGGCTAAACCTCAAGAATGTCCCTGATGGAATAAGGCTCCTGGGCTCAGGTGTGGAAGGTGAGCTGGGTGGTCTCCTTCCACGGAGAGCCACAGTTTGGGGAGGCCCCTGTGAGTGCAGGTTGGCTGGGGGAGGGGCCGTCCTGCCTGGAGGCAGGGAGAGGGATGGGATGACCTCTGAAGATCCTTCCAGCCCAGGGAGTTCCTCTTGAGGTCTAACTGCCATCCCTCCTGCTGTAAAATTAAGTCCATTTCCTCTAGTTCTGTCCTCTGTAGAGACGGAAAACTCATCATTATCCTCTAGAGAATTAACCTTAGGAGACTTTTATCTGACCCATTCCTCCCCCCCGTTGCCCCCACCCCAGCATTCTCTTCTACCCCCAGCTTAAGGGTCAAGCTCCCCATACCTCCATCAAAGAGCAGAGAACCTCTGGACAGGGCTTCTCCCTCCCCACCACCAACCATCCCCAAAACCTGCCCCATAGAAACAGTTCTAAAAGTCAAGCCTCTCACCTCTTCAGTGCTACCTCAGGTTGAGTAGGAAGGCTAGAGCCCTCTGAGTCGCTAGAACTGGAACCGGAAGAGGAGGAGGAGGAAGAGGACGATGATGACGACGATGAGGAAGAGGAGCTGGAGGAGGAGGAGGAGGAGGAACTCCGCCGCTCCTTTGCCGGCTGCAGGGCGGCCAATGCAGAAGGCTGCTGGGCCCCCGTGGAGACAGGTGGTTCCCCACCCTCAGGATGGGACATGCCAGGGGCAGGGCCAGAGAGCATGCCATTGTGGTCATCAGCAGAAGACGTGGTCTTGGCCACTGTCCCAGAGGAAAGGGACTGAGACCCTGCTGCAGGGGTGGTCTGGGCAAGCAAAGCTCGGGACTGGTCAGAAAAAGCAGATGGCACAGGGGACCTAGGTCTATCCTGAGCTGGAGGAAGAACACACTGTGAGGAAGCCTGGACCATTCTAGAGGCAGGAGAGGGAGCCCGCTCAGAGGTCATTCTAGACTGGCTCAGGGCAGATGGTGGGGTTCTGGAACCTGGCCCTCCTGGTGGGGTTCTGGATCTGGCTCGGTCAAGAAGCGGTGGTGAGGTTCTACCACTAACGCGCTCATAAGCAGAGAGGGGCACCCTGGGGCTGGTAAGGTTTGCGCCAGACAAGGCTGGAGCCATTCTAGCACTGGTGAGGCTTGCAGGTGCCAAGGCAGGAGGGGTTCTTGAGCTGGCAATATTCACAGGAGCTGTGGCATGTGCAGATCTAGGACCCACCAGGTTTGCAGGCGCTGCAGCCTGGGGTGTTCTGGAGCTGGAAGGATAGTTTGCAGCAGTTGGGGGTGTGCCAGAGCCGGTGAGACTCAAAGCTGCCAGAGCAGCTGGGGTTCTGGTTCCTGCTAGGTTCACAGCTGGAGCTGTAGGGGTGCGAGGGTCAGCAAGGTTCACAGCAGAGGGTGCCACTGCTGTTCTGGGGCTGGCCAAGTTCATGGCTGCTGCAGCAGCTGGTGTTCTTGAATCAGCCAGGTTCACTGCTGTTGGTATGGCAGGTGTCCTGGCACTGGCCAGGTTCATGGCTGCTGCAGAGGCTGCAGGAATCCTGCTGGCAAGGCTGGCAGCTGGGGCCGTTCTGAGACTCATGAGAGGCACTGGAGCTGGAACTTGGGACATTCTTGCAGCAAGGCCAGCAGCGGACATGGATGGAGGTGGCCGCGCAGTGCCAAGACTGATGGCTGTCAGGGCAAGTGCAATTCTTGACTGTGCATGATTTTCTGGCACAGATGTTCTTGGGTGATCAGGAATTCGGGGACCTGGACCATCCATCATGGAGCCACCAGCTTGCTGCAGGACAGACATGGGTGTTCTAGAACTGCCAAGGGGTTCGAGCATTCCAGGTGATCTACAGCGGTCCAGAGGTGTTGGTGACATGCTAGGACGACTGAAGCAGCTCATTCTAGAGCTATTGAGTGCTACTGGAGGTGTCCGAGAACCAGAATGATTCCTTGTTGCTGGAGGACTAGCAGACCGTGAGCGATCGGAACTGCTTCCAGATGCAGAACGCCTTCGGATGGCAGGAGGAGATCTTGTTAAGGACCGCTTGCCCCGAGTTGTTCGCGGAGTACGGGATCTAGAACGGCGGCGGATAGCAAGTGGAGAGCGACTTCGAGACCGTTTGCGTGGCAACAGTGGGGTCCGAGACCTGGAGCGGCGCCGAATAGCTGGAGGTGTTCGGGACCGTGATCGGCGGCGTGTGACTGGAGAGGTTCGAGAGCGGGACCTCCTTCGAGTTACCGGAGATGTGCGAGATCGAGATCTCCTACGGGTGACTGGAGATGTCCTGGATCTTGATCTTCTGCGAGTGATAGAAGTTCTGCTTCGAGATCGCCTCCTGGTTACTGGTGGAGTCCTAGATCTAGACCTTCTTCGGGTCACTGGCGGAGTTCTAGAACGGGAGCGGCGGCGTGTTGGTGTTCTGGACCTTGAACGACGGCGGGTTACTGGTGGTGTTCTAGACCTGGATCGCCTTCGACTCACTGGGGATGCTCTGGATCGAGATCTTCGTCGAGTCACTGATGTCCTGGACCTTGATCGTCTCCGACTGACTGGTGAAGTTCGAGACCTAGACCTACGGCGGCTAACCAGCGGTGTTCTGGACCGGGATCGCCTGTGAGTGGCGGGAGAGGCCCGAGACCTTGACCGTTTCCACGGGGCTGGTGAGGTGCGTGAGCGGGACCGCTTCCGACTGGTTGGGGGTGTCCGAGAACGACCTCTTCGACGTCGGGAAGAAGTTCGGGAACTCTCCTGCCGGGCAGGAGACCTTGAATGGTAACCAGAACCTCCCCTCCGCCGCCGAGTGACCCGAGACCTTGACCGGCTCCGCTGTCTTCTCCGAGAGGTTGACTGAGAAGATCCAGACCTATCTCGACGTCGAGTCGTTCTGGTTTTCTCCCTCCTTGAGCGGGAACGGGACCTCTGGAGCCCGCGAGGCTTTGGTGAAGGAGAACGGCCCCTCCTTGAAGTTGTCTTAGCACGTGGGGATGAAGCTGAGCGCCGACGGCGAGAGGATCTGGACTTTTCAGCTGGCTCTGGAGAAGACACTGAAGGACTTCTTCTGCGTCTTGGTGGAGTTCTAGAACGGGTCTCTGGTGAGGATGATGCAGAGCGGCTTCTACGAGAGAGTCTGGCCTTCCTAGTCAGCTCAGGAGATGATCGAGAACTGCGACGGCGAGGTGGAGTACGGGATTTGGTCTTGGGCTCTGGTGATGACCTAGAGCTTCTTCTAGCAGTTCTAGATTTGGGTGGGTGTTCTGGAGAGGACTCTGAACTGCTGCTTCCTTCAGGAGAAGGGCCTCTGCCTTTACTTGATGACCCCGATCTGCTTCGTCTGGGAAGAGCTCGAAGGGCAGGAGCCTTGGGTTCAGGAGAGGAATCAGAACCACTCTGTGCCCTGGGTGCTGCTCTTGGCTTATCTTTAACTTCAGGAGATGAGCCAGATCTACTGCGCCGAGGAGAAGGTCGAGATTTGCTCTCGACCTCTATAGATGATCCAGAGCGACTCCTTTCTCTAAGCGGTACTCGTGTCTTAGCTTTAGAATCTGGAGAAGAGTCTGACTCACTTCTCTCTTGAGGGGATGCACTCGGTTTCCCATCAAGTTCTTGAGACGATCCAGATCGACTTCTCTGCCCAAGAGGAGTCCTAGCCATAGTCTTCTGTTCAACTGAAGATTCTGACCCACTTCTTTCTCTCTGGGGGGTAAGACCCTTGTTGTTGAGCTCTGGGGATGATGGTGAACGACTTCTTGGTCTAGGAGTCTGAGGCAAAGCTTTTGGTTCTGGAGAAGAATCACATTCACTTCTCCCCCTGGATGGTGTTCTAGGTATATCTTTCATTCCAGGAGAGGACCCAGATAAGCTGTGTCTTGAGGGAGTCCCAGACCCATCTCTAAGTCCTGGAGAAGACCCAGACCTACTTCTCCTTGAAGGGGTTCTGGGTAAACCATCTTTCAGCTCAGGAGATGCAGAGCTACTTCTTTCTCTTGATGGTGTTCTAGGTACTGCATCAAGTACTGGTGAAGAAACACTCTGATTTGAAGACATTCCAGCTTTTTCTACTGCATCTGGGGATAACTCTGAACTGCTACGTCTAGAGGACCTTGTTGATTGTTCTTTCATGTCTATATACGGATCTGTCTCCAGTTGATTAGGAAAAGAGCCATTCAAATCTTCTTTAACTTCAGGAGAAAATCCAGTATTCATTTCTGCAACAGGGCCTGAGTTTCTAAATTCTAAAGGTGACCCAAAGCTATTCTCCCGTGGAGGAGAGTTAGACAGTTCTTTATGTTCTGGAGAAAAATGTGGCCCACTCCAAGTTGAGGCCACTGCAGGGACTTCTGCTTCCAAAGAAGTCTGTGACTGACTTTGGTCAACACTCAAACACACAGTGGGTCTTTCTTCTATTTCAGGTGATGATTCAAAGTTACTTCCAGCCACTTCTTTAAGTTCCGGAGACAAATGGGAGAGAACCTGGTTTGAGGATTCTTCAGATTTCTCTACCACTTCCATTAATTCCTCATCTTGGTTTGGCTTAGCTAACGCACTTTGGTCTTTCGTATCTGGAGATGATCCAACACCACCTCTTTCCCTTGACGGGGTTTTAGGTGTTTCTCTGAGTACTGGTGAGGAATCAGGCTTATCCTGCACTGGAAGAGGACTCAATTTGTCTCTTGGTATGGGAGACGATGCAGTAAAATCCTCCTGAAGGAGTAAGACTGATTTCTCTTTCAATTCAGAAGGCTCCAATCTACTCTGCCCCAGAAAAGATTTAGAGTCCATTGCAGGATATGGGGAAGAGTCAGATTGGGACTTGCTTTGCTCAGGAGACAGTCCAGATTTTAGCCTAGGACTTGACAATTCCCTTCTTTCTGGTCTTGCTGGAGATTTGGGTGCCAGCTCAGTGATTGGAGAGGAGGACCTGGACCGGCCACCCATAAGAGGTGTCTGAGATTTGCTCTGCAGAGATGGAGACTCAGAATGACTCTGTTTCATTTCTGGGCTTGAAGTATCAGATCTAGGATCTGGTGAAGTTTGAGATTGTCCTTTCTGTTGCAAAGAGGAGGCTGCAAAATACAGCTCTCCTGGTGGTGTGCTAGACTTTATTCCTGGACAGAGAGAGAAGAATCCTGAACTTTGTGCTGGTGAGTCTTTAGACTTCTCTTGGGAACATGGTGATTTTGATTCACTAAGACTGTGCCCTGATGGAGTTTGGGGCTTTACTTTAGGGCATGGCGAAGTAGACCCTGAGTGACTTTGTCTTGGTGGTGTTCCAGGTTTCACTTTGGTATCTGGTGAGGAGGACCTAGAACGGCTCTGTCTTTGCAACAATCTAGATTCCATCTTGGAGCAAGGAGACTCTGATCTGCTTTGCCTTGGCGGTGTTTTAGATGTCACCCTACTAGGACTAGGAGAAGAAGAGCCAGAATGGCTTTGGACTGGTGATGTTATTGCCTTGACTTTGGGTTGTGGAGAGGATGACCCAGATCGGCTCCGTCTCGGAGGTGTGCTAGATTTTACTCTAGGAGGAGAGGACCCGGAGCAGCTATGTCTTGAAGGGGTTGCAGATTTCAGCTCAGGGTCAGGTGATGATTCTGAACGGCTCTGTATTTGTGGTGTTGCAGATTGTTCATTTGCCTGGGGACTTGTTACAGACCCTTGCCTTGGTGGTGTTCCAGACTTCACTTTAGGTTGAGGAGATGAACTGGAACAACTCTGTCTTGATGGTGTCTTAGATTTCTGATTAGAAGGAGGTGAAGAACCAGACCGACTTCGCCTCGGTGGTGTTCTGGACTTAGCTTTTGGTTGGGATGATCCAGAGCGACTGCGCCTTGGTGGTGTCCTAGACTTTTGTTTAGGACATGGAGATGATCCTGAAAGGCTTCGCCTCAAAGACAAGCGAGATTTTGCTTTGGACCGTGGTGAAGAAAGAGACCTACTCCGCCTTGAAGAAATGCGAGACTTTTTCATTTCTGGGCTTGAGTTGGACCTGCTCCTTCTCTGTGACGTCCTGGATTTGTTCTTCCGTTCTGATGATGAACCAGATCTGCCTCTTCTTTGTGGTGTTCTAGAGTGAGATCTTCCTCGTCTAACTACACTTCTACTACGAGATCTTCGTCTTGCAGGTGTCCTAGACCGAGATCGTCCTCGTCTTGCTGGTGTCCTAGACCGAGATCGTCCTCGTCTTGCAGGTGTTCTAGACCGAGATCTCCCTCTTCTGGCTGGGGTTCTAGAGCGTGACCGACCCCGTCTGGCTGGGGTTCTAGAGCGTGACCTGCCACTTCTCCTGGCTGGTGATCTGCTACGAGACCTCCGTCGTACTGGCGACCGGGTCCTAGATCTGCGCCTAGCAGGTGTTCTAGAGCGAGACCTGCCCCGCCGGGCTGGTGTTCTAGAGCGTGACCTACGTCTGGCAGGTGTCCTAGATCGTGACCTCCGCCTGGCAGGTGTTCTAGAGCGAGACCTGGCCCGACGGGCTGGTGTTCTAGAACGTGATCTGCCCCTAGTGGCTGGGGATCTAGAGTGTGACCTGCCTCGCCTTGCTGATCTAGACCTGCCTCTTCTCTGGGTATTTCTGCTTCTAGACCAGCCTGGTCTCTGAGGAGACCTAGAGCGGCCACGTCGCTGGGGACTTCTGGAACGTCCCCACCTCTGTGCAGACCGGGACCTACGCCACTGAGGGGACCGGGACCGAGAATGACCCCTTTTGGTAGGGGTTCGAGACCGAGATCGCCCCCTCTTGGTAGCAGTAGGGCTACGGGACCTCCCCACTCTTCGAGAAGGGGTATGAGAATGTGACTTATCCCGCTTTCCCCGGCCATGTGAGCGACTCTTGGATGCGGGAGAAGAAGAAATCTCTCGGCGGGACCCAGGAGCCGGTGCAGGTTTAGGACTTTCAGGGGAAGAGCTGGCATGTCGAGAAACTTTGGTAGGTTGAGGGGATGGTGGGCAGCTCTCTGAAGAAGACTGGGGAGGTTTCTCAGGAGACTTAGGTAGTGAACGGCCCCTGGTTGGGGAACCCTCAGATGGGGGGTTCACTGGCTCCTGACTTAAGGTGGCTGTTGCAAGGGGTTGTGGGGAGCCGCCATGTTGCTCAGCAAGGAGCGGAGTGGGAGCAGGTGGTTCTGGGCCTGTGCTGCTCCTTTCCGGAGAGGGGCTAGGTCGAATTCCAGATTTCTAAGAGTGGAAAAGAAAGTATGGATAGGAACATAAGCACCAGAACTTCCTATTACCTAAAAGACCCCAAACACCCTTTCCAATGAAATTTTCCTCTTACACACCCCATCACACCAACTGGTCCTTTTCTCACCACAGGCAGTCATTCATTAACGAAAGACCGTATAAAAAGACAGTGGGGAAAACATGAAAATATGGACAGGCTATCACTTTAAAAGTCTTATTATCTAGAAAAAACACAATGTAAACTAACATATGACATTTTCTAACAACCGTAACAAAGTGCCATGGCAACATAAAAAAAAGGCACTTTTATTAAATTGAGAAGCAAAGCAATTTCCCTTAAAGTGGGAGGCATCTAACTTCACCCTTGAAAAAGAATACTGAAATAAAAAACAAAGGCAAAGGTTCGAGGACATGACTTATGTAAATAAGACTACGGTTGGTATAGTTATAAGAGCTTTAAATATAAAAAAAGACATTAAGTTTTTGAAGTGATCCATCCTGTAGTTAGAAAACTTGATGACGTGAAAAAAAGAACAAAGAGCTAAGAATTTAGCAAAAAACTATTTATGGAATTTATGAAGTAAGAAAACATTGTGAATAAGGCTCAATCAGAATACCCATAAAACGACACATACTTAAAGCACAGGTATAGTAGCGTGTTCAAATTGCAGGCAGCAACCCAGTGGGTTGGAAACGAGCATTTAAGGAAATAAAAAAGCCTAGATATCACAGATAGTAAAGCTAAACATAATTTAGAAAAAATAAACTTTTACCCAGACTGTATATAAACACATTAAAGGACAATGACATAAAACCTATCAATAGCCAGCAGTCTGAAAACCAGAATTCTGAAGAATTTGTAAATACAAAAGAGAACTTGATCAAAAAGAACCAAATTCACTTCTTTCCTTCTCTTTAAACATCCATCCTAACCCTGCAACCCAATAAACATCCATTAACTCAGAAACATACCTCCTTCTCTTTATCTTTTTCATGAGGACTGCTAGGCTGCTTTGTAGATGGCTCTGGGCTGCTAGGCTGCCCTGTGTTAGTGGTACCTGGTTCTTTAGAAGGCGCATCTCCCTCCCCTCGACGCCCTGAAACGGGGGAAGGACTTCGCCCAGTCAAGGCAGTTGTATGGGTTTTTGCTGCCGTACTTCGAGACCTGAGGAAGGTAATTGAGGGCAGGGAAGAGGAAGGAAATCAGCTCAGGGAAGAACAGAGAACCCCCTCCCCAACTCCCAACCACCTTTACTGACTGTACAAACCCTCTTCCAAAAAGCCTTCTCTTACACACAAGACTCAACTCACTCATATGGAAATTCAAGTCCAATTCACTTTGGTCCTTTTCTTCCCAACACAGTTCCCAGAAATGTTCTCCCTCTACCCCTTTATTCACCTCCCTCAACCTCCCCAAACCCTCCACCCTGCCCATTCCCTACCCACTTCATTCACAACTCACCTCTGAGCCCACCTCCTTCAGGAAGCCTTCCCCGATTAAGGAAGCCAGGGTAAGGATTCCTTCCTCCCCCAGACACCACGAACAAACCACCACCCCCCCTATTCTGGCAGTCCATATACATCAGAACAAAACAAAAAAAAAATAACAAAATAAACAAAAACAAAAACAAAAAAAAAAAAGAGAAGGGGAAATGTATATGTCTGTCCATCCTGTTGCTTTAGCCTGTCAGCTCCTAGAGGGCAGGGACCGTGTCTTCCGAATGGTCTGTGCAGCGCCTAGCACACCGTGGGCGCTCAATAAATATTAAATTGATTAACCCACAAGTCCCTCTCCCTCCCTTCCTCCTGGACCACCCCTTACCGACTGCGAGAAGTATCAGAAGAGGAAGCAGAGTCAGCAGACGTTGAACGGTGGGCCCGGCGGCTCTTGGGGGCTGGTGTTGTACTTCGAGACCTGAAGAAAAGCCACAACTCAGAGTGCTGTCTCACTTGTACTGAATTCTCCTCATCCATCTCTCAACCCTTTATCATTAGTCAAGAACATAACTAACTCTCCTCATCCCCCACTCTGTAGCCTTCACCTACTTCCTAAGCAAATTACCCTTAAATCAACACAAATTCACTTACCGCTTCCGCTTCTTGTCCTTAGATTTACGTTTGCTCTTTGGAGTGGGAGACCTGCCAAATAAAAGATTATTAAAAATAATCATTTTAAAAATTAATAAAACCAAAAATGAAATGAAAAGAATCAGGAAATTATTAACAGTCCAAGATCGAGGAATTGAGCTATACTGCAAGAAGCTCTCTAGAGAACAGGTAAGGCCAAACTGGCTCACCTTTCCATGTGCCACTATGCCCCTTATGCCCCAAAAAGCTCTTACCTATGCTTTCGTTTTTTGGATTCAGACTCTGACCTGTTGGGACGGAGGAGGGGAGGGGAAAAAAAAAAAAGAACATGAACCAACACCTATGCCTGGAACAATCAAGCCTCTCCTATCACCCCACATACTCCCATCTCATACCTGTGCTTCTTCTTCTTAGAGCTCTTCTTCCTTTCTCGTCGAGGAGAGCTGCTCTCTGACCTGCTAAACATGGGTTCAAAAACAGTCATCCTGCTTTGCTCCTTCCATGACTTACAACCCATCCCCACAAAGGCTTCTAAATAATAATAAAGAAAAACTAACAGCACCATGGTCTTACACCTAAGCCCAGCACTTATTTATTCTCCAAGAAGTTTAAGTACCTCTGCTCTGAAGCAATAAATCTCAAATGAAAAAGAAAATCGGGCAGCCCCGGTGGCGCAGCGGTTTAGCGCCGCCTGCAGCCCAGGGTGTGATCCTGGAGACCTGGGATCGAGTCCCACATCAGGCTCCTTGCATGGAGCCTGCTTCTCCCTCTGCCTGTCTCTCTGCCCCCGCCCCCCGTGTGTGTTTCTCATGAGTAAATAATAATTATTTAAAAAAAAAAAAAGAAAGAAAAAGAAAATCCAATTTAAGATATTGCTAGCTAGTTCTCAGTTGGCAAAACTACAGAAATCAACCCTTTCCCACTCAAGAAACATAACATATTCTTCCTCCAACTGAAATCTGAATTGTAACTCCCAGGACGCCTGGTTGGCTCAGCCTTTGGCTCAGGGCATGATCCCGGGGTCCAGGATAGAGTCCCACATCAGGCTCCTTGCAGGGAGCCCGCTTCTCCCTCTGCCTGTGTCTGTCTCTCTCTCATGAATAAATCAAATCTTAAAAATAAAGAACAGTAACTCCCTCTTCCTTATCTGACAATTCTTACCTCCTTCCTAAAAGCAAGAACTCCTTATTTCCAGAAAGAAAAACAGAATTTGTTCAATAGCTATTGAGTAACTTTCCAACTAACTTACCGTCCTCTATCTTTCTTCTTTTTTTTCTTCTTTTGCTTTGGGGTTGGTGAGCGAGAACTGCTGGATTCCCGGACAAGGCTGGAGAAAGATAAAGAGTAGTAGAATAAAGACTAAGACATATCTTAGACATTTTAGCTTCAAAACAACAAAATCTGAACAGCTTGATTAAAAAAACAAAACCAAAACCCAACAAAGAAACCCCCACAGAAACAAAAAACAAAGCTTAGAATCAAGAAAAGCAGCTGATGTGGGTTCCTTGGCTTTGAGTACCTATAAGGTTTGGGAGGTTCTGGAGCTGGTTGTTTAGCTTCTCGAGCACGACGTTGAGGATCAAAAGAGCTGCCATCCACATACGAATCACTGATGCCAAAGGCAGCACGGAGTCGCTCATTTTTCTTCTCATTCAGTTCTGCCAACTGGTGAGTCTCAGTTACCCTAAGGGGAAAAAAGGCAAAGCTCAGAAAGAGTTAGCAAAAAACAGTCATAATCACATAACTGTAGGCAGCCAAATGAGACTGGGAAAAGAACATGAGAGCAGGCAGAGAGTACAAAGTAAAAGACGACAACAGAAGCAGCTATTTAGGGTTCTGAGGAAACAAGTAACAATTAAAACACTCACGCTGGCCTCTGTCCTGGGGTCTCTTCCTTGCCCCCAGGGTTCACATCCTTCTCCAGCAACATGAGTCGAAAGGTAGCCACTTTTTCCTGAATTTGCTGTTCCTCGTACCTAAAGAACAAATCCCTTCAAGGTTAAAGCTTGACTAGGCACTTTCCCCAGTCCCAAGTTTATAGTCTCCTCATTCCCAGGAGGATCCCTTTCCTTTCCATGCACACATAAAACTTAACTCACTGTTACCCAAAGGGCCTTTCTCTTAAATCTTGCTATTATCTTTCTTCTCTCTGCTTACTGAAGCCTCTAGAACAGTGGATTTTAAACAAGCTACACTCGAGGGGCCAAAAGAGTAAAGTTAAGCAGAATTCCAGGTGTTCCTCCCCAACTTCAACAGGCTATTTCCTGAGATTCCAAGGTAAGGTACACTGTATAAAAAGGGTGCCACTGCTGAAGTTTGAAAACCACTGCTCTAAAAGGTTTTCTGCCTGATTGTGCTCCAAAATTTCACTTCCCTACCCATCATCCCCTTATCCAGCTATTATTCCAGTTCTTCTTTTCCTGCCTTCGATATTTTCCAAGGCCTCAATCCTTTATATCCGTTTACTTTCCTCTTCTCTACCAATGGCAACACCTGTCAGCTTATACCTTAGCTCTTCTCTTGCCTGACACCTGCTTTCCCACCTCTCCCCTTAAAGTACATTTTTGTTTCTCCATGGCTCCCCCCTTTCCCCAAGGACCTTCACCTAAATAATTCAGACTCCCTCAGGCTTCCTCTTGTCGCAGTTACCTCATCTCCCACCTTGAGCTGTCCCTTAACTCCTTTCCGCTTGCTAGCTCCTTAACCTCCTCCCCTCCTACAACTCCTCTCCAAGTCTCTTCAACCAGCCCTAAGCGCTCTACATCCCACCTAATTCCCCCAGCTCTGCACTCAGTGCTTGGCTCTCCCCCAGCCCTCCCCTCACCCCTGCTCTTCCATCATCTCTTCCAGCTCGAGGCATCGCAGCTCCACGCGCCGCTTGCGCTCGTGGTCCAGGATGTCAGGATTAGGCCGCTTCACCAGGGCAGCCTCCAGGCGCCGCAGTTCCTCCTCTCCCTTGTAGTCAGGCCGCTCACCCCGGCGGCCCCGCACCAGGGACAGGTTGCGCTGGACGTAGCCGTTGGTGCCGCTGCCCCGGGGCGTCGGCAGCCCGATCCCGTTGTACATGGCCCCGTGCCCGGGGGGAGGGGGGGGCACCACCGCTCCTGAAGGGGAGCGGGGAAACACGGGTCAGGGCCCTGACCCCAAACTAACCACCACCCAAATCCCTGTTCTCCTTCATCCCTATTTCAACATGAATCTCCACATTACACCTCCTTTAGCTGCATAATCCTCCTGGTCTCCTAAAAAAAAACCCTTCCTTACCTTTCCTATACTTTCCATTGAATGACATCTACGCTTACAGCCCTTTCCCCCCAAAATGCAAGAACTATTTCCATTTGTTTGCACCTAAATGTTCTTTTCCACCCTTAAAAAAAAAAAAAAAAAAAAAGAAACCTATTTCTCCCAAATTTCTCCACACTACCTCTTTATTCTCCTTTGGCCCCAATAAGCACAAGTGACGTCTCCACCAACCAATCTAATCCCAAACATCTGTTAACTGACTAGGATCTCCCAACACGGCACAACCACCACCATGGATCTGTGTCACCTAAAGGCCCACAGTCCAAGTTCAAAGGTTCTTCTAAAAACTGACCTGAAAACTTCAGACTACCCCGATACAAAAACAAAACCTACATATTTGAACTGTGGACTAATTGGTTCCAACATAAACCAAGTGTCCTGTGCAGCCTCACACTCAAGAATAAAAGCCAGCACGCCTATCATAAACATATGATTCCTGAATACAGAATCCTCTTCTTCTTTACCTCCCAAGACACCATTTCCTTGATTCCAAATATTATAAGCTCCTATTACCAACCCCACCTAATAACTTATTCCTTTAATTTCCTTCCCAATAGGATTTTTTACATGATCTGCAGCTCACCCAAGTCTCGTTAGCTTTTACACATCATCTGTTCTCAACTCAATGCTCTGAACACATCAAATCAGCCTCCTCTGCTCCAACTACCCTGTACTCTCTACGTCCCTTGCCCTCAACTTATTCAGAAGCCCCCTCACACTTTATACCCATCTTCACTAACCTCAAACTGTCAGCTTTCCCTGGCAATCCTCTGTATCTGACTTCCTAGAGTTTCTCCTCCAGCCCTGTCTTATCCCTTTCATGTTATCTCCATGCCTCCTACCAAGTTCTATTTTCTCAACCTGTTCCAAAGAACCCTCAAACCCCCATTCTTCTGGTTAGATCGCTTAGTTACGCATACTCTATTTATTTTCCCTATTATGTATACTTTATTTCTTCCCTCATCTTATCCTGTCGAAGACAGCTTCACATAGCATAAATGAGGGAAAATTACCCCAAGAATAAAACCCAAAAAATAAGTAAAATTAGTTAAAGAGATAAAAATGGATAAAAGACTTATTTTTAAAATTCTAAAAATTTTTTAAAAAGTATACAAACACCTGGAAAAATATACTAAAACAAACAAAAACATAAGTATGGGGAGACAACGAATGGAAGAAAAATTGCTGAATTCCAGAACTGCTTGTACCTCTATCCCCAAACTCTAAAGGCTGGATCCCTGCCCAATCCCATTAGCAGATCCAAGAAAGCTTGGGGGGGGGGGGGGGGGGGGCTTGAAAAAAAAAAAAAAAAGGCCTACGGTAAAGGAGACAAAGCTAAACCTAGGAAAGGCAAGTAAATATGCACAAAAAATTGAAAAATCTCCTTACAGCACAAATCACTTTCTCTACCTTCCAACCTTCATTTTCTCAAATCCCAATCCTCCCTACTCTAAACCTAGGTCTCTTTCTCTAAACCCCACCTAATTTCTGCCTCCCATAAAGAACGCTTCTGACATGCAATTAATTCTTCAGCTTAACCATTCACCCACACTTCCATACCACCTCACACAAAAATCCTCCCACTCCATTAGGAGAAAAAACCAATAGCTGCTGAGAAAAGAGTATTAAAACACAACGAATTGTAGAACTTTTAGAGAACAAGCCCCCCCCCAATCCCACAGCTTCAGAGGCAGTCCTCAAAACACTAAAAGGAAGAACCTAAGGGGAACGTCAACACAGAGAAATAACCAAAAAAAGTAACTTTATAATAAAACAGGCATTCTTAACTGGAGTCCACAGACTGGGAAAGCACAAAAGTTACTCAAGCTAAAGTCAGAGTAAAAATAAGCTGCAAAGCAAGACAACAGAGAATTTCTTTTGTTGGGAAATTTATCACAATGCCAAACTAACAAAGCGTTAGAAAGCAACCTGGAAATTCAATACTAAGATACTGAAGACAACGCACCAAAAACAAGGAGGTAGACGTGCAGGAAAATGGACATAGGTAAGCGCGGAGAGGGGGCATTTCGGTGGCTCGGAGGACACTATGGAACCCAGAAAGTTTGAAATATTAGTTCAAGAAGAAAACCTAATAGCACACACTTAAAACACAACACTGTCTCCGAATTTCTGGTCCAGACGACATCTTAGATAAGCGTGAGTGGAAATGAAGCCTCCGAGAGTTGGGTGCCAAATAATGCCTGAAACGGCGCCCAGCGATTCCTTCCCAAGGAAAGGCTCCAACGGCCTCCTCGGCTTTAACACAACTTTTGAGAAGACGATTATAGAGTGGAAAAATGAAAAAAAGAATTAAGAGAGACCCAGACTGCCTTTACGTACCTGGGCTGAACACGTCTTAAAAAAAAAAAAAAAAAAGGTGGGGGGGAGCAAGGTTTGCAGCGCCCCTCTGCCTAGCGCTTCGGGGCCCGACGCGCGGGCACCTCGTCCCGGGCCTCCCAGCAGCGGCCGGGCTGCCGAGGCCTATTTTCGGCCTTGAGGCATGGGGGAGGGGGCTGCGCGGCGCCCGGGAGTCTGGGCGGCTCTGCGCCGGACCGCAAGCCCGCAGGAGGGCCCGGAGGCCGGAGGGGCTCGGGGGAAGCGATCGGGGAACTGGCCCCCGCCGCCGCCTCCCCACCGACAAAATGTCGGAAGGGGCAGCCGCGGGAGGGCCTCCTCGGCCGCACGCGTGGGGGAGGCGAGAAGCCGAGGCGCGCGCTCCCCACCTCCCCGCCGCGAGCGCGCGCGAACCCGAGAGCAGTCGGCGGCGCGAGCCGTTGCCATGGGGGAGGGGAGGGCAGTAAAAGCCCGCGCGCGACGGGAACCGAACGCAGCCGAGGGGGGGAGGGGAGGCAGGCGAGCGAGAGCGTCCGCACGAGCTAGGAGCGGCGAGCGCGCGTGCGCGCGGCGGCCTGGACCGTTCTCCGCGCGCTTTGGCCTCGCGCCGGGGGCCGCCGCCCCTCCCCCACCCGGCTCGCGCGCTCCCTCACCCTCTCACCCGCCGCCGCCTCCGCCCGCCGCCTCCGAGGGGGAGAGGTGTTGCCGCCGCTGCCGCTGCTTAAGCTCCCGAGTCCCTCGGGGCCTGGAGCTGCCGCCTCGCCTCGCCGGTCCGCCCGCCTGCCTCAGCCGAGACCGACGCCTCCTCGCTTCCTCAGGGGCCGCAGCGGGTTCCGACTGCGCCACTCGCACCCCGCCTGGGCCGCGCTGCACGTCAGCACGACCAACTAAGCGCGTCAGCACGCACCCGCGCGCGCGGCGCAGGGCCCGTCGGGAACCGTAGTACGCCCTGCGGCATTGTGCGCAGGCGCCGAAGCCACACCGGGAACTGTAGTTTCTTAAGGCCCGAGGGAGGGTCAACTCCACAGCCAAGGAACTACAAATCCCTTCAGCCAGTGCGACGAAGGGCGGGCGAGCGGCCCGAAACGGGCCACGTATTCCAGAGCGTTTCCGCCGGGAGCGGGGCGGGGCACAGGGCCTAAGCGCCACATCGAGGGTCGCTAGCGCGCTCCCCGCCCTCCCACTTTCGACGCAGAGCACTGTGGGAGTTGTAGGTCGTGCGTGCCGCGGGACCCGTATGTGGCTTCGCCAGGGACACGGCCGCCATTTTATCTCCCCATGTTTGGAGTTGATGGTGCGAGCCCAGCGACATAGCTGCTCCCGCGTGAGCGCGGGCTTCGCGGGGCGTTCCCGCGGCCGCGTAGCCCTCGGCCTTCAGCCCCCGAGAGAAGCCCCCGCAGCCCCCAGGCAGCGGGCACGCCCCTAGCTTCCGAGCCCGGCGTCAGGCGCAGGGCAGGGCCTGAGCCGAAGGCCGCGGCAGCTGCGTAGGCCTGGACCACCCGCAGGCCGCTGCACCCGGCGCTGAGCCGGCCCGTACCGGTGGCTCCGGCTGAGGAGGCCGGTGGCCAGGCCGCGCTCTCCTCCGGAACCTGGACAGGCTCTCCGGGCACGGCGGAAATGTCACAAACACCCTTGGTTGCTCACCTCGCACGGGAGGGCGGGTCTCCCGTTACCGACTTAAAGTCCGTTTCTCCAGCCGCTGTCTCCAAGCAGAGCGGACAGCCGCCAGGCTCCGCCGACCTTGGGCTCGCCCTTGGCGGTGCCCGGGGTCATGACCTCTGGTGCCCCGCAGGCAGCGGCAGGCCCTTAGCCTTCGGGGCCTTGTGCTGGCTGTTCACAGATTTCTTCTTTAACCTGCCCCCGGGGCTCAGGGGCTGGACCGGGACCGCGAGCGGGACCCTCCCGGGACCCAGGGGACCGTGTGCACCTGAGCTGGGGTTTCTGGAGTGCAGGGTGCGGTGAGACTCTCTTCCCAGGGATGATCCTTGTAATTACCCAATGTTTTTGTGCGTTTTTTTTTTTTTTTTTTAAGATTTAATTTATTTATTCATGAGAGACAGAGAAGCAGAGACACAAGCAGAGGGAGAAGCAGGCTCCACGCAGGGAGCCCGACATAGGATTCATCTCGAGTCTCCAGGATCACGACCTGGGCCCAAGGCGGTGCTAAACCACTGAGCCACCCCGGCTGCCCTTACCCAGTGTTTTATGCTGAATCCTGTATGTGAGTCTGCATTTGATTTGATGTTCGTAACAACCGCAGGCAGAGAACAACAGTGAACCCCTTACATATCCACAGCCTGGCTTTCCGAATCTGGAAAAGCTGGCTGAAACAATACATAATCTGCGGGTCTGTCTGTTTTTTTTGTTGTTGTCGTTGTTGTTGTTGTTGTTGTTTTATGAAAGAGAGAGAAAGAAGCAGGCTCCATGCAGGGATCCGACGTGGGACTCAATCCTGGGACTCCAGGATCATGCCCTGGGCTAAAGGCAGGTGCTAAACCGCTGAGCCACCCAGGGATTCCTACAATCTGCGGGTGTTACTGAAGCATTGTTAGTGGTTCCAATAAATCTTTCCTAGTAAGACAAGGTTCAAAACCGTGCACGCCTGGCATTCAGTTGTCCCGTCTTTTTCAGACTTCTTTAATCTGGAACAGTTCTAGTTCTTGGTAATTCATGACATTGCCATTTTTTGTAGGACATCCCTAAAGTTGGGTCTGTCTTATGTTTCGTTGTTTTCGACTGGGGTCGCACACGTTGGCCAAGAGAGACCATGGAAGTGATGCTGTGTTCTCAGCGCATAACACGAAGAGGTACATACTTTCCAGAGTTGATGTGTTTCCGAAGGGCAGTCAGCATGGTTTCCTTGCTGCACAATTAGCATTACTGGGGCATCATTTCTTCTAGGCCTTCTTGGAGGACAGAGCTGGAACGTGGACGAATGCGAATAAGCATGAGTTTACAGACTCTAATTCCAACCCAATCCTGTAGGCTTCCTTCTCTTCCCCACTCAGTATTTGTAACTCCTTTGTCTGGCCAGGAGGGACTTGGCTTCCTTTATTTATGTGCTCAATATGCTAGAATCCCAAAGAGAAGCTTCAGAATTGTTCATTTATACTTGGAGGGGCAGAGAAGCTTATCAATTAGAGGTAAATGTTTCTTTGGAGTTCTTTTTGTCTTTGCCCTGGGGGCATATGCTCTAAAGACTATATTCAGAAGTTACTTGAGTTACCAGTTTTATTTTTTCTCACCCTTGAGTGTATTATTCACTTGAAACAATGCTTCCGTTCATTTATTTCTGTTTGTATTAAATTTTAGGATTTTTCTTGCCATCCTTGAAGATTTTATTTTACTTTATTTTTTAAATGTGAAACAATAACATAGTTCCAGTAGGCGGGTCTGCACAGGAAGGTCTATTCAGAGAAATGGCTTCTCCCATTCCCTCTCTCCATGCAATTCCTGCCAACTACCTTCTGAAATCGGTCTCAATCCTCTCTGGGTTTTCTTTCCTAGGTTTCTCTTTGCTCAGGTGAAGAGGCAAATGTACATCTTCTTAATTCCCCTTCCTCTATATGCACATTATAGATACTCCTTCACACTTGCCTTTTTCACTTAGCAACAGAGCCTGGAAATCATTCTACATCAGTTCACAGAGATGTATGAATGGACTTTCATTCAATCACTCTTCTCTGTGTATGAACATCTAAATTGTTTGCAATATTTTATAATCACAAACCAAGCTGCAGTGAATAACAAGGTCAGAGGTATTTTCATATTGTTGAGGGTGTACCTTCAAGGTAATTCCAGAATTAGGATTGCTAAGGCAAATGGTAAAGACACATGGGGCGCCTGGGTGGCTCAGTGGGTTGGATATCCAACTCTTGATTTCAGCTCACACTGAGTTCTCAGGGTCATGAGATTGAGCCCAGCAGTAGGCTTGGCCCTCAGCGGGGAGCCGGCTTCTCTCTCAGACCTTCTGCCCCCCTCCTGCGCACACACTCCTACACTCTCTGCCCTCCCCCCTTCCTCTCTCTCTCGGCCAGTGGGAGGAAGAGTGGATGAGCAGACCTGAGCAGTAAAATAAATAAATAATTTTTAGGGATGCTTGGGTGGCTCAGTGGTTGAGCGTCTGCTTTTAGCTCAGGGCCTGATCCCAGAGTCGGGCTCCCTGCATGGAGCCTGCTTCTCCCTCTGCCTGTGTCTCTTCCGCTTTCTCTGTCTCTGTTTCTCTCTGTCTCTCTCTCTGTCTCTCATGAATAAATAAATAAAATATTTTTTAAAAATAATTTTTTTTTTTTATGATAGTCACAGAGAGAGAGAGGCAGAGACACAGGCAGAGGGAGAAGCAGACTCCATGCACCGGGAGCCCGACGTGGGATTCGATCCCGGGTCTCCAGGATCGCGCCCTGGGCCAAGGGCAGGCGCTAAACCGCTGTGCCAGCCAGGGATCCCAAAAAATAAATATTTTTTAAAGGTAAAAACCTGTAGTATTGTTGGTAATGATAGATTTGTTCCAGGAGGAAAATAGGAGAAGGCCTGCTTTCCCACAGCCTCTCCAACAAAGTGGATTTGCTGTACTTTCCATTTCCTGCTAATCTGATGTGAGGAATGGTATTTCAGTGTAGTGGTAAAATGTACATAACATGTACCATTTTCACCATTAGTGTCCAGTGTTTTGCAGCCATCACCACCATTCATTTCCAGAACTTTTTCATCACCCCAACTGAAACGTTGTCCCCATTAACAATAACTCCTTTCTTCCTCCTTCTCCCACCCC
Source organism: Canis aureus (assembly GCF_053574225.1). NCBI lineage: Eukaryota > Metazoa > Chordata > Mammalia > Carnivora > Canidae > Canis > Canis aureus. The sequence continues at coordinate 39,400,857 of NC_135618.1, forward strand.
CAGTAACCTCTATTCTATTTTCTGTTCGTATAAATGTGCCTGTTCTAGGTATCCCAAGCATGGAATCACACAATATTTCTTCTTTTGTGTTTGGCTTATTGCACTTAGCATCATGTTTTCAAGGTTTCTCCATGTTGTAGCAAATGTCAGAATCTCATCTTTTTCATGGCGGAACGTATTCCATTGCATGGATAGACCACATTGTGTTTATCCATTCGTTCGTTGATGGGCATTTAGGTTTCCACACTTGGGCTATTGTGAATAATGCTGCTGTGAATGTTGGTATACAACTTGGTGTGTGGACATATGTTTTTATTTTCTTGGGTGTGCACCTAGGATTAGGATTGCTGGGTCATATGTAACTCTACGTTTAAGCTTTTTTTTTTTTTTTTAAAGACTTATTTATTTATTTATTCAGAGAGAGAGGGAGAGAGAGAGGCAGAGACACAGGCAGAGGGAGAAGCAGGCTCCATGCAGGGAGCCCGACATGGGACTCAATCCTGGGTCTCCAGGATCACACCCCGGGCTGCAGGCGGCGCTAAACCGCTGCGCCACCGGGGCTGCCCCTACATTTAAGCTTTTTTTTTTTTTTTTTTTTTTTTATGATAGTCACAGAGAGAGAGAGAGAGAGAGGCAGAGACACAGGCAGAGGGAGAAGCAGGCTCCATGCACCGGGAGCCTGACGTGGGATTCGATCCCGGGTCTCCAGGATCGCGCCCTGGGCCAAAGGCAGGCGCCAAACCACTCATTTAAGCTTTTGAGGAACTTGCCACACTTTCCAACGGAGGCTGCACCATTTCACATCCCCACCAGCAGTGGACAAGGGTTCCAATGCTCCACATCCTCGCCAACACTTGTTATCTGCCTTTTTTATTCCAGCCATGCTAGTGGATGAGAAGTGCTATCTCATTGTAGTTTTGATTTGCATTTTTCTGAGGACCCAGAGCCTCTTTTCATGTGTTTTTTGTTCATTTGAATATCTTTCTTGGAGAAATGTCTATTCAGGCTTTTCATCCTTTTTTAAAAATTGGGTTGGGTTTTTTTGCTATTGAGTTTTAAGAGTTCTTTATGTATGTTTCCTTCCATTCTGTGGGATGTTTCTTGTGTTTTGATAGTATCCTTTCATGCATGAAGGTTTTTAATTTTAATGGAGCCTGACGAGGGAAGGCCTGCCACGGGCCACAGGGACAGTCCCAGTCCGCAGCATCTGGGGCATTGTCTCCTTTATGTACTCAGCAGCCTTTGTGCAGCACATACTGGCCCTGTCAGTGCTGTGCCCGGCCCCCCTCCCTCCTTCTTGGAGAGGACACTTTCTACAGATTTGGGATTTTTCTACAGCTTCAAAAGCAATAATTGTGACACCTGGGTGGCTCAATCGGTTGAGTGTCTGGCCCTTGGTTTCGGTTCAGGTTGTGATCTCAGGGTCCTGGCACTCCAGCCCTGTGTGGGGCTCTGCCTTCAGTGGGGCAGTCTGCTGGAGGATTCTCTCTCTCTGTCCTTCTGCAGGCCCCCACCCCCGCCCCGCTCATGCGTGCACATTCAACTGCTCTCAAATACATCTTTAAAAAAAGTAAAAAATAAAATCAAAGCAATTAGTTTAGGGACACTTGGCTTACTCAGTTGGAAGAGCATGCATCTCTTGATCTCTAGAAGGTGAGTTTGAGTCCCATGTTGGGTGTAGAGATTACTAAAAAAATAAACTTAAATAAAATGAAATAAAAGTAGCTATTTTTTTTAATTTTTATTTATTTATGATAATCACACAGAGAGAGAGAGAGAGGCAGAGACATAGGCAGAGGGAGAAGCAGGCTCCATGCACCGGGAGCCCGACGTGGGATTCCATCCTGGGTCTCCAGGATCACGCCCTGGGCCAAAGGCAGGCACTAAACCGCTGCGCCACCCAGGGATCCCTAAAGTAGCTATTTTTTTAGGATTGTTTTATGAAAATTCAGATCAATTATGACTACTAGGCTTGGCACTTTTTTTATTTAAAAATGTTAGGAAATGGGGATGCCTGAGTGGCTCAGGGCATGGTCCCGGGGTCCTGGGATCGAGTCTCACATGGGGCTCACTGCTCAGCAGGAACCTGCTTCTCCCTCTCCCTGCCACTCCCACCCACTCCCAACTCGTGCTGTCTCTCAAAGAAATAAAATCTTTAAAAAAAAATTCCTGGGATAAAACAAACACTGAAAGGTAAAAGATCAGCCAAATCCCATCACTTAAAAATTACAAAATTAGAAAATACAAAGTGGCTTCCCCTACCTGGCCACAACTTAGCCCCGCACTGTGGAGCCCCCAGAGCCACTTGGGAGCTGCTGGCTGGGGGCCCACAGAGTCACCTCACGGGCTCCCAAGTACAGTGTTGGCACAATTTCATAATACAAAAAGATGAGGAGGGCAGCCCCTGTAGCGCAGCGGTTTGGCGTGGCCTGCAGCCTGGGGTGTGATCCTGGAGACCCGGCATCAAGTTCCACATCAGGCTCCCTGCATAGAGCCTGCTTCTCCCTCTCCCTCTGTCTGTGTCTCTGCCCCTGTCTCTCTGTACCTATGAATAAATAAATAAAATCTTAAAAAAAAAAAAAAAGATGCGGAAAACCTAAATGCTTCTGTAGTTTAAGTCCTGGCAGTTGTTTTGGTTGGGTTGGGTTTGGTTTAGTAATGCTGGTGTGTGACTTCAGCTTTGATTGCTAAAGCCTCCATTTCACAGTGGCATTCCCGGCAAAAAAATAAAAATAAAAATAAATAAAAAATTAAAAATGAATAAATTTTTAAAAGAGAAAGTAAGCAAGCAAGCAAGCTATCTCAAACACATTTCCAGCCAAACTAAGAAGCCAGGCCACGTCCCCCAACTGAGGCTCCTCTGTATTAGAGAGTTTAGTTGATCTGAGTAACTGACCACTTGGGCCACTTGTCCATCCCTCTCCACCACCACCCCCAGCTTTAAATTCCTGCTCTTAAATTTTAAATCCAGCAATAAGAACAAGGTCATGAAACCCTAAGCCTGCATCCTGGACCCCAACAAAAGCAGAACCCTCAGCCTGTGAACCTGCCTTTCCAAGCTCAGAATCTCTCCTTCCCAGAGACCTCGCTGCCTGGCCCCAGGTGTGTTGTATAATTTCCTGGTCCTAAAGTAATAAACTTCCCCCACCCCACCCCCCGCCACAATTTCCTTATGGTTGTTGCCGAAATGCTTCTTGCAATTATCTCAACAACACTGGTTATTGAGAAGCTCTGACCAGCACACAAAACAATCTGCAGTTGGCAGGATTGCATGATTGCCCTTGCAATTAACTGAGGGGAATGCCTTTACCTGTAACTTGCTTACAACGGCCTAACTCACTCCAGTGGGTGGCACCATCTGGGAAACAAGCACCACTTGCAGGCAGTCCTGCAGCTTTGTGCTTTTGCAAATTGCCTCTGTCCTCTGTTGCCTGCGGTGACCCAACCCCAAAAGGTCACAGCTGCCATAATTATCCAATGATCTCCTTAGCGCTGTGTGATCTGTGATGGAGGCCATGTAGTCTAACGAGATGATTAGACCACTAATTATAAAGCCCTTAATTGACTGTTGACATGCATGAGGGTGCTCCACATCTCAAGGCCAAGTTGAGCTAAGGAGAGTGGGCTGGATCTCAAGGCTAGGAGCCCCGCCCAAGGGGGAGGTGAGGGCTGACGCAGTGAGAAGATTCCCATAAGTGAGGACAGGAGACCTATACCAGCGACCAGAGTCAGTGGGCCATGCCCGCACTATGCGTCCCGACCCAGAAGAGTCCAATAACCTTGCAGTGGAAACCAACGGTGGCACCAGAGAAAGAAACGACAAAGGCCCTGGTCTCTGGGCCACCCCCTCACACACTACTGTCGTTCTCTGTCCCCTGATATCCTATTCCTGGTGAGATATTGCTAAAAGATTAATGCACAAATGTAAATGCCCTGAGCATCTGCTGCCAGCACTCCCTGAGAAGCCTGAGGAGGGTACCAGCTCCTTGATAAACCCAAACCCCGTGGAAGCTTCTGGGCATCACTCGGTGCCATGTATTCCAACACGCTGAGCCTCATACACCACTCCAGAAGCCTGGGGCTTTTCCCAAAGGCCCAGCACAGAGCACACCCGCGGAAGTGTACCCTAATTTCAGGGAGATCTCTTGGAACACCCCGGGAAGGAAAGCAGACACAAAGAGGGCTCCCAGTGACATCATCCCAAGATTTTCTGGCGTCCTGGCCACCAAGGGAAAAGCTGATGAGCTTATCAAGGTCTCTAGTGAGGAGGCAGAGGGAAAAGGGAAGCAAAGGCCCCCAGAGCCTGATACTAATACCCCCTCTTCACTTGAATAATATGTATTGCCTGGTGCCATGCCCACACCGTGATCACTGCCGAGGTTCACAGGGAACAGCAAATATTAAGATGAGGCCCATATCCTGTGCAAATTTGGCACGATCTAGTGGGCTGGTCATTTCTGCGACCATAGGGACCCAAATGATCCCCTCTTTATTTCCAACCTGCAAGAGGTCCCTTTTTGACCCTGAGTCCAGAGAATTCTTCTCAGGGCATTCCTCTGAATTACAGGGTGATACTTCCACCTTTTAATTGGGAAAAAGTGCCCCATGAGGAAATGTTATGTTTCTTTTTTTTTTATTTTTAAGATTTTATTTATTCATGAGAGACACAGAGAGGCAGAGACACGGGCAGAGGGAGAAGCAGGCTCCATGCAGGGACCTGATGCAGGACTCCATCCCGGGACCCTGGGGGTCACGCCCTGAGTCAAAGGCAGACGCTCAACTGCTGAGCCACCCAGGCGTCCCTGAAATGTTATGTTTCTAGGAATTAAGAGATGTATTCATAAGCTTAACAATCTAAAAGATGGCCGTGTAGTTCGCAGCTGCACATTTCTTAGTTTGCACTAGAAACTAAGTTTTCTAAGGGTTGAGAACTTAATTAATATATGTAATTTAAACTACTAGAAATAATAAAGAGAAAGAAAGTAATTTCATCCTATTTTTAAGCAATCTCTACATCCATCATGCGGTTCGAACTTACAACCATGAGATCAAGAGTCATGCACTCCACCTACTGAGCTGGCCAGGTGCTCCAAAAGTAATTTTGTCCTAAAGGAAAGCTGGCTATTTCAGAATAAGAAAGGGGAAAATAAAGAAAAAACTGTGCACACAGGAAGTTGAGAAGAGAAAGAAAAATTGGGGGGCAGGGGATCTTGTATGGTCAACTTGGCTAAAAATGGAATGACTATTTTTTTATTTTTAATTTTTTTTTTTTTTTTTTGGAATGACTATTATAAGAGTTTTAAAAATAGGCTTGGGGCGCCTGGCTGGCTCAGTCCCCAGAGACTACCACTCTTGATCTCTGGGTCTTTCCAGCCCCATGTTGGATGTAGAGATTACTTGGAATAAAAAAAATTCTTTTTAGTCTTTAAAAATAAGCTGTAGTCCTGATATTGTACTGATCCAGAACTAAAACTTAATTCTTTCATCTGCTCAGAGGACAAAATTTTCTTGGACTACTGCTCTGCCCCTAAAAGATTATTAGGGTTTTCTTTACCTTTTAAGTAATATGCCTAGAAAACCAAGATCCTGTGTTTTATCCAAATTATTTCCTATGCTTCCTGTTATTTGTATCATCAAGTGTTTGATTATTGAGTAAACGGAATCTTCTCCATATTAAAAGAGCTAAGTTTTGCTCAGATCCATGTCACCTTCTATATTTACCTTTGAAATCTTTTTGTCACTTTGGTTAAAGGGATAAGTATTGTTGGGAGATCCCTAGGTGGTTCAGTGGTTCAGTGCCTGCCTTTGGCCCAGGGAGTGATCCTGGAGTCCTATGATCGAGTCCTGGGATAAGTCCCGCATCAGGCTCCCTGCATGGAGCCTGCTTCTCCCTCTCTGTGTCTCTCACGAATAAATAAATAAAATCTTTTTTAAAAAAAAGAGATAAGTACTGTTTCATAATTATTTGTGATCCTGGAGTGCCTAGGTGGCTCAGTCGGTTAAGTGTCTGCCTTAGACTCAGCTCATGATCTGAGGGTCCTGGGATGGAGCCCGGATTGGGCTCCCTACTCAGCGGGGAGCCTGCTTCTCCTTCTCCCTCTGCCCCTCCCCCTGCTTGTGCTCTCTCCCTCTGTTAAATAAATAAAATCTTAAAAAAAAAATGATTTGTGATCCTATTTAGTTAACTGCCCAAAATCTTTTGATGTTTTTTGAAAGATTTTATTTATTCATTTAAGACAGAGAGATACTGAGAGAGAACATGAGCAGGGGGAGGGGCAGAGAGATTGGGAGAAGCAGGCTCTCCACTTGGAGGCAGGGCTCAATCCCAGGACCCCAGGACCCCAGGACCCCGGGACCATGACCCAAGCCAAAGGCAGGTGCTTAATCATCCATGCCATCCAGGTGCCCCTTTTTTGATATTCTTTTAAAGATCTTAAAAAGTATTTATTTATTTATTTGAGAGGGGGAGAGAGAGAGAGAGAGAGAACAGAGCTGGGGGCAGAGGGAGAAGCAGACTCCCCACTGAGCAGAGAGTCAGATGTGGGGCTCCATCCCAGGACCCAGGATCATGACCTGAGCCAAAGGCAGATGCTTAACTGGCTGAGCCACCCAGGCACCCCTCAAATTCCTTTTTTTTTTTTTTTTTTTTTTTAAGATTTAGTTTATTTTAGAGAGAGCATGAGTGGGAGAGGCAGGGAGAGAGGCAGAGAGAATCTCAAGCTGACTCAATGCTGAGCTTGGAGCCCAACTCAGAGCTCCCTCCCATGACCCCAAGACCACGCAGAACACCACAACCTAAACTGAAACCAAGAGTTGGATGCTTAACCCACCCAGGAGCCCCTCAAAATCAAATTCTAAATGAAGTCTTTTGACCTGGAAATAATTTTTGGGTTTTCCAGAATGCCAGTGGAATATCTTGAAACGTTTGTTCTCTGTCTTCATAAAGAGAGACGTTAAACTAATTAGTACTAGTTAATATGTGACATTACATGGAAAGCATTTTCAAATAAATAATGCTGTGAGCTCTTTATTAATATCCATATGTGGACATATGCTATTATAAGTGTTCCAGAAATTATATGAAACTCCTGGGCAGCCCCGGTGGCTCAGCGGTTTAGCGCCGCCTGCAGCCCAGGGTGTGATCCTGGAGACCCCGGATGGAGTCCCATGTTAGGCTCCCTGCATGGAGCCTGCTTCTCCCTCTGCCTGTGTCTCTGCCTGCCCCCCCCCCCCGCCCCATTACTCATGAATAAATAAATAAAATCTTAAAAAAAAAAACTCCTGAAAATCTAATATGTAATAATATCATTCATTATTCCAGTTACCATCTTAAAATGTTGTGTGTCACAAAAATAACCAAATTTCATTGTCAATTGCTCTGTAATGAACGCTAATCAGATCTTTCGCCTCGGCCATGTTCAAGTCTTTTGTCAAATACAGACAGCTATTGTTGTATTCTGATGCTTTTGCAAAATTGTTTCATTTTCAGAGAAATTCCCGGAAAGGACTGACGGGCACTCTAGAAAACCCCTTCAGATAATTCAGATCACATCACTCAGCTGCAAGAGAATTTACACAGCTCAAGAGAAAACCTGGACTCGTAAAACCATTAACAAAAGATCAAGATCAACAAGAATTAATTTCTGGGAACTGACAGATGTGATGAGCATGATTATAAATTTTTATGACTTTTGTTTGAAACATTGCTGGTTCTTTAATCTCGTATCTTCCAGATTTCAAGAAACTTTCTCTTAAACTAGCTATGACCTAACAGCAATTAGTAAAGTCTACCTTTGTCAAGCAAGATGAAGCAATTACCTTTTCTCCCTGCCTGATGTCTCCATAATCTGGAGACTCCTGGTAAGTATTTTTTTTTTAAAGATTTTATTTATTCATGAGAGACACAGAGAGAGAGAGGCAGAGACACGGGCAGAGGGAGAATCAGGCTCCATGTAGGGAGGCCGACATGGGACTCGATCCCAAGACCCCAGGATCACGCCCTGGGCTGAAGGCAGGTGCCAAACCGCTGAGCCACCCAGGGATCCCCTGGTAGTATTCTTATATTTTCATAGCAACATATTTATTTGTGTAAGTCCGGTAAAACTATGTTCCCCTTAGGTAAATAATCAACCCAAGTAATTTGAAACTAGATTGAATCTGAAAACAAAATAGTCTTGCTCTGATTATCTTTGATAAAATCGGGGTGATTGAGGAGGGAACAATTGTGTTTCAGTAATAGGCCTGTGCGGCTATATCCTAATGCTGGCAATGATCTTCCCCGGGCTAGATGGTCAGTTCTTGCAGTTGCCTCCAGTGTTTGGCTGACATCCCTCCACACTTTTATTTATTGATTTTTAAAGATTTTATTTATTTATTTATTTATTTATTTATTTATGAGAGACACACAGAGACAGGCAGAGACACAGGCAGAGGGAGAAGCAGGCTCCACGAAGGGAGCCTGATGTGGGACTCGATCCCGGAACCCCAGGATCAGACCCCAGGCCCAAGGCGGCTAACCCGCTGGGCCCCCCGGGCTGCCCTCCTCCACACTTTTAGCACTTCTGGTTCTTCTCCCACCATCCAACCCGGAATCCTTGAGAACTAGAACTGCCCTCCTCCCGTCCCGCAGCCTCACAGGCTGATGTGGGGCCGCGTGACCCGGCCTCGGAGCCACCGCACAGCGGCTCGTGACAGGGTGCCCAGGCCCGTCACCCGTGGGTCCCTGCGGGGGGACCGCCCAAGTCGGCGGAGATGCGGCCCTCGCCACGGCCTGCCCTCCGTCCAGCTGGAGAACCTCAAGCCCTCAATTGTGAAGACCTAGAAATCTCCCCGGGGTGCCCTCAGAGCTCAGACTGCCCACCAGCGTCTGCTCCAGCCTTAACCCCTATTGTGTCCCGTCACATCACGGCAGGAGTCAGGGTGAGTGGAGCACAACGAGGTGTTCGAGGAGAGAGGCCACGTTCACATAAGTTTTATTATGGTTTCTCATTGTATAACGCATAATTTATTTTATAATACAATATACTATTTCTATCATTATACTTGTTCTACAATTGTATTTTATTATTACTCATTCTTTTTTGTTTTCTTAATATATTTTTTAAAAGATTTTATTTATTTATCCATGAGAGACACAGAGAGAGAGGCAGAGACACAGGCAGAGAGAGAAGCAGGATCCCGGTGGGGAGCCTGATGTGGGGCTCAATCCTCTGACCAGGGGACCCAGGGGACGTCTGGGTGGCTCAGTGGTTGAGTGTCTGCCTTCAGCTCACGCCGTGATCCCGGGTCCGGGATGGAGTCCCGATCCTGCATCAGGCTTCCTGCGAGGAGCGTGCTTCTCCCTCTACCTCTCTGTGGCTCTCATGAATGAATACATAAAATCTTTCTTTTAAAAACTTTTTAAAAATATTTTATTTTATTTATCCGTGAGAGACACAGAGAGAAAGAGAGGCAGAGACACAGGCAGAGGGAGAAGCAGGCTCCACACAGGGAGCCCGACGCGGGATTCGATCCCAGGTCTCCAGGATCATACCCGAGGCCGACACCAAACCGCTGGGCCATCAAGGCTGCCCCTGAATACATAAAATCTTTAAAAAGAAAAAAAAATCCCCCAACCAGGATCCTGCCCTGGGCTGAAGGCAGATGCTCAACCACTGAACCACTGAGACATCCCTTATTACTTATTATTAATCTCTTATTGTTCCTGATTTATAGATTAAATTTTAGCCGGGGTCTATGAATGGAGCCAGGGATAGTGTATGTAGGGTTCAGTACTACCTTCAGTCTCAGGCATCCAAGGGGGTGCTGGGAACTACCATAGGCCTAACTTGGGAGTCCCACCCGCCTGACATGGGACCCAACCTTTCACTAAACTGACCTGTCCTCAGGACTCAGACTGGTTCAATGAGCTATGGAACAATCTTGCAGCTCAGGACAGGTTGGAACCCGCTCTGGAGAGGCCGCTCTAGGAGACCAGTTCCCACAGTGACACCCCCACCCCCACCCCAGGCTGAGCACAAACAGGCCCATCAGGTGGCCGTAAGCCCTAGCTGACCAATGGGCTGCTTCCTCGGTTAGGAAGATTCCACACTTCCTTACCTTCCCTTTAACTCCAGCCCCACCCTTGCCCCCTCCTCCTCGCAGTCAGCCTCTCCTCTGGGGTCCTGCCCACTGCTCCCTGCCGAGAATCCTATCAGCTTCTACCTCCAGTCTCTGCTCCAGCCCACCTGTCTCCGCCTGAGCTGCCCTCAGGAGAGGTGGCACAAGTAGTTAAAGTACCTGGTAGTATCACCCAAACCCTCCAACAGGTCCCCTGAGTGGCCCCTGCCGGGATGACCATGGGTTTTCGTGGCTGGACCCTACAGTTTGGGGCGATGGCTACAGACCACAGTCCAGACTACTGCCCGTGTAATTTTGATAGGCTAGGGTACCACAGTCGCTGTGGAAGGGCACTTGCCTTGTCACAACGTGCCCGCCCAGCTGGCAGCACAGTAGCCACCCACACTGGGCCTGGTGGAGGCCCGCAGAGCCTGGGGTGGACCGAGCTCGGAGCCCTGACCCGGCTCTTCCCTCTGCTGCGATGCAAGGACCCAGCTTTATAATTTTTTTTTAAATTTTTATTTATTTATGATAGTCACAGAGAGAGAGAGAGGCAGAGACACAGGCAGAGGAAGAAGCAGGCTCCATGCACTGGGAACCCGATGTGGGATTCGATCCCGGGTCTCCGGAATCATGCCCTGGGCCAAAGGCAGGCACCAAACCGCTGCGCCACCCAGGGATCCCAAGGGCCCAGCTTTGACCTTGATTGCTGAGGCCTCCGTTCCAAAGAGGCACCTACCTCAAGGGCCACCTCGAATAAACCTGTTGCCAGCCACCCCACAAGGCCAGGCTGCACCCACGCTCCCCACCCCTTCCCCACCGGCCCTCCCTCCCTCTCCCCAGCTACCCCACCCCATGGCCCCCAGGGTGCTGTGGAACCTCCAGGTCCTGTAAATAATAAATCTTTTTCTTCCTTAAAATTTCCCGATGGTCATGGTTAAAGGGCATTGGAGTCACTGCCCTCCCAGGGCCAGAGTCCCCTCCTCCGAGAAGTGTCCCAGGCCTGAAGGCCCTAGGCTGCAAGCTCCCAGGGGAAGGGTCTTTGGCCAAAAACCTTGGCTCTGGGGATTGTAGTGAGTGCTGGCCGGAGGGGCCGCAGCTATGCGAGGGACCAACACGGGCTGCACCTGAATCTGCTTTAGGCAAGGAGCTCAGGGAACCCTTCCCATGGCCACTATTAGGGCGCTCAGGGAACCCTTCCCATGGCCACTATTAGGGCACTCAGGGAACCCTTCCCATGGCCACTATTAGGGCACGTCCCGCACTGCCCCTGCCGTTGGGGCCTCACCGCGGTCTCCTGTCTCTCCCAGAGCCAACCCTCTCGCTCTCTCCCTCACCCTCCTGGTTGCCTCACAAACTAGGAACATTTCAACTGCTTTTACTTCAGAGCATGCAAAAGAGAGATGAAATGAAACCAGGGCCGTGATGACCTCAGAAAACGTCACGGGGGTTCAGGGGAACCCCTGCTTTTCTCATAAGCCACAGGAGGTAGGACCCAGGAAATGCCACTCTCAAGTCCATTTCCAGGTCTGGCCCAGCCAGTCTGAGGGAGCCTGTGGGGAGGGAGAGCTCGGCCTCCTTCTCAAGGTGAGGGCAGGCAGCCTGGCCAGGGACCAGGGCAGGGGCAGGGCAGGGCAGGGCCAGGGCAGAGGCAGGGCAGGGCCAAGGCAGGGCAGGGCCAGGGCAGAGGCAGGGCAGGGCCAAGGCAGGGCAGGGCCAAGGCAGGAGCAGGCCAGGGCCAGGGCAGGGGCAGGAGCGGAGCAGGGCAGGGCAGGGCAGGGGCAGGGCAGGAGCAGGGCAAGGCCAGGGCCCAGGCAGGAGTAAGGCAGGGCCAGGGCAGGGCAGGGCCAGGGCAGAGCAAGGCAGGGCAGGGGCCAGGGCAGGGCAGGGCAGGGCAAGGCAAGGGCAGGGCCAGGGCAGGGGCAGGGACAGGGCCAGGGCAGGGAGGGCAGGAGCAGGGCAAGGCAAGGGCAGGGGCAGGGCAGGGCAGGGGCAGGAAAGCTGCCCCATCAGGATGTGTCCGGGGGGCCTAGTGCCAGGCTGGGAATGAGCAGGGCTCTGCAGGGAGGAGTAGAGGTGGAGAGGGTGCTGAGCCCCGGGGTCCTGGGGGGACTTGGGGACTGTCGTGCATGCGGGAAGCAGACCTTCCTTCAGAAGGGGCCGCAGGACACAAGGATGAGGACCGGGGTTGGGGGACATCCTGGCCGCGGAAGGTGTGCCTCTGGGCTGGCTGGGCGGTGGGGGGCAGCGGGGGGGGGGGGCAGCGGGGAGCGGCGGGGGGCGGAGGCGGGAGGGCGTGGGCTGCTCCCTTCCACACGCAGCAGTCCCCAGCGTGGTCCAGACCCCCACCCACTATCGCCTGCTAGCAGACTGACATAGTTTGGGGACATGGGGGAGGTTGGGGGGGTGAGGTCCAGAGCCTTCCAGCAAGAAAGAATTCTTGAGACGTCTTTGGTGCAAAGTGGGGGTTTTATTAAAGCCCCGGATCAGGATCCATGGGCGGGAAGAGATGCTGCCCAGCGTGAGGGGGCTGAGTATGTACCTGGAAGTCGGGGGAGGTCAGGAAAAGTTTTTCTGTTTTTTTTGTTTTTTTTTTTTAAGATTTATTTATTTATGAGAGAGAGAGGCAGAGACCCAGGCAGAGGGAAAAGCAGGCTCTTGCAGGAGCCGCATGCGGGACTCCATCCCGGATCCCGGGATCACGACCTGAGCCGAAGGCAGCTGCCCAACCGCTGGGCCACCCAGGCGTCCGTAGGAAGGATTCAAAAGAACTTTCCTTCCCCGAAGAGGACCTCGGAGACCCCTAGGAAACACCCGAGGCATTGCCCATCAGCGCTGTGCGCCCTCAAGGAGAGGAGCCTGCCCCCCCCCCAGGTCAGGTCATGGAGAAGAAAATCCTGTAAATCACTAGGATGCTTGTGACCTGAGGGGGCCTCCCGTCAGCAGGACTGTGATCCCTGTAAGGTAACCCTTTGTTTCCCCTTCCTTAGCCCCCGGGCAGCCAGGAGCGCCCCAGCAATGTCCCACCTTGGGGGGCGGGCAGGGTGTCAGCCCCGGGGGGCTCTGTCCTCAGCTAGCCTTCTGCTCCCTCATCAGGACCATGCCCTGCAGGCCGCCTCCCAGATGAAACTGCCTAGGGAGCAGGGAGAGGGCACAGGGGGCCGCTGGGGGTGTCCTCAGGGGACCCAGGGAGCAGAGGAGGGGTCCACGGGCCAAGCCTAGGACTGCAGGCTGTGGGGGGCAGTGGGAGGGGCGGGGGGCCAGGCTGGCAGCCCCTGGAGTTTCTCAGAGGAGGGTTACCCCAGATGGAGCAGGGGACAGGAGGCTGACGCCAGGAGAAGCGGTCACCGCTGTCAGGAGGCAGCACAGGAGACCTCTCTCCTGTCAGCTCCTGCCTTCTGCCACCGGCCCTCCCCGGGGTCCCAGGAGAACAGGAACTAGGGTGGGTAGGGAGCAGCCTGGGGTGGCTCCTGGTGTATTGGGCCAGGGGGCAGTGAGGGCCCCTGTGGCTGGCGAGTCTAGGAGGCAGTGGGCCCCCCAGCAAAGGGTCCTGGGGGGATGTGAACACCCCAGGCCTGCACAGGTGACACATAAACCAGAGGCCAAGAGGGTCGTGGGACCTCCGCAACCCCTCCCCCCCAGAGAACAGGCCAGGGGTGGTCCCATAGGCTCCAGGAGAGTCAGCACTCTGGTCTCTTGTCTGAGTGACCCCTTCAGGCTGTAAGGTTGACACTTGGCCTTGGCCTCTGGGGAGTGGGTCCCCAGGTCTAGGAGATTTGGATCATGGAGGAAGAAAGACAGTGTGGGGAGTCTTCCCCACAGGGCTGAGCTCTGAGAGCTGGGATGATGGTGGCAGGAGGAGTGCCCAAGGTGGCTGTCACCACGGTGAGACCCAAGAGTCCCCCTTGACCCTCAGCCCGGCCTGGCCATGTCCAGCCGCCAGCTAGAGAGGGGACAGGAACCAGGACCCCAGTCATTTCTCCTGTGGACCAGGCGCACCCAGGACACCCAATGGCCCAGGGGCCTATGGGGAGGGGCACCACTTCCCCCTGGGCTAAGACCCCAGGACACCAGGATGGGGCATTCACAGCTGCAGGCCAGATGTTTTCAGGTCACCCAAGGGACCCCTTGGCTTCCAACCCCTGCTAGGGGTCCCAGGCCTGGGCAGAGCTGTGCTGGGGGGTCAGAGGGACCTGCCCCGGAGCCTGGAGGAGCCTCTGCCACATGCTGGGCTCACCTGTGAGTGCCTCCATGCCCCCTCCTGTGGTCTGCCTCCAGCCTTGGGGGTGGAGCGTAAGGTCCCCATGACCTGTGGCAAGTAGGGCTCAAAGGGGCCAAGTCACCGCCCTGGGGCCACCAGCTGGTCACTGCAGAGGGTGGAGTGGGGCCAGCATCTGCCTCACAGCCCATTCTTCCCCCTGGTAGGACAGGGAATCTCGGGGGTCCCTGTCTTGTCTCTGCTTCCTGCCCCCGTCATCCTGGGACTCTGAGCCCCACAGTCCCCTCAGCGTCTGCATCCTGTGGGGTCGGCCTGGGGTCACTGCAGTGACCCACTGTGCATTTCCTGCTGGGCACCACTGTCACGGAGCTTGCCACCGGCTCCTGGAGTAGGTCCAAGCAGGCCTGGGATGAAGGGGGGTGGGGGGACGGCCCAGGCTGGCAGGGGTGGGCGTGGGGGCGCGTGACTTACAGGGAGGACCCGGGATGGCTTGGGGGAGGTGTAGGTCAGGTCAGGAGGAGACCGGACCTCTCGGTTGGCCGGAGGCCCAGCAACCCCTCCCACCCTCCTCCCCAGGGGTCGGGCCCTGCCTGCACCCCTCCTGTTGCAGATAAAATGAACAAGCTGTGTGGACAGGAGCCCCCTCTGAGCCGCCCCCACCCCCAGCACTGCCCGGAAGCGCCCTCCCCCAGGGCGGGAATGTCTGAGGCAGCCAGCTATCCCTGCTTGACATTTCTGGTGCGAACGAAGTCAACTTTGGGGCAAAAACAAAATCCACCGAACACCCATCTGTTGAGTGCTTGCTGCGGGCCTCACTCCTTCCCAGAGTCGGGCTCTTTGTCTCCGGAGACCCAGCTCCAGTGCGGCCTCCAGGAGGCCTGGGACCTTTGGGCCTCTACCCGCCCCTCCCTCCAGGGCTGTCTGGCTGGGGTCCTCCGGGGCCTCCTCCACCCAATCTGGAGCCTGAGAAAGGAAAAACAAGTCGCGGAGGCTTCCAGCAGCAGGGGTGAGGGATCTCCCTCGCCCAGCAAGCCTCCAGTTCCCACTGCCCCAGACCTGAAAGGGGGCAATGGGGCCCCAGCAGGGACAGGGCACCAGGCCTGGAAGCTTCTTTTCCAGCATTTACTGTCTATCAGTTTCAGTTTATAAGATTCCCTTGACCCTACGCACACACAACTGGCTTCAGGATGAACCCCACCCCCTCCAGATGCAGGGGGGCTAACCCAGGGAGTCTCCTGCTGAGCTCTCTGCACCCACCAGGCAGGGTGACCTCCAGGCCTAGATGTGCGGAGCTGCCACCACGCTGTCCCCTCCACCTCGTCTCTCGTGACTGATAGACACTCAAAGTTGGGAGAGCTTTACGGGGGGGAAAAAGGCCCCTGATTGGAGGCCGTGGCCCTGGAGAAGCTGGGGCAGCTGACTAGGAGGGGTGTCCTGTGTGCCCGGATTGGGGAGCATAGCAGGATTTCTCTGTGGCCACTGGCTGAGTCCTGACCATGGCTGCAGATGGCTGCAGAGGTGGGGCTTCGGCTTTCTGGGGCAACTGTTGCAGGGCCTGGGGGCCAGAGTGGTCACGTGGCCGGCCACTGTCCTTTCTGACATTCCTGGTCTCCAAAGCAAGATGTCCCCTGCTCTCTTGCCTCTCCCCAGTGCCCAGGACAGGCCCAAGCATGGAGCAGGGGCTACAGGGACTGGCGAGGTACACGAGGTACCAGAATGCTGGACAGAGTACTACCGGTCACCTCCAGGCTATGGCACTGGCAGCCAGGCCACAGGGTTTTCTCGAACACTTGACTCCCCTAGCAGCAATCACCTGTAAGCCTGAAAAAGAGAATTGCACTCACTCACAGTCCAAGGCAAAAATTCAAAGATTGCCTCAGGTCAGGCCAAGGTCAGCAGCCGAAAGGGGACATGGGGGTGGGGGAGGGACAGGTGATGATCGTGGAGGCCAGGCTGAGGCCAAGAGCAGACCCAGGCCCTAGAGGACAGAGCTGTGTGCGCCTGGGGAGACAGATGCGGGGCACCCAGCTGTCTCTGTGGTGTGGGCCTCCTTGAGCTTGTCTTCTGCTTTTTTATTTGTTTAGTGGAGATGCTACTTCACAGCCTGAATCCCTCTGGCGACCGGAGGAGGCCGCTGAGCGGACTTGGGGCTGCCCAGGCCCATGCACCTCGCCCTCCGTCGCCCGCCCCGCTGCCCCACCAGCTCCCCCGTGGCCCCCTGCTGCACTCTCCAGAGGTGCCTGGGGGGCTCAGCCGGTTAAGTGTGTGCCAAGCGCTGCCCCTGGGCTCCCCTGGAGGCCCGAGTGTGCCCTTTAGTCCTATAGCTGCTTGTGTAGACGCCTCTGTGGCCCTCTCTCTCTCTCTGTGACTATCATAAATAAATAAATAAATAAATAAATAAATAAATAAATAAATAAATAAAATCTTTAAAAAAATAAAGCATGGATAAGAAATATCTTCCTAACCAGAAAGTAGAACTTTTCATTTTTATTTTTATTTTTTTAAAGATTTTATCTATTTATGAGAGACACAGAGGCAGAAACACAGGCAGAGGGAGAAACTGGCTCCATGCAGGGAGTCCAACGTGGGACTCCATCCCGGGTCTCCAGGATCATGCCCTGGGCCGAAGGCAGGCGCCAAACCGCTGAGCTACCCAGGGATCCCCAAAGTAGAACTTTTTAAACTTTTTATTTATTTTATTTTTAAAAATATTTTATTTATTTATTCATGAGAAACACAGACAGAGAGAGGCAGAGACACAGGCAGAGGGAGAAGCAGGCTCCATGCAGGAAGCCCGATGTGGGACTCCAGGATCAGGCCCTAAGCCAAAGGCAGGTGCTCAACCACTGAGCCACCCAGGCATCCCTAAACTTTATTTTTAAATAATTTTAGGCTTACAGGAAAGTTCCAAAAAAAGACTTCACATATATCCTTTACCTAGTTTTTCCTAATATTACCAATATAGGTAATATAGTCTAACATAGTCAATATAATTAACCATAGGAATGAACATTGAAAAAAAAAAAAAAAGAATGAACATTGATATAATCTCCTTAACTAAACTTTTTTTAAGATGTTACTTACTTGTTTTTGTTTTTCTTTTAAAGATTTTATTTATTTATTCATGAGAGACAGAGAGAGAGAGGCAGAGGGAGTAGCAGGCTCCCTGAGGGGAGCCCAATGTGGGACTCGGTCTCAGGACCCTGGGATCATGCCCTGAGTTGAAGGCAGATGCTCAATCACTGAGCCACCCAGGCATTACAGATGTTATTTATTCAAAGAGAGGATGTATGTAAGCAGGGGAGGGGCAGAGGGAGAGGGAGAGGTAGTCTCCCGGCTGAGCAGGGATTCCCAACACGGGGCTCGATGCCAGGACCCCAAGATCATGACCTGAGCTGAAGTCAGCCGCTTAATTAACTGAGTGACCCACGTTCTTCCCCTTTAACTAAACTTCTAAACTCTCAAAAAGTAGTCAAATTAAAAAATAAAAAATAATAAACTTCTAAACTCTCAAACTTACTGAAATTTGGCCAGATTTTCCACTAATGTCCTTCTCTGGACCAGGATCTAACCCATCTTCCCAAGGCATTTATTTGTCCTGTCTCCTTAGCCTCCACTAATGAATGACAACTAGTATATGTTTACACGCATTAGCAATTTAAATCATATGTGTATTAAATCGCATGACCCAAATTTTCATCAGCCCTACTTTATTTGAAAAATATGAACCGGGAAATTAAATGATGGGTGGTATCACCTGTTGGCTTGCACACCAATAATAGCTTGGCTTAAATGTCAAACTATTAAAAAAAAAAAAAAGACTCAAACTATATTTATCTCCAGATTGAAACGGAATACTTTAGGAATGAGAACCATCTCATGTGGATATGTATGCTTGAGCCTAAGGCACATTTGTAATTTGATTCAGGCACCACACCGGCTGGAGTACACGTCCCTTCTTGGCCTATGTAAAGACGATGACTTTTTCAACACAAGTAAGTAACATCTGATTGAAAACTGTACACACAGTGGAGCCAGTACCCCATGAATCCGATGAGGTCAGGATCAATACAATCCGTACAAAAGAGATCAGTGATTTTTGCAAGTATTGTTTAAACAATAATTGATTTTAGTGTCAAACAGGGAATGAAAATAAGCAGAAAATCCATGTCTAAAATCAAGGAACAAAAGATATTTTAGCTTCACTGTTGAGTATTTAAAATGTAATTATGGGGCAGCCCCAGTGGCGCAGCGGTTTAGTGCCGCCTGCAGGCCAGGGCGTGATCCTGGAGACCCTGGATCGAGTCCCACGTCGGGCTCTCTGCATGGAGCCTGCTTCTCCCTCTGCCTGTGACTTTGTCTCTCTGTCTCTCTCTCTCTCTCTGTGTTTCTATAAATAAATAAAATCTTTAAAAAGAATAAATAAAATGTAATTATGTAAAATAAATGTGAAGTTCTTGGCTGGCTCTGTCTCTAGGGCATGCAACTCTTGACCTTGGGGTTCTGGGTTCGAGCCCCACATTGGGGATGCAGATAACTTAAAAATAAAGTCTTTTTTAAAATCTTTAAAGGAACACCTGGGTGGCTCAGCAGTTGAGCATCTGCTTCAGCTCAGGTCGTGATCCCAGGTCTGGGATCGAGTCATGAGTTGGGCTTCCTGTGAGGAACCTGTCTGTGTCTGTGCCTCTCTCTGTGTGTCTCTCATGAATAAATAAATCTTTAAAAGATCTTAAAAGATAATATAAATAAAATTATGGACATAGAAAATATTTTTTAGCTAGATAAACCTAGTTTTGTTTCTCTAGGTTTATTACTTGACTCGGCCTATCATTAGCTCTCTTACCATGATCAGCTTAATTCAAAGTCTCTTAGACTCCATCTGCTCACACATAAAATGGGCTGATAATAGCAACCTCATAGGATACTCACAGGATTAAAATGAGATATATTTACATAAAGCATATTAGATGTTAACATTTACTGAGCGCTGTTTTTGTGCCAGACATGTGCTAAATGATTTACAAAGATCTTATTGAATTCTCATGACCTCTCTTCTAAGGAAAAAGGAATTCTAATTTCTTTTAAAGAAATTAAGGCTCATAAAGATTAGTTGTTTGCCCAAGGCCCTGTGACTACTAAGTGTTGTGTTTGGCTTCCCAAGCCCATCTTATTTACCCTACATCCTGTTGTTTGTTTTTTTTATTAAAATATAATTAACACACAATGTTATATTAGTTTAGGTGTCTACCATACTGGTTCAACAATTCCATCCATTAATGCTCACCTTGGTATCTGTGCTCTGTGTCACCAAGCAACGTTCTTATATATATATTTTTTAAGATTTTATTTATTTATTCATGACAGACAGAGAGAGAGGTAGGCAGAGACATGGGTAGAGGGAGAAGCAGGCTCCATGCAGGGAGGCCGATGTGGGACGCGATCCCGGGTCTCTAGGATCACAGCCTGGGCTGAAGGCAGGTGCTCAACCGCTGAGCCACTCAGGGATCCCCGCAATGTTCTTATATTATCAACTACATTCCCTATACTGTACTTCTCATCCTCAACATTTATAACCGCAAGTTTGTACCTCTGAATCTTTTTTTTTTTTAAAGATTATGTATCTATGAAAGAGAGAGAAAGAACAAGTGAACAAGTGGTGGGAAGGGGCAGAGGGAGGAGTGGGAGAGAAGCAGACTCCCACTGAGCAGGAGACCTGATGTGGGGCTAGATGATTCTAGAGCTTGGAGATCATGACCTGAGCTGGCAGATGCTTAACCAACTAAGCCACCCGGGACCCCTAAATCTCCTTTATTTCTTTCACCTGTTGTCCCATCCACGTCCCCAGTACAAACCATTTTTGAGGGAGCAATTTTAATGAAGCTGCCACTTTGTTCGTTCGTTTGATTGTTCGTTTGTTTATTTATTTATTTATTTTTTTTTTTAAATTTTTTTATTTATTTATGATAGTCACACACAGAGAGAGAGAGGCAGAGACACAGGCAGAGGGAGAAGCAGGCTCCATGCACCGGGAGCCCGACGTGGGATTCAATCCCGGGTTTCCAGGATCGTGCCCTGGGCCAAAGGCAGGCGCCAAACCGCTGCGCCACCCAGGGATCCCTGTTCCTTCTGTTTAAATTGAGATTTAACCTCAAAATGTTGAAAATAGAGCTACCTCATGACCCAGCAATTGCATAACTAGGTACCTACAGCAAAGATACAGATGTAGTGATCCAAAGTGGTACCTGCATCCCAATATTTATAGCAGCAATGTCCACAATAGCCAAACTATGGAAAGAGCCCTGGTGTCCATCAACAGATGGATAAAGAAGATGCGGTTTATTTATTTTTTTTTGAAGATGCGGTTTATATATAAACAGTGTAATACTACTCAGCCATGAAAATGGAAATCTTGCCATTT
Source organism: Canis aureus (assembly GCF_053574225.1). Classification (NCBI taxonomy): domain Eukaryota; kingdom Metazoa; phylum Chordata; class Mammalia; order Carnivora; family Canidae; genus Canis; species Canis aureus. The sequence continues at coordinate 39,421,592 of NC_135618.1, forward strand.
GCAACGATGTAGATGGAGCCAGAGGATATTATGCTGAGCGAAATAGGTCAGAGAAAGATAAATACCATATGATTTCACTCATATGTGGAATTTAAGAAACAAAACAGGATCGTAGGGGAAGAGAGGGAAAACGAAAAAATGAAATCAGAGAAGGAGACAAACCATAAGAGACTCTTAATTCTGCTGGAGAAGAGAGGGGTGGGGGGTTGGGGTAACTGGGTGATGGGCATTAAGGAGAGGGTACATGATACGATGAGCCCTGGGTGTTATATGCAACTGATGAATCACTGAACTCTACCTCTGAAACTAATTACTAATTTATTGAATCTAAATTTTAAAATGGAGATTTAAATCACATGCCATACAATTCACCATTTTAGAGTGTACAATTCAGTGTTTTTTTTTTTTTTCCTAAGTAATCTCTACCCCCAACCTGTGGCTTGAACTCACCACCCAGAGGTGGAGTCACAGCTTCCTCTACTTAGCCAACCAGGTGCCCCCAATTCAGTAGTTTACCATCACTTAATTCCAGAACATTTTTATCACACCAGAACGAACATCCGCACCCATGAATAGTCCAAGTTTCCCTTCAAACCTCCCCCAGCCCCGGGGGAACCACAAATCTCTCTGTCTAGATGGGTTTCGGCACTGTGGGCATTTTACGGCAAGGGAATCAGGCAGGATTTGTCCTTGGGCTGAAAGACCCTGCAGGGCGAGCACAGACAACATCTGTTTATCCATCCGTCACTTGATGAACACTCGAGGCACTTCACATTTGAAGTAAATAATTCAAAAAAGCCATGTGGCTACATCCGACACCTCGAGGCGGGCCAAGGAGCGACTGCGATGAAACAACTAGGTCCGACGCCTAAACAGGAGGTCTTCTAATTATTCAGAAAGGGGGTGGGGGTGACCACCCGCCAAACGGAACAGCCCCGCGCCCTGCGCCCCGGACCTCTGTGGCCCCGGCCGAGGCGGCCAGTGGCCGGCAGGGGGCGCGCGCGCGGCTCGGCGGTCCCGGCCACCCCGCGGGGCCCAGTGAGACCCCCCCACCCGGTGTCCCTCCGGAACCACCTGCTGCGCCCCCCACGCCCCGTCCCATTTCCCCACCGCGCGCACCACCTGTAACACCCCACAACTCATTGTTCGTACCCAGTGCTTCTCGCCCGCTCCCCGCGACAGAAGCCCCAGCACACCCGAGCAGGGGTCCTCGGGCATTGGGGTCCCTGAGACGTCCCCGCGGATTTGGGCTGGTGGGGAACAGAGAGGGGGCGGGCAGAGAGACGCCGGGAGTCGGAGGACCCGCTGGGCCCACGGGACCCGCACCTGCACCTGCACCTGCCCGGAGCCCGGGGAGGGGGTGGGGTGGGGGGCACTTCCAGCAGCAGCTTTAGGGAGACGGGAGCGAGGCGCAGGGGCGGGGGGACGGGGCAGCGTGGAGGTTTCTGGAAAGGAGCAGCGTCTTCACTCTGCAAAGGCCGAGGACGCGCGGCCGGAAGACCGGGGGCTCCGGCCTGGCGAAGGGGAGCGGGAGGCTCGAGGGGTCCCCGCGGGGCTGGGGAGGGTCGCGGTGAGAGGAGGCCCGGGGCGCCGTGCGGAGTGGAGGCGGGGGCGTCCCTGAGCCCGGAGCCTGGGGGGGCGGGGCTCGCGGGCAGCAGCCGGGCTGATGCTGGGGCGCCTCCGGCCGCCCCCCGCCAAGTGTAGGGGCCCGAAGCGCCCAAGCCCGCAGGTCCCCGCTGTGTCCGGGTCCCCACTGCACCGGGTGGTCGGAGAGCGATCGTGCAGCGGCTTGGGCTGTGGGGGGGGGGGCGAAGCGCAAGTGGGACACCGGTGGGCGAGGGAGGAGGGACGGATGGGCGGGGCCGGTGGGCGGGGCCAGTGGGCGGGAGGAGGGACCGTGGACGGGGGCGGGGCGGGCGCTGAGGATGCTGAGGCTTCAAGGATGCTGGGTTAGCCGAGCCAGTGGTTTCAATGAGCAGAGAGAACGGCGCTGGCAGAACGCGATCGAGGCCTTTAACCGACAGCCCTGGTTCCTCAGCCGCCAGTGGGCGTCACGTCCCGGGCAGGTCCCGCGGTCCCCTTTAAGCCCACCCGCCCGCGCCGGGAGAGCCCCGCCCAAACTATTCCGGGCCGCGGGGTCGCCGCCGTCCCGCCCCCCGCGCCGCCGCCCAATCCCGGGCTGGTCCCGCCCCCTCGGCGAGCCGTGGCCACGCCCCCGCACGCGGATTGGTCAGACCGCCAGCTCGGCTCCGCTGGGCGAAGACCCGGAGCAGCGAAATTCGCCCAAGGAATGCCCCCGCCCGGCCCTGCTGCGCATGCTCGCTCCGTGACCCCAACTTGAGGTGACGGCCCCGACCGAGGCGGGCGCCCGAGGCAAGAGGCTGCAGGACCTGCCGCAGCCCGGTGTCCGGAGAGGAAGGGCTCCGCTGCCGCCGACGCCCGGCCCGTGCCCGGTGAGGACGGGCCCCAGGGGGCCGGGGAGGGCCGCGGTCCCACGCCGTGGTCCGGCCCTCCCGGGGGTCCCAAAGGCTGCTGATGCTGGGAGGGGGGTCACCAGCTCGGCGTCCGGGCGCTCAGGCCTCCTCTTTCCTCCTGGCTCCTCCCCCCATCCCATTGGATCCCGGCCTGAACCCTGACGCCCCCTCCCCCCGTCAAGGGTCCCCACGTCGGTGTCCTCTCCTTGACCACACCCAGACCTGCCCCCTCCCTGCGCCCTCGTCAGCCTCGTCCCACTGTGCAGTTGGAGTGAGATCTTGCGGGGAGACACCCCGGAGGCTTGCTGGCGAGCTGGTGGTACTAACTGGAGAGGAGGGGAGCCGGGACGGGGGGCCGTCGGGGTGCCCCACACACAGATGTGATGGCCGATTACAGTGTATGAGTAGGAGCCCCTGTTCCCAGGAGCCCGCTATTAGGGGCAGGAGGTGTCACCAGGCAACATTCCCACGTGGGCAGGCTCTTCCCTGCCTACTACAGGGTAGCAATCCTTGACCTTTTTCGGATTACTGCTGCCTTGAGAAGTCTCCGTGTAAGGATGTGCACCTGCACGCCTGAGGGGGCCTGTCATCCCACCGGACAGCCCAGTGACAGTGGTCCATGAACCGCCAGGGACAGTGATTATCCGGCACAGCTGCCAGTACCACCACGACTTTTGAGAACAGCTTACCCTCACCTACCTGCTATGAAGGACCTCTGTCAGATTCACCACTATTCCCATTACACAGGTGGGACCAGCCCGGAGAGGGTAAGGGACATGTCCTAGTGGCTGAGGACACAGGTGCTTGGTGGCACTTTTCTCCCATAAGTGTGGAGGTAATTTTCTTGAGCCCTCATCAGTGTCCGGGCAAGGGTCCTATCTTTCAGAGCTTCAGGAACAAGGGATCGGACCTTGAATTAGTCACTCACTGCCGTAACAAATTACCACAAATTTGGTGGCTTTACACAACACAGCTTTGAGACTGAGACTCTCCTGCCAGTTCCTAACATTGTATGATTTGGGGTTTACACTGAGCCATCTTTACACCTCTGGGTCTGCTTCGGGCCGACCGATGTCCTGTCGGTGAGTTGGGATGAGTGGGCTACTGGAGGCGATATCAAATCACCAGATTGCAGAGTTAGAGGGAGGCTGTCAAGTGAGGGAAGTGAACTATTGAGCCCTTTGCTCTTTTTAATTAATTTCTGCTTTGCTGTTAAAAATTCTATTCATTCAGGGTGCCTGAGTGGCTCAGTGGGTTAGGTGTCAGACTCTCGATCTTAGTTCAGATCTTGATCTCAGGGTGGTGAGCTTTGTGTTCTATTTTTATTTTGTTATTAAAAAATAAAATGAAAATTCTGTTTGTTCAGTGAACTTTCATTGAGTGAAATTAAACTTTCAACAAATATATATTAGGCTTATTTTTTAAAATATATTTTTAAGGATTTTATCCATTTATTCATGATAGTCACACACAGAGAGAGAGGCAGAGGGAGAAGCAGGCTCCATGCAGGGAGCCCAACGTGGGATTCGATCCCGGGTCTCCAGGATCACACCCTGGGCCAAAGGCAGGCGCTAAACCACTGCACCACCCAGGGATCCCCTATATATTAGGCTTAAAATAGCTGCCTCTCAAGTCTTCCCCCCACACCTAGAAAATAAACCGCTAAAAGGTTAAGGATGACTCCAGAATAGAGGCTGATCCAGCCTGAACGGCATGACAACTCCTGTTCATGGAGAGCTTGATAAACAATTCATTTTTTTAAAGATTTAATTTATTAATTAGAGAGATTGAGAGTGCGAGTGGGGGGGAGGAGAAGATCGAGAGGGACAGGCCGACTTCCCATTGAGCCTGGAGCCCGGCTCCATGCATGGTCCCAGGACTCTCCTGGAGTCATGACCTGAGCCAAAGGCAGACACTTAACCTGCTGAGCCCCGTCCAGGCACCCCTGACAAACAGTTCAACCTCTGAAGTAGAAGTTACAGACCTCTGAAGTGATGGGCGCATGGCATCACCCGTGTCTCCCAAAGTATCAGAATCAGATGGATGGAAGTACTGGCAACAAAATGTAGATTCTCAGGCCCTGCTCCAGACCCTATGAGTGGAGGTGGGGGTCGAGTTGTCCTGGACTGTGTATTTGTCACAAGAACCCTGGCGATTCTTGGATGTATTGAAGTTGGGGGGCCACTGGTTGTAGACTTCATTTCCCTTTTTCTTCATATATAACAGTTTTAGGGAGCTCATTCACATACTGTGCAGCTCACCCACAATGTATTCATAAAGTTGCACAACCATCGCCATGGTCAGTTTTAGAGCCCTGCCATCACCCTAGAAGCCATCCCCACTAGCAGCCACTCCTCATTCTCCCGCTCCCTGCCCCTCCCACCCCTAGCCCGCCACACAGCTACCATCTCCAAGGATAGATTTTTCTGCTCTACAGATTGTCTAGTGTCTAAGGCCAATTTTATGATGTGGTCTTTCATAACTGGCTTCTTTCATGTAGCATAATCTCTTAATGGTTCATCCAAGTTGTAGCATAATTTTTTTAAAGCTTTTATTTATTTGTTCATGAGAGACACACAGAGAGAGGCAGAGACACAGGCAGAGGGAGAAACAGGCTCCATGCAAGGAGCTTGATTCAGGACTCAATCTCGGATCCCGGGATCAGGACCTGAGCCGAAGGCAGACACTCAACCACTGAGCCACCCAGGCATCCCAGCTAATTTTTTTTTAATTGCAAAACAATATTCGATTGTATGGATATGTGATCTTTATCCATTCATCTGTTGATGGGTATTTGGATGGGTTCCACTTTTTGATGACGGTGAATGTTGTGAACATTCATGTACACATTTTTTTTCAGATTTTATTTATTTCAGAGAGAGACTGAGAGTGCGGGGGGGTGGGGAGAGGCAGAGGAGAGGGAGAGAGAATCCTAAGCAGACTTGCGCTGAGCACGGAGCCCAATGTGGGGCTCGATCTCACACCCTGAGATCATGACCCCAGCTGAAACCAGATGCTTAACTGACTGCCCCCCAGGCGCCCCTCACCTACGAGTGGTTATATAGACATTTGTTTCCAGTTCTCTCGGGCATGTACTTGGAGGGGAATTGCTGAGTCATATGATAACTCTGAGTTTCACCTTTGAGGAGCCACCAGACTGCCACCATGGCTGCACTGTGGACATCCCCACCTGCAGCGGAAGAGGCTTCGAGTTTCTCCTCATCCAAACCAACACTTGTTCTGTTTCTTGGTGTGTTCCTTTTATTATATCCACCCTGATGGTGTGAAGTAGTATCTCATGGTGGTTTTGTTGTGTTTCTCTCAGGACTCATGATGTTGAGCATCGCATATGCTCACTGGCCATCTGCATATCTTCTTTGGAGAAAGGCTTATTCAGAGCCTTTGCCTATTTTTAAATTGCGTTGTTGGTCTTTTTGTTACTGAGTTGTAAGAGTTCTTTATAAATTCCAGATATAATTCTCTCATCAGAGATATGATTTGCAAAAACTCTTTCCCATTCTGCTGGCTGTCTTTTAAACTTTCTGGATGGTGTCCTCTGATGCACAAAAGTTTTATTTTATTTTATTTTTCACAAAAGTTTTAAATTTTTTTTTTTTAAAGATTTTATTTATTTATTCATGATAGTCACAGAGAGAGAGAGAGAGGCAGAGACACAGGCAGAGGGAGAAGCAGGCTCCATGCACCGGGAGCCCGATGTGGGATTCGATCCCGGGTCTCCAGGATCGCGCCCTGGGCCAAAGGCAGGCGCCAAACCACTGCGCCACCCAGGGATCCCAAAAGTTTTAAATTTTGATGGTGTCCCCTCTATTTCTTCTTTGGTTGCCTGTACTTATCGTGCCTTATTGAAGAACGCTCTCCTTGGTTTAAGGTCATGAAGAGTTCTTGTTTTTTTTTTTTTTTTAAGATTTTATTTATTCATGAGAGACACACAGAGAGAGGCAGAGACAGAGGCAGAGGGAGAAGCAGGCTCCTCGCAGGGAGCCCGAAGTGGGACTCGACCCCTGGACCCAGGATCACACCCTGAGCCAAAGACAGACGTTCAACCGCTAAGCCACCTAGGCGTCCCCTTAAAGAGCATTTTATTTTATTTTTCCCCTTATTACTTTTATTCTAAATGATTACTTCTATTTTATTATTCATATTCCAATAATTCTTTCTTCTTTTTTATTTTTTTATTTTTTTAAAGATTTTATTTATTTATTCATGAGAGACACACAGAGAGAGAGGCAGAGACACAAGCAGGCTCCATGCAAGGAGCTCAATGTGGGACTCGATCCCGGGTCTCCAGGATCGCACCCCAGGCTGCAGGCGGCGCCAAACCGCTGCGCCGCCGGGGCTGCCCTCTTTCTTCTTATTATTTCATTCTTAATTTTTCTCATTAAATTTTATTTTATATATATATTATACAAATTCATTTTTCCTCTTTTCATTTGTTTTCTAAGTGGTATTTATTTTGTGACCTATATCTAAAGAGCATTTTAAAATTAACTTTTATATAAGGTGTGAGGAAGAGGATCACTCTGGGATTTCAGCCCCAGACCAGGGAGACTCTGTGAGCAGGAAGGGGGGGCTGGCTAAGAGGGACGTGGGCTGAAGCCAGTCCGCTGGTGGTGGGGCTCCCACCCTAACCTTTCTCTGCCCAGAGCGGCTCTACCAGGGGATGCTTTGGCAACGTCCTTTCTAAAGCTGGTCCCTGTGTTCCTCCAGGGCTACTGTGTCACCCTGTGGGACAGGATGGGCAGGGCAGGGAAGGACTGTACTGGGGGAGCAGAGGTTGGCTTGTTCCAAGGCTTGACTGGGGGGACCAGGGGCAGGAGGGTTAGAGGGTTACAGAGACACCGATTCCGGGGTGCCTTGTTATTAGGCAGATTTCCTTGAGGGCTCAACCCTGGAGGTGAGGGCTCCATATCTGTCACAGTCCAGGAGGTCTCTGCTTTTATGTCTAATAGCCAAGAGACTGGGGAGGAGGACTTACAGGGGACAAGGCATCCCAAACCCTCCTTGGCGTTGCACCTGACTCCTCTCATGGATGGGGTCTTGGAAAACTTTGGATATCTGGGCATGGCCTCTTCAAGCCGTATGTATTGGGAGGGATCCCAGGAAACAGAACTGAAAACCGGGTTGGATAAATAGGGCCGGGGCTGGGGGGCAGGTGGGTGTCTGTGACCCCTGCCATTGCCTGGGTCCTGAGATGCATAGGGGAGACGTCTGCTAAGGATGAGGTCATGATTCTGGGCTACCACTGTATGCTGAGAAAGACCCTGCCATCCGCCCACCACACAATCACCCCCAACAGGCAAAAAGGCCACTCTACACTGCACTGCTGGTGGCCTCTGTGAGTAGTCCTTTCTTCTCCAGGCCAGAAGCCAGGGAGCCCTGAGTGACTGTGGAGTCTCTGGACACCTCTGCCGCCCTGTCGCCTCCCAGCTGAGGCAGCGCCAGCACTGGCTCACACACAAGGTCACTGCCCTCCCGGGGCCCCGGCACCTCCCGAGTGCTGGGTGGTCCAGGGCCTCTGGCCCGGGATGGGGGACAGGTCTCGTTGTGAGGCCAGAGAGTGCCACCTCCTGGAGCCACGCTTCCCCTTCGTGGTGTGCAGTGTGCCAGCGGGTGCCCGGCTCAGTGTCCCGGTGACACAGTGTCAGGATGAAGGCCACCGGGCCTTCTGGGGGGGTCCGTGGCTGAGCTAATGTCTGGTGCTCTTGTCTGATGCTTGGTGCCCGGGAAGGTCAGCTACTGTCATCCTGGACGAGGCACACCAGGTACCGTGAGGAGACGGGCTCTGGATCCCCCTCGGCCAGCTGCCCATCTCTGCACTTCACAGTGTTGGCTGTCCTGGTGTGCCTCGGTGTCCTCATCCATAAATTGGGTCACCAGGGATGATCGGCTTTCGTAACATGGGGCCAGGTTAAATGGGAAAACCGGTGAAGACACATCCCACCATGCACAGCTCCAGCACCCCCGGGCTCTCTTTGTAGAAGCTCAGGGTTTCCCCTGCCTCCGTCCTGCAACCCCTGGAGAGCCCTGCAGGTGGCACAGCTTACAGACAGGAAGGTGCAGGATGGGCAGGGAGGTCACCGAGCCAGGGCTGCGGGAGGTGGGGGCAGCCCCACAGAAGCCCCGATCCCCCGGGGTGCTCCTGCTCTGTGCTGTCAGCCCCAAGGCCCTAAGGCAGCCACATCTGCCTCGACCTCCACCCACATCCATTTTCCTGAGCACCAGGCCCGAAGGTGCCTCCACTGATGGCTTTTGCTTCCCTCCTTAGGACAGAGCTCCTGGACTGCCAGGTTCCCCACCAGGGAGGAGGAGGAGGAAGAGGAGGAGGAAGAAAAATCCCGCTGCTGGGGCCTGAGCATGGCCTGGGGGACAGGCCATCGTCCCAGAATGCCCCTGTCAGAGCCCAGCGAGCAGGAGGGCGAGAGTGTGAAGGCTGGCCAGGAGCCATCCCCAGAGTCCCCTGAGCCAGGCACAGATGTCGTCCCCACAGCCCCCAGGAAGCCGAGGAAGTTCTCCAAACTGGTCCTACTGACGGCCTCTAAAGACAGTGCCAAGGTGGCAGGAGCTAAGCGCAAAGGAGTGCACTGCATCATGTCCCTGGGGGTACCCGGCCCTGCCACCCTCGCCAAAGCCCTCCTCAAGATCCATCCTGAGGCTCAGAGGGCCATTGAGGCGCCACCCCAGGAGCCTGAGCAGAAACGCAGCAAGCTGGACCAAGGTGAGGCCCTGGTTGTAGCGAGCACAGTGTGAGCAAGACCCTCCTTGGGCCTGAGGCCCCCTGACCCCCGGGATTGCAGAGACTGGGCCAGCTCTGGATTGTGTGTATGCGCTGTGCACATACCACCACAGTGTATGCCTCCACGCACATGTGTCTGGGTGTGGATTTGCCTAGGAGGGCACCTTCATGTGTCCCTCCGGGTATATTCGTGTGGGCCCTTGCGTGTGTGTCTAAGGTCCCTGGCAGGCCCCCACCCCGACTCAGCTTGGTGCAGGTGACACTGCACTACATTCTTGGAACGTGGAATCCTGAAGGAGTGCCCGGTGTCTGGGAGGAGATGAGCTAGGCTTCTTCCCAACTGGAAGTGTGTGTGGTGTGCGGTGCCCTGAGGCATGGAGACAAGGAAAGCCACAAGGATCGGCCTCCACTTGCAGCCTATGAACAGGTGGCCCCCTTGGAGCCATCAGGGCACTGGGCCTGTCAGCCAGTCCTGGGAAAGGTGGGGGGCCCTCGTTTTCCTCCAGTTAGCTGGGCCGTGCCCTGATGGAAATGCAGAGGAATGCTCTGAAGTCCTAGGGGAGGGAACTCCGCTGCTTCCCCTGGAGCTGAGACACTGCAGCACTGAGATGGGGGTGTCTCCAGCCACAGGCCTGGAGTTTCAGGGGACCCAAGGGAACCCTCAGCATCCCTCAACTGCTGGACAGGAGCTGCACTTAAGGAGTTGGGGCGCCCCATTGCCCGAGCCCGGAAGCCCCTCTGCAGCACGTCCAGCTCACCCTTGAGTGTCCCGGCCAGTCCTCCCCCGAGTGTGTCCTCATGTCTACCTCCTGCCACCCACCAGTCCGAAGGTCGAGGGTGCCATCCCCATGACTTGTGAAGAGGGATGACATCTAAGCCCACCGGCTGGGCACTGCAGAGGGTGGAGCGGGAGGATCCGGTCAGGCCATCTCCTGGTCCCTTCCACCCCGACTGAGACCTCTGCGCACTTCTCAGATCTGCCTGGGCCCCGGCACCATGTGGGCCCCACCCCACGGCCCCTTGGTGAGAATGAAAACAAAGCCACCCTTCCTCTAATAGAGGGCTGGAGGGCAGAGCAAGGGGAGTCAGCCCCATAGACTCCCCTAAGCAGTGCTCTTGCGCAGTGAACAACGCCCTCAACCTGCTGCCCCATGTATACCTCTATACCTGGCCCACAGACTCTCCCACCTCTTCTCTCCTCCCAGGCCAGGTGCTGGGGAGAGCAGTGCTTAGCCCAGGTTTGGCCCAGAGTTCCCTGGGAATGACTGTCGCAGCCTCTGTGTCCCGAGCTGGTGGCCTTGGGGGGCATGTTGTGTAGTCAGCCACCAGCACCCTGGAGCAGCCCCTGGCTGGGCTGGGAGCCTCAGGCCCCGGGTGCCCCCCTCCCTTTTCCTTTAACGCCAGCCTGACCCACTGCCTTCTCTTCCAGACGGAAAAGAAGAAGGAAGCTTGGCAGGGCAGCCCGCCCCCAGTGCCCCGGCGGAGGGGGAGCCCACTGCAGATGCTGTCAGGCCCGCGCTCCTGTAGCTCCTGTAGCTCTTGCCCACGTGTCTGCCCTTACGGCCCGTGAACTTGCCTGTGACTGCTCGACCCAGGGACCCAGCCGCCAACTGATTTTCATTCTCAAACACTGTATAATTTTTTCCAAATCCAGCACAAATTACTTTTATAAATAGAAAAAAAAAAAAAACTACCAAAAACCCTCATAAAGAATAAAAGAAGCCGTATGCTAGGTCCCATGATGGACAGGTTTTAAAACCTTCCATGGTTCCGGGTCCTTTGAGACCCAGCTGCAACCCCTCCAGCCCTCGCTGGGCCCGCTCCCGGGGCTGCCGGGCTGGGCCGTCTCTCAGACCCCTGGCCCTCGGCCTGGAGACCACTGCTGGCCCCAGAGACCAGTGGGGTCTCTGAGCTTTCTCCTTTCTGCTGCTCTTGGCCTCAAAGTGGGGCAGTGGGACGCTGAGGCCCCAGCCCCTGGGAAGCCTATCCCACCCCACCCTGGCCGTCCCTCCAGGGCCTGTTTCCCAGCAGGCCTCAGTCTGTCCTGCTGGACCATCAGGAGGCTTGTCTCCTCCAGGCAGCTCACCAGTTGGCAGCTTCCCCCCACCCTGCATAGGGGCCCGTGTTCGCGGCTGCCCAGGGTTCTGCTGGGGAAGGGGTGGGCCTGCAGTACGGCAGGGGGACCCCGACAGTAGTATATGATGCCCCTTTCATGTTCCTTCTGGGTGTTTTGGGGGCTGAGATTCCTGGGCATCTGAGCCCCTCCCCAGGCACCTCGGGTGCTGCCCCTGCTGGAGGAGGACGCAGACCAAGCACAGTTACCCCCTGCAAGCGGAAGTCAGGGTTCCCTGGAGGCCCCCGACAGGAAAGGCTTCAGCCTCCAGTTGCTTCACCTTGCCTGGTCCTCATTTTGTGAAAACTGCCATTGGACAAAGGAAACAAATGGATTATTTCTAAAAAGTTGAGACTAGAGGCCTTATGTTTTTGAACATCATTTTCCCAAGTTTAACCTGTACCTAGGGACCCCTCCTAGGAAAAGTGAGTTCCTCACACCCCTTCCTGCCCAGTCCACCTCACTGTTTTCCTCCAGCCTGGTTGTTTATAACATTTATGTTCTGTAACCATCATTTGAGATGTTCCTTTGTCTTAATTCTATATTTAAATAGATTCCTGCTCCTCACCACGTTTCTCCTTTCCTGCCGCTCTGTGTCATCCATCGTGATCCGCATGGTGGGCCGGATTGGTCAGATGACAGGAAGGCATGAGGAGTTGGTGGTGGGGTGTCCCCTCCCCCTAACAGAGGGAAAAAGGGGTATGAGGAGGACAGAGGGCAGGCAAGGCGCGACTTGGCATGGCGGGGCCTGCTGTGCAGGTGGCCAGTGGCTGTGGTGGCCAGGTCTCAGGGCCTGTGGGCCTGCAGGCCACAGGGAAGATTCCAGGCTCACCACGGGGAGGGGGAGGCCAGGGAAGGATTTATGCAGAAGACGCATGTGGTCAGCATTGTTTTACAAAGCCCACAGGGACCATGAAAGCATCCAAAGTGTGCACTGAAAGGTGCTGAGGAGGCCACCACTGCCTCGAGGGAGAGGAGACAGAGGGAAGGTGAGGGGCGCTAACAAGACCTGAGACTTGCTCAGTAACAGGTTATCCCTCTGGGAGGGACAGTGCCAACCCTCCAGGAGGAAAGTCCGTGATTCCTGTGAAGAGTGTTTCCCTCCTGGGTGAGAGCAGAAAATCCTCAGAGGTCACAGACCGATGCCAGTGCTGGGTCTTCGCACTCTGGGCGAGGGCGGGCGGGGGCCTTCTTTACAGAATGAAGGGAGGTCTTTGTCGAGTCACAGGCGCCTGAGTGGCTCAGTAGGTTGAGCATGGGACTCTTGATTTCAGCTCAGACTGTGACCTCAGGCCGGTGAGATCCAGCCCCGTGATGGGCTCCACGCTGAGCCTGGAGCTTGCTTGGGATTCTCTCCCTCTGCCCCTCCCCGTCCCCCCCAAGAAGAGTAAACAGGATGACTAGACTCTTCCTTCAAAACATAATTTACTGGACTTCAAGCTAAAAAAAAAAAATGTTCATGGTCATTGAAATAAATACATACGGGTAACAAGACAATATTACAAATATCTGCAGTTATTCTATCATCTAGAGATAAAGCTGTAACATTTTTCATATTCAGAAAGTTGGGAGGATACAGCTCATTTTCTCTTAATACATTACGAACGTCTTTCCGACCCTATAAGGACTGCAACGTGCCACTCGGCGGGCGATCGCGCCTCCAGGCCTGACCCCCCCCCCCCCGCCCCGCCCCGCACCCCGCGTTTCCAGCTGGTCAACAATCCCGCAAGTAGCCCTGGGTTTTCCTAGGACAAAGCCCTAGGAGGGGGACTGCTGCCTACGGGGAGGACCAGCAACCCCATGCTCCCCACGGCCCTGAGGATCTGTTCTCAGGGTCTGTGCCACCTGCACCGGCGCTGTCACCGAGGAGATGGTGATCGTGAGAGCGACAGTCCCCGCTGCCTCCGACCCTGCGACCTCCGGGGGCTCCCACCGCCCACACGCGGGCCGAGGCGGCCAGTGGCCGACAGGGGGCGCGCGCGGCTCGGCGGTCCCGGCCACCCCGGGGGACCCAGTGAGACCTCCCCACCGTGTCCCTCCGGAACCACCTGCTGCGCCCCCCACGCCCCGTCCCATTTCCCCACCGCGCGCACCACCTGTAACACCCCACAACTCATTGTTCGTACCCAGTGCTTCTCGCCCGCTCCCCCCGACAGAAGCCCCAGCACACCCGAGCAGGGGTCCTCGACGTCCCCGCGGATTTGGGCTGGTGGGGAACAGAGGGGGGCCGGGCAGAGAGACGCCGGGAGTCGGAGGACCCGCTGGGCCCACGGGACCCGCACCTGCACCTGCACCTGCCCGGAGCCCGGGGAGGGGGTGGGGTGGGGGGCACTTCCAGCAGCAGCTTTAGGGAGACGGGAGCGAGGCGCAGGGGCGGGGGGACGGGGCAGCGTGGAGGTTTCTGGAAAGGAGCAGCGTCTTTACTCTGCAAAGGCCGAGGACGCGCGGCCGGAAGACCGGGGGCTCCGGCCTGGCGAAGGGGAGCGGACGGCTCGAGGGGTCCCCGCGGGGCTGGGGAGGGTCGCGGTGAGAGGAGGCCCGTGCGCCAAGTGTCGGGGGCCCGAAGCGCCCAAGCCCGCAGGTCCCCGCTGTGTCCGGGTCCCCACTGCGCCGGGTGGTCGGAGAGCGATCGTGCAGCGGCGTGGGCTGTGGGGGGGGGCGCGAAGCGCAAGGGGGACACCGGTGGGGGAGGGAAGGGGGGCCGGTGCGGGAGGGAGGAGGGGCCAGTAGGTGGGGGCGAGGGACAGATGGGCGGAGAGGGGAGGGGCCAGGTCTCAAAGGACCCTGAAATTACCACCCGAGCCAAAAACAAGAGTGAGTCCCTAACCACTGAGCCACCCAGGGGTGTGTCTCTCATGAATACATAAACTCTTTAAAAAATTTTTTTTCACACCTACTGGAAAGTTGCAAGAAGTATAGAAGCATTCCTATATGATCTTCACCCGGATTTCCCAAATGTTAGGAATGAAGCCAGCCATACAGCAGTATTTATAATAGCAGGATTTAGAAATGCAATGTCCACCAAGAAAACAACCAAATTGTGTAGCTAATCATATGTAAAATAAGCCTGTAACATAGGGGATGTTTACAATATAGAGTTCAGTGAAAAGGCAGAGACACACGCAAATAATTGCTATGCATTGTTTTCTCAACAATGTAAAAATTTTTTTAAGACTTTATTTATTTATTCATGAGAGACAGAGAGAGAAGCAGAGATACAGGCAGAGGGAGAAACAGGTTCTCTGCAGGGAGCTCAACGTGGGACTTGATCCCAGGACCCCCGGGTCACGACCTGAGCCCAAGGCAGGCGCCTAACCCCTAAGCCACCCAGGTGTCCCACAATGATGTAAAATTTAAAACAGATTTGTTGTCAAAAAGATTGAAAAGAGGGGTGCCTGGGTGGTGGTTAAATCTTGGACTCTTTTTTTAAAAAATATTTTATTTATTTATTCATGAGACACACACACACACAGAGGCAGAGACACAGGCAGAGGGAGAAGCAGGCTCCCTGTGGGGAGCCCAATGTGGGACTCGATCCCAGGACCCCAGGATCACAATGAGCAAAAGGCAGATGCTCAACCACTGAGCCACCCAGGTGCCTTAAACTTTGGATTCTTGATTTCCGCTCAGGTCATGGTCTCAGGATCCTGAGATCCAGCCCCAAGTCGGGTCCCGGACTCAGCATAGTCTGCTTGATATTCTCTCCCTGTCCCTCTGCCCCTCCGCACACTTTCTAAATGAATGAATGAATGAATCAATGAATGAATGAATCAATCAATCAATAAAATACTTTTAAAAATTAATTGTAAAGAAGATGACACATGAGAATAGAAGGGACCCAGAACAGCCAAAATCATACTAAAAAAGAAGAAAGTTGGAGAACTCACACTTTGATGTCAAAACTGACTACAAAGGAGCAGGAATGATGGTGTGGCACTGGTGTAAGGAGAGCCATAGATCAATGAAATAAAATGGATAGTCCAGAAATAAACCCTGGTGTTTATGGTCCACTGATTCTCATCGAGGGTGCCAAAACCACTAAACTGGGGAAACAATAGTGGTGGCAGGACCACTAGGATATCCACATGCAAAAGAATGAAGTTGGAGCCCTACCTCACCCCATATACAAAAAATAACTAAACGTGGGCCTATAACTCAAATATAAGAGTTAAAGGACAACAATCTTAAAATACATACAGGTAAATCATTGTGAACTTGGATTAGGTAGGAATTTCTTAGATGTGACACCAAAAGCCCAAGCAACAACAACAACAACAAAAATGAGTTCCATTCTTTTTGCTGTTCAGTTTGGGTGCTGGGGGATTCAAAATGCAGTGCTTTCAGAATGTGCTGGCTAAATCGCAGAGGTGAAAAGTGCAGCCTGGGGAATACAGTGATACTGTAATAACGTTGTGTGGTGACAGGTCTGACCACGCCTATTGCGGTGCGTGTTGTCTAGTATATAGAATTGTCAGATCACTCCGTTGTATACCTGACGTTGATATAACATTGTTCGTCAACTAGACCTCACTAAGAAAAGCAAGGTGTAGAACAAGCAATTAACAGTAAATATGCAAAAGGTATATGAGGCAAAACCACACAAAAAAGAAATACACAGATAAATTGGACACCATCAAAATTAGGAACATTTATGCTTCAAAGGATGCCATCTCAACTGTGGGCAGTGTAGACAACCCACAAAACACGAGAAAGTTAACAAATCATATATCTGATAGGGGACTTATATGTCTACAATGTATAAACAACTCCTTTTTATGTAAAGATTTTATTGAACAGTCCGGGCGGCTCAGCGGTTTGGCGCCACCTTCAGCCCAGGGCGTGATCCTGGGGTCCCAGGATCGAATCCCACGTTGGGCTCCCTGCATGGAGCCTGCTTCTCCCTCTGCCTGTGTCTCTGCCTCTTTTTCTCTCTCTATGTGTCTCTCATGAGTGAATAAATAAAATCTTTAAAAAAAAAATAAAATTTTTTAAAAAATTAAAATTAAAATAAATAAATAAATAAATAAATAAATAATGAAATTAGCTCTGGCAAGCTAAATAACTTACAAGGCTCCTGTTTGAACATACCTCACAACAAAGATGACTGTCTTTACTAAAACCACTTTTCCAAGGCTGGGGTACATAGATGCCAATTTTGATGCCTAGAATATAAGATAAAGTGTCCCAATGTTATTAAAAATACATTAGCATTACCTGAAGACTTATTTATTAGTTTTAACTGTCCATTAAGTTAGCTTTCATTTCTCCCTCTTTGTGTCTCTCATGAATAAATAAATAAAATCTTTAAAAAAAAAAGATTTTATTGATTTGAGAGAGAAAGCACCAGAGAAGGTACTAGTGTGGGGGAGGGGCAGAGGGAGAAGTCAACTCCGGGTTGAGCAGGGAGCCTGACGTGGGACTCCATCCAGGACCCTGGGTTCGTGACCTGAGCCAAAGGCAGATGCTTAACCAACTGACCCACCCACGTGCTACTATATAAAATGACACTTATGCTCAAAATCAAATGACAACCCAATTTTAAAATTGACAAAGAATCAGGGCACCTGGGTGCTTAAGCATCAGACTCTTGATTTCAGCTCAGGTCATGATCTCAGGGCCATGAGACTGAGCCCCCTGATGGGTTCCACACTCAGCCAAGAATCTGCTTGAAATTCTTTCTCTACCTCTCTCTTTGCCCCTCTCCCTTCTTGAGCACGCACACTCTCTCTCTAAAAATAAATAGAATCTAAAAAAATAAATTGGCAAAGGATCTAAATAGACATTTCTCCAAAGAAGATATACAAATGACAAAGAAGCACATGAGAAAAGGGTCAACATCTTAATATCAGGAAAAAATGCAAATCAAAACCACAATGAGATACCATTTCATATCTACCAGCTTGGCTACACTCAGATGATAACAAGTGTTGACAAGATGTGGAGAAATTGAAACCCTCATATGCTGCTGATGGAAATGCGAAATGGTGAACACCTTGTAGAATACGGTCTAGCGGGCAGCCCCGATGGCGCAGCGGTTTAGCGCCGCCTGCAGCCCCGGGCGTGATCCTGGGGACCCTGGACCGAGTCCCACGTCAGGCTCTCTGCATGGAGCCTGCTTCTCCCTCTGCCTGTGTCTCTGCCTCTCTCTCTCTGTGTCTCTATGAATAAATAAATAAATAAAATCTTAAAAAAAAAAAAGAAAACGGTCTAGCAATTCCTCAAATGGTTAAACATAGGGTTACCATATGACCCAGCAATTCCACTCCTAAGTGCACATCCCAAAGAATTGAAAACACAGGGACACCTGGGTGACTCAGTCGGTTGCGCATCTGCCTTCGGCTCAGGTCATGATCCTAGCATCATGGGACTGAGCCCTACATTGGGCTCCCTGTTCACGGGGAGCATGCTTCTCCCTCCCCCTGCTCTTGCACGCTCTCTTTCTCTCTCTCAAATAAATAAATAAAATATCTAAGAAAAAAGAATTGAAAACATGTACACACAGAAATCTGGACATAAGTGCTCATAGCAGCATGAGTCATAGTAGCCCAAAACTGGAAACAACCCAAATGCCCAACGACAGATTAATGGGCACACAAACCATAGTCTATATATACCATGCAATGTTATTTGCCATAAAAAAAAAATGATGTCTTACTACAGGCTGCAGCATGGATGAACTTTGAAAACATGAGGCTAGGGATCCCTGGGTGGCGCAGCGGTTTGGCGCCTGCCTTTGGCCCAGGGCGCGATCCTGGAGACCCGGGATCGAATCCCACGTCGGGCTCCCGGTGCATGGAGCCTGCTTCTCCCTCTGCCTGTGTCTCTGCCTCTCTCTCTCTGTGACTATCATAAATAAATAAAAATTTAAAAAAAATTTATATAAAAAAAAAGAAAACATGAGGCTAGGTGAAATAAGCCAGACATAAAACACCACATATTGTATGACTCCATTTATATGAATGTCCAAAATAGGCACATCTATACAGAGAGCAGATGAACCGTTGCCTAGGGTTGGGGGATGAGGGATTTCACAGCAATGGCCACAGGTTTCTTTCTGGAGTAAAGAAAATGCTCTAAAACAGATTGTGGTGATGTTTGCGCACCTTTATGAATATACTAAAAAACACTGAAGGTGTAGCCCCGGTGGCACAGCGGTTTAGCGCTGCCTGCAGCCCAGGGCATGATCCTGGAGACCCTGGATCAAGTCCCACTCAGGCTCTCTGCGTGGAGCCTGCTTCTCCCTCTGCCTGTATCTCTGCCTCTCTCTCTCTCTGTGTCTCTATGAATAAATAAATAAAGTTTTAAAAAATAAAAAATAAATAAAAAAATAAAAAACACTGAATTGTACACTTTGAACCGGTGAATTACATAGTCCGTGAATTATATCTCAATGAAGCTGTTCTCAAAAGTGAATAATAAACCCTTTATGTGTTAACATAATAACATATTTTTATGAGAAATCGCTATATTTTTCAAAACAAAGAAATTCAGTGAGAAGAGCAGGAACTGTTTTACATTTTTGCAAATCTCCTTAATGGAAGCCTACAGAAATACTAGAGGTTCTCATGGGTGCTTTGGCCATCAGCCTGTTACAACATCATGTCACATCGCCTTTGCAATATTCCATAGGGACCTCCAGGAACCCCAGACTACACTTTGAGAACCATTCTTCTACTGTAAAATTCACACTCGCCCCTTCTTTGGGGACTCCTGGGTGGCTCAGTGGTTGAGCCTCTGATTTCAGCTCAGGGCGAGATCCTGGGGTCCAGGGATGGAGTCCCACATCAGCCTCCCTGCATGGAGCCTGCTTCTCCCTCTGCCTGTGTCTTTGCCTCTCTGTGTGTCTCTCATGAATAAATAAATAAAAAATATATTTTAAAGAGTATCCTTGGGATTATGTAAATACCATTTCCTTGCTAAGCTTTCACCCTCCAGTTTTAGTGGCCATCGATGATTTTTCGCCCACATAGGCTATTAAGCAGGATGGTTGACAAATGGTGATTTTCTGCATCATCCCTTCTGCGCTTCTTAGTTGGCCTTCTTTGGTGAGAAACAGCTTTCCCTTCTCCCCACTTTTTTTTTATCCCTTTTTTTTTTAAGAAAAAGAGAGTACTTAAGCGGGGTGGGGGTGCAGGAAGGGCAGAGGGAGAGGGAGAATCTCAGGAAGACTCTAACCCCAGCAAAGGCCCCCATTAGGGGCTGAATCCCAGCACCCCAAGGTCATGACCTCATCCAAAACCAAGAATCAAATGCCTAACCCACTGAGCCACCCAGGCGCTCCTGCTTATTTAGATCAGTATCAACTGGTGGGTTCTTATTTTATTCGAAGTTATAATCCGTTATGATTATTCCCTGTGTTTTGAACCTCAAATTGGCCCGGCTTTGCGGTGGGGTCATCTGAAGGTTTTAAGAAGGTGTATAGGAAATGTCCTCCTGCCGGCTAAGGAACACGCAGGGTCTCAAGCGCTATTTCAACACGCGTCCCGGGGATCCCTGGGTGGCGCAGCGGTTTGGCGCCTGCCTTTGGCCCCAGGGCGCGATCCTGGAGACCCGGGATCGAATCCCACATCGGGCTCCCGGTGCATGGAGCCTGCTTCTCCCTCTGCCTGTGTCTCTGCCTCTCTCTCTCTCTCTCTCTCTCTCTGTGTGACTATCATAAATAAATAAAAATTAAAAAAAAAAAATATGTTCAACACGCGTCCCGCCCCGCGAGCACCGAGCGGAGCCCCGGGCGAGGCGGGGGCGGCCTCAGTTAAGCCCCCGACTAACTAGTCTCGGGGGGGGGGGGCCCCCGCCTCGAACCCGCGTCTGGGCGGCCGCCGCCCCGCCCCCGCCCGCCGCCGCCCAATCCCGCGCTCGCCCCGCCCCTTTCGCCCGCCCCTGCCCTCTCCCTCCCACGCCGATTGGCCAGGCCGCCTGCTCGGCGCCGCTCCCGGAAGAGCCGGAGAAGCGGAGTTCGCCCGAGGAACGGGGCCCCGCGGCCCTGCTGCGCATGCTCGCTGCGATCCGCTCCGGCGTTCCGAGAGGCGGGCTCCGCAGCGGGGTGGCGCGCTCCCGGCCAGCGGGAGGGCAGTGGGGGCGGGGAGCGGGCGCTAGGCTTGCGGCGGCCGCAGGGGCCTGGCCGCGAGGTGCACGCTGTGGCCGCGGCGGCCGAGGCCCGAGGACCCGCCGCGGCTCGGTCTCCGGAGAGGGAGGGCTCCGCCGCCGCCGCCCGGCCGGTGCCCGGTGAGCACGGGCCCCAGCGGGCGGGGGGTCCCGGGTCCCACGGCGTGGGCGCGGCCCCGAGGGCTGCTGAGGCCGGAGGGGATGTCACCCGGGTCGGCGTCCCGGCGCTCAGGCCGCCTCCTCGTCCTTCACCGCAGGCGCGCCTCCTTCCCGGCTCCTCCTTCGCCGCAACCCGGCCACCCCCGCAGCGGGAGCCCCAGGGTCGCCGCCCCCTCCCGGCCCGCTCCCTGCCGCCCCAGCCCCCGCCCCGCGCCTCGCCCACCCAGCCCCGTCCCATCCGTGCGGTTCTGTAGGTCCCAGTGACCTTGCACTTTTGCCTATTAGACCCCTCCTCCCGCTTCTGGTTACGCAGTTCGCCTGTTGTGACTTTCAAACTTTTTTGCCTCAACCTACACTAACAAATATGCCCTAGGTGCATAACTTGTGCCCGCAGGTGTAGATCCTAAAAGATAAGTTCCCAGGGAGACATGACCCCAGCCTCTCACGATGCAGCCGGATCCGCTGTACCTTTGTTCTAATCCCATTCTGTTCTTTGCTTCCCAAATGACTCTCGCTAACCGACGAAATTGATTTCAGGACCTAATGGTTCTGACAACACTTTGAAACCCTTGCTTTTAACAAGCATCACACTTTCTCTGCCTTTGGGGGATGCTGAGTTCCAATAATCAGATAATCACGGGTGTCCTCCAATTCCAAAGAAAAGGTATATTTTTAAGATTTTAACGTTTCTGCTTCTCAGGGCCAGAATCACTTTGAGGACTTGATTTGAATTTTCTAATTTGATGCCATCGGGTTTATCTTGCTCTTCTTCCAAAAGCTAGTCGGACTTGGAGAAGAGAAGAGTGTGTGAGGTTGGGGCTGGATTGTGGAGTGTTGATAATGGAGAAGGAGACGATTTTTGCTGGAGAGAGAAATAATTAAAGTTCAGCTTTAGAAAGATTAAGCGGTGTCCACTGCGTAGGGAGAATTGACTGGGCTGAATGGATGCTGGATGGGAAGACCTTTGAATGGGTGGGGATGAAAGCCCTGAAGTGATGTTCAGTGAGAATGCAATGGAAGGTCACTCTGTGACCAGGTGTACAGAGAATGAGATTTGAGGACACACGAGGCCTGGTAAGGAAGGAGTAAAAATATAGCTAAGATTCTGGGGCGCTGGCTGGCCCACTGGGTAAAGCATGTGACTCTTGATGCCCAGATTGTGAGTTCCAGCCCCACGTTGGGCATAGAGATTACTTGAGAAAAAAAAAAAAAAGTTAAGTTTCTGATCTGGTGATTGAAAGATTTGGGACTGGGAGGACCTGGAGCTAGAATCTTCCTTCTTGTGCCCTGTGCATCTCTCAGGAGCAGTAGTTCCCAGGGGACGTATAGCAATGTCGATCGTTGGGCTGAGGCGTGCTACTGGCATGCAGCAGGCAGAGGCCAGGGATATGCTGAACATCCTTCATTGTCCAGGAGAGCCCCCCGCCCCCAATAAAGAAGTAGCCAGCACAAAAGGCCAATGGTGCTGGGGTTGAGAAGCCCTGCTCTAGGACAGAGATTCATAATGGCTGGTGGGAGGGTGGGTCACACCCTCAGCACCTCCCAGGAGTGCTACCCGTGTGCACACACAGAGAGCATGCATAGTTCATAGGAGAGCTATGAGTCAGTCAATGCACACCTCTGACCCCTCATAGTTCATTAGTGTGTGGGGGAGGGGGGCAGCAATTGGGGTCAGCCAGGAGCTTCTTCAAACATCAGGATCCCTGGGCCGGACAAAGAACTCTGTTCTTGTGTGATGATTTACAGTTTACAGAAGCATTTCCCGTACAGTGTCTCATTTGCCACTTTTCCTGTTTAACAGGTAAAATCAATCCAGAGAATCGATGGAATTTGCCCCAGGTGTGGCACCCAGCAAGCCAGCAGTGAGGACCTGGGTACTGGCGGATGGGGATGGTGGTTCTCCCTCTCTGTTTGTGAAGGTAATTCTGTTGATCCACCATCAGATGCTGACTGAGGCTCGGCCTTTCAGGGTCCTTGCTGATTAGGGCTTGCCTGAGAGGCACCTAGCAGTTTATATTACTGTGTGTCTCTTGGGTGTTAGGCTTACAGTGACCCCTTTGTGACCACCAGCATGACAGCAATATCAGAGCAGGCAGCTTGAGAATTGCACTCAAATTCCTTTGTGCCTCAATTCTGGGGGAGGGGAGAGAAGATAAGAGAGTGATGAAGCATAAACTGTGAGGTTTTCAAACTCTCCATTTACATCTGCCCGATTTAAAAACACTCCAGTCAATAAATCTTTAGTGAGTAAAAATTGAATATTAACAAAACAAATGCAAGGACCCAAGTGTTGACCTCAAAGCAATGACCTTTCAAAGTAAAAAATGCATTTAAATTTACCTAGTATAAATAGATATATGTATAACAAATGAAAGTTTCATAGCATAATACCCATTTTTACTGCATGCAATGCAGATTGGTATTTCATGTGTAATTTTAAAAATTTCTGAAAAAAAAATTTAAAAATTCTGACGGGAACCAGAGATTATAGGACCAATGACGCAAGCAATTAGAAAAGTATAACCTTAGATGAAAACAATGGAAATAAAGGTGTTTCATACAGATGTAAAATGAACGCATATGGAAGCTTTTACTTAACTCATTAACCAAAGAACCAGAAAACTCAAACAAGAGAAGCCAAAGAAGATTCTAGAAGACTATAGATATTGAAATAAATGTGCACAGGGAGGCAAAATTGGCTTCTTCTGAAGTGGGAAGAATTATTTACATGTACTTACTTACATGGAGAGAGTTTATTGCCTACAGACTAGAATAATTTCGCATCATTCTCAGTCATCTGCACTGTGCAGAGTTGAACAAATAGCTCGAAGGCTAGAACCCTGTAACCTGGAAGGATGTGTTCTAGACAATGCATCGTTTTCGTTGAGGCATAAAGTTTCTTTACAGTCTCATAACCTCAATGAAAGCTACCGCTAAAAAAAAAAAAAAGAAAGAAAGAAAGAAAGAAAGCTACTGCTGATCATAAACTAAGACTGGTCTCATTAGATTCGGCCTGGTTGTTTACATAGGTACGGGCATGTTAATTCACCATAAAGGCCTTCTTGAGTTTGCTTTGCTGGAAGCCTTCGTAAGGAATCTCAGATGGGATTTTTAGAAGTCTGGTATTTGCTCTCCTAAGGTACGGAAGCCATGCTCGAGAAGGTCTCCACCAGATTTAGCGCTGCCTTCAGCCCAGGGCGTGATCCTGGAGACCCCGGATCGAGTCCCACGTCAGGCTCCCTGCATGGAGCCTGCTTCTCCCTCAGCCTGTGTCTCTGCCTCTCTGTCTCTCTCTCATGAATAAAGAAATAAAATCTTAAAAAAAAAGAAAACAAAAGAAAACGTAAGGAGCAAAAAGAAAGATTCACTGTTCTTACTACTTTTAACACTTTGAGATATTTCTAACTAGTTATCTAAGATTTTGCTTTTTTTTTTTTTAAAGCCACGAGTACTGAAAAGCAGGCGGGAACTGGAGGCCTTGAGCAGAGCTTGGGGGGGGGGCAGAGGGCGGTCTGAGCCCGACTGGGGTTTGTATCTTGGGAAAACCTTAGCTTCCAAAAGATAGCATTTGCAGACCTTGTTAACCGCGTCTGCCATCTAACTGGTAAGTCCTGTAAATGCAAGCATTTTTGGAAACCTTTAGTTATTTCTGCCGTGTGGGAGAGCTCCCGAATTCTTGATTCGGAAGCGTCTGTGTCTGTGTCCGGCAGGTCATTTCCCCCCACGATCAGCGTGAGGAGCGACATCGCCACCTCGTGTCCTCCTGGAGCGCTGCTTCTGCGGTCGGCGGGCGCGCCCGCTCTGGGCCTCTGTCACCTGGGGGTGCGATCCCTCCCGACCGCCCCCGCCCCCCCCCCCCCCCCCCCCCGTCTGCTCGGTGAAGTGGGGGTGAAATAGCAGACACCGCGGTGAGCGCAGGGTGCACCGCAGAAAACACGAAGTACGCCGAGGGCTCTAACCCAAGAGTGGAAAGAGCTGTGCCTCTGAGCGGCAGGATCAGGGGCAAGTTGTAGTAAAAGGTTAACATTTAAAATATATTTTTAGGGGGATCCCTGGGTGGCTCAGCGGTTTAGCGCCTGCATTCAGCCCAGGATGTGATCCTGGAGACCCGGGATCGAGTCCCATGTCGGGCTCCCTGCATGGAGCCTGCTTCTCTCTCTGCCTCTCTCTCTGTGTGTCTCTCATGAATAAATAAATAAAATATTTATTTTTTTATTTTTTTTAAATGCACATGTCTTTATTTATTTATGATAGTCACACACAGAGAGAGACAGGCAGAGACACAGGCAGAGGGAGAAGCAGGCTCCATGCACCGGGAGCCCGACGTGGGATTCGATCCCGGGTCTCCAGGATCACATCCTGGGCCAAAGGCAGGTGCCAAACTGCTGCGCCACCCAGGGATCCCTAAATAAAATATTTAAAAAATAAAATATATTTTTATAGGGACGCCTGGGGGTCTCAGTGGTTAAGCGTCTGCCTTCGCTTCAGGGCGTGACCCCGGGTCTGGGGAAGAGTCCCACGTCAGGCTCCCTGGAGGGAGCCTGCTTCTCCCTCTGCCTCTCTCTCTCTCTCTCTCTCTCATGAATAAATATTTTTAAAATATTTTTATGTAGTTTTTACAATATAATAGCAACTTACACAATATCCTCATATGTAATCATGCCACTCCTCTTCTATGATGCGGAAGCCAAGGGCAGTAGCAAAAGGCTTGCTTGCGGTGTAGAAAACTGGTTTTTGGTGGAGGGTGCAATTCTTGATCTCAGGGTTGTAAGTTTGAGCCCCACACTGGGTGTAGAGATTACTTTATTTATTTTTTAAGATTTTATTTATTCATGAGAGACAAAGAAAGAGAGGCAAAGACATAGGCAGAGGGAGAAGCAGGCTCCCTGCAAGGAGCCTGATGTGGGACTCGACCCTAGGATCACACCCAGAGATGAAGGCAGACGCTCAACTGCTGAGCCACCCAGGCGTCCCAGAGATTACTTTAAAAGCATTTAAAATCTTAAAACAAAACAAAACAAAAAACAACTATTTTTCATCCAAGTGACCCTGCGGACCTGAGTCCCCATGAGGATTTTTTTCCCTAAGTTTTATTGAGATATGATTTACATACCGTACAACTCCCCTATCAAGTATAGACTTCAGTGCTTCCAGTGTATTCACAGTCCTACAATTACAACCATTACCACAAACAGTTTTACATTTTCATTACCCCAAAAGAAGCCCCACACCCCTTAGCATCAACACTTCCTAATCTTCCCTTCCCCAGTCCTATGCAACCTCTCATCTACTTTCCATCTCCGTGGATTTGCACGTTCTGAACATGTCATATAAATGGAGTCATATGTATGGTATCTTTTGTGTCTGGCTTTTTTTTTTTTTTTTTTTTTTAATTCATTTGAGAAAGAAAGAGCAGAAGCAGGGGAGGAGCAGAGAGGGAGAAGCAGACTTCCTGCTGAGCCAGGAGCCCAAAATGGGGCTGGATCCCAGGTCCCAGGGATTAGCTGAGCAGAAGGCAAACACTTAACCATCTGAGCCACTCAGGCACTCCTGTGCCAGGCTTCTTTCCCTGAGCATGATGTTCTCAAGGTTCATCCACATTGTAGCACGTGCCAGAACTTGATTTCTTGCTATGGCCGAATAATATTCCATTGCACGGGTAGACCACGCACAGGCCAGAGCAGATGGTTCAGAGGGGTGATGTGTGGACTGATCCTCATGGTGGCTGAAGAAGAGAGTGGTGTCCGCAGAGCTGGCGGGCAGACCCGGACAGCCAGGGTAAGAAGGAAGGGGTGTGGGCTGTTCTTGCAAAGTCAAACTGTTGAGGGAAGGAGGGGCTTTTGTTAGGTGTTTGAGGACACAGGAGCCTGAAGAACCTTGGTGGTCCCAATGCAAAGAACTACGGGAGGCAGAGAGGTTTGGTGACCAAAGACAGCAGGATACAGACGGTGGTGAAAGGGCCCCAAGGCAGGGGTGGAGGCTGTGTCAGGGGATCTGGGTGGATATCCTTTTATTTCCAAATCAGGATAAAATATGTATGCGCTTCATCCAGATAGTGAAGAGTGGTAAGAGCTTATGAAGAGATCCACCCTCAAGGAGTAAACTGTGAAACAGATAAAATTGTAACAGTCTGAATCATGGAGATGTAACTTTAGTTTGAAATCTGCCTTTTTTGAAGAACCTCATTCACCCATGGTGTTCGGTAAATGGAACATTACTACATGTAGTTTGTTACAGGTGTGTGCGTGTGTGTGTGTGTGTGTGAGAGTTAAAATACATATCGCAGAAATTTACAACTTGAATCATTCTAAGTGCACAGCCCGCTGGCATGAGGCACCCCACACGGGTGTGCCACCATCACCACCATCCTCTGCCAGAACCTCATCATCATCCCAAATTGAAACTCCACACCCACTGAACAGCTCCCCGCCCCACCCCCACCCTGCAACCACCACCTGACTCTGCCTCTGTGAATTTAACAAGCATAGCGACATCACATAAGTGGAATCATAGAGCATTTATTTGTGTGTGTGTGTGTGTGTTTTTTGTGACTGGCTTATTTTACGTTTTGCATTACAGACTTTTTAAATACATAATTCTCATTGCTATCCTTTGTGCTTACTATTTTTATTCTCACTGAATTATCAGCCCTTTAAACATGATCAACTGAGGGATTTAACATTTGTGTAGCATGGCACATGAAGTTCAAAGGCACTTTGGTGTGTGTTTCACAATCTTTAGTATTCCATCCATCAAAAAGCCAAAACCCACCAAGTTCACCCAAGAATATCAGTTACTGCTGAGTAATAAATGACCCTGGTATCACTGGCTTAAAATAACAGTCTGAAAATAAATAAAAAACTTAAAAAAAATAAAATAAAAAATTAAAATAACAGTCTGTCACCGATCAGTGTTCTCGAAGATGGGTAGGCCATTCCTCTGGCCACCACGCAGGATCGGCGCCGGCCGGCTTGGTTTCTTCTGGCCCCTTCATGCAGCTACCCTCAGCTGGGGGGCCTGCGGGACTGAACGGTGCAGGATGATTTTCCTTGGTGCCTGGCAGTGCCTCCGTCCCTGCGTGTGGCCTCTCCCACAGCTTCTTAGCTGGGCAGTCTCAGGGCCGGGTGCCTGAGGGGGAGGACTTCCAAACCCCCACAGCCTGCTTCTGCCACACTCAGCAAGTCACCCGGGAGCGACCCATCTGGGCTGGAGCCAGTCCAGATTCAAGACCACATTGCAAAGGGGCCTGTGTACTTTATGGGAGGATTTGTGGTCACGGGACAATCTGCATCCCAGGGCCCTTTAATAGGTGAGAATGGTAACGGTCAGTCCAATCCACGTTCTAGGTCACCGCTGGACACACGCTTTTCTGCAGGTGGGGGTTGGCCATAGCTCGTTTGTCGCGCTGGAACTCCTTCCATTCTTTGAGGTGCGTGGATCCTAGAAGCCTTTTAAGCACAGCTTGTAGTTGAGACTCCACGGTCTCCTGACTCGAGGTACCCATGACTCAGGCCCGGTTCCCTGGGAGTGTGGGGGCTCTTGGTCCCGCCAACGCCCTCCGCGCCGAGGAGGCCGAACCCGATGGCGTGTCGGAGTCCCCGCAGCGTCCCCCACCCCCCGGCGCCCCGCGGGGTGGGCCCAGGCCTGGAGGAGTGCGCGCTGTGTGGACAGCAGCGCCTCGGCCTCGCTCCGGCCGGCCCGACGTGTCCGAGGCCTCCTGCGGGAGGGAGGGAGGCGCCCGCCCGGCCGGAGGCCGCGGGGACCCCAGAGGGCGTCTGCAGGACTGGACAGTGCAGGGGACCTGGAAGTGGGGACCCCGGCACGCGAGCAAGGGGCGGGCTCCCGGCGGAGCGATGGGCGCCGCGGCCAATCCGCGGGGGGAGGGCGGGCCGGGGGCGGGGCCTCCCGCCCGAGCGGCTCTGCGGCGCGGCCTCTGGCTGGGGGGCAGACGCGCAGGGCCCGCGGGGGCAGCGGGGCTTGGCTCGTCCAGGGCTTGATGCGGGAGGGCAGGCCAGCCGGGACTCCCCATCAGCTGTCCCGTTACGGGAAGATTTCCTGGAGTCTCGGCACCCCGACCCCTGGGGATGGGCCAGACGCCTGGGATGGGCAGGCGTGGACTGCTGGGGGGGGCGGGGATGAGGCACCCCTCGGCGTGGCTGTGTCTTGGCAGGGACGCTGCAGCCCTGCCCTTAGGCTGACCAGACTTTGGGGAGCTGAATGTGGGCTCCAACCAGGGAACTTCGGTGCAGGAGTAGGGGATTAGAGGGCATTGGAGTAGCAGAACTTGGAAATGAGGGTGACCCCTCACAAAGGGAGAGCTGAAATGTGAGGGAGGCCCCAGTCTTCCTCTGGGCTCTTGAGGAGAGCTGGGAGAGACCCAGCCACTCACCCACCACCCAGTTCCGCAAGAAAGCAAAAAAGTTCACCCCACACCCCAGGGCCTGTCTCCGGGCTAGCTCTACCCGCATAATAACGTCCCGCTTGCTTCTCCAGGCCAGAAGCCACGGAGCCCTGAGTGACTGTGGAGTCTCTGGACACCTCTGCGGCCCTGTCGCCTCCCAGCTGAGGCAGCGCCAGCACTGGCTCACACACAAGGTCACTGCCCTCCCGGGGCCCCGGCACCTCCCGAGTGCTGGGTGGTCCAGGGCCTCTGGCCCGGGATGGGGGACAGGTCTCGTTGTGAGGCCAGAGAGTGCCACCTCCTGGAGCCACGCTTCCCCTTCGTGGTGTGCAGTGTGCCAGCGGGTGCCCGGCTCAGTGTCCCGGTGACACAGTGTCAGGACGAAGGCCACCGGGCCTTCTGGGGGGGTCCGTGGCTGAGCCCATGTCCCGAGTGCTCTTGTCTGGTGCTTGGTGCCCGGGAAGGTCAGTTACTGTCTTCCTGGACGAGGCACACCAGGTACCGTGAGGGGACGGGCTCTGGATCCCCCTCGGCCAGCCACCCAGCTCTGCGCTTCAGGGCTGTTGGCCATCCTGGTGTGCCTCGGTGTCCTCATCTGTACATTGGGTCACCAGGAATGATCGGCTTTTGTAACACGGGGCTAGGTTAAATGGGAAAACCCATGAAGACACATCCCACCATGCACAGCTCCAGCATTCCCGGGCCTCTCTCTCTCTCTCTTTTTTTTTTTTTTAATTAAGTTATATAAGTTCTTTTTTAAAGATTTTTAATTTATTTATTCATGAGAGACAGAGAGAGAGAGAGAGAGGCAGAGACACAGGCAGAGGGAGAAGCAGGCTCCATGCAGGGAGCCAGATGTGGGACTCAATCCTGGGTCTCCAGGATCATGCCCTGGGCGGAAGGCAGGCGCTAAACCGCTGAGCCACCAGGGCTGCCCCCGGGCCTCTCTTTGTAGAAGCTCAGGGTTCCCCCTGCCTCCGTCCTGCAGCCCCTGGATAGCCCTGCAGGCAGCACATCTTACAGACAGGAAGGTGCAGGGTGGGTGGGGAGGTAACCGAGCCAGGGCTGCGGGAGATGGGGGCAGCCCCACAGAAGCCCGACCCCCCGGGGTGCTCCCACTCCGTGCTGTCAGGCCCAGGCCCTGAGGCAGCCGCATCTGCCTCGACCTCCACCCACATCCATTTTCCTGAGCACCAGGCCCAAAGGTGCCTCCACTGATGGATTTTGCTTCCCTCCTTAGGACAGAGCTCCTGGACTGCCAGGTTCCCCACCAGGGAGGAGGAGGAGGAGGAAGAGAAATCCCTCTGCCAGGGCCTGAGCGTGGCCTGCGGGACAGGCCATCGTCCCAGAATGCCCCTGCCAGAGTCCAGTGAGCAGAAGGGCGAGAGTGTGAAGGCTGGCCAGGAGCCGTCCCCGGAGTCCCCTGAACCAGGCACAGATGTCGTCCCCGCAGCCCCCACGAAGCCTGAAGAGTTCTCCAAACTGGTCCTGCTGACAGTCTCCACAGAGAACGTGGATGGGGTGGACTCCCAGCCTGAAGGAGGACACTGTGTCGTGTCCCTGGAGATGTCTGGCCCTGACACCCTGGCCAGGATGCCCCAGATCCTGCAAGTGGAGGAGCAAGTGGGGGCAGTCCAGCCAACCCTCCAGGCCCCTGAGCAGTATCGCAGCAAGCCAGACACAGGTGAGTTCTAGGCTGCTGCTCCTGGCCCAGCCCTCTTTGTGGCCTCACATGCTCAGACAGAGGTTCTGTGCACCCCCTTTCTAGGGGGACGGCCTTGGGGTCCCATCCCTGACCTGAGCTAACCACAGGACACCGTCTTAGGCTGGTGTGATGATCTCAGGATATCACCCCTGGGCATCCGCCCTCACTCCCATCCATGCCCTGGACCTGAAGCCTTGCTCCATCCCAGCTCACCCCACCCTCTCTTGCCCTCAGCAGCCCCCAAGCCCCTGGAGTTCCTGAGGACCCCTTTCGGGGGCCGCCTCCTGGTGCTCGAGTGCTTCCTATACAAGCAGGAGAAGGCCGTGGGGGACAAGGTGTACTGGAAGTGCCGTGAGCACTGTGAGCTGGGCTGCCGGGGCCGGGCCATCACCCGAGGCCCCCGGGCCACAGTGATGCGGGGCCATTGCCACCCACCTGATGAGGAAGGCCTGGAGGCCCGGCGCCGGAGACAGAAGCTGCCTAGCCCATCCCTGCCTGAAGGCTTGGGGGGCCCAGAGGGTCCCGGAGGAGGCCGAGTGGAAGAGCCGCTAGAGGGGGTGGGCCCGTGGCTGTGCCCTGAGGAGCCAGAGCCTGCCCCCACATTGGTGCTGAGCAAGCCTGCTGCAGAGGAGGATGAGGGGCTACGAGCCCTGTCGCTGCTGAGCTTGCCCCCCAAGAAACGCCCGACACTGGGGATCGGTAAGTGCCCCACGCGTGGGCTCCACTCTGGGGCCAATGAGTACCCATGGGCCTTTTCCTGTGCCCAGGTGGAAATGTGGGGTCCCACATGGTTTTCTAACGTGCTCAAAGTCAAGATATCATATTTAAAAGATATAAATATATCTTAAGCCCATGGGATAGAACCAGGGGCCCCAAGTCCTTTTGGAACTTTCTGATTTAGCATGATCTTGTGTGAGGTCCAGAAACCTGAGTTTTAACAGGCCCAGGTAGTCCTAGTAACCCATGAGGTTCGGGAAGGTCAGCCTAGGGGAGAGCTTTGGGCCAGGGCCAAGTCACAGCCCAGCCCCACCTGGTGTCAGAACATGTGCTGAACCTCTGGGGTGTCGGGAGCTTTGTCAGGGATGGCTCAGATGCCAGAGAGATTAGATGTGTGATGCACGGGAAGCGCTCAGCGCCAGTCCCGTGATGGTGGCGCTGAGTGCCTGGAAGCCGCAGGCTTCTTGGAGGCTTTTATTACCAGCAAGTGGGAGGTGGGCTCAGTCCCAAGCGCTGGCTCCCTCCTGACCCAGATTCGAGGGTTTAAGGACTTAGGGCAGCTGCTGTGCTGGGTACTGGATGGAGAGGGGGAGGGAAACACTTGTTTTTCACTGCGTGTCTCTTGCCACCATTTGTATTTTATGGCGTGTCCATGTGTTATTCAAAAATAGATAAAAGTTTCAAACAAACCCTAAAAAAAGAATGACCAGAGTGACTGAACACATAGGCTGTGAAGTCAAAGCCAGCTTGTCCTTCCCGGGTGCATGAGCTTGGATGTGATGTTTACCCACTGAGAGCTGTGGCCTCGCCCACTGACCTCCAGGAGAGGAACTGCACCTCCTGCCTGGGTCAGTGGGTGGGGGTCAGTGGGAATGCACAGGGGCCCATGCACGCCCCGCTTGGGGGAAGCTACAGGAAATGTCCCCATAGAGGGGAAGCGCGCTGCCCACCCCCTGCCTCCCCGGCCTCCTATCCTATCGGCCTGCCTGCCGTGACTGCCCTAGATTCCTCCTCCAGGAGAACTCCGGCCCCCCCTGGAATTCCTAAGGACATGCTATGGGGGCAGCTTCCTGGTGCACCAGTCCTTCCTCTACAAGCGGGAGAAGGCCGTGGGGGACAAGGTGTACTGGACATGCCGGGACCACGCACTGCACAGCTGCCGCAGCCGGGCCATCACCCAGGGCCAGCGGGTAACCGTGATGCGGGGCCACTGCCACCCGCCCGACATGGAGGGCCTAGAGGCCCGGCGGCAGCAGGAGAAGGCCATGGAGACGCTGCAGGCCAGGCCTGGTGGGCCTGGGGGCCAGGCGGACCAGCTGCCTCAAGGCGTGGACAGCCTGCTCTGCCGCAGGGGGCCCGGGACCCTGAATCTCAGCAGAACCCGGCCTAGAAAGCGCCCAAAAGTCCTCCCAGCCCAGCCCCCAGCCCTGCCAGGATCCCCCGCTGAGGACCAGGACAAGGACCTGGGTGAGTCCTTCACCTGCCGGCCCAGAGCCGGCCCAGGGAGGTAGGAGGGGGCCCAAGACCTGGAATTCCCACTTCCCTCCCCACCCACCTCTCCCGTTTCTCCCCAGGAGGCCCTGAGTTCTTGAGGACCCCCCTGGGGGGCAGCTTCCTGGTGTACGAGTCCTTCCTGTACAGGCGGGAGAAGGCGGCGGGGGAGAAGGTGTACTGGACGTGCCGGGACCAGGCCCGCATGGGCTGCCGCAGCCGGGCCATCACCCAGGGCCAGCGGGTGACGGTGATGCGGGGCCACTGCCACCCGCCTGACCTGGGGGGGCTGGAGGCCCTGAGGCAGCAGGAGAAGCACCCGGGGGCAGCTCAGCGGGGGAGCCCAGGTAGGACTTCAGGTGGGCCTCGGGGCCAGCAGGGAACCCGGGTGGCCAGCCTCACCCTCTGACCCCCGCGGCCCGCAGCAAGCATCCTCCGTCCTCACGGGGGCGCTGTGGTTGCCGCCCTCCTCGTGCTCTGCCTCCCTGCCCCCGGCCCCCCTCGGCGGCAGGGTTTCCGGAGGAAGCTCATCACAGGCTGCCCGCATGCCCCGTGTGAATGGGTGACACAGGGCCCGCAACCGGCACATCCTGCAGGAGGGGACATTCCCTCCCTCCTCCAGCCCTGCTCCCTCAACGGCATCGTCTGTAAGGGACCCATGACAACAGTCGGAGCCCTGCTCTCTTCATCTTTGTCCACCTGGCGTTTTGTCTCTCTGGTCAATATTCCTGTGTTCATCTTGCCAAGAAGAGCGCTTTGGAGTGTTCCCTGCCCGCCCAGCAGGCCTGCCCTGGATGCCACTTGTGGAAAGACTGTGTCCTCCCCCTGGCGCTCGCCCCTGGGCTCTGATGTCCTCACTGGCTTCCCACCCAGGCTGCTTTGCCAAGTTGCCCACCCACCCACCCCCAACTCTGCCCATCCTTCGGGGGCCCCTGTCCCTTAGGTTCCCAAGTCAGTGGAGTCACCTTTACAGTCTTCTTGGCCACAAAGTTCTCTCAAACTCCAGCATTCTGGTCTTACCCCCTCTGACTCTCTTTTTTTAATTCCATTTCCGTGTGACTGCGTCCGCGGGGTGCAGGCTCCAAGGCTTGTGGCAGCACCGGCCCCGTCCTCACCCCGACTCCTACCCCAGATACCATCTGCTCACGGGGCGTCCACTGCCCTGATTCCAAACCGCCTCTGTCAGCTGGCCTGTTGACCTGGGGGCGGGGGGTCCCTGCGGAGCTTTGTTCGGGGCGGCACACGGGCCCGCACGGCTCCGGTCCTTCTCATGAGGCGGTTGCTCAGCCGTCCAGTGTCCAGTAGCTGCTTAGTCTGTGGGCCTCACGCACGGGGTGGCCGGGCCAGGGGCAGCTCCAGCTTTGGCTCCAGTCCTCCCAGGACCCCCTTGGCTGTGCCCCGCCGCCGGGCCCCTCTTTCTCTTGCCCGGTTTACTCCCTTGTCCTGCGGAGGCCCTGGGGCCACCCTAGGGGACCACGTGCATCCGAGGATGCCTGATGGAGAGTGGCTGTCGTGAGTCCTTTTCTGGGGTTGTTTGGTCCCCATGTCGAACCGACCATAGCTTTCAGAGGACGGGTCCTAGGCCTGTGCTGCTTCTTTGTTGAAGTTTTGGGGTCACGTCTCCATCGCTGGGACACCTGGCTGGGCTGAGGGCCTTTGAGGCAGGAATCGCAAGTCGTGCACTCTTTCTCCCGTTCCCGGGCACTTTCTGCTCCTTGCTCGCTTCTCTCCGTTGCTCCTGTTGGCCAGACGTCCGTCCTCCCGGCGTGCCTGCCCTGGACAGCTCCTCCATTTTGCCTTCCGGTCTTTCCATGTAACATCTAAGTTTCTGCTGTTGTATTTGGACATCTCTGCACTCACTCCGTCATCCTGTCTAGCCTGTGGCGGTGGCCGTGTCGCCCCCTCACCCCCTGTGCCGTGGCTTGGTGCATTTGCTTTGGCCTCTGCCCTCGGGGTGGAGCTTCTCTCGTGTCTGGTGACCCTTCCTGGCTGCTCCTGTTCAAGGCCAGGCTCACAAGCTCTGTATGGGGTGCTGAGCAGGGGCCTGCAGTCAGGTGGCTGCGAGTGTGAGTGGTGACTGTGGCCTGAGACCCCTGACTTTGGCTCTATGGGTCTGCGGGTAGGCCAGTACCCAGCCTCCCGCTGGGTGTCTCACCCAATGCCAGCCTTCTCGGAGCCGGCAGACACGATGGGCAGGAAGTGCCAGCTTTGGGGACACAGGCACCTGCTGCCCCTTCCCCTGGGCGCGGCCCCCTGGGCTCTTTGCTCTCCCCACAAATAGCCCCATCCTGTCCCTGTGGGTGGAGGCCTGCCCTGGATGCCACTTGTGGAAAGACTATGTCCTCCCCCTGGCGCTCGCCCCTGGGCTCTGATGTCTTCACTGGCTTCCCACCCAGGCTGCTTTGCCAAGTTGCCCACCCCCCCCCCACAACTCTGAAATTCTGGGGGCTTCTCCGCTCCAAGTCCCCGGCCTGGAGTGCTGTGCTCTTGTCACTCTTCACTGCCTGTTGTCATGGGCTGCAGAGGGAGCGAAGACAAGCCCTGCGGTCACATACTCAGTTCCTCCGCCTGCGTCTCCAGGACGTACTCGTCCCCAGTGGCTTCTGCAGCCCCGATAGACTCCCCAGTCTGTCACCTGCTCCTCTGTGGTCCCCGTGCCTGGGAGGATGTTTTCAGGGTGGAAGGCACAGCCGCCTTCTGGGTCCTCACCCTCCACTGGCCCTGCCACTCCTTGCCTCCTCCCAGCATCTCGGGTCACACCCCCGCTCAGCTTGGGGACCTCATGCTGCCGTAGCCTCTTGCTGCAATGCACACCTTCACCCCGGCCCCCATCTCTCTCCTGGACCCAGAGGGCCCGTGCATATTCCTCCAACTATGCCAGGACCGAACAGACCTGCATGAGCACCCCCACCCATCGCAGGAACCTAGGAGAAGTCAGCGGTCATAGCAAGGCCACCACCTCCCTGCAGGCCCCACAAGGAGGGAGACAGATTCCCACCTTCAGGGGCTTTCGCCTCACCAGGCTCCCGCCTCCCTTCACTCCTAGGCTTGAGAAGGGAGCCCCCTGGGACCTGAGGCTAGGCTGGGTTTGGGAAGTGGGGGCCCTGCACCCTGGAGTCCAGAGCCATGTCCTCTCCCTGGGAGGACATACTGGGATGGGGCGGTGGGGCTCACCCCAGGGGCCATGCTGTTCCTGCTTTGACACGGGGGCCCGCATCACCTCACTGCCCAACTCCAAGACCTAGCTCCCAGCTCTCCCTCCCCACCCACCTCTCCCGTTTCTCCCCAGGAGGCCCTGAGTTCCTGAGGACCCCCCTCGGGGGCAGCTTCCTGGTATATGAGTCCTTCCTGTACAGGCGGGAGAAGGCGGCGGGGGAGAAGGTGTACTGGACGTGCCGGGACCAGGCCCGCATGGGCTGCCGCAGCCGGGCCATCACCCAGGGCCAGCGGGTGATGGTGATGCGCAGGCACTGCCACCCGCCCGACCTGGGGGGGCTGGAGGCCCTGAGGCAGCGGGAGCAGATCCCCAGCCCGGCCCAGAGGGAAGGCTCAGGTGCGAGTAAGAGGGTGTGGAGGGGGTCAGGTGCTCCGGTCTCCCCGCTGAGACATTCTATCCACAGCCCATGCTTCGTGGCCTCGGGCACCCATGCACATTGTTCTATCTGCCCCCCGTGTGAGCTCCCTAAGGGCAGGGCTGCACGTGGGCTCCACAGTTATGCCCGCTGCTGGTGTGGGATTGGCCGTCAGCAGAGAGGAGCCCACTCAGACAGCTGGAGGGCAGGGAGTGGCAGGGCATCACCTCCAGGAAGTGCTCAGCATCGTTTATGGGGCGATGCGCCTAGACTTCAGGGACCCTCTGTCTCCCCTCTCTGGGTATCTCATGTCTGTTTTCCTGCCTCCCCTGCCCCAGTTCTCTCTGGCCACCCAAACCCCAACATCGTGTGACCTTTCAATTCAGAGTGTTAAAAGCCTCAAGAGAGAGTTGATTGGTTGCCAGCTAGACAAGGGGAGGGTGGGGACGGAGCCAGGAGGCCCAGGTGCATGGCCCCAACCATGGGCCTGGCTGAATGTTCCAGCCTAGCCTCTGACCTGGGGGGCTGGCCCGGGTGTAGAATCCACTCCAGCTCAGGAGAGTCCTGCAGGAAAGCTCAGGTTTTGGGCAGTTACGGGGCCAGCCTCCCGGGCTGCACCAAAGCCCTGAGGAAGACACAGCCAGCCTGTGCTGGAGGGTGTCAGGGCCCTGGGCCTCGCAGCACGGGCTGGTGGAGAGGCGGCCAACAGAGTGGGTCCTGCGGGGGGATTGCAGTTCCTGGGGCGGGCTGGGGCACAAAGGAAAGAGCCTCTGAGCCTGGAGCCCGGGCTCTTACCCTGCTTCCGAGATGCCCCTTTCATGCTGCCACATTCCTTCCAGGAGCCCTCCAGCCTCTGGAGTTCCTGAGGACGTCCCTTGGGGGCAGGTTCCTGGTGTACGAGTCCTTCCTCTACAGGAAGGAGAAGGCGGCGGGGGAGAAGGTGTACTGGATGTGCCGGGACCAGGCCCGGCTGGGCTGCCGCAGCCGGGCCATCACCCAGGGCCAGCTGGTGACGGTGATGCGTAGCCACTGCCACCTGCCCGACCTGGCAGGCCTGGAGGCCCTGAGGCAGCGGGAGCGGCTCCCCAGCGTGGCCCCGCAGGAGGACCCAGGTACAGCCCGGGACAGGGGTCAGAGCTGGGAGTACAAAAGAGCCGTGGGCCTTTCGTCTCTGCCAGCCCAAGGCTCAGACCCCTCGGGATAGGCACCATCTGAGGAGCTTTGTGCCCTAGCCTTTCGACCCCAGACTCTCCTACCTCTTGTCCACTGATGCCTTCTCTGGAACCTGAAAACTAATCCTTCCCTAGATCCTTCCCATCCTCAAGACGACTTCCCTTCTAATTCAGTTCCTCTCCTGTCATTTATTCTAAGAGGTCTTGACTGGTTACAGATCAATCTCTCTTGAAAATCAGATGAAGAAACAGAGACTGCTCCAAAAAGAGCAAGCTAATATTTGTGTGTACACACATGCACACACACATGTACACATGCATGCTCACAAGGTTTTGCCAAGAATTAATTTTATTGAGCTGAAAATTAGTTTCCTTCATATAAACAGAATACAAAACTAGTCTTTAGGAACCATTTTTCTGTTTGTTTGTTTGTTTTTTTAAGATTTAATTGACTTATTTGAGATAGAGCACATGAGCGGGAAGAGGGGCAGAGGGAGAGGGAGAATCAGGCTGCCCCCTGAGCAGGGAGCCCAGCCGCATGCGAGCTTGATCCCAGGTCATGACCCAAGCCAAAGGCAGACGCTTAACCAACTGAGCCACCCAGGTGCCCTGCATTTTTTTTTCAAGATTATATTTATTCCTGAGAGACACAGAGAGAGGCAGAGACACAGGCAGAGGGAGAAGCAGGCTCCCTGTGGGGAGCACGATGTGGGATGTGATCCAGGATCCCGGGATCATGCTCTAAGCCAAAGGCAGATGCTCAACCACTGGGCTACCCAGACGCCCCGGTGCCCTGCATTTTTGTGTTTCATATGAATTCGTGTGAATAATAAGGGCCATATCTTATAAAAAC
Source organism: Canis aureus (assembly GCF_053574225.1). NCBI lineage: Eukaryota > Metazoa > Chordata > Mammalia > Carnivora > Canidae > Canis > Canis aureus. The sequence continues at coordinate 39,460,108 of NC_135618.1, forward strand.
GAATCCAAGTTGTATAAAACAACTGAAAGAAATTTGATCTCTGCTAAAAAAAATAACTAAAAATTTTTAAAAACAAGGTTTCTGGGAGAAAGCCACTGTTTGACGACAATATGAAAGAGAAGTTGTGGGACACCTGTGGCGCAGTCGAGGGCACTTGTTCAGTCCTGCTCTGCTGAATGACGGGCTGAATGCTGACCCTCAGAGTCCCAAATAGCTTCTTTCACCAGGCACGGGTAGTTTGGGGCTTCAGAAAACCAGAATTCCCAGTGACTGCCCAAATCAGAGTCATTCTACCCAGTTTTCTTTATCCTCAAGGTGAGGTCATTGTTACAAAATATGTACTTTTGGCTCTAGCAGCTTCAATATGAAAAGAATTAATGGGGCGTCCAGCTGACTCAGTCAGTGAAACACATGACTCTTCATATCCAGGTTGTGAGTTCAAGCCCCACACTGGGTGTAGAGAAGACTTAAGAAAGGAAAGGGGGGGTGGTGCCTGGGCGGCTCTGTGTGTTAAGTGTCTGACTCCTGATCTCGGCTCGGGTCTTGATATCAGGGTCGTGAATTCAGGCCCTGTGTTGGGCTCTGTGCTGGGTGTACAGCCTACATAAAAAAAAATAATAATAACAAAAAGAAAATCATAAACACAAAACAGAATTACTAATCCATGTTTTCAATTTTCTTTCCTCAGAAAAGGTGAAACTTCTGCCGGAAGTGCAGCTGTGCGTCCAGCCTGGTTCTCCAGAAAGCCAGCAGTTGTGTGGGTAATTGTGAGTTGTCTCGGGCACCACAAGTCCCCCCAACACGTAGTGGCTTATGTTGGCAAACATTTACTGTCTCTCTCAGAGTGGGCAGGAGCGGTTGGGCTGGCGGTTTTGGCGTGGGGTCTCTCATGAGGTTGGAGGAAGGACGGCAGCCAGGGCTGCGTCTCTGAAGGCCTGAGTGGGCCAGGAGCGGCCCACAGTGCCTCACTGCGCACACGCCTGTGGGCTGTGTGCCCCGCTCCTCCACCGTGACAGCTCTCTCCCCCCAAGACAGTGATCTGCGAGTGAGCAGAGCCAGGAGGAGGCCACCAGCAAGTGCAGTTGGTGGTCCCCCTAGGAGCATCTGGAGCACTCACTGGGAGACAGAACCTAGGCTGCAAAACAGGCCTCGTCTAACAGCAAGGACTGGAATCACACAAAGCTCGTTATCTGTTCAGAGTGGAATGAAACCAGAAATCAGCAACACAGAGAAAGCTGGAAACTTATAGACATGGGACAATCAACATCCAGAATAACTGAGACTCTGAGAAGAAATCCCGAGGCAGATGGAGACCCAGCACAGCAAGATGCACGGGGGGCAGCAGAGCAGAGCTTAAAGTATAGCTGGAAAGACTAACATGAAAAAAGAAGAAAGATCCCAAGTCCGTAACTTACGCTTACGTTAGTTAGACACTAGGATAGAGAAATGGAGCAATGCTAAAGCAAAAGGAGGGAAAAAAGAATAGAAATGAATGAGGGGTGCCTGGGTGGCTCAGTGGTTGGGCGTCTGCCTTCAGCTCAGGTCATGATCCCGGGGTCCTGGGATCCAGCCCCGTGTCAGCCTCCCTGCTCTGTGGGGAGTCAGCTTCTCCCTCTGCCTCTGCTGCTCCCCATGCTTGTGCGCACTCTCTCTCTCTCTCTTTCTCCCTCGCTCTCTTAAAAAAAAAAAAAAAAAGACAGAAATTAATGAAAGAGAGAAGATAAAAGGAACAGGACCAGAAGTTGGTTCTTGGAAAGGATCAACAAAATTGCCAAACCTTTAGCTCCATCATCCCCAAAACTGGTTTTTACTTTTCTATTATTTTTATTTTATTTCCCAAAAATCGGTCTGTAAAGATAGAGAAGACTCAGGGGCACCCGGTGGGCTCAGTCAGAGGGGCATGTGACTCTTGACCTCAGTGTCATGAGTTTGAGCCTCAGGTTGGGTGTAGAGATGACTAAAAAAAAATCTTTGAGTAAAATAAAATAAGATCGGGAAGACTCAAGTTATTAAAATCAAGAGTGAAAGCGGGGCATGACTGCCTACTCCACAGGAAGAGCCGCACACACAGAGGGTCGTCAGGGAATGGCACGAGCAGTAGCAGAACAGCTGCCAAGGCCAACCCAGGAAGAAATAAGAAAATGTGAGCAGACCTGTACCAGGTAGAGACTGATGGAATTGTTTGACAACTTCCCACCCAGAAAAGCCTGGCCGGATGGCAGCGACCATGGTGCCCTCTACCAAAGCTTGGCCAAGAATCAACACCGGCCCTTCATAAGCTCCCCCCACAGTAGGAAAGGAGGGGGAGCACTTTCGGGGAGAGAGGGAACATCCTCGGAGCGGTTGTGGGGGTGGGCGCCTGGTTCCACAGCCACCTGGGCAGGTGACGTGGCAGGAGGATGACTGCTCAGTGGAGCCAAGTGAGCCCAGGAGGGAGCCCCGGTGACTTGGGGCCACGGCCTGCCTGCCTGCCCTGTTCCCTGGGACCCAGGCAGCCCTTTCCCCTGCAGTGGCAGGTATCAGAGAATTTGCCACGTTTTCCAAAGCCATCACGGCAATAGAGAACTTTTTGTTTCTTGGAAAAGAATCTCAGAGGCCCGGGCACGTCCCAGCACTCCCCGAGTGGGAGATGCGACTTTTCAGGAGTGTCGGTTCCCCCCAGGACAGGCTTGCAGAGAGAGCCGGGAACCCAGAGCAGCCTCCCCTCTTAAAGGAAATGGTAGGACATGTGTCCTGAGCGTGTGTGAGCACCAGCTGGTTATCTCCGGGCGGGAGGACACTTCCTCTACTGCCCACCTCTGCTGCGTTTGGATTTTTATAATGAACGTGTGTTTCTTTGTGACCAGGCTGGTGAATGGTACAAAGCTGGACAGCGGGGCCCAGTGAGGCCAGCCTCCTTCCCGACTCGAGCGGCCGAGCCTCCACGCTGCCGGCGTCAGGGATCGTCCGAGCGTACCCAGGCCCCTGGCATTACCCTCCCAGTTAGATCCTGCTTCACAAAGACTTTCTTCCACTCGTCCGAAGCACTGGCCTTCACGTTTCTCCAAGGGCCTCATACCTGGACGGCGTCTCCGGGCAGGCAGGCAGGAGCGCCAGGAGCTGGCAGCTGCAGGTGTGCATGACGCGGGGATGGGCCCGGCCCGCGACGGTCCAAAGAAGCCTCTTGACACGGAGACGCCTCCTCCCGGCTATGCTGCCCTGAGCCGCAAACGCCCGCCTGTTTCCAGAGCCCGGGACTTTGCCCAGGACTTTCCCGTTTGCCAGGGTCCTGCCTCGGCCAGGGCGCACTGAGAGCCTCCTGCTGCTTCCAGCCAAGCGCCCCGTGAAGCTGTCGCCTCCCCAGATGTTTCTGGACGGGTGCCAGGGCGGCGTCCGCACACCCCTCACAGTAGCAGGGCAGGCCAGAGCAGAGGCCTCGCCACACCCTCTCAGCGCCTCTTTCCTTTGCTCTCTTCCAACTGAAATTAAAGCCAGGGTCCGCGATCACCGTAGCATGTGGCGTTCCCCACAGCGGGAGTCGGTCCCGGACAGACGCTACTGGCCAGCGACGTCTGGGTCGCCCACATTTGTGTGATGCAGGACGACAGGCAGGCCCAGGGGGCAGCGAGGCCCACCCACCTCTCCCATCTGGCTGCGTAACAGAGAGCTGGCCTCGCAGACCCGAGGAGAAGCAGGCTGGTGTGGCCCAGAGCTCCAGAGGCCGCTGCTGGCTGACTGGGCCGTGGCCTCCCCACGGGGTTCCTCGCCGCCAGCCGTAGGTACAGAGAGCGCATAGCTGGCCGTGGAGCCTGCTGTCTGGCATTGGAGCAGCGACGGCTTGGGACCCCACTGTCCCTCCACGGGTAGATTTGCTGCCAATAAACCCTCTTTTATATCTCACCGTGTAGAACTGGTATGTACGCCCATGTCCCCTTTGCAAAGACAGTTGGCCGCTGTGAAGCCACACGCACTGTGTCTCCGTGCAAGGTCGGGAGTGATGGAGTTTGGCCAGGCACCCCCAGAAGAGACCCCCACGCAGGAGGCAGTACCAGGTACCTGGCCCAGATGTCAGCTGGAGCAGGAGCAGGTGGGGGTGCTCTGGAGCAGTGGCCAAGGGGTCCGCTCCAAGCACACAGGGCTGCAGCCCCAGCTGGCCATTGCCTTTGTGTCGCTGAAACACCTTGATTCTCTGCTGCTGCCCCTCACCCTGAGCCCCACCCCACTCTCAGAAACTGGGGCAAGCTGGAAATGGAATGACTACCCCAAGGACAGGGCACTTAGACCCCCAATCAGACCCTGGCTCCCCTCCCAGGCAAGTAAGTGCCCCATCAGTTGACCCAGTTGCAGCCCCATGGGGCCATAGCCTCGCAGCCTTGGCAGCGGTTGAGAGGACGGTGCAGGGACATAGCAGGTAGGAGGCAGGTGTCTGCCAGAGGACCCCTGTGCTGACGGCCCTCAGCAGTGGACGCCCCACGCGGGGGCCGTTTCAAGCAATGCTCTTGGCCACACAGCATACTTCCCTGAGACAATGAGCTGCCCACGGCCGACGCCAGACACAGCCCTGTGGGAACAGATAAGACACCCAATCCCAGATCCATCTTCGTGTCACACATACGCATGCCCACGGGCAGTGGCCACACCTGGAGGAGAGTCTGTGCCTCTACCAGTTGAGTCTGCTCAGCTCCACTGTGGAAGGGAAGCCCCCCCACAGGCGTGAGGTGCTCCAGCAAGAAGTGCTGAGTCCCGACAGCTGCTGCCACCTGCAAAGCCACCTGCAGGGACACTGAGTTCCTCATTCTCAAGTCCCATGGCCCTCAGCTTGGCTGTGCTCTGGGATGCAGCACAAGGAGAGTCACAGAGAGACCTAGGCTTCTCTTCATTCCTGGACACTCGTGTTGACAGGGGCCTGCGTGCTCCTCTCTGCTCCTGCTTGGACCTCAGAGGACACACGGATGCTCTGTGGCGCTTGGACTGACGACTCCCAGATGGACAGGAATTTTGACACCGCCGTCCCCTTGGGTGCCCCACGGCTGCTCCGAGCTCCGCAGGCTTCCTCCCATAGGTCTGCTTCCTCCAGAGTCCAGAGCCCTGGAGAGGTCCCCTGCCCTGTCCCGTCACAGAGCAGAGTGCACAGGGGCAGGTGCCCAGGAAGCTGGCGCCTCAGTGGATGGATGGAGATGGATCGGCAGGGCAATGCCCGCTCCCTCCCTGCTCCTGCTCTGCTGCTACTTTCCCCCAGTAAGCCCCATTGTAGGATGTCTCCACCACCGGAGCAGGTCATTAGTGTGCCCGCCCCCTCTGCGTGATGGTGAGCAACAATTATGAAATTACATTTCAATTATGGCATTAAAATAAAACTTCACTAGGAATAACAGAAGTATCAACAAGGAACTCAACTCTTAAAACTGGGGGGCAGTGGCCAGCTGTAGGAGCCCCGGCCCCCAGTCCCTGCCCCCAGGGGTGTTAGGTGAGCATCGCAGAAAGGCTACTCACGGCTCAGGCCCCTTGGTCCCTCGCCTCTGGCCCCCACATCCTTCCCGCAGGACCCTGGCACCCAGGAACTCCTGTGCCGACAGTCAGCGGGTGCTTCTCAGAGCTCCCCGCCTGCCCCTCCCGCCCCCTCCCAAGGTCACACCTCGGTCCTGGGCCTCCCTTCCTGGCCCAGGCCTCCCTGGAGGGCTCCCCTGCCCCCACCCGCCCCTAAAACTGGGTGGTTGGTGTGGCGGGGACTGGCCCTCCGCCCTCTCCTGCCCAGATCCTGCCCAGCAGCTTTGAGGCCTCCTAGTCTGTCCGTCTGCTGCATCAGCCTGGCCCTGTCTTCCGGAACTGGACCCGTGTGTCCACCCGCCTCCACGGCCTCAGCCCTGGTGACCCGTGGGCACGGGGTACAGCAGCAGAGGGGGACAGCCACCTGTTGTCCTCCTCGTGGTGGTTCCACCGCACGAGGAGAAACCCAGAGCTGTGCTGCGTGCCGCCCTGTCCTTAATCCACGCGCCACTCAGTCTGTGACTCAGTGGCTCTTAGTATATTCACCAGTGCTGCGTCCATCACCACCATCTAATTCCAGAATATTCATCACCCCAAAAAGAAGCCCCAGACCCATTAGGCTCACTCACTCTGCCCACTTTCCCCACGTGGTGAAGCAGAAGGGGTTTCTTTCCCTGGCGCTGAGAGGCTTTGGGGGATTCGGGTGTCAGTCCATCCAAGGTGTCTTAACAAATGCCACAGATGGAGGGACCCTTCCACAACCAACGTGCACGCCTCAGGGCTCTGAGGCTGGAGGCCTGGGATGAGGGGGCACGCCCGAGTGCGTTCTGATGAGAGCCTCCTTGCTGCGTCCTCGTTGGGGCGGGTGACTAGCTCACTCTCTGGCCGCTCATGATCCATCCTGAAGCTCCATGCTGACCTAAACACCTCCCAGGGGCTTCACGTCCTGATAGCATCACATTTGATTCGAGTTTCAACATACGAATTTCGGAGGGATACAGTCACTCCAGGGCGCCAGCTAAGGCACATACACAGTGAAGACAACCGTGTCGCTGGTCCTTGCCTGAGTAAACACCCCCAGTCCCGGCCCCAGAATCACTAGAGCCCCAACCACTGGCCTGCATGGCTACAGCAGTCTCCACTGCCCCCTTTCTGCAATCCATCCCCATGATCGCCAGGAGCTTTCTAAAATGCAGTCTTTTTTTTTCTTTTTTAAAGATTTTATTTATTTGTTCACAAGAGACACAGAGAGAGAGAGGCAGAGACACAGGCAGAGGAGAAGCAGGCTCCATGCAGGGAGCCCCATGCGGGACTCAATCCCAGGACCCCGGATCACACCCTGAGCCGAAGGTAGACGCTCAACTGCTGAGCCCCCCAGGTGCCCCTAAAATGCAGTCCTATCACGCAGCACCTGGCCCAGGTGTCCTCTGTCTGGTTTCCACATCAAGTATGATGAACCAAGGACCAAAAGCCAGAGGTACTGGGGCAGGAGGTCCCTGGCCTTAGGCCATATCCTCACCACGGCCCTGCAGAGCCCAGACCCTTCTGGCCGCCTATCCCACTGTTCCCCTGAGGATTTGGAAGGCTCTAGAAGGGCCCCTTGGCTTTGGCAATAAGGCCCTGGCTTGGCCCTTGGGCTCTGGCCTCTCACCCCCAATGCTTTAGAGAAAGGAAGAGTATTTGCCCAGCACCTACAAGGGCTCAAACAATCTCTGTTAAATGTGATTGAGGAGGTGAAGACGGGGGGCAGTGGGGACCCAATCAGGGTCCTGCTCAGGTCCCTGTCCCAAGTCTGTTGGACACTGGCTGGTGGAAGTGACCCACATGTCCACTGACATATGAAGGGATAAAGAAAATGTGGTCTAGCCACACCATGGACTACTATGCACCCTCAAAAAGAGAGAGAGAGAGATCTGGGACTCCTGGGGGCGTCTGGCAGTACAGGGCGCCCGGGGGGCTCAGGTCATGATCCCGGTCCTGGGATGGCGTCTGCCTCTCCTTCCTGCTCGTGCTCTGTCTCTCAAATGAATAAATAAAATCTTTTAAAACGGGGTGGGCGGGGGGGTGGAGATTTGGACACAGACTCACGCAGGGAGAACGCCGCGTGAAGATGAAGCCAGACTGTGGTGATGCTTCCACAGGCCAAGGCACACCAGTGATGACCCAGTGGCCTCCTGAAGCTAGTGGAGGGGCGTCAAAGGAGCCTGCACTCAGCTCCCAGAAGGAAGCCACCCTGCCGCCCAGACTGTGGGACTTCGTTAGGACGCCAGGGAAAGCAACACGGGCGACCAGAACTAGACGGGGCAGGGCTGTGTCGGCGGAGCTGCCAGGCAACACGGGCTTCTTTCTCACGCATCCCTACTCTCCTGGCTGGTGGCCACCTTCCACGAGGTCACCCGGCAATCCAGCTCCTTCCCCTCTCCAGGCCCTGGGCATCTTCCGCATCCAGTTGGCAGGGGCCTACGTGTGCGCTTTGCCAACCTGGAGGTCCTGATGAAGGATGTCCGGGGTGGAGCCTGGGAACCTGCATTTCTAACAAGCTCCTCAGGGATGCCGCTGCTGGTGGGCGGCCCCCCTACTTCGAGTACCGAGGCATCACTCCTGCACACGCCCGGTTGGCCCGAACTCACCCCCATAGTCAGATGCAAGGGAGGCAGGAAAATGAAGTTCAGCTGTTTGCACAGGAGCAGGAGGAACCGGGGTCAGTAAACACAGGTAGAGGGCCGGAGCAGGTAGGAGGGACCCAGCCCTCCCCCCACGGCAGTCTGGGGGGACCAAGCGGAAGTCCTGGCTGAGACTGTGAGGCCCTTCAACTTTCCTGAACTCCCTCTAAGTGGCAGGGTGAGGGCCAAGGGCCTCTTTAGTTTGAGGTTCCGGGAGTCATCTGGCACTGGAGCCTGCAAGGAGCACACTACACTGCCCCTCACGTGGGTGCCCCAGTTCTGGAATGGAGCACCCTCCCCCAGTCCTCCAGCCTCCCCTTTGCAGGAGACGGAGGCCTCAGGAAGTACATTAGACTGCGCGACAGCCTGGCCCGCCAGGCGGGGGCAGTCCCTACTCTACTCTCCCTACTGACCCTTGTCCCTATCCCCCACCCAGCCCTTTCCTGGGTATTCGGTGACCCTGGTGGTGAGGCTCTGCACACAACTCGGTCACAGAGCCGCGGCCCGCAGACCCCAGCTCCCTGCTGGCCAGAAACTTGGGAGGGCACCTACGAGCCCTGGCAGCAACTGCCTCTTTCCCACCCGCAGCTAAGGCTGGCCTCCAGCTGTCCCCTGGCCCAGGGGGGCATTAGACAGGTGCTCTGCGCTGGGCTGGCCTGCGCAGGTGAGCCTCCCAGTCCAGTGCTCAGCAAGGCCAGGAGTCCGGGAGCTGAGCCCTGGGCATCCTGGCGGCCGAGGGGTACTCCCCAGGAGGCCACCCGCCTGGGCACCTACTTTCGGAAAGCCAAGCCCGGCTCCTCCGAAGGCTCACCCGGGCACCAACTGCGAGGTGTCCGACCCGCCGGCGCCGCCCACATCTTGGCCCTTCTAGAATCCTTCCTGCTCCCCCTCCCATCCTAATGGCCCCGACAGCTCTGTCAGGGCTGAACAGCTTGGCGAGGGCCTGGGCAGGGGGCGAGGCTGGACTGAGCGGCCAGAGCTGCGCGCGGAGCGGGGCCGCAGGGGAGGCGCTGCCGCGCGTCCCCGCCCCGGCGCCCGCCCCCGCCCTCCCACGCACCTGCGCTGGCCTCCCCCCAAGCCCTGGGGGCAGCCGGCGGGCGGCGCTGGGAGATCAGAGGATTCGGAGGAGTCGGCCCGGGGGGAGGGGGCGGGGAATTTCCCCCCACGCCTGCCCGGGCCTGCTCCCCTCCCCCTCCCCCGCCAGGGTGGGGGTGGGGGGGCTCCGCTGGGGGAATTCCACGGCGCTGCGAGGGCCCCGGCGAGCCTGGGCCGGGGGTCCTACGGAAAGAAGGGGGAAGAGAGGAGGGGGCGGGCCGGGACCAGGGGCGCAGCTGCCTCCGTCCCCAGACACCAGCTGGCCCTGCCTGTCCGGGACTGAGCGTCCACCGGTCCCGCTTGTCTCGGGGGCGCGGGGCGGGGGGGGGGGGGGGGGGACGGGCAGGGAGTGGCACTTCCTTCGTCAAACCAGAGGCATTCGGTACTTGGGGAGAGGGGCGCGGGGATCCGAAGAGGGTGTGCTTTGGAGCTTGTGGCGCTGGGTGGGTGACCGGGAGTGCGAGCGAGGGCCGGATTCACGGGCGCCTCTGCGGTGTCCCGGCGGCGGGCGGCCTCGGGACAGGGTCTTGTATCAGCCCCATTAGGGCCCTTCTGTCCACCGACTGGCCTGGCCTGCTCCACGCAGCCCTAGAGCCCGCGGGGACCCTGGGAGCGAGCGGGGGGCTGGGGGAGGGGAGCCGCGGGCCGGGACACCGGGGTCCCCGGGCAGGGTGTTGGGGAGGGGGGTGTTGGCGTGGGAGGCGTCTGGACCTGCTGCCTCCGCTCCAGTCTCGGGCGGGGCTTCCCGGCCTCAGGGGGGGGATGGGGTGGGGAGGGAGGGATTCCAGGGGGAGGGACCCACAGAGGGACGCGAGGGGGGCAGGAGCCAGTGCGTTAGAGACCTGAGCGAGGGCGACTCAGAGAGCAAGGCGCCTCCCGAGGGGGTGGGCGTGGAAGCGGAGGCGAGACCTGGAGCCCCCAGAGGCAGTGACAGAGGGCGCTGCTGGCCAGAGGACCCCAGGGATACAGCCTGGGGGAACCAGGGGCAGAGAGGCGCCTTCAGGGGCGGGAACCGGGGAGGCAGATCCCCGTGGGAGGTAGTTCACCGGTCCAGACTGAGAGCGCGCCTGGAGAGCAGACTGTCAGAGGACAACGGCCCCCAGGTGGCCTGGAAGACCCCGGAGCGACCCTGGGGGCGGCCTGGACCCTGCTCCAGCCCAGGCAACCTCTCTCTGGTTGGGGACGATGGAGACGGGGACCCCACAGGTCCTCCTCCTCCTCCTCTTCCTCCCGCTGCTGCCGCCCCTCAGGGCCTCGGCGGGGAGCCTGCACAGCCCAGGTGAGTCTCGGCCCAACTCCTGTCCCTTGCCTCACCCAGGCGGAGGCAGAGGAGGGGGCGGAGCCGGTGGCTGGAGCAGCTGAGCAGCTCCAGGGCCCCATAGGCGCGGAGGTGCTGGCTGGCAAGCAGGGTGGCAGTTGGGGTCGCAGTGGTGGAGATGCGGGAAGGTCTGACCTCCGGCCCCTGCGGTTGTCCTGCAGTCCTGTCCGAGTGCTTCCAGGTGAATGGCGCCGACTACCGCGGCCACCAGAACCGCACAGGGCCCCGCGGGGCTGGCCGCCCGTGCCTCTTCTGGGACCAGACGCAGCAGCACAGCTACAGCAGCGCCAGCGACCCCCAGGGCCGCTGGGGACTGGGCCCACACAACTTCTGCCGGTGAGGGGAGGGCCGGGGGCCCGACTGGGCTGTGCGGAGGTCTTGGCCCGTGGGACACAAAGTCCACCTGGAGGGGCTGGGCGCGCAGCTGCACGAGGGACCTGGCCTAGCCCCTCCTAGGGGCCAGGCGGGACGCGCTGAACATTTTCCGGTGGGGGACTGGCCTTCGGTGCCCAAACTCTGCAGTGTCAGGTCAGGCCTGGGCATCCCAGAAGCCCGTGCCAGCGGAACCCAGGCAGGGGCGAGCCCTGGAGCAAGGGGCTGGGCCCTTGCCATACAACTTACTTGAGAGGCTCTACTCGTGATGGAGGGATTGGGGGCTCAGAGCCCCCTCTGCTGTCTGGAGTGGAGTGGGAGGACACACAAAGCTCAGAGATCCCCACTTTTGCCTTAAAGTAGGGTTCCAAGGCAAGAGAATGGCTGAGGCCCAAGACAGGGTTGGGGAAACCCCTGGTGGCCTCAAAGTCCTTGTGTATAAGGTCATGTCCTAGCAACAGCTGCAGCCCAAAATATGTCCTCAGGGCCCCTTTAAGGACATCTCCCCCTTACCCCCCACCCAGTCGGAAGTTGACATCCAGAAGCACGTGGGACAAACCTGAACTTGTGGGACAACAGAGAGGAACGAACAAATAAGTTCTAACACACGTGGTGGTGGCCGTTTTGAGAACAGGTTGTGGGATGGGGCCTGGGATTTGCAGCCCTTGCGGTGGGGGGATCTGGACCACTTCTCCCCCAATGGCAGGAACCCAGACGGCGACGTGCAGCCATGGTGCTATGTAGCTGAGACAGAGGAAGGCATCTACTGGCGCTATTGCGACATCCCCACGTGTCACAGTGAGTGGGCCTGGCTGGGCAAGGCTGGGAACGGCCGGCTGCCTGGGTAGAGTTGGCTCTTGGAGGGAAGGGACCAAGCCTGACTCTGCTGCTCCTCAGTGCCGGGGTACCTGGGCTGCTTCGTGGATTCGGGGGCCCCCCCGGCTCTCAGCGGCCCCAGCGGCACCTCGACAAAGCTCACGGTGCAGGTGTGCCTCCGCTTCTGCCGCATGAAGGGCTACCAGGTACTGACCCCCACCTCCGGCCCAGAACGGTGACCCCCTGAACTTGATCTCAGGACCCAAATCAACTCCCGCCTCTGACGTCAAACCCTGACGTTGATTTTGGAAGCTCCAGGCCGGCTCCCACCTACGGCCCAGGCCCCAGCCTCCCTCTCCCCTGCCCCTGCCCCCGCCCCTGCCTCGGGGGTCACCCAGTCTGTGCTCCCAGCTGGCGGGCGTGGAGGCCGGCTACGCCTGCTTCTGTGGCTCCGAAAGCGACCTGGACCGGGGACGCCCGGCCCCAGCTACCGACTGCGACCAGATTTGCTTCGGCCACCCAGGCCAGCTGTGCGGCGGCGATGGGCGCCTGGGCATCTACGAAGGTGAGGAGTGAGCGGGCAGGGGGGCCTGGGGCGGGCGGGGAGCCCGGCCCGGGGTTCTGACGCCGGCTCCGCCCACAGTGTCCGTGGGCTCCTGCCAGGGCAACTGGACCGCGCCTCAGGGCGTCGTGTACTCCCCGGACTTCCCCGACGAGTACGGTCCGGACCGCAACTGCAGCTGGCTGCTGCGCCCGCCGGGCGCCGCGCTGGAGCTCACCTTCCGCCTCTTCGAGCTGGCCGACCCGCGCGACCGGCTGGAGCTGCGCGACGCCGCCTCGGGCAGCCTGCTCCGCGCCTTCGACGGCTCCCGCCGGCCGCCGCCCGGGCCGCTGCGCCTGCGGGTCTCCGCGCTGCTGCTCACCTTCCGCAGCGACGCGCGCGGCCACGCGCAGGGCTTCGCGCTCACATTCCACGGTGAGAGCCCGGCCCGCGCCCCCGCCCCGCCCCCGGCCCCCGGCCCCCGGCCCGACCCCCGGCCCGCCTCACCCCTCTCCCCGCAGGGCTGCAGGACGCCGCTGACAACCCGGCGCCCGAGGGCTGGGCCCAGACCCCCGCAGCGCCCCTCGACGGGGCCAACGCGAGCTGCAGCCCCCGGCCCGGGGCTCCGGAGGCCGCGATGGGGGGTGAGGCGGGCGTGCCAGGCGGGAGGGAGTTTGGGGAGCCGCCCCGCCCAGACCAGCTCCTCACAGCACCGTGTGCCCGCAGCCCGGGTCTTCCCGACGGTCGCGGCCGTCTCCGTGCTGCTGCTGCTGCTGCTGCTGCTGTCGCTGCTGCGCCTGCTGCGCCGACGGTGCGCCCCCCGGGGCAGGGCCTGAGGGCGGACGCCTCGCTGCGCGGGAGGGGTGCTGGGAAGCTGGGAGCTCCAGGGGGGCCGGGCTGGGTTCTCGGGGGCGAGGCCTTGCGTCCACACAGGGAGTCGCGCCGGCGACCGCAGGCGAAGCAGGACGCTGGAGGCAAGATTGGTTGGGTTCGGCTGACGTCTGCTCCTTCTCTAGGAGCTGTCTGCTGGCTCCGGGAAAAGGGCCCCCGGCGTTGGGGCCTTCGCGGGGCCCCGGGAGAAGCTGGGCTGTGTGGTACCGCCGGCCTCGAGGGGTGGCCCTGCCCTGCCCCCCCGGGGACCCTCAGGCTGAGGGTCTAGCGGCGAGTTACCGGCCCCTGAGCGCCTCCAGCCAGAGTTCCCTGCGCTCGCTCATCTCTGCTCTCTGACTCCGGACCCTCTGCAAGCGGGATGGACACCCGAGACTCCATGCTGCACTCAGCGCTGACCTTCTGCCCCGTTAAGGGCAGCTGGGTCTCTGGTCATCCCGTGGAGGCCAGACGTTGGACCGGAAGCATCTGGTGCTGTTGAGAACTTGGTCTGACCCTCAGGGGCCAGATGGCAGAGGCCAAAGGGCAAGAGGATCCCAGCTCCCCTTCCTCATGAACTTTGATAGAGGGGTCTCTGATTTCAGTTGGCTTCCTGAGCCTCTTGGGGTGGTCCTGGACTGCTGCCCTAAGTGAAATGTGAGAGGTCAAGGAAAGCAGTCAAAAGACCAACCATAGACTTTGAATAAAGGACCTATTTTGATACAGGGCTCTGCAAGTTCCTGCGTGATGAAAGGGGTTATGTTAATGAGGGTATTGGAGCAGGGTTGGGTGTGTCCATGCAAATTAAGGTTGGTCGGAGCGTGGAGTGATTCGGGGCCGCCAGGAAGGCGGAGGACTGAGAAAGGCAGAGGCAGAAGGGTGGGTGGGGTCCGGGAGAAGGGGAGGAGGGGGAAGCCGGGGGTGAGCGGGGTTAAACCGGAGGAGGATGCATTCCTGGACCCGCTTTAGGATGAACCCGGGCAGGGACCGACTTTTTTCCCTTGGCCTCCTGCCTACTCTCTTCCCCTCCGATTCCTGTCTTTTCCGGGTGGAACTGAAGGTGCCCTCCATGGGCGATAACAGGGAGCGAGTCTGACCGCGCCCAAGTTCTCAGAAGACTGGTCCGAAGGGCAGGGCATCGCCCGAGGGTGCGGGGCGCGTCAGACACACCTGTAGAGGCCTGAGCATCTGAGCGTGGCCCTCTGCGCTCGGGCTGAGTCGACTGGAGAGATCACCCCTGGAGTGGGGGCGCGCCGGGTCTAGACCTTCCTGGGCCGAAGGGCCGGGGCCGGCAGCACCTTGGACAGAGCCCGGGTGAGGGGTGGGGATGGGCGGCGGGGAGGCTGAGTGCCCCAGGGTGCGTCGACCTGGGGGGTCGCGCGGAAAGCCGGGGCGCGCGAGGCAGACAAGGCTCCGGGGTCACTCCAGCAGAGCCACCGGGACCCAGAACCTCGGAGCCCTCGCCCACAGCTGCCCCATGCAAATGAGGCTGGGACCGCGTATATTATGCTAATTGAGCCAAAGTCTGGGCGTGGGCGGGGCCTCCCCGCCAGCCGCGCCCATTGGCCCTCGCAGGGTCGACGTCACTGGCACCGCGCGCGAAACGCTGGCGGGATGGCGGGGGCGAGCCGCTGGGGCGGAGTCTGGCGTCCCCACCAGTGTCCGGCCGCACCCGTCCTCCCGGCCGCGGAGAGACAGCCGGCCGTCGCCGCTGCCGCCGCCGCCGCCACCAGGCGCTGTCCCCGCGGCGCGCCCGCCCCTGCCAGGCCGGCCGCACTGCGCTCCGGCGCCCCGCGCGGCCCCAGCCTCCGCCCCGGCGTGGGGGCGCCCGGCCGCGCGTGCGCAGCGCGGGAGGGGGCGCGGGCCAGGACCCCCGGCGGCGCGTGCGCGGACGGAGCGCCGGGCGGCGGGCGGGCGCCGGGATGAGCCTCCGCGCGCCGCGGCAGCTGTGAGCAGCAGGCCGGGCCAGAGGAGCGCGGCGCCCGCCCGGCGCGGGCCATGGCGTTCCTGGCCGGGCCGCGCCTGCTGGACTGGGCCAGCTCCCCGCCGCACCTGCAGTTCAACAAGTTCGTGCTCACGGGCTACCGGCCGGCCAGCAGCGGCTCGGGCTGTCTGCGCAGCCTCTTCTACCTGCACAACGAGCTGGGCAACATCTACACGCACGGTGAGCCGCGCCCCGCATCCGCACCCGCGGCAGCCTTGCCCGAGCCGGCCCGGGGGCCCGGGGGCCGGCGAGGGCCCAGGGTTCAGGTCCCGGGCTGCCTGGGCCCTGGCACGGCCGGGCGCCCTGGTGACAAAGCTGCCATTGTCCCGGACGGAACTGTCCTTCCGCTCCCGGGCGGGGCCCCCGGGGCAGACGGGGGACGCAGAGTGGGGGACCGAGTCCGCTTAATCCCTCTGAGCCCCGGGGAGGAGCCTGGTGCCCGCCCCTTCATAATCCCAGCGTCCGGGGCACCCTCCCCCGCCTGCGCTCGTCCAGGACATGGGTGTTAACTTCGGCCTCGGGGCCCAGGAAAGAAGCCAGGCCCCAGCCCCTCCCGGGGTGGCGGTCTTGCCACCCTCCTCCGCCCGGCCACGGGGCTCCGCCTGGCGGCGGCCCCTCCTCCCCACCTCCGCGGCCCTTATCTGCTGACACAGCCCTGCCACTCCTTGGGCTGTCCGGGCCAGGAGAGGGGCCTGAGCCCGCTGGGCCTAACCTTGGTACCTGGCTCGCCGGCCGACTGGGGCCTGGCCAGACCTTGCCCATGTGCAGCCAGCAGCCTAGTAGGCTGTGCCTGTCTTTGACCCCTGGGAGGGCAGTGCCGGAGTGCCCAGGGGAAAGGGTGGGAAGGGCCTGGCTGGGGCTGAGAGGAATGGAGGGCAGGAAAAGCTCCCTGGGGAAGTAGGAAACGAGCTCCTGCAGCCCGTCTCCCCTGCCTGAGTCTGCCCTTTCTGGAAGACAGAAAGACCCAAAGCCTCCCTGCGTCTGGTCACTTATAGAGAGGACACAGGGGTTGAGAGAAGCAAGCTAAGTGACCCGCAGATCTAGTATCATTGCCCACATATCCTATATAAAATTCAGCATGAGATCATGCGTCCTTCTGGCTTCTGCTGACACACCAAGTTTGGGGGATCGGGGCCACCTGTGTTCTGGGGAGGTAATATGCTGCAGGGAGGAGATAAGACTGCTGGGTTCTACTCTGCTTTCATTGCTGGGGTCACCTGGGGCACTGGCTTGGGTTCTTCAACTGAATGTGTGGACAACGGTCTCTACCTCCAGAAACTCTTGGGAGCTCTGCTAAGTCACTGAAGTTACTGAAGGCACAGGGCCTGCCCCTGCCGGGGGCCCAGCCACGAGCATGCTAAGAGCATCATCAAGACCCATCTTGCCTCCTCCCTCCTGTATCATTTCTAGACTGTGGGCTCCCTGAGGACATGGCTTGTCCTCGGCGCTCAAGCCGCGTGATGGATAATTGTCTCCCTCCTCCAGGGCTGGCCTTGCTAGGCTTCCTGGTGCTGCTGCCCATGACCATGCCGTGGGGCCAGCTGGGCCAGGACGGCTGGCTGGGCGGGACACACTGTGTGGCCTGCCTGGCCCCTCCCGCGGGCTCTGTGCTCTACCATCTCTTCATGTGCCACCAAGGGGGCAGCGCCGTGTACACCCGCCTCCTCGCCCTGGACATGTGTGGCGTCTGCCTTGTCAACACCCTTGGTGAGCCATGCGACGGGGTGGCCTGAAGGACGGGAGGTGGGTGGCCGCCAGGGAGGTGGAGGGAGGGTCACTCACACGAGCCCCCGAAGTAGAGGGCAGGCAGTTCCCCGGTGACGTGCCTCCCACCTCTCTCCATACAGGGGCGCTGCCCATCATCCACTGCACCCTGGCCTGTAGGCCCTGGCTGCGTCCAGCTGCCCTGGTGGGCTACACCGTGCTGTCCGGTGTGGCTGGCTGGCGGGCCCTCACTGCCCCCTCCACCAGTGCCCGGCTCCGTGCCTTTGGTTGGCAGGCTGCTGCCCGCCTCCTGGTGTTCGGGGCCCGGGGAGTAGGGCTGGGCTCCGGCGCCCCTGGCTCCCTGCACTGCTACCTGCGCATGGATGCGCTGGCACTGCTTGGGGGACTGGTGAACGTGGCCCGCCTGCCAGAGCGCTGGGGACCTGGCCGCTTCGACTACTGGGGCAACTCCCACCAGATCATGCACCTGCTCAGTGTGGGCTCCATCCTCCAGCTGCACGCCGGCGTCGTGCCAGATCTGCTCTGGGCCGCCCACCACACCTGCCCCCCAGACTGAGCCACCTCCTGCCTGCCACGTCACCCTCTCTGCAGTCACCTGGGACCGACGATCGCCCTTCGCTCCTGCTGGTCTGCGAGGGGCTGACTCCCTGGATGCTTCCAGCAAACTGGACTTCCCAGCTGGAAGCCATCACCCGTTCGTCTGATCTTCCCTGTGGACTAGCCTCTTCTACGCACGTCTCAGAGCTCTGGCTTCCCTCCCTGCCTTCTTTCAGGGTACTGTCTGTGTGGGCTAGACGGAAACCTTCCTTCCTAGGCCTCCGTTTATCCTCCTCTGTGACCTGTGAGGGTGTGGCCAGAGGGACTCTGGGGTCACGTCTGGCTCTGACAGTTGGGATGCTATCAGCCCAGAGCCGTGAGCCCACCACCCTGCCCCACATGTAAGGTACCTCGTGGCTGCCTTGCCCAGCCTTCAGCCCATATTTCCTGACCTTTCTGCTCTGCATGCCAGCCCTCCCTGCAGCCTGAGGCTCACCCACCCCTTTTCCCTTCATCCAGAGACTGTGGAGTGAGGGGTTTGGGCAACAGGACTAGTCTCTTATCCCAGGACCAAGGGGTAGGAGGGCGGCTGCAGCTGCTTTTTCCAGGCAGCTAGCACAGAGACATGAAGCACTGAGTGGCCACTGGGCTGAGGGCCCTCCCTCCACCTCGAGTGCCATGCTCTGATGGCTCGACCTACACAGTGGGGACGTGCCTGCTCAGGAAATCTCTGCTCCACACAGCGCCTGGATCCTACCTCCAGTCAGCTGGCCTGGGGCCCTGTATCAGGGCTCAGCCTTGGGGTCACAAACCCCTGGCAACATCAATAAAGGGTAGGAAGCGCTGCGTTGCCACACAAGCAAGCTTGGGCGCTCCCAAGATTCAAATACATTTTATTAGACATGGGTAGGCAGGAGGCACCAGTGGAGTTCCCAGAGGGAACCCCACCTCCAGGAGGATTGGGGGGGTGGCTAAAAGGTTAAAAGCGCCAAGGCTGGCTTGTGGACTCAGCCTGGGCCCAGTGAGTCCTCAAACAGGCTGAGAAGGTTCCGAGGTTCGAAGGAGGGGAAGGAGCCCCGAGCGGGCTCGGAGTCAATGTCACTCAGGTCCAGGGCATCCCTGGGTGGGAGGGAAGAGAGACAGATGACACTCAGAGACTGAGAGCCACCACCTCCCACCCCCCTGGACTCAGGGCCTGCTCACCTCAGTGTGTACCTGTTCCGGGGGGCGGGGGAGCCACTGCGGGGGGTGGAGGTGTTCCCAGTAGCCCTGGCCAGGACAGCCTCTGCAGAGAGTGAGAGCCTGCACCGGGTAGCCAGACAAGTAAGGTGTCGAGGGGTGGGGAGTGCACCCGGAGGCCACCACAGCTGGGCGGGGCAGGGAGCCAGCCCCAGGCTCCTCCTGCCATGGACAGGAGCAGGACCACTGTCAGGACCAGCGGAAACGAGGTGCCCCTTGAGAAAAGCACTTTCACAACTTTGAAAGGCCACCTCTGTTCCGTTTTGGAACACATGGGTTTGGACAGCTGGCTTTGAAGTGACCTTGTGGCAAATGAAGCTTAGCTGGTACTTCATGTCGATATAAAGTGTCCCCATGGCAAAGGGGTGACATTTCCTTAAAGAAGGGGTTAATGGTATGGTTCCTCCTGAGGGTGGTGCCCAAGCCTGTGGTTTTCTTTTGTAACAGTTCCTTAATGACAGCCTCTCCTCTGGCCACCAGGTACCTAGAACCGAGGAGTTTCCCAGGGCGCAGCTCCCCAGGCTGTGAGAGGACAGTACCTCATCTGTGAGCACCGGCAGCCCCTGCTGTCATGGGAGCTGTGGCCCCCACCCTGCTCCCTGCTCTGGGCTTGGAAGGGACAGCTGCATTCAAACAGGGCAGGCTGTACCCCCACTGGCCTCGATTCCCTTCCCAGGGCATGATGGGGGCCAGGTTTGTGGGAGGGGTCTCTCCCTGCTAATCCTCCTGGGTCTGGGACCTGGCGCTGTTGACCACCCCTATCCCCCGCCCCCAGCACCCTCAGCTCTCACCCACCCTCAGCTCTCACCCACCCTATGCTGTCATCATCCCAGCTGCTGGAGAGGCTGCTGTCCAGGAGGAGGCTGCAGGGTGGGGAGCCAGGCGGGGTGGCTGGTGGGCTCGGCGGCTGCAGCCAGCTGGCGGGGTGAGCCAATCCGTGCCAGAGCCAGCACAGCAAGGAAAGCAGGGCCTGTGGGGACAGGGATGGTGGAGGCAGGTCAGACCCTGGCACTGGGGAGCAGGGTGGGGCATCCTGCCACCATCGCCTGACTTACCTGCCACAGGGCCCACCCT
Source organism: Canis aureus (assembly GCF_053574225.1). Lineage (NCBI taxonomy): Eukaryota > Metazoa > Chordata > Mammalia > Carnivora > Canidae > Canis > Canis aureus. Next base: position 39,479,805 of record NC_135618.1, read on the forward strand.
CGGCTGAGGGCATCGGCAGCCACGTACCACAGAATGCTCCATGGCCGAGGCCGCCTGAGCATGGGCAGAGCCAGCAGGGCCTCAGCGGTGGCCCGCAGCTTGGGGTCAGGTTCCAGCATCATGGTGAGGACAGAACGCAGCTCGGAAGATAGGCCTGTCCACAGGGCAGGGCCGTGTCAGGGGCGACTGGGCCTGGAGGCCAGTGGTCCCCACCGCCAGCCATGCCATCCCCCAGGACCCCCCTGGTGGGAGGTAGCACCATCCCCGACCTCCACTTACCAGCAGTGAACTCAGGGGGCAGATAGCCCTGGCGAAGCTGCTGCCAGCCCTCCCCACCGTGGGGCAGCTCCATATTGCATGCCACTTCCAGGACGGTGAGACCCAGACTGGGAAGGACGGGGACAGGAACAGAAGAGGCAAGGTTGGCCTTGGGACCCGGATTCCAGAAGGGCTGCTGTCTTCCACCCCGATCCAGGGAAGTGGGGAGGGAGCAGTGAGGGGTCCTGAGAAGGCCCCAGGAGGTCCAATGGTGGGACCATGGTGTGGGGCATGGAGCCCACACACAGCACAGGCTGCCCACCAGCCGGTGAGCCATCCTGCACCGCTCACTGGACAGGCACTGGGTCTGCTCATGTTCCTGTCCCCACTCTGTTGATAAAGCTGGATATGGCTGCTAGAGGCCGAACAGCATTACTGGCAGGGACAAGGGAGCCCAGTGCCAGGTCCAGTCCCTGTAAATGCAGTAATCATCCCTCCTGTGGAGGTGCAGTGAGGAAGTGGATAGATTCATGTAAAGTGGCTCCAGAGGGTTTGCTGCTTAGACAGCCTGACTGCAGAACCCCCTCAGCCTCAGGGCAGGCCTCCACCCCTTTGGGGCAGGATGTTCAGCCCGAGGCCAGGCCGGGGTTCCTGACTTTGGGCTAGGGTGGGGCTTCCCTCCCTCGGGCAACTGCAGCCCCCACCCCCGGCACCGCCCCCCGCCCCCCTCCCAGCCCTCACCTGAACACGTCGGCTGCTGTCCCGTAGGAGCCATGCAGGAGCTCCGGGGCCATGTAACGGGGGTCTCCCTCCTGGGCCTCACCAGCTCCAGACGTACCCAGCTCAACCAGCAGCCCAAAGTCACCCAGCTTGCAACGGCCCCGGGGCCCCAGGAAGATGTTGGCAGGCTTGACGTCAAGGTGGACCAGACCTTGGCCGTGGAGGTGAGCCAGGGCCAGCAGGGTATCTCGCAGGTAGCCCCAGACCTGGGCCTCTGGCAGGCCGGTGCCCCAGGCCTCACAGTGCTGCTGCAGGCTGGGCCCGCACAGCTCGGTCTGCAAGTACAGGATGCCGCCCTCCTCCCAGGCTTGCTCCAGCCGCACACAGCGCGGGTGCTGCCCCACCTTCTCGTGGCCGCCGACCTCAGCCAGCTTGCGGGCCCGGTCCTTGGGGCCCCGGAACGGTGACATCGAGCGCTTTATTGCATAGAGCCGGCCATCTTCCTTGGAGCGCACCTGGAAGGGAGGCGGTGCCCACAGGTGGGACGGGAGGTGGCATGACCACTTAGAATGACTATCTGGCAGGTTCTATTAAGAATTTACAAGTGTGGAAGTTGCAGCATGGCATCTACCTTAGAGAGACCCGCGCGCACACAATTGCATAAATGGATAAACCACTATGAGCTCTAAGCATTGGGCTAAAAGCGTGTCCGTGGCACGCAGTTATGTGAAGAAAGCTGGCTACAGAACCATGTGGGCAGTATGATCCGCTGTGTTGAAGATGAGTTTGTCTCTATATGGTCAACTCTGGAGATGTACAGAGAAGGGTCTGGAAGGAGGGACACCCACCTGAGAAGCACAGTAGTTTCCTCTGGGAAGAACTGGTCTACAGACCTATGTTGTTTGTACTTTTTAACCACAAAATTATCTCCATGTAGTACTTGTGTAAGCAGAATCACCATTTTAAAGAAAATATAAATGACTAGAAATATATTTTAAGAAAAAAAAAAAGTGGCATGGAGGGGGTAGCCTGAGTGCCTGCCGGCCAAAGGGGTGGGGAAGCGTGTGCCCTACAGACAGGGCTGGCTCCAGGGCAGGAGAGAAAGCAGCCAGGAGCCTGTAAGGCGTGCCAGACTGTGGACAAGGGTGAGTGTGTATTGAGAGGCCTGTGGGAGGGGAAGGCGAAAGCAGTCGAATCAAGCACTGAGGAACGGAGCATGTCAACCTGTGAGAAGCAGGCTGCCCAGGACAGTCCCATCCAGGCAGGGGTGAGAGGTGGGGCAGGGGGCATCCCCCAGCAAGCCCAAGGAGTCGTCTCCCCACTCACCTTGAAAACCTCTCCATAAGAGCCATGGCCCAGGCGGCCAAGCCTCTGGAAGCTCTGTTGGAAAAAGGACTCTGGCCGGCTTGGGTCATATGAGGGGCTCTGTAGGGTCTCAGAGGCTTTGCCTCGAAATGACACCCTCCGGGGCTGGGGCTGGTGCCAGCCTGGGGTCCGGGGAGGAAAGAGACGGCTGATGGGGATGCTGCCTTTGGCAGGGGGCCGGGGCGGGAGGCTCCGACTGAGCCCCCCAGGCCTCTTGAGGGAGAAGCCAGGTTCTGCGTGACGGAAGTAGGCTGGCACTGGGACAGGGGTACCACTCAGGGGTGGAGGGGTGCCCTCTGTGGGCACAGGCATGACCAGCGCAGGAGGTCCTGAGGTGCACAGCACGGAGCAGTGTGTCCACTCAAACAGTGCCTGGTTCTGTGGCCCCAAAGAGGCCTTGGAAGACAGCCACGTCCACTCTGCTCACACGTTCTGCTTTACACATGGAGGCCACAGGGACGAGCACCTGCTGGGAGAAGGCAGGGGACAGATATACATAGGCCTGGACAGAGTTGTCTGTACCCTGGAGGTCGTAGAAGCATGAACTGAAAAACCCACGGCCATGTCCTAGAGACTTCCACAGTACAGCAGAGGTTAAGCTGAGGCAGGTTCTGGAGCTGGACCGCCTGAATGTGTATCCCTGCCACATCCAGGGCCACATAAGGGCAAACAAACCAGCTGTTTGGCTTTAAAATATGCACCTTCTTCCAAAAATGGAAAGTGGAAATATTAACACAGGCCCACCAGCCCTTATCTCTAATTCAAAAGTAAAAACAAAGGTCTGAAACCAAGTTTCTTTTCTGACTTTTTTCTCCCTGCTGCAGGGCTAAAACTCCTTTAGTGGGGCTCCACTTCCAGCTCCGTGTTACAGATGCTAAGGTCCAGGCAGGTGCAGCAGAGAGGCTGGGGGCTCCCTCTTCCATCAGTCCCCGTCACAGGGCAAAAGCTCTAGCTCAGAGCCAGAGGGCAGGGAACACTGAGGCCTGATCGCTCCAGCCCAGGCTCATTCACAGAAAGGAAGCTCCCCCATGGGAAGGGCGAGCAGAGAAGGCCAGAAGCTACCGTCCCCACCCTAATGCAGCAGTGTCACCCAGAGAGATGGGCACCACTGTCCCTGCCCTCAGCTCCAGACCTGTGGCCCAAAGATTCCGCCTACAGAGAAACAGGCAATGGAGAAAGAAAGTTCTGAAGCGCTCCCTGAAAACAAAAAACAAAAAACTTGATTTCAAACAATGTGTAGGAAGTTCAAGCCTAAAGGCACTCTCAAAGTCAGTGCAGGTTTTGGTGGTAAGCAAATAGCAGGAAGCTGGTATCTCATTAGTGCAACAAGGCACCCTATAGGCCAGCTGGTTTAGCAGAGAGAACTGGGGAAAGAAATAGCTAACAAGAGCTTTGTTGGGGTCAGAACAAACCTCAGACACTGAATTCAAAAGCTACCTTGTCTAAGGAGCCCCAAATTACTTAGCTCAGTCTACGGAGCAACTGATGCCCTAGGCATTGTCAAAAGCAATAGAACAATCAGTCCACAATTGGTGGAGCCTAACAGTTAAGTGTGGAAAAGGATAAAGAAAGCCCCTGTAAAACCACTGGCATTCCAAGGTGACCTCACACATGCCCAAGCCTGGGCCCTCTGAGGAGTAGCAGCAGAGGCTTCACACTGCAGGTAAAAGAGACATCACTCCAAAGGCCCAGCCTGTCCATCCAAAGCACATAAACAAGCAAACAACAGTCACAATCCCCAGAGGGGGGTGAGAAACCAGGAGCCACAGTTGCTATAACATTGTCTGAAATGCCCAGTTTTCGACAACAAAAATTACTAGATATAGAGACATAGGAAAGTGTGACCCACACACAGGAACAAAGCAGATGACAAAAAACTACCTGTAAGAGGGACCAAATGCCAGGTTTCACAGATAAAGGCGTCAAAGTAGCTGCTATAAATATTTTCAAAGAACTAAAGGAAACCATGCTTACCAAAGAGAATCAGGATGATAACATCTCACCAAATAAAGAATATTAATAATGAGATAGAAATTATAAAAAGAACCAAGTGGATGGGATGCCTGTGTGGCTCAGCAGTTGAGCACCTGCCTTTGGCTTAAGGTGTGATCACCGGGTCCTGGGATTGAGTCCCACATTGGGCCCCCTACAGGGAGCTGCTTCTCCCCCTGCCTATGCCTCTGCCTCTGTCTCTCATGAATAAATAAATAAAATATTAAAAAAAAATAAAGAACCAAATGGAAATTATGAAAATGAAAGGTATAATGCTGAAATAAAAATACTCACTGGAGGGGCTCAACAGTAGATTTGAACTGCCAGGATGATTGGCAAACTTGAAGATAGATCAACAGAGATTATGCAGTCTGAAGAACAGAGGGAACAAAGAATGAAGAGAGGGAACAGATGCTTGGAGGATTGTAGGATACCAGTACATACACCAGCATGTACAGAATGGCACACTGAAGGAAAGAAGAGAAGCAGCAGGGAAAATATGCTAAGAAATAATAGAGGAAAGCTTCCCAAGTGTGATTCCCAGAAAAACCTCCCTGCCCCAAGAAAAATGAATTAACTTAGCCAATAAGCTCAGTAAACTTCAGGTAGGATAAGTGAAGAGATCCACACGCAGACACATCATATTAAAAATGCTCAAAAGAGGGGCCCCTCGGGGGCTCAGTCAGTTAAGCATCTGCGTTCAGCTCAGGTCATGATGCCAGGGTCCTGGGATCTAGCCCTGTGTTGGGCTCCCTGCTCAGCGGGGAGCCTGCTTCTCCCTCTCCCTCTGCAGTTCCCCCTGCTTGTGCTGTCTCCATTTTTTAAAATGCTGAAAACCAAAAAGAAGGACATAATCTTGAGAGTGTTAAGAGGAAAAGCACTGGGAGTCCCGGGTGGCTCAGCAGTTTAGGACCTGCCTTCGGCCCAGGGCGTGATCCTGGAGTCCTGGGATCAAGTCCTGCATTGGGCTCCCTGCATGGACCCTGCTTCTCCCTCTGCCTCCCTCTATCTCTCATGAATAAATAAATAGAAATCTTAAAAAAAAAAAAAAAGGAAAAGCACTAATCACTCACAAGCCTCCCCCACCCCAGGAGATTAACTGCTGACTTCTCACCAGAAACAGTGAAGGCCAGAAGGCAGTCGGGTTGCATATTCAAAGTGTTGGAGGGTGACCTTTGTCAACCAAGAATCCTATATCCAACAAAACTATCTTTCAAAAACCATAGGTAAAATAAAGACGTTCCCGGGTAAAAACAAAAACTTCATTGGTAATAGGCTCTAGTTTTTTACAAGAAAAAGTAAAAGGTAATTCTCCAGGCAAAAAGCAAGTGATCCCAAACAGTAATTGGTAAAAATACTTATGTGATACAAAAGACAATGTAAATACATATTTCTTCCCTTAGCTGATTTATTTTTTTAAAAAGATTTTTATTTATTTATTCATGACAGACATAGAGAGGGAGAGAGAGAGAGGCAGAGACACAGGCAGAGGGAGAAGCAGGCTCCATGCCGGGAGTCTAACGTGGGACTTGATCCCAGGACTCCAGGATCACGCCCTGGGCCAAAGGCAGGTGCTGAACCACTGAGCCACACAGGGATATCCCCCCTCACCCAGCTGATTTAAAAAGCAATTGGACTGGGCAGCCCGGGTGGCTCATGAATAAATAAATAAAATCTTAAAAAAAAAAAAAGGAAATTGGACAAAACAATACAATGTAATTATACACTGGCCATATAAGGTATAGAAATGTAACATACTTACAAATACCAGCCCAAAAGAGGTGGGGGGGGGAACAGAACTATACTGGACTAGAAGATGACACCAGAAGGTAACTTGAATCCACAGAAACAAATGAAGAGAACCAGAGCAATAAATAAGAAAAGTCAATATGAGAAACATTATACATATATACATATATACTTATACATATATACATATACATATATACTTACTTTCCATTCTTCCCTCAGCTTCTCAATGAAATTAAAGACGACCTAAATAAATGGAAAGATGTGACATGTTCATAGACCCAAAGACTTAATATTGATCAAATGGCAATACTCTCCAAGTTGATCTACAGATTCAGTAAAATCCAAATCAGAATCCCAGCTGGTTTCTTTGCAGAAACTGAGAAACTGATCCTAAAATTCATATGGAAATTCACAGGACCCAGAATAGTCAAAATAAAGTTGGAAGACTTGTACTTCCTGATTTCAAAGCTACAGGAATCAGGGTCGCTTGGGTGGCTCAGTGGCTGAGCATCTGCCTTTGGCTCAGGTTGTGATCCAGGGGTCCTAGGATGGAGTCCCACATTAGGCTCCCCTCGGGGAGTCTACCTCTGCCTGTGTCTCTGCCTCTGTCTGTACCTCTCATGAATAAATAAATAAAATCTTAAAAACAAAGCTACAGGAATCAGAACAGTGTGGTATTCACATAAGGACAGTCATATAGATCAACAGAATACAGCTGAGAGTTTAGAAATAAACCCTCACATTTATAGACAATTGACTTTGACAAGAGTGCCAAAACAATTCAGTTGGAAAGTCTCTATAAATAGTGCTGGAACAACTGGATTTCTACATCCAAAAATCAATTAGCAGAAAAATCTGACTTATTTTTCCATCTAAGTGTCAATATTCATATATTTCTTGACAGAAATATTAATGTGGGGGCACCTGGGTGGCTCAGTCAGTGAAGCGCCCGTCTTGTGCTCAGGTCATGATCCCAGGGTCCTGGGATCCAGCTCCAGCATCAGGCTCTCTGCTCAGTGGGGAGCCTCTTTCTCCCTCTCTCGGCCCTCTGCTCTATCTCTCTCTCAAACTGATAAATAAAATCTTAAAAAAAAAAAAAGAAAAAATATTTATGTGCCTGATTATGGGATGATGTCCTAGGCCCACAGGTGATGTTACATAGAAATGATATGTGTACTCTATTAACTTTCTAAAATCAGAGACATTTTGAATTGGGACAGGCATACACATCCTCCAATAAATGCTGTTACATAATAAGTAACATATAATAAACACTGTTCTGAGCAGTAATGAAAGAACAAAGTGCAGTGGTCCCAAGGGTGTTTGCTGGGAGAGAAAGGGCTGGTGTGTTGCTATAATGTTATAAGAGAAACAAAAACAAGAAAACCAAAGAGGAGGAGGGAGGGGTCCTCCAATTTTGAGAGGAAGCCACAGTGTATCAAAAGATGCCATACCCAGCCGGGAGTGAACCAGTAACAGAAGCCTAGGGAGCAGTCTGAAGTGTGCCCTCCCGTCGCTGGGACAGGGAGGGGCTGCGGGAGGGACCTCCATGGGGGCCGGCCTGTAAGACATCCTACATCCCGTGGGGACCCTTCCCCTGCCGGTATTCATGTCAGGATTCCCATCTCAGGGCGTCTTAAAGTGCACAGCCAGGGTGTGGGAACCCCCTAGGTCGCGGCAGAAGCACAGCCTGCAGGCCCAGTCCTAGCATATTTGGCACACCGGGCACCTGCATCTTGAACCAGCTCTGGGACCAGCCCAGTGTCACCTGCATTCGAATACCGCTGGCCCGGCCAACCAGCTCCTGCAGGGGACAGAGGAGGGCGGAGGAACAGGGGGTGCCCCGAGCAGGCCTGCGGGAGCTCTGGAGCTCTCAGGGGCCTCACCCTCTCGCTGCGCCGGACACATTGCTGACCACGGTCTACCGCGCTAGACTGTGAGCTCCTCCCGGGCAGGGCCACAGCTGGTTCAGCTCCGTGGACGCGGGGAAACCCTGGCGAACCATTGGAGAGGCCGGCTGTCACGGGGAGGGGCGGGGGGAGAGGGCGCAAGGGGAGAGGCGGGCGGGGCTCCGGGCGGGAGGGGCTGCGGGGGGCCGCCGCCGGGGAGGGGCGCTCCCGGCGGGCACTGGAGGCCCGGGAAGGACGGAGGCCCGGGTCGGCCCCGGAGCCGCGGAGGGGCGGTGGGCGGGGACCCCGCGGGACCCGGAGGGCTTGAGGCTGACCCCGGACCGGGCTGTCAGGGGGCAGAGGGCGGCCGGGAGGGACGTCCCGGCCCAAGACCCTCAGGCCCCGGCCTGGGCTCACCTGGACGGGTGGGCGGGGCGCGGCTTGGCCGGGGCCCCGACTCCGGGCGGGCAGAGGCCGCGGAAGCCGCTGGGGCGGTCAGGCGGGAGGGGGTCTGCGGCCGACGGCTCCTGACGCCGGGCGGGAGGACTCTCGGAGGGGGAACGGCCCGTGAACGCGCGCAGAACCGGCTCGCGCCAAAAATTCCAAACCGGCCTCGAGGCCCCGCCCAGGAACGCCTCTGGCCCCGCCCTCTCTCCAAAGCAGCCTATCAGAGGCGCCCAGAGCACCGCGGCCCCGCCCCCGCGGCCCTGCGTGCGCGTCGCCGCCGGCTCCTCAGGCCGTACCCTGTCACTGCGCAGGCGCGACGTCCCCTCTGCGCCCGCGCGGGCAGGGGCGGCTACGCTGTGCGGAGTCCCCGCGAAGGCGTGGCGCGGGCGGGGCTGGCGGCTGCGCCTCTCCCGCTCGGTTCCCGGGATACGGACAGACCTGTATCCAGACCCAGACCCCGCGCCCCGGCCCTCGCCCCGCAGCCGTAGTCCCCGAGACTATAAAGGGGCGTTCCGTGCGGGGGCCCCGAGGTGCCTGGGGGACGTGCCCGGGACCGGACGGGAAGTCCCCGCAGGGTGCAGGGTGGAGCGCCCCGGGCCCGCGGGCTCGGTCCTGCCGGCCGCGCACCGCCCCGGGACGCCACCTCTCCCCGCCCCCGCGAGGTCCTCCGGAGAAACCGCTGCCACCTTCGAGGCAGCCCCGGCCATTCTTTGCATTTGAGATTTGAGCTCATCTCAGCCCTGCCTCGGCCCCTTCCTGGGGCACGACCTTGGGAACGCTCTGGGCCTTGCTGAGCTTCGGATTAGTCGCTTCTGCAAAAACCGAGCTGCTGCAGCTTCCCATACGGAGCTGGAAGTTCAAATTGGATGATCCCCTTCGAGTTCTTAGCGGGGAGCCGGGGCGGAGCGAGCGCCGCTTCCTAACAATTGCGCGGCTGCAGCTTTTATCCGTTTGACCTGGTGGACGGGAGTCCGTCTTCCAGGCCACCGTCGCTAGAACACCGCCCATCTCACTGCATCTCGTTTCCTCCGCCTTATCTTCATATTACTTTTATCTCCATCTGAAACTCTGTTCTCTTTCTACGGGTCTATGTGTTGACCACCAGTCCCCCAAGTTACTGACAGGTTAGGGTTCCCAGCCCCCTGTGGTGCCTGCGCCTTGTGCGAACATTCCAGTACATGGGCCAGCACAGGAGGGCCTGGCACACCAGGTTAGGCCCACAGCCTAGACTAGAGCTTCTCTGGGGGCTGCATTCCCCCCCTCCCACCTCCGTGCACCCTTTCTTTGCATTTGCATCTCTGGCAGCCACAGCCCCTATGACTCAGGCTGGATCCTGTGAAAGCCCCCAAGCTTGTCCCCAGGAGGCCTGGGGAAGCAGGCGGGCTCCTCTCCAGCTGCCAGCCCCATCTCTCTCTCTTTTTTTTTTTTTTAATAAATTAATTTTTTATTGGTATTCAATTTACCAACATACAGAATAACACCCAGTGCTCATCCGGTCAAGTGTCCCCCTCAGTGCCTGTCACCCACTCACCCCCACCCCCCGCCCTCCTCCCCTTCCACCACCCCTAGTTCGTTTCCCAGAGTTAGGAGTCTTTATGTTCTGTCTCCCTTTCTGATATTTCCCACACATTTCTTCTCCCTTCCCTTATATTCCCTTTCATTATTATTTATATTCCACAAATGAATGAGAACATACACTGTCTTTCTCAGATTGACTGACTTCACTCAGCATAATACCCTCCAGTTCCATCCACATTGAAGCAAATGGTGGGTATTTGTCGTTTCTAATGGCTGAGTAATATTCCATTGTATACATAAACCACATCTTCTTTATCCATTCATCTTTCGATGGACACCGAGGTTCCTTCCACAGTTTGGCTATTGTGGACATTCCTGCTATAAACATCGGGGTGCAGGTGTCCCGTGCCAGCCCCATCTCCAGGAGTCCTGGACCCAGGGCCTCTTCCAGCTGCCCAGTCTTGAAGGGCTAATTTGCAATGACTTAAATATGTTTTACGTTTGAAAATATACTTCCAATGGATGTTTCACTGTGTGGAAGGACTGTAATGTGAAGTTAAGTACAGATAGTAGGTAAGAGCATGGGCCGTAGAGTTAGGAAAATTAGGGCTCTTTGCTGCTTTGCCGCACACAGAAACTGTGCTAATCACGAGCAAGTTGTTTTATCTCTCTGGACCCATTTCCATGTTTGTAAAGTAGAAAGAATAGTTCCGGGATGCCTGGGTGGCTCAGTGGTTGGGTGTCTGCCTTCTGCTCCGGGCGTGATCCTGGGATCTGGGATAGAGTCCCATATTGGGCTCCTCGCAAGGAGCCTGCTTCTCCCTTTGCTTTCTCTCTGTGTCTCCCATGAATAAATAAAAAAATCTTTAAAAAAAAAAAAAAGAATAGTTCCTACCTCCTTGTAGGGTAGAACTAAATAAGAAAAATGAATGGGAAGTGCTTAGCTCAAGGCTGAGCAGGCGCACAGTAAGAGTTTACTCACTGTTAAATAATAACAGTAATGTTACCGCGTTTACATAGTGTTTTGCAGTTTTCAAAGCAGGTGCCTGGACCAAAAGGAAGTTCCTGGAGGAGAGGAACCGAGACCCCACACCGCCCCGGGACCACGGGGGCAGAGGCACTGGTCTGCACGTCCCGAGACCAAAGAACTGGCCTGGAGCTCTGTCCGGGAGGAAGGCCCCCCAATGCCCCGCCCAGACGCTGGGGTTCCGGGTCCTGCCTGCACTCAGGTGAGAGCCGGCCTGAGCCCCGGGCGCCCCCATGTGTCCCGCGGCCACAGCAGCACGGTGGCAGCACCCAGACTCTCCCAAGGAAGACAGTCACCGCTCACCTGGGAAGCCCTTGGGTTGCGGCCACAGAACAGGACTGATGTGACTTAAGAAAAGAAGGAAATGAGGGCCCCAAGCACACACATGGCCACCCTAACAGAGGAGGAGATTGTGATGGGTGCTTCTGGGGAGCTGGATATGTTCTATGTCCTGTTCCTCGATCTTGGTGCCAGCTACTGTAGGTGTTCATTTTGTGGGTATTTGTTCAATTGTACACTTCTGTCTTGTGCACGCTTCTGTACGTGCTCTACTTCACGTTGGGGTAGGTTTTAACCAACTGGTAGGTGAGTGGAGAGAGGGAGTTAATAGAGGTCAGCTTTGCACCGTGCAAGTGCCTGGGGGGTGCTGACAAAGGTGTCCCAGTGCAGGAATGGGGCAAAAGAGCTGTCAGATAGAGGGCCAGGAGGGTGACCTGAGGGGACTTCAATGCACTTGCAGGTCCCAAAGGCTCCTGCCCTCCCCTTCAGCTGTCCTCCCTCAATTCCCACCCTGGCAGGTGCTGCTCTGAGCAGCTGGGTGGGGGTCTATTGATGGCTCTGGGCTCTGCCCTTGAGGCGACATACTTCCTGGGCCGCTGCCTTGCACTTTCAACACCCAGCTGTCGCCTTGCCCTGGGCTCTGTCCTCTCAAAGTTGCTCCTCTACTTGGAAGCTGGGCCACCATGTCCCCTCACCCCTAGGGGGAAGGGTACCCCAGGCCAGGGCTCCACCAGGGACTCTCCCAGCCCCCAAATGGTTCATATGCTCTTAGGCCAGCTTGGCCTGGGTACAGCTAGGGATGACCTGAAGGGATTGGATGTGCTGGGGTGGGGGTGGTGCCATTGCGTGGGCCTGGGGTGCCCAACTGGGCTTGGCCGAGCCCCTGAGCAGCATCAAGCTGGCCCAAGTCCCCAGGCTGGCAGGCATTTCCACAGGCCCTGCCAGCACCCAGGCAGCCTGGCAGTGGCAGTGGGCATCAGCATTCATTTTGGCAGTAGCCTAGCAGCAGTGTACCTCCTGCACGGCCCCTCGTAGTCTGTGCCCACATCCTGGGCCAAGCTTCCTGGCACCCTGTGGGGCAAGCCTTGTGTCTGGGTCTGTAGAGGGGGCCATGGGCTCTCCAAAGTCTGAACCAGACATCTCGGGCCCAGACTGACATAGGGCAGGCAGAGAGCAATGCAGTGTCTGGGGTGACTGGGCCTGCAGACCGCCTGGCTTCAAGTGCCAGGCCCACTGCTTAGGAGTTGTATCCTCTGAAGCATGTTCCTTCTCTCTGCCTGTTGCCCATCTGTTAAGTGGTGTGAGCAGCAGCTCCCCCAATAGTCCTGACACAGTAAAACTGTTAGTGTCATCATTTTACAGGAAAGAGAACAGGTTCAGGGAGATTGGGTTCCTGCTCCAGCATCCCAGGCAGATAGAGCGGGTGTTTGAACCCAATCTGAATCTGAATCCGGCACCCAGCCTTGTAACCACACGACCACTCTGAAGACCTCAATGAGGCCAGGGAGTGGGTGCTTGCAGTCATACGGTGGAGCAGGTGGCCCGGCAGGAAAGCCCTTCCCAGGGAATCTGAATAGATTATTCCAGATGTTCTGGGCTCTCGTGGAGTGGCCCCTGGCCCCTCCCAGCAGCCAGTCAAAGGTCCAGTCCTCAGCACTCTGGGTCACGGCTCTATGCCAGGCAGGGAAAGCGGTGGGCTTATGGGGGGCTGCACTGGAGCGTTGGGCCAAGGGGACCCAGTGGGAACAGGGAACAGGGGACCTTGTGTGTGTGTGCTGGGGGGAGGGAGAGGACGATGGTGGACACCATGGGGATGGCCGGGTGTGTGCACATGAGTGTGGTTCTTGTGTGTGCAAACAGACTCCTGTGTTGCCCACTCCCCACTGTAGCGCCACCCTGTCAGCCAGCCTGACCTGGCAGGCTGCCCACCTTCGCCAGAGGTGCCAGGAGTGGCCCGCTGGGCATGGGCCAGACCATCAGCAGACAGGGTGTGGAGCCTTCTGGACTAGCGCCTGGGGGGCCTGAGTCACTGCTGTCCCCAGCCAGCTCAGTGGGGTTCGCTCCTGGCACTTCTAGGCCTGCCTCTTCTGTCTTCCCGTACTTGGCTCCTGGCCCGGGCTGCAGGCTCATCTGCCACCACCTAGAAACAAAGTGCTCACTGTCCTCATCACACCTAAGCAGTGCCCCCGCCATTTCCCCCAGAGTTAGAGTCACTGCGGCTGCAGCGGAGCAGAAGCTGGAGGTGACACACGAGGGCCCTGCAGCAGGAGGGCCCCAGTGAGCCTTCAAGCAATGGCAGGGCTCCCTGGAGAGGCTCCCTGTGAATCACCACCTCTCAGGGGAGGGAGGCTGGGGCCCACGCTTCTACTCAGAGTCTCAGCTGGAAGCCCAGGGCACCTCCTGGTGTGGTCCTGGAGTCTCCAGGGTTAGATAAGCCAATAGCCTGGCTCTTCTTGGACAACTGACCTGTCAGACCTCATCTCCTTCGCTCTTGCTTCTCTACATGCCTCTGGAACTCGGTGACCTCTGCCCCCGGCTCTCTGTGTAACACAGTAAGTCATTCTGAGCCTCCCCTGTCAGCCACCCCCACATTTCTGGGCCTGGCTTTCCCTCCTGTCTCCAGTTGTATGTGGGCTGGGCCTGGGGTGCCTGCCTCCCCCTTGCCAGCTGCTGGGAGGGAATCTGAGCCCCCAAGGCCTGGCGCCAGGGCCCCAATCCTGACAGGGGTGGAGGAGTCTCAGGGGCCAGGTGGGGGCCTGTCCCGGCTGTCAGCACTCATGATAGATGAGGGGTGGGGCAGGAGAAGGCCAGGGTCTGGAGTCCTGCCACAGAGGGAGGTGGGGGGCCAGCCCCCTGGGTCTGCCAACAGAGCCTCTCCACTCACAGCTGGGGGGCCTGGGTGAGAGCCCCCACCCAGCAGGGGTGTTTAAAGGCCCAAAGGGTGTGTGCCCTCCCACTGCACTCGGCATCATGGGCACCTGGGCCTTCCCCACGGCCTTTTTCCTGCTCTGCTTGACTTCTGAGAGCCTACAAGGCGGTGAGGGCGGGAGGTGGGCAGCTGAGGTGGGGGCTGGGAGGTCGAGGTATAGCATTGGGCCAGTGTCAGGGCTCTGGAGAGGGGGTCGGGCATGTGAGGTCTGGCCTGGGCAGGGTGTTGGGAGCTTAGGGATAGATGCCTAGGTCCTTCTCCCTCTCCATCTCTGGGGTCCCCACCCTGAGTCTGCACCTCCTTGCTCCCCAGGGCTACCTCCGTTGTCTCCAGGCCTAGGGAAAGGTAAGTGGTCCCTCCTGGCACTGAGGTCAAGGAAGAGGCCCTCGTCTGTCCCCTAGGGTCTGGGAGATCTCTGAGGGAGGGCCCCAGATGTTCGCTACCTGGTTCTGGGATCCAGATGTAGGGCCCAGGAGGGGTCAGGGTCCCTCGCTGACTTCATGGCAGACAGTCTTGTCCGTAGTCAGCTCAGGTGTGGGGAGTCTTTGGAACCGGGGTGAGATGTGCAGAACCCCAACTCCGGGCGGGAGAACACTGCAGAGGAGAGGCTTGGAAGTGGGTCTTCAAGGGGGCCAAGCTGTGACAGGGAGGGTAAGGACCCCCTGGCAGTGAGAAGGGGCAAAGGCCTGGAGGTGCGGCAGGAGGGAAGAAGACGGGCCAAGGGCTGGGGCTGGTGGGCGCAGAGTGGCACAGAAGGGTCTTCACGCTGGGATCTGTGGGGTCCAAGGGGCTCTCTCCCGAGACTTGATGCACCTGAGCAGCAGGAAAGAAAGATCAGGGGGTGAGGCACTGGGAGGGTGAGATTTCCGGGAAGGAAGTTAACCCCCTTCTCCACAACCCACAGGCTTAGGGAGCCCCAATGGCTACAGATCAGGTAAAGCTGGGGGAGGGTGGGCAGGCGGGAGCAGCTGTGTCCTCCGAACAGGGGGAGGCACCCCAGCTCTTGGTCCTTAGGGCTCAACTTCTTATCTCTTCCCCCCATCCCCGCCAGGCTATGGCCCCCTCGGTGGCCTGGGAGCAGGTGAGAGACGGGCAAATGGGATCTTGGGCTTAGGAGAAGCAGCCACCTCAACAATATGTGGGGACGCTGCTGACTCCACCCCACCCCCCTCAGAGCAGCGAACTGGTGCCCCCTTCCGCGTCTCCTTTCCCTCGTGCGCACACTGCCCTCCACCTAGGACACCAAGACTGTTCTGGCGCCATCTCACCCGTGTGCCACAACCCGGGCACCCCCAACCCCTCCCTGTCCCTGCTTGTTCTCCGTGCCACCCCGTGGGGCCCCGTGCGGAGGGGGGGGGCGCGAATCTGCTCGCTGCGCGCCCTCTGGGCCGGCTAGAAGTGGGCTCCAGGGCCCCTGCCCGGCACCAGCGGGGCCCTCCACCCCCTGGGGTGGACCTACCGGAGCCAGAATGGCTGTGGGGGATGTGTCCCGGGAGACCCCGCAGGAGGGAATCCTGGGACCCTCACCTACTCCCTGGGTACCCCCTGGCTGCAGAGGGGCTATTAAACCTCGGAAGCCAGGTGGGCACACCCCAGCTCTGCTCTGGCTCCCCACCTTTCTCTCACACCCCTTATCTCCATCTGTCCCCCCAGGATTTGGGAACGGGAATGGACTGGGAACACAGCCAGGTGAGATCGGTAGACTCTGGGGGTTGGTTCTCTCTGCCTTCCTCCCCGGCCTGAGGGGGGAGGATCAGGATTTTTTAATGATTGAGGGGCAGGTAGGGAGTTTTTCAGTTTGCTGTTTCTGGCTGGGTCCAAGGGTCCTGTACCCCCACTCCAGCTAGGACTCCAAATCACCCCATTCATCCCTCCCTCTCCCCGTGGGTCCTCCACCCACAGGAAGAGGTGGGCTCGGGGTGATTGGGAGCTGGGGTCAGGATGCCAGAGGTATTTGTGAAATGGGAGCTGAGACCCCCACTCGATCCCCATGTCCCTCTCAGGCATCAGAGCGGGTGTGAGAGCCCAGAAGCCAGGTGAGCCTCCCGCCCTGTCACCCCCCATCTCTGCTCTGCCGCCCTCCCGCATTATTCCCTTATTCCAGCCTGACAGCTTCCCGCCCTGTCTCCCCAGGGTTTGGGAACGGAAATGGGCTGGCAGCAGGGGCCTTCCCGGGTGCTGTCACCCAGCCAGGTGAGACGGGGGAAGGGGGGGTTGCTGAGGAGGCTGGGTCAGCATTGGGAGGTCTCCCAGGCTCCCCTAGGGCAGACCTGGGGACTCTTTGGAAATGGAAAAGAAAGGCCATAAAAGTTTTGGGGAGGGGGGGAAGGGCACCCCTGTTTCACCCCCACTTCAGCTGGGACCCCAGAAGCCCTCTGCCCTCCTCCTCAGCCCAGCATGGCTATGGAGCCGGAAAGAGGCTGGGTCCCTGGGACCCCCTCACCTACCACATCTCTGTCCCCAGGTTTTGGAGGTGGTGTGCAACCCCAGAAGCCAGGTGAGATGACCGCTGCATGCCGCCCCCCCCAGCCTGCCTTCTGTCAGGCTCCCTCTGACGCCCATCTCCCTCTTCTTTATTCCCTCTGGCTTTGTCTCCCCAGAATACGGAAATGGACTGGGAATGGGTGCCTTCCCAGGGCTGGGAGCCCAGCCAGGTGAGGACACCTGGAGCCTGAGCCCGGGGGTGGGGTTGGAAGGAGGGAAGGAGGGCTGCCTGGGTGGCTCAGCGGTTGAGTGTCTGTCTGCTTTTGGCTCAGGGCATGACCCTGGGATCCAGGATCCAGTCCTACTGGGGCTCCCCGCAGGGAGCCTGCTTCTCCCTCTGCCTGTGTCTCTGTCTCCCTCGTGAATAAATAAATAAACTCTTTAAAAAAGAAAAAGGAAGGAGGGAATTAATGGGGGAGAAAGTTGGGGGGCAGGGCAGGGGGTGGGGAAGCCTCTGCCTCTCCCCAGGCCTCCTCAAGCCAGGTGAGGGGAGAGGGGGCCCCGGCTTGGGGCAGGGACGCCCCTGTCACTCCTGCGGGGGAGCCATCTGGGGGAGGGACTTCCGAGCAGCTAAGGGACACGGGGTCCTATGAGGGCAGCACAGGAGAGGATGAGGGCTCCCCAGAGCAGCCACGTTTGTGCTGTTCCAGCCCTGCTCCCCTCGTTTCCCCAGGCCCCATGACTCAGAATGGCGGCCAGGGACCAGGTAGGGCGGGGGCCGGGGCATGTGCACGGGTGTGGGGGTTCAGGGGAGCTCCAGGCCCCCTCAGCTGGTCCCTGACCCTTTCTCAGGAGTTGGAGGGGGCGGGAAGCCTCAAAAGCCAGGTGAGCCGCGCGCCCCTCTGTCCCAACCTGCGGTCTTCCTCCCAGCCTCCGGCCTCCCCCTCACTCCCTCTTGCTGTCTTCCCAGCATTCGGCAATGGGAACAGAATGGGAGTCGGAGCCCAGCCAGGTGAGGGCACCTGGGCCAAGCTGGGGTCTGGGGAGGAGCTAGGGAGGGCAGGGACTGGAGGGCAGAAGATTGATTTCTGGGGGGAGGGGAGATGTCTGGGGCATAGGATGGGATGACGCCCACATGTGGCTTGTCCCTCCGACTCTGTCCTCCATCCTAGCCTCTCCTCTCCAGGCCATGGAGCTGGCCATGCAGGGGGCCCATCGCTGGGGCAGCTGGGGCAGGCGGGGGGGCGGGGGGGGCGGTGTCACGTGGATGGAGAGGTCAGGATCCCCGGCCTTGATTCCCAGCAGAGGGGCTCTTAGGGGCCCAGTCATTCCCCTAGCACCCCAGTAGCTGCCCTGGGCCACGCCCCGTCCTGGGGAATCCAACCCGGGACTTGGTAAGGGAGGATGGAGCCTGCCGCCTGAGGCTGGGGGGCTCTGACCTTGCAGTGGGCACACCCTTGGGGTTTTAAGCCGGGGTGAACCACCCTGGGCTCCAGGAAGCTGGACTTGGCTTCACAGTGGCAGGGAGACCAGGGGTTAGGCAGGGGCCAGGCGGATGGAGGGCAGCTGTGGGGACAGGTCTGGGGGGTGGGTCCCTCGCTGCCTCACCTCCTCAGCCCCTCTCCTGTCACAGGCCCCACGACCCCCTGCCCGACTCTGGTCGCCAGGCTGAGAGGACGGATGTGTGAGGGGAGGGCTGGGATCCAGACGGCAGAGTGGAGGAGGGTGGGGGCCTGTTTCAGCGGCACCCAGCTCTTCTGTGTCACCCCCTGGTCCCCTGGCCACTAAATCATGCAGCTTTGGGAGTGGGGGGTAGTGAGGGGGCGGGTTGAAGCTGGAAGCCAGGGCTGAGCTTCTGGGTCCCTCACCTGCTCCTCTCCCCCAGGCCTGGGAGCAGGTGTAAGTCCACAGAAGCCAGGTGAGCCCCCTAGTTGTCTCCCTGTCAGCTGTCTTCATCTGTGCTCCTGAGCCCCACACCCCCTTACTCCCTCTCGCTCTGTCTCCCCAGGATTCAGGAATGGGAATGGGCTAGGAGGCGGTGCCTTCCCAGAAGCAGGAGCCCAACCAGGTGAGGCTCTGGGGTTCCAGGTGCGTGGGGGGTCACTGAGGCGGCCCAGGCCTAGTTATGATTCGGGGCCTGCCCCCAGTTCCGAGGGAGGAAGAGGGGCCAGGTGGACACACAGCTGGCCTCCTGGCCCTCCCCATGCCTGGGAGAACTAAAGCCACAGAAGCCACGTGACACCCCCTTGCCACTGCCTCCTCTCCCACCTGCTGTGAGCTGCCCTAGCATAGCCGGGTGGGAGACCTGCAGGACCTGGGGTGCGCTGAGATGGGGGATGGGAAAGGAGCTTGAGGAAGGGGGCCGCGGTGCCCCCTGGGGGGAGCCAGGAGCATTTGGGGAGAGGAGGCTGGGGAAGACCGCTGGCTGGGGCCCACTGAAAAATCTGGGGGTCCTTGAGCTGGGGCCTCCGACAGAGGACAGAGGGCGCAGGCACTGGAACAGCTCAGAGGCCAGGTGGCAGGAGCTTGCACTAACCCTGTGCTCCATGAGGCGAAGCCGTGGCACAGAGCCCGTCTCCCTGGCTGGCTGATGCCCGTGGTGGCCGTGACACCCCACCAGATGGGACCCAGGCGGCGGGGGTGGCATTCAGGCTCCCCAGGGAGCTGGGCTCCAGGTCAGGGACTCAACTGGGTGGGGGTGGCAGTGGATTTAGAGCCACAGGGTCCAGGTTCCAGGGGGAGCCTCAGAGACACTGGCCCAGAGCCCCTCTTACCTCCCATAAGGTCCTGTGACTCAAAATGGCTACGGACCAGGTAGGGGTTTCCCAGGGCTCTGGGGACACCCAGAGATGGGGACTGGGCCCTCATCTGCTCCCTGTCTCCACCAGGCTTTGGAGGGGGTATGAAGCCCCAGAAGCCAGGTGAGCCTCGCCCCTGCCTATCTCCACTCCCAAACCTAAGCTCCACCCCATTCATACAGCCCCCCAACTGCCCCCCAGGATTTGGGAATGGCAACGGGCTGGGAGCCCAGCCAGGTGAGAGACTGGGGGGCCTGGGGAGCCACCTCTGGGCTCCTCTCCTGCCTCCCTCCAGGCCTTGTTGGGGTAGGATTGGTAAATAATTGAGGGAGTGCTGAGAGGAGGCCTCTGGGATTCCAGCTTTCTGGCTTGGCTCTGAAGGGGGCCCCTTCACATCTACCTCAGCTGGACCCCAAATACCCCAACCCACCCTTCCTCTTCCCACAGGCCTAGCAACCCAGAATGGATATGGAGCAGGTAGGAGCAAAGTGGGGAGGCCCTGGGGAGGCCTTGGGACAAGACTCCCAGGTGCCTCACCTGCTCCTGTGTCTTCTCCAGGCTTTGGGGTGGGCACGAAGCCTCAGAAGCCAGGTGGGTCCTGCCCCGGACTCATTTATATCCATGAACCCCCTGAAGCCAGAGCACCCCCTCCTCAGCCTCCCTGTCACTCCCTAGGGTCTGGGAAGCGCTGCGGGGCATGGCCTTCCCAGGGCTGGGGCCCAGGCTTCTCCCGGGGCCAGAGGAAGGCAGAGGGCTGGCCTCCATGTGGTGCGGGGGGCAGAGCCTGGCCTGTGGCCGGGAGGGGCGGGAAGCCCCTGAAACCCGGGGAGGGAGGAGGCAGCCTTGCACCCACTGCCTCCTCCTGAACCCCTCAAACACTGTCTGTTCCTCCTCCCTGGATGTGGTAACGAAAATGGACCAGGAGCCCAGCCATGTGAGGATAGCTGGGTTTGGGTCCCAGGAGTTGGGAGAAAAGCAGGAACAGAGTGTGGGGGGTGCATAGGGGACCCTGAGGAGAGGTCAGGGCAGGGGCAACATCAGCCTCCACCTCCCCCGGCCAAGGCCAAGGTGGGGCAGTAAACCCCAAAGCCAGGTCAGCCTCACCCCTGCCTTTCTGCACCTCCCCCAAACCTGAGCTCCCCTGCCCCCACTACATCCCCTGTCCATCTGCCCCCCAGGATTCGGGAACGGCAACGGGCTGGGAGCCCAGCCAGGTGAGAGACTGGAGGGGCCTGGGGGGTACAAGTCTGGGCATCCTCACCCCCCTCCCTCCAGGCCTTGCAGGGGCAGGGCTGGTGAAGGCTTAGGAGCAGCTGACAGGGCCTCCAGGACCCCTGATTCTGCTAAACTCTGAGGGGGGACCACAGGCGGTTCCCCCACCCTAGCCCCCTGCTCATCCCCCACCCTACCCCCCATTCATCCAGCCTCCCCCCACTCCCCATCCATCCCTCCTCCCCCAGGGCCCCCCTGCTCCCCACAGCCCCAGGGCAGGTGCTGAGGGGAGAGGAGCGCTGCCATCAGGCGTCCTGCCTGACCAGGAAAGGGCAAGGGCGGGGCTGGTGACTGAGCAGAGGTGGCAGGAGGCTCAGGAGGCCCGGGTTCCTTGTCTGAGCCCTGGCCTTCCTACTGGGCCTCTCCTGTCCCCACAGGCCCTGTGGTTCCCATGGGCTACAGACCAGGTAGGGAGGCGGCAGACAGACGCCAGGGGTTCTGGGGAGGGGCCAAAATGGGGGCAGGCGCTCACCTGCGGGGGCTCACCTGCTGCATCTCTCCAGGCATCAGTGAGGGCGGGAAGCTGAAGCCAGGTGGAGTCTCTCCCTGTGATACCGTGACTTCTAGTAGGAAGTAACTGTGGGGTCTCTAGTTCCCGCAGAGCTCCTCAGTCTTGGACTCTCCTCAGTGAGGGGGTGCAGGTGTCTTTTGTGGCTAGTGAAGTGACTTGCAGAGCAACTAAGTCACCTAAGGGGGGAGCTAGTTGCCAGGGGAACCCACCTTGTGATCCGGGTTCACCCTTTGACTTCTAGGGAGGGGGCGGGCTGGAGATTGAAAGAGTCACCAGCGGGCCAGTGCAAGGAAGCCTCCCCAAACCCTGAGAAGGGCTGGGTTGGGAGAGCCACTGGGACGGTTGCCCCCTGGAGGTGCCCCCCGTGGAGGTGCCCCCTGGAGGTGCCCCCATGGAGCTGTCCTCCTATGGAGGTGCCCACCCCCGTGGAGCTGCCCCTGGAGGTGTCCCCCCTGGAGGTGCCCCCCCCCCCCGGAGCTGCCCCTGGAGGTGCCCCCTGGAGGTGCGGAGAGGCGGGGGGGGGGGGGGGGGGGCCCAAGGGCAGGGCTGAGGCCCCTCAGGCCTTCCCCCAAGTCTGCCCTCTGCATGCCTCTCATCTGCCGGTCCTGAGCTCTTGGCCCTGTAAGAGGCCTATGTTCTAGTAGGTAACCTGTTTCCCTGAGTTCTGTGAGCTGCTGTAGCAAATCACTCACCCCCAGGGAGTGCGGTTCATAGCCAGCGGGTCAGAAGTGCCGGTGTCTGCAGGTGGCTGGTGCCAGGACTGAGTGACATAGTCAGACATCCAGCTGATGTCGGGAGAATTACTTGGTGCTGTGGGAAAACTTGGGAATTGGGGTCGGTGTCAGGATGGGGCCCTACTCTTCTCTACCCCAGGAAACTCTCCACCCACCCCTCCTTTCCCCCTCACAACCCACACCCTGTCTCCCAGTCTACAGGAACGGGCTGGGAGCAGGAACCTTCCCAGGCGAGGGGGCCCAGCCAGGTGAGAGAGGCAGGGGGGGCCCTGGGGTGCTGGGGAGAGGGGGCGGGGGGAGGAGGGGGCACAGGGCCTCCTGGGGCAGAGTGGGGTCCTGGGGAAGGCCCACTTGTCACTCAGCCTGTTTCTGTCTCTCCACAGGCCTGGGAAGGGGCCTGAGCCCTCCAAAGCCAGGTGAGCCCCCCCCACCCCATGCCCCTCCTCTGCCCTGCCCTGCAGCTGCTGCCGCCCAGCCTCTGCCCTCATGCCTGCTCTTCCCCCCAGGATACTTGCCAGGGCCCCGGCTGCAGCTCCCAGCAGGTGAGTGCAGTGGGGGCTGGGGAGGACGGGGGACTGGGGGGGGGCTCTGCCGGGGCTTGAGGTCTGAAGTCCGAAGCCGCCTGTCTCCTGCAGCTCTGGGAGGGGGTGTGAAACTTCAAAAGCCAGGCAAGTGAGAACCCTCCCATTGTGGTCCTGCACCTCCTCCTGCCTCCCTCCAGGACCCACCCCTCCCCGTATAGCTCCCCCTCATGTCCCTGCTTTTTCTCTGCAGGATATGGCAACGGAAATGGGTTGAGGGCCCAGTCAGGTGAGGCTCCCAGGTGGGGCTGGGGGTGAAGGGAGGCACATCAGGAGAGGCCGGAGGGTGTTGTTGGAAGGCAGAGGAGCCGTGCTAGATGGCGGGGTCACCTTGTCCCCAAGCACCACGGGGCTGGGGCTTTGTGTGGCCTAGCCAGTGGCCCCCCTGGAAGCTGTCTGCCCTGGAGGTCGCTGCAGGCTGCTGGCTTGGCCAGGCTCAGGCCAGGAGAGCACCCGGGGAAGGTGCCGCCTGGGTTCACTGCCCTCCCGCTTCCTCCCCGATCTAGGTCCCTGCAATGGGAGGGTCCCTCCACTGCTTCTCCCCAAGTCTCCCACTTCGGGGGCCCCTTCTGATAAAGGGGGCAACTGGGGTCCCAAATCTCAGCCCTCTCCCCCAGTGCAGAACGGCAAGTTCCCAGGTCAGTGTGGGGGGTTGGGGGGCACCAGGAGTGGCACCAGGGATGCCTGGTCACAGGAGGGGCTGGGTCTAGCTGGGCTGCTCGGAAGCCCCCACAGCCACTCTAGCGGGACTGAGGTCACAGCGAGCTGAGGGGAAGCCTGACTCTGGCCCTGAGACCCTGGGTGACCCCCGTTGGCAGCGCCCCCGCCCTGGCCCCCAGGGCAGGCTGCAGCACAGCCTCCTCCTGGCCCTTGGCTCACTCCTGTCCCTTGGCCTTCCTCCTAGCACCGACTCCGGGCATCTCCTGGGGACTGAAGCCTCAGAAAGCAGGTGTGACTCTGCTCTCTGTCCCCACGTCCTAGGACACTGGGGCACTCCTGGGGTCACTCCTCCACTGTCCTTGGGCCCCTGTAGGCTTAGCTGCTCAGGCTCCTCAAGGCCAGGAAGTCCCTCCCCCAGTCTACCCGCAGGCTCTCTCGCTGAATGCGAAGTCTGTTTTTTCCTGTTCTATTCCCTGTCGGTAGGGGGTGTCCCTCTGTCCCCCACCCCCAGCCCCTCAGGTTCCTACTTGCTCCCTGGTGAGTTAGGGAAAGTCTGGGTACTCTCAGCTGATCCCCATTCCCCTCACAGGGTCCCAGCTCCCGAATGGCTATGGAGCAGGTACAGAACTGGGTGAGGAGGCCTTTCCCCTGCCCCCTTCCCGCGCCCTTGCTCAGCTCTCTCCGACCCCGTCTCTGCCATTCCTCCCTCTCAGGCTTTGGTGGTGGCCTCAAGCCTCAGAAAGTCGGTGAGTCCCCTGGGCCCCTGGGCGCAAGCTGCTGTCTTCCCCATGGCTAGCCCTCCTGTGCTTGGCTCTCCTTACTGAGCCGGCACACGCCACTGGGCCAGCAGGTCAGCCAGGGACAGGTGTGGCATCTGGGGAGGGCACAGGGGCAGACTGACATACAGCCCGGGGCGAGAGGGAGGCTGCCCCCAGGGAGCCCAGGAGAGGCTTCCAGAAGGTAGGCCTTGCACAGGGTCAGCTGGTTGAGCGGTACAGTGTGTGAGGCCCTCTCCGGGTTGCCTCTGAGCCAGTCTGTCTGTCTGCCTGCCGCCTCCTGTCTTTCCAGTAACTGGTCACCTGAGCCCCCACCCCCGCCGCCCACCCAGCCCTCCTCTCCTTCTGTCTTGCAGGTTTTGTTTATGGGAATGGTCTGGGAGCCGGGGTCTTCCTGCAGCCAGGTGCCTGGGGGTGCTGGGGTGGGGTGGGGGCCCAGGGGCTACTCCTGTCTGACTTCCTCCTCCCTCCTCCAGAGTTCCCTGGGGCCAATGGCCTTAGGAACGGTGAGTGGGGGGCAGAGGGCAGAGGGCAGGGGATGAGGGAGAGGGATGTCCAGGGGCCAGGCCGGAATCTCTTGGATCTTTTACAGGCTACGGGGAGGAAGCACCTGCCTACCCCAAAGCAGCAGTTCCAGGCCCCGAAGGAAATGGTAGGAACGAGTGTTTAGGGGATGAACTGCGGCCTGGGACCTCTGAGGTCCCGGGAAGGTTGCGGCATCCTGGTTGTCCAGCTCCGGAGGGCCGGGGTGCTCATAGCAGCCCTCCTCTGCAGGTCAGGCCGGGGCCCTCCGCGGCTCTTCCTGGCCCTCTGTCCAGCCCTGGGGCCTCGCCCCAAAGCCTGGATATGGGGCTGGAGGCGCGTATCCAGGGGTCGGGAGCCAGCCAGGTAATGGGGTGCATGGAGGAGCATCATGGGCTTGTAGGGGTGCCTGTCGGGAGCAGGGGCTTGGGCTAGGCCCACCCAGTGCCCCGGAGAGCAGGAGTAGAACAGGGACAGGAGGGATTAGGTGGGAAGGGATGGGGTTTGAGGAGAGACAGGTAGAGCAGGGGACCCTGAGCAGGAGCCTGGACACGAGATCAGGATGGGGCGGTGAAGACCCTGGGTGAGGGCCACCGGGGACTCAGTGCTCCCACCTTTTGTCCCTCCCCCCAGCGACCTATGGACAGCTGAGGCCAGAGCTGGGCCCCGGACCCTTCGGTGAGTGGTGGTCTCCCAGGGCCTGGGGTGAAGCCGGGCAGGGCAGAAGGACTCTGACGTCCCTTATGACCCGGCGCCCCGGCTTGTCTGTGCCTTAGGCAGCCCTGATGCGAAGAGTGGCAGCAGCGGCCTGGGAAACGGCTATGGAGGTGAGACAGTCATGGTGGCCCTGCCCGCGCCCCCTCGCCCTCTGCTACCACTGTTGCCCCTCCAGGCTGGCTCCCCAGCCCTTGGAGGGACAGCGGGCTCTCAGGTCGCCTGTGGGTATCTGTTGAGTGACTTAGAGACCAGAGGAGGAAGAGGGACAGTTTGGGGGCCCTGGGAGACGAGGAGGGGTCCAGACCTCACCAGCGCCCTGCCTCTCCCCAGGCCCCTGACCTCTTGGGAGGCGCTGAGCCCTGAGGCCCTGCTGCTGACCCCTCCTGAGCACCCTGGACGCAGCCTGGGGTGTTGGGCAAGGGCGCCCAGACCCGGGTGCGTGCTTCTGGCCTGGGGTCTCCTGCAGGCTGAAAGTATTAATGAAGGCGACGTGCTTCCCTGTTTGGCTGCGTGCTGTGTGCTGCTGCGGGCCGCCACCTCATTCACCTGTTCCCTAACGGGGCAGCGCTTTGTCACCATCCAGAGGGGGAGCCACATCCCAGTTAGGGGACCTGTGCATTATTGATGTCCATGTTTATAATCAACCTATTAAAGCAAAAAATCTTTTTCTCTTAAGCCTTCCACGTGCTTCCCAGTGTTATTGTACTGATTAATTTTATAATTAGGATATAAAACTCACTTTCACATTCTCTGATTAATGCTCAGATTATGAGTTTGAAAAAAAAAAAAGATTATGAGTTTAACAGTTCTGACTTCCCCCTGAACATTCAGCGCACCTTACAAACCTGATTAACCCAATTTCCTTATACGCTTCAATTACACACGGAATCTCCTTGATCTACAAATCCAACCAGTTACTTCTTCCTAAGCACTTAAGGGGCTCTTGGAAATTAATAAATCAGTCATTTAATAGCTCAGATTGGGGGATCCCTGGGTGGTGCAGCAGTTTAGCGCCTGCCTTTGCCCCAGGGCGCGATCCTGGAGACCCAGGATCGAATCCCATGTCAGGCTCCCAGTGCATGGAGCCTGCTTCTCCCTCTGCCTGTGTCTCTGCCTCTCTCTCTCTCTCTCTGTGTGACTATCATAAAAAAAAAAAAAAAATAATAATAATAATAATAATAGCTCAGATTACTGAACGCTTTCAAACGTCTCAAAAAGCCAGTGACTAATCCAGTATCCATATTAGTGCTACTAGATGGCTGCTTTTTCTTATCCTGCTTTCCCAGAAATGCAGAAGCAAAATCCTCCCCGCCCTCCTCCAGAAAGGGGGGTGGGGAGCTCAGGGGTGGGGGTAGTTGCACAACTGGGGACTGACCTGCTATTCTGAACTACTCAGAGCCAGGCCAGGCCCAGAACCATCCCTCTCGGCCTCTGTTCTCTCCCTGTGCCCTCCCAAGCCCATACCTCTTGCCACCTGACAGAAGTACTTATGTGGACATTTCCAGTTTGATAGGATTGGGTAACTTATGAGGAACCCTCATTTTTTTACAGCCTGATTTACAAAGATGGGATTTAGGTGTAGACCAAAACCTCAGTGCAATAGGCACAAGGCTTAAGGTTGTCAGCTTGTAGGAGATTCTGTGCACATTGGAATTCCAGCCTGATTTTTCTTAGCCAACCTCATTTGATTTGCTCTGTTTGAGAATCCTGGATTTTTCCTTTTTCACAGAACTACTAATTGTTTTAAAATCTCTAAATAGGGTTGCCTGGGTGGCTCAGTGGGTAAAGCATCTGTCTTTGGCTCAGGTCAGACCTCAGGGTCCTGGGATGGAGCCCTGCGTGGGGCTCCCTGATCTGTGGGGAGTCTGCTGCTCCCTCTCCCATTCCTCTCACTTGTTCTGGCTGGCTCTCTCTAGCTCTCGTCAAATAAATAAGATATTAAAAAATTTTTTTAAAGTCCAAATAGGGGATCCCTGGGTGGCGCGGCGGTTTGGCGCCTGCCTTTGGCCCAGGGCGCGATCCTGGAGACCCGGGATCGAATCCCACGTTGGGCTCCCGGTGCATGGAGCCTGCTTCTCCCTCTGCCTGTGTCTCTGCCTCTCTCTCTGTGTGTGTGTGACTATCATAAATAAATAAAAATTAAAAAAAAAAAAAGTCCAAATAGTCTCACCTTTCTCTGTCCCAAGATAATAGAATAAATTATGTCTTTTTACAGGTGTTAGAAAACCACAGGCCAAAAATGGAGCCACTTAGGCCAAGTCCCCAAATGAAAGGCTTAACACCCAAGTTAATCACAATTTCCACCTCCCCCAGAAAGTCTTAAGGTGTCAGTTAAGAATTTTCAGGTCAGCACCAATGAGTTGATGTCACATGGGCCTTCACTATCTGCCCTCCCCAAAGGAAGATGAGGTAATCCACCTAAGACCACCTAAGACGCCCCACACACATACCTCCTAAAGACAAGGTGACCTTGCCTGCAACAATCTTTTCTTTTGCTAATCACGTCCTTGCACCCTCCTCCTCCTCCCTATAAAAACCTTCCATGCTGCACAACTTGCAGTTCTCTTTACTTGGTGGATCAGGTGCTGCCCCATTCATGAATCCTTAAAGCCGATTAAACCTGCAAATTTACTCAGTTGAATTTTTGTTCTTTAACTCTGGAAAAGAGGATTAGAAATCAACCTCTGGGGACGCCTGAGTGGCTCAGTGATTGGGTGTCTGCCTTCAGCTCAGGGCGTGATCCCGGGGTCCTGGGATGGAGTTCTGTGTCAACCAGCACCCTGCTCATCAGGGAGCCTGCTTCTCCCTCTCCCTCTGCCCCTCCCCTTGCTGTGTGCGCTCGCACGCGCACTCTCTCTCTCTCTCTCTCTCTCCCCCACCCATCAGGTAAATAAATAAAATCTTAAAAGAAAAAAATCCAACCTCTGGACACAAGGGCCACCCAGCAGACTGTCTCAGTGAGGGCGATGGGTGATATCCTTCCTAACCCACCTAAAAATGTTCTAATATTATTCTTTTTCAAAAAGAGTTTATTTATTTATTCATGAGAGACAGAGACAGAGGCAGGGACACAGGCAGAGGGAGAAGCAGGCTCCCTGTGGGTCATCTCAGGCCCCTGAGGCGAAGGCAGACGCTCAACCACTGAGCCACCCAGGTGCCCCTCTAATATTATTCTAATAAAAGTTTCTATATTCCGATTTTATTTTTATTTTTTTAAGATTTTATTTATTTATTCATGAGAGCTAGAGAGGCAGGCTCCCTCCGAGGAGCCTGAACGTGAGACTCGATCCCAGGATGCCGGGAAGCCAAAGGCAGAAGACGCTCAACCACTGAGCCACCCAGGTGCCCCCTATATTCCGATTATAAAGAGATGGACCATTCTCTCCTTTTTTCTAATTGTCACCCATCTATCGTTTATATCCTCCGTTAACAATAGCGTAAATGCTCCATATCATCAAATTCTGGTTCCGAATTATTTTTTCTTTGAGATAACTGAACGAGAACCTGCACAGGTCTTGACCCAGGCCAGGCGCCTCATCCCGGAGTCACTAAGGTCAATCGTGGTTGGCCGCGGGGCGGCGGCTCAGCGGGCCCTGCAGCCAGGTGGGGGCGCCAACTGCGCGTGTGCAGCGCCTGGTCCCCGGGCCGGCGGGGGCGGGGCCTGCGCTCCGCGGGACGCCGTGATTGGTTGGGGACACGGGAGGGCGGGAGGAAGAGCTTGACAGAAGCGCTGCCGCCTCTGATTGGCCGCCAGGAGTAGCTCGTGCCGCCTGGCGGGACGGACGCGAAGGCGGCGGGCGCGTCGGCCCGTGATTGGCTGGGCCGGTCCCCGCGCCGCGCGTGGCCGCCGAGGGGAGGGACCCGGTAGCGGCTGGAGGCGGGCGCCGGGCCCCCGGGTGGCAGCGGCGGCCAAGCTGGCGGCGCGGCTTCCCCGCTCCCGCTCGAGCCCGCGCCTCGCCCGCGCCCACTCGCGGCTGGGCCAGGCCCGTGCGTCCCTGTCGCTGACCCCGCCGCCCGCCCCGTCGCTGCCGCACCCGCCGCTGCCCGGCCTCCCGCCCGGCCTGCCCCCCGCGCCGCCGCCGCCGCCCTCGGCGCTCGCCTTGGCGGAGTTGCCGCCTCTGCCGGCGCTGCCGCTGCGGCCCGAGCCGCTGGCGCCCTGGGGCCCCGGCGCCCACCTGGCGCTGCCCGAGCTGCCGCCGGAGGCCTGCGTGTCCGCGCCGCCCGCTGCCGCGCTCGCCCTGCAGGACCTGCCGCGCCTGCCCGCGCCCGCGCCGCCGCCCGCGCACCTGCCGCTGCCGCCGCTGCCCGCAGCCGCCGTCGCCGCCACGCCCGGGCCCGTGGGCGCGCGCGGCCGCCCGCCCCTGCTGGCCGATCCGCCCCCGCGGCCGCTGCCGCCGCTGCCCGCGCGGCCCTCGCCCTCCGGCCTGCTGGCTCCACCCGCGCCCCGCGCGCCCTGGTTGCTGCCCGCCTTCCCGCCGCCGCCGCCGCACCTCTTCCTGTCGCCTCCCTGCTGACCGCCCGGCCCTTCCGAGGTCTGGACCCCGGCGGGCTGCGGGCGGCTGAGTAAGCAGCGCCTCCTGGGGCGCGGGGCCGGCCGATGCGCAAAGCGAGGGTCGGAGCCCGGGCTGGGGAGGCGGGAGCGGTGTCCGGGGAGCCGGCCAGCTTTGGTGGGGGGGGGGGAGCAAGTCTAAAAATAAGTTCATTTTAAGAATAGGGTCTTTATTCCACTTTGCTGCCCTACAGCAAGCCTCTTGCCTGGTTATTTGAGAATGTAACTCATCCCCTGTGCTGATAAGTGGGCCGCTTATCAGAGCCGCCGGGGCGGGCGGGGGTTGGGCGCACTTGGCTCCAGGAAATTAAAACAAGCGTTTAAAATGCTCTGTCTGGGCAGCCCCAGTGGCGCAGCAGTTTAGCGCTTGCCTTAGACCCAGGGCGTGATCCTGGAGACCGAGTCCCACGTCGGGCTCCCTGCGTGGAGCCTGCTTCTGCCTCTCCTCTCTGTGTGTGTCTCTATGAATAAGTAAATAAGTAAAAATTCTAAAAATAAAA
This sequence comes from Canis aureus, assembly GCF_053574225.1. Lineage (NCBI taxonomy): Eukaryota > Metazoa > Chordata > Mammalia > Carnivora > Canidae > Canis > Canis aureus. Next base: position 39,510,025 of record NC_135618.1, read on the forward strand.
TAAAATAAAATGCTCTGTCTGCGTTCGCAAAATGTCGCATTTTCCACTATAAAACGAAGAGTCTGGATGCATGACTAAGGTCCTGACCCACTATGTGTGGATGGCTTCTGCGAGACCCATACGCTGCCTTCTAAGTCTTGAGTCACACTGAACTGAAATAGAGCCCAGGGTTCTGCAGGCCTGGGTGCCCCGGAAAAGCCGCGGTGCTGATGGACGACCGATACTGGGCCCTGGAGCCACAGCATCACAGGCAAGGGCTAGGTCATCCCCCGCCGCTGGGAAAGCGCCCAAGGTGACTCATGAAAGGAAGCCCCTTTGCTCTCCCCACCTTTGCTTGGCCTCTCCTCCACCCCCACATTGCCAGATTCTCCCCAGCCTGTGCAAGTCAGAATAAACATTTCCTTTGTTATTCAGGTGGCTCCGGCTCAGGTAACCAGGCACAAGCCCTATCTCAGTGTGCTCTTCTGCAGCAGCTCAGGAGTGGTATCAGGAAGCCAGCATGACCTTGGGGGACCTCTGAGAGCTGAGAACCCATCAGCAAGAAAGGCAGTATATGAATTTCCTGTGACTGCTGTAGCAAATCGCCACAAATTGGGCAGCTTAAAGTAAAAAGGAATTTATCATCTCAGAAGTCCCAAATCAAGGCGCTGCAGGGCTGTGCTGTCCCATGGCTCTAGGGGAGGATCCCTCCTGGCCTCTCGGAGCTTCTGGTGGCCCCTGGCATCCAGCCTTGGCCTCTGTCTTCACCAGCCCTTACCCTGTGTCTCCAATCTTCCTATTTCCCTCTCAGACACCTGTCATTGGATGTGGAGTCCACCCTGAATCCAGAAGGATCTCATCTTGAGGTTTTAAATTTATCTTAATGTAATTACAACTGCAAAGACCCTGTTTTCAAATAAGGCCACACTCACAGATTCCAGGGTTTAAGCCCAGGCATACTGTTGGGGGCCACCATGCGATCCATACAGGCAGTGTCCTCTCCCCTGGGGCGCTGGCCCACCTCCAGACCGGTCTTCCCAGTGTCTCTTCCTACTGTGTCTGAAACCCTGTCTCTCACTGACCTGGAGCCTTGGGTGCCCAGCAGTCCTGGGCAGGAGCCAAAGGCACTAAGTACCTTACTAATGACTCCCCTTCCCCTTTCTTGAATCACAGCCCAGTTCCCACTCATGCTGGCTTGCTTCCTCCACCCCCTTTACATTCCGGAGCTCTCCTCTCCTCCCCTCCCCTCCCCTCCCCTCTCCTCTCCCTCTCCTCCCCTCCCCTCTCCTCTCCCTCTCCTCTCCCTGCAAAAAATCAGAGTAAACAGGAAGGACATCACTACAGTGAGGGGAAGGGCGACCCCACCCTCAGAACCCCGGACAGATAATAAAGCTAATTGCTTGCTACTCAATCCATGGAGTCTGATCAGGTTTACAGGTGAAACCACCACGATACTGTTAACAAAATACTCTCCTGCCAAGTCAATACCTATAGTCATCCCAAGGTGCGTGGGGTGCTCCCTGCCTGCACAAATTCTTAGAGTGACCCTGGAGGTGGGCGAGGCAGACTGCTTCCTTCATTTTCCAGCCAAGAGGCACCTGAGATGACTGCAATTGTCACTTGCCCAGGAAGGTCTGGCCCAGAGTCTCTTAGGCTGCCCAGAGCAGATGGTGAGCAATGATGGTGCAATCTGTGGGTCTGTGCCCGGGACACAGGGTGAAGGTGCAGCAGGTGGGGGGTGGCTCCTGGTGAAAGCAGATCCAGATGCAGTCCTGTGCGGGTGCCTGGTGTGGGATGGAGGGATCGCCGGCTGGGGAGGAATGGGGCAGGATTTGGGGGGTGGGGGGCGGTGGCTACTGGGCTGCCTTTGGGGAAAGAGGCACCAGGAGGCCCAGCTCATCCTGTGGCTCTGGGCTCTGGGCCTTGAAGTCAGGGTCTGGGGCTCTTTCAGGCTTGTCCTGTTTCTCACAAGTACCTGTGGCCAAGTTCCCATAGCTCTCTGAGCTTGTTTCCCTGTCTGTAAAATGTAGAATGGGTAGTAACCCAGTAAGAACTGTCAAGGGACCTTGAGGATTCATCTACACCTTTTGGTTCAGGGGCCCAGGGATCTGGCTTTTCTACCCACAAAGTCTGGGGCCTTGGGCACCTCTGCAAAGCAGAGGCTGGTTGTTCCCCAGTGCACCCCTGTACTCCTTGGCACCATGGTGGCTCTCCCGACCTTCAGTTCCCCTCCTTTATCTTTGGGCCACACTTTTCTCTAAAAGCATGGTAGAGGGGTGCCTGGGCAGCTCAGTCCGTTGAATGTCTGCCTTTGGCTCAGACCCTGATCTCCTGTGTCCTGGGATCCAGCCCCACATCGGGCTCCCACTGAGCAGGGAGCCTGCTTCTCCCTCCCCCTCTGCCGGTCCCCCTGCTTGTGCTCTCTGGCGTGCTCTCTCTAATAAATAAAATTTAAAAAAAGTTTTTTTTAAATAAAAGCGTGGTGGACGTGAGGACTAGAGCTAACCCACAACTGCCCTTCCCCCATCTAAGCCCCATCCGGGTTTCCTCTGCCCCCATGGGTGCCCCCCCCACCCAGAGAACGAAGGTCACGTCCAGTTCGCCCCAACCAGAAGCAGTGAACAGGGCGCGGCCCTTCCCCCGTGCCTCAGTTTCCCTCCACAGCAGTGCAGCGGGACAGGTTCCCCTCCCCCACCTCTTTCCGGGCTGAGGTGTGGGGGTGGGGATTCCTGCGGACGGACGTGTTGAAGTGCCTTTGAGGCGGCGACGGCGCAGAGGGAGTCCCCACCTCTCCATATCAATGGCATTCCAGCCCCATTTACAGGCCCCGCCAGGCCCCAACTTTAACCCTTCGGCTCCCAGATCCAGCGGCGTCCAGGTGACCGGGAGCCGGGAGGGCCGAGCAGGGCTGAGGGCGGGACGCGCGTCCTGCCGGCTGCCCGCGCCTCTTCCTCCGCGGCCGCCCCCTCCTGCCGGCCGTCCCTCCTTGTCCCCAGCGGCCTGTCCCACTTTCAGCCGCCCTGGGGGCCTGGGGCGCGGTGCCTCCTCTTACAAACACGGAAAAGAATAGACTTAGGTGGGAAGCTGCAGCGGCCCCCAGAGGGCCGGCGGGGACAGGCGGGTGACAGGCCTGGTGACAGCCGCGTGTGGGCCCCCTAGCAGCGGCTCCAGGGGCGGCCATGTCGCGGAGCGCAGGGCCCAAGCGCAGAGCCCAAGACAACTGGGATCTCCAACCTCGACGGTCCCGGTGCCGCCCCCGGGCAGGACACTTCCTCCGGGCCGGGCACTGGGGGTTTACACCTGCCTGTGCGACTGGGGGCCTGGCCCCCGCTGCAGGCTGAGCGGCCGCCGGCACCTCGGGGCGCCGAGGCAGACCCGGCTGGAGGCCCCATGGGTGGCTCGCTGGGCCCCTCGCCCCCGGGGCGCCGCTGCCTCCTGACACCTGCTGGAACCTGTGTGTCTGGATTCCTCCAGGCCCCAGGCTTGCCTCTATTTGCCCTTCCTCTCAGCCGCCCCTCCCCTCCGAGAGATCTAGGCTCGGCCCCTTGCCAGTGGCGCCCCCACTCCCGGCCCTGGAGGAGGTAGTGTGTGCAGGAAGAGCCCGGGCCACCAGAGTTCACCTTGCAGTCCTACTCCGTGGTGCTGGCCTCCGTCTCCATTTTAGGGGGAGCGGCTCTCCGCTTCCTCTGGTCACTGACCCTTTTGCAAATCTAATGAGAGTAGAAGCCTCTCTTCCAAAAAGTGCTAAAACCCATTCCCAAAAGCAGGCAAGCACTGGAAGTGAAAATCTCTTATAGGCTAAGCCCCACTGAGCAGGTGAAGAGGCACCCGGTGTGCACGGCTCCCAGGGCCCTAGAGCAGTGCAGTGAATGAGGTGTGCCTGGGGAACCCCGGGCCATCAGGGGCTGTCTCCTCATAGGGCAGATGGGCTGTGGGCCCTCCTGGGGGAGGCGTAGAGGCCAGAGGCTCTTCCAGATTAAGGGCCCAGCTCCTTGAAGAGTCTGTTAGCCACCCAGGAAAGTATATGAATGGAAGGAATTGTCATGAGTGTCCCCTACCCCTCATTCCTTTTCCTTCAGCTCCTAGCACCTAGGAAAGGGCTTGAGGGGGTTCATGACCCCCCAAATGAGGGGCCCATGTTTGTGGGTCCCATCAGGTTTCTCACAGAGGGTCTTTGACCTAAGGAGGTTAAGGACCTTGACCTTCCATAATCTGTCCCTTGTTGGAGGCAGGATTTGAACTGACGTCTATGAGTCTCAGGTTGCTCCCCACAAACGGAGTCACAGGCTCCGAGGGGGTCTTTCCTGAGGACTGTGAGGCAGGGTTCACCTGGGCTTCTCCCCCTTGCCCTCCTCTGTGGGGTCTCTTGCAGAGCGATCACTTACTCCCCGTGGAAAAGACTTGGGTCCTGGGGGCTTCACCCCCATCTGGGGCTCCTGTCTCCGCCACTCCTCCCTTCACCACAGACCCCTGCACGCCCCTCCCCTACTTCCACAGACGACTCTTTATGCCTCGGCCCCTGGAGACCTTCGGCGGCTCAGCCCTCAGTTTCATTATCTGGGGGGGTAGGAAGGGCACACCTGAGCTGCGGTTGAAGTTGGGGGGGGGTTTCTAGGCCGTTGCCTGGGCGATGCTACCTGAGCTGGGCGCCAGGCACCTGTTGCCAGGGGAACAGTGCGGGCGGGGCCGTCCCCTGAGAGCAACTGGGGCCACTGGGCTGAGACTGGAGACAGATCGGGTTCCTGGGGCAGGCAGGGGGACGGGAGCTGGGCTGGGGGTGTGGATACTGGGGGAGCTGGGTGTGTTTCCAACACAAAATGAAAAGCCCACAGGGAGGAGTTGCTGGGGGCGGAGGCGGTGGCTCAGGAGGCAGCTGAACCTCCACTTCCCTTCTCTTCTCGGCGCCGACTGGAGCCCTGCCCTCACCCTTGCCTACTCCCCAGCTGGTCCTCAGCCTCTCCTTTCTTTTGTTCCTGCATCCCCACAAGCACGGATGTCCTTTCGTCTGGTTCCCGGTGGCAGTACCCCTTCCCAGGCTCCCCATCCCATCCCCAGCCCCTCCTTCTCCCAGTAGCTCAGCCTCCGCCAGTCTCCGCTTCGCCGCCCCTCCCTCTGCCTCCACCTCAAAACCCCGCCTGCACCTGGGAGCCCGCTGAGTCCCCAGGTGACACCCACAGAGGGTGCGCTGCTCAGTGTGAAGCTGCACCTGCCAGCGGGACCTCAGCCTGAAGGTGGGTCTGGAGGGTCTTTGCAAGCTGGGCCAGGCGGGCGGCGGCCAGGACGTGACAGCAGGGTGGCAGGAGCAGCAGCCACTGGGCATCGGATAGGCAACGGGCCCCTGGAGGGGACACTGCGACTTGGCTGGAGCAGGACTGTGAGATTGACCTGTGCGTGTCGGGGTGAGAGAGACACCCGTGAGGGGCTTGGAGAGATGTGCTTTGCAAGAGGCCCACAGATGTGAGGACTGTCCGGCCGAGGACGCGGACTTCTCCTTGCGCTGGGCGCCAAGACGCCCACCCTGCAGGATCCGACCCACCCCTGAGTCAGCCAGGTTGTTCAAGGTTCAGAAGACCTGAGGGGACAGATGGCTTCAACAGCCCTTGAACTCCTGGGCATGACCCTGGCCGTGCTGGGCTGGCTGGGCACCCTGGTGTCCTGTGCCCTGCCCCTGTGGAAGGTGACGGCCTTCATCGGCAACAGCATCGTGGTGGCCCAGGTGGTGTGGGAGGGGCTGTGGATGTCCTGCGTGGTGCAGAGCACAGGCCAGATGCAGTGCAAGGTGTACGACTCCCTGCTGGCGCTGCCCCAGGACCTGCAGGCTGCCCGCGCCCTCTGCGTCGTCGCCCTCCTCTTGGCCCTGCTCGGGCTGCTCGTGGCCATCACAGGGGCCCAGTGCACCACCTGCGTGGAGGATGAAGGCGCCAAGGCCCGAATCGTGCTCACCGCAGGGGTCCTCCTGCTGCTCTCCGGCCTCCTGGTGCTCATCCCTGTCTGCTGGACCGCGCACGCCATCATCCAGGACTTCTACAACCCCCTGGTGGCCGAGGCCCTCAAGCGGGAGCTGGGGGCCTCCCTCTACCTGGGCTGGGCCGCTGCCGCCCTGCTCATGCTGGGTGGGGGCCTCCTCTGCTGCACGTGCCCTCCACCCCAGATGGACCGGCCCCGAGGCCCCAGGCTGGGTTACTCCATCCCCTCCCGTTCAGGGGCATCTGGGCTGGACAAGAGGGACTACGTGTGAGGTGGTGTCCCTGGAAGCCCGCTGTTCCAGCCCTGACCTCATGAGCCCTGGCCTCGTGCTGGATGCCCTGCTGTCACCCTGGCTCCATTCTGCCAACCTATTCCCCTGCGGGTGAAACCCATTTCCCTGAAGCTCCAGTCAGGCCTGACTACAGAGCTGAAACCTGACCCTCTCCAATGGGGTTCCCACAAGTCCTTCTCCTGCCTCCACCCAGGCAGAGCCAGAGCTGATGGGGTACACTGGCCTGCCCCTGCCTCCATCCCCAGACAGATTACTTTCTTCCATGGTCCACACTTGGGCTGGCCCTCCTCTTCCTCTGAGGTCACCTGGGCTTCACCCCAAGGGCAGCAGGTCTCTGGCTCCAAACCAAGGAGGGGATCCCTGCCCTGGGGTGGGTCCTCTCCAGCCTGGCCACCACCTGCATCCAGAGATCCAGGCCAGGAGTCCCAGCCAGTCACCTGCCCCACCTTCTCTGCTCACCTGCTAGTTGGAAATAAACAGAATTTTGTACCTTGGCTCTTCTGATCTGTGGTCAGGCAGGGAAGACCAGGTGGTCTTCCCTTGGGCTGTCAGTCCAAGGCCCACTCCAGGACCTGTCCAGTGGGTGCCCTCCCTCCCTTGCCACGGGGGATCCAAAGATAAGGTGGGTGAGTCATTTGTGCTTCCCTCCTCCCCCTGCCAGGCTGGCACTCAGCAGCCCCCCAGCAACACCCAAGGCAAGCAACAAAATAAGACAAGCTTTATTTAGCAAAACTGGTGCATGTGTGTGGTGGGGGAAGCACGGCAGAAGTGTGCAGGGGCTGAAGGTGAGAGGGTCAGGGGTCTACAGCACAGCTGGGACAGGGCTCAAGATAGTGGAGTCAGAGGTCAGAAGACTTGAAGGCGGGCAGTTCTCTGGTGACTTATCATCTGCTCTTCTAAATGCTCAAGAGCCAGAGGCCTAACCAGTGAGGGACAGGCTGAAAGCACCTGAACAGCAGGCAGCCTTTATGTTGGACCACAGCTCCAGGCTGGCCTCCACGATGGGGATGTCCAGGGCGGAGAAATATCCAGAAACTCTGAAGCATCACCTCCTTGGTTCCCTCATCCAAAGGTGAGAAATACCAACAGCAGAGCCCATGAGAGACTTGGGTTTCTTGGTTATCAAATGAATTAAAAAAAAAAAAAAAAAGAAAAGAAAACCCTCTCCCAAAAAGCAAAAAAGATAAAAAACAAGCCCAAAGCTGTCTAAATCACCATCACGATTTCTCCAGCTCAGGGGGTTAGACTGAGAATTAGACATAATTCTTAGTGGGGTACTCGGGGGCACACGGAGAGGTGGCATGTGCGGCAGATGCTGAGTATCGGGCCATATAATGACTTGAGCTCCGGCCCCCCCCAGAGGGGCAGGTGCAGCACAGCAGCCCCCCACCCAACAACAAAAGGCCAGAGGCTGCCCAGCCCAAGTAGAGGGAGGCTCCCAGCTCCCGCTTTTGGGCGTCTGACACGAGGGGGTTGTAGAAATCCCGGATGATGGCGTGGGCCGTCCAGCAGACAGGGATCAGGGTCAGGACCCCTGAGATGACAAAGATGATCCCAGAGACTAGCACCAGACGGGCCTTGGAGTCCTTGTCTTCCACGCAGGTGGTGCACTTGGCTCCGGCGAGGTATACTAGCAGCCCGAGCAGGGCCAAGAGGAGGGCGACGACGCAGAGGGCGCGGGCAGCCTGCAGGTCCTGGGGCAGCGCCAGCAGGGAGTCGTACACCTTGCACTGCATCTGGCCTGTGCTCTGCACCACGCAGGACATCCACAGCCCCTCCCACACCACCTGGGCCACCACGATGCTGTTGCCGATGAAGGCCGTCACCTTCCACAGGGGCAGGGCACAGGACACCAGGGCATTCACCCAGCCAAGCAGCGTCAGGATGATCCCCAGGATTTGCAGGCCGGCAGAAGCCATGGCAAAGTGGAGGGGGACAGGAGCTGCATTGAGAGACGAAGGAAGCAGATTCATGAGAGAGAGGACAGGCTGGTCCAGACCCTTTGTTCCCAGTGAGTGCTAACTCTCATGCCACACGCCGTGGCCACCGCACAGGGCACCGAGAGAGTACAAACCCAGGGAGTAAGGACACCATGGGCAAGGCACACTCCTTGAGCCTCATTTTCTCATGGGCAAAACGAACACTTAATGTTTAGCGTGTAATTTTTACCTTGGTTATGCGATTGTCACCCAGTCCTGGCCGTTTTGAGGGCAAATGAGACACAAAGCCTTTACCCATGTTAGTCCATGGCCCCAGCCACTTTGCACTTTGCGTACATTTATCAGACAGCAAAGTAGCAAAAAAAGGATGAAACAACAGAGGGCAATTTCCAGATGGCCTCCTTGGGACTCAGACGGTGGGTTGGCTCTGGCCATGACTGTCAGGCTCCAAACCTGTCAGTTTCAACATCAAGATCAGAGATCCAGGCTTCCTTCCACTACCCAATAGCAGTGTCCAAACCCGTCACTGGTTCTGTATCCCCAGGCGGGTAGGGACATTTGTGTCTCAGGTGACCCTGCCTCCCTGGCCTTGCTGCAGTCAAACTCTAGAGAAGCAGGAGAAATAAAGCACCCCAAAGGGAAAAAACACCCCCCAAATCACTCCTTCCCCAAGGCTGTGTGCTCCCCCCCCCCCCCCCCCCGCCCCCAGGGTCACAATGAGCATACCCTCCAAAGTTGGGAACATTTTCTTGTGCCTTCTTGCCCCAAATGCCATCGTCTCAGGACTCAATTCTGCTAAAAGGACCTAAACCCTTGGAGTGTGTCCAGTGAACCGGTCCCTCTGGGGCAGCCCCGGGCCCCCTCACATCCCACTTAGTGCCCTGGCTGGCTTCGGGGCGGTTCTGTTCAGGGTCCGGCTGTGGCTCTCCATTACCCAAAGTTCCCGCGCACGATTTGGACTTAACCTCGCGCGGGTCCCAGCAGCGTGGCCAGAGGCCGGAGCGGGCTCGCCTCCTGTGCATCCCGCCCAAACCCGCGGTAATGACCTCGGGGGAGATCGGACGGCAAGACCCCGCTCATCCCGACCCTGGGGTCGGCCCTCCGCGCCTCCGGCCGGGTTAGGCCCACCCAGGCGCCCCGCACGCGCCCCGCACCTGCCCCGCACCTCCAAGACCCTACCCCTTCCCTCGACCTCTTCTCTTTCCGCACACCGCGGGGTCGGCTTGCGCCGACGGCGCCCCCTCCTGCTCTCGAGCCCTATTTCCTTTGCGAGTCCGACCAGAGGAAGGGTCCGCGAGCCCCCAGCCCCGGAGCCGCGCTGCGGGACGGGCTTAATGGCCGCGTGATCGGCAGGGTCCGCTCCCGGAGGGGAGGGGGAGGGGAGCCCCGCCCCGGAGAGCAGCGCAGGTGGGGGAGGGGCGCCCGGGTTTCGGTGCCTTTGTCCGGGGGGGAGGGGCGTTTAACCCTTCCGTGGCTGCAGAAGGACCTGAGGAGCTCCGCAGCTCCAGGCAGACCCCGCCCGGGGGCTGTGCCCGGTGTCCGCCACCAGGTTAGTCTAGGTTCTCTGCACGCACCCCCACCCACGCCGCCACGCCCCCTGCACCCCACTCCTCGCGGAGTCCGCCTCTTCCCCTCACCCCCAGGCTCACCTGCGAAGAGGCCCACCGGGATTCGTAGGAGCCGCCGAGTGTGTGGCCCGGGCGGAGGCGGGGGTCTTAAAGAGGCAGTGACGTCACTGGACCACCGCCCCGGGGAGGGGCAGAGACCCCATTCCGGACCGCGGGCGCGCGAATCCCAACCTCTTCAGCTGGGGTCGCTGGAGCCCGGGCCCGCCCCGCCTGCCTGTGGCCCGGGCTCGGGGACCTCAGCAGGCTGAGGCCGGGCCCGCAGGAGCTCAGGGCCCAGGGCCCGGGGCTTGGAGCCAGACGGAGCTGGCTCCGGACTCTGCTACTTCCTAGTGGGGACCCCGGGAACTCACCTAACCCGCCCAAGCTTCAGCTTCATACTCGGCAAAATTGGAGACAGCAAGCCCACATTTTACTGTGTAGCTATGTCCTAAGGTAGAAATTAAAGACCTTATTATTATTATTGGTTATGTTGTTATCATCATATCCCGGGGCCCCTAAGAAAGCTGCAGTTATCGTTGAGGCGGGTGCTTCGTGTCTGATTCCCGAGCCCGCCCCCCCCCCCCCCCCCGCCCGCAACTTCCCGGACTTCAGCATCCACAGGGCAGGGCAGGGCCTGCGGACCTGCGGGGTCCCAGCCGCTGGCGCACCGCGCTAGCGTTTGTTGAGCGAATGCCTGAACGCAGCGGGCCTGCCGGGCGGGGCGGGGCGTCCAGGAGCCGGGCGCCGGGCGAGCCGAGGGAGGGCGCCGCCCCGGAAGGCGGGGGCGGAGGCGGGGCGGCCGCTGTCCGTCCCGGCCCGCGCGCCGCGGGTTCAGACGGCCGCGGCCGCCGGACGCGCACCATGGTTCTGGGCCCGCTGCGTCCGCTACCGCGGCTCCTGGTGCTGGGGCTCGGGCTGGCCCTGCTGGGCGCGGCCGCCGGGGAGCGAGTGCCAGGTACGCGGGCCGCGGGGCGCGGACCGCGGGGCGCGGGGCGCGGGGCCCGGGCCGGGCGGGAGGCCGCGGGGCCAGGGAGCCGGAGAACTGGACTGAACTGGGGCGAACTGGGCGGACATGCGGATCCGGGCTTGGGCGGTCTTCAGACACCGCCTCCCCGGCCAGGAGAGGCTCATCCTGCTCCGGACTTCATCCGCAGTCCTGGCCTCAGTTTCCCCCCTGTTCAGAGGTGGGTGGGGGCGGCTTCTGTCCTAAGTCCAGACTCGGAAGTAGCGGGAGAAAGTTTGAGGGCGGCACGTCTCGTTGGGTGAGAGAGCACGCCCCCAGCCTGTTCAGTGCCTGATCTGTGTAGCCCCAGGGGTCGAAGAGCACGGGGGTCTGTACCCCCTATACCATGTGGGGTGCCCCCTTCCATCCGGTGACTTCAGTGCCCAGCTATGCGGGGGGAGGGACCGGGGTCGGGCCCGGTGCCCAGGAGTGAGTCACCCGCCGGCTGCGGGGGGGTGTGTGCGGGGACCTGACCGCCCCCCCACAGCGTCTCGCGCTGGGCCCCCCTCTCCCCTGCGCTGCCGAGTCCCGGTCGGGCCGTGCGGTCACCTGTGAGGAATGCGCGGGGAGAGCGCCGGTGACTCACGTTATTCGAGCCGGCCGACCCTGACCTCAGCCCCCAGAATAGCCGTGCCCCGCCCCAGCTCTGACCCGCGGCCCCCTCCCCAGGCACCACCCCCTGCTCTCGCGGCAGCTCCTGGAGCGCGGACCTCGACAAGTGCATGGACTGCGCGTCGTGCCCGGCGCGACCGCACAGCGACTTCTGCCTGGGCTGTGAGTGGGGGCGGGTCCGGGGCAGCGGGCCGCAGATGGGAGCGGAGGGTGGACGGGGAACAGTGGGCTTCAGATCTGGGGGGTTAATCGGGAAGGGGGGTGGGAGGCGGGGTGGGGTGGGGAGCGAATCGGGGCGGGAGCCGCGGCGGGGAAAGGCTTGGGGCTCAAGGGGGGGCGGGGCCGGTACCGATAGGGGCGAGGTCTAACTCGGAGCCCCGCCCCCAGGCGCTGCGGCCCCTCCAGCCTCCTTCCCTCTGCTGTGGCCCATCTTGGGGGGTGCTCTGAGCCTCGCCCTCGTGCTGGGACTGCTTTCTGGCTTCTTGGTCTGGAGACGGTGCCGCAGGAGAGAGAAGTTTACCAGTAAGTGTGCCAGCCCACCCCACCCCCCGTCATTCCTCAACATCGCCCCTGCTCTTGACCACCTCTCTTCTTATCTTGCAGCCCCCATCGAGGAGACCGGCGGTGAGGGCTGTCCTGGCGTCGCACTGATCCAGTGACAGTGAGAGCCCTTGCCAGCACCAGGCCCCACCCACTCATCATTCATTGATTCATTGATTCATTCATTCTGGAGCCAGCCCCCTCACCCCAGTAACAGAGCCAGACTCTTCCAACCACAGGGGTGTGGAGATGGGGGACTGGTGAATCACCTCTCTGAGGCCTCGGCCCAGGCTTCAGAGGAGGCTTCCAAGGTGTCTGACTGCCCTGTCTCTGGCTCTAGGACAGGAAAGGAGACCACCTGGTTCACCAGACAGCTGACACTAAGGAACTGCAGCATTTGCACAAAGGGTCCCTCCGCTCCCATGGCCTCAGGGCCAGGCTGACCTGAGGGCCAGACAACACCAGGCCCCACCCACTCAGATGTGCTGAAATTCCACCCTGGGGTCTCTGTCTGGGGGGTTAGGGACCTGTTGCTAACACTAGGGGGCTGGCCCTCTAGGGGGGCTGGCCCTAAGACACTGTCCCCCCCAACCCCCAAAGGGGGGGAAATATTTATTTTGGGGAGAGAGTTTGGAGGGGAGGGAGAATTTATTAATAAAAGAATCTTTAACTTTAAATGGTTCGGAGCGTGGCATGATCCCCAGCCCGACTTCCCAGAGCTGGAGGGAGGAGTGAGTCAGCCGCGGGGGCGGGGGTGAGGCTCTGACTCACACATTCTCAATGCCTGAGCCCAGCCTGCCAGGACCTGGCCAGGCCCTGACCGTTTTTTCCAGGGAAGATTTTGAGAAACCCCAACCATCAGCACTCCAGCTTTCCCACCTTCCTTCCCAAAGGCCCCAGGGTTCCAGACTGAAGCCTTTATTTGCTCAGCAATCTTTATTCAGTTTCTAGGGGGGGGGGGAGTGCTCCCCTTCTCATGCTCCTGTCCCTTCTGCCCCTCCCACCCCAGGGCTCTGTGGGATTCAGTGTCCTCCTCTGTTGAGGGTAGGTCCTGGGGCCCAGAGGCCTGGTCTGGAGAATATACGGAACAGCTGATCCCTTAGTGGGAATGCTGGTCTTCTCTATTGTGGGGAGGGAGGGTGGGCAGTATTTCTGTCCACCAGCACTCAGAGCTCCATCATCTCCCCAGTTTGGGTTGCAGGGTAGTGAGGGGTAGGGGAGTCCCCTAGCCTCAGCAGCCGGAGGGCCTCAGGGATCAGGTTCCCAGGGTAGCGCCAGAGAAGCAGCTCAGAGCACGGGCTCCTGTTAAAGGAAGTAACAGCATGGGGCTGAGGCTGGCCTGGAAGAGCCACCTCCCACCAGGTCCAGGTCCCTAAGAGCTTTTGGGCTGCCAGCACCTTCCAAGGAGCCAAGAGGGGAAACAACAGAGGTTGGCTAGAAGCTAAAAATAGCAGGATGAGGCAGGGCCTAGACATTGGCTCCAAAGATCGGGTGTGATCCTCCAGAAGGCCCAGGCGGTGGTCAGTGGATGGTGCCTACCTGAGTGGGGGCAGAGATGGGGGGAATACCATGGGGGGGCTGCAGTAAGGGTGGTCATTGTGCAGGCTGAGTCGAGAGAAGTGGGTGGCCATGTTCTCTTCAGAAAGAAACTGTTTGCGCAAGGGCTCCCTGGGGAGAGACAGGAAGGAAGACAGGCAGGCTGGGATATTCACATGGGTGACAGTCTGATGGGGACCTAAGGTGACAGAGGTCTTGTTGGGAGTCCCTCCCTGCCCCCAAACTCACTGCTCCTCCTCCAGGCGCCGCTTGGTGCTCATGGGCACAGCTCCTCGGAGAGGGGAGCTGGGAAGAAAAGAAATCCAGGTGCACCCCACCCTCTTGGCCCCATCCCCAGGATCTGCTCTCCAGTGCCTGCAGTTCTAAGCCGAGAAGCCCCCAGGCCATTCGTCTCAGTTGACACCTAGTCACCTCCCTCTCCCAGGCCTGCCAGCAGCCTGCCTTGGAACTCTCAGCCCAGTCTCGGCTTATGCCCAAGCCTTGCCGACTTGCCCCACCGCCTGTCATCTCGCAGACCAGCCCTGAGCCCCCTGCCAAAGCTCCTGGGTCCCTGAGCCAGGCCCACCCGGTGCCCCTACACACACCTCACGTCCTGGGCTCGGGGCGTCCCCGACGCGGCCCGTGGGTCGCGCTGGGCCCGGCCCGGGGGGCCTCGTTCCAGGGGTTGCTGCAGAATCATTTGGGTTCGGGGTCCTGCGAACAGAGGGTGGGATCCGGGGGACAGGGCGGAGCCTCAGAGGGCGTGGTCCAGCGCGCGGGGCGTGGGTTTTGGCGCGCGCAACGGCGAGCTTCCGCGCAGGCGCGGAAGTCGAGCGACGCGCGGCTGGAAGGCGGGTCGGCTCGGCTCGGGTTGGTGGGTGGGGGAGGGGAATCTGGCGTAGCGGGGCTGTGGTGGGGCCCCACTTAGTGTTGGGAATTTTCGCGGCGGTCACCTGGGCTCCTGAGGCTCTGGGGAGTACTCGGCGGTTGCCTTCGCGCCGGACAGGCTGGCGGTGTTGGGGCCGTGTGGCGCCGAGAAGGGGAACCGCTCGCGGGCACGTTCGGACTCGTGAAGCTACGTCGCGCTGAGCACTCTGGGATTTGTAGTTCTCGAGATGGAGCGCGCTGTGCCACACGCGGTACCTCTGGGTCAGGTGAGGCGGGCGTGGTGAGCGGCGCCTTCTGGGTTTGTAGTCCATGCCCGGCTCGTTAGGGGCAGGCAGGGAGTTGTGCCCTGAGCCCTGTTTTGCGCGGGACTCGGACTCTGACCCGGGAGCGGGAGGGTAACCCAGTAGGATCTTAGGGACCTAATATGAAAGTGGGAGGGTAGGGATTAGAAGTCAGTATGTTTCTCTGTTCTGGGGAAACGGAGCCATGTGTTAAGCGCTTTGTATGAGACAGTTGTCTGCGAAGCTTTAGGTGCAGTAGCTCTGACACTTGTGACCAAGTCCCCTGGGAGCTCCATATGACCTTGAACCTTGGGGGCCAGCCTGGGCTCTTGCCAGGGTCCTGGTAGAAGTCTTGCCTCACCTGCCCACTTCCTCACCCTGTTCTTGGACCAACCCCTGGGCCATACGGGCAGGCACCCACTTGGTGGGGCACCTCAAAGGCCGGCTGTGAGATCTGGGCTGTGGGAGAGCCGAGCAGGCAGGAGGGAGTCAGAATCTCCAGTCCTAGATATCCCACGTGGCCCTCATCCAGTCTCTCCCCACAGATGGAAGTGTTTCAGGCTCTGCAGCGGCTCCACATGACCATTTTTTCCCAGAGTGTCTCCCCCTGCGGGAAGTTCCTGGCAGCTGGCAACAATTACGGGCAGATAGCCATCTTCAGGTACCCTCACCCCTGCTTCACCACACAGTAGTAGTTCTAGCACTTGTACTCTCTGGGACTGGCGCCCTCGGCTTCTGACTCTCAGGCTCCCCTCCCCTATTCCTTCAGCTTGTCTGCTGCTCTGAGTTCTGAGGCCAAAGAAGAAAGTAAGAAGCCAGTGGTGACATTCCAAGGTGGGTGCTGCCATTGTGTCTGGCTTAGAGAACCCCCAGGTAGGGGAGGGCAGCAGGACAGGGTCACTCAGGGTCTTCATTTCCATCTAGCCCATGATGGACCGGTCTACAGCATGGTCTCCACAGATCGACATCTGCTCAGTGCTGGGGATGGGGAAGTGAAGGCCTGGCTTTGGGCAGAGATCCTCAAGAAGGTAAGGAGTGTGGAATTGGGGGATGGGCTGGGGTGCCTGGTCCCAGAGAGCCTCTGACCTCATGTAGCATTTCCCTCCACCAAGGGTTGTAAGGAGCTGTGGCGGCGTCAGCCCCCATACAGGTGAGTGAGAGCCATGTGGGTAATGGGTAGAAGGTACTTGGGGGTGAAGGGACTGCCTCACCAGAGCTCACCTCGTTTTCTCTCTCCCAGGACCAGCCTAGAAGTGCCTGAGATCAATGCTTTGCTTCTCGTCCCCAAGGTCTGAGCCCTTTGTACCGGGGCTCTGCCCTGCCCAAACTTAAAGCCTTTTTCCTCTCCCTGTCCTGATTTGATGCTGACTTGCGATTCCACCCTTCCCTCTTCTGCAGGAGAATTCTCTCATCCTGGCAGGGGGAGACTGTCAGTTGCATACGATGGACCTTGAGACTGGGACCTTCACAGTGAGAAGGCCATGGAGCTGGGGTGGTCAGGGCTGGATGGTCGTAGGGTCATTCTTCCTGGATCTCCTGACACTGGGCTTCCTCTTGCAGCGGGCCCTCCGGGGCCACACAGACTATGTCCACTGCCTGGCGCTGCGGGAGCGGAGTCCCGAGGTGCTGTCAGGTGGAGAGGATGGAGCTGTGCGACTTTGGGGTAGGTTAGCGTAGTGTCCGGTTGGAGGGAAACATGGCAACGGAGACTGGGGCGAGCAGGATGCTTCTCATGGTTCTTCCCGCACAGACCTCCGCACAGCCAAGGAAGTCCAGACCATCGAGGTATATAAGCATGAGGTGAGGGCACGTACCAGGCCCCGTCCTCCCTTTCACCGCCCTGGGCATCCCCTGTGTCTTCATCTCCTCCTCTCTTCTCCTCCTCACCCCTAGGAGTGCTCGAGGCCACACAATGGGCGTTGGATCAGCTGTTTGGCAACTGACTCAGACTGGATGGTAAGCGGGGCAAGGTGCAGAATGGGTGACCACTCCGGGCCCTGCCAACTGAGGGACTATGCTCACAGTGGTTGGGGCCCCCCACCTTTCTGCCCAGGTCTGCGGAGGAGGCCCAGCGCTCACCCTCTGGCACCTCCGATCCTCCACACCCACGACTATTTTCCCCATACGGGTGCCACAGAAACATGTTACCTTCTACCAGGACCTGGTGAGGCCCTCTGTCTTGCTTCTGCCACCTTTGCCCAGTATCCCTCTCCAATCCTGACTCCCGACTCCCTCCCTGCCCTCCAGATTCTGTCAGCTGGCCAGGGCCGCTGTGTCAACCAGTGGCAGCTGAGTGGGGAGCTCAAGGCGCAGGTGCCTGGCTCCTCCCCAGGGCTGCTTAGCCTTAGTCTCAACCAGCAGCCAGCAGCACCCGAGTGCAAGGTGGGTCCTGCAAGGGGCTGTGGGGGTCCATGGGGGGGGGTAGGGCACGTGTGTGTGGACATGCCAGCCACTGCCCTCCTGCTTCCAGGTCCTGACAGCCGCAGGTAACAGCTCCCGAGTGGATGTTTTCACCAATCTCGGCTACCGCGCCTTCTCCCTGTCCTTCTGACCTCTGGCAACACCCCTTCCATCATCCCAGGGATTTAGATTGCTTTTTTTTATTTTATTAAATAAGTAAATTTTTAGGCTATTGTTCCATGCATGTTCTTCTCAAGAATGGAGGCTGAGTTGGTGTCATGATTTTTATATATTACTCTGTTTGATCTTGATACATAAATACCCACCCTCATCCCTGCCCTGCAGCGCGCCAGGCCCTTAGAAAATATAGACCTATAGAGATTTAAAACTCAGCTCTGCCTCACCTGCCCCGCCACCTACCTGGGGCCCTTGGCCCCCAAAGCTGGTCCCTGCTCCCAACGAGCCTTTGCCCAGCTTCCCGGGGTGGGGAGGGCACCAGGCCCCTCTGGAAGACGCTCAGGACCATTAGAGGAAAGGAAGCCAGAAGGCACCGGCGGCCCCCATGGCCCGGCCTTCAGGTCCTTCGGAAGAGGTTGCTTAGGAAGCCGCCGGCGGGCCCAGGACCCAGGCGCAGCGAGAAGCGCGGGGCGGCGCGGCGCGGGACGGCTCCCGCCGCACTTAGCTCCTTCTGTCGTTGGGAGCGCAGCTGCTGGCCGATCACCACCTGCATGTCGTCCTGCGGGCGGGCGGGCGGGGCCGGGCGGCTCAGTCGGTCCGCGTGGCCACGTGTCGGCCGCCCCTCCCAGACGCCGGCCCCGACCCCGCCCCCGCCGGGCCCCGCCCCTCACCTGCCAGGCCTCCAGCTCTTGCGTCAGCGCCACCTTCTGGCGGATAGTGCGAAGCAGCTCCCGGGAGAGCGAGTCCCGCTCCAGAGAGACGCGGCCGAGCTCCAGGGACAGTTCCAGCGCCCTGCGGGCAAGAGGGGCAGAGAGTGGGCCCGGGGGTGGCGGGAGCTGCCGGACCCGGACGGGAGCGGTGCGGCTAACACCGAAAACAGGGTCGGAGGGCCGCTGGTGGGTGCGGAGGCCGGGGTGGACGGTGGAGAGGCTCACTTGTTCACAGCTTCGTCCCGGTCCGAGAGGGCGCCGCTGAGGGCCTCGTCGGGGTCGCCATGCGTCCGCAGCTCCTTCTGCCTTTGCAGCTCCTCCCGCAGAGACTGTAGCTCTGCCCGCTGCAGCGCGACCTGTGGGCAGGGAAAGGTGAGGAGGGGCAGCCAGGCCCTCCGCCAGCCCCACAGACCCTCCCCGCAGCCTGTGCTGGAGACCAAGCTGAGCCCCCGGGCTGGCGCAGGGTGAGGTGGGGCAGGGTCGGTTGGGTGGTGTAAGTCTGCAGAAAGGATGCTGGTGGAAGCACTAGGAGGTGGGACCAAGGAGGGGAATGTGGTCCAGGAAGTCTTCCTGGAAGAGGTGGCGTACGGCCAGCTCTTGAAGCATGACTACAGGTTTGTTGGGATGAAGATAGATCCAGGTAGAGGGGCGCAGGCTCAGAGGTGTAGATGGGCAAGAGAAACTGGCGTTGGAATGGGCTCCGCGTCCAGCGCTATGCTCCCACTCCCACACCTCATCCTGAAGCCCGGCCACTTCGGCCTCCTTCTCCTCTAGTATATCCCCTGGCCTCAGGGATGCTCGCTTCTTGGGAGGCTCCAAGCTCTCCTCTTGGGGCGAAGGCTGGTGGCTGAACGCTTCTTGGATCTCGGGGGACGGAGTGTTCTGTTGACCAAAGGGATGGGTCAGCGAGGTGTCGGACCTCCTGCGCGAAGGGGGCGCGGCGGAGTCTGCAGGGCACGGGGGCCGGGGGCCGCCAGCTCACCGGGGCAGCTCCGCGGGCGTCAGCCTTCGGGTCCTGGCCGCTGTCGAGGCTGTGAGCCAGCTCCGACTGCAGTGAGGCTCCCGACAAGTCGGCGTCCCGAAGGCGCGACTCCTCCTCCAGCTCCGAGACGCGCCTCTGCAGCCCCCGCAGCGCTCTCAACGCCTCCCCCGCCTCGCAGCGCGCGCGCTCCAGCTGCGGAGGGACAGACAGGCGGACAGGAGCATGCGCAGTCCGCCCCGTGCGCCCGGCGGCCTCATCCCGCCTCGACCTGCTGGGGGCGCCGGCGCGCCACCGAGAGCCGGGCAGCCCGCGCGCCGTGGCGCCCCAGCAGCTGGCTCCTCTCTGGACGGCCGACGGCCGGCGGCCTTGGGCGCGCAGTTGCCCCTGGCGGATA
The DNA here is from genome assembly GCF_053574225.1 of Canis aureus. Lineage (NCBI taxonomy): Eukaryota > Metazoa > Chordata > Mammalia > Carnivora > Canidae > Canis > Canis aureus. The sequence continues at coordinate 39,529,333 of NC_135618.1, forward strand.
CCAATTTCCTCATCTATAAAGTAGGGTGCGGACAGGTGCCCTCGCTTTAAATTTTCCCATCACCCTCCCTCCAGCCCCGCCCCATCAGGTCACCTGGCAGAGTCCCTCCCCTTCCCCCGACCTGTTGGCCCAAATCGTTAATGGGTCATCCAGCGCCCTACTCGTGTCTCACCCTCACCGCGGCGCTCTACCATTCCCATCCCATCTCGCAGACAAGGAAACTGAGGCTGGGCGTCCCACAATAGTAAGAAGGGGTGTTGGGATAAGAGCCCATATTATTTGACCACAAAGACCTCGAACATCGGCCCATGCTGCCTCTTGTCATTTCCTTTTGCTCATCTCCACTGCCCCAGACCTAGTCCAAGTCCCGGTCATCTCTGGCCCCAGCCTCCGCCCTGGCCTCCCAAGTGCCAGGCTCTGATGCCCTCTAAAAGCATACCACCCCTGCTCAATACCCTTCTGAGGCTCCCACTTGCCCTTTGGCTAATGCCCAGGCTCTCCTGGCCCAGCTTCTGGGGCTCCCAGTGATCCAGCTTGGCCTCATCTCCCAGGAAGCCCTGAGGCAGTGGTCAATGCCCTGGTCAGATGCACCCACCCCGCCCAGCCCCACTGGTCACCTCCAGGCTATGCTCTCGCTTCTCGCGCCTCAGCAGCAGCAGCTCTTCATGGGTTGCCTGTAGCCTGCCCTGGCCCTTCTCCACCTCCTCGCGCAGGTCCCGGATCTGGGCCTCCAGGTCCTGCCGGCGGCTCTGCAGCATCTGGTTCTGGGGAAAGACCTCAGGGCTGGAGGGGAAGTGCTGGGCCAGCCCCAGACGGCCCCCAGCCCCAGCTGGGACTCACCTCCCCTTGCAGACTCTCCAGCCGCATCCTCAGCTCTGCTCCTGCCAGGACCTGAGCCTGGCACTGCCCCCGAAGGCCATCCAGTTCCCTCTGAAGCTCCTGCTCAGTCTGGGAGGCCTGTAGAGGGGAAGGCGGGGGAGGCCTCGCTGGTCCAAGCCTTACCACCAAGCCCAGTGCACCCACCCCCACACGGGGACACAGCCATCTGCCCTGGTCCTGCCTGGGGATGTGGGGTCAGCATGCTCCCACCTGGGCGAGCTGCTGGCTGAGCCGGAGGTTCTGCTCGCTGAGTTCAGTGAGGGCCCGTGCCCGCTCACGCCCGCTGTCCTGCTGCTCTGAACGCTGCTCCCCGAGCTGGGCCCGCAGGGCCTCCACGTCCCCCTCCAGCTCCACCGCTCTGGCCTCCCACTCGGCTCCCCGGGCTGCCAGGCCCTGGCGGAGCTCATGGTTCTCCTGCTGCAGCCGCTGTGGGGCCGCAACACAGAGTCAGGGACAGGGAGGTGAGGCAGTAAGCACGCAGACCCAGAGGGCGTCCGAGCGGGCCGAGACACGCAGACACGCCATGCAGGGAAGCCAGCGGGAGGAGCAGGCAGGGAGCCTAAGGCAGAGTCTCGGGGAGGTGGGTTTCCAGGTCAGGAGGAGCTGACCGGGACCGGAGTGGAGCGGGGCTCCCCGATGCCCACTCACCTCTGGCTGCTGCCTGGGCTTCTGGAGCCGAGATCGCAGGCGCCGTTTTTGGCGTCTGAGTCTGGCAGAATGGAAGCCCCGGCCCATGGCCTCGCACACCGATGCTCCAGGGGCTCTGGAGGTTCAGCCTCTGCTCAGCCCCTCACCCCCAGCGCCTCTTGGCCAGCTCCCTCTAATTAACCCTGGCCAGCCCCGCCTGGGCTCCGTGCCTCTGCATGCCCTCTCCAAAACCTGTCCAACCAGCAGGGGGACGCTCTTGGCACACCCAGGTCCCCCGCTTGGGGAGGCGGCAAGTGGGGGGGCAGCTTCGGCCCCTGCCCCCATAAACTCTCAAAGCAGGAAGGTGGTACTGACCATATCGCTGCTGCAATTATTAGCAGGCGCTCCTGCTGGGCCAGTTGTTACTGTTTTCCTGGTATCATTTCATTTAATCAACCACAGTTAGAATCGTTAATGTGCTTATTTTATATATGAAGAGCCTGGGGCTCAGAGAGGTTGAAGGCCCTGCCCAAGGACACACAGTAAATTAGTGAGGCAGGGATTCCAACCCAGGTGGCCAAACTCTTAAGCAAATATCGGGGAGCAACACAGCTCTAGGATTGGACTCCCCAGGGTCAGGATCCAATTGTCCTGGACGGTGCCCCGCTCTGCTGCTGCTTTGTGGTTAGACAACTCCCTTAATGTCTCCAGGTTCCAGCCATGTAGCCACCCGCCCAGTGTTTCCTGAGCTCCTCCTGTTGTGGGGTCTGGCTATCTGCAGTCAGTGAGACCACCAAGCTCCCTGCCTCCAGCAGCTGAGTCTAGAGAGTCACAGGCAAACGGACAGGGGTAGGTTGGGGTCCTTTAAAGAGAAGCAATGTTCGAATTCACACCTAAAGCACAGGAAAGAAGAGGACTACACCGAGGAATGGCAAGTGCAAAGATCCTGAGAAAACACGCAGGTTACTCAAGGCCCTGCAAAGAGGTCCTGTGGGAGGACAGTGGCGCAGCAGCCGAGGCCGCACTTGGGGACTGTCAGGCCTTGATGAAGAGTCTCAGTGTCATTGTAAATGTGATGGGGAGCTGCCGGGAGATTTTAGGCAAGGACCGAAGTGATCATATTTGCAATTTTTGGAGATCCTTCTGGCTGCCTTAGAATGGAGCACGGAGAATGGGCTCCAGGGGGCAGAGAGTGGAAGGGGGGGACAATTATGGAGGCGGCTGCGGGGCTGGGTCAATGTTGGCTGCGGCTAGCTTGGTAGCTGGAGAGACCATGAGAAGTGGGAGGATTAAGAATCTAGTTTAGGGGCAGCCCGGGTGGCTCAGGGGTTTAGTGCTGCCTTCAGCTCAGGGCGTGATCCTGGAGATCCGGGATCGAGTTGCACATCGGGCTCCCTGTGTGGAGTCTGCTTCTCCCTGTGTCTCTGCCTCCCACCCCGTGTCTCTCATGAATAAATAAATTAAAAAAAAAAAAAAATCTAGTTTAGAGGCAAGATCCACAGCGCTTGCACACGGGGGAGAAGTGAGGTCATGAGCTGCTCGGGCTCTGGTCCTGAGGTGGGAAGCCAGGATGAGGACCACACGTGATGGGGGCAGAGAATCAAGATTGCAGCTTATGTTGAGATGCCCATTAGGTGGCCTGGGGAGGGGGTGTGGGGCATAAGCTCCCCAGGCCCATCTCGGGGCAGTGGTTGGGGCTACCTGGATGCTGGAATCAGTGGTGCCTGGGGTGTTTAGGGGGCCAGATGTGACCCCCCAGAATAACTTTGTGGCTGAGGACAGCCTGGGCAGAGGGGGGATTTCTTCCTACATCACAGGATTAGGTGAGAGGCGGTGGAGGTAATGCATGGAAAGGGCTTCACCCAGAGCCAGGCAGGGCGGGTGTTCAGTAACTGCTGGCTGGGGTTCTGCCATCCTGCTGAGGAGCCAGACCCAGGATTCACAGAAGGCCGGTGGCTTGCCCAGGGTCACACAGCCAGGCAGAGTCTGAACCCACATCTGGACTTGACCTCAGAGCCCATGTCCTACACCACGGAGAATACTCCCGGGAAGACAGCCCAGTCCTGAACGTGGTTGCAGGCATTCCCGGCCTGGCCGTCCTCCCCCTGCCTGGCTGTCCTCCCCCTGCCCACCGGCCAGGAGCCTCCTCCCTGTCCACAGCCTGCTCCCCGCACCCCCGCCCGGCCCTGCCCCTGCAGCCAGCTCACTTCCTCACGCTCAGCGTGCTGGGTGCTCAGTGTCTCCAGCTGCCGCTGTAGCTCCTCATTGCGCTCCAGAAGCATCTTGCCAAGCTCCGCGGCCAACAGCACATCCTTCTCCTTCTGCTGCAGCTGTAGGGCCAGGTCCTCAGGCTCCTCTGGCCCTGGGCCCCCTCCCAGGAAGGAGTCCCTCCTTTCCAGCACAAAGGGGAAGAAGCCCTCATTGCCACTGGGGGAGGCACCTCCTGAGAGCAGCCCCGACAGGAAGCTTGGTCCTTGGGGGGAGCTCATGGCACCTGCAGCGTCTGTGGGCACAGGTGGGTCAGTGGGGACAGGTAGCTACAGCACACTCTACTCTGCAGCCAGGGGGACCTGCCCCCTGCTGGTCAAGACCTGGCCCTCTCCGTCCTGCAGCCAGGGCTTCCCTGGGCCACGAAGGGTTAATGATCTGTATCTTGGCCACCCAGCTCCGTTAATGTCCCCGGGGTAAACTGAGGCAGGGAGCACAAGGAAACGAGCTGCCTTTGGCAGACATCCTCTGCCCCCAGGTAACTGTGCCCCGGTGCCCCAGGACCTCAGGTCACCGTGCTGAGAGTGCCCCCCCACTTCCCACGCCTCAGCTGTTCTGGCTCCCAGCTCCTTAGCAGCAGGGAAACTCTTCCTAGAAACCAAGTTCTCAGGGACTCAGGACTCAGATGAGCGCAGCCCCTTCCCCTCCCAAGAATACCGGCCTTGGGAACGCAGGTGGGCAGAACCGGTCCTCCCATTCTGGAGTGTTGGCCCCAGTTTTCCGGGGCCCAGGTGGCAGGCCCAGGGCAGGGCCAGGTAACAGGTTGTGCCAGCAGAGTGCTGCCCGGCCACTCCAGGTTTCTGTTTACTTCCCGGCCCGCCCCGGGGGACGGCAGCCTGGTGGCACTCTCCGGGGACTGCTCAGGGCCCAGCGGTCCAGGGTCTCAGGGGGAGACCACACAGCAGACTTCCAGGGCAGGGCCCCCCTCCAGCCCTCTGGAAGCCCCCCACTCCCTACACACACGCACACACCTGTCCCTCCTCCTCTCGCCTCTCCAGGTGTCCGAGCCCAGCCCTACCCGCGGGACCCGTGGTCCGGGTAGTCCCAGCCCAGCGGGGACCCCGAGTCTCCCTGACGCGGCCCCTGTGGACCCCACCCGCTCCGGAGTCCCGGGGGCGACCCCTGTCCCCCGCCTCCGGCACCGAGCTGCCGGTGGGCACCCCGACCCAGGCATCTGGGCCTCCAGCTCCTCGACCCCTCAGCCCCCAGCCCCCAGCCCCCCCGCGCCTGAAGCGCAGCGACCACCGCCTTCCCGCCGCCGCCCCCGCTGGCGGGGCCCAGGAGTCAGGCCGGGCCTCCCCGTGCCCCGGGGCCCGCGCCCCGACCCTGCCAGCCCGGGGCGCCCCCCAGGCTCTCACCCGCCGCCGCCGCGCTCCCTCCAAGGTCCCCGCGGTCCCCAATCCCCTCTTCCGGAGGCGGTGCCAGGTGCCGGGCCGGCGCAGGTGAGGGGGCGGTGCCGCGGGCGGGACTGGGGCGCCCCCTGGCGGCCCGAATGGCCGGGCTGCGGCCTGCGGCCTCCCGCGGGCTCCCCCGCACCCACCGACCTGCTGCGGTCGGAAGCCACGCCCCGTGGACTGAGCGCCTGCAGGGTGCGAACCCCGCGCGGGGCACAGACTTCGCCCCCTCCCCCCCACTGCCCTGCGGAATCGGACAGCATGAGAACGACAGGGACGAATAGAACATATTAAGCACCCTGCTAAGGAAGCTCTTTTATAGACACAACTACTTTACTTTTACAACATCCTAATGAAGCAGGAACTATGATCCCCATTTTACAGGTGCGGAAGCCGAGGCTAGGGGGTGCCCTAACTTGCTGGGGCTCACTGGGCAGAACTTGAATGGGAACCACAGCAGTGTGACTTTGGGGTGCATGCTCTTATGCAGATTCCCTCGCTGAGGCCTTGGCCTGTGTGGTTCTGAACTGGACTCGAGGCTGGACTCCATGCTCCCGTCCAAGGACAGAGGACTGGAGGATTCAGGGCCGGCAGCCGGGACATGTGTGGGGCTGCCCCGGCCATGGCCTTGTGGCTGGTGGGGAGTCTCTAGACTCCCAGGGCTCCCTGGGGGTGGTACGGGGGGCCTCCTGGCCTGGTGGGCGGGGGCACACGGAAGGCTGGAAGGAACAGTGGTGTGCTGGTTTTTAATAGCAGGCTTTCAGGGGAAAAAGAAAGCCCCGATTGTTGACTTGGCAATATCGAGGTATAGGACTCCCTGCATGGCTGACTTCAAGCTACGGACATGACCTTATGGAACATGAAGTTGGGCAGAGATGTGTACTATGGCTTTTGTCAGCTAGTACTTACTGGCTGGCTCCCATACACCCCTGGCTGGCACCAGGACTCCCGAGTCTGGGGGGCCTGGGGGCCTTGCTGCCTGGTCCTAGAGAAATAAGAAAGATGGGAGTTGGAACTCCCGACCTGGGGAAAAACGGTGCAAGGACTCATTGGACGTGTGGTTTAGGGGCTGGGACTTCTGGGTCCTGGGAGGGCTGGGACAAGGTTTCCTGCCAACATAGAGTAGGGGTGCCAGTTACCTTTGCAAAGAAGTCTGAGGAAAAAAAAAAAAAAAAAAAAAGAAGTCTGAGGGCTGCAGGGCCAAGGTAGGCCACCATGTTTTCCCATAGCACCTGCGACGACAGCCGGGTGGACTTTGGGGATGCCTCCATCTCCTCTTGGTGCCACCATCTGACCCCCTGAAATGCAAGGATCACCGTGAGTCCCACCCACACCCATTCTTAGCACACATTCCCTGACCCCCATTCTGCCAGGTAGGGGGCTGGACTCACCTGGTGATGAAGTGGTCAAGGCCTTACTCCCAGGTTCCAAAGCCACCCAGGAGCTGGGGTGGGGGTGGGGCATAGATCTATAAACCAGAAACAGACCGATAAAGCAGTACACACAGCAAAGGAGCTTGGCTCGTGCGCACTGGCATCACCTGGCTTTGGGCTGAATCCCAGTCTGGTCGCACACCTGTGTCAGTTAGCTGATTAACCTCTGCAGCCCTCACTTTACCAGTCTGTAAAATGGGGATGATAATAATTGTTAGCTTATAGGGTTGTGGGGCTAAAGGAAGGGTCGAGTCCTGGTGGTGGCCCTCAGCAGGGCCAGAGCAGGCCCATGGAGGTGACTCACCACATGTGCTCTGGTGTAGCTCCTCCTCACAGCCACCCTGTGAGGTCCGATGGTTCGCAGAGCAGACACCAGCTCATGGAGACCCAGAGATCTACCTGTGTCCACACCGGAGGCCCCAGCCCCGCTTGGCAGCCCCAGTCACTCTTTGGTCGTTTGGATCAGCGCCCTGCCTCCTCTGGACCCAGCTGCCCAGACTGGACCTGAGGCCTGGCCTCCCTGCCTGCTCCCTACCCCCTTTCCCCCAGCCTCCCTGCTCATTCCAGGAAGGAAATGGATAGAAGGGCCAGAGTGGCCCCAGGGAGGCCCTAGGAGGGCTGGGACACGTCCAGTGAGGGCAGGGGAGATAACCCAGCCTTACAGGTCTCCAGGCCCGCGCTCAAGCATCCAGCTTCCTGCAGCCTCTGGGCCCATGCCCACCCTAGCACCCTTCCCCCCAGCTGCTGGGCCACTGCCATGCCAAGCCTTGGCTCCAGCACCTCCGGCCTCGGGAGGCCCTCACAGACCTCACAGAGCTGGGGCAGCCAAGGCTGGCATCCAGGCCGGCAGAAGGACCCTGCCACGCAGGCAAGCCTGTGGGAATGGCCCAGGTCCAGACCCAGGCGCCTCCAGGCTTCTACACAGAGACAAGGTCCACCAACAATTAGTTGTATTGTTTGGAGTGTTTTAAGCCTCTATATAAAATGTTTCACACTGGATGCGTTGTTCCTCAGCTTACTTTTTCCACTTAACCTGATGTTTCCAAGTTTCTTCCCATCCAAAAAAAAAAAAAAATCACGAAAAACGCACAAAAAAAATTCAGCTTCATTCAAGTAGGTATTTTTTTCCTAAGGCTGCTGTGACAAAGTACTACAGACCGGGTGGCTGAAACAACAGCAATTTATTGTCTCAGCTCTGGAGGCCAAAAGTCCAAAATCAAAGTGGGGGCAGGGTTGGTTCCTTCTAGAGGCTCTGAGGATGAAATCTGTCCCATGCCTCTCCTAGCTTCCGGTGGCTGCCGGGGGTCCTTGGTGTTCCTTGGCCAGGAAGAGCAGCACTCCAATCTCTGCCTGCCTCCTCACATGGCCTGGCCTCCCCCTCCGGGTCGTCTCTGTGTCTCTGTGTCTCAGATCTCTCTCTACTTTCTCTTATCACTACCCCTTGATGTAAAGCCCACGATTGTCTCATCTTGAGTTTTTGGTTTTTTTTTTTTTTTAAGATTTTATTTTGTTATTCATGAGAGATACACAGAGAGAGGCAGAGACACAGACAGAGAGAGAAGCAGGCTCCTCATGGAGCAGGGAGCCCGATGTGGGACTCGATCCTGGGACTCCAGGATCACCCCTGAGCCAAAGGCAGACACCCAACTGCTGAGCCACCCAGGGATCCCTCATCTTGAGATCTTTAACTTTCAACTGCAAAACCTCTATTTCCAAACAACGGCACATTCTCGGGGAGTGGAAATTAGGACTAGGACATCTGTGTTTGGAAACACAATTCAACCCACTACAAGGAATAAATTCTTTTTTTTTTTTTTCAAGAGAACACAAATGTAAGTCCAGGAAGGAGGGACAGCAGGAGACGGAGAGAAAATCCCAAATAGATTCCCTGCTGGGCAAGGAGCCCAACACAAGCTCAATCTCAGGACCCTAGGATCATGAATGACCTGAGCTGAAACCAAAAGTCAGACACTCAACCAGCTGAGCCACCCAGGCGGCCCAGGAGTAATTTTTATAGAATAAAATTCACCAAGTTTAGAGTCCTCATTTGATGAGTTAACAAATGTCTGTGATGGTATAACTCTTCCCACAATCATAGTAGGGAGCACTTTCTTCATCCCAGAGAGCCCCATGACCCTTTGCAGTCAACCTCTCTCCCATACCTAGCAACTGGCGACCACTGGTCGGCTTACTGTCCCTACCATTTTGTCTTTTCCAGAATGCTCTCTAAATGGAATCATGTATAGTACATGGTCTTTTGCACCTGGCTTCTTTGACTTAGCAGAACTCTTAGTTTCTGAGATTCATCCATGTTGTATGTATTAGTGAAATCAATAGTTTTGACAAATTTCGAATCTAAAGAAAAATTGCGGGAATTATATAAAGAATACCTCCACGTAGGCTCACAATTGTGAACATTTTGCCACATATGCTTTATCTCTCTCTTACATGGCACATACCCGCACACATTTTGCTAAACCAATTGGCTACTTCAACTGTCATCTCCTGAGGGCACAGATATTCTATGTAATCATGTACCATTATCACATGTGACAAACTGAACGGTGATAAAATACATACAATAATCTACCTAATATACAGCCCATGGTTTTTTAAAATTTTTTTTAAAGATTTTTATTTATTCATAGAAACACAGAGAGAGAATGAGAGGCAGAGACAGGCAGAGGGAGAAGCAGGCTCTATGCAGGGAGCCCAACATGGGACTTGATCCCGGGTCTCCAGGATCATGCCCTGGGCTGCAGGCGGCGCTAAACAGCTGCACCACCGGGGCTGCCCACAGCCCATGTTCTAATGTTCCCAGTAATGCCCTTTTTATTTTTTTTTTTAATGCCCTTTTTAGATGATGTTTTCATTGATCCAGGATGAAATCGAAGACCACATACTATATTTAGCTGTCATTTCTCTTCAGTCTTCTTTACTGTGAAATAGTCCATTGGGTGCCTGGGTAGCTCTATCAGTTAAGCGCCTGACTTGATTTCAGCTCAGGTCACAATCTCAGGATCATGAGATAGAGCTCCCGCCCCCCCTCCCCAACTGCAATCAGACTCCACACTCAATGGGGAGTCTGCTTCTCTCTTTCTCCTTCTGCCCGTCACTGTGCTTGCATTCTTGTTCTCTCTCCCTCTCTCTCTCTCTCAATAAATAGATAAACTTTTTAAAAAAGATTTTATTCATTTATTCATGAGAGACACAGAGAAAGAAGCAGAGACACAGGCAGAGGGAGAAGCAGGCTCCCTGTGGGGAACCCGATGTGGTACTCAATCCCAGGACCCTGGGATCATGACCTGAGCCAAAGGCAGACCCTCAATCACTGAGACACCCAGGTGTCCCATAAATACACAAACTTAAAACAAAAAAATAGTCCGCTTGTTGGGACGCCTGGCTTGCTCAGTTTATAGAGTGTGCAACTCTTGGTCTTATAGTCATGGGTTCGAGCCCCATGTTGGATGTAAAGCCTCCTTAAAAAACAAAAGTAAAAAGAGTCTACTTGACCTTTTTTTTTTTTTCTAAGCTTCTATTTATTTATTCATGAGAGACACACACAGAGAGAGGCAGAGACACAGGCAGAGGGAGAAGCAGGGTCCGTGCAGGGAGCCTGATGTGGAACTAGATCCTGGGACTCCAGGATCAGGCCCTGGGCCAAAGACAGGCGCTAAACTGCTGGGCCACCCAGGCGTCCCTCTACTTACTTTTTTATGTGTCTTTCAGGACATTGATTTTTCTTCTTTTCTTTTCTTTTCTTTTTTTTTTTAAGATTTTATTTATTTATTTGACAGAAAGAGAGCACAAGCAAGTGGAGTAGAAGGCAGAGGCAGAAGCAGAGGGAGAGCCTTATGTGGGGCTCAGTCTCAGGACGCTGGGATTACAACCTGAGCAGAAGGCAGATGTTTAACCGACTGAGCCACCTAGGCACCCCAAAATGATAGGATTGTTTTAAATAAGAAATTTCCCCAAAATAAAAATGGGTGGGTCCCTGGGTGGCTCAGCAGTTTAGCGCCTGCCTTTGGCCCAGGGCATGAGTCCCACATTGGGCTCCCTGAGTGGAGCCTGCTTCTCTCTCTACCTGTGTCTCCCCCTCTCTCTCTCTCTCTCTGTGTGTGTGTGTATGTCTCATGAATAAATAAATAAAATCTTTTTTAAAATGCCCTGATTTTTCTTTTTTTAAAGACTCCACGGGACACCTGGCTGGCTCAGTCAATGGACTGTGTGACTCTTGATCTTGGGGTTGTGAGTCAAGTTGAGCCCCATGTTGGGTGTAGAGATTACTTAAGAATAAAAGCATCTAAAATAAAAAAAAAAAACTCCAGGCAGCTGTTTTCCAGAATGTTTCTAAGATTTATCCCCAAAGATGCATTTGGATGTAGTTTGTTACTAACTGTATGGTTTTTTTCATCCAATGTTTATGCCCAATTTATTTCTCTACTTTTCTATCAGTGAAGGACTTAGTCTTTTGGCACTTTTTCAATGTTTAAACAACGTTCTAATGCACATCGTTGTACACAGACTTCCATGGAAACATGAATGGGATTCTTATGCTCTTACCCAACCAGAAGTGGAATCAGTAGAGGGGAGGTGTTCCATTGTTCCCCTGCTGTGTAACAACCATCCCATAACTTAGAAGGCTTAAAACAATTATTTGATTTTCTGTTTCACAGGTTTTAGGGCGGCCAGGGTTCTGCTGGGGATTCTTTCTGCTGGGCTCCTATGCAATTGTATGTAAATAGTGGCTGGGGCCAGGATAATCAGAAGTCTTCTTGGCTCCCACATCTGGCACCTGGGCTGGATGGTTGGGTCACTGGATCAACTAGAGCCAGTCAGCATTTCCCTCACCACATGGCCCCTGCCTGTGGCCTGCATGGATGTGCTCACAGTATGGCTATCCCAGACTTCTACATGGTAGCCGCTTCCCCAGCGTAAGGATCCAAGGGGCTTGGGAAGATGCTGCAATGCTTCTTAAGACTCGACCTTGGAGGTTGAGAATCTCAACCTCAAGGAGCATCACTTCTGTGGCATTCTATTGATCAAGTCACTGGGGCCAATCCAGGCTGCAGGGGAGAGGGTTTGATTCCACCTCTCAATGGGAGGAGTAACAAAGAATTTGCAGCCGTCTTTTATCTACCACAGAGGTTATGCTCTTTAGCTTTATGAAATATGGCCAAACTGGTTTGCAAAGTGTAGGTATTAATTTACACTCTGTAATAAAGAATCTGACTCCATTCTTGATGTTTGGTGGTTGACAGCCTTAAAGCCACATGCCTCCCTCTTGCCTTGTGCTCCACATCTGGGCAAGCTGATAACAAGGCCCTGGTGCACGCTCTCTCTCTCTGGCACTAGAGGGAAATTTAAATCAAGGGACCCAGGATCCCTGGGTGGCACAGCGGTTTAGCGCCTGCCTTTGGCCCAGGGCGCGATCCTGGAGACCTGGGATCGAATCCCACGTCGGGCTCCCGGTGCATGGAGCCTGCTTCTCCCTCTGCCTATGTCTCTGCCTCTCTCTCTCTGTGTGACTATCATAAATAAATAAAAATAAAAAAAATAAATTAGGGGACCCCTGTCCAGTGTGGAGGGGCCCTCAGCCCAGCCTCACCCCTTTACCATAATGAAACCCCTCCTTACTCTCTCAAGCCACTTCTGACCTGCTTGGGGTCTGGCCCTGCTCCCCATAGAAATCCTCATTATGTGAGTAATCAATCTTGTCATAGTCTCTTGGTGTGGGCAGCCTCATCAGTCTTCACATCTGAATCAAATTTTAAGTGAAGATTTGACCCCATAGTGGGGCAACCACAAAACACACTCCTGACAGCAGCACATGAATTGCACCTGGCTCACATCTGGCTAAAACTTGGCATTATCAGACTTTAAACCTTCTGTCAGTCTTATGGCAAACATGCTGTGAAATTATAGAGAAAAAAAAAACTATGTATATCTATATATCTATTACTGACCCCTGGTTGTTGACACAAAGCTCCTAAAACCCTTGTAAGTAGGGTATATAGGGGTGCCAGGGACACGTGGTTCTCCTTACAGTTGGTGTCAGGGAAATAGGATTTGCTAGAATGGACTTTACTGACAGAAACATGGTTTGGGAAGAGAAAGGGGGAAAAGGTGGGTGATGAGGAGCCTCTGAGTCCTAGTGGGTATGTGGTCCCCCATGTGGTAGGGAGCAGCAGTTTTCTGCATCCAGTGACTCAAGGTAAAAGTTACCAAAGGAATGTAGAGATCCATCCAGCTCCCTGAGAGCTGGTTCACTGGATGCATAAGAAAATGCAAACTAGTAAGAAAAAGACAAAATATTCAATCCCTTGGTTATTCGTAATGGTTAAATGCAATTAAAAGAGAAGGCTGGGACAACCCTTGGTGCTAGACAAGCTCGGACTTTGGTGAGTCTAAGCTTTGGCCCATTGCTTAAAAGCCACGCCCCCAGGGAGAAGTTACCCAGTGACAACAGAAAGTACCCCGAGACCACTGCTTGCCGAGGAGGTAGTCGATGTAGGGGAGGGCAGAACCGAGGAGCCACTGAAACCGGGGGTCAGCGTGAAGGGGTTGTTTCGTTTCATAGATCACTATCATCGGCTGGCTGAGGAGCCCTTACTGACACAACTGTGAGAATGATTCATGTGGGGGCCGTGCCTTTGGCTGTGGATGCTGCAGAGTGGAAGAGCACGCTGGGGTGAGTCAGGACCTACAGCTCTCTATTAAACAATCACAGATGGCTGCACATGATCCAGACACGCGGGAGGGAAGAGCCAGCCTGGCAGGTGGGATAAAAGCCACTGTAAGGTCCATTTGCCCCAAGGAGGGCTGTCCGCTTCCCCCTACAAACGCCAAGTGGAGCACCCCAGATGATGCAGCGGATGAGCTCTGTACATAAGCCACTCGGGACCGGCCTTAGCAGGGACATTCACCCACTGAATATGCTTTTTACCCAGACACGGTAAATGCTGTGTTTAAGGGATGCCCTTCACTTGATGGGATGAGCACTGGGTGTCTTACTATATTTTGGCAAATTGAATCTAAATTTAAAAACTGTAAAAAAAAAAAAATAAGGGATGCCCTTTTGGATAGGGCAGTTTGGGAAATCTTATTACATTTGCTGTCTCTACTTCCTCTCATGGGTAAAAGTAAAAATGTGGAGCACCCAGCTAGCTCAGTCAGTAGGGCATGAGACTGTTGATCTTGGGGTTGTGAGTTTAAGCCCCATATATAAGAGATTGCATGAAATTTAAAATTTTTTAAAAGATTTCATTTATTTATTCATGAGAAACACACAGAGAGAGGCAGAGACACAGGCAGAGGGAGGAGCAGGAAGCCTGATGCAGGACTTGATCCCCAAACCAGGATCACACCCTGAGCCAAAGGCAGATGCTCAACCACTGAGCCACCCAGGTGTCCCCATTGTCTGGCTACTTATGTTGGTTTTCCACATCAGTCTTTTTTTATCATTGAGGTGAAATACACACGCATGAGCCCTGCCATCTCGATCATTCTTCTGTGGTACTGATGCCATTCACATCTTGCTGCAGCCATCAGCCCCATCACCCCCGGATACCTCCTCAGCTTCCCACATGGAGACTGACCCCATTAAATACCGACTCCCCGCTCTCGTCCCTTGGCCCCTGGTACCCACCATCTACTCCCTGTCCCTGTGGTTTTCATGACACTAAATACCTCATTAAAGTAGAATCTTACAGTATTTGTCTGCCATTAGGTCTTTTCAGGTATAGTTTCTGTTGGTTTATTTTTTCTCCCTTTGAGTGGGCCACATTTTCCTGTTTCCTTGTATGCCTTTTTTGGGTAAAGATATGTTTCTTTTAGGTGGGGGAAGGGCAGAGGAAGAAGGAGTGTAGACTCCCTGCTGAGCATGGAGCCCAACACAGGGCTGGGTCTCATGACCCTGAGAGGGTGACCTGAGCCAAGTCAAGAGTGGATGCTTAACCGAGCCACCCTGGCGCCCCTGCTTTTTGTTTGTTTGTTTAAGATTTCATTTATTTGAGACACACACAGAGAGAGAGAGCGCGTGAGGACAAGTGTGGGAGGAAGGGCAGAGGGAGAAGCAGATGCCCCACCAAGCAGGGAGCCCAATGTGGGGCTCGATCCCAAGACCCTGGGCTCATGACCTGAGCGGAATCAGATTCTCAACCGACTGAGCCACCCAGGTGCCACCTCCACCCTTTTTATTTTTTATTTTTCTCTCCACCTTTTTTTTCCCTCCACCCCCCTTTTTTTTCACACCCACCGCGGGGCTTGAAGTCATAACCCCAAGATCAAGACTCACCTGCTGGGGCGCCTAATCGCAGTGTGAGATCAAACCCCACCTGGCACTCGGCACACAGTCTGCTTGAGATTCTCTCTCCCTTTCCCTCTGCCGCTCCCCACTGCGTGCTCTAAAAACAAACAAATAAATACAATCTTAAAAAAAAAAAAAACAGTCACCTGCTCCACCTACTGAGCCAGCCAGCCGGCATTGTGATTGTTTGGTGGCACACTAGACATTTGAGTCTAATAATGCCATAGATCTGGACACCAGAGTCTCCTTCCCCCTTTGTTATTGTGCTTGTTGAGTGGTTTTGTTTTTTGCTGGTGTCGCGGGCAGTCTCTGTGCCTGGGAGCAGCCTGCGGGGTACACTTGGGTCTTGTCTGAGCCCTTCCTTGGACAGGTGCAGTCGCTTTCTCACCAGCAAACCCCCCCCCAACACACACACACACACACAATTGTTTTGTGTCAGTGTGGTTTTTTGGGGGCGGGGGCGGGGTGTTTTTTTAGCTGACCTGTGTAAGTTGAAAGTGTGCAACGTGTGGATCTGACACATTAATACACAGCGACGGGGCTACCGCTGTGGCGCTAGCAGACACCTGCAACACACCACATCATGATCATTTTTTCAGGTGGTGAGAACACGTCAGATCTCGTCACCTGGCAGCTTTGCAGTTTGTAAGGCCGGACTGTTGACGCCTGTGCCTGTACTGGACATTAGCTCCCCAGGACTTACTAATCCACTAGTTGCAAGTTCGTGCCCTTACACAGCATCTCCCAGCCCCACTCCCCCACCTCCCGCCCCTGGTTACGGCCATGCTACTCTAGTCTCTGTCTCTATTATATGCAGTTGTTTTGAATGTTCTAGTTTTTAATATCTGGCTCCTGAAAGCAGGAAAGTGAACAATGAAGGGGGAATAAAGTCCCTGGCCTTTGGAATCCGCTGGAAGTCACCTCAGCGGGAGACAGGGGCCTGCCAGGGTTGGGGGAAGGCCCCAGCGGCTGCCCCCCTCCTTGCACCTCTGTGCTGAGATTCCTGGTCCCTGGAGGACAGCGGCCTTCTCCCCCACCTGAGTTCCCACAAGCAGTGGGGGCTGTCTGCGGGTGGCGGCCAGAGGCTGCTACTGTGCTGAAAGCTGAAATTGGTGGCAGTTGGCCCTCCCTAGCCTCCCTGGAAGTTGTAAGCCGTCCAGGGGACTCTAGAGTTCCAAAAACAGTTTACTTTAGACAGATTCTATTTGTGCAGTATTTGTCCCGGTGGGGAGACAACTCCCAGGGCTTCTTCCTCTACCGTCTTCCCAGAATCTTCTCTGATCCAAGGCCTCTCGCAAGAGTGATTGGGGCAGAGGAGAGAAGCTCCCTGGACTCCTTGACATAGGAGCCCCGCGCACTGTGGCACCAAAATCCCCCTGGTGAAACCCTGCCTTGGGCTACAAGTACATAGGATGTAAAAATGTAAGCGCTGGTTAAGGCCATAAAAGTTGGAATGTTTGGGCAGGCGTGTTCTGCTCCATCTCCTTTACTTAATATTTTATGCAAATGGATATTAAGTCATACTAGGAAACACGCCCCCTACTTAGTATGGTAAAACCAAAACTCACGGATGAGGGGCGCCTGGATGGCTCAGTGGCTGAGCATCCGTCTTCAGCTCAGGTCATGATCCCGGGGTCCTGGGATCGAGTCCTGCGATGGGCTCCTCAACAGAATGCCTGCTTCTCCTCTCCCTCTGCTGCTCCCCCTGCTTGTGCTCTCTCTCTGTCAAATAAATTAATAGATAAATATCTTTTTTAAAAAAACCTAACCCTGTAGATGAAGTCCTAAATGGAGGCTAACAGGAATGTAAGGGTGGGTGGAATTAAGGTAAAAGTATAGGAATTGGTATGTTGGAACAGGTGTTATGTGCGATGTTTGAATTTCTTAAACCAGATTGTGTTTTAGGGATGGGCATCGTGTCTGACCGGGACGTTTCCTCTACCTACTACTGTAAATAAAGTAGGAGGCATCAAGCCCGGAAGCCGTGGAGGAGAGGCTGGAGCGCAGCGAGGGACCAGCTCCCTGCGCTCCGGCCCCTGCGGGGTGTAGACAGGCACCAGCCTGCGCACGCCCCCCAGCAACGGTCACTAGGACTTTGGACTCAAGCATTTTCCATTCCAGGGGCATTTTCTACCTTGCTTGCCGACAGATACTGAGGCTACCCTGGGGAGGACTTCAAATGACCTTGGAGCTGTATGCGGGTGTTGTCTTAGTAATGTCAGAGAAACACTCTAATGGGGACGGCAGTGCCATGAGAAAGTGAAAATGGTTTCTATGGGACCATGCCGGGGTGCCTGGGTGACTCAGTGGTTGAGGTTCTGCATTGGGCTCAGGTAGTGATCCCGGGGTCCCGGGATGGAGTCCCGCATCTGGCTCCCGGCAGGGAGCCTGCTTCTCCCTCTGCCTGTGTCTCTGCCTCTCTCTGTGTGTCTCTCATAAATAAATAAAACCTTAAAAAAAATAAGGAGCTGCTGGATGCTGTCGTCCCTTGGACGGTGCCCGTAACCTGCTCTCCGCTGACCGACAGAGAGCCGCTGGCTCTGCGGATGGCCGCTCGGAAGTGAACGGACACATCCTGTTTGGAAGGGGAAGGTACAAACAAGTCAGTTCGGTGGGCTGAACTGCGAGCTGTTTTTCCAGCTGTGAAGGAAGAACTGAACGGTGGTTAAAGCCCTTAGGTTTGGTGTCTACGGACTCAGGCGGGAGAACACTGGCAGCCCGGCCTAGTAAAGGGGCGCCCTGTGCTCAGGACCCTCCAGGACCTCATCTGATGTATCTCTTTATCTGTTTAGCTGCATCCTCTGCTGTATCCTTTACTGCATAATAGGCTGGTGCACCTGTTTCTCTGAATCCTATGACTTGTTCTAGCAAATAATTGAAGGGGGGGGGCAGGCTCAGGGGAACCTACAATTTGTAGCCAAATGCCAGAAGTTGTGGGTAACCAGGGGGCCTACTACTTGTGATTGGCATCTGAAGTGGGGGGCGCGGGGTGTCCAGAGGGACTGAGCCCTTACCCTGTGGGGTCTGTGGTAACTCCAGGGAGTGTCAGAATCCAACTGAGTTGCAGGACACTCAGCTGGTGTCCCAAATAATTTTTTGATATTGAAGAAAAACCGTACACATGTCTGGTGTGGGAGGCCTCTGAGTGTCCTAGTAGTCTGAGAGTGAAGGAGAAAGGGCAGGAGCAGTGCAGGCCTTTATTACACATGGGATTTACCGTGGAGTGCACTGTGTCCTCACCCCACACTCCCCAACTGCTGTGTTGAAGTCCTAACCCCCAGGGCCTCAGCCTGTGGCTGTTTTTAGAGGCAGGGCCTTTACAGAGGCCACGAAGGCCAAACGAGGCCGTGGGGGTGACCTGACCTTGTCCTGACAGTTTGAGGAGATGCGGGTGCCCAGAGGCAGCAGGGGAGCCGGGCACAGAGGAAAGACCACCACGAGAGAACGAGCCCTGGGAAGCACCCCCTTCAAGCCACCTGCACGCCCAGGAGAGGGACTGAAATGGCAGGAAAAACCACCCTTGCGGGCACCTGGATCTTGGACTTCCAGCCTCCAGAAATAAATTTCCGGCGCCCAGTGCGTGGTATTTTGTTAGCGCAGCTGGCGTCGACGAATACAGGATTTCAATGTTTTAGTTTGTATCTCCAGCTCGCTAATCCCGCTCGTTATTTATTTTGTCTAAAACACAGGGTGCCTCACCGCTGCCGGCTCCAGAGACCGAGCTATTGCGCTCGCACGCAGCTCGCCCCCTCCCGGAAGCCTCCCCTCCCGGCCCCCTCCCGCCGCCTTCCAGCCCGGGGCTTCCCCGGCGGGGCGGGCCGTGGCTCCGCGGGTCCCCGAGGCTCCGCCGGGTGCAGCGCGTCACCCCTCCTCCGTGCTGCGCTCCTGCCCGGGAGGCCGCTCCCGCCCCGTGCCGGTCCTGGGGGGCCGCAGCAGGCACCTGCGGGAGGCGGCGCGGTCTCGGGGCGGCCGGGACCCCCGCGACCCCGGGCTCGGGGGACGAGGGCGGGGAGCCCCGGGGCGCAGCACCGCGCACAGCCGGGCGCCGGCAGGGCGCGCGGGGAGGCGGCCCGGGACCCCGCGGGGGAGGCGAGCGCCCCAGCCTCCGGCCGGCCGCCGCGGGGGCTCGGGGCAGGGCGGCGGGGGCGCCCCGGAGCCTATCCTCCCCGGGGCCCGGCCGAGGCGTGCGGAGAAAGCAGAACAGAAAAAAAAAAAAAAGAAAGCAGAACCGAGCCGGGCCGCGGGGAGTCCCAGCGGACCCGCTTCTGGGAAGAGAAGCTCGCGGGCGCGGCGGGCGCACGGGGGGCGGGGGCGCCGGGCCGCGGTTCCTCTCGGGAGCGCCGCGACCGGGCTCTCGGGGTCCCGGGCCGCCGGCCGGCTCCCCCCGGCTCGCGGGGGTCCGAAGCCCGGGCCACTGCCGCGCCGCGCCCCGCCGCTCATCCGGTGCCGCAGCCCTGCCCCGCCCGGGAGGGAGGGGCCGCCCACGGCGCGCGGGGTCCGGCGGGGCCGGCCCGGGACCCAGAGGCCGCCGCGCACTCGGAGCTGCAGCTCCGCGCCCCCCGCGCCTCCTCAACCGTCCGCGGCCCCCAGAGCGGCGCCCCCGAGCCCCGCGGGCATGCTACGGCTCCTGGCGCTGCTGCTCTCGGTGCTGCCGCCGCCCGCGCGCGCCCGGGAGCCCTCGGCGCAGGACGTGAGCCTGGGAGTGGTGAGTACCGGGGTCTGCGGGCTCCCGGGTCTGCGGGGGGCGGGGGTACTGCTGATTCAAATGTCCAAAGAGGGACTGGGGTTGCGGCCTGGGGACCCAGATTCTTGGACCCATCAGGCTGGGGCCGGGATTGGAAGATCTGTAGAGGCGCAGGGGCGGGGAGGTAGAGCACAGGACTGTTGGGTCGGGACAAAACCCAGGGCTGGAGAGGCCAGACTGAGAGGCAGCAGGCAGTCACCGGGGCAGGGCCCCCTGGGCTCCGGATGCCTGGGTGCCTGGCGAGAGGTGGGGCTTCCTGGATGGGGGTGGGAAGGGTCGCCCCACTCATCCCGCTTCCCCAATCCCTCTGTGGCCTAGGACTGGCTGACCCGCTATGGCTATCTGCCGTCACCCCACCCTGCCCAAGCCCAGCTGCAGAGCCCTACGAAGCTGCGGGATGCTATCAAAGTTATGCAGAGGTTTGCCGGGCTGCCTGAGACGGGTGTCCTGGGTAGGTAGACCCCCGCCCTCTCCCCAGCCCTGCTTCTGCTCCCAGCCTGACCATTAGCCGGAGGTTTCTAAACCTCAGCATCACCTGAATCACAGGGGCTAGGATATGCTGATCTTGGAGCCCACTGCAGCAGGTTCTCAAGCGTTCCTTTTTCAATAAATATTAACTAAGAATCTCTTACTTGTAAGGCCATTTCAGGCTCTGCTGGTGTAGTGATGAACAAAGCAGAAAAGGCCCCTGCTCTCGTGGACACACACACAGATCAAGAACAGAAATATGCAAGATAATTTCAGATAGTGATTCATGTTTTGAGGAAAATAAAATGCTAATCAGGGCAGATGTCTCTGAAAGGTGTCATAGGTTGAGAGGAGTTCAAAAAGGAGGAAGCCAGCCTTGGGAAGATGTAGGAAAAGAGTGTCCCAGGCAAATGCAAAGGCCCCGTGGTCAGCACAACTGGTGTTCCTGTATTGAGACGTGGATTGAAAAGCAAGAGCCTGATGGGGGATAGGGGAGTGATGCTTGAAAGGTGTTTGGTTTTGATTACAAGCATGAGAAGAAACCACCAGAGGGTTTGAAGGAGGAGGCAATTGGGTTGGATTTACAGTTGTAAGCTTCCTGTGGTTGCTGATGGAGAATGGAGGGTGGGAATGGAGACCAAGAAGGAGGCAGTTGAATCCAGGGTGCATATTTTGGAGGTAGATCTGAGAGGCTCATCTGTTGGGTTAATGAGGAAGAAGAGAGAGTTGGGGGGATGGTGGCCAGCTACAAGGGAGAAGGGACCTTTCTCAGTCCTGTCCACTGCCGAGTAGTGTCTGGCATCTGCATGTGCTCCAGTACTCTTTGTCACCTCAACCAACGAGGTGAGGTTTGACCTTCATTTGAAGATGAGGGGACAGCTGGGAATGGAGCTGAGCTAGGAAGGGGGATTCCAGGCCGACCTAATGTGGGAAACCAGAGACCCAGCCAGCCTGGGGACTTTGGACTTAGGATGTGGTGAGGATTAGGGCCCCATGGTGTGAGGTATGGGCAGGCAACCTCCCGGGGAGGCTCCAGCCTCAATGAGAGGAGTCTGCACTGCACCCCCGTGGCTCCTTTCTCCAGAGTCTAATCACCACGGCTCAGGGAAGCAGGACCCCCAGACCCCAGACCTGAGCACCACAGGGAAGCAGCCAGGTCATCCAGGGCCAGGTGAAGAGGGTGACGGTGCCCCGAAGAGCAGGGTCATGGTTTGGTATGAGCTCACAGAACTGGACAGCCTGTGTTCAAAGCCAAGCTGGGGGGCCTTTCCTGCACAAGTTTTTTTAACCTCACTGAGCCTGTTTGTCCGTGTAGGAAGCCAGCCGGCACCACGACTAGGGCAGGTTGGCCTACCACTGATCCCCTATCCCCACAACCTCTCCCACAGACTCAGCAACGATGGCCACCATGCAGAAGCCCCGCTGCTCCCTGCCTGATGTGCTGGGGGTGGCAGAGCTGGTCAGGCGCCGCCGCCGCCGCCGGTATGCTCTGAGCGGCAGCATGTGGAGGAAGCGAACCCTGACGTGGAGGTAGGTCCCAATGCCCACCCCCCTCATCCCCGCCTGCCTGCTGGACCCGCCTGGAAAGAATGCCTTCTGTCTCCCCAGGGTACGCTCTTTTCCCCAGAGCTCAGCACTGACCCAGGAGACCGTGCGGACCCTCATGCACCACGCCCTGACCACGTGGGGCGTTGAGTCAGGCCTCAAATTCCAGGAGCTGGTTTCTCAGGCCCCAACAGAGCCCGACATCCTCATAGACTTTGCCCGGGCATACCACCAGGACAGTTACCCCTTCGACGGGCAGGGAGGTACCCTAGCCCATGCCTTCTTCCCCGGGGAACACCCCATCTCTGGGGACACTCACTTCGATGATGAGGAGACCTGGACTTACGGGTCAAAAGGTACAGTCTCCTCTGTTTGGAGAGGTCTTCTCCCCTGGCCTGTCTGCCCTTATGAATTTGGTTTAAGTCACATGTATCGATGGAGGCTGTATCAATTGGGCTTCTCCAGGGAAACAGAACCAGTAGGATGTATGTAAGTGATTTATTTTGAGGAATTGGCTCACAGGGTTGTGGAGACTGGTAAACCCTAAATATATGGGACAGGCCTGCAGGCTGGAAATTCAAGGGAGAGTTGATGTTGCAGTCCTGAGTCTGACATCTTCAGGGCAAGCCGGCTGGCTGGAAACTCAGGCATTATTTCTGTGTTGCAGTCTTGAAGCAGAATTCCTTTTTCTCTGGGAAACCTTAGGTTTGGTTCTTAAGGCCTTCAACTGATTAGACAAGGCCCACCCACCATGGAACATGATCTGCTTTGCTTACAGTCAACTGATTGTAGATGTTAATCACATCTACAAAATAACCTACACAACAACATCTAGACTGGTGTTTGGCTAAACAACTGGACACCATAGTGTGGCTAAGTTGGCACAGAAAATTACCCATCCCTGAGGCTTCTCAGGCATCCAGCTCTGAGGTGAGCACTTTAAGAGGGGAAAACAGCTTCTTTTAGCAGCTGAGTCAGAAGAGTAACCAGCAGTTGCTACACACAGTGACACAACTGCGGAGAATCCTAGCAGAGGAAGTCCTTTGGTCTGTGGTACTCAGAGCAGAGGTGTACCCAAAGCCTTTGACTGATGGGGTTTTCTAAATGTGGTGGCTTTGCTTATCCCCCATGTGTATACTGAGGGCCGAGTAATGCACGAGGTCTTGCTCTACTGGAGTACATGGAGCCACGGGGAGGACACAGAGAAAAGTACAAGCCAATGAGCTCACTGAGTCCAGAGTCATCAGGGGTAGGAGCACAGGGGGTATCTGGAGCTGGAAGGCTGAAATACAGTGTCAGGAGGAAGACTGAGGATGGACGGTGGGTCTCACAACACAGAGGGCCTTGCCAGCGCGGGGACAGACTGGGGCAGGGTGGGGGAAGGGAATGGGAGCCATGGAAGGTTCTGCATTGTGGAGATACCACTGGCCACAGCGGCGGGTGGGGGGTTGGGAGGGTGGGGGGTGGAGGGGGGGGAAGATAGGGGGAAGGAGGCGGGAGGTTGATACAGGGTCCTGGAGAGAGATGATGTTGGGTGATGGGGGTCAGGGGGCACTTTAGTCAGGCTGGGCAAAGCTTGGGATCTGACTGGATCCTGGGGGCAGAGGGGATGGGGAGGAAGGTGTGATGGCTAGGTTTCTGACTTGGGGCCCCTGGAGGAGGAAGATCAGGCTCTGGGAAGGCAGAGGTGAGTTCAGTTTGGCTCTATGTCTGCTGCGCTTGCGGGCCGTTGAGTGTGGGCAGTGCATTAATGGTTGAGTGTCTTGCCCCAGAACTGGGACTTCTCTGACTTAGGTCATGTTCCCCATAAGTGGAGCTTGAGATGAAAATTCTTGTGCAAGCGGTTTCTCAGGGTATGTTCTCTGGGGAACGGGAAGCAAGAGCAGGCTGGGAAATGAAGCTAAGTCAGGATGCGGTCTCAGCTGAGAGGAGCCGGACCCAGCTCCAGTGGGGAGCGTAAACAGCGAGGGGTCCACTCTTCCAGCTACTCAGCCATCCTACTCAGCCATCTGCCTGCGGCTGCGGGGAGGCTGACCAGGGGGGAAGAGCTGTTTTCTGTGGAAGGGAGCAGCCAGGGGATGGCAGGCAGGCCCTGCAAGGCTGTGTGATGCAGCACTGAAGCGCCTCCTTGAAGCACTACTCAAGTCAGGGCTCCTCTGCTCGCTACCGGTTTAAGTTACTTGACCTCCATGCACTCAGTTTCCTCGTCTGGGAAATGGGAATTATAACAGTACCTGCAGGCAGGGTGGGCTCGCGGGTTAGAGAAGTAATTCACCCACAGCTGTTAGCACAGGGCCCCGCATGTGGTAGCACTCCGCTTTCCCCCGGCTGTTAGGAGCCGGACCTGGGGGCACACAGGGCGGTTGGCAAGGTTCTGGGAGGACAATGTAGGACGTGAAGGTCAGGTACGGAGCTGTGGAGAGCCCCACGGTTAAGGAGAGGGTAGAAGGAAAGGAGGAATCAAAGGAAATGGAGAAAGAACAGGCCCACAGGTGATCAAGAACAAGACTGAAGAGGCAAGCAGGGGGTGGTGGGCAGGGTGGCAAAACATTCCAGTACGTAACATAGGCCTGGACTGGGTCATCTGGGGACAAAGTGACTTTGGTGCCTACAGACTTGGCAGGTGGAGGAGGAGTCCCGACTGCAGCAAGATTAGGCATGAGAGGGACTGAGGAAGTGAAGACTGGGTTTAGACTGCTGACCACAGAACTCACTAGGGAAGGAGAGGGCTGTGGATGGGCGCAGGTAGGTACTGGGGTGTCTTAGGATGAGGGAGAAGTGAGCCCTTGGTGATGCTGGGTGAGAACAGAAAGAAAGAGAATGGGGGATGGATGAATGGATTCATGCATGGATTGATGGATGGACAGAGGGATAGATGGATGATGGATGGATGGATGGATGGAGAGATGGACGGATGGGTGGATGGATGGGGCCTCCTTGTCCTTGAGGTAAGTGAAGCAGGGTCCTTGCACAGGGCAGGAAGGGGAGGAGGCAGGAGGTGAGCTTGGGGGAGGTGGCCCTATCTGCCCAGGCACACAGGAAGTTACAGATTGCATCGCATGGCCTGTCTTGATGAAATAGGAAATAGATTTGTCAGCATTTCTTATCTAAGAGTTGAGGGGCAGAGCTGGGGAGCAGCTTGAGCAGCTGTGGGCCTGAAATTGAGACCCGTAGAGAGGGCAAAGGAGCGGACAGGAGGTATCAAGGACCCCTGAAGACTGGCCCCCAGGGAAGCTCTCGTGGGCAGGGGCTGCAGCTGTGCTTTCCCAGCTGCAAAGCACAAGAAGGCTGCAAGGAACGGTGTGGCCAAAGGAGAGGCAAAGCAGGGAAGGAGGGTGAGAGATGAAAGAGACTTACCTGATGTAGACACTGAGCTTCCTCCAGCTTCTCAGAAAAAGCATTCAGGGCAATAAGGAACCCACAGTCCACGCAGAAATTCATCACTACAGTTGACCAAGATCATCTGAAGTTGCTGCTGAAAGGCAGGATGATCCAGCCAGAGTACCTGGCTAGCCTGTCATTTCACTTGATTTCCCTGTGCCTCAGTTTCCCACCTGTCAGATGAGGCCAGACGGAAGAGGTTTTGAGAGGTGAATGAGGGCAAGAACTTGCTACCTTTCCTAAGACTCACTCACGCGCTCTCTTATACTCCCATCCAGCGGCCCTTAGGGCTGAGAGAAATTTGCATTTTGGATCACCAGGTCGCTCCCAATAAACCCACTTTCCACACTGCTGGCTGAGTTAGAGATTTCCCTGCAGGAGATCTACATCTGTGGAAATGGTGCTTTCTTGGGCAGCCGCTGGCCCGTCTTGCTGCCTTGCTCTCTTGGCCTCTCAGCGGTGCAAGTGGGAGCTGGCAGGTGGATCAATGAGGAGCTGAGACTGGGCCAGCAACTGGGAGCGTGAAGAGGCTCACTCCTGGCGCCTAGGCTGGGTCCCCAAGGAAGAGGCTGTGGCCACAGAGGCTGGGAAGGAGGCTGGCCGCCAGGGCCAGCCGGCTGTGGTCTGAGAGTGCCTGCCTGAGGAGGTGGATGAAGCTGCAGAGGCAGAGAGGCATCAGAGGACCTCAGGGAGGCCAGGGAGGGGTGGAGGCGGTGGGAACGGGGGAGATGGGGGAGGGTCACAGAGGGCTGAGGGGACGGGGCACTGCAGAGGTGCCCATGGGAAGAGCAGGGGAGCACCATGAGGGTGGGAGCAAGGTCTTGGGAACTGAGGCCCAGGAGACTGAGCAACACTCCTCAGGAGTTCTGAGCACAGACTGGAGCCTGGAGGAGGGAGACTCCAAGGGCTGGGGCCTCCTCCAGAGAGATGCACGCACCCCTGGGTTCCTGCTTCCCCTAGAGGGTTTCTGTGTGCACAGGCTCCCCTGCCTGGCAGCCAGCGCCACATCAGGAGGTTGCCCCTTCCTCTGTCCTCCTCCTGCCCCCTCCCTGCCCCCTTCTGTGGGCCTCTTCAGACCTTATCCCAGTGTCCAGAACTGCCAAACAAAGCTACTCAAAAAAATCTACCCAATAAATGAACGAACACAGGAGGGACAAAATGGCTCATGGAAGGGTCTGGGTTTAGCCATCCCTGGAGGGTCTCCTGGTTGTTTGCTCTGCCAGCAGGCCCCATGTCAGACACTTCCTGGCTGCCTTCTTCCCTGGTGTCCGGGAAGGGCACAGCTCTAGCCCGATCTCCCTCCTTCCCCAGATGGTGAGGGGACTGACCTGTTTGCTGTGGCTGTTCATGAGTTTGGCCACGCCCTGGGCCTGGGCCACTCCTCAGCGCCCAATTCAATCATGAGGCCCTTTTACCAGGGCCCGGTGGGTGACCCGCACGAGTACCGCCTGTCCAACGACGACCGAGAAGGCCTGCAGCAGCTCTATGGTACGGGACTGGGGCGGGTGGTTTGCCCCGTGGCCTCTGCAGCAGGGTCAGGGAACTCATGCCTCTCTGACTCTCTCCACAGGGAAAGTGCCCCAGACCCCATATGATAAGCCCACAAGGAAACCCCTGGCTCCTCCTCCCCCACCCCCAGCCCTGCCCCCGGACAGGTGAGTCCCTCTCCAGCTGTCTGACTCGGGGTGAAGTCCCTAACCTCAGTGTGCTCCTTGGTAGGATGGGGTGGTGAGAGTCCCTACCTCATAGGACTGTCCTAACGTTCAGCAAAAAGACTGGCAGCCCCGACCCGGCTCTCACCCGTCCTTTCCTTTGTAGTCCCTCTCTTCCCATCCCTGACCGGTGTGATGGCAATTTTGACGCTATCGCTAACATCCGTGGCGAAATCTTCTTCTTCAAAGGTGAGTCGCTTCAGATCTCCCTTGACCCCATAGAGCTGGCTTCCTACCCCCTTAGGATGACCCACCAAGCCTGCGGGGTTTCCCTGGACTTTCAGTGTTATTAAAAAAAAAAAAAAAAAAAAAGGCGGAGCCGCCGCACCCTTGGAACCCAGACGGACGTCCTCACCCGGGGGAGCGGGACGCGCTCTCGCCGCCGCCTGACGCGCCCGCCCGCCCCGTTCCCCCGCAGGGCCCTGGTTCTGGCGCCTGCAGCCCTCGGGGCAGCTGGTGTCCCCCCGGCCGGCGCGGCTGCACCGCTTCTGGGAGGGGCTGCCCGCGGCGGTGGACGTCGTGCAGGCCGCCTACGCCCGGCACCCCGACGGCCGCATCCTCTTGTTCAGCGGTGAGTGCGCGAGGGGCGCGGCCCGGGCCCGCGGGGGGGGGGGGGCGCACCTGCTGACCTGCCCGGCCCCTCAGGCCCCCGGTTCTGGGTGTTCCGGGACCGGCAGCTGGAGGGCGCCCCGCGGCCGCTCACGGCGCTCGGGCTGCCGGCGGGGGAGCAGGTGGACGCCGTGTTCTCGTGGCCGCTGAACGGGAAGACCTACCTGATCCGGGGCCGGCGCTACTGGCGCTACGACGAGGCGGCGGCGCGCGCGGACCCCGGCTACCCCCGCGACCTGAGTCTTTGGGAAGGGGCGCCTCACGCCCCGGACGACGTCACCGTGAGCAACACGGGTGCGGCAGTGCGCGCGGAGGGCCCTGGCCCGGGGGCGCGGGTAGGGGGGGTGGTCAGGGGAGACGGCCTGGACCGGCCCGACGTGCGCCTCCCTCCCCCGCAGGTGACACCTACTTCTTCAAGGGCGCCCACTACTGGCGCTTTCCCAAGGGCAGCGTCAAGGCCGAGCCCGACTCCCCGCAGCCCATGGGCCCCAAGTGGCTGGACTGCCCGGCCGCCAGCGCCGACCCACGCGCCCCCAGGCCCCCCAGGGGGACCCTGGCCCCCGGGACCTGCGATTGCCACTGCGAGATCAATCAGGCCTCAGGGCGGCCGTCGCTGTCCTTAGAGGTGTCCCTTCTGGCCCTGCTGCTGGGCGGCGTCGCCTCCGTTTGAGGGGGACCGGCTCCTCCGCGGGTCTGGGGCGCGGGGGGTCCTGAATGGCCGCGGAGGCGCATCCTCTGTTCCACCGGCGGGCGGGCAGCTGGGAGCTGAGCCCCGGGGACGGGGACGGGACAAACGGCTGGCCTGTAGCCTGGACCGGTCACCTGCTCCGCCCGGCCTCCCCCCGCCACACCCCCCACCCCCGCCCGCGCTTCTACCGCAGGACGCTCCCTTTCCCGGAAGAGCTGGTGCTTCTCGGAGCTCGAGGGACGTCCCTCAGCACTCGCCTGGCGACAGACCCTCGCAGGAGCGGTGGGGGCGCTTCGGCTCTCGAGGGATGGCCTGAAGGTCTCCACCCGCTGCTCCGGGGTTCCCAGGACGGCCCTACCCTGTGACACAGCCGCGACGTCCCCCAATGAGGCACGGATTGGGACCCCAGACCCAGCCCTGGAACTGCCCCTGAGCGCCCACCTCTTGGGTGACATCAGTGGCCACCCGGATGGCCCTCCACAACCTGAGCCTCAGGACCTCCTTTCTGGACCCAGAACTGTCCCCGTTTGACAGAACCCCCTCCGATCCCTCAGATCCTCTCAATACCATCACCCTGGAGTGTCGGCCACCTCCCTCAAGGACAGCTCCCAGACTCCTCAGCTCAGTGCGCTGGGAAGCCAGTGGACTCAATTCCCCTCAATCCAGGGCCACTGCTTCCTTAGCACCCTCACCCACCTCCCTCTCCACAGAATCCAGGATCTAAATCAGTGCCTCTGGAACAATACTTCTGGAATATTCCACATCAGAATCACCTAGGGAATTAAAAAATGCAGACCCGATGCCCTTACCCTGAATTCCTCTGATGGTGGGGCCAGGAGTCTGCATTTTAGTAAGCTTGGGGGCTGGGTGGCCTTGATGTGTAAAGGATCTGGGACAGCAGCTGTCATCCCAGTCTTGTGATTTCCCTGTGTCTCTGCCCAGTCTCCCTCCCAGGGGCCAACCTCTTCACATTCTTGGTAGGGTCAAGCTGATGGCCCTGGTTGAGCAGGGTGGAGCCACTTAGCAAGGACTTCTTGGGTTTCCATCCAGCCCACAGGGCTGCGTGGGGCGGGGGTTGCCTGCCATTGGTCACAAGAAGCTGAACAGTACCAGGGGTCTTCAACCGGTGCATCACCTGGGAATTGTAAGCGACCAGAAAACCAGAAATCTGGGCCTCTGTCGGGATCCTTTCAAAATATGTGGATGAGGAAACTTTTATTTTAAAGCTTATGAACCCCACACAGGAGGACAATGAAAATAATTGGAGAGAAAGCCTTT
Organism: Canis aureus; assembly: GCF_053574225.1. Classification (NCBI taxonomy): domain Eukaryota; kingdom Metazoa; phylum Chordata; class Mammalia; order Carnivora; family Canidae; genus Canis; species Canis aureus. Next base: position 39,558,667 of record NC_135618.1, read on the forward strand.
CATTACTTCTGAGCACAGATGGACCTGGGTTGAGTCTGGCAGCAGGAACTTGACAGACCCGAATTGCTATGTCTTGTAGAGGAACTTGGGGTTCAGAGTTGATGGGCAATGGGGTGGCAGATGGAGAGAGAATGTGTGGCAGAAGGAAGCAGAGAGTGGGGTGCCTGCATGACTCAGTCAGTTGGGCATCTGCCTTCAGCTCACGTCATGATCCTGGGGTCCTGGGATCCAGCCCCACGTCGTAGGCCCCCTGCTCAGCAGGAGCCTGATTCTCCCTCTCCCTCTCCCATTCCCCTGCTTGTTCTTAGTCTCTCTCTCTTTCTCTCTCTCAAATAAATAAATAAGTAAAATCTTTTTTAAAAAGAAGAATGAAGCAGCGAGAGGAACCCAAAAGTTGGCTGGGAGAGCACAGACGAGGGGCATCCAATGTGAAATCTGTGTCCACTATCATTGCTCCATGCAATTTCTTCTCCAGCCTTTAAAAATATATTAAGTATACTACAGACAAATGCCATGTCAAACTGATTAATTTTATTTTTTAAGTGGTATGGTTCCATAATCAAAATGTAAAACATTTGTGCTTCAGTGGAACCGCCATCTTTCAGTAATTTGCCAAAATGACCAACACAAAGGGAAAGAGGAGAGGTACCCGCTATATGTTCTCTAGGCCTTTTGGAAAAGATGGAGTTGTTCCTTTGGCCACATACATGCGAATCTATAAGAAAGGTGATATTGTGGACATCAAGGGAATGGGCACTGTTCAAAAAGGAATGCCCCACAAATATTACCATGGCAAAACTCAAGAGTCTACAATGTTACTCAGCATGCCGTTGGCATTGTTGTAAACAAACGAGTTAAGGGCAAGATTCTTGCCAAGAGAATTAATGTCCGCATTGAGCATATTAAACACTCAAAGAGCCGAGGTAGCTTCCTGAAGCGTGTGAAGGAAAATGATCAGAAAAAGAAGGAAGCCAAAGAGGAAGGTACTTGGGTCCAACTGAAGTGCCAGCCTGCCCCACCCAGAGAAGCACATTTTGTGAGAACCAATGGAAAGGAGCCTAAACTGCTGGAACCCATTCCCTATGAATTCATGGCATGATAAATGTAAAGAAAATAAAAGACTTCAGAATTGTAAAAGTGTTTCTCTTAATTGAGTAGGAGTGTGGTTGGTGTCCTTTCACTTAAAAAAAATATTTAAAGCAAACTTTGTGTTCTAATTCATTGGGTGATGTTTTTATTCAAATTTAGTGGCTTTTTTCTTGCTGAAAGGTGTGAAGTGGTTTATTGTACAAGAGAGTATACCTATTTGGTTAGAAAACTGCCAGGTATTACTTTGAAAATATTTATAGTAGTTGGGAAATAATCCCTTTAAATCCCTAAGGGAAAGAAAAAATTTAAACACATGAAAGGTTACCTATCACATTCATTTCATTTAAGTTCAGGGAAGCTACGAGTGCTTGTAATTGTATCCTGTCTTAAATAGCTGTGTTTTGAGGATAAAGAAGTTGCCTTTGAAGTCAACTATTTAAAAATAGATTGTTTAAAGCACTTGGTCTGGTTCCTACCAAATTGTTTTCCCTGTCATTTCCTGTCACAATTTTCCTATACGGTGCTTTAGCCCTTAGGAAAACTTTGTTTTCTTGGAGGTGTTCTTTTTTTTTTTTTTTTGGAGGTGTTCTTTCTTACCCCAATTTCTTTGCACTTTCCTTTGCCTGAAATACTTACACTTTAAGTTGCTGAATTCCTGATTTTCATTTCATCTTGAGTGTCACAGGTGAAACTTCCCTGATAAGAGTATTTTAAGGAGAGGAATGAAAGTGCTCGGAATCAGGAGAAAAATTATTTCTGATTTGGGATAGTAGAATAAAGTCCTTATACCTGTTCCCACTTTAAAAAAATTGTGCTAAAAAAAAAATTAAAAAAATTGTGCTTCAGAGAGCACCATTAAAAAAAAAAAAAAAAAAGACCACCCACAAAATGGGAGAATTTGTTTGCAAATGGCATATCTTGGATATTCTGGACAAGAGACTTGTATCCAGAATATATAAAATACGCTTACAATTTCATAGTAAGAAGATAAATAACCCAGTTTAAAAATTGGCAAAGGGGGCACCTGGGTGGCTCAGTTGGTTAAACGTCTGTCTTTTTTTTTTTTTTTTTTTTTTTTAAGCGTCTGTCTTAGGCCAGGCCATGATCTCAGAGTCCTGGGATTGAGTCCTGCATCAGGCTCCCTGTACAGAGGAGAGTCTGCTTCTCCCTCAACCTCCCCCCCACCCCCGCTTGTGATCTCTCTCTCTCTCATACGCTCCCCCTCTCTAAAGTAAATAAATAAAATCTTTTAAAAAATAAAAATGAGCATAGCATCAGAACAGACATTTCTCCAAGGAGGATACACAAGTGGTCAATAAGCACATGGAAAGATGCTCCACCTGACTAGTCCTAAGGAGAATGCAAATCAAAACCACACTGGGATAGAATTTCACACCCAATAGGGTGGGTGGCTAGGCTCAAAGTGACACCAAGTGTTGATAAGGATGTGGAGAAATCGGAACCCTCGTACACTACTGCTGGGAAATTTGTGCTTTCTCAAAAGTTGAAACCATAGTTACCATATGAACCAGCCATTCCTCTCATCGGTGTCTCCACCCAAGGAAGGAAGAAGGAAGAATCAATTTCTACACAGAAACTAGTAGATAGGGACACCAGTGGCTCAGTGGTTGAGCGTCTGCCTTCGGCTCAGGGCATGGTCCTGGAGTCCCAGGATCGAGTCCCACATCGGGTTCCCCTCGAGAAGCCAGCTTCTCCCTCTGCCTGTGTCTCTGCCTCTCTCTCTCTGTCTCTCATGAATAAACAAATAAAATCTTTAAAAAAGAAAGAAAGAGGGATCCCTGGGTGGCACAGCGGTTTGGCGCCTGCCTTTGTCCCGGGGCGTGATCCTGGAGACCTGGGATCGAATCCCACGTCGGGCTCCCGGTGCATGGAGCCTGCTTCTCCCTCTGCCTGTGTCTCTGCCTCTCTGTCTCTCTCTGTGTGACTATCATGAATAAATAAATAAAATCTAAAAAAATAAATAAATAAAAATAAAAAAGAAAGAAAGAAACATGTACATACATGTTTACAGCAGCAAGACTGATAATAACTGAAAGGTAGAAACAACCCAAGCATCCCAGCAATAGGTGAAAGGATGCATAAGGTGGCATATCCATGCAGCACAAATTTCTCAGCCATCAAAAGGAATGAAGTTTCTTTTCTTTTTTAAAGATTTATTTAGGGGCAGCCCAGGTGGCTCAGCGGTTTGGTGCCTCCTTCGGCCCAGGGTGTGATCCTGGAGACCCGGGATCAAGTCCCACGTCAGGCTCCCTACATGGGGCCTGCTTCTCCCTCTGCCTGTGTCTCTGCCTGTCTCACTCACTCTCTCTCTGTGTCTCTCATGAATAAATAAATAAAATATTTAAAAAAATAAAGATTTATTTATTTATTCACGAGAGACAGAGAGAAGTAGAGACATAAACAGGATCCCAGCAGGGAGCCTGATGCAGGACTCATCCTGGATCCCAGGATCATGCCCTGAGCCAAAGGCAGATGCTCTACTGCTGGTGTTCCAGGAATGAAGTTCTGATTGATATCGCCACTCAGATGTATCAAAAATACTGTGCTAAGTGCAAGAAGCCAGATACAAAAGGTCACATGAGTGTGACCATTTCCATGTGATTCTATTTATATGAAATCTCTAGAACAGGAAAATCTGGAGACGGATAGTAGATGAGGGGCTACCTAGGACTAGTGGGGATGGGGTTTGGGGATTGGGAAGTTATGGCTAATGGGTAGAGGATATCTATTTGAGGTAATGAAAATCTTCCAAAATTGGTTGTGGTAAAGGTGGAACAGTTCTGTGCATCGAGTTATTTATTTATTTATTTATTTATTTATTTATTATTGAGGTTCAATTTGCCAAAAGTCATCCACTTTAATGGGTGAATTGTATGTGAATTATTTCTCACTGGAGCTGTAAAGAGAATGGTAGAGTCCTCAATGAAGCAAAAATACCTTCAGACAGTAGTCTTTGTGAGCCAGTTGTGGAGGGGCCAACTGTTCCATGGGATCAGGGAGCCAGGCTTTCCCAGTTGAAGCCCAGAAATATTACAGGTAGGTGAAGCAGGAGCAGCTGTCTTCTGTCTTCCCATCTGGAATTTATAGATGGCTCAGGGAAGGGTCTGGACTGCTAGGTGTGCTTGATGGGCTCCTAGGGGGTGGGGAGACACCAGCCGAGGTCTAGTTAATGCAAGTGAGACTTTCACTGAGGAAATGTGCAGTACAGTTCTGTCCTTCTGGTGGCTCCCTAGGAGCCCAAGTCCTCTTTGAGGGTATTAGGGGCTGAGTTGTGTCCCCCCAAACTCATATGTTGAAGTCCTTACCCCCAGCACCTCAGAATGCAACCTGATTTGAAGATAGGGTCTTTATAGAGGGAATCAAGGTAATGAGGCCATTGGATAGGCCCTAATCCAATACGACTGGTGTCCCTATAAAAACTGGAGATTAGAGGACAGGCATGCATACAAGGACAAGGACTTGGACATGGAGACAGTTGTATGCGGGTCTGGGAGACAGGCCCTTCCCCCAAGGCCCTCAGAAGGGATACCTTGATTTCTACTTCCAGCCTCCAGAGCTGGGAGAGAATACATTTCTGTATAGGAACCCAGAAGGAGGTACTTTGTTGTGCCAGCCCCGGGACACAATAGAGAGGGCAGACAGAGGCTGTGCTGAACTGGGAGGGGCTTTGGTCCCAGAGTGGGGTGAGGGAAGAGCAGAGGGTGAGCCTGGCTGTGTGAGAGGACCCCCGAGGGCCTGGCCAGGATCTGGATGCCCCCTGCATGGGTGCCTGAGGGTTGCAGGACCATGACACCCCCCTACCTACCCCAGGCCTCAGGGGACCTCAGGACAGCCTGGTCAGCTGGGCCTAGGTCGACAGTAAGCCATCCTGAACCTCTCCTGGGGGCTTTACCCTGTCCCCTGGCAGATAGGCTCCCCTCTAGCCACCCCTGCAGGGACCCATGGGGCAGTCTGTTCAGGTACCTGGCCTGGTAGGCCCATGCTAGGTGGCTTGCAGCTCCTGCTATATCCTGGGCCAGTTGGTTCTTGGAACCTTCTCTGGACTTTGGAGCTGGGATACATTCCATTTCAAGTGACCTGGTCGGCATTCCCCAGGCCCTTGGCCCCCAACTGGATTACTTCATTTCACAGAGCTCAGCAGGCATCAAAATCTGCTTTCCCAAGCCTAGACTTTCCCACCGCCCCTCCCCTGGCTCAGGCTGAGGATGAGGATGGGGAAGGCCTGTTCCCAGGCTCTGAGATCCCTGCCCTAGCTCAGAGAGTGGAGGGGCCACAGCAAGGGCCATGCCCACCCCCACCCAGGCCCCTCAGTGTTCCCGTCTGACCTTTGCTTCCATCTCTGTGTGTCACATAGACACACACACACACACACACAAACACTCACATCCCCGTATCTTGCCTTTAGGACAGGCTCCACCCTCCCTAATCCCGCCCCCCTCCCTCCCACCTCCAACCTCTTAAAAGAGCGGCTCTCTCTAGAGCTCCAACCTCAGCTGGAGAAACTGCAAGAAGGTAACTGGCTCAGTGGAGGCCGGGGAGGGAGCTGCAGCCAAAGGGACTTTCTGTGGGGGTGGCAGTGGGGCTGCTTCTCTTTTCCTAACATGTGTTCCTCCCCTTCAGGTCATAGCCCCTGGAGCCCTGAAAGATCAAACCATGCACTTGGCCGAGGTGAGCTAGAGCGGCAGGCAGGGGTGGGGGGATGGGGGGGTGGGGGGTGGTATGTCTGGGTGATGGTGGTGGTAGGAGTTGGGGGGGAGGGGGCGGGAGGGGAAGGGGGTCGTGTGGGAACCACTTCCCTGCGGAGCATCCCTCCCTCCCACTGCGCTGGCCCCAGGCCTGCTGATCCCTCCACATGCACCTGGCTCTGTCCGGTTCTCTGGGGCCAGTGGGGGATCCCACTGGGGAGGCAGGAGTCTGAGGCTCTCAACAGGGCCCCAGTCTCATAATGACCCTGACCTTGTTTGGTGGAATCTCTGCCCTCGACATCTGGAAATTCTAAGTAATTGTTGACAGAAAACTCACAGTCTCATTCTGTTCTGAGTCATTCACTTTATACAGCAAGTCCTGATTGTGGGTGATTTTCTGTCTGGGGTGAGCTATGGGGGCAGCTCTGTGTGTGTGTCTTTGGCTGTGTGAGGGGCACTGAGAACAGCGCAAGCTATGGGACAAGCAGTTACTCTAGGAGTTAGACACCACATGTTTGTGGGGCAGCTGGAGGATGGAAGGTCCAGAGGGCCAGAAAAAGCACCAATCCTCAAAGACTCTATACCCTAGAAACCTGAGGGGTGGGGCAAGTTGGTTTTGGTTTCCTTTTAAGATTTTATTTATTTATTTATTCATGAGAGACACAGGGAGAGGCAGAGACACAGGCAGAGGGAGAAGCAGGCTCCATGCAGGGACCCCAATGCGGCACTCGATCCTGGGACCCCAGGATCACAACCTGAGCCCAAGGGAGACTGTCAATCACTGAGCCCCCCCAGGGACCCCATCCTGCAAAGTTTTCAAATTCCTCTCAGATGCCTGGACCTGCAGCCCAGGACCTGAATCAGCCTCTGTGTCTATTCCTTCCTTTCGGGGTGCCCTGTAGCCTCCCCTACACCCTACCGGTCTCCCGCTACCACAAGTTTGACCAGATGCTCCAGGCATCTCCTGGCCTTGTGGCAATGGGATTAGGGAATGACCCCAGGCTTGGTGGCCAGGCCAGTCTGGGAGGATGGGTTGGAGAGCAAATTGTTCCCACCTGCCCGGCCCCGTTGGGTCCTTCTTTTGTCCCATTTCGTGTGACAATGGGCTGACAGGATCACCGACTGAAAAAGCATGGGGACAGATGCCTGGGGACAGATGCCTGGGGAAAGGCGTTTGCCTGCGGCCTGCCCGTGGCACTGATTCCCCGGGGCTGCGGAAGCCAGCACCGCGGTTAGCCCTCAGGTAGAGCCTGGTGAAGGGGGTCTGGGGGACCTGGCACTGCCGGGGGTCAAGCCAGGAGTGTGGGCAGCCCAGAGAGGTCTTCAAAGTCAGCAGTCATGTGCAGCCTGGGTGGCTCAGCTGTTCAGCGCCTGCCTTTGGCCCAGGGTGTGATCTCGGGGTCCTGAGATCCAGTCTCCATCGGGCTCCCTGCATGGAACCTGCTTCTCCCTCTGCCTGTGTCTCTGTCTCTCGTCTCTCTATCTCTCTGTGTCTCTCACGAATAAATAAATAAAATAAAATAAAAAAGTCAGCAGTCAGGAAGAGCTGCTGGCCACAGGCGTGTCTCTGTCACTGCTGCGGAGGACCGGATGCCACCACCTGTCCTCCCCTCCGCCAACCGAAAGGACAGAGAGGGTCAGGTATCGGGAGCCCCGGTCCACCCTGCACTCTCCACAGCAATGTTCCTACCTCTGCATGTGTGTACATGTGCTTGTGTACGACACACGGGGTGGGGGTGGCAAGGTCACGTGAGCCTGGATGTCACTGTTACCCCACAGAGACGCAGAACTCCCATGGAAATTCTACGTATCCAATTGGTAAGAAGCTCTTCCCGACGTGTGGTTGGGGGAGTGAGGGGCGTCAGGGCCCTGTGGGTGGACCTGGGACCCTGAGGGAGAAGGACCGGGTCTCTCCCATCTCTGCCTCTCCTCTCCGCACAGCGCAGGGTGGTAGACGATTTCTGCGACCAAAATCGAGATCAACCAGAAGGACAAGAACAGGTGGGTCACCGTGCCCCCACTCCCGTGCTCCCTCTGATTTGGCATGGGTGGCTGGTTTCACGGTGATGGTGATGATGGGGAAGAGGACGTGCTGCCCCAGGCTTCCTCGTTCCTTCCGCCGCAGAGAAATACTCTCTCAGTTCACACCTGTGTGGCAGGTGTGTGTGCCCAGGTGAGGAATGCCGGGGCTCAGGGGGGCTTAGGAAGGCATCCGAGTCACTGGGCATGTTGATGACAGGCAGGGATGCCAGATACCTGGTCCCCAGAGCCCCAGGGCTGGAGCCAGTTACTGGGGACCAGCACACAGGGAACAGGCTGGGGCTTGGGGATCAAACGGTGTGGGAGAAGCTGGGAGGTTTTAACTGGTGTGGCTTCTCCCCAACAGGAGCAGTTAGTGCTGATGGAGCTGGAGGTGAGAGTTTTGGGCCTCGGCCCTCTACCAAAGCTTAGCCCCTGGGGTGGTGCTCAGCCATGTCATTGGGTCTGAGCTCCTAGCTCCCTGGGGACTCACCTGGACCCCTGGAGGCCCCAGAGGGACTGCAAGACCGCAGGGGCAGGAGCAGGGCTGCAGCCTCCCACCCGCCCCTCCCCAGATCAGCATCAATGAGGCCTTGATCAACACCGTGGATCTGCACTACCAGAGCAACAGTGAGGTGAGCGGGATGTGCCCACCACGGCCCTCCTTGCTTCCCCTCCCCGTCCCCACCTGTCCTGAGCGGGGGTGAACGGATGCCCCCAGGATGGGAGGTGGCAACCTCCCGGCCTGGCCTCAGTTCCACGTGTGAGCTAGGTGCGGACGCCGGGCAGCGACACACATGCATGAGCGCCGTGTTTTATGCCACGGAGAGGAATCCGGGCCTGAGTCTTCGCGCGTGTGGCGCTGTTGGCAGGAAAGCCACAGCCTCCATCGGCAGGCTTCCATCTCCCAGAGTCTCACAAAGATTGAGAGTCCTCAGCCAGGGCCACAACCTGGACCTGGGGCTGCATCCCCCAGGGGGGACCCTGAACAGCCCCCACCCCACCCCTGCAGGAACCTGCCCTTCCTGAGACGCTGTGGATGGAATTGCGCTCCAGAGTCTGCAGATCCTCTGTCCCTGTTCTGGAAGGGGAGGGTCCAGAGGCCTGTGACCCCGAAAAGAGCTTTTGTGACAAAGCCCTGAGGTTCTTTCTTTTTTTTTTTTTTTTTTTTTTTTTTTTTAAATTTTTTTTAATTTTATTTATTTATGATAGTCACATAGAGAGAGAGAGAGGCAGAGACATAGGCAGAGGGAGAAGCAGGCTCCATGCACCGGGAGCCTGACGTGGGATTCGATCCGGGGTCTCCAGGATCACGCCCTGGGCCAAAGGCAGGCGCCAAACCGCTGCGCCACCCAGGGATCCCCCTGAGGTTCTTTCTAAGGCTGCTATGCTACCTGCACCAGAAGTGGCAGTTGGCACTGGCCTGGGTGCGGGAGGTGGCTGCTGGCGTGCAGACCTTTTGCAGGGCGGTGGAGGTCATCTGCAGTGTTCTGCAGGAGGTGTTGCAGGATTTCTACTATGGTGTGACCCAGGTCTTCAGGAGCACCATGCAGGCCTGATTAAGCCCCCTGCTCCCCACCCCTGGCCAGCCTCCTGCTCCAGGTCTGACCCATTGCTCTGGCTCTAGTGTCTTAATAAAAGCTGCTTGAATCATGAAGCACCTGGGTGGCTCAGTGGTTGAGCATCTGCCTTTGGCTCAGGTCAGAATCACAACCCCCCCTCCCCGGACTCCCACATCAGGCTCCCTCCCTGCAGGGAGCCTGCTTCTCCCTCTGCCTATGTCTCTGCCTCTCTCTTTGTCTCTCATGAATAAATAAATAAATCTTTCAAAAAAAACCAAGTTGGTTGAATCAAATCTCAAATCGGGTGCTTGTTGGGTTGGGACCAGGGGTCCCCAGTGGTTGGCGTGGGGCCGGGGCATGTGTCACATGAACCTGAGCTGGGGTCTCTTGACCTCTCTAATCTGATCTATACATGGGACACTGGTTACAGCTGGTCATGGACTTGTGCTGAGGACTGGAAGGTTATGGCCTTGCTTGCTGCATAGTAGAGACCCTGAATCTGTTTCTGGAGCAGCAGGGAGCTCAGGCCTGAGGAACTCTCAGTCCTCATCTCCTGCCCTGGGTCTTCATCCTTCCCCAGGCCACGGAAACTCCATTCACCTTCCAAGATCAGAGACTTTGGGTTGGGGGGCACAGAGAGGGAGGGAGGGGGAAGGAGGATGGACCCCTGGCTGGGCCCTGCAGAAGGGCACCCTAGGGCCTAGGGCAGGGCAAGAGGCCCACAGGCCACTCAGGCCTGTGGCCTAGTGTGGGCCTACAAACGCTGTAACTGGGGAGAGGAGACCAGGGCTGGAGGGGTACAGCCAACTCATCATTTCTTTTCCTTTTTTTTTTTTAAAGATTTATTTATTTATTAATGAGAGACACAAACTGAGAGAGAGAGGCAGAGACATAGGGAGAGGGAGAAGCAGGCTCCCCACAGGGACCCCGACGCGGGACTTGAACCCAGATCCTGGGATCACAACCTGAGTCAAAGGCAGGCGCCCAACCACTGAGCCACCTAGGCATCTCTCTTTTCTTTTCTTTTCTTTTTTTTTTTTTTTTTTAAAGATTTTTATTTATTTATTCATGATAGTCACAGAGAGAGAGAGAGAGGCAGAGACACAGGCAGAGGGAGAAGCAGGCTCCATGCACCGGGAGCCCGATGTGGGATTCGATCCCGGGTCTCCAGGATCGCGCCCTGGGCCAAAGGCAGGCGCCAAACCGCTGCGCCACCCAGGGATCCCTCTTTTCTTTTTTTTTAATATTTATTTATGAGAGAGGGAGATAGCACATACCCATGCCTGCAAGAGTGTGTGGGGAGGGGCAGAGAGAGTTTCTTTCTCATCTGCTGAGTTTGGAGCCCAAAGCAATTCTGGACTAGACTTCCTGAGATGATGACCTCCATCCGAAACTGACTGAGCCTCAACGAGCCCCACCTCCCTTTCCCCAAGCTTCTCCATCCCCCACTGAATTCCTGCCTCTGGCTCTGCACAAAGATTTTGCATTGAGACTGTCTGGCAGCAGCTGAGGTGCAGCTGGTGGGGGGTGGGGCTCCAGGGCCCTAAGAACAACGGCCAGGTGGGAAGGGGCTTGGGAGCCAGGGGCCTCAAGGTCTGGGGGCATTTCTGTGACTCAGCATCCCAATTCCCTGGGTCCCAATTCTCTGTCCGCCAGCTTCTTCAGACCCTTTGGATCATAGGAATAAACTCTTGATTCTTAGAAAAATCACCTCCCTGGGGGCCACTTGTGAGTGCAACAGGAGGTAATGGCTAGACCATAACCTGATCATCTTCAAGGACCCTGCTTGCTCACAGACCCTGACCTGCAGGAAGAGGATGAGGGGTACTTATTGACCCTGGCCCTTTCTTTCCAAGTCAAAAGACACCCCAATATGTGGGTTCCTGTCAACAGAGGCCCGTGCAAGCCCACATCTTCTTTTACTTTCAGGAGAACCTTCTGACAGCCTTTTACACTGGAAGGCCCATCTCATGCTGGGGTCCCCAGCTCCAAGGGGTCACTCAGTGCCAGGGCCTGATCCAGCACTTACTTCCCCTTGACCATGTCCTCTCTTCCTACTTGCTGTCAGCATCCAGGTTCTAGATCCTTGCCCTGCATTTTCAAATGACCCTGTGTCAAACTGCCACTTCATCTTATGACTTCACACTGAACTCCCTTGACAAAACCTTCCTCCTGTGCTGAAGCCATCAGAGGCTTTTATGACCCCATGGCCCCATCAAGCTTACCATCATCTGGAGCCTAGACAGCTTCTAGTCTTCTAATTGATTTCCCTGGTTTTAGCTCTTTCAAGCCAAATCTATCTAGCACCAGGGTCAAAGCAATTTCATTGCAAAGTGAAGTAACTCACTGTCTAAAACCCTCCCCTCTTCCCATCACAAATATACTCTGACCTTGGCCTATAAGGCCCCCGTTTGTGTCATCGGGTTCCTACAGAGCTCCCCCATAGACAGTGTTCTTCAGCTGCCTGCTCTGTAGCTCAGGACCTTTGCACATGCTGTTCCCTCTGCTGGGGATGGCCTCCCCCTTCTATTTCAGGCCTGTTCTCCTCAATAGCCCAGCACATTCCCTAGTACATAGTAGGTACTCAAGAAATAATAAAGCCTTCAAATGATCTGGGTCCTCCCAGTTCCTTAGTCTCATTCTTTGTTGACTCAAAAAATTTCCTTCTGAGGTCTTCCATTAGTCGGATTTTCTCTACGACATCTGGTGACTCTCTCTACCCTATCTAACTTTCCTCCCAACCCCCAAAAGCATAGACCTTCCCCAGGCTCAGAGTTTCCCACTCAGTTGTGCCCAAGAACCATCTCTACTTTCCCAGATTTGGGGCCAGAGCTTCCCCAAGTCCTGTGAACCCCTGTTGACAAGTTCACTTTATATTCGAAGCAACTGCTAAACAGCAGCTATGTGTTAGGTGGAGGGACAAAGACAACCTAGGAATAGAGTATGGGTAAAAAGCCACAGACAGAAGCAGGAAGGGTGTGTGTGCATTCTGTAGTTGAGGGAGGTTGTTTTCTTTCCTGTAGCCTTTTTAAAAAAGATTTATTTGGATCCCAGGACCCCGGGATCATGCCCTGAGCCAAAGGTAGATGCTCAACCACTGAGCCACCCAGGCACCCCTCTTTCCTGTAGTCTTAGAAGTCACATGATTTTAGGGATACCTAAAAAGGCAGACACTCAACTGCTGAGCCACCCCGGTGTCCCGAATAAATAAAGTATTTTCTTTTAAGATTTTATTTATTTATTCATTCATGAAAGACAGAGAGGCAGAGACCTAGGCAGAGGGAGAAACAGGCTCCCTGAGGGGAGCCCGATGTGGGACTCAATCCCAGGACTCTGGGATCACGACCTGAGTCAAAGGCAGATGCTCAACCACTGGGCCACTCAGGCATCCCCAAATAAATAAAATCTTAAAAAAAAAAAAAAAAAGTCACATGATTTTAAACCTGTCTACTAGTCTGGAAAAAAATCTATCCTCTAGAGTGGAGAACAGGCCAAGATTGTCCGGTGGGTAGAAGGAGGGGAAATTGGCCAAACCAGGTTTGGGTTTACAGGATTATGGGTTGTTAGGGGTCTCCAGCCCACGACCATACCTGGCCATCAGGCAGGTTTCATTTCATCTGCTAGCATCTTCACTTTGAACTGGTCGTACCTCCATTCCAAAAACAAGGTTTCCCGCAATAAGCCAGGATCTGGGATGTTAATTTTATTCCATTTTAATTAATTTAAATTGCCACATATGGCTAGAGGATACTGTATGGGACAGCACAGATTAGGGGCAGACTCCAGAGAAGGAAGAATTGTAGGGTGGCATTCCTTTTTTTTTTTTTTTTTTTAATTTTTATTTATTTATGATAGTCACAGAGAGAGAGAGAGGCAGAGACACAGGCAGAGGGAGAAGCAGGCTCCATGCACCGGGAGCCCGACATGGGATTCGATCCCGGGTCTCCAGGATCGCGCCCTGGGCCAAAGGCAGGCGCCAAACCGCTGTGCCACCCAGGGATCCCTAGGGTGGCATTCCTTGGCCTTACTCACAGCTGGCTCTGACAGCTGGCACACCTGTCACCCCCCCCCCCCCCCGACTCTGGGCCTTTCTGGGTGTAGGGGTAGTGGTGGACTCCCTCCGGGCCTACTTCTATCTACTATGATAGGTACTATGGTAGGGGTAGGGAAGGGGAAAAGGCATCCCTGTCACAGTGGTGACGGTAACAGCGTTTGGATGGACCTCGAAAAAATAAGAGTCATTTTTCAAGTAGGCTGTGTTACTCTAGGCACTTTGAGATGCACCCCCGGGACCAGGGAGACATGCCTCCGGGGAAGAACCAGCCTACAGGGTTGGTGGAGCGGTGGCCCAGGACACCAGGGAGAGGCGCGCAGAGCAGGCCTGGCGGAACCCAGGCGAGGCTAGTACAGCGTCTCTCGGGCGTGGGTTCTCAGGTGGCGCAGCAGGTGGGAGTTGCGGCTGAAGCTGCGGCCACACTGCGCGCACGAGTAGGGCCTGGCGCCGGTGTGCACCAGCATGTGGCGCAGCAGATTACAGCTGCGGCTGAAGCTCTTGCCGCACTCCCGGCACTCCTGGGGGGGCTCGGCTTGCCTGGACGCCGCCTCGGCGCCGGCGCCCCCGTGGGTGGCCAGGTGCCGCTGCAGGTGCGCGTTGCGCCGGAAGCTGCGGCCGCAAGTCGGGCAGCTGTAGGGCCGCTCGCCGGTGTGGCTGCGGCGGTGGCGGGCCAGGTTGGAGCTGTTTCGGAAGCGGTAGCCGCAGGTGTCGCAGGCGTGGGGCTTCTCCCCGGTGTGGATGCGCTGGTGGCGCGCCAGGTGGGCGCTCTGGCTGAAGCCCTCGCCGCACTCGCTGCAGCGGCAGGGCTTCTCGCCCGTGTGGCTGCGCCGGTGGCGGGCGAGGTCCTGCGTCTGGCTGAAGGTCTTGCCGCACTGGGTGCAATGGTGGGGCCTCGGGCCGCCGTGGGTCAGGAGGTGGCGCGCGAGACCCGCCCGCCGCACGAAGCGCTTCCCGCAGTGGGGGCAGCTGTAGGGCTTCTCGCCCGTGTGCACCCGCTGGTGGCAGACCAGCTGCGAGCTCTGGCTGAAGCTGCGGCCGCAGACCTGGCAGGCGAAGGGCCGCTCGCCCGTGTGCACGCGCCGGTGGGCCCCCAGGTGCTCGCTGCGCCGGAAGGCCTTGCCGCAGTCGCCGCACACATAGGGCCTGCGCTCGGGGCCAGGGCGCAGGCTGCCCGAGCACTCAGAGCACTGGTGGCCCTTGTCCTTGGCGTGGATCCGCAGGTGGCGCTTGAGGCTGGAGCGGCGCTGGAAGGTTTGGCCACAGTGAGAGCACAGGACGATGGCCGGCTCGCGCGCTTCGGGCTTGGGCTCGGGAACGCGCGGGGACTCGCGGTCCTGGGCGTGTGCCAGCAGGTGCTGCATGAGGTGGGCGCGGCGCTGGAAGCCCTGCCCGCACTCCGCACACAGGAAGGCGGGCTCCGAGGTGTGCGTCTGCAGGTGTTTGTTCAGGTGTGAACTCTGGCGGAAGCGGTGGCCGCAGAGGTGGCAGGCGTGCGGCCGCTCGTCCGTGTGCGTGCGCATGTGCAGCTTGAGGATGGAGCTGCGGCCGAAGCTCTTGCCGCAGCACTGGCACGGGAAGGAGCGAGCGCTGGGGTGAGACCGCAGCTGGTGCGCCTCCAGCCGGGCCAGCTGTCGGAAGCTCACGCCGCAGTCCGTGCAGATGAATTTCATCTCTGGTTCCGACCTGGAGGTGCTCCCCGCCACTTTGACTTCCAGAATGCCACTCTTGTCGGGAGGGGACCCTCCTTCACCGGTGCCACTCACTTCAGGGGCCGGCCCCAGCAGCTGACCGTGGGGCTCTTCTGCCGCCCCAGGAACATCTGCCCCGGCCTCTGTTGAGATGCCAATGGGCCAGGCAACCCCTTTGGGCTCTTCTTTAAACTCCTCATCTGGGGTTCTGTTTTCAAACCCTAGGAAAGAAGCAGAAAATGGAGATGGGCAAGCCTATTCCTAGATGCTCCCAGGAATCGCCTTGAACCTCAAGGTCTCAAAGCAGAAAGAAACCTGGGATCCTGCAAAGCTTGGAGGTGCGCAGAAGTTGAGGGTTTAACAAACAGACAACAAAAAGTTTACTATAGTAACCACTTTTTTTTTTTTTTTTTTTTTTAAGTAGGTTCCCTGCTCAGTGTGGAGCCTAAATGGGGGCTTGAACTCACTAGCCTGAGATCAAGACCTGAGCTGAGGTCAGTTGGAAGTTTAACTCACTGAGCCACCCAGGTGCCCCAATGACTACCCACTTTAAAAGCTCAAAGTTAGGGGCACCTGACTGGCTCAGTCACTTAAGTGTCTGCCTTCGGCTCATCTCCTGATCTCAGGGTCTTGGGATGAAGCCCCGGGTTGGGCTCTCTGCTCGGCGGGGAGCCTGCTTCTCCCTCTCCCTTTGCCTGCTTTTCCCCCTGCTTGTGTTCTCTCTCTCAAATAAATAAATAAATAAATACTCAAAGTTAACAGGGTTGATGATTAATTCAGACACAATAAGCCTCTAAAATAAATGAATAAATGACTAATGAAGGAAGAAATGAATGAATCCACATCGAAATGGCCCATTTTTATTTTTATATATTTTTAAAGATTTTATTTATTTATTTGAGAGAAAGAGCACAAGCGCATGAGTGCAGGAGGAAGGGGCAGAGGAAGAAGCAGACTCCCCCCTGAGCAGAGGCTCTGAGATCGTGACCTGAGCTGAAGGCAGCCGCCTAACTGACTGAGCCACTCAGGTGCCCCCAAATAGCCCATTTTTAGGCAAAGAGGCCAAAAAGTCAGGTAGGACCTGAGCTTCATTGACCACTCCTGAAACAGAAAGAACGAGCAGTGGTTGTTAAGCCAGAAGGGCCTCTTACCCAGAGGGTGTGTGGGCCAGGCCTTCTTTGCTGGGACATCTTCAAAGGTCAGAGACTCCTGTAACAAAAGGATGGGCAGAGACCCTCGGTGACCGAGAATGGAGCTCTATGACCCAAGGGGGATGAAGAGCTGTTAAGGTTTAAATTAAGGAAGACATGAATTTGCTACAACGCAGAGGCTGAGGGCAACCGGGGCATGAGAACCATCTGGGGTGAGGGTAGCAGTCCAGCTCACCAGCACAGCTGCCAGCTCCTGATCTCGAGAGTTTTCTTCCAGCCATAGGACAGGGCCCTGGGGGACTGTCAGCACTGAGGAGAAAGAGCTGTTAGAAGCCAGACTTACGCTCCACGTGGCTACGGGGAGTGCACCTGCTGCCAGGGCCCCTAGGGGGACATTAGCTGCCTCCCATCCCTGTCAGAGAGGGAGGCTGCCTCTTTCTCACCCCACCCGCACATACTGGGCTTCCTAGCTCCCACCTTCCTAGGGTACCAGCTCCTCACCAGTCTCCTGCAGGACTTGGAATGTCATCTTGGGACCTGGGCTCAGGGGTTGCTTGGAACTAGGGGGGTGTCTCCAGGTCTCCAGCTCAGCAGGCTTGGAGGTCCCTGGCTGGGATGGTGGGGGTTCCTTTGGTGGCTCCAGGGCTGCAGTTCCTTCTGAGGGCACTTCCTTTTTGGGGCTGTGACTGGAGACCTGGGAAGAGCCTCCTTGTCCCTCCAGAGCAATGTCTGCACGGGGACAGTTCTTGCCAGTATTAAAACTAAAATCCTGTTCAAAATACATCTGTTAGACGACAGGCAGGCCAGGGGGATAATCCGCGTCCTTCTGACTCCCAAGGGAAATGTGACCAAGGAAGGGTGGGAGTCAGAGGAGTTAGGAGGTTAGAAAGGAATTAGCAGAGGGAGGGAAATGGGGTGCACTGAGGTCCCCGTCTCCCTACCCGCCCTCCGGCCCTCCTGACCCCCACCTCTTACCAGGGGCGCCACGGTGCCGGGCTCCCTCTGGATGCCCTCCAGCAGCAGCACCACCTCCTCGCCGTCCCGGAGTTGCTGGCCCTGGAGCCGAGCCAGGAGGTGCGGGGGCAGCACGCTCAGGAACTGCTCCAGTACCAGCAGCTCCAAGATCTGCTTCTTGGTATGCAGGGCCGGCCGCAGCCAGTGGTGGCACAGCTCGCGGAGCCGGCTCAGGGACGCCCTCGGGCCCATGTCCTCCTGGTACTGGAAGCATCTGAAGAGCTGGTGAGCCACCTCGGGCCGGGGCCTGGCCTGGGCGTGCTGGAGGTCCTCCTGCCCAGCGGTGTCCTCTTCTTCCAGTTTGACGGCTCCAAGCTGCTCTGGCTCCCGGGCGGCCGGGACGGGCTCCTCAGGCATCTTTCAGCTGGGGGAAGGCTCACGGCAGCTGGTCCCTCTCGGGTGGCACCTGTGGTATAAGAAATGCCTAACGGTGTGACCTCCACGAGAATCCGTTCTCCCGTTGGTCAGAGGTAATGGCTCGGAGAGCAGGACGCTGACAGGCAGAGAACACTGTTCTGGCTCTACGTTCCCTCCTGCAGCACTTAGAACCCCACGTTCACTTCCCCCCAGGGATCAAAACTGGCATTCCCGAGACAGGACCGTTTAGTTTCCCTGCCTCTTGATGCTGGGCCACGGGGAGTATGCGGCACCACCAAACGTGGGCCCTTGCACCAACGGGCCATCGCCTGCGATCCAGCTCTACTTTCCCAGCTTCGCACTGCCAGGGACGGGGGCGTGGTGGGTGAGTGATGGAATTTCCGGTACAAACGTGTAACTAGGAGTAGTAATACAGAGATTTAATGCACAATATGATGAATATAGGCAATAGTGTGCTGTAATTATGTGGTGTGATAAGTAGCACTCCACCAGCAGTCATACTATTATACATGAGTGAATCAAAGTACCAGGCTGTGCATCTTTAAGGTACACAATGTTACACATCACATTTATTCAATTAAAAAAAAAAAGAGAATAGGGCTCCTGGATGGCCTAGTCCGTTGAGCTTGAGCACCTGACTCTTGGTTTCGACTCAGGCGATGATCTGGGGGGTGGGATGGAGGTTCTGCACTTGTCACAGAATTGGCTTGGGGTTCTCTTTCCCTTTCCCTCTGCCTCTCCCACTTGTGCTCTCTCTCGCTCGCTCTAATAAATACATAAATAATTAATTAAAAACAAACAAGTGGGGATCCCTGGATGGCGCAGCGGTTTGGCGCCTGCCTTTGGCCCAGGGCGCGATCCTGGAGACCCGGGATCGAATCCCACGTCGGGCTCCCGGTGCATGGAGCCTGCTTCTCCCTCTGCTTGTGTCTCTGCCTCTCTCTCTCTGTGTGATTATCACAAATAAATAAATAAATACCTTAAAAAAATTAAAAAAAAAAAACAAACAAACAAGTGAAATGATCCGTTAAGGAAACAACGGAATAATTGTAAATACGGGACATTCCCGCAAAGGAACGGTTTCTTCCGTGTTGTTTTAAAAAAGCGCCTGTAGGGGGCGCATTGCTCCTGAGGAAACTAACAGCCACGCATCCAAATGAATGAACCTGGACTGGAGCCTGACGTCTTTATTTTATTTTTTAACTTAAAAAAAAAAAAAAAAAAAAGATTTTATTCAATTCTTTGAGAGAGAGAGAGAGAGCATGAGCAGGGGAAGGGGCAAAGGGAGAAACAGACTCCCCACTGAGCACGGAGCCCACTTTGGGGTTTGATTCCACCTCCCTGAGATCATGACCTGAGCCAAAATTAAGGGTTGGCAGCTTATCTGACTGAGCCACCCAGGCGCCCCCGTTGTGTTGCTCTTTCAATGTCTCTGGAAGTTTGAAATTTTGAAGATAATAGGTGTGCGTGTGTGGGTGAGGGCAGGGGGGGTTCATGCATCTCATTTCTCCTTGACCAAACATCCTGACTCTCACTTTATGGCTCTGGAAGTGGCGCTCAGCAGTCAAGGCCAAAGCTGCCAGGTGGTCAGTGCACAGCTGAACACCCACCCAGGGTTCCAATCTCCTTGCCAACTGGGGTCCCACCAGAGACAGAGGCCGGGATGAGCCAGAGAGCGGGGATGGGTGGGTGCGTCTCCACAAGAGAGACCAAGACGAAGGCTTACAACTTGCAGAGATCTGTGACTGCTCTGCTCCCGAGGCCGACCACAGCGGCTCTGCCCACTGGAGGCCTCTAGGGGGTTCACTCTTGGGAGCTGGGTGATGGGCAGTGGAGGCAATCATTTCTCTTTCTTTCCTAATTTTTTTTCTAAGATTTTGTTTATTTATTAGAGACACAGAGAAAGGCTGAGACACAGGCAGAGGGAGAAGCAGGCTCCATGCAGGGAGCCCAATGCAGGACTCGATCCCGGGTTTCCAGGATCATGGCCTGAACCAAAGGGAGATGCTCAGCCACTGAGCCACCCAGCTGTCCCTCTTCCCTAATTTTTTAAAAAAAGATTTTATTTATTGATTAGAGAGAGAGAGCACAAGCAGGGGGAGCAGCAGAGGGAGAGAGAGAAGCAGAATCCCCCGCAGTGTAGGGAGCCCCATTCAGGGATCTATCCTAGGACACGCAGATCATGACCTGAGCTGAAGGCAGATGCTTTAACCCACTGAGCCACCCAGGCATCCCTAATTTTTTTTTTTTTTTAAATTCTAGATTCTTCCTTGGTCTACCACTCTGGAAGGTGTGGGGCTACTGGTTCCTTGTGGGACTGCCCACATCTACCAACAGGGAGATGCCTCGAGTTCAGCCTCACCCAGAGGACTCAGTTCCCTCCTTCAGCACAATCCAGCGGGTTTATGTCGTCCTGAATAGGCCAGCACTTCTGCTCCAGAGTTTTGAGGCACTTTTATATTTTAATTTTGGGCAAAATTATTTTATAGAAACAAAAACCCAAGTTCCAACATCTGTCTGCCTTTCCCCGCCCCTTTGCCTCAGGGCTACAAATGAACTTCTTCCAAATCTGACCCCTGACCCCCACGCATGGTCGGTCCAAGCAGGGGCAAGTTTGGAAAGCCTCTGGCATCACTCTCCACCACGTAAAGGGGGGAAGGAGAGCAGGGCCGGGCCCCTGGAGGGCAACACATGGTGGGTGTGCAGGAGTGCTAGCAATTGCTGTTCTCATTACTACTGAGCAAGAACACACATAGCCACAGCTAACACAGCTAGTTGGTCCCATCACTGACCCATTTTATATCTGAGGACACCAAGGCTCAGAGGTACAGGCAAATGCCTAAGGAGCTAACTCGGCCTTGGCAATGCAGCCAGGGAGAAGTCGGCCTGGCCAAGAGCTTTGTTGAGCCCCTTTGTGGCATTACTGCGGGGCTAAGGGTTCCCTGAAGCTCCTGTTCATGCGGGGGCAGTGAGGTGTGGCAGAAAAGAGGAAATCGTGTTTTTTAAACCTGGCCAAGCAGTTCCCACCCCAAAGGAGGAGGATGATAGGGATGCTAAAGACCCAGGCTTCCGGGCAGTGGTTAGCGCCGCCTTCAGCCCAGGATGTGATCCTGAAGACCCAGGATTGAGTCCTGCATCGGGCTCCCGGCCTGGAGCCTGCTTCTCCCTCTACCTGTGTCTCTGCCTCTATGTGTGTGTGTCTTTCATGAATAAATAAATAAAGTCTTAAAAAAACAAAAAAAACACCCAGGCTTCCATCCTGGCCACCTGACCAGGCCAGCCCTCGTCTCTCCAGCCTCCCTCCCCCTTCCTGCTTCT
Source organism: Canis aureus (assembly GCF_053574225.1). NCBI lineage: Eukaryota > Metazoa > Chordata > Mammalia > Carnivora > Canidae > Canis > Canis aureus. The sequence goes on from NC_135618.1 coordinate 39,579,646, forward strand.
CCATTCTCCTACCTAGCCTCCGAGCCAATGTTCTTTCCCACATTTGGCATCTGGCCCCATACGGGGCACCTTCCACCCCTGGCACCTCTCTTCAGGGACTGCACGACACACCAGCAACCTGTCTCTTGCCGTCTACTGTCACTCTGTGCCACAATCATGGTTGGGTGTCTCTCTGCCCTTGGCAAGTAAGAACCGCTTCTCATTCAAAACTGTTCCCCTAGTACCTGGAGTGGCTTCAGTGTTTGTGAGTAGAAGTAATAAGACGAAAATGATAACGCCTACCTGGCAGGTGTAATGATTGAGGAAAGCATGCAAAAATGTCTGGTGCAGAGAAGCTCTCTGAGAAGTTCGAGTAAACGGGCTTTTTGTATCATTATGTTTTGGTGGCACGAGCAAAATAATAGAACCAATCATGGGTAATCAGTCACCTTATAATAACAGCTGGCAGGTAGGAGTGCAAGGATGTATGGGCTCTCTGCTCAGGGTTGCTTAATCCCACCCCAGCCCACATGGTAAATTATAACTTCTCCGTTTGACAAGGGCAAAGACCACGCTCCAGAAGGATGGGTGACTTGCTCAAGGTCACACCAAGTAGAATCAAGATTTTCTTTAAGGTAAGAACACTGATCTTGACCTCATGGAAAACCTCAGAGGCAGAAAAGGACCCAATTTCCTGCCTCACCTCTTGCCCCATGCAATTTGCGTAATTTTAGCCAGAGGATGACTGCACGAATCAGGAAAAAAATAAGATGCCAAATTCTAGCCCCCAGGCCTAGACACACACTCAAGGGTGCCCGGAACCTCCAGGTGAGGTCTTGCCAAAAGGTTTGAAAGAGACGGAATTTAGGGGAAGTTGGCCAGAGACTCTCTCCCTCCCCCCCTCAGTCTTCAAGACAAAAGCTCTGTTCATATGCACATCTGTGGGGGGTGGGAGGCTCTTCAGCCTCCCTCCAGCGTTCGACCAGCTTAATCTGGAGCTGAGAGGTGGGGAAGCAATGGCTGGGTCTGCCAAAGGTGGAGGTGCTGCCACCAGACCCACCCAGACAGCAGGAGAGCCCAGAGCCGGGATCCTGGGCCAGAAGCCTCCCTTTCTCCCTGGACACAGCCGGCAAGAGATGGATTGGCTTGTTTTTGTTGGCCAGGCTCCCTTCCCAGTGCCGGGGTGAGTCGATGAGACCGGCCGGTCCACCTGGGGGCACATGGAACCTGCCTTTCCCTCCCCAGTGGGTACAGCAAACCCATGTTTCAAGAAGTCCCGCCACCCTCCTTGACGACCTCACCCCGCAGCTTCAGGGCCGCAGAGCTGGCTGGCACGGTCAGCTGGCATAGACCACCCACATCCCCCCTGAGACTTTGTTTCCAGCTTCCTAATCCCCCATCCCATTGCTGAGGCCCAGGGTCCCCCTTTTTCCCTCCAAGCTGCTAGGAACTCCTTATGTCTCTCCTGGCAACCTGCACCCCAGGCTTCCCTGCAACTCACCACTCGTGGTCCCCACTCCAGAGGTGGAAGTGCTAGGGGTTCTTTGAGGGCCCTAGGGCCAAAGCCAGCCTCTGCCAGACAGGGAAAGGACTCCGGGAAAATTAAACAGGAAGTTCCCTGCTCTAGTCCCGTCCAGGTAATGAAGGGGCTTCCTACAGTTAACCCTTAACCTTCCAGTTTGGGAGGGGGGTGGGGAGAGGGCGGGGCCAGAGAAATGAGGACGGAGTGGCTAATCTGAAATCTAGCCTTGGACCCCGCGAGTCTGACTACCCCTCCAGGTTAAGAACTGCCCACCTCCTAATCAGGACTGGTCTTGTTCTCTTTGGGGGAGTCTGTCAGCCTGTGTTTTCTGGGGGACCAGAGCTGCCCTTTAAAAATGCCTATTATATGGGCAGCCCGGGTGCCTCAGTGGTTTAGCCCCGCCTTCAGCCCAGGGCATGATCCTGGAGTCCCTGGATCAAGTCCCACATCGGGCTCCCTGCAGGGAGCCTGCTTCTCCCTCTGCCCGTGTCTCTGCCTCTCTGTGTGTCTCTCATGAATAAATAAATAAAACCTAATAAATAAATAAAAATGCCTATTATGCGTTGGGGCTCTTTGCTAAGCATTTCATTCATGGAACAAATCTTTGCTGAGGTTAACAGGGGGAGCAGGCCCTGACCTCAGCGCTAACATGCATGTGTGTAGGAGCAGTCCCGGGTAAGAAGAGGACAGGACCACCCGATGGGGAAGAAGCGCACCATCAGCGCCACCTGAGATCTTCCTAAGAATCTCGCCAGGTGGCTTTTGTCCGGACTTTCCCAAAGACAAAGCAGGGGCTTCCGGGAGGGGAAGTGACCTCACCACTGGCCTTGAGCCCAGCTCGACCTCCAAAGTCAAGCCTTTCCCTTGCCTCTAAGGGGTCATGCTCTTGGCCGCGGGGCCCGAGGGCACTTTCCTCCGGTTCGCGAGCACCACCTGTCCTGGGGACCCGGGCCACCTGCTCCGTGGCCCGGGGCTGGGCGTGGGCCGCCCCTCCGCGAGGCCCGTGGGTCCGTCGGGGCCACACCCTGCGCCGGCTCTGGCTCCGCTGCCGGATCGTCGTCTTCCTGGGCTTATCTCGTCCCTTTATTGTCTAGCGTGGGCCTCACCGGAACACAAGCTGCTGCTCCGCTTCCTCCACACCTAGCGCAGGGCTGGCGTGTGTCAAGACGGACGAAAAGGGCAATGGGCTGGGAGCAGGCTCGCGGGCCCCCGCGCTCGAAGTGCGCAGCGGGCGCGCCCGGCACCCGGGGCTCCACCTCCCGGACTCTGCCCGCCGCAGTCCCCACCCCACTCCCACCCCCGGCAGTTGCTGCGAAACCCCACCTACGGCCCGGGCCTGGTAAGCCCATCCCAGGACGGAGCCGGGAGACCCCCATCTCCTGGAGGCCGCCGGGACACCCCCATCTCCTGGGCGCCGCTGGGACACCCCCATCTCCTGGAGGCCGCGGGAACACCCCATCTCCTGGAGGCCGCCGGGACACCCCATCTCCTGGAGGCCGCCGGGACACCCCATCTCCTGGACGCCCCGGGACACCCCCATCTCCTGGACGCCACAGGGACACCCCCATCTCCTGGACGCAGCCCGGAGACCCCCATCTCCTGGGCGCCGCCGGGACACCCCCATCTCCTGGGCGCCGCCGGGAAACCCGCATCTCCTGGAGGCCGCCGGGACACCCCATCTCCTGGACGCCCCGGGACACCCCCATCTCTTGGGCGCCGCCGGGAGACCCCCCATCTCCTGGACGCAGCCCGGAGACCCCACCCCTTGGGCGGAGGCGCCTTCAGCGCTCCCAGATCTGGACTCCTCCCCACGGTCCCTGCCTCCGCCTTCGCCCCCCAGACCGACCTGCGCGGGGCTGGCTGTGGCCTCGGTAGACATGGCCACGTGTGAGCCCTGGCAGCGGGGGCTGCGCTGCGGGGAAGGGGGCCTGGGCGGCTAGGATGGGGAGAACTGGGCTCTCCGGTGAGGACGGGAGTCCGCACCAAGGGCCCGGGGCAGCTGGCTCAGAGCTGGGCGGGGAGGCTCGGCCTTCGCGTTAGCACGGATTTCCAGGCCTCTGACTCCGAAGTGATCCCCCTTTTCTGGAAATGTGTCAGAAAAGCAGAGACCAGCTGGAGCAAACCACCGGAAACAGCACCCGGGCAGAAGGGCTGGCGCCCGCACGGACGCCAGAGCAACACCAGCTTTGGGTCTCCGTCATCCCCAGCCGCTCCCTGGGCTCGGCTCGTCCCCGGCTCCCGGCCCACCGCCCGCCCGCGCCCTGCATTCCCTCGGGGAATGTTCGCTCCCCTCCCGAGCGCGGCCCGGCCCTGGCCCTTGGGACCTGGCTCGGAGCGGAGCGGACAGGTGCTGCCCCCGTGAGGCTTACAGCTGGGCAGCGCGGGGCCACCAAGCTCGGATTCCTTTGGACTTCTATTGAGTAAAGTGACTTTGCTGAGAAAAGGGCTTAATGAACATTGAAGTCCTTCCATTCCTGCCTCCGCTCTCCCAGCGTTACCCCCTAACAGATGAAAATTCTTGTGAAGTTGGATTGTTACTTATTTCCACCTAACAAGAAGATAAACCTTCAAAGGAGAGACTTGTAATAAAAAATCTATCTGTTTGGGGTATATATATTTCAATATCTCCTAAAATTATTTTGAAAATGCACACAAACTATTCTAATTGTTACCTACCTTAGAATTCTTTTTTTTTTTTTTGAAGTAGCTGGTGTCTAAAACAAAAGCAAAAAAAAAAAACATTATTTTTGGTTTTGATATAGTAATTCTTATTTTTATTTTAGTAATTCTTTTTTTAATTAAGTTTTTAATTTTAATTCCGGCATGGCTAACACTCCGTGTTATGTTAGTTTCAAGCGTATAACAACTTATCAAATGTGAAGATGTCTAGTGTCAGCCAGTTAGAGCACCTGATGGGAATCTTCCTCTCTGACTGGAATCTTCCTCTCATCTCTTTCATCTTTTCAGAGATTGCAAACGAAAGACAAATTTTCCTGTATTTTCTGTTTCCGTAGAATTCCCCCATTTAGGATAATTGAGGGCAAAGGGACAAATCCTCCTCCAGCTCGGGGAAAGATTACTATACAGATCTCTATTATCTGTTGTTAAATAGCCTCTGGTTATTCCAGCGGCTTAAATGCCTGTCTCTGAACCGCGTGTTAAGTAACATCCTCACCTGGAGCTGTAACCACAGCATTTTCCTCTGGTGCTTGCAGTGAAGGATTGCAGGGTGTCGAGGGCACAGCCCTCACTGAGGACCAGCCCTGGGACGGAGGTGATAGGGATGTTGAGAGGGGGACACGAGGTGAGCCTTGTGTCAAGCCCCATTATTTCTTTGGCGTCTGTAAAGTTGCACCCCCCATGCCTCTCCTCTGGTCTGTCTCGCTGGCTCCAGAGGCCTGAGCAGTGGCAGCAGCGGCTTTGCCACTTGGCCCCATCCACGTGACTTCAACATCATTTAGTGGAATCCTTTTTCTGCTGCTCACGGCTCCCCCATGTGCGTTAGCCCTGTACCCAGACAGCTCACCCCTGCGCCCATCCACAATCACATCTGCCCTCTTCCTTTGCCTTTCTTTTTCTTTCTTTTTTTTTTTTTTTTTAAGATTTTATTCATTTATGCATGAGAGACACACACAGAGAGAGAGGCAGAGATACAGGCAGAGGGAGGAGCAGGCTCCATGCAGGGGGCCCGATGTGGGACTGGATCCCCGGTCTCCAGGATCACGCCCTGGGCTGAAGGCCGCGCTAAACCGCTGAACCACCCAGGCTGCCCTCTATTTTTTTTTCTTTTAATTAAATTATTTATTTATTTGAGACACAGAGAAAGAGCACAAGCAGAAGGAGGGCAGAGGGAGAGGGAGAAGCAGACTCTCCAACAAGCAGGGAACCCAGAGCAGGGCTTGAACCCAGGACCCAGGGACCAAGACCTGAGCCAAAGGCAGACAGTTCACCCACTGAGCCACCCGGGTACTCCCCCCACCCCCACTTCATTCTTAATGCCAGTCTCTTTGTGGCAGCTGCTTCTTCCCCTCCTTGTGACAGCATCCCATCTGGGTGCACGCTTGTTCCCCTCTAGCACTTGCCATAATCTCTAATTCACTTGCTGCTTTTTTGTTTGCTTGGCTTTCGTCTGTCCCCCGTGTGGGACTGTCAGCCACAGAGCGTGTCTCCTTGGGTCACTGGTTCCCAGTGGACCTCTCAGGGTGTTTGATCGCCTGTCCTCCTTCTTTATTACTTATCTTCTCTTTCTCCTTTTCTCCTGTCATCCCTGCTTAGCCTTCCTCACCAGCTTCACCTTTGCCTGAGCAGTGAACACTGGTGCTCTGCAAGCTTCCAGCCTCCAGGCCTTCAGCAGCCCTCACGTCTCCTCCATCACATGCTTGTGTCGTCCACTCTCTTTCTGTGGAGCCTGGATTTAGTGATTCACTTCTTTTTTTTTTTTTTTTTAATTTATTTATGATAGTCTCAGAGAGAGAGAGAGAGAGAGAGGCAGAGACACAGGCAGAGGGAGAAGCAGGCTCCATGCACCGGGAGCTGACGTGGGAATCGATACCGGGTCTCCAGGATCGCGCCCTGGGCCAAAGGCAGGTGCCAAACCGCTGCGCTACCCAGGGATCCCTTGATTCACTTCTAATAAACAGAATCGAGTACGAGCAAGAGGCCGTCACTTCCGAGATGGGGTTGAAAACAGACTGTGGCTTCCTCATTCGCTCTCTCTTCATCTCTTGCTGTTCACTCTGGGGCAGCCAGGTCAGGAGAGGCCCTCATGGGGAGGCACCAAGGTCAGTCGACTTGGGCCTTCTCCCAGAGTCAAGCAGAGGACTTGACCACAGCTATTGACCTTGACCTAGAGGCTGGACCTAGGGACATCCAGCTAAGCCCCATCGGGTACAGAAACCATGAGATCATAAGTATTTATGGTTTTTTTTCTAAGATTTTATTTATGTATTCATGAGAGACACAGAGAGAGAGGCAAAGACACAGGCAGAGGGAGAAGCAGGCTCCCTGCAGGGAGCCCGATGTGGGACTCAATCCCAGAACTCCAGGATCAGGCCTGAGCCAAAGGCAGATGCTCAACCGCTGAGCCACCCAGGCGTCCCCATAAGTATTTATGTTAAGTGGCAATGTTTGGGGATCATTTGTTACACAGTAATAAATATTTTTTTAAAAGATTTTATTTATTTATTCATGAGAGGGCGGGGGGGCGCAGAGACATACGCAGAGGGAGAAGCAGGCTCCATGCAGGGAGTCTGATGTGGGACTCGATCCTGGGACTCCAGGATCACACCCTGGGCTGAAGGCAGGCGTTAAACCGCTGAGCCACCTGGGGATCCCCAGTAATAAATAATTAATACACCTCCCTTGCTGGTTTCAAAGCAGCTGTGGCCTCCATAAGCATTCTCAGTGCCAATATCCCCATAATTTATATTTTGTGTCTCAATTCTGTCCATTTGATGTTGCTACCTGGATGTCTCCTAATTGCCCTGAAGTGTTCATGTTCAAGACCAAACAAATGCACCCACATAAATGCAAACTCCATGGCACCGTTTCTGTTGCCCTTTACCGCTTTGTCCCCAGTGCCCTGCACGTAGCAAATCCTCATTAAATGTAGGTCCAATGAATCTTCCACATGACATCTCTGTGTCTCTGGTAATTTGGTAAACATGGGACAATCTATTCAGTCACTCAAGCCAGAAATTGGAATTAATCCTGAATCACCTCGCTTTACCTCATTCTCACATCTCATCAGTCTCCAAGTTCTGTAGGGTTTACCTCAATATTTTTCAAATCTGCCTGTTTCTCTACTTCCACTGCTTGTCATCCAAGTCCAGGCCACCATTGTCACCCTCCTCGACCATAGCAATCGTCTGACTGGTTTCTCTTCATTTACTTTTTTAAAAAGAAAAGTTTTAGGTGTAACATACAGAAATGTACACAAACCAAAAATGAGGAGTGATGATTTTCCACCAAGCAAAGAAAGCGCTTGCCTTCCGGGCCTACTCGGGTGCCCCCTTCTGGCCACTTCCCTCCCCGGTAATTACCGACTTGACTTCCAACCATATAGCAAATACTTTTGGTCTAGTTTTGAACTTCATGTAAACGAAGTCACACAGTAGGATTTTTTAAAAGATTTTATTTATTTACTTGACAGAGCACAAGCAGGCAGAGCAGCAGGCAGAGGGAGAGGGAGAAGCTGACGCTCCCCTGAGCCCGACACGGGGTTCGAGCCCACGACTCTGGGATCATGACCTGAGCTACCCAAGTGCCCGCAACAGGATTTTTTTAAAGATCTTATTTATTTTTATTTTAAGATTTTTTAACTTATTTGAGAGAGTGAGAGAGCGCATGAGCTGCAGGGAAGGAGCAGATGGAGAGGGAGAAGCAGACTCTCCACTAAGAAAGCCTGATGTGAGCCTGGATCCTGGACCCCTCGATCATGACCTGAGCTGAAGGCAGACGCTTAAGCGACTGAGCCATCCAGGCACCCCTAAGATTTTATTTTTACATAATCTCTAAACCCAAGGTGGGGCTCAAACACACAACCCCAAGATCAAGAGTCACACACTGTACCCCCTGAGCCAGTCAGGCTCCCCAAGGAATTCTTCATCTCACTTACTCCACAGTGGGAGACTCAATCCACGTGCTGCTTGTTTCCTGAATGGTATTGCCTGTTGCATATTTGTTCACCCCACCTACCTAGACAGTGGGTGGTTTTCCGTTTGGGGCTACATCTAGCAGTTCTTGTACGTCTGGTGAGCATGCATGTGAGTTACCACGGGGTTTCTAACCAGGAGTGAATCACTATGTCACAGGATGTACTGTGGGTGTGCAGCTTCAGAATATATGGCCCCACGCTTGTCTAGAGAGCTTGTGCTGTTTCCCCTCCCACCATCTACAGATTCGTTTGGTGTATGTCTTGCCCTGGTCCTAGGAGCAGCCATTTCTCCAAGGGCCTGATTCTTAATATTAGTGATTCCCACCACTACCACCACACACACACACACACACATACACACTATAAAAATATTCACAAAGGGGCGTTATCAGTTAAGCAGCTGACTCTTGATATCAGGGATATAAGTTCAAGCTCTGCGTTGGGCTCCACGCCCAGTGTGGAGACAACTCAAAAAATTTTTTTTCACAAAAATTGAACTTTTCCTTTTTTTTTTTAAGATTTTATTTATTTATTCATGAGAGACACAGAGAGAGGTAGAGAAATAGGCAGAGGGAGAAGCAGGCTCCTCACAGGGAGCCTGATGTGGGACTTGCTCCCAGGACACTGGGATCATGGCCTGAGCCAAAGGTGGATGCTCAACCACTGAGCCACCCAGGCATCCCCAAAATTGAACTTTTCAAAGGATGAGATAAAGTAAAAACAAATGGAAACTCTATTTTTTTTTCACATTCAGTGAAGTAAAAAGAATATAAAAGATTCTGTGCGACACCACATGACAAGTAGAGGAGGGAGTCTGAGGCTGGTGGGTGGGGGAAGGAGACTGCCGCAGGACGAGGGCTGTAAGCATCAGCCGAAAAGGCCCTCAAGTGTGGGTGCTGGGTGTCATCGCCGTTTGCTCCTGTGAGGGCCTCCGGTAAGGGTCCTCCGGCTGAACCAAGCAGAATGCCTTCTGAGTGCCTGTGTTACCACCGGCCACCTGCCACAGTGTCTTAGGCTTGCATCAGTGAGGGAATGTAACCTGCAACTTTACCCAAGACTGGGGGACACTTTAGGTATGAGACAGTAGGAGGTGGCAGCGGCAACAAAGGGCATTTTGGGATGAGGACACTGTCCTGGTTTCCTAAAAATGCACCAATCTCTAAAGAAAATTAACTTGATTTACTCTAATTTCCACACCAAAAGCCGGAGTGAGTCTTGAGCTCTGGAGCCTGGTTTCGCTAGAGTGACCCCTCCCTTCCTGTGCTGGGAGCTGACTTATGGTTCCAGGCAGAAACAGTGTTCTGGAAGTTGGGATGTAGGGGCTTGTGGAGCCCAGCAGTCAATTCTTCTAGATTTGGGGGGATCTCTGGCCTTGGAGTCCACAGCTTGCCTGGCCAGGGCTGAGGTTGCTAGCCCTGACAGAGCCGGAAGGAAGCGCTTGGTGTTGCTGCCTAGGAAGAAGCCTCATGCCCTTGTCTGGAGCTTGCCCAGGGCAGGAAAAGGCCATTTCTGCTGACTGTGATGGGCAGGCTGCCCGGTGAGCTCCACAAGGCAATACGCCACAGCTTAAAAACAACAAGGCATCGCTTGAGTTTTACAGAACTCTCAGCACATAACTGCTCTGTCCAAACCAGCACTAAGAGACTGGACCAGACTCTAGAAAGGCCTCCAGCAGCAGGAGGCTAGGAGGACCCCAGCCCCCACTGAAATGCCTGCCCGATCAGGGAAGCGCAATGCTGCAGGAGAATTTAGGGTCTCTTCCAGCCAACACCTGACCTCCCTTTCTTAGAGCATTTACAGAAAAGGGTTTATTATTGTAAGCATGTGTCTTACAGCCCAGAAGCATCTGTGGGGGGCCTGGGAGCCATTTCTTTGGAATGTTCCCATCAGGAAGGACCCAGCCTCTGTCTCCCTTCTCCTGACTTCCATACCTGCAGGTGGACACACCTGGCCCAGTCCCACTCACGCTGACCAGCTCTTTGTGATCCTCACGATTCTGACTCTAGTGGGCCCTGCTCTCCCCCTCCCTCCTCCTCCCTGTAAAACCCCAGTCAGCTCTGCACATACCCGAGCTCAGCTCTGTCCCCTGCTGTCAGCTGTTAGGGAATAAAGTCTGCTTTCACTGCTTCCAGGAACGTCTGGTTACTTGGTTTTTGACGCAGCATGTTTTTTTAATTCTCCGTATGTTTTTATATTGAACAAGGTATGTGTCACAGAGGGGGCAGGTCAGCAGCTATCCTTTCGTTGTGGATTTTTTTATACTTTGGTTTTTGAGACAAAATTCAGAACAGGTATATGATGATATGAGCACTGGGTGTTATATTCCATATTGGCAAATTAAATATTAAAAAATTTTTTCAAAAGAAAAAAAATTTTCAGAACAGGTGAGTGTCAGGGAAGGAGGCCCAGCCCCGCGCGCTCTCCGGCAAAGGGCCCTGGCGCAGCCAGCCTCAGTTTCCCCGCGGGGTTCGCCGACTGGGGGGCTCGTGGCTATCGGCGCCGCGGTCTCCTCGCCCCGGCCGTCCTCGCGCACGATGCCCACGGGCGGGCGCCGCGAGAGAACCGGGAAACCGGAAGTTGAGATGGGGCAGCCGGACGGGAAACGTGGGCACACCGGCCGGGGGCAGGCGGCAGCAGGGCGACCCCCTCCTCGGCGGGGCGGTCCCTCGAGGGCGCGGGCGGGAGCGCGCAGGTAAGGGCCTCCGGGAGGAGCCCTGGATCGCCGGGTGGGCGGGGCCGTCGGGCGCCAGCCAATCACCGGCGTCTCCCGTGGGCGGGGCGGTGGCGTTGCCTGGGCGACGCGTTCCGCGTCGGTGTTCGGCGGGCGGGGGGCTGGAAGGCGCCGACTCCCCGGCGCGGGGCTCAGGGGCGTCCGGCGGCAGCGGACGCTGGCTTGTGCGGCCGCCTGACTTCAGGGCGGGAGGGCTCGGGTTCGCCGCTCAGCGGCCCTGGGAGTTCTTGTTATTTTCTTTAAAAAATTTGTATTCCTGGGGCTCCACCGGATTTCCCTTTTTTTCCGTAGTCTGCTCTACATTTGCTCTGCTGTTTATTCGATTATTCCTGTTTTTCTTGGCCTCTCTCGCATTCCTTTATCTACCTACCCCTCTTCTCTTCCTAAGGCTAGCTCTGCTTTACCGTCTCCAGCCTGGCTGAACAGCCTTAATTAGTGCAAGCTTTTTTTTTTTTTTTTTCTTCTTTTTTAAACATTTTTTCCTTCTTCAGATGATTTCCTTTGTCTAGTTTTTCTTTTTTTTTTTTTTTAAGATTGTATGTATTTATTCATGAGAGATGCAGAGAGGCGGACAGGACAAGCAGGCTGCATGCGGGGAGCCGGATATGAGACTCCATCCCCACTCTAGGATCACGCCCTGAGCTGAAGGCAGACGCTCAACCACTGAGCCACCCAGGCGTCCCTCTAGTTTTTCTTATTCCGAGTGGTTTTGTAAGACCTGAGTTAGTTCTCAAGTCAATGTCTTAGTTCTCAAGTCAATGTCTCAAGTCAATGTCTGAAAGTAGATCACGATTTTTTTTTTTTTTAAAGATTTTATTTATTCTTCATGACACACAGAGAGAGGCAGAGGGAGAAGCAGGCTCCATGCCGGATCCGGGATCTCGCCCTGGGCCAAAGGCAGGTGCTAAACTGCTGAGCCAGCCAGGGATCCCAGATCATGATTTATTTACAGAATGTAACCTCTTCTTCTTCTTTTAAAGATTATTTATTTATCCTTCTTTTTTAAGATTATTTATTTATTCTTTTTTAAAGATATTTATTTATTCTTTTTTTTAAGATAGATTTATTTATTTATTTATTTATTCACGAGAGACAGAGAGAGAGAGAGAGACAGAGAGAGGCAGAGACACAGGCAGAGGGAGAAGCAGGCTCCATGCAAGAAGCCCGACATGGGACTTGATTCCGGGTCTCCAGGATCACACCCCGGGCTGCAGGCAGCACTAAACCGCTGTGCCATCGGGGCTGCCCAAAGGTAATCTCTTCTTAAACTCAGCGAAGCCACCAGATGTGGGAGTTGGCATTCCTTGAGTGTTTGCTCTGTCTAAAGCTCAGGGGGATCCCTGGGTTTAGCGGTTTAGTGCCTGCCTTGCACCCACAGAGCGATCCTGGAGTCTCTGGATGGAGTCCTGCATCAGGCTCCCTCTGGCTGTGTCTCTGTTTCTCTCTCTGTGTGTGTCTCTCATGAATAAATAAATAAAATCTAAAAAAAAAAAAAAATAAAGCTCAGACAGGCACTACCATCCATGGTAGTTTTCCTTGTGACAGTCTCCTGAGGTGAGTACATCCCTAAACTGGTGCCCTATGAGCTAAACAGCAAGTGTTTTCTGCTGCAGTTCTATGGGGTTCTTAAATTTTGTATTTGAATCATCAACATTTAAAAGTCAGGATATTTCACATATAAACCTAATTCTTCTCCTCCTTCTACTTCTTTTTCTTCTGGTTTCTTTTGAAAAATCTTCAAGAATTGACAATACTGAACCCCCAACTGCCCCTTTTGAACAAAATATGATTTCTGGAAGTCCCTGAAGCTCCTCCACGAATACCATCTGGCACCCAAGCCACTGGTCATCTATGGTGCTGCCTGCTTGCTGGAGGCGTTTTTGATCTATGCTTTCCCAGGGACCTTTCTGAAATCTTTTAGGGACTGCATTTCCCGCACAGTAAATGTGAAGACTCTTCCTCCTAGACCTGCTTGGTCCTAGAGCCAGCCCTGGAAGTATTTCCGCTCATCTCCAAGAAGAGGCTAAAGTCTGTCACATAGTAAGTGCTCAATATTTTCTGAGTAGTTAAATCAATGTTGAGACTCCATTTGGTCTAGTTTAGGTGACCCCGTGGTGGGATCTAAACTGCTGGGCTTCCCCAGTGTCCCTGAAAGTAGCCCCTTTTGTGTGGTAGAGAAACATTTGCCCAAGAATCAGGACACACACACTTTTTTGAGACTGAGATCCTCCTGGAACTGCTGTGGCTGAAATGGCCTATGTCAGGAATGAATTCCCTTACTCTGGACGTTGATCATGCTCCTTGTTGATGGAGAACCATTCGCAGACTGAGTAGTTGATCTTTTTCCACAGCCCCCTGGGACTTCTCAGTTTGTAGCTCTCTGGCTTGACAATAGTATTGACTTTTGCTACAACTTTGGACATACCTCTCACCTTGAGGATTAAAACGCCTGGAAATACTGACCAGAGACAAACTCCAAGGCTCTCATTTTTAAAAAGTATTTATTTAGTCAGGAGAGACATATAGAGAGGCAGAGACACAGGCAGAGGGAGAAGCAGGCTCTCTGTGGGGAGCCCGATATGGCACTTGATCCCAGGACCCTGGGCTCATGACCTGAGCTCAACCACTGAGCCACCCAGGTCTTCCCCCAGGCTCATATGTTTTGTTCCTCAAACTGACAGTAGAATAGATCAGAATCCTAAAAGATGTTTAACTCCAAAAGCAGAGTCACAAATTCAAAATGCTTCAGGGGTAAAGTGGGGACCAAATGCAGCAACGTGAGAGCAGATCCCGCACGTGGGGAATATGAGTCCAGGGTTGCCCGGTGTTCTGATTTTTCAAGAAAATCAATTTTATGAGAACTTTACTAATTTTTAAAAATATTTTATTTAGGGATCTCCGAGTGGCTCAGTGGTTTAGAGCCTGCCTTTGGCCCAGGGCGTCATCATGGAGTCCTGGGATCGAGTCCCGCATAAGGGGCTCCCTGCATGGAGCCTGCTTCTCCCTCTGCCTGTGTCTCTGCCTCTCTCTCTGTGTGTCTCTCATGAATAAATAAATAAAATCTTAAATATTTTACTTATTTGTTTGACAGAAAGAGCCAGAGAACACAAGTGGGGGTGGAGGATGGCAGAGGGAGAGGGAGAAGCAGGCTCCCCTCTCGACAGGGAGCTCAATACCAGGACGCTGAGATCATGATCTGAGCCAAAGGCAGATGCTTAACCAACTGGGGGGAGGAGGTCTAGAAGAATCCGTGTGGTGCTGTGTCTTTTCAAGGTGTGGGGCCTGGGGCTGGGGGTAGGAGAACTCCATGCCAGTATTGGGGAGAGCCCAGAGGACCGGCTCATCGGCCTGGTGGCCTTAAGTGAAATCCAGGAACGTCTCCACGGAGACACCAGAAGCCCTGTGTGTCCAGGAGCATCGTGCCCCCTCCGCCGGCGGTGCCCTTCCTCCTGTGAGGACGGCTTCGATGCCCTCTTTGGAACGTCAAATGTCAGAATCCTTCCACAGAATTTATTTTCCCGTTTTGTTGGTGCCACAAATGAACGCCAGGTAGAGCGACCGTGAGCTGGCGGTGCGGACCTCGGGCTCGCCCCGTGGCCGAGGCAGGTGCAGCCGGGCCGGGGCCTCCAGGCCCGGAACCCTTGAAGCCGGGAACCCTGTAGGGCTGCAGCTGCGTGGGGAACGGGATCTGGGAGGGACTTCCTGTTGTCCCTAATCCCAGTCTCCACCTGGCTCCCCGGCCGGGTGCAGGCTGTGGAGTCTCCCTTCCTGGGGGCGGGGGCCCCCGCCGACCAAGCTGCCCCCTCCGCCTCCACCTCGGTGAGAGGGCCACGGGGCGGGGGGCGTGTGGATCCCGAGATCCACGCGCGTGGCCGGCTGGCAGGAGGGGCCGGGGTCAGAGGTGGAAGGCTTCAGGCTGGTGGGGAGGGAGGGGGTCTGGACCCAGGTTCAGGAAGGGGAGGGCACGGCCAGGCCCGTGAGCGGACGTGAGCGGCGGACCTGGCGGGAGGTTGCCGCCGCGGGCTGCTCTGTTTCTGGAGCCCAGGTGGGGCCGGGCCAGGCGGAGCGCAGGGTGCGTGTGTCCTGGGCCTGGGAGACAGTGGGGCCTCGATTCTCCAGCTGAGCCGCCTGTGACGGCTGCGGACACACGCAGCACCCGTTTTGTGGGATCTCTGCAGACCTTTCAGGTCCAGCCCTGGCTCTCCCTAACGGGGCTGCTCTGAGAAGCAGAGTTCTGACTTAAATGATAAAGGGGACAAAGCAAGATAGCATTCTGTCCAGTGAGGAACCAAAAAACTTCAGAGAGAGTGAGCGAGGTCACTGGAAGGCATCGGGGAGACTTTATTTCTAATCCGGACCAAGGATGGGTCTGTCTGGTCCTGCGTAGGGATCTTCACGGTGCTCCCGAGGTGCCCAAGAGAGGCTGGCTGATTTCTTCCTCTTTTTCCAGGCTTCTGGCCAGAAGCTGGAGACGGCTTGGCCAACAAGAGGGAGAAACGACCCAGCCGTGTTTTCTACCTCTGAGATAGAAATGTCTGCAGACGGCAGAGGCACCCGGGCCACCCAGGACAAGGAGAGAGCCCGAGAGGTATGGACGGGGCGCTGGGTGAGGGATGCATGCCCCGGAAGGAATTGGAGCAGGAGCAGATTTTCAAGACAAGGTTTCTAGGCCAATGGGAGAGTTAGGCTCGCCTGGGTGCAGGGCTGGTGGATGGGCTTGTGGGAGGTGTTGAAGAGCCGGTGGTATGACAGGAAATGCCTTCCACCCCGGAATTGACAGCTATCAAACTGCTTTGCTTTGCCTGGTGAGCCAAAGGCTACCAGAAATAGCAAGGAGGTACGTGGGGGTCCTCCTGGTGAGGGTGCTCTCTGAACAGTGCCCAGAGCACACGGGGAAGCCCCCGTCTACCCTCCCTTCTGCCTAGGACCACCCCCTCCCCTCTCTCTGGGTCTCAGCACCTAGGCCTTCCCATACCTGTTGCCCACGGGTGTGATTACAAACTGCGCGGGGACCAGGGCCACTGGGCTTGGAATGAAAGGAATATGAATCAGCTGCAGCCAGGTGTGTGACCTTGGGCAAGTCCCCTGACCTCTGGGAACCAGGTGTGTCATGTATAAAATGTCTATCATACATCTGCTGTTCTCACCTGTCTCATCCAGGAGGTTGGGAGGCTCCGAGAAGGTAATTATTGTAACACATAGAATAACATGCACAGCCCCTAGAACCTAGGTTAGAGAAACCTATGGCACCTCAACTAGTATTTCCAGGGGCTGTAAGTTCAAACACACATCAAGTGCAGGTCTTCCCCGACTTACAACCAGAAGTCAAGAATGCATCTAACACGCTAACCTACTGAGCATCACAGCTTCATCTCACCTACTCAGACGTGCTCAGGACACTTACAGCAGCCTGCAGCTGGGCAAAATCACCTCACACAAAATCTATTCTATAAAAGAGCACTGAGCATCTCATGGGAATGTACTGGACGCCATACTGAGAGAGAAAAACAGAATGGCAGGAGAGACAGCCCTGGTCAGTCTGCCGGTCGCTGACGCTCATGACCGCGGGGCTGACAGAGCCGTGGCACCTGCCGCCCGGCAGCCCCAGGGACAACCGAGCCACTCACCGCCAGCCAGGCAGAGGAGACTGTTGCAAAGTTCGAAGTACGGTTTCTAATGAGTGCGTGTCACTTCCGTGCCATCTTGAAGTTGAAAGCCGGTTAAGTTGGGCCGTTGTAAGTCAGGGACCGTGTGTCTTAGTTGTCCAGTATCCGTACCAGAGAGGCACAAAGGGGTGTCCACACTGTTTCCTTTCCCTTCCGTGATGCCTTTGTAGACTGACGGCTTCAGAGTCCCTGACATTCTTTGCTGCTGTTTGGTTCTGTCAACTTACACGGTAGCATGGTAATGATTACTGGCACCACTTTGTTTATCCAGAATGTTCCAGTGTGCAGCTCTTTGTCACAGCTTATCTGTGCGTGAGGCAGAGCAGCTGGGTCTCGGAGGCTATCTGGCCCAGGGGGCTTCCAGGCACTCCAGCTCCTGGTCTAGGGTCCTTCCCTTGGAAACCCTACTGTAGGCGGAGCTCGGGGGGCTGGACAGAGACGCCTGGCCAGTCCCTGTGCTGTGGATGGCAGTGAGGCGTCCCCAGGGGCCTCCCTGTGCAAAGGAAGTAACTTTCCTCAAACTGAAGAGGTTTGTGGGAAGGCAGTGCCCACTCTAGGTTCAGCAGTGAGTGAGGGGCTGGCCTGGATTTGAGTCCTGGTTGCCTGAGTCTGTCCCGGGGACCCGGAGCTGAGGCTGCTGTGAGGATGCAAGGACCAGGGGGGAGGACCCTGGAAGTGCCCTTGTGCTGGGTCGTGCCAGGCAAGAGCCAGGAGGTTTTCCTTCCATCAGACCAAGGTGGGCGCAGGTCCGGGCACGGTTAGTGGTACCCTTGGGCTTTTTTCTTTTTTCTAAAACCCCAAAACTCCCACTTCTGAGACCAAATTGAGTGAGCCTGGAAATGGCCCAAAGCCACATGCTACCGCCCTGTCATCTTCAAGAAATGGTGGCCCTGGAGTTGACTTGTGAGTCACCTTGAGTTCCAGTCCCTGCTGAGCACTCGCGGGCCCTGTGATCTTCGGCTGTTGTCTCATCTCTGAGCCTGAGTGTCAGTTTCCTGTGTCTGTGTAACAACCAGAATTTATTCCCTCAGTTCTGGAGGCCAGAAATCCCAAATCAAGGTGTTGGCAGGGCCTCCTCCCAAACTCTAGGGGAGGACCCTTCTGCCTCTCAGCATCTGGTGGCTCCAGGTGTCCCTTGGCTTCACCCCAGCTCTGCTGCCATCTTCACGTGGCTTTTTCTGTGTTTCTGTGTCTTTTCCTCTTATAAGGACACTAGTCATTGGGTTTAGGGTCTGGTCTAAATGCAGGATGATTTCATTTCTAGATCATTAACTAATTACATCAGCAAAGACCTTTCCAAATAAGGTAACATTCTGAGGTTTTGAGCAGACATGAAATTTGGGGGGACTCCATTCAATACACGGCACTTGGTTTCCTCAATGGTTTTTTTTTTTTTAATGAAAAAAATTATTTTTTTATGGATTTGGGAGAGCATGAGCAGGGTAGGTGGGTGGGGGAGCAGAGGGAGAGGGAGAAGCAGATCCCTTGTTGAGCAGGGACTCCCATGTAGGACTTGATCCTGGGACCCTGGGGATCACGACCTGAGCTGAAGGCAGACACCTAACCCGACCGAGCCACTCAGGCACCCGGTTTCCTTAATGTAAAAGAATAACAGTCCACACTTCTGTGGGAGGCACGAGGCTGGAATTGAGAAAGCATCTGCATCGTGGGCACCTGGCCTGGCCTTGAGCCTTCTTGCCCTCCCCTGCTGCCCCAGCTTGTGGAGGTGAACTAGAGATGTGTGGGTCCCCAGGACCAGCAGAAGGAAGCAAGGCCAGTCCTTCAAGCTGTGCCTTGTATTTGGGTGTGTGTGGCCACCCTGGGTGTTGGCCCCAGGACCTCAGGTGGGGAGCTAGGCTGTGTCTCCTATTCTCTGCCCAGGTGCTGATGGGGGCTGTCATTCCTAGGTTCCAGGTCATGGGCATCCTTGTCAAGAAATGCTCTCTGAGTCAGAGGAGACGGTGCCTTTGGGAGCTGCTTGGGACTCACCCCATATCAAGATGGAGCCAGAAGAGCCCCACCCTGAGGGTGCATTGCAGGGGGACGGGGTACCAGGAGTGCCAAGCTGGGTGTCCCTAAGCCAGGGCTCTAAGGAGAAAACTCTTTTCCTGCCTAGTGGAGGTGAGGAGAGGGATGGAGAGGGATGTTTCGAGAGGCACTTTCTCGGGTGTCAGCTGTGGTTTGGAAAGGCAGAGGCTCGCAGCATAGGTGGAGAGGGCACGAGCTCTCTGGCCATGGAAATGCCTGGATGTCCACCCACCTGCTCCTCAGAGGCTGCTCCCGCACAGCCTCAGAGCCTGCTGACCCTTTTCTTGGGTCAGGTCGGGGGTGGAGTTTGAAGCAGCTGTGGTGTCCCTGGTGAGCCAGGCCTGAGTCCCCTCAGGGGAGCAGCGGGGCCCAGCAGGATGAGGTGGCCTCCCTGAGGACCTCTCTCCTCTCTCAGCCCTCCCCTCCCCCCAGATCCCTGTGCTTTCTCGGGAGGAGAGGACCAGGGACCGGCAGATGGCTGCAGCACTCCTCAGCGCCTGGTCCCAGGTGAGTGTCCCTGCTCTGGTGTGAGGCTGGAGCAGGAGCAGAGGGGTGTGGGGGAACAGCATCTCCGGCTGTGGATCACCCTGTGGATCCTCGTCTGGGTCTGAGCCCTGGGCCCGAGGGAGGGGCCAGAGGGGAACGTGCTCAGAGAGCCTGAGCTTTGCCTGCGGTGCCCAGAAAGGACCCTTGGCTTTGTCTCTTGTCTTCTGTGGTACACAGCTGCCTGGGCGGCTGTCCTGCTTCACCCTCGGACGTGACGACAGACCTCACTCTTGGTCCGCAGCGGGTTGGGGGCCAGGGGGCTCCCCTCATCCTGGAGCCATCGCGCCCCGTCAGGGTGTCCCGACATGTCCTGGAGAGTGGGCATTTTGTGTGGTTTCAGATGCCGGTGACCTTTGAGGATGTGGCTCTGTACCTCTCCCGAGAGGAGTGGGGGCGGCTGGACCACACGCAGCAGAGCTTCTACAGGGACGTCCTGCAGAAGAGGAATGGGCTGGCCTTGGGTAAGGGCCCGAGAGGTGCTGGCGGTGGCCACCTCCTAAGGCCTGAAGCCAGAGGGAGGCCGTGTCTCCGTCATCTCCTCCTCACCTTCCGGGGCTTAAGCTCCTTCTCATTGTTCATCTGGGCCACTCTGTTCTGTGCTGATATGGGAACCACCAGCCAGGGGTGGCTGCTCAGCACTAGAAATGTGGCTGGAGCTACCAAGTTTATATTTTATTTTGTTCTAATCGGCTCAAGTTTGAATTGCAATAGCCCCATGTGGCTAGTGGCCGCTGCGTCCGGCAGTGCTGACCTAGAGGTCCTGCTCCTCGGTCCCACCGTCCTGCTCCTCAGAGCCCCACCTGAGAGGCGTCTGTCCAGAGAGCAGGGGCTGCCTGCTGGGGCTGGGGGGTACTGGTGCCAGCTAGTGTCCCCAGGCCCCCGGATCCTGAGCTGTCACATCCACCCCGAGGGGCCTTGTTTCTCGTGGTAAGTAAAGTCCCAGCACCTTGACTCCTCAGTTTCAGACTCTGGTTTTGTTGGCAGAATTTAGGAGGTCTTATGGACAACTGCTGGTGCTCATTCCTTCATTGCCATTCATTTACACCTCCTGTCTGTCTGTCCGTCCGTACACACCAGGGGCATACTTGCTAGCCCAGGGGAGCCGGGGGCTGGTCACTCCACCCTTGACTTCGGGGGTGGGCCTCAGAGTCAGGGCAGCTCACTCCTTTAATTATTTGCTCATCACTCATCGTTAGCACTCCCCAGGGCCCAGGCCGGCAGGTCTAGGCAAGTCCTGGGAAATTAGAGGGAACTTAGCACCCATTTGCAGCCCGACAGCAAGCCTCACAAATGCCCTAAACTCACTGCTGGGTCCAGTGTATTCTTTCCCTCCCATAGGGCGTGGATCAGGGCATGGAACCTGGGCCCCGCTGCTCTCTTGCTGACTAGACCAGAATCCCCAGGCCATGGCCCCAGGGGACTTGGCCAGTGGGCCATTGGTCCTTGACTTCGGGGTGGTCTGCACCCCCAGCCTTTTACCCCAAACCCCCTTCACTGGGCTTCCTCCACCCACTGTCCCTCCTCCAGGAGTCCTTTTTGCTCGTGGTCTGGGAAGATGCAGGCCTGGGAGACATTGCTGGGCCTGCTGCCAGGGGCCCGTGTGACGGAAGGCGGTTTGTTGGCAGCTGACCTCACCAGCCCTCTCCCTTTACTCCTGGTGCTCGCTCAGGGAAACGAGATGGAGCCCCTCAGGAGACTGTGTCTGGCAGTCAGCCTGCAGTGTGCTTCCTAGAGAGGGGTGGACACCTGACCCCAAGTGAGGTAGCTCATATAGTTTTACCCCATGTTTGCAGAGCTGTCTCCCCACTTTTCCCTCTTCACGTGGTGTTTCCTGGGGGTGGTGGGCGTTTCCTGCTGTACAGCATCTCCTGTCTCTTTTTGGCCAGGATTTCCCTTCAGCAGACCTTTCTGGACCTCCCAAGGACAGGGCAAGGGTGAGGCCTCGAGCTCGTGCCAGCAGATGGGAGATGAGGAGGAAGAGAAGACAGGTATGTGCAGAGGTGGCAGGTGGGTGGGTGCCATGGCATGGGGGTGCTATGGGGTGCCCCTTGTCAGCATGGCTGTTTCACCTGGGGCACAGACACGTGGCCCTGCCAGGCGCAGGGCTGCCAGCTTCCTGTCCTCTGCAGGGAGTGGCTTTTACTTCCAGGATCCTCGCTCTTATCTCCATTTCCAGAATTACCCTGGGTCCCTCACGAAAGTCTCTCTCTTGCTGGAAACCCTCTCTCTCCAGGAGTCATTGAGGTGGGGAAGGAGGAGCCGGCCCCGTCCCTGGCAGCCTTTGGGGAGGTGAAGTCTTTCAGAAGCAGGGTGGGGAAAGCCCAGGGGGATGTCCTGCAGTGCGGGCAGCAAGTAGGCAGCGGCCAGAGCTCTGGGCCAGCCAAAGACGATGGGCAGCCAGGTCCCCCAGAGGAGAGACAGGCAAAACCAGCCCCGCCTGACACCAGCCTCACAAAAGCCCAGGAGGGCCGCCTCCCAGAGAAACCCCGAGAGGGGTGGACGGGCACCCCTGAGAGCAGCGAGGAGGGCCTGACCCCCGACGGTGACACCAACAAGAAGACTTACAAGTGCGAGCAGTGCGGCAAGGGCTTCAGCTGGCACTCCCACCTGGTCACCCACCGGCGCACGCACACGGGCGAGAAGCCGTACGCCTGCACGGACTGCGGCAAGCGCTTTGGCCGCAGCTCACACCTCATCCAGCACCAGATCATCCACACGGGTGAGAAGCCCTATACCTGCCCCTCCTGCTGGAAGAGCTTCAGTCACCATTCGACGCTGATCCAGCACCAGCGCATCCACACGGGTGAGAAGCCCTACGTGTGCGACCGCTGTGCCAAGCGCTTCACCCGCCGCTCGGACCTGGTCACCCACCAGGGCACCCACACGGGCGCCAAGCCCCACAAGTGCCCCATCTGCAGCAAGTGCTTCACACAGAGCTCGGCCCTGGTCACCCATCAGCGCACCCACACCGGGGTCAAGCCCTACCCGTGCCCTGAGTGCGGCAAGTGCTTCAGCCAGCGCTCCAACCTCATTGCTCACAACCGCACGCACACCGGCGAGAAGCCCTACCACTGCCTCGACTGTGGCAAGAGCTTCAGCCACAGCTCACACCTCACGGCCCACCAGCGCACCCATCGTGGCGTCCGGCCCTACTCCTGCCCTCTCTGTGGCAAGAGCTTCAGTCGGCGCTCCAACCTGCACCGGCACGAGAAGATCCACACGACAGGGCCCAAGGCCCTGGCCATGCTGATGCTGGGGGCGGCGGGGGCTCTGGCCGCACCCCCGCCTGCTCCCACTTAGGAGGCCGGGAGGGGGGACCAGCATGGGGGAGGCACAAGGGCAGCGTGAGAGGGGGTGTAGGAAGGGAGTGGGAGGTGCTGGCATGGGGTGGGGCATGGCGACACAGGAGCTAGGGTGAGGCGCAGGCTCACGAGGTACAAATTAAAGGCCTTGGAATTCCCATCACCGCTCATGCTCTGTCTCGTGGGGTCCTGGTGGTGAGTCCAACTTGGGGGGCTGCTGGGGAAGCCGTGTCAGCATGGCTGAGGCATCCCTTAGTCACCGCTTGGGGGTTGATACTCTCCTTCCCAGCCCTGACCTGACTTGGGGCCATTCCAGAGCATCTGTATCACAAGCACACGCTTCTGGGCAAAGAGGTTTCCAAACCTGAAGCCAACCAGCCACTTCTGAGGCCATGGATCCCCCGGAGGGGCGGTCCGGTGCTGCGGCCATCAGTCTCGGTCTCCGGGCATTGCCTGAGCCCAGGACCCTCCGTTGGCTCTTCTGTTTGGGAGCTGGAGCAGGGCTGAGCCCTCCCCGTCTCCTGTCACAGGCACTGGGAGCCTGTTTTGTGACTGGACATTTTCTATGTGTTTCCAATGGGGCCCGGCCGTAACCCAGTAAGGATTCCTCCCTTACCAGGGACCGCCGTCCCTTCTGGTGCCTTCTGAGGCTGCTGCCACCTCCCTCTGCTACTTCTCACCCCATTGGCCACTTTGTACATGTCCTTTATAATTTGCCCTATCTGCCCGTGTCTGGATCTTTTACTCTTAGCCTTTTGCTTTTTGACCTCTGTAGCTATTTTCCATTCTCTCTCTCTTTTTTTTTTCCCCTGGGGAGGAATGGGCTCAGCCTGCTTATTATCCAGGATTTGTAGCTCAAATTTCAGTTCTGACACCAACTGACCTTGGGGACATCTGCATGAGGGAGGCCGTTGAAACTCCACCTGCCTCCCTGGATCAGGGGGTCCGCGGGGTGGCTCAAACAAGGGAGGAGATCGACAATAGTAATAGCTGACATTTGAGCAGCTGCCCTGCCGGGCGTGCGGCCAAGTGCTGTGGATATGTTACTTCTGATCTCCACAATGCTGAGCAGTGGACTCCGTCCCGGTCCTATAGATGAGGAAACAGCTGAGAGGCCCAATAACTTAGCCAACAACCAGACAGCTGGAAGGTGGGTGCAGGTCCAGGAATTTCATGGTGTCAATCCCCCAGATTCCATGCACTCCGAGAACTCCTGGTATGAGGTAGGGCTGTCTAAAAAGAGCGCAACAGGCCGTAGACTCAACCTTCAGGGGGACTGGACTCCGCTGGAGATGGCGTCGGGGAGCAGGTCATCAGCCAGGTGCCAGAAAGCTGCTGACTAGCGGGAGCCCAGGCAGAACTTGGTTGTGTCTGGGAGGTCTCCGTGGGATCTGGGGTTGGGTTGCTGGCAGGACTGAGTGAATTAGATGGCTCTTTCTTGAAGAGGTGAGAAAGAAAGCTGTTTCCTCCAGCTTGTCTTCATGGCTCCCATCACTCAGAAATGGGATTTCTCTGCTTGGCTCAGTGTAAGGGGCTGTGGGGGACTTGATCACATAAAGGAAGCCTGCTGCTCTCAGGAGCTTGAGATGAAAGAGAGGTGGGAAGGACACTTGTTAAAACGGTACTGGGAGCTTTGGTACTTGGTGCAAGCTTAGCACAGAGTACTTACTTGCTGGGTGTTTGCTTCCTTGGTCTTTCTGGCCACTGTGCCAGGCCTTAAACCACTTAGAGACCTGTGGAGTGAGCCAGGGGATCATTTAAAGACTCCACTCTGGCCTCTGAGAAACTCAGAGACCTGGAAAAACTGTTCATGGCACCAGAGGAACATGATTCCGAGGGCCCCGTGGGTCTCAGTCCACCTGTCTCTAGAGGCCCATCCAGAGGTCACCATTCTGGGACAGAGCGGGCGAGAACGTCTTAGGAGTGGTACTTGGCAGTTTAGAAAACGTCTGACGAGAGAAACCAAGACTGCAGAGGTAGTGGAGGTGTCGTGGAAAGGCCTGGCGAGGCTGACGGCTGTTCGTGACCTGGCTGGGCGGGGGACGCCCGGGAAGGGCTCGGCCTCTCTGGCCTGCTTCCTCCCGGCTTCTGGGCCTCGGGGAGCCCCACCCGGATGCTCACCGTTCGCCTGCCCGGGAGGGCAGAGGTGGGACTAGCCCTGCGGAGTGCCCACCCTCCCGGAGCGGCCCCAAGGCACGGCCCAGCCTAACCTCCCCGGGCCGGGGTTGTCTCCCCAGCTAGGGGCGACTCCGCGGGTAGCACCGCCGGGACTGGGGCGGGAGAGCTGGTTCGAAGGGCCAACCTCGCTGGGTGGCCTCGCAGCGCGGAGGGTGGGTTTCCGGAAGCCCCGCCCACCAGCGCTGCCCTTAGCCAATCGGGTGTCTGGGCGGGGCGAGGGGCGGGCTCCAGCGGAACCGACCCATTACGTCCGCTTCTCTCCTCTCCCACGCAGCGCGGTTGCCCGGCAACATCCGAACTGGTCCTCTTCGACGCTCCCCTTTATCCGCGCCGCCGAGCAGCAGTTGCCGGAGGGACCCACCAGCGGGAGCTGGACTCCCTCACAGCCGGCCCTGGGCCTACCACCGAGATGCCGAACCTCCCGCGTTCCTAGAGAGGGCGCGGGCGGGGGCCCCGGCCGGAGCCGCTTCCGGCTTCCAGCTCCCAGCTCGGGTGTCTCGCGGCTGGCGGCTCGGGGGACCACCTGCCGCCGGCGCCCTGGCACCTTCCGAGGTCAGGGCAGGGAGCGGGGGGAGGTAAAGAGTGGGGGAGGTAAAGGGCGGGAAACGTTAGGTGGAGGCTTCGCTGCGTTCACTCCTTCGCTTTTCTTTTTTTTTTTTTTTTTCGCTTTTCTTTATTATTTATTTTTTTTTAATTTATGTTAGTCACACAGAGAGAGAGGCAGAGACAGGCAGAGGGAGAAGCAGGCTCCATGCAGGGAGCCCGACGTGGGATTCGATCCCGGGTCTCCAGGATCGCGCCCTGGGCCAAAGGCAGGCGCCAAACCGCTGCGCCACCCAGGGACAGGGATCCCTCCTTGCTTTTCAAATACAAAATGAATGCCTGCGTTCCAGGTTCTTTGCTAAACGTCTAGGAATACGCGATGCCAGAGCCAGACGGGATCCCTGACCGCAAGGGGTTCCGGCCTAGTGAGGGAGACCGCCGAGCCCGTGAGTGGCACAAACACTGCTCTCAAGTAGTGACAGGTACCGGAAGGAATGGAGCGGGAAGGCAATGGAGCCTGTTAGGAGCGGACTGTCAGAGGACCCCGCTCAAGGCGGGAGCATTAAGCCGGGACTTGGAGAATGACAAGAGGCCATTTTACAAGGATTTGGGGACAACCTTCCAAGCAAGGGGAGCAGAATGAATAAAGACCCTGCCACGAGGAAGAGACTGATGTGCCAGGAGCTAAAATGACACCTCCGGTGGGAGGGAAGGGGGGGAGGTGACCTAGACCACTTGCCAGGGGCTATGGTCTGGGGTTTCTCCTTGGTGTACAGCAGAGGATGGAGAAAGGGAGGTTATGAGAATGCTCCAACTTCCCTCATCCTCATGCTCCTCCGCCAGCCTGTGATGTGTGGCCTGCACCTCTGTCACCTCCTGGAGCACCCCAGTTTTTCTGTTCTCAACTGACAAAGGTTGAGGCTAGTCGTGAAGATTATTACCACAACCCGATAGGCCACTGACCAGAACAATTTGGGCTCAAATCTTCACGGGAAAGTGGAAAAATGCCTGGAAGGCCTAAATTCTGCAGCCTCTCATGCCCATTAGGATGCTCCTGTGGGCATGTCCCTGTGACAGGTTCCTGGCAATGCGTAACTCCCTGGGACAAACAGCTCTTTATTGAGCACTTCCTATGTGTTAAGAGTTCTGGGCTAAGTGCTCTACATGTCTTCCTCATTTATTTAATCCTTTTTTTTTTTTTTTTAAGATTTTATTTGAGAGAGAGAGTACAAGAGCACAGGTGAGGGGGAGAAGAAGAGGGTGAGGGAAAAGCAGACACCTCGCTGAGCAGGGAGCTTGATGTGTAGCTCCATCCCAGGACTCTGAGATCATGATGAGCTGAAGGCTGATGCTTAATCAACTGAGCCACCACCCAGGCACCCCTCATTTATTGAATCCTTATAACAACCCTGAGAGACAGTGGATCACTTAGGATTCAATTCAACTATGAATAACAGAGATCCAAAATAGGATCTTAACCAAGGTGTAAGTGCATTTCTCAAGGTAATATGTGCAGGTGGGCTGGAAATAGGCAGCCTTATGTCAGGACTGGTATGGCAGGCCTATCCTACAAAGTCAACAGACCCCCAGACTCTTCCTAGCCTACTGCTCCACCACCATTAAAGCACCATCCTATGATCCCAAACAAAGAAGATTTAACCACATATGCTGATTTTTAACATTTTAGTTAAATGGGAATGCTATGTACACTTATATATTAAGAAATTTGAAGTTGTAGATGAAAGGGATGATTTCCTAGAAAAACAAAAATACTATCAAAATTTAGTCAGGAAGACATGAAAGTTCTCCATGGGAGAAATTATAAAAAAATATATTTTTATGTCCTATTCTTTTTTTTTAAAGATTTTATTTATTTACTCATGAGAGACACACACAGAGAGAGAAAGAGAGAGAGAGGCAGTGACACAGGCAGAGGGAGAAGCAGGCTCCATGCAGGGAGCCGGATATGGGACTCAACCCCTGGTCTCCAGGATCATGCCCTGGCAGAAGGCACCGCTAAACCGCTGAGCCATCCAGGCTGCCCTTATGTTCTATTCTTAATGAAAAACAAAACAAAACAAAACAAAACCTCATAGGCAGTAATGCTAGTGTGTACATTGGTTGTAATGGAAGTCTGAAATAACAGTGGCTTAAACATGGTATCTATTTCTCACATCACTGCCTGCATATAAACCTGGAGCTAGTTTGGTGGCTTCACAATCATCAGGAATCCAGTACTTTCTCTCTTACTGCTTTGATACCTCAGTGTTACTCATCTGCATGGTCCCTGCCACAATGACCAAATTCCTGCTAGCAGCTAGTGAAAAAAGAATAGGAAGCAGGACCCATCCTTTTTCTATGTAAGATACATACATCATGTCTGGTCACATCTCATTGCCTTCAATTCAATTACGTGGCCATACTTAGCTGCAGAGAAGCCTGGGAAAATATGCTCCTTATTCTGAATCGCCATGTGCCCATTGAAAAATTCTTACTGTAGAAGGAGAAAACTGATATTGGGGGAACAGCTGGTAGTCTTTCTGCTGCAAATGGGAATAGATGCTCCTTAATACAGGCAATAGATATATATCAGAGAAAAACAATGGGCAACTGTAGACCATTAAAAGTATTTTCATTAACCAAGACAGTGATGCCTTCTGTTCTCAATTTTTAACATTGTTTAGAGAGTTCTGGATTAAGAAAAATAATGAGTATAAATCCTGGAAATGAGTATAAGTTTCCCAGAAAGGAAATTTTGACTTTTTCATTATTTACAGATTATAGTTCCTAGTTAGAAAAATAAACTAAAATGCTTTCAGAAAGAAAAGAAAGTGGGTGCCTGGGTGGCTCAGTCAGTTGAACATCTGCTTTCTTTCTGCTCAGGTCATGATCCCAAGGTCCTGGGATGGAGTCCCACGTTGGGCTCCCTGCTCAGCGGGGAGTCTGCTTTTCCCTCCTCCCTACTCGTGCTCTCTCTCTCTCTCAAATATATAAATAAAAATCTTTTTTAAAAAAGTGTTATTGGGTGGTCAATGTAATTGTGTACAAGTAATTTGCCCTATACCAGCAGTACCCAGTAAAATATATGGTAAATGTACCAGCTATTAATTTGTTTCTCAGCCCCCAATACACTTTTTTTTGTCTGGTTTTGTGATATTAGAGCTTGTAGACCTCCTTAGCTCGCCAACTTGATGTTAGCCTTTGCCAATAGAGGGCGATGGAAGAACACTAAGTCTACACCTAGAAGAAGGGACTTTTTTCAGGTTCCTTTTCCCTTGTGCAGTTTTCCACGGGGCGGGTAGAGGGAGGGGAGGGAGCCCAGAAACATTCACTCCAGCAGTCTTCACAGAACAGTTTTGACACAAGCCCTCCAGCAAATTGTTCAAGCAAATGTTGGAAGGTGGGTGTTTGTATAAATGATCTACAAATACAGAAAAAAGGAAACAATATAAATGTCCAAGAGTAAGGAACTTTAAATAAAATATGGCACTTCCATGGTATGGAAACTATGTGGTTTGCAAAACAGATACCTTTTATTTATACACGGTGCTATGGAAAGCAATCCTTGATAGACTTTTGAATCATCAACAAAACACTTATATAGAAATATTCCAGACTTACATTAGAAATATCCATAGACGTAGGAGTGTAAGAACAGATTAAAACAATGCTCACTTTTTTTTTTCAAATGAGTAGTTTTGTTTGTTTGTTTGTTTGTTTTTAATTCATGAGAGACACGCAGAGGGAGAAGTAGGCTCCATGCAGGGAGCCCGATGTGGGACGATCCCAGGACTGCAGGATCAGGCCCCAAGCCAAAGGCAGACGCTCAACCGCTGAGCCACCCAGGGATCCCCAACAATGCTCACTTTAAAAAAAAAAAATTTATTTATTTATGATAGTCACAGAGAGAGAGAGAGAGAGAGAGGCAGAGACACAGGCAGAGGGAGAAGCAGGCTCCATGCACCGGGAGCCCGATGTGGGATTCAATCCCAGGTCTCCAAGATCGCGCCCTGGGCCAAAGGCAGGCGCCAAACCCCTGCGCCACCCAGGGATCCCCAATGCTCACTTCTGAATGGCCTTATTAGAAATATTTTTTACCTCCAGTTTTCTTTGCCTTCAGTTAGTCGATAAATACTGCGCCGGGCACAAATCCAGGTGCTAGGAGTAGGGCAGTGAAAACACTGCCCTCACGGAGCTTATAGTCCAGTATTAGGGGACAAATCTTACACAAGGATGTCAGGTAATGATGGAGAAATAAGGCACAAGCATGACGGGGGTGCTGTTTACATAGGGTTAGCGAAAACCAATTGGAGGGAGCGACGTTTGAGCAGATCGAGGGTGTTAGCCTTGTGGGTATAGACAGCTTCATCATTTTCCACAGTTTACTCATTTTTTTTTTCTCCACTAGGCATGCAATGCTTGCATAATCAAAACAAATCACGAGAGCTCTTAGTTTCAGGAATGGATCCGGAGTCTCAGATCCGCAGGTAGAGAGGCAGAGTGTGGGTGCAGGTACAAATGCCTGGGAAGGAGAACCCACAGCTGCCCAGCCGCAGGGACCCCGCCGTCCCGCAGACGAGGCTGCCGGTGGGAGAGCGGGTGCGCCCCGGGGTCAGGGTATCCGCGGGCCGTGTCCTGCCGCACGACCCCGACCAGCGCTGAGCTCGGCGGCGTAGAAGGGAGGCTCCGGGACCCTCACTGGACTGCATTTCCCAGGAAGCTCCGCGCCCCGCTAGGAGCCGATAGCGACTTCGGCGAGGGCGGGACCTAGGAGGCTAGAAAGGAGTCTCCCGGGCCCGAGCCGCGCCGGCCTCTGGCCTTCCTCCCTCCACCCATTCGAGACAAGAGCGGGTGGCGGAAGGCAGAGTCCGCTTTCAGCGGATCTCTTCCGGTGGATCGGGCAGTCTAGTCGTGGCTGGGCCAGACGCGGTCTCGGCCCACTCGGCCAACCTCGGCTTGGCCTTTTCGCCTGTCACCCGCCAGGAAGGCGGAGAATTCTGAAAGATCTAAGTCCAGACGCAGAACTCAGCTCGGGGTCACAGGTGTGGATGCGCGGGGAGCCGCTGCCTCCTGATTGGCCAACTCCGGGGATTCTCCTCGTTCATTGGCTATTCCTCGGACTCAGTGGGCAGCGGCCTTCTGGGGCGGGTAGTGCGAGTGCTGGCTGCGGCGCATGCGCCGTGCTGCTTCCCGGCGAGCCCCGCGCGGACTTCCGGCGCAGGGACCTGGTGGCGGAACCAGGAACGCCTGGGCGGCTGTGGGCGGTGTGTATCCCGGGGGCGGGACCGGCGACCCGGGCCGCCGAGCTCTGCTCTCGAGTGCGGGGCTCCGGGCGTCCGCAGACGGCGCCCGGAGACAGAGGCCGGAGGGGGCGCGCGCTGCTGGGAAGCGCCGCGGGTGGGGCGCCTGCGCTCGCCCAGCCCGCCCGCCGCCGCCTCTCAGTCGCGCGCAGGCGAGGCTGCTGGGGTCGGAGCGCGGGGCTCCGGCCAGGTCCGCCGTCCCGCCCGCCGCGTCCTGCCGAGCGACCCTGGTGAGTCCCTGGCCCTCTCCGACTGGAGCCTTCTCCTCGGTCACTGGAGGATGAGAACGGAGCGCGTACCTTTCGGGGGTGTTGTGAGGCGTGGAAGAATAAAGTAAAGCAGGCGCTTAGCGCGTGGGAGAGAAGGACTGCAAACCAGCCCGGTGCCTCACCCGGGTACCTGTTAACCTGGAGCGCGTCCACCCCGTGGAGTCTCCCAGAGCGGCCAATGAAGAAGCATTGTTAGGCAGAAAAGCAAGATACAAAATAGTGCGTGCAGGAGGACCTCATTTACGTAAAACACACAAAAACACTTGGTTTTCCCCGTTTCTGTAGATAAATTTTCAGTAAATGGACAGGGAAAAAGTCCAGGAGGTCACATGTCCTACTGTTCACGGGAGGTTGCAACTGCATTTGGAAGGGGGTTTCTATTTTACGTGTTTCTGTATTGTTTAAATTCTCTCACCTTATTAAAATTATAATGCTCTATGTCACTTTTTGTTGGAAAAAAAGAGCAATTAAAGGAAATTTCAAAATACACGCTTTTCAGGACTATTGTAAGGAGTAGCAACGTAGGGTATAAGTATGTCATTCATACCTACCTGTGGATAAATGGCTTAGCTGGTGTCTGTGAGCTCTTTGCTGACACCCCAGGGCCAAGATGTGTTTTGGAATTCCGAAAATTTCAAACTTGAAGAAGCTAATACAGCACACGTGGCATATCGAGTGACCCCACCAGCAGAATCTGCAGCAGTTCTCAGTAATCAAATGTATTAATTAAATTTTTTATTGAAGTGTAGTGCACATACAGAAATACACATGGTAAATATAGCTCGGTGAATATTTCCAAACAGAAGAAACACATAAAGGTTTTTGCTGTGAAACCTATGAATATGAAATTAAATGAGATAAGTGGAGATCATAAATATGCTCACATCAGTAGGCCAGGGAGTAAATATGCCTATATCAGTAGGCCAGGGAGTAAAAACCTGGGAGTTTTGGATTTCAGAGCTGAGGATAAAGGGCTGTAGCTGGTGTGGGTAAAGAGCTTGTCATAGGAGTGAGGCATTCCGGGAGAGCCTAAAAAGACTTCAGGGCCAGGAAAGGACAGGAGCAGGCTGGCTGGTGTTTGCTCATGTACTGCCCCTCCCCCCCCCCGCTTTTTGCTCTTTCCCCAGGAATGCGTGTCCAGATGCCCACCCGGCTGCCACAGGGGATCCCTCTGGGAGACTGAAGGACTGGCTCCCAGGCCCGGTGAGGCCAAGCAGTCCTGAGCTTTAGGCCAGGGGAATGGCAGCCCCCCCAGAGTCTCAGGAGGAGGCCCCTGGGGAGGGAGCAGGTCTGCTGATCGTGAAGGTGGAAGATTCTTCCTGGGAGCAGGACTCTGCCCAGCAAGAAGACAGCAGGGATTCTGAGGCCTGCCGCCAGCGCTTTCGGCATTTCTGCTATAGGGACGTGGGTGGGCCCCACGAGGCCTTCAGCCAGCTCTGGGAGCTCTGCTGCCGCTGGCTGCGGCCAGAGCTTCACACCAAGGAGCAGATCCTGGAGCTGCTGGTGCTGGAGCAGTTCCTGAGCGTGCTGCCTGGAGATGTCCAGGATTGGGTGCGGGAGCGGAGTCCGGGGAGTGGCGAGGAGGCCGTCGCCCTGGTGGAGGTCCTGCAGAAGCAGCCAGTGAAAGCCCAGCGGCAGGTGAGGAGCCCCTCCCACACCCGGTGGCACCTGGGTGGCACCTGGCTGAGGAGCGGTGGCCGTCTCAATAGAAACAAGTCCTCCAGGGATGGTGGGATGCAGGGCCACAAGGAGCATCAACAGGAGCACATCATGACAGGTGTTGCCTTTCTGAGCGACCCTGTCCAAGTGACTCTGGTTTCTTTTTGGAAAGGCTTTGGAGGGTGGCAGCAGGACCAAAGTAGGCATGCTCCAGAAAGGCACTTTTAGCGTCACACAGCTGCTGCAAATATTTTTTTATGTTCTGCTGTAGACCAGGCCCTGGGGATACAGTGATATGTGTAATGAGAGCAGCAGAGTGGGTGTGAGAAGGTAGCTGTCCATGGGAACCCTGTTCTCGGTGGGGCATTGGATTCTTGACACTTGGGGAGGTGCTAAGGAGCAGCTGGCGTGTGGAGGTCTGCCCTTGGCATGGAGGTCTGTCCCCACACCCTCTTACTAAGTGGCTCTGTGATTTTGGCCTTTGGGATCTGTTCTGCCTCATGCTTGATCAGGGACTATCCTTGGGCACACGGCACTGCCTGGTGTCACATTCTCCTCGGGATTTTTCTGGGACCCCATGTTCTCCTTCCCCACCCCCCTGCATCCTGAGGGACGTGTCCTGTGTCTCCTTCCCAGGGATTAAGCTCTGTCTCCCCCATCTGGTCTCGGTGCTGATGAGCATGTTGTGGTTCCTGCACAGGAAGTGCCCTCAGAGGAGGTGGAACCTGAGGCTACAGTCCAGGGATCCCAGACCAAGGGGCTTCCCATGAAGGTGGGGGCACGAAGCTGGCCACCTGTACCTTGGGAGCAGCACAGCCCTGGTGGTGAGTAAGCTTGTAGGCCACAATCGCTGGGCGGAGGCCTGGTTCCTTCCTGGGCGTTGCACTGTAGTAGGAAGGCCATGTGTGTTCTAAGAAGCCTAGGAATGTGTGTGTGTGTGTGTGTGTGTGTGCGCGCGCACGCCCGCATGTGTGAGGTCTCACTCCTGGCCTGGGCTGGCCTCTGTGAGGCTCTGTTCTTTTCCCTCAGCCCTGCTTCCTGCTCTTAAAGAGGGGAGTGCCAGAGGGCCAACAGATACCTGCTTTGCCTCCAAGGTCCACGTGAGTTACAGTCCACTTGTCCCCTCCAAGGCACTCGGAGCTGTTGAGTCCCACAAATGGACCTTGTCTTTTCATCAAGAAAAGTGCCTTTTCTACCCACCCTGGTCCTGCCTGAACCCATCCTAGTCTCCATCCCAGCCCCCTCTTCCCACCCATGGCTGCCTGGGGGAGTCCAGAGTGGCAGTCCTGAGCCAGGTCATTGTTTTTTTTTAACCTCATTCTAGGGACCTGTGACATTTGGAGACATTCCTTTCTATTTCTCCCGTGAAGAATGGGGATCTCTGGACCCTGCCCAGAGGGAACTCTTCTGGGACATAAAGCGAGAGAACTCCCGGAATATCACCCTGGGTAAGCAGTGGGTGCAGACAGGACCCTTGGGGGTCCCAGTGACAGAGGGTGGGCTCAGGCAGGCCGTACACCGAGTCTTCCTACCCCCTCCTTAGGTGGCTCAGAAGTGGGCTTTCGCTGGGTCTTTTCAAGAGCCCTGGATGATTTTTCTTTGGGTTAATGTTAGTTTGTCTTTGCCCATAAGTGTGTGTTACCATATCATGGGCGCTTGCAACGTGCCAGCACTGTGCTGAGCTCGCAAACGGGCATCTTCTTGTGATTCTCACGACCTGCTGCATAGAAGGGTTGACGCCGTTCACAGACGAGAGATCAAAAACTCAGAGGGGTCAATGGACACTGGAGGGGCTGAGCCAGGACTCTGTCTAGACAGTGGTTGTGAGGAGAGGTGCTGACAGTGAGAACATCTGCTGTCTGTGCGCCGAGGCCTGGGCCCTGCTCTTCGGAGGCCACTCCATGCTAGAGCCTCTCTGAGCACCATTTGGAGATTGTCTCATTTAATCTGCATGACCCAGTGGGAGGGCTAGGATCCTTCCCTGTCCAAATCTGCCCTTGAGTTTAGGGGACAAGAGCTTGTGGGGTGAGAACAGCCACAGAGGCTGAACCCATGTGGGTTCTCGGTTTTGTGTAAGAAATACTGGGAGTTTGGCTACTTTATGAACTACCTGAATGTGTTCCGCTTTGGACTTTGAATAGCCAGGGTTCAGAGGGTGGGACATTGGGTGCCAGTGTGGCCCTGCCATGGGTGTGGGAGGGTTAGGTGTATCATTAGTGCCTGTGGGGCAGGATCAGCCCAGCTGGACCCCTTGCCGCTGCCTCTGAAGTGGTGCTCTGCTGGCATTTTATCACATCCCTATTTTACGGATAAGGAAACTGAGGCTGGGGTGTGTGCAGCCCAGGGCTTTCGGAACCTGAGTCTTTTTTCTGCCTCGCCCCAGCTCTGGTCCCAGAAGCCAGTGGAACTGAAGAGGCCGCCCCCTCTCGGCTTGCAGGTTTGGGGCTCAAGAGCCAAGGCCAGCAGGCTGGGCTGGAGGAGACAGTGGCATCTGCAGGCCAGGCCGGCAGCAGCGGCAGTGGCAGTGGGCGCAGGGACGTGACTGTGTCCTGGAGCCCCAAGGAGCAGCCGGAGGCCTGGGAGGGTGAAGCCCGGCCAGGGGCGCCCCTGGCCTGTGCTGCGGGGGCGCGGAGGGGGCGGCCGCCGACCCGCCGGCAACAGCTGCGGGACCTGGCAGCGGAGAAGCCACACAGCTGCGGCCAGTGTGGCAAGCGCTTCCGCTGGGGCTCGGACCTGGCGCGCCACCAGCGCACGCACACGGGCGAAAAGCCGCACAAGTGCCAGGAGTGCGGGAAGAGCTTCCGCAGCTCCTCGGACCTGGTGCGCCACCAGGGCGTGCACACGGGCCAGAAGCCCTTCTCCTGCTCGCAGTGCGGCAAGAGCTTCAGCCGCAGCGCCTACCTGGCCGACCACCAGCGCATCCACACGGGCGAGAAGCCCTTCGGCTGCAGCGAGTGTGGCAAGAGCTTCTCGCTGCGCTCCTACCTGCTGGACCACCGGCGGGTGCACACGGGCGAGCGGCCCTTCGGCTGCGGCGAGTGCGACAAGAGCTTCAAGCAGCGCGCCCACCTTATCGCCCACCAGAGCCTGCACGCCAAGATGGCCCAGCCTGTGGGCTGAGGGGGCTGGCAAGGGCCCTGTGGCCCACGGAGGCGCTAGGCTAGGCTGGGGTCACCTCAGGGCGCCTCGGCCTCTGGCTTCCATCCCAGCTGCCTGCCCGCCTGCACCCGTGCCTGGCACACACTCCAGAGTGGAAAGCCCCAACCACCTCGTGGCCATTCCTCTTCTGGCTTCATGAAGCCCCAGCACATTCCTGGCCCATGGCCTCTGCGTGGGAGGAAGGCTGGGGCACCAGGGTGGGGTGAGGACTCTGGCAGGACTGGGGTCCCCTGCCCCCAGCCTTGCTTCGCTCCTCTGTTCCCTGCCTGCCCTATGGGCTGTCTGTGGGCCTGGCCCTCTGCCCTGCCAAGCTGTGCCTTCCGGTGGGTGTAGAGGACGGGCCTTGACCTGCAGGATGCTGCTGGGCCCTGGGAGGGACAGCCCATCCCTGTGAGGATCTGGGTCCTGGGTGTGGCCACAGGGGCTTTCCGGCCACATCCCCTCCCATTTCCAGGGCATGACCACTTTGCCCCGTCTGGAGACGTGGAAACTGCCTAACTCTGCTCTTAGCTGACTTGCCCCCAAGTTAGTCCCAAAGAGCAGCCCCCTACTGATCTGGTGATGGTGGTGATGGCTCTGGGGACTGGAGTCCGACACCGAAGACCAAGGGCAGGGCTGGCAGAGGCTGGCTGCTCCCTGGGGCTCCTCTCTCCAGAGGTGTGGGGTTTGTGATACTTAACACTAGCACTCTGTCAGCGGTTAGTTGCTGGTTCCTTAAGCACTGCATTCCACCGTGCCCTCTGCGTTGCTGGCAGATTGGCATTCCCAGGGACAGACCACAGGCTCTCCCGAGGAGCTCCGCCCTGCTGGTCTCAAAAGGGCAGCAGAGGACTTTGAATAAATATGGAAACTTCCTCTGGGCTGTGCTGTTGTTTATGTGGTTGCTGGGCCAGGGCCCTGGCATCCAGACCTCTCTGCCTCCTGGTTCAGTAGTCCTGGTGGCACTGGTGCTGGGTGGTCACGAGGTGGAGACACATTCTTGGCTTCTAGGTTGGCTGGGCCCCGAAGGACAGCCGGGAGTCTCAGGACTCTTATCCGCCTGTGTCAGCCAGTGCCTGCCCGGGCTGGGGCAGCCCATACCACCCCAGCAGGGCAGCGGGGAGCTGAGCAGGCCTGCACCAGGCCACCCCCTTTCTCCTTGTTGGTGCCGTGAAGAAACAGGCTTGGGTGTGGGGTGACTGGCTGGGGGCAGTATGCTCTTGCTGTTCACGGAGATCCAGAACTCTAAGCTGGTGCCTGCGCTCAGATCCCTCCGTGGAAGAGGACTGATGGGTCAGCGTGGGCTGTGCCCCATACCCCACACAGCCCTTGACCTCTGACCCCCACCCGGCCGAGGCCCCAGCCTAGAGCAGAACTGGTGGGTGCATGGGCACAGTTTGCCTGGTAGTGGCCTCTGCAGTTTCCCAGGGTGGTGGGGGCAGACTGATACAGAATGTTCTGTCCCTTGGTCTGTGTGCCAGCCCCGCTGGTCCCAGGGCCCTTCCTCAGCCAGCCCCCCATTTAACACTTGCTTCATCCTGAGCTCCCTTCGATGGGTCTCATTTCCGGAATGAAACAGCTGGAGTCCCATTGTGGACAGGTGACTCCAGTTGGGGGTTTCTGCCTCGGAGGCAGCACCCTTCACCGCCCCTCGTACCTGTAAGCACCAGGCTGCAGTGTGGACAGGTGTGGGTGCTGTGCATGAGTGGGTAGGGGATGGGAGCAGGGACTTTTGGTGCTGGTGGCCAGCTCAGAAGGGAGACACTGCTGTATAACTAGATCAGATAGGAGGTGGGCCAGGAGCTAAGAATAGGATTGGGCATAGGCTCTTGGCTCAGGTGGGGGTGTGCCGATGCCAACCAGGAAGTAGCCCGCTGGAGCCAGAACAGGACAGGGGCAGTGGGGCCCAAGACCCAGGCTTCCAGGGAAGGAGCAGAGTCCAGCTCGGCTCATAAACAGAGCTGATAGGACAGGGCTCAGGGAAACGGCAAGTACTGGGACCCGGGGCATTGGTGCCGGGGTCAGGGGTTAAGCTCTGTGCTCAGAGGAAGCCCCGACCCTGCCCCCATGGCCTTCCTGGTGGCTGGGACCCTGCAGGTGGCCTCGCTGTTGGCAGATGCCCGACAGAGTCTGGAAAGAAAGGTAATAGGTGGCCCCGCCCACTCCTGGCTCTCAGGGGAGCCCCTCCGCAGCCCACTCTGTCCTTGCCTCCCCAGGGGAAGTACAGCTTGCAGGGTCCCAGGGTGGCCCTGACTCTCAGCACCCCTGAGGTGTCAGCCTCTACCGTGGCTGTCCTGGAGGCCGTGTTCCGGACCCTGGGTTTCGAGTGCTGCCAGAGGACCGAGGCCTCTGTCCAGGTGGGTCCTCACCTGTCTCCCACCCATCCACCCTCAGCCCGCACCCACCTCGAGCCCCACCCTCAGGCTTCCCTGGACTCAGCCCTGGCCTTTGTTCTTGCCCTAGGGCTTCCTCGGGGAGCTGGCTGGGTTCCGGGAGCAGCTGGACGGCCTCGGGGGCCCTGTGGGCTGTGCTCTAGTGGCTCTGCTGGCCCCCCGTGGGCAGCTGGGGCAGCCCCAGCAGCTGGTCCGGGAGCTGAGCCGCTGTAGGGCCCTGTGGGGCCGCCCCAAGGTTTTCCTGCTGCTCTCAAGTGCTCCTGGGGGTGAGTGGCCCAGGGAGACTGGGGGTGGGATGGCGCGAAGCAGGGTGGGGGCGGCGGGGGCCACCAGCTGCCTCCAGCCCATGTGCTGGTCCCTCCGCAGGTGCCCTGGAGCGCGGAGCCTTCCTCACGGGCCTGAGCCGGCTCTGCGGCCGCTGTCGGCACTGGTCCCTGCTGCAGCTGCTGACGGAGGTGGGGGCCCAGACGGGACGTCTGCCCTGGCTCTGCTGTGCTCTCCTGAGTCTGTTCGGCAGATTCCCGTGCCCCCCCCCCACAACCCACTCAGGATCCCCCAGACCCTCCACACTGCTCCTCAGCTCCGTGCGTTGCCCACGCTGCTCCATGTTTGGCCCGCCCTCCTGTTGTCCCGGCCAGCCCCACACATTCCCTTCCAGGCTGCCAGTGATGCCCGTCCTTGGGCTCCCCGAGTCAACACTTGTGCTTCGGCCCACCCTGTTCACACTCACACAGGCAGGGACCGTCCGTCGGACTGCAGGTGAATGGTCCAGCTCTGGTCCGGGCTGGAGGCCCAGAGGTCTCACTGGGCAGTCGGGTAGCCACTGGTGAGCCCGGGTGAAGGGTGGGCCCTGGCTCCGCCCCACAGCTTTCCGCAGCCTGCTGCCCTCCGCAGGGGGAACCTGCCCTGTGAGTCTCCCCAGACAGGCCCCAGCTGCTCTAGGGAGCGCCCCTGCTCTGGGCACACTGATCCCGAGGGTGGCGAGTGGCGTGGTTAATGGCATGGCCACTGGCCACTTCAGGACGTCCATGTCCAGGGAAGCCCATGACATTGAACCTGAGAAGGACACCCCTTCATGCTCTCCCCTTCTTTTGTCTGTCTTCTCCTTGCAATCTGGACCCCAAAGAGACTGGTAGCCATGAGCTAGCCAAGCTGTTCCCTGGATCTGGTGGCCTGTTCCCTCCCCAAACTGCACCTCCATGGAGCAGCCCCCTAGGGGTTCTCTGGTCTCCCCCCAGGTCTTCTACAGGACAACTGAAGAGTCAGAGGCCACCTACTGCCCAGTCTTTCGGAGCTCCTTGCGGGGCACACTGTGCCTGGGGGATGTGGAACCTTGGGAGCCGCAGGTGAGGGGGACAGGGTGGGGTGAACCATGTGACAACGTTGCAAGTGGGACAAAGGCTCAGGGAGACCTGAGATGGGGGACATGAGGTGCTAGGAGGCTCTCAGACCACTCTGAATGCTCCTTGTCTGTAGCTGGAACCCAGCCCCAGGGCTCAGTATGACCTGTCCGGGACCAGGGCCGCCCTCCTCCTGTCGGTGATCCGCAGCCGGCCTGGGGCCAAGCACGATGTGGAGGCGCTGGGGAGCCTGTGCCAGGCCCTGAACTTCAAGATCACCCTAAGGACAAACCCTACAGCCCAGGTGAGGTGAAGGCCAGAGCTCTGGTGGTGGTCTGGAGGAAGGGCACCCCCCACCGCAGGCCTGGAGCGACTCTCGGGGCCTCTTCCCTCACCATCTGGCTTCCATCCTCCCTGCTGCATGCGGCGGGGCTCACGTCCCTGCCTCTGGAAGCCTGCTCTCCCAGAAACACTGGCTGTTGCTCCACTCCTTGGGCCAGGCCCCAGCTGGACCCTCCAGCTTTTCCTGGAAAGGTCTCAGCTTCCTTCCCAGACACCTGTCAGCTGTTTGCTTTCCCCTCGTGCCTTTTCACTTTTTGGAGCATTTTCCCTGCCCTGGCCCAGCTGCCAGAGGCTAGATCCACATGTCACCCCCAATTAGGCCATGCCAGCTCTCCTCTGTGGGCCTGAGGCTGGCAGGCGGTGGGAAGTAGGGTAGGCAGGGACTGGAGAAGCCTCCTTGGAGGGCCCTCAGGCCCTGGGGAGGCAGGAGCCTTGGCCCAGGCCTCAATTTCGTCCCCACCCCAGGCTTTCCAGGAGGAGATGGTGCAGTTCCGAGAGTGCCTGGATGCCCTCAGCGCCCCGGTGAGCTGTGCCCTAGTGGCCCTGATGGCCCACGGGGGGCCCCAGGGGCAGCTGCTGGGGGCTGATGGCCAGGAGGTACAGCCAGAGGCACTGGTGCAGGAGCTGAACCGCTGCAGGGCCTTGTGGGGCTGCCCCAAGATCTTCCTGCTTCAGGCCTGCCGTGGGGGTGAGTGGGGCCCGGGGCCTCCCTCCTGCCTCCTCCTGCCCTAGCTGTACACATGCAGCCCTCAGCCTCCCAGGACTTGCTGTCCACCTTTCTCTGGGAAGCCTCATCGTTGGCACTTTACCTGCCCCGTCTCCTAGCCTGTCCTAGAAGTCAAGTCCACCAGCTTGAGCTTTACCCGCAGCACATGCCAATCCATGCTCTGAGTGCTTCCAGCCTGGCAGGCCTGCCCTGGAGCCCTGGGGGCTGGGCTGTGCACACCTGGGAGCACCCCCGGGTATCTGCTGAGCAGTACACATCTGCGTGTCCCCCCCTTCCAGGGCATAGGGATGCCGGCGTGGGGCCCACAGCTCTCTCCTGGTTTCGGCGCTGGCTGCGGGCATCACCGACCACCCCGTCGCACGCCGATGTCCTTGAGATCTACACTGATGCCCAAGGTGGGGTGTGCCTTCCTCTGGAGCCTGGGCTTGGGAGGCCTGGTGGGAGGGCTGTCTGGCGTACTTTTCCAGGGCTCTGACCTGGGGTCCTGCCACTACCTGCATCCTCTTTGCCAAGAGGTTGGGAAGGAAAACCTTCCTACACTGCGAGGGCCTTTGAAAATCGAGGGCTTCTGGCCCTACTTGAGCCTCGAAACAACCCTGGAGGAGGAGGGTAATACAGCTTTTCTAGGGTCACACAGCTGGTAGGGGGCAGAGCTGGATTTGAGTTCTGATTTGCCTCTTCTGCTCTGGGCTCTTTCCACTGACTGCCCGGTGGGCCCCTGAATCAGACTTGGGGGCACCCCTGGGGCTGATAGAGCCCCAGGATGCTGGGTAAATGTCGTGGATCCTTCTTGCAGGCAGCGCCTCCCGGGGCCCCACTGCCGGGAGCTCTGACCAAGCAGACATCCTGATGGTCTATGCAGCTGCCGAGGGTAAGGGGGACGGCTCACCAAGGAAGCCTGCTACCTAGGGCCCTGCATCCTGGCTGGACACGGGGAGGGGCTTTAGGGGCAGCCAGGGCAGGGCAGGGGGGCACGGGGGCAGCAGCCCAGTTGCAGTTCAGCCATCCTCCTTCCACGTTTATCATTTATAATCATAGTAACCACGGGGAGCTCATGGGGGCGGCCTGTGCCGAGCACCGGAATTTTGATGGGGGATCTGCCTCAGGCCCTGCTCAGTGCTCGGCACAGGGGCTTCACGGCGGGCGTGTGCCCTATGCATTCGGACTGTGTACTTCCTAAATAGCCAGCAGGAAGTCATTCTAGACGCAAGAAGTTCCTGCTCTTTGCGCGGCCCCCTTGCCTGACCCCTGGGGTCCTGCCTGCCGGGCCCCCTCCTGCCCCTCCGCCCCCTTTGCACCAAAAAAGAGTCGCTGGGGCCTGGAAGGCAGCCGCAGGGGCCCAAGTCTGACGCTCTGCCCCATCCTCTGGCCTAGGCTGCGTAGCCTATCGTGACGAGAAGGGCTCGGACTTTATCCAGACTCTGGCCGAGGTCCTCAGAGCTGACCCCGGGGGGGACCTCCTGGAGCTGCTGACCGAGGTGGGCTGGGGCTAGGGGCAGGGGCCTGGGGAGAGGGGTGGGTGGGATTCCGCCCTGTGGTGGGCCGGGGCTCTGATCACCTCCCACTCGCCTGTTGGTGGGCCAGACGCACATCACCCTGCGCATCCAGCGCCCCCGCACTGGCCGGGTGACAGCCACAGCAGTTCCCAGGGCACACACTCCCGGGGGAGGAGGAGTGCCCCCCCTCCAGGGCCACTCAAGGCTGCAGTCAGGAGCAGTGACCCAGCAGGGGCTGTGGGCCGCAGGCTCTACAGTAAGAGTGGGTGGGGTTCCCTGGTTCCTGCAGGAGGATGTGACTGGCTTGCTTGAATAATTTCATGGCCTGGCAGGGAACTGAACCCCAGAGACTGAGGACAGTGGAGTGTGGCTGGTCGGACTGGGGGGGAACCAACCGGCTGGGCCGCCTCTCCTGCCATTTGGGGGGCACATCTGACAGGAAGGAGCAGGGCGCGCACGGGGAGGGCCGATCACGGCAAGGCAGCACTTGAAATGTTAGGCCTTACCATCCCCGGGGCCCCAGGCTGGGTGCCAAGGGACCCGGGAGTCCTGGGCACAGGCTGGGTGCGGTCCTCGCAGGTCAACCGGCGGGTGTGCGAACTGGACGTGCTGGGTCCCGACTGCCCGGAGCGCCGCAAGGCTTGCCTGGAGATCCGCAGCTCGCTGCGGCGGCCGCTCTGCCTGCAGGCCTGACTGCGCGCGCTGCTCCCCGGGGGGGACGCGGGGTGGGGTGCAAAGGGCGCGGCGCTCCGTCTGGGTGCACTGGCGCTCCTGCGAGGGGCGGAGGGACGGGGGAAGCCCGCACGGGCTGGGCTGGGCTGGACGTCCCGAGAGCGGGCAGCCGGGGCCCACAGCGCCGCCTCTGCTCACGCACCCACTCGCGCCAGCGCCAGGCCGTGGAAATGTGGGAGATGCGCCGCTCAGCGTCGCGTCTGGGGCCACAAGACTGGCCCGAGCACTGCCCACCGAGGGCTGCTGCAATGCGGGGCGGCGGGGGCGGCGGGAGCAGTGGGCAGCCCCTGACCCGGCGCGCCCAGGGCCACGCGGGGGAAGCGCTCGCAGCGGCCCGAGAGAGCAGTGGGGGCCTGTGCGGCTTCACCCGGGCTCGAACTCGCAGCGCAGGTCGGGAGGGCGGTCCTCGCCCCGCCCGCGGGCTCATTTCAGCGCAGGCCCGGCTCGCGGCCCCGCCCACCAGGGCCCGAGGGGCGGAGCTCCTGGCCGGTACGAGCATGCGAGTTGCAGCGCACCACGCCGGCGCCTGCAGCAGCTTTATGAGAGAAGCTGTGGAAATGTCAGTGCTGGGGCCGCGTGGCCTAATGGATAAGGCGTCTGATTCCGGATCAGAAGATTGAGGGTTCGAGTCCCTTCGTGGTCGCTGCAGTGGTCGTTTTTTCCAAACCCTCGGGGCTTTAAATTTTCCCTGCGTCTGGACCCTGCCCCCCGCGGAACCTCAGGAAGCTCGGGCGGTGCGCCCCGCCCCGCGGCACCGGGAAGCTGCCCCGAGTGTCCAGGCTCGGGGCTCCGGAGCTAGGCCCGGCCTGCACCCCGGAGCCCCCGCGGGCGCGGCGGGGCCAACGCCGGCCGGAGCCCGAAGGCACCCTCAGCAAGTGCAGGAGCCCCTCGGGGACCGGCTGCAGGACAGTGCAGACGACCGGAGCTGTGACAGACCGGGGGGGGATGGACTGCTGCGGGGGGCGGGGGGAGTTGTCCCATGGGTTCAGGGGATAGGTGCATTTCAAAATATAATAGTTGTGACAAAAAGGTTTTGGAAATAGTGGTGGCGGTTGGATGATTTTGTGCATGTAACTGTTGCCATTGAATACGTACACTTAAAAATGGCTTAATTGGTCTATTTAGCGTTATATATGTATTTTTTAGATATATAACGTTATATATCTATTTTTATCTATTTTTTAAAATA
This sequence comes from Canis aureus, assembly GCF_053574225.1. NCBI lineage: Eukaryota > Metazoa > Chordata > Mammalia > Carnivora > Canidae > Canis > Canis aureus. Next base: position 39,623,381 of record NC_135618.1, read on the forward strand.
AAAGATATTTTAAAATATCTAAGATTATTTCGATTTCTTGCAATGATAGTGCCCAGGATTGTGTTATCATTTTACCTGGGAAAAGTGTCTTTACCTGCGGAACCGAGTTCTCGCCAAGAGACTCTGGCTAAGCCAGGTGACCTAGGTGATGTGACCGCCGAGGGGAGGCAGCCGGGGCGCACATTTCTGGAAGGTGGGCGCCGGTGACCTGGGGCCCTACAGGGTCCTACTTTATCGTTTTTGTGATGCTTCAGCGTCATTAAGTCATTGAGGTAAACGTTCCGGAGACGGGAAGAGCACGCTGGGTTCTCTGCCCGAGGAGACTCCTGCGCCGGGCGCGTAGCCCGAAGACCTTAGGCCGCTGGGCTCTGTTAAAACCGCGGACACCTGGGCGCAGGTGACACCTCCTGTCTCCGGGGCAGTGTAGGGAGGAGCACAAGGACAGGGATGGCACTTTGCCCAGGCGCCGGCCTGGTACCCCTCTTCTCTCCTCGCCCACATTTTGCAGAGCCAACTCCTCGCTAAATTATCACCCGGAGTCTCCTACATGGAGAAGGAAAGGCTCGCCCAGGATTTGAACCCCCGATTCTCGCACCCTAAGCGAGGATCACACCCTAGTCCACGAGCTGAGCTGACTGATACCTGTGGCCCGAGTTCCCTGGGCTCCATCTGCGCGTGCGCGGTCTCTCCGGGGTCCGAGGATGCTCTAGGGGCGCCCAGTCCCGAGCGCCGGCGGGACGCGGGTGCGGAGACCCCGGGATGGAGCCGGGATGGAGCCGGGAAGGAGCCGGGAAACTGTGTGGAACCGGTGGGAACCACGGGGAGGTGATGGAGAGACTGCTCTAGGACCATCACAGAGCATCCCCTGCCGGCCCCGGTGGCCTAATGGATAAGGCATTGGCCTCCTAAGCCAGGGATTGTGGGTTCGAGTCCCACCCGGGGTACAGAGGGTTAAATTTTAGACCTCCCCCAAGGAAAAAATGAAATACTTCCCCAGTGAAAGAAGCCAAGTTAAGGGTTTCTGGAGATTATCCAGACGCAGTCCTAAACTATTAAACTGTTTCGCTTTATTTTCTAATAAGGGGTGCACATTTCCAGCTTTCAGAAAGGAATACTGGCATCATTCACATTTTAAAAATAACCATTCATTCTACTTGATGACAAAAAGGAATAATTGTTCATTTTTCCAGGTGTGTTCATTTTACCAGGGTTCCATATACTTTTAAAAGTTCTTACCTTTTATAAACAGACCCAATTATTTATTTTTTTTTAATTTTTTAAAAATTTTTATTTATGATAGTCACACACACACACACACAGAGAGAGAGAGAGAGAGAGAGAGAGGCAGAGACATAGGCAGAGGGAGAAGCAGGCTCCATGCACTGGGAGCCCGACGTGGGATTCGATCCCAGGTCTCCAGGATTGTGCCCTGGGCCAAAGGCAGGCGCCAAACCGCTGCGCCACCCAGGGATCCCAGACCCAATTATTTAAAGATTAAATTGTATGACAGCTGTTTTGCTTTAATACAATGGGCTGGGTGCTGACAATGGTTCTTCTTCTTCTTCTTCTTCCTCTTATTATTATTATTATTATTTTAAGATATTATTTATCCATTCATAGAGACCAGAGAGAGAGGCAGAGGGAGAAGCAGGCTCCATGCAGGGAGCCCTACACGGGTCTCCAGGATCACACCCCGGGCTGCAGGCAGCGCCAAACCGCTGCGCCACCAGGGCTGCCCTGACAATGGTTATTAATACGGTATTGGAATACTTGCAAGTTGTTTTGAAACAAGATCACCACACACAGAGAAAAGGCAATTATTTGAAGGGATGGATGTGTTAACTTGATGGTGGTAAATATTTCACAAATGCCTATGTGTATCAAATCATCACATTGTACACCTTCAATATATATTTTTATTTGTCAATTATATTTCAATAAACTAGGGAAAATATAATGGGTGGAGTGGAGATATAGACAAAACAAGGGTATTTGTGAGTTGATAATGCCTTAAGCTGGGGGACACGAGGACACGTTATACTATTTCTCTGCTTTAGTGCATGTTTGAAATAGTCCAAATAAAGCTTTCTCTTTTTTTAATCCATATAATCCCTGTCTTCATCCTAGAGGTAAAAGTCTCCCAAACTACAGGACATGGTGTGGAGTAATATCAGAAGCCTCTTCTACCACGTACCCATAGAAGGGAAGACCACTGGAGTTTTGTCATATACACAAATAAAAACAGTTTTCTTTTGCCTTTAAAAACTGGCGCTGGCCTTACTTCTCCCCCTTTCCCAAATATCCGGGGCCCCGTTACTCCACTGGAATCAACAGCCTCATCTCAGTGCAGCGTCTCCCACCATCATGGGCCACCCGAGGAGAATGGGGACCACAGAGCTCTCCAGGATGCTGGTGCTCCCCTCGCCAATGTTTCTCAATGTCTTATTGAACGGAATGTCCTCTGGGCGCTGTCAGTGGGCAGTGGGGGTGCACATCGTGTGTGATGGATCCACTCCAGCATTCCCATCACACTAAGTCTTTGGCTTCCTTCCTCTACTTGAGGCCAGGGACGTTCTCACATCTCAGTCTCAGTAAACATAAGCTACCGCTGAGTTCAAAGCTCAGCCAACCAACCAAGAAACACGGCAGAGCCCCATTCAGCGGCACACACACACAATAGCGTGTGAAATACAGGATTTCTGCGAAGTGCTCCCAGGTCAATAAGTTTACCAGAAGCAAAATTGTATCTCATCCTCCTTACTCCAACATGCTTAGATTCATTCCCACATATATTTCCTGGGTTTCTGCTGGCATAAGTGAGCAACACTTGCAATTCTTTGGGTGTATAAGCTATTTGCTCCTGGGTCAGCCTTTGTACTCGCTGCCCACCACTTGCTGGCCTGACTGTCCTTACAGGGGCAAGGGCTAACAAGGGTGGCTGGTGTGGGCTTTTTGGAGAACTGGTATCCCCTTGCAAGACAACCGCTCCAGGTGAGATTATAAGACATTCCAAGACAGGAAGGCTACTCTCCATAGATACCAGACTGATGTTGCCAGCAAGGAAGCTCTGAATGACTCAGAGATTCGAGATTCTCAGCTTTATTTGAACTCACCGGGAGAGGTCTCCGTGTCTTTGTCTCCACTGCATAATCAGTGCCATTTCTTTCATGCGAAAGAGTTCCCAAGGCTGTGAACTCAACTTCCATTTTCATTCCACAACATGCATAATTCAGTGATGTGTTTTATCTTTAGCAACATCAGCCCTGCAGCCATAAGATTATTCTATGGTGGTCATGAAATGTTCCTGGGCCTCTGACCATGACTTAGGCTGCAAGTTTAAAGGAAAAAGGAAAGTTTATTTTTTTTTATTCTTAAAGATTTATTTATTCATGATAGACATAGAGAGAGAGGCAGAGAGAGAAGCAGGCTCCATGCAGGGAGCCTGACGTGGGACTTGGTCCCGGGACTCCAGGATTGCGCCCTGGGCCAAAGGCAGGCGCCAAACTGCTGAGCCACCCAGGGATCCCCCAAAAAGAAGGAAAGTTTAAAGGAAAAGGTCTTGTCATTTCCTTTCAGTGAGCAAACCAGTGCTCCAGAAGAATTCCTTCCAGGCCACAGTCCCGGTAGTCGCCTTTATTGCCTCAACAGTCTAGGACAGCAGCCAGCAGCCATGTGGTCACTGATTCTTCATAACCAACCAGGTGATACGGGCTCGATCATGATGCCCCCGTGTGCTGTGAGTGACCAGCGTCCCATTTCCTGTGGGCAAGGAGCTCAGCTGGGTTCAAGCCCAAACTTATTACCAAATCAAGGTCCAGGCAGTGGACCCCTCCATGAGAAAACCCATCCGTGGGTATTGCTGGTCAAAGGGTACAAACTTTCTGTTGTAAGATGAAAAAGTTGCGGGGATCTAATACCCGGCGAGTTGGTGATAGTAATAGGGTAGCAGATGCCTGAAAGTTTCCAAGGGAGTAGATCTGAAGTAACCATGTGAGGTGACGGATGTGTCCGCCTGATTGTGGGAATCATTGCACAACCTACATCAAACCATCGCGCGGAGACACCACCTTCAATTCGTAGGTTCTTACTTGTCAATGATAAATGTCTCAATAAACCTGTGGGAGAACAGAAACGTCCTCTGTTATTTTCACAGACTATTGAGTGAACGAGTGGCCACTGAGGCAGCAGCGGAGGCAGGAAGGGAACGCAGGCAGCTGCGCCCCGCAGGGGGCGGAGTGTGGGGGGACAGGTTGCTGATGATTCAAATTCAGAAGCTTGCAGAGGAGCCTGAAGGCCGATCTCGGGAAGAGAGAGCCGCCCAGACGCGTCTCCACGGACGGACGGTGTCCCTGAGTTCAGGGGACGTTCGGGCGGCAGGCAGCTGGCCCGGAGTCGCCGTGCGAGGGGTGCCTGTGGGTGTTGGGAAGGACCAACTGGGTTCAGATGGAGTGAACTGCTGCTGCTGGGCCTGGGGCGGGGGGTGGCGCAGAAAATAGGGAGGAGGAGCCCTTCCTCTCCTTCCAGGCTTCGGTCTGTGACCCCGGCAGCGAGGCCGGCGCGGTCAGAGCGGGTCTCACCCGGTAGCGCCTAGCAGGTGCCTGGGGGCGGGGAGATCTGAGCGCCAGCGGGGTGCTGGGGGGGCGGGGGAGGGGAGGAATGGGGGGCGCGCTGTCCCGACCCCCGCCTCCAGCCACGCGCCTCCTGGCCGGTCCCGCCTCGGACTTGCTCCTGGCCGGGTGGTCCCGCAGCCGTTGGAGCCAGACCCTCAGTGTGAGAGCGTGAAGCTGAGCGATCGGCTGGCGCCGCCCGAGGCCCCCTCCGCGCGTGCTGGGGACTCTTGAGAAGCGCTGCTGTGCCGCGGGGTTCAACGCCCCGTTAGGAAATGAGCGCCCCAGAGACGCAGCGGGAAAGGTCTGCTGAGGACTGTGGGATGATGGGGCTGCTGCCAAGTATCTTTTTGTTTTGTTTTGTTTTCTTAAGTTTTAATTTTCATTCCACTTAGTTAACATATAATGGCATACTAGTTTCAGGTGTACCATATAATGATTCAACATTTCCATATATCACCTGGTGCCCATCACAGCAAGCGCACTCCTTAATCGCCATCAACTGTTTCAACACACACACACACACACACAGAGACACACAGACACACACACAGACACACACACACACACACACATTCTCCAGGAACCACCAGTTTATTATCTATAGTTAAGAGCCTGTTTCTTGATTTGTCTCTCTCCTATCCTTTCCCTTTGCTTGTTTTCTTAAATTCCGCATGAGGGAACTCACATGGTATTTGTCTTTCTTTAAGGGACTTATCTTAGCATTATACTCTCTAGCTCCATCCATGTTGTTGCAAATGGCAAGATTTCATTCCTTTTTTCATGGCTGAGTAATATTTCGTTACATATACACACATGCCGCGTCTTCTCTATCCTCATCAATCGATGGAGACTTGGGCTGCTTCCATAATTTGGCGGTGGTCAGTAACACTACTATAAGCATCCGGGTGCATGTATCCCTTTGAATTAGGGTTCTTGTATTCTTTGGGTAAATACTCAGCAGTGCAATTTGCTGGATCATAAGGCAATTTCGTTTTTGACTTTTTGAGGAGCCTCAGCACTGTTCTCCAGAGTGGTAGCACCAGTTTGCATCCCCACCAACAGTGCACGAGGGTTCCTTTTCCTCCTCCTCCTCGTCAACACCTGTTGTTTCTTGTGTTGCTGATTTTAGCCGTTCTGACAGGTGTGAGAGGTTATCACACTGTAGTGTTGATTTGCATTTCCCTGATGATGAGGGATGATGAGCATTTTTTCACATGTCTATTGGCCGTCTGGAGGTCGTCTTTGGAGAAATGCCTATTCATGCCTTCTACCTATTTTGTTAATAGGTAGACGCTCAACCACTGAGCCACCCAGACGTTCCGCCTTCTATCTATTTTTAAATTTTTAAAAAAGCTTTTAGGGCAGCCCTGGTGGTGCAGTGGTTTAGCACCGCCTGCAGCCTGGGGTGTGATCCTGGAGACCCAGGATCGGGTCCCATGTTGGGCTCCCTGCATGGAGCCTGCTTCTCCCTCTGCCTGTGTCTCTGCCCCTCTCTCTGTGTGTGTCTCTCATGAATAAATAAATAAAATCTAAAAAAAAAAAAGCTTTTAAAATTTATTTATTTATTTATTTATTTATTTATTTATTTATTTATGAAAGTGAGAGAGTGAGCAAGCACAAGCAGGGGTAAGGGATAGAGAGAAGGGGAGAAGTGGACTCTACCACTGAGCAGAGAGCGGACTTGGGGCTCCATCCCAGGACCCTGGGATCATGACCTGAGCCAAAGGCAGACACTTAACTGACTGAACCACCCAGGCATAGAGTTTTAAAAACATTTTTTTAAAAAGGGTTTTTAAAAGATTTTATTTTGGGGGGAATCCCTGTATGGCTCAATGGTTTGGTGCCTGCCATCAGCCTGGCGCATGATCCTGGGGACCTGGGATCAAGTCTTATGTCAGGCTGCTTCTCCCTCTGCCTGCATCTCTGCCTCTCTCTCTGTGTGTCTCTTATGAATAAATAAATAAAGACCTTTAAAAAAATTTTTTTTGAATTTTTAAGCCATTACCCAACGTGGGTCTCGAACTCACAACCCTGAGGTCGAGAGTCACATGTTCCACTGACTGAGCCAGCCGGGTTCCCTCTGCTCATTTTTAAAGTAGATTATTTATTTTGGGGGGTGTTGAGTTTTTTAAGTTCTTAATATATTTTGGATACTAACCCTTTATCAAACATGTCATTTGTCAACATCTTCCATTCCATGGGTTTATTGCTTTCTTCACTATGCAGAAGTTTTTGTTTTTCGTTTTTTGTTTTGATGTAGTCTCAATAATTTATTTTTGCTTTTGTTTCCCTTGCTTCTGGAGACATCTAGAAAGATGTTGCTATGGCTGATGTCAAAGAAATTACTGCCTATGTTCTCTAGGATTTTGATGGTTTCATATCTCAAACTTAGGTCTGTAATCCACTTTGAATTTATTTTTGTGTATGGTGTAGGAAAGTGGTCCACACTTTCATTCTTTTGCGTGTAGCTGACCAGTTTTACCAGCACCATTTGTCAAAGAGATGGTCTTTTTTCCATTGGATATTCTTTCCTACTTTATGAAAGATTAATTGATCATATAATTGTAGGTTTATTTGGAACACCTGGCTGGCTCAGTCAGAAGAGCATGCAACTCTTGATCTTGAACCCCCACCTTGGTGGTAGAGATTACTTGAATATTTTAACTGGGTTTTCTATTCTCTTCCACTGATCTATGTGTCTATTTTTGTGCCAGTACCATATTGTTTTGTAATATAATTAAAGTCTGGAATCATGATGCTTTCAGCTTTGCTCTTCTTTTTCAGGATTGTCTGGCTAGGGGTGCCGGGGTGGCTGAGTCTGTTAAGCATCTGACTGTTGATTTTGGTTCAGGTCAAGCCACCATCGGGCTCCGCGCTGATCGTGGGGTCCGCTTGGGATTCTCTCTCTCCCTCTGCCCCCCCTCCCCACTTGTGTACTCTCTAAATGAATAAATAAATCTTAAAAAAAAAAAGATTGCTCTGGTTCTTCAGAGTCTTTCATGGCTTCATACATATTTTAGAATTGTTTGTTCTAGTTCTGTGAAAAAAAAATGCTGTTGGTATTTTGATAGAGGTTGCATTAAATGTGTAGATTGCTTTGGGCAGTACAGACATTTTAACAATATTTGTCCTTCCAATCATTAGCATGGACTATCTTTCCATTTCTTTGTGTCATCTTCAGTTTCTTTCATCAGTGTTTTATAGTTTTCAGAGGATGGGTCTTGGTTAGGTTGTTGTTGAGCATCTTTAATGCATCTTTCATGCACTGAAACGAAAGAATGACATGCTCACATTGACTAATCACCAATTCAAAGCATTTCGGCAGCGCGGAAAGCATCCTACATGTGCTGCAGCTGAAAGGCCAACAAAGCTGAAGACCAGGCTTGGCTCCTCAGTGTAGAGATACCAAATGTTGAGAAAAAGTGGAATTGTCACCCTCGGCAAATCTCTCCTGCCAATGTCAGGGGCTGGGAGGGAAGAAGCGGGACCCAGAGATTTGGAATGGGGCTGGGTGGGAAGATGTGTGGAGAAGCAGGAAGTGTCTCTGAACCTGCACATGTGGCCGAGGCCTCCACCCTCCTTGCCTGAAGGCTGGAATGAACCTCAGGTGAGACAGACACTTTATGAGACAATGTGTCATGTCTTCAGGACCTGCTTCTACTTCTCCTCCAGGCCACCCGGCCCAGAACTGAGGTTCCATCTCACCTGAGAAAGTACTGGCCCTGCTTGGAAGGGGGGCAACTACACCGGAAGCTGTAGCACCTGGATGTCGTGTCAGCAGTAACCCGTCCTGAATCAGGGTGGGGAGAATAAAAAGCTGGGAAAAGGAAAGATGATCTGCAGGGGACTCTTCCTTGATACAGGCCTTAACCCCCTGGCAAGAGTCCCTCAAGCTGGTTATGATACACAGTCGGCACGGCTTCATGAGCTGAAGGAGAATTGCCAGAAATGCCACAGCAATCTGTGGAGAAAGGAATCAGAAGGACGGAGACACAGGCAAGCTGGAGCGGTCCTACATCATCAGAGCAAACGCCCACTGCTGACTATCTTGGCAGAGCCTGGAGGAAATGCCTTTACCGAGGAAATAACACCTGTGCAGTGGAGGGGAGGCCCCAGCATCTTTGAGAAGCTTGGGAGTGACTGTTCTCTGGTCCGGCAGGTACTCTGACATATCCAAGGTACAAGGTAAGCTCGTGTACCTTGCATCCCCTCTTATTAAGAAAGAAGCCTAGCACTTGGTAAGACCCCACAATGGTTAACTTCTGCCAACTTGGGCAGGCTATGGTGCCCAAATGTTTGGTCAAACTCTCGAGTCCAGATGTTGCCATAAGGTATTTTTTACATGCAGTTAACATTTACTTTTTTATTTCCTTAAAGATTTTATTTAAGGGATCCCTGGGTGGCTCAGTGGGTTAGCGCCTGCCTTTGGCCCAGGGTGTGATCCTGGAGACCCGGGATCGAGTCCCACGTCAGGTTCCCTGCATGGAGCCTGCTTCTCCCTCTGCCTGTGTCTCTGCCTCTCTCTGTGTGTCTCTCATGAATGAATAAATAAATAAAATCTTAAAAAAAATCTATGACCTGGCATGGCCCCTACACACTGGCATTGACAGCCATGAACATCATCAGGAAGCAGGGCCAGGTCTATTAAATTTTTTTTATTTATTTGAGAGACAAAGAGAGAGTACATGGTGCAGGAGAAGGGGCAGAGAGAGTCCCAAGTGGATTCTGCCCTAAGCCAGAGACACATGGAGCCCCATGCAGGGCTCAATATCCTAACCCTGAGATCAGGATTTGAGCTGAAACCAAGAATCAGTTGCTTAAGTGAGTGGGCCCACCCAGGGGCCCCAAGTACAGTCTCTTGGATGGGTAGGGAGCCCTGGCCCACATACCAAGAGGTACCTGCCAGGTGCCTCCTCACTCCCTAGCCCACTCCCACCCCTGGAAGCGTGGAGCCAGGACCTAGAGAGGCTGGATGCTAGAGCCGCACATGCACCTGGAGGACTGGACCACTGGAAACCCAGATTATCCAGAGGACCTGACACCCTGACTCACGGATGCGGAGCCTCAGGATCCGGGTGTCTAAGCCTTCAGGCTCTCCTACCCTTCCACAGAAAGGAACCCACACTTCCCTCTCTGCTTGCTTCTCCCGGAGCTGACAGTCTAACCTGCACTTAGAGTATCCCTCCATACTCATTTTCTTTGTATTTTAGAAAGGGGAGAGATGGCACAGGGCTGAACAGGCCAGGGAGGGAAGCCTGTGTGGTGGGTTGGGGGTGGGTGGGGGCACTTTATTGGAGGAGGCGGTGGGGGAGGGAGAGCACCCCCGATATAAATGGGGCCCCACTAGGTCCTCCCTCCAGGCCAGAGTTCAGAAGTTTCCACCTTTAGCTGAAAATCCACTTCAAGTCGTCTTCTGTAGCTCTCTCCTTCAGTCCCTAGAGCTGGGACTTAACCTCCTAAGTACTGGGTTGGAGTCCTGCCTTGGGTGATGTTCTTGGGTTGGCGGTGTTAGCCCATGCTCAGATCTTGACAACTTTAAGTTCCTAGTATGGGGGCTCTTCGGAGAGGCTCCCGACCTCTGCGTGTACTGCATCTGGAACTTTTGAATAAATTTCAACTATTCAAAATGACAAAACATATATGATAAAATAGCAATGAGGAAAGCAAGTCGCCTTGCCTTGGGGAGATTGGAGGCTGGCTCCCTGGGACCAGCAACAGATTCCGCTTTCCGAGGGTTTTAATCAGTACAAATCCAATCCCCTGTTTCTCGTTGTAAGGTCAGCCGGACAAAAGCCACGCCCAACGTGGGACTCGAACCCACGACCCTGAGATTAAGAGTCTCATGCTCTACCGACTGAGCTAGCCGGGCCGGCGGGTGGCGGCCCCGCTCCGCGGGGGACTAGGGCACTGGGGGTGTTGCCAGCGGTCGTGGGGACGGGCCTGGTCCCGCACGCTGCCCCCGGGACTGGATCGCCGGATTCGGGGTCCTTTCAGCAGGGAGCGAGGGGCCACTGTTTGCCGCCCCGCCCCGTCCCGTCGGCCTGGAGGTGGCCTAGAGGCACGCGAGCGGCGTCGCGTAGGGGAGACGGGCGGCTTCCGCGCCCGGGGCACCCCTCCCTTCCGAGGGGACGAGACGCAAACCGGGAGGATGCCGGGGCCCGGGCGCGGGACCACGCCAGGGGGACCCTCCTCCGCGGGGGGCGGGGCCCCCGCTTAGCGCCAGAGGGAGAGCTGGGAGCGTTTGGGCAGAAGCGAGCCCCGACCCCAGTTCTGACCCCTGCATCGGGGTGCCACCGTGGCGAGGGACTTGGAGGGCCAAGCCCAGGTCAGGGGGGCCCGATCGAGGACGGGAGCCCCGGGGTCCTTCCGCGAGATGAGGGGGGCTGGGCCGCTCTGGCCGCGGGGGAGGCAGCAGAGCCTCCTCTCAGGGTCCTGGGAGTTGGGTCCCACGTTGCGTGGGATCGACCATGAGACACCCCCGTGTCACCCGGGCCACCAGGCTCCCCCCGCGGGAGGGCCTCTCATCTGGGGGCGCGGGGCGCTGTGAGGGCCTCGGCCCGCCGGCCGCCGCTCTCCCTCCCTGCAGGTCCCGGCTGCGCTGCGCACCCCTACACCCTCCTCCACCCCCCCCCCCCCCCACACTTCCCGAGGGATCGGGAGGCCAGGGCTCCGGGAGCGGAGCGCGGAACCGGGGGCACAGGTCTCCACCGACACCCGTCCCCAAGCAGCGCCGGGGCGGCTCGTTGGTCTAGGGGTATGATTCTCGCTTTGGGTGCGAGAGGTCCCGGGTTCAAATCCCGGACGAGCCCACTTTTTTGGGGAGGTCCGGGACCGGAGCAAACTTGGTCCCCCACACGTGGGTCTGCCCCCAGAGCAGGAGACCTGGCCCGTGTGGGTGCGGGCGACCACCAGGTAAGCCAGCGTCAGGGGGCGCCCCAACTTCTGGGCGTTTTTGTTTGTTTGTGGTTTGTTTTTGCTTTGGGGTGTGAAAGGTCATGCTTGCAAACGCGGGGCTACCGGAAGGGCCTCCCACAGACAAGGAAGGAAACCACAGTGGAAATTCAGCATGGGGAGGGGCCAGGCCTAGAGTCGGGGTCCCACAGGTGCCCCAGCCACGGGGGCGGGGGGGGCAGTGTTTTGGGAGGTTTTATGCTCTTCGGGTGTGGGGAGCCCAGCAGCCGTGGAGAGGATGGTTTGTTACAGCTCCGAAGCAGAGGGGTGCGCCTGGCCCCCGGGGTGGGGGTGCGGGGTGCGAGGTGGGCGGGGCACAGGGGAGGCACCTGGTATTGCGACGGAAGCCGAGGAAGTTCACAGAAAATGTGGGGGAGAGCTTTTCTTGCGGTTTCAGGGGAGCGACAGGTGAGGCTGAGCGAACAAGTTGGGACCTGCCCGTCTGAACGACTTCAGTGCCTCGGGGACCTACTGCTTGTGTTTCCTGGCCTGGGGGTGACCCTGGCAGGTGGATAGTGACGCCCACCTGAGAGGTGGTTGGGGGCTGTGGACTCCGCAATGTTTGGTTTTCATTTAAAAATGCCCCGTTTAGGAGGATCTGCTGTCTCTAGGAATTGGGCAACCCTGGGAGGGAAAATCTCTCCAGCGTCAGCAAGGCCCCATTTTCAAAGTATCAGAGTATAGAAAATAAAAGGCTAATACAGGCAGGGCTGGAGGCTTTGGTGGAAATTTCAGGGGCCTGTAGTCCCGGAAGAGCTTCCTTATCTCAGTCCCAGAGTGAAGCCTGGCCTGGGGGTTATGGCACAGGTGCAGACAGGTGGGCCTCCTTTCTCACCTAAACAGCCCCTGGTTTCCTCACTTAAGCCCCAGGGTGGTGATGCTGGGTGCCCCTTTGATGCCTCCTGATTCTGGAGTCTCTGAGGGGAGCAGGTCTGCGCAGGACCTGGGGCCCACTGGGATGTGTGTGTGTGGGGGGGAGCGGTGAGAGGCAATTGAGGTAATTAAGCTCCCTGGCCAGCACCTTCTTCTCCTGTGATGAAAACGTTTTAAGACTCTCATCCCTTAAAAGGGAACCACTTCCGCTTCCACCAGCAGGTTAGTTCCTCTCCAAAATCCTTTTCTGAATTAATAACATCTCTCCTTCAGGGTCTGCCCCAATCTGGACACCCAGCGCTGGATTTCGCTTTTTTTTTTTTTTAAGATTTTATTGATTTTGGGGATCCCTGGGTGGCTCAGCGGTTTAGCCCCTGCCTTTGGCCGCAGGGGAGATCCTGGAGTCCTGGGATTGAGTCCCGGGAAGGAGTCCCTGCATGGAGCCTGCTTCTCCCTCTGCCTGTGTCTCTGCCTCTCTCTCTCTCTCTATCATGAATAAATAAATAAATCTTTAATTTTTTATTGATTTATTTTAAAGGGAGAGAGAGAGTGAGCAGGGAGAGGAGCAGAGGCAGAGGGAGAAGCAGACTCCCCGCTGAGCAGGGGGCCCGGCCGACCGACTGCAACAGACCCAGATCCCAGCTGAACCCCAGGGGCTGGATCAGGTATGGACCCCAAGGCCAGGTGTGCTCAGTGGACAAGGAGGCACCTTGACCCCAGTGATGGACAGTGGCAAGGCAGGGTGTCTCCCTTGAGGGCTACCCAAATTCTTATTTTTTTATTTAGATTTTATTTATTTATTCATAGAGAGACAGAGAGGCAGAGACACAGGCAGAGAGAGAAGCAGGCTTCACGCATGGAGCCTGACGTGGGACTCCATCCCAGGTCTCCAGGATCACGACCCCGGCAGAAGGCGGAGCTAAACTGCTGGGCCACCGGGGCTGCCCACTACCCAAATTTTTAAATGTCCTTTTTCACATTTAAACGGCCACCATCCCTTAGGGTCCCTTCTGACTGTGCCTGTGCTGGGAGGTGCATCTTGGAGTCCAGGAGGCAGATTCCTCAGCAGAAATGGGGTGACACTCAGGTCAGAGCAGTGGGTCCCTCCAGTGTATGGCTCGGAAGGGGTGGGGTCCTATGGGAGAGAGTATGATCTTGTCCTGGGCAGTGTGTGTGTGGGGGTGTCTAAACCCTGTTCTCAGCTTCATTCCACAGCCCAGCCCTTAACCTGATGACAGAAGGAGGACCTGGGGGAGCTTTCGCAAGCTGATGGTCTCAGTTTTCCACAGGCGAGAGAAGAGCAGCAGAGCAGCCACCCCAAAATCCGGACTGCGGACTTGCTGACTTGGGGTGTTAGTGTGTGGCAATGCTGACCATCCCCTTTCACCATTCTCCTCTTGTCCATAGACACCTGAATCAAATCCTTCCCCAACGCTCCCAGGAAAGGGGACGGGCCCCAACCAGGGAGGCCAGAGCCAAGAGGGGTGGCTTGATGGTCTAGGGGTCTAGGGGTATGATTTTGGATTAGGGTGCAGGAGGTCTCAGGGTCAAATCCTAGACAAACCCTCCTTTTGAGAGCGTTTGGCAGTGGTGGTGTTGCAGTCCCCAGGACACACGGTCACGCCCACCCGGGTTGTCACCCTCACCTACTCATAGTGGTCTGGTGCCCTCTGTCCTGAGGGGCGTCCTCCCATTGAGTGATGATCATGCCCTGGAATCCCAGGTGCACCCTCACCCCCAAAGGGACAATTTAGTAAAAGTTGAGCTTTTCACGACTGTGCATGTGGGATCCTGCAGTGATGTCCTTTGTCTGTGAGATAATAGGAGCGGCTCCTTCCCTTGACTGAACCCAAGAGAAGACTGGGGTGGGTGGCTTTTCTCACATAGCTAGGTCCAGATCCTTTTCTAAGGTTACTTAGCTCAAAGAGGAAGTTGAGGAATACGGAGGCTGGAGAACCCAGTGTAAGGGGGGGATGTCATTCATCGCCTCTGGTGGCTTTGGCAAGGTGGTAGTATGGGGTGACAGGCTGCTCCTCCCCACCTCCTGCTGTTGCTGAGTTTAAGAGGTTGTGCCTAAACCAAACATGCCAGGAATTGCTCAGACGTCCCAGAGGTTTGAGTGGTTCCTGGTTTAAAAGATGCCCATCATGGGGCTCAAACCCACGACCCTGAGATTAAGAGTCTCATGCTCTACCGACTGAGCTAGCCAGGCAGATGCAGCCAAGCTCTGGCAGCTGAGTCTCAGAATTTGATTGGCTTCCGCAACCAAATGACTGGGCAGATCAGGTTCTGGGGACAGTGGGGCCGTGACCACCTCTGGAGTTCCCTCCCAGCACCCTGCCTGTCGGAACTGCTCAGTGGGAAGCGAGGCCCCAACGGGTGGAGGCGGAGGTGTCACCCTGACCCACAGACAGATGGGCTCCGCGGCCGCCGGGGACACTGCAGGGCGGACAGGACCAGAGCGGATCCGGGCCAGCTGCCCCACCACCCAGGACGTGCAACATGGGGATGGCGAAGTGCAGAGGGACCCATCCTCCCTTACGTAATCAAGCAAACCTGTGTACTTATAATCATTGTTGGACCCACCAGATTCCACTTAGTCGCATGAAAACTCCAATACACTTCCTTGGAATTATCTAAAATCAATTTGTTTTTATTTATGATTTTATTTTTTTTTAAATATTTTATTTATTTATTAATGAGAGACTCACAGGGAGAGGCAGAGACACAGGCAGGGGGAGAAGCAGGCTCCATGCAGGTGGCTTTGGGTTGGAGCAGCCCCCACTGCACCCCTGGTCCTGGCCTGGCTCTCTAGAACAAGGAGGAACCTCAGGTAAACAGGCAGGACCCAGCAGATCGCCGCCCTCCCCTACCCCGAACTCTGGGGATGGTTGGCCTCAGTGAATCTGCTCAGGATCCACTGAAATTTCAGACTCCACTGACTGCCGGGTGGGCGCCGGCCCCTCCTGAATACAGATGCAGGGAGGAGTGAGGAGGTCGCAGGGAATCTGGACACAGCCCAGGGGTGTGTGCATGGCCCTGGGGGTATTTTATTTATTTATTTTTATTTTTTCCCCTGGGGGTATTTTAAAACAAAAGGACTGCATTGGTAGAGATATTTGCCCCCACCCTCCCCACACCCCGCAAAAGTGCAAAACTTTTACAAGCGAGGCAATATTATATGTGCTTTAAAATTTAAAAAGTGGAGGAAGGTGGGTTTTAAAAATGCACAGAGATGAAGCAGGCTGTGCATGTGTGGGGGCAGACAGATTTTGAGAACTCAGTGTCTGCTTAGTGTCGCTGTGAACCTAAAATTGCTCTAAAAAATGAAGTCTGAGGACGTCTCTGTGGCTCAGCAGGTGAGCGTCTGCCTTTAGCTCAGGGCATGATCCTTGATCCGGGATGGAGTCCCACATCAGGCTCCCCACATGGAGCCTGCTTTTCTGTGTCTCTCATGAATAAATAAATAAAATGTTTTTAAAAAACTTTCTTATTGAAAATAAAGTCTGTATTTAAAAAATATTTAAACAGGGGTACCTGGTTGGCTCTGTCAGTAGAGCATGTGACTCTGGATCTCAGGATTTAAGTTTAAGCCCTGTGTTGGGCATGGAGGCTACTTAAGAATAATCATTAAAAATATACAAATAAATTTCTACTACTATTTCTTCCAATACATTTAGACCTGTCCTTTTGGGTCTCTAGCGACTCCTACATTAGATTTTTTAAAAAATTGTTTTTTTTTCCGACATTAGATATTTTATTAAAGTCCCACAAATCCTTGAGGCACCTTCCTTCCTTCCTTTCCTCCTTCCCTCCTTCCCTTCTCTTTCTCTTCCTTCCTTTCCTCCCAAGTCTATTTTCCATTTCTTTCAGGTTGGGTCATTTTTGTCGTTCTACCTTCACATTCACTGATTTTTTCTTCCCTTCCGTCCACATGTTTGTCGTCCAGCCATTAGGCTTTCCATTTCAGTTCTTGCATTCCTCAGCTCTAAGTTTTCCATGTGGTTTCTCTTTATATCTTCTATATCTCTGAGATTTTCAACTTTTACGTTTGTTTCCAGCAGGTTCTTTAAAGCTCTTTCAAACATTTTTAGGACAGCGGCTTTCCCACCTGTCCCCTCCTTTTCAGACAGCTCCAGAATCTTTGTCTTTCAATCACCTTTCCTCCTTCAAGTTGAGATTTTCCTGGTTCTTACTATGACCAGTGATTTTCAGTTGCATCTTGGACATTTTCGGTTTTATGCTTTGAAACTCTGGCTCTTATTTACCGATTCTGACTTAGAGGACTCTTGACAGTGCCCCCCCTGTGGGGGGAGAAGAGGACTCTCCTTTCCGTTTGGAGGGGGTCAGGAGCAGATCACACAAGGTGGGGCCTCCTGTTTGCTGGGCAGGAATTTGAGTTCAGGCTCCCCATCAGGCCTCTGCTGTCACCCCTGACTGGGGGGAAGTGGGGCACCCCATCGACAAGGAGAAGGTTGGGGCGACATTAGACATTAAAGCAGAGCGACCCGGTGTGAGCTGGCCACTGGGCCACAGGCTGAAATGGACCAGCAGTTTTTGTTGGTTCAGGTCACAGGAGGGGCAAGGGGAGGTGACAACCTGGGGTTAAAGTCAAAGTGTCCATTTCGAGTTGGCCCTGCCCCGCGGCCTGACTTGTCCCCTTCTGCAGGGTGACGGCGGGGAAGGGGGTGTGTGTTGGGTGTCCCGGGGGCTCCCTGAATCCGCCCTGGTCATGCCCACAGGAGGCAGCCAGAGTCTGGCTCGCCCGGGATTGTAGCAGGGGGTCTCCCCGGCCTGGGCCCCCCGCCACTCCCGCGGAAGAGGGAGAGGGTCGCGGGCCGAGCCCCGCCGGACCGGCTCAGCGCCCCCCTGGGGCCAGGCGGGGAAAACCACCTGGGAGCGCAGGGGCTGCAGGGGGTGCTCCGGGCGGGGGGGCCCGGGCTCCGGCTGTGCGGTCGGCTGTGATCCGGCTGCTCCTGGAGGTCTCTCTGCAGGCCTCGGCTCCCTCAACTCAACGTGGAGCTCAAATCCGGGCCCTCAGCGATTCAGAAACTCGGGCCGAGCTCTGGCCCTTCCAAGCGGGGTAGCGGGCTGAGCAGGCAGTGGCACATCCGGCCGATTTGGTTCCTGCAGGAGGCCCTGGGCTGGTTCCCGAACTTGCACGGGGCCCCAGGAGAGTTTGCGAGGAAGGAAAAAGCTAGGGCTCGTCCGGGATTTGAACCCGGGACCTCTCGCACCCTAAGCGAGAATCATACCCCTAGACCAACGAGCCGCCCTCGGGGAGAGTCTACCTCTACTTATTTCTAGTTCTCTACTGGTCCGGGTTAACCGCCTCGCGTTCCCACGCCCTGGTGCGCTGCCTCCCACTGCCCTGGCGCCGGAGGCAGTTAGGCCTGCGTCACCCGCCCTGAGGCAGGTTGCAACCTCGGCTCTTTGCAGCACTTGCCTTTGATACTTAGAGTACCAGGGAGGTAGGGACACTTCTCGTCTTCGCCTGGCTAGCTCAGTCGGTAGAGCATGAGACTCTTAATCTCAGGGTCGTGGGTTCGAGCCCCACGTTGGGCGTGTGGTTTTGAGGGATAAAGAGGCCTTAAGATATTGGAATGCAAGGGAAGTATTATCATTTCCAGAGGCTTTTCACAATCTAGGCCAGTGGCAGATGCTTCCAGGGGGACTTCTGCATCGCACCTTCTGAGTGGTTGAGTGAAGCAATGTAAATATTTGGGTCCCCCAGTTTGGCGGGAGAAGACTATCATCTTGTAGATTAGTCACTGCGCCCCCACGTCTGACTGGGGAACAGGTTCAGTCCCAGAGCTTGAAGTGTGCGTGTGTTGGGGGTGATGGGAGGGTGCTCCACTCTCCAGGTCCTGGATGGGGCTCCCAGGAGGAGGCTCCCAAGCAGAGCCCCCCATCCCCACCCTGTGCCTGAGGAGGGACTGCTCAGAATTCCCCCCAACCCCCACCCCAGCCTGGAGGTCAGTGGCCTTGCATTTGGATGGCGTCTCAACTTGGCTCCACTCTCCTGGGTGAAAGGGAAATGGAGGCAAGGAGTTTTGTTTTCCATTTTGGAGGAGAGGGAGAAGAAGGGTATAGGTTTCCCATCAGATGATTTTCTGTTCTTTTGCAATGGTTTATACTGTTAGAGTCCCGGCTCAGTGTTCGACAGGACTGGGTTTTCTCTCTGTGTTGGTGGGAACCGAGGCTCCTCTAGAAGAGACACCGCAGGCTGATTCGCCCCTCCCCTGGGCCCCTGGAACTCCAGGTCCCCAGCTGGAGGACCCGGTCCCCTCCTGTCAGAAGGCCCCTTCTTCTTCTCCCTTGGGGGCACCTTTAGTCTCAGGAATCTTTCCTTATGTTCTTAGCATAAAAGAAAGCTTGGTTTACTAGGTAGGTCCATACAATGCAGTCACTTTTTGGAAAAAAAGTCTTGCTGACTCAGTACCTCTGTAGTTCTACATGGCTGCCATAGCAAGTGACCCCAATCTGAGTGACTTAAAACCAACATAAATATATTTTCTCACACTTCTGGAAACCAAAGTCTAAAGTCAAGGTGCCAGCTGGCCACCTTTTCTACTCTGTCTAAAGGCTCTAGGGAAGAACCCTTCCTTGCCTCTTCCAGCTTCCGGTGGCCAGGGCCATCTTTAGCTTAAGGACCCATCACTCCAGTCCCATATAGGTTTCTTCCTTCCATCAACCTCTGTGTTTCACATAATCACATAATCTTTTTATAAAGACACCAACTATTAGGGTGGGGCCCACCTTGTTTGAGGATGACCTCACTTTCACTAATTCTGCGTGCAAAGACCCTACCTTCTGGGGCCTTTGGCTCCACGGCCGGTGGCTCTGTGGTTGAGCATCTGCCTTTGGCTCAGGTCATGATCCCAGGGTCTTGGGATTGAGTCCAGCATCAGGCTCCCCCTCCCCAGCAGGGAGCCTGCTTCTCCCTCTGCCCATGTCTCTGCCCCTCTCTGTGTCTCTCATGAATAAATAAATTTAAAAATTAAAAAAAAAAACACCCTTCTGAGGTTCTGAGTGGCCATGAATTAGGAGAACACCATTCAACCCTGTACATTAAATTTTTTTTCAGGGAAAAAAGGTAATTTTATATTCTTTTTAATTTAAAAAATTTTTGCTTAAGTAATCTCTGCATCCAATGTGGGGCTCAAACTCACAACTCCAGGATCAAGAGTCAGATGCTCTATTGATTGAGCCAGCCAGGCACCCCAACATTCTTTCTAAATAACAATTATATTTTACTGAGATATGTGCCCAGGTAGGGCCTGTACTGCCTCTCCAGCCTTAGAATCAGTTTGCATAGTGCTATTGTCGGTTCCTATTTCACATTGATTTTTTTGCACTGCTTGCACGGATACTGCGGAAAAACCCAGGTTTGCAAAAACATAGCAATCGTCAGACATTGAAATCCAACTGCCTTGAGCTAGTAGTTCACAGAATATGGTGTCTGATGGATACTGAGTATTGCTGTTTCTCTCGAAACTTTAAAATATCCCTGGGAATTTTAAAATACTCTAAAGGTGCCTCCAGACACAGATTGGAAACCACAGAACAAAGCCAAAAGCATCACCTTGAGTATAGAGGTTGAGTGCTTTAGGAACAGAAGTAGCTGGCATCACAGTGAGCTCATGCTGGTGGTTCCTTGGGCAGAGGTTTGGAGGTGATTGTTTTGGAAGTGGCTGCACCCTGAGCCCAGTCTCACCTGAGGATCCTGTCAATGTCTGAGTAACACCTTGACCCAGGCCAACCTTTTAGCCTTCCCCAATCTGAGGTGTCAAGATCCCAGGCCTGTTGGAGGTATCCCTCCCTCGTGATCTGAAAAGACACCACGGCTAGGCCCCACACTGCCTACTTCAGCAAAAGAGACCTCTTAGGATTGAATTCAGGACCTCTCACATCTAAAACAAGAAAAACATCCAGGATGCCTGGATGAGTGTCTGCCTTTGGTTCAGGGCGTGATCCTGGGGTCCCGGAATTGAGTCCCGCGTCAGGCTCCCTGCGAGGAGCCTGCTTCTCCCTCTGCCTGTCATTCTCTCTCTCTCTTTCTCTCTCTCTCATGAATAAATAAAGTCTTTATATATTTTATTTATTTATTTATTTATTCATGAGAGACACAGAGAGAGAGAGGGAGGCAGAGACACAGGCAGAGGGAGAAGCAGGCTCCATGCCAGGAGCCCAACACGGGACTCGATCCCAGGTCTCCAGGATCACACCCTGGGCCAAAGGTGACGCTAAACCGCCACCCGAGCTGCCCATAAATAAAGTCTTTTTTTTTCTTAAAGATTTATTTATTTATTCATGAGACACATGAGAGAGAGAGAGAGAGAGAGAGAAGCAGGCAGAGGGAGAAGCAGGCTCCATGCAGGAAGCCCGATGTGGGACTCGATCCTGGATCTCCAGGATCACACCCCGGGCTGCAGGCGGCGCTAAACCACTGTGCCACCGGGGCTGCCCTAAATAAGGTCTTTTTAAAAAAATGCTTAGGCCAAAAAAAAAGTCCCTTTGGTTGGTGGTCTTTGGTGGCTCTAACTTATTTCCCTCACCCATCTGACATATGGACTTGATATCCCCTCGTGGGTGAGACAGGCTTGGCCAGGGAGGAGTATGCCCTCATATCTGGAGTTGGGGATGCCAACTCTGGAACTTGTTTTAAGACCCCTGGAGATGCTCCTAGGGCTGGGCACCCTGTGCCCTGCAGCTTCCCTCCACCCCAGAACACTGGGAAAGCAGACATACCATCAGTCTTTGCTCCATCCCTTGGCCCATGCCCCATGCCCCATGCCAGAGGGCAGGGATGACGGTAGGGATGGGGAGTCAGAGACGCTGGGACAGTCTAAGCAGAGGACAAAGTGAAGGTCCAGGCCAGCTCTGCAGACTGGAAGGTCTTTTACTCACTGTCAGGGATAACCATGAGTCTCTGGGTCCTAGTTCCTACCTGGCCTTGGGTGGACCTTGGTCCCCTTTGCAGGTAACAAGCTACCCGGAGAAGAAAAAGTATTAGAGAGAGGGCTCATCTGGGATTTGAACCTGGGACCTCTCACTCCCAAAGTGAGAATCATATCCCTAGACCAACAAGCCAAACTGTCTATACCTGTGCTCTTGATTCTGTCCACTTGCCTCCCCCTCACTCAGGGGCAGCAGTGTCCCAGATGCCCATCCCAAGGCGGGAGGACTCTGCTCACTTACCCCCCCCCCCCACCAAGGGTGAAGTTCCACACTGCCGGTCCCAGAGTCCCAGGGGTCAGCTTCCCCCAGAGCGCCTGTCACCAGGCTCAGGAACTTGGGCCACGGAGCTGGGGGCACCCTCAGGACCACGTGGGAGCTCCCCAGGGGCCTCAAAGTCGAGACTAGGGCAGCCTGCCCTCCCCACTCACCAGCACCCCCCACCAGCCCAGGCGTATCTCTTCTGCTAACAGAGGGGAGAGGGACGGGGATCCGGGGCAGTTCCGGGCCTCCTGTCCTTGGCCAAGCCCGTCCTCCTCTGGGCTCTGTCCCCAAAGCCACCGTGTGGCTCTGGGTCCCCCGAAGTCGCAGTGTCTGTCCCGGCGCTGGGCACTGGCCGGCACCCCTCGCCGGCGGTGCCATCCATGGGGGCCTCCAGGCGCCGCCCTCGTGGGCAAGTGGTCCTTCTGGAAACCAACCAGAAAGGAAGAGGGTGGCCCTGACCTGACCTTCTGCAGTCCCCTGGGGCGCTAGGGGGTCTTCTGGGTCTCCCGCTTCACGCCCTGCTGCCGCCCCAAGGTGTGGGGTGGGGGGGGGCACCGGGGGAGGAGACTGGGGGTTTGAAAGTGAGACTCCTCGGGTGTGGGCGAGAGCTCTGGGGCCACGCAGAAGGCACCGCGTTGGCCTCACCAGGACCTTGACCCCCGTGCCCCTGTCTTCCCAGGCTGCAAGAGGGCGCTCGCCTGCTGTGTGCCACGGGAGGAGAGGGGAGCCAGGGAGGGGGCCGCCTGGGTTCCCACCCCGGAGCTGGGAGGGAAGAGGGCGCTTAAGCACCGCCGGCCTCTGCTGGATCCCGGCCCAGGGACGGTGGAGTCTCCGGGCCTCGGGGCCACCCAGGAAGCTGCTGCCCAGTGCTGCGGGGCCCCTGGGCCTCCTTCTTTCTGACCCTCTGGGTCAGTGTGCCTCCCTTTCTCCCCATGAATTTCGGACCAGGCGGTCGTCCCCCCCACCCCGCCTTGCTGCTTCCAATCCTGAGGTTCTCAGTTTCTTTCTTTTCTTTTTTTTTTTTTTTTTAAGATTTTATTTATTTATCCATAGACACAGAGAGAGAGGCAGAGATACAGGCAGAGGGAGAAGCAGGCTCCACTCAGGGAGCCCGAAGTGGGACTCGATCCCAAGTCTAAGAGGATCACACCCTGGGCTGCAGGCGACGCCAAACCGCTGCGCCACCGGGGCTGCCCGGTTCTCAGTTTCAGGCAAAGGAATCATGTTGGAGACAGTACTGGTCGTGGTGGTGGTGGGGGGGTCTCTTGCCCCCACCGCTTCCCCTTCCCTTCCCTGGGGGGTAGGGCTGGTGTGCCCGGCTAGCTCAGTCGGTAGAGCATGAGACTCTTAATCTCAGGGTCGTGGGTTCGAGCCCCACGCTGGGCGTGAAGCTTTTACAAGCCTCGGTGAATAGGATTAATGGTTTCAGTTGCACCCAAAGACCACACCCCTGGGCTGGACCCGCAACTTCTGGAAGACTCACAGCCTCATGCAGGGAGAAGGTGAGACACTAGAGTTGCTCAGGAAAGGTCTAAGCCTAGTCCTTTCCACACAGATTGTGGACCTGAGTTGCATTTGCATTATGAGGTTTTGGTGTGTTTTTCCTCCCTGGAGGCACAGCAGGAATAGCATAGCTCTGGGGAGTCATTCCTGCAATTCAGGCTTCTCACATGCCACACTCAGATGCCCTCCTACCCCAACCCACGGGTGAGCATGTTTCCTAACTATTTTGAAGAGACGAGGACTGCCCAGTTGCCTGGACCCCTGGGGTGGACGGGTCTTGGATCTGACTCCTTGGACCTTCCCAGAGTGGGTGCAGATGTAAATTAAATATAAAGGGGTGACATTCTCCTGATCCTGGGCTTCTGAGTTCACTGGAGATGCAGGGGCTGAAGGCTCCCCTCTCCCCAGCCCCCTCCCAAGTGCAAGGAATTCAATCCTGTGAAAATTACCTTGAGTTTCAGTCACAGACCGAGGACAGCCTGCCAGCCCCCAACGCAGTCTTTCCCAGCTAGGACCAAGGGTGGGGCTCTGGTTTTTCCCAGGCGGTGGGGAAGGATGGAGAGAGGGGCAGGGGTGGAGCTATGGAGGTGCGGGACACGCCAGCCTCAGGGTCAGAGAACAGAGTCCACAGGTGCAGGGAACAGGAGGTTTTGCACCTATGGGGGTCTGTTTGCCCAGCCCTAGATCTGGAGAAGAAACCTGGAGCCCTTCCTTTGGCACAAGTTTCAAAACTTCCTCCCCCATCCCAGGAGACCCAGTCCTAGGGTGGCAGGTGTCCAGGGTGGCTGGGCAGCTGGGAGGTTCAGAGAAGGGAGAAGGCTCCGTTCGCCTGAAGCTGGGTCAACATGGAGAGAACACCTCCAATCTACTCCACCGGCCCCAGCTACCTCGGGGGGTGGCGGGGGGTGGGGGGAGAGCACTGAACTCTGGATCCACTGCTTTTGAAAGGAAGATGAGGGCTCTAGAAGCCCACGGGGCTTCGTCATAACCTCCTTGGTAGATTCAGAAAGGAGAGAAGAGTGAGTCTCGTCTTTGCTTGGGGCCTAGAGTTTTATTGACAACGGTGGTTCCAGGCACATGTTTTCTCAGGCGTCCAGGGGCACAGGGGAGTTAGGTATTCTCCTAAGTCACTTATACCCTGAAGCCAGGGGTCCTGATGAATCAGTGGTCTCGGAAAACATTCATGATGACTCCCACCTACCAGTTCTTAGATGTTATCTGTTGTGCTGGAAGGATCCAAGGAAATCATTAATTCCTTGACCTTTGCAAGGAGGACATACGTTATGTCCTATGAGGCGGGGGTGCAGATCCTACAGCAAGAACGTAAACAGGAAAAGGAGTGAAAAAAGCAGTTTTCACGGAGTCCCTTTAGCACCTTTGTCTCACAGCCATCCAGGTGGCCCATCTAAAATACCTGATGGGCTGTAACCAGCCAAGGTCTGACTTTGCAGCAGGATTCAGACCTAGATCTCAGGGGCTTTAGAGTGGCTCTGAGTACATTTCCCCAGAGAGGTAGGGGTGGAGCTGCGAAGACAGAGGAGGGTGGACGGGAGGCTGGGACCATTGGCTACAGGTACTGCACCAGCCCGAGGCCCTGGCGGAGAGCCTCTGGTCAGAGTTTGTAAAACTGTGCCCCATGGGGTTAATGAGATTAAAACTGTCACCAGCAAGACTCTCATGGCTTTGGAAACTATTCCCCACGATTTCCTTATTTGCCTCAAATAAAGTTTCCTTTATGTGACAGCTCCATCCAGTGTAGTCTCTACCTATAACTCACCAATGACCCTGTGTCACAGGAGTACAGGGGGAATGGAGCTGGTGGTCACTTGGGTCCTTGGCCTCTGAGAGCTGCAGAGCCAGAGTTGAGCTGGGGGCCAGGGTACCCTCTTCTGTCTCAAATTAGCCAGCCTGGGCATTTCGCAGGGAGAACGGGCCATCACTCCCACAGCATGATTGTTCTAACTTCTTTTAAAAAGATTGGAGCAGTGAGGCGCCTGGGTGGCTCAGTTAAGGGCCTTCCTTTGGCTCAGGTCATGATCCCGGGGTCCCGGGATGGAGCCACGCATCAGGCTCCTGGCTCAGCAGGGAGCCTGCTTCTCCCTCTCCCCCTCTACTTGTACTCTCTCTCTAATAAATAAATAAAAATAAAATCTTTAAAAAGATCGGATCAGTAACATAAGGGCTGAGCTGGATTTATTCCAGGAAAGCAAGGTTGGTTTTATGTGCAAGAAAATCTATCAAAGTAGTCAGTCATATTGATGGAATGAAAAAGAAAAGTCATAAATGTTTGTAAAAACGCTTGATGTAATTCACAGCTGTATTAACCACGGTTTGTATTCTCCGTATTCTAGGACGGTTTGACATCTTGGGCGCCGTGCTAGCTGGGGAGAGACTGCCCCTCCTCGGCTGGCTAATTCCCAGAGATCGTAAAAACGATTTGCCTGCTAATAGACCTTTCATATGCAAACCAGCCAATTGTGAGTCCACACTCACCCATCCTCCTCCTTGTCTGACACACTGGCCAGTATTTCCCGGGTCCTAAGTCACCCAGGGTCAGATACCAGACAACTAGGGACAGCCCCTATGTCCCATATCCCACTGAATTATCCTAACTAGCCAATCCTAAACTGTTTACCCTGCCTTGACTTGCCTTTCCCACGGAAACAATTTGCCCAGAACTGCGGGAGGCTCCCAAGGGGGTCGTCGCCCGCCCTTGGGGGCTTGGGGATCCACAGGGAGAAGCAGACCCCGCTCAGGGCCCTTCCTTCCCCGCACCCAGACTGGCAGCCTTGAGCTGGGCGCCTGAAACCGAGCCACCATCTCCCCCACCGTGCCTCCTCCCGGGGATTGGAGGGCCACGGCGGCTGGTGCCATCCCCTTGCTCTGCCCCGCTCGCCAGCCACCTTCCCCAGGCCCCACGGCAGGCACCGCCTGAGGCCTTGGGTCCCCCCGCAGAGCGGGCGCTCCTTCCGCTGTGGGTGCAGGGGTGCTCTGGCGCCTCCGTCCTCGTCTTCCCCTCCCCTACAGTTTGCTTCCCACTCCCCTGGGGGCAGGAGTCATCCCCAGTCGGGCTCCGCTGATCCGGCATCCTGGGCCTGGGCGGCTGTGCCCCCGCCCACCTAGGGCCGCGGGGCCTCCCCAGGGCCACCCCAGCGCTCAGCCCCTCGCCTGGCTCCCAGGACCCGCTCAGCCCACCCGGCAACGAGCCCGGTCACGCGCGTGCAAACAGTTGTGAGGCAAGCGTCGGTAACCGCCCTCGCGTGCCAGGCTCGTTGGTCTAGGGGTATGATTCTCGCTTCGGGTGCGAGAGGTCCCGGGTTCAAATCCCGGACGAGCCCGTGGTGTGCGCCCCTCCTCTCCGCTATTTTACGCGCCGGACCGCTCGTGGCGTGCGGGCTCCGGGCCCTTACGTATTCTGGGGGTCCTCTGGCCCGAGTGAGGTGTGCTGCTGCATGTGTAAATGTACATTGGGTTTGAAGGTTTTTACAAGAAAAGTAAGATGTCTTACTACGTGCTGAAGTTATAATTTGGATATTTTGCTTGTATCAAAGCTATTATGACAATTAATTTTACCTGTTTCTTTTTACTCATTGTTATTATTTTTTAATGTGCTAGTGGAAAATGTTAAGCGACAGATGTGGCTTGTATCTGTGGCCTGCAATAACGGCCCGCTGGGCCTGGGGCATGACTCTTTGCGGGGTTAGAGGCCCTGGGTCCAAACGCTGACCGAGCTCATGATTAGAAAAAACGTCCCTTCGGGTTTGGGGACCACAGCACGGAGGGGAGGGGGCGCCCGGGGCGTGGCATCCTCCCAGCCCGGGGTGTGGGCTCTGGGCTGAGGACAAGATGCCTAGCCAGGCAGGCCTTACTTTCACCATCTGTTAAACAGGGATGGTTCTAACTTTGATTTATTTAAAAGATCATCATTTTTGCTGCTGATTTGTAATGCAACTTTTTCACAAATCAAGAGTCTGGGGAAAAAAAAAAGAGTCTGAGTATATGTTGTTCTGATACTTCACCACTTTGTTCCCCTTCTGTTTATCCTTGTGACCAAACCAGTTTAGCTTTAGGGGTAAGTCTTGATATCCAGGAGTGTTAGTCTCTCAAATTTGTTTTGGTTATTATTGACCCTTTGCACTTTCATGTAAGTGTGAGAATCAGCTTGTCAGTTTACACAAAAATAGTGATTGGGATTTCAACTGTTTTAGCATCGATTCTGTAGATCAGTTCTGGGTGACTTGACATCATTACAATATTGGGTCTTTCAACTCATAAACATGATGTATCCCTTGTTTATTAGAGGATTCTTGGGATCTCTGGGTGGCGCAGTGGTTTGGTGCTTGCCTTTGGCCCAGGATGTGATCCTGGAGACCCAGGAACGAATCCCATGTCTGGCTCCTAGTGTATGGAGCCTGCTTGTGTCTCTGCCTCTCTCTCTCTCTGTGTAACTATCATAAATAAAAAATTAAAAGGAAAAAAAGGATTCTTTAACTTCTCAGAATAGTGTTTTATGCTTTATTTAAAAAAAGAAAAAAAATATTTTATTTATTTATGAGAGACACACAGAGAGGCAGAGACACAGACAGAGGGAGAAGCAGGCTCCATGGAGGAGCCTGATTGATGCAGGACTCAATCCTGGAACCCCAGAATCAAAGGCAGATGTTCAACCGCTGAGCCACACAGGTGACCTAGTGTTTTATGCTTTTCTAAGGTAGATTTTGTACATTATTCATTAGAATTTTTGCTAGGTATGTGATATTGTTGATACTATTGTAAATTATATGTTTGGATATGATTTTCCCTTTTTTGCAGATACACAAAAATACAATCAATGTTTATGTACTAATCTTGAATTCAGTGACACTGTGAAAACTTACATATTATTTCTAATCTATAGAATTTTCTATATATTCAGGCATGTCATCTATGGATAATGGCAGTATTACTTCCCCTCCTGGGCAGCCTAGGTGGCTCAGTGGTTTCACACTGGCTTCTGCCCAGGGTATGATCCTGGAGACCTGGGATTGAATCCTGTGTCGCATGGAGCTTGCTTTTCCCTCTGTCTCTCTCTCTCTCTCTCTGTGTCTCATGAATAAATAAATAAAATCCTTTAAAAAATTGCTTCCCATCCTTATCTATACTTTTTAATTACTTTTCTTGTCTTATTGCACTAACTAGAACCTCCAATAAAATAGAAATGTGATAAAAGGCATTCTTGTTTTGTTCCAGAATTCAGAGAGAAGCCTCCAAAATTCTTCTATTAAATATGTTTGCTGCCTTTTGTTTTAAGAGTTACCACTTGATAGTACTGTTGCTGTGTAACACTGCCAAACTTAGTGGTGTAGAACCACATATTTTGGGACACTTGGGTGGCTCAGTCCGGGAGCTTCAGACTCTGCCTTTGCTTGGTTGGTGGTCTTAGAGTTGTAATCTCAGGGTCCTGGGATCAAGCACCTTGTTGGGCTCCCTGCTCAGTGGGGAGCCTGCTTCTCCCTCTGCTGCTACCCCTACTTGTTCTCTGTCTCTCTCTCTCTCTGTCTCTTTCTCTCTCTGTCAAATAAATAAGTAAAATAAAATAAAGCAATATGTTTTTATGCTTAGGAATTCTGTAGGTCAGGAATTCAACAGGGAATAGCAGGTATAACCTGTATCTGTTCAATTGGAACTTGTCTGCGAAGACTTGAAGTCTAACAGCATCAGTAGACTCCTTTACTCACATGGTTGTCATATGAGCAGCTCAGCTGGGACAGTGGAATGGAGCATCTACACATGATTTGATTTCTACATGTGGCTTGGGCTTCCTCATAGCATGGAAGCTCCAGGCTAATTGAATTTCTTACCTGTCAACTTTGGAACTCCCAAGTGTCTGTTCTACTGGACAAAATGGAACCTGTGTCTCTCTTTATGACCCACCCTTGGCGCTTCTACAATTTCACTTCTGCTATAGGTTTATTGGGTGAAGAAATTACTGAGTCTCCAGGGGAAGGGATACAGACCTCACCCCTTGGTGGAAAGAGTGTTAAAGAATTTGTGATCATTGAAAAAAAATAGCTTTATTAAATATAAGTGATATGCAATAGCCTACGCACATTAAAGTCCACAGCTTTGTAAGTTTTTTTTAAATTTTTATTTATTTATGATAGTCACAGAGAGAGAGGCAGAGACACAGGCAGAGGGAGAAGCAGGCTCCATGCACCCGGAGCCCGATGTGGGATTCGATCCCGGGTCTCCAGGATTGTGCCCTGGGCCAAAGGCAGGCGCCAAACCGCTGCGCCACCCAGGGATCCCAGTTTTGTAAGTTTTGACATTTGTGTGCACCTCCAGCATTACCACAGTCAAGGCAATGAACATATTCATCACCTCCAAAAGTTTTCTTATGGTTCTTTGTTGTCTCCCCTCCTACCTCTCAACACCAGCTTGCTGAGGTGGGTTGGGTTTTTTTTTGTTTGTTTGTTTTTGTTGTTTGTTTTGGTTTTATAATCGAGAGAGTACATTCCGTTTGTCAAATGCTTTTACGGCAAGTACCAAGATGATCATACGCTCTTTCTTTTTTTTAGTCATAAAATGTACATTGGTTTTTAAATGCACACATCCAAAAAAAAAATAAATGCACACATTCTAGATTGATGGGTGTGTGGTTTTTCTTTTTAAAGATTTATTTATTTATGATAGACATAGAGAGAGAGAGGCAGAGACACAGGCAGAGGGAGGAGAAGCAGGCTCCACGCAGGGAGCCGGTCGTGGGACCCGACCCCAGAACTCCAGGATCACGCCTGGGGCTGAAGGCAGATGCCAAAACCACTGAGCCACCCGGACTTCCCCAGGTGTCAGAACTTTAAAAATACTGCTCCTCTGTCTCCTAGCTTACCTTACTTTTGAGGAGAAATCTACTTTTATTCTTACCATTGTTCCTCCTTATGTAATGTATCCCATTTGGCCGCTCTTAGGATTTTTCTCTTTATCACTCATTTTAAGCAATTTGATTATGATATGTCCGGGTGTGGTTCCCTTCATGTTTCTAGGGAATCGCCGAGTAAATCAGCCGAGAGCAGAGTCGAGGGCCCACCCCCAGTTCCCTTCCGGGCCTACACGGGCTGTGGCCCCGGGGACCTCACTGGAGCCGCGCGGCGCCTGCTGTGTGCGGAGGGTGCAACCCCTGCCCCGCCCCCGCCCTCGCGCCTCCGGGGCTGGGCTGGTGCGCCCCGGGAACCCGCGACCTGCGCGCGCTCCGGCGTGGGACTCTGTTCAGGGCGTGGGCGTCTCTGGCCTCCCGCGGCGGTCAAGGGCTTTGCCGTGTGGACCGGAGAACAGAGGATCCTCCCTCGTCCCCACAGGTGTTGGACCCAGTAGCTCACAGAAGCACCAAATCTAAGGTGTCAGCATCCGCAACTGGGGGGATTGACTAATTCAGCAGCCATCGGAAAATCCAACGTCCCAGGTGGGGCTCAGTTCTACGCACTTGAGACTAAGGGTTTCACCGAGCTGGCTGGGAAAGCTTCAGCAACCCCACACCTAATCAGAGATTTCTGGAGGCGCCAAAAAGTTCGGGGCGAAGTCAGGACTTAAGGCAGGCCTGGCCTGGCCTGGAATCTACCCCTCCAGGCACCGAGCGACTCAGTGCAGCCAGAAAGGTCTGGGAGGACCTCCTATCCTGCACCTCCCCCACCTCATCATCCCAGACAAGAGTGAGCAAATCTGCTGCTATGGGGGGGAGGGGCTGGTTTGGACACAGATGCATGGGGCCTGGCGTGGGCTGCGGGGGGGGGGTGGGGGGTGGGGAGGGGGCACCAAAAAGGATTGTGCCTTGCATCTTTTGGGCGGTGGACCCAGTCCACTCCATGGATGGGCTCCATGGCTGGTTTGTGACCAAAGTGATCCCCAGGCCTGAGGGAGGGAAATACAAAGCGCCCTCCCCCCAAAAAAATTAAGTCATTAATTGGACAATAATTGTGAGTTCCAGCGTTCTGATTTCTGTCAGGATGATGCACTCCATGCTTCTTCTGAAATACCAGAGATCAGGGCAGCCCGGGTGGCTCAGCGGTTTAGCGTCTGCCTTCTGCCCAGAGTGTGATCCTGGAGACCCGGGATTGAGTCCCGCGTCGGGGCTCCCCACATGGAGCCTGCTTCTCCCTCTGCCTGTGTCTCTGCCCCCCCCCCCCCATGTCTATCATGAGTAAATAAATAAGATCTTTTTTAAAAAGTGAAATATCAAAGATCAAATCATGTTTCCACTTGCTTTTTGCGGCCACCAAGGTCCAGCCCTGCAGTGGGCACCTGCATCTGTGGGACTTCTGCATGCTCGATGCCCCAAGCCACCCCATCAGTGAGGCTTAGGGACACAGCTCTGCTAGGGGACACTAGAGCCTGGTCCTGGTTCAAAAGGCAAGGCTGTTGGTGGAAGAATTTCCCCCGGGGTCCGGTTGTCATGTTTCTCAATGAAGAGAGTCACCAGTGGTGGATCTCCCTCCTCTAAGGAGTTGTGGGGTTTTAGGGAAGGGAGTCTAGGATTCTGCTCTTGGGATTTTTATTGAGACCCCAGAGGGCTCAGAATTTGAAGGTATGTGTAGCCATCCTCTTCTAGATGTTTCTGTTTTTCTTGCATTTGGACATAGATTGGGAGGAAGATCTGCCGGGTATGGTCCATGGGCCTTTCTCCCATATCCGTTAACTCTGTTCCTGGCCCCCAACCAAATCTCCAAAGTGCTACAAAAGCCACCCCTCCCACACAAATTCCAGGGATTAGGACCACCCCACATCCCTTTACCGGGAAGCCACAAGAATTAAACCAAAGGGCTAATGGGTGGTGGCCTAGAAAAAGTTCTGCCCTCAACTCCACCCATCAGCACCCAGACCTGCTGAGGGCAGGGCGTGCTTTCTGCTCTGTGAGACGCCCCTCACCCCCAGCTCGCTCTGGTGGGCTCCCTCCCCAACGCCCACCCAGGCCCTTCTTTTCTCACCTTCACTGGCATAAAGAAACACCCACGCCCCAACCTCGGGGACCTTAGGAGGTGCAGCTCTCAGGGGTGGCTGACAACAGTCCGACAAGAGAAGCCACCTGGCACCAGGGTGCCAAAACAGAACCACCGTACCCCGGGTGGGACTCGAACCCACAATCCCTGGCTTAGGAGGCCAGTGCCTTCTCCATTAGGCCACCGGGGCGCGCCCCTGGGGCGCAGGCTTCGCGGTCAGGACCGCCCCCTCGCACTAGCCTGGAGCGGGTGGGCAGCGCCACGGGCCCCGCGCGCCCCGGCTGCGAGGGGCCGCGCTTCAGCGGGGTGGGTGCTCCGGCCGTTGGGGTGCGGCTGCTTGATTGAGGGCCGGGAGCAGGTGCAGAGTCGTGGCTCCGCCCCCGCGCCCCCCGCCGCCCCGCCCGGTCCCCGCCGCGCCCCCACGGAAGCCTCCGTGCGTGTGCATCTCCGGGACTGGCCCGCGGACCCTGAGCA
Organism: Canis aureus; assembly: GCF_053574225.1. NCBI lineage: Eukaryota > Metazoa > Chordata > Mammalia > Carnivora > Canidae > Canis > Canis aureus. The sequence goes on from NC_135618.1 coordinate 39,655,983, forward strand.
ACGAGCAATCTCGCCTCCCCTTCGTGGTATGGGTGGGGGGCTTCCCCCCGGGCCCCCCCTCTGCGGCGAGGAGGGCGAGCATCCGGCTCTTTGGTTTAAGGTGCGGTGCTTGTGGGCGTCCCCAAGTGTCCCGATTCTGTCGGGTCCAGCTGGGGACAAGCCGGGAAGGGTCTCCCCTTTATAGCGCCCACAGGAGAGGGGGTCGCTGCCGGAGAAGTGCCCCTCACTGCGCGTCGCGCGGAGGGGGCAGAGGGACCCTGGTGGGAAGGACCCCAGGACCTGCGGACAGGACCAGGTGGGGGCAGAAGTGGGAACCTCCGCCTCGCCCGCGGACGGCGCGGCCCCTCGTCCCACCGCCACGTGTGGACTCGGCGAGCCCAGACCGCGGCCGCCGCCGCCAGCACGCCAGGCCCGAGGTCGGAGGGGGCGGCTCGGTTCCTCCGCTGCGGAGGCCCCGGGCGCGGCGTCTACAGTGGGAGAATTAGAACCCAGCCCCAGGCCTGTCCTCGGGTCACACCCCAGAGCCTCTGCAGCCAGGCCGCCTGAGGCCTCACGACAAAGCCGGAGCTCCCAGGTTGCTCCCCTAGCGCCCGGCTAGCTCAGTCGGTAGAGCATGAGACTCTTAATCTCAGGGTCGTGGGTTCGAGCCCCACGTTGGGCGAGGCTGATATTTTGAGCTTCAGAGAAAACAAACGTCCTGGTTGCTCACTCTGTAAGGAGAAGAAAACACGGCTCTTGGGTGTAGCTCCTACCTTCAAGGGAGACATTCTGAGGCACTTCTTGGGAGTTCTATATTTTAGGGATGGTGGCAGCTTAAGCATAGGAAGGTAGAGCCAAGCCTAGAGCAGCAGGCCCATATAGGTCTAGGTTTTTCTCCTACAGAGTGTGCCTCCCTGACTCACTCATAGGCATGAGTCTCCTTTGGGTCAGTCAGGACAGTCCGTGGGGCCTCCAACTGTCACACTAAATGAGATGGACATCTCACCCATCTATGAGTAGGTGATAAGGTTGTCGTGCCACAGGGTAGGCCCAGATAGGGCTGTTGGAGGGGGAAGCATCAGAACTTGCACCTGGGAACCCAGGGTTACAGGACTAGGCTTCACTATTTTCCAGCTGGACTCCACAGATCTGGACCCACAAGACCCAGCCTCTCAAGGACATCAGTTTATCCCTCTGTAAAGTGGGGATAATCGCAGCTCATGACTCAAAAGTTTGTTTGGGTTATTAAATTACTTATATTTTTTGTAAAGCATTTAGAACAGAACCTTGAGACTGAAGCATTCAGTCCTGTCGAGCTTCCAGCTTGCTTGGCCTCCCCAGCCCACCTTCCTGAACCAGGCAGCTCTGGGCTGGTGGAAGCCCACGTGTTCAGGGGCCCCCTCTCAATTCTCTCCTCCCCTGTCTCTCCTGCCTCCCCACTTCACACTCCTCCTGACCCCTCTGGCAGGAACCTGAACAGTCTCTTGTCCCAAGTTGGCAGACCCTGGCTTTGCACCACTCCTGGGAAGGAGCTGAATCCCAAGGGCTCAGTGTTGGAGCTCAGTGTTGGAGTTCAACAAATTATTTTGAGGGAATAATCAAAATTATTATTAATTTGTTGGAGTTCAACAAATTATTTTGAGGGAATTTGAGGGGTGTAATCAAGGGGTCAGGCCTGTTTTGCGCACACCCCCCTCCTCCAGAAAGGGGCTCAGCTTTCCATACTCCTGGAGTGACCTCAAACTGACTGACACACCCTCCTTCTGCAGCCTCAGGGCGGTGCTGGGACTTGTGGGCATCAACAGGTGAGCCTTGGGTTTCATCAAGGCACAGAGAAGGACTGGACACCAACCTGGCACCTCAAACCGTCAGAGGTCTCAGCCTGCAGCTGACCTTTGGGGTCAGGGTCGAGGGTGATGAATGAGGCTGGAAATGTCCACAGTCTGATCCAGATCCTGGCATTGGCCACATTTGATTCTCAGCTTTAATGCAGAGATTCAGTGAAAACACCCATATGGTACCAGGTTGGCTCAGGTGGTACCATACTCTTATTCTCAGCCTCATGGCCTTGAGCCTCACATTCATTAGATCTTTTTATGCCAGTTGTGGTCCATGAAAGCATTGAGGATTCCCGCCCCCATGGGTTGTTTTTCTGCTCCCAGCCATACACTCCTGCCTAAAGAGTGCCCTGCTGGGGGCACAGTGTGACAGGTAATAAAAGCAGATTCATGCTCACCCAGGAAGCCATGCTTGGGTCCTGCCCTCAGAGCATCTGCCCCTTGTACCAGGATTGGCCTCCCATGGGTACTTTGGACTCCCGATGCGGAGAGCATGGAGAGTAGCGGTTCAAGCACCCATACCCAGGACAGGTAGCGACAGCAAGGACCAGTGCTCTTTAAGGGCGACGACGCATGGGCTTCTACGCTCCTTGTTTGCAAAGTCCCTGAGAAGAATCCCTCCTCTGGGAGGGAACATAGCAGGCTGTCCCTAATTTAAACACCAGGAAGTCTGAAAACCTAGGCTCCTGGGGATTTGATCCGCTGGCGTTCTAAGGGAGGAGTATCCCCTGGAAACTCCTTCGGCTCCCAACCTCTCCTCGCTCAGCGACGCTGTCCACGCTCCAGTCCTCAGGGGTCGCATGGGAGAGAGTTTGACTCCGGTATCACTCAAGTAGAGGATCCCAATTCCCAACGTTCAGTACTTGGGGGAATTTCGTCTTTGTCCTGTCTGCCCGCCCCGGGCCAATGTAAAGGGCTTCAGCCCAGGAGGAATGGCATGGAGGGGGGAGGGGGGGGGCGGGGCAGAGCATCGCTCCCCGTAGGTGACCGGGCCGGGTCCCCGCAGTTCGCCCTGGCCGCTGCGGCGGTTCCCTTTGCTTCCCTGGACCCAGCGAGGGCGGGAGACCAGCACCCCCTGCGCGCTGCTGCGATCGGGACGCGCGATCGGGAAGCGGTTTGGAGAGCTGCGGGGCGCTGTCTCCAGGGCCGGCTCGGGGCCCACGCGGAGCCCGCGGAGGCCGGTGGCTGAGCTAGCAGCAGCTGCGACCCCGCGACCCCGCGACCCGGCTTCCCAGGTGCGCACATTAACAACTGAACTATCGAGGCTATCGCGGCATTTCCGCTTGCATCAGCTGCAGGAGGCGTGGCGGCTCGTTGGTCTAGGGGTATGATTCTCGCTTTGGGTGCGAGAGGTCCCGGGTTCAAATCCCGGACGAGCCCTCCCCATCTTTTCCCTTCCAGACTCAGGCTCCAGATGGCTCTTCCCGGGGTGGGGGGGACATAGGGCGCCCGGAGGCGCACACAGTATGTATCGCCTGAGCCTGGGGTCCTGGGTACGAGACCATTCCGGGAAGTAGGAGGAGAGTGCTCAAGGGCTCGTGCGTCGTTGGTTGCCCTAGGGGTACAGGTCCTCTTAGCTTGAGGGTATCCCCGAGTAAAGTAAGTCCTGGGTTAGCCCTACAGTTATTACTTAAGTTGCCTTTTTTGCGTGTGGGGAGGGGGAGGAGGAGGGAGGAGGAGGGGACGGGGGAGGGAGGAGAGACCCGGGATTCTGCGGGCAGACCTCCAGTTCCCCGGCGCCTTCCCAGACGAGCGCAAGGAAATTCGCGCCCTGGATCCGAAGGGATGGTGGTCAGGCAGCACAAAGCGAACCCGCTTGCCCAGATCTGCGGGATCCCCGCGGGTTGGGACACGCCTGGACACGGGGAAGGATACAGAGACAGCACAGTGCCCAGAACCCGACCCCCGAGCCCTGGACGCAGTCCCTCTGCCCCGAGGGCGCAGTCCTGTCCTCTCCACGACCCGACGACCGAAGACCCGCTTCCTGCCCCTGCTGAGCAGAGGGGTGCATCCCTGAGCCGTCCGGGTGCGGGGTCCTGGTGGCCTGATCCACCTCCCTCCGGAGGCCAGCCCCTCCCGTCCGAGGCACCTGGCGCGGGACCGCTGGCTTAGCATAACGAAGCGACTCAGCGGCAGCCTCCTGGGCTGTAGGCCCACGTCGGAAACTGGGTTTCTTGGTTTGATCTTGCCGGCGGCGGGAGAGGGGAGGGGAGGGGAGGGGAGGGGAGGGGAGGGGAGGGGAGGGGAGGGGAGGGGGGGAGAGGGGAGGGGAGGGGAGGGGAGGGGAGGGGAGGAGAGGGGAGGGGAGGGGAGGGGAGGGGAGGGGAGGGGAGGGGAGAGCACGGGCACGGGAAAGGGGAGCGCAGCCGGGAGGGGCGGGGCGCGGCGGGGCGGGGGGCAGAGGCGGATGGAGCTGCTTCTTCCCTGCATTCCGCACGCGTTCAGGCAGCACCCACTGGGTGCCCACCGTGGGGTTGCAGCGTTTTCCACAGCGGCTTCCCAGCGACCTCGGCTCAAGCGCCCTCCGGGCACCGCCCCTCTCGGAGCCGTCCACCTGCGCCCCGACCCGGAGATCCCCGCCGCGGCCGGGAGCAGCGCCTGCAGTGCGCACGGACCGCCTCCCGGGCTGGCCGCCCTTCGCGGCCCGGGGCCAGCGCGCAGCGGCAGCGCCGAGGCCTGGGTACCGCCTCCCTCCACGCCCGCGGGTTCTCCACTAGCCTGAAACCCGAGTCCCCTCCCCGCGCAGCTCTGCGGGGCCCACCCCGGATGCCACCACGGTCACAAAGAGGAGCCTGGAGCCCATGTCCAGCAGGGCTCGTTGGTCTAGGGGTATGATTCTCGCTTAGGGTGCGAGAGGTCCCGGGTTCAAATCCCGGACGAGCCCTCCTTTTTGTCTCCCGGATGCGGATGGTTCAGAGATTTGGCCTGAGACCTCTGCGCCAGACAGCGAAGCTCGACCCGGCGGAAGGTAACTCCGAAAAGGCCTCATGCTGGCTGAGGGCCGCCCACCACTGCGTTTAAACTCTAACTGGGGCCCAGGCGCCAGAGCCCTGTCTCCGGATACTCTGTCAGTCGGAGTTCGAGGCACGGAGGTGGGAGGAAGAGGCTTTCCTTCTGTGCATTCTAGGAGCGCATTCTTCCCCAGGCTGACGCCTTTGGGGCGGCAAGTCTGGGCCGCCAGCCGGGTCCCGGCTCAGGAGTCTGGGAGCTCGAGGAGAGGCCAGAGACTTTGGGCGTTTGCAGCCTGGCGAGGGGTGGGTGTGGGGCGGATACGAAGCCCGGCACTCCTCACCTGGGCGTGGCATTCTGGGGCTCCCCCAGCCCTGCCGGGGCCCAGACCCCCAGCGCCTACCCCCTGGGGGGGGGTCCTTCTGCCCTTTCCTGCGGCTCCGGCTGTGTTGGACTGGGGTCACCTTCACCGCGCGAGAAGCGGACCGGGTCCCGCCAACACCGGGAAATTTGAAAATCTAAGCATCATGAAGAATAGTGGACATGCTGGCCTGAGGTTATGATCTCATGTAGTTCTATCCCCACTCCTTGTCCCATCAGCCCAAATGTCAAACAGATGTTAACGCTTTAAAACTGTGTTAGAGAATATCTCATACATGGGACTAAGCTTTGGGAGCTCTACAAGGGTGGACGTCTGTTCTGCAGAACCTTGAGGCTGCGATGCCTCCAGGCACCGAATTCCTATAAAACACGCCGCCTGCAGCCCGGGGTGTGATCCTGGAGACCCAGGATTGAGTCCCATGTCCAGCTCCCTGCATGGAGCCTGCTTCTCCCTCTGCCTGTGTCTCTGCCTCTCTCGCTCTCTCTGACTGAATAAATAAATAAATCTTAAAACAAAACAAAAAAACCGCAATACTCCCTCAGTACCTGGGGCTGAGCGGAAAGTGGGACTCAGGTGAGAAGCACTAACTCCTCCAGCCTTTCCGCCCTTGTCAGGCACCTGGGCCCAGGGAAAGTCCCCTGTGGAGTCGCCAGTACTTGCCAGCAGATGTCTTCAGCATGTGTGGAAAGAAGAGTGCCAAGGTGTGCCAAAAGCATCTGCCTCCTACAGGATCTGAAGGATGGTTATACAGGAGAGAAGGAATCAAAAGAATGTGGTGGTGGAGAGGACCATGGTATTGCACAACTGTTAGTGGCCTGGTCTTCCTTTTTGTTTAGGATGGTGAGATTGAAAGTGTGCCATGAACTGAGGATCATGAATAACCCAATCCTGTGTAGTTGAGGACCATTTTTTGGGAAAAACCCCTCAAGTAGCAGATTTAATTTAAATGGTAAATTAAATGAATGGTATAGTAAGTCCTTGAGCCCCTGGCAGAAGGAAACAATTGTCTGTGGAAAAATATACTTTTATTCTAGGTCACAGAATTCCCTACACAAAGAAATTTACAAGGAAAATGGGCAACTCGCATAACAAACAAAAACAACAAGGAAATAAGGCACCATGAGCAATAATCAAAGAACAAAAAGCAATGGAAATAAGATTGCTAAGATTTCAGATGCTAAGATTATTAGACGCAGACTATAACAGGCCTTACTATGCATAAATAAATGAAGACTAATTAAAACATCTTTGAGAACAGAAGCTATGGAAAATGCTCTAAAAATGCAAAATATCTAAATTCTTCTAAAAATAAAAAGACAAAAAATTGAAACAAAATTCAATAGATGTATGTAACAGTTAAAAAAGATGGAAAGAAAGTAAACTAAAAAGAGGTCAAAATAAATAATACAAAACCAAACAAAACCCTAAAACATCCCAATATGATTGTAAATTAAACAACACACTTGTAAAAATTCTGGGAGTTAAGAAAGAAATTACAAAGGGATTTAGAAATATTTTTATTTTTTTATTTTTATTTTTTTAATTTATTTTTTATTGGTGTTCAATTTACCAACATACAGAATAACCCCCAGTGCCCGTCACCCATTCACTCCCACCCCCACCCTCCTCCCCTTCTACCACCCCTAGTTCGTTTCCCAGAGTTAGCAGTCTTTACGTTCTGTCTCCCTTTCTGATATTTCCCACACATTTCTTCTCCCTTCCCTTATATTCCCTTCACTATTATTTATATTCCCCAAATGAATGAGAACATATAATGTTTGTCCTTCTCCAACTGACTTACTTCACTCAGCGAAATATTTTTAAATGATGATGAAAATACTGTATACCAAGGTATAGCTAAAGCTGTAGTTAGAGGGAAACTGATAGCCTTAGATGCATATAATAAAAAGTTTGAAAAGAAAAAAAAGTTTGAAAAGTAATGTCAAGTAGTTAGGAAAATAACAGCAAAAATAAACTCAAAGAAGTTAGAACAAGGAAAAAATAATAAGACATGAAATTAATAAAGTAGAAAACAAGCATACTATAGAGATTCATGATATCATGAAGGCAGATCTTGAAAAAAGCTAGGGTTATTGATAAAACTCTGCAAAAACTGATAAAGAAAGGAAGAAATACACAACACATATTAGGGATAAGAATGACTTCACAGTCACTGCATAACTTACATGATAGAAACATATGCTAAATAACTGAAAATTTAGAGAAATATATGTAATTTTTAAAATTAAAAAATGCCTTAATGATATCAAAATGGAGTAAAAATGTAAATGATCTTAAAACTAATAAAGAAAATGAATCACTAATCAAAAACTACCCTCCAAGGAAGATTCTTGACTTCTATGGCTGCAGTGGAGCATGCTACCAAGCATTCAAGAAACAAAATTTTTATTTGTATTTTACATAAAATCTTTCACAGAAGAACAGGGCACCCCACAACACATTTTAGGAGGCCAGCAGACCCCTGGGTAGCTCAGTAGGTTGAGCATCTGACACTTGATCTCAGGGTTGTGAGTTCGAGCACCCTGCTGGGCATGGAGCCTACTTTAGGAGATAAAAAACCAGGGGATCCCTGGGTGGCTCAGCGGTTTAGCACCTGCCCAAGGTGTGATCCTGGAGTCCCGGGTTCAAGTTGTGCATCAGGCTCCCTACATGGAGCCTGCTTCTCCCTCTGCCTGTGTCTCTACCTGTCTCTCTGAGTCTCTCATAAGTAAATAAGTAAAATCTCTTAAAAAAGAGAAAAAAAAAAACAAGGACAAAATGAAAAATAATTTAAAAACCACATAATCTATAATCTCACTCATGAAAATAGATGTAAAATCTTAAAATATTAGCAAACCAAATCTTAGGACATACAGGAAGGATAATGTACCGCGGCCCAGTTGAGTTTATCCTAGCGAGTGCAAAGTTGATCTGACATTAGAAAATCTATTAATGTCTGCAGCAAATCCAAGGAAATGTATTCAATATAACCCCACTTCCATTCGTGATTTTTTTTTTTTTGTCCATTGAGGCATTTTATTTACACATATGAATTACATCCCTAGAAAAAAAATCCCAGGATTTTCCCTGTGTTTTCGTCTTGCTTCTTCATGGTCCGTGATGCCAGCTGAGGTTGTCAGTATAATGAAACCAAACTGGCGGGATGGGAGCAGGTTATTCTGCCATTTTTCTGGATCTTTCAGTTGTGCATCAAATCTGGGGCTGATCATTCCACACTTGTTTAACCTGCTTGTGAGGTTCACAACAATTTTCCCAGCTCTGTGATCATCAATGATTTCAAATTCACCAATGTAACCATGCTTCATCATCACAGTGAGAAATCGGCTGATGACTTTGGAGCATGGCCTAATAAGAACCATGAAAGGGGCGTTTGGCTCTCTTTTCAGCTTTGTTAATGCTCTTGAGAGCATCTGCAGAGATGGGGGGCAGGGACGGAAGGGGCGATTCATGATTTTTAAAATGCTTAATAAACTAGCCAAAGGAGATAATACCCATAACTTGCCAAAATTATCTACAAATTCCTACAGCAAACTTCATCCTTGATTGTGAAACCTTGACATTTTCTTTGAGGTTGGAGATGCAACAAGGATGCTGATGCTCTCTCCTATGGAACGTTTTATCAGACAAACGAGGTTACTCATGCATTGTTGGTGGGTGCTTAAGACCGTCCAACCACTCTGGAAAACACTATGATGGTTTCTTTAAAAACTGAACACGTAACTACCATGTGACCCTTTGGGTAATCTTTGGGTTGCACCTTCGGGTATCTTTCCCAGAAAAAAACCTATACTCTGATGTTTACAGCTGTTACATACTTGTAACAGCCCAAAACTGGAAATAATCTGGATGTCCCTCACAGGGTCAAGAGGTAAAGTAACTGGTGCACCTTGCCCTAGCCTTCTCCCCTGCACGGCTGGCTCTGTCCCCCCTGCACCTAGCTGTCCTGGGTGCTCCTCACTGCACCTGACACTAGGTTTGGTGCGGGGCCACCGGGCCCAGGCCGGTTCCCCAGCTAGAGGCCGTGGGGAGGTGAGGGCAGTCCCCTTGCTGCAGCGGGGGACTCCGGTGGGACCCTACTGAGCCGCCCCCGGTACTTCAGGTCCAATCCATCACTTAGCCTAGTTCCCGTCACTTTCAGATCAGTACATCATCTACACCCACTACCCAAGGGCGCCCGGCTAGCTCAGTCGGTAGAGCATGAGACTCTTAATCTCAGGGTCGTGGGTTCGAGCCCCACGTTGGGCGGCTTATTTTCTTGCTTTGCAGCGCTTAACTCGGCAGGAGGCAATTAGGGGGCAGTGTGGATGCACCACAGGGGGGCAGCCTTCCACGCAAGGCTTCCCGGTGACCTAGAATTGAAAGGCGACGCTGCCGGGGGTGGGGACACGCGACCGGGCGGCCCTCGCTGGCTTTTGCCCGAGGGTCACCAGCGGGCTTGCTGCTGCGAAGAGCGTCTGCGAAGTGACCCCGCGTTGCCGCGGGGACGCACCGACAGTCTGCCGGGCTGGGGCTGGGGGCTGGTTGTTGAGTGAGCGCTGGGGCCTCCAGAATAGGGGGCGTCAGGGGCTGCTCCCCACCCTGTGGGCTCCTTCCGCGCCCGCCGGCGCCTGAGCTCTGCCTTCCCCTGCGGGTCTAAAGTCCCAATCCCCCTTCCCGCGTCACTTCTTTGATCCCATTCATCCCAGTCCCCGGGGCGCCACGAAGTCATAGGAGAGCTGAAGGCAGCTAGCCTTGTGGCTCGTTGGTCTAGGGGTATGATTCTCGCTTAGGGTGCGAGAGGTCCCGGGTTCAAATCCCGGACGAGCCCTCCTTTTGTACGTAGACTTCATGTTAGAAATTGAAACCGCCCGCGGACCTCAGCCTTTGCGCGACCAGACAGGACAAGGCACGAGAGGATGAGAAGAGAAACTTTAAAAGCGTCCAGCTGGTTCCGGCTGCTTTAAAAACTTTAAGCAGGAAAAAAAAAAAAAGTTAAAAAAAGTAATAAAAGTAGAAATTTAAAGCTGGAGGCCCAGGGCTACCGCGGTGCAGGCATTCCGGGGCAGGGCGTTCCCCGGGGCAGTGCAGGGCTGGAGGTTGGGGAAGGGGAGTCCCAGAGAAGCAGCGCTCCCCCGCAGTCACCCCTTTGTGGGTTCAAGGCCAGCCATTCCCCAGAGGCGCTCAAAGGCCCCCTGCTAAGCACCCAGGAATTTACACACGGAAGTGCTGGCGGTGACTGTACTTGGACGGAGCGCCTGGCCCTCCTCCCTTCTCCCCCCACCTCCTCTTTCCTTATTCCCGTCCCCCTGACCTGGGCGCTCCAGGCCTGGGGTCCGAGTGCGCTCAGGACTAGGGTCCTGTGCCCCTGTCCGAACGTCAGACTGTGAGGTCCAGGAGATGGGAGGTCCAGGTAGGGCTTGACTTTGACCCCTAAAGAGTTTCTATCCTTGAGAGCTGCTTTCCGCAAAGGGTGCAGTGTCCCGGCTCTCCAGGCACCCGGGCCCGGGCCGTAGCTCGGGCCGAAGTCCTTTCTTCCAGAACCCACGCGGGCCGCGAGGCTGCCTGTAGAGTTAGATTTCCTGGGGGCAACCCTCTCTGCTCTAAAGGCTTACCCCCCCCCCCCCCCCCGTAAGCCTTTTTGTTTTGTTTTGTTTTGAAAAAAATTGGTAACAGCTTTAAGGAAATTACTACAAAGAAAGAAAAAAAAGAAAACATTCCTGGAGGACTCGTGGTTTCCAGTAACACAAATGGGCGGGATTTGGGGGAACCAACCGTTTAGCTAAAAAAAACGGAAAATGTTGGATATTCAAAACAAACAAGCACACTTAAAAGCGGCGAAGAGCTTTCGGGAGAGGGAAAAAAAAAAATCCTGGCTACATTTAAAGGGAGGCGGAAAAGCAGAGGGGCGCGTGGATCCCCAAGCCACGGTCGCATCGGGGGCATTTGCCCATCTCCGAAACGTGCGAGACGAAGGCAAAGCTCGGGATCCGCTCCTGGGTTCCCCTTGAATCTGTGTCCCCGAAAGGCGAGCGTGCACAGAAATACACCCGTCCTACCCCCACGGGCCCCCAGCTGCTTCTGGAAGGCGTGTTGCCTCGGGCCTCCTGCTCTCACGCCTTCTGCTAAAATGCAAATAATTTTTAAAAAGAGGCGGAGACTCCGAGCAGTCCAGCCCCCCCCCCCCCCAAGGACCCCACGTCTACAGCGTCCTAGCTTGTCTCGGTGCCGGAGACGCGTGTCCCCTCCCTCCCAGGCCGGCCCTCCCTGCCTGCCGCTTCCCCCTGTGGGCCTGTGGGCCGATCGCCAGGACAGGCGGCGCGAAGGACACAAGAAGACGCGGCAACTAATGCAAAGTGTGCTCTCTGATTCGGCTTTGGATTTTTTTTTTTTTTTTTAAGCCATAAAGCGCGGTTTGGGAGGAAATTCGAATATGGACCGTACGTTCGATAATCGTGTGGCACGAATGACAAAGGATAAATTTGGAGGCAGGCTCTGAGGTCCCGGGAGTTCTTATGGGGATGGGGAGAGAATCTTAGGAGGCTTGGGATTCTGCTGATTGATTTTTTTAACCCTTGGATAAATTACAAACCTCCGTGAATACAGGCGGAGGTGTTTGAAGGAAATTGCAGGGAGCGTGTCCCCGACCCCCGAGGCTCCAGCTTCGGGCCGCCCCGCCGCGCGCGGTGAGGTCCGGAGCTCAGCCTCCTCGCACTCGAGCCCCGAGAGGCACGGTCCAGGATAGGATCCTCCCGCCCCCCGCGGCTCCGGCCTGGGCCGAGGGGCTCCGACTTTGGCCTGCGGGGGGGCGTCCGGGGGCCTGCCGGGGTGGTCTCCCCGCACCGCCCCCCACCCCCAGCCCTGCGCTCCGTGGGGTCCTTGGTCAAGCGGGGTCCGGGGAGGCCCGGGCGCTTATCAGCGGCGCAGCTGGGGGGCCTGGCCGGATGCTCCACCGACTGATCCAGCCGGAGTCCCTCACTGCTCTCCGAATCCATCCATCCCAAGGAGAAGCGAGCCCGTTTCCGAGCAGGGGATCCCTTCTGGAGGAAACAAAAGAGCCAGACTCCGCGGAGCCGGCACGGGAGGAGCCGCAGGGGCGCAGGCGGAGGCGGGAGACTGCGCGGTCTGCGCGGAGCTGCGCGGGGAGGGGCTGCTGTTTGGTTCACGACTGTTCTGAAAGCTTGAATGCGCGCTGCAGAGACTCCGGCTGGTTTTGAGTAAGTACCCAAACCAATCTTGGCAACACTTTCTAGCCACTGAGCAAGCAGCTTGGCAGCTGCCCCAGTGGCCTAATGGATAAGGCACTGGCCTCCTAAGCCAGGGATTGTGGGTTCGAGTCCCACCTGGGGTAATAGGAAGGACATACCCTTTAGGTGTGTCAGGAAGTTTTAGATTACAGGGTGGGAAAAACCCACCCACCGGAAAGGAAGGAAATAAACCAGGTGGAACTCAAAGGCTCTTCTAAGATCTGTAAAGAAACAGCTGGGAGTTTCTCTTCTACCCAATCAGTAGGGAAAGAGGAATGTGCTCTAACATCCACACTTTGATAAAAATCTGTCTTAGAAGTACTGACGGCTACAAGGAAAACTGGCTAATGAACGTACTAAGAGTCTCTGCTGTAAAGCTCCACTGTGCAGGTGTGTGTGTTCCAATTTTTGTAAAAATGGTAACTCTCAAGCCACAGTTGTTTTAGAAGGAGTGCCCAAAAAGGAAATGGGTCTAAAAGGCTGTGAACACTCAGGGCCACGCAGGCAAGGGAAGAAAATAGAAACCAGCAAAATGCGAAGTATGAAGTTCAAAAGGTAAACAGAAAATGTGAAAAACAGACGTTGCACCTATGATACATGAATGTCAGAACTGAATGGGCATTTGGAGAGAATCAAAGGTGACACCGGCCAATGATAACGTTGACTTGATCTGGGTTAAGATCGTGGGTGGTGAGATCCCTGGGTGGCTCAGCGGTTAAGTGCCTGCCTTCCGCCCAGGGCATGATCCTGAGGTCCCAGAATAGAGTCCCACATTGGGCTCCTACATGGAGCCTGCTTCTCCCTCCTCCTGTGTCTCTGCCTCTCTCTTTGTGTCTTTCATGAATTAAAAAAAAAAAGATTGTGGGTGATTTTCTGCCTGGAGTTCTGTTGTTTCAACATAGTTGCTTCTGGGACTTTTTAAAATTCCCTCAGGGCCTCCTTATTCGAGTCTTGGTGTCAGTCCAGGATTTTGGTGTCCAGCAAATGCTGTTTTTGACAGGCTTGTAACTCGGCACTCTGGGTGACCCAAAGGTCCTGTGTCCTCAGAAATGCCATGTGAGGCTTGTGTTCTTGCTCAGGTGCATGGGGTCCAGAATCAAATCTCAGAGCAGCCACCTCCAGTGCTTTTTTGTTTTTTCTTTTTAGTTAAAAAATATTTTATTTATTTGAGAGAGAGAGAGAGAGAGAATGAGCAGGGGTAGGGACAGAGGGAGAGGGAGAAGCAGACTCCCCGCTGAGCAGAGAGCTCTACATGAGGCTCCATCCCATACCCTGAGATCATCACCTGAGCAGAAGGCAGGCGCTTAACCAACTGAGCCATCCAGGTGCCCCCTTTTTTCCTTTTAATAACAAAAGTGGGGCAGCCCCGGTGGCTCAGTGGTTTAGTGTCGTCTTCGGCCCAGGGCGTGATCCTGGAGACCCAGGATCGAGTCCCATGTTGGGCTCCCTGCATGGAGCCTGCTTCTCCCTCTGCCGTGCCTCTGCCTCTCTCTCTCTCTCTGTGTGTGTCTTTCATGATTAAATAAATAAAATAAAAAAATAACAAAAGTGAGCAGCGCTGGTATCAAAACAGAGGAGAGAGGGCAAATCGCCCCTGATAAGACGCATAATGCATTTCATGCTCGGGTTAAATGTCAGTGTGGCCTGTTAAGTTGCAGGCATCAAGCTTGGTGAGGAAGAAAATAAAAATGAAAAGGAGCAACTTCCCCTGATCCAGAATCTGACTCCTTTTCTTCTTCTATCTTAAACAATCCATTTTGTTAATTGCTTATAGCAATAGGTGCTTATAGTAGGTGTTCAATAAACATTTAAATGACTGAATGACTCATAGGCCAGTGGTTTGGGGTATGCTGGGGCACCTTTGGGACCTACAACTTATGGGAAGACACAAGGTCTCAGCTAGGGAGGCGTTTTCCTGTTGGGTGTGTTCTGTGATTGAGACCCTGCTCCAGGACCCTGACCACAGAGTCCCTGAGCCACTTGCTGACCAGGAGACCTGGATCAAATCCTCCGTGTGTGTGTTTCTCCTTCAGCCAACAGTTAGCGGTGCTCCAGCTCTATCCTGGTGATCATGCCAACGGTGCGTTTACACTCTTTTCTGACTAGAAGTGGCAGCTGTGTGCTGACACCTAGCTCAGACAATAGAGCATGAGACTCTTAATCCCAGCGTTGTGAGTTCAAGTCCCAGAGTGGGCATAGGATTGCCTTTCTTCTTGTGCACTAGGCAGAAGAGAAGGATGAGAAAGCTGACATTCCTTAAATACATGCCCAGTAGATGTCCTTGGGTGAAACTTCTTAAAAGTTAGCAAGACTCAGGGGCACCTGGGTGGCTCAGTGGTTGAGCATCTGCCTTTGGCTCAGGTCACAATCCTGGGGCCCTACAGGGAGCCAGCTTCTCCCTCTGCCTGTGTGTCTCTGCCTTTCTCTGTGTGTCTCTCATACATACATACATACATAAATAAAATATTTTTTAAAAGTTAGCAAGACTCAGAAACATGATGTGCATAGGACTGTATCATTTTATTTTTTATTTATTTATGACCAACAGAGACAGAGGCAGAGACACAGGCAGAGGGAGGAGGTGGCTCCATGCAGGGGGCCCGACATGGGACTCAATCCCGGGTCTCCAGGACCACACCCTGGGCTGAAGGCGATGCTAAACCACTAGGCCACCAGGGCTGCCCAGGACTGTATCATTTTAATTAGATGTAGTCTATTCTCAATCTTGGCACTTTTGACATCATAAATCAGATCATTTCCTGTTGTACGGGGCCATCCTGAAAACAGCGGAATGTTTAACAGCACCCTTGGGCTTTATCTTCTAGATGCCAGTTTCTCCATAGTTGTGACAACTAAGAGTGTCTCCATATGTCCAGTGTCTCATGGTTGTGAGCTACTTGTCCAGAGAATCAAGCCCATAAATATTGTTGCAAATAGTTCTCATTTGAGATCTGACAGGAGAGCTAGCTTGGCACAGGTCCAGGGTGGCCTGCCATGGCCAACCTAGAAAGCAGCCTAGTGTTGTCAGGAAATGGGCTATGTACAGAGGGCTGAACAAATAAGTTAATATATTGAGGCTAATGGGAACCAGTTTTCTCACTGGTGGAACTGGAAAAAAGGAAAGCTTCAGTAAGTCCTATGGTGTTGTATAGGATTGGGGGTATTAGTAATGGTATTTGATAACTTGGTAAAGGTGTGTCACTGGGAAAGATGGTTTATGGTAGTGACTTTATAAAAGCAATTTTAAAAATATTTTATTTATTTACTTGACAGAAAGAGAGAGAGAACACAAGCAGGGAAAGTTGCAAGCAGAGGGAGAGACAGAGAAGGCTCCCCACTGAGCAGGGAACTGAATGCGGGGCTCGAACTCAGGACTCTTAGATCATGACCTGAGCTGAAAGCAGACGCTTAACCAATTGAGTCACCCAGGTGCCCCTATAAAAGCAATTCTTATAATGTTTTATTTTACCCTTGAAATTAGAAGTATGGGACACCTAGGTGCCTTAGACAGTTAAGCATCTGCCTTTGGCTCAGGTCATGATCCTGGGGTCCTGGGACTGTCTTGCATGGGGTTCCTTGCTCAGCAGGGAGCCTGCTTCTCCCTCTGCCTGCCACTCCCCCTGCTTGTGCTCTCTCTCTCTCAACTTGACAAATAAATAATTAAAATCTTTAAAAAATGATATTAGTAACTTATAAAGTGAAATAATTTGATACTATATGAATGTCCTGTTCCCCAACAAATTACTACATACTGCTTTAACATTGTTTCATAATCATTGTCTCAATAATTTATTTCACTGGGAGTTAAAAATGAAGGTTTCCTAGTTCTATAATTTTTCTGTATTTCATAACTGGCATTATTCTGTAAAATAAAAGTTTTTCCCCAAAAATGACCCCAAGGTGACCTTCAGACTGTTTTTAAAAAACAGGGTACATGCTAAATTCTTTCCCTTTATTTATATTCACCTCTAGTTATGGCAAATAACCTTAATTTTTATACTATTATTACTGATTCACAGATTTTAATATATTTGATGTCTTATAATCACTTATAGTTATTATCCTATTGATACTCAAATTGTTTCAAATTTGGCCAGTGGGAGAGCCTTTAAATTATCATGTATGGATTGGTGTGATCCATTTGAAGGTCATTTGTAGGTTAGAAATGTCCTCGTTGAACTTTGAGTATTTTCTTATTTACTGGCACACATATAATGTCCTAGACTCACCTTACTTTATTCTTGCCCAGACTTGGAATCAACCCTGTCTCTATGGAATCCTATTTCTTTTTAATAGAAAATGGTGTTTAGAAACCAATATCTGAGTACTAGGGGTGTTCACTGATACTGGGTTGTCATTGATTGCAGATTTTGTTTCTTGTTTAGTTCACTTTAACTTTTATTTTTTAAAAAGATTTTATTTATTAGAAGGAGAGAGAGGGGGAGAGAGAGAGAGAGAGAAAGAGAAAGAGTGTAATCAGGGGGATGGACAAAGGGACAGGGAGAGAATCTCAGCAGACTACTTGCTGACCATAGGGCCTGAGGTTGGGCTTGGTCCTGCCACACCGAGATCATTGAACTGAAATCAAGAGTCTGAAACTTAACCAACTAGGCCATCCAGGTGCCCCAGTTCACCTTAACTTTAAAAACAGCTTACTGGGGGTCCGTTGGTTGCTCAGAGGTTTAGTGCCTGCCTTCGGTCCAGGGCATGATCCTGGGGTCCAGGATCGAGTCCCACATCAAGCTCCCTGCACGGAGCCTGCTTCTCCCTCTGCCTGTGTGTCTGCCTCTCTCTCTCTCTGTGTCTCTCATGATTAAATAAATAAAATCTTTAAAAAAAATAAAAACAGCTTACTAATTTATCCTTTTTTCTTAAGTGTTCCTTCTCCAATCCTTTGTTCAACTCAGCTGATGGAGCAACTAGTAGATCATAGTAACTAGATTTTTTTTGTTCAAGGACATTCCTTCCCATTTCCATTCTTTGGATCTGTTTGGGGAAACTCCTCCTCTCCTCCATTCAGTCCTGATGATAATGTACATCACTGGATTATCACATGGAATGCATTGGGTGTATGATCTAGGATGACCAGAACACCCCACTCTCCCATACAAAGTGGTTGGTTCAGATTTGGGTGTGGATCCAAGAAGGAATGAGCACAGCCTTGGCTGGAGTTAATAAATAAACACTGTTAGGGGCACCTGGCTGGCTCAGGCGATAAAGCATGGCCAGGGATTGCTAGTCCGGGAGGATGTGAGTTTGGAGGTTCTGGTGGCCACCCTGTCTGCCACATGGAGAGAAATAGTCTGTAGAATGAAGTCAAACAGAAACAAATAAAATAGAGAGATGAGAAATACAGGTCCTGACACCATTATTTGGGCCCCTGCATGTAGCCCTGCCCGAAACTTGCAAGAACTTTGGACTTTGCAATTACATCCAGCAATAGATTCTACTTCTCCTAAGCTGTTAGGAGTTGGTTTTTCATCACTTGCAAACATTTTTTTTAGTAATTCAGGAACTACTTTCCCCCTCATCCACAGGTCCTTGATAATGAACTTTGTGAAGTGTTCTTGGCCTGTTTTGGGGATAGAATGTACAGAACTTGATATCTGATATGAGTCTGATGGAGGTATGAGGACTCATTATGGCCCTGAGGTTCTTATCTTGAGTTACTAGGAGCAGATGAATATTTATTGAGATGTCATAATCAGAATGCAGAATACATTGTTCAGGGCAGCCGGGGTGGCTCAGCAGTTTAGCGCCGTCTTCATCCCAGGGCCTGTTCCTGGAGACCTGGGATTGAGTCCCACGTCGGGCTCCCTGCATGGAGCCTGCTTCTCCCTCTGCCTGTGTCTCTGCCTCTCTCTCTCTCCTCTCTGTGTATCTCATGAATAGATGAATAAAATCTTTAAATAAATACATTATTCATAAATAACTCAAAGTGAAAGATCAGTTAGAGTAACACTCTGGTTTCCAGAAGACATTTTTAAAAAATTTTTATTTATTTATGATAGTCACACAGAGAGAGAGAGAGAGAGGCAGAGACACAGGCAGAGGGAGAAGCAGGCTCCATTCAGGGAGCCCGACGTGGGATTTGATCCCGGGTCCCCAGGATCGCGCCCTGGGCCAAAGGCAGGCGCTAAACCGCTGCGCCACCCAGGGATCCCTCCAGAAGACATTTTTAATTTTTTTTCTTTTTTTAAAGATTTTATTTATTTATTCATGAGAGACACAGAGAGAGAGAGGCAGAGACAAGGCAGAAGGAGAAGCAGGCTCTCTATGGAGGAACCGGATGAGGGACCCGGTCCCAGGACCTCGGGATTATGCCCTGGGCAGAAGGCAGACACTCAACCGTTGAGCCACCCAGCGATCCCCAGAAGACATTTAAAAAAAAAAGATTTTAATTACTTAGAGAGAGAGAGAGAGATACAGACAGAGACAGAGAGAGACAGAGAGATTACATGAGCAGGGGGAGGAGCAGAGGGAAAGGGATAGGCAAATTCTCTGCTGAGCAGGAAGTCCAATGCCTGATGTAGGGCTCAATCCTGGAACTCCAGAATCATGACCTGAGCTGAAGACAGACGCTTAACTGACAACCACCCAGGCGCCCTCAGAAGACTTTTTTTTTAGTGATTCAGATGCCATTTCTGGCCCAGGTGTATGGTTTTTAGGAGTAACCCTTTCATATTATCAACTCAGGAAAATAAAACTTTACAGTGCATAAGATCAAAAGATTCATGGGCACCTTAAAGCCAGATCTTATCTTCAGTACTATGGAGTGGTAACTATTGGACTTAGAAATTCTATGTTCAAAAAAAAAAAGAAATTCTATGTTCCTCATTGGCATCCATGTTATACTAATTTATAAATGGACTCAACAATAGTTCCTATTCTACTTCATTTACCCCCAAATTAAAATATAGAATAAAAAACTTATCAACTTATGAAATGAAAATGAAAATGACTATTGCCCTATGAACATAAGATAGTATTTCCAAATGATTTTTATCTAGAACATAGATAATTGAGTAGAGAGTGAAGGATGTGAATCCCTTCAGCCTTCGTGTAGTGGACATGGTCTCTAAGCCCAGTGCATTGATGAGAGTAGGGGTAATGAGATAATTTATATAAATTACCTAACTTAATCTGAACAACTGTACAAAATGAATATTATTTTGTGGTTCTGTGAGGGTTGATAGATTTCTCGAGGTTGTACAACTGGTAATATTGGATCTGAGAATTAAGTGTACGTCTGTGTGAATCCAAAGTTTATTCTTTTAATTCCTATAGAGCATCATATATATTTCCTAACAAGGACACCATTCCAGCTTGGGTGGGGATAAAATATAGGATTGTGAGTTTTCTCTAGTAGAAAAAATTGTTGCTAATGATTTCCCCTAAAAGATTGCATCATTTGCAATATTGCCAAGCCCTAAAGCTGCAATAATGTAACTCAGATAACAGGTCTTTATCATCAGTGTTGGATCCAAAAGAGCCCAAGGAGAAGGGACAATTAATTACTTGCTGTTTGTCTCTAATGAGGCTCTTAGGGACTATGGCCCTAGTGGCCATGGAGACTCTTGTAAAGAGCTGGCCCTCTGATTCCCTCAAACCTCCTTCCTGTACCAAGGCTTGAGTCTGTGTACTCCCGCCCTTGTTCAAGCAGATTTATCCTGAAAACCTGAAAGACAAGTCCCCTTTGCTCAAATCAACAATCTCTGGCCAGGTCTGGAAAAGTGAAGCAAACTTTGGATTTCTGGTGACTGTAATGAATGTCGTTCTTTCCAGGTAAGAGTCAGATCAGTGAGACTATCAATAGCTAATTGTTTTTTTTTTTAATTCTTTTTTTTAAATTTATTTATGATAGTCATATAGAGGGAGAGAGAGAGGCAGAGACATAGGCAGAGGGAGAAGCAGGCTCCATGCACTGGGAGCCTGACGTGGGATTTGATCCCGGGTCTCCAGGATCGCGCCCTGGGCCAAAGGCAGGCGCCAAACTGCTGCACCACCCAGGGATCCCCTCAATAGCTAATTGTTAAGATAAACCTTTGTGGAGGGTACTTCTCACTACATCTTTTTTTAAAATGGAACCAAAGAAACAGTTCTGAGATCATCAACCGTCGTTGCAATGACCCAGTCATGACCATATATGTCCTGTATGTTTATGAGACCTGAATGAGACCTGAGCTGTGGGGAAAACTAATTGACCAAGTTCATGCCCATAATTTTGTGTCATTTCCATTTCCATTTTACAGGTTAGACTGAGGGAGCTCAGTGGACACAACCAAGAAGGGCTGGCTCAGAGCTCTGTAAAGTGCACATTATCATACTGACTGATCACTGATATCATCCTCAGAGCAAATATGTTAGGAATGTGTAACGTGTCCAGATTAGAAACACTGGAAATCAAAAATGTCCTGTAAGGCAACACCACTAATGATAACCATGACATCAATATCCCTTATTAGGGTGTGTGCTTACTATATGTCAGTCTCTTTGGTAACCACTTACATGTGTTCTCCAGTGCTCGTTATAAATATTAACCTCTCTATTAATATTCTTATGTCTATTGTGATTTATGACACTATTCTAAAAAAATATTTTATTTATTTGAGAGGGAGAACAAGTAGGGAGGAGAGGGAGAAGCAGGCTTCCTGGGATCAGGGAGCCCAATGTAGGGCTTGATCCCAGGACCCCAGGATTATACTGAGGCAAAGGCAGATGCTTAACCAACTGAGCCACCCAAGTGCCCCAATTTATGACACTATTTAAAGATATAAGGTCATGATAGAAAGTTTAAACATACAAAGAATTTATGGATAAAACCATTGTCACAATCTTTCAATGTCCTTCCAGAGGCATGGCTTTCATTTTCCTGATAGAAGAATGAATGATGGCACAGAAAAGGCCATCACTGGCCAAAGCACACAGGAAGCAAGGTTCTAGTGCCTCACCTATGTCACACAGCCTATCTCCTTCCAGTCTTCTTAGTTGCTCCGCTTTAGCCATCGTTTTCCAGGCTTTTGGATTGTCCCTGCTTTGTCTGCCTCTGGGCTCAGGCTTCCAGCCCCATGAGAGGGGCAAACCAGTCAAGTGTCTCCGAGTTCCTCCTCCTCGGGCTCTCCAGGCAGCCCCAGCAGCAGCAGCTTCTCTTTGTCCTCTTCCTGAGCATGTACCTGGCCACCATCCTGGGAAACCTGCTCATCCTCCTGGCCATCAGCGTGGACTCCTGCCTGCACATCCCCATGTACTTCTTCCTCAGCAACCTGTCCTTTGTGGACATCTGCTTCTCCTCCACCACTGTCCCCAAGATGCTGACCAACCACTTACTTGGCACTCAGACCATCTCCTTCTCTGGCTGCCTCACACAGATGTACTTGTATTCATGTTCGTGGACATGGACAATTTCCTCCTGGCTGTGATGGCCTATGACTGCTTTGTAGCCATATGCCACCCCTTACACTACTCAACAAAGATGACCCACCAGCTCTGTGCCCTGCTGGTTGCTGGGTCGTGGGTCATTGCCAACCTGGATGTCCTACTGCATACCCTGCTGATGGCTCAACTCTCATTCTGTAGAGACAATGCCATCCCCCACTTCTTCTGTGATGCGAAGCCCCTCCTGAAACTCTCCTGCTGACACACACCTCCTGCTGAGGTGATGATTCTTTTTGAAGCAGGGTTGATCATGATCACTCCCTTTATTTGCATCCTGGCTTCATATATCCGCAATACCTGTGCTATCCTGAGAGTCCCATTCACAAAGGGAAGATGGAAAGCCTTCTCCACCTGTGAATCCCACCTGGCTGTGGTTTCTCTCTTCTATGGCACCATCATTGCTGTGTATTTCAATCCTTTATCCTCCTACTTAGCTGAGACAGATATAGCAGCCACTGTAATGTTCAGTGTGGTGACTCCCATGCTGAACCCCTTCATCTACAGCCTGAGAAACAAGGACATAAAAGGGGCTCTTGGAAAAGTGCTTGCTATGAATTTTTTTCTACTTGGTAATGAAATGGGCTAAGAAAATCTTGGAGGGAACTAATTAGATCATGCATTTTTTTTCTATTGTGCAAAACTTAGCTATTGTCATTGGTAAGAGAATAATTCTACTATGAGAATTATTATTATTATGGGAATTGGGAGGTCAAACTTGATCTATTTGCTTTGGGATAAAGATGGAAAGAGAGATCCTATACCAAATAACCTGACTGTTACAATTGTCAGTGACCTCCAGCCCAAACCCACAATGAACATACATCTTGTTGAATAATTCTGGTTTATTAGGCTCACCAAGGAGAATACATACCATGGGCAGTAGTGAGGCATGTTAGTAGGAAGGGACTAGACAGGACTTACTAAAAGACTTAAGTTTGCGTGAGGTGAATTTAGTGAGGATATAAGGAATTGAGTCTGTGCTCTGGATTACATACTATCACATAGTGGCGACGATTCTGATTGAGTATTCTGAAAATATTTTATCTAGGAGGGGCTGCTGGGTGGTTCTGTCAGTTAAGCATCTGATTCTTGATTTCTGCTCAGGTCCTGATCTCAGGATGGTGAGATCAAGCCCTGCGTCGGGCTCTGCACTCCATAGGGGGTCTCCTTGAGACTCTCATTTCTCTCTCCCTCTGTACCTTCCCCCTCACCTTGCCGCGCTGCTTACACACACACACACACTCTCTCTCTCTCTCTCTCTCAAAAAAATTTTAAAAATACTTTATCTAGGAGGGAAGAGTAGATTAAGGCCAAAGCTTTGATTAGCGAAGAAGTACCAGTGACTCGTATCAGCCAGTATAGGGGAAGGAGTTTGGTCATCTCTGTGGCTTGGACAGTGTTCATATTTTTGTGTTCAGACATAATTATAGTCTCTTTTTGCCCTGGTCCTTAACAGTCACAGAGTACCTTGTGTGGTACTGATATTCTGCGTGTTCATCAGGAGAGCACCAACCTAGCTGTGGTTAGGGCTGTGAATTCACCTAGCTGTGAATACCAGGAAACTCCTGGGTGTCAGGGCTGATTTCTCTTTCTCACAACAGAGACATAGAGATAGGGTCACATCTTACTGGAGGGCCAGAGTAGTGTTGGGGCAGGAAAGAGAAGTGTTCTTTTAGGGCTCCAAGAACCCTCAATTTTGCCATGCATTAAAGCTAATTATTTTTTTATCTTACCTGAGCTTTCTGTGTCACATAGCATTAAAACAGGAATATGGGTAAGTTAAACAAGAAATATCTTCCAGAATCTCAGCCATGTCAATCATGTCAATCAACATCTTTTTTTCCACCCTGCCTTCAATTTATGTCAGTACACTAAGATATTTTACATAATTTATATCTTGGTTTTCTACAATATTTCTTATAATAAAGCTTTTCTAAATTGCTATGTAATCTCCATAATTTTATTTTACTGGACTTCTATATTTCCACAGGTTGTTCTAGGAAAATGTGCTGACTAGTAAGTCAGCTTGTAAAATAAAACATAGGGCAGCCCTGGTGGTTTAGTGCCGTCTTCAGCCCAGGGCATGATCCTGGAGACCTGGGATGGAGTCCCACATCAGGCTCCCCGCACGGAGCCTGCTTCTCCCTCTGCCTGTGTCTCTGCCTGTCTCTCTCTCTCTCAAATAAATAAATAAATAAATAAATAAATAAATAAATAAAATCTTAAAATAAAACTAAAACATAAAGGGGTTGCCTGGGTGGCTCAGTGGTTGAGCGTGCCTTTGACTCAGGGTGTGATCCTGGAGTTCTAGGATCGAGTCCCACATTGAGCTCCCTGCGAGGGGACTGCTTCTCCCTCTGCCTATGTCTCTGCCTCTCTCTCTGTCTCTCATGGACAAATAAATAAAATCTTTAAAAAACTAAAACAAAACATAAGGGAAATATATTTAAAAGTATGAGAAAATTAATTTCAAAAATGATTGTAGAACATAAAAATCTGACCAATGTATGAAACAACTGGTTAAAACATGAACAGGATGCCCTGGATTTTGAGGAACAAAGAAGAAAATAGGATAGTGCCCCTTAAGTTCAGGGAGATAGGTAAAATGACATCTTGTACCAAAACAGAGAATTCAGAATCAGAGTATGTTTCTGAGTTTAATGTGAGATTTTATGTTTATCATATTTATGTATTGATATGTTTGCCTAATGGAATAAATGGCAGCATTTCAATTTTTAGTCTTTATATCCAAAAAATCTTCATAATAATATGGAAAATACCTGTTGCTTGAATTTTGGTTGTTTTTTATTAACATTTTATTTACTTATTCATGAGAGACACAAACACAGAGAGAGAGAGGCAGAGACACAGGCAGAGGGAGAAGCAGGCTCCATGCAGGGAGCCCAACGTGGGACTTGATCCCAGGTCTCCAGGATCACACCCCAGGCCAAAGGCAGCACTAAACCACTGAGCCACCAGGGCTGCCCTGTTCCTTAAATTTTGAAAGAAACCATCCGCTTGGGGCACCTGGGTGGCTCAGTCCATTAAGCCTCTGCCTTCAGCTCAGATCATGATCCCAGGGTTCTGGAATTGAGCCCCATGTTGGGCTCTCTGCTCAGCAGGGAGCCTGCTTCTCCTTCTCCCTCTGCCCTTCCCCCTGCTGTGTGCTCACTCTCGCTCTCAAATAAATAAATTAAATAAACAAATAAATAAATAAATCTTTAAAAAACCCACTAGGTTCTATTTCATGTATTTTGGTGCTCTGTTGTTAGGTGCATATATGTTTATAATTGTATTTATTCCTGTTTTATCCTTTTATCAATATAAAATTTATGGGCATAGACTGTTCATAATGTTAACCTTAAAACTATCATTTACCAGCAAAAATGGGTTTATTTGGGAATAGGAGTGAATTGCAATTTGGGACATGCAAGCAATGGCAAAACCATAGGCAATCCGGGAAAACAAAGCAGAAGACTGCTCTTTTATAGAGAAAGGTGGGGAGTTTGGGAGGAGCTGTTATAAGCAGAGAGTAAACTGGGAGTTCCATTGTGTTGTGCTTCCTCATTGGCTGAGTTGTGACTCTCTGTCATTGTCTGGGTTTGCTGGGCCAGTAGTAAATCTTTCTTCTCCTGCTGAGGTAGTCAAGTAGTATCTACTCACAAGGCATCTCTTTCTGTTGGGTTTGTAATTGATGAGGAGTGGTAGGGTGTGAGAGCTCCTCCTCCTGGACTCCTTACTCCTTTTAAAGTGAAGTTTCCTGGAGTGCCTGGGTGGTACAGTCATTTGAGTGTTGGATTCTTGATCTCAGAGTCCTGAGTTCAAGCCCTGTGTTGGGCTGCACTCTGGGCATAGAGCCTACTTAAGAAAAAAAGTGAAGTTTCCTTTTATTAATTTTCACAATATTCTTTTAGTATCCTTTTCATATCCAAAGGATTCATAGTAATGACCCCTTCCCTTTTTCATTTCTGACAGTATTTGTGCTGCTTGTCTTTTTTTATTGGTTAGCTTGGCTAAGGGTTTATCAATTGTATTGACCTTTTCAAAGAACCTGCTTCTGATTTTGTTGGTTCCCTCTATTGACTTCCTGTTTTTAATTTCATTGATTTCTATTCTATTTTTTATTATGGGTTTTCTTCTCTCTTTGGATTTAATTTTCTGTGCTTTTGTGGATCTCAAGATAGAAACTAAAATTATTGATTTTAGATCTTTCTTTTTAAATATATGCATCCAGTGCTATAAATTTCCCTCTGAGCATTGCTTTCACTGCATCCCACAAGTTTTGATAAGTTGTATTTCCATTTTCATTTAGTTCAAAATGTTTTTAAATTTCTGGAGTTCTATTCTTTGACCTGTTATTTAGAAGTGTGTTGTTAAATCTCCATAATATTTTGATATTTTCCAGTTATGTTATTAATTTCTAGTTTAGTTTCACTCTTCTGAGAGCATACTCTTTCATGGCCTTGATGTGGTCCATCATGCACTTGAGAAGAATGTATGTTCTGCTAGTATTGGATGAAATATTCTATAAATGTTCAGTGAAGTGTCAGAATTGAAAGTGAAATTGGAATGGGCTCAAGAAAGAATGGAAAGAGGATGAGACTCACCCTGCCAACTAAGATTAAAGTTTTATTTTTTATTAGCTATATAATATTCATTTTGGTTGCTTGATTTTCAGTATTATGATATCCTTTTTTTTTTTTTTTGTATTGAGAAGATAAATTGTTGGGACACAGTAATAATTTTAACATTGCCACAATAGATGGATGCTATTTTTCCCCTTTTGCCAAGCCAAACATTTACACACACACACATTCATTTAATAGACCCAAAATGACATTTTGTTCATTAAATGTATGATTCTTAGATTACTAGTGAGCCTGAAGATTCTTTCATACCTCCTGTAGCCATTTATCTAAAAATTATCTGTTCATGTCTTATTGGACTATCCCCTTGCTGTCCTTCCTCCCCAATCTCATCCATTTGGTCTCAGTTTAAAGGCCATTTCCCCAGAGTCCTCTCTGGAAAGTCCACCTTTAACATTCTTCTAGAATCCTTTCCTTCCTAGCACTTGTCAATGTGGGGCTGTGTATGTATTTTTGATTGTAAAGATTTTCTATCCCCCTCCTCCCCCACCTCCCACTCTAAGAAACTCCATGGGTGTGTTGCTTCCCTTTATAGCTCAGGACCTTGTTATACATCTTTAGGGGATGCATGCCTTTGATTTGTAGTTGCTACTGGAATTGGATATCTGGTCTTTAAGATGTTCTAACTGGCCCTTGCTGCTCTATTGGAAAACTATCTGTGTACGCTTACTGTTCTTCATTAACTGGTTGTCAGCTCCTTATTGAGCACCTCTTTGAGGGTGCTGTCCCTGGGCATCTTGGCTCTGAACTCAAGGGCAGAGGTGAGAAACATTCATTCTGTTCCAGATCCTCCAGGGTCCAGGGGTAGGTGCAGGGAAGTCAGGCAGCCCAGGGCACAGACGGCACCTCCTGTGAGGAGGGGTTTGTGTCATGAAGTATCACACGTGGACAGGCCTCAAGGACTGTGTGGTCAAACCCTTGCATAGGGGACAGAACAGACCCCACCCTCTTCAGTTACTGCCTAGCAGCCAATTACCCTTTGTTTCTAGGCATGATAACCAGGCAGACACCAGCCAGTCGTCTCAAGAAATAAAAGAATAACATTGCTGGCAGCCAATTTTGTCCTTGGTTTTAAAGGGTACTGTAGGCTTGAAATACAAAGTCAATAAAGGCCACACACACAAAAACTATCCTTTAAGTGTTTGAATTAGGGCTCAGGATTGAACTATATCATCAAATGTTCTTCTTTTAGTATGCTTTGAACCAAAACAAAGCTTAGAACATGTTTAAAAAATAACAAAAAAGGAGAAACAAAACTATTATTTGTAGATGGTATAATTTTGAACCACAAATTATACCAGAACTGAGAAATTACTGAAAATTAACAACATTCAATGGAGGTGGCTAATTTCACATATATAGTTAAAAATAATTCCTATGTAAGAATAGTAATCAACTAGAAAAATGCAATGAAAAAACTATTTACAATTACAAAACTGTATAGAACTTACATGAAGAAAATTAGAAAAATTTATTCAAGAATATGATACTTTTTAATAAATGGAAAGGCATGTTTCTGATGGGAAACAAAATTTATAAAGGTAGCAAGTTTTCCCAATAGTTTATAGGATTAACTTATTTCAATCAAAATACCAATGTAAAACTTTAAGAAACCTAAAAGAAAAGGAGAAATTGATAAAAAAAAAATCTTTAAAATAACACACCACAGGATCGGTCCCGTGAAGGCACCGCTGGCCCTGCCTCTGGGCAGACAAGTCAGGAAAGTCTGGGTATGAGGTGATAGAGAACAAATAGCCACGGCAATGAAGACACTGGAATCTCATCTCTTTGAGATCTCATCTCTTTGAGGGGCAATGAAAGCAAGCCACTGGAGACAAGTGCTAAAAAAACACTTTGCTTGTGAGGTAGTGACCACCCATTGCCAAGGGTCTGGTGACTGCTTCGAGGGAAATTAAGCACATGATAAGGTTATTGACCAGTCATGTGTCTAAGCCAAGGTCTTCCTTCTCTTCAGGCTCTTAGATTTCCTTTGTAGCCAGGTTTTCTTCTTGGCTCATCAGACGGACAGGATTCTGAAGAGCTTTTCCAGTATTGGGTCTGGGTGGCTGGGCCTGAGTGATCCAAACTTCTTTTGGCAATGGAAAGGCATGAGAGAGCTGTCTGAGCAATAGCTGGACAAAATAGAGTAAGAACAGTAGACATTTATGTTGTGAAAAGTATTCCTGTGAAAGTTACTTTTCACTACAAAATGCAAATGTTGAGATCAACTGTTAATTTAGATCACATAAAAATGACAGAGTAAGTCTTTAACATTCAAATGCTGTATTTTCCTATATTCCAAAGTAAACAATCCCTTTCAACACTTAAGCTTTAACAGGGTATTCTTAGAAGGTTAAGTGAATTGCTAATAGAAGCTGTTGGCATAACAAATCAGTAGTTTTGTTCTTTTAGGGGAACACTGTTCCAGATAAGGACCTTTGCATTATTTTTTTTTTTTTTTTTTTTGCATTATTTTTTTCTCAAGTGTGAATTCCTATGTGTGGGGGGGTTGGGGTGGGGATGGATATATTTCCGTACACGAGTCACTCTGTTCACCTTGCAGGTGAGTGGCCTCCAGACTCATGTTTGAAGCCTTTTTTGGGAAAGGAAATCTGTGGCCTACACACTGTTGTATAAGTTCACAAAAGAAAGCTCCTTAATCCAGAAAGTGTGGATGCTGAGGTATAGCCCTTGAGGATGTTTTCCCCTGTGAATTTTCTAAAAATTTGAGGTTTCAGCCAAGATGGGTATTTGTCCAATTTTGGCTATAATGAGGTTTTCACATATCTGTAATCTTTTCAGACAGCCTGGGAATTCAGAATTCCTTATAAAACATTTCAGGTTGAGGCAGGATCATCAGACCTTTCTTGATCCCATTTCTGCTTTCCAGTCTTACATGCTGAGTGGGTTTTTTCATGCCGGGTACAGTTGGACAGCCGACCAAATCTTCTCCCACATTTTTTGCAACTATATGGCCTCACAGCCTCATGACTCTGCATATGAAGCACAAATTGTTTGTTCTCTGGGAAGGTTTTCCCACATTCTGGACACTTAAACATCTTCTCTCTTATATGGATTCCTTCATGGCGACTCCGATGAGAGTTTTGACGAAAGTGCTTCCCACAATGAGAACACGAATAAGGTTTCTCTCCTGTATGGATTCGTTCATGTTTATTAAGGTTTGTTTTATGATTGAAGCTTTTCCCACAATGACTACAGTCATAGGGCTTTTCTCCAGTGTGAATCCTCTGGTGAGAAATAAGGTAAGAACTATCATTAAACTGTTTCCCACACAGTGGGCAAGTGTACCATCTTCTTGTTCTCCGATTTCGGGTAAGTGCAATCACATTGATATCTACATATTTTGAGAGTTCCTCTAGTGGAGTGTCATTTTCAATGGTAACTAGAAGATTTCTAATTTTCCTTTGCTTTGGAACAGATGTATTTAGTCTTTCTTTATGGCAATATGGAGACTGCTCAGAGACCACAGAACAATCTACTTCATTACAATCAGAAGCCTTTTCTCTATGATTTTCATTCTCTACAGTTTCCTTCTGAAGATCTTCACTCTCAGGATTAACATCATTGACTGTGGAAACAAAGAAAATTTAATAACTTTTGAGGGATGTTATACCACTCAGGAAAAAACAAGTTAAATTTCTCATCAAACAACAGTGTCAGAAATCTGGGGACTAGCAGATAGTCATTATCAACACTCCTTTTCCACTCTTATTGTGGGTGGAATATATGACTGATAAATCTATGAATATGAGCACACAGTCTTTTTTTTTTAATGAAATGAATGGGACTACACTGAAAGATTTCACGTTTCCTTTCTGACATAGGCACTAATTACTCACCAAGTACATACTCATATTCTGTGTAAAGCACTGAGCTAAGGACCATGGAATGAAGGACATAAATACTAAAAGGTACCACTCATTCTCTTTAAGAGCTAGTAAGTGAACAGTAAGATGAGTTACTTCTAGGTTTTTACTACATTAAATATTACGATATATAATTAGATACTACTGTAATATCCTATATAGGGAAAAACTGGAAACGATTCAAATGACTAAAAATAATGAAGGCATATCACATTCACTCAGTGGATGATTATATGGGCATTAAAGTGATTACCAAAAGTGACAAAACTAAACTATGGTAGAAATAAGTGTGGTTTCTTTAGGGGAGGAATGGGAGTTATTGGGCAGTGGGCACAAGAGGGACTTCTCGGGTGCTAGGAATAGTCCATTTGAGTGGTTAGACAAATGTACACATTTTGTGAAAATATGAGGTTGTACACTTATGATTTGTAACTTCTGTATTTGTATCTTCAAAAGTCTGTATAAAATAACAAATTATAAAGACTACATAACAGGGGTGCCTGGGTGGCTCAGTTGAGATGCCTTTGGCTCAGGTCATGATCCAAGGTCTTGAGGTCAAGCCTCAGGTCAGGGTCCCTGATGAGCAGGGAGCCTGCTTCTCCCCCTCCCTCTGTCCCTACCTCCTATCCCCCCCACCCACTCACATACTTATATGCTCTGCTCTCTCAAATAAATAAATAAATAAATAAATAAATAAATAAATCTTAAAAGACTAGATAACAAAGTTAAAAAAAAGTATTCTGTGAAAAGGTGGAACGACAAGGGATCCTCTGAACTCTGGGCAACTTGCTGAGAATAAAGGGTTAAATCAATCATTCTATATGTGGCTGACTACAGCCTAGAATATGCATCTTTGCTGGACTTCACAGTTTCATACCAATAGGCATTTTCTGTTTCATTTACTCCTTTAGGTAATGAAACACTGGGTCAAAGCATATGGCAATATTTATCACAGCTCTTGACAAAGACTGCCATACTTCTTTCAAAAGAAGCTGTACCATTTTAATACCACTCGATCTCGGGACTCCGGGATCACGCCCTGAGCCAAAGGTAGATGCTCAACTGCTGAGCCACCCAGGTGTTCCTGAGCTGAGACTTTTATAAATTTAAATAAATTCTACATGCTGCAAATCTTAATCCCTGTGTCAATCACCCCTAAAGTAAATATTTAACTGAAGTCTTCTGTAACTCCACAACTTAAAACCATAAAAAAGTATCAGTCTTTCAAAATCGGATACATTTTTAGGGGCACCTGGGTGGCTCAGTCTGTTAAGTGTCTGCCTTGGGCTCAGGTCATGATCTTGGGGTCCTGAGATCGAGTCCCCATCAGGCTTCCTGCTTAGTGGGGAGTCTGCTTCTTCCTCTCCCTCTCCTCTCAACTCATGTCTCTCCCACTAGCTCTGCTCTCTCTCAAATAATAAAAAATCTTTTAAAAAACTTCAAAAAAGGGGATCCCTGGGTGGCTCAGAGGTTTGGCGCCTGCCTTTGGCCCAGGGCATGATCCTGGGGTCCCGAGGTCAGGTCCCGCATTGGGCTCCCTGCACGGAGCCTGCTTCTCCCTCTGCCTGTCTCTGGCTCTCCCTCTCTCTCTGTGTGTGTGTGTCTCTCATGAATAAATAAATAAAATCTTAAAAAAAAAAAAAAAAACCTCAAAAAACGAAATCTGATAAATTTCCTATTTTCTAGCCATTCCTTTGACTTACATTTACATTTAACTCTTAATACATTTGGAGCTTAGTATCACACTGTATGTTATTGTTTGTGACATGTCTAATATTGGTAAAAACCAGCCAGAACATCCTTTTTAAAAGTTTGACTCTAAAGTAAAAAAAATAAAAATAAAAAATAAATAAAAGTTTGACTCTGCACAGTATAAATAAATTTGAAGGGCTTCAATATCTTCATATGACTTTAGTTTTCCCATTTAGGTTTATGTTTCTCTAATACTTAAGAATCTTTTGGGGATCCCTGGGTGGCACAGCGGTTTGGCGCCTGCCTTTGGCCCAGGGCGCGATCCTGGAGACCCGGGATCGAATCCCACATCAGGCTCCCGGTGCATGGAGCCTGCTTCTCCTTCTGCCTGTGTCTCTGCCTCTCTCTCTCTCTGTGACTATCATAAATAAATAAAAATTAAAAAAAAAGAATCTTTTATATTTACCAATAAAACGTGGCTTACTATTTTTTTTTAAGATAGATTTATTTATTTATTTATTTATTTATTTATTTATTCATGAGAGAGACTGAGAGAGAGAGAGAGGCAGACACACAGGCAGAGGGAGATGCAGGCCCCATGCAGGGAGCCCCACGTGGGACTCGATCCCGGGTCTCCAGGATCAGGCCCTGGGCTGAAGGCAGCGCCAAACGCTGAGCCACCTGGGCTGCCCTGGTTTACTTTTTTTTTTTTTTTCTGGTTTACTATTTTATAGCCTTTTTGAAAGACAGCTTGTATCATTTTGTCTTAATTTAAGAATTTATTGTTATACATTCCCTACCTACTTTATATTAAAGATGTTTTTGGTCATTCTTTTAGATTTTCTAAGTACAAACCATACTTTGTTCCCTCCCTTCCCGATATTTATTCTAATTTTTTAAAAAACATTTTTACAAAAGATTTATTTATTTATGATAGAGAGGGAGAGAGAGGGGCAGAGACACAGGAAGAGGGAGAAGCAGGCTCCATGCTGGGAGCCCGACGTGGGACTCGATCCCGGGACACCATGATCGCGCCCTGGGCCAAAGGCAGGCGCTAAACCGCTGAGCCACACAGGGATCCCCTAAAAAACATTTTATTTGAGAGAGACAGAGACAGAGATAGCGAAGAGAGAGCACAAGTCAGGAGAAGAGGGAGAAGGAGAAGCAGGCTCCCTGCTCAGCAGGGAGCCAGACTCAGGGCTCGATCCCAGAATCCTGGGATCATGACCGGATCCAAAGGCTTAACCAACTTAGCCACCCAGGCACCGCCAATATTTATTCATCTTAACCTTATGTCCTTTTGCTTTATCCAGTCAAATATTAATAGTGATAGCAGATTTCCCTATTTTGTTCTCTTTTTTTTCCAAGATTTTGTTCATTTATCTCAGAGAGAGAGAAAGCACGCATGAGAGCACATGAACAGAGGGAGAGTAATGATAGGAAGCAGGTTCCATGCCCTTTGTGGAGCCCAACACAGGGCTTGATCTCACAACTCTGAGATCATGACCTGAGCCAAAGTAAGAGTTGGACGCTCAACTGACTAAGCCACCCAGGCGCTCCAGCATATTAATTTTTAAGATAAAAAATTTTAGGAGCTAACATATGGTTTATATGGTTCAAAAGTCTAAACATGAAAAGGTCTTACTCTAGTCCCTGTCCCCCATTCACTGTACTTATCTACCAGATAGGTACCAGTTTTTACTAGATTCTTTTTTATTCTTCCATTGTTTCGCTAGATGATGGATTTTCCTTTCTCCTCTCTTATATCAAAGTAGTATACTATATATACGTCTGCTACTTGCTTTATTTTTATCATTATTTCTGGTGCAGGGCAATTATCATGGTATGTTGTGTGGACACATATTCAACTAGTCCCTTGCAGAGACACTTGGATTGTCCAACCTTGTGTTTTAACAAACAATACTATGATGAATAACCTCATTTGCATATTATTTTCAATGTGTGCTGTTATCTGTAGGTTAGATTCTCAGAAGTGGAACTGTTGGATCAAAGGCAAATGCATCTTTAATGCTGGTAATTAGATTCCCACATAGAGGGAGTGTATCATTTTGCAGGTCCACCAGTTCCAACAACCTCACCACCAATGTGTTAAGTTTCTGATTTCTAGAAATCTGATAGATGAAAAAAGATGGTAACTTGGTAGAGATTTAATTTGCATTTCTAAATATGAGTAGGGTTGTACACCATGTGTTTATGGGTCATTTGTATTCCTAAGTGAATCTGTTGGGGCTTTTTCTTGGCGTGCAAAAGTAAGGTATGATTCACCAAATGGCTGAATTGTCCCAACACCTTTATGAGTCCCTTCTGCTCTGATGCTCTTTTCAGTTTTCCTGGTTACTTGTTATTTATTTTTCCATTTGAATTAGAGAGGTTGTCTAGTTCCAGGGGGAAAAATCCTACTGGTATTGTTAAAGGAATCACATTCACTTATTTCATAAATCGACTTGGGGAGAACTGACATTTTAATGTTAAATTTTCGTAGTCAACACGGTATTTCTTCCCATTCATTCAAATCTACTTCTGTGGTGCAGCCCCGGTGGCGCAGCGGTTTGGTGCTGCCTGCAGCCCAGGGTGTGATCCTGGAGACCCTGGATTGAGTCCCATGTTGGGCTCCCTGCATGGAGCCTGCTTCTCCCTCTGCCTGTGTCTCTGCCTCTCTCTCTCTCTCTGTGTCTCTATGAATAAATAAATAAAATGTTTAAAATAAAAAAAATCCACTTCTGTGTTCTTTAGAAGTGTTTTTGAAGTTTTCCTCATAATTTCTGCATATTTCTTAAGTTTATTTATAGGTGTTTAATATTTTTTGTTCCTATTTTATAACTTCTAAGTGACTACAGGTACAAAAGCTAATGATTTCCATATAATTCATTCCATCGCTTACTGAATGCTCTCATTTATAATTCTCAGATATTCTAGGGTTTTCCAGTTATAGAATTGTATCATATGTAATAGGCGGTTTTATCTGTTTCTTAAATTCTTATACATCTAATTTCTTTCTCATTTACCTGCCCTGGCTAATACCTAAAACACAGTATTAAATAGTAGTAGTGATAGCGGGCTTCAATGAGATAGTTCCTGTGTCAAACACAGATAGTTCCTGTGTCAAACACACATTCTATCCTCCTGTGTCAAGGATTCTCTTATGATTCCTGTCCCTACAAGGTTAATTCCTTACACTTTTCCCTTTCCAAACTACTTAATATTACTATTTAAAATGTCAGCTATATGCTGATGACTCCCAAATCTGTCTTTACATGTGAGCCCCAATTCCTAATGTTCAAATACCCAGAGAACAGTCTCATTTTATTTCCTACTGTGGATTCAACCTCATCTAAAATCAAATCCATCTTCTTCCAAACTCTGCTCCTGGGTCCAAATCCTGTCTTAACCTTGTCCTAGAATGCAATTGTGGTTCTAATTCTAGTGGGAATGCCTGCCAATGTTCCCATTAAACAGATGTAGGCCATATCTGTTCCATTAAGGAAGTATCCATTAGTTACTATTTTGTTAAGTGTTCTTCTGAAGGGGTTTTTGCTTTGTAAGATATCTTTTCGATAATTGTCAGAATGATAAGATTTTTCTCGTTATTATAAAAGAGATTAATAGACTTTTTATTATTAAATCATTTTTGCATTCTTGGAATAAATCTTACTTTATGGGATCCCTAGGTGGCTCAGTGGTTGAGCACCTGCCTTCTGCCCAGGGCGTGATCCTGGAGACCTGGGATCGAGTTCCACATCGGGCTCCTTGCATGGAGCCTGCTTCTCTCTCTGCCTATGTCTCTGCGTCTCTCTGTGTCTCTCATGAATAAATAAATAAAATCTTAAAAAAAAAAATGTTACTTGATCATGACAGTTTTTAATCAGGTTGTGGTATCTTTTTTACACTAATGGAAGTTTTTATTTTTCTTTTTACTCTGAAAGTTTTCATAGCATTTTAAATGGTCTAGTTTTTAAAGATTTGTAAGAATTTTCTATGAAATTGAGGCTGGTTCTTTACCTGGGTGAGGGCTAGGGATTTTTGACAATTCCAGTTTCCTCTTTGGAAATTTATCTATTTCTGTTTTTTTTTTTTTTTTTTAATTTTTTTAAATTTATTTATGATAGTCACAGAGAGAGAGAGAGAGGCAGAGACAAAGGCAGAGGGAGAAGCAGGCTCCATGCACCGGGAGCCCGATGTGGGATTCGATCCCGGGTCTCCAGGATCGCGCCCTGGGCCAAAGGCAGGCGCCAAACCGCTGCGCCACCCAGGGATCCCTCTATTTCTGTTTAAATCTTTCTACTTATTAGTTCCTCTTTTTTGTTTTTTAAGTTTTTCCATTTTTAAAATTTATTTGACAGAGAAAGCAACAAGGGGAGCAGTGGCAGAGGAAGAAGGAAAAGCAGGCTTCCCATCGAGGACGGAGTCTGACGGGAGTCTGATCCTGAAACTCTGGGGTTATAACCTGAGCCACCCATATGCCCCAGTTCCTCTATTTGTAACTTATTGATTTCTAATTTTGTATTTGTTAATACTTTCTTCCTGCTTTCCTTTATCTTATTGTTTTCCTAATTTTGAGCCAGAGGCTTAACTGCTTTCATTTTTCTAAATTATTATATGTTTTTACAGGCATAAATTTTCTTCTGAGTAACACTTTACGTTATACTATAAATTCTGATACAGGGTATAGTCTAGAAAAAATTACAAAATCAAAAAAATTATCATATTTTTAAAAGATTTTATTTATTTGACAGAGAGATAGCAAGAGAGCATAAGCAGAGTGTGTGGCAGAGGGAGAGGGAAAAGCAGGCTCCCTGCAGAGCAGGGAGCCCAATGAGGCTTGACCCCAGAACCCTGGGATCATGACCTGAGCAGAAGGTGATGCTTAACCAACTGAGCCACCCAGGTACCCTTCAAAAAATTCTGTATTTTATTTTATTTTTTTAAACATTTTATTTATTTATTCATGAGAGACACAGAGAGAGAGAGGCAGAGACACAAGGCAGAGGGAGAAGCAGGCTCCATGCAGGGAGCCTGACGTGGGACTCGATCCCGGGACTCCAGAATCACGCCCTGGGCCAAAGGCAGGCGCCAAACCGCTGAGCCACCCAGGAATCCCCAAAATTCTGTATTTTAATTTGTATTTCCCCTGTGATACAATGTTACTTAATAGTTTAAACATTTCTAGATGAAGAGAACTTTTCTCCCCTCTTCTCATTATTACTTTCTAGTTATATTGTACTATTGCTACTTTCTGGAATCTACTGAGTCTGTCTTTGTTGCATATTATGTAGTCAATTTGTATCAATCTTGAAAAGGCTTATATTCTCTAACTATAGTAGAGGCCGTCATATGTCATATCTGACCACAGGAACTATCTCATTGAAAAATTTTTAAGCATTCTACATTTTAAGTTGTTTTATGTGGTTCACTTGGACTGAGACACACATTCTATCCTGTGTCAAGGATTCCCTTTCCAAACTACTTAATATTACTATTTAAAATGTCGGCTATATGCCGATGACTCCCAAATCTCTGTCTTTACACGTAAACCCCAATTCCTAATGTTCAAGTGCCCAGAGAATAATCTCATTTTATTTCCTACTGTGGATTCAACCTCATCTAAAATCAAATCCATCTTCTTCCAAACTCTGCTCCTAGGTCCAAATCCTGCCTTGACCTTGTCCTAGCTCTTTACAGCTATAATGGTATCACACTGCTTATCTTTCTATGTGAATGACTTATCTTTTAAAAATAAATTGAGGGGATCCCTGGATGGCTCAGTGGTTGGGCGCCTGCCTTTGGCCCAGGGCATGGTTCTGGAGTCCTGGGATCGGGTCTGCATTGGGCTCCCTGCATGCAGCCTGCTTCTCCCTCTGCCTGTTTCTCTGCCTCTCTCCTCCCTCTCTCTCCCTCTCTCCTTCCCTCCCTCTCTCTCTCTGTCTCTCTGTGTCTCTCATGAATGAATGGAAAATCTTTAAGAAAAAGAGAAAAAAAAAATAAATCGAAATGGAGCACTATGTATCATTTTAACCCACTGATATCAACTCCAGAATCCAACTCTGCCTAAGGACAAAGCAAGGAGCATTTATTAAATGTTGGTGAATGATTCTAGGTTTAAATCATCAGCTTTAGGGTATGGGTGAGGAAGGAGAAAGGAGAAGGTGAGGATTGGGCCTGAGAGCTTCAAGGTCCATGACCAAGGTGTTCCTGGAATTGGCAACATAGTTACCAACCAGTCACCTAAAATAAATGCTAGTTTTACCCAAGTCTGAGAAAAACTCAGTGTAATAAATCTGATCTGTTTATGCTTATTTCTAAAATTAAAAAAAAAAATTAGGGAGTACTTGGCTGGCTCAGTTGGTAGAGCATGCTTGTTCTGAGGTCTTAAGCTGGAGCCCTATGTTGGGCACAGAGTTTACAATCAATCAGTATACACACACACACAATCTTAAAAAAAATATATATATATATATATCACATAGAATAACTTGTGGGAAATTAAGCGGGCTCACTATGTACTACCCCGACTATACAGTGTAAAACAGCTATAGAGTTCAGTAGTCATGGATTTTTGTTACCCCAGGTAACTCATAAAACCCACTTTTTGCTCCACTTCAGCCTCAGAAACAAACAGCACTGAAGGCAAAGTAAGAAGTATTAGGCACTCAGCAAAATGATTTTTGAGGATTCCCGATTCTGTAGTCACCAGTGTATTTGTAGAGAAAGGC
Source organism: Canis aureus (assembly GCF_053574225.1). Taxonomy (NCBI): domain Eukaryota; kingdom Metazoa; phylum Chordata; class Mammalia; order Carnivora; family Canidae; genus Canis; species Canis aureus. The sequence continues at coordinate 39,694,766 of NC_135618.1, forward strand.
TGAATCATCTTTCAGCAGCTGACAGAGAAGCTAATGGCAGATGAGTTCATATGAAGTATTCTCATTTAAGAATACCTTTAACCATTACTGGGAAATAAGCACAAATAATGGAGGTCCCATTCACCAACCATATAGGCAATTCACTGAAAAAATTATGAGAAATACAGCAAGAAGGCATATGTTTTTATAATTATATATTAAAACATTAATGTAAACAATTTTAAAATTATACACTTTATAATTGTATAATTCTGGGCTAAGACTGCAAGCTCTTTTTTTTTTTTTTTTTTTAGATTTTATTTATTTATTCATGAGAGACACACACACACAGAGAGAGAGAGGCAGAGACATAGGCAGAGGGAGAAGCAGGCTATACACAGGGAGCCTGATGTGGGACTCAATCCCAGGTCTCCAGGATCATGCCCTGGGCAGAAGGTAGGCGCTCAACTACTGAGCCACCCAGGTATCCTAAGACCACAAGCTCTAATGTTAGAATCCCTAGTCCCTGCCCTACTACCTACTGCTGTCTGACCTTGACCTTTCGCAATTTTTCTTTCTTTCTTTTTTGGTAGGATGCAAGGCAAAGTTTATCGAGCAATAGCACAAAGTTTATTAAGTGATAGTACAAAGCTCCCCAGGAGGGAGGGGACCCAAGAGGGTTGCCCAATCTTTAGCAATTTCTTAACATTTTTCTGCTTCAGTACCGTCATCTGTAAAATAGTAATAATTCCTATACTCTACAGTAATTTTGTGAGAAATACATGCAATAACAAATGCATATAAAGCATTTAAACTAGTGCTTCATACATAATGGCACATTAGCACTTAATAAGTGCTAGATATTATTCCCATCAACAGTGGGATATATTTTCATTCATTAGTAGACGTCACAGCTACTGGACATCAAGGAAAAAAAAAAAGACTTAAAAGAGTCTTACATGTGTCCAAAGAAAATACTAATTTAAAAAACACCTACTGGGGGACTAGCACTAGATCCAGAAAACGGACTCAGAAACAATCTGCCTGCATTTTCAATGTTTGAATATTTGATGCCAGTCTATCAGCTGCAGGTCCTGCTTACCAAGAGAATTCCTCTCTGCCCTTGCTGCCCTAAAGCTGTAAGAAAAATGGCCGCCACAGCTGGTGCAGGCTCTGCCACATGGGATAGAACAAAAATTAGTGTAATTATGTACTTAGCTAGCGTTTTAATCAGGTCTTTATTTAAAAAAAAATGTTTTTTTAATGAGGTCTTTAAAAAGTCTGACAAAATAGAAGAACATGCTTTTCCACAACATTCAATATGAACGCACAAGATTTCTTACCCAGTAACGTCATCTCCCCAATATTGTCTTCCTTCTCTGAGGTGGGCTGTTGAGTAGCATCTAGGCTCACACATTCTTCTTGAGAGTGAAATACATTCAAATCGTCAAAGACCACCAGTTCCTGAAAGAGCAAAAGGCCCCTTCCTCTTAATAACAGAAGTTCGTTTGACAGCTCTGCTGGCAAAAAAGACCGAAGCCCAAATATCAGAGAAGGGAAGGCAAAATGGGTCTATAAATCTGTGAAGAAGGCGTTTGGGTGGCTCAGTGGTTGAGCGCCTGCCGCTGGCTCAGGGCATGATCCTGGGGTCTGGGAATCGAGTCCCACATCAGGTTCCCTGTGGGGAGCCTGCTTCTCCCTCTGCCTATGTCTCTGCCTCTCATGAATAAATAAATAAAAATCTTTAAAATAAATAAATCCCATGAAGATGCAGCACAGACCAGAAAGCCAGGCTCAGAGAGCACCCAAAGGACAAGCAGAAGAGAAATGTCCAAGGAGGCAGTGAAAAACAAGCCATTCTCTTTACTCCCAAGAGTGTGTTTTTATACATGGGTTGGCTGAGCAGGGAGAGCTGAAAGAGCAGAGAAGGTGATGTACTCAAAAAAGTGAACAGGAAAACCAAACCCACCTCAGGGTCAGTTTTCAAATACAGAGACACAGTGTCCTGTTTTTGCTGGATCCCTTTCCCAGGCAGAAGCTTCAACATAGGATGAGGTTGCACTGGGGAAAGAGGAAATTGTAGTTAATGGAAAAACCAGTGACTCTAATACAGGAACACTAACCACACCTTAAGGCTACACTGTCCTCACTCCTTCCAAAGGCAACTCAAGTCTTTTTCTGCTTCTGTGAGCTCAGGACAAATTCAAGCCATAAATCGTAAGGTCTATGAACCTATATGTGCTCTCCTCATTATGAAAAGAATGATTCCCTTCAGGACTTTAAAAAATTCCACTATTAGGGGCAGCCCTGGTGGCACAGCGGTTTAGTGTCGCCTGCAGACCAGGGTGTGATCCTGGAGACCCAGGATCGAGTCCCACGTCAGGCTCCCCACAGGGAGCCTGCTTCTCCCTCTGCCTGTGTCTCTGCCTCTCTCTCTCTGTGTCTCTCATGAATAAATAAATAAAATCTTAAAAAAAAAAATCCCACTACTAAAGGGAAGGCTAGAGGAGGGCAATGTCTGAAGATGCCCCCAAACAAGCACAAAATTTCCAAAATTCCACATAGACTCCAGTCAGTTCAACAATTCATCCACATTTCTATATCCTAAAATGATGCACACTCTTCCCAACATTTGTGTAAAACTGACATTGTTTATTCTATGGCTTTACACGACACTCCGCAATCCACTCAAACTCCAGCTTGAGAAAAAATACTGCCTCTCCCCAACATGCTTACTTATTAGTATCAACTCCTTTTTTTTCAAAACCTGCTATCCTAACTTGAATTCATTACTAACATGAAAACCTATTTGAACCCCCAGAACCATTCCCTTCTCTTCTAGGGATCAGCATGTGCTTCTTACGTCTGTTCTGAAAGTTTGAGCTCACATCCTTCATAATAACCAAGGTCTCCTTGACTTTCTGGTTGGGCTGGACCAGGCTTGGCTCTGGCAAGAAGGTGAGGAAGTGCTCCAGAACCAGCTCGTGGATGGTCTTGGGCCCACCAGTAGCATCTCGAAGTAGGTCTTGTCCTAGTTTGGAGTCTGGAGGAACTCTCAGTATAAAGGACCGCTTTGACTTTAGGGGCATTGGAACCACTTTTGCAGCCATGGCGCCGTGAAATCACACACCACGCTGGTTTTGCAGAGCTTCAGGAGTCACCTCTTATTGAAGGAAATGTGTCAGAGAGCCGAGCTGCGGATGAGAGAAACCATGGGTTACACACAAGGCCAGGAAGGCACGCGTGCACTCCAATACAGGGCCTGGATAGCGAGGCCACGTGAAGTTTAAAGCAAAAGTTAAGAGAAACCGGGGTGGGGAACTCCTAACTGAAACGGAAGGTCCCTGAACGAGAGGCACTCTCAGCAGGGCCTGAGAGGAAGATATGAGCAAGAAAAGCCGGAGGATGCCCAAACCCCAAAGGTCATCCTCCTAGTAGTACGAAGTGTAGACTCCACCGGGAAGAGCGGTTTAACTCCTGCTGACAGGAAGAGCCATGGGCTAGAAGACAGGGAACCTGGGGTCCAGCACTGAGGGCATCTGCTTACGAGTTGGCCTGGCCACTGAATGAAGCCGTTCTGCGCACCTTGGACCGCGGGTCCATCGGATGCCCTTCGCGGGGCCGCTGATGGCTCAAGGAGCAAACTCAAGGCCGCACGCGATGTCCACACACCGCCTGCTGACTCCTTTCCGCCGTGAAGCCCTGTTGAGAGCGGCGAGGGGCGTCCCGGTAGGGACCAGCTGGCCAGGCCCACTGTGGAGCCTCTCCCACCGGCCACGGGGCACTTTTACCACAAAGCTCGAGCGGCGGCATTGCCCGGGGTGCGTTCCCGGCTCCCCAGCCGGCCAGGCTCTCCCACACGGACCAAGCTCTGCTCCCCAGAGGCCACCTCAGCCTGGTTCCCGCCCTCGCGGAGCCCCTCACCTCTCAGGGGCTCTGCCCTCCTGGGCGCTCGCAGGGACGGCCCAGAGACCCCAGCGCAGAGAGACCGGGAAACCAGGCGCGTGAGGCCCAGCCCTCCCCTCGCCCTTCGGAGTGTCCTCACAGGCCGCGGGCCACTATTGGCGTGCTCGGCTGTCAGTTGGGGAGACTGTCCGGACACGGTGCCTTCTGGGAGGCCGGGCGCCTCGGTAGCCTTTACGTCACGACCGGTGCCTAGTTTCCGGTGCGGAAGCCTGGTCTCCCCGCTCGGAGCGGGCCGTCTGTGCTTGAGAAGGCGATGCTCGAGGACGGCCGGCAGAGCTCCCGGCGCCAAGGGAGGCCGGGCTGGCGGCAGCCGCTGTTTCTGTGGCTCTATTTGGGAGACAGAAAGCAGAAGGTTGGCTCCAATCCTCCATGAAGGGTTGGCTCCTCTCCAAGTACTGGCGGTGTAGCTCCATCGCCTGCTGGGAAATGTAGTTCGACTCTAAACAGCCAATGGGAGACCGCCAGGCACCGCGTTTGGGGCGGGCCAGCACACCCCCTCAGCCCCCGAAGTTCGACCGGAAGTGGGCTGCCTCTCGCACCGGAAGATCTTCGAGAGGCCTCGGCTGTTTCTGGCACAGCCTCGAGGGTGCGTCGAAGGTCCGTTTGGCCGTGAGTGGGCGGCCGGTTAGGGTCCATGCATGGTTCTGGGTCCTGTCACAGCTGTCACTTCGATAGGGGCGGCTCGTCGGTTAGAGCCGGGCAACCCCCTCCCCGCTTGCCAGCTTCTACCCTGCGATTTGAACAGGCCATCCTGTGTTCTTTTTTTCCTGAGGCTAATTATAGGTAACTCGTTTAGCCGTGGTTTATTTATTTATTTATGTATTTAGCTGTGGTTTAAAATATATTACAGACTAATGTCACAACTGCACGGTACAACAGAAGTTTTTCTAAAAATAAAGAACACTTGTTTTTGCATTCATCAAAAACCAAAGCAAACAAACAAACAAACAAAAAAACCCCTCTCTCAATCAAAGCAGCATGGTTTGAGCTAGAGGTAAGTAGAACAATAGAAAAGAATAATAAGCGTCAAAGTTGATCTGAATGTATGGAACCCATATAAAAGGGTAGCATTTCAACTTAGTGTAAAATAGATGATGCTAGCAAAAATTATCCATTCTTCTGGAAAGAAAGACTCGTGTCCTTATACTATATACAAAAGATGGAATTAAAAGAACACAATTAAAAGAATTAAAATAACATTAATGTGGAGGCAAAACAACTGAAATGCCTTGAAGTAAGATACAGTCCTGTATAACTGTATTTTTAAGAAAACTAAAAAAAAAACAAAAAAAAAAAAACAAACCCGAAAAAACAAAAAACCAGTAATAGGGACACCTGGGTGGCTCAGCGGTTGAGCATGCCTGCCTTTCCCTCAGAGCGTGATCGGGGTCCTGGGATCAAGTCCCACATCGGGCTCCCTGCATGGAGCCTGCTTCTCCCTCTGCCTGTGTCTCTACCTCTATCTCTCTCTCTCATAAATTAATAAATAAATACATACATACTTTAAAAAAACCCCAACAATAATAAACAAGTAGTAGAATGGAAAATAATTGTAAAAGAAAGACCACATAAAGAATTATACATTTCCAACTTACAGAAAGCTCCAGCCAACTGACAAAAGACAAAGGCAAAGGCTATGAAGTCATGAAAACGAAACTATCATTAACATTTGAAAAGATCCCAAAAAATACCATTAAAAAACGGGGGGCACCTGGGGGGCGCAGTGGTTAATCGTCTGCCTTTGGCTCAGGTCATGATCTCAGGGTCTTGGGATCAAGCCTCATCTCAGGCTCCCTGCTCAGTGGAGTGTTTGCTTCACTCTCCTCCCTGTGTTCTCTCTCGGTATCTCTCTCTCAAGTAAGCAAAATCTAAAAAAACCCCAAAAGCTTTTAAAAAAAGGCATTTGAAAATATGCATCACCATGTTGGAAACAGTTTGTTAGTCTCTCAAAATATTATCATAGAATTACTATGGTGTAGCAGTTCCATTCCTAGGCATAAACTCAAGAAAAGTGAAAACATATGTCCATACCACACCTATATGTGAATAGCAGCAGTGTTTGTAATGGCTGAAAAGAAACAATCTTTATGTCTATTAACTGATGATTGGCTAAACAAGATGTATATTCATATAACATGATTATTCAGCAATAGCAATGAGTACTAATACATGCTGCAATGTGGACGGACCACAAAAACTTTATGTCAAGTGAAAGAAGCCAGTCACAGAAGGCCACATTTTGTATGATTCTACGTACATGAAATGTCTGGAATAAGCAAATTTATAGAGACAAAAAGTAGGGTAATAGTTGCCAGGGGCTGAGGGTATGGAGAGTGGCAGATGATTGCCAGTGGATGCAGGGCTTGTTTTTGGGGTGATGAAAATGATCTGAATTTAGTCGTGATGTTTGTACACATTGTGAATATACTAAAACTCAATTATACACTTTAAAAGGGTGAATTTTATGGTTTGTGAATTATATCTCAATAAAGAAAACACCAGATGGGGAAATTTTCATCTTAAAAATACAAATGTTTAGTATCTAAAATACTTATCAAGAAGTACTACAGACAACTAAAGTTCAATATCTAGATTCTACATAACAAGTAGTCAAAGGAGCTGTGCTATTTCTGTAGAATGAATCAAAAGTTCGAAGTCCACGTGGAAAATTCACAGTGTCACTAACAGATAATGAAATAAAACAGGCAAAACTCCATTTCATCTCTAATGAATGAGCACAAATTTTCAAATGACAAAAACATTGCTTTGGGCATGAAACATTATTTAATCTTGATGAAGGATTGTATGGCCAACTATAGCAAGTGTTATCAAATAGTTCACATTCTGGAGCCATTTTAGGAATAATAGAAAAAAATGTGTATAGGCAGTAATGGAAAGAATACAGGAAGCTGTTCATGGGAAGGGTATAGCAAGAGAGAATTGGGAACAGCTAAGCAAATAGAGCCCATGAACTCTATCAGAGTATGGACTATGTGCACAGAACAAAGCTCCATGAAGAAATCAGGGCCTGTGTTTTCTGGTCACAATCATGGAAAACTTGGATCTAGTCTAGGCTCTAGTGTGAAGATGGAAAGATGAGTTGGGGTGGAGGGGTTTGGAATCTAATCTTCATTTGATTATTTTTTTCCCTCTTACATCCTTTCTCTTTACATCTCTGTAAATGGGGTATCTGTGAAATAGAACAGATTTTCAGGTACAGATCAGGACAGAATTTTTTAAAAATCTGACACTCGGAATATGTGTCAAATATTTTCCCACAATAGCAGCTCCATCTTTTTCATGTTCAGTAGGAAAATGGGATCTCACAATGATTGACTAAATAACAGATTGAATGCAGACTAAGTGCAATTATGACCAAGTTTTCTAATTTATTTATGAGGCCTAGCCAATTCTCTTAAGATCCATAGCTCATTAATCCAGGTACAAAAAGAGAACAAACTAGTCAACTTGTTTTATCTCAGCTTTCCAAGTCCTCACGAAAGAAGAGAACAGAATGAAGGGACACATCCTTGCCACAGAGTTCTGAGGGAAAATGAGGGTAAGATCTCTGCCTTGGGCATCTTAGGGTGCTAATTCATACAAGGATTCATTAAGCAACAGCTATGTACTTCCTCCTCTGAGGTGTCATGAGTACATGTGTTCTCTTCACCTTTGGCTTACAAGTATTTGTGTACCTAGTTTATTTCTGCTACCATTCCATAGGCACAGGAACTCTTTTCTTAATTCGTTATATTATACCCACAGCAGCTGGAACCCAGTGGGCATTCAATAATGACAGTTGAGTGTACAGATCCAAGATTCAAGGCTGGAAGCCAGAAGAGAGATATAAAGGGCACTCAGTGAGGTTCCTGGTCACCCACTGGACAGATGGTCAGAGGATCCATGTTCTTCCCTCCATCATGTGTTCCAGGGCTGAAGATAGGCTGGAGGGGCTCAGAGGAAGAGAAGCCAGTGAATGCATAGATGAGGGATTTGTTTGTTACATTGTAAAAGGAAATGTCTCCAGCCTTATAGTCCAGGAAGATGCCCACACGTTTGGGAGGTTCCCTTAATTGCAGGCGTGTTGGGGGAATGGTGGACACCTGGTACTCACTCCGCTTCATCATTATCACCACCCAGTAGCCATTGTCAGGTGACAGAGTCATGCTCCCTTTCCTGCTCATGGATGCTTTGCAGATGCCCAGGATCCACCCTGTCTTGTTTCCCACCTCTACTTCCCAGTAATGGCGGCCAGAGAAGAAGCTTGGAAGGCCTAGGGCAATGATGCAACTATCAAATCTTTCTGGATTGTCAGGCAGACGATTCCACTTGTTTCCAAGTCTCACGCTCTTCAGATTATTTGAGAAGATGAGATTGGGGTGGGCGGTTTCTGCATCCAGAATCACATTAGCTGCAGAAAGAATTAGAATACCTAGTTGGGGGTCCATGGGCAACATACCTACAGGGTTCTCCCCACCTCCAAGACACTTGGAGGGACAGTCTTCTTGAATGCACTGGAGGTCAGCATAGGGACTCAGCAGGTGAAGTCCACTTGTCTTAGTCTGGGCACTTACCGGCATGTGCCTGAGCACAGATGAGTTCTGGAACTACAGAGAGAAAGAAGATGGGGGAAAAAACCTAAGTATTTCAATTCAGAGAGGTTAAATCTACCCTGGTCACCACAACAAGGAAAGACAAGAACCCCCACCCCAACTCAGGACCTTGCTTCCTCTGCTTGGATTAACCCCATTCCTCCTAGACCCTGGGGCCTGCCTTGAAGACTCTGTGGTCTGATGAGTTGACCCAGGGAACAAGTCCAGCACAGAGCCTATGAAAGCTTTTTTTTTTTTTTTTTTTTTTTTTTTGCCTTTGTTGCAGGTGTTTTTCTCTTTTCTAAATAATGCCCAGAAATCAACAGCATAGGGAATATCACAGTAACCCCCGGCAAGCACATTATTCCATCACCATACTCACCATTGAAGATATCTATTTCTGAACGCAGCATTTCTAAAAGAAGAAAGGGAGCTTGAGTTAGGTTCCCCAGCTAGAGACGGATCAGAAAGAGGCTGAAGGCAGCATTAGAAAGGCCATGGGAGATGAAGAAGGGATGTCAGAGGGTTCTGGGCCACCTGGAACTCAGGGAGGAGGTGAGCCTCCTAGGAAGGAGGGAAGTGCCTCCCATTCCCCCCCCCCCCCAAGCCCACCTACCTGAGAGGTACTTCATGCTCTTCTCTACAAACTCTGATTTCCGGTAGAACAACTGGATCTTTTTTTCCACCTCTAGGGGAGTGTTCCACAGCTTAGGAACAGTCACCATCTTGACCCTAGAGACAAAAGACTGTTGGCCAGAGAGGGCTGGTGCATAGGGGTAGCTCAAGTTCCCATGAGATGGCAATAAAGTGCAGCCTCTACAGGGGACACCCAATCCACCTGGACTTTGCAATGAAAGTCTTCCCTGGACTCTGAGTTTTAAACACTGGTTCTCAACTTTGGCCACAGATTGGCATCACCTGAAGAGTTTTAAAAACCACTGACATAAAAACCACAGTGAGTTTTACTAAAGGCCTTATAATGGTGTGATATTGAAATGTCCATCCCGGAATTATCTATGTCAAATTAATTACACTTCTTTAGTCCTTTTCTGTTGAGATAAAAATGATAAGAAATAAGAAAAAATACGATGAGATATGACTCATTAGAATGGTTATTATTTTTGAAGAAATCAAAATGACGGGTATTAGCAAGGATGTGGGAAAACCCTTGTGCATGGGTGGCAGGAATGTAAAATGGTGCAGACACTGTAGAAAATAATATAGTGGTTCCTCAAAAAACTAAGCATAGAATTACCATATGACACATCAATTCCACTTCTAGGTATATACTCAAAAAAATTGAAAGCAGAGACTCAAACAGATATATGTACAGCAATATTCACAACAGCATTATTCACGATAGCCAACAGGTGGAAATAACTCAAGTGTCCATTGATGGATGAAGGGATAAACAAATTGTGGTATGTATACACAATGGAATATTATTCAGCCTTACATAAGAATGAAATTCTGACACATTGTACAATGTGAATGTCTTGATGACATTATGCTAAGTGAGATAAGCCAGACACAAAAGCACAAATACTGTATGATTCCACTTATGTGAAGCAGTTAGAGTAGTCAAATCCGTAAAGACAGAATGTAGAACGGTGGTTGCCAGGGGCTGAGTGAGGGAACAATGGGGAGTTACGTTTTAATAGTATGGCGTTTCCATTTGGGAAGATGAAAAAGTGCTGGAGACAAAGGTGGTGTTGATTGCACAATAATACAAATGTACTTAATGCCACTGAACAGCACATTTAAAAATGGTTGTGGGTACACCTGAGTGGCTCAATGGTTGAGTGTCTACCTTTGACTCAGGGCATGATCCTGGGGTCCGAGATTGAGTCCCACATCAGGCTCCCTGCATGGAGCCTGCTTCTCCCTCTGCCTGTGTCTCTGCCTCTCTCTCTGTGTGTCTCAAATAAATAAATAAATAAATAAATAAATAAATAACTTAAAAAATAAAAATGGTTAGAGTGGTAAATTCCATGTTATATGTATTTTCCCACCAGAAAAGAGGAAAAGACCAAAAAACTTATGCCAGGGTCACACTTTTGAAGATTTGGATTTAATTTGTGTGCCAAGGCCTGGAGGTCAGGATTTTGTAAAGCTCCCGGAGTGATTGTAATGTCCAGCCTCCTCCCTCCCCTCCCCTTCCTTCCCCTGTCTGGGGTTAGAGCATCACGACTCCTAGAAAATACTTCCCTCCCTGAGACCATAAGCACTGTGGCCTCAGGGAGGGAGGCACTTCCGCAGGAACAGTATTCTTGAGGCAAAATTGGCGATCTTTAGGGAGGTTTCTTAGGAACCATCATTAGCATGATAGGCTGTGTTCGTTCTTTCCAGTCTTCAGCCCATGCTCTCCCTCCTGACCACACTCCCATTTTCCCTACACAAATCCAGAGAGGCCTTAGGAGCTGCAGGAGATGGGAGGAGCCCAGAAGGAGTCAGACCCGGGGTTGGGAGCATCTCCGTCCTAGGAATGCTTCCCCCACAGCTTCCTGCAGGATACCCAAGGTAACACGAAGGGATCTCTCAGTACCTGTGCAGGGTGACTCCGATGTCCTAGGAGAGAAAAGAAGGAAGCTCCCCGTTACCAGTCTCCTAGGGGCTGCGCTGACTCCTGGTCTTTCCTCCTGGGCTCATATCCCCAGGTTGTCAGCAAAACTGGGGCACCTCTCCCCCATTCTAATTCTCATCACCCAAAGTGGCAGCCTGGTGGGGCTTACAATAGAACTGCACCCAAACCCTGCTTGTCTCTTCTGGGAGATGCCAGGGGATCCCTTGAAAACTGGGCCACCCTGGACTCCTGAGAGCTCATCAAAGGGATCTGGGTACCAGACCCTTGTCTTGTACTGACTTGAGCAGAGCTAATGACAGTGCTGGGAGCTCATGATATCTTACTGGGGACAGTGGGAAGGGGAAAGCCAGGCCCAGCCACACTCACCTGCATGAGCTCCCACTCCGGCTGGAATTGCTTGGCCTCCAGCTCTCCAATTAGCTCGTCGAGGAGGGCAATGTCTCTGGACACTTGGGTGCTATACGTCTCCCTGACCTGGCCAATGGTCCGGTTCAGATCTTCGAATGAGGCCACAAAGAACTTCTCTTGCTGCTCCAGAATATGGTACAGTTGCTCTATTTGGTGCTGGATTCTCTGCTTCTGGGTTTCCATTTGTTTCTGGGGAACAAAAAAGTGTAGGGGTCTGTGCAGTGTGCTGGATGTGTATGCCCAGGGGATCCCCAGAAGCCCACTTCCTGGAGGCGAATAAGAAGCATGCTTCCTCAGCTTCTTGGAGGCCTGGATTTCAGAGCAGTAGGCAAAATGGGCCAGAACCTTCCAGAACAGACTGAGGGTGGCCAGGGCTGGCTCTTGTAAAATGCCCTAAAACCTAGTGTTCTGGGTTGATTTGTATCCCCTCCAAGATTTATGTTAAAGTCCTAACCTAGTACCTAAAGAATATGATCTTATTGGAAATAGCATCATTACAGATATAATTAGTTTAGATGAAGTCATGGTGAAGTGGGCCACTGGAATGGGGATGTTGGGACACAGACACAGGAAAGAAACACAAGGGAAAGATGACATCTACAAGCTGAGAAGGGAGGCCTGGAAGACGTCTCTCCTTCATGGCCCTCAGAAGGAACAGTCCTGCTGACACCTTGATTGTAGACTTCTGGCCTGCAGAACTGTGAAAGACTATATTTCTGTGGTTTAAGCCATTCAGTCTGTGGGGCTCTGTTATGGCAGCCACAGGACACTAGGATACCTGGTATCACATTTTCCCTTCCTTGAAGGTCAGTGTGAGGATAGCATATGCCTGGGGCTGTAAGTGGATAAGGTTATGACCACCAAGTGTCCAGGAAGGAGACTTCTCTCCACCCCGCTGCCAAAGTGCTGGCAGGCAGAAGGGCCTCAGTGTGGCTCTGAATGGAGGCAGTCAGTCCATTAATGTGAATGTAGGTGAACTTGACTTCTACTACAACTGCACATAGGTCAGCCATCTGGCCCATGTTCTATCTCCCTTTTCCTCCTCATGACTAGAGAGTTTTGAGGAAAGGTGAAGTGGCTCTAAGGGAACCTTCTCATTCCTCCATGGAGGGAGAAGCCCTTTTGGATCTTCCTTTTTTCTTTTCTTTTCTTTTCTTTTTTTTTTTTAAGATTTCATTTATTTATTCATGAGAAACACACAGAGAGAGAAGCAGAGACACAGGCAGAGGGAGAAGCAGACTCCCCACGGGGAGCCCGATGTGGGACTTGATCCCGGGACTTCGGGATCATGACCTGAGCCGAAGGCAGAGGGTACCACCCAGGCATTCCCCTTTTGGATCTTCTAAGACTGGACTTAATTAGTGTCATCATTTTAATCTCTTTAGTCCTTTTTTTAAATTTTAATTAATTAATTAATTAATTAATTTTTTAAAAAACACCCAGGCTTTTTTTTTTAAGATTTTATTTATTTATTCATGATAGACATAGAGAGAGAGAGAGAGAGAGAGAGGCAGAGACACAGGCAGAGGGAGAAGCAGGCTCCATGCAGGGAGCCTGACACGGGACTTGACCCTGGGACCCCAGGATCATGCCGTGGACCAAAGGCAGGTGCTAAACCACTGAGCCCCCCCAGGGAGCCCCCCAATTTTTATTTAAGTAATCTCTACAGCCATTGTGGGGTTGAACTCACAACCCTGAGATCAAGAGTTGCATGCTTTCTGGCTGAGCCAGCCAGGCACCCCATTCTTCCACACTTATCTTAGTGTCATTGTGCTGTAAAGAAAAGTTTCCCCTCCCTCTTCCATATGATTATATATGTATATATATATTTAACTATTGAAAGAAGGAGGAAGAGCAGAAGTTTTGAAAACAGCATCATTTTCCTCAGGAGCTCATGTCACTGTGAACATTTTAAGGGAAGACCAGATCTTGTCTCCCTGACTTTCCCTGTGGCCCAGGCTTCTGTCTCACCTTCATGGCAGGGGGCATTTCTGACCTCTGCTTCACCCACAAGTTCCAAGCCACCTGGGATTATAGGAAAGGGTTTTTTGTTTGTTTTTTTTTTTTTTTTGTTTTTAGAAAAAGTGGGAGCTGGTGAGTGGGCAAGGTGGTGAGGGGAAGGGCAGAGAGAGAGGGAGAGAGAGAAATCTTAAGCAGACCCCACACCCAGTGTGGAGCCAAACTCAGAGGCTCAATCTCATGACCTTGAGACCATTATCTGACCTGGAATTAAGAGTTGGACTTTTAACTGACTGATCCCTGCCGCCAGGCACCCTGGAAAGTGGTTTTCTTTTACTACATACCCTTCATGAGTTTCCCAAAAGTTAGACACCTGGGCCAATGCTATACCCGCCCCCATTCCTGCCCTTTCTTATCTTTGTCTGTTTCCCATTGTGGTGTGAGAGATGGGATCCAGCCAACAGAAATGGGTCAGACAAATTAAGGCACTTTGGTATAGGTGAATTTGCCTGCAGGGAAAATGGAAGTGATTTACATGTCCAGGTTTAACAGAAAAAGGCCGATAAGTGTATTTATTGAAATCTGCGGCATCACAAAATAATAGTTTTAAAGAAAATCTCTAACTATTTGAATTTTTAAAATCCATGTTTTTTTTTAAAATAAAATGGACAACAATTATAAAGATGATACAGTGGAGTATTTAAAATGGAAAAATCTCTCCTCCCATTTCCCCAATCCCATCTCTCAGCAACAGCCACTGTTGTGGTGTTAATTTCTCTAAACCATTTTGTGGTGAATATGAAAGCACAGGCTCCTTGGAAATTTCCCTCCTATGCTGCAGTTGGGTCTCTCCAGGAACAAGCTCATCCTTGGATTCCTGATACCTCTCTGCCCCCTTTAGAGCAGGAGGTTCTAAATATGTGATCAGTTCTGCTTCCCTATGAACCAGAACATAATTTGGAGACCTTCTGCTCACTTTTGGTCCCCTCTCTCCTTTTGTAGGGGGGAACTCAGGCAAGGACTGGACACAGAACACCCCTGGCCTTACCAGAAATTTCGCAGTCTTCTTATCTCCCTGAGATCTCTGCTCCTCCCCAGATTTTCTCAACTCCTTCACATACTCCAGCTGCTTTTGAATTTTCACCTGGAAAAGGGCACTTGTTAAAGCCTAAACTTGGCTTCTGCCATCCTTAGTTGGTGACAACTCTAGAGGGAAAAAATCTGCCTTATGGAGTAAAGCTGAGGGTGCTGTAGCCAAGTGCACAGGGAGGGTGCCCAGGAAAGAAGAATGAATCCATCATACCAAGGGAAGCAGATCCAAGAGGCGGTGAGAAAGAGATTCTTAATGACATGTGGGCACCTGGATTCAGCCATACCTGAAGCTAGTGCCCTTGGATCTTAGCTACATGAACCAATAAATTTCGTCTTTGCTGGTCTGGTTTGTATTATATTTTTGCCAGTTACAGCCCAAGAATGCTGCCTAATGCACCAACATCCCAGCGTTGTTGGGAAAATAAAGTAGCTACTGGCTACTTTAAAAAGCTTCCCCCCCACCCAAAAAAGCCCTACCTTGTATTCCAGGGCAGCCTCCTCAATAGGGCGTACCCGGTGGCCTCGGTGTTCCTGACTCAGACTGCAGATGAGGCAGATAGGCTCCCTGTCGTCCTCACAGAAGAGCAGCTGGACCTGCTTCATGTGTCGCTCACACTGTGGCAGGGACCTGGGGCTCAAGATAGCCATCTGCAGGTCCTCCTTCTGCTGGACGTCTCCAGAGTTCTTTATAGGCAGTGAGGCCTGGCTTGAGAGGCAGCTGGGTGAGTATCTGCCTGAAGTCTTGAGATCCTCAGAACCAATGGCAGGTCTGTAGGAATCATGCACATAGGTGCCATCAGCTGGATCTCCTTCCTGGGCATGGCCAAGGGGATACATGGCCTCATCCTGTGGCTTCCCTGGGGATATGGCAGCAGAAAAATTTCTTGAGTGACAAATCCAAAATGTAATGAAGGCGTGCTACAAGACACAGCGGAGAGAGCTATCTCGTGTCTGGGACATGAGGTCCTGGTCAGGCTGTGGCCACTTCTAGCTTGTCCTCCCCTGACTTCACTCCAGCAGGTAGCAAACCACCCAGTGGAAGTGAGGGCTAAGGGCTAGACTCATGGAAGTCCTGAGACTTGGAATTCCTGGATACTTCTCCTAAAGAAAGGCCTTTTGTTACAAATCCTATCCCTTCCTCCTGCACATACACGAACCTAGCAGGTGATATAAAGGCAGTGAGATGTTCTGACTAGTGTTTGCTTTACCACTTAAAACCACCCAGGCTGCTCATGACCCAAGTGGAAGCTCCCGAGTACATAACCTAACCCCTAGCAGAGTCCCTGGCACATAATAAGGATTTGAGAAGTGTGTGTTGAATGAAAGAACGAATGGGACTTCTCCTCACTTCCAGGTTCAGGAAGAACTAAATGGAAGTAAGAAAAGAGACTTGGCTTTTTAAGGCTGAAGGGTATAACCTACCATGATGACAAACAGCTATGACTAGCTGTGCCCCAAGACTATAACACAACTTAAAAAAGCAGAAATGACAGGAAGTACAAGAAGAAACAGAAGCACACTCAATCCATTAGATCCCTCCCACCTTCTCTCACAAGGTCCCAGGAATTTGTATCATAGCTGTGAGACTGTGAGAGGCCCTCCTAGTAACCATTCTTCCCTCCTCTTGTGATAGAATTGATTGCAGCCTATCAATTGATGGCTTCTCACCCCCCCCCCAAAAAAAAACCCACAGCATTTTTTGCAGTTAGGTGTGGCTACTGACTATATTCTGGCCAAAGGGATATAAATGAAGGCATCATGAGCGGCTTCTAGAAACTTCTGGAAACCTTCCCTAAGTGATACTCTTCTCCTTTGTCCTTCTATCCCACTGCTTGGAATAAGGATGCCACCATCTAAGACCATGAGTTTGAGAGCAAACTTTGTGGAGCAGAAAAACAGTAAGAGCCTGGGTTCCTGGCCCATGGAGTATCACATCTGTTCTGGACCATCAGTGTGTTACTTATGTGAAGGAGAAACAAACTTCTATCTTGTTTCAGTTAGCGTTATTTTGGTGTTTCTGTCATCCACAACCCAACATAATCCTAATTTCTGCCTCCTTAGTAAAAGAGATTTAGGATTTTAGCCAACAGCTCTCTTCCCTGCTCGGGGAGGTGAATGGCAGGGTCCCACGGGTTCATTGTGAGAAGAGGGTATTTTTACCCAATATTTCCCAGAGGCTCAGACTGAGGTCCATGAATTCCTTGGAATTCTAAAGGATTTCAGAGTGTCTAAGAACTAACTGAACTTTGATGCAACATTTTATGAAGATGTGCATACATGCATCTTTTTCAGGATTCACAGCCTACCTCAGATTCTCAAAGTGTTGGGGATCTTGGGGGGCACTCAGGGATCTGGTGACATAAACACAGTGGAGATAAAAGGCTTGTGAGGGAACACCTGCACAGGTCACCATGCCTAAGGATGCCAGGTCTTCTGAGTTCCGGGATCCTTCCTTACCTGACGAAGGAGGGACTTCTGGACCTGAAGGCTGATGGAGCTCACCACCTGCCACCTCCCTCGAGGTCTCAGGGGGTTCTTGACCCTCAATTCCATTTTTCTTTGAAGGCCCTATAGATTCTGGATGCTCACAGGTTGTCTTGCCTTTGGACAATGATACATTGGAAAGTGTTTTCCTGAATGCTCCTTCTTTTGGGATCATGGAATGTTCTGGATTCCTGGAGCCTTTCTCTGGAGCCACAGTAGCACCTACATCCAGAGTGGCCACTTCACTGGGGGTAGCTGCTGAGTCTGTATGATCACTTCTCATTTTCTCTTGAGACAGAAGAGTTTCTGGATTGAGGAGTTCTCTCTCTCTTGAAAAAATGGTGAATTCAAGACTTCTGGGTCGCCTCTGTCCTGATGATAAACGTTCTTCAGGTATCTTGGATTTTACTCTTCCCAGGGACCCAGTAAACGACCCAGAGGAGAGTTCTTGGAGTCCTAAGGAGCTGGCATTCCAGCGTAGATGGTCAGTAGGACTCCCCTTCTCCCCCTGCAGCTTGCCAGGGAATGGGCTTCTCTTGGAGGACGAACTGAGGCTCCTGGCCCCTGGCTTACCCAGCATATCCGGGCACCCGGAGCTCTTTTGATCTCTCCGTCTGCTCTGAGGCTTCTTCTGGGATCCCTTTCCAGCCTCATGCTGGTTGGCTGGCAGGCTGACAGCCCCATCACCACTTTGCCGCTGCCTCTCACCTTCCAGGCCATCTGATATCTTCAGGCCCTTGGACTTATTCTCCCCAAAGGAACAAGACATTGCTAAACTGTATGTGCCACTTTCTTGTATCAGATACTCTGCAAAGACAACAGGATGCAAAGGCATGAGAATGTGCAGGGCTCAGGGCCAGGGGTTGGGAGAAGGAAGAGAAGGGAAAAATCACCTCAGAAATTACAGAAGTTCAGGGATGCCTGGATGGCTCAGTGGTTGAGCATCTGCCTTTGGCTCAGGGCACGATGGGGGATCGAGTCCCACATCGGGCTCTCTGCTCTGCCTCTCTCTTTCTATGTCTCTCATGAATAAATAAATACAATCTTAAAACAAAAAATAAATTACAGAAGTTCAGAATGTTCTAGGCAATGACAGTCAATTACCATTAAGTAAGAGAATACTAATTATTTGCTATATATTTCCCAAATAGTACTTTTCAGAGTTCTTTGGCATGAGAACTTGTTTTCAGTATAAAGTCCTACACGAAATTCTTAGTTAGTAAAATAGATAAAAACTCTAGTTTACTGGTATAAATGTGGGTGTGATTATGATGTACAAAATTCACTTATAAAATTAATTAATAAAGAAGAATTATATTTGGCACAAAAATTTGAAAACAGGATTTGAAGGACAGTTAAAACTTTAGAAACTAATTTACTTCTGTTTTATTCTTTGGTTTCATGATGTGAAGAAAATCCTAACATACAGATAAGTAAGTGTAAATGGTGATTTTTTTTGAAAAAGATTTTATCTATTTATTCATGAGACACACACAGAGAGAGAGAGAGAGAGAGAGAGGCAGAGACACAGGCAGAGGGAGAAGCAGGCTCCACTCAGAGCCCAACACGGGACTCGGTCCCAGGACTCGATCCCAGGGACTCGATCCTGGGACTCGATCCTGGGACTCCAGGACGACGCCCTGGGCCAAAGGCAGGCGCCAAACCGCCGAGCCACCCAGGGATCCCCTGATTTTTCTTTCTTAAACAGCTTGCTTGGAAGTTTCAGGATACAATTTCATTAAATAGAAATGACAAAGGCTTAATTTCAAGGTCTGTGTAAAAGGAGTTTAAGCACAAATTATCACCCTGGTGGCCTCTAGAATTTCAAAATTTGGTGAATGACACATTTTAACAAATTTGTTGGAAACAAATTAGAAAAATTAATAAAATTTGAATTAAGTATTTTAAGAAAGATTTTATTTATTTATTCATGATAGATGGAGAGAGAGAGAGGCAGAGACAGGCAGAGGGAGAAGCAGGCTCCATGTGGGGAACCCAACGTGGGACTTGATCCCAGGACTCCAGGATCATGCCCCGAGCTAAAGGCAGGTGTTAAACCGCTAAGCCACCAGAGATCCCCTTATATATTTGTTAACATTCTAAAGAATTCCTGAAATATCTTCTTCAGCTATAACTTGCAAACCCTACTCTAGTAAGGAAATGAAGCACCCATAATCAGCGCCTTAAATTTTAGTAGAAGAGGCTCTTATTAAATTGCTTCAGAGATATTTAAAACTCTTTAAAAAACTTTGCTGTTGCGAACACTTTACTTCCTAGGAAAAGGCAAGTTCCCCAAGCTGTCTCTAGAATTAATGAAAAGCGCTAAATATGCTAATAACCAGGTTTTAAAATATGAAAATTAACTTAAAAAATTCTACTCATCAAAAAAAAAATTCTACTCATCAAATTACACTGGACTCAGATTATGGTTTAGTCCATCACTCTTCCAAAGAGTAGAGAACTTTTATGTTATTTAAACATTTCTACTTCTGAAAAACACATGGAAAATATTTCTAATGTGTCCTTAAAGTCTTTAAAAGTAGAAGAAATACTTAAACACTAGCCAATGTTTTTTAAGCCCATCATGTATTTGGTCCTCCCCAAAATCTTAAAAAAAAAAAAAGTCTTTAGAAGCAAAAATTCAATAGACCACATTCACTGATCACAGTGTGATGAAATAAGGAAGTTACAACAAAACAGGAATAGAAGAACAAGGAGGAGGAGAAGGAAGGAAAACAAGGAAAGAGAAAAGATAAAGGAAGGAAAAGAATTGAGAATTTTAGAATACCTTTGTGAAATGTGTCAGAGAAGAGCTCAAAACTGAAATTAGGTAGATTTCACTGTGAGGATGACTTGTTGACCCTGCTGATATGGGCAGTTAGCAAGCATTTTTTTTTTCTCTTCTGAAGATACTGGTGGGTACATAGGAGTTAATCACAATGAAGTTAAGGACCCTCTAAGATCAGGCATCTAGTTCCTGCCTCTCCTGATTCTTTTTTTTCTCTTTTAAAGATTTATTTACCCATGAGAGACACAGAGAGCTGCCTCTCCTGATTCTGCCCTGCAGTCAGAATCTCAGCCTTTCTCCTCCTCATATTTATTTATTTATTTATTTATTATTATTTTTTTACCTTTTTTTTTTTTTTTTTTTTTTTAAGCCATTGGGAGCCTTAGCTATACTAACCCAGATCCAAAGACCTTAGTGGCAGAAAGGACTTGGTCAGTCAGTGTCACTGGAGTCATAGTAGACCTGGGACTCCTAAGCTTCAAGTCACAACATACTTGTCTAAACACAAATTCCCTCTTGCACCTTGTACCCCACCCCATGAACAGCCAGCAGTTGCATTGCGAAAGGAAGGGGCATGGGACCTGCTTACCTGGGCCAATAGCTTTGTCAAGCTCCTCTGCCAGGAGGTTCTGGTTGATGGCCCTCAGGACTTGCAGGGTCAGCCGCACGGCATTCTCTTCCCCGTAGTGGTTGATCATCAGATTGGCCAGCTTCACTGGCTTGGCATTCTGGACCTGGCCCCGGGGGATCCGGGAGTGATCCTTCTCCACGCTGGTGTTCTGCAGCTTAAACTTGAACTTCTCAAAGTCATTGGGCAGCAGCTCCTCCAGGGAGTCCAGCAGATGATCACTGGGGGTTTTGATCATGGTGTTGACCAGGAAAGGCTGGAGCCAGCAGTCTGAAACAGCCTCTGTCTTGGAACCCAGAGGGTGGGTAAAAAAGAAGCCACTTGTGAAATAGCGGAAAAGCACAGGAAATGCTCTCTGCACTCTGGCGAGAACTGAGCTATGAGTGTCATCGTTTGTTTGTTTCCAGTGATGACTCTTGTGTTCTCTTTCTCACAGATTTGGAGGCCTTCACAGCTAGGAGGGTTCAAGGCCTTGCCAGCCATGTGTTCCTATAGTGCCCCAGCCCTCACCTTCCCATACTGGCCTGTAGAGCAGTGCGTAAGTATGTGAGGGAGGGCCTGGGGCTGGATTCCAGGGTCTCGATCCTGGGAAGGCACTCAGATGCCTCTGTCTCTCCTTCTCCCGGGATATGGGTGTGGGGAGCAGGAACAAAGCCCCTGGTCCCATGCTGCAGAGGACCGTAATGAGAGTCAGTCTTTTTGACCAATCGTTTTCCTCCAGACTCAGGATTTTATGGACCCTCCAGAGCAAATGATGAGGGTTGCGGGGGGCAACAAGTGCAGCCCTGCAAGTTTTGCCCTTCTCTGCCCAAGAAGGAGGTGAAGCCGGAGGGCACTGCCAGGCCACCAGCCTTGGTGTCACCCCTATTGATGTCATTCCAGTTGTCTGGTGCTTTCAGCATCACAAAGGCCTCAAATGCTGTGTGTGGAACTGTCATCCTGATTTGTTTGTTCCCTACTCTGCCCTGGCTTCCCGAGAGCATCCCCATGAGGGAGGGTGCTTGTCCATGCACTTTTATTGAACAAGTTTTTTGTTTGTTTGTTTTTTGTTTTTAAAGTAAGCCCCATGCTCAGTGTGAGGCTTGAACTCAGAACCCCAAGAACAAGGGGTCACATGCTCTACTGACTGGCCAGCCAGGTGCCCCTGAACACATATTTTAGACGCCATGCCAGGATGCTGGAGAAACAAGGGTGAAAAAAGGAATAGGTGTCCTTTGGAGCTCATGTCCCAGTGTGGTCTCCAGAAGTTGCTCCAGAGCTAATGGAAGTGGTACGTGGGGTAGTGGACTTCTTCCACAATTGACAGCTTCTGTCTTTCTGTATACCCTGATTTTTATCCCCGGCTTTTTTTGTTTTGAAAAAACACTACTTTTAGTTGCCACATCTCTATAGTCTGATTCTGCTAGAACACTTTCACACTTTCCAGCCTTTTAAAATTCTGTCAAGACAATATATTTGAAAAGTCCATTCCAAGCAAAATGTCCCTTAATTAATTAAGATTTCCTCATTATTAGACTGAAGGTACTTTCAGGCATCCTCAAGATGTCTCCATTGTAAAAGGACATTTTTTTCTTTGTGACTAGTAAGTGACCTGAGCATGTGGAAATGTCTTGTTCTCCCACAATCTTTCACCTCATGATTTTAGCATTCATTGATAATCCATTCCGATATCAATTGCTACAATGATACTTGAAAAATGGTGATATTTCTGGCACTTAGCTGGCATCACTTATGTGTCCTGGCTTAAGCTTTCTGCATTTCTCATGAAGTTTTTGGCTTTGTGGATGTTTTGTCGGTAACACAATGGTGCTTACTCTGTGCCTGGCACAGCTTGCTTTATATCCATTGTCTCCTGAAATCTCTGCAGCACCCCTTCAGGGCAAGATTCATCATCCTCACTTACATCCAGGATTAGTGGTTTAGTGACTTGCTCAGTGACTGAGCCAGGATTCAAACTCCCTCTTTTAACCATTTTGGAATATTGCCTACATGCATGATAATAATTGATTATTTTACTGTTCCTCACTAACCACAGATGCTTTTATCTTTAATTTATTTTTATTTTATTTATTTATTTATTTATTTATTTATTTATTTATTTATTTATTTATTTACAGATGCTCCTTTTAAAGCTGACCAATGAGGCTCAAAACGGGCCATTCTGACGGCTCCCACAGGTCACATACAACATTCTGATGCCTGACAGAACAAACAGCACTGTGCCTGACCAGCCTGTGTGTGACCAGTTGGGACCAAGATTTTGATGAGTTCTGCTTGGTTTAATTGATCTTATTGTCCAGTTGGTCCACATACTTCATATTTTACCGAGTACTCAGTCCTTTTGGTTTCTTAGCTGACAGCATCCAGTTTTCTGGATCCTGCTGAGAAAATAACCCTAAACCCAACATACTCCCTAAGAAATGGATGGACCCAAATGCATGCATATTTATGGTACAAATGTTGGATGTGTGATATTCTCAGGTTGAGCTGGAAGAGTATTGACTGAGCATCTCTGGGACCAGGACCTGTGCAAGATTTCAGAAGGCAGTAACACAGCCACCCCACAGGGAACCTCCCTCTCCTGAGACAGAAATGAAATTTGCAATAACATGCTGGATATTTCCTGTTCCTGGGGTTACTGACCCTGTCTTGACTGGCTAGGGTCCTTTAAGCTGAGACTAAGACACCCACAACAGAATTTTTTAAAAAGATTTTATTTATTTATGAGAGAGGGAGAGAGAGAGAGAGAGATAGAGAGAGAGAGAACCAGAGACACAGGCAGAGGGAAAAGCAGGCTCCATGCAGGGAGCCCTGATGTGGGACTCGATCCCAGGTCTCCAGGATCATGCCCCGGGCTGAAGGCGGCGCTAAACTGCTGAGCCACCCAGGCTGCCCAGAATTTTTTTTTAAGATTTTATTTATTTATTCATGAGAGAGAGAGAGAGAGACAGAGAGAGAGAGAGAGAGAGAGATTGAGAGGCAGAGTAATAGACAGAGGGAGAAGCCGGCTCCTTGCAGGGAGCCCGATGCAGGCCTCAATCCCAGGACTCTGGGATCATGCCCTGAGCCAAAGACAGACGCTCAACCGCTGAGCTACCCAGGCATCGCCCCCACAACAGAATTAAGCAGGAACTGGGGCTTTCCAGTCTATAACAGGATATTTTGCAATTGCAGTGATACCTTTTGCAACAGGGGGCAATTCTAAGGCATAGATTTGTCTTTTTTTTTTTTTTTTTAAGAGAGAGCACATGAGCAGGGGTTAGGGGGAAGGAGGGGTAGAGAGAGAGAGAATCTCAAGCAGACTCCCCACTAGCAGCGCCACATGGGACTTGATCTCACAACCCTGAGATCATGACCCTGAGGTATGACCTGAGCTGAAACCAAGAGTCAACCGTTCAACTCACTGAGCAACCCAGTAGCTCTGAGTCATGGACTTATAAGGTAATGTTTTGACGCCACTGAGGCATTTATGGGTCAAGAGAAGCTGAAAGAGCTTCCATTTTTTGAGGTTCCAGTAGTTTTTTTTTTTTTAATGAAGAAATGTAAAAAGACAATTAGACCTTTTGGGATGCCTTTTAAATGTTTGTACAGCTGTAGTGGAGTGTGGATGAAATCTTTCTTGTGCCTCTGTGACAGTATGCGTGCCCTTATTTGGAAACAACATGATACATCTAAATCCATCCCAGCTGCTGCAAGCAGAGGTATTTCAACCTCTGGTCTTATCCTAAGTAATGTATAGCCCAGACACCCCAACCTTTACTTCATGCCTGGGTTTCACCTTTCTAACTTATTCCATCAGGGTTTCACTTTCTAACACATTCATTTTTGCATCACTTGGAGATTTTTTAATCAACATGTATTACTTTTATAAAAGGGAAAAAAGATAGTTTTAAAACTTATTTTATAATTTGCTTAGCCTCCAAGAGGATATCAGTCCTGTCCCCAGAACCATCATGATAAAGGAGGTTTATGGTACTTAAATATATAGTACATATTGGTTATTGAGAGAGCTGTAGGCAAGATCACAGAAGAATTCTTCTGTTAATATGGAGTTGGAAGTAGTGGATTCCATTGTGACCCAAACTCTTCCTCACCCTCCAGTATATTGACTTTTAAGGGAGAAATCTGAGACTTTGAGAGGCTAACGTGTCACGTTCAAAGTGAATTTCCAGGCAACAAACTTCCCACTGAGAAACATACTTGTAACTGTGCTTTCTGATAGCAAACCAAGTTATGGTGCAACCTCCAACCTCCTGAGTGGGATGGAAACAGGGAGAGGAAGGCAGCTTCCTAGATGGCCTTGACCTGTGGAGGTTGTTCAGTAGTGGAGTTGGAATAGTTCCCAGATTGGTTCACCAACCAGAGTTTCTTTTTCTTTTTTTAAAATAAATTTATTTTTTATTGGTGTTCAATTTGTCAATATACAGAATAACACCCAGTGCTCATCCCGTCAAGTGCCCACCTCAGTGCCCGCCACCTAGTCACCCCCACCCCCCCGCACTCCTCCCCTTCCACCACCCCTAGTTTGTTTCCCAGAGTTAGGAGGAGTCTTTCATGTTCTGTCTCCCTTTCTGATATTTCCCACTTATTTTTTCCTCCTTTCCCCTTTATTCCCTTTCACTATTTTTTTATATTCCCCAAATGAATGAGACCATATAATGTTTGTCCTTCTCTGATTGACTTATTTCACTTAGCATAATACCCTCCAGGTCCACCCACGTCGAAGCAAATGACCAACCAGAGTTTCATTTGCAATATGGTAAAGCCAAGCAAGAAGCTTTATAAACTATAAAGTGCTATACTTATTATTTATTCTGACTGTTAAATCTAGATGGAGGGCAAGTGGGTGTTCATGTTATTCTTTTTTTTACACGTATTTAAACATTTTATAATTTAAAACATCGAAAAAATGTTCGTTTTACCAATATTTCTAGGGACTTCACTAAGAGGCTGGCTCTGGGCACCCAGTCCCTGACCACCAAACATTTACAGGTTAGTGAAGAACACACTTCTCCCTTCCCTTGCACCTTTTCTTTTTTTCTTTTCTTTCTTTCTTTCTTTCTTTCTTTCTTTCTTTCTTTCTTTCTTTCTTTCTTCCTTCCTTCCTTCCTTCCTTTCTTTCTTTCTTTCTTTCTTTCTTTCTTTCTTTCTTTCTTTCTTTCTCTCTTCCTTTTTCTTTCTCCCTTTCTTTCTATCTTAGATTTTATTTATTTATTCGAGAGAGAGAGAGAGAGAGAGAGAGAGAGGCAGAGACGCAGACAGAGGGAGAAGCAGGCTCCCTACCCGGATCCCAATCTGGGACTCCATCCTAGGACCCCAGGATCACCACCTGACGCAATGGCAGATGCTCAACCACGGAGCCACCCAGGTGCCCCTTCCTTGCACCCTTTGAGGTTCGGTTTACATAATCTTGTTCCACTGTCACCTCCCCATCCTCATCCCCTACAGAGAGGCCCGGGGTGCTTTGGTCATGCCTACCCAGTGAGTTTGCAACATGCACAAAGTGATGAGGGAGAAAAGGGGACTCCAAGATGTACCTGTGTGGTCTGGGCCAGTTACTCCACCTCTCTGAGCTTGTTTCTGTCAAATGGGTGGCCTGGAAATTTCAATGAGATAACGTAGGCAAAAGAGCCTGCACCGTGGGGGCAGTGTCAGCTACGTCCGCTGAGGCTCCGGAGCCTGGCGCAGCGCCGGGCTAGTCCTGGGCGGCGCCCTAGGGCGGGACGGCCGTCACCTCCAAGACCCCAGCCACCGCGCTCGCTTCAGCGCGTGAGGGCACAGAGACCCCCACTCCGCGGGTCCCCTGAGGCGTTCGCTCTGAGGGGGAAAGGCCTGGGCAGGAGGGAGTGGGTGGGAAGAGAAGCCCGAGGATATAAGGCAAGTGTCGGCTCGGAACCGTACAGGCAGGCACCGGAGGCGAGACCACCCAGCACACGGAGTCGGCCGACGCCGTGGACTCTGCCCCAAGGAGAGATAGCCCGAGGAGGCGCAACGCGCCCGGGGACCCACACCCCAACACCGCGCAACCGCGGCCTCGGACCCTGGCGTGGAGCCGGTGTGTCCGATGTAGTTAGGGGGGACGCCCTAAACTACATCTCCCAGGGGGCCCCGGGACTAGTGGAGCCAATCAGAGGGCGAGTGGGCGGGTTCAGCGTGGCCTTTGTCTCCCAGGGGGCGCCGGGGCCCGGCGCCGCGGTGAGGATGGGCAGCCCCAGCAGCCTATAGGCGAGTCTCCCCAGAGGCGGGGCGGCCGGCGCCGCTGGTATCCCGGCACCACGCGGAGAACGGCAGTCGACGGCACACACGGCGGCGCGAGGTTCGCCGTAGTTGAGTGACCACGGCCCTTCCCCCTCCAAAGAGCCTGTAGACAGCGTTCAGTCGTGTTCCCCGCAGGTACTTACACCTGTTGCTCTGCGGGGGCGAGGACGGGCAGGTCTGGCGGCACCTGCCCCAGGGCGCTTGTCGCCCGGCTTACAGAGAGGCGGGTGGTCTCCACTCGCGGCGGGAGCGGTGGAAGGAATTCCGTCGGCCCAAGGCCGGCACCGCCATCTTGTCGGTTTTCAAACACCAGGAACCCTATGGTACTGATTCTTAAACTTCTCTCTATCGCGATTCATTTTTTAAAATCTAGGGAAATTCAATGGGATGGTTTTGTTTAGAAAAAGAGAAAAGAAAAAAGCACATGGACCTGTAGTTTCTGTATCATTTCAGGGGATTCATGACTTCCTGAGGTCCGCCTGGGGGAACCTGGCAGGGAGCTCAGGGCCTCCTCACGTTAGTCACGTGCTGCCTGTACTTTTTAAATTGTCTTACATATTTCATCTTTAAGGAAGACTTTTTTTTTTTTTAAGATTTTATTTATTTGTGAGAGACATAGAGAGAAGCAGGCTCCCAGTGCAGCCTGATGCAGGACTCATCCCACGACTCCGGGATCACGATCTGATCCAATGGCGGATGTTCAACCACTGAGAGCCACCCCGGCGCCCAAGGAAGATTTCCTTTGATTGCTGCGCACTGCGGGCCGAGTGTGGGAGGAACACCCAGCTAGACGGTTTATCTGTATTTCTAGTCCCAATACTATTTGTTTAAGTCCTTCTCACCAAGGCAGCTTTCTAGTCTCAAGTAAACATAATCAGGCTGTATTCGCCTGCTTGGTAGGGTAATGTGCACTTTCTTACTCAGATCCTTGTCATCCTTGTGGAATGTTGTGTGTGGACTGCCACACTTGCCAATTAGTTAGAAACTATAAACAACTTAAATGCCTATCATCAGGCTACTGGTTTAGTAAATTTGATCAATCTATGCTATGGACTGTGCTGCATCTAATGTGCAGAGATGGTCAATATGTAACTTAAAAAAAGCATGTTTACAGTACAACCTAACATTATAATCCCACACGTGTAACTAGCAGGAAAGCTATTTTTAAAACAAATATCTGAAAGGGAACAAGAATTAATGCAACCACTAGAGAGTAGAATTAGGGATAGTGGTGGTGCTTTTCACTGTGTCCTCTACACGTTTTTGAGTTTTTCAATGAACATTTAAACATTTTATGACACATGAGCATCGTCCATGAATGTATTCTTTTTTTTAAATTTTATTTATTCATGAGAGACACACACACACACAGAGGTAGAGACACAGGCGGAGGGAGAAGCAGGCTCCATGCAGGAAGCCTGACGTGGGACTCCATCTCGGGTCTCCAGGATCACGTCCTGGGCTGAAGGCAGTGCTAAACTGCTGAGCCACCTGGGCTCCTGTCCATGAATATATTCTAAGTGTTTACACTTAAAACAGCAAAACAAAACATAGCAGGCAAACTGTTAGAGGAAGAATTTAATGATTTGCTTATTATTTGGCTGATTGATTGATGGACTGTAGGCTCCATGACCAACATGGGGCTCAAACTCACCACCCTGAGATTGAGAGTCACGTGAGATTGAGAGTCTGAGACTCTCACATGAGAGTCACAGACAGAGACAGCCAGGCTCCCCCTGCTCATTATTTTTTATTATTTTATTTTATTTTCATTTTTTATAATAAAAACTTAAATAAAACCTCATGAACTGGAATATTTTTTTACTGCAGTATAGAGGATTAGGAACATTTTTTTTTTTTTAAATAGAATGTGCCCAGGGATCCCTGGGTGGCGCAGCGGTTTAGCGCCTGCCTTTGGCTCAGGGTGCGATCCTGGAGACCTGGGATCGAATCCCATGTCGGGCTCCCGGTGCATGGAGCCTGCTTCTCCCTCTGCCTATGTCTCTGCCTCTCTCTGTGTGAGTATCATAAATACATAAAAATTAAAAAAAAACAAGTAAAATTGATTTGAAAAAAAATAGAATGTGCCCATAGAGAAACATGTGTGTAATTTTCAAACAATGTGTGAGTTTTGCCAATACTGGAGAAACAGCACAGACCTACCTCTAAAGTTAAATACACATACATACATGCACACACTCTGTGGGCATCAAATTAATGCAGACCCAAATTTTAGGGAATGCATAAAATCTCACACCGTCTTCCTTGAAGTTACAGAGCAGATGCTACAACTTAAAAAAATGTCATTGAGATAAGCTGAAATGACCCAAAGGCCATTTGCCCTGGAAGGCTTTAGTATTTGCACAAGAGCCTTCACAAGGGCAGTGCCTAGCCCTGCATCTCCTCCCCACTCCACCCCAACCCAAGGGGCACTTCTGCTTCCTGTAGAGGGCCCATTCCCATGCAGTTTCTAGGGCTGCCTGTGGCAGCATAGTGGACACCCCTCTCCAGTCTTATCCCCAAGGACAATCTGGAGAAGCCAGCACTTGGAAACAATTCATGCTGCAGGAGGTAGGAGAAAACAATTGTGTGAATCAAAAGCTAAAATCAGACATCAAAGACCACAGAAAACATTTTCCAAGGTTGATGTTGTTGTGGTGGGGGTATTAAAACACCAAAAATCAAAGCTTTGGAAGTGCAATGAGTGACATTTATGATTGAAGCTAACATATATTAGGTACTTTATGTGTGATATAAATATCATATGGATGCCTTATATGCCTTCAATAGCACAGGCTCTGGAGTCAGACTGCCTCAGTGAGAATACTGTGCCTGCAGTTAACCAGTTGTGTGATACCAGCTGAGTAATGGACCTATGCACTTATTCATCCTGAAAAGGAAGGAAGCTCTGATACATGCTACAGCATGGATAAGTCTTGGACACATTATGCCAAGTGACAGACACAAAAGGGCAAATGTTGTATGATTGTACCTATATGAAGTACCTGGAATACTCAAATTCAGAGACAGAAGGTAGAATAGTGATTAACAGAGGCTGGGAATGGAGGGCAATGAAGAGTTATTTAATGGTTAGAATTCCAGTCTGGGATGATGAAAAAGTTCTGGGAATGGGTGGTGGTGCTCATTGTACAACAATGTGAATGCACTTAATGCCACTAAATTGTATACTTAATAGTTAAAATGGTAAATTTTATATTTATGTATTTTTAAAAGATTTTATTTATTCATGAGAGATACACAGAGAGAGGCAGAAACACAGGCAGAGGCAGAACTGCAGGTTCCATGCAGAGAGCCCAATGCGGGACTTGATCCCAGGACCCCAGGACCTGAGCCAAAGGCAGACACTCTACTCCTGAGTTACCCAGGTGTCCCTAAATTTTGTTTATCTTAAAGATTTTATTTATTTATTTGACAGAGAGCATAAGTAGGGGGAGTGGTAGGCAGAGGGAGAGGGAGAATCAGGCTCCTCGATGGAGCAGAGAGCCTGATATGGGGCTCAATTCCAGGACCCTGGGATCATCTGAGCTGAAGGCAGACACTTAACTGAGTCACTGAGGCACCCCCAAATGGCAAATTTTAGATTATTTATGTTTTACCACTACAAAAACTTCAAAAATGCACATTCCCCTTGATTTAATTATTCTGTTTGTAGGACTATCCTAAAGAAATCATTGGATGTACACAAAGTTGCATTACAAGATGTCCATTGCAGAATTGTTTATTAAAACAAGAATTGAAAAAAAAACAAGAATTGGAAACAACCTACATGTCTATCAGTAGAGGAGATAGTAAATATTGTGGTATACCTGTACTGTGGCATACTGTGCATCTGCTAAGAGTAAAGAAGCCCATTCATCTTGATTCAGGCACACTGTTATTAAAAAACCTGAAAAAACGTGTACACACAATAAATATATATATGTAAACACATTAGAAGAAGACTCGTAAGATGTATAGCCGACTGTTAGCTTTTTATAAAAAGGAGTAAAAGTGAAATAAAGTGATCATCACTTTCTTTGTATATGTCTGTATTCTTTGAATCTTGTACAATGACTATTCATGTATTACGGTTGTTCTGGTTATCTGTTGTTGCATAAGAAATACCTCAAAAGTTAGTGGTATGAAAACAGCCTTTTTATTCTCACGATTTTGTAGTCAGGATTTTGAGCAGGACACAGTAGGCACAGCTTATGTTTGCTGCATGACTGGAGCTCCAGCTCAGGTGGCTCCTATGTCTAGAGATTGCTGGAATTGCTATAATTGACAGAAGTTATGTCAATACTGGCTGTCTGCAGGTGACTCTTTGGTTCTTCCCTTTGTGTCTCCTGGGACTGGAATATCGAAATGACTTCTTCACTGGTATGTGGTGTGCCTGGGCTGGGATGGCTGGAACAGCTAGAGATTGCTGCACATCCACCTCTGTCCATGTGCATAGCTTGAGCTTCCTCATAGCATGGCAGTCTCAGGATAATTAGCCTTCTTAATGGTGGCTGGTGTTCCTGGAGGGAGCTTTCTAGGAAGCCCTTGGGTAGTAGCTTGGATTCTTCTTAGGTAGTCCCACAAAGTCACTTCCACTTGATTCTGTTGCCACATCACTAAGGCTATTCTGGGAACCCCCCCCTCAATAAGTAATAAGGAATTTGCAGCCGTTTTTAACCTACCACATTTCTGTAATGTTAAAAATAAAGACTTTTTTGTTTAAGATTTTATTTACTCATGAGAGACACAGAGAGACACAGAGAGAGAGGCAGAGACACAGGCAGAGGGAGAAGCAGGCTCCATGCAGGGAGCCTGATGCAGGACCCGATCCTGGGACCCCAGGATCACGCCCTAGGCCAAAGGCAGACACTTAACCACTGAGCCACCCAGGTGTCCCCAAACAGACTTTTTTTTTCCAAAACAGACTTTTAACAGGAAATTCAACCTGACCTATGATTATAGTGACCTTCATTCCAGAAAAACATACCTGCCTTTCATTTCTCTCAGCAGTCATTGCAAATGTACAATCTCTTTGGAAATCCTCTACTAGGCCTCTTACTTCCTTCCAAGTTTCTTATGCCATTCTGAAAATTAATGGCATAAGTGGTTCTCATCTTTGGTTGCACATTTGAATCATCTGGAGAGCTTTAAAAATCTTGCTGCCCAAACCAAATACATCAGAATCTCCAGGGGGTGGCACCCAGGTGGTATGGTCTGCATGTTTGTGTCTTCTCAAAATTCATATATTGAGATCCTAATGCCCAGTGTGATGGTATTAGATGGATGGGACCTTTGGGAGTTGCTTGGGTCATGAGGGTGGAGCCCTCATTAATGGAATTAATTTTCTTGCATATGAGACCCCACAGAGCTCCCAAGTTCCTTCCACCATGTGAGGACACAACAGTTGGCAGTTGCAACCCAGAAGAGGGCACCCACCTGACCATACTGGCACCCTGATCTCGGACTTCCAGCCTCCAGAGATAGGAGAAATAAATTTCTGGGGTACCTGGCTGGCTCAATCGGTGGAGCATGCAACTCGTAATCTCAGGGTTGTGAGTTTGAGCCCCACTTTGGGCATAGAGATTACTTAAAAGCTTTAAAAAAAAGAATTTAAAAAAAAAGTAAATTTCTATTGTTTAAACCTAGCCAAGCTGCAGTGTTTTGTGGTAGTAGCCCCAATGGGCCAAGACAGCAAGTGTCAGGCTTTTTTTTTTTTTTTTTTTTTTTTTTAAGTTTTAAAGATTTTCAGATCATTCCAGTGTTTATAAGGATCAGAACTCTGGTCTAGGGGATCCTGGGTGGTTCAGCAGTTTGGGGCCTGCCTTTGGCCCAGGGTGGGATCCTGGAGTCCCGGGATCGAGTCCCGTGTCAGGCTCCCAGCATGGAGCCTGCTTCTCCCTCCTCCTGTGTTTCTGCCTCTCTCTCTCTTTGTGTCTATAATAAATAAATCTTTTTTTTAAATAAATCTTTTTTTAAAAAAAGAACCTCTGGTCTAGATTTTGAGTAACTTCTTTAGCACCAGTGGCTTGCTTAGCACTGGTCAGCCAACAGTCATTGTTGGCAAAGCAATGGGTTGGCTGTGTGAACCTTGTCATAGAATTGGAAGAAGTTTTCGCTGATGGTGAAGGGCTGAGTCCTTCTTTTCCAAGATTGACTGCCATGCTCCACGGAGGCCCCCTCAAGCTCTGCAGTTAAAGAAGTTTCATCTCAGGACACCTCAGCAGTTGAGCATCTGCCTTTGGCTCAGGGCATGATCCCTCAGTTCCGGGATCGAGTCCCACATTGGGCTCCCTGCATGGAGCCTGCTTCTCCCTCTGTCTGTGTCTTTGCCTCTCTCTGTGTGTCTCTCATGAATAAAAAATAAAAGAAGTTACATCTTTCACCTGCTTGCTGAAGTCAGCTCCAAGGATGAGGCATCTTTGTAGGCAGCTTCTGCTTGTGCTGAGTCTGACTTCTACTCTGTAAGTCCTTTGCTCAAAGGACCTTGTGGTTGAGCAAATGGTTATAAGAACAGAGAACACAGCACTTCATTAAATAACATAAATCCTACAAGCTGCCTGCTTGCTTCCCAGGGGGAAGCTCTATCCTGTTGGAGCTGCCTGATAGAACCACAGGGAACTTGGCAAACCCTGAGTTTCTGGGAGAAGGAGACAGGCGAGCCTTTGGGAAGTAGAAGTCTCATGTGAATGGCTCATCTGTCTGCCAGCAAGATCTCGAGAAAAAAAATGCAAAGGTCTGAGGGGTACTTTCAGCATCTCAGAGCAGGTGGAGTGGACAGAAAGACCTGACAGGGCCAAGGCCCCAGATCCACATCTCTTGTGTTCTCTACCACCCTCCCTACAGCAGAACCTACAACTTTCTTCCTTTTTGCTTTTGGAGATTTCTTCCTGTGGCCAGAGTGCAAGCCTTGCTTCAAACCAACATCCAGAGATTGCCTGGAATAACCTTGATCATTATGCCATTATGCTTCTTTCCTTGGAGATAAATATATTTTTAATACAAAGAACATCAATACCTATGTAACCATCCCTCACAATTAACAAATGTTATGATGTCTATTTTTTTATTTCTATTTTGTAAGAAACTAGGCACCCCTGGACTGCCCACGAATGGAGAGCCTACTTGTGGTACTCATAGCATAGTCAGACTACTTATGTGAGCTTCTAGAGCAAGTTCTTCTAGTCAACAAAGTGGAAGGTGCAAGACCTTTTATGTTGGGGGTTCTCTAGTATTTGGATGACCCTGAGAGAAACATCTGAGGAGGAGGGCCTCCGTCCTGCCCAGGGTGAATTATGTTGTCCCAGAAGATAAGTGTGTTCCTGCCTCAGACCAGGGTGAGGGGCCACTTGTTCTTTTCTTCTCCCCTACACTCCCTTCCCAGTTTTGGAGAGATGAAGAAAGATTACTGTAGAAAGCAAAGTAGGCATGGATAGGCATCTTTGAGGGCCATTTGGTATGGTCTTACCTTTATAAAGGTCTCAATTTTTTTATTTTGAAGTTCTCTCCAGTAAAACATGTCGTTGTGTTCTTGTGTTGAGTGTTAAAAATTCTAGGTGCAAACATGTAAACTATGCCACAATTTTTATAATGTCTTAATTTTCTAGGAGCTTTAAAAAATGTGGAGATGGGTTTTGCCAGACCTCTGAGAAGTCCTGTCTAATCACTGGGAAAAGACAGGATGGATGGTGACCCATCTCATTCTGAGGATAGACCCATCTCATGCCAGTTGTTCAAGCATCCAGACTCACCCACCCAGGCTGACTGAGCTGATTGTAAGTGCTGAGCAGAGTCCAAGAGGCGAGCTCTCCTTCCACCTTTGTTCCACATCCTTACAGGGGATCAAGGAGAGGAAGCAGGGAGCTGGGCCTGGAAGCTTAAGTCTGAAGTTTGGGTATTTCTGAGATTATTCTGCCAAGTTCACTAGGCTAGAAATGAAAGAGGATTTCAGAACGAGTACTCATTTCAGAATTGAAGATCACAGGTTCCTGGAGGGCCCTTTGTATGTTTCTTTAGGAATGTGAAGGTGACTAGCATGTGCAGGAGGGCCAAGTATACGGTCTTCCCCTCCCCTCCCCCCCATGTCATGAGCCCTTTGAAGACCCAGTCTCCAGTCTGTTCCCTGATTTCCTTGATTTTAGCCTGGACAACACACTGTGAAAGAATCCCTGCAAATTCTGGAAGGTCACAATTGAAAAAAATCTTAATGTGGTCCTTGTGGGTTTTTTCTTCTTCCAAGAAGACAGCTATGGCATCTTTGGGAAGACTATCTCAGCTGGAGAAAGGGATAGGCCTCTCCAAGGCCCTTTCACCTCCCATTCTCATAGCTTTAATAGCTAGGAAGGTATTAACAATTGCTATATAAAGTCCATAAAATAGTTTTGTTTGTTTGTTTTTAAAGCTTCCTAACAAGGGAAGAGGAAGTAAAAAAAAAAAAAACAAAAAAACAAAAAAACAAAAAAAACCTCAGGCACAATGGGAAGCAACCCAAACTCCTCTACCTCACTTCCCCTTTACACAAGCACCAAGGGTGCTTCCAAAGATACAAAAATACTTAAGAAGTCCAAGACTACATTTGTGTCCTATAAATACAACCCCTGTTTTCTGGGGCCTTAGGGATACTTAACAAGCTTTATCAAATATAAGTATACAAGAAAGCCTAAATGAATTTTCCAAAGCAGAGTGTAATGAACATCATTTTCTAATCAGTGCAGGAAAAAATATTTTAAGGATTTTATTTATCTGAGAGAGAGAGAGAGAGAGCGCGCGCACAAGCCAGGGTGACAAGCAGAGGGAGAGGAAGAAGCAGACTTCCTGCTAATCAAGGAGCCCAATGTAGGGCTCAATCTCAGCATCCTGGGATCATGACCTGAGTGGGAGGCAGATGCTTAATTGACTGAGCCACCTAGGTGCCCAGGAAAATAGAAATTAAGAGGAAAATTTTCCTGGCCAGTTTACCAACTCTTTTCTAAAAAAGGAAATAAAAACTGTAGCAAGCTATTTTGAAGTGACCAATGAGAATATCATATATAAAAATTATGGGAAATAAAGCTACGCTAAGAGGAAACTCATAGTCTTAAATGTTTTTATCATTAAACAGAGACTAGAAATTAAATACATTGGGGCACCTGGGTGGCGTATTTGGTTAAGTGTCTGACCCTTGGTTTCTGGTCAGGCCATGATCTTATGGTCATGAGATCAAGCCCCACTTTGGGCTCAGCATGGGGTCTGCTTGAGAGTCTCTCTTTCCCTCTCCCTCTATCCCTCCTGCTCGTGTGTGTTCTCTTTCTAAAATAAATTTTTTAGGGATCCCTGGGTGGCGCAGCGGTTTGGCGCCTGCCTTTGGCCCAGGGCGCGATCCTGGAGACCCGGGATCGAATCCCATATCAGGCTCCCGATGCATGGAGCCTGCTTCTCCCTCTGCCTGTGTCTCTGCCTCTCTCTCTCTCTCTCTCTGTGACTATCATAAGTAAATAAATAAAAATTAAAAAAAATAAATAAAATAAATTTTTTAAAAAATTAAATGCACTGATATTTATTGAAAGTTTAATTTGTGTGGAAACTGCACTTAAATGTATTTTAATCTTTGTAGTACTTATGAGGTGGACACTAGTTTTGCTCTTTTCAGAATGGTCCATAGTATAACTAGGCCTATCCATGCAATGGCCTAGGTTCTGGGTTTCCTTTTTTTTTTTTAAGATTATTTACTTATTTATTTATTCATGAAAGACACACACACACACACACACACACACACACACACAGAGGCAGAGACACAGACAGAGGGAGAAGCAGGCTCCATGCAGGGAGCCCGATGTGGGACTCGATCCTGGGTCTCCAGGATCATGTCCTGGGCCAAAGGCAGGCGCTAAACCACTGAGGCACCCAGGGATCCCCGAGGTGCTGGGTTTCCAAGAGTATTTCACACCTTTGTTGATTCAATTCTACAAACATTTATTAGTATTTATTATGTATACAGAACTTTAAGGGATGAAGAGATGAATAATTGATGTTTTCTACTCTGTAGGACTCCACCCACTACTCTGTAGGACTCCACATACTCCATTGATGTATGTATTTTGGAAGGGCAGAAGAGGACACAGGTCATAGTATGATTATAACTAACTCTCCCCTTAAGGCACACTTTTAGTGCTAAAAATAAGGTCTAAACAAAGTTCTATGGGAGCCCAGAAGAAAGTGACTTTGACTTTGGTAGCAAGAGTCAACTGCATGCTTGTTGCTACAGTTGAAAACCTTGCTGAGGAGTCTGTGCTTCATTTTCAGGACAGTGGGGAACCACTGGAGGGTGTGTGTGTGTGTGTGTGTGTGTGTGTGTGTGTAAAGACTTTTTAAATATTTTTAATTTTGTTGTTGCTATTTTGTCTTGTTTTTCCCCTTCAGAATGGTTTCTCAGATGTGGAACTGCTTGATCAAAGACGAAAAACATTTTAAGATTCTTAGAACACACTGTCAAATTGCTTTCCATAAAGTGTGCATTCACAGGGTCTTGCTCCCATTGGAAGATGTTGGTGTCTATAAAGGTCCGAATGATGGAAGCTTTTTCCACAGCCGAGGCATGAGTGACACTCCTTTCCTGAATGAGTTTCCTAATGTTCAATGAATCTAATGTTGAGAGATTCTTCCAGGGTGAAATTCTCGGGGTTCCTCTCTATAGAATGGATTGATGCTCTATAAGTTCTGCTAAGTCTTGGGATTTCCAAATTGATTTTCTGAAGGTTTTTAATTTTTTTTTTTAAACAGAACCACAGAGGGACAACCTGGGTGGCTCAGTGGTTGAGTGTCTGCCTTCGGCCCAGAGTGTGAGCCTGGAGTCCCAGGATCGAGTCCCACGTCGGGCTTCCTGCAGGGAGCCTGCCTCTCCCTCTGCCTGTGTCTCTGCCTCTCTCTGTGTGTCTCTCATGGATAAATAAATAAAATCTTTTAAAAAATTTTTATTTATTTATGATAGTCACACACACACAGAGAGAGAGAGAGAGAGAGAGAGAGGCAGAGACATAGGCAGAGGGAGAAGCAGGCTCCATGCACCGGGAGCCCGATGTGGGATTTGATCCCGGGTCTCCAGGATCGCGCCCTGGGCCAGAGGCAGGCGCCAAACCGCTGTGCCACCCAGGGACCCCAATAAATAAAATCTTAAAATTAAAAGAACCACAGAGAGTGTTCCCCTCTAAAGTAACACTGAATGGATGCAGAGTTCTCAGGTTTTTTCTGCTTTGAAGAAGCTTCATCTCACCTGACTTTATTATTTGAATTTTAGGTAGTTAACCTACAGTGCAATCTTGGGTTCTGGAGAAGAATTCAGTGACTCATCACTTGCCTTGCATACAACACCCAGTGCTCATCATAACAAGTGCCCTCCTAAACCCACCACCCATCTGGCCCCGCTTACCCATCTCCCTCCTTCAACCCTCAGTTTATTCTCTATTGTTAAGAATCACTTATGTCTTGTTTCCCCTTTCTCCTTTTTTTTTTACCTTTCCCTCCTTCCCATATGTTCATCTGTTTTCTTACTTCAATCCCACATATGAGTGAGATGATACAGTATTTGTCTTTCTCTGACTTATTTCACTTAGCACTCTAACTCCAACCATGTCATTGCAAATGGCAAGAATTCATTGTTTTTGATGGCTGAATAATATTCCGTGTGTGTGTGTATACACCACATCTTCTTTTTATTTTATTTTTTAAATTTACATTAAGGAGGGCATGTGATGTGGTGAGCATTGGATGTTATACGCAACTGATGAAATACTGAACTCTACATTTGAAACTAATGATGTTCTGTATGTTGGTTAATTGAATATACCACATCTTCTTCACCCATCCATCAGTTGATAGACATTTGGCCTCTCTCCATAGTCTGGTTATTGTTGAAAATACTACTATAAACATCAGGGTACATGTGAGGGGGGAGATAAAAGTTGTATTAAACCAGAAATGGGAATGGTAGAAACCCTAAGTAAAGCTTTTTACTCCAATTAAGTCTGATGTTTTCCTTCTTCCCTTGTTACCAATGAACACTGGCTCTTCTCTGTGCTCTGCTGGGAAGCTCAGGCTAGGCTTTGGTAGATAAGGAAGACAGGAAACATAAGTTTGGGTCACCACTGATTGTTGCTGGATTCAGGCTGATTTCTGGAGCAGATGGTCTCTCTATATACTGTTTCCTCAGTTAGGATGATTTCACCTAGAACCTCTGTCAAGCAGTATTTCAGTGTTAAAACCAAAACGATGGGAAAGCTTTTGTGCTCAATTCCAAGCTATTGTCCTCCATCCAATCTGTGGACAAAGAGTGAATTGATTCTGTGGTAAAATCAATGCACTAAATTAGTTTTACACTATCGTTTGAATGTTTTGTTAAAAGAATTACCTAAGTCAGGACTAAAATGTGATGTTAATCGTCCTAAAATTCTGACTGTGTCAAAGCTGAGAAACACTCTTATTGAGTCCAAAGAGAAGAGAGAGAGAGGTAAAAGTGGGAATTTGAGAACTGTGTCCTGGATTAATTTCAGTTAAGAGATTTTCAAATAAAAATTGATGTCTGAACTTGGTTGGTGGTGACCAGCAAATACTGTCTTTAGATGTTTCTTCTAGCTAAAGCCTACAAGTGGATTATCTTGAAGTTCGCCATAACAACTATCTAACAGTGTTTCTGGCAATCCAAAGACTGTAAAATCCTGTCTGGCTCAGTTTCCTGCAGTGTCCTACCACTGCTTCCCTCGCTGAGAGAGGAGTTATTGCTTGCAACCTCTTTCTGTGTCCCTTCCTGCTCCTCACCCCTGACAGAATTAACTGCTCTGCAATAAAATGTGGGATGGTAAATGGTGGCTTATCATTCTAATAGAGGAAAATGTGTAAATATTAACATTACCAAACACTATTAGCAAGTTAGTTTGGCTACTGTTAATCTAGAGGAATATTTAAATTCTAGAACATTTTATCAAAATATAGGAAGTAGAGCAAAATGCCTTATTTTATATTTTCACAAGAAAGGTAACATATTTCAGATTAATACAAATAAAACATATTTAAATGAAGTGCCATTTAGAGTCAATATTTTGTTTATAATTGGATTTCAAAGCTCGGAGTAAGATCAAAGAGTAATTTCATACATGTAAAGCCAAACCCTGAGTCATAAATAGCAGGAAATCTGTAGTCCAATAAAGTGGGATGAAACCACAGCTGGGAGAGTGGCAAATAGCAAAGGCTTAGGGTGACAGAAGCCTGGAGGCCAGGGTATCCTCAGGTGAGAGGCAGGGAAAGCAGCATTTCAGACTGGCAGGAGCTGCTGCTTTCTCTGCTCCCTCACCAAAGAGCACAGACCAGAGTGTCTTAACACTGTGTATTTCACCAAATACTGGTTTGAAGACTACACACAGACAACTGCCCCACTGAGTGCAAGAGGATCTATAAGACCTAGGCAAGGACTGAAACTAATCCAGGACAGAATCTAGTGACCATAACAGCCAAGGCCAGGACTAATAGGGGTTCTTTATCTCAGATTCAAATTTGTTCTGTTATAATCATCAGGGAGCCACCGGCAAGCTGAGGACAAGAAAATATATGAAAGTAGAATCAATAATGGTCTCCAGAGGGCATACTTCCTTCTCTGAACTTTTCACCAAAGACCTAAAATAGTGGTTCTTAATCTTTTTAGTGGTTTTGAGAACTTGATAAAAGCCATGGATCTGCTTCCTAGAGCATACACATATATACCCAGTTTTGCATACAATATCAAAAGTTACAAGCTTTCCAAATCTAACTATAGTGGCCCTCCAGAACTGCCCTGGCCTGTACAGTAGCTACTAGGTGGCATTTAGCAACACCAGGTGCATTTCACCATCTCAGTAAGTTCTACCGGACAGGGCTGCTCTATAATTTTATGGACGGTAGGTTAAGAACTCCTGCCCCATATGAGCCTCTGTAGATCTACTGGCCTATATCCTACTCCCAGTAATATGCCGGCTATTTTTTTTTCTGTTTGAATATAGATAAGCCTCAAAGAAACAAAAACGAATACAAACAGTAATTTTGAATAACACAGAAAGTCCATCTAGCTTCAAGTCCCCATTAATAACCTAAACTTAAATAGCAGATGATTCATTCTTTCCCATCTCAAGGTATAATGTGGTTTTGCAAACATTCCCATGTCCCACATCCTGCAATAAAAATCCAAGTTGCTTTTCTGTGAGATAGGGTGAGCCTTACTGTGCATTAGTAACAGCTAGTATGACATGGAGTTCATGCCGAGTGCCAGGTACCATCCTAGCATCCTACACGTTAGCTCATTTAATCCTCACCCAATGCTACAAGGTGGGGATAATCTTATCCCCTCAAAAGAAAGAGCTAAAGTTTGGGATTGGTGGGATTAAATAATTTGAGAGAACGTGGGAAATGCCAGCAAAGTGGGGTGATTCTAGGTTAGAATCTGTAGTTTCCTGGGATGCCTGGGTGGCTCAGCGGTTTAGCGCCTGCCTTCATTCAGCCCAGGGCGTGATCTTGGAGATCCAGGAGATCCAGGAGTCGTCCCACATCGGGCTCCCTGCAGAGAGCATGCTTCTCCCTCTGCCTAGGTCTTTGCCTCTCTCTGTGTGTGTCTCACATGAATAAATTAAAAAAAAAAATCTGTAGTTTCCTGCAATAGTCGGAAACAGAAAATAGCCTTAGAGGACTCTGAGGTCTCACGTCTCGACAAGGGTTTCTGAAATGTACCTATACCTGCCTGCGTGTTCTGAGGCTGGGGCCACATGTGGCCACCGCTTTTCCTCGAGAGGCACAAGAAAACCCAAAATACTCAGGACTCTTTCCACCCAGTCGTCCAAAGCCAGCCTGTCCTCACATCACCCGTTATTATTGTGGCAGCCTGAACTTGAAGACAGACTGAACAAAGCGTTAACCGTTACACGGGGATGGTCTCCGTCCTACAGGTTTGTGTGCCATGAGCGTCTAGCTGCATTGGGCAAGCGCTGAATAAAAGGTTACAGGTTGTCACGATCGACTCCTACGACGCCCCATATCCTGAGCCCACGGGCCTGACTGTCGCTGGAGGGAAAGTTGCTGAGCCGATCTCCGGGTTCCCTCCGTTCGCCCCTCGCAGTGAAGTTCACAGCTTTCGTCACGAGACCTAGGACCCAGGAGAGAGCTGAACACGATCCCGCCCTCGCAGGGGTGGACACTGACTGGCACGTCCTGGGTCCCCAGGAGCCTCAGGTACAGCCTGCGGCACACAGGACTCACCCGCGCCTGCCAAGGGGCCGCGGGTGCAGGCGCCGGCGCAAGCGCGGAGCGCGCCACAGACTACATCTCCCGGCAAGCCTCGCGGCGACGTTGACCCGGGCGGGTCCGCACGCTTCCCTCCCACCCGGCGGAGAGGAGCCTGGCTTGCGTGCTGCTGAGGCCGTCGGGTCTCCGGCGCCCTCTCCTGCACCCCCGAGTAACCAGAGCGAGGGGGGAACTGCTCTTAAGTCCCTTATGACCGGGACAGTAGTTCTCAAACTTATGTCTGGTGGAAGAGCTTGTAAACAGTTCAGATTGCCGGGCTCCACCCGACACTGACGCGCTGAATTTCACGTGGCTCGGGAATTTTGACTTCATTAGGTTTTCTGGGAATTCTGATCCGGTTGCCCACTGGCCACGCCCTCCTCAGGTTTGTTTTCCACTAAACTTAGCCGGCCCCGCCTCTCGTCTCCAATTGGCCCGTCGCTTGTCCCGCCTCTGCAGTGAAATTTTCCCTTGTGATTGGTCGGCGGTGAGGCTGACCCAACGGATGCGAGAGTTCGCGGATCGTGACCCGGAAGTTGGTCCCGAGGTTGCGCCGTTGGCTGCGGCCGCCTGACGCGCGTTGGGACTTCCGGCGTGAAGCCGAGCGCCTAGTCTCGCCTGAGACCGCGACGAGGTTGAAAGCGCGGCGTTGTGGTCCTGCCCGGTGAGGTCCTGCTGGTGACGGGACAGGCGGCTGGCGCGGCGGCGTCCGTGGTCGACTGAGGCCAAGGCCCCAGACCCGGCTGCGCCCGGGCTGGACCCCTCGGCCTGGACTTGCAGTCGCGGGGTTTGGGGGCCTTCCCTGGCGGGCGCAGCTGATTTCGGGGCCAAAGCGCACCCGGGGCCTTGCGATGGCGTCGGGCCCGGGCCCCCAAGACCGGGAAGGGCTCCTGATAGTGAAACTGGAGGAGGACTGCGCCTGGAGCCAGGAGCTGCCCCCATCGGATCCAGGGCCCAGTCCTGAGGCCTCCCACTTGCGTTTTAGACGGTTCCGCTTCCAAGAGGCCGCTGGGCCCCGGGAAGCCCTCAGCCGGCTCCAGGAGCTTTGCCACGAGTGGTTGCGGCCTGAGATGCGTACCAAGGAGCAAATCCTGGAGCTGCTGGTACTGGAGCAGTTCCTGACCATCCTGCCCCAGGAGATCCAGAGCAGGGTGCAGGAGCTGCATCCCGAGAGCGGCGAGGAAGCCGTGACCCTTGTGGAGGACATGCAGAGAGAGCTTGGGAGACTGAGACTACAGGTGAGACAAAGAGCTGTCTTTTTCTGCGGTTTGGCCCCGAGGACTAGGACATGGCGGCCCTGTTCTCCATACCTTTACTTGGTCCCTCGAGTAGATTTTCTTTCTTTTTTTTTTTTTTTTTAACTTTTTTTTTAAATTTTTATTTATTTATGATAGGCACACAGTGAGAGAGAGAGAGAGGCAGAGACACAGGCAGAGGGAGAAGCAGGCTCTATGCACCGGGAGCCCGACATGGGACTCGATCCCGGGTCTCCAGGATCGCGCCCTGGGCCAAAGGCAGGCGCCAAACCGCTGCGCCACCCAGGGATCCCCCTCGAGTAGATTTTCTATGAGCAAGAAGTGTTTTCATAGTTTGGTCAGGAAGATGCATTTTCCAGGTTTTCCCCGGAAGGACGGAGTGAGCTGTGAAGAGTGCCCTATTTCCACATGGAGGCAGGGGTTTTGCCTTAGTGTGACCCCCAGAGTTAATTTGCAGGATTCAAATCCTCATTCTGCTCCTTAAAAGCTTTGTGACTTTGGGCAAGTTAGTTAATCTCTTTGAGCTTCAGATTTGCCGTTAGTAAGGTGAGAATGATAAAATACCTTTCTAGGTTTGTAGGGAGAGCATATGTAGTTTTGATCACACCATTGGCTCTTAGTGCTTAATGGCTGTTAGGTGCGGCAACCTCGTCTCCTCTGCAGAGTTAGGTCAGGATACTAGTGAATTTAGAAAAACAGTTTGGCAGTGAGACTCTGCGTGCACTCGCCCACAGGATCACCAAAATTCTGGAGGAATGGAAGCATTAGAGTGGGGGAAGGCAAGAGGAAGTCAGGTGTGTCAGAGAGGTGTGCAGGAAAGGTTTGCCCTGGGAGTGGAAGCCCTCGCTGCCTTTTTTCCCCCACATATAAGATCAGGAAAGCTTTTACTGTAAACTGTCCTTCTCTTTTGCTGGATCCAAAAGGATTGACTGGTTTTCTGTCGAAGGTTTGCCCTCAATTCTGTACTAATTTCCCTTGCTGTTGGGCCCTGTTGTGATGATGAGTGATGTGGGTTGGTTCCCAGGTCACAAACCATAGGCGGGGAACAGAAGTGCTTTTGGAGGAGCCTTTGCCTCTGGAAACAGCACGAGAGTCACCGAGCTTCAAGTTGGAGCCAATGGAGACTGAGCGAAGCCCTGGCCCCAGGCTGCAGGAGCTGCTAGGCCCCAGCCCCAAAAGGGACCCCCAGGCTGTAAAGGAGAGGGGTGAGGAACAGTTATCTGGGCTGGTGGGA
This sequence comes from Canis aureus, assembly GCF_053574225.1. Lineage (NCBI taxonomy): Eukaryota > Metazoa > Chordata > Mammalia > Carnivora > Canidae > Canis > Canis aureus. Next base: position 39,739,267 of record NC_135618.1, read on the forward strand.
GGGAGGAGGGGCTTTGGGGTTGTCCCGTGACACCAGCAAGTGGAGTTTGGTCACCTAGGTGAGGGAATTTCAGATCTTAGGGTTCCAAGATGTGGAGTGAAGGACCTAAAAGTGGTGGATTGGGTTCTTTTGGGGATGGGAGGAGGGTGGGGGGTTTGTAAGTAAGCCCTTCTGTATGCTGAACACAGACATTTACAGCTTTGAATGATTGGGGGCTTGAATGCTGCAGGCCAGCAGGGAAGTTGACTGGTGATCATGTCCGTCCTGTCTGCCCACCCCCCACCCCCCACCCCCCACCCTCACACTCTGCCATTTTGGATATTGTTTTATTATGCTTATGTTGCCTTCTTTTGTGCATTATTCAGTCCTCAGCAGAGACTGGGTGTTGGGGAATGGATACCATGTTATAATAATCCTTGGGTTCCCAAGAATTACAAATGCCATTCTCATCATGATTTCTGTCACTTCAGCATTGTCTGCTCCCTGGCTTTCTCTCTTTCCTGCTGAAGGAAACATGGAAGACAAGGAGATGACTGGGCCCCAGGTGATGTGGAAGTTCCCATTGTCTCCCCCAGCACCTCTCCCCGCAGTTGCTCTTAATGGGGGATGGGGTCTTTTTGCCTCTCAGAGAGGATCCTTTCTCCCTCACCATGTGCAGCCTCCCCCCCTTCTTTATTTATTTCCTCCACACCTCACTTGTGGGCCTGGCACCCTTCTTCCCCATGAAATGTATCCTTGGCCCCCTGGGTTTTGCCTCCATAACTCATGACTGCTTGAATTGTTCTTGGTGCCTCAGGGGCTAAAGGAGATCTTGTGCTGTTTCAGTTGCCTGAGAGCTTAGAGGACGTGGCTATGTACATCTCCCAGGAGGAGTGGGGGCATCAGGATCCTAGTAAGAGGGCCCTCTCCAGGGACACGGTGCAGGAGAGTTATGAGAATGTGGACTCACTGGGTAAGGACTTCTTTTCCAGGGATGAAGACTGAGCTGCTTCTGACCAGGGACCTGTCCGTTAGTCACTCACCTCCAGGACATAAGTTCTGAGTTTCGCCTGAAGACCTCCCTTTTTCTAAAGCACACTGGATGAAGATCAGTTAAACATTTGGCCGATGGCATAGTTGGCACGCTTATGACCCCCAGCTGCCAGAACTGAAGGCAGGGAGTCTGAGCTTTCATAGACTTCCCAGGGCAGAACAAATCAAATCCACTGACAGCCTCCCCCACCCTTGCATCATATACACCCAGTTCTTGATGCCCTGCAACTGTGAGATGCTTATTCCTCTGACCTCACTTGTACTTTCTATGCTTCACTAGTATTTCTAGGCCCTTCCCCAGCTTTCAGGAGGCACTGGCATCAACATTCCATACTAACAGTTATCCCAGCCCTTAAAAATTCGGGAACGGGGGAGGCCTTTTGGAAATTTGAAAATGATACATGTGTGTAAAACAGGATCAATAAATTAAGATGCATCTATGAGTTAGACTATTATGCAGAGATTCAAAATGAGGCTTACAAAACATGGCAAAAGGCTGATAGTTGGATCTAAGTGAAGAGTGTACAGGTATTGTAGAATTCCTTCAACTTTGGATATGGGAAAATTCTTATAATAAAAAGTTGTAGGAAGTCTTAAAAACATAAAACAATTCTGTGTATGTTACCATTATAGCTGTATTGATACATGGTAGGAAAGAGTCACATGCACTTTGTTTTCACACATCAACTGTTTGTAAAGAGAGGCACAGCTGTCGGCTCACTTGCACTAATTCTGCATGGGGTCACCACTAGGTTTGGTTCCATTCAGTGGGCCATGGTTTGGTGCCCTAATTTGAGCATAGCTTTCAGTGAGTGCTGTATAGGAAGAGAAATTTGGATCACAAATTTTTAGAACTAAGCCATTTAAAGTCCATGTTTGCTGGGACTAGAGTGAGGTTTTAGTTTTAGCATAGCAGAGGAATGATACTCTTGGGTTTTAACCTCAATGTCCTCTCAGAGCCCTAGATTTCTTTCTGATTGTTCATCATATTATGTTTTCTCCTGGAGTTGTCTAGTGGAACTTAGTTCTAGTTTATATTTATCTGTGAGGGTCAGGGCTTTATGATATTAAACTAATTCCACAAGACCTGATCATTCTAATCACGTTTGTTTGGTTTAGTTACAAAAGTATACATTCTTGTTGGAGAAGATCCCAAGTACTACAAAAATGTAAAAGGAAAAAGCCATAGTTTCCCTACTCCAGTTTCTTTCTCTGGAGGTAACCATTGAGAACAGTTGGGTGTACGTTCAAAGAATTGCCATCAGATTTATTGCACCTTCTGTGAATATGTTCACTGAGTGCAGGGAACAAGATTAACTGTGTTTCTTCTGCCTGGTAGAGGAAATTGGTGACATAGAAATTTCTTTCTTTCATTGTGAACAGAGTCTCAGGTTCCTAGGCAAGAGGCCCTGAGCACCCAGGTGGAACGAGGAGGAAAGCCGTGGGATCCGAGTCTTCAGACTTGCAAGGAGGGCTTGAGTCCCAGAAGCCCAGCTCCAGGTAAGGAGTGATGATGAGCAGTCTGCCCAGCTAGCCTTGTGCTATTGGGAGGGAGGCATCTGAGGATTTGGCTGTAGGGCTAGTCCATCGATGCTGCCAGGAAGATACATTGCTTCCTGTATCTCCATTGCCCACTTGCACCCCTGGGTGCAGAATATAAGGCGTTCACCCCCGGGGCCCACCCTAGTCCCAGCTCTGCTCCATCCCACCCATTTCCACAGGGCAGCAGCCAGACCCTCAGTTGTAGAGGGAGTTGGGGGCCTGTATGAAGGAATTCAGGACTGGTCTGAGTGAGCACTGGTTCCTGAGCAATGGCCACACCCCTTTTCCTCTCCAGAGTGCTCTACCTACATGGGGAAAATGGGAAACTAGAACTAGCCCTTCTGGCCTTTTGATCTACAGGGAGTAGCAGATAGGTGGGATTTCCTTTTCTGTGGCGTAGGAATAACATAGGGGTTTGATTTCTCTTGCTCTGCCAGGAGAAGAAAAGTTTGAGAACCAGGAAGAAGGTGCTCAGTCCGTTTCCCCTGAGAGCGTCCGCCCACAGGCACTGCTGCCAGGCCAGGCCAGAGGGGAGGTACCCTGGAGTCCTGAGCAGGGAAGGCCTCAGGACAGGGCAGACGGGCACTGGGAGCCTCCCCCAGAGGAAGGGATGGAGCCGTCCTTAGTAGGGGCCACAAGTTGCAGAGAACTGGGGCGACCAAAGGATTTGCAGCCGAAGAAGCTCCACTTGTGTCCCTTGTGTGGCAAAAATTTCTCTAACAATTCGAACCTAATTAGGCACCAGAGAATACATGCAGCAGAGAGACTGTGTATGGGTGTGGAGTGTGGCGAAATCTTTGGTGGGAACCCACACTTTCTGTCACTACATAGAACACACTTGGGAGAGGAGGCCCATAAGTGCCTGGAATGTGGAAAGAGCTTCAGTCAGAATACCCACCTGACTCGCCATCAGCGCACCCACACGGGGGAGAAACCCTATCAATGTAACATATGTGGAAAAAGCTTCTCTTGCAACTCAAACCTTCACAGGCACCAGAGGACACACACAGGCGAAAAGCCCTACAAGTGCCCTGAGTGTGGGGAGATCTTTGCTCATAGTTCCAATCTCCTTAGACACCAAAGGATTCACACAGGAGAGCGACCTTATAAGTGTGCCGAGTGTGGGAAAAGTTTCTCTCGCAGTTCACACCTCGTCATACACGAAAGAACTCATGAGAAAGAGAGGCTTTACCCCTTCTCTGAGTGTGGGGAAGCAGTGAGTGACAGCACTCTCTTTCTTACAAATCATGGAACCCACAAGGCAGAGAAAAAACTCTTTGAATGTTTGACTTGTGGGAAAAGCTTCCGGCAGGGCATGCACCTCACCAGACATCAGAGAACGCACACAGGGGAGAAACCATATAAGTGTAACCTTTGCGGGGAAAACTTCTCTCATAGATCAAACTTAATCAGGCACCAGAGAATTCACACGGGAGAGAAACCCTATACCTGTCATGAGTGTGGAGACAGTTTTTCTCACAGCTCCAATCGGATTCGTCATCTGAGAACCCATACGGGAGAGAGACCTTATAAATGTTCTGAATGTGGAGAGAGTTTTTCTCGGAGTTCCCGCCTTATGAGTCACCAGAGAACTCACACGGGATAGAAAACAATGGGATTTCTCTTTGGCCCAGATAAAGCGGCACATTCTGAGGGTCGTCCTGTTAAGAGCTGGTGTTCTCTGCCCAGCCCACCAAATGATGTTTTTAAAGTAATTACTATAAAAATGAACAAGATGGGGGTTATGATGAGGGAGCGGCAGGGGCAGCAAAGGATGAGTGTAGAACTAAGACGGAACTCTGGCTGAACTATTGAGGGCGGCAAGTGTTTGAGGTGACGTGCTCAGGGCAGAGTTCTCTCTGAAGTGTCTTGTCCCGGGTACATGTACTCCCCTCGGTCTGTTCAGCCAGGTTGTGATTTGGGTGCCTTACTGTGTCCATTGTTTGTCCCAACGACTCTGGGAATCCGTGTGGCTTTCTGTTACTGCTTCCTCACTTGGAATGTTCAGCAGGAGCATTTGGACTCCTGAGGCCCTTGTGACCAAAGAAGGGCAGAGTATTCTGGGTAACCAGCTCATGGCAGCAGAAGACTGGTGAGTTGCACCTCCCTTGAAAGCCCTGGCTGGGAGTCCAGGGCAGTCCAGGGCAGCCACCACAGCACCTCTCTGACAGAAGGGCCCGTGCACAGGCCAGGCAAGTAAACGTCACCTTAGACAAAAAGGAACCAGAGACCCGAGGGAAACAGTAAGGTGGAGTTTGCAGTTCAGCCCAAGTATTGGCAGAGGAAACCAGATTCTGAATTCATTTTCCCTTGCAGAGATTAAGACTCCCCCACTTCTGTCCAAGAAAGAAACAGAGCCTGGGGTCTCCAGAGGGTTCCGTGAAACACAGTGTTCCCTGGGAGGCTTGGCAAATGCGGATCGGATCCTGGGGAAATTGGGATTCATGCCTTTCCTTGTTGAAAATATGTTTGGATGGTAATAAATACCTTCAGGAGACATGAAAGTGTGCGACTCTTCCATTAAGGACCTTTTGTTTTGGCCTTCAGTGTTGATTTGTCTCCGTCTGCTTTGGATAGAGGACTGCCTTTTTCTGTGGTTCATCAAAGAAGGTTTGGATGAGGTTGGCTGAGGTAGGGTGTGGCCCGGCCAGCTCCAGGCTGAGACTGCTTTGACGTCGCTGCTTAGGTCATGTTGTCCTGAGGGTCTCCAGGAGGCTTCTTTCCTTGCGGTGGTGGACAGCAGTAAGAATGTCTTGATTTTTTTTTTTTTTTTAGAATGTTCACTTGTCACAAAGCTGAAGGAAAATCTGACTTAAAAGACAGGACATGATTGATTTATTCCCTGTTAGTGGAGGAAAAATAATGGGGAGGGCAAATTTTTTTTTTTTAAGATTGATTTATTTATTTATGAGAGAGACAGAGAGAGAGGCAGAGGCAGAGACACAGGCAGAGGGAGAAGCAGGCTCCTCACAGGGAGCCGATCATGGGACTCCATCCCACATCCCGGGGTCATGACCTGAACCGCTGAGCCACCCATGCATCCCTAGGAGTAGGAAATTCTGATGCCAGGAAAACCTCTTAGGATTTGGCCCTGGAGGTAGATAGCTAACTGCTCTGAGGGAGAAAAAGATGGAACATTACCTGGCAACTGGTTAGCAAATACACCCAATTTTAAGTGAGAGAAACCACCTGTACACCCCTCATCCCCATTTCCTTATCAGTCTTCTCTCAGCCCTGCCTCAGTATAGTAGGAGTTTGTCCTTGGTTTTCTAAGCCAATTTTTAAAAATCTTAGTTTCTTATTTTTCTTCCTTTATGCACAAGGGGGCAGGGGTAGTACAGGGTTTGAGGAGCAAGGGAGAGGAGGAAGATTTGAGAGGGGAATTTAGGATCATTAGGGCAGGGCTGGTAAGGCTGCTGAAGCCATGAAATGTGTGGGTAACATTAAGCTGATGTTACTGAGCACTCTCTTGGGTTAAGATGGCACCTTCAGGGAACTGTAAGTCTCCTGAGAATGGAAGGCACCCCTCCCCCACAGTGTCACTCCTGCAGATCTGATGCTGGTCCAACCGCTGTTGCTTCTACTCGGAGCACTGCAGCAGCGTCAGGCTAGAGCAATGAGTGCCCTCAGGAATTCACTCCCTGCACTAAAGAGGCTTTCTGATAGGAAGCCCCCCAGCCCCTTGTCTAGCTCTCCTTCTAGCAAATTCACAAGCAAAGCTGTTCTTGGCTGTCTTAATGAGATGATTTCACACAATATTCCATGTGAAACATTTACCTCAGCGCCTGGCACATAGAAAATACTCGTCTATTTGTGTTATATACGGGCAGTTAATACTGGTAAGACTGCCTTTCTTCTAAGCATTTGCCACTGATGCCAATGTGAGACCACACTAGCAGAAATTTTAGGGAGCAATCTGTTCCAGGAAGGATTGAGGATTTCCTTTTTTATCTTTTTTAAAGATTTTATTTATTCATGAGAGAGACAGATAGAGGCAGGCTCCATGCAGGGAGCCCAATGCGCGACTCCATCCCAGGACTCCAGGATCACGCCCTGGGCTGAAGGGAGACGCTTAACCACTGAGCCACCCAGGGATCCCAGGTTTGAGGATTTCTTCCTTGTCCTATCAAAGAGCAGGTTGGAGGTCTTTACTGCAGGCTCTCATGAAGTCACTGCAAGGGATGGCCAAGTGTGTGCCTTTTACATTTCTATTTTAACGTTGCACACACGCTTTTTAGGTTTATACTTTTACCCGCTGGTCCTTGAATAAGAAACCGGAAGTCTCCAACTGGCTTTTATGTCAATGGGAGACTGACACCAGGGCAATAAAGTCCTTGCCCCCTCAGCCCAAACGGTTACGGAGGACACCTGGGTGACATGGACTGTCCCTGGAGAAATGGTAATACCGAAGACCAGTGGAAGGACTCCTGGGTGGAGAATTACCACATTTAAACACTGAAAAAACCTGGCTGGCAGAGGCAGATTAAGAGCAGCAGGCCAGACATCACTGAGGACAAACCTTGTAAGGCCAGGGACTGGAAAAATTAGTACTAAACTTTTGTTCTCCAGAAAAACGCATCAGAAATTTTAATTACCGTAAGAAAGATTTATGGGTCTTGAAATCATCTGAAATTCCAGGTTTTGCAGCCCCAGCCGTTTTAAGAATATACTGTTTGAATTACACTGTCAACTGGTAGAATTTTGCAAAATCACCACTGCTTTAAGACTTGTAATCCCTGGGTGGCGCAGCGGTTTAGCGCCTGCCTTTGGACCAGGGCACGATCCTGGAGACCTGGGATCGAATCCCACATCAGGCTCCTGGCATGGAGCCTGCTTCTCGCTCTGCCTATGTCTCTGCCTCTCTCTCTCTCTCTCTCTGTGACTATCATAAATAAATAAAAAATTAAAAAAAAAAGACTTGTAATTTTTGTAAATGTTTCACAAACATTTGAAACAACTAAGTCATTAAAAAGTTCTTAATGTGTTACGGGAAACTAGCAAATTTATTAGTACTGGGAGACCAACTTCTTTGGGTGTCAGCAGCTCAAAAATAGTTAAGATTAATTAAAGGAAAAGTGTGTTTATTAGAAAAAATAGAAGTGCATTTGTCCTTTTAGCCTTCAATCCAGCTTGCAAACGCTTCTGATTAAAATCGGACTTCCATTTCAGTTGAAAGGGAGACTCAATTTCTGATGAAGTGATTTTTTACTGTGTGCGGCTTCACGTAGCAAGTAGGGGGCAGTGGGAACGGTCTAGGTGAATTCAACAATGACAAAATGGTTGATTAAAAATCGTTCAGACCAGCGACATTCGGACACATCTTCCAGTTAACATCCTCAGTTTATCACTGAAATGTCCCAGAAGTTCTAGGCAGACATCAATGGTGACAGGCCAGGTTCCAGACCTCCAGGGAGGTGGTCAGATTGCCACAGGCAAAGGGTAGGGAAAGAAAACCGGTTTCTCTCTTAAACCCAGGGCTGTGTTTGGCCATAATGCGGAGGGGTGTCGGCCTCCATACCCCCACTTGCCCTCAAGGCAGGAAAGCGGCCTAGAACCCGGGTGCGAGTCCCTACCCCGAGGGTGAAGCTGCTGGAGGGGAGGGCCCCGGCTTCTCCGTGGAGCTCTAGTCCTGAAAAGATGAGGTGAGCCCCGTCCCGGCGGCCCGTCCGCGCTCCTGCCCCGCGAGGACGGCTCTTGCGCGGCCCCGGCCCCGGGAGGAGCACAAGCCGGGCCTCGGAGACCCGGGACCACACCCGGAGACGCCGCCTCCCCAGTCCCGCCTCTAGCCCGCCCCCGGAGCTCGGTGCCGGCGCCTGCCCCGCGCGCTCCCCCCGGCCCGCGCCTGCCCCCCCGCCGCCTCAGCCGCTCTGCCCGGTGCCCGACCCTGCGGCTGCGCGCTCCCCTCGGGCCGCTCCCAGCCCGCAGTCTCCCCGTCCTGGCCGCTCTAGCCCGCCTGGCGGGAGCTCTATGGCGGCGCCGGGGGCGGGGGGCTGCGTCTCCCCGAGGGCCCGCCCCACCCTCCCCCCCGCTCCCGCCGCTCGGGCTCGCGGGGCCGGCGCTGCCCACGGGTCTCGGGCTTTCGGCTCCCCCTCCCCAGCCGGCGCGGAGGGCGCCGTCGCACTCCCCAGAACTCTCCTCCTCCTCTCGGTTGTGCGCCTCCCTGGGCCCCGCGGCGGGCCCCGCTCTCTCGGCCCAGCAGGGGCGAGCGCAGCCCGGGTGGTGCGGCCGCCGGGAAGGGCCGGCCTGCGCGCGGGCCCTGAGGCCGACGGGAAGCCCCGGAGGCGCCTAACCCGATTCGGTCCGGACGCCCGGGCTACGGGGTGAGAAAGGAGGGGGGGGGGGGAGGGCAAGCGAGGAGACTGAGGCAGTTGTCCAGGCAGGGGTGATGGCAGCCCGGACCAGGACACGAACAGCGGGGACGGAGAAGTGGGCACGAAGGGTAAGCCATTTAGGACGGAGAACCGACCGAACCTTACGAGGGCCCAGACGGAAGTCCGAAATCCTGGGACGGCCTGGGACGAAAATTTGGCCCGGACTTGTCTTTCCTGCTCTTCTTTGCCAGTGGCCACTACGGCAGACATCCCGGGACGTTGCAGCTTCTCAAGAAGACGCACTCCCGCATGCGGAGCCCGAGCTCTTTGCCCAGATTGCCCTTCCATTGCCCGCCCTAAACTTTAAAGCCCAGTTTAGAAGTCACTTCTGACCTTCTTACACTTCACCCGCTACCCAAACACTCCCGAACCCTCTACTCATCTAGCACTTACACATTGAACAGTGGTTTGTTCCTGTCGTTTTCTAATTTAGGTCTAAATGCCTAACATGGGGCTCAGTACCTAGCACGAAAAAGCAACGGGAAGCTTCCAGAATCAGTGAATACTTACCAAAAGAGTGTGACTGCCGGTCATTTACGCTGGCAATGTACTACCCATGGGGGGTGGGGGGCGCATTTGATGCAGTGACAAATTCAAAACCAGTAAGGGGATCCCTGGGTGGCGCAGCGGTTTGGTGCCTGCCTTTGGCCCAGGGCACGATCCTGGAGACCTGGGATCGAGACCTGGGATCGAGACCTGGGATCGAGACCCGGGATCGAGTCCCGCGTCGGGCTCCCGGTGCATGGAGCCTGCTTCTCCCTCTGCCTCTCTCTCTCTCTCTCTGTGACTATCATAAATAAATTTAAAAAAAAAATAAAAAAAAAAAAACTGTCCAGTAAGCTCATCTCACATTCCCATCCATGTCTTCCACAATCCATTCTACCCTAGACTTGAAACATATGCTAACACTTTATTAATGCCAAGACCTAAAGCATGTTAAGATAATAAGATATAAAAATTTTTATTTACAGTGTAATCTGTGTACTTTTTAAATACATAAAATACACCAAAATGCTAAACTATCCTTGGTGGACAGAAGTTGGGGGGTACTTTTCATCATTTTAATATGTATCTTCTATAATCACCATGTCACTTGCACAGTAAGGGGGGAGAACACTAAGCGGTACAGATTTAAGAAAGCAGAGCATGTCACACCATTAAACTGAAAACCAACCAAATCTATTCTTTTTATTTTATATATCAGCATATGGCTTCCTTGTTAATGGCCTGAATAAAATAAAATGTAATGCTCTTCCCACATCCATTACACCTAAGATAATCTGGGACAATAACTCTTCATTATTCAGATCTTTGTCTATAATAGAAACAAAAATGGATTAATGAATGTTTTTATACTTTAAAGAAAAAATATTTTAAAATTTTATGTTTTATAAACAATATATAAGTGGGCAGTGCTATGCAAAGTGAATTAAGTTGATAAAAACCATGACAATTCACAACAGGTCTGCATCATACAACTATACAAATCTTTAAACACAAGATCTAATTACTAGAAGTTGAAGGCATATTGAAGGAATCCTTGACAATACAAGGCCTGGGTTTCAAAAAACTACCAATTCTAGAATGGATTCTATTCTGGAACTGTTTTTTTATTATTTCTTGTTGCATCTCTTTCAGTGTGAAATGGAACCTTTGAAACTCAGGTGTGGCATCAACGAAGTCAAGTAGGTAGTCCAACCTCTCTCTTACAGCAGATAATTGAAATTCAGCAGTTTGTTCTTCATCTCCTCCTCCTTTCTGAATAACTTCCTTTGTAATTCCACTTTTTGGCTTTGGGGAGCTACCCTTTTCTTCATCATCCCCATTAATCCACACCCTGTCATCGGCCAATGTGTTTTCCAACTCCCCACATTTCTCAAGGATTTCTCTATAATCTCCATCTTCTAAGCCCTGAAGATCATATTCAGGTTCCTTTTTGTAAAGAAGATTTTCCCATGCATTTGCTATGGTTATTTGTTTTACTTCATCCCAACTCTTTGCCCAGTTAAAAACTGCACTTTTTATGTTGTAGATTTTAATCTTGGAAACTCCTTTTTCTCCTCTATCTTGCTCATCATCACTTTCTTCAAAAATTACAAGACTCTCTTCAAGTTGCTTCCACCTATAAAGTCGTTTGCAGCTCAAGATCACGCCTTGATGCATTGGTTGAATCAAGGTTGAAGTATTATGGGGAAAGAACATGCATTTTATCCGCCCATCCTCACTGCTTAGTGATTCAGTGGAGGGGTGAACTGGAGAACTGTCCAGAAGTAACATAGCCCTGACATCCTCTTCGTGGAATCCTAAAACATTAAGTTGAAAATGCCTGACCTCAGGAACAAAGTTTTGAAAGAACCATTCTGAAAACAATTCTCTGGTGAACCAAACATCCTTACTAGGTTTATATATCACAGGTAATGTACTTGTGTCCTCTTTCACACTTTTGGGCAGCTTTGATTTTCCAATAACGATTGACTTTAATTTATGAGTTCCATCTGCATTTGCACATAAAAGAGCAGACAACCGTTCTTTGTTTATTTTCCTCCCAGGCAGGCAGATCTCTTTCCTGCTTGCCTGAATGTTTTCTGGCATTGACTTCCAAAAGAGGTCAGTTTCATCCCCACTGTACAGCTGAGCTACACTCAGCTTCTCCTCTTTGATAAGCATGTATAGATTTTGTCGAAATGGCTCAACATTTTCTGAAGCCGAACTTAGGGCTTGTTCCCCACATACTTTTTGATTCCCAATCGCATGCCTATTTCGAAATCTAAAAAGCCAACCAGTGCTAGCTTTAAAGTCTGTTCGCCCAAAACACTGTGCGAATCTCTCTGCAGCAGCTTGAAGCTCCACACCTCTAACAGGGATGCCAGCTGAGCGTTTCTGTTGGTACCACATGTAGACTGCATCATCCACATCACCATATTTGGCTCCTGTTGTTCTCTTTCTCTTCTCAGCCCCTACTAATGGCATGTCCTGCTTCAGTACAAAGTCCAAAATCAATTTCTTATTCTTTTTGATGTCATAAAATGTTGATTTACTGATTCTAAATTCATCCATTACACTTTTAAGAGATCGTCCAGCTTCAATCCTGCTGAGAACCTTCATCTTCTCCTCCAAATTCAATGTTGTATATTTCCCTCTCTTATTCATACTGAATTTGGTTTCAAACAACCAACAGGAGAAGAAAAGGGAAAAGCCTTGCCGGATTGGAAAAAAAAATAAAAGCAAAACAAAAAGACTAGCTTAAAGACCCCAAAGGCACCAGGATTTGTACGGAAGGAGGGGGAGTGGGCCAAAAGGGATAAAGGCTCATGTTGGAAGTGCTAGCCTAGAGATGAAGATCTTAAGAACTCAGAGAACCACCACTATCAAAGCGCTACCTAGCTGTCACTCCTGCAAGATATGGACAGTCTGTTTTCAGAACCCCATTCTCCTCTTTCTTGACACATACAGCAGCACCAGTCAGGAATAATGGGAATACCTGCATACTCTCCCTAACTGAACAGAGAAAGAGACAGCAGGAGAGAGGCAAGATATGTCCACAAGAACAAACCCAAGTGAGATAAGTCTACGTGCAAAATACTGCTTGAGAAGGGAGTATAAAAGCCTCAAGGGCATAGGCAGAGTAATCTTGTGTAGCAGAGATGCAGTGTGGTTTCTCCCCTTCCAAAAGGACCTGATTTTACGTCACTGACAAAAAGAAAAAAAAAAAATGGTGATCATGGTGCTCTGTAAGCAGTGTTCACTGGGTGGCAGTCCATCCACTTGGATGAAGATTCTAAGCTATCCTGACATTGCAATGTCCTGACAGCTGGCATTCCAGAACAGCTGTATAGTATCTTTAGGTGAACAAGAAAGTTAGTAGGTACTATTGTTCATGTGAAGAAATCTAACATGTATTACATTCAATATAGCATCCTCAAAGACTGAGCTTCAACTTATGTTTACCAGGGTAAAATGTAAGTATGTAAAAATTTCCTGGTGGCACTTTTCCACTCTCAGAGCATCTTCCTTGTGTATATCTGGTATATTCTTAAGAGTCGAATATTTTTCACTGAAGCTTTTCCATATTTTGGAGTTACCAAGTTTAAGAATCCTGGCCCAAAAGTTTTAAAAATATTTTACCATATTTAAAAATACTTTTAAAGATTTGATCTTTCATCTGTCGTTCTAAATTTACATTAGGATGTTAAATAGCAGATTTTTAAAATTTGTGACTTTATTCAATTTCTCTCCACTGTAGATTTTCCTTAATTTGAAACAATACTCACTTTTTCTCCCGCTTGAAGAAATTTAAAAGGTTTCTCTACTGGTGTTTCTGATATTCCTCAGTTATTCCTTGCAGGTTCTCCTGGATGCCCAGTGCCATTCCATGTCCTAGATTAATTTCATAGTTTTCATTCGAGACACACAACTCATGAGAAGTAACAAAAACCGCAACTTTTATCCATTTCAGGTGCTATGAAGAAAGAAAAGTCTGTCAGAGAAATGAGGAAAATGATTGTTATTATCTATCTTCCCTCACCTATATTGCAGAGCCTGATTAGCTTTCATTCATTACTCACTACAAAGAATTATTACAAGGTTCTCATCTGGAAACCCAGAAGAGTCCAGGCTGCTAATTTTCCCCCCATATCTATTGCTAGAAATGCCTACTGTCTTGTGGAGCACTGAGAGAGTCATGAAAGACTATGATCCTGAGGAGGGTGTGGAGCAAATGCAGACTAAGATCTAGCAACCTTCTGAAAGGCAGCTATCACTGAGGGAATTAGTCAGTGATGACTATATAAATGGAAAAAGCAAAAAGAGAGAATTGGTTATCTATAACAGCAGCATTACTAACTCCAGCCTGCCACGCAGCAAAACCATTCGGCCCGCTATGGCAGCTGCACGGTGTCTCGGAATCAAGTGCAAGTCTTTTCTCTCACCGCTTCCCAGCTGTACACTGAGCATTTTTCAAGCAGTGCCCGGGCAGGGAACAGGATTTCAAAAGGAAAGGCTGGGGCCACGTTGGTGGGCTCCACAGCAAGGGGAAGCAACTCTGGCACAGACTTCAAACTACGAAAATCATTACCGACCCTCATTCACTATCCCCCAGTTTATACCTTATTTCTTCTTGCTTTCTCAGGGTCTCTTAGTTTTTCTCCCCCAACATCCTCCACCCCCATGTTATGAATCAGGCCCACCAGTGGCATGCAAGGCCACGGCTGCAGACTTCATTTATTCACTTTAGGAAGTTCCAATTACATGCTCAGCCTTGGGTCTGATGGTGAGGATCTCCATGCTACGAGCACTACTGTCCACTGGTTCTCGAAGCCTGGAAAGAAGCGCTGCCTTTGAACAAACTAACTCTCAACCTGACTCAGATTCCCAGGAAATGAACCTGCTCTGAAACCTACTCCACTGACCTAGGCAGATGCCTATTCTTACCTCCTGTGTTTAATTCTTTGCTCTTGCTCCGAAAGGATCAGAGAAGCACAAAGGATTCCAAAGTAAGGGGATCCCTGGGTGGCTCAGCGGTTTAGCGCCTGCCTTTGGCCCAGTGTGCCATCCTGGAGTCCCGGGATCAGGCTCCCGGCATGGGGCCTGCTTCTCCCTCTGCCTCTCTCCCTCTCTGTCTCTCGCTATGTCTACCATGAATAAATAAATAAATCTTAAAAAACAAACAAAAAGGTAATAAGCGGCCGGGTACTGGCCTCCCATTTTCATTCCCACCTTTACCTTCCTTCCGGATCAACTGCCCCAGAAAGATGGTCCCTCAAACAGCCTCCAGTGATGCTCCAGGTTTAGTCTAGGAAATGCAGTCTCTTCGCTGCCCCGCGGCGCCCCCGTGAGAGGTCTACAAGAACTTCTTTTCTAACCTGAGGCCTTCCCCCCAACACTAGCGGGATCGCACCTAGTGAGAACGTATGGCGGGTGTGCTCACACCCCAGTCTTCTCCAGCTCTCCGTCCGCGTGCGCCGGACCCCACTCCCTGGGGGGACCTTTGCCATTTCCCAAGGAAAAACCCCCTTTCCCTTCCTTCGGCTCGCGCGGCGCTCGGCTTCGGGCTCGCGTCCTCCTGGCCCGTGTGACCACGGAGGGTCGCCGAAACGCCGCGCCCTCCGGCCGGAGCCCCTGCGGCGAAGGCACTGCCCGTGCGCTCTAGCCCTGGCCGCCCGCGGGCCACCCGACAAGCAGCCCGCCGCGTGGCAACGGCTGACGCTGGGAGGCCTGGGCACCCGAGATGCCCGGAGCCTGAGAAGCGGGGCGCACGAGCTCTGGCAGAGGCCGCGGGGACGCCCACGGGCGGGGTGCCGGGTTCCGGGAGCATGCCTCACGGCCGGAACCTACCTCACCGGGCCCCCGGGATGGCTGCGAGGGGCGCGCGGCCCCGAGGAGGGCCAAGCAAGGCCTCGGAGCCGCCTGACCGCGACGAGAGCTCGGGCAAGGCCCAGGGCCCCGAGCGCGGCGGCGGCCACGCTCCCGGCGGGGCTCGGGGCACCAGGCGCCGCCGGCCGCCCGAGGGCCACGCAGGCACCAGCCGGCCGCGCCGCCCCCCGCCCCCAGGCCGCGGCGGGCCGGGCGCTCGGGGGCACTAGTTCTTCCCGGCCGCCAGGGCGGCACCGGGCGGAAGGCCGCTCCCCCGGGCGAGGCGGCGGCCCGCGGCGGCGCGGCTGCTCGGAGCCCCTCCCCGGAAGGGCGTCAGGGCGCTTCCGGCCCGAGCGCCGCGTCGGATGGGCCCCGGGGCGTCGCGGGCCTGGGGGCCGGTGCTGAGGCCGGGCTCGGAGCGCGCCGGGCGGAGGCGGCGGCCTGCAGGTGAGCCGGCGGCAGGGGGAGCGGCGGCGCCCGGAGCTGCCGAGGGGCCCCGGCCGCCGCCATTGTCCGTGGGCGGTGGCGCCGCTGGGCCGGGCGGGCGCAGCCTGGTGGCGGGACGGGCCCGGGAGCCCCGCCGTCAGGCTCCGAGGCCGCGCCGCCGTCCCGCCTCGCTGGCCGCCGTGGCCGGCCCGGGCCTGTGCTGGGGCCCGCTGAGCCGCGGGGCAGCCGGGCCGGCCGCGTGGGAGCCCCGTGGGAAGCGGGGCGCCGGGACTTTGCTCAGCCTTGCCTGGAGGTCCAAGTGACCGTGGAGGAAAGGGAAGGTGGGCGGACGGCGCCCCACGCCAGCGACTCTCCTCTCCTCCCTTGCGCCTTGGCCTTTGGAGAAGCGTTTTGTAAGCAAAGGAAAGGTCAGCGGTGGTTTTTCTGGTTCAAGTCAAGAGAGCTTTAAACGCAGGAACCGATCCGTGCCCGGCGCCCTCTGTGCTGCTCGCAGGGAAGCGTCCCCGAGGAGTGTTGAGCTCTAGCTCCGTGGCCCCTGGCTGCGCGCTGAGATAGGACTGCTTTTCCCTGATTGCTTTCCTTCTCTGCTCTCACTTTTGGGTCCCAGCTCTCCTGCCCCTATCGGTCAGTGGGAAGGAGAATCTGGAACGTTCCACGCACCGAGGGCTTCCGTCTTCACAAGAGGATGAAGGGTCCGAGAAGTTGGACTCCCTTGCTAGAGACAGAAGACTGGGCTGACACGTTAAAATTTAAGAGGAACTCAGAATGTTCCCCTGATCCTCCCTGGGCTTGGGGAAGCTGGGATAGGACGCCCGACGAGGAGGTGTTTGCATAACCCCCAAGCTCTGTGCAGCCGGAGGGGTCAATGTTCTCACTGTCTAACCTTTCCTGAATCGTTACCATATTTACCAAGGCCAAGTCCTCAGTGGGCGTTTGTCTATAGTGAACTGTGCCTTATTTCAAGTGGCGAATAGCAGAGAGAAAGGGGCTGGCGGTGGATTCTTTAAAAGGAAAGCAAGGCAGGATTTTTCTCTTCATTTTTCTCCCATTGTGACTAGTGGGTATCCAAGCTCATGTGAAGGATCCCTGGGTGGTTCAGTGGTTTGGCACCTGCCTTTGCCCCAGGGCGTGATCTTGGAGACCCAGATCAAGTCCCAGGTGGGGCTGCCTGCATGCAGCCTGCTTGTCTCTCTGTGTCTCTGCCTCTCACTGTGTTTCTCATGAATAAATAAATAAAATCTTAAAAAAAAAAAAAGTTCATGTGACTTTCTTACTGATGTGCACTTTTTTTCTGCTCTTAGTGTTTTAGGAAGAAGATCCTTTTATTGATTTTGTTCCAGAGCTGACTGGGCATTGTATGCCAAAGGTGGTCCTGCTGGGGTGTCCAACACAAGAGTAAAACTATTCCTGCAGCTGAATAATGATGGTAGATCTGAAGGTGGCTGACTGTTTGAACCCTCAGATCAAGGCTCTGTGGGAAAACAAGGGGCCTGTGATAGAGAGTTCCAGTCACAGCAAGAACTATATCGCACAAACGGACAGTCTCAGTCCTGAAAGCTGTCGCCAGCACTTCCGGAACTTCTGCTATCAGGAAGAAGTGGGACCCCGTGAAATTGTTGGACAACTTCAGAAATTATGCCGTCAGTGGCTGAGGCCAGAGATCCACTCAAAAGAGCAGATTTTGGAACTGCTTGTGCTAGAACAATTTGTGACCATTCTACCCAGTGACACCCAAAGCCGGATAAGGAAGGACCATCTACAGAGCATTGAGGAGGCTGTGGTCCTGGTAGAACACTTGCAGAGGGAATCTTGTCAAACGAGGAATGGGGTGAGAAGAAAGATTCCTGATTCATGCATTCAAATAAGATGAAAGTGGATATGGGTGTGGGCATTTAATTGAGAAATAAGGTGAATTGGGTCACTCTTCTGTTGTAGGACATCTAAGGCAGGACCAGAAACCAAAAACCCACAGCAGTAATCCACAGGTTTCACAGATCCTTGGCAGATACTTCCTGGCCTTCGAGAAGAATTGCTTTTGTGCTCTTTAGAGCCAGAGTTCATCAAGAGTAGTAAGTCTAGTTTGGCTTGTCCAAGGACATGGGTTTTGGGCTCCAAATGAATAAAAGATAGTAAGGAGCTGGAGAGGAAGAGGACTTGGAAAAGGGTGAACACTTAAAATGAAAGTTGAGTGGAGATAGTAAGGAGAAGGAAAACCCAAATAATTGGAGAAGAATGCAAAGGGAGAGAAAATTAGGCAGAAGAAAGGGAAACATTTGAAAATTCTAGCAGAGTAGCTGAAAAAAGAAATACGTTGAGGGATAGTGTCCTCTGACTCATAGGAGAGAGGCTCCACAGTGCTCTCGATGGTCCTTGAATCTGCTGGGTAATGGGGAACATGTCCCTAGCCAGGTGGCAGAACAGTAACTGGCTTCAGGCCTACTGGGGGGAATAAAGGGCAGGCATATGTTTAAGGCCAAAATCATTCAGAGGTTGGCTGGGGCCAAATCTTCTTTCATTTCATCCCTGTTCTGTGAAAACCTTGCCTGGGTATGGGGATAATCTGGTGGAGGAGACCACTTCCTTTGTCAATTTTTTAATCTTTTGAGAAAATGAGAAGACAGAAAAACACTAAAGAGGGATTTTTTTTTTTTTTTTTTTTAAATTCATGAGAGACACAGAGAGAGAGAGAGAGAGGCAGAGAAAGAAGCAGGCTCCATGCAGGGAGCCCGATGTGGAATTTGATCCTGGGTCTCCAGGATCATACCCTGGGCCCAAGGCAGGTGCTGAACTGCTGAGCCACCCGGGCTGCCCACTAAAGAGGGATCTAAGCCAAGAGAAAGCCTGTCAACCTAGTATGAGAACAGGTGGCCTATTGTAGCCCTGTTAGTGATCTAAGCTGGTCTATATGCATAGGGGTGGGGCCTGCTGTGTCAGAGGCCTAGCAATAGCCACATTTTCCCCCCTTGTATCCTAATATTGCAACATTCTGGGTAGCTCTCTGTAGAAAATTGGCCGAATTTAAGCCTTTTGTCATTTCCTTTAGTGTCACACACTTTCCATCATCTGGACTATTCACTTTTTCTTCCTTTTACAATCAACCCCGAAACTAAAAGTAATTTTTGTGGTAACAAAAATGGGGATTATTTCTAGGTTGCAGTCCAAGAGCTGGGAAAGGAGGCAGTGCTCTTGGGAGAAACAGCAGAATCCCAACCAGTGGGCATGGCCCAGGATGAAGAATTCTGGAATACATACCAGGGTCTGCAAGAACAGCTGAGCAGGGATATTCATAAAGAAACTGAGCCTGTATGTGAGAGGGGTAAGGCACATTATGATAATTCCCTTCTTTTGGGAGCTATTAGAGGAATTTGTTCAGCCAGAACATTGTGAGGATTTTCTGTGTCCCCAGCTATGTGGATGGGCAAACAGGCATGTTAGCAGTTATGATGTCCTCGAGGTTGCGGTAGAGCCCAGCTGTGGGTAAGCTGTGAGTTGGCCTAGGGTACAGAAATATCCAACCTACAGAACCTGGGTAATAACCCCATGAACTCTGTTCGTTACAAAGCAGAGTGGAATGTGAACACACTTTTGTACCAGGAGAAAAATAATAAATGATTAAAAAAAAACAAAAACAAAACTACATCATCTCATCGTACACTGGATATCCTGAGTACTTCATTTTTGAATATGTTGAATTTTTGCCTTAGAACAATTCACATTATGAGAGGAAGATAAAAGGTTTTTCTTTCATTTACTCATAAAAACTGGGGAACCTATTATAATGACTGGGAACCTATTATAATGACTGGTAGATACATGGCTCTTTTGTATGATGACAGGACCACTTCAGGGAATCACATACTCTTGCAAGGATGTCCCCACTCTACCCAAAGAATTGGGATCATCTATATTTTAGAAATGAGCTAAGGATGTTTATAGATAAGTGAGAGATTTCCTCTGGCTCTTTTCCACCCACAGTTGTGCCGGCTCACCAGATCCTAGCATTTCCTGTGCAGACAAATGCCACAGACCGGACAGTGGCACCCAAGCTCATCTTACCTGAGTCCCAGGTGAGCTGTGCAATCCAGCTATTGAGGGCTGCCTTCCTCTGCTGCCTAGGACCCACTCTGCCCAGCTCGCAGGCATATTAACCCCATTGTACTCCCTGGGAAACTGGGCACCTCCTAGGTTGTTGATGATCCCTTACTTTTTTCATTTTTGCCTTCTTAAAGAAAAAAAAAAAAGTGCTATTAATTCCTTGAGTGCCCAGGGTCTACCGTGGACCAGATGGCAGGGCTGCTTCTGTAGTGGCAAGTACTGAGCTGAAGCCAATTGTCTTCTTTAGAGCTTGTTGACATTTGAAGAAGTGGCCATGTATTTTTCCCAGGAAGAATGGGAGTTACTGGATCCCACTCAGAAGGCCCTCTACAATGATGTAATGCGAGAAAACTATGAGACTGTCATCTCTCTAGGTAAAGAATCTCCCTCTCCAATCGGGTAGAAGTTGAGTAATCTGTCATGTTCTCTGCTTCCTGGGAATGTATTTCTCTGAGAAACTGTGTTCTAGTAACTGGTTCTCAACTAGTTGGTGTGTGGACAGAGGAAAGGTGTATCCAGATCACCTGGGGAGCTTTTTCCAAGTGCATATGCTCATTCTTTACCCTAAAATTCTTGATCTCTCCCTTCCCTTTCTTTAAATCTCTTCTTTTGCCTTTTCCGTCTCCATAAAGAGTAGCACCACTCACCAAATATCTTAGGCCAGAAAATTTGTGATCATTCTTTACTCTGATCTTGCTCTTCTTCCCCACTCCTAATCTTCCTCGTGGCTCCACATTCACAGTATACCCTGAATCTAACCATGTCTCATCCTCTTGAATTGTTATCTTGGTCTAATCCAGGGGAGTGTGTAACCAGGCTCACCTCAGTACTTTCTAACTGGTGCTTGCTGGCACCATTCTTAGCCTTCCACAATGTACTTTTCATGCAACAGCCAAGGTTTTTAAAAACTCTGATGGATTTTGATGTCACCCTTTTAAAAATCTTATAATGACTTCTCACTCTTTCAAGTAAAATCTAAATTCCTCACCAAAGTACCCAGGAGCTCCAAGATCTGGCCTCTAAGCATCTACCACTTGTACCTTTCCTCTTTATCCATACTAATACTGCTGTTTCTTGAACTCACCAAGTTAATTTCTACTTGCCCATTTCTATTCCTTGGCACAGTGGACAGAGTTCTGCAATTTTAAACACTTCTTAATTTTGCCCAGCTGAATATTTCATGATGCATAAGGAAAAAAAATCCTTTTATTGCTTTCATTCATGAAACCAAAGAAAGTCAACTGGGGAACCTGTTGTAGAGATTTTTTTTAAGATTTATTTATTTATTTATGATAGAGATAGAGACACAGAGAGAGAGGCAGAGACACAGGAGGAGGGAGAAGCAGTCCCCATGCTGGGAGCCCAATGTGGGACTCGATCCCGGGACTCCAGGATTGCGCCCTGGGCCAAAGGCAAGCGCTAAACTGCTGAGCCCCCCAGGGATCCCCATGTAGGGGTTAATAGATACTCAATTCTTTTTTTTTAAATAATAAATTTATTATTTTTGGTGTTCAATTTGCCAACATAGAGAGTAACACCCAGTGCTCATCCCGTCAAGTGCCCCCCTCAGTGCCTGTCACCCAGTCACCCCCACCCCCCGCCCTCCTCCCCTTCCACCACCCCTAGTTCGTTTCCCAGAGTTAGCAGTCTTTATGTTCTATCTCCCTTTCTGATATTTCCCACACATTTCTTCTCCCTTCCCTTCTATTCCCTTTCACTATCATTTATATTCCCCAAATGAATGAGAACATACAATGTTTGTCCTTCTCCGATTGACTTATTTCACTCAGCATAATACCCTCTAGTTCCATCCACATTGAAGCAAATGGTGGGTATTTGTCATTTCTAATGGCTGAAGAATATTCCATTGTATACATAAACCACATCTTCTTTATCCATTCATCTTTCGATGGACACCGAGGCTCCTTCCACAGTTTGGCTATTGTGGACATTGCTGCTAGAAACATCGGGGTGCAGGTGTCCCGGCGTTTCATTGTATCTGTATCTTTGGGGTAAATCCCCAACAGTGCAATTGCTGTGTCGTACGCAGGGCCTGGTCTGAAGGTGGTGCTAAACCTCTGAGCCACCCAGGCTGCCCAGATGTAATAGTTTTAAAAGTATTCCATTTCTGCTGAAAGAATCAGGATTATCTGTACTTTAGAAATAACCTAAAGATGTTCATAATCAGTAGCAAGAGAAATTTCCTCTGGCTCTTTTCCACCCACAGCTGTGCCTGTTCACAAGATCCTAGCCTTTCCTGAGCAGATAATCACCAAAGAATCGACAGTGGCACCTGAGCTCATCTTGCCTGAGTCCCAGGTGAGCTGTGTGATCCAGCTATTGAGGGCTCCCTTGCTGCCCAGGACCCACATTGTTGTGCAGGTGCTCACATGTGCCAATATTCTCTAGAAACTAGGCATCTCCTACTCTGCTGCTGATCCTTTTGCCTCCTTCTTTTCTCCCTTTTCACTTAAAAAATTATTTGCTGTTAATTCATTCAGCCTTGCCTACCATGTAGTTCATGGGCCAGAAAGTAGGGCTGCTTCTGTAGTGGCAAGTACAGAGCTGAAGTCCATTGTCTTCTTTAGAGCTTGTTGACATTTGAAGAAGTGGCCATGTATTTTTCCCAGGAAGAATGGGAGTTACTGGATCCCACTCAGAAGGCCCTCTACAATGATGTAATGCGAGAAAACTATGAGACTGTCATCTCTCTAGGTAAAGAATCTCCCTCTCCCATTGGGTAGAAGTTGAGTAATCTGTCATGTTCTCTGCTTCCTGGGAATGTATTCATCTGAGAGGCTTTGTTCCAATAACTGGTTGTTTCTGAACTACATGGTCTGTAGACAGGGGTAGGGTATATGCAGATCACCTGGGGACCTTTGGGGAGATGCACCCTCCAGATGCTATGTAGATTCCTTTTTTTGTTTTGTAGATTTTTGATTTATTTTTTCTCCTCTCCCAAATCTGTTCTCATATCTCTCACTTCTCAGTAAAGAACGTTTGCCCGGGAACTAAGAGGAAGGAACATACAGTCATCCTTGACTGTGATCTTGCCGTCATAATCCATTTTAATGCATCCCTGTCCTTTTGGCTCCACCTCCACAGTGTAGCCTGAGTGCAGCCATGTCTCATCTCCTTGTGCTGTTAGCATCCTGGCTTAAGCCAGCAGCCTGTCTAACCAGACTGACCTCAGTACTTTATGACTGGTGCCCCTGCCGCTTGCCTTCCCACACTCCAGAATCTTTAAAAAACCTGATGAAATCATGACATTTCCCATTTCAAACCTTATAATGGCTTCTCATCACATTCAGAATAAAATGCACACCTTATTGAAGTGCTTAGGGTCCTCTAAGATCTGACCCTGTACACCGTGGTGCCCTCATTTGCTGCCACTTGTGCCCTTGCTCAGTCCTCCTGAGCCTCACTGATCTTTTTTTTTCTTGAACTTGCCTTCCTCACTTCTACTTTGATCTTTCCTCTGCCTGGCACACATTTCTGGCCATTGGCAAAAACTCTCGCTTTTACGTTTTTGCTGCATATCAGCTTTTCAAGGAGGTCTTCATACTACCTCATCTAAAATAGCTTCAGAGAAGCAGAATCTTAAATGCTGAGTTATCCTGCTTTAATTTTTTTCAAAATATTCATCACGTGCTGAAAACGTTATTGCTGTTTGGTTGTCTGCTCCCACCAGAAGGTGAGCTCCTGTGAGATCAGGGGCTTGGATTAATCACCGCTATATCATTAGCCCAAAGAGAGTGCCTGGCACATTTTAGCCAATCATTACATATTGACTGAGTGATGAATAGTTCTCCAACTTGACAATGTATATTTAGAAAAGTTTCTCTGATTCTGGTCTGTTTTTTTCCACATGGATAAGAAGCAGTGAGCTGAAGGAGTAGGAGAAATCTTTCCTAGTCCAGTGTGTGCTGCTTAAGGGGCTAAGTAAGAAGTTAACTGTTATCATGAGGGGAATCACTGATGCACATGATACATTAGTAATCCACTGACCTGTACCTTGCTCTGCTAGACTTGGGCTAATCCTAAGGAATTAATAGGACTAACTTGTATTCCCTGCAGACTCTGGTGTTTGGTTCCATCTTGTTCAAATATAGGGCAATCTTGGTGGCAGAAGAGGGGCACTGTGGATGGATTCCCATGCACTTTATCTTCTCCATGAATCTGGCTTAGGTTTATTTCTCCATCTCTCCATTGTGTATACAGTATAGTATAAACCCAAAACCAGACGGGAGAGTCTACTTACTCACTGACCACTGTAAACTGTCCTTTGCTGCTTCTGAAATAGTATGGAGTGGGTGGACAGTTGTTGAGTTCCCAGTCCTTGACCTCCATTTTTTCCATTTCACAGCATTATTTGTGCTCCCCAAACCTAAAGTGATCTCCTATCTAGAACAAGGAGAAGAGCCATGGGTTCAAGGGCCCTTGGAGTTCAAGGACAGTCTTGGAGAGCTGCCTACAGGTAAATATACCATGGGAAGAGGACAAATGTTCTTTGATAGCAACCTTTGCAGGGAATTAGCATTTAAAATTTTGCTTATTGGGGCACCTCAGCGGCTCAGTTGGTTAAATGTCTGCCTCAGCTCAGGTCATGATTCCAGGGTCCTGGGATTGAGCCCCTCATCTGGCTCCCTGCTCAGTGGGGAGCCTGTTCCTCCCTCTCTTCTCTGCTTGTGCTCTCTGTTGCAATCTCTGTCTCTGTCTCTCTCTCAAATGAATAAAGTCTAAAAAAATAATAAATTCTGCTTATCTGTATTTTCTATGTCAGTAATCATTGAATTTTTCTATTTTGCTCTTCCCTACATTTGGCTGATTATTATGTTTATTCCCATAGGGTTAAAGCTCAAAACTGACACTGAGAACCATCAGCCTGTATGTCTTTCTGACTTAGAAATACAGGCACCAGGAGACATCGTATCAAAAAAGACCAGAGTGAAAGTTCTCCAGAAAATGACAGGCAAGGAAAATCATGGTGATACACACAGGATGGGGAAGTGGCACCGAGATTTTCCCATAAAGAAAAGAAAGAAACTTTCAAGCTGGAAACAAGAGTTGCTAAAACTTATGGATCTTCATAAGAAAGCCCGTGTTGGAGAAAAGCCATTTAAATGCCAGGAATGTGGGAAAAGCTTCAAAGTTAGCTCTGACCTTATTAAACACCAAAGAATTCACACTGAAGAGAAACCATATAAATGTCAACAGTGTGATAAGAGGTTTAGATGGAGTTCTGATCTTAATAAGCACTTAACAACCCACCAAGGAATAAAACCATACAAATGCTCCTGGTGTGGGAAAAGCTTCAGTCAAAATACAAATCTACATACACACCAAAGAACTCACACTGGAGAGAAGCCCTTTACGTGTCATGAATGTGGAAAAAAATTCAGTCAGAACTCCCACCTTATTAAACATCGGAGAACCCACACAGGTGAGCAACCATATACTTGTAGCGTGTGCAGGAGAAACTTCAGCAGGAGATCAAGCCTTCTTAGACACCAGAAACTCCACCGCTAAACTGAACAGAAGCTTATCCAGGGTCCTCATTCTGAAGAAATTCACCAAATAGAGGTGACCATGAGGTTTACAAAACAAAATACAAAAGCATGAATAATACTTAATCAGTGAAAAATTTAGTGATACAAATATATTTAACAGAAAGGAATCAAGGTTGACTCTGCCAGGGATTCCTGTAAGTAGTTTTGTACTATTCACATTTTTACACATAACCTTCAGGGAATTCATTAGCAAGAAAGGTGTTGAAAGAAAAATTTTTGCAATTCTACCTGGCAAAATCGCCAATACAGCTTTTAATAGCAGAAGCATACATGAATCAATCTTTTGTGACTACAGATGGTAAATACTGTTGGTTTTGCCATGAATTCCCAGCCAGCTTTAAACACATTGATAGAAACATTTGTAGCATGGTCTTCCAAAAGAAAAAGCAATAACCTGCATGTTTAATTGCATACCATTGCCTTCAAGGTACTAGGATTACCTATTTCAAGAGATCTATGACACAAAAATGAATTGTCAAATTTTCCAAGAACCAAATTGGATTTTCATCCTCTCCCATGTAATTGGACACTCTTCCCAAAATTGGACATGATTTGAGTTCCTTGAACATTTTAGCAACTTCAGCTCTTGAATCCTTTTAGCACCATTTTTACTGTGATGAGATGTAATTTACTTCACCACTAGGGAATCTGCCAGATAAAATACTAATGCACTATCTTATACCTCATTGGTAGTGTTTGAAAAAGATAAACATCTCTAATGAGATCATATGAAAACGGGTTGGAATGTTTAGCCATGGATTATGTATTACGTGTAAAGAATTTTCTGCAATAAAAGAAAGTAGACCTTATAATCTCAGTATGATAAAACATAGAGCACTTTTTTTTGGCCTAAAAGAAAATTAACAGGAGTTCAGGATGAGCTCATGATTTTATTTGCTTTTTCATTTGGCTTTCGTTTGTCTTTAAGAAAAAGTACAGGGGCACCTGCAGGGCTTACTTGATTAAGTACCTTTAGCTCAGGTCAATGATCTCAGTTCCTGGGATCCAGCCGAGAATCTGGCTCCTTGCTCAGTAAGGAATCTGCTTTTCCCTTATCCTCTCCTGCCCCTCCCCACCATTCGTGCACCCACACGTGCTCACATGTCTCAAATTAAAAAGCACACACACAAACACACAAGGATAGCGTTATGCTTAGGAACTGCAGTGTGTGCTGCCTGTATGATACGGTTTACTGGGTGTGGCAGGAGATTGGGTTCCCAAGAGGAAAGGTTTGGGAAGTGATGCTGAGTGGTAGGCAAAGATGAGTGAATCTGCATTCATATTGTCTTTCACTGTAAACCATTACTAGGCAGGCAGAGTCCATCTGTCTCTTTACACAGCGTTTAACAAGAGCCTTAATTGGCAACTAATAGATGGCTGAATATCTCTATGGGCTGTGGATCGTCTTAGGACTCCTGTCTACAACAGTGACTCAGCATGTGTTCCTATTGGAGGTTTTAGGTGGTGTCAGGAAGGGGGTTAAATGATCTCTTCTAAATACCTTATGAAAGATGAAGTTAAGGCTCAGATACAAGGACTTCTTCAAGATGGTAGGCAGTGAGTCGGCTGTCCCTTAGCTGCATCAGTGAGCCCTGAAGGCAGGATTAACAGGATGTGTACGTTACCCCTGCAGGGCACTGGATGACATTGTGTTGTATCTATTTCTAACTATAGAACATTCCTGTGGCTTGATTGGTTGCCAAAACACTGCGGTCTCCATGTTCTCTATTTCAACTCAGGGTTATTCTAGGACAAGAGGAGTTGCTGAAAGAAAAGCACCTCACAGCCTGGCCAGTGGTGGATGCTCAGCCCATGTGCATTTGTTTCCCTTTCCCCTGCTCCCCAGTGATCTGCTGGGCAGACTGCAGTAAGGAAGCAGATGTATTTATGGCACTGTAGGTGGTGATTATGCTCAGTTGATTTAGTCCTTGGCCTCAGTGCATCAGTACATTATGGTGTAAGTCACCTGAGCTGGTGCTCTCAGCAGGATTTTATTTTCTTCCCCAGATGAACTACACCAAGTATTAGTTCATAAGCACAGACAACTATGAAGCTCCCTTCTATATAGCCATTGCCCATCGCCCTCATCCTTAGGCTTTGGGTACCCTGTTCTCATCCCAGGATACAGGTGGACATCTTGGTGCTACGTTCAGTCGATTTCATGGGGGCCGCTTGTGTGCCCAGACACTGTTCTAGACTGAGAACATAGTAGTGAGCAAAAGAGCCAAAGATACACCCTCACAGGGCCAGTGTTCTAGTGAAGAGTAAAAGGAGTTGTTATGGTTTTCTCCTCGCAGTTGCAGATGAAGGATAGTTGTGGGTAATGGGTTGTGAGCAGAAGCCCCACTTCTGGGCTAAGGCTTTTGTTTGTTGGTGCAGGACTCTGTAGTGTTCTTCCTGCATCAGTCGTGGAAGCCCATATAGAAACAGGGGCCACAAAAAGTCAAAGTCATCTGGGATCCTGAGCCCCCCACCTCCATGGAGAGCACCTGTAATGGACTTTATGGGAATGAGAAATAAACTTCTGTTAAACTACTGAGATGTTGGTGCCGTGTATTTTTGCAGCATACCCTGCCTGCCCAGGCAGAGGTGGCTATTCTACTAGAGTTCTGGAACCTTTTCCGTGGACTTTGCCCTTAGAAGATATTTGCCTCCTAGATGGCCCACTGAGCTCATGTAACACGGATAGGCACGCTGAGGAACTGACAAGACTAGGCAATAGGAAAGGACTGATTTTTTACCTGAGACAAGTCCAGGTTGGTCAGTTTTTCAAGTGCATGGAGCAACCATCTATCTTTCCCTCCCTCTCTGGTTTCATTCCCCTTTCCTTGCTCTCTGTTCCTCATGCTCCACTGTCCTTGTCTATAAGATGTCTATAAGATGATCAATGGGCTAGAGAGAGGATAGGTTGCCTTTCATTCCTCCCATGAGTGCAGGAGACTTTAAGCAATCACTTGGTAATTCCCTCTTTCATAGCTTCTGTGAGTTGCCTCAAATTACACAGGACCTAGGACAGAAGCACATTTGTCCTGATTGGTGACACGAAGGTGACTGCCCTCTGGACCAAGTGGTTGGGAAGAAGGTTGTACAGGAAAGCAGGAGCAGGACATTGCAGTTGAGAAGTGAGAAGCCTCTATCGGAGTGTCTGTGTAGCCAATAACCAGCAGCAGTGTTCCACAACTCAGGATTAGGATTAGGGTTGGACATGTGCACACTGGAAGAAGGAATTTCTGTAGCTTCCTCACATGAATGAGAGCAGATTACCAAAAAAGCAACATGGAATCAAAATGTATTTAGACATGGTTTAAAGAGAAAGTGTAACACACAACCCTAGGTTTAGCCTGAAACATTAGTATTAAATTTCTCAGAAATACATCCTTTATAACCAAATGATTCTAGGATAATCCAGAAGATGCTCCATTTCATATGGTTCAGATAACAGCCTTAGAGTGGCTGCAAGCTTGGTTCTGAGAACTGGATTGGTGACCTGCATATCCCCCAAATCCTCAACCTCTTCTCTGCACTGTGCTAAGTGGCCACAGTGCAGAGACTGCCAGACCTAGAGTTCTCCCCACCATTAGACAGACACCATCTGGAACCTCACAC
The DNA here is from genome assembly GCF_053574225.1 of Canis aureus. Lineage (NCBI taxonomy): Eukaryota > Metazoa > Chordata > Mammalia > Carnivora > Canidae > Canis > Canis aureus. The sequence goes on from NC_135618.1 coordinate 39,768,281, forward strand.
TGATCTTGAGAACCTCCACTGCCTTTGCTGGAGGGGAAGGTCAGGAGGAGAGCTTGGAATCAAATTAAAATGGTGGGGTTGATGAGCTTTTGGAACTATGAGAAGAGTGTTTCATTGCCCTGGAGAGCTGGAGAGCAAGAATGCTAAGCACTTTTTGAAGCTTGTATTACTGCTCTTGTTCTTTCAATGAAGAGGCACTTCTGCAATATTCAGTTCTATGATCTCTTCGAAACACCCAAATTTTAAAATCCAAACTTGCACAAGGGCTCTCTCTTCCTTTTGCTCAGGTACCGGTCATATCTGCTCTTATCCATCTGAGCACTGTATATATTTCCATCATAACATGCATCACCACTTAGAGTTGTTTGGATTGTTTACTTGTTTGTCTTCCCCCATGTAAGCATGAGGAGCGCAGGGGCTGTGTCTCATGTAGCCTTGACTCTTCAGTGTCAAGCACAAGACTGACACATTATCATCTGTAATAAACACAAGAATGGAATATTACAAAGGGGAGAGGCTGCAATGCAATGGCCACCTGCACATTAGCTTTGGTTACTCAGAGCATTGACTGGTTCAATAATCTTCCTTCTTGAGGTATCAAGTGCTTCATTGGTTGTGATGGCCATGAGTCCTAGTCTTGCTCTTTACCCGAAGAGGTAGAAGAAAAGAGCTTCAAGTCTTCTGAAGGATCACACAGAGAATTATATGTGGGGACCTATGATTATCCAAGGCTATCATTTTATCTGCATGAATGCTCAAACCCAAGGCTCAGAGATCTTCGCCCTGGAATAGGAAGAGTGGATTCCACGTACACTGCAGGAATATCACCCCCGCTCAGGTTGCTCCTCCTCCTGGTATCCATCTCTGCAATGTCTGCTCTCTAGCATTTGCTTTACTGGTAAGAAGAACCTGAAGGATCACACAGACCTAGCAGTCTTGTAAGTATTCGAGCCTCTCCTGCCATGGAGGATGTATATAGAAGGATCTGGAAAGGACCTTAGAAATCTAGGTCCTTCAGTGTATCCCAAACTGGTACTCAGAAAACACTGTCTGTGACATGTCTCTGTCTTCTCTTCTAATTGTTTGACCTTGTCTTTTGCAGTGTAGAAGTTTGTAATGCTAATGAAGTCCACCTTTTCATTTATTTCTTTCATGAGTTGTATATTTAGTGTTGTATCTAAAAAGTAATCACCAAACCCAAGATCATCTAGGTTATCTCCTATATTATCTAACAGGAGTTTTATTATCATTTACATTTAGGTTTAGAATTCATTTTGAGTTAATATTCTGAACGGTGTAAAATCTGTATGTTTTAAATTTTTTTATTTATTTATTCATGAGAGACGTGGAGAGAGAGAGGGGTAGGGAGGGAGAGAGAGAGAGAGAGAGAGAGAGAGAGGCAAAGACAGGCAGAGGGAGAAGCAAGCTCCATGCAGGGAGCCCGAAGTGGGATTTGATCCTGGATCCCAGGATCACACCCTGAGCCAGAAGCAGACACTCAACCACTGAGGCATTCAGGTGTCCCTCAATATATTTTTGAATATTAAACCAGCCTTGCATACCTGGAATAAGTTATACTATCTAATTCTTGTTTTTTTAAAAAAATATTTAAGAGAGAGAGAGAGAGAGACAGTGGACAGGGGGAGGAGCAGAGGAAGAGGGATAGAGGATCCAAGCAGACTCCATCCTGAGCACAGAACTCAATGCAGGGCTTGATCTCATGAGCCTGAGACCTCGACCTGAGCCACAACCAAGAGTCATATGCTCTTCTAACTGCACCACCTAGGCATCCCCACCGTATATTTCTTATTATACACTGTTGGATTTGATTTGGTAGTATTTTGTTGAGGATTTTTGAATCGATATTCCTGAGAGATACTAATTTGTAGGTGTCTTGTAATGTTTGTTTTGTTTGTTTGTTTGTTTTTGGTGTTACAGTAATACCTCATAGAGTTCCACTATTCCCATCCACTCCAGACACTGCTTGTCCTTTCGTTAAGGTCATCTTTCACCCCTGCAGACTATCCAGGCCCCTGTTCTCTGACTATGGCTTTACATCTATATTTCAGTTTTAGAAGATATGTTGAAATGTCCTCTATTCTATTGTCTAGGAAGCTTTACACTTTGGGGGAGTTTAGCAGATATTTGTTGACTGCCTGTTAGCATCCATTTTCCTTTCCTCTTTCCCAAAAACAGATTCCATTTGCAGATCAGTGCGGTTCCTGACCCTGATTTCTAGGAGTGAAATGTGACCTAAGTTAATAAAGGAGGATTCCTTCCACCTCCATGGCTGGAAGGAACATGGCTCAGGTTTAGGCATATGACCTTAAGCTGATCTCATCAGGACTTTTGTTGGAAATGCTAGGACAAATCCAGCTCTGGCTGGATGATACATGTAACCCTGTGGTTGTTGGCAGTCTTTCAGAAACTGGAGACATGTGGGCCTTCAATTGATACCAACCACCACAGGAGGCAGAGCAAGTGATAAATAGTCCTGGTGACACCACTGAGCGGTAGGATCAAGCATCACCTGATACCTAGAACTGCCCTTGACTCTTTAGCTACAAGAATCTTTGTTTAAGCCAGTGTAAATTGGAGTTTCTATCCTTTATAACCGAAAGAATCCTAATACGTAGGAAAATAACTGTTAAATATATGTAGGAGATAAAGAATCCTCTTATATACACCTATTTGAAATTTTCCATTGTAGAAATTATCAAACATACAGAAAAGTAGAGCACTATGATGAACCATTGTGTAGACTTCAACATTTTGCCAGTGACGTTTCATTTATCCCCTCCAGTGTTTTGTTTTTATTCTGTTTATTTTGTTAGGGTTATTTGTTTAGTTGTTGTGTATTTTTATTATTTTTAAAAAATATTTTTAATTTATTCATTCATTAGAGAGAGAGAGAGAGAGAAAGAGACACAACACAGGCAGAGGGAGAAGCAGGCTCCATGCAGGGAACCTGATGTGGGACTTGATCCCGGGACTCCAGGACCATGCCCTGGGCCAAAGGCAGGCACTAAACTGCTGAGCCATCCAGGGATCTCCTTATTACTTTTTTAGAGTAATGTCTGCACCCAATGTGGGACTCAAACTCATGTCCCTGAGGTCAGGAGTGGCATGCTCTACTGACTGAGCCAGCCAGGTGCCCCTTGAAAGTATTTTAAAGGAAATCTCAGACATTACAACATTTCACCCATAAATAGTTTAGTTTCTAAAAGATGAACAGGTCTTGACAATCTCTATTCATTTATTTATTTATTCATTCATTCATTCATTCATTCATTCACTCACTCACTCACTCATTTTGACTGAGCCAGTCTGGTGCCCCTGGCTTCATTTTTATGATTTTTATTTTTTAAAATAAATTTATTTTTTATTGGTGTTCAATTTACCAACATACAGAATAACACCCAGTGCTCATCCTGTCGAGTGCCCCCCCCAGTGCCCGTCACCCATTCACTCCCACCCCCACCCTCCTCCCCTTCCACCACCCCTAGTTCGTTTCCCTGAATTAGGAGTCTTTATGTTCTGTCTCCCTTTCTGATATTTCCCACACATTTCTTCTCCCTTCCCTTATATTCCCTTTCACTATTATTTATATTCCCCAAATGAATGAGAACATATAATGTTTGTCCTTCTCCGATTGACTGACTTCACTCAGCATAATACCCCCCAGTTCCATCCACGTTGAAGCAAATGGTGGGTATTTTCGTTTCTAATGGCTGAGTAATATCTATTTAAACCATCATTGAGAAACTATTCCCACTCAACAGAGGCCCTCTCTCCCACAGGAGGGAAGTTTAATTGAGAACAGGGCAGCTGCTTTTCACTTGCTCTGAGGGCAATCAGAACTTGCTTAACAACTTCCCAAGATGCCTAAGAGGACTCTCTTGGGTTCCTCTTTGTGGTATTCGATTATGAGAAAAACAGGCAACCCAAATGTATCATAATGAGAGAGGTCCTGGAGGGATGCCAGTTCCCTGTAACAATCAGCAGAGCAATTTATTAATAAAGTGAAACTACATGATCACCCTCTGTAGTTTTAACAAGCCCCAGAGTGATGGACTCACTAAGAGTTCAGTGACAGTAGTTAATAGATAGTTTTCTGGAAGCCACTAAAAAGCAAAGTAATAATTGTTATCATATTCTAATGTGACTGTATAGAGCATTCTCCCAGGAGCTAACGTGCCCTTATTTACCTACCTGCGGTGGCTTTAAATTTTTGTTCTTGAAATAAAGTGCAATATGTAAATGCTTTATACTAAAATCATAGGAATGTTGTGATAATTCACTCCCTCAGCATTCCTGCTTGATACTGCTTATTTCTTTTTATTTTAAAAGGGGGGGGCAAATTATATTATTATTTAAAAATTTGAGTACAATCAATTTTGTTGGCATTAAAATTAGAGGTATCTTAAATTTGAATGGATAAACCAAAAACCAGAAATTAAGCTTGGTAAAAATGGGAATAGTTTTCTAGTAATTACAGATTAGAACGCAGAAACCAATTTAGAGAAACATAGACAAACCCCATGTTTACAATGATTGTGCCACAGATTTAAACTTCAGTAGTTCATCAGTAAACTGTTCACATTTAGATCTTCACCTTGAGATTAGATAGCTGTTTCTTTAAAAAAAGATCTCAGTACCTTGTACACTTAACACTTAAAATTTCTCCATTGTATATATACAAAACACCTACTGTTTGGAAGGGCAAAATACATACTTTCATAACGAAACTATAATGTACCTGTCAAGTATGAACAATATACACATAATACATGGTATACAGGATTTACAAAATATAAAACATAATACAAGTTGTTGGTTGTAATTTTTTCAATTCATCTTTTGCACTTGTAAGTTACAAGGCGTACTTTCATTTCTGTACCAATTTTCTTTTCAAGAGTCCAAAGATTTTGAAAACTGACAGACATTGCAATCTGAGATCTAAGTTTGAATTTTTAGGAGAGTTTTTAAGTGTACTGCTGTCAACTCCCTATTTTGGTTGGAATTTTCGATAGTGCTTCCCATCCAGTGAATAGGAGGCTTTGGAAGAACACTAGGAGAAGGTGGATCATTAAACTTTGCCCCAACATATTTTTCCTTTTTGTTCACTTCAGTTAGAAATGCTGATTTCTTCAAATGCATATTTTTAATATTCTCAGTATTGTTAAAAGGCTTTTTTTCCTGCTTCGGAATTAAAGCAGATGAAACAAAATCCTGCCAAAGTTATTTTATTTCTTTTTGCAGAGGTGATCTTGGTTAGTGGTAAGTTATATTTGTTTTTCTGTTTATCTTTGGTTGTTCACACAAGTGTATATATACCATGAACAAGCTGGCCGTGGGGAATGGCAATTTTCTCCGATTTTCCCATCTTTGATTTTATTTTTATTTTTTATAATAAATTTATTTTTATTGGTGTTCAATTTGCCAACATACAGAATAACACCCAGTGCTCATCCCTTCGAGTGCCCCCGTAAGTGCCCGCCACCCAGTCACCTCCACGCCCCGCCCTCCCCTCCTCCCCTTCCACCACCCCTAGATTGTTTCCCAGAGTTAGGAGTCTCTCATGTTCTGTCTCCCTTTCTGATATTTCCTACCCATTTCTTCTCCTTCCCCTCTATTCCTTTTCACTATCATTTATATTCCCCAAATGAATGAGAACATATAATGTTTGTCCTTCTCCGATTGACTGACTTCACTCAGCATAATACCCTCCAGTTCCATCCACATTGAAGCAAACGGTGGGTATTTGTCATTTCTAATGGCTGAGTAATATTCCTTGTATACATAAACCACATCTTCTTTATTCATTCATCTTTCGATGGACACCGAGGCTCCTTCCACAGTTTGGCTATTGTGGACATTGCTGATAGAAACATCGGGGTGCAGGTGTCCCCGAGTTTCATTGCATCTGTATCTTTGGGGTAAATCCCCAACAGTGCAATTGCTGGGTCGTAGGGCAGATCTATTTTTAACCCTTTGAGGAACTTCCAGTTTTCCAGAGTAGCTACACCAGTTCACATTCCCACCAACAGTGTAAGAGGGTTCCCTTTTCCCCACATCCTCTCCAACATTTGTGGTTTCCTGCCTTGTTAATTTTCCCCATTCTCACTGGTGTGAGGTGGTATCTCGTGGTTTTGATTTGTATTTTCATGATGGCAAGTGATGCAGAGCATTTTCTCATGTGTGTGTTGACCATGTCTATGTCTTCCTCTGTGAGATTTCTCTTCATGTCTTTTGCCCATTTCATGATTGGATTGTTTGTTTCTTTGGTGTGGAGTTTAATAAGTTCTTTATAGATCTTGGAAACGAGCACTTTATCTGATGCGTCATTTGCAAATATCTTCTCCCATTCTGTAGGTTGTCTTTTAGTTTTGTTGACTGCTGTGCAAAAGCTTCTTATCTTGATGAAGTCCCAATAGTTCATTTTTGCTTTTGTTTCTTCTGCCTTCGTGGATGTATCTTGCAAGAAGTTACTGTGGCCGAGTTCAAAAAGGGTGTCGCCTGTGTTCTCCTCTAGGATTTTGATGGAATCTTGTCTCACATTTAGATCTTTCATCCATTTTGAGTTTATCTTTGTGTATGGTGCGAGAGAGTGGTCTAGTTTCATTCTTCTGCAGTGAATGTCCACATGCAGAAGAAGAAATCATACCTATTCTACTAAAGCTGTTTGGAAAGATAGAAAGAGATGGAGTACTTCCAAATTTGTTCTATGAGGCCAGCATCACCTTGATTCCAAAAACAGACAAAGACCCCACCAAAAAGGAGAATTATAGACCAATATCCCTGATGAACACGGATGCAAAAATTCTCAAGAAGATACTAGCCAATAGGATCTAACAGTACATTAAGAAAATTATTCACCATGACCAAGTAGGATTTGTTCACGGGACACAAGGCTGGTTCAACACTCGTAAAACAATCAATGTGATTCATCATATCAGCAAGAGAAAAACCAAGAACCATATGATCCTCTCATTGGACGCAGAGAAAGCATTTGACAAAACACAGCATCCATTCCTGATCAAAACTCTTCAGAGTGTAGGGATAGAGGGAACATTCCTCAACATCTTAAAAGCCATCTACGAAAAGCCCACAGAAAATATCATTCTCAATAGGGAAGCACTGGGAGCCTTTCCCCTAAGATCAGGACTAAGACAGGGATGTCCACTCTCACCACTGCTATTCAACATAGTACTGGACGTCCTAGCCTCAGCAATCAGACAACAAAAAGACATTAAAGGCATTCGAATTGGCAAAGAAGTCAAACTCTCCTTCTTTGCCGATGACATGACACTCTACATAGAAAACCCAAAAGCCTCCACCCCAAGATTGCTAGAACTCATACAGCAATTTAGCAGCGTGGCAGGATACAAAATCAATGCCCAGAAGTCAGTGGCATTTCTATACACTAACAACAAGACTGAAGAAAGAGAAATTAAGGAGTCAATCCCATTTACAATTGCACCCAAAAGCATAAGATACCCAGGAAAAACCTAACCAAAGAGGTAAAGGATCTATACCCTAAAAACTATAGAACACTGCTGAAAGAAATTGAGGAAGACACAAAGAGATGAAAAAACATCCATGCTCATGGATTAGCAAAATTAATATTGTGAAAATGTCAATGTTACCCAGGGCAATTTACACGTTTAATGCAATCCCTATCAAAATACCATGGACTTTCTTCATAGTTAGAACAAATTATTTTAAGATTTGTGTGGAATCAGAAAAGACCCCGAATAGCCAGGGGAATTTTAAAAAAGAAAACCGTATCTGGGGGCATCACAATGCCAGATTTCAGGTTGTACTACAAAGCTGTGGTCATCAAGACAGTGTGGTACTGGCACAAAAACAGACACACAGATCAATGGAACAGAATAGAGAACCCAGAAATGGACCCTCAACTCTGTGGTCAACTAATATTTGACAAAGCAGGAAAGACTATCCACTGGAAGAAAGACAGTCTCTTCAGTAAATGGTGCTGGGAAAATTGGCCATCTTTGATTTTAAACCTCTCTTCTGAAGGAGGGTTGCCTGGGCGCCAGGGGCGGCAGCTGGCCAGGGAACGGGCTCGCTTCCTCAGTTTGAGCTGCGGCCGCAAGACCCGGGGCCAAACTGGAGGCCCGGTCTGGGACTTCTTGCGCTCAGCTCGCCCGTCGCGGGGCCCCGCCCGGCCTCGAGGCTCCCCGGTGCTGCTGGTACTGATGGAAGCGGCTGGGCAGCTGCCCCGCCGGGCTGACCCGCACCCTCTTCTTGCGCCGCTTCTTTGGCGCTGCCAGAGAGGTGCCTCCCGCCGGAGCCAGACCGCAGTTGGACAGAGGCGCTGGGGCGCGAGGCTGCGGGGTCAGGCAGGGACCGTCTCCCCCAAGGAAGTGAGGGAGGAAGAGGGTGGGGGGCAGTGCCCGGGGTCGGGATTCGGGGTAAAGGCGGCGGGGCGGTGGTCACCATGGGGAGACCTCCGAAGTAACCGCGGGCGGAAAAGCCCAGGGGTGCAAGTCGGCCGCCCAGGACAAGTGGCTCCCGCTGCGGGACGGAGACGACGGTCATAGCTCTAGGAGAAAAGTGGCTCAGCGAGAAGAAAGGAGGCAGAGAAGCCAGGGATTGCAGGGCGGCGGCGCAGCAACCGATAATGTATTTCTAATTAGCATCTGACCATCACATTTCCATAACTGCTAGGATGCAGAGTGACCTAGAAATTTAATATTCCTATTCTATTTTCTTTTCTTCTCCATTTGATACTTTATTTACTCTTGATGAGGAATTTTCTTTCCTTTTCCTTTGTTGGCATCCATTCTATCTCTTGATCCTCCTCCTGGAGTTATTCTAAAGAGCTACTGTGTATTCCAACACACACGGCCCTCCCTCATCGTCAAGAAATGTACATTTCTGTGAAAGGTTCTTTTATGGCTGGTTAATACTTCCCATAGTTTATCATTGATAAAAGCCTACCTAACTAACCAAATGTTATTGCAACTAGAATTCCTGGTACATTAAGCTACTGTTTATCACCTGAAATTCCCAAGTTGACACTTAAATTAACCTACTTCCAAAACTGGTTCTGTCCTTATTTCCATGTGGGGATGTTGGCTCTTTAACCCTTTTAGAAAGCTATCCACTGCGAATGTTCATTCATCCATTCAACATTGGGCAAATATTTAGCGAGCACTTTCTATGTGCCAGACATTGTGTGATGTGCTCGGATTTTACATTCACAAACATTTTGTGTTTTGCTTCTAAAGAATGCTGGATTGGGGATAAAGAGGGCATCCTCTACCCTTCTTTACAGTTAGCAGCATTTGAATATGTTACTAGTATGATTACTGAATTATGGGATGCTCTGAGATTCCTTTTCAAGTTTAAGAGCATATCAGCTATCCATAAAGATGTCCCCTGCCTCCAGATCTATTTTCTCAGGCTTAACATTCCTGGAAGTCAGCAATCAGGCCAGCACACCATGAGTCACTTTGAGGAAATCAAGTATTGGCATCAGAATGCCCATATGCGATACAGCACGTTACTAGACTTGCCATGGGAATGAATACACACCTACTACCAGAGCCATGACCTATTTTCTGTTTTCCACTCAGTAATATTTCAAGTGTGTTTCCAAGACTACCCAAGTACTGGCATTATCTTGGTGCATTTATCAAAGTCCAGAGACTTGCTGGTTCAGAATTTTTATTGGTCAGCACGCTTAGAGTAGATGAAGTTCTCAGACAGCAGGATCACAAAGACTAATAAGCTTCTAAGTTAATATATAAAACCAGGGGATCCCTGGGTGGCTCTTTGGCGCCTGCCTTTGGCCCAGGGTGCAATCCTGGAGTCCCGGGATAGAGTCCCGCGTCGGGATCCCGGCATGGAGCCTGCTTCTCCCTCTGCCTGTGTCTCTGCAACCCCCCTCTGTCTATGAGTGAATAATAAATAAAATCTTTAAAAACAACAACAACAACAACAAAACAGAACAAGGGCAGCCCCAGTGGCTCAGCGGTTTAGCGCCACCTTCAGTCCAGGGCGTGGTCAGGCTCCCTGCATGGAGCCTGCTTCACCCTCTGCCTGTGTCTCTGCCCCTCTCTGTGTGTCTCTCATGAATAAATAAATAAAAATATTAAAATAAATAAAGCTTAAAAAGAAAAACCAAACCCTTCTAATCCTTAAAAAAAAAAAAAGTCTGGTCCCAAAAAAAGCACTCTTAAGATATTTTGTCTGTGACACGGGGTTGTCCCAGCAACATTCTTTTCAACTACGTCAGCTCCTTGTCTCTGTAGGGAGAGACAGAGTCACCTGGGAGCAGATCTTTGGTCTTCTGGGGTCAAGTGCACATACCTGCTGTGGGTCATGGACCCGAGCGGCAAGGACACAAGCGAGGAGGCTAAAGAGAAACCTCCTACAGAAGGGCTCCTGTCCTTCCCAGCATGCTCTGGGGTGGGCGGGGATCAAGGAGGTTGAGGCTGAGTGAAGAGGTGTAGATAAAGGGTCCCCGTCCCTCTGGAACAAACTTCCTGCCGCAAGTTAGGGAAGCTTGTTGAGCGATGAAGTGCAGTGGCCCTGGATCAGGTCCCATAGGAAACAGGAAAAAGCCATCCCCACAGAGAAGAAGACAAGTCCAGGCTGATGACAGGCCACCTCAGGGCCTCGGAGCGGTTCTGCAAGGTCTGGTCACCGTCACGAAGACTCTAAGTCCCTGTGGACCCAACTCACCCCAGAACTGGAGAGAACAAAAGCGTGACATGGAAGGAGAAGACGAAACTCTAAATCGGAGCCGGTGGGGCCCTCTGCCGCAGCTGGCAGAGCCTGTCCCATCAAGGACACCATCACAGCAGCGACCGACTGTCCCTCAGCCTGCCTGGGACCTGTGACCAGCCGCAGCACCAGCACATGGCCGGGCCAGCCAGGCCCCACCCCCACCCCACCCCAACACCTGGCGCTTGAAAGCAGGACTAGCCCCATCTGAACTTCATAACATGACACCAAGGTTTCAGATCCGCCCCCCCCCCCTTTTTTAAAGTGACCATTCTCAAGTCTGCAATCTGGTCACTTTATATGAAGGGACTTTTATTTTATTATTATTATTTTTAAGATTTTATTTATTTATGCATGAGAGACATAGAGAGAGAGAGGCAGAGACACAGGCAGAGGGAGAAGCAGGCTCCATGCAGGGAGCCCGACATGGGACTCGATCCTGGGTCTCCAGGGTCAGGCCCTGGGCTGAAGGTGGCGCTAAACCGCTGAGCCACCTGGGCTGCCCTCAGATCCCCTTTTTATCACCGTGCAACCCAACTGCTTTTCTTTCCAGCTCGGAACCACCACACTGATCAATTTCATGCTCTTTCAGATCACACACAGACATACAGAAACCCACTTCAGCTCTCACCTAGGAGGTCTGGTTTGTTTTCCTCTTTACTCAAAGCACTTTAAAAAGATTATTATTTCGTTACCTGTAACAGATCTTCACTGAGGACTTCTGTTTTCTCAGCCCTGGGGGGGTGGTGGTGGTGGTGAATCAGAAGTTCAGAGTTACAAATCCAGAAATGCAAAGCAATCCATGAAATTTACTAATTCTCATCCTGGGCAGAAATGAATGATAATGTAGGGGACAAATTCCACCAATTTTTACATCAGAGGGCTGCCTAAGCAAAACCAAAATAAAAAATGAAGGTTTGCAGAGAATAGCAACCCCAAACACGAAAAAAGGATGGAGACCAATACTGCTGTATTGAAATAAGTGTGTTACAAATCCAGGAACTATTCTCTAATACTCGCTCCAGATAATAACAACTGAGCATTCCCTCTTTCAGATATCTTATCCTTACCTTAAAAATAAACAAAGTATTTTCACAGCTTTCCTCCACCTATGCCTTCTAACTACCATTAACTACCCAGACATTTCCAGAAAGACGACCTAGTGCCCAACAATTAGCAGGGGAGCATATGGAGCTGCTGGAGCCTCTGTTGCCAGATCACAGTACTTTCTTAACAAGAGTTTCCTCTGTAATCCAAAAGGACAGCATCGTTGCTGTACATAAACCCAGAATGACTGCAATCCAGGTGCCAGGTTGAGACTTCTGGTTAAATAGTGATTAAGGTCAGGCCCCCTGGGTGGCTCAGCAATTGAGCATCTACCTTTGGCTCAGGTCGTAATCCCAGGGTCCTGGGATTGAGTCCTACAGCAGGCTCCCCTGCTTCTCCCTTTGTCTATGCCCTGCCCCATCTCTGTCTCTCTCATGAATAAATGAAATCTTAAAAAAAAAAGTAAGTAAATAAATAGTGTTTGAGACCAACTCAATTATCATCCCTACCCAACTCCCACTGAAATGAACAAGGAGACTTTTATTTATTTATTTATTTTTATTGATTTTTTAAAATTTTTTTAATTTTTTTTAATTTTTTTTAAATTTTTTTTATTTATTTATGATAGTCACAGAGAGAGAGAGAGAGAGAGAGAGAGGCAGAGATATAGGCAGAGGGAGAAGCAGGCTCCATGCACCAGGAGCCCGACGTGGGATTCGATCCCGGGTCTCCAGGATCGCGCCCTGGGCCAAAGGCAGGCGCCAAAGCGCTGCTCCACCCAGGGATCCCAATTTTTTTAATTTTTATTTATTTATGATAGTCACACACACAGAGAGAGAGAGAGAGAGAGAGGCAGAGACATAGGCAGAGGGAGAAGCAGGCTCCATGCACCCGGAGCCCGACGCGGGACTCGATCCCGGGTCTCCAGGATTGCCCCTGGGCCAAAGGCAGGCGCCAAACCGCTGCGCCACCCAGGGATCCCTGATTTTTTTTTTTTTACAAGGAAACTTTTAAAAGGAAAAGAACAAGTCTGTTTCAGCCCTGAACATTCTGGGAGGTGGGGAAAAGAGAACACCCATTAATCAACCAGAATTTTGAAGTCTTTTTAATAAGATATGTTGCAGAATGGAAGGCTGCATGATCTTGCCCATGAACGAATCCAATGCAAGGGAAGGAAGAGCCATTGGCCAGAAACTGGATGGGACTACCTAGAATGACCTCAAGACCCTGCTGAGTACAGAGCGATACCAACCAGTTGCATGAGGTTGTGTTGTGCCCAAGATTGCGAATCTGAGAAACCACCAAGGAGCCTACACCGATTGCAAACACACGAGGGTTTATTTACAAGCTCAAGCTTGGGTCCAAGTATACCCGATACAACGGAGCAGGGACTTGGACCCCGAGACTAAGAGGCATAGCAGCTTTATAGGGGCCAGTGGCCAAATGGGATTGTAACATATGCAGAAAGTTGCACAGTCATGTCAGTCCACACGCAGGTGGCCAATTGAATTACATTTTACCCTATAGTGACCATTTGAACTGGCCTATCACTCTGGTCAGAACTGGCGCCCAGTTTTGGCGAGCACAAGGTGGGGTTACATTTTTATGAGCCGATTTCCGGTAAGGGTGTGCTCAGCGGCTTGACTAGGGTGGGGCAGCACCTTAAACAATAAGCAGGTCATGTAGGGGTCATACAGGAGGTGGCAGGTACAGCACAAAATGGAGTTAGTCCTGCTCTGCTTGTCCAGGGGTAGGGAATTTTTGTTAAATTTCCTGGGTCCCACAGTTGGTGGTGCATACCCCCAGCCCACTCTTGGACAATGGCAAGTCAGGTGAAAGCTGGCACCACCACAAAGGATTCCAATACCAGTTGTCACCGCCGCACCCTGGTTAACAGAGATGCTGATGGCAATGGCTTACACACCAGTTTCTACAGGAAACCAGAGCTCTGACCTAACTCAAATACCTCCCAGGTCCACAGGAGCAGAGCCTGGAGATGAGGTCCAGGCCCAGCTTTCAGAGAAGGCCAACATTCAACTCTACGAACAAGTTCTGCAAGCAGCATGCCAAAGGATGCCATTTCAGCCCTTGCTCAGCATACAGGGTGCCAGCCATTGCTGACACGCCAAACGTAAGTAGTCATGCCAGTTAGGGAAGTGGAGCAGGGCCTCAGCTGCCTAGGAGCTCAAGCAATCGGCCCCAAAAGGAACCCTGACTGTCAGCCTCACGGGGACATACCTGGCATGAGACCACCACAGCTGCACCATGACCCCTACTTACCAAGAGCCTTGTCCCTCCTCTAGCGAAACACTACCACCAGATTGTGCAACTTCTGTCTCATCTTCTCTGGCGAGGGCCCTGTATACCTCACACAGAACTCTGAAATCTCTTCCTTCTAGAAGTGTAAGTATACGCAGACAAAAGTCCCCAAGGCCAACTAAAATGTTCAAAGTTCAAAATAAGAGATTCAGAGCAAATTAAGTCCCTTTATGAAATAAAAATATTTTTAAACTATCACAGAAGAAGAGGAAAACCTAATTTTAAAATCCCAGTATGGGGGCAGCTGGGTGGATCAATGGGTTAAGTGTCTGCCTTCAACTCAGGTCATGATTCTGGGTCCTAAGAATGAGCCTCGCACTGGGCTCCTTGCTCAGTGAGGAGCCTGCTTCTCCCTCTCCTTCTGGCCCTCCTTCCCACTTGTGTGCTCTCTCTCTCTGTCACAAATAAATAAATAAACCTTAAAAATGAAATCGAATCCCAATGTGGGCCATTAGCAAGTATGAGAAAGCAATAGCTCGGTGGTACAGCAGAAACAACTATGTGCATCTTTTCCCAGCAATCTCACATGAGAAATTTGAAATAAAAAATCAAATACAATACAAACAACTGCAAACAATTCAAATCAGGGCTTCTGGCGGGTGGCGGGGTGGGGTGGGGCATGAACACAGCACTGCAATAGCCACAAAGAAAATAAAGCAAATGGGGATGCTTGGGTGGCTCAGTGGTCAACTGTCTGCCTTCAGCTCAGGGTGTGATCCTGGAGTCCCGGGATCAAGTCCCACATTAGGCTCCCTGCAGGAAGCCTGCTCTCTCTCTGCCAATTCTCTGCCTCTCTCATGAATAAATAAATAAAATCTTAAAAAAAAAAAAAGAAAGACATCAAATGTAAAAACAAATCAAATACTAACTTCAGGAAAAACAAAAAGCCCATCAGAAATAGTCATAGTACACTAGTATGCTTTGCTGCAGATAACTGGTTGGATATAATAATGTAGATATCAAACAGTAATATATCAAAAAATTGTAATATAACTTGGAAGGAAAAGGGAGCAGAAGCAGAGAAGAAAGTCACATAGAGCACTAAACCCTCATTTATCAGGATGGGAAACCATAAGTAACAACTAAAACTTGGTAACTTGAAAGATATCAGTTTACCTATTATCTCTAAGTATAGACAGGACTAAATGCCAGAATAAACAGAAATTTGAAAACAGAAATTTGAAAATAGCTGCCTCTATAGTTTGGGAATCTCAACTGGGACAATGGGATCTAGAAAGAGAACCCACTGGGATAACTCTTTTGCTATTATTTAACTTTCTAAACCGTGTGTATGTGTGTGTGTGTGTGTGTATATATATCTATAGATATATACACACACACACATATACATATACATAGTTTCAAGTTTTAAAAAATAGTATGTCATGTTTTTTAGTGACATGCTGGATATGGTTTCAAGTGAAGCATAACTTCACGTGAAGCATAATTCTAACTTAAAATAAGGGGTCTGACAATCTGCACAAAAGTACAACAGAACACATACCTAAGAATGTCCAAAACACAAAACAAATCCATATATTTCCTGTCCTTTTTTCAAAATAACAACTCTTTAATTTAAATTTAGAGGTCAAAGGTTGCGGAAGAGGAGGTGGGCAGGGATTTGGGGTAACTGCATGGACAGGCACTGAGGAGGGCAGTTGATGGGATGAGCATTGGGTGTTATGCTATATGTTGGGAAATCAAACTTTAATAAAACTTTAATAAAAACAAACAACAACAATAAAATGAAAAAATAAATTTAGAGGTACTTTATCTAGAAATCAATATGGAGATGGAGATATATACATGGGACTTATGATACGAAAATGTTAACATATTCCTTGAAAATAAGTTTATCCTATGTTTCCTGCTTTGTGGACATTCTATATTACATTGATAAAATTTAGAGAGACATCCAATGTATCTTTTTTTAAAAGGTTTTATTTATTTATTTATTTATTTATTTGAGAGGGTACCCATCCATGCAGGGGAAGAGGCAGAGGGAGAAGGACAGAATCTCAAGCAGATTCCCCACTGGGTTCAGGGCTTAATGTCATGACCCTGAGATCATGATCTGAGCCCAAATCAAGAGTTGGATGCCTAGCCTCCTGAGCCAGCCTGGCTCCCCCACAATCTATCTTTTTAACCAGATTTTTAAAATCTACTGCAATTATTAAAAATTACCTATTAGCAGGAAAGATTACTTCTCCCCCAGCTTTACTGAGCTTTAATCGACAAATAACACTGTATATAAAGTGTATAATGTGCTAATTCAGTTTACATATATTGTAAAATGATTAATCAAGTTAATGAACACATTCATCACCTCTCACAGTTCCCTTTTTTGTAATAGTAGTTGTAAGAATGTTTAAAATCTACTCTCTTAGCAAATTTCAAGTATATAATACAGAATTATTATAATCCCCAGAGCTTATTCATTTTATAACTGAAGGCTTATACCCATTGACTATAGCTTTTCACCCTTTAGACCAGGGGCCATCATTTTTCTCTGTTTCTATACATTTGACTCTTTCTTTTCTTTTCTTTTTTAAGATCCCAAATATGAGATCATACAGTATTTGTCTTTCTCTGTCCGGCTTATTTCACTTAAAGTATTATCCATAGGATTCATCCATATTCTTGCAAATGGCAGGATTTCCTTCTTTCTCACAGTTGAATAATATTCCATTGTGTGTGTGTGTGTGTGTGTGTGTGTGTGTATAGACACTCTCCACATCTTTATCCATTCATCCATCAACCAATACTTAGGTTGTTTCCATATCTTAGGTATTGTGAATAATTCTACAACGAATATAGGAATGTAGGTATCTTTGAAATACTGATTTCATTTCCTTTAGATATATACTCAGCAAGTGGGCTTGCTGGATCATACGGTAGCTCTGTTTTTAGTTTTCTGAAGAACCTCTATACTGTTTTCCATAATGACTATGTTTTCACTAAAGTGTACATGGGTTCCAATTTCTATTATCACCAACATCTGTTATCTCTTGTGTCTTTTACAGTAGCTATCCTAACAGGTGTAAGGTGGTATTTCATTACAGTTTTGATTTGTGTTTGCCTGATTATTACTGATACTGAACACGTATCAGTTTTCATATACCAGTTGGCCACGTGTATATCTTCTTTGAGAAAATGTCTAACTAGGTCTTTTGCCCATTTTTAAACCAGGTTAATTGTTTCTTACCAATGAGTTGTATGAATTCATTACATATTTTGAGTATTAACCCTATATTTATAGTTTGCGAATACCTTCTCCCATTCTGTAGGTTGCATCTTTCATTTGGATTCCTTCTTGCTGTTACAGAAGCATTTTAGTTTGATGTCGTCCTCCTACCTGTTTATTTTGGCTTTTGTTGATAGTGCCTTTGGGGTCAAATACAAAAGAAATCATTGCCAGCACTGATACCAAGGAACTTTCTCCCTACATTTTCTTCTAAGAGATTTGTGGTTCCAAGTATTACATTTCAGTCTTCAATTCATTTTAGGCTAGTTTTTTTTTAGAGTGGTGGGCCCCTGGGTGGCTCAGAGGTTGAGCATCTGCTTTTGGCTCGGGTCGTGACCCTGGGGTCCTGGGATCAAGTCCTGCATTGGGCTCCCCGCAGGGAGCCTGCTTCTCCCTCTCCCTAAGTCTCTGCCTCATTCAGTGTGTCTCCGATGAATAAATAAATAAACTCTTTAAAAAAACTAAGGGTCCAGTTTGCATTCTTCTCCCAAAACTATTCGTTAAGCGGACTATCCTTTCCCCATTATGTATTCTTGGTGTCTTCATCAAAGATTAGATGGCTATTTATATGTGGATTTATTTAAGGGTTCTCTGGTCTGTCCCACTGACTTACATACTTTTATAACCAATACTGTACTATTTTGATCATGACAGCTCTGTGACATACCATGGGTCTTTGAACAACACACGAGTAGATGTGTCAACCCTGGTGCAGTAAAAAATCAGCATATAAATTTTACCTTCCTGGAAACTTAACTACTAATAGTGCTATGGCTGACCAGAAGCCTCACTGATAACACAAATCGTCGAGACATATTTTATATGTTATGTGCATTTACTCTATTCTTTTTTATATAATAAATTTATTTTTTATTGGTGTTCAATTTGCCAACATGTAGAGTAACACCCAGTGCTCATCCCGTCAAGTGCCCCCCTCAGTGCCCATCACCCATTCACACACACACCCCACCCCCGCCCTCCTCACCTTCCACCACCCCTAGTTCATTTCCCAGAGTTTGGAGTCTTTATGTTCTGTCTCCCTTTCTGATATTTCCCACACATTTCTTCTCCCTTCCCTTATATTCCCTTCGCTATTATTTATATTCCCCAAGTGAATGAGAACATATATTGTTTGTCCTTCTCCGATTGACTGACTTCACTCAGCATAATACCCTCCAGTTCCATCCACGTTGAAGCAAATGGTGGGTATTTGTCATTTCTAATGGCTGAGTAATATTCCATTGTATACATAAACCACATTTTCTTTATCCATTCATCTTTCGATGGACACCGAGGCTCCTTCCACAGTTTGGCTATTGTGGACATTGCTGCTAGAAACATCGGAGTGCAGGTGTCCCGGCGTTTCATTGCATCTGAATCTTTGGGGTAAATCCCCAACAGTGCAATTGCTGGGTCGTAGGGCAGGTCTATTTTTAACTCTTTGAGGAACCTCCACACAGATTTCCAGAGTGGCGGCACCAGTTCACATTCCCACCAACAGTGTAAGAGGGTTCCCTTTTCTCCACATCCTCTCCAACATTTGTGGTTTCCTGCCTTGTTAATTTGCCCCATTCTCACTGGTGTGAGGTGGTATCTCATTGTGATTTGGATTTGTATTTCCCTGATGGCAAGTGATGCAGAGCATTTTCTCATGTGCATGTTGGCCATGTCTATGTCTTCCTCTGTGAGATTTCTGTTCATGTCTTTTGCTCATTTCATGATTGGATTGCTTGTTTCTTTGGTGTTGAGTTTAGTAAGTTCTTTATAGATCTTGGAAACGAGCCCTTTATCTGATGCGTCATATGCAAATATCTTCTCCTATTCTGTAGGTTGTCTTTTAGTTTTGTTGACTGTATCCTTTGCTGTGCAAAAGCTTCTTATCTTGATGAAGTCCCAATAGTTCATTTTTGCTTTTGTTTCTTTTGCCTTCATGGATGTATCTTGCAAGAAGTTACTGTGGCCGAGTTCAAAAAGGGTGTCGCCTGTGTTCTCCTCTAGGATTTTGATGGAATCTTGTCTCACATTTAGATCTTTCATCCATTTCGAGTTTATCTTTGTGGATGGTGCAAGGGAGTGGTCTAGTTTCATTCTTCTGCACGTGGATGTCCAATTTTCTCAGCACCATTTATTGAAGAGACTGTCTTTCTTCCAGTGGGTAGTCTTTCCTCGTCTATCGAATATTAGTTGACCATAAAGTTCAGGGTCCAATTCTGGGTTCTCTATTCTGTTCCATTGATCTATGTGTCTGTTTTTGTGCCAGTACCACACTGTCTTGATGACCACAGCTTTGTAGTACAACCTGAAATCTGGAATTGTGATGCCCCCAGATACGGTTTTCTTTTTTAAAATTCCCCTGGCTATTCGGGGTCTTTTCTGATTCCACACAAATCTTAAAATAATTTGTTCTAACTCTCTGAAGAAAGTCCATGGTATCTTGATAGGGATTGCATTAAACGTGTAAATCGCCCTGGGTAACATTGACATTTTCACAATATTAATTCTGCCAATCCATGAGCATGGAATGTTTTTCCATCTCTTTGTGTCTTCCTCAATTTCTTTCAGCAGTGTTCTATAGTTTTTAGGGTATAGATCCTTTACCTCTTTGGTTAGGTTTATTCCTGGGTATCTTATGCTTTTGGGTGCTATTGTAAATGGGATTGACTCCTTAATTTCTCTTTCTTCAGTCTCATTGTTAGTGTATAGAAATGCTCCTGACTTCTGGGCATTGATTTTGTATCCTGCCACGCTGCCAAATTGCTGTATGGGTTCTAGCATACAGGGTGTGGGTGGAGTGGAGGCTTTTGGGTTTTCTATGTAGAGTATCATGTCATCGGTGAAGAGGGAGAGTTTGACTTCTTCTTTGCCAATTCGAATGCCTTTGATGTCTTTTTGTTGTCTGACTGCTGAGGCTAGGACATCCAGTACTATGTTGAATAGCAGTGGTGAGAGTGGACATCCCTGTCTTGGTCCTGATCTTAGGGGAAAGGCTCCCAGTGCTTCCCCACTGAGAATGATATTTTCTGTGGGCTTTTCATTGATGGCTTTTAAGATGTTGAGGAATGTTCCCTCTATCCCTACACTCTGAAGAGTTTTGATCAGGAATGGATGCTGTGTTTTGTCAAATGCTTTCTCTGCGTCCAATGAGAGGATCATATGGTTCTTGGTTTTTCTCTTGCTGATATGATGAATCACATTGATTGTTTTACGAGTGTTGAACCTGCCTTGTGTCCCGGGAACAAATCCTACTTGGTCATGGTGAATAATTTTCTTAATGTACTGTGGGATCCTATTGGCTAGTATCTTGTTGAGAATTTTTGCATCCATGTTCATCAGGGATATCGGTCTGTAATTCTCCTTTTTGGTGGGGTCTTTGTCTGGTTTTGGAATTAAGGTGATGCTGGCCTCATAGAATGAATTTGGAAGTACTCCATCTCTTTCTATCTTTCCAAACAGCTTTAGTAGGATAGGTATGGTTTCTTCCTTAAACGTTTGATAGAATTCCCCTGGGAAGCCATCTGGACCTGGACTTTTGTGTCTTGGGAGGTTTTTGATGACTGCTTCAATTTCCTCCCTGGTTATTGGCCTGTTCATGTTTTCTATTTCTTCCTGCTCCAGTTTTGGTAGTTTGTGGCTTTCCAGAAGTGCTTCCATTTCTTCTAGATTGCCTAATTTATTGGCCTATAGCTGTTCATAATATGTTTTTAAAATCGTTTGTATTTCCTTTGTGTTGGTAGTATTTCCTTGGTGTTGGTAGTTATTTACTGTATTCTTATGATAAATGAAGTTAGAGAAAGGAAAATGTTATTAAGCAAATTGTAAGGAAGAGAAAATACATTTACCATACTGGAGTATAAAAAAAAAAAAAATCTGTCTGTAAGGGACCCATGCTATTCAAACCCATGCTGTTCCTTCAAGGGTCAAGTAGTTTGAAATCAGGAAGTGTGATTAGTCCAGCCTTCTTCTTCTTGCTCAGAACTGCTTGGACTATTTGGCTCCTTTGTTGTTATATATGGATTTTAGAAGTAATTTCCTCTTTCTGTGAAAAATGCCATTGGAGTTTTGATAGGAACTGTACTCAATCTGTAGACAGCTTTGGGTAGTACAGACACTTTAATATTATTAAATCTGCCAATCCATGACTACAGGATATCTGGGAAAGATTCCTTAAAGTGACAAATCATGATTCTGGAGTGTATCATACAAGCTGGGATGGCTCCTTCACACAAAGATACCCCCACTGGCCTATGCTAT
Source organism: Canis aureus (assembly GCF_053574225.1). Classification (NCBI taxonomy): domain Eukaryota; kingdom Metazoa; phylum Chordata; class Mammalia; order Carnivora; family Canidae; genus Canis; species Canis aureus. The sequence continues at coordinate 39,789,900 of NC_135618.1, forward strand.
CGCTACCTTAATTTTAGGGAACCACCATTGCCCCTGTCTCCCCCCATATGTGGTCCAAATGACTTGATCTTCTTCATCACTGGGACCAGTCCAAGGCTCAGCCCTTTGTATGCTGACCTGTCTTGAAGCGTTCATCTTTACCAGAGATCTGAACATTTTACCCAAGGAAAGTCCAGCAATTATTCAGAATACTGGCCAAGGTGCTCATTTAAAGGCATTTTTATTAGCCACAGACACTTGGCTTTACTGAGATCTGATTTTTTAAAAAAGATTTTATTTATTTATTCATGAGAGACAGAGAGACAGAGAGAGGCAGAGACACAGGCAGAGGGAGAAGCAGGGAAGCAGGCAGGCTCCATGCAGGGAGCCTGACGTAGGACTTGATCCCGGGTCTCCAGGATCAGGCCCTGGGCTGAAGGCAGCACTAAACTGCTAAGCCACCGGGGCTGGCCTCAGATCTGATTTTTGATCACATTTTTAAAATTCACTAATGAAGCAAAGCGGAGGAGACACCATATTAAACCTATCATGGCATCTTAAAGACAAAGTGATCCAAAAATTTTTGAAAAATAATACTTGCTAAATCATATTGTTTCAAACCAGACATTTTGCTACATAGACCCAAGCTTTGTGCATATGGGTCTTTTTTCTTCTTTCAGAGCCTTGTGTCCAATGTTCTGTGCTTGAAAACACACTTGAATGTTTCCTGTCCGAAACTGGGAAAACAATTCGAAGCAAGAAAGCACCTCCCGCTTGCCGTTTACTCTGGGGTTTGTTTTTTTCCTATGCAAGCCACTGGGCAATTGCACTAGTCATTCAAACACGGCTTACATCAGGCAGCATTTTCAATTCCCTGATTCCTTTTTGGGAAAGTGTAGCATTTGCCCCTCATGATTCCTAAAGTCTAACAGAAGCAGGGCTGTGCAGGCCTCGATGTCCCCCCTTCTCCCCTGATGGTTTGTAGTAATGTCCCACCCTGCGGTTGTGGCTGACAGGAGTCTCACGCAGCCCCCTTCCGGGCCAGGAGAAAACGGAAATGCTCCCAATCTGAAGCAGTTCGATGCACCAAAGACAGACAGAGATGCTTAAACCAGGACACAGGGTCAAAGGAGAATCTCCGACTGGCCTGACAATTTTCAACTCTAATCGCGGACTGATTTCTGGAGAAGTTTCTGCCACGGCTACACTCAAAGGCCCAACATCACGGCTGTGAATGGCATCTTGTTTCCCAGGATGCTGACTACCGCATTCAGGCCACACACATGATGCAGGTATTCTGGGAGCCATGGCAACAAGTGCTCGAGTTCACATCTTCAGTGCATGCTGGATCATCCACGCACTGCACTTGACTGACCCATCCCAGCCACAGAGTTCCGTAGGGCCAGAGACCAAGTCTATCTAGCCCATCAGTCCCCTGCTCCAGCACCCGTCATCCCACCTGCCAGCTGCACAGCAGGCGCTTCATAAATATACAATGATGAATTAATGAAAAAGTAAATGGCTGTCCCAACAATACAGATGGAGTTGAAAACAAGAACTTTCTAGATTTCAAAAGAGGTAGCAAGAAAAAAATTCAACAGCAATAGGCAGAAAATTAGAACTGCCTTCCACAGTAAAATCCATAATAACCAAAATTAAAATGATAGGGTCTTCCAAAAAATTAATATTTTTTTCATTAAAAAATACAGAAATCAAACTACCCATATTACTAGGGGTCCGCAAACTACGGCCTACAGGTGTAGTCTAGCTCACTGCCTATTTTGGTATGGCCAGCAAAGTAATAATAGATTTTACTTTATTTATTTGTTTTATAGATTTTTATTTTTTTATTCATGAGAAACACAGAAAGAGAGGCCGAGTCATAGGAAGAGGGAGAAGTAGGCTCCCTGAAGGGGAGTCCCAAAAGGGACTTGATCTCAGGACCCAAGGATCATGCCCTCAGCCAAAGGCAGATGCTCAACCACTGAGCCACCCAGGTACCCCTAGTTTTCATTTTAAAATGGTTTCGGGAAAAAAAAATGGTTTCAGGAAAAGATTCAAAAGAGGATTATATAATATGATGCACAAGAATTACGTGAAATTCTGGTTCCATGCACACAAACTTTTATTGGAGCACAGCCAGGTAGGTTGGTTTATGTATCACCAATAGGTTGCTCTCATGCCAAAACAGCAGAACTAAGTTGCTCCAACAGAGACCATACAGCTTGTGGAGCTCAAAAGGTTTACAGATTATCTGGCTATTTACCAACCAATGTGCCAACCTCGGGTCTACACTAGCGACTCTCACAGGGTGTGGTACAAACCTCACGAGGACGCTTTTTGGAATCACTCTGAGGACTGGTATGCGAGGCTGACCTGGAGGTGTATTTTGTCTTCTTAGACATTCCACCTCGTGTTTGAGAAGCTGCTGCCAAAATGAATGGGGGTGGCTGACTCTGTTAATACAGTCCAAATGGGAGGCACACCCCAGCATTGGTGATGCCAGTGACAGGGAGAGATCAGAAAGTATGCCGTCTCCACCTACCCACCTCCCCCCAAACCGCTGGAATATTATAACTATTATTTTCTTTCTGTCCCCTGCTCACAAACATATTTCCGGACAAGATCTAAATAAAATTGCATGTCTCAGGCATGGCAAACATTTTCTGGAAAGGCCAAATAATAAATATTTCAGGCTTACAGGCCACACCCTTGCTCTTTCTATCACTGAGCTCTGCTGTTGTAACACAAAAGTTGCCACAAACAACATATAAATGAATGGACCTAGCTATGTTCCAATAAACTTGACGTACGGACACTGACAGGTGAATTCACGTAACTTTTTTTTCTTTAAGTGGGCTTCATGTCCAGCATTGGGCCCAATAGGGGGCTTGAACTCAGGACCCTGAGATCAAGACCTGAGCTGAGATCAAGAGTCAGATGGATGCTTAAGGGACTGAGCCACCCAGGTGCTCCACGAATTCACATAGTTTTCATATGTCACAAAATATCCTTCTTTAAAAAATGTTTTTCAACCATTTAAAAGTGCAAAAACCCATGTCAGCCGACTGGGGCTGGAGCTGGCGTGCAGGTTGTAGTTTGCTAACGTTGATCTGTGTATAAGGTAGGTGCAGTTTCCCACAAAGATTCAATCCATTCTAATCACTTCTAAACTCTTTTTACTTTGAAGGGGGATTTCTTTTTCTGTTTTTAAAGATTTTATTTATTTATTCATGAGAGACACAGAAGAAGAGAGAGGCAGAGGGAGAAGCAGGCTCCACGCAGGGAGCCCGACGTGGGACGTGGGACTCGATCCCGGGTCCCCAGGATCAGGCCCCGGGCCGAAGGCGGCGCTAAACCACTAAGCCACAGGGGCTGCCCTGAAGGGGGATTTCTGGGCTTTCCCAATTTGTTCTTTGGAAGGCAGGGGACACTAGTTTTTCAAGACTTCACCAGATTGCTCCTTTCAATCCTTGCAGCCATTCTGAGCCCCTGAGAGCAGCGGCTCGCCCTTCCTCACTCAATCCATGTCTGCCCGGTGATGGCAAACAAACATATGGCCCAAAAGCCAATGCTAACTTCAAACACCTGTGTCTTTGGATTGCCCCAAGATCACAGTAGTGATGGCTCTGGTCGACCAATTCACATGAGAGATCATAATTCTGTGGGTTTTTTACTTAAATAATCACTTCGATAGATCACTTAAAAAGAATGGGGCATGGAGAGAAATTTTAATAAACCGCTTTGAAATTCTAGTTACCTGCAAACATCTAAGTGCATGCTTGATAAGTAATATAAACTACGACCAATCAGTTGAGGCATCTCGTTCTACAGGGCAACAGCGACACGGTCACTGCCTGCAGGAGGTTTGGTTTTCTTACCTCTCTCCAACCACTAAGAAAGAGTGGAGTGTCGCTCACTCTATTAGCCATCCCTCTCTAAGCACTCAGGGTATGTAATTATTTTTTGCTTGTCTACTACCTCTTCTACAAATCTAGCCAGCGCTGCTGCCGCCCACAACCTCCTGCCTGGGCTACGGCCGCACACCCGCAGGTGGGGCGCAGGCAGAGGCACACACAGCGGCCGGTGAACCCCCAAAAGCCGGCGTGGGACAGACACGCTGTCTCTGCAGGGCTGGCCGGAATGGGACACCTGGGAGCCTCTGGAGACTGGAAATGCCCAAGGTCTCCGAGAGGGCCGCCTCTCTGCGCTCGGGATCTGCTCTCCTCGGGGCATGGACGCGTGTCACTGTGTGCCTTTCACGTCAATTAATAAACTAACGTTGTGTGGAAACCAGAGTCCGCGGACTATGTGCAGTGGGATACCACTAGGCGGGGAGAAGGAGAGGGCCAGGTGCATGTGGGCACACGCTCTGGGGCCCACCTGGGACAGCCAGCACAGCGGGGAGCAGGGGAAGGGGCCCAGCCCTGGCGTGGGCAGTCGGGGGAATGCGCGGCGGGGACCGCGACCAGGGCCGGGGGCCGCAGACGGCCTTCAGAAGGCCCGAGGCCTTGCCTCGGCCTGGCTTGCCTGGCCCGCTGTAGCGGAACCCGAGGTGGGCGTTGCCTAGAAACGCATCATTGTCTCTGGGTTCTTAGCCTTGCACAGGCAGCAGTTCTGGGACACTTGGCGGGGTAGTCTGACTGGGCTGGACGCTTTTTGTGAAGTGGACCAGATCAGTTCTTCGACCCGCACAAATGCTTTCCTGGACCCGTGGCCTGGGCTCTGACCTAGGCCGTCTCCTAGGGCAAGCGGATGGCAGTACGACTTCCCTCACCGGCCACATCTTCAATGTCACCAGAGATGTGCTGATGAAGGGAAGGGAAAAGGTGGACGAGGTACCTGACTCTGGGAGAAAGGAGGATGAGGTGAGTCGGGTGACCTTAACATCAGAGAATGAGAGACTTAAAACTCTGTGTAGTGATCTAGAAGAGAAGTATGAAGCTTCACAGCTTCAACTAAAGCAGCAAAGTGCTAGCTACCAACATCAGCTCCAACAGAAGCAGGTAGAAATAGCACTGCTTAGAGAAAAACAACAAGTGACTGAGGAGCAATTGCTGAAGCTTCAGTCGGCCGCTCTGTGGGTAAATTCTGGAGCTGGTGGCCAACTGTCAGCCATGGAATCTCCTTCCTCCAGTTACGATTTCGGTCATCACGCTTCACCTTTCCACGGTGATGCCATGGACGTTGCTGACGTGATTTGGTCACAGCAAGAAATAAACAGACTGTCAAATGAAGTCTTAAGACTTGAGGCCGAAGTCAGTCATTGGAAACGTCTTTCCCAGGCTTCCTTGCAGGGAACAAATAGCCTAGAGCCACACAAAATCTGCAAACTGCAGAATACCATCAAGGAACTGGAGCAGAAGCGAAGCAAGGAAATTGAGGATCACCAACTTGAAATGGCAGCACTGCAGAATGTCCACCAGCAGAAGCTCGCAGACGTAATTCGCAGGTGCCGCGAAAAATTAAACGGTCATGAGAAAAAGGTTGAAGAACTGCAGAGTCTGTTACGGAAGGACACCTGTGGAATCAGAGTAGCCGGTGACCCTCCAATTGAGGATCTGCAGAAAACCATTCAAGTTCTACAAACTGAGAAAGCAGAGTCTACCAGGAAAATGGAAGAACTTGAAGAAAGAATACAATCCCTAAGTGACCAACTATCTTCTGCAGAAAGTGAAAGAGATGTTTTGAGGAGAGGACAGGACCAGACACACGAAGAAAAGAAAGACAAGATCGAGGAGTGTGAACTGCAGCCTTCTGTTTCGAAGAGAAGTGATGCAGGAGTCACGCAGGAGAGCGTTCTTTCACAAAGTACACCAGTGGAAGAAGTGTTCGGACTGCAGGAAGCACTGTCCGATGCTGAAAAGGAAACCATGAGACTGTGTAGCGCAAACCAGGACAATGATCTCACGGAAGACAATCTGAAACTTCCAGAGCCAGTCCACATTGTGGGGCAAGAGAATTCATCGTTAAGCCAAGGAAAGGAAGAACTTCAACTGCCACTTTCTAAAGTGAACAAGGAGCAAGAAGTCACTGAACGCACAGCTCCAGGAGACATCACCTCGCATTCAGAAGTAAATCCGTCAAGACGTGACCCGGAGGCCAACGAACAAAACTTCAATCAGAGGACAACTGAGGAGGAATCCCTGGTAGCAGCGTCAGGGGAACCGTACAGACAGAATGGGACCACACTGCCCAGGGCTTCGATGGAAGGCCAGCTACCGCAACAAGAAAATGAAGGCAGTGGCATCACCATTAAACTAAGACAAGAGGTCAATGAGGAAGAAAAGAGAGCTTGTCAACTTGAGGATGAGACGAATGCGACTACAGAGTTAGATGTACAGAAAGAAAAGTCAATTCACAGTGAATTGGCTGCTAATGATTTGCATCGGCCAGATCAGTCAGAAAGATGTCACTTCAACATCCAGGGGAGCTTTGAACCTCAGGAACATAGCAAACAAAACGAGAAGGCCCTCTGTAGTGCCACAGAGGAGCTAATGGAGTCTCTCAAGCAAGACTCTCCCAGTCATTCGGAAGATGACTTAGTTAAAGAAAGGGAAACTGAGCTTAGAAGGCTGGAACAAAAGGTTTCCGAAATGGAGCGGCTGAATGACAATTTAAACAAACACAGCATGGATCTCAGAGAGGAGAACCAGAAGTTGGTTTTGGCGCTCAAAGATACAAGACATCAGCTGGAACAATCTATTCTCCATAGCAATGAGGATTCTCTGGGAAAAAACACTGCTCTGAGGGCTTTAAAAAGAGATAAAGGACACTTAATAGCCACATTGTGTCGGGCTGAAAAGAAGCTTTTGGAAGCAACAAACAAGTACCATCAGACCATCAAAGAGTTGTCAAGCACACAGAACCCGGATCATTTGGCCTCACCTCTGGAGCATGCCCACTTCATTCAAGTGAGTCAAGAGAAGGACGTCGAAATATTACACCTCAAGAAGAGTCTTGAGCAAATGGATGCCCACCATAAAGAAACCCAGGAAATTCTGGCCTATGTTTTGGAGGTACAGAAGCAATTGACACAAGTAGTGAAGGAGAAAGATATTTGTATTGACAGCCTTAAGGGAAGTCCAGAGCTTCCAGAGGACCTGGAAAAGTATACCCAAGCCTTAAAAAGAATTGAAATTTTACAGCAAACCGTGGAGGAAAAAGACACATCCCTCACATGCATGATCAAAGAAAATATTCACCTGAAAGAAGAACTGGAGCGACTAAAACGTCAGAGTCAGGCTTTACCTAAACTCCTAGATGATATCGTGGAACTAGAGTGTGAGGTGTTGCAGCTGAATGAATTAAGAGTTGACCTCGAAGACGAAATAAAAGAACAACAGAAGATCATTAACGATCAACAGCAGGGTAAGATACGGCTGCTTCATTCCTTAGAAGAGCAGAAGTGGGAAGTGGACGATCTTAGAGGCCAGCAGGAGCAGATGACCAGTGAGCACACTCGGCTCCTTTCCGCCAAAGACGAGGAGATTCAGAATTTGCAAGACACAGTAGAACGCATTAAAGCCCAGTTGGCCGACCCAGGCCAGCACGCTGCAACACAACCTTCTGACGTTGTCCAAGTCACAACAAGGCAGCATCTTAGTATAGAAAACGGAAGTGAAAAGCATGATTTCTCCAAAGCCAAAACGGAAAGATTAGCACAAGGAGTAAAAGACCAAGAACTGGAAGTGAAGCTTCTAACTGAAAAGAACATCCGGCTGACTGAACAGATTGATCTGCCGTCCCAAGATGAGATCGGGAAACTAACTCAGATTATCGAGCAAAAAGATGCAGAGATTCAGGGTCTTTGGAGCAGAATATCTGCGGCTTCTCACGGCCAGCACGTAGAACAGCTTCAGCAGCAGTTGCAAGAGTCTGCTTTGCAAAGCCAACGAATACTGGCTGTCTTAGAGGACAAAACGAGAGAGAATAGCAATCTGAAGAGAGAGTATCACAAAGTGATAGATATAATTGCGTCTAGAGAAGCAGACCTCAGGAAAATGCAAGAGGAAAATAAAAAGCTGGCCACTCGAACTGAAAATCGCGATCAGGATGAGTTTAGAGAAACGATTCAGCATTTATCCCACATTATTCGAGAGAGAGACCTCGAAGTCGACGCCTTAAAACAGAAGTGTCAGACTTTATTGACAATTCTGCAAACATCCAGCACTGCTAATGAGGTTCGAGGTGTTCCCATGGATCGGTTCAAGGAGCTTCTCGAGGAACGAGACACATTCAGGCAGCGAGTGAAGATAATGGAAGAGTGGAGGCAGCAGGTGACGGCCACAGTACAAAATATGAAGCGTGAGTCACCCCGGCTTCAGGAGCTTCTTCGACAACAGCAGGTGCGGGCTTTAACCAACATCAACGGTGACTCTGAGCTAGAGATGACCTATATGGACGTGATCAGAGATTACAGAGGGAATGAGAACAAGCTAAGGAATCTGGAGAAGGAACTGGCACAAATTCAGCTCAGCATCGGGGAGCTTTGCAACGCCCAGGATCACCTCCTGGGGAAGCCTGACGTGAGTTGCCTCCAGCCCTCCACCGAGTCCTCAGAGTCGGAGGAACCTCTGAAGGCCTTTAAATCGGACTCAGCGACTGAGTCTCCTCCGTGGCTCCAAGAGGAGGTGGAAGAGCTGAGAAAGTCAGTGCAAGACCGAGAGACCACGATTCGAACCCTGCAGGAAGATAACCAGAGATTGATGGATTGCGCTGCTGCCACGTCAGAACTCAAACGCAAAGCACACGAACGCGCCGATTCCAAAATCCAGCAGCTAAGGGAGAAGGAGGAGGTTCTACAGAACTTAATCCAGGCTAAAGAGCTCCTGATCCAGGCGAAAAGCGAGGAGTTGCATTCCTTAATGGAGGACTTCACTGGCCAAGTGAGTGAAAATGAGCTTTTGAGGCAGGCAGTGAGAAACCTGAAGGAGAGGATAGCCGATCTTGAGATGGACGTGTGTCAACTAAAAGAGGAAAAGGAAAAAACAGCAGACTCATCTAGGGAAAAGGAAGCAGAAAGGCAGGCATTGCAAGAGACCAATATGAGGCTCTCAAAGATGTGGCAAGAGGAGGAATCCCACCACGCTGCGATCAAAGAGAAGGCACTTGCTTTGGAGCAACTACTGAAAGAACGAGAAGAGGGCGAGGCCGGGGAACTGAATCAGCTTATAGATGCAGTTACGTCGGCACAGGAAAAGGCGGTCGTGTTTCAGCAGGAGAGGGACGGAGTCCTGTTGGCGCTGAAACGCAAACAGATGGAAAACGGTGCCCTCCAGGATGAGCTTCAGCAGCTGCGTGACAAGGAATTACACCTAAACCAGGAGCTGGAGAGAACGCGTCGCCGCGCTGTAGAATCGGAGGACACTCGTCAGCGTGAGTCTCTGCTGGCAGAAGACAAAGTGGCTAAGCTACGGAAAGAAGTCGCGGTATTGGAGGAAAAGCTGGCGGTGTCCTCCAATGCCACGGCACGTGCGACCCACCAGGCCAGTATGCAGGTGGAGTCCCTGCGGGAGCAGCTGCACGTTATCACCCGACAGAAAGAGGAAACCGCGGCGCAGCTTTCTGCCTTGCAGGAACAAGGAAAGCAGTATGCTCAAACACTAGCCAGTCTCAAGTCGGAGGTAGCCGAGTGGATGGACAAGACAGATACTCTAGAAGGAAAACTGAAGTCCTTACAGGCACGACTAACTAAAACAAACACCGTCTTGGACCTGAAGGAAGACAAACTGGAGGAACTCCGAAAACGAAACGAGGTCCAGCAGGAAGTACTGGATGATACGCAGAAGAAACTGATGAACCTCGTAAGTAGCTCTGAAGGAATGGTGGACAAAACCCTAGTAAGGAGACTCTTACTGGGATGTTTTCGGGCACCTCGGAGGGATCGCCGCGAAGCACTGCAGTTGATGAGCGGCACCCTAGGGATCAAGGAGGAAGACGTGCGGCAGCTTTGCAGCGAAGAGCAAGGTGGGGTTATCAGATGCATGACCGGGGGGCTTGGATCCAAAAGTACCCCCAAGCCCCCCGTGAGGCCAGATCCCCAACCGACGCCCAAGAGCTCCTTTGCGGGGCTTTTTGTCAACTTCCTAGAAGGGGAATCCGATTTAGCTCTTCTGCCACGCAGTCCCTCTGCTCCTGACAAGAAGCCTCCAGATTCGGTAGGAAAAGGAAAAGGCACTAAGGAAAAAGGCCCACCACGGCAGACGATCACCCTGGGATCCACACCCCCAAAGAAAGCTGCGAAGCCCCGCGCCACAGCTCTCTCTCTTACTGACCCACGTGGGCTGGAAACTGATGGATCACAGCATCTTCTCCTGAATGCTGTCACTAATGCTTTACCCACATACACACCCTTGATACTCTCACCTGCCAGCAAGGTTGGGATTGCAGCCAGAGGACTCTCAAACCAATAGAGGAGTCTCAGGCCCGAGAACAGACAGCGCGTCGAAGAACACACATCACTGTGTGTGTACCTTATCCCAAGAGAGCCTTTTGCAAAACGTACCATACATTTGCAGTTTTTGCTTTCAGCTTAATAAACATATTCTTATATTACTTCTTTTAAAGTGTCTTTTACTGACTACAGACGTATGTATTTGCCAACTTCAAAGAGGGCTTACTTCTCATGAGAGAGGACATGGTTTCGGTTAGGAGGCTGTGGTCAACGGATACTTCCAATAGTGTTGGTAATGTTTTCTCTCTCTCTCTCTCTTTTTTTTAACAAGGAGCACGTATCTATGGATACCTCGGGGAATGAAAACATCGACTTGTTTTTATTTTTTTTTAAGGTCTTATTTTTTGATTCATGAGAGAGGCAGAGACACCCGCAGAGGGAGAAGCAGGCTCCATGCAGGGGAGCCTGATGCGGGACTCCATCCCAGGACCTTGGGATCAGGACCTGAGCCAAAGGCAGATGCTCAACCACTGAGCCACCCAGGGGCCTCTCAACTGGTTTTAATGTTCCCAAATTGTCAAATACACGAGCGCGTACTCCTTGTATGAGAGAGGAGGTGCGTGGCATGCTCGAAAGTACAAGATGAATAAATTTTTTAAAAAATTTCAAGTTCCCATTTCCCAGCTAGGTCCCATTTCTTTTTCCCTTCATTTCTAATTATTTTTCCCCAGGGCTTTTTCTGTTGCCTGGGAAATCCCTCTATGAGTAACCTGACTTCTCTCGGGCCTATTAGAGATATATGTCTATGTGGGAGTATGCCATTCTCTGACTTGCTGTTTTGTAACTTTAATCTGCTTCAGAGACCTTTCCAAATGTGAACCCATTCCTACTTAGTCTTTAAAAAGAAACTCAGCAGTTTATGAATGTACCCTGAATTTCTGAAGTAGTTCCCCTTGATCAGCATTTAGGTGGGTGTTCGTGCAGATGTTCATGGTCATCTCCCTTGTTCATTTCCCCAGAACCCATTCCAAATCTTCATTTGCCGTTCAGGGCTAATTGCTCCATTGTACCCTGGAAACGATCCATTCAGACTTCTTTAAAGATCTCATTCCACTAATTTTCCATTCTACTTTTCCTTCAGCCCTCCAAGTATCTTCATTCTTTCCCTTCCTTTCTGTTCCCACTGCCCTAGTTCACCTACTGCTATCTCTTACTTGGACTCATGCAAGCGACCCCCCAGTGAACTTGCTGGTTCCACTCTTGGCCTCCCTTGAATCTGTTCCCCACCTTGCTGGCAGGGTGAACTAAGGTGAAAATCGGATGTTACTTCCCTGCTGGGCTTATTTTAAGGGGGAGTTTAAACTGTAACAGACCATCCAAGCCCGCGCCTTTGGGACCTTCCCAGCAGCCCATTATTCACATAAAGGCTATCCCTCCAGCCACCTGTGAACTCGTGCAAGCTCCCAACAGATTATTAACCCAAAACACTTCGAGTCCAGGAGCCTCATCATCAAGGGGAATGCCTTGAAAAAGCTGCAGACCAGAAGGATTTCCTTTTCCTCCTCTTCACCCATTGGTGAAGACAGTGATTTCCACCCTAAGGTTCACAGGATTCCCGGATGGTGAACACATGAGCTCTCGACAGTAATTTATTAACCACATGTACTCACGACCCAGGGGAGAGTGACACACACCCCATGCAGGGCCACGGGACGGTTGCATCTGGGAACAGAATGAACAAGGGCTGTGGGGGGCAGACGAGAGTGAAGGTGAGCCCTAGATCCTGCAGGAAGCTATGACTGGCTTGCTGGATCATTCCTCAGGCTGTCAGGGAACTGGAGCTTACTATTTATGGATAAACTGTAACTGGTCCCTGCGATAAGGAGTGCTGTTTGGCCAGGGGACCTTATCTGTGGGAGCAGATGGGGAAGGGAACTTGGAATCAGACCCTCGGATCTTACCCGAAACCAAGGCAACACTTAATATTGAATCTTCATCCCCGTCTTTACATCCCAATGGAATCTGATGTCTGGGCATCTCTTCTAACCTGAGACTGAGACTTTTAAGGAGTAGGACAGGTGCTTCCTTAGGAGGTGAGGTGAAGTTGGCCCTTGACCAGGAGGTGGTCATAAACAAAATATATGAGGTCCCACGGATGCTCACTCAGCTGATCCCAAGGGAATCCCGGGCAGCCAACGGGTTTAAGGAAGGGCTGACATCCTTCAGCACCTGCAACCTGGCAACAGACGGTTCACTGAAGAAGCCACTCTGGCTTGCAGGTAGGATATGCAGACTTTGGGTTCATCCTGTGGCAAGACGACCTTGGTAACTCTCTTAAGCGTGTGGAGGTAGCAAGACGGCAAGAATAGCAGACGTCTGCATCTCAAGGCTCAGAGGCTGTGAGATACTCCATTTCCAGAAGAGCCCAGCGCGTGGCCAGCAATCGCTGCTTTAATGGTACATAGCACAGGACCAAGGATGGATATTTCTTGCATTTGGAGCCCACAGACAACGTACGGATACAATGGGTGGTCCATGGACTCTAGGAAGTGGGAGAGGAGGTTGCTAAAGGCTTTCCACTCAGGGCACAAAAAGACGATTTTCACTTAAACAGATTCTAGAGCCTTTTGTTGAGGGGAGCCCCACTCAACATGGTCTCATTCACAAGTAACAAAAAAATGGGCTTAAGTAAAATTTGTAAACAAGAAATATGTCACCCTCCAGGACTCCAGAAATTCTCAAAGAGGTTGGATTGTATGCCTTTTTTTTTTTTGGAAGATTTTACTTATTTTTTTAAGATTTATTTATCTATCTATCTATCTATCTATTTATTTATTTACGGTAGACAGAGCGAGAGCGAGAGCTAGAGGCAGAGACACAGGAGGAGGGAGAAGCAGGCTCCATCCTGGGAACACTAAGTGGGACTCGATCGCAGGACTCCAGGATCCCGCCCGGGGCCAAAGGCAGGCGCTAGACTGCCGAGCCACCAAGGGATCCCCAAGATTTTATTTATTTAGTAGAGTGTGAGAGTGAGAGCACAAGGCGGGTTGCGTAGGGGCAGGAGGAGAGGGAGAAGCAGCTCTCTGAAGACCGTGCAACCTCCGGTCCCCCTAACCGAACATCCAGTGCTCCTGACTCCACTGGCCTTCCCCCATTAGCATCCTCGTCAGCCGGCATGAGATGGCAAGATGGGTCCCAGCAGCTCCAAGAGTACGTCTGCCCAATCTGGCAAAAAGGAGAGCTCCTCTGGTCTAGCCACTCCCTTCCATTGGACTCCTGGAATTCATTTTGATTGGACAAACCCAGGAGCACTATCCCAGTTCTGAAGCGTAGTGAGGGTGGCTTTGTGTGTGACTGGCCAGGCCTTGGTATGTTTCCATCCTGTTTCAGGCATGGCCTCACCTGATCCACGCGGATTGAAAGGAGGGTTTAATTCTCCATGATAAACACAGGCTGTTGCAGAATTAAAAACGGCGAATAGACAGAAGAACAAATGTCTCCTTCAGCCTCTTGGGGGAGACGCTTCATGGTCGGCAATGCCTGCTTTTTGCTCCCAATGGTAATGTTCACAAGGGTTTCAAGTTTCAGTTTCTCTTTTCTGGACTTTGTCAGAGGATGCAGATTAGTTGGCGGCAAACTTTCTCGGACGTTGTCTCATGGCGTTCTTTATGACCGCCCCGGTATAGTCTCATGTTTGAAGGCCTCACGCGGCCTGAGAAAGCCAAGCTTCCAGTACCAAACTCCACTCCAGTGTCATCAAGTTCTAGCCCTTCACCAGCAACTTAAATGAGTTGGTCCTGCCTGCACGGGGCCTTTGGGGTGGCACTCAGGGAAACACTGACCAAAGTCCTCTGAATCACAAGCTGTTTCTGAATCAAGGGCTCAGCAAGGAGCGGAGGTGATGAAGTGACAGATGCTTCTAAAGCGACAGAAGCATATCAACATCTGCCTCCACCTTCTTCCAAGTACTCTCAACCTCACCATCCACACAACTAGGGGTTGACTTCAACTAGTCTATTCTGGAGAAAGTTCCATGTGCACTTGAGAAGAATGTGTATTCAGTTGCGTTTGGATGTACAGTTCTATAAATATCTGTGAAATCCATCTGGTCCGGTGTATCATTTAAAGCTCTTGTTTCTTTGGAGATGTTGTGCTTAGAAGATCTGTCGTTTGCAGAAAGTGCCGTGTTGAAGTCTCCCAGTATAAGTGTATGATTACCTAAGTGTGTCTTTACTTTGGCTATTAATTGATTCATATACCTGGCAGCTCCCATGCTAGGGGCATAGACAGCCATGAGTGTTAGGTCCTCTTGTTGGATAGATCCTTCAAGTATGATACAGTGTCCCTCTTCATCTCCTACTACAGTCTTTGGGATAAAATTTCACTTATCTGATAGGAGGATTGCCACCCCTGCTTTCTTCTGAGGACCACTGGAATGGTAAATGGTTCTCCAACCTTTCATTTTCATGCTTAGGAGTCCTTAGGTCTGAAATGAGTCTCTTGGAGACAGCAGATAGATGGGTCTTCCTTTTTTATCCAGTCTGAAACCCTGAGTCTCTTGATGGGATCATGAAGCCCATTCACGTTCAGAGTGCCTATTAAAAGATAGGAATTTCGTGTCATCATAATGCCTATCCAGTCCCTCTTTTTCTGGATTTCTTTGGGCGTCCTCTTTCTTTTACTCAGTCCCCTTTAATATTTCTTGCGGAGCTGGTCTGGTGGTCACATATTCTTTCAGTTTCTGCCTATCTTGGAAGCTCTTTATCTCTCCTCCTATTCTGAACGAGACCCTTGCTGGATAAAATATTCTTGGCTGCATGTTCTTCTCATTTAGGACCCAGAATACATCCTGCCAGCCCTTTCTGGCCTGCCAGGTCTCTGGGGAGAGGTCTGCTGTTAATCTAATATTTCTCCCCATATAAGTTAGGGATCTCTTGTCTCTTGCTGCTTTCAGGATTTTCTCTTTATCTTTGGAATTTTAAAGTTTCACTATTAAATGTCAAGGTGTTGAGCAGTTCTTATTGATTTTAGGTGGGGACCTCTCTATCTCCCGGATCTGAATGCCTGTTTCCCTCCCCAGATTAGGGAAGTTCTCAGCTGTGATTTGTTCAAATATGCTTTCTGGTCCTCTGTCCCTCTCGGCGCCCTCTGGAACCCCAACTAAATGTAGATTTTTCCTTCTGAGGCTGTCATCTATTCCCTTTAACTTTTCCTCATGGTCTTTTCATTATTTTTCTCTTTTTTCCTCAGCTTCCTTCCTTGCCATCAACTTGTCCTCTAAGTCACTCGCTCGTTCTGGGATTGAGCCCCACATCAGGCTCCCTGCTCAGTGGATGGGTGGGGTGTCTTCTTCTCCCTCTGCCTATGTCCCTCCCCTTGCTTCTATTTTTTTTTCTCTCTCTCTCTCAAATAAATAAATAAAACCTTTTAAAATAAACACATAATTTTTTTTTTTTTTAGCGTAAGACTTGGGATTTTCTTTAAATCACTAATTCACAGCTGCCTGGGTGGCTCAGCGGTTGAGCATCTACCTTGGGCTCAGGTCAGGATCCTAGGGCCCTGGGATCAAATCCCACATCGGGCTCCCCACAGGGAGTCTGCTTCTCTCCCTGCATAGGTCTCCACTTCTCTCTCTGTCTGTCATGAATAAATAAATAAAATCTTTTTTAAAAATCACTAACTTAAAAAGAGGTAAAAGAGTATAGGTGAGAAACCTTGGCTTTGGGCTTGAGGCCAGGGTTCAAATGTCAGCTCTACCTCTTCCTCGACAGGTGGCTGGAGAGAAATTAGCTTAACTGCTTTGAGCCTCAGTTTCCCCACCAGAATTCTTGAGTCTGCTCTGAGGACCAAATGAGATGATCCAAGTGAAGTATTTCACGTGGTGCTACAAAAGCTCCTCGGAGAGATTCACAAACTCATCATCTACAACTGTGCAAACTCCTTAAAACCTGGACTCAGGATGGACCCTGTAATATCTCATTTGTAGTAAGCGACTAACTTCAGCCTTCCATTCATTCACTCAAAGAATGTTTACTATGCATGTGCTCTGGGTCGGGCACTCTTCTATGCCTTGGAGATAAAGAAGTAGACAAAATATACATTAAAAACCCAGATGATGAAACTACTGTAGGTCATATCTTTCAAGTGTTCAGGGAATGCCATTAACGAACAGAACAGTCACAAGGCAGGGTGTATTTCATTGTGAAGACTGCTCGACAGGCTAGAATGAGGATCCCAAGGCCAGCAAGAAGGTGGGCGGGGAGGAGGGTCAAAAGGAAGAGTCCCCTAAGATGAGGTCTCTGGACTTCAGACTGGCCCCTACTGAATGCCACCTCTGAATCTACCCGGCTCTGTCCTCTGTTCCAAGCCAGAGGACATGATGGCTTGCCTGATGTCATGCAGCTTTCTCGTGACTATCATTGGAAAGTTGACTTCAAAATATTTACTTGGGAGAAGATCTCATCCTGAGGAAAAATACACAGTAAGTTCTCTAGGTATGTATTCACTCATACAACTTACGGATCATCTTCATGTATGAGTACTAGGCCTCAAACGGCAACGGGGTAGATTGCAAGGTTTTAAATCAGGAACAATACGGTCAGGAGTGTATTTTTCAGGTGACTTTGGAGAGCCGGGTTGGTGGTAAAGGGCAGTCCCTCTGGAGCCGGAGAATGGGGTTCAGATCCCAGCTCCACCACGTGTCTGCTGTGAACTCCTGGAAGTCACTAAACTCCCTGGGCCAAGCTTTCTCATGTGCACAGTAGACAAAATGACTGCACCTCATGGGGCTGTGATGATTAATGAGGAAATAAATGCACGAGTGACACAATGGCCTGCCTTGGTAAGAGCCATGGGCGGGCTTTTATAAGTGTGAAAGCCACACACACAGACACACAGACATGCACACACACAGAAACACACATATTCAGAGACACACAAACACACACACACTGAGACAAACACACAAACATACAGACAGACACACAAGGACCCACACACAGACACAAGAGACACACACAGAGACACAGACACATAGACACACAGAGAGACACAATTACTCATATGCAGACACACACACACACACACACACACACACACACACAGCCCTGCTCTTTCTGCATACCCAGCCTGGTCACCCCCCAGCCATCCGAGCACATACTCTCCATCCATCGTGTCCAATCACTCACTCAGCCCTGATGACTAACTATTCTTGAACGCATTCTCTCCTCAGCTCACCAACTGCACAGACTGGCCTTTCTGGCCTTTTCAAATGACACACCGAGTACTGCCTGGCAAGAAACAAGGCTCCCTACAACCCGGTGACTTGTTCGGCATCCTCCCCATGTTTCCTTTCAACACCCCCATGTCCACCTGTACTTATATTCCAGGAACACAGAACCACTGATTTAAAGGGGGAAAAAAAGACAAAGAGAAAGACAGTTGCTGGTGTCCAGAATCCGCTGGTGCCTTCGCAGGTGCTGGCTGGCTAAAGGAAAAGCAGGGGTCAGGAGGACACAACCGTTTCTGACTTGAGCAACTACACAGGGAAGAGCCCCACACACGTAGATAGTATCAAGTGATGGGAAGCAGGGATAGGGCAGTGGGGGGGGGGGGCGTGGCGCCGCCCCCCCCAGCATGAAGGGGGCAGGAGGCATGAGCAAGCATTTCTTTGTGGGAGGGGACCCCTGAGGGCAAGTGTCAGAACTGTGAGATCCAGTTAGCCCCAACCCAGGCGGCAAATCTCAGGGGATCTAGTGTGGGGGAAAGGAGGGGGGGGGACAGGATAACAGACAAAAAGACCATTTCCTGACACATCAGAGGAGATAAGCTCACCCACCTCAACCGTTCATGTTCAGAATCCCCACACATGCTGGCCTGTCTGCAGAGCACGAGGACAGATGAGCTATCTGAAGGGATCTGGAGGAAATGCTGAGGGCATACGAGGACGTAACTTTTGCAAGGAAACTCGACAGCACCCTTCAAGAACTGTACTCACACGATATGAAAGGTTAAGGACGGTCTAAAATCCCCAAAGACAATGAGAACAATTAAAAGCAAATCAGGGACAGTATGTGATCCTACATCTCCTATAGGACTTCTTACTTTATCATACAGAGCTTTCCCCCTTGGGCCACCTGGGTAGCTCAGTCAACTGAGAGGCTGACTCTTGATTTTGGTTCAGATCATGATCTCAGGGTCCTGGCATAGAGTCTCAAGATGGGCTCCATGCTCAGGGAGGAGTCTGCTTCAGGATTCTCTCTATCCTCCCTCTGCCCCTCCCCCCTGGCTCACTCTCAAATAACTTTTAAAATCTTAAAAAAAAAAAGAAAGAAATGATACACAAAGGGCTTTCCCATGCATCAGCCACTTGACCCTCATTAGAATTCTGAGTAAGGGGTCACTGTGGAGGGAAAGCTTCCAGAAGGCACACCTGGAGCAGATACCTTCTTTCTCGGCCTTGGCAAAGAAACAAAATGGCTGTGGCATGTGACACTTCGGATTTTATTCTCGGATTCCCTAAAGCCTTCTGACACTCCACTTGCCGGGAACTCATGTGTCATACGAGACATATAAGACAGGGCCTCGCTACTGGAGGGCGGCCAGGGGCAGCAGTGAGAAAGGGCATCACTGAGACTGAAAAGCTGGCCATGGCATGGGCTGCCCGACTCGAGACCCATCCCCGCCTACTTGATCCTTCGGTTGTGTGGAAGCACAATTCAGGAGACACCAAAAAACCGAGGTCCCTCAAAGGGGTTCAGTCCGCCTTGATTCTGCTTGTGGCAGTGCCAGCTTTCCTGGGTCCTACTAGGGTCCACTGCCTTAAGGTGGGAGACTTCAACTGCCCCAACAGTCTAGGGCCCCTGAGATCTTATAGGACGAGCTCCCACGACTGTGGCAGCAAAAAGCCTGTGACCCGCAGCTAAGCCCCTGCTGGTGCCGCCAGGGGACCATCCGAGGTGGAAGGTGCATGAGACAACAAGACTGGCAGATGCGATTTTCCCCACTCTGTTACAGAAGTACATGTATCTCAACACAGGGCTCAGCAAACTTGCTGTAAAGGGCCAGAAAGTATTTCAGTCTTTGCCGGCCAGACGGCTTCCGTCTGACCTACTCAACCCGGCTGTCGTGGTAGTAAAGCAGCGATAGAGAAGATGTAGGTCAATGGCAGCAGCTGTCTTACAAAAATAAAAGCTTTACTTACAAAAATAGGTTGTAAGCTAAATATGGCCCACTGGGCTTGGGCTCCAAAGAGCAAACAGGATGTTTTTTTCCCCAAGAAACCTAGATTTGGGGCACCTGGGTGGCTCAGTGGTTGAGCATCAGGCTTTGGCTCAGGGCATGATCCCAGGGTCCTGGGATCGAGTCCTGCATCAGGTTCCTGCAGGGACCCTGTCTCTCTCCCTCTCCCTGTGTCTCTCATGAATAAATAAATACAATTTCAAAAACAAAATACCCACAAACTTTGACTTGTTAAAAATTCTTTGGACCAATATACTTATCAAACAAAACAAAAAACTCACAAAATCTTCCAGACCCTCCCTGTGTTATTCACCTCCCTCACTCCTGACAGAGAACCTTTTTCTTGGAAGGGGTACCTAGTCTCAGCGTACCTTGCTTAGAAATAAAACTCTCAGATTTATTAATTACTAACACACCTACATGACAGAGGGGGAGAAACCAAATCACGAGATCAGGTCAAAAGGGTGTCAGGCCCGAGGGAGGCGTTTCTCCAGTGGCTTCTGTTACCACGGTCCACATTCTGCCACTGTGCTTTGTCCCAGTTCCTTCCCCCACAGCATGGTCTCTGAGGTACACAGGCACCACTGCCCCACGAATGGCAAAGACTCCCCACCGAACAACCACAGGGCTCCGTGCAGAGAACAGGAGCCGAGCCTGGACGTGGCGGAGCTGTAGTCCACAGTTTGTTCCAGGCATCAACGCCACTGGCCGCCCAATCTGGGGAAGACACAGGCTCCTGCAGCACCCCCTTTCCCGATCTCTAACCCTTCCACCCCAGAGCTCTCACGTTAATTCATGAGGTCGCGTATGTGCAAGCACTTCATAAACGTTAGCTATCTTATCCTGAATGAATAGTGCAGAGGCAAACAATGAATACTCCGGCTGTGCTGAGGCTGCTGGGTTCTCGCCTGAATAGCAGAAAGGTCGGGCGCACTCACGACCAAAGACTTCCTTATCAGGTGAACTGATTAGGGACAAAATGCCTATGCGGGTGCTGTTAGGCCCACACACTGATTTTTCTTGGTGTACGCCTGCAAGAAACCTGGGGAAACGCACGTACCCATCACTGCCACGTGACGGACCTGATAGAAGAACTGAGAAAAATCCGTACGAACCTACAAAAAGGCAGGTGCAATCGGTGAAGGTGTCAGAGGGAAAAGGTGGGCAGCTACGATTCTAGCCGGGAATCAAAGACCAGTGCTCGGTCCTGGTTCCGCCACTAATGGGACCGTCCCCTTTCCTGTGAGTGAGTGTAATGATACCTGTTCTTGATCCCTAACACAGCAGGTGGGGGATCACATCAGGGAATAGCTACAAAAGGGTTTCCTGTCATAGTACCTTCACCCAGCCTCGCTCATCTCCAAACTGTACCGAACACACTGTCTTGATGACAATAAAATCTCAGTTACTGTCAAGATGGCCAATGCATGGGCTGTCAGTCTCAGCAATTCCACAGGCAGGGTTCTTCCACACGTGCACACGAAATGTATAGGAGGAGTGTGATCATAAGCCCTGTTTCTAACACCAAAGAATGACAAGCAAGGCGCACATCCTCCACTATGGCCCTAGAGACATCACGTAGGCGGCTGATGGTGGCAGCAGCTGCAAGCAGCTGGTGATGGAGCGAGAGACAGGCAGCCCCGGTCACTGGATTCCCTCTGAATATATTTTTAACATTCCTGAGCCACGCAGGCACCTTCACAAAACAAAACAATTTGGCAAATAAGAAGGGGAGTTTTAATTTACCTTTAATCTCCAGAAGGTGCTATCCACGCCAGCCCCAAGATTAGGAATCTGACAGTGACATTCTGTCTTCCGTAGAAATGCCTTGATAAGCTGACTGACGCCATGGACTCGAGCAAAATAACCTGAAAGAGAGACAGACACAAGCTATGGCTCACGGAGGTCAGACATAATCCCTGCAAAGCCCACCCCAGGAGAACAGCAAAACAGGACACTTCTGTTCTTCCTCAGGGTCAGCGCTTTATCTGTGAAATTCACAAGAGAAACAGTGCTTTCAAACTCTATCCCTTTTTAAAGCTGTTTGAACCAAAGCAAATACAATCTATTTAATAGTGGAATTACCTATCTTAAAAATAAACTCTCCCATAATTTCACTTAGGAAAGACAAGTGTTTTGCATCAACACACCAGATCGAAACGTTCCTCTTGAAAACGTGCTTTCTCGTAGCTAAGGTGAAAGCCACTTACACCTCTGCTAAACGTTGAAATGGCAAGATCATGACAAAATAGTATTTTGGGGTCATGAAATTGGCCAGGTAAGTATCAAAGCAGAAACATATAACGGGGGGTGGGGGGGGGGCGGGTAATTCTTATCATGTTCCCTTCGTCTCCATCCCGAGTGGGTGAGAGTCTCTGTGTTTATAAAATGTCCTCGAGATGGGGGGAGGGAAAGGCACCACGCAAATGTTGCTGAAAAAATTAACTTGTTCAGCACAGGAGATGGGAAATCGAAGAGGGGGAAAGGAATACAATCTGCATTCTAAAGCCCTGCCGCTGAAAGGATGACTGTCCTAAGAACCACATTTCAGTGGCATTTAGAGACTTACAGCAATTGGACATAGGAATTCTATGTCTACTGATTCTCCTATAAATGATTTGAGTTTGTATTTTATGCATCCAGTAAATCATTTTCCCTGTGTGTTAAAGAATATCATCCACACACAGTTTGGCTATTGTGGACATTTCTGCTATTAACATCGGGGTGCAGGTGTCCCGGCGTTTCATTGC
The DNA here is from genome assembly GCF_053574225.1 of Canis aureus. Lineage (NCBI taxonomy): Eukaryota > Metazoa > Chordata > Mammalia > Carnivora > Canidae > Canis > Canis aureus. Next base: position 39,812,265 of record NC_135618.1, read on the forward strand.
ATCTGAATCTTTGGGGTAAATCCCCAAGAGTGCAATTGCTGAGTCGTAGGGCAGGTTTATTTTTAACTCTTTGAGGAACCTCCACACAGTTTTCCAGAGTGGCTGCACCATTTCAACATTCCCACCAACAGTGTAAGAGGGTTCCCTTTTCTCCGCATCCTCTCCAACATTTGTGGTTTCCTGCCTTGTTAATTTTCCCCATTCTCACTGGTGTGAGGTGGTATATCATTGTGGTTTTGATTTGTATTGGAAGGAGCCTCGGTGTCCATCGAAAGACAAATGGATAAAGAAGATGTGGTTTATGTATACAATGGGATATTACTCAGCCATTAGAAATGACAAATACCCACCATTTGCTTCAACGAGGATGGAACTGGAGGGTATTATGCTGAGTGAAGTAAGTCAATCGGAGAAGGACAAACAGTGTATGTTCTCATTCATTTGGGGAATATAAACAATAGTGAAAGGGAATATAAGGGAAGGGAGAAGAAATGTGTGGGAAATATCAGAAAGGGAGACAGAACATAAAGACTCCTAACTCTGGGAAACAAACTAGGGGTGGTGGAAGGGGAGGAGGGCGGGGGGTTGGGGGAAATGTGTGACGGGCACTGAGGGGGGCACTTGACGGGATGAGCACTGGGTGTTATTCTGTATGTTGGTAAATTGAACACCAATAAAAAATAAATTTATTTTAAAAAGTTTTAAAAAGAAAGGGAAAAAAAAAAGAATATCATCCACAGCAGACTGGATGCTGGGGAAACAACTTTAAAGATGCTCAAAAGATGCTCACCACAGACTGTTTGGGAAGGACTCTCCTAGGAAGCTCCAGTCTGGAGATGCCAGCCCAGGGAGAGGAGGAAGGAAGGACACACGGCTGCCATGCTTCCTGGGGCACCCAGATCCTGGCGCCCCATAGAGGAGCCCTGGCTCTGCAGCATCTCTTAGGGAAGCTGCCTCAAGGGCATGGGATGGAGGCCTGAGGGAGGCCTCTTAGCCAGGCCTTGCCCCATCTTCCTGATGCCTCAAAGTAACTACCCTGTCCCTATTCCCAGGCACCACCACTTCAAAATCGCTTTGCATTTCTTATAGAACCTACCCAGAGGATCCAGCTCTAGGGCCCACGTTCCCTGCACACACAAAAGCTACAGTGATTTGGTTAATTTCTCAATCTCCCTGGGACTAAGTCACCCTGTCATCTCAACTCCTTTCCCTGCCTGGATAGAAATGACTTGCAGAGACTAATAGTGTTACCATCACCGGTACCAAGGCAAAAAAAGTAATTCCTTACTTGGACAGATCACAGTAAAAGATAATATAAGTGACTTTTAGACACGTAAAAACGATCTTCACCTTCACCCCAAAATAGGAGGAATATAAAATAAAATTATTGTAAGATACCATTTTTCACATATCAGATGAACAAAGATGAGAAGTTTCATGATACGCTATGTTGGTGAGCATGTTGGGAAAGAAGCACTTCCAGAAACCACTGGAGAGAGTGAACACTGGAACTCTCTTTTTAAGAGGGAATCCCTTGGCGCATCTGGGTGGCTCCGTCGGCTCAGTGTCTGCCTTCAGCTCGGTCATGATCTCCAGATCATGGGATCGAGCCCCGCATTGGGCTGTCTGCTCAGTGGGGAGTCTGCTTCTCACTCTCCCTCAGTCCCTCCCCTCTTCTCTGTGCTCTCACTCTCTCTCTGTCTCTCTCTCTCTCAAAAACAAAAAAAATCCTTAAGAAAAATTATACAAAAAAAAAAAAAAAAAAAAAGAATCCCGAAAACGTCAGGTCTCTTTGCTAAGGAGGGGATATTCGGAAAGAAGGGGGAGGTCACTTGCCTCTGTTAATTTCAGGAGCCTTCTCTCCTTAGACAGTCTTGCAAAATGCTGGATGTGAGGGTCTTGCCAGTAGCCAATGCTTACTGCAAACCTGGAAGGGATGAAAGGAGGCAGGTGAGTAGAGGTCAGTAGGTTCAGGTCCATTCTCAGGAACCAGGTCAAGCAGGAAAGTCATCTACCTCAAAAGGCCAACACGTACACATCTGGCCCTCCATTACACATGTCAACAGACTCAGCCATCCGTCTTGCTGCTCACACACACACAGCCCCTCACCCTCCTCACAGCGGCCATTTCCTCCCTCTCTTTATTCATATGGCTAACTCCTTTCCCAGGACCCTAGAGAGCACATAACCTCATCTCATACCTCACCTAGGAGACCTGCCACCACTCATTCACTCCACAGCAAACTCACTGGTGAGAGCCACTCAGGCAACTCTGCTCAACCAGAAGTTCTGTGTCCATAGGAAAGGAGACCGGAACCGTTGTGTAAAACTAACCACTACCTAAGGATTTCCCTCGACTCTGTAGTAGATACCAGTCATTCCACATCCCTCGAGGAGGTCATGGTGGAAAAAACCAGGAACAAATAAACACAACAGCTACAACTGAGAAAGTGTTAGAGTAGCCTACACTCTCTCGCCTACACTGTAACCTGGAAAAGGCTATGGGAGCCTAAACGCTTCCCAGCCTACATACACCAAAAGGAATCAAAATTTTAGTGTTCTGAGGCACGGAGCTGAAGCCTGGTTTACCACTGAAGGTTTACTGGCAACCAGGAGTGGAGCCAGCCTTAGGACAATAGGAAGTAAAGGCAGGAGCCTGGATCCCTAAGGCCATGCCACGCCACTGTGGGCCTGGAGTCTACTCTACCCGTCAATGGATATCTGTGAATTAAAACATGTCTTTAGCTATTAAACCTAATAGAAGGGAGCCTGGGTGGCTCAGTCGGTTGAGTGACCACTCTTGGTTTCCCCTCAGGTCATCGCCTCGGGTCCTGGGATCGAGCCACACATAGGTTCCACACTAATCAGGGAGTCTGTGCCAAGAAAAAGAAAGCTGAAAAAAAAAAAAAGAAAAAAAAAAGCTGTGTGATTTTGTATTCCCATCAGCAATAAATAAAAGTTCCTGTTCCTGCACATCTTTGCTAGCAGTTGTTTTCACGGTTTGTTGATTTTCATTATTCTGATCATTGTATACTGTTAAATTGTTTCATTTGCAATTCCCTAATGACATATGATGTGGATCATCTTTTTATTTGTGTACATTATTTAGTAAGCGGCCAGTTGAGATCTTATGCCCATTTTTTTTATTGAGTTGTTCATTTTCTTATTTTGAATTTTAAGAATTCTTCACATAATTTCACAGTCCTTTAACAGACATGTCTTTTTTTCTTTTTTTTTTTAAAAACTAAGCTCCAGACCCAGCATGAGGGTTGAACTCACAATTCCAAGATCAAGAGTTGCATGTGGTTCTAGGGTACCTGGGTGGCTCAGTCCATTAGTGTTTGTGAGATTGAGTCCAGTGTCAGGTTCCAGGCTGGTCATGAAGCCTGCTTAGGATTTCCTCTCTCCCTCTCCCTCGATCTTCCTTCTCAAATATAAATAAATAAATAAATAAATAAATAAATAAATAAATCGCATTCTATTTAGTGAGCCAGCCAGGCACCCTCATTAGATATGTCATTTGCAATTTTTTTCTCATAGCCTCTGTCTTGTCTTCTAATTGTTTGACAGTTTCTTTTGCAGTGTAGAAGTTTGTAATGCTAATGAAGTCCAGCTTTTCATTTATTTCTTTCATGAGTTGTATATTTAGTGTTATATCTAAAAAGTAATCACCAAACCCGAGATCATCTACGTAATCCCCTGTATTACCTACCAGGAGTTTTATAGTTTTATCATTTACAGTTAGGTTTAGAATTCATTTTGAGTTAATTTTCTAAATGGTGTAAAATCTGTATCTTTTTAAAAATTTTTATTTATTTATTCATGAGAGACACGGAGATAGAGAGAGAAGGAGAGACTTAGGTAGAGAGAGAAGCAGGCTCCATGCAGGGAGCCTGATGTGGGACTTGATCCCGGGACTCCAGGACCATGCCCTGGGCCAAAGGCAGGTACTTAACTGCTGTGCCATCCAGGGATCTCCTTATTACTTTTTTAGAGTAATCTCTGTACCCAATGTGGGACTCAAACTCATGTCCCTGGATCAGGAGTGGCATGCTCTACTGACTGAGCCAGCCAGGGGACCCTTGCAAGTATTTTAAAGGAAATCTCAGACATTACAACATTTCACCCATAAATAGTTTAGTTTCTAAAAGATGAACAGGTCTTGACAATCTCTATTTAAACCATCATTGAGAAACTATTCCCACTCAATAGAGGCCCTCTCTCCCACAGGAGGGAAGTTTAACTGAGAACATGGGAGCTGCTTTTCACTTGCTCTGAAGGCAATCAGAACTTGCTTAATAACTTCTCAAGATGGCTAAGAGGACTCTCTTGGGTTCCTCTTTGTGGTATTCGATTATGAGAAAAACAGGCAACCCAAATGTATCATAATGAGAGAAGTCCTGGAGGGATGCTAGTTCCCTGTAACAATCAGCAGAGCAATTCATTAATAAAGTGAAACTACCTGATCACCCTCTGTAGTTTTAACAAGGCCCAGAGTGATTCACTCACTAAGAGTTCAGTGACAGTAGTTAATAGATAGCTTTCTGGAAGCCACTAAAAAGCAAAGTAATAATTGTTATCATATTCTAATGTGATTGTAGAAAGCATTCTCCCAGGAGCTAATGTGCCCTTATTTACCTACCAGCTGGTTTTATTTTTTTTTAAGATTTTTAATTTTTTTATTGATTCATGAGAACACACAGAGAGAGAGAGAGAGAGAGAGAGGCAGAGACACAGGCAGAGAGAGAAGCAGGCTCCATGCAGAGAGAGCCCGACACGGGACTCGATCCTGGGTCTCCAGGATCACTCCCTGGGCTGAAGGCAGCGCTAAACCACTGAGCCACCCGGGCTGCCCTACCAGCTGGCTTTAAATTTTTGTTCTTGAATTAAATTGTAATATGTAAATGGTTTATACCAAAATCATAGGAATTTTGTAATAATTCACTCCCTCAACATTCCTGCTTCATAATGTTTATTTCTAATTAGCATTTGACCATCACATTTCCATAACTGCTAGGATGCAGAGTGACCTAGAAATTTAATATTCCTATTCTATTTTCTTCTCCATTTGATACTTTATTTACTCTTGATGAGGAATTTTCTTTCCTTTTCCTTTGTTGGCATCCATTCTATCTCTTGATCCTCCTCCTGGAGTTATTCTAAAGTAGCTACTGTGTATTCCAACACACATGGCCCTCTCTCATCGTCAAGAAATGTACATTTCTGTGAAAGGTTCTTTTATGGCTGGTTAATACTTCCCATAGTTTATCATTGATAAAAGCCTACCTAACTAACCAAATGTTATTGCAACTAGAATTCCTGGTACATTAAGCTACTGTTTATCACCTGAAATTCTCAAGTTGACACTTAAATTAACCTGCTTCCAAAACTGGTTCTGTCCTTATTTCCATGTGGGGATGTTGGCTCTTTAACCCTTTTAGAAAGCTATCCACTGCGAATGTTCATTCATCCATTCAACATTGGGCAAATATTTAGTGAGCACTTTCTATGAGCCAGACATTGTGTGATGTGCTCGGATTTTACATTCACAAACATTTTGTTTTGTGTTTTGCTTCTAAAAAATGCTGGATTGGGGATAAAGAGGGCATCCTCTAGCCTTCTTTACAGTTTTCAGATAAATAATTTGTATAAATTTATGTCATTTTCCTTTGGTTGGCTGATTGGTGTTTTTTTTTTTTTTTTAGATTTTATTTATTTATTTATTTATTTATTTATTTATTTATTTATTTATTTGAAACACACATACACACAGAGAGAAAGAGGCAGAGGGAAAAACAGGATCCACCCGGGGAGCCCAACATGGGACTAATCAAGGGTATCCAGGATCACACCCTGGGCTGAAGGCAGTGCTAAACTGCTAGGCCACCGGGGCTGCCCAAGCTGATTGGTTTTCCATGGTCAGGTGTCCGACTCTGCCTGATGTTCAGGTCCAAGTTCAGCTCCTGTTAAAATAGAGTAGAGGGACACCTGGGTGGCTCAGGTTGTGATCCCGGGATCCAGGATCGAGTCCTGCATGGGGCTCCCTGGGAAGAGCCTGCTCCGCCCTCTGTCTGTGTCTCTGCCTCTCTCTCTCAGTCTGTGTCTTTCATGACTAAAGAAATAAATCTTAAAAAAAAAAATAGAATAGAAAAACATACCTCTACTAAAAATATTAATTAAAAAATAGCTGTGATTGAGTTGGCCTAGGCATCTACTTTTTGAGAGTAAACATTAACACCTGCATTTGGAGATCATCTCCAATGTATCGATTCATTGAGTCATTCAGTCATTCACCTTAGATGAACAGACCCACAAAAACATGGCAAATTGATTTTTATGGGCAACTTTATGGTAGATGACATCACATTAAATAAAATTATTTTTTAAAAGGATTTTATTTAGGGATGCCTGGGTCGGTCAGTGGTTTAGGGCTTGCCTTGGCCCAGGGCATGATCCTGGGTTCTTGGGATCGAGACCTGCATCAGGCTCCCTGCATGAAGCCTGCATCTCCCTCTGCCTGTGTCTCTGCCTCTCTCTCTCTCTCTGTGTGTGTGTCTCTCATGAATAAATAAAATATTTTTTAAAAATAAAAAATACAGTATTTATTTATTCATGAGAGACACAGAGACATAGGCAGAGGGACAAGCAGGCCTCCTGCAGGGAGCCCAATGTGGGACTCAATCCCCAGACTGGGATCATGCCCTGAGCCAAAGGCAGATGCTCAACCACTGAGCCACTCAGGTGTCCCAAAAGTATTTTAAAATGAATACATTAGTGGCATTCAAATACTCACAATGTTTTGCAACCACCACCTCTATATAGTTCAAAAACATTTTAATCACCCCCAAAGAAAACCCTACATCCATTAGTTAGTTATTCCCCATTCCCTACTCCCCACAATCCTGGCAATCATAAACTTGCTTTTTACACACCTGGGTGGCTCAGTGGTTAAGCGTCTGCCTTCAGCCCAGGGCGTCATCCTGGAGATCCGGGATCGAGTCCCATATCAGGCTCCCTGCATGAAGCCTGCTTCTCCCTCTGCTTCTGCCTGTGTCTCTGCCTCTCTCTCTGTGTGTCTCTCACGAATAAATAAACAAACAAAATCTTAAAAAAAAAGAAAGAAAATCAGTTGATCAGGGGTACCTGGGTGACTAGTCAGTTAAGCATCCAACCATTGACCTCAGCTCAAATCTTGATCTCAGAGTTGTCAGTGCAAGCCCTGCACTGGGCTCTACACTGGGCATGGAGTCTACAAAAAAAATTTCAGTTAACCATAGATATATGGGTTGATTTCTGGAGTCTCAGTTCTATTCTAAATCTATGCTTATGTCAGTACCACATAATTTTGATTACTGTAGATTTGTTGGGTTTTTTTTGAAATGGAGAACTTGAATTTTCCAACTTTGTTCTTTTTTTAACAGTGTTATGGATAATCAAGATCCCTTGCAATCCCATATGAATTTGAGGACTGGCTTCTCTTTTTCTTGCAAATAGACCATTAGAATTTTGATAGGGTTGCACTGAATCTATAGATAGCTTTGGGATATGGCAATATGGCAAACTGCCATATTAACGATGGTAAGTCTTCCAATCCATGAACACAGGGTGCCTTTTGTTTTATTTGTGTTTCCCTTATTTTATCAATGTTTTGTAGTTTTCAGCATAGAAGTCTTTCATCTCTGGTTAAATTTTACTCTTTCGCATATTTTTTGGATGCTATCACAAATGGAATTGTTTTCTTAATTTCCTTCTAATGTTGTTCAGTGCTGGTGTATACAAACAACTAATTTTTGTATATTGATTTGTATCCAGCATCCCTTCTGAATTCATTTAACTTATAATAGCTTCTATGTAGATTCTTTGGGCTTTTCTGTAGATAAGAGCATTATCACCTATGAATAGAGAAAGATTTATTTCTTCCCTTCCAATTTGAATGACTATTTTATTTTTTTATTTTATTTTATTTTATTTTATTTTATTTTATTTTATTTTATTTTATTATTTATTCATGAGAGACACAGAGGGAGAGTCAGAGACAGAAGCAGGCTCCATGCAGGCAGCACAATGAGGGACTCAATCCCAGGACTCCAGGATCACAACCTTAGCTAAAGGCAGATGCTCAACTGCTGAGCCACCTAGGCATCCCGCTTTTCTTCTTATTCTTGCCTATTTACTTACCATAGAACTGTCTGTAAAATGCTAAGTATTAGCGGTGAAATTAGACATTTTGTTTCTGATTAGGCAGAAAGCTCTTAATCATTTACCATTTAGTATAATGTTGGCTGTGGGGAATTATTATTATTATTATTATTATTAATAAATGCCCTTTATCATGTCGAGGAAGTTCCCTTCTGTTTCTAGTTTGTTGAGTGTGTTTATCATGTAAATGTGTTGGATTTTGTCAAATGGTTTTGCTGCATCATTTTTTCCCCTTCACTTTATAATGGTGGTATATTACATTCGTTGGTCTTATGTTGGATCATCCTTGCATTCGTGGGATAAATTCCAATTAGTCATGCTATATAATCTTCTTATATGCTGTTGGATTCAGTTTGCTCTCATTTTGTTGAGTATCTTTTGCATCTATATGCATAAGGGATATTTATTGGTATGTAGTTTGATTTTCCTGGGATATCCCTGTCTCTGGCCAATTTATTTTTGACAAAGGTACAAAAACAATTTAGTAGATAAAGGACAATCTTTTCAATGGATGATGTAGAAAGGTTGGACATTCATATGAAAAAAAAAGAACCTTCATGTAAACGTCACACCTTATGGAAAAATTAACCTTAAATCAGTTACAGTCGTACATGTAAAACATAAAACTCTACAAATTCTAGAACATCATAAGAAATCTTGTGATTTTGGAGTTAAGTAGAGTTGATAGACATGACTTGGAGCACCATCCATAAAAGAAAAAACAAATACATTGGACTCTTAAAACTTTTTACATTTTGGGGCACTGGGGTGGTTCAGTGGCTGACTGCCTTTGGCTCAGGTCATGATCATGTCACACTGGGATCGAGTCCTCATCTGGCTCCCCCCAGGGAGAGCTTCTCTTTCTGCCTATATCTTTGCCTCTTTCTGTGTCTCTCATGAATAAATAAATACAGAAAATCTTATTTTTTTTTTTTACATTTCACATGAAAGGCACTGTTAAAAAAATGAGAAGACTGCTTTGAAAAAGACACTGGTAGTTCCTCAGAAAGTTAAACATCTATATGACCCTACAGTTCCAAAACTAGGTATGTATCCAAAAGAAATGAAAACATGTCCACAAAAACCTGCTCACAAATGTTCATAGCAGCACTATTCACAATAGCTTTAAAGTCCATCAGAAATAAAAGGAATGAAGTACAGATGTATGCCATACATGCGTAAACCATGGAAAACGATGCCAATTGAAAGAAACCAGTCAAAAAAGGGCCACATATTATATGAGTCCCTTTACATGGAATTTCAGAGTAAGTAAATCTGTACAGACATAAAGTAGACTGGTTGTTGCCTTGGGTGCAGGTAGGAAGGTTGGGTCAAAATGGCAATAGGTATGAAGTTTCTTTTACTGACTATAAAAATGTTCTAAAATTGATTATGAACATGGATTGCACAACTCTATGAATATACCAAAATCTATCAATTGCACACTTTAAATAGGTGAGTTATATGGGATGGTAAGCTGGTACAGTCACTCTGGGAAACAGTGTGGAGGTTCCTCAAGAGGTGAAAAATAGAGCTACCCTATGACCCAGCAATTGCACTGCTTCGCATTTACCCCAAAGATATAGATGTAGTGAAATGCCAGGACACCTGCACCCCAATGTCAGAGCAGCAATGTCCACAACAGCCAAACTTGATGTCTTCTGACAGATGAATGGATAAAGTTATATATATTTACACAAAAGGACTACTACTCAGCCATCAGAAAGGACGAATACTCACCATTTGCTTTGACCTGGTTGGAACTGGAGGGTATTAGGCTGAGTGAAATAAGTCAGTCGGAGGACAATCATCATATAGGTTCATTATATGCAGAATATAATAAATAGTGAAAGGGACTATAAGGGAAAGGAGGTAAACTTGAGCAGGGAAAAATTAGAGAGGGAGAAAAACCATGAGAGACTCCTTAACTCTGGGAAACAAAAGGTTACAGAAGGGGAGGAGGGTGATGGGATGGAGTGACTGGGTGACAGGCACTAAGGAGTGAACTTGATGAGAGGAGCACTGGGTGTTATAAGTTTGCAAATTGAATTTAATTTTTTTAAAAAAGGAAGAAAAATTTAAATATAAATAGGTGAATTATATCATATGTTAATTATATCAATAAAATTGTTATAAAGAATAATAATAAAAAGCTATTGATTAGACAGAATGTTTGCAAATCACTATTTGACAAAGAACTTGTACCTAGAATATATAAGTCTCAAAACTGAAAAATAAGTAAACAATTCAACTTAATTTTATTTTATTTTTTTAAATATTTTATTTATTTACTCATGAGAGACACAGAGAGAGAGAGAGAGGCAGAGACGCAGGCAGAGGGAGAAGCAGGCTCCAGGCAGGGACCCTGACTTGGGCCTCAATCCCACGTCTCCAGGATCAGGCCCTGGGCTGAAGGTGGTGCTAAACCGCTGAGCCACCCGGGCTGCCCAACAATTCAGTTTTAAAGTGGGCAAAAGACATAAACAATAATTTCAACACAGAGATATACAGATGTTGAATTAGCAAATCAAGATGTTCAACATTAGTAGCCATCAGGGAAATGAAATTAAAACTACAATGAGGTATCACTACTTACATTTAAGAATGGCCAAAATGAGAAGTAGTGACAACACCAACTGATAGCAAGAATGTGGAGCAACAAGATCACACACATTGCTGAAGGTCATATAAAGTGATACACTCCAGAAAACAGTTGTGTAGTTTTTTCTAAAACTTCTAAAAAATGCAATTACTGTAAGAACCAGCAACTGGGGGCACCTGGGTGGTTCAGTGGTTGAGCGTGTGATGGTAGCTCAGGTCATGATCCCGGGATCCTGGCATCAAGTCCCACATCAGGCTCCCCACAGGAAGCCTGCTTCCCCCTCTGCCTATGTCTCTGCCTATGTCTCTCTATGTCTCTCACGAATAAATAAACTCTTAAAGAAAAAGAGACCCAGAAATTGTAATCTTGGGCATTTATCCTGGAGAATAAGAAGTTAGCGGCCTAAGGTGATCTCTGAAAACGGTTCGCTATTCACTTGCCCAGAAAACCCTATAAAATCATGCAAATCAAGAGGTTCAAATCTTCAGATTCACTTGAAGAACACAAGTAAAACTGCCCAGGCCATCAAGGATATGCATATCTGAAAAGCCACCAAGGATCTGAAAGATGCCACTTTGCAGAAGCAATATGTGCCATTCCCTCGCTACGATGGTGGAGTTGGTAGGTGTATGCCCAGGCCAAACAGTGGGGCTGGACACAAGGGCCAGTGGCCTAAGAAGAGTACTAAATTTTTACTGCACATCCTTAAAATGCAGAGAGTAATGCTGAACTTAAGTGTTTAGATGTAGATTTCCTGGCCATTGAACACATCCAGATGAGCAAAGCCCCCAAGATGTGGCATACAACTTAGAGGGCTCATGGTTGAATTAACCCATACATGAGTTCTCCCTGGTGCACTGAGATGATTCTTACTGAAAAAGAGCAGATTGTTTCTAAACCAGAAGAGGAGGTTGCTCAGAAGAAAAAGAGATCCCGGAAGAAACTGAAGACACAAAAACTTTTGTCCCGGGAAACAAATTCTACATAAAATAAATGCAAGTAAAAGTTAAAAACAAAACAAAACCAAAAAACCTCACGCAAATATTCATAACAGCTATATTCATATAGCCCCGAACTAGGAACAACCCAGATGCTTTCAATGGGTAAATAAGTAACCTGTGATAAACTATTTAAATTCCATGGAATAATACTCAGCAGTACAAAGGAATGAGCTATCAATACGTGCAAACATGCAACAAGTTGGATGAATCTCCAATGAGTTATGCTGACTAGTGAAAGCCAATCCCCAAAGGCTCCATATTATATGGCTCCATCTATGTGATATTATCTATTATATATTCTATTTTTGAAATGGCTAAATTTTACAAATGGTGAACAAATTGATGGTTACTAGGGGTTAAGGTGGAGGCAGGAGGTAGGTGGGTGTGCTTATAAAAAGGCAACCTGAGGAATCCTTATGTTGATGAACTGTTCCTTAACTTGGCTGTAGTGGAGGATACACTAACCTACACGTGATAAAACTGTAGAGAACTACATACACATGTACACACATGCATAACATGCACAAATAATTGCAAGTAAAATGGGAAAACTCTAAGACTGGTGGATTGTATCACAATTTATGGCTTCTGAGAATATATAGTTCTGCATACTGTTATGACTGGGGGAATCTAGGTAAAGAATACCTGGGTCTCTCTGTATGATTTCTTATAACTGCAGGTGAATCTACAATTAGGTCACCATAAACTGAATTTAAAAATGAGCAAAACCATGAACAGACACTTCACCAAAAAATATAAGAACAGGTGACTCACCGGTTTAGCGCCACCTTTGGCCCAGGGTGTGACCCCGGGGTCCTGGGATCGAGTCCCACATCGGGCTCCCTGCAGGGAGCCTGCTTCTCCCTCTGCCTGTGTGTCTCTGCCTCTCTCTCTCTGTGTGTCTCTCATGAATAAATAAAATCTTTAAAAAAAAAGAAAAAATTATAGGAACAGCAAGTAATAAAGAAAGGATTTTTTACATCATTATCTATTAGAGACACGCAAATTAAAACTAGGATAAGGGGCACCTGGGTGGTCCAGTTGGTTGAACATCTGACTCTTGGTTTCAGCTTAAGTCATGATTTCAGGGTTGTGCTCTCTGGATCATGGGGTGTACCTTGTAGGGCTCCATGCTCAGCGGGGAGTCTGCTTGAGATTCTCTCTCTCTCCATCTGCCTCTGCCCTCCCTCTGCGCATTTGCGCGCGCTCTCTCTCTCTCTCTCAAATAAATAAATAAATAAATAAATAAATAAATAAATGAATGAATAAATAAATAAATAAATAAAATGAATCTTAAAACTGAGATATCACTACACACCTATTAGAACAGCTAAATAAAATTAAAACACCAAACAGTAGCAAACATGCAGAACAACTGGAAATGTCATACATTGTTGCTAGGAATGCAAAACCATATAAACATTCTGGATTTGTTTTTTCAGTAGGCTGCACACCCAGCATGGAGACCAACACAGGGCTCAAACCTACTCTCAGATCACCACCTGGGCTGAGATCTGTGGAGGCCGAGAAAATTAAGGCCACTCCACCTCAAGTTTAGCATTAACACAAGTACAGCCATCACAGGCCCCTGTGAATAAGAGCTGAAACTTTACAGGAAAAACGCAGAACGCCCTTGACAGAGAGTCCCGTATCAGAATGAAAACAGAGCTCAGAACGCTCCTGATGGAGACAGAAAGTCCAGTATTGGAATGAAAACAGATCTTAAGAAACTCCCCCACCCTTTCCCCCATATCGGAATGAAAAAATTCCTCCACCTCTTCTGAAAATCCCCTAGACCTGCCCATAAACTCCCAGCTGTAACCCACCCACCTCGGGGTCCAAGTCCCTGCTCCGCTGTGTTGGTATACTTGGACCCAGGCTCGAGCTTGTTAATAAACCCTTGTGTATTGGCATCGGTGGCGGCTCCTTGGTGGTTTATCAGATTTGCAATCTTGGGCATAACAAGATCAAGAGTCAGATGCTTAACCAACTGAACCACCCAGAACTCCAATACAACCCTCCTGGAACATCACTTGGCAATTTACTTACAGTATGATCCAGAAACCCCACTCCCATGTATCTTCCCTAGAGGATATAAAGACATGCTCCCACAAAAACCGAAACACAAATATTTATAGAAGCTCCCTTCATAATCACCATAAACTGGAAACAACAACAGATGAATGACAAACTGTGGCACCTTCATATAACAGAGTATTACTCAGGAATAAAAAGGAACGAACTTTTGGTACACACAGCAACTTGGATGAATCTCAAAAGCATGATAGTAGTTCAAATGGTTATATACAATATGATTCCACTTACATGGTATTATCAGAAAACCAATTTATATGATATTTTCATCCCTATAGGGATGGAGAGCAGATCAGCAGTGGCCTGGATTAATGGATTGTTGGGGTGAGTACAAAGGAATAGCAGGAAGTCGATTGGATGGGGGTGATTAAACGATTCTCTGTCCTGAGTATGGCAATTATTACACATATCTATACATGTGTTAAAATTCTTAAAAGAAAAAAATCACCTTTACTGGAAATACAAATAAATTTATTATTATTCACACACTGTGTAACTGCCTACAGTTATACAGAGAATCCAAGAGAATAAATAACTAAGTTTAGTATCTTGCTGGATAGGAGATCAATGTATAAATCAATTACATTCCTATATACCAACAAAATTAGAACATGTAATTTATAAAGTTATACCCCCAAAGTAAGTTATTCAATGATTCATCTAACAAAAGATGTGTAGGATCTTTACAGAAAAAAAGATGTCCTAATTAAAAGACATTAAAGAAGACTTAAATAACAGCTTTCGTCGTGGGTAGGATAACTTAAATTCACAGAGACAATTCTTCTCGGTTAATTTACAAATTCAATGCAGTTCTATTCACAATAATGACAAGATTTATTTTGAAATGTGAAAAGGCTGATTTAAAAATTTAAGTGAAAGAGCAAACGGTCAAGAATAGCCAAGAGAGTCTTGAAGGACAGCAAATGAGGGAATTGAAAGCCTAGAGTTGTTTTGGGAGGAAATTACCATTTACTCGGTCAACTTCTTCAGCGGTTATCAGTCTGTCTATTTTCTGTCATGTCCCGATTTTGATGGTTTAGCTTTCTCGAGAAACTTAATAACTTCGAGATTTTCATATTTATTGCTCTTGTTGCTTACACTATTTCTACAGTATCTCTTTCATTTTTCTTCTTGAATTTGTATTTTATATTTTTTGTATTTCACTTTTCATTCTGAGCCATGCCAGGGCTTAGTTTCTGTCTTGTGTCTCTATTTCCAACTGCTTGCAGGAGATACTTAACTGTTTCCTCATAAATTTTAAACTCTGAAATAAAAGAATATACATTAAAAAAGAAAAAAAAACCTGAGTATACTAATACAATGAACACCTGTGCAACTACTACCCAATTTAAATACAATCTAACAAGTGCAATTGAAGATCATGGGTGCCATTTCCCATTCTTATTCCTTTCCTTTCTTCTCCAGAGTTTTTTTTTTAATATTTTATTTTTTTATTTATTTATGATAGTCACACAGAGAGAGAGAGGCAGAGACACAGGCAGAGGGAGAAGCAGGCTCCATGCACCGGGAGCCCGACATGGGATTCGATCCCGGGTCTCCAGGATCGCGCCCTGGGCCAAAGGCAGGCGCCAAACCGCTGCGCCACCCAGGGATCCCTCCAGAGTTAAACACTATCATGAGTTTGGTATTCATTATGATTTTTTTGGTAGTTCAGAGCAGGGACTCAGGAACTCAGGAATTCGATCACCTGTGTTCATAATCCACCTCCACTTCTTACTACCTCTGCGGCCTTGAGCAATTTACTTAATGTCTAGATTTCTGTTTTCAGTTTTGTAAAATGAAAGTAAAAGAAAGCCCACCTTGTGAGGTTTTTAAGGAAATTAAATAATTAAAGCGTAATATGCCCAGAAATCCTGGTTTTATTAAAGCATTATGTAACTGCATGCAAGTATCACTAACGATATACAGTGTTATTTTGCATATTTAAATTTTATGTAAATATTGTCCTACCATAGAATTTTTCTTTAATTAGTTTTGGTCATTTCCCAATTGGAAAGGAAGATGCAAACCAATCTCTTATTCACAGATGACATGATCTTATATAGAGAAAATTCTAAAGAATCGCTACAAAGAGGCAACTATTAACGTTAATAAACAATTCAACAAAGTTGCAGGACATGGGGACCCATGGGTGGCTCAGTGGCTGAGCGTCTGCCTTTGGCTCAGGGCGTGATACAAGGGTCTTGGGATCCAGTCCCCCATCAGACTCCCCACAACGAGCCTGCTTCTCCCTCTGCCTATGTCTCTGCCCCTCTCTCTCTGTCTCTCATGAATAAGTAAATAAAATCTTTTAAAAATGTTGCAGGATGTAAGATCAAGGTACAAAATCAGCTGTGTTTCTGTATCTTAGCAATGAACAATCTGAAAAGGAAATGAGGAAAACAATTCCATTTATAATATTTCAAAAAGAAAATATTCAGAGAAAAATTTCACCAAGATGATGCAATAGTTATACACTAACAAGGTAAATATGGCTAAAAGCAGTTAAAGAAGACCAAGATATACAGAAGGACATCCTACGTTCATGGAATGTAAGACTTAATATTTTTAAAGTGACCATGCTCCCCAAAGCAATTGACAGATTTAACGCAATCCCTGTCAAAATACCAACTGCCTCTTTATAGAAATGGAAAAGTGCATCCTAAAATTAATATGGAATTGCAAAGGACCGTGAGTGGCTGAGACAATCTCAAAAAAGAACACAGTTGGAGGACTATTTTCAGTTTCAAAAATGACTACAAAGGTATACTAACGAAAACATTGTGGTACTGGCACAAAAATAAACATACATGTATCAGTTGAGAGTAAAATGAGAGTCCAGGAATATGCTATACACCTATGGTGAATTGATTTTTGACAATTGTGCCAAGACCATTCAATGGAGAAAGAATAGCATTGACAACAAATGGTCCTGAGAAAACAGTACGTGGACATGACAGTCAGACTGTGTACTTCACACTATATACAAATATTAACTCAAACTGAATAAGAGACCTAAATATAAGAGCTGGCTCTATACAACTCTTAAAATATGAGGGTAAGTCTTCATGACCTTGGATTTGGCAATGGATTCTTAGATATGAAACCAAAACCGAAGGCAGCAAAAGAAAAAAATAAATTGAATTTATCAAAATAAAATCTCTTGTGCTTCAAAGGACACTATTTAAGAAGTGAAATGAAATCCACAAAATGAAAAAAAAATCCACAAAATGAGAGAAAATTTCACTGAATCATATGTGTGATAAGGATCTAGTGTCCAAAACATATAAAGAACTCTTACGCGCAGGGTTTCAGACTGGATAAAAAAGCAGGACCCATCTATTTGCTGTCTACAAGAGACTCATTTTAGACAGAAGGACACCTACAGCCTGAAAATAAAAGGTTGGAGAACCTTTTACCATTCAAATGGTCCTCAAAAGAAAGCAGGGGTAGCCATCCTTATATTAGATAAACTAAAATTTACCCCGAAGACTGTAGTAAGATATGAAGAGGGACACTATATCATACTTAAAGGATCTATCCAACAAGAGGACTTAACAATCATCAATATATATGCCCCGAATGTGGGAGCTGCCAAATATATCACTCAATTAATAACCAAAGTGAAGAAGTACTTAGATAATAATACACTTATACTTGGTAACTTCAATCTAGCGCTTTCTACACTCCATAGGTCTTCTAAACACAACATCTCCAAAAAAAACGAGAGCTTTAACTGATACACTGGACCAGATGGATTTCACAGATATCTACAGATATCCACAGAACTTTACATCCAAACTCAATCAATGTGATTCATCATATCAGCAAGAGAAAAACCAAGAACCATATGATGCACTCATTGGATGCAGAGAAAGCATTTGACAAAATACAGCATCCATTCCTGATCAAAACTCTTCAGAGTGTAGGGATAGAGGGAACATTCCTCAACATCTTAAAAGCCATCTACAAAAAGCCCACAGAAAATATCATTCTCAATGGGGAAGCACTGGGAGCCTTTCCCCTAAGATCAGGACCAAGACAGGGATGTCCACTCTCACCACTGCTATTCAACATAGTACTGGATGTCCTAGCCTCAGCAATCAGAAAGACAACAAAAAGACATTAAAGGCATTCGAATTGGCAAAGAAGAAGTCAAACTCTCCCTCTTTGCCGATGACATGATACTCTACATAGAAAACCTAAAAGCCTCCACCCCAAGATTGCTAGAACCCATACAGCAATTTGGCAGCGTGGCAGGATACAAAATCAATGCCCAGAAGTCAGTGGCATTCCTATACACTAACAATGAGACTGAAGAAAGAGAAATTAAGGAGTCAATCCCATTTACAATTAAACCCAAAAGCATAAGATACCCAGGAATAAACCTAACCAAAGAGGTAAAGGATCTATACCCTAAAAACTATAGAACACTTCTGAAAGAAATTGAGGAAGACACAAAGAGATGGAAAAACATTCCATGCTCATGGATTGGCAGAATTAATATTGTGAAAATGTCAATGTTACCCAGGGCAATATACACGTTTAATGCAATCCCTATCAAAACACCATGGACTAGGGATCCCTGGGTGGCACAGCGGTTTAGCGCCTGCCTTTGGCCCAGGGCGCGATCCTGGAGACCCGGGATCGAATCCCACGTCGGACTCCCGGTGCATGGAGCCTGCTTCTACCTCTGCCTGTGTCTCTGCACTCCCCCCCTCTCTCTCTGTGACTATCATAAATAAATTTTAAAAATTTAAAAAAATGGATGAAAGCTCTAAATGTGAGACAAGATTCCATCAAAATCCTAGAGGAGAACACAGGCGACAACCTTTTTGAACTTGGCCACAGTAACTTCTTGCAAGATACATCCACAAAGGCAAAAGAAACAAAAGCAAAAATGAACTATTGGGACTTCATCAAGATAAGAAGCTTTTGCACAGCAAAGGATACAGTCAACAAAACTAAAAGACAACCTACAGAATGGGAGAAGATATTTGCAGACGACGTATCAGATAAAGGGCTATTTTCCAAAATCCATAAAGAATTTATCAAACTCAACACCAAGGAAACAAACAATCCAATCATTAAATGGGCAAAAGACATGAAGAGAAATCTCACAGAGGAAGACATAGACATGGCCAACATGCACATGAGAAAATGCTCTGCATCACTTGCCATCAGGGAAATACAAATCCAAACCACAATAAGATACCACCTCACACCAGTGAGAATGGGGAAAATTAACAAGGCAGGAAACCACAAATGTTGGAGAGGATGCGGAGAAAAGGGAACCCTCTTACACTGTTGGTGGGAATGTGAACTGGTGCAGCCACTCTGGAAAACTGTGTGGAGGTTCCTCAAAATGTTAAAAATAGATCTGCCTTACAACCCAGCAATTGCACTGTTGGGGATTTACCCCAAAGATACAGATGCAATGAAACGCCGGGACACCTGCACTCCGATGTTTCTAGCAGCAATGTCCACAATAGCCAAACTGTGGAAGGAGCCTCAGTGTCCATCGAAAGATGAATGGATAAAGAAGATGTGGTTTATGTATACAATGGAATATTACTCAGCCATTATAAATGACAAATACCCACCATTTGCTTCAATGTGGATGGAACTGGAGGGTATTATGCTGAGTGAAATAAGTCAATCAGAGAAGGACAAACATTATATGGTCTCATTCATTTGGGGAATATAAATAATAGTGAAAGGGAATAGAAGGGAAGGGAGAAGAAATGGGTAGGAAATATCAGAAAGGGAGACGGAACATAAAGACTCCTAACTCTGGGAAACGAACTAGGGGTGGTGGAGGGGGAGGAGGGTGGGGGGTGGGGGTGAATGGGTGATGGGCAATGAGGAGGGCACTTGACGGGATGAGCATTGGGTGTTATTCTGTATGTTGGCAAATTGAACACCAATAAAAAATAAATTATTTTAAAAAAGAACTCTTACAACTCAACCACAAAAAGACAACCCACTTTATTTTTTTTTTTTAATTTTATTTATTTATGATAGTCACACAGAGAGAGAGAGAGAGGCAGAGACACAGGCAGAGGGAGAAGCAGGCTCCATGCACCGGGAGCCTGACGTGGGATTCGATCCTGGGTCTCCAGGATCACGCCCTGGGCCAAAGGCAGGCGCCAAACCGCTGCGCCACCCAGGGATCCCCGACAACCCACTTTAAAAATAGACAAAGGACTTGACTAGACATTTCTCCAAAGAAGATACATGTATGGTCAATAAGAACATGAACTGATGCCTCCATATCATTAAACATGGTTGAAATGAAAATCAAAACCACAATGCAATACCGCACCTCACCCACTATATTTGCTATGTTTTTTAAGGGAAAATAACAAGTATTGGTCAAATATGGAGAAACTGGAATCCTGACGCATTTCTGGTTGGACTCTAAAAAGGTACAACCTCTATGGAAATTACCACATGAGCCAATTATTCTACCCCTGTTATACCTAAAGGAATTAGAAACATGTTTCCAAACGAAAACTCATACATGAATGTTCATAACAGCACTATTTATTTTTTTAAAGATTTATTTATTTATTCAGAGAGAGAGAGAGGCAGAAACACAGGCAGAGGCAGAAGCAGGCTCCATGCAGGAAGCCAGATGTGGGACTCAATCCCGGGTCTCCAGGATCACACCCCAGGCTGCAGGCAGCGCTAAACCACCAGGGCTGCCCATAACAGCACTATTATAATAGCTAAAAGGTATATCCCACCCAAGTGTTCATCAATTGATGAATGGATAAACAAGATGCAGTATATTTATACATTGGAATATTATTAATCCATAAAAAGGAATTTAGTACTGATACATACAACATGGATGAACGTTATGCTGAATGAAAGAAGCCAGACCCAAAAGGACATATAGTATATGATTCCTTATATATAAAATATCTGTAATAGGCAATTCCATATAGAAAGGAGATAAGTGAATGGAAGAGGATGGGGGCGAAGGTAGAATGGGGAATAACTACTTTTGGGATACTCTTTTGGGATGATGAAAATATTCTGAAACTAGACAGTGGCAATGATTGTAAACCTGTGAATATAATAAAAGTCACTGGATTTAACCCTTAAGATGATTAAACTTGTGAATTTTATCTCAGTAAAAACTTGAAAGACACTCAAAGTCCTTTTAATTTGGATATTTTTAATTGTAAAGGAATTCATTCTTGTTGTATTTATCCAAGCAATAGAGAAGGCCATTTGAGAGCAAGTTAGTAATCTTTTTTGTGGCAGGGACTACCACTTGACTACTTAATATCCACTCCCCATTTTTTAGTATTACAAAACTTACATTGTTGAGACTGCCTAATGTAGTATGATGTGATGGTGATGTGATGTTTGTGTCCAGATAAAGACTACATTTCCCAGCCTCCTGTGCAATTAGATGTTCTTATATCTAAATCCTCATCAATAAGATGTAAGGAAAGCTATTTGATAGAACTTCTAGGACAGCTTCCCAAAAGAGGCAAAAAAAAAAAAAAAAAAAAAAAAAGGAAGCAGCAGCAAAAACATCTTCCACCTTCCTTGTAGCAGTGTGGACAAGATGACTGGAGCACCTGCCACCATCTTAGACTATAGATGGCCTGGAGGATAGAAGTCACTGATGAGGATGGTGGAGTGGGAAGGTAGAAGGAACTGGAGTTGGTGATTGTTGACCTGATACCACACTAGATCCTGATTGTCTATCTCTGAATTTGTTTTGTGTGAAGGAAATTAACCTCCTTTTAAAAAAATACAATAATTTAGATTACTACCTCATACAATGATGAAATCCCAAAGAATTAAAAACGTAAATGTGAAAGATAAAACTATCTGAAGGGAATAAAAGAGGATGTTTGTAATATTAGAGTTTGGAAGAATTTTTAAAAGCATAAATCAACCTTAAGGCAGAAAATGTATTAACTGGATTATATCAAAATTAAGGATTTTTGTTCAAAGGAAGTCAGCATAGATTACAGGGGAATATTATAATGTCTAAAACTGGCAAAGTTTATCTAGAATAGACTAAGAACTACTGCAAATAAACCAACATGCAGAAAAACTAAAAGCAGGCAGAGGATATGAAAATACAACTTACAGAATAAGAATTTTATTGTATTTATTTATTTATTTTAAATTTTATTTATTTATGATAGTCACACAGAGAGAGAGAGAGAGAGAGAGAGAGAGAGAGGCAGAGACACAGGCAGAGGGAGAAGCAGGCTCCATGCACCAGGAGGCCGACGTGGGATTCGATCCCGGGTCTCCAGGATCACGCCCTGGGCCAAAGGCAGGCGCCAAACCGCTGTGCCACCCAGGGATCTCCAGAATAAGAATTTTAAAAAGCAAATATATCTGTGAAAATGTTTAACCTCACTAGTAATCACAAAAATGCAGACTACACTGAGATACCATTTTATACCCATCAAATTGGCATACGTTAGAAGATGTGATTATACTAGGTGTGGGCTAGGATGAGGGGAAATCAGAAACCTTCATTTCTAGCTGTTGGGAGCTGTAAATTGCATCAACCCATTGGCAGAATCAGAGGGGAAATCAGAAACCTTCATTTCTAGCTGTTGGGAGTTGTAAATTGCATCAACCCATTGGCAGAATCAGAGAGTGCTCATATGTATATCCCATTTGCCCAGAAATCTCCAGCTAGAACATACCTACATTCATACATACATACATATCTGTGATAGACCCTAATGCAGTCCGTAAGGGGAAATGTTACGTGAATGATCATTTCCGCATTGTTTGTGGTAGTGGGAAATTAAGAAAGGCTATATATTCATCCCTATGAATGAAAAAACATGATAGATGTGTATTCAGTATGAAAATACTAAAGCAAGTGGGTACATAGCAACATGGTTGTGTCTTTTTCTTTTAAGATTTTATTTATTTATTCATGAGAGACTCAGAGAGAGAGGAAGAGACATAGGCAGAGGGAGAACCAGGCTCCCTATCTTTCTAAACATCAACAAGGGACGCCTGGGTGGGCTCAGTAGTTGAGCATCTGCCTTTGGCTCACGGCGTGATCCCAGAGTCCCTAGATGGGGTCTCACGTTGGATTCCCTTCAAGAAGCCTGCTTCTCCCTCTGTCTGTGTCTCTGCCTCTGTCTGTGTCTCTCCAGAATAAATACATAAAATCTAAAAATATACATACATAATAAAAAGTACAACATAAATGAAACACCTGAAAAAAAAGAGGTTAAAATGTAAGTATAATGAAGTCTATAGCAAATACCATGGATGTCAATTTAAAACATTTACCTGTATAAGATACATGATGTTTTACACGGGTACAATTAGACCCACTCACTTAAACATGTCAACCACAGGAGACACAGTAGGTGTCTATGGGCGTGGAGCAGAATGAGAGGGGGGATGGGGAATAAACTGGAAAAGTAAATAAAATAAGATTCAATTAAATCAAAACGAGAAGTATTATAGAGTCCAAAGACAGCTTGGGTAGTGTTCCACAGACGTGCCATCATTTACTGAATTCCCCATTTGTGTTCATTGAGATAATTTGATTTTTCTACCATATCCTAGCTCTTTGCCTTGGACGAGTTATGTAATGACTCCGAGCCTTAGTTTCATGTACAGCAGGAATAATACCTACCTGATGAGGTCGTCGTGATGTTTGTAAACTGCCGAGCACAGCGTCTGGCACAAGCCAGCAAGGAGAGCTAATGACTATGAGACATTTACAGACAGACCTACAGGGAGGGAAGCCCCAGTCAACAGGGCCCATGCCGATATTGCTTCTGGTCGGACCCCACCATCACCCGGCACACGATGTCCCCTCAGTAACAAGTCCTTTGAATGACAAGGTTTGTAACTCAGCAGGTTTTTTTTTGGGGGGGGAGGGGTAATTTATCTCCATAACATATAATTGCCTGATGACATCGCCAGTCGCCTTTTATGTAGTTATTTGGTAGCATTTGTAAGTGATTGCTCTTCACACAGCATGGTGTCAGTGTCTAAGGCTCACGCCCCCATTCCTGGTTTATGTTACAGCCAGAGTTAGTGGGAATTCCTTCTCCTCCTTCCCTCCCGCAAAACTCTCAAGGATGACATCTCCCAGAGGATGAGTCAAAAATATTCACTGCTTCTGCACAGGGTGGCTGATTTATGCCCAGTGAGGAAACAAACACTGGGCTGACTGCTGTTTAACACTAAGCATGTCATATAACCACTTCATGCTCAGTTTACCCAACTACATAGTGAGGATAAGACCACTGCTTCAACTGCCATAGAAAGCATTTTAAAGATTTTCTTGGGATCCCTGGGTGGCGCAGCGGTTTGGCGCCTGCCTTTGGCCCAGGGCGCGATCCTGGAGACCCGGGATCGAATCCCACATTGGGCTTCCGGTGCATGGAGCCTGCTTCTCCCTCTGCCTCTCTCTCTTTCTCTCTCTGTGACTATCATAAATAAATAAAAATAAAAAAAAAAAGATTTTCTTTTTAAGCAATCTCTACACCCAAAGTGGGACTCTTGAACACACAACCCTGAGATCAGGAGTCCTATGCTCCAACTGAGCCAGCCGGGTGCCCCAGAAAGCATTTTAAGAACTGAGTTAGATCATATGGATGTACCTTGAGCAGGATAAAAATATGTATCACTAGTAATGAGTTAAGGAATGTGGTTATTCTTACTACTATTCAATTAGTAGTGTGTCTTTGGGGCGGGACTGAGGTGAAAGATGGAGTGGGTTCTTCGGGGACAGCCTTTTCCCCATGTGGTGGCCACACAAATGCTTTGTGCCAATTATCTATGGGGAACCAGTGTGACCCCTTGGGCTTTGTAGAATGAGCCAGAGCCAGTCGGGCTTCCAGGAGGCAGATCCAGTGCTCCTCAGATGGCCAGCGCCAGCCCCAGAGATAAAAGCCTGTGCTCCCAACTAGTGGGCTGAGGAGACACTGCACAGTTCAGTCTCCTCACTAATTCCTCTCTCTCTCCTTCGTGGTCCACCAGGGATGGTGTGATGGATTCAGCAGCTTCCTGAAGCCAAAGGTATATTTCCTCGAACAATCTGAACACTTTCGTTAATAGAGACTTCAGGTATATGAGAGGCAAAGGGGGAACAAACATGGGGAAAGGAGAGAGAAAAGAGAGTGTGAAATGTAAGGCTTTTTAGAGGTGATTTTGCAATCTTCCCGCAGAAGAAGGGTTGGAGGTGACATGGCCTTAGAGCCCCAAGCCCATCTGTGACCTTCTCCATCAGCTGTGAGCAGAGACAGGAAGCAAACCTATTTGAACTATGAAGAGAAATTGTAAAGCTACAAATGACGGACTCTTTAACAAAGTCATTTGTATGATGATCCAGGAGAGGAGCTGGGAAAGTCTTAGTCTGATGAGAATAAAGAAACAAAATTCTTTAGCATGCACTCCAGTCCTAGGAACAGTGTCCTCAATAGAAGGAGGTCTGGGAAGACTTGGGTATAGCCCTCAGGCACACAAATTTCTAGGCACACCTTCCTCTCAATTACCCGTGTTTTATCGTGCTGAAATCTCAAAATGTGCAGTCATAATTTCCCTTGCTTTTAACTTAAGCCCATTTTGCTTTTCGAGAGCACCTGCTGTGCATGGACACATCTTTAAAATCCCCTCAGTAGTCGGGCTCCTGGCATGGAGCCTGCTTCTCCCTCTGCCTGTGTCTCTGCCTCTCTCTCTCTCTCTCTCTCTGTCTATCATGAATAAATAAATAAATATTTAAAAAAATAAAAAATAAAATCCCCTCAGGATTGTGAAGACCTTAACTGGAAGAGAAAACAAAACCACACCTGCTTTAATCATTTGTTAAAAGAAGGAATGTATGGCCATTCTCCATGGGAACTATTTCATCCTGCTCCCTTCTCTGTAAAAATCAGCACATGTTCCATGTCTCTTAAGCCATCAGGAAAATGAGGTAAGACCTTCCACTAGGAAACTGCCTGGGCACTGCATGGCAGAGAGCGGCCCTCCTGGCCCTCATGTCAAGCACTCTGCTTTCCCTTGGTGACACCCATGGCAAACTGCTGTCAGCTTGCAGAGAGATGTAGCCTGGAGAGCTACTCCTGGAACACCATGCTATCCAGCCATTTCCATTCTGAGTTTGTGGTGTTCAGTTTGTATACCTATGTGATATGCCACCATACATTTAGCCCTTGATGAGATCCTATGCTCATTACAACTGCTGCCACTTGAGCCACGCTCAGGTCCATGCAGCCAGGATTTTTGTTCTAACAGTAGCATCAGAAACAAATTTTAAGGGAGTGTGATTGTCTTCCCTGACTTTAACTTCAAAAGTTGAAGTCCCCTCCAGACAACATTTATTCCCTTAATTTCTCTTTATAAGTTTATCTTAAATGTTTTAAAAAGAGTTTATTTATTTATGAAACACAGAGAGAGAGAGAGAGGCAGAGACACAGGCAGAGGGAGAAGCAGACTCTGTGCAAGGAGCCCGATGTAGGATTCAATCCTGGAATCACCTCCTGAGCCAATGCCAAATGCTCAAATGCTGAGCCACCCAGGCGTTTCTTAAATTTAAGTATTTTTTTCTTAGCTGTGATGCCTCTTTGGTGTAACTATTTCCGAAACTTTAGTTTGAACTCTGTTACCATTTGGTTTACTGGTCCTATTTTACCTCTTTTAAGATTCAAACTCGTTTATCTCTGAATCTCGAATTCTGAGCTTTGGGGATACAATTCCTGTTCACCTGATTAAATACCTTAAACTTTCCGACTGGAGAGATTTTGTCCGTATTTCACCTCAGACTCTTTCATCTACACAGTTTGTGTTGTGTTGTGGTTCTCGTCTGCCATACTGCCTCGATCTTACTCTCCACTGAAAACCCCATTTCCCATTCTGACCATGAGCTCAAGAAAGATTAACTTTGAACTTCCGTGCAGAGTCCGGCACAAACTGAGCTCTCTAGTATATCACTGCCAACCATCTCCCAGATAAATGAAATATTTAAAACATATCTCAAAACTTCTCTACCAGGATTGGGAATTTAGAATTGGGCTTGTTTCCTTGCTTTTGATGATTCCCTTCCCCTTTAATTTCCTCAGGCTATTATTAAAGCAAGGCTTGGATGCTGAGAACTGGGAGCTCAGGGGCAATTTTGATGATAGGAGGCGGCCCAGCCCAAGTCCAGCTGTGACACCTAATCCATGAGTAGTCAGTTCACAGTTGTGATATTGAGAGGAGAAACAGGCAGAAAACTGGGTGAAGGTGGACAATTACGATATTCGGGATTCTTATTGGGACACAAGTCGTGGCTGCTTTTCTCAATATCCTGAACATTCAAACCAAATTCACAGCCAGGCCAAGATGGAAACCATCTACCCGTCATCATATGAGCCATTCCTGAAACTCATTCTGTACCCAAACAGCCCCTATCTCGGCATGCCCCTGGCAAAATTGCCCCGTAAGTGGCGTGCCCTTTGCATTCCATATTCTCTCTAGGTTCCTCTTAAAATGCAAGTAGTGCTGCATCAATTTAACATTCCCAAATTATGGGAGAAGTAAGAACCAAGGGAAGAGACCCTTTGAGGGAGGAAAACACCCTGAAGAGCAGCTGAGTTGCTGAATATAACCCTGAGGCTACAGTCCTGCTGCCTTGGGGAGTTTGTCAAGCTCAGGCCAAGAATCTGGCTGTTCTGGCATTTCCTTCTGAACCGTCTGGTGACCAAAGTTGATAGCTTCCCACTCTAGGTACCGCTTTTTCCTTTTCTGTTTTGGTTGGTTTGTTCCTGGGGTAAAACCCATTCCATATGCATAGAGCACCGTCTGAAAGACATTCTGGCATCCCTGACCTGCCACAATGCATCAAGAACCCATTTACCAGACAGTTAATGGAAGAATATGGGTGGTGTGATCCTGGACTCCCAGGATCAAGTCCCACATCAGGCTCCCTCCAAGGAGCCTGCTTCACTCTCTGCCTATGACTGCCTCTCTCTCTCTGTGTCTCTCATGAATAAATAAATAAAATATTAAAAAAGGAAGGGGGGGACGCCTGGGTGGCTCAGCGGATAAGCACCTGCCTTCAGCCCAGGGTGTGATCCTGGAGTCCTAGGATCGAGTCCCACATCAGGCTCCCTCCATGGAGCATGCTTCTCTCTCTGCGTATGTCTCAGACTTCTCTGTGTCTCTCACGAATAAATAAAACCAAAAAAAAAAAGGGGGGCGGGGGTGATGGGCAGTGTCTGCCTGTTTCTTCCTCCTACGTGGATACAAGAGGCAAAACACTTCTACTACTGGAGGTATGAGATGGATTTCAGAAAAACCTTCTGAACTGAAATATGGGCTCACTATCAGATGGTAGCTCAGTTCCTCAGCTCCATTAAGTTTTAAATGAAAAGGATAAAGCTAATTCCACTTGAGGTATAAGGCAGAGGTTGAAGGAAGGTTGAAACATCCTGTGAAATCCTTATCATCCCTGACCTGGATTGATAGAAGGATGCTATTGGCCCTAATTAACAAGAACTAATATTTGTGAGATGTTAGAATTACTCTACAGTTTATGCTGGGGATGGTGGTCGTATAACTCAAAGCATCAAGGATCCCTCTGAAATCATCCAGTCTTTTACTAATAATTGGTACCCATTAAGCTTTTTAACCCCCTTTGGATAACTGCTATTTATTTCTTTAGCCTGTTCCAACTAAACTTAATAGGTTTATGTGAAGTTTTATTTATCCTTATTTTACCTCATCTTATTTTTTTTTTTACCTCGTCTTAACTTACATGTTTGTATCTTCTGTAGTTGATAAGTATATATTCTCTCTTTTCACTTTTTGCCATAATTTAATTGACTCATCATATTCTTCCATAATCCCATCTTTGTAGATCACTAGTTTTCACCTGGGAGGGGAGGGATTTGGCAGAGATGGGGAAATGTTTATCAGAAACTTCTGGAGAGCTTTTCCAAATATAGTGGGTCTACTTCCACCCATGAACATATCAAAACTTTGGCTTGGTAAATGTGTACTTTAAGACTTTCTACGTGTAATTCCAATGGTCAACTCCCTCTACCCTGTTGTAACCACTTTGCTGAACTGAAGATCCCTAATCCTTTTGTTCTTCATAAGGCACTTCTTTCATTGCAGCAACAGCTCACAGTTCACACTGGAAGGGGTAAAGTTTCCACTCATGTGAGACAGTGGTCAGGGATTGCAGTCAATATTTGTAGTCACAAACATTAAATTGGTACCTAAATATGATGCCCAGAAAACTATCAGACCCTCTCTGATGCCGAGCAGCCTTATCTAATACTTTCTTACTTGCTTTTTCTCAGTGGTTTTCCCTGGACAGATTCTTCAAGTGAAAGAGCACAGTCAGAATGCCAGAGGCCAACGACAGCTTCCTGGAGGGCTTCATTCTGATGGGTATATCTGACCATCCCCAGCTGGAGATAATCTTTTTCATGGTCATTCTCTTCTCTTACTTACTGACTCTGCTTGGGAACTCAACCATTATCCTGCTTTCCTGGCTGGATGCCCGGCTCCATACTCCCATGTACTTCTTCCTCAGCAACCTCTCCACCCTGGACCTTGCTTTTACTACTAGCTCAGTCCCCCAAATGCTGATCAACTTATGGGGACCAGATAAGACCATAAGCTATGGTGGCTGTGTGACCCAGCTCTATGTTTTCCTCTGGCTAGGGGCCACTGAGTGTATCCTGCTTGTGGTGATGGCGTTTGACCGCTATGTGGCAGTTTGCCGGCCCCTGCACTACACCACCATCATGAACCCTCGGCTCTGCTGGCTGCTGGCTGCCATTGCATGGCTGGGTGGCTTGAGCAACTCTGTGATCCAGTCAACCTTCACTCTGCAGCTCCCCTTATGTGGGCACCGGAGGGTGGACAACTTCCTGTGTGAGGTACCTGCCATGATCAAACTGGCCTGTGGAGACACGAGTCTCAATGAGGTTGTGCTCAATGGTGTCTGCACCTTCTTCACTGCTGTCCCACTAAGTGTCATCCTGATCTCCTACTGCTACATAGCTCAGGCAGTGCTGAAGATCCACTCAGTCGAGGGACAGAGAAAGGCCTTTAATACGTGCCTCTCACATCTGGTGGTGGTGTTGCTCTTCTATGGCTCAGCTATCTATGGGTATCTCCTTCCAGCTAAGACCAGCAACCAGGACCAGGGCAAATTCATTTCCCTCTTCTACTCTGTGGTCACACCAACGGTGAACCCTCTCATCTACACTCTGAGAAATAGGGAAGTAAAGGGAGCACTAAGGAGGCTGCTAGGAAAGGGAAGATCACTTGGCTGAGAGAAGGGAAACTCCATCATCACTTATATTCTCATCTACTTTTACTCATTCTCACTCTGGCCAAATGAACATGAGGAGTACCAACCCTCATAAACCCAAGACATGTTCCCAACAACCCTAACTTTTAATACATGGCTAGTGTTATTTCTAATATCCTATGCTATTTACGAAAAATCCCGTGGACTACAGATAAGAGTGTATCTGATCAACGGTCAGAGGCTGTTGACTTAGTACAAACCTAATTCAACGCACCGTTTGTCGTCCACATGTTATTTATTTAGTGTAATAAGTGTTACATGTCTTTGTATTTCTAGAGAATTCTGTACTTTAAAAAGCAGTTCTTGTGGATCCCTGGGTGGCGCAGCGGTTTGGCACCTGCCTTTGGCCCAGGGTATGATCCTGAAGACCCAGGATCGAATCCCACGTTGGGCTCCCTGTGTGGAGCCTGCTTCTCCCTCTGCCTGTGTCTCTGCCTCTCTCTCTCTCTCTGTCTATCGTGATTAAATAGATAAAATCTTAAAAAATAATTATAAAAAAGATAAAATAAAAAGCAGTTCTGTGTGCAATAACTTTATATAGTGATGCTATTATTCCAGAAAATCAAACCAGGTATGATTAATCCCCAATGAAAACTCACACAATTCATCTTTGTACCCTTTCCATTCCCTTTCTCCATCTCAGTCTCTTCTCAGTATTTCAGCCTGTCTACCATACTTCCTATCCTCTGTCATCTTGTTTACCCTGTCCTTTATGTCTACATGCCACTTTCTGCTTCATCCACTATTTAACGAGAAAAAAAGAATTTTATTTTCCTTTGAATCAAAACTATTTATTGAACTTACCTCCTCCCAAGTCCCACCCATGAAATTTGTTACCAGCATTTAAATATATTATTAGTATGATTACTGAATTATGGGATGCTCTGAGATTCCTTAAGCAAGTTTAAGAGCATAAAAGCTATCCATAAAGGATGTCCCCTGCCTCCAGATCTATTTTCTCAGGCTTAACGTTCCTGGAAGTCAGCCAGCACACCATGAGTCACTTTGAGGAACTCAGGTATTGGAATCAGAATGCCCATATGCGATACAGCATGTTACTAGACTTGCCATGGGAATGAATACACACCTACTACCAGAGCCATGACCTATTTTCTCAGTTTTCCACTCAGTAATACTTCAAGTGTGTTTCCAGGACTACCCAAGTACTGGTATTATCTTGGTGCATTTATCAAAGTCCATGGACTTGCTGGTTCAGAATTTTTATTGGTCAGCACACTTAGAGTAGATGAAGTTCTCAGACAGCAGGATTGCAAAGACTAATAAGCTCCTAAGTTAATATATGAAACCAGAACGACGGCAGCCCTGGTGGCTCAGCGGTTTAGCACCGCCTTCAGTCCAGGGCGTGGTCCTGGAGACCTGGGTCGAGTCCCACATCAGGCTCCCTGCATGGAGCCTGCTTCTCCCTCTGCCTGTATCTCTGCCTGTCTGTCTGTCTCTCATGAATAAATTAATAAAAACTTTTTAAAAATATACAAATAAATAAAACGAGAACGACACTGGATTCATTGATGAGAAATATAACTACCAAGGAGACTGAGCAGTCATATTGTCTCGCCAAACCAGTTACATTAATAAATAACTTGGGAGGAAATAAGAGGAAAATAGGGAATCTTTAAACACTTTGCAGTAATGAAGATCTCCCTATTGAAACACAGAATACTTTAAATCTAACTTGGCATTAGGGGCACAGTAAAACATACTGGGCTTCTTCTACAATCACACTCTGCTCACTCCCGTACACACACGCTCTCTCTTTCCTAACCATGTAGCTGTCTGGTTACATTGGTCTCTGACTAGGGAGACAGCAGAGAACTTAGACAATTTATGGCATGAGGAGCTAAGAGGCATTCTGAGTACTCTGGAAGAAAATGGGATATGGTAACTAGTGGATCTGAGCTCTTCAGCCCTCCTTTTCATTACCTGTAAAATGAATAGAATGCCAGGCAGGAACACTGTAAAATCATATAGGTTATGTGTGGGGGAGTGCTTTGTGGAAACTGTTCCCGTGTTATATATAACCAAGATGAAGGGGATCTCTGGGTGGCTCCAAGGTTTAGCGCCTGCCTTCCGCCAAGGGCATGATCCTGGAGCCCTGGGATGGAGTTCCCGGATCGAGTCCCCCATAGAGCTCCCTGCATGGAGTGGGCTTCTCCATGTGACTGTGTCTCTGCCTCTCTCTCTTTCTCTCTGTGTCTCTCATGAATAAATAACTAAAATTTTAAAAAAATAATAATAATCAAAGTGGAGGCTTTCGGAGGGAGGTTAATCAGTCTATTTCACTTCCCACCTCCCTCTATTTATACCCTGATCCAGTATACTCCTTCACTGGACAACCAGTGTCTTCATAAATGATGGATGAATGAACAATCCAGGATAAGGGCAGAGAGACCACGGAGAAGTCTCCACTGTTATGCCCCTCAAATTCCACATCCCAATCTATCAGCTCCCTCTTCAAAATATATTCAGAATATCCCAAATCAAGGATGGGACAGCCACATAAAATTAGAAAAGTATTTCAATGTCCACCAAAATGGAAATGATTGATTGGATATATTGCGGTACATGACTACACGAAACAACCTCAGGTTAAAAGGTGTGGTCGTAATATTGAAATAGAAAACCTTCAAGAGGGCAGCCCGGGTGGCTCAGCGGTTTAGCGCTGCCTTCAGCCCAGGGCGTGGTCCTGGAGACCCCGGATAGAGTCCGACGTTGGGCTCCCTGCGTGGGGCCTGCTTCTCCCTCTGCCTGTGTCTCTGTCTCTCTCTCTCAGGAATAAATAAATAAAATATTAAAAAATAAAAAAAAATAAAAAAACAAAGAAAACCTTCAAGATTTGGCAAAACTGCACAGGAAGGTACAGAAAGATATACAGACAAGTAACAGTCATTTCCTCTGGCGAAAGACTGTAGTTCGGAAATAAGGAACGGGGAGACTTTTTCACCTAAGAAGGGCTTGCGGTACTCACGAGTATTAAGAACGACAGGAGGAAGAAAACACCGGGTTGGAAAGCTTACTTTCGTCACGGTAGTCACGGAGAAAGTCTTCGTTTCCTCTTCTGGAGGATGACAACGGCAATACTACTGACTTCAGAGGACCGTGGTGAGGATTACGCAGAGTGAACGCGCCCCCACTGTGCTAGCCCTGCGCCCAGCACACCAACAGCACGTGACGGCCTTGGACTACGTTTGCTGCGACGCCTGTACCTGAGGTGAAGGAAAACCGCCGAAGCCAAGCAGCGGAAGCGCCGGCCAACAGATAGAGCAGTGAGCAACAGGGAGCGGACAAACGCCAAGGGCGCCGCCCAAGTTCCCCCGCAGTCTGACTGAGGACAGGACGCCAGCGGCTACCACGCGCGGATTCCTCGGGAAGAATGGCGGTTGGTTAGCGGAAGGGCGGAAACCAGACGACGCTCCTTAGCTCGCGCCTGCGTCCTCCGCGCCGCTCCTTGAGGCCTTTCTGGTGCGCATGCGCCGGGCTTTCCGAGCATTCCGGCATGCCGCGCGGCCGCTTCCGGTGCAGCGCGCTGGCTAAGATGGCGCGGCTGGTGAATGGACTGTGTGAAGCTGACTTCTGCTGGGAAGGCCCCGAGCGCTGCGGCTCCTCCTTCTCCCCTGCAGCTGTGGCCTCCCATCCCCGAACTCAAAGACCACGAGTGGCCGCAAGCTGGGCCTCGCCCCTCTGGGGAGCCAGAGGGAGTAGGTGGCCGGCGCGCCACCCCGTCTCCCCTTGGGGCACCGGTCCAGCATATCCTGGAAGATTTTTTTTTTTCAGCCCTTCCCATGTAATCAAGTATCTCTTGAAGGAGGGAGTAAAGGAATATGTTCTCCAGCTCCTACCTGTCTCCTCTAGACTATTTGGGGCAGTTGACAGGCAGGAGTTAGGAGCTCTGGTACGGACTTCTCTTGTCTGCACAGCTGACTGGAGCATGAAATGAGTGGAGGGGGCAGCCCCCTCCTTCCACAGGGTGGCAGGCAGCAGTTGCCCCCAACTCCCTGCCCACAATACCCTGGGAGTGGGAGGAGCCTTCTAGAGCAGTCTCATTCGCATCTGCATTCCTTGTTCTTTCTATTGACCTCCATTTCCTCATTCAGAAAAACTAGCTCTTGGAGGAGGCCTCCAAAGCCTTCCCTAATTGATCCATTCTGGGCTGTCTCTCTGTTCCCACCCTGATGTTCAGTGAAGCCCATCTGTTTGCCTTCCCCTAGGCTCTGGAAAAGTATTCTTTTTACCACTCTGTGTAGAGAATGAAGCCTGGGACTCTGGGAACTGCGCTGAACAGGCTGTCGTGAGGGCCGTGCTGGGGACAGTGTGTGCAGGGAAATGTGGGGGGCCCAGGTAAGGCTCTACTGTAGGAAACACTGACATGTATTCCTAGGACTTGCCTTACTTCGCTTTGCTTCCCCAAATTAAATTTTTTGAAGGGAAGGGGGTTTGGAGGTAGAATATTGTTCTTTGCTCTTATTAAATCCTCAAAAAGACTGCGGCAGAAACCATGACACTCGCTCTCACCATACCTGGACAAGGTACTAACATCTGGGTTGCACAGGCCAGGAACTGAGACAACATGCTCACCTTTTACCAGGTTTTATGCATTGAATTTCAGAGAAGGAAATATCTAAGTCTCTTCAGAATCAGTGAGTTATAGATTGTTTCTTAGTACTCATCAACCCCCTTCCTTCCTCTTGGGTCTTCTTACACTTGTGGTGTCCCCTCTCAGCATGGGACAGCCACCGACCCCCAAAAAGCTGCTGCTTCTCTGAATATCCTACTGAGCTGAGGAAGGGTCTACCCTTGGATCCTTCAAGATCTCTGTGCCTCTATGTGAGGATTAAATTTCCTTTTTTTTTTTTTTTTTAAGATTTTATTCATTTCAGAGTGAGCTCAAGGGAACACGTGGTGGGAGAGGCAGAGTCAAAGGGAGAACAGACTCATGGCTGAGCAGGAAGCCCATTGCAGGGCTCGATCCCAAGACCCCAGGGTGATAAGCTGAGTTGAAGTCAGAGTCAACTGACTGAGCTACCTATGCACCCTGAAGATAAAGTTTCTTTTTTTTTTTTTAAGATTTATTTATTTATTTATTTATTTATTTATTTATTTAAGATAGGCAGAGACAGAGAGAGAGAGGGAGGGAGACACAGGCAGAGGGAGAAGCAGGCTCCATGCTGGGAGCCCAATGTGGGACTCAACCCCTGAACTCCAGGATCGCACCCTGGGCCAAAGGCTGGCGCTAAACCACTGAGACACCCAGGGATCCCCAAAGATAAAGTTTCTAACACAGAAAATTAGCGCCAAAGGTTAAGAGAGTGGAAGGGGGAACACCTTTATTTTCATTAGAAATAGTAATGCATATAAACCTGTAGAAACCATTAAATATAACTGACAAGGAAGCAGGAACCTGGATGGGGGTGATGTAGATGAGAAATCTTAGAAAGAGGAACCCAGATACCATGCTTGCTCTGAGAGTAAGTCACTTAGAGTAGCTGTCCCCTGTGGCTTAACCCATCCTTCCTGCTTTCCTCTTCTGTGAGTGGCTGGGATACAAAGCAGGACCTCTTCTCAGGTAGAAAGACCTAGAGCAGCTGCTAGTTGTCTGTATTGGTTTAGGATACTTGTAGGCCCCATCCAGAAACCAATGGAAGTTCCAGGAGAGACTCAAACTACAGAACTGATCTGTTGGCTTTCCTACACCCTCATAGCCCGTGTCCCTTCTTGGGGTGTGAGTGTGTCTTCTCTGTGTGCCCCCTGCTGGCGGATGAGGACAGGGTTCTTGGGGAAGCTTTTCTCACACCCAGAGCACGTGGAGGGCTTCTCCCCAGCGTGTCTTCTGCTGGGCACTGGAACGGGAGCTGATCTTGAAGCTTTTCCCACACTGTGCACATGGGTGGGGGCCCTGCCCTGTGTGGCCTCGCCGGTGAGCACTGAACTGGGAGCTGTTGTTGAATCTCTTCCCACAGGTGGTGCACTGGTAAGGCTTCTCCCCAGTGTGGGTCCTGGAGCTCTGGTTGAAGATGTACAATGAGACTGGAGCTCTGGTTGAAGCTTTTCCCACACTCCCCACAGTGGTAGGGTCGCTCCCCCGTGTGTGTCCTTAGGTGGGCAGTGAGATTGGAGCGCTCGCTGAAGCCTTTCCCACATTCCCTGCACCTGTGAGGCTTCTCTCCTGTGTGGATTCTCTGGTGCCGAACGAGGTAAGAACCTCAACTAAAGCTTTTCCCACACTGCTGGCACTTCGATGATTTCTCCACTTGAGCGACTGGCTGGTGGAGACAGGGAGAGCCCCAAGAGCCATCTCCCAGGCTTAGGACATGGGCACAGGCCTTCTCCCCAGCACGGAGTATCTGCTGACTCCACCTCTCCTGGGATGGGGGTCTCCCCTCTTGCTCCCCTGCAGGGCATCTCCACTGCCCTCTTAACAGAGGCTCGCCTTTCTGGCCTCTCTTGGGCTCAGGGCGCCAAAACGTCTCACTAGACTTTCTCCATAGGGTCTTCTTCGCTTCTGCTTGCCCCAAACCATCCCATTTCTGATTCTCCTTTTTAGTTTTGTTCTTGATCTCAAGACCTGAGGGAACAAAGACACTGGACTGTGGAGAAGGAACAGAGCATTGAGGAAAGTTAGAGTTAAAGCAGCATAAAGGAAATACCTAAAAGGAATCTTTTTTTTAAGGTTTTATTTATTCATTCATTCATTCATTCATTCATTCGAGAGAGAGAGGCAGAGTCATAGGCAGAGGGAGAAGCAGGCTCCATGCAGGGAGCCTGACATGGGACTCGATCCCAGGACTCCAGAATCATGCCCTGGGACAAAGGCAGGTACTAAACCACTAAGCCATTCAGGGATCCTGAGTCTTTTTTTTTTTTTTTTAAATACAAAGATTTTATTGATTTATTTGAGAGAGAAAGAGAGAGGCAGTATGAGCAGGGCGAGGTGGGGACCAGGAGAGGCAGAAGGAGAGGAGGGAGCTGACTCCCCACGGAGGAAACTTGAAGTGGGGATCAATCTGAAGACCCGGAGATCATGACCTTTGACGAAGGCAGGTGCTTTACCAATGGAGCCACCCAGGGGCCCCCGGGATGGAATTCTTCACAGTATTCAGCCTTCTGCTAAGGGATAGCCTAGTTTCTTTTCCAGCTGTAGTATTTTCAAGCTCCAAACCCTGTGGTCACGGGGAAACACCCCTAGATTCCACCTACTGTCCCACACTGTGGTCTTTTTGGATGTTCGAACACAGTGACACATGCAAGGCAGAGAGATCAGCTCTGTCACCTGCCAGTCTGTCAGCCTGCCAGCCAGGCTCCACCTGGAATCCTTACAGCTGCACCAGAGTAACAACAGGCTGCCTGAACTCAGGTGAAACGAGCAGAAAGTGTGTTGCCAGGACACGGCCGGCCCACACTCAGCTCAAGAAAGGAGGGTGATGCTGGAGGAGAAGGGGACAGAGTCCAGGCTGGAGGCCTGTGGCAGTCTGAGAAAACCGAGGATAGGAGCTGCACAGGGAAAACACCATGTACTCCGTGGAAGAGGTGGTGGAGGCGGACTGTCACTGGAGGGCAAGGGAACAAGGGCCGGCCAGCAGGGCACTGAGCATGGCAGCAGCAGAGGCAGCTCCCTCTCGAGTGCTGGCCTGAGGGACTCTGGGTGGACTTCCCAGCTGTGCCTTGGCGGTCAGAGCCAGCACTGCTACCCATGTGTGTGGGAACAGGACTGGCAGGTGAGGCCTCCTTCCCGGTCAGGATCCTGGAAGTCTTTCCATCCCTGGCCGCACCATCTGTCCAGGCCCCTTCTCCAGCCTCCATGGGCTCGCCCTCCTGCTGGCTCAGCTCTCCAGCCTCTGTTGCCCTTCCCTCCTGGCCAGGAACAGCACAGCTTGCCTCCTTGGGTGCAGAGGCCCAGGAGCTTGAGAGGGCATGCACTTCTCAGAAAGGACACAGGGCTCGGGCACACGGCCTCCCCTCCCCTTGCGGTATCTCAACCCCAGGCCATGGAACTTGGTGTGAGACTGCCCTGGGGCCCGCAGAAGCCCCTGCTCCCTGAGTCGTTCTGCCACCACCCTGTCGGGCTGGCTGTGCTGAGGAGTCTGGAGTTCCTCATGATGTTGAGCATTCCAGACGATGGCCAAGACTGGCTTGGGTGCATCGCCGCAGGGCCCGCCTGCTGTACAAAGACAGGGGACACAATGACATACAGGGGCCTGCATCCCACACGGTAAGTAAGGTTAGCAGCCCAGGAGGTGACACATGGTTTGTGCAGCTCTGCCACGACTGAGCTGCCATCCCTGGGAAGCCAGCACAGTGGGCTCCTCTCCTGAAACACAGACGTTCAGCAGAGTGGAAAGGCCATCCTCTGATGATAAGGGGTTGTGGAGTATTTACCAGAGCCGCCCTTTTGTTTCTCTTTCTCCTGAATCCCCTCCCCCCCATTTCTCGTGAGGTGACCTGTGTGACCTGTGGTGCTCGCCCATGTCCACAGTTGGGGTAATTCCTGAGGGCGTGTGGCTCTCCTGGTGTGACACCCTGCAAGGGCTGGCTGCCTCCTGAAGGTCTGGGCCTAGTAGCACAGCAGCACAGCTCAGGTGCATGCCAGGCTCACCCCTGCCCATCGGGAATGCTCTCCGAGGTGTGTGAGCGCACGTTCACTCGCGTCGCTGTGGTGTCCCTCGGATGGTGTGCCTCGTTTGTCCCAGCTACACGCGGCCCCAGGCTTTACCTCCGCACTCAGTCCCCATTGCTTCCTGCATCCTGCCCCCGCCTTGTTCCCGCTCGCTGTCACAGGTGCTGTCCGCCCTGTCCTCACCCCTCTGGCGCCTAGCTTTACCTTTCCTGCAGTCTGCGTGTCCTTCCTATGCTCAGACTCTCCCTGTTTGTCTCCTGCTTCCCTCGCCCCAACAGTCTCCACACTCCTGTCTGTGGCCTTCTTTCTTGCATCTTCTGGTCTATGTCTCTCTCTTAGCAAATGAACACAGCCAGCCTGGACCTGTGGGACGGGACCTCCTTACCCAGAGAGTTCTTTCTGTCCTTCTTCCATGTCACCCCCTTGTAGAGGGCCCTCTGTGCAAAGCCCACGTGCGTCTGTCCTTCCTGACAGAGGGATCCGGCTCTGTCCTCACATGGGACCGGTCCCTGTAACAACATGGGGGGCCGCTGCTACCCATAAAACAGCACTGCTGTTGCCTGGCATGGGGCAGAGATGGGACCACAGGCTTCCTCCCTGGGAAGCACCAGGGGGAGCAAAGGGCCACGTGGAGACATCAGATGGATAGACAGCAAGCAAAGGTGTGCCAATGTGTGGACCTCATGATCTTTCTAACATCTTGGGGAGGAAGGGGCTTGGGCTTAGAGTGAAATGGGAACCTCAGGAGACAACATGCATCAAACACATCTCACCTGGGCCCCAGCTGCCGAAAGCCAGTGCCTGTCTCCTGGTCTCAAAACCCCTCTTCTGGGCCAGGTTCTTGGGGAGAAAACAGCCTCTGGTGGAGGGCCACTGCCAGGAGCAGGGGCTCTGAGTGGGGTCACAGTCCAGCAGCATTGGGAACCCGTTACAAGGCATCTTCCTTGGCTCCACCTCCCCGCACTGAATCTGAAGCTCCGGGCAGGGGGGCAGGAGGCATGCCTCAACATGCCCCCCAAGTGAGTATGAGCATAATAAAGTCTGAGGACCACTACTAGCACCTGTGGCTTCTGTTTCATGAGGTTCCATTCAGCCAACTGTTGGCATAATAGGTATTTATTTGAAAAAGAAAAAAACACCTTATTTTCATTCTAATGCAGTATATGTACATTATAGAAAAAAAAATTAATGAAGTGGGAAGCTCTGAGCCCCACCACCCAGAGATGACCTTAGTATTCCTAAAAGCATCACAGTACCTCAAGCCTTTCCTTTTTT
Organism: Canis aureus; assembly: GCF_053574225.1. Taxonomy (NCBI): domain Eukaryota; kingdom Metazoa; phylum Chordata; class Mammalia; order Carnivora; family Canidae; genus Canis; species Canis aureus. The sequence goes on from NC_135618.1 coordinate 39,852,395, forward strand.
TTCAGGCTAGCTGAATATATTCTGTCCCAGAAATCCCTCTTTAAGAATCTAGGAAGGAAATGCTTCTTTTTTGTAGACAAATAATGGAGCTTTAGAGGATACCACAAGTCTGTGAGCCTGAGGAGGTTACAGTACTTGGGATCTGAGCAGCCTGAAGGCAGGGTGAAGAGCAGAAACAGAATTAGGCACATGGTAAGTCCTGCCCCGCTTCACATTCAACCCCAAAGTTTCAGAAGCCACACACCAGAGTGGTGATATGCCCAAAGATTAAAAAATTAAATGCTAAGATTTATACTGATATTGTTTCATCTGCTTAGAAAACAGTATAGCAAATACACCTGCTAGTTTTCCATTTCATAAACAGAAGATAGACAACACAGACAGTGTGAACATGCAATGGTTTCCTCTAGGGTTTGAACTGAATAAAGAAAAGTTACCGAGTAGGCATGCTGTCCAACTGGCTCAGTCAGAAGAGGCTGTGACTCTTGATTTTGAGGTTGTGAGTTCCAGCCCCATGTTGGGTGTAAAGATTACTTATAAATAAAATTATAAAAAAGTTACTGAGCACCCTATAATGGGAGTTTTCAATTAAGCATGAAAGGCAGAAACGATTATGGGTGGTCTTGAAATGTGTGCAACCACAGTGCTTCACTGGAAGAGATGTAGAAAAGACAGAGCCTTGGTCTGTCCCCATAGTGGAGTATTATTCAGTGTTGAAAAGGAGCAAAGTAGTGATGCAGGCTTGACACCTTCAGGGTTTCAAGGGAGAGCAGGGTAGGCTGGAAAAGTATTCTGTCGTACGATACCCTTTGTACAAAATCGCAGAAAATGCAAATTGAAAAAAAAAGATATTGAGGAGTAACTTCCTATTGTTACAGGGTTTCCTTTCTGGGGGTGAAAATGTTTTGAAAATGGATAGAGATGGTGATTGTACAATACTGTGAATACTTCCTTGGAGACGCCACGCCCATTCCTGTCTGGCCCCTCCGCACCCCCCCCCCCCCCCCCCCGGGGTCATTCTCCAGCACAGCAGCCAGCTCGGTCCCATAGAGCACTTCTCTGAAAGTATCTGCCTTCCTTTGCTTGTTGTCTCTTTCCCCCATGGAGTGCGGGTTCCTGCAGGCCAGGGGCCACGCCTGCCCTGTTCACTGGGAAATCCCCAATACGTGACACACTGCAGGTACCTCAACGCTCTCTGGGTCACTCAGAGCCACCTGCATCCCTTACGTCCCAAGCTTACAACTGTCCTTCAAGTGACTGAGAGGTGGTACACAGTGGCAGCTGGCGTCCTGGCAAGTGCTGCCAACCTCCTCTGCTCCCTCTCACCTTCACTTCTTGCTCACCTGTTTCTTGCTCTGCCTTTCACATCCCAGATAGGTTTCAGGTCACTCTTTAACCCTTACATTCCTATACCGTTTGCTCCCATGAACAGCTTGGCTGTGAAATGTGGGTGCCACAAGGGAGAGACCATCACCACAGAGAGAGGGCGAGGGTATCTGGAGCAGGATGACTATCAGCATGCAGGGGCTCCCGCTCCTCACCTCTCCTAACTCTGCCTCCACACACTAACTACCCAATCACATGGATACTTTGTGAACTTCCTCAGTTCGGACCCTAATGTGTCCCCACCACACGGCTCTGCCTTCTCCACATTATGTCAGCACCACTCTTCCTCCCACAGCCCAAGGACAGGTCTCCCTTGTCCCTGAGGATGGAAGCCAGCACCTCCCGTTGCAGCCATGCAGTCTCTGCACCCAGCGAGCTACTTCCTGGTGACCAGAGGCTCTCAGGCTACAGTGTCCCTCTGACCCACACTTCTCATTACTATGTGCCTCTCTCAGACTCTGGGATCTCACTTGTCTTCTGCCCACAAATCCCACAACCAAAGCCATGTTCCTTTTGTCCTTCTGTGCCTTTCTCACCTCCCTTCTCCTAAAAGGACAATATGGTTACGCTGACTGGATGTCAGACCTAGTCTCTTTTTGACAAGTGCATACTTTGTGAAAGCATCACCTGCCCCATACTGACCCCTGAAACCCGGCAGCAGGAGCAGCTCTGATACAACTTCTTAACTGTTGAACACATGGCATCTGCACTCAGGGAACCTCTCAGCAGGAGACTCTGGGTTTTAATTCACCAACTCATTCCCCTAATCCTGAGTGAGGGATAGTTGGCCATTCCCTGGCCTTCTGTTGGAGCTATCTGAGTTTTTACATCTGTATTAGGGACCCTAAACATTCACTGAATTTATCAGTGTCTACATTATTGCAGCGAATGAGAAATTCTCCCCATAGATACAGGAAACAGGACCACCCTAGGTAGCGCATAGTTTCTGGTGGGCGGTGGAGGGCTACTGTGCATTTCTCTAGTTGGCTCCTCTGCACTATCCAGATTCCTGTGTTCCTCAGCTCTTCATAACTAAACTCACCAGGTTCTGAATGCCTTTTCTCACCTATTGCCCAGATCCAGTCTGTATATCTTCAACCAGAGCCACAGCTTCCTCGCCGTTTCTAGACACTGCTCACTTATGCACATCTGGATCACAAGTAATTATGAGGCACTAAGAGGTTCAGGAAAGACTATGATCCTGAGTAGGCTGTGAAGCAAATGCAGACTAAGATCTAGCAACCTTCTGAAAGGCAGCCATCACTGAGGGAATTAGTCAGTGATGACTATATAAATGGAAAAAGCAAAAAGAGAGAATTGGTTATCTATAACAGCAGCATTACTAACTCCAGCCTGCCACGCAGCAAAACCATTCGGCCCGCTATGGCAGCTGCACGGTGTCTCGGAATCAAGTGCAAATCTTTTCTCTCACCGCTTCCCAGCTGTACACTGAGCATTTTTCAAGCAGTGCCCGGGCAGGGAACAGGATTTCAAAAGGAAAGGCTGGGGCCACGTTGGTGGGCTCCACAGCAAGGGGAAGCAACTCTGGCACAGACTTCAAACTACGAAAATCATTACCGACCCTCATTCACTATCCCCCAGTTTATACCTTATTTCTTCTTGCTTTCTCAGGGTCTCTTAGTTTTTCTCCCCCAACATCCTCCACCCCCATGTTATGAATCAGGCCCACCAGTGGCATGCAAGGCCACGGCTGCAGACTTCATTTATTCACTTTAGGAAGTTCCAATTACATGCTCAGCCTTGGGTCTGATGGTGAGGATCTCCATGCTACGAGCACTACTGTCCACTGGTTCTCGAAGCCTGGAAAGAAGCGCTGCCTTTGAACAAACTAACTCTCAACCTGACTCAGATTCCCAGGAAATGAACCTGCTCTGAAACCTACTCCACTGACCTAGGCAGATGCCTATTCTTACCTCCTGTGTTTAATTCTTTGCTCTTGCTCCGAAAGGATCAGAGAAGCACAAAGGATTCCAAAGTAAGGGGATCCCTGGGTGGCTCAGCGGTTTAGCGCCTGCCTTTGGCCCAGTGTGCCATCCTGGAGTCCCGGGATCAGGCTCCCGGCATGGGGCCTGCTTCTCCCTCTGCCTCTCTCCCTCTCTGTCTCTCGCTATGTCTACCATGAATAAATAAATAAATCTTAAAAAACAAACAAAAAGGTAATAAGCGGCCGGGTACTGGCCTCCCATTTTCATTCCCACCTTTACCTTCCTTCCGGATCAACTGCCCCAGAAAGATGGTCCCTCAAACAGCCTCCAGTGATGCTCCAGGTTTAGTCTAGGAAATGCAGTCTCTTCGCTGCCCCGCGGCGCCCCCGTGAGAGGTCTACAAGAACTTCTTTTCTAACCTGAGGCCTTCCCCCCAACACTAGCGGGATCGCACCTAGTGAGAACGTATGGCGGGTGTGCTCACACCCCAGTCTTCTCCAGCTCTCCGTCCGCGTGCGCCGGACCCCACTCCCTGGGGGGACCTTTGCCATTTCCCAAGGAAAAACCCCCTTTCCCTTCCTTCGGCTCGCGCGGCGCTCGGCTTCGGGCTCGCGTCCTCCTGGCCCGTGTGACCACGGAGGGTCGCCGAAACGCCGCGCCCTCCGGCCGGAGCCCCTGCGGCGAAGGCACTGCCCGTGCGCTCTAGCCCTGGCCGCCCGCGGGCCACCCGACAAGCAGCCCGCCGCGTGGCAACGGCTGACGCTGGGAGGCCTGGGCACCCGAGATGCCCGGAGCCTGAGAAGCGGGGCGCACGAGCTCTGGCAGAGGCCGCGGGGACGCCCACGGGCGGGGTGCCGGGTTCCGGGAGCATGCCTCACGGCCGGAACCTACCTCACCGGGCCCCCGGGATGGCTGCGAGGGGCGCGCGGCCCCGAGGAGGGCCAAGCAAGGCCTCGGAGCCGCCTGACCGCGACGAGAGCTCGGGCAAGGCCCAGGGCCCCGAGCGCGGCGGCGGCCACGCTCCCGGCGGGGCTCGGGGCACCAGGCGCCGCCGGCCGCCCGAGGGCCACGCAGGCACCAGCCGGCCGCGCCGCCCCCCGCCCCCAGGCCGCGGCGGGCCGGGCGCTCGGGGGCACTAGTTCTTCCCGGCCGCCAGGGCGGCACCGGGCGGAAGGCCGCTCCCCCGGGCGAGGCGGCGGCCCGCGGCGGCGCGGCTGCTCGGAGCCCCTCCCCGGAAGGGCGTCAGGGCGCTTCCGGCCCGAGCGCCGCGTCGGATGGGCCCCGGGGCGTCGCGGGCCTGGGGGCCGGTGCTGAGGCCGGGCTCGGAGCGCGCCGGGCGGAGGCGGCGGCCTGCAGGTGAGCCGGCGGCAGGGGGAGCGGCGGCGCCCGGAGCTGCCGAGGGGCCCCGGCCGCCGCCATTGTCCGTGGGCGGTGGCGCCGCTGGGCCGGGCGGGCGCAGCCTGGTGGCGGGACGGGCCCGGGAGCCCCGCCGTCAGGCTCCGAGGCCGCGCCGCCGTCCCGCCTCGCTGGCCGCCGTGGCCGGCCCGGGCCTGTGCTGGGGCCCGCTGAGCCGCGGGGCAGCCGGGCCGGCCGCGTGGGAGCCCCGTGGGAAGCGGGGCGCCGGGACTTTGCTCAGCCTTGCCTGGAGGTCCAAGTGACCGTGGAGGAAAGGGAAGGTGGGCGGACGGCGCCCCACGCCAGCGACTCTCCTCTCCTCCCTTGCGCCTTGGCCTTTGGAGAAGCGTTTTGTAAGCAAAGGAAAGGTCAGCGGTGGTTTTTCTGGTTCAAGTCAAGAGAGCTTTAAACGCAGGAACCGATCCGTGCCCGGCGCCCTCTGTGCTGCTCGCAGGGAAGCGTCCCCGAGGAGTGTTGAGCTCTAGCTCCGTGGCCCCTGGCTGCGCGCTGAGATAGGACTGCTTTTCCCTGATTGCTTTCCTTCTCTGCTCTCACTTTTGGGTCCCAGCTCTCCTGCCCCTATCGGTCAGTGGGAAGGAGAATCTGGAACGTTCCACGCACCGAGGGCTTCCGTCTTCACAAGAGGATGAAGGGTCCGAGAAGTTGGACTCCCTTGCTAGAGACAGAAGACTGGGCTGACACGTTAAAATTTAAGAGGAACTCAGAATGTTCCCCTGATCCTCCCTGGGCTTGGGGAAGCTGGGATAGGACGCCCGACGAGGAGGTGTTTGCATAACCCCCAAGCTCTGTGCAGCCGGAGGGGTCAATGTTCTCACTGTCTAACCTTTCCTGAATCGTTACCATATTTACCAAGGCCAAGTCCTCAGTGGGCGTTTGTCTATAGTGAACTGTGCCATATTTCAAGTGGCGAATAGCAGAGAGAAAGGGGCTGGCGGTGGATTCTTTAAAAGGAAAGCAAGGCAGGATTTTTCTCTTCATTTTTCTCCCATTGTTACTAGTGGGTATCCAAGCTAATGTCACTTTCTTACTGATGTGCACTTTTTTTCTGCTCTTAGTGTTTTAGGAAGAAGATCCTTTTACTGATTGTATTCCAGCTCATCCATAGTTTGAGTTGCCAAGAATGGTTGTAATGAGTGAAAAGCAGAAGACAGGAAACCATTGAGGGTTCCAGTCAAGAAGTAAGTCTGTCAAGTATGCATGAGTACATGTAGTGTGTGCAACCCTGGTAGTCTGTTTTGTACTGCATACAGATGTATGGGAGTAATTGCATTTAGAGCCAGCATTTTCTACGACTTTTTTTTGTTATGGTAATTTCCCCAGGTTTTGTAGTTAATACTTTGTAGAAAATGATGGTCTGATATCTCCTTTCGTCTGTCATTTTTATTAACGTCCTACGGTTGTGCTGAGTTTTTCCTCTATTACCACCAATCCCTAACCAAAAGTAAGTTCTTTGGTAACAACTAAAAATTATTTATTTCTAGGTTGCATTTCACGAGCTTGGAAAAGAGGCAGTGCTCTTCAGAAAAACTGTTGACGTCACAGGTTTCAAAATGAAGACAGCAGAGTCACAGCTAGTGACCATGTCCCACAATGAATTCTGGAATATACATCCAGGGCTACAAGAACACTGGAGCTGGAATTCTCATAGAGAAACTGAGCCTATATGTGAGAAAGGTAAGACAGGATGTGATAGTTATTATTTCCTAGAATCTGTGATAGGAACTTTGGAATCAAAATGTTGTATTTTCTAGCTATTGAGCACTGTAGATATCTAAACAAACACACTGGCAATTACAATGGTTCTCAGGTATCAGTAGAGTAGACCAGTTGTGGGTGAAGTTGGTCATTGGCCTCAGGTACAGGAATATCCACACCACTGAACTCTGGTAGTAACATCGTGAACTCTTTTCTTTAGAAAGTTGGAGAATAGTAGCCATCTCATACTCATAAAATACAGAAGGAACTGAGCTCAGAAATGGGTTATCAGTGGCAGAATGTGAACACAATTGTGTATCAGAAAAAAGTAATGATAAAAAAATTATATCTTTTAGTATACACTGGATTTTCTAAGTACTTCGTTTTTAGATATATATAATTTTGGCCTGATTGAAACGATTTATTTCATGAGGAAATTAAAAAGGGCTTTTATCAAGTCACTCAGGAAAATCAGAGAACCTCTTCTAGGTGTCAGCTAATTGGGCTCTTATCTGCAATGAGAATGCTACTTTAAGACACCATACACACTTGCAAAGGTGTCCTGTCTCTGATAAAAGAATTGGTTTTGCCTCTATTTTAGAAATGTGGTCTGAATGTTCATAGAAGTAAGAGAAAATTCTTCTGGCTCTTTTCTACCTACAGCTATGCCTGTTCACCAGATCCTAGCCTTTTCTGACAAGACCACCACCAAAGACTGGACAGTGGCACCCAGGCTCATCCTGCCTGAGTCCCAGGTGAGCTGTGCTGTCCAGCCATTGAGGGCTGCCTTTCCCTGCTGCCCAGGACCCACTCTGCCCAGCTCGCAGGTATATTAACCCCATTGTTCTCCCTGGAGAACTGGGCACCTCCTAGGTTGTTGATGATCCCTTGCTTCTATACTATTCAACTTTTCACTTCAAAAAGAATGTGCTATTCCTTGAGTACCCAGGGTCTACCGTGGGCTGGATGGTAGGGCTGCTTCTGTAGTGGCAGGTACTGAGCTGAAGCCCATTGTCTTCTTTAGAGCTTGTTGACATTTGAAGAAGTGGCCATGTATTTTTCTCAGGAAGAATGGCAGTTACTGGATCCCACTCAGAAGGCCCTCTACAATGATGTAATGCGAGAAAACTATGAGACTGTCATCTCTCTAGGTAAAGAATCTCCCTCTCCCATCGGGTAGAAGTTTTATAATTTGCTGTGTTCTTTGGTTAGCTGGCAATGTATTCCCTAGTAACTGGTTCTCAACTAGATGGCATGTGGATGCAATGCCTATGCTCATTCTTTGTCCTAAAATTCTTCATCCCTTCCTCATCTCCAAGTCTGCTGGTTTTTACCTTTCCCATCCCCATGTAAGATAACATCATTTATCCACTACGTCATTCCAGAAAATTAGAGTCATCTTTTACTGTGATCTTGCCATCACAACCCACTACTATTGCATCACTATCCTTTTGGCTCCAGCTTCATAGTATAGCCCAAGTGTAGCCATGTCTCATCATTTTGTGATTCTAAATTCCTTATCAAATCATGAAATTTCTATGTTGTAAATCTTAGGTTGTCTTCTCACACAAATCCAAATTCCTTACTGAGGTACCCAGGAGCCTACAAGATGAGGTTGCTGTTCTCCTCCTTGCCCTCGTCTCCTTCCATTGGTGTCTTTGATCAGTCTTCTCAATCAACACTGATTTTGCTGTTGCTTGAATTCACCAAGCAGTTTCGACTTACCATTTCTTCTACTGGCATATTGACTCTGAGTTCTATATTTTTTTCAACATCTCTAATTTTTGCCCAACTCAGAATATTTTAAGTAACAAAAAGTGAGATTTTCTTTTACTGACTTCATGAAAACTGAAGGAGCTGATTTTGGACATTACTAGATGGTTGATTCATTCTGGCTTACTACGAAAAGGCCACTACTAGGTATCACTTAGTTTTGTAAACATGTGCCAACTGTACTAAAAGAAACAGCATTTTCTATATTTTAGAAATGAGGTAACGATGTTCATAGAAGTGAAATTTTTGTTGGTTCTTTTCTACCCACAGTTGTGCCTGTTCACCAGATCCCAGCCTTTTTTGAGAAGACAAACACCAAAGACTGGACAGTGACACCCGAGCTCATCTTGCCTGAGTTCCAGGTGAGCTGTGCAGTCCAGCCATTGAGGGCTGCCTTTCCCTACTGCCCAGGACCCACTGTCAGGTCATGGGCATATTAACCCCATTGTTCTCCCTGGGGAACTGGGCACCTCCTAGGTTGTTGATGATCCCTTGCTTCTTTAATTTTGCACTTTAAAAAATATGATATTAATTCCTTAAGTATCCAGGGTCTACCGTGGGCCGGATGGTAGGGCTGCTTCTGTAGTGGCAAGTACTGAGCTGAAGACCATTGTCTTCTTTAGAGCTTGTTGACATTTGAAGAAGTGGCCGTGTATTTTTCCCAGGAAGAATGGGAGTTACTGGATCCCACTCAGAAGGCCCTCTACAATGATGTAATGCGAGAAAACTATGAGACTGTCATCTCTCTAGGTAAAGAATCTCCCTCTCCCATCGGGTAGAAGTTTTATAATTTGCTGTGTTCTTTGGTTAGCTGGCAATGTATTCACCTGAGAGGCTGTGTTCTAGTAACTGGTTCTCAACTAGATGGTATGTGGATGGGGAAAAGTATGCAGATCACCTGAGGAGCTTTGTGCTGGTGCAACCTCCGGATGCTATGTAGGTTTCTTGATTTTTTTCTCCTCCCCTAAATCTCTTCTCATATCTCTCACTTCTCAGTAAAGAACATTCATCCAGTAACTAAGAGGAAGGAACATACAGTCATCCTTGACTGTGATCTTGCCGTCATAACCCATTTTAATGCATCCCTGTCCTTTTCGCTCCACCTCCACAGTGTAGCCTGAGTGCAACCATGTCTCACCCCCTTGTGCTGTTAGCATCCTGGCTTAAACCAGCAGCCTAACCAGACTGACCTCAGTACCTTATGACTGGTGCCCCTGTCTCTCTCCAGAATATTTTAAAAACCTGATGAAATCATGACATTTCCCATTTCAAACTTTACTGGAGTCCTTAGGTCCTCCAGGATCTGACTCTTCACTGTCCTGCCCTCATCTGCTGCCATTTGTGCCCTTGCTCAGTCCTCCTGAGCTTCACTGATCTTTCTGTTTCTTGTACTTGTCATGCTTGCTTCTACTTTCCTCTTTCCTCTGCCTGGCACACATTCTGGCCCATGGCAAAACTCTCACTTTTATGTTTCTGCTGCATATCGGTTTTCAAGGAGGTCTTCATAATATCTCATCTAAGATGGCTTCAGAGAGGCAAAATCTTAAATGCTGAGTTATCTTGCTTTAGTTTTGTTCAGAAGATTCATCACGTGCTGATAGCTTTGTTTGTTTATTGCTGTTTGGTTTTCTGCTCCCACCAGAAGGTGAGCTTCCATGAGATCAGTGGGCTTGGATTAATCTCCACTATATCATTAGCCCAGAGAGAGTGTCTGGCATATTATAGCCAGTCATTACATATTGATTGACTGAGTGAGTGATGAATACTTCCCCAACCTGACAGTGTATATTTTGGAAAGTTTCATTAAGGGGATGCCTGGGTGGCTCAGTCCATTAAGTGTCTGCCTTCTGCTCAGGATCCCGTGTTCCTGGGATTGAATCCCACATCTGGCTCCCTGCTCAGCACCGAGTCTACTTCTCCCTCTAATTCTAACTGCTGCTCCCTCTACTTGTGCTTGCTCTTTCTCTCTGTCAAATAAAATCTTTTTAAAAAAGAAAAATTTCACTAAGTGATTCTGGTCCGTTTCTTCCACCTGGACAAGGACCAGTGAGCTGTAGGCATGGGAGGAATGTTTCCGAGTCCATTACGTGGTGCTTAAGAGCTAAGTAAAAAGTAGGTGCACCTGGGTGGTTCGGTTGGTTAAACCTCAAACTCCTGATCTTGGCTCAGACTGAACCCTGCATCAGGCTCCATGCCCTGAGGGAAGTCTGAAGATTCTCTCCCTTGCCCTTCCCCACACTTGTGTGCTTGTGTTTGTTCTCTCTCTCTCTCTCAAAATAATTGAGTCCTTAAAAAAGAAAGGTAAGTAAAAAGTGACTGTTTTCATGAGGGGAATCACTGGTGCATATGATACACTTGCAATCCACTGACCTGTATCTTGTTCTGCTAGACTTGGCTGATCCTAAGGAATTAGTAGGACTTACCTTTATTCCCTGCAGACTCTGGAATTTGGTTCCATCTTGTTCAAATATAGGGCAATCTTGGCGGCAGAAGAGGGGCACTGTGGATGGATTCCCATGTACTTTATCCTCTCCATGAATCCGGCTTAGGTTTATTTCTCCATCTCTCCATTGTGTATACAGTATAGTATAAACCCGAAACCAGATGGGAGAGTGTACTTACTCATTGACCACTGTAAACTGTTCTTTGCTGCTTCTGAAATAGTATGGAGTGGGTGGACAGTTATTGAGTTCCCAGTCCTTGACCTCCGTTTTTCCATTTCACAGCGTTATTTGTGCTCCCCAAACCTAAAGTGATCTCCTGTCTAGAGCAAGGAGAAGAGCCATGGGTTCAAGGGCCCTTGGAGTTCAAGGACAATCCTGGAGAGCTGCCTACAGGTAAATATACCATGGGAAGAGGACAAATGTTCCTTGACAGCAAGTTTTGCAGGGACTTGGCATGTATAATTCTGCTTATCTAAATTTTGTAAGTCAGTAATCATTGGATTTTTCTCTCCATTCCTGTATTTTGCTCTTCCCTATAGTTGGCTGATTATTATCTTTATTCCCATAGGGTTAAAGCTCAAAACTGACACTGAAAACCATCAGCCTATATGTCTTTCTGACTTAGAAATACAAGCACCAGGAGACTTTGTATCAAAAAAGACCAGAGTGAAAGTTCCCCCAAAAACAACAGGCAAAGAAAATCATAGTGATACACACAGGATGGGGAAGTGGCATCAAGAGTTTCCAGTTCATCAAACAAAGGAACTTTCAATTTGGGAAGAAGAGCTGCAGAGACTTATGGATCTTCACAAGAAAGCCCGTGCAGTAGAGAAGCCTTTTACATGCCAGCAGTGTAGGAAAAACTTCAGACTGACTTCTGATCTTACTAAACACAAAAAAATTCACACAGAAGTAAAGCCATATAAATGTCAACATTGTGGTAAGAGCTTTAGAGGGAAATCAGATCTTAATAAGCATGTAACAATACACCAAGGAATAAAACCGTATAAATGCTCCTGGTGTGGGAAAAGCTTCAGTCAAAATTCAAATCTCCGTACACATCAAAGAACTCACACTGGAGAGAAACCCTTTATGTGTTATATATGTGGAAAGAAATTCAGTCAGAATTCCCACCTTACTAAACATCGAAGAACCCATCTGTAGCATAAACATGAGAACATTAGCAGGCAATCAAGCCTTCTTAAAACCAGAAGACTACCACTGAATGGAAATATATGTGATGTCCTTAGTATGGAGAAGAAAATGCAAACTTATGAAGCATAAACAATTCATCAAAGGAAAATTTGGTGATATATTTCTCAGAAAGGAATCAAGGTTGACTCTTCAGGGGATGCGTTAGTTTTTTACTAATTACATTATTACTAATCTTCAGGGAATTCATAACAAGAAAGGTGTTCAAAGAGCATTCTGAGTCTGGAATGTACTATTTTGTGATTGTACTAAGCAGTTAGCAAATTCAGCTTCAAAACGCAAATACACCCATGTATTACTAATCAGTCTTCTGTGATCATCATGTTGGTTTTGCATTGATCTCCACATGATAGGAACATTTGTAGCATGGTCTTCCAGAACAAGAAACAATACCTGCATGTTACCTTCAGGGTAGTAGGCTTACCAATTTCAAGAATCCTGTAGCACAAAAATGAGTTCTGTCATCAAGTTCTGCAAGAGTCAAATTGGATTTTTTTTCTTCTCCTTTGTCAGTGGACAGTTTCCATAGTTGAACATCATTTGAATTCTATCATGAACAATTTAGCTCTTGAGGCCTTTTAGCACCATTTTTACAGTGATAGAATGCTATTTACCTCACCATTAGGTTATCTGCCAGAAGTAACAATGTACTAACTTAGATCTCTTATTGGTCATGATTGATAAAGGAAAATACCAACATCACATGGAAACGGTTTGGAATTTTAGGTATGGATTATATATTACATGTAAAGAGGAATTGTTAGCAAAAAAGAAAGTAGGTATCGGCCGCCCTCCACCCCAGCACACACACATACAATGTCAATCATAAATATTAGCACTTTCCTGGGCCTAAATTGAAATCGATGGAAGTTAAGGATCAAATAAGGCCTTTGGTTTTTTTTTTTTGCTTTTGTTTATAAGAACAAAGAGAGGGTTCTGTATAGAAAGTAGATTGTGCGCTACCTCCAGGATGTGGTTTACTAGGTGTGCCAGGAGATTGGGTTCCCAAGAGGGAAAGTTTGGGAGATGATGCTGAGTGGTAGGCAAGGATGGGTGAATCTGCATTCATATTGTCTTTCACTGTAAACCATCACTAGGCAGAGTCCACCTGTGGCTGTACACAGCATTTAACAACAGCCTTAATTGGTAACTAATAGATGGCTGAACATCTCTATGGGCTGTGGATCATCTTAGGACTCTTGTCTACAGTGACTCAGCATTGGAGGTTTTAGGTGGTGTCAGGAAGGGGGTTAAATGATCTCTTCCAAATACCTTATGAAAGATGAAGTTAAGGCTCAGATACAAGGACTTCTTCAAGATGGTAGGCAGTGAGTCGGCTGTCCCTTAGCTGCATCAGTGAGCCCTGAAGGCAGGATTAACAGGATGTGTATGTTACCCCTGCAGGGCACTGGATGACATTGTGTTGTATCTATTTCTAACTATAGAACATTCCTGTGGCTTGATTGGTTGCCAAAACACTGCGGTCTCCATGTTCTCTATTTCAACTCAGGGTTATTCTAGGACAAGAGGAGTTGCTGAAAGAAAAGCACCTCACAGCCTGGCCAGTGGTGGATGCTCAGCCCATGTGCATTTGTTTCCCTTTCCCCTGCTCCCCAGTGATCTGCTGGGCAGACTGCAGTAAGGAAGCAGATGTATTTATGGCACTGTAGGTGGTGATTATGCTCAGTTGATTTAGTCCTTGGCCTCAGTACATCAGTACATTATGGTGTAAGTCACCTGAGCTGGTGCTCTCAGCAGGATTTTGTTTTCTTCCCCAGATGAACTACACCAAGTATTAGTTCATAAGCACAGACAACTATGAAGCTCCCTTCTACATAGCCATTGCCCATCGCCCTCATCCTTAGGCTTTGGGTACCCTGTTCTCATCCCAGGATACAGGTGGACATCTTGGTGCTACGTTCAGTCGATTTCATGGGGGCCGCTTGTGTGCCCAGACACTGTTCTAGACTGAGAACATAGTAGTGAGCAAAAGAGCCAAAGATACACCCTCACAGGGCCAGTGTTCTAGTGAAGAGTAAAAGGAGTTGTTATGGTTTTCTCCTCGCAGTTGCAGATGAAGGATAGTTGTGGGTAATGGGTTGTGAGCAGAAGCCCCACTTCTGGGCTAAGGCTTTTGTTTGTTGGTGCAGGACTCTGTAGTGTTCTTCCTGCATCAGTCGTGGAAGCCCATATAGAAACAGGGGCCACAAAAAGTCAAAGTCATCTGGGATCCTGAGCCCCCCCACCTCCATGGAGAGCACCTGTAATGGACTTTATGGGAATGAGAAATAAACTTCTGTTAAACTACTGAGATGTTGGTGCCGTGTATTTTTGCAGCATACCCTGCCTGCCCAGGCAGAGGTGGCTATTCTACTAGAGTTCTGGAACCTTTTCCGTGGACTTTGCCCTTAGAAGATATTTGCCTCCTAGATGGCCCACTGAGCTCATGTAACACGGATAGGCACGCTGAGGAACTGACAAGACTAGGCAATAGGAAAGGACTGATTTTTTACCTGAGACAAGTCCAGGTTGGTCAGTTTTTCAAGTGCATGGAGCAACCATCTATCTTTCCCTCCCTCTCTGGTTTCATTCCCCTTTCCTTGCTCTCTGTTCCTCATGCTCCACTGTCCTTGTCTATAAGATGTCTATAAGATGATCAATGGGCTAGAGAGAGGATAGGTTGCCTTTCATTCCTCCCATGAGTGCAGGAGACTTTAAGCAATCACTTGGTAATTCCCTCTTTCATAGCTTCTGTGAGTTGTCTCAAATTACACAGGACCTAGGACAGAAGCACATTTGTCCTGATTGGTGACACGAAGGTGACTGCCCTCTGGACCAAGTGGTTGGGAAGAAGGTTGTACAGGAAAGCAGGAGCAGGACATTGCAGTTGAGAAGTGAGAAGCCTCTATCGGAGTGTCTGTGTAGCCAATAACCAGCAGCAGTGTTCCACAACTCAGGATTAGGATTAGGGTTGGACATGTGCACACTGGAAGAAGGAATTTCTGTAGCTTCCTCACATGAATGAGAGCAGATTACCAAAAAAGCAACATGGAATCAAAATGTATTTAGACATGGTTTAAAGAGAAAGTGTAACACACAACCCTAGGTTTAGCCTGAAACATTAGTATTAAATTTCTCAGAAATACATCCTTTATAACCAAATGATTCTAGGATAATCCAGAAGATGCTCCATTTCATATGGTTCAGATAACAGCCTTAGAGTGGCTGCAAGCTTGGTTCTGAGAACTGGATTGGTGACCTGCATATCCCCCAAATCCTCAACCTCTTCTCTGCACTGTGCTAAGTGGCCACAGTGCAGAGACTGCCAGACCTAGAGTTCTCCCCACCATTAGACAGACACCATCTGGAACCTCACACTGATCTTGAGAACCTCCACTGCCTTTGCTGGAGGGGAAGGTCAGGAGGAGAGCTTGGAATCAAATTAAAATGGTGGGGTTGATGAGCTTTTGGAACTATGAGAAGAGTGTTTCATTGCCCTGGAGAGCTGGAGAGCAAGAATGCTAAGCACTTTTTGAAGCTTGTATTACTGCTCTTGTTCTTTCAATGAAGAGGCACTTCTGCAATATTCAGTTCTATGATCTCTTCGAAACACCCAAATTTTAAAATCCAAACTTGCACAAGGGCTCTCTCTTCCTTTTGCTCAGGTACCGGTCATATCTGCTCTTATCCATCTGAGCACTGTATATATTTCCATCATAACATGCATCACCACTTAGAGTTGTTTGGATTGTTTACTTGTTTGTCTTCCCCCATGTAAGCATGAGGAGCGCAGGGGCTGTGTCTCATGTAGCCTTGACTCTTCAGTGTCAAGCACAAGACTGACACATTATCATCTGTAATAAACACAAGAATGGAATATTACAAAGGGGAGAGGCTGCAATGCAATGGCCACCTGCACATTAGCTTTGGTTACTCAGAGCATTGACTGGTTCAATAATCTTCCTTCTTGAGGTATCAAGTGCTTCATTGGTTGTGATGGCCATGAGTCCTAGTCTTGCTCTTTACCCGAAGAGGTAGAAGAAAAGAGCTTCAAGTCTTCTGAAGGATCACACAGAGAATTATATGTGGGGACCTATGATTATCCAAGGCTATCATTTTATCTGCATGAATGCTCAAACCCAAGGCTCAGAGATCTTCGCCCTGGAATAGGAAGAGTGGATTCCACGTACACTGCAGGAATATCACCCCCGCTCAGGTTGCTCCTCCTCCTGGTATCCATCTCTGCAATGTCTGCTCTCTAGCATTTGCTTTACTGGTAAGAAGAACCTGAAGGATCACACAGACCTAGCAGTCTTGTAAGTATTCGAGCCTCTCCTGCCATGGAGGATGTATATAGAAGGATCTGGAAAGGACCTTAGAAATCTAGGTCCTTCAGTGTATCCCAAACTGGTACTCAGAAAACACTGTCTGTGACATGTCTCTGTCTTCTCTTCTAATTGTTTGACCTTGTCTTTTGCAGTGTAGAAGTTTGTAATGCTAATGAAGTCCACCTTTTCATTTATTTCTTTCATGAGTTGTATATTTAGTGTTGTATCTAAAAAGTAATCACCAAACCCAAGATCATCTAGGTTATCTCCTATATTATCTAACAGGAGTTTTATTATCATTTACATTTAGGTTTAGAATTCATTTTGAGTTAATATTCTGAACGGTGTAAAATCTGTATGTTTTAAATTTTTTTATTTATTTATTCATGAGAGACGTGGAGAGAGAGAGGGGTAGGGAGGGAGAGAGAGAGAGAGAGAGAGAGAGAGAGAGGCAAAGACAGGCAGAGGGAGAAGCAAGCTCCATGCAGGGAGCCCGAAGTGGGATTTGATCCTGGATCCCAGGATCACACCCTGAGCCAGAAGCAGACACTCAACCACTGAGGCATTCAGGTGTCCCTCAATATATTTTTGAATATTAAACCAGCCTTGCATACCTGGAATAAGTTATACTATCTAATTCTTGTTTTTTTAAAAAAATATTTAAGAGAGAGAGAGAGAGAGACAGTGGACAGGGGGAGGAGCAGAGGAAGAGGGATAGAGGATCCAAGCAGACTCCATCCTGAGCACAGAACTCAATGCAGGGCTTGATCTCATGAGCCTGAGACCTCGACCTGAGCCACAACCAAGAGTCATATGCTCTTCTAACTGCACCACCTAGGCATCCCCACCGTATATTTCTTATTATACACTGTTGGATTTGATTTGGTAGTATTTTGTTGAGGATTTTTGAATCGATATTCCTGAGAGATACTAATTTGTAGGTGTCTTGTAATGTTTGTTTTGTTTGTTTGTTTGTTTTTGGTGTTACAGTAATACCTCATAGAGTTCCACTATTCCCATCCACTCCAGACACTGCTTGTCCTTTCGTTAAGGTCATCTTTCACCCCTGCAGACTATCCAGGCCCCTGTTCTCTGACTATGGCTTTACATCTATATTTCAGTTTTAGAAGATATGTTGAAATGTCCTCTATTCTATTGTCTAGGAAGCTTTACACTTTGGGGGAGTTTAGCAGATATTTGTTGACTGCCTGTTAGCATCCATTTTCCTTTCCTCTTTCCCAAAAACAGATTCCATTTGCAGATCAGTGCGGTTCCTGACCCTGATTTCTAGGAGTGAAATGTGACCTAAGTTAATAAAGGAGGATTCCTTCCACCTCCATGGCTGGAAGGAACATGGCTCAGGTTTAGGCATATGACCTTAAGCTGATCTCATCAGGACTTTTGTTGGAAATGCTAGGACAAATCCAGCTCTGGCTGGATGATACATGTAACCCTGTGGTTGTTGGCAGTCTTTCAGAAACTGGAGACATGTGGGCCTTCAATTGATACCAACCACCACAGGAGGCAGAGCAAGTGATAAATAGTCCTGGTGACACCACTGAGCGGTAGGATCAAGCATCACCTGATACCTAGAACTGCCCTTGACTCTTTAGCTACAAGAATCTTTGTTTAAGCCAGTGTAAATTGGAGTTTCTATCCTTTATAACCGAAAGAATCCTAATACGTAGGAAAATAACTGTTAAATATATGTAGGAGATAAAGAATCCTTATATACACCTATTTGAAATTTTCCATTGTAGAAATTATCAAACATACAGAAAAGTAGAGCACTATGATGAACCATTGTGTAGACTTCAACATTTTGCCAGTGACGTTTCATTTATCCCCTCCAGTGTTTTGTTTTTATTCTGTTTATTTTGTTAGGGTTATTTGTTTAGTTGTTGTGTATTTTTATTATTTTTAAAAAATATTTTTAATTTATTCATTCATTAGAGAGAGAGAGAGAGAGAAAGAGACACAACACAGGCAGAGGGAGAAGCAGGCTCCATGCAGGGAACCTGATGTGGGACTTGATCCCGGGACTCCAGGACCATGCCCTGGGCCAAAGGCAGGCACTAAACTGCTGAGCCATCCAGGGATCTCCTTATTACTTTTTTAGAGTAATGTCTGCACCCAATGTGGGACTCAAACTCATGTCCCTGAGGTCAGGAGTGGCATGCTCTACTGACTGAGCCAGCCAGGTGCCCCTTGAAAGTATTTTAAAGGAAATCTCAGACATTACAACATTTCACCCATAAATAGTTTAGTTTCTAAAAGATGAACAGGTCTTGACAATCTCTATTCATTTATTTATTTATTCATTCATTCATTCATTCATTCATTCACTCACTCACTCACTCATTTTGACTGAGCCAGTCTGGTGCCCCTGGCTTCATTTTTATGATTTTTATTTTTTAAAATAAATTTATTTTTTATTGGTGTTCAATTTACCAACATACAGAATAACACCCAGTGCTCATCCTGTCGAGTGCCCCCCCCAGTGCCCGTCACCCATTCACTCCCACCCCCACCCTCCTCCCCTTCCACCACCCCTAGTTCGTTTCCCTGAATTAGGAGTCTTTATGTTCTGTCTCCCTTTCTGATATTTCCCACACATTTCTTCTCCCTTCCCTTATATTCCCTTTCACTATTATTTATATTCCCCAAATGAATGAGAACATATAATGTTTGTCCTTCTCCGATTGACTGACTTCACTCAGCATAATACCCCCCAGTTCCATCCACGTTGAAGCAAATGGTGGGTATTTTCGTTTCTAATGGCTGAGTAATATCTATTTAAACCATCATTGAGAAACTATTCCCACTCAACAGAGGCCCTCTCTCCCACAGGAGGGAAGTTTAATTGAGAACAGGGCAGCTGCTTTTCACTTGCTCTGAGGGCAATCAGAACTTGCTTAACAACTTCCCAAGATGCCTAAGAGGACTCTCTTGGGTTCCTCTTTGTGGTATTCGATTATGAGAAAAACAGGCAACCCAAATGTATCATAATGAGAGAGGTCCTGGAGGGATGCCAGTTCCCTGTAACAATCAGCAGAGCAATTTATTAATAAAGTGAAACTACATGATCACCCTCTGTAGTTTTAACAAGCCCCAGAGTGATGGACTCACTAAGAGTTCAGTGACAGTAGTTAATAGATAGTTTTCTGGAAGCCACTAAAAAGCAAAGTAATAATTGTTATCATATTCTAATGTGACTGTATAGAGCATTCTCCCAGGAGCTAACGTGCCCTTATTTACCTACCTGCGGTGGCTTTAAATTTTTGTTCTTGAAATAAAGTGCAATATGTAAATGCTTTATACTAAAATCATAGGAATGTTGTGATAATTCACTCCCTCAGCATTCCTGCTTGATACTGCTTATTTCTTTTTATTTTAAAAGGGGGGGGCAAATTATATTATTATTTAAAAATTTGAGTACAATCAATTTTGTTGGCATTAAAATTAGAGGTATCTTAAATTTGAATGGATAAACCAAAAACCAGAAATTAAGCTTGGTAAAAATGGGAATAGTTTTCTAGTAATTACAGATTAGAACGCAGAAACCAATTTAGAGAAACATAGACAAACCCCATGTTTACAATGATTGTGCCACAGATTTAAACTTCAGTAGTTCATCAGTAAACTGTTCACATTTAGATCTTCACCTTGAGATTAGATAGCTGTTTCTTTAAAAAAAGATCTCAGTACCTTGTACACTTAACACTTAAAATTTCTCCATTGTATATATACAAAACACCTACTGTTTGGAAGGGCAAAATACATACTTTCATAACGAAACTATAATGTACCTGTCAAGTATGAACAATATACACATAATACATGGTATACAGGATTTACAAAATATAAAACATAATACAAGTTGTTGGTTGTAATTTTTTCAATTCATCTTTTGCACTTGTAAGTTACAAGGCGTACTTTCATTTCTGTACCAATTTTCTTTTCAAGAGTCCAAAGATTTTGAAAACTGACAGACATTGCAATCTGAGATCTAAGTTTGAATTTTTAGGAGAGTTTTTAAGTGTACTGCTGTCAACTCCCTATTTTGGTTGGAATTTTCGATAGTGCTTCCCATCCAGTGAATAGGAGGCTTTGGAAGAACACTAGGAGAAGGTGGATCATTAAACTTTGCCCCAACATATTTTTCCTTTTTGTTCACTTCAGTTAGAAATGCTGATTTCTTCAAATGCATATTTTTAATATTCTCAGTATTGTTAAAAGGCTTTTTTTCCTGCTTCGGAATTAAAGCAGATGAAACAAAATCCTGCCAAAGTTATTTTATTTCTTTTTGCAGAGGTGATCTTGGTTAGTGGTAAGTTATATTTGTTTTTCTGTTTATCTTTGGTTGTTCACACAAGTGTATATATACCATGAACAAGCTGGCCGTGGGGAATGGCAATTTTCTCCGATTTTCCCATCTTTGATTTTATTTTTATTTTTTATAATAAATTTATTTTTATTGGTGTTCAATTTGCCAACATACAGAATAACACCCAGTGCTCATCCCTTCGAGTGCCCCCGTAAGTGCCCGCCACCCAGTCACCTCCACGCCCCGCCCTCCCCTCCTCCCCTTCCACCACCCCTAGATTGTTTCCCAGAGTTAGGAGTCTCTCATGTTCTGTCTCCCTTTCTGATATTTCCTACCCATTTCTTCTCCTTCCCCTCTATTCCTTTTCACTATCATTTATATTCCCCAAATGAATGAGAACATATAATGTTTGTCCTTCTCCGATTGACTGACTTCACTCAGCATAATACCCTCCAGTTCCATCCACATTGAAGCAAACGGTGGGTATTTGTCATTTCTAATGGCTGAGTAATATTCCTTGTATACATAAACCACATCTTCTTTATTCATTCATCTTTCGATGGACACCGAGGCTCCTTCCACAGTTTGGCTATTGTGGACATTGCTGATAGAAACATCGGGGTGCAGGTGTCCCCGAGTTTCATTGCATCTGTATCTTTGGGGTAAATCCCCAACAGTGCAATTGCTGGGTCGTAGGGCAGATCTATTTTTAACCCTTTGAGGAACTTCCAGTTTTCCAGAGTAGCTACACCAGTTCACATTCCCACCAACAGTGTAAGAGGGTTCCCTTTTCCCCACATCCTCTCCAACATTTGTGGTTTCCTGCCTTGTTAATTTTCCCCATTCTCACTGGTGTGAGGTGGTATCTCGTGGTTTTGATTTGTATTTTCATGATGGCAAGTGATGCAGAGCATTTTCTCATGTGTGTGTTGACCATGTCTATGTCTTCCTCTGTGAGATTTCTCTTCATGTCTTTTGCCCATTTCATGATTGGATTGTTTGTTTCTTTGGTGTGGAGTTTAATAAGTTCTTTATAGATCTTGGAAACGAGCACTTTATCTGATGCGTCATTTGCAAATATCTTCTCCCATTCTGTAGGTTGTCTTTTAGTTTTGTTGACTGCTGTGCAAAAGCTTCTTATCTTGATGAAGTCCCAATAGTTCATTTTTGCTTTTGTTTCTTCTGCCTTCGTGGATGTATCTTGCAAGAAGTTACTGTGGCCGAGTTCAAAAAGGGTGTCGCCTGTGTTCTCCTCTAGGATTTTGATGGAATCTTGTCTCACATTTAGATCTTTCATCCATTTTGAGTTTATCTTTGTGTATGGTGCGAGAGAGTGGTCTAGTTTCATTCTTCTGCAGTGAATGTCCACATGCAGAAGAAGAAATCATACCTATTCTACTAAAGCTGTTTGGAAAGATAGAAAGAGATGGAGTACTTCCAAATTTATTCTATGAGGCCAGCATCACCTTGATTCCAAAAACAGACAAAGACCCCACCAAAAAGGAGAATTATAGACCAATATCCCTGATGAACACGGATGCAAAAATTCTCAAGAAGATACTAGCCAATAGGATCTAACAGTACATTAAGAAAATTATTCACCATGACCAAGTAGGATTTGTTCACGGGACACAAGGCTGGTTCAACACTCGTAAAACAATCAATGTGATTCATCATATCAGCAAGAGAAAAACCAAGAACCATATGATCCTCTCATTGGACGCAGAGAAAGCATTTGACAAAACACAGCATCCATTCCTGATCAAAACTCTTCAGAGTGTAGGGATAGAGGGAACATTCCTCAACATCTTAAAAGCCATCTACGAAAAGCCCACAGAAAATATCATTCTCAATAGGGAAGCACTGGGAGCCTTTCCCCTAAGATCAGGACTAAGACAGGGATGTCCACTCTCACCACTGCTATTCAACATAGTACTGGACGTCCTAGCCTCAGCAATCAGACAACAAAAAGACATTAAAGGCATTCGAATTGGCAAAGAAGTCAAACTCTCCTTCTTTGCCGATGACATGACACTCTACATAGAAAACCCAAAAGCCTCCACCCCAAGATTGCTAGAACTCATACAGCAATTTAGCAGCGTGGCAGGATACAAAATCAATGCCCAGAAGTCAGTGGCATTTCTATACACTAACAACAAGACTGAAGAAAGAGAAATTAAGGAGTCAATCCCATTTACAATTGCACCCAAAAGCATAAGATACCCAGGAAAAACCTAACCAAAGAGGTAAAGGATCTATACCCTAAAAACTATAGAACACTGCTGAAAGAAATTGAGGAAGACACAAAGAGATGAAAAAACATCCATGCTCATGGATTAGCAAAATTAATATTGTGAAAATGTCAATGTTACCCAGGGCAATTTACACGTTTAATGCAATCCCTATCAAAATACCATGGACTTTCTTCATAGTTAGAACAAATTATTTTAAGATTTGTGTGGAATCAGAAAAGACCCCGAATAGCCAGGGGAATTTTAAAAAAGAAAACCGTATCTGGGGGCATCACAATGCCAGATTTCAGGTTGTACTACAAAGCTGTGGTCATCAAGACAGTGTGGTACTGGCACAAAAACAGACACACAGATCAATGGAACAGAATAGAGAACCCAGAAATGGACCCTCAACTCTGTGGTCAACTAATATTTGACAAAGCAGGAAAGACTATCCACTGGAAGAAAGACAGTCTCTTCAGTAAATGGTGCTGGGAAAATTGGCCATCTTTGATTTTAAACCTCTCTTCTGAAGGAGGGTTGCCTGGGCGCCAGGGGCGGCAGCTGGCCAGGGAACGGGCTCGCTTCCTCAGTTTGAGCTGCGGCCGCAAGACCCGGGGCCAAACTGGAGGCCCGGTCTGGGACTTCTTGCGCTCAGCTCGCCCGTCGCGGGGCCCCGCCCGGCCTCGAGGCTCCCCGGTGCTGCTGGTACTGATGGAAGCGGCTGGGCAGCTGCCCCGCCGGGCTGACCCGCACCCTCTTCTTGCGCCGCTTCTTTGGCGCTGCCAGAGAGGTGCCTCCCGCCGGAGCCAGACCGCAGTTGGACAGAGGCGCTGGGGCGCGAGGCTGCGGGGTCAGGCAGGGACCGTCTCCCCCAAGGAAGTGAGGGAGGAAGAGGGTGGGGGGCAGTGCCCGGGGTCGGGATTCGGGGTAAAGGCGGCGGGGCGGTGGTCACCATGGGGAGAACTCCGAAGTAACCGCGGGCGGAAAAGCCCAGGGGTGCAAGTCGGCCGCCCAGGACAAGTGGCTCCCGCTGCGGGACGGAGACGACGGTCATAGCTCTAGGAGAAAAGTGGCTCAGCGAGAAGAAAGGAGGCAGAGAAGCCAGGGATTGCAGGGCGGCGGCGCAGCAACCGATAATGTATTTCTAATTAGCATCTGACCATCACATTTCCATAACTGCTAGGATGCAGAGTGACCTAGAAATTTAATATTCCTATTCTATTTTCTTTTCTTCTCCATTTGATACTTTATTTACTCTTGATGAGGAATTTTCTTTCCTTTTCCTTTGTTGGCATCCATTCTATCTCTTGATCCTCCTCCTGGAGTTATTCTAAAGAGCTACTGTGTATTCCAACACACACGGCCCTCCCTCATCGTCAAGAAATGTACATTTCTGTGAAAGGTTCTTTTATGGCTGGTTAATACTTCCCATAGTTTATCATTGATAAAAGCCTACCTAACTAACCAAATGTTATTGCAACTAGAATTCCTGGTACATTAAGCTACTGTTTATCACCTGAAATTCCCAAGTTGACACTTAAATTAACCTACTTCCAAAACTGGTTCTGTCCTTATTTCCATGTGGGGATGTTGGCTCTTTAACCCTTTTAGAAAGCTATCCACTGCGAATGTTCATTCATCCATTCAACATTGGGCAAATATTTAGCGAGCACTTTCTATGTGCCAGACATTGTGTGATGTGCTCGGATTTTACATTCACAAACATTTTGTGTTTTGCTTCTAAAGAATGCTGGATTGGGGATAAAGAGGGCATCCTCTACCCTTCTTTACAGTTAGCAGCATTTGAATATGTTACTAGTATGATTACTGAATTATGGGATGCTCTGAGATTCCTTTTCAAGTTTAAGAGCATATCAGCTATCCATAAAGATGTCCCCTGCCTCCAGATCTATTTTCTCAGGCTTAACATTCCTGGAAGTCAGCAATCAGGCCAGCACACCATGAGTCACTTTGAGGAAATCAAGTATTGGCATCAGAATGCCCATATGCGATACAGCACGTTACTAGACTTGCCATGGGAATGAATACACACCTACTACCAGAGCCATGACCTATTTTCTGTTTTCCACTCAGTAATATTTCAAGTGTGTTTCCAAGACTACCCAAGTACTGGCATTATCTTGGTGCATTTATCAAAGTCCAGAGACTTGCTGGTTCAGAATTTTTATTGGTCAGCACGCTTAGAGTAGATGAAGTTCTCAGACAGCAGGATCACAAAGACTAATAAGCTTCTAAGTTAATATATAAAACCAGGGGATCCCTGGGTGGCTCTTTGGCGCCTGCCTTTGGCCCAGGGTGCAATCCTGGAGTCCCGGGATAGAGTCCCGCGTCGGGATCCCGGCATGGAGCCTGCTTCTCCCTCTGCCTGTGTCTCTGCAACCCCCCTCTGTCTATGAGTGAATAATAAATAAAATCTTTAAAAACAACAACAACAACAACAAAACAGAACAAGGGCAGCCCCAGTGGCTCAGCGGTTTAGCGCCACCTTCAGTCCAGGGCGTGGTCAGGCTCCCTGCATGGAGCCTGCTTCACCCTCTGCCTGTGTCTCTGCCCCTCTCTGTGTGTCTCTCATGAATAAATAAATAAAAATATTAAAATAAATAAAGCTTAAAAAGAAAAACCAAACCCTTCTAATCCTTAAAAAAAAAAAAAGTCTGGTCCCAAAAAAAGCACTCTTAAGATATTTTGTCTGTGACACGGGGTTGTCCCAGCAACATTCTTTTCAACTACGTCAGCTCCTTGTCTCTGTAGGGAGAGACAGAGTCACCTGGGAGCAGATCTTTGGTCTTCTGGGGTCAAGTGCACATACCTGCTGTGGGTCATGGACCCGAGCGGCAAGGACACAAGCGAGGAGGCTAAAGAGAAACCTCCTACAGAAGGGCTCCTGTCCTTCCCAGCATGCTCTGGGGTGGGCGGGGATCAAGGAGGTTGAGGCTGAGTGAAGAGGTGTAGATAAAGGG
Source organism: Canis aureus (assembly GCF_053574225.1). Taxonomy (NCBI): domain Eukaryota; kingdom Metazoa; phylum Chordata; class Mammalia; order Carnivora; family Canidae; genus Canis; species Canis aureus. Next base: position 39,878,137 of record NC_135618.1, read on the forward strand.
TCCCCGTCCCTCTGGAACAAACTTCCTGCCGCAAGTTAGGGAAGCTTGTTGAGCGATGAAGTGCAGTGGCCCTGGATCAGGTCCCATAGGAAACAGGAAAAAGCCATCCCCACAGAGAAGAAGACAAGTCCAGGCTGATGACAGGCCACCTCAGGGCCTCGGAGCGGTTCTGCAAGGTCTGGTCACCGTCACGAAGACTCTAAGTCCCTGTGGACCCAACTCACCCCAGAACTGGAGAGAACAAAAGCGTGACATGGAAGGAGAAGACGAAACTCTAAATCGGAGCCGGTGGGGCCCTCTGCCGCAGCTGGCAGAGCCTGTCCCATCAAGGACACCATCACAGCAGCGACCGACTGTCCCTCAGCCTGCCTGGGACCTGTGACCAGCCGCAGCACCAGCACATGGCCGGGCCAGCCAGGCCCCACCCCCACCCCACCCCAACACCTGGCGCTTGAAAGCAGGACTAGCCCCATCTGAACTTCATAACATGACACCAAGGTTTCAGATCCGCCCCCCCCCCTTTTTTAAAGTGACCATTCTCAAGTCTGCAATCTGGTCACTTTATATGAAGGGACTTTTATTTTATTATTATTATTTTTAAGATTTTATTTATTTATGCATGAGAGACATAGAGAGAGAGAGGCAGAGACACAGGCAGAGGGAGAAGCAGGCTCCATGCAGGGAGCCCGACATGGGACTCGATCCTGGGTCTCCAGGGTCAGGCCCTGGGCTGAAGGTGGCGCTAAACCGCTGAGCCACCTGGGCTGCCCTCAGATCCCCTTTTTATCACCGTGCAACCCAACTGCTTTTCTTTCCAGCTCGGAACCACCACACTGATCAATTTCATGCTCTTTCAGATCACACACAGACATACAGAAACCCACTTCAGCTCTCACCTAGGAGGTCTGGTTTGTTTTCCTCTTTACTCAAAGCACTTTAAAAAGATTATTATTTCGTTACCTGTAACAGATCTTCACTGAGGACTTCTGTTTTCTCAGCCCTGGGGGGGTGGTGGTGGTGGTGAATCAGAAGTTCAGAGTTACAAATCCAGAAATGCAAAGCAATCCATGAAATTTACTAATTCTCATCCTGGGCAGAAATGAATGATAATGTAGGGGACAAATTCCACCAATTTTTACATCAGAGGGCTGCCTAAGCAAAACCAAAATAAAAAATGAAGGTTTGCAGAGAATAGCAACCCCAAACACGAAAAAAGGATGGAGACCAATACTGCTGTATTGAAATAAGTGTGTTACAAATCCAGGAACTATTCTCTAATACTCGCTCCAGATAATAACAACTGAGCATTCCCTCTTTCAGATATCTTATCCTTACCTTAAAAATAAACAAAGTATTTTCACAGCTTTCCTCCACCTATGCCTTCTAACTACCATTAACTACCCAGACATTTCCAGAAAGACGACCTAGTGCCCAACAATTAGCAGGGGAGCATATGGAGCTGCTGGAGCCTCTGTTGCCAGATCACAGTACTTTCTTAACAAGAGTTTCCTCTGTAATCCAAAAGGACAGCATCGTTGCTGTACATAAACCCAGAATGACTGCAATCCAGGTGCCAGGTTGAGACTTCTGGTTAAATAGTGATTAAGGTCAGGCCCCCTGGGTGGCTCAGCAATTGAGCATCTACCTTTGGCTCAGGTCGTAATCCCAGGGTCCTGGGATTGAGTCCTACAGCAGGCTCCCCTGCTTCTCCCTTTGTCTATGCCCTGCCCCATCTCTGTCTCTCTCATGAATAAATGAAATCTTAAAAAAAAAAGTAAGTAAATAAATAGTGTTTGAGACCAACTCAATTATCATCCCTACCCAACTCCCACTGAAATGAACAAGGAGACTTTTATTTATTTATTTATTTTTATTGATTTTTTAAAATTTTTTTAATTTTTTTTAATTTTTTTTAAATTTTTTTTATTTATTTATGATAGTCACAGAGAGAGAGAGAGAGAGAGAGAGAGGCAGAGATATAGGCAGAGGGAGAAGCAGGCTCCATGCACCAGGAGCCCGACGTGGGATTCGATCCCGGGTCTCCAGGATCACGCCCTGGGCCAAAGGCAGGCGCCAAAGCGCTGCTCCACCCAGGGATCCCAATTTTTTTAATTTTTATTTATTTATGATAGTCACACACACAGAGAGAGAGAGAGAGAGAGAGGCAGAGACATAGGCAGAGGGAGAAGCAGGCTCCATGCACCCGGAGCCCGACGCGGGACTCGATCCCGGGTCTCCAGGATTGCCCCTGGGCCAAAGGCAGGCGCCAAACCGCTGCGCCACCCAGGGATCCCTGATTTTTTTTTTTTTACAAGGAAACTTTTAAAAGGAAAAGAACAAGTCTGTTTCAGCCCTGAACATTCTGGGAGGTGGGGAAAAGAGAACACCCATTAATCAACCAGAATTTTGAAGTCTTTTTAATAAGATATGTTGCAGAATGGAAGGCTGCATGATCTTGCCCATGAACGAATCCAATGCAAGGGAAGGAAGAGCCATTGGCCAGAAACTGGATGGGACTACCTAGAATGACCTCAAGACCCTGCTGAGTACAGAGCGATACCAACCAGTTGCATGAGGTTGTGTTGTGCCCAAGATTGCGAATCTGAGAAACCACCAAGGAGCCTACACCGATTGCAAACACACGAGGGTTTATTTACAAGCTCAAGCTTGGGTCCAAGTATACCCGATACAACGGAGCAGGGACTTGGACCCCGAGACTAAGAGGCATAGCAGCTTTATAGGGGCCAGTGGCCAAATGGGATTGTAACATATGCAGAAAGTTGCACAGTCATGTCAGTCCACACGCAGGTGGCCAATTGAATTACATTTTACCCTATAGTGACCATTTGAACTGGCCTATCACTCTGGTCAGAACTGGCGCCCAGTTTTGGCGAGCACAAGGTGGGGTTACATTTTTATGAGCCGATTTCCGGTAAGGGTGTGCTCAGCGGCTTGACTAGGGTGGGGCAGCACCTTAAACAATAAGCAGGTCATGTAGGGGTCATACAGGAGGTGGCAGGTACAGCACAAAATGGAGTTAGTCCTGCTCTGCTTGTCCAGGGGTAGGGAATTTTTGTTAAATTTCCTGGGTCCCACAGTTGGTGGTGCATACCCCCAGCCCACTCTTGGACAATGGCAAGTCAGGTGAAAGCTGGCACCACCACAAAGGATTCCAATACCAGTTGTCACCGCCGCACCCTGGTTAACAGAGATGCTGATGGCAATGGCTTACACACCAGTTTCTACAGGAAACCAGAGCTCTGACCTAACTCAAATACCTCCCAGGTCCACAGGAGCAGAGCCTGGAGATGAGGTCCAGGCCCAGCTTTCAGAGAAGGCCAACATTCAACTCTACGAACAAGTTCTGCAAGCAGCATGCCAAAGGATGCCATTTCAGCCCTTGCTCAGCATACAGGGTGCCAGCCATTGCTGACACGCCAAACGTAAGTAGTCATGCCAGTTAGGGAAGTGGAGCAGGGCCTCAGCTGCCTAGGAGCTCAAGCAATCGGCCCCAAAAGGAACCCTGACTGTCAGCCTCACGGGGACATACCTGGCATGAGACCACCACAGCTGCACCATGACCCCTACTTACCAAGAGCCTTGTCCCTCCTCTAGCGAAACACTACCACCAGATTGTGCAACTTCTGTCTCATCTTCTCTGGCGAGGGCCCTGTATACCTCACACAGAACTCTGAAATCTCTTCCTTCTAGAAGTGTAAGTATACGCAGACAAAAGTCCCCAAGGCCAACTAAAATGTTCAAAGTTCAAAATAAGAGATTCAGAGCAAATTAAGTCCCTTTATGAAATAAAAATATTTTTAAACTATCACAGAAGAAGAGGAAAACCTAATTTTAAAATCCCAGTATGGGGGCAGCTGGGTGGATCAATGGGTTAAGTGTCTGCCTTCAACTCAGGTCATGATTCTGGGTCCTAAGAATGAGCCTCGCACTGGGCTCCTTGCTCAGTGAGGAGCCTGCTTCTCCCTCTCCTTCTGGCCCTCCTTCCCACTTGTGTGCTCTCTCTCTCTGTCACAAATAAATAAATAAACCTTAAAAATGAAATCGAATCCCAATGTGGGCCATTAGCAAGTATGAGAAAGCAATAGCTCGGTGGTACAGCAGAAACAACTATGTGCATCTTTTCCCAGCAATCTCACATGAGAAATTTGAAATAAAAAATCAAATACAATACAAACAACTGCAAACAATTCAAATCAGGGCTTCTGGCGGGTGGCGGGGTGGGGTGGGGCATGAACACAGCACTGCAATAGCCACAAAGAAAATAAAGCAAATGGGGATGCTTGGGTGGCTCAGTGGTCAACTGTCTGCCTTCAGCTCAGGGTGTGATCCTGGAGTCCCGGGATCAAGTCCCACATTAGGCTCCCTGCAGGAAGCCTGCTCTCTCTCTGCCAATTCTCTGCCTCTCTCATGAATAAATAAATAAAATCTTAAAAAAAAAAAAAGAAAGACATCAAATGTAAAAACAAATCAAATACTAACTTCAGGAAAAACAAAAAGCCCATCAGAAATAGTCATAGTACACTAGTATGCTTTGCTGCAGATAACTGGTTGGATATAATAATGTAGATATCAAACAGTAATATATCAAAAAATTGTAATATAACTTGGAAGGAAAAGGGAGCAGAAGCAGAGAAGAAAGTCACATAGAGCACTAAACCCTCATTTATCAGGATGGGAAACCATAAGTAACAACTAAAACTTGGTAACTTGAAAGATATCAGTTTACCTATTATCTCTAAGTATAGACAGGACTAAATGCCAGAATAAACAGAAATTTGAAAACAGAAATTTGAAAATAGCTGCCTCTATAGTTTGGGAATCTCAACTGGGACAATGGGATCTAGAAAGAGAACCCACTGGGATAACTCTTTTGCTATTATTTAACTTTCTAAACCGTGTGTATGTGTGTGTGTGTGTGTGTATATATATCTATAGATATATACACACACACACATATACATATACATAGTTTCAAGTTTTAAAAAATAGTATGTCATGTTTTTTAGTGACATGCTGGATATGGTTTCAAGTGAAGCATAACTTCACGTGAAGCATAATTCTAACTTAAAATAAGGGGTCTGACAATCTGCACAAAAGTACAACAGAACACATACCTAAGAATGTCCAAAACACAAAACAAATCCATATATTTCCTGTCCTTTTTTCAAAATAACAACTCTTTAATTTAAATTTAGAGGTCAAAGGTTGCGGAAGAGGAGGTGGGCAGGGATTTGGGGTAACTGCATGGACAGGCACTGAGGAGGGCAGTTGATGGGATGAGCATTGGGTGTTATGCTATATGTTGGGAAATCAAACTTTAATAAAACTTTAATAAAAACAAACAACAACAATAAAATGAAAAAATAAATTTAGAGGTACTTTATCTAGAAATCAATATGGAGATGGAGATATATACATGGGACTTATGATACGAAAATGTTAACATATTCCTTGAAAATAAGTTTATCCTATGTTTCCTGCTTTGTGGACATTCTATATTACATTGATAAAATTTAGAGAGACATCCAATGTATCTTTTTTTAAAAGGTTTTATTTATTTATTTATTTATTTATTTGAGAGGGTACCCATCCATGCAGGGGAAGAGGCAGAGGGAGAAGGACAGAATCTCAAGCAGATTCCCCACTGGGTTCAGGGCTTAATGTCATGACCCTGAGATCATGATCTGAGCCCAAATCAAGAGTTGGATGCCTAGCCTCCTGAGCCAGCCTGGCTCCCCCACAATCTATCTTTTTAACCAGATTTTTAAAATCTACTGCAATTATTAAAAATTACCTATTAGCAGGAAAGATTACTTCTCCCCCAGCTTTACTGAGCTTTAATCGACAAATAACACTGTATATAAAGTGTATAATGTGCTAATTCAGTTTACATATATTGTAAAATGATTAATCAAGTTAATGAACACATTCATCACCTCTCACAGTTCCCTTTTTTGTAATAGTAGTTGTAAGAATGTTTAAAATCTACTCTCTTAGCAAATTTCAAGTATATAATACAGAATTATTATAATCCCCAGAGCTTATTCATTTTATAACTGAAGGCTTATACCCATTGACTATAGCTTTTCACCCTTTAGACCAGGGGCCATCATTTTTCTCTGTTTCTATACATTTGACTCTTTCTTTTCTTTTCTTTTTTAAGATCCCAAATATGAGATCATACAGTATTTGTCTTTCTCTGTCCGGCTTATTTCACTTAAAGTATTATCCATAGGATTCATCCATATTCTTGCAAATGGCAGGATTTCCTTCTTTCTCACAGTTGAATAATATTCCATTGTGTGTGTGTGTGTGTGTGTGTGTGTGTGTATAGACACTCTCCACATCTTTATCCATTCATCCATCAACCAATACTTAGGTTGTTTCCATATCTTAGGTATTGTGAATAATTCTACAACGAATATAGGAATGTAGGTATCTTTGAAATACTGATTTCATTTCCTTTAGATATATACTCAGCAAGTGGGCTTGCTGGATCATACGGTAGCTCTGTTTTTAGTTTTCTGAAGAACCTCTATACTGTTTTCCATAATGACTATGTTTTCACTAAAGTGTACATGGGTTCCAATTTCTATTATCACCAACATCTGTTATCTCTTGTGTCTTTTACAGTAGCTATCCTAACAGGTGTAAGGTGGTATTTCATTACAGTTTTGATTTGTGTTTGCCTGATTATTACTGATACTGAACACGTATCAGTTTTCATATACCAGTTGGCCACGTGTATATCTTCTTTGAGAAAATGTCTAACTAGGTCTTTTGCCCATTTTTAAACCAGGTTAATTGTTTCTTACCAATGAGTTGTATGAATTCATTACATATTTTGAGTATTAACCCTATATTTATAGTTTGCGAATACCTTCTCCCATTCTGTAGGTTGCATCTTTCATTTGGATTCCTTCTTGCTGTTACAGAAGCATTTTAGTTTGATGTCGTCCTCCTACCTGTTTATTTTGGCTTTTGTTGATAGTGCCTTTGGGGTCAAATACAAAAGAAATCATTGCCAGCACTGATACCAAGGAACTTTCTCCCTACATTTTCTTCTAAGAGATTTGTGGTTCCAAGTATTACATTTCAGTCTTCAATTCATTTTAGGCTAGTTTTTTTTTAGAGTGGTGGGCCCCTGGGTGGCTCAGAGGTTGAGCATCTGCTTTTGGCTCGGGTCGTGACCCTGGGGTCCTGGGATCAAGTCCTGCATTGGGCTCCCCGCAGGGAGCCTGCTTCTCCCTCTCCCTAAGTCTCTGCCTCATTCAGTGTGTCTCCGATGAATAAATAAATAAACTCTTTAAAAAAACTAAGGGTCCAGTTTGCATTCTTCTCCCAAAACTATTCGTTAAGCGGACTATCCTTTCCCCATTATGTATTCTTGGTGTCTTCATCAAAGATTAGATGGCTATTTATATGTGGATTTATTTAAGGGTTCTCTGGTCTGTCCCACTGACTTACATACTTTTATAACCAATACTGTACTATTTTGATCATGACAGCTCTGTGACATACCATGGGTCTTTGAACAACACACGAGTAGATGTGTCAACCCTGGTGCAGTAAAAAATCAGCATATAAATTTTACCTTCCTGGAAACTTAACTACTAATAGTGCTATGGCTGACCAGAAGCCTCACTGATAACACAAATCGTCGAGACATATTTTATATGTTATGTGCATTTACTCTATTCTTTTTTATATAATAAATTTATTTTTTATTGGTGTTCAATTTGCCAACATGTAGAGTAACACCCAGTGCTCATCCCGTCAAGTGCCCCCCTCAGTGCCCATCACCCATTCACACACACACCCCACCCCCGCCCTCCTCACCTTCCACCACCCCTAGTTCATTTCCCAGAGTTTGGAGTCTTTATGTTCTGTCTCCCTTTCTGATATTTCCCACACATTTCTTCTCCCTTCCCTTATATTCCCTTCGCTATTATTTATATTCCCCAAGTGAATGAGAACATATATTGTTTGTCCTTCTCCGATTGACTGACTTCACTCAGCATAATACCCTCCAGTTCCATCCACGTTGAAGCAAATGGTGGGTATTTGTCATTTCTAATGGCTGAGTAATATTCCATTGTATACATAAACCACATTTTCTTTATCCATTCATCTTTCGATGGACACCGAGGCTCCTTCCACAGTTTGGCTATTGTGGACATTGCTGCTAGAAACATCGGAGTGCAGGTGTCCCGGCGTTTCATTGCATCTGAATCTTTGGGGTAAATCCCCAACAGTGCAATTGCTGGGTCGTAGGGCAGGTCTATTTTTAACTCTTTGAGGAACCTCCACACAGATTTCCAGAGTGGCGGCACCAGTTCACATTCCCACCAACAGTGTAAGAGGGTTCCCTTTTCTCCACATCCTCTCCAACATTTGTGGTTTCCTGCCTTGTTAATTTGCCCCATTCTCACTGGTGTGAGGTGGTATCTCATTGTGATTTGGATTTGTATTTCCCTGATGGCAAGTGATGCAGAGCATTTTCTCATGTGCATGTTGGCCATGTCTATGTCTTCCTCTGTGAGATTTCTGTTCATGTCTTTTGCTCATTTCATGATTGGATTGCTTGTTTCTTTGGTGTTGAGTTTAGTAAGTTCTTTATAGATCTTGGAAACGAGCCCTTTATCTGATGCGTCATATGCAAATATCTTCTCCTATTCTGTAGGTTGTCTTTTAGTTTTGTTGACTGTATCCTTTGCTGTGCAAAAGCTTCTTATCTTGATGAAGTCCCAATAGTTCATTTTTGCTTTTGTTTCTTTTGCCTTCATGGATGTATCTTGCAAGAAGTTACTGTGGCCGAGTTCAAAAAGGGTGTCGCCTGTGTTCTCCTCTAGGATTTTGATGGAATCTTGTCTCACATTTAGATCTTTCATCCATTTCGAGTTTATCTTTGTGGATGGTGCAAGGGAGTGGTCTAGTTTCATTCTTCTGCACGTGGATGTCCAATTTTCTCAGCACCATTTATTGAAGAGACTGTCTTTCTTCCAGTGGGTAGTCTTTCCTCGTCTATCGAATATTAGTTGACCATAAAGTTCAGGGTCCAATTCTGGGTTCTCTATTCTGTTCCATTGATCTATGTGTCTGTTTTTGTGCCAGTACCACACTGTCTTGATGACCACAGCTTTGTAGTACAACCTGAAATCTGGAATTGTGATGCCCCCAGATACGGTTTTCTTTTTTAAAATTCCCCTGGCTATTCGGGGTCTTTTCTGATTCCACACAAATCTTAAAATAATTTGTTCTAACTCTCTGAAGAAAGTCCATGGTATCTTGATAGGGATTGCATTAAACGTGTAAATCGCCCTGGGTAACATTGACATTTTCACAATATTAATTCTGCCAATCCATGAGCATGGAATGTTTTTCCATCTCTTTGTGTCTTCCTCAATTTCTTTCAGCAGTGTTCTATAGTTTTTAGGGTATAGATCCTTTACCTCTTTGGTTAGGTTTATTCCTGGGTATCTTATGCTTTTGGGTGCTATTGTAAATGGGATTGACTCCTTAATTTCTCTTTCTTCAGTCTCATTGTTAGTGTATAGAAATGCTCCTGACTTCTGGGCATTGATTTTGTATCCTGCCACGCTGCCAAATTGCTGTATGGGTTCTAGCATACAGGGTGTGGGTGGAGTGGAGGCTTTTGGGTTTTCTATGTAGAGTATCATGTCATCGGTGAAGAGGGAGAGTTTGACTTCTTCTTTGCCAATTCGAATGCCTTTGATGTCTTTTTGTTGTCTGACTGCTGAGGCTAGGACATCCAGTACTATGTTGAATAGCAGTGGTGAGAGTGGACATCCCTGTCTTGGTCCTGATCTTAGGGGAAAGGCTCCCAGTGCTTCCCCACTGAGAATGATATTTTCTGTGGGCTTTTCATTGATGGCTTTTAAGATGTTGAGGAATGTTCCCTCTATCCCTACACTCTGAAGAGTTTTGATCAGGAATGGATGCTGTGTTTTGTCAAATGCTTTCTCTGCGTCCAATGAGAGGATCATATGGTTCTTGGTTTTTCTCTTGCTGATATGATGAATCACATTGATTGTTTTACGAGTGTTGAACCTGCCTTGTGTCCCGGGAACAAATCCTACTTGGTCATGGTGAATAATTTTCTTAATGTACTGTGGGATCCTATTGGCTAGTATCTTGTTGAGAATTTTTGCATCCATGTTCATCAGGGATATCGGTCTGTAATTCTCCTTTTTGGTGGGGTCTTTGTCTGGTTTTGGAATTAAGGTGATGCTGGCCTCATAGAATGAATTTGGAAGTACTCCATCTCTTTCTATCTTTCCAAACAGCTTTAGTAGGATAGGTATGGTTTCTTCCTTAAACGTTTGATAGAATTCCCCTGGGAAGCCATCTGGACCTGGACTTTTGTGTCTTGGGAGGTTTTTGATGACTGCTTCAATTTCCTCCCTGGTTATTGGCCTGTTCATGTTTTCTATTTCTTCCTGCTCCAGTTTTGGTAGTTTGTGGCTTTCCAGAAGTGCTTCCATTTCTTCTAGATTGCCTAATTTATTGGCCTATAGCTGTTCATAATATGTTTTTAAAATCGTTTGTATTTCCTTTGTGTTGGTAGTATTTCCTTGGTGTTGGTAGTTATTTACTGTATTCTTATGATAAATGAAGTTAGAGAAAGGAAAATGTTATTAAGCAAATTGTAAGGAAGAGAAAATACATTTACCATACTGGAGTATAAAAAAAAAAAAAATCTGTCTGTAAGGGACCCATGCTATTCAAACCCATGCTGTTCCTTCAAGGGTCAAGTAGTTTGAAATCAGGAAGTGTGATTAGTCCAGCCTTCTTCTTCTTGCTCAGAACTGCTTGGACTATTTGGCTCCTTTGTTGTTATATATGGATTTTAGAAGTAATTTCCTCTTTCTGTGAAAAATGCCATTGGAGTTTTGATAGGAACTGTACTCAATCTGTAGACAGCTTTGGGTAGTACAGACACTTTAATATTATTAAATCTGCCAATCCATGACTACAGGATATCTGGGAAAGATTCCTTAAAGTGACAAATCATGATTCTGGAGTGTATCATACAAGCTGGGATGGCTCCTTCACACAAAGATACCCCCACTGGCCTATGCTATCGCTACCTTAATTTTAGGGAACCACCATTGCCCCTGTCTCCCCCCATATGTGGTCCAAATGACTTGATCTTCTTCATCACTGGGACCAGTCCAAGGCTCAGCCCTTTGTATGCTGACCTGTCTTGAAGCGTTCATCTTTACCAGAGATCTGAACATTTTACCCAAGGAAAGTCCAGCAATTATTCAGAATACTGGCCAAGGTGCTCATTTAAAGGCATTTTTATTAGCCACAGACACTTGGCTTTACTGAGATCTGATTTTTTAAAAAAGATTTTATTTATTTATTCATGAGAGACAGAGAGACAGAGAGAGGCAGAGACACAGGCAGAGGGAGAAGCAGGGAAGCAGGCAGGCTCCATGCAGGGAGCCTGACGTAGGACTTGATCCCGGGTCTCCAGGATCAGGCCCTGGGCTGAAGGCAGCACTAAACTGCTAAGCCACCGGGGCTGGCCTCAGATCTGATTTTTGATCACATTTTTAAAATTCACTAATGAAGCAAAGCGGAGGAGACACCATATTAAACCTATCATGGCATCTTAAAGACAAAGTGATCCAAAAATTTTTGAAAAATAATACTTGCTAAATCATATTGTTTCAAACCAGACATTTTGCTACATAGACCCAAGCTTTGTGCATATGGGTCTTTTTTCTTCTTTCAGAGCCTTGTGTCCAATGTTCTGTGCTTGAAAACACACTTGAATGTTTCCTGTCCGAAACTGGGAAAACAATTCGAAGCAAGAAAGCACCTCCCGCTTGCCGTTTACTCTGGGGTTTGTTTTTTTCCTATGCAAGCCACTGGGCAATTGCACTAGTCATTCAAACACGGCTTACATCAGGCAGCATTTTCAATTCCCTGATTCCTTTTTGGGAAAGTGTAGCATTTGCCCCTCATGATTCCTAAAGTCTAACAGAAGCAGGGCTGTGCAGGCCTCGATGTCCCCCCTTCTCCCCTGATGGTTTGTAGTAATGTCCCACCCTGCGGTTGTGGCTGACAGGAGTCTCACGCAGCCCCCTTCCGGGCCAGGAGAAAACGGAAATGCTCCCAATCTGAAGCAGTTCGATGCACCAAAGACAGACAGAGATGCTTAAACCAGGACACAGGGTCAAAGGAGAATCTCCGACTGGCCTGACAATTTTCAACTCTAATCGCGGACTGATTTCTGGAGAAGTTTCTGCCACGGCTACACTCAAAGGCCCAACATCACGGCTGTGAATGGCATCTTGTTTCCCAGGATGCTGACTACCGCATTCAGGCCACACACATGATGCAGGTATTCTGGGAGCCATGGCAACAAGTGCTCGAGTTCACATCTTCAGTGCATGCTGGATCATCCACGCACTGCACTTGACTGACCCATCCCAGCCACAGAGTTCCGTAGGGCCAGAGACCAAGTCTATCTAGCCCATCAGTCCCCTGCTCCAGCACCCGTCATCCCACCTGCCAGCTGCACAGCAGGCGCTTCATAAATATACAATGATGAATTAATGAAAAAGTAAATGGCTGTCCCAACAATACAGATGGAGTTGAAAACAAGAACTTTCTAGATTTCAAAAGAGGTAGCAAGAAAAAAATTCAACAGCAATAGGCAGAAAATTAGAACTGCCTTCCACAGTAAAATCCATAATAACCAAAATTAAAATGATAGGGTCTTCCAAAAAATTAATATTTTTTTCATTAAAAAATACAGAAATCAAACTACCCATATTACTAGGGGTCCGCAAACTACGGCCTACAGGTGTAGTCTAGCTCACTGCCTATTTTGGTATGGCCAGCAAAGTAATAATAGATTTTACTTTATTTATTTGTTTTATAGATTTTTATTTTTTTATTCATGAGAAACACAGAAAGAGAGGCCGAGTCATAGGAAGAGGGAGAAGTAGGCTCCCTGAAGGGGAGTCCCAAAAGGGACTTGATCTCAGGACCCAAGGATCATGCCCTCAGCCAAAGGCAGATGCTCAACCACTGAGCCACCCAGGTACCCCTAGTTTTCATTTTAAAATGGTTTCGGGAAAAAAAAATGGTTTCAGGAAAAGATTCAAAAGAGGATTATATAATATGATGCACAAGAATTACGTGAAATTCTGGTTCCATGCACACAAACTTTTATTGGAGCACAGCCAGGTAGGTTGGTTTATGTATCACCAATAGGTTGCTCTCATGCCAAAACAGCAGAACTAAGTTGCTCCAACAGAGACCATACAGCTTGTGGAGCTCAAAAGGTTTACAGATTATCTGGCTATTTACCAACCAATGTGCCAACCTCGGGTCTACACTAGCGACTCTCACAGGGTGTGGTACAAACCTCACGAGGACGCTTTTTGGAATCACTCTGAGGACTGGTATGCGAGGCTGACCTGGAGGTGTATTTTGTCTTCTTAGACATTCCACCTCGTGTTTGAGAAGCTGCTGCCAAAATGAATGGGGGTGGCTGACTCTGTTAATACAGTCCAAATGGGAGGCACACCCCAGCATTGGTGATGCCAGTGACAGGGAGAGATCAGAAAGTATGCCGTCTCCACCTACCCACCTCCCCCCAAACCGCTGGAATATTATAACTATTATTTTCTTTCTGTCCCCTGCTCACAAACATATTTCCGGACAAGATCTAAATAAAATTGCATGTCTCAGGCATGGCAAACATTTTCTGGAAAGGCCAAATAATAAATATTTCAGGCTTACAGGCCACACCCTTGCTCTTTCTATCACTGAGCTCTGCTGTTGTAACACAAAAGTTGCCACAAACAACATATAAATGAATGGACCTAGCTATGTTCCAATAAACTTGACGTACGGACACTGACAGGTGAATTCACGTAACTTTTTTTTCTTTAAGTGGGCTTCATGTCCAGCATTGGGCCCAATAGGGGGCTTGAACTCAGGACCCTGAGATCAAGACCTGAGCTGAGATCAAGAGTCAGATGGATGCTTAAGGGACTGAGCCACCCAGGTGCTCCACGAATTCACATAGTTTTCATATGTCACAAAATATCCTTCTTTAAAAAATGTTTTTCAACCATTTAAAAGTGCAAAAACCCATGTCAGCCGACTGGGGCTGGAGCTGGCGTGCAGGTTGTAGTTTGCTAACGTTGATCTGTGTATAAGGTAGGTGCAGTTTCCCACAAAGATTCAATCCATTCTAATCACTTCTAAACTCTTTTTACTTTGAAGGGGGATTTCTTTTTCTGTTTTTAAAGATTTTATTTATTTATTCATGAGAGACACAGAAGAAGAGAGAGGCAGAGGGAGAAGCAGGCTCCACGCAGGGAGCCCGACGTGGGACGTGGGACTCGATCCCGGGTCCCCAGGATCAGGCCCCGGGCCGAAGGCGGCGCTAAACCACTAAGCCACAGGGGCTGCCCTGAAGGGGGATTTCTGGGCTTTCCCAATTTGTTCTTTGGAAGGCAGGGGACACTAGTTTTTCAAGACTTCACCAGATTGCTCCTTTCAATCCTTGCAGCCATTCTGAGCCCCTGAGAGCAGCGGCTCGCCCTTCCTCACTCAATCCATGTCTGCCCGGTGATGGCAAACAAACATATGGCCCAAAAGCCAATGCTAACTTCAAACACCTGTGTCTTTGGATTGCCCCAAGATCACAGTAGTGATGGCTCTGGTCGACCAATTCACATGAGAGATCATAATTCTGTGGGTTTTTTACTTAAATAATCACTTCGATAGATCACTTAAAAAGAATGGGGCATGGAGAGAAATTTTAATAAACCGCTTTGAAATTCTAGTTACCTGCAAACATCTAAGTGCATGCTTGATAAGTAATATAAACTACGACCAATCAGTTGAGGCATCTCGTTCTACAGGGCAACAGCGACACGGTCACTGCCTGCAGGAGGTTTGGTTTTCTTACCTCTCTCCAACCACTAAGAAAGAGTGGAGTGTCGCTCACTCTATTACCCATCCCTCTCTAAGCACTCAGGGTATGTAATTATTTTTTGCTTGTCTACTACCTCTTCTACAAATCTAGCCAGCGCTGCTGCCGCCCACAACCTCCTGCCTGGGCTACGGCCGCACACCCGCAGGTGGGGCGCAGGCAGAGGCACACACAGCGGCCGGTGAACCCCCAAAAGCCGGCGTGGGACAGACACGCTGTCTCTGCAGGGCTGGCCGGAATGGGACACCTGGGAGCCTCTGGAGACTGGAAATGCCCAAGGTCTCCGAGAGGGCCGCCTCTCTGCGCTCGGGATCTGCTCTCCTCGGGGCATGGACGCGTGTCACTGTGTGCCTTTCACGTCAATTAATAAACTAACGTTGTGTGGAAACCAGAGTCCGCGGACTATGTGCAGTGGGATACCACTAGGCGGGGAGAAGGAGAGGGCCAGGTGCATGTGGGCACACGCTCTGGGGCCCACCTGGGACAGCCAGCACAGCGGGGAGCAGGGGAAGGGGCCCAGCCCTGGCGTGGGCAGTCGGGGGAATGCGCGGCGGGGACCGCGACCAGGGCCGGGGGCCGCAGACGGCCTTCAGAAGGCCCGAGGCCTTGCCTCGGCCTGGCTTGCCTGGCCCGCTGTAGCGGAACCCGAGGTGGGCGTTGCCTAGAAACGCATCATTGTCTCTGGGTTCTTAGCCTTGCACAGGCAGCAGTTCTGGGACACTTGGCGGGGTAGTCTGACTGGGCTGGACGCTTTTTGTGAAGTGGACCAGATCAGTTCTTCGACCCGCACAAATGCTTTCCTGGACCCGTGGCCTGGGCTCTGACCTAGGCCGTCTCCTAGGGCAAGCGGATGGCAGTACGACTTCCCTCACCGGCCACATCTTCAATGTCACCAGAGATGTGCTGATGAAGGGAAGGGAAAAGGTGGACGAGGTACCTGACTCTGGGAGAAAGGAGGATGAGGTGAGTCGGGTGACCTTAACATCAGAGAATGAGAGACTTAAAACTCTGTGTAGTGATCTAGAAGAGAAGTATGAAGCTTCACAGCTTCAACTAAAGCAGCAAAGTGCTAGCTACCAACATCAGCTCCAACAGAAGCAGGTAGAAATAGCACTGCTTAGAGAAAAACAACAAGTGACTGAGGAGCAATTGCTGAAGCTTCAGTCGGCCGCTCTGTGGGTAAATTCTGGAGCTGGTGGCCAACTGTCAGCCATGGAATCTCCTTCCTCCAGTTACGATTTCGGTCATCACGCTTCACCTTTCCACGGTGATGCCATGGACGTTGCTGACGTGATTTGGTCACAGCAAGAAATAAACAGACTGTCAAATGAAGTCTTAAGACTTGAGGCCGAAGTCAGTCATTGGAAACGTCTTTCCCAGGCTTCCTTGCAGGGAACAAATAGCCTAGAGCCACACAAAATCTGCAAACTGCAGAATACCATCAAGGAACTGGAGCAGAAGCGAAGCAAGGAAATTGAGGATCACCAACTTGAAATGGCAGCACTGCAGAATGTCCACCAGCAGAAGCTCGCAGACGTAATTCGCAGGTGCCGCGAAAAATTAAACGGTCATGAGAAAAAGGTTGAAGAACTGCAGAGTCTGTTACGGAAGGACACCTGTGGAATCAGAGTAGCCGGTGACCCTCCAATTGAGGATCTGCAGAAAACCATTCAAGTTCTACAAACTGAGAAAGCAGAGTCTACCAGGAAAATGGAAGAACTTGAAGAAAGAATACAATCCCTAAGTGACCAACTATCTTCTGCAGAAAGTGAAAGAGATGTTTTGAGGAGAGGACAGGACCAGACACACGAAGAAAAGAAAGACAAGATCGAGGAGTGTGAACTGCAGCCTTCTGTTTCGAAGAGAAGTGATGCAGGAGTCACGCAGGAGAGCGTTCTTTCACAAAGTACACCAGTGGAAGAAGTGTTCGGACTGCAGGAAGCACTGTCCGATGCTGAAAAGGAAACCATGAGACTGTGTAGCGCAAACCAGGACAATGATCTCACGGAAGACAATCTGAAACTTCCAGAGCCAGTCCACATTGTGGGGCAAGAGAATTCATCATTAAGCCAAGGAAAGGAAGAACTTCAACTGCCACTTTCTAAAGTGAACAAGGAGCAAGAAGTCACTGAACGCACAGCTCCAGGAGACATCACCTCGCATTCAGAAGTAAATCCGTCAAGACGTGACCCGGAGGCCAACGAACAAAACTTCAATCAGAGGACAACTGAGGAGGAATCCCTGGTAGCAGCGTCAGGGGAACCGTACAGACAGAATGGGACCACACTGCCCAGGGCTTCGATGGAAGGCCAGCTACCGCAACAAGAAAATGAAGGCAGTGGCATCACCATTAAACTAAGACAAGAGGTCAATGAGGAAGAAAAGAGAGCTTGTCAACTTGAGGATGAGACGAATGCGACTACAGAGTTAGATGTACAGAAAGAAAAGTCAATTCACAGTGAATTGGCTGCTAATGATTTGCATCGGCCAGATCAGTCAGAAAGATGTCACTTCAACATCCAGGGGAGCTTTGAACCTCAGGAACATAGCAAACAAAACGAGAAGGCCCTCTGTAGTGCCACAGAGGAGCTAATGGAGTCTCTCAAGCAAGACTCTCCCAGTCATTCGGAAGATGACTTAGTTAAAGAAAGGGAAACTGAGCTTAGAAGGCTGGAACAAAAGGTTTCCGAAATGGAGCGGCTGAATGACAATTTAAACAAACACAGCATGGATCTCAGAGAGGAGAACCAGAAGTTGGTTTTGGCGCTCAAAGATACAAGACATCAGCTGGAACAATCTATTCTCCATAGCAATGAGGATTCTCTGGGAAAAAACACTGCTCTGAGGGCTTTAAAAAGAGATAAAGGACACTTAATAGCCACATTGTGTCGGGCTGAAAAGAAGCTTTTGGAAGCAACAAACAAGTACCATCAGACCATCAAAGAGTTGTCAAGCACACAGAACCCGGATCATTTGGCCTCACCTCTGGAGCATGCCCACTTCATTCAAGTGAGTCAAGAGAAGGACGTCGAAATATTACACCTCAAGAAGAGTCTTGAGCAAATGGATGCCCACCATAAAGAAACCCAGGAAATTCTGGCCTATGTTTTGGAGGTACAGAAGCAATTGACACAAGTAGTGAAGGAGAAAGATATTTGTATTGACAGCC
Organism: Canis aureus; assembly: GCF_053574225.1. Lineage (NCBI taxonomy): Eukaryota > Metazoa > Chordata > Mammalia > Carnivora > Canidae > Canis > Canis aureus. The sequence continues at coordinate 39,896,316 of NC_135618.1, forward strand.
TTAAGGGAAGTCCAGAGCTTCCAGAGGACCTGGAAAAGTATACCCAAGCCTTAAAAAGAATTGAAATTTTACAGCAAACCGTGGAGGAAAAAGACACATCCCTCACATGCATGATCAAAGAAAATATTCACCTGAAAGAAGAACTGGAGCGACTAAAACGTCAGAGTCAGGCTTTACCTAAACTCCTAGATGATATCGTGGAACTAGAGTGTGAGGTGTTGCAGCTGAATGAATTAAGAGTTGACCTCGAAGACGAAATAAAAGAACAACAGAAGATCATTAACGATCAACAGCAGGGTAAGATACGGCTGCTTCATTCCTTAGAAGAGCAGAAGTGGGAAGTGGACGATCTTAGAGGCCAGCAGGAGCAGATGACCAGTGAGCACACTCGGCTCCTTTCCGCCAAAGACGAGGAGATTCAGAATTTGCAAGACACAGTAGAACGCATTAAAGCCCAGTTGGCCGACCCAGGCCAGCACGCTGCAACACAACCTTCTGACGTTGTCCAAGTCACAACAAGGCAGCATCTTAGTATAGAAAACGGAAGTGAAAAGCATGATTTCTCCAAAGCCAAAACGGAAAGATTAGCACAAGGAGTAAAAGACCAAGAACTGGAAGTGAAGCTTCTAACTGAAAAGAACATCCGGCTGACTGAACAGATTGATCTGCCGTCCCAAGATGAGATCGGGAAACTAACTCAGATTATCGAGCAAAAAGATGCAGAGATTCAGGGTCTTTGGAGCAGAATATCTGCGGCTTCTCACGGCCAGCACGTAGAACAGCTTCAGCAGCAGTTGCAAGAGTCTGCTTTGCAAAGCCAACGAATACTGGCTGTCTTAGAGGACAAAACGAGAGAGAATAGCAATCTGAAGAGAGAGTATCACAAAGTGATAGATATAATTGCGTCTAGAGAAGCAGACCTCAGGAAAATGCAAGAGGAAAATAAAAAGCTGGCCACTCGAACTGAAAATCGCGATCAGGATGTGTTTAGAGAAACGATTCAGCATTTATCCCACATTATTCGAGAGAGAGACCTCGAAGTCGACGCCTTAAAACAGAAGTGTCAGACTTTATTGACAATTCTGCAAACATCCAGCACTGCTAATGAGGTTCGAGGTGTTCCCATGGATCGGTTCAAGGAGCTTCTCGAGGAACGAGACACATTCAGGCAGCGAGTGAAGATAATGGAAGAGTGGAGGCAGCAGGTGACGGCCACAGTACAAAATATGAAGCGTGAGTCACCCCGGCTTCAGGAGCTTCTTCGACAACAGCAGGTGCGGGCTTTAACCAACATCAACGGTGACTCTGAGCTAGAGATGACCTATATGGACGTGATCAGAGATTACAGAGGGAATGAGAACAAGCTAAGGAATCTGGAGAAGGAACTGGCACAAATTCAGCTCAGCATCGGGGAGCTTTGCAACGCCCAGGATCACCTCCTGGGGAAGCCTGACGTGAGTTGCCTCCAGCCCTCCACCGAGTCCTCAGAGTCGGAGGAACCTCTGAAGGCCTTTAAATCGGACTCAGCGACTGAGTCTCCTCCGTGGCTCCAAGAGGAGGTGGAAGAGCTGAGAAAGTCAGTGCAAGACCGAGAGACCACGATTCGAACCCTGCAGGAAGATAACCAGAGATTGATGGATTGCGCTGCTGCCACGTCAGAACTCAAACGCAAAGCACACGAACGCGCCGATTCCAAAATCCAGCAGCTAAGGGAGAAGGAGGAGGTTCTACAGAACTTAATCCAGGCTAAAGAGCTCCTGATCCAGGCGAAAAGCGAGGAGTTGCATTCCTTAATGGAGGACTTCACTGGCCAAGTGAGTGAAAATGAGCTTTTGAGGCAGGCAGTGAGAAACCTGAAGGAGAGGATAGCCGATCTTGAGATGGACGTGTGTCAACTAAAAGAGGAAAAGGAAAAAACAGCAGACTCATCTAGGGAAAAGGAAGCAGAAAGGCAGGCATTGCAAGAGACCAATATGAGGCTCTCAAAGATGTGGCAAGAGGAGGAATCCCACCACGCTGCGATCAAAGAGAAGGCACTTGCTTTGGAGCAACTACTGAAAGAACGAGAAGAGGGCGAGGCCGGGGAACTGAATCAGCTTATAGATGCAGTTACGTCGGCACAGGAAAAGGCGGTCGTGTTTCAGCAGGAGAGGGACGGAGTCCTGTTGGCGCTGAAACGCAAACAGATGGAAAACGGTGCCCTCCAGGATGAGCTTCAGCAGCTGCGTGACAAGGAATTACACCTAAACCAGGAGCTGGAGAGAACGCGTCGCCGCGCTGTAGAATCGGAGGACACTCGTCAGCGTGAGTCTCTGCTGGCAGAAGACAAAGTGGCTAAGCTACGGAAAGAAGTCGCGGTATTGGAGGAAAAGCTGGCGGTGTCCTCCAATGCCACGGCACGTGCGACCCACCAGGCCAGTATGCAGGTGGAGTCCCTGCGGGAGCAGCTGCACGTTATCACCCGACAGAAAGAGGAAACCGCGGCGCAGCTTTCTGCCTTGCAGGAACAAGGAAAGCAGTATGCTCAAACACTAGCCAGTCTCAAGTCGGAGGTAGCCGAGTGGATGGACAAGACAGATACTCTAGAAGGAAAACTGAAGTCCTTACAGGCACGACTAACTAAAACAAACACCGTCTTGGACCTGAAGGAAGACAAACTGGAGGAACTCCGAAAACGAAACGAGGTCCAGCAGGAAGTACTGGATGATACGCAGAAGAAACTGATGAACCTCGTAAGTAGCTCTGAAGGAATGGTGGACAAAACCCTAGTAAGGAGACTCTTACTGGGATGTTTTCGGGCACCTCGGAGGGATCGCCGCGAAGCACTGCAGTTGATGAGCGGCACCCTAGGGATCAAGGAGGAAGACGTGCGGCAGCTTTGCAGCGAAGAGCAAGGTGGGGTTATCAGATGCATGACCGGGGGGCTTGGATCCAAAAGTACCCCCAAGCCCCCCGTGAGGCCAGATCCCCAACCGACGCCCAAGAGCTCCTTTGCGGGGCTTTTTGTCAACTTCCTAGAAGGGGAATCCGATTTAGCTCTTCTGCCACGCAGTCCCTCTGCTCCTGACAAGAAGCCTCCAGATTCGGTAGGAAAAGGAAAAGGCACTAAGGAAAAAGGCCCACCACGGCAGACGATCACCCTGGGATCCACACCCCCAAAGAAAGCTGCGAAGCCCCGCGCCACAGCTCTCTCTCTTACTGACCCACGTGGGCTGGAAACTGATGGATCACAGCATCTTCTCCTGAATGCTGTCACTAATGCTTTACCCACATACACACCCTTGATACTCTCACCTGCCAGCAAGGTTGGGATTGCAGCCAGAGGCCTCTCAAACCAATAGAGGAGTCTCAGGCCCGAGAACAGACAGCGCGTCGAAGAACACACATCACTGTGTGTGTACCTTATCCCAAGAGAGCCTTTTGCAAAACGTACCATACATTTGCAGTTTTTGCTTTCAGCTTAATAAACATATTCTTATATTACTTCTTTTAAAGTGTCTTTTACTGACTACAGACGTATGTATTTGCCAACTTCAAAGAGGGCTTACTTCTCATGAGAGAGGACATGGTTTCGGTTAGGAGGCTGTGGTCAACGGATACTTCCAATAGTGTTGGTAATGTTTTCTCTCTCTCTCTCTCTTTTTTTTAACAAGGAGCACGTATCTATGGATACCTCGGGGAATGAAAACATCGACTTGTTTTTATTTTTTTTTAAGGTCTTATTTTTTGATTCATGAGAGAGGCAGAGACACCCGCAGAGGGAGAAGCAGGCTCCATGCAGGGGAGCCTGATGCGGGACTCCATCCCAGGACCTTGGGATCAGGACCTGAGCCAAAGGCAGATGCTCAACCACTGAGCCACCCAGGGGCCTCTCAACTGGTTTTAATGTTCCCAAATTGTCAAATACACGAGCGCGTACTCCTTGTATGAGAGAGGAGGTGCGTGGCATGCTCGAAAGTACAAGATGAATAAATTTTTTAAAAAATTTCAAGTTCCCATTTCCCAGCTAGGTCCCATTTCTTTTTCCCTTCATTTCTAATTATTTTTCCCCAGGGCTTTTTCTGTTGCCTGGGAAATCCCTCTATGAGTAACCTGACTTCTCTCGGGCCTATTAGAGATATATGTCTATGTGGGAGTATGCCATTCTCTGACTTGCTGTTTTGTAACTTTAATCTGCTTCAGAGACCTTTCCAAATGTGAACCCATTCCTACTTAGTCTTTAAAAAGAAACTCAGCAGTTTATGAATGTACCCTGAATTTCTGAAGTAGTTCCCCTTGATCAGCATTTAGGTGGGTGTTCGTGCAGATGTTCATGGTCATCTCCCTTGTTCATTTCCCCAGAACCCATTCCAAATCTTCATTTGCCGTTCAGGGCTAATTGCTCCATTGTACCCTGGAAACGATCCATTCAGACTTCTTTAAAGATCTCATTCCACTAATTTTCCATTCTACTTTTCCTTCAGCCCTCCAAGTATCTTCATTCTTTCCCTTCCTTTCTGTTCCCACTGCCCTAGTTCACCTACTGCTATCTCTTACTTGGACTCATGCAAGCGACCCCCCAGTGAACTTGCTGGTTCCACTCTTGGCCTCCCTTGAATCTGTTCCCCACCTTGCTGGCAGGGTGAACTAAGGTGAAAATCGGATGTTACTTCCCTGCTGGGCTTATTTTAAGGGGGAGTTTAAACTGTAACAGACCATCCAAGCCCGCGCCTTTGGGACCTTCCCAGCAGCCCATTATTCACATAAAGGCTATCCCTCCAGCCACCTGTGAACTCGTGCAAGCTCCCAACAGATTATTAACCCAAAACACTTCGAGTCCAGGAGCCTCATCATCAAGGGGAATGCCTTGAAAAAGCTGCAGACCAGAAGGATTTCCTTTTCCTCCTCTTCACCCATTGGTGAAGACAGTGATTTCCACCCTAAGGTTCACAGGATTCCCGGATGGTGAACACATGAGCTCTCGACAGTAATTTATTAACCACATGTACTCACGACCCAGGGGAGAGTGACACACACCCCATGCAGGGCCACGGGACGGTTGCATCTGGGAACAGAATGAACAAGGGCTGTGGGGGGCAGACGAGAGTGAAGGTGAGCCCTAGATCCTGCAGGAAGCTATGACTGGCTTGCTGGATCATTCCTCAGGCTGTCAGGGAACTGGAGCTTACTATTTATGGATAAACTGTAACTGGTCCCTGCGATAAGGAGTGCTGTTTGGCCAGGGGACCTTATCTGTGGGAGCAGATGGGGAAGGGAACTTGGAATCAGACCCTCGGATCTTACCCGAAACCAAGGCAACACTTAATATTGAATCTTCATCCCCGTCTTTACATCCCAATGGAATCTGATGTCTGGGCATCTCTTCTAACCTGGGACTGAGACTTTTAAGGAGTAGGACAGGTGCTTCCTTAGGAGGTGAGGTGAAGTTGGCCCTTGACCAGGAGGTGGTCATAAACAAAATATATGAGGTCCCACGGATGCTCACTCAGCTGATCCCAAGGGAATCCCGGGCAGCCAACGGGTTTAAGGAAGGGCTGACATCCTTCAGCACCTGCAACCTGGCAACAGACGGTTCACTGAAGAAGCCACTCTGGCTTGCAGGTAGGATATGCAGACTTTGGGTTCATCCTGTGGCAAGACGACCTTGGTAACTCTCTTAAGCGTGTGGAGGTAGCAAGACGGCAAGAATAGCAGACGTCTGCATCTCAAGGCTCAGAGGCTGTGAGATACTCCATTTCCAGAAGAGCCCAGCGCGTGGCCAGCAATCGCTGCTTTAATGGTACATAGCACAGGACCAAGGATGGATATTTCTTGCATTTGGAGCCCACAGACAACGTACGGATACAATGGGTGGTCCATGGACTCTAGGAAGTGGGAGAGGAGGTTGCTAAAGGCTTTCCACTCAGGGCACAAAAAGACGATTTTCACTTAAACAGATTCTAGAGCCTTTTGTTGAGGGGAGCCCCACTCAACATGGTCTCATTCACAAGTAACAAAAAAATGGGCTTAAGTAAAATTTGTAAACAAGAAATATGTCACCCTCCAGGACTCCAGAAATTCTCAAAGAGGTTGGATTGTATGCCTTTTTTTTTTTTGGAAGATTTTACTTATTTTTTTAAGATTTATTTATCTATCTATCTATCTATCTATCTATTTATTTATTTACGGTAGACAGAGCGAGAGCGAGAGCTAGAGGCAGAGACACAGGAGGAGGGAGAAGCAGGCTCCATCCTGGGAACACTAAGTGGGACTCGATCGCAGGACTCCAGGATCCCGCCCGGGGCCAAAGGCAGGCGCTAGACTGCCGAGCCACCAAGGGATCCCCAAGATTTTATTTATTTAGTAGAGTGTGAGAGTGAGAGCACAAGGCGGGTTGCGTAGGGGCAGGAGGAGAGGGAGAAGCAGCTCTCTGAAGACCGTGCAACCTCCGGTCCCCCTAACCGAACATCCAGTGCTCCTGACTCCACTGGCCTTCCCCCATTAGCATCCTCGTCAGCCGGCATGAGATGGCAAGATGGGTCCCAGCAGCTCCAAGAGTACGTCTGCCCAATCTGGCAAAAAGGAGAGCTCCTCTGGTCTAGCCACTCCCTTCCATTGGACTCCTGGAATTCATTTTGATTGGACAAACCCAGGAGCACTATCCCAGTTCTGAAGCGTAGTGAGGGTGGCTTTGTGTGTGACTGGCCAGGCCTTGGTATGTTTCCATCCTGTTTCAGGCATGGCCTCACCTGATCCATGCGGATTGAAAGGAGGGTTTAATTCTCCATGATAAACACAGGCTGTTGCAGAATTAAAAACGGCGAATAGACAGAAGAACAAATGTCTCCTTCAGCCTCTTGGGGGAGACGCTTCATGGTCGGCAATGCCTGCTTTTTGCTCCCAATGGTAATGTTCACAAGGGTTTCAAGTTTCAGTTTCTCTTTTCTGGACTTTGTCAGAGGATGCAGATTAGTTGGCGGCAAACTTTCTCGGACGTTGTCTCATGGCGTTCTTTATGACCGCCCCGGTATAGTCTCATGTTTGAAGGCCTCACGCGGCCTGAGAAAGCCAAGCTTCCAGTACCAAACTCCACTCCAGTGTCATCAAGTTCTAGCCCTTCACCAGCAACTTAAATGAGTTGGTCCTGCCTGCACGGGGCCTTTGGGGTGGCCCTCAGGGAAACACTGACCAAAGTCCTCTGAATCACAAGCTGTTTCTGAATCAAGGGCTCAGCAAGGAGCGGAGGTGATGAAGTGACAGATGCTTCTAAAGCGACAGAAGCATATCAACATCTGCCTCCACCTTCTTCCAAGTACTCTCAACCTCACCATCCACACAACTAGGGGTTGACTTCAACTAGTCTATTCTGGAGAAAGTTCCATGTGCACTTGAGAAGAATGTGTATTCAGTTGCGTTTGGATGTACAGTTCTATAAATATCTGTGAAATCCATCTGGTCCGGTGTATCATTTAAAGCTCTTGTTTCTTTGGAGATGTTGTGCTTAGAAGATCTGTCGTTTGCAGAAAGTGCCGTGTTGAAGTCTCCCAGTATAAGTGTATGATTACCTAAGTGTGTCTTTACTTTGGCTATTAATTGATTCATATACCTGGCAGCTCCCATGCTAGGGGCATAGACAGCCATGAGTGTTAGGTCCTCTTGTTGGATAGATCCTTCAAGTATGATACAGTGTCCCTCTTCATCTCCTACTACAGTCTTTGGGATAAAATTTCACTTATCTGATAGGAGGATTGCCACCCCTGCTTTCTTCTGAGGACCACTGGAATGGTAAATGGTTCTCCAACCTTTCATTTTCATGCTTAGGAGTCCTTAGGTCTGAAATGAGTCTCTTGGAGACAGCAGATAGATGGGTCTTCCTTTTTTATCCAGTCTGAAACCCTGAGTCTCTTGATGGGATCATGAAGCCCATTCACGTTCAGAGTGCCTATTAAAAGATAGGAATTTCGTGTCATCATAATGCCTATCCAGTCCCTCTTTTTCTGGATTTCTTTGGGCGTCCTCTTTCTTTTACTCAGTCCCCTTTAATATTTCTTGCGGAGCTGGTCTGGTGGTCACATATTCTTTCAGTTTCTGCCTATCTTGGAAGCTCTTTATCTCTCCTCCTATTCTGAACGAGACCCTTGCTGGATAAAATATTCTTGGCTGCATGTTCTTCTCATTTAGGACCCAGAATACATCCTGCCAGCCCTTTCTGGCCTGCCAGGTCTCTGGGGAGAGGTCTGCTGTTAATCTAATATTTCTCCCCATATAAGTTAGGGATCTCTTGTCTCTTGCTGCTTTCAGGATTTTCTCTTTATCTTTGGAATTTTAAAGTTTCACTATTAAATGTCAAGGTGTTGAGCAGTTCTTATTGATTTTAGGTGGGGACCTCTCTATCTCCCGGATCTGAATGCCTGTTTCCCTCCCCAGATTAGGGAAGTTCTCAGCTGTGATTTGTTCAAATATGCTTTCTGGTCCTCTGTCCCTCTCGGCGCCCTCTGGAACCCCAACTAAATGTAGATTTTTCCTTCTGAGGCTGTCATCTATTCCCTTTAACTTTTCCTCATGGTCTTTTCATTATTTTTCTCTTTTTTCCTCAGCTTCCTTCCTTGCCATCAACTTGTCCTCTAAGTCACTCGCTCGTTCTGGGATTGAGCCCCACATCAGGCTCCCTGCTCAGTGGATGGGTGGGGTGTCTTCTTCTCCCTCTGCCTATGTCCCTCCCCTTGCTTCTATTTTTTTTTCTCTCTCTCTCTCAAATAAATAAATAAAGCCTTTTAAAATAAACACATAATTTTTTTTTTTTTTAGCGTAAGACTTGGGATTTTCTTTAAATCACTAATTCACAGCTGCCTGGGTGGCTCAGCGGTTGAGCATCTACCTTGGGCTCAGGTCAGGATCCTAGGGCCCTGGGATCAAATCCCACATCGGGCTCCCCACAGGGAGTCTGCTTCTCTCCCTGCATAGGTCTCCACTTCTCTCTCTGTCTGTCATGAATAAATAAATAAAATCTTTTTTAAAAATCACTAACTTAAAAAGAGGTAAAAGAGTATAGGTGAGAAACCTTGGCCTTGGGCTTGAGGCCAGGGTTCAAATGTCAGCTCCACCTCTTCCTCGACAGGTGGCTGGAGAGAAATTAGCTTAACTGCTTTGAGCCTCAGTTTCCCCACCAGAATTCTTGAGTCTGCTCTGAGGACCAAATGAGATGATCCAAGTGAAGTATTTCACGTGGTGCTACAAAAGCTCCTCGGAGAGATTCACAAACTCATCATCTACAACTGTGCAAACTCCTTAAAACCTGGACTCAGGATGGACCCTGTAATATCTCATTTGTAGTAAGCGACTAACTTCAGCCTTCCATTCATTCACTCAAAGAATGTTTACTATGCATGTGCTCTGGGTCGGGCACTCTTCTATGCCTTGGAGATAAAGAAGTAGACAAAATATACATTAAAAACCCAGATGATGAAACTACTGTAGGTCATATCTTTCAAGTGTTCAGGGAATGCCATTAACGAACAGAACAGTCACAAGGCAGGGTGTATTTCATTGTGAAGACTGCTCGACAGGCTAGAATGAGGATCCCAAGGCCAGCAAGAAGGTGGGCGGGGAGGAGGGTCAAAAGGAAGAGTCCCCTAAGATGAGGTCTCTGGACTTCAGACTGGCCCCTACTGAATGCCACCTCTGAATCTACCCGGCTCTGTCCTCTGTTCCAAGCCAGAGGACATGATGGCTTGCCTGATGTCATGCAGCTTTCTCGTGACTATCATTGGAAAGTTGACTTCAAAATATTTACTTGGGAGAAGATCTCATCCTGAGGAAAAATACACAGTAAGTTCTCTAGGTATGTATTCACTCATACAACTTACGGATCATCTTCATGTATGAGTACTAGGCCTCAAACGGCAACGGGGTAGATTGCAAGGTTTTAAATCAGGAACAATACGGTCAGGAGTGTATTTTTCAGGTGACTTTGGAGAGCCGGGTTGGTGGTAAAGGGCAGTCCCTCTGGAGCCGGAGAATGGGGTTCAGATCCCAGCTCCACCACGTGTCTGCTGTGAACTCCTGGAAGTCACTAAACTCCCTGGGCCAAGCTTTCTCATGTGCACAGTAGACAAAATGACTGCACCTCATGGGGCTGTGATGATTAATGAGGAAATAAATGCACGAGTGACACAATGGCCTGCCTTGGTAAGAGCCATGGGCGGGCTTTTATAAGTGTGAAAGCCACACACACAGACACACAGACATGCACACACACAGAAACACACATATTCAGAGACACACAAACACACACACACTGAGACAAACACACAAACATACAGACAGACACACAAGGACCCACACACAGACACAAGAGACACACACAGAGACACAGACACATAGACACACAGAGAGACACAATTACTCATATGCAGACACACACACACACACACACACACACACACACACAGCCCTGCTCTTTCTGCATACCCAGCCTGGTCACCCCCCGGCCATCCGAGCACATACTCTCCATCCATCGTGTCCAATCACTCACTCAGCCCTGATGACTAACTATTCTTGAACGCATTCTCTCCTCAGCTCACCAACTGCACAGACTGGCCTTTCTGGCCTTTTCAAATGACACACCGAGTACTGCCTGGCAAGAAACAAGGCTCCCTACAACCCGGTGACTTGTTCGGCATCCTCCCCATGTTTCCTTTCAACACCCCCATGTCCACCTGTACTTATATTCCAGGAACACAGAACCACTGATTTAAAGGGGGAAAAAAAGACAAAGAGAAAGACAGTTGCTGGTGTCCAGAATCCGCTGGTGCCTTCGCAGGTGCTGGCTGGCTAAAGGAAAAGCAGGGGTCAGGAGGACACAACCGTTTCTGACTTGAGCAACTACACAGGGAAGAGCCCCACACACGTAGATAGTATCAAGTGATGGGAAGCAGGGATAGGGCAGTGGGGGGGGGGGCGTGGCGCTGCCCCCCCCCCCCAGCATGAAGGGGGCAGGAGGCATGAGCAAGCATTTCTTTGTGGGAGGGGACCCCTGAGGGCAAGTGTCAGAACTGTGAGATCCAGTTAGCCCCAACCCAGGCGGCAAATCTCAGGGGATCTAGTGTGGGGGAAAGGAGGGGGGGGGACAGGATAACAGACAAAAAGACCATTTCCTGACACATCAGAGGAGATAAGCTCACCCACCTCAACCGTTCATGTTCAGAATCCCCACACATGCTGGCCTGTCTGCAGAGCACGAGGACAGATGAGCTATCTGAAGGGATATGGAGGAAATGCTGAGGGCATACGAGGACGTAACTTTTGCAAGGAAACTCGACAGCACCCTTCAAGAACTGTACTCACACGATATGAAAGGTTAAGGACGGTCTAAAATCCCCCAAAGACAATGAGAACAATTAAAAGCAAATCAGGGACAGTATGTGATCCTACATCTCCTATAGGACTTCTTACTTTATCATACAGAGCTTTCCCCCTTGGGCCACCTGGGTAGCTCAGTCAACTGAGAGGCTGACTCTTGATTCTGGTTCAGATCATGATCTCAGGGTCCTGGCATAGAGTCTAAAGATGGGCTCCATGCTCAGGGAGGAGTCTGCTTCAGGATTCTCTCTATCTCTCCCTCTGCCCCTCCCCCCTGGCTCACTCTCAAATAACTTTTAAAATCTTAAAAAAAAAAAAAAAAAAAGAAAGAAATGATACAGAAAGGGCTTTCCCATGCATCAGCCACTTGACCCTCATTAGAATTCTGAGTAAGGGGTCACTGTGGAGGGAAAGCTTCCAGAAGGCACACCTGGAGCAGATACCTTCTTTCTCGGCCTTGGCAAAGAAACAAAATGGCTGTGGCATGTGACACTTCGGATTTTATTCTCGGATTCCCTAAAGCCTTCTGACACTCCACTTGCCGGGAACTCATGTGTCATACGAGACATATAAGACGGGGCCTCGCTACTGGAGGGTGGCCAGGGGCAGCAGTGAGAAAGGGCATCACTGAGACTGAAAAGCTGGCCATGGCATGGGCTGCCCGACTTGAGACCCATCCCCGCCTACTTGATCCTTCGGTTGTGTGGAAGCAGAATTCAGGAGACACCAAGAAACCGAGGTCCCTCAAAGGGGTTCAGTCCGCCTTGATTCTGCTTGTGGCAGTGCCAGCTTTCCTGGGTCCTACTAGGGTCCACTGCCTTAAGGTGGGAGACTTCAACTGCCCCAACAGTCTAGGGCCCCTGAGATCTTATAGGACGAGCTCCCACGACTGTGGCAGCAAAAAGCCTGTGACCCGCAGCTAAGCCCCTGCTGGTGCCGCCAGGGGACCATCCGAGGTGGAAGGTGCATGAGACAACAAGACTGGCAGATGCGATTTTCCCCACTCTGTTACAGAAGTACATGTATCTCAACACAGGGCTCAGCAAACTTGCTGTAAAGGGCCAGAAAGTATTTCAGTCTTTGCCGGCCAGACGGCTTCCGTCTGACCTACTCAACCCGGCTGTCGTGGTAGTAAAGCAGCGATAGAGAAGATGTAGGTCAATGGCAGCAGCTATCTTCCAATAAAGCTTTACTTACAAAAATAGGTTGTAAGCTAAATATGGCCCACTGGGCTTGGGCTCCAAAGAGCAAACAGGATGTTTTTTTCCCCAAGAAACCTAGATTTGGGGCACCTGGGTGGCTCAGTGGTTGAGCATCAGGCTTTGGCTCAGGGCATGAACCCAGGGTCCTGGGATCAAGTCCTGCATCAGGTTCCTGCAGGGACCCTGTCTCTCTCCCTCTCCCTGTGTCTCTCATGAATAAATAAATACAATTTCAAAAACAAAATACCCACAAACTTTGACTTGTTAAAAATTCTTTGGACCAATATACTTATCAAACAAAACAAAAAATTCACAAAATCTTCCAGACCCTCCCTGTGTTATTCACCTCCCTCACTCCTGACAGAGAACCTTTTTCTTGGAAGGGGTACCTAGTCTCAGCGTACCTTGCTTAGAAATAAAACTCTCAGATTTATTAATTACTAACACACCTACATGACAGAGGGGGAGAAACCAAATCACGAGATCAGGTCAAAAGGGTGTCAGGCCCGAAGGAGGCGTTTCTCCAGTGGCTTCTGTTACCACGGTCCACATTCTGCCACTGTGCTTTGTCCCAGTTCCTTCCCCCACAGCATGGTCTCTGAGGTACACAGGCACCACTGCCCCACGAACGGCAAAGACTCCCCACCGAACAACCACAGGGCTCCGTGCAGAGAACAGGAGCCGAGCCTGGACGTGGCGGAGCTGTAGTCCACAGTTTGTTCCAGGCATCAACGCCACTGGCCGCCCAATCTGGGGAAGACACAGGCTCCTGCAGCACCCCCTTTCCCGATCTCTAACCCTTCCACCCCAGAGCTCTCACGTTAATTCATGAGGTCGCGTATGTGCAAGCACTTCATAAACGTTAGCTATCTTATCCTGAATGAATAGTGCAGAGGCAAACAATGAATACTCCGGCTGTGCTGAGGCTGCTGGGTTCTCGCCTGAATAGCAGAAAGGTCGGGCGCACTCACGACCAAAGACTTCCTTATCAGGTGAACTGATTAGGGACAAAATGCCTATGCGGGTGCTGTTAGGCCCACACACTGATTTTTCTTGGTGTACGCCTGCAAGAAACCTGGGGAAACGCACGTACCCATCACTGCCACGTGACGGACCTGATAGAAGAACTGAGAAAAATCCGTACGAACCTACAAAAAGGCAGGTGCAATCGGTGAAGGTGTCAGAGGGAAAAGGTGGGCAGCTACGATTCTAGCCGGGAATCAAAGACCAGTGCTCGGTCCTGGTTCCGCCACTAATGGGACCGTCCCCTTTCCTGTGAGTGAGTGTAATGATACCTGTTCTTGATCCCTAACACAGCAGGTGGGGGATCACATCAGGGAATAGCTACAAAAGGGCTTCCTGTCATAGTACCTTCACCCAGCCTCGCTCATCTCCAAACTGTACCGAACACACTGTCTTGATGACAATAAAATCTCAGTTACTGTCAAGATGGCCAATGCATGGGCTGTCAGTCTCAGCAATTCCACAGGCAGAGTTCTTCCACACGTGCACACGAAATGTATAGGAGGAGTGTGATCATAAGCCCTGTTTCTAACACCAAAGAATGACAAGCAAGGCGCACATCCTCCACTATGGCCCTAGAGACATCACGTAGGCGGCTGATGGTGGCAGCAGCTGCAAGCAGCTGGTGATGGAGCGAGAGACAGGCAGCCCCGGTCACTGGATTCCCTCTGAATATATTTTTAACATTCCTGAGCCACGCAGGCACCTTCACAAAACAAAACAATTTGGCAAATAAGAAGGGGAGTTTTAATTTACCTTTAATCTCCAGAAGGTGCTATCCACGCCAGCCCCAAGATTAGGAACCTGACAGTGACATTCTGTCTTCCGTAGAAATGCCTTGATAAGCTGACTGACGCCATGGACTCGAGCAAAATAACCTGAAAGAGAGACAGACACAAGCTATGGCTCACGGAGGTCAGACATAATCCCTGCAAAGCCCACCCCAGGAGAACAGCAAAACAGGACACTTCTGTTCTTCCTCAGGGTCAGCGCTTTATCTGTGAAATTCACAAGAGAAACAGTGCTTTCAAACTCTATCCCTTTTTAAAGCTGTTTGAACCAAAGCAAATACAATCTATTTAATAGTGGAATTACCTATCTTAAAAATAAACTCTCCCATAATTTCACTTAGGAAAGACAAGTGTTTTGCATCAACACACCAGATCGAAACGTTCCTCTTGAAAACCTGCTTTCTCGTAGCTAAGGTGAAAGCCACTTACACCTCTGCTAAACGTTGAAATGGCAAGATCATGACAAAATAGTATTTTGGGGTCATGAAATTGGCCAGGTAAGTATCAAAGCAGAAACATATAACGGGGGGTGGGGGGGGCGGGTAATTCTTATCATGTTCCCTTCGTCTCCATCCCGAGTGGGTGAGAGTCTCTATGTTTATAAAATGTCCTCGAGATGGGGGGAGGGAAAGGCACCACGCAAATGTTGCTGAAAAAATTAACTTGTTCAGCACAGGAGATGGGAAATCGAAGAGGGGGAAAGGAATACAATCTGCATTCTAAAGCCCTGCCGCTGAAAGGATGACTGTCCTAAGAACCACATTTCAGTGGCATTTAGAGACTTACAGCAATTGGACATAGGAATTCTATGTCTACTGATTCTCCTATAAATGATTTGAGTTTGTATTTTATGCATCCAGTAAATCATTTTCCCTGTGTGTTAAAGAGTATCATCCACACACAGTTTGGCTATTGTGGACATTTCTGCTATTAACATCGGGGTGCAGGTGTCCCGGCGTTTCATTGCATCTGAATCTTTGGGGTAAATCCCCAAGAGTGCAATTGCTGAGTCGTAGGGCAGGTTTATTTTTAACTCTTTGAGGAACCTCCACACAGTTTTCCAGAGTGGCTGCACCATTTCAACATTCCCACCAACAGTGTAAGAGGGTTCCCTTTTCTCCGCATCCTCTCCAACATTTGTGGTTTCCTGCCTTGTTAATTTTCCCCATTCTCACTGGTGTGAGGTGGTATATCATTGTGGTTTTGATTTGTATTGGAAGGAGCCTCGGTGTCCATCGAAAGACAAATGGATAAAGAAGATGTGGTTTATGTATACAATGGGATATTACTCAGCCATTAGAAATGACAAATACCCACCATTTGCTTCAACGAGGATGGAACTGGAGGGTATTATGCTGAGTGAAGTAAGTCAATCGGAGAAGGACAAACAGTGTATGTTCTCATTCATTTGGGGAATATAAACAATAGTGAAAGGGAATATAAGGGAAGGGAGAAGAAATGTGTGGGAAATATCAGAAAGGGAGACAGAACATAAAGACTCCTAACTCTGGGAAACAAACTAGGGGTGGTGGAAGGGGAGGAGGGCGGGGGGTTGGGGGAAATGTGTGACGGGCACTGAGGGGGGCACTTGACGGGATGAGCACTGGGTGTTATTCTGTATGTTGGTAAATTGAACACCAATAAAAAATAAATTTATTTTAAAAAGTTTTAAAAAGAAAGGGAAAAAAAAAAGAATATCATCCACAGCAGACTGGATGCTGGGGAAACAATTTTAAAGATGCTCAAAAGATGCTCACCACAGACTGTTTGGAAAGGACTCTCCTAGGAAGCTCCAGTCTGGAGATGCCAGCCCAGGGAGAGGAGGAAGGAAGGACACACGGCTGCCATGCTTCCTGGGGCACCCAGATCCTGGCGCCCCATAGAGGAGCCCTGGCTCTGCAGCATCTCTTAGGGAAGCTGCCTCAAGGGCATGGGATGGAGGCCTGAGGGAGGCCTCTTAGCCAGGCCTTGCCCCATCTTCCTGATGCCTCAAAGTAACTACCCTGTCCCTATTTCCAGGCACCACCACTTCAAAATCGCTTTGCATTTCTTATAGAACCTACCCAGAGGATCCAGCTCTAGGGCCCACGTTCCCTGCACACACAAAAGCTACAGTGATTTGGTTAATTTCTCAATCTCCCTGGGACTAAGTCACCCTGTCATCTCAACTCCTTTCCCTGCCTGGATAGAAATGACTTGCAGAGACTAATAGTGTTACCATCACCGGTACCAAGGCAAAAAAAGTAATTCCTTACTTGGACAGATCACAGTAAAAGATAATATAAGTGACTTTTAGACACGTAAAAACGATCTTCACCTTCACCCCAAAATAGGAGGAATATAAAATAAAATTATTGTAAGATACCATTTTTCACATATCAGATGAACAAAGATGAGAAGTTTCATGATACGCTATGTTGGTGAGCATGTTGGGAAAGAAGCACTTCCAGAAACCACTGGAGAGAGTGAACACTGGAACTCTCTTTTTAAGAGGGAATCCCTTGGCGCATCTGGGTGGCTCCGTCGGCTCAGTGTCTGCCTTCAGCTCGGTCATGATCTCCAGATCATGGGATCGAGCCCCGCATTGGGCTGTCTGCTCAGTGGGGAGTCTGCTTCTCACTCTCCCTCAGTCCCTCCCCTCTTCTCTGTGCTCTCACTCTCTCTCTGTCTCTCTCTCTCTCTCAAAAACAAAAAAAATCCTTAAGAAAAATTATACAAAAAAAAAAAAAAAAAAAGAATCCCGAAAACGTCAGGTCTCTTTGCTAAGGAGGGGATATTCGGAAAGAAGGGGGAGGTCACTTGCCTCTGTTAATTTCAGGAGCCTTCTCTCCTTAGACAGTCTTGCAAAATGCTGGATGTGAGGGTCTTGCCAGTAGCCAATGCTTACTGCAAACCTGGAAGGGATGAAAGGAGGCAGGTGAGTAGAGGTCAGTAGGTTCAGGTCCATTCTCAGGAACCAGGTCAAGCAGGAAAGTCATCTACCTCAAAAGGCCAACACGTACACATCTGGCCCTCCATTACACATGTCAACAGACTCAGCCATCCGTCTTGCTGCTCACACACACACAGCCCCTCACCCTCCTCACAGCGGCCATTTCCTCCCTCTCTTTATTCATATGGCTAACTCCTTTCCCAGGACCCTAGAGAGCACATAACCTCATCTCATACCTCACCTAGGAGACCTGCCACCACTCATTCACTCCACAGCAAACTCACTGGTGAGAGCCACTCAGGCAACTCTGCTCAACCAGAAGTTCTGTGTCCATAGGAAAGGAGACCGGAACCGTTGTGTAAAACTAACCACTACCTAAGGATTTCCCTCGACTCTGTAGTAGATACCAGTCATTCTACATCCCTCGAGGAGGTCATGGTGGAAAAAACCAGGAACAAATAAACACAACAGCTACAACTGAGAAAGTGTTAGAGTAGCCTACACTCTCTCGCCTACACTGTAACCTGGAAAAGGCTATGGGAGCCTAAACGCTTCCCAGCCTACATACACCAAAAGGAATCAAAATTTTAGTGTTCTGAGGCACGGAGCTGAAGCCTGGTTTACCACTGAAGGTTTACTGGCAACCAGGAGTGGAGCCAGCTTTAGGACAATAGGAAGTAAAGGCAGGAGCCTGGATCCCTAAGGCCATGCCACGCCACTATGGGCCTGGAGTCTACTCTACCCGTCAATGGATATCTGTGAATTAAAACATGTCTTTAGCTATTAAACCTAATAGAAGGGAGCCTGGGTGGCTCAGTCGGTTGAGTGACCACTCTTGGTTTCCCCTCAAGTCATCGCCTCGGGTCCTGGGATCGAGCCACACATAGGTTCCACACTAATCAGGGAGTCTGTGCCAAGAAAAAGAAAGCTGAAAAAAAAAAAAGAAAAAAAAAAGCTGTGTGATTTTGTATTCCCATCAGCAATAAATAAAAGTTCCTGTTCCTGCACATCTTTGCTAGCAGTTGTTTTCACGGTTTGTTGATTTTCATTATTCTGATCATTGTATACTGTTAAATTGTTTCATTTGCAATTCCCTAATGACATATGATGTGGATCATCTTTTTATTTGTGTACATTATTTAGTAAGCGGCCAGTTGAGATCTTATGCCCATTTTTTTTATTGAGTTGTTCATTTTCTTATTTTGAATTTTAAGAATTCTTCACATAATTTCACAGTCCTTTAACAGACATGTCTTTTTTTCTTTTTTTTTTTAAAAACTAAGCTCCAGACCCAGCATGAGGGTTGAACTCACAATTCCAAGATCAAGAGTTGCATGTGGTTCTAGGGTACCTGGGTGGCTCAGTCCATTAGTGTTTGTGAGATTGAGTCCAGTGTCAGGTTCCAGGCTGGTCATGAAGCCTGCTTAGGATTTCCTCTCTCCCTCTCCCTCGGGTCTTCCTTCTCAAATATAAATAAATAAATAAATAAATAAATAAATAAATAAATCGCATTCTATTTAGTGAGCCAGCCAGGCACCCTCATTAGATATGTCATTTGCAATTTTTTTCTCATAGCCTCTGTCTTGTCTTCTAATTGTTTGACAGTTTCTTTTGCAGTGTAGAAGTTTGTAATGCTAATGAAGTCCAGCTTTTCATTTATTTCTTTCATGAGTTGTATATTTAGTGTTATATCTAAAAAGTAATCACCAAACCCGAGATCATCTACGTAATCCCCTGTATTACCTACCAGGAGTTTTATAGTTTTATCATTTACAGTTAGGTTTAGAATTCATTTTGAGTTAATTTTCTAAATGGTGTAAAATCTGTATCTTTTTAAAAATTTTTATTTATTTATTCATGAGAGACACGGAGATAGAGAGAGAAGGAGAGACTTAGGTAGAGAGAGAAGCAGGCTCCATGCAGGGAGCCTGATGTGGGACTTGATCCCGGGACTCCAGGACCATGCCCTGGGCCAAAGGCAGGTACTTAACTGCTGTGCCATCCAGGGATCTCCTTATTACTTTTTTAGAGTAATCTCTGTACCCAATGTGGGACTCAAACTCATGTCCCTGGATCAGGAGTGGCATGCTCTACTGACTGAGCCAGCCAGGGGACCCTTGCAAGTATTTTAAAGGAAATCTCGGACATTACAACATTTCACCCATAAATAGTTTAGTTTCTAAAAGATGAACAGGTCTTGACAATCTCTATTTAAACCATCATTGAGAAACTATTCCCACTCAATAGAGGCCCTCTCTCCCACAGGAGGGAAGTTTAACTGAGAACATGGGAGCTGCTTTTCACTTGCTCTGAAGGCAATCAGAACTTGCTTAATAACTTCTCAAGATGGCTAAGAGGACTCTCTTGGGTTCCTCTTTGTGGTATTCGATTATGAGAAAAACAGGCAACCCAAATGTATCATAATGAGAGAAGTCCTGGAGGGATGCTAGTTCCCTGTAACAATCAGCAGAGCAATTCATTAATAAAGTGAAACTACCTGATCACCCTCTGTAGTTTTAACAAGGCCCAGAGTGATTCACTCACTAAGAGTTCAGTGACAGTAGTTAATAGATAGCTTTCTGGAAGCCACTAAAAAGCAAAGTAATAATTGTTATCATATTCTAATGTGATTGTAGAAAGCATTCTCCCAGGAGCTAATGTGCCCTTATTTACCTACCAGCTGGTTTTATTTTTTTTTAAGATTTTTAATTTTTTTATTGATTCATGAGAACACAGAGAGAGAGAGAGAGAGAGAGAGAGAGAGAGAGGCAGAGACACAGGCAGAGAGAGAAGCAGGCTCCATGCAGAGAGAGCCCGACACGGGACTCGATCCTGGGTCTCCAGGATCACTCCCTGGGCTGAAGGCAGCGCTAAACCACTGAGCCACCCGGGCTGCCCTACCAGCTGGCTTTAAATTTTTGTTCTTGAATTAAAGTGTAATATGTAAATGGTTTATACCAAAATCATAGGAATTTTGTAATAATTCACTCCCTCAACATTCCTGCTTCATAATGTTTATTTCTAATTAGCATTTGACCATCACATTTCCATAACTGCTACGATGCAGAGTGACCTAGAAATTTAATATTCCTATTCTATTTTCTTCTCCATTTGATACTTTATTTACTCTTGATGAGGAATTTTCTTTCCTTTTCCTTTGTTGGCATCCATTCTATCTCTTGATCCTCCTCCTGGAGTTATTCTAAAGTAGCTACTGTGTATTCCAACACACATGGCCCTCCCTCATCGTCAAGAAATGTACATTTCTGTGAAAGGTTCTTTTATGGCTGGTTAATACTTCCCATAGTTTATCATTGATAAAAGCCTACCTAACTAACCAAATGTTATTGCAACTAGAATTCCTGGTACATTTTTTTTTTTAATTTTTATTTATTTATGATAGTCACAGAGAGAGAGAGAGAGAGGCAGAGACACAGGCAGAGGGAGAAGCAGGCTCCATGCACTGGGAGCCCGACGTGGGATTCGATCCCGGGTCTCCAGGATCACGCCCTGGGCCAAAGGCAGGCGCTAAACCGCTGCACCACCCAGGGATCCCGAATTCCTGGTACATTAAGCTACTGTTTATCACCTGAAATTCTCAAGTTGACACTTAAATTAACCTGCTTCCAAAACTGGTTCTGTCCTTATTTCCATGTGGGGATGTTGGCTCTTTAACCCTTTTAGAAAGCTATCCACTGCGAATGTTCATTCATCCATTCAACATTGGGCAAATATTTAGTGAGCACTTTCTATGAGCCAGACATTGTGTGATGTGCTCGGATTTTACATTCACAAACATTTTGTTTTGTGTTTTGCTTCTAAAAAATGCTGGATTGGGGATAAAGAGGGCATCCTCTAGCCTTCTTTACAGTTTTCAGATAAATAATTTGTATAAATTTATGTCATTTTCCTTTGGTTGGCTGATTGGTGTTTTTTTTTTTTTTTAGATTTTATTTATTTATTTATTTATTTATTTATTTATTTGAAACACACATACACACAGAGAGAAAGAGGCAGAGGGAAAAACAGGATCCACCCGGGGAGCCCAACATGGGACTAATCAAGGGTATCCAGGATCACACCCTGGGCTGAAGGCAGTGCTAAACTGCTAGGCCACCGGGGCTGCCCAAGCTGATTGGTTTTCCATGGTCAGGTGTCCGACTCTGCCTGATGTTCAGGTCCAAGTTCAGCTCCTGTTAAAATAGAGTAGAGGGACACCTGGGTGGCTCAGGTTGTGATCCCGGGATCCAGGATCGAGTCCTGCATGGGGCTCCCTGGG